>NC_060129.1:203311103-209021103 GCF_021461395.2 Schistocerca americana | reverse complement strand
AACTTTGCCAACATCACATTTGAAACCAAGCTTTTTAAAGTTGTTTCCCTCTGTGAAGTCATTTCAACGCTTCTAATTTAACATTCCTAGGCATCAATTTCCTTGGCACTTCAGTGCTTCTAACGTAACATTTCATGGCATAAATTTCCTTTCCTCTGGTACAGCACTTATTTTTAGAATGTGTACAAATGAAAACAGTCAACAACGAAAACAAAACAGAACACTGTACTGTTGTGAAAAATTTATGAAGAACTCGAGGCGCCAAGACTCTACTAAACTACATGTCCTGTGACTTTAACAGAATGGAAGACGTAAAAACTTGGGCTAGTTATGCAATGTTTTTCAATTTAGTCATCTGTTAGGTCAACAGAATCTGCAGAACAGCTCCATCGAATAAATTCCATTGGTGATCTTTATTCAAGAGGACCTAAAAAATTGCCAACTGTGGCTGCCATAACTTATTCATTAGCGTAAAATTTCTTCACATGTGGAAACAGGGTGGAAAAGCTGATTAATAGGGCAGATGTTCCAAATAATTACTCTTAAAACGCCATAGTGGAAGCATCTTCGTAGACATGCACATCTTTCTGAAGAAAGATGAAATTTTTCTTATTGAATATAAGACTCTTCTACTCACGTTTCTCATTCAACTGCTTTGAAATACCTTCGTAGTTATGCCTGTTATTAACTTATCCTTACCAAGATAATTAGTTAAATGATCCTGTACATCAACGAAAAAAGAAACTATGGATGTTTTACGATGCCATAAGAAAGACAAATACAATACATACTAAGATTTTATTATTAAGATGTTAATTTAACCAGGGGAAAAAAAAGCCATTGTGTGAAGAATCCAATTTGCACCCAGAATAGGACAGCTTATGTCAGATTCACATTAGATAGTGAAGGGCCACGGCTCTGAATATTTCAAGGGCACTCTCTCCCTCCCCCTGTGATCTTCTGCCACTGTCAGTGACCGGGTTTGTTTATTTGTGGGTCGATGTGAGGTGTGATAGAATGGCTCGTGACCACACCATGAATGAAATCATCCAAATTGTTTGTGTACCTCTGAACTGTCCAACTTTTTTACAAGGAATGTAGTACCACATGCAGCCATGGAACATACTGTAAGAATAGTAGTTTTAAAAGGATTGATTGGAAAGAAGTGCCACATCTGGACAGTGATGATCAGTTTCAAACAAAACAGAAATCTCTGTTCCAGTAAATAGATGTACATCTCCAACCAGTTTCCAAGCAGACATTGCAAATAAACTGTACTATTTCTACTGGTATGCATATGGCAGGCAGCTATTTCATAATCTTTAATCACTTACTGTTCAATACTGTACTGTGCACTTAGACATCCAGAATGCTGAAGACATTAGTCCTTGTGCTGCTTGTCTCTGCCAGCCACTGTATACGAAGGGTGACACACAACACTAGTGCCGTATGACACTAGTCTAAGTGTGGTGCACATACATATTCGCCAAATGGAGTGCACTGCACATTCTGAGGTGTAACACATCATTTTGGGGAAATTTATGGGTTACATCCTCTGTCGTCCTGAATGATGAAAGATGATTGTGATATTTAATACTTGTTTTTATTAATAGTTAAGTTTTAGACAGCATCTTACAGGAGAAATGGTCTATTATATAGGTAAGAAAAAGGAGAGATGGTCTATTATATAGGTAAGAAAAGATACATGGGTGCAGTATATCTGCAAATCAGAACGACAAGTTAAGCATTTTCACCTGCTGTGGGTTACTTGCTCTTCAACACAGTGGCTTGGAGGTGTGTTGCCATGGAAAAATGGCACTCAAAACAACTGCAGTGATCTTGCAGAAGGAAAAAAAAGGAGAGAGATTGTATTATACATATCTGATCAGAGTTATCTGTCTGTGTGTGGAAAAGCTTAAATAGACCTGACAAGGATTCCAGCTTTCTCTCTGGCTGTAGCATTGAAAACACTGCAAAGGAAAAGAAATCAGCTAGAAAGAACAGGAGCATGGTTATTCAGATCTGATCAGAATGTCTGAATCTTAAGTCATGACACAAGTGACTATGGAAAATTCTATTATGTACCATTTATTGATGAATCATATACCTCAATTAATATGCCAAGCAGCAGATTTAAACAGCCACACACCCACACTTGGCCAGTTTCAATTGTCTCCAGTAATTAGGCAGTTCTCACCTTCAGTTTTCAGCTGCCAACTAGTTCCATTCTTCAGACATTTAACACTGGATGTCCAAGAAGAGTAGTCTGTTTTACACATTATATTGCCCCATGAAAGGGCTGTGGTAAGTGTGCAAGTAGATCATTTTCCTATAGCTGGAGGTTTGCTTTCTATCTTCACACTGGGCATGTAAGTTATTGATGAATACGACACATGTTGAACTACCTCACTTCACTTTTCATTAAGTTTTTCAGTGACTGCAGTAGTTACATTATAAACAAAATCTTGTAACACTGTATCTGATTAGAATACAGAGTTTTGTCATGGTTGCGGGTGTGTATGTTTGGGTGTCTGTGTGGTTGTCACTGTGTGTACTTTTGCTAAAGAAAGAGCAAGAGCTCAAAAAGTAGTGTGGAATCTGTTTCTGTTGAGTGTGTGTCTTTATCATGCATCAGTCAACTCTAGGTGAGTGGTTGCTTTCCCTTTATTTTACGTATGACTGGATAAAAGATTAGACCCAAAATTTATACAAGGCTCTTAAAGCCAAAGAAGTGATTAAAAGCTGTGTGTGTAAGATATGTTTAGTACTGATAAAATTAGAAAAATTACAGCACATACAATATTTAAGTAAGGAAAGGGTAGCAAATAAATTAATATGAGACATCCCTCCACAATTAGTCATGAAGTTATTTGCATCCTAAAAATAAAGAGATAAGTTTGCTTGCATAGTTACATGATGATGAAGAAATTTACATTATACAAACGTGAAACACGTAGTTTATGATTAATTATGGTATTCAATAGCAAAAAATAGATTTGAGACTGACAAGGCCCACAAAATATTGTGTTACATCAAAACATCTCTGCCTCCCAATTGTGAACAACTTGAGTCATCTCCAGGGAAGATCAAACGAGTTAATTTTTATACTGTGGTTTATGCTCTACTATTCACACATTCATTAACCTATTCACACATTCATTAACACAGGGTGCATAAATGAATAAAAAAAAAGAAAAATAACCACATTTTTCTGGGTTAAAAATACACTTTTCCTCGAGTGAAACTACACTATACACTACGTGAAAGTATATTTATACTTTTTGCATGTTATGTGACAATATACATTCTGTCAGAGCTGTGAAACTTGTCAATCCTTTACACAGTAAAGGTTTCATACACCAGGGGGTACAACTTACCAGCACTTTCAGAAATGAAACTTAGCAATAAACAACGTGTTTTGGAAAGCTCTTTGATGCAAAGCAACATGTACATTGCATATTTTCTTCTGAAGCACTGAAATTGAGACTACGATGCACTTTTGTCAGCCAGTCATAGCTCATGAGACTATCTTGCCAGCCACTGACAGCCAATATTCAGAGCATAGAGCATAGGACACATGATGCAGCTAGGCAATAGCAATGTCACTGGTAAGTAGTGTGAACATACAAATATGAAAAGTAAATGGTTTAAATTAATACACATACAGTACAGCTATAAGAAAAGCTAAGCTTTCACATATAATGTTAGCCATCAAAAAATTTTGTTTTTTCCAAGGGTGTGGCTAGGCAGAATCGTAAGAGCATAGCTTAAATTGCAGCAGTTGAATTTTTCTGAGAAGCACAATGACAAATTTCACTGCTGTGCACCAAACATTTCATGGGTAATCTGGCTGAACACGTGTTCTGCCAAGCATTTTTGAGGTTTACATAGAAAAGCCAATTATGAGTGAAATTACTCATGAACTGGCCTAAAACTTTTTTTCTTTGTATAATTGTATGTTCTGGCATCATTACTGTATAATTTGTGTTCTATGAAAGAACTAAAATAAATATGAAAAACTAACCTCGAAGCCTGGTCATTTTATGCGTGTGTTGTCCTTCAGGAGACATGAAACAAAAATGTGCCAGTAAATTTTTAAACAGAGGGTTAAATGGCTGGTCTTCTGGGTCCAAAATTTTTCTAAGTGGCTGATCCTCAAAGTGTTAAGTTCTGAATGAAAGTCAAATGCTCCGTGACTTAAGAAATTCATCGCACATTCTTACACGTAATATAACTCTTCATGTGTAAGAAGAGGTTTACTTTGAAAGTAACAGTTCTCAATGCACCATTCACAATATTTTCCTGCGACCTGTTAGAAAGGTAAGCAGTTGTGACGTCATGCTCATTGAAAGCAGTTGCAAGGTATAGCACAGTCTTCGTCCTATTGAACTTTTTGCTGTTGGCAGATGCTCGTGTGTACACTGTTTTGCTGTTAAGTGGAGCATTTTCTTGGCAACCACAGTTAATTTTGGTGTTACTGTCTTCTGCAGTAGTAGGCTAAAGCGAAATTCTCTGATATAGTATCAATTCTTACCAGTCAAAATTACAACAATTTAATTGAAAACTAAAACAATGAAAAATTCCCGGAATTCTACAACATTCCTGGATTTCTCACAGACGAAAAAAATTTCCAGGTTTTTCCAAGATTTCACAGGTGTCCCTACAATAGCTTCTTTTACTGTAATGGTGCTACCAACATCACTATGAAATCTGATTGGTTGGCACATTTCTAGTGACCCCCATGGTACCACTACCAAGACAAAATTTGTCCTCGGGAGTTCCCTCCTCTGACGAGACCATGACAGAATTGTGTATATAAACCAAACCACAGTTGATCTGAATCAGTTAATATGTGATCAGTGAAGCAAGTGGTGATCAGCATACTAGTTTGGTTTACAGTGGTTTTGTTGTGGATTGAATGTTATTAGCAGAAACTGGACTCTGGGTTGCTGACTTAAAACAGCTTTCACTGCATCAGTAACAGACCTCACTTAGTTAAATAAATTGTGCGAATCCCCATTGGCACATAAATCACCTTTCCAAAACTAACACATTTTCATAATTGCCGGTAACAACATTTTGCTACACTTACCCATGAAGATTTGTACTTCTGCCGAATTTCATTCAAGTTGGTCAATAGCGTCTCTATTTTTTCATTAATGTCTTCATCGTAAAAATATAATGGCTCATTGTGCTGCTCAACATACTTTCTAACTAGTTTTTTTTATTTCATTTTCAATTTTTGGAAGCTCCTATGGAAACACAAATAATTAATTTCTCTGCATATTCAAAATATTGTGACTTAATAGTAACACAATGAATTGACAACCACAATCTTATGTTGATACGGTTTAAAAACTTTCAGTTCATTAACATACATTTTGCAACATTTCATGAATTCCATATACATAGGTTTCAATGAAACATTCAAAATATACACACACATCACGTACCGCACTGAACTGCGTAAGGATGGTAATTGAACAGAATCTATGTTGTACTTCATCTATGAATTGGTCATGAGTTCTTAGGTCCACAAAATTTATGCAAAAAACTGAAAACTGGGTATATATTATTACTTTGTGAATGTGGCATGTCCTGATGTAAAGAAAACTAGCATTACTTTCAATTCAAGCATCCAACTAAATCAGCTTTTGCTGAACATGCCCCTCCTTGTGTGTGTGTGTGTGGGGGGGGGGGGGGGGGGGCGCCTTTAGCTAATGTGACATGTAGGTTCTGGCATTCAGTGAAAAACATCTCAGCGTTCTCTCTTACTCCATAAATAAGTACCTACTAAAGCCTATTACAGAAAGGCAAGGAAATAGATAATGACAAGATTGGAGATATAACACTGTGAGAAGAATTTGGCAGAACACTGAAAGTTCTAAGTGAAACAAGGTCAATACAATACATGAAATTCCCTCAGGATTATTGAGAATCTTGGGAGAATGCTCAATGCCAAAACAATTCCACCTGTTATACAAGGTACGAGACCAATTAACTATCCTTGGATATGAATGAGACTGTAATAATTCTAATTCCAAAGAAGACAGGTCTTGACAAATGTGAATATTACTGAACTACCAATTTAAAAAAGCTTGGTTGCAACATACTGATATGAATTATTTATAGAAGAAAGGAAAAACTGGTAGAAGCTGACCTCAGGGAAGATCAGTTTGGGGAACACTTGATGCAACACTGATCCTATCTCAAGAGATAGCTTAATGAAACACAAACCTATGTTTATAGCATTTGCAGACTTAGAGAAAGCTTTTGACAATGTTGATTGGAATACACCCTTTCAAATTCTGAAGGTGGTAATGACAAAATACAGGGAGCAAAAGGTTGTACTGAAGTCAGACTGCAGTTTTCTGAAAGGAAAGCAATAGTTGAGAAGGTAGCCCCAATTTTTTCAATCTGTACATTGAACAACTAGAAAGGAAACCAACAGAAAATACAGAGAACAAATTGAAGTTCAAAGAGAAGAAATACAAATTTACAGGTAAGACAATGACACTATAATTTTGCTAATCAGCAAAGGTTTTGGATAGTGTCTTGAAATGAGGTTACATGATGGACATCAACAGAGGTGAAACAGGGGTAATCGTATGTAGTCGAATTGAATCAAGCAATGCTGAGAGAACAAAGGTGGTTAGAGATTACCTGACATGTCGGCCTGACAGCACACCTGACAAAGTTATGTGCTGCATCCACACAACCTGGCGTAACGCCCTATCCTGGCTTCAGTCAGAAACACACATGTACATGTGCCACACCTCTTGTTCTATTGAAACAAAAAAAAAGTTGGTATTGCTCTGGTAGCACTGCTAGAAACTCTTTGTGTGAAACAGATAACAATGTGGCCCAAAAAAATCATTACTGAAAGGATAACATTTTAGTCATATGACATCATTGAGAAAACTGGATAGTGACAAGTTTCACAATTATCTGAGAATGAACTGTGACAGTTTCATTACACAGCTGAGCTTGGTGACTATTGGTTTCAAAGCGGAACAGTGTCATGATGAAGGTAAACTATTGTCACTTTAAGACTTTTGGCTGCTAGTAGTAACTTTGCATTTCTTAAATAGAGCAGTGCTATTTCTCAGCAATTACTTTCAGAAATAATCTCTGAAACATGCAAATTAATATGCAAAATTCTAAGGAAGTATGTACATATGTGTAATGGAAACACTTTCTGAGAACATATGTAACTTACTTGGAATTTATTTCACGTGAAAAGACATTTTATTGTGTACCAGTATTCTTAAATACAAGAAACTCATTCACTTGTAAGCACTGATTTCAGATTCTTGCTGTTCTGATTCATGTTGTGCAACAGAGCTGCGTATATTTGAAATAATTGGTGGAACTGTTTATCTGCATGTACTGCTGAAACAACAGAATCAATACTTGCCTGATGACGACAACGAAAGCAACGGTGAAGGCACGGGATCGTATCACTTAAATTTGCTAGCCATTACTGTACACTGAGCTTTCCTAATTTTCCATTAAAGGAACATGAGATCATAATTTTTGCTGCAGTGCCATCAATGAAAACCAGCCAGTTCTCGTAGCTGTAGGCCAACACCCTGCCCATGTATCTCAGCTACAGCTTTAGTTGTCAAGCTGTAGTAATTAGAGCAAAGTTGCCAATATGATTACTAAAGCTGACATGTTAATGAGGACCCATTAACAATGTAAGAATGGAATGTAACATCTACTTTTTACGTGCAGTGAAAAAATAATTTGGCAATTATGACATGTAATACATAATATTCCATATGTGCCTGAAAGAAGGTTGTATACCTGGAAGAATCCTGGAGATACTAAAAGGTATCAGATAGATTATATAATGGTAAGACAGAGATTTAGGAACCAGGTTTTAAATTGTAAGTCATTTCCAGGGGCAGATGTGGATTCTGAGCACAATCTATTGGTTATGAACTGCAGATTGAAACTGAAGAAACTGCAAAAAAGTGGGAATTTAAGGAGATGGGACCTGGATAAACTGAAAGAACCAGAGGTTGTACAGAGTTTCAGGGAGAGCATAAGGGAACAATTGACAGGAATGGGAGAAAGAAATACAGTAGAAGAAGAATGGGTAGCTCTGAGGGATGAAGTAGTGAAGGCAGCAGACGATCAAGTAGGTAAAAAGACGAGGGCTAATAGAAATCCTTGGGTAACAGATGAAATATTGAATTTAATTGATGAAAGGAGAAAATATAAAAATGCAGTAAATGAAGCAGGCAAAAAGGTATACAAACGTCTCAAAAATAAGATCGACAGTAAATGCAAAATGGCTAAGCAGGGCTGGTTAGAGGACAAATGTAAGGATGTAGAGGCTTGTCTCACTAGGGGTAAGATAGATACTGCCTACAGGAAAATTAAAGAGACCTTTGGAGAGAAGAGAACCACTTGTACGAATATCAAGAGCTCAGATGGCAACCCAGTTCTAAGCAAAGAAGGGAAGGCAGAAAGGTGGAAGGAGTATATAGAGGGTTTATACATGGGCGATGTACTTGAGGACAATATTATGGAAATGGAAGAGGATGTAGATGAAGATGAAATGGGAGATAAGATACTGCGTGAAGAGTTTGACAGAGCACTGAAAGACCAGAGTCGAAACAAGGCCCCGGGAGTAGACAACATTCCATTAGAACTACTGACAGCCTTGGGAGAGCCAGTCATGACAAAACTCTACCATCTGGTGAGCAAGATGTATGAGACAGGCAAAATACCCCCAGACTTCAAGAAGAATATAACAATTCCAATCCCAAAGAAAGCAGGTGTTGACAGATGTGAAAATTACCGAACTATCAGTTTAATAAGTCACAGCTGCAAAATACTAACGCGAATTCTTTACAGACGAATGGAAAAACTGGTAGAAGCGGACCTCGGGGAAGATCAGTTTGGATTCCGTAGAAATGTTGGGACACAAGAGGCAATACTAACCTTACGACTTATCTTAGAAAAAAGATTAAGAAAAGGCAAACCTATGTTTCTAGCATTTGTAGACTTAGAGAAAGCTTTTGACAATGTTAACTGGAATACTGTCTTTCAAATTCTGAAGGTGGCAGGGGTAAAATACAGGGAGCGAAAGGCTATTTACAATTTGTACAGAAACCAGAGGGCAGTTATAAGAGTCGAGGGGCATGAAAGGGAAGCAGTGATTGGGAAAGGAGTGAGACAGGGTTGTAGCCTCTCCCCGATTTATTCAATCTGTACATTGAGCAAGCAGTAAAGGAAACAAAAGAAAAATTCGGAGCAGGTATTAAAATTCATGGAGAAGAAATAAAAACTTTGAGGTTCGCCGATGACATTGTAATTCTGTCAGAGACCGCAAAGGACTTGGAAGAGCAGTTGAACGGAATGGACAGTGTCCTGAAAGAAGGATATAAGATGAACATCAACAAAAGCAAAAGAAGGATAATGGAATGTAGCCAAATTAAATCGGGTGATGCTGAGGGAATTAGATTAGGAAATGAGACACTTAAAGTAGTAAAGGAGTTTTGCTATTTAGGGAGTAAAATAACTGATGATGGTCGAAGTAGGGAGGATATAAAATGTAGACTGGCAATGGCAAGGAAATCGTTTCTGAAGAAGAGAAATTTGTTAACATCGAGTATAGATTTAAGTGTCAGGAAGTCGTTTCTGAAAGTATTTGTATGGAGTGTAGCCATGTATGGAATTGAAGCTCACAAGCTCACCAAGCTAAGATCCAATTACACAATTATGATAGAACCACTTAAATAAAAAAACTACAGCAGTAACACTGATCTTTAAAAATAAATGTTCACGTACTCAGTCACGTTAATAAAAAAAATTACTAGAAAGTGCTGCACAAGGAACTCGGCAGATGCTTTGCAGCTTAAGGTTTAGCCAGTTGCCAATCCGTAATATTTAAAGAAACATGTTCATATACGAACAGGTTACATGCAATATATATTTCTATGTCTACCCGCTTAACCTGCCTTGGCGGAACGAAGATAAATACTAAAATTTGGAAGGCGATATGTGAACAACTCCTGGTAGTGGCCAGTTTCTTAAACACTGCCAAGTCTAGACATTTGACGACATTTCACTCCCCACCAAGGCGCTGGCACAATCGAAAGTTTCTGCCTGAATCACAAAGACTTTCCAATAACTCTGAAACATATAAACACTCGGCAGAACCTTTGACTCAATATATGGGTAAGTGTGTAAAGGAACACGTTACACTACTGACAAAATCACAACTTTGACCTTAAGTATTTTATGCATGGACAACTGTGCAGACTTTGAAAACGCCAATATAAAATCATTTGATTACAGAGACACAAAGCACTAATAAAACTTTCAAATAATGGCCACCACCTAACTAGGCCAACTGAACTTTTCCACACCATCTTAAAGTTAGACTATGAAAGTCTCACCACAGTAGTAAAGTTTAAATGTCTCTGAGTGCATTGGACAACAAAATACAACTACGACCACTTACTTCATATCACATACAAAATACGAGGGAGCTTCATTTCAAATTTTATTCTCAGCAAAGTCACAGAACTTGTATCTCCAAGCTGCCCTTGTCGCCAAAATGCCCAACCAATTTCACACCACAACATGTAACGATCATCACGCTCGTTTGGCAGCCATTGACACTCATCTCCCAGCAAATGTCACGAGATCTTGAGGGTTACCTGTCGAAGGCTAACAACCAACTCGCTTCGCCCGCCAACCCAGAAGGTAAGACATGTGAAAAGCAAAGATAACTTAGCTCAACCCCAATCAATCTCAACAATACATGAACAAAATAACACTAGTGCCAGCTCACCACGGCTCAACGTTATCACAAGAAGTCGGTGGCTGGGAGCTTGTGGAGAATGGCTAAGAAACTAGAAGTGCATTGATGTAAGATTTCTTCACTATGAATCAGAACGTAAGTTTGCCAATAAATGACTGTCAAGTTCTGTGAACCATTCAGAGCTAATCTAGATTGTTATTCCTGTAGGACAGGAGGTAATAAGCAGACCACATGCAAGAGTAAATCTCAGAAGCCAGCAAGAGTAAATCTCAGAAGCCAGTTCCCGCACATCAACGTACCAAATCCCACTCTGTCAGGTACCAAGATTATAAGTAATCAGATGGCATGCCCCTGATGTACAGGTGCTACAACTTCTCATTACAGTAGCTTCCTTTTGTGCCACCAAACAAAGGCGTATGTTTCCCCTATTTTGTACAAGAAAGGGTCTGTAAAACTATCTGAGCATGTGCCTTCACATGCATCTCAAGACAGCTCCCACTTAACTGTTAGCTTCAAATATCCAACTGGTATGGATTCTGCTAACCATTGCAACATCTGTTAGAACATATGTCCTCATCTGTTGTGCAAAACCATTGGGATGCTGCACAGTACAGTCCATCAGAATTGTTGCATCCTAGTTTTTTCCAGCAACATGCTCCTTAGGTCTTATTATGTATCATATGCAAAAGTGGGTGATCCCATTGCTCCATCTCTTATTTGAACAGCTATGCAGTTTCCAACTCTTATGGCCCATTCCATTATTCAGCTTCTGCTACGCTTCCAAACTTTGGTTCTAAACAGAAAGGAGGTTAACATGTAAATCAAATGATTAATAGTATTACTTTTTTGCAGACAATATATCATCCTTTGACTAGTGCAAGAAAAAGTGAGGTAGTGCCTTAGCTAGTACAATGGACTCACATTTGAGAGGATGATGGTTCAAAATACCCGGCCGGCCATTCTGATTTAGCTTTTCTTTGGTTTCTCTAAATTGTTCAAGGCAAATACTGTGATGGTTTCTTTAAAAGGAAACAGCCGATTTCCTTTCCCAGCTATCCTTTTAATCGGAGCTTGTCTTGGTCTCTAATGGCCTCGAAGTTGACGGTACATTAAACACTGATTTTCCTTTCTTCCTTCCTAGTGCAAGCAATTCTGTGCATTGATTCAAAAAGTTTCACTGCTTGTTCAGTGAATCCCACATTATGTTACATTAACAAAATTAAAATGACCATTTTCTGATTATAGTTTCACCTTCACCTGGAAAGGCAATGACTCACCTTTACCATACTGATGTATGGTGCACACACCCAAGTAACAGAACTCAATATTAACTGGCCTTTGAATTCTGGCTCTTCTTCTGGCAGAAAGTACACTCACAGCCACCCAAACACACACTGCCTCTGCATCTACATGATCACTCTGCAGTTCACAATTAAATGCCTGGCAGAAGGTTCATGGAAACACTTTTGAGCTACTTCTCCACCATTTCACCCTCAAACAGCGAGCTCTGATTTCTCTTATTTTATTATGATGATACTTTTCCTTATGTAGGTGGGTGCCAGCAGAATATTTTCACACTCTGAGGAGAAAGTTGGTGATTAAAATTTCATGAGAGAAGATCTTGCCATAGTGAAAGATGCCTTTGTTTTAATGACTGAAACCCCAATTTGTGTATCATATCCATGGCACTCGCTCTCCTATTTTATGGTGATACAAAACGAGCTGCCCTTCTTGGAACCTTTTTGATGTCATCAGTCAGTCCTGTCTCATGCAGATCCCACACTGCACAGCAATACTCCAGAAGGGGATGGTCAAGTGCTACCTAAACCTGTTACATTTTCCAAGTGTTCTGCCATTATTCACTGTGATGGTGACACTGATCATCAGAGAGCAGTTGCCTGAGTTCATTCATGTGGGGCAGAGGCAGGGGCAGGGGCAGGGAACAACACAGGGGGGGGGGGGGGGGGCTAATGGGGAATGATAAATAAGTCAGTGGCTACACAATGAGATGGAAAGAGTTTTGTGACGGTAGAGCATGTATCAGATGTATGGAGATATAGAAACACTGAGAGGGAAGGTGAAGGGAAGAAGGTTAGAGTGGGGAGAAAGGGGAGAGGGAAGGAAGCAGAGAGAATGCCCACTTAGAGGAAGGGGGGGGGGGGAGAAGAATGGTGGGATGAGGCAGCACGCGTTCTGGGCAGGGAAAACTGTGTGGACAGTCACAGAAGAGAGAGGGGAAAAGGTGAGCTGAGGCAGGAAAAAAAGGTTAACAGAGATTTAGGCCAAGGAGATTTCGAGAACACAGGATATGCAGGAGAGACAGTTCCTACCTGTGTAGTTCAGATATATATGGAGTATCAAAATGGCACCAGTAATCAAGAAGCCATTAACTGATTTGAGTTGCGGTATACAGCATTTTCAGCAGTTCAGTGATCAATTTTCCAGTTTGCCACAGTTTGGCGGTAGCCATTCGTTTGAGTAGACAGTATGTTACCTATCATGCTCACATAGAATGCTATCCAGCAATTGCAGCATAGTTGATATTTAACACGGCTGCTTTCATACACGACCCTGCGTTTTA
Source organism: Schistocerca americana (assembly GCF_021461395.2). Classification (NCBI taxonomy): domain Eukaryota; kingdom Metazoa; phylum Arthropoda; class Insecta; order Orthoptera; family Acrididae; genus Schistocerca; species Schistocerca americana. The sequence continues at coordinate 209,007,739 of NC_060129.1, read as the reverse complement.
TTGGGTAGGAAATGCTGCTGAATGGGCTATGGTAGGCAGTGGTGTTTGGGAATATGGGACAGGTCTTGCACCTGAACCATCCCCAAATGAACAACCTATTGTGTGCAGGATCATGAGCAGGATTTGAATAGGAGAGGAAAAGGAGAGTCTGTAGGTTGTACGACTGGTGAAACACCACTTCAGGTTATGTAGGTAGGATCTGCATAGAATGTCCCACATCTCAGGGCATGTGACAGGTTGTTAAAGCCCTGGTGAAAAATGTATTTGAGCTTTTCAAGGCCAGCGTGATACTGGGTGATAAGAAAAGTAGAGGAGAGCTGGTCGGTGGCTGATTAACAGGTTTACTGGTGTCAGAGAAGCAGATGGAACAGGAGTTATGTTTATGGGTGAGCTGGATATGATATTTAATAAAAGAAGACATGGTCTGTAGTAGGCTGTAGTGTAGACAATTTTTATTTAAATTGTACGATTAGCTAATTTCAGGCACATTGTTGTTGTTGTTGTGGTCCTCAGTCCTGAGACTGGTTTGATGCAGCTCTCCATGCTACTCTATCCTGTGCAAGCTTCTTCATCTCCCAGTACATATTGCAACCTACATCCTCCTGAATCTGCTTAGTGTATTCATCTCTTGGTCTCCCTCTACGATTTTTACCCCCCACGCTGCCCTCCAATGCTAAATTTGTGATCCCTTGATGCCTCAAAACATGTCCTACCAACCGATCCCTTGTTCTAGTCAAGTTGTGCCACAAACTTCTCTTCTTACCAATCCTATTCAATACCTCCTCATTAGTTACGTGATCTACCCACCTTATCTTCAGCATTCTTCTGTAGCACCACATTTCGAAAGCTTCTATTCTCTTCTTGTCCAAACTAGTTATCGTCCATGCTTCACTTCCATACATGGCTACACTCCATACAAATACTTTCAGAAACGACTTCCTGACACTTAAATCTATACTCGATGTTAACAAACTTCTCTTCTTCAGAAACGATTTCCTTGCCATTGCCAGTCTACATTTTATATCCTCCCTACTTCGACCATCATCAGTTATTTTACTCCCTAAATAGCAAAACTCCTTTACTACTTTAAGTGTCTCATTTCCTAATCTAATTCCCTCAGCATCACCCGATTTAATTTGACTACATTCCATTATCCTTCTTTTGCTTTTGTTGATGTTCATCTTGTATCCTTCTTTCAGGACACTGTCCATTCCGTTCAACTGCTCTTCCAAGTCCTTTGCTGTCTCTGACAGAATTACAATGTCATCGGCGAACCTCAAAGTCTTTATTTCTTCTCCATGAATTTTAATACCTGCTCCGAATTTTTCTTTTGTTTCCTTTACTGCTTGCTCAATGTACAGATTGAATAAATTGGGGAGAGGCTACAACCCTGTCTCACTCCTTTCCCAATCACTGCTTCCCTTTCATGCCCCTCGACTCTTATAACTGCCCTCTGGTTTCTGTACAAATTGTAAATAGCCTTTCGCTCCCTGTATTTTACCCCTGCCACCTTCAGAATTTGAAAGACAGTATTCCAGTTAACATTGTCAAAAGCTTTCTCTAAGTCTACAAATGCTAGAAACATAGGTTTGCCTTTTCTTAATCTTTTTTCTAAGATAAGTCGTAAGGTTAGTATTGCCTCTTGTGTCCCAACATTTCTACGGAATCCAAACTGATCTTCCCCAAGGTCCGCTTCTACCAGTTTTTCCATTCGTCTGTAAAGAATTCGCGTTAGTATTTTGCAGCTGTGACTTATTAAACTGATAGTTCGGTAATTTTCACATCTGTCAACACCTGCTTTCTTTGGGATTGGAATTGTTATATTCTTCTTGAAGTCTGGGGGTATTTTGCCTGTCTCATACATCTTGCTCACCAGATGGTAGAGTTTTGTCATGACTGGCTCTCCCAAGGCTGTCAGTAGTTCTAATGGAATGTTGTCTACTCCCGGGGCCTTGTTTCGACTCTGGTCTTTCAGTGCTCTGTCAAACTCTTCACGCAGTATCTTATCTCCCATTTCATCTTCATCTACATCCTCTTCCATTTCCATAATATTGTCCTCAAGTACATCGCCCATGTATAAACCCTCTATATACTCCTTCCACCTTTCTGCCTTCCCTTCTTTGCTTAGAACTGGGTTGCCATCTGAGCTCTTGATATTCGTACAAGTGGTTCTCTTCTCTCCAAAGGTCTCTTTAATTTTCCTGTAGGCAGTATCTATCTTACCCCTAGTGAGACAAGCCTCTACATCCTTACATTTGTCCTCTAACCAGCCCTGCTTAGCCATTTTGCATTTACTGTCGATCTTATTTTTGAGACGTTTGTATACCTTTTTGCCTGCTTCATTTACTGCATTTTTATATTTTCTCCTTTCATCAATTAAATTCAATATTTCTTCTGTTATCCAAGGATTTCTATTAGCCCTCGTCTTTTTACCTACTTGATCGTCTGCTGCCTTCACTACTTCATCCCTCAGAGCTACCCATTCTTCTTCTACTGTATTTCTTTCTCCCATTCCTGTCAATTGTTCCTTTATGCTCTCCTTGAAACTCTGTACAACCTCTGGTTCTTTCAGTTTATCCAGGTCCCATCTCCTTAAATTCCCACTTTTTTGCAGTTTCTTCAGTTTCAATCTGCAGTTCATAACCAATAGATTGTGCTCAGAATCCACATCTGCCCCTGGAAATGACTTACAATTTAAAACCTGGTTCCTAAATCTCTGTCTTACCATTATATAATCTATCTGATACCTTTTAGTATCTCCAGGATTCTTCCAGGTATACAACCTTCTTTCAGGCACATATGGAATATTATGTATTACATGTCATAATTGCCAAATTATTTTTTCACTGCACGTAAAAAGTAGATGTTACATTCCATTCTTACATTGTTAATGGGTCCTCATTAACATGTCAGCTTTAGTAATCATATTGGCAACTTTGCTCTAATTACTACAGCTTGACAACTAAAGCTGTAGCTGAGATACATGGGCATGATGTTGGCCTACAGCTACGAGAACTGGCTGGTTTTCATTGATGGCACTGCAGCAAAAATTATGATCTCATGTTCCTTTAATGGAAAATTAGGAAAGCTCAGTGTACAGTAATGGCTAGCAAATTTAAGTGATACGATCCCGTGCCTTCACCGTTGCTTTCGTTGTCGTCATCAGGCAAGTATTGATTCTGTTGTTTCAGCAGTACATGCAGATAAACAGTTCCACCAATTATTTCAAATATACGCAGCTCTGTTGCACAACATGAATCAGAACAGCAAGAATCTGAAATCAGTGCTTACAAGTGAATGAGTTTCTTGTATTTAAGAATACTGGTACACAATAAAATGTCTTTTCACGTGAAATAAATTCCAAGTAAGTTACATATGTTCTCAGAAAGTGTTTCCTTTACACATATGTACATACTTCCTTAGAATTTTGCATATTAATTTGCATGTTTCAGAGATTATTTCTGAAAGTAATTGCTGAGAAATAGCACTGCTCTATTTAAGAAATGCAAAGTTACTACTAGCAGCCAAAAGTCTTAAAGTGACAATAGTTTACCTTCATCATGACACTGTTCCGCTTTGAAACCAATAGTCACCAAGCTCAGCTGTGTAATGAAACTGTCGCAGTTCATTCTCAGATAATTGTGAAACTTGTCACTATCCAGTTTTCTCAATGATGTCATATGACTAAAATGTTTTCCTTTCAGTAATGATTTTTTTGGGCCACATTGTTATCTGTTTCACACAAAGAGTTTCTAGCAGTGCTACCAGAGCAATACCAACTTTTTTTTTGTTTCAATAGAACAAGAGGTGTGGCACATGTACATGTGTGTTTCTGACTGAAGCCAGGATAGGGCGTTACGCCAGGTTGTGTGGATGCAGCACATAACTTTGTCAGGTGTGCTGTCAGGCCGACATGTCAGGTAATCTCTAACCACCTTTGTTCTCTCAGCATTGCTTGATTCAATTCGACTACATACGATTACCCCTGTTTCACCTCTGTTGATGTCCATCATGTAACCTCATTTCAAGACACTATCCAAAACCTTTGCTGATTAGCAAAATTATAGTGTCACTGTCTGACCTGTAAATTTTTATTTCTTCTCTTTGAACTTCAATTTGTTCTCTGTATTTTCTGTTGGTTTCCTTTCTAGTTGTTCAATGTACAGATTGAAAAACATTGGGGCTACCTTCTCAACTATTGCTTTCCTTTCAGAAAACTGCAGTCTGACTTCAGTACAACCTTTTGCTCCCTGTATTTTGTCATTACCACCTTCAGAATTTGAAAGGGTGTATTCCAATCAACATTGTCAAAAGCTTTCTCTAAGTCTGCAAATGCTATAAACATAGGTTTGTGTTTCATTAAGCTATCTCTTGAGATAGGATCAGTGTTGCATCAAGTGTTCCCCAAACTGATCTTCCCTGAGGTCAGCTTCTACCAGTTTTTCCTTTCTTCTATAAATAATTCATATCAGTATGTTGCAACCAAGCTTTTTTAAATTGGTAGTTCAGTAATATTCACATTTGTCAAGACCTGTCTTCTTTGGAATTAGAATTATTACAGTCTCATTCATATCCAAGGATAGTTAATTGGTCTCGTACCTTGTATAACAGGTGGAATTGTTTTGGCATTGAGCATTCTCCCAAGATTCTCAATAATCCTGAGGGAATTTCATGTATTGTATTGACCTTGTTTCACTTAGAACTTTCAGTGTTCTGCCAAATTCTTCTCACAGTGTTATATCTCCAATCTTGTCATTATCTATTTCCTTGCCTTTCTGTAATAGGCTTTAGTAGGTACTTATTTATGGAGTAAGAGAGAACGCTGAGATGTTTTTCACTGAATGCCAGAACCTACATGTCACATTAGCTAAAGGCGCCCCCCCCCCCCCCCCCCCCCACACACACACACAAGGAGGGGCATGTTCAGCAAAAGCTGATTTAGTTGGATGCTTGAATTGAAAGTAATGCTAGTTTTCTTTACATCAGGACATGCCACATTCACAAAGTAATAATATATACCCAGTTTTCAGTTTTTTGCATAAATTTTGTGGACCTAAGAACTCATGACCAATTCATAGATGAAGTACAACATAGATTCTGTTCAATTACCATCCTTACGCAGTTCAGTGCGGTACGTGATGTGTGTGTATATTTTGAATGTTTCATTGAAACCTATGTATATGGAATTCATGAAATGTTGCAAAATGTATGTTAATGAACTGAAAGTTTTTAAACCGTATCAACATAAGATTGTGGTTGTCAATTCATTGTGTTACTATTAAGTCACAATATTTTGAATATGCAGAGAAATTAATTATTTGTGTTTCCATAGGAGCTTCCAAAAATTGAAAATGAAATAAAAAAAACTAGTTAGAAAGTATGTTGAGCAGCACAATGAGCCATTATATTTTTACGATGAAGACATTAATGAAAAAATAGAGACGCTATTGACCAACTTGAATGAAATTCGGCAGAAGTACAAATCTTCATGGGTAAGTGTAGCAAAATGTTGTTACCGGCAATTATGAAAATGTGTTAGTTTTGGAAAGGTGATTTATGTGCCAATGGGGATTCGCACAATTTATTTAACTAAGTGAGGTCTGTTACTGATGCAGTGAAAGCTGTTTTAAGTCAGCAACCCAGAGTCCAGTTTCTGCTAATAACATTCAATCCACAACAAAACCACTGTAAACCAAACTAGTATGCTGATCACCACTTGCTTCACTGATCACATATTAACTGATTCAGATCAACTGTGGTTTGGTTTATATACACAAGTCTGTCATGGTCTCGTCAGAGGAGGGAACTCCCGAGGACAAATTTTGTCTTGGTAGTGGTACCATGGGGGTCACTAGAAATGTGCCAACCAATCAGATTTCATAGTGATGTTGGTAGCACCATTACAGTAAAAGAAGCTATTGTAGGGACACCTGTGAAATCTTGGAAAAACCTGGAAATTTTTTTCGTCTGTGAGAAATCCAGGAATGTTGTAGAATTCCGGGAATTTTTCATTGTTTTAGTTTTCAATTAAATTGTTGTAATTTTGACTGGTAAGAATTGATACTATATCAGAGAATTTCGCTTTAGCCTACTACTGCAGAAGACAGTAACACCAAAATTAACTGTGGTTGCCAAGAAAATGCTCCACTTAACAGCAAAACAGTGTACACACGAGCATCTGCCAACAGCAAAAAGTTCAATAGGACGAAGACTGTGCTATACCTTGCAACTGCTTTCAATGAGCATGACGTCACAACTGCTTACCTTTCTAACAGGTCGCAGGAAAATATTGTGAATGGTGCATTGAGAACTGTTACTTTCAAAGTAAACCTCTTCTTACACATGAAGAGTTATATTACGTGTAAGAATGTGCGATGAATTTCTTAAGTCACGGAGCATTTGACTTTCATTCAGAACTTAACACTTTGAGGATCAGCCACTTAGAAAAATTTTGGACCCAGAAGACCAGCCATTTAACCCTCTGTTTAAAAATTTACTGGCACATTTTTGTTTCATGTCTCCTGAAGGACAACACACGCATAAAATGACCAGGCTTCGAGGTTAGTTTTTCATATTTATTTTAGTTCTTTCATAGAACACAAATTATACAGTAATGATGCCAGAACATACAATTATACAAAGAAAAAAAGTTTTAGGCCAGTTCATGAGTAATTTCACTCATAATTGGCTTTTCTATGTAAACCTCAAAAATGCTTGGCAGAACACGTGTTCAGCCAGATTACCCATGAAATGTTTGGTGCACAGCAGTGAAATTTGTCATTGTGCTTCTCAGAAAAATTCAACTGCTGCAATTTAAGCTATGCTCTTATGATTCTGCCTAGCCACACCCTTGGAAAAAACAAAATTTTTTGATGGCTAACATTATATGTGAAAGCTTAGCTTTTCTTATAGCTGTACTGTATGTGTATTAATTTAAACCATTTACTTTTCATATTTGTATGTTCACACTACTTACCAGTGACATTGCTATTGCCTAGCTGCATCATGTGTCCTATGCTCTATGCTCTGAATATTGGCTGTCAGTGGCTGGCAAGATAGTCTCATGAGCTATGACTGGCTGACAAAAGTGCATCGTAGTCTCAATTTCAGTGCTTCAGAAGAAAATATGCAATGTACATGTTGCTTTGCATCAAAGAGCTTTCCAAAACACGTTGTTTATTGCTAAGTTTCATTTCTGAAAGTGCTGGTAAGTTGTACCCCCTGGTGTATGAAACCTTTACTGTGTAAAGGATTGACAAGTTTCACAGCTCTGACAGAATGTATATTGTCACATAACATGCAAAAAGTATAAATATACTTTCACGTAGTGTATAGTGTAGTTTCACTCGAGGAAAAGTGTATTTTTAACCCAGAAAAATGTGGTTATTTTTCTTTTTTTTTATTCATTTATGCACCCTGTGTTAATGAATGTGTGAATAGGTTAATGAATGTGTGAATAGTAGAGCATAAACCACAGTATAAAAATTAACTCGTTTGATCTTCCCTGGAGATGACTCAAGTCGTTCACAATTGGGAGGCAGAGATGTTTTGATGTAACACAATATTTTGTGGGCCTTGTCAGTCTCAAATCTATTTTTTGCTATTGAATACCATAATTAATCATAAACTACGTGTTTCACGTTTGTATAATGTAAATTTCTTCATCATCATGTAACTATGCAAGCAAACTTATCTCTTTATTTTTAGGATGCAAATAACTTCATGACTAATTGTGGAGGGATGTCTCATATTAATTTATTTGCTACCCTTTCCTTACTTAAATATTGTATGTGCTGTAATTTTTCTAATTTTATCAGTACTAAACATATCTTACACACACAGCTTTTAATCACTTCTTTGGCTTTAAGAGCCTTGTATAAATTTTGGGTCTAATCTTTTATCCAGTCATACGTAAAATAAAGGGAAAGCAACCACTCACCTAGAGTTGACTGATGCATGATAAAGACACACACTCAACAGAAACAGATTCCACACTACTTTTTGAGCTCTTGCTCTTTCTTTAGCAAAAGTACACACAGTGACAACCACACAGACACCCAAACATACACACCCGCAACCATGACAAAACTCTGTATTCTAATCAGATACAGTGTTACAAGATTTTGTTTATAATGTAACTACTGCAGTCACTGAAAAACTTAATGAAAAGTGAAGTGAGGTAGTTCAACATGTGTCGTATTCATCAATAACTTACATGCCCAGTGTGAAGATAGAAAGCAAACCTCCAGCTATAGGAAAATGATCTACTTGCACACTTACCACAGCCCTTTCATGGGGCAATATAATGTGTAAAACAGACTACTCTTCTTGGACATCCAGTGTTAAATGTCTGAAGAATGGAACTAGTTGGCAGCTGAAAACTGAAGGTGAGAACTGCCTAATTACTGGAGACAATTGAAACTGGCCAAGTGTGGGTGTGTGGCTGTTTAAATCTGCTGCTTGGCATATTAATTGAGGTATATGATTCATCAATAAATGGTACATAATAGAATTTTCCATAGTCACTTGTGTCATGACTTAAGATTCAGACATTCTGATCAGATCTGAATAACCATGCTCCTGTTCTTTCTAGCTGATTTCTTTTCCTTTGCAGTGTTTTCAATGCTACAGCCAGAGAGAAAGCTGGAATCCTTGTCAGGTCTATTTAAGCTTTTCCACACACAGACAGATAACTCTGATCAGATATGTATAATACAATCTCTCTCCTTTTTTTTCCTTCTGCAAGATCACTGCAGTTGTTTTGAGTGCCATTTTTCCATGGCAACACACCTCCAAGCCACTGTGTTGAAGAGCAAGTAACCCACAGCAGGTGAAAATGCTTAACTTGTCGTTCTGATTTGCAGATATACTGCACCCATGTATCTTTTCTTACCTATATAATAGACCATCTCTCCTTTTTCTTACCTATATAATAGACCATTTCTCCTGTAAGATGCTGTCTAAAACTTAACTATTAATAAAAACAAGTATTAAATATCACAATCATCTTTCATCATTCAGGACGACAGAGGATGTAACCCATAAATTTCCCCAAAATGATGTGTTACACCTCAGAATGTGCAGTGCACTCCATTTGGCGAATATGTATGTGCACCACACTTAGACTAGTGTCATACGGCACTAGTGTTGTGTGTCACCCTTCGTATACAGTGGCTGGCAGAGACAAGCAGCACAAGGACTAATGTCTTCAGCATTCTGGATGTCTAAGTGCACAGTACAGTATTGAACAGTAAGTGATTAAAGATTATGAAATAGCTGCCTGCCATATGCATACCAGTAGAAATAGTACAGTTTATTTGCAATGTCTGCTTGGAAACTGGTTGGAGATGTACATCTATTTACTGGAACAGAGATTTCTGTTTTGTTTGAAACTGATCATCACTGTCCAGATGTGGCACTTCTTTCCAATCAATCCTTTTAAAACTACTATTCTTACAGTATGTTCCATGGCTGCATGTGGTACTACATTCCTTGTAAAAAAGTTGGACAGTTCAGAGGTACACAAACAATTTGGATGATTTCATTCATGGTGTGGTCACGAGCCATTCTATCACACCTCACATCGACCCACAAATAAACAAACCCGGTCACTGACAGTGGCAGAAGATCACAGGGGGAGGGAGAGAGTGCCCTTGAAATATTCAGAGCCGTGGCCCTTCACTATCTAATGTGAATCTGACATAAGCTGTCCTATTCTGGGTGCAAATTGGATTCTTCACACAATGGCTTTTTTTTCCCCTGGTTAAATTAACATCTTAATAATAAAATCTTAGTATGTATTGTATTTGTCTTTCTTATGGCATCGTAAAACATCCATAGTTTCTTTTTTCGTTGATGTACAGGATCATTTAACTAATTATCTTGGTAAGGATAAGTTAATAACAGGCATAACTACGAAGGTATTTCAAAGCAGTTGAATGAGAAACGTGAGTAGAAGAGTCTTATATTCAATAAGAAAAATTTCATCTTTCTTCAGAAAGATGTGCATGTCTACGAAGATGCTTCCACTATGGCGTTTTAAGAGTAATTATTTGGAACATCTGCCCTATTAATCAGCTTTTCCACCCTGTTTCCACATGTGAAGAAATTTTACGCTAATGAATAAGTTATGGCAGCCACAGTTGGCAATTTTTTAGGTCCTCTTGAATAAAGATCACCAATGGAATTTATTCGATGGAGCTGTTCTGCAGATTCTGTTGACCTAACAGATGACTAAATTGAAAAACATTGCATAACTAGCCCAAGTTTTTACGTCTTCCATTCTGTTAAAGTCACAGGACATGTAGTTTAGTAGAGTCTTGGCGCCTCGAGTTCTTCATAAATTTTTCACAACAGTACAGTGTTCTGTTTTGTTTTCGTTGTTGACTGTTTTCATTTGTACACATTCTAAAAATAAGTGCTGTACCAGAGGAAAGGAAATTTATGCCATGAAATGTTACGTTAGAAGCACTGAAGTGCCAAGGAAATTGATGCCTAGGAATGTTAAATTAGAAGCGTTGAAATGACTTCACAGAGGGAAACAACTTTAAAAAGCTTGGTTTCAAATGTGATGTTGGCAAAGTTGCTGTTGGTGACTGGCAAAGAAACTGACTTAAATGGAATGGATTTCTTCAAAGAAATGCTCTGAAGATTCTTTTCACCGAAAAACTATGAAGTTTGAAAAACCAAGTGGAGCATTGTTCATGTCGTTTACACAATAAAGACAGAAGGAAGCTCTGATTTCTGGCCCAGTCTTGCAGGCGAAAGCCTAAATTTTTAGAAACCAGCTGTAGGTGGGAGATGGCAGTTTCGCTACTAGTGTGGGCTGGCTCGACAAATGGAAGAAGAGATATGAAGTGCATCAACTAGATGTCTGCATAGAAAAACACTCTGATGACTCCAAAGCCATTTTGAGATTTATTAGAAAGTTCTAAGAAATCATAACTAAAGGAAATGTATCGAATGAACAAATTTACATCTGCAATGAAACAGGTTTAAATGTCACATTGTTGCTGACAGACAAATGCATCAAGTGCATAAAAGGTGCTGCTGGGTACAAAAAAGTAGAGTAGTTCACAGTTATGGTGGCTTCAAATGCAATTATAAACCACAAACTATAACTGGCTGTGATTGAAAAGACTGCCAAGCCAAGAGAGGTTTCGAATGTAACAATATCACTCTTCGACTTATCGACATGCATCAGAATAATGCCTAGATCAGGGCTGGGAGCGTGAGCTGCCTATGGACACTGTGGGCATGTGTATTGCCATGTGGGCATGTTGCACGTGCAGTTCACATTCTGTTACTTGAGAACAGGACTGAAAACTGATGCTCAAGTTTGAAGTCACATTAGTTAGTATTCTTTGCATTGTCATTATTATTATTACAGTATAGCAATGCAATGAATTTTTGTGACACAATATAATAGTCTTTTCCCTGTACAACCAACTCGTACCTCATATTCCACTTCCCTCTGAGAGTGAAGGTATTGTTTCAGCATCGTTCAAAAAACTAAAGGCAGGTACACACATTAGGTGAGACCAGTAGATGATATATATTTTCATTACTCCACTATTGTATTAAACTGTTTTTTTTTTTTTCTGTAGCATGTCAGTCTTTTGAGTTAGAATATCGGTCATCCGGTCAATGAACATTAGTAAGACTACTCCTAGATTTGATTCGTTAATTTCATTGTTGAAAAAACTCTTTCACACAAGTATGCAGTTTTGGGTATACAATAGACTCGAGCAGCTATTTGAAACATCTGCTGAAACTGTTGTGCAGGGAAGTTCTTATAAAATACCTCGATATTTTCTACAGTGCAGACCCCTCCCTGAGCACATGATTACCCTGAAAGTTGCGAAAAGAGTTGCAAAAACACTAAAATAAAGTTGAAATCAATTTAAGTCACTAAATCTACTGTCAAAGTTTTGTAAGAAAGCTTCAAAACGTTTGCTCAGTGTCTCCTTTTCAAAATTTTTTTCATTTATAACTAGTGCAACATTCAAAAAGTGTGCAAAAGACCTTCCTGAAACTTGCTTTATCCACAACAGCAATTTTCTTTTAAAACGCAAAGCCCGTGATAGAAATATCAGAAGCTAGTTTATTCAGAAATTCAAGATCTAATATCCACTGGAGGTCATCAAACTCTTTTACTAGCGTTGCTTTCATGTCCATGTCTTTGTCTTTACAGAAGTTGAAAAAACATTTTAAAACACCTTGTGACGACCAGCATATCTCACAAAAATAGAGCACATTGCCATAATCACACACTGGCTCAGCCAAGAAGGTTTTAAACTTCCAATGTCGCAAACCATGTGATCTCAGTTTATTAACGATTTTTACAGTGTGTCCATGACGTCACTTACTTTGACACATTTTGCCATCAAATTAACATGATGTAGAATGCAGTGCATTACTGATTTTCCTGCTGGATACCAACTTCTTTCACCTTGTTCCTTATCAAAGAATGACACCAGATGTTTGACCAAACATTGCAGGAGCTCCACCTTTTGCAATCATATCTGTCAGTAATATTGCCTAAGTAAGAAAACAAGTCACCAGTTGTAGTTCTATTGTGCATTGGCACTAAATCAAGGAGTTCCTTTATCAACTTACTCTGCTCACAATAGAGCAAGCTAAGCAACAACCATTACATCTGCGTTTTTCATCCAAAGCCAAAGAGGAAAAAAAAGAAACAAATCTTTAGTCTTATCTTTCAGTTGTACTTCCACATTTGACATTTCTTCACCAGTTATCTGAGAAAGAGGAACAGGTTCGAAAAGTGGAAGATTTTTCTGGACACTAGGTTGTTGCAGCAGCCACAAAACTTCCTAGCAAATTCTCCATGACTGAAGGGTCATGCTGTTTTTGTTGTTGTAAGATCTGTGTTATGGCTCACTCTCAATGCACCACTGTTGTGGGTACGCTACAAGGAAGAGATAAAATTGAAGGCGAAACCGCATAATACTTTATAAATAATAGTAACATTTTCAAGAAATGACATATCTGTATTAACTACTTCTTTCTCTTTTTCCTATTTTAGCTCATGAAGCCTTCATTTCCTCAATATACATAGAACTTATGAATCTCTCGTGAAGAAGCTATAAATGTTGCTTCGCGGTGTACTACTTCCATGCTTTTAAAATACCATTAAAAAAAAAGACGCTGAGGGTCAGTTTGTGTTTCCATAAGTAAGTAATCTACTTCCCATGGCAGATTGAAGTGTAGGGATTTGACTGATTTTCATTTTGAGGCTTTTAATTGCTACTAAGCCATTTTCTTCTTAATAGTTTTGTCCTATCATGAGCGCCAAAGAGACTTCAACGCCAATGATGCTAGTGAGGTGAAGTAAACCAGCCCATCTTGCTGCGTGTGCATCATTAACAGACAATGTTGGCAGAGAGGTGGAGGCCAAACTATTGGCTGATAGTGTCCACGGGCAAACAAAGTGTGAACAGTCATGGGCTTCCACACCTGCAGTAGCGAATTTGCCCGTTTGTCCTGGAGGTACAAAAAGTTTCAAAAAAGAAGGGATTCCTGTGAAAAGCTATTCTGACAATGAATAATCTGCCCTCAAGAACTGGAGTGTGATGTGATTTGTACCTTATTTCTCCTATCAAATGTTACCAGTTTGATTCAGCCAATATAGCATGACATTCTTGAATGTCTGAAAAAAGAAGTATCATCAATGATTGCCACAATCAGTCTTGCATTCGGAAGACAATGAAAGCATTGCAGGAGATTTAAAGAAAGTGATATGTGATGGGCATTGTGTATTCATCAGTGAGTCTTGGAGTGAGATAAAGTCAAAGACAATTTCTAAATCGTGGAGTGAAATTCCACAAGAAAGTAGGCCTAACACAGCAACTAAACATTTTGACGATGAAGATGATCACCCACCGAGTAATTTAATCAGAAGGTTGCCAGGCTATGAAGAGACAGAAAATGGAGAAATAACTTAGGGTTAAACTCAAATGAATAGACTCTTCTATAATTGACGAGGTTAACATCCCAACACAGTGTGGGTGTGATTAGGAATATGAGGCTACGGCTGCATTGATGGCAAGTTACACCGATTGCTGCACTGCACTAGTGGCCATTGTGGGCTTCTTGGAGCAGCAGCCTAATGTGACACCAGCCGACATCCTGGTGTTCAGTCAGTGGTGTGATACTGCCATGTGAACATGCTGCAGCTTCATCAAATAAGACACTTCACCATTATTTCACAAAGTAAATTGTTACCAGGCTTAAGTTAAAATCTTCATTCTGCCAGTGCAACTGCCTGTGTAGATGCTTTGTTTCAATAAAGTTCATATATTGACACCTGTATTGTTTTCAACATTTACCCTACTGTATTTGTTGTCTTTGTTGTTTTTTGAGTGTTTCTAGACATTGAGGTCATCAACACTATGATAGCTGGTTGATAACTGAATATAGTGTGAACTAGACCTTCAACAACTTTTTAAAAAATTCCCTTACCTCATAAATTTAGAGTGTAATCACTAACATTGTCACACCAGTGGATTCCCATTCAAAATAATGTGCGTTGTTACCTCACAATGTAGCACCCAAAGTTACCATGGAAAACAATTTGCAAATACATGGACCAACGTGCTGTTGATGATATTAATTTTACTGAAAATGAAAAGGAGGGAAGCGTCATAGTTCCTGCCAAGAGAAAAGGCAACAGAAGGTGCAGACAAAAAAAAAAGAAAAAAAAAAAAAAACAGTAGTTCCGTAATTCAGTATTGTGTAGATTACAAAAAGAGTCATAGAATGCCAAGTGGAACAGGATTCCTGTATCTGCCCCTAAGAAGAATAAACAAAATGCACAAAATTAACATTTCACTGAAGATACAGATGAATGTATCATTAGGCAGCAGTAGAAAAACTTTAAAGATTATATTGCACAGAGCTGGTCATTCAGGCTCGCAAAGAATCTCTGAAGAAAAAAAAACTTTCACCTGTTGAATTTGATTTTGAGAGTTGCCAGAAGAAATTGCTAAATGGCGACAAAGCGACAGTGTGCAAAGAGTATGTCAAACAGCAGTGCCAGTCAGTGTTTCATTGTTGTGAATCTAGAGTTTTGTTTCATATTAACTTCTCCTCTTTGACTGTAACATGAAAACGTTTGGACGATCATGGAGAAATGGACAGAAAAAAAATTAAAAATACGTAGAAACCCAAAGCTAACCTTCTGCCATTAACTTTGGAGCACCAATCTTATCTACTCTGTTGACAAAATTTTGCAAGAATGTTTCTCACCTCTTGCTGCCACTAGGCATCTAGACCTAAATCCTATAGGCCCAGTCCCAAGTGAGTGGAAGATTCCTTTATGTAATTAAGTTAAAAGAACGGATCCACATATTACAGACCAACATCAGTTTGCTGCAGGATTCTTGAACACATTCCACGTTTGAATATAATAAATTTCCTTGAGACAGAAAGGTTTCTGTCCAGAAATCAACATGGATTTAGAAAGCACTGCTCTTGCGAAACACAGCTTGCCCTTTTATTTATTTATTTTTATTTATTTATTTATTTATTCTTTGCCCATGGACTCCAGCTGAAAATCCAGCTGAGAGTATTGGGTGTGTCATACAATAGCCTATTAACATCAAACTTGATTTCAATATATATATATAAATGAAACAAATTATTAATCAGAAATAGTCCATAATCATACAAAGGTTTTACATGTTTCACATTATACATACACACAAATCGAAAAAACATACAGAAATGATAATTTTTACAGGTACATTTCAGTAATGATATATTTAAACACCATCTTAGTATTCACTCAAACTGTATATACATTTCTCTGTGAGATATAGTTTCAAATGATTTTTAAAACATTTTAGATCTGTTTCTTTTTTAATGATTTTGGGGAGTTTATTAAAAAACCTTTTGCCTGCTTCTTCTGGGGCAGTCATAGACAGTTTTAGATTTCTGTTTATCATGTAGTAATTTTCATTTCCTCTTGTACCGTGTTTGTGTACATCTTTATTTAGGAGGTGTTTATCACTTGACCTTACCACCATTATGCTTTGGTATATATACAGTGAATATACTGTCATAATATTATAGTGTATAAAAGCTTGCCTACAGGTATGTCTTGGTGGTATTTTTGCAATGCATCTCACTGCCCTTTTCTGAATTGTGAATATTCTTTTTAGGTAGCCAGCTTGTGCATTTCCCCATATATGAACTGAATAAGACAAATGTGGGAAGACAAGTCCATAATACATTGATCTGAGGACTTTATCATCCACAGTCTTAGCTGTTTTATGCATGATGAAGATCTGTTTGTTTATCTTTTTACACAGTGCATCTATGTGCTCCCCCCATGCCAAATGTTTGTCTATTATAGTTCCTAGAAAATTTGTGCTGGTTACTTCTTTAATAGTCTTTCCATTTATATTAACATTTATATTATAATTTTCACTATGCTTGGTCTGAAATACTACATTCATTGTTTTAGACTGATTCATAAACAGGTTGTTTTGTGTTAAATATTTATTTGCATTTTCAATAGTCAGGAGTGCTTCCTTCTCAAGCTCCTCCTTTGTGTCAGCTGTGCAAATGATTGTTGTGTCATCAGCATACATTATAAGTTTCTGATTTATATAGCTAGGGAAGTCATTTACATAGAGTATAAATAGTATTGGCCCAAGCACAGATCCTTGCGGCACACCGTGTTTAACTGTTTGTAATTCTGATATGTAGTTTGTTATATTTCCCCCACTAGTATGTCTGATTTCTGTGCATTGTTTCCTATTTGTAATGTATGATTTAAGTATGTCATAGCATTTTCCTCTAATTCCATACTGATATAATTTCATCATTAATTTTGAGTGGTTCACACAATCAAATGCCTTAGATAGGTCCATAAAAATCCCACAAGTCTTTTGCTGCCTGTCAAGTAAATTAAGAATGTGCTCAATTATATCTGTTGATGCTGTTTTTGTTGACTTCCCTTCTCTGAAACCATGCTGTGATGAATGCAGTATACTGTACTTTGTTTTGTCACATGGTACCCTGCAAGCCATAGACAACAGGCAGATTCCATATTCCTAGGTCACCAGCTGATCAAAAAGAGACAGCCTTTCACAATGCTGACCTTGGTACCAGCCACTGGTAGTTATACCACATATTTGACTAATAATGTTCAAAGCTTTTTCCTGATACATAAAATAATTAGTAAAGAAGTATTATAACGCCTAGAATGTTGTAACACACATTCATCAACTATCTTCTGCAAACAACCTTCAGTGAATATCTACAAATCACTGGTCAATGACATCCACACCATACTCCGTAGCATTGTATAAGAGGACAGTTTATAGTTTTTTCTTTGCTATTTTACTCACTGCTACCTCAGGATGTAGTGCACTAAGAATGATATTCTTTTCTTCTTGACGCACTGCCATGATGCAATCTTGCTTATCATTGTTCTTAAAGATGATTGTAGAATGTCGGTCATACTTGTTTTCCTTCACACAGTTTGGGAGTTTTCAGTGAATTTTTTGCCTTGTTCCCACTTCTGTTAAAGTTTCTTGGCAAGCTGAAGGGATGTGAAGGATTTGTCTGTTGTTACATTCCTCCTTTGGTTGGGAAGTGGCTCTATGAGCCAAGGAATGCTGTACTCTCCCAGCGTTTGGTTGTCTGGTCAGACTATTTCCTTACCAAGGTAACGGAAGGCATTGAAAATTACATGAAATTTCATGCCTCCAGCTGTCCAGAGTTTTAGTCCATATATGTCTGGTTTGTTTGGCATAAACTGGGTAATCGTGCAGTAAGCATGCACATTGCTTTACTTGAGGGTAACAGGTCATCAACTGCAACATTTTCACCTGGAAGGGAACACCAGAGGCAATTGTGCATGAACTTATACTGTATTCCAGAAAGAAGAGAAAACTTGACAGTGGGAATGCTTGGAATGTGTTAGGACTTTTTATTAAAGGGAAGGAATATGGTAAGTTCGTGAAATCTATTTCTTGTCATTTTATCCCTGATAAAATTAGATCCCTAAGAATGTGACAAAAAGTCACTCAAGTAAACAACGTAAGCACAAAAAGCACCTAGGATGTTCATAATACCAGTCATTGTCTACAGTGATACTGTCTCCGTGGTGTTTTTATTTCATACCAAGAATTTGATTCTGTCTGTTTTATATGAAACACAGCATAGGCTCATCTAAAAGAAGTCGGAAGTCACTGATGACAGTCATCGATTCGGTGGCAGACATATGCAATGAATCCTCCTCCCTTTCAGGCTGTTCAAAGCAGCTCTTCTTCCAGGTGACAGCATGTTAGCTACCTTCCTTTCTGTTCCGTCTGTAGTTGCCACCTTCACTGATGTACCAGATCTGTTGATTCCTGAGGCAATTGAGGGGGAACTGAGATGGGACGTCTACTGACAGTAACACCTCCTACCTTTACAATCATTTGTTTCTGGCAGAAAATTAACTGAATCCAGTAAGCGACTTTCTGACTCAATATACGAGTTCTCAAGAGAACACAGTGTCCCTTACACTACCAAAACACATGCATACGCACATGCAATTTATTTGTAGCTCTCCAGTCTTCTTAATCTATTTTTGTACTCACGGTGCCTTAAATTGTAAAGTGCCTCATCAGCTCCATAATTTCTATTAATTTTGTTGTTGAAGGCATACACAAATTAAACTTCACAGCCATGTCTACAAACACACTACTGGTCAAATGTTAACATTTCACATTGCAGTGAACAGAAGACAATTGACTTTTATGATCAAATCTACTGTGAGGCCCTAGATTTGATTATATTTATTTGACGGCAGGCGAGATTTGACAAAGTTCCCTATTAAACCATCAAACTTCTTTGACATAAATATTTGACATATCAACTTTGACAAAGAAATATGATAGTGTAATACCAATCTAACTAAATTCTTTATTATGGAAACAAGAGTTAAAAGATGTCTTTGACCACTTTCTTTGATCCAATGTTAATTATAAGGCCACACATCAACATATGTTTAAACGCTGGAAAAGTGACTCTTGGGTGTAGGTCAAGTGTTTCAGAGTAAATAATGCTGATGTGTAAAACTTTTGCAAATAATATCATTATTTTCCTTCCATCTCTCCAATCTGGAGTCTGCTGCATTTGCTGAGCTGTAATGGCAAAACAGAAGATAATAGGGGAAGTCATCCACGTGTAAAGAGTAGTGTACTCCACATTAGCTGTGGACAGACAACTATTAAAAGCAGCATAAAAATAATAGTACCATAATAACTTCCTCTATGACATAATTTTCATACCTAAAACAACGTGAAGAATAGTTGTGACTGCATGTAAAAAAATCACAATAAAATAGAAGATATGAATGAGATCATTAGCTGTACAGTAAATGTTAATTTGTGTAGTATGCCAAGCAAGCTCTCTCCAGTTTGATCGGGTTGTATATTCTGTAAGCGCAGCGAAAGAGAGAAACGTTCTTGGTTTCAAACACCCTCACAAAGTGGTTTTTGACATAGAGCTAAAAATTCTTTCCTGGCTACCTGATAAGTGAAATGCAATGATAATTATTTGTGGACTGTGATGTGTCCCTTGTTTCATGAGAGGAAGCTGTAGTTTGTTGTTGGTGGTGGTTTTCTTTCTTCAGATTTGAGCAGTGTCTTTGACCAGAATTGGTTAAAAAGTTTTGGAAGATGTCTTTGTATTGGCAGTTTAGTTGTTGCAGGCCGTAGTGTGAAAACTGTCATGGTCAGGAGCTACATTCTTTAGTACAGACAAGGTAGCTTTTAACTCCCATATTGGTAAGAGGTATATATGTCTGTATTAGTGAAATCAGTTTTTAGCTTCCCTTTCTTCATAGCTTCCTAGAAGTATTGAAAAGGGGGTGGTTCTTTTGCTCTTGTTGTTGTGCTCCAGAAATGTTGAAGCACAGTAATAGGTTTCTACAGCAGTCAGAACTGGAATGCCTACAGTGTTGCCATCTGCCCATGACTGCAAAGAGATGCCTATTGTTACACAAAAGCCCAGGCTGCCTTATAAGTTTCCCTGAGAACTTCATTATCAGATTGTAAGTGAAACACTGAATTGTCAGTGGTGGGATCTACTCTGTAGTAAATGGTTTATCTGTAGTCAGAGATCATCAACTGGCAGAATAGTTTCTAGTTAAGTTTGCCAAGCTTCCATTTTGCCATGAAGATCCATTTGTGTCTCATAAATGATGTGATTAATGTGAATGTGGTATAATAATGTGGGCAGTTTTCTTAATTCAGTAACTCTCTCAATCACTAGGTCCATAGACGTGTGACATCACAATCTTCACAAGACACATTTAACTGATCATGATTTGTGAGGAACAGTCTTTATATAACCTACGGCAATATTTATGCACCCTAATCTGTCCCTATTCCTATTTAGTAAATGAAATAGAAATTAATGTTTGAACATTACTCCTGACAAATTCACAGAAAGCTGTGCGTGGTTTGTTTTAATTCACCACTTCATTCCTAGGCAGAGTCTCAACCTCATACATGCAAAAAGTTCATGTTTTATCAGTTCTCAGGAAGAAGATGTACATACACAATCTTTATTTCATACTTACTAAAAGCGCATTACCACGTTTATCAAGTCTATATTTTCCACAGCAAATTGCTGCTCAGAAACTCTTTACACCCTATCAGACTCAGCTTTGCACTTTAAATAATACCCAGGTCATGTTTATAACAATAATGGAAATTCTTGGATGGAGTAATATGTACAATAATGGAAAGGCAACCACTCGCCTATAGTGGATTTCTTCACGGAGCACAGAAACACCTAACAGAAATCAGCATTGACACTACCTTTTGAGCACTAGCTCTTTTCCTACCAAAAGTATGCACAACTGCACAGAGACACATCCTGTTGCTGTGACTAAGACAAATAAATATTTGTTACTCGATTATTGAAAGCAGTTGCCTGAGCTGATGTAGGTAGGATGAGGTAGGGAAGGAAACAAGGAGGGAATAGTGGGAAAAAGACGAAAGAATTGGGTTTCTTACAAGGTGTCCGCAGTTCATGGTCTAGTGGCTAGCTTTGCTGCTTCTGGATCACGGGGTCCCAGATTCGAGATTTTCTCTTCACAGGGACTGGGTGTTTGTGTTGTCCTCATCATTTCATCATCATCATTCCGTGACAGTGGCTAGATTGGATTGTGTAACAAAAAAAAAAAGGCCTGTGTAAAAATGGACTTTGTACGGGCGCAGATGACCGCGCAGCTGAGCACCCCACAAACCAAACACCATCATCTACCGTGGCCCCAGAGTCTTAACATCAGTCAGTGTTATGGCATCACATGACAAAACTACTGTATTTTCTCGAATCTAAGCCGCACCTGAAAAATGAGACTGAAATCAAGGAAAAAAAAAATTCCCGAATCTAAGCCGCACATGAAATTTGAGACTCGAAATTAAAGGGGGGAGAAAAGTTTAAGGCCGCACCTTCAAATCGAAACAATGTTGGTCCATTGTAATATGAGACACAATTTAGGTCGAATGAATGACAGTACAGCTACAGTAGTTTGGTTCGAGTCGTAAGCTTAGCAGCTAAGCTTTCTCAGGTAGCCACTGCTATGTCAGGCGCTCCGTCCGTATTCATACGGGTACCCTTCCTTTTTCACGTGCTTTGTCTAGTTTGAATTGATTGCTTATTTTTCTTTGACCTGATAAGTGCCGTTCTCTTTGTTATAGGTGTTGACGTCACTCTAAGCTGAAGATGCTTTGTCGCATTCTGATAATGTTTACGGCCTGTCGCCGCTCGCGTCGTGGCTTGCTTTTGTGCGTGCTACCGCCGTGTTTTTTTTTTTAAGTAGTGGAATCGTCTCATTAGCGAAACAATGGCAAGAGACTGCTATTTGTTGTTACTTACACTGCTGCGTTCTTTGATAATGATTGACAAGAACCAAATAATAGACTGCATATGATAGATAGAAGATCTGGACGAGAGTTTAGCGAAAATTCTCCGTTTGAAAATCTTTGCAGATGCCTCTTTAGTACATTACATTCTGCACAGAAATTAGAGTCATTTTAGATTTAAAAATCTAGTCAATTGCCGTGCTTCATTTCTGACTGTATCACTATTACGCATAAGAATAATACGAAAATAAACATGAAATGTATATTCTTCCGCGTTTGCTGTTGTCTCACTCTAGTTTCGTAGTTTATTAAGCAGACAGAATTTAAATGAGATAGCAGCAAACACGAAAGAATACATGGCAATATGTTTATATTCGTATTATTCTTATGGTGAAGAGAATACTGCATGTGATTCAAAATTCTTAAAAGTTCCTATTGGCAGCCGTCTCTTCTCACACGTAGGAAAAAATTCAGAACGTAAAGTTGGCCATATTGACAAACATTCCTAACAGTCTTGCCAGTCGGATTTTCGTAGTACATTGAAACGTTGCAACATTCAAAGATGAACAATACAGAATTTGTATTTACTTCGATGGATAATGTATGAAAATGCAGTGGTCGAAACTTGGGGCGGAGGAAACAAAGCTCGTCTGACACTTTTTTTTTTATTTATTTGTTGAAGCAGAAGTTTTGGCGCCAGTATTTATCTTTATGCCTGCAAAGCATGCCTGTATAGCGCTACATATATTCGACGGCAAGTTGTGGCGGCACGTACCAACATTTTTCAGAACTTCCGCTTACTTTGCACTCGATTCTAAGCCGCAGGCAGTTTTTTGGATTACAAAAAATGGAAAAAAAGTGCGGCTTAGATTCGAGTAAATATGGTAGTAAAAGTCAAGGTCGAGCAGACAATCTCAACGTGCAAGGTTATAGCAACCATGTTTTGGGATGAACATGGAATCTTGTTAGTGAATTATATGCAAGGGCCAACAAGAAACAAAGCCGCTTACTGTGCTACACTGACTAAACTTCAGTGTGTAGTACAGAATAACTGACGTGGCCTTCTGTCATTCACACACTATTTCTGATCAAATTTCCTAACTTACACATGTCTTTCTATTTAAGAGGTTTCATCTTGCATTGTAACTGTAAGTGTAAATTCAGGCAGTCTGTAGCGAATTTTCATTTTTGCTGATCAGCCAGCTACACAGCTCATTAAGGCATCGGCATTCATTGGTGACACACTAGGAGTGTAGGAAGTTGTGTATGTGGGTTTCTGTTTGCTTCTATAGTTTACTTCTTCAGTTAGTCTTTCTAACATGGGTAATACGTGTGCAGATGTAGGAGGAGGTGGCCACAGTTCTTCAAGAGTTGAATGCGCTTTTGGCTACAATGTGCCTCATTACGCTCTTGTCTAAGGGTGTTGCAGTAGTGGAGTATCTAGTATGTTGCATGGGACATCTCAGTTGTCACTTGTTTTGCCCATGGGCTCTGTTGCCAAGGCACCTCCTAGTGTGCCCGATGTGGTGGATCTGTCCTGACAGCAGAGTGAGTGGTGGGATGGTGTTCGCTTTGCTCAAGGTGGAGGACCAATTTGGAGCTGGCTGTCTGAACTCGCCTATTCGGCTTGTGTGTGAACAAGTGGCCATTCCTTCTGCAGGGTCAGAGCAGCATATCAGGACAGAGGATTTTAGTTATCGGGAACCCATAGGAAGATAACAGCGAGGACTGGAAAGAAAGCCAATGCGCACTCGGTATGTCTGCCAGCATTGTTCATCAAAGATGTGGAGGCAGTCTTGCCTGTGGTTCTCAGGCATGCAGGGTGCTGTCATCTGCAAGTTGTGGCTCATGTCAGCACTAACAGCACCTTGTGCGCGGGTTCTGTGGCCATCTTTACATACAGCATCAGTATAGAAATTGGGATTAGTGATCATGTCATCATAGGGACTATGTAGTGATCATGTCATCATAGGGACTATGGTTATGAAAGTTAACAAATTAGTCAAGAATGCTAAGAGAGTGTTTCTGATAGAAAGATCAGATAAACAGTTGTTAGCATCAAGATGGCCTCATTTAGTTCCTGTATGATGGACATAGCAGAATTACGGGCAAAGTTGTAATAGATTGTAAATCATGCCCTGGATAAGTATGTGTCTAGTAAATGGATTAAGGATGGAAAAGAACCACTGAGATTTAACTACAAAATTCGGAAATGCTGAGAAAACAAAGGCTGTTGCATTCTCAGTTCAAGAAATAACTACACACAAATGATGACAGGCAAAGGTTAGTAGAGATTCGTGCATCTGTGAAAAGATCTATGCATGAAGCATACAACTACCACTGTCATACCTTGGCAAAAGGCCTGTCCGAGAACCAAGAAAATTCTGGTCCTGTGTAAAATCGCTAAGTGTGTCTAAGGCTTCCATCCAATCACTCATTCACCAGTTTGATGTGGCAGTAGAAGATAGCAAAATTAAATCCAAAGATTTAAATTTTGTGTTTAAGAAAGTGTTCACACTGGAGGATCATACAAACATACCGTTGTTTGACCATTGCACAGAGTACCATATGAATGGACTGGACTGGATAAGCATCTCTGGTGTAGAGAAACAATTGAAAGACTTAAAAACAAATAAGCTGCCAGGTCCAGACGGAATCCCAATTCGGTTTTACAAAGGGTGCTTATGTCATTGGCCCCTTATTTAGCTTGCATTTATCGCAAATCTCTCACCCAGCGCAGTCCCCTAAGCGACTGTAAAAAAGCACTGGGGACTCTTGTGTATAAGAAGGGTAAAAGAATAGACCCACCAAATTACAGAACAATGCCCTTAAAACCAGTTTGCTGCAAAATTCTAGAACATATTCTGAGTTAAAATATAATAAATTTCTTCGAGACAGAGAAGCTTCTATCCACTAATCAGGGTTTTAGAAGCATCGCTCAAGTGAAACTCAGTTAGCCCTTTTCTCAATGATATACTGTGAATTCTGGATTAACAGCAACAGGCAAATCCCATATTTCTGAAAAGCATTTGACACTTTGTCCCATTGTGGACTGTTAACAGAGGTATGAGTATATGGAACAGGTTTCCAGATATGTGTGTGTCTCAAAGACTTCCTAAGTAATAGAACGCAGTATACTGTCCTAAATGGAAAGTGTTCATCAGAGACAAGGGTACTGTCAGGAGTGCCTCAAAGAAGTGTGATAGGACCACTCTTTATTGTCTTATACATACAGACACTGATCAGCCAGAAAATTATGACCACCTACCTATGTAGGTATGTACACCTGTAGCATGGATAATAGCGGCAACACATTGAAGGAATGAGACCTTTGTAGGTTGCTGGAAGGAATTGGCTCCATATCTGCACACACAAGTCACCTAATTGCTGTGAATTCCGGGGGGGGGGGATGTAATTAGCTCTGAAGCCACATTCAAACACATCCCAGACGTGTTCAATCAGGTTCAGATCTGGTCATTTGGAGGGCCAGAACATAAATTGGAACTCGCCATTGTGTTCCTAGAACCACTTCAACACACTCCTGGCCTTGTGACATGGTGCATTATCTTGTTGAAAAATGTCAATGCCATCAGGAAACATGATCATCATGAAGGGGTGTACGTGGTGTGCAGCCAGTGTACGATATGCCTTGGCTGCCAAGGTGCCTTGCACAAGCTCCGCATGACCCATGGATGCCCACATGAATATTCCCCAGGACATAATGGAGCTGCCGCCAGCTTGTCTGTATCCCACAGTACAGGTGCAAAGGACTTGTTCCACTGGAAGACGATGGATTTTCTGTCTAAGACAGCAGATTCATGCCCTGTCATTGGCGCGCGCGCGCGCACACACACACACACACACACACACACACACACACACACACACGTATTTTGCCCAGCATTAAAGTGTGATGTTAGTTCCGCCACAGTTAGCCGCCTGTCCCATTTTAGCAGTCTGCTCAGCCTACATTGTCCAACCTCTGTAATGAGGGATGGCCGCCCAACCTCACGATGTATGGACGTGGTTTCTGGTTTCATCTTTGTTTCACCACATGTTGAAGACAATCACCACAGCACTTCTTGAACAACAGAAGTCATGCAGTTTTCGAAATGCTTGTGCCAAGCCTCTGGGCTAATCTCAGTCTGCCCTTGGTCAAACTCAGATAGATAACGCATCTTTCCCATTCTACACAAGCACAGCATACTCACTGATACTACAGGCACTGTGCATGTGTCTGACTACCAGTCATTCCTTGCCAGGTGACACTGCTGTCACCTGGACTGGTTTATATTGATAGTAGTTTGGTGGTCATAATGTTCTGCCTGGTCAGTGTCAGTGATCTAGTGGACAGGATGGGCAGCAATGTCGAAGTTGAGTGACTGTAGGAGGATACAAGATAACTTAGACAAAATGTCTAGTTTGTTTGATGAATGGCAGCTAGCTAGGAAAATGTAAGTTAATGCGCATGAGGAGGACAAACAAACCCGTAATGTTCAGTTACAGAATTAATAGTAGTGTCCTGCTTGACACAGTCACATCATTTAAATATTTAGGTGCAATGCTGGAAAGTGATATGAAACAGAACAAGCATTTGAGGATTGTGGTAGGGAAGGTTAATGGTCAACTTTGGTTTATTGGGAGAATTTTGGGACAGTGTGGTTCAATCTACAAAGGAGATGCATGTAGGACACCAGTGTGATCTATTTTTGAGTACTGCTCGAGTGTTTGAGATCTGCAAAAGGTCAGATTAAAGGAAGACATCAAAGCAATTCAGAGGCGAGCAGCTAGATTTGTTAGTGCTGGTTTTGAACAACATGCAAGTATTACAAAGATACTTCAGGAACACAAATGGGACTCCCTGGAGAGAAGCAGATGTTCTTTCCGAGGAACACTATTGAGAAAATTCAGAGAACCAGTATTTGAAGCTGACTGCAGAGAGACTCTACTGTTGCCAACATACATTTCTTGTAAGGACCACAAAGATAAGATATGAGAAATTAGGGATACAGGGGCATATAAACGGTCATTTTTTCCTTGCTCTATTTGCAAGTGGAACAGGAAATAATATGACTAGTAGTGGTACAGGGTACCCTCCATCGTCCACCGTACAGTGGCTTGCGGAGTTTGTATGTAGATGAAGATGTAGATTGTTTGGATGGGAACAGATTGGACCCAAGATACAGTCCAGACTTAGCACTGAGCAATTTTCACTTTTACAACTACTTAAGAGTTTCTCAGCAGCGAATGCTTCGCAACAGATGACAACATGAAATCAGCAGTTAGAAACAGGTTATTCTTATAGGCGGGAGACATCAATGACATAAGGATACAAAAGCTCCTAGAATGTTATGATAGATGTATGAACAAATAAGAAAACTCTCTGCAAAAATGAAGAAACATGTAAGGAATTAAATAAAAACAGTTTTTTGAAAAATCTGTGACGATTCAATTTTATAATAAATAAACCTTATTTTCCGAATAACCCTCATAATATCCAAATTTCATACTCAACGCTGTGTTTGCATAGATAAACACATTCAATATCAGAGAGAGAGAGAGAGAGAGATAACTTTAAGTAATGTGCCTGGGTGTCTACTGTACTCAGTTGGGGCCAACACACTGAACCACTAATAATTATCAGCTAATGAGAAATATTACTTATGTTGTTGTTTACTTCTCTAGTATCGGTATAGGCTCTAGAACAATAATACAGCTTGCACCAAAATTAAGATGACACAAAGAATAATCAATTTGGTTACAGTGAAAGGCCTCATCATCAGATCAGATGAAATGAAGTGTTGTGAATTTCTGCAGGACTGATATCCATACATATTAAGAATAAGAAATGGTCAAATTTTGTAACACAGATACCAAACAAATTGTATATGCTGTACTACAGTTCATAAATTAGCCCCTCGTCCCCACATAGCAGACTTCAAAAGAGTGTGTGGGAAGCTCTGTAGTGTTGATGTGTTTGTGTATGAACAAATGGAAGCAAATTAGACAGTCATATAGGAACAGGATCAGGAATTGCAATATTTATCAATAACCCAGCATAACAGTTTGCCATTCTACTTCCCCTCAAGTTAATGGCCGGTGTGTGTGTGTGTGTGTGTGTGTGTGTGTGTGTGTGTGTGTGTCATACAGGGGGGCTTGGCAATGAGTTGTCATATAATCCAGCTAAGAGACAAGGGCAGTCACTGTAAACAAGTCTGCTGTAAAATAACTATAGGTTAGCAAAGAGCAAACTAATTGTGGGAGAAGAGTTTAGAAATGAATAGGAGACTGACTGCAAAAGACACAAGACATAGTATCCTGTGATCTTCAGTGATTAAATTGCTACTATCAGTGAAGTTAGTAGTTACATTAACAGGTCCTGAAAAAGCAAAAAGCTGTTACAAACTTGTCAGAATAATTTAAGGTACACTTTTGAACTTGTAAAAGAGAGGACAAGACTATTGATCATGTTACTTTTTCTGCAATGACTTAATGATTTGACCATCAATCATAGGAAACAAATAATCAAAAAAGGAGTAAACTGAGCCATCAATAAACCATATGTAGTTCTTAAATTCACATAAACTTGTGACAGTGTATATGATTCAACAAGATTTTTGGGTACATGATTATCTACTATCTTTAAAGGAAGTATGTTGCCATTAAAACATGACAGAACAGTTTGATGGTTCCACGTCAAACTGTTGGACCAAAAAATTTTGCGTGTCTTGTAGTGGCACCCTCGTAAAAAGTGACGCAACTTTTATTTAACAATTACGTCGTTTCGGCCTACTTTCATTTTTGTGAGTGTTTTTTGTACTGCACCAAATGTTATGAAATGTTGGATGGCACAGTGATGGCCCCAACACTGTGTCTGGCAGTCATGAATTTCTTCATGGAGCACTTAGAGGAGCAGGTTATGAACTCGGTGGCATTATGTCAGTTTTGCTTCCTAAGGCACGTCAATGACAGCTTTCTGATATGGCCTCACAGTGACAATACATTGCAGCGGTTCACTGATGACATGAATGGTGCCCACCAAACATTAAATTTACCGTTGAGATGGAGAAGGATGGCAAGCTACCATTCTTCTATGTTTTAATTGAGTGGAAGGCAGGAGGCCCCGGCCTGGTCATTCATTGTAGAGGAAACCAACTCACACTGATCGGTACGTGAATGCCGATAGTTTTCACCACCGTGTACACAGGTTAACGGTTCTGAACATGTTAATACATAGAGCAAAAGTTATTTCTGATGACAACCACCAACAGTCTGAATTGCATCACTTGAGACATGTGTTTAGAGAAAATGGTTGTAACAAAGGAAACTTTGCAGTTGCTTTCAGATGCCACCAAATAAGGATGCATTGTAAATCAGTTGAAGAGCCAAGTCAGCTGCTTTCGTGCCATACTGTGGGCCAATGAACAGCAAGTTAGGACACGTGCTGCCGAGACATGGACTGAGACCAGTGTTCTCGCCCTCCTCCGAGACACGAGATATATTGTGCCCTGTTAAATATGACATAGCTCTTCATGTGCCCGGTGTGTATTGTGTCCCTTGCAAAAGCAGCTGCATCTACATAGATCAGACAACTAGCACAGTTGCAGAGTGTTGTACCAAGCACAAGCATCATATTAAACCAAGGGAGCATGACAATTTGTTGTACAGAAACTCTTCTGTGAAAAAAATAGATTGTGTAGTATGGCTTTTTATGTACGCTTCATAATGAATTGCCTGTCTTCTTGTTAATTGCCCTAGTTACTGTGATATTTAGAGATTATGTACCTCACAACAACAAATTCGAATAGTTTGCAACGAAAAATACAGGTCATGACACAGCATGAGTTTGCATTCAGTGCATGTTAGCTCATACTTCGCTGCGTATGAATATAGGTAATATATTGAATTTTTCTCTTGACTCGACAGGACATTACATCTGTCTTCAGTCTTGAGAAAATCCTGCACTCACTTTGGCCACGCAAGCAACGATACGACTGTAGTTATATTTTCAGTGGAGGGCCATCGGTAGCTGGTGAAAGAAAAAATTAGATGGTTTTTCATAAAGCATACCATATCTTTTTAAATCGTTCTGGATATTGAAACATATTTTTGGCAGATGGTAGCTCACATTTGGTTAGTATGCCTAACTTTTTCACTACACAGGTAATTCTAGATTTTATAATTACAGGTTTTTTTCTGTGGAATATTTTCAGGGTTATATATATAGAAGACTACAGCTTGTTGGTGAAAGAAAAAATTGTATGGGTGTGCAACAACATAAGTGAAAAGATTACGGGAATATTAACCCTTCATAAACTCTGCAGTTTCTTGATAAATAGCTTATGAACTAATTAACAATTTTAAGAAATTTGCATTTTCACTTACTGTTGAAGTTTCCTATATTAAAGTGGTACAGAAATAATTTTATAACATTTTTTGTAATGTCAATTGTGTTCTTTGTGTTTTTTGTTGTTGTTGTTGTGTGTGTGTGTGTGTGTGTGTGTGTGTGTGTGTGTGTGTGTGTGACCCGTGACCCCCCCCCCCCCCCCCCCAAATTGATGATTTCATTTCACACAGGCAAATCATGCATATAGTTTTGAGATTTTGCATTTATTTGTTTGTTTATTCTGTGAGATTTTGGCTCTGAGGATCCTTCCTATTGTATTCATCTGATAATGCATGACAGTTAATGGGAATACAGTTTAATAGTAGACATCAGTGCTCTAAATTTGCATTGTGTCACACTGTGTTTCCTTTTTGTTTGTACAGAAAAGCAATTCTGCAATTTTGGCATTTATTTTATTGTTTTGATTATTGTTTTTCCTCTAAAAAAAATCTTCAGTTGCAAGGACTTGAAATTATTTTCAGAAAAAGTACTTCCCAATGCACTCCACTACAGTGTTTTCATCCTCTGTCATTGTTTCATCTGCTGTTGATGCAACTGAAGTCTTACCTTCGACCTTAACCAGCTTGTGTGTTTGGTTTTTAATATTCAGAGCACTATAACCAAAGATTTTTAGGTTGTTTTTCCTCCGTATCCCTACTAATCACATACAAGGTATGATCCTTCTAATGTGCTTCTCTCTCGCTTTTCCATTTTCAAATTTAAATAAAAGTTTTATTTCGGGTGATAGGGAAATCAGTGATGCAACATATTCTGTTTTTGAGGTAAGAATATGAGTACTGTCAAGTTCATGAAAGACCTAAAACTTCTGGAACTTACTTTGATAAATGCACATGTATTTTGCTTACCAAAACTAGATAGTGATTTCTGTAGACGTTTTGTATAAGCAATGAAAAGGGTCAGTTTGAAGTTGTGATTCATACTCCAAATCCAAGACTAAAGATTATTATTTCATGCTAACAATGTAAGGAAAAGATAGATTGCTACTTAACATAAAGATGACACACTAATTTGCAGACAGCCTTAATTAAGACACTTACACATTAGCTTTTGGCCACAGCCCTTGTCTGAAAAACACACACACACACACACACACACACACACACACACACACACACACACACACACATGGAAGCACATCTCACTCATGTGGCATTCGGAAATGAGCTACCAGAGATGGAGGTCATGCGTCTGTGAGGTGTGCTTGCTATGTGAATAAATGTCTGTGTGTTTCACTTTTTCTTCGTTTTTCTTAAGAGGGCTGTCATCGAAAGCTTATATGTAAGTTTCTTCCTAATTGTTATTGTCTGAAACTTAACATGTCATCTATATGGTAAGTAGCTATGTATCTTTTCCTTACATTGTGGTTTTGCATTGTACTAGAGAACTGAAAAATGAAGTACCCATAGTGAAAAGTACAAGAATGAGATGTGATGCCAAACAATGGGAACCCCCAGTTGGCATATAAACAATATTAGGAAAAGGATAGGTTGGTACTCACTTTAAAGATAACCCATTGAGTTGCAGACTGGCACACCAGCAAGCAAGCATGCTTCATGCACACTTGATCACACTACCGGCAGCAACTCAACGGAACATTTAACTTTATTGCTGGAGATGGGGCAGAGAATCAATTAGACTTAGAATTAAAAATATCATTTATCCTCTCATAGTTTCCAGATTATGTGTGTTTATAAGTTTGAAATCTGAATAGCTTGCCAACTTACATAAAGTTTCCTCTGCTGCTCCTGGAGCCCCACTCTCCTCCGCTAAAATGAACAGAACTGTGGAGACAGTGTTTTATTTATTTGAATATTTTAGTAACTTATTAACCATTATAATTTTGCTTTCAGCAGAAAAAACAGCCCTCACCAAAAGAAAGTGGTGGAATGAAACGAAAATTGGATTTTGAAAGTACATCATCACACAAGAAACAGCAGTTCGCACATGAATTAGTGCCCCAGAGAGACTGTCGTAATAATGTGAGTTTTGTATTGTGTGTTATAAATTAGGTTAAAAATTTAGCTGGTAAGACATATACAAATAAGGTAAGTTATTTTTGAGAGATTTGCAATTAGATACCATTTATCAAACTTTCTTTCTTTATTTATTTGTTTCTTTTTATTCCCTAATCTTTCAGGTGACACGTCGTAGGCTGCTGTCACCACTGCCAAATATGAATGAAGCATTTGTTTCTGGCATTGGGGAGATCGATGGTGGAACATATTCTGTTTTCAAGGTAAGAGAGCATCATCTAGTTCATTAAGACCTGAAAATGCTGGAACTGGATTATTCTCCACTATAGCAGATGTAATTTGACTACTTTAACTCGATTCTTTAAAATACACCTACAGGAATACTCCTGTAGATTTAGTACAATTCTGAAATAACATGTCTGATTGATGGAAAATGTTCGTGACTAAGGAAAGTCTTCACTCAATAGTGAAAGGAGGGCAACATCCAGTGGCTACCATGTGTCATTGGATGGTGCTGTTTGTGGTTATATGCCAAGGTTGTAGGATAGCTTGACCATAACCTGTGGAGTCACTTGTGGGTTGCATGTTTGGGGTATTATGTTGGTTATGCTGTGTCAGTCATATTACATTTCATTAAATGCATCTGGCTTCATAAGATTGAGGAAATTGTACAGATCCAAACGTATTTCCTTTTTGTAGCGTCACTATAAAATTAGTTTGTTATATTGTTTTCTTGTGGTGTGGAGGTTCTTGAAACAGAACATTGTAGAAACAAGGAAACCATTTCCAGGTTAATTATTTGCAATGTATAAGTAATTTATCTATTATTTATTTACATTTGTTGTCTTTCATTGCACTGCTTTAGACAATTTTGTACAAATCGTTTTTCAGTTTTGTGTTGGCCAAATACATCTTCATTATTTGGACTTGAGCTTTTTGTCATATGAAATCACTCTACCCATTGTAAATTTATGTTGTTTATAGCTTAGCTTGATTTTTTCCAGTTGCTTGATTTTGTCAGTTTTGTTTTTTAAAACTTGTATTGCAATTTGTACTGTCCATAATTTCTCTCTTGTTCTCGTGATGGTTGTGTTTTCCCGTGTCCTGACAAGATGTCCAAAAGAGCAATGTGTTACTCCTGATCAGGCTCATTATAAGCTGCTGTCCAGTGTCAGTTTTCATGGTAATTTTTGTTTATGCCTGTTCTGATTACTCTTTCTATTTTGAGTATTCTGTCCATCTGCGTGGTGTTGGTTGTTCTAAAAATGTTGCTTGCACATGTTATTTCTGATTCTGTAATTGGAGTCTGCTACCAAAAATGGAGGGAGAAAC
Organism: Schistocerca americana; assembly: GCF_021461395.2. Classification (NCBI taxonomy): domain Eukaryota; kingdom Metazoa; phylum Arthropoda; class Insecta; order Orthoptera; family Acrididae; genus Schistocerca; species Schistocerca americana. The sequence goes on along the minus strand of NC_060129.1, from coordinate 208,974,134 downwards.
TCTCAGAACACCAGCCACTTGTATTGACAAAGTGCCAACAAAATTGTTAAACATCTGCCAGAGATCCTGAGATTAAAGCCAACAGGCAATACATCAAATGAGATAAAAACTGTAAGATGTGAACACAGTTACATTTGTAGGTCAGCAGGGTATACCACCAACAGATGCTTTCTGTGATTGAGAGTGAGTCAGTGGCATGTGTATGGGCATTAACACTGTTGTCAGAATTTAACAAAAAATGAGCTATTCATTGTTATCATCACCATCATCATCTACATATTCATTCCCTCAAGCTCAGTGCCTTTGTGTTTTCCCCCTGCAGGTTCGGGGGTTAGAATAGGCCCGCGGTATTCCTGCCTGTCGTAAGAGGCGACTACAAGGAGTCTCAAACTTTTCGGCCGTATGTGATGGTCCCCTGTTGGGTTTGACCTCCATCCGCCAAAATTTTTCTGAAGAGCGAGCCGATTGGGGAAGGGCGCCTTACTTGGTGCTTTGTGTCCATCTAGCGATCAGACCTTTCGCCAGCTTCTTTGTCGTTGCATTGCAGTCCTGCCCGCTCTCCATCTCTTGGGCATGGATACATTCCTGCGTGCATTTTCCACCTTGCGCTGTACAGTGCCACTTTCTGCACTGATGGTGACCATGGACCACATGTCACCTAACATCCAGCACGGTAGCCAGTCCGTTGTGGTGGGGCCGCCATGTACCCTGTTGGTTGTAGCCCCCTGACAACACAGGGATCACTCTACTGATGCCTGCGCCGTTAACTCCCCACGTATGCCAAGGAGTAGATGCCCGTCTCCCTGGGGCATCAGGACTCCCGGCAATGGCCATCCGGCCAGGTGGCTATTGCTGCGGCTGGGTGGCGCCCGTGGGGAGGGCCCTTGGTCGGAGTAGGTGGCATCAGGGCGGATGACCCGCAATGAAGCGTGGTACATCATCTCTCGCTGGCGGCCAGCCGCCAGCAGTCTCTAAGCGTTCTCGGGCTCAATTTAATGCTCAGAAGTACGATCCGACAACATTCCCCTCTCTGGCCACGCCGTGGGAGGAGCGTAAGTCTCAGGATGGAGGTAACAGTTATTCACCCCGATTCTTAGTTTGCACGAGAGCTGATGGGGAGTCTTTTCTATCCACAAAGCCTCAGTTCTTCGTCGAGCATTTAGAGGACAAGTTTGGGGAGGTGGAGGGCTTGTCCAAAATGCGCTCTGGGTCAGTACTGATACAAACGGCATCCTCCGCCCAGTCCCGCAGGTTACTTGCTTGTGACAAGTTGGGGGATGTTAACGTTTCTATTACACCACATAAGAGTTTAAATGTGGTTCAGGGTGTTATTTTCCGTAGGGACCTACTTTTGCAGTCTGATGACGAGCTGCGCGCCAACTTAGAGCGTAGAGGTGTTCATTTCGTCCGGCGTGTTCATCGGGGTCTGAGGGACAATCAGGTTGCTACCGGTGCCTTCATCTTGGCCTTTGAGGGTGATACATTACCGGAGAAGGTCAAGGTGATGGTCTACCGTTGTGACGTCAAGCCCTATATCCCTCCCCCGATGCGGTGCTTTAAGTGCTGGAAGTTCGGCCATATGTCTTCCCGCTGCACTTCCAGCCTCACATGTCGAGATTGCGGACGCACATCACATCCCAATACTCCATGTGCTGCGCCTCCCATCTGTGTCAACTGCGGAGAGCACCATTCACCTTGCTCTCCTGACTGCAAAGTCTTTCAGAAAGAGCGCAAGATCATGGAGTGTAAGACCCTGGACCGGCTGACCTATACTGAGGCCAAAAGGAAATATGACAGACTCCATCCTGTGAGAATGGCATCTTCTTACGCAGCTGCTACAACAACTGTGCTAGCCCCATCAGTTTCGAGACTTCCAGCTAGCTCGATGAGCAGTACGACTCCTCCTGCCCCCTTGCCCGTGGGGGGCTCTACCCAACCGGTTGCTCCTGCACCACTTACCTCAGGAGCAACATCCTCCCACCCATCGGGGACGTCCGTCCCCGCTTCTCAGCCGGAGAAGCGTCTAACTTCTTCAGCTACTCTCGCCCATAAGGGTTCCCTTGGGACCCTCCCTTCCCAGGCTTCCACCAGCGGGAAGGATGACGGCCAACAGTGGCATAAGTCCCCACCAGCGGCGTCCCCACCAGCGGCCGGGCGTAGGGCTTCACGATCCTCCTCCGTCCCGGAGACTGAATCGGTGAAGCCTTCCCAGCCAGTGAAACCCAAGGTTCAGCGAGAGAAGTCCAAGAGAAAGACCTCTAAGGCCAAAGAACTTGCGGTGGCACCGACCCCACCGCACCCTTCTAGCTCTGCGTCTGAGGATGAGGTCGAGATTCTGACGTCCGCTGAGGACCTTGATCTCGCCGGTCCCTCGGACGCCATGGATGTCACTCACACGGGTACTGAATCGGTGGCAGTGACTGAACAAGCGGCGTAAATTGCCTTCCCAGTCCCTTCACGCCTTTCTCAGCCATGGACAATATCATCCTCCAGTGGAACTGTAGCAGTTTCTTCCACCATCTAGCTGAGCTCCGACACCTTATCAGCCTTCACCCTTTCTTCTGCATTGCTCTTCAGGAAACTTGGTTTCCAGCAATGCGAACCCCCGCCCTCCGTGGCTATCTGGGTTATTATAAGAACTGGACAGCTTATGAAAGGGTGTCTGGTGGTGTCTGCCTCTATGTCCTTCACACTCTGCACAGCGAGTCTGTCCCTCTCCAAACACCTTTAGAGGCTGTCACTGTTCGGGTGTGGACGCCACAGGCTGTTACCGTCTGCAGTCTTTACCTTCCACCGGATGGTGATGTCTCGCAGCATGTCCTGGCTGCGCTGATAGCCCAGTTGCCGCCACCTTTCTTGCTACTGGGCGACTTCAGCGCCCATAACCCTCTGTGGGGTGGGTCAGTGGCTAGAGGTCAAGGCGCCACCGTTGAGCATTTATTGTCGCAGCTCGATCTCTCGATTTTAAATGATGGTGCCTTCACACATTTCAGTGTGGCGCATGGCACATAGTCCGCCATTGACCCATCGATCTGTAGCCCTACCCTCTTACCGTCTGTCCAATGGAGTGTGCATGACGACCTGTGTGGTAGTGACCACTTTCCGATCTTTCTGTCACTACCACAGTGTCACTCTTCTGGGTGCCCTAGCAGATGGGCTATGAATAAGGCTGACTGGGACTTGTTCTCCTCCACTGCCGCTATTGAGCCTCTCTCTAATGATGACATTGATGCGGTGGTTCAATCGGTCACCACCGGCATCGTTACTGCCGCCGAATCTGCCATTCCCTGTTCTTCTGGGTCCCCTCGACGGCGGACTGTGCCTTGGTGGTCGCCTGAGATCAATGCAGCAATTAAAGATCGTCGGCGGGCGCTACAGCGTCACAAGCGACATCCATCCATAGACCACCTTATCACCTTCAAACGGCTGCGTGCACGAGCCCGCCTCCTTATCCGCCAAGGCAAGCAGGAGTGCTGGGAGTGGTATGTGTCCACCATTGGCCTCCATGTCACTCCATCGCAGGTCTGGGCCAAGATCCGAGGCCTCTATGGCTATTGGACCCCTGTCAGCGTCCCTGCGCTCTCACTGGATGGAGCAGTTTGTACAGACTCCGACGAAATTGCCAACAGCTTGGCAGAGCATTTTGCTCTTAGTTCCGCTTCTTCCAATTACCCACTGGCCTTCCGCTCCATTAAAGAGCGGATGGAATGTCGGAGCCTTTCGTTTCGCACCCACCACCCAGAATCTTACAATGCTCCATTTAGTGAGTGGGAATTTCGCAGTGCCCTAGCCGCTTGCCCTGATACCGCTCCTGGGCCAGATGGCATCCACTGTCAGATGCTGAAACACCTTTCAGTGGACTGCCAGCGACGCCTCCTCGACCTTTACAACCATCTTTGGGTCGAGGGGGAGTTTCCGTCGCAATGGCGGGAAAGCATTGTCATCCCCGTTTTGAAACCTGGAAAGAACCCTCTGGAGGTGGACAGCTACCATCCCATTAGCCTCACCAACGTTCTTTGCAAGTTGCTTGAACGGATGGTGAGCCGGCGCTTGAATTGGGTACTGGAGTCTCGGGGCCTTCTGGCTCCGTCTCAGGGTGGGTTCCTTAAAGGCCGCTCCGCCACCGACAATCTGGTGAACCTGGAGTCGGCCATCTGTACTGCCTTTGCCCGCCGTCAACACCTGGTCGCTGTCTTTTTCGACATGCGGAAGGCGTACGATACGACATGGCGTCATCACATCCTTTCTACGCTTCATAGATGGGGTCTTCGGGGTCCTCTGCCGATTTTTATCCGCAATTTTCTGTCTTATCGTACCTTCCGCGTGCAAGTCACGGCCTCATATAGTTCCTCTCACGTCCAGGAGAACGGTGCGCCACAGGGTTCTGTTTTAAGTGTCTGCCTGTTTTTAATCGCAATAAACGGGCTCTCTGCAGCGGTGGGAAATTCTTTCTCTGCTTCCCTGTATGCTGACGACTTCTGCCTTTACTACAGCTCTACGTCAGCTACAAGGCGCTATCCGCAGGGCGCAGTCTTGGGCTGTAGCGCATGGTTTTGAGTTTTCGGCTGCCAAGACCCGCGTTACGCATTTCTGCCGGCGCCGAACAGTCCATCCTGAACCGCGGCTTTATCTTGCCGACGAACTCCTTGCTGTCGTTGAGACCCACAGGTTTTGGGTGTCGTTTTTGATGCCTGGCTGACTTGGCTGCCTCATATTCGGCAGCTTAAGCAGGCGTATTGGCGGCATCTAAATACTCTGAGATGCTTGAGCCACACCAGCTGGGGCACCGACCGATCTACCCTGTTACGGCTCTACCAGGCGTTAATCCAGCCCCGTCTGGATTATGGAAGCCTGGCTTATGGCTCCGCTTCCCCATCTGCGTTGCGGGTGCTGGACCCAATACTACACAGTGGGGTACGACTTGCCACTGGTGCCTTCCGCACCAGCCCAGTGGACAGCATACTTGCGGAGGCAGGTGTCCCTCCAATTCGGTTCAGGCGCCAAAATTTACTGGCCGCTTATGCTGCCCATGTTTTTAGCTTGCCCGGGCATCCAAACTATCGTCTTCTGTTCCCGCGATCGGTCGTCCATCTGCCAGAACGTCGGCCCCGGTCAGGTTGTACGATCGCGGTCCGCGTCCGAGAGCTTCTCTCCGGGCTTGGGGCTTCACCTCTTCCGCCTCCTTTCTGGGCACCTCTACGTACACCCTCATGGTGTGTGCCTCGCCCTCGCCTTCAGCTGGCATTGGCACAGGGCCCGAAGGACTCAGTCCCTCCGGAGGCCTTCCGCCGCTGCTTTCTTTCCCTCCTTGCAATGTATCAGGGCTCTGGCATTGCGTACACTGACGGCTCGATGGTTGCTGGTCGTGTCGGTTGTGCGTTTACTCTAGGGGACCATTCCGAACAATGTTCATTGCCGGCTGGCTGCAGCATTTACACTGCTGAGCTGGTCGCCATCTTTCGTACCCTAGAGTACATCCGCTCCTGCTCAGGTGAGTCCTTCGTGCTCTGTAGCGATTCCCTGAGCGGTTTACGAGCTCTCGACCAGTGTTTCCCTCGTTCTCATCTGGTGATGGCTATCCAGGAGTCCCTGTATACTCTTGACCGTTGCGGCCGCTCTGTGGTCTTTGTTTGGACCCCAGGCCATGTTGGGATGCCCGGCAATGAGAATGTTGACCGCCTGGCGAAAGAGGCCACCAGTCAACCACCTCTGGAGATTGGTCTCCCGGCGACTGATTTGCGGGCACTATTACGCCGCAAAATTTTCGATTTATGTTACGCTGAATGGCGCAACCTGCCCGTACCAAACAAACTCCGTCGTATCAAGGCGACGACGACTGTGTGGCGGTCGTCCATTCGGGTCTCCCGCCAGGAGTCTGTTGTCCTCTGCCAGCTGCGCATTGGGCATACTCGGCTGACACACGGCCACTTATTGCGCCGTGAGGACCCACCTCTGTGTTGCTGCAGCTCCGTTTTATCTGTGGTGCACATTTTATTGGAGTGTCCGCTTTTAGCTGTGCTCAGGCAGACGTTCGCACTGCCTGACACGCTCCCTGCCGTTTTATCTGATGACCCTGCTATGGCTGGCTTAGTTTTACGTTTTATTCGGGCAGGGCTTTTTTTATCATTTCATCTGAGTGTTTGTGTTTTATTTTATTGTTTTGTGTTGATTCTGGCCTTTGGCCTACGGTTTTAAACTCAGTTTTTAATGTGTTCTCGGTGGTTGGCTTTTCCTTTTTTTGTTCCTATGGTCGGCTAACCACCATCACACTCTGTGTGATTTTAGTTCGTCTTGTCTGGTCTTTATCTACATTTCTCTTGTTCTGTATCGTCTGTGCTCTATTCTGTTCATCGTTTTTATTCTCTGTGGGTGTTTTTAGGATTTGGAAAAAGGGACCGATGACCGTAGCAGTCTGGTCCCTTTAATCCCAACCAACCAACCTTTGTGTTTTACATTGTAATGCCATTCTGGTGGTGAAGCTTCATTTCGATCATTCTTTGTCTGCTAGCATACATTTGTATTATTCTTTCTGACATAACCCTTAATTTGGGGCCACATAAACACTCGATGTAGTAGATTCTTCTAAATACCATCAGATAAAACTTCAATAATCAATTGTTAAGCAAAATGCTCCATCTTTTGGGTGCTAGCTTTTTCCAACACTCTCATTTCGAGTTTCAACATTGTACGACTATTCTGAAATCTAAGGGTTATCATCACTTTGATGATTCACACAGTAGATAAATATGCCACTGGGTACATGATAGTCTCTCTATCTGTCCAGAATCTTAGCCTACAATAAAATGATATTTTCTGATAAAATAAGACGCAAAGGAATCAGTTTTTAACCAAATATTATCCTTAACTTCACTAGAGAGACACTGCATAGTAAGGTACAACGTTAGTCCAAAAGTAATGATTTCTCTTTCTTTTTTTTTTTTTTCTCTCAGAAAGTAAATATTTACCTAAAAGCTAATTTCCTGTACTGGGTGTATCTTTGGTATATTCATACAGAAATATACTCCAGAAGTTGAAATAGATAACTCAAAATCCATGTGGCTCAGCTCTTTCTGGTGCCCACACAACTCGAACTACAGTCGCCAGGGTGCAGAGACCAGTACATAAAGTCTCCCTCCTCCTATCGCCCTATTCCACATCTGACCCCTTCCACTTTCCCAACTCAACAAAATGGAGCCCACACCTAGTTTCTCACAGCATGCCCTCCTTCACTAACACACTACACCATAACTCGTACTGCTTTTAATTTCCACACTGGTCTCAAGCACCCAGGACAGTCAACTTGCCAGGCGATTTTAGTACTTTTTTTTTTTTTTCAAAAAAAAAAAATCACAGTTCTATAACAGTGAATTTGGTACTTTTGTACAATGTCTCAGAGGAAAGGTCCCGTGTGGCCTACTTATTAACGAGGTGGTTGTTATAATACAAGGTTATTATTATGATACACTGATGTCCAAAATTAAAGCAACAAACCGCTGATTCCCTGACCAGATACAATCATACAAACTTAACAGATTAAGATTTTCACTCTGCAGCGGAGTGTGTGCTGATATGAAACTTCCTGGCAGATTAAAACTGTGTGCCAGACCAGGACTCGAACTCGGGACCTTTGCCTTTTGCGGGCAAGTGCTCTACCAACTGAGCTACCCAAGCACGACTCACTCCCCGTCCTCACAGCCTTACTTCTGCCAGTACCTCGTCTCCTACCTTCCAAACTTAAAGGCAAAGGTCCTGAGTTCGAGTCTCGGTCCAGCACACAGTTTTAATCTGCCAGGAAGTTTCATATCAGCGCACACAACGCTGCAGAGTGAAAATCTCATTCTGGAAACATCCCCCAGGCTGTGGCTAAGCCATGTCTCCGCATTATCCTTTCTTTCAGGAGTGCTAGTTCTGCAAGGTTGGTAGGAGACGAGGTACTAGCAGAAGTAAGGCTGTGAGGACGGGGCGTGAGTCATGGTCGGGTAGCTCAGTTGGTAGAGCACTTGCCCGTGAAAGGCAAAGGTCCCGAGTTCGAGTCTTGGTCCGGCACACATTTTTAATCTGCCAGGAAGTTTCAAACTTAACAGATGTCTATACGACCATGTTCTGCACAGATGATGGTATTCCAGTCAACGGAGAATTACGCCAGTGATGTCATGGCACCTATCAAAAAGGGCACTGTTCGCCGGGTAGCCCCATATCCAAATTAGCTGTATACACGGTCATAGACAGTGCAGTATGGCACAGAGAAGACACCTACCACACACTCTGCGGTGGAGGGCCATAGGAAGAATGGAAGCAGGACAGGCGCAAGCTCATGTGGCCCAATAGCTTAATGTGAATCGTTCTGTTGTTTCACTAATGTGGTCACACTTTCTAGAGACCGCAAATTTTATCCTAAAGACGAGGGCAGGGCCGACCACTTGCGACCTCTGAAACAGAGGACCATTATTTAGCTGTAAGGGCACTATGATACCGCCTTAGCACTGCATGGCAACTGGCATCTGCCCTCGCAGCATCCACTTTACATGTTGTATTGTGGCAAACGGCATACAGAAGGCTTTGGCAGAGTGGCCTTTGTCAGAAACCTGCTGCATGTGTAGCTCTGACAAGACTTCACAGAAGGGAATGTCTAAGGTGGAGTTGTCAACATGCCACGTGTATGGTCAGACAGTGGGCCAATGTTCTTCTCACAGATGAGTCCCGATTTGGTCTGGAGAGTGATTCTCAGTGCATTCATGTTTGGAGGGAACATTGAACATGATTTTGGGTTCCAAACATATACCGATATCAAGGAGGATGCCTAACAGAGTGGGCAGGGATTATGTTGGCTGCTCAAACACCTCTTCATGAAATTGTACAGGTGAATCGGCAAGGTTGAACAGCTGTTAAGTATCGTGGTGAGGTCTTGGAACCTCAGGTGTGGTTGTTGCAGGATGCTGTAGCCCTAGAGTTTGTACTGACTGATGGTAATGCTTGAACCCGTACGGCACAGGTGGTTGATGTTTTCTTGTAAATGGAAGATATTCCATGCATGAAGTTGTCTGCCCACTCTCCTGATTTGAATCCCATAGAGCATGTCTGGGATCCCCTAGGTAGATAGGTTGCATCACGTCAGCTTTCACCAACCACTCTCCTAGACTTGCGAGCAGGTCTGTAGAGAGAATGGGCATTATTGCCTCAAAACATGATTACGACGTCATTCACAGCATGCTCTGTCATTGTCAGATCTGTATTGCTGCCAGAGGTGGCCACACCCCAAACTGAGCACATTAACCAGTTGTTGGAATGTGTGTGCAAATCTTTTAAGTTGGAAGAAATGAAGGACATTCTTGTCTATCGTTATGCATGTAGCACTTGTTTATGTTCTGTATTCTTTACATTGTTTGTACTTTACCATCATCCGTTTGTACTACTTTGAGGCAAAATAAATGCAACTTTGCAAAATTTCCATTTATTGCTTTAATTTTGGACACCAGTGTATAACTGGCAGTCAAATGAAACCTGAACCCTTGACCCCAGCAGGAGTCTGGTATGGCTCCACTCAGAAGTAATTGCCACACACATTAAAACACAGAAGATCAATTGCTGTTTGTAGAATGTTACTGGCCACTGATGTATCCATAATGGCACCCACTCTTGGAGTTCCTTGTCCGACTGAAACCAACATCCACACATGACTGCCATCAGGTTTTCAAATATGTAAAAATATGAAAATCACACAATGAAGGGTCCAGACTGTATGGAGAATGTTGCAGTATTTCCCAACCAAATCCATCTGACAGCATTCGTAGGTGTTGAATTTATGGTGCATTGCAGTTTCTGCAAAGTGTCTTCATAATGCTGCACATTTATTGTGGTTCCACATTCAAGGAACCTGAGGAGCAGAGCGCCCCTTCAGTCGAAGGAGGAGGTCATCATGACATAATCGGAACCTGTGTAATCAGCTTTGGATTTCTTTGGCTGGGGAGATGTGGGATGTTTCAACTGTTGGATCAAGGCTATGGTTTACTTATTTTGTTGGGAAATGCTGCAGCGTCCTCCTTGCAGGCTAGATCTTTCACTGTGTGATTTTCACATTTGGCAGACTGAAAAAAGACGTGCATGGATGTTGGTTTCACGTGGATGAGGAAGTGCAGGAGTGGTTGGGGTTGTGGATCCATCAGTGGCTGACCATGTTCTATAAAGAGGAATCGTTCATCTTGTCTCCCAGTAGGCTAAATGACTTAACATGTGTGGTAATTACTTCTGAGTGGAACCATTCCATGGTTCTGTTGTGCCATGTGTTCAATTTTCATTTGTCTGCCCCCTCATGTATTTGAAATTGCTGGTGTGTGATTTATTGTATACAGAAAGGAAACTTGTGCAATCCACATTATACTTGTTACGTTTTGGAACACTGGGACATACACACAGCAATTTCAAACTTTGGACACCATCAAGATGCTCCTTTCTGATACACTTGTCCTAACTGGCTCTTTCTTATATAGGCATATATTTTGTCCAAACCTGGTGGATGCAGTTTGTTATTGGTAGGTGGTATCTTTATGCAAAATGTCTGCTACTAAATCGTGCGTGCCCATAAATAAAAAATAACATAAGCATGTGACGTGTATTAGTGATTCATGTGTGTGGTATTGCCCCTATAAAGATAATTCTGCAACAGTTGATTAAAAACCTCCATAATACCTGACTCCTGTGTCCATTTCCCTGAGTTTTACTCAATCCTAAGTATGTGCCCTATCAAAGCATTAGAAATCACAAACTGTTTTATGCCATAATTACTTGGGTTAATTCTCATGCATACATAAAAATGAATTCATCATGGAAAACTATGCAAAGCTTCATCGACTGCTAAATATCCACGAGGAACAGACTAGGGATGACACAAAATCAAATTATCAAAAAAAGGGACATTATCTTTCTTTATAGTGACACTCTGCCTGCAACTGCTACCTGAATTTCAGCTATTGTCATCCGTCTAATAGTCAAAGCAGCTCAAACAATCCTATGACCTCCTTGTGGTGCAGTCATTCTGAAACAACCCATGCCAACTATTCTTTGCTACACTGTTGTTCTTACTCCATCAATTAACCACATGTCCTGCAGTCACACCACTACAGCTAACTGCCTGTACACTCTATCGGTATGAAGTTCCAATGTCCATCATGTCAATAATTCGACCTTTCTTAAAGTCCAAAAGGTGACGATAAGCTGCTCATACATGTCCTGCATATGCATCTACACTGAAGCACCAAAGAAACTGGTATAGGCATGCGTATTCAAATACAGAGATATGTAATAAAGCACAATACGGTGCTGTGGTCAGCAATGCCTATATAAGACAACAACTGTCTGGCACAGTTGTTAGATTGTTGCTGCTGCTGCTACAATGGCAGGTTATCAAGATTTAAATGAGGTTGAACCTTGTGCTATAGTCAGCACATGAGCGATGGGCCACAGCATCTCAGATGTAGCGATGAAGCGGGGATTTTCCTGTACAACCATTTCATGAGTGCATCATGAATATCAAGAATCCAGTAAATATCCAACGTTGCTGTGGGCAAAAAAAGATCCTGCAGCAACAGGACCAATGACGACTGAAGAGAATCGTTCAACGTCACAGAAATGCAACCCTTCCCCAAGTTGCTGCATATTTCAATGCTGGGCCATCAACAAGTGTCAGCGTGGGAACCATTCAATGAAACATCATTGATACGGACTTTCGGAGCTGAAGACCCACTCGTGTACCCTTGACATCTACACGACACAACGCTTTAAGCCTCACCTGGGCCCATCGACACCGACATTGGACTGTCGATGACTGGAAACATGTTGCCTGGTCGGATGAGTCTCGTTTCAAATTGTATTGAGTGGATGGATGTGTACGGGTATGGAGACAACCTCATGAATCCATGGTCCCTGCTGGAGACTGTTCAAGCTGGTGGAGGCTCTGTAATGGTGTGCAGTTGAAGTGATATGGGACCCCTGATACGTCACAGCTGCTGGCCACCAAACTCCCCAGACATGAACATTATTCAGCATGTCTGGGATGCCTTGCGATGTGCTGTTCAGAAGACATCTCCATTCCCTTGTACTGTTACAGATTTATGGACAGCCCTGCAAGATTCATGCTGTCAGTTCCCTCCAGCACTACTTCAGACATTAGTCGAGTCCATGTCACATGGTGTTGCAGCACATCTGTGTGCTCGGGGGGGGGGGGGGGGGGGGGGGGGGGCCTATGCAATATCAGGCAGGTGTACCAGTTTCTTTGGCTTTTCAGTGTATATCAGTATTCCGCAAGCCAACGGACAGTGTGTGGCAGAGGGTACTTCTTCTGGTACCACTAACTGATCCCCATTCCACCTGGAACAGCACATGGGAAGAATGATTGCCGGTAACCTCTGCGTTACCCCTAATTTTTTGAATTTTCTGGTCCTGTTCAGTTTGCGAGATGTATGAGGAAGTAATGTAATGTGTTGTCCAACTCTTCCCAGAAAGTGCATTGCCACAATTTAAATAGTAAATCTGTCCTTGATGCACATTGCCTCTCTTGTAATGTTTTGCACTGGATTTGTTGATTATCTCTCTAATGATCTCATACCTCTCTCTCTCTCTCTCTCTCTCTCTCTCTCTCTCTCTCTCTCTCTCATATATCAGTCCTACCTCATAAGGATCCCAGATTGATAAACAGTACAAACAGTACCAAAGAATCTGTCATACAAGCACATTGTAAGAGACTTCCTTCATGGATGAGTTACATTTCCTTAAGATTCTTTCTTTGAATCTCTGTCTGGCATCTGCTTTTCCTTGTGTTTGTATTATGTGGTCATTCAAATTAAAATTGTTCTGGATAGTTTTTATCAAAACCTCAAAGGAATGAACCCTCAGTCTCATTGCCCCAAGTTGACATACACAGAACAGGATGTCTGTTGAATCAATGCTCATATTTCCTCTATCCCAACGGAAGTGTTATTACACTTATGGAAAAAAAATTGCAGCCTCTAGAAATAATTAATGTAGAGTAATGAAATTTTGGGAATACATTTGTCTAGTTAACATTTATAAGTGATTAATATTGCAAGATCATAGGTTAATGTCAGTGCGAGATAAGCCATTGCAAGTGTGAAATGCTGGTACTTTAATAATGGGTGTAACTGCCAGAATGTTGAATGTAGATATGCTTGCATTGTGTTGTGCTGATGATGGATGTCAGTTTGTTGGATGGGGTTCCATGCCTGTTACACATGGTCAGTCAATACTGGAATGGGTACTGCTGTTAGAGCATGTTGATGGAGTTGTCATCCGATGATGCCCCACATGTGCTCAAATGGAGACAGATCTGGTGATCGAGCAGGCCAAGGCAATATGTCGATACTCTGTAGAGCATGTTGGGTTACAAAAACAGTATGTGGACGATCTTCATCCTGTTGGAAAACAACTCTGGTATGCTAATCATGAATGGCAGCACAAGAGGTCAAATCACCATTGACGTACAAATTTGCAGTCAGGATGCATGTGAGAACCACAAGAGTGCTCCTATTGTCATATGAAATCACATCCCAGACCATAACTTCAGGTGTAGGTCCAGTGTGTCTACCACGCAGATAGGCTGGTTGTAGGCCCTTAACTGGACTCCTCGTAATCAACACACGGCATCACTGGTTCCAAGGCAGAACAGGTTTTCATTAGGAAACACAACAGATTTCCACTCTGCCCTGCATTGAGCTATCGCTTGACACCACTGACATCGCAAATGTCAGTGGTTTGGTCTCAATGGAATGCACAGCACAGGATGTCTGGCTCTAAGCTGTTCTTGAAGTAACAGATTTGTAACTGTTTGTTGTGTCACTGTGGTGCCAACTGCTACTGTAATAGCTGCTGCAGATGCAGTATGATACACCGAATGCAGTGGTCTTCCCTCTCAGTGATGCCACTTGGCCATATGGAGCCCAGTATTCTTGCGACCGTACGTTCTTGTGACTACTGCTGCCAGCAATTGTGTACAGTGCTACAGTCCTACCACGTCTTCCTGTAGTATCGCAGAAGGAACATCCAGTTTCTCATAGCTCTATTACATGACTCTGTACAGACTCAGTGACGTGTTGATAACGGCATTTTTGTCACTTTAAAGGCATTCTTGACTAACATCAACTTACCGCATCCAATCTGAAAGGTAACTAACGCTCTCAACCATTACAACATGTATTTGGAGCAAACCCGATTTGCATAATCATAGTGGTGCTACTAGCGCCACTCTTATGCGACTGGCACAAAATTTCAATAGATGTCATCTTTCAGATGTAGAAGCATGCCTACAGAGTTTCATGAATGTCACACAACTCCTTGGTGTTGCAGTGTATTTGTGACACAAGTCAACTAAGCAAGGCAGAAGTACAAATTTAAATATATACAAGATCAGCTGTCTATTTCAAATAGCTCATCCTACAGCTGGTATTAATCAGTGGTTCTAGAACTAGGTTTTCAGAAAAATTTTAAAGAAGCTTTCATGTCGCTACACCCTTTCAGATTCTTGTGCATCTTACTTGTGACCAGCATGAAAGTAAGTTCAGGACCAGAGAAGCTGAGATGTGGAGCTAAAAAGGAACTATATCTACAAAAACCAAAAAAGCTGTGAAAAAGTTGAAATTGACTACATTAGATCTCAAATGGATACAAGTACACTCTGCACTCTTTTTATGGGTATTACGTAAGTCATACTGACATCAGTGTTGACCCATTAAACCATTACAATATGTTTTATAGTAGACACTGGTTCAACTACAATCTATGCCTGCATATTAGTGATAGTGGACAAAGTTTTGTGTGTTAGTGACCTAAGGACGTAGCTAGAAATGAGTTTTATTACTGTCTGTTATGGTATTTAATCACCTGGATTTATTCATGAAGAAACTCTGCAAATTGGGTGTAATAAGTATGGAATACAACAATAATCATATGATTCTTCTCCACTCATGCTCATAAATTAATGATAATGCTGATACATGGCGAAACAATGCTCTGGTGGGCAGTTTGCGTATTTAAATCACCTCGGGGTATGACCATGCAGTGCATTTGACCCGCAGTTGCCAGACGGTGGTGCTGGCAGCAGTCCACATATGCAGAGGTGTGTTGGTACATGTCAGAGTACGGTACAGCAAGTAAGTGTGCAGACATATTCAGATGTGCTAATGGTGACTGTGTGTTGAAAATGGCTCAAAGAATACATATTTATGACCTTATGAGGGGAAGAATACTAGGGGGACTGGAGGCTGGTCAAACACGGCAGGTCGTAGCACGGACCCTCCGTGCGGCACATAGTGTGATCTCAAGATTATGGCAACGATTCCAGCAGACAGGAAACATGTCCAGGCGCTACAGTACGGGATGTCCACAGCGTAAAACACCACAAGAAGACAGATATCTCACCATCAGTGCCTGCAGATGGCCATGGAGTACTGCAGGTAGCCTTGCTTGAGACCTAACCGCAGCCACTGGAACAGTTGTCTCCAGACACACAGTCTACAGTTGACTAAACAGACATGGTGTATTCGCCCGGAGAGCCCGTAAAGCCTGGTGTCAAGAACACAGTGGTCCCAGGTTATGTTCACGCTGGAGTCCAGGTATAGTCTGAACAGTGATTCTCGCCGGGTTTTCATCTGGCATGACCCAGGAACCAGATGCCAACCCCTTAATGTCCTTGAAAGAGACCTGTATGAAGGTCGTTGTTTGTTGGTGTGGGATGGGATTATAATTGGTGAATGTACACCCCTGCCATGTCTTTGACAGAGGAACTGTAACAGGTAAGGTGTATCCGGTCATCATTTTGCACCAGTATGTCCGCCTTTTCAGGGGTGCAGTGAGTCCCACCTTCCTTTTGATGGATGATAACGCGCGGCCCCACCGAGCTGCCATTGTGGAGGACTACCTTGAAACAGAAGGTATCAGGCGAATGGAGTGGCCTGCCTGTTCTCCAGACCTAAACCCCATCGAGCACGTCTGGGATGCTCTCGGTCGACGTATCGCTGCACGTCTTCAAACTCCTAGAACACTTGAGGAGTGCCAACAGGCACTGGTGCAAGAATGGGAGGCTATACCCCAGCAGCTGCTCAACCACCTGATCCAGAGTATGCCAACCCGTGTGCGTGGTGATCATATCCCGTATTGATGTCGGGGAAACAGTGGCGTTTTGTGGCACATGTGTTTCGGGGCGGTTTTCTCAACTTATCAACAATACTGTGGACTTACAGATCTGTGTCATGTGTGTTCCCTATGTGCCTATGCTATTAGTACCAGTTTTGTGTAGTGCCACATTGTGTGGGTCCACATTCTGCAATTATCCTTCATTTATGAGCATGAGTGTACTTATTTGGATTGTAACTATTAACAATTTGGAGACATTTATAGTGTCTGGCACTGTCTTGTGACACAAATTTTGGCATTATGGATAAAAAGGAGGAATCGCAAAAGTGATAAGACATCTAAAGCATGTACAACCATTCAATGTTGCCTCTGTGAAGCTTGAAGATTTCCAGAATGTGGCAAGAGCAAGTGACCATTACCTGAAAAACCTTACCTGCTCTTTGATCAAAAATCAAAATCTGGTTTGCCCTTCATAGAGGATATTCTTTGCATTCAACAAAGTGGAAACATTGAAGGAGATCAAGATTTCAATGAGAAGGCATTGATATAACATGTCTTCCATGTGTCAAGACCTGAACATTGATTAGTGAACATAAAAAGAAAGATTTATCATCTATGTGTAACTTTTTCATTGAAAAACTTGTGTGTTTGCAAAGTACTTTGTACTTCAAATTAAGAATTTCATTGATAATGTGATCGTCATTTTTTTCTTTCATTCAACGTTTTATCGATAGCATGATGTACTTGTCTTCATCATTGTATTTGAATTTCGTTGTTTTGGATGAATTTTGTTGTTTTGCTAGAAGTTTATAGAATTTACTGACACGTTTTTTCCTCTTCCCCTGCAAAATTTAGCTTTCCCATTAAATTCTCTAAGTGCCACCCAAAAACTTTGCTTGATTCAGTGCTATTTGATATATATTTTATAACCCCCCCCCCCCCCTTTCCTTTCCATTGGGCCATAAAATTAAAAGTGTGAGCGTCAGTTATTGCTATACTCCTGGCCAGTACCTGTCCTAATATAATTTTTCAACATTTCACACTTTTTAAGTACTACTCTGTGTAATATCCTGCATTATGCAGCCTCAGATCTCTTCTATAGAAATTAAGTCTTCTTGAAATCCATTTAAAAATGTTAGAGCGAATCCATTCTACTTGAAATGCTAGAAAGTGATTTACTAAATTGCTGTTACTTTTGTATGATTTGTTTCTCTTGTCACAACTTTAGTATGAATAGATATCAGCATCCCATTTGGTTGTCACTTGTTGTAGGCACAGTAGTGTCTTCCCTAGTGGCTAAATTGCAGTTGAATGTTTGTCAATTCTTTCATGTTTGCTGTTACTGAATAGAGTATTCCATTTCCAGCCAGATGAAAAGTAAGAAAATTGACTTAATTTTCTTTTTAATTATTAATAATTTCTACATGTGTCAGTTAGTGTAAGAGAACACAAAAACTTTCAAGAAGTTATTCTGTTAAAAGTGTATTAGTTCTTGAGTTAAAATTTGATAAAATTTGTCTCATTTTCTGTATGAGACACTTTATCTGCTGTGTAACTCAGGAAATTCAGATCAGATTTCAATGAAAAGTGATTCATTTTGAAGCTGAGTGTCTTTTGTTGATGGGGGTATATTACAGTAATACAGTTATTAGAAACCTTTATTTCCGTGTTAAACACAAACACAATTTTCATAAAGATTGGATTCAACCTCTTTTTATATACGAGGGCTATCCACAAAGTACATTACGTTTTGGAATTAAAAATAAATAAAGTATTGGAAAATTTTTTTATTATATACAGATGAAAGCCACACTTAAATACTACTTTTCTACATAGTTGCCATTTAAATTAAGGCAATTATCGTAGCGACGGACGAGCTTGGAAATTCCTTCGTTGTAAAATTCAGCCGCCTGCGCCTTCAACCATGTGGTTACCTCTTCTTGAAGCTGTGCGTCGTCATCAAAACGCTGCATAGCCAACGACTTCTTCATTGCTGGGAATACGTGGAAGTCGTTCGGTGCCAGGTCGGGACTGTACGGCGGATGAGGAAACAACTCCCACGTAAAAGATTCGAGAACTTCACGAGTGGCATTTGCCGTGTGTTGTCGTGAATCAGCAAGATCTTTGAGCCCAACTTTCCCCTGCGCTTGTTTTGTATTGCTCTTCTGAGGTTGTGCAGAGTTTGGCAATACCTTTGAGAGTTTATTGTAGTACCTCTTTCCAGGAAATCCACAAAAATCAGAACTTTTCTGTCCCAAAAGAGGTAACCACGTGGCTGAAGGCGCAGGCGGCCGAATTTTACGACGAAGGAATTTCCAAGCTCGTCCATCGCTACAATAAGTGCCTTAATTTAAATGGCAACTACGTATAAAAGTAGTATTTAAGTGTGGCTTTCCTCTGTATATAATTAAAAAAATTTACAATACTTTATTTATTTTTAATTCCAAAACGTAATGTACTTTGTGGATAGCCCTCATACATTAGTTTAAGTTTCATGGAGTTGCAGAGTCCCTTGTCTGAAATGTGGGTTAAAATTAATCCAGCTCGTCCCTGAACTGAGTGACCTCCTTGTTGGCAACAAGCTTTAGATTTTGTGTGTGTTATTTTCTGTTTACGAAAACTGCTAACTTAAGTGTTTTACGCAATATTGTGGTGCAAATTTTATTTGCCGTAATTTTGTAGTGATTATAAATAATAAGTCTCCCATTAGAACATGAATATCTCTTAAACGTAGTTTTGCTAAAGAGCTAATTGTGTTAGAAAGAAACAAGAACAATTAATTGCTTCAGATTTTTTAAACAGGCAAAATTTAAATTGTTTCAATTTCGTATTTTGAACAATATGAAGAGAAAGACAGTAAGAGTAATTTAGCCATTTTTCACTTTGTGCGTTTCCTGTGCTTTCCTATGTTTTACACTTTCCTGCATTTTACACTTTTTTGGGTCGATCTGCTAAAACGTTTAAAATGGAGGTTTTCGGACTGTTTTATACATAAGCCAACTGCCAGCAATCAACTATATTCAGTATTCTTTCAGATTGTGACATAGCAATTCTTCAGTGCCAGTGCAATTTTATTCACTGTTATTCACAACAGCACTTGGCATATTTAGCATCAGCCCTGATTTAAAATTAAATGCCTTTAAGGCAGTTAAACATTCAAACTATATTGTTCACAAGGATGCATTATTCCCTTCATCCCTTGTGGTTGAAATTGGTAATCAACTACATTTACAATGCAACAATTGCTGTATCTATTAATCCTTATGTTTTCCCTTGTAAAGATTAATCCTACTTCACTCAATCTGCCTGTATCCCAAACTACACAGCACCATATTAATTACTAATTTTAAGCCATATAGTAATTATACATCTGGTTTCTTGCATCTTTATTCCTTAGATCAATACCACTTGTTGATCTGGATGTCCTAAGAGTCACCAGACCATTTTCTCTGCTGTCTTGGCAGGTATTTAAACTTCATTTTTGCAATGTGCATAGAGAATCGACACAAACAAATACTGCTCATCATATGTCTCATTTTATGCCCGTTGTCAACAGAAAGCATTGGTTTGTTTCCATTTACAAAGAAAATTATTTTTAAAGCAGAATTTTATGTGCCAGTTCGATGCAGTGGTCCCAAATTAGTCTAGTGTGATATTCGGTTTTGCATTACATATAAACAAGGACAGTAAAAACATGAAGAATAATCAGTAGTCCAGCAGCGACTGAACAGCACTGTTGCTTGGCAGTAGCACACTGCTAAGTCAGGCAAACAAAGGCTTAACAATCTTTATTAATACATATCTCTAAACCAAATATGGTACTAATCTGGGCCCACTCTGTGGAATGGGCATATAAAATTCCACTTTACGCTGTTCTGTTTATAACGTGAAACAAATTGATGCTTTCTGTTGACATTGGGCATTGCTTGGAAGGTGTGATGAGCAGTATTCGTGTGGGCTAACTCAAGCTACACAATGCGGTAACTAAATTCCATTATTCCATATTTTGACAGGTGGTACCATGGACCAAAACAGAGAACATTTGTCCGTGGATACAGCGTGCAGTAAACATCTGTTAATGTTGTTACTGTAAACCATACTACCCTACTAGCGGAACAGTTTGTGTTGTGATAACTTTGTGAAATGTTTTTACATCATAGTTCTGGCTTTGCACTTACCAGCATAATGGAAGCCTGTTATTCCACACAGGGAATGGTAGACATGATCTTCTGATATAGTGTAGCAAATTGAATCAACTGTGAAGCCTGTGTCTTGTATGCTGAAAAATATCCAGAATGCAGGATACTGTCTGCACAATTATTCAGCAATGTTTTACAGCAACTAACAGATTCTGCCTCTGTAGTTTGAACAGTGGAAGATCATGGTAGAACTCGCGCTGTTCACACACCTGTTGTGGGCAGGTGATGCTTATTGCAATGAGTGGAAGAAGACCCTGGAATTAGTGTATGCAGAATTGCAGCATCTGTTGGGGGTTTGTCATTCTCTAGTCTGGTCAATCTTTCATGAACTATTGCAACACACACATCATTTAGAGCGTATCCAAACTCTTCAGCCACAAGGTCAGCTTCCGAGAATCCCTTTCAGCCAATGACTGTTGCAAAGATGTGGTGAAGATCCACTTTTTAACAACAAAGATACCGTTCACAGAAGAGGCTGGTTTCGTGCAAAATGGGATTGTCAGTTTTCATAACAATGGCATCAGTGCCAATTTAATGTATGGGCAGGAATTATTGCTGACAGAGTAGCAGGATGTTATATACTACCACTACCAAATAGGTTGACTGGTGCAAGGTGTTATAAGTTCTTATCAAACGACTTGTCTACCTTGCTGAAGAAGGTACCATTCCAGCAATTACTGGAGGTGTAGTTCATGCACGATTGATCACCAGCCCATTATATCTAACATTTCAGATAACACCTCACAGAGACATTTAATGGGCAATCGACTGGTTAGGAAGGTCCCTGCTTCCCCCAATTTCAGTCCCTTTAAATTTTCATTCTGGGGACACTTGATACCTTTGATATATGCAAGCCCGATTAATTACAAAGTGTGATCAGAAGTATCAGGACACCCTCAAAAGCATACGTTTTTCATATTAGGTGCACTGTGCTGCCACCTGTTGCCAGGTACTCCATATCAGCTACCTCAGTAGTCATCAGACATCGTGAGAGAGCAGAATGGGGCGCCCTGCGGAACTCGAGGAACTTCGAACGTGGTCAGGTGATTGGGTGTCACTTGTGTCATTCGTCTGTACGTGAGATTTCCACATTCCTAAACAGACCTAGGTCCACTGTTCCCGATGTGATAGTGAAGTGGAAACGTGAAGGGACGCGTACAGCACAAAAGCGTACAGCCCTACCTCGTCTGTTGAGTGCCAGAGACTGCTGGCAGTTCAAGAGGGCCATAATGTGTGATAGGCAGACATCTGTCCAGACCGTCACACAGGAATTTCAAACTGCATCAAGATCCACTCAGAGTTCTATGACAGGTGGGAGGTGAGAAAACTGGGATTTCATGGCCGAGCGGCTGCTCATAAGCCACACATCGTGAAGGTAAATGCCAAACGGCGCCTTGCTTGGTGTAAGGAGCGTAAACGCTGGACGATTGAACAGTGGAAAAATGTTGTGTGGAATGACGAATCACGGTACACAATATGGCGATTCCATGGCAGGATGTGGATATGGTGAATGCCCAGTGAATGTCATCTGCCAGCGTATGTAGTGCCAACAGTAAAATTCGGAGACAGTTCTGTTATGGTGTGGTCGTGTTTTTCATGGTGGGGGCTTGCATTCCTTGTTGTTTTTCATGACTCTATCACAGCACAGGCCTACATTGATGTTTTAAGCACCTTCTTGCTTCCCACTGTTGAAGAGCGATTCGGGAATGGCGATTGCATCTTTCTACACAGTCGAGCACCTGTTCGTAATGCATGGCCTGTGGCGGAGTGGTTACACGACGACAACAATGTAATGGACTGGCCTGCACAGAATCCTGACCTGAATCCTGTAGAATACCTTTGGGATGATTTGGAATGCCGACTTTGTGCCAGGCCTTACCGACCGACATCGATACCTCTCCTCAGTGCAGCACTCCGTGAAGAAGGGGCTGCCATTCCCCAAGAAACCTTCCAGCATCTGATTGAACTTACACCTGCGGGAGTGGAAGCTGTCATCAAGGCTAAGGGTGGGCCAACACCATACTGAATTCCAGCATTGCCAATGGAGTGTGCCACAAACTTGTAAGTCATTTTCAGCCAGGTGTCCAGATACTTTTGATCACACCACTACTGGAATGCCTCGTCAGTGCCTGCCACCGCATCTGTGATGAGCCTGCTGTTTTTGATTCCCTAAGGGGTCAGTCAAAGAAGACCTTACTGTGAGTAGACACCATTTTGAGCACCTCCTTTAGCAATGGCTCACAAATGCGTGTTGTATTTAATTAGAAGCTCTGCTATTTGACAGTAACAGAATGTACTCCCATATGTTTACTGCACTCTGTAGGTCATTCATAGTAGCATAGAGCTTTCAGTGGGTCAGATGTGTTTCACATTAGTGAAGATGAGCAAGTGCCCGTAGCTCTTACTGTATGTTTTTTAGAGCCTATGTGTACTAGATTTTTTTTTCTTATTTTGGTCGACGCTACAATCAGTCAAAACATTGTGCAAAAAAAATTGTCAATTTTTAACAATTTCCCATTTTCCATGTAGCTTCTTCCTTGATTTTGTTACTTATGTTATTCTAGAGCAAGTCCTTGCATGCATAAGTACATTTAGTAGTTGACACTGGCCTCCACTGTTAACATTTATATTTTGTAAAGGATCATTCACTACTGGTATCATCGCTATTTGGGTCTGCTGTTTCCATAATGAAGCCCTTATTTAGAATTACTCAGATGGAAATTATTGTCTCCTCAAAAGGCTTTTTACTCGAATATTCTGCTGCATCATAAGTCAATTCCAGTTGGTGCAGAAGATTAACTTGTGAATGTGATAGACCTCTGATACAGAAAATCATGTACTGTAAGTTTGCATGCAGTATTGGTGACCTATATATCACATATTTATGTGTAATGAGTCATCTTTAGGGTAGGAGTAGGTGAGTGGTTCTCTGCTGTAGGCTTGTGATGGAGTGGGTGAAGAAGGTAGCCAGTCAGTTGATAGAACACTATATTGATGAACATGAACAGACATGATTAAACACATCTGAAATGGGCAGCCTACAGACTACAAGAGGTGATCTCAGACCCCAGCACACCAGTTTCCAGTGCCGAGTCATGAAAAGTCCCCTGTATCAAGGTCACATCTAAACATATGGAGAGGGGTCAATGGCATGGCATGGTATAATAAGTAGGTTGGTCGATCATGCAGCACGACGTCTCTATTGTCGACACAGAAGTGCCGGCTGTGGAAGCTGTCTCTGCTGGCATTGCTGAGCTGGCAGTGCATTGGTCAATCATCTGCGGCCTGGTTTAAGGTGTGGACTGCTGTCCTGGCCGCTGATGACTTGGCTGTTAAATTTCCTTCCTCCTTAGACTAATCTGTCCTCCAGATTCCTATTTTGTTGGTGCACCTGTAAGAGCCACTTAGTACATCTATAATATTTCCTTCAGTGCTCAAATAAAACTTTGGTGTGTTTTCCTTTCTGTTTTTATTTTGCACTAGATACAGTATCTCATTCCAAAGATGCTGAAGCACTGACTTTCCTCACCTCCTCGCTTTTATTCCCATTTTTCACTGTTTATTATTGTTCACTGTGTTTGAGTCACTTTTTCACTGGTACTGGCATGACTGGTGGACCTGCAGGTTGAAGGAAGGTAAGGGGGGATTTGGACATCTATACATCTGAAATGGCAGTAGACAGTATGTACTATGATCAAAACTACACAGGGCTGATGTGATAGTTCCTATGGTTATGAATCAGTGGCATGGTTCAGTTCGATCACCACATGACCATTTTGTGCTGGTATTACCCGGTCCAGGGTAGCCAGGAGAGTTGGACCTAACTTGGCCTGTAGGAAAGTCTGGTATTCCTGGGACAGGATTTTGAAAGGTACGTCTGGGAGGTAAACTAATGAGTAGTTCGTGTTCAGAACTGTTGTTCTGATAATGGTGGCAGGTAACTGGAAAGTGGGACTTGAAATGTCACACTGCATACCACTCATTAGTAGTACATCACCCTGTAGCCCTATGCACTGGGCACTTAGCAGGTGGCAATAGCTACAGTTGATTTTGATGCTGAGTAGAGCCAGTGTGACCCTATCTTCGGAAAAAGTTGGTTTTACTTATAATGAACTCCTTGGGACAGTTAGTTGCAGGCTTCTTGGGACAAATTAGAATATACTCACATGATTCAGATGCGGTGTGTGTGCATTTTGTGGGGCAAACAGCTGCTTGCCTCGCTCTACAGTGGAGAGTAGTACTTCCGCAGATCCCTCATCATCTTAAATGAGTGAATTGACCTGTTATAAAGAATCTTCAACCTTACAGCTACACACTAACATGTATCAGACATATACACACTCATTCTGGCTTACTACCAACTCACTTTTTATGTCTGCTTGCATACTTGTATACAACCTAAATATAAAGCAAAAGAATTGATTTGAATCAGACACACTAATGTTCTGTTAACAGTTCTGTAACCTGTTATCTGTATGCAAATATCCCTGTGAACCTTTCCCAAAAAAAAAACACAACATAGAGATAATAATAATATCCAATACTAATGAGTAATCATAGACATTCAGTTAGTGAGACCACCTCATGCTCTTAAGGTGTATGGATGTGTTTGAACAATCTCAGGTACATCCCACATTACTGGCTTACTTCTACTTTCCTTTCTTCTGCTTTCCTTATCCAATTCCCATCCCCCTTCAGAAGGAACTGCCAGCAATTGAGGCAGTGCTTTTGGTTCTATGTGAAACAGGTGAATTCTACTCATAGAGACAGTCGTGGTTTGTTTTGGTAACTGTATTTTAACATTAACTGGGCATGTCATTAGGATTACCTTACCTGGTCCTTGGTACTGCGGAATATGGGGGTTAGATAACATAACCCACTGCCCATTGTATACTGAAGTAATTTCACCTTTTTATTGTAATTGTTTTCCTGTGACTCAACTCGGCTCTTTGAGTGCAAGGGATGCAGGTTCTTTACATAGCACGCAATGTATTGTCTCTTCTGTCGCCAACAGTAATTTTGTTCAATGGTCTGAGGGTCGTTGTTCGCTGTACCCAGCTAAGATGAATTATAGGCTTGCCTCAACATCATGTAAACAGGCTGGCAAAACAATACAGCAACCACGTCATGTTTGCTGAACTGTATATTTTGTATATTGAAAAATCAGGGTCAGCAGCTGGAAATCTAGGCCATTCTTTGGTGCTTATTCTTGTGCAGTCTAGAGTGCACACTTTGCGACTTAACCAGCCAGTGTTACCCTTAGACTTCCCGGGTGATGCACGACTTAAAATCCAAATTCACAACGCCTGAAGGCCCAACATGTTAGCCTACTGGTTGGATGCTTTAACTCCAGAACGCATTGCAGGGCTGTGTGATTTGTGATTACCTGAAAGTGCCTCCCACACAAACAGTATACTCGTTCGTGGGCCTTCTTTAAATGTTATTCACTCCCGTCATCGTTTCCTTTTCCGTGTATTTTCATTTCCATTGTTACCTGCATGTGTGACGACCAAGTAAGCAACTGTCGCCATAACTTTATCACCCATTCTCCATGCAAGACCGACCCAGTGTGGCACAAATCCTGTTGTTTGATATAAATTAACCTACTGCAAGCAACATAGGCCACAAGATGTTACCTTTTCTAGCAAGCTACAAGATGACGCAGGACACACATTCGTAGCATGTTACAAATAGAGGGACAAGGTTCGCGTCACCCCACTCTCCATTGTTGCCAAATTTATACAAGATGGCGGCGATGACGTCATCCAAGATAGCGGCATGTAGACTTGGAAACAGCGCATTACGTCATCCAAGATGGCGGCTTTTGGCGGGTAAATAGGTCAATTGTGCTACGTCCACTTACCTAACCTCAAGAAAAAATCGCGGGAAGTTTGACTTTTGGCGGGAAAATAGGCCAATTGTGCTACGTCCACTAACCCAAGCCTCTGCTGCTGAAAGAAGGAAAGACCTGATGGATGAGTTATTAGATAAGAGCAAGTGATAGTTGAATGATGCTATGTGTTCGGATATGGGAGTCTCTAAACGGCGGGCCGAGATTTTTTTAATGTGGAAATTTATGCAATCTATAGATAGTGATATACGGCCGCTAGTGACAACAGTTAAGAGCGGAAAAATAGGTACAAATCGAGCGCTGGTAGAAAGTTGCGGCTACAGTAATAATGTTTAATTGAAGGTGGAGGTGGTAAATATGGACCAGGCTTTGAATATTGGTGTGAGTGTCGTATGTGCTTGATGCTCTGTATAAAAGTTTGAGTCTTTAATTGCGTTTGGTATTTCTGAGTGCGTGTAAAATTAATTTTACTGTTGAAAGTGCGAGAAAGATTAGTTGGTTGGTGTTTAGATAGAGGCTACGTTTGTAATCCGAAAAGAGGGGATGAGAATGGTAAATTGATTGATGGGCATGGTTTGTGGGGTGATATATGAGTGTCAAGATAGGGTTGAGGACTTTTGCGTATGTTGGTGGTAGACGGGTGTGAGGTTATGTGCGGTGGGAGTTGTAAATTAGATAATATTAAAAAGTTGTAAAGTAGGAATAATATTGAGAAGGTTTCTAGATGGCTGGTCACGCGACAAGGCGAGAGCAGGGATGTGTAGTTATGTTTAGTTGAAGGGCCGTGTAATGTCTTGTGAGAAGCAATGTGCAGTTTGCTACAGTGTCATGGGAGGTAATGTCATGTGCTGCTATGATGTGTCTAGCGTATGGAAGCTGCGCTTTGGAATTATGCTATGTTGACATAAAGTTGACTTTCACCCGCATTCGCTGGTCGCGGCTCGGGATCGCGGTCCTGGATGGACGTATGTGTGTGCTTTGACCGCTGATGAAGGCACTGACCGCGTCAACTCACGCTTGCGGAAGCCGAGCAGGGGCTGTGCGAGGTCTGAAATCAGACGGATGGGTGACTTCACGATCCTGTGGGCAGGGTGCAGAGTGGGGGTACCTGGGCACGTCTGATGAATTATTTTGCGAGCGGATCTGCAGGCTCTGCTATACGTTATTAGGATAGTTTATGAGTACTGAGCGTATCTACACATCTGTGTGATGTATTATTTAGTAGCAGTTTGCTATAGTGTGTACTGAAATTATGATTGGATGCGTGTCTGTGGGCTGTGCAACATGGCCCAGGGCACATCTGGGATTGGTGTTCTGCGATAGCGTGATAGATACACTGTATGGTTAAATAAGTTGTTCGAAAAAAATAAACAGAGTGCTCTCAATGATTACACGCGCCTGCAGCGCAGATCAGAGTGATTTGGATTTTCCGTCACTATCTCGGTTGCATGCGAGTAGTAAATGTTTTCCCGGCCGCGTTAATAGAGTGTGTCAACGAGCTATGAGCTATTCTGAGAATAGACGTGAAGGCAGGTCCAGACCTGAGACGCCGGCGTTAGACATGAGAAGAACAATGTAGCTTTCACATGTGTCGGCTGTCGTGAGCGCTCGGAAGCTGAACTTGGCTGGAGACTCTGGAATCCCCTTCCCCGCCGACCGCACGCGCGCGCGTGGCCTGCCTTGGAGCGTTATCTAAGGCGCATAGGCGATATCAATTTCTCCGGTGATAGGTGCGAATGCGACTGTGTTCAGGTCATGTTTCGGGGAGGCCGAGCAGAGACTTTTGGTCGGTTTGGCAGCTGGTGGTGTTTGGGCGCGTCTGTTGCACTATTTTGCGAGCATGTCTGTGCACTGTGCGATGCTTTATTTGGAGAGTTTAAGAGTACAGAGCTCGTCTGCTGATATTGAGTAGTGAATTATTTAAGAGCTGTTTGCTATTGTGTGGGAAATTAGGAATTGTTTACGTGTTTGTGGCCTGTGTCAGATGACCACAGTCGGATCAGTGCGGGTGTTTTGTGACAAATATACTCCACGACGAAATAAAAGGGCTCCAAATAAATAGAGTGCAGCCCTTCCTTACTTCCCCGAGCAGCACAACGCAGTCTGAGCTGTTTTTTCGCAATAACGGCGATCTGGTCAGAGTGTGAGTGAGTAGACAAGTAACTGGACAAATTTATTTGTCCGAAGCTCGTGGTCGTGCGGTAGCGTTCTCGCTTCCCATGCCCAGGTTCGATTCCCGGCGGGGTTTGGGATTTTCTCTGCCTCGTGATGACTGGTTGTTGTGTAATGTCCTTAGGTTAGTTCGGTTTAAGTAGTTCTAAGTTCTAGGGGACTGATGACCATAGATGTTAAGTCCCATAGTGCTCAGAGCCATTTGAACCATTAAATTTATCTGTAGAGGAGCTACAGGTCTGGATTGGAATGAATTTCTTGATGGGTGTGGTTGTGTTGCCAAGTGTAGTGCACTACTGGAGTTCAGAAACTGCCTTATGCCAGCCTTACATATCGAAACCTATGAGAAGTAAAAGTTTCAAAAAGATATGTCACAAATAAATGAAGTACACTCGTTCTTCCTTCCATCAGCCTATGCACTGAAATTATTTCCGAAAATTAGCAGTTGTTTGGCTACTTGGAGGTAAATGTTTTGCGTTATTTACGAGCGGTTCGCATGTCTGTAGGCAGTGCTATGACTTATTAACTGTTTACAATTAGCAAGCGTGTGTCTAGAACATTATAAATGAGTTATGTAGGCGTGTTTTGCAGGTCTGTATGATGTGGGACATGTCGGTGTGATACATATACTCCATTCCTAAATAAAGTAAATTCGGTCTTCGGTCCATGGACCTAGTGCAGGATGAGTCCGTTTACCAGAAACGTGTAGGAAGAGGTTGAGTGCTGGTGGCTTAGTTTGAAACAATTTTCTTAGGTTGGTGGCGGAAGCGCAAGTGAGCTTTGTTTACTGGCAGATTTCAAACTTGGCGCTGGTTCCGAGGAGGAGGAGGAGGAGGAGGAGGAGGAGGAGGAGGAGGTGGCGGTCTGGTCCTCGAAAAGTAGTTGAAATTAGGGAGTTGAACACGTTTGCATACGTATATGAAACTGTAAATTCAATTATTTAATACAGCGGGGTGGTGAGAGTGAACTAGCGAGCGTTCTCGCGACGAGCAAATGCGCTGTTATACGGTCATGGTGGATTCCACTGTCGGTCAAACTCTAGCGCCAAACGTATCCTTCGTCCGGCACGCGGTCAACAGGTTCCATCGTGTCCATCGTTAAGTGCTCGCGGGCGCGAAAACATGTTTAGGTAGTCGCACTCTGAGGCTAGTGCGGCTGACCCTTTGTGGCGGGACCCTTTGGCGCCGCTCGCCGCCTACCTGGCGTGCTGGCCGTGGGGGTGTTAGGGCACCGCTGGTCGCTTGACATCAGCCGGCCAGGGAGCTGTCGATGGAGCGGGCTCAGCGAGCCGCGCTTACGTCAGCTGTGCTCTGGAGTTTCGCTGTGTGAGCATGGAGAAGGCAGTTGGGACACACCTGCATGACCGTAGTGTCTGAAATAAAGAGTCATTTTCCAGGTATTTACAGAAGGCTATGTCCATCGTGTGTATGGAGGGTGTGTTACGTAAGCGAGGCGGCGGCGCAGCGATTGTACAGTTATTACGTGCGCGCGAGAGCGAGTAAATTAGCGGGCGTTCTAGTGCGGTCCAAACGTGCTGTTATATAGTCATGGCGGATTCCACTGTCGAGCAAACTTTGCCGCCAAAAGTGTAGCACTGCGTTCTCGCTCGCACAGGGACATGTGGTGGACGGTGAGCGGTCGGCATCGACAGGTTTTAACGTGGCGCCGAAAGTGTTGCAGGGAAACGACCGACCGTTGTGCGATTCAGCTCCGAGGCAGACAATTTTGGTGGGAAACGTGTGGAGGCGACGAATACATGTGGTGAGCGGACAAGGAGCCGCTGTGACATCAAACTCGACAATTTCCAGCGTGTCCAGCGAAAACATGTTTACGATGTGGGAGCAATCGCTGGGCTCGCCCCCAGCACTAATGGCCGGCCACCTCACGTGACAGGTGTAGGCAGTGTCTCCGCACGCTGGCCAGGGGGTGTCGAGAATTTGAACTAATTCAGTTGGAGCGCGGACGTCGTGGTGACTGCACTGCGATATCAAAGATGAGTGTGCTGACTGTGTTGGAGAACAAGTGATGACTGTACTGCTTGAAATAAAGCCTTCAGCCCCCTCCCCCCTGCAAAATCATAGGACGTGAATTACGTTACTATGAGAGCAGTTTATTATTTGATGCGATTATGATAGGCTACCAGTGAAAAAAGATAAGTGAGGTGGAAAGTTCGTACGTGTGATCAATTATGGTGTTGGGATTTGAACTTGTGATAGATTTTTGTTATGGATGTAAGACAAATGGCTTTCTCACCGAGAAAATTGGACATCTTAAATCAATAATACATGATAATAATAAATAGAAGTACAGTTTTCGAGAGAATATCATGTTGGGATTTGAATTGGGCGCAATTTTCTAGTGAGGTAGGTCTATAATAATAAATGATAATAATGAATGATAATAAATGATAATGAATGATAATAAATGACAATGAATGTTAATAAATAATAATGAATAATAATAAACAAAAGTAAGGTTTTCCAGCCATTATCGTGTCGGAATTTTAATTTGGAGGGAATTTTCTAGTGGAGGCAGGACAATAATAATAAACAATAATAAATAATAATGAATGATAATCAATAATAATAAATAATAATGAATGTTAATGAATGATAATCAATAATAATAGAAAGACAAGTACGGTGTTCGCATGCATTATCCTGTTGGAATTCAAACTTCCCGCCAATTTTCCTTCTGGAGGCTTAGGTTAGTGGATGTAGCACAATTGGTCTATTTTCCCGCCAAAATTCAAACTTCCCGCCATTTTTTCTTGAGGTTAGGTTAGTGGATGTAGCACAATTGACCTATTTTACCGCCAAAAGCCGCCATCTTAGATGACGTAATGCGCTGTTGCCAAGTCTACATGCCGCCATATTGGATTACGTCATCGCCGCCATCTTGAATAAATTTGGCAACAATGGAGAGTGGAGTGACGCGAACCAGGTCCCTCTACTGTTGTAATGTTGCAAGACGTTGCCCCAGCATTAACGAGCCTTCAGATTAGCTGTCTGAGTTAAGAGTGGGGGTACACTTAACGTTACTCGTGTTTTGCTTGAGGCGCGTTTTCTAATCGTTTTGAGGCTATTACAGTTCTCGCGTTCGGCTATTTCACATTCACACTTCATAGTTAATAGTAAGGTAAGCATAACAGATGTTTATCCTCCACTGTGCGCGGGAATCTAACCAGAAATGCAAAGATGCCTTCCACCTCATCGTAGCAGCGCATGCGCATTAACGCCTGTTTTTTGAGAGCTTGAAAATAGCTCTCTGGCAGCTGCTTACACGAACCCATTGTTACACCTCTTCCGAGATCAGCGCCATCAACATCTTTTCGAAATGGAAGGACACAACGGAAACTGTCAGTAAGTGAGACAGATATTGTGAATCGCCCGTGGAGTTGGACTAGACCTGGTTGTTGCCAAGATGTCATCGTCTTAGATGAACAATCGAAATGTAGATGTCCTTGTTAAATTGTATTCCTTTAGACTCTTGATTCGATACCAGGGAGGAAAACGCGTTGTACAAACACGTAATAAGGCCTAACCGGAGAATAATCGCTGGATAACTAAACCGGTGATTGTGGCAGGGTTAGTAAAGTTAACCGGAGAATGAGTTTTGACAGTGGTAGGAATAGTTACAGAATTACTGATGACCAGATTGTTTGTTAGAACAAGGAAGGAGAAGAAACGGGGACATCACACAAATTATGGAAGGATATGACGATTCCAAATTTATACAAAAATTTCGTTCTAAACTTTTCGGTCTCATGCATGAGAAACTGGAGCGTATGAATGAAATGAACTATTTCCTAACATAAAGCTTTTTGATTGTAGTAGGCCAAATAGCTACTTCGTATTGGTTCTTCGTGAATTATATTCCAGGAACAGTCTCTCTGATTTGGTGTGTGTTACAATTGCTGCAATATTAGAAAGGCCTATTTTGTTTTATAGAGCACACAAGTACAAAATAGACGTAATCAGATCCAGAAACCACACCAGTCTTGGGTAGTATTTGTATTAACAGCTTTTTCAGTATTAGATGACATTTCGATTTTTCATGTAGCAAAAAGTTTGACGAACTTTGAGTTAATAGTTCTTTCGCAGAAAGAAAAGCACGCCATGTAAAGCTGTAACAAGATTAGAGAGAAAAATCGCTAGGATATAAGGACTGAAAAAGTGTGTACTGTCTTGCCTGTCTCTTGTCAGTTGATGTTCTGCTACGCTACATCATACCATTACATACCGGTGCCATTACTGCTACAAAAGGGGCTCAATATGGCGCCCATCAGTGTCCAGAAGAGTGTGAAAGCACAGGATTGCATTCTGCACAGCAGAGCGAAGCGTGTCTGTAGATATGCTGGCTACCTCTCTTGATATGCTGCACTTCAATCAGCACATGTATGAAACGCCCCATGGCAAACTCTGTCCTTCAGGTAGTCCAACAACCAGAATCCACAGGGACTGAGATCAGGTGTTTGTGTGAGCCAAGCATTTGAAAACGATCGGCTGGTAATTCGATCATTTCCAAATGTTTTTTGGAGAAGTGAGTGAACTTCACGAGCGATTTGCGGTTGGGCCCCACCTTGAATGAAAACTGTATGGCGGTTATGACATGCTGCAAAGCATATCGCTGTAACGCTGGCAAGTCACACTGCGCTTCTTTGTTCCTTGAGCGCCAGCCTGTTCAAAAAAGAATGGGCCAATGATGAACACAGACGAGGAGCCACACCATGTGGTGCACGTTCACCATAGAGAGGAACTTCTTGCACAGTGACTAGAGGTGAAGATCCCCACACTCGGCAATTCTGTGTGTTCATCTCACCCATCACTACATTCGACGCCACATTGGGCGACCTGTGCGCCGGATGGGGATGAAATGATGATGAAGACAACACAACACCCAGTCCCTGGGCGGAGAAAATCCCCGACCCACCCGGGAACCGAACCCGGGCCCCTTAGGACGGCAGTCCGCCACACTGACCATTCAGCTACCGAGGCGTGAGATGACTGATCATGGCACCTAGTCATAGCTGGAATTGGACTGTGTTGCTGTGATGCAAGGAAATCATGCACCTCATACTCTGGACATTAATGCTACTAAGTTTGGTACTCGTACGGTAACTTCTTTCCATGTTACAACGTGTTAAATAGGGAAAGTTTAATTATAATCAACCGGTACTATAAATTAAAGTATTACAATAACTATGGGCAATAACGAAAGAAGCAAGTTCATTGTCAAGCTGTGATTTCACACTATAACATGCGGAAAAAAAATTTTTTTTTTACGGAATAGTTTCCCCACAATCAAATGAAGAATACTCTATAACGGAGAACACACACGATTGCAATGCAGTGTTTTTTACCTATACTAAAAGTAAAAGTTTTATGGAGAAACTAAACTACAGAGACTGATGTAGCTTCGCATCTACATAAATCAGTTTTCTGGGTCAAATCGAATGACGTAAAATTTCACTCCCCGTGTATCGTGCGATACAAGTTGCGTGTAGCGACCAGCAGCTGTATGATTGTGACTACCCAGCGGTAGGGGGAAGCTTGGCAAACCTCCCTTCTGTTTACCTCAATGCTCTGTGGTCGGCACACGGGCCCTGCAGTTGAGTGTGCCGAGTTTATAACTTCATAGCTCCAAAAAGCACGCTGGGGAAGTCTTTCCAAAAATGCTGAGTAATATCTAGCATGTCAGATATTTTGAACGTGCATTTGAACGTAGACCAATGAGATGGAAGAGCGCCACCTGCGTCAGATGACAGTATTTCTTTTCAATACCGAGTCACGAGACGCCATTTTGGCTTTCAATTGAAGCCCACATGTATATATGCCGTTTCTAAGAACCAGCTGTTGTGATATAGACGTATGTACTTGCACTCTCCCAAAGTTGTGTTAATTGGAAGTTATAATATGCAGAGGTCACAAGTTTTCATTCCCCTATCGAGCTATGTCCTAATCTCCACATCCCAATGCGACGAGGACTTGCATTCTTAAATGAACCTTTTGGTGAAGAAGCCAATTCGAAGAGATAATAGCCGAAACAGCCACACCAGCATTGTTGTACATAGTTGGGGAGACGAAATAAATATCAAGCTGTACACCAGAACTCAAAGGCATTGCCACTATGTTTATTAACCCGCATGCATCCATACTTGCATGCGTTTCTGGACTTTACAATTTCTGGTGCGGCAAAAAATGCATTAGTATAAATACGTCAGCTCTGAACAATTCACATACTCTCTCTCTCTTTCTCTCTCCCCCCCCCCCTTCCTCCCTAACCACTGTATCTGGTGACCTGTACTAGGACGTCGCCATTGGGAAAGAGTTAACATGTTTGTAATAATTTAAAATAATTATATAATTTTTGTAAATTTCCTATTACATTAATTGTTGTCTTTCTATGTTCCGTGAATGGGATACTATATTATCGCAACAAGGATAGAAATCAAGGGTGGGGGGGGCACTGGGGGCCGAACCGCACAATAACACTGGGTTCGGTGTGGGGCGGCGGTGGGTTGAGTGGACTGCCGTAACCTGTTGTGGTGGTGTGAACCACTGAGGGCTACGGTAGGGACGAAGTCTCTCCGTCGTTTCTAGGTCCCCGGTTCAATAAAACATGAGCTGAAATAGATCAGAGGTTGAAAGCAGAGGAGAAAAAAATCACGGAGTAGCATCGTTTGTAACACTGAAATGAAAGGGATCATTCAACCCCAAGCCATCAGGTATGAACAGACAGGATATATAATCTGAGCATCTGTCCGATTTGAGCGCTACCCTGTCAGGTGAAATAGATCACAACTCTAACATGCAGTAGGCACTGCCGACTTCTGTCCCTGCCGCGCATTGATAAATATTCGGAATACGATCCGATACATCAAAACAATGCCACGCCGACAACTGACAGTAGCACACATCCTTCTACTTTGCTCGTGGATGGAGGCTTATTACGACACAGG
The DNA here is from genome assembly GCF_021461395.2 of Schistocerca americana. NCBI lineage: Eukaryota > Metazoa > Arthropoda > Insecta > Orthoptera > Acrididae > Schistocerca > Schistocerca americana. Next base: position 208,938,811 of record NC_060129.1, on the reverse strand, counting down.
CAGTTTCCGATTTCTACCTTCTGGAAAGTTTTTCCAAGGAATTGGACCGAAGTGCGGAAGGTATGCTTCGTGGCAGGTTATACACAGGCTGATGTTTTGCTGTGGGCCATTGAAATGACCAAAAAAAATAACACCTACTAACAGTTTGAAAGGGCATTCCTAGACAATTACTGGTCCATCACAGTGCAAGAGAGATTGGGGCTTGAAGTGTTAAACCCAGTGCCATTCAGCAGTAAACACGGAGAGCTCAGAAGATAATTCGAGACAAATCTAAATAAAACCCCTTACTGGACAAACCTGATAACACAGGTAGATGTCCTAAAAAATTTGTAAAGTCGGCTAGCAGCTAACAAAGATGAGAAATAAATCACCACTCCCGAGTACGATAGAGAGAATTTCCTGTCAATTCTCGATTCCATTGAACTTAACTACGAAGAGAGACCTGCACCACCAAAACGTGGCAGTGTGCAGGCAGACTGCACACGAACTAAGAAACAACACAGCGGGCATGCAATAACAACCAACTCGAGTGGCAGCCATATCCCCCTCGCAGAAATACCAACAGGAATCAAAATGCCAACGGAAAGGCACAAAAATTAAAGTGAGGATATAAAAAAAACCAAGATCAGAATTTAAATTGATCAGGAGAGGTTGTAGTCACCAAGTGTATAAAGCGCGGCCAACCAGGGTCAATGACATAAACGGCAACTGGCAAGGGCAGAAAGGAACCGGGCGACAAAATTATCTGCCACCGTCTGACTATAATCAGTAAAATCAAAATTACGGTTCTAATTGTGGCCAGGGACAAGCTGCTAATGTGCATATAGTTGAGGTTACCCCTAACAAGGAGATCAGTGCTCAAGGTAATTTGGAAAGCTCGAACCGGTCTGGATGGGCCCCTGTTCGATGACCTGTAACAGGGGCGCTGACATGGAACTAGGTAAAAGTTGTTTTCTTAGGTACAATATCTGTGCTGATATCAAAGATGATCTGTGCTAGGAAGATATTACCAACTGTGTAGATAAAAATGAAGACACAATACACGCAGTAATCAATGCACAAATACTTGGTTTAAGGATACCCATAGTACTGGACACTGGAGCTTCCACGAATATAATTTCACAGGGGCTGTTTGATCAGTTACAAAAACAAGTACACATACCGACGCTTCCAGTCCAAAATTGTAAAATTGCAAGCTTTAATTCCTATTCAGACTGACAGGTTCCCTTTATAATGTATTTTTCTTGTGGTTGAAAGGCTAACAGTAAACAGTCTTATCGGCATGGACACCTTTAGGAAGTACCAGGCACAAATTGACGTTGATAAGGAGAAGTGTCATTTCGTTGTGAACGATCAACAATATTCAGTAGACCTAGTCAAGTCAAATTCCAGAGGAAGCAAACCAAAATCCACAGCTGACATTCGGATATAATTCTTCTACCCACCGTCATGTTTGTAAACACACAGGAAATTGAGCAATTACAGGAAGAGAAAAGAGGTCATGAGATTGTGTACACCGAGGTGAATGTCAGTGTCTCTTACGGAACAACAGAAGGAAGAACTGCTCGTGTTTCTGAATGACGCCCTGGCACACTCAAGGGATACAAATACAAAATGGAGGTGTGCCCACACGAAACTACCTGCTTTTTATCTTACCCCATTTCAAGGGCCAAGAAGCAGGCTGTGAAGAAAGAGATCAATAGAATTCTAAACTTGTAAATAATACAACCATCCTTATCTCCATACAGTAGCCCCATTTTGACCATTAGCAAATCAGATGGTACTGTCCTCATGTTCGACGCACGAGGAATAAATAAAATTGTTGTGCCTCTCAGTACACAACTTGACAACCTGGAAGAGCAACTTCTAAAATACCATTACGTTAAGTACCTAACTGTAATAGATCCCCAAGCCTTGTAAGTACACTGCCTTTGTATGTGAGTCAGAAGGTAAGAGTTCCGTGTTCTCCCTTTTCGTTTAAACGTCAGTGTAGGCGTATTTATTTCTGCTTTAGATTGAGTCTTAGAACCTGAATTGTTAAGTAGTCATTGCATATGTTGAGAATTTACTGATTGCTACCCCCTTGGTCAGAACACTTAACGTTCTTGGCTCAAGTCTTGTATAGGTTTTAAGAATACGAAGTCACGGCCAACCCGATGAAGTCTCATTTCGGTAAGGAAATAGTTCAATTCCTCAGACACACAGTATCGCCTCAAGGCATACTTCAGACTCTAAGAAGCTCGATGCTATCAGACACTGCCCTGTACCTCAAAATAAGAAGGAATTGAAGGGGTATCTTGGATTAGTATCTTCCTTCAGAAAATTTATAGCGCAGCACTTTTTAAATAGTGATGCCCTATTGAATCTTCTACGGAAGAACCACCACTGGTTACGGATCAAGCAATGCCAAACTGATTTTTACAACACTGAAAAAGCTCTTTTCAATGCCATCGTCTTACATCATCCCAAAATGACTCAGGATTTTTGTCTGTGTACAGACATGTGCTACCAATGGCTGGGTGCTTGTTTATTCCAAATCACTGACATGAATGGGGAGCTTACCCCCTTAAGGTAATTAGTTTTGCTAGTAGGACTCTGTCTGAAGTCGAACGAGCATATTATGTGACCGAATTGGAAGCTCTCGCGGTAATATGGGCGTTCCAAAAGTTCAAATATTACCTTCCCACTTGTAAACTCTTGCATAGGAGGATCACTAGGTAGTGTTTGTATTTACAGGAATTAGATTTTGAAATTGTGTATATCAAACATCATAAAAACGTAATTTCTGATGGCATATCAAGGGTTCCACTAGATCTAGACGAATTCTTGTAATTCGTGGAGAACAGTTCAGAAATCAGGGTTTTGTTGAGGAAAGATAAAACACAACAGCCATACTACTTTAGGATGTGTAAAAGCATGGAGCATCTACAGGAGGAGGATCCGAGTTGGCAAAATGTAAGACTAAAACTGCCGCAGAACAATGATGACAGGCTGAAAATTTTTTTAATGATTTACTTAGGTGTACCATTCATAGACACCACCCAGAGCAGGGCCAGTGATATGTTTGTTTACCAGAGTACCACGTTAACTACTATACATTACACACTCACAATGTTTAGGGACGATATGGCGTCCTCAAATAACTGAGAAAGGCAAGAACATATTGTCACTGTCCACATTTAAGATGGAAAATTTCTGCAAGTAATACGGAAACGTGTTGTGTGTCAGATGGCTAAGCATACAAATAAGTCAAAATTAATTGAACTACACCCAAAATTGCTTAAAAGACCCTTGGAGATAGTTTTCTTGGACATGGCTGGACCGCATCCATATGGGGAAGGAGGTGTAAGATATATGGTTGCTCTATGCGATGTTTTCTTCAAGTATGTCAAATTGTGTGCTATGCGGTCAGTGACTGTGAGCACCATCACCAGGAGAATTACACCTGACAGGCAACCATCAGAAAGGGTTCATCAACACTCACAACATTAAACAAACAACAGATTTATCCAGACCAGGCGCGGCACGTGGTTTCTATACTGGGGAAGCCTGCGTAATTTATCGATCAGAGCCAACATCCGCTACAGATTAGTCTGACATAAACAACTAAGAATTCAGGGGGAGGGGCGCAGATAACTCTCTACCAGGCGCGGCTCGTGGCTTCTATACTGGGGAAGGCTGTGGCATTTATCGATCGGAGCCAACATAGACCTCAAGTTATGCTACAGAATAGTTTACAACTAAGAATTCAGGGGGAGGGCAGATCACTCTCTACCCATAATTTTATTACTGTATCTTCTATAATCAGGTATTAAATATCATTAGCAGCTAACTTCGAGTTAAAATCTTTGGTTGGTGTTTTTATACGTCGTCATTACATTTTCTGACACTTTGCAGCAAATCATATGAAAAGACACGTTTCGGAGAGATCTTTAATGCGATGAATGTTAACTTTGCGACTGCTTAATATTTTTGGTTTTTTCAGTTCTAAACTTAAGGCGTTTATTGTGGTTTACCTCCAAAGCTTGAAGTTTACGAATTCGCATGACGATACTGTGAGGTTTTGGTGGTGTCACAGGTATTGTGCTGTGATTGGGTGGCATGAGCAATCCGTGCAACTGCCATATTAATTCACATGTTTGAGAAGCGAACAGTTCGTATTTATTGTGTATTATGAAAATATGCATTTATGTGATATAGGGCACTAAAGATCTCTCCAAAATACATCATTTTTAGTACGGTTTGTTGTGCTAAAGTACACAAAATGTGACATTGTAGCGCAACACACTGTACCGGTACCAAAAGTGATTCGTTTCGGAAAATGTCATCACGTTTATGACTGGCTAAACATGACACCACCCTTTTTTACTCACTTCACTTAATAGGCTAAGTAGGACTTCACATAAAGAAATTACCTCTTATCAATTATGAATGCATTTTTGGTTACCTCAATTCATTTATTTATAGACGAAGTCAGCTCGTCTCCCCTTCTGCGCTGCAAAATGGTCTATGACCATTTCATTGAAATTTGGCTGATTCAGTAATTCTTTTTCTAGGGAACACATTGCAACCGCACAAAGTCTGTCCTCGATCATAGTGTTGCGCGTGAACGTTTTCACTCTCTGTAACGTAGAGAAGCAGCGTTCTGCCTCTCCAGTCGTCATAGGGAAGGTTACTATTATTTGCAGAAGTCTTACACTTTCAGGAAAAGCTTTAGCCAGCTTGTTATCGTAAAGAAAGTTCAACAAGGTCAAAGCACCTGACACCTTCATAAAATCTTTTCCGCTGTACAACACATTCAGCTCATGACATAGATCTGAAGACTGTAAATTGAACAAATTAACAGCTATTTTAAGCTCTTTTTCTGTAAAAATAGTTTGATGTTTTGCAAACAATGATGGATCAAACAGCTGTGAAATCGATAAGTAATCATTGAAACTGAATCGGTCTCTGATCTGAGTTGTGATGAGGTCGCAAATGTTTCATGCACACACTATTCTTATTCTGTGAAACGTCCCCGTTTTGCAGTTGGTTCTACCTGTTCCCAGTGATCGTCAGTTTCAAGTGAGGCCCTAATTTGCTGGGCAGAGTCTGCAAAGTGTGATACATATTCAACAGTTTTCACTGCATCAATATTCCTCTGCTGAATGTCACAATGAGGCATGACTGTATTAAAAAAATTTAACCAGAAGAGGAAATCTTCGTCTTGCAGGAAACCCTTCAGTCCTGTAGTATTGTTTATTGTCTTGTAATCACTGGCATCATCATCAATAATTCTTTCTAGGCACTCAACAATTTCCTTTTGGTATTTGTACACAGTGGTTACACTCCATGATTTAAAATTCCATCTGATGGACTGAGGACAGGTAGGAATACGCTTCTTCACCACTTCGTCAAGAATGGCTGTACGGCTAGAAGACCGGGTAAAAGTTGCTAAAGAAGATCCGCACTTGTTTACTGCCCGCCACACAACGTTCAACAATTAAATTTAACTGATGGGCGTAACAGTGAATAAAGTGAGCATTCCTGTACATTTCTCTAATTCTAGTTTGAACTCCACTTTTATGGCCACTCATAACAGGAGCACCATCGTAACACTGATCTATCAGTTTTTCAGGTGTTTGATGTACATTAATTTTCTCTAGCTCGCAGAGAACAGCTGCAGTTACATCGTCTGCACTGTGACTTGTTGGGCGTACAAAGGAAATAAATCTTTCATTTATTTGTCTTAGTAGCTCATAGCGAATTATTAGGACCAATTGTGACGAATTTGCACAGTCAGTAGTTTGATCAACTTCTATTGCGAGAAAGGTTGCCTTCGACAGTTTCCTCCTGATGAGATTGAGGCATACCTCATAAATTGATTCCTGAAGTTCATTTTGAATTGTCTTTGATAGGCCTAAGAAAACACGGTTTTCTGATTTCTCGATGTGCTGCTTCAAGACACAGTCCACTTCTGCCATAAGACTGACTAATCCTCGAAAAATTCCTGGGTTTTTGGAATCTTCTGTTTCATCGTGGCCCCGTAAGGCAAGCTCGAATTTGCCGCAAAATTTAATACAGTCTATCAGTTTACCCAGAATATACCGATTTTTAATAAATTTTCATTATATATCTTTATATTATGGTGGTAAGCACTGTCTAATTGGCACATAATGTCCACTTTCCCTAGCACTGAAAACTCAATGAAACCATTTAAATGTTTTTCGCTGGAATTATGTTTTATCACCTGCGCGTGAAAATTCTTTAAGTCAGTGATACCAGTTTCAGTCCAGGCACTATCAGTACTATTTGTAAGAAGACAGGTGAAACAGAAAAATGCTTTTCATTTGACAACCACACAACCACTCAGCTGCATCGTACATTGTCATCACCAATTCTGTAGCTATTGCTGCCATTGTTACAATTTGTTCGCCGATTAACTTCACTAACCCTGTCAGAATCACAGGTTTAGTTATCCCACGATTATTTTCTGATTAGGTGTTATTACGTGTTTGTACAACATGTTTTCCACGTTACTTCCAGAAAAGAACTTAAGCGGCTGCTGGCCGGGGACTGTACAACTGGTCCTTACTATGTAGCGATCCGGCCAAAAATTAGTCAAAATTTCATTTTCTTAGATACACCGAGAAGATAACACGCAATCTTTCTCACCAGTTATTCCTGTCAATCGTGTATTTCCATTCTGGTAGTCTGAATCTATGGATTTTGCTAGTAATTATAACAATGCTGATCATTTGCAAACCCAGTCAACCACATAATCAGACAGCCATTAGCATTCATCCGTTCGGCTTTACTCCCTCAGCTCGTATTGCCCCGCCCCCTTTTGTCTGTGGAAAGTTTATTTCTAGATGCGACGAGGATTCTCCTGACAGAGACATCACGTACACTATGCATGCATTCAAAAGTCAACTTATGATTCATTCAGAAATCAACTTAAAATGTGTTCAAAAACCAACTGGGAAGCGTTTCAAAATCATATGAATAATCGATAGATAAACGTGTGATGGATGCTAAGCGCTTTGTGAAACAAGTTTTTTTCCCTCTCGAATATGAATTTGGTGCCCCCTTTCCCGGTAGCATCTAGCTGCTTGCTTTGACTGCTTGCACAGCCAACAGCCACACTCCTGTAGCCAGAAGTGGGAGAATCTACTACTCAAACACGACTCAACTGCGCATGTGCATGAGCCCGCGCGTAACTGCTAAAACAAATCGAATGTAAACAGTTGCGAATTCACGCTTGTTGGAGGCTATTTGTTGTTATAGAGCACTGCATACTCTTCCTTAAGCCTTTGACACATTTCCAATTGGCAGACGCTTGCATGAGCACTGTGTCGTTGTTGTATATGGCGCATTTCCTTTGCAACTTAAGTTAGTTTTGTCTTTTTCTCTCGTTTATGTTTTATTACTCTGCAATAGCGGGATTCAGTAATATCCTTTGTTAGAGTATCGGTTCTTACCAGTCAAAATTACAAAAATTTAATTGAAAACTCAATGAAAAATTCCAGGAATTCTAAAAATATCCCGGGTTTTCTCCCGGATGAAAAAATTCCCGGTTTTTTCACGGATCTCCCGGGGCGTATACACCCTGATCAAATAAAAAGGCTTGCACTAGCTGCAAACCATGTAAATACTAAGGGTTTCTTTATCATGACAATTATGTAATGTAGCCAATGAATTATCTTCGCTGTTTTTAAAAAGCTGTCACAACTTACTCGGTCACCATTGGAAGAGGCCAAATATGTGACTGATAATTACTTTCAGTTTACTCACTTTATTTTTGCTGTTGTGTATGTACACACTTTTTTCCAGCATTAGAAATTTCACAGTATTTGACTCCTGTAGTCAAGAAGCATAAACAGCCAAACAGCCATGGTGAGTACCCAGCAAACTACTGTATGACACAAGGTGGTCCTCACTGGCTGTTAACTCTCAGCTTGTTAGTTGTAGTTGACGTAAAATGAATGTGCAATTATGTTGATTGTAGCTTCAGCAAGACTGAGAGTACAACAGTTAGCTCAGCTTAGAGAAGCCAGTTATCCAAAGGTGAACTAGCACAAAGTGCATGAAACATTTATCTGCTTTATACTTTTGAGCTACGTGCTACATGGATATACTAATAATAGAGAGATACAATAATGTCTTATTAAACTTTATTAAATATTAATTTTTTGTTACATTTTCTTGATTGCACATTCACTGTTATCAAGTAGGGTTTATAAACAACACTCTACAGCATAAATACTATACATTTATGTAAAACACTGCTGGAGTAGAATACACAATAGAATACAATTTTAACCCTTAAATGCATAGTGTTACATACCTGCAACATGGATTGAAAAATTATTTTGTCCACCTTTAGAGAGAATTTAGTGAACTTTTTGGAAGTATGCAGAGAAGTCAGGTGTGAATTTTGCTTAGTTTTCAAAAGGGTGGGATAGGATGCAGCAGCATCAACTTGGTCAAATGTGGAGAGGTTAGTGGCGAGCAGGCAGCAATTTTCTTCATGCTGCCAGCTATGGGACTGTGCTGTGTCCCTTGTTTTTTTAGGAACATACATCACATTTAAACTGGATCCATTAGTAGTCAGAACTGACTTGTATCACACCAAATGAAACATCAAGTTCAACAACACTATTACTAAAGTAGCTTCTACTCTACAGCAATAGAAATTTTCAACTCTGGCAACAAATGATAAAGTACATTTGCAGCCTAAAGTAGTCAAATTCCTGTTGATCCACTGTAGGGAGTTAAGAGGATAAATTATTACTGTCATTAAGTTTGCTTAATTCTATGAGAACAGTAAATTGTAGCGATTAATAATGGATACAAAATCATATCTGTGATGGTTGAGAAACATGACTCTATGAATCTACAGTTCACAATTGGTTCGCACAGATAATTGTAAGTTAATGGTTATTCCTGAAGCAGAGACCACAAAAGTCTGTGCAACAAAAAGAAAATCTAATAAAACAGAAGTTAATTTTCGTAGCTGATGTCAGATGAAGAATAAATTAAATGCTTTAAGTTCTACATGCTAAACTTTCAGGGGAAGATTTCATGGACTGAAGCAGCGGATTGTTCAGTACAAGCGAGAAAAGTGGAATAAAGGCTTACTCATTACTTGAGAAACTAATCAAATGAAGGTGCTGGAAATGAGGAGGAATTTTACAACTGCATGAGGTGCAGAATTCAAAGCAAGTATGAGCTGGAGCATGGTACTTAACTTCTTCAGACAGATCAATATAATAATAAAAAGAGTCTGCAAATATTAGTCCAAATATGTTAAATACCAAAAAATTCACATGTTGGGTCTTCAAAGAAAGGGGGTCATCTTATATTCTGAGTTGTCTTATAACGAGGTAAATACAAAGTCTAAAGGTAGTTATAGAAAATAAAAATCACTTTTGGGATGTGGAACAGTCATAAATAAAAATCTTCTGTTAAAAACAATACAAAAATGACAATGACACAACTTCACTGAATCAAGATTCACTGAGCACCAAATAAGGTTCTTTTTTGTTTTCATTTATAGTATGTCCATATCAGGAAGAGAAGAACGTCTAAGTTTTTTATTAGCTTGGCATTCAGTAAATTCAGATGAGTTACGCCTGAGACGAACTGCCATACCAATGTTTTTGCATGGGGGTTTCATTGGAATTTTTGAAGTTTTAAGGAACCATTTGCACTAGTGCAAAGACAATATTTAAGTTAGTTAACTTAGATTATATGTATCGATTTTTTAAGACAAGAGAATGCAAAATAAAGCAATTAACACCGCTCTCTTGTCACAGCCAGTAGGCATCAACACTCTCATGTCATTCGTTGTTCTAGAAGGACTTAATATTTTGTGCGGCTCCACAGTTAGCCATATTGATATTTATTAGCAGAAAAGAGGCGCAGAATTAATAAGTCGCTCTCATTTGTGAATGATCTGCCATTATGTATCTAAAATTTTACGTAAGTGTAATTTATATCGTAACGTATATGTTAAAATGAATATATGTTTTATTTAATCGTATGCTTTTCTTTGTTTTAGTAGTTTTAGTCACTCCATTTTCATGATTGAAGCTGAGGTCAGATATCAGACTCTGTCTACAAAAAAAATACATAATGAGCCCTGGCTACGTTCCGTACATCTTCGGACGTGCGAAGCTCGATAAATTCACGGCGTAAAATTTTAATCCCTCAATTACTTATCCAAACAAACAATTATTATTATTATTACAAATTATTATTATTGTATTTTATTATTATTATATATTTTTTTTATTTGTTACACTGTCGACTATGTGCCAGGACTCATCTTTGTATCTGTACTACAACTAATTGTTCTTTTTCATGTACATCTTGACCGGTGACGAGAATATTGAAGAAAACGAATAAAATCTGGAGAGAATTTGGACTGGAAATGCCATCTTCGCATCAAGACGACATGTACGGTAAGACGCAGCACTTGCGCATCCACAATTGATTCCAAGCACATTTTTCATTCAAAATTATTTTTCTCAGCATTAAATTCAATATTCAGTTTCCATTCAGTAATTTTTTCCAAATTCCGCGAAATCTCATTATTCAGACGATTACATTCCGATCCAACAATACGCAAGTTACATTGCACAATATGGCCGACATTGTACAAGATTCAAGCAACATGGCTAGTCACCATTAACACGTATGCTACTTTCGATCTTTAAAGTCATCTCTCAATCATTCTCAGTCATTTAAACACACACATAGGCAGTACATTTTCACACTACGCGTTTAAACGATTTTTCTCTTGCACACAATTTACTCACGATATGGTAAAAACTCGACACCAGTACACAATGGAACAACAATCAAGTAATGCAAACATGGATACACAGACACATTCAGACACAGAAATTAATACAGACACGCAAACACATCAAAATAATCCACTACAGACACAAATAAACGCCGAGAGGAGCAATTCAGAACCAAACCCGAGAGACCACGTCACGTCTAATGACGCGGCGGGGGCAAGCTCATTTTGCAATCAAAATTTTGGCGCTATACTGAATTCCATTTTGGAAGGCATATCCAATATTAAGCAAGATAATGACGAAAAATTCTCACAATTAATGACAGACAATGCAGCCTTCAGAAATGACATAAAATCAGACTTCGCCATATTGACTCAAAAGGTAGATGAAATTAATACACGTCTTTCCAAACAGGTCGACGATCTTACGGAAAAATTCGAAAATTTAGAATTACGACAAAGCGACAATGTCAATCACATCCATGACTTGACAAAAACCTGTGAAACTATTAATTGCAAACTAGAATCAAACACGCACGCATGTGACGAAATTAATTTAAAGGTGAATACAATAGAAACAAACGTAGCTGACATTCACAAACAGATTCACACAACAATACAGATAGAGGCTGAACCCCATTTGTCTCGCATTAATTCACAATTTAAAGAATGGACGGCACACAAAGACCAAATTTTTGAAGAATGTATACAAAACAAATTGCCACATATTGTGCACGATTCTGTAGTGGAATACATGAACAACAATAGACAAGTAATCGATGACGATATGCAAACAAAGACAACTCAATGCCAGGTACAACCAAATAGCACACCCACTACACATTTTTACACACACAGAAGAAAATCTCGATTCGGGAATGAACACATGTACACACACGAATTTCAACACTCAAATACACAATACACTGACACGCATAGCAACAGATACCCATCACCCGAAATACAATACAATTATCATTCTGATGAAGAACCATGTACACACAGGGAAGAATTCAATGATTACACGGAAAGAAACAGACGAACACGTAACAAAGAAGAAGAAAGTCTATTCAAGCACCGTAAATTCCAACCTTTTATACCAGGCAAAAACACTGTACACCCTGTCATCTTCTTAAAAGCTTTTAGGAACGCTTTCCCACGTTCATGGAGCGACCACAAACGCATTGCGTATGTTGTGGATTACATTCAAGGGGACGCTGCTGTCTGGGCTTACCATGAATGCGACAGATGTGTAACATACGAGCAGTTTGAACGCGCCTTCTTGAATAAGTTTTGGTCACCCACTGTGCAGGAACGCATCCGCAAACAAGTCACTGAACCCGAACACTTCAATCCTAAAAACGGCAACCTGCGCAGATATTTCGAGAAGTACCTAAACATGACACACTTCCTTAATGAACCAGTGAAACCAAAAGATGTGATCCAATCACTGAACGCAAGACTTCCTTTTAATATTAAAGAGAAATTACTGTACTTACCGGACGACGATCCTGAATATTTTTTGGAAAAGTTAGATGCTGTTGATTTACTATATGAAGAACAAGAACCAACACACAACTCATGCAGTAGGAATCAACATGTCTACATTGCTACATTACCAAACACACAGCAAAATTCACAACACACAGTAAACATGCAAAACAATCACCACAACTCACAGCCGCACACAAACAACAACTACAACTATACACAGGGAGATAACCCGTACAAAAAACGAAGAAACAAAAATTTTAATTCAAGAAGGAATAATGGAAACAACAACGGACACAAAGCAAAACAGAAACACTGGCAAAGAAACAACAACACAGATTACACAAGAAATGGAACACTTACACCGCACTTTAATCAGAACGACAACCAGTATTATGTGAGACAGTGGCAAACACAGCAATCGCTACCACAAAATCATATTCAGATGCCACAAGGGAATTTTGCACAAACAAGCCACACAAACCAACAAGTGACTTCAGCCAACCGAAAACAGACAGGTGATTGGCAAAGACAATATCCAAATGTAAATATTATTGAGGTAGCTAATGAAACTACAACTACACTTACCAATGACCAGACAAACCAGGTAAACTAGAACCAGTCATTACTGAGCCCCAGGTCGTGACTGAGGAACATTTGGGGGGCAACTTCAATTTAGAAACTATGTTTGAATACACACTTGCTAGTGAAACTGTGAAACAAGAAAAATTAACATTTACACAACAAGAGTTGCCTACACTATTCTTAAGATATAATGAAAGTGGAAACTTAGCTGATGATCTGATAAATGACAACACACAATGTCACAATGTAAAGAAAAGATTTGTACTGTCTTCCACCTCAGGCATTGTAGGAGGTATACCTACTAACATAATTATTGATACAGGAGCTGCTGTCAGTGTGATTTCTCACAATTTTTATACTATGATGAAGAAAACTTCTAAGATACCAGAGTTCCCAGTTCAGAACTGTTTAATATTAACTGCATTAGGTAATAAGTTAAGTAGAGTTAATAAGCAGGTATTTGTGACTGTTAATATGGGAAATGGAATCGTACAATGGCCTTTCCTAGTTGTCCAAAACCTTGCTGCCAATTGTATATTGGGTATTGATTTTCTTTGCGAGAAGGACTGTACTATAGACTTCTCCAAAGGCATTTGTTATTTTAAGTATGAAGGCAGAGACATAGGTTTGAACTTGGACACTCGACTAGTAGACCATAACAAGCACTGTTCTGGCTACAAGATACAGATTATACGTGAGACTGACATAGATTCCACACAACAACCTGTATCACACGGTGAGGTAGTGAATGATGTACTTACACAAATTAATTCTAAGTTATCAGAATGTGATGCTATTAATGTAGAGGAGAGATCCCAGCTTAAACATATTTTACTTAAGAATAAGGATGTTTTCACTAGTAAGCCAGGTAGGATCAACACATATATGTATACGATTGAAGTCAAGCCTCACCAAATCTATTACCACAAGTCATACAATGTACCTCTAGCTCTGCGACCTGCAGTTTGGGAAGAACTAAAGAAAATGATTACATGGAATATTATAGAACCATCAACATCTCCATATTGTAGCCCTTTGCATGTAGTGAAAAGACACAATGGAAGTATCAGGTTAGTATTAGATGCAAGAGCTATCAACCAAATTATCTTACCTGTGAGGACACAACCAGAAAATCTTGACGAACAACTTCAGAAGTTCTTGGATGCAAAATATTTCTCTACAATAGACCTTAAAAATTCGTTTTGGCAGGTGCCAATAAGCAAAGAATCCAGAAAATATACAGCCTTTATGTTTGGTGGCAGAACTTATCAATTTTGTGTATTACCATTTGGCCTAAATGTAAGCTCAGGAGTATTCATTACTGCACTAAACTCTGTACTCGGTGATGATTTACTAGAAACTGTTACACACTATGTAGATGACATACTGATTGCCTCAAAAACCTGGAAGGATCACACAGATACCCTGAACACTTTACTATGCAGATTCACACAAGCTGGTATCACTGCCAATATTTGTAAATCTAGATTTGCTTGTTGTGAGATCAAATACCTAGGACACATCATCAACACACAAGGCATTAAACCTGACCCTTCAAAATTAGATGCTGTCAGACATTTCCCCAGTCCCACTAATAAGAAACAGTTAAAATCATTTCTCGGTCTATGCTCGTTTTTCAGACGATTCATACTTAAACAGTTACTCAATAGCAGATACTTACTTAACTTATTAAAGAAGAACCAGGTATGGATTTGGAACCAAGACTGTGAAAATGACTTTACTAAAATCAAAGAAGCCTTAGTAAATTCTAACATGCTGGAACATCCAGACTTCAATTTGAACTTTTGTATTGCTTGTGATGCATCAAACATTGGTTTGGGATGTTGTTTATTTCAACTTGTTAATACACAAACTTCAGAACATATTAAGATCATTGGTTTTGCCAGTCGTACTTTAACGGAATGTGAAAGATCTTACTGCACCACAGAATTGGAAACATTATCTATTATATGGGCATTTAAAAAGTTTAATTATTATCTGTATGGAAGACACACCATTATATACACTGACCATCAAGCACTTACCTTCCTTTTGTCATGTAAACTCATTCATCCTAGACTTACACGATGGGCACTTGCATTACAGAATTACTCTTTTGAAATCAAGCACATCAAGGGAAAAGACAACATAATAGCTGACACACTTTCAAGACTACCGCAAGGATTACACCATAACAATACAGACTTTGAGAACACACACGATTACAGAATACTACTCATGCAAGACAAACAGTTTACACAATACTACATAGACCTATGCAAGAACATGGCAACACTACAAGATTCAGATCCACACTGGTACAAAATAAAACAAATCATAGTACAACAACACAATGACACTTTACAAGACAGATACATGTTACACAACAACATACTTTTCTACAAAAGACACACAAATGCTACTAACTGGTGCGTTTGCATACCGCAAGATTCTGTACACAATCTCGTTGCACACACTCACACAGTTTGGGGACACTACGGAACAAAGAAATGTCTAAACAAGTTACATACATATTGCTATTTTCCAAACATGAGAAGAAAAATACATGATGTTATCAGCAAATGTCTCATATGTCAAAAATCCAAGCCACAAAATCAATCCACCAAAACAGATTTGCACTCTATCTTACCTACTGGACCTAGAGAGATACTTTGTACAGATGTTAGCGGACCTCATCCAACTAGCATCGGAGGTTGCAAATACATTCTAGCATTTTATGACATATTTTCTAAGCACATCAAACTTTTTGCCATTAAGTCACCCACAGCAAACACCATCATCAGAAGATTCACAAATGATTACATGCCATACTGTGGAAAACCTAAAGCCATTCTATCAGATAACGCCAAGTATTATGCAGGATTCACCTGGAGAAAATTTCTAAAGGACAATAACATTAAGAGCATCTTTATTTCAGAGTTTCATGCATCAGTCAACCCTTGTGAGAGAATTTTTAGAGAATTAAATAGATTCATGAGAACTTATACCTCAACACAGCACACAAACTGGATACATTACCTAGCACTTTTTGAGGAAATACACAACAATTTAAATATATACAACACACCCTATACTCCCAGAGAAATTATGTTTGACACAAAGGAAACTAATGAATGGAGCAACCCACTACCAAAATTTTCTGACACCAAACCTTCACACGAGGAAAAGGTAAGGGAAGTACTCATTGCAATTACTGAACAAGCTGACATTAGAAATAAGAACTATGGTGCTAATCTGAAAAGAAGGCAAAACTTTACAATAGGCATGCAAGTTTTACTTAAGACCCACTACAAATCGTCATTACCTCTAAAACGTAATGTTAAGTGGCGTCCATTATATGAAGGTCCTTACACAATCATTGATATACCACACCCTGGAGCATATCTGTTACAAAACCCCAAGAATAAGAGAATTTTAGGTTTGTACCCTCACAAAGATTTGAAAACTTTTAGCCCTTAGCAGAGTATGCTGATACAAAAACAAGGTAAGTCACATCTGGTACTTCAAGCTGGAAGAAGAAGAAGATATAAGCTATAATCTTAAGTATCTACATTTTACAGCACCAGCAGTAACAGCAGCAAGAAGATAAGACACAGGAAGAACTAACAATTTTCATGCAAAGATATTTGTTAATACCTTGCAGACAAGCTGACAGACTAAATGACCGGAGACAATTGCTGCTCTGAACCTGATATATTAATTGGCATGATAGACACTTGATTAAACACTCTACAGGAAATGACAAATGAGATTAATTGAGCAAGGCTATATACTTTATTTTATTTGTAAATGATACTTTGTGCATGTGCTAATTTGGAATTGATTGTGGATGTGACGTGTCGTGTCTTATTGTAATCATGACTTTTCAGGACAGATCATCTCAAGGATGTTTTCTAACCTATTATGAAAGTTTATGTTGCAGGAAACATTTAATGAGGAAGAACACTTATTGTGTAGTACTGATGTAAAGGAAAATATACTTAAAAGGAAAACTTTATTAAAAAGGGGAAGAGACCTATAAAAGAAAATGGATTTTCTGAATGTATCACAATACACTGAACCTATTAGATAATTTTTTTTATGTCTGGCCCGTATGTATTTGTAAATATCTAGTTTAATGCAATTGAAAAATATAAAATATGTATATGTATTACGAAACAATGTAGTGTAAATGTATAGATACATGTTTCACAGAAAATTTTTATATCTATGTAAATATGTAACAGAAAACTGTACTCAAAGTGAAGTGATATTTGTTATGTTTTGTGCTCTCTGTTGTGAACGAACATTTTGTTTTGCAACGAACAATGTATGAACAAGTTGTGTGCAAATATTAAAAAAAACGGTTCACTGCGCTCATGATGGAACACTATAGGTGACGTGAGTAGCAAAACCACGGCACACTTTTCCACGAAACGACGACACAATGTCCACGACATACGCCTTTCAGAAGACGAAATTGGAGGTTATTGAGTAGATGTAACACGGACTGGTCAGCATTCACACCATGAATTCCTACCAAGACGAAACCACATTTTTAACTACGTCTTCCAAAGCACGCTTCGTTGCAAGATTCTTGATCTCCAACTTTTTTCTTCAAGAACTTTCGTCTCAACGTAAACAAAACGTGTGACACGTGATATTTATTTTAAAGTGCAAAGACTTTCGCACGCTAGCACAGTATAAACCATTTCTAACAAGTGACATTCTACACAGAATACGTTCACATATCTCTGAATATGCACAAAAACATTAATTTTATTTATTGAATGAACATGTGAAATAACATTTTGAAGTGAAAGAGAACAACGGACTATATGCCCAACAAAATTTTTACAAAGTAACAGCACAAGTGAATACGAACTGTGAAATTTGTTACAGTCTGTACAGAAGTGTTATGCAATATTGAAAACATCTTGCAGGTTAGCAGTGATAGCACTGAGTCACTGCACTGGCCTTTGGTACTGGAGTTCCCGGGTTCAATACTGCTTGGAATCAAATATTTTTATTTTTTCTTTTCACTTTCATTGATCTTGTATGTAAATATTATTTATGTATTTTTGTGGATGTATGACATTTTATGATATTTTAAGTATGTTGAATCTGTGAAACAAGATACGTAATAACTTATGATTCATGACATGACAAATAAAGAAAATACGTCAACAAATTGCTCAGCTGCAGGTGGTACACCTTTGCTCTCGCAATTTGGGGGGCAGTTTAAGGAACCATTTGCACTAGTGGACAGACAATATTTAAGTTAGTTAACTTAGATTATATGTATCGATTTTTTAAGACAAGAGAATGCAAAATAAAGCAATTAACACCACTCTCTTGTCACAGCCAGTAGGCATCAACACTCTCATGTCATTCGTTGTCCTAGAAGGACTTAATATTTTGTGCGGCTCCACAGTTAGCCATATTGATATTTATTAGCAGAAAAGAGGCACAGAATTAATAAGTCGCTCTCATTTGTGAATGATCTGCCATTATGTATCTAAAATTTTACGTAAGTGTAATTTATATCGTAACGTATATGTTAAAATGAATATATGTTTTATTTAATCGTATGCTTTTCTTTGTTTTAGTAGTTTTAGTCACTCCATTTTCATGATTGAAGCTGAGGTCAGATATCAGACTCTGTCTACAAAAAAAATACATAATGAGCCCTGGCTACGTTCCGTACATCTTCGGACGTGCGAAGCTCGATAAATTCACGGCGTAAAATTTTAATCCCTCAATTACTTATCCAAACAAACAATTATTATTATTATTACAAATTATTATTATTGTATTTTATTATTATTTTATATTTTTTTTATTTGTTACAAAGTCTTTAGAGTAATATGTTGTTTTGTGTTTTTAATGTCTCTGAATGCTTCCCTTTTGTTAATTATACTTGAAGGGAGTCCATTTTCTTGTTGAGCAGCACTCTGCAAGACAAT
Organism: Schistocerca americana; assembly: GCF_021461395.2. Classification (NCBI taxonomy): domain Eukaryota; kingdom Metazoa; phylum Arthropoda; class Insecta; order Orthoptera; family Acrididae; genus Schistocerca; species Schistocerca americana. Next base: position 208,919,980 of record NC_060129.1, on the reverse strand, counting down.
AAAAACAGAACAATTTGTTAGTAACTAACGAACAATTGGAATAAGCGCCAAATTTTTGTATAAAATACATTATACAAGACAACAATGAATCACCCTCACATAAAAGTAATTTCAATGCACTGCAAAAACAAATAGTGATACTATTACAGGTGGGGCACATATTCACACTCTGCACAAGATTGTAAAGTATGCAAGAATGTAAGCTAGTTACTACATGTGTAGCACAATGTACAAGACAAAAGAGCATCTTCATATTCACAATCCATGAGGAATATCACTGTACACTTCGCAAAATCAATGAAGCAGTCAATGCTGTAAGACTAGTTACATGTTCTCCACAAATAGAAGCATTCTGTTGCTGGAAAACTACATGGAAATACTGGTTCAGGCCACAAATTCAATAAGCCTTGCTGCAGCTTCTGGTGTGGCTGTTTCTCAAACTTCTATTCACTGACTCCTTTCATGCTTTCACAAATTGTGATCTCTAAATCCCATCATGAACAAGTGCTTTTCAGAATGCAAAGCAGGTCAAGCTAGACATTACAGGCCAGAAGCAGCCACTGGTGGTCAGCAGTTATCCCCAGCTGATGCTAGGTTCTATCAATTTCTCTAAAGAGTCTTTCATGTCTTGACAGCACTTGACAAAATGTTAATTTGTGTTGTTATTCTTTTGTTTTGTGAACTTGCTACCAGTAGTTGGTTGGTTTAAAACAGTGGGCAAGGGACCAAACTACGAGGTCATCAGTCCCTGCTACCAGAAAAAAAATGTGTGTAACAGCTTATTGTCAGCCACTTTCTGCAAAGTATGTATGTTGCACATTGAATCTGAATATATGAAATACCTGATTAGTCACATGAAAGCTATTTATGTGTGAAACAGCATTTAGCTGTTTTCATTCTTCTGTAAATTATGAGAAATTTGTACAAATAATCTTATCCAGTGAAAAAGTGGAAATATTAAATCAAACTGAAGATAAATTTATGGTGACACATGGAACTGTATGAGTAGTCCAGATTCAAAAGCCACTAACTGCATGATAAATGAAATTGAGATAATCGCAAAAAACTTGTCCCAACCAAGCTATTAACGAATTCATTTCTTTTTAAAAATAAGTAAAAAAATTAATTATTCAGTATTAATGGTTGAAATATCCAATTATGTAATCTACATTAAAATATTAAGTGAAACATTGACTTAGCAATTTTTGCACCCATTTATACAGTTAGCAGGTTTAGCAAAAATTAGATCCAATTACAAAACAAACATTTGGTTACAAAATGCGCTATTCTGTGATATGTTAGGAATGACAGAAGGATGGAATATAATTACTGCAAATGTGAACAAAATACATTTTATTTGAAAGATAAGTCTGAAAATTCTACAAACTTGATGCATTAAAATATGAAGGTGACAACATTTTACCAGGAAAAACTGACTTATTTAACATCAAAACAAGAACAGAAATGAATATCCATCAGTCAGGTTCTTTTCAAATACACCATCATGTGTTGGACACCTCAAGATATTATAGAAAATAAAATAAGCTCCAAATTACATCTTAGTACAACATAGATAAAATTTTAGAAAATGATATAATTGGCAGAAAGTTGCATTTTACAAAAGTGGAGCTCCACAAGCTTTTTGAAGTATCAGAGTTGGTTCTTGAAAATTCTACACCTGCTGTGATTGGCGTTGGGCCGTTTCCTTTTGCTGACATTTTTCCCCTCTTCAACTCCAAAATTATACAAGGATTCTTCACAAACTAGACAAATCTTTTTATTTTTGCTTTTTGTGAAAATGTTTTTTGGCTTTTTGAATCTAGAAATGTCGGTTACCAGTCACTTTCACTAAGTCTTCCGCACTTGTCATAACAATTAGTATCAACACAGTTTTCATAGCATAACATCGCTTTAATAGTACTTTTCATGTTCTTATCTTTCTGTTTTGGAAAAATTTCTTTTCCACTGAGCAAGATGCCGCTCACTTTCCCTCGAAGGACCGCCGCCCTCGGTTTCGTTCTGGTCATTTCAACTATTACTATGGGATCAATTTATTGGACAATTCCTATTATTTCAATTACTCCCACTTCATTTGTACCATCTCCTGCATTTAAAGCATCAACAAAATCACTCATTTTCTTCAAAACACTCACAGAAATACATCAAGATGAATGTTGCTCACCAGTTGAACTGTGCTTACCGGTGAATATTTCGACAACGCACTGGCAGCGAGAGCTTCACCATCGTGTACACGTTGGCTACAGCAGAGGCAACCTAACTCTGAATACGAAAAATCTCTCTTCCAACCTTAACAAACTGAAATATAGCTTTGAACATCTCGATTGGTAAGCCTGATGCCAGTTGATGAGATTTGCATCCGGACATGTTTTCCACTTTACTTCCAGAAAAGAACTTAAGCGGCTGCTGGCCGGGGACTGTACAACTGGTCCTTACTATGTAGCGATCCGGCCAAAAATTAGTCAAAATTTCATTCTCTTGGATACACCAAGAAGATAACATGCAATGTTTCTCACCAGTTATTCCTGTTAATCGTGTATTTCCATTCTGGTAGTCTGAATCTATGGATTTTGCTAGTAATTATAACAATGCTGATCATTTGCAAACCCAGTCAACCACATAATCAGACAGCCATCAGCATTCATCCGTTCGGCTTTACTCCCTCAGCTCGGATTGCCCCGCCCCCTTTTGTCTGCGGAAAGCTTATTTCTAGATGTGACGAGGATTCTGCTGACAGAGACATCACATACGCTATGCATGCATTCAAAAGTCAACTTATGATTCATTCAGAAATCAACTTAAAATGTGTTCAAAAATGTTCAAAAACCAACTGGGAAGCGTTTCAAAATCATATGAATAATCGATAGATAAACGTGCGATGGATGCTAGACGCTTTGTGAAACAAGTTTTTTTTCCTCTAGAATATGAATTTGGTGCCCCCTTTTCCCGGTAGCATCTACCTGCTTGCTTTGACTACTTGCACAGCCAACAGCCACATTCCTGTAGCCAGAAGTGGGAGAATCTACTACTCAAACACGACTCAACTGCGCATGCACTCGCTCGTAACTGCTAAAACGAATCTAATGCAAACAGTTGTTTCACGCTCATCGTAGGCAATTTGTTGTTATGAAGCATTGCATAGTCTTCCTAAAGCCTTTGACACATTTTGCTGTTGGCAGACGCTTGCATGAGCACTGTGTCATCGTTGTATATGGCGCATTTCCTTTGAAATTTACGTTATTTTCGTTTTTTTCTCTTTATGTTTTGTTGTTGGAGTATTATTCTGCAGTAGCGGGATACAGTAATACCCTTTGTTAGAGTATCGGTTGTTATCAGTCAAAATTACAAAAATTTAACTGAAAACTAAAACAATGAAAAATTCCCGGAATTCTAAGAAATTCCTGGAGTTCTCCCGGTTTTCTCCCGGATGAAAAAAATCCCGGATTTTTCCCGGATCTCCCAGGCCGTATACACCCTGTCCTATAGCCATTTTCAATGGTTTATAACAGGTTTTGCACCCTGAAACCTATTTCATTGTGTAGCCACTGAAAACATCTACAGGGCAGTGTGCTCATCTCCAAATCAGCAAAAAATGCATTTAATGGCTTTTGGATCTGGGCTACTCATTTGCAATGGGCCAGACACCGGCTGCTGAGACCACAGCCCAGCAACAGAAACCAGACCACAGCCTTTGGCTAATGCCCTGCCAGCTCAGCAGCATCAGCAGAAAATAGAGACGTGATGTGGACTCTCACCACATGATCGACCGACCTACTGATTACACCAAGCCAGGCCATAAACACCACTCCAGATATTTCGATGAGGCCTCGACAAAAGGTGTCTTCCATGACTGTCAGCATGTGAAAACAGGATTTAAACCACCAGGACCATCCTGTCAGCAAGTCATGGCACCTGGGCCGCCCGATGACGTACAGACGGTGTTGGTCGTCAGCACAGTTATGATGCTGCCTCCTCCGAGCCACAAACCGACAACTGTTGCCTAAGTGTCCACCATGGGCACAGGAACATCGTCATGCTACCACCCCACAGTTGTCAGCTGCTATCTGCCAGCATGCTGTGGTAGCAGGATGGCTCCTACCATCTATGGAAAACGCCTCCATTGGCATGCCCATACCATTGTGTTGGGGCCCAAGGATCACCACCTGACATTCGCAGTATGTCTGTTTCAGATGTGTTGAACCATTTCTGTTTCTGTTCATTGATAAAGTGTTCTAGCATCTGATTGGCTGGCTTCTTAGCCCACTCTATTGCCAACCTCCAGCAGAGAACCAGCCTACTCCTATCCTGCAATAAACCCATTACCATATTGGTATCAAAATACCTGCTGGAACTGGAAACAGTCATCCAGTAGACGCTTTAAGAGAAGGCAGTGCAGCAGCAATGGCGTTCAGTGTAAGTCTTCAAGTAAGTGCTGGCAACACGTTTTATTCTGATTTTGGGTAGGCTATACTATATGCTTGTGGTGGTAGTGCTGAGTGAAACTGCTGTCCGTGAGAAAGCAACAACCCAGGAAACAATTCAGCATTTTCTAAACGAGGTAGCTGAGGTTAGAGCTGACAACGAAGTTTTGTGTAGAGAAGTTTGAAGGGAGAAAGGAAGGAAGAGCCATTTTCAGGTGTCTCTTCACCTATCATTGATGCTGGTATGCCCTCACTGGTGGCAGCGTTTTCTGGTAAATCTGGTGAAGAAATTTTTTGTATTTATGGATAGTTTGCATGCAGCTGTGAAATTAGGGAACTGGAGTGATGTGCAGGTGTTGAGTGTAGCTAGTTTAAAATGGTAGGGGATTCCAGAACATATGTGATGTGCAATGGCACTGTGGAATGCTCAGTCCCTTTCAGACTTTCAGGAAGAGTTAGTGGATCATTACAGGAAGAATACCTTGTGGGATTATCATTCATAACTTAATAGTGTCATGCAGAAGCAAGGAGAATCAACAGAGGGTTTTGTGGATCGCTTAAGGCAAATTAATATTAATATGTATGAATTAGAAAACGATGATTGTGCCCATGAAGAGATTTTGCGGAAGGCGCAACAACAGGCGCTCAATGTGTTTTTGTGGGGCTGCAATCTCGAATGTCATGGAAAGTATGCATGGAGTTTCCAAGAACTCTGGATGGAGCAGAAGGCAACTGCAATAGCTTTGACTGTAATTGATTCCCTAACTAAACATAGCGAGAGGTGGGCAGTGTTTAATGCAGAGACTGTGTGATACGGGTGTGATGCTCCGAGACACAATCAACATTTCTGTACGAAATCACAACGCCTGAGGTGCAAGCAAGTGGGGCATTTTGTTCAAAAATGTCCACAGAAGCACAGAGTTGAATCGGCGTAACACTTGTGTACCTGCGTTAAATGGTACATGGGGTGGTGTGACACACGTGCAATGTGCAACTACAACACTCGATGGTAGAACAAACATAGCGGTCATCAAACGGAATCTCCCTGCAGAGAGGGAACAAACATGTACCACAATTTGTGCAGCACTTTGATTATTTTTAGTGACCATTGGAATAAGATTTTTAAAAATATAAACCAAATGAAGGAGATACCTAAACAAGAAGATTTATCACATTCTGAATATCCATTATTCAGTAAGGTGTATGTGGTGTCCCATATGCACAAAAATACCATTGAATGGAGAATCTGCTTTTTGGCCATACAAACAGATGACCCTGCCGTAAGGAACAAACATTTGACCACATTTCACGATTCAAATACATTACTCCACTGTGAAATTGATGACTATAAGTGATAACGGTATCAATCAAAACAAGCACCTAGCAACAGAAAGAAGTCTTTCCTAATAACTCCAATAGTCAGAATGCTGGGAGTCGTGGTTCCCATCCAACAAAATCACACTCGATGGTAGAACAAACATAGCGGTCATCAAACGGAATCTCCCTGCTGAGAGGGAACAAACATGTACCACAATTTGTGCAGCACTTTGATTATTTTTAGTGACCACTGGAATAAGATTTTTAAAAATACAAAGCGAATGAAGGAGATACCTAAACAAGAAGATATATTACATTCCGAACATCCATTATTCAGTAAGGTGTATGTGGTGTCCCATATGCACAAAAAACCCATTGAATGGAGAATCTGCTTTTTGGCCATACAAATAGATGACCCTGCTGTAGAGAACAAACATTTAACCACATTTCACGATTCAAATACATTACTCCTCTGTGAAATTGATGACTATAAGTGATAACGGTATCAATCAAAAGAAGCACCTAGCAAAAGAAAGAAGTCTTTCCTAATAACTCCAATAGTCAGAATGCTGGGAGTGGTGGTTCCCATCCAACAAAATCACACTCGATGGTAGAACAAACATAGCGGTCATCAAACGGAATCTCCCTGCTGAGAGGGAACAAACATGTACCACAATTTGTGCAGCACTTTGATTATTTTTAGTGACCACTGGAATAAGATTTTTAAAAATACAAAGCGAATGAAGGAGATACCTAAACAAGAAGATATATTACATTCCGAACATCGATTATTCAGTAAGGAGGATGTGGTGTTCCATATGCAAAAAAAACCCATTGAATGGAGAATCTGCTTTGAGGCCATACAAGCAGATGACCCTGCTGTAAAGAACAAACACTTAACCACATTTCACGATTCAAATACATTACTCCACTGTGAAATTGATGAATATAAGTGATAACGGTATCAATCAAAAGAAGTACCTAGCAACTGAAAGAAGTCTTTCCTAATAACTCCAATACTCAGAATGCTGGGAGTGGTGGTTCCCATCCAACAAAATCACACTCGATGGTAGAACAAACATAGCGGTCATCAAACGGAATCTCCCTGCTGAGAGGGAACAAATATGTACCACAATTTGTGCAGCACTTTGATTATTTTTAGTGACCACTGGAATAAGATTTTTAAAAATACAAAGCGAATGAAGGAGATACCTAAACAAGAAGATATATTACATTCCGAACATCCATTATTCAGTAAGAAGGTTGTGGAGTCCCATATGCACAAAAAACCCATTGAATGGAGAATCTGCTTTTTGGCCATACACACAGATGACCCTGCTGTAAGGAACAAACATTTAACCACATTTCACGATTCAAATACATTACTCCACTGTGAAATTGATGAATATAAGTGATAACGGTATCAATCAAAAGAAGCACCTAGCAACAGAAAGAAGTCTTTCCTAATAACTCCAATACTCAGAATGCTGGGAGTGGTGGTTCCCATCCAACAAAATCACACTCGATGGTAGAACAAACATAGCGGTCATCAAACGGAATCTCCCTGCTGAGAGAGAACAAACATGTACCACAATTTGTGAGGCACTTTGATTATTTTTAGTGACCATTGGAATAAGATTTTTAAAAATATAAACCAAATGAAGGAGATACCTAAACAAGAAGATTTATCACATTCTGAATATCCATTATTCAGTAAGGTGTATGTGGTGTCCCATATGCACAAAAATACCATTGAATGGAGAATCTGCTTTTTGGCCATACAAACAGATGACCCTGCTGTAGGGAACAAACATTTAACCACATTTCACGATTCAAATATATTACTCCTCTGTGAAATTGATGACTATAAGTGATAACGGTATCAATCAAAAGAAGCACCTAGCAACAGAAAGAAGTCTTTCCTAATAACTCCAATAGTCAGAATGCAGGGAGTGGTGGTTCCCATCCAAGAAAATCACACTCGATGGTAGAACAAACATAGCGGTCATCAAACGGAATCTCCCTGCTGAGAGGGAACAAACATGTACCACAATTTGTGCAGCACTTTGATTATTTTTAGTGACCACTGGAATAACATTTTTAAAAATACAAAGCGAATGAAGGAGATACCTAAACAAGAAGATATATTACATTCCGAACATCCATTATTCAGTAAGAAGGATGTGGAGTCCCATATGCACAAAAAACCCATTGAATGGAGAATCTGCTTTTTGGCCATGCAAACAGATGACCCTGCTGTAAGGAACAAACATTTAACCACATTTCACGATTCAAATACATTACTCCACTGTGAAATTGATGAATATAAGTGATAACGGTATCAATCAAAACAAGCACCTAGCAGAAGAAAGAAGTCTTTCCTAATAACTCCAATAGTCAGAATGCTGGAGTGGTGGTTCCCATCCAACAAAATCACACTCGATGGAAGAACAAACATAGCGGTCATCAAACGGAATCTCCCTGCTGAGAGGGAACAAACATGTACCACAATTTGTGCAGCACTTTGATTATTTTTAGTGACCACTGGAATAAGATTTTTAAAAATACAAAGCGAATGAAGGAGATACCTAAACAAGAAGATATATTACATTCCGAACATCCATTACTCAGTAAGGAGGATGTGGTGTTCCATATGCACAAAAAACCCATTGAATGGAGAATCTGCTTTGAGGCCATACAAGCAGATGGCCCTGCTGTAAAGAACAAACATTTAACCACATTTCACGATTCAAATACATTACTCCTCTGTGAAATTGATGAATATAAGTGATAACGGTATCAATCAAAAGAAGCACCTAGCAACAGAAAGAAGTCTTTCCTAATAACTCCAATAGTCAGAATGCTGGGAGTGGTGGTTCCCATCCAACAAAATCACACTCGATGGTAGAACAAACATAGCGGTCATCAAACGGAATCTCCCTGCTGAGAGGGAACAAACATGTACCACAATTTGTGCAGCACTTTGATTATTTTTAGTGACCACTGGAATAAGATTTTTAAAAATACAAAGCGAATGAAGGAGATACCTAAACAAGAAGATATATTACATTCCGAACATCCATTATTCAGTAAGAAGGATGTGGAGTCCCATATGCACAAAAAACCCATTGAATGGAGAATCTGCTTTTTGGCCATGCAAACAGATGACCCTGCTGTAAGGAACAAACATTTAACCACATTTCACGATTCAAATACATTACTCCACTGTGAAATTGATGAATATAGGTGATAACGGTATCAATCAAAACAAGCACCTAGCAGAAGAAAGAAGTCTTTCCTAATAACTCCAATAGTCAGAATGCTGGAGTGGTGGTTCCCATCCAACAAAATCACACTCGATGGAAGAACAAACATAGCGGTCATCAAACGGAATCTCCCTGCTGAGAGGGAACAAACATGTACCACAATTTGTGCAGCACTTTGATTATTTTTAGTGACCACTGGAATAAGATTTTTAAAAATACAAAGCGAATGAAGGAGACACCTAAACAAGAAGATATATTACATTCCGAACATCCATTACTCAGTAAGGAGGATGTGGTGTTCCATATGCACAAAAAACCCATTGAATGGAGAATCTGCTTTGAGGCCATACAAGCAGATGGCCCTGCTGTAAAGAACAAACATTTAACCACATTTCACGATTCAAATACATTACTCCACTGTGAAATTGATGAATATAAGTGATAACGGTATCAATCAAAACAAGCACCTAGCAGAAGAAAGAAGTCTTTCCTAATAACTCCAATAGTCAGAATGCTGGAGTGGTGGTTCCCATCCAACAAAATCACACTCGATGGTAGAACAAACATAGCGGTCATCAAACGGAATCTCCCTGCTGAGAGGGAACAAACATGTACCACAATTTGTGCAGCACTTTGATTATTTTTAGTGACCACTTGAATAAGATTTTTAAAAATACAAAGCGAATGAAGGAGATACCTAAACAAGAAGATATATTACATTCCGAACATCCATTATTCAGTAAGAAGGATGTGGAGTCCCATATGCACAAAAATACCATTGAATGGAGAATCTGCTTTTTGGCCATACAAATAGATGACCCTGCTGTAGAGAACAAACATTTATCCACATTTCACGATTCAAATACATTACTCCTCTGTGAAATTGATGACTATAAGTGATAACGGTATCAATCAAAAGAAGCACCTAGCAAAAGAAAGAAGTCTTTCCTAATAACTCCAATAGTCAGAATGCTGGGAGTGGTGGTTCCCATCCAACAAAATCACACTCGATGGTAGAACAAACATAGCGGTCATCAAACGGAATCTCCCTGCTGAGAGGGAACAAACATGTTCCACAATTTGTTCAGCACTTTGATTATTTTTAGTGACCACCGGAATAAGATTTTTGAAAATACAAAGCGAATGAAGGAGATACCTAAACAAGAAGATATATTACATTCCGAACATCCATTATTCAGTAAGGAGGATGTGGTGTCCCATGTGCACAAAAAACCCATTGAATGGAGAATCTGCTTTGTGGCCATACAAGCAGATGTCCCTGCTGTAAAGAACAAACACTTAACCATATTTCATGATTCAAATACATTACTCCACTGTGAAAGTGATGAATATAAGTGATAACGGTACCAATCAAAAGAAGCACCTAGCAACAGAAAGAAGTCTTTCCTAATAACTCCAATAGTCAGATTGCTGGGAGTGGTGGTTCCCATCCAACAAAATCACACTCGATGGTAGAACAAACATAGCGGTCATCAAACGGAATCTCCCTGCTGAGAGGGAACAAACATGTACCACAATTTGTGCAGCACTTTGATTATATTTAGTGACCATTAGAATAAGATTTTTAAAAATATAAACCAAATGAAGGAGATACCTAAACAAGAAGATTTATCACATTCTGAACATCCGTTATTCAGTAAGGTGTATGTGGTGTCCCATATGCACAAAAATACCATTGAATGGAGAATCTGCTTTTTGGCCATACCAACAGATGACCCTGCTGTAAGGAACAAACACTTAACCACATTTCACGATTCAAATACATTACTCCACTGTGAAATTGATGAATATAAGTGATAACGGTATCAATCAAAAGAAGCACCTAGCAACAGAAAGAAGTCTTTCCTAATAACTCCAATACTCAGAATGCTGGGAGTGGTGGTTCCCATCCAACAAAATCACACTCGATGGTAGAACAAACATAGCGGTCATCAAACGGAATCTCCCTGCTGAGAGGGAACAAACATGTACCACAATTTGTGCAGCACTTTGATTATTTTTAGTGACCACTGGAATAAGATTTTTGAAAATACAAAGTGAATGAAGGAGATACCTAAACAAGAAGATATATTACATTCCGAACATCGATTATTCAGTAAGGAGGATGTGGTGTTCCATATGCAAAAAAAACCCATTGAATGGAGAATCTGCTTTGAGGCCATACAAGCAGATGACCCTGCTGTAAAGAACAAACATTTAACCACATTTCACGATTCAAATACATTACTCCACTGTGAAATTGATGAATATAAGTGATAACGGTATCAATCAAAAGAAGCACCTAGCAACTGAAAGAAGTCTTTCCTAATAACTCCAATAGTCAGAATGCTGGGAGTGGTGGTTCCCATCCAACAAAATCACACTCGATGGTAGAACAAACATAGCGGTCATCAAACGGAATCTCCCTGCTGAGAGGGAACAAACATATACCACAATTTGTGCAGCACTTTGATTATTTTTAGTGACCACTGGAATAAGATTTTTAAAAATACAAAGCGAATGAAGGAGATACCTAAACAAGAAGATATATTACATTCCGAACATCCATTACTCAGTAAGGAGGATGTGGTGTTCCATATGCACAAAAAACCCATTGAATGGAGAATCTGCTTTGAGGCCATACAAGCAGATGACCCTGCTGTAAAGAACAAACACTTAACCATATTTCACGATTCAAATACATTACTCCACTGTGAAAGTGATGAATATAAGTGATAACGGTATCAATCAAAAGAAGCACCTAGCAACAGAAAGAAGTCTTTCCTAATAACTCCAATAGTCAGATTGCTGGGAGTGGTGGTTCCCATCCAAGAAAATCTCACTCGATGGTAGAACAAACATAGCGGTCATCAAACGGAATCTCCCTGCTGAGAGGGAACAAACATGTACCACAATTTGTGCAGCACTTTGATTATTTTTAGTGACCACTGGAATAACATTTTTAAAAATACAAAGCGAATGAAGGAGATACCTAAACAAGAAGATATATTACATTCCGAACATCCATTATTCAGTAAGAAGGATGTGGAGCCCCATATGCACAAAAAACCCATTGAATGGAGAATCAGCTTTTTGGCCATACAAACAGATGACCCTGCTGTAAGGAACAAACATTTAACCACATTTCACGATTGAAATACATTACTCCACTGTGAAATTGATGAATATAAGTGATAACGGTATCAATCAAAACAAGCACCTAGCAGAAGAAAGAAGTCTTTCCTAATAACTCCAATAGTCAGAATGCTGGAGTGGTGGTTCCCATCCAAGAAAATCACACTCGATGGTAGATCAAACATAGCGGTCATCAAACGGAATCTCCCTGCTGAGAGGGAACAAACATGTACCACAATTTGTGCAGCACTTTGATTATTTTTAGTGACCACTGGAATAACATTTTTAAAAATACAAAGCGAATGAAGGAGATACCTAAACAAGAAGATATATTACATTCCGAACATCCATTATTCAGTAAGAAGGATGTGGAGCCCCATATGCACAAAAAACCCATTGAATGGAGAATCAGCTTTTTGGCCATACAAACAGATGACCCTGCTGTAAGGAACAAACATTTAACCACATTTCACGATTGAAATACATTACTCCACTGTGAAAGTGATGAATATAAGTGATAACGGTATCAATCAAAAGAAGCACCTAGCAACAGAAAGAAGTCTTTCCTAATAACTCCAATAGTCAGATTGCTGGGAGTGGTGGTTCCCATCCAAGAAAATCACACTCGATGGTAGATCAAACATAGCGGTCATCAAACGGAATCTCCCTGCTGAGAGGGAACAAACATATACCACAATTTGTGCAGCACTTTGATTATTTTTAGTGACCACTGGAATAAGATTTTTAAAAATACAAAGCGAATGAAGGAGATACCTAAACAAGAAGATATATTACATTCCGAACATCCATTACTCAGTAAGGAGGATGTGGTGTTCCATATGCACAAAAAACCCATTGAATGGAGAATCTGCTTTGAGGCCATACAAGCAGATGACCCTGCTGTAAAGAACAAACATTTAACCACATTTCACGATTCAAATACATTACTCCTCTGTGAAATTAATGAATATAAGTGATAACGGTATCAATCAAAAGAAGCACCTAGCAACAGAAAAAAGTCTTTCCTAATAACTCCAATAGTCAGAATGCTGGGAGTCCTGGTTCCCATCCAACAAAATCACACTCGATGGTAGAACAAACATAGCGGTCATCAAACGGAATCTCCCTGCTGAGAGGGAACAAACATGTACCACAATTTGTGCAGCACTTTGATTATTTTTAGTGACCACTTGAATATGATTTTTAAAAATACAAAGCGAATGAAGGAGATACCTAAACAAGAAGATATATTACATTCCGAACATCCATTATTCAGTAAGGTGTATGTGGTGTCCCATAAGCACAAAAATACCATTGAATGGAGAATCTGCTTTTTGGCCATACAAATAGATGACCCTGCTGTAGAGAACAAACATTTATCCACATTTCACGATTAAATACATTACTCCTCTGTGAAATTGATGACTATAAGTGATAACGGTATCAATCAAAAGAAGCACCTAGCAAAAGAAAGAAGTCTTTCCTAATAACTCCAATAGTCAGAATGCTGGGAGTGGTGGTTCCCATCCAACAAAATCTCACTCGATGGTAGAACAAACATAGCGGTCATCAAGCGGAATCTCCCTGCTGAGAGGGAACAAACATGTACCACAATTTGTGCAGCACTTTGATTATTTTTAGTGACCATTGGAATAAGATTTTTAAAAATATAAATCAAATGAAGGAGATACCCAAACAAGAAGATTTATCACATTCTGAATATCCATTATTCAGTAAGGTGTATGTGGTGTCCCAAATGAAAAAAATACCACTGAATGGAGAATCTGCTTTTTGGCCATACAAACAGATGACCCTGCCGTAAGGAACAAACATTTAACCACATTTCACGATTCAAATACATTACTCCACTGTGAAATTGATAACTATAAGTGATAACGGTATCAATCAAAAGAAGCACATAGCAACAGAAAGAAGTCTTTCCTAATAACTCCAATAGTCACAATGCTGGGAGTGGTGGTTCCCATCCAACAAAATCTCACTCGATGGTAGAACAAACATAGCGGTCATCAAACGGAATCTCCCTGCTGAGAGGGAACAAACATGTACCACAATTTGTGCAGCACTTTGATTATTTTTAGTGACCACTGGAATAAGATTTTTAAAAATACAAAGCGAATGAAGGAGACACCTAAACAAGAAGATATATTACATTCCGAACATTGATTATTCAGTAAGGAGGATGTGGTGTTCAATATGCACAAAAAACCCATTGAATGGAGAATCTGCTTTGAGGCCATACAAGCAGATGACCCTGCTGTAAAGAACAAACACTTAACCACATTTCACGATTCAAATACATTACTCCACTGTGAAATTGATGAATATAAGTGATAACGGTATCAATCAAAAGAAGCACCTAGCAACAGAAAGAAGTCTTTCCTAATAACTCCAATAGTCAGAATGCTGGGAGTGGTGGTTCCCATCCAACAAAATCACACTCGATGGTAGAACAAACATAGCGGTCATCAAACGGAATCTCCCTGCTGAGAGGGAACAAACATATACCACAATTTTTGCAGCACTTTGATTATTTTTAGTGACCACTGGAATAAGATTTTTAAAAATACAAAGCGAATGAAGGAGACACCTAAACAAGAAGATATATTACATTCCGAACATCCATTATTCAGTAAGGAGGATGTGGTGTCCCATATGCACAAAAAACCCATTGAATGGAGAATCTGCTTTTTGGCCATACAAACAGATGACCCTGCTGTAACGAACAAACATTTAACCACATTTCACGATTCAAATACATTACTCCACTGTGAAATTGATGAATATAAGTGATAACGGTATCAATCAAAAGAAGCACCTAGCAACAGAAAGAAGTCTTTCCTAATAACTCCAATAGACAGATTGCTGGGAGTGGTGGTTCCCATCCAACAAAATCACACTCGATGGTAGAACAAACATAGCGGTCATCAAACGGAATCTCCCTGCTGAGAGGGAACAAACATGTACCACAATTTGTGCAGCACTTTGATTATTTTTAGTGACCACTGGAATAAGATTTTTAAAAATACAAAGCGAATGAAGGAGACACCTAAACAAGAAGATATATTACATTCCGAACATCCATTATTCAGTAAGGAGGATGTGGTGTCCCATATGCACAAAAAACCCATTGAATGGAGAATCTGCTTTTTGGCCATACAAACAGATGACCCTGCTGTAACGAACAAACATTTAACCACATTTCACGATTCAAATACATTACTCCACTGTGAAATTGATGAATATAAGTGATAACGGTATCAATCAAAAGAAGCACCTAGCAACAGAAAGAAGTCTTTCCTAATAACTCCAATAGACAGAATGCTGGGAGTGGTGGTTCCCATCCAACAAAATCACACTCGATGGTAGAACAAACATAGCGGTCATCAAACGGAATCTCCCTGCTGAGAGGGAACAAACATGTACCACAATTTGTGCAGCACTTTGATTATTTTTAGTGACCACTGGAATAAGATTTTTAAAAATACAAAGCGAATGAAGGAGACACCTAAACAAGAAGATATATTACATTCCGAACATCCATTATTCAGTAAGGAGGATGTGGTGTCCCATATGCACAAAAAACCCATTGCATGGAGAATCTGCTTTTTGGCCATACAAACAGATGACCCTGCTGTAACGAACAAACATTTAACCACATTTCACGATTCAAATACATTACTCCACTGTGAAATTGATGAATATAAGTGATAACGGTATCAATAAAAAGAAGCACCTAGCAACAGAAAGAAGTCTTTCCTAATAATTCCAATAGACAGAATGCTGGGAGTGGTGGTTCCCATCCAACAAAATCACACTCGATGGTAGAACAAAGATAGCGGTCATCAAACAGAATCTCCCTGCAAAGAGGGAACAAACATGTACCACAATTTGTGCAGCACATTGATTATTTTTAGTGACCACTGGAATAAGTTTCTTAAAAATACAAACTGAATGAAGGAGATTCCTAAACAAGAAGATATATTACATTCCGAACATCCATTATTCAGTAAGGAGGATGTGGTGTCCCATATGGACAAAGAACCCATTGAATGGAGAATCTGCTTTGTGGCCATACAAGCAGATGTCCCTGCTGTAAAGAACAAACACTTAACCACATTTCACGATTCAAATACATTACTCCACTGTGAAATTGATGAATATAAGTGATAACGGTATCAATCAATAGAAGCACCTAGCAACAGAAAGAAGTCTTTCCTAATAACTCCAATAGTCAGAATGCTGGGAGTCCTGGTTCCCATCCAACAAAATCACACTCGATGGTAGAACAAACATAGCGGTCATCAAACGGAATCTCCCTGCTGAGAGGGAACAAACATGTACCACAATTTGTGCAGCACTTTGATTATTTTTAGTGACCACTGGAATAAGATTTTTAAAAATACAAAGCGAATGAAGGAGACACCTAAACAAGAAGATATATTACATTCCGAACATCCATTATTCAGTAAGGAGGATGTGGTGTCCCATATGCACAAAAAACCCATTGAATGGAGAATCTGCTTTTTGGCCATACAAACAGATGACCCTGCTGTAACGAACAAACATTTAACCACATTTCACGATTCAAATACATTACTCCACTGTGAAATTGATGAATATAAGTGATAACGGTATCAATCAAAAGAAGCACCTAGCAACAGAAAGAAGTCTTTCCTAATAACTCCAATAGACAGAATGCTGGGAGTGGTGGTTCCCATTCAACAAAATCACACTCGATGGTAGAACAAAGATAGCGGTCATCAAACGGAATCTCCCTGCTGAGAGGGAACAAACATGTACCACAATTTGTGCAGCACTTTGATTATTTTTAGTGACCATTGGAATAAGATTTTTAAAAATACAAAGCGAATGAAGGAGATACCTAAACAAGGAGATATATTACATTCCGAACATCCATTATTCAGTAAGAAGGTTGTGGAGTCCCATATGCACAAAAAAAACCATTGAATGGAGAATCTGCTTTGAGGCCATACAAGCAGATGACCCTGCTGTAAAGAACAAACACTTAACCACATTTCACGATTCAAATACATTACTCCACTGTGAAATTGATGAATATAAGTGATAACGGTATCAATCAAAAGAAGCACCTAGCAACAGAAAGAAGTCTTTCCTAATAACTCCAATAGTCAGAATGCTGGGAGTCCTGGTTCCCATCCAACAAAATCACACTCGATGGTAGAACAAACATAGCAGTCATCAAACGGAATCTCCCTGCTGAGAGGGAACAAACATGTACCACAATTTGTGCAGCACTTTGATTATTTTTAGTGACCACTTGAATATGATTTTTAAAAATACAAAGCGAATGAAGGAGATACCTAAACAAGAAGATATATTACATTCCGAACATCCATTATTCAGTAAGGTGTATGTGGTGTCCCATATGCACAAAAATACCATTGAATGGAGAATCTGCTTTTTGGCCATACAAATAGATGACCCTGCTGTAGAGAACAAACATTTAACCACATTTCGCGATTCAAATACATTACTCCTCTGTGAAATTGATGAATATGAGTGATAACGGTATCAATCAAAAGAAGCACCTAGCAACTGAAAGAAGTCTTTCCTAATAACTCCAATAGTCAGAATGCTGGGAGTGGTGGTTCCCATCCAACAAAATCACACTCGAAGGAAGAACAAACATAGCGGTCATGAAACGGAATCTCCCTGCTGAGAGGGAACAAATATGTACCACAGTTTGTGCAGCACTTTGATTATTTTTAGTGACCACTGGAATAAGATTTTTAAAAATACAAAGCGAATGAAGGAGATACCTAAACAAGAAGATATATTACATTCCGAACATCGATTATTCAGTAAGGAGGATGTGGTGTTCCATATGCAAAAAAAACCCATTGAATGGAGAATCTGCTTTGAGGCCATACAAGCAGATGACCCTGCTGTAAAGAACAAACACTTAACCACATTTCACGATTCAAATACATTACTCCACTGTGAAATTGATGAATATAAGTGATAACGGTATCAATCAAAAGAAGCACCTAGCAACTGAAAGAAGTCTTTCATAATAACTCCAATAGTCAGAAAGCTGGGAGTGGTGGTTCCCATCCAACAAAATCACACTCGATGGTAGAACAAACATAGCGGTCATCAAACAGAATCTCCCTGCTGAGAGGGATCAAATATGTACCACAATTTGTGCAGCACTTTGATTATTTTTAGTGACCATTGGAATAAGATTTTTAAAAATACAAAGCGAATGAAGGAGATACCTAAACAAGAAGATATATTACATTCCGAACATCCATTATTCAGTAAGAAGGTTGTGGAGTCCCATATGCACAAAAAAAACCATTGAATGGAGAATCTGCTTTTTGGCCATACACACAGATGACCCTGCTGTAAGGAACAAACATTTAACCACATTTCACGATTCAAATACATTACTCCACTGTGAAATTGATGAATATAAGTGATAACGGTATCAATCAAAAGAAGCACCTAGCAACAGAAAGAAGTCTTTCCTAATAACTCCAATAGTCAGAATGCTGGGAGTGGTGGTTCCCATCCAACAAAATCACACTCGATGGTAGAACAAACATAGCGGTCATCAAACGGAATTTCCCTGCTGAGTGGGAACAAACATGTACCACAATTTGTGCAGCACTTTGATTATTTTTAGTGACCACTTGAATAAGATTTTTAAAAATATAAATCAAATGAAGGAGATACCCAAACAAGAAGATTTATCACATTCTGAATATCCATTATTCAGTAAGGTGTATGTGGTGTCCCATATGAAAAAAATACCATTGAATGGGGAATCTGCTTTTTGGCCATACAAACAGATGACCCTGCCGTAAGGAACAAACATTTAACCACATTTCACGATTCAAATACATTACTCCACTGTGAAATTGATGACTATAAGTGATAACGGTATCAATCAAAAGAAGCACCTAGCAACAGAAAGAAGTCTTTCCTAATAACTCCAATAGTCAGATTGCTGGGAGTCCTGGTTCCCATCCAACAAAATCACACTCGATGGTAGAACAAACATAGCGGTCATCAAACGGAATCTCCCTGCTGAGAGGGAACAAACATGTA
The DNA here is from genome assembly GCF_021461395.2 of Schistocerca americana. Lineage (NCBI taxonomy): Eukaryota > Metazoa > Arthropoda > Insecta > Orthoptera > Acrididae > Schistocerca > Schistocerca americana. The sequence goes on along the minus strand of NC_060129.1, from coordinate 208,900,707 downwards.
CCACAATTTGTGCAGCACTTTGATTATTTTTAGTGACCACTTGAATATGATTTTTAAAAATACAAAGCGAATGAAAGAGATACCTAAACAAGAAGATATATTACATTCCGAACATCCATTATTCAGTAAGGTGTATGTGGTGTCCCATATGCACAAAAATACCATTGAATGGAGAATCTGCTTTTTGGCCATACAAATAGATGACCCTGCTGTAGAGAACAAACATTTAACCACATTTCACGATTCAAATACATTACTCCTCTGTGAAATTGATGACTATAAGTGATAACGGTATCAATCAAAAGAAGCACCTAGCAAAAGAAAGAAGTCTTTCCTAATAACTCCAATAGTCAGAATGCTGGGAGTGGTGGTTCCCATCCAACAAAATCACACTCGATGGTAGAACAAACATAGCGGTCATCAAACGGAATCTCCCTGCTGAGAGGGAACAAACATATACCACAATTTGTGCAGCACTTTCATTATTTTTAGTGACCACTGGAATAAGTTTTTTAAAAATACAAAGCGAATGAAGGAGATACCTAAACAAGAAGATTTATCACATTCAGAATATCCATTATTCAGTAAGGTGTATGTGGTGTCCCATATGCACAAAAATACCATTGAATGGAGAATCTGCTTTTTGGCCATACAAACAGATGACCCTGCTGTAGGGAACAAACATTTAACCACATTTCACGATTCAAATACATTACTCCTCTGTGAAATTGATGACTATAAGTGATAACGGTATCAATCAAAAGAAGCACATAGCAACAGAAAGAAGTCTTTCCTAATAACTCCAATAGTCACAATGCTGGGAGTGGTGGTTCCCATCCAACAAAATCACACTCGATGGTAGAACAAACATAGCGGTCATCAAACGGAATCTCCCTGCTGAGAGGGAACAAACATGTACCACAATTTGTGCAGCACTTTGATTATTTTTAGTGACCACTGGAATAAGATTTTTAAAAATACAAAGCGAATGAAGGAGATACCTAAACAAGAAGATATATTACATTCCGAACATTGATTATTCAGTAAGGAGGATGTGGTGTTCCATATGCACAAAAAACCCATTGAATGGAGAATCTGCTTTGAGGCCATACAAGCAGATGACCCTGCTGTAAAGAACAAACACTTAACCACATTTCACGATTCAAATACATTACTCCACTGTGAAATTGATGAATATAAGTGATAACGGTATCAATCAAAAGAAGCACCTAGCAACAGAAAGAAGTCTTTCCTAATAACTCCAATAGTCAGAATGCTGGGAGTGGTGGTTCCCATCCAACAAAATCACACTCGATGGTAGAACAAACATAGCGGTCATCAAACGGAATCTCCCTGCTGAGAGGGAACAAACATGTACCACAATTTGTGCAGCACTTTGATTATTTTTAGCGACCATTGGAATAAGATTTTTAAAAATATAAATCAAATGAAGGAGATACCCAAACAAGAAGATTTATCACATTCTGAATATCCATTATTCAGTAAGGTGTATGTGGTGTCCCAAATGAAAAAAATACCACTGAATGGAGAATCTGCTTTTTGGCCATACAAACAGATGACCCTGCCGTAAGGAACAAACATTTAACCACATTTCACGATTCAAATACATTACTCCACTGTGAAATTGATGACTATAAGTGATAACGGTATCAATCAAAAGAAGCACATAGCAACAGAAAGAAGTCTTTCCTAATAACTCCAATAGTCACAATGCTGGGAGTGGTGGTTCCCATCCAACAAAATCACACTCGATGGTAGAACAAACATAGCGGTCATCAAACGGAATCTCCCTGCTGAGAGGGAACAAACATGTACCACAATTTGTGCAGCACTTTGATTATTTTTAGTGACCACTGGAATAAGATTTTTAAAAATACAAAGCGAATGAAGGAGATACCTAAACAAGAAGATATATTACATTCCGAACATTGATTATTCAGTAAGGAGGATGTGGTGTTCCATATGCACAAAAAACCCATTGAATGGAGAATCTGCTTTGAGGCCATACAAGCAGATGACCCTGCTGTAAAGAACAAACACTTAACCACATTTCACGATTCAAATACATTACTCCACTGTGAAATTGATGAATATAAGTGATAACGGTATCAATCAAAAGAAGCACCTAGCAACAGAAAGAAGTCTTTCCTAATAACTCCAATAGTCAGAATGCTGGGAGTGGTGGTTCCCATCCAACAAAATCACACTCGATGGTAGAACAAACATAGCGGTCATCAAACGGAATCTCCCTGCTGAGAGGGAACAAACATGTACCACAATTTGTGCAGCACTTTGATTATTTTTAGTGACCACTGGAATAACATTTTTAAAAATACAAAGCGAATGAAGGAGATACCTAAACAAGAAGATATATTACATTCCGAACATCCATTATTCAGTAAGAAGGATGTGGAGTCCCATATGCACAAAAAACCCATTGAATGGAGAATCTGCTTTTTGGCCATACACACAGATGATCCTGCTGTAAGGAACAAACATTTAACCACATTTCACGATTCAAATACATTACTCCACTGTGAAATTGATGAATATAAGTGATAACAGTATCAATCAAAAGAAGCACCTAGCAACAGAAAGAAGTCTTTCCTAATAACTCCAATAGTCACAATGCTGGAAGTGGTGGTTCCCATCCAAAAAAATTACACTCGATGGTAGAACAAACATAGCGGTCATCAAACGGAATCTCCCTGCTGAGAGGGAACAAACATGTACCACAATTTGTGCAGCACTTTGATTATTTTTAGTGACCACTGGAATAACATTTTTAAAAATACAAAGCGAATGAAGGAGATACCTAAACAAGAAGATATATTACATTCCGAACATCCATTATTCAGTAAGAAGGATGTGGAGTCCCATATGCACAAAAAACCCATTGAATGGAGAATCTGCTTTTTGGCCATACACACAGATGATCCTGCTGTAAGGAACAAACATTTAACCACATTTCACGATTCAAATACATTACTCCACTGTGAAATTGATGAATATAAGTGATAACGGTATCAATCAAAAGAAGCACCTAGCAACAGAAAGAAGTCTTTCCTAATAACTCCAATAGTCAGAATGCTGGGAGTGGTGGTTCCCATCCAACAAAATTACACTCGATGGTAGAACAAACATAGCGGTCATCAAACGGAATCTCCCTGCTGAGAGGGAACAAACATGTACCACAATTTATGCAGCACTTTGATTATTTTTAGTGACCACTGGAATAACATTTTTGAAAATACAAAGCGAATGAAGGAGATACCTAAACAAGAAGATATATTACATTCCGAACATCCATTACTCAGTAAGGAGGATGTGGTGTTCCATATGCACAAAAAACCCATTGAATGGAGAATCTGCTTTGAGGCCATACAAGCAGATGACCCTGCTGTAAAGAACAAACATTTAACCACATTTCACGATTCAAATACATTACTCCTCTGTGAAATTAATGAATATAAGTGATAACGGTATCAATCAAAAGAAGCACCTAGCAACAGAAAAAAGGCTTTCCTAATAACTCCAATAGTCAGAATGCTGGGAGTCCTGGTTCCCATCCAACAAAATCACACTCGATGGTAGAACAAACATAGCGGTCATCAAACGGAATCTCCCTGCTGAGAGGGAACAAACATGTACCACAATTTGTGCAGCACTTTGATTATTTTTAGTGACCATTGGAATAAGATTTTTAAAAATATAAATCAAATGAAGGAGATACCCAAACAAGAAGATTTATCACATTCCGATCATCCATTATTCAGTAAGGTGTATGTGGTGTCCCATATGCACAAAAATACCATTGAATGGAGAATCTGCTTTTTGGCCATACAAATAGATGACCCTGCTGTAGAGAACAAACATTTATCCACATTTCACGATTAAATACATTACTCCTCTGTGAAATTGATGACTATAAGTGATAACGGTATCAATCAAAAGAAGCACATAGCAACAGAAAGAAGTCTTTCCTAATAACTCCAATAGTCACAATGCTGGGAGTGGTGGTTCCCATCCAACAAAATCTCACTCGATGGTAGAACAAACATAGCGGTCATCAAACGGAATCTCCCTGCTGAGAGGGAACAAACATGTACCACAATTTGTGCAGCACTTTGATTATTTTTAGTGACCATTGGAATAAGATTTTTAAAAATATAAATCAAATGAAGGAGATACCCAAACAAGAAGATTTATCACATTCTGAATATCCATTATTCAGTAAGGTGTATGTGGTGTCCCAAATGAAAAAAATACCACTGAATGGAGAATCTGCTTTTTGGCCATACAAACAGATGACCCTGCCGTAAGGAACAAACATTTAACCACATTTCACGATTCAAATACATTACTCCACTGTGAAATTGATGACTATAAGTGATAACGGTATCAATCAAAAGAAGCACATAGCAACAGAAAGAAGTCTTTCCTAATAACTCCAATAGTCACAATGCTGGGAGTGGTGGTTCCCATCCAACAAAATCTCACTCGATGGTAGAACAAACATAGCGGTCATCAAACGGAATCTCCCTGCTGAGAGGGAACAAACATGTACCACAATTTGTGCAGCACTTTGATTATTTTTAGTGACCACTGGAATAAGATTTTTAAAAATACAAAGCGAATGAAGGAGACACCTAAACAAGAAGATATATTACATTCCGAACATCCATTATTCAGTAAGGAGGATGTGGTGTCCCATATGCACAAAAAACCCATTGAATGGAGAATCTGCTTTTTGGCCATACAAACAGATGACCCTGCTGTAACGAACAAACATTTAACCACATTTCACGATTCAAATACATTACTCCACTGTGAAATTGATGAATATAAGTGATAACGGTATCAATAAAAAGAAGCACCTAGCAACAGAAAGAAGTCTTTCCTAATAATTCCAATAGACAGAATGCTGGGAGTGGTGGTTCCCATCCAACAAAATCACACTCGATGGTAGAACAAAGATAGCGGTCATCAAACAGAATCTCCCTGCAAAGAGGGAACAAACATGTACCACAATTTGTGCAGCACATTGATTATTTTTAGTGACCACTGGAATAAGTTTCTTAAAAATACAAACTGAATGAAGGAGATTCCTAAACAAGAAGATATATTACATTCCGAACATCCATTATTCAGTAAGGAGGATGTGGTGTCCCATATGGACAAAGAACCCATTGAATGGAGAATCTGCTTTGTGGCCATACAAGCAGATGTCCCTGCTGTAAAGAACAAACACTTAACCACATTTCACGATTCAAATACATTACTCCACTGTGAAATTGATGAATATAAGTGATAACGGTATCAATCAATAGAAGCACCTAGCAACAGAAAGAAGTCTTTCCTAATAACTCCAATAGTCAGAATGCTGGGAGTCCTGGTTCCCATCCAACAAAATCACACTCGATGGTAGAACAAACATAGCGGTCATCAAACGGAATCTCCCTGCTGAGAGGGAACAAACATGTACCACAATTTGTGCAGCACTTTGATTATTTTTAGTGACCACTGGAATAAGATTTTTAAAAATACAAAGCGAATGAAGGAGACACCTAAACAAGAAGATATATTACATTCCGAACATCCATTATTCAGTAAGGAGGATGTGGTGTCCCATATGCACAAAAAACCCATTGAATGGAGAATCTGCTTTTTGGCCATACAAACAGATGACCCTGCTGTAGCGAACAAACATTTAACCACATTTCACGATTCAAATACATTACTCCACTGTGAAATTGATGAATATAAGTGATAACGGTATCAATCAAAAGAAGCACCTAGCAACAGAAAGAAGTCTTTCCTAATAACTCCAATAGACAGAATGCTGGGAGTGGTGGTTCCCATTCAACAAAATCACACTCGATGGTAGAACAAAGATAGCGGTCATCAAACGGAATCTCCCTGCTGAGAGGGAACAAACATGTACCACAATTTGTGCAGCACTTTGATTATTTTTAGTGACCATTGGAATAAGATTTTTAAAAATACAAAGCGAATGAAGGAGATACCTAAACAAGAAGATATATTACATTCCGAACATCCATTATTCAGTAAGAAGGTTGTGGAGTCCCATATGCACAAAAAAAACCATTGAATGGAGAATCTGCTTTGAGGCCATACAAGCAGATGACCCTGCTGTAAAGAACAAACACTTAACCACATTTCACGATTCAAATACATTACTCCACTGTGAAATTGATGAATATAAGTGATAACGGTATCAATCAAAAGAAGCACCTAGCTACAGAAAGAAGTCTTTCCTAATAACTCCAATAGTCAGAATGCTGGGAGTCCTGGTTCCCATCCAACAAAATCACACTCGATGGTAGAACAAACATAGCGGTCATCAAACGGAATCTCCCTGCTGAGAGGGAACAAACATGTACCACAATTTGTGCAGCACTTTGATTATTTTTAGTGACCACTTGAATATGATTTTTAAAAATACAAAGCGAATGAAGGAGATACCTAAACAAGAAGATATATTACATTCCGAACATCCATTATTCAGTAAGGTGTATGTGGTGTCCCATATGCACAAAAATACCATTGAATGGAGAATCTGCTTTTTGGCCATACAAATAGATGACCCTGCTGTAGAGAACAAACATTTAACCACATTTCACGATTCAAATACATTACTCCTCTGTGAAATTGATGAATATGAGTGATAACGGTATCAATCAAAAGAAGCACCTAGCAACTGAAAGAAGTCTTTCCTAATAACTCCAATAGTCAGAATGCTGGGAGTGGTGGTTCCCATCCAACAAAATCACACTCGAAGGAAGAACAAACATAGCGGTCATGAAACGGAATCTCCCTGCTGAGAGGGAACAAATATGTACCACAGTTTGTGCAGCACTTTGATTATTTTTAGTGACCACTGGAATAAGATTTTTAAAAATACAAAGCGAATGAAGGAGATACCTAAACAAGAAGATATATTACATTCCGAACATCGATTATTCAGTAAGGAGGATGTGGTGTTCCATATGCAAAAAAAACCCATTGAATGGAGAATCTGCTTTGAGGCCATACAAGCGATGACCCTGCTGTAAAGAACAAACACTTAACCACATTTCACGATTCAAATACATTACTCCACTGTGAAATTGATGAATATAAGTGATAACGGTATCAATCAAAAGAAGCACCTAGCAACTGAAAGAAGTCTTTCATAATAACTCCAATAGTCAGAAAGCTGGGAGTGGTGGTTCCCATCCAACAAAATCACACTCGATGGTAGAACAAACATAGCGGTCATCAAACGGAATCTCCCTGCTGAGAGGGATCAAATATGTACCACAATTTGTGCAGCACTTTGATTATTTTTAGTGACCATTGGAATAAGATTTTTAAAAATACAAAGCGAATGAAGGAGATACCTAAACAAGAAGATATATTACATTCTGAACATCCATTATTCAGTAAGAAGGTTGTGGAGTCCCATATGCACAAAAAAAACCATTGAATGGAGAATCTGCTTTTTGGCCATACACACAGATGACCCTGCTGTAAGGAACAAACATTTAACCACATTTCACGATTCAAATACATTACTCCACTGTGAAATTGATGAATATAAGTGATAACAGTATCAATCAAAAGAAGCACCTAGCAACAGAAAGAAGTCTTTCCTAATAACTCCAATAGTCAGAATGCTGGGAGTGGTGGTTCCCATCCAACAAAATTACACTCGATGGTAGAACAAACATAGCGGTCATCAAACGGAATCTCCCTGCTGAGAGGGAACAAACATGTACCACAATTTGTGCAGCACTTTGATTATATTTAGTGACCATTAGAATAAGATTTTTAAAAATATAAACCAAATGAAGGAGATACCTAAACAAGAAGATTTATCACATTCTGAACATCCGTTATTCGGTAAGGTGTATGTGGTGTCCCATATGCACAAAAATACCATTGAATGGAGAATCTGCTTTTTGGCCATACAAACAGATGACCCTGCCGTAAGGAACAAACATTTAACCACATTTCACGATTCAAATACATTACTCCACTGTGAAATTGATGACTATAAGTGATAACGGTATCAATCAAAAGAAGCACCTAGCAACAGAAAGAAGTCTTTCCTAATAACTCCAATAGTCAGAATGCTGGGAGTCCTGGTTCCCATCCTACAAAATCACACTCGATGGTAGAACAAACATAGCGGTCATCAAACGGAATTTCCCTGCTGAGTGGGAACAAACATGTACCACAATTTGTGCAGCACTTTGATTATTTTTAGTGACCACTTGAATAAGATTTTTAAAAATATAAATCAAATGAAGGAGATACCCAAACAAGAAGATTTATCACATTCTGAATATCCATTATTCAGTAAGGTGTATGTGGTGTCCCATATGAAAAAAATACCATTGAATGGGGAATCTGCTTTTTGGCCATACAAACAGATGACCCTGCCGTAAGGAACAAACATTTAACCACATTTCACGATTCAAATACATTACTCCACTGTGAAATTGATGACTATAAGTGATAACGGTATCAATCAAAAGAAGCACCTAGCAACAGAAAGAAGTCTTTCCTAATAACTCCAATAGTCAGATTGCTGGGAGTCCTGGTTCCCATCCAACAAAATCACACTCGATGGTAGAACAAACATAGCGGTCATCAAACGGAATCTCCCTGCTGAGAGGGAACAAACATGTACCACAATTTGTGCAGCACTTTGATTATTTTTAGTGACCACTTGAATATGATTTTTAAAAATACAAAGCGAATGAAGGAGATACCTAAACAAGAAGATATATTACATTCCGAACATCCATTATTCAGTAAGGTGTATGTGGTGTCCCATATGCACAAAAATACCATTGAATGGAGAATCTGCTTTTTGGCCATACAAATAGATGACCCTGCTGTAGAGAACAAACATTTAACCACATTTCACGATTCAAATACATTACTCCTCTGTGAAATTGATGACTATAAGTGATAACGGTATCAATCAAAAGAAGCACCTAGCAAAAGAAAGAAGTCTTTCCTAATAACTCCAATAGTCAGAATGCTGGGAGTGGTGGTTCCCATCCAACAAAATCACACTCGATGGTAGAACAAACATAGCGGTCATCAAACGGAATCTCCCTGCTGAGAGGGAACAAACATATACCACAATTTGTGCAGCACTTTCAGTATTTTTAGTGACCACTGGAATAAGTTTTTTAAAAATACAAAGCGAATGAAGGAGATACCTAAACAAGAAGATTTATCACATTCAGAATATCCATTATTCAGTAAGGTGTATGTGGTGTCCCATATGCACAAAAATACCATTGAATGGAGAATCTGCTTTTTGGCCATACAAACAGATGACCCTGCTGTAGGGAACAAACATTTAACCACATTTCACGATTCAAATACATTACTCCTCTGTGAAATTGATGACTATAAGTGATAACGGTATCAATCAAAAGAAGCACATAGCAACAGAAAGAAGTCTTTCCTAATAACTCCAATAGTCACAATGCTGGGAGTGGTGGTTCCCATCCAACAAAATCACACTCGATGGTAGAACAAACATAGCGGTCATCAAACGGAATCTCCCTGCTGAGAGGGAACAAACATGTACCACAATTTGTGCAGCACTTTGATTATTTTTAGTGACCACTGGAATAAGATTTTTAAAAATACAAAGCGAATGAAGGAGATACCTAAACAAGAAGATATATTACATTCCGAACATTGATTATTCAGTAAGGAGGATGTGGTGTTCCATATGCACAAAAAACCCATTGAATGGAGAATCTGCTTTGAGGCCATACAAGCAGATGACCCTGCTGTAAAGAACAAACACTTAACCACATTTCACGATTCAAATACATTACTCCACTGTGAAATTGATGAATATAAGTGATAACGGTATCAATCAAAAGAAGCACCTAGCAACAGAAAGAAGTCTTTCCTAATAACTCCAATAGTCAGAATGCTGGGAGTGGTGGTTCCCATCCAACAAAATCACACTCGATGGTAGAACAAACATAGCGGTCATCAAACGGAATCTCCCTGCTGAGAGGGAACAAACATGTACCACAATTTGTGCAGCACTTTGATTATTTTTAGTGACCATTGGAATAAGATTTTTAAAAATATAAATCAAATGAAGGAGATACCCAAACAAGAAGATTTATCACATTCTGAATATCCATTATTCAGTAAGGTGTATGTGGTGTCCCAAATGAAAAAAATACCACTGAATGGAGAATCTGCTTTTTGGCCATACAAACAGATGACCCTGCCGTAAGGAACAAACATTTAACCACATTTCACGATTCAAATACATTACTCCACTGTGAAATTGATGACTATAAGTGATAACGGTATCAATCAAAAGAAGCACATAGCAACAGAAAGAAGTCTTTCCTAATAACTCCAATAGTCACAATGCTGGGAGTGGTGGTTCCCATCCAACAAAATCACACTCGATGGTAGAACAAACACAGCGGTCATCAAACGGAATCTCCCTGCTGAGAGGGAACAAACATGTACCACAATTTGTGCAGCACTTTGATTATTTTTAGTGACCACTGGAATAAGATTATTAAAAATACAAAGCGAATGAAGGAGATACCTAAACAAGAAGATATATTACATTCCGAACATTGATTATTCAGTAAGGAGGATGTGGTGTTCCATATGCACAAAAAACCCATTGAATGGAGAATCTGCTTTGAGGCCATACAAGCAGATGACCCTGCTGTAAAGAACAAACACTTAACCACATTTCACGATTCAAATACATTACTCCACTGTGAAATTGATGAATATAAGTGATAACGGTATCAATCAAAAGAAGCACCTAGCAACAGAAAGAAGTCTTTCCTAATAACTCCAATAGTCACAATGCTGGGAGTGGTGGTTCCCATCCAACAAAATCACACTCGATGGTAGAACAAACATAGCGGTCATCAAACGGAATCTCCCTGCTGAGAGGGAACAAACATGTACCACAATTTGTGCAGCACTTTGATTATTTTTAGTGACCACTGGAATAACATTTTTAAAAATACAAAGCGAATGAAGGAGATACCTAAACAAGAAGATATATTACATTCCGAACATCCATTATTCAGTAAGAAGGATGTGGAGTCCCATATGCACAAAAAACCCATTGAATGGAGAATCTGCTTTTTGGCCATACACACAGATGATCCTGCTGTAAGGAACAAACATTTAACCACATTTCACGATTCAAATACATTACTCCACTGTGAAATTGATGAATATAAGTGATAACAGTATCAATCAAAAGAAGCACCTAGCAACAGAAAGAAGTCTTTCCTAATAACTCCAATAGTCACAATGCTGGAAGTGGTGGTTCCCATCCAAAAAAATTACACTCGATGGTAGAACAAACATAGCGGTCATCAAACGGAATCTCCCTGCTGAGAGGGAACAAACATGTTCCACAATTTGTGCAGCACTTTGATTATTTTTAGTGACCACCGGAATAAGATTTTTGAAAATACAAAGCGAATGAAGGAGATACCTAAACAAGAAGATATATTACATTCCGAACATCCATTATTCAGTAAGGAGGATGTGGTGTCCCATGTGCACAAAAAACCCATTGAATGGAGAATCTGCTTTGAGGCCATACAAGCAGATGACCCTGCTGTAAAGAACAAACACTTAACCATATTTCACGATTCAAATACATTACTCCACTGTGAAAGTGATGAATATAAGTGATAACGGTATCAATCAAAAGAAGCACCTAGCAACAGAAAGAAGTCTTTCCTAATAACTCCAATAGTCAGATTGCTGGGAGTGGTGGTTCCCATCCAACAAAATCACACTCGATGGTAGAACAAACATAGCGGTCATCAAACGGAATCTCCCTGCTGAGAGGGAACAAACATATACCACAATTTGTGCAGCACTTTCATTATTTTTAGTGACCACTGGAATAACATTTTTAAAAATACAAAGCGAATGAAGGAGATACCTAAACAAGAAGATATGTTACATTCCGAACATCCATTATTCAGTAAGGAGGATGTGGTGTCCCATGTGCACAAAAAACCCATTGAATGGAGAATCTGCTTTGAGGCCATACAAGCAGATGACCCTGCTGTAAAGAACAAACACTTAACCATATTTCACGATTCAAATACATTACTCCACTGTGAAAGTGATGAATATAAGTGATAACGGTATCAATCAAAAGAAGCACCTAGCAACAGAAAGAAGTCTTTCCTAATAACTCCAATAGTCAGATTGCTGGGAGTGGTGGTTCCCATCCAACAAAATCACACTCGATGGTAGAACAAACATAGCGGTCATCAAACGGAATCTCCCTGCTGAGAGGGAACAAACATGTACCACAATTTGTGCAGCACTTTGATTATTTTTAGTGACCACTGGAATAACATTTTTAAAAATACAAAGCGAATGAAGGAGATACCTAAACAAGAAGATATGTTACATTCCGAACATCCATTATTCAGTAAGAAGGATGTGGAGTCCCATATGCACAAAAAACCCATTGAATGGAGAATCTGCTTTTTGGCCATACAAACAGATGACCCTGCTGTAAGGAACAAACATTTAACCACATTTCACGATTCAAATACATTACTCCACTGTGAAATTGATGAATATAAGTGATAACAGTATCAATCAAAAGAAGCACCTAGCAACAGAAAGAAGTCTTTCCTAATAACTCCAATAGTCACATTGCTGGGAGTGGTGGTTCCCATCCAACAAAATCACACTCGATGGTAGAACAAACATAGCGGTCATCAAACGGAATCTCCCTGCTGAGAGGGAACAAACATGTACCACAATTTGTGCAGCACTTTGATTATATTTAGTGACCATTAGAATAAGATTTTTAAAAATATAAACCAAATGAAGGAGATACCTAAACAAGAAGATTTATCACATTCTGAACATCCGTTATTCAGTAAGGTGTATGTGGTGTCCCATATGCACAAAAATACCATTGAATGGAGAATCTGCTTTTTGGCCATACCAACAGATGACCCTGCTGTAAGGAACAAACACTTAACCACATTTCACGATTCAAATACATTACTCCACTGTGAAATTGATGAATATAAGTGATAATGGTATCAATCAAAAGAAGCACCTAGCAACAGAAAGAAGTCTTTCCTAATAACTCCAATACTCAGAATGCTGGGAGTGGTGGTTCCCATCCAACAAAATCACACTCGATGGTAGAACAAACATAGCGGTCATCAAACGGAATCTCCCTGCTGAGAGGGAACAAACATGTACCACAATTTGTGCAGCACTTTGATTATTTTTAGTGACCACTGGAATAAGATTTTTAAAAATACAAAGCGAATGAAGGAGATACCTAAACAAGAAGATATATTACATTCCGAACATGCATTATTCAGTAAGGAGGATGTGGTGTCCCATATGCACAAAAAACCCATTGAATGGAGAATCTGCTTTTTGGCCATACAAACAGATGACCCTGCTGTAACGAACAAACATTTAACCACATTTCACGATTCAAATACATTACTCCACTGTGAAATTGATGAATATAAGTGATAACAGTATCAATCAAAAGAAGCACCTAGCAACAGAAAGAAGTCTTTCCTAATAACTCCAATAGTCAGATTGCTGGGAGTGGTGGTTCCCATCCAACAAAATCACACTCGATGGTAGAACAAACATAGCGGTCATCAAACGGAATCTCCCTGCTGAGAGGGAACAAACATGTACCACAATTTGTGCAGCACTTTGATTATATTTAGTGACCATTAGAATAAGATTTTTAAAAATATAAACCAAATGAAGGAGATACCTAAACAAGAAGATTTATCACATTCTGAACATCCGTTATTCAGTAAGGTGTATGTGGTGTCCCATATGCACAAAAATACCATTGAATGGAGAATCTGCTTTTTGGCCATACCAACAGATGACCCTGCTGTAAGGAACAAACACTTAACCACATTTCACGATTCAAATACATTACTCCACTGTGAAATTGATGAATATAAGTGATAATGGTATCAATCAAAAGAAGCACCTAGCAACAGAAAGAAGTCTTTCCTAATAACTCCAATACTCAGAATGCTGGGAGTGGTGGTTCCCATCCAACAAAATCACACTCGATGGTAGAACAAACATAGCGGTCATCAAACGGAATCTCCCTGCTGAGAGGGAACAAACATGTACCACAATTTGTGCAGCACTTTGATTATTTTTAGTGACCACTGGAATAAGATTTTTAAAAATACAAAGCGAATGAAGGAGACACCTAAACAAGAAGATATATTACATTCCGAACATCCATTATTCAGTAAGGAGGATGTGGTGTCCCATATGCACAAAAAACCCATTGAATGGAGAATCTGCTTTTTGGCCATACAAACAGATGACCCTGCTGTAACGAACAAACATTTAACCACATTTCACGATTCAAATACATTACTCCACTGTGAAATTGATGAATATAAGTGATAACGGTATCAATCAAAAGAAGCACCTAGCAACAGAAAGAAGTCTTTCCTAATAACTCCAATAGACAGAATGCTGGGAGTGGTCGTTCCCATCCAACAAAATCACACTCGATGGTAGAACAAACATAGCGGTCATCAAACGGAATCTCCCTGCTGAGAGGGAACAAACATGTACCACAATTTATGCAGCACTTTGATTATTTTTAGTGACCACTGGAATAAGATTTTTAAAAATACAAAGCGAATGAAGGAGATACCTAAACAAGAAGATATATTACATTCCGAACATGCATTATTCAGTAAGGAGGATGTGGTGTCCCATATGCACAAAAAACCCATTGAATGGAGAATCTGATTTGTAGCCATACAAGCAGATGTCCCTGCTGTAAAGAACAAACACTTAACCACATTTCACGATTGAAATACATTACTCCACTGTGAAATTGATGAATATAAGTGATAACGGCATCAATCAAAAGAAGCACCTAGCAACAGAAAGAAGTCTTTCCTAATAACTCCAATAGTCAGAATGCCCCCCCCATGAACCATGGACCTTGCCGTTGGTGGGGAGGCTTGCATGCCTCAGCGATACAGATAGCCGTATCGTAGGTGCAACCACAACGGAGGGGTAATTGTTGAGAGGCCAGACAAACGTGTGGTTCCTGAAGAGGGGCAGCAGCCTTTTCAGTAGTTGCAAGGGGAACAGTCTGGATGATTGACTGATCTGGTCTTGTAACAATAACCAAAACGGCATTGCCGTGCCGGTACTGCGAACGGCTGAAAGCAAGGGGAAACTACAGCCGTAATTTTTCCCGAGGGCATGCAGCTTTACTGTATGATTACATGATGATGGTGTCCTCCTGGGTAAAATATTCCGGAGGTAAAATAGTCCCCCATTCGGATCTCCGGGCGGGGACTACTCAAGAGGATGTCGTTTTCAGGAGAAAGAAAACTGGCGTTCTACGGATCGGAGTGTGGAATGTCAGATCCCTTAATCAGGCAGGTAGGTTAGAAAATTTAAAAAGGCAAATGGATAGGTTGAAGTTAGATATAGTGGGAATTAGTGAAGTTCGGTGGCAGGAGGAACAAGACTTCTGGTCAGGTGACTACAGGGTTATAAACACAAAATCAAATAGGGGTAATGCAGGAGTAGGTTTAATAATGAATAGGAAAATAGGAATGCGGGTAAGCTACTACAAACAGCATAGTGAACATATTATTGTGGCCAAGATAGATACGAAGCCCACACCTACTACAGTAGTACAAGTTTATATGACAACTAGCTCTGCAGATGACAAAGAAATTGAAGAAATGTATGATGAAATAAAAGAAATTATTCAGATTGTGAAGGGAGACGAAAATTTAATAGTCATGGGTGACTGGAATTCGAGTGTAGGAAAAGGGAGAGAAGGAAACATAGTAGGTGAATATGGATTGGGGGACAGAAATGAAAGAGGAAGCCGCCTGGTCAAATTTTGCACAGAGCACAACATAATCATAACTAACACTTGGTTTAAGAATCATGAAAGAAGGTTGTATACATGGAAGAACCCTGGAGATACTAAAAGGTATCAGATAGATTATATAATGGTAAGACAGAGATTTAGGAACCAGGTTTTAAACTGTAAGACATTTCCAGGGGCAGATGTGGACTCTGACCACAATCTATTGGTTATGACCTGTAGATTAAAACTGAAGAAACTGCAAAAAGGTGGGAATGTAAGGAGATGGGATCTGGATAAACTAAAAGAACCAGAGGTTGTACAGAGATTCAGGGAGAGCATAAGGGAGCAATTGACAGGAATGGGGGAAATAAATACAGTAGAAGAAGAATGGGTAGCTTTGAAGTATGAAGTAGTGAAGGCAGCAGAGGATCAAGTAGGTAAAAAGACGAGGGCTAGTAGAACTCCTTGGGTAACAGAAGAAATATTGAATTTAATTGATGAAAGGAGAAAATATAAAAATGCAGTAAGTGAAACAGGCAAAAAGGAATACAGACGTCTCAAAAATGAGATCGACAGGAAGTGCAAAATGGCTAAGCAGGGATGGCTAGAGGACAAATGTAAGGATGTAGAGGCCTATCTCACTAGGGGTAAGATAGATACCGCCTACAGGAAAATTAAAGAGACCCTTGGAGATAAGAGAACGACTTGTATGAATATCAAGAGCTCAGATGGAAACCCAGTTCTAAGCAAAGAAGGGAAAGCAGAAAGGTGGAAGGAGTATATAGAGGGTCTATACAAGGGCGATGTACTTGAGGACAATATTATGGAAATGGAAGGGGATGTAGTTGAAGATGAAATGGGAGATACGATACTGCGTGAAGAGTTTGACAGAGCACTGAAAGACCTGAGTCGAAACAAAGCCCCCGGAGTAGACAATATTCCATTGGAACTACTGACGGCCGTGGGAGAGCCAGTTCTGACAAAACTCTACCATCTGGTGAGGAAGATGTATGAGACAGGCGAAATACCCTCAGACTTCAAGAAGAATATAATAATTCCAATCCCAAAGAAAGAAGGTGTTGACAGATGTGAAAATTACCGAACTATCAGCTTAATAAGTCACAGCTGCAAAATACTAACACGAATTCTTTACAGACGAATGGAAAAACTAGTAGAAGCCAACCTCGGGGAAGATCAGTTTGGATTCCGTAGAAACACTGGAATACGTGAGGCAATACTGGCCTTACGACTTATCTTAGAAGAAAGATTAAGGAAAGGCAAACCTACGTTTCTAGCATTTGTAGACTTAGAGAAAGCTTTTGACAATGTTGACTGGAATACTCTCTTTCAAATTCTAAAGGTGGCAGGGGTAAAATACAGGGAGCGAAAGGCTATTTACAATTTGTACAGAAACCAGATGGCAGTTATAAGAGTCGAGGGACATGAAAAGGAAGCAGTGGTTGGGAAGGGAGTAAGACAGGGTTGTAGCCTCTCCCCGATGTTGTTCAATCTGTATATTGAGCAAGCAGTAAAGGAAACAAAAGAAAAATTCGGAGTAGGTATTAAAATTCATGGAGAAGTAATAAAAACTTTGAGGTTCGCCGATGACATTGTAATTCTGTCAGAGACAGCAAAGGACTTGGAAGAGCAGTTGAATGGAATGGACAGTGTCTTGAAAGGAGGATATAAGATGAACATCAACAAAAGCAAAACAAGGATAATGGAATGTAGTCTAATTAAGTCGGGTGATGCTGAGGGAAATAGATTAGGAAATGAGGCACTTAAAGTAGTAAAGGAGTTTTGCTATTTGGGGAGCAAAATAACTGATGATGGTCGAAGTAGAGAGGATATAAAATGTAGGCTGGCAATGGCAAGGAAAGCGTTTCTGAAGAAGAGAAATTTGTTAACATCCAGTATTGATTTAAGTGTCGGGAAGTCATTTATGAAAGTATTTGTATGGAGTGTAGCCATGTATGGAAGTGAAACATGGACGATAAATAGTTTGGACAAGAACAGAATAGAAGTTTTCGAAATGTGGTGCTACAGAAGAATGCTGAAGATTAGATGGGTAGATCACATAACTAATAACGAAGTATTGAATAGGATTGGGGAGAAGAGAAGTTTGTGGCGCAACTTGACCAGAAGAAGGGATCGGTTGGTAGGACATGTTCTGAGGCATCAACGGATCACCAATTTAGTATTGGAGGGCAGTGTGGAGGGTAAAAATCGTAGAGGTAGACCAAGAGATGAATACACAAAGCAGATTCAGAAGGATGTAGGTTGCAGTAGGTACTGGGAGATGAAAAAGCTTGCACAGGATAGAGTAGCATGGAGAGCTGCATCAAACCAGTCTCAGGACTGAAGACCACAACAACAACAACAGTCAGAATGCTGGGAGTGGTGGTTCCCATCCAACAAAATCACACTCGATGGTAGAACAAACATAGCGGTCATCAAACGGAATCTCCCTGCTGAGAGGGAACAAACATGTACCACTATTTGTGCAGCACTTTGATTATTTTTAGTGACCATTGGAATAAGATTTTTAAAAATATAAACCAAATGAAGGAGATACCTAAACAAGAAGATTTATCACATTCTGAATAACCATTATTCAGTAAGGAAGATGTGGTGTTCCATATGCACAAAAAACCCATTGAATGGAGAATCTGCATTGAGGCCATACAAGCAGATGACCCTGCTGTAAAGAACAAACACTTAACCACATTTCACGATTCAAATACATTACTCCACTGTGAAATTGATGAATATAAGTGATAACGGTATCAATCAAAAGAAGCACCTAGCAACAGAAAGAAGTCTTTCCTAATAACTCCAACAGTCACAATGCTGGGAGTGGTGGTTCCCATCCAACAAAATGACACTCGATGGTAGAACAAACATAGCGGTCATCAAACGGAATCTCCCTGCTGAGAGGGAACAAACATGTACCACAATTTGTGCAGCACTTTGATTATTTTTAGTGACCACTGGAATAAGATTTTCAAAAATATAAACCAAATGAAGGAGATACCTAAACAAGAAGATTTATCACATTCTGAACATCCGTTATTCAGTAAGGTGTATGTGGTGTCCCATATGCACAAAAATACCATTGAATGGAGAATCTGCTTTTTGGCCATACAAACAGATAACCCTGCTGTAAGGAACAAACATTTAACCACATTTCACGATTCAAATACATTACTCCTCTGTGAAATTGATGAATATAATTGATAACGGTATCAATCAAAAGAAGCACATAGCAACAGATAGAAGTCTTTCCTAATAACTCCAATAGTCAGAATGCTGGGAGTGGTCGTTCCCATCCAACAAAATCACACTCGATGGTAGAACAAACATAGCGGTCATCAAACGGAATCTCCCTGCTGAGAGGGAACAAACATGTACCACAATTTGTGCAGCACTTTGATTATTTTTAGTGACCACTGGAATAACATTTTTAAAAATACAAAGCGAATGAAGGAGATACCTAAACAAGAAGATATATTACATTCAGAACATCCATTATTCAGTAAAGAGGATGTGGTGTCCCATATGCACAAAAAAACCATTGAATGGAGAATCTGCTTTGTGGCCATACAAGCAGATGACCCTGCTGTAAAGAACAAACACTTAACCACATTTCACGATTCAAACACATTACTGCTCTGTGAAATTGATGAATATAAGTGATAACGGTATCAATCAAAAGAAGCACCTAGCAACGTAAAGAAGTCTTTCCTAATAACTCCAATAATCAGAATGCTGGGAGTGGTCGTTCCCATCCAACAAAATCACACTCGATGGTAGAACAAACATAGCGGTCATCAAACGGAATCTCCCTGCTGAGAGGGAACAAACATGTACCACAATTTGTGCAGCACTTTGATTATTTTTAGTGACCATTGGAATAAGATTTTTAAAAATATAAACCAAATGAAGGAGATACCTAAACAAGAAGATTTATCACATTCTGAATATCCATTATTCAGTAAGGTGTATGTGGTGTCCCATATGCATAAAAATACCATTGAATGGAGAATCTGCTTTTTGGCCATACAAACAGATGACCCTGCTGTAAAGAACAAACATTTAACCATATTTCACGATTCAAATACATTACTCCACTGTGAAAGTGATGAATATAAGGGATAACGGTATCAATCAAAAGAAGCACCAAGCAACAGAAAGAAGCCTTTCCTAATAACTCCAATAGTCAGAATGCTGTGAGTAGTCGTTCCCATCCAACAAAATCACACTCGATGGTAGAACAAACATAGCAGTCATCAAACGGAATCTCCCTGCTGACAGGGAACAAACATGTACCACAATATGTGCAGCACATTGATTATTTATAGTGACCACTGGAATAAGATTTTTAAAAATACAAAGCGAATGAGGGAGATACCTAAACAAGAAGATATATTACATTCCGAACATCCATTATTCAGTAAGGAGGATGTGGTGTCCCATATGCGTAAAAAACCCATTGAATGGAGAATCTGCTTTGTGGCCATAGATGCAGATGTCCCTGCTGTAAAGAACAAACACTTAACCACATTTCACGATTCAAATACATTACTCCACTGTGAAATTGATGTGATAACGGTATCAATCAAAAGAAGCACCTAGCAACAGAAAGAAGTCTTTCCTAATAACTCCAATAGTCAGAATGCTGGGAGTGGTGGTTCCCATCCAACAAAATCACACTCGATGGTAGAACAAACATAGCGGTCATCAAACGGAATCTCCCTGCTGAGAGGGAACAAACATGTACCACAATTTGTGCAGCACTTTGATTATTTTGAGTGACCACTTGAATATGATTTTTAAAAATACAAAGCGAATGGAGGAGATACCTAAACAAGAAGATATATTACATTCCGAACATCCATTATTCAGTAAGGTGTATGTGGTGTCATATATGCACAAAAATACCATTGAATGGAGAATCTGCTTTTTGGCCATACAAACAGATGACCCTGCTATAGAGAACAAACATTTAACCACATTTCACGATTCAAATACATTACTCCTCTGTGAAATTGATGAATATAATTGATAACGGTATCAATCAAAAGAAGCACCTAGCAACAGAAAGAAGTCTTTCCTAATAACACCAATAGTCAGAATGCTGGGAGTGGTCGTTCCCATCCAACAAAATCACACTCGATGGTAGAACAAACATAGCGGTCATCAAACGGAATCTCCCTGCTGAGAGGGAACAAACATGTACCACAATTTGTGCAGCACTTTGATTATTTTTAGTGACCACTGGAATAAGATTTTTAAAAATACAAAGCGAATGAAGGAGATACCTAAACAAGAAGATATATTACATTCAGAACATCCATTATTCAGTAAAGAGGATGTGGTGTCCCATATGCACAAAAACCCATTGAATGGAGAATCTGCTTTGTGGCCATACAAGCAGATGACCCTGCTGTAAAGAACAAACACTTAACCACATTTCACGATTCAAACACATTACTGCTCTGTGAAATTGATGAATATAAGTGATAACGGTATCAATCAAAAGAAGCACCTAGCAACGTAAAGAAGTCTTTCCTAATAACTGCAATAATCAGAATGCTGGGAGTGGTCGTTCCCATCCAACAAAATCACACTCGATGGTAGAACAAACATAGCGGTCATCAAACGGAATCTCCCTGCTGAGAGGGAACAAACATGTACCACAATTTGTGCAGCACTTTGATTATTTTTATTGACCATTGGATTAAGATTTTTAAAAATATAAACCAAATGAAGGAGATACCTAAACAAGAAGATTTATCACATTCTGAATATCCATTATTCAGTAAGGTGTATGTGGTGTCCCATATGCATAAAAATACCATTGAATGGAGAATCTGCTTTTTGGCCATACAAACAGATGACCCTGCTGTAAGGAACAAACATTTAACCATATTTCACGATTCAAATACATTACTCCACTGTGAAAGTGATGAATATAAGGGATAACGGTATCAATCAAAAGAAGCACCAAGCAACAGAAAGAAGCCTTTCCCAATAACTCCAATAGTCAGAATGCTGTGAGTAGTCGTTCCCATCCAACAAAATCACACTCGATGGTAGAACAAACATAGCAGTCATCAAACGGAATCTCCCTGCTGAGAGGGAACAAACATGTACCACAATTTGTGCAGCACATTGATTATTTATAGTGACCACTGGAATAAGATTTTTAAAAATACAAAGCGAATGAGGGAGATACCGAAACAAGAAGATATATTACATTCCGAACATCCATTATTCAGTAAGGAGGATGTGGTGTCCCATATGCGCAAAAAACCCATTGAATGGAGAATCTGCTTTGTGGCCATAGATGCAGATGTCCCTGCTGTAAAGAACAAACACTTAACCACATTTCACGATTCAAATACATTACTCCACTGTGAAATTGATGTGATAACGGTATCAATCAAAAGAAGCACCTAGCAACAGAAAGAAGTCTTTCCTAATAACTCCAATAGTCAGAATGCTGGGAGTGGTGGTTCCCATCCAACAAAATCACACTCGATGGTAGAACAAACATAGCGGTCATCAAACGGAATCTCCCTGCTGAGAGGGAACAAACATGTACCACAATTTGTGCAGCACTTTGATTATTTTTAGTGACCACTGGAATAAGATTTTTAAAAATACAAAGCGAATGAAGGAGATACCTAAACAAGAAGATATATTACATTCCGAACATCCATTATTCAGTAAGCAGGATGTGGTGTCCCATATGCACAAAAAACCCACTGAATGGAGAATCTGCTTTGTGGCCATAGATGCAGATGACCCTGCTGTAAAGAACATACACTTAACCACATTTCACGATTCAAATACATTACTCCTCTGTGAAATTGATGAATATAAGTGATAACAGTATCAATCAAAAGAAGCACCTAGCAACATAAAGAAGTCTTTCCTAATAACTCCAATAGTCGGAATGCTGGGAGTGGTTGTTCCCATCCAACAAAATCTCACTCGATGGTAGAACAAACATAGCGGTCATCAAACGGAATCTCCCTGCTGAGAGGGAACAAACATGTACCACAATTTGTGCAGCACTTTGATTATTTTGAGTGACCACTTGAATATGATTTTTAAAAATACAAAGCGAATGGAGGAGATACCTAAACAAGAAGATATATTACATTCCGAACATCCATTATTCAGTAAGGTGTATGTGGTGTCCCATATGCACAAAAATACCATTGAATGGAGAATCTGCTTTTTGGCCATACAAACAGATGACCCTGCTGTAGAGAACAAACATTTAACCACATTTCACGATTCAAATACATTACTCCTCTGTGAAATTGATGACTATAAGTGATAACGGTATCAATCAAAAGAAGCACCTAGCAACAGAAAGAAGTCTTTCCTAATAACTCCAACAGTCACAATGCTGGGAGTGGTGGTTCCCATCCAACAAAATCACACTCGATGGTAGAACAAACATAGCGGTCATCAAACGGAATCTCCCTGCTGAGAGGGAACAAACATGTACCACAATTTGTGCAGCACTTTGATTATTTTTGGTGACCACTGGAATAAGATTTTCAAAAATATAAACCAAATGAAGGAGATACCTAAACAAGAAGATTTATCACATTCTGAACATCCGTTATTCAGTAAGGTGTATGTGGTGTCCCATATGCACAAAAATACCATTGAATGGAGAATCTGCTTTTTGGCCATACAAACAGATGACCCTGCTGTAAGGAACAAACATTTAACCACATTTAACGATTCAAATACATTACTCCTCTGTGAAATTGATGAATATAATTGATAACGGTATCAATCAAAAGAAGCACCTAGCAACAGAAAGAAGTCTTTCCTAATAACACCAATAGTCAGAATGCTGGGAGTGGTCGTTCCCATCCAACAAAATCACACTCGATGGTAGAACAAACATAGCGGCCATCAAACGGAATCTCCCTGCTGAGAGGGAACAAACATGTACCACAATTTGTGCAGCACTTTGATTATTTTTAGTGACCACTGGAATAAGATTTTTAAAAATACAAAGCGAATGAAGGAGATACCTAAACAAGAAGATATATTACATTCAGAACATCCATTATTCAGTAAAGAGGATGTGGTGTCCCATATGCACAAAAAACCCATTGAATGGAGAATCTGCTTTGTGGCCATACAAGCAGATGACCCTGCTGTAAAGAACAAACACTTAACCACATTTCACGATTCAAACACATTACTGCTCTGTGAAATTGATGAATATAAGTGATAACGGTATCAATCAAAAGAAGCACCTAGCAACATAAAGAAGTCTTTCCTAATAACTCCAATAGTCAGAATGCTGGGAGTGGTCGTTCCCATCCAACAAAATCACACTCGATGGTAGAACAAACATAGCGGCCATCAAACGGAATCTCCCTGCTGAGAGGGAACAAACATGTACCACAATTTGTGCAGCACTTTGATTATTTTTAGTGACCACTGGAATAAGATTTTTAAAAATACAAAGCGAATGAAGGAGATACCTAAACAAGAAGATATATTACATTCAGAACATCCATTATTCAGTAAAGAGGATGTGGTGTCCCATATGCACAAAAAACCCATTGAATGGAGAATCTGCTTTGTGGCCATACAAGCAGATGACCCTGCTGTAAAGAACAAACACTTAACCACATTTCACGATTCAAACACATTACTGCTCTGTGAAATTGATGAATATAAGTGATAACGGTATCAATCAAAAGAAGCACCTAGCAACATAAAGAAGTCTTTCCTAATAACTCCAATAGTCAGAATGCTGGGAGTGGTCGTTCCCATCCAACAAAATCACACTCGATGGTAGAACAAACATGGCGGCCATCAAACGGAATCTCCCTGCTGAGAGGGAACAAACATGTACCACAATTTGTGCAGCACTTTGATTATTTTTAGTGACCACTGGAATAAGATTTTTAAAAATACAAAGCGAATGAAGGAGATACCTAAACAAGAAGATATATTACATTCAGAACATCCATTATTCAGTAAAGAGGATGTGGTGTCCCATATGCACAAAAAACCCATTGAATGGAGAATCTGCTTTGTGGCCATACAAGCAGATGACCCTGCTGTAAAGAACAAACACTTAACCACATTTCACGATTCAAACACATTACTGCTCTGTGAAATTGATGAATATAAGTGATAACGGTATCAATCAAAAGAAGCACCTAGCAACATAAAGAAGTCTTTCCTAATAACTCCAATAGTCAGAATGCTGGGAGTGGTCGTTCCCATCCAACAAAATCACACTCGATGGTAGAACAAACATGGCGGCCATCAAACGGAATCTCCCTGCTGAGAGGGAACAAACATGTACCACAATTTGTGCAGCACTTTGATTATTTTTAGTGACCACTGGAATAAGATTTTTAAAAATACAAAGCGAATGAAGGAGATACCTAAACAAGAAGATATATTACATTCAGAACATCCATTATTCAGTAAAGAGGATGTGGTGTCCCATATGCACAAAAAACCCATTGAATGGAGAATCTGCTTTGTGGCCATACAAGCAGATGACCCTGCTGTAAAGAACAAACACTTAACCACATTTCACGATTCAAACACATTACTGCTCTGTGAAATTGATGAATATAAGTGATAACGGTATCAATCAAAAGAAGCACCTAGCAACATAAAGAAGTCTTTCCTAATAACTCCAATAGTCAGAATGCTGGGAGTGGTCGTTCCCATCCAACAAAATCACACTCGATGGTAGAACAAACATGGCGGCCATCAAACGGAATCTCCCTGCTGAGAGGGAACAAACATGTACCACAATTTGTGCAGCACTTTGATTATTTTTAGTGACCACTGGAATAAGATTTTTAAAAATACAAAGCGAATGAAGGAGATACCTAAACAAGAAGATATATTACATTCAGAACATCCATTATTCAGTAAAGAGGATGTGGTGTCCCATATGCACAAAAAACCCATTGAATGGAGAATCTGCTTTGTGGCCATACAAGCAGATGACCCTGCTGTAAAGAACAAACACTTAACCACATTTCACGATTCAAACACATTACTGCTCTGTGAAATTGATGAATATAAGTGATAACGGTATCAATCAAAAGAAGCACCTAGCAACATAAAGAAGTCTTTCCTAATAACTCCAATAGTCAGAATGCTGGGAGTGGTCGTTCCCATCCAACAAAATCACACTCGATGGTAGAACAAACATGGCGGCCATCAAACGGAATCTCCCTGCTGAGAGGGAACAAACATGTACCACAATTTGTGCAGCACTTTGATTATTTTTAGTGACCATTGGATTAAGATTTTTAAAAATATAAACCAAATGAAGGAGATACCTAAACAAGAAGATTTATCACATTCTGAATATCCATTATTCAGTAAGGTGTATGTGGTGTCCCATATGCATAAAAATACCATTGAATGGAGAATCTGCTTTTTGGCCATACAAACAGATGACCCTGCTGTAAGGAACAAACATTTAACCATATTTCACGATTCAAATACATTACTCCACTGTGAAAGTGATGAATATAAGGGATAACGGTATCAATCAAAAGAAGCACCAAGCAACAGAAAGAAGCCTTTCCCAATAACTCCAATAGTCAGAATGCTGTGAGTAGTCGTTCCCATCCAACAAAATCACACTCGATGGTAGAACAAACATAGCAGTCATCAAACGGAATCTCCCTGCTGAGAGGGAACAAACATGTACCACAATTTGTGCAGCACATTGATTATTTATAGTGACCACTGGAATAAGATTTTTAAAAATACAAAGCGAATGAGGGAGATACCGAAACAAGAAGATATATTACATTCCGAACATCCATTATTCAGTAAGGAGGATGTGGTGTCCCATATGCGCAAAAAACCCATTGAATGGAGAATCTGCTTTGTGGCCATAGATGCAGATGTCCCTGCTGTAAAGAACAAACACTTAACCACATTTCACGATTCAAATACATTACTCCACTGTGAAATTGATGTGATAACGGTATCAATCAAAAGAAGCACCTAGCAACAGAAAGAAGTCTTTCCTAATAACTCCAATAGTCAGAATGCTGGGAGTGGTGGTTCCCATCCAACAAAATCACACTCGATGGTAGAACAAACATAGCGGTCATCAAACGGAATCTCCCTGCTGAGAGGGAACAAACATGTACCACAATTTGTGCAGCACTTTGATTATTTTTAGTGACCACTGGAATAAGATTTTTAAAAATACAAAGCGAATGAAGGAGATACCTAAACAAGAAGATATATTACATTCCGAACATCCATTATTCAGTAAGCAGGATGTGGTGTCCCATATGCACAAAAAACCCACTGAATGGAGAATCTGCTTTGTGGCCATAGATGCAGATGACCCTGCTGTAAAGAACATACACTTAACCACATTTCACGATTCAAATACATTACTCCTCTGTGAAATTGATGAATATAAGTGATAACAGTATCAATCAAAAGAAGCACCTAGCAACATAAAGAAGTCTTTCCTAATAACTCCAATAGTCGGAATGCTGGGAGTGGTTGTTCCCATCCAACAAAATCTCACTCGATGGTAGAACAAACATAGCGGTCATCAAACGGAATCTCCCTGCTGAGAGGGAACAAACATGTACCACAATTTGTGCAGCACTTTGATTATTTTGAGTGACCACTTGAATATGATTTTTAAAAATACAAAGCGAATGGAGGAGATACCTAAACAAGAAGATATATTACATTCCGAACATCCATTATTCAGTAAGGTGTATGTGGTGTCCCATATGCACAAAAATACCATTGAATGGAGAATCTGCTTTTTGGCCATACAAACAGATGACCCTGCTGTAGAGAACAAACATTTAACCACATTTCACGATTCAAATACATTACTCCTCTGTGAAATTGATGACTATAAGTGATAACGGTATCAATCAAAAGAAGCACCTAGCAACAGAAAGAAGTCTTTCCTAATAACTCCAACAGTCACAATGCTGGGAGTGGTGGTTCCCATCCAACAAAATCACACTCGATGGTAGAACAAACATAGCGGTCATCAAACGGAATCTCCCTGCTGAGAGGGAACAAACATGTACCACAATTTGTGCAGCACTTTGATTATTTTTGGTGACCACTGGAATAAGATTTTCAAAAATATAAACCAAATGAAGGAGATACCTAAACAAGAAGATTTATCACATTCTGAACATCCGTTATTCAGTAAGGTGTATGTGGTGTCCCATATGCACAAAAATACCATTGAATGGAGAATCTGCTTTTTGGCCATACAAACAGATGACCCTGCTGTAAGGAACAAACATTTAACCACATTTAACGATTCAAATACATTACTCCTCTGTGAAATTGATGAATATAATTGATAACGGTATCAATCAAAAGAAGCACCTAGCAACAGAAAGAAGTCTTTCCTAATAACACCAATAGTCAGAATGCTGGGAGTGGTCGTTCCCATCCAACAAAATCACACTCGATGGTAGAACAAACATAGCGGCCATCAAACGGAATCTCCCTGCTGAGAGGGAACAAACATGTACCACAATTTGTGCAGCACTTTGATTATTTTTAGTGACCACTGGAATAAGATTTTTAAAAATACAAAGCGAATGAAGGAGATACCTAAACAAGAAGATATATTACATTCAGAACATCCATTATTCAGTAAAGAGGATGTGGTGTCCCATATGCACAAAAAACCCATTGAATGGAGAATCTGCTTTGTGGCCATACAAGCAGATGACCCTGCTGTAAAGAACAAACACTTAACCACATTTCACGATTCAAACACATTACTGCTCTGTGAAATTGATGAATATAAGTGATAACGGTATCAATCAAAAGAAGCACCTAGCAACATAAAGAAGTCTTTCCTAATAACTCCAATAGTCAGAATGCTGGGAGTGGTCGTTCCCATCCAACAAAATCACACTCGATGGTAGAACAAACATAGCGGCCATCAAACGGAATCTCCCTGCTGAGAGGGAACAAACATGTACCACAATTTGTGCAGCACTTTGATTATTTTTAGTGACCACTGGAATAAGATTTTTAAAAATACAAAGCGAATGAAGGAGATACCTAAACAAGAAGATATATTACATTCAGAACATCCATTATTCAGTAAAGAGGATGTGGTGTCCCATATGCACAAAAAACCCATTGAATGGAGAATCTGCTTTGTGGCCATACAAGCAGATGACCCTGCTGTAAAGAACAAACACTTAACCACATTTCACGATTCAAACACATTACTGCTCTGTGAAATTGATGAATATAAGTGATAACGGTATCAATCAAAAGAAGCACCTAGCAACATAAAGAAGTCTTTCCTAATAACTCCAATAGTCAGAATGCTGGGAGTGGTCGTTCCCATCCAACAAAATCACACTCGATGGTAGAACAAACATGGCGGCCATCAAACGGAATCTCCCTGCTGAGAGGGAACAAACATGTACCACAATTTGTGCAGCACTTTGATTATTTTTAGTGACCACTGGAATAAGATTTTTAAAAATACAAAGCGAATGAAGGAGATACCTAAACAAGAAGATATATTACATTCAGAACATCCATTATTCAGTAAAGAGGATGTGGTGTCCCATATGCACAAAAAACCCATTGAATGGAGAATCTGCTTTGTGGCCATACAAGCAGATGACCCTGCTGTAAAGAACAAACACTTAACCACATTTCACGATTCAAACACATTACTGCTCTGTGAAATTGATGAATATAAGTGATAACGGTATCAATCAAAAGAAGCACCTAGCAACATAAAGAAGTCTTTCCTAATAACTCCAATAGTCAGAATGCTGGGAGTGGTCGTTCCCATCCAACAAAATCACACTCGATGGTAGAACAAACATGGCGGCCATCAAACGGAATCTCCCTGCTGAGAGGGAACAAACATGTACCACAATTTGTGCAGCACTTTGATTATTTTTAGTGACCACTGGAATAAGATTTTTAAAAATACAAAGCGAATGAAGGAGATACCTAAACAAGAAGATATATTACATTCAGAACATCCATTATTCAGTAAAGAGGATGTGGTGTCCCATATGCACAAAAAACCCATTGAATGGAGAATCTGCTTTGTGGCCATACAAGCAGATGACCCTGCTGTAAAGAACAAACACTTAACCACATTTCACGATTCAAACACATTACTGCTCTGTGAAATTGATGAATATAAGTGATAACGGTATCAATCAAAAGAAGCACCTAGCAACATAAAGAAGTCTTTCCTAATAACTCCAATAGTCAGAATGCTGGGAGTGGTCGTTCCCATCCAACAAAATCACACTCGATGGTAGAACAAACATGGCGGCCATCAAACGGAATCTCCCTGCTGAGAGGGAACAAACATGTACCACAATTTGTGCAGCACTTTGATTATTTTTAGTGACCACTGGAATAAGATTTTTAAAAATACAAAGCGAATGAAGGAGATACCTAAACAAGAAGATATATTACATTCAGAACATCCATTATTCAGTAAAGAGGATGTGGTGTCCCATATGCACAAAAAACCCATTGAATGGAGAATCTGCTTTGTGGCCATACAAGCAGATGACCCTGCTGTAAAGAACAAACACTTAACCACATTTCACGATTCAAACACATTACTGCTCTGTGAAATTGATGAATATAAGTGATAACGGTATCAATCAAAAGAAGCACCTAGCAACATAAAGAAGTCTTTCCTAATAACTCCAATAGTCAGAATGCTGGGAGTGGTCGTTCCCATCCAACAAAATCACACTCGATGGTAGAACAAACATGGCGGCCATCAAACGGAATCTCCCTGCTGAGAGGGAACAAACATGTACCACAATTTGTGCAGCACTTTGATTATTTTTAGTGACCACTGGAATAAGATTTTTAAAAATACAAAGCGAATGAAGGAGATACCTAAACAAGAAGATATATTACATTCAGAACATCCATTATTCAGTAAAGAGGATGTGGTGTCCCATATGCACAAAAATACCATTGAATGGAGAATCTGCTTTGTGGCCATACAAGCAGATGACCCTGCTGTAAAGAACAAACACTTAACCACATTTCACGATTCAAACACATTACTGCTCTGTGAAATTGATGAATATAAGTGATAACGGTATCAATCAAAAGAAGCACCTAGCAACAGAAAGAAGTCTTTCCTAATAACTCCAATAGTCAGAATGCTGGGAGTGGTCGTTCCCATCCAACAAAATCACACTCGATGGTAGAACAAACATGGCGGCCATCAAACGGAATCTCCCTGCTGAGAGGGAACAAACATGTACCACAATTTGTGCAGCACTTTGATTATTTTTAGTGACCACTGGAATAAGATTTTTAAAAATACAAAGCGAATGAAGGAGATACCTAAACAAGAAGATATATTACATTCAGAACATCCATTATTCAGTAAAGAGGATGTGGTGTCCCATATGCACAAAAATACCATTGAATGGAGAATCTGCTTTGTGGCCATACAAGCAGATGACCCTGCTGTAAAGAACAAACACTTAACCACATTTCACGATTCAAATACATTACTCCTCTGTGAAATTGATGAATATAATTGATAACGGTATCAATCAAAAGAAGCACCTAGCAACAGAAAGAAGTCTTTCCTAATAACACCAATAGTCAGAATGCTGGGAGTGGTCGTTCCCATCCAACAAAATCACACTCGATGGTAGAACAAACATAGCGGCCATCAAACGGAATCTCCCTGCTGAGAGGGAACAAACATGTACCACAATTTGTGCAGCACTTTGATTATTTTTAGTGACCACTGGAATAAGATTTTTAAAAATACAAAGCGAATGAAGGAGATACCTAAACAAGAAGATATATTACATTCAGAACATCCATTATTCAGTAAAGAGGATGTGGTGTCCCATATGCACAAAAAACCCATTGAATGGAGAATCTGCTTTGTGGCCATACAAGCAGATGACCCTGCTGTAAAGAACAAACACTTAACCACATTTCACGATTCAAACACATTACTGCTCTGTGAAATTGATGAATATAAGTGATAACGGTATCAATCAAAAGAAGCACCTAGCAACATAAAGAAGTCTTTCCTAATAACTCCAATAGTCAGAATGCTGGGAGTGGTCGTTCCCATCCAACAAAATCACACTCGATGGTAGAACAAACATGGCGGCCATCAAACGGAATCTCCCTGCTGAGAGGGAACAAACATGTACCACAATTTGTGCAGCACTTTGATTATTTTTAGTGACCACTGGAATAAGATTTTTAAAAATACAAAGCGAATGAAGGAGATACCTAAACAAGAAGATATATTACATTCAGAACATCCATTATTCAGTAAAGAGGATGTGGTGTCCCATATGCACAAAAATACCATTGAATGGAGAATCTGCTTTGTGGCCATACAAGCAGATGACCCTGCTGTAAAGAACAAACACTTAACCACATTTCACGATTCAAATACATTACTCCTCTGTGAAATTGATGAATATAATTGATAACGGTATCAATCAAAAGAAGCACCTAGCAACAGAAAGAAGTCTTTCCTAATAACACCAATAGTCAGAATGCTGGGAGTGGTCGTTCCCATCCAACAAAATCACACTCGATGGTAGAACAAACATAGCGGCCATCAAACGGAATCTCCCTGCTGAGAGGGAACAAACATGTACCACAATTTGTGCAGCACTTTGATTATTTTTAGTGACCACTGGAATAAGATTTTTAAAAATACAAAGCGAATGAAGGAGTTACCTAAACAAGAAGATATATTACATTCAGAACATCCATTATTCAGTAAAGAGGATGTGGTGTCCCATATGCACAAAAAACCCATTGAATGGAGAATCTGCTTTGTGGCCATACAAGCAGATGACCCTGCTGTAAAGAACAAACACTTAACCACATTTCACGATTCAAACACATTACTGCTCTGTGAAATTGATGAATATAAGTGATAACGGTATCAATCAAAAGAAGCACCTAGCAACATAAAGAAGTCTTTCCTAATAACTCCAATACTCAGAATGCTGGGAGTGGTCGTTCCCATCCAACAAAATCACACTCGATGGTAGAACAAACATGGCGGCCATCAAACGGAATCTCCCTGCTGAGAGGGAACAAACATGTACCACAATTTGTGCAGCACTTTGATTATTTTTAGTGACCACTGGAATAAGATTTTTAAAAATACAAAGCGAATGAAGGAGATACCTAAACAAGAAGATATATTACATTCAGAACATCCATTATTCAGTAAAGAGGATGTGGTGTCCCATATGCACAAAAATACCATTGAATGGAGAATCTGCTTTGTGGCCATACAAGCAGATGACCCTGCTGTAAAGAACAAACACTTAACCACATTTCACGATTCAAACACATTACTGCTCTGTGAAATTGATGAATATAAGTGATAACGGTATCAATCAAAAGAAGCACCTAGCAACATAAAGAAGTCTTTCCTAATAACTCCAATAGTCAGAATGCTGGGAGTGGTCGTTCCCATCCAACAAAATCACACTCGATGGTAGAACAAACATGGCGGCCATCAAACGGAATCTCCCTGCTGAGAGGGAACAAACATGTACCACAATTTGTGCAGCACTTTGATTATTTTTAGTGACCACTGGAATAAGATTTTTAAAAATACAAAGCGAATGAAGGAGATACCTAAACAAGAAGATATATTACATTCAGAACATCCATTATTCAGTAAAGAGGATGTGGTGTCCCATATGCACAAAAAACCCATTGAATGGAGAATCTGCTTTGTGGCCATACAAGCAGATGACCCTGCTGTAAAGAACAAACACTTAACCACATTTCACGATTCAAACACATTACTGCTCTGTGAAATTGATGAATATAAGTGATAACGGTATCAATCAAAAGAAGCACCTAGCAACATAAAGAAGTCTTTCCTAATAACTCCAATAGTCAGAATGCTGGGAGTGGTCGTTCCCATCCAACAAAATCACACTCGATGGTAGAACAAACATGGCGGCCATCAAACGGAATCTCCCTGCTGAGAGGGAACAAACATGTACCACAATTTGTGCAGCACTTTGATTATTTTTAGTGACCACTGGAATAAGATTTTTAAAAATACAAAGCGAATGAAGGAGATACCTAAACAAGAAGATATATTACATTCAGAACATCCATTATTCAGTAAAGAGGATGTGGTGTCCCATATGCACAAAAATACCATTGAATGGAGAATCTGCTTTGTGGCCATACAAGCAGATGACCCTGCTGTAAAGAACAAACACTTAACCACATTTCACGATTCAAACACATTACTGCTCTGTGAAATTGATGAATATAAGTGATAACGGTATCAATCAAAAGAAGCACCTAGCAACATAAAGAAGTCTTTCCTAATAACTCCAATAGTCAGAATGCTGGGAGTGGTCGTTCCCATCCAACAAAATCACACTCGATGGTAGAACAAACATGGCGGCCATCAAACGGAATCTCCCTGCTGAGAGGGAACAAACATGTACCACAATTTGTGCAGCACTTTGATTATTTTTAGTGACCACTGGAATAAGATTTTTAAAAATACAAAGCGAATGAAGGAGATACCTAAACAAGAAGATATATTACATTCAGAACATCCATTATTCAGTAAAGAGGATGTGGTGTCCCATATGCACAAAAATACCATTGAATGGAGAATCTGCTTTGTGGCCATACAAGCAGATGACCCTGCTGTAAAGAACAAACACTTAACCACATTTCACGATTCAAATACATTACTCCTCTGTGAAATTGATGAATATAATTGATAACGGTATCAATCAAAAGAAGCACCTAGCAACAGAAAGAAGTCTTTCCTAATAACACCAATAGTCAGAATGCTGGGAGTGGTCGTTCCCATCCAACAAAATCACACTCGATGGTAGAACAAACATAGCGGCCATCAAACGGAATCTCCCTGCTGAGAGGGAACAAACATGTACCACAATTTGTGCAGCACTTTGATTATTTTTAGTGACCACTGGAATAAGATTTTTAAAAATACAAAGCGAATGAAGGAGATACCTAAACAAGAAGATATATTACATTCAGAACATCCATTATTCAGTAAAGAGGATGTGGTGTCCCATATGCACAAAAAACCCATTGAATGGAGAATCTGCTTTGTGGCCATACAAGCAGATGACCCTGCTGTAAAGAACAAACACTTAACCACATTTCACGATTCAAACACATTACTGCTCTGTGAAATTGATGAATATAAGTGATAACGGTATCAATCAAAAGAAGCACCTAGCAACATAAAGAAGTCTTTCCTAATAACTCCAATAGTCAGAATGCTGGGAGTGGTCGTTCCCATCCAACAAAATCACACTCGATGGTAGAACAAACATGGCGGCCATCAAACGGAATCTCCCTGCTGAGAGGGAACAAACATGTACCACAATTTGTGCAGCACTTTGATTATTTTTAGTGACCACTGGAATAAGATTTTTAAAAATACAAAGCGAATGAAGGAGATACCTAAACAAGAAGATATATTACATTCAGAACATCCATTATTCAGTAAAGAGGATGTGGTGTCCCATATGCACAAAAAACCCATTGAATGGAGAATCTGCTTTGTGGCCATACAAGCAGATGACCCTGCTGTAAAGAACAAACACTTAACCACATTTCACGATTCAAACACATTACTGCTCTGTGAAATTGATGAATATAAGTGATAACGGTATCAATCAAAAGAAGCACCTAGCAACATAAAGAAGTCTTTCCTAATAACTCCAATAGTCAGAATGCTGGGAGTGGTCGTTCCCATCCAACAAAATCACACTCGATGGTAGAACAAACATAGCGGCCATCAAACGGAATCTCCCTGCTGAGAGGGAACAAACATGTACCACAATTTGTGCAGCACTTTGATTATTTTTAGTGACCACTGGAATAAGATTTTTAAAAATACAAAGCGAATGAAGGAGATACCTAAACAAGAAGATATATTACATTCAGAACATCCATTATTCAGTAAAGAGGATGTGGTGTCCCATATGCACAAAAATACCATTGAATGGAGAATCTGCTTTGTGGCCATACAAGCAGATGACCCTGCTGTAAAGAACAAACACTTAACCACATTTCACGATTCAAACACATTACTGCTCTGTGAAATTGATGAATATAAGTGATAACGGTATCAATCAAAAGAAGCACCTAGCAACATAAAGAAGTCTTTCCTAATAACTCCAATAGTCAGAATGCTGGGAGTGGTCGTTCCCATCCAACAAAATCACACTCGATGGTAGAACAAACATAGCGGCCATCAAACGGAATCTCCCTGCTGAGAGGGAACAAACATGTACCACAATTTGTGCAGCACTTTGATTATTTTTAGTGACCACTGGAATAAGATTTTTAAAAATACAAAGCGAATGAAGGAGATACCTAAACAAGAAGATATATTACATTCAGAACATCCATTATTCAGTAAAGAGGATGTGGTGTCCCATATGCACAAAAAACCCATTGAATGGAGAATCTGCTTTGTGGCCATACAAGCAGATGACCCTGCTGTAAAGAACAAACACTTAACCACATTTCACGATTCAAACACATTACTGCTCTGTGAAATTGATGAATATAAGTGATAACGGTATCAATCAAAAGAAGCACCTAGCAACATAAAGAAGTCTTTCCTAATAACTCCAATAGTCAGAATGCTGGGAGTGGTCGTTCCCATCCAACAAAATCACACTCGATGGTAGAACAAACATAGCGGCCATCAAACGGAATCTCCCTGCTGAGAGGGAACAAACATGTACCACAATTTGTGCAGCACTTTGATTATTTTTAGTGACCACTGGAATAAGATTTTTAAAAATACAAAGCGAATGAAGGAGATACCTAAACAAGAAGATATATTACATTCAGAACATCCATTATTCAGTAAAGAGGATGTGGTGTCCCATATGCACAAAAAACCCATTGAATGGAGAATCTGCTTTGTGGCCATACAAGCAGATGACCCTGCTGTAAAGAACAAACACTTAACCACATTTCACGATTCAAACACATTACTGCTCTGTGAAATTGATGAATATAAGTGATAACGGTATCAATCAAAAGAAGCACCTAGCAACATAAAGAAGTCTTTCCTAATAACTCCAATAGTCAGAATGCTGGGAGTGGTCGTTCCCATCCAACAAAATCACACTCGATGGTAGAACAAACATAGCGGCCATCAAACGGAATCTCCCTGCTGAGAGGGAACAAACATGTACCACAATTTGTGCAGCACTTTGATTATTTTTAGTGACCACTGGAATAAGATCTTTAAAAATACAAAGCGAATGAAGGAGATACCTAAACAAGAAGATATATTACATTCAGAACATCCATTATTCAGTAAAGAGGATGTGGTGTCCCATATGCACAAAAATACCATTGAATGGAGAATCTGCTTTGTGGCCATACAAGCAGATGACCCTGCTGTAAAGAACAAACACTTAACCACATTTCACGATTCAAACACATTACTGCTCTGTGAAATTGATGAATATAAGTGATAACGGTATCAATCAAAAGAAGCACCTAGCAACATAAAGAAGTCTTTCCTAATAACTCCAATAGTCAGAATGCTGGGAGTGGTCGTTCCCATCCAACAAAATCACACTCGATGGTAGAACAAACATAGCGGCCATCAAACGGAATCTCCCTGCTGAGAGGGAACAAACATGTACCACAATTTGTGCAGCACTTTGATTATTTTTAGTGACCACTGGAATAAGATTTTTAAAAATACAAAGCGAATGAAGGAGATACCTAAACAAGAAGATATATTACATTCAGAACATCCATTATTCAGTAAAGAGGATGTGGTGTCCCATATGCACAAAAAACCCATTGAATGGAGAATCTGCTTTGTGGCCATACAAGCAGATGACCCTGCTGTAAAGAACAAACACTTAACCACATTTCACGATTCAAACACATTACTGCTCTGTGAAATTGATGAATATAAGTGATAACGGTATCAATCAAAAGAAGCACCTAGCAACATAAAGAAGTCTTTCCTAATAACTCCAATAGTCAGAATGCTGGGAGTGGTCGTTCCCATCCAACAAAATCACACTCGATGGTAGAACAAACATGGCGGCCATCAAACGGAATCTCCCTGCTGAGAGGGAACAAACATGTACCACAATTTGTGCAGCACTTTGATTATTTTTAGTGACCACTGGAATAAGATTTTTAAAAATACAAAGCGAATGAAGGAGATACCTAAACAAGAAGATATATTACATTCAGAACATCCATTATTCAGTAAAGAGGATGTGGTGTCCCATATGCACAAAAAACCCATTGAATGGAGAATCTGCTTTGTGGCCATACAAGCAGATGACCCTGCTGTAAAGAACAAACACTTAACCACATTTCACGATTCAAACACATTACTGCTCTGTGAAATTGATGAATATAAGTGATAACGGTATCAATCAAAA
Source organism: Schistocerca americana (assembly GCF_021461395.2). NCBI lineage: Eukaryota > Metazoa > Arthropoda > Insecta > Orthoptera > Acrididae > Schistocerca > Schistocerca americana. Next base: position 208,862,244 of record NC_060129.1, on the reverse strand, counting down.
GAAGCACCTAGCAACATAAAGAAGTCTTTCCTAATAACTCCAATAGTCAGAATGCTGGGAGTGGTCGTTCCCATCCAACAAAATCACACTCGATGGTAGAACAAACATGGCGGCCATCAAACGGAATCTCCCTGCTGAGAGGGAACAAACATGTACCACAATTTGTGCAGCACTTTGATTATTTTTAGTGACCACTGGAATAAGATTTTTAAAAATACAAAGCGAATGAAGGAGATACCTAAACAAGAAGATATATTACATTCAGAACATCCATTATTCAGTAAAGAGGATGTGGTGTCCCATATGCACAAAAAACCCATTGAATGGAGAATCTGCTTTGTGGCCATACAAGCAGATGACCCTGCTGTAAAGAACAAACACTTAACCACATTTCACGATTCAAACACATTACTGCTCTGTGAAATTGATGAATATAAGTGATAACGGTATCAATCAAAAGAAGCACCTAGCAACATAAAGAAGTCTTTCCTAATAACTCCAATAGTCAGAATGCTGGGAGTGGTCGTTCCCATCCAACAAAATCACACTCGATGGTAGAACAAACATGGCGGCCATCAAACGGAATCTCCCTGCTGAGAGGGAACAAACATGTACCACAATTTGTGCAGCACTTTGATTATTTTTAGTGACCACTGGAATAAGATTTTTAAAAATACAAAGCGAATGAAGGAGATACCTAAACAAGAAGATATATTACATTCAGAACATCCATTATTCAGTAAAGAGGATGTGGTGTCCCATATGCACAAAAATACCATTGAATGGAGAATCTGCTTTGTGGCCATACAAGCAGATGACCCTGCTGTAAAGAACAAACACTTAACCACATTTCACGATTCAAACACATTACTGCTCTGTGAAATTGATGAATATAAGTGATAACGGTATCAATCAAAAGAAGCACCTAGCAACATAAAGAAGTCTTTCCTAATAACTCCAATAGTCAGAATGCTGGGAGTGGTCGTTCCCATCCAACAAAATCACACTCGATGGTAGAACAAACATAGCGGTCATCAAACGGAATCTCCCTGCTGAGAGGGAACAAACATGTACCACAATTTGTGCAGCACTTTGATTATTTTTAGTGACCATTGGATTAAGATTTTTAAAAATATAAACCAAATGAAGGAGATACCTAAACAAGAAGATTTATCACATTCTGAATATCCATTATTCAGTAAGGTGTATGTGGTGTCCCATATGCATAAAAATACCATTGAATGGAGAATCTGTTTTTTGGCCATACAAACAGATGACCCTGCCGTAAGGAACAAACATTTAACCACATTTCATGATTCACATACATTACTCCTCTGTGAAATTGATGACTATAAGTGATAACAGTATCAATCAAAAGAAGCACCTAGCAAAAGAAAGAAGTCTTTCCTAATAACTTCAATAGTCAGAATGCTGGGAGTGGTGGTTCCCATCCAACAAAATCACACTCGATGGTAGAACAAACATAGCGGTCATCAAGCGGAATCTCCCTGCTGAGAGGGAACAAACATGGAACACAATTTGTGCGGCCCTTTGGTTATTTTTAGTGACCATTGGAATAAGATTTTCAAAAATATAAACCAAATGAAGGAGAAACCTAAACAAGAAGATTTATCACATTCTGAACATCCGTTATTCAGTAAGGTGTATGTGGTGTCCCATATGCACAAAAATACCATTGAATGGAGAATCTGCTTTTTGGCCATACAAACAGATGACCCTGCTGTAAGGAACAAACATTTAACCACATTTCACGATTCAAATACATTACTCCACTGTGAAATTGATGAATATAAGTGATAACGGTATCAATCAAAAGAAGCACCTAGCAACAGAAAGAAGTCTTTCCTAATAACTCCAATAGTCAGAATGCTGGGAGTGGTGGTGCCCATCCAACAAGATCACACTCGATGGTAGAACAAACATAGCGGTCATCAAACGGAATCTCCCTGCTGAGAGGGAACAAACATGTACCACAATTTGTGCAGCACTTTGATTATTTTTAGTGACCACTGGAATAAGTTTCTTAAAAATACAAAGCGAATGAAGGAGATACCTAAACAAGAAGACATATTACATTCCGAACATCCATTATTCAGTAAGGTGTATGTGGTGTCCCATATGCACAAAAATACCATTGAAGTACCACAATTTGTGCAGCACTTCGATTATTTTTAGTGACCACTGGAATAAGATTTTCAAAAATACAAAGCGAATGAAGGAGATACCTAAACAAGAAGATATATTACATTCCGAACATCCATTATTCAGTAAGGTGTATGTGGTGTCCCATATGCACAAAAATACCATTGAAGTACCACAATTTGTGCAGCACTTTGATTATTTTTAGTGACCACTGCAATAAGATTTTTAAAAATATAAACCAAATGAAGGAGATACCTAAACAAGAAGATTTATCACATTCTGAATATCCATTATTCAGTAAGGTGTATGTGGTGTCCCATATGCACAAAAATACCACTGAATGGAGAATCTGCTCTTTGGCCATACAAACAGATGACCCTGCTGTAAGGAACAAACATTTAACCACATTTCACGATTCAAATACATTACTCCACTGTGAAATTGATGAATATAAGTGATAACGGTATCAATCAAAAGAAGCACCTAGCAAAAGAAAGAAGTCTTTCCTAATAACTCCAATAGTCAGAATGCTGGGAGTGGTGGTTCCCATCCTACAAAATCACACTCGATGGTAGAACAAACATAGCGGTCATCAAACGGAATCTCCCTGCTGAGAGGGAACAAACATGTACCACAATTCGTGCAGCACTTTGATTATTTTTAGTGACCACTGGAATAAGATTTTTAAAAATACAAAGCGAATGAAGGAGATACCTAAACAAGAAGATATATTACATTCCGAACATCCATTATTCAGTAAGGTGTATGTGGTGTCCCATATGCACAAAAATAACATTGAAGTACCACAATTTGTGCAGCACTTTGATTATTTTTAGTGACCACTGGAATAAGATTTTTAAAAATACAAAGCGAATGAAGGAGATACCTAAACAAGAAGATATATTACATTCCGAACATCCATTATTCAGTAAGGAGGATGTGGTGTCCCATATGCACATTAAACCCATTGAATGGAGAATCTGCTTTGTGCCCATACAAGCAGATGACCCTGCTGTAGAGAACAAACACTAAACCACATTTCACGATTCAAATACATTACTCCACTGTGAAATTGATGAATATAAGTGATAACGGTACCAATCAAAAGAAGCACCTATCAAAAGAAAGAAGTCTTTCCTAATAACTCCAATAGTCAGAATGCTGGGAGTGGTGGTTCCCATCCAACAAAATCACACTCGATGGTAGAACAAACATAGCGGTCATCAAACGGAATCTCCCTGCTGAGAGGGAACAAACATGAAACACAATTTGTGCAGCACTTTGATTATTTTTAGTGACCACTGGAATAAGATTTTTAAAAATACAAAGCGAATGAAGGAGATACCTAAACAAGAAGATATATTACATTCCGAACATCCATTATTCAGTAAGGTGTATGTGGTGTCCCATATGCACAAAAATAACATTGAAGTACCACAATTTGTGCAGCACTTTGATTATTTTTAGTGACCACTGGAATAAGATTTTTAAAAATACAAAGCGAATGAAGGAGATACCTAAACAAGAAGATATATTACATTCCGAACATCCATTATTCAGTAAGGAGGATGTGGTGTCCCATATGCACATTAAACCCATTGAATGGAGAATCTGCTTTGTGCCCATACAAGCAGATGACCCTGCTGTAGAGAACAAACACTAAACCACATTTCACGATTCAAATACATTACTCCACTGTGAAATTGATGAATATAAGTGATAACGGTACCAATCAAAAGAAGCACCTATCAAAAGAAAGAAGTCTTTCCTAATAACTCCAATAGTCAGAATGCTGGGAGTGGTGGTTCCCATCCAACAAAATCACACTCGATGGTAGAACAAACATAGCGGTCATCAAACGGAATCTCCCTGCTGAGAGGGAACAAACATGAAACACAATTTGTGCAGCACTTTGATTATTTTTAGTGACCACTGGAATAAGATTTTTAAAAATACAAAGCGAATGAAGGAGATACCTAAACAAGAAGATATATTACATTCCGAACATCCATTATTCAGTAAGGTGTATGTGGTGTCCCATATGCACAAAAATAACATTGAAGTACCACAATTTGTGCAGCACTTTGATTATTTTTAGTGACCACTGGAATAAGATTTTTAAAAATACAAAGCGAATGAAGGAGATACCTAAACAAGAAGATATATTACATTCCGAACATCCATTATTCAGTAAGGAGGATGTGGTGTCCCATATGCACATTAAACCCATTGAATGGAGAATCTGCTTTGTGCCCATACAAGCAGATGACCCTGCTGTAGAGAACAAACACTAAACCACATTTCACGATTCAAATACATTACTCCACTGTGAAATTGATGAATATAAGTGATAACGGTACCAATCAAAAGAAGCACCTATCAAAAGAAAGAAGTCTTTCCTAATAACTCCAATAGTCAGAATGCTGGGAGTGGTGGTTCCCATCCAACAAAATCACACTCGATGGTAGAACAAACATAGCGGTCATCAAACGGAATCTCCCTGCTGAGAGGGAACAAACATGAAACACAATTTGTGCAGCACTTTGATTATTTTTAGTGACCACTGGAATAAGATTTTTAAAAATACAAAGCGAATGAAGGAGATACCTAAACAAGAAGATATATTACATTCCGAACATCCATTATTCAGTAAGGTGTATGTGGTGTCCCATATGCACAAAAATAACATTGAAGTACCACAATTTGTGCAGCACTTTGATTATTTTTAGTGACCACTGGAATAAGATTTTTAAAAATACAAAGCGAATGAAGGAGATACCTAAACAAGAAGATATATTACATTCCGAACATCCATTATTCAGTAAGGTGTATGTGGTGCCCCATATGCACAAAAATACCATTGAAGTACCACAATTTGTGCAGCACTTTGATTATTTTTAGTGACCACTGCAATAAGATTTTTAAAAATATAAACCAAATGAAGGAGATACCTAAACAAGAAGATTTATCACATTCTGAATATCCATTATTCAGTAAGGTGTATGTGGTGTCCCATATGCACAAAAATACCACTGAATGGAGAATCTGCTCTTTGGCCATACAAACAGATGACCCTGCTGTAAGGAACAAACATTTAACCACATTTCACGATTCAAATACATTACTCCACTGTGAAATTGATGAATATAAGTGATAACGGTACCAATCAAAAGAAGCACCTATCAAAAGAAAGAAGTCTTTCCTAATAACTCCAATAGTCAGAATGCTGGGAGTGGTGGTTCCCATCCAACAAAATCACACTCGATGGTAGAACAAACATAGCGGTCATCAAACGGAATCTCCCTGCTGAGAGGGAACAAACATGAAACACAATTTGTGCAGCACTTTGATTATTTTTAGTGACCACTGGAATAAGATTTTTAAAAATACAAAGCGAATGAAGGAGATACCTAAACAAGAAGATATATTACATTCCGAACATCCATTATTCAGTAAGGTGTATGTGGTGTCCCATATGCACAAAAATAACATTGAAGTACCACAATTTGTGCAGCACTTTGATTATTTTTAGTGACCACTGGAATAAGATTTTTAAAAATACAAAGCGAATGAAGGAGATACCTAAACAAGAAGATATATTACATTCCGAACATCCATTATTCAGTAAGGAGGATGTGGTGTCCCATATGCACATTAAACCCATTGAATGGAGAATCTGCTTTGTGCCCATACAAGCAGATGACCCTGCTGTAGAGAACAAACACTAAACCACATTTCACGATTCAAATACATTACTCCACTGTGAAATTGATGAATATAAGTGATAACGGTACCAATCAAAAGAAGCACCTATCAAAAGAAAGAAGTCTTTCCTAATAACTCCAATAGTCAGAATGCTGGGAGTGGTGGTTCCCATCCAACAAAATCACACTCGATGGTAGAACAAACATAGCGGTCATCAAACGGAATCTCCCTGCTGAGAGGGAACAAACATGAAACACAATTTGTGCAGCACTTTGATTATTTTTAGTGACCACTGGAATAAGATTTTTAAAAATACAAAGCGAATGAAGGAGATACCTAAACAAGAAGATATATTACATTCCGAACATCCATTATTCAGTAAGGTGTATGTGGTGTCCCATATGCACAAAAATAACATTGAAGTACCACAATTTGTGCAGCACTTTGATTATTTTTAGTGACCACTGGAATAAGATTTTTAAAAATACAAAGCGAATGAAGGAGATACCTAAACAAGAAGATATATTACATTCCGAACATCCATTATTCAGTAAGGAGGATGTGGTGTCCCATATGCACATTAAACCCATTGAATGGAGAATCTGCTTTGTGCCCATACAAGCAGATGACCCTGCTGTAGAGAACAAACACTAAACCACATTTCACGATTCAAATACATTACTCCACTGTGAAATTGATGAATATAAGTGATAACGGTACCAATCAAAAGAAGCACCTATCAAAAGAAAGAAGTCTTTCCTAATAACTCCAATAGTCAGAATGCTGGGAGTGGTCGTTCCCATTCAACAAAATCACACTCGATAGTAGAATAAACATAGCGGTCATCAAACGGAATCTCCCTGCTGAAAGGGAACAAACATGTACCACAATTTGTGCAGCACTTTGATTATTTTTAGTGACCACTGGAATAAGATTTTTAAAAATACAAAGCGAATGAAGGAGATACCTAAACAAGAAGATATATTACATTCCGAACATCCATTATTCAGTAAGGTGTATGTGGTGCCCCATATGCACAAAAATACCATTGAAGTACCACAATTTGTGCAGCACTTTGATTATTTTTAGTGACCACTGGAATAAGATATTTAAAAATACAAAGCGAATGAAGGAGATAACTAAACCAGAAGGTATATTACATTCCGAACATCCATTATTCAGTAAGGAGGATGTGGTGTCCCATATGCACATTAAACCAATTGAATGGAGAATCTGCTTTGTGGCCATACAAGCAGATGACCCTGCTGTAGAGAACAAACACTTAACCACATTTCACGATTCAAGTACATTACTCCACTGTGAAATTGATGAATATAAGTGATAACGGTATCAATGAAAAGAAGCACCTAGCAACATAAAGAAGACTTTCCTAATAACTCCAATAGTCAGAATGCTGGGAGTGGTGGTTCCCATCCAACAAAATCACACTCGATGGTAGAACAAACATAGCGGTCATCAAACGGAATCTCCCTGCTGAGAGGGAACAAACATGAAACACAATTTGTGCAGCACTTTGATTATTTTTAGTGACCACTGGAATAAGATTTTGAAAAATATAAACCAAATGAAGTAGATACCTAAACAAGAAGATTTATCACATTCTGAATATCCATTATTCAGTAAGGTGTATGTGGTGTCCCATATGCACAAAAATACCATTGAATGGAGAATCTGCTTTTTGGCCATACAAACAGATGACCCTGTTGTAAGGAACAAACATTTAACCACATTTCACGATTCAAATACATTACTCCACTGTGAAATTGATGAATATAAGTGATAACGGTACCAATCAAAACAAGCCCTTACCAACAAAAAAGAAGTCTTTCCTAATAACTCCAATAGTCAGAATGCTGGGAGTGGTGGTTCCCATCAAACAAAATCACACTCGATGGTAGAACAAACATAGCGGTCATCAAACGCAATCTCCCTGCTGAGAGGGAACAAACATGTACCACAATTTGGGCAGCACTTTGATTATTTTTAGTGCCCACTGGAATAAGATTTTTAAAAATACAAAGCGAATGAAGGAGATACCTAAACAAGAAGATATATTACATTCCGAACATCCATTATTCAGTAAGGTGTATGTGGTGTCCCATATGCACAAAAATACCATTGAAGTACCACAATTTGTGCAGCACTTTGATTATTTTTAATGACTACTGGAATAAGATTTTTAAAAATACAAAGCGAATGAAGGAGATACCTAAACAAGAAGATATATTACATTCCGAACATCCATTATTCAGTAAGGTGTATGCGGTGTCCCATATGCACAAAAATACCATTGAATGGAGAATCTGTTTTTTGCCCATACAAACAGATGACCCTGCTGTAAGGAACATACATTTAACCACATTTCACGATTCAAATACATTACTCCACTGTGAAATTGATGAATATAAGTGATAACGGTACCAATCAAAACAAGCCCTTACCAACAAAAAAGAAGTCTTTCCTAATAACTCCAATAGTCAGAATGTTGGGAGTGGTCATTCCCATCCAACAAAATCACACTCGATGGTAGAACAAACATAGCGGTCATCAAACGGAATCTCCCTGCTGAGAGGGAACAAACATGTACCACAATTTGTGCAGCACATTGATTATTTATAGTGACCACTGGAATAAGATTTTCAAAAATACAAAGCGAATGAAGGAGATACCTAAACAAGAAGATATATTACATTCCGAACATCCATTATTCAGTAAGGAGGATGTGGTGTCCCATATGCACAAAAATACCATTGAATGGAGAATCTGCTTTTTGGCCATACAAACACATGACCCTGCTGTAAGGAACAAACATTTAACCACATTTCACGATTCAAATACATTACTCCACTGTGAAATTGATGAATATAAGTGATAACAGTATCAATCAAAAGAAGCACCTAGCAACAGAAAGAAGTCTTTCCTAATAACTCCAATAGTCAGAATGCTGGGAGTGGTGGTTCCCATCCAACAAAATCACACTCGATGGTAGAACAAACATAGCGGTCATCAAACGGAATCTCCCTGCTGAGAGGGAAAGAACATGTACCACAATTTGTGCAGCACTTTGATTATTTTTAGTGACCACTGGAATAAGATTTTTAAAAATACAAAGCGAATGAAGGAGATACCTAAACAAGAAGATATATTACATTCCGAACATCCATTATTCAGTAAGGTGTATGTGGTGTCCCATATGCACAAAAATACCATTGAAGTACCACAATTTGTGCAGCACTTTGATTATTTTTAATGACCACTGGAATAAGATTTTTAAAAATACAAAGCGAATGAAGGAGATACCTAAACAAGAAGATATATTACATTCCGAACATACATTATTCATTAAGGTGTATGCGGTGTCCCATATGCACAAAAATACCATTGAATGGAGAATCTGTTTTTTGGCCATACAAACAGATGACCCTGCTGTAAGGAACAAACATTTAACCACATTTCACGATTCAAATACATTACTCCTCTGTGAAATTGATGAATATAAGTGATAACGGTATCAATCAAAAGAAGCACCAAGCAAAAGAAAGAAGTCTTTCCTAATAACTCCAATAGTCAGAATGTTGGGAGTGGTCATTCCCATCCAACAAAATCACACTCGATGGTAGAACAAACATAGCGGTCATCAAACGGAATCTCCCTGCTGAGAGGGAACAAACATGTACCACAATTTGTGCAGCACTTTGATTATTTTTAGTGACCACTGGAATAAGATTTTTAAAAATACAAAGCGAATGAAGGAGATACCTAAACAAGAAGATATATTACATTCTGAACATCCATTATTCAGTAAGGAGGATGTGGTGTCCCATATGCACAAAAATACCATTGAATGGAGAATCCGCTTTTTGGCCATACAAACAGATGACCCTGCTGTAAGTAACAAACATTTAACCACATTTCACGATTCAAATACATTACTCCACTGTGAAATTGATGAATATAAGTGATAACGGTATCAATCAAAAGAAGCACCTAGCAACAGAAAGAAGTCTTTCCTAATAACTCCAATAGTCAGAATGCTGGGAGTGGTGGTTCCCATCCAAAAAAATCACACTCGATGGTAGAACAAACATAGCGGTCATCAAACGGAATCTCCCTGCTGAGAGGGAACAAACATGTACCACAATTTGTGCAGCACATTGATTATTTTTAGTGACCACTGGAATAAGATTTTTAAAAATACAAAGCGAATGAAGGAGATACCTAAACAAGAAGATATATTTCATTCCGAACATCCATTATTCAGTAAGGTGTATGTGGTGTCCCATATGCACAAAAATACCATTGAAGTACCACAATTTGTGCAGCACTTTGATTATTTTTAATGACCACTGGAATAAGATTTTTAAAAATACATAGCGAATGAAGGAGATACCTAAACAAGAAGATATATTACATTCCGAACATACATTATTCATTAAGGTGTATGCGATGTCCCATACGCACAAAAATACCATTGAATGGAGAATCTGTTTTTTGGCCATACAAACAGATGACCCTGCTGTAAGGAACAAACATTTAACCACATTTCACGATTCAAATACATTACTCCTCTGTGAAATTGATGAATATAAGTGATAACGGTATCAATCAAAAGAAGCACCAAGCAAAAGAAAGAAGTCTTTCCTAATAACTCCAATAGTCAGAATGTTGGGAGTGGTCATTCCCATCCAACAAAATCACACTCGATGGTAGAACAAACATAGCGGTCATCAAACGGAATCTCCCTGCTGAGAGGGAACAAACATGTACCACAATTTGTGCAGCACATTGATTATTTATAGTGACCACTGGAATAAGATTTTTAAAAATACAAAGCGAATGAAGGAGATACCTAAACAAGAAGATATATTACATTCCGAACATCCATTATTCAGTAAGGAGGATGTGGTGTCCCATATGCACAAAAATACCATTGAATGGAGAATCTGCTTTTTGGCCATACAAACACATGACCCTGCTGTAAGGAACAAACATTTAACCACATTTCACGATTCAAATACATTACTCCACTGTGAAATTGATGAATATAAGTGATAACAGTATCAATCAAAAGAAGCACCTAGCAACAGAAAGAAGTCTTTCCTAATAACTCCAATAGTCAGAATGCTGGGAGTGGTGGTTCCCATCCAACAAAATCACACTCGATGGTAGAACAAACATAGCGGTCATCAAACGGAATCTCCCTGCTGAGAGGGAAAGAACATGTACCACAATTTGTGCAGCACTTTGATTATTTTTAGTGACCACTGGAATAAGATTTTTAAAAATACAAAGCGAATGAAGGAGATACCTAAACAAGAAGATATATTACATTCCGAACATCCATTATTCAGTAAGGTGTATGTGGTGTCCCATATGCACAAAAATACCATTGAAGTACCACAATTTGTGCAGCACTTTGATTATTTTTAATGACCACTGGAATAAGATTTTTAAAAATACAAAGCGAATGAAGGAGATACCTAAACAAGAAGATATATTACATTCCGAACATACATTATTCATTAAGGTGTATGCGGTGTCCCATATGCACAAAAATACCATTGAATGGAGAATCTGTTTTTTGGCCATACAAACAGATGACCCTGCTGTAAGGAACAAACATTTAACCACATTTCACGATTCAAATACATTACTCCTCTGTGAAATTGATGAATATAAGTGATAACGGTATCAATCAAAAGAAGCACCAAGCAAAAGAAAGAAGTCTTTCCTAATAACTCCAATAGTCAGAATGTTGGGAGTGGTCATTCCCATCCAACAAAATCACACTCGATGGTAGAACAAACATAGCGGTCATCAAACGGAATCTCCCTGCTGAGAGGGAACAAACATGTACCACAATTTGTGCAGCACTTTGATTATTTTTAGTGACCACTGGAATAAGATTTTTAAAAATACAAAGCGAATGAAGGAGATACCTAAACAAGAAGATATATTACATTCTGAACATCCATTATTCAGTAAGGAGGATGTGGTGTCCCATATGCACAAAAATACCATTGAATGGAGAATCCGCTTTTTGGCCATACAAACAGATGACCCTGCTGTAAGTAACAAACATTTAACCACATTTCACGATTCAAATACATTACTCCACTGTGAAATTGATGAATATAAGTGATAACGGTATCAATCAAAAGAAGCACCTAGCAACAGAAAGAAGTCTTTCCTAATAACTCCAATAGTCAGAATGCTGGGAGTGGTGGTTCCCATCCAAAAAAATCACACTCGATGGTAGAACAAACATAGCGGTCATCAAACGGAATCTCCCTGCTGAGAGGGAACAAACATGTACCACAATTTGTGCAGCACATTGATTATTTTTAGTGACCACTGGAATAAGATTTTTAAAAATACAAAGCGAATGAAGGAGATACCTAAACAAGAAGATATATTTCATTCCGAACATCCATTATTCAGTAAGGTGTATGTGGTGTCCCATATGCACAAAAATACCATTGAAGTACCACAATTTGTGCAGCACTTTGATTATTTTTAATGACCACTGGAATAAGATTTTTAAAAATACATAGCGAATGAAGGAGATACCTAAACAAGAAGATATATTACATTCCGAACATCCATTATTCAGTAAGGTGTATGCGGTGTCCCATATGCACAAAAATACCATTGAATGGAGAATCTGTTTTTTGCCCATACAAACAGATGACCCTGTTGTAAGGAACAAACATTTAACCACATTTCACGATTCAAATACATTACTCCACTGTGAAATTGATGAATATAAGTGATAACGGTACCAATCAAAACAAGCCCTTACCAACAAAAAAGAAGTCTTTCCTAATAACTCCAATAGTCAGAATGTTGGGAGTGGTCATTCCCATCCAACAAAATCACACTCGATGGTAGAACAAACATAGCGGTCATCAAACGGAATCTCCCTGCTGAGAGGGAACAAACATGTACCACAATTTGTGCAGCACATTGATTATTTATAGTGACCACTGGAATAAGATTTTCAAAAATACAAAGCGAATGAAGGAGATACCTAAACAAGAAGATATATTACATTCCGAACATCCATTATTCAGTAAGGAGGATGTGGTGTCCCATATGCACAAAAATACCATTGAATGGAGAATCTGCTTTTTGGCCATACAAACACATGACCCTGCTGTAAGGAACAAACATTTAACCACATTTCACGATTCAAATACATTACTCCACTGTGAAATTGATGAATATAAGTGATAACAGTATCAATCAAAAGAAGCACCTAGCAACAGAAAGAAGTCTTTCCTAATAACTCCAATAGTCAGAATGCTGGGAGTGGTGGTTCCCATCCAACAAAATCACACTCGATGGTAGAACAAACATAGCGGTCATCAAACGGAATCTCCCTGCTGAGAGGGAAAGAACATGTACCACAATTTGTGCAGCACTTTGATTATTTTTAGTGACCACTGGAATAAGATTTTTAAAAATACAAAGCGAATGAAGGAGATACCTAAACAAGAAGATATATTACATTCCGAACATCCATTATTCAGTAAGGTGTATGTGGTGTCCCATATGCACAAAAATACCATTGAAGTACCACAATTTGTGCAGCACTTTGATTATTTTTAATGACCACTGGAATAAGATTTTTAAAAATACAAAGCGAATGAAGGAGATACCTAAACAAGAAGATATATTACATTCCGAACATACATTATTCATTAAGGTGTATGCGGTGTCCCATATGCACAAAAATACCATTGAATGGAGAATCTGTTTTTTGGCCATACAAACAGATGACCCTGCTGTAAGGAACAAACATTTAACCACATTTCACGATTCAAATACATTACTCCTCTGTGAAATTGATGAATATAAGTGATAACGGTATCAATCAAAAGAAGCACCAAGCAAAAGAAAGAAGTCTTTCCTAATAACTCCAATAGTCAGAATGTTGGGAGTGGTCATTCCCATCCAACAAAATCACACTCGATGGTAGAACAAACATAGCGGTCATCAAACGGAATCTCCCTGCTGAGAGGGAACAAACATGTACCACAATTTGTGCAGCACTTTGATTATTTTTAGTGACCACTGGAATAAGATTTTTAAAAATACAAAGCGAATGAAGGAGATACCTAAACAAGAAGATATATTACATTCTGAACATCCATTATTCAGTAAGGAGGATGTGGTGTCCCATATGCACAAAAATACCATTGAATGGAGAATCCGCTTTTTGGCCATACAAACAGATGACCCTGCTGTAAGTAACAAACATTTAACCACATTTCACGATTCAAATACATTACTCCACTGTGAAATTGATGAATATAAGTGATAACGGTATCAATCAAAAGAAGCACCTAGCAACAGAAAGAAGTCTTTCCTAATAACTCCAATAGTCAGAATGCTGGGAGTGGTGGTTCCCATCCAAAAAAATCACACTCGATGGTAGAACAAACATAGCGGTCATCAAACGGAATCTCCCTGCTGAGAGGGAACAAACATGTACCACAATTTGTGCAGCACATTGATTATTTTTAGTGACCACTGGAATAAGATTTTTAAAAATACAAAGCGAATGAAGGAGATACCTAAACAAGAAGATATATTTCATTCCGAACATCCATTATTCAGTAAGGTGTATGTGGTGTCCCATATGCACAAAAATACCATTGAAGTACCACAATTTGTGCAGCACTTTGATTATTTTTAATGACCACTGGAATAAGATTTTTAAAAATACATAGCGAATGAAGGAGATACCTAAACAAGAAGATATATTACATTCCGAACATACATTATTCATTAAGGTGTATGCGATGTCCCATACGCACAAAAATACCATTGAATGGAGAATCTGTTTTTTGGCCATACAAACAGATGACCCTGCTGTAAGGAACAAACATTTAACCACATTTCACGATTCAAATACATTACTCCTCTGTGAAATTGATGAATATAAGTGATAACGGTATCAATCAAAAGAAGCACCAAGCAAAAGAAAGAAGTCTTTCCTAATAACTCCAATAGTCAGAATGTTGGGAGTGGTCATTCCCATCCAACAAAATCACACTCGATGGTAGAACAAACATAGCGGTCATCAAACGGAATCTCCCTGCTGAGAGGGAACAAACATGTACCACAATTTGTGCAGCACATTGATTATTTATAGTGACCACTGGAATAAGATTTTTAAAAATACAAAGCGAATGAAGGAGATACCTAAACAAGAAGATATATTACATTCTGAACATCCATTATTCAGTAAGGAGGATGTGGTGTCCCATATGCACAAAAATACCATTGAATGGAGAATCTGCTTTTTGGCCATACAAACAGATGACCCTGCTGTAAGTAACAAACATTTAACCACATTTCACGATTCAAATACATTACTCCACTGTGAAATTGATGAATATAAGTGATAACGGTATCAATCAAAAGAAGCACCTAGCAACAGAAAGAAGTCTTTCCTAATAACTCCAATAGTCAGAATGCTGGGAGTGGTGGTTCCCATCCAACAAAATCACACTCGATGGTAGAACAAACATAGCGGTCATCAAACGGAATCTCCCTGCTGAGAGGGAACAAACATGTACCACAATTTGTGCAGCACTTTTATTATTTTTAGTGAGCACTGGAATAAGATTTTTAAAAATACAAAGCGAATGAAGGAGATACCTAAACAAGAAGATATATTACATTCCGAACATCCATTATTCAGTAAGGTGTATGTGGTGTCCCATATGCACAAAAATACCATTGAAGTACCACTATTTGTGCAGCACTTTGATTATTTTTAATGACCACTGGAATAAGATTTTTAAAAATACAAAGCGAATGAAGGAGATACCTAAACAAGAAGATATATTACATTCCGAACATCTATTATTCAGTAAGGTGTATGCGGTGTCCCATATGCACAAAAATACCATTGAATGGAGAATCTGTTTTTTGGCCATACAAACAGATGACCCTGCTGTATGGAACAAACATTTAACCACATTTCACGATTCAAATACATTACTCCTCTGTGAAATTGATGAATACAAGTGATAACGGTATCAATCAAAAGAAGCACTTAGCAAAAGAAAGAAGTCTTTCCTAATAACTCCAATAGTCAGAATGCTGGGAGTGGTCATTCCCATCCAACAAAATCACACTCGATGGTAGAACAAACATAGCGGTCATCAAATGGAATCTCGCTGCTGAGAGGGAACAAACTTGTACCACAATTTGTGCAGCACTTTGATTATTTTTAGTGACCACTGGAATAAGATTTTTAAAAATACAAAGCGAATGAAGGAGATACCTAAACAAGAAGATATATTACATTCCGCACATCCATTATTCAGTAAGGAGGATGTGGTGTCCCATATGCACATTAAACCAATTGAATGGAGAATCTGCTTTGTGGCCATACAAGCAGATGATCCTGCTGTAGAGAACAAACACTTAACCACATTTCACGATTCAAGTACATTACTCCACTCTGAAATTGATGAATATAAGTGATAACGGTATCAATGAAAAGAAGCACCTAGCAACATAAAGAAGACTTTCCTAATAACTCCAATAGTCAGAATGCTGGGAGTGGTGGTTCCCATCCAACAAAATCACACTCGATGGTAGAACAAACATAGCGGTCATCAAACAGAATCTCCCTGCTGAGAGGGAACAAACATGAAACACAATTTGTGCAGCACTTTGATTATTTTTAGTGACCACTGGAATAAGATTTTGAAAAATATAAAACAAATGAAGTAGATACCTAAACAAGAAGATTTATCACATTCTGAATATCCATTATTCAGTAAGGTGTATGTGGTGTCCCATATGCACAAAAATACCATGGAATGGAGAATCTGCTTTTTGGCCATACAAACAGATGACCCTGTTGTAAGGAACAAACATTTAACCACATTTCACGATTCAAATACATTACTCCACTGTGAAATTGATGAATATAAGTGATAACGGTATCAATCAAAACAAGCGCTTAGCAACAAAAAAGAAGTCTTTCCTAATAACTCCAATAGTCAGAATGCTGGGAGTGGTGGTTCCCATCAAACAAAATCACACTCGATGTTTGAACAAACATAGCGGTCATCAAGTGCAATCTCCCTGCTGAGAGGGAACAAACATGTACCACAATTTGTGCAGCACTTTGATTATTTTTAGTGCCCACTGGAATAAGATTTTTAAATATACAAAGCGAATGAAGGAGATACCTAAACAAGAAGATATATTACATTCCGAACATCCATTATTCAGTAAGGAGGATGTGGTGTCCCATATGCACAAAAATACCATTGAATGGAGAATCTGCTTTTTGGCCATACAAACAGATGACCCTGCTGTAAGGAACAAACATTTAACCACATTTCACGATTCAAATACATTACTCCACTGTGAAATTGATGAATATAAGTGATAACGGTATCAATCAAAAGAAGCACCTAGCAACAGAAAGAAGTCTTTCCTAATAACTCCAATAGTCAGAATGCTGGGAGTGGTGGTTCCCATCCAACAAAATCACACTCGATGGTAGAACAAACATAGCGGTCATCAAACGGAATCTCCCTGCTGAGAGGGAACAAACATGTACCACAATTTGTGCAGCACTTTGATTATTTTTAGTGACCACTGGAATAAGATTTTTAAAAATACAAAGCGAATGAAGGAGATACCTAAACAAGAAGATATATTACATTCCGAACATCCATTATTCAGTAAGGTGTATGTGGTGTCCCATATGCACAAAAATACCATTGAAGTACCACAATTTGTGCAGCACTTTGAATATTTTTAATGACTACTGGAATAAGATTTTTAAAAATACAAAGCGAATGAAGGAGATACCTAAACAAGAAGATATATTACATTCCGAACATCCATTATTCAGTAATGTGTATGCGGTGTCCCATATGCACAAAAATACCATTGAAGGGAGAATCTGTTTTTTGCCCATACAAACAGATGACCCTGCTGTAAGGAACATACATTTAACCACATTTCACGATTCAAATACATTACTCCTCTGTGAAATTGATGAATATAAGTGATAACGGTATCAATCAAAAGAAGCACCTAGCAACAGAAAGAAGTCTTTCCTAATAACTCCAATAGTCAGAATGTTGGGAGTGGTCATTCCCATCCAACAAAATCACACTCGATGGTAGAACAAACATAGCGGTCATCAAACGGAATCTCCCTGCTGAGAGGGAACAAACATGTACCACAATTTGTGCAGCACATTGATTATTTATAGTGACCACTGGAATAAGATTTTTAAAAATACAAAGCGAATGAAGGAGATACCTAAACAAGAAGATATATTACATTCCGAACATCCATTATTCAGTATGGTGTATGTGGTGTCCCATATGCACAAAAATACCATTGAAGTACCATAATTTGTGCAGCACTTTGATTATTTTTAGTGACTACTGGAATAAGATTTTTAAAAATACAAAGCGAATGAAGGAGATAACTAAACCAGAAGATATCTTACATTCCGAACATCCATTATTCAGTAAGGAGGATGTGGTGTCCCATATGCACATTAAACCAATTGAATGGAGAATCTGCTTTGTGGCCATACAAGCAGATGATCCTGCTGTAGAGAACAAACACTTAACCACATTTCACGATTCAAGTACATTACTCCACTGTGAAATTGATGAATATAAGTGATAACGGTATCAATGAAAAGAAGCACCTAGCAACATAAAGAAGACTTTCCTAATAACTCCAATAGTCAGAATGCTGGGAGTGGTGGTTCCCATCCAACAAAATCACACTCGATGGTAGAACAAACATAGCGGTCATGAAACGGAATCTCCCTGCTGAGAGGGAACAAACATGTACCACAATTTGTGCAGCACTTTGATTATTTTTAGTGACCACTGAAATAACATTTTGAAAAATATAAACCAAATGAAGTAGATACCTAAACAAGAAGATTTATCACATTCTGAATATCCATTATTCAGTAAGGTGTATGTGGTGTCCCATATGCACAAAAATACCATGGAATGGAGAATCTGCTTTTTGGCCATACAAACAGATGACCCTGTTGTAAGGAACAAACATTTAACCACATTTCACGATTCAAATACATTACTCCACTGTGAAATTGATGAATATAAGTGATAACGGTATCAATCAAAAGAAGCACCTAGCAACATAAAGAAGACTTTCCTAATAACTCCAATAGTCAGAATGCTGGGAGTGGTGGTTCCCATCCAACAAAATCACACTCGATGGTAGAACAAACATAGCGGTCATCAAACGCAATCTCCCTGCTGAGAGGGAACAAACATGTACCACAATTTGTGCAGCACTTTGATTATTTTTAGTGACCACTGGAATAAGATTTTGAAAAATATAAACCAAATGAAGTAGATACCTAAACAAGAAGATTTATCACATTCTGAATATCCATTATTCAGTAAGGTGTATGTGGTGTCCCATATGCACAAAAATACCATGGAATGGAGAATCTGCTTTTTGGCCATACAAACAGATGACCCTGTTGTAAGGAACAAACATTTAACCACATTTCACGATTCAAATACATTACTCCACTGTGAAATTGATGAATATAAGTGATAACGGTATCAATCAAAACAAGCGCTTAGCAACAAAAAAGAAGTCTTTCCTAATAACTCCAATAGTCAGAATGCTGGGAGTGGTCATTCCCATCCAACAAAATCACACTCGATGGTAGAACAAACATAGCGGTCATCAAACGGAATCTCCCTGCTGAGAGGGAACAAACATGTACCACAATTTGTGCAGCACTTTGATTATTTTTAGTGACCACTGGAATAAGATTTTTAAAAATACAAAGCGAATGAAGGAGATACCTAAACAAGAAGATATATTACATTCCGAACATCCATTATTCAGTAAGGAGGATGTGGTGTCCCATATGCACAAAAATACCATTGAATGGAGAATCTGCTTTTTGGCCATACAAACAGATGACCCTGCTGTAAGTAACAAACATTTAACCACATTTCACGATTCAAATACATTACTCCACTGTGAAATTGATGAATATAAGTGATAACGGTATCAATCAAAAGAAGCACCTAGCAACAGAAAGAAGTCTTTCCTAATAACTCCAATAGTCAGAATGCTGGGAGTGGTGGTTCCCATCCAACAAAATCACACTCGATGGTAGAACAAACATAGCGGTCATCAAACGGAATCTCCCTGCTGAGAGGGAACAAACATGTACCACAATTTGTGCAGCACTTTGATTATTTTTAGTGACCACTGGAATAAGATTTTTAAAAATACAAAGCGAATGAAGGAGATACCTAAACAAGAAGATATATTACATTCCGAACATCCATTATTCAGTAAGGTGTATGTGGTGTCCCATATGCATAAAAATACCATTGAAGTACCACTATTTGTGCAGCACTTTGATTATTTTTAATGACCACTGGAATAAGATTTTTAAAAATACAAAGCGAATGAAGGAGATACCTAAACAAGAAGATATATTACATTCCGAACATCTATTATTCAGTAAGGTGTATGCGGTGTCCCATATGCACAAAAAAACCATTGAATGGAGAATCTGTTTTTTGGCCATACAAACAGATGACCCTGCTGTATGGAACAAACATTTAACCACATTTCACGATTCAAATACATTACTCCTCTGTGAAATTGATGAATACAAGTGATAACGGTATCAATCAAAAGAAGCACTTAGCAAAAGAAAGAAGTCTTTCCTAATAACTCCAATAGTCAGAATGTTGGGAGTGGTCATTCCCATCCAACAAAATCACACGCGATGGTAGAACAAACATAGCGGTCATCAAACGGAATCTCCCTGCTGAGAGGGAACAAACATGTACCACAATTTGTGCAGCACATTGATTATTTATAGTGACCACTGGAATAAGATTTTTAAAAATACAAAGCGAATGAAGGAGATACTTAAACAAGAAGATATATTACATTCCGAACATCCTATATTCAGTAAGGTGTATGTGGTGTCCCATATGCACAAAAATACCATTGAAATACCACAATTTGTGCAGCACTTTGATTATTTTTAATGACCACTGGAATAAGATTTTTAAAAATACAAAGCGAATGAAGGAGATACCTAAACAAGAAGATATATTACATTCCGAACATCCATTATTCAGTAAGGAGGATGTGGTGTCCCATATGCACAAAAATACCATTGAATGGAGAATCTGCTTTTTGGCCATACAAGCAGATGACCCTGCTGTAAAGAACAAACACTTAACCACATTTCACGATTCAAATACATTACTCCACTGTGAAATTGATGAATATAAGTGATAACGGTATCAATCAAAAGAAGCACCTAGCAACAGAAAGAAGTCTTTCCTAATAACTCCAATAGTCAGAATGCTGGGAGTGGTGGTTCCCATCCAACAAAATCACACTCGATGGTAGAACAAACATAGCGGTCATCAAACGGAATCTCCCTGCTGAGAGGGAACAAACATGTGCCACAATTTGTGCAGCACTTTGATTATTTTTAGTGACCACTGGAATAAGATTTTTAAAAATACAAAGCGAATGAAGGAGATACCTAAACAAGAAGATATATTACATTCCGAACATCCATTATTCAGTAAGGTGTATGTGGTGTCCCATATGCACAAAAATACCATTGAAGTACCACAATTTGTGCAGCACTTTGATTATTTTTGTGACCACTGGAATAAAATTTTTAAAAATACAAAGCGAATGAAGGAGATACCTAAACAAGAAGATATATAACATTCCGAACATCCATTATTCAGTAAGGAGGATGTGGTGTCCCATATGCACATTAAACCCATTGAATGGAGAATCTGCTTTGTGGCCATACAAGCAGATGACCCTGCTGTAGAGAACAAACACTTAACCACATTTCACGATTCAAATACATTACTCCACTGTGAAATTGATGAATATAAGTGATAACGGTATCAATCAAAAGAAGCACCTAGCAACATAAAGAAGTCTTTCCTAATAACTCCAATAGTCAGAAGCTGGGAGTGGTGGTTCCCATCCAACAAAATCACACTCGATGGTAGAACAAACATAGCGGTCATCAAACGGAATCTCCCTGCTGAGAGGGAACAAACATGTACCACAATTTGTGCAGCACTTTGATTATTTTTAGTGACCACTGGAATAAGATTTTTAAAAATACAAAGCGAATGAAGGAGATACCTAAACAAGAAGATTTATCACATTCTGAATATCCATTATTCAGTAAGGTGTATGTGGTGTCCCATATGCACAAAAATACCATTGAATGGAGAATCTGCTTTTTGGCCATACAAACAGATGACCCTGTTGTAAGGAACAAACATTTAACCACATTTCACGATTCAAATACATTACTCCTCTGTGAAATTGATGAATACAAGTGATAACGGTATCAATCAAAAGAAGCACTTAGCAAAAGAAAGAAGTCTTTCCTAATAACTCCAATAGTCAGAATGTTGGGAGTGGTCATTCCCATCCAACAAAATCACACGCGATGGTAGAACAAACATAGCGGTCATCAAACGGAATCTCCCTGCTGAGAGGGAACAAACATGTACCACAATTTGTGCAGCACATTGATTATTTATAGTGACCACTGGAATAAGATTTTTAAAAATACAAAGCGAATGAAGGAGATACTTAAACAAGAAGATATATTACATTCCGAACATCCTATATTCAGTAAGGTGTATGTGGTGTCCCATATGCACAAAAATACCATTGAAATACCACGATTTGTGCAGCACTTTGATTATTTTTAATGACCACTGGAATAAGATTTTTAAAAATACAAAGCGAATGAAGGAGATACCTAAACAAGAAGATATATTACATTCCGAACATCCATTATTCAGTAAGGTGTATGCGGTGTCCCATATGCACAAAAATACCATTGAATGGAGAATCTGTTTTTTGGCCACACAAGCAGATGTCCCTGCTGTAAAGAACAAACACTTAACCACATTTCACGATTCAAATACATTACTCCACTGTGAATTTGATGAATATAAGTGATAACGGTATCAATCAAAAGAAGCACCTAGCAACAGAAAGAAGACTTTCCTAATAACTACAATAGTCAGAATGCTGGGAGTGGTGGTTCCCATCCAACAAAATCACACTCGATGGTAGAACAAACATAGCGGCCATCAAACGGAATCTCCCTGCTGAGAGGGAACAAACATGTGCCACAATTTGTGCAGCACTTTGATTATTTTTATTGACCACTGGAATAAGATTTTTAAAAATATAAACCAAATGAAGGAGATACCTAAACAAGAAGATTTATCACATTCTGAATATCCATTATTCAGTAAGGTGTATGTGGTGTCCCATATGCACAAAAATACCACTGAATGGAGAATCTGCTTTTTGGCCATACAAACAGATGACCCTGCTGTAAGGAACAAACATTTAACCACATTTCACAATTCAAATACATTACTCCTCTGTGAAATTGATGAATATAAGTGACAACGGTATCAATCAAAAGAAGCACCTAGCAAAAGAAAGAAGTCTTTCCTAATAACTCCAATAGTCAGAATGCTGGGAGTGGTGGTTCCCATCCAACAAAATCACACTCGATGGTAGAACAAACATAGCGGTCATCAAACGGAATCTCGCTGCTGAGAGGGAACAAACTTGTACCACAATTTGTGCAGCACTTTGATTATTTTTAGTGACCACTGGAATAAGATTTTTAAAAATACAAAGCGAATGAAGGAGATACCTAAACAAGAAGATATATTACATTCCGAACATCCATTATTCAGTAAGGTGTATGTGGTGTCCCATATGCACAAAAATACCATTGAAGTACCACAATTTGTGCAGCACTTTGATTATTTTTGTGACCACTGGAATAAAATTTTTAAAAATACAAAGCGAATGAAGGAGATACCTAAACAAGAAGATATATAACATTCCGAACATCCATTATTCAGTAAGGAGGATGTGGTGTCCCATATGCACATTAAACCCATTGAATGGAGAATCTGCTTTGTGGCCATACAAGCAGATGACCCTGCTGTAGAGAACAAACACTTAACCACATTTCACGATTCAAATACATTACTCCACTGTGAAATTGATGAATATAAGTGATAACGGTATCAATCAAAAGAAGCACCTAGCAACATAAAGAAGTCTTTCCTAATAACTCCAATAGTCAGAATGCTGGGAGTGGTGGTTCCCATCCAACAAAATCACACTCGATGGTAGAACAAACATAGCGGTCATCAAACGGAATCTCCCTGCTGAGAGGGAACAAACATGTACCACAATTTGTGCAGCACTTTGATTATTTTTAGTGACCACTGGAATAAGATTTTTAAAAATACAAAGCGAATGAAGGAGATACCTAAACAAGAAGATTTATCACATTCTGAATATCCATTATTCAGTAAGGTGTATGTGGTGTCCCATATGCACAAAAATACCATTGAATGGAGAATCTGCTTTTTGGCCATACAAACAGATGACCCTGCTGTAAGGAACAAACATTTAACCACATTTCACGATTCAAAAACATTACTCCACTGTGAAATTGATGAATATAAGTGATAACGGTATCAATCAAAAGAAGCACTTAGCAACAGAAACAAGTCTTTCCTAATAACTCCAATAGTCAGAATGCTGGGAGTGGTGGTTCCCATCCAACAAAATCACACTCGATGGTAGAACAAACATAGCAGTCATCAAACGGAATCTCCCTGCTGAGAGGGAACAATCATGTACCACAATTTGTGCAACACACTGTTTATTTTTAGTGACCATTGGAACAAGATATTTAAAAATATAAAGCAAATGAAGGAGATACCTAAACAAGAAGATGTATCACATTCTGAATATCCATTATTCAGTAAGGTGTATGTGGTGTCCCATATGCACAAAAATACCATTGAATGGAGAATCTGCTTTTTGGCCATACAAACAGATGACCCTGCTGTAAGGAACAAACATTTAACCACATTTCACGATTCAAAAACATTACTCCACTGTGAAATTGATGAATATAAGTGATAACGGTATCAATCAAAAGAAGCACTTAGCAACAGAAACAAGTCTTTCCTAATAACTCCAATAGTCAGAATGCTGGGAGTGGTGGTTCCCATCCAACAAAATCACACTCGATGGTAGAACAAACATAGCAGTCATCAAACGGAATCTCCCTGCTGAGAGGGAAGAAACATGTACCACAATTTGTGCAGCACATTGATTATTTTTAGTGACCATTGGAATAAGATTTTTAAACGTATAAAGCAAATGAAGGAGATACCTAAACAAGAAGATTTTTCACATTCCGAACATCCGTTATTCAGTAAGGTGCATGTGAAGTCCCATATGCACAAAAACCCATTGAATGGAGAATCTGCTTTCTGGCCATACAACCAGGTGACCCTGCACTAAACAACAAATATTTAACCATAAATTGCAATTTAAATAAATTATTCCACTGTGAATATGATGAATTAAACTGATAAGAATTTCAATAAAAAGAAGCACCTACTTCTCAACCATCAACAGCCTTTTCCTCAGAATCCTTCAATACCTCAATACATGACTCAACTTCCCTACCATCATCCACTTCAACATTATCAAACATTATCTCCCACATCATCATACAATCTCCTTCCTTCAATTCTACAACTCTATTATTCAGTACTTTTTTCTAATTCTCAGTCACAGAAGCCTCCACGTAATTCAGATCTCAATTTACTACAATTTTATCACAATACATTAATTCCATAATTATCATAGGTATCATTAGTATTATTAACATAGCAACAGCCCCCCATATCAGATATCATTTTCTTTCTCCATAAACAAATTCTTCGTTACATCCCCACTGATTCCTAATACTAATGTGTCTACAATTATCTTTGCTTGTCCCCCTATCACTTATTTGGTGCCAAAATTGATTATCAAATGCTCTCTTACAACATCCGGAGCCCTACTTGTATAATCACCTGTCTTCTTCCGTAATTAGTATCTATATGCCTACTTTGGTTTCTAATAGCCTGATTTCTGAAGTTATATCTGTTCGTCCCAAACTGACAGGCCCTCATCGGGATGGCTCATAGTTTAACCGCCCTTGCAAAATCCCATCTTGTCCTCTCTCTGAATTTTCCCATTGTCTATTCCCGTTTCAGCCATAATTATTTCTTGCCTTGTTCTCATTTCGTCTCCATTTGCCCTTGTCTTGAGTATTGGAATTTCCCTGACAGTTATGTCGATTTTGCTGATAATTTTGATTGTTCCTATTATAATTACTTCGATAATTTCCATTCTTTCATTCCATACGAAAATTGTCACTACAATTCATAATCAAGTCAACCGGGTGTAATTTTCCGACCCCTGGAAAATT
Source organism: Schistocerca americana (assembly GCF_021461395.2). Taxonomy (NCBI): domain Eukaryota; kingdom Metazoa; phylum Arthropoda; class Insecta; order Orthoptera; family Acrididae; genus Schistocerca; species Schistocerca americana. Next base: position 208,835,960 of record NC_060129.1, on the reverse strand, counting down.
ACGCACAACACCTGGCCAAAATCCGTTAAATGAAGTCGCCACCGATTTCATGACTAAATTGTCCCGAATCTCAGTTGTTGCTTTAATGGTACTACCCCATGCTCATTGTCTTTAATTACAGCGTTACAACACTACATCCTTCCCAACAGTCTTTACTTTTTCCACAACATTGTTTTCAAGCATCGACAATTTGCCACAGAAATTTTTCATATGCAACTCAATTCCGGTAATCATTTCCCCCCTATTTAATTTTCCTTTCATTTGCAAATACTTCGAAATTTTTCGCGGTTTCTTCCGCTTCCCGTTTGATCGTTAGTTTGACTTTATTGAGCGTATCTTCTACGTCGACACCCTATCCTCAATCTTATTTGCACGTTCTTCTAAATTGATTTTCATTAATTCCATGTCAGATCTGATACCTTCACTTACTTTTTAGAATTTCTGAGCCACTTGGCTATTTTCTTTCAAAAGTTTTTCTTCTACACATTTTGAATTTTCTAACAATTCGAGACACTTTATTTTCAATTACGTTCTTCAATTCAGAATTTTGTTTTAAAAGTAATCGCAACATCGTGGATGTATCTAATTCTTCAACGACATTTTTTGATAATGTATTCTCCATTCCTGTACTGGTACTAAGCTCGCCACTTGGCTATTTTCTTTCAAAAGTTTTTCTTCTACACGTTTTGCATTGTCTAACAATTCGAGACACTTTATTTTCAATTACGTTCTTCAATTCAGAATTTTGTTTTAAAGGTAATCGCAACATCGTGGATGTATCTAATTCTTCAACGACATTTTTTGATAACGTGTTCTCCATTCCTGTACTGGTACTAAGCTCGCCACTTGCATTCGAATTTGCCTCCCCCCCCCCCCCCCCCGACAAGATTGTTTGTAATATCCTCCGTTATCGCCATTTTAAAGCAAGAGATTTTTAAACTTATTAACCCACAAAATACGTCTAAAACAGTCAACAATATGAACAAATCAATATATGCACTTATCTTGTTTTCCGCGTGGTCTTGCGTCCGCCGTAAAGTGTAGGCCTAATTTTGTTGTTGCTTAATTGTTTCCGCACTTTAATATATGATATTTGCCTTCTTCATTGAATTCCTTTTCCTCTTCCTCTTTATTGGCCGATTTACTGTTACTGTACCTATTGTTATCTGTGAACATAGAACAAGTATCAGTTCGAACAATGCAATTTGAATCCCGGACAGAGTGTTCCCATATGTATTGTACCTCTCTCGTCCGGGGAACAAATATTAAATATCATCAATTATTTTATATCAAATTATGACACGTGTTTAAAAACCTGTGAGGTCTTCCTGGTTTCAATAGTGGACCACAAGTCCCCGTCAGTCTGTTCACTCTATTAACAGAGCATAAGAGAAATATTTGACAAAGAGAAGGTAACTTCACAATACGAACATGAAATAATTTAATTACCTCACCATGAATACTCGTTGTCTAGGGGTAACTTCTGGATTTGATGTAATTGTTACTACAATGGGTCCTTGGGTTTGTAGTATGCTACGTGACTGACGCCGCTTTCACACTATACGGTTTTGACCGTACGGCAAAAAGCCGTACGAGTTTTAGCCGTGCCTGTGTTGCTTTCACATTACACGGCTTTTTGACGTGACCAGTTGTTGGTGTCTATTCAGTTTGCTTAATGTGTGTATCAAGATGAACCGTAAACGAGTTGTTGCTTTGTGGTTGCTTCATCGTCGCCGCAAAAGAAAAGGTCGTCTTTTGTGGGTACACCCCATTAACCAGAGAAGAGACGAAGTGGGTTTATTTTATACACTCTTTGAAGATTTGAGGAACGACGGAAATAAATTCTTTAACTATTTCCGAATGTCTATTACCTCGTTTGACGAATTACATAGAAAACTAAAGGATGTGTTACAACGACAAAACACACAATTCCGCAATTGCATCCAACCTGTTCAAATGCTGGCTATCACGTTAAGGTAATTTAATACATAAAAACTAGTTCTGTTTATTTACTTATTTATTTGTGTTTTACATTTTTATTACGCTCAGATTATGAAGTAGAAAAGTCAATATCAATATCAGCAGTTGAAACCAAAGAGTTTGTAGCAGGACTGACTGTACTGTCACTTTGTGGCGACAGGCTCTCTGCAAAAACGTTGTAGAACTGCGTTGTTGATGGTGGGCCTTCATGGCTACTTGTGGAAGGCGAAGGGTATGGTGGTGGCACTTTATTAATTCGTTGATAAGAACTGCGACCTTGAGAAGTCTGTAATGGTTGTTCGAGAAAAGTAGTTGGGTTTGGTGCAGCTGGAGGAGGACGAATCTGATGCGTATGGTAAGAGGATATTGGAGCAGCATTTTCCATAGGTGAATAAGAATAAGCTTGAAATCTATTATTATAGGGCATGGGAGGTGTGTAATGGGTAAATGGAGGAGGTTGAGCTGTCAATATATTTCTCCTTTCATATATATTTTCTATAACTTTGAGGACTCCCATCTGAAACTGAAGATAATCCTGTTCATCAAATTTTTCCAGATGAGGCTTCAGACTAAGTAAAAATGACATTTTGCTGCAAGGTTTGTCTTCTTCCAGAGCTCGTAATATTTTCATTTCGATTGCATCAGGTTTTCTATGTTTTCTGTTTGTATGGCACTCGCTTTTGGATGTTTGTTGTGTGGGTGCTGTATCAAATGGCCCAGAAACATTCTCAGTATTTTCGACGGAGCCCTGCGTTTCTATATCTTCTTCCAGTCTGGCGGTGCGTTCCGATTGAAAACTGTCCTCCGTCTCTCGAGCATCATACAGCTTTTTTAGAAACTGCAGCTGATCAGAATATACATACTTTTTCATTTTCTTTGCTGCTGAGCCACTTTTTTTCGCAGCTTGAATTTTTATGTTTGACTTCACAAAGGAGTCTCGTAGATTGGTCCACCTCCGTATTACTTCTATACCTACATCAAAAGAAAACAAAACTGTATGAAAACATTTTAATTTTGTATAGAAAAAAGCAAAACTGTAACAAAAAATGTCCACTGCAAACTAAATGTCACTGATTTTTTTTCGTTTTGTTCAGGTATCTGGCAAGCGGTTGTTCCTTCACTGACTTACATTTCCAGTACAGAATTGGGATTTCTACAGCAAGTAAAGTGGTTAATGATGTATGCACAGCAATTTGGTCATCACTGCGGGAAGAATGTATACAAAGACCGACCAAAGAGGTATGGGAATCAATAGCGGCTGGATTTGAACGTACTGCTAATTTCCCCCACTGCTTAGGAGCGGTGGATGGAAAACATATCCGTCTTACTGCCCCATTTAATAGCGGATCAATGTACTTCAATTACAAAGAATACTTTTCTGTGGTTCTGATGGCTGTAGCGGATTCCAACTACAGGTTCATTTATGTCGACGTAGGAAGTTATGGCAAAGACTGTGACTCTTCAGTGTTCAGACGGTCCAGTTTATGGAAGTCAATAGAAAGTAATTCCCTGGAATTTCCAGACGTCCAATGTCTGCCTGGTACGGAAGGTCCAAAAGTACCCTACTTCTTCGTGGGAGACGCAGCATTTGGCCTACACACGCATTTGCTCCGGCCTTTTGGGGGAACAAACTTGACAGTTGAGAAACGTGTATTTAATTACCGTTTGTGCAGAGCAAGGAGGTATGTGGAATGTGCTTTTGGCATCCTCACCAATAAGTGGCGGTTGTTTCACCGACCTTTAAATGTTCATCCAGATTTTGCAGTAAAAATGGTTAAAGCTTGCATTGTTTTACACAATTTTGTACGTCAGAGAGATGGATTTATAATTGAAGACACCACATCCTTCACTGGTTTGGAAGACTTAGCCCAAGATGCCAACATAAGAGGAGGACTGACAGCCAACGCCATAAGGAACACTCTTTGTAAATATTTTATGACAAATGCTGGAAGCGTGTCATGGCAGATGTCAAAGATATAAATTAACAAGCCTTTTCCTTTTTGTAGATTGTTTGTGAAAGCCTGCGACTGTATAGTAAATAGTTTTCTTTATAAATAAATTACTGCTACCACTCACGTTTTTAATCGTTTTGTTTATATTTTGTACGACGCGTTTCGGGAAATAATTCCGATCTTCAAGTGCGTTTTTTTCTCTAAGTTTTCATTATGTGTAGTGTTTTTTTATTTGTGAGGTCTTGTGCGTGTTTCTCTTATAAATTACAGTAAAGAAAACAGAATGCAAGACCTGACACATAAAAAGACACCACACATGATGAAAACTTAGAGAAAAACGCACTTAAGGATGGGAATTATTTCCCGAAACGCGTCGTGCAAAATATAAACAAAACAAAAAAAACGTGACTGGTAGCAGTAATTTACTTATAAACAAACGATTTACTTTTAGAATAAAATTTATAACGTTAAATAAAAACTGTTTAAAACGTATTAAATGTAATATTAATATATTAAATAAATACTTACCAAACGCATTTTTATCTTTGTCTTCCATCTCATCAAAATCTTGCTTCAGTGCTACGCAAACTTCCCGCCAAGCATTCTTTGTAGCAATACGATCTCTATACGCATCTAGAGTTTTGTCCCACAGAACAGGTCTTACTTCCACCAAGGTTATCAAAAGTTCAGTATCAATTTCATCCATTCTTCTACACTTTTCAGTAAACAAGAATAAACACAAATGAATAAAACGACACTACAACGAACTAGTCGACGCCGTACGGCTCAAAACCGTCCAGTGTGAAAGCATGCACTTAGTCACGTAGGCCACTGTTGTCGAACTTGCCGTACGGCGACCGTCTGTTGTAGTGGCAAGACACGGCTGCAGCACGGCACGGCAGCGGCATTTTGCCGTCGCCGTATAATGTGAAAGGCGCCATACATTTCTTCACACCTACAGCCGTACGGCTTTTTGCCGTACGGTCAAAACCGTATAGTGTGAAAGCGGCGTAATACTGTTTATAACGTAACGCCGCTTTCACACTATACGGTTTTGACCGTACGGCAAAAAGCCGTACGAGTTTTAGCCGTGCCTGTGTTGCTTTCACATTACACGGCTTTTTGACGTGACCAGTTGTTGGTGTCTATTCAGTTTGCTTAATGTGTGTATCAAGATGAACCGTAAACGAGTTGTTGCTTTGTGGTTGCTTCATCGTCGCCGCAAAAGAAAAGGTCGTCTTTTGTGGGTACACCCCATTAACCAGAGAAGAGACGAAGTGGGTTTATTTTATACACTCTTTGAAGATTTGAGGAACGACGGAAATAAATTCTTTAACTATTTCCGAATGTCTATTACCTCGTTTGACGAATTACATAGAAAACTAAAGGATGTGTTACAACGACAAAACACACAATTCCGCAATTGCATCCAACCTGTTCAAATGCTGGCTATCACGTTAAGGTAATTTAATACATAAAAACTAGTTCTGTTTATTTACTTATTTATTTGTGTTTTACATTTTTATTACGCTCAGATTATGAAGTAGAAAAGTCAATATCAATATCAGCAGTTGAAACCAAAGAGTTTGTAGCAGGACTGACTGTACTGTCACTTTGTGGCGACAGGCTCTCTGCAAAAACGTTGTAGAACTGCGTTGTTGATGGTGGGCCTTCATGGCTACTTGTGGAAGGCGAAGGGTATGGTGGTGGCACTTTATTAATTCGTTGATAAGAACTGCGACCTTGAGAAGTCTGTAATGGTTGTTCGAGAAAAGTAGTTGGGTTTGGTGCAGCTGGAGGAGGACGAATCTGATGCGTATGGTAAGAGGATATTGGAGCAGCATTTTCCATAGGTGAATAAGAATAAGCTTGAAATCTATTATTATAGGGCATGGGAGGTGTGTAATGGGTAAATGGAGGAGGTTGAGCTGTCAATATATTTCTCCTTTCATATATATTTTCTATAACTTTGAGGACTCCCATCTGAAACTGAAGATAATCCTGTTCATCAAATTTTTCCAGATGAGGCTTCAGACTAAGTAAAAATGACATTTTGCTGCAAGGTTTGTCTTCTTCCAGAGCTCGTAATATTTTCATTTCGATTGCATCAGGTTTTCTATGTTTTCTGTTTGTATGGCACTCGCTTTTGGATGTTTGTTGTGTGGGTGCTGTATCAAATGGCCCAGAAACATTCTCAGTATTTTCGACGGAGCCCTGCGTTTCTATATCTTCTTCCAGTCTGGCGGTGCGTTCCGATTGAAAACTGTCCTCCGTCTCTCGAGCATCATACAGCTTTTTTAGAAACTGCAGCTGATCAGAATATACATACTTTTTCATTTTCTTTGCTGCTGAGCCACTTTTTTTCGCAGCTTGAATTTTTATGTTTGACTTCACAAAGGAGTCTCGTAGATTGGTCCACCTCCGTATTACTTCTATACCTACATCAAAAGAAAACAAAACTGTATGAAAACATTTTAATTTTGTATAGAAAAAAGCAAAACTGTAACAAAAAATGTCCACTGCAAACTAAATGTCACTGATTTTTTTTCGTTTTGTTCAGGTATCTGGCAAGCGGTTGTTCCTTCACTGACTTACATTTCCAGTACAGAATTGGGATTTCTACAGCAAGTAAAGTGGTTAATGATGTATGCACAGCAATTTGGTCATCACTGCGGGAAGAATGTATACAAAGACCGACCAAAGAGGTATGGGAATCAATAGCGGCTGGATTTGAACGTACTGCTAATTTCCCCCACTGCTTAGGAGCGGTGGATGGAAAACATATCCGTCTTACTGCCCCATTTAATAGCGGATCAATGTACTTCAATTACAAAGAATACTTTTCTGTGGTTCTGATGGCTGTAGCGGATTCCAACTACAGGTTCATTTATGTCGACGTAGGAAGTTATGGCAAAGACTGTGACTCTTCAGTGTTCAGACGGTCCAGTTTATGGAAGTCAATAGAAAGTAATTCCCTGGAATTTCCAGACGTCCAATGTCTGCCTGGTACGGAAGGTCCAAAAGTACCCTACTTCTTCGTGGGAGACGCAGCATTTGGCCTACACACGCATTTGCTCCGGCCTTTTGGGGGAACAAACTTGACAGTTGAGAAACGTGTATTTAATTACCGTTTGTGCAGAGCAAGGAGGTATGTGGAATGTGCTTTTGGCATCCTCACCAATAAGTGGCGGTTGTTTCACCGACCTTTAAATGTTCATCCAGATTTTGCAGTAAAAATGGTTAAAGCTTGCATTGTTTTACACAATTTTGTACGTCAGAGAGATGGATTTATAATTGAAGACACCACATCCTTCACTGGTTTGGAAGACTTAGCCCAAGATGCCAACATAAGAGGAGGACTGACAGCCAACGCCATAAGGAACACTCTTTGTAAATATTTTATGACAAATGCTGGAAGCGTGTCATGGCAGATGTCAAAGATATAAATTAACAAGCCTTTTCCTTTTTGTAGATTGTTTGTGAAAGCCTGCGACTGTATAGTAAATAGTTTTCTTTATAAATAAATTACTGCTACCACTCACGTTTTTAATCGTTTTGTTTATATTTTGTACGACGCGTTTCGGGAAATAATTCCGATCTTCAAGTGCGTTTTTTTCTCTAAGTTTTCATTATGTGTAGTGTTTTTTTATTTGTGAGGTCTTGTGCGTGTTTCTCTTATAAATTACAGTAAAGAAAACAGAATGCAAGACCTGACACATAAAAAGACACCACACATGATGAAAACTTAGAGAAAAACGCACTTAAGGATGGGAATTATTTCCCGAAACGCGTCGTGCAAAATATAAACAAAACAAAAAAAACGTGACTGGTAGCAGTAATTTACTTATAAACAAACGATTTACTTTTAGAATAAAATTTATAACGTTAAATAAAAACTGTTTAAAACGTATTAAATGTAATATTAATATATTAAATAAATACTTACCAAACGCATTTTTATCTTTGTCTTCCATCTCATCAAAATCTTGCTTCAGTGCTACGCAAACTTCCCGCCAAGCATTCTTTGTAGCAATACGATCTCTATACGCATCTAGAGTTTTGTCCCACAGAACAGGTCTTACTTCCACCAAGGTTATCAAAAGTTCAGTATCAATTTCATCCATTCTTCTACACTTTTCAGTAAACAAGAATAAACACAAATGAATAAAACGACACTACAACGAACTAGTCGACGCCGTACGGCTCAAAACCGTCCAGTGTGAAAGCATGCACTTAGTCACGTAGGCCACTGTTGTCGAACTTGCCGTACGGCGACCGTCTGTTGTAGTGGCAAGACACGGCTGCAGCACGGCACGGCAGCGGCATTTTGCCGTCGCCGTATAATGTGAAAGGCGCCATACATTTCTTCACACCTACAGCCGTACGGCTTTTTGCCGTACGGTCAAAACCGTATAGTGTGAAAGCGGCGTAACTGTTTCTGCCTCAACAATCCACGATCTTTCATAGTACGCAGGTGTGCCAACATGAATTGAGCATACATATTTTTTACATCACACTTATACACTTATGGAAACAGTACGAAAATTGAATAGAGTTCTCAAATAGTTCTGCAGCAATACATAATATAATTGTCCTGAAAATTATTAGTTTTTATAATAGAGCGATAATATTTCTGTCTATGTTCACGTAATTAAAGTTCACTGTAATTTTATATATAATTGTTCTTTCATGTCGATTCACAGCAACGCGTAGCTCGCCAGTGGATTGTATCGATAGTTTCAGCAGTCCATTACATTACAACTATGTGGCACATTTGCGCAAAAAACACATTGAATGGAGAATAATTTTTGTACTAACTCAATCACATAAAACCTGCTGTAAGGAACAAAAACTTTACTACATTTCGCAACCCAAATAAATCATTCAACTGCGAACTTGAGATATATATCAGATTAGAATAAAATTTAAAATAAGGACACACCAAAAGAAGGAAGGCTTTCTAGTACCTCCCATAGACCGTATGCTGCATGTGGTGGTTCCTTTCCACCAGATTCCCAGTTGATGGAAAAATAAACATATCACTCGTACAATGGAATCTCCCTGCTGTGAGAAAATAAAGATTTACTACATATTGTAATGTACATTGATTGTTCTTTGTGACCATTTTGATATAATATGTAAATATATAAAGTAAATGAAGGAAATTCTCACAAAAAGTATATTTATTACAATTCGAAGATCTGTTAGTTGGTAGGTGCACGTTGAGGGTCATTTGCAACCAAAACACATTGAATGGAGAGTAACCTTTGTAGCCACACAACCACATCACCCTGCTGTAAAGAAAAAAACTTTACTACGTTTTGCAATTCGAATAAACTATTCAACTGTGAACTTGAGAAATATATCTGATAAGAATAAAATTTAAAAAAAGGGGCAAACGAAAAGGATGAAGGCTTTCTAGTATCTCACATATTCAGTACGCTGCAAGTGTTGGTTACCATCCACCAGATTTCAGGATTTATGCTAGCTTCCTACTTCTGCAGAGTAGATATGGATGGAGTAGGATTTGCCACATTCATTAAAAACTGCCATAAATTCAAGAATTATGACATTAATAAATTCTATTTAGAGCAGCATCTAGAAGCATGTGCAACAGATGTAGAGTTCCATAACAGATCCTATATAATAGTGACTATTTACCAAACACCCGCAGGAAATTATAATCTATTCATATCAACAAAGTTAATTAAGGCATGTTCTTGTGAGTTTAGTACAATTCGAAATTAGTTGTGTAACCAGTCTATTATAACTGGGACATTTCCTGATTGGCTAAAAGATGTAGATTTTAAGCCTCTATTCAAGAGTGGGGATAAAGAGATACCATCAAACTACAGACTGATTTCACTTTTGCCAGCATTCTCAAAAATTTTAGAAAAAGTAATGTATAGGCAGCTTCTCAACCATCTGACCACAAATAACATATAATCAAGAACACACTTTGGATTTCTGAAGGGTTCTGAAATCAAGAAGGCTATATACACCTACAGTGAAAATGTACTTAATTCATTAAATAGCAAATTATGAGTTGCAGGTATTTTCTGTGATTTGTCAAAGGCTACTGCCTCTCTGTATATTTACTCTTTAATGAAATTTGTCTTAAATAATTTATCTCTTTTTTCCAACAAACAGCTCAGTTCATACATAAAATACCAAAAACAAAAATGATCTGCACAAAGTCTTAAAATCACTTACTTTAGTACAAAAAGGGGTCCACTACTCAGGAACACTCATGTTCAATAATTTGCCAGCAAAAATAAAAAATTTAGTTACAAATAAGGATCAGTTTAAAACGAGTCTGAAAGATTTACTAGTGGCCAACTCTTTCAACTCCATTGACAAATTTTTTAATAGAAACAAATGATGTTTTGTATATACTCACACTATTAGTATTGTTATTTCAGCTTTAAATAAAATAAAAAAATATGAAAAATATTTGACGTGATCCACATCCATGAGGATCTCCTCAGCATGGATCTATGGATCGAAAAACTAATCTAATCTAAGATTCCCAGTTGATGGGAGAATAAACATTGCATCCGTACAATGGAATCTCCCTGCTGTAAGGAAATAAAGCTTTACTACATATTGAAATGTACTTTGATTGTTCCTAGTAAATCATTTTGATATGGTTTGTAAATATATAGAGTAAATGAAGGACATACTAGTGTCCCCCCCCCCCCCCCATGAACCATGGACCTAGCTGTTAGTGGGGAGGCCTGCATGCCTCAGTGATACAGATAGGTTTAGGTGCAACCACAACGGAAGGGAATATGTTGAGAGGCCAGACATACGTGTGGTTCCTGAAGAGGGGCAGCAGACTTTTCAGTAGTTGCAGGGGCAACAGTCTGGATGATTGACTGATCTGGCCTTGTAACATTAACCAAAACGGCCTTGCTGTTCTGGTACTGCAAACGGGTGAAAGCAAGGGGAAACTACAGCCATAATTTTTCCTGAGGGCATGCAGCTGTACTGTATGGTTCAATGATGATGGCGTCCTCCTGGGTAAAATATTCCAGAGGTAAAATAGTCCCCCATTTGGATGTCTAAATGGGGACTACTCAAGAGGACGTCATTATCAGGAGAAAGAAAACTGGCGTTCTACGGATCGGAACGTGGAATGTCAGATCCCTTAACCAGGCAGATAGTTTAGAAAATTTAAAGAGGGAAATGGATAGGTTAGAGTTAGATACAGTGGGAATCAGTGAAGTTCGGTGGCAGGTGGAACAAGACTTTTGGTCAGGTGAATACAGGTTTGTAAATACAAAATCAAATAGTGGTAATGCAGAAGTAGGTTTAATAATGAATGAAAAAAATAGGAGTGCGGGTAAGCTACTACAAACAGCATAGTGAATGCATTATTGTGGCCAAGATAGACACGAACCCCATGCCTACTACGGTGTTACAAGTTCATATGCCAACTAGCTCTGCAGATGATGAAGAAATTGATGAAATCTATAATGAGATAAAAGATATTATTCACGTAGTGAAGAGACGAAAATTTAATAGTCATGGATGACTGGAATTCGACAGTAGGGAAAGGGAGACAAGGAAACATAGTGGGTGAATATGGATTGGGGGTGAGAAATGAAAGAGGAAGCCATCTGGTAGAATTTTGCACAGAGCATAACTTAATCATAGCTAACACTTGGTTCAAGAATCATAAAAGAAGGTTGTATACATGGAAGAAGCCTGGAGATACTGACAGGTTTCAGATGGGTTATATAATGGTAAGGCAGAGATTTAGGAACCAGGTTTTAAATTGTAAGACATTCCCAGAGGCAGATGTGGACTCTGACCACAATCTATTAGTTATGAATTGTAGATTAAAACTGAAGAAACTGCAAAAAGGTGGGAATTTAAGGAGATGGGACCTGGATAAACTGACTAAACCAGAGGTTGTACAGTTTCAGGGAGAGCATAAGGGAACAATTGACAGGAATGGGGGAAAGAAATACAGTAGATGAAGAATGGGTAGCTCTGATGGATGAAGTAGTGAAAGCAGCAGAGGATCAAGTAGGTAAAAAGATGATGGCTAGTAAAAATCCTTGGGTAACAGAAGCGATACTGAATTTAATTGATGAAAGAAGAAAGTAAAAAAATGCAGTAAGTGAAGCAGGCAAAAAGGAATAGAAACGTCTCAAAAATGAGATCGACAGGAAGTGCAAAATGGCTAAGCAGGGATGGCTAGAGGGCAAATGTAAGGATGTAGAGGCTTGTATCACTAGGGGTAAGATAGATACTGGCTACAGGAAAATGAAAGAGACCTTTGGAGAAAAGAGAGCCACTTGTATGAATATCAAGAGCTCAGATGGAAACCCAGTCTTAAGCAAAGAAGGGAAAGCAGAAAGGTGGAAGTATATAGAGGGTCTATACAAGGGCGATGTACTTGAGGACAATATTATGGAAATGGAAGAGGGTAAAAATCGTAGAGGGAGACCAAGAGATAAATACACTAAGCAGATTCAGAAGAATGTAGGTTGCAGTAGGTACCGGGAGATGGAGAAGCTTGCACAGGATAGAGTAGCATGGTGTGCTGTATCAAACCAGTCTCAGGACTGAAGACCACAACAAGAACAACAACAATACAACAACTTAAAAAAAGTATATTTATTAAGATCAGAAGATCTGTTATTTGGTAAGGTGCACATTGTGTCTCACTTTCACCAAAAACACATTGAATGGAGAGTAATCTTTGTAGCCACACAACAACATCAACTTGCTGTATAGAACAAAACTTACTACATTTTGCAATTACAATAAACTAGTAAAGTGTGAACTTAAGAAATATATCTGATAAGAATAAAATTTAAAAAAAGGACATACCAAAAGAAAGAAGGCTAGCTAGTATCTCCCACACTCATTATGCTGGTTCTGGTGGTTCCCTTCCACCAGATTCGCAGTAGATCGGGAAATAAACATTGCACCTGTACAATGGAAGCTCGCTGCTGTGAGAAAATCAAGATTTACCACATACTGTAGTGTACATTAATCCTTCTTAGTGATCCTTTTATATGTATAACAAATATATAAAGTAAATTAAGAACATCTAAAAAAATATATTTATTAAGATCAGAAATCTGTAACTTTGTAAGGAGCATGTTATGTCTCAATTGTACTAAACAACCACATCACATTGCTGTAAAGAAAAAAAAACTTTACTACAATTGGTAATTCGAAAAAACTAGTAAACTGTGAATTTGAGAGATATATCAGAAAAGAATTGAATTTTAAAGAAGGATATACCAAAAGAAAGAAGGGTAGCTAGTATCTCCCACACCCATTATGCTGTTTGTGGTGTTTCCCTTCCACCAGGTTGCAAGTCGGTGGGAAAATGAACATTGCACCCGTAGAATGGAATCTCCCTACTGTGAGGAAATAAAGATTTACTACATATTGTAATATACATTGATTGTCCTTAACGACAATTGTGATATGATTTATAAATATATAAAGTAAATGAATATACCTAAAAACAAAGATGATGTGACTTATCAAATGAAAGTGCTGGCAGGTCGACAGGCACACAAACGAACACAAACACACACACAAAATTCAAGCTTTTGCAACAAACTGTTGCCTCATCAGGAAAGAGGGAAGGAGATGGAAAGACGAAAGGATGTGGGTTTTAAGGGAGAGGGTAAGGAGTCATTCCAGTCCCGGGAGCGGAAAGACTTACCTAGGGGGAAAAAAGGACGGGTATACACTCGCACACACACACATATCCATCCACACATATACAGACACAAGCAGACATATATTGTTTTTAGGTATATTTTTCTTTCGTGGAATGTTTCCTTCTATTATAACCATATCATTAATTTGAACCCAACAATTACGTTTGTTATTGTCGCCTTCGCATTTCGAAATCTTTCCTGTCGTCTTATTTCTCTTTTTTCTCTTTATTTTCTCTTTCTGTTTTTACCAGTAGTTTCACTTTGTATTCACCTTCCCCTTTTACCGGGTCTTTAAATATGTCTGCTTGTGTCTGTATATGTGTGGATGGATATGTGTGTGTGTGTGTGCGAGTGTATACCCGTCCTTTTTCCCCCTAAGGTAAGTCTTTCCACTCCCGGGACTGGAATGACTCCTTACCCTCTCCCTTAAAACCCACATCCTTTCGTCTTTCCCTTTCCTTCCCTCTTTCCTGATGAGGCAACAGTTTGTTGCAAAAGCTTGAATTTTGTGTGTGTGTTTGTGTTCGTTTGTGTGCCTGTCGACCTGCCAGCACTTTCATTTGGTAAGTCACATCATCTTTGTTTTTAGGTGTAAAGTAAATGAATGACATACCTAAAAAGTATATTTATTAAGATCCGAAGGTCTGTAAGATGGTAAGGTACACACCATGTCTCACTTGCATAAAACATTATTGAATGGAGAACAATATTTGTAGCAAAACAAGCACATCACCCGGCTATAAAGAAATAAAACATTACAACATTTTGCAGTTCGATGAACTATTCAACTGTGAACTTTAAAAATATATCTGACAAGAATAAAATTTAATAGAAGGACATACCAAAAGAAAGAAGGCTTTCTAGTATCTCCCATAGTCAGTATGCTGCATATTTTGGTTCCCTTCCACCAGATTTCCAGACGATGGGAAAATAAACATTGCACCAGTACAGTGGAATCTCTCTGTTGTGGGGAAAGTAAGATTTACTACATTTTGTAATGTACATTGACTGTTCTTAGTGACCATTCTGACATGATTTTTAAACATATAAAGTAAATGAAAGACATACCTAAAACTGTATTTATTAAGATCCTAGAATCTGTTAATTGGTAAGGTGCACATTATGTCTTATTTGAACCAAAAACACATTGAATGGTGAATAAACTCTATTGCCATACAACATGATAACCCTGCTGTAAAGAACAAAACCTCCCCACATTTCACAATTCAAATAAAATATTCCACTGTGAACTTGATGAATATAACTGATATGATTATAATTCAAAAGAAGGACATACCAAAAAAAGAAGACTTTCCCAGTATCTCCCGCGTTCAGTATGCTGGATGTGGTGGTTCCCTTTCACCAAAATCTCATTCTATGGTATAATAAACATTGCACCCATGCAATGTAATCTTGCTTCTGTGAGGATAGATAGATTTACTACATCATGTCAAGCAAATAAATTTTTCTTTGTGAACATACTGATACGACTTATAACAATATAAAGCAATGGAAGGACATACCTAATTAAGAAGATTTACAAGTTCGGAATATCTGTTGGTTAATATTGTACATGTGGTGTCTCATTATAAAGATATACCAATAGAAAGAAGATTTTCCTAGTCATTCCCATAGGCATTATGCTGGATTTGGTGATTCCTTTCCACCAAAAACCCAGTTGATAGAAAAAAAATATTGCAGACATACAATGTAATTTCCCTGCTTCAAAGAGAGAAATATTTTCTTCTTAGTGAACATTGGGATATGAATATGTAAAATATAATGCAAAGGAAGGACATTCCTAAACAAAGCATATTTATGCGATTGCAGTCTTTCTTGGCGTATTACACTGATGCATTCTTCTTGCGTTATCAGCCGAGTGGTGGCGTTGTCTTGTCGCAATGTTTCAATGAGTCATACCCATCATTTTCTGGTGAAGTGTCAGGGTGCTTTGTTCTGTATATCTATATGTCGAGTAAGCCATATGTGGACTCCCGCTGAGATCAGCCGAGGAAGTGAGGAGGGAGACCAGCAGGGTACTCGAGAAAGCAAGAATTCCTAAGAACAACATTACAGCAGAAGAGCACAAAGCACTTATGAACCTACGCAATGACAAGGGTATAACAGTCTTAGCACCAGACAAAAGGAATGCGACATTCCTACGGAAGTCAGAAGATTACTGGTAGAAGATCTACATCTTACTACAAGATCCAGCATACAAAGAAGTGGGGAAAGACACAACTGCTTCTGTTACAGGCAAGACCATCGACCTTCTCAATAGCTGTGGACTTGACAGAAACACCATCAGGAAGCTTTACCCTCGGGCACCGGCTCCACCACAACAGTATGCCCTCCGAAAGATCCGTAAGGAGAATGTCCCACTACATCCTATATTGAACACCATAAATTCTCTGATGTATGGTGTAGCCAAGCACCTAGCACACCTGTTAAAACCACTCGTGGGTCATTGCCCTCCCCATGTCAAGAGCTCGACCGAATTTGTTAAGGTACTCCAAGGGTTACGCCTGGATGAGAAGGATCTACTAGCTGGCTTTGATGTCACTTCTGTTTTCCCCCGTGTGCCTCTGGATGATTCCTTAGCTCTACTCGAAGATCACTTCGATGAGGACACACTCAGACTCTTTTATCTTGTGTTAACCACAATGTACTTCAAATGTAGTTGCAAATTCTATCAACAAACAGATGGTGTTGCCATGGGTTCCCCCCCTATCCCCAGGTATGCCAACTTGTGCATGGAGCACTTCGAAAATGTGGCATTGAACACCATCTGCCATAAACCAAAGGTGTTCTACAGATATGTAGATGACACTTTTGTAGTGTGGCCCCATTGCAAGAAAAAACTATAGGAGTTCCTACACCATCTCAGTGACGTAAATGATAGCATCAAATTTAGCATGGAAGTAGAAGAGAATGGCTGCCTTCCCTTCTTGGATATTTTGATTAGGAAAAATCCGGACAGTACATTGGGACATTCGGTCTACAGGAAGAAGATGCACATGGACTTATATCTCAATGCTTGGAGTTGCCACCATCCAGCAAAATGTAACACAGTAATTAACACCTTAGTACAAAGAACCTGGTCGATCTGCGACAGCGAGAGTTTGCCGCGTGAGTTAGCACATCTGCGAGAAACCTTCTTTAAGAGCTACACTGAGACACAAATAAGATACGCCTTGCGTGCAGACAAGAGGCGGGAGGAGAAACAAGAAGAAGATGAAGCAAAACGTGTGGCGTTTCTGCCGTTTGCTGGACTGCCAACAGCCAAGATCATAAAAATATTAAAGAAGCACGAACTAACGACCGTCTTTCGTGCACCAAAAAAGTCAAAGATATTCTTGGCTCAACCAAAGACCAACTGGGGTTGCAGACACTGCGCATTTACAGTATTGAGTGCGAATGTGGGATGGAATATATCGAGTAGATACAATGATACAATGATACATCAGAAATGTATGACTAGGACAGACAAACAAGTCTGCGGGTAGCAAAACATAGCATTATCAAGGGACACACCTTCGAAGAAGCTGTGCAGCACCAACAGTTTCTGGGGCTCGATCTTCAAAGAGGCAGTGGACATACGTCTGCACAACAATTTAGTAAACAGGGGTAGCGGTTTTCAGCTCAGTGCAGCTTGGAATCCCACAATTGACAAAATACATCAGGAACACTCTGATCTGAAGGCAGTGGCATCCGCAGACAGATTGGATAGCCACCTGGTGTAGATACTGGGTGGCGCCGCAGCCCCTGCCCCCACTAATACCCACGCGGTACTCCCTGCTGGAAGAACGTGATTGGCCGGCCTGCAGTAGTGGATGACAGCCAAGCAGCTATATAGATATGCAGAACACAGCATCGCGTCACTTCGCCAGAAGTATGAAACTCATTGAAATGTTGCGACAAGATGGTGCCACCACTCGGCTGATAACCAGAGAAGAATTCATCAAGGCTTGTTTATCAAGCTCTGATAATCTGTTAGTTAGTAAGGTGAATGTGGTATGTCATTACCACCACAAAACCCATTCAAGAGAGAATAATCAACTTAGCCACACAACCACATCACCCTGCTGTAATGTAAAAAATTTTGAACATTTCACAAATCAAATACATTTTTCCACTGTGGACTGGAAGAATGTAACTGATAAGAATGTCAAGCAAAAGAAGAACATACCAGAAGAAAGAAGATTTTCCAGTTATCTCCAGTAGTCAGTATGATGGATGTGGTGGTTCCCTTCACCAAAACACAGTCGATGGGAAAATAAACATTGCACCCATACCATGGAATCTCCCTGCTGTGAGGAAAGAACCATTTACTATGTTTTGTATTGCAAATACATTGTTCTTGGTGTACATAGGGATATGACTATCAAAAATACAATACAAAGTAAGGACATACCTAAACAAAGCCGATTTATCAAATTTAAAAAATCTGTTAGTATGGTACATGTGGTGTCTCATTTCCACTGAAAACCTGTTGAAGTGAGAATAAACATTGTAGCCAAACAACAACGTTACCCAGCTGTAAAGGATAAAATATTTACAAAATTGCAAAGAACAAATAAATTATTCTACTGTGAACTTGATGAATATAACTGATAAGAATGTAAGTAAATGAGAACATACCAGAAGAAAGAAGATTTTCCCAGTCTCTCCAGTAGTCAGTATGCTGGATGTGATGGTTCCCTTACACCAAACACCCAGTGGATGTGAAAATAAACATTGCCACCTGTTGTAACCGCAACAGGAATGCCATGGGTTACCGCTAATGAAAATGTGGTGGTATCGACTGGAGCGGCTGCGAACAAACAGGAATGGAATGGAAGGACAATCGAGATGACAGACAACCAAGCAAGGTACCAAGATCAACAACAAAGTATTAAGGAACAGGGTCATAAGAGATAACCTCACGAAATCAAACTATGCCCCCTTGTAAACGGGAAGCAAGCACACACAATGTAAACACGATGTCTGTAAGCGAGATGTCAACTGACTCAATGCAAACACCAGACTGCCTCACTGAGTGAGAGACAGGGTATTTTTCTATTGGCCAGTGGGCCACATGCTCCACAGTGGCGCCCCCACATTAGACTCAGGGCCAGGAGCACGCGCAGCCACAGCATTTGGGGTGATTGCTCCAGAGACCTCTAGTGGTCATCAAGTTCCATGCGGTCTCCTGTGGATTTGAAACACGTGGAGCTTGGTACCAGATCCTTCCCCCCTGAAACTTGTGCATTGGGGTGAAAATGCCCCAGTCTGTGCTGTGGTGTTTGGCAGATGAGAGAAGAGCCAGGCTTGTCAACCGCCATTGTCGGGGAGGAAGGGACATCCGAGGTATCCATGTCGGCCAAGCCAGAGGGCAGGGTGTTACAAGGAGCTTCCGATCCACCTCAGGATGGGGAGGGTTGGCGGTAGGCTTGCGGGGATGTAGCAACCGAGGGCAGTGGCAACGACTCGATGACCATGTCTGTACCCGAAGGAGGTAGTGTAGGAGGAGGTGGCAGCGGTAGTCCCACAGGGGTACATGGATGGAGCTGGTTATGATGGTGGGGCTAGAATCCTTTCGACATATGCACTGACATCACACACTGACCATGGGCCGTGACGACCATGGCAAGAGCACAGTCCACCTTGCTTCCTTACATGCGGGCCCACAAGGCCATGCTGGGGGCGTAACGCTGAGATGGCTAGGAGTGGGGTGGGAAGTTGACAGCTTCAGCAAATGGAGCAGGGTCTGCAGCTGTCGCCTATGGAGGAGCTCTGTCAGACTATGTCCGTCAATTGGTGTGGTGGGATATGTGCTCAAGAACAGGGTGAGGGCTGATGTGGTTAGAGATGTTTCCACTACCTTTGTCAACTGTTGTTTAAATGTGCAGACAAACCTCTCCACTGCGCCATCGGAGGAAGGGTGGAAAGGTAGGCTACGGATATGTTTGATACCGTTGACCTGACAGAAGTCGTGGAAGGAGAATGCCGTGGATTGGGGGCCATTATCGGATACCAACATGTGAGGCAGGCCCTCAATGGCGAGAACCTAGGTGAGGGCCGTGAGCATGGCCTCTATGGTCATGGCTGCCATGCGGATGACATATGGGTATTTGGAGTAGTCATCAACGATAAGTAACCACATGGACCCCAAAAATGGGCCCACAAAACCGAGATGGATGCTATCACATGGCCGGCGAGGCACAGGCTAGGGTGCGAATGACTGAGGGGGGGCTTGCCTGGTGACAGGCACACACAGTGCACCCGCAAACCAGGCGTTCAGTATCGCCATCAATTTCAGGCCAATACACATGCTGGCGAGCCAAAACTTTCATGCGGGACATACCACAGTGCCCAGGGTGTAACAAACTGAGCACATGATGTCGAAAATCTGGAGGGATGACCACCCGATGGGCATCCAACTCCGTGGCCAACAGAAGGACACCATCAACCGTGGATAGACAGTGGGACAGGTGGTGCCAGGGGATGAAGTCAGTCCACAACCGACGAGTAATATTGGAGGGCCAAAGACGGATCACGTAGCAGAGAACCTGCCGCAAGATAGAGTCTCGGTGCACAGCCGTGGAAATGTGAGCAGCCATAAGAGGCAGACCGTACGGCGAATCCTGGCGGGCGGAATCAATGTGAAAGCAGAGGACCTCCTGTTGGTCAAATGCAGGATTGGAGCCTGATGGGAGACGTGACAAAGTGTCTGCATTAGCACAGTGAGCGGTGGGCTTATAGCGAATGGTGTAAGTATAATTCTGTAAAAATAATGCCCAGCAGTGGAGACGTTGAGCCATCCTCTCTGGAAAGTGAGAGTGGGGTCCAAAAAGGGTAACTAAGAGTTGATGGTCTTGCCCCAAAGAGATAGATGTGAAATATCTGGACTGCAAACATTATCGCCAGGGCCTCCTTTTAAATCTGGGAGTAGTTCTGTTGTGCTGTTCTTAACGTCTTTGATGCATAAGTGATGGGCTGTTCTGAGCCATTGGTATTCCGATGTGTGAGGACTGCCTCAATGACGTAGGACGACGCATAAGCCACCACAACCAAGGTGCGATCCAGAGAGAAGGGAGTAAGTCAAGGGGCGGACTTCAGCATCACCTTTAAATGGAGAAAAGCCCGGTCACAGGCAGGAGTCCAATCAAAAGGTACCCCTTTGTGATGCAAGTGATTGAAGGGTTGAGCAACAGAGGCAGCTTGGGGCAAGAACTTTAAGTAATAAGTAACCTTTCCCAAAAAGACCTGGAGTTCAGACAAGTCCTTGGGATGAGGAAGGGCCTCAATGGCCATGACATTGCAATTCGAAGGGTGAAGGCCATCTTTGCTAAGCCAGTGGCCTAAGTATTCCACTTCTAGTTGAAAAAAAACAACACTTGTCCAGGTGACAGCGTAAACCCACAGATTGCAGAGCGTGAAATAAGGTGCTGAGGTTGTGCAAATGTTCCTGGTGGGAACGCCCGGTGACTGATACGTCATCTAGATAATTAATGCAGGCTGGGATAGGCTGCGGCATAAGCTGCTACGGGAACCATTTTCAAAATAGCTGGCACCGAAGAGACACCAAATGGAAGGCGCTTGTACTTGTATAAGCCAAAAGGTGTGTTGATAACCGAGATGTTCAAGGAATTGGAATCCAAAGGTAACTGGTGGTATGCCTCAGCCAGGTCGATCTTAGAAAAGTACTCGTCCCCACAAGTTTGGCGAGAAAGTCTTCCTGTCGGGAAATGGGGTAAGTGTCTACTAAGGACTGAGCATTGACAGTAGCACTGAAGTCCCAAAACAGCTGAAGGGACCCGTCGGGTTTCCGTACGACCACCAATGGTGTCGCCCGAGCACTGTATGTCACAGACTCGAGGACGCCAGCAGCCTAGAGCCGATGAAGTTCCTGCATGACTGCTGGCTGTGAGGCCACCAGAATGGGTCTGGCCTGGAAAAAGGCAAGGCTGCACATCCGGCCGAAGTGTGATGTGTGCCTCAAAACGTGAAGCACAACCGAGATATGTCACAAACAATGATGCAAAAGCCGAGCACAGATCGTCCATGTCCTGAAAAGGAACAGCCGTGGAAATGACCATAACTTCATCGAAAATTGAAAAGCCAGACTGTCGAAATGCATCTAGTCCAAAAATATTTGAAGCCGACGGATGGTCGACAATAAATGGGGTAAGGAGCCAGGGAACATGTTCGTAGGTGGACTGTCCACAAAGGGGAATGGAACCATCGCCACAGGCAACCAAACACCAAGAGGGCGGTAACAATGCAGGAGAGTCCAAGCGACTATACAATGCAATATTTATCCGGGAGATGGTGGCCCCAGTGCCGACCTGAAAACTGACATCCTCAGTAAAAAAACGGAGCGTGAGGAGTAGCCTCCGTGCTGATGGGTCCTCCAGCGGGACGACTGATGGCAGAGCATGTACTGTATCCTGAGGCCCATTAGGGGAAGAACAGGGGTGAGTCGAACGAGTATGACAAGCGTATCACATGTGGTCCTCCTTCTCACACAGCATGCACGTTTTCCAGCAATGGGGGCAATCAGCTTGAGCATGTGCGGTAAAGCACTGTGGGCAAGATGGAAGCTGGCCACATGACCAACTCTGATGCCATAGAGACATCAGACAAAGAGGAGTCCCAATGGCACTGGCCTCTGTCGGCTGGGCCACATCGACATTGCAAGGGTGGAACCCACAGAGATGCGTCGATCGCCGCCACTTGCAGCTGAGCCTTGAGACACTCATTAGCCACCTGAGCAATTTCAGATGAGTGGGCAATTCGGAGAATCTCTTCCAATGAGGAATTATTGAGTTTCAACGCCTCAGTGTGGACCTCAGTATCGGGAGCCAGCTGAACCACCACATCCCGGATCAGGGAGTCCACATAGGAAGCCTTACATTGCTGATTGGTGCATTTAAAATCACATTGATCACTGAGATCCTGCAAGTCCATGACCCAGGAACGATATGATTGTCCAGGCTGTTTATGGCACTGGTGGAACTCCTGCTGAGGGGCGACCACATGGTAGCACTGTGAATAATAGTTTGTCAGCAAAAGGCATATCTCCTGGAAAGGGAGAGCTACAGGATCAGACAAGGGTGCCAACTTGCAGAGAAGAAAGAATGTGTCTGGGGTGGCCCAAGACAAAAACAATGGCCACCGCAGTGGGTCATCCGTGATTTGAAAAGCCGTGAAATGATGTTTCAGCCAATGTAAGTATGTTTTACAGTCTTCTTTAGCGTCATTACAAGTTGGGAATGACAGCGGATGTGGGGAAAGCATCGGACACCCGAGGACTTGGAAGCTGTTGTGGTAAAGTGTCCCGGGCATCAACTGTACCCATTAGCAACCACATCGACTTTTGTAGTTTGTCTAACTGGAGGCTGCTGCTGCTGCACGAGCTGCTGCTGTTGTTGTTGCAACAGACAGACCAACTTAGCCTCCATGGGAACAACTATTACCGTTTACCTTGTCACCAAAATGTTGTAACCACGGCAGGAACGGTCGGGGGATTGCACTAACGAAAATGCGGCGGGACCGAATGGTAGCGGCCGGCGAACAAACAAGTCAGACGAATGGGAATGGAAGGACAAGCACGATGACAGACAACCGAGACGTTTTATATCTTTGTTATTCAAGTCAGCACACACTCTACGAAAAGGAAAAAAACGACACAACTTCAAGGAATGATCCAAATAAGACGGAAATCGGAAAATGTGATGCACACGTGCAGATAAATAAATGATTACACTTTCAGAAAAAAATGAATAATTTATTCAAGAGAAAGAGGCGGCCGGTGTGGCCGAGCGATTCTAGGAGCTACAGTCTGGAACAGCGCGAACGCTACGGTCGCAGGTTCGAATCCTGCCTCGGGCATGGACGTGTGTGATGTCCTTAGGTTAGTTAGGTTTAAGTAGTTTTAAGTTCGAGGGGACTGATGACCTCAGATGTTAAGTTCCATAGTGCACAGATCCATCTGAACCAATAACACGGTGGTCAATCTCTGGCACTTGTGCAAGCAGATATTTGGCTTGGCACTGATTACTTGTTGGATGTCCTCATGAGGGATGACGTAACAAATTCAGTCCAATGGGCGATTTAGTCAAAGTCCTGAGCTGGTTGGAGGGTCCTGTCCGTAATGCTCCGAACGTCATCAACTGGAGAGAGATCCAGCGACCTTTCTGGCCAAGGTAGGGTTTAGCAAGCACGAAGACGAGCAGCAGTAACTCTCGTGGTGTGCGGGCGGGCGTAACGAAGGGCGTTCGAAAAGTCCGTGCAAAAATAAAAACTATTGACGTGTTTGGGGTAAATTTTTTTTCTACATAGTCTCCTTTTAGACTTATATAATTCGTCCGACGCTGTTCCAATTTGTTGATCCCCTCCGAATAATAGGAAGTCTCCAAGTTTGCAAAATAGGTATTAGTTGTTGCAATCACCTCTTCGTTTGAATAAAATCTTTGTCCTGCCAGCCATTTCTTCAGACTGGGAAACAAATAGTACTCTGAGGGAGCCAAGTCTGGAGAACAGGGGGGATGTAAAAGAGTCGGAATCCTATTTCCATTAATTTCGCGACCACAACTGCTGAGGCGTGTGCTGTTGCATTGTCGTGTTGGAAAAGGACTTTTTTGCGGTTCACGTGCTAAGCTTCAATCGTTCAATTATAATTTTTACTTTTTTCTCTCAGCTCAGTACACCTTCCTCCTTTTTTCATGCTTGATCTGTGTTCAGTTTTTGACGGGATATCCACTGGGCCATCATACCACTAAATCCGAGCGCGCTAGCTGTGTGTTTTGGTTTGAAGAATCAAAGTCGGCGACACACTTCAAAATAATTTCCGTACCAAGTACGCTACAGATCTTCCTAGTAGGCCTACAGTTTATGAGTGGCATAAATGTTTTGTAGAAACGGGGTGCTGAGTAAGACATGGGAAATCATCAGTTCGTCCAAGCACATCTGACGACGTCATTGAGCGAGTGAGACAACTTTCTGTCAACAGCCTTACGAAATTGACCCAGCGTGCATCTCGCGAACTGCAAACCCCACGTATGATCATTTGGCGAGTGTTGAGAAACCGTTTGTATTTGAAACCGTGCAGATTGACGATTGTACAAGCAATAAAGCACACTGATAAAAATGCTCGCAAGAACATCTTTGCGGATATGTTAAATTGATTACGTGAGGATGAAAATTTCTTCGACCAAATCATCTTTCCTGACGAGTCGACTTTTCACTTCAGTGGCAAGGTTGACACACTTAACTGTAGGATTTGGGGCAGTGAAAATCAACCTCAAATATTGCATCGTGTTCGTGATAGCCCTAAACTGAACACTTCTTGTGTATTGAGCAAGAACAAAGGGTACGGCCCCTTTTTCCGTGAGAGAGCCGTCAATGGGACAGCGTACCTAGATATGTTGCAATTTTTGATACCACAGCTCGAAATGTTTACTTCATACAAGACGGTGCACCAGCCCACCACCGGGCCGACATCTGGGATTTTCTCAGTGACCACTTACCAGGTCAATTGATTGGCCGCGATGCACCAATTGCATGGTCCGCGCATTTCCCAAACCTGACACCGCTCGATTTTCTTACGGGGATTCATCAAGGATATTGTGCTTTGTACCTCCTGTGGCAGCTTCTCTACCTGAACTTGAGCAAGAATTTATGCCGCCACTAAGCAAGTTACACTTGCAACGCTACAAGGAGTTTGAGAAGAAATTGACTCCGATGGAATGTGTGCAGGATAAGCAACGGAAGCCACATACATCATCTTTAGTTTAAGGTAAAAAAGACTTGATGTGTTTCCCTACAAAATAACATTAAACCCAGGTCTATATCTTCTTTCAATAAATGTATATGAATTTTTAAAGTTATAAAGTGCTTTTTGAAACACCCTGTATATGAACGGTTGCGAAAAGCTGTATCAATGCTCACCGGCTACACTGACCCCCATTTCTTCATAAAATCTGGAAGCTCTTAGGGTAAATGCCCCACCACAATATCACGCTCCATGGTTTCAATATTCCAATTTGTAAAATGGACGTTGAGGATTTTAGAACATTTAAGAGTGTTATCGACCTCTCTATCACACCTAAAACTGGTGTTCATCGTAACAATGTACTTTTAAGAAATTTTGAAATGATAAAATCTTCAATGGGTTTCCGTGAACATTGTTTAAAGCAACGTATTCTTGATTGGAGTAGTGGGAGGCCACCATTTTCTTCAAGTCACATCGATGGAGACCACAATTTGCTATTTCTCCAAAGTGTGTAGATGCCTCGCAAATCCTAGTGCCCAATAGGTGGAAGGCAAATACCAACCTTGAAACACGAACTCTTAACAAATTACTATATCAAACTTGAAACACATAGACTTATCAAAACTACTACAACTCATGCCTAAAGTGAACAGACAGTTTCGTCTGAGCCTCAAGCCAGAGAACGTGCTTAATGAAAATGATGACAATGAGGAATGTGAAGTGTTGGGGCAGGTCACAACTATATGTGTGGTGCATTAAGTGTCTGTTACTTATGTCCTGATTCTAGTTTTACGTTAATTACAAACTATACTACAATTAAAATAAACTATTGTCTCTAGCCTATATACAAAAATTTTGTAAATTAACAATAAGAATAACAATAATAATAATAATAATAATAAATATTACATGGTTTTTATAGGAAGGATGTTAAAAAAACAAGTCAAACCTATGAGACTGGTGGTTAATAAATATTACATGGCTTTTATAGGAAAGATGTTAAAAAAAAATTCAAACCTATGAGACTGGTGGTTTCCCTGCAAATTTTATTTACACAAGTATCTGTATTTCCGTAAACTTAATATATGTGCTTTGGACCCTTCTGGCTCTCAGTGTCTGAATTATTATTACAGCTTACGCTAGGAAGTGAAAGAACACATACTATCTTAAAAGTTCACTGCAGCATCACGCATAGTAAACTCGTAATATTGTGGAATAGCGGCAGGTCTTAATAAGAAGTATTGAATCTTAAGAGGGTGGAGTTTTGAACGGAGGGGTGGAGTTTTGAACGGGCACAAACTAAAATCTAACACAAGAACTGCAAAATAAAATAAATAGCAACTCAAATGTAACGTAAGCAGGACATTATCGGGAAATAAGAAGAAAGCAACACAGAATTTCTAAGAGAAAGGTAACGAAAAAATAACAAATCTTGGAATCGATAACCTAAGACGCTGCAGTCATGGACTGTGCGGCTGGTCCCGGCGGAAGTTCGAGTCCTCCCTCGGGCATGGGTGTGTGTGTTTGTCCTTAGGGTAATTTAGGTTAAGTAGTGTGTAAGCTTAGGGACTGATGACCTTAGCAGTTAAGTCCCATAAGATTTCACACACATTTGAACAATCGATAACCAGAAGTGGGCTGTATACGTCAGTTCTACTTGTCGATTCGAAGGTCAGCTATTAATCGCTTTTTTGCATTAGTACAGGAAGCGATACCATACAGGTAAATCCTAAAGGAATTTGGGAGCCACCCCTAATGAAAATGGCATAATAATGGAACGTGCAGTCACCAATTTGAGCGCCGCCCAGAGTGGCCGTGCGGTTCTAGGCATTTCAGTTTGGAACCGCGTGACCGCTACGGTCGCAGGTTCGAATCCTGCCTCGGGCATGGATGTGTGTGATGTCCCTAGGTTAGTTAGGTTTAAGTAGTTCTAAGTTCTAGGGGACTGATGACCACAGATGTTAAGTACCATAGTGCTCAGAGCCATTTGAACCATTTAGAACCAATTTGAGCGGTACCACGCATGAAAATTCTAAAAGAGTTCACAGCTATACGATTTCTGTTTTCATGTTACTCTCTGTACTACTGTTGTTGCAGGTGTGTACTGCACATTCTTTGAGAATTGCCATGTATGGTATCACTCTAATTTTTGATTCCACGTACCGTTATTTTCATGATTTTTATTGGCTGTTGGTTATTTCGTCAAACGTTTAATTTTTTCGTATCACTCGTTATGCTACTGGAAGAACGGGAAACATAACTAACGTTGTAATCGACAATGTGACTTGACCTACGGTATACAGACACAAACTATAATTGACGTTTATAACTGCCCTCTTAGGTTGCTGCCTAATCTCACCCTCGGCAGTGATGGCACATTCGGAGAAAAACAACCAAATGTTTGTGAGAAGCAGGATTATATATACCGGTAATTGCAGGTAGTCTCAGCTGTGCTCTTAAGTTTCTGGCCAACCCCACCTTTGTAAATGGTGCCATATTCGGAAAAAATTGTCATATATATTTATGAGAACTAAGATTATAAAAAAGATTGCTGCTTGATTCGCGAGCAGCAACTTAAGCTGTGCACTTAGGTTCTTGCCTACCCCACAACCTGGGAAATCGCGATATATTTCTAATAAACAGCATAGTTTACGGCAGTTACTAAGGCAACCACAGATGAAATTTAATAACAAGCCGCTTCCATCCTTCGCATCGTAAATACGTGGTGTCCTTCACTCGGGATGTCATTGGTCAAAGCTGACTGGTGGAATCGGACGCTAGATTTGACTCAAAATAGAGCTGAATGCCTGATATTTATTTAAAATACGTTAGAAAGTATATTATTTAATACGACAGGGGCATGGAAAACGTGTGTTTCACGGCAGCATCGCGATGTACTAAGCTTGTCGAGCGTTATCTACGCGAGCGAATACAGTAAGCAGTTGGCATGTGCATCTCCGTAGGAACACGTATAATTTGTAGTATTTCGATCTTACTCTAGTTGCAAGATTAATGAGGTTAATGCTTCTCCAACACAAACTGCTTTAGACGAACTGTGATAAACGGTCTCGACGACGGATTTGGAAAATTAAATTACCTCGAATATAACGGCGGGTCTAGTTTAGCAGGGGATACAACCCGTCGGCTTTGACCAATGACGTCAGAATTCGCCAGAGAGCATGAAGAGATGAAAGAGCTGAGAAGAATGTTCAGAAACAAAGGAATGCGAGAGAGAAAAACTGTACTTCACGTATATAAGGGCCAGTAGTATTTTCATGTTAACGATATCGGGTATTTATATCTTAGTATTTCTCCGCAAAATACAATGGAAAGAAATGAATGGAATATATTACTAGCAAAGAGTATATCACGTTACATGTACGAGTATGTCAGTTGTATCTTCTTTCGAACTATATTGCTTAAGTGCAGTACGGGATACAAGTTTAGCGTACGTCGATTTCTTAGTTTTAAGTAGCATTGCTGTCCTGTTGTTCACTTGAACTATGTATCACCTGTTTCACTAAACCGTAAATGAAACACCCGATACAAATTAAAAGCTCATTCGAAGTGTGTTGCCTAAGTACAGTACGGAAAACGAGTGTGTCGTAAGTCGATTTCTTCGTTTTCACTAGCATTACTGTTGTGGTCTTCACTTGAACGATGTATCCTCCGCTTCAGTAAACCCTAAATGAAACACGGCATACAAAGTTTTGTTGTGTCGGGGGTTTCGCAAGTACACATTCGAAAATGTCGTACTGATACTAGAGCTGGAAAACGAAACAAGATCGACAGCTGTCAAATTTCTGTTACATACTTCACAACACGAAAATACACATATTGGTGGAATAAAACAGTGAAATATGGCAAAATAGTGAAATACAGTGAAAGAAGCAAATGGAAAAGTGAACTTACCACACGGAAATGTCGAGGAATAACGGAAGCTCGCCTAAACAGACAGTTAACGAAAATCACATACCCACACTCACAACAAACACGACATTACGAAACCTCTCCCTCCCTCTCTTCCTCACACACACACACACACACACAGATATATATATATATATATATATATATATATATATATATATATATATATATATATATATATATATATATATTACCGGCAATCAGTTTCAACAATTATGCATATAATAAGTTGTCGAGAGTCGTTTGTCGTGGAAAAACTGGCGACTTCGAACATCATTATGTTTTCCGCAAACAAAGTTGTATTTCACAAATGATATTAATTGTCTTCACAATGTTAACCATGTATAGTTAACGGAAGACGTAGAAACGATATTCCGAAACGAATACGTATAGCGTAAGTCAAACGTTCGAATTGGAATAGAGACCCCACGAACACAAATTTGCTGTGGCAGGTATGAAATATAAACTCCGTTACTCGGTCGTTGCACTTGAAGGACAGATGTTGAATGGGCCGAAACGAACTGCCGCATAACAGCGTAGTAACCTGCTAACTTCGAAAGAAGGTAGACACGGTCCCTAGCGCAACTTATAACATCGTTAAAAATCAGTGCGGACGTGCGAGCTTTGGTACAGCCTGTTAAACAAACGTAAAATGGAGGCGGTACAATTGGAGAGCGATCCGCCTTCACCAACATGCATAAGCAATTCATCAATAGTTTTTATATATATATATATATATATATATATATATATATATATATATATATATATATATATATATATATATATATAAATTTCAAAAAACTAATAATAAAAAATATTGCATGGCGCGAGATTCGATCCGGCGACCTTCGGATTACGAACCCGAGCGCTTACCGCTGCGCCACGACGCTGTAAAAAAATATTAATCGTAGAGAGTACTTCACCGCAACGGTTTGTTTTAACTGTCGATTTTCTTGACAACGGCTGAGAAGTGCATCTTGGTGCTTTGCCATATTACACCTCTGGCCATGGGCTTTTATTATGCGCAGTATGAATCGAATCTGAATTTCACAATTGGCGGCCTCCCCTTGTTAGATTTCTCGAACCACGTTCCCCTCGTAATAGATCGCCATAACCGGTCCGTGCTGCACCTCCATACAAATAACACACAGAGCACCAACTAGCCATAGACCAAAAATACAGGGCATGAAATTAGTTCTTGAGAGACCACACGAAAGGTACGGAAGTGCTATATTTGTGAAACCGAACTTAGACGTACGCTCCTGTGCTCTGACCTGCGAAGAAAACATAGAAATCTTAACTATTGAGCTACATTCATGTACTGTAACATCCGTGTACAAACCACCCGGTGCGAGGTTCAAATTTACGGAGCCTGGAAATTTCCATTCAAAAAACATGAAAGTTGTACTAGGAGATTTTAACTGTCACGGTCTCGCATGGGGTTATAAAGAAACAAATGACGATGGCGAAATGCTGGAGGCCTGGGCAGACCAGACTAAACTGAAATTGATACATGACCCAAAGTTGCCTGCATCATTTAACAGCGGAAGATGGAAACGAGGATATAATCCAGATAACATCTTTGTCTCCGAAAAGGTATCCCTGCAAACTGCAAAGCAAATCGAGGACCCAATTCCAAGATCGCAACACAGAGCAATAACTTGCTGCATTACTGCAGTAATCAAATCAGATGTAATGCCCTTCAAGAGACGCTTCAATTTCAAAAAAGCTCATTGGGAACTTTTCACAGAGGACCTTGATAAGGAGATCCTGGAAATTAAACCAGAGATACAAACGTATGAAACTTTTATAGACCTTGTCAAGAAAATCTCTCGTCGGCGCATACCTAGAGGGTGCCGCACCCAGTATATCGCTGGACTCAATGGTAGCAGCAAGGAAGCTCTGAAAAAGTATGAAGAACTGTACAATAAGGACCCCTTCTCAGAGGAAACGATCCAGCCAGGTGAGGCACTGATGTCTGGTATCTCCGAAGCGAGAAAGGAAAAGTGGTGCAACCTCCTACAAGAGACGGACATGAAGCACAGCAGTAGGAAGGCATGGAAACTGGTCAAAAGTCTCAACAACGACCCAACAGAACCACAACCAAATTACAGTGAAGTTACACCTGATCAGATAGCTCACCAACTACTCATGAACGGAAAAACTAAAAGGAAGATCAGGAATGGCAAAATTAAAAGAAAATTGAACGAGGAGATTAGCTTCCTAGCTCACCCGTTCTCCATTCAGGAGCTACAAGATGCCATCAAAGATTTGAAAAACAATAAGGCCGCTGGCCTCGACGATCTGAGATCTGAGCAAATAAAACATTTTGGACCGGGAGTACAAGCATGGATCCTAGAGCTAATGAATAACTGTATTACAACAATGCAAATTCCTAAACTGTGGAGGAAAGCCCGGGTTATTGCGTTACTAAAACCAGGGAAAGACCCAGCTGAAGCTAAAAATTTCCGGCCTGTCTCACTGCTTTGTCATTTATTTAAAGTGCTGGAGCGAATGATCCTCAAACGCATAGCTGATTATGTGGACAAAGTCCTCATTAACGAACAAGCTGGATTCCGACCAGGAAAATCATGCTGTGGCCAAATCCTGAATATCACACAGTACATCGAAGACGGCTATCAGAGAGGAGAAGTAACTGGGGTCGCATTCCTGGATCTCAGTGCTGCATATGACACAGTTAACCATAAGTTGCTTACCCAGAAAGTGTATAATGTCACTAAGGACTACACCCTTTCTATGTTCGTGCAATGTATGCTACAGAACAGACGCTACTATGTAATCTTACAATCTAAAAACAGCCGATGGAGGACACAGAAAAATGGACTTGCACAGGGCAGTGTTTTGGCTCCAATATTATTTAACATCTATACCAATGATCTCCCCATCAGCCACCAGACACGAATGTTCATATATGCTGATGATGCAGCAGTGGCCACACAGGATAAAACCTTTGAACAAGTGGAGGAGAATCTCACAGGAGCCTTAACAGAACTTGCTACCTATTACGACGGCAATAATCTCAAACCAAACCCCAGTAAATCACAAGTATCCGCCTTCCATCTTAGGAGCAAACAAGCCAAACGGAAACTCCGAGTCACGTGGCAAGGGGAAGAGCTGAAACACACAAACAGCCCAAAATACCTGGGAGTAACATTGGACAGAGCACTTACTTTTAAGCAGCACTGTCACAACACTAAAAAAAAGGTCTGTGCCAGGAACAACATACTGCGGAAGCTAACAGGTTCATCGTGGGGAGCTCAACCACATGTTTTGCGCACCACAGGTCTGGTGCTGAGTATCTCAGCTGCGGAATATGCGGCGCCAGTT
Organism: Schistocerca americana; assembly: GCF_021461395.2. NCBI lineage: Eukaryota > Metazoa > Arthropoda > Insecta > Orthoptera > Acrididae > Schistocerca > Schistocerca americana. The sequence goes on along the minus strand of NC_060129.1, from coordinate 208,803,294 downwards.
TGGAGGAACTCTGCCCACGCTAAGCAAGTTGACGTCGCCGTAAACGAAACTGTACGTATTGCCACAGGATGCCTCAAACCAACTCCCACAGACATCATTTACCCCATCATAGGCATAGCACCACCCACTATCCGCAGACAAGTAGCCGCCGAGATCGAAAGATCAAAACAAAAGAATGATCCTCGACACCCGATGTATATGCACCGAAAACAACGTGTCCGGCTGAAATCCCGCAGGAGTTTCATGGAAACTACTGAAGAGCTCGCCACCAAGCCCGTCGCAAGGCGGCTATCTCTCTGGGAAGAAATGGTGCCACACTCCACAATGGAACTACTTGAGGAGGGATCTGCAGGATTTCAACTACCTTTTACAACTTGGAGGTCATTAAACCGGCTGCGCACTGGAGTAACTGGGTGCAAATCAAACCTATTTAAATGGGGTTACAGTGATAGCGATAGGTGTGAATGCGGAGCAATACAGGACTTGGACCACCTACTGATCTGCCCAGACATGTCTATGACATGCACTAAAGATGATATTTTGAAAGTCAATGACAAAGCAATCTACGTTGCTAATTACTGGGAAGGGAAGATATAATTGGTGCATCCGGACACGGAAGAAGAAGAAGTCGTGAGTACGGCGACCTGATACACTGGTGAGGCGCATATGTTCGCCGCACTCACGACATCGGACGTATTCAGCAATGAGACCACACATTTGCACGAAGCAAATTGTGGTCAACATGTCTTCGCCCACGGCTTCTCTTAAATCGTCAAGATTCATTGGGACAGACAAATCCATTCCTATAAAAGAAAATAAGACACTAAAAGTTGTTCTACAGTAAAAAACTAATACTCCAAATTACCTCGATATCACTACGAAAACTATTAAGTACCGTCTGAATAAGAAGCAAACAATAAACTTAATTAAATCACACGATTAATAATTTAACGAATACCAAGCGATCGCTTTTAGATTCACATTCAATTATTTTAATGATAGCGCTTATTGGAACACAGAACTGTTTTATTCTCTACGTCTCGAAGTGAAGACATTACTATCTATGACTAAGGTATGACGTCATTGGTCAAAGCCGACGGGTTGTATCCCCTGCTTCACTAGACCCATAACGGCTGTGTTGAAGATCTCCATATTCATTCAATATATGTGATGTGAGAATTAATGTTACGCGTCCGCAGAAAGATGCAATCGATTTAACGCCTTTGTGTTAGCTGCCAGGGATTGTCGGAAATCAGATGCTAATTAATGACTTACCAGAGATCGCTATCGTCGCCCGTGCCCCTACTGCATTTCACGATTTCTTGAGATTTTGCTGAATGCGGACAGCGCCATTCACGGTGCTCTCCATTCGACTCGACTCAGACTGTTGCTAAGAAACGACACGGGACGTCGAAGAACCCCCCCCTGTATTGTTGAAAAATGCGTCATGTCACCATTGCCGTTGTTTACTCTATGAGGATGATATGAGCAGAACTATGGTCGTATAATTAAACGATCTGTACACCGATGCAAGCTGTTCGAGATTCTGAAAAAAGTAGGGGTAAGCTATAGGGAGAGACGGGTCGTATACAATATGTACAACAACCAAGAGGGAATAATAAGAGTGGACGATCAAGAACGAAGTGCTCGCATTAAGAGGGGTGTAAGACAAGGCTGTAGCCTTTCGCCCCTACTCTTCAGTCTGTACATTGAGGAAGCAATGATGGAAATAAAAGAAACGTTCAGGAGTGGAATTAAAACACAAGGTGAAAGGATATCAATGATACAATTCGCTGATGACATTGCTATCCTGACCGAAAGTGAAGAAGAATTAAATGATCTGCTGAACGCAATGAACAGTCTAATGAGTACACAGTATGGTCTGAGAGTAAATCGGAGAAAGACGAAGGTAATGAAAAGTAGTAGAAATGAGAACAGCGAGAAACTTAACATCACGATTGATGGTCACGAAGTCAATGAAGTTAAGGAAGTCTGCTCGCTAGGCAGTAAAATAACCAATGACGGACGGAGCAAGGAGGACATCAAAAGCAGACTCGCTATGGCAAAAAAGGCATTTCTGGCCAAGAGAAGTCTACTAATATCAAATACCGGCCTTAATTTGAGGAAGAAATTTCTGAGGATGTACGTCTGGAGTACAGCATTGTATGGTAGTGAAACATGGACTGTGGGAAAACCGGAACAGAAGAGAATCGAATCATTTGAGATGTGGTGCTATAGACGAATGTTGAAAATTAGGTGGACTGATGAGGTAAGGAATGTGGAGGTTCTACGCAGAATCGGAGAGGAAAGGAATATGTGGAAAACACTGATAAGCAGAAGGGACAGGATGATAGGACATGTGCTAAGACATGAGGGAATGACTTCAATGGTACTAGAGGGAGCTGTAGGGGGCAAAAACTGTAGAGGAAGACAGAGATTGGAATACGTCAAGCAAGTAATTGAGGACGTAGGCTGCAAGTGCTACTCTGAGATGAAGAAGTTAGCACAGGAAAGGAATTCGTGGCGGACCGCATCAAACCAGTCAGTAGACTGATGAAAAAAAAAAAAAAAAAAAAAAACCACTGATAATAGTAGTAGCGTAAATGGTTTGTGTCGTCCGGGACAGTTCCGCCGAGAACAACACCGTCACAGCGGCAGTATCTCATCTAATACAATGAAGAGCCAAAGAAACTGGTACACCTGCACAGTATGGTGCAGGGCCTCCGCGAGCACGCAGAAGTGGCGCAACACGACGTGGCGTGGACTCGACTAATGTCTGAAGTAGTGCTGGACGCAATTGACACCATGAATCCTGCACGGCTGTCCCTAAGTTCGTGAAAGTACGAGTCTGTTGAAATCTCTTCTGAACAGAACGATGCAAGGCATCCCAGACATACTCAATAATGTCATGTCTGGGGAGTTTAGTGGTCAGAGGAAGTGTTTTGACTCAGAAGAGTGCGCCTGGAGCCACTTTGTTGCAATTCTGGACGTGTGAGGTGTTGCAATGTCCTGCTGGAATTGCCCAAGTCCGTCATAATGCACAATGGACATGAATGGGTGCTGGTGATCACTCAGGACGCTTACGTAAGTATCAGCTCTCAGAGTCGTATCTAGAGGTATCAGGGTGTAACGCTACTGCCCTCATTGGTGTACGTTAGCTCTTTAAAGCCTGTACTGTAATAAGTTCACGGGCTTCACCTTATAAACAACGATTTTAGTACATAAGTTGACCGCGTGTACCTAATTGGAAGCAATTCGGACTTATATCCAGTCAGTAACTACAGTGATGCGTCAAGCAAATGTAAAGTATAACTACTCGTTCGCATGGACAAGAAGTACACACAGTAGATACTACCAATGATTAATAATTCGGTCGCCAGCCTACTTAGGCATTGAGTGAGTTTTTTCCTTGTACAAGTGGGTGCATGTACAAGCATAATAACACGTAGTAATGTTGCGTTTTATGGCAAAGTTTGGAACCGGAAAAATCCAATGAACTAAAGTTTTCTCCTTTTGTAATAAGTTGGACGAGCTATAAATACACAACACCACACAGCAATGATTACTACTAACTGCATTTTGTATATTGATCAGACTGAAATCGGGCATAGATTACCCTAGAATTAGCAATTTTGAAAGCACACATACAATGTCACTATTAAAATTGGAAAAACACTAATACACTTAGGTTTAATATAGAACTTAACTTTGCTGTTCAAATCTGATCAGTACCCTTCAAGATTTGAAAGAACAGACAAGAAAAAAGGGGGGTCCCTGAAACTGTTATGGTCGTTATACTGAAACTATTAAGTACTGAAGGTAAATTAACACTCAAAATTATCAATCTATGGATAACTACTCTTTTGTCTTAATTCTGAGTTATTTAACTGTCATTATTTCTGTCTCAAATTAATTAAATAACATCGCTAATTCACTTCAAAAAAAAAAACTCTCTTTCAATTTAGTCATACTTTTGTTCTTTGTCAACATTTGCAATAACACAGAGAACTTTAAACTTCTTTATAGCATAGATTTGTCTGCTGATAATTCTCGTTAACACTAACTTTAAACTTTCAATTCGGGATACTCGGGTTGCACAATATGTGGTAAGGACCCTGTCTAGGTCAGTGATCAGGATAAGTAATGGCTGAGGCAATTCTGGTAAAAGTCACGTTATTATTGAACAGTTAGAAACAGTTTCGACACTGGTCCACACAGATACAATTCTAAAGATGAATTAAATGTTTGACCTGTACAAGTCGGTGTGGCGGATGGCGGGCAGCGAGATAGCGAGAAGCACAGCACACATACAAGCACGGCTAAGGCTCTCACTGCATCGGCACTTTGCTTCTTCTTAGCGTCGTAATTTTTCCAATTTTGTGCCTCAGAATATAGCCATGCCATGTAGTCGTCGGAATCGGTTCATCCGAGGCTCAATGGAATCCACTTTTCCCGGATAGCCTCCTCGATACGGTACGTGTTCCTCTGACCGATGCCCAACTCCGACTGTTATACTGAGCCCGTTGTGCCGAACCGCGCCAGTGTGCGTTTTCCCGCGCTCGCCTGCCTCCACCTTTTCCCGCTCCCCTACAGGTAGGGTATTCACGACAGGTTTTCTACTACACATATATTAATACCTTTCCTACGTATGGACCAAGCGTATAAATACAATTTTCACATCTTACATTAGTTTTAACATTAAAAACACTTCCCTTTGATTACCACATTACTTGAAATCTAACATAAATAATAATATTCATTTCGAAAGTTGCTCACAGTTTCTTTAACATGACACGAAAAGAAAAAGAAATTCAAAACATTGCTTACATTAATTTATCAACATTCAGAAAGAAAAAAAAATTTATCATATGTACGGTTGTTGTTGTTACAGATTGACTTAATCTACAGGACAGCTTGCGCTACTTCTATAAAGATGTTTTGCTCCTTTTTCTTTTACGCTTGGTAATTGACATGTTGCAAAGATTCTGCTCACTGGGTAGGAACAGTGATCAAGTAAGACTGACCTTGGGGTTTTACTAAAATGGAATGATGAAATAATGTTGTGCGGAGAAGTATTCCAAATTTGTACCGCACTGTTTGTAATGGAACTTTCATAAGCCTGTGTCCTTATTGATTGGACACGATATTTCCCTTTTCGTGGACGATGGAGGAAATGAGCGATTTAATAGAGCTGAAGTGGGAATTTTACGCGCGCCCGTTTAGTAAAAGTGTGATTTGCGAACTAGAAACATCCCTCGACTGCCACTGGAGTGCGTTGCGATCGCGTATACCACGTCGGGGCCCACGTACCGTGTGCACAAGTCGCATCGTTGCTGAGCGTTCAGCAGCACGTTGAACTTGGCACGTTCAATGTTAACGTCCGGCAGCACGGTCCGTGTGGCGACGGAGCTACGGGGCAGCTCTGTGCTGTGTGGGGCCTGCGGGGTATCTTCGTGCGTACGAGGTCGTAGGAGCTAGCGAGCCTTGAAGTTACGAGGGCAGTTCAATAAGTAATGCAACACATTTTTTTTCTGAAACAGGGGTTGTTTTATTCAGCATTGAAATACACCAGGTTATTCCCCAATCTTTGAGCTACACAACACTATTTTTCAACGTAATCTCCATTCAATGCTACGGCCTTACGCCACCTTGAAATGAGGGCCTGTATGCCTGCACGGTACCATTCCACTGGTCGATGTCGGAGCCAACGTCGTACTGCATCAATAACTTCTTCATCATCCGCGTAGTGCCTCCCATGGATTGCGTCCTTCATTGGGCCAAACATATGGAAATCCGACGGTGCGAGATCGGGGCTGTAGGGTGCATGAGGAAGAACAGTCCACTGAAGTTTTGTGAGCTCCTCTCGGGTGCGAAGACTTGTGTGAGGTCTTGCGTTGTCATGAAGAAGGAGAAGTTCGTTCAGATTTTTGTGCCTACGAACACGCTGAAGTCGTTTCTTCAATTTCTGAAGAGTAGCACAATACACTTCAGAGTTGATCGTTTGACCACGGGGAAGGACATCGAACAGAATAACCCCTTCAGTGTCCCAGAAGACTGTAACCGTGACTTTACCGGCTGAGGGTATGGCTTTAAACTTTTTCTCGGTAGGGGAGTGGGTGTGGCGCCACTCCATTGATTGCCGTTTTGTTTCAGGTTCGAAGTGATGAACCCATGTTTCATCGCCTGTAACAATGTTTGACAAGAAATTGTCACCCTCAGCCACATGACGAGCAAGCAATTCTGCACACATGGTTCTCCTTTGCTCTTTACGGTGTTCGGTTAGACAACGAGGGACCCAGCGGGAACAAACCTTTGAATATCCCAACTGGTGAACAATTGTGACAGCACTGCCAACAGAGATGTCAAGTTGAGCACTGAGTTGTTTGACGGTGATCCGTCGATCATCTCGAACGAGTGTGTTCGCACGCTCCGCCATTGCAGGAGTCACAGCTGTGCACGGCCGGCCCGCACGCGGGAGATCAGACAGTCTCGCTAGACCTTGCGGCGATGACGACACACGCTTTTCCCGACGACTCACCGTGCTTTTGTCCACTGCCAGATCACCGTAGACATTCTGCAAGCGCCTACGAATATCTGAGATGCCCTGGTTTTCCACCAAAAGAAACTCGATCACTGCCCGTTGTTTGCAACGCACGTCCGTTACAGACGCCATTTTAACAGCTCCGTACAGCGCTGCCACCTGTCGGAAGTCAATGAAACTATACGAGACGAAGCGGGAATGTTTGAAAATATTCCACAAGAAATTTCCGGTTTTTTCAACCAAAATTGGCCGAGAAAGAAAATGTGTTGCATTACTTATTGAACTGCCCTCGTATACTGGCGGTGGCCCGGCTGGGACACCCGACGTACCGCAGGGCGCGTTCGCAGCACATAGCCGAGCTCCGGGAGCGGACTCGGTCTGCGCCACGCTGTCGCTGCCCCTGCCCGAGGTGTTGTTTGTGCCCGTGCCGGCGGCTGACGGCGGCCGCTGCAGCCGCCTGCGTCGACTGGGACGCAGTCTGCGGGTGCGGCGAGCAGAGGTCCGGCGATGACGTTTCTCTGAGTTGTCACCTGTTCCAGGTGGGTGTAACACTCCTGTCTGCTACTGTTATACCATAACCTCAAAACTGGAGGCAATTTGCAAAACAGAATTATTTTGTTGGATTAATAATCGTATGAAGCAACAGAGCAGTGTTACCCTCTGAGAGCAATTTTGCTAGGTTGACCGTGTTGTTCCTAACGGAGGTGGTTTGTCGGAAATGAAAGTCAGAATTACGTAAATATTTGAATAGTAACAAACAAAATTTTGCCTAGCTATACTGTTTATAGAATAAGGGGAACGGTCGCCAGCCTAATTAGGCAAGAGAAGGATTAACGTTCTCGTTTAAGAAAGTAGGTATAAGTAACTATAACGGACAAACACAACCTAGACTTAGCCACACGCGAGTGCAATGAACTCTGACACACACATACGTTTTAAGATTGAAGCTAACAGTTAGAGCAGCAGAACTATTTGCAAAATTATAAGAGATACCGAAACACCCTATTACTTTCAGGCTTTAAAGAAATTATGGTTTTTTTATAATTAGTAGTGTTGTGTCGGTAGCTGGGCCGACACCGTGAAGTTAAGATGGCTGAAAATGAACTCTAGACTAACGCTGTAGCCGATAGGGCACGCACGGCTAAAGCAGACGGGCGTGAAGTCTGGAACATGAGAACTTATAAATGAATAAGAAGAAAAGTATGTAGATGCTTATTACTTATCTTTTTATTAGTCCTTGGAATACATCTCTCTTGAATACTCGTAAGCTATAGGCACTGATACAAATGGCGCCTTGCTAGTTCGTAGCCATTAACTTAGCTGATGGCTATTCTGTCTCTCGGCTAATGAGAGAGAAAGGCTTCGTACAACTGGGCGGTAGCTAGGTTCTCGTACAACTGGGCGGTAGCTAGGTTCTCGTACAACTGGGCGGTAGCTAGGTTCTCGTACAACTGGGGCGAGTGCTCTCTCGTATCACGAGACCTGCCTTGGTGGTGGCGCTAAGTCTGCGAGTACACAGTGGCGACACGCGGGTCCGACATGTACTACATGGACCGCGGCCGATTTAAGCTACCACCTAGCAAGTGTGGTGTCTGGCGGTGACACCACATTCCTCCCCCGCAAATCGGCGAACGGTCGTGAGATAAGGCTTCCGCCCGCCGTGGGGAGGACCACATGTTGACGTATGCGATGAGGTGGGGAGCCTAACAACAGGCGAGGCTGTGCCACCCGCACCCGGCCATACGGTCCGAGGGGAGCTAGGAAACGCCTGAAAAACTAGCCCAGGGTGCACGTCAACATGCGGTGTATGCGCCCGTAAAGAGACAGGAGGGCCCGAAGGGTCAACCTCCATTTCGTCGGGGTAGCCGACGCGCGATGACGTCATGTGGTCCGGAGCGGTCGGGAGTTCCATGGCGGAGGACAGCTGGTCACGGGAAGCGATCGGCGGCGCGTGACCCTGGGAGGCGCTTGGCGGCTGCAACGAAGCGTCGAACGCGGGCGGCGCCGGCGGGAGAACAAGCGGCGGCGGCGGCGGCGGCTGCTGCTGCTGCGGCGGCGGCGGCGCGTCGCCATGGGGCAAAATGGAAGGCATCGTCGGTAACACCTGGGGATGAGGCGAGCCAGTAGATGGGTCCCCAGGGCGCTGACCGGACGGCACCGTCGCTGAAAGCAGACGGGGAGCGGCAGAACCCGAGCGACGACAGAGGCGCAGCTGATTGAGATGCCGACGCACCTCACCAGAGGCCCCCAAAACCAAATACATCGCGCGGCCGAGGCAGCGAAGAATGCGCCCTGCGAGCCAACGCCGTGAACCTCGATAGTTGCGATAAAATACAACGTCGCCTGGAGCAAAAGCAGGAGTCTGCCGCTGCACAGGAACCTGATGCGGCGGATGCAGCAAAGACATCAAGGTGCGATGAGGACGACCATGGAGCAACTCAGCCGGCGAGCGACCATCTCGGGGCTGAGAGCGATACGAAGACAAAAAGAGCAACAATGCGTCCTCCCGAGAATGCGACTCTTTCAACTTCAACATCTGTGACTTGAAAGTCCGGACCAATCGTTCAGCGGCACCGTTTGACTGAGGCGAAAACGGCGCGGATGTCAGATGTTGAATACCATTGGCCTGGCAGAATGACTGAAATTCTGCGGACATGAATTGTGGGCCATTGTCGGAAACAATAGTCTGCGGAAGACCTTCAATGCAAAAGATAGCAGACAACGCTTGGATGGTGGCGGAGGACGTCGTGGAAGACATCCGGACAACAAAAGGAAAATTACTGAAGTCATCGACCAGGACCAACCATCGAGCATTCCAGAATGGACCAGCAAAATCAATGTGCAAGCGTTGCCAAGGGGAAGTGGCTTTTGGCCATGCAAAGACTTTCCGCGGCGGTGCGGACTGTTGTTCGGCACACGCCGGGCACGAAGAACACATTTTCGTAATCGCAGCATCGATTCCGAACCAAGTACAGTGCTGACGAGCAAGTTGTTTCGTTCGCACTATACCCCAATGTCCTTGGTGAAGAAGCCGTAAAACAGAGGACTGTAACGAACGTGGGACCACGACTCTGGACTGATCAGTACCAGAACGCAACAACAAAACACCACGTCGAACAAAAAGTCTCTCCTTGTGAGCAAAAAATCGGCGAACCAACGGATCCTCGATCCGAGACTTTGACAAAGGCCATTGCGTAGCAACAAAACGTAAAACAGTAGCAAGGACAGGGTCAGCAGCTGTGGCTGTAGCGACACGACGAAAATCAATCGGAAACGATTCGACCACTTCCTCGGTTTCCGAATCAATGAACATGCAAGCAAGTTCGGAAGAATCGAATGCTTTATCCTCAGCAACAGGCAAACGGGACAACGCATCGGCGTTTCCGTGCTTAGCAGTGGACCGATACAAGATATCGTAGCGGTACTGCGAGAGGAAAATAGACCAGCGAATGAATTTCTGCGCTGTACGTGGAGGTACAGGCTTGGTCGGATGAAAAAGCGATGTCAAAGGTTTGTGGTCTGTGATGATGGTAAAGTGACGACCATACAAGAAATCATGGAACTTAGTAACACCAAACACGAGAGCCAAAGCTTCTTTCTCTATCTGTGAATAATTTCTTTGCGCAGACGAGAGCAATTTGGACGCAAAGGCAATAGGGCGATCATGGGAGCCAACTTTGTGCGCAAGCACAGCACCGATCCCGAAATCCGATGCATCTACCATCAACAAAAGGGGTTTCTGGGGATCGAATGGCGTAAGGCAAGTATGAGAAAGCAACGCCGATTTCAACTGGCGAAAGGCGCGTTCACATTCCGTCGTCCAGACGAACGGAACACCTGTACGGCGTACGCGATGAAGCGGAGCTGAAAGAGAAGAGGCATTGCGCACATTCACTCACACCTTGTGATTCTACATTGTGCAATGTTCTGGCGACCTCCTGACGCAATGCGTGGGGAACATTGCGCGCTCTGAAAAATTGCGGTTGCGCGTTTCCTTCAGTTCTAAATGTGCTTCATAGTTTTTAGCGCAACCTAAGCCCGGTGCAAAAATGTCTGCAAATTCGTCACACAGCCGAGAAACACTGTCTGTAGGCACAGACTGATTCACTGATAGGACCTGATTTACAATAGACATGTTAAACAACTTAAACAAATCTAGACCAAACAAATTCACTGCAGAAGAAGAACGAAGAACGTAAAATGACACAAGTTTTGTTTGTCCCTTGTATGTCGCAAGAAGGCTGCACTGACCTAACACAGGAATTTTCTGTCCGGAATATGTAGTTAGCTTAACATTCGCGGAACGCAACGGAGGTTTGCCCAGTTGTTTGTACGTGTCATGATTGAGCAATGAAACTGCAGCTCCGGTATCGAGCTGGAATGGTATCACTTTGCCTTCAAAGTCTAAGTCCACAAAAAGTTTATTGTCTTGCTGACGACAAGAGCGACTGTTTTGTGCAATTGGAACAGACACTGGTACAGAATCACTTGCTAATTGACGTGATTTCCGGCGACGTCGACGCACAGTTTTTGTGGGACGATCACAGTCACTGTTAGAGAAAGTGTCACTGGACGAAGTGGAATTAACGACATGAATGTCCATAGGCGAAGGTCCACGAGCCTGAGTGTCCTGGGTTCGATTCCGGCGCGAAGCAAAGGGCCTGGAATGATTGTGATTGTCTGATCGGAGCTTTTTCTGGCAAACACTTTGAACATGTCCTTTCTTATTGCAGAAAAAGCAAATAGCTTGGCGTGACAGGCAATGTTCACGCGAATGTCTAGTAGCACACCGCGGGCACGATTTCACTACATTTGTGTGCTGGCGCGGCACACGTGGCTTAGCGCGCGGCGGCAGCTGCGTTTGTTTGTGCGATGGCAGTTGACCGGGCCGCGCAGCGCGTCCAGCGGGCCGGTTAATGTTACACACGGCTGGCGAAGTTTCAAAAGATTCCTGAGCACAGTCAAGTGTGTCCTGTCTATCCAATATGTCTATCACTTGTTGAAGGGAGGGATTAACTAGTTTCAAAATTTGCTCCCGTATGCGAACATCAGAAACGTTCTGTGCAATTGCATCACGCACCATTGTATCTGAATAAGAAAGACCACAGTCACAATCAAAGGCACAGTCCCTAGTAAGTCCTTGCAATGTTGCTACCCACTCCCTATTAGTTTGACCGGCCGTACGTTTTGTACGAAAGAACGTATACCGTTTTGCAACCACATTAACTGTTTCTTTGAAATAGGCATCTAATGCAGACAAAATTTCCTCGTAGGACAGAGTTGTTACGTCGCGTCGGGGAAACAATTTCACTATCACACGGTATGTGGACACACCGACACAAGAAAGCAAAAACGGCTGCCGCTCTTTACCTTGAATTCTGTAGGCAGCGAGGTGAAAGTTGAACTGGCGAGACCACTCTTGCCAGGTCTCATCGGCTGCCACGTATGGTCGAAAGGGAGGTGCAACAGCGTTTAGTGGCAGCGGTAGCGAAGAAGCGGCGGCGGCCGCATCGGTGTGCAGCGCACGTTGACCCTGGACGAGCTGTCCAAGGGCATCCAGTAACGCCTGCGTCTGCTGATTCTGCAAGCGATAAAATTCGGACAGTACATCTGGAGAATGTGGCGAAGCCATGACACAATTAAATGTAAGCAATCAGAACACTTTAAATCATCGCCAATGTTGCAAACGAATTAATACAAACTCTTTTGCTCGTCGCCAATAAATGTTGTGTCGGTAGCTGGGCCGACACCGTGAAGTTAAGATGGCTGAAAATGAACTCTAGACTAACGCTGTAGCCGATAGGGCACGCACGGCTAAAGCAGACGGGCGTGAAGTCTGGAACATGAGAACTTATAAATGAATAAGAAGAAAAGTATGTAGATGCTTATTACTTATCTTTTTATTAGTCCTTGGAATACATCTCTCTTGAATACTCGTAAGCTATAGGCACTGATACAAATGGCGCCTTGCTAGTTCGTAGCCATTAACTTAGCTGATGGCTATTCTGTCTCTCGGCTAATGAGAGAGAAAGGCTTCGTACAACTGGGCGGTAGCTAGGTTCTCGTACAACTGGGCGGTAGCTAGGTTCTCGTACAACTGGGCGGTAGCTAGGTTCTCGTACAACTGGGGCGAGTGCTCTCTCGTATCACGAGACCTGCCTTGGTGGTGGCGCTAGGTCTGCGAGTACACAGTGGCGACACGCGGGTCCGACATGTACTACATGGACCGCGGCCGATTTAAGCTACCACCTAGCAAGTGTGGTGTCTGGCGGTGACACCACAAGTAGTGTTCCCATTACTTGATACTCAGCATTACTACAATAGACAAACTGTGGATCTTGTTATATTATTAATATGCACTTCCTATACACAAGAGAGACATACACTTAACAAACATGAGTATATAATGTTTCACAACTGCAGTTTTCCACTTTTACTACAGCGAAACACAATGTTGACAAAATTTCAAGAAACTGACTCACCTTTTTGAATTTACTACAGATATCAATGTGATCGTTTGCTAAGCAAAACTTTAGAAGCCTCAGTCTTAAGAACTTTTAATTTTGCAGTTGGCAACAGCACTTTAATAAGCAGTTTTAATAGGAAAATTATTTTCAGCAAACAACATTTACTTTAACTCACTCTCTTGCCACATTAACTTTAACTTTCTTTTTACTAAGTTCAAGAGGCATTGATTAGCATAACATTGGTCATAAATGTTCTTTCAGTAGTGACACTCGGTAATTACTTTAGTTCAAACGGAAAGGAACCTGAGAGGTGTTATGATAAGGAGAAAAATCAAGGTAGGTACATCAATTCAGATATAAATTACCTTATATTTGAGCACATTAGCACATCCATTAAGCTGACCCTTCACTGTACATCATTGTAGTATTACGTTACAGTGATTGCGCCACGTGGTGGCAACTGCATGTTGGTAGGTGGATTCGCAGACAGAAATGCTGGACTCTGCCATTTCTTGGCGGCGACGACAGATACCAATTCCCGAATAGTTCCAGCTATTTATCCATCCATCCGAGGCATTGGAAAGCGGGAGGAAAAGCCTCTCTCGGAACCAGCACGATATGCAACATTTACATGACAGTGCACAGTTTGGTAGCTCCTCCCCGACTCGTAGCTCGTCCCCGACTGACTATCAGTTCCACCTTTTCTACATAGGCCAACCACAATTTGCGCGCGCTACACAGTTCCGTTCCCGAGGGGAACCACTACACCATTTACATACAAACTAACTAAGAATCCTAAGTGAGGATCAGCAATTTACATAACAGCAACCAAATGCATTAAATAAAACAAAACATTTACACATATTGGCATCTCTACAAAAAATTATTCACACAAAATTACAATCATATACAGTAAGTTTTGTTCCCTCCAAATGAGACAAAGAATATAAATTGCAGATACACTACTTTGCATTGAACCAAAACATGACGTCAAAGTTTGTACGAAGAAAGGAGTATACAATTTTGTGTTATATATTCAATCAAAAATATTTACAGGTTCTTAACGATGTAATATTAAATGAAACAAAAGCAAAATAAATCAGTAGTGCATAAGAGCTATGGTGTTACATGGGGAGAGAGGAATTGCGGACACTTTGACGGCGACCCGCAGACTGAACTTGTGGACTGCAGTCAGTGCGACAGCGCGGCGAATGTGTAAAAGGTCTACCACTCTGCGTGGTGTCTGTCTGTTCTGTATCGTGTCTCCCTGCCACTTCCGCGCAACGACGCTCTGAGCGTGTTTTTTAGGGAACTGACTAGTTTGAACCTGGGACGTGTTGCTGGTAAGGAGACGCCGGACCACACATGACATGTAGAGTTCAGAAGAGTTCAGTGAGACTAGCGATGATATAACCAAATACTTAATGGTTTCAGCGTCAGCTCCACTGCACTCCCTGTAAAAGAATCATAATACTAACTAAATGTAGTGGAAGGGGTTCAAGGCTTTCCTCTTTTTAGTTAGCTGGTAAAATAACGTCGAAAAAGCAGATAAGTTTACCATTGGAAACTTTATTCTACTCACAAAACATTGTTTATAAATTGCACTATTGATAAAAGCAAATGTTTTAATACAGGATGGTAAAAACCAACTGCGTTCAACAAAAATGTGAACGAATATTCCCTGAATGGGTTTCCCAGTTCTACAATGGATCGTAGGATGACCTATGCTATATCACATCTATAATCTAGGTTTAAATTAAGTTTCAAAAAAGAGAAAACTAACAAAATGGTCTACAGTGACCCTCAATTATCTTTAATTACTTATCTAACTTGTCGTAAACTACAGTGGCTGATGTGACTTCTCAATAACTATATAACAGAAAAATCATCGTGTTTCAGATTTTTACTTCAAGTGGCAAATGTGAACACCATGAGCTTTAATTGACGATCGACACTAGTATTACGCAAAATGGGGATGTAACAGATGAGACTTCTGCAGTTCTGAGTGAAGCTTTCTGCACTGTTATGCGGCATCGCGTGCGTTCATTACCTTGTCGGTGTTCGTCAGGGGGCGGCGGGCAGCTCAGCTCCACTCACCTCGCCGTCTCGGAAGCAACTCACCCCTAACTTCTCCTTACTACAATTTACCGAACTTGGTTTAAAAAAACTATCTGGCTGTGTTTTCATCTGACCAATCAGGGTCTCAATGTTAACCTTAAGCTCCGCCTACAAAAATTCTGTCAATCCAATGAAAAACTTTATACTTTACATGGTGGGTCAATGTTTTTAAAGTTTGCAATGTAACAGAGACGCGAAAAAGTCTCACGCTAAAACTTGCAGCTGGTGTGGTCCTTTTAATGTTATCGTAAGATCTATACTGTCCTTCTGGAGAGTTCTATCTTTTAACATGGGCCGGGGGGCGGTCCTGACGTAACAGAGACGTGAAAAAGCCTCACGCTTAGGCTCTAGCTTTTAACATGGGCTGGGGGGTGGTCCTAACGGTTAGCTGGCGACGTGGGTGTCCGTCCCTTATCGTAGGGCCTTCTAACTTAACACGGTTCTGCTCTCGCCTTCTGTTCTCCTTTCTCCCCTCGGAACTGCGTCTGTCTCACGGAGGGGAGGTATGACATGCATTTAGGCCTTCTTGTGTTAAGTCTGTGGTATTCCATTTGCTCACTCGTTACTCGTATTACTTTGGTTTATTCAATGTCACGATTTATTCGGAGCTATGTGACATACTGCTGGATTTCCTTAACATGTCAGGGTTTTCATGGAAGGTGTTGGATTTGCCTGACACCTTACAAAGGGAGCAGCTTAACTTTCAGTCTGTAAGATGGAGTGCCCGCTCTGGACATGAAAATAATGCTAAATCACAGTAATACTCAGTTTTTACAGTTTCTAACTCACAATTCAACAAGAACCGATGTATTGATCAGGCAGAATGTGCATATTATAAGCGAGACGGAACAGTTTAAGTTCGGAGCTGTTGTGGAAAGCCCATGTCCAGGATCTTGTTCAGAAACTAAATGATGCTTTATTTACCGTTTGAACAGTATCTGAAATAAGTGACAGTTCAACACGAAAAGTAGTCTACCTTGCATATTTTCGTACGCTTATGTCATATGGTATTGTTTTTTGGGGTAATTCTTCTGATTCAAAAACGGTATTTTTGGCTCAGAAACGGGCTGTTCGAGCTATATGTGGTGTAAGTTAGAGAACCTCTTGTCGTCCCCTATTCAGTAGTCTGGAAATTGCCCTCACAGTATATATTTTCTTTAACGTCGTTTGTTGTTAGCAATATTAGCTTATTGCCAAGAGTTAGCAGCTTTCACTCAGTTAATACTAGGCAGAAATCAAATGTGCATGTGGAATGCACTTCCTTGAGTCTTGTGCAGAAAGGAGTGCAGTATTCTGCTGCATCCATTTTCAATAAGCCACCACAAAAACTCCAAATTCTCAGCAGTAGCCCAAACGCTTTTAAGTCTAAACTGAAGAGTTTCCTCACGTCTCACTCCTATTCTGTAGAGGAGCTCCTGGAAAAGCTGAAAAATTAAGCAAATTCCAGTGTTACATTGTTGATTTTCTTTATGTAAACTTACGAATTGTCGCCTGAATACGTTTCTTATATTTCATTTTATCTGTTTCTACTATCGTGTTATAATTTCATGTATTGACTCTTCCATGACCACGGAGACGTGTCCTTAATTTGGTGCCACGGAACAATAAATAAATAAACAAAACAAAAAGAAGTCAACGAAACGCTTCTCGTGACCACGAGAAGCGTTTCTTCCATAACACGTAACGATTGACACATATAAATTTAATTAAGAAAAACTTTAAAAATTTTAAAAAAAGAAGGAAAGAAGGAAAGAATGCATAGCATCTAAGACTGCCTACATACGTACCAGTAAGGGCAATGTAGAACTGCGTAGTGACGACGGGTGTGAAGTGGTTATAATTTCGCACCTTACAATCACCATCCACATACTTTGCTGTGATCTACAAACACAATTAGGCGTTGTGTGACAGGATCTGCATCGTATATATGAAAATATAAAGGATACTGACATTGTCACGTATGCCTTGTACATCATTGTTAACGCTTATTGCATGAAAGGTGACAGAGTGTCTTTATTATGATACTAGTAGAGGTTGGGGTGACAGTGGAAATGAAACGGCAGACGGAACTCCAGCCCTGGGTGGAAGGCCCACACGGGTGTGTCGGTCCTGCTTAAGCACAGGAAGTAGCAGGACGGAGATTGGGACACCTGGGCGCTGGGGCGCAGTAGAGTCGCGACCGGCCGGATTCGTAGCCAGACGGGGAGGACTATACTTTGGAAACTAGGAACATCTCGGACGCAGCTGTGAGGAACGAAGAAGCGTCGCCTCGGAAACCTCGCAGCCTGGGTTATTACCGAGGATTTTTACTCAGAACCGTACCAGTGTACGAGTATAGGTTTCTCCTCGCAAACTTTCTGCACTGGACGACAAAAGACTAAAATACGGTTGGTTGGCATTCGGAAGAATCTATACAGAGGGAGAATATTCCGTGATTGCGGGAATACGATTCGTTTTCTGAATTACGATGGTGGGAAGCTGAGCCTTGCTGGGAATCCAGCGCTGGAGAGATGTCGCCTTCCGTTGCGAGCACCCGTGTGTGACGGTCGTTCAGTATCGGCTTCGTTGGCGCGGGCGGACATGCTGTCTGTCCTGTCAGGAGAGTTTACAGTTAGAGCAGTTAGGGACTGTACGGTTACGAACCTGTACGATTCTGGACTTCACCTCTGGCTTGAAAATCGTCGTGGAGTACGCAGCGTTCAGTAATTGAGAGCACTTCCTCTGCCTACACAATCGTTGAGATGTTATCTGAACTTCGTCCTTGCGGCTGGCAGTTGGCGTTTCTCGTCTGTAGAACAGACAGAGGAGAAGATAGTTGTTGTTGTTGCGGTCTTCAGTCCTGAGACTGGTTTGATGCAGCTCTCCATGCTACTCTATCCTGTGCAAGCTTCTTCATCTCCCAGTACCTACTGCAACCTACATCCTTCTGAATCTGCTTGGTGTATTCATCTCTTGGTCTCCCTCTACGATTTTTATCCTCCACGCTGCCCTCCAATACTAAATTGGTGATCCCTTGATGCCTCAGAACATGTCCTACCAACTGATCCCTTCCTCTGGTCAAGTTGTGCCACAAACTTCTCTTCTCCACAATCCCATTCAACACCTCCTCATTAGTTATGTGATCTACCCATCTAATCTACAGCATTCTTCTGTAGCACCACATTTCGAAAGCTTCTATTCTCTTCTTGTCTAAACTGTTTATCGTCCACGTTTCACTTCCATACATGGCTACACTCCATACAAATACTTTCAAAAACGACTTCCTGACACTTAAATCATTACTCGATGTTAACCAACGAGTTAAAATTTCATAGAGTGGCTGAGATACTAGTTACAGCGCTCCTAGCGGCAACCAACGCTAACTCGGCCGCCATGTTCTCCTTAGTCAAAACATTAGGAAAGCGTTACTGTTGTTTGTGTTGGAAGTGTGTCAGCTGTTGTGATATTACCGCAATATTTAACTTTTCTAGTTGACTTTTTTGTTACAAAATATAAAGTCAACATGCCTGCAGTGTGTTCAGCGTTCAACTGCACAAATCGCAGCGATAAAACAACAAATATTTCATATTACAAGTAAGTATATTAGTACCGAAATACGACACAGGTTTTTTAATGTTTATTAAAGAGTCATTTGCATTGGAACTGTAATTATGCTTAAGCCAAATGCAGGAAGTAATTTGTTTATCGTTGATTACAGATTTCCTTTAAAAGATAAGGAAATTACAAAAAGATGGGTTATAAATATGAAGCGAGAAAACTGGTTTCCTACTACAGCCAGTTCATTTTGAAGAGAAATATATGTACCACACAAATGTCTAGAGGCGCCTTTTGTCAAAACCAGTACCTACTATCTTTAACTTTCCACCACATTTACAAAAGCAAGATAAAGTATTACGACCACAACCCAGAAAGCGATCTTTCGACAATTTGCAAGATAGTGCTATTACAGTGACATCATTAGCACAAAGTAAGTCAATAATTTAATTTTACTCCGTGTTCTTATTACTTTGAATTACATACTTTCTATTATAATCTTACGGTGTAACTCTGTTATAAACTTATGATGTAACTACATTCTTTCAGTGCCTGTCGGACCCACATCTGTTTCTGCTGACCACAATTACTGTCTACCAAGCCCTAAGAAGTTGAAAACACAATATAACAGAGTACAAGCAGAGAATGTGCGACTAAAGAAGCGGATAAAGCAAATGAAGCTACTTAGTGTATGACACAAAAGAAGAATAGTGCAGTTACAGACTTTAGTTGCTGGTTTGAGAAGAAGGCTATGTAGTTCAGTTTCTGATATGTTAAACAGTGAACATGTAGTTGGTTTGTTGAAGGAGCTATTGGAACTTCACTGCAGTGCTAAAGTATGCCATTATTCTCAGCAAATAAGGAAATTTGCCCTGACCCTACACTTTTATTCTGCCAAGGCATACAGCTACTTACGAAAATTTGTGAAATTACCCCACCCAAGAACGCTTCGACTTTGTTATTGAATTACTATGCTTGTGTTAACTACTTGTAACACGTATTTCAAATAAATTCTCGTTCACAGTGTACTGGTTTTTGAGGCTTTGACTGTTTACTTTGAAATAGCGACAAAAATATCGCATTTCTGCGCCCGTTACTGTTTCTATTAGTTAACCACAGCATGTTTAGAAGTTTCACTGTAATATTCTGGTGGTACCTGCGCTAATTGCATTAATTTATGGGCAACAAGTAACGTTATAGTGGATGGACAGACTTATTTGAGTTGGTAGTGTTATCTACATCGAAAAGTTTAGCCATATTTCGACAAAAACATCCCTTTTTGCTGTCAGTGTACACTGAAATCACTGCTGTCTATTGCTTGTTTTAGAAAAAATAAAGCTAGTATGGGCTATTTCAAGTAAGTCAAACGCAGTTACAAGGGGGCGGGACACAGCAGACGAATGCCTTGACTAAAGAAAACATGGCGGCCAGAACTTCAATTTGCTTCAAACATGGCGGACCTATAGCCACTCTATGAAATTTTAACTCGTTGATGTTAACAAATTTCTCTTCTTCAGAAACACTTTCCTTGCCATTGCCACTCTACATTTTACATCCTCTCTACATCGACCATCATCAGTTATTTTGCTCCCCAAATAGCAAAACTCCTTTACTACTTTAAGTGTCTCATTTCCTAATCTAATTCCCTCAGCATCATCCGATTTAATTCGACTACATTCCATTATCCTAGTTTTGCTTTTGTTGATGTCCATCTTATACCCTCCTTTCAAGATACTGTCCATTCCGTTCAACTGCCCTTCCAAGTCCTTTGCTGTCTCTGACAGCATTACAATGTCATCGGCGAACCTCAAAGTTTTTAGTTCTTCTTCATGGATTTTAATACCTACTCCGAATTTTTCTTTTCTTTCCTTCACTGCTTGCTCAATATACAGATTGAATAGCATCGGGGAGAGGCTACAACCCTGTCTTACTCCATTCCCAACCACTGCTTCCCTTTCATGCCCCTCGACTCTCATAACTGTCATCTGGTTTCTGTACAAATTGTAAATAGCCTTTCGCTCCCTGTATTTTAACCCTGCCACCTTCAGAATTTGAAAGATAGTATTCCACTCAACATTGTCAAAAGCTTTCTCTAAGTTTACAAATGCTAGAAACGTAGGTTTGCCTTTCCTTAATCTAGCTTCTAAGATAAGCCGTAGGGTCAGTATTGCCTCACGTGTTCCAATATTTCTACGGAATCCAAACTGATCTTCCCCAAGGTCGGCTTCTACTAATTTTGCCATTCGTCTGTAAAGAATTCGCGTTAGTATTTTGCAGCCATGACTTATTAAACAGATAGCTCGGTAATTTTCACATCTGTCAACACCTGCGTTCTTTGGGATTGGGATTATTATATTCTTCTTGAAGTCTGAGGGTATTTCGCCTGTCTCATACATCTTGCTCACCAGATGGTAGAGTTTTTTCAGGACTGGCTCTCCCAAGGCCGTCAGTAGTTCTAATGGAATGTTGTCTACTCCCGGGGCCTTGTTTCGCCTCAAGTCTTTCAGTGCTCTGTCGAACTCTTCAAGCAGTATCATATCTCCCATTGCATCTTCATCTACATCCTCTTCATTTCCATAATATTGTCCTCAAGTACATCGCCCTTGTATAGACCCTCTATATACTCCTTCCACCTTTCTGCTTTCCCTTCTTTGCTTAGAACTGGATTTCCATCTGAGCTCTTGATATTCGTGCAAGTGGTTCTCTTTTCTCCACAGGTCTCTTTAATTTTCCTGTAGGCAGTATCTATCTTACCCCTCTTGAGATAAGCCTCTACATCCTTACATTTGTCCTCTAGCCATCCCTGCTTAGCCATTTTGCACTTCCTGTCGATCTCATTTTTGAGACGTTTTTATTCCTTTTTGCCTGCTTCACTTACTGCATTTTTGTATTTTCTCCTTTCATCAAGTAAATTCAGTATCTCTTCTGTTACCCAAGGACTTCTACTAGCCCTCGTCTTTTTACCTACTTGATCCTCTGCTGCCTTCACTATTTCATTCCACAAAGCTACCCATTCTTCTTCTACTGTATTTCTTTCCCCCATTCCTGTCAATTGTTCCCTTATGCCCTCCCTGAAACTCTGTACAACCTCTGGTTCTTTCAGTTTATCCAGGTCCCATCTCCTTAAATTCCCACCTTTTTGCAGTTTCTTCAGTTTTAATCTACAGATCATAACCAATAGATCATAACCAATAGATTGTGGTCAGAGTCCACATATGCCCCTGGAAATGTCTTACAATTTAAAACCTGGTTGCTAAATCTCTGTCTTACCATTATATAATCTATCTGATACCTTTTAGAATCTCCAGGGTTCTTCCATGTATACAACCTTCTTCAATGATTCTTGAACCAAATTAGCTATGATTAAGTTATGCTCTGCACAAAATTCTACCAGGCGGCTTCCTCTTTCATTTTCCATATTCACCTACTACGTTTCCTTCTCTCCCTTTTCCTACTACCGAACTCCAGTCACCCATGACTATTAAATTTGGGTCTCCCTTCACTATCTGAATAATTTCTTTTATTTCATCATACATTTCTTCAATTTTTTCATCATCTGCAGAGCTAGTTGGCATATAAACTTGTACTACTGTAGTAGGCGTAGGCTTCGTGTCTATCTTGGCCACAATAATGCGTTCACTATGCTGTTTGTAGTAGCTTACCCACATTCCTATTTTTTTATTCATTATTAAACCTACTCCTGCATTACCCCTATTTGACTTTGTATTTATAACCCTGTATTCGCCTGACCAAAAGTCTCGTTCCTCCTGCCACCGAACTTCACTAATTCCCACTATATCTAACTTTATCCTATCCATTTCCCTTTTTAAATTTTCTAGCCTACCTGCCCGATTAAGGGATCTGACATTCCACGCTCCGATCCGTAGAACGCCAGTTTTCTTTCTCCTGATAACGATAACGAGAAGACAGTATTAGAGTATATTAGTCAGAGGACCGCCTTCGGCCGCCTTAGTGTTTGAAAGAGTTTGTTTGTGGCTGGAGTTCTTCCATCATCGCAGACGAGTACGAGAACCGTCACTTTGACATCCCGAATGCAGCAGATACGGTGACATCGCAAATTGCTTCGGCTTATTAGGGCTATAAAAGCTAAACATCTGTGACCACGTTAGTTTACTTCTACTGGGCTTCCACACCACCGTAGATCATCTTTGAAAGTAGTGTCTTCTAGTGTTTGGTAGATAGATGGTGTCAGTAATTTCGTGTTACTAAAATTAGACCGAGCAGTCATAATAAGTGGCAGAGTTTAGCGACTGATTAGTAATTTCACTTAGGAAATGTGAACTTTGTAACATAAAGGTTTTTTTAATCTACAATAAATACATAAGCAGGAACAACGTTTATCATTTGGTGGTACTGGTTGCCCTAATCATTCATTTATCTTTAGGTTGTAATTTATATGTTAAAGTCCATTAAGAGATCCTAAGATCTGCTTCAGGGGGTAGTCACACAGGGCCAAATCTTCATTTTAGCGTTTATTATTTTCCGTTGCTCACGTTTATTTTTACACCCGCCTCGAGTAGCATCTCAGACGGGTTTAGAAGTGGGCACAGCTGTAGTAAGTCCGCAGACCTTGACTTAGTCTTACGATGCCAGCAATGTATTTTAGTAATATTAGCTGGAAATTATTCACATCGAACTTGAGTTGATTCCTTTTATTTTCTTTTTTAAGGAGACATTGTACATGAAATTTGTTGAAATTTTACATTTTCTGTTTTCTATTCCATAATGTACTTTGGACTTTCTAAACATTTTACTATATAATACATTGAAATCAGACAATTGTGAAATCTTGAAATTTCGCGGCTACCGATATACTGCCACAGTTGAGCAGTCATATCTTGGGAACTACACAGTCTAGAAGGCTGTGAATTGCTTTGTTTTGTGCCTACTGCATCGTCTCAGAAGTTGGCATTACGAATAAACAAATCAGTCCTTGGTTTCTGATACCAGTTTTCGTTGAAAGTAGAGTGACTATGAACTATTTTTGTAGTAAGATAACTTCTATTGATTTTTTATACGTAAATTAAATGGCTAGAGACTATGAAGATGAAAAGAAGATGAAAAGAGCTGTGTGCAGCACTTTCTTTCATCGAATATCAACCGATGAAAAGCCATATCATGCTTTGTGTCCACCTCCACCAAACACTTGTGAAAGGTGGCTACACTGAGTCACAGCGCCAGAGATTGCGCCAAAGATTCCGCCGCCTCCACTGGGGCAGTTGTAGTTCAGACGTTGTCGTGAGCAGTGCTTGTTGAGAGGATGTCGAGAGCTGTACTAGTTGAGAGCATGTCGTGTGCAGTTGTTCTTCTGCTGGCCGAGAGAGTTGATACTGTTCAGTTGGTGTAATGTATACATGGAAGATGTTGCAATGATCTCAGTGTATTTTTTGTCAATATATATGGAGTTAACAAATTTTTTTTCAAATTTCCTAAATAACAATGCCTCTTGGTCAAAGGTTCAGTCAACAAAGCATCTGGCTCATGTTCATGTATTAGACTTGTAATTCTGGTTTCTATGTGCAATTATAGTATTTCTGGTTTTTCAATTAGTTCATTGTAAATGGTGTTTAAAATATCTCGTCGTATTGAGGAAGAACTGTGCCAAATACGTGTACGTTGAATCACACTTCCACACACAGAACAGTTACACTTGTGCTTTGTTGTTTCGTAGCTTTTATAGTTGCTGGGGATAGTTGCTGGGGACTTAATTAATCAATTGTGTTAACGGAAATTTCCTTTCATTCTTTATTATTATTTTATGCAGTCAGATTACGTACTAATACTACTCCGGTTATGAAGTCTCATAACCGGATACACAGCTACTAAAATTATATTTTCATTTTATAATTAAGCTGCCATGTACTTGGTGTAAATATAGGCAATATGAATTTTCTTTCACCTTGCATGAACTTACACATAAACTTTCTCTTACTTTGGCATTAATGAAAGCAATCAAACCCATTTACAGAGATTTGGCAAATCCTGAGCTACTAAAGTTTACATGGGAAGACCCAGAGTGTGAATGAGCCCTTCAATAATGTTATGAAAGACTTGAAGGGTCTGGAGAAGTTAGTGGTAAGATTCGGACAGGACACAGCTAAAGGACTGTGGGAACTGGGTGGGCTTCGTGTACGTGAAGCAGAGTTAGCTGCTCAGCAAATGACAAAAGAAGCAAGAAATAAAAGCAGGAGGCAAGCACTGGGCTGTTGTGACACTGAAGAAGACGCAGACCGTGGGCCAGGGCAGTTCTAGTGCATAAAAGATGCACAAATGTAAGTCTGTGTAAGTATTTGTGATAAAAAAGTTTTAAACCTCAATATCTCTGAACTAGATTTTCTGCAATACTTAAACCTAACTAACCATAGGACATCACACACATCCATGCCCAAGGCAGGATTCGATCCTGCGACCGTAACGGTCGCGTGGTTCCGAACTGAAGTGCCTAGAACCACTCGACCACTGCGGCCGGCTGCAATAAATGGCCCCATTCTCTGTAAAAGTAGTGATGGTAGAGACATGAAATTTTCACAGCATGCCTTGTGTGACATTCAACACATATGGAACTAGAATACTTGTAATATCCTGAGTAGTTTTGTTTTAGTGTTCATTTATTTACAAAATTCTGCCAAAACATTGAGTGTTTGAAGAAAAAGATAACATGGCCCACAATTCAATTTTAGTAATAATTCTAGTTCAGTGTATCTAGAAAGGTGCATCCAATAATTATGGACAATTGTAAGTTGGTGTCTTAAAAAATTGCCAAGATAATGGGTCATACAATTCGATAATTTAACATTGGCTGCATGGGACATAAAATGTCCCCTTAAGCTCATTCTTATTTTCAGCTTTCCGTTTTATTTCTACATTAATATTACAAATGGTTGCTGTTAACATAATTTATTAATAAAAACAAAATATAAGTCGCTGTATGTCAGCATGTTTCCGATAACAAGTCAAAACCCGTAGCAACAAATTCAAATAGGAAAAAATAAAGTAATTTTGTTTTAATCGTTTTTCATGCCACAAAACAAAGTTTCTAAGACGCGAAGAAGAGAGAGACGATCCGTGACAGATGACGCTACTGCCATCTGACGCGAATAATGGAAACCTGAAGGAGAGAAACAATGTACTGTCGACAAGAGTGACATTTGTGAGTGAGTGAAAATGCTTAAATAGGAAGAGCGATTTTTTCAACATGAGCTGCATCAGTTTCATTACAATTAATGGAAGAGGCTCGCTAGTTTAGATACATAACAATAGGATTGTTTTTAATCTGTAGAATTCTCTTCTGGAATAATGATGCAGAGATTTTATGCAAAATCGCCGTATTTATTTCCAGATACAGGTTTAGGACCACTATTCTTGTGACTGCCCTTCTAAATCTTTTATTTTTGGTTTTCCTCACGAAGGACGTGAGGTAAACATGTCCTTTGTGATATAACTATTACAATACTTCACATCTGCTACAACATTTCAAGTGATGTACAATGTACATGAATATGTAAAAGCTTCTGAATCACTACAGCAAAATACTACTGATGTTAGTTGTTACATTATGGTAAATGTCTGTTCCCCGTCTTTTTATTTTTCATTTTCTTTTTACTTTTTTTATTTTTCCTTGCTCGAGTATTAAACGCCTAGCTATGCGGCTTTCGCAGAATAAAGTACTGCTCGCTGTCACGGCAAGTCGGAGCGGTCCGTTCGGAAGTGTACGCTTAGCCCTGTCGCACCAGCAGCAAGCGGCCGAAAACTCTACTCGCTGAAAGCTGTAACTGACATCTTCTACAAATAGCTGGCTACAACCTGGATAGCGAAAGTACAAACGTCTAATAACCTACACTGTATTCTACAATACAACCACTAACAGAAAAATCCTGTTAACGTCCATCCACAGAATATCTGTATCATTATTCCAGGAAAGTCCAGGACGGTTCTTCGTCAGCCACTCTCAAAACGTACAGATTAACAATAATCCTATTGTTACGTATGTAAATAAATGCGTCCCTTTCATTAACTGTAGTTACCAAACTGATGCAGCTCACGTTAAAAACTCGCTCGTCCCGTTTAAGTGTATTCACTCACTGACAGATGTCACTTTTGTCGACAGTACACGGTTTCTTTGTTTCAGGTTCTCATTATTCACACCAGATGGGAATAGCGTCATCTGCCACGGATTGTTTCCTTCTTCCTCACGTACTACAAAGTTTGCTTTGTGGCACGAAAAGCGAAGAAAACAAAATTAACTGGTAATACCTCTTTGCCTACATGGTTTAAGAACTTTTTAACTAAACTACATTTTATTAGTGTGCTAATAAAATTTACTGCGATTTTGAGCAGTCAAAAAACGTGCAACTTAAAAAAAAGTAATTCACTCATCCCCAGAATGTTACATTTGTCTTCCCAGATACAGATTTTTTTCAGATAACAATAGATTGAATATTCTGAATTACTGTACTGCAATCTGGAAACAAATGCAGTGAACTACTATTAATTACTGACATCACTATACACACAGTGAAGTATCGCGTGGCAGCAGTCTCAGAAGCAGTATTAGTTTGAGTGCAAATCGAGTGCGAAGAGCTTCGTGTGTCGGACCTGTGGCTAAGTATATCCGCATATGTCGTCACAGTCAAAATTTGTAGCTGTAGTGACGTTGGTGCCAGGGTAGAGACAGCAAAAAAAGCGGCATTCTGAAAAAAAAATGTGAATTAGTTGTAATTAGTGACACAAACGTAGATACTCTGAAATGTCGTACATCAATACAGGCACTTGTTCGCTAGCATACGCAGTCTACAGCTACACGCGTACTAGGCAAGCCATCCTACGGTGCATGGCGGAGGGCACCTTGTACCAGTTATCAGTTCATCATAAGAATAAACCTGTTGTAAACAAACACAAAGTCGTAGCACGCGTGCACTGGTGTTGTTACGCTCTTGGAAGTAGGTCCTACGTATGCATTAGATATATTATTACTAAGTTACGTTAAGTGAAACCTGAAGATATTCAAATGTATTAACAGCCACCAACGCTTTTCTTAATCACGCTTCAGCTACGTAGTTTTTATTTCAAAAATCATGCACAGTCCAAAGACCTTGTAAAAAAATAACTAGACTCACTGATGGCGCTGCAGTCGCGGGATAATTTGAACGTTCGCCTGGACGCCATTATAGTGGTTGTAGTCTGATGTGTTGTGTAGTACTGTTGTTTATGAAGACCCTGATTCAACGTTGTATATTTGTTACTCGTAATTCTACTGTCTGTACGTTCCAATCAAAAGAAGTACAATGGTGAAGAGTTGTGCAGCGATTAATTGTACAAATAAATTCGAGAAAGGAACGAATATTACATTTCACAGGTATGTGGATATTTTAAGTTGTTTTGTATGTCAGTGCACTTGCTTAATAAATGTCTTTGTAACACGGTATTATCATAATGTCTGTGCATCTATTTGCAGGTTTCCTTTCTCAAAACCACAGCTGTTACAAAAATGCTTACACGCTGTCAGGAGGCAAGATTTCCGACCAACAGAATTCTATTTTATATGTTCTTATC
Source organism: Schistocerca americana (assembly GCF_021461395.2). Classification (NCBI taxonomy): domain Eukaryota; kingdom Metazoa; phylum Arthropoda; class Insecta; order Orthoptera; family Acrididae; genus Schistocerca; species Schistocerca americana. The sequence continues at coordinate 208,775,061 of NC_060129.1, read as the reverse complement.
ATTTTGAAGAAAGTTGGCTGATCGGTTGTGTTTTCATGGTCTAGGTTAGGTTGAAACTTGATAATTTGGTCGTGAGTTGCCAAAGCACTATGCCATATATAACGGACTTCTCGTCGTAAAATCTAAAGCAAGGTAGTAGAGTCAAAAAATATCTATTAATATAGTGGACAAATCTTCGAGTATTTTGATGCATTTTGCGTACATATATCGCAAATGAACTACGAAAAATGCTAGGGGTCGGTTACATAACTTGTAGCTACGGCAGATTCCATGTAGTACGTAAGATAAATTCATAAACAGTGACTAGTTGCTGTTTGTTCATAAATTAAAAAGTATATTGTAGTAACGTATTTAAATGAGGCATTATCTTTGTGACCTAACTCAAGGGAAGGCATTTTACAACCAAAAGCAATGTATAAACATTCGAACTCCGCGCGTCAGTTTACCACTCTAATGGCTGCCGCCCAGCTATTCAATTTGTCCGCTCTTCACAGTCGACCACTCGTGCGGTTGTGGGGGCCTGGCAGTCAGTCACAGTCTGTGCATTTTTGTGCTCTGATTGTTGCGCTGTACGAAAATGGCAGCGAGGCTGCTTCCTGTTCCGTAGTGAAACACGCGCCTGGAACACTGTGCCGAGAAGTAGGCTGCTCTTAATGCTTTTCACAAGTTTACGGAGGTAATCGGCTTTGAAGTTTTCCCAGTGTCGTATGTAATACAGTTGATACACAGATACCCATTGAACGTGTAGTGCAGGCGGTAGCGTCGCAGATTGTGAGCCAAGCGCGGTTGTTCAGAACTCCGGAGTGTACGGTTTATTTTCTCGTTCAGATTCTAGTACGTAAATACTTAATCTCGTTATTATAACACTCTTCATAATTTTTATGAATAATGCACGTCTTCTTGTTTCTAATTACATATTGGACGCGAAATTCTTGTTTCCATTTCAAATACAAAGTCTTAATTATCGATGTTTCACAAAAGACTGTTCATAAAAGTTGTTTAAATTAAGAAAACATAATTTAATTTTTTGAAGCAAAAACGAAAAACCAAATCCTCTTTATTTGGACTATGTCCATCATTTTATACCACAGTATCACAGAAACATGAAAAATAATCATCAGACAAATGCTACATTTTTGGATTTGCTACTGTACCGTTACAATATGTACCCAACAGGACTGAACTGTAGCCGAGCTGCGGGCTTAGGCCCGAGAAGTAAGGAGACTGTTTAAGCTGTCAGACGTACCGGAACTGACGCACGCCACTGCCCAAACTCTGGCGGGATACAGAACGAACGACTCGTCGTAAAAGAAGAAGAGAAGATGCTGCGCCCGGTTGGCTTCGTGTATTCTGTTGTCGACTGGCTCCTTATCGACGAAGCAGGCGACACTTCCAGAACTGAAGTGTATTTTTCGGATTCGGATAAGGAACGAACTAAGAGATTACCGGACGACTGACTGTAAGTAATACGTTCAGTGGCTTCAATATTTAACCATACAGTGAAATCTAAGTACTAACACGAATTCTTTACAGACGAATCGAAAAACTAGAAGAAGCCGACCTCGGGGAAGATCAGTTTGGATTCCGTAGAAATACTGGAACACGTGAGGCAATACTGACCTTACGACTTATCTTAGAAGAAAGATTAAGGAAAGGCAAACCTACGTTTCTAGCATTTGTAGACTTAGAGAAAGCTTTTGACAATGTTGACTGGAATACTCTATTTCAAATTCTAAAGGTGGCAGGGGTAAAATACAGGGAGCGAAAGGCTATATACAATTTGTACAGAAACCAGATGGCAGTTATAAGAGTCGAGGGGCATGAAAGGGAAGCAGTGGTTCGGAAGGGAGTAAGACAGGGTTGTAGCCTCTCCCCGATCTTATTCAATCTGTATATTGAGCAAGCAGTAAAGGAAACAAAAGAAAAATTCGGTGTAGGTATTAAAATCCATGGAGAAGGAATAAAAACTTTGAGGTTCGCCGATGACATTGTAATTCTGTCAGAGACAGCAAAGGACTTGGAAGAGCAGTTGAACCGAATGGATGGTGTGTTGAAGGGAGGATATAAGATGAACATCAACAAAAGCAAAACTAGGATAATGGAATGTAGTCAAATTAAGTCAGGTGATGCTGAGGGTATTAGATTAGAAAATGAGACACTTAAAGTAGTAAAGGAGTTTTGCTATTTGGGGAGCAAAATAACTGACGATGGTCGAAGTAGAGAGGATATAAAATGTAGACTGGCAATGGCAAGGAAAGCGTTTCTGAAGAAGAGAAATTTGTTAACATCGAGTATAGATTTAAGTGTCAGGAAGTCATTTCTGAAAGTATTTGTATGGAGTGTAGCCGTGTATGGAAGTGAAACATGGACGATAAAGAGTTCAGACAAGAAGAGAATAGAAGCTTTCGAAATGTGGTGCTACAGAAGAATGCTGAAGATTAGATGGGTAGATCAGATAACTAATGAGGAGGTATTGAACAGAATTGCGGAGGAGTTTGTGGCACAACTTGACCAGAAGAAGGGATCGGTTGGTAGGACATGTTCTGAGGCATCAAGGGATCACCAATTTAGTATTGGAGGGCAGCGGTCAGGGTAAAAATGGTAGGGGGAGACCAAGAGATGAATACACTAAGCAGATTCAGAAGGATGTAGGTTGCAGTAGGTACTGGGAGATGAAGAAGCTTGCACAGGATAGAGTAGCATGGAGAGCTGCATCAAACCAGTCTCAGGACTGAAGACCACAACAACAACAACAGTGAAATCCTTCAATACTCTCTTACGTTACATACAGCTTACACAGAAGAATTACCCTGTGGTTAAGTCAGGAAATTTCATCATTTCCCGCATCTCGTGGTCGTGCGGTAGCGTTCTCGCTTCCCACGCCCGGGTTCGATTCCCGGCGGGGTCAGGGATTTTCTCTGCCTCGTGATGGCTGGGTGTTGTGTGCTGTCCTTAGGTTAGTTAGGTTTAAGTAGTTCTAAGTTCTAGGGGACTGATGACCACAGATGTTAAGTCCCATAGTGCTCAGAGCCATTTGAATTTCATCATTCTTGTTTTTAATTACAGTACTGGGTTAGCTAAAAACGATAACGTGTGTCGGTATCGTCTATTCGTCTAAGTAGCGTATTGTGGGAGATTTCCAGTGTATTATTTAATTCTGCTTAAAAATTAAATGGCATTCGGACCTGTATTGCTCCCCTGCTCGTCTCTTTTTACGTGCGAACTGCAGGCTCGCTATACCAGCTGTACCCCCTCCATGTGGAACACGACCACACCGTAACACCACCGCTTCCGAATTTTACTGTCGGCACTACACACGCTGGCAGATGACGTTCACCGGGCATTCGCCATGCCCTCACCCTGCCGTCGGATCGCCACATTGTGTACCGTGATTCATCACACCACACAACGTTTTCCCACTGTCCAATCGTCCAATGTTTACGCTCCTTACACCAAGCGAGGAGTCTTCTGGCATTCACTTGCCTGATGTGTGGCTTATGAGCAGCCACTCCACCACGAAATTCAAGTTTTCTCATCTGCCGCCTAACTGCCACAGTACTTGCAGTGGATCCTGATGCAGTTTGGAATTCCTCTATGATGGTCTTGATAGATGTCTGCCTGTGACACATTACGACCCTCTTCAACAGTCGGCGGTCTCTGTCAGTCAACAGACGAGGTCGGCCTGTATGCCTTTGTGCCGTACGCCTCCCTTCACGTTTCCACTTCACTGTCACAACTGAAACAGTGGACCTAGGGATGTTTGGGAGTGCAGAAATCTCGCGTACAAACGTATGACGCAAGTGACACCCAATCACCTGACCACGTTCTGCGGAGCGCCCCATTCTGCTCTCTCACGATGTCTGATGACTACTGAGGTCGCCGATATGGAGTACCTGGCAGTAGGTGGCAGCACAGTGCACCTGATGTGAAAAACGTATGTTGTTGTGGGTGTCCGGATACTTTTGATCACGTAGTGTACATCTGAGGCTTTTGACTACCGTTTGGTGAACTCTAAATCGGCTGAGCCATTTCGTTTCAGCTCCTGCAGTTCCGTGCTGCAGGACTCCTGCGTGTCGGTTTCGGTGTGCACCAGGACTGCAAACAAAAAAGAAATTAATTAAGTCATTTTACTTTTGCTAGACAGCAATCGAAACCTCTATGGCTATCGCTCTATATGCGAGTTAGTTTACGCAAGTGAGTTGTGATTCAGAAATGGCTCTTACCGTTAATTGTGTAAGCACTAAACTTCTGCAAATAATGATAATTACTCTAAACTGAAAATTTATAATCAATATCTTTACTCAAATGGCCCGCCTGGATAGGCAAAAGCGCTAATGCGCCGCTCCCCGTACTCGGGTAGGCGCGCCGGCCCCGGATCGAATCCGCCCGGAGGAATACCGACGTCGGCTGGTGTGCCGGCCAGCCTGGATGTGGTTGTTAGACGGTTTTCCACATCCCGCTAGGTGAATACTGGGCTGGTCCCCACCTTCCGCCTCACACTATTTCACGGTTTACACTAGACGCAGACAGCTGGTGTACACCGATTCCATCCCAGGGGGGGTACGGGGTAGCTGCAGGGAGGGCAGGGCACACCCACCCACCCCCACCCCTTCGAACTGACCCTGCCAAATCCGATTCTAAGCTCGCCGACCCTACGCAACCGCGCGATAAGGTACTGGCAAAAGAAGAAGAGGAAGATGCTTACTCAAATATTTTTGAAACTGATAATGAATATTTTGCTCTGTGCGGACCCCTGTGAGTCCTAAACGCTGCAATGATTGTGTGTCGAGTTGAAGAACTTTCGAAACGGAACCGCAGCGAACCACCAGGTGCGGTGTGAGAGGCAGGGCTGCATCAGCCTTCTGTCCCTGCAGTGGACACCACACTGCCTGCGCACGGAAAACTTTTCACTGCACTTCGTACGATCGGAAACCGCGTGCACACCTAATGGTGTCACGCACCCTTCCCTGTTTCTCATTAGTGTGGCCTGGTTTATTAGACACACACTGCCGGAATCTCGCCTCGAGACCCATTCCCTGTCTCAAAATCAAGCCGGTCCTCTCCTGCTTGAATTTTCCTTCCCATTCCGCTACGAAATGCTGTCTCGAATAGTACTGAAGCACGTAAGATTGGACCGACCGTGTGATAATATTCACAGTTACTTGATCTCGCTTTCCCCAAATGCATAGTAATTTCAGTCTTTCCTAAATTTAATGCAACTTCGTGAGATTCATAAATTTCTTATAGGAACTTATACAGTTCTCGCTTCTCTTCTGAGCCCTAAACATACGAGGATTCCCCCGGAGTTTCGTCAGTACGTGAATACTGGTACTTGTGAATTCGAGGAAAACATTTTGTAATTCAAAGGTAAGGGTTGAATCTCCTTAATCATCTTCTTGCACCTTTCTTCTCTTTCAATTCGTCTAATTTTTTATCAGCACCTATCAACTTTTTGCACGTCTTCTTTCTACCTACACGAATTAGTTTTACGTTCATTTCACAATTACCTATTCCACCTTTAATGACTGTGTTCCTTCTTCTGTTTTCCCCCGAGGTCATTCACCTGTTTCAGTTCCATATTCACCCATGTCAAGTATTCACCATTCATTCCTCGTCATCCTTTCCAAACTTGCGTTTAACTTCGTACATCAGTGATCTGTATTTTTTCTTTTCGTTATAAATATTTTTACAGTAAATGTTGCTTCTTTTGGAAATATGAGCGTGTCACTATTCACCACTGCATCTCTTTTGCATTTTTCAATCCTAGATCCGTTTTCTGTCACATTTACTACCACAACTTTGACGTCACTCTATCGATTTTCGACGCCGACAACCTCTCGAATGTTTTATAAAGTGTTCCCCGGAGGGTGACTGAGGTTTCGGCCCCTTCAGCATTCCAGAAGGGGCTCCGAGCTCTGTGAAACCACAGCGTCACCTGAGTTTCAGCTGGCGTCTCATTAGTACCACTCTATGGCGGTGCCAACACCTGAATGTCTCCGTCAGTTCTTAACTCGATCCCCAAACCTTTGTTCTATGAAGGTATTCTGAATCTCGTTACATTTGTGACTCCCTGGCCTCTTCCACTTGAATTTCTTTTTCAAGCAGTCACTGAAAAGGCGACTTTGCGCTAAATACAGAAATCTGTTGAGATCTTTCGTTCCTGTGTGTGCAATGTTTACATAACTTACGGGGATGCAGTAGGGCTACCACCAAAGCGGCTGCCGACGGCGTCACCCGCTTGCATACCCTGTAAGCTGTTCGAACGGAAATCTGTCAACAATTACCCCGCCGCCTCACTTGTTCCGTCGACCAGTAGCGAACTACCTCCACCATCTCCTATCACTGCAGTCCAGACCCTCTTTATGAATAAATTCTTCCCGATCTATGAGACATGTTTTATAAGCTCGCGAATATTATCATACACATCTTCGAAATCACTGCTTTGTGTATCTGTGGAAGGCACGCATGATCACATTTACTCTTTGACAAGTCAGCCGCGGGCGACTCGAGTTCGTGCCACTTGTCACACGCTGCGGCTGTCTGCCTTCCTCTCCGGCTGTCCCCCAGTCCTCGACTGACTTCCGTACGACGCCACGCTGCACACACACATTCTCAGAGAGCAACTGCCTGAACTTGAGGCCCAACAGGCTCCTCTTACCGAACGGTCTTCTTTTGCTGTACTCCACTCCGTACGTCTTCCTCGCTTTGTTGCCGTATGTTATTATCGTTCCTAGGCACCACAATTCTTCCACTTCATCCAAAATCTGGATGTTAAGTTTATCAGCGGCTTTGTGTATGGATACTGAGTCCATATAGTACGATTTCAGTTTACAGGTCTTTTAGTTTTTCTTCAGACGGGGCACGAGTGTAGCAAATTCGCTAACTGTGTCGGTCGATGTCAGATGATTACAACACAGAGCTAGTGATACCGTGCGAAAATATTCTTCCGTGCAGTGCACGTTTATTCAACTGCTGTTACAACAAACCAACCCACTGGGTAACTGAAGTTTGCGATCCCGTCTTCTTTTTGCTAACGTTTTATCAGATTTCCGGCTACAAATTGTCAGATTCATGTTTCTCACACAACTACGCAAGACACTCCTGAATTTACGAAATTTTACATCTTTCCGAATTTGTCCATAATGTAATAACATTTTTGCATATTTTCGTGTGAAAATGTGCTACAAAAATTATTTATCCTACAAACTTCGCTTTACAATCACATAGATTCAAGATAGCTTAAATACCTATGCAAAACGTATAATGTTTTTTATACGTTTTTCTGTATGTCACTCACAACGAATGCCACTTGTATATGATTATTTCCAAACTTAAATTACGTGATATCTAACAAAACTTTATTGCTCACTAAACAAAGAATAACTTTTTTTTCCAAAGTCATAGTTCACTACCTCAGAAATAACTTCTTGTAAAATGTAAATACAAACAAACCGTGTGACGTGACATATTTTAAAAATAATTGAATCTTAATTTTCACAAGCATGTAAATAATTTTTTGTTTCTATCATATTTCTGAGAACTTTTCAGTTATAAGAAATATAATTTCATCTAAATTTGTCTCTGTTCTTAAAGATGGAAACGGTATCATTTACCAATTTGATTCACAACTTCTAGATGCTTCTGGAAGTAAAACTGTATTACAGATACCTTAGGATTGTAACCAAGGCGCGCACTGCAGTTGGAAATCTCCTAGTGAGCATTTGGTGTGTGTGTGTGTGTGTGTGTGTGTGTGTGTGTGTGTGTGTGTGTCAGTCAGACTGACTGTACACTGTGCAAACAAGCCGTTTCCTGCTACCGCGAGAAAGTGCAAACAAGCCATTTGCTGCTACCGCGAGAAATTGTATTGTGTAAATTTTTACATTTTGCTCGTCTGTGTTAAAATTGTGTGTGTTTTCTGAGGTGAGCTACGACGCTCGTTAGCCACTTTGTGATGAGAAAACTTAAAAATCAAAGACGTCAAAGTGATACTTGAGCTCTCAGCATCACTGAGCTGAAAACCCGGATGATGCGAATCTTAATCAAGATTTTTATTAGAGACCGAACCCTAGACACTGATACCATATACAAGTATAATATCGTCTATTGTAACCTCAGAATACACGTAGCAAAAATGGTGCCGTTCATTAGAAATGCTTGACTGGAGTATTAACAGCATATCTAAGAAACACACTATAGCTGCGGACCCTTAACCAGGTTCTAAGAAATAAAAGAGTGGAATACTACTGACTGTATTTTTCAGGAGCATACTAGTACATAATAATACTTTTCGACCAGGACCATGGACGAAAGTAAGATACTGGAAACAATTTTGGAGGAAAAATGTTTTCGTTGATCAAATTTTCTCAGAAATATTACTCTTAATTGAAAATGAAAAAATAGACAGAAATTCTCGGCGCTGAAGTCTGGAACAAAAGCGGAGATAAGCAGAACGCAACGATTTAGTTAGATAAACAGGCAGGCGGGGGTGTGAGGTGTGAGACAAATTACGGACAAAAAATGGCTCTGAGCACTATGGGACTTAACTTCTGAGGTCATCGGTCCCCTACAACTTAGACCTACTTAAACCCAACTAACCTAAGGACATCACACATATCCATGTTCGAGGCAGGATTCGAACCTGCGACCGTGGCGGTCGCGCGGTTCCAGACTGCAGCGCCTAGAACCGCTCGGCCACCCTGGCCGGCAATTACGGACACATTGCGGGATCCCAAACGTGGTATCTTCACTGAAACAGACTTATTTTCAAACACGCGAAGGTTTTTTTTTTTGGGGAGGTCATCAGCCTTTTGACTGCTTTCATGTGGACCGCCACGAATCCCCCCCCCCCCCCCCCGTGACAACCTCTTCATCTCAGAGCAGCACTTGCAGCCTACGTCCTCAGTTATTTGCTTGACGTATTCCAATCTCCGTCTTCCTCTACAGTTTTTACCCTCTACAGCTTCCTCTAGTAACATGGAAGTCATTCTCTCACGTCTTAATAAATGTCCTATCATCCTGTTCCTTCTCCTTGTCAACGTTTTCCATATATTCTTTTCCGGTTCTGCGCAGATTCTCCTTGTTCCTTACCTTATCGGTCCACCTAATTTTCAACATTCGTCTGTAGCACCACATCCCAAATGCTTCGATTCTCTTCTGTTCCGGTTTTCCCACAGTCCATGTTTCACTACCATACAATGCTGTACTCCAGACGTACATCCTCAGAAATTTCTTCCTCAAATTAAGGCCGGTATTTGATATTAGTAGACTTCTCTTGGCCAGAAATGCCTTTTTTGCCATAGCGAGTCTGCTTTTAATGTCCTCCTTGCTCCGTCCGTCATTGGTTATTTTACTGCCTAGGTAGCAGAATTCCTTAACTTCATTGACTTCGTGACCATCAATCCTGCTGTTAAGTTTCTCGCTGTCCTCATTTCCACTACTTCTCATTACCTTCGTCTTTCTTCGATTTACTCTCACTCCATATTGTGTACTCATTAGACTGTTCATTCCATTCAGCAGATCATTTAATTCTTCTTCACTTTCACTCAGGATAGCAATGTCAGCAGTGAATCGTATCATTGATATCCTTTCACCTTTAATCCCTTTCACCTCGAATTTTAATTCTATTCCTAAACCTTTCTTTTATTCTCATCATTGCTTCCTCGACATACCTATTGAACAGTAGGGGCGAAAGGCTACAGCCTTGTCTTACACCCTTCTTAATACGAGCACTTCGTTCTTGGTCGTCCACTCTTATTATTCCCTCTTGGTTGTTGTACATATTGTATATGACCCGTCTCTCCCTATAGCTTACCCCCACTTTTTTCTAGAATTTCGAACGTCTTGCACCATTTTTCACTGTTGAACGCTTTTCCCAGGTCGACAATCCTGTGAACGTGACTCGATTTTTCTTTAGTCTCGCTTCCATTATTAACCGCAACATCAGAATTGCCACTCTCGTCCCTTTACTTTTCCTAAAGCCACACTGATCGTCGTCCAACGGATCCTCATTTGTTTTCCTTTCTTCTGTATATTATCCTTGTAAGTAACTTGGACGCACGAGATGTTAAGCTGACTGTGCTATAATTCTCTCGCTTGTCAGCTCTTGCCGTCTTCCGAGTCGTGTGGATGATGCTCTTCCGAAAGTCAGATGGCATCTCGCCAGACTCCTACAGTCTACACATCGGCGTGAATGGTCGTTTTGTTGCCACTTCCCCTCCAATGATTTTAGAGATTCTTGATGATCTATCCATTCTGCCCTATTTGACCGTAAGTCCTCCAAAGCTCTTTTAAATTCCGATTCTAATGCTGGATCCACTGTCTCATCTAAATCGACTCCTGTTTCTTCTTCTATCACATCAGACAAATCTTCACCCTCATAGAGGCTTTCAACGTATTCTTTCCACATATCTGTTTTCTCCTCTGCATTTAACACTGCAATTCCCGTTGCACTCTTAATGTTACCACCCTCGCTTTTAATGTCACCGAAGGTTGTTTTGACTTTCCTGTATGCTGAGTCTGTCCTTCCGACAATAATTTCTTTTTCCTGCAGCCATTTCGTCTTAGCTTCCCTGCACTTCCTATTTATTTCATTCGTCAGCGACTTGTATTTCTGTATTCGTGAGTTTCCCGGAACATTTTTGTACTTCCTACTTCCATCGATAAACTGATCTCTTCTGTCATCCGTGGTTTCTTCGCAGTTATCTTCTTTGTACCTACTTTTTCCTTCGCAACTTCTGTGATGGCCCTTTCTAGATATGTCCATTCCTCTTCAACTGTACTGCCTACTGCGCTATTCCTTGTATCTATAGCCTTAGAGAACTTCAAGCGAATCTCGTCATTGCTTAGTACTTCCGTATCCCACTTCTGACTAACCTTTTAAGCTTCAACCAACTCTGCATCGCTACTATATTGTGATCTGAGTCTAAATCTGCTCCCAGGTACGCCTTACAATCCAGTATCTGATTTCGGAATCTCTGTCTGAGCATGATGTAATCTAACTGAAATCTTCCCGTATCATCCGGCCTTTTCCAAGTACATCTCCTCCTCTTGTGATTCTTGAACAGAGTATTGGCTATTACTAGCTGAAATTTATTACAGAACTCAATAACTGTTTCTCCTCTCTCATTGCTTGTCCCAAGCCCATATTCTCCTGTAACCTTTTCTTCTACTCCTTCCCCTACAACTGCGTTCCAGTCACCCATGACTATTAGAATTTCGACCCGCTTTACATACTGCATTACCCTTTCAATATCCTCCAAGACTTTCTCTCTCTGTTCACCTTCAGCTTGCGACGCCGGCATGTATACCTGGACTATCGTTGTCGGTTTTCGTTTGCTGTCGATTCTGATAAGAACGACCCGGTCACTGAACTGTTCACAGAGACACACTTTCTGCCCTACCTTCCTATTCGTAACGAATCCTACTCGTGTTATACTATTTTCTGCTGCTGTTGATATTACCCTATACTCATCTGACCAGAAATTCTTGTCTTCTCTCCACTTCACTTCACTGACCCCTATTATATCTAGAGTGAGCCTTTGCATTTCCCTTTTCAGGGTTACAGTTAATAATGACAAATTAAAATCGGAAGTCAGAACTGAAAGAGTTCCAACGTGAAAATAGCAATCAGATTGGACTTTTTAAAGTCGAAACAAGTAGACCGGTTAATACGAGGATCGCTCAATAAGCAATGCCCCACATTTTTTGTAAAGAGCCACCAATATACACAGGCAAACGTCCTTGTTGGTGCTTCGCATCTGATGTTTGTTCTGTCCGCCGGTGAAGTTTCGAACCGTTCTGACAGATGGCAGAGCCGCAGCACAGCGTCAAAATGGCGTCTACATACGACTCACATGGCAAGCAGCGTGCTGTTATTGAATTCTTGTGTGCAGAGAAGGAAACCGCAGCGAACATGCATAAACGTCTGTGTTCAGTGTATGGCGATGCTGCAGTTGATACGAGTTCAGTCGATCGATGGGTAGAGACAGTCACAGCCTCGGGAAGTGCAGAACCGGAGCTCCACGGTGAGCCAGGCCCGGGTCGACCTGCCACAGCCGCTGCTCCAGACGCGCATCACAACTCGGCAACTGGCTCTACAGTTGCCTGTCAGCTTTGGAAGTGCGTCTGCAGTGACAGAGACTCTCGCGTGTTCAAAGAGGTGTCACGATGGGTTCCACGAACGCTCACATCGGACCACAAGATTCTGAGGCAGACCATTTCGGCTGAATTGTCGGAGCGTTTTGAGACCGACGCAGAGTCCTTTTTGTCACGGGACGTTACGGGGGTCGAAAGCTGGGACCACCACTTTGGCCGGAAACGGAAAGGCAGTCCACGGAGTGGCATCGTCATCATTCACAGCAAAAGAAGAAATTCGAGACGACCCCCTCTGACGGAAAAGTCACGGTGACAGTCTTCTGGGATTGTGGTGGCGCCATTCTCGTGGATGTGACGCCGAGAGGGCCACAGACATACGTGAAGACTCTGAATAAACTCAAGAACCGTTCCCGACGTGTCCGATCGGGCGAGAATCCAGCAGAAATCTTGCTCCGACACTATAATGCACGCCCACACACGCGGAAACACGTCGCCAAATTGGGCTGGACATCGCTGCCCCATCCACCCTACAGACCAGAACTGGCAGCCTCGGACTTGCACCTCTTTGCGCCGCTTAAGGTTTCTGTACGGGGAACACAGTCTGAAGATGACGGGGGTGCACGGACAATATGGCCTAGCCTACAGGGCGAGAGCTTTTACCAGCAGGGAATAACACGTGGTCTTCCACAATGTTGGCGCACGGCCATAGAAGATAATGGAGACCACGTAGAAAAACAAGACGTCGACAAGACATGTTGATGTATATTGTCAACAAATTCTGACTGTTAGAAATAAATATGTTCTGACAGCAAAAATGTGGGGCATTATTTTTTGAAACACCCTCGTATGTACTTTACAAAGCCCTAGATGGTAATGGTCTATTCGTACGAGAGTAAGTCAATTATTATCCGCAAAGTAGTTATAAAATTTTATTGTAATCAAACAGGAAAGTTACAAGAATTTAATTTTTCGACATAGTCTCCTTGCGTTTCAACGCACTCGGTCCACCGTTGTACAAGCTCCCCGGCGCCCTCATAAAGGAAGCTTCTCGGTTGAGCTGTGAGCCTGGAATGGGCCGCTTCTTCCACTGCTTCGTCCGAGGCAAATCGGCGGCCCCTCAATGCCTGTTTGAGTGGACCAAACAAGCGATAAGTCAGAAGGGGCAAGATCGGGACTATACGGAGGACGATCCAGTACTTCAAATTTGGGTTTCTGGAGCGCTTCAGCAGGGTGGGCAGCAGTGTGCGGACGGGCATTGCCGTGCAACACAACACGCCTTTTGACGGCAATCCTCGGCGTTTACTTCGAACTGCAGGCTTTAGCCTGGCAGTAAGCATCTCACTGTAACGTACACTGTTTATTGTTGTGCCCCTTTCCCCATAATGTCGCAGTACTGGACCTCGTGCGTCCCAAATAACCGTAAGCTTCAGTTTTCCTGCGGACCGTTGGATCTTGAACTTTTTCTGGCACGGCGAATTTGGATGTTTGCATTCCATACACTGCCGTTTATTCAAATGGTTCAAATGGCTCTGAGCACTATGGGACGCAACTGCTGAGGCCATTAGTCCCCTAGAACTTAGAACTAGTTAAACCTAACTAACCTAAGGACATCACACACATCCATGCCCGAGGCAGGATTCGAACCTGCGACCGTAGCGGTCTCGCAGTTCCAGACTGCAGCGCCAAAACCGCGCGGCCACTTCGGCCGGCGCCGTTTATTCTTCGGCTCGTAATGACGGACCCATGTTTCCTCACGAGTATTAATCCTGTCTAAGAAGTTGTCCCCTTCGTTGCCACAGCGATCCAAATGTTTTTTGCAGGTGTCCCAGCGTGTTTGTTTATGCTAGTGTATGCCTTGTTTTGGGACCCATCTTGCACAAACTTTATGAAACCCAAGCCTGTTGTGGATCATTTCGTAGGCAGAACCGTGACTAATTTGCAGACGATGTGCCACTTGGTCAGTAGTTAATCGTCTGTGTAAGAGAATCATTTCACGTGAACGCTCAATGGTTTGTTCATTTGTGGCGGTAGGCGGTCGTCCGGCTCCTACACCGTGCGTAACACTTGTGCGACCATTTCGCAATTTTTAAATCCATTCGTAGGCACTCCGTTGTGGCAAAACAGTATTCCCGTACTGTACGGCAAGTGTTCGATGAATTTCGGCCCCTGATACGCCTTCCCAGCACAAGAATCGGATTACTGAACGTCGCTCTTCTCTGGTGCGAATAGACGGCGGAGCAGCCACGACTAACAGCACGGCAGCGAGAACCAAACTAACCCAGCAGGTCGGAAATTGCAAAGGTATAACAACAAATAAACAAAGCGTGCGCCATCAACGTAAAATGACAGTAGTAGTAAAATAAACAAAAATATCACTAAACAGCGGATAATAATTGACTTACCCTCGTATAACGTCTCGTTTCGGAACATTAAAACACACTTTGCAAAAATAGTAATGTTCACTAGAACTGCACGAATAAAATATTAGTAATGTGCTGTAGTGTCCGTTTTTCAATATTCACCATTATCGAGGTGAAACATAAATAAGAATGACTGTGTGTGACTCAAAATGAACTGCAAACATCGATTTATCTGCGAAAGGTAATAACACTACCAGTAAAAATATACAATATAGATCGATAGATGCAGGTTCAAATGGTTCAAATGGCTCTGAGCGCTATGGGACTTAACCGCTGTGGTCACCAGTCCCCTAGAACTTAGAACTACTTAAACCTAACTAACCTAAGGACATCACACACATCCATGCCCGAGGCAGGATTCGAACCTGCGACCGTAGCAGTCGCACGGTTCCGGACTGCGCGCCTAGAACCGCGAGACCACCGCGGCCGGCGATAGATGCAGGAAAGACACTATTTTTGTTGTATGAGATTATAGTGTGTAAGTAATTAAAAGAAGTATTATTATCTTTGTAAGAGTATAAAACGCAATGCAATGCTCATTCTTCTGTCTAGTCTGTTTTGTTCTGTTCGTTCTGGTGTTAGCTGGAATAAGGTACGCAAGCATTGTGCTGCGGTAGCATTTGTTTCTGTCGTAACGTAACTGCTCGATAAAACCAGATATAATACGTAATTGGCAACCTACGAAATTCATTATTTTGCTTATTACATCGCTTTTGTATTTTTTTTTGAAAGCTAAACGTAAAAACTAACTTCACTAAAAATTAGTAACAGATCACGCTATATGAAAAGACAAACAGATTTAGTAGGAAAATGTTTCCTCCAAAAATATATTAGTTGGACTTTTTTTTTTTGAGAGATATAATAGTGCGCAAAGGAGATGTGAGGCGGCAGAGCGGCGGCGGCGGCAGTCAGCGCTCACCGGACTCGTAGTTGACACACTTGTGGTTGTAGTAGTGGCAGAGGTTGTCGAAGCCGATCAGTTCGCCGTCGCACTTGGCCAGGATCTCGAACTTCCAGTCGTCGCAGTCGGTCTGGCAGTCCGGCGGCACGGGCGACGTGTCGTTGCCCTCCGTGTGGTTCCCCGTCGCCGCCTCCGTCGCCGCCTCCGTCGCCGCCTCCGTCGTCGCCTCCGTCACCGCCTCCGTCACCGCCCGTTCCGCTGGAGCGCCGTCACCCGGGTCTGGAGGCGGCGGGTCCTGCGGCGCCGCCACCGCCTCTGGAACGCGGAGCACCAGCGGCAGCAGAGCTGGAACCGACAGCGGCGTCCGTCCCGCCGTGAGGCGTCGCCGGCGTAGAGAGGCGGGGGGCGGGAGAGAGTGGAGGCGGGAGAGAGTGGAGGCGGGAGAGAGCGGAGGCGGGAGAGAGCTGAGGCGGGAGAGAGTGGAGGCGGGAGAGAGCGGAGGCGGGAGAGAGCGGAGGCTGGAACGCAGAATCGAGAGCGAGAAGCGACGTCGGCAAGTGGGGACGCAGGTGGCGGCGGAACAAACCGGCGGTGAAAGGGACGGGTTGTTCCGAAAGTTCTGTGCCGTCGGAAATCCGCCAAAGAAGCCACACATGTTGTAAGACAATTTTAAGCAGCGCGGCCGTAAAGACGGCGCAACAAATATTCCAAACCGTGTAGAGAAATTTGATAAGGACGAGCTGCGGCTCCAGAATGGCGGGACGAATGTATCTTTGGTGCAAAGTTGTGCGACCAGAAGACAGGCTGAGGTGGTTCCCAACTTGTTGGGGGTGAAATGTTTGGTTTTAGAAATGGTTTAACAACTGAAAATGCTACATTCTCTTTTCTCTGTGAGGTTTTGGACGGATTAATTAAAAGGTTGCGAACGCTAGGTGTTTTCCTTGATTTAACGAAGGCTTTTGACTGTGTTGACCACAAAATATTACTGCACAACTTGGACCATTATGGAGTAAGGGGAGTAGCTTACAATTGGTTCGCCTCTTACTTTAAGAACAGAAAGCAGAAGGTAATCCTCCGCAATATTGAGAGTGGTAGTGATGTTCAGTCCCAATGGCGCACTGTTAAGTGGGGCGTTCCCCAAGGGTCGGTGCTGGGGCCACTGTTGTTTCTTATTTATATAAATGATATGTCTTCTAGTATTACAGGTGGTTCAAAAATATTTCTGTTTGCTGCTGACACCAGCTTCGTAGTAAAGGATCTTGTGTGTAATATTGAAACAGTATGAAATAATGTAGTTCCTGAAATAAGTTCATGGCTTGTGGAAAATAATTTGATGCGAAATCACAGTAAGACTCAGTTTTTACAGTTTCTGACTCACAATTCAACAAGAACCGATACTTTGATCAGACATAATGGGCGTATTATAAGCGAGACGGAACAGTTCAAGTTCCTATGCGTTCGGATAGATAGTAAGCTGTTGTGGAAAGCCCGTGTTCAGGATCTTGTTCAGAAACTAAATGCTGCTTTATTTACCATTAGAACAGTATCTGAAATAAGTGACAGTTCAACATGAATAGTAGTCTACTTCGCATATTTTCATACGCTTATGTCGTATGGTATTATTTTTGGGGGTAATTCTTCTGATTCAAAAAGGGTATTTTTGGCTCAAAAACGGTCTATGTGTGGTGTAAGTTCGAGAACCTCTTGTCGACCGCTATTCAATAGTCTGGGAATTCTGACATTGCCCTCACAGTATATATTTTCTTTAATGTCGTTTGTTGTTAGCAGTATTAGCTTATTCACAAGCAGTTAGCAGCTTTCACTCAGTTAATACTAGGCAGAAATCAAATCTGCATGTGGAATGCACTTCCTTGACTCTTGTGCAGAAAGGAGTGCAGTATTCTGCTGCATCCATTTTCAATAAGCCACCACAAGAACTGAAAAATCTTAGCAGTAGCCCAAACGCTTTTAAGTCTAATCTGAAGAGTTGCCTCATGGCTCACTCCTCCTATTCTGTCGAGGAGCTCCTGGAAGATCTGAAAAATTAAGCAAATTCCAGTGTCACATTGTTGATTTTCTTTATTTAAACTTACGAATTGTCGCCTGAATACGTTTCTTATATTTCATTTTATCTGATTCTACTATCGTGTTATAATTTCATGTATTGACTCGTTCCATGACCATGGAGACTTCTCCTTAATTTGGTCCCACGGAACAATAAATAGATAAATAAATTCTGATGAGCCACCGGTCCGTACCGACAACTATAGTAGTGGAGGTGGGAGTAACGCACGTGACTTTGTGTTGCAGAAGAGGGCGGAGCCGTATGTGAAGGCAGCGAAGCTGCCGGCTCGTCTGCCGGAGTCAAATTTTTTTGCTGTAACGATGTAAGTGCGTGAAGATACGGGGTTTGGAACTTTAATAGTGGCAATTTGCAGCTCGTACAAAATAGATACGTGTTTCAAAGTTTTAGTGACCTTCAAAGTAGTCACCAGCGTTGTGTATAGCCCGTTGCCAGCGATGTGGAAGTCGTAGGATACTGTTAGCAGTGCCAGTTGTGTTGACAATTCGAAAGGCACGGTGTGTTGCCCGACGAATTTGTAGCAGTTCTGAAGCGAATGCCGTGCAGTGCTTCCTTCACTTAAGAAATCGAGTTGAACTCTCGATGGCAAAAGTCAGGGGAGTGCAGTAGGTGGTACAGCACCTAGCAGCCCCATCAGTCAATCAAACCAATAACAGCTGGGACTGTACGTGCTTCAACATTGTCCTGCAAAATGATGGTCACGTCCTGCAGAAAGTGTCATCACTTCTGTCTCTATGTTGTTCATTTTTGGAACACGACCTACGACCAGGTTAGAGACACAGGGATAAAGTGCAGGGAGCAAAAGGCTGATTACAATTTGTAGAGAAACCAGAAGGCAGTTATGAACGGAGGGGCATGAAAGGGAAGCAGTGGTTGGGAAGGGAGTGAGACAGCGTTGTAGCCTGTCCGCAATGTTGTTCAATCTGCATACTGAGCAAGCAGTAAAGGAAACAAAAGGAAAATCTGGAGTAGCGCCAAAAATGCATGAAAGGAAACAAAAACTTTGAGGTTTGCAAACGACATTGTAATTCCGTCAGAGACAGCAAAGCACCTGGAAGAACAGTTGAATGGACAGTGTCTTGAAACGAGGATATAAGACGGAAACCAACAAAAGCAAAACGAGGATAATGGAATGTAGTCGAATTAAATCAGGTGAGACTGAAGGAATTAGATCAGGAAATGACACGCTTAAAGTAGTAAAGGAGTTTTGCTATTTGGGGAGCAAAATAACTGATGATGGTCGAACTAAAGAGGATATAAAATGTATGCTGGCTATGGCAAGGAAAGCATTTCTCAAGAAGAGAAATTTGGTTTGTTAACATCGAGTGTAGACTTAAGTATCAGGAAGTCCTTTCTGAAAGTATTTGTATTGAGTGTAGCCATGTATGGAAGTGAAACGTGGACGATAAGTAGTTTGGACAAGAAGAGAATAGAAGCTTTCGAAATGTGGTGCTACCGAAGAATGCTGAAGATTAGATGGGTAGATCACGTAACTAATGGGGAGGTATCGAATAGAACTGGTGAGAAGAGTTGACAGGGATTACCAATTGGAGGACAGCGTGGAGGGTGAAGATCGTAGAGGGAGACCAAAAGATGAATACACTGAGCAGATTCAGAAGAATGTAGGTTGCAGTAGGTACTGGGAGATGAAGAAGCTTGTACAGGATAGAGAAGCATGGAGAGCTGCATCAAACCAGTCTCTGGACTGCAGATCACAACAAATCATTCGTTAGTTCAGTATGAGCTGCGAGTATAAAAGTATTCTTAGGACTGGCCATTAATCTACGGAAAGACTCAAATAAGTCTGCTTGTAATGTAAAGGTGACAACAATGACGCACAAAAGAAAAATATAGCAGCAGATGTGTTCGAAAGAAGCTGTAAATTAGCATTTCCTATAATTGTGATTTCCACAAAATGCTCATACTTTGAGATGTCACGTCACGAAGAGTGAAACAAATAACCGAAACAGAACTGAAAGCGTCTCAGAATGTAGAAGGCTGCCGTGGAATTAGTTACGACGGCCAACAACCCTCGGCGGAGCCCACCAACTGCGTGCTCCGCAGAACAACTAGAGAAAGAAGAGAGAAAACTATAGAGAAAAATACCAGGTCCCAAAAGAGGTGGAGAGAGGTGGATGCGAAGGCCTAGGGAAGAACTGTACCGGAACATGAGAACAACATCCGGGGAAATCAGACTCGAAAGGGCAAGGTTTGCCGGACGTGTAGTTAGGTGGGTACGGACAGAGTGAGGGAGAGAGTGTGGGAAACAACAGGAAGGACAAGGGGAAAGACAGGAACCGAGTGGGTTGTTGAACTTCGGAAGGACTGGATGGAATTGCGGATCGAGGTCGGAGGAAAGGAAAGTTGGAGGAACAAATATACACCGACCAACATGCCGGAGATCTACGACAGAGAAGAATACAGGAAAAGATTAGAGGGTCACCAGTGGAGCGGACACAGAAGATCTCCGAAGAAGTGCGAGAGAGAAGAAAAAGAGTGAAGAGGTTCTGGAAGAAGAAGAGAAAATTGCAGTCCTCGAAGGCGCTACCTGTGGTCCTGCAGAGGCCGTAACGCCAGAAGAAGAAGAAGAAGAAGAAGAAGAAGAATGCGAGTCTCCGAGCAGCTCGGTGTTTGAGGTGGGTGGTTGCAGATCCACACGTGGAATTGAGAAAGTCGCAGAATGACGAGGAGGCCAAGATTTTCATTTTGATCCACAGGTCGCCAACGTCTCCCCCGAAGATGTTCGGCCTTCATATTACGTGGCAGTGGGTGTAACGTGCTAAAACGTGAAGCACGAAATTATCAAGTTTCAAGGTTAATATAAACGCAGCTGGTCTTTCACATCCGCATTCACTCTGTTCGTTGTAATGTTCGTTACTGTTTCACACTCTTCGTTTAGCTCCTTCACATCTAGAGTCGTCAATGCCGAAAATCGAGAATCTCGCAGGAGCTATGTGGGGCAATTCGATCTTTGCTGAAAAGTCGCCGAATGCTTTCACTTCCCGCATCCGTTCAACAGGGCGAGACGCGGCAGCTGCCATTAACAGACTGGCGGACTACGGCGTATCTGCCATACGTAGGTCGTTTTTCTGAGTATAGGAAAAAAGGTCACGTCCTGAGGCGTGTATTGTCTCTGTCGAGGATGAACCAAAGACGCCGGCACGCACGCAACGTTTCGGTAGCCAGGGCCGTCTTCAGAGCTCTGCGCGGCACGCCTGGGGCTCGCGGACTGTCGACCCACTACTCCGGGGGAGACGCTTTTCAGTTGGGGAGTTACGAAGTGCACGAACAATACTTAAGAAGTGATCGACGCGGGCAGGGTGGCCGAAGCGAAATGCTGGCGCCTCCAGAAAACGCGACAGAAACAGTCCCGCAGGAAGAGGTATCGCATTCAGCGCCAAACACTTGCTTCATAAAATAGTTTCGGAACGACGAAATTCGTCACGGCCTCTGCACAGTTCATTCATTTTACCTGCACTCTGTCGAATGTGGTTACAAAATAAAATATATGCTTCCTATAGAAACCAGATGGCAGTTATAAGAGTCGAGGGACACGAAAAGGAAGCAGCAAATAGCAAAACTCCTTCACTACTTTAAGTGTCTCATTTCCTAATCTAATTCCCTCAGCATCACCCGACTTAATTTGACTACATTCCATTATCCTCGTTTTGCTTTTGTTGATGTTCATCTTATATCCTCCTTTCAAGACACTGTCCATTCCGTTCGACTGCTCTTCCAAGTCTTTTGCTATCTCTGACAGAATTACAATGTCATCGGCGAACCTCAAAGTTTTTACTTCTTCTCCATGAATTTTAATACCTACTCCGAATTTTTCTTTTGTTCCCTTTACTGCTTGCTCAATATACAGATTGAATAACATCAGGGAGAGGCTACAACTCTGTCTCACTCCTTTCCCAACCACTGCCTCCCTTTCATGCCCCTCGACTCTTATAACTGCTATCTGGTTTCTATACAATTTGTAAATAGCCTTTCGCTCCCTGTATTTTACCCCTGCCACCTTCAGAATTTGAAAGAGAGTATTCCAGTTAACATTGTAAAAAGCTTTCTATAAGTCTACAAATGCTAGAAACGTAGGTTTGCCTTTTCTTAATCTTTCTTCTAAGATAAGTCGTAAGGTCAGTATTGCCTCACGTGTTCCAACATTTCTACGGAATCCAAACTGATCTTCCCCGAGGTCGGCTTCTACTAGTTTTTCCATTCGTTTGTAAAGAATTCGTGTTAGTACTTTGCAGCTGTGTCTTATTAAACTGATAGTTCGTTAATTTTCACATCTGTCAACACCTGCTTTCTTTGGGATTGGAATTATTATATTCTTCTTGAAGTCTGAGGGTATTTCGCCAGTCTCATACATCGTGCTCACCAGATGGTAGAGTTTTGTCATGACTGGATCTCCCGAGGCCATCAGTAGTTCTAATGGAATGTTGTCTACTCCCGGGGCCTTGTTTCGACTCAGGTCTTTCAGTGCTCTGTCAAACTCTTCACGCAGTATCTTATCTCCCATTTCATCTTCATCTACATCGTCTGCCATTTCCATAATATTGTCCTCAAGTACATCGCCCTTGTATAAACCCTCTATATACTCCTTCCACCTTTCTGCCTTCCTTTCTTTGCTTAGAACTGGGTTGGCATCTGAGCTCTTGATATTCATGCATGTGGTTCTCTTCTCTCCAAAGGACTCTTTAATTTTCCTGTAGGTAGTATCTATCTTACCCCTAGTAAGACAAGCCTCTACATCCTTACATTTGTCCTCTAGCCATCCCTGCTTAGCCATTTTGCACTTCCTGTCGATATCACTTTTGAGACGTTTGTATTCCTTTTTGCCTGCTTCATTTATGGCATTTTTATATTTTCTCCTTTCATCAATTAAATTCAATATATCTTCTGTTACCCAAGGATTTCTATTAGCCCTCGTCTTTTTACCTACTTGATCGTCTGCTGCCTTCACTACTTCATCCCTAAGATCTACCCATTCTTCTTCTACTGTATTTCTTTCCCCCATTCCTGGCAATTGTTCCCTTATGCTCTCCCTGAAACTCTCTACAACCTCTGGTTCTTTCAGTTTATCCAGGTCCCATCTCCTTAAATTCCCACCTTTTTGCAGTTTCTTCAGTTTCAATCTGCAGTTCATAACCAATAGATTGTGGTCAGAATCTACATTTACCCCAGGAAATGTCTTACAATTTAAACCTGGTTCCGAAATCTCTGTCTTACCATTATATAATCTATCTGATACCTTTTAGCACCTCCAGGATTCTTTCAGGTATACAACCTTCTTTTATGATTCTTGAACCAAGTGTTAGCTATGATTAAGTTATGCTCTGTGCAAAATTCTACTGAGGAGGTATAGAATAGAATTGGGGAGAAGAGAAGTTTGTGGCACAACTTGACTAGAAGAAGGGATCGGTTGGTAGGACATGTTCTGACGCATCAAGGGATCGCCAATTTAGTACTGGAGGGCATCGTGGAGGGTAAATATCGTAAGGGCGACCAAGAGATGAATACACTAAGCAGATTCAGAGCGATGTAGGTTGCAGTAGGTACTGGGAGATGAAGAAGCTTGCGCAGGATAGAGTAGCATGGAAAGCTGCATCAAACCAGTCTCAGGACTGAAGATCACAACAACAACAACAACAAAAAGAATAAGGCAGTTAAGTACCAGCGTACAGAGAAAAAAAAAGATAGGTGAGGGAGGGGGGGGGGAGGGAATGAACCAGTGTTATTTTACAAATCTCACAGAGTGTGGGGGAGAGATTTCGGTGAAGGCAATGAATTTTCGCGAATATCACATTACATTTTCGTGAGAATACAATATCCCGACGTACTGCCTGCAAAAGCCAGCACTCCGAAGTTGAGTGAGAAATGATTTGCTGACTATAAGCAAAGAGCGTTTCTTATTCCCGGTTTGTTACAAGCAGGTAGGCGTATGTAACGCCACTCTGTCACCCTCATGTTTTCTCCGTACAGGCAGAAGTCGCCAGCGATCCGCGACCCCGACTTTTTGAAGCGACCTGCACGGTAACGTGGGTTCAGGTCCCAGGTGCCCCACACTGCAACCGTTCACCCTGGTAAGCGATCGTTGGCAAGTAATTGATAAAAAAAATAAAAATAAACAAAAATTAAAAAAAAAGAAGTTCGAGTTTTGTGAGACGCTCAACAGCATTAAAAAAGCTCATCAACAGCCCGGTAGCATGGTGTAAAGGATAGGATGACAGCTTACTTGCGCAGGAGGTTGTGAGTTCGATCCTCGTCAGCTGTATCTGTTGCAAAGGCGACCGGAACAGTCGCGGGTTTGAAGTGACGGAAAGCTCGGCGGGAGCCGCGGAGAGGGCCGCGGACGACAACGCAACGGCAGAGGACGGACACGACCGACGTAGGGCAGAACCAACAGCGACAAGCCCGAGACGACACAGGAACAAGAAAACCTAACAACCGCGTCCACTCGTACACAGAACAAGAAAGTAAATAAGCTGTCTGAGAAGAGCCGATGTCTCCAGAGATTAGACTCGCTGGCAGGGCGCATAGAGTAAATACCTCTGGAGTGAGCATTCACATGCGCAGAACAGATTTTGCGTTGTGAACATACATTGCCGGCCTGGTCACGTGTTCTCGGGACGTCTTGTGCTTGTCCGTATAGCGCCCTGTATGTTTGGAATGTCACTGCATCCCTAGTACAGACGGATTCTTTTCGTACGTGTCGTGGATTATTTATGTATCTTGCGCCGATATTTTAACAGTATCCATTTGATACCGGGAATAAACCAGCTATGTAACTTTTAAGGGCAAGTGATATTACAGTCAGCTTCTTTGCGATAGGTGTCACAGTTCAGATGCACTCGGTTTTTGGTAGTTTCTGGTGTGATACGGCACTTTATAGTGTTACAGAGCCTGACGTACATTTTTGCAGTTGTAGTCCTGCAAAACGACTTGACAGTACGTTAGTACTTTTGCAAGTGTCCGAAAAACACCTAATTTGCCACACATTAGCGATTGCATACATCCCTGCTAATTCGTCCTTTTTTTCTGCTATTTATGGGTATTTATTTTCTCGTTTTTGCGACCTAAATTTTTCTTACTGGTGACACTTTGAAGTATTTATTTAATGCATTTTACGTACTTGCTCCCAGTTTATTAAATAAATAGTAGACTGAGTAAGAAGGGGGAAAAAAGGCGATCGGAGAATAAATGTACTGTAAAGCAAATACAGTTGGTCATGTAACAGTCAACCCATATAACACCATTAAGGGAAGTGGAAAGTGACACAAATGAAAGGGTTTGGGGACATGTTTACTAATATTTTACGCTTCTTAATCAAATGGTGAAGAAAGTAAATTGAAGGCAAAATACAGCAAAGAAGATGAATGTTTACTTTTATTAGCTACACTATTGTGTTTTTTATTTGATTTGTGCAGAAAACGTATTTAAGCTGAATGCAGAAATTGGCAGTAGGTACTGTGGAAAATTAAAAATAGTTGGTATAGCATCTACCTTCAGCCACACACGTCCAAATTTTTCTCTGTCTAAACATTCCTCTTCAAAGTGTTTTGAACATACTTTGGAATATTTTGTGGGCACAAAATTACTCCTCCTTATTTCCTGGAGCCACATCTTTACTCGTTGTTCATCCTTCGGGAAACTAAAATATAAATCACACATAATCATTCTCCATGTCCTAGACACACTTAACATGGTCTCCTACTGTAACTTTATAGTAAACAAAAAGGTTTGGACACACATATTATACGAAGACAATTACAGACTCCCACTCTATTGAATTTATCTGTCTCCTGTCTTTCAAATCTATATACATAATCGACAAGTCACTGATAAATGCATGGAAGATAGTATTTGCTGAAACAACTAACCATGCCCTTTCCTGTTCCACTAGCAACTTTACGAGAGGAAGCGATTGTTTGTAAGCTTTTGTACGAGCCGTAATATCTATTATATAGTCATAAAATCGTAGAAAAATAGGTCTACAGAATCAAGCCTTAATTATAATGCGTCTCGAAATTTTTTTACTATCCCTCCTTTCATATATTTTTCTTTGCATCCGCAGCAACAACAGTAATTTACCATCGCTATTACACTATCAACAAACGGTGAAAACACAACAAAAACTCTTGATATTATAAACTTCAAACTCTGCGGAAAGCACACACGCACAGCGAAGTCCCGAAAACGCGTGACAATCCTGGTTTAATGTTGACAACATGCGCAGAACGCAATGCTCACTCCAGAGATATTTACTCTGGCAGGGCTTTTTTTTGCCTTATTGTTGTTTTAATACCTGAACAATCAGGTAGGCTGTCAGCAGCATGCTACGCCGCTCTTCAGCCATAGAGTTGACAATAACAGAACACAGAATGGAGAATCAGAATGAACATAGTGACGGGCAAAAAAATAGTGGTCACAGATACACAAAAAACACGGAGCCGTTCACACTCGACGATAACGACACTGAAAACACGTTGACACGGCGCACATAACACTGATGAATCCGACGGCACAAGTGAACGTAGAAGCGTGACGGCGGACACTAAAAACACCAATCGACGTCACACACACGAGACACTGATGGCGACGATCTCCGGCGCGCGAAAGTCCACGTAGCGTGTGCGAGTCCGGGGACCTGCCAAGAAAGGAAGAAAGGTGGAGAGGGGAGAACAAAGATGCCAATGGCTGAGGAGATGGGAGGAGGAGTAGCGGGGCAGGGGAGGGGAGGCCCGGGGAGGGAGTGGGGAGAAAGGGAGGAGGGAGGGAGGGTGCCAAAAGGAACAGACACAGGGAGGGAGGATCAAGGTTGATAGGAGGGGTAGATGGAGGAGGACATAGTCAGGGAGGGGGAGCTGGCGGAAGCCACCTTGGGAGAGAGTAAGTAGAGTGGAGAGATGGAGACCGGGTGGGACATGGGAATACAGGTGCGGCAGCAGGCAGGGGTGGGAGAGGATGGGCGAGACAAGTGGGTGAGGAGGATCGAGTTTGCGGGAGGTGTACAGGATCCATGTCCTTTCAAGGAAAGGAGGAGGTGGGGGAACGGAATGAGATCGTACAGGATCCGCATGGGGGAGGGGAGACGGATGCGATAGGCGAGGCGGAGAGCATGGAGTTCAAGGATTTGAAGGGATTTATAAAAGGTAGGGGGGGGGTGGAGATCCAGGCCAGATGGGCGTAACAAAGGATAGGGCGGATGAGGGATTTATAGGTGTGGAGGATGGTGGAGGGGTCCAGACCCCACGTACAGCCGGAGAGGAGCTGGAGGAGACTGAGTCGGGAGCGTGCCTCGGCTCGGATTGTCTGGAGATGGGGGGTCCAGGAGAGTTGACGGTCGAGGGTGACGCCAAGGTACTTAAGGGTGGGGGTGAAGGCGATAGGACAGCCATAGATGGTGAGATAGAAATCAAGGAGGCGGAAGGAAGGGGTGGACGGGGGCTGACGACGGCGGCATGTCCGCCGTGTACAAAAGGTACAGAAGGGGGGAGAGGACGGAGCCTTGGGGCACACCGGCGGAGGGGAAAAAGGTGTAGGAGTCGGTGATATGGATGGTGACGTAGGAAGGACGGTTGGAGAGAAAGGAGCCGATCAGACGGACGTAGTTAATGGGAAGGGCGAAGGTTTGGAGCTCGAAGAGGTGACCGGAATGCCAAATGTGGTCATGCTCGTTCGAGGTCCAGGGAGAGGAAGATTGTGGAGTGACGGGAGTTAAGCTGTTCGGAAAGGAGATGAGTGAGGTGAAGGAGAAGGTTGTCGGAAGAGAAGGACGGCCGAAAGCCATACTGGGTACCGGGAAGGAGGCGGTACTGGCGGAGATGCTGGTGGATGTGTCGGGTGAGGATAGATTCCAGGACCTTGCTGAAGACCGAGGTAAGGCTGATTGGACGGTAGGAGTAGACGGCGGACGGAGGTTTTCCAGGTTTAAGGAACATCAGGATACAGGAGGTTTTCCACAGGTAGGTGACACAATTGTGACCAGGAGCAGTGTTGCGTTTCGTGCGGAGTGTAGCAATGAGATCCTGTGTAGTGATAGGGGCATTGAGTTCCGTGTGTGCAATGTTGTCCAAGTACTGGAAACCAGGAGCGAGGGGAGGGACAGAGGTGTCAGTTCGATCGCGGACATCGGGGAAGAGGGAGTAATCGAACTGGGGATCATCGGGGATGGAAAAGACATGGGAGAGGTAAGAGGCAAAGTGATTGGCCTTACTAAGGGTGTCAGGGAAGGGGTGATCATCACGGAGAAGAGGATAGTAGGGGGAGGGTTTAGTTCCGGTAAGGCGACGGAAGGCTGACCAGAACTTGGACGAGTCGATAGGTAGGGTAGCATTTAAACAGGTGCTTGTCTGTCGCCAGTCCTGACGTTTCTTAGCCGCGAGCAAATTACGAATGTGTCGTTGGAGTTGCCGGTGGCGTCGTAGCGTGTCCGGGTCACGCGTGCGGAGGAAGGCACGGTAGAGACAGCGTCATTCACAGAGGAGGAGGATGGTCTGTGGGGGTATGGTAGGACGGTTGGGGTGGACGGCGACAGTAGGGACGTGGGCCTCCACGGCCTTAGACAAGGTCTGCTGGAGAAAGGAGGCGGCATGGGTTACATCGTCAGGGTGGCGGTAGGTGAAGGGGTGGCTATCGACCTGGGTGGAGAGGTTATCCCAGTAGGCATTCCAGTTGGCACAGGAATAGTCATGGACATACTTCGTGGGAGGGTCATTACGAGGGTCGGGGCGGGGACGACGACCGTCTGAAACGGTGAGGAGGACAGGGAGATGGTCGCTACCAATAGGCTCTAGGACATCCACCGTTATGCGGCCAAGGAGGTTAGGGGAGGAAAGGATAACATCGGGAGTGGAGTTTGATTCGGGACGGGTGTGCTGGGGGACGGGGATGAGGTCGCCTTGAAGGGAGGAGAGGAACCGATGCCACCACCGTAACTGGGCGGCGGAACGACTATGGATGTTGAGGTCGGCGGCGATCACGTAGGAGGAGACGGTACGGCCGATGTGGGAGAGGAAGTCGAAGGGAAGAGGGGCGTTAGGGCGGACATAGATGGTGGCGCAGGTAACGGTAAGGCCGGGGAAGAAGAGACTGAGGATCAGGTGTTCGGTGGGGTCGGGAAGGAGAGGTTGGAGCCGAACGGGGATCTGGTGGTGGTGACCAGTGGCAACTCTGCCACGTGCTATCGGGAAGGGATTATCGCAGCGGTGAAGGAGGTAGGGCGACGTGTGGACGGTGTGGTGGGGTTGGAGGAAGGTTTCATTGAGGAGGAAGGCATCCACGCAGTGGGTGGCAAGGTTGTGCAGGAATAGGTTCTTGTTGGCAGGAAGGGAGCGGATATTGTTGAAAAGGATACAGTGCTGTCAGGCCATGACAGGGATTTAGACGAGGGTGTCAAGACGGGAGAAGGTGATATGTGCCTGGTTGTGGGAGTAGGTGGCGTACATTTTTAGGTGGAAAATGGAACGGGCGGTGAGGGAGACCTGTTCGAGGGTGTGAGGGCGCTGGAAAGGGTGGACGTTTTGTAGGACGATGGTTCTGGCAGGGCGGGAGGCGGGCGCCGCTACTGGCCGCTGGCACCACGTGTTCCAGTGTGGCGCCCTCGCACTAAGTGCGGACTCAACAGCGCGACAGCGCAGAGACCTCTAGGGGTCTTCGACGTTCGCTACGTCTGGCGGCGCGCCGTACCAGAGTATCATTTTTTATTTTATTTTTGAATGACTCTGATCATTAGTTTTATTCAATTAATTCGTTTCAATGTAATTTTCTATTTCTATTCCGTTGCCACATTTTAATCAGCGCACGAAGTTTTTGATTTGTTTCATTTTTTCTTCGTATCATTCTTTTCCCAATCGGAAAATTTGTGAATATGAATTTGATTATATTTATCTATTATAATATTCAGTTACTTGAAAATCAGTTAAAAAACAAAAGACGAAATAATCTGTTTCTGCTTGTGTAATGATGTAAGAAATGTTTTCTTGTTACCAGATCTGCGATTTCCTTTTTTTTTTTTTTTTTTTTTTGCACGATAATCGTTATACAAACAGTTGAAACGCAGACTAAATACCTGTTACATTATGTACAAAATAACGAAGGTGAGAATTTAAATCAAAGATCGGTTTAAAAAAATGGTTCAAATGGCTCTGAGCACTATGGGACTTAACAGCTATGGTCATCAGTCCCCGAGAACTTAGAACTACTTAAACCTAACTAACCTAAGGACATCACACAACACCCAGTCATCACGAGGCAGAGAAAATCCCTGACCCCGCCGGGAATCGAACCTGGGAACCCGGGCATGGGAAGCGCGAACGCTACCGCACGACCACGAGCTGCGGACAGATCGGTTTAAAAGTAAAACGAAATGAGAAATAGATATGACGAACGTAACAATGTGGACACTGACACTGATAAAATAAAAGAAATTAAATCGTAATTAACACACAAAATTAACTGAAATCTCGTGAACAAAGATTTCAGGTGGGGAAAGAACGACAGGAGGAAAAGTGACAGCAAATGGAGAGGTCGATATTACGATAAAAATTTTGTGACAAAAGAATGGAATTAAAAATTACATTTAAATCAAAAAGCTTTTTTGGCACTACAATACTGAAGCCATAGTCACAGTACGTTTTTTTTTTTTTTTTAAGAAAGTGTTACATTACCGGTTTCGACGAACTACGTCGTCATTTTCAAATGTTGAAACGTCAGTTGGAGAATATATAATGGGAATTATGACCATACATCTGGCAAAAATTGCTAGAAATAATGACGCCAGGCAATTGGGGCGACCGTCCAACAACCGAGTCACTACAAGTTGTGCCTACGGTTGCCCAGACGTTCGCTGCACCTCCCGATGTAGAACAGATAAAAACTGCGCCGTGGTGAAATTTGCCAAGAATTCTTGCGATGTGTCGTGCTGTGACGCATCGATGGTATGGACGAGAAGTACGGCAGTCCTACATGAAAGTACGCTGTGTTCTGAGGTTCTTTTCTCGGAACATAGTAAAATTGTGTGCTGTATTGCTTACGGAAACTTGCTGTGCTCGACTCACTTGCGACTTGTGAATTTATATCGGCCATACGATCGTTGAGTCACAGCATGACAGATAGCAGGAATTCTTGGCAAATTTCACCACGGCGCAGTTTTTATCTGTTCTACATCGGGAGATGCAGCGAACGTCTGGGCAACCGTAGGCACAACTTGTAGTGACTCGGTTGTTGGACGGTCGCCCCAATTGCCTGGCGTCATTATTTCTAGCAATTTTTGCCAGATGTATGGTCATAATTCCCATTATATATACTCCAACTGATGTTTTTACGTTTGAAAATGGCTACGTAGTTCGATGAAAGTGGTAATGTAAACCGCTCTTTTTAAAGGAAAAAATTTATGTAGTGTGAATATCGTTTCATCATTGTACTGTCAAGTAAACTTTTAAATTATATTTTAGTCACAGTCATGTCAGAATATAGAAACATTTAAATGAATTAATTGAATAAAAATGATGACCAGTGTCATGTGGATAAGGATTTAAAAATAAAGAAATACTTACTAAGCGTTATGAGATTCGACCCCACAACCAGATACCTGGGAAGCTGTTATCCTCTCCATTACCCCAGGCAAACATGTTACATGATGCAACTTATTTAGCACTATTAAGTATGACAGAAAATTCGTATTTTTTTTTCCGTCAGTTACTCGGAAACGGTGTGGTTGCATCACCCACCGTACACACAGTTTCAGAAATCCCGTGTCACCGCTGGGGCCCTCTTTCTCGTCGGCTAAACACGTGCCGTGCGGGGTAACCGCGCAGTCTGGGCACCTTGCCGCGGTTCGACGGCTCCCCTCGCCTCCCCCCCCCCCCCCCCCCCCCCCCCCGCCACCCGTCGGTGGTTCGAGTCCTCCCTCGGGGGCACCGGTGTGTGTGTGTTGTCGTTAACTTGTTAGTCCAAGTTAGGTTAGAAGAAGGCCGCTGCAGCCGTGGTTTATCTCCAGCAGCAGTAGTTTATACATTATGACTCGGTACCACACCCAGAAAACTTTTATGTCCACTGACTACGCAATCGTATCAGATTAAGTAGTGTGTACTGTCTGCCTCTTGAGCCCCTACCACCACGGCACAGCGCGTCCCCAGGGGATACGGCCTTCACACATGACGGGTAGCCGCGAATACAACAAATAAGCAGTCGCGGACAGCCGGTGGGGAGCTGACGACGGCCTGATGAACCATCCCTGTTTCTTCTTCTCTTACTATCAAGTCTATTCATCAAGAATCAGTAACAGTAACGGGCATGGGTCACTTTGAAGTAAAATATTTCGTAGGTTCCCATTCGGATCTCCGGGCGGAACCTACTTCGAAGAGATTCAGGCCGAAAGGAACTTTCAGGTTGGGAACATGGAACGTTAAAAGTTTGAACAGGCCAGGAACGTTCCAGACATTACTACACAAATTAGATAGATACGATGTAGACATTACAGCTATTCAGGAAACTCGGTGGCAGGGGGAGGGTAGCATAAAGAGGGGTAACTATACATTTTTCTATGGAGGTGCGGAAGCTCACAGCGTCGGAACAGGTTTCGCAGTACAGAGGAAAGTGCTGCACGCAATCAGAGATATAAGGTTCATTAGTGACCGACTATCAGTTATAGTGTTGTCCGGCAGGTGGAATAGACTAGTAGTAATTAATGTACACGCACCAACTGAGGACACTGAAGAGGTCGTTACAGACGGCTTTTGTGAACAACTAGATCAACTGTGGGATGAGTTCTCCTCGTGTGATACAAAATTAACCATAGGTGATTTTAATGCGAAGATAGGGAAGGAGGAAGCATTCCGGCCTACAATTGGGAAAGAAAGGTTGAATAACATTTCGAATGATAATGGCACAAGGGTGGTTAATTTTGCTGTTTCAAAAGGCATGATTGTTCAGAGCACGTGTTTCAAAAGGAAGGACATTCATAAAGCAACTTGGGTCCCTCCGGATGGACACACCCGAAACCAAATTGATCATGTTCTTGTAGATCGGAGATGGCACACTAGTATAGAAAATGTTAGGACTTTCAGGGGAGCAGACTGCGATTCTGATCGTTTTCTTGTAGCTGCCAAAGTTCACCAATGGCTATCTACAGCAACATCAAGGTGTCACAATGCAGAACGTGTTAGGTTCGACACTGACAAGCTAAATGATGAAAACTTTAGAAGAAGGTACATGATAGAAATTTCAAATAGGTTTGATGCTCTCAGGACACACGAAGACCAAGACGAAGATGTAAATAAACAGTGGATCGCTGTGAGGAATAATATCAAAGAGGCAGCGAAGGTCACAATAGCTACAATTAAGAAGAACAGGAGAAAATCGTGGTTTGATGAGGAATGCAAGAAATTGGTAGAGGAAAGGAGAAAAGCGCGATTAGGTTGGGATAGAATGGAAGACAGAAAACGAGAGGAGTTCTTGAACTTGAGAAGGGAAGTTGGTCGTAGGCTACGGGCAAAGAAGAGGGATTATTTGAACAATCAAAGTACAAAAATGGAAACAAACAGTAAAACAAAAAACATTTTCGAACTTTACCTAGACATAAATGCGTATAGGAAGGGCTTGAAGGCTAGGACAAATGCACTTGGAGGGGATGCCGGGGGAATACTGACAGACCCCAGTGCTACATTAAGTAAATGGAGGGCGTATTTTGAGCATCTATTAAATGTACACCAGGAAGCAGGAAATGAGCAGGCATACGAAATACATACAGCAGAACCCCAGATACCTGAGCCAATGTTAAAGGAAGTAAGAGATGCAATCAACAAATTGAAAAACTATAAAGCACCAGGATCAGATTGCACCCTGCGTCAAATTTTGGAAAAGAAATGGGAGTACAATAAACCAGTTCATAGTCTTTTCATTGATTTTACAAAAGCATATGATTCAGTATTGCAATCAAAATTGTACAGAATTCTTTTGGAACTTGGAATACCAAAGAAGTATGTTAGACTTATAGAAGCGACTTTGAAAAACACAAAAGGTAGAGCACGCGTGGTGAAATTGGAGTCAGAAGAATTTGTAATAAAGAACGGACTTGAGCAGGGAGACGCCCTGTCTCCGCTACTTTTTAATTTAGTCCTAGAACATATTGTACTAATGGCAGCAGATAAGTCAGAGGGCGTGGAGTTAAATCGAAATATTAAGATATTAGGGTAAATGGAAGGAAATAGCCCAAGACAGGGGCAGATGGCGAAAATACGTTGCTGCGGTAATGGACTCTCGAGTCCGGTATGGCCAGTGAGTAAGTAAGTAAGTAAGTAGTGTCCAAGTCCGGGGAGCGACGGCGCAAGCAGTTTGGTCCCTCGGGTAGTCGCCACCACCGCCTGCGACAACCGCTGCCGGGGGCGGTGGGGCTGGAGTTCAAACTCACCCGCCGCCAGCAGAAGCCGCCGCAGTGCGCCGCCCCCGCGCGCCGTCCCCGCCGCCGCCATGTCGGATCTCGCTCGGCCTGACGGACTGCGTCCGCTCTCAGGTGCCCGGCGCGCCGCCGCCCCTTTATACTCAGCGACGCCGTGATCGGCTTTTACTGCTCGCCGTTTTCCGCCTTTTATCGTGTATTGTGCTTCACATCCCCTGTGCTTACACTCGCTACTGCCCCCCAACTTCCTGCCACAAAATCGCATTACAATGACTGCCACAAATTCTCCAAGTTCGTACGAGTCGTAAACGAGGTACGCCGTATTCACGAACAATGTGCATTTTTAACTGTTCGTAAAGGTTTCCTCTGTAGAACGGCTTTGTACGGTAGCACTTTCAAAGGGGCATCAACATGTTCCTTTGTGTACGGCACGGCCTGTAGCTAAAAATACCTCCCACTTTTGAGGATTACTGCACACACTTCCAGCGGTCTCAGTTTCGGAGTCACTGTTTTAACTACCTTCACCGCCATTGACAAGTGACAGTGGAAACGTTTCCAGCAGTGCTGCAGCTCCGCGTGAGGCGGCAGTTCCTGCGAAACGTCTGCCAGTCGCCGCGAGGACTGGCGGTATTTCTGCGATCCACTGTCAGAGCCACGCGGTGCTGGGGCCGCTGCCTCTCGTGTAACTGACGTTCACTTATGTTCTTCCTTTCGATTACCTTATAGTTAAAGAAGTACACCACTAACAAGCCCATTTATTGGTTTTCGTTTCGGCAGTAGAATTTGTCACATGGTTCAACAACAAAGTTAGGAAACTACTGCGAAAGCAAAGAGAGCTTCACTGCAAGTTTAAACGCAGCCAAAACCTCTCAGACAAACAGAAGCTAACGATGTCAAAGTTAGCGTAAGGACGGCTATGCATGAAGCGTTCAGTGAATTCGAAAGTCAAATTCTATGTACCGACTTGACAGAAAATCCTAGCAAGTTCTGGTCTTACGTTAAATCAGTAAGTGGCTCGAAACAGCATATCCAGACACTCCGGGATGATGATGGCATTGAAACAGAGGATGACACGCGTAAAGCTGAAATACTAAACACCTTTTTCCAAAGCTGTTTCACAGAGGAAGACCGCACTGCAGTTCCTTCCCTAAATCCTCGCACGAACAAAAAAATGGCTCACATCGAAATAAGTGACCAAAGAATAGAACAGCAACTCGAATCACTCAACAGAGGAAAGTCCACTGGACCTGACGGGATACCAATCCGATTCCTCAGAGAGTACGCGAAAGAACTTGCCCCCCCCCCCCTTCTAACAGCCGTGTACCGCAAGTCACTAGAGGAACGGAAGGTTACAAATGATTGGAAAAGAGTACAGGTACTTCCAGTTTTCAAGAAGGGTCGTCGACCAGACGCGCAAAACTATAGACCTATATCTGTGACGTCGATCTGTTGTAGAATTTTAGAACATGTTTTTTTGCTGGCGTATCATGTCATTTCTGGAAACACAGAATCTACTCTGTAGGAATCGACATGTATTCCGGAAACAGCGATCGTGTGAGACCCAACTCGCTTTATTTGTTCATGAGATCCAGAAAATATTAGATACAGGCTCCCAGGTAGATGCCATTTTCCTTGACTTCCGGAAGGCGTTCGATACAGTTCCGCACTGTCGCCTGATAAACAAAGTAAGAGCCTACGGAATATCAGACGAGCTGTGTGGCTGGATTGAAGAGTTTTTAGCAAACAGAACACAGCATGTTGTTATCAATGGAGAGACGTCTACAGACGTTAAAGTAACCTCTGGCGTGCCACAGGGGAGTGTTATGGGACCATTGCTTTTCACAATATTTATAAATGACCTAGTAGATAGTGTCGGAAGTTCCATGCAGCTTTTCGCGGATGATGCTGTAGTATAGAGAGAAGTTGCAGCATTAGAAAATTGTAGCGAAATGCAGGAAGATCTGCAGCGGATAGGCACTTGGTGCAGGGAGTGGCAACTGACCCTTAACATAGACAAATGTAATGTATTGCGAATACATAGAAAGAAGGATCCTTTATTGTATGATTATATGATAGCGGAACAAACACTGGTAGCAGTTACTTCTGTAAAATGTCTTGGAGTATGCGCACGGAACGATTTGAAGTGGAATGATCGTATAAAATTAATTGTTGGTAAGGTGGGTACCAGGTTGAGATTCATTGGGAGAGTCCTCAGAAAATGTAGTCCATCAACAAAGGAGGTGGCTTACAAAACACTCGTTCGACCTATACTTGAGTATTGCTCATCAGTGTGCGATCCGTACCAGGTCGGGTTGACGGAGGAGGTAGAGAAGATCCAAAGAAGAGCGGCGCGTTTCGTCACAGGGTTATTTGGTAAGCGTGATAGCGTTACGGAGATGTTTAGCAAACTCAAGTGGCAGACTTTGCAAGAGATGCGCTCTGCATCGCGGTGTAGCTTGCTTGCCAGGTTTCGAGAGGGTGCGTTTCTGGATGGGGTATCGAATATATTGTTTCCCCCTACTTATACCTCCCGAGGAGATCACGAATGTAAAATTAGAGAGATTAGAGCGCGCACGGAGGCTTTCCGGCAGTCGTTCTTCCCACGAACCATACGCGACTGGAACAGGAATGGGAGGTAATGACAGTGACACGTAAAGTGCCCTCCGCCACACACCGTTGGGTGGCTTGCGGAGTATAATTGTAGATGTAGATGTAGATGCATCCAGCAGTGCACTCTACACATCACCTTAAGCTGTGTCCGTCGCGATAGCTGAGTGGTCAGCGTGACGGATTGCCGTCTTACGGGTCAGAGTTCGATTCCCGGCTGGGTCGGGGACTTTGTCGCCTCAGGGACTGGGTGTCTTGTTGCCTCCATCATCATTTCATCCCCTTCCGGCGCGCAGGTTGCCCGATGAGGCGTCGAATGTAATAAGACCAGCACCAAGGCGGCCGGACCTCCTGGCGAATGACGCCAAACGCTCATTTCCAATTACCTTATTCTGTGTGCTATTCGTCTCACTATCTCACGAGCAAATAGAACATCCCTCCGAAGTACGTGAAATCTTTGGGGAAACTCCCGTCTCGCAGCTCCGGCGTTCCGAGTGATAACATGTGCGTGGCTCAGGGAAAATCGAAAACCGGAAAAACCGTCTGGCATTGCAAAGCATTCTAAAGCTATATGGAAGACGGGTAGTACCCCAACATGCTGGCGAACCTGCGGCAGAACAAAATGCTTAGTTTTCGAGAGTTTCTTTGAGTTATAAAAATGCGAGCGTAAGTCAATTATTACCTGGACTTTAGTTATATTTTTGTATCTCTCGGTAGTACTGTCGTTTTAGGTTGATGACACACGCTTTGTTTATTTGTTGTTATCCCTTTGCAATTTTCACGCTGTTAGGTTAGTTTGGTTCTCGCTGCCGTGCTGTTAGTCGTGGCTGCTCCGCCGTCTATTCGCACCAGAGAAGAGCGACGTTCAGTGATCCGTTTTTTGTGGTCGGAAGGCGTATCAAGGGCCGAAATTCAACGAAGACATTAGGTACAGTACGGGAATACTGTTTTGCCTCAACGGAGTGCCTACGAATGGATTTAAAAATTCCGAAATGGTCGCACAAGTGTTACGCACGATGAAGGAGCCGGACGACCGCTTACCGCCACAAATGAACAAGCCATTGAGCGTTCACGTGAGATGATTCTCTTACACAGACGATTAACTACTGACCAAGTGGCACATAGTCTGCAAATTAGTCACGGTTCTGCCTACGAAATGATCCACAACAGGCTCGGGTTTCATAAAGTTTGTGCAAGATGGGTCCCAAAACAACGCACACACTTGCATAAACAAACTCGCTTGGACATGTGCAAAAAACATTTGGATCGCTGTGGTAACGAAGGGGACAACTTCTTAGACAGGATTAATACTCGTGACGAAACATGGGTCCGTCATTACGAGCCGGAGAGTAAACGGCAGTGTATGGAATGCAAACATCCAAATTCGCCGTGCAAGAGAAAGTTCAAGAACCAACCGTCCGCAGGTAATCTGACGCTTACGGGTTTTTGCGACGCACGAGGTTTAGTAGTGCGCCATTATGGCGAAAGGGGCTCAATACTGCTGCCCACACTGCTGAAACGAAACGGGGAATAATATTTCACTCACAAACATTAGTCGTAAAAAGACACAAATGCGAAATGAGCACAACACAACCAACAGATCCAGAATGCGTGATAACTCAGAAACCCCAAGCCCACAAACAGCCGCAACACAGATACACAATGGCAAATCTACATAGGAACAACGTACACCGTATACTGAGACACACACACAAAAATTAAATCACAGAGCGGCAAACATGATAAAGAGACAGGGCCTCCGTGTAACCGCCAACGTGTGGAAACCATCCAGACGCAGTAAAGCCAACCAACAATCCACGGGCGTACATTTCAGGGACCAGGAGTGTCAAAGTCGTGCATAGGCAAGACAAACAGGGACCTTGTGACACGATACAAAGGACACAGCACGTGTTGAATTACATCACTCCACGTTTGTAAAGCAAACAGCATAACCACCGTCCTACCAACGTAAAACAAGATATGAAAATCATTAAGGCAAAGAAGCACAACAAATCCCTCACACCAGTGCAGGAAGACTGTCGTATCCAGAAACGCACTGCAGAAGACAAAGACGTGGTAAACGACCAGACATATAGTACATAAATATTTATTACTGTATCACTCGCAGTCACACACGCACAAAATATAGATTGCAAACACAAATCTGATCGTACTCGAACAAATAGCAAGTCACTCTCCAGAATGAGATTTTCACTCTGCAGCGGAGTGTGCGCTGATATGAAACTTCCCGGCAGATTAAAACTGTGTGCCGTACCGAGACTCGAACTCGCGACCTTGCCTTTCGCGGGCAAGTGCTCTACCCGAGTTCGAGTCTCGGTCCGGCACACAGTTTTAATCTGCCAGAAAGTTTCAACAACTCACTCTGTCTCTCTCTCTCACTCTCTCTCTCTCTCTCTCTCTCACACACACACACACACACACACACAGGAACAGATCACTGATACCACACACGCACGTTTAACTGTTGGTAACAGCATTCAACAGTTGGCAGCACCATCCATAGTTTACACCATGCAGGAGATAACATCAAGTAAACAAATGTTCACACCGTAGTGCTGTGAAAAGGGAATTTCGTATGGCAAAAGCAGAGAAAGACTGGAAGTAAGACACGAGAAAGAACTCATCTAGACAAGCGTCTGAGAAATCTGTAAGTAGAATTTCGTGCTCTGAGCACATCATAGATAAGCAGAAATACCAGACTCCTTTATAACATCAGTACATTCAAACAGTGTCCAAAATGTAAAGCAAAATAGTGTAAACACAAATATGTATATATTAC
This sequence comes from Schistocerca americana, assembly GCF_021461395.2. Classification (NCBI taxonomy): domain Eukaryota; kingdom Metazoa; phylum Arthropoda; class Insecta; order Orthoptera; family Acrididae; genus Schistocerca; species Schistocerca americana. The sequence goes on along the minus strand of NC_060129.1, from coordinate 208,735,755 downwards.
CGGACACTGAGGATGCCTTGCTAATAATAAAGGCAAAAATCGCATGGCAAAAAAATTTGTTTCGGTCATTTTTGTGTGTAGATGAGTACAACGTAATAAGTGTTAACATAATTTTACACTCAACTGAGAGAGACAGGACAACAAGTAGTTATAAAGATGTTAGTCGTAAGTGGCTCACATATACCCTAAACGGCCTTTGTGTTTCTCATGAACTGCACACACGGATAACCTCCTCTTAGGTAGAAACAATTCTGTTGGCAGAACATCCACAACTGAGCATTAGAGCAGAAGTTGAAAATACCGCTTCAGTCGTAAACTACTTTATTTTCACACGACCGGTTTCGGACTGTTGTAAGTCCATCTTCAGGTGTCGTAGCTGTGCTGTGGTCCACGGTTTCGAACTGATAAGCCCATCCTCAGGTGTCGTAGCCGTGCTGTGGTCCACAGCACAGCACAGCTACGATACCTGAGGATGTGTTTATAACAGTCCGAAACCGGCAGTGTGGAAGTAAAGCAATTTACAACTGAAGCGGTATTTTCAACCGATGCTCCTCTTAGCTACTTTCGATCCTGTTGAAGCTTTATGTTTTTCGCTTACTTCAGAGTTTTCCTGGACACTGGAACAATTCAAGGCGGCTTTTTGTCTACGCCCTCCCCGAGCACGAATTCTCGAGTGGCCTTTAGTGCTCACTGCGATTCCACTCTCACTGGTAAAAAATATTGTCTCCCCAGTGAGTTTGCACCCATCGACAACACTACCTAACAAGTCAAAGAATAAGCCAGCTGCTGGTATATTAAAGGCCGTAAGCTGAGTGTTTGAAGCAACCTTGAAACATCTGCAAACTTGCTCAAATCCAGCCAAAGAGCTCGGGCCAATTTATGCACTGAGCCACTTAACAGGCTGCATCTGCATCTACATCTACATGCATGCTCTGCAAATCACATTTAAGTGCCTGGCAGAGGGTTCATCGACATACCTTCACAATTCTCTATTGTTCCAGTCTCCAATGGCGCGCGGAAAGAAAGATCACCTATGTCTTTCCGTGCGAGCTCTGATTTCCCTTATTTTATCGTCGTGATCGTTTCTCCCTATGTAGGTCGGTCTCAAAAAATATTTTCGCATTCGGAAGAGAAGGTTGGTGACTGGAATTTCGTGAGAAGATTCCGTCGCAACGAAAAACGCCATGATGTCCATGCCAAACCCCGTTTCATTTCAGTGACACTCCTTCCCCTATTTCGCGATAATACAAAAAGTGCTGCCTTCCTTGGACTTTTTCGATATACTCCGTCAGTCCTATGTGGTAAGGATCCCACACCGCGCAGCAGTATTATAAAAAAGGGTGGACAAGTGTAGTGTAGGCAATCTCCTTAGTTGATCTGTTACATTTTCTAAGTGTCCCGCCAATAAAACGCAGTCGCTAGTTAGTCTTCCCCACAACATTTTCCATGCGTTCCTTCCAATTTAAGTTGTTCGTAATTGTAACGCCTAGGAATTTACTTGAATTTACGGCCTTTAAGTTTGACTGATTTATCGTGTAACCGAAGTTTAAGGGATTTATTTTACAACTCATGTGGATGACCTCACACTGTTCGTTATTCAGGGTCAATTGCGAATTTTTACACCATACGGATATCTTTTCTAAATCATTTTGCAATTTCTTTTGATCTTCTGATAACTTTAGTAGTCTCTAAACAACCTAAGACGGCTGCTCAGATTGTCTCCCATAGATAAGGAACAGCAGAGGGCCTATAACACTAGCTTCGGGATGACTTTCCGTCAGTTACTTGAAACTCTGACCCCTCTGACAGGAAATCCAATCACATAACTGAGACGATATGCCATAAGCAGGTAATTTCTTTACAAGGCGCTTGTGTGGTACAGTGTCAAAAGCTTCCGGAAATCCAGAAATACGGAATCAAAAATGGCTCTGAGCACTATGGGACTTAACATCTGTGGTCATCAGTCCCCTAGAACTTAGAACTACTTAAACCTAACTAACCTAAGGACATCACACACATCCATGCCCGAGGCAGGATTCGAACCTGCGACCGTAGCGGTCACGCGGTTCCGGACTGAAGCGCCTAGAACCGCACGGCCCCAACGGCGGGCCATTACGTAATCGATCCGAAATCCCTTGTCAATAGCACTCAGCACTTCATGCGAATAAAGAGCCGGTTGTGTTTCAAGGAACGATGTTTTCTAAACCCATGTTGACTGTGTGTCAATAGACAGTTTCCTTCGAGGTAATTCATAATGTTCGAACAGAATGTTAACGATATGGGCCTGTAATTTAGTGCAGCACTCGTAGTACCTTTCTTGAATACTGGTGTGACCTGTGCATCTTTCCACTCTTTGGGTACGGATCTTTAGTCGTGCGAACGATAGTACATGATTGTTAAGTATGGAGCTAATGCATAAGCGTACTCCGAAAGGAAGCTAATTGGTATACAGTCTCGACCAGAAGACTTGCTTTCATGAAGTGATTTAAGTTGCTTCACTACTCCGAGGATATTTACTTCTACGTTACTCATGGTGGCAGCTGTTCTTGATTCGAATCTGGAATATTCACCTCCTCTTCTTTTGTGCAGGCATTTCGGAAGGCTGTGTTCAGTAACTCTGCTTTGGCAGCACTGTCTTAGATAGTATCTCCATTGTTATCGCGCGGAGAAGACATTGATTGTGTCTTGCCGCTAACATACTTCACATTCGACCAGAATCTCTTTGGATTTTCTGTCAGGTTTCGAGTCAAAGTTTCGTTGCGGAAACTGTTACAAGCATCTCGCAGTGAAGTCCGCGCTAAATTTCGAGCTTCTGTAAAAGATCGCCAATCTTGGGGATTTTGTTTTCGAAGTAGATTAATTTTTATTCCAAATAGCTGAGTATCGATTTTAATCAAATATCAGAGTTGTTAAACCTCTTGTTTTACAGTAAAGACGCAGTTACAACGATCCATTGGTCTTCTAGGACAATAGCTTTTGTTTTCTCCTTCCTTTTCACGTGACGTACTATTGTGGTTTGAGAGACGTTAAACTGAGTTCCGTTTCTTTATAACACATTCTTGCAGTTATTACAGCTTCTAGAACCTTTAGCGCCCATACAACAGACCAACCTTGAGTGTTAGTTTTTGTTTTGTAGACTGGAAGCATTCTGTACACAAACAAGTAAAGTTTCTTGTTCAAAATCTAAAAAAAAATTAACGTGCAGCAGAATGAGATAGTAATGTGGCAGAAAGAACCGGCACCCTTTTCCACCGTACCCCATTCTGCCGTAAGATCACACTTACAGACTGCGTAATATTTAGCGAACTATTAAACATAATTAATAATTAAATTACGTAAGAAGGAAGTTGACAAAACGAACTTACATATCGGTTCGCGCATTATGGTGCATGGTACCATTGTGTACCAAACAGCCACACAGGCGAAAATGCGATTTTTCGGGGTCCTGTGTCTCGGGTTCTGTTGATCAAAAAGATGAGGGGTGAAGTGTCTCGGACAGCCCTCGCACTAGCGACCATTTGTATAGCTATCGGAAGAACACGCGTACTGTAGCTTCGCTACCCTCAGTACAAGGACAAGTGTAAAATGTTACACGCTCCCTCTAGCCGAGGTAAATTGAGCAAATCGGTTGGTTCTTTTGCATTAGGTGTGCACAGACACGAACCCTAGGCGGCTTGTAAAAGCATCATTTGTTCACGGGCAGTTTCCGAGGAAAGCACTTATTTACGATATCATAATCCGTTACCGTGTTCCACAGGCTCAAGCTTAAAGTAACTGCGTAGAAAGCCGCAAAAGCCTGTTTTTAGCCGTTTTTGTACCGTGCGCCGCATTTCTCTCAGTAACTAGTAATAGCAAATTGCTCAAATTTTAACACTACATTTTTTGGACGTACATATAGAAACAACAATTTCCTCTTTTTGTAAAATAAAATACACCGGAAAATCTAGAACTTTTTGGTTCCAGGAGTACCAATTGTGGGGATGGCTTTTGTAATTCCTGTTCGCGGCAAATCGTTGACATTTTTCCCATGTGTTCTTAAAATGTGTTCTGTGGGAATATTGAAGCTATTTTCGATATCGCTAACCGTTAGCAATACCAGAGGTTCAACATTAATGTTGTTGTTGTTGTGGTCTTCAGTCCTGAGACTGGTTTGATGCAGCTCTCCATGCTACTCTATCCTGTGCAAGCTTTTTCATCTCCCAGTACCTACTGCAACCTACATCCTTCTGAATCTGCTTAGTGTATTCATCTCTTGGTCTCCCTCTACGATTTTTACCCTCCACGCTGCCCTCCAATACTAAATTGGTGATCCCTTGATGCCTCAGAACATGTCCTACCAACCGATCCCTTCTTCTGGTCAAGTTGTGCCACAAACTTCTCTTCTCCCCAATCCTATTCAATACTTCCTCATTAGTTATGTGATCTACCCATCTAATCTTCAGCATTCTTCTGTAGCACGACATTTCGAAAGCTTCTATTCTCTTCTTGTCCAAACTATTTATCGTCCATGTTTCACTTCCATACATGGCTACACTCCATACGAATACTTTCAGAAATGACTTCCTGACACTTAAATCTATACTGGATGTTAACAAATTTCTCTTCTTCAGAAACGCTTTCCTTGCCATTGCCAGCCTACATTTTATATCCTCTCTACTTCGACCATCATCAGTCATTTTGCTCCCCAAATAGCAAAACTCCTTTACTAGTTTAAGTGCCTCATTTCCTAATCTAATTCCCTCAGCATCACCCGACTTAATTAGACTACATTCCATTATCCTTGTTTTGCTTTTGTTGATGTTCATCTTATATCCTCCTTTCAAGACACTGTCCATTCCATTCAACTGCTCTTCCAAGTCCTTTGCTGTCTCTGACAGAATTACAATGTCATCGGCGAACCTCAAAGTTTTTATTTCTTCTCCATGAATTTTAATACCTACTCCGAATTTTTCTTTTGTTTCGTTTACTGCTTGCTCAATATACAGATTGAACAACATCGGGGAGAGGCTACAACCCTGTCTTACCCCCTTCCCAACCACTGCTTCCCTTTCATGTCCCTCGACTCTTATAACTGCCATCTGGTTTCTGTACAAATTGTAAATAGCCTTTCGCTCCCTGTATTTTACCCCTGCCACCTTTAGAATTTGAAAGAGAGTATTCCAATCAACATTGTCAAAAGCTTTCTCTAAGTCTACAAATGCTAGAAACGTAGGTTTGCCTTTCCTTAATCTTTCTTCTAAGATAAGTCGTAAGGTCAGTATTGCCTCACGTGTTCCAGTGTTTCTACGGAATCCAAACTGATCTTCCCCGAGGTTGGCTTCTACTAGTTTTTCCATTCGTCTGTAAAGAATTCGTGTTAGTATTTTGCAGCTGTGACTTATTAAGCTGATAGTTCGGTAATTTTCACATCTGTCAACACCTTCTTTCTTTGGGATTGGAATTATTATATTCTTCTTGTACTTGTACTTGAGCATTAAAATATGCACGTACTATCCGGCCTGAGGCGTGAATGTAGTTTTATCGGATCTAGTGACCTTCTAGGGTCATCGGTAGGGGAACCGAGGTCACCAAGCTAGGTTCTCACTCAGCCAGTGAAACCCCATGACGCGTGGCCTCTGTATGGCGGAGACTTCACGACTCCGTTTAAAAAGTGCAGCGCAGACGTGGGTTCGCTGCGAATAATATCACGAGGGTGTGATTCTGCAGTCTAATTGTCTGTACATCAGCTAGAAGTGCGAATTAATAAATTAGGCACAAATATTATATACAAGATAAATGAATAGTTCACAAAAGTACTTCTACTAGAAGGTTATTTAGACACTAGAGAACTATGTCTGTAAGAGGTCCATGATTAAGGAATTTGTTGCTAGCGCACTCGAGCAGATGTAATTTCGATGCATTGCTCGCGCTGCCTGCGATATGTAAGCTATAAGAGAATCTTGGACCAAAGAGCAGTGTTGTATGCAGTAGGAACTGTGTAGCAGTAGCAGTAAGGTGAGGCTAGCGAGCAGTCTAGTCTGGTGTATCGTGTTAGCTGGGCCGGTCGTGGTGCAGCGATGGCGGTGCCTGAGCGTTGTAGTATAAGGTAAAAGCAGCCTCGCGCATATGTACTATTGTTATACCAAGTCCCATGTAAATGCTTTTAAAAAGAAATCTCTTGATAATAATCTTTCTTATAAACTTTAACTTTTCACGTTCATTCATCTCAATTTACAGAATTTACTAATTTCTCCAATCCATAGTCATCCTGATTATTGTAAAGACAAATCAGTTGTTTCTTTTTATACATGACAAATCTATTGACCAGCATTACACTGAGCTGTGCCAGAAAAATTTCTTATAGTAGCAGACAGATACGCGTTATCTGGCGACCTTATTGAAGTAAGAATTTTCTATTTATTGAGAATGATCTTTCAGGGCCATGACGCAGCACTGTTGACGTCCAAAATTTACCAGCTTAAATTCACAGTCAATTATTGAAAGGTTATAAGTGAGCCACAATTTTTTATTTAGAGATTAGTCACATTGTATTACTGGTAGGTTACGGAATTTATCTGTTGGGAGCTTACACTGAATGTGAATGATATAAATAATTATATTTTTTTCTGTTGGGAGGTTTAGGAATTTTTTTGTGGGGAGGTTACATGTCGAATATCGTTTATTCAAATAAGCCACCCCAAATGAATGGGAAATAGTCCTACAATTACCATGTGTAATACGGGCACAAAAATTATTAAAATGCAGTAAGGGTGGGTGAGGTATGTTACAAGAATAGTAGCAAAATCCCCAATCTAAATAGGTCATCCTGATACGCGAAATACTAAGCCCATTTCGTGACCACAATACACAAAACATTTCCCTCCTGAAATAACTCCGACTTCAAGAAGACGATTTGCACATACGCACATGACATATGGCGAGTAGGACACCGTAATTTCTCTAGCCCCAACCCTATAGCGCGAGTGGAACAGTTAAAGTTCTGCACTGGAGCACACTCACACCCTTCCAGACTTCCAGGCTTCCAGCGCCCGGTCGACCGACTGCGACGCGCGTTACTTCCTCAGGCAGGTCCGCCGTCTTCCAGAACACTGGACTCCAGCAGTGTTCGCCCGCTTCCCAACTTTACACTCAGTAATTCTCTGTTATTCCGCTCTCTAAACCGCGCGTAAAGAACGAACACCAGTATCTTTCGGTGCGATCTCTGATTTCCCTTATTTGTTCATGATGGTTTCCTCCATACGTACGTCGGCGTCAACAAAATATTTTCGCATTCGGAGGAGGAAGTTGGTGATTGGAATTGTGTGAGAAGATTCAGTCGCAACGAAAAACGCCTTTCTTTTAATGATTTCCAGCTCAAATCCTGTATCATTTCTGTGACACTCTCTCCCGTATTTCGTGATAATACAAAACGTGCTGCCTTTCTTTGAACTTTTTCGATGTACTCCGTCAGTCCTATCTGGTAAAGATCCTACACCGCGCAGCAGTATTCTAGTCTCCTTAGTAGGTCTGTTACATTTTCTAAGTACCCTACCGATAAAACGCAGCCTTTGGTTAGCCTTCCCCACTAAATTTTCTGTGTGTTCCTTCCAATTTAAGTTGTTCCTAATTGTAATTCCTAGCTACTTACTTGAATTTACGGCTTTTATCTTAGACTAATCTATCGTCCAACCCAAGTTCAACGGAATCCTTTTAGCACTCGTGTGGTTGACCTCACACTTTTCGTTATTTAGGGCTGGGTGCCAATTTTCGCACCATATTCTAAATCGTTTTCCATTTCTTTCGATCTTCTGATAACTTCACTAGTCGATAAACGTCATCTGCAAACAACGTAATACGGCTGCTGAAATTGTCTCCCAAATAGTTTATATAGATAAGGAACACCAAAGGGCCTATAACTCTCCATTGGGGTACGCCAGAAATCATTTCTGTTTTACTCGATCATTTTCCGTCACTTACTACTGAATGTGACAGTAAATCACGAATCCAGTCACATAACTGAGACGATATTCCATAAGCACGCAGTTTCGTTACAAGCCGCTTGTGTGGTACAGTGTCAAAAGCCTTCCGGAAATTAAGAAATTCCGAATCAATTTGAAATCCCTTGTCGATAGCATAGCAGTTAACATGTCGTGCGACTGGCAGAAGGCCGGCCTCTCCAAAAGCAGATCGCCTTTATGTTCTACAGAAACGATTTGACTCAGCCCGATAACTTTCCACACAAAACTAATATATTATAACAATAATAAAATAAAATTTTTATAAATGTTCTGTCACTATGAGAGCATTTACAAGAATATAAAGTAGTAGATTGTTTCTTAGTAAATAAGGCAGCTTCCTTACAAGTGCGCACCCACACTAAGTGAGAAGAAAATCTTGTTAAATATTGTTTAAACAGTTACTTATATCTGCTTGACAGATGCGTCTTTTGTCATTCATTTCTATGGTGGTGCCAGCTGACACATGCGACTATCCACTTTTAAATTGTCACGGATTTCGACTGATATCGATTTGAGTCAAATTTAAACACAGTTACTGGCAAACATTGTAGTCTATTCCTTCACTAGCAACACAAGTATTAGAAGATACGCGGTATTCACTCTGCATTCCGTGGCTGTGTTGTCGTGGAGGAGACAATGTTCTCAAAATCATGTGCGCAAAGGAAAGACCATAAAAACGTAATAAATCAGTAAATAAAATGCACTGACGGAAAACTCTCAACACCGAAAAATAATTAATTTAGGGTAATGAAATTTCTGGAATGCATTCCTCTAGGTAACGTATTTCAGTGGTTATTATTGCAAGATCGGAAGTTAACGTACATGTGAGATAAGCCACTGAAAGTCTGAAATGCTGGTACGATCATAACCGCCGGAATGACGAATACAAACCTGCAAACGTGCGTGAATTCTACATGTGTAGAAACTGAGGTAATTAATCTGCTGCAATCATCTGGGAGTGTCACGTAATGGAAACGGTGATTCGTGAAATGTGTGAATATGAATCGAGTAATGAGAAACACGAGATAATCTTCACATGGATCTTCTAGCTCCATAACGACAACTACATTCGTGATCTCCTCGGGAGGTATAAGTAGGGGGAAGCAATATATTCGATACCTCATCCAGAAACGCACCCTCTCGAAACCTGGCGAGCAAGCTACACCGCGATGCAGAGCGCCTCTCTTGCAGAGTCTGCCACTCGAGTTTGCTAAACACCTCCGTAACGCTATCACGGTTACCAAATAACCCTGTGACGAAACGCGCCGCTCTTCTTTGGATCTTCTCTATCTTCTCCGTCAACCCGATCTGGTACGGATCCCACACTGATGAGCAATACTCGAGTATAGGTCGAACGAGTGTTTTGTAAGCCACCTCCTTTGTTGATGGACTACATTTTCTAAGGACTCTCCAATGAATCTCAACTTGGTACCCGTCTTACCAACAATTAATCTTATATGCTCATTCCACTTCAAATCGTTCCGTACGCATACTCCCAGATATTTTACATAAGTAACTGCTACCAGTGTTTGTTCCGCTATCATATAATCATACAACAAAGGATTCTTCTTTCTATGTATTCGCAATACGTTACATTTGTCTATGTTAAGGGTCAGTTGCCACTCCCTGCACCAAGTGCCTATCCGCTGCAGATCTTCCTGCATTTCGCTACAATTTTCTAACGCTGCAACTTCTCTGTCCCCCCTGCGGGTCCGGGGTAAGAATAGGCCCGAGGTATTCCTGCCTGTCGTAAGAGGCGACTAAAAGGAGTTTCAACCGTTTTGGCCTTCTATGTGATGGTCCCCCTTGGGGTTTGACCGACATTTTTCAAAATTCTACAGAAGTACGAGCCTTTTGGGGAAGGACACCTTACATGGTGTACCACTGGTCCTAAGTGCACTAAGACCTTGGCACTCAGCATTGCACCGGCGTTGTAACCGTACCCACTATTCCTCAAATTGGGCCTAAACGCCTGATGGGTTGTCCAAGTTACGCCCATAGTGCATCTCCATCTGCACCAGCGATCATGATGGACTTTCCATGGCACCAGAAATCCAGCACGGTAGCCAGCCCGTTGTGGTGGGGTCGTCATGTACCCTCTAGGTTGTAGCCCCCTGACAACACAGGGATCGTACTGCCGATACCTGAGCTGCACCCTCCCCACGTCGGCCAAGGAGTAGATGCCCGTCTCCTTGGGGCATCAGGACTCCCGGCAACGGTCATCCTGCCAGGTGGCCCTTGCTGCGGCTGGGTGGCGCCCGTGGGGAGAGCCCCTGGTCGGAGTGGGTGGTATCGGGGCGGACGTTTCGCACATGAAACGTCAACACGTATCAGGTCGCTCTGCGGCCGAGTCTTTCAAAAGAAAAGGTACCGTTTCTAGTTCTGGTTCTCCTGCCCTTTCCCCCTTGGCCACTCCATGGGAGGAGGGACAGGCCCGCCGGCTTGGGGCGAAGTACTTCCCCCGCTATTTGGTCTGTTCTCGAACCGATGGGGGGACGTTCGCCACCTCCAAGCCCATGTTCTTTGTTCAGCACATTGAGGACATCTTCAGGGAAATCGAGGCTCTCAGCAAGATGCGATCAGGGTCCGTTCTTATCAAGACCACCTCTGCCACACAGTCGGCGGCACTCCAGGCGTGTGACCGCCTAGGGGACATCCCAGTATCCATTCTCCCACATCTGGCACTAAATAGGACGCAGGGGGTTATCTTTCATTGTGACCTCCTGCTACAATCTGATGAGGAGCTCAGGGCCAACCTGGAGCGCCGCGGCGTGCATTTCGTCCGGCGAGTCCAGCGCGGCCCCAAAGACCGTCGCATCGACACCGGGGCCTTTATCCTCGCCTTCGAGGGGGACGTTCTCCCGGAGAAGGTAAAGGTGATGCGCTACCGGTGCGACGTGCGACCTTACGTCCCGCCTCCTATGCGCTGTTTTAGGTGTTTGCGCTTTGGGCACATGTCGTCCTGGTGTGAGGCTGAGCCCCTTTGTGGCGATTGTGGACGTCCTCTTCGTGAGGAACATATTTGCACCCCACCACCTCGGTGCATTAATTGTCCTGGCGTCCACTCGCCTAGATCCTCAGACTGCCCTGCCTACCAAAAGGAGAAGAAGATACAAGAAATCAAAACTTTGGATCGGCTCTCTTATTCTGAGGCCAGGAAGAAGTATGACCGCCTTCATCCCGTGTCACTGACCACTTCGTTTGCCTCAGTTGTGTCCACTCCTTCCGCGGTATCCTCACCCCTATCCTGTCCCCCCCCCCGCCCCCTCCGCCCATCAGGGGGCTCTGCCTCCTCCTCCCAAATCCCTCCCTTCCAAATCCTCCTCCCCCGTGGCCCCCACCCCCTCTGCCCCAGGGGCCACCCTTCCTCCTCCTCCTCCCCCCACGCCACCTGAGAAGCGATCCTCTTCTCAGGCGTCCATCGGGGAAACGTTCCGGACCCCAGCTTCTGAGGTCCGGCGTTCCAAAACGGACCCCGCGCGTGAGGACCTTCTTCGTGCCCAGCCCACCATCCCTGTGCCTCCTCGGCCTTCCAAGAAGGCCTCCAAGAAGAAGTCTCTATCCCCCTCTCCACCCCGGCGCGTTTCGTCTGACGCTTCATCCGTGAGTCGCTGCTCCCGGCCGTCCTCAGTTTCGCCGGGACGCTCTGCTGCCAGGCGCTCCGCCGGCCTTTCGTCGGCAAATGATGCGGTCCCTCCTACACAATCAGGGACAGCGGCCGCAGCTGGCGACGAGTCGATGGAACCGGATCCGCCTCCTGTCGGTTGTAGCGTTGTTCCCTCGCAAACTGGCCCTCCGCGGCCATCGAGGTGACCAGCTCTTCCCCCGTCTCGTTCCCCCAACTTTTTGACTGGCAATGGCGTTGTTTCATTGGAACATAAGAGGTATTCGATCTAATCAGGAGGAATTACAACTGCTCCTCCGCCTGCACTGTCCGCTCGTCCTTGGTCTCCAGGAAACCAAGTTGCGCCCGACTGACCGTATTGCCTTTACCCACTATACCTCGGAGCGGTATGACCTCACCCCTGTGGACGGTATCCCAGCTCATGATGGGGTCATGTTGCTCGTTCGGGACGATGTCTATTACCATCCCATCCCATTGACCACCCCACTCCAAGCAATAGCTATCCGCATTACTCTTTCTGCTTTTACTTTTTCAGTTTGTACCATCTACACTCCACCGTCATCTGCTGTTAGTCGGGCTGACATGATGCACCTGATCGTTCAGCTTCCCCCACCGTTCTTATTGTTTGGCGACTTCAATGCCCATCATCCCCTTTGGGGCTCTCCTGCATCCTGTCAAAGAGGCTCACTCTTGGCGGATGTCATCAACCATCTCAATCTTGTCTGCCTCAATACCGGCGCCCCGACTTTCCTCTCGGACTCTACTCATACCTACTCCCACTTGGACCTCTCGATCTGTTCTACCACTCTTGCCCGTCGGTTCGAGTGGTATGTCCTTTCTGACACCTATTCGAGCGACCACTTCCCCTGTGTCGTTCATCTCCTGCACCACACCCCATCCCCACGTCCTTCGAGCTGGAACATACTGAAAGCTGACTGGGGACTTTACTCCTCCCTGGCGACCTTTCCGGACCACGATTTTCCCAGTTGTGACAGTCAGGTCGAATACCTCACGGCTGTTATTATCAATGCTGCCGAACGTTCCATTCCTCGTACTACTTCTTCTTCACGTCGCGTTTCCGTCCCCTGGTGGAACGAGGCTTGTAGGGACGCTATCCGTGCTCGACGACGTGCTTTACGCACCTTTCGCCGCCATCCTACGTTGGCGAATTGTATTGAATACAAACGACTCCGAGCGCAATGCCGTAGAGTCATCAAAGACAGCAAAAAAGCTTGTTGGGCCTCTTTCACCAGCTCCTTTAACAGTTTTACTCCCTCTTCCGTCGTTTGGGGTAACCTGCGCCGGCTGTCGGGCATTAAGGCCCACTCCTCGGTACCTGGCCTGACCTCAGGTAATGAGGTCCTTGTTGATCCTGTGGCTGTCTCCAACGCCTTTGGCTGCTTTTTCGCGGAGGTTTCAAGCTCCGCCCATTACCATCCTGCCTTCCTTCCCAGGAAAGAGGCAGACGAGGCTCGGCGACCTTCCTTCCACTCGCTGAATCTGGAAACTTATAATGCCCCCTTTACTATGCGGGAACTCGAACGTGCGCTTGCACTGTCCTGGTCCTCTGCTTCGGGGCCAGATGCCATTCACGTTCAGATGCTGGCACACCTTTCTCCGGCGGGCAAAAGCTTCCTTCTTCGTACCTACAATCGCGTCTGGACCGACGGTCAAGTCCCCATGCGTTGGCGTGACGCCGTTGTTATTCCTATACCCAAACCCGGGAAGGATAGACACCTTCCTTCTAGTTACTGCCCCATTTCTCTTACAAGCTGTGTCTGTAAGGTGATGGAGCGCATGGTTAATGCTCGGTTAGTTTGGATTCTTGAATCTCGACGACTTCTTACTAATGTCCAATGCGGCTTTCGTCGCCGCCGCTCCGCTGTTGACCACCTTGTGACCTTGTCGACATTCATCATGAACAACTTTTTGCGAAGGCGCCAAACGGTAGCCGTGTTCTTTGACTTGGAGAAGGCTTATGATACCTGTTGGAGAGGAGGTATCCTCCGTACTATGCACAGGTGGGGCCTACGCGGTCGTCTGCCCCTTTTTATTGATTCCTTTTTAACAGATCGAAAGTTTAGGGTACGTGTGGGTTCCGTATTGTCCGACGTCTTCCTTCAGGAGAACGGAGTGCCTCAGGGCTCTGTCTTGAGCGTAGCCCTTTTTGCCATAGCGATCAATCCAACTATGGATTGCATTCCACCTCATGTCTCCGGCTCTCTCTTTGTCGATGACTTCGCGATCTACTGCAGTGCCCAGCGAACATGCCTCCTGGAGCGCTGCCTTCAGCGTTGTCTAGACAGCCTCTACTCATGGAGCGTGGCAAATGGCTTCCGGTTCTCTGAAGAGAAGACGGTTTGTATCAACTTTTGGCGATATAAAGCGTTCCTTCCGCCATCTTTACATCTCGGTCCCATTGTTCTCCCATTCGTGGACACAACTAAGTTTCTAGGGCTCACATTGGACAGGAAACTGTGTTGGTCTCCACATGTCTCTTATTTGGCGGCCCGTTGTACACGTTCCCTTAATATCCTCAGAGTTCTTCGTGGTTCATCTTGGGGAGCGGATCGCACTGTCCTGCTTCGCTTGTATCGGTCCATAGTCCGATCGAAGCTGGATTATGGGAGCTTCGTCTACTCGTCCGCTCGACCATCCCTCTTACGCCGGCTCAACTCCATCCACCATCGGGGGATACGTCTTGTGACCGGAGCCTTCTACACTAGTCCTGTCGAGAGTCTTTATGCTGAAGCTGCCGAGTTACCATTGACCTACCGGCGCGACGTACTGCTGTGTCGGTATGCCTGCCGGCTGTTGTCTGTGCCCGACCACCCCTCTTACAAGTCCTTCTTCGCCGATTCTCTCGACCGTCAGTACGGGTTGTATGTGTCTGCCCTGCTGCCCCCCGGAGTCCGCTTCCGTCGCCCCTGCTTCGACAATTGGATTTTGCCCTCCCTACCACCTTCAGAGAGGGTGAGAGCCCGACACCACCTTGGCTCCAGGCTCCGGTTCGTATTTATCTCGACCTCAGCTCACTCCCGAAGGAGGGTACTCCGGCTGCAGTGTATTGCTCACGGTTTGTCGAACTTTGTGCTCGACTTGCCGGTCACACCTTTATTTACACCGATGGCTCCAAAACTGACGATGGTGTCGGCTGTGCCTTTGTCGTCGGGGCCACCACCTTTAAATACCGGCTCCTTGACCAATGTTCCAGCTTTACGGCCGAGCTTTTTGCTCTCCATCAGGCCGTTCAGTATGCCCGCCGCCACCGCCATTCATCGTATGTACTCTGCACTGACTCACTCAGTGCTCTTCAGAGCCTTGGGGCTCCTTATCCGGTCCATCCCTTGATTCAACGGATACAGCAGTCCCTCCATTCTTTCGCTGATAATGGCGGTTCTGTCAGCTTTCTGTGAGTTCCCGGACATGTGGGAGTGCCTGGGAATGAGGCTGCGGATGCTGCAGCCAAGGCTGCAGTCCTCCTGCCTCGGCCAGCCTCCCATTGTGTCCTGTCATCTGACGTTCATGGGGATGTATGTAAGAGGCTTGTGTCGTTGTGGTGGGATGCTTGGTCTTCCCTCCAAGGAAACAAGCTCCGGGCAGTAAAACCGCTCCCAACTGCTTGGACAACTTCCTCCCGACCATCTCGGCGCGAGGAGGTCCTTCTGACCAGGTTGCGGATTGGGAATTGCCGGTTTAGCCACCGCTACCTGCTCTCCGGTGACCCAGCCCCGCAGTGCCCTTGTGGTCAGGCATTAACGGTGCGCCATGTTTTATTGTCGTGTCCCCGTTTTAGTCAATTTCGTGTTGTCCTGTCCCTGCCATCTACTTTACCGGATGTTTTAGCTGATGACGCTCGAGCAGCTGCTCGTATTCTGCGTTTTATAACTTTAACTGGCTTGACCAAAGACATTTAACCTTTTTACTTATTTACTCTGCATCTTTGTCAGGTCCTTCTGGTGTCCCCCCATCCCCTTGAGTTTTAGCAGATTCCATGTTCTCTAACACCAGTGACTGGGCGCTAATGACCTCAGCAGTTGAGCGCCCTTAAACCCTACCAAAAAAAAAAAAAAAAAAAACTTCTCTGTATACTACAGCATCATCCGCGAAAAGCCGCATGGAACTTCCAGGTGACGGGTATCAGTTCGTGGACAGCAGTTTGGTGCCTGTTGCACACGTTCGGGCGGTACAGGGACGGTTAGGGCCGCTCGTGGAATGCGCTCGAGTCGTGGTCCAGTGATCTCTCGCGTGTGCTGCACTGGCGGCAGATCTGGTGATAGAGCAAGTTAAGTAAGGCAATGGCCGAGCGGTTCTAGCCGCTGCAGTCTGGAACCGCGCGACCGCTACGGTCGCAGGTTCGAATCCTGCCTCGGGCATGGATGTGTGTGATGTCCTTAGGTTAGTTATGTTTAAGTAGTTCTAAGTTCTAGGGGACTGATGACCTCAGCGGTTAAGTCCCATAGTGCTCAGAGCCATTTGAACCATTTTTTTTAAGTAAGGCAACACGTCGACCCTCTTTAGAGCACGGTGGGTGGGTTACAACAGCCGTACGTGGACCGGCGTTATCCTGTTGGAAAATCCCTATGGAATGCCCTTAATGAATGGCACCACGACAGGTCGAATAACCACTCTGGCCGTCAGGGAGCGTGGGGCGACTTTTGCTGTCATACGAAATCGCACTCCAGCCCACGACTCCAGGTGTAGAGTCCAGTGCGTCCAGAACGCAGACGGGTCTGTTGCAGGCCTTCAACTCGCCTCCTTCTATACGACACGCGGCCATCACTGGCGCCGAGGCAGAACCAGCTTTCGTCAGGAAACACAACAGATCTTTTTTATAACTTTATTTATTTATTGTTCCGTGGGACCAAATTAAGGAGACATCTCCATGGTCATGGAACGAGTCAATACATGGAATTATAACACGATAGTAGAAACAGATAAAATGAAATACGAAAACGTATTCAGGCGACAATTCGTAAGTGTAAATAAAGAAAATCAACAACGTAACACTGGAATTTCCTTAATTTTTCAGCTCTTCCAGGAGCTCCTCTACAGAATAGAAGGAGTGAGCCATGAGGCAACTCTTCAGTTTAGACTTAAAAGCGTTTGGGCTACTGCTGAGAGTTTTGAGTTCTTGTGGTGGCTTATTGAAAATGGATGAGGCAGAATAGTGCACTCCTTTCTGCACAAGAGTCAAGGAAGTGCATTCCACATCCAGGTTTGATTTCTGCCGAGTATTAACCGAGTGAAAGCTGCCAACTCTTGAGAATAAGCTAATACTACTAACAACAAACGACTTTAAAGAAAATATATACTGTGAGGCTAATGTCAGAATTCCCACTATTGAATAGGGGTCGACAAGGGGTTCTCGAACTTACACCACATATAGCTCGAACAGCCCGTATTTGAGCCAAAAATACCCTTTTTGAATCACAAGAATTACCCCAAAAAAATAATACCGTAAACATAAGGGTATGAAAATATGCCAAGTAGACTACTTTTCGTGTTGATCTGTCACTTATTTCAGATACTGTTCTAATGGTAAATAAAGCAGCATTTAGTTTCTGAACAAGATCCTGGACACGGGATTTCCACAACAGCTTACTATCTATCCGAACGCCTAGGAACTTGAACTGTTCCGTCTCCCTTATAATATGCCCATTCTGCCTGATCAAAATATCGGTTCTTGTTGAATTCTGAGTTAGAAACTGTAAAAACTGAGTCTTACTGTGATTTAGCATCAAATTATTTTCCACAAGCCACGAACTTATTTCATGAACTACATTATTTGATAATGTTTCAATATTACACACAAGATCCTTTACTACCAAGCTGGTGTCATCAGCAAGCAGAAATACTTTTGAATTACCCGTTATACTAGAAGGCATATCATTTATATAAATAAGAAACAGCAGTGGCCCCAGCACCGACCCTTGGGGAACGCCCCACTTAACAGTGCCCCATTGCGACTGAACATCACTAGCACTCTCAATATTGCGGAGAATTACCCTCTGCACCCAGATCTCGACTCAGCTCGCACTTGACACCGCTGAAAGCGCAAGTGGCGGTGTTTTGGGGTCAGTGGAGCGCACGCTACGCGGCGTCTGCCACGGAGCTGTCCTCGTGGGTCGGCTCGCTGTGTCTCTGTGGTGCGACGCCCTCCCCCCCGGCAGCGCCGCTTCTCCGCTCCTCTGCCCCTCCCGGTGACCACCGCAGCCAACCGGCAACGTACACTGGCCACATTCCTGCCGAGTCTTCGTGCAGCCTCCCAGAAGGATCATCGAGCTTGTCAGCCGAGTATTGATAACGCGCCTCTGTCAAGTTAAGGCATCGACTCAGCACGTCCGGTCTCAGAAATAACTGACGCTCAAGACCGACGCGTTGTACATACAGGCTGGTCCACTGGTAGTGACTGGGCCAAATATCTCACGAAAGAAGCGTCAAACGAAAAAATTACAAAAAACGAAACTCGTCTAGCTTGAAGACGGAAACCAGGTGGTGCTATGGTTGGCCCGCTAGATGGCGCTGCCATAGGTCAAACGGATATCAACTGCGTTTTTCTAAATAGCAACTCCCATTTTTTATTACATATTCGTGTAGTACGTACAGAAATATGAATGTTTCAGTTCGACCACTTTTCTCGCTTTGTGATAGATGGCGCTGTATTAGTCACAAACATATGGCTCACAATTTTAGACGAACAGTTGGTAACGGGTAGGTTTTTTAAACTGAATTGCAGAACGTAGGTACGTTTGAACATTTCGGTTGTTCCAATGTGATACATGTACCTTTGTAAACTAGCCATTCCTGAGAACGCAAGCTGTTACAGCGTGATTACCTGTAAATACCACATTAATGCAATAAATGCTCAAAATGATGCCCGTCAACCTCAGAGCATTTGGCAATACGTGTAACGACCTTCCTCTAAACAGCGAGTAGTTCGCCTTCCGTAATGTTTGCACATACGCTGACATTGCGCTGACGCATGTTGTCAGGCGTTGTGGGTGGATCACGATAGCAAATATCCTTCAACTTTCCCCACAGAAAGAAATCCGGGGACGTCAGATCCGATGAACGTGCGGGCCACGGTATGGTGCGTCGACGACCAATCCACCAGTCACGAAATATGCTATTCAATACCGCTTCAACCGCACGTGAGCTATGTGCCGGACATGCATCATGTTGGAAGTACATCGCCATTCTGTCATGCAGTGAAACAACTTGTAGTAACATCTGTAGAACATTACGTAGGAAATCAGCATACATTGTACCATTTAGATAGCCATCGATAAAATGAGGGCCAATTATCCTTCCTCGCATAATGCCGCACCATACGTTAAACCGCCGTGGTCGCTGATGTTCCACTTGTCGCAGCCATCGTCGATTTTCCGTTGCCCAGTAGTGCATATTATGCCGCTTTACGTTACCCCTGTTGGTGAATGACGCTTCGTCGCTAAATAGAAAGCGCGCAAAAAATCTGTCAATGTCCCGTAATTTCTCTTGTGCTCAGAGGCAGAACTGTACACGACGTTCAAAGTCGTCGCCATGCAATTCCTGGTGCACTGAAATATGGTACGGGTGCAGTCGATGTTGATGTAGCATTCTCAATACCGACGTTTTTGAGATTCCCGATTCTCGCGCAGTTTCTCTGCTACTGATGTGCGGATTAGCCGCAACAGCAGCTAAAACACCTACTTGGGCATCATCATTTGTTGCAGGTCGTGGTTGACGTTTCACACCTGGCTGAACACTTCCTGTTTCCTTAAATAACGTAACTATCCGGCGAACGGTCCGGACACTTGGATGATGTCGTCCAGGATACCAAGCAGCATACACAGCACACGCCCGTTGGGCATTTTGATCACGATAGCCATACATCAACACGATGTCAACCTTTCCCGCAATTGGTAAACGGTCCATTTTAACGCGGGTAATGTATCACGAAGCAAATACCGTCCACACTGGCGGAATGTTACGTGATACCACGTACAGTGGCGGTCGAAATAATAGAGCCACCTCTATTGACGAGAATAAGAACTAGGATATCTATTAGTTCGCGAAATCGCCACGAGTGCCGTGTTGTCAGTCCCTTGTAGACAACATCAGGGAAGACGTTGCTGCTATCTTTAGTCGTCCGAAAGGAAGCGTTTGAGCTAGACGTGTGAAAAGAGGCATAAAGGTAAGAATCTTATGGGTCAAAATAATAGAGCCGCTTTACACATGTGCCTTTAAATTGATTTTTATGCAGTTGTTTTGTATGTAAATTGACGTGTGGTTTTGTTTACATTCGTCTAGATGGGCAGAGCAAAGCATACCAGTGAAGATGAGCGTATAGTAATGTTCCGGATGTTCAAAAGTGGGATGTCCATGAATAAAATAGCCAATGTCTTGCACGTTTCGCGAAAACGAGTCCAGAACGCCATGAGACGGTCAAAACAAACAAAGCCGCAGGTGGAGAACAGGGGGCGACCTCGTGTAACTACTCCTCGCGTAGACAGACTCATCACTAGGGAAGTGAAGGAAGACCCATTTTTGTCAACACCACGACTGAAAGCCATTTTGTTTAGCGACGAACATGATGTTCAACCATCAACCTCAACGATTCAAAGACGACTGAGATCTGCAAAATTGAATGGGCGCATTGCAAGAAAGAAGCCACATGTTTCACCAGCTAATGTTCGGAAAAGGTTAGCCTTTGCCCGGAGAAATGAACAAAAACCTAATACTTGGTGGAGGAACATCCTTTGGTCCGATGAATCCAAGTTTAATAGGTTTGCCTCAGACGGAAAAGTCTATGTGCGCCGCCCACCAAACCAGGAATTTAATCCCAAGTACACTTTAAAAACTGTGAAATACGGTGGCGGAAGTGTTATGGTATGGGGATGTTTTTCGTGGTACGGCATTGGTCCAATACACCGTATCAACGGCATAATGAACGCAGAAATGTACAAAGACATCTTGGCAAATGTGATGCTGCCTTATGCTGAAGAGGAAATGCCGCTGAAATGGAAATTTCAGCACGATAACGATCCAAAGCATACTGCAAGGATCATAAGGCAGTTTGTTCAAGAGCACAATATCGAAGTATTAGAGTGGCCACCTCAGTCCCCTGACGCATCACCCATTGAGAACTCATGGGAGATCTTAGACAAGAGAATTGACCGCTCAAAAGCTACATCGTCAGAAAAACTGTGGGAAGAAATCCAGAGAGCCTGGTATGCGATCAGTAGTGACGAATGCAGGCGTTTAGTAGACTCTATGGGTAAGAGGTGCAGGGCAATCCTCAAAAATAAGGGTTACCCCACGAAGTACTAATGCAGTCCTATGCAAAAAAGACTGTTCCTGTACGTTTCATAAGACTGAGATCAAGTACAATATATTTGTTTCAATTGGCTCTATTTTTTTGACCCTGTGGTCTGGTATTCTTTTGAATATTATCGATTATTACTGATTATTTTGTGTTGTGTTATCGATATAACTGACTATAGTACAATGTGACTCGGTTGTAATGGTTTCCATCATAGTTCAAACATGTCAAGTAATAAATGTGCACTTTATTCCAAACCTTTGCCAGGTGGCTCTATTATTGTGACCGCCACTGTACTTATACGTTGGTGACTATTACAGCGCCATCTATCACAAGGCGAGAAAAGTGGTCCAACTAAAACATTCATATTTCTGTACGTACTACACGAATATGTAATAAAAATGGGATTTCCTATTCAGAAAAACGCAGCTGATATCCGTTTGACCTATGGCAGCGCCATCTAGCGGGCCAACCATAGCGCCATCTGGTTTCCCCCTTCAAGCTAGACGAGTTTCGTTCTTTGTAGTTTTTTCGTTTGACGCTTCTTTCGTGAGATATCTGGCCCGGTCACTATCAATGGACCACCCTGTATATAGCAAACGTGATTTGCATTCTCATAGAGACAGCACTAGCGCCTACTCTTATCCGAATGGGGCGAAATCTAAATAGACATCATGTAGATGTAGAGACATGTCGACCAACTTTCGTTTATGACACCTTTTTGGTGTTACGATTTTTTCTTTCATCAGTGTAGATACATATGTGCGGTCCTGCCCACTCGTCGCTTATAGGGTGCCTAAAAGATAGCTATACAACAATTCAAGCAAATCACATTAATGGTTTTCATTAGGGTAAAGTAGATTGACAACATTTACAATGAGTCGTCACAAGCGAGGGGCGACATGTAAATAACCAACGTCCTTCGCTGTAGACGATGTCCATACAAACAGTTAATATGAGGCACAGGTTGACGGCATCTCACAGCATTCTTCGCTCTCGCGTTCCCGATCTCCGTGCCGCCACTTGTGGTTACGCTGGAACAACATACGTGCAGCTCCTCAGTATGACAGCTATAGTGCAGTTATTTCATCTGAGATATAGTTTGTTGAAATCGCACGAGCATTTAAATGTTGTTAATTTCAAGTTTCATTGTGAACATATTCAGTCACTGTGAAATATTAACTTTTTCAGAGTCATCGCCCTTCTCAGTTGTTTGATTCCTCTCTTGTGCCAATCTCTTCACCTCTGGGTAGCACTCACAGACTATCTCCTCAATTATTTGTTGCATGTTAAATGTATATAGAGGGTCTATACAAGTGCGCTCTTCTTGAGGACAATATTATGGAAATGGAAGAGAAGGTAGAAGAAGATGAAATGCGAGATACGATACTGCGTGAAGAGTTTGACAGAGCACTGAAAGACCTGAGTCGAAACAAGGCCCCTGGAGTAGACAACATTCCATTAGAACTACTGACAGCCTTGGGAGAGCCAGTCCTGACAAAACTCTACCATCTGAATGAGCAAGACGTATGAGACAGGCGAAATACCCTCAGACTTCAAGAAGAATATAACAATTCCAATCCCAAAGAAAGCAGGCCTTGACAGATGTGAAAGTTACCGAACTATCAGTTTAATAAGTCACAGCTACAAAATACTAGCGCGAATTCTTTACAGACGAATGGAAAAACTGGTACAAGCCGACATCGGGGAAGATCAATTTGGATTCCGTAGAAATATTGGAACACGTGATGCAATGCTCACCCTACGAGTTATCTTAGAAGCTAGATTAAGGAACAGCAAACCTACGTTTCTAGCATTTGTAGACTTAGAGGAAGAATTTGACAATGTTGACTGGAATACTCTCTTTCAAATTCTGAAGGTGGCAGGGGTAAAATACAGGGAGCGAAAGGACATTTACAATTTGTACAAAAACCAGATGGCAGGGGCATGAAAGGGAAGCAGTGGTTGGGAAGGGAGTAAGACAGGGTTGTAGCCTCTCCCCGATGCTATTCAATCTGTATATTGAGCAAGCAGTAAAGCAAACAAAAGAAAAATTCAGAGTAGGTGTTAAAATCCATGGAGAAGAAATAAAAACTTTGAGGTTCGCCGATGACATTGTAATTCTGTCAGAGACAGCAAAGGACTTGGAAGAGCAGTTGAACGGAATGGACAGTGTCTTGAAAGGAGGATATAAGATGAACATCAACAAAAGCAAAACGAGGATAATGGAATGTAGTCGAATTAAGTCGGGTGATGCTGAGGGAATTAGATTAGGAAATGAGACATTTAAAGTAGTAAAGAATGTCATGAAGGGCATAGGGTGCAGCCAGCTGCAGGTGGTGGCACATGTCGGCACTAATGACGTGTGTCGCTTTGGATCTGAGGAAATTTATCTCTGGATTCCAGCGGCTATCTGATTTGGTGAAGGCTGCCGGTCTTGCTTACGAGATGAAGGCAGAGCTCACCATCTGCAGCATCGTTGACAGAACCGACTGCAGACCTTTGGTGCAGAGCCGGGAGGAGGGTCTGAATCAGAGGCTCAGACGGTTTTGTGTTGGCTGCAGATTCCTTGACTGGCGCCATAGGGTGGTGGGGTTTCGGGTTCCGCTGAACAGGTCTGGAGTTGATTACACTCAGCTGGCGGCTACACGGGTAGCGGAGGCTGTGTGGCGTGGACTGGGCAGTTTTTTAGGTTAGAAGGCCTCGGGCAAGTACGGGGTGGGCTGCAATCTCAAAGGGTGCACGGCAAATACAGGACGTGCTTGGATCAAGGAACAGTCGAAATTGTAGTTGTAAATTGTTGTAGTTGTGCAGGAAAAGTCCCTGAGCATCAAGCGCTAATAGAAAGCACAGAAGCTGAAATCGTTATAGGTACAGAAAGCTGGTTAAAGCCTGAAATAAGTTCTGCGGAAATTTTTACAAAGTCTCAGACGGTGTTCAGGAAATATAGGTTAGGCAGAATTGGTGGTGGAGTGTTTGTGTCTGTCAGTAGTGGTTTGTCTTGTAGTGAAGTCGAAGTAGATACTCCGCCGTGCGAATTGGTATGGGTGGAGGTTATACTTAACAGCCGAACTAAGTTAATAATTGGCTCCTTCTACCGACCCCCAAACTCCGATGATATACACTCCTGGAAATTGAAATAAGAACACCGTGAATTCATTGTCCCAGGAAGGGGAAACTTTATTGACACATTCCTGGGGTCAGATACATCACATGATCACACTGACAGAACCACAGGCACATAGACACAGGCAACAGAGCATGCACAATGTCGGCTCTAGTACAGTGTATATCCACCTTTCGCAGCAATGCAGGCTGCTATTCTCCCATGGAGACGATTGTAGAGATGCTGGATGTAGTCCTGTGGAACGGCTTGCCATGCCATTTCCACCTGGCGCCTCAGTTGGACCAGCGTTCGTGCTGGACGTGCAGACCGCGTGAGACGACGCTTCATCCAGTCCCAAACATGCTCAATGGGGGACAGATCCGGAGATCTTGCTGGCCAGGGTAGTTGACTTACACCTTCTAGAGCACGTTGGGTGGCACGGGATACATGCGGACGTGCATTGTCCTGTTGGAACAGCAAGTTCCCTTGCCGGTCTAGGAATGGTAGAACGATGGGTTCGATGACGGTTTGGATGTACCATGCACTATTCAGTGTCCCCTCGACGATCACCAGTGGTGTACGGCCAGTGTAGGAGATCGCTCCCCACACCATGATGCTGGGTGTTGGCCCTGTGTGCCTCGGTCGTATGCAGTCCTGATTGTGGCGCTCACCTGCACGGCGCCAAACACGCATACGACCATCATTGGCACCAAGGCAGAAGCGACTCTCATCGCTGAAGACGACACGTCTCCATTCGTCCCTCCATTCACGCCTTTCGCGACACCACTGGAGGCGGGCTGCACGATGTTGGGGCGTGAGCGGAAGACGGCCTAACGGTGTGCGGGACCGTAGCCCAGCTTCATGGAGACGGTTGCGAATGGTCCTCGCCGATACCCCAGGAGCAACAGTGTCCCTAATTTGCTGGGAAGTGGCGGTGCGGTCCCCTACGGCACTGCGTAGGATCCTACGGTCTTGGCGTGCATCCGTACGTCGCTGCGGTCTGGTCCCAGGTCGACGGGCACGTGCACCTTCCGCCGACCACTGGCGTCAACATCGATGTACTGTGGAGACCTCACGCCCCACGTGTTGAGCAATTCGGCGGTACGTCCACCCGGCCTCCCGCATGCCCACTATACGCCCTCGCTCAAAGTCCGTCAACTGCACATACGGTTCACGTCCACGCTGTCGCGGCATGCTACCAGTGTTAAAGACTGCGATGGAGCTCCGTATGCCACGGCAAACTGGCTGACACTGACGGCGGCGGTGCACAAATGCTGCGCAGCTAGCGCCATTCGACGGCCAACACCGCGGTTCCTGGTGTGTCCGCTGTGCCGTGCGTGTGATCATTGCTTGTACAGCCCTCTCGCAGTGTCCGGAGCAAGTATGGTGGGTCTGACACACCGGTGTCAATGTGTTCTTTTTTCCATTTCCAGGAGTGTAGTAGCTGAACAGTTCAGAGAAAATTTGAGTCTCGTAACAAATAAATACAGCACTCATGCGGTTATAGTTGGTGGGGACTTCAACCTTCCCTCGACATGTTGGCAAAAATACCTGTTCAAAACCGGTGGTAGACAGCAAACATATTCCGAGAGTGTCCTAAATGCTTTCTCCGAAAACTATTTCGGGCAGTTAGTCCACGAACCCACGCGAATTGTAAATGGTTGCGAAAACACACTTGACCTCTTAGCCACAAACAACCCAGAGCTGATAGAGAGCATCATGACTGATACAGGGATTAGTGATCACAAGGTCGTTGTAGCTAGGCTCAATACCGTTTCTTCCAAATCCACCAGAAACAGACCCAAAATAATTTTATTTAAAAAAGCGGATAAAGTGTCACTAGACGCCTTCCTAAGAGACAATCTCCATTCCTTCCGAACTGACTACGCAAATGTAGACGAGATGTGGCTCAAATTCAAAGATACAGTAGCAACAGCAATTGAGAGATTCATACCTCATACATTGTTAAGAGATGGAACTGATCCCCCGTGGTACAGAAAACAGGTCCGAACGCTGTTGCAGAGGCAACGGAAAAAGCATGCGAAGTTCAGAAGAACGCGAAATCCCGAAGATTGGCTAAAATTTACAGACGCGCGAAATGTGGCACGGACTTCAATGCGAGATGCCTTTAATAGGTTCCACAACGAAACATTGTCTCGAAATTTGGTACAAAATCCGAAGAAATTCTGGTCGTATGTAAAGTACACAAGCGGCAAGACGCAGTCAATGCCTCCGCTGCGCAGTGCCGATGGTACTGTTACCGACGACTGGGCCGCTAGAGCGGAGTTATTGAACGCAGTTTTCCGAAATTCCTTCACCAGGGAAGACGAATGGCATATTCCAGAATTTGAAACACGAACAGCTACTAGCATGAGTTTCTTAGAAGTAGATACCTTACGGGTTGCCAAGCAACTCAAATCGCTTGATACGGGCAAGTCTTCACGTCCAGATTGTATACCGATTAGGTTCCTTTCAGATTACGCTGATACAATAGCTCCCTACTCAGCAATCATATACAACCGCTCGCTCACCGATAGATCTGTACCTACAGATTGGAATATTGCGCAGGTGGCACCAGTGTTTAAGAAGGGTAGTAGGAGTAATCCATCGACCTACAGACCTATATTATTGACGTCGGTTTGCAGTAGGTTTTTGGAGCATATACTCTATTCAAACATTATGAATCACCTCGAAGGGAACGATCTATTGATACGTAATCAGCACGGTTTCAGAAAACATCGTTCTTGTGCAACGCAGCTAGATCTTTATTCGCACGAAGTAATGGCCGCTATCGACAGGGGATCTCAAGTTGATTCCGTATTTCTAGATTTCCGGAAAGCTTTTGACACCGTTCCTCACAAGCGGCTTCTAATCAAGCTGCGGGCCTACGGGGTATCGTCTCAGTTGTGCGACTGGATTCGTGATTCCCTGTCAGGAAGGTCGCAGTTCGTAGTAATAGACGGCAAATCATCGAGTAAAACTGAAGTGATATCGGGTGTTCCCCAGGGAAGCGTCCTGGGACCTCTGCTGTTCCTGATCTATATAAATGACCTGGGTGACAATCTGAGCAGTTCTCTTAGGTTGTTCGCAGGTGATGCTGTAATTTACCGTCTAGTAAGGTTATCCGAAGACCAGTATCAGTTGCAAAGCGATTTAGAGAAGATTGCTGTACGGTGTGGCAGGTGGCAGTTGATGCTAAATAACGAAAAGTGTGAGGTGATCCACACGAGTTCTTAAAGAAATCGGTTGGAATTCGATTACTCGATAAATAGTACAATTCTCAAGGCTGTCAATTCAACTAAGTACCTGGGTGTAAAAATTACGAACAACTTTAGTTGGAAAGACCACATAGATAATATTGTGGGGAAGGCGAGCCAAAGGTAGCGTTTCATTGGCAGGACACTTGAAAGATGCAACAAGTCCACTAAAGAGACAGCTTACTCTACACTCGTTCGTCCTCTGTCAGAATATTGCTGCGCAGTGTGGGATCCTTACCAGGTGGGATTGACGGAGGACATCGAAAGGGTGCAAGAAAGGGCAGCTCGTTTTGTATTATCACGTAATAGGGGAGAGAGCGTGGCAGAGTTCTCTGCCTCGTGATGACTGGGTGTTGTGTGATGTCCTTAGGTTAGTTAGGTTTAAGTAGTTCTAAGTTCTAGGGGACTGATGACCATAGATGTTAAGTCCCATAGTGCTCAGAGCATTTTGAACCATTTGAAGTGTGGCAGATATGATACGCGAGTTGGGATGGAAGTCATTAAAGCAAAGACGTTTTTCGTCGCGGCGAGATCTATTTACGGAATTTCAGTCACCAACTGTCTCTTCCGAATGCGAAAATATTTTGTTGAGCCCAACCTACATAGGTAGGAATGATCATCAAAATAAGAGAAATCAGAGCTCGAACAGAAAGGTTTAGGTGTTCGTTTTTCCCGCGAGCTGTTCGGGAGTGGAATGGTAAAAAGATAGTATGATTGTGGTTCGATGAACCCTCTGCCAAGCACTTAAATGTGAATTGCAGAGTAATCATGTAGATGTAGATGTATAAAGGAGTTTTGCTATTTGGGGAGCAAAATAACTGATGATGGTCGAAGTAGAGAGGATATAAAATGTAGACTGGCAATGGCAAGGAAAGCGTTTGTGAAGAAGAGGAATTTGTTAACATCGAGTATAGATTTAAGTGTCAGGAAGTCGTTTCTGAAAGTATTTGTACGGAGTGTAGCCATGTATCTAAGTGAAACGTGGACAATAAATAGTTTAGAGAAGAAGGGAATAGAAGCTTTCGAAATGTGATGCTACAGAAGAATGCTGAAGATTAGATGCGTAGATCACATAACTAATGAGGAGGTATTGAATAGAATTGGGGAGAAGAGAAATTTGTGGCACAACTTGACTAGAAGAAGGGATCGGTTGGTAGGACATGTTCTGAGGCATCAAGGGATCACCAATTTAGTACTGGAGGACAGCGTGGAGGGTAAAAATCGTAGAGGGAGACCAAGAGATGAATACACTAAGCAGATTCACAAGGATGTAGGTTGCAGTAGGTACTGGGAGATGAAGAAGCTTGCACAGGATAGAGTAGCATGGAGAGCTGCATCAAACCAGTCTCTGGACTGAAGACCACAACAACATCAACATTTCAATCTCTGTCTTCCTCCACTGTTCTTGCCCTCTACAGCTCCCTCTAGCACGATGGAAGTCATTTCCTGATGCTTTAACAAATGGCCTGTCATCTGTCGCTTTTCCTTGGCAGTGTTTTTCAAATATTCCTTTCCTCTCCGATTCTGCGCCGAACCTCGTCATTGCTTACCTTATCAGTCCACCTAATTTTCAACATTCGTCTTTAGCACGACATTTCAAATGCTGCCATTCTCTTCTGTTCCGACTTTCACACAGTCAGTGTTTCACTGCCGCGCACTGCAGTACTCCAAACCTACATTCTCAGGAATTTCTTCCTGAAATCAAGTCCTACATTTGATACTAGTAGACTTGTCTCGGCCAGAACTGCCCTCTTTGCCAGTGCCAGTCTGCTTTCCATGTCCTTGCTCCGTCCATTATGCCTTGTTTTGCTGCCTAAGCAGCAAGAGTTCATTAAATCCATCTACTTCGTTACCATTATTCCTTAAGTTTTTCGCTTCTCTCATTTCTGCCACTTCTCATTACTTTCGTCCTTCTTACATTTACTCTCAGTCCGTGTTCTGTAGGCATTAGAGTGTTCATTCAGTTCACCAGTGAGCTGTGCGTGGCTCGTGGTCCCACCATCATGTATTTTAGACTCCCGCTTCCACCCCACTACGTTAACTTAAATTACTGGCGTCGCTGGGTCGCTGCTTTGCCTGACCGCTAGCAGCGCGTATCGGTATATCCCCCCTCGTAGTATCTTTGCTCCACTGCTGTTACTTCCCGGTCGTTTTCTGTCGTAAGGAGTTCGGCGTCGCGAGTTCGGGTCTGCCAGTCAGTTGGAACACGTCTGGAGCGCAGTCCAGACCTGCCAGTGGGGGAGTTGCAATGCAGTGCAGTCGGGTTGGAGCAGCTGTGTGTGTGTGTGTGTGTGTGTGTGTGCGCATCGACTCCAAATTTGTCTTCGCGCGTGCTTAGTTATTGTTGCGTACCGTTCAGGATCAGATTGCATAACTGCAGAATTAGTTACAAATGGGGGACAGAAATTGGTGGAAGTAGTTCACAAAGTAATAACTAAAGTATGGAACTCAGAGAAGATACCTGAAGAGTGGCAGGAGTCATTTCTGATCTCAATTTTTAAGAAGGGTGACAAAATGGATTGTAGTAATTGTAGAGGGACATCGTTATTACCAGTATGTTCGAAAATTTTCTCGAATATTCTGCTAAGCAGGCTTACACCATATGCAGATGAAATTTTGGGGGATTACCAAGCTGGCTTTCGGAGGAACAGATCAACTATAGACCAAATATTCACCCTGCGTCAAATTTTGGAAAAGAAAAGGGAATACAATAAACTAGTTCATAATCTTTTCATAGATTTTAGAAAAGCATATGATTCAGTATTGCAATCACAATTGTACAGAATTCTTTTGGAACTTGGAATACGAAAGAAGTATGTTAGACTTGTAGAAGAGAGTTTGAAAAACACAAAAGGTAGAGTACGCATTGGGAAATTGGAGTCAGAAGAATTTGTAATAAAGAACGGACTTGAGCAGGGAGACGCCCTGTCGCCGCTACTTTTTAATTTAGTCCTAGAATATATTGTACGAATGGCAGCAGATAAGTCAGAGGGTGTGGAGTTAAATGTAAATACTGAGATATTAGGGTATGCAGATGATCTAAACGTCATTAGCGATAGGAAAGAATCTGTAACAGCAAATGTGAATGCGTTAATCGAGGCTAGTGAAAATGTAGGTCTAAGGATAAGTGAAGACAAAACTAAATACCTGGTTACTGCTAGAATGTCAACAGCAGTAGATCAGGAAATGTTAAGAGTTGGAGACACGCAGTTTGGAAAAGTGAACACATTTAAGTATCTAGGCGTGGACATCACTTCGAGAAATGAGATTGAATCCGAACTGAAGAAAAGATTACGGGTGGCAAATGCGTGCTACTTCTCACTGAATAGATTACTTTGATCACGGATATTGTCTAGAAGTTTAAAGATTAGAATACACAAAAGTATTATTCTACCAGTTATGCTGCATGGGTGTGAGAGTTGGTCCCTCACTGTGCAAAATGGAAAGCCATTTCGAGTATTTGAAAACAAAATTTTTCAGGAAAATTTTCGGAGCAAAAAGGGATGACGTTAGCGGAGAGTGGAGAAAAGTGGATAACGAAGAGGTTCACGAACTCTACTCGAGCCCTGACACAATCAGTATTATTAAATCACGTAGGCTGCGATGGGCGGGTCACGTAGCTCGAATGGATGAGGGCAGGGCAGCACGCAGAGTACTGGTGGAGGGAAAACGTCCTGTGGGGAGACCGAGGCGCAGATGGGAGGACAACGTGAAGGCTGATTTGAGGAGCCTAGGTACTGAAGGTGAATGGAAGGAAATAGCCCAGGACAGGGACAGGTGGCGAAAATACGTTGCTGCGGTAATGGATTCTAGAGTCCGGTATGACCAGCGAGTGAGTGTATCGTTCAGGTCTGTGTGCAAGTGTTTGTCAGGTTCTGTGTGTAGTTTGTGTGATTCCGATTGACAAGTTATTTTAAATGTTGTCGGGGTATGGGCTCTGAGAGGTCGCTCGCCTCATCGGGCGACGTGTGACTGGTTCTCTGAGCGCTTCTGGGCCTCTGCAGTTACCATCTTGTGGAACTCGGGTCGGTCCTTTCACGGTGAAGGATGCCGCTTAGGCAGTGGGCGCGTCTGCTCTGCCCAGTGGGGGCCGAGCCGGTATTTCCGCCGTCGTGTGTCTGGAAGAGAGTGGGAGGCGCACCAGCAGTGGTGTCGCGACGGAGCAGCAGGCAGTCGGTCGGTCGCTGCGGACCGGGGAAGTCGTCTCCGTGCGGTGCACCCGGCTGGGTCCGCTGGCGGAGTGTGTCGGAGTGTGTCTGGAGCTGTCCGATAGCTGCGAGCTTCGTGGCTCCCCGACCCAGGACGCCAAAGTTGAGTGGTGTGTTAAGTACCCAGGCCACGCTCGTTCGTGTAGTGTCGTTCGTTTCGGTGGTTCACTCTTCTGGAGCTTTTGCTGTGAGCAACACCCAGTGGTTGTAGTGGTGAAATCGAGCCGCCGTGCAGTGGAATTAACTGTATTGGTTCACTACAATTCAAGTGCACCACCGCAATTTTCTCCCTTTTGGCGGTCAGTATTCTGGTTACCTGCCCTGACCACTGACGTAAATTCAGGCAGTGTTCCTTTTACGTGAAGTTAACTATTTTTTTTATTTACTTATTGTTCCGTGGGACCAAATTAAGGAGACGTCTCCATGGTCATGGAACGAGTCAATACATGAAATTATAACACGATAGTAGAAACAGATGAAATGAAATATAAGAAACGTATTCAGGCGACAATTCGCAAGTTTAAATAAAGAAAATCAACAATGTAACACTGGAATTTGCTTAATTTTTCAGCTCTTCCAGGAGCTCCTCTACAGAATAGAAGGAGTGAGCCGCGAGGAAACTCTTCAGTTCAGACATAAAAGCGTTTGGGCTACTGCTGAGATTCTTGAGTTCCTGTGGTAGCTTATTGAAAATGGATGCAGCAGAATAGTGCACTCCTTTCTGCACAAGAGTCCAGGAAGTGCATTCCACATGCAGATTTGATTTCTGCCTAGCATTAACTGAGTGAAAGCTGATAACTCTTGGGAACATGACATAAGCGTATGAAAATATGCGAAGTAGACTGCTTTTCGTGTTCAACTGTCACTTATTTCAGATACTGTTCTAATGGTAAATAAAGCAGCATTTAGTTTCTGAACAAGATCCTGGACACGGGCTTTCCACAACAGCTTACTATCTATCCGAAGGCGTAGGAACTTGAACTGTTTCGTCTCGCTTATAATATGCCCATTCTGTCTGATCAAAATATCAGTTCTTGTTGAATTGTGAGTTAGGAACTGTAAAAGCTGAGTCTTACTGTGATTTAGCATCAAATTAATTTCCACAAGCCACGAACTTATTTCATGAACTACATTATTTGATAACCTCATTTCAAATTCGAGTGCACCAGCGGAATTTTCTGCCTCGTGGCCGTTAGTGTTCCGGTTATCTGCCCTGGCCACTAACGTACTTTCAGGCAGCGTCCTTTCCTCACCTTTTGTCGCTGTCCAACATGGTGTGTAGTTTTGACAGCTTAATACATATTTCTTTGTGGATATTCACGTCTGTAACAGTTTGGTCTTTGAGTTTTTATGTACCGATTAGTGGCTTTCAAGTCGTTTGGTCGGTCAGTCCGTGGCTGTCCCCTAACTGGGTTCCGGCGGATCAAGTGTAGCTGAGTTGGGCTCACCACCTGTCTCACCTAAGTGAACGAGGGCAGACCGACCCCCTGCAGGCTTCTGGATGCTGTTGGCTTTACTGTCTGTCTCACCAGTGTTTAATTGTCTGTTTATAATCTATTACAGTCAATGATAAAAGAAAAATTCTTGGTTTTACTGTGTTTTATGTAAGCAAGTGGATTTCTGCTAAAAGGTTATTGCCGTTGTGTTGTCTTTTCTTTTGGTCTGGTTTCAGCTACTTAAAAATTATGGCTTTATGGTTATTTTTCAAAATTTTTGAAAATTAATTGTGGGTCTTCAGCCATGGAACCTCATTCTTAAAATTATCTTTCAAGCTTAAACATTACGGCCTTCTGCCTTTAAAAGATTATGGTAAAATATTTTAAAATTTTGAAATTTAATCGTGGCCTTCATCTGTATATATATATAAAATTATTTTGTTTGCTACTTTAACTGCATTTTTATCTTGTTGATTTTTAAGATTTTTTGTTTGGAGGCCTTCAGGCTTGAAAGAGTTGCATTTTGAAGCTAGTAATTGTAAACAATCGACTATGTGCCGTTTTGGTTTAAAGGTTGTATTAAATTACAATAAAGTACAAGTTCGAGTGAAACTGACCAACACCTTATTTGGCCCTTTCCACAATCCTAATCACCCGTTCTGCCCATCCGGTTT
Source organism: Schistocerca americana (assembly GCF_021461395.2). Taxonomy (NCBI): domain Eukaryota; kingdom Metazoa; phylum Arthropoda; class Insecta; order Orthoptera; family Acrididae; genus Schistocerca; species Schistocerca americana. Next base: position 208,702,145 of record NC_060129.1, on the reverse strand, counting down.
AGTGGGTGTCTCAAGCAGATCCCATAATTCTTATTCATTTCCACTGAGGATAGCAATGTCACTGGAGAATCATATCATTGATATACTTTCATCTTGTATTTTAATTCCACTCCTGAACCTTAGTGTTATTTCGACCACTGCTTCTTCGATGAGCAGATTGGATAGCAGGGGCGAAAGACTCCATCCCTGTCTTGTACTTTGTTCTTGGTCTTCCACTCTTATTTTTCCCTCTTGGCTTTTGTACATATATTACCCGTCTCGCACTACAGCTTACCCATATTTTTCTCAGAATTTCGAACATATTGCACCATTTTACATTGCCAAACGCTTTTCCCAGGGCGAAAGATCCTATTAACTTGTCTTTATTTTTCTTTAGTCTTGCTTATATTATTAACTGCAACGTGAGAATATCCTCTGTGGTGCCTTCACCTCTCCTAAAGCCAAACTGATCGTCATCTAACACATACTCAATTTTCTTTTCCATTCTTCGGTATATTATTCTTGTCAGTAACTCAGATGCATCAGCTGTTAAGCTGATTGTATGATAATTCTCACACTTGTCGGCTTCTAAATAGTGTGGATGATATTTTTCCGAAACTCAGATGGTATGTTGCCAGACTCATACATTCTACACTCCAACGAGAATAGTCGTTTTGTTGCCACTTCCACTAATCATATTAGAAATTCTGATGGAATGTTATCGATCCCTTCTGCCTTACTTGATCTTCAATCCTCGAAAGCTCTCTTAAATTCTGATTCTAATCCTGGATACCCTGAAACATCCCCTTAGAAGAATTATACATGACTGTCCTTAAACTGATACACAATATTTTTTTAGCGCAACGCAATCTGACTTTCAAAAATCCCTACAAAAAAAAAATGGCCCTGACTAACATTAACCTATGCGTTTCACAAATCGCTTACCTCACCAAAATCTTGGTTACTCGAACTACTGCAATACAGCGAGCGCCACTACTGCCAGCTAAATAAAAGATTCAAACTACGGAAAGCACTAACTACTGATAGGCATAGCTAGCAAATGAAAGATTTTAATAGAGAACAAACAATGTATTTACCTTAATAATCATAATATATATAGCAGCTCATGACAAATTACAAAACTCCGCCATCTCTCTCCTCACATCCACCACTGCTGGCGGCTCACCTCCAACTGCGCAACGCTACGCGCTGTTCACATCCAGCTGCCCAACGCTACAATGGCGAGTATTACAACAATGCAAAGCAGCCACAGGCTGCACGCAGCACAGCCAGTGATTTTCATACAGAGCGCTATGTAACATTGCCAATAAGAAAACATAAACAGCCTACTTACATAGCCCGCATGCTCCCCACAAAAAATTTTACAAATAGTTTTGGACAGTGGCCAATAATGATTTGATAAAATTTTTCATAATTACAATAACAAAGAAATCAAATGCACACACTTATTGATACAATGTTGATCAAAAGCTAAAATTTTCTCACAGTCCATAAAGACAGTCCTTATCGTTCATCACAGTAAAATAGCAGTGTTTTTCTCAAAGTCTGAGCAGTAGAAGAAAATGCACACAGAAGTAGTGGATTTCCATGCAGTCTTGAAGAAGTAGTGTTGTCATTCCAATGAAAAGACAGTGCTGACTCTTGACATGCAGACAGGTAATGGGCCACAACAGAGCAAACCCACCGCAGAGTCAGTCGAAGTTTTGAAGAGTATTGGTACATAGGTCATCAGAGAGTAGCCCCACTGTAGTCCTGGTAGAGATTACGGTATTGGTGGGCCATCAGAGGTGCAGACCCAGTGCAGTCCTTGTAGAAATAATGGTATTGGTGAGTCAGCAAAGGTGTAGACCCACTGTAGTCCTTGTAGAAATAATGGTATTGGTGGGTCATCAAAGATGCAGACCCACTGTAGCCCTTGTAGAGATGGCCAGCAGCCATCTGTTATGACTGTGCAGGTGCACAATCACCATTGAAGAGTCTTGTGGATAATATAGCAAGTCCATAAACACCACTTGTGCACTCACAAAGTTTTTGGAATTGTCCTTAGAACCAGCAATGCTGTTATCCAGTACCTTGCTGAATTATTAACACACGTGCAAACACTATCAGTCCCTACTTCTCACATATTGTCCATATACTATGACCAACAGAAACGTGTGCAGTGAAATGTAACTTACAAGTCAATAATATGATGAACTGGTGTCAATTACAATTTTATAACATAAGAATACAATTACAAAGGTACAAAATACATCATTAAAAACATAATAATACAGATAACATTTGTAGTAATAGGGGCTTTACAAAAGAATAGAAATAAACATATACATCAGTGTTACAGGAATTATGACATAAGTAAATACATAAAAGATCAGAATAACTTTTGAAACATCAACTTCACACATGAGGATTAAAACAGAACAGAATTAATAATGTCTAACATCTTTACAAAGTAAATAACATAGTATTAGAAAAATTCTACAACATAGCTCTCATCAGCTAAACACATAAAGACAGGAAAAACACAAATACACAAGGGTACACAAACACATAGAGGGATGACACAAAAGGAAAGGACAGGGTTTGCTTTAGTGCAGTATTTTGCATGGAGATCTCCCTTCGTTCATCATTATTCGCAAAAAGTCCTATCTATACCTGCTTTCTGTATTCTATTCACATTTCTTTCAAAATAATTATTTCTTAGTGCACAATACTCATTTTTGCCAAATCTGTTTCTTATAGCTTCTCAATGCATTTCTTCCAATTCATCGCAAGTCATTCTCTTATATAGTCTACCCCCTCTTAAGCTAACTTAAATCTACTGAGCTCAGATGCTAAACTAAGGGACGAGGCAATGCAGCAGCACAAAACAATTAACACAAACAGCAATGATAAAAAATACAAAAGGCAAAGCAAGCAGCATAAATTACAACTAATATAAGGCAATGAGCAGCAAACAAGAAAAATAAATCAGTAGTAAACTGGCTTAGCAGAATAACACAAATTAAAATTCAGTAGCACTATGCCTGACAAACAGCAGCAGTAAATGCTATAACGTATGCCTAAGCATGACAAAGCTCAAGCAGAAAAAATAGTACACTAAAGACAACAATGCACATAAAGGTAATGTATAATCGCAACTTAATGTCTATGTAATTAAAGTGGTGCACCACAACAACTTATTGTAAAAAAAATATTACCACGTACTTGAAAAGAAAATTACGTGTGCAGCTACTGTTACTAGTCCCTTCTTATTGTTCTTTCCTTTCCAAGTGCTCCTTTTTTTAAGAATGTGGATTACAAAATTATTATTTAATAGATCTGTTGACAGAAAGTGTTCACATTAGCAAATGGATTTTATTTTATAAAAGCAATACTGCAACACAGCTGGAAACTAGATATCAAATTAAATAAGCAACTATGAAAAGCAAAGCATAAAAATATCATTCAATAGTCATGTGACATTTCATAAGTTAGTAGAAATTCTCTCAACTCTCGTAGAAAGACGCTTGTCATAATCAGGTGTGCAGATGTATCTTTCCAAGTAATGAGCGTGTCGTATTTGCGATACTTTCTCTAAAGGAATGTCAATGGCAAGAATAATGGCCTCTTTTTTTTCTCCACCTAATGGCTTTCTTTTGTCAGACGACTACCTCTCAGCTGGGAGCCAAAAACGCATTACGTCAAGGTCACTTACCTTTCTTACGGAAATATTTACGACAGCAGTTTCCGCTACAGTGGCAGTCTCATATAAAAATATTTCACAGGTCAAGAATTTGCGTTACAAATCTGTAGAAACAAAATCCTATTGATATAACAGACTCCAAAAAATTTTTATCGGCATTGTAATACATTCACGCATTTACATGCATTTCATAACTCTTAAAATACGATTCTTGGTTTCCAACAACCTTTTTCACAAACCAGAGTCCCTAACCACTACTCATTATTCCTTACCTTATTCATCGACACTTCTTCAATATTTCATGATAACAGATACATAGCATACTCAAATAACTCATATAGCATCAGCTTATTGATCATAAACATACCTCAACAGCATAATACACATCGTCGTCTATGAAACATCCCCTTTGAACAATTTATTTTGGTTCCCAAATTGTCTGTTTCTCTGATTGTCTCTGTGATAGTCACTACCGCGGAGAGGTGATCTTTCCCTGTAATTATTACTACTCTGCCAATGGTTGTCATACGGGTGGTGTCTGTTTTGGTCACGATATGTGTTGTTAGAATAGCCTTGTCGTGTCCAGTTATTATTTCTTTCATCGCGGAGTTGTGACAGATGTGACCTGTAATTGTTGTGCTCCTGTTTCCGCGTTCCCCGATTGTCAGTGTCAATTTCCAGTTCTTGTAACAGTCCCTGAAAAGCCTCAGTGTCTTTTTTGCAACGTCCTGCTAAAATAATATGTCGTAAATGTTCAGGTAATTTGATTAAGCAAATGCGGATGAGTTCTGAGGGGCTGTATGGGTTTGACAGGTACTGATTCTTGTGCAACATGTCTTCAAAATATTTCACAAGACTGGAAAATTCAGATTGTTCGAAATGTTTCATCATTATGATGCCATGTTTCACTCGGTGTTGTGTGGCTTGAGACCAATATGCTGAGAGGAAGGCATGGTAAAATTCTCCTTCACTGTGGCAATCGTGAATGACTGATCGCATTCTTACAGCTGTTTCATTCTCTAAGTAGCCACACATAAATTCTAATCTGTGTTCTAACGACCAGTTGGGAGGAAAACAATGAGAGAATTGATGGAGCCATGCTTGTGGATGAATGTCGTTGCCAGAATTCTTAAATGTTTTGAATTTACGTGTAGTAATGAACAGCTTATAGTCAAAATCATCATGTCGGCGAGTCGCATATCGGTCATTGTTAGGTCGTGTCGGCCGTTCCATCTCAAAATTCGGTGCACATTGCCAATTTCTTTCATAATTTCCGAAATGCGCTGTGTTATTATTTTGTGGCTTTTCCGTATTTCTAAGTTCCTCTTCCCATGTTGGAGCGCGAGTGTCCTCTGAAATATGAAATTTTTGTATTACTTGTGCCAACTGATCTTGTACTTCCCGGATTTCTCTTTTGTATTGCGTATTAATTTGATTCTGATTTTGTTTGAATTTCTTAATTTGTTCATACTCTTCTGTGTCAGTGATGGCTACAGGTGTTGTGTCATTCAGATCATCATCTACCTTTGTAGATAAGTTAGTGAACTGATCTGAAAGTTCGGCTACTTTATCCGATAGTGAAATTATTTCCTCTGTATGTTTTTCTGAACCAAGTTTCAGAGTGTCCATTTGTGTTGAAATCGTATCTACTGTGTCCTTTAAGTTTTCCTGAGTTTTTGCAAGTTGCGTAACCATATCGGTAGATGCAACTGAGTCAATTTTAGCTTGCAAGGTCTCATGATTTTCATGAACAATAATTTGCAGTTCTTGTATGGCTGCTTCGTGATTCTGTAATGCATTTTCATGCCACAAAAAAATATGTTGAAAATGCTCACAAATTTGTGTTTTTACGTCATTACAGACTTTTTGACATTTCGATTCAATGTTATGTAACTCAGTAGTTAAATCTTCACGTGTTTGCTCAAGTGTGGTGTCTAACTTTTGAAGATTTTGTTCCATTGCGTCTAACTTTTTAAGATTTTGTTCCACTGTGTGTAACTTTTTGAGATTTTGTTCCACTGTGTCTAACTTTTTGAGATTTTGTTCCACTGTGTCTAACTGTTGCTGTGTTTGTCTCTGGTGTTGTTCCATTGTGTCTAACTTTTCAAGCTTTTGTCCCATTTGTTGCATTAATTGTAATAACAATGCACTGGTGTCTGAAACATGTTCCTCAGTGCTTTTCGGCAGTGAATTTCCACCGGCAACATTCACATCTTGACAATCGGAAAATATGTCTTGACTCATTTGAAAAAAAGGTGAGGACGCAAAACCTGAATCTACAGTATTTGCAAAATTGTCTCCTGTCATTTCGGATTCCTGAGGCGAGCTGTTGCCGAGCGATCGATCGATAATGCTTCCCTGTTCACTACCTGTTTCACTGTCTACGCCATTGTTTGCAGCCCGCTCCATTTCCCTATGCACAATTACCAAATTACTACTTTGAATGTCTGTTAATTCATTACACAGTGGTGCTGGCAAGCTACGCTCGTCGTCACTATTATTTCTCAGTTTACTTTGGAGCCTAGTGTTACGTTTTTCACACGCCATTATTGTCACAATATTTCACACGATAACACAGAAAAGCACAATTTGAAGAGCAAAAATAAGAGAACACATTAACATAGCACTGAAAATAATATGTAGTTAATTGCAAGCGCAGCTGCGAAATACTTGGTGCAAATCTACATGCATGCCACAACTGTTTTACTGTACAACAATGAAAGGCTGCAACTATAAAGGAGATTCTCTCTACAATTACGCGCTAGCAATAAACAATAGCTACACTAATTACACAAACTACAAGAAAAAAAATCAGAAGATTCCAGTGAGGTATCCTCGGCTAAGGGTCGACATATGAAACGTCCCCTTTTGAAGAACTGTGCTTATCCTGACACACAATACTTTTAGCGCAACGCAATCTGACTTTCAAAAATCCCTACAAAAAAAATGGCCCTGACTAACATTAACCTATGCGTTTCACAAATCGCTTACCTCACCAAAATCTTGGTTACTCGAACTACTGCAATACAGCGAGCGCCACTACTGCCAGCTAAATAAAAGATTCAAACTACGGAAGGCACTAACTACTGATAGGCATAGTTAGCAAATGAAAGATTTTAATAGAGAACAAACAATGTATTTACCTTAATAATCATAATATATATAGCAGTTCATGACAAATTACAAAACTCCGCCATCTCTCTCCCCACATCCACCACTGCCGGCGGCTCACCTCCAACTGCACAACGCTACGTGCTGTTCACATCCAGCTGCCCAACATTACAATGGCGAGTATTACAACAATGCAAAGCAGCCACAGACTGCACACAGCACAGCCAGTGATTTTCATACACAGCGCTACGTGGCGTTACCAACATAAAAACCTAAACAGCCTACTTACAACCCTTTCTCCTATAAATGGACTGCTGCTCCTTTTTCTATGACATCAGACAAATCTCACCCTCATAGACGCCTTTAATGTATTCTTTCCACCTATCTGCTCCCTCCTCTGCATTTAACAACGGAACTCTGGCTGCACTCCTAATGATACCGGCCTTGCCTTTAATTTCACCGAAGGTTGTTTTGACTTTCCTACTGTCATTTCTCTTTCGATTTCTTCACATTTTTCATGCAGCCATTTCGTCTAAGCTTCCCTGCACTTCCTACTTATTTCATTCCTCTGCGACTTGTATTTATGTATTCCTGAATTTCCCTGAACATTTTTGTTCTTCCTTCTTTCATCGATCATCTGAAGTATTTCTTCTGTCACCCATGGTCTCTTTGCAGTTACCTTCTTTGTACCTCTGTTTTTCCTTCCAAATTGTGGGATGGCCCTTTTTAAAGATGTCCATTCATCTTCAACTGTACTGCCTACTGCGCTATTCCTTATTGTTGTATCTATAGCGTTAGAGAACTTCAAGCGAATCTCGTCATTGCTTAGTACTTCCGTATGCCACTTCTTTGCGTATTGATTCTTCAAGACTAATGTCTTAAACTTCAACCTACTCTTCATCCTTTTCATCGCTACTATATTGTAATCTGAGTCTACATCTGCTCCCGGGTACAATCCAGTATCTGATTTCGGAATCTCTGTCTGACCATGATGTAATCTAACTGAAATCTTGCCGTATCATCCGGCCTTTTCCAAGTTTACCTCCTCCTCTTGTGATTCTTGAACAGAGTATTGGCTATTACTAGCTGAAATTTATTACAGAACTCAATTAGTTTTTCTCCTCTCTCATTCCTTGTCCCAAGCCCATATTCTCCTGTACCCTTTCCTTCTACTCCTTCCCCTACAACTGCGTTCCAATCTCCCATGACTATTATATTTTCGTCCCCCTTTGCATACTGCATTACCCTTTCAATATCCTCATACATTTTCTCTATCTGTTCATCTTCAGCTTGCGGCGTCGGATGTATACCTGGACTATCGTTGTCGGTTCTGGTCTGCTGTCGATTGTGATAAGCACAATCCTATCACTGAACTGTCCACAGTAACACACTCCTTCCTATTCGTAACGTATCTGACTCCCTTTACACCATTTTCTGCTGCTGTTGATGTAATCTATACTTATCTGAACAGAAATCTTTGTCTTCTTTCCATTTCATCTCACTGCCCCCTACTATATCTAAATTGAGCCTTGTATTTCCCTTTTCAGATTTTCCACCTTCCCTACCGCATTCAAGCTTGTGACATTCCACGCCCCGACTCGTAGAACGTTATCCTTCCATTGGTTATTCCACCTTTTTCTCCTCTCCCAGAGATGCGAATGTGGGACTATTATGCGATCTTTTGTCAATGGAGAAACCACCATGACACTTTTTCAGGTACAGGCCACAAGTCCTGTGGACACACGTTACGTGTCTTCAATGCAGTGGTTTCCATTGCCTTCTACATCCTCACGCCTGTGATCGTCGTTGATTCTTCCGCCCTTAGGAGCAGTTTCCCCGCCTCAAGGGCAAGAGAGTGGGCTGAACCGCCCTCTTTGACGAGGCCGTTGGCAGAATGAGGGTGACTTCTTACGCCGGAAATATTCGGCCGCCAATGCTGATTATTAATCAGAATTTAAGCGGTGACGGGTTTCGAACCAGTGATCATAATACGCCCCAAATTCCCACAGATCAGGTACCGAACGGCCGACCTAGTGGAACCGAATCGTTCGCAACCAGGATAAGCAAAGAAAAATCTCATTTATTGCTTTGGCAAAATACATTTGATTCAGTTCAATGTTTCTAACACTCTGTACACGTTCCCAGTAGAAAATATGTCTTTCGTGCTAGGTAACTTGTTCAGCACCGTAAAGCGGCTAACATTTTGTCATTTCTCACCATCTTTTATCGCATATAATCGGAAACTAAAAAAAAAACTGTAACTACTCTGGGTAGAAGTCTGACATTTAACTTTCTTTTTAACTCAACAGATACCTGCATTATAAAGTCATAAAAATTCACTCATAATTGCACAGTAATAACATTTATCCCCAGAATTTATCCTCATAAACATTTTACGAACTCTTACCCGCAATTTCCATACACGAATCTGTTCAAAACCCTTCAAAAATAACATATATGATAGATTTAACCCAAAGAAGATTACCCCAAAAATACTGCATATATTTTGCGCATAGCTGCATGTTCTATTCCCAAAAGCAATTAAAATTTTAATGCGGTCCGATGACCTCCACACACCAAAATTTGTACTAATATTAACTTCTGTTAATTTACATACATCACAAGAAAACCTATCCATCACAATACAAATAACACATTTAAATAACCCTTGAGATTTTCCCCCAAATCTTATCTACAGTCCAATTTAGAGTTGTCACTTTTGTAAAATTATTGACAGATCACTGACCTCCGTGCATCAAGAACTGTAAGGTTAATATTTGCTCACTCCTTGCACTGAATTTTGCCTCGCTAATCTATTACATAAGTCGTGAATTCATCATTACTAGCCATTACGAAAAAACAGAAATAATACCCAAAATTCTTAAACACTACACGCAATAAAACACCTACATAGATATCCACATTTGTATACATACCACGTTATTCTTTTAGAAGGTGCAGCTCCGCCGCCGTTGCCCCTTATAACACATTTCTCTCCAGTGTAAGTACCGTCTGAATCTCACCTTTTTACGTTTTTTAACCTGCTCAATTTGAGGCCTCTGACCTTGTTAACCACAAAATTTTGTACTACCTCAGCAACACCACTTTTAGAATCGAGGAAAGCACACTTTCTTTCACCCTCAACATCGATTTTCACACATACGAGCTGCACATTTTTAATTTCTCCCCCCTTCAAACATTCCTCATTTAATATATCATTTATAATATCCCTTTCCTTCTCCTCCAAATTTATGGTACATTTTATGTGCTCAGATCAACCCTCGGTCTCATTGTCGGCATCAAACAGTTCATTAAACATATTCCTTGCCCTGATTTCATCTTTTATCTCTTCAAGGCCTCTTGCTGCTTTCAATTTCTCCTGTGCCTTCCAGTGATATCAATATTTTTCTGTACTGTCTCCAGTCATTAACTGAATAGTCACTTTGTTCCATGCCGTAACCTTCTTTACTAACATTGTCTCCTAAACCAGTATTTTTCCCATTACAAATTTCTATATTCTCCCCAATCTACCGCTAAACATTTATATTATATAAATCACCCTCAAAACCTGTCCTCTTTAACATCAGTTATACTGTTTCCTTCCTCCGAAATAACGGTATCAGTAACTGAAACGTCATTGCAATTAACCACAAAATTTACAACTTCATCTCTGTTAAACAATACCTCACTTATCTCCTCTGAATCATTACAGTCTTAGCACAGATAACTCCATTAACTTCCGCAGATAAGCCGTAAGTTTGATTATTTAAACCTTGCTTTACATCCTACGATTTATTTCAGAAATCACATTCAACAGCTCCACTAACCTCCTCTGCTACATCACACAAATTGCCGCTATTGCATCACACCACATAAGAAACACAGTAGACTCGTATTCCGCCGAATTCGAATCTACTTCTGTCTCCACTACAGTTTCCATCCTGCCGGACTCATGCACCGCTTTATATGTTGAGCTACCGTTTACCGCATCATTTTCATATTCATCATTCAACAGCCACTCATAATTCGTGTTTCCATTGGAGAGAAATAAATGCACAAAATCCTTCCTCCGAGATATTTAAATCGGTAGCTTCAACCTTGGCAACGCCAGCCCCTCAAACATCAGTTTTACCCCTCTTCAACAACAAACCGCCCAGTTCTGTCGGTACTCGCCAGACTGCTGCTACAGGTCCTTCACAGATAGCTACTCCTACTTCCACCAACACAAAATCATCTGCATTTCCTTCGCCCACATTCATTACTATAGTTGTTGCTAGTGGCTGTTGCTGAGTCCATCATACATTCCATCTCCACAAAATTCAGATTCATTTCAGCCTCTCTTCTGGTCACAGAGTTTTCCATCAAACATACATTCATTCCATCTTTCACTTCCCTTTCGCAAAATAAGTTCTTCAGCCCCGTATCATGTCTTCTTAATACATTCCATAATATTTCTCACGCCTTTGTTATTGTTCAACCGCTTAAAATTTTTCCTAAATTTATTCTTACTTCTTACTACGTCCATTTCTAACAGCTGAGACTTCTTTGTCGAATTTTCAGTGACCACGGAATTTTTTTGACATAACGTGTCTTTTATATCTCATTCATGCCGCCACCGCCAGACCTGAGATATGACCTCTATTTCTCTGATCTCTTATTCTGGGCGGTTTTTGGGTTAAAGAATCTCAGGAAACTACAGAAAGGGCGTCATTCTAAAAGGGTCAGGACGAAGATAGGAAAGTAGACCTAGACAAATCTGTATTGTAGTTGTGAACTATCGTAACTGTGTTGGAAAAGACACAGAGCTCCAAGCGCCAATAGAAAGCAGTGAAGCCCAAATCGTTATAGGTACGGAAAGCTAGCTGAAGCTGGAAATAACTTCAGCCGAATTTTTTACAAACGACCTAACCACACCACAGTCATCCACTTGACAATGGCACACGAGATGTCTGCCGAAAGCTCGTGGGCACTAAACCACTTGACGCGGCTTGAAAGCTGAGAATGTTTTGTTAACGGATATCGCCTCGAAAGCATGCATTCGTACAGACCTAACCTTGTTCAGAAAAGGATATACAAGTATTAAATACAGTTGGTGGTGGCATTTTTCTTACTGTAAGAGCTAATTTACCTTGTAGTGAAGTTGCTGTAAGTTAGTATAAGGTAGAGGTTATACTTGACAACTGAAATAAGTAAATAAATTCTTTTTATAGCCCCACCCCCAACTGACGTGATACAGTTGCTGAACAATGCAAAGGAAACTTCAGTCCCATTACAAATAGGTACCACACCCATACAATAATATTTGGTGCGGATTTCAATCTAACCTCGACATGTTGGAGGTAGGCATAAAACGTTGTCCGAATCGTTCTGAATGCGTTCTCTGAAAATTATTTTGAACAATTGGTTTCGAAGCCCATTCGAAGTGCAAACGGTTGCGAAAAAAAACTTGACCTCTTTGCAACCCCTAAGCAGATAGGCACTATCGTTACGGATGCAGGGATTTTTGACCGTAAAGTTCTTGTAGCGAGACTGAATACAGTAACAGCCAAACACGTCAAAAATAAACGCAAAATACGTATTTTTAAAAAAGCAGACAGAAATTCGCTTGACGCCATCCTAAGAGACAGTACCTTTAGGCCAGCTTTGGTTTAAATTCAGAGAAATAATATCGACGGCCATTGAGAGACATATAACAAATAAATTAATAAGAGATGCTGCTGATCCGCCATGGTGCACTAGACAGGTCGGAACGCTGTTACAGAAGCGACGAAAAAAGTATGCAAAGTTTAAAAAAAATTGCAAAACCTTCAAGATTGGTGAAGTTTTACAGAAACTCGAAATATAGCGCGAACTCCAATGCGAGATACTTTTAATACTTTCCACAACGAAACTCTGTCTCGAAGACTTGCAGAAAATCCAGAGAGATTCTGCCCGACGACAATGGTGGTCAGTTTCCCTAAAGGGGAGTTGAGACCTGGCAGTCAGGGGAAGACAAGGATTCGGTTAAGATTGTGGACCGGGGCCGTAGTCAGTTACTGTTTGTTGCCTTCTGTAGTTATACACGTTTATTTCAAAACAGTAATTCCAGACTGAACAATAAATAAAAACACCACACGTTATTAGTGAAGGAATGAACAACAGTGTAAAACAATAGTGTTTTCAGGCCGTTACAATTTAGCAAACACCATAAAATACAGATACAACAGGTAATGTTTTAAAAACAAGCAACTGTGATCCGGGCAGAAGGCCTTACACGCCAGGAATGGAAATAAATTAAGAATATTTAAGAACTCGCTGCAATTTACAACTTCCAAATATTAAAATATTACAGATAAGTAGCCTCGAACACAGCAGAAGCCATCATATCCTTTAATGTAGGCATTACGAGATACACTCCTGGAAATGGAAAAAAGAACACATTGACACCGGTGTGTCAGACCCACCATACTTGCTCCGGACACTGCGAGAGGGCTGTACAAGCAATGATCACACGCACGGCACAGCGGACACACCAGGAACCGCGGTGTTGGCCGTCGAATGGCGCTAGCTGCGCAGCATTTGTGCACCGCCGCCGTCAGTGTCAGCCAGTTTGCCGTGGCATACGGAGCTCCATCGCAGTCTTTAACACTGGTAGCATGCCGCGACAGCGTGGACGTGAACCGTATGTGCAGTTGACGGACTTTGAGCGAGGGCGTATAGTGGGCATGCGGGAGGCCGGGTGGACGTACCGCCGAATTGCTCAACACGTGGGGCGTGAGGTCTCCACAGTACATCGATGTTGTCGCCAGTGGTCGGCGGAAGGTGCACGTGCCCGTCGACCTGGGACCGGATCGCAGCGACGCACGGATGCACGCCAAGACCGTAGGATCCTACGCAGTGCCGTAGGGGACCGCACCGCCACTTCCCAGCAAATTAGGGACACTGTTGCTCCTGGGGTATCGGCGAGGACCATTCGCAACCGTCTCCATGAAGCTGGGCTACGGTCCCGCACACCGTTAGGCCGTCTTCCGCTCACGCCCCAACATCGTGCAGCCCGCCTCCAGTGGTGTCGCGACAGGCGTGAATGGAGGGACGAATGGAGACGTGTCGTCTTCAGCGATGAGAGTCGCTTCTGCCTTGGTGCCAATGATGGTCGTATGCGTGTTTGGCGCCGTGCAGGTGAGCGCCACAATCAGGACTGCATACGACCGAGGCACACAGGGCCAACACCCGGCATCATGGTGTGGGGAGCGATCTCCTACACTGGCCGTACACCACTGGTGATCGTCGAGGGGACACTGAATAGTGCACGGTACATCCAAACCGTCATTGAACCCATCGTTCTACCATTCCTAGACCGGCAAGGGAACTTGCTGTTCCAACAGGACAATGCACGTCCGCATGTATCCCGTGCCACCCAACGTGCTCTAGAAGGTGAAAGTCAACTACCCTGGCCAGCAAGATCTCCGGATCTGTCCCCCATTGAGCATGTTTGGGACTGGGTGAAGCGTCGTCTCACGCGGTCTGCACGTCCAGCACGAACGCTGGTCCAACTGAGGCGCCAGGTGGAAATGGCATGGCAAGCCGTTCCACAGGACTACATCCAGCATCTCTACGATCGTCTCCATGGGAGAATAGCAGCCTGCATTGCTGCGAAAGGTGGATATACACTGTACTAGTGCCGACATTGTGCATGCTCTGTTGCCTGTGTCTATGTGCCTGTGGTTCTGTCAGTGTGATTATGTGATGTATCTGACCCCAGGAATGTGTCAATAAAGTTTCCCCTTCCTGGGACAATGAATTCACGGTGTTCTTTTTTCAGTTTCCAGGAGTGTATAATAATAAATAATACAATAATAAAACACGAGGACCAGTCAAGACAGTGCTCCAAGAATCGACCTCTGAAAACAAACACTTTCGCGAGCGATGAGACAGGCAGCCATGAGTTGCATTCACTTCACAAGATGGTAACTCAGACTAGCGGCAGTCCAACGAATGACTAATGGTAACTTGCTGAAGCTACCTGACGTCCGACAAACCAAATGCAACGGTGCAACAATACGCCAAAATCAGGAACCGGCGATCTGCACTACGCCCTCAGAATACACTGCTTAGTGCGCCAGCAACGAGAAAGGAACCATTAGCATCAGAGTAGAAAAAAATCACCAAGCGCCCTCCAATCAAGAAACCTGTCAAAACTACACGCCTTCTACATCTACATCTACAGCTACATTTATACTCCACAAGCCACCCAACGGTGTGTGGCGGGGGACACTTTAGCTGCCACTGTCATTACCTCCCTTTGCTGTTCCAGTCTCGTATGGTTCGCGGGAAGAACGACTGCCGTAAAGCCTCCGTGCGCGCTCGAATCTCTCTAATTTTACATTCGTGATCTCCTCGGGAGGTATAAGTAGCCGGAAACAATATATTAGATACCACACCCCGAAACGCACGCTCTCGAAACCTGGACAGCAAGCTACACCGCGATGCAGAGCGCCTCTCTTGCAGAGTCTGCCACTTGAGTTTATTAAACATCTCCGTAACGCTATCATGCTTACCAAATAACCCTGTGACGAAACGCGCCACTCTTCTTTGGATCTTCTCTATCTCCTCCGTCAACCCGACCTTGTATGGAACCCACACTGATGAACAATACTCAAGTATAGGTCTAACGAGTGTGGTGTAAGCCACCCCCCTCGTTGATGGACTAAATTTAATAGGGACTCTCCCAATGAATCTCAACCTGGCACCCGCCTTACCAACAATTAATTTTATATGATCATTCCACTTCAAATCGTACCGCACGCATACTCCCAGATATTTTACAGAAGTAACTGCTACCAGTGTTTGTTCCGCTATCATATAATCATACAATAAAGGATCCTTCTTTCTATGTATTCGCAGTACATTACACTTGTCTATGTTAAGGGTCAGTTGCCACTCCCTGCATTTCGCTACAATTTTCTAATGCTGCAACTTCTCTGTATACTACAGCATCATCCGCGAAAAGCCGCAGGGAACTTCCGACACTATCTACTAGGTCATTTATATATATTGTGAAAAGCAATGGTCCCATAACAGTCCCCTGTGGCACGCCAGAGGTTACTTTAACGTCTGTAGACGTCTCTCCATTGATAACAACATGCTGTGTTCTATTTGCTAAAAACTCTTCAATCCAGCCACACAGCTCGTCTGATATTCCGTAGGCTCTTACTTTGTTTATCAGGCGACAGTGCGGAACTGTATTGAACGCCTTCCGGAAGTCAAGGAAAATGGCATCTACCTGGGAATCTGTATCTAATATTTTCTGGGTCTCAGGAACAAATAAAGCTAGTTGGGTCTCACACGATGTTTCCGGAATCCATGTTGATTCCTACAGAGTAGATTCTGCGATTCCAGAAATGACACGATACGCTAGCAAAGAAACATGTTCTAAAATTCTGCAACAGATCGATGTCAGAGGCATAGGCCTGCAGTTTTGCGCATCTGCTCGACGACCCTTCTTGAAAACTGGAGCTACCTGTGCTCTTTTCCAATCATTTGGAACCTTCCGTTCCTCTAGAGACTTGCGGTACACGGCTGTTAGAAGGGGGGCAAGGCGTTTCGCGTAATCTGTGTAGAATCGAATTGGTATCCCGTCAGGTCCAGAGGACTTTCCTCTGTTGAGTGATTCCAGTTGCTTTTCTATTCCTTGGACACTTATTTCGATGTCAGCCATTTTTTCGTTTGTGCGAGGATTTAGAGAAGGAACTGCAGTGCGGTCTTCCTCGGTGAAACACCTTTGGAAAAAGGTGTTTAGTATTTCAGCTTTACGCGTGCCATCCTCTGTTTCAATGCCATCATCATCCCGAAGTGTCTGGATATGCTGTTTCGAGCCACTTACTGATTTAACGTAAGACCAGAACTTGCTAGGATTTTCTGTCAAGTCGGTACATAGAATTTTACTTTCGAATTCACTGAACGCTTCACGCATAGCCCTCCTAACGCTAACTTTGACATTGTTTAGCTTCTGTTTGTCTGAGAGGTTTTGGCTGCGTTCAAACTTGGAGTGAAGCTCTCTTTGCTCTCGCAGTAGTTTCCTAACTTTGTTGTTGAACCACAGTGGATTTTTCCCGTCCCTCACAGTTTTACTCAACACGTACCTGTCTAAAACGCATTTTACGATTGCCTTGAACTTTTTCCATAAGCACTCAACATTTTTAGTGTCGGATCAGAAATTTTCATTCTGATCTGTTAGGTAGTCCTCCTATCACTCTTGCTAAACAGATAAACCTTGCTCCCTTTTTTAAAATTCCTATTTACTTCCATATTCAGGGATGCTGCAACGCCCTTATGATCACTGATTCCCTGTTCTGCGCTTACAGAGTCGAAAATTTCGGGTCTGTTTGTTATCAGTTGGTCCAAGATGTTATCTCCACCAGTCGGTTCTCTGTTTAATTGCCTTACCGGAAACTGCGGCATACACCAACCTGCAGGGCAGGTAACTGGGGCGTTAGCGGCCAGCAGGCAGGAAAAATACCGCTGGTCGAACTCAACAAATTGAAACAAGCTGAAAGCAGTAAATAGTATCAAGAAGTCGAGGAAAGCACACCAGATCCGCCTTCCCCAAGCACTCCACTCGCTGCTCTTCGTCTCGGCGACACTACGAGCAGTAACACGAACCCGAGTCACTGGAGAATCGCGAGATATCACAGTGTAGCAGGTTTCTCTACGCGAATTCAAGTGCACTCATCTTAAAGCTTGCGGCATCCGGTTCACGAGCAGGCCGAGCACCCTGGTGACCGCAGCCCTTCCATCCGGCAGTCGACGGGCGCCGCCAGCCGTCCCGGAGTGTTCTGGCACTGTGCGGGCGCGGCTGCTCCTGCGTCCCCAGCCGAACTGCCGACTCACGAGGCGTGGAAGAACCACGACGTCGCCCCAAAGATCGGGCAGCAGTTGCTAGATATCGACATCCGGCGCTGCTGCCACTTGCGGACAGGCAACGCTCAACACGAGAAGAAGAGAAACAACCGCAACCGTGCCAACTAAACGATACGGTCTGGCCTCCAACAGACGGCGGAAACCTACAAAGCTCCAACCAGAACACGAAGTGAGTATTCCAAAATTCGAATCGAATACAGCTGCCACCATGAGTAACGTAGAAGTAAATATCCTCGGAGTAGTGAAGCAACTCAAATCACTTAATAAAACCAAATCATCTGGTCCAGACTGTATACCAATTACGTTCCTTTCAGAGTACGCTTATGCATTAGCTCCATACTTAACAATCATGTACTATCGTTCGCACGACAAAAGATCCGTACCCAAAGAGTGGAAAGATGCACAGGTCACACCAGTATTCAAGAAAGATAGTAGGAGTAATCCACTAAATTACAGGCCCATATCGTTAACGTCGATATGCAGCAGGATTTTAGAACATATATTGTGTTCGAACATTATGAATTACCTCGAAGGAAACGGTATATTGACACACTGTCAACATGGGTTTAGGAAACATTGTTGATGTGAAACACAACTAGCCCTTTATTCACATGAAGTGCTGAGTGCTATTCACTAGGGATTTCAGATCGATTCCGTATTCCTGGATTTTCGGAAGGCTTTTGACACTGTACCACACAAGCGGCTTGTAGCAATATTGCCTGCTTATGCAATATCGTCTCAATTATGTGACTCCATTTGCGATTTCCTGTCAGACACGTCACAGTTCGTAGTAATTGACGGCGAGTCATCGAGTAAAATAGAAGTGATTTCTGGCGTTCCCCAAGGTAGTGTTATAGGCCCTTTGCTGTTCCTTATCTATATAAACGATTTGCGAGACAATCTCAGCAGCCGTCTACGATTGTTTGCAGATGACGCTGTCGTTATCGACTGATAAAGTCATCGGTTACACGATAAATCAGTCTAATCTAAAAGCCGTAAATTTAACCAAATACCTAGGTATTACAATTACGAAGAACTTTAATTGGAAAGAACACACAGAAAATGTTGTGGGGAAGGCTAACCAACGGCTGCGTTTCATTGTCAGGACACTTAGAAAATGTAACAGACCTACTAAGGAGACTGCCTACACTACGCTTGTCCGTCGTCTTTTAGAATACTGCTGAGCGGTGTGGGATTCTTACCAGATAGGACTGACGGAGTACATCGAAAAAGTTCAAAGAAAGGCAGCACGTTTTGTATTATCGCGACTGTCACAAAAATGATACAGGATTTGGGCTGGAAATCATTAAAAGAAAGGCTTCTTTCGTTGCGACAGAATCTTCTCACGAAATTCCAATCGCCAACTTTCTCCTCCGAATGCGAAAATATTTTGTTGACACCGACCTAAATACGGAGGAACGATCACCACGATAAAATAAGGGAAATCAGAGCTCGTACGGAAAGATATAGGTGTTCGTTCCTTCCGCGCGCTGTATGAGATTGGAATAATAGAGAATTGTGAAGGTCGTTCGATGAACCCTCTGCCAGGCACTTGAATATGATTTGCAGAGAATCCATGTAGATGTAGATGTAGATGAACCGCAGCATGGCTCAACACGGTTTTCCGAAATTCCTTCACTGTAGAAGATGAAGTAAACATTCCCGAATTCGAATCAAGAACAACTGCCAACATGAGTATCTTAGAAATAGATATCCACGGTGTAGCAAAGCAGCTTAAATCACTTAATAAAGGCAAGGCCTCCGGTCCAGATCCTATACAGGTCAGGTTCCTCTCAGAGTATGCCGATACAATAGCTCCATACTTAGCGCTCATGTACAAATGATCGCTCGTCCAAAGATTCCTACCTAAAGACTGGAAAACTGCTCAAGTCACACCAGTACGCAAAAAGGGAAGTAGGAGTAATCCGCTGAATTACAGGCCCATGTCACTAACGTCGATCTGCAGTAGGATTTTGGAACATACACTGTGTTCGAACATAATGAGTTATCTGTAAGAAAACGATTTATTGACAAATGGCCAACACGAATTCAGATGAAAGTTTCTTGTGGAACATAACAAAGCTCTTTATTCCCACGCAGTAATAAGTCCTATTGACAGAGGATGTCAAATTTATTCCGTATTTTTAGATTTCCACAAAGCTTTAGACTTCTAATTAAATGGGGTACTGTGGAATATCGCCTCAGTTTTGCGACTGGGTTCGTGATTGCCCCTCAGAGAGGTCACAGTTCGTACTGATTGACGGAAAACCGTAGAGTAATACATAAGTAATATCCGGCGTTCCTCAAGGAACTGTTTTAGGCCCTCTGCTATTACTGATCTACATAAACGATTTAGGAGCGGTGTTAAATTGTTTGCAGATTATGATATCACTTACCGTCCTGTAAAGGCACCAGATGTTCAAAACGAATTGCAAAATGATTTATACAAGATACCTGCATGGTGCAAAAAGTGGCAGTTGACTCTTAAGTCATGAAAAGTGTGCAGTCATCCACACGAGTACCAAAAGGAATCCGCTAAATTTCGGTTACACAACAAATCGCACAAATCTAAAGGCTGTAAATTCGACTAGCACTTAGGGAATACAAATATGAGTAACGTAAGCTGGAACGATCGTATAGATTATATTGTAGCTAAAACAACCCAAAGACTACGATTTATTGGCAGAACACGGAAAAAATGCAACAGATCTGGTAGACTTCCGACACTACGCTGGTGCGCCGTCTCCGGGAGTATTTCTGTGGTCAGGGATCCGCATCACACAGGCTGATAGGATCGACGGAGGGCATCAAAAAAGTTCAGAGTACAGCTCCTTTTTTACTGTCACAAAATAGCGCCACGCAGGAGATACACGAATTGGGGTAGCAGTCACTGAAACTAAGGCATTTTCCGTTGCGACAGTAACTTCTCATGAAATTTCGATCGCTAACTTTCTTCTTAAAGTGTGAAAATATTTTGTTGGCGCCCACATACATAGGGAGGAATGGTCGCCATAATAAAATAAGAGAAATCGGAGCTCGCGTAGAAAGATACAAGTGTTCGCTTTTCTCGCGCGCTGTTAAGAGTGTGGAACGGTAGAGAAGTGGTTCGTAGGTGGTGCAGTGAACCCTCTGCCAGGCACTTACTTGTGAACTGCACAGTAACCGTGTAGGCGTAGATGTTGTATTTTGTGAGGCACTTATCCCTCAAATCTTGGTTCCCTGTTTTTATTTCTGGTGTAGAAATTTCCGTTTCCCCTTTGAAATTTGTTGTCATGGTAATAATTATTTTGGTTACTATCATTCTAATTATTTTGGTTATTGTTGTAGTTCCTGCTCTGATACCAATTCCCGTCTCGTGTTCCCACTATGCGACACGAATCTGAATGCCTCTTACAGTTTCCCAATAAAACTTAAAAATTTATCGTTAGAATTCGTCTCGAAAGATCCCATTGTAAAAATTCCTGGTAATCGTTTCATTAGCATTATTACAGGGTTATTACAAATGATTGAAGCGATTTCACAGCTCTACAATAACTTTATTATTTGAGATATTTTCACAATGCTTTGCACACACATACAAAAACTCAAAAAGTTTTTTTAGGCATTCACAAATGTTCGATATGTGCCCCTTTAGTGATTCGGCAGACATCAAGCCGATAATCAAGTTCCTCCCACACTCGGCGCAGCATGTCCCCATCAATGAGTTCGGAAGCATCGTTGATGCGAGCTCGCAGTTCTGGCACGTTTCTTGGTAGAGGAGGTTTAGACACTGAATCTTTCACATAGCCCCACAGAAAGAAATCGCATGGGGTTACGTCGGGAGAGCGTGGAGGCCATGACACGAATTGCTGATCATGATCTCCACCACGACCGATCCATCGGTTTTCCAATCTCCTGTTTAAGAAATGCCGAACATCACGATGGAAGTGCGGTGGAGCACCATCCTGTTGAAAGATGAAGTCGGCGCTGTCGGTCTCCAGTTGTGGCATGAGCCAATTTTCCAGCATGTCCAGATACACGTGTCCTGTAACGTTTTTTTCGCAGAAGAAAAAGGGGCCGTAAACTTTAAACCGTGAGATTGCACAAAACACGTTAACTTTTGGTGAATTGCGAATTTGCTGCACGAATGCGTGAGGATTCTCTACCGCCCAGATTCGCACATTGTGTCTGTTCACTTCACCATTAAGAAAAAATGTTGCTTCATCACTGAAAACAAGTTTCGCACTGAACGCATCCTCTTCCATGAGCTGTTGCAACCGCGCCGAAAATTCAGAGCGTTTGACTTTGTCATCGGGTGTCAGGGCTTGTAGCAATTGTAAACGGTAAGGCTTCTGCTTTAGCCTTTTCCGTAAGATTTTCCAAACCGTCGGCTGTGGTACGTTTAGCTCCCTGCTTGCTTTATTCGTCGACTTCAAAACCCTTCACTATTCCTGAATTAGAGGACGGAATACCTATCACAGCAGTGGCCTAAAGAATTTAATTTCATCTTTAATCTGATGGTCACGCTCTACAGCTTCGGTATTTATTCCTGATTCAAATTGTTGCCTGTTTTGAATTGCCTCTTTCTCAAACTCTACCACTCTACCAGACAAACTCTTAACAGCTTTAGTGGTCACTTCCGCAAGCGTGTTTTTCTTCTTCACTTAATTACTTACATCACCGATCAGCTCGTCTTGTACTTTTCCAACTTGTCCCTGAAATCTTTTACCATCGTATCGTCTCTGATATTAACAGCACCTGCTTCCTCAGAAATTATGCCCACACCTGCCCTTGTAACATGTCTACTCTCTCAGTTTTCGGTTCTGCATTTTTAACTTTCGAACTTGGTTCTGTTTTCAATGCCCCCAAACTAGACTGTTTTGGACCACATTACACCTCGTTGCCACATATTAGATCTTAGTTCTAGCAAAATTTTCATCATTTGTCAGGACTAACGGTCTGCAGGCTAACTTTCTCTCTCTGATTTGGACTATCTGCCCAATCAGTAAGTTCCATATCCAGACTACCACGTTCAGATTTTGGACTAACTGCCAAATATTAACAATATTGGTGCAAGTACTTAACTCGTCGGTCATGCTGACGGCTTCTGGTATGCTCCTGCTGCCGAAAGTGTTGATGCTGCCGATGTTGATGCCGATGCTGATGAACTCGAAGCCACCGCCAGCGTTCGCAGCAGACTGTGACTCCACGCACCCTTCTGTATCTCCCCCTTGTCTTTTGAAGCTTCGTGCCTAAGTTCCCCATACCAGATTACTGCTACTGACTCCCGTGTACTCAGGTGCTGCAAAAAATCTTATGCACTGTGCCCGCAAACGCCCAATCGTGCACCAGATTTGGACCTGGATCACACAATATTGTAAAATTTAGAATTAAAGGGATTAGATTCGTGTTGTAGACGAAAAAAAAACCTACTGAAATTTCTCATAATTAGGGATTGGAAAGAGCGATCGGTATCTTTTGGTTTGAAGAAACTTGTGATAGCTAATATCACATTAAACACAGTTTATTCCTGATGAGTATCAAGAGTTTAGACTGTCATCTCCTGATCTTCCAAAAAAAAAAAAAAAAAAAAAAAAATACTTTTTGTTACTCGTTCTGTCTCATTATGACGTGCCATGTTCACATTAAAGAGGATACTACGTAGGACATTCCACAGAGCTTTGTCAAAAATCAAAGTAATTACAGCTTGTCACAAATAAAAACGATACAATTCTTCAGTTTCTCCCGGCGTATTTGATAATCAAAATATCCACGGGTGTACTGCCGGTCTACTGTGTCCAACGGGCACAATATTTCGGCGATCATACATGTCGCGGAGGAGATGTATCGCAGCATGAAGAAATCTGAAAAGTTGCGCCACCGTAGATATCGTTTGCTAAGTACTCTTGCCTTTCTAAAGAGATGTCGTTCCGAGAATGTTGTTCCAAATTTTGCTAAGGTTATGCATCACATCGATTCTGCAGCAGCTAAGAGAATCAAGAAACGAGCCAGCCTCGCATTGGTACGTGAGAGAGTGCAATTCGCCCGCCGCAGCCTTGAGTTTATCTCACAGGAATTACTCAAACTACATTTGCAACTGGCTAGTAATTTCACTTCTTTTTCCTGGGATTGGATTGATGGTGTCACCTGGGGTGGAGCTGATTCCGCCCATAAGAAGACAACGGGACGTCAAACAGCTAAGTTCTCACGTCTCCTTGACAAACCACCTCTGCAGGTTCTTTGCAAAACTGTCATCAATTTGAGTGGCATGGTGTTGAGTGATGATGCGGTCTCGGTTTTGCTGAAAGGTCTCAACTTCGCTCCCACCCCCAAGTTCACTCCGGTCGCAGAAATTGTTAGTGCTGTTGAACAGGTTGCAGCTCGACTTCCGCCTGAATCAGCTGAGGAAATACGTCGTCAAACTTGTCGTGCGTTGACGAAATCCAAGCCGATGAAGTCAAATATCACCAGTAAAGAGAGGGCGGCCATTCGTGATCTGAGGGAGCACTCTGAAGTTGTTGTCTTACCGGCTGACAGAGGCAATGCTACAGTTGTCTCCCATAAGGAATACACTGATAAGATGCAGAGCCTGCTAAATGACGATTCCTACCGGAAGATCAGCGTTGACCCTACAAAGAAGGTGGAGAACAAGACGAGGGCGCTTCTCAAGGACGCAGATTTACCGGAGGGTGACGCTAAGAAATTGTTACCCCAAGGTCCGGTACCGCCTAGACTATATGGACTCCCGAAGGTTCACAAAGAGGGGGTACGATTACGCCCCATTGTCAGCAACATCAGGGCACCTACATATTTGTTGGCCAAATACCTGACTGGAATATTAAGTCCTTACGTGGGTAAATGCCCTCATCACATCCGTAATTCCGTGGATTTTGTTAAACGCCTTGACAGCTTCAGGTTGGATGAGTCAGATATCATGGTGAGTTTTGACGTCGTTTGCTTATTTACGAGGGTACCCCTGCGAGAGTCACTAGAATTGATTAGTCAGAAGTTTGGCGAGAAGACCACTGAACTTTTTAGGCATGTCTTGACTTCCACGTATTTTCTTTTTAATGGAGAATACTACGAACAAACGGAGGGAGTCGCCATGGGTAGCCCATTCTCACCGGTGGTAGCGAATTTGTACATGGAGAACTTCGAGGAGGAAGCCCTGTCGTCATCCGTATGGAAACCTACTTGCTTTTTCCGTTACGTGGACGACACGTTCGTCATCTGGCCACATGATACGGATAAACTCCTTGACTTCCTTACACATCTAAACTCCATACACCCCAACATCAAATTCACTATGGAGACTGAAACGGAGGGTAAATTACCTTTCCTTGACGTCTTGGTCAAGAGAAGGGCTGACGGCACCCTAGGTCATCGGGTGTATCGGAAGACAACGCACACTGATCTGTATTTGCACGAGGACAGCTGCCACCACCCTTCACAGAGGAATGGGGTACTTGAAACTCTAGTACATAGGGCGCGCACTATCTGTGACGCAGAGAGTCTATCCCAGGAATTGGAACATCTGAGAGTATTTCGAAAAATGGGTAGTCAAAGTGGCAGATTCGACGTGCTCTCCGCCCAACCACTACAGCACAACCTGTGGAGATGGATGAAGTCACGAGGGAGGAGGTAGGCACTGCATTTATTCCATACACAGGCGCACTCTCGGGGAAAATCGCCCTCATTCTGAAGAAGCACCGGGTCGGAACTGTGTTTTGTCCTCCGAATAAAACTCGTGCACTGGTGGGGAGCGCCAAAGATGACCTCGGTTTGAGGAAGGCCGGCGTGCACCAGATTCCGTGTCAGTGTGGCAAGTCGTATATTGGTCAGACGATGCGTATCGTCGAGGATCGATGCCGTGAACACCAGAGGCACACTCGACTGACGTATCCGAGCAAGTCGGCGGTCGCTGAACACTGTTTGTCGGAAAATCACGCCATGGAATATGACCGCACGAGGATTCTGGTACAGACGTCGAGATACTGGGACAGCGTTGTTAGAGAGGCCATCGAAATTCGCACCAATGACGACCTCATAAACCGTGACTGTGGCTATAATCTTAGCAAGGCTTGGGAACCAGCGATTGGGTTAATCGAGAGTAACTCGAGCAAACGTATAGTTGTGACGACCACGGTGGACAGAGCCATCACACCGACGTCATCTCAGACGCCGTCGCAGTCTGTTCCACCGCCCGACCGTAGCGCGGGGCGCGGACGGCGGACGGAGCGCGCCGCGGGCGGAGGGTATTTAAATCGGCCGCCGCCGCGACCGAACCCAGTTCCCCCTGAGCAGCCGTAGCGTACGGATCTCCGTGCCGGCACGTTCACAGGAGCTCAGTCCGTCAGTTCACCTGATGATGGCGACGTGTATGATCGCCGAAATATTGTGCCCGTTGGACACTGTAGACCGGCAGTACACCCGTGGATATTTTGATTAAAAACGGTACAGTTAATAAGTGCCTCGTGTCATTGGGGATGTTGACACACATAACATTCCAGTGATGCACATTAGAAGCTCAAATGCGTAACACTGCCTATTTGTTCCCTTGTTTAACTTTACACCAGTTAAATACGTCTTGGACCCACATTCTTTGAAGTATTGTGAACTGTAGAACTGTCTACTTTTAATAATGTGCATCCATGAGGTATTTAACTCGTCTTGTAAATGTAAACATGTGCACAAATATGCACTGCCACCCAGCTGAGCATCTAACATGCACCGCTGGAATGTTATGAGGTTGGACATCCCTAGTTACACAGGGTGCGTTTTAGTTGTATCGTTTCTATTTGTGACACGTTGTTATTGTTTATATTTTTAACAAATCTGTATGGAACGTGCTACATATCAGCCACTATAATGTGAACATGGAATGTGTGCTAGAGTCATTAGGGCGTAAAAAAAAAGTTTTTCGAAGATCAGAAGATGACGGTCTTAACTGTTGAAACGGGTCATCTGGAATGAAGCTATTAAAGAAGCTATTTAAGAAAACCCCAATTGCGACCTCACCTCCGGTTGCTCGAAGCGAAGGTAGCTGGGGTATTATAGCGTTCTTTTTCAATTTTTTTTTTTTGGTAAAACCCCCAAATAGTTTCACTTTGTCGCCGTGCTACGACGAAAAGTATGTACAGAGACAATAAAAACACGCATATGAATAATAATTTTGTAACTAGTAACAAAGAAAAAATATATTTCTCTTTTCGGGTAGAAAAAAGGAATAATGTGTATTTGAACGTATCTTATTGTTTCGTTGGATGTCACCCAGATTAAACGTGAGTTACATCTACTGTTCTCTTAAATGGAGAATAAATCATTTCAAGGTAAAATGCGTTGGAAAACTTATTCAGAGTCGCATATCATAGAAGTTAATGGCAGAAATGATCAGGTAATTTTAAATGTGGCCGTCTTTGAAAGGAAATCAGTTCTTCTGAGTGGTAATTTTCGCTGCAGTTTATTCAATATTTTTTAAAAACTGAACCTGCAAAATTAAGAGGCAAATTTCTAATATTATACTAGCGGAGATTTTCATTTAAAGTATACTGTTTAATAATCACGCGGTCGCACGATCGTTAAACGGATCGATTCCACAAAAATTACGAACCTACCTGATATTTTCTAATCCCACAACAGCTGAATTACTCGTAAAACGCCATTCACGTTTAAACTATTTTATTTAAAAGAGGAATATTCGGTCAGTCATTGCACTTCGACTTGTAGTGAAGGCAAAGGTTAATTTTATTTTTTTCGTTCAGGGTGGTTTGCCCATTCTTTCATAACTATTAAATAAGGAACAGTAGGAGCTACTTATTCTTTAGCAGTAGAAGTAGTAGGCCATATTTTAGTGTCGCCACAGTAAATTAGGATGTACTGAATTTAATCTTATGTACGACTTAATTTCATGTATTTTAAGAATGAGATTTTCACTCTGCAGCGGAGTGTGCGCTGATATGAAACTTCCTGGCGGATTAAAACTGTATGCCGGACCGAGACTCGAACTCGAGACCTTTGCCTTTCGTGGGCAAGTGCTCTACCAACTGAGCTACCCAAGCACGACTCACGCCCCGTCCTCACAGCTGTACTTCTGCCAGTATCTCGTCTCCTGCCTTCCAAACTCCACAGAAGCTCTTCTGCGAACCTTGCAGAAATAGCACTCCTGCAGTCCCGAGTTCGAGTCTCGGTCTGGCACACAGTTTTAATCCGCCAGGAAGTTTCATGTATTTTGTTATCGTGTGTTTAAAACCTTGTGTTTTTTTTCTTTTACAACAACGGAACGAGAGATACTATCATGTAAACGAAAAGGAAAACGAGATAAACTATAGACAAAGCCCAGATAATAGGAAACTTTTTCAAATTGTTTAAAATAATAAATTACGCTCTTGAGCGCAGAACTAACAACGAAAGGTAACAGACATACTGTTCTATCACTTACCTTTGGGTTATTCGTGTGGATAGGAAGTCACATGTAATGAAATGCGACCCAAATTAGCATATAATATTTTTTCAAAATTTTTGTACCTGTGGGATATAGGAACTTTAAGCCGAGATTACGGTCCACAAGATGACCGAACTTTGGTGCAGAACTTTCAGTAGCGTCGTTAGATTATTTTCCTGTAGCTGATCCATTATGAGTTATCTTAATGAAATAACAGTCAGAATAGCTTAATAGCTGACTTATTAGGCCATTTTGAAAACTATCCCAAAATTCTTCCCCATGAACCATGGACCTTGCCGTTGGTGGGGAGGCTTGCGTGCCTCAGCGATACAGATAGCCATACTGTAGGTGCAACCACAACGGAGGGGTGTCTGTTGAGAGGCCAGACAAACGTGTGGTTCCTGAAGAGGAGCAGCAACCTTTTCAGTAGTTGCAGGGGCAACTGTCTGGATGATTGACTGATCTGGCCTTGTAACACTAACCAAAATGGCCTTGCTGTGCTGGTACTGTGAACGGCTGAAAGCGAGGGGAAACTACGGCCGTAATTTTTACCGAGGGCATGCAGCTTTACTGTATGATTGAATGATGATGGCGTCCTCTCGGGTAAAATATTCCGGAGGTAAAATAGTCCCCCATTCGGATTTCCGGGCGGGGACTCCTCAGGAGGACGTTGTTATCAGGAGAAAGAAAACAGGCGTTCTACGGATCGGAGCATGGAATGTCAGATCCCTTAATCGGGCAGGTAGGTTGTTGTTGTTGTTGTTGTGGTCTTCAGTCCTGAGACTGGTTTGATGCAGCCCTCCATGCTACTCCATCCTGTGCAAGCTTCTTCATCTCCCAGTACCTACTGCAACCTACATCCTTCTGAATCTGCTTAGTGTATTCATCTCTTGGTCTCCCTCTACGATTTTTATCCTCCACGCTGCCCTCCAATGCTAAATTTGTGATCCCTTGATGCCTCAAAACATGTCCTACCAACCGATCCCTTCTTCTAGTCGTTCTACAAACTTCTCTTCTCCCCAATCATATTCAATACCTCCTCATTAGTTATGTGATCTACCCACGTTATCATCAGCATTCTTCTGTAGCACCACATTTCGAAAGCTTCTATTCTCTTCTTGTCCAAACTAGTTCTCGTCCATGTTTCACTTCCATACACGGCTACACTCCATACAAATATTTTCAGAAACGACTTCCTGACACTTAAATCTATACTCGATGTTAACAAATTTCTCTTCTTCAGAAACGCTTTCCTTGCCATTGCCAGTCTACATTTTATATCCTCTCTACTTCGACCATCATCAGTTATTTTACTCCCTAAATAGCAAAACTCCTTTACTACTTTAAGTGTCTCATTTCCTAATCTAATTCCCTCAGCATCACCCGACTTAATTTGACTACATTCCATTATCCTCGTTTTGCTTTTGTTGACGTTCATCTTATATCCTCCTTTCAAGACACTGTCCATTCCGTTAAACTGCTCTTCCAAGTCCTTTGCTGTCCTTTGCCATCGGCGAACCTCAAAGTTTTTACTTCTTCTCCATGAATTTTAATACCTACTCCGAATTTTTCTTTTGGTTCCTTTACTGCTTGCTCAATATACAGACTGAATAACATCGGGGAGAGGCTACAACCCTGTCTCACTCCTTTCCCAACCACTGCTTCTCTTTCATGCCCCTCGTCTCTTATTACTGCCATCTGGTTTCTGTAAAAATTGTAAATAGCCTTTCGCTCCCTGTATTTTACCCCTGCCACCTTCAGAATTTGAAACAGAGTATTCCAGTTAAAATTGTCAAAAGCTTTCTCTAAGTCTACAAATGCTAGAAACGTAGGTTTGCCTTTTCTTAATCTTTTTTATAAGATAAGTCGTAAGGTCAGTATTGCCTCACGTGTTCCAACATTTCTACGGAATCCAAACTGATCTTCCCCGAGGTCGGCTTCTACCAGTTTTTCCATTCGTCTGTAAAGAATTTGCTTTAGTATTTTGCAGCTGTGACTTATTAAACTGATAGTTCGGTAATTTTCACATCTGTCAACACCTGCTTTCTTTGTGATTGGAATTATTATATTCTTCTTGAAGTTTGGGGATATTTCGCTTGTCTCATACATCTTGCTCACCAGACGGTAGAGTTTTGTCTGGACTGGGTCTCCCAAGGGTGTCAGTAGTTCTAATGGAATGTTGTCTACTCCCGGGGCCTTGTTTCGACTCAGGTCTTTCAGTGCTCTGTCAAACTCTTCATGCAGTATCTTATCTCCCATTTCATCTTCATCTACATCGTCTGCCATTTCCATAATATTGTCCTCGAGTACATCGCCCTTGTATAAACCCTCTATATACTCCTTCCACCTTTCTGCCTTCCCTTCTTTGCTTAGAACTGGGTTGCCATCTGAGCTCTTGATATTCATGCAAGTGGTTCTCCTTTCTCCAAAGGTCTCTTTAATTTTCCTGTAGGCAGTATCTATCTTACCCCTAGTGAGATAAGCCTCTACATCCTTACATTTGTCCTCTAGCCATCCCTGCTTAGCCATTTTGCACTTCCTGTCGATATCACTTTTGAGACGTTTGTATTCCTTTTTGCCTGCATCATTTGCTGCATTTTTATATTTTCTCCTTGCATCAATTAAATTCAATGTTGCTTCTGTTACCCAAGGATTTCTATTATCCCTCGTCTTTTTACCTACTTGATCCTCTGCTGCCTTCACTACTTCATCCCTCAGAGCTACCCATTCTTCTTCTACTGTATTTCTTTCCCCCATTCCTGTCAATTGTTCCCTTATGCTCTCCCTGAAACTCTCTACAACTTCTGGTTCTTTCAGTTTATCCAGGTCCCATCTCCTTAAATTCCCACCTTTTTGCAGTTTCTTCAGTTTCAATTTGCAGTTCATAACCAATAGATTGTGATCGGAATCCTCATCTGCCCCAGGAAATGTCTTACAATTTAAAACCTGGTTCCTAAATCTCTGTCTTACCATTATATAATCTATCTGATACCTTTTAGTATAGAAAATTTAAAAAGAGAAATGAGTCGGTTAAAATTAGATATAGAGGGAATTAGTGAAGTTCGGTGGCAGGAGGAACAAGACTCCTGGTCAGGTGACTACAGGGTTATAAACACAAAATCAAATAGGGGTAATGCAAGAGTAGGTTTAATAATGAATAGGAATGCGTGTAAGCCGACGGTAAGATGACGAAGAGATTGATCAGATGTATGATGAGATAAAAGAAATCATTCAGATAGTGAAGGGAGAAAAAAATGGTTCAAATGGCTCTGAGCACTATGGGACTTAACATCTGTGGTCATCAGTCCCCTAGAACTTAGAACTAGTTAAACCTAACTAACCTAAGGACACCACACACATCCATGCCCGAGGCAGGATTCGAGCCTGCGACCGTAGCGGCCAAGCGGTTCCAGACTCAAGCGCCTTTAACCGCACGGCCACACCGGCCGGCTAGTGAAGGGAGACGAATATTTAATTGTCATGGGTGACTGGAACTCGATAGTAGAAAAAGGGAGAGGAGGAAACGTAGTAGAATGAGATTTTCACTCTGCAGCGGAGTGTGCGCTGATATGAAACTTCCTGGCAGATTATAACTGGGTGCCCAACCGAGACTCGAACTCGGGACTTTTACCTTTCGCAAGCAAGTGCTCTACCATCTGAGCCACCCGACAGGACTCGCGCCCCGTTCTCACAGCTTTACTTCTGCCAGTATCTCGTCTCCTACCTTCCAAACTTCACAGAAGCTCTCCTGCGAACCATGCAGAACTAGCCCTCCTGAAAGAAAGGATATTGCGGAGACATGGCTTAGCCACGGCTGTAACGGATCGTGCAGCCACGTCTCGATCCCCAAGTCAACAGATGGGGACGTTTGCAAGACGACAACCATCTGCACAAACAGTTCGACGACGTTTGCAGCAGCACGGACTGTCAACTCTGACACCGTGGCTGCGGTTACCCTTGACGCTGCATCACAGGCAGGAGCGCCTGCGATGGTGCACGAATGGCAAAACGTCATTGTTTCGGATGAATCCAGGTTGTGCTTACAGCATCGCGATGGTCGCATCCGTGTTCGGCGACATCGCGGTGAACACACATCGGAAGTGTGTATTCGTCAACGCTATACTGGCGTATCACCTGGCGTGATGGTATGGGGTGCCATTGGTTACACATCTCGGTCACGTCTTCTTCGCATTGACGGCACTTTGAACAGTGGACGTTGCATTTCAGATGTGTTACGACCCGTGGCTCTACCCTTCATTCGATCCCTGCGAGACCCTACATTTCAGCGGATAATGCACGACCGCATTTTGCAGGTCCTGTACGGGCCTTTCTGGATACAGAAAATGTTCGACTGCTGCCCTGGCCAGCACATTCTCCAGATCTCTCACCAATCGAAAACGTCTGGTCAATGGTGGCCGAGCAACTGGCTCGTCACAATACGCCAGTCACTACTCTTGATGAACTGTGGTATCGTGTTGAAGCTGCATGGGCAGCTGTACCTGTACACACCATCCGAGCTCTGTTTGACTCAATGCCCAGGGGTATCGAGGCCGTTATTACGGCCAGAGATGGTTGTTCTGAGTACTGATTTGTCAGGATCTTTGCACCCAAATTGCGTTGAAATGTAATCACATGTCAGTTCTAGTATACTATATTTGTCCAATGAATACCCCATTATTATCTGCATTTCTTCCTGGTGTAGCAATTTTAATGGCGAGTAATGTATTACCTTGCATGGGCAGCCATCAATAGATGTAAAGGTAACTTCAGGTGTGCCCGAGGGAGGCGTGTCACGTCCATTGCTGCTCACGTCGTGCATTAATGGGAACTTCAGACTATACAGAGGCTATGCACTCATCTACACTAGTGTCCAAAATTAAAGCAACGAGCCGCTATTTCCCCGTCCTGTGTATATTTCCCGATATAGTGATACAAACTGTCAGCAGATGTCGATACGATCGTGTTCTGCACGGAAGATGGCATTTCGGTTGACGGAAAACAACTTGAGCGATGACGTCAGGGCACCTGTCAAATGGAGTAGTGTTTTCTGGGCGGTCCCACATCCAGCACTGCTGTAAACGCAGCCGCAGGCAGTGCAATGTGGCAGAGGCGAGACGGCCGCCAGTGGAGGGCCGTAGGAAGAGTGGACGCAGGACAGTGGCTCAGTGTGGATCGTTCTTTTCCGGGTGTGGTGACAGCTTGTAGAGACCGAAACTGTATGAAGAAGACCAGGGCAGGAGAGACCACGTGTGGCGTCAGAAAGAGAGGTGCGTTGTTTGGCTGTAATGACACGGCGGCGGTCTCTCTTGCCAACAATACTTTGGCGCAGACATTCCCTGCTACCACAATTATTTCCAACATGACAAATATTAATTATTCCTACTTAATCCTATTAATAAAATATAAGCATCTTTCATAAATTGTGGTTTGTCAATAGAAATATCTCCATCTACAGGAGATCCGTACAGGAGCCACAAAATGCAGCCGCTGGATCGCTGCTTTTTCAAGCCACTGAAAGACTTTTATTCACAGGAATGCGACCAGTGGCTCATTAACCACCCTGGATATCTAATTATGTAAGAATGTATCGCTGAATTGATTGGAAACGCTTATCAAAGGACGGCCACAATGACGAAGGCAACAAAGGCGTTCGAGATATGTGGCATTTATCCAATCGATCGTCACATATTCACCGAGGAAGATTTCCTGCCTTCGACTGTTACAGACCAAAGTGACAAATTTAATGATGCATCCACAGTCGAAACTGGATCTCTCCAGAGGCAAATTTCGGATACATCTACAAATGAACCACAACCAGGACCAAGTACCTACGTTTCCCCAAAGAAATAACTTCTTTGCCAAGAAGAAAAGATTGCCAAAAAGACAGAAGAAAGGAAAGAAGCCTGGAATAGTATATGGGACTCCATTCAAGAAGCAACTGGAATCCCAATCAACAGAAGAAGAAATAAAGAAACCAAAGAGGAAACTGTTTGATTCTGAACAAGCAAACAAAAAGAAAGCAAAGCAAAACTTAAATATGTCTAGGGAAAATTCAGAAACTTTTCACTGTCCAGGCTGTACTGAAAAGTACAATAATCCACCAACAGAAGATTGGATTCAATGTCTCAAGTGCGAGGAGCGGTGGCACAAATCCTGCTGTTGTTGTGAAGGTTCTGGACACTTCATTTGTGATCTCTGTTAAAAAGATTTTCGTCCGACAGGAATATTTCTGCATGTTTTCGATGACAGGGCCACATTCGCTCATTAGGTGAACTGTTGTATCAACAGTAACTGTTATATGCTGAGAAACAAGGTATGTTACGTTTACGTACGCTATAAATTAAATAAAAGACGAAGAACTAAATGACACATGTGTTTTGTCGTTTGACAATAATGCGCAAATGTACCCCACTAGAGACGCACTCTTACCCCAGGGTCGGGTAAGACTGCACATTTGCATTACTTTTTTTTTTACTAAGTGCGAATTACAGTTTAAGTTGTTTCTATGACTTTCGGACTCTGTCATATAACAGGCAAAATTCAGATGAAATGCCAGTTAAAATTTAATTGTAATTTATGACATTTCCTGCAGTGTATTGCTATTTAAACCTTAAGTGCGCAGTATTGCCCCACTTTAGTCTAGTCACTTCGGACACCTTTTCACACGAATCACCTGAACGGAAACGACAGCTCCGCCACCGCATTGCCCTCCTTTTCCCTCGTGTGCGAGTCCTACGGCCTTCTATACGTGTGCGTGTGCACACTCCTCGGTGAGTCCCTAGTCGGTAGTCGGCAGCGGCCTCCCTGTTTGACGATTGAGACTGCCTTTTCTGTTTTAGCAAACCGCTACGTTCTTTGCAACGGTATTGTAATGCCGTAAAACATTACGAGTGATACTGGCTTTTATTCTTTCGAAAAGATACAGTTATTTGCACATCGTGAGTCATATTCACTTTATGACAGGACTGTGTGGACAAATCCGCAGCTTCTTCCCCGCATCAGCTGCACAGTTTGTCCAAGTCGCAGTCCTCCGTTCCACCAGCTGGTGCTCTGCCGACGTCACGCCGGATTGGAGGTCACAGGAAGCGAGGGATGTGGCAACACTCGGTTCACCGTGCTGTGACGTCAGTCTGGAGTCCCACGCCAGTGGCAGACGTCGGCAGCGGGGCAGCCGTGTGGGGGAGGAAGGAGGATCCGAGGTCGGTCTCTGAATCTTTATAATTGAACACATACTGGCAATACAGTTGCAGGCCCTTGATTTGTGTTTCTGCCAACATCACATTGTAATTAAACATATGAAATCGTGTACCATCTGTACTGCAGACAAAGTGTATATTCAGTTTGAGATCAGAGTGGAAGATTCATTCCAACTACACTGCTTGTATTACAGTAGTCTGGGTACGCTACTTTAACATCGCACCGTATGTACACCTCGGAAACAGTTTCCAGCAATGAAATAGCGCGGAGAATACGTTCATACGACTAATGGAAATGCAGGCAGACGATGTCTTCTACTGCCAATATTTCATCACTTGTGCCACGAAGGTGACTGGCTGTGGCTTGTGGATGATAATTTGATGCTAAATAACAGTAAGACTCAGTTTTTACAGTTTCTAACTCACAATTCAACAAGAACTGATATTTTGATCAGACAGAATGTGCATATTATAAGCGAGACGGAACAGTTCAACTTCCTACGCGTTCAGATAGATAGTAAGCTGTTGTGGAAAGCCCGTGTTCAGGATCTTGTTCAGAAACTAAATGCTGCTTTATTTACCATTAGAACAGTATCTGAAATAAGTGACACTTCAACACGAATAGTAGTCTACTTCGCATATTTTCATAGGCTTATGTCGTATGGTATTATTTTTTCAGGTAATTCTTCTGATTCAAAAACGGTATTTTTGGCTCAAAAACGGGCTGTTCGAGCTATATGTGGTGTAAGTTCGAGAACCTCTTGTCGACCCCTATTCAATAGTCTGGGAATTCTGACATTGCCCTCACAGTATATATTTTCTTTAACGTCGTTTGTTGTTAGCAATATTAGCCTACTCCCAAGAGTTAGCAGCATTCACTCAGTTAACACTAGGCAGAAATCAAATCTGCATGTGGAGTGCACTTCTTGGACTCTTCTGCAGAAAGGAGTGCACTATTCTGCTGCATCCATTTTCAATAAGCCACCACAAGAACTGAAAAATCTTAGCAGTAGCCCAAACGCTTTTAAGTCTAAACTGAATAGTTTCCTCACACCTCACTCCTTCTATTCTGTCGAGGAGCTTCTGGAAGAGCTGAAAAATTAAGCAAATTCCAGTGTTACACTGTTGATTTTCTTTATTTAAACTTACGAATTGTCGCCTGAATACGTTTCTCGTATTTCATTTTATCTGTTTCTACTATCGTGTTATAATTCCATGTATTGACTCGTTCCATGACCATGGAGATGTCTCCTTAATTTTGTCCCATGGAACAGTCAGTAAATAAATAAATAAATAAACATCTTTCGAAATGTTCGCAATTCTCAAACGTGTCATTCACCTGCACTCCTGCGAGTTGTTTAAAATTTTGTATGCCAGGTGGGAAACAACGTTTAGGTGGAGAACTGTTGCTGCTAAAGGAGTATTTTTCCACTGTTGTTGAGCTTTTGTAAACGTTGTTAGAGAAGTGTTGTAGAGAGGCTACTCGTGTCAGTTTACAGAAGTCTCTTGTTGCGCTCACTGCGGTGTTACCAGAGTAAATATGTGCACCGTGGAGTGATTGATAGAAATGAGTGAAGAAAGGATTAAGTTTTTATTGTCTTTATTTTAAAAGTTAGGATAAATGGTGAACTGAATCTTATTTCCTTTAATAAGATAAGACGGTAATATATTAGCATATTAACGAGATCCTGCTTGTCGCTCTGTTTTGCGTAGTCCACGGGCGTTGTCCTCCGGTCACTCGACGGCTCCTGCCTCGGGCAGCGCAGCCGCCACCTCTGCGCGTCCACCTGTCCAGAGTCGTGGGGTCGGGAACGGCTGGGGCTGCCCCAGCCCAGCGTGCAGCCAACTGCAGACTGCTCTCACCCTGCCAGCCGTTCACGACGTTCTCCTCTGCCCCATCCGTGACCAGACACCTGAGGAGAGGAGAAGACTGCTGCAGGTTGTAAGAGAAAGGAAGAAGAACTGGATGGAATATTTGGTGAGAAGGGAGTGACTGCTAACAGACACTCTGGAAGGTCTCATTCGTGGGGCGAGATACAAGATGGTAGATGACATAAAGGGAAGTCGAAAATATGCAGATATGAAGAGGATGGCAGAGGACAGGACAGCATGCAGAGTTACCATGTGGAAACCTACCTTCTCACAGAACACTGATGATGATGAGTTTTTAGCTAATGTTGTTTGTTGTTGAGGTCTTCACTCCTGGTTTGATGCAGCTCTCCATGCTACTCTATCCTGTGCAAGCTTCTTCATCTCCCAGTACCTACTGCAACCTACATCCCTCTGAATCTGCTTAGTGTATTCACCTCTTGGTCTCCCTCTATGATTTTTACCCTCCACGCTGCCCTCCAATACTAAATTGGTGATCCCTTGACGCCTCAGAACATGTCCTACCAAACTATCCTTCTTCTACTCAAGTTGTGCCACAAACGCCTCTTCTCCCCAATTCTATTCAATACCTCCTCATTAGTTATGTGATCTACCCATCTAATCTTCAGCATTCTTCTGTAGCACCACATTTCGAAAGCTTCTATTCTCTTCCTGTCTAATCTATTTATCGTCCACGTTTCAGGGCCATACATGGCCACACCCCATACAAATACTTTCAGAAACGACTTCCTGACACTTAAATCAATACTCGATGTTAACAAATTTCTCTTCTTCAGAAACGCTTTCCTTCCCATTGCCAGTCTTACATTTTATATCCTCTCTACTTCGACCATCATCAGTTATTTTGCTCCCCAAATAGCAAAACTCCTATACTACTTTAAGTGTCTCATTTCCTAATCTAATTCCCTCAGCATCACCCGACTTAATTTGACTACATTCCATTATCCACGTTTTGCTTCTGTTGATGGTCATCTTATATCCTCCTTTCAAGATACTGTCCATTCCGTTCAACTGCTTTTGCAGTTGCTTTGCTGTCTCTGACAGAATTACAGTGTCATCGGCGAACCTCAGACTTTTTATTTCTTCTCCATGGATTTTAATGCCTACTCTGAATTTTTCTTTTGTTTCCTTTACTGCTTGCACAATGGAAAGATTGAATAACATCGGGGAGAGGCTACAACCCTGTCTCACTCCCTTCCCAACCAATGCTTCTCTTTCATGCCCCTCGAATCTTATAACTGCCATCTGGTTTCTGTACAAATTGTAAATGGCCTTTCGCTCCCTGTATTTTACCCCTGCCACCTTTAAAATTTGAAACAGAGTATTCCAGTTAACATTGTCGAAAGCTTTCCCTAAGTCTACAAATGCTAGAAACGTAGGTTTGCCTTTCCTTAATCTTTCTTCTAAGATAAGTCGTAGGGTCAGTATTGCTTCACGTGTTCCAACATTTCTACAGAATCCAAACTAATCTTCCCTGAGGTCAGCTTCTACCAGTTTTTCCATTTGTCTGTAGAGAATTCGCGTTAGTATTTTGCAGCTGTGACTTATTAAACTGGTAGTTCGGTAATTTTTACATCTGTCAACACCTGCTTTCTTTGGGATTGGAATTATTATATTCTTCTCGAAGTCTGAGGGAATTTCGCCTGTCTCATACATCTTGCTCACCAGATGGTAGAGTTTTGTCAGGACTGGCTCTCCCAAGGCTGTCAGTAGTTCCAATGGAATGTTGTCTACTCTCGGGGCCTTATTTCGACTCAGGCATCAAATACACGGCTCCTGGCTGCCAGGACAGCGCAATGTAGTCCCAAGGCGCAAGTCGCCCCACTAGCAGCGTCACCACATCTAGAAGGGCGTCCAGGTCAACACTTGTGGTCTCCTCAACTTTCTTCATGGCTGCCATCATGGTCTATTCTGAAACAAGGCGTTGCCTTTACACAGCACTCTCGATACTTATAGGAGGTACAGACAGACCTCTGTCAAGCAGCTTCTCGTAACCACTGTCCGTTACAGGTGAATTACGACACAGAGGTAACTTTGCTGTGTCCAACTGATGCGACAGGTGACTAGCTGTAGATCTCCTATGCAGTTTTGAAAGCTGCCCATTTTGTTCCACTGCCCTCATTGTGCATATGTCGTCAGAATGGATGCAGACTTCAGTCTTTAATTTCTATCTACAGTGTAGTCACTTGATGATGAAGTCTTTCAGGATGGAGATTAGGCACAATGATTGAAAAGGTGTAAAGAGCTGTAGCCTCATTTCATTGAAGAACCTATCCTCCATAATTCTCCACATACTGAGGCAAACTACGGCACTTTACTATATTGTTTTGCTGTTAACAACTAGTTGTGTATGTTAGAATGCAGGAGTTGCCTTGACAGTGTGTTACTCGAGTCTGGATTGTCTCACTGGGAATTGTTACGTCAGGGAAACTGCCACAGTCAGACTGTAGCTGCTTATCGACACTCTTGATGAATGCCAATACAACCACATCCTACCACACGTACCACAAAATGTTGAGGAACTAATACTGTAGACGGCATCCATCTCAGAAACGTATGTGCTATCATCTAGGAACTGGACTCACATTGCCACACCATGAGTGATGACATTGATAAGAGGATAGTTCCAATTGACTTTGCTCCTGCATTACATGATCGAATTCTGGCTCAACATATTCTCTCTTCCTCTTCACGTAGCAAGCAAGAGCAAGTCTTCATTTATTGACGCTCAGTACAGTCATTGTGAACAAACACTCTTGGATAAGCTACTAAGTAACTGATATTCCTGGATTTCACAGGTATGACGCACTACTGACAATTCTGGGCAGGCAGAAAAGACTGCTGTGCACTGATGCATACTCACCAACTCCAAACTCTTAATGACTATCGAAAAGTAACTCCTTGACAAAAATACACGACTGTATACAGCCAAAAATATGTTGTTAGAATGACCTCTCGGTACTGTTCAGTGTATTACAGGTGTATCTACTTTAAATTAATTTCTTGTTAGGTATTGGTACGTTTACTTTTTTGAAACAGAGTATCTACTTTAGTTCTTTGCTTTCAGAGTGCTCTAAGATCTCTGATTAGCAGTTCTATTATTAAAGTGTATCACATTCATCCACAGTTCTTTGTTAAATATATTTTTTCTATCAAAAGAGGGTAATAAAACCATCACTAACTTAGATGATTGCTACCACTTACTGCAGCTCTCACATTCAACGACAAAAAAGAAAAAAAAAAGAAAAAATTGTCACCTTTCCAAAAAGAGTCAGTAGTATCCTGACAGAAATAAAACATCAGTAGTTAAGAAATGTCAGTCAGACGCTTCGTGCAAACTTTTGGCTCATCTCCATTAGCTTTCTGCTTTGATGTAGTAATAAAAATGACATAAACATAAATACTGGTATTAATTAGGCATTTATTACATCATCCCAAGTATTTCATACTGTCAGTTGGCGAATATGTAATTTACATTACAATAACAAAAGTTGAAGTTACAAAGATTTTTATATGCAGGAGTAGATCAGTCACTTATAAGCAAAATCTTGTGAGGTGCAGTGCGGATTTACATCATTGAACGCATTGCATAACTTCACTCACCTCCACCAACAAGTTCTCTCACTCCTTCCCTTGTAGTGTCCACTGCAAGCAAGCTAGGACGTG
Organism: Schistocerca americana; assembly: GCF_021461395.2. Classification (NCBI taxonomy): domain Eukaryota; kingdom Metazoa; phylum Arthropoda; class Insecta; order Orthoptera; family Acrididae; genus Schistocerca; species Schistocerca americana. Next base: position 208,661,278 of record NC_060129.1, on the reverse strand, counting down.
GCTGCAGTAAGCCTGCAGTTCTGAGGGGGATAAAGGGGTCAACACGCTACCAACACACGTCACATTAGTCTGATATGACTTGACGTGTATATTCTGTCACGTTTCACATGGCTACACTGTTCAAACGTTGCGTCACAATGTCTTGAGGTCATATCCACAGCCATTCACTAATATGTACCAAGCAAGGCTCGTGGCAATGTGTTTGACAATGTAATACTCATTATGCAGCTAGAAAATCCATGTGTGGATTATGTAACGTATCTGATGACTCATATTCACACATTTCACGAATCACCATTTCCATTACCTGATGCACCCTGACGATTGCAGCACATTAATTGCCTCAGTTTTTATCACAGTTTCTACATATTTTCGCGACTGTTACTTCCATGGATCCATCATGTATGACAGCCAACTGCTTACCGACTCACCCATAGTCTACTTGGTGTCAACAGTTAACTGAGAGAAAAACGCAACAAGCAAACGAGAACCCCGTCGCACTGCTCTTACAATCGATCTCAGTGATGATAGACGCTTAGATGCATCCTTACAGTATCGAAACCAAAACAGTCCGAACTGGCAAGTGACATGGCTTTTATTTATTTATTGTACACGTCAAGTTCCGTAGGACCAAATTGAGGAGCAAATCTCCAAGGTCATGGAACGTGTCAGTACACGAACTTACTCGTTATCCCACACCTTCCACTCATTTGAGAACCAAGAAGAAAGTCCCTACAATGCAGACAGCACTTCTTTGACTGGGTGTATGTGTGGGTGAGTGCTTGGAGATGTGTGGGTGACTGCCTCATGTGTTCAGACTATAACATCTGAGACACGGTACAACAGTTTCCCAGGTGATTGGCACATGTTACGATAGGACAGGTTTTCATTAGCCAAGTAATAACAATGTATATCTTGAAAGTACGCTTACTGGAGACTTGAGATGCCATCAGGAGGTGAAAACTCCCATTGCTGTAGAGGAGGCGGCATTCAATAGAAAGAGGACATTATTATTTGGCAAATTGTGTAAAGGTCTGAGGGAGAGACTTGGAAAGTGTCTGCTCTGGAATGTAGTGCTCTGTGGAGTGGAAACATGGGCAAGGACATGAGAAAATGAAAAGAGGCAAAAAATTTTGAGATGTGAATGTGGAGGAGAATTGAGAGGATAAGCTGATGGAAAGACTAAATAACAAAAGAGTGTTGGAAAGCGTTGGCAAGAAACCGGTTATAAGACAGACAAACTGGATGGAACATTCAATGAGTAGGGGCTGGCGGCTAAAAGATACACTGGAATGTCTCATCTGTGGTAGGAGTGAGTGGAAGGATGAGATACAAGGTGACAGAGAAGTAAAGGGAAGTGGAAATCCAGGACCTGATGGGGATGGTAGGACACTGGAGAGCATGGAGAATTACCACATGAAACCCTGCTTTCGGGCAGAACTCTGATTATGATGAGTTTCTAGCTAATTTAAGTGCAAACAGATACAGCTAAATTTAGTAGATATGTGCAACCTTACATGAGAAAGCAATGAAACTACTGGGCTACCAGGAAACATACTCTGCAGGCATCAATAAAGGTGTATTTCACAGCACAGACAGAATATGGAAAATCACTGGCAAACACTGCATGTTCGGAATATGCACAAACACACACACGCACACAGCATTACCAAACAAAGACGAGTGTCTCGTCTCGTGCTTACCTGGATTCTGCTGCCGACTTGTGAAGCAGCCGACTCACTTAGAGCTCGTCTTGGGTATCACTGGACACTGCATCAGCCCGGCTCTGCATGGCCATCACCTGGTGAGTGTGAGCCTTTATGAGAGCACTGGCAGCCTGCCTGAGGCGGGGGCGGCTGTGCCAGAACGAGTGCCGACTTGTGAAGCAGCCGACTCACTTAGAGCTCGTCTCGGGTCTCACTGGACACTGCATCAGCCTAGCGCTGCATGGGCGTCACCTGGTGAGTGTGAGCCTTTATGAGGGCACTGGCGGCCTGCCTGAGGCGGGGGCGGCTGTGCCAGAATGAGTGCCGACTTGTGAAGCAGCCGACTCACTTACAGCTCGTCTCGGGTCTCACTGGACACTGCATCAGCCCGGCTCTGCATGGCCATCACCAGGTGAGTGTGAGCCTTTATGAGGGCACTGGCGGCCTGCCTGAGGCGGGGGCGGCTGTGCCAGAATGAGTGCCGACTTGTGAAGCAGCCGACTCACTTAGAGCTCGTCTCGGGTCTCACTGGACACTGCATCAGCCCGACTCTGCATGGCCGTCACCAGGTGAGTGTGAGCCTTTATGAGGGCACTGGCGGCCTGCCTGAGGCGGGGGCGGCTGTGCCAGAACGAGTGCGGCCACCGTGTTCTCCACGGCAAGCCGAGCTGCGGGCTCGCGTTCACTGGGACGTCAGGCTGGACACTCCACACTTACTGGCAGCAGCCCGAAGCTGAGAGGCCGTGCTGGGCAGCTGGGGGTCTGCAGGGTACAGCAGTGGGCCAGCAGCTGCCTCAGCAGTGGACGCTCCACGTCAGAGAGGCTGATCGTGCCACCACCAGCCACCAGGGTGTCACGTCGGAATGTGGCATCAGACGCAGAACTCCTGGCCACAGGAAGAGCCTCGTGTCCACCAGCCACACGTCATCCACTGCCAGCGTCACTCGCATATGGGAGGGTGTCCATATTTGTGGTCTCCTGAACTTCCTTCACTGCTGCCTCCGAGGTCGATTCTGGAACAAAGCGCTGCCTTTATATAGCACCCACAATAGACACATGAAGTACAGCATTTCATAAAATTTGCCCATCACAGTTGAATTAAAACACAAAGGTAACCTTGCTGTGTCCAACTGATGTCACAGGTGACTAACTGTAAACCTTCAGTGCCCCGCCTGGGGTGGCTGAGTGGTTCTAGGCGCTACAGTCTGGAACCGCGCGACCACTGTGGTCGCAGGTTTGAATCCTGCCTCGGGCATGTGTGTGTGTGATGTCCTTACGTTAGTTAGGTTTTAGTAGTTCTAAGTTCTAGGGGACTGATGACCTCAGAAGTTAAGTCCCATAGTGCTCAGAGCCATTTTTTTTGTTACAGTGCCCTCATTGTGCACATGTCCTCAGAATGGGTGGAGACTGTCTCATGAGCATCAGAACTATAACATCTGACACAGGATAACACAGATATCCAGATGATTCGTACATATTGAGATAGGATAAGTTTTTATTAGGCAAGAAGAGGAATATATAGCTCGGAAGTACGATTACTGAGGACTTCGGATGCCATCGGGAGGTGAAAACTGACACTGCTATAGCCGAGATGGCATTCAAAAAAATAAGTTATTATTATGTGCCAAATGGGATAAAGGTCTGTGGAAAAGACCTGCCAAGTGTGTACGCCAGAGCGTAGCACTCGATGGAGCGGAAATATGGAGAGTGACCAGAGAGAATGAGAAAACGCTAGAAGCTTTTCAGATGTGGAGGAGAAGTGAGAGGATAAGCTGACGGAAAGACTAAGTAACGGAAAGAGTGACGGAAAGTGTCTGTGAGAGGAGAGGACTGCAGCAGGTCATAAGAGAAAGGAAGACTAACTGAATGGAACATCTGATGTGAAGAGCATGCCCACAAACAAACGGTTTGGAAGGTCTCGTTCGTGGGAACATATTGAGTGGAAGGATTAGATACAACATGATAGATACAAAGTGGAAAATTAGTGGACCTGAAGGGGATGGCAGGAGACAGGAGAGAATGGAGAATTACCACATGAAAACGTGCCTTTGGGCTGAACACTGATGATAATGAGTTTTGTAGCTAATTTAAGCGTTAATAAACACAGATTAATCTAGAGATTTGTTCAGTTTGACATGAGAAAGCAATGAAAGCACTGTGGGCAACCAGCAGATGTCTTTTGAGGCAACAATAAAGGTGTATTTCACAGCACAGGCACAGTATGGAAACTCAGCAACAAACAGTAAAATACGCACACAGACACACACACACACACGCATGCGGACACGCAGCATTACCAAACACAGACGAGTGTCTGGTAGTTACCTGGATTCTGCTGGCGACTCGTGGAGCTTCCGACTCACTCTGACGACGTCTCTGGGCTCACCGAGCACTGCACCAGCCCAGCTTCACGTGGCCATCACCTGGTGTGTATGAGGCTTTATGTGCACATGCGTGACCGCCTGAGGCTGGGGCAGCTGTGTCACTCTGCCACAACAGCTGTGGCCGACTGAGTTGCCAGCTGCTGCTCACACCGGGTCTTCGGGCTCGACACACCGCACTTGCTGGCTGCAGCAACCAGCTGAGAGGCCGTGCTGGGCAGCTGGAGTGAGTGCACAGTGTAGGGGTGCACCAGCAGCTGCCTCAGCGCTGTACTCTCCACGCCTGACGGGGCCACCACCAGACTGTGAGGTGACCTGCCGGAACCAGGCATCCCGGCCTCCGGGACAGGCCGGTGCTCCGTCAGCCACGTGCCGACGACTGGCAGCAGAGCGCCACCGCGGCGCCGTCACCCGCCCCTAGAGGGCCGCCCGCCTCCACACTTGTGGTCCCCTGAGCTTTCTTCGTGGCCGGTTTCGTGTTCGTTTCTGAAACGATGTATTTGCTTTACATATCCTCAGTAGTTATACGAGACACAGGCGTACAGAGCATTTCATAAAATTTGTCCGTCGCAGGTGAATTACAACAGAAAGGTATCCTCGCTGTGTCCGACTGATGCCACAGCTGTAAACCTTCAACACAGTTTTTGAAGTTGCCTATTTAGTAGCAGTGCCCTCACCTTGCACGTCCTCAGAGGGGCCAGACACTTCATTTGTTTAATTTCTAACTACATCTACATCTACATTTATACTACGCAAGCCACCCAACGGTGTGTGGCGGAGGGTACATTATGTGCCACTATCATTACCTCCCTTTCCTGTTCCAGTCGTGTACGGTTCGCGGGAAGAACGACTGCCGGAAAGCCTCCGTGCGCGCTAGAATTTCTCTAGTTTTACATTCGTGATCTCCTCGGGAGGTATAAGTAAGGGAAAGCAATATATTCGATACCTCATCCAGAAACGAACCCTAACGAAGCCTAGACAGCAAGCTACACCACGATGTTTGCTAAACATCTCTGTAACGCTCTCACGCTTACCAAATAACCCTGTGATGAAACGCGCCGCTCTTCTTTGGATCTTCTCTATCTCCTCCGTCAACCCGACCCGGTACGGATCCCACACTGACGAGCAATACTCAAGTATAGGTCGAACGAGTGTTTTGTAAGCCATCTCCTTTGTTGATGGACTACATTTTCTAAGGACTCTCCCAATGAATCTCAACCTGGTACCTGCCTTACCAATAATTAATTTTATATGATCATTATTGTGGCCAAGATAGATACGAAGCCCACGCCTACTACAGTAGTACAAGTTTATATGCCAACTAGCTCTGCAGATGACGAAGAAATTGAAGACATGTATGATGAAATAAAACAAATTATTCAGATTGTGAAGGGAGACGAAAATTTAATAGTCATGGGTGACTGGAATTCGAGTGTAGGAAAAGGGAGAGAAGGAAACATAGTAGGTGAATATGGATTGGGGGACAGAAATGAAAGAGGAAACCGCCTGGTCGAATTTTGCACAGAGCACAACATAATCATAACTAACACTTGGTTTAAGAATCATGAAAGAAGGTTGTATACATGGAAGAACCCTGGAGATACTAGAAGGTATCAGATAGATTATATAATGGTAAGACAGAGATTTAGGAACCAGGTTTTAAATTGTAAGACATTCCCAGGGGCAGATGTGGACTCTGACCACAATCTATTGGTTATGACCTGTAGATTAAAACTGAAGAAACTGCAAAAAGGTGGGAATTTAAGGAGATGGGACCTGGATAAACTGAAAGAACCAGAGGTTGTACAGAGTTTCAGGGAGAGCATAAGAGAACAATTGACAGGAATGGGGGAAAGAAATACAGTAGAAGAAGAATGGGTAGCTTTGAGGGATGAAGTAGTGAAGGCAGCAGAGGATCAAGTAGGTAAAAAGACGAGGGCTAGTAGAAATCCTTGGGTAATAGAAGAAATATTGAATTTAATTGATGAAAGGAGAAAATATAAAAATGCAGTAAGTGAAACAGGCAAAAAGGAATACAAACGTCTCAAAAATGAGATCGACAGGAAGTGCAAAATGGCTAAGCAGGGATGGCTAGAGGACAAATGTAAGGATGTAGAGGCCTATCTCACTAGGGGTAAGATAGATACCGCCTACAGGAAAATTAAAGAGACCTTTGGAGATAAGAGAACGACTTGTATGAATATCAAGAGCTCAGATGGAAACCCAGTTCTAAGGAAAGAAGGGAAAGCAGAAAGGTGGAAGGAGTATATAGAGGGTCTATACAAGGGCGATGTACTTGAGGACAATATTATGGAAATGGAAGAGGATGTAGATGAAGATGAAATGGGAGATATGATACTGCGTGAAGAGTTTGACAGAGCACTGAAAGACCTGAGTCGAAACAAGGCCCCGGGAGTAGACAACATTCCATTAGAACTACTGATGGCCTCGGGAGATCCAGTCCTGACAAAACTCTACCATCTGGTGAGCAAGATGTATGAAACAGGCGAAATACCCTCAGACTTCAAGAAGAATATAATAATTCCAATCCCAAAGAAAGCAGGTGTTGACAGATGTGAAAATTACCGAACTATCAGCTTAATAAGTCACAGCTGCAAAATACTAACACGAATTCTTTACAGACGAATGGAAAAACTAGTAGAAGCCAACCTCGGGGAAGATCAGTTTGGATTCCGTAGAAACACTGGAACACGTGAGGCAATACTGACCTTACGACTTATCTTAGAAGAAAGATTAAGGAAAGGCAAACCTACGTTTCTAGCATTTGTAGACTTAGAGAAAGCTTTTGACAATGTTGACTGGAGTACTCTCTTTCAAATTCTAAAGGTGGCAGGGGTAAAATACAGGGAGCGAAAGGCTATTTACAATTTGTACAGAAACCAGATGGCAGTTATAAGAGTCGAGGGACATGAAAGGGAAGCAGTGGTTGGGAAGGGAGTAAGACAGGGTTGTAGCCTCTCCCCGATGTTGTTCAATCTGTATATTGAGCAAGCAGTAAAGGAAACAAAAGAAAAATTCGGAGTAGGTATTAAAATTCATGGAGAAGAAATAAAAACTCTGAGGTTCGCCGATGACATTGTAATTCTGTCAGGGACAGCAAAGGACTTGGAAGAGCAGTTGAATGGAATGGACAGTGTCTTGAAAGGAGGATATAAGATGAACATCAACAAAAGCAAAACAAGGGTAATGGAATGTAGTCTAATTAAGTCGGGTGATGCTGAGGGAATTAGATTAGGAAATGAGGCACTTAAAGTAGTAAAGGAGTTTTGCTATTTGGGGAGCAAAATAACTGATGATGGTCGAAGTAGAGAGGATATAAAATGTAGGCTGGCAATGGCAAGGAAAGCGTTTCTGAAGAAGAGAAATTTGTTAACATCGAGTATAGATTTAAGTGTCAGGAAGTCATTTCTGAAAGTATTCGTATGGAGTGTAGCCATGTATGGAAGTGAAACGTGGACGATAAATAGTTTGGACAAGAAGAGAATAGAAGCTTTCGAAATGTGGTGCTACAGAAGAATGCTGAAGATTAGATGGGTAGATCATATAACTAATGAGGAAGTATTGAATAGGATTGGGGAGAAGAGAAGTTTGTGGCACAACTTGACCAGAAGAAGGGATCGGTTGGTAGGACATGTTCTGAGGCATCAAGGGATCACCAATTTAGTATTGGAGGGCAGCGTGGAGGGTAAAAATCGTAGAGGGAGACCAAGAGATGAATACACTAAGCAGATTCAGAAGGATGTGGGTTGCAGTAGGTACTGGGAGATGAAGAAGCTTGCAGAGGATAGAGTAGCATGGAGGGCTGCATCAAACCAGTCTCAGGACTGAAGACCACAACAACAACAACATATGATCATCCCACTTCAAATCGTTCCGTACGCATACTCCCAGATATTTTACAGAAGTAACTGCTACCAGTGTTTGTTCCGCTATCATATAATCATACAACAAAGGATTCTTCTTTCTATGTATTCGATATACATTACATTTGTCTATGTTAAGGGTCAGTTGCCACTCCCTGCACCAACTGCCTATCCGCTGCAGATCTTCCTGCATTTCGCTGCAATTTTCTAATGCTGCAACTTCTCTGCATACTACAGCATCTTCCGCAAAAAGCCGCATGGAACTTCTGACACCATCTACTAGGTCATTTATATATACTGTGAAAAGGAATGGTCCCATAACACTCCACTGTGGCACGCCAGAGGGTACTTTAACGTCTGTAGCCGTCTCTCCATTGAGAACAACATGCCGTGTTCTGTTTGCTGAAATCTCTTCAATCCAGCCACACAGCTGGTCTGATATTCCGTAGGCTCTTACTTTGTTTATCAGGCGACAGTGCGGAACTGTATCGAACGCCTTCCGGAAGTCAAGGAAAATTGCATCTACCTGGGAGCCTGTATCTAATATTTTGTGAGTCCCATTAACAAACAAAGCGAGTTGGGTCTCACACGATCGCTGTTTCCGGAATCCATGTTGATTCTTACAGAGTAGATTCTGGGCTTCGAGAAACGACATGATACGCGAACAAAAAAAACACTGTAGTCTCTCAATCATGAAGTCATTCCGGATGGGGATCCATCGCAATGCTTAAAAAACCACAAACAACTATAGCCTCATTTCACTCAACTACTTACCATCCTTACATTTGCACTTACTGCGGCAAACTACGATATTTTACGACTGGAGACTGTATTGCTTTGCTCTTGACAACTAGTTGTGTATATTACAATGCTCCCACAGTCAACTGACCATCTGATACTAATGCCTGTATTGCTTCAGTATGACATCTTTCATCAACCAAAGTGTCACAGGGAGACCGATGCTCCTTATCAACACACCTGACAAATGCCTATACAACGACATCCTACCGTGTTACCACAAAATGTAGAGAAGATGGCATCCATCTGACTAACATATGTGCTGTCAACTAGGAACTGTTGGTACTGGTCTCACATTACCACAGCACCAGTGATGGTACGGACAAGAGGATGGTTTCAATTGACTTTATTCCTGCATTACCTGGCTCTACACATCCTCTGTTCCACCTCGTACAGCACGAGTATGTGTTCATTTTTTGACATTCAGTACAGACATTCATACACTCTTGGGTAAGCTACCAAGTAAGTGATATTGCTGGATTTCACAGGTACCACGTACTACTACTGGGCAGGTGGCAATGACCGCTGTGAACTGATGTGTACTCACCAACTGCAAAATCTTAACAACCATCTAAAAGCAACACCTTAACAAAAATAGACGACTGTATACAGCCAAAAAAATGTTCTTAGAATGAGCTCTCAGTACTGTTCATGACATTATGGGCATATCTGCTGTAGTCCATGAAATTAATTTCTTGTTTAATATTAGCATCTGTATTTATAAAACACAGTGTGTATTTTGTTCTTTGCTTTCAGAGAGCTAAAATTCTCTTGTTAGCAGTTCTGTTATTGTAATGTATCACATTCATTCAAAGTTCATTGTTAAATACATTTTTTCTATGAATTAAAAAAGTTACAAAACCATCACTAATTTATGTGATTGCTACCACTTACTGCAGCAGTCAGCTCTAACCACCAAAAAGCAAAAAAAATCTTCACCCCTCCAAAATGAGACTGCAGTGGCCTCACAGAAATAAAACAACATCAGTACTTAAGAAACATCTCTCAGCCACTTCATGCAAACTTCTCGCTCATCTCCATTAGTCTACTGTTTTGATGCAAAGTATTGAAAATGACATGAACATGAACATATTCATATCAATTACGAATTTATTACATTATCCTAAGTTTTTCTCACTCTCAGTTCGCTGTTACGTAATTTACAGTAGAGCAAAAAAGGTTTTTTATATGCAGGTGTATGTACACGTACACGAAGTCTCCTGAGGTGGGGTGGGGATTTATACTTAACAACCACCTCAGCCATCCACTTCATTCACTCCCTCCCTTGTGGTGCTACCTGCAAGTGAGGCAGGAGGCTGCAGTACTGAGGGGAATAAAGGGGCTCATACATAACATACATGACGTTAGTCTGATATGACTTAACATTAGCACTCTGTCACATTTCAGACGGCTGTACTGCTCACATGTTGCAAGACAACGTCTTGAAATCAAATCCACAGCCATCCAAAGCTAATGTACGAAGGCAAGGCTCGTGGCAATGTGTTTGACAATGCAGCATTAGTGGCAGACCAACTGAGAGAAAATCTGGAATACATTTCACATAAATTTCCTCAGCATGTTATAGTCTTAGGTGCAGATTTCAATTTACGAGATATAGACTGGGACACAGATATTTAGGACGGGTGGTAGGGACAGAGCATCGAGTGACATTATACTGAGTGCACTATCCGAAAATTACCTCGAGCAATTAAACAGAGAACCGACTCGTGGAGATAACGTCTTGGACCTACTGATAACAAACAGACCCGAACGTTTCGACTCTGTAAGTGCAGAACAGGGAATCAGTGATCATAAGGCCGTTGCAGCATCCCTGAATATGGAAGTAAATAGGAATTTTAAAAACGGGAGGAAGGTTTATCTGTTTAGCAAGAGTAATAGGAGGCAGATTTCAGACTACCTAACAGATCAAAACGAAAATTTCTCTTCCGACATTGACAATGTTAAGTGTTTATGGAAAAAGTTCAAGGCAATCGTAAAATGCGTTTTAGACTGGTGCGTCCCCAATAAAACTGTTAGAGACGGGAAAAACCCCCCGTGGTTCAACAACAAAGTTAGGAAACTACTGCGAAAGCAAAGAGAGCTTCACTGCAAGTTTAAACGCAGCCAAAACCTCTCAGACAAACAGAAGCTAAACGATGTCAAAGTTAGCGTAAGGAGGGCTATGCGTGAAGCGTTCAGTGAATTCGAAAATAAAATTCTATATACCGACTTGACAGAATATCCTAGCAAGTTCTGGTCTTACGTTAAATCAGTAAGTGGCTCGAAACAGCATATCTAGACACTCCGGGATGATGATGGCATTGAAACAGAGGATGACACACGTAAAGCTGAAATACTAAACACTTTTTTCCAAAGCTGTTTCACAGAGGAAGACCGCACTGCAGTTCCTTCTCTAAATCCTCGTACGAACAAAAAAGTGGCTGACATCGAAATAAGTGTCCGAGGAATTGAAAAGCAACTGGAATCACTCAACAGAGGAAAGTCCTCTGGACCTGACGGGATACCAATTCGATTCTACACGGAGTACGCGAAAGAACTTGCCCCCCTTCTAACAGTCGTGTACCGCAAGTCTCTAGGGGAACAGAAGGTTCCAAATGATTGGAAAAGAGCACAGGTAGCTCCAGTTTTCAAGAAGGGTCGTCTAGCAGATGCGCAAAACTATAGGCCTATATCGCTGACATCGATCTGTTGTAGAATTTTAGAACATGTTTCTTTGCTCGCGTACCATGTCGTTTCTGGAAACGCAGAATCTACTCAACATGGATTCCGGAAACAGCGATCGTGTGAGACCCAACTCGCTTTATTTGTTCATGAGACCCAGAAAATATTAGATACAGGAGCCCAGGTAGATGCCATTTTCCTTGACTTCCGGAAGGCGTTCGATACAGTTCCGCACTGTAGCCTGATAAACAAAGTAAGAGCCAACTGTGTGGCTGGATTGAAGAGTTTTTAGCAAACAGAACACAGCATGTTGTTCTCAACGGATATACGTGTACAGACAAAGTAACGTCTGGCGTACCACAGGGGACTGTTATGGGACCACTGCTTTTCACAATATATATAAATGACCTAGTAGATAGTGTCGGAAGTTCCATGCGGCTTTTCGCGGATGATGCTGTAGTATACAGAGAAGTTGCAGCATTAGAAAATTGTAGCGAAATGCAGGAAGATCTGCAGCGGATAGGCAGTTGGTGCAGGGAGTGGCAACTGACCCTTAACATAGACAAATGTAATGTATATCGAATACATAGAAAGAAGAATCCTTTGTTGTATGATTATATGATAGCGGAACAAACACTGGTAGCAGTTACTTCTGTAAAATATCTGGGAGTATGCGTGCGGAACGATTTGAAGTGGGATGATCATATAAAATTAATTGTTGGTAAGGCGGGTACCAGGTTGAGATTCATTGGGAGAGTCCTTAGAAAATGTAGTCCATCAACAAAGGAGGTGGCTTACAAAACACTCGTTCGACCTATACTTGCGTATTGCTCGTCAGTGTGGGATCCGTACCAGGTCGGGTTGACAGAGTAGATAGGGAAGATCCAAAGAAGATCGGCGCGTTTCGTCACAGGGTTATTTGGTAAGCGTGATAGCGTTACGGAGATGTTTAGCAAACTCAAGTGGCAGACTCTGCAAGAGAGGCGCTCTGCATCGCGGTGTAGCTTGCTGTCCAGGTTTCGAAAGGGTGCGTTTCCGGATGAGCTATCGAATATACACTCCTGGAAATTGAAACAAGAACACCGTGAATTCATTGTCCCAGGAAGGGGAAACTTTATTGACACATTCCTGGGGTCAGATACATCACATGATCACACTGACAGAACCACAGGCACATAGACACAGGCAACAGAGCATGCACAATGTCGGCACTAGTACAGTGTATATCCACCTTTCGCAGCAATGCAGGCTGCTATTCTCCCATGGAGACGATCGTAGAGATGCTGGATGTAGTCCTGTGGAACGGCTTGCCATGCCATTTCCACCTGGCGCCTCAGTTGGACCAGCGTTCGTGCTGGACGTGCAGACCGCGTGAGACGACGCTTCATCCAGTCCCAAACATGCTCAATGGGGGACAGATCCGGAGATCTTACTGGCCAGGGTAGTTGACTTATACCTTCTAGAGCACGTTGGGTGGCACGGGATACATGCGGACGTGCATTGTCCTGTTGGAACAGCAAGTTCCCTTGCCGGTCTAGGAATGGTAGAACGATGGGTTCGATGACGGTTTGGATGTACCGTGCACTATTCAGTGTCCCCTCGACGATCACCAGTGGTGTACGGCCAGTGTAGGAGATCGCTCCCCACACCATGATGCCGGGTGTTGGCCCTGTGTGCCTGGGTCGTATGCAGTCCTGATTGTGGCGCTCACCTGCACGGCGCCAAACACGCATACGACCATCATTGGCACCAAGGCAGAAGCGACTCTCATCGCTGAAGACGACACGTCTCCATTCGTCCCTCCATTCACGCCTGTCGCAACACCACTGGAGGCGGGCTGCACGATGTTGGGGCGTGAGCGGAAGACGGCCTAACGGTGTGCGGGACCGTAGCCCAGCTTCATGGAGACGGTTGCGAATGGTCCTCGCCGATACCCCAGGAGCAACAGTGTCCCTAATTTGCTGGGAAGTGGCGGTGCGGTCCCCTACGGCACTGCGTAGGATCCTACGGTCTTGGTGTGCATCTGTGCGTCGCTGCGGTCCGGTCCCAGGTCGACGGGCACGTGCACCTTCCGCCGACCACTGGCGACAACATCGATGTACTGTGGAGACCTCACGCCCCACGTGTTGAGCAATTCGGCGGTACGTCCACCCGGCCTCCCGCATGCCCACTATACGCCCTCGCTCAAAGTCCGTCAACTGCACATACGGTTCACGTCCACGCTGTCGCGGCATGCTACCAGTGTTAAAGACTGCGATGGAGCTCCGTATGCCACGGCAAACTGGCTGACACTGACGGCGGCGGTGCACAAATGCTGCGCAGCTAGCGCCATTCGACGGCCAACACCGCGGTTCCTGGTGTGTCCGCTGTGCCGTGCGTGTGATCATTGCTTGTACAGCCCTCTCGCAGTGTCCGGAGCAAGTATGGTGGGTCTGACACACCGGTGTCAATGTGTTCTTTTTTCCATTTCCAGGAGTGTATATTGCTTCTCCCTACTTATATCTCCCGAGGAGATCACGAATGTAGTTGTCGTTATGCAGCTAGAAGATCCATGTGAAGATTATGTCGTGTTTCTCATTACTCGATTCATATTCACACATTTCCCGAATCACCGTTCCCATTACGTGACACTCCCAGATGATTGCAGCAGATTAGTTTCCTCAGTTTCTACACATTTCCGCACCCGTTACTTGCACAGGTCCGTCACCGGTGACGGCGATCTGCTTACCGACTCACCCGTAGTCTAGTGGGTGTGAACTGTCACCTGAGAGAAAGACACACCAGTCGAAAGAGAACCGAGGCGCAGTGCTCCTACAATCCATCCCAGCAGTGATAGACGCTAAGGTGCATGCTGACAGTATCGAAACCCAAACTGTCCGAACTCGCAAGTGATGTGCCGTTTCTGCTCTGTTATCCCACACCTCCCAGTTATTTGTCAGCCTCAATCGGGAACAACATTCATGCAATGCAGTAAGGAGTTCTTTGACAGGGTACCTGTGTGGGTGACTGTCTGGAGGTGACAATATGTGTCTCGTGAGCATCACACGACAACATCTGACACAGGGTAGCACAGATTTCCTGATGATTGGCACATATTACTATAGGACAAGTTTTTATTAGGCAAGTGAGAATATTACACTTCTCGGAAGTACGAATGCAGGAGATTTCATATCCCATCAGGAGCTGAAAATTCACATTACTATCACAAAGGAGGCATTCAGTAGAAAGAGGACATTATTATGTGGCTAACTGGATAAAAGTCTGAGGACAAGACTTGGCAAGTGTTTCCTCTGGAGTGTAGCACTCTAAAGAGCAGAAACATGAAGAACGACACAAGAGAAAGAGAAAAGGCTAGAACCTCTCGAGATAGTAATGTGGAGGAGAATGGAGAGGATAAGCTAATGGAAAGACTAAATAACAAAACAGTGTTGGAAAGTGTTATCGAGAGGAGAAGATAGCTGCTGGTTATAAGACGAAGGAGGAACAACTGGATGGAATATTGGATGTGAAAGGAGTGCCTACCGGCAGACGCTTTGGAATGTCTCCTTCGTGGGAGTGGAAGAATGAGATGCAATATGGTATAGACAACGTAAAGGGAAGTGGAAATTTGTGGACCTGAAGTGGATGGCAGGAGACAGGAGAGCTTGGAGAGTTACCGTGTGAAAACCTGCCTTTGGGCAGATCACTGATAATGATAAGTTTCCTTTAATTTACGTCTATGGTCACAATCTTTTCTGGTTAACAGATTACCGGTTTCGGTCTTTAATGACCATCATCAGATCTGCAGCAAAAATGGGAAAAATATAAATACACTTGCAAACTGTATACAGCTTAAGAACAGTACATAGAGCATATTGAAAAGTAGTGCTGACAAAATTTACATTTGTGCACTTTAAATATGAAGAGGCATACCTGTCTCATTAAAACAAAGTCCTAATGCACTGCAGCCATATTGGCATTGTCAAATGTTAAATTCGGAATCACCACCAGCATCGTCAAATACATATAAATCACATCACATGCACGAGTCAAGTTGTCAGCAAAACTACTGTTTAAAACAAGCTGCCGCACAGTAGCCACAAGATGTGTGAGTAGTAAGTTGAACAGATGTCGCTAATGTCAGTATACACTATTTTTCAATAATTAATTGAAACAGCGAAAATAAAAGGGGGGATACAATAGTTAAAGTCTGTAATAAGCTTGTGAAGTATAAAGGTGTTACAGTAATAAAAAGCCATAAAAAGAAGAACACAACAAAAGTAATATTGTCAAAAAGATGAAGAGTTAAAAAGCAGTGGTTGACATATGCTCTAGTGCCAATATTCTAGACAATGACATAAATATTAAACACCTTCATATTGCACCGGGTAATATTAAACAACATAAAACAAATCGCTTAAGGAGCCACAAATGAAAGGAAAGACTCTTGCGGCTACTGCACGGCAGCTAGTTTTAAACAGTAGTTTTAGTGACAACATGACTCGTGCATGTGATGTGATGTGATTTATATGTATTTGACGATGCTGGTGGTGATTCCGCATTTAACAGTTGACAATGCCACTATGGGTGCAGTGCATTAGGACTTTGTTTTTATGAGACAGGTATCCCTCTTCGTGTTTAAAGTGCACAAATGTAAATTTTGTCAGTACTACTTTTCAATATGCTCTATGTATCGTTCTTAAGCTGTATGCAGTTTGCGAGTGTATTTATATTTTTCCCATTTTTGCTGCAGATCTGATGATGGTCATTAAACACCGAAACCGGTAATAACAGAGAAGATTGTGACCGTAGACGTAAATTAAAGGAAACTTATTACATATACGGGTCACTGTGTTTTTTCGCGACCATGTCGCAGCTTGTGAAACTGATAATGACGATTTCTTAGCTGATTTAAAAGCTAACCAGCACAGATCAGTTTAGAGACACTCGGTGTTTGGAAAACACACACACACACACACACAGCTAGCATTGCCGAAACAGATGAGTGTCTTTTCTTGTGCTTACCTGGATTCTGCTGGCAACCCGTGCTGCAGCCGACTCATTGTGACCACATTTTTCAGGTCGCCGAGCACGGCGTCTGTGGCCTCGTCGAGCAAAGCGTCGCCCCAGCTCTACGTGGCCGTCACCTGGTGCTGTGGGCTGGGCCAGCCTGCCAGAACACGGGTCTGCGCTCAGCTGGGACACCGGCTGCTGCCCACGCCGGGTCCTCAGCCTCGACATTCCACGCTTGCTGCCAGCCGAGGGACGGTGCTGGGCCCCTGGAGGGACTGCAGCGGGCCAGCCGCTGCCTCGGAACCGGACCCTCCGCATCGGCAGTCCTGACCTGGACTCCAGGGCGTGGTGCTGGAACCCGGCACCCGACACGCGGCTCCTGCCGCCCCGGGGCGGCCCCGGCCACGCGCCGCCCACGCGTCGCCCACGCGTCGCCCACTACCAGCGTCACCGCGGCTCCGTCCGGCAGGTCTAGGAGGGGCGCCGAGGTAGACACGCCTCGTCACCTGCACTTCCTCCGTGGCTGCCGTCGTCGTCGACTCTGAAACGAGGCGTTGCCTTTACGTAGCACCCACTGCAGTTATACGAGGTTCAGGCAGACCTTCGTCGAGCAGCATTTCATAAAATTTGGCCGTCACAATTGAATTACAACGCCAAGGTATCGATGCTGTATATCCAACTGAGGCCACAATTGTAGACCTTCAACACAGTTCTCCAAGTTGCCCATTTTGTTGCAGTGCATTCGTCGTGCACATCGTCGAAACGGGTGGAGACTTTATTTCTCTAATTTCTAAATAGAGTGTATTCACTTGATCGTGAAGACCTTTAGGATAGAGATCCTGCACATCTAAGACGTGTATATTTTACACAGAGTACGCGAAGGAACTTGCCCCCCTTCTTGCAGCGGTGTACCGTAGGTCTCTAGAAGAGCGTAGCGTTCCAAAGGATTGGAAAAGGGCACAGGTTATCCCCGTTTTCAAGAAGGGTCTTCGAACAGATGTGCAGAACTGTAGACCTATATCTCTAACGTCGATCAGTTGTAGAATTTTGGAACACGTATTATGTTAGAATATAATGACTTTTCTGGAGACTAGAAATCTTCTCTGTAGGAATCACCATGGGTTTCGAAAAAGACGGTCGAGTGAAACCCAGCTCGCGCTATTCGTCCACGAGACTCAGAGGGCCATAGACGCGGGTTCCCAGGTAGATGCCGTGTTTCTTGACTTCCGCAAGGCGTTCGATACAGTTCCCCACAGTCGTTTAATGGACAAAGTAAGAGCATACGGACTGTCGGACCACTTGTGTGATTGGATTAAAGAGTTCCTAGATAACAGAACGCAGCATGTCATTCTCAATGGAGAGAAGTCTTCCGAAGTAAGAGTGATTTCAGGTGTGCCGCAGGGGAGTGTCGTAGGACCGTTGCTATTCACAATATACATAAATGACCTTGTCGATGACATCTAAGGTTCACTGAGGCTTTTTGCGGATGATGCTGTGCTATATCGACAGGTTGTAACAATGGAAAATTCTACTGAAATTCAGGAAGATCTGCAGCGAATTGACGCATGGTGCAGGGAATGGCAATTGAATCTCAATGTAGAAAAAGTGTAATGTGCTGCGAATACATAGAAAGAAAGATGCCTTATCATTTAGCTACAATATAGCAGGTCCGCAACTGGAAGCAGTTAATTGCATAAGTTATCTGCGAGTACGCATTAGGAGTGATTTAAAATCGAATGATCATATGAAGCTGATCGTCGGTAAAGCAGATGCCAGACTGAGATTCATTGGAAGAATCCTAAGGAAATGCAATCCGAAAACAAAGGAAGTAGGTTAGAGTACGCATGTTCTCCCACTGCTTGAATACTGCTCAGCAGTGTGGGATCCGTACCAGATAGGGTTGATAGAAGAGATGGGGAAGATCCAACGGAGAGCAGCGCGCTTCGTTACAGGATCATTTAGTAATCGCGAAAGCGTTACGGAGATGATAGATAAACTCCAGTGGAAGACTCTACAGGAGAGACGCTCAGTAGCTCCGTACGGGCTTTTGTTGAAGTTTCGGGAACATACCTTCACCGAGGAGTCGAGCAGTATATGGCTCCTTCCTACGTATATCTCGCGAAGAGACCGTGAGGATAAAATCAGAGAGATTAGAGCCCACACAGAGGCATACCGACAATCCTTCTTTCCACGAAGAATACGAGACTGGAATAGAAGGGAGAACCGATAGAGGTACTCAAGGTACCCTCCGCCACACACCGTCAGGTGGCTTGCGGAGTATGGATGTAGATGTCCATGCAGATGTAGATATTTCTATTGTCAAACCACAATTTATGAAAGATGTTTATATTTTATTAATAGGGTTAAGTAGGAATAATTAATATTTGTCATGTTGGAAATAATTGTGGTAGCAGGGAATGTCTGCACCAAAGTATTGTTGGCAAGAGATCCCCACATTGATATAATTTTAAGAAGGGCGGGAGAGACCGCGTATGGATACATTTTAAAAAGGAACGGTTCAAAATGGCTCTGAGCACCATGCGACTTAACTTCTCAGGTCATCAGTCACCTAGAACTTAGAAGTAAATAAACCTAACTGACCTAAGGACATCACACACATCCATGCCCGAGGCAGGATTCGAACCTGCGACCGTAGCGGTCGCTCGGCTCCAGACTGTAGCGCCTAGAATCGCACGGCCACTCCGGCCGGCGAAAAGAGCGGGAAAGACCGCGCATTGATACATTTTGTAACGGTAGCAGGGATTGTCTGCACCAGAAAGCATTGTTGGCGGATGAGATCGCACTTTGGCCTTCGTAGGAAGTCAGCGGTAAGCGAGAAGTGAAGCGAGTCGGTAGAATGTCTGAAGCGAGAGGTTGAGAGGAGCGGTGTGCCTGCCAGCCACCAGCTGTGATTTACAAGAGATTATAAACGGATGTACAGAGACATCAGCTAACTATTATCATAAGAGGAACTAATATTACTGATTTATTTTTTTGAGAAACCCACGACTACTGAAGGTATGTTTGCGCAATGCTAGTTGTAAGATTATTGTAAAAAGTAAGTCCCATTTGAACGTTTGTAAAATCATTTCATTCAGAACATAATTAATTTTTGCCAGCAATATTGTATTTCTGATTATAATCCATCCCAAGAAACCATCAACGTAAAACTTTGCGAAATTTTATTGTTGACAAGAAAAAGTTTAACTATGAATTACGTAACTTCAGTCAAATTAATTAAAGAATAACGTCAGCTTTGCTATTAAAGAATAACGTCAGCTTTGGTAATAAGTACAGCCACTTATTACGAAAGCCCACCAGCAGCTAATAGAGTATAGTAAAACAGAGTAAGTATATTCACGTCGCAGTTCGATGTAGCTCTCGGATGGCGATCCAGTAACAATAGAAAAGGTAAGGAACAGTTTTGGGTTATTGCAGGTAACGACTGAGGGCCACGACGACGGCACATTCTATGTTTTGTCGAAATAATCAGAAAATAATTTTTAATAAGCAGCAATTACATTTGTATGCGAAGATTGAGAAAGAGAATTAATTTCAAAGGGAAGATTTCATTTGTTATTATTAAGCACGAGGTAGAAATCCTAAGGGAAGGTTTTATAGATTATTGTAGAAGGGAAGGTTGCGTAACAAAAAAAAGAGATATAGAGGAGACGGGAAGGTTTCACACAATACTTAAAAAGGTCACAAATAACTATACATCATTTCACTGAACAACTTCCACTCCTTACTTTTCCACATGCTGAGGCAAAGTACGATACTTTATGAATGTAAACTGTACTGGTTTGCTCTTAATAATTAGCTGTGCATGTTACAATGCAAAGGTTGCTCCACATAGTCAACTGACTTATGTCTGAACTGCCTCACTGTTGCATGTTATGTCAGGGGGGAACTGCCACTGACAGACTGTAGCTCCTCACCGAGTCTTTACGAGTGCCAGTACATCCATGTCCTACCATATGTGGCACAAAATTTAGAGGAATTAGTAGAGGAGACGACACCCATCTGACTAATGTATGTGCTGTCAATTACGAACTGTTGGAACTACACTCACATTACCACAGCATCAGCGATGATACTGATAACAGAATAATTTTAGATGACTTTATTTCTACATTACAAGATCGAATTCTGGCTCCTCATATTCGCTGTTCCACTTCATATAGCAAGGGTATGTCTTCAGTTGTTGACGTTCAGTACAGTCATTGTCGACGTATGCTCTTGGGTAAGCTACACTACTGGCCATTAAAATTGCTACACCACGAAGAAATGCAGATGATAGACGGGTATTCATTGGACAAATATATTATACTGGAACTGACATGTGATTACACTTTCACGCAATTTGGGTGCATAGATCCTGAGAAATCAGTACCCAGAACAACCACCTCTGGCCGTAATAACGGTCTGGATGCGCCTGGGCATTGAGTCAAACAGAGCTCGGATGGCGTGTACAGGTACAGCTGCCCGTGCAGCTTCAACACGATACCACAGTTCATCAAGAGTAGTGACTGGCGTATTGTGACGAGCCAGTTGCTCGGCCACCATTGACCAACGTTTTCAATTGGTGAGAGATCTGGAGAATGTGCTGGCCAGGGCAGCAGTCGAACATTTTCTGTATCCAGAAAGGCCCGTACAGGACCTGCAACATGCGGTCGTGCATTATCCCGCTGAAATGTAGGGTTTCGCAGGGATCGAATGGAGGGTAGAGCCACGTGTCGTAAGACATCTGAAATGTAACGTCCAGTGTTCAAAGTGCCGTAAATGCGGACAAGAGGTGACCGAGACGTGTAACCAATGGCACCCCATACCATCACGCCGGGTGATACGCCAGTATGACGATGACGGATACACGCTTCCAATGTGCGTTCAGCACGATATCACGAAACACGGATGTGATCATAATGATGCAGTAAAGAAAACCGGCATTCATCTGAAAAAATGACGTTTTGCCATTCGTGCACCCTGGTTAGTCGTTGACTACACCATCGCAGGCGCTCCTGTCTGTGATGCAGCGTCAAGGGTAACCGCAGCCACGGTCTCCGAGGTGATAGTCCGTGCTGCTGCAAACGTCGTCCAACTGTTCGTGCAGATGGTTGTCGTCTTGCAAACGTCCCCATCTGTTGACTCGGGGATTGAGACGTTGCTGCACGATCCGTTACAGCCGTGCGGATAAGACGCCTGTCATCTCGACTGCTAGTGATACGAGGCCGTTGGGATACAGCACGGCGATCCGTATTACCCTCCTGAACCCATCGATTCCATATTCTGCTAACAGTCATTGGATCTCGACCGATGCGAGCAGCAATGTCGCGATACGATAAACCGCAATCGCGATAGGCTACAATCCGACCTTTATCAAAGTCCGCAATGTGATGGTACGCATTTCTCTTCCTTACACGAGGCATCACAACAACGTTTCTCCAGGGAACGCAGGTCAACTGCTGTTTGTGTATGTAAATCGGTTGGAAACTTTCCTCATGTCAGCACGTTGTAGGTGTCGCCACCGGCGTCAACCTTGTGTGAATGCTCTGAAAAGTTAATCATTTGCATGTCACAGCGTCTTCTTCCTGTCGGTTAAATTTCGCGTCTGTAGCACGTCATCTTCGTGGTGTGGCAATTTTAATGGCCAGTAGTGTCGTAAGTAACTGATATTCCTACACTTCACAGGTATGACCCACTACCGATGGTTCTGGGCACATAGCAATTAGCGCGGCGAACTGGTGCATTTTCACCAACTCCAAACTTTTAATGATCATCTAAAAGTTACTCCTACACAGAAACAGCCGACTTATAGAGTCAAAAATATATTGATAGAATGACCTTTTAGTACTATTCAGTGCATTATGAATGTATCTGGTCAAGTCCGTGACATTAATTTCGTGTTTAATATTGGCATCTGTATTTATAACACTGAGTATTTACTTTAGTTCTTTGCTCTCAGATTTCTCAAATCTCTGTGGTTAGCAGTTCTATTATTGCAGTTTATCACATTTACCCAAAGTTCATTGCTAATATATATTTTCTCTAAAATTATTACAAATCCATCACTAATTTAGATGATTGCCACCACATTACCCAGCTCTCACCACCTACCACAAAAAGGCAAGATATTGTCACCACTCCAAAATGAGTCAACAGCAGTCCCTACATAAATAAAACGTCAGTACTTGAGATATGTGAGTGAACCACTTTATACTAACTTTGCCTCATCTCCATTAGCCTACTGTTTACATGCAGAGTACTAAAAATGACATGCACATAAATACTGGTATTGATTAGGCACTTATTACATCATGCTTTCGATATTCTCAGTTTGCTGTTATGTTATTTACAATAGAGTAAAAAAGCTGCAGTAACAAAGCTTTTTGTGTGCAGGATTAGGTCAGTCGCCATGTAAGCAAAGCCTTCAGAGACGGGGTGGGGATTTATATTTAACCACCACATTGCCTAACTCCAGTCATCCCAGTTCTCTCACTCCTTGCCTTGTAGTGTCCATTGCAAGCAAGCTAGGACGTGGCCGCAGTAAGCCTGCAGTTCTGAGGGGGATAAAGGGGTCAACACGCTACCAACACGCGTCACATTAGACTGGTATGACTTGACGTTAATATTCTGTCACGTTTCACATGGCTACACTGCTCACACGTTGTGTCACAATGTCTTGAGGTCATTTCCACAGCCATTCACTAATATGTACCAAGCAAGGCTCATGGCAATGTGTTTGAGAATGTAATACTCATTATGCAGCTAGAAGATCCATGTGTGGATTATGTAACGTATCTGATGACTCATATTCACACACTTCACGAATCACCATTTCCATTACCTGATGCACCCTGACGATTGCAGCACATTAATTGCCTGAGATTTTACCACAGTTTCTACATATTTTCGCGACCTTCTTTTTTTTTTAATGTGTGTGAAATCTTATGGGACTTAACTGCTAAGGCCATCAGTCCCTAAGCTTACACCCTGCCTAACCTAAATTATCCTAAGGACAAACACACACACACCCATGCCCGAGGGAGGACTCGAACCTCCGCCGGGACCAGCCGCACAGAACACGACTGCAGCGCCTCAGACCGCACGGCTAATCCCGCGCGGCCCGCGACTGTTACTTCCATGGATCCATCATGTATGACAGCCAACTGCTTACCGACTCACCCATAGTCTACTTGGTGTCAACAGTTAACTGAGAGAAAAACGCAACAAACAAACGAGAACCTCGTCGCACTGCTCTTGCAATCGATCTCAGCGATGATGGACGCTTAGATGCATCCTTACAGGATCGAAACCAAAACAGTCCGAACTGGCAGGTGACGTGCCGTTTCTGCTCCGTTGTCTCAGACATCTCACTGATTTGTGAGCCACTATCAGCAACGACATTCCTACAATGCAGGAACTTCTTTGAGTGGGTATCTGTGTGGGTGATTGTCTGAAAGTGACAATATGTGTCTCGTATCAGACTATAACATCTGACACAGGGTAGCACAATTTCCAAATGATGGGCACATATTATGATAGAATAAGATTTTAAGAGTCAAGTAATGGTATACATATCTTCTAAGTACGATTACTGAAGACTTGAGATGCCATCAGGAGGTAAAACTTGCATTGCTGTAGCCACATGGTAATGTCCTCTTTCTATTGAATGCCTCAGTCAATAGAAAGAGGACATTACCACGTGGCAAACTGGACAAAGGTTTGAGTAAAAGACTTGGTGTTTACTGTGGAGTGTAGCACTCTATGGATAGGAAATGTGGACAATGACAGGAGATAATGATGAAAGTCTAGAACATTTTGAGATGTGGATGTGGAGGAGAATTGAGAGAAGAAGTTGATGGAGAGACTAAGTAACGGGAGAGTGTTGGAAAGTGTTGGCGAGAGGAGAAGACTGCTCCTGGTTAAAAGATGAAGAAAGACGAACTGGATGGGACGTCCAATGTGAAGGGAGTGCCTGCTAAAGGGCGCTTTGGAAGGTAGTCGTCCGTGGCAGGAGATTGGGTAGAAAGACGAGATACGAGATGGAAGAAAACATAAAGGGAAGTGGAAATTCATAGACCTGAAGTGGATGGTTGGAGACAGGAGGGCACGGATAGTTACCACACGAAACCCTGCTTTTGGGCAGAACAGCGATGGTAATGATTTTTAGTTAGTTTCAGTGGTGATAAATACAGCTCAGTTTAAATATCTGTACACAACGTGACACGAGAAAGAAGTGAAAGCGCTGTGGGCTACCCGCAAATGTCTTTTGCAGCCGTTCGTGAAGGCGTATCTCACAGCACAGACGCAATACTGAAACTCGGCGGGAAGCACGTTACGTTGGGGACAGACAGTCATACACACACACACAGCTTTGCCAAACACAGATGACTGTCCCGTCTTGTGCTTACCTGGATTCTGCTGGTGACTCGTGGAGCAGTCGACTCACTTTGACCACGTCTTTAGGCTCCCAGAGAAAAGCATCAGACCAGCTCTGCATGGCCATCACCTGGTGAGTCTGAGCCTTTACGTAGATGATGACGGCGGTCTGCTGAACTTTCTGCGTGGCTGCCATCGTGGTCTATTCTGAAACAGGTCGTGCAGGCAGCATTTCGTAATATTTGTCCATCACAGGTGAATTACAACACAAAGGTAGCCTTGCTGTGTCCAACGGATGCCACAGGTCACTAGCTGTAAACCTTCAACACAGTTTCTGAAGCTGAACATATTGTTGCAGTGGCCCCATCGTGCACATGTCCTCGGAATGGGTGGAGACTTCATCCTTTACTTTCTTATTACACTGTAGTCTCCCAATCGTGGATTTTTTCAGGATGGAGTACCAGGACAATGCTTACAAAGCCATAAAGAACTGTAGCCTCATTTCACTGAAGAACTTACCCTCCTCAAACGATTTTTATTTCAGTCTTTGATAACAATATGAATTCTTTAGACGATGACCCGTTTCAGTCCGTAATGACCATCCTCAGATCTATAATATACAAATATATACATCTAGTGTGCAGTGTGTCTTTGAACATAATACAGCAATACGTATCACAATATACTATCATATAACCAGGGAGATGTACAGAAAATACGGCAAAACGTACCTTTTTTACACCACGTTCTAAAGTGATAACGCCATAATGGCATCGTCAAAACATATAAATATAATCAGCACAGTATCGTCACATAGATCTAAAATAAGGTGTAGGATAGGCCGCATCGTCCATACAGTCATGTTTGCAACTGGCTACTGAAGTACAGTAGCTACCAGAAATCTGTTTGCCTACATCGTCCCTAGATGCCGCTACTGTCGGCTTAGATTTACGCAAAAAACATAATCTGATAAAAACACATTGTGTAAAATACATGTAGCAAACTTTTAAAATTGGTAACTATCATAGAAACTAAATTGTGATACATTAAAAAACGAACACAGTTACCCATATAAAATTATTAAAAGGAAATATATGAAGAGGATACGTCCGACCCTTTTTATGGTGAATTTACGGTCAACAATTAATATACGTATTGCATTGCCTGTAGCAACCTATAAATTACCTATGAAAGATAAAATGTCTATATGGTAGGTAAAGAAAGACAGATCAGCGCCCTCTGTTGGCTCGGCTGTCATGCTGTTATGAAGGCGCGCACCGATCGTAAAAACTCAACCACCAGAGGGCTTTACATACAACGTGATGTATCTCCCACAGGAAACTTTTAAACAACATATAAACAGCCAATAGATAAAATTATATAGTCGGGTTACACATTCAATGAATAGGTAGGACATAATCAATTGCAGGATTTTTGCGATTAATGTATGGAAGTAACGTGATGTATCTCCCACAGGAAACTTTTAAACAACATATTAACAGTGAATAGATAAAATTATATAGTCTGGTTATACATTCAATTAATAGGTGGGACATAATCACTTACAGGATTTTTGCGATTAATGTATGGATGTAAGGCAAATACCTACTGTTCTCTACATGAATCATCAAGTAAGGCTAGGTATAAATATGCGAGGCATGTGTCACAATTTAGTTTTTATGATAGTTTGCTACATGTATTTTACACAATGTGTTTTTATCAGGTTATGTTTTTTGCGTAAATCTAAGCCGACAGTAGCGACATCTAGAGACGATGTAGGCAGATTTCTGGTAGCTACTGTACTTCAGTAACCAGTTGCAATAATGACTGTGTGGACGATGCGGCATATTCTACACCTTATTTTAGATCTATGTGACGATGCTCTGCTGATTATATTTATATGTTTTGACGATGCCATTATGGCCTTATCACTTTAGAACATGGTGTAAAAAAAGGTACGTTTTACCGTCCTTTCTGTGCATCTCCCTGGTTATATAATAGTATATTGTGATACGTATTGCTGTATTATGTTCAAAGACACACTGCACACTAGACGTATATATTTGTATATTATAGATCTGAGGATGGTCATTACGGGCTGAAACCGGTCACCGACTACAGATTCATATTGTGATCAAAGACTGGAATAAAAAACATTTGACAGTGCTGGATCTCTGTTTGTATACGCGACCGTGTCGCAGTTGGTGAAACTTACCCTCCTTACTTCTCCACGTATTGAGACAAAACTACGGCATTTTATGACTGGAAACTGTATTGCTTTGCTGTTGACAACTAGTTGTGCATACTAGAATGCAACAGCTGGCTCGCACAGCCAACTGACAGTCTGTTACTGGAGGCTGGATTGCGTCACCAGGACACGTGTTGCGTCATGCGAACTGCCACAGTCAGAGTGTAGCTCCTTATCGACGCTCTTGACGAATGCCGACACAAAAATGTCCTGCAGCACACAGTACGACATGCCGAGCAAGTGCTGCGGAAGACGACATCCATCTGGCTGACGTATGTACCATCGACTGGGAACTGTCGGAACGGGACTCACATCAGCACACAGTCGGTGAGGACACCTGCAAGAGGACACTTGTAATGGACTTTATTTCTGTACCACATGGTCTAATATTGGCTCAACATATTCTCTGTTCCGTTTCATGTAGCAACAGCATGTCTTCATTTCTTGACGTCCAGTACAGTCATTACCAACGTATGCTCTCGGGTAAGCTACTAAGTGAGTTCTGCATTTCACAGGTACGACCCGCTATTGATGGTTCTGGGCACATCGCAATGAGTGCTGCGAACTGATTGATGCATACTATCCAACTCCAAACTCTTAACGGCCATCTATAAGTAACTCCTAAACAAAAACAGACGACTGTGTAGAGCCAAAAATATTTTATTAGAATCATCTCTCACTACTATTAAGTGCATCTGTATACAGGGTGTTACAAAAAGGTACGGCCAAACTTTCAGGAAACATTCCTCACACACAAAGAAAGAAAATATGTTATGTGGACGTGAGTCCGGAAACGCTTACTTTCCATGTTAGAGCTCATTTCATTACTTCTCTTCAAATCACATTAATCGTGGAATGGAAACACACAGCAACAGAACGTACCAGTGTGACTTCAAACACTTTGTTACAGGAAATGTTCAAAATGTCCTCCGTTAGCGAGGATACGTGCATCCACCCTCCGTCGCACGGAATCCCTGATGCGCTGATGCAGCCCTGGAGAATGGCGTATTGTATCACAGCCGTCCACAAAACGAGCACGAAGAGTCTCTACATTTGGTACCGGGGTTGCGTAGACGAGAGCTTTCAAATGCCCCCGTAAATGAAAGTCAAGAGGGTTGAAGTCAGGAGAGCGTGGAGGCCACGGAATTGGTCCGCCTCTACCAATCCGTCGGTCACCGAATCTGTTGTCGAGAAGCGTACGAACAGTTCGACTGAAATGTGCAGGAGCTCCATCGTGCATGAACCACATGTTGTGTCGTACTTGTAAAGGCACATGTTCTAGCAGCACAAGTAGAGTATCCCGTATGAAAACGTGCTCCATTGAGTGTAGGTGGAAGAACGTGGGGCCCAATCGAGATATCACCAACAATGCCTGCCCAAACGTTCACAGAAAATCTGTGTCGATGACGCGATTGCACAATTGCGTGTGGATTCTCGTCAGCCCACACATGTTGATTGTGAAAATTTACAATTTGATCACGTCGGAATGAAGCCTCATCCATAAAGAGAACATTTGCACTGAAATGAGGATTGACACATTGTCGGATGAACCATTCGCAGAAGTGTACCCGTGGAGGCCAATCAGCTGCTGATAGTGCCTGCACACGCTGTACACGGTACGGAAACAACTGGTTCTCCCGTAGCACTCTCCATACAGTGACGTGGTCAACGTTACCCTGTACAGCAGCAACTTCTCTGATGCTGACATTAGGGTTATCGTCAACTGCACGAAGAATTGCCTCGTCCGTTGCAGGTGTCCTCGTCGTTCTAGGTCTCCCCCAGTCACAGGCTGGAATGTTCCGTGCTCCCTAAGACGCCGATCAATTGCTTCGAACGTCTTCCTGCCGGGACACCTTCGTTCTGGAAATCTGTCTCGATACAAACGTACCGCGCCACGGCTATTGCCCCGTGCTAATCCGTACATCAAATGGGCACCTGCCAACTCCGCATTTGTAAACATTGCACTGACTGCAAAACCACGTTAGTGATGAACACTAACCTGTTGACTCTTCGTACTGATGTGCTCGATGCTAGTACTGTAGAGCAATGAGTCACATGTCAACACAAGCACCCAAGTCAACATTACCTTCCTTCAATTGGACCAACTGGCGGTGAATCGAGGAAGTACAGTACATACTGACGAAACTAAAATGAGCTCTAACATGGAAATTAAGCGTTTCTGGACACATGCCCACATAACATCTTTTCTTTATTTGTGTGTGAGGAATGTTTCCTGAAAGTTTGGCCGTACCCTTTTGTAACAACCTGTATATAACACGAGAGTACCTACTTTAGTTCTTTGGTATCAGAGTGGTCAAATCTCTCTGGTTAGAACTTCTACTATTGCAGTGCGCCACATTCGTTCGAAGTTAATTGTTAAAAGAGGACTTCACTGATATACAGATCTTCTGTGAAATGTGACTGTGAGGAAGAAAACAACCTCAGCACGGTGTAGCCTATGCATTTTTCTTTAAAGTTAGGTATACACAAAAGTACAGTACATATGGGGAGACACTGTCTAATGGTTTAAACGCCTTATCATCTCTAGCGGGACTTTGAATCTCGCCGCGCTACACTCGTTCCCTCAGATATAAATTGTACCGTCGCAGCGTTATGAGCGCTCTATACTCTGTAGGAATCAGCATGGGTTCCGAAAAGACGATCGTGTGAAACCCAGCTCGCGCTATTCGTCCACGAGACTCAGAGGGCCATAGACACGGGTTTACAGGTAGATGCCGTGTTTCTTGACATCCGCAAGGCGTTCGATACAGTTCCCCACAGTCGTTTAATGAACAAAGTAACAGCATATGGACTATCAGATCAATTGCGTGATTGGATTGAAGAGTTCGTAGATAACAGAACGCAGCATGTCATTCTCAATGGAGAGAAGTCTTCCGAAGTAAGAGTGATTTCAGGTGTGCCGCAGGGGAGTGTCGTAGGACCGTTGCTGTTCAAAATATACATTAAATGACCTTGTGGATGACATCGGAAGTTCACTGAGGCTTTTTGCGGATGATGCTGTGGTCTATCGAGAGATTGTAACAATGGAAAATTGTACTGAAATGCGGGAGGATCTGCAGCGAATTGACGCATGGTGCAGGGAATGGCAATTGAATCTCAATGTAGACAAGTGTAATGTGCTGCGAATACGTAGAAAGAAAGATCTTCATCATTTAGCTACAATATAGCAGGTCAGCAACTGGAAGCAGTTAATTCCATAAATTATCTGGGAGTATGCATTAGGAGTAATTTAAAATGGAATGATCATATAAAGTTGATCGTCGGTATAGCAGATGCCAGACTGAGATTCACTGAAGAATCCTAAGGAAATGCAATCCGAAAACAGAGGAAGTGGGTTACAGTACGCTTGTTCGCCCACTGCTCGAATTCTGCTCACCAGTGTGGGATCCGTACCAGATAGGGTTGATGGAAGAGAGAGAGAAGATCCAACGGAGAGCAGCGCGCTTCGTTACAGGATCATTTAGTAATCGCGAAAGCGTTACGGCGATGACAGATAAACTCCAGTGGAAGACTCTGCAGGAGAGACGCTCAGTAGCTCGGTACGGGCTTTTGTCGAAGTTTCGAGAGCATACCTTCACCGAGGAGTCAAGCAGTATATTGCTCCCTCCTACGTATATCTCGCGAAGAGACCGTGAGGATAAAACGAGAGAGATTATAACCCACACAGAGGCATACCGACAATCGTTCTTTCCACGAACGAGCTTGGAATAGAAGGGAGAACTGATAGAGGTACTCAAGGTACCCTCCGCCACACACCGTCAGGTGGCTTGCGGAGTATGGATGTAGATGTCGATGCAGATGCGCAGCAGACGGACTTTGGCGAGTGTGTTGGCGAACTTAGGAGCAAGCGCTAGCAGGAGAAGGCTGCAGCTAACGGGCATTCCGTACGTGCATCAGCGACAGGGAAAACACTGTTGTACCCGAATACCTCGTGTGGCGACAACAGTTATGTTTTACGCCCTAATGTTATCTCGCATTAAACCTAGCGACACCTAGACATTTTTCACAAAGCGTTTTCCACGAGGGTAGAGGGGGGAGGGGCGCTTACTCACATTAAAAAAGGTGAAATTCGTTAACTGTCGTTAACTAACATTGAAAACATAATTTTGAAAGAGAAACTGATGCGTAAGTGACTTGTAAATATTGAACATGACATTCACAGTAGCAACTGATGTCTACTACAGTCAGTTTTTTGGATTAAGTTTTACTGATAAATTCAAAACAGTTCAGGAATCTGGTAGACGAATTCATTAAAAACAATGTATAATTACTTCAAAATCTTAAAATATAAAGTGAATTTTCAAAGGGATGTGTAAAGAACTCTGTCCCCCCCCCCCCCCCCCCCGCCCTCCCATCGTCATTTGTAGTTTGAGGGTTAATGCAGACACCGCTTTTACAGGATAAAAAGCGTTCGAAATTCAATCTATTTGGTCTTGTCCCACTCGTATCTTCTATCCATGTAATAAAATTGTAACTGGCCGATGACTGTAAATACGAGATAAATAAGAAAACTTAGTGCGAGCGGTCGTCATAACAGCAGTAGAAGCCAAAAGAATTTTTTTTACGATATTTGTGTGTCTGTTATAGCGGTACTTTGCGGACAGGCGTGTCAATTAGCATCACTTTAATTAAAATGGGGGATAAATAGACTGTATTTTGGAAGAATTAAAAATGGGAAAGTAATACGAAACTTTAATAACTGCACAGTATTACTAAGAAGCAATATAATGGAAAGTAATAAAAAGCAAAGTAGCAAAGACCAAGCGGGACTGAAAGATATAGGGGCGCGTTTGTTTTTTAATACATATAAAAGAAGATGTAACACATTATTGAGCTCTCTGCCTTCAGTTATCGCGATCTGGCTAGTCGATGAAAAAGCGGTACGCGACTGCGAAATTCGTTAAGGAGATTATTTAAAGGCACTTAATGCACGTTTGAAATACATTACGTGTGACGAAGTGATCAGAGACGTTTATTGTCGGGTGGAGTGAAAATGAATCCAACAACATAATTCGAACTTTGTGTTAGCTGGGAAAAATACTCTTGGGAAACTATTATGGTTGTGGAACCCACGAAAGTTGTGCGCAACGGAAAGCTATAGGTTACGTAGTTCTGCATTTTATAAAATGGTGGACCGCGTGTGCGCGGAACATTAATAGAATCTTATCCTTTGACGGTTGCGCGGGTAACTGATACAAACAACGTTCGCTCATTAACTACCAGATATTAATTAACGGGGACCCAAAATACTAAAAAAGAACCAATCCTGATTCATATTTCATATTTAATTAGTGAAAAGAGACGTGTTAATAAACAAACTACCTTTCAATTTTATCCACGATTTTGGCCTCGTTAGGTAGTCTTGACTGCATGATAAACAATATCTGTGGAAGTTGTATGCAACGTATCGTCATAATATTTAGCCAACCAATATTGTGGGACATCAAAAATGTAAATGCATGAAATCGTTCTTACAGCGGATGTATAATGAGTGAGTGTGACGAACTATATTGAGAAACTGAACACCCATTACGTACTTGCATGTTTATCTGCGAAAATGGTCCTTGTCGGTACATCAGCATAGAGTCCGAATAGAATCGCTGGAACATTGCAAACCATTCAGATTAATCGAACATCTAAATACGCATAATGCTGGTACCACCAGGATGTGTTCTTTCTCCTCACCCCCGTGGCAGTAATTGAATTAAGAGTCAGCCGGGAAATACATTTAAACCGATTGACGACCGTTGAGGTAGCGTCACGAATTTTCAAACGTCCACTGCCACGTATGAAGGCGAGTGACACCACGAATGTTAACGTCGATCGTGGGGTGTCGTCGTGATCGTACTGAATGACACTGAGCGGTTACACGTTGTCTCCCTGTCCGTACGTTTTGTACGCGCATCACGCAAAAGCTACGGCACGAAATAGGATGCGACTTTCAATGTTTTAGCGTTAGGGGTCTAACTTAAAATCTGGTACATCTTTCATCTTTATACGTCGTCTACAAGCCGAGTTATCTGTACATACAGAGTGGGCCGGCTACTGTGGCCGAGCGGTTCTAAGCTGTTTAGTCTGGAACCGCAGGTTCGAATGGATGCGTGTGGTGTCCTTAGTTAGGTTTAAGTAGTTGTAAGTTCTAGGGGACTAATGATCTCAGATGTTAAGTCCCATAGTGCTCAGAGCCATTTGAACCATTTTTATACATGCAGACTGTTTTCTTTAACTAGGTCAGTAGGGGGAAATTGGAAATACAGGGAAACCGTCTTAGGAATCTTTAGGTGCTTTTTTGTGAAAATTTTGGCATAACGAAGTTTTTGGTCAAGCGTGAGTTGTCCGTGAAAAGTAATAAAATTCGCATTTTTATTTTTTTATGTGAATCGATGCAGTTTCGTGTAAGAGTCACTTCATTATATTGGAAGAAAAGAAAGTTCTAGAAAACTGAACTAAATAAGTCAGCATAAAATGACAGAATTCGTAAAGAGCAGTATTTTCGGAATTTTAACATAATAATAAAATTGACATTTTAATCACGTTATCCATACTCATTCTTGTATTTATCTTCGAATCGGTGTAACATGCTGTTGTGTGTATGCTGTTGATATGTTTGTCGATTTGTCGATACTGTCATCGTTGGTGAGTGTCGAGTTCACGCTGAGAATCACTTCCGTACACTTCTTCAGACGTTTTCGTTGTGTCTTATCGATGTAAGAGAAGTGATACGGTTCCCGTTCGTTTAACTTCTCCCAGTCTCCAATTCATTATTCCAATTGATGAAACTATTATAGTTGACAAGTTTGTCGATTACTCTCAATGCCTTGCCCACGACTTGTGCTGCGAGGATTTCGAAACTGCACGAATTTTGAAAAATATTCGGAAGCTTAGTATCTGTGAGAAAAACGGATATAAAAAGAATATCACGGTGAAGTTGTCAGAAGGGCGCAATGGTAAAGAACTGATGAGTTTCGAAGCACATATTTTTTTTAAGTTTCGTAATTTCCTTACACGCAACACTAGGCTGTTCCCCCTGTTCAGGTCTAACGGTATTTCATACTTCAAATGTCTGTATCTGTGCTTACAAACGCATCAATTCTTCGCCATTGCGCCCTTTTTGACAGCTTCACCTTCAATTTTTTTACATACGTTTTTTCGTCAGTAGATTTCGAAATTCGTGTCGGTTCGAGATGCACGCGGACGAACGCGCGGGAAGAAGCTAGTGTTGTACAAAAGAGCAAAACCTGAACGTGGAATACCACGAGATTAGTATTGTGATGCAGCATTTTGCAAAAATAGATAAATCTCAACTGCTCAGCCAACCTTAAGCCGTCTGCACACGGACCGTGCATCCGAGCGTTGAGCGTGCCGAATTTCTGACGTCATGGCGTGGAACAGAACGTTCTGGCGTGTTGATGGTGTTAGGACAGCAACCAGCCACAAATTTACTTTCAGTTCCTTTATTCAAAGGGTAGCGTTACCGCTTTCGAATCGTTGTGATTCATCCTCAGACGGTTCACACGCTTTATTTATACATGTTGTGTGTTTTTTACAGATTAATTTTCCTAAAATATAAATAATACGTAATTACAAACACTCCACACACAGATGGTTGCGTTACAGATTTTCGATGCATGTGACTTACGTGAAACGTCGGTTTGGAGTGTTTGTTTTCATAACATTCGTCCAACAGATGTAAATGCATTCCCACTGCATTCTTGTTGTTGCACACTTACGATTCGTGTCACTGTGTTTGTGTTTAGTGAGAGCAATTTACGTGTGCAACAACAAGAATGCAGTGGGAATGCATTTACATCTGTTGGACGAATGTTATGAAAACAAACAGTCCAAACCGACGTTTCACGTAAGTCACATGCATCGAAAATCTGTAACGCAACCATCTGTGTGTGGAGTGTTTGTAATTACGTATTATTTATATTTTAGGAAAATTAATCTGTAAAAAACACACAACATGTATAAATAAAGCGTGTAAACCGTCTGAGGATGAATCACAACGATTCGAAAGCGGTAACGCTACCCTTTGAATAAAGGAACTGAAAGTAAATTTGTGACTGGTTGCTGTCCTAACACCATCAACATTGGTTTTCAAACAACAGCCACGGTCTCCATCATGTCATCATATGACAAAATTACAATATCTGGCATGTCAGATATTCTGAGCGTTGACCAATGAGATGGCGCAACGCCGCCTACGTCACACGCACGCCGTCTCCCTTCAGCACGGAGTTGCGAGGCGCCATATTGGCATTCATTTCAAGCTTATATGTATATATGCCGTTTCTGAGCACCAGCAAATTGAGAATATCTGGAAAACCCGTTGTTAGTTGTGTGATTCGTTCCAATAAAATTATGAGAAACATCATATTCGTGGCAACAGAATTATTGTAACTTGCGTATTATGAGAGTAGGCTATTTGAAGGCAGCGACACATTGAAGATCCACCCAAAACGCTTTGTTCTTGGTCAATTTGTTATAATTAAATTTCAATTAGTAACATAGCTACGAGTAAGGTTTTCAGCAAGGTGTACTACAATATGATTAGATGCAAAAGATGTGGTGTTGGTTTAGCGTAATGGGTAGCATGACTGACCTGTGAGATGGGGCGGTGGTTCGCGTTTTGCCACTTCCAATTTTTCTTTTCCTAACATTCGCGGTGTTATTAGCTTCTGATACTTTATTATTAGTTTAATATAAGTATATGCTATAATATTTGATGTTGTGTAAATATAAGTACACTTTTTTTGAGGGGTGACTTTGTTCGATTGGCTTAATCTACAGGACAGCTGGCGCTACTTGTATAAAGATATTTTGCTCCTTTTTCTTTTACGCTTCGTAATTCACATGTTGCAAAGATTCTGCTACTGGGTAGGAACAGTGATCAAGTAAGACTGACCTTGGGGTTTTATCAAAATGTGGGAATGATGAAATAATGTTTATGTTATGCGGAGAAGTATTCCAAATTTGTACCGCACTGTTTCTAATGGCACTTTTATAAGCCTGTGTCCTTATTGATCGGACACGGCACTTTCCTTTTCGTGGACAATGGAGGAAATGAGCGATTTAATAGAGCTGAAGTTGGAATTTTACGCGCGCCCGTTTAGTAGACAGTGTGATTTGAGAACTTGAAACATCCCTCAACTGCCGCCGGAGTGCGTTGCGACCGCGTACACCACGTCGGGACCCACGTACCGTGTGCACGAGTCGCATCGCATCGTTCCTGAGCGCTCAGCAGCGCGTTGGACTGGCACGCTCAGCGTTAACGTCCGACAGCACGGTCCGTGTGCCGACGGCTTTACGGTGTGTGGCGGAGGGTGAGTGAGGCTGCCCCAGCAGGCCGTTCTGCGCCCCGCCGCTGCACAGTTCCTCTCCGCCCCCACAACACACACACACACACAGCCAGCAGACTTGCGTCAGTTTGGCAGCAGTGCGGCAGCTGCTGGGGGAACTGTCGCGGCCCCCGGCTGGCCTCGCACAGTTAATCAATACAGCTCAACTCCTTGGCCGCCCTCCCCACACACACGGGCCTAATCAATGCCGGACGCTGCTGCGAGACGAGGCCGTTGCCCGGCGCTGCTGCCGTACCGCCGTCTGCTCAACGGCTTCCACTGCTGCAGCCGGAGTATTTATTTACTGCAGCGCCCGTCAACAGAACGTTAACCACGCCTCGACTTTTCCCGGCAGATGAGTCGCTTGTACTCTGGAAGAGGCTTCAACGTGCACCCTAAGTTGTCAACGCACGAGCTACCCGCTATAGCGTCCCCAGTGAAATTATACGAAAAAACTTAAAAAAAACAGTATTTATAAAGAAGAGACATTTAAAAATTGAATAATATATTTTTTTATCACGTACCCGTAAAATAATAATTTCTCTGTGGAAGTTTCGAGTGCAAAGAAATATAACAAAATGATCTAAAGAGACGACAAGATACGCTCTTTTGTTAAGTTTTTTAGTCGTCTTCACTTCTTCTCTTGTCTCGGTTGTGTGTAGACGGACATCTTGCGAGTGCTAGCAAATGTAAGCATATTTGTACTAATTAAGCAGATAATATTCTGATTTAATACCATTGTTCACTTTTAATTTGTAAGAGGTGATCCCGATTTCATGTCCGCCTTCCTTTGAATTAGCCTGCATTCAAGTAATTTACAGTTCAACAATCGCAGCGGCCGATGCAGCCAACGACGCCATTACGTGGCGATATCAACTTATAAAAAATTAGCGGAAGCGAAAAAGTCGCCCTCTATTAACATAATATACATTTTTCTCCACAGCCGCCGGACGCTGCAGAAAATACGTAGCTTTAAGATTCTTGTTTTCAGTACGACAGCCTAGAGCCAGAGCCAGGACTCCGACTACAATGTAATGGTTAACGGAGGTAACAGAAAATACTCTCGGGCGTGTGTTGGCCGTAATTGTAATTCATAACTAAAGATTTTTTGCTTTAAAGTGAACTGACTAACCGAGGAAATTAATATGAAAAGTTTATTTCATTGTACAACTTATATGTTCATGCTCTAAGATTCAGCGAGTCTAACGTTCATTAACGTAAGAAATAATTTATACCGAAGATTAATATTGTTAAAAAAGAAAACTTCACAAAAGCATTTAGTTGTAAATCAAAATAAAATGAAATATCATTTTTATTTAGGCCCACCACGTAAGTCGGCAACAATCAACATAATAATAACATATTATATTACGACGCCCACGTCTCAGAGCCTGAGAAACATCTGAAAGTACAGCGCCGGTATGACGTACGCTTCCCAAATTTAAAGCGGCAGGAAGTAATACAACGAGAAATTACAAATTCGCACGTTACGTTGAAACTCGTCGATGTGTGACGAATTTCCAAATATAACAAGTGAAAACCCTACGCTCGTGCAGTAGTTTCATCCAGACGGGAAACAGTTTTACACTTTTGTCAGGACAACTAGCTGTTACTATGATTCGGAAGCTCGTCAAACACGCCGCAACATTCTGCACGGACCACGCAGCGCCGCCCGCCCCCAGTATTGATCGGCGGCTGTCAGGACGCAGACGCGGTCGCACCGTATTGATCGACGCTTGCCGTTACCAGGGAATTCTACTCAGTCGAGGTGTACTCCAAACTGTGCCACCTTAGAGTATTATTGTGGTCGCACTTCGTTTCCTAACGGTGGAGTAACAGGTTTTACAGAAGAGAGCAATTCTGAGCGAAGCCCTCCCATTCTTTCGTTTCTATTCCATTACTCAGCAGCAAGCTGAACTGGTGCGACGAAAATGACGTCCGTAAAACAAAGTCCCACATTTTCCTCTATTTTGGTGTCACTAAAACATTTTCTTGCACTTTAAAACAGTTGTTGTGGTCTTCAGTCCTCAGACTGGTTTGATGGAGCTCTCCATGCTATTCTATCCTGTGCAAGTTTCTTCATCTCCCAGTACCTACTGCAGCCTACATCCTTCTCAATCTGCTCAGTGTATTCATCTCTTGGTCTCCCTCTACGATTTTTACTCTCCACTCTGCCCTCCAGTACTAAATTTGTGATCCCTCGATGCCTCAGAACATGTCCTACCAACCGATCCCTTCTTCTGCTCAAGTTGTGCCACAAACTTCTCCCCAATTCTATTCAATACCTCCTCATTAGTTATGTGATCTACCCATCTAATCTTCAGCATTCTTCTGTAGCACCACATTTCGAAAGCTTCTATTCTCTTCTTGTCCAAACTATTTATTGTCCATGTTTCACTTCCACACATGGCTACACTCCGTACAAATACTTTCAGAAGCGACTTCCTGACACTTAAATCTATACTCGATGTTAGCAAATTTCTCTTCTTCAGAAACGCTTTCCTTGCCATTGCCAGTCCACATTTTATATCCTCTCTACATCGACCATCATCAGTTATTTTGCTCCCCAAGTAGCAAAACTCCTTTACTACTTTAAGTGTCTCATTTCCTAATCTAATTCCCTCAGCATCACCCGACTTAATTCGACTACATTCCATTATCCTCGTTTTGCTTTGTTGATGTTCATCTTATACCCTCCTTTCAAGACACTGTCCATTCCGTTCAACTGCTTTTGCAGTTGCTTTGCTGTCTCTGACATAATTACAATGTCATCGGCGAACCTCAAAGTTTTTATTTCTTCTCCATGGATTTTAATTCCTACTCCGAATTTTTCTTTTGTTTCCTTTACTGCTTGCTCAATATACAGATTGAATAACATCGGGGAGAGTCTACAACCCTGCCTCACTCCCTTCCCATCCCCTGCTTCCCTTTCATACCCCTCGACTCTTATAACTGCCATCTGGTCTCTGTACAAATTGTAAATAACAAGTTCATAAAACAAATTTCTACAATACATACAGCAGTTGGTAAATTATTGCATCGAGAAATACGTGCCAGCCGTTGTCCTACGGGCTGTAATGTATCAACGGAGATCCCGGTTCGTCGTCTTGTGGCGACACGAAAACATTTCTTCGGAACATTTCCCGAAAAAGTGACGGCCGGTGCATTTCGCGTTACAACAACTGCATCGATATACGGAAGTGCCACTGGTTCGGTGGCGGAGAACTCGTCTGCCGCTGCCTGGCTGTGCGAACTTATGACGTCAGGGCGTGTCGCTGCCACGCCCTGTCCGGCTGTGACTCTCTGAGGCCCGACTGCCGCTCCAAACAGTACTCCGGTATTTCGCACTAACAGCTCCACACCCCAGCACAAGAGTGCAGCCACGTACCTGCTTTGCCGTTGCTGCCTGCACGGGACTCCGCTGCGGCTGCACTTCCCGTCCCACGCCACACCGCTGCTGCGCCCGGACACCGACTGCTGTTCCAGGCTGGCGGGGCCCCCCCGCAGCTCTGACGTCACGTGACGCCCCCCCCCCCCAAACAACATCGTGTGCGCGCGGGACGCTCTCGGAGAAGATCGAAGTCGGGATGGCGTTCCCGCTAACCTGACGAAAAAAAAAAAAGACGCGAGGCGTGACCTTCCCGCTTCGTGCAGCTTTCCTTTCCTTTCCTTTCTATTTCTGCTCCTTTATTTTTTTTTATTAATAAACAAGAAGTCAGATGACTCAATGTTTCCTCCGTCAGAACGCTGCATAGTGATGGGAAAAAAACTGTTAAAACCGATAACCGCATTTCACATCCGAATAATCGCTATTTGTTTGGTCTCGGTTGGGACGTACGTTTTTGTTTATTTTATACTGATAACCGAGTGAAGACCCTACAACTTATCTTAGAAGAAAGATTAAGGAAAGCCAAACCTACGTTTCTAGCATTTGTAGACTTAGAGAAAGCTTTTGTCAATGTTGACCAGAATACACTCTTTCAAATTCTAAAGGTGGCAGGGGTAGAATACAGGGAGCGAAAGGCTATTTATAATTTGTACAGAAACCAGATGGCAGTTATATGAGTCGAGGGGCATGAAAGGGAAGCAGTGGTTGGGAAGGGAGTGAGACAGGGTTGTAGCCTCTCCCTGATGTTATTCAATCTGTATATTGAGCAAGCAATAAAGGAAACAAAAGAAAAATTCGGAATAGGCATTAAAATCCATGGAGAACAAATAAAAACTTTGAGGTTCGCCGATGACATAGTAATTCTGTCAGCGACAGCAAAGGATTGGAAGAGCAGTAGAACGGAATGGACAGTGTCTTGCAAGGAGGGTATAAGATGAACATCAACAAAAGCGAAACGAGGGCAATGGAATGTAGTCGAATTAAGTCGGGTGATGCTGAGGGAATTAGATTAGGAAATGAGACACTTAAAGTAGTAAAGGAGTTTTGCTATTTGGAGAGCAAAATAACTGATGATGGTCGATGTAGGGAGGATATAAAATGTAGACTGACAATGGCAAGGAAAGCGTTTCTCAAGAAGAGAAATTTGCTAACATCGAGTATAGATTTAAGTGTCAGGAAGTCG
The DNA here is from genome assembly GCF_021461395.2 of Schistocerca americana. NCBI lineage: Eukaryota > Metazoa > Arthropoda > Insecta > Orthoptera > Acrididae > Schistocerca > Schistocerca americana. Next base: position 208,620,275 of record NC_060129.1, on the reverse strand, counting down.
TTTCTGAAAGTATTTGTATGGAGTGTGGCCATGTGTGGAAGTAAAACATGGACAATAAATAGTGCTACTGAAGAATGCTGAAGATTGGATGGGTAGATCACATAACTGATGAGGTGGGATTGAATAGGATTGGGGAGAAGAGAAATTTGTGGCACAACTTGACTAGAAGAATGGATCGGTTGGTAGGACATGTTCTGAGGCGTCGAGGGATCACCAACTTAGTAATGGAGGGCAGCGTGGAGGGTAAAAATCGTAGAGGGAGACCAAGAGATGAATACACTAAGCAGATTCAGAAGGATGTAGGCTGCAGTAGGTACTGGGAGATGAAGAAGCTTGGACAGGATAGAGTAGCATGGAGAGCTGCGTGAAACCAGTCTGTGGACTGAAGGCCACAACAACAACAACAACAACATTGTGTGTAAGTACAAAAATAAATAAATGAATACCTTGGATTAAATCCTCGTTCTTGGATACTGTCTGCCCCAAATGAGGTCATTTCGATACAACTATTGTATTGTTGGGTGTTTGCAAGAAAATGACGTGATTCGGGTGTTTCGCCAGAAAGCAATGAATGCAGAGGCTCAGGTGGCGGAGTCAATAATTGCGATTTCCCTTTCCCACCGAGGCAGCCACAGTCCGTGCGTCTCTCCGGAAAACTTCAATGCGGCACAATACTCGCAAACAACGCCCATCGGCCCAACGCAAACGCAGGGATGCGAGCACCAATCAGTGCTGCAATCGTATCTGTGGTCTGTTCGTGTATGCATTTGCGTGTACGTTTGTGTATGTATGTGTGTGTGTGTGTGTGTGTGTGTGTGTGTGTGTGTGTGTGTGTGTGTGCGCGCGCGTGCGTGTGTGTGTGTTTTGGTGCGTTATAATTTTTTTTTGTGCTGTGTGTGTGTGTGTGTTATGGTGTGGTATAATTTTTTTGTTTGTCTCTGCTTATGTGTGTGTGTGTGTGTGTGTGTGTGTGTGTGTGCACAAATGCATACGCGAACAGACCACAGATACTTCAATAATTACACCCGAAAGTTTGGCAATAACATTCGATCTTTGGCAAAAACATTTCACAGTCGGCAACAGAAATCAAAACATTGCGTTGAAACAAGCGTTCAGTTCATAGTGCTGTGGAATGTAGTAAAAAACCGCAAATTGACATTCATAAGAAGAAGAACAAGACCAAAAATGCAACAGGAGCGTAATATGTAAGAAACTGTCCACGCAACCTTAAGTACAGTTCAAAACATTACTACTTAATAGGAAATACCAACCACCAGAACTGTTTATAACCTATAGGCACAGTGACAAAAATGTAAATTCAATAGCTAAAATATGTACATATTCCAGGCCACTGACGATGCCGTGCGGAAAATAAAGGCGAAACGCGTATGGCACTAAAATTGTGTTTTATTCAGTTGCTGTCAGACGGCTCATAAGTAAAAGTTATCAATATACCGTAATATTACACGCAACTGAGGAAGACAGGACTACAAAAGTTGAAGATTCAACCACTTACTTTTCTTTGTTCAACTTCAGCGTTTATTACAGAAAATAATAGGAACAAAAAACCGAAAACCAGTTATTTCAGAAACCGGTAATTTTGAGAGGTTTTAGCAGTCAGGATAACACAGCATGCAAAAAAAAAAATAAAAGAAAAGTAACGCAAAACCGGTTGTTTGAGCAATAATCAAGCGCCGAAGAAACCCTTCAGTCCCCCTTTATTTCCCGCTGCGTCCGCTCAGCCCTCCTATGTAGTTGTAAGTAGGCTGTTTATGTTTTCTCTATGTAAGTAGGCTGTTTATGTTTTCTTATTGGCAACGTTACGTAGCGCTCAATATGAAAATCACTGGCTGTGCTGTGTGCAGTCTGTGGCTAGTTTGCATTGTTGTCTGCCATTGTAGTGTTGGGCAGCGGCAGCTGGATGTGAACAGCGCGTAGCGTTGCGCAGTTGGAGGTGAGCCGCCAGCAGTGGTGGATGTGGGGAGAGAGATGGCGGAGATTTGTAATTTGTCATGAACTGCTATATTTATATATGATGATATCAAGGTAAATACATTGTTTGTTCTCTATTAATATCTTTCATTTGCTAACTATCCCTATCAGTAGTTAGTGCCTTTAGTAGTTTGAATCTTTTATTTAGCTGGCAGTAGTGGCGCTTGCTGTATTGCAGTAGTGGGAGAAACGAAGATTATTGTGAGGTAAGTGATTTAGTGATTTGTGAAAGGTATAGTTTATTGTTAGTCAGGGCCATTCTTGTGCAGGGAATTTTGAAAGTCAGATTGCGTTGCGCTAACAAAATATTGTGTGTCAGTTTAAGCACAGTCTTGTACAATTGTTCAAAGGGGACGTTTCATATGTCGACCCTTAGCCGAGGATACCTCACTGGAATCTTCTGATTTTTCTTGTAGTTTGTGTAATTAGTGTAGATTTTGTTTATTGCTAGCGCGTAATTATAGAGAGAATTTCCTTTGTAGTTGCAGTCTTTCATTGTTGTACAGTAAAACAGTTGTGGCATGCATGTAGATTTGCAGCAAGTTTTTCGCAGCTGCGCTTGCAATTAACTAAATATTATTTTCAGTGCTATGTTAATGTGTTCTCTTATTTTTGCTCTTCAAATTGTGCTTTTCTGCGTTGTCGCGTGAAATATTGTGACAATAATGGCGTGTGAAAAACGTAATACTAGGCTCCAAAGTAAACTGAGAAATGACAGTGAAGACGAAAGCAGTGTGATAGCGCCGCAGAGTAATGAATTAACAGACATTCAAAGTAGTAATTTGGTAACTGTTCATAGGGAAATGGAGCAGGCGGCAAACAATGGCGTGGACAGTGAAACAATTAGTGAAGAGGGACGCATTATCGATCGATCGGTCGGCAACAGCTTGCCTCAGGAATCGGGAATGACAGGACACAATTTTGCGAATACTGTAGACTCAGGTTTTGGGTTCTCGCCGTTTTCTCAAATAAGTCAAGACACATTTTCTGCATGTCAAAATGTGAATGTTTCCGGTGTAAATTCACTGCCGAAAAGCACTGAGGAACATGTTTCAGACACCAATGCATTGTTATTACAATTAATACAACAAATGGGACAAACACAGCAAAAGCTTCAAAAGTTAGACACAGTGGAACAAAATCTTAAAAAGTTAGACACAATGGAACAACACCAGAGACAAACACAGCAACAGTTAGACGCAATGGAACAAAATCTTCACACCACGCTTGAACAAACACGTGAAGATTTAATTACTGAGTTACATAACATTGAATCGAAATGTCAAAAAGTCTGTAATGACGTAAAAACACAAATTTGTGAGCATTTTCAACCTATTTTTTCGCGTCATGAAAATGCATTACAGAATCACGAAGCAGCCATAAAAGAACTGCAAACTATTGTTCATGAAAATCACAACACCTTGCAAGCTAAAATTGACGCAGTTGCATCTACCGATTCGGTTACGCAACTTGCAAAAAGTCAAGAAAACTTAAAAGACACAGTAGATACGATTTCAACACAAATGGACACTCTGAAACTTGGTTCAGAAAAACACACTGAGGAAATGTGTTCACTATCAGAGAAAGTAGCCGAACTTTCGGATCAGGTCACTAACTTATCTACAAAGGTAGATGATGATCTGAATGACACAAGACCCGTAGCCTTCACTGACACAGAAGAGTATGAACAAATAAGAAAATTCAAACAAAATCAGAATCAAATTAATACACAACACCAAAGAGAAATCCGGGAAGTACAAGATCAGCTGACACAGGTAATACAAGAATTACGTATTTCAGAGGACACTCGCGCTCCAACACGGGAAGAGGGACTTAGAAACACGGAAAAGCTGCAAAATAATAACACAGGGCATTTCGGAAGTAATGAAAGAAATTGGGAATGTGCACCGAATTTTGAGATGGAACGGCCGACACGACCTAACAATGACCGATATGCGACTCGCCGACATGATGACTTTGACTATAAGCTGTTCATTACTACACGTAAATTCAAAACATTTAAGAATTCTGGCAACGACATTCATCCACAAGCATGGCTCCATCAATTCTCTCATTGTTTTCCTCCCAACTGGTCGTTAGAACACAGATTAGAATTTATGTGTGGCTACTTAGAGAATGAACCAGCTGTAAGAATGCGATCGGTCATTCACGATTGCCACAGTGAGGGAGAATTTTACCATGCCTTCCTCTCAGCATATTGGTCTCAAGCCACACAAGACCGTGTAAAACATAGCATCATGATGATGAAACACTTTGAACAGTCTGAATTTTCCAGTCTTGTGAAATATTTTGAAGACATGTTGCACAAGAATCAGTACCTGACAAACCCATACAGCCCCTCAGAACTCATCCGCATTTGCTTAATCAAACTGCCTGAACATTTACGACATATTATTTTAGCAGGACGTTGTAAAGAAGACATCGAGGCTTTTCAGGGACTGTTACAAGAACTGGAAATTGACACAGACAGTCGCGGGATGCGAAAACAGGAAAACAATCACTACAGGTCACTTCCGTCACAATTCCGTGACGACAGAAACAATAACTGGACACGACAAGGCTATTCTTACAACGCAAATCGTGACCAAAACAGACACCACCCATATGACAACCACTGGCAGAGTAATAATAGTTACAGAGAAAGATCGCATTTCCGTAGTAATGAATATGACAGAGATAACCACAGAAACAGACAATATGGGAACCAAAACAATTATTACCAGGGGAGACAGAATAACTTCAGACGCAACAGTTCAGCGCGGAGTTACGATTCAGGGAGAAATCCTCCACCACGTGACCGACAAGGAAGAAACTACGGAATCTACCGAAATGACGACAGACGATATGATCATAACGACAGACGTCAATTGCATCAGAACTGGCGGGATTCAAACAGAGCAGGGCCCTCTCGGCAAGGCGAATTTGTAGAAGTTAGGTCTCCGAACCCGAATAACGGCGCGCGCCAACAAAGAGACAGACAATGACTCGCACAGCAGGCAGCCGCGTGCGCCCGCTGGCTCCGAGAAAAATAACATAAGACGCTAGTCTGGAGAAAAATTTTAGCATTCTTTACCGATGTATACAACATGATAATTGCTTTGAAGTTGAACTCTGCGTACTAGGAAGAGTAAAGGTTTACACCACATTTCACATGTAAAACCGCTTATTGAAAGATAATCTACTTTTTAACTTTGTCATTGCCATAAAACTTTTCACTTTACATTACTAGTATGCTTGTCAGACTTAGAATCTGTTAACATGCAACAATGTTTGAAGTTAAATATCCAGTCAAGAACCAAAAGAACTTAATGAAACAGAAATTACGAATGCATTGTTATAGTGAACAGACGTCACAGTGTTATTGTGTGTGTACATTCTTGCTTGTTAGTTGCACGATTATGGAACGACTATAAGGCTTACATACTTTGAACATTTACCAGTACTGCTAATGAGATTTTAATGCAACATTTTGGTTTACTTGAAAATATATTCTGGATTTAAAGTACTTTCTGTGAGATACCAGATGACACAGTGGTTAGTTTATGTGACAGCTACACGATTTTATCACGACACTACTAATGTGTGACATAATTTACATTGTTGCTTTTGCGGTGTATCTGCTTTATATCTGCACAGTTTTTCTGTATTATTCTGGAAAGCAAAACATGTTTTATTAGTAACTTTTGTGGTATAGCAACAATGAGACAGCCTTTTTCGTGGCACAACATTACGTTACTGTACAGTACTTTCTTCATCACGCCAATAAGCATAATAACTACGATATCTATACGCAAAGCATGTCACTTTTGTGTATTATGAGGTAAGTACATTGACTTCTGCAGAACTTAGCTTTCGGAGGACGATAACTACGACACTTCCACAGAGATTATGTTGCAACAAGACGCACATTTAGCGCTACAGGACACGTATTTGAGTGATTGATTTTGTACTTAAAAATATTTATTTTTAAAGATATTTGGAGTACAATAATACAAAGGTTTTCCGTGATACATTTCATTCCATTGCTGTAATCTGTAACACCTGAGGGTATAATTACATTAATCCTCAGGGGGGTACACGCCTACTTTGTGTACCATGTGTTTGGCAAGCACAAGGAGCCCTAGCTAATATGGTATTTGCTTATACAACTTTACACTTCGGTACCATATTTCTCTAACACAGAATTACACAGCTATCTGATTATTTGACAGAGAAACAAACATTCTTTTTACTACATCAGTGACAGATGTTTACGCATTTACAGAGTTGGATTACTTCACAGTTATGAAATTGTATTTTGTCTGTACTGTGTGAACTGTTCATATTTTTTCGGACCCATTGTGATACTATGAGAGCTTTGAATGATGTATTTGGTATGAGATCATGATTTTTAAAGTACGTTTGAGGCAGATGACATTTTTGACATGAGCAGAGAATTTTTTTAATTATTGGAGGAAGGTACGACGATTTTGAGATTTGACTGAGGTGTTATGATGTTATTTTTACGACGACGATGTGTATTATGCTGCTGAGGTATGTTTATGATTAATAGGCTGATGCTATATGAGTTATTTGATTATGATACTTATCTGTTATGATGCAATATTGAAGAAGTGTCGACGAATAAGGTAAGGAGTAATGAATAGTGGTTAGGGACGCTGACTTGTGAAAAAGGATGTTGGAAACCGAGAATCGTACTTTAAGAGTTATGAAATGTGTGACTGTATCACAATGCTGACCAATATTTTTTTTTTGACACTTATATTTATAGGATTTTGTTTATACAGATTTGCAACGCTAATTCTTGACCTGTGAAATATTTTTATATGAGACTGCCACGGTAGCAGAAACTGCTGTCGTAAATATTTCCATACGAAAGTTAAGTGACCACCTGCACGTAATGCGTCGCGGGCACCCAGCTGTGTCAGACGCCTGGAGAAAAAGCCATTATTGCGAGCCCTTTTCAGCGGCACAGGTAGAACAAAAAAAAAAGGGGAGGCCATTATCCTTGGAAATATTCTTACATCTGCAAACCTGATAATGACAAGTGTCTTTCTACGAGAATTGAGAGCTACTGACTTACGAAATGCCACATAGCTATTGAATGATGTTTTTATGCTTTGGTTTGCGTAATTGCTTATTTCATTTGATACCTGTTTTCCAGCTGTGTTGCAGCATTGCTTTTATAAAATGAAATGCATTTGCTAATGTGAACACTTTCTGTCAACAGATCTATTAAATTATTTTATGATCCACATTCTTTAAAAAAGGAGCACTTGGAAAGGAAAGAACAATAAGAAGGAACTAGTAACAGTAACACATAATTTTCTTTTCAAGTACTTGGTAATTTCTTTTGTAGAATAAATTGTGATGCATCACTCTAGTGTTAAGATGTGACATAGGTATTAGACATGGCCATTTTTAGTGTAATATTTTTTTCTGCTTGAGCTATGTCATGTTTTGATATAAGTTATTACATTTGCTGCTGCTAGCTTTGCCAATTTGCATTTTTTGCATTGCTGTTTGTGATAATTTGTTATGTGATGCTGCATTGCCTCGTCCCTTAGTTTAGCATCTGAGCTCAGTAGATTTAAGTTAGCTTAAGAGGGGGTAGCCTCTAAGAGAATGAGTTACGATGAATTGGAAGAAATGCATTGAGAAAACAGGTTTAGGTAGGATTTTCTTGGAAATAAATGTTGAGGTAAGAAATGTGTGAACATATAAATACAGAAAGCATGCTTAGATAGAATTTTTTTGGTGGAAACAAAGGATGAAATAAGAGGAAAGATATATGAAGTTTTGGGTTGGACTGCAGTACCAAATGTTACACTGAAAACGAACCCTGTCCTTTCCTATTGGTGTTATCCCACTACGTGTTTGTGTACCCTTGTGTATTTGTTTTCTTCCTGTCTCTGTGTAGTTTCATAGAATTTTTTTTCTTTTAATATTAAGCTACATTCACTATGATGAGGAATACTGTTATCCTCGAATATAATTGGCATTAATAATATGTTATTTACTTTGTAAAGATGTTAGATATTATTAATTCTGTTCTGTTTAATGCTCACATGTGAAGGTGATGTTTCAAAAGTTATTGTGATCTTTATGTATTTACTTATGTCATAATTCCTGTAACACTGATGTATATGTCTATTTCTATTCTTTTGTAAAGCCTGTGTTACTACAAATGTTATCTGTATTGTTATGTTCTTTAATGATGTATTTTGTACCTTTGTAATTGTATTTTCATGTTGTAAATTTATAATTGTACAGACACCAGTTCTTCAAATTAAGTTACATTTCACTGCACACGTTTCTGTTGGTCATAGTATATGGACAATATGTGAGAAGTAGGGACTGTTAGTGTTTGCATGTGTGTTAATAATTCAGCAAGGGACTTGATAACAGCATTGCTGGTTCTAAGGACAATTCCAAAAACTTTGTGAGTGCACAAGTGGTGGTTTATGGACTTGCTATATTCTCTGCAAGACTCTTCGATGGTGATTGTGCACCTGCACAGTCGCAACAGATGGCTGCTGGCCATTTCTACAAGGACTACAGTGGGTCTGCACCTCTGGTGGCCCACCAATACATTATCTCTGCAAGGACTACAGTGGGTCTACATCTTTGATGATCCATCAATACCATTATTTCTACAAGGACTGCAGTGGGTCTGCACCTCTGGTGGCCCACCAATACCACAATCTCTACCAGGACTCCAGTGGGTCTGCTCTGTGATGACTTACCTACCAATACTTTTCAAAACTTCGAATGACTCTGCTGTGGGTTTGCTCCATTGTGGCCCATTACCTGTCAGCATGTCAAGAGTCAGCACTGTCTTTCCGTTGGAAGGACAACAGTACTTCTTCAAGACTGCATGGAAATCCACTACTTCTGTGTGCAATTTCTTTTACTAATGAGACTTTGTGAAAAAAAACCTGTAATTACTGTTATGATGAATGATCAGGACTATCTTTATGGACTGTGAGAAAATTTTAGCTTTTGACCAACATTGTATCAATAAGTGTGTGCATTTGATTTCTTTGTTATTGTAATTATGAAAAATTTTATCAAATCATTATTGGCCACTGCCCAAAAAAAAATTTGTAAAATTTTTTGTGGGGAGCATGGGGGCTATGTAAGTAGGCTGTTTATGTTTTCTCTATGTAAGTAGGCTGTTTATGTTTTCTTATTGGCAACGTTACGTAGTGCTCAATATGAAAATCACTGGCTGTGCTGTGTGCAGTCTGTGGCTAGTTTGCATTGTTGTCTGCCATTGTAGTGTTGGGCAGCGGCAGCTGGATGTGAACAGCACGTAGCGTTGCGCAGTTGGAGGTGAGCCGCCAGCAGTGGTGGATGTGGGGAGAGAGATGGCGGAGATTTGTAATTTGTCATGAACTGCTATATTTATATATGATGATATCAAGGTAAATACATTGTTTGTTCTCTATTAATATCTTTCATTTGCTAACTATCCCTATCAGTAGTTAGTGCCTTTAGTAGTTTGAATCTTTTATTTAGCTGGCAGTAGTGGCGCTTGCTGTATTGCAGTAGTGGGAGAAACGAAGATTATTGTGAGGTAAGTGATTTAGTGATTTGTGAAAGGTATAGTTTAATGTTAGTCAGGGCCATTCTTGTGTAGGGAATTTTGAAAGTCAGATTGCGTTGCGCTAACAAAATATTGTGTGTCAGTTTAAGCACAGTCATGTAAAATTGTTCAAAGGGGACGTTTCATAGTGACTATCGTAGGCGCACATTCTGACACTTCGGTCATACTTCGCAATTTATGGCGAATGATGCTTTGCGAATTGAAGCTCCCCTTTTAGTCAATACACAAATTCTCTGCACAGCGCCATACATGTGCGATTTGTAGCATCTTAGCTTTAGAACGCATTCTTAAAGATTTTTCATTTACTACAGGCATTGCAATTTGTGTTACACATCTCCTGCTTACGTCTGTCGTTCACAACTGATTGGTTTTCGATAGCTCGCTGGACAGACTGAAAGTCTTTCGATTCCGCAAAATTTGCCGGTTGCGTTGAGTGAGAATTGTCATCAGCATGCTGCTGAATTTGTGCAGCACTATTCTCGTGATCCTCAATTTCAGATGGTGACGTGAGCAATCGCCCCTTAACATTACGCACGTCGGCTTGAATGTATTTGATCTGGCGGGACTTCAGCTGCGTCTTTTTGTGCACCTTACTGACCAAAACGTTTGAAGCTCTTTTATTCATCGTTGTAATCAATAAAGCTTTGTCCAGTTCTCGAACATCCGTAATGTTTGTAATTTTTCGTCAACTACCGACTGTCGTTCTGTAAACAATTGTTTTAAATCTGTTCATTCGCTATCTCTTCGAATTGTAAATTAACAACGAGTAATCCTGCGGTAAAAGTGTGTTTTGTCTAAATTCTGTTCAATTGGCTGTAAATCCTGTTCAAGTCGTTGCATGTTTTGTCAGTTATCCTGTCTGAGTTGTAGGGTTTGTAGGTTGTTTTGCTTCAAAAATTATTAAAGTCGGTCTATGCTTTGTTCGGATCGTCGGTTGTTTTGCTGCATAATTTGTTGTAGTCGTCGGTTGTTTTGTTCAGACTTGCGGCCGGTTCCCACTAGAGCGCGGCAGCGCGGCGTGCGGCAACGGCAGCGGCAGCGGCAAGCGTTTTCAACACCGACTCCAAGGAAGGCCTCGGCGCCATTCGGTGACGTCACGTCAGCTAGGCACGGCGAACGCCAGCTCTGTTGCAGGCAGAAACGCCTGGCGGTGCTTATCACTATAAATCTATTATTATTGGACAAAACGTTTGGTATTGTTTTGGATTCTGTAGTTTTATTTACATGAAAGATTTTCTTACTATCGTAAAGCTGCAAATGAAGATCGTAGTTCTGTATTACTGAATCCTGTCCAAACAAACGTAAATCAATATAAGAAGACGCTTTGCCCCATTGCAAGCTTCGGAAATTTTACATTCGAGTAACTATATTTACTTGATCAATTTTGTTATCGAAACTTACCCTAACCCCCTTACAATGAACTCGTTTCTTTTATTTATTTATTTATTTTCCATTGACATCGTCCTTGGAAATGTGAACTAATTTACATGTGTAAATGTCCAACTGTTGCCAGTCATTAGATTGCAGTCGTTTTCAACGAAAGGAATTGTAAACAGGAAACGAAATAGCTTCATACACCGAAAATACTGCTGAGCTTAAACTTTTTTAAACTTGCACATTAGAAAAGATAAATATTCCCCTCTTGCAACTGAAAGGAGAAACTTTGTAAGATAAAAAAATTTTATTTGATAAAACAAGTATCTCTCTTTTGCCTCTTCTTCTGTCCCCCACTCCCTCCCCCAAAGTGTACAGTCGCAAGATATTTCATTAACATTCAGTGCTCCTCACCCCATAGTCAACCAAGATACCTAAAGAAGAGCACCAATATGTTCACAGTTTCTTGTAAAAGCAACACAGTACAAACGTAACTTCTTCATATTTACAAGTAAGGTAAAGAAGCACGAATTCTGTTGCTGCTGGACCGTGAAGTTGTTTTTGTATGTCAACCCTTAAAACAGGTGGAACTTTAAGTTCAGGACTACACTATTTGTTAAGAAGTGTAACGAATTGCACAATTAATTGATTGCAGAAATCTCTCAGAACAATGTGTGTCGGTCAACTACCGCCAATAGTTTCACAGTTTCCTGTGTCAGAGAGGGAGACACCACCATTACGAGTACGCCTGCAACAGACCTGGCGTTCGCCGTGCCTAGCTGACGTGACGTCACCGACAAGCGCCGAGGCCTTCCTTGGAGTCGGTGCTGGCGTTTTCCGCTTCGCTCTGACGCGGCGGCTCGTGGAGCTGGCGTTCCCATCTGACGCTGGCAGTAGCCAATGACGGACAGCCACTGAGGTACGGGGCGGGACCCACCAAAACGCCCGGTGCGCTTGATTAACTGTATCTTACACCTACACGAAGGAAAGACCAAGATGTGCGAAGACATACGAATTTTTCATTTTCTGTACAATGTACTCTTTCACATATTTCATTATTCGTGTTTTCTCATTTCATCATAAACAGATTTCATGACTACCGTTCACGATTGTTCACTATCTCCTGACACATTGAAACAATGTACGATAAAAGAGATTATTCAGATAGTTAAGCGAGACAAAAATTTAAAATGTGATACGGTAGCAGGTACACGAAAACAGTAAGAACACAAAGGCTAGGGGGAAGGGATGAAAGTGGAAGCCACATCATAGAATTTCTCACAGAGCATAATGCAATCATCGCCAGCATCTTGCTTAAGAATCACGAAAGAATAATATATATTTGGAACAGAGTTTTCGAAACAAAATTTTAAATTATAAGACACTTACCGGTGCAGACGCAAACCTACAATAATTCATTGGTTACGAGCGGCAATTGACAACTAAAGAGACAGTAAACGGTAGCAAATTAAAGAGATGGAACTTGAATCAGTCAAGACCCACAGTTTTTCGATAATCTTAAAAGTTACCGTAATGCAACGACTGACTGAAACAGAGGAAGGAATCTTTGAGAGAAGAAGTCGTGAATGCAGCATGGTATGTGAACGGGAAAAAGGTGCAGTAGAAATCGTTAGATAAAACGTGATGTATTAAATTTGACAAGAGGGAAAAATACAAAAATGCAGGAAATAAAGTAGGCCATGGGAAATAGAAATGTCTAAACATGACGTTGACAGGAAGTCCAAAATCGCAACGCGATTATGCACTCGGAAAACATAGGAGAATGAAAATGAGAAAGAAAACTTTGCTCACAGGAGAAACAACTGTCAAGAACTCATTTGGCAAGCCAGAACTAAGCAAATATGAGAAGGCTAGAAGGTGGAAGGAATATGTAGAGAGGAGAGGGGGAGGGGTTGCACAAACTAACCTAAGCACAATGTTAGATTCCTGTGAGATGTCTGAACACGCAAGGCAATACTGATCCTACCACTTATTTAAGTAGACACACTGAAGAACTGCGAAACTGTGTTTATAGCATTTGTATGTTTAGAGAAAGGTTTTCACAATCTTAATTAAAATATTCTTTGAAGCTCTGGAGATGTCATTGATAAAACACAGGGACACAAGATTATTTACAACTTCTACAGAAACTGAACTGCATTTCTAAGACTTCAATGACTTAAAAGGGAAGCAGTAATTCAGAAGGCAGAAGTAGAGAGAATATAAAATGAAGACTGTCAATACCAAGAAAAGCGTGTTGAAAAAGAAAATTTGTTCACATCGAATATAAATTCTAATGATTGTGTATTATTTTGCAAAGTTATTTGTGTGGAGTGCAGCCATGTATGTAAGTGAAACATGGACAATGAACAGTTCTTTCAAGAAGACAATGGACACTTTCAAAACGTGACGATCAATACGAATGCTGAAGATTATATACGAGGATCGTGTAACTAAAGAAGAGGTACGGAATTAAATAGAGGAGGAAGAGGAAATAACGGCACAGCTTTGACTACAAGAGGGGTGAGTTGACAGGACATATTATGAGGCGTCAAAGAGTGAGGACAAAGGGTTTGGGTGATAGTATTCTGATAATAATCATCTGTTGAAATGCTATCTATTAATGTAAGCAGTGAATTTAGTCTTCCATGCACTCCTCCACAAAACATTTAAACCAAAACTGAAATCAGCTGAACACCAAATCTTTCAACCACTGTCTGACAACTACTGCATTCTCTTTCAACTTTCTATAACTATCACTGGCTAGCCACACACACATACAGATATAAGGAGAACAGAAATAAACAAACACTAGTTTTCAGCCTATAATTCTTTAGGTTGTACATAAACAAAACAAACAGGAAGGGACATGAGGTGAACACACTGTAGTTACGACTTCAAATCAGTGTTTTCGGTAAAATGTCTACAGCTAGAGACAGAAGAAAAAAGAGCGAACATGAAAATGTGCTTATGTTCCATAATCTAAGTTTTAGTTCAACCTCCAGCATGTGACCAGGTGAGGGGAAACGCAGATGTCCGCCAAAAACTCGATTCACTGTAAGCAATCAGTTATTCACGTAAAAAAAAAGAGATGTGAACTGTTTTATAATCTGCAAGTATCACATATTAAAACAAAACTGAATCATTCTAGATTCCACCGAAGATGCCTTCAAGTAAAAACGCGTCTTGAACCAATAAAGTACACTGGATCAAGGAAAAAACGTTTTTTACTTACTAAAGGAAATAATAAATAGCTGTAGATACTTGGCAAATTACATCTTATGACATACCAGCAATTTAGTTTCGGTTTAACTTCTCATTCCACATGCTATTAAATGCCGTTTAAAAAACTTCATCTATCCCTTCTGAAAAACTGTAGTTACTTTCATATCTCGGTAGACGAAATACATGACTTTTTACAAGTTATCGTTTGCAAAAAAACACGTTTCGATTTCTTGAACCGTTTACGAAATTTGCGGTTGATACAACCACATGGTTTACGAGGAGCAGGAGAAAGCATCGGTCGCATCGCGAGCGATCCGCACCCTGGTCGCCGCACAGCCCGTGGGTCAATTCTAGTGTCCGATACCACCCGTCGGCTTTCACCAATTACGTAATGTGTGATGTTATTTTGTTTGTGCCGCAGATTGCTGTCGATGAACGTTAAATGATTTCTCTAGATTTCCTCGTAACGCGCGTATATTAAAAATTCGATGTAGATTGTTTTGTTTTCATCTCGTAATTGTTTTCGGTTTCTTTTGTTAATGAAAGTAGTCGCGATTTATAAGGTATTGATATCTGACGCTGTTCGTTACGGATGAGTCAGTCGTTTTTACTGCGAAAATTCTGCTTCAGAAAATGAGTGTCCGTAAATCAACTATAAAATTTTTGTAATCATTGGGCGTCATTGCTGAATTTTGCAAGTGCAGTGTCTGTGGAAAGTATATAGTTTTGATGAAGGTTGCGTAATCACGAACTTCCAACGAATTCATGTGGAGGTGCAGAAAAAATAACATATGAAAACCCATACGCAGGGGGACGTGGTTCGAAAGATAGAGGCTGAATTTAGAAGTAATTGTAATGCTAACCTACTATTTTTGATATGAATCTTCTTGCAAATCTGTCATGCACGAAGCAGGGGTTTCGTGTGGCACTGTAGTCGTCTGGTTCTCGTTTTGTAGCGAAGTTTGTGTTTCTTATTATTTTTTCATTAGTTATTGTGGATTTTGCTTCTTCCGTTACAGTTTGACCTTCTAACATTGTTATTTCTTGTTATATCGTTATTTAGTTCTTCTCAGCCTCGATCTTTGACTCCTTCGGAAGTTCATATGCGCCAAGTTTCTTTTAATGTAGCCACTTTTATGTTTTCCTTTTCGATTTTTCTGCTACAGTTCTCTTATTTTTACTGTCACTCCTGGTGTATAGATTTTACTGAGTGTTATTTCGAGCTACTGTAGTTGGTGTGACTTTCGTGTAGTATAGTTATCGGTTGCAAGGTTTGGTCATCTTTGCGTCTGCAGGAATGTGCGTAAAGATTTTCATTTTTTGAAAGTCTAGTCGTATTCTGTGGTTCTCTACCAAGATCATTTTTTAAGCACGTTTCTGGTATGTTATAAGATTTTTTGCGCAACAAACAGCAATATTGGATTCAGTAACTAGAAATGACGTCCTACATAGGTTGCTTCTAGTTACCGATTCCAGCTATTCGACGGTTCATTATTGAGACCGTTTTTGCAGTACGTGCGGAAAATATAATATAATATATGCACTCGCAATTGCTCTCGTGTTCGTAGTTATTTCAGTCATCTTCAACTCGTTTAAATGAAATTTGCGCGTAAATCATAGTCTCGTTAAATGGATTATTTTATGGCACGCTCCATTGTTTAAGAATATGATCCGTTCCATTGCAGCATCTTTGTCTTACGGATGACGTCTTGGGTCAAAGCCGACGGGTGGTATGGGACACTAGAATTTACCCCAGCCCGTCAGCCGACATATCATTCGATATCTCGAGAACGGTATTCTGCTCTCAGCTTCAAAAACAATTTCGATAGGTTGACTAAATTTCATAGGCAATAATGTATTACCTAAAATGAACTTTACGCAAACTCCACGCAATGCGTTTTTACTCCTGCACACTCACTAAAATTTCGTGTAAAGGTTTACGTAAATGCGATACAGCAAGTAACTACGACGAATAACGGGAAGAAATTCGGTCCTTTATCGAGAGAAGATATCAGGCTGTAAGATGCACAAGACAGGGGCAAACCGATGACGGCGTTTCCATGGCAACCACGCCGCTGCCGCACGGCAGCCCTATTGGGGACCGGCCTTTAGATGTTTTGTTGAAACATGAGTTTAATATCAGCATTAGTGCAAGGAATTTCTCATTACAAAACCCATTGTTTAATCGTGTCTGCATTACATGCTGTGTTGCCTGGCATTATTTGCGTACTGTTCGTGACATTTTTGGGAGACTGAGACGAATTTTGCAAATCTTTAAACTGAGCGGGATTCTGGAAATCATCTGTGGTATTTTGGGGGCCTTCAGAAAAAAAAAATATATCGGCGTTGGCAAAAATGTTGGAATCAGTAATCGGTCGCATGACTGTACTGTAAGCTGTCTGACTCTTATGAACTAATTGAGGCGCTTGCTGCTTTCTTGCGTCAGAGTTCGTGGCTAAATTGCAAGTAGAAATTTCAGAAATGGGATTACCGTCATTAACTGAACTTTGTTCGGAAACAATTCTTGTAGCACTTGAAGTTCGCGATTTACTATTGGTGGTAGTACACGGTTTAACCATTATTATAGCAAAAGCAAAAAAATTTCAAAGACAAAATAAATCATACAAAATCACAAATAAAATGCTGAAACAAAATGAAACTACAACATTGGAGAAAAGCAGAGCACGTAATCTGTCTACAGAGAAAAGTTCGCACTGTACAGAATTGTCGCCAAGTTCTTGTTGTACGATAGTGTATAGTCATATTTACTGATATTTTGCCTGTGTGGTAATGTGAAGTTCGACTCGTGATAAGAGTAACAGTCAAGCCGGTACGTAGGTTCGTAGGTAATCTCGTAATTCTTGAAAAGTGATCAAAAATGCGGATGTTAATCAGATAATAATAACAACGGCGTGTGACTAGGGCCTCCCATCGGGTAGACCGCTCGCCTGGTGCAGGTCTTTCTATTTGACGCCACTTCGGCGACCTGCGCGTCGACGGGGATCAAATGATGACGATTAGGACAACACAACACCCAGTCCCTGAGCGCAGAAAATCTCCGACCCAGCCGGGAATCGAACCCGGGCCCTCAGGATCGACAGTCCGTGGCTCTGACCACTCAGCTACCAGGGCCGAACAGTTAATCAGAAATACAACATTAAACTGTGTTTTGCAACGTTCGTGATGAGAGTACACACTGTGTTGTTGAATTTAAGAAAACTGACTGCGAGAAAAATAATGAAGTATAAATAACTGTCAAAAATGTGATGTGTGATAAGAATATCGCTGTTGAGATGTTAATTGTATCTCATGTAAATTATAAACGGCCTGTTCGTTTGCATTATGAATAAATGCTGCGCTGCTGATATCTCCAAACTAGTACGCCTGCTGCTTCGCTAGTTAAGAAATAAAAATTCAAACTACAAGCAACGCGATCCGCAATGTGTGCTTTCAACTACAGTGACATCCACAAAAATTCTGTACTAATAATCAGTCAGTCAGTTAAAAGTTCGAGAAAACTATGTATGTGAAACTTGAAATGAAGAGACAAATGCTGATTGATGGAAAAACAATAAATTAACTGTATTAACGAAACGTTACATCAATAAGACAAAATATTTTAACGCTTTAAATATTAAAAATTCACTTTAATTTAATATTGGAAAAACCTGAACAAATTCTGTATACTTTATGACAAACACGTATGCTATCCATCGTTGAAGAAAATTCAGGAAATCAATTGTAAATCTTTACTATTTAAAACAGTCTTGATCACTATTTGTTTATCAAGGTGACCGGTTTCGACCACTACTGTGATCATCTTCAGACCAATGAGTAAGAGACTCCTTCTGCTGGAGACTCAGTAGTAAATATTTGTAAGACATTGATCACTGCCTCTCCCATAATGTATTCAAAAGTGATCAATTCTAAATCCCTGAAAAATTATTTACTACACTTGGATGTTTCGGCAAATGCGATTTTACCCTCGATATGTTGGCGAAAATATATTTTTAATTCCGGAGGTAGGCATAAAATATCATCCGAAATTGTGCTAAACGCATTCTCTGAAAATTATTTCGAGCAGTTAGTTCATGATCCCACGCGAATAGTAAACGGCTGTGAAAACACACTTGACCTCTTAGCAACAAATAATTCTGAGTTAATAACGAGCATCAAAACCGATTCAGGGATTAGTGAACACCGAGTTGTCGTACGAGATTGAATATTGTAATCTCCAAATCCTCGAAAAATATAGCTATTCAAAAAACAGATAAAAATTCATTTGACGCATTCCTAAGAGACAATCTCCACTCATTCCAAATTAATAATGTAAGTGTAGACCAGATGCGGCTTAAATTCAAAGAAATAGTATCGGCAGCAATTGAGAGATTTATACCAAATAAATTAACAAACGATGGAGCTGATTCTCCTTGGCACACAAAACGGGTTAGAACACTGTTGCAGAAACAACGAAACAAACATGCCAAATTTAAACAGACGCAAAATCCCCAAGATTTGCGATCTTTTACAGAAGCTCGAAATTTAGGGCTGACTTCAATGCGAGACGCCTATAACAGTTTCCACAACGAAATTTTGTCTCGAAACCTGGCAGAAAATCATAAGAGATTCTGGTCGTGTGTGAAGTATGTTAGCGGCAAGAAACAACCAATACCTTCTCTGCGCGATAACAATGGAAGTACTGTCGAAGGCAGTGCTGCCAAAGCAGATTTACAAAACACAGCCTTCCGAAAAGCCTTCACGAAAGAAGACGGAGTAAATATTCCAGAATTCGAATCGAGAACAGCCGCCAACATGAGTAACGTAGAAGTAAATATCCTCGGAGTAATGAAGCAACTCAAATCACTTAATAAAAGCAAGCCTTCTGGTCCAGAATGTACACCAATTAGGTTCCTTTTGCACTAGGTTGATGCGTTAGCTCCATACTTCACAATCATATACAATCGTTCGCTCGACGAAGGATCCGTACCCAAAGACTGGAAGGTTGCGTAGGTCGCACAAATATTCAAGAAAGGTAGTAGGAGTAATCCGCTAAATTACAGGCCCATATCGCCGGCCGTGGTGGCCAAGCAGTTCTAGGCGCTACTGTCCGGAAGCGCGCGACCGCAGCTTCGAATCCTGCCTCGGGCATGGGCGTGTGTGATGTCCTTAGGTTAGTTAGGTTTAAGTAGTTCTAATAAGTCCCATAGTGCTCAGAGCCATTTGAACAGGCCCATATCGTTAACGTCGATATGCAACAGGATTTTAGAACATATATTGTGTTCGAACATTGTGAATTACCTCGAAGAAAACGGTGTATTGACGCACAGAAACATGGGTTTAGAAAACATCGTTGCTGTGAAACACAACTAGCTCTTTATTCACATCAAGTGTTGACTGCTATTGACAAGGGATTTCACATCGATTCTGTATTTCTGGATTTCCAGAAGGCTTTTGACACTGTACCACGTAAGAGGCTTTAATTGAACTTGCGTGCTAATGGAAAATTGTCTCAGTTATGGGACTGGATCTGAGATTTCCTGTCAGAGAGGTCACACTTCGTAGTAATTGACGGAAAGTCGTCGAGTAAAACAGAAGTGATTTCTGGCGTTCCCCATGGTAGTGTTATAGGCCCTTTGCTGTTCCTTATCTATATAAACGATTTGAGAGACAATCTCAGCAGCCGTCTTCGGTTGTTTGCAGATGACTAGTAAAGTCATCAGAGGATCAGAACAAATTGCAAAATGATTTGGAAAAGATATATATATATATATATATATATATATATATATATATATATATATATATATATATATATATATATATATGGTGCGAAAAGCGTCAGTTGACCCTAAATAACGAAACGTGTGAGGTCATCCACACGAGTGGTAAAAGGAACTCGTTAAACTTCGGTTACACGATAAATCAGTCTAGCCGTCTAGCGTAAATTCAACTAAATACCTAGGTAGTGCAATTAGGAACAACATAAATTGGAAGTATGGGGAAGGCTAACCAAAGACTGCGTTTTATTGGCAGGACTCTTAGAAGATGTAACAGACCTACTAAGAAGACTGCCTACACTACGCTTGTCCGCCCTCTTTCAGAATGCTGCTGCGCGGTGTGGGATCCTTACCAGATAGGACTGACGAAGTACATCGAAAAAGCTCAAAGGAGAAATATGGGAGAGAGTGTCACTGAAATGATACTGGATTTGAGCTGGTTATCATAACAAAGGCGTTTTTCGTTGCAGCGGAATCTTCTCACGAAATTCCAATCGCCAACTTTCTCCTCTTAATACGAAAATATTTTGTTGACACCGACCTACATAGGGAGGAACGATCACCATGATAAAATAAGGGAAATCGGAGCTCGTACGGAAAGATCTAGGTGTTCGTTCTTTCCGCGCGCTATACGAGATTGGAATAATAGAGAATTGTGAAGGTGGTTAGATGAACCGTCTGTCAGGCAGAGTATCCATGTAGATGTAAATATCCGCTTAATGACACGCTATGTTGCAATCATATGAACAGTGTTAACGAGAGACACCTATAGCCGACAAATTCCCATAGTTATGAAACGTCAACGATAGCAGAAATTTTACAATCCGTGTCAGCTACATACACATCTACATTTTAAAGAAAACTTGTACCTGCACGATCGACCACTGGGGAAAAAACCTTGGATGACATCGATATGTTTCATCCCAGGGCTGGAGACACAGAGGTACAGGTACAGAATGGAGAATTAAAACTGTTCTCTGAGGAAGGTATTCACATGAGACTGTTTCGAAAGTGTTACCCAGGATTTTTTTTTAGCAGATAGTTGGACAAACGACTTCTGGGAGCATCAGTGGTCGTAAGTCTATCAGTGAATACAGGTGTTAAACATATGTTCTGAAAGACAGGAAAATGTTTGCTTAGCGAGAGTTACAGGCAACAAATTACAAAATATCTCAGTACTCAACATCAAGTATTCGGCACTGAGGACCAATATGTGGAGAAGACAAGTCATAAGGGTCGTTCAATAAGTAATCCCTCACATTATTTTCTCAGAATATATTTATTTTCAAGAGTCAGAATTTCTTGACAATATACGAGTACATCAACATGTCTTGTCGACGTTCTATTTTTCTACGTTCTATGGCCGTGAGCCAACATTGTGGAAGACCACGTGTTATTCCTTGCTGGTAAAAGCTCTCGCCCTGTAGGCGAAGCCATGTCGTCCGTGCACCCCCGTCATCTTCAGACTGTGTTCCCCGTACAGAATCCTTAAGCGGCGCAAAGAGGTGCAAGTCCGAGGCTGCCAGTTCTGGTCTGTAGGGTGGATGGGGCAGCGATGTCCAGCCCAATTTGGCGACGTGTTTCCGCGTGTGTGGGCGTGCATTATAGTGTCGGAGCAAGATTTCTGCTGGATTCTCGCCCGATCGGACACGTCGGGAACAGTTCTTGAGTTTATTCAGAGTCTTCACGTATGTCTGTGGCCCTCTCGGCGTCACATCCACGAGAATGGCGCCACCACAATCCCAGAAGACTGCCACCGTGACTTTTCCGTCAGAGGGGGCCGTCTCGAATTTCTTCTTTTGCTGTGAATGATGACGATGCCACTCCGTGGACTGCCTTTCCGTTTCCGGCCAAAGTGGTGGTCCCAGCTTTCGACCCCCGTAACGACCCGTGACAAAAAGGACTCTGCGTCGGTCTCAAAACGCTCCGACAATTCAGACGAAATGGTCTGCCTCAGAATCTTGTGGTCCGATGTGAGCGTTCGTGGAACCCATCGTGACACCTCTTTGAACACGCGAGAGTCTCGATCACTGCAGACGCACTTCCAAAGCTGACAGACAACTGTAGAGCCAGTTGTCGAGTTGTGATGCGCCGGTCGGCACGGTTAATGGCGTCCGCACGACTCAGCACGTCTGGAGTATGTTGAGTCCCTTTTTCAATATTTACCATTATCGAGGTGAAACATAAATAAAAATGACTGTATGTGACTCAAAATGAACTGCAAACATCGATTTATCTGCGAAAGGTAATAACACTAACTGTAAAAATATACAATATACATCGATAGATGCAGAAAAGACATTATTTTTATTGTATGAGATTATAATGTGTAAGTAATTAAAAGAAGTATTATTATCTTTGTAAGAGTATAAAACACAATGCAATGCTCATTCTTCTGTCTAGTCTGTTTTGTTCTGTTCGTTCTGGTGTTAGCTGGAATAAGGTACGCAAGCTATTGTGCTGCGCTAGCATTTGTTTCTGTCGTAACGTAATTGCAAATATTTAATGGTGTAAACTGTGTCCGAATAAGAATATATTAGTATAAAGTGATCTCCGTGTGTTATTTCGAGAAACTACGCCACATTTATCTTACGGAAAGAATATTTAATGAAAATTATTTAGCATGTTTCCAGCTGCTGCGGAGCGAGTAACAGTGATCTCTGACTGTTAACAATTAGCCGCCATTACGCGGTACATTCAAAAATATTTTTTCACAGCACAATGTCTGATAGCCGGAGCGGAAGAAATTATGTAAAGATATTCAGTGAGATTAATTGAAGGAATCCTGTGAAATAATTTTATTAAAACTTGTCTATTTTCTGTGATAGTGAACTGGAGCTGAGTAAAACTACGCTATTGCATTTACAGTAATTTGTAGGGAGCCTGGCACTCGATAAAACCAGATATAATACGTAATTGGCAACCTACGAAATTCATTATTTTGCTTATTGCATCTCTTTCGTATTTTTTTGAAAGCTAAACGTAAAAACTAACTTCACTAAAAATCAGTAACAGATCACTATAAATCAAAGGACAAACAAATTTAGTAGGAGAGTGTTTCCTCTAAAATATATTAGTTACACTTTTTTTTAAGAGATATAATAAGCAGTGGCTGTGACGACGACCCGAGCGTGGCTGGCCGTGGAGCTCTGTTATTGCATTTCCTGACGCTGTGACTTTCTTTACCCATCGCCGGCTGTACTCCTATCAACTCCGTACACTGAACACAGACGTTTATGGATGTTCGCCGCGGTTTTTTTCTCTGCAAACAAGAATTCAATAACAGCACGCTGCTTGCCATGTGAGTCGTATGTAGACGCCATTTTGACGCTGTGCTACGGCTCCGCCATCCGCCAGAACGGTTCGATGCTTCACCAGCGCACAGAACAAACATCAGATGTGAAGCAGCTTTTTAAAAAAGTGTGCAGCATTACTTATTGGACCACCCTCGTAGAATACGTCGCGTATGTGCTGAGTGAGGCTGTGAGGCATGGGAGAGATACTCGTCATATGGAATTTTCAACGAAAGTAAAGATAGCTGCATGACAGAGTTAAACGAATTGAGTTGACAAACAAGAGTGCACCGAAGCGAAAATAGGTATAAGGAGAGCAATGTGGAAAGCGTTCGGTGAATTCGTGAACAAATGAAACTTAAATTAAAAATTAAAAAGAAGACACAAAAACCTGTAAAACAACTGAACAGCGGCAGTCCTTTCTAAAACGCCGCACTTTCGTTCTCTCTGTTCGGCGCCATGTCTTCCAGTTGTGCTTGTCCGGCATGCGCACCTCAGAGTTGTAATCCGTCTTTAACTAGCGTAACATTGTCAAAGAATATACTTACCTGTTTCTTTTATGTCACATTTTTAGAAAATTAATTACGAACTTAGTGCCACGCATTAGAGCGTCGTCGCGCTGGGGCGGCCCCACTTGACTGTGAATGCTTGGGGCTAAACGTGGACTTTAGACTCAACGGTTTGGTACTGTTGTTTTGATATTTACCTACTTTGCCTATTTAGTTTACTCGTATTTAAATTACATCCTTAGTCATTTTTAGACGACGCTTGATCCAGATATTGCTACTTACGTTAAACCTACAGGGGCAGTACATGTTTCTTTCTCCTTTTAAAGGGAGTTTCAAACACGAGAACTAATGGATTCCAGTACATCCACAAAGTGCCACATTTCCAGATCTCAGAAGGAACGGCAACTTCGAAAGAATAATGTTTTCCATAATTTTTAAGTTGGGCTGTTATTTTTCACGAGTCGCTAGGGACAACTGTATAAAAAGCTGGCATTGATTTAGTGGAAAGTACTTTGCAAATGGCCAGGCTAACGTGGCCGTAAGTCGCGTAAAAAGCTTGACTGGTGTTGCTGAACTCTCTCATTGGAAGCTGTTCAATAACCCTCGTGACAGATGGGCTTTGGCAGAACTGCAAAGACTGGGAAGCAGAACTCCAGTATTTTCACTTTATTATTTAAAAAATATTTTTACATTTAGAATGGTTTGCAATTCTCACTTATAGCTACTATTACTAATTAAAACGCATTAAACACTATCATCGTATTTTAACATTGTCACTTATGCTGAAGTGGGGCTGGTCTCATAGTTATCTTTAGTAAATTTAATATAGGACTGATTTATTTGTTTATGCACAACGGAATTTATTTTTCCTTTTTATATTTCTTTATATCGCCCTGACTTGATCCTTCATTATATAACGCCCTAACCTTAATCACATACTACTAACCTGCTTTGCAAGGTGTCAGGCAAATCCAACACCTTCCATGAAAACCCTGACATGATAAGCAAATCCAGTAGCATGTCACACAGCTCCGAATAAATCGTGACATTAAATTAACCAAAGTAATACGAGTAACGAGTGAGCAAATGGAATACCACAGACTTAACACAAGAAGGCCTAAATGCATGTCATACCTTCCCACCGTGAGACAGACGCAGTTCTGAGGGGAGAAACGAGAACAGAAGGCGAGAGCAGAACCGTGTAGGCTAGGACGCCCTACGATAAGGGACGGACACCCACGTCACCAGCCGACCGCCAGGACCACCCCCAGCCCATGTTAAAAGCTAGAGCCCTCCAGAAGAACAGTATAGATCTTACGATAACACTAAAAGGACCACACCAGCTGCAAGTTTTAGCGTGAGACTTTTTCGCGTCTCTGTTACCTTGCAAACGTTAAAAACATTGCCCCACCACGAAAAGTAACCACCAGGACCACCCCCCCCCAACCCATGTTAAAAGCTAGAGCCCTCCAGAAGAAGAGTATAGATCTTACGATAACACTAAAAGGGCCACACCAGCTGCAAGTTTTAGCGTGAGACTTTTTCGCGTCTCTGTTACCTTGCAAACGTTAAAAACACTGCCCCACCACGAAAAGTAACCACGAGGACGACCCCCCAGCCCATGTTAAAAGATAGAGCCCTCCAGAAGAAGAGTATAGTTCATACGATATCACTAAAAGGGCCACACCAGCTGCAAGTTTTAGCGTGAGACTTTTTCGCGTCTCTGTTACCTCGCAAACGTTAAAAACATTGCCCCACCACGAAAAGTAACCACCAGGACGACCCCCCAGCCCATGTTAAAAGATAGAGCCCTCCAGAAGAACAGTATAGATTTTACGATAACACTAAAAGGACCACACCAGCTGCAAGTTTTAGCGTGAGACTTTTTCGCGTCTCTGTTACCTCGCAAACGTTAAAAACATTGCCCCACCACGAAAAGTAACCACCAGGACGACCCCCAGCCCATGTTAAAAGATAGAGCCCTCCAGAAGAACAGTATAGATCTTACGATAACACTAAAAGGGCCACACAAGCTGCAAGTTTTAGCGTGAGACTTTTTCGCGTCTCTGTTACCTTGCAAACGTTAAAAACATTGCCCCACCACGGAAAGTAACCACCAGGACGACCCCCAGCCCATGTTAAAAGATAGAGCCCTCCAGAAAAACAGTATAGATCTTACGATTACACTAAAAGGACCACACCAGCTGCAAGTTTTAGCGTGAGACTTTTTCACGTCTCTGTTACGTTGCAAACGTTAAAAATATTGCCCCACCACGAAAAGTAACCACCAGGACCACCCCCCAGCCCATGTTAAAAGATAGAGCCCTCCAGAAGAAGAGTATAGATCTTACAATAACACCAAAAGGGCCACACCAGCTGCAAGTTTTAGCGTGAGACTTTTTCGCGTCTCTGTTACCTTGCAAACGTTAAAAACATTGTCCCACCACGAAAAGTAACCACCAGGACGACCCCCCAGCCCATGTTAAAAGCTAGAGCCCTCCAGAAGAACAGTATAGATCTTACGATAACACTAAAAGGACCACACCAGCTGCAAGTTTTAGCGTGAGACTTTTTCACGTCTCTGTTACGTTGCAAACGTTAAAAACATTGCCCCACCACGAAAAGTAACCACCAGGACGACCCCCCAGCCCATGTTAAAAGCTAGAGCCCTCCTGAAGAACAGTATAGATCTTACGATAAAACTAAAAGGACCACACCAGCTGCAAGTTTTTGCGAGAGACTTTTTCGCGTCTCTGTTACCTTGCAAACGTTAAAAACATTGCCCCACCACGAAAAGTAACCACCAGGACCACCTCCCCAGGGCATGTTAAAAACTAGAGCCCTCCAGAAGAACAGTATAGGTCTTACGATAACACTAAAAGGGCCACACAAGCTGCAAGTTTTAGCGTGAGACTTTTTCACGTCTCTGTTACGTTGCAAACGTTAAAAACATTGCCCCACCACGAAAAGTAACCACCAGGACCACCCCCCAGCCCATGTTAAAAGCTAGAGCCCTCCAGAAGAACAGTATAGACCTTACGATAACACTAAAAGGACCACACCAGCTGCAAGTTTTAGCGTGAGACTTTTTCGCGTCTCTGTTACCTTGCAAACGTTAAAAACATTGCCCCACCACGAAAATTAACCACCAGGACCACCCCCCAGCCCATGTTAAAAGATAGAGCCCACCAGAAGAAGAGTATAGATCTTACGATAACACTAAAAGGGCCACACCAGCTGCAAGTTTTAGCGTGAGACTTTTTCGCGTCTCTGTTACGTTGCAAACGTTAAAAACATTGCCCCACCACGAAAAGTAACCACCAGGACGACCCCCCAGCCCGTGTTAAAAGCTAGAGCCCTCCAGAAGAACAGTATAGATCTTACGATAACACTAAAAGGACCACACCAGCTGCAAGTTTTAGCGTGAGACTTTTTCACGTCTCTGTTACGTTGCAAACGTTAAAGACATTGCCCCACCACCAAAAGTAACCACCAGGACGACCCCCCAGCAAATGTTAAAAGCTAGAGCCCTCCAGAAGAACAGTACAGATCTTACGATAACACTAAAAGGACCACACCAGCTGCAAGTTTTAGCGTGAGACTTTTTCGCATCTCTGTTACGCTGTAAACGTTAAAAACATTGCCCCACCACGAAAAGTAACCACCAGGACGACCCCCCAGCCCATGTTAAAAGCTAGAGCCCTCCAGAAGAACAGTATAGATCTTACGATAACACTAAAAGGACCACACCAGCTGCAAGTTTTAGCGTGAGACTTTTTCACATCTCTGTTACGTTGCAAACGTTAAAAACATTGCCCCACCACGAAAAGTAACCACCAGGACGACCCCCAGCCCATGTTAAAAGCTAGAGCCCTCCAGAAGAACAGTATAGATCTTACGATAACACTAAAAGGACCACACCAGCTGCAAGTTTTAGCGTGAGACGTTTTCGCGTCTCTGTTACGCTGTAAACGTTAAAAACATTGCCCCACCACGAAAAGTAACCACCAGGACCACCCCCCCAGCCCATGTTAAAAGCTAGAGCCCTCCAGAAGAACAGTATAGATCTTACGATAACACTAAAAGGGCCATACAAGCTGCAAGTTTTAGCGTGAGACTCTTTCCCGTCTCCGTTACGTTGCAATCGTTAAAAACATTGCCCCACCACGAAAAGTAACCACCAGGACCACCCCCCAGCCCATGTTAAAAGATAGAGCCCTCCAGAAGAAGAGTATAGTTCTTACGATAACACTAAAAGGGCCACACCAGCTGCAAGTTTTAGCGTGAGACTTTTTCGCGTCTCTGTTACCTTGCAAACGTTAAAAACATTGCCCCACCACGAAACGTAACCACCAGGACGACCCCCCAGCCCATGTTAAAAGCTACAGCCCTCCAGAAGAACAGTATAGATCTTACGATAACACTAAAAGGACCACACCAGCTGCAAGTTTTAGCGTGAAACTTTTTCACGTCTCTGTTACGTTGCAAACGTAAAATCATTGCCCCACCACGAAAAGTAACCACCAGGACCACCCCCCCAGCCCATGTTAAAAGCTAGAGCCCTCCAGAAGAAGAGTATAGATCTTACGATAACACTAAAAGGGCCACACAGGCTGCAAGTTTTAGCGTGAGACTTTTTCACGTCTCTGTTAAGTTGCAAACGTTAAAAACATTGCCCCACCACGAAAAGTAACCACCAGGACCACCCCCCAGCCCATGTTAAAAGATAGAGCCATCCAGAAGAAGAGTATAGATCTTACGATAACACTAAAAGGACCACACCAGCTGCAAGTTTTAGCGTGAGACTTTTTCGCGTCTCTGTTACCTTGCAAACGTTAAAAACATTGCCCCACCACGAAAAATAACCACCAGGACCACCCCCCAGCCCATGTTAAAAGATAGAGCCATCCAGAAGAAGAGTATAGATCTTACGATAACACTAAAAGGGCCACACCAGCTGCAAGTTTTAGCGTGAGACTTTTTCGCGTCTCTGTTACCTTGCAAACGTTAAAAACATTGCCCCACCACGAAAAGTAACCACCAGGACGACCCCCCAGCCCATGTTAAAAGCTAGAGCCCACCAGAAGAACAGTATAGATTTTACGATAACACTAAAAGGACCACACCAGCTGCAAGTTTTAGCGTGAGACTTTTTCACGTCTCTGTTACGTTGCAAACGTTAAAAACATTGCCCCACCACGGAAAGTAACCACCAGGACCACCCCCCAGCCCATGTTAAAAGATAGAGCCCTCCAGAAGAAGAGTATAGATCTTACGATAACACTAAAAGGACCACACCAGCTGCAAGTTTTAGCGTGAGACTTTTTCACGTCTATGTTACGTTGCAAACGTTAAAAACATTGCCCCACCACGGAAAGTAACCACCAGGACGACCCCCAGCCCACGTTAAAAGCTAGAGCCCTCCTGAAGAACAGTATAGATCTTACGATAACACTAAAAGGACCACACCAGCTGCAAGTTTTAGCGTGAGACTTTTTCGCGTCTCTGTTACGCTGTAAACGTTAAAAACATTGCCCCACCACGAAAAGTAACCACCAGGACCACCCCCCCCAGCACATGTTAAAAGCTAGAGCCCTCCAGAAGAACAGTATAGATCTTACGATAACACTAAAAGGGCCACACCAGCTGCAAGTTTTAGCGTGAGACTTTTTCGCGTCTCTGTTACCTTGCAAACGTTAAAAACATTGCCCCACCACGAAAAGTAACCACCATGACCACCCACCAGCCCATGTTAAAAGATAGAGCCATCCAGAAGAAGAGTATAGATCTTACGATAACACTAAAAGGGCCACACCAGCTGCAAGTTTTAGCGTGAGACTTTTTCGCGTCTCTGTTACCTTGCAAACGTTAAAAACATTGCCCCACCACGAAAAGTAACCACCAGGACGACCCCCCAGCCCATGTTAAAAGCTAGAGCCCTCCAGAAGAACAGTATAGATCTTACGATAACACTAAAAGGACCACACCAGCTGCAAGTTTTAGCGTGAGACTTTTTCACGTCTCTGTTACCTTGCAAACGTTAAAAACATTGCCCCACCACGAAAAGTAACCACCAGGACCACCCCCCAGCCCATGTTAAAAGATAGAGCCCTCCAGAAGAACAGTATAGATCTTACGATAACACTAAAAGGGCCACACCAGCTGCAAGTTTTAGCGTGAGACTTTTTCGCGTCTCTATTACCTTGCAAACGTTAAAAACATTGCCCCACCACGAAAAGTAACCACCAGGACGACCCCCCAGCCCATGTTAAAAGCTAGAGCCCTCCAGAAGAACAGTACAGATCTTACGATAACACTAAAAGGACCACACCAGCTGCAAGTTTTAGCGTGAGACTTTTTCACGTCTCTGTTACGTTGCAAACGTTAAAAACATTGCCCCACCACGGAAAGTAACCACCAGGACGATCCCCAGCCCATGTTAAAAGATAGAGCCCTCCAGAAGAAGAGTATAGATCTTACGATAACACTAAAAGGGCCACACCAGCTGCAAGTTTTAGCGTGAGACTTTTTCGCGTCTCTGTTACCTTGCAAACGCTAAGAACATTGCCCCACCACGAAAAGTAACCACCAGGACGACCCCCCAGCCCATGTTAAAAGCTAGAGCCCTCCAGAAGAACAGTATAGATCTTACGATAACACTAAAAAGACCACACCAGCTGCAAGTTTTAGCGTGAGACTTTTTCACGTCTCTGTTACGTTGCAAACGTTAAAAACATTGCCCCACCACGGAAAGTAACCACCAGGACGACCCCCACCCATGTTAAAAGATAGAGCCCTCCAGAAGAATATAGATCTTACGATAACACTAAAAGGGCCACACCAGCTGCAAGTTTTAGCGTGAGACTTTTTCGCGTCTCTGTTACCTTGCAAACGTTAAAAACATTGCCCCACCACGAAAAGTAACCACCAGGACGACCCCCCAGCCCATGTTAAAAGATAGAGCCCTCCAGAAGAACAGTATAGATCTGACAACAACACTAAAAGGGCCACACCAGCTGCAAGTTTTAGCGTGAGACTTTTTCACGTCTCTGTTACGTTGCAAACGTTAAAAACATTGCCCCACCACGAAAAGTAACCACCAGGACCACCCCCCAGCCCATGTTAAAAGATAGAGCCATCCAGACGAAGAGTATAGATCTTACGATAACACTAAAAGGGCCACACCAGCTGCAAGTTTTAGCGTGAGACTTTTTCGCGTCTCTGTTACCTTGCAAACGTTAAAAACATTGCCCCACCACGAAAAGTAACCACCAGGACGACCCCCCAGCCCATGTTAAAAGCTAGAGCCCTCCAGAAGAACAGTATAGATCTTACGATAACACTAAAAGGACCACACCAGCTGCAAGTTTTAGCGTGAGACTTTTTCACGTCTCTGTTACGTTGCAAACGTTAAAAACATTGCCCCACCACGGAAAGTAACCACCAGGACGATCCCCAGCCCATGTTAAAAGATAGAGCCCTCCAGAAGAAGAGTATAGATCTTACGATAACACTAAAAGGGCCACACCAGCTGCAAGTTTTAGCGTGAGACTTTTTCGCGTCTCTGTTACCTTGCAAACGTTAAAAACATTGCCCCACCACGAAAAGTAACCACGAGGACGACCCCCCAGCCCATAGTAAAAGATAGAGCCCTCCAGAAGAACAGTATAGATCTTACGATAACAATAAAAGGACCACACCAGCTGCAAGTTTTAGCGTGAGACTTTTTCGCATCTCTGTTACGCTGTAAACGTTAAAAACATTGCCCCACCACGAAAAGTAACCACCAGGACCACCCCCCCAGCCCATGTTAAAAGCTAGAGCCCTCCAGAAGAACAGTATAGATCTTACGATAACACTAAAAGGGCCACACAAGCTGCAAGTTTTAGCGTGAGACTTTTTCACGTCTCTGTTACGTTGCAAACGTTAAAAACATTGCCCCACCACGAAAAGTAACCACCAGGACCACCCCCCAGCCCATGTTAAAAGATAGAGCCCTCCAGAAGAAGAGTATAGATCTTACGATAACACTAAAAGGACCACACCAGCTGCAAGTTTTAGCGTGAGACTTTTTCGCGTCTCTGTTACCTTGCAAACGTTAAAAACATTGCCCCACCACGAAAAGTAACCACCAGGACCACCCCCCCCCCCCCCCACAGCCTATGTTAAAAGCTAGAGCCCTCCAGAAGAACAGTATAGATCTTACGATAACACTAAAAGGGCCACACCAGCTGCAAGTTTTAGCGTGAGACTTTTTCGCGTCTCTGTTACCTTGCAAACGTTAAAAACATTGCCCCACCACGAAACGTAACCACCAGGACCACCCCCCAGCCCATGTTAAAAGATAGAGCCATCCAGAAGAAGAGTATAGATCTTACGATAACACTAAAAGGGCCAGACCAGCTGCAAGTTTTAGCGTGAGACTTTTTCGCGTCTCTGTCACCTTGCAAACGTTAAAAACATTCCCCCACCACGAAAAGTAACCACCAGGACCACCCCCCAGCCCATGTTAAAAGATAGAGCCCTCCAGAAGAACAGTATAGATCTTACGATAACACTAAAAGGGCCACACCAGCTGCAAGTTTTAGCGTGAGACTTTTTCGCGTCTCTATTACCTTGCAAACGTTAAAAACATTGCCCCACCACGAAAAGTAACCACCAGGACGACCCCCCAGCCCATGTTAAAAGCTAGAGCCCTCCAGAAGAACAGTACAGATCTTACGATAACACTAAAAGGACCACACCAGCTGCAAGTTTTAGCGTGAGACTTTTTCACGTCTCTGTTACGTTGCAAACGTTAAAAACATTGCCCCACCACGGAAAGTAACCACCAGGACGATCCCCAGCCCATGTTAAAAGATAGAGCCCTCCAGAAGAAGAGTATAGATCTTACGATAACACTAAAAGGGCCACACCAGCTGCAAGTTTTAGCGTGAGACTTTTTCGCGTCTCTGTTACCTTGCAAACGCTAAGAACATTGCCCCACCACTAAAAGTAACCACCAGGACGACCCCCCAGCCCATGTTAAAAGCTAGAGCCCTCCAGAAGAACAGTATAGATCTTACGATAACACTAAAAAGACCACACCAGCTGCAAGTTTTAGCGTGAGACTTTTTCACGTCTCTGTTACGTTGCAAACGTTAAAAACATTGCCCCACCACGGAAAGTAACCACCAGGACGACCCCCACCCATGTTAAAAGATAGAGCCCTCCAGAAGAATATAGATCTTACGATAACACTAAAAGGGCCACACCAGCTGCAAGTTTTAGCGTGAGACTTTTTCGCGTCTCTGTTACCTTGCAAACGTTAAAAACATTGCCCCACCACGAAAAGTAACCACCAGGACGACCCCCCAGCCCATGTTAAAAGATAGAGCCCTCCAGAAGAACAGTATAGATCTGACAACAACACTAAAAGGGCCACACCAGCTGCAAGTTTTAGCGTGAGACTTTTTCACGTCTCTGTTACGTTGCAAACGTTAAAAACATTGCCCCACCACGAAAAGTAACCACCAGGACCACCCCCCAGCCCATGTTAAAATATAGAGCCATCCAGACGAAGAGTATAGATCTTACGATAACACTAAAAGGGCCACACCAGCTGCAAGTTTTAGCGTGAGACTTTTTCGCGTCTCTGTTACCTTGCAAACGTTAAAAACATTGCCCCACCACGAAAAGTAACCACCAGGACGACCCCCCAGCCCATGTTAAAAGCTAGAGCCCTCCAGAAGAACAGTATAGATCTTACGATAACACTAAAAGGACCACACCAGCTGCAAGTTTTAGCGTGAGACTTTTTCACGTCTCTGTTACGTTGCAAACGTTAAAAACATTGCCCCACCACGGAAAGTAACCACCAGGACGATCCCCAGCCCATGTTAAAAGATAGAGCCCTCCAGAAGAAGAGTATAGATCTTACGATAACACTAAAAGGGCCACACCAGCTGCAAGTTTTAGCGTGAGACTTTTTCGCGTCTCTGTTACCTTGCAAACGTTAAAAACATTGCCCCACCACGAAAAGTAACCACGAGGACGACCCCCCAGCCCATAGTAAAAGATAGAGCCCTCCAGAAGAACAGTATAGATCTTACGATAACACTAAAAGGACCACACCAGCTGCAAGTTTTAGCGTGAGACTTTTTCGCATCTCTGTTACGCTGTAAACGTTAAAAACATTGCCCCACCACGAAAAGTAACCACCAGGACCACCCCCCCAGCCCATGTTAAAAGCTAGAGCCCTCCAGAAGAACAGTATAGATCTTACGATAACACTAAAAGGGCCACACAAGCTGCAAGTTTTAGCGTGAGACTTTTTCACGTCTCTGTTACGTTGCAAACGTTAAAAACATTGCCCCACCACGAAAAGTAACCACCAGGACCACCCCCCAGCCCATGTTAAAAGATAGAGCCCTCCAGAAGAAGAGTATAGATCTTACGATAACACTAAAAGGACCACACCAGCTGCAAGTTTTAGCGTGAGACTTTTTCGCGTCTCTGTTACCTTGCAAACGTTAAAAACATTGCCCCACCACGAAAAGTAACCACCAGGACCACCCCCCCCCCCCCCCACAGCCTATGTTAAAAGCTAGAGCCCTCCAGAAGAACAGTATAGATCTTACGATAACACTAAAAGGGCCACACCAGCTGCAAGTTTTAGCGTGAGACTTTTTCGCGTCTCTGTTACCTTGCAAACGTTAAAAACATTGCCCCACCACGAAACGTAACCACCAGGACCACCCCCCAGCCCATGTTAAAAGATAGAGCCATCCAGAAGAAGAGTATAGATCTTACGATAACACTAAAAGGGCCACACCAGCTGCAAGTTTTAGCGTGAGACTTTTTCGCGTCTCTGTCACCTTGCAAACGTTAAAAACATTCCCCCACCACGAAAAGTAACCACCAGGACGACCCCCCAGCCCATGTTAAAAGCTACAGCCCTCCAGAAGAACAGTATAGATCTTACGATAACACTAAAAGGACCACACCAGCTGCAAGTTTTAGCGTGAAACTTTTTCACGTCTCTGTTACGTTGCAAACGTTAAAAACATTGCCCCACCACGAAAAGTAACCACCAGGACCACCCCCCAGCCCATGTTAAAAGATAGAGCCCTCCAGAAGAAGAGTATAGATCTTACGATAACACTAAAAGGGCCACACCAGCTGCAAGTTTTAGCGTGAGACTTTTTCGCCTCTCTGTTACCTTGCAAACGTTAAAAACATTGCCCCACCACGAAAAGTAACCACCAGGACGACCCCCCAGCCCATGTTAAAAGATAGAGCCCTCCAGAAGAAGAGTATAGATCTTACGATAACACTAAAAGGACCACACCAGCTGCAAGTTTTAGCGTGAGACTTTTTCGCGTCTCTGTTACCTTGCAAACGTTAAAAACATTGCCCCACCACGAAAAGTAACCACCAGGACCACCCCCCCCCCAGCCTACGTTAAAAGCTAGAGCCCTCCAGAAGAACAGTATAGATCTTACGATAACACTAAAAGGGCCACACAAGCTGCAAGTTTTAGCGTGAGACTTTTTCGCGTCTCTGTTACGTTGCAAACGTTAAAAACATTGCCCCACCACGAAAATTAACCACCAGGACCACCCCCCAGCCCATGTTGAAAGATAGAGCGCTCCAGAAGAAGAGTATAGATCTTACGATAACACTAAAAGGGCCACACAAGCTACAAGTTTTAGCGTGAGACTTTTTCGCGTCTGTGTTACGTTGCAAACATTAAAAACATTGCCCCACCACGAAAAGTATAACGTTTCTCATTGGATAGACAGATTTTTTGTAGGCGGAGCTTAAGGTTAACATTGAGACCCCGATTGGTCAGATGAAAACACAGCCAGATAGTTTTTTTTTTAACCAACTTCGGTAAATTGTAAGGAGAAGTTATGAAAGAGTTGCTTCGGAGATGGCGAGGTGCATGGAGCTGCGCTGCCCGCCGCCCCCTGACGAACGCCGACAAGGTAATGAATGCATGCGATGCCGCATAGCAGCGCATAAGGCTACACTCAGAACTGCAGAAGTCTCATCTGTTACATCCCCGTTTTATGTAATACTAGTGCCGATCGTCAATTAAAGCTCATGGTGTTCACATTTGCTACATAAGTTAAAATCTGAAACGCGATGATTTTTCTGTTATATAATTATTGAGAAGCCACATCAGCCACTGTAATTTACGACAAGTTAGATAAGTAATTAAAGATAATTGAGGGTCACTGTTGACCATTTTGAGAGTTTTCTCTTTTGTGAAACTTAATTTAAACCTAGATTATAGATGTGATATGGCATAGGTCATCCTTCGATCCATTGTAGAACTTGGAAACCCATTCAGGGAATATTCGTTCACATTTTTGTTGAACGCAGTTGGTTTTTATCATCCTGTATTAAAACATTTCCTTTTATCAATAGTGCAATTTATAAATAATGTTTTGTGAGTAGAATAAAATTTCCAATGGTAAACTTAACTGCTTTTTCGACGTTGTTTTACCAGCTAACTAGAAATAGGAAAGCCTTGAACCCCTTCCACTAAATTTAGTTAGTATTAAGATTCTTTTACAGGGAGTGCAGTGGAGCTGACGCTGAAATCATTAAGTATTTGGTTACATCATAGCTAGTCTCACTGAACTCTTCTGAGCTCTACAAGTCATGTGTGGTCTGGCGTCTCCTTACCAGCAACAGGTCCCAGGTTCAAACTAGTCAATTCCCTAAAAAACACGCTCAGAGCGTCGTTGCGCGAAAGTGGTAGGGAGGCACGATATAGAACAAACAGACACCACGCAGAATGTTAGACCTTGTTATTCAGACTGTAAATTAAATTAAGTGCACTATCTGATTAAATTGACTCAAATACACTCCTGGAAATTGAAATAAGAACACCGTGAATTCATTGTCCCAGGAAGGGGAAACTTTATTGACACATTCCTGGGGTCAGATACATCACATGATCACACTGACAGAACCACAGGCACATAGACACAGGAAACAGAGCATGCACAATGTCGGCACTAGTACAGTGTACATCCACCTTTCGCAGCAATGCAGGCTGCTATTCTCCCATGGAGACGATCGTAGAGATGCTGGATGTAGTCCTGTGGAACGGCTTGCCATGCCATTTCCACCTGGCGCCTCAGTTGGACCAGCGTTCGTGCTGAACGTGCAGACCGCGTGAGACGACGCTTCATCCAGTCCCAAACATGCTCAATGGGGGACAGATCCGGAGATCTTGCTGGCCAGGGTAGTTGACTTACACCTTCTAGAGCACGTTGGGTGGCACGGGATACATGCGGACGTGCATTGTCCTGTTGGAACAGCAAGTTCCCTTGCCGGTCTAGGAATGGTAGAAGGATGGGTTCGATGACGGTTTGGATGTACCATGCACTATTCAGTGTCCCCTCGACGATCACCAGTGGTGTACGGCCAGTGTAGGAGATCGCTCCCCACACCATGATGCCGGGTGTTGGCCCTGTGTGCCTCGGTCGTATGCAGTCCTGATTGTGGCGCTCACCTGCACGGCGCCAAACACCCATACGACCATCATTGGCACCAAGGCAGAAGCGACTCTCATCGCTGAAGACGACACGGCTCCATTCGTCCCTCCATTCACGCCTGTCGCGACACCACTGGAGGCGGGCTGCACGATGTTGGGGCGTGAGCGGAAGACGGCCTAACGGTGTGCGGGACCGTAGCCCAGCTTCATGGAGACGGTTGCGAATGGTCCTCGCCGATACCCCAGGAGCAACAGTGTCCCTAATTTGCTGGGAAGTGGCGGTGCGGTCCCCTACGGCACTGCGTAGGATCCTACGGTCTTGGCGTGCATCCGTGCGTCGTTGCGGTCCGGTCCCAGGTCGACGGGCACGTGCACCTTCCGCCGACCACTGGCGACAACATCGATGTACTGTGGAGACCTCACGCCCCACGTGTTGAGCAATTCGGCGGTACGTCCACCCGGCCTCCCGCATGCCCACTATACGCCCTCGCTCAAAGTCCGTCAACTGCACATACGGTTCACGTCCACGCTGTCGCGGCATGCTACCAGTGTTAAAGACTGCGATGGAGCTCCGTATGCCACGGCAAACTGGCTGACACTGACGGCGGCGGTGCACAAATGCTGCGCAGCTAGCGCCACTCGACGGCCAACACCGCGGTTCCTGGTGTGTCCGCTGTGCCGTGCGTGTGATCATTGCTTGTACAGCCCTCTCGCAGTGTCCGGAGCAAGTATGGTAGGTCTGACACACCGGTGTCAATGTGTTCTTATTTCCATTTCCAGGAGTGTATAACTGAAATCCTGACCTAAATGTTGAGAATCAATAAAAGGAGTGGGGGTATGTGCATTTGGGCAACGAAAGATTTTTTTTTTTCAGAACACCCAAGAAAGTTATAAAAATAATTTTTTTATTGCTGCGTAGTGTACAGCTTCATTTGAAAGGAAAATACATCCTTATTCAGATCCAAATGAAATTTTAACTGATATGATAGTTCGGCTTTATTTTTACCATACATGATATTTCGTGGTGGTCTCACAAGCACACAAATCTAGTTTCAACTACTTGTTCATTACCAAGTGAGTAGGGAATGGGATGGGTTTTGTGCAATCAGAGTTGATTACTAACAAACCTATATGCAGTATGCCATAGCATGCGCTGATCCCAATTCAAAACGATTTTTTTTTTTTTTTTGTAAAACTGTGCAACCTTTAGATAGCGAGAGAGTTACTTGCACTTGTGGACAAAGCAAGACTCTAACAAATACGCAGTAATCGGTCAACGTAGGCCACTGAGAGGAGGACAAGGCTGGGGACTGACTCTGCCACACGCAGGCGTTTCAAACTAACTACTCTTAACTGCGTGCAAGAAGAAATGGAATATACTGATTGGTTTATTTTTATTCGATTATGTGCAGTTACTGCACACTGTGGCGGCTAGTAATCAAACGCGCGTATTACCGTACCGAAATTCGCGACCACGTGGGTGCGTTTCCTTAGTAAACAACAAAAAGTGCTACAAGTTGTTGAAATCAAACCCCCGAATATCCATTAAAGGAATAGCAATTTAGATTTGATACAAATAAACTGAACACTGCCACCCCCCCCCCCCTTCCCCACCAAATACTACGTTAATGTTTGTCTGTGTCCCGCACTGAAGTTCA
Organism: Schistocerca americana; assembly: GCF_021461395.2. Lineage (NCBI taxonomy): Eukaryota > Metazoa > Arthropoda > Insecta > Orthoptera > Acrididae > Schistocerca > Schistocerca americana. The sequence goes on along the minus strand of NC_060129.1, from coordinate 208,581,325 downwards.
TCACAAACGAAAGTCCCAAAAAATACTGAAGAAATTTATCATACAGCTTATACTACACTTTTCCCGAATTATTACTAAAGCGTTTATCGTGGATTTCACTGTAATAGGATAGAATCTGGCAACAAAATCGCGAGCGAAAGTGAGCCCTCCGCCACGTGTTCTAACCCCCAAGTTTTTGTAAGTTCTTTTACCAAAAGTACACAGTAATCTTGTTGAACCCTCTTACAGATCTGTTAATGCACTTAGTTTGAAAGGTCTCTGTTGGATTCCTTTCATGTTAATTTCTTAAATCTGTTGTCATTTGCGGCATACATTCCACTTCTGAATTTACTGTGGTGTTTCTGACTCCATCTGGGAGGAGACTTAGCAGTGGAACATGTTACTTTTACACATAAACAAGAACAATCTGTCACGCTACTACACTTTAAAACACAGTTTATATGTAATTCATGTCACACAGTCTCATACAGAACCTACATCCGCTCTCTTTCATATACTGTATATGATAAGATACTGTCATCCCCCTTCACTTCTGTGTGAGAGGATGACTGAGCAAATGTATTTCTCATTGCATGCTTGATGGTAGCAGACAAGCCTGTCTGCTAGAGAACAGTAGGACCAACGTCGGAACAGGTAGCTACGCTTTCTAAAAGCAAAGAAGTTTCTATTCTTGGTATGGTCCTGTCCTTGCCTTGTCATGTTGGAATAGGAAGCTGCCTCTCTGGTCACTTCCGTTTGTATCTGTTAAGCACACTCAGTAGGGGCCCACGGCAGTCTGTCCGCGGCGAACGCCTGAAGTGGTAAGATCTCCGGCGAAGCGCGTCTCTGCTAAGTCCGTAGGACAATGGATTTCTTAAGTTCAGCCTAACTGAAAATTTAATCACCTTTGTTTGAGGTTTAGATCTAAAATATCTTACGTTATCTTAAATTGCAGCGCAGTGTAATTCGAGTGTGAAGTTAAGAATATCTTCCAGTAGTTGCTTTGTCACTACTGTATGAGTAAAGTGGAACCACGTGTTGATCAGTAACTCTAACTAGCATCATCAATCTTCAATGCGAATGTGCGTGAGATTATAACGTCTTGTCTTGACAATATTTTTCAATATAGCAACTTTTCTTTGTGTTCAACCCACGTGGGGTGTACTTTGTGAGACCAGTACCACGTGCTTATACAATTGTTTGACCCATCAGGTTAATAGTATGACGATAGTAACCAGTTCGAGGTTTTTCTTTTGTAAACTGCGTTTCGATGTAATTTATTTTAATTATCAAACTTATTGTGGAGTTACACTCTTTGAGTAAACCAAGTTGAACACGTGAAGCATGTGGTGTAAGCATCAAAGTAGCCCTCAGCTATTCTTTTCAGGAAGATTTCGCATACAGTTAGTATGAATTTAGTATACCAATGTGTGATAATTTCATGACGGCAGGATTGTGTTACGAACGTAACTTCTTTGGGTGAAAATTGAATCGGTTGGTTGTGGTTAATTTCCTCTTCCATATGTTTCAACGTTCTTCGTGTGTTATTTTATGAATGCAGTGTTGTATGCAGTCTCCCAATCTTGGCTCCATATTTGATGTGTTCTCTAAGATTACAAACTCACATTTTCACAATCCTAAATAAGGCACCAGTTTAGTTATGAATCAAGTTTAATACATACATACATACATATATATACATATATATATCACCAGTTGTTGTAATATGAGTATTAAAAGATTACAATTAATGTTGGTCTGGTTGGCAATTTGGTAAACTAGACTGGATACCTGGTGAAACAGTGGCTCAGTAATGCGAGGATAACTTCCCCAGATAGCTCACAGCTTTAAACCCGCTTTTATTATGTTGAGTATCGGCACCGCTTTCAGAACAACTTGATGCATCAACCTTACAACTGAAATAATCTTTTGGTATTTTTCCACCGGCTAAATATTTCTTCTCGAGCATGAGGTCTCTGATTATTATTTGCAATTGCCCACACACGCGCGCGAGACAATTATTTCTTACCACTTTTAACAATTGGTTGTAGTCCGAGTCGTGGTTCTGGACTCGATCAAGAACTGAAAATGAAAATCTTGAAACCACGTCTGCTGCTGCTGCGTCAGTCGGCTGTGGAGAAAATGTTTATTATAATTTTAGCGTCAGAATTCTTCGCTTCCGCGAATTTTATGAATTACGATTGCCACGTAATGGCGTCTAGGGCTGCAGCGGCGGCTGCAATTGTTGCGCTGAAAATTACTCAGAATCTTGGTATTTAGAGGAAGCGAACATAAGATAGGGCTCACCTCTTACAAATAAAAGCGACAAAAACATTAAACTTATTACCAGATTAATAGTACGATTGAGCTTACATTCGATAGCAGCGAACCAATATGTCCGACTTGTAACACGACAGACAAGGGAGAGAGTGAACAGACAAAAAAAAAAAAAAATACAAATGAATACAGAGTGCTTTTCACTCTTCGCAATCGACAGTCTCTTCAGTATTTTATGTAATAATAATAATAATAATAATACACATAAGAAAAATTATCTACCGTCTGAGAGGTCAGTATTCACACACAACATAATATTATGTGTCGAGATAAAATCTCTCGTCCACTTTATTTTTTTTAAATATCACGTTCGAGTTTTTTGCAATATTTCTCACTGGGGACGGCACAGGACCAACGCATTATTGACTTGTCTTGAATAAATCATCCAATTTTTCTGAGATTGCAATTATTTGTTTGTGTACATATGCCCATGACATCTATCGATTTCCATCGCATGCCAATAAATCAATCGTGGTGCGTCTTTCTTGCTTATTTCTGCGAGTGTAAGTTAATGTGCTTGGGTGATTGACTTAAGTTCAGTTTAAACGGAAGTAACAGATATCTCTCGTTTTGTGAGTCTGAGACGGGCTGTGTGGATAATGCTCGAAAGCCATCACTAATTGCAAACAACTTAACACCGGTAACTTATATCGACTTCTATCGATGTCTATAGAGCGGAACAATTGGCTATCAGATTACTAAAACTCGAAGCAAAAGAAACTTAGCTTCAACAGCACAGAGGGTACCAAAAACGTGAAGGCTTTTAACGCTTTAGACTTTACAGTGTCTCAGAGTCCCATTCGTAGTGATGTAACAGTGATATGTCAAATACACAAGTTGCAGCTATTTCCAAAGGCATTCCAACGCCTGACAGCTGTCTCCGTGAGTGTGCATTTGTTTATATAAGAGTTAAAGGAGGATGAATAATTCTGTGAAAGTTTCAAAACGTTCCATCACATTGGTAAGAAGAATGGAGTTGCAGTACCTAGCGTAATCGAGATTGAGTTCACATGCAGTAACACTCGCATCTCACAGTAACTTTTTTAATTATTGATTTATCTATATTTTCGAAGAATAAAGTGTTATAAAATAATTGTCTTAATTTAATCGTGCGAACGTTACATGATTAAAAATGCAACTTTTGTGTTATCAGTTAAACATTAAGATTATGGGGTTATCATTTAAACAAACCATAAATACACTACTGGCCATTAAAATTGCTACACCACGAGGATGACGTGCTACTGGCGCGAAATTTAACAGACAGGAAGAAGATGCTGTGGTATGCAAATGATTAGCTTTTCAGAGCATTCACACAAGGTTGGCGCCGGTGGCGACACCTACAACGTGCTGACATGAGGGAAGTTTCCAACCGATTTCTCATACACAAACAGCAGTAGACCGGCGTTGCCTGGTGAAACGTTGTTGTGATGCCTCGTGTAAGGAGGAGAAATGCGGACCATCACGTTTTAGACTTTGATAAAGGTCGGATTGTAGCCTATCAGGATTGCGGTTTATCGTATCGTGACACTGCTGCTCGCGTTAGTCGAGATCCAATGGCTGTTAGCAGAATATGGAATCGGTGGGTTCAGGAGGGTAATTAGGAACGCCGTGCTGGATCCCAACGGCCTCGTATCACCAGCAGTCGAGATGACAGGCATCTTATCCGCACGGCTGTAACATTTCGTGCAGCCACATCTCGTTCCCTGAGTCAACAGTTCGACGACGTTTGGAAGACAACCATCTGCACGCACAGTTCGACGACGTTTGCAGCAGCACAGACTATCAGCTCGGAGACCGTGGCTGCGGTTACCCTTGACGCTGCATCACAGACAGGAGCGCCTGCGACGGTGTACTCGACGACGAACCTGGGTGCACGAATGGCAAAACGTCATTTTTTCGGATGACTCCAGGTTCTGTTTACAGCATCATGTGGTCGTATACGTGTTTGGCGACATCGCGGTGAACGAACATTTGAAGCGTGTATTCGTCATCGCCATACTGGCGTATCACCCGGCATTTCAGATGTGGTGCGACCCGTGGCTTTACCCTTCATTCGATCCCTGCGAAACCCTACATTTCAGCAGGATAATGCACGAACGCATGTTTCAGGTCCTGTACGGGCCTTTCTGGATACAGAAAATGTTCGACTGCTGCCCTGGCCAGCACATTCTCCAGATCTCTCACCAACTCAAAACGTCTGTTCAATGGTGGCCGAGCAACTGGCTCGTCACAATACGCCAGTCACTACTCTCGATGAACTGCGGTATCGTGTTGAAGCTGCACGGGCAGCTGTACCGGTACACGCCATCCAAGCTCTGTTTGACTCCCAATGCCAAGGCGTATCGAGGTCTTTATTACGGTCAGAGGTGGTTGTTCTGGGTGCTGGTTTCTTAGGATCTATGCACACAAATTGTGTGAAAATGTAATCAGATGTTAGTTCTAATATAATACATTTGTCCAATGAATGCCAGTTTATCATCTGCATTTCTTCTTGGTGTAGCATTTTTAACGGCCAGTAGTGTAGTTATTAGCGGCCGATTAAATGCGTTAAAAATAATGGCGATCTTCCAGAAGACGGAATGTAACGAAAGAGCTGCTTTCTCTGGTGTAGTTGTGTATTCCCCCTGAGCGGCCCACGTGTTGGCAGAGGCAGAGGGGTGGACTTAACTGCGCCCGGCTGACGGACACGTGCCGACCGAGACTCCTCCTGCAACCTGGGCTCAGCTGTCCGCCATGTTCTCCCCAAAGAATAAGATATTCACACTGGTTTACGTACGAGTTGCGATGCGAGTGGACATTTCTGTTTAAATCTACCGAAGAACTCGTCGTAAATATGGGTGGCTGCTCAGCTATTGACTGCACAAACTGTTGGAAAAATGGCTTTCGCATGTTTGGATATAATATGACCCTGAATGGAGAACAAGATGGGCCGTAGGCTGCCAGAGAAACAATAGGGAACCACCCGTCGCTCCGTTGTGTATTGGAAATATACGCAAACACACGTACACCTCGTTATAGACGTGAAACCAGTTGTATGCAATTGCGTATCTTCCCAGTCGAAAACTGTACTGCAGCAGTTCGTCTCAAAATTCCTGTGATGTTTTTGCAGTTAGAAATGCGGAGAGGAATATTTTTGATGTATATATACGTCTTATCATGGCCATACCGGCAGAAACGGAGTAATGGTTAACCCCATTTCTTATATAAGCTCGGTAGACCGGATGATAATTAAGATATTTTTATGGCGGGCTGGTAAGTGTGAGGGAACTTGGACAAGTAACATAACCCTCAAAGAATAAAGTTTTTACCTCAACTCAAAAAGCAACATATATCATGAACTCCGTAAAATGAGCACTGGTTAAATGACAGATGAAACTGTTGTTGTTGTTGTGGTCTTCAGTCCCGAGACTGGTTTGATGCAGCTCTCCATGCTACTCTATCCTGTGCAAGCTTCTTCATCTCCCAGTACCTACTGCAACCTACATCCTGCTGAATCTGCTTAGTGTATTCATCTCTTGGTCTCCCCCTAAGATTTTTTACCCTCCACGCTGCCCTCCAATGCTAAATTGGTGATCCCTTGATGCCTCAGAACATGTCCTACCAACCGATCCCTTCTTCTGGTCAAGTTGTGCCACAAACTTCTCTTCTCCCCAATCCTATTCAATACCTCCTCATTAGTTATGTTATCTACCCATCTAATCTTCAGCATTCTTCTGTAGCACCACATTTCCAAAGCTTCTATTCTCTTCTTGTCCAAACTATTTACCGTCCATGTTTCACTTCCATACATGGCAACACTCAATACAAATACTTTCAGAAATGACTTCCTGACACTTAAATCTATATTCGATGTTAACAAATTTCTCTTCTTCAGAAACGCTTTCCTTGCCATTGCCAGTCTACATTTTATATCCTCTCTACTTCGACCATCATCAGTTATTTTGCTCCCCAAATAGCAAAACTCCTATACTACTTTATGTGTCTCATTTCCTAATCTAATAGCCTCAACATCACCCGACTTAATTCGACTACATTCCATTATCCTCGTTTTGCTTTTGTTGATGTTCATCTTATATCCTCCCTTCAAGACACCATCCATTCCGTTCAACTGCTCTTCCAAGTCATTTGCTGTCTCTGACAGAATTACAATGTCATCGGCGAACCTCAAAGTTTTTATTTCTTCTCCATGGATTTTAATACCTACTAGAAACGTAGGTTTGCCTTTCCTTAATCTTTTTTCTAAGATAAGTCGTAAGGTCAGTATTGCCTCATGTGTTCCAGTATTTCTACGGAATCCAAACTGATCTTCTCCGAGGTCGGCTTCTACTAGTTTTTCCATTCGTCTGTAAAGAATTCGTGTTAGTATTTTGCAGCTGTGGCTTATTAAACTGATTCTTCGGTAATTTTCACATCTGTCAACACCTGCTTTCTTTGGGATTGGAATTATTATATTCTTCTTGAAGTCTGAGGGTATTTCGCCTGTTTCATACATCTTGCCTTCCAGATGGTAGAGTTTTGTCAGGACTGGCTCTCCCAAGGCCGTCAGTAGATCCAATGGAATGTTGTCTACTCCGGGGGCCTTGTTTCGACTCAGGTCTTTCAGTGCTCTGTCAAACTCTTCACGCAGTATCGCATCTCCCATTTCATCTTCATCTACATCCTCTTCCATTTCCATAATATTGTCCTCGAGTACATCGCCCTTGTATAGACCCTCTATATACTCCTTCCACCTTTCTGCTTTCCCTTCTTTGCTTAGAACTGGGTTTCCATCTGAGCTCTTGATGTAAGCAGTGTCTATCTTACCCCTAGTGAGATAAGCTTCTACACCCTTACATTTGTCCTCTAGCCATCCCTGCTTAGCCATTTTGCACTTCCTGTCGATCTCATTTTTGAGACGTTTGTATTCCTTTCTGCGTGCTTCATTTACTGCATTTTTATATTTTCTCCTTTCATCAATTAAATTCAATATTTCTTCTATTACCCAAGGATTTCTACTAGCCCTCGTCTTTTTACCTACTTGATCCTCTGCTGCCTTTACTACTTCATCCCTCAAAGCTACCCATTCTTCTTCTACTGTATTTCTTTCCCCCATTCCTGTCAATTGTTCTCTTATGCTCTCCCTGAAACTCTGTACAACCTCTGGTTCTTTCAGTTTATCCAGGTCCCATCTCCTTAAATTCCCACCTTTTTGCAGTTTCTTCAGTTTTAATCTACAGGTCATAACCAATAGATTGTGGTCAGAGTCCACATCTGCCCCTGGAAATGTCTTACAATTTAAAACCTGGTTCGCAAATCTCTGTCTTACCATTATATAATCTATCTGATACCTTTTAGTATCTCCAGGGTTCTTCCATGTATACAACCTTCTTTCATGATTCTTAAACCAAGTGTTAGGTATGATTAAGTTGTGCTCAGTGCAAAATTCTACCAGGCGGCTTCCTCTTTTATTTGTTAGCCCCAATCCATATTCACCTACTACGTTTCCTTCTCTTCCTTTTCCTACACTCAAATTCCAGTCACCCATGACTATTAAATTTTCGTCTCCCTTGACTATCTGAATAATTTCTTATATTTCATCATACATTTCTTCAATTTCTTCGTCATCTGCAGAGCTAGTTGGCATATAAACTTGTACTACTGTAGTAGGTGTGGGCTTCGTATCTATCTTGGCCACAATAATGCGTTCACTGTTTGTAGTAGCTTACCCGCATTCCTACTTTCCTATTCATTATTAAACCTACTCCTGCATTACCCCTATTTGACTTTGTGTTTATAACCCTGTAGTCACCTGACCAGGAGTCTTGTTCCTCCTTCCACCGAACTTCACTAATTCCCACTATATCTAACTTTAACCTATCCATTTCCCTTTTTAAATTTTCTAACTTACCTGCCCGATTAAGGGATCTGACATTCCACGCTCCGATCCGTAGAATGCCAGTTTTCTTTCTCCTGATAACGACGTCCTCTTGAGTAGTCTCCGCCCGGAGATCCGAATGGGGGACTATTTTACCTCCGGAATATTTTACCCAAAAGGACGCCATCATCTTTTAATCATACAGTAAAGCTGCATGTCCTCGGGAGAAAATACGGCTGTAGTTTCCCCTTGCTTTCAGCCGTTCGCAGTACCAGCACAGCAAGGCCGTTTTGGTTAATGTTAAAAGGCCAGATCAGTCAATCATCCAGACTGTTTCCCCTGCAACTACTGAAAAGGCTGCTGCCCCTCTTCAAGAACCACACATTCTTCTGGCCTTTCAACAGATACCCCTCCGTTGTGGTTGCACCTACGGTACGGCCATCTGTATCGCTGAGGCACGCAAGCCTCCCCACCAATGGCAAGGTCCATGGTTCATGGGGGGGGAGGGGGGATGAAACTATTAATAAAAATTCATTTCACTGTAACATGAAACTATGCTTTCCCCCATCCCTGTACAATAAAAATGTGGCATTTCCTAAAAAAACCTACTTTTGAACAAAAAAACATAAACACCTCTCTTACAAGTAACCATATTCAGGTAAAATTAATAAATAGCCACAGGTTGTTACAGCATAACACCCAATTCCAATCCCAAAGAAAGCAGGTGTTGACAAGTGAGAAAATTACCGAACTATCAGTTTAATAAGTCACAGCTGCAAAATACTAATGCGAATTCTTTACAGACGAATGGAAAAACTGGTAGAAGCGGACCTCGGGGAAGATCAGTTTGGATTCTGTAGAAATGTTGGAACACGTGAGGCAATACTAACCTTACGACTTATCTTAGAAGAAAGATTAAGAAAAGGCAAACCTACCTTTCTAGCATTTGTAGACTTAGAGAAAGCTTTTGACAACGTTAACTGGAATACTCTCTTTCAAATTCTGAAGGTGGCAGGGGTAAAATACAGGGAGCGAAAGGCTATTTACAATTTGTACAGAAACCAGATGGCAGTTATAAGAGTCGAGGGGCATGAAAGGGAAGCAGCGGTTGGGAAGGGAGTGAGACAGGGTTGTAGCCTGTCCCCAACGTTATTAAATCTGTCTGTTGAGCAAGCAGTAAGGGAAACAAAAGAAAAATTCGGAGTAGGAATTAAAATCCATGGAAAAGAAATAGAAACTTCGAGGTTCGCCGATGACATTCTAATTCTGTCAGAGACAGGAAAGGACCTGGAAGAGCAGCTGAAGGGAATGGACAATGTCTTGAAAGGAGGATATAAGATGAACATCAACAAAAGCAAAACGAGGATAATGGAATGTAGTCGAATTAAATAGGGTGATGCTGCGGGAATTAGATTAGAAAAATAGGCGCTTAACGTAGTAAATAAGTTTTGATATTTGGGGAGCAAAATAACTGATGATGGTCGAAGTAGACAGGATATAAGATGTAGACTGGCAATGGCAAGGAAAGCGTTTGTGAAGAAGAGAAATTTGTTAACATCGAATATAGATTTAAGTGTCAGGAAGTCCTTTCTGAAATTATTCGTTTGGAGTGTAGCCATTATGGAAGTGAAACATGGACGATAAATAGTTTAGACGAGAAGCAGCTTTCGAAATGTGGTGCTACAGTAGAATGCTGAAGATTAGATGGGTAGATCACATAACTAATGAGGAGGTACTGAATAGAGTTGGGGAGAAGGGGAGTTTGTGGCACAACTTGATCAAAAGAAGGGATCGGTTGGTAGGACACATTTTGAGGCATCAAGGGATCACCAAGTTAGTATTCGAGGGAAGCATGGAGGGTAAAAACCTCAGGGGGAGACCAAGGGATGATTACACTAAGCAGATTCAGAAGGCTGTAGGTTGCGGTAGTTAGAGATGAACAACCTTGCACAGGATAGGGTGTGATGGAGAACTGTATAAAACCAGTCTCTAGACTGAAGACCATAACAATAACAACAACGACAACAACAACAGCCGTATTTGAAGACATTGGTACGTAACAACTACGTTTCTGTAGCCGTATAACGTTACATTTCAATTTTGCTGTTATATTAAAGGGGCATTCAAAATATCTGTATAAACATTAATTATTGTGTGGTTCACTTCATACGTGCAGTATCAAATATCTTACAAGGAAGATCGTATGAAGTTTTGTGAATACATTAACTACCCTTAAGGTAAACACTGCTGGAACGTCAGGGAGACGGAGAAAACACGGCGGACGCCTCAGCCCGTCACCTGGCAGCTGTAGTGCGGGCGCCGGCCGCGGGCGGCGCTGGCATCGCCGCTCCGTGACGTCAGCGCCGCGCCGCGCGCCTCAGCTGTTGCCGCGGATCAGTCGTGACGTAGCGGCCACGCGGTTAGCAGTGCGACGAGCAGACACGCCTGTCCCTTGGAATACCGGAGAAAGGTAGGCGGCTAGCTGGCGTCTCCTAAATGTATAAGCGAGCTGCTAGTGTCGTTCTGCGTGTACGCATTGCTGCTTGCCTCGTGACACAGCAACTGCTCGTGTCTGCTGTAATGTCGCTCTTGTTCTGGTGTCTTAAGAAAAACTAGAATCTGTACGAAGAACAGTGCAGTAGGTTTCCGTGCCGACCGTTTAACAATTTATCCCTCGGTACTCGTCGCCCAGTTAGGCCTTGCCGTACGTGGGCGACGTCTGGATACGCAGCAGAATCTGGCGACAAGCTCGGATGTCGTGCGTGCGAGCGGCCGACTATGCCCCGTTACAAGATGGCTGCTCAGAGCCAACCAGCTGTTTCTATAAAACGGCGCCCCTAAACTGCAGAGCACTGTATCGGGGGAGTAAGGTTACAAAAATAGGTTTACTTAAGAAAATAAAGCGAAAAGGAATGCTGTGCGTGAAATTTACAAAGGGAGGAATCTCCGTGCAGAATTTCATAAATATCAACTACGAAAATCACCAGACAAATTCTTCGAATACAGGTGAATGAGCAGAGCAGCATTCCACTGTCACTTTAATAAATTAAAGGCGAGTGTTTCTCTTTTACATGATCAAGAACTTTTAACAGCCAATAAATGCGGAAGAATGACTACCGTAAATACACAGATATTAAACGCGGCCGTAGACGGGAAATGCCTTTGCAGTCGCTGCCATCAGCCGCCGCGCCGAGTGTCAACTTTGTTTGCGCGTACAGATAGAAATACGCAGATTATCAGCGAGCTGTGGTGTGGCGGTAGCGTTACAGATGATTATGGCTTCGAAGAGGCTGTGGGTTCCATCCCAGCTTGCTCTTAAACTAACTCAGTTACAATTCTGTGTACCAAGCTTTATGTATCCCGTTTACACTGCATCGCTAAGTATATTTTTAATGTCTTCCCAAAGAACTTGATCTTTAAGTGTATACACACCTATCCCAGTACATCACACACATTAAATTCCTAATTACAAGGAACAATGAAATTTTACAGATATTTGATGATGCGAACGTAATTAATCAGCAGTCAGTCTTAGGGCCAAGCGTTTCAATTAATCTAAAGAGTCTGTAACAGTAAAGCATACCAAATATTTGAAAAGAAAAGTCAAACGTTTTGTGTAATGATTTGTCTAAAAGTATGAAATAAATATCAGGCAAACGTTTGTGCAACTCACTTTCTCTTCACTATTTCGAGAGTCATTCAAAGGCACATAGAACGTTTCTCTGCTCTACTTATTTCTTTTACACAAATCATTTCACAGAATATTTTACTGATTTCTTTCATTTTTTTTAATTTCAAGTTTTATTCAGAAAGCATGATCTTACTGACTCCTCGTTTGCCTTCCTAATGTACTTGATTCGAAGGAAGCCTTTTTGACATTTAAATACCGCACCAATATCTTTTTATGTGCAAAGTAGCTAGGCCTTGAACACACACCATTTTTGATACTTCATGTACATAGCTTGGCAGCAGCTTTTCGCGAAATATTTCAATTTTTCCTCAACTCATTAATTAAGCTTTCGTTAATTACCCTGATTACATTCAAGCAGTTAAATATTTTCATGCAAAACTAGACCTCACGCTGGTCACTTGGATACCCCATTTACCTGTTTCTTTGTTTGGCTATGAAAATACGGACAAAACCTCATGGTGTAATTTATAGGGAGTCTTGTTTTCGCTCTGCTCAAGCGTTTACAAAAACGTATCGAGTATTAATCATACGATAAAATAGTCCTTTCTGCATGCTGTCATTTCCAAAAATCGTCTTGAACCATTTGAGGTTTTTACAACCACTTGATTTCCGATGCGCAGGAAAGGTTCGGACGCGCCGCGAGCGACCCGTCCGCGGGTATAACAACCAATACATCAAGAATGAAAAGCAGTCCGGTCTCAACTTTAAATACAATTTAGATCTACTGGTTGCATTTCAGACGCAATAATGTGTGGCCTGAAATGAACTTTACGGAAAGTCTACGCAATGTAATTTAACCTCCGCAAATTCTTAAAAATTTCGTGCAGCCATGTACTCAATTTCGTGCAGCGCAGTAACAATGACGAATAACGAAAATAAATTCCGAACTTTGTCGAGCAAAGATGTCAAGCTATAAGATGCGGAAGAAGACGCGTGGCTGTTGCTCTGAGAGATTCAAACACGTCTGAATCAAACGTCGCCAGTTGCAGGCGGGACACAGACGTCGCTCACGTAGGACACTTCTGGAACCATAACTGCGGTTGTGGTTTGTCGCCTGAAGCTGTCGGTCGCTTCTGTCGCTTACGTAAGACGCGGCCTTCGCCACTGAATCGTTCAGGCGTGAGCCGGGGCAACAGACAATGAACACAAAATGGCGCCTTATTCTGTTGCGAAGTGTACAGAAGTGCCGTTGTCGCGTTGTGCAAAATTGCCGTGACTCAGATATTTAAAATGAGCGCGGCGCGTTTCTGTCCGTGCCTCTGCATCGAAACGTCAGCCGACCTCTTGTGTATTAGTAAAGCGCTGTCCTGGAAGCCGTTACCAGTTGCCCGCGGTTTCCAGGGTCAACAAAAATAATGTTTTTAATATTTCGCGTGATTATTGACGAATTTAAAAATGCTGTCAAAGTATGTTCGTTAAGAGTAGTAAACTTATGTTAACGGTTTAACACGTAAGACAAACAGTACAGTTAGAAACTCTGTGTTGTCTTGAGGGAGAGTAGTAACTTTTGGTCGCTGATTCTCCTTGCCCCCTCCCCCCTTCCCAATGAAGAAAGGAGGAAATTTTTCGGTGTTGATCCGTCACTTCAGCATCACGTCAAACTTCTCTAGTGCTATCCCTTTTCGCAACACACTTGTCAGATGTAAGGTTTGTTTGAGCTGTTACCGGAGAGGACTGGGAGTTTTACCTGGGGCAATTGTTTTATCATATTGTACCCAGATAAGGAATGCAAATCAGGAAGCAGTTCCTGGCGTAAATCGTTTCAAAACTATACACTACAGTTCAAAGTACCCCAACATTTTACTAATGTGGTGACTTAAAGATAGATTTTATAGTTCGTTTTCTGCAAATACGGAAGCGTCCGATCCCACCCGTCTGCTTTGACCCATGACGTCACAAATATGGCGGAAACAAAAACAAACACACACACTTTCCACAAGAAGCCTAATGACACTAACGGGACAAGCGCGGGAAATGGGGTGTTTTGGGTGGGGGACAAACTAAATATAAACAAATTTAGACGCCTTGCGTAGCTACAACGTGTAAGTGAAGACAGCCATGCATGAATACCCACCCACCTCCCCAGGGGTCGTAACCCCTGCAACCCATAGAAGATAAAGATGCTTCAGTAGCTGATTAGTGTTTTTTGTCTTTAAAAAAAAAAATCTCACGGGATAGAACGAACAGATCAGAAAGATAAATATAATAAACTAAAACAGAAATTCGAGGAAACAGATAATTAAAATAAGTAATAAGTGTTTTTAAATTTAAAAAAAATCTCACGAGATAGAACGAACAGGTCAGAAAAGTAAATAAAATAAGATAAAACAGAACTGGAGACAGCCACACTCAAACCAAACTCCGCGCCGTCATGACGTCACACACAACACCCTTACGTCACGGGTCAAAGCCGACGCGTGGGATCGGACGCTTCTGTCGACCCCGTTTTCTGCATTCTTGTTATGTAGCATTTCCCATCAGGTTTACATCTGCACAACACTGCAACAAAGCTAGTAAGAAGGAATACAAATTTCTTGCAAGAAATAAAAGGAGTAGGCCCTAGTGTGGCTTACACCAGAATAAAGGAGACTGAATTATTTCTATTTCAAAATGTGTAAAAAATTAACAAGATTGTCTGTGAGGCGAAGAAACTCTACAACTGACAGCGTGTATTCCTCTAGGAATAAATAAGAAGCTATGTGGTTAGTTAAAATAATAAAACACGGTATGCTGCCAGTCTACACTTTAGCATAGAATGGCGCTCCGTAAATTTAAGATATAAACAACAAAAACTAAGAAATAACCTCAAACCTAGAGAAAGTACTAGAGAACTGTCTCGTCATTGTGTTTCATGGAAGGCAGATTTGTAAATACCGAAATGATACTTAGTGAAATAAATGTTGTTAATTTATTGAATATTCATTTTTACTTACAAATTTTCACACTAAATGTTGAACGTGTCCCCCCTGTTGTTGAATACACAATTCAAGTCGTCCAATCGTGTTTTCAAACATAAGGCGTAACGTTTCTTCTGTAACGGAAGCAGTGGAAGTGGATATTGCAGTTTTCACTTCATCGATGGCTTTTGGACGGTTTTTATAGACATTGGCTTTCGCTGCACCCCAGAGGAAAATGTCAGGTGGTGTTAGCCCAGGCGATCGTGGAGGCCAAAGTCCCTGTTGAAATTACGCGATCACCAAAAACATCCACGAGCAGAGACATTGAAACGCGAGCTGTATGGGCGGTTGCACCATCTTGTTCAAAATAACCATTCAGTATTTCACGTGACACAAGTTCTCCTATGAGTAGGTACAGAATATCACTGCAGTATCGTTGTGCGTTTATTGTTTCGTTGAAAAATATCGGACCCACAGTCCGACGTCTAGAAATTGCAATCCAAACTCCTATTTTCACAGAATGAAGTGGTTCCTCGTGGATGCACAGTGGATTTGCAGTACTCCACATACGAGAATTTTGCGATAAATGAAACCGCCCCTCATCAGTGAAAAACGTTTCATTACGAATATCCCTTTTATTTTCTTGAACGAAATTTTTGAACCATGTTTCAATAATGCAGTCTCTTGCCATGATCAGTATTTTTCAGTTCTTGCACGACTGTCACTTAGTATGGAATTTTGGCCGGCCGCGGTGGCCGTGTGGTTCTAGGCGCTCCAGTCCGGAGCCACGCTGCTGCTACGGTCGCAGGTTCGAATCCTGCCTCGGGCACGGATGTGTGTGATGTCCTTAGGTTAGTTAGGTTTAAGTAGTTCTAAGTTCTAGGGGACTGATGACCACAGCAGTTGAGTCCCATAGTGCTCAGAGCCATTTGAACCATTTTTAGTATGGAATTTTTTCCTTACAGCTGTGTGAGTCGCCCCGACACTAACATCGATTTCGTGGGCGAGTTTTCTTACTGACTTGTTCGGACTCGTGGACATTTTATCGGGAATATCGAGTAGTTTATCCTCTGACCAAACGGTAGGACGACCACTTGTCGGTGTATCTGTCACTGAACCCGTACTTCGAAATTTGTTAATCAAATCTCGCACAGTATCGCGTCGTAGGAGTGTCGTCTCCGGGAAAACTGAATTAAATGTTTGACGAACTGAAACTGTGTATTTACCGCCAGCTTTGAACACTTGTTCGACTAAAAAAAAAGGTTCTTCAGTGGTTAGCATTTTCACAGCGGCAAAAACGAAACTAACAAAGCAAGTAAACTTGAACGTTCACGTCGACACGTAACGACACACACCAACGATGCTACTGACGCTGGCCGAGATAAACGAAACAGTGGAATGTCGGCAGAGTCCGCTTGAAGTAACCCAGGCAGGCGAACAATCATACGGCACGCGCGGCTAACAATCATACGGCACTGCGGAGAGACTTTTTGTTGGTTGGCCTGTCTGTTTCTTAGGTGGAAAGCACAGACTTGCGTTTTCGTAGGGTTAGGCCGTAAGTTATTATTTTTGTGGAACCGTCCTAGTTCTTCCAGTGATTATTTTCGACTTCATGGAAATCCTTTCCCTGGGTGGTCAATGCGACACCATCCGCGTACAGAAAACTCCTGGTGTACCGCAGGAGTGGTTGATCATTCGCCGTGTACGTGTTAAAGAGTATAGGGGCCTGGGGTAGCCGTCCTTCAAATTCCACGAAAAATATCAAGTTGATAAGGAAGTTGGCTATTAAGGTGGTTAGAGTCATTAGTGATGTCATGAAACTTTTTCAGGAGTAATTTATGGTCCACAGTGTCGTACGCAGCAGACAGGTCAACGAAGGCCACGCCGGTTAGCGTACGTGATTCAGAACCGTCTTCGATGTACTGGTCTGTGATGTGCAGCTCGTACCCGGTCTAAAGCCGGCCTGTTGAGGTATCAGCGCAGAGTCAATTGTTTCTGTCAAGCGGTTCAAACTCATTCTCTCCCAGATTTTATACAAAGGGCAAAGAAGAGGTATGGGACGGTAGTTCTTACGGTCATTGTTCTCTTTACCGGATTTAAGGACTGCGATGACATGAACTTTCCGCAAGACTTTGGGGATCCTACCAGAACGTAAGCAGTTGTTGAAAAGATCTAGAATCCATTTTAGTGTTGCAGAACCAAAAAGTTTCATTTGCTCTTTGCTAAGATCATCCAACCCAGCAGCCTTTGCTGTTTTAATCTTACTCTGCAGCTCTTCCGAGTAGAAAGGTCTAGACAGGTCGGTAACAAAAGTATGCATGTCATTAGACTTTGGCTTGATGTTTCGCTTATCTGATTTCCCATTTAATAATAGTTGATGGGCAATATCGTTAGCTGTTATGTTTGCAGGAAGGGTCGCGCTAGCAGGGTCATTATTAAGGCGTCTGAGAAGTTTCCAGGCTTTCTTGCTGAAGTCAGTTTCCTCCATAAGCTTGATCCACTGATCCAACTTGGCGGCTGATATTGATTCGAGTAACTGCAGTCGACGAGACATTGTTTCTTCGCCAAAAGGGTCTTGCTCAAATGCTGTGTAATAGCGATCAAGATCTGATGATGCTATCTCAGGGGAGAGTCCTTGCCCGCATTTAGTTCGACATCCACGAGGGATGGACAATCTAGAAGATTTGTTCACAGCTCTTACGAAACGATCGTATTGCTCAGGGTGTGTGTTACCTGTTCATCAAGAAGAGTTGTAAACTTATTCCAGTTTGCTTTTTTAAACTTATACCGGCGGCGAAATGGAACAGACCGTGGACGTATTGCAGCCAAGATCTGACACGTGATTGGTCTATGTTGAGATATGAGGAGATCCGCAAAACGACATTATGCGAAATGTGAGTCCGCCTCGATGCAAAACTCTCGTTTGTTATTTATTTACTTACTGGGTGATCAAAAAGTCAGTATAAATTTGAAAACTGAATAAATCACGGAATAATGTAGATAGAGAGGTACACAAATTGACACACATGCTTGGAATGACATGGGTTTTTATTAGAACCAAAAAATGTCCGACACATGGCGCTTCGATTCATCTGACCAGCATAACAAGTAGCATAACAAAGTAAGACAAAGCAAAGATGATGTTCTTTACAGGAAATGCTGAATATATCCACCATCATTCCTCAACAAGAGCTGTAGTCGAGGAATAATGTTGTGAACGGCGCTGTAAAACATGTCCGGAGTTACGCTGAGGCATTGGCGCCGGATGTTGTCTTTCGGCATCCCTAGAGATGTCGGTCGATCGCGATACACTTGCGACTTCAGGTAACCCCAAAGCCAATAATCGCACGGACTGAGGTCTGGGGACCTGGGAGGCCAGGCATGACGAAAGTGGCGGCTGAGCACACGATCGTCACCAAACGACGCGCGCAAGAGATCTTTCACGCATCTAGCAATATTTTTATTTTTCTTTTGTTCTAATAAAACCTCATGTCGTTCCAAGCATGTGTCAGTTTTTACCTCTCTATCTACATTATTCCGTGGTTTATTAAGTTTACAAATTGATACCGACTCTTTGATCACCCGGTACTTCTGTATTCCACAGACTAGTTTCAGCCACAAATATCGCCATCATCAGTGGGTCCTTTAAATCTAAAACACGCAGAAAATAACGCAGTTATAAACGCTGTAACGCGTTATTACATTTGTACTGTTGGTTTTCTGAATATAGTTTTCTGTGGGTACTTTGATACTGTCTTACTGTACGCCATAGCACGCTCTTCAGAACTGATGTCGCTGTTTGCAGCGCATCTTCTGTGCTTTCTCTGTTGCCGCTTTTCTCGGCGTACATCTCGTCATCCGCGACGGAGTGAGCGGCTGTTAGTGAACAAACACTCCAGCGTGAACCTAGGTATCTCAGCGCTATACATTTGTAATTGCGGTAGTGTTGTGGATACAGTTTCGGTGCGTACTAGGCGGTCACTTAGTTTATCGTGTACCCACGTTAGTTGGACGGCTTGCAGCAAATTTTATACACAGGAAAAGCAAAACTTTCGCAGTTTGTTTACGATCCAAAACATTACGCCATCTTGCTGTTCGCGAGTTGCGAGAAGGCTGTGAAACCTGTGGCGGGAGCCGTCACGAGGTGTGTTCCTCATGTGTGTCTCCGTGTTTTCTTTTTGCGGGTGTGTGCTTTATGTTCTGTGTCCTAGATCACTTCTCTCAGTGTTTTGTTGCAAAGTGCTGTGTTTTCGTCTATTACGTTCTTCCCTTCCACTACAGCCTTTTGAATGCAGTAATTTTCATCTGTTAGCTGTCGGTATAGACTGTTGCTGTTTATTTTGCTCTCGATATTAATGGGGTTATGGTTTTTCTTCAGTCGGTGTTCTGCGAGAGCTGAATGTTCGCCGCCACGCGCTTTTCAACTCTGGTGAACCTCGTTCGGAAATTCCTGCTCGTTTGCCCTATGTACTGGGCCTGACAGGAGTTAAACGTGAGCTGGTGTATTCCGGCATTGCTGAATTTGTCTGCGTTCTCTTGTCTGATCTTAGCCTTTTTTGAACTGTGTCGTTTGTTCTGGATGCTATTGAGATTCCGAGCTTTTTCAACATGTTTCCAATTCCATGTGATATTTTATTACTGTATGATAGTGCGTACCACCTGTGTCTTTTTTCCTGATGTGATGTGGTCTGTTGTGTTGTCTGTGTTCGGCCTCTGGGTTTTCAGACCCTTTGGTCGTATTCTTGGGTGCGTGGCCACTATTTTTGTGTTTCATTTTTACCTTGTTGTTGAGATTGTTTATGATGTCTTTTTTTTAGTCGTTTGCAACGGCTATTTGTTTGATTATATTCAATTCCCGTGTGTAGTTTTGTGCTTCAAGAGGTGTTCTGTTTATCGTGTGGAGCATGTGTGTGTGAAACTGGCATATTTATGCTCTGTGGGATATGGATAACAGTGCCTGTGGACGTGGGTTTTCTGCAGATGGAGAATTAATGGTGGTGGTTGTTTCTTGTGATCCAAGAAATTTAGTTTCCTGTTTTTCTTTTCCACTTCCACCGTGGAGTGGATTTGTGGGTGCAGTGTTGATGTTACTGTGTAGCTCTTCTGTCCTAATTTCGTTTCATGTGAAAGACAAACGATGATGTAGTCCACACATTGGTACCAGCACATTATTTTGAGCCCCTCTTGTTTTACATATTGTGTTTTCTATATGGTCCAAGAAAGTGTTGGCTAAGGTTCCACTGATGGGGGGACCCCATGGCTCAAAACCACAAGAGACATAGTAAAGGAAACGGCAAAACTTCTGAAACTGAATTCATGTACACACACATACCCACAGAAGGAGCTGTAAACATTACAGAACAGCAGCTAAAATGCAAGTAATTCCCAGACAGACAAAAAAATGAAATCTCATGCATTCTTAGACTAATTACAGAACAAAACTACTTCACTTTCAACAGCTTCTGTTTGTTTTCCATTGGGTCTCCCATGGCTGGAGCTTTAGTCCTTGGTGGAGTCATCTTCCATAACCATTAACATGTTATGTACAAAGTCCCGAGACGGACCTTTTCTGCCTTTGAATTTTGAAATGGAAATCCCGTCGGGTAGACCGTTCGCCTGGTGCAAGTCTTTCGAGTTGACGTCACTTTGGCGACTTGCGTGTCGATGGGGATGAAATGGCGATGGATCAAATGGCTCTGAGCACTATGAGACTTAACTTCTGAGGTCATCAGTCCCCTAGAACTTACAACTACTTAAACCTAACTAACGTAAGGACATCACAGACATCCATGCCCGAGGCAGGATTCGAACCTGCGGCCGTAGCGGTCTCGCGGTTCCAGGCTGAAGCGCCTAGAACCGCTCGGCCACACTGGCCGGCTAAAATGACGATGACAAGGACAACACAACACCCAGTCCTCGAGCGGAGGAAATCTCCGACCCAGCCGGGAATCGAACCCGGGCTGTTAGGTATGACATACCGTCGCGCTGACAATTTTGAGATACTAATGGCGCGGTCCGCGCCAGAGGCGACTGGGTCGGCCATTCCGGGGCGTCGCGCTGCTATTGGCTGACGCGCATGACGTCATCGGGAATACTGTTCACCGCGAGAGTTTAACACCAGCCTTACGAGTTGAGCGTCGTTAAGTGCTGACGCATATTGTTATGCATCGTTCAAATGTAAAAATATTAAAAATAAAAACTTTTGTATTATATAACAATAATAGAATAAAAGTAGAAAGATGGAGAGTTAAACCAGAGACAAAAGCCTGAAGAAACGGAACAAAATGGAGCGAATGAAGAAGAGCGAAATTCTCGCAAACAGTGAAAATCTGGTGGGCAAATAAAAAGAACCAGAACAAGAAGAAGAACGGAAAATGAACCATCTTTACTTAGCTTCTTCCACTCTGGGGGCTTTGCGACTAATAATAATAATAATAATAATAATAATAATAATAATACCCCAGAAGACATGACAATGTAGCAAAAATAATACATCAACAGCTTGCCTTACAACATAAACTTACAAAACACGTTCCCACATACAAGTATGAGCCACAAAATGTACTGGAGAATGATCAATACAAATTATACTGGAACAGAACCATTATAACAGATAAAACAACGCCACATATCAAACCTGACATCATACTCACCAATAAAAAGAAGAAATTAACACAACTAATCGAAATATACGTACCCAATACAACAAATATACAAAAGAAAACAGGAGAAAAAATTGAAAAATACGTCCAACTGGGTGAGGAAGTCAAGGACACATGGCATCAGGATAAAGTTGACATCATACCAATTATACTATCAACTACAGGAGTCATACCTCACAATATCCGCCAGTACATCAATGCAATACAGCTACATCCAAACTTATATATACACCTACAGAAATACGTAATTATTGATCCATGTTCAATTACCCGAAAGTTCCTAAATGCAATATAACACATACCATACAGTTAAAAGGAAGTCACGCTTGATCAAGGTCCGCGTCACTTTCCATCTTTGACCAGACATAACGTCTGAGAAAAGAAAGAATAATAATAATAATAATAGCCACCTTAAAATAGATGAAGAGCTAACATGTTATTGCGTTCGTAAATACTCACTGTTGCCCAGGAAGATGACACAACCGACTGAAGATTTTTCTTCGCGGCAAGCTTTTTATGTGTTTTCTGTTTTAGTGTTTGTGTTCAGTTCTAATGAATGTCCTTGTCCTATCTCGGGAAACTTTGAGAATATCATAGAAATTAAATTTTCATCACTCCGTCATACTTAGCTACATGTGGCCCATGAAAACTGCAAAATGTCACTTCATACTCCTATATTTTGTTGAGTCAGTCAACTGAACGAGAGGTGAGCCCACTTGTGATGATTACGGAGATCCGGTCATTAGCGCCGATGTAATCCGAGACCCAAAAAAGTGCCAGTGCACTTGCATGTAAGTGCTGCATGACGCGCGAGGTACTGCGGCGTGTCTCGATATTCGCAGTCGTCTCTGGTCGCTGGTTCATCACTAGGACGTAGCAACGGATCTAGTTCTTCTTCGCTGAAATTAGAACTGTCACATTTCCAGTTATATCGATTCGCAACTCACGTGTGATGAACTTTATGAACTCCTGTTCAGTTTATTCTGTTGGAGGAACATATGACGGCGCCTCACTCACTAGTACCCTCCGTAACGGATGTATTTGTCTACAAGGGGGTGTCTTGTGTATTACCAGTCAGTATTGGAAGCCGCGTACTGTTTTTCACTTCGAAAGATGCGCTGTTGAAAAATACGCCCAGATCGCGAATTTTAGGAAAAAAGTGCTTCAAACAGTTTTGGTTCAGCCTAGAAGTCGAGACGTACAAAGCTCCCGTATTCCTTATTCACCTTTAACTCCAAAGAGAGTTAACTGAAATTATGGAACCCTTCCGCATTGGTAAGAGGCACTGCTTTTCTCCACAGCAATGTTAGGTCTGGGACTTGACAGGCAACCCAACCGACGCCCCTCTTGCTCGATCCATAGCGCTTGGAAAGCAGAGTTCTGTCGCGGAAACTGCAACTCCTTGCAGACCACCTTGCCTCCCACGCGACGAACTACTGCCGCGGTTTGGGATCCAGCTGCTTCCAACTGTTCCATTCTGTTCAGTAGTAATTCACCAGTCACGGTACAATGGGAGTCAAAATATGCAAGCATTTCCCATGACGACGACGAACTACGACCAACATAACGTTTTTGTTTGGCCGTAAAATTACAACATCCGTTGATTCATACCACAAATGATCATTTATATTCATCTTGTGAAAACATAGGACTCCTGTTTTCTTTAGAGGTTTGATTGTTTCTATCTTAGGGTGCGAAAAGTGGCAATTGACCCTGAATAAAGAAAAGAGTGAAGTTATTCACATGGGTACTGAAAGAAATGAACTAAATTTCGATTACGCGGTGTTGTTGTTGTTGTGGTCTTCAGTCCTGAGACTGGTTTGATGCAGCTCTCCATGCTACTCTATCCTGTGCAAGCTTCATCATCTCCCAGTACCAACTGCAGCATACATACTTCCGAATCTGCTTAGTGTATTCATCTCTTGGTCTCCCTCTACGATTTTTACCCTCCACGCTGCCCTCCAATACTAAATTGGTGATCCCTCGATGTCTCAGAACGTCTTACCAACCGATCCCTTCTTCTGGTCAAGTTGTGCCACAAGATCCTCTTCTCCCCAATCCTATTCAATACCTCCTCATTAGTTACGTGATCTACCCATCTAATCTTCAGCATTCTTCTGTAGCACCACATTTCGAAAGCTTCTATTCTCTTCTTGTCTAAGCTATTTATCGTCCACGTTTCACTTCCATACATGGCTACGCTCCATACAAATACTTTCAGAAACGACTTCCTGACACTTCAATCAATACTCGATGTTAACGAATTTTTCTTCTGCAGAAACGCTTTCCTTGTCATTGCCAGTCTACATTTTATATCCTCTCTAGTTCGACCATCATCACTTATTTTCCTCCCCACACAGCAAAACTCCTTTACTACTTTGTCTCATTTCCTAATCTAATTCCCTCAGCATCACCCCACTTAATTCGACTACATTCCATTATCCTCGTTTTGCTTTTGTTGATGTTCATATTATACCCTCCTTTCAAGACACTGTCCATTTCGTTCAACTCCTCTTCCAAGTCCTTTGCTGTCACAGACAGAATTACAATGTCATCGGCGAACCTCAAAGTTTTTATTTCTTCTCCATGGATTTTAATACCTACTCTGAACTTTTTTGTTTCCTTTACGGCTTGCACAATATACAGATTGAATAACATCGGGGATAGGCTACAACCCTGTCTCACTCCCTTCCCAACCACTGCTTCCCTTTCATGCCCGTCAACTCTTATAACTGCCATCTGGTTTCTGTACAAATTGTAAATAGCCTTTCGCTCCCTGTATGTTAGCCCTGCCACCTTCTGAATTTGAAAGAGAGTATTCCGGTCAACATTGTCTAAAGCTTTCTCTAAGTCTACAAATGCTAGAAATGTAACCAAAGACTGCGATTCATTGGCAGAATACTTAGGAGGTGGAACAGGTCTACTAAAGAGACTGCTTACACCACGCTTGTCGGCCCTATTCTGGAGTATTGCCGTGCGGTGTGGTATCCCCATCAGGTAGGACTGACGGATGACATCGAAAAAGTTCAGAGAAGGGCAACTCGTACTGTATTATCGCGAAATAGGGGAGATAGTGTCACAGAGATGATACGTAAATTGGAGTGGCAATCATTAAAACAAAGGTGTTTTTCGTTGCGACGGGATCTTCTCGTGAAATTTCAGTCACCAGTTTCCTCCTCCGATTGCGAAAACATTCTGTCTGCACCCACCTACATAGGTAGAAATTATCATCACGACAAAATAAGAGAAATCAGGGCTCACACAGAAAAATTTAAGTGCTCGTTCTTCCCGCGTGCCGTTCGAGAGTGGAACGGTAGAGAGACAGCTTGAAGGTGGTTCATTGAACCCTCTGCCAGGCATTTTACTGTGAATAGCAGAGTAATGACGTAGATGTAGATGTATCTTAGCTTTCATACGATCCAGCACTTGTTTCAGAATTGTTTGGTCCATTTCTGGAAAGGGCAGGGAAAAGGGGTAAGTTTCGGATGAGAAATCGTTTTTAAGATGAGAACCTCAGCAATAACTCTCAGGCTCCACTCCACCCTCTTTCTATTACTAAGAAAAGGTGGGATTCGGCCTGCTGTCCAACACGGAGACAAAATGCAACCCAATCTGTGTCTGTTCACTCCCGCGTTTCCTCTTCTGGGTTAAACAATAGCCTCTGTGCTCGTCGACCGAACAGGTTTAATTTTCTTCGGACATAAAGATTTTAACGTAGACGACGCTCTCTTTCATCCCCTTTTCTTTCCACATTCTACATCTACATCTACATCCATACTTCGCAAGCCACCTGACGGTGTGTGGCGGAGGGTACCTAGAGTACCTCTATCGGTTCTCCCTTCTGTTCCAGTCTCGTATTGTTCGTGGAAAGAAGGATTGTCGGTATGCCTCTGTGTGGGCTCTAATCTCTCTGATTTCATCCTCACGGTCTCTTCGCGAGATATACGTAGGAGGGAGAAATATACTGCTTGACTCCTTCGACAAAGGCCCGTACCGAGCTACTGAGCGTCTCTCCTGCAGAGTCTTCCACTGGAGTTTATCTATCATCTCCGTAACGCTTTCGCGATTACTAAATGATCCTATAACGAAGCGCGCTGCTCTCCGTTGGATCTTCTCCATCTCTTCTGTCAACCCTATCTGGTACGGATCCCACACTGGTGAGCAGTATTCGAGCAGTGGGCGAACAAGCGTACTGTAACCTACTTCCTTTGTTTTCGGATTGCATTTCCTTAGGATTCTTCCAATGAATCTGTCTGGCATCTGCTTTACCGACGATCAACTTTATATGACCATTCCATTTTAAATCACTCCTAATTATGGAATTAACTGCTTCCAGTTGCTGACCCGCTACATTGTAGCTAAATGATAAGGGATCTTTCTTTCTATGTATTCGTAGCACATTACACTTGTCTACACTGAGATTCAATTGCCATTCCCTGCACCGTGCATCAATTCGCTGCAGATCTTCCTACATTTCAGTACAATTTTCCATTGTTACAACCTCTCGATATACCACAGCATCGTCCGCAAAAAGTCTCTTTGAACTTCCGATGTCATCCACAAGGTCATTGGCGATCTCATGCTCAGCTACTTTAGAACAGCTTCATTATTATAATTACTATTACTACTGTTCCCATAGAAATGAAATGTTTGTAATCGCTGTAAAAAAAAATATATATATATATATATATATTGCGCGAATGATTGCAAAACGAATAGTACATTTCTAAAGGAAATGAATATTTGCCAATGACTTGCTGCTGCTTGCGACAGCTTGGAATGCATCGCTGCGTTTGGAATTTTTTGTGTCGGAACGACGTCATCCATCAGTTTCCATTTCGTAGGCAAAACCAGGAGTTCATTTTTCAAGTCCCGTTCACAACGTCCGGAGAGGAAATGACGCGAACGTGACCTTGCGTTATTCACAGTAACAGAATCGCATCTGCTGCAGCGTGGCACACGTTTGCGCCTCACTTCTCGTATCTTTCGGAAATCGACGATAAACGACATTCCCAGTGTTACGTGAAGCATTTTCTCATTCCGCTAAAGCACAGTGATTTCTAGTTTTGAAGTTAAAATCTTCTGGGTTATTAGGTCGCGTCATATTTCTACTAAAGTGATCGACGTTTCGACCCCTCCGCTGGGATCTTCCTCAGGATCTTCTTGTGTCCACTACTGCTAGAACACTGTCGGAGACGAGTGTCGCGTCCACTTATAAACGGGGAGTTTTCTGGCGTTGGCGCTGGAGAAGTGACAGTATTGGTTAAAATTCATGTGGCTACTATTGGCAGGCCATAGTCATAGGCCAATATTTCCGCTCTGATGCAAAACAAGGGGCGTTGGTAGTTCATCTTCTGTGGGTACCATTGGCGGTTCTAACAAACCTACCACAACAAAGGTCAAAAGTTAATTGTGATTGTAGTGTTGCTCACGCTGCTGCATATTGCATTTTCGGGCAACAACAAAGTTATTAAGTGGCATGTGTCATTAAGAGTACAGTTGATAAAGTCATTTCATGTAATAATGAATAAACTAGGCACTTGCCTTTTCGTGTTTCCCACGCTGGTCTCGTTGTGAACTCGTGGCTCTATCGTCGAAAATCTAGGTGGTTGTGATTCCGAGCTCGGATGCAAAGAGGCCTAGGTGTTATTCTGCGACATTCAAAAGTTTTATAGATGTGTTTCACAAACCATTCTTGAAGATTAAACCTCTCAAAGTTAGCACAATAGTGAGGTACAAAAAGTAATCAGCACTCCGAATTTGTTACACTTCTTTTTTATTACTTTTGTTGCAATATCACGTAACTCACAAAACATCACTTCACAATATAAAACTTACTTGAAAATATCTTCCTCACTGTTAAAGTTCACATTTTATAAACTGACTACAATTTGCGTCTTTTCAACATGACGTCCAAGACTTGACTCTCTAATAACTGCTTACGCGCCCAAAAATCAGAGTTACAAGTAGACAAAGATCAAAGTGACAAAAAGAAAGAATTCACATAATAATAATATCATTGCAATATAAACATATCGATGTATCAAAGTTCCTCTACATTAATGAAATGAAATCTGAATGTTGTCACAGAAATATGTTAACTATTTTCCATAAACACAGTAGAATATTGCTGGTATCGAGAGGTTGAGGTGAGGTTCCGTAATGGTTACGTAATTGAAGTACCATTACACGGTCCATGGTCATCGTATAGAAAGGCACTATTCTACACTGTGCTGGAGAAGGGTTATTGGTTGAAATGCCTGCTACCGCTATTGGTTGGTCGTCATCAGTGGCTACATTGGAAACGGACAGAGCAAGAGAGGGGGAATGTTTACCCAAAATATTGTCCGCCGAGGCGACCTGCAGCGCGTTGTTTACGCCGCTCACACACCGCGGCCGCGTATTTACTTCGTTGATGGCGGGGAGCCACGGTGCCGGAAGCCTAAGCCGCATGTGCCGTTCGTGTTCCTTAATGCGTTCTTTAACAGTTCTTCCCGTTTCGCCTGAATACACTTTGCCGCACCCACGTGACACTCGATAGACGCCTGCACTGTGGAGGTAATCATGTGCATCCGTTTTCCTGCGGAAAAAGTCATTTTATTTTGACTAAGAAAGATGTCTGAATACCATTTTTCTTTAAAATTCTGCTTGTGCGGTCAGTGACCCCAGAAGCGAACGGTAACGTGACGTAGTGAGGAGGCGGTTCCTCGTCATTCTTATTAGCGGTATAACTATTCCGCCTAAAAAGCTCTGTCCATTGAATAACTATTATACCCATTTGCCTTCAGTGTCGTCTTTAAAAAAACTGAACCCCGATTCCGAGTTGTCGTCATCGCTGATACGGAAGGCACGTGTGAAGGCAGGATCGCATCTTCTGCAGCGCGGTACAGAGGAAATGACGTGAGCACGAGCTCGCATTGTATACGAAAACAGGATGGCATCTGGTGCAGCGTGGCACACGTTCGCGCTGCAGTTTGTAAGCGTGTCGTCATATCGCTGGTTTAGTTGTGGAGGATCTTTGCGGGCAGACGCGTGTGTAATAGAGTTGGGCAACAAGATTCTTTTTCCCGATTCGATTCCTACGATTCAATCTCACATCGCGAATCGATTCCTACGATTCGTTCACGATTATCTCACGATTCATTCTAGTCTGCGACGGCACGATTCTTACGGAATGCAAAAAGTTCTACGTCTTACTCACAGATGGCAGGACATGTCTGAAATTATCAATGGAGTTAGAATCGAACTGTGTCATGATAAGATGTGCCAGAAATAGTTTATTTATGAGTAAACATGCATATGACGTTACAAGTCATAATCCAAGTGCTATTGCTCGTGTGTAAAGAAGGTGTGTGTGTTTTGCATTGCATCTGCAACAAATAAGAGGTACGTATTTGTTCATCATACTTTGATTTCTTTATTTTAATCGTGTGTATTGGGAGCTGTCTACTGGCTGTATATCGTTTCTGTCATCACTAGTTCGTGTATTACTCGTGCAAACTAAGCTGACGTCGGCGCGGTGGCTGATGGTAGCGATGGTAAATGGGAAATGCCTTTACGCTCGTTCACGCCACCCGCCGCCAATTGTCAGCTTGGTTTTCACGAGTAATATTACGGCCCACGAACTTCGTTTGTTCGTTCCGAGCTTCATTTGTTCACACGCATCCTCCACTTGACTGCCATCCGGCGGTCGTAATCATTCGGCACGACTCGGCATGATTCGGAAGTTGCCTTCTAAGCATAGCGTACTAAGAATCGATGTATCGTTGGAAGTTGGAATCGTCACGACTCGGAAACGCGCAATCGTTCTTAAGATTCTTTTGAACGACGATTCGTCCGTATCACGATTCGATTCTTACGATTCTTTATTTAGAGTCATTCAAATGAACGACTCATTCACGAATCGCCACAACTGTAGTGTGTAGTGAGTCAAACGCGGGACGGTTATGTTGAGTAGTGTGTAGCTCTGCATGTGAGAGCCTTTTTC
Organism: Schistocerca americana; assembly: GCF_021461395.2. Lineage (NCBI taxonomy): Eukaryota > Metazoa > Arthropoda > Insecta > Orthoptera > Acrididae > Schistocerca > Schistocerca americana. Next base: position 208,551,915 of record NC_060129.1, on the reverse strand, counting down.
TTTTTTACTATTCAGGTTGAAGTGTTGTTACAACTGCTGTTACAGTTAAGTGGTGAAATATGGAAGTGATTCGGAGGAAAGTGTGTCAAGAAGTGATGAAAAACTGAGCAGTGCCGTCGATAACGTATTTATGTTTCCTCTGGTTGCGTGTCGCACAGCATCGATCATCCGCGCCGTGTTCCGTCTCCCAGAATGAACCGACGTGAATCAGTAGAAATTAGTTACCACGAAAGAGTGCAGTCAAGTGCCAGCCAGCGTCTTGTAGCGAGCGTGACGGCGTGCGTTCGATCATCGCGTTTCCGCCTTGTTAACAATCAGCCGCGCCGCGACGGTCACGCGCACGTCCGTACAAGTGAGAAATGAGAACCGAAAAATTAACTTTACGAACAGTGACAAGGAGGACTATTACCAGATACCTGTAAGCGTGACGAGCGTAAGAACTTTCGTTCCATCATTCGGCTTCCGCGTCATCAACAATCACCCGCGTCGTGTCGGTTACGCGTACGCGCGTCCGAATTATCTTTTTGGACTGTTCAGTCATCAAGATTGTTAATTGGGATAAACATTTGCGATTTAGAGTGTAAACAGTGCAACCTGTGATTTCCATATCGTCCCAGAATATAGACGTTCATACCAGACATAGGACAGTGTTGAGTTTTAACGTTGAGTTTCTCCCCTAAACCCGCTTGCATATTTCGATAGATAACTACAGGCAAGCCAGCAGCAGTGTAGAGCAGAACAGTACGACCGCCGCGGGGTTACCAGGTACGTGTTGTGGACAGGGCGCACGGTCAAGAAAAGCAAGGTCACGAAACGAGAAGTCAGTTTAAAGTACCACACCCATTCGTATTTCCGGGCGTGTTACACAAGTTCTCTTATCTTTCGGAAATCGACGATAAACTACACTCCCAGTGTTACGTGAAGCATTTTCGCATTCCGCAAAAAGCACAGTGATTTCTAGTTTTGCTCGTAGTGCTGGAAAGCGGCCAGCGCCGAGAATAGCTAACAAGGAGCCGCGTTCTATTTATTTCCAGATGAGATTTTGGAATTTGCTTTCACTAACAGTGCTCTCGCTTCCCTTAGTCCCAGTGACGTCACGCCGGTTTCGGCAGCAGTTTGCGCGGGAAGTCAGTGTGTGTGATGCCCTGGCGTGTGTCTGCCGAAGCACGCCGTCCTCGAGGCAACAACGCGACTTCCAGGTGTCACTTATACTGCCTGCAACGACTAATTTTGGTTTTCTCTTTCCGGATTACTTACCGTCCATTTTAACTGGCAGTGCTGTTGTCGGATGCCATCCGAACTTCGGGAGACCGTGCTCTTTCAATCGCCTATTTCTAAATTCGCCACGTCTATCTTTCTCACCCTCTTTTCAGTTTGGGTACGTCACTTTCTTTTCACCTCATGGTGCCATTACAGTATCGCGAAACTCGTCGCCTGTAATCTCTGAATAAAGGATTAATAACTGCTAATGCGGTTTCCGCAAGCTTTTTGGTAGGTTTTAACAACAATTTTAACAACATTTTTAACACGTGCCAGTTAAGCTGTGGATGGCAAGCTTTTTGGAAGGTTTTAACAACATTTTTAACACGTGCCAGTTAAGCTGTGGATGGCCACTCAAAAAGATCATAGAAGCGAATTCATTTGGAAAGTAAACATTTTGTTACTGGAGTTATTTATTTTTATTCATTAAAGTATGGTCTCGTGTCAAAAATTATGTCTAATTCGAGAGACTTTTATCCGCTTCGACTAAGAGAAGTAAATTGTTTGAAAAGGGTATATACACTGTGATCAAAAGTATCCGGACACTCCCAATAGCATACGTTTTCCATATTAGCTGCATTGTGCTGCCAGGTACTCCATGTCAGCGACCTCAGTAGTCATCAGACATCGTGAGAGAGCAGAATGGGGCGCTCCGCATAACTCACGGACTTGGAACGTGGTCAGGTGACTGGGTGTCACTTGTGTCGTACGTCTGTACGCGAGATTTCCACACTCCTGAACATCCCTAGGTCAACTGTCTCCGACGTGGTAGTGAAGTGGAAACGTGAAGGGACACGTACGGCACAAAAGCGTACAGGCCGACCTCGTCTGTTGACTGACTGAGACCGCCGACAGTTGAAGAGGGTCGTGATGTGTCACAGGCAGACATCTATCCAGACCACCACACAGGAATTACAAACTGCATCAGGATCCACTGCAAGTACTACGACAGTTAGGCGGCAAGTGAGAAAACTTGGATTTCACTGTCGAGCTGCTAATAAGCCACACATCACGCCGGCAAATGCCAAACGACTCCTCGCTCGGTGTAAGGAGCGTGGACGATTGGACAGTGGGGAAACGTTGTGTGGAGTGACGAATCACAGTACACAGTGTAGCGATCCGATGTCTGGGTGTGGATATGGCGAATGCCCGGTGAACGTCATCTGCCAGCGTGTGTAGTGCCAACAGTAAAATTCGGAGGCGGTGGTGTTATGGTGTGGTCGTGTTTTTTATGAAGGGGGCTTGCACCCCTTGTTATTTTGCGTGGCACTATCACAGCACAGGCATAGATTGGTGTTTCAAGCACCTTCTCGCTTCCCACTGTTGGAAGAGCAATTCGGAGATGGCGATTGAATCTTTCAACACGATCGAGCACCTGCTCGTAATGCACGGCCTGAGGCGGAGTGGTTACACGACAACAACATCCCTGTAATGGACTGGCCTGCACAGAGTCCTGACCTGAATCCTGCAGAACACCTTTGGTATGTTTTGGAACTCCGATTTCGTGCCAGGCCACACCGACCACCATCGAAACCTCTCCTGAGTGCAGCACTACGTGAAGAATGGGCTGCCATTCGCCAAAAAAACCTTCTAGCACCTGTTTGAACATATGCGTGCGAGAGTGGAAGCTGTCATCAAGGCTAAGGGTGGGCCAACACCATATCGGTCGGCCGAAGTGAGCGAGCGGTTCTAGGCGCTTCAGTCTGAAACCGCGCGACCGCTACGGTCGCAGGTTCGAATCCTGCCTCGGGCATGGATGTGTGTGATGTCCTTAGGTTAGTTGGGTTTAAGTAGTTTTAAGTTCTAGGGGACTGATGACCTCAGCAGTTAAGTCGCATAGTGCTGAGAGCCAGGTGAACCATTTGAACACCATATTGAATTCCAGCGTTACCGACGGAGGTCGCCACGAACTTGTAAGTCATTTTCAGCCAAATGTCCGGATACTTTTGATCACATAGTGTGTGTAAACGATTGAGAAATCATTGGAGCAGTGCTTGCACATCAGAATGAGGAAAGCATGTAGCCGCAAAACCAATTATCTCACTGCGCATAAAAGCGTGTTGCAGGGCAGGTTGTGCTGAGAAATATTTGTTAAGAGAGAACTTAAATATGTTGCGCCGCTTCCGATGTATTTAGCGAAAAGTTAGCCGGTATGGTCGTTGCACGCGCAAATCCGAGCAGCTCGCCAGATGGAGTTAGCGCGAGTCGTCCTCGTAGACCAGACTGCTCAGTCACTGTTCGTCCCGTGTCCAGTTATCAGGTCGCCCCCTCTCTCTCACCCTTAGGAAACAAAACAAACCCTTGTCAGCACCGTCCCTCCCAGGCTCTGCACGCAACGACCTGGTCGGCTAACTGCGATGTTGCGTAAATCGGAAAAAGCGCAACATACCCAAGTTTTTTTCCTTGACAATTATCTGCCATCATAACCCGTACTGCAAGGTTTCCAGCCAGACTGTTACCATCCCGTACGGGGATAAGAACAGTGCGAAACAAGCTACTGCCCCTTCCGTTATGCCAGTCAGCCGCTGTTTTTGTCCGAGACTTCGAATAAAGCATTTATGTCGTCTGGAACGAAACACTGCAAGCCGTGTGTGTTGCGCAAGTCGAGAACCGCTCGATACATACATCACTCGTGTGAAATTCCTGACTGCGAGTTCAAATATTTTTATGAATTGTAGGAGGAACGATGAATAAGGTACTCTCTTTGGTTTCGTCTCTCTGCACGGTGTGTACCTGATGTCTACTGACCTTCTGTTACGGTCTTTCACTGCACAGCATAAAAGTTCCCCGGGATCCCTAGATAGTGATGCACGGTCTGCACAGAGATAATTTTCACTTCCAGTATTGTGGTTACAAATCAAACAGCCAGCCATAAAATCGCCCTGCCGAATGCCACTGAAATGTTACGCATTCGCGCATGCCCGCCCAGACGCGGGATATTGCTGCGTTGCCAGTTGTACGCGCCAAGAGAAGCAGCGCCATAGTATAGTATAGCATACGTCGCAGACTTACGTTTAGGGGGGAGCGCGCAGTTTATGAAGTGTTGCCACCACGGCCGCATTATCCCTTTCGCTGCTACAGGGACGTGCTCCCCGCATTTTGTCATCACTGCACTGCTCGCCTGTGCAGACACACGGTGTTCCGACTGACTTTGACACACTATCATTCGATTTCACAAAAACTATTTGGCACAAAAATTTGATGTTTACACATCTTCTTGACTGATACCTTCCCCCCATAAATGACTTAATTTTGTTTCGATGTTCAACGCAGTTACTGCGCAGCATTAGATGTAGTAAACCATTGCACGAAATTTTGAAGAGTTTGCAGAGGTAAAAGTCCATTGTGTATACTTTCCATATGTTCGATTTTAGTTGCTACTAGAAATTTCAAAAAAAAAAAAAAAAAAAAAAAGCATTCAAACGAATAAAATTCATGAAGTAAGACACTTTGATATTGTTTTTAAATAAAGAAAATATTAAGCACCGAACAAGGTTTAATCTCAGAACCCTTCACATAGCAGCCACACACTTTAACCACAACGTTAACGCAGCTGGTCATTCAATAGAACTCCCGGAGGACTTCAAAATGTCACGCAAAATACCGACAAACACTGTTGGTATGACTATAAATTACTCACGTTTCATCGAAGTACAATAGGAAATAAACAATTACCGCTGTTCTTTATTGCGAAAAAGCGGTTAGTGAGAATGATACAAACACCTTTCTTTGCTATCGCCTGAATTAGGAGGCTTATTGCTTGTTTGGTTTAATTAATTAATAGTATATTAAGCAATTGGTGTAAAGAATGCTTTTTCCAAACTTTCTATAAAAGATAGTCTGCTATCAAGACATGGCTTTCGTTCAATTACTTTATTTATGACTGAACGTTTCTAAAACTGAAGACACTCGTCCGTGCTCTGCACTGCAGTCGAGATCTGGCAACGTCGTTCTCTGTTCATTGGCTGACTGTGTTTTGTGACGTCAGATGCGCAGAACTAACCTAAACTCGGCCGCCGTCGTAAGTCACACGCACTTTAACTCACTGTCGCTACGATAAAGAGAGTGGTGGTCCTTCTGCTGTCTTCTCTTTGCTCTCGACTTTTTATTGCTGATTAAGAAATTTTTGATTTATTGTCATTTTTTATGATCAATTTTTAATTTATGGTCATAAGATTAAGTTGCCTTCCGGAAAACAGCGTAATTGTTTTCGAGAGCTCATATCGACAAATCAGATTGCGACCTCTCGATGTCGGAATAAGAAAAATTTTGGGAGCAGGATCCCAATGATTAGGTCTGCTGGACCTCTAAATTCTTTCTTGGTCTCAGTTCAGACTGGCGTGAGCCAGGTCGGTTTCTATCCTAAGATTATTAACCCATATTAGACAAGAAGAGAATAGAAGCTTTCGAAATGTCGTGCTAGAGAAGAATGCTGAAGATTAGATGGGTAGATCGCATAACTAATGGGGAGGTATTGAATAGAATTTGGGAGAAGAGGTGTTTGTGGCACAACTTGACTAGAAGAAGGGATCGGTTGGTAGGACATGTTCTGAGGCATCAAGGGATCACCAATTTAGTATTGGAGGGCAGCGTGGAGGGTAAAAATCGTAGAGGGAGATCAAGAGATGAATACACTAAGCAGATTCAGAGTGATGTAGGTTGCAGTAGGTACTGGGAGATGAAGCAGCTTGCACAGGATAGAGTAGCATGGAGAGCTGCATCAAACCAGTCTCAGGACTTGAAGACCACAATAACAACAACATTAGTACGAAAGGACCATATGGTTAAAGTATTTTTCCTGTTATTGATTAATATTAATTAATTTACTATTTTGACAGATTAAGTTTTGAACTTCCTCTTGTTGGTTAGTTAGTGTGGCTTTTTTAACTTTATTTGAGCTTGTTTTAGGCTATATTCAGATTCGTAAAGGTCCAAATACAGTAGGGTTTGTATGGATTCCGCAACCTTTTAGTGATGCCATTAAGTTGATTTATAAGGAGGAGCCCATCCCTTTTATATCTATTTACTATATTATTTTTCTCCTGTTTTTAATTTAATACTTTCTTTGGCTGTTTGAGTAATCTTTCCTTATTTAACTTACATGACTTCTTTTTCTTATGGTTTTTTGTTTGTTTTTTGTGTTGCACTAGATTGGGTGTTTATACTGTTATAATTGCTGGTTGATCTAATTCAAATTATTCTTCATTAGGTTCCCTGCGTTCTGTTGCTCAAACAATGTCATATGAAATTAGGCTAACTTTGATTTTATTGTCTTTAATTATTCTAATTGGTAGTTTTAACATGTTTAATTTTATAAACTATCAATTTTATTGTTGATTTATCAGTATTTCTTTTCCTTTAGCTCCAGCTTATTTTGCTTCTTCTTTGGCTGAAACTAATTGAACTTTTGATTTTGCTGAGAGTGAGTCTGAATTAGTTTCAGTGTTTAATATTGAATATAGTGCAGGCGGTTTTACTTTGATTTTTTTGGCTGAATATACTAGAATTCTTTTTATGAGAATGTTGTTGGCTGTAATTTTTTCAGATGGTGATTTTTATTGTTTCTTTTTTATTAAGCTTGCTATTATACCTTTTGGGTTTGAGTTCAGGGTACTTCACCTCGGTTTCGTTATGATAAATTAATATATTTAGCTTGAAAGAGCTTTCTTAATTTTTTATTTTCTTTATTGGTTTGCTATATTGGCTGGTGCTTGCCCTTTTAACTGTGCACTCCATTAGGACAATGTGGTAGCTGCGTAATTTCCAGACAAATTTCAAGTTCATAATAAAGGAACACACTTCGGTGCCCATTCTCATGGTGGCAGCTTCGCTGAAGTAATCTCTCTCAATGAGGCAACCCAGCAGATGGTCAGTTGACTCTGTGACTCGTGTATCTTGGCAACATAGGGCACTAGCTGTTAAGAGCAGAGAAATACCTATTCCAGTCCCAGACAATTATAGTTTTCGTAAATACCAGATGAGATTACGAAGGTAAGTTGCTTGGCAGATCACCAATACGGGATGTTTCAGAAAGGACTTTACAACTTTAGAAAGTCATATAAATTTATTGAAAGGAGAGATAGAGCTGGGTATAGTGTTATTCTGTAGGGAAACACATCAAGTATTTTTACATTAAACTGAAGATGTTGTGTGTGGCTTCTGTTGGTACTGCTGCTTACATCCCATCGGAAGTCAATTTCTTCCCAAACTCGTTTTAGCATTGAAGGTGTAACTTGCTCAATGGTGGCGTAAATTCTTGCTCAAAGCTTAGGTACAGAAGCCGACACAGGAGGTGCAAACACGATATCCTTGATGAATCCCCATTTAAAAAAAGAAACTCGAGTGGTGTCAGGTCTGTGCTATTGGCGCATCACGGCCGATCCATTCACCTGGAAGGCGGTCGCAGAAAATGCTGGACATCAGCCAGGTAGTGGGGTGGTGCGCCGTCTTGCGTGACGTAAACATTTCGTTCTCGGTCATCCTGATCGATTTGTGGTATCAGAAATTGTTGTAACATATCCAGGTACGCTATCCCGTTGATGGTTCTGTCATGGAAGAAAGCGGCTGTACACGTCGTTCTTGCTCAATTCAGAGAAAACGTTCAGTTTAGGGCTATCACGAACATGTTGCAATGTTTGATATAGATTTTCCTTACCTGAAATTCTAATATTGTGTGTTAACCTTGCCACTTAAGTCAAAAGTGGATTCATCAGAAAAGAACATTTTATCCTAGAAATTTTCATCCTTGCGTGATGGATTTTACACATCCGACCAGAAGTTCCTGCAAGAAATTTCATCATTGTGTTTTATTGCTTGCATGATCGTTAATCCGTACGGTTTCAAATGCAAACGATTTCTCAACACACGCCAAACAGTTGTATGTGGGATTTGCAGTTCGTGAGATGCATGCCGAGTCGATTTCGTTGGACCGTTGACAAAACGTTGTCTCAATCACTCAACAGCGTCGTCAGATGTGCTCGGACGACCTGTCGATTTCCCATGTCCTACTGAGCACCCTGTTTCTACAACACATTTATGCCACTCATAAATTGTGGGGCTACTAAGGAACATCTTCGGCGTACTCGGCACCGAAATTATGCTGAACTATTGTCGCAGACTTCGATTCTTCAAAGCAAAACACACAGCTAGCACGGTAGCACGTCCAGCGGAGGTAGCCATCTTTAACGCAACTGCCGCTAGCGCTCCTTACGGTGCGATTCGGCACAGCGGAATACACGAGACAAAACTTGATGTATTTCCCGACAGATTGACACTACAACCACCTGGGTAGGAACTAGGAATTAATTTGTATGAATATTCAGAGTTTTAAAGTCCTTTTAGAAACACCCTGTATTTTTATGGCCGTGTTGGTATTGCGCTAGATCTCCATTTTGAAAGACTTCGTGATTGACTGACACTGAGATGAAATTAGAAAAGAAAGAAATTACACTACTGGACATTACAATTGTTACACCACGAAGATGACGTCCTACAGACGCGAAATTTAACCGACAGGAAGAAGGTGCGGTGATATGCAAATGATAAGCTTTTCAGAGCATTCTCACAAGGTTGCCTCCGGTGGCGACACCTACAACGTGCTGACATGAGGAAAGTTTCCAACCCATTTCTCATACACAAACAGCAGTTGCCCGGCGTTGCCTGGTGAAACGTTGTTGTGATGCCTCGTGTAAGGGGGAGAAATGCGTAGCATCACGTTTTCGACTTTGATAAAGGTCGGATCGTAGCCTGTCGCTATTGCGGTTTATCGCATCGCGACATTGCTGCTCGCATTGGTCGAGATCCAATGAGTGTTAGCAGAATACGGAATCGGTGGGTTCAGCAGGGTAATATGGAACCCAACGGCCTCGTATCACTAGCAGTCGAGACTACAGGCATCTTACCCGCATGGCTGTAACGGATCGTGCAGGCACGTCTCGATCCCTGAGTCAACTGATGGGGACGTTTGCAAGACGACAACCATCTGCACGAACAGTTCGACGACGCTAGCAGCAGCACGGACTATCAGCTCGGAGACGGTGGCTGCGGTTACCCTTGAAGCTGCATCACAGACAGGAGCACCTGCGATGGTATACTCGACGACGAACCTGGGTACACGAATGGCAAAACGTCCTTTTTTCGAGTGAATCTAGGTTCTGCTTACAGCATTGTGATGGTCGCATGCGTGTTCGGCGACATCGCGGTGAACCCACATCGGAAGTGTGTATTCGTCAATGCCATACTGGCGTATCACCCGGCGTGATGGTATGGAGTGCCATTGGTTACACATCTTGGTCACGTCTTCTTTGCATTGACGGCACTTTGAACAGTGGACGTTACATTTCAGATGTGTTACGATCCGTGGCTCTACCCTTTATTCGATCCCTGCGAAGCCCTACATTTCAGCAGGATAATGCGCGACCGCATGATGGAGGTCCTGTACGGGCCTTTCTGGATACAGAAAATGTTAGACTGCTGCCCTGGCCAGCACGATCTCCAGACCTCTCACCAATTGAAAACGTCTGGTCAATGGTGGCCGAAAAACTGGCTCGTCACAATACGCCAGTCACTACTCTCGATGAACTGTGGTATCGTGTTGAAGCTGCACGGGCAGCTATACCTGTACACGCCATCCGAGCTCTGTTCGATTCAATGCCCAGGAGTATCGAGGCCGTTATTACGGCCAGAGGTGGTTGTTCTGGTAACTGATTTCTCAGGACCTATGCACCCAAATCGCTTGAAAATGTAATCACATGTCAGTTCTAGTATAATATATTTCTCCAGTGAATTCCCGTTTATCATCTGCATTTCTTCTTGGTGTAGCAATTTTAATGGCCAGTAGTGTAGTTCTCAACTCATTTGGTGGATGTGTTGTTCAAAATAACTGCACTGGCATCTGTTTGACAGAGGAGAATAACACGGTGGTGGTACTGACTTGTGACGGGCAGAGGGTCGCCGAGTTACACCGTGTTCCGGACTCAGCATTATGGCAGCCACTTACGAGACCGAGGAGACGTCAGCCGGGGACCTGGGTGCGCTGCTGGACGCGGGCGACGGCGCCACGGTGACGCTGGCCGCGGGCGGCACGAGGCTCGTGGTGCACAGGGCCGTCCTGGCCGCCAGGAGCCCCGTGTTCGCCGCCATGTTCCGGCACGACATGCTGGAGGCGCGCAGCGGCTGGGTCCAAATCGCAGACGTGGAGGGCCCGGTGCTGCGCCAGCTGGTGGCCTACGTGTACACCCTGAAGGCCCCCCAGCTGCCGGGGATGGCGCCGCAGCTGCTGGCGGCCGCGGACAAGTACGGACTGTCGGGTCTGAAGGACGCGTGCGAGGAGCAGGTGGCCGGGCAGCTCACCGTGGAGAACGCCGCGGCCACGGCCGTCCTCGCACTCAGCCACTGCTGCTCCGGCCTGAAGGGGGCTGCCGTCGCATTCGTAAAGGACCACTTCCACCGGGTGGCTGTGACGCGGGGCTGGGCAGACGCCGTGCTCCGACACCCGCACTTTGTCGCGGAGTTGACTCGCCTGATTGCACAGCCACCTGTACGACCCGGGTATGCTTACACAATATGTTCAAATATTCTCCCATAACTATGAAATACATGCTTGACAGCTACAGAAACCTCTACGAAGGTATGCATCAGCACATTCCTTACATCCTCATAACTGGTTCACCAGATGTGGCTAAATTAGATGACAAAAATCTTGAAACGGCAAAGTATTTTGAAACTTTATAAATTGTTTTGGCAATTTAGCTATGCCTAATTATCCCCTGACGGTCGACAACTCTTTTCTGAGTATACGCTTTGCTACTCTGGGGGCCCAGCCTTTGCAGCACTATTTCCCTTTCCGTGTAGCGAGTCTTTACTTGCACTATCCCTTTCTCCCTCTGCCTTTCTGTTAGATGGTCTTCCCAGTGCAGTCCCCACTCGGACCTGGTAGATGATTTAGGACCCTAGGTTTTCCATTCAGTTGTGGAGCTGTCCACGCCTTTTTATTAGTATGTTCATGGTCCCCATTGTTGGGTTTGTGTGACCACAACATTTCCAAATTTACATGAAGTGTCAGTCGTGCAGTGTGGTGATGTTTGCCTTCCACTTAAACAGCCTTCATTTCCAAGGAGGTAGTATGCCCAAAATCAAACACAGTAGCCATCTTATTGTGGATAATCCACCAAGTACCTGACCACACAGTAATTGTACTGTTGGTGCCTGAGCTGCAGACTGCCCACGTGTGCCAAAGACTATGTCCCCAACACGAATGGGGCACGGGGACTCAGAGCGACAGATTGCTGGCCGGGTAGCTATTGCCGAGTCTGAGTGACGCCCGTGGGGAGAGCTCCCGTTCGGAGTGGATGGCACCGTAGTAGGTAACTTTCGTATCGAGTGGTTGAATCTTTCTGCCACTTGTGGTTATACAACCCCAACAGTCTCTTCAAAAGGAAGGAACTCATTCAACACAGAGAGATTCGGCCCCAGAAAGTTTCCTTCTCCGACTACACTTTAGGAGGAACATAGGGCTAAGTGACAAGCAGAGAAATAATTGCCACGATACCGGGTTTGTACGTGGACATATGGGGGCTCTTTTTGGTCACAAACCCTTTACTCTTTGTTTGGAGTATAGAGAACAAATTTGGGGGAGTTGCAGCCATCTGCATTGTGAAGTGTGAGTCAGTTTCGATCGAAACAGCATCTCCGTCCCAGTCATGGGTATTGCTGGCTTGTAACAAGCTCGTTCACATTCTGGTGAAGTCTAAATATGGTTAAAGGCATCATTTTCCATCATAACCACCTTGCAGTCTCGTGATGAGCTACACACCAGCTTAGAGTGACAGAGTGTACACTTTGTCCATCATGTCCATAGGCGGCCATAGGACAATAGAGTTATCCCTCCCTAGCATCACTCCACACAGCGCCACCCAGATGGGCTTTCCACAATGCTGACTGGTACATTTTCACCTCTGTTGTTTTTCTTGGCTTCCTGCTGCATAGAGGTGTTGATGTGGCTGTCCAGCATGCAACACCAGCTATTCTATTGGCAGGCATCTTAGTAATCCCCCAGTCTTTGGAAGACAGTACCCAGACAGTACCCTGGCAGACCCCTGAAATTGCCGAGGCTATTGGAGGTTGCAGACCATCTCTCCAACTGCATTTGAGAACTGTGATCCTGCATTTCCTTCCCCCAAACTGTGGATAGAGTGACTGAACTTGTCCTTCACTGTACACCATTTAGAGCCGTATAATGCTTCATTCATTGAGTGGGAATTCTTCAGTGCCTTTGGCCCGATACAGCCCCAGGTCCAGATCACATTCACAAACAAATTCTTAAACATCTATCTGTGGATTGTTGGTATCATCTACTTACTATCTTTAACCGTATCTGGGGTGAGGATAAGCTCCCATTTCCTCGGGGGGAGAGCACCATTGTTGCAGTACTGAAACTGGGTAAGCGTCCCGCAGAGGGGGGTAGCTATTGCCCAATTAGTCTCGCCGATCTTCTCTATAATTTGCTCAAATGCATGTCGAGCCAGTGACTGTGTTGGCTCCTTGAGTCTCGGGACCTTCTAGCTCTCTCTCTCTCTCTCTCTCTCTCTCTCTCTCTCTCTCTCTCTCTCTCTCTCTCTCTCTCTCTCTCTCTCTCTATTCGTTCAATCGGTTCCGACTCTTCGTGACCCCATGAACCAAATCACGCCACTTTTTCCTGTCTTGCACTTTCTCCCGTAGACCTTCCAGGTTGGAACACATTGCTTCTGTGATGCCATCGATCCATCTCGTCCTCTGACGTCCTCTTCTTCTAGTTCCTTCAATCTTCCCCAGCATTAATGTTTTTTCCAGCGAGGCATGCCTTCGCATTGTGTGTCCAAAGTAGGTCAGCTTTTGTTTTAAGATTAGACCTTCCAGGGAGAAATCTGGTTTAATTTGCTCCAAAATTGATCTGTTGGTTTTCTTTGCAGTCCATGGAACTCTAAGAAGTTTCCTCCAACACCACAATTCGAAGGAGTCAATTCTTCGCCGTTCAGCCTTTCTAATGGTCCAGGTCTCACATCCATACATCACAACTGGAAAGACCATAGCCCTCACAATACGGATCTTTGTTGCTAGTGTTATATCTCTGGACCTTATAACCTTGTCAAGGTTTGACATCGCCTGTCTACCGAGCAACAGGCGTCTCCGGATTTCATGGCTGCAGTCACCGTCAGCAGAGATCTGGGAACCGAGATAACTGAATGTGGTCACTGCTTCCATGGTTTCTCCTGCTATATCCCACGAATTGGTAGGTGTAGTTGCCATAATTTTCGTTTTCTTCACATTCAGCATAAGACCAGCCTTTTCACTTTCGTCTTTCACCTTCAATAAGAGTGTTCTCAAATCTTCTTCACTTTCTGCCAATAGGATCGTATCATCCGCGTACCTGAGGTTGTTTACATTTATTCCAGCTATTTTAATTCCTGTTTCTCCTTCATCTAGCCTCGCATTCCTCATGACATGTTCTGCATACAGATTGAATAAGTACGGTGACAGTATGCAGCCTTGCCGGACCCCTTTCTGAATCTTTATCCATTTCGTTGTTCCATACATAGTTCTCACCGTGGCTTCTTGGTCAAGGTATAAACTCCGTATGAGATGAATGAGGTGATCTGGTACACCCATGTTTTTCAGTACGTTCCATAATTTGTTGTGATCGACGCAGTCAAAGGCTTTGGCGTAGTCAATAAAGCAGAGGTACACATCTTTCTGGAATTCTCTCGCTTTTTCCATAATCCACCGAATGTTAGCAATTTCATCTCTAGTTCCTCTTCCTTTCCTAAATCCAGCTTGTTCTTCTGGCAGCTCTTGATCTAGATATTGGCGAAGTCTATTTTGTAAGATTTTCAACATAACTTTGCTAGCATGTGAAATAAGTGCAATTGTTCGGTAATCCTTCTAGCTCTATCGCAGAGCAATTTTTGCCAAGGTCATTACACTGCTGATAATTTGGTTTTCCTGGATTCTGACATCTGGAGAATTTTTGCCTGGCGTCAGCACTTTATTGCTGTCTCCTTTGAACTACAAAAGACTTATAACACCACATGGTGACACCACAAGGTGACACCACAAGGTGACACCACATCCTCACTACCTTACATGGATGGAGTCTCTGGAGCCCACTTCCAGTTTTTTGCTCAGAACTTCTGCTCACTCCATACTTTCTGGATTCAATGTATTGAGTATCCCTCTCTTTGTAGTGACCATCAGTGGTCTTGCTGAAGCTCTAGGGTCTTCAGTGTCACACTTCTTGTGCTGACAATTTTTGCTTTAATTATTGCTCCTCTGTATGGGTCTTGCCGAATGCTGACTGCAGCGCCATTCGACAGGCGTAGTCGTGAGTCCTCACCTATGGCGCTCAGTTTTCTGCTGGCGAGACTTACGTAATGCACTTCTGTCACTGTTCATCCGTGACCAGACCTTGATGACTGATTACTCAATGTGGTGGAGATGTATTGTGCTGGTCTTTGATGCTGGGTTGACACGCCTTCCCCCATCGTTACCAACTTAGGGAAAGGTGCCGGCTACAATGTAGTAATACACTACGCTGCATCAGTAACACCATCTGGGGTGCAGACTGCTCTGTCCTTCTGTGGACGTACAAAACCCTCATCGTGCCCCATCTTCATTATGGGAGTCCAACATATGGTTCAGCATCTCTCTCAGCACTGTAGCCACAGGACACAACTGTGGTGGCCAGCCTCCCACAGGAGCCTTTCGAATTAGCCCCGTGAGCAGCCTACTCGTGGAGGCTGGGGTTCCTACCACTTACAGATTAGTCACCAATAATAGCTTCTCAGTTATGTTATAAATGTTCACAGCTCCCACAAGCATACAAACTATTTCATAGTAGGGCTATCCATCTCCCACAACAGAGACCCAGAATCACAATTGCAATTCGTGTAGTGTCTCTCTTCTCAACTCCTACTTCCCCCACTGTCACCTCCCATCAGGGAGCAATAGTGCAAGCTCCCGTGGCATGTACCCTGACCTTGGGTCGGTCTCAATTTATCCTTTAAACCAAAAGATTCAGTTGAGCCCGTGGTTTTTGACCTCCTGTTCCTGGCAGTTTTCAATGGATTTCTGGGTTTGGAAATTGCATACGCTGACGGCTCAGTGGTCGATGGATGAACTGATTTTGCACACACATTCAGGGTGCAGTGAACTATGCTCCTTGTTAAATGGATGCGGTGACTTCACTCCGAACTGATGACCGTCAAACGAGCCCTTAGTCATCCTTGTACTTGCACCTACAAGATGTTTCTGATCTGCAGTCACTCCCTGAGCAGCTTTCAGGCTATATATCACCCATCATTCACGACTATCCAGAATCTTTTTTCTGGCCTCCATCAAGCAGGACAGTCAGTCATCATTGGACTTGTGG
The DNA here is from genome assembly GCF_021461395.2 of Schistocerca americana. Lineage (NCBI taxonomy): Eukaryota > Metazoa > Arthropoda > Insecta > Orthoptera > Acrididae > Schistocerca > Schistocerca americana. The sequence goes on along the minus strand of NC_060129.1, from coordinate 208,536,251 downwards.
TCATGTGGAGATCTCTGAGAATGAACAAGCTGACTTGTTTTCAAAGTCGGCTACCAGGATGACGATTTTGGAAATCCAGGCATCATAAGTGCAACTTTGGTCGACTCTGCACCATCAACTGTTGGAGGCCTGGAACTCTGAATGGTTCACTCTGGACTCCCCAAACAAACTGAGGGCAACGAAGGAGACTGCGATCACATAGCAGTGTTCCTTTGCACTTCTCACAGGAAAACCATCGTCCTTTGTTGGCTACACATTGGCAGCACTTGGCTGAGCCGTGTCTACAATCTCCAACGTGAGAACTCATCTTACTGTTGTGACCACATGGCAGTGGCCCTTGTCCTAATGGACTGCCCAAATTTGGCTGTTTTGCGGCAATATCTTAAAACCTGACATTCTACCCCTGGTGTTAGTGATGATGTCAAAGTGGCTGACTTGATTTCTACTCATCTCTGTAAGGTGGACACTTCGATCTCATTGACTGCTTGTGATGGTGAAGGGACACCCCACATCAGCTCTGGTCCAAAGGATCCATGGTGACCCTTGCTCAGTGGTTCAGCCACACTCCAACCCTTCCTACCTTTTTATGCTCTATTTCCGTTTTATATTTGCTGTTTCTGATGTTTTTATTCCTTAAAATTTAATCATTTTGTCTGAGCTGCTCATTTTCTTGGGGCAGTGGAGGGTGAGATAGTGCTGGTCGGATGCAGAGGGTGTGTCTCACTTTGCATACTGTACCCCAACCTCAGACTGCATTCTGGGCCACGTGACTCTCCCACATGACTCCCTCTCTTTCCTCTCCTACTTCTCCTTGCTTTTGTATCTAAGTTACAATTAAGCTCCCTAGATTTACCTTTTGTATCCTTCCTCTGGGGATTAGATGAACAGGTTTATGACCTCCGAGTTTGGTCCCTTTTACTCCGAAAAGCAAACCGACCAATGCATAGTTACTTACAGTGATAAGCTGTGTTCATTGAATGTGTAAAACTAATGATTATTTACGTTTTGGGATCAAGTGTTTCAATGAAAGGCAGACTGACTTTGTACATAGCATAAACCATATTTGCCATGAACGCAAAATGTGCAGCAAAGGGCACAGTCGGACAAGTTGCATCCAGGGCTGCTGAGTGCTTGTCCTTCATTCTGCACACTGCACTGGTCGCTGTAAACCTCTCCACAGAGAGTAGAATTTGAAACTGTGTGCTGTCTCTGCTCCCTTTGATAGTGAGGTACATGTACATAACACCTGTCCTGCTGCATAAATGAAAGATGAAGATGCGGAGCAAGTTTGTTACTCATTACCAGCACCAGGGGCCCTGTAGTATGCACTAGTACAGTTCAAGGAGGGCAACAGCATACTTAAAATTTTTCATTTCTGATGTTGCTCTGTTCCAAACATTGATCTGTGGAAACATTAAGTGTTGTAAAGTAGACAGAGTAATCACTGCACCAACATCTGGACTACAGCTTTGTGCACTGCAAATTTCTCTTTCACTTTCTTGGTAGGTGTATGTGATGTGCCCATAAATACCGTAACGAAATTGGTTTAGACTCCCTTGCCAGTACCAGGGTAATTATGTATTTTTTAAAATACAGATTAGGTAGGAGTAGCTGTAGGTGTGGGGTATTTTTCTCAGTCGGGGCATGTATTGTAGACATAGAGTAAACCATGTGACATAACCACGTATGCAGCAGGCTGTAACTGCTTACTCTTCGCACAACCTGTGACCAATTCACAAGACCATAAACCAGTCCTCACAACAGATCCAGGCACTCTCCCATGACGCTGGGTGTGTTGATCAATTTTATTTCTGTTAAGTCATGCCTCAGAAAATGTGCTGTAAACACCGTTCTGTAACACATAGCACATATAGAGAAGGGGAGAGGGGGGGGGGGTGTTTTAGGTAGTCAAAACGCTATGCTTGCTTTTCACAGAAGCAAAGGTCAAATCTGTGCCCACTCTTTTTTGTTGAAGTTTTTCTTGGCATTTTCAAAGGCCACAAAGTGGATACTGTGGTGTTTCTATGTGCTAGGACACAGCTGATGACAAATGAAAGAAAACAACCCTTGGTCACTATTTTTAACGAATTAACCGGGTTTCAACAAGAGTGGCAGTACTTATATCTCATTTATAAAATAATAAATATGCCAAAAGGGCATTAGTCACAAAGATGTTTAAGATAAAAAATTTCAATGGCGAGCCACTAAAGGCTGCTCATTACTTACGCGGTTACAGGTTGCAAACGGCCTGAAGGTGCCCGCGTTAACAAATGCGGCCAGGTGAACATGGCACTGCAACGAGTGCGCCATGTAGTAGCCGTAGATACAATTAGGTGACTTCACATTGAAATATAGGCAGGAATGATTATAAATGAACAGTATTTGGTACGTAATGGAAAGCAATGTTTGTTTGCTAGTAGCATACAACGTAACATTTTGTCTACATCGAAGCTTGTAACAGTAAAATAAAACATGAAAACATGATGATGAGAATGTAGATACAACTGAATGACAACTTGTAGAAAGCAGTATTGACGTGAAATACAGCCAAGAAACATTTGATAATTAGAAAACATAGGACTACCTTAGAAGGAAAAGAACATTTCGGCAACCTGGACAAGAAGACCAGATGTCAGATATCGAGTAGCGGCTTTGTACCATTGAAAAAATTATGTTACATAGCTGTAGCTGTTCGTTAAGGATGAGGGTATCCTTTCGAAGAAAATGTGACTAGTGCCCTTTTGGCATATTTATTATTTTATAAATGACATATAAGTCCTGCCAGTCTTTCACGATGATTCTGTACTTATACTCTGTATCATATGTTTTTAGTCATAATTCTGTGACCATGTTATAGACCATTCTTTGATTTAAATTCTGAGGAAGGCACTCCTAGCAGTGTTGAAACCCGGTTAATTCGTTAAAAATAGTGACCGAGGGCTGTTTTCTTTCAATTCTAACTATTCACGGTCTCTGAACGTGCAGCCATGTACAAAATTTTGCACAGCTGATGTATATACATTCAATTTGTGCTTCATTTAAAGAAGCTGTTGTCTGGTATGCTGATCTACTGCTACAGAGAACTTGGGAGAAGCGGTGTGTTAACTGATTTGCACAGTGGTAAGTCATTCATCGTACTGGAACTGCTATTGTCACAGGCAGTGTGTGTTCTTCTATCTTTCCAGACAGTCCCTCAGCAGCAACTCGTGCACCAAGCAGTCCCCTGGCCCTCACGTGAACACGCTCGCCCACAGCGACCACGGCCAGACACCTGCCACTGCTGCGCTGCCCGCGGCTGCCCCCGACATTCCTCCACTCGATGCCGCCACTGTCTCTCGTATGCGGTAAGTTTTATCACTAAGCATGGACAATTTTTGCACTCTTAGTACCATTTATAGGTCAGTCAACCACATGTTGTAGAAAGAGATGCGAATTTTGCTTTATCGTATTTCGATAAATCAGAACTGAAGGTGTCACAAAGAGTTTTTCCTTTCGCATGTTTTGGGGATCATCCTCGTCCAGCTTCTATTGCCAGGAAAGGGTCCCTCAGGACACTCCCCTCCACGGTTTCTGCTGGTCTCCAACTGGATATCAGCCAGTGGCTGTAGGAGAGGCAGGCTGCTGGTCGTATGGATTCATGGTCTTCTTCAGTCCCTGCAGCTAACGCAGGGAAGTCATCCAAACCCACTAAGGAGAAAAAAGATAAAAAGAGGCCTTCAAGAAGATGGAGGACATTCCAGTGTTCCCACACCACAGGATCCCACATGCTCTGCTTATATGGCCACAGCAGTGATCCTGACAGCCCCTGGGGCTCCAGAACGCACCACATAACATTTCTTAGATCCCACGTGTGTTGACAACACCAACACTCAACCGGTGGCTGCAGGTGACCCTGTGACATACCCTGTTTCCTTGTTCCCTTCAAATCCTCCCATTACACTGACACCACGATTCTACAGTGGAATTGTAGCAGTTTTTCCCACCACCTGACCCCTGCCCTTCATGGGTAATTGGGGATATTTTAAGAATTGGGCCTATGATGATAGGGTATCAGGTGGAATTTGCACATGTGTTTGAACCTTATGTATAGCGAACTTGTGCCTCTGGATAAAATGTTGAAGGCTGTAGCTGTTTGGGCAAGGGCATTTCAGGATTATACCATCTGTAACATTTATCATCCTCCCAACGGTGGAGTGCCTCAGGATGTAGTATATTTCATAATCTTTGGCAACTCAATGTCTATAACCCTTTGTGGGGTGGTACCACAATCAGTGGCCGTGGTAAAGACATTGATAACTTCCTGGCAGATCTCAACTTCCGTCTCTTGAATACTAGTGCCTCCGCACACTTCAGTGCAGTACATGGAACTTTACTTAGCCATTGAACTTTATGTTTACAAGCCTGATCTCCTATCCACCCACTGGAGGTTCCACAATGACCATTGTCGTAGTGACCACTTCCCAGTCTTCTTTTTCTCTCCCTCAGCGACACTCACGTGGGCACCCACCTAGGTTGGCTCTCCACGGTGCCTACTGAGATGTTTTCGCCTCCACTGTAATTCTGAGCTTCCCACTACGTGGAGGCATTGGCGTGGCTGTCCAGAATACAGCAGCACCCAATCTTTTGGCAGACGATGTGGAAATCCCTTATTCTTCGGGATACCCCTCTCCCCCACTTGGAAGACTATATTTTGGTGGGCCTCAGAAATCACAAGACTATTAGTGATTTCTCCAATGCCATAAGCAGCATCTGTCGATAGAGCACCGCAACTGGACCTTCGGTCGACTTGACGGCACCAATTGTTGGATTTCTGGAACTCGGGATAGTTCGCCCTCGACTGCCCAAACAGAGGGCAGTAAAGGAGACCACGACTACATGCAGTGTTCCCTCCATGCTTCTCGTAGGGAATCCTCTGTCCGTGGCAGCTATGCATCATTCGCACTCATTTGAAGCACCGCAACATTTTCTGATGTGAGAAACCCCCATACTGCTGACGAGTTGCCCAGCTGATGGTGGCCCACGTCCAGCTAGACTACCCAATTTTGGCTGCAGTGTGGCAATATCTTAAACTTGCAGACATTCTACCTCTGATGCTAGCGGACAGGTTTTGCGTTCCACCTGCAGAGGTGGTTTCTACTCGTCATTGTGAGGTGGGGCACTTGCCCTTATTGACCGACTGAGGGATTGTAGCGATGGCCCTCGCTTGGTGTGGCCTACGAATCCCATAGCACTCCTTTCTTGTTTGTCTAGCCTGGCCCCTACACGTCCCACCTTTTTAATCTCCTTGCTCTTTCATGTTTGCCGTTTTTAATGTTTCATGTTTCCTAAGCCTTTATCTTGTCTGTGTTGCTCGTTTTTTGGGGGTAATGGATGGTGAGGTGGTGATTGTGGCATTCATGACTGTAATTACTTCCATTGTTTAATATTTATTAGTGGTATAAGGATGCAAAGTAGAACCCGTATGAGCAGAAACACTGTTTGTGAGAAAACCATTAAAGCTACATGAAAATGAAGAGCAGCATAGAAAATATGTTGAAATTTGCATCCAAATTGATGTCTGATATGTCTTGTGACATAGATGTGGTTGAAGTTATGCAGCCATCCAGTGCTTCCCTTGAAATCACTGTAATATATGTTGCGCAGAATTTGATGTGCATAACATACTAGGTCATTATCGTGCACATCCCGTAAATGGTATTGAGCATCCTTGAAATGTGCAAATGCCAGTTTTTGTAAGAACTGCACCATGTCCTCCCTTGAATATCTGTAGTTTTTCTTGTGCACTAGACTGTCATATTGCTATGGATTTATTTGAAATCTGTTCATAATTGTTGTTTTACTATGCTGTGGATGATCCTCTATGTATTTAATTATGTTTAGTATCTGCTGCTTGGACAACAATTGTCTTTTACTACGTTTCACTGCAGATGGGATTTGTGGTTCACTGTCCGACAAGTACCACGACCTACATAGCCCAACACGTTTTTCACTATCACTTTCACTTGTTAAGCATGTATCGTCATTACACTCGTCATGTGCATTATCTGCACAGTCGAGCACATACGACTCCACACATTCCACTGACTCATCTTGCAGAAATGCTAATATTTCATCTGTCACTTCTTTCTCACCCTGGAAAATTCCTTGGGTTCCCTGCTAACAAGATGTCAACTTTGACAACTGTTGTTGTAGACATAATGCAATGTCTGCTTTCTTTATTGTTGTCATTTCTGTGCATAAACACCACTAGCACTGCGGCACTGTTGTGAGTTACTCATTGACTAAGGTGTTCAATTAGCTCTGTAGTCTCGTGGTGTGCTCACCAATCGATACCTCCAGTCCCGCCCCTGTTCCCATTGTCGTTGCATCTTAGGACTATATGTGGGGTGTCAAATGCCGTAAACACCATTGGTCTTTTGTAACCTCACACTCAATGGATTCCTCGTCAGACATAATCACACATGTGATTATTCATCGCCCTCTCCATAACTCATTGACAGTACCTGCTGAAATCTGTGAGGGGAATGTCAATCACCAGACTGCCTGGTTCTCTGTGTCCTGCCACCATCCCTCTGGTTGTAGAGGAAACACGTCTGCCGTTCACACCTCCGCAGGTTGGTGGCTCCGCCTGTTGCCAATAACTACACGTACATGAAACTGAAACTGAACATCTCTCAGCCTTAAACACGTGTCTGCTTCAACAACAGATTTGAACTACTGAGTTCACCCCCATTCTCTTAACAGCCAATTACACGAAAACAGAGAAGCGCCAACACGAATTATCCCATCATATCAGATTGTAGACTTGCAGTAACTCAGCTTTCCAGAACATGTGTTGGACTTGGGCTAGGGAGGGAGTTCTTGCATGGAAGCAATAATGATACAACCAGGTGTTAATTACAGTGCAGGTCAAAGAAAATGCATAATAATAATAATGAGAGGATGTGGGACAAACAGGGTCTTAAAACATCACTGATGCAACCAGACTTGCATCTCATTATGATAACAGCAGATACGGTGAATGGCATGAGCCACCTCATTTGCTCCTTACCAGGCAGTTTCCACAGTTCAGGGTTTGACCTACACTAGTAGAATCAGTACACATGACTTTCATCTCTCCATGCTGTGCAGGTTTTTAAATGAAGTATTACCATTCCTAGCGTTCCATAGCAGTCTGTGGGTTCGTGTGAACCCGTACACACTCCAAACTAGTCAAAGGTCCACCACCTCCACCATAGCTGCTCCTAGGAAAGCACTTTCGGTGTCAAACCCACTTCCAGTGGCCACTGTAAAGTCGTTCAGAATTCACGTAACCTCTCTCGCTATTGATATAAAAGATCAAGCACCGTTTCACGTAATTGTCAGAACACCACGGCCCATTTAGAATATATAAACTATGTTAGTCCAAACAACTTACGGGAATTCAGCCAGGTAATATTTTCAGCGACCACCGATTATTGCCTTGAAAATGGCGGGGTGTACTCCTGCTGTAATATCGGTGGTCACTGAACATATTAACCGGTTCATAAATGCTTCAAATGGCTCTGAGCACTATGGGACTTAACTTCTGAGGTCATCAGTCCCCTAGAACTTAGAACTACTTAAACCTAACTAACCTAAGGGCATCACACACATTCATACCCGAGGCAGGATTCGAATCTGCGAATGTAGCGGTCGCGCAGTTCCAGACTATAGCCCCTAGAACCACTCCGCCACTCCGGTCGGCATATTAACTGGCTGAATTCCCGTAAGTTGTTTGAAAACTGTATATGCCAGGAGAAACTCGGGTTTCACATATGTTAGGCCATCATAATAATCACAGTGTCCTTGGTCTCAGGTTAGAACCCAACCGTTGCTTAAATTCTGAATAAAAATCAGTAGCAATGGTGGGCAAACACTTGTGGCGTAAGAAGTCATGCTTGTTTTCCCAATAGCCATGTCAAAGAGCGAAAAGGAGCGAGCGGAAGTTCGCTACTCTCTTGCCTGTGGGGTGGTAAACTGCCCATAAAGGCAGAACAACCAGCAGTGGTCAATGGTTCGAGGATGGGGAAGATAATGGGAACCACTGAATTAGACATGTAAAGCACGAGGGTGTGCTGAAAAGCAATGCCTCTCGGTGTGTGGCTTTTTTTTTTTAATATCGGTTGAAAACTTAAATGTCACACATGTTACTTGGACAACTTTCTCAGTATGCTGACGCATGTTGCAAAACTTTGGCACTAGTGGGCTCTGAATTGTAGCGTGTAAAAGGGCGGTGTGTAACTTAAATATGTTGGTGTGTGAGAAACAACTTGTTGTGACCGAATTTCCAAATGCACAAAACGTGTCTCCAATTGAAATCTAAAGAAGAATGAAAGCCGTGTACATTCTGATTTTATATGCATCAGTAATGTGCGACATTGGGTTATTAGTACTCTTAATGAAGGTAACAGTGTGCCAACCCCAATGTGTGTGCCAAAGATTGGAGTGGACGATTGCATATGGAAACCGACGAGACTCGTCTGAATTGAGTTGATGAACTCGCACAAGAAAATCTGCAGATAACACAGACACAGGTGTCGGGTACGTGAGGGGGATCACGAGAGCGTGTACAGGGCCATCACTGCAGAACTGCGGTACAGGGAAACTCTGTGTGTGGTGGCTGGCTTGACTGCTCAGTCCTCGCATGAAGCAGAGCAGATTGGGCACCTGTCAACGATTCATTTCGCGTTTTGAGCATGAAAATAATGGTTTGCTTAACAACATTGTGACAAGTGATAAAAGTTGGTTCAATGAATGTGTGCAGGTATGAAGACAACCTAACGAATCCATGGGCCCTGAACGTCAGCAGGGGACCGTTTGAGCTGGTGGAGGCTCTTTAATTGTGTGGGGCATGAGCAGCTGGAGTGATGTGGGACCCCCAACATGTCTAGATACGACTCTGACAGGTGACATCTCCATAAGCATCCTGTCTGATCACCTGCATCCATTCATGTGCATTGAGCATTCTGACGAACTTGGGCAATTCCAGCAGGACAATGCGACACCCCACACGTCCAGAATTGCTGCACAGTGGCTCCAGGCACATTCTTTAGAGTTTAAACACATCCATTGCCCACCAAACTCCCCAGATATGAATATTAATGAGCATATCTGGGATGCCTTGCCACATTCCATTCATAAGAGATCTCCAGCCCCTCATACTATTACGGATTTATGGACAGCCCTGCAGGTTTGACGGTGCCAGTTCCCTCCAGCACTACTTCAGACATTTGACAAGTCCTCGCGGCACTGCTGCGTGTCGCGGGGGCCCTACACGGTATTAGGCAGGTGTTCCAGTTTCTTTTGCTCTTCAGTGTATAATGTGAGGGGTGTTTCTAGATTTCTTTGCCATTAGTCAGATGTGTATAAGAACTGCTAACGTTTTTGTTTCTATAATGATTTGCTTCTTTTGTGTTGTATGTTTGTAGTCAATAGTAAGGCTCTTTGTTTTGTAGGAATCTTTCAGCATGGGAGAAACGCAGGAGGCTGACCCTGGCAGCTAAGGAGGGGTCGGTGGCGGAGCTGCGGGCACTGCTGGCGGGAGGAGCGGCCTTGGAGGTGAGGGACGGCAGCGGGAAGACTGCCCTCCACTGGGCAGCGAAGCAGGGACACCTGGAGGCGGTGAGGTGTCTAGTGGGGGGTGGCGCGCAGGTGGGCGCTAGGGACCACAGGCAGCAGACGCCTCTGCACGCGGCTGCAGGGGGCGGGCACACGGCCGTGGTGCAACTGCTGGTGGAGGCCTCGGCGGACCCCGACGCCAGGGACCAGCGGGGCAGCACTCCGCTGCACCTGGCTGCGAGGTGGGGCCACGCAGAGCCGGCGGCTGCGCTGTTGGCGGCAGGGGCCGACAGGCTGGCCAGGGACGATGTGGGGGACACCCCACTGGACGAGGCCCGGCTGTACAGCCACCAGCAGCTCGTGCAGCTGCTGACGTGAAGACCGGACTCCTACCGAGGAACGCGGAGTTGAGCAAAACTTTGCTATGTGACTTTCCATTATTTTGAAAATAAACAGTAGGAAATATCAACTGAAATATCTCTTCATTACCTGTTAACTCAAGTCCTGTGCCTTCGTTTCTCCTAGCACATAAAATGTTGACAACTTAATGAAATGCAGCCGGACGCTGATTTGACAGTTTCCATATTTCAAAAGGTGAGCAGAAAAATGCTTTCAGAGTACACTCAGCGAAATATCAGCGTTCTGTGCAGATTTCTCATAGTTGCGGTTCTGTAAATTGTTTGAACAAATCCTGTACATTATTTGATTTCTCAAAACTACTTGGTTGGACCTTGTATGCTGCTATGTCAAGCAAGTGTGAACTGCACCATGCCCAAACATTACAGCCACCTGTTTAATAGCTCGTTTGTCCATCTTTGGAATGAAATATATCACTCATTCTGCACATCAGGGATCCGTCAGTCGGTAAGTTTACGGAGGTGTGTGGCGTTAGATGTCTACGCACAAGTCGTGTAATTTGCATAAATAACAGGCTGCCAATTTGCGTACCTATAGCGACTCAGATAGGTGGCACAGAGGATTTACTTCAGGCGAATTTGATCGCCAAGACACAAAGTGAGTTAACTGTAATGCTCTTCAAACCTCTGTACCATCGTTCTGACTCTGAGGCGGACAGTTCTACCACTGAAAGATGACATCACCATTAGGGAAGAGCTCGAGCATAAAGGGATGCAGGTGGTTGCAGGCTGTCAGCGTGTCTTCAATTACTACGACAGGTACCGTGCAAGTGCAGGAGAATGTCTCCCATAGCATAATACTGGTCCCACCAGCTGCCGTTCACCTCGATGACAGTATTTGTGGAGATGACCATCGACCTAGTAGCAAAAATGTGATTCACCCAAAGCGCTGACACATTTCCTTCGGTTGACACTGAATCCCGACGGTCCCTTGTCCGGTGCAATCGTAACTGGTGATGTCGTTCGGTCAACATGTGAACACGTACGGTCGGTCTGCTGCGGAGCTCCGTGTTCGACAGTGTACGACGAACGGTGTGCTCCAAAACACTTGTACATGCGCCAGTATTTTGGTCTTTTGGCAGAGATGCCACAATTCCACATCATCACTTTCTATCCTCTGAACTCTACGTTCTGTGAAGAGACATTGAGATCCGACCATTTAGCAGCTAGTGTTAGTTTCATTGATCTTCTACCTCTTTCCGTAGATGCTCATGATAGAAGCATGTCAACATTTGACCAGCTTCAGTATTTTTCGAGATACTCGTTCACAGGCTCTGCGTGTTAATAATCTGCTCTTTGTCAAAGTCGCTTACCTGAATGTATTTCGGCGTTTGCAGCCCATATGCTTGCTAGGTGATTCCCCATTTCTATATGATCTGATTACATCCTTTTTTTTTACTGCGTCAGGTGCCCACAGCGTCAAAGCGTGGCATCCAATGTCACGGTGGCCAGTGGTTATAATCTTTTGCCTTTCCAGTGTAAGCTATGTAGCTAGAATATTTCTTCAGTTCAGTGCAGTGCAGTAGCAGTTCATGTGTTTAATTGTAATGCGACATTGGTGGCAATATTCATTCCACATGATGGGCCTATCATCTGGTACTATGTTAGCAGTTAATGTTGAACTAAAGGGAATCGAAGAACCCCATCAAATGATTTCTTTCCCACATGAACACAGCTATACTTCTGATGGTATAAAACTTGTTAACTTGAGGCAGGTAACATCAAACTTGGCTCTCACCTTGCAGGATACTGCAGGAAGTCTTGCTGCTTTCCAGATTTTGCACAATCTTAAGTGCCTTTCCCTCAGCCCAGTGTCACTTAGGCAGAGTGCCTACAGGGGTCGCCACTTGGCAACTCTGGCTCGACAGGCACCATTTCTGACACTGCTCTCACTGCTTAGATGGCTCGAATGAACAATACAGCTGATGGGGCTATGTTAGGAATTTGTGCAAACATTTGAATCACAAAACTATGTACATCACACATGTGCTACTCTGCTTCCAAAAGAATGAAAAGCAACAGTGATCACAATATCTCATAATATTTCTCCAAACTGTAGACATAAAGAACTTTGCAATTTACTAAAATAGTTAATAAATCAATATAATCAAGTCTGTTGTTGATGGTAGATTGCCACTGACTACTGAGTAGCAATTTTGAAATAATGGTAACATAACATACTATGTTTAACAGTAGGAAAATTTAGCTGCTGAATTTTGACATAAAGACCAACTATGGAATTTCTGCTGAAGATATACTTTCCTTTTCACTGTAAAAGACCTGAAGTTACCAAAAGTAGCAATACAGTCATAAATGAAAGACAGCACATTCTACAAGTAAAAGTACTATCCTCATAATATTGTCATCAATACTTTTTGCTATTGAATTACAATTGTCCAATGAATTGAAGTTGCACTTGAAGCGATAGTTGAGAAATCAACTGTGAATGCAACAATATAACAAAACATATTTCACATTGCTGTACACAAAATGGGACCCATTTCAGGTAGACTCAAGTAGGTAAAGTGGCAAGGAATATCATAAAAGTACAAGACATAAAATTCTCTATTTTGGCTCATGGTTAAGTTAAATAATTCTAATTTACAAGTGACTTGCTATTAAGTCAATTAATTGAAATGTAGACGTTTTTATTGATTGAAATTATACAGTTTCCTAATTTTTGTTGAGAGTGGAAGTGGATAGTGTTGTGAGTGGAAGTGGATAGTGTGGTGAGTTTTCTGAATCAATGCAGGTAACCAGTGCTGCATACCCCTGTAGAGTAAGTTCCTTCATATAGTAAGTTATCAACAACAGTTTCAAACTTTGATGAGAAGTTTTCATTTAAAACATATTTCAAAGTTGTTTTGTTGTGTATGAGTCAGATTTAATATGTCCATTGTGGGCTTGGTATGTCATTGGAACAGCATTGAGTACTTAAAGCTTCACCTGATTTGCATTCTCAACCCTGAAAGAAACCAACAGACCAGGCCACCAATATAAATGTGTCATACTTTGACCTAATCATTGAATACCTCAAAAAGAAAGACTTTCTCCAGGTCAGCCATCTAGGATTTTGAAAATGTCAAACCTGTGCAATCCAGCTCTCACTTTTTCTTACATGACACTGGAAATCCTTTAGTCAAGGGAATCAAGTAGCTGCTGTGCTTAATAAATTCGAAAATGACAAGACGTTCCCACAGTGACTTTTATTAACAAAAGTACGATCATAAGAGATTTAAAGTGAGACTGATGTTTCCGTGGTAGGAAAGAACCATCTTACCTCGAATGCCGAGTCACTGGCAGAAGTAGCAGTAACCTCAGGGGTACTCCATAGAAGTGTGTTTGACCCTTCGTTTTCATATTGTATATTAATGACTTGATAGACAGTATCGGTAATAATATCAGAGTTTTTCTAGATGAGACACTTCTCTGTAATGAGGTGCTATATGATAAAAAAAAATTTAAAAGTGATGCAAAGGTTGGTATTCGGTTTAAATGTTCATAATTATAAGACTGTGCACTTCACAAAATTCCAAAACATACTACCCTACAATTTCTATTTCAGTGAGTCAAAACTGGAATCAATTCATACCTAAGTGTAACTGTTTATGGGAATATGATATGGATTAAGTATGATCATATAGTCTCAGTGGCAGTTAAAGTAGGTGGTAGATTCGTGTACATTGGCAGGATACCAGGGAAAAAACTTATGAAAGAATTATTTTGTATTTTTTCAAATATTGTTCCAGTGTGTTACACCCATACCATACAGAACTAAGAGTAGATATTAAAGGTACTGATAGAATCACAGCACAAATGATCAAACATTTGCTTGACCCATAAGAGAACTTCAAAAAATGCTGAAAAAGCTCATCTGGAAATGCTTGAATATAGACAATTGTCCTGTGAAAATACAATTATCCTTCCCAGTACTGAGGGAACTTTGTGCCGACCTTTTGAAAATATTGAAATCTAGTCAGTTACATCATATTTTAAAGCTGACAAATTCTTAAATTGTTTCTTAGAGGTATTTAATGAATCATTTCCTCGTAAATATCAGCAAAAGAAAGTAAATGGTAAACTCTAATGGATTACAACAGGAATAAAAATTTCTAGTCCCAGAGAGAGAGAGCTCCACAATGAGTTAAAATCAAACATAAATCCGGATTTTGTTGCTTATGTCAAACAGTATAAAACTATGTAGGAAAGTTGTAGTGGCAGCTAAAAAAATGGCAAATAATAAATTCATACAAGAACACAGAAATAAAACAAAAGCAGTGTGGTAAGTTGTTCAGTCTGAATTAGGAGCCAAAGTAAGAATTCATGAGATTTTGAAAATTATATATGAAAATGAAATTATAGTAAACCCTGTTCAGATGTCAAGTTGTTTCAATGAATTCTTGCTAAATGTAGTAAGATTGGATGTAGATACGACATTCTATCAGGGCATCACAAATTTGGAAAACAGCCAGAACACATTTTTTAAACAATTTGAAAAAATCAGCCAAAGGGATGTGGAAAAGGAAATATTGTCTCTAAAAAACAAAACCTCACATGGGTCGGATGAAAGAACATCTGTAATCAAGTGTGTGTACGATATTATTTCTCAACCACTGTCAATTATTATAAATCAATCTTTTGAACAGGGATGCTTTCCAAATCTTTTGAAATATGCTGAGATCAAACCTCTATTCAAGAAAGGATTTACAGAAAATATGGGGAATTACTGCCCTATCTCTCTCTTGCTGGTCTTTGAAAAGATTGCAGCAAAACAAATTAATAAATTTCTTACTGTAAATGAGATAATTTTTAAAACCCACTTCAGATTCCAACAGGGTAGAAACACTGTGAATGCTATGAATGAGTTTATCAAAAAAAAAAAAAAAAAAAAAAAATGCTCCACATTAGTTAAAGGTACAAAGGTCACAGGAATATTCTGTGATCTAACTAAAGCTTTCGATTCCGTGAACCATGCATTACTCCTCTACAAATTACAGATGTGTGGAATCAAGGACACTGCTTTAAATGGGTTTAGCTCTTACCTGTCGGGTAGGAAACAAAGAGTAATTTTAACTTAAAATGGAACCAATCATTCCTCAGACTGGAAAACAGTTCCCCAAGGAGTCCCACAAGGTTCGATATTGGGTCCCTATCTGTTTCTTTTTTACGTAAATGACCTACCACTTGCTATTGATGTTCATTCAGTTTTATTTGCTGACGATTCATCAGTTCTAATTGAAAATGAGGTATCTGAAAATAGTTCAGAAAGAGCCAACAATACTTTAGAAAAACTCGAATCTTGGTTCTATCAAAATGGACTAAAACTAAATGTAACTAAAACCAAAATGATTGCAATTTGAATCTAAATCAGTAGAAAGGACTGAAATAAAGATAACTTGTAATGATCAGGATATCACAGAAGCAAACCACATGAAGTTCTTAGGCCTAAATCTTTACAAAAATTTAAATTGGAAGGTACACATAGATTACTTAGCTAATAAACTGAGCAACCTACCATTTGTAAAGTGTGTTTTGTCAGGTGCCACAAACATGGATACCAGGAACATAGTTATCACTGCTACTTTGAGTCAGTTATTCGTTATGACATAATCTTCTGGGGAAATTCAGCAAATGTCACTAGGCTCCTAGTATTACAAAAGAAAGTAATTAGAAGCGTGTGTTGCGAAGGAATGGGAATACTGTCGACCACTGTTATAAAATTTAAAAATACTGTCTATCCCCTCACTTTACATGTATGAGATGGTGGTGTTCCTATATAAAAATCAAGATAAACTAAACACTTTCCGTTTTGACCACAACTACAGCACTCGCCACAGAGAGAGTTACAAAACACAGCCTTCCGAAATGCCTTCACAAAAGAAGACGAAGGAAATATTCCAGAATTCGAATCGAGAACAGCTGCCAACACGAGTAACGTAGAAGTAAATCACTTAATAAAAGCAAGTCTTCTGGTCCAGACTGTATATCAATTAGGTTGTTTTCAGTGTATGCCGATGCATTAGCTCCATGCTTGACAATCATATACAACCGCTCGCTCGACGAAAGATCTCTACTCAAAGACTGGGAAGTTGCACAGGTCACACCAGTATTCAAGAAAATCCGGATCATTAACGTCGATATGCAGCAGTATTTTGGAACATATACTGTGTTCGAACATTATGAATTACCTTGAAGAAAACGGTCTATTGACATACAGTCAACAAGGATTTGGAAAATATCGTTCTTGTGAAACACAACTAGCTCTTTACTCACACGACGTTTGGTAAAATTCACTTCTATGCATGGTGTTATATGAGGCTGATTTTAATACAATGATTGTGCGTGTATGTTTGACCGCTGTGCAGGTGAGCGGTGTGGGAGTGATAAAAGATTAGAATTAATTTGTTGCGGATGTGAGTGTAGCTCAATTAAGAGCGATATAATTTAAATTGTTAAATATAATATTTAATATGTGATGGTTAGCTTTGGTGATTGGGTTGAGGTTTAAGAAGAGGGTGGTGTGTTTGGGGGAGGACCTTATTGGGTCTGATCTAAATTTGATCACTCTTTCAAAGACGATATTTTTATTTAATTGAAAGGGGAAAAAAATAATTTTTCTCTGTCTTTGTAGGTTCTCTATAGACGAGAAGGGATTTAGTTCTTTTATTAAAAGAAAAATTGTAAATTAAATTTAGAAGGTCTTAGAAAGAAGAGATTGTTATTGATTTATTAAAAGAAAAATTATAAATTAAATTTAGAAGGTCTTACAAAGAAGAGATTGTTATTGAGTACTGAATATATAAATTTTTATACTTACTTCTGGTTAGTCATAGGTGTATGGCACACTAAAGTACTAGGACTGTGCTTAATATGGACGAGTATGAGATGAATTTTATAATATTATATTAAAATTATTTTTGGTCTTCTAATATGCGAGTATGTAGATATCTGTAGAAAAGGGGGGTAGGCTCTGATCAGATAGACTGACGCGATTCTGCCAGTGGAAAAACGCTCTCCAATCAACTGAATTGTTATGAGAGCGAATGGGTTGACTGAAGGTGCACTGATGTAAAATGGTCATTTTGTACCACATAGGAAAACGAATTCTATCTTTATTAGAAGGACAAGGTGTACATGGGAATATTGTCATCATTGGTATGTGTTTAAGTATACAATATTAAATGCACTATCCTCAGTGAGAGGGGTGTGTATGTCGGTGAAAGTATTTTACTTATTTGACTAGATGTATGCGTAATTTATTATGTTTAATTGTTCAACCAATATGACTATCTGTGCAAAAAGGAATTATTATGTTCTAATGAGCTGGGTTGTATGTGGGGGCGTAAATGGTTGTACTAAATTATTATAAGAGAGTGGGTGGCATATAAGTAGAACAAGTTGTGTGAAAGCGTGTGTCGAATGAGTGAGCTAGTGGATGACACGACTCATCTACGTCGGTATCATTAGGACCTGTAAATGAATGTCGTATAATTGGGGCCATGGTAATAATATTTAATTCAAGTTGGAGGTGGTAAATATGGGCAAGGCTTTGAATATTGGTGTGAGTGTGATATGTGCTTGATGGTCTGTTTAAAAGTTCCAATCTTTAATTGGGTTTGGTATTTCGGGGTGTGTGTAAAATTAATTTTACTCTTGAAAGTGCGAGAAAGATGAGTTGATGGGTGTTTAGATAGAGGCTACGTTTGTAATTCGAAAAGAGGAGATGAGAATGGTAAATTTATTGATGGACATGGTTTGTGGGGTGATATATGAGCGTCAAGATAGGGTTGAGGACGTTTGCGTTAGTTGATGGTGGGAGGAGTAAATTAGATCTTATTTTTTAAAAAATGTTGTATAATACTGAGAAGGTTTTAGATAGCTGGTCACGCGACAAGGCGAGGGCAGCGATGTGTAGTTATGTTTAGTTAAAGGGCCGTGTAATGTCGTGTCAGGAGCAATGCGCAGTGTGCTACAGGGTCATCCTATGATGTGTCTAGCGTATGGAGGCTGCGCTTTGGAATTACGATAGGTTGATATAAAGTAGACGTTCACCCGCGTTCGGTGGTCGCGGCTCGGGGTTGTGGCGGATCGTGGTCCTGCACGGACGTATGTGTCTGCTTTGACCGCTGACGACCGCGCCAACTCACGCTTGCGGAAGCCGAGCAGGGGCTGTGCGAGGTCTGAAATCAGACGGATGGGTGACTTCACGATCCTGTGGGCAGGGTGCGGAGTGGGGGGTACCTGCGCACGTGTGCCGAGTTATTTTGGCAGCGGATCTGGAAGCTCGGCTATGCGTTATTTGGCTAGTTTACGAGTACTGAGCGTGTCTAAACATCTGTGTGATGTATTATTTAGTAGCAGTTTGCTGTAGTGTGTACTGGAATTACGATTGAGTGCGTGTCCGTAGGCTGTGAGACGTGGCCTAGGGTAAATGTAGTTGGGTGTTTTCTGATAGTGTGATAGATGTACCGTATGGTTAAATAAGTTGTTTGAAAAAATAAATAGTGTTATCAATCATTACAGGCCCATGCAGCGCAGATCAGAATGATCGGTTTTCCGTGACTGCAGTAAGTTTTTCGCAGTGGCGTTATTCGTGTGTGTCGACGAGCTATGCACTATTCTGACAATACACGTGAAGGCAGGTGCAGACCTGAGACGGCGGCGGTATACATGAGAAGAACAATGCAGCTTTCACATGTGTCGGCTGTCACGAGCGCTCGGAAGCTGAGCTTGGCTGGAGACTCTGGAACCCCCTCCCCCGCCGACCGCACGCGCGCGCCGCTTGCCTTGGAGCGTAATCTAAGGCGCTTCGGCGATGTCAGTTTCTCCGGTGATAGGCGCGAATGCGACTGTGTTGAGGTCATGTTTGGGGGGTGCAGAGCAGAGACTTTATGGTTGGTTTGGCAGCTGGGAGGTGGTTGGGGGCGCCTGTTGCACTGTGCTGTGCTTTATTTGGAGAGTTTAAGAGTACAGAGCTCGTCTGCCGATATTGTGTACTGCATTATTTAAGAGCAGTTCGCTATTGTGTGGTGAAATTAGAAGGTGTTTACGTGTTTGTGGCCTGTGTCAGATGACCACAGTCAGATCAGTGCGAGTGTTTTGTGACAAATATACTCCACGACTAAATAAAAGGGGCTCCAAATAAATAGAGCTCAGTCCTTCATTACTTCCCCAAGCAGCACAGCGCAGTCTGAGCGGTTTTTACGCAAAAACTGCAATCTGGTCAGACTGTGAGTGGGTAGACAAATAACTGGACAAATTTATCTCTAGAGGAGTTACAGCCCCGGACTGGAATGAATATCTTGATGGGTGTGGTTGTGTTGCCAGTGTAGTGCAATACTCGAGTTCAGAACCTGCCTTATGTCAGACTTACGCATCGAAACCTATGAGATGCAAAAGTCTCAAAAAGATATGTCCCAAATAAATAAAGTACACTCCTTCCATCAGCCTATGCACTGAATTATTTCCCATAATTAGGATTTGTTTGGCTATTTGGACGTAAATGTTTTGCATTATTTACGAGCGTTTCGCATGTCTGTAGGCTGTGCTATGCATTATTTTTAGCTGTTTACAATTAGCAAGCGTGTGTCTACAGCATTATAAATATGTAGGAGTGTTTTGCATGTCTGTATGGTGTTGAACATGTCAGAGTGATACATACACTCCATTCCTAAATAAAGAAAATTCGTTCCTGCACCCATCGACCTAGTACAGGGTGAGTCCTTTTACCAGAAACGTGGAGGAAGAGGTTGAGTGCTGGTGGCTGAGTTTGAAACAATTTTCTTATGTTGGTGGCGGGAGCACAAGTGAGTTGTGTTTACTGGCGGATTTCAAACTTGGCGCTGGTTTCTAGGACAAAGTGGCGGTCGGGTGGCTGAGGTTAGTACAAGTGGCCTTTCTTCAGAACAATTTTCTTAGGTTGGTAGAGAAAGCGGAAGTGACCTTTCTTTACTGCCAGAATTCAAACTCGGTGCTGGTTCCTAGGAAGAGGTGACTGTGTGGTCCTCGAAAAGTAGTTGAAATTGGGTAGTTGAACACGTTTGCATACGTATATGAAATTGTAAATTGAATTATTTAATACAGCGGGGTGGTGAGAGTCAATTAGCGAGCGTTCTCGCGACGACCAAACGTGCTGTTATACAGTCACGTGGTCGACAGGTTCCGTCGTGTCCAGCGTTAAGTGCTCGCGGCAGCGACAGGAGGTTTACGTAGCGGGGTGGTCGACGCCCGCCTGCCCCCTGGGGTCTTCGGAGAGAACCCCGCGCGTCAGCCGCGCGTACCTCAGCCGCGCTCTGCAGTTCGTCGTGTGAGGATGGCGAAGTCGGTTGGGACACACTTGCATGACCCTAATGCCGGAAATAAAGAGTCCTTTTCCCCACCTTGTCACTTTGCGTAGTACGAGTGACGAGATTTTAATAATGTATGTCCGGGTGCCGATATAGAAATACATGGGCAGATTCGAATGTACAGCAAAAGCAGGTTGCGACTGGCCTATCGACGGGTGTGACGTCAGGGCAGATTCCCCTCTTGAGCAAGCAACTTCGGCGACAAACGTGTTTTGGTGCGTTGCTTGTCCCACAAAGCCACGTGGTGGATCGCGAACCGACCGGCCGATGTTTACGCCGGCCGACGTAAGCGGCGGCTTGCTGGCTGGACCAGCGGCGCGCGTGGGCTACCGCCGACCGGTGGGGGGTAGGTCCCTCTGCCGGCGAGGGCGTGAACTAAACCATATGGGCTCTGGAGTTCGTGGTGCGACACACCTGCATGACGGTAATGCCTGAAATGAAGAGTCCTTTTCCCCACCTCGTGACTTAGGTTAGTACAAGTAGCGCGATTTTAATAATAATTTAGCGGCGGAAGCATAAGTGGCCGCAAAAATTCAAACTTGGTGGACGTGGCCCAATCGGCTTTCTTGCCACCATCTTAAATGACGTCACAGCGACGTCCTCGGGTGGCTGAGATACGAACTAACACACAGTTGGACTCCAGACCTCATAGCGAGCACGGTGGATGCTGCTGCGATCTCGAAGATGTGATGTTGGAGAACAAGTGATGACGGTACTGTTTGAAATGAAGACTACAGTCCTTTCCCCACGAATTCACAGGAGGTGGCTTACGTCAGTAAAAGTGCACTTTATTATTATTTGCGCGATTTTCATAGCTTGGGAGTGAAACAATAAGTGACAGCGAAAAATTCCAACTTCCTAGGATGAGGTGCACTTAGGTTAGTGCATATGGCCCAATTGGTCAGGTGTGTCAGATTATCATGTTTGAATTTGAATTTGTGACAGATTTTTTGTTATGGGTGTAAGGGAATTGGCTTTCTTGCCACAAAAGTCGACCATCTTGAATAAATAATAATAAATGCTAATAAATAATAGTAAATGATAATAATAATAAATAGAAGTACGGTTTTCCAGAGATTATGGTGTGTGAATTTGAACATGGTGGGATTTTCTATGTTACTGGAGGTAGCCCAATAATAATACATAATAATAAATGATAATAAATAATAACTAATAAATGATAATAAACAATAATAAATGTTGAATGATAATTAATAATAATAACGAAAAGTATGGTTTAGCAGCCATTATCGTTTTGGAATTTGAATTTGGAGGGATTTTCTAGTGGAGGTAGGCCAAAAACAATAAATAATAATAATAAATGATAATGAATGATGATAATAAACGATAATGAATAGTAACAAGGACAAGTACGGTTTTGCATGCATTATCCTGTTGGAATTCAAACTTCCCGCCATTTTTTTTTTCTTTTGGAGGCCTATTTTCCCTCCAAAATTCGAACCTCCCGCCATTTTTCTGGAGGGTTAGGTTAGTGGACATAGCACAATTGGCCTACTTTCCCGCCAAAAGCAGCCATCTTGGATGACATCATGCACTGTTGCCAAGTCTACATGCCGCCATCTTGGATGACGTAATCGCCGCCATCTTGAATAAATTTGGCAACAATGCAGAGTGAGCCGACACACAGTTTGCCCCACTACTGACGCACTGTGTGTGTGTCAGCCTCGTCGTCAAATATGTGGTGTCTACGAAACCTGCGCACTCGGTTCGCTAGACAAACAGTTCAAACAAATCATATTAATGAGTTTAATTTCAGAACTTTAATTACAACACTTACCTTTTGCAGTTACATAGATGTGTCGCAGGCAAAGGCCGACGTACAATATTGAAAGGTCTCTGTTAGAATCTTTCATGCCATTTTCCTCGGTTTATTGTTGTTTACGTCATGCATTTGCGCCTCTAAATTTACTGTGGTGTTTTCAAATTTATCTGGGAGGGGCTGAGCAGTGGAATATGTTATATTCACATATAAACAAGAAAACGTTGTCATTCAACACTTTCAAACACATTGTTATTGTAAATCTTATCATACAGAGTTTCCTATGAAACCCAAATCCGCCTCCTTTACATAGTGTATACGATGTCATAAGATACTACCATCTCCTTCCCTTCTGGTATGAAAGGATGAGTGAGTGAGTGTTCTTGTAGTTGCATGCTCAGTGGTAGCAGAGAAGTCTGTCTGTTAGAGAACAGTAGGACCAAAGTCTGAGTATACTTAAGTATATAGTTCTGGCAATACCGCCCACGACCTTCTTCTTCTGTGCGGATGCACACATATTCCCCGAACTCGTTCGGGACTTGGTGGGAATGTCTTCCACGAGTAATGAGTCTGTTGGAGTGGGACACTACGAATGTAGTGTGTAGACATACAAGGCGAGAATGTGGGTCTCGCGGGAGGCGTGCGCGAGATAGTCCCTGCAGTCGCACTATCCTCTGTGCCCTCGGTGGCTCAGATGGACAGAGCGTCTGCCGTGTAAGCAGAAGATCTCGTGTTCGAGTGCTGGTCGGGGCACACATTTTCACCTGTCCCCGTTGATATATATCGACTCCCGTCAACAGCTGAAGGTATTAATATAATTCTAATAACGTCTGAGTAGGTAGCTACGATTTCTAAGGCGAAGGTGTTTGTCCCCTCGGTGTGGTTCTGTCCGTCCCTTGTCAGGTTGGTAAAGGGAGCTACTACCCCTCTGGTCACTTCCTGTTGTATCTCTCGCTACTCAGTCTGCGGGCAGTTTCTCAGGTGGTAACATCTCCGGGTAAGCGCGTGTTTGGTGAGTCGGAAGGAGAATGAAATTCTTAACTTCGTAACTGAAATATTAATTACTTTTCTTACAGATTTATATCGCAAATGCTTTTTACATCATTTTAAATCGGGATTCAATGCGGTTTCAGTGTTGGTTTGGGAGTTTATTGCAATAGTTGCTTTGTTTCCAATCCAATAAAGCAAAGTCGAAGCACGCTAAGTCATGAGACGTAATTCCGATTAAAATCATCGCTCTTTATTGTGAATGTGCGTAAGTGTTTTCTCCAGTTGAAATTTTTGAGGTTAATAATTTCTCGTTGTGTTCAACCCACGTGGTGTGTGCTTTGTACTAACAGTGCCACGTGCTCGTAAAAATTGTCTAACGAGCCATTAGGTCAATACTATGCCGATATTAACGCAGTTCGGAAGTTTCTTTTGTAACTAATGTGTTTGGACTTGATTTCTTCTTACATATTTTCTGTAAATGTAGTTGTGCACGTGGAACATGTGGTGTAGCAACAAAACTGGCGCTCGGCTACTTTTTTTGCGTAATATATATCGCGTATTCAAACGTAATTAATCGCTATCGCGAGCATTTTTGCTGTGTCACCATTTCTAGAAACATTTTTATAGAGCATTTTGGGAAGATTGTGATTATATTGAACCACGTGATCTTTGTCTTAATTTCCAATACCAGTCTGTGGTTATCCATTGGGAACACGACTACGCTAGAAGCGGAATTTCTTTGCCTAAATGGAATGGAATGGTGATGGTTCACTTCCTTTTTATGTACCCTTGAACTATGTTCGTGTGCTTGTTTGAATGTGGGACCCCATCTCGTTGCCTATTCTTTGTTTCCTATTCTTCAAAAATCACATTTTATGCTATTTGAACCCCCTCTGAGTAACAAACACTTTTCTTAATTAATTTACAACAGAAAATAAGGCACCAGCGTTGAGACAGACTGATCATGTGTTATCCATTTCATTGAACACTGATAAATGTTAAAATAAACATGAAAGTTGAAAACTTACTTTACTTTCCTTGAATCTAATTTTCCCCATCATCTGTTTACTTGAAATAACAATAAAATGATAAAAAATTGCATAGATTGAAAAATTTATAACAGTAGTAAAAATTGATGTCAGTCACCCACACGTACTTCCCACCCTATGTTCGGAAGGTGTTTTAAAAACACTACGCTCGTTGTATCATCATCGATCTCCTTCAGTGTAAACAATTCCAAGTCTGTACAGCCACACAGAGCGTACAAGCGAAGTAACGAGCGCTGACGCCTCTACCCGAGTCGCCGCTCCCGAAGCTCCTACGCGAATGGCCGCTCTTCACACAGGGGCCGCTGCCACCACGTTGTCATCCTGGAAAGAGGTCCGGTCAGTGTGCGACTGGCTGACATCTTCTCACAGCGAGTATCTTCTCCGTCGTTCCCGACTGTCGTGGCGGCGCTAGACTTTATGCCGTAAGAATATGTTTGTGTAAAAGTCTTTACAACACATCTTCTGGATAGGGAGGCAGTTTCTTTCATTTCTAAATTGCTTAATCCTGAAAATGATATTTGTGTACATCGTAGTGTGCAAACTTCGGAAAACACAGCCACATTGTTTATGACTGCATTATACTACAACCTTTGCAACGGAGCTGGACGGTGCATCTTCTTCTTCGAGAAACGAGACGTACATATCAGTCCATAATCGTAGCGAGAGACTGTGGAGTTGCGAACTTAGACACGTGAGTTGTTCCTAGTCAAAGTATCCGCCAGCCACGCGCCTGTGGGTAATCCGCACCATTTGCACCTCCTTACGGCGTCAGTGCTTAAATACCAGTATAGCACATTTTGCTCTAGTGATGCAGCTATTTCTGCAAACTGTTATCAAAATTTATATTTTGGTTTGCATTCCAAAAAAAGCTCCAGCCACAGAGTAGTACTGCGGCTTTGGTAACACTGGGCAACAATGAAAATGTTTCGGGCTTAAAAACAGTAAATTTACATGTATTTCCATCGGCTGAATTCAAAAATGACCATAAAAATGACAGATTAGCTCTTGTTTTGCAGATAAAGTGAATTTCATTTTTTAGAGTGAAGATTTTAAATTTGGGGAATTATTTTTTTTTTTTTTTTGGGAGTTGGCGCACCTGTCAAATAACAAAACACAAACGCTCTTCAGCTGTTTGTAAGTAATAAACATAGATACCTGTCGCTGTGACTGTGAATTACATGTAGTTTCTACTCAAATTAACGCAAAACTTCTGGTTCGTGAGTGCTTCTTTAGTGTAAAATTTGTAAAAATGCCACGAAAATGTGTAAATATGGTGAATAAATTTTGTTATATTTATGGTGAAATATTTTCCTCACAGAAACGCAATCTGACGCCTCTTGTAAAGACTGCCTATCAGAATTATTTCGGCATGAAAGTCGGGGACCAGGATAAGTCTTGGGCTCCACATATATGTTGCAACGCATGTTCAGTCACACTGCGAGAATGGCTGAAAAACAAGAAACGGTCTGTGGCTTTCGCTGTGCCTACGATTTGGCGGGAGCCTACAAACCATACAGATGACTGCTATTTCTGCCTGACTCCACCTATATAGGCAAGATTGTCTATGTTGAAAACAAGAACAGTTCAGTCCCCGAATCTTCCATCTGCTATTCGACCCATCCCACATTCGGATAGTTTACCAGTTCCTACTCCACCCGAAAATTGTGTGTTTGAAGTAGAAAATGAAGACAGTGTGGAACAAGAAGAACCAAACAAGCCTTCCACATCCCATGACCCTGATTTTGAGGGAAAAGATGATAAACTGCACAGACTGAGTCAAGCGGAATTGAGTGATCTCATTAGAGACCTTGACCTGTCAAAGGAGAGTGCAGAAATTCTTGGGTCTCGACTGCAGCTATGGAATCTTCTCCGAAGTGATGTGAGAATCTCACATGGAACTGCTTCTCTTTTTTGAGAAGAAAAATAATCTTGATTCTTGAGTTTCTCCCGGCGTATTTGATAATCAAAATATCCACGGGTATGCTGCCGGTCTATAGTGCCCGTTGGACACTATAGACCGGCAGCATACCCGTGGATGTTTTGAAAAATAATCTTGTTCTTTGCTGTGACATTAATGGTTTCATGAAATCTTTTAATCTGAGCCACGATCCAACTGAATGGAAGCTATTCATAGACTCCTCCAAGCTTAGTTTGAAATCTGTGTTACTTCGCAACGGGAACCTTCTTTCATCTATTCCTGTTGGTCATGCTGCTCAAATGAAGGAGACATATGCAGATATGGCAGCTCTCTTGGACTCAATTAAATATCATGAACACAAATGGAAAATCTGCGGAGATCTAAAAGTCGTTGCCATTCTCTTAGGAATGCAACTGGGTTACCCAAAGCGTTGCTGCTTCTTGTGTATGTGGGACAGTAGAGATAGGAAATTGCGTTATATTAAAGAATACTGGCCTGCAAGAAATTTTCGCCCTAGCGAGAAAAATGTCGTTGCCAAGCCTCTTGTGGACCCAAAAGACGTTCTTCTTCCAGCTCTGCACATCAAGCTGGGTTTGATGAAAAACTTTGTCAAAGCTATGTATGAACCGAGAAAGACGGGCCTTTAAGCACATAAGAGAGAAATTTTCGAAATTAAGTGATGCAAAAGTTAAGGAAGGCATTTTTGTCGGATCACAAATTTTGGAGGGGAAAGAAAAGGAAGCTTGGGAAGCCTTCAAGGGTGTCGTTCATGGATTTTTAGGCGACCAGAGAGATGACAGCTACCAAGCATTTGGTGACAGTGTTCCTGCAAAAATACCGTAAGCTTGGCTGCAACGTGTCCCTTAAGATCCATTTTCCCCACCCCCACCTAGACTTTTTCCCTCCTAGTTGTGGAGCTGTTACTGGTGAACATGGTGAGAGATTCAATCAGGACATTTCTGTTATGGAGCAAAGATATCAGGGCCGTTGGAATGAAGTAGAGCTTGCGGATTACTGTTGGTCTTTGTGTAGGGATTGTGCGGAACTCCATTACAAGAGGCAAGCTAAAAGACGACGCAGTCAATAGGCCACCACATGATTCTCTTCAGACACGACCATCTGCGAAGTATTTTTACAGCAATTTATAAGTCTTAGCATGTAATTACCAGTTTAAAAAATTCATTGTCGTTAGCATGTATGTAATTAAAATTTATCCTTTTCTCTCAATCCGTTAATATGTAATACTTCCACCTTGTGTATATTAGAGTTAATAAAATTTTTTCATTGTCATAATTGTTTTTCTCAACCCAAAATTAGTAGGAATTTCCTCATGAAGTGCTCGAAACATTCAAAAATTATTTTTTTATTGCCCAGTGTAATAGGAGAAATGTAAGTGGGAAAGTGACGGTAATATAAGAAAAATACTGATTTTCAGGACGAGTTGGAACTCACGACGTAACGCACACCGTTTAGAGACTGGCTCTTCAAATTGCCAGCATGTGTAAATATGGTGAATAAATCTTGTTTTCAGTGTCTTCCGGAGTGAGCTTACATTAGTGACTTAATTAGTATTTTTTACAATATCATCAAAATACTCTTTGTCATTGATGCGACGTCACTGCAAGTGGTAATTACAGATATTCCTATTTTTTGCGAAGACATGTAAATTTTATTCGCAATATAGAGTAGAATGTTCAGGGACAGTTGCGAATTTTGTGAGCCGTTTGGAAGGTATTCACGACCACAGGAATCAACAATGCACGTACTCATGTTATTGTTGTATGAAATTATTGCTCTTTTGTGAGTTAACTGAGTTTTAATTTTATGTTTTGAATGAATACTGGTATGAGGTTTTTGAAAACCACCATTGTTCCAAGACGTCTATTGTATTATGTGCTGAAAACCAAGCAATAGGTTTATTACTCGAAAGTACTGTTTTCGTTCACTTTTATGTTCATTTTATTTTTTTATGTGCACTTTGAGGAAAGAAATTTTCATTTTTTTCTGATTTGGTGTGAATCGTCCGATACACTCACTATCGTATACGTCCTTAGACAGTTAACAAAGATAAAGCCATTGGGGTATTACGTCAGATTGTACACGATGCAAAAGCTCTGCATTGGCAGCATTTATTGACACACTGCACGTTCTGGAATATATGGCCGGGTCACACTGTATTATTGGGAAAAAGCTTTGAGGATTTGTACAGGTGTGCTCCAGGACGCAAGTCAGTATTTCCACACCAGTTGCGCAAAAAAAAAGAAAAAAAACTGAAAACTGTAAATAAGGTCACTGTTACAACAAGCAAAGTGCGCCATACTCATGATTTTTTTAAAAAAAAAAAAACCTTGCATTTAACGAGATACTAAATATCAAATACTCTTTTGTTTATGTAACACGATTCAGGTGAAATTTGCAAAGTTTTTCATACGCTACAGAAACATAAGACAATCGACGGCATTTCTTTCTTTATTAAAATTACTTCAAAATATACACCTCTAGATTTTATGTATAAAACAAGACTTTCGTTCCATTGAGACATCGCAAAGTGAGAATCAGTCAGAGTTGCTTATAAGAACGCACGTAAGCACGCTGCGCTCGTCGCCGCTGGCGTTGCGTCTTCTCTCCGCTCCGGCGTTCAGGGCGAGGCCAGGAGGGGCGTGTTGCGCACGACCACAACTGCAACACAACAACACAACAACACAGAAAATACAGTGCGAGTCCCGCCTTACTTCACTTGCGTTTTATAATTTGTAATGTAGAGGGAATTGTAAATGTGTCATAGTGCTATGCTTTCACATGTGTCATCCAATCTGTTGATAATTGGCAACCAATGCTGTACAATCGCAATAAAGTCACGAGATGTTCAATTGACTCTTTTATTAGAACATGTTACGCGTTTCGGGATTACACCCATCTTCAGACATCTGTTACAAGAAATGTACAAAAATAATCGAACAGCACACTCAACACGTGTCAACGTTACAGAAACTGAGACCTGGTCATACGAGTTACATACCACAAACTTCAACTCCTTCCTAACCAACCAGCCGTACAGCCTTGACAACTCAAAGGAAGTGTTGAATAACATATGACTGTCCGGTTGCTAGTCCTAATTACACTACTGGTCATTAAAATTGCTACACCACGAATATGACGTGCTACAGACGCGAAATTTAACCGACAGGAAGAAGATGCTGTGATATGCAAATGATTAGCTTCTCAGAGCATTCACACAAGGTTAGCGCCTGTGGCGACACCCACAACGTGCTGACGTGAGGAAAGTTTCCAACCGATTTCTCATACACAAACAGCAGTCGACCGGCGTTGCCTGGTGAAACGTTTTTGTGATGCCTCGTGTAAGGAGGAGAAATGCGTACCATCACGTTTCCGACTTTGATAAAGGTCGGATTGTAGCCTATCGCGATTGCGGTTTATCGTATCGCGACATAGATGCTCGCATCGGTCGAGATCGAATGACTGTTGGCAGAGTACGGAATGGGTGTGTCCAGGAGGGTAACACGGAACGCCGTGCTGGATCCCAACGGCCTCGTATCACTAGCAGTCGAGATGACAGGCATCTTATCCGCACGGCTGTAACGGATCGTGCAGCCACGTCTCGATCCCTGAGTCAACAGATGGGGGGGGGGGGGACGTTTGCAAGACAACAACCGTCTGCACGAACAGTTCGACGACGTTTGCAGCAGCAGGGACTATCAGCTCTGAGACCGTGGCTGCGGTTACCCTTGACGCTGCATCACAGACAGGAGCGCCTGCGATGGTGTAATCAACGACGAACCTGGGTGCACGAATGGCAAAACATCATTTTTTTCGGATGAATCCAGGTTCTGTTTACAGCATCATGATGGTCGCATCCGTGTTTGGCGACATCGCGGTAAACGCACATTGGAAGCGTGTATTCGTCATCGCCATACTTGCGTAGCACCCAGCGTGATGGTATGGGGTGCCATTGGTTACACGTATCGGTCACCTCTAGTTTGCATTGACGTTACATTTCAGATGTGTTACATGTGGCTCTACCCTTCATCCGATCTCTGCGAAACAGTACATTTCAGCAGGATAATGCACGACCGCATGCTGCAGGTCCCGTACGTGCCTTTCTGGATACAGAAAATGTTCGACTGCTGCCCTGGCCAGCACATTCTCCAGATCTCTCACCAATTGAAAACGTCTGGTCAATGGTGGCCGAGCAACTGGCTCGTCACAATACGCCAGTCACTATTCTCGATGAACTGTGGTATCGTGTTGAAGCTGCACGGGCAGCTGTACCTGTACACGCCATCCGAGCTCTGTTTGACTCAATGCCCAGGCGTATCGAGGCCGTTATTACGGCCAGAGGTGGTTGTTCTGGGTACTGATTTCTCAGGATCTATGCACCCAAATTGCGTGAAAATGTAATCACACGTCAGTTCTAGTATATTTGTGGAATGAATGCCCGTTTATAATCTGCATTTCTTCTTGGTGTAGCAATTTTAATGGGCAGTAGTGTACACCCTGTTAGATGTTATATGCTGGGTGTATTATTATTAAATTACATGTGAACGCACGGAGCACATGACCGTGCAGAGCCCCCTAGCGAGGGCAGTTCGATGCTAGTCGACTTGTTTGGCGTCAGTTTACGCTCTGCTTCAAGACTGCTCGTGTCGCAGCTGTAGTCATATGTTGTCGGACACTTCCTTTGAGTTGTCGAGGCTGTACGCCTGGTTGGGTAGGAAGGAGTTGAAGTTTGTGGTATGTATCTGGTATGACCAGGTCTCATTTTCTGTAACGTTGACACGTGTTGAGTGTGCTGTTCCCTTATGTTTGGTACTTTCTGGTAACAGATGTTGAAGATGGGTGTAATCGCGAAGCGCGTAACATGTTCTAATAAAAGAGTCAACTGAACATCCCGTGACTTTATTGCTATTGTACAGCACTGGTTGCCAATTATTGACATAAAAAGGATCTCAGGCCCCAGACGGGATTTTATGTCCTGTATATCATCATCCACTCTGGTCTAAGAATGCAGCGCAATAAAGATATCGGAACTGAAGATACAAAATCACGTTGCTGAGAACAATACGCAGCAGAGATGTCGTCTAATATTGCGTGACGGACGTGCTGAGAAGGCACAGACAGAAGGGAAGGAAACGGACAAATATAAGAAAGGTTGTTAAAGGGTGGAAGCACACAAAGAAAAAAAGTCAGGAGTCAAACTCCAAAGAGAAGAGCTTCAGTACTGTTTTTACAGATGACGGTAACAATTTGGCACTTGGACTGTGCATCTCGCGACTGCACTGCCCACTAATACCTGCGTACGCTAGCTGGCCAACTTGGAAGCGTAAGCGCAAGACTGAGCACGTGTCGCTGGAAAGTCAGTGTCCAGTGGGTCTCTAGGACAGCTCAGGGCCCCCAGCACTGCTGTGCAAATCGTCTGTTTATCAAAGTTTTGGTCAGTAGCACACCATGGCCGGCAACAGTGGAGGGTTGGATTTTTCTAAAGTCTGCCTGTCTGAAATTCTAGGGATCAGCCATTCACTCGTCGCATTAGCCCAAATTATTCTACAGAATGCACTCTAGGAGTCGTGTAATACAGGGTGCGTCAAAAAAAATGTATACACACTTTGAACTGCCATAGACGATTTATTTCCCGTTCTACAAGGTTAAATATCTGTGAGAAAGTAATGTTATGTTTCTTCAACAGGTGGCAGCACTGACAAGGACGTAACTGCAACATGGCGTACGTGCGCTTGAGCTTTGAAGCACGGAAGCAGATAATTAAGTGGTGCTGGAAGTTTGAGAGTGTAGCTGCGGTTCGAAGACAGTGGAGAAGTGAGTATGGTACAGAACCACCTTCAAGGTTAACGATTACACGTCTACGAGACAAATTCTAAATTCGTGGAACAGTGTGTGATGTGCATAAAGGTCGATCAGGGCGACCTCGTACAGCTACAAGTGACGATTCCACAACTGCGGTCTTTGAACTGTTTCAGCGTTCGCCTCAAAAATCTCCAAGGCAAGCGGGACGTGAGAGTAATGTAAGTGCTAGTAGTGTGCTACGCATTCTGAAGAAAGGCAAGTTTCGTGTGGCTGGTGCAACAGCTAAGTGACGACGATCCATAACGAAGGTTATAATTTTGTTAATGCGTTCAGGAGATGGTGAGACGTGAACCGGGATATACGGGTAACATAGTTTGGTCGGATGAAGCCCAATTCAAACTCAGCGGAACTGTCAATATGCACAACTGTGTGTACTGGGCTGAAGATAATCCCCACATTACAGTCGAAAAGGCTGTGAAATTGCCTGGTGTAAATGTGTGGTGTGGTTTGTCTGCAAGGGGACTCAGTGGGCCTTTCCGCTTTGGAGAAACCTACCTAACAATGCTTGCTGACCCCATGTTCCCTGCCATTCGTGCATTATACGGTAATGATGAGTTTTATTTCCAACAAGATGGCACCCCGCCGCACTATCATAGGGACGTACGAGCATCCCAGGACCACAATGTGCCAGGCCAGTGGATAGGACGCACGGGACAGATCGAGTTTCCTGCACGCTCTCCGGACCTCACGCCGCTGGATTTCTTCTTACGGGGCACAGTAAAAGATGATGTGTACAAACGTAAACCGCGTAACCTGGACACACTTTGGAATGAGATTCAGGCGGTGTGCGCTCACAAATCTCGTTGGACACTTTGGCACGATGCACGGAATCAGTGGTGACTCGCTGTACTCAGAAGTGTATTGATGCTGAAGGCCACCAGTCTGAACATTAATCACATTTGCAAGGTACATTTATTTTTCCAATTGGACTTTAAGCTTTCCATTTCCAGAAATTTAACATTGTAGAACGGGAAATAAATGTTCTATGACGCTTCAAAGTGTGTATACACTTTTTTGCCGCACCCTTTATAGTTCACAGCTTACAAGGGTTAGAGTTTCACGAAATTGTCGTATTTATTTTCCTTGTGCCTCACAGCAACAAGTTTAATCAACTTCCAAGGATGAATGTACAGCCAGGCAGCATCCCACCTAGGTCCGAATTTACTCCAAATCCTCGAAAAATTCCGAGTCCAGCTCGGTTCAGATTCGAGTTAAAGTCCTGAGGTGCTGACTGGCAAAAATCACAAGTCGGAATGCACACTCTGCGTCGGCGGTAAAATTTCAAAGTTCGGAATCGTCCCCTGACGAATCAGTCCACTCTTAAGTCCACAGATCGAAAATATTAATAAACTCGGAAGGACCTCACTCGATACTTTCGCGAGACAATGAGATCTCCGGCGACCCAGCTCACGCCCAAAACCAGCCCGGCCGGGCCAAGATGGCGGCCAGGTATGCGTACCCTCGCATACCGGTAGGTCACGCAAGCCAAATCAGGTATACCTGCTTCCTGAACATCTACAAGTATAAATCCATCGATACACACAATGAATATATGAAATCACTTCCAGCTCTTATCAGCTGAAATTAGATTTTTAGTACGCGCGCAGATTTTCCAATAAAATTACACTTTTAACTTGAAAAACTTTGGTTTTGGTGATGTTATTGTAAAAAAAAAAATAAAGAACAAGCTGAATTACCCAGCTTCGCTCAGAGAGTTGAGATGAGATTGTGCGGTAGTTGGAATAAAAAGATAAATTTTAAACCATGTAAAAAAACCATTGAAAACATATTCTATTTACAATATTTGTTAATGCATAAGAGGTAAAAAAATCTGTTGAGACGATATCCTAACTATTTACAATACTTGATTACAAACAACATTTTTCATTTTGTAATCCGTGATATATATGCACAAATTTTTCGATATTCCAACTAGAGAGCAAGCTACATATAGTTTACCATGAGAGAAGCAGTACTCTTCATGAGGTTTATGCTTCAATACTTTAAAATTTCTCCTTGCGCTTTCTTAATTGTAAAACTATAGGTTATTTTGGCTGGAAATTGCAGCCTTTTAAATTGGAAAGCAGTTCAGTAGAGACCAGTGGTATTCTGGGGATAAATAGTGTGTTCTTGGTAGTAGCCAGTCACGAGTGCGGCTTCGGTGACGTTGTTCGATAGCTGTTCGACGATCACTCTCGGTCCAATACAAAGTTTTGGTGAGTTGAGATTTCTGAATAGTTTGATCCAAGATCCAATTTTAAGTGTAAGGCAGTGTAATGACATTCATCTACATCTACATCCATACTCCGCAAGCCACCTGATGGTGTGTGGCGGAGGGAACTTTGAGTACCTCTATCGGTTGTCCCTTCTATTCCAGTTTCGTATTGTTCGTGGAAGGAAAGTGACGATATGCCTCTGTGTGGGCTCTAATCTCTCTGATTTTATCCTCACGGTCTCTTCGCGAGATATACGTAGGAGGGAGCAATATACTGCTCGACTCCTCGCTGAAGGTATGTTCTCCAAACTTCAACAAAAGCCCGTACCGAGTTACTGCGCGTCTCTCCTGCATAGTCTTCCGCTGGAGTTTATCTATCATCTCCGTAACGCTTTAGCGATTACTAAATGATCCTGTAACGAAGCGCGCTGCTCTCCGTTGGATCTTCTCTATCTCTTCTATCAACCCTATCTGGTACGGATCCCACACCTGTGAGCAGTATTCCAGCAGTGGGCGAACAAGCGTGCTGTAACCTACTTCCTTTGTTTTCGGACTGCATTTCCTTAGGATTCTTCCAATGAATCTCAGTCTGGCATCTGACTTACCGACGATCAACTTTATATGGTCATTCCATTTTAAATCACTACTAATGCATACTCCCAGATAATTTATGGAATTAACTGCTTCCAGTCGCTGACCTGCTATATTGTAGCTAAATGATAAGGGATCTTTCTTTCTACGTATTCGCAGCACGTTACACTTGTCTACATTGAGATTCAATTGCCATTCCCTGCACCATGCGTCAATTCGCTGCAGGTCCTCCTGCATTTCGGTACAATTTTCCATTGTTACAACCTCTCGATATACCACAGCATCATCCGCAAAAAGCCTCAGTGAACTTCCGATGTCATCCACAAGGTGATTTATGTATATTGTGAATAGCAACGGTCCTACGACACTCCCCTGCGGCACACCTGAAATCACTCTTACTTCGGAAGACTTCTCTCCATTGAGAATGACATGCTGCGTTCTGTTATCTAGGAACTCTTCAATCCAATCACGCAATTGGTCTCATAGTCCATATGCTCTTACTTTGTTCATTAAACGACTGTGGGGAACTGTATCGAACGCCTTGCGGAAGTCAAGAAACACGGCATCTACCTGGGAACCCGTGTCTATGGCCCTCTGAGTCTGGTGAACGAATAGCGCGAGCTGGGTTTCACACGACCGTCTTTTTCGAAACCCATGCTGATTCCTACAGAGTAGATTTCTAGTCTCCAGAAAAGTCATTATACTCGAACATAATACGTGTTCCAAAATTCTACAACTGATCGACGTTAGAGATACAGGTCTACAGTTCTGCACATCTGTTCGACGTCCCTTCTTGAAAACGGGGATGACCTGTGCTCTTTTCCAGTCCTTTGTATCGCTATGCTCTTCTAGAGATCTAGAAGAGCGTAGCGTTCCAAAGGACTGGAAAAGGGCACAGGTCTATTTCTAAAACTGCGCAAACTGTACTGCTGTTTCGTCTTTCGATGCTTTAGCTCTCATATCTTTTGTTATTCGCAGTATTTGTGTGTGTGCCCACAGACTTTTTTTTAAAAAAATAAAAAAAGCATGCACTGACCTCGTCTGCTGGTGCTGACTTGGGGATAACTCGAAGTGTTTGTCGGAAATCTCCCGAGAATATGACTTTCCTCGCAGTTCTCGCAATGTTTTGTCCACGGTTAAGAGTGATTTTTTTTTCCCCACGTGCCGTTGTGCGTTCGTCCCAGAAGACAGTTTTAGCTCGGTTTTCAGCTTCTGCCCGTATGCTCTTGATGTTCTACACGCCGGGAATCGTTCTTCGGCTACGTTCGACGGTAGTTGTAGGGCGAAATGGAGGCAGTTCGTCCTGCTTTCGCAGGCGCGGCAGCCGTCTGTGAGGACGCCGGCGCTTCTCTCTGCCCGCATTTCCGCCAGCGACGGATCCGCTGGAGACGGCTTGGCGGCGCCGCGTGGTCCGTCCAGGTGAGTAACTCGGCCGGTGTTGTCGTCGATCCAGTCCACGTTTCCTTCTGATTGTCACTGAGGAGCGGTTATACCCTGTCAAGGCGTCACCCTGGCTACCCACACGAGACTGTTTCTCTTCATTCACTCACTGCACCACTTCTTCGTTTCCTCCCTTCGTCACTGAAAACAAACTGACGCTCGAACCGACGACGGGTCTTCAGGAACCACACGTCTGTCTGGCCTCTCAACAGATACCCCTCCGTTGTGGTTGTACCTACAGTACGGCTATCTGTATCGCTGAGGCACGCAAGCCTCCGCACCAACGGCAAGGTCCACGGTTCCCAAAGAAAGCAGGTGTTGACAGATGTGAAAATTAGCGAACTATCGGTTTAATAAGTCACAGCTGCAAAATACTAACGCGAATTCTTTACAGACGAATGGAAAAACTGATAGAAACCGACCTCGGGGAAGATCAGTTTGGATTCTGTATGAATGTTGGAACAACTGAGGCAATACTCACCCTACGACTTATCTTAGAAGAAAGATTAAGGAAAGGCAAACCTACGTTTCTACCATTTTCAGACTCAGAGAAAGCTTATGCCAATGTTGACTGGAATACTGTCTTTCAAATTCTAAAGGTGGCAGGGGTAAAATACAGGGAGCGAAAGGCTATTTACAATGTGTACAGAAACCAGATGGCAGTTATAAGAGTCGAGGGACATGAAAGGGAAGCAGTGGTTGGGAAGGGAGTGAGACAGGGTTGTAGCCTCTCCCGGATGTTATTCAGTCTGTATATTGAGCAAGCAGTGAAGGAAACGAAAGACAAATTCGGAGTAGGTATTAAAATCCATGGAGAAGAAATAAAAACTTTGAGGTTCGCCGATGACATTGTAATTCTGACAGGGACAGCAAAGGACTTCGTAGAGCAGTTAAATGGAATGGACCGTGTCTCGAAAGGAGGATATAAGATGAACATCAACAAAAGCAAAACGAGGATAATGGAATGTAGTCGAATTAACTCGGTTGATGCTGAGGAAATTAGATTGGGAAATGAGACACTTAAAGTAGTAAAGGAGTTTTGCTATTTGGGGAGCAAAATAACTGATGATGGTCGAAGTAGAGAGGATATAAAATGTAGACTGGCAATGGCAAGGAAAGCGTTTCTCAAGAAGAGAAATTTGTTAACACCGAGTATAGGTTTAAGTGTCAGGAAGTCTTTTCTGAAAGTATTTGTATGAAATGTAGCCATGTATGGAAGTGAAACATGGACGATAAATAATTTGGACAAGAAGAGAATAAAAGCTTTTGAAATGTGGTGCTACAGAAGAATGCTGAAGATTAGATGGGTAGATCACATAACTAATGAGGAGGTACTGAATAGAACTGAGGAGAAGAGGAGTTTGTGGCACAACTTGACAAGAAGAAGGGATCGGTTGGTAGGGCATGTTCTGAGGCATCAAGGGATCATAAAGTTAGCATTGGAGGGAAGCGTGGAGGGTAAAAATCGTAGAGGGAGACCAAGAGATGAATACACTAAGCAGATTCAGAAGGATGTAGGCTGCAGTAGGTACTGGGAGATGAAGAAGCTTGCACGGGATAGAGTAGCATGGAGAGCTGCATCAAACCAGTCTCAGGACTGAAGACCACAACAACAACAACAACAACAACAACAACAACCAATGGGTAGCCCCATCAGTGGCGAATGCCAGAACATTCTACAACACTCGAGAGTGTTCCGGATTGTTCGACAACGTTCTGGGATGTTTCCCAACATTTTGGAACAGACCGGAATGTTCCAGACTATTCCCGAACATTCCAGAATATTCCGGATCATCGTGGAACATTCCGGAACAGGGTGGAATGTTGTAGAATGCTCTCTAATACTCTCGAATGTTCTCGAATACTCCGGAATGTTCTGGAAATTATTAGATCTTGGAAGACACGCCTTTCTTCACGGATGGGGGACAGAGGGCTACCACACCACGCCGTGTGACTCCCTCGATCACACTACGACTCGTTTCCGAGTTTGAGCGCCACGGACATGGTACACCTGCTCTCATATATTATACACTGAAGCGCCAAGGAAACTGGTACGGGCACGCGTTTTCAAATGCAGAGATACGTAAACAGGCAGAATAGGGCGCTGCCTGTGTAAGACCAGTTTGTGGCGCCCATGTCAGATCTGTCACTGCGGCTACGATGGCGGGTTATCCAGCCTCCACCGGGTTGCACAGTCCCCTGAAGGGTCTACAGACTCGTGAGGTCGTCCTCACACCTGTACACGTCCATCCGCTCTGTACAGTTCGAAACGAGACTTGTCCGACCAGGCAACACGTTTCCAGTCGTCAACAGTCCAGTGTCGGCGTTGACGGGCCCAGGCGAGGCGTAAAGCTTTGTGTCATGCAGTCACCGAGCGTACGCGAGTGGATCTTCGGCTCCGAAAGCCCGTATCGATGATGTTTTGTCGAATGGTTCACACACTAACACTTGTTGACGGCCCAGCACTGAAATCTGCAGCAATTTGTGGAAGGGCTGTTCTTCTGTCACGTCGAACGATTTTCTTCAGTCGTTGTCGGTCCTGTTCTTGCACGGTCTTTTTCCCGTCTCAGCGATGTCGGAGATTCGATCTTTTCCCGGATTCCTAATATTCACGGTACACTCGTGGAATGGTCGTACGGGAAAATCCCCCACTTCATCGCCTCCTCTGAGGTGCTGCGAACCGTCGCTTGCGTGGCAGCTGTACCACCACGTTCAGACTCACTTAAATCTCGATAACCTGCCATTGCAGCAGCAGTAACAAAAAAAAAAGGTTCAAATGGTTCTAAGCACTATGGGACTTAACATCGGCGGTCATCAGTCCCCTAGACTTTGAAACTACTTACACCTAACCAACCTAAGGACGTGACAGACATCCGTGCCCGTGGCGGGATTCGAACCTGCGATCGTAGCAGCAGCGCAGTTCCGGACTGAAGCGCCTAGAACCGCTCGGCCACGGCGGCCGGCCCGAGCAGTAGCAGATCTAACAACTGCGCCAGACACCTGTTGCCTTATACAGGGTGGTCCATTCATCGTGACCGGGCCAAATATCTCACGAAAGAAGCGTCAAATGAAAAAACTACAAACAACGAAACTCGTCTAGCTTGAAGACGGAAACCAGGTGGTGCTATGGTTGGCCCGCTAGATGGCGCTGCCATAGGTCAAACGGATATCAACTGCGTTTTTCTAAATAAGAACCCCCATTTTTTATTACATATTCGTGTAGTACGTACAGAAATATGAATGTTTCAGTTCGACCACTTTTCTCGCCTTGTGACAGATGGCGCTGTAATAGTCACCAACGTATAAGTACGTGGTATCACGTAACATTCCGCCAGTGTGGACGGTATTTGCTTCGTGATACATTACCCGCGTTAAAATGGACCGTTTACCAATTGCGGGAAAGGTTGATATCGTGTTGATGTACGGCTATTGTGATCAAAATGCCCAACGGGCGTGTGCTATGTATGCTGCTCGGTATCCTGGACGACATCATCCAAGTGTCCGGACCGTTCGCCGGATAGTTACGTTATTTAAGGAAACAGGAAGTGTTCAGCCAGGTGTGAAACGTCAACCACGACCTGCAACAAATGATGATGCCCAAGTAGGTGTTTTAGCTGCTGTCGCGGCTAATCCGCACATCAGTAGCAGACAAACTGCGCGAGAATCAGGAATCTCAAAAACGTCGGTGTTGAGAATGCTACATCAACATCGATTGCACCAGGAATTGCATGGCGACGACTTTGAACGTCGTGTACAGTTCTGCCACTGGGCACAAGACAAATTACGGGTCAATGGCAGATTTTTTGCACGCGTTCTATTTAGCGACGGAGCGTCATTCACCAACAGCGGTAACGTAAACCGGCATAATATGCACTATTGGGCAACGGAAAATCCACAAGTGGAGCATCAGCGACCTTGGCGGGTTAATGTATGGTGCGGCATTATGGGAGGAAGGATAATTGGCCCCCATTTTATCGATGGGAATCTAAATGGTGCAATGTATACTCATTTCCTACGTATTGTTCTACCGATATTACTACAAGATGTTTCAGTGCATGCCAGAATGGCGATGTACTTCCAACATGATGGATGTCCGGCACATAGCTCGCGTGCTGTTGAAGCGGTATTGAACAGCATATTTCGTGACAGGTGGATTGGTCGTCGAAGCACCATACCGTGGCCCGCACGTTCACCGGATCTGACGTCCCCGGATTTCTTTCTGTGGCGAAAGTTGAAGGATATTTGCTATCGTGATCCACCGACAACGCCTGACAACATGCGTCAGCGCATTGTCAGCGTATGTGCGAACATTACGGAAGGCGAACTACTCGCTGTTGAGAGGAATGTCGTTACACGTATTGGCAAATGCTCTGAGGTTGACGGGCATCATTTTGAGCATTTATTGCATTAATGTCGTATTTACAGGTAATCACGCTGTAACAGCATGCGTTCTCAGAAATGGTTAGTTCACAAAGGTTCATGTATCACATTGGAGCAACCGAAATGTTCACACGTACCTACGTTCTACATTTCAGTTTAAAAAACCTACCTGTTACCAACTGTTCGTCTAAAATTGTGAGCCATATGTTTGTGACTAATACAGCGCCATCTATCACAAAGCGAGAAAAGTGGTCGAACTGAAACATTCATATTTCTTTACGTACTACACGAATATGTAATAAAAAATGGGGGTTCCTATTTAAAAAACGCAGTTGATATCCGTTTGACCTATGGCAGCGCCATCTAGCGGGCCAACCATAGCACCACCTGGTTTCCGTCTTCAAGCTAGACGAGTTTCGTTGTTTGTAGTTTTTTCGTTTGACGCTTCTTTCGTGAGATATTTGGCCCGGTCACGATGAATGGACCACCCTGTATAAGGCAACAGGTGTCTGGCGCAGTTGTTAGATCTGCTACTGCTCGGGCCGGCCGCCGTGGCCGAGCGGTTCTAGGCGCTTCAGTCCGGAACTGCGCTGCTGCTACGATCGCAGGTTCGAATCCCGCCTCGGGCACGGATGTCTGTCACGTCCTTAGGTTGGTTAGGTGTAAGTAGTTTCAAAGTCTAGGGGACTGATGACCGCCGATGTTAAGTCCCATAGTGCTTAGAACCATTCGAACCTTTTTTTTTTGTTACTGCTGCTGCAATGGCAGGTTATCGAGATTTAAGTGAGTCTGAACGTGGTGGTACAGCTGCCACGCAAGCGACGGTTCGCAGCACCTCAGAGGAGGCGATGAAGTGGGGGATTTTCCCGTACGACCATTCCACGAGTGTACCGTGAATATTAGGAATCCGGGAAAAGATCGAATCTCCGACATCGCTGAGACGGGAAAAAGACCGTGCAAGAACAGGACCGACAACGACTGAAGAAAATCGTTCGACGTGACAGAAGAACAGCCCTTCCACAAATTGCTGCAGATTTCAGTGCTGGCCGTCAACAAGTGTTAGTGTGTGAACCATTCGACAAAACATCATCGATACGGGCTTTCGGAGCCGAAGATCCACTCGCGTACGCTCGGTGACTGCATGACACAAAGCTTTACGCCTCGCCTGGGCCCGTCAACGCCGACACTGGACTGTTGACGACTGGAAACGTGTTGCCTGGTCGGACAAGTCTCGTTTCGAACTGTACAGAGCGGATGGACGTGTACAGGTGTGAGGACGACCTCACGAGTCTGTAGACCCTTCAGGGGACTGTGCAACCCGGTGGAGGCTGGATAACCCGCCATCGTGGCAGCAGTAACCGCCGCAGCGCGCTATTGTGCCTGTTTACATATCTCTGTGTTTGAATGCGCTGGCCTGTACCAGTTTCTCTGGGGCTTCACTGTACCTCCTACACTAGCATCCTCGGCTAAGGCGCAGCGCACTCGCGTGGCAACGCCCCCGCCCCCGCTGGAACGCCCCCGCCCCCGCTGGAACGCCCCCGCCGGCCACTGGAACGCCCCCGCCGGCCACTGGAACGCCCCCGCCGGCCACTGGAACGCCCCCGCCGGCCACTGGAACGCCCCCGCCGGCCACCGGAACGCCCCCGCCGGCCGCTCTCACACTCACCCTGGCCCGGCCTCGCCCTGCGGCCGCAGCAGCAGCAGCAGCAGCACGATATGAGGCCTATGAGGACGACCGCCGCCCCTATGGCCCCCAGCGTCACGTAAGTGGTGCTGCAACAAAAGCAAAACACGCGTTTAGTTCGTAAATGAAACGCATTCCGTGTGCTGCGGTCGTGGTCTAGTGGCTAATGTTGCTGCCTCTGGATGACAGCGACCCGGGTTCAGTTCCCGGCCGGGTTGGGGATTTTCTCTGCTCACGTACTGGGACTTTGTGTTGATCTCACCGTCACCATCATCATTCGTGACAGTTGCTACATCGGATTGAGTTATGAACACTGGACTGTATAAAAATTACGACTTTTTACAGGCGCTGATGGCCGTGCACTTGAGCACCTTCCCAAACTAAACATCATGATCATACGAAACTTCCTGGCAGATTAAAATGTGTGCAGGACCGAGACTCGAACTGCCGAGTTCGAGTCTCGGTCCGGCAGGCAATTTAATCTGCCAGGAAGTTTCATATCAGCGCACACTCCGCTGCAGAGTGAAAATCTCATTCTCGGATCGTTATCGTAGCTGTTACGGCGAGATACCGTAAGGTGGCAATAATCTGGTACTCACCAAACCAGCAGACTGGATATTCTGGTCAGTCTATGAAATTTTCCAGGATTTTTGGCTCGTTGCATTAGGCAGTACAGTTGACTGCCTATAGATTGACGGAGGACGTCGAAAAAGTCCAAAGAAGGGCAGCCCGTTTCCTCTTAGCGCGCAATAGGGGTGAGAGTGTCACCGATACGATACGCGAGTTGGGGTGGCAGTCAGTGAAACAAAGGCGGTTTCTTTATGGCGAGATCCATTTACGAAATTTCAATCACCAACTTTCTCTTCTGAATGCGACAATATTTTGTTGACACCCACCTACATAGGGAGAAATGATCGTCATAATAAAATGAGAGAAATATTTAGGTGTTCCCTTTTCGCACGCGCCAT
The DNA here is from genome assembly GCF_021461395.2 of Schistocerca americana. Taxonomy (NCBI): domain Eukaryota; kingdom Metazoa; phylum Arthropoda; class Insecta; order Orthoptera; family Acrididae; genus Schistocerca; species Schistocerca americana. The sequence goes on along the minus strand of NC_060129.1, from coordinate 208,493,015 downwards.
TTGAGAGTGGAATGCTAGAGAAGTAGTACGAAAATGGTTCGATGAACCCTCTGCCAGGCACCTAAGTGTGAATTGCAGAATAACCGTGTAGATGTAGTTGTAAATGTAGACGAGAGACATCAGTACTGTTCTCCGTGGCATCCCGTAAGTAACAATTCCGGCCCGGCTGTAGCGAGCCTTAACGCCTGCGCCACGTGAGTGCTTTGAAGATGGCCGACAGGCAGGCAGGGAGGCAGGGAGGTGGCGTCGCTCTGACAGATTCTCTTCCACGAGGCTCGCGATAGGAGGTGTGCCGGTTTGTGCTGTCGCCAGTATACCGGTCGGCAGAGATGAAGCGCAGAGATCGAGTAGTAGGCGCTGGATCGACAGCACCGAACACGAGAAGCCAGAGACACACCCACAAGGCCTCGCTCACTCACCCTCTCTCGGTCATCCAGTTTGGCACCTGGCAGTCTAGTCGCACAGTGGGTTTAGTTCGTCACGGGGTATGACAGTACCTAGCGACTATAGAGTGACTAGTTTCATTGACTGTATATCAGTCTGCACGGGTTAAGCCCCTTCCACTTTTGTCTGCCCATAGCCAGTCTTTTCATTTCTGAATATTTGCCTCCTTTGATATTCTCCAGCATTTGATATCTTCTTTTTCCTCTTCCCCTTTTTCCCCTCCACCATTCCATCTATTCCTTCCTTCAATAAACAGCCTCCCCTCAAATAATCCAATGAATCTCCGTTTTCTCTTTCTGGTTACTTTCAACATGTTTCTTTCTTCTCCAACTCTTCTTAATACTTCTTCATTCTTTACTCGGACTTCCCATTTCACTTTTTCCATTCTCCTCCATATCCACATCTCTAGTGCCTCCAATCTTCTTTCATCTTCCTTCCTCAATGTCCAGGTCTCTGCTCCATACAGTGCAATGCTCCAGATGTAACATTTGGCAATTGTTTTCCTCAGATTTTTGTTTAGTGGTCCACAAAGTAATTTCTGTTTCCTCTTGAATCCTCCTTTTTCCATTGCAAATCCTTTTCCTAATTTCTGTTGAGAAATATGTATCCTTTATTACACCTCTCAAGTAACTGAAGTTATTCACTTGTTCCATCTCTCTTGCACTCCCTGCCATCACAACCGTGTCGTCTGCAAATCTTATACACTCCACTCTCCGACCGCTTATACAAACTCCTCTTCCATCAAAAATTTCACGAATAATTTCCTCCAGATATATATTGAACAGTGCTGGTGATAAACAGCAACCTCGTCTTACACCTCTTCCCAGTTCAACTTCTTCACTCATCACACATCCGATTCTTACTCTTGCTCTCTTGCTCTCTGGTTCAAATATAAATGTCTAATTTGCTGTCTATCCATCCAGTCCATGTTTCCTTAGGATTTCCATCAATTTGGCCCACCTGATACAGTCAACAGCCTTCTCAAGATCAATGAACACAACACACACCTTCCTTTTCTTCTCCGTGTATCTCTCCCCTAACAATCTCAGTAGCCCAATGGCATCTCTCGCCTGAAACAGAATTGTTCATCTCCTATTACGCAATTCAGCTTTCCATATACCTTCTGTTGAGGGTCCTCAGCAAGACTTTGGCTGCATGTGATATGACGCTCACTCTTCTATGTTCCTCACACTTTTTGCTGTTCTTTTTCTTTTCTATAGGTATTAAGATACTTCCTGTAAAGTCCTATGGTCATTTTCCATTTTATTACACAATTCAATCGACTCCCTTTTTTCCCTTCTTCCTCCAATGACTTTAACAGTTCTGCAGGAATCTCATCAATTCCCATTGCCTTTCCATTTTTCATCTCCTCCATAGCATTGCATTTCCTTTGTCATCATCTGCGATTTTGTCTTCTTCTTCTATCCCAAGGTCTTCTTCACTCGGTCGGCTGTCTGCAGCGTACGAGAAGATGCGAAGAATATATAGAATGGCTATTCGTCCCATCTTCTCATTATTTCTTGGGGTTCACTCACCATTTCACCGACTGCTGCCTCTACTTCCTTTAGTCCATTGTTGTTTCTCTTTTCCCTGAATGTCAAATCCATTGCTTCTTTGTACATCAAATCGTATTTTCCTTTCTCTAATTCCTCTATCCTGTCACACTTTTCTGTCAGCAATTTCTCCTTTGCTTTTTCTGTCTCCCTTTTTAATTCATTACGGACAGGCAAAAGTGGAAGGGGCTTAACCCACGGCAAGAGCTGCCGTAAGGCAGAATACTATCAGTCTGCAAGAGGACTATTACTGACGAGCTTGTTCCGCTTCCTGTCCCGTATTAATCCACGTGTGCATCTGTGTTGCAGAAACAGGTCACCGCCCACCCGTAACGACATGCTCTTCCTCACTTCCTCGTGATACAACACTCTACATAAAAAAGGAACCAGCTGCGCCCTAGAGCCGAAAGGTGTTTAGTGCAGCGCTCAGCTCGGAGCACACTGTTTCGCTCCGAGTGGGTTTCGTGGGCCAGGCGCCGGTCCTGGAGGGGTTCCGTCACTCGGGGCTGTGTCTCCAGCTCCGCCTCCAGGGCTCCACTGCCGTTTAGGTCCGGCTGCACGACCCCTGGAGCTGCCAGCTGAGCCGTCAGGGTGTTTCTGGCCCTGTCACTGAGGAACTAAAGGAGTCTGTCATTGTGGAACACTTGTGGACTTTTTAATTTATTCAAAATGGCTCTGAGCACTATGGGAATTAACATCTGTGGTAATCAGTCCCCTAGAACTTAGAACTATTTAAACCTAACTAACCTAAGGACATCACACACATCCATGCCCGAGGCAGGATTCGAACCGGCGACTGTAGCAGTCACGCGGTTCCGGACTGAGCGCCTAGAATAATTTATTCCTTTTGAAGTTTCAAATGGCTACACGCTCGACATACAAAATTTTTATCCCTGCTGGACTTAAAACTTCGTTCATTTACTTCCTGCTTTCGCTCTGAGTGTCCTACAGGACTTTTACTTTTATAAAGTGTCTCTTTAACGAACGTACACTAATGGCCATTAAAATTGCTTCACCAAGAAGAAATGCAGATGACAAACGGGTATTCATTGGACAAATATATTATACTAGAACGGACATGTGATTACATTTTCACGCAACTTGGATGCATAGATCCTGAGAAATCAGTACCCATAACAACCACCTCTGGCCGTAATAACGGCCTCGATACGCCTGGGCATTGAGTCAAACAGAGCTCGGATGGAGTGTACAGGTACAGCTGCCCGTGCAGCTTCAACACGATACCACAGTTCATCGAGAGTAGTGACTGGCGTATTGTGACGAGCCAGTTGCTAGGGCACCATTGAACAGACGTTTTCAATTGGTGAGAGATCGGGAGAGTGTGCTGGCCAGGGCAGCAGTCGAACATTTTCTGTATCCAGAAAGGCCCGTACAGGACCTGCAACATGCGGTCGTGCATTATCCTGCTGAAACGTAGGGTTTCGCAGGGATCGAGTTAAGGGCAGAGCCACGGGTCGTAACACATCTGAAATGTAACGTCCACTGTTCAAAGTGCCGTCAATGCGAACAAGAGGTGACCGAGACGTGTAAACAGTGGCACCCCGTACCATCACGCCGGGTGATACGCAAGTACTGCGATGACGAATACACGCTTCCAATGTGCGTTCACCGCGATGTTGCCAAACACGGATGCGACCATCGTGATGCTGTAAACAGAACCCGGATTCATCAGAAAAAATGACGTTTTGGCATTCGTGCACCCAGGTTCGTCGTCGAGTACACCGTCGCAGGCGCTCCTATCTGTGAAGCAACGTCAAGGGTAACCGCAGCCACAGTCTCCGAGCTGATAGTCCATGCTACTGCAAGCGTCGTCGAACTGTTCGTGCAGATGGTTGTCGTCTTGCAAACGTCCCCATCTGTCGACTCTGGGATCGAGACGTGGCTGCACGATCCGTTACAGCCGTGCGCATAAGATGCCTGTCATCTCGACTGCTAGTGACACGAGGCCGTTGGGATCCAGCACGGCGTTCCGTATTACCCTCCTGAACCCACCGATTCCATATTCTGCTTACAGTCATTGGATCTCGACCAACGCGAGCAGCAGTGTCGCGATACGATAAACCGCAATCGCGATAGGCTACAATCCGACGTTTATCAAAGTCCGCAATGTGATGGTACGCATTTCTCTTCCTTACACGAGGTATCACAACAACGTTTCTCCAGGCAACGCCGGTCAACTGCTGTTTGTGTATGTAAATGGGCTGGAAACTTACCTCGTGTCAGCACGTTGTAGGTGTCGCCACCAGCGCCAAACTTGTGTGAATGCTCTGAGAAGCTAATCATTTGCATATCACAGCATCTTCTTCCTCTCGGTTGAATTTCGCGTCTGTAGGACGTCATCTTCGTGCAGTAGCAGTTTTAATGGCCAGTAGTGTATACCAGTGCTGTACAATCGCGAGAAAGTTATGACATGTTCAATTGACTCCTTTATTAGAACATGTTATGCCTTTCGGTATTACACCCATCTTCAGACATCTGTTACAAAAGAGTAAAAAACATAAGTGAACAGCACACTCACCACGTCTCAACGTTACACAAAACAGGATCTGGTCATACGAGTTACATACCACAAACTTCAACTCCTTCCTAACCAACCAGGCGTTGAGCCTCGACAACTCAGACAAAGTGTCCGACAACATATGACTACAGCTGCGACACGAGCAGTCTTGAAGCAGAGCGTAAACTGACGCCAAACAAGTCGACTACCATCCAAGTGCCCTCGCTAGGGGGCTCTGCACGGTCATGTGCTCCATGCGTTGCTGTTGGCTTTAAGAGATGGCGCGTAAGACGTTTGCGTACGCGAGATGATCACAGGGTTTTAGTTTATGAAGGATAATGTTGGTTATATTTAATTTGGTGGTATTCTTTTAGTGATTTGGGAGGTTGAAAGGTTTGTGCATGAAGGAATTCCCCCCAGCCTATTATTTATTTTATACTGACATATGGTTTGAGTTGCGCATAGGGCCACCACTATGGGCTATAGGTATAGTAAGGCAATGTAAAAAAATTTGGAGCTTTTTTTATTTTTTTTAATCCTTTAGTGTTAACGTGTACCGAAGTACTATTCCGGTTGCTAGTCCTAATTACACCCTGTTAGATGTTATATGCTGAGTGTATTATTATTAAATTACGTGTGGACGCATGGAGCACATGACCGTGCAGAGCCCCCTACCGAGGGCACTTGGATGCTAGTCGACTTGTTTGCCGTCAGTTTACGCTCTGCTTCAAGACTGCTCGTGTCGCAGTTACAGTCATATGTTGTCGGACACTTTCTTTGAGTTGTCGAGGCTGTACGCCTGGTTGGGTAGGAAGGAGTTGAAGTTTGTGGTATGTAACTCATATGACCAGATCCTGTTTTCTGTAACGTTGAGACGTGGTGAGTGTGCTGTTCACTTATGTCTTTTACTTTCTTGTAACAGATGTCTGAAGACGGGTGTAATACCGAAACGCATAACATGGTCTAATAAAGGAGTCAATTGAACATCGCATGACTTTCTCACGACTGTACAGCGTTGGTTGCCAATTATTAACATAAAAATGACCGCAGAGCTCAAACGGGATTTTATGTCCTGTATATCACCACCTTCCGTTCCTTGTTCCTAATGGTATTTCTTCCAATAACAGACCTAATGTTTCTTGCAGGAATGTGGTGTACTTTCTACAATTAAGATTTCCTTCGATGAAATAGGAGCCATAATTCTGTCCTCCAGAATCCCACACCATACATTCACCGAGCGTGATTTTTTGTTGTGCAACTTGCCGCAGCCAACAAGGATTATTCAGTTTCCCAATAATGCATGTTATGCGAATTAACATTTCCGTGGTTCGTGAATGTCACCTCGTCAGTAAATAAAATCATCGCTCTGAATCTGAAGTTGAGCCCATCGGCGGAATGCAACGCGACACATACAATCCGTACCAGTTAATTCTTGGCGGTGACTGATATGGTAAGGATGATATTTATGGCGATGCAGAACACGAACAACACTACTCTGGCTCGTGCCAGATTACCTCGCGATTTGACGCCAACTGACCCAAGGGTCTCGAATCACAGTGCAAGAGTACGAATTTCCGTTTCCCTGTTAGTAACTTTCTTCTGCCGGATATGTTTCCGATGCGTTAGAAAACCAGATGTTCTCAATTTATCATACACACATTTAAATGTACGACGTGTAGTGTGAGTACGCTGCAGTTATCTTTCAGCGTATACGTCTCCAGCTCTCAGTGAATTTGCCGGCGTGTGTAGCCGAGCGGTTCTAGGCGCCACAGACTGGACGCACGCGACCGCTACGGTCGCAGGTTCGAATCCTGCCTCGGGCATGGATGTGTGTGATGTCCTTAGGTTAGTTAGGTTTAAGTAGTTCTAAGTCTAGGGGACTGATGACGTCAGAAGTTAAGTCCCATAGTGCTCAGAGCCATTTTTTTTTTTTTTTTTCCTCAGTGAATTTCGTTGGCGTTCTCCGTAAATGTGAAGGATACCGACTTGTTCTTCGAAGGAATACATGATTGAGATTCGCTTGATTCGACGATACTAGTCTTACCTTTCCTGTTAGTGTTGTATTGCGAAACTGTCGAATAGTGTTTATGTGTTAGTGGCACGCCGTATTCGGCGCATATTTATTATTTGCACGATATGCGAGAGACGATTGTCAGAGCATGTGCTTCGATAAGTGCCGATGTGATAAGGAATGCCAAAGTTCACCTTCGTATCTCTGACGCGACCCGACATAGCAACAAAAAAACCAACGTCTTATTATGGACCCCGTTGTCCGATGCAACATTTGTGCCACAGACGTTTCAGCTACTGTCATACTTTAGGAGTCATTCTTGCTGGCAATACTTAGTGATTCAGCGTGCATATGAAATTGGAAAACAAAATGAATCTGTACATCACACAAAATATTTTTTTTTCATCAAAGAGCTGAATCCAAGGAAAAAGTTATCGTTTTCCAGTGGACTCAGAAGAAGATATGAGCTAAACCATCTGTGGCAGATAGGTTAGATTAGATTAATTATTCATTCAATAGACACATAAAAGAGGGAATCCTCCTGGATGTGGATCATGTCAGATAAACACATTACAAAAATTTAATTACAAAAACTTGAGTTTAATTAACTTTAATGATCCTTAGTCAATAAACAGTGAAATTATGTACATGCATTAAATTTAAACTTCTAATATTTACAGGTTTAATACTTACATCTGCTTTCATTAAATCCATCATTCAGACGTTTGCTAGTTTCTTGGCTATTACAACCAAGTATTGTCAAAAATTAAAGTAAATTAATCATTTCAGTGATCCTCATTTAATATCAGTCACATTATGTACAAGATTTAAAATTAAACTTCCACTATATACAGACTTAAGACTTACATCTGCTTTCCATACATCCATCATTCACACAGTAGGTAGTTACTTAGCTGTTACAACCAAGTATTGTCAAAAATTAAAGTATAATAAATTTTCATTAAAATGGTCTACTGCACTTGTTGAGAAACTCATGGATGGAATAGAAGGAGTGGTCCACCAAAAATTCTTTTGACTTATGTTTAAATTGTGCGTCGTCTGAAACTAAACTCTTAATGGTTGCTGGTAACTTATTGAAAATGTGCGTTGCTGAATACTGGACTCCTTTCTGGGCAAGAGTAAGTGATTTTAAATCTTTATGTATATTGTTCTTATTCCTAGTATTGATACTGTGTACTAAGCAGTTAGTTGGAAAAAGAAATGTATCATTTACAACGAATTTCATTAAGGAATAAATATACTGAGAAGCTGTGGTTAATACGCCCAATTCTTTGAATAGGTTTCGACATGATGTTCTTGGATTTACACTACTCATTACTCTCATTATACGCATCTGTACTCTAAAAATTTTTTCTCTGTTTGTCAAGTTACCCCAAAATATGATACCGTATGACATAATGGAGTGAAAATAAGCAAAATATGCCAGTATTTGCAAACACAGACTTGTTTAGGCGCTTTAGCAGTTCGTTAGTATGCTGCTCCCAACTGAATTTATTGTCACGTTGTAATCCCAAGAATTTTACACTCTCAACTTGTCCTATTTCCATGTCGTCATATTTTATACACACACCAGAAGGAAATCTCTCAGAAGTTCTGAACTGCATATAGTGGGTCTTTTCAAAGTTTAATGACAGTTAATTGGCTATGAACCACTTATTAATGTCAGTAAAAATTTGATTAGCTGCCCTTTCTAAATTTATATTTGACTAGCGGGCCCGACAGACGTTGTCCTGCAAGATATTTCAGGCGATTAGGATATTAAACAAAGTATGAAATGGAAGACAAATAATATAATAATTTCATTATTCTTTATTTAGAAATAACATCAATTTTTCTAAAAACAATTCGTTATAATCAATAATTTTGTTTAATTTTATCTTAATGCTAGTTGATCAACAATATTTTTAGTCAATTCCTGAGGAGTATAAATGAATAAACTTGACGGTTTTCCAACGCGAGAACACGCTACACGTAATTGGCCATGTCAAAAGACCGGGTTTTCTAGATCCAACCCACAAATCGACATTGTTTGACCTTGTGACTTATTAATAGTCATGACAAATGCCAAGCGAATTGGAAATTGCAGACCTCTGAATGGAATGGGTGAGTTTGAAGGGATCATTGGGATTCGTGGCAGGAGAACTTCACCTTCAAATTTGCCGTTGAAAATTATAGCTTCAAGGACATTGCCCATAATTTTTTATGACTAATCTTGTACCGTTGCATATCTTAGGTGCATTTAAATTCCTAAGCAAAATGATAGGTGAGCCAATTTTTAATCGCAAGTTATGTGGTGGCATTCCTGGTAAATCCAGTGAATTCAAAAATTCAGCAGGATAGTTGACTGCTTCGTCGGGATTGGTAACAGTGTCGATCGATTTGAACAATATCTCATTGCCCGGCAATGACTGTTGTATTTTGAAGTTAATAGCGTCAACATGGATATTTTTTTGCGGCTAAAATAGCTCGTTCACGAAGCCACGCATGATAAATATAATTAGCTTGTAAATCTGGAAATATGCTTTCAATCAAGCATCTTTCGTATTTACCATGTTGCAGGAATTGTCTGGCAATTTGATGCACTGTGTGTCTCCACGCAATGGTATTGTTCCATTTCCAATGTTGAGCAGTTGCTCGGAGAATGATAGTGCCAATGGATCGTTCTGCAGTTGAACACGTATATTTGTGTTCAGACGTAATATACTGACAACTCGCGATAGATAAGATTGTTTTATACATGCGTTAATTTCATCCGCATATGTAGCGCGTGCAATGACCGGCAGTGTCTGTCTACAATCGCCGGACAGCAGCAGTAAGGCACCACTGAAAAGCCGGGTGTTAGGTCTTTCATCATTCTCTCGAGACCTCCAAGTTAAGGCTTGTGGGCCGTAGTGCATTCATCCCAGATAATAATTTCGCATTTTTGCAAAACTTTAGCCATACCGGAATGCTTCTCTATGTTGCACACTGCATCTGGATTTGTGCGAATTTTCAACGGCAACTTGAGTGCTGAATGTGCAAAGTGGCGGCGGTACCTGATGAAGCTATTGCTAAGGCAATTTGATTTTGTGATCGAATGCACGCAACTATTAGTAAGATGAGAAACGTTTTTCCAGTGCTACCTGGTCCGTAAAAAAAAAAAAAAAATACATATATATATATATATATATATATATATATATATATCCTTGTTCTTAGTTGCTCATTATTTTCAACGAAAGCAGTTAAAGAGGCCGGGCCGTATTGAACTGTTGTTCGCGCTGAATGTTGCTGTTAATGATGTCTTTTACCGGGCGGTTGGGTGAGGGCATACCAAAATGAATGAGTGGCATATTCGTAATCAGAATGCAAACATCTTCAATCTTTATTAGCTCCTTGTTATATATTTCTGGCTAAAAATCGATATTGGCATCTTGATCAGCGATCCGAATGCGATGCAGAATGTCATCGGTCATGGAAACTTTATGCTTGTCCCAGAGAATAGAAACTTGAGATGGAAAGCATGTCGTCAATACTATGGCGAATAATTGGCGAATTTGATGAGGAGAGGAACTCAATGCTGCATCTGCTAGTGTAATATCCCTATGGTTGTCATCAGCAAATGTAATTCACGACACGCATCATGTTATGTGTCGTACAAAATGCCATTGACTGTTCGCAAGTATTGGAAGGACGTCGGTCCAGGAATATTAACCAACAATAAACGAAAGAAGGAACATTCGCGTTGCTTTGGATGGACTGTGTGTAATCGGCCTAATGTATTTCCCATAATCCTTCAACCGGAACACCTCGCTTTCGTGGTTCCCACTTTTTTGACTGTTTGTTCCATGTGAAATATCGTGGCACATCAGTATACATTAATGTCTTTGCGAATTGACCGGGAATACCTGGTCGGTTGCGTAGTTCGAAAAACTCACTTAATGTGGTTTTTGGGGCAATTGATGAACGTTGTAGAGCGGTCTCTACCGAGTAATAAACACACTGTCCATTTTCAAGGTGCACGGCCAAATGTATAACAGCAGTGTCTCCTTCGTGAATCGGAAAACCCGAAATAAGCCAAACTGCTTCATTGCTGCTGATGGTAAAAAATGGTTCAAATGGGACTGAGCACTATGGGACTTAACATCTCTGGTCATCAGTCCCCTAGAACTTACAACTACTTGAACCTAACTAACCTAAGGACATCACCCACATCCATGCCCGAGGCAGGATCCGAACCTGCGACCGTAGCGGTCACGCGGTTCCAGACTGAAGCGCCTAGAACCGCACGGCCACACCGGCCGGCCGCTACTGATGTATCGGCACATTTGATACCGCGTTATTTCATCGTTTTCGTTAACATTGTGCACAGCAGCTACAGCCATATCACTGCCCGTATGGACATATTTGCATATATATTTTATGGACTTAGCCGAACTGTAGAGCTCAATGCTTACGTGTGCTTTGTAGATTTCACACAGCAATGGTGAATATAGAAGCACTCAGTGACTGTCAGTGTCAACTGCTGTACCGTCTGACACGCGTAACTGACGTGGTTGACCACCTCAGTCGTCAGTGTCTCTGCGGCGATACAATGGATAACCATCGATATTAGTGATTTTATCATTTATACAATTTTTTGGAAAATATTTCGTACATTCTTCATTGTCCATGCAGCGCCGTCATGTTCATACCACCGCTCAATTTCTTCAGACTGTATTTTGTCAACCAACCAAATCAAAATATGCGCATGTGGCAAACCTCTTTTTTGCCATTCAACAGAATGCAGCCAGCAAACTGTTTTGCCAAATACAGAGGAATGTATAATCAAGTTCATCAACGATTTTAACTTTTGTCTGAAGACACGTGCAGTGATATCGTGCCGATCTATTGCAGTTTGACCTGGCAATAACGCAATTTTAATTTCATCCCATTTTGGATTACACGTAAATGTAATGAACAAATCTGGTCGTCCGTACGCGCGGACAAAAGTCATGGCGTCTTGAATATATTCTTGCATATGACGTGGACTACCAATATATGATGATGGAAGAATGTATTAAGTACCGATGTCGTTGATATTAGTTATTCGATCTACGTTACCAACAATAGCATCGCGCAAATGGATGTATTCCTCAGCTCGAAGTTTCGCTTGATTATACCTGATGTATCATAATCGCTCGCTTTCAGTTTTCGCATACATATCAACGATATACTGAAGAAACAGCTGGCGGCATCGCAGAATATTATTGTCTTCATTGGCACGAATCACCAACCGATCCAGCCGTTTAGTTGCAGTATAGATAAATAACCTAGATACCGACTGCAGCGCCATCTGCCTGGCTGATTTGGGAATCTAAACCATCCAGGGCGCCATCGAAACGCATACAAAAAAATTCTTTGTAAACGGTCCAGCCGTTTAGGAGTACTTCAGTGACATAGACATGTACAGTAGAATTCTATATATAAAGATTTACTACACTACTGGCCATTAAAATTGCTACACCAAGAACAAATGCACATGATAAACGGGTATTCATTCGACAAATGTATTATCCTACAACTGACATGTGATTACATTTTCACGCAATTTGGGTGCATAGATCCTGAGAAATCAGTACCCAGAACAACCACCTCCAGCCGTAATAACGGCCTCGATACGCCTGGGCATTGAGTCAAACAGAGCTCGGATGGCGTGTACAGGTACAGCTGCCCGTGCAGCTTCAACACGATAACACAGTTCATCGAGAGTAGTGACTGGCGTATTGTGACGAGCCAGTTGCTCGGCCGCCATTGAACAGACGTTTTCAGTTGGTGAGAGATATGGAAAATGTGCTGGCCAGGGCAGCAGTCGAACATTTTCTGTATCCAGAAAGGCCCGTACAGGACCTGCAACATGCGGTCGTGCATTATCCTGCCGAAATGTAGGGTTTCGCAGGAATCGAATGAAGGGTAGAACCACGGGTCGTAACACATCTCAAATGTAACGTCCACTGTTCAAATTGCCGTCAATGCGAACAAGAGGTGACCGAAACGTGTAACCAATGTCACCCAATACCATCACGCCGGGTGATACGCCAGTATGGCGATGACGAATACACGCTTCCAATGTGCGTTCACCGCGATGTCGCCAAACACGGATGCGACCATCGTGATGCTGTAAACAGAACCTGGATTCATCCGAAAAAATGACGTTTCGCCATTCGTGCACCCAGGTTCGTCGACGAGTACACCGTCGCAGGCGCTCCTGTCTGTGACGCAGCGTCAAGGGTAACCGCAGCCACGGTCTCCGAGCTGATAGTCCGTGCTGCTGCAAACGTCGTCGAACTGTTCGTGCAGATGGTTGTCGTCTTGCAAACGTCCCCATCTGCTGACTCGGGGATCGAGACGTGGCTGCACGATCCGTTACAGCCGTGCGGATAAGATGCCTGTCATCTCGACTGCTAGTGATACGAGGCCGTTGGGATCCAGCACGGCGATCCGTATTACCCTCCTGAACCCACCGATTCCATATTCTGCTAACAGTCATCGGATCTCGACCGACGCGAGCAGCAATGTCGCGATACGATAAACCGCAATCGCGATAGGCTACAATCCGACCTTTATCAAAGTCGGAAACGTGATGGTACGCATTTCTCCTCCTTACACGAGGCATCACAACGACGTTTCACCAGGCAACGCCGGTCAACTGCTGTTTGTGTATGAGAAATCGGTCGGAAACTTTCCTCATGTCAGCACGTTGTAGGTGTCGCCACCGGCGCCAACCTTGTGTGAATGCTCTGCAAAGCTAATCATTTGCATATCGCATCATCATCTCCCTGTCGGTTAAATTTCGCGTCTGTAGCAAGTCATCTTCGTGGTGTAGCAATTTTAATGGCCAGTAGTGTATTTATTGCAATGTTTGTATCATCTGCAAATAAGACAAACTTGGCATCTGGTAATGTAACAGATGACAGGTGATTAATATACAGAAGAAACAGTAGTGGACCTGGTATGCAGTCCCACACATTCGTACATGTCCGGAGGAACAGACTCGGCACATTCGTATAACTGATTCGCCTCGATGGGCAGAGGTGGCGGATCGCCGCTCAACACAGCTGCCTGGTGTGCGGGAGGTCGCTGGTTCGAATCCTGGCACAGCACACTCTTCCATTCGTCGGCGATGAAACTGACACCGTGAGTCCGTTCCCCCTCCACCTTGAATCTACGTATTGGTGATTAAAATTAAACTGCACGCAATTCTGAGTAATAATTTTCTTTATTACCTTGTTCTCAATCTTTTCAAGTCAATGGCACTTGTTTTGTTCAGTACATACGTGTACTGAACTTTTGTAAAACTTTGAACTTTAAACTGATTTAAGAGTGCAGTACAGTATTCTTTTCTTAATTCAGTTTTGTTTTTACAGAAAAGTAATACAAACTTTTAATTTTTTACGCTGTAATCTTAATAACGGGTACGTGTTTCTGCGTGTTAAAACTTTAGGTTTTGCTGAAATCCCTCACTGAAACCAGATTTAACATGACCTCGATAGTCGAGCATACGTAACAATCCAGCACTGAGATATTCCCGAGCATTCCTGACTACCGACGTCGAGCTACAGTTTTCCACAAACACACCGCCCTGGTAGGCCGCCCGCTCTGGCCTTCTTTACTGCTGAAGTACAGCGAGGAGGAAGTGGCCGTGGCCCAGAGTACAGAGTTCCAGAGAAACACGGCACAGGAGGGGAAGCGGGCTACGGTACAGACGCGACTACTGCAGGTGTGGAACGCGACCACCGGTCGTCCTTCGGCGCTTTGGGGGCCCCGGTCAGCGAGCTGCCGAAAACGGATCGACGGCGAACTGCTGGAATTTTGATCGCACAAACTGGACGTTTCCGGAGTCAGCGTCGACTTCCGAGCAGAAGTTGGTTCCACTAGGGGGGCAGTCAGTGTGCTCAAAACAGGCCGTGTTCTGGATGTCTGACGAGGCGCAGACGAGCGATATACAGGACAATAGCTCTGGTGATAGTGGTAGGTAATTTGGTTTTCGAGCAGAGCTTGGAAGGTTTCCTTAACCCTCGATCTGCAGATGACAAACTTGCAGCTGTTCGCTATGTATGGGAACTATTTCTTGACAAGTGTAGAAATAGAATGATTTCCAATGATTCGCTCACAGTTGACGAACAGCTACTCCCATTCCGTGGAAGATGCAGCTTCACCCAGTATATGCCCTCTAAACCAGCCAAGTATGGCATAAAAATATTTTGGTTATGGTATGCTACGAGGGCTATCCACAAAGTACATTACGTTTTCCTTTGTGTCCGTTAGGGGCGGCCATCTTGGTGTCATGGCATTCCGCCGCTCAGTCGGCATCCTGCCGTGCTAGTGAGAGGTTCGTGCTGTACTCCGTTGAGTTACTGCGACAGTTTGAAATGTCAGCGTTAATTAAAAATGCCGCGAAGTGTGAAGTGCGTGCTGTAATAATGTTTCTGACTGCAAAAAACTGTACACCGATAGAAATCTATCGGCAGCTTTGTGAAGTGTATGGGGACGACATAATCACTGAAGGTGGAGTGCGTCAATGGGTCATAAAATTTAAAAATGGCCGAACTAACGTTCACGACGAAGAACCAAGTGGACGACCCAGCATAGTCACTGCCGAACTTGTCGAAAAAGTCGATGCCGCGGTCCGTGAAAACCGTAATTTCACAATAACGGAACTCTCTATGAGTTTTCCACAAATTTCACGAAGTTTGTTGCACGAAATCATTACCGAAAAGCTCTGTTACCACAAGTTTTGTGCAAGATGGATACCAAAAATCTCGACAGAGATTCACAAAAATCAGCGAATGGCTGCAGCGTTAACGTCTTTGGACGCTGACGAGAAAGATGGCGACTCTTTACTCGATCGCATCGTTACTGGTGACGAAACGTGGGTTAAGCATGTGAACTGCGAGACAAAATTGCAGTCAATGCAGTGGAGGCACACAATTCCCCCAAAAAACCCAAGAAATGAGTGCAGACAATGTCGGCAAGGAAGGTGATGGCGACTGTCTTTTGGGACAGAAAAGGTGTGATTTTTGTGGATTTCCTAGAAAGAGGCACTACAATAAACTCTCAAAGGTATTGCCAAACTCTGCACAACCTCAGAAGAGCAATACAAAACAAGCTCAGGGGAAAGTTGGGCTCAAAGATCTTGCCGATTCACGACAACGCCCGGACCCACACGGCAAATGCCACTCGTGAAGTTCTCGAATCTTTTAAGTGGGAGTTGTTCCCTCATCCGCCGCACAGTCCCGACCTGGCACCGAGCGAGCGACTTCCACTTATTCCCAGCAATGAAGAAGTGGTTGGCTGTGCAGCGTTTTGATGACGACGCACAGCTTCAAGAAGAGGTAACCACGTCGTTGAAGGCGCAGGCGGCCGAATTTTACGACGAAGGAATTTCCGAGCTCGTCCATCGCTACGATAAGTGCCTTAATTTAAATGGCAACTATGTAGAAAAGTAGTATTTAAGTGTGGCTTTCATCTGTATATAATTTAAAAAATTTCCAATACTTTATTTATTTTTAATTCCAAAATGTAATGTACTTTGTGGATAGCCATCGTACATCTGCATATGCTTTAGACGGAATTGTTTACACGAGAAGGAAGCCCCATGAACCTATTCAGAAAAATCTTGAATTGAGTGTGGTGAAAGATCTTGCTAAAAGCATTGAAGGATCATCAAAAAATATTACTGTTGACAACTTCTTTACTAGTGTGCAGCTGGCAGAAGAGATGCTTCAGAAGCAAATTACAGTGGTGGGAACAATCAAACAAAATAAACCAGAAATTCCTAATGAGATGAAACCCTCTGCCTCAGATATAATAAAGTTCTATAACTCTACGAAGGGTGGAGTAGGTGAAATGGACCGAAAAATTCGTTATTACACTTGCAAGAGACAAACAAGAAGATGGCCATTTGCGTTATGGATGAATATGATGGACGTCGTAGCAATGAACAGTGAAATTTTATTTTCCGCCCAACATCTGACGTACCATAGTGGAAGAAGTGATAAAAGGCGTTTGTTCCTAAGAGATTTAGCAGAGGAAATGGTAAGACCACTAATGGAACTTCGTATTCAGATCCCTAATCTTCCAAAGAAAATCGTTGATGCTATGCAAAGATGTGGTGTTCGAAAAGATGTCATACTGCCGAACCAACTACCTGTTTCAGAAAAAAGTAGAAGATGCAATTATTGTCCATATAATAAACACAGGGAGAGTGCTATGACATGCATTAAGTGTAAAACCAACACTTGTAAGGAACATACTGGCGTTCTTTGTGCTTCTTGTTTGTCACATGTTGAAAACTAAGTAAAATGCAATTTTATGTGAACAATGGAAAATAACTTTTTGTCAAAATATTGGCTACATACATAATATTGTGAATAATGAGTATGTTTTAACTGAAGAAAATTGTTGTAATAAATGTTATAAAATGTAAACTGCAACGTATAAGTGAATTAATAAAATTATTTCTATATGTTGTATGTAAATGAATGTAACTAATAAAAATTCACTCTTAGAGTTTTTTTTAATTAATAAAATGTTAATCAGGCCCACCAGATCCTGTTACTGTGTCTTAGGAATCTTTCAATATGACAGTAAATTTGACAGAAATAAATTTAACTCCAAAGAATGATTATATGAACAGAGGAAAATTTTAAATTAGGGCAGGGCTTTGGAGGCCCTGCATATGCATCCATGTGTGTTTTCGGCACCATTCATCCTAAGGTTAAAGAAAGGTTCACCCACGCAAAGCAGATGCACTCGATACATAGACACGAATGTGGGAAACTGTAGTGGAAGAAGTAGCTACATTGCCGGTCAGCGTCTACACTAAACTACACTAAAGGAGGCGTTGTTGTACTCACTTGCAGCACATGTCGTCGAAGCAGCAGAAGGTCCCGCTGGGGCAGAAGTTCAGCGAGCCGCAGTACTCTGCAACAGGCAGAGGCAAAAGTCACAACGCGCTCAACTCAACTCAAACGGGATTACGTAGCTCCTAATTACCAGTGATACACTAAAAGTAACGCAATAACGGTATATTAAGCGGAAATATAAATTCATTCGTCTACTCTGAAACATTACATTTTATTTTACTTCCGTGAATGCGTTTTTCGCCTCAGTTTCACGGCAGCCACTTGCGGCCACTATGTCTGAAGCTATGGACGGCGATTCACAAAAAAAAATGTACCGTACGTCGAATGTTGACAATTATAGACCTATTTCTATGCCATCGGTGTTTGCTTAAGTTATCGAGAGGGTTGTATATACAAGGTTACTGGAGCATTTAAATTCACATAATTTGCTGTCAAATATACAGTTTGGTTTTAGAAATAGTTAACAACTGAAAATGCTATATTCTCTTTTCTCTGTGAGGTTTTGGACGGATTACATAGGAGGTTGCGAAAGCTAGGTGTTTTCTTTGATTTAACGAAGGCTTTTGACTGTGTTGACCACAAAATATTACTGCAGAAGTTGGACCATTATTGAGTAAGGGGAGTAGCTTACAATTGGTTCGCCTCTTACTTTAAGAACAGAAAGCAGAAGGTAATTCTCCGCAATATTGAGAGTGGTAGTGGTGTTCAGTCCCAATGCGGCACTGCTAAGTGGGGCGTTCCCCAAGGGTCGGTGCTGGGGCCACTGCTGTTTCTTATTTATATAAATGATATGCCTTCTAGTATTACAGGTGATTCAAAAATATTTCTGTTGGTGCTGACACCAGCTTGGTAGCGAAGGATCTTGTGTGTAATACCGAAACAGTATCAAGTAATGTAGTTCATGAAATAAGTTCGTGGCTTGTGGAAAATAATTTGATGCTAAATCACAGTAAGACTCAGCTTTTACAGTTTCTAACTCACAATTCAACAAGAACTGATAATTTTATCAGACAGAATGGGCATATTATAAGTGAGACGGAACAGTTCAAGTTCCTACGCGTTCGGATACATAGTAAGCTGTTGTGGAAAGCCCATGTTCAGGATTTCGTTCAGACACTAAAATCTGCTTTATTTACCATTAGAACAGTATCTGAAATAAGTGAGAGTTCAACACGAAAAGTAGTCTACTTCGCATATTTTCATACGCTTATGTCGTATGGTATTATTTTTTGGGGTAGTTCATCTGATTCAAAAAGGGTACTTTTGGCTCAAAAACGGGCTGTTCGAGCTATGTGTGGTGTAAGTTCGAGAACCTCTTGTCGACCCTTATTCAATAGTCTGGGAATTCTGACATTGTCCTCACAGTATATATTTTCTTTAATGTCGTTTGTTGTTAGCAGTATTAGCTTATTCCCAAGCAGTTAGCAGCTTTCACTCAGTTAATACTTGGCAGAAATCAAATCTGCATGTGGAATGCACTTCCTTGACTCTTGTGCAGAAAGGAGTCCAGTATTCTGCTGCATCCATTTTCAATAAGCTACCACTAGAACTCAAAAATCTCAACAGTAGCCCAAACGTTTTTAAGTCTAAACTGAAGAGTTTCCTCATGGCTCACTCCTTCGATTCTGTCGAGGAGCTCCTGGAACAGCTGAAAAATTAAGCAAGTTCCAGTGTTACATTGTTGATTTTCTTTATTTAAACTTACGAATTGTCGCCTCATTATGTTACTTATATTTCATTTTATCTGTTTCTACTATCGTGTTATAATTTCATGTATTGACTCGTTCCATGACCATGGAGACTTCTCCTTAATTTGGTCCCACGGAACAATAAATAAATAAATAAATAAATGGAAGGGCATAAAAAATTTGAATATGTTTATGCAGCTCGATAAGAAAAAATTCTTATAATATCTCTTTTTGTGTGTTTTCCATCCCTCTCAAGACAATTTTGAAGCCTTATACTGTACGTCTGAAATGTGTATGAGACCGCAGCACCAGCATCTGAAGTACAGTGGAAGTGTAATTCAAGCCATCGTCGCCGACAGCTGTCGCAGGATGGAACTGTCGGGGCAGATCTGAAGCGTGGAAGCGTTTCTGTCTGAAGATGTGGACCGACCGCGCACATGTCCGCCGTCTGTATGTGTCACAGTCACGCTAAAGCACGACTGACTGTAACAGTTCACTGGTATAGAGCGCCAGAGACTGGCTACCAAGAATTTATTAATGCAATATTTGTAAATGAAAGTATACACAGTCTAATATTTCGTTTTTCCGCTTACCCTACTGCCAGATTCGTTTAAGGTCCTGTCACGTTGACATCCGCCTTCTACTCAGCATCGTTTTTCGATCCTTATAACCGCAGGATACACAAATTTTCCATTGAGTTTATGCAAGATAAACAGACTGCGCATCAATTTAGACGGAGAAACATATCGATCTTGGAAAAAACGCGAGATCTGTTAACATCTCTATGAATTTCCACTTGACGGAAATGTGCGTAGCTCTGTCCCTCACGCACTTGAGGAATAGACGCTAAATACCCTTATTTATGGAAAACATAGGAATACAATTAAAAATATGTTTCATTTCTGGTTTGGAAATATTTTCTTGTATTTTTTCTTCTGATCGCAGAGATTTTCTCAATTTCATTTCGGAAGGAACTGAGTAGCCTTTCTATATCAACGTAAATAATTAATTTAGATATATAATTTTATATTTTTTGTTTCAAAGATTACCAAATTCTGTACAGCGAGGACGTCAGGTACCTGAACACCGCTGTTCTCTTTTAGAAGAACTCTCACTTATCACGATAATCTCCACGCGACAGCGACCAATCGTAACGCTGAAATCGTTCCACGTACGTTTTAGGAACTAACAATGAGGAAACCTTATTTCTTTATGTCTTTTGGACTATGCACGCAAACAGCCGATGACTCAATGATGGCTAAGTAACACAACTGAGAGAGTCTGCTGCTCTGATATACTCGTAAGTACGACAGACAAATTCACAGTCCGTACAGACGTCGATCGCGGCGGTCGCTGAAGGGGTTAGGTTCCGCACGAACGACACCGGTACAGGACGACACGAAAAGAAAGAACAGACTTCAATCGTTTATTAAAGACAAGCAATGTTGTTGTTGTTGTTGTTATGATCTTCAGTCCAGAGACTGGTTTGATGCAGCTCTCCATTCTACCCTATCCTGTGCAAGCTTCTTCATCTCCCAGTACTTACTGCAGCCTACATCCTTCTGAATCTGCTTAGTGTATTCATCTCTTGGTCTCCCTCTACGATTTTTACCCTCCACGCTGCCCTCCAGTACTAAATTGGTGATCTCTTGATGCCTCAGAACATGTCCTACCAACTGATCCCTTCTTCAAGTTGTGCCACCTCTTCTCCCCAATTGTATCCAGTACCTCCTCATTACTTACGTGATCTAGCCATCTAATCTTCAGCATTCTTCACTTCGAAAGCTTCTATTCTCTTCTTGTCTAAACTAATTACCGTCCATGTTTCACTTCCATACGTGGCTACACTCCATACAAATACTTTCAGAAAAGACTTCCTGACATATCTACAATCGATGTTAAAAAATTTCAGAAACGCTTTCCTTGCCATTGTCAGTCTGCATTTTGTATCCTCTCTACTTCGACCATCATCACTTATTTTGCTCCCCAAGTAGCAAAACGCATCTCCTACTTTAAGCGTCTCATTTCCTAATCTAATTCCCTCAGCATCACCCGACTTAATTCGACTACATTCCATTCTCCTCGTTTTCCTTTTGTTGATGTTCATCTTATAGCCTCCTTTCAACACACTGTCCATTCTGTTCAACTGCTCTTTCAGCTCCTTTGCTGTCTCTGACGGAATTAACAATGTCATCGACAAACCTCAAAGTTTTTATTTCTTCTCCACGAATTTTACTTCCTATTCCAAATTTTCCTTTTGTTTCCTTTACTGCTTGCTCAATATACATACTGAATAACATCAGGGATTGGCTACAGCCCTGTCTCACTCCCTTCTCAATCACAGCTTCTCTTTCGTGCCCCTCGACTCTTATAACTGCCATCTGGCTTCTGTACAAACTGTAAATAGCCTTTCCGTCCCTGTATTTTACCCCTGCCACCTTCAGAATTTGAAAGAGAGTATTCCAGTCAACATTTTGAAAAGCTTCCTCTACGTCTATAAATGCTAGGAAGGTGACACCTGTGGTCTCAGGATGACACGGCGTTCGGTCTGTACCGTTGGGCCTTCCGAAGGCTGTTCGGACGGAGTTTAGTAGTATATCTTGCTCACCAGATGGAAGAGTTTTCTCATGGCTAACTTACCCAAGGCTATCAGTAGTTCTAATGGAATGTTGTCTACTCCCGGAACGTTGTTTCGCCTTAGGTCTTTACGTACTCTGTCGAATTCTTCACGCAGTATCATATCTCCCATTTCATCTTCATTTACGTTCTGCTCTATTCCCGTAATATTGCTGTCAAGTGCATCACCCTTGTATAGACCCACTATATACTCCTTCCACCTTTCTGCTTTTCCTTCTTTGTTTAGGACTGGTTTTCCATCTGAGCTCTTGATATTCATATCGATGTTTCTCTTTTCTCCAAATATCTCTTTAATTTTCGTGTAGGCAGTATCTATCTTACCCCTACTATTATATATCTCTACATCCTTACATTTGTCCTCTAGCCATCCCTGCTTAGCCATTTTGCAATTTCTATCGATCTCATTTTTGAGACGTTTGTGTTCCTTTTCGCCTGCTTCCTTTACTGCATTTTTATATTTCCCGCTTTCATCAGTTAAAATCAGTACCACTTCTGTTACCCAAGTATTTCCACTAAGCCTCGTTTTCTACCTACTCACAAACAATACAAGACAGAAATACACTGTGCCCGTCACTGGATACAAGCAGGTTCAGAGTTTTGACATGCAGTACCTGCGCTGCCTCTTGTTTATAGCAATATGGCGACCACGCCACACCAGAAGTCACTCTGGGTGTTGGAATTATCGCGAAGGGAATTATTTGTTCAAGTCGAACACGGATTCCGCTTCGATTCAGCAAGAAGCCGCCTCTGCACAAGCAGATTTATGACTGGCGTACAAAATTCTTGCAAGTTGGTTGCACATGCAGAGGGAAGAGCACTCACTGATGGGCCACGCACGCCTGACAGAAGTGTCGAGCGTATCGGAGACGCGTTCACAAGGGGCCAGGAACTTCCAACTTCCTCAAAACAACGGTGCGGCGTGTTCTGCAACGACGCCCCCACACCAAGCCTCACAAGCTGCAGTTGCTGCAGGAACTGCGTCCGGCAACCGTGACAGATGACACGGAATTTGCATTTCAGTTCCCCAGGAAATGGTAGAGGACACTTTTTCGGAACCACTCGCCTAGTTTCTCCCTGAGCTGCAGCGTTATTTTAACAACGCTGTCCCACAACGTTGGGCTGGAACAGATGCACAACCAGATCTTCATTGCTTTTGGCCCCCACAGGTCAACAGACATCACAGGTTGCGATTTTTTTTTACCCGCGGTGGTGCATAAAAGAAAAATAGAATTGTTGAAGCTATCGGTTCAATAAACAGGAACATGCTGATTCGTGTGTGTAATGAAACGGACTATCATTTCGATATTTCTCCGGCAACGAATGTTGCTCATGGTACAGTGTCTGTGCGAAAAAAATGTTTGAACCTTCCTTCGTCCACTGGCACACGCAATGTGTGTTTTTTTTTCACAGTTTCTCTTTTACAAACGCTGGAAATCTGTTCTTTCTCTTTGCCCCTCGCTGTGTTTGCGATGTTCGGTGGATGTGGAGCGCCTGCAGCCGCTGGCGTAGACTACCCGCTCGGCGCGAGCGTCGTGCCGGAAGCACAGGTGGCCGGCGAACGGCGACATTCGAGAGTGATCTCCTATTTTACATTACAGGAAATTCTTCACGTTACTACTCAAACGAAACAAATATCAAAAGATGTTTTCGTTCCTTTTTCATTTAAAATAGTAACTTAGCGTTTGCAAGTAAAGTTTTTTATTTACAATATACTGATCGATTTCCTTGTCCGAAAACACCACGGTAACACACGACGTGCAATGAAAGAGCCCCTGCTTTCGAACTTAAACATCTCGGCAACTGAGATCGATAGAGGAGTGCAACAAATGGTGCGTTTATTATGAAAGCCGTAAGGATTTTATACAGAAGTTTGGGAATAATTCAAAAAGCTGCCAACAGATGCCACTGTGCGCTGTGCAGGTCGTACTGTATGAGCGTGCACAGTTAAAACTCTCGTCTGCAACCACTCTTTGCAATCACATCACTGTCATCCTGAAATGTCGAGCACTCACCGTACCGAGGTGGCGCAAATGGGCGCTGAAATTCACCATCACGTGCTGTAGGGCCTCAGCAGAAATCGATTGGGATGCCGCACAGACGGTCGATTCGAGCGCATCCAGCACGGTGGGATGTTTCCGGTAGACGGTATCTTTCGATGAGCCACTCAAAAATTAATCGCAATGAGTCAGACCGGGCAAATGTGGATGTGAGTCCATCCCTGCGCCATTAAATTTGCAATGATCCAACGCAAGAGAGGAAAAGTAAGAACAGGAGGTGTGATGAGTGGACAAATGGGAAGACGAGGTTGTTGTTTATCACCAGCACTGTTCAGTATATATTTGGAGGAAATTATTAGTGAAATTTTTGATGGAAGGAGAGGAGTTTGCATAAGGGTCAGAGAGTTCAGTGTATAAGATTTGCAGACGACATGGTTGTCATGGCAGAGAGTGCAAGAGAGATGGAACAAATGTTCGATGATCTAAACACAAAATTAGAAGACTATGGAATGAAGATTAAAAAGAAGATAATGAAAAGCATGGTAATTGGAGGAAAGGGGACAAAATTCCGTATGAAAATAGAGCAAATGAATAACTTGAATTTCTTGGGAAGTGTAATAATCGATTATATGTATTGCTGAACAGAAATTAGGAAAAGAATTGCAACGGAGAAAGGAGGATTCAAGAGGAAACAGAAATTACTGTATGGACCACTAAACAAAGAACTGAGGAAAAGACTTGCCAAATGTTGCATTTGGAGCGTCGCACTGTATGGTGCGGAGACCTGGACACTGAGGAAGGAAGATGAGAGAAGATTGGAGGCACTAGAGATGTGGATATGGAGGAGAATGGAGAAAGTGAAATGGGAAGACCGAGCAAGGAATGAAGAAATATTAAGAAGAGTTGGAGAAGAAAGAAACGTGCCGAAAGTCATCAGAAAGTGAAAACGGAACTGGATTGGACATTATTTGAGAAGGGACTGTTTATTGAAGGAAGGAATAGAAGGAATGGTGGAGGGAAAAAAGGGAAGAGGAAAATGAAGATATCAAATGCTGGAGAATATGAAAGGAGGCAAATATTCAGAAATGAAAAGACTGGCTATGGACAGACAAAAGTGGAAGAGGCATAACACGTGACAAGACCTGCCGTAAGGCAGAATACCGTACATACATACAAACGCAATGACTGTATTCGAGAAGTATTGATCAAGAAAGTGAAACACTTGCTCGGTGTGATGTGGTCTGGTCCCGTCTCGCATGCACGGTCGATCCTCTAACGCTAGCAGCGACTCTGCTGCATACCGCAGCCCAAACTGTAACACTGCGAGAATACAGCGGTTTCGCTTAACATAAGCGCTGATTTTCGGAACCGAAAAATTGCCAGTTGTTCTTTATTCACAACTCCATTTGGAATGAAGTGTACTTCATCTGTGAACCGCACGCAGCCAACATCAAATCCTTCATTATCAGTCACTGCGGCAACGCCGTTCGCAAAGTCAGCCCTCTTTCGCACAGTCGGTTGCGGGATTTCCAATAGAAAATGAATGGTGGGGTGTCGGTGGCCCTCAACTACCTACGCTCGGACTCAGAGCTGAAATATTACAAGTTTTGACCGGTTTCGTTGTCTAGGGGCCGGGATACGTAGCTGCCGCATTACAGGCCAAACACTGCTGCGCCTACAGTATACGATACGAATATGCACACGAATCGAATGGTCGAAGGTTTCTATCACTCGGCTATTGCGAATTATAAAAGTAACACAAATTTATCGATGAAAGACTGCAATTAAATAAAATCTGCAGGCACTATTCTAACGACTTTAAATGATGAGTACGATAGCAGAATGTGGTATGTTTGTGCAAAACACTTATTGGTGTCGAGGGTACAGCAATTAAATAAAATATAAGTTGAATAACAGGGAAACAATAGATTCCCACAGCACGTAATTCGTTATGAACAACAGCACAGCTGGCGAGATAATCACTCCTAAGCGCATACTACGTCTTCAGTGCAGAAGCCGCGGAAATGTCACAAGCGCACAAGTCGGCACTCCGAAGTACTTCTACCTCTGGCGACCTCGCGCCAGCCGCTCCACTCTCCCCGGGTCTCTGCCGCGACCGAGCGCCGGCCGCGCCGCCGCGTGCAGCCAGCACTTGCCGTGTCGTGGGCCCAACTGCAGAAGTGCCGCACTGCTCCCAACTACCTCGCGTCCTCCCCGGAGACGATCGCTGTGATCGGCTAGGGGGCTCCCGCCCTGCCTCCGAGCCAACGCCCACTCACAAACATAAAATGGAACGCACGAAATAGTGGAGTTACATTTAAATAACTTCAAATTAAATAAATATTCCTACGGCTGGACCACAAACACACTCTAACACACATTATTACATACATAAACAAATTAAATAAACATATATCAAAGGAATAGAACAGAAAGTAGGCTAGTGGCCCAATGTCTTGTGCTTTCTAAAGCACAGTGAATATTTAACAAATTTATTCACGAATATCTCCCGCATTCGGGAGGACGACGGTTCAATCCCGCGTCCGGCCATCCTGATTTAGGTTTTCCGTGATTTCCCTAAATCGTTCCCCCTCCTTCCCTAATCCGATGAGACCGATGACCTCGCTGTCTGGTCTCCACCCCCAAACAACCCAACCCAACGAATATCTCCAACTTCTTTAGTCCTGTCTTCCTAAGTTGCGTGTAATATTACGGTATATTGATAATTTTTACTTATGGACCGTCTGACAGCGACTGAATAAAACACAATTTTAGTGCCATACGCGTTCCTCCCTTATTTTCTGCAAGGCATCATCAGTGGCCTGGAATGTGTACATATGTTAGCTATTTAATTTACATTTTTTGTCACTGTGCCTATAGGTTATAAACAGTTCTGGTGGTTGGTTTTTCCTATTAAGTAGTAATGTTTCGAACTGTACTTACAGGTTGCGTGGACAATTTCTTACATATTACGCTCCTGTTGCATTTTTGGTGTTGTTCTTCTTCTTAGGAATGCCAATTTGCGGTTTTTTTCGCACATCCCACAGCACTATGAACTGAACGCTTGTTTCAATGCAATGTTTTGGTTTCTGTTGCCGACTGTCAAATTTTTTAGCCAAAGATCGAATGTTATTGCCGAACTTTCGAGTGTAATTACTGAAGTATCTGTGATCTGTCCGTGTATGCATTTGTGTGTGTGTGTGTGTGTGTGTGTGTGTGTGTTTTGGTCTGATATAATTTTTTTGTGCTGTGTGTGTGTCTGTGTGTGTGTGTGTGTGTGTGTGTGTGTGTGTGTGTGTGTTACAATGTGGTTTTTTTTGCTGTGTTTGTGTGTGTGTGTGTGTGTGTGTGTGTGTCCAGATGGTGTGGGGAAGAGTTTTTTTGTTTTATGTTATCATTTCCTGTATTAAGTGTAGTAGGGAGGCTGTGCTGATGTGTATTTGTTCATTTATCAGATGTTTGTTTTCTGCTATGGCTTTCTGGATGTGAAAGTTTTCTTGCGTTTGTATAAGATGCTTGTCATGGTTGATTATTCTCATTATTTTCATTTCTTGTTCCATGTTTGTAGGATGATGGTTATGGTGTTTTAAATGCTCTGCAAATGTGGAATGGTTTGTTTCATGCTTCCAACTTCTGATATGTTATTTGTATCTTGTTTCAAAATTCCTGCGTGTCATGCCTATGTATACTGCATCACAACTTTGACATTCAAGTTTATATATTCCTGATTGTTGGAATATGTCCCTCTTGGCAGGCAATCACATCTAAGCCAGCCAGCTACCAAGAGGGACAAATTCCAACAATCAGGAATATATAAACTTGAATGTCAAAGTTGTGATGCAGTATACATAGGCATGGCATGCAGGAATATTGAAACAAGATGCAAATAACATACACTAATAGTTTTGTAAAGACACGGCGATCGACGAAATCGGATGAAGAGTTTACAGTTTGGAATTTAGTTGCTTTGTGTTACTTGTCTAATTGAAAGTCCGATACTAAACTTTAAAGTAGTAAAGATTTTGAAAATTAGATTACACCGTCAGAATCGTCGTGCAGATAATGGCAATGTAGATGTTTGTTTTTGAGGTATCACTATTCCTCTTGAAACTTCCTGGCAGATTAAAAGTGTGTGCCGTACCGAGACTCGAACTGGGGACCTTTGCCTTTCGCGGGCAAGTGCTCTACCAACTGAGCTGCCCGAGCACGACTCACGCCTCGTCCTCACAGCTTTACTTCTGCCAGTACCTGTTCGGCTCTCGGTCCGGCACACAGTTTTAATCTGCCAGGAAGTTTCATATCAGCGCACAATCCGCTGTAGAGTGAAAATCTCATTCACGATTCCTCTTGCTACTATTAATTTCTATACGGACTGAACGCTGAAATGTCTGCCATTGAGATTTCACAAAGTCCGCCACCTGTGGCACTCCCGGGATACAAATCTCCCTCGCCGAGCCGGCCGCTGTGGCCGAGCGGTTCTAGGCGCTTCAGTCTGGAACCGCGCGATCGCTACGGTCGCAGGTTCGAATCCTGCCTCGGGCACGGATGCGTGTGTTGTCCTTAGGTTAGTTAGCTTTAAGTAGTTGTCAGTGCTAGGGACTGATGACCTCAGATGTTGAGTCCCATATCGCTCAGAGCCATTTTTTTCCCTCGCCGAGACAGAGCGCCGTCCCCGCGGAGTTGCCGGCCACGCTGACTCCGGCCCCCTCTCGCTTCGGCCGACGTCCGGCTCCACGTGTTCGGCGTGCCGAGCGTCCCGTGCGGCCGCCCCGACTCCGAACGTATAATATTTCCAGGGCGCCACAACCGGCCCGTTACGTACCAACTGGTGGCTCGGGAGTCGGAACGGAAACGCGGAGGCTCCGTGTGAGCATTTTCTGCGCGCCGGGTCGTTCCGACCGGTCTCTGCTGCAATTCGTCGGACGGATTTCTTTGAATGTTTCTGAGTAATCCCAGAAACCGTGGCGACGTTTTCAGGAGTGACTACGATTTACCCTTCTGTTAGCAAAAAGGTGAATGGCGTTTCAGATCGTGATGCACAAATTTTAACTCTAAAAGATTTTTGTGCTGCAACACATGTTAAATATAGTTATCGACTTTTTAGGAAAGCTGATCCAGTTGCTGTAGAGACCTTTGTAAACGTTATCGAGGAACAAGAGTGGCAAGATGTTTATAGTGCAGATACAGTAGACGGTAAATATAATGCTTTTCTCAAGACTTTTCTCGTGCTCTTTGAAAGTTGCATTCCGTTAGAACGTTCAAAACAGGGTACTAGCCAAACAGGCAGTCTGGGTGGCTGACTAGAGGGATAAGAATATCTTGTAGAACAAAGTGGCAATTATATCAAAACGTTAGAAACAGTCAAAATCTAAATGCAGCAGCCCGTTACAAACAGTACTGTAAGGTGCTCAAAAAAGTTATTAGGAAGGCAAAAAGTATGTGGTATGCAGATAGAATATCTAAGTCTCAGGATAAAATTAAAACCGTATGGCCAGTCGTAAAGGAAGTAGCTGGTCTACAGAGACAGGTCGAGGATATAGAATCAGTTCGTAGTGGGAATGTCCGTGTTACTGATAAGTCGCATATATGTACAGTATTTAATAATCAGTTTCTGAATATAGCAGGTGAACTAAATAGAAACCTAGTCCCAACAGGGAATCATATAGTCCTAGGTGTCATGGCGGCGAGTGAGTGACGTGCGTTAGCTTGGCTCGCAAGTTTACGTGAAATCTGGAGGTGTTTTAAGCAGTTAGGCCAGTCTACATATACTAAAGCCGTACATCTACTGCCGAGTGTCGTATTTTACATCACATACTGAGCACCAATTACACAGAATCGCACTTAAAATGGAAAATCGCCGAACAACGCTCAGTGCAGCCAACGGCCAGGCCGGAGACAGCGCAGGGTGGAGTCCACAGCGGGAGCTGCGGCCGCTCCGCCCGGCACCGCTGACGTCGCCGCACTCGTGAAGGCTGAAGGCCGAGGTGGGGTGAGTGCCGCAGTGCAGGCAGGCCAAGGAGCCGCTCGGGCTCGATGTTCAGACCATCACTGATGCCGTCACTGCAGCAGCGACGGACAAAATACAGAAAACTCCGGAGGCGAGTGCGAGCGAGACCCGTGCACTGGACGCATCGTTAAAAGCAAGTCAGAGACGCAATAATCTCAGACTGTTCGCCATTCCATAGAGCAGCAGAGAGAACACAGATGAACAAGTGATAAACCTTGTCCAAGAGAAGCTAGGCGTGCAGGTGACTCTGAGTGACACCGACAGAAGTCTTAGAGTGGGTCGTAGGTCGCCAGGTTCTACAAAACCAAGACCTATAATAGTGACATTTGTGTCCTCTAGGAAAAGATCTGAAATCTTCAGAGCAAAGAAGAATCTCGCCAAGTCGGGTTTGACACTACGCGAGGATCTGACATCTGAAAGACTAAACGTTTTGAAGCGAGCGATTTCGAAATTTGGGCTACAGAATGTATGGACAAATGACGGCAGGATAATGGTTAAGACCGAAAACGGAAAGAGAACAATTTGCAGTGTTAATGAACTCGAAAGCCTGTGCTTTAGAAGCTAAATCACGTCTAATCTTGCTGCCACTAAGCTGTATGTTTATATTGTTTACACTGTCAACCACCTCCCCCCATGGACCATGGACCTTCCCGTTGGTGGGGAGGCTTGCGTGCCTCAGCGATACAGATGGCCGTACCGTAGGTGCAACCACAACGGAGGGGTATCTGTTGAGAGGCCAGACAAACGTGTGGTTCCTGAAGAGGGGCAAGCAGCCTTTTCAGTAGTTGCAGGGGCAACAGTCTGGATGATTGACTGATCTGACCTTGTAACACTAACCAAAACGGCCTTGCTGCGCTGGTACTGCAAACGGCTGAAAGCAAGGGGAAACTACAGCCGTAATTTCTCCCGAGGACATGCAGCTTTACTGTATAATTAAATGATGATGGCGTCCTCTTGGGTAAAATATTCCGGAGGTAAAATAGTCCCCCATTCGGATCTCCGGGCGGGGACTACTCAAGAGGACGTCATTATCAGGAAAAAGAAAATTGGCATTCTACGGATCGGAGCGTGGAATGTCAGATCCATTAATCGGGCAGGTAGGATAGAAAATTTAAAAAGGGAAATGGATAGGTTAAAGTTAGATATAGTGGGAATTAGTGAAGTTCGGTGGCAGGAGGAACAAGACTTTTGGTCAGGTGATTACACGGTTATAAATACAAAATAAAATAGGGGTAATGCAGGAGTAGGTTTAATAATGAATAAAAAAAATAGGAGTGTGGGTGAGCTACTAGAAACAGCATAGTGAACGCATTATTGTGGCCACGATAGACACAAAGCCCATGCCTACTACAGTAGTACAAGTTTATATGCCAACTAGCTCTGCAGATGATGAAGAAATTGATGAAATGTATGACGAGATAAAAGAAATTATTCAGGTAGTGAAGGGAGACGAAAATTTTATAGTCATGGGTGACTGGAATTCGTCAGTAGGAAAAGGGAGAGAAGGAAACATAGTAGGTGAATATGGATTGGGGGGAAGAAATGAAAGAGGAAGCCGCCTTGTAGAATTTTGCACAGAGCATAATTTAATCATAGCTAACACTTGGTTCAAGAATCATGAAAGAAGATTGTATACCTGGAAGAATCCTGGAGATATTAAAAGGTATCAGATAGATTACATAATGGTAAGACAGAGATTTAGGAACCAGGTTTTAAATTATAAGACATTTCCTGGGGCAGATGTGGATTCTGACCACAATCTATTGGTTATGAACTGCAGATTGAAACTGAAGAAACTGCAAAAAGGCAGGAATTTAAGGAGATGGGACCTGGATAAACTGAAAGAACCAGAGGTTGTAGAGAGTTTCAGGTAGAGCATAAGGGAACAATTGACAGGAATGGGGGAAAGAAATACAGTAGAAGAAGAATGGGAAGCTCTGAGGGATGAAGTAGTGAAGGCTGCAGAGGATCAAGTAGGTAAAAAGACGAGGGCTAATAGAAATCCTTGGGTAACAGAAGAAATATTGAATTTAATTGACGAAAGGAGAAAATATAAAAATGCAGTAAATGAAGCAGGCAAAAAGGAATACAAACGTCTCAAAAATGAGATCGACAGGAAGTGCAAAATGGCTAAGCAGGGATGGCTAGAGGACAAATGTAAGGATGTAGAGGCTTGTCTCACTAGGGGTAAGATAGATACTGCCTACAGGAAAATTAAAGAGACCTTTGGAGAGAAGAGAACCACTTGTATGAATATCAAGAGCTCAGATGGCAACCCAGTTCTAAGCAAAGAAGGGAAGGCAGAAAGGTGGAAGGAGTATATAGAGGGTTTATACAAGGGCGATGTACTCGAGGACAATATTATGGAAATGGAAGAGGATGTAGATGAAGAAGAAATGGGAGATAAGATACTGCGTGAAGAGTTTGACAGAGCACTGAAAGACCTGAGTCGAAACAAGGCCCCCAGAGTAGACAACATTCCATTAGAACTACTGATGGCCTTGGGAGAGCCAGTCATGACAAAACTCTACCATCTGGTGAGCAAGATGTATGAGACAGGCGAAATACCCACAGACTTCAAGAAGAATATAATAATTCCAATCCCACAGAAAGCAGGTGTTGACAGATGTGAAAATTACCGAACTATCAGTTTAATAAGTCACAGCTGCAAAATACTAACGCGAATTCTTTACAGACGAATGGAAAAACTGGTAGAAACGGATCTCGGGGAAGATCAGTTTGGATTCCGTAGAAATGTTGGAACACGTGAGGCAATACTAACCTTACGACTTATCTTAGAAGAAAGATTAAGAAAAGGCAAAACTACGTTTCTAGCATTTGTAGACTTAGAGAAAGCTTTTGACAACGTTAACTGGAATACTCTCTTTCAAATTCTGAAGGTGGCAGGGGTAAAATACAGGGAGCGAAAGGCTATTAACAATTTGTACAGAAACCAAATGGCAGTTATAAGAGTCGAGGGGCATGAAAGGGAAGCAGTGGTTAGGAAAGGAGTGAGACAGGGTTGTAGCCTCTCCCCGATGTTATTCAATCTGTATATTGAGCAAGCAGTAAAGGAAACAAAAGAAAAATTCGGAGTAGGTATTAAAATCCATGGAGAAGAAATGAAAACCTTGAGGCTCACCAATGACTTTGTAATTCTGACGGAGACAGCAAAGGACTTGGAAGAGCAGTTAAATGGAATGGATAGTGTCTTGAAAGGAGGATATAAGATGAACATCAACAAAAGTGAAACGAGGATAGTGGAATGTAGTCGAATTAAGTCGTGTGATGCTGATGGTATTGGATTAGGAAATGAGACAAAGTAGTAAAGGAGTTTTGCTATTTTGGGAGCAAAATAACTGATGATGGTCGAAGTAGAGAGGATATAAAATGTAGACTGGCAATGGCAAGGAAAGCGTTTCTGAAGAAGAGAAATTTGTTAACATCGAGTATAGATTTAAGTGTCAGGAAATCGTTTCTGAAAGTATTTGCGTGGTGTCACCGCCAGACACCACACTTGCTAGGTGGTAGCCTTAAAATCGGCCGCGGTCCATTAGTATACGCCGGACCCGCGTGTCGCCACTGTCAATGATTGCAGACCGAGCGCCGCCACACGGCAGGTCTAGAGAGACTTATTAGCACTCGCCCCAGTTGTACAGCCGACGTTGCTAGCCATGGTTCACGGAGAATTACGCTCTCAATTGCCGAGACGATAGTTAGCATAGCCTTCAGCTAAGTCAATTGCTACGACCTAGCAAGGCGCCAATTATCCTTTGCTATGTATCTAATGACGCATATACTGTATCAACAAGACCAATGTTCACCAATTGTGGATTAAAGTTAAGTATTCCAGAAGCTACGTACTATTCTTTATAGCATTCATTACGTATCCTGTTTCAGACCTCACGCCAGCCTGCGTGAGTTTAAGCCGTGCCTTTCGGTTACCCGTCACTGTGGACTGGCTGTCTTGTCAGTCCACTACAATTTCTATGGAGTGTAGCCATGTATGGAAGTGAAACATGGACGATAACCAGTTTGGACAAGAAGAGAATAGAAGCTTTCGAAATGTGGTGCTACAGAAGAATACTGAAGATAAGGTGGGTAGATCACGTAACTAATGAGGAGGTATTGAATAGGATTGGGGAGAAGAGAAGTTTGTGGCACAACTTGACTAGAAGAAGGGATCGGTTGGTAGGACATGTTTTGAGGCATCAAGGGATCACAAATTTAGCATTGGAGGGCAGCGTGGAGGGTAAAAATCGTAGAGGGAGACCAAGAGATGAATACACTAAGCAGATTCAGAAGGATGTAGGTTGCAGTAGGTACTGGGAGATGAAGAAGCTTGCACAGGATAGAGTAGCATGGAGAGCTGCATCAAACCAGTCTCAGGACTGAAGACCACAACAACAACAACTGTCAACCATAACTTAACTAATGTATTATCAAATTTTTCGTTTCTCCACGTAACTATTTCTTTATCTCTAATTGTTTTCTAATGTAATTTTGTTATTATTTGTATTATCAACTTTTCGTTTCTCCACATTATTTTTATCTATAATTGTTTTCTCATGTAATTTTGTTAATTATTACATAAGGTAGTCTCACTTCCATCTTTAATTAGCAACCCACCATCATACTTTAGTTGTTATCCTCATAAGTGCAATTAATATCACACTCTACCGTTTCGTGCAGATTACTCCCGTTGTGTTTAGCGAAATTCCTTCCCCCGCCGGCCCACGGCTACTTCCAGAACCGCTGCTGGCCTCGCTGACCTTGGCCGCAGTTCAAGTTGCCTCCCCGGGGACCCACCCCCTCCCCCTCTCGGCCGCTCTCCCTGCTCAGAACTGGGAGGACACTCCCTCACCCCCTCTCCTTCACACGCCTTCCGCATTCCTCATGCCAGACCCTCTTGTCACCGCTAACCACGACCCGCAAACATCTGTCGGCAGTCTCCTCGGGAAATCAACACCCGAGCGCACAAAGCTGCATATTGCACATGCAAATGTCCAGTCTCTGCCAGCTCACTTCGACGAGTTCAAATATATATTTCAGACTACTGATATACACGTAATACTTTTGTCACAGACTTGGCTAAAACCAAGTATTCCTACAAATTCCGTAAACCTAAATGGCTATATCTTCCTCAGGCACGACAGATGCAACAGACGAGGGGGCGGAGTAGGGGCGTACATACGCTCTGATTTGTCACCTACTGTACTACACACATCCGACAACAATGTAGATAAAAAAGAGGAATATATGTTCATAGAGATCAAATCCCTTAACAGAAAGTGCTTAATATGTGTCCTTTAGAAATCTCCTAAAGTAGGCGGGTTCGCCTGCTTCGAAACTGCCCTCTCTAATCGTCTTATGAACATGTAATTATAGCAGGTGACACTAACATTAATTTTCTGTGCAATAGTCCTTCCACTGGGAAATTTAAGAGGATGCTTTCTTCCTCAAATATGACGCTACTTCAGCTGGCACCTACTCATCACACGACTACCAGTCACACTTCCATAGATATATTCGCAACGAAATCTCCAAACAGAATAATCCGCACCTCTCAAATATCTGCACCTGGCATGTCGGCCCATGACATCATTTTCATGACGTATTCACTAGAATGTCCTAGTAATTTGTAGGGAGCCTGGCGCTCCATAAAACCAGATATAATATATAATTGGCAACCTACGAAATTCATTATTTTGCTTATTATATCTCTTTTCTATTTTCTTGAAAGCTAAACGTAAAAACTAACTTCACTAAAAATCAGTAACAGATCACGAAAAATCAAAGGACAAACAAATTTACTAGCCGAGTGTAGCCTCAAAATAAATAGCATATACATTATCTTTTAAGAGATATAATAAATAGCGCCCTGTTACGTGGGGCCCGAAGAGATAAAATATTTTTTTTAGGGTTTGTATGTATGTAATTGTTAACATGTATTGTATGTATTCTAATGTCTATCAAATTCCATTTCATGTATAAACTTGAACGAGGAAAGCGGAGAAGAACTGTATAGACCCCGAGAGGACAAGATAGCAAAAAGAAAAGAAAATAAAAAAGAAATCAAGGTAAGGACCACTATGCATAGAAGCTTGCGACATAGGCCCGTATCATCAAAGTATAGTATCATAGATGGTACATGGTGTACAGTGGTGTAGATATTAATATTGTGTGATTTTGGAAACAACAAGCAGTTTGACTTGTGAACTTAGTCCGCATTTGTAGTTAGGAACAAATTTTGTATTTAGCCCAGTGAAAGTTATCGTCATTATGGGAAAAGTTGGACGTGTGTTAGATTTGCAACCAGATAATGTGTCCAATGTTACAAATAATGTGCAATTATTGAGCGATATGGATAGTGACACTGACTTACTAAATATTAATAGTGATCGAGGGGGAGAAAATGTAAACAATGTAGTTTCCGGTGATATGCCAGGAAGTAGCCAGCAGACGAAAACAGTAAAACCAATTGGTGCTACTAGCAGGGCTAGTGATAATTTTCCAGTGATTAGAACAGCTACCACACCGGTATGCTCACCAATACCGGATCCATTTGCTGAATTTTTACGGAAATTAGAGAAAAAGAACGAACAGCTAGTCAATCAGATAAGGGAACAAAATGAAGAAAGAGAAAAGGTCTTAATAGAAAGTATAGGTACAATGTTCGAAAAGATACATTCAGAAATGACAGAAATAAAGAAAGCCCAAGCCGAACTGCCGAACATTGTAAGCAACATAGCACAAGATGTGCAAACGCTTCAGACGGCACACACAGTCATCCGGGACCAAGTAGAACAGCTTGCGAACCGAATGGACAATTTAGAGATAACACAAAAAGAAACCATAGAAACGCATTTAAATGATCAAGCCCAGAAAGTAGAAAAAGAGTTCCATGACTGGCTCACTGAAAAAGAAAGCCAGATCACAGAACGTGTAGAAAGCAAAATAGTCTGCTCTGCAAAAAGTAACTTCCGGAGCAGCTGTATGTAAACAACCCACAGTAGACACGCTACCACTCGCAGGTGAAAAAGGCGAAGCGAGATACAAATTGCCAGTACCGCTGTGGGAGCAAGGAATGACACACAGATTGCTGAACTCGGGTGTGCACATTTGCAAATGCGTAACAACTGTGGCTCGCCCGTTAGGAACGTGTACGGTAATGAGAACATTACGTACAGTTCATACCAACAAAAAAGCGATTCGGAAAGACAAAACACACAATTTACAGGAAGCATTCCTACTCATAATCCCGTGGGGGCAGCTTCTACTTCCACAAGCAATAACATTGATGGAAGCTTAATAAAACAGACAATTCCAAGTATTTAACGCAAAAAGAAGACAGTGCATCCGGTAATCTTCATAAAAGGATTCCGATATGTATTACCGAGTACCTGGAATAAACGCCAAAAAATTCAGTTCATAATCGCACATATACAAGGCGACGCTGCCTTATGGGCAAATGAAGTCATAGAGAATTGCCATAGCCTGGCACAATTTGAAAAATCTTTTCTAGACAGATACTGGTCAAAGGCTATTCAAGAACGCCTGAGGACTGAAGTATACAGCCCGCAAATGTACAATCGCAAACAGGGTACACTCCGTAAATATTTTGAAAAATATATCAACAAAACTAGATATTGGGATGACCCCATATCAGCCCGTGATGTGATCAGAATTTTAAAATTACGATTGCCCGGTCATATACGAGACAAATTAATAAACGTACCCGAAAATGACCCCAAACGGTACTTGTCTGTGCTGGACGAAATCGATCTCTCCCAGGAAGAAAATAGGATAAATAAAGACCGGGAAAACAGTAATGGTTCACCACGCAAGTTTAAAAATGGCAACAGCAATTCCAATTTTGGAAGCCACGGAAATGGAAAGGAAGATCAATCCGCAGAACAAAACAGGAAGAACGGAAACGGTCAACCATCTTACAATCAAAAACGTAGGTGGGAAGATAGAGGACATCCCGGCTACAGTAACAGTAATAATAGTTGCAACAACAAACGT
Organism: Schistocerca americana; assembly: GCF_021461395.2. Classification (NCBI taxonomy): domain Eukaryota; kingdom Metazoa; phylum Arthropoda; class Insecta; order Orthoptera; family Acrididae; genus Schistocerca; species Schistocerca americana. Next base: position 208,455,225 of record NC_060129.1, on the reverse strand, counting down.
CGAAATGAAGGTCAATGGCCACAACAAAGCAGTAGTGCCAACAACCGCACTTACCCGGTGCAGTGGATGCAAACTTCTGTGCCACCACCACCGCATCCTAACAGTAACCAGTACCAGTGTGACAATAGGAATTCTGTGCAGAATACTAATGCAGTACCACAAACATGGACAGACTCGAATAGCAGCGTAAGGATAGTAGAAATGCCCACGGACGGAAACCACCATAGTTCAAGACCGGGAAACGAACAACGGCCACAATAAGCTCCCAATTGATGGTCGGAGAAAAAACAGGGGGCACTCCTAGAAACAATGCACAAGATAATGTATTATTACTGAGGTACCAAGATGGAAACAGTACACAACATGATTTACTTATGGAATCCAACCAATGTAACAAAAAAGAAATAACTGAAGTACAAACCATCATAAAAGCTAGAATTAATGAATTGCCAGTAGAAATATACATAGATACAGGTGCCACTACTAATGTTATGAGCTATGATCTATTCAAAACCACAACTTACCGACATTTCCTGTACAAAACTGCTGCGTCATTAGAGCCATGGGAGCACAAGCACAAAACGTTCAGTATCAGGTGCTGGTAGATTTATGCCTGGGGGAAGATAACGTAAAATGTGTCTTTCTCGTAGTCAAAGGATTGAGAGTAAACTGCATCCTGGGGGGAGGTTTCCTGAGCGAGAAAAAAGCAAAAATTGATTTCTCCCGCGGGAAGATCTCCCTACTGAATGAAAATAAGCAGATTGTACTGGATTTAACACGAACAGTAAGTACACCCGGTAAAGATTGCCCGAGCGTACGAGTAAAAAGCGAAGAGATGCCCATATTTCAATTAAGCAGCAATTTAAGGGGCCAGGGAGATTATTCGGACGTAGCTCACTACGAAACGCTTCGCTGGACCAAAACCCTTAACAACAAAGCACAAGAATCACGTTATCTAACTGAATCCCAACGAAAACGTCGATATGACAAGTCAATGAAACGGACAGTCCCCTATCAGATAAACGACTTAGTTTTGATAAGAAACCATCCTAAGTCGTCACTCATAACAAAGAAGAACAAGAAATGGCAACTGCTGTATAATGGACCTTTTAAAATCATACAAATACCGCACGGTTGTAGCTACCTTATAGCTGATGTGATGAGCGAGAAGACTTAAAGAAATTTGTGGTAATTGACAATAGGACACGAATGGTTTACCGTATTTTTATGTAATATGTAGGTTTTGCACAGACTTCAATATATATTTTTGTGTAGTTGTAAGAATTTGATGTTTTGTTTGTGCTTAGTATGTAAGATGTTTTGTCTTTATGTCACGGAATGATTTACACATCAGCCTTCAAAAATGAGTAAAAAGAAGCTAAAGGACCATCAGTCCAATAATAGTATTTGTTTAGAAACATAATCAGTAAGTGTAAGATGTTTTTCAGTGATTATCAGAGTTAGTAACTATAAATTTTATTATGCTGTGTGATAAATGTTTATTTAAAGAATGCACTAAATATTCTAATCTGTCACATGAAAAATGAACAGAAAGGTGTATGCAAAAGACTGTGCACATACCATGTGACGTCTGTGATGTTGTGCTTTGACCTTAAAAGAGGAAGTATAAGCATCTAGCCACAATATTTGAGATTAAATGAGAGCTCCACTTTAGAGCCTGTTTTTGACAGTTGCAAACCTTTTATAGGATGCGTGATTACGCTAACAGCTTATGGAGCTAGCACATGCGCAGCGGTCCTAATCCCCAAATGAATATACTCTATGACAAATTTATTAATGCTTAAATATAAAAGTATTGCAAGTCAGGCCAGAATCCGTTGCATGTATGATGTAACACTTAATTGTATGCAATAACAGAACAAAAGTGCTTGTGATCTGTGAAATTTCATTGTAACATATTGTGTAAACGAACAGACATCTGTGTCACTATGTGACATGAAAAAAAACCAGTAATCATGTAATACAATTGTATCAAAGTCATGCTGTAAGCAATACTAGCAGGAACTATAATAGTGTGTTGGTATTCCCGGAGGAAGTGTGAACTTTGAGAACTGTATTAGTGATCAACTTGGACAGTGAACACTCATGTGCTGTACAACTGAAAAAACGCGAGGTACAAACATTAACAAGACATATCTGTGTGCAGTGACCGAAAACACAAAACTGTGATCAGTGTGTGTTCGAAACTGTACAGACAACATTTTTAGCTTGGACGCTACCTCCTGTGCGCCAACAATTAATATGACGTCACGGACCACGTAGTAGGACGTTACTGCAACGGTAACTACGGTGGAACGCCGTCAAACAAAAATAGTGAAACATAAATATTCCATACGAAGTGATGACAACAGGGATGTGCAGTGCTTACTTCAGCATCATATCTCCTGCATCATTCAGCACCAGTACGTGCAAACGAACACGAAAATACCAAGTAACTCAGCCTGTGCCTCGATGATGCAATAATGTTCACTAATCAATTCTTACCCACAGCCATAACATCTTACAAAATCCGTTCTATAACATATGTGCATTTGTTTCATGATTTGCACGAGTCAACATCCTCTCCCGTGCTGAAAACTTTAACGAGCGGTGCGCAACAATGCAGACGCACCACGCAGACAAAACAACGTCGTTCCGTGCTCCACATCCTGACCGCCGGCTACGGACAAGAAAGAAGACAACAGTTTCCAGCCGACGCTCCATGGCAACGGGCACGAGGCATCGCGGTAGCGACATACAGCGTCATCCACACCACTCGACGAAAAATTCGTCAACAAAAATAAAAAAAACTCAAAATATTACCAACACAATATAAAAATTTGATGAAAACTTTCATATAAAAACTATATGTTTATTTCTTCTTCAGAAAATTTTGTATTTGATGTAAATACTTGTAATACCAAAACATGTAGAACCAACTTATGTAAGTAACACAAAGGGTTAAATCTATCAGCTCTGCCGAGGTTTTTCTGGGGTTTCCCTGCGGCCCTCGTCCAAATGGAAGAGCTTGTTATATTGCAACTGTCCCGAGCCATGCTATTTAAAAAGACTCAAAATGAATATGTACCGATGAACTAATACACGGTAAAGTGAACTGAAAGTGACCAACGAAACAAAGAAAAGTGACACTCGTGGTCTACAAGGACCAAACATTAAGTAGTGTGTTGCTTGTAGCCCAGGGGGCCGTGTAGTGTCCCTTTTGCAATACTCACCCTTATCATGGTGAAACATAAATAAAACTGACAGTATGTGACTCAAAATGAATTGCAAACATTGATTAATCATTGATTTAACTGTAAAAATATACAATATATATATATATAGATAAATGCAGAAAAGACATTATTTTTATTGTATGACATTATAATGTGATTATCTTTGTAAGAGTATAAAATACAATGCAATGCTCATTCTTCTGTCTAGTCTGTTTTGTTCTGTTCGTTCTGGTGTTAGCCGGAATAAGGTACGCAAGCTATTGTGCTGCGCTAGCATTTTGTTTCCGTCGTAACGTAACTGCAAATATTTAATGGTGTAAACTGTGTCCTAGTACGAATATATTAGTATAAAGTGATCTCCGTGTGTTACTTCAAGAACCTACGCCACATTTATCTTATGAAAAGAATATTTAATGAAAATTATTTAGCATGTTTCCAGCTGCTGCGGAGCGAGTAACAGTAATCTCTGACTGTTAACAATTAGCCGCCATTACGCGGTACATTCAAAAATATTTTTTCACAGCACAATGTCTGATAGCCGGAGCGGAAGAAATTAAGTAAAAATAATCAGTGCGATTAACTGAAGTAATCCAGTTAAATAATTTTATTAAAACTTGTCTATTTTCTTTGATAGTAATCATTTCAGAGCTGAGTACTACTACGCTATTGCATTTACAGTAATCTGTAGGGAGCCTGGCGCTCGATAAAACCAGATATAATACCTAATTGGCAACCTACGAAATTCATTATTTTGCTTATTATATCTCTTTTGTATTTTCTTGAAAGCTAAACGTAAAAACTAACTTCACTAAAAATCAGTAACAGATCACGAAAAATCAAAGGACAAACAAATTTACTAGGAGAGTGTAGCCTCAAAATGAATAGCATATACATTATATTTCTTTTAAGAGATGTAACAAGACGCTGCTCATCGAGCATACAAGAAAATCACATTGTATACAAGCAGAAGCGAAACAAAGTCAGTCAAGCGGTGAGAAACGCTAAGCTCAGGCATGCTGACAATAGATGTAGACCAGCTATCCTGTGGAAAAGTCTCCGTAGTCTCGGTTTAGGCAAAATAAAAGTTGCAGAAAATCCCATGGTCCCAGCTGAAGAACTAAAACGATTCTTCAGATTACGTGCAACCGCAATTGAACCGCAAAAAAAAACAGAGAATCATTGACTACTTCATGGGGATGAACGACTGTAGCAAAGAAAAATTCTATCTACGGCACGTCACTTGCAATACTGTCAAGAAAGCCATAATGCGGATTAGATCTGCATCCACTGGGCATGATGGCATCACTATCCAGATGGTAAAACTTACTATTGATCCACTACTGCCCTCTATAACAGACATTTTCCACGACTCATTAATCACAATTGTTTTCCCTGAGGCCTGGAAACTGGGGCAAATTAATCCACTGCCTAAAAAGGACATTGCCACAGCACCCTCTGACTACCGCCCCATCTGCCTTCTTCCTGCACTATCAAAGGCCTTAGAATATATAGTCCATGACCAGCTCACCAACTACCTAACTACTAACAACCTACTAGACGAATACCAATCTGGTTTCCGTAAACATCGAAGCACAACACCCGCGCTGATAAAAGTGACAGATGACCTGAAACTTGCCATGGACAGACAAGAAGCGACTATCATTTGCTTTTTAGATTTCAGCAAAGCATTTGATACTGTCGACTTCGACGTCTTACTACCCAAACTTAGCGGTCTAAATTTCTCACCAAGCGCAGTGGAATGGTTTCGCTCATACATGACGCCTCGTCAGCAACGCGTCCTGTCCGGGAATACAAAATCACAATGGCGGCAGGTAGTGTCAGGCGTTCCCCAAAGCTCAGTACTAGGTCCCATACTCTTCTCTCTGTATGTCAATGATGTGTCATCGGTTCTGACTTATTGCAAATATCATATGTATGCTGATGACCTTCAGTTGTATCTAAGTGCGGAACCAAACAATCTTAAGAAAGCTATTGAAAACTTCAATACTGATCTCGATGCACTATCAAAATGGGCACAGGACATAGGACTAAAACTAAACCCATCTAAAACCCAAGCGGTACTTGTTGGTCACTTTAAGCTAATTAGCCCAAAACATCGGGAATCCGTACCATCTCTTATCCTAAATGGAACAAATATTAACTTCTCTCCCTCAGCAAAGAGTTTGGGGGTAATAATAGATGAAAATCTAAATTGGACAGAGCACTAACTGCAGTGTGCAAAAAGGCATCAGCATCCCTTTATGTCCTACAAAAATATAAAAAAACTCTTCCCTTTCGATCTGAAAAAGAAATTAGTACAAACGCTTATACTCCCAATCATTGATTACAGCGATATTATCCTACAAGGCCTCTCTCAAGAAAACTCGGGACGTCTGGAACTGGTCATGAACGCCTGAGTCCGATATATCTGTGACATTCGACTTTTTGATCACATTTCACCAGCATATGCAAAATTTTCCAGGCTGCGTGCAGACAAACGCAGAGATTTCCATACACTCTGTCTCATCTACTGCCTTATAAATGTACACTGTCCCTCATATCTCTCCTCGTCGTTAACGCTTATGTCTGAACAACATGACAGAAACACACGTTCCCATCATAATAAAATCCTCTCTGTTCCACTGCATCGCTCGGTCACCTTCTCCAAGTCCTTTACAGTAGCGGGAACCCGACTCTGGAATAAAATAACCTCCCTCGGTATGTTAGAGAACTTAAAAACATGTCCAGCTTCAAGAAACAGTTAATGACGTACCTACTTATGCAACAGTAATGCCTTCCTCTGTACACGAATGCACTTCACCTCATTACTTCCCTCTTTCCCCCTCCTTAAGTCTCCCTCCCCCAAAACTCGCTATACTAGTAAACATCTACTTTACACACCAAGATATTAATGTACATCTTCATTACTATTGCCCATTTTTCTCATGGATATCATTATTATTTAATTTTTTTTTACTGTTACTATTATTACTTTTATCATAATTTGTATGTATAGCACCTGTCGTAAATATACTGCCAGTACTTACTTTATTAGGTCTTAGTTATTATTCTTTATTCATATTGTGACTAGAGTACTCTAATTTTCTTATTTAAAGATTGTCATGATGTAACTCTGATGTGTGAAATGCTGCATGTGTGAAACACTGGTCCGATGTAAGAGAGGGCCTGATGGCCCTAATCTGATCAGGTTAAATAAATAAAGAAATAAATAAATAAATATAGCGCTCGTAGAAAGAAGTGTTGCGAGACTGTTACCTGAAATGCTCCTCCGTGATACTGACAAGAGGGAGATTGAGTTAATAATTAAATCTCTAAAGACCAAGAACTCTCATGGATATGACGGGGTATCTAGCACAATACTGAAGTATTGTTCTGTGTATGATAGCCCAGTTCTCAGCCATATTTGTAACTTTTCCTTTGGGAGTGGTCGGTTTCCTGACCCATTAAAGTACTCGGTAGTGAAGCCACTTTATAAAAAGGGAGACAGGGATAATGTTGACAATTATACACCTATTTCTATGCCATCGGTATATACAAGGTTACTGGAGAATTTAAATTCATATAATTTGCTGTCAAATGTACAGTTTGGTTTTAGAAATAATTTAACAACTGAAAATGCTATATTCTCTTTTCTCTTACCACAGGAACTCAAAAAGCTCAGCAGTAGTCCAAACGCTTTTAAGTCTAAACTGAAGAGTTGCCTCATGGCTCACTCCTTCTATTCTGTCGAGGAGCTCCTGGAAGAGCTGAAAAATTAAGCAAATTCCAGTGTTACATTGTTGATTTTCTTTATTTAAACTTACGAATTGTCACCTGAATACGTTTCTTAAATTTCATTTTATCTGTTTCCACTATCGTGTTATAATTTCATGTATTTACTCGTTCCATGACCACGGAGACTTCTCCTTAATTTGGTCCCACAGAACAATAAATAAATAAACGAAACCTGGGGCCTATATTCCTCGTCAGGTGATCGGCCACGCCGCCTGTCCCTCGGAATCTGGCGAACGGCTTCCGCTCCGTGTCGTTTTGTGACGTCAGACCGTCTTTGACAAGCGCCCCCCTCCCGCGTTCCGGACGCCGGACTGATCGCCCACAGCGGCCTCTGGCAGCAGCTGTCCCAACAACTTTTAAACTTCCGTATAAAATTCTTACAGCCTTCACGACAAAAATACCGTCTGTCGCGCCCGTCTATCTATCTCAGTTTTCGAGATACCGAATTCTGAAATGTGGGATTCCTTCGCTAGACGCCCTGTAACTGGTAGGTTAATGAAGACCGATCGAGAACCAGTTATTGCTGCTCAGAGTGAAAAAGGGAAGCGATGTGACAGCCTAAACTCGACAACAACAACAACAACGTTTTCCCACTGCTCCCGCACTTTATTTGTTTATTTTTCTCTGAATATGCGGCCCTCCAGGGTTGCTCAAACATTCTCAGTTTCGGGGCAGGTTGGTGCCGCCCTTCGACCATAAATATAATAGACTGGCCCTGACGTCATTTTCGTGGCTCCAACATCTCTTGGCTAAAGTCACGCGAATGTTGGCAAAACGTGGTTGTTTCGTGTTGCGCTTATGGCTGTACTCAGCGTTTTGTCGGGGGAAATGACATTACATTTCACGCGTGTTTCTATGATAGTGCAGATGAGTTTATTGAAATCTGCCGACGTGACTTTTATATGTTTTTTACACTTGAAATAGAGTATCACGTACATTAATGTGTTGAAAGTGGTGCCTGTAAAGTCAGACTCATATTACATTTTGGAAAGTATCTGTGATAACTCGGTTACAGAAGTAAGTATAACTGTTTCTCGTTCCTACTCATAGGTTCCCTACGGATGAAAACCGAAGGCAGCTTTGGATACAGGCCCTGAAACGGAAAAACTTGTAGCGACACGACACAATGCGTGCAGACCCGTGCAGCCGTCGCAGCATGTAGCTGTAGCCTCTCCCCCCCCCCCCCCCCCCTTGGTAGCAGCTGCAGCAGGTCACGTGACGGTGACGTCAGCTGCGAGTCGCGCAAACCAGACTTCCGAGAAGGGTGGGCCGCAGGCGGCACGGCGGCTGAGCTCGGAACGCTGGCAACAACGGAGCAGAGACCCTATCAGCAGGCGGAGCGTCCGTCACACGTGTTAACGCATTCCGCGGACGTCTTGTCGCACAAGACCCCCACAGCCGCTGCGCGATTCTCCTTACTGCGCCTCCAGTTTCGGTCCAACCGCTCACCGCGACACCACAGTAGGCGATGTTTTGAGTCTGGTGACGGTCTCGCAGGCTGGAACTGCTGGCGGAACAAAGAAATTCGTTTAGCAGCCGTCGACGTGTTTTCCAGCACGAGTTTCAAAAAGTCTGTACCCGTACAAAGTAACCGAATGTTGACAGTTAACGCTTTTTCACAAAGTAGCACGCTCATAAACGACTTTTACGCGGGGGATCCGAAAAGTTTCTAGCCTAACAAATACAAAATGACAGAAATTTCATAATAACTATTCAATTTTCAATACAACACCCGCTTACACTAAAACACTTGCGTCCACGCTTCTGCAAACAATTCGGATAGAAGCTCACCGATTTCGAGTCTAGCCGAGCGTTTACAGCATCAATCACTCCGCCATCGTTGTCCAATCGACTTCCTTTGAGGACCGTTCTAAGGTTTAGGAAAAGAAAAAAGTCTGACGCAGCCAAATCTGGAGAATACGGCGGATGACGTGACAATTCGAGCCCGCAGCCACGCAGAGTTTCCAGGTGTTTTTGCGAATGCTCTGTGCGCCGGTGCGTTGTCCCGATGCAAAAGAACGCCGCGCGCCAATTTTCCGCGCCTTTATTTTCTTTATCTCTTCTCTCAAACGGCGCAGGAGGAGGAAACAGTACGATTCGTTGATAGCTACGCAGTTTTGCGAGTAATCCACTGTAATTACCCCTTCTGCATCCCATTCTGCATCACATTACCGGCTGATTTTTGCACCCGGATTTTTTTTTGGAGAAGCGGATGAAGGATGTTTCCTTTCTTGTGACTTGTTTTGTCTCAGGATCACAAAGGTATCACATACCTTGCAAGAAAGCCGTCTTCATCCGCTTCCAATTGCCGGCCGATTTCCTAAAAACACTGCACACGCTCCCGTCTCTAGTATGCGTTCGAGTCTTTCGGGACGCAACGAGATTAAATTTTCCGCATTCCCACAATATCCGCAGCCACGTCACGAGCACGCCCGTGGGAGATTCCAAATGCGGTCTGAAGGTGCTACAACGTCGTTCGACAATCCTGCGAAATTGTATCGTAAATTGCAGCCATTGTTTCGTCAGGCGCGTCTTCCACGCTCCTTGTTCCACGTTCGAAGTCTGACGCCCAGTCTGTCACTGTCACATAAGGCGGAGTACTGTGCCTGAGTGTATTCCGGCATCCGCAATTTCTTTGGGCGTCATTCCTTTCAAATGAAGACATTCAATCACAGCACGACTCTCGATATTCGCCATTCAAAACGTTTCTCCGCAGTGCCGTATGATTGTCAGCCGCGCGTGCCTTACGATTGTTCGCCTGCCTGGGTTACTTCCCTCCAAGCGGACTCTCCCAACATCCCACTGTTTCGTTTACCTCGGCCAGCGTCAGTAGTACCGTTGGTGTGTGTGTCGCTACGTGTTGATGTGAACGTCTTGGTTCCTTTGTTCGTTTGTTTCGTTTTTTGTCACTGCTAAAATGCTGACCATTCAAGAACGTGTGTTTTTAGTCGAACGAGTGTTCGGAGGTGGTGGTAAATACGCAATTTTATTTCGTCAAACATTTAATTCAGTTTTCCCGGAGACAACACGCCCACATCGCGATACTGTGCGAGATTTGACTAACAGATTTCCAAGTACGGGTTCAGGGACGGATGCATCGAGAAGTGGTCGTCCTAGCGTTTTGTCTGGGGACAAACTGCTCGATATTTCAGATAAAATGTCCACGAGTCCGAACAAGTCAGTAAGAAAACTCGCCCACGAAATCGATGTTAGTGTCGGAACGACCCACAAACCTCTATGGAAAAAATTCCATACAAAGTGACAGTCGTGCAAGAACTGAAAAATAGTGATCATGGCAAGAGGCTGCATTATTGGCAATGGTTCAAAAATTTCGTTCAAGAAGGGATATTCTTAATGAAACGGTTTCCACTGATGAGGCGCGGTTTCATTTATCCAGGTACATGAACTAGAAAAATTCTCGTATGTGGAGTACTGCAAATCCATTGTGTATTCACGAGGAACCACTTCATTATGTGAAAATAGGAGTTTGGATTGCAATTACTAGACGTCGGTTTGTGGTTCCGATATTTTTCTACGAAACAATAAACGCACAGCGATACTGCAGTGATATTCTGTACCTACTCATAGGAGAACTTGTGTCACGTGAAATACTGAACAGTTATTTTGAACAAGATGGCGCAACCGCGCATACAGCTCGCGCTTCAATGTCTCTGCTCGCGGATGTTTTTGGTGGTCGCATAATTTCACAGGGACTTTGGCCTCCACGATCGCCTGGCCTAACACCACCTGACATTTTCCTCTGTGGTGCAGCGAAAGCAATCGTGTATAAAAACCGTCTAAAGTCCACTAATGAACTGAAAACTGCAATATCCACTTCCACTGCTTCTGTTAGAGAACAAATGTTACAGCCTGTGTATACGACAACAGGGGGACACTTTCAACATTTAGTGTGAAAATTTTAAGTAAAAATGAACATTCAATAAATTAATAACTTTTATTTCACTGCGGCATACGGCACTCGCGGCTAACGATCACACGGCACTACGGAGAGACTTTTTGGACAGCCCTTACAACGGTATGCAACGCATCCTAGCGGCAGAAGTAAGAAGCTGACAAAACTCTACCACCTGGTGAGCAAGATGTATGAGACAGGCGAAATTCCCTCATACTTCAAGAAGAATATAATAATTCCAATCCCAAACAAAGCAGGTGTTGACAGATGTGAAAATTACCGAACAATCAGTTTAATAAGTCACAGATGTGAAAATTACCGAACAATCAGTTTAATAAGTCACAGCTGCAAAATACTAACGCGAATTCTTTACAGACGAATGGAAAAACTAATAGAAGCCGACCTCGGGGAAGATCAGTTTGGGTTCCGTAGAAATATTGGAACACGTGAGGCAATACTAACCTTACGACTTATCTTAGAAGAAAGATTAAGGAAAGGCAAACCCACGTTTCTAGCATTTCTAGACTTAGAGAAAGCTTTTGACAATGTTAACTGGTATACTGTCGTTCAAATTCTAAAGGTGGTAGGGGTAAAATACAGGCAGGGAAAGGCTATTTTCAATTTGTACAGAAAGCAGATGGCGGTTATAAGAGTCGAGGGACATGAAAGGGAAGCAGTGGTTGGGAAGGGAGTGAGACAGGGTTGTAGCCTCTCCCTGATGTTATTCAGTCTGTATATTGAGCAAGCAGTGAAGGAAACGAAAGAAAAATTCGGAGTAGGTATTAAAATTCATGGAGAAGACAAAAAACTTTGAGGTTCGCCGACGACATTGTAATTCTGTCAGAGACAGCTAAGTACTTGGAAGAGCAGTTGGACGGAATGGACAGTGTCTTGAAAGGAGGGTATAAGATGAACATCAACAAAAGCAAAACGAGGATAATGGAATGTAGTTGAATTAAGTCAGGTGATGCTGAGGGAATTAGATTAGGAAATGAGACACTGAAAGTAGTAAAGGAGTTTTGCTATTTGGGGAGCAAAATAACTGACGATGGTCGAAGTAGAGAGGATATAAAATGTAGACTGGCAGTGGCAAGGAAAGCGTTTTTGAAGAAGAGAAATTTGTTAACATCGAGTATAGATTTAAGTGTCAGGAAGTCGTTTCTGAAAGTATTTGTATGGAGTGTAGCCATGTATGGAAGTGAAACGTGGATGATAACCAGTTTGGACAAGAAGAGAATAGAGGCTTTCGAGATGTGATGCTACAGAAGAATGCTGAAGATTAGATAGATAAATCACATAACTAATGAGGAGGTATTGAATAGAATTGAGGAGAAGAGGAGTTGGTGGCACAACTTGAGTAGAAGAAGGGATCGGTTGGTAGGACATGTTCTGAGGCATCGAGGGATCACCAATCTAGTATTGGAGGGCAGCGTGGAGGGTAAAAATCGTAGAGGGAGACCAAGAGGTGAATACACTAAGCTGATTCAGAAGGATGTAGGCTGCAGTAGGCACTGGGAGATGAAGAAGCTTGCACAGGATAGAGTAGCATGGAGAGCTGCATCAAACCAGTCTCAGGACTGAAGACCACAACGACAACAACAACATAAACACCCTTAAAAGGGTGACCTTAAAAGTAGATGGTGTCGTTTGCGCGAGACGTTACGGTAACCATCTCGGGCTACAAACTTTCCGACCGCCGCTCGTACAGTGGAACGCGTGCCCGCCAGGATGAAGTAGAGACAGTTTGCCTGACGTCCTGAGAACAGGAGGCACACCTGCCTGCGTTCTTGCAGAGAGTCGCTTACGTCCTCGGCAAATTTTAATTTCGGGCCGCCGTCTCCTGCGAAGAGACCGCGCGCGGCGTTTCCCACGCTGTCTCGACTATAGTGCGTTTAAAATTAGTTGGGACTTCTGATGTCTGGCTGACCCGAGGTGGACGTAACGGCATTGCCCAGGTAACACCAATGGCGAGCCGGCTCCACCTACAGCGCAGCCAGCAGTTCGGCAGGTAACGCCCCCTCCCCCCCCTTGACAGAAACAACAGTGAAGTAGTGATGGGCTAAACTGCGATTTTCCGATATCAGTGATTTCTGTGAATGCTACTTTTCAGTATCTGTTATTCTTAACTGTGATTTGTCGCAGTTAAGAGTCGCAGTTAAGGAACCTAAGTCGCGTATCCCTCCGCCACTGCTATTTCTGCTACTTCCGCGATTTCTGCGACTTCTGCTACTTCTGCGATTTCTGCTACTTCTGCGATTTCTGTGACTTCTGCTACTTCTGCGATTTCTGTGACTCCTGCGATTTCTGCGACGTACCGCCGTATGAAAAAGTTACATCTGTCCACACAGAAAATTGCATCTCAACAAACCGGTCATTCGTAAGTATGTTTTACGTTTATTCTTCCGTTGGCTTTAATTTTGTATTAAAGAAACAACTGTGAAAATATTAATAGTGTAATTAATATGTAAGTAGCCGCACAGTACCGTAATAGTTCGTGTTTAGAAAATGAATTCTAACATATTGTTATCTTCATAGGTACCTGAACTACATTTCAGTCACTCAGTAAAGAGATAATTCAAAGTATCATTGTCAACAGATCTGAAGAAATTGCCAGTCTTTAGACCGTTTTCGTCAGATGAGAGGTTAGTTTCTAAGCGTTTTGATGGACTTAATTACTTCAGTGAGATCGTTCTTGCGAATGTGATATAGCAAATATTAGCAAATGTGATATAGCAAATATTAACAATCTACTCTGTCAATTATATTGCTAGTAATTAGTGACAGCAAAAATTGTTTAATAATCCTTGTGTTTTTGCAGACGCAGTTCTGACTGATTACTGGTTGCTGTACATATCTATCCACATCAAGGCTGTTGAGAGAGACTCGTGAAGATTCAAGACAGCTCTTAGAGGATTTGCAGTTTAAAAGTGAAATAATTATGAAATAAGTGTGCGACTGATTAAAGTGTTTTATTGAAGTTGTTGTGCGATTTTAAAGGAATAATAAATGTTAAATACATTGAGTGACTAATAAAAATCTCATTTTCCACATGTTAAGCCGTCCTATACCCGTAATTTTCCGCCACTTATTTATTGGTAAACACTTGTTGGATACAGACGTGCCGCCCCCCCCCCCCCCCCTTTCTCCACAATCTTGGTGTGACTCTGACCTGTAACATATCCTGAAGTCTACAATATGCATTTTGAGGCTGTTGTTATGAAGGTGGGGAAGTACAGATCTTCCAGTTAAATCAGGAATAGCTTAAGTGCATTACTTGAAAGTGACACAGGAAAAGCTTACTTATGTAGGTGGTAGTAGTGTCGGCAAAAAGTTCTTGTGTGTGAAGTTGCCATGTAGAACACCAGGTGTAAAACTTTTCTCCCGAGTCTTGAACTGTGTCGGAACAAAAGTGAGGCGTTCATATGACTGTTTTCATTTCTCTACACTTATACAGATGTCTGAGTTCTGCTGTGTTAACATTGCAAAGTCCTGTAGGCATGTGGAGTACTAACCAAAACTGTCATATAGGAAGCAGAATCAAACACATTTGTCACGTTACTTGATATTTTCAGGAGAAAAAGGCAATATTGCTTCTTATTAATATAATACATTCAGAGTCACAGCAGTATTTGACCAACCATAACTGATGCTGAATGTGCATGTCGTCATATAATATGAAGGGCTTATTTCAATAGTGGTACAAGTCCATTACCTACACTTTTCTGTCTATAATGCTTCTGAAATTAGTGATCCAAACAAACATAAACAAAGGTTCATCTCTAGCAAGAAGCCATATGCTTGAATATTTCTGGTATCTCAACTGCAGATTTTTCAGCGCTCATTTAACTGTACGGCTCTATATCTCAAAATTAACAAAAATGGACTTGTACCACTACTGAAAAAAGCCCTTCATATGCACACACAGCACATCGATCTCGTGGGGCACAAGGCTCTCATAACGAAGTACGTACGTCGGTCAACAGATGACACTAGGAAAAGTATGTTAACTGCGCTTTTTAGTTGCTACTTGCGACTCTTAGTTGCGATTTGTCACAGAAATCGCAGTTTGACTCGGTAGCGAATAGTGTAGTATGAACTTTGCTCAACAGATGGCAGTGCTAACTGCGCTTTTTAGTTGCTACTTGCGACTCTTAGTTGCGACTTGTCACGGAAATCGCAGTTAGACTCCATAGCGTACCGCAGAGATGGACGTAGTACGAACTTTGGCCAACAGATGCCACTGTTAACCGCGCTTTCTAGTTGCTACTTGCGACTCTTAGTTGCGACTTGTCACGGAAATCGCAGTTAGACTCCATAGCGTACCGCAGAGATGGACGTAGTACGAACTTCGGCCAACAGATGCCACTGTTAACCGCGCTTTTTAGTTGCTACTTGCGACTCTTAGTTGCGACTTGTCACTGAAATCGCAGAAGCAGTGCTAAATTCGACCAATAGATGGCTCACGTCTTTGAGTGTGAAATACTATTTGCGACTGCTAACTGTGACTGAAATCGCAGTTAGATTCTGTAAAGTTGCTACTGTGATATCTGTGACTTCTCAGTCACTGTGATTTCTAACAGATACGCGATTTCCTGCCCACCACTACAGTGAAGTGCATCTGAATACGAGACTTGCAGTAAAAGTGAAGTCCGAGAACACGTTTGTGGGCTGGGAAGATAACGTCTTGCTGCAAAACATTCCTCGGAATTCTGCAATAGTAATGGGCGAAAAGCTATACAAATCTGCCACGATGCATAAAGCTCCAACAATACGGTAAAGGAAAGCGGAGATTTTGCGGGTACAAAGAAATGTTCCACGAGATAAAGGTGAAGCAAGCGTGTATTAGGGGAGGGTAATGGAACTTGTAGTGCTGTACAAGCCAAGATTTCACGCCACCGGCTGGACGAACTGGCTAACGGTAAAGGGAACAGTTTAGTCAGGCTGCCTTCGTATCGTGCTCATTTAAATCTGAGTGAGAGTATATGGGGGCTAGGTGAAAAGTAATGTGGCGATAAACGTCAACAAGTTTACGCTGGGTGACGTTGAAGTGCTGACAACAGAAGCGACTGAAAATGTTGCGCGACAGGAATGGTTTCGATTTGTCAGCCGTACGAAGAGGGTAGCTGAGGGGACATTGGTTCGTGAACGACTGTGACCAGTTTTGACGAATACGTAACTTGTCTTGTTGAAATCTGCTTCTTTTGTTAAAACAGCTGAGTTCAGAAGGCCGGCCGTTGTGGCCGAGCGGTTCTAGGCACTTCAGTCTGGAACCGCGCGACCACCAGGCTCGCAGGTTCGAATCCTGCCTCGGGCATGGCTGTGTGTGATGTCCTTAGGTTAGTTAGGTTTAAGTAGTTCCAAGTTCTAGGGGACTGAGGACCTCAGATGTCAAGTACCATATCGCTCAGAGCTATTTGAACCACTTGAACAGTTCACAAGTATTCACCTCACCAACAGTGTAATGCAGTTGAGATTGGCACATCCCGAAATAGTGTGTCATTAAACTAACAACCGAGTGCTAGTCAGGTAAATAGTTTATGAAACGGGCTGCTCTTAGTATAAAAGTAAACTTGCCACTTCTTGACTTATACTGCCACAAAACCCACACCACTTCTCGTTTCACCAGCTATCAATGGCTCTCAACAATTACGTTATTTCAGTGAAAAAATGTGTAGTCGTTTGAATATCGCGGTAGATACGAAAGTTTCGCATATTATCGTATGACGAAACACTCTCCACTTTCCGCGCTATCATTTGCCAAAATCTTGTTTGGATATCTCAAACCGTTTATGAGATACGAGGAATTTATTAATATCTTATTCCACTTTTTTTTTTTTTATCGACGCATGAGTTAGTCGCGGAGCGCTTTACATATACACTACTGGCCATTAAAATTGCTACACCAAGAAGAAATGCAGTGATACAGGGGTATTCATTGGACAAATATATTGTACTAGAACTGACATGTGATTAGATTTTCACGCAATTTGAGTGCATAGATTCTGAGAAATCAGTACCCAGAACAACCACCTCTGGGCGTAATAACGGCCTTGATACGTCTGGGCATTGAGTCCAACAGAGCTCGGATGGCGTGTACAGGTACAGCTGCCCGTGCAGCTTCAACACGATACCACAGTTCATCAAGAGTAGTGACTGGCGTATTGTGACGAGCCAGTTGCTCGGCCACCATTGACCAGACGTTTTCAATTGGTGAGGGATCTGGAGAATGTGCTGGCCAGGGCAGCAGTCGAACATTTTCTGTATCCAGAAAGGCCCGTACAGGACCTGCAACGTGCGGTCGTGCATTATCCTGCTGAAATGTAGGGATTCGCAGGGATCGAATGAAGGGCAGAGCCACGGGTTGTAACACATCTGAAATGTAACGTCCACTGTTCAAAGCGCCGTCAATGCGAACAAGAGGTGACCGAGACGTGTAACCAATGGCACCCAATACCATCACGCCGGGTGATACGCCAGTATGGCGATGAAGAATACACGCTTCCAATGTGCGTTCACCGCGATGTCGCCAAACACGGATGCAACCATCGTGATGCTGTAAACAGAACTTGGATTCATAAGAAAAAATGACGTCTTGCCATTGGTGCACCCACGTTCGTCGTCGAGTACACCATCGCAGGCGCTCCTGTCTGTGATGCAGCGTCGAGGGTAACCGCAGCCACGGTCTCCGAGCTGACAGTCCGTGCTGCTGCAAACGTCGTCGAACTGTTCGTGCAGATGGTTGTTGTCTTGCAAACGTCCCCATCTGTTGACTCGGAGATCCAGACGTGGCTGCACAATCCGTTACAGCCATGCGGATAAGATGCCTGTCATCTCGACTGCTGGTGATACGAGGCCGTTGGGATCTAGCACGGCGTTCCGTATTACCCGCCTGAAGCGACCCATTCCATTTTGTGCTGACAGTCATTGGATCTCGGTCGACGCGAGCAGCAATGTCGCGATACGATACACCCCAATCGCGATAGGCTACAATCCGACCTTTATCAAAGTCTAAAACGTGATGGTACGTATTTCTCCTCCTTATACGAGGCATCACAACAACGTTTCACCAGGCGACGCCGGTCAACTGCTGTTTGTGTATGAGAAATCGGTTGGAAACTTTCCTCATGTCAGCACGTTGTAGGTGTCGCCACCGGCGCCAATCTTGTGTGAATGCTCGTAAAAGCTAATCATTTGCATATCACAGCATCTTCTTCCTGTCGGTTAAATTTCGCGTCTGTAGCAAGTCATCTTCGTGGTGTAGCAATTTTAATGGCCGCTAGTGCATGTCAGTTCGCTATTAGGATTAAAAGCTGGCACTGACCGCAACCTCACAACGGACTCCAGCGTCCGGGGGTAGACCTAAATGTGGTGCGCCACACGGAATGTGTCTGCATCATCTGTATCACACTCAGCAAACCACGTAATGGTGTGTGGCGGAGGGACGTAATGTCAATGACTCGGCCTAAAAAACTTTCAGGCGCTCTTTACCTGGGCGAGGGTCAGGAAGAAAGATTAGGGTGCAGCCTTCTGTCGACGACCGCGTCATGAGCGACTCGGCAGGAACAGAAAAACAGAGGGCAGTCGTGTTGCGAGATGTTGCCCATCCTGCGTCACTCAAACGCGAGAATTATACAGGCTGGTCAGACGGTGGGAAAAGCTTGTAACGTTGTTGCAGCCGAAGTTGTGCTGGGAAACAGATGCTAAAGAAAAAATACCCTGGCCAGAAGGAGTGGCGCGGTCAGGGTACCGCGGAGGACTTTTAACTACCTGCGTACACGAGGTACAGCGAACAACAGTTCGTCCATCCCGGGAATCGAAAAGCTCGGTCAGTTTTCCGTGTTATCGACGCTGACACTGGCAAGATATCGATTCCAGGTGTTACAAGAGTTTCGAGAAAGACTTAATTTCGATAAAATAAATACGGCATAGTCATGCTCTACGAGGCGGGCGACTAATTTGACAATAATCACAAGTTCTCCAACAAGTTCTCCATCTCGGCACACCAGTGACAGAATGTTTGTTTGATGCACTGGAAACGTCGCATCTGCGAGCAGTAATCGCTCCCGGATGTCTGACGAGAGATAAATTGCGTAACGCCTCAGATGAGCAGTAAAACCGTTCCTCGCCCGACAGCTGACTCGTACCGTTGCGACCCGGTGGGCCGAAAAGTAAAACGACTGATGCTTTTAATTTCAACTCTGACGTAGGATAACAAATGACAAAAGAAATTTTCTTATTTGATGTTATTACAAATTAACAATTTTCGGATTCTTTTTTTTTTTCCTCCAGTTGTACCGTAAAGCGTCGCTTCTTCTACATCTACATCCATACTCCGCAAGCCACCTGACGGTGTGTGGCGGAGGGTACCTTGAGTACCTCTATCGGTTCTCCTTTCTATTCCAGTCTCGTGTTGTTCGTGGAAAGAAGGATTGTCGGTATGCCTCTGTGTGGGCTCTAATCTCTCTGATTTCATCCTCACGGTCTCTTCGCGAGATATACGTAGGAGGGAGCAATATACTGCTTGACTCCTCCGACAAAGGCCCGTACCGAGCTACTGAGCGTCTCTCCTGCAGAGTCTTCCACTGGAGTTTATCTATCATCTCCGTAACGCTTACGCGATAACTAAATGATCCTGTAACGAAGCGCGCTGCTCTCCGTTGGATCTTCTCTGCCTCTTCCGTCAACCCTATCTGGTACGGATCCCACACTGCTGAGCAGTATTCGAGCAGTGGGCGAACAAGCGTACTCTAACCTACTTCCTTTGTTTTCGGATTGCATTTCCTTAGGATTCTTCCAATGAATCTCAGTCTGGCATCTGCTTTACCGACGATCAACTTTATATGATCATTCCATTTTAAATCACTCCTAATGCGTACTCCCAGATAACTTATGGAATTAACTGCTTCGAATTGTTGACCTGCTATATTGTAGCTAAATGATAAGGGATCTTTCTTTATATGTATTCGCAGCACATTACACTTGTCTACATTGAGATTCAATTGCCATTCCCTGGACCATGCGTCCTGCATTTCAGTACAGTTTTCCATTGTTATAACCTCTCGATATACTACAACATCGTCCGCAAAAAGCCTCAGTGAACTTTCGATGTCATCCACAAGGTCATTTATGTATATTGTGAATTGCAACGGTCCTACGACACTCCCCTGCGGCACACCTGAAATCACTCTTACTTCGGAAGACTTCTCTCCATTCAGAACGACATGCTGCGTTCTGTTATCTAGGAACTCTTCAGTCCAATCACACAATTGGTCTGATAGTCCATATGCTCTCATTCATTAAACGACTGCTTCGACTGTATCGAACGCCTTGCGGAAGTCAAGAAACACGGCATCTACCTGGGAACCCGTGTCTATGGCCCTCTGAGTCTCGTGGACGAATAGCGCGAGCTGGGTTTCACACGATCGTCTTTTTCGAAACCCATGCTGATTCCTACAGAGTAGATTTCTAGTTTTCAGAAAAGTTATTATACTCGAACATAATACGTGTTCCAAAATTCTACAACTTATAGACGTTAGAGATATAGGTGTATAGTTCTGCACATCTGTTCGACGTCCCTTCTTGAAAACGGGGATGACCTGTGTGTGCCCTTTTCCAATCCTTCGGAACGCTACGCTCTTCTAGAGACCTACGGCACACAGCTGCAAGAAGGGGGGCAAGTTCCTTCACGTATTCTGTGTAAAATGGAACTGGTATCCCATCAGGTCCAGCGGCCTTTCCTCTTTTGAGCGATTTTAATTGTTTCTCTATCCCTCTGTCGTCTATTTCGATATCAACCATTTCGTCATCTGTGCAACAATCTAGAGAAGGAGCTACAGTGCAGTCTTCTTCTGTGATGCAGCTTTGGAAAAAGGCATTTAGTATTTCGGCCTTTAGTCTGTCATCCTCTGTTTCTCTACCATTTTGGTCACAGAGTGTCTGGACATTTTGTTTTGATCCACCTACCGGATTGACATAAGACCAAAATTTCTTAGAATTTCCTGCCAAGTGAGTACATAGAACTTTACTTTCGAATACTAAGGATACGATACATATAAATGACCATATCTCGTGACTGCACTGACTTAGAACCCTTAGTGTTTGCCACCGCCAAGGGACAGCAGACTTAAATTTCATCGTAACACGTCCTTTTTTTGTGTCACCAGTCTTGTGACTGCTTTGATACAACCCTCCACGAGCAGCACTTGCAACCTACGTCCTCAATTATTTGCTGGACATATTCCAGTCTTACTGTACAGTTTTCGCCCTCTGCAGCTGCCTCTAGCAGATCTCCTATCACCCTGTACATTCTCCTTGCCAGTTTTTTCCATACGTTCCTTTCCTCTCGATTCTGCGCCGAACCTCCTCATTCCTCACTCGATCACCAAATTTTCAACATTCGTCCGTAGTACCACATCTCAAATCCTTCGGTTCTCTTCTGTTTCGCTTTTCCCACAGTCTTAGCTTTCATTACCACTGAATGCTGTAGGCCAGACGTACATTCTCTGAAATTTCTTCCTCAAATTAATGCTCGGTTTACAGTAGCAAGTTATTGCAGCAATTTACTTGCGCAGAGGAACTTACCGCGCGATTTGCGAGTGTAAACACATCGCCAAGTCGACTTGCGACCGTAGCAATTTTTTGCGGAAGTGACTTGCTGCACGTTTTCCGCTTCCAGTGTGAGCACCACACGAGAAGTGTCTGCAAGTAACTTGCAGCTTTTACGATTTATTTTTATTTCCTGCAAGTAGGAAGCGCAAGTTATAGTAAGTATGTCGTCTGCATAACACTCATATTTAACGTTTTACTTAATGTTCTGACTTAATTTTATGCAACCATCTAACGTATTATATGCAAACAAATTTCAGAAATGGAGGAGAAACGGGAATGGATGAAGCAGGCTACAGAACATTTTATTGAAGCCGTGGAGAGCTACCCCTAAATACGGAACGTGCATAACCGAGACTTTAAGGATAGAGTGAAGAAGATGAGCGCATTAAATGAAATCTCGTCGATATTCGACACATCTCTAGAAGAAGTACAGAGAAAGTAGCCTAACTTGAAGATACAACCCCTTTGCCACCTGCATGCACTCGCTTGTTGTTTTAGGAGTCTAGAAAAAGACGATGTGAAATTATTACATGTTCTATTTAATTAGCTTGTCACTTTCCATTTTATGAGCATTAGGAAAAAAAACTTCCCCCATGAACCATGGACCTTGCCGTTGGTGGGGAGGCTTGCGTGCCTCAGCGATACAGATGGCCGTACCGTAGGTGCAACCACAACGGAGGGGTATCTGTTGAGAGGCCAGACAAACATGTGGTTCCTGAAGAGGGGCAGCAGCCTTTTCAGTAGTTGCAAGGGCAACAGTCTGGATGATTGACTGACCTGGCCTTGTAACAATAACCAAAACGGCTTTGCTGTGCTGGTACTGCGAACGGCTGAAAGCAAGAGGAAACTACAGCCGTAATTTGTCCCGAGGGCATGCAGCTTTACTGTATGATTAAATGATGATGGCGTCCTCTTGGGTAAAATGTTCCGGAGGTAAAATAGTCCCCCATTCGGATCTCCGGGCGGGGACTACTCAAGAGGACGTCGTTATCAGGAGAAAGAAAACTGGCATTCTACGGATCGGAGCGTGGAATGTCAGATCCCTTAGTCGGGCAGGTAGGTTAGAAAATTTAAAAAGGGAAATGGATAGGTTAAAGTTAGATATAGTGGGAATTAGTGAAGTTCGGTGGCAGGAGGAACAAGACTTTTGGTCAGGTGATTACAGGGTTATAAATACAAAATCAAATAGGGGTAATGCAGGAGTAGGTTTAATAATGAATAGGAAAATAGGAATGCGGGTAAGCTACTGCAAACAGCATAGTGAACGCATTATTGTGGCCAAGATAGACACAAAGCCCATGCCTACTACAGTAGTACAAGTTTATATGCCAACTAGCTCTGCAGATGATGAAGAAATTGATGAAATGTATGACGAGATAAAAGAAATTATTCAGGTAGTGAAGGGAGACGAAAATTTAATAGTCATGGGTGACTGGAATTCGTCAGTAGGAAAAGGGAGAGAAGGAAACATAGTAGGTGCATATGGATTGGGGGGAAGAAATGAAAGAGGAAGCCGCCTTGTAGAATTTTGCACAGAGCATAATTTAATCATAGCTAACACTTGGTTCAAGAATCATAAAAGAAGGTTGTATACCTGGAAGAATCCTGGAGATACTAAAAGGTATCAGATAGATTACATAATGGTAAGACAGAGATTTAGGAACCAGGTTTTAAATTGTAAGACATTTCCAGGGGCAGATGTGGATTCTGACCACAATCTATTGGTTATGAACTGCAGATTGAAACTGAAGAAACTGCAAAAAAGGTGGGAATTTAAGGAGATGGGACCTGGATAAACTGAAAGAACCAGAGGTTGTAGAGAGTTTCAGGGAGAGCATAAGGGAACAATTGACAGGAATGGGGGAAAGAAATACAGTAGAAGAAGGACGGGTAGCTCTGAGGGATGAAGTAGTGAAGGCTGCAGAGGATCAAGTAGGTAAAAAGACGAGGGCTAATAGAAACCCTTGGGTAACAGAAGAAATATTGAATTTAATTGATGAAAGGAGAAAATATAAAAATGCAGTAAATGAAGCAGGCAAAAAGGAATACAAACGTCTCAAAAATGAGATCGACAGGAAGTGCAAAATGGCTAAGCAGGGATGGCTAGAGGACAAATGTAAGGATGTAGAGGCTTGTCTCACTAGGGGTAAGATAGATACTGCCTACAGGAAAATTAAAGAGACCTTTGGAGAGAAGAGAACCACTTGTATGAATATCAAGAGCTCAGATGGCAACCCAGTTCTAAGCAAAGAAGGGAAGGCAGAAAGGTGGAAGGAGTATATAGAGGGTTTATACAAGGGCGATGTACTCGAGGACAATATTATGGAAATGGAAGAGGATGTAGATGAAGATGAAATGGGAGATAAGATACTGCGTGAAGAGTTTGACAGAGCACTGAAAGACCTGAGTCGAAACAAGGCCCCGGGAGTAGACAACATTCCATTAGAACTACTGATGGCCTTGGGAGAGCCAGTCCTGACAAAACTCTACCATCTGGTGAGCAAGATGTATGAGACAGGCGAGATACCCTCAGACTTCAAGAAGAATATAATAATTCCAATCCCAAACAAAGCAGGTGTTGACAGATGTGAAAATTACCGAATTATCAGTTTAATAAGTCACAGCTGCAAAATACAAACGCGGATTCTTTACAGGCGAATGGAAAAACTGGTAGAAGCGGACCTCGGGGAAGATCAGTTTGGATTCCGTAGAAATGTTGGAACACGTGAGGCAATACTAACCTTACGACTTATCTTAGAAGAAAGATTAAGAAAAGGCAAACCTACGTTTCTAGCATTTGTAGACTTAGAGAAAGCTTTTGACAACGTTAACTGGAATACTCTCTTTCAAATTCTGAAGGTGGCAGGGGTAAAATACAGGGAGCGAAAGGCTATTTACAATTTGTACAGAAAGCAGATGGCAGTTATAAGAGTCGAGGGGCATGAAAGGGAAGCAGTGGTTGGGAAAGGAGTGAGACAGGGTTGTAGCCTCTCCCCGATGTTATTCAATCTGTATATTGAGCAAGCAGTAAAGGAAACAAAAGAAAAATTCGGAGTAGGTATTAAAATTCATGGAGAAGAAATAAAAACTTTGAGGTTCGCCGATGACATTGTAATTCTGTCAGAGACAGCAAATGACTTGGAAGAGCAGTTGAACGGAATGGACAGTGTCTTGAAAGGAGGATATAAGATGAACATCAACAAAAGCAAAACGAGGATAATGGAATGTAGTCAAATTAAATCGGGTGATGCTGAGGGAATTAGATTAGGAAATGAGACACTTAAAGTAGTAAAGGAGTTTTGCTATTTAGGGAGTAAAATAACTGATGATGGTCGAAGTAGAGAGGATATAAAATGTAGACTGGCAATGGCAAGGAAATCGTTTCTGAAGAAGAGAAATTTGTTAACATCGAGTATAGATTTAAGTGTCAGGAAGTCGTTTCTGAAAGTATTTGTATGGAGTGTAGCCATGTATGGAAGTGAAACATGGACGATAACCAGTTTGGACAAGAAGATAATAGAAGCTTTCGAAATGTGGTGCTACAGAAGAATGCTGAAGATAAGGTGGGTAGATCACGTAACTAATGAGGAGGTATTGAATAGGATTGGGGAGAAGAGAAGTTTGTGGCACAACTTGACTAGAAGAAGGGATCGGTTGATAGGACATGTTCTGAGGCATCAAGGGATCACAAATTTAGCATTCGAGGGCAGTGTGGAGGGTAAAAATCGTAGAGGGAGACCAAGAGATCAATACACTAAGCAGATTCAGAAGGATGTAGGTAGCGGTAGGTACTGGGAGATGAAGAAGCTTGCGCAGGATAGAGTAGCATGGAGAGCTGCATCAAACCAGTCTCAGGACTGAAGACCACAACAACAACAACAACATAGGAAAAAAAATATTTTTATAAGCATATCATTCTGTAAAATTCAGATTATTTCAATAAAAATTTAATTTCATTGTTGTGTTTTCACATTCCCTTCAAATAATTTTCCCTTTTCAAGACGTTAAAAATGGCTCTACATACATCGGGTACGATCAGAGAAATCGTGCTGACGGGAATATGAAACAAGTACATTAGGGACTCGTAAGAGTCTCCCACAAGAAAAGATTTCAAAATTAAAAATTTTTTTGGTTGTATGTTTCACATAAATAAATGGAATATCTATTTTATTGGTAGCTCACCGGTAGCTATAAATTGTAGAGTGACTAGCAAACGTTTCTTTGCTGAAATAGCATTACGGAAGTTTGTGTCTCGTTTTGATATTACGGGCGCTGTTAACATCAACATATACTCCAGATCATTTGAGGACATTCTGCAAAAGTTTTCAAAGGTATCCGAGCTCTCGATACTAAGTTCTTGCAAAAGGTTATTACAGGCACCATTTTGCGATCTTCTCATTATCTACTCTCTAACCCAAATACTTCTCTTTTCCTTTTTCACGTTTTTCATTACAATTACAAGAGCTGCAGCATATCTCACCCGCCTACTTGTCATTTTACACTTCGGCTGACACTCGTAGGGGTTCTGAAAGCATATGTAAACAGTATCAGCAAGTTGTTGACGCAAGTTTCTTGCCAAAGAACTTGCGGAAGAATTTTGCTTAATTCTTGCGCTGCTGTGTTAACACAGCTGCAAGCGGCTAGCAGTAACTTGCAGCAATAACTTCTGCAAGTGACTTGCTAGTGTGAACCCAGCTGAAGGCCTACGTTTGGTAGCAGCAGACTTCCCTCGGCCAGGAATGCTCATCTCGCCAGTCCTGCTACGCTTCTCGTGTCGTCCTCGCCCCGTCCGTCATCGGTTACTTCGCTGCCCAGGTAGCAGAATTCCTTGCCTCGGTCTACTTCGTGACCATCCATCCTGATGGTAAATTTCTCGCTGATCTCATTTCTGCTACTTGTCATTACTTTCGTCTAAACGTCGGTAATAACAGAGGTTTTTCTAACACTCGGACAGACAGAGGGTAACTGTTAGCTTCTGGACCGAGTGAGACAGAGAACCCTAATATTTCAAATAACTTCCGGGAATTCAGCCAGGTAAGACTTTCAGCGACCGCCGATATTTCGGCGGGAGAACACCCCGCCATTTTCAAGGCAAACGGACAGGCGAGGTAGATGGAAATTTAAAACCTCGGTTCTCGGACTGAAGCAGGAAAGATAACACACGCACTGAACACCAAAGTCAGAGCTATCGATGGTGAGACTACGAATTTTCAGGTGAGGTAGTATTGACTCTGTCCCTCTGTTTTTTGACAAGGGAGAGAGCCGGATTCCAAAGAGAGTTTAAACAGAAACCTCCATCCCCTGTTAACGAGGTTGCTCGCTAATTTAACCTCAACTGCCTCCCTAATAACACTGTCCCAATAGCTGGACGTGCATGCCAATATCTCGGTGTTATTATATAACATGGGGTGACCGGTATCGAAGCAATGTTCGGCAATAGCAGATCTTCTTGGCTGCTGTAATCGTGTGTGCCGTTTATGCTCAGTACATCGGTCCTCCACGGTCCTGATACTTTGACCAATATATGCCGTACTGCAGCTACAAGGAATACGATGTACACCCGCCTTACGCAGTCCAAGATCATCCTTGACGAAACTCAAAAGTGCTCTAATTTTAGACGCTGGTCGGAAAACACATTTCACATCGTATTTCCGTAAAATACGGCCTATCTTGTTGGACGTGTTTCCTACGTAAGACAAAAAGGCAGTAGACTTAGGTGTTGACTCAGAATTATCGTCAATCATCCGATGTACAGTTGGTCGGTAGCGCAACGCACGTTCAATCTGTCTATCACTGTAACCATTTTGACGAAACGTAACTTCAAGATGGGACACCTCAGCTGGCAAAGTCTCAGCGTCAGAAACGACATGTGGCCTGTGTACCGAGGTACGAAGTACCCCTTCACGCTGAGCCGGATGGTGACAACTATTAGCCTGTAAGTACAAGTCGGTGTGAGTACGTTTCCTGTAGACGGCATGTCCCAATGATCCATCATCCTTCCTCCTAACCAACACGTCGAGAAAGGGAAGGCAACCATCCTCTTCCACCTCCACCGTAAAACGAATGTTCGGGTGGATCGAGTTCAGATGTTCTAGAAGGACATTCAAATTCTCCCTACCACGAGGCCAAACAACGAAGGTATCGTCAACGTATCTAAAGAAACAGGCTATTGGGACAGTGTTATTAGGGAGGCAGTTGAGATTAAATTAGCGAGCAACCTCGTTAACAGGGGATGGAGGTTTCTGTTTAAACTCTGTTTGGAATCCGGCTCTCTCCCTTGTCAAAAAACAGAGGGTCAGAGTGAATACTACCTCACCTGCGAATTCGTAGTCTCACTATCGATAGCTCTGACTTTGGTCAACTTTGGTGGTACTAGGGTTCAGTGTGTGTGTGTTATCTTTCCTGCTTCAGTCCGAGAACCGAGGTTTTAAATTTCCATCTACCTCGCCTGTCCGTTTGCGTTGAAAATGGCGGGGTGTTCTCCCGCCGAAATATCGGCGGTCGCTCAAAGTGTTACCTGGCTGAATTCCCGGAAGTTATTTGAAAGTTGTACACGTCAGGAGAAACTCAGGTCTCACAGGGAAGCCTAAAGTCCAACACGCTGCGCCCTTTGCCAGTCGTCCAGCTCCAGCGCTGGAGCGGGCCAGCCCTGGTCGTCTCGCAAAACCTGTTCCTCGTTCCATTCCCTCAAACCGAACGAACGTCAGCTGCGCCCGTCCAGCTCACACTCACCACGCCTCAGCTGGCAGCGAGGACTCGGACAACTCGGTGACGCGCCGCACTTTGGCGCGTGGGAATGACTGCCTCACTGCGCGCGTACACCCATCTCACTGGCTGGCGCCAGTGCCAGACAAGCAGGGGGCGGCGCAACGCATCCAACTTTCTTTACTAACGACTACTGTTCAGCACAGCCCCCCCCCCCCCTCCCTTAAACACCGTTATAAGCTCTGTTGCACGGACGGTCCGCCAGTTATGCGAAACACTCTTTTTTCCAAGTTCCCAAACACGTTCCAGCACCTCTGTGCCAACATCAGTGGGTTTCTGGTTTAATTTAATCTGTAATGTGAACGTTTTTATTAGATCATTACGAAAATACTGGAATATTTAGTTCAAAGAACAATTTGTGTCTATTATTTAGTACCTTTTCACTCGGTTTGTTTCGTTTTTCAGGACCGCAGGTAGATGACAAGCTACCTGTAATAAATGCACTACTGGCCATTAAAATTGCTGCACCATGAAGATGACGTGCTACAAACGCGAAATTTAACCGACAGGAAGAGGATGCTGTGATATGCAAATGATGAGCTTTTCAGAGCATTCACACAAGGTTGGCGCCGGTGGCGACACCTACAACGTGCTGACACGAGGAAAGTTTCCAACCGATTTCTCATACACAAACAGCAGTTGACCGGCGTTGCCTGGTGAAACGTTGTTGTGATGCCTCGTGTAAGGAGGAGAAATGCGTACCATCACGTTTCCGACTTTGATAAAGGTCGGATTGTAGCCTATCGCGATTGCGGTTTATCGTATCGCGACATTGCTGCTCGCGTCGGTCGAGATCCAATGACTGTTAGCAGAATATGGAATCGGTGGGTTCAGGAGGGTAATACGGAACGCCGTGCTCGATGCCAACGACCTCGTATCACTAGCAGTCGAGATGACAGGCATCTTATCCACGTCGCTGTAACGGATCGTGCAGCCACGTCTCGATCCCTGAGTCAACAAATGGAAACGTTTGCAAGACAACAACCCTCTGCACGAACAGTTCGACGACGTTTGCAGCAGCACGGACTGTCAGCTCTGAGACCGTGGCTGCGGTTACCCTTGACCCTGCATCGCAGACAGGAACGCCTGCGATGGTGTACTCAACGACGAACCTGGGTGCACGAATACCAAAACGTCATTTTTTCGGATGAATCCACGTTTTGTTTCCAGCATCGTGATAGTCGCATCCGTGTTTGGCGACATCGCGGTGAACGCACATTGGAAGCGTGTATTCGTCATCGCCATACTGGCGTATCACCCGCCGTGATGGTATGGGGTGCCATTGGTTACACGTCTCGGTCACCTCTTGTTCGCATTGACGGCACTTTGAACAGTGGACGTTACATTTCAGATGTGTTACGACCGGTGGCTCTACCATTCATCCGATCCCTGCGAAACCCTACATTTCAGCAGGATAATGCACGACCGCATGTTGCAGGTCCTGTACCGGCCTTCCTGGATACAGAAAATGTTCGACTGTTGCCCTGGCCAGCACATTCTCCAGATCTCTCACCGATCGAAAAGTTTCTGGTCAATGGTGGCCGAGCAACTGGCTCGTCACAATACGTCAGTCACTACTCTCGATGAACTGTGGTATCGTGTTGAAGCTGCATGGGCAGCTGTACCTGTACACGCCATCCGAGCTCTGTTTGACTCAATGCCCAGGCGTATCGCGGCGGTTTTTACGGCCAGAGGTGGTTGTTCTGGGTACTGATTTCTCAGGATCTATGCACTTAAATTGCGTGAAAATGTAATCACATGTCAGTTCTAGTATAATATATTTGTCCAATGAGTACCCGTTTATCATCTGCATCTCCTCTTGGTGCAGCAATTTTAATGGGCAGTAGTGTATTTTATAAAACATACAAATGCATGGCTATGGCATTCCAGTTTGATTGAGAAACACTTGGCACGAACTATAATACACCTCGAGAACGATATTTTCACACTGCAGCAGAGAGTCTGCTGATACGAAGCTCCCTGGCAAGTCAAAACAGTGCGCCAGACCGAGACTCGAACTAGGGACCTTTTCCTTTCGCGGGCAAGTGCTCTACCGACTGAGCTACCCGAGCACGACTTACGCCCCGTCCTCACAGCTTTACTTCTGCCAGTACCTCGTCTCCTACCTTCCAAACTTCACAGAAGCTCGCCTGCGAAACTTGCAGATCTGGCACTCCTGCTAGAAACATCCCCCAGGCTGCGCCTGGGCCGTGTCTCCGCCATGTCCTTCCTTCCTGGAGTGCCACCTCTGCCACAGCTGGCATTACAGAATGCACAGTGGCTCCAGGGAGCAACAACTACTGTGCAAGTGGTAATGACTTTACAGTGACAAAAAGTAACACAGAATATTTGTTGAATTCACGAGTGTTACGTGGCGCCACTTGTCGCAACAGCAATCAATCGTATGCCACGAATTTAGCACGACAGTGGAAGGGGAGTACAATATCTTCGTTAAAAGTAAGACAGTCCGTCGGTGAGACCCAAACCCGATGCCGGGAAGCACCCAGAACGCGCTACTGCGCTTAATAACACCGAACACGAAAACAATGTTATGCCAATCAGCACAGCCATCATTTTTATGAAATACAGCAAGTATTTTAGTGGTAGCAAAAATCAGTGGTGAGGCGTTACACGTCAAGTCGATGTTGAATCAGTGGTGGGGCGTTACACGACAAGCCCGTATGTGTCGTTGCTGTTTGTTGTTGTGGTCTTTAGTCCTGAGACTGGTTTGATGCAGCTCTCCATGCTACTCTACCCTGTGCAAGCTTCTTCATCTCCCAGTAACGCCGGCCAGGGTGGTCGAGCGGTTCTAGGCGTTACAGTCTGGAGCTGCGCGACCGCTACGGTCGCAGTTCGAATCCTGCGTCGGGCATGGATGTGTGTGATGTCCTTAGGTTAGTTAGGTTTAAGTAGTTCTAAGTTCTAGGGGACTGATGACCTCAGAAGTTAAGTCCCATAGTGCTCAGGACCATATGAACCTCCCAGTAACTACTGCAGCTTACATCCCTCTGAATCTGCTTAGTATATTCATCTCTTGGCCTCCCTCTACGATTTTCACCCTCTACGCTGCCCTCCAATGCTAAATTTGTGATCCCTTGATGCCTCAGAACACGTCCTACCAACCGATCCCTTCTTGTAGCCAAGTTGTGCCACAAACTCCTATTCTCCCCAATTCTATTCAATAAATCATCAATAGTTATGTGATCTACCCATCTAATCTTCAGCATTCTTCTGTAGCACCACATTTCAAAAGCTTCTATTCTCTTCTTGTCTAAGCTATTTATCGTCCATGTTTCACTTCCATACATGGCTACACTCCATACAAATATTTTCAGATACGGCTTCCTGACACTTAAATCTATACTCGATGTTAACAAATTTCTCTTCTTCAGACACGCTTTCTTTGCCATTGCCAGTCTACATTTTATATCCTCTCTACTTCGACCATCATCAGTTATTTTCCTCCCCAAACAGCAAAACCCCTTTACTACTTTAAGTGTCTCATTTCCTAATCTAATTCCCTCAGCATCACCCGACTTAATTCGACTACATTCCATTATCCTCGTTTTGCTTTTGTTGATGTTCATCTTATATTCTCCTTTCAAGACACTATCTACTCCGTTCAGCTGCTCTTCCAGGTCCTTTGCTGTCTCTGACAGAATTACAATGTCATCGGCGAACCTCCAAGTGTTTACTTCTTCTCCATGAATTTTAATACCTACTCGGAATTTTTCTTTTGTTTCCTTTACTGCTTGCTCAATATACAGATTGAATAACATCGGGGAGAGGCAACAACCCTGTCTCACTCCCTTCCCAATCACTGCTTCCCTTTCATGTCCCTCGAGTCTTTCAACTGCCATCTGGTTCCTCTACAAATTGTAAATAGCCTTTCGCTCCCTGTATTTTACCCCTGCCACCTTCAGAATTTGAATCAGCGTATTCCAGTCAACATTCTCCAAAGGTTTCTCTAAGTCTACAAATGCTAGAAACGTAGGTTTGCCTTTCCTTAATCTTTCTTCTAAGATAAGTCGTAGGTTCAGTATTGCCTCACGTGTCCCAACATTTCTACAGAATCCAAACTGACCTTCCCCGAGGTCGGCTTCTATTAGTTTTTCCATTCGTCTGTAATGAATTCGCGTTAGTTTTTTGCAACCGTGGCTTATAGAACTGATGGTTCGGTAATTTTCACACCTGTCAACACCTGCTTTCTTTGGGATTGGAATTATTATATTCTTCTTGAGATATAACTAAGATACTGTATCTGATTCCACATACTGTCAAAAGTTTAAAGAAAAATCTAGCGTCATGTTACTCTTTATAAAAGCTGCAAACTAAAAATATAAAATACGCAGTACAACCGTACATCCCAAACTGTAAAATTAAGGATGGGAGGGGAGAGCGGAGGGTAGGTACATGTTTGCGTCATGTAGAGCTGGAAACATAAATCTGCATGAAGGAATAGCTCCTGGGTAGCTGTATTACAGTTCGTGCCAGGTGTTTCTCACTCAAAGTTGAATGCTATAGCCATTCATTACTTCCGAATGGGGGCCGAAGGCCTGACGGCACCGACCGACCGCCGTGTCATCCTCAGCCCTGAGGCGTCACTGGATGCGGATGGGGAGGGTCACGTGGTCAGCACACCGCTCTGCCGGCCGTACGTCAGTTTACCAGACAGGAGTCGCTACTTTTCAGAAGAGAGGCCCCTCGGTTTGCTTCACAGGGGCCGAGTGCAGCCCGCTTGCGAACAACGCTCGGCAGACCGGGCGGTCACCCATCCGAGTGCTAGCCCAGCCCGACAGCGCTTAATTTCGTGATCTGACGGGAACCGATGCTAGCACTGCGGCAAGGCCGCTGGCATCTCTTTCCGTGGTCTATAAAATAATTGAGCATCCGACTCTTTACGTTGTCCGATGACGGATAGATTCCGAAACGCGTCGTATGACCCATAAAGTCATTCCTCGCCCGACGTTGAGTCAGCCCGAATGCCGACCTACCGATTACTACGGCAGCGGTCGGCTGCGCCCTGCGTGCCTCTACGCCACGTTCGTATTGCTGCCTGTCAACGTTTCTCCAACATTTGCTCCGTTCCCCGTCACTATTCGAACAACGCACTGACCACTCATCCCACCTTCCTTTGCACAGGCTCCACGTGTTGAAACCTCCCCTAAGGAAAAATTCATGAACTACTATGATGATAAACATCTTACGTTATTTGATTAGCAAATGAAAGATTTCGAAAGAGAACAAACAATGTATTTACCTTAATACTGTTCAAAAATCATCATATATATATATGATGACAGGTGTCCGACAAGGCGATGGCCTCTCACCTCTTCTTTTCAATCTGGTGTTAGATCTATATAGATAAAACAAAGTCGGGTTTGTTACAACACTTATAACTCGAGATCTGCTGGATCAATTTTCATGGTTTTTGATTTGTTGGATTTGTCTCCGCCCCGAATAGCAGAATACATCTTAAAAATAATGAAAAATTGACGAATAAAAATTTCATGGTTTTTGATTTGTTGGACTTGTCTCCGCCCCGAATAGCAGAATACATCTTAAAAATAATGAAAAATTGACGAATACTTGAAAAATGCGTTATTTTCCCTAAAAGTTCTTTAGTTTCGGAGCTGTCAAATTTTTTTGTCAAAATCTGTAAGTAATGATTGACATTTATGCATGCGTTCATAAACTATTTAAAATGGATGAATAAACTATTATGTGTATTTTTTTTAAAAAAAAGATTGAAAAATATTACGCGTGCGTTCAGAAATGTGTAATGAATACTTAATCATTTCAATAAATGCTCATTTGTTTATTACATGTCAAACATTTGTTGTCCAATCCTGTCAAATACTGTAACAACTATTTATGTGTGCGTTCAGAAATTTATTTTGTGTAAAATGTCTCGAAAGTTCAGGTAGGTACTGTTATATTTGTTTGTTTTAGACATTAATTTGTGTAAATTATTTATTAAATTAATTAAAGATTTGTTCTACAGGTTAACAAAAGTGTAAATGTCTTTTCATAGGTTGTCTATGATTTTTCTTGATAAGCTATTGTCTATGTCTCGATTGTTTTATGTGGTTTTGTGCGAGTGCATATTCAGTATTACTATTAATAAAAATGCCGCGTCCTACAAGATCTAATCTTTCCCAGGGGAGCCGTAATGCAATTAGGCAACGGAATATCGCGAGTCAATTATCTGGCGAAGAACGAGAAATTGCCCGAGAAGAGCGCCGCGTTAGGATTGGAGCAAAGAAGGGCCTTAATTCGTGCTTCTCAAACACAAGAGCAAAGAGAGGCAGCCCGTGAAACGGCTAGATTAGAAACGAGAAATCGTCGAGCTTATCGTGCAGATGAACAGAGGAATAATCTTCGAAGTGCGAGAAGAAATGGTTCAAGTATTGATTTCAATCGAGCAGCGTTTCGATACGATTGCACCTTCGACTACAGCTTGCATCGTTTAGTTTGCATTGGTCCAATGGACGTTGTTTGCCAGCATTGTGGCGCATTGAAGTTTGCTGGTGAAACGCCTGGTTTGTGCTGCCTTGGTGGTAAAGTGACATTGCCATTAGTGGTCCCGCCACCAGAGCCATTGCGTTCCCTGCTTTATGGCGAAACACTAGAATCACGACATTTACTAGCGAACACTCAAAAATACAATGTCTGTCTCCAAATGACTTCATTTGGGGCGGAAATTATCGAAGAACACGCATATAATCCTACATTTAAGGTAATTTACGTTAAAAACTTTATTTTCTATGATTGTAAAAAAAATTTGGAATGTAGTTTGTTAGATTTCTGTATTTGTCTCTAAAATAAAAATGGTATGTTATTATTTGAAAAAAAAGTGTTTGTAAATCTAACTATAACTATGGCTTTGAATTTACAGTTTCAAGGCCAGATTTGCCATCGCATTGGATCATTGCAACCTATTGAAGGTGCACAGCACAAATTCTTGTAAATATACTTCATGGGCAATATGGAAGAACAACTTGACCGGCGTCAAGGGATCAACACAGCTACGAAAAGAGCAATTCTCCAAGATTTGCAGCAAATGCTTCATGAACATCATGCATTGCTCAGGCTGTTCAAGACTGCTTTAGAGCGCATGCCAAGTGATGACTATAAAGTTGTAATCAGAGCAGATAAAAGACCAGCTGGAACACATGAACGCACATTTAATGCTCCAACAATCGATGAAGTGGCAATCCTGATTGTTGGTGAAAACTTGGAAACACGTGATATTGTGCTTACACGACGCAATACTGGGCAACTACAAAGAATATATGAAACACACCGTTCATATGACGCGTTACAATACCCGCTGATGTTTTGGCAAGGAGACGATGGATATCACTTTAATATCAAAATGATTAATCCATTGAATGGTGAGATCAATATCATTGTTTTCAGTTTAACTTGATATACATTTTATTCTGTTTGCTTTTGGTACACAAAAAAAGTTGTCACTCCTAATTTAGTAGAGAGTAGCTTTAAGAGTCGTTAACCTATTAGGGGTTCTAAAATACAATTTTTACTGTATTTGTTTCAGGTGAGGAAACTACCAAGAAGGTTAGTTCGATGAATTATTACGCATATCCTTTGATGATTCGTGAAAATTCTGACAATTATTTGTTGCGATTTCGTCGACTGCTTCAACAATACTGCGTTGACATGTACGTTAAAACCGAAACGGAGCGCCTGACTTTCATCCGGTTGAATCAAGCTAAATTGCGTTCGGAAGACTATATTCATTTACGCAATGCAATAAGCACAGAAGGAGATTCAGAAAATGTTGGTCGATTGACTATTTTACCAGCGACATACACAGGTAGCCCGCGTCATATGCATGAATATGCGCAAGATGCAATGACATATGTTCGTCATTAGGGTCGGCCAGATCTATTCATTACATTTACATGTAATCCGAAATGGATGGAAATTATTCAACTGCTGCTTCCCGGACAAACATCAAGTGATCGACGCGACATCACCGCACGGTTATTCAAGCAAAAAATTCGGTCACTAATAAATTACATTGTTAAGCAACACGTCTTTGGGATTACTCGATGCTGGATGTATTCAGTCGAATGGCAAAAACGAGGCCTACCGCATGCTCACATTCTGATTTGGTTAGTAGACAGAATTCGGCCAGCTCAAATAGATGACATCATATGTGCGGAGATTCCTGCTCCTGAAACCGATCCAGACCTACATGATGTTGTAATCACGAATATGATTCATGGACCATGTGGCACTATCAACCGCCAATCACCGTGCATGGTCGACGGCAAGTGTTCCAAACGGTATCCGCGAAAATTCACGGCAGAGACCATTACAGGCAGCGATGGTTATCCATTGTATCGGAGTGGATCGCCCGATGATAATGGTAGAACTATCACAACTAAAGTGAAAGGAAACGATTTCATAGTTGACAACAGTTGGATTGTTCCATATTCGCCACTTCTTTCCAAAACATTCAAGGCACATTGTAATGTTGAGTATTGCAATTCGGTCAAATCTATTAAATAAATTTGCAAATATGTCACGAAAGGGAGCGACATGGCGGTTTTTGGTATCCAAACATCCAATATCAACGATGAAATCACGCGCTATCAAGTTGGTAGATATGTGAACTGCAATGAAGCAATTTGGCGTATATTCTCATTCCCTATTCACGAACGTTATCCCACTGTTGTACATTTGGGGGTGCATCTAGAGAACGGTCAGAGAGTATATTTCACAGCATCGAATGCTGCTCAACGTGCCGAAACACCTCCAGCGACAACACTGACCAGTTTCTTTGCGATTTGTCAAAACGATCCGTTCGCACGAACGTTGCTTTACTCGGAAATGCCACGTTATTACACTTGGAACGCTACATCGAAGAAATTTCAACGTCGGAAGCAAGGCGATGCAGTTCCTGGTCATCCAGATATGCGTTCTGCTGATGCTCTTGGTCGTATTTACACAGTTCATCCGAAGAATGATGAATGTTTCTATTTGCGGTTGTTGCTGGTACATGCTCGAGGGCCAACATCATTTGAATCACTACGAACTGTTAATGGTATAGTGTGCCCCACATTTCGTGCAGCATGTCAAGAGCTGAATTTGCTTGAAAACGATACTCATTGGGACACGACAATCGCTGAAGCAATTATTTCTGCATCTCCAAGTCAGATACGCACATTATTTGCTATCATCATTTCGACATGCTTCCCATCGAACCCACGTGACCTGTGGAACAAATACAAAGATAACATGTCAGAAGACATTTTATATCGAATTCGTGTCAGCTCAAGAAATCCCGATCTTGAAGCGAATGAGGAGATACATAACCAGGCTTTGCTCTTGATCGTAGATACGTGTTACCTCATGTGCGGCAGTTTGTTAGTTAGGTTAGGAATGCCAGCGCCAGATCGCGGAATGAATGACGCATTTAATAGAGAATTGGAACGTGAACGTGAATATGATCCACACGAACTAATCCAATCAGTTCAAACGAATGTACCACTGTTGAATCCTAAGCAGAAGGAAGTCTATGATACACTGATTAATGCAATTGATGATGGAAATGGTGGCTTATTTTTTTTGGATGCCCCCGGTGGAAGTGGGCAGACATTCCTCATGTCATTGATTTTGGCCACTGTACGTGCGAGATCCGAAATTGCGGTAGCAATTGCTTCTTCTGGAATAGCGGCCACATTGTTAGACGGATGCCGTACAGCTCACTCAGCGTTAAAATTGCCATTAAACCTTCAAACTACTGAACAACCGACATGTAACATTTCGAAACACTCCGCAATGGCCAAAGTTTTAGTAGCATCAAAAATCATCATATGGGACGAATGCACAATGGCGCACAAACGCCCATTGGAAGCACTAGACCGAACATTAAAAGATCTGCGCAATGACTCGAGATCTTTTGGTGTTTCAATGATTTTATTATCTGGCGATTTCCGACAAACACTACCAGTAATTCCAAGATCTACTGCTGCCGACGAAATAAAAGCTTGCCTCAAAGCATCAAATCTGTGGCGATATGGAAACAAACTTCAACTGTCTCTACATATGAGAGTTGCATTGTTGAACGATCTATCTGCTGATGATTTCTCGAAGCAATTGCTGACTATCGGTAATGGCCGTGTTCCTGTTGACGAATCGAGCGGTTTGATTTCATTTCCTCCAAATTTTTGCAATTTCGTCTCATCAAAAGACGAGCTTATCAACAAAGTATTTCCGGATATCATTGCTAACCACAAAAATACTAAATGGTTAAGTGAGCGAGCAATTTTGGCGGCTAAAAATAAAGATGTAGATGACCTCAATTTTATAATTCAAAATCAAATCGTAGGTACTCTGTATTCATTCAAATCTATCGACTGTGTAACAAACGAAGAAGAAGCCACTAATTATCCAACTGAATTTTTGAACTCCTTGGATGTGCCTGGTTTACCACCGCACAATTTACAACTGAAGGTTGGCTCGGTAGTCATCATCCTTAGAAATTTAAACCAACCAAAACTGTGCAATGGAACGCGTTTGGTGATAAGAAAACTGATGAGCAATGTGATTCACGCGTCGATACTTAAAGGAAAATTTAAAGATGAGGAAGTTCTTATTCCAAGGATTCCGATGATCCCGACAGATATGCCCTTTGAGTTTAAACGAATTCAATTCCCGATTCGTCTTGCCTTCGCCATGACGATCAACAAATCACAGAGCCAATCCTTGACTATTTGTGGCCTCAATCTAGAAAATGCGTGTTTTTCTCATGGTCAACTGTACGTGGCATGCTCACGTGTCGGCAAACCATCCGCATTATTTGTTCTTGCGCCTGACCAAAAAACAAAGAATGTCGTTTACCACAAGGTGCTTGAATGAAAATCCGATTAATGAATTAATCAGAGTGTATCCCAACCTGCACAACATAGTTTTCAATGATTTTTTTTCTGACATGTGTTTGAAATACTTAATTATTATTATTTTTTTAATTTTTATTCTCGTTCTGTATGTATTCATCATCATTCATCAAAGTAAAATACTTTTATATTTCTATCTATATTAATATTATTTTGTATCATTGTATTACGTTCATCAAAGCCTAAATTAGTTCAGCTAAAAGGTAACACGACATTCATTGACTGTTAGGCGGTACGAAGTTCGCCGGGTCAGCTAGTAAGGTAATAAAAGAATGCGAAACATCGCAACAGGGGATAACCTTAGGAAACCTACAGATTAAATACCTGTCTTTTGCAGACGATTTGGCGATTGTCACGAAAGCTATAAAAGAAACAAAAGACGCTATTGAAAAACTGCACGAAATCGCTTCCAAAACTGGACTACAGATCTCTTACGAAAAGACACAGTTTATGAGCACAAAGAAACTCTCATCTCTGAACACAAATTATGGCACGATTTACAAAACGGCAAACTTCAAATACCTCGGGAAACACTACAAATGAGTGGACATAACAGAGACTCAAACGAAGAAAGAAACCCTAAACTGGACACGGCATACAGAGTAGTGTGGAATCCATTACAACAAGAAGTCTATCTCACAAAAAGCCAGATTACGCCACTACGACACGGTGGTGCTCCCGGAGGCACTATATGCAGCAGAGACCACACTAATCCTGGGGCATACACGTATCAGACAATTAGAAAAAGTAGAACGGAAAATACTTAGGAAAATATTTGGCGCAACTAACAACAATGGAATATGCATCAAGAAACCTACACAGGAACTGTACAAACATACGGACACAACCACAGAAAAGATTAGAAAACGCAGACTACAATTCTATGGACACCTATACAGAATGCCATCACACAGACTGACCAAACAGATCTTTGACTGGGTCACCACTAGAAACAACAAATGGGTGGCAGAGGTAAAAAACGACCTGAACCAACTCAACATAACAGCAGACACAATAAACGACAGAATAAAATTCAGAAACATCATTAAGAAAAATAAACTACAAGAGATACAATGTGATAAACGAACAGGCGTAAAATGGACCGAAGAACGCAAGCAAGATCACAGCCGGAAGATGAAAGAAATATGGGCAACCAAAAAGGCAATCGAGATGAAGCCGAAGACACGAAGCCGACAAGAAGCATGGACAGAGAACCGGAAACAGAAACACAGCGAGCGGATGAGGCAAGTCTAAGGCAGCAAAACGAACTGGCCATGTAGTTTAGCCCAAATGCGCTCTTTAAGGGCAGAACACCACAGTTCATGATATCCAGTATTACAAATTTACTCTCTCTGATGGACACACGTCCATATCGTCCGCTCTCAAAACTCCGGCACTTGTCTCCCCACATCCACCACTGCTGGCGGCTCACCTCCAACTGCGCAACGCTACGCGCTGTTCGCATCCAAATGCCCAACACTACAATAGCGAATATTCCAACAATGCCAACCAGCCACAGACTGCACACAGCACAGTCAGTGATTTTCATACAGAGCGCTACGTGGCGTTACCAACATAAAAACCTAAACAGCCTACTTACATAGCCACCATGCTCCCCACAAAAAATTTTACAAATTGTTTTGGGCAGTGCCCCACAGATTTGAAAAAATTTTTCATAATTACAATAACAAAGATACCAAATGCACACACTTATTGATACACTGTTGGTCAAAAGCAAGCAATTGTTTTCATAAAGACAGTCCTGATCATTCATCACAGTAGTAGTTGCATTGCACTAAGTCTGATCAGAAAAAGAAAATGCACACGGAAGTAGTGGATTTCCATGCAGTCTTGAGGAAGTAGTGTTGTCCTTCCAACGGAAAGAGGTTGCTGACTCTTTGACATGAAGACAGGTAATGGGCCACAACATAGCAAACCCACAGCAGAGTCAGTCGAAGTTTTGAAGAATAAAATATGTAAGTAGGCTACGTTTTTACGTTGGTAACGCCACGTAGCGCTCTGTATGAAAATCACTGGTTGTGCTGTGTACAGTCTGTGGCTGGCTGGACTCATTCTTGGAATATTCGCTATTGTAGTGTTGGGCAGCGGCAGCTGGATGTGAACAGCGCGTAGCGTTGCGCAG
This sequence comes from Schistocerca americana, assembly GCF_021461395.2. NCBI lineage: Eukaryota > Metazoa > Arthropoda > Insecta > Orthoptera > Acrididae > Schistocerca > Schistocerca americana. The sequence continues at coordinate 208,413,834 of NC_060129.1, read as the reverse complement.
TTGGAGGTGAGCCGCCAGCAGTGGTGGATGTGGGGAGAGAGATGGCGGAGTTTTGAGAGCGGACGATCTGGACGTGTGTCCGCCAGACATATATAAGACTGACTCTAACGCGCGAGCAGCGCGGCGGGCCGGTCCCTATCAGCTCTTATCTTGCCCAACCGGAAGTAGCAAAACCACAATTTCTGCAACACGAGCTAAGTAAATGTATAGGACGCTGTAGCAGAGGCAGCGAAAAATTCTAAGTACGTGTTAGATATGTGTTACGCGTCGAGCAGCGCGTGACCTTGATTGGGACTTAGAATTTTTCGCTGTATATATATATATATATATATATATATATATATATATATAATTTCCATGTTAGAGGTCATTTTAGTTTCTTCCACCTACGCTCAATGGAGCACGTTATCACGATTTCATACGGGATACTCTACCTGTGGTGCTAGAACATGTGCCTTTACAAGTACGACACAAGATGTGGTTCGTGCACGATGGAGCTCCTGCACATTTCAGTCGAAGTGTTCGTACGCTTCTCGACAACAGATTCGGTGACCGATGGATTGGTAGAGGCGGACCAATTCCGTGGCCTCCACGCTCTCCTGACCTCAACCGTCTCGACTTTCATTTATGGGGGCATTTGAAAGCTCTCGTCTACGCAACCCCGGTACCAAATGTAGAGACTCTTCGTGCTCGTATTGTGGACGGCTGTGATACAATACGGCATTCTCCAGGGCTGCATCAGCGCATCAGGGATTCCGTGCGACGGAGGGTGGATGCGTGTAACCTCGCTAACGGAGGACATTTTGAACATTTCCTGTAACAAAGTGTTTGAAGTCACGCCGGTACGTTCTGTTGCTGTGTGTTTCCATTCCGTGAATAATGTGATTTGAAGAGGAGTAATAAGATGAGCTCTAACACGGAAAGTAAGCGTTTCCGGATACATGTCCATATAACATATTTTCTTTCTTTGTGTGTGAGGAATGTTTCCTGAAAGTTTGGCCGTACCTTTTTGTAACACCCTATATATTATGACTTTTGAACACTATTAAGGTAAATACATTGTTTGTTCTCCATCAAAATCTTTCATTTGCTAACTATGCCTATCAGTAGTTAGTGTCTTCGGTATTTAGAATATTTTATTTAGCTGGCAGTATTGGCACTCGCTGTATTGCAATAGTTGGAGTAACGAACATTTTATGTGATGAGATAAGTGATTCATGAAAGTTATAGGTTATTGTTAGTCAGGGCCATTCTTTTGTAGAGATTATTGAAAGTCAGATTGCGTTGCGCCAAAAATATTGTGTGTCAGTTTAGTGTTGATCAGAATAAGTAAAGAGAGTAATGTCTGAGTACGTTCAATTCTGCTCAGCTGTTTGAAAATCAAATAACGTAAGAGGTTTATCAGGACAGTAATTCATAAATTTTTCCAAGGGGATGTTTGAGTGTTCTGCAGGTCGCACCTGGCTGCGGGCCTACACTCCACACTCTACACTCCGTTCGTCACAAGAATAAACCTGATGTACAGCGGCTGTAGCACAGGTGCACTGGTGTTATTACGCTCTTGGAAGTAGGTCCTACTTACGTATTAGATATCTTATTACTATGTCACTCTAAATGACACTTTAAGACATTCTGATGTGCCAACTGCCGTCAAAGTTTTCTTTAATTGTACTTTATCTCAAAAATCGTGTACAGTCACAGTCTCTGTGGCCGCAAGTTGCGCTCTCATTCATAACGGTACTTTGCGGGCAGGCGTGTCAATTAGCATCATATTAATTAAAATGGGGGATAAATAGACTTTATTTTGGAAGAATTAAAAAGGGAAATTAATACGAAACTTTATTAACTGCACAGTATTACTAAGAAGCATTATAATGAAAAGTAATAAAAAGCAAAGTAGCAAAGACCAAGGGGGACAGAAAGATATAGGGGCGCGTTTGTTTTTTAATACATATAAAAGAACATGTAACACATTATTGAGCTCTCTACCTTCATTTATCGCGATCGAGCTAGTCGATGAAAAAGTGGTGCGCGACTGCGAAATTCGTTAAGGAGGTTATTTAAAGACTCTTCAAGCACGTTTAAAGTACATTACGTGTGACGAAGTCATCAGAGACGTTATCGTCGGGTAAAGTGAAAATGAATCCGACAACATAATTCGAAGCTTGTGTTAGCTGGGAAAAATACTCTTGGGGAAACTATTATGGTTGCGGAACCCACGAAAGTTGTGCGCAACGGAAAGCTATAGTTTACGTAATTCTGCATTTTATAAAATGGTGGACCGCGTTTGCGCGGAACATTAATAGAATCTTATCCTTGGACGGTTGCGGGGGTAACTGATACAAACAACGCGCCAGCATAAAAAATAGTTCGCTTATTAACTACCAAATATTATGTGATTCTTGAGTTTCTCCCGGCGTATTTGATAATCAATATATCCACTGGTGTGCTGCCGGTCTATAGTGTCCAACGGGCGCAATATTTCGGCGATCATACATGTCGCCATCATCAGGTGAACTGACGGACTGAGCTCCTGTGAACGTGCCGGCACGGAGATCCGTACGCTATGGCAGCTCAGAGGGAACTGGGTTGGGTCGCTCTCTCGCTCGCTAGAAAATCGCGGACCTCCTCTGTCCGGAGATGTGGAGGCTAAGCAGCAGTGCTGCTGGTCCTCCTCAAACCGCTCTGTTGTCATATTTGTGGCCTCTCGTTGGAATGGGCCTCGGCTACCAGCGGAGTTTAGACTAGCGAAGTAGTTTATTATCGGTGTGTCTTGTGGGGCGGGCTGACGCCTGCCGGAGCGCCACTCCTACTTCACCCACTTCTCTGTGACCAGGGAGATGTGTTCCCAGTCCGAAGGGGTGAAGATGGGGCGGCTATTGAGCAGAATCAGCTCCTTCTTCGTTACCGCCTCACGCAATGTGCAACGCATGAGCTGAAGGTCGCACGGTACGTGAGGCAGTGGTGGCGTGAAGGGGTACGTCCCGTCCTTCAGCGACGCCACGATCTTCTTGAGGAAGGGCTGCACGCACCGCTCGTCAGGGAGCGGGAGGGGCAGTCCTTCGTCGGCTTCCGCTTCTTCAGCTTGCGAAGAAGCGGTCGGCATGTCTTCCTCAGGAGGTTCTTCCACGTCTGTCTCCAGGGGAGAAGACAGCGCAGTCGTCCCGACGTCGACTTCCATGCGCGACGCCGCCTGCATTGCTGCAGGAGGCGGGTCGGTGGCGGCGTCTGCCCCCACTGGCCGCCTCACAGGGGCGGCGGGGGCTGGGACAGGCGGCGCCTTCTCGAGAAGCCGCAGCTGTTGAAGCTGCCGGTGGACAGCCACGAGTTCGTCCCTCGTTGCGGCCCTTTCGGCCGCGGAGGCTGCTCGCAGGTGGGCCAGCGCTTGGTCGGTGGCCGCTTGGACGCGGCACGAGGCGCGCCCCTCGCCGGAGCGGGGAGGCAGTGCGGCCGACTCGGCGGCAGCCACCTCACAACTTGCTGTGGTAGCTGCAGCTGCGCTTGGCGGCGTGAGGACCGCCGCAGTTCGCGCATCTGCTGGCCGCTCCGCGTGGTTTGGGGCAGTTTCGGGTGTCGTGAGCCGCCGCGCATTTCAAACGCGCGGCTGCATTCCGGCACACACCCGCCACGTGCCCCAACTGCTGACCTTGAAGCACTGGACCCAGTGATCGCTGCTTGCGCTTCGGCTTCCGCTGTCGCCTGCAGCCGCCGGCGCTCCCCAAAGCATTAATGAAGAGATCCAGCGCGGCTGCCAACTCGTTGCCCCTGCGTCCTGCCATGACTTGTGGATGGAACAAAGGCGTGCGCGAGCGACGGTAACGGTGTGAACCGCAGCGAGTCGAGCAGCGAACGATTCGGTCGCGGCGGCAGCCGACTTAAATACCCTCCGCCCGCGGCGCGCTCCCTCCGCCGTCCGCGCCCAGCGCCACGGTCGCGCGGTGGTGCAGACTGCGACGGCGTCTGAGATGACGTCGGAGTGCTGGCTCTGTCCGCCGTGGTCGTCACAACTATACGTTTGCTCGATTTGCTCTCGATTAACCCAATCGCTGGTTCCCAAGCCTCGCTAAGATTGTAGCCACAGTCACGGTTTATGAGGTCGTCATTGGTGCGAATTTCGATGGCCTCTCTAACAACGCTGTCCCAGTATCTCGACGTCTCTACCACAATCCTCGTGCGTTCAAACTATATAGCGTGATTTTCAGCGACCGCCGACTTGCTCGGATACATCAGTCGAGTGTGCCTCTGGTGTTCACGGCATCGATCCTCGACGGTACGCATCGTCTGACCAATATACGACTTGCCACATAAAATGGGTAGTCAGAGTGGCAGATTCGACGTGCTCTCCGCCCAACCACTGCAGCACAACCTGTTGAGATGAATGAAGTCACGAGGGAGGAGGTAGGCACTGCGTTTATTCCATACACAGGCGCACTCTCGGGGAAAATCGCCCGCATTCTGAAGAAACACCGGGTCGGAACTGTGTTTTGTCCTCCGAATAAAACTCGTGCACTGGTGGGGAGCGCCAAAGATGACCTCGGTTTGAGGAAGGCCGGCGTGCGCCAGATTCCTTGTCAATGTGGCGAGTCGTATATTGGTCAGACGATGCGTACCGTCGAGGATCGATATCGTGAACACCAGAGGCACACTCGACTGACGTATCCGAGCAAGTCGGCGGTCGCTGAACATTGTTTGTCGGAAAATCACGCCATGGAGTATGAACGCACGAGGATTGTGGTACAGACGTCGAGATACTGGGACAGCGTTGTTAGAGAGGTCATCGAAATTCGCACCAACGACGACCTCATAAACCGTGACTGTGGCTATAATCTTAGCAAGGCTTGGGAACCAGCGATTGGGTTAATCGAGAGTAAATCGAGCAAACGTATAGTTGTGACGACCACGGCGGACAGAGCCGTCACACCGACGTCATCTCAGACGCCGTCGCAGTCTGCACCACCGCGCGACCGTGGCGCGGGGCGACCACGGCGGAGGGAGCGCGCCGCGGGCGGAGGGTATTTAAATCAGTCGCCGCCGCGACCGAACCCAGTTCCCCCTGAGCAGCCGTAGCGTACGGATCTCCGTGCCGGCACGTTCACAGGAGCTCAGTCCGTCAGTTCACCTGATGATGGCGACGTGTATGATCGCCGAAATATTGTGCCCGTTGGACACTATAGACCGGCAGCACACCCGTGGATATTTTGATTACCAAATCTTAATTAACGGGGACCTAAAATACTAAAAAAGAAGGATATTATCATCACCTCCAATCCCGATTTATATTTCATATTTAATTAGTGAAAAGGGAAGTGTTAATAAACAAACTACATTTAAATTTTATCCACGATTTTGGCTTCATTACGGAGTCTTGACTACATGATAAACAATATCTAGGGAAGTGTATGCAACGTATCGTCGTAATATTTAGCCAACCAATATTGTGGGACACCAAAAATGTAAATGCATGAAATCGTTCTTACAGCGGATGTATAATGTGTGAGTGCGACGAACTATAATGAGAAACTGAACACCCATTACGTACTTGCATGTTTATCTGCGAAAATGGTCCTTGTGGGTACATCAGCATAGAGTTCGAATAGAATCGCTGCAACATTGCAAACCATTCAGATTAATCGAACATCAAAATACGTATAATGGTGGTACCACCAGGATGTGTTCTTTCTCCTCACCCCCGTGGCAGTAATTGAATTAAGAGTCAGCCGGGAAATACATTTAAATCAGTTGACGACCGTTGAGCTAACGTCACGAATCTTCAAACGTCCACTGCCACGTATGAAGGCGAGTGACACCACGAGCGTTGACGTCGGTCGAGGGCTGTCGTCGTGATCGTGTTGAATGACACTGAGCGGTCACACGTTGTCTCGCTGTTCACAGGTACCGTGCAAACGGATCGCACTGCTTTCTGCTTCGTAGTGAAACACGTAAACAGAACACCGTCAATGACGAGAAACACGTTGTTGTTAATGTGTTTCACAAGATTACTGAGAAAAATCAGGTCTCATATTTTTCGGGAAACATTATATAACAGCCGGCCGGGGTGGCCGAGCGGTTCTAGGCGCTACAATCTGGAGCCGCGTGACCGCTACGGTCGTAGGTTCGAATCCTGCCTCGGGCATGGATGTGTGTGATCTCCTTAGGTTAGTTAGGTTTCAGTAGTTTTAAGTTCTATGGGACTGATGACCTAGAAGTTAAGTCCCATAGTTCTGAGAGCCATTTTGAACCATTATGTAACAAACAAAACGTCGTGTTCCAATTATATGATTGGCGTAATCGGTAGCGTCACAGGATGTGTATGTTGTGGGCCGGCGGTTCGAATCCTCTTGTGGCCTCTAACGCTCTTTTGTTCTGTTTGAATACCTAAATCATTTAAATATGAAATTCATCAAATATACACTACTGGCCATTAAAATTGCTACACCAAGAAGAAATGCAGATGATAAACGGGTATTCATTCGACAAATATATTATACTAGAACTGACATGTGATTACATTTTCACGCAATCTGGGTGCACAGATCCTGAGAAATCAGTACCCACAACAACCACCTCTGGCCGTAAAAACGGCCTCGATACGCCTGGGCATTGAGTCAAACAGAGCTCGGATGGCTTATACAGGTACAGCTGCCCATGCAGCTTCGATATCGCAGTTCATTGAGAGTAGTGACTGGCGTATTGTGACGAGCCAGTTGCTCGGCCACCATTGACCAGACGTTTTCAGTTCCTGAGAGATCTGGAGAATGTGCTGGCCAGGGCAGCAGTCGAACATTTTCTGTATACAGAAAAGCCCGTACAGGACCTGCAACATGCGGTCGTGCATTATCCTGCTGAAATGTACTGTTTCGCAGGGATCGAATGAAGGGTAGAGCCACGGGTCGTAACACATCTGAAATGTAACTTCCACTGTTCAAAGTGCCGTCAATGCGAACAAGAGGTGACCGAGACGTGTAACCAATGGCACCCCATACCACCACGCCGGGTGATACGCCAGTATGGCGATGACGAATACACGCTTCCAATGTGCATTCACCGCGATGTCGCCAAACACGGATGCGACCATCGTGATGGAGTAAACAGATCCTGGATTCATCCGAAAAAATGATGTTTTGCCATTCGTGCACCCAATTCGTCGTCGAGCACAGCATCGCAGGCGCTCCTGTCTGTGATGCAGCGTCAAGGGTAACCGCAGAAACAGTCTCCGAGCAAATAGTCCGTGCTGCTGCAAACGTCGTCGAACTGTTCGTGCAGATGGTTGTCGTCTTGCAAACGTCCCCATCTGTTGACTCAGGGATCGAGACGTGGTTGCAGGATCCGTTACAGCCGTGTGGATAAGATGCCTGTCATCTCGACTGCTAGTGATACGAGGCCGTTGGGATCCAGCACGGCGTTCCGTATTACCCCCCCCCCCCCTCCCCCTGAACCCACCGATCAATATTCTGCTAACAGTCATTGGATCTCGGTCGACGCGAGCAGCAATGTCGCGATACGATAAACCGCAATTGCGATAGGCTACAATCCGACGTTTATGAAAGTCGGAAACGTGATGGTACGCATTTCTCCTCCTTACACGAGGCATCACAACAACGTTTCACCAGGCGACGCCGGTCAACTGCTGTTTGTGTATGAGAAATCGGTTGGAAACTTTCCCAATGTCAGGACGTTGTAGGTGTCGCCACCGGCGCCAACCTTGTGTGAATGCTCTGAAAAGCTAATCATTTGCATATCAGAGCATCTTCTTTCCGTCGGTTAAATTTCGCGTCTGTAGTAAGTCATCTTCGTGGTGTAGCAATTGTAATGGCGAGTAGTGTATCTTAATTAACTCACATTTAAGCATCATTTTTCAAGAAAAATGCACGTCCTGTAGTTTCTAATTACCTATACAACACAATTCTGGTTTTCATTGCAAAGATAAATTCTTAACTACCGATATGGAATAAAAGATTGTTAAAGACAGTCGAAATTCAGAAAACATAAGAATTAAATTTTTGGGAGAAAAAAATGAAAAATCAAACAGTCTATTTGAATGACCCCATTGTTTTGCAGGAGAGTTTTGGTCCCTCACGTGCCGGAGCGATAAGTGTCATGGAAAGATGGGAAACAATAATTTTCACGGTGCCGACCACGTCGTACAAATTGCCCCGTTTCCAGAGTTGTCACCGTAGCGCTGGAACCTGAACACAATAGCACCGGTCTGGAGCCAAGTAAAGAGACTGGTCGCGAGACGTAAGGAGACACGTAAGCTGCCTAACGCACTGCAAATAACGCACGAAGCTTCGTGACACGACACTGCCGAACGATGCCGAGTTCCAGAACATCACGTTATGAAAGAGGAGGAGGAGGATGAAACGCCGAGTTCTTTGGTGTAGCCGGCAGCCTCGTTATCAGAGTAGCAGTTGTGGCGCTGGTCGCGTCGTTGTCAACGTAGCAGCGCTGGAATGTGTTCCTGGAAGTCCGATACGGACAGAGTCCGGACGACTGGCTGTAACTCCTTCAGTGGTTCCAGTATTTAACTGCGTGGCGAAATCCCAGCAGTGCGTAGCTCACGCACAAAAGTTAAAGTCAGGAATTTTCATCACTTTTCTTTTCCGTCTGCTCATCTAAGAAGCATATTCCCTGAGTTTTGCCACACATTACTTCCTTCTGTTTAAAAATTACATGAGATTCTGACAACCGCCAAGACGAGAAACTTACAAGTAGATATCCTCGGTGTAACGAAGCAGCTTAAATTACTCAATAAAGGCAAGGCCTCCGGTCCAGATTGTATTCCAGTCAGGTTCCTCTCAGAGTGTGCTGATAAAATAGCTCCATATTTAGCAGTTACATACAACCACTCGCTCACAGGAAGATCCGTACCTAAAGACTGGAAAATTGCTCGAGTCACACCAACACCCAAAAAGGGAAGCAGGTGTCAACCGCTGAATTACAGGCCTATATCACTAACGTCGATTTGCTGTAGGGCTTTGGAACATATACTGAATTCGAACCTTATGAAGTACCTCGAAGAAAACTATTTATTGACATACAGTCAGGACGGATTCAGAAAATATCGTTCTTGTTGAACACAATTAGCTCTTTGTACTCGTGAAGTAATAAGTGCTATCGACAGGGAATGTCTAATTGATTCCATATTTTTAGCCTTCCAGAAGGCTTTCGACACCGTCGTCTATCTAATCGAACTGCGTGCCTACGGAGTATCGCCTCAGTTGTCCGACTGGATTCGTGATTTCCTGTCAGAAAGGTCGCAGTTCGTAGTAATAGGTGGAAAGTCATCGAGTAAAAGATAAGTAATATCCGGCGTTCCCCAAGGAAGTGTTATAGGCCCTCTATTGTTCCTGATCTATATTAACGACATAAGAGACAATCTCAGTAGCCGTCCTAGACTGTTTGCAGATGATGCTGTCATTTACCGTCTTGTAAAGTCATCAGATGATCAAAACGACTTGCAAAATGATTTAGATAAGATATCTGTATGGTGCGATAAATGTCACCTGAATAAAGGAAAGTGTGAACTTCTTCAGATGAGCACTAAAAGAAATCAGCTAAATTTCGATTACGCGATAAAATCTGAAGGCTGTGAATCCAGCTGAATACTTGGGGATTACAATCACAAAGAACCTAAATTGGAACGATCAGACAGATAATATTGTGGGTAGACTGCGATTCGCTGGCAGAACACTTAGAATGTGCAACAGGTGTACTAAGGAGACTGCTTACACCACGCTTGTCCGCCCTGTTCTGGAGTACTGCTGTGCGGTGTGGGATCCGCGTCAGGTGGGTCTGACAGATGACATCGGAAAAGTTCAGAGAAGGGCAACTCGTATTGTATTATCGCGAAATACGAGAGATAGTGTCACAGACATGATATTTGAATTGGAATGGTAGTCATTAAAACAAAGGCGTTTTTCGTTGCGTCGGGATCTTCTCGTGAAATTTCAGTCACCAGTTTTCTCCTCCGATTGCGAAAACATTCTGTTAGCACCCACCTACATAGGGACAAATGATCATCACGATAAAATAAGAGAAATCAGGGCTCGCACGGAAGTATTTAAGTGCTCGTTTTTCCTGCGCGCCGTTCGAGTGCGGAACGGTAGAGAGGCAGCTTGAAGGTGGTTCATTGAACCCTCTGCCGGGCACTTTATTCTGAATAGCAGAGTAATCACGTAGATGTGGATGTAGAAGTAGGTTATATTGTTCAGTTACTCGCGTCCCTTCACGTCTTTACTGCAACTGTCCACATCACTTCAGGTCAGTTGGATCACTTGCGTGGTCAGTGCTCTCCAAGTGAAGTGCGCCGGTGAAGCTGTTGCCCCGACTGACCGCTGAGCCGACCCACGGGTAACGTGTCCTCAGTGTGCTGCTCGACTGTACTCGAGGCAGCTCGCATTCCGCTCCGCGTGAAACGAAATCCAAGGAGGTTCCGACAAACGCGGAAGAATACGTAGTGTAATGTTTACGTGACGTTTATTCTCATGATCAACGGAGTACAGGGCTGTATTTCTTTCACAAAGAAATATCGTGAAATATTCGTCAAATTTCTTGGACAAAGATGTTTGACGTGGCGCTACGAAGGGCTATTATAGGGTCGCCATATCTTTCGTCACATTTCAAAATGGGCGGGCGAGAACTTGTTATCGTGCTGTGATTGTGCACATAATCTGCAGCTTATTCCACCTTCCCATCAGCACACAATTAACAGCGTGCACAGTGCCCCTTTCTCACCCCTCACCCCAGTCGAAACAAGTATATTAAAAGGAAAAAAAAAGAGTGGAAGGAACACACCAAATTTGAAGCCATATTTACAAACACGCTACACGGACGTCAAATAGCTGTAACGACGCCAGCGCTCCAAGCGGTTACATTTCACACTGCAGTGAGCAGAAGACGAACGGCTTTTCATGATCAAACCGACGGCGAGGCCCTACTTCTGATGATATTTATTTGACGACAGGCGAGATTTGACAACAGAGTTCCCTATTACACCATAAAATTTCTTTGATATAAATATTTGACATATAAATTTTGACAAAGAAATACAGAGTGTGAAAAAAACTACCCGGACACCCCCAAAAAACGTACGTTTCTCATATTAGGGGCATTTTGCAGCGAGCGACTGCCAGGTAATCCGTATCGGCGACCTCAGTAGTCATCAGACATCGTGAGAGAGCAGAATGGGGCGCTCCGCGGAACTCACGGACTTGGAACATGGTCAGGTGATCGGGTGTCACTTGCGTCATACGTCTGTACGCGAGATTTCCACACTCCTAAACATCCCTAGGTCCACTGTTTCAGATGTGACAGTGACGTGGAAACGTGAAGGGAGGCGTACAGCACAAAAGCGTACAGGCCGACCTCGTCTGTTTGTAAGTAGGCTGTTTAGGTTTTTATGTTGGTAACGCCACGTAGCGCTCTGTATGAAAATCACTGACTGTGCTGTGTGCAGTCTGTGGCTGGTTTGCATTGTTGTTGGCTATTGTAGTGTTGGGCAGTTGGATGTGAACAGCGCGTAGCGTTGCGCAGTTGGAGGTGAGCCGCCAGCAGTGGTGGATGTGGGGAGAGAGATGGCGGAGTTTTGAGAGCGGATGATCTGGACGTGTGTCCATCAGAAAGAGTAAATTTGTAACACTATGTATCATGAACTGATATATATATATGATGACTTTGGAACATTATTAAGGTAAATACAGTGTTTGTTCTCTATCAAAATCTTTCATTTTCGAACTATGGCTATCAGTAGTTAGTGGGTTCAGTAGTTAGAATCTTTTATTTAGCTGGCAGTATTGGCGTTCGCTGTATTGCAGTAGTTCGAGTAACGAAGATTTTTGTGAGGTAAGTGATTCATGAAAGGTATAGGTTAATGTTAGTCATGGCCATTCTTTTGTAGGGATTTTTGAAAGTCAGATTGCGGTGCGCTAACAATATTGTGTGTCAGTTTAGTGTTGATCAGAATAGGTAAAGAGCGAAATGTGTGAGTACGTTCAATTCTGCTCAGCTGCTTGAAAATCAAATAACGTAAGGAGTTTATGAGTACAGTCATTCATTAACTTTTCTAAGGGGACGTTTCATGTTGACCGACAGAGCGACAGAGACCGCCGACAGTTGAAGAGGGTCGTAGTGTGTAATAGGCAGACATCTATCCTGACCATCACACTGGAATACCAAACTGCAACTACTGTGGTAGTTAGGCGGGAGGTGAGAAAATTTGGATTTCACGGTCGATTGGCTGCTCATTAGCCACACGTCACGCCAGTAAATGACAAACGACGCCTCGCTCGGTGTAAGGAGCGTAAACGTTGGACGAGTGAACAGTGGAAAAACGTTGTGTGGAGTGACGAATCACGGTACACAGTGTGGCGATCCGATGGCAGGGTGTGGGTGTGGCGAATGCCCGGTGAATGTCACCTGCCAGCGTGTGTAGTGCCGACAGTAAAATTCGGAGGCGGTGGTGTTATGGTGTGGTCGTGGTTTTCATTGAGGTGGCTTGCACCCCTTGTTGTTTTGCGTGGCACTATCACACCACAGACCTACATTAATGTTTTAAACACCGTCTTGCTTCCCACTGCTGAAGAGCAGTTCGGGGATGGCGATTGCATCTTTCAACACGATCGAGCACCTGTTCATAGCGCACGGCCTGTGGCGAAGCAGTTACACGACAGTAACATCACTGTAATGGACAGACTCCTGACCTGAATTCTACACAACACCTTTGGGATGTTTCGGAACGCCGACTTCGTGCCAGGCCTCACCGACCGACATCGATACCTCTCCTCAGTGCAGCACTCCGTGAAGAATGGGCTGCCATTCCCCGAGAAACCTTCCAGCACCTGATTGAACGTATGCCTTCGAGGGTGGAAGCTATCATCAAGGTTAAAGGTGGGCCAACACCATACTGAATACCAGCTTTAGAGATGGGTCGAACTCGTTCATTCCCGTGAAGTACTTCGTTCATTTCACTCTTTGCCGTGAAGCGTTCAAATGAAGTAGTTCATTCGTGAAGTACGGAAGCCTGGCGAAGTTGCCCAGTCCGCCGCTCAGCCGCGGCTGCGCTCGCTTCGCCCCGCTCGTACAACAAAGCTTCGTAATACTTCATAATTTTACCAACAGATGGCCGAACTATGAAGTAACGTCCACGCAACGTTTTGCGTCTTACAGCGTCTGAGTTAACTTAAATACAGCATGGTCGAAGGGGACAAAGGAAAGATAAATAGAGAAGTCTGTCACATATAAAGAAGGTATTACGTTTAACCTTGCTCGACATTTTCTCATGAAGCGCCAAAAAGAATATTCATCTGCGAAGTGAAACTTTGTTGTATTTATGGACTTAAAACTAGGGCTACTAACGAAATTCAGTCCAATTTTATGTTCCTTTTAAAATTTAATCCAAAATAGAATGAGTATGTTTACCACTGTCACAAAGTCTATATACCTACGTTAAGTAATTATTCAGAAGTTTTCCCGTAGATTTTATTTTTGTTGAGAATAATAACCCTCTAAATTCAAAACGTAAACTGTCAACTGTAGTCATTGGTACGATTTCAGGTAAAATCCCTCTTTATTTTATTCGGAAAGCAATTTTTGTGTGTGTTCACGCTTATACAATGGCTAGCAACTCGCGATCGCGTAGAAGTAGTGAAATTTGGGGTTTCTTCGCTGATTTCGGTGATGGGAAAGCAAAGTGCAGCTGTTGTTGTCAGTGTATTCCACCGCGCGATTCGTCGACAGGCAGTAGAGGGAGGACTGAAGTGAAGGAAGAATGAGTGACGTAGCGCCAATGTAGTGGGAGAGGGAGAGGGGAAGAGAGTGAGTGAACGAACTAGAAAAATAGTGTGGAGTGTGCTGTCTGCGGAGAGTTTGAAGTACCAGTTCATTGAAATTGAGTGCTTAGTTCACACTTCACTGGAGTGAAGCGTTCATTTGAACGACTCATTCACGAGCTCCCCATCACTAACCAGCATTACCGATAGAGGGCGCCACGCCAGGAACTTCTAAGTCATTTTCAGCCAGGTGTCCGGATACTTTTGATCACATAGTGTGTGACAGTGTAATATCCGTCTTACCACCGACTGACCACACCTGCTTGGTCCCCTTCACATCTCGACAGCTGGCCCTCTCTGATACCTCGATACATGACAGACTCTTGTTGTTACTCGTTAACACGGAAATGAAAGTGTAGCGCGTTTTTTTCAATTCGACAGGTGCACAGGTTTATCTGAATTAAGAGCAAGGAGCCAGTTTTTGCGTCAGACCCGTTTTCTGTCGAGGTCTGCCTGTGTATCGCTGCCAGACAGATAACCTCGAGTCTTGGACACACTCTACCTGCTCGCAGCGGCAGGGATCGCGTTACACACTCCTCTCGGGCAGACTTCGCAGTCCATAAGAGGCTGACTGCCCATCCAGCGCGTCTCGCTTCATCCCGCTTGCCTGAAAATTTTCGATCCAGTTATTTTCTGTAGAAAGCTGTTTCAAAGCCCAGCAGTACCGCATCAACGAAGTTTTTTGTATCCGTCTCACCGAGGGTATTGTGTATGAAGATCGAAACCGTTGTTGATTTCTATGAAGAACTTTATTTTGTTCCGCGTACCTTACAGTACAAAATGGTTCAAATGGCTCTGAACACTATGGGACTTAACATCTGTGGTCATCAGTCCCCTAGAACTTAGAACTACTTAAACCTAACTAACCTATGGACATCACGCACATCCATGCCCGAGGCAGGATTCGAACCTGCGACCATAGCGGTCGCGCGGTTCCAGACTGAAGCGCCTAGAACCGCTCGGCCACACCTTACAGTACAAACAGAAATAGTTCCGCTCTTAACTTGAAATAGTGAGACTTTGATAAACTAACGTTTGTGAATGAAGGTCTATTTCGCCACATCGACATCTACACGGATACTCTGCAAATCACAATTAAGTGCCTCGCAGAGGGTTCATCGAGCCACCTTCACAATTCTCTATTATTCCAATCTCGTATAGCGCGCGGAAAGAACGAACACCTAGATCTTTCCGTACTAGCTCTGATTTCCCTTATTTTATCGTGGTGAATGTTCCTCCCTATGTAGGTCGGTGTCAACAAAATATTCTCCCATTCGGAGGAGAAAGTTGGCGATTGGAATTTCGTGAGAAGATTCCGTCGCGACGAAAAACGCCTTTGTTTTAATGATGTCCACCACAAATCCAGCATCATTTCAGTTAATACTCTCTCCCATATCTCGCGATAATACAAAACGCGCAGCCCTTTTTGGCCTCTTTCGATGCACTCCATCAGTCCTACCTGGTAAGGATCCCACACGGCGCATCAGTATTCTAAAAGTGGACGGACAAGCGTAGTGTAGGCAGTCTCCTAAGTAGGTCTGTTACATTTTCCAAGTGTCCTGCCAATAAAACGCAGCCTTTGGTTAGCCTTCCCCACAACATTTTCTGTGTGTTCCTTCCAATTTATGTTGTTCGTGATTGTAATACCTAGGTATTTAGTTGAATTTACGGCTTTTAGATTAGACTAATTTATCGTGTAACCGAAGTTTAACGGATTCCTTTTAGCACTCATGTGGATGACCTCACACTCTTCGTTATTTAGGGTCAACTGCCAATTTTCGCAGCATTCAGATATCCTTTCTAAAACGTTTTGCAGTTTGTTTTGTTCTTCTGATGACTTTATTAGTCAATAAACGACAGCGTCATCTGCAAACAACCTAAGACGGCTGCTCAGATGGTCTCCCAAATCGTATATACAGATAAGGAACAGCAAAGGGCCTATAACACAACCCTGGGGAACTCCATAAATCACGTTTTACTCGATGACTTTCCGTCAGTTACTACGAACTGTGACCTCTCTGACAGCAAGTCACAAATCCAGTCACATAACTGAGACGGTATTCCATAAACCACAAGGTTTGTACTACGATGGGTCCTGGGTGTGTCCCGCGCAGTGATAAATTTCGTAGGGAAGGTTGGCAACTTGGTGACGTAGAAACGAAGACGACTGACTCAGCGTTGGCGGCGGTCCGTTATCTCGAGATAATGAGGAGCGCTTCTGGAGAACTGAGGCTCACACTCCCTCACTGACACAGTCATGTGCAAAAGTTCGGCACTCAAGATTTGCTTAAAACATTCCCTATGCCGGAAAACGGGAAGGTCAAAGGAAGTAACATTACAGGGCAATTAGTCTGACGGGGAACGATATGAATGTCGTGTATAGGATTGTACTTGACAGATTTGATACGAAAATTGAGAAATTAATGGAGGACGATCAGTTGGTTTCAGGAAAGGAAAAGGAACAAACGGTGCAGGTGGCAGTTTGAGAATAACAGAACAAGGAATGCTAGCATTTAACAGGGATACATGCGTCGAAGTTTACTGGGAAGAAGACTTGGCTACAGAAGTCGGCTGGAGGCCTGGAAAGGTGCCGGTGTTGACTGGAACGACAGGACACTGATAACCAAACCGTAAACAAGACGAAAAGTAAGCACAGTGCGTATCGAAGGGGAAGGGGGGGGGGGGGGGAACTCCGTTAGAGAGCGCGATATTTTTCACCACTTCCAGTGTGTGTGCATCCAAACTCGCAAAGCATTAGGAAAAAGAAGCGGCGTATTTAGTGGGAGGAAAAGGGATGTAAGCAGTTAAGTATGCAGGTTATCAAGCCAAGAGACTCACGGAATATTACTGCAATGGAAGACCCCGGCACAAGTACAAAATTTCCAGCTTAGCGCCCGCTCATATTTTTATTTTGTTCACAAATTGTGACCTTCCTCACTCTTTACGCAAATCGAGGCCATAGAAGCGAGCACTTTTCCAATTCTACTTCTGGCCAAACCGCTGTTCTCTTAGCTGTGGTAATATTTCCATGACAGGTTTCATCCCGTATCCAACACATCTTTACAAGTTAAATACCAGTTCTCACAGACTTAGCTTTAGATATGTTTAAATGCAAAGAAATATTTTCATAAAAGTTTTCATCCCCTATTTCACCCCCTTAGGGGCTGAATTTCCACAGAAACAGGTATTTTCTTATTTCTAACCGAGAAGCCAAATACATACTTTCAGAGATTGTTTCAAAAGTGCTAGCATAATGGAATATTTCCATAAAATTTTTCATCCCCTATTTTATCCCCTTTTGGGGTTGAAGTTACAAAAAACACTGAAACACATCTTTTTACTTCCAACCGAGAAACCAAGTGCAAACTTTCTTGGGGCGAGGAATTCTGCCTTATCCGAGACACCTTTTACTCTCTTTTGTTTCAGCCAGACACGTTTCAGCACTTTTTGTGCTATCTTCAGTGGGCTATTTTTATTTTCTAACTGTAAAATTGTTCTTACATAATAACATTTCGTGAAACTCTTGGTACATAATATTTACAATTCTGAATAAATAATTGTTGTAAAATATTATATATCATTTGTTCATAGTTCACATGTGAGATACGTATTAACGACGTGCTGCACTGTGTGTTGTTCTATTTATAGCTTAATTGGCAAAAAGAGTGGGTGTATGCATTAGATTACATACCTTACATGATGCAATTGGACATTTATTTTGGCAGCTACTCTGCTACACAATCTATCTGCAATCATCTGCAAACAGCGAAACGTAATTTTTATTTTTCTGTTTATTATGCATTTACAAACGGAAATGAATACATATCACGTTTTTTGTGGGTAACTTACGGTTTTGACATCGTGGTGCTTCCTCGAATGTTATTGGCGAAGTGAATAGGCTGATTTCGCGTCACTTGGCACCGCACTTTCTCCCATTTTTCAAAACAGAGGCAGAGTTTTCGCCGCCATTACGTGTTGTTGTGCACCACAATATTAAAACCGTAAGTTACACACAAAGAAACGTGATATATACTCATTTCCGTTTGTAAATGCTTAATACACAGAAAAACAAAAGTTACGTTATGCTGTTTGCAGATGAGAAGTTCTGGATTGTGTAGCAGAGTATCTACCAAAATAAATGTCCAATTGCATCATGTAAGGTATGTAATCTAATGCATACGCCCACTCTTTTTGCCAATTAAGCTATAAATAGAACTCTGACATAATGCTGCGAACAACACACAGCGCATCAGGTTGTTAATACATATCTCACATGTGAACTATGAACAAATGATGTATAATGTATTACATCAATTATTTATTGACAATTGTAAATATTGCCGCACGGGATGAGCCGAGCGGTCTAAGGCGCTGCAGTCATGGAGTGTGCGGCTGGTCCCGGCGGAGGTTCGAGTCCTCCCTCGGGCATGGGTGTGTGTGTGTTTGTGCTTAGGATAATTTAGGTTAAGTAGTGTGTCAGCTTAGGGACTGATGACCTTAGCAGTTAAGTCCCATAAGATTTCACACACATTTGAACATTTGAACAATTGTAAATATTATGTACCAAAAGTTTTACTAAATGTTAATATGTGACAACACTTTTACAGTTAGAAAATAAAGATAACCGACTGAAGACAGCACAAAAAGTGCCGAAACATGTCTGGGTGAAACAAAACAGAAAAAAGGTGTCTTGCATAAGGCGGAATTCCTCATCCCATTTTCGTAGCAAGAAAGGACGTAACAAGAAGAACTGCGACACCACAAGATGATCAGACTTTCTTAGATTTAGACATCTTCAACTTTTGTAGTCCTGTCTTCCTCAGTTGCGTGTAATATTACGGTATATTGATAACTTTCACTTATGGACCGTCTGACAGCAACTGAATAAAACACAATTTTAGTGCCATA
This sequence comes from Schistocerca americana, assembly GCF_021461395.2. NCBI lineage: Eukaryota > Metazoa > Arthropoda > Insecta > Orthoptera > Acrididae > Schistocerca > Schistocerca americana. The sequence continues at coordinate 208,395,100 of NC_060129.1, read as the reverse complement.
CGCGTTTCGCCTTTGTTTTCTGCAAGGCATGATCAGTGGCCTGGAATGTGTACATATTTTAGCTATTTAATTTACATTTTTGTCACTGTGCCTATAGGTTATAAACAGTTCTGGTGGTTTGGTATTTCCTGTTAAGTAGTAATGTTTCGAACTGTACTTACAGGTTGCGTGGACAATTTCTTACATATTACGGTCCTGTTGCATTTTTGGTGTTGTTGTTCTTCTTAGGAATGCCAATTTGCGGTTTTTTCCCACATTCCACAGCACTATGAACTGAACGCTTGTTTCAACGCAGTGTTTTGGTTTCTGCTGCCGAATGTCAAATGTTTTAGCCAAAGATGGAATGTTATTGCCGAACTTTCGAGTGTAATTATTGAAGTATCTGTGATCTGTTGGTGTATGCATTTGTGTGTGTGTGTGTGTGTGTGTGTGTGTGTGTGTGTGTGTGCGTGTGTGTGTGTCGGAAGAGTTTTTTTTTGTGTTATCATTTCCTTTATTAAGTGTAGTAGGGAGCCTGTGCTGATGTGTGTTTGTTCATTTATCACGTTTCGTTTCTGCTATGGCTTTCTGGGTGTGGAAGTTTTCTTGCGTTTGCATAAGATGTTTGTCATGGTTGCTTATTCTCATTATTTTCATTTATTGTTCCATGTCTGTAGGATGATGGTTATGGTGTTTTAAATGCTCTGCAAATGTGGAATGGTTTGTTTCATACTTCCAACATCTGATATGTTCTTTGTATTCCATATACTTGGAAAAGGCCGGGAGATACGGGAAGATTTCAATTACATTACATCATGGTCAGACAGAGATTCCGAAATCAGATACTGGATTGTAAGGCGTACCCAGGAGTAGATATAGACTCAGATCACAATATAGTAGTGATGAAGAGTAGGCTGAAGTTCAAGACATTAGTCAGGAAGAATCAATACGCAAAGAAGTGGGATACGGAAGTACTAAGGAATGACGAGATACGTTTGAAGTTCTCTAACGCTATAGATACAGCAATAAGGAATAGCGCAGTAGGCAGTACAGTTGAAGAGGAATGGACATCTCTAAAAAGGGCCATCACAGAAGTTGGGAAGGAAAACATAGGTACAAAGAAGGTAGCTACGAAGAAACCATGGGTAACAGAAGAAATACTTCAGTTGATTGATGAAAGGAGGAAGTACAAACATGTTCCGGGAAAATCAGGAATACAGAAATACAAGTCGCTGAGGAATGAAATAAATAGGAAATGCAGGGAAGCTAAGACGAAATGGCTGCAGGAAAAAAGTGAAGACATCGAAAAATATATGATTGTCGGAAGGACAGGAAAGTCAAAACAACCTTTGGTGACATTAAAAGCAACGGTGGTAACATTGAGAGCGCAACGGGAATTCCACTGTTAAATGCAGAGGAGAGAGTAGATAGGTGGAAAGAATACGTTGAAAGCATCTATGAGGGCGAAGATTTGTCTGATGTGATAGAAGAAGAAACAGGAGTCGATTTAGAAGAGGTAGGGGATCCAGTATTAGAATCGGAATTTAAAAGAGCTTTGGAGGACTTACGGTCAAATAAGGCAGAAGGGATAGATAACATTCCGTCAGAATTTCTAAAATCATTGGGGGAAGTGGCAACAAAACGACTATTCACGTTGGTGTGTAGAATATATGAGTCTGGCGACATACCATCTGACTTTCGGAAAAGCATCATCCACACAATTCCGAAGACGGCAAGAGCTGACAAGTGCGAGAATTATCGCACAATCAGCTTAACAGCTCATGCATCGAAGCTGCTTACAAGAATAATATACAGAAGAATGGAAAAGAAAATTGAGAATGCGCTAGGTGACGATCAGTTTGGCTTTAGGAAAAGTAAAGGGACGAGAGCGGCACTTCTGACGTTACGGCTAATAATGGAAGCAAGGCTAAAGAAAAATCAAGACACTTTCATAGGATTTGTCGACCTGGAAAAAGCGTTCGACAATATAAAATGGTGCAAGCTGTTCGAGATTCTGAAAAAAGTAGGGGTAAGGTATAGGGAAAGACGGGTCATTTACAACATGTACAACAACCAAGAGGGAATAATAAAGGTGGACGATCAAGAACGAAGTGCTCGTATTAAGAAAGTTGTAAGACAAAGCTGTAGTCTTTCGCCCCTACTCTTCAATCTGTACATCGAGGAAGTAATGATGGAAATAAAAGAAAGGTTCAGGAGTGGAATTAAAATACAAGGTGAAAGGATATCAATGATACGATTCGCTGATGACATTGCTATCCTGAGTGAAAGTGAAGAAGAATTAAATGATCTGCTGAACGGAATGAACAGTCTAATGAGCACACAGTATGGTTTGAGAGTAAATCGGAGAAAGACGAAGGTAATGAGAAGTAGTAGAAATGAGAACAGCGAGAAACTTAACATCAGGATTGATGCTCACGAAGTCAATGAAGTTGAGGAATTCTGCTACCTAGGCAGTAAAATAAACAATGACGGACGGAGCAAGGAGGACATCAAAAGCAGAGTCGCTATGGCAAAAAAGGCATTTCTGGCCACGAGAAGTCTACTAATATCAAATACCGGCATTAATATGAGGAAGAAATTTCTGAGGATGTACGTCTGGAGTACAGCATTGTATGGTAGTGAAACATGGACTGTGGGAAAACCGGAACAGAAGAGAATCGAAGCATTTGAGATGTGGTGCTATAGACGAATGTTGAAAATTAGGTGGACTGATAAGGTAAGGAATGAGGAGGTTCTACGCAGAATCGGCGAGGAAAGAAATGTGTGGAAAACACTGATAAGGAGAGGGGACAGGATGATAGGACATCTGCTACGACATGAGGGAATGATTTCCATGGTACTAGAGGGAGCTGTAGAGGGCAAAAACTGTAGAGGAAGGCAGAGATTGGAATACGTCAAGCAAATAATTGAGGACGTAGGTTGCAAGTGCTACTCTGAGATGAAGAGAACAGCACAGGAAAGGAATTCGTGGCGGGCCGCATCAAACCAGTCAGTAGACTGATGACCAAAAAAAAAAAAAATTCCAGGCCACTGATGATGCCTTGCAGAAAATAAAGGCGAAACGCGTATGGCACTAAAATTGTGTTTTATTCAGTTGCTGTCAGACGGTCCATAAGTAAAAATTATCAATATACCGTAATTCTTAGATTTAGCTTTAAAAATACTTTTGTAACAAAATTTTCATAAAAATTTGCATCTTCCACTTCACCACATGAGGAGTTGAATTTCCAAAAACACTAAAGCACGCCACTTTTTGTTTGCAACTGAAATCCAATTCCAAATTTTCACAGATTTCGATTTAGAAGTGCTTTCATCACGAAGTGCAGGGTGAGTCAGCACGAAAGGCATGGGTGACAGTACCGGTGATTCTGAACAAATGAAAAGCTCCAATACGCACGCTCGCCCTTTTCTTAACCGCGCTCGACGTACACAGTTGTTTGAAAGTCTCGAGCTTCAGCCGCCATAGCGACGGCTGGCTACGTACTGCTCTCTTCACGTTTTCTGCGACACACACATTAACTTGGTGGGCCGTTGTTTGAGGCGGCGGGGCTGCGTTACGCCTGACGTGCGCGCCTGTCGGTCCGAGTCAGCAAAGACGGCGGGAACAGCCCCCGCCTCTGCCTCGCATGTCACCCGCGTGCGCTCCTCCACTGCACGGCCGACACAGGCAGCTGGTTGTCTGTGTCTCGACACTACTGAACACTAGAGGACCGTGTTTCTTTCATCTTCTGTCACCTCCACTCGCCCTGTTTTCCCCCTGTTTCCATTAGTATCGTCGCAAACTGTTAACAAGACGACGTGCAGCGGACAGGCAAAACCACGTGAGCAGCGGCGGTGAAGGGACGGCTGTGTTCGGCGGCCGACAAGGCGGTCGCGCTGGACTGTGCGTGTCCTGTACGGTCCACGCATCAGCGCAGGATGTTTGACGAGCTGTTGTTGTTGTTGTTGTTGTTGTGGTCTTCAGTCCTGAGACTGGTTTGATGCAGCTCTCCATGCTACTCTATCCTGTGCAAGCTTCATCATCTCCCAGTACTTACTACAGCCTACGTCCTTCTGAATCTACTAAGCGTATTCATCTCTTGGTCTCCCTCTACGATTTTTACCCTCCACGCTGCCCTCCAATGTTAAATTGGTGATCCCTTGATGCCTCAGAACATGTCCTACCAACCGATCCCTTCTTCTGGTCAAGTTGTGCCACAAACTCCTCTTCTCCCCAATCCTATTCGACACCTCCTCATTAGTTATCTGATCTACCCATCTAATCTTCAGCATTCTTCTGTAGCACCACATTTTGAAAGCTTCTAATCTCTTCTTGTCTAAACTATTTATCCTCCATGTTTCACTTCCATACATGGCTACACTCCATACAAATACTTTCAGAAACGACTTCCTGACACTTAAATCTATACTCCATGTTAACAAATTTCTCTTCTTCAGAAACGCTTTTCTTGCCATTCCAAGTCTACATTTTATATCCTCTCTACTTCGACCATCATCAGTTATTTTGCTCCCCAAATAGCAAAACTCCTTTACTACTTTAAGTGTCTCATTTCCTAATCTAATTCCCTCAGCATCACCCGATTTAATTCGACTACATTACATTATCCTCGTTTTGCTTTTGTTGATGTTCATCTTATACCCTCCTTTCAAGACACTGTTCATTCCGTTCAACTGCTCTTCCAGGTCCTGTGCTGTCTCTGACAGAATTACAATGTCATCGGCGAACCTCAAAGTTTTTATTTCTTCTCCGTGGATTTTAATACCTACTCCGAACTTTTCTTTTCTTTCCTTTACTGCTTGCTCAATATACATATTGAATAACATCGGGGAGAGGCTACAACCCCGTCTCACTCCCTTCCCAACCACTGCTTCCCTTTCATATCCCTCGACTCTTATAACTGCCATCTGGTTTCTGTACAAATTGTAAATAGCCTTTCGCTCCCTGTATTTTACCCCTGCCACCTTCAGAATTTGAAAGAGAGTATTCCAGTCAACATTTTCAAAAGCTTTCTCTAAGTCTACAAATGCTAGAAACGTAGGTTTGCCTTTCCTTAGTCTAGCTTCTAAGATAAGCCGTAGGGTCAGTATTGCCTCACGTGTTCCAATATTTCTACGGAATCCAAACTGATCTTTCCCGAGGTCGGCTTCTACCAGTTTTTCCATTCGTCTGTAAATAATTCGCGTTAGTATTTTGCAGCCGCGACTTATTAAACTGATTGTTCGGCAATTTTCACATCTGTCAACACCTGCTTTCTTTGGGATTCGAATTTGACGAGTAGTGCACACTTATACGAGGGGCGTTTGAAAAGTCCGTGGAAAAATTAAAGCTACTTACGTATTTGGGACAAACCTTTTTTATTTTTCGATAGAGTCTCCTTTTAGACTGATACACTTCGTCCAACGCTGTTCCAATTTGTCGATCCCTTCCGAATAATAGGTACTGTCCATGTCTGCAAAATAGCTATTAGTTGCTGCAATCGCCTCCTCGTTTGAATAAAATCTTTGCCCCGCCAGCCATTTCTTCAAATTGGGGAACAAGTACTCCGACGGAGCCAAGTTTGGAGAATAGGGGGTCATGTGAAACGAGCTGGAGTTCTGTTTCCACTAATTTTGCGACCACAGCTGCTGAGGTGCGTGCTGGTGCATTGTCGTGATGGAAAAGGACTTTTTTGCGGTCCGATCGCCGGCGTTTTCCTTGCAGCTCGGTTTTCAAACTGTCCAATAACGACGAATAATATGCACCTGTAATAGTTTTACCCTTTTATAGATAGTCGTTGAGGATTAACCCTTGCGAATTCCAAAAGACAGTCGCCATAACCTTTCAGGCCGAAGGAGTGGTCTTCGCCTTTTTTTGGTGCAGATTCTCCCTTGGTAACCCATTGCTTAGAGTGTTGTTTGGTCTCAGTAGTATAGTAATGTATCCACGTTGCATCCACAGTGACGAAACGACGCTTAAAGTCCTGCGGATTCTTCCCGAAAAGCTGCAAACCATCCTTGCAACACTTCACACGATTCCGTTTCTGGTGAAGCGTCAGCAATCGCGGAACCGATCTTGCGGATACCTTTCTGATGTCCAAATGTTTACGCGAAATAATATGTACCCGTTCATTCGGGATGCCCACAGCACTAGCAATGTCACACACCTTGACTCGTCTGTCATCCATCACCATATCACGGATTTTGTTGATGATTTCTGGAGTCGTAACCTCCACAGGGCGTCCAGAACGTACAGCATCACTTGTGCCCATATGCCCGCTCCGAAAATTTTGAAACCACTTACAAACTGTTCTAATCGAAGGTGCAGAGTCACCGTAATGTTTATCAAGCTTCTCTTTAGTCTCCTGAGGCGTTTTGCCTTTCATAAAGTAATGTTTAATCACCACACGAAATACTTTTTCGTCCATTTTTTGGCAATGACTCGACTTCCTTCATTCACACGAATGCCAAACACAAAGAAATAGACCAATATGGCTGAAACGTGGTGTGCGTTCTTTCCAAAGATGCCACTAACTAAACGTGACCTCGATACACTCCGGTGGTGCCATCTCCCGGACATTGCTCGGCCTTTTCAAACGTCCCTCGTATTTGCATTCAGGGGCCGAGGTGGACGTGCATTGAAAGACCCACCAGAGCTCCAGAGAGGACAGGTTGTGGGAGCTCCATTAGCTGGAGCTTCAGTAACGGGGACAGCCAACTGCTCCAACAGTCGTGACAGCCTACAGGAAACATGGGAAGACGTCATCGTGTAAACGTAGCAGCGCCAATCGAAACTACATGACGGACATCCTCGTACGCTAACACGAATTGCGTCGAAACGACACAAAACTACGGCGGCTAAAGTGACTGCAGAGCTCAGCAGCCATCTTCGAGACCCCGTATCTATAGACACTGTCAGCCGAGAACTCCGTAAAGCGAATATTCGTAAACGAGCTGCTATACCGAAACCGACGCGAAGAAGCGCAAAACATGGTGTCAGCAGCATAAATCCTGGACGGCTGATCAGTGGAAACACGTTATATGGTCCGACTAGTCAACGTTGTCGGTATTTCCAACGTCGGACCGGATTTAGGTCTGGAGAGCGCCAAAAGAAGCCTACACTCCTGGCTGCTCGAGTCCAACGCTTAATCGTGGAAGTGTGACGGTGTGGGCAGCCACATCGTGGTATTCTGCTGGTCCCATTACTACTCTCAAAGGCAGTGTTACAGCCAACGGTTATGTGGACATTTTAGGTGATCAGGTGCACCCCACGATCCAAATGTTGTTCCCTAACGACGATGCCATACTTCAGGAGGATAACGCACCCACTCACACAGCCAGGACGGTACGGTCGTGGTTTGAGGAGCGTGCGACTGCACTGCAGCGTCATCCCTGGCCAGCACGGTCCCCTGACTCCTAACATTATGGAACCCTCGTGAGCGGCATTTGAGCGCAGACTCCGGAGCGAATTTCCACCTCCCTCGTCACTACAGGAGATAGAAGAGGTTCTCATAGAAGAGTGTCACGAAATTCCACTGGAGACTATAAAATAACCATATGCCAGTATGGCAAGAAGAATGGCAGCAGTATTATAGGCAAATAGGGGTCCGAGCCCATATCAGTAAACCGTTCCCAAGTAAGTACAGGTGTTCACGTACGCCCTGTATGTTCGTATGACGTTTTTCTCATAACCACTATCACCCCCAGTATCACACCTCCGCTCCTGGCCCACCCTGTATTTTCATTCTCTATTTCACGCCATTAGCGACCGAATTTCAAAAATCCAGACATGTGTGTTTTTTCAATTGTAACAGAGGAGTCAAATTGTAAGTAGGCTGTTTAGGTTTTTATGTTGGCAACGGCACGTAGCGCTCTATGTGAAAATCACTGACTGTGCTGTGTGCAGTCTGTGGCTGGTTTGCATTGTTGTTGGCTATTGTAGTGTTGGTCAGTTGGCTGTGAACAGCGCGTAGCGTTGCGCAGTTGGGGGTGAGCCGCCAGCAGTGGTGGATGTGGGGAGAGAGATGGCGGAGTTTTGAGAGCGGACGATCTGGACGTGTGTCCATCAGATTCAAATGGCTCTGAGCACTATGGGACTTAACTTCTGAGGTCATCAGTCCCCTAGAACTACTTAAGCCTAACTAACCTAAGGACATCACAAACATCCATGCCCGAGGCAGGATTCGAACCTGCGACCGTAGCGGTCGCGCGGTTCCAGACTGTAGTGACTAGAACCGCTCGGCCAACCCGGCCGGCTGTGTCCATCAGAGACAGTACATTTGTAAGACTGAATGTCACGAACTGATATATACATATTTTATGCCTTTTGAACACTATTAAGGTAAAGACATTGTTTGTCTTTATCAAAATCTTCCATTTGCTGACTATGCCCATCAGTAGTTAGTGCCTTCCATAGTTTGAATCTTTTATTTAGCTGGCAGTAGTGGCGCTAGCTGTATTGCAGTAGTTTGAGTAACGAAGATTTTTGTGAGGTAAGTGATTCATGAAAGATATAGGTTATTGTTAGTCAGGGCCATTCTTTTGTAGCGATTTTTGAAAGTCAGATTGCGTTGCGCCAAAAATATTGTGTGTCAGTTTAGTGATGATCAGAATAAGTAAAGAGAGAAATGCCCGAGTACGTTCAGTTCTGCTTAGCTGTTTGAAAATCAAATAACGTAAGGAGTTTATCAGCACAGTAATTCATAAATTTTTCTAAAGGGAAGTTTCCAAATGTCTGTTTTCATAGATGTAGTTTGAAAAATGCTTCGGCAGTTCTTTCTTAATGAATCATTTTACAAAAGAAGGTTCAAGAACTATTTCACCCGCATAGAGGTTAAATTTCCAAAAATGCTGTAACACGTATGTCTTTACTTCTGTCCGAGGAACCAAATAGTAATTGTCGGAGTGCCGAAATAGCGACATGTTTTGAAAACACCTCTGATCTCCCGTTTCCCCTTACGGGTGGAACACAGGAAGGTGCGTTGTTATAAGCGACGCCTGCTGTACACGAGACGGGCAGGAGCTGCAGCGGTCAGTCTGTCCTCCGTGCTGGGCCGCTGTGAGTCAGCGACTGGCTGAGTCAGGCTGTCAGCCCCCCCGCTGCCCTTTGTGCATGTATACAGACTAGACTCGGCCACTGTTTCTATGTTTCGATAGAGTGTACCGATACGTGGAACTGTTCCAGTGTTTCGGAACGGCTACGATTCACTGTTTCGAAACAATGGTGTTTCATTCCGCCCCTGTCTCGGATAACCGGACCAGATTCGATCTCGAGCCAGACACAGAAAATGTATCGTTGTTTCGAAATAAGGCTGTTTCAGTCCACCTGTGCTTGGAACGGACTAACTGTATGGAAACAGTGGTGTTTCATTCCGCTCTGTGTCGGACGAGATTCGGGCTCGGCACAGGTACTGAAACACAACATACCACTTCGTGAAACGCTTTCAAGAGTGTCGAAATCTTTTTGACAAGCAATAGCATGAAGCTTAAGATATCCGAAAATAAAGCTTCGTTTCTAGCTGACTGCCCTATTCCGAAGTGGGGTAACATCTGCTTTATAAACACTAACCAAACGATAAAACAACGCATACTATTCACATTCAAAGTAATAAATATGTGAAAATCATTCAGTTAAATTAGACTTTTCTTACAACATACGCTTCCCTGTTCATTTACAGTAATCATATTAAGAAACGCAAGTAAGCCTACAACATTTTGAATAAAAAAAAAAGGCGTAGAGTGACAGTTATTAGACATATACATAAATTTGATGTAGGTATAATTGCAAGCAATCTGTTTGACACATTACTGATAGTATAATGGTGAATGGGAAGGGCTGGGAAGCATGGTGAATTTATAGTAACGGTTCGAAACACCTTGAAAGACAAAATTTTTTTTCTGTAATATTTTGTTATTTATTCGAATTATTTGGCGTTATTTGTGAGTGACTGTGCCTATTATCCACAATGATTCCCTTTGTGTGCATGGAAATTAGCAGAATGGGTGTATTACCCCTACTAACGGAATGTGGGAATCCCAGTAGCATATCCGTTGTTTCTGCAGTTTGCTCCGACCTCCAGTTCCGTTCGTGGTGGTCCTTCAGTCTTCAGCTATGGCTTTCCTCAGCCAACTGAAAAGTATAAAAATCACATGACACGAAAGCAGTGCATTTGCTGCAGGAAATACGAAACTACCAAGAGGCCTAAAGTGACAATTTCATACTTTCTGCGATATGATCAGCGCTCTCGCACCTCATTTGTGTTTATGTGGACATTCTTATAGAGTAGACATTCAAGATGATAAAATGTGTAGGTTTATTAGATTAGAAAACACAAACTATTTCACTGTTTCGAAACATCGTATCGAAACGTTACATTGTGCTGTTTCATTTGTTTCGAAGCAGTTACGTGTTTCAGTTTGCCCATCTCTAATACAGGCAGGTCTGTACACGGGAGCACTGGAGTTACGTTTAGGACCCTGAGTGGGTGCCTCCGCTGTGAGTAGCAAAGGACAAGCGGAACACAGGCACTACGACCCTGGAGTAGTGGTGGGGGGGAGGGTAGGAGGGGGGGGGGGGCCAACACAGCAGTCAGTCCAGGTCAGTGCCAGCTGCTACTCTCGACTAGGCAACTCTGCTGCTGCCTCGCCTCTGTAACCGTCTCCTGTCGCATTTCTGGTGGGGAAAAGCCGGAGTAGCTAGAAACGGCTCTCGTCTATGCTAACGATACATACGGGCTCAGTGTAGAAAACGCACCATTTTTTTACTCGATATGTGATACAAATGATTCAACTTTTACCGAGGCGACGACTTACGTATATAAATGGTTCAAATGGCTCTGAGCACTATGGGATCTAACTTCTGAGGTCATGAGTCCCCTAGAACTTAGAACTACTTAAACCTAACTAACCTAAGGACATCACACGCATCCATGCCCGGGGCAGGATTCGAACCTGCGTTCGTGGCGGTCGCGCGGTTCCGGACTGTAGCGCCTAGAACCGCTGGGCCAACCCGGCCGGCTTACGTATATAATTCACGATTTAGTTATTACCTGAATTCTGGAGCTATTTCGGGGGAAGGATTACCATTCATTCGTGGGTCGATGTGGGAGGTTAAAGTACCTACACTTAAAAGAGCATTGCAACAGGTGAAAGCTGCTTCACCGAAAAAGATTTCCGGTACACCTAAGGAAGAGAATCACGAAATGTTTTGCGTGCAGCGTGTTATTACGTGGCAGTGAATTGCGGTCACGTTTATAGCTGTTAAGGAAAGAGACAAATTCTCGGATAGGTTTGAAACACGACTGCTGTGCGAAATGCTTGAATTGGACTGACTCAATGACGAATAAAGAAGTACTTCTGGGAATCGGAGAGGAAAGAAACTTCTTGGAAACGATTAAAATGAGGAAATGATATTCACTGGCAGCATACGTACTGCGAAGAGATTGTCTGCAACGATGAGTCACCCAACAAAAGGGTGCGGCTGCAAGAGGAGGGCTTTGAATGCTTAATGCCGGCAGACAGGCCGCAGTTTGTACTGACTGGAGGAGGAAAGGCGCCGAGTAATGCAGAAGTAAGAGCTGGTGTTTCCCGGGAAAGTGTTGCAGGCCCTCTGCTGTTCATGATCTGCATAAACGGTTTCGGACTGAGTAACGCTCCTTAGATATGCTGTCATGTACCGTCATGTAATGTCATCGGATCACTGAAACGAATTGTAAAATGACACAGACAATATATCTGTGTGGCGCAAAAAGCGGCAGTTGACACTAAATCACGAAAAGTGTGAACTCATTCACATGAACACTGAAACCGAAACGCTGAATTTCAGTTACACGATAAATCATACAAATGTAAAAGCTGTGAACTCAAGTAAATAGTTAGGAATTACGATTACGAACAACTTAAACTAGGACGATCACATTGATAATGTTGACTTAAACTGGAACAACAACGTAGATAATGTTGTCGCCAAATCAAACGAGAGACTGCTATTTATTGGCTTAACAATTAGAAAATGCTTCTAATCCACCTGTGCCATACAGCAAACCAGTGCGTAACAGTATTGGTTGAAAACTGTCTCGGTTGCAATTTTAGTTTTTTATTCTTCAACGACGCGTTTCGCCTTATTTAGGCATCTTCAGGTTATCTACATAGAAAACAGAGAACAAATACACGTATTTACTAATCGCGATCGCGTTGTGCAGACTTGGATAACCTATCAGCGTGTATGAACAGATCAAGTATTGAAAGAGCAAATACCTTAATTTTGCATTTCCTAGAGGAATGCTTCAGTCAGTGTAGCCAAAGGGCATCGTCGGATATATGAGGCCGACATCGCCTTCGTTAAACCCAGTAAAAACTATAAATATTAAGTAGTAAAATCATTACCTTTTCTAGATGGACGCGAGAGGCACCGAAATCTGCATACACATAGAAAAGGTAATGATTTTACTACTTTATATTTATAGTTTTTACTGGGTTTAACGAAGGCGATATTGGCCTCATATATCCGACGATGCCCTTTGGCTACACTGACTAAAGCATTCCTCTAGGAAATACCAAATTAAGGTACTTGCTCTTTCAATACTTGATCTGTCTATACGTGCTTATAGGTTATCCAAGTCTGCACGACGCGATCGCGATTCGTAAACAGATGTATTTGTTCTGTGTTTTCTATGTAGATAACCTGGAGATGCCTAAATAAGGCGAAACGCGTCGTTGAAGAATAAAAAACTAAAACTGCAGCCGAGACTGTTTTTAACCAATTTTAGAAAATGCAACAGGTCTACTCGAGAGACTGCGCACACGACGCTTGTCTGCCCTCTTCTGTAGTACTGCTGTGCGGTGTGGGGAAGAAGCATTGGGTAGGTCTGACGGATGACATCGGAAAAGTTCAGAGAAGCACAGCTCGTTTCGTATTATCGGTAAATAGGGGGGATACGGTACAGTATTTAAAACAAAGGCGTTTCTCGCTGCGGCAGGATTCTCTCGTGGAATTTCGAACACCAGCTTCCTGATCGCAGTGCTATAATATTTTTTTGCCGCCTATCAACATACGGGGAAAATATCATCGTAATAAAATAAAGAGAGCTCGCACGGAAAGACTGAAGCGTTTGAAGTTAAAAATCTTCTGGGTTATTAGGCCGCGTCATGTTTCTTCTAAACTGTTCGACGTTTCGACTGTCCACTACTGCTAGAACACTGTCAGGGACGAGTGTCGCGTCCACTTATAAAGGGGGAATTTTCTGGCGTTCGTCCTGGAGAGGTGATAGTATTGGTAAACGCCGGAAAGTTCCCCCTTTATAAGTGGACGCGACACTCGTCCCTGACAGTGTTCTAGCAGTAGTGGACAGTCGAAACGTCGAACAGTTTAGAAGAAACATGACGCGGCCTAATAACCCAGAAGATTTCAACTTCAGTGACAACGGCCACGAAAGCCTGCAGACTTACATTGAAGCGTTTGTTTTCCCCGCACGCTGTTCGAGAATGGAACGGTAGAGAAGCAGTTTGCAGGTGGTACGATGAACCCTCCGCCAGGCGCTTAATTGTAAACTGCAGTGTAATCACGTAGATCTAGATCACTATTACAGGGCGGCGCAAACACGGAAAACCGCACGCGTCCAAAGCGAGGTGCATCGAGTGGCTGCACAGTGAATCGGTTTAACTCGGCACACTTCGCCTCAACTCGGCTTGCTAAGTGAGGCCGACGCTGTGCGCTGCTACACGGCTTAGTCAACATTGGAATACGTAAGCGCAAGACAATTACCGGAATAATGGAACCATGTTGTGTTGTTGTTGTTGTTGTTGTGGTCTTCAGTCCAGAGACTGGTTTGATGCAGCTCTCCATGCTACCCTATGCTCTGCAAGCTTCTTCATCTCCCAATACCTACTGCAACCTACATCGCTCTGAATCTGCTTAGTGTATTCATCTCCTGGTCTCCCTCTACCATTTTTACCCTCCACGCTGCCCTCCAATACTACATTTGTGATCCCTTGATGCCTCAGAACATGTCCTACCAACCGATCCCTTCTTCTAGTCAAGTTGTGACACAAATTCCTCTTCCCCCCAATTCTGTTCAATACCTCCGCATTATGTGATCTACCCATCTAATCTTCAGCATTCTTCTGTAGCACCACATTTAGAAAGCTTCTGTTCTCTTCTTGTCCAAACCATTTATCGTCCACGTTTCACTTCCATACATGGCTACACTCCATACAAATACTTTCAGAAATGACTTCCTGACACTTAAATCTATACTCGATGTAATGGAACTATGTGCTCCAAAGAAAGGGAAAATTGCCGAAAGTCGATTTAAACCGGAATGGGAACTCTCCTACTTTTTTGTGCCTTGTGACGATAAAGCCAAATGTCTAATCTGCGGTACACTAATTACGTGTGTCAGAAATTCGTCTACTGAAAGGCACTACAGCAAATTGCATTCAGAAAAGTACTGTGATATAACAGGGGATGCCAGAGAGGAAGAATTACGGAAGTTGTAAACTCTTGCAGAAGAGAATTCTGTATCTACAAACGAGGTCTGTTGCTAGTACTTTAGCATGTATATTTTGGTTAAAGGTCATGCGTAACGAAATAACATTTGTTTAGATTCCTTAGTTTTCGTTTTCGCATAAATTATTTCTAACATCTTTTTTTCTCTACTTTAGGGTGAAGAAGATGAGGGGTGTTGCGAAAGGACTCTCAGAGCGAGTTACAAAGTTGCTATACGTTTAGCAAGAGCTGGGAGGCCATTTATGGACGGGCCATTAATAAAAAACATTATGCTGGACGTAGTAGAGACAATGAATCTCACACTAGCTCCCGCGTACAGCAGAATACCACTTTCCAGAATGACAATACATCGGAGAGTCAACGACATTGCAGACAATTTGCATGAACAACTGGCAGCCAAAATTGAAAAGTTGCTAGCGTACTCCATCGCGCTTGATGAGTCCACGGATATTAACGACACGGCCCAGTCAGCAATATTTCTGCGTGGCGTGGACGACGACCTACAGGTAACGGAAGAGCTCCTGGATATGATCCCGTTGAAGGACACTGTTGCAGGGGCGGATATTTTAGCAGCTGTTGGAATGGCAGCTGAAGGAATAGGACTCCCTTGGGAAAAGCTGTTTTCCGTAACCACAGACGGGGCACCAGCAATGTGCGATAAAGCAAAAGGGTTTATTGGCCTACTGCGGAAAAACTTAACATGCCGAATTTACCTTCCGTTCATTGTTTTGCTCAGCAAGAGGCTCTTTGTGCGAAAGTTATCGGTCTTCAAGATGTGATGAATTACATTCGTTCTCGTGGACTCACTCATCGTCAATTCAAGGAATTTTTGATTTCCTTTGAAGAGGAGTATCCAGATATTCCCTACCACGGTGAGGTGCGCTGGCTGAGCAAAGGGAAAGTGATTTCCTGAATTTTTCGACTACGTCACACTGTGGCCCAGTTTTTGGAGAGCAAACGACGTCCGGAGCCACTTTTTCATGACCCTGAATAGGTAGCTGATTTAGGATGTTTAGCAGACATTATGGCTCTCCGAAATGATTTAAGTCTGAAACTCCGAAAAGAAAACAATCTCATCAGCGATATGATCAGGAAAATAAATGCTTTCCAGTATAAACTGAAGCTCCTCAAAAACAACCTTTCAGAGAAAAATACGCAACACTTTCCCAAACTAGGTAAGCGAGATATAAATTGTACCTTTATTAAAACAGCCTGATTTTTTATAACCGCTCTAATCGAAACGGTACTATGTTTTTGTTTGACAGCATCTGCGCAGGAAGGAGCGCGCTTTGAAAAATACGTCGAGGTGCTACAATCCCTTGAAAATGCGTTTAACGACCGATTCCAGGTAATGTGCCGGTATGTGACACAGCTAAATAAAGGAGGTTGCGTTACATATGCAAGTGTAACATTACATTAAAACCAATAGTACACATTACATGTTTATTGAAATCTATCGCATTTTAGTACTTCGAAACAACGGCTTACATTACTTTCATTTCTTAACATTGGCTTTGTTACCTACCTGCAGCCCTGCAGCCAATTCTCGATGTTTTTGTGAAACCTTTTTCGATGGATATTGAAGGTGCGCCTTCAGACTTACATTTCGAACTAACTGATTTGCAAAGCGATGCTCACCGAAAGGATGTGTTTTACAATACAAAAGATTTGCTCCAATCCTACCAGAATTTGCCGAAGGAAGAATTTCCCAAGTTACACAGAGAAGCAGCGAAGATTATTTCTATGTTTGGTTCCACTTGTGTATGTGAAAGGTTTTTTTCTGTTTTGTCTTGGCAAAAACTAGATTGCGTGCGAGTATTTCTAATTGCAATTTAAGAAATTCTCTCAGAATTGCTGTCAGCCAATCTCTTGTTCCAGATCTTAGTAGCATAATTGCAAATAAAATAAAGAGCACATAGGAAGATACATTTGTGTTGAAACCAAATTTAAAATTGTTACCATTACAGTTATTATATAAATCTCTTTTGTACAGGTACACAAAACTAAGCTCTCCACCAAGTTTACATTAGTATTTGGCAATGACGAAGACAACAGGCTAGATGCTTTGAAACAGGTCGAGACAGGCGGCGCGAGCGACACAAGCTTTTAGTGCAGCCGTCTTCTGCACTTTGCGATGCACCGGTGCATGCACCTTGTGCGGCCCTGGAATAACACTGGAAACCTGCCTAGTTAGCAGCAGATTGAGAAAGAGCGACAGCACAAGAGAAAAGCGGAGGGCGCCCGGCTGATACCTGTTGAAAGACGAGACACACAGCAAGGCTGGAGCACCCTGGACAGCGCCAGCGCCGGCTCTTGTCTGTACTCACCCAGCGCGGCGGCCGCCGGCAGGCTGGAGAAGAAGCAGGCCAGAAGGCAGAGCAGACGGCGCTCCAGGCGGTGACGGTGCTCCATGGCGAGTCGTCGCTGTGCGAGTGAGTGCGAGGCGGCGGCCGGCCCGGCTCAGTGCTGCAGCTTGCGGGGGGAGGGGGGGGGGGACCCCCTCCACCGCTCCGGGACTTCCCCTGCCAGCGCGGCGCGTAAGCAGGCAGGCAGGCAACTACTGGGCAAGAAACGACACTGACGCCGCAGTCGGACGCTTCCGCTCCAGGAGAAGCGACGACGTCAACATACACATTACAATTGCTACACCACGGACATGACGTGCTGCAGACGCGAAAGTTAACCGACAGGAAGAAGATGCTGTGAAATGAAAATCATTAGCTTTCCACAGCATTCACACGAGGTTGGCGCCGGTGATGACACCTACAACGTGCTGACACGAGGAAAGTTTCCAACCGATTTCTCATACACAAACAGCAGTTGACCGGCGTTGCCTGGTGAAACGTTGTTGTGATGCCTCTTGTAAGGAGGAGAAATGCGTACCATCACGTTTCCGACTTTCATAAAGGTCGGATTGTAGCCTGTCGCGATTGCGGTTTATCGTATCGCGACATTGCTGCTCGCGTCGGTCGAGATCCGATGACTGTTGGCAGAATATTGAATCGGTGGGTTCAGGAGGGTAATACGGAACGCCGTGCTGGATCCCAACGGTCTCGTATCACTAGCAGTCGAGATGACAGGCATCTTATCGTGCACAGCTGTAAAGGATCGTGCAGCCACGTCTCGATCCCTGAGTCAACAGATGGGGACATTTGCAAGACGACAACCATCTGCACGAACAGTTCGGCGACGTTTGCAGCAGCACGGACTGTCAGCTCGGAGACCGTGGCTGCGGTTACCCTTGACTCTGCATCACAGACAGGAGCGCCTGTGATGGTGTACTCGAAGACGAACCTGGGTGCACGAATGGCAAAACGTCATTTTTTCGGATGAATCCAGGTTCTGTTTACAGCTTCGTGATGGTCGCATCCGTGTTCGGCGACATCGCGGTGAACGCGCATCGGAAGTGTGTATTCGTCAACGCCATACTGGCGTATCACCCGGCGTGATGGTATGGGGTGCCATTGGTTACACGTCTCTGTCACCTCCTGTTCGCATTGACGGCGCTTTGAACAGTGGACGTTACATTTCAGATGTGTTACGACCCGTGTCTCTACCCTTCATTCGATTCCTGCGAAACCCTACATTTCGGCAGGATAATGCACGACCGCACGTTGCAGGTCCTGTACGGGCCTTTCTGGATACAGAAAATGTTCGACTGCTGCCCTGGCCAGCACATTCCCCACATCTCTCACCAATTCAAAACGTCTGTTCAATGGTGGCCGAGCAACTGGCTCGTCACAATACGCCAGTCACTACTCTCGATGAACTATGGTATCGTGTTGAAGCTGCACGGGCAGCTGTACCTGTACACGCCATCCGAGCTCTGTCTGACTGAATGCCCAGGCGTATCGAGGCCGTTATTACGGCCAGAGGTGGTTGTTCTGGGTATTGATTTCTCAGGATCTATGCACCCAAATTGCGTGAAAATGTAATCACATGTCCGTTGTAGTATAATATATTTGTCCAATGAATACCCGTTTATCATCTGCATTCCTTCTTGGTGTAGCAATTTTAATGGCCCGTAGTGTAGATACACTCAGATCATCATGAGAATAAACCTCACCTATACAGCATTACACTGTGTATTCTATCGCGTTTGCTGGAATCTCGTTGGATTGCGTTTCACTTGGAGTGGAAGGCAAGCTGTCTCGAGTACAGTCAAATACGACGACGAGGTGTAGTTTCATGCTGTGCGTTACGCGTAAGTCGACTCAGCGATGATACGGGTCAACAGCTTTACTGGTGCATATAACTTGGACAGCCCTGGCCAGGCAAGCGATCCAGCTTACCTACAGTGATGCGAACAGCTGCAGCGAAGACGTAAAACGAGACGAGCAGAGAACAATATAGCTTTGAATGTCATTTCATTTTTAAACAGCGGTTACGTGACAGGATTTGTGATTTCCCATCAGAGAGGTCACAGTTCGCAGTAATTGACGGAAAGTCGTCGCGTAAAACAGAAGTGATTTCTGGCGTTCCACAAGGTAGTGTTATAGGCCCTTTGCTGTTCCTTATCTATATAAACGATTTGGGAGACAATCTGAGCGGCCGTCTTCGGTTGTTTGCAGATGACGCTGTCGTTTATCGACTAATGACGTCATCAGAAGGTCAAAACAAAGCGCAATACGATTTAGAAAAGATATCTGAATGGTGCGTAAAGTGACCGCAAAGAACGAAAAGTGTGTCGTCATCCACAAGAGTGCTAAAAGGAATCCGTTAAACTTCGCTTACACGATAAATCAGTCTAAGATAAAAGCCGTAAATGCAAGTAAGTACCTAGGTATTACAATTTGGAACTAAATTGGAAAGAGCACACAGAAAATGTTGTGGGGAAGGCTAACCAATGACTGCGTTTTATTGACAGGACACTTGGAAATTGGAACAGACCTACTAAGGGGACTGCCTACACTACTCTTCTTGTCCGTTCTCTTTTAGAGTACTGATGCCCCGTGTGGGATCCTTACCAGACAGGTCCGGCGGAATGCATCAAAAAAGTTCAAAGGAGGGCAGCACGTTTTAGAGTATCGCGAAATATGGGACAGAATGTCACAGAAATGATACAGGATTTGAGCTGGAAATCATTAAAAGAAAGGCGTTTTTCGTTGCGGAGGAATCTTCTCACGGAACATGTAAAGGAATTATATAATTTTTTTTATGAATATATAGACACTAGTTCAGCTACCAGAGATTAATGCATAAAGCATTTGCTGAACAAAAGAAGCTTTACACTCTTCGTTTATTAGTTTTAGAATAAGTTACCTTTCGCAGTTATCCTGTCCTAGTGCTAAGACGTGTTGTGCCATTTCTTACTGATGAAATTGGGTTAAGTAATGAAAGTGATTTTGAAGCAGAGCGATTGCGTCTTTTGCCATACCATGGGTCCCAGCTCCTGAAATTCTGGAAAATTGTTACTGTTATTTTAATTTTCTGCAGAGAATTCAGATGGAGGCGTCGCTGCTCAACAATAGAGGTACGAGAACGCGTTCAACAATAGAGGTACGTGAACGCGTTCATCTGTTTGCTTTCGTGGCCGCTACCGCCAATTTCAAAATATTTGCCGCGACATTCAGATACCTGCGGTCTTTCTTTTCATTTAATTTCCAAGTCCAGGCATTTACGTTCTAAGATGAATAAAATGCATTTAACTGTAATTCTTTTTATCCGGGCCACGAGGGATGATTGCACTCAAAACGTACGTGCCCCTGTCCCGTTCGTATGTTCGCATACATTTGAGTGTGTACAAGCGTAACTATATTTAAGACTCATTTCCTACACAGTATTAACGCTTTTTTTTTCGACCATTCATTCACGAATGTACGTGCCCTGTTATTTGATGTAGCCAGTCGGCCGTATTCTTTAATAACAATATTTCTAAAATTCAGTGCCTTAATTTCCACAATTGATATTTGCCTGTGTCGCGACAGCGTTTCACGCGAAATGTTTATTACGCGACATCCACAATAACTTTTATTTCAAAATTTCGACGACCGACTGAATAATGATTTTTCTAACAATAACAATAGCAAAACATAAAAATGTAAGAGGACGAGTTACAAATTCCATTCACCAACTTTCTCCTCCGAATGCGAGAAAATTTTGTTGGCACGGGCCTTCATAGGGAGGAACGATCACGACGATAAAATAAGGGAACTCAGAGCTCGTACGGAAAGATATAGGTGTTCATTCTTTCCGCGCGCTATTGGAGACTGGAATAATAGAGAATTATGAAGGTGGTTTGATGAACCCTCTGCCAGGCACTTAAATGTGATTTGCAGAGTATCCGTGTAGATGTAGGAATGATTTATGGCAAAACACAGGCGTTATGCTTCTTAAGTGACTTAACATAACGCGCTCTCGATGTTAGCTGACATTGTAATGTAATGAAAAACAAGAGTGACGAAAATTCCTGACTTTAACGAGGGTAATTTTTCTGCATGAGCTATGCGTGGCGTAGAAGCGCACTGCTGTGATTTCACCATTTAATTAAATATTGGAGCCACTCAGATATTACAGGCAGTCGTCTGGTAAGCTCTGAACTCACTCCGACGAATGCGATTCGTGTCAGAACTGCTACACATAACGAGGCTGCCGGCAGCAGAATCCCAAACGACCAAAAAATCCACATTCCCTCCTCCTCCTTCTTTATGACGTGCTGTTCTGCATTTTGCCGTCGTTCGGCACTGGCGTGTCACGAAGCTTCATGCGTTACTTCTACTACGTTTAGCAGCTTCAAATGTCCTGTTATTTCTCGTTCACGTACTCCAGATCAACTATAATGGCTTCAGTTTGCAGTGTCAAGGTTGTTGTTGTTGTGGGCTTCAGTTCAGAGACTGGTTTGCTGCAGCTCTCCATGCTACTCTATTCTGTGCGAGCTTCTTCATCTCCCAGTACCTACTGCAGCCTACATCCTTCTGAATCTGCTTAGTGTATTCGTCTCCCTCTACGATTTTTGCCCTCCAATGCTAAATTGGTGATCCCTTGATGCCTCAGAACATGTCCTACCAACCGATCCCTTCTTCTAGTCAAGTTGTGCCACAAACTCCTCTTCTCCCCAGGTCTACTCAATACCTCCTCATTAGTTATGTGATCTACCCATCGAATCTTCAGCATTCTTCTGTAGCACCACATTTCGAAAGCTTCTACTCTCTTCTTGTCTAAACTATTTATCGTCCATGTTTCACTTCCATACATCGCTACACTCCTTACAAATACTTTCAGAAACGACTTCCTGACGCTTAAATCTATACTCGATGTTAACAAATTTCTCTTCTTCAGAAACGCTTTCCTTGCCATTGCCAGATCCTCTCTACTTCGACCATCATCAGTTATTATGCTCCCCAAATAGCAAAACTCCTTTACTACTTTAAGTGTCTCATTTCCTAATCTAATTCCCTTAGCATCACCCGACTTAATTCGAATACATTCCATTATCCTCGTTTTGCTTTTGTTGATGTTCATCTTATATCCTCCTTTCAAAACACTGTCCATTCCGTTGTCAGGGTGACAACTGTAAAAAGGGACCATTTGTACGGTCTGCTCGACGCCGTGAGAATTATTGTTTCCCGTGTTTCTACGATGCTTATCACTATGGCCACACCTGTCCTACAAAACAATGGGCATACTCAAACAGAAAGTAACTGATTTTTCGTTTTTATTCAATAAACTTAACTGTGTAATCTTTTACGCACTCCAACAATCTTTAACAATCTTTCATAAAATATCTATAATTAAGAAAATTTATTTGCAATGCAAACAAGAGTTGTGTGTGCGACATCTAGTTAGAAACTAGAAGACGTGCATTTTTCTTGAAGAAATGACGGTCAAGTATGAGTTACTTGGGATATATTTGATGAATTTCATACTCAAATCGTTTACTTATTCAAATCGAATAAAGAAATTATACATCAGAACGGGATTCGAACCACCGACCGCCATCCCGCTTGAATAACGATTAATGATGCTACCGATTCCGCCACACATTTAATTTGAGTAGTATTTCTTATATTTAATACGCACTGTTTCTCTAAAAGCGTCGAAGCTGATTTTTCTCAGTAATCTTGTGAAAAAATATTAAGAACGACTTGTTTCTCGCCATTAACGGTGTTCCACGTGCGTGTTTCACTGCGCAGCGGGAAGCGGCGTCATCCGTTTTGTGAACAGCGACACGGGCAGAGCAGAGACTGAGACCGCACACGGATTTTTGGAATAAAAATTACGCAGCTAACGTATGATTAAGAAAAGCGCTGGTGGCTGTTAATACATCAGCATGTCTTTAACTTTCATTTGCAGTGAAGTAGTAATAAGATTTCTAATACACAATACATAAGATTTCTAACACATAAGTTGGACGTTTATAAAGGCACATTTGCATGCCGAGCGTGAGTTTCCTCGGAAACGCGAGATATTAATTAAATAAATAATCAGTGACAAATAAATAAAGCCTATGGCACACAACTGCAGCGCTGTGTCGCTGATAAAACAAAAGCACAATTACGTTACTCTTATGTTTGATTAAGAAAAGAGAGCCCTGGTTGAAGTGGTGCGAGAAGCACGTATTTTAGTTTATTGTCTGGCACACCGCCATATTTCATGATATAGAAAATTACTGCGAGTTGCAACCATACTAGGCACTCGATTCTGAAAAGAATTTATATTTACAAAAGTAAGTAGGATTGTGAACTGTAGGCTTATTCATTGAATATATCTGATTTAACTAACTGTGTAATTTTTTGTTTAGTAGACAATCACCTCTGTACGACGTTTTGGCATGGCTGGCAAATTATTGTAATATTGAGATTTAGTTTATGAGTCCGCACCTACCGCAGCAGTCTTTGGAAACGATTTAATTACGAAGTCCGATTATTTCAGTTTTATTTCACGGTCAACTATGAGTAACATTGCCTTTACGAAAAAGCCATTGTCAAGCGTCCGATACCGAATAATTAAAACCTGACGACTCATAGGAGAGACAATCATACAGATAAAATAATTAATATTTTATTTTATTTATTTTGTTTTAATAATTTTATACGTTATCAGGAGAAAGAAAACTGGCATTCTATGGATCGGAGCGTGGAATGTCAGAGCCCTTAATCGGGCAGGTAGGTTAGAAAGTTTAAAAAGGGAAATGGATAGGTTAAAGTTAGATATAGTGGGAATTAGTGAAGTTCGGTGGAAGGAGGAACAAGACTTCTGGTCAGGTGACTACTGGGTTATAAACACAAAATCAAATATGGGTAATGCAGGAGTAGGTTTAATAATGAATAAAAAAATAGGAGTGCGGGTTAGCTACTACAAACAGCATAGTGAACGCATTATTGTGGCCAAGATAGACACGAAGCCCATGCCTACCACAGTAGTACAAGTTTATATGCCAACATATCAGAAAGATTGCAGATGTGGACTCTGACCACAATCTATTGGTTATGAACTGTAGATTAAAACTGAAGAAACTGCAAAAAGGTGGAAATTTAAGGAGATGGGACCTGGATAAACTGAAAGAACCAGAGATTGTTCAGAGTTTCAGGGAGAGCATAACTGAACAATTGACAGGAATGGGGGAAAGAAATAAAGTAGAGGAAGAATGGGTTGCTGAGAGAGATGAAATAGTGAAGGCAGCAGAGGATCAAGTAGGTAAAAAGACTAGGGCTAGCAGAAATCCTTGGGTAACAGAACACGTACTGAATGTAATTGATGAAAGGAGAAAATATAAAAATGCAGTAAATGAAGCAGGCAAAAAGGAATACAAATGTCCCAAAAATGATATCGACAGGAAGTGCAAAATTGCTAAGCAAGGATGGCTGGAGGACAAATGTAAGGATGTAGAGGCATATATCACTAAGGGTAAGAAAGATACTGCCTACAGGAAAATTAAAGAGACCTTTGGAGAAAAGGGAACCACTTGTATGAATATCAAGAGCTCAGATGGAAACCCAGTTCTAAGCAAAGAAGGGAAAAGCAGAAAGGTGGAAGGAGTATATAGAGGGTCTATACAAGGGTGATGTACTTGAGGACAATATTATGGAAATGGAAGAGGATGTAGATGAAGATGAAATGGGAGATATGATACTGCGTGAAGAGTTTGACAGAGCACTGAAAGACCGGAGTCGAAACAAGGCCCCGGGAGTAGACAACATTCCATTAGAACTACTGACGGCCTTGGGAGACCCAGTCCTGACAAAACTCTACCATCTGGTGAGCAAGATGTATGAGACAGGCGAAATACCCTCAGACTTCAAGAAGAATGTAATAATTCCAATCCCAAAGAAAGCAGGTGTTGACAGATGTGAAAATTACCGAACTATCAGTTTAATAAGTCACAGCTGCAAAATACTAACGCGAATGCTTTACAGACGAATGGGAAAACTGGTAGAAGCCGACCTCGGGGAAGGTCAGTTTGGATTCCATAGAAATGTTGGAACACGCGAGGCAATACTGACCCTCTGACTTATCTTAGAAGATAGATTAAGAAAAGGCAATCCCACGTTTCTAGCATTTGTAGACTTAGACAAAGCTTTTGACAATGTTGACTGGAGTACTCTCTTTCAAATTCTAAAGGTGGCAGGGGTAAATTACAGGGAGCGAAAGGCTATTTACAATTTGTGCAGAAACCAGACGGCAGTTATAAGAGTCGAGGGGCATGAAAGGGAAGCAGTGGTTGGGAAAGGAGTGAGACAGGGTTGTAGCCTCTCCCCGATGTTATTCAATCTGTATATTGAGCAAGCAGTAAAGGAAACAAAAGAAAATTTCGGAGTAGGTATTAAAATCCATGGAGAAGAAATAAAAACTTTGAGGTTCGTCGATGACATTGTAATTCTGTCAGAGACAGCAAAGGACTTGGAAGAGCAGTTGAACGTAATGGACATTGTCTTGAAAGGAGGATATAAGATGAACATCAACAAAAGCAAAACGATGATAATGGAATGTAGTCGAATTAAGTCGGGTGATGCTGAGGGAATTAGATTAGGAAATGAGACACTTAAACTAGTAAAGGAGTTTTGGTATTTGGGGAGCAAAATAACTGACGACAGTCGAAGTAGAGAGGATATAAAATGTAGACTGGCAATGGCAAGGAAAGCGTTTCTCAAGAAGATAAATTTGTTAACATCGAGTATAGATTTAAGTGTCAGGAAGTCGTTTCTGAAAGTATTTGTATGGAGTGTAGGCATGTATGGAAGTGAAACATGGACGATAAATAGTTTGGACAGGAAGAGAATAGAAGCTACAGAAGAATGCTGAAGATTAGATGGGTAGATCACATAACTAATGAGGAGGTATTGAATAGAGTTGGCGAGAAGAGGAGTTTGTGGCACAACTTGACTAGAAGAAGGGACCGGTTGGTAGGACATGTTCTGAGGCATCACGGGATGACAAATTTAGCATTGGAGGGCAGCGTGGAGGGTAAAAATCGTAGAGGGAGACCAAGAGATGAATACACTAAGCAGATTCAGAAGGATGTAGGCTGCAGTAGGTACTGGGAGATGAAGAAAGTTGCACAGGATAGGGTAGCATGGAGAGCTGCATCAAACCAGTCTCAGGACTAAAGACCACAACAACAACAACTTAGAAAAAAACAAGTAAAGAAGTGCTAATTGTGCGTAGTGAAATAATATAGGGGCGAGTTATAAATAACTACGGTATATAATCAGTGTAACAAAAGGACTTTTAGTTACACGAAATCGCGGATAGCGAAGTGTGGTCATTAAATTGAGTACACCTACAGGGCGGTCAATTCCGGGATAAATCTCTACGCATCTCACGACGGTCGCGCTATTGAGACCGTTTTTTTTAATCGCGGAGAGTGGGCTCCAATTTATGAAAAGGAGAAAAACTGTATCATTGTCATTGACTGTTGGTGTCGAGCAACCAAAATTGTTCATCAAAAGGTTTCGATGGAACTTGGGACTTAGGGTTCAGGCGCTCGCACATACTCCACATCAGAGTGTGAATGAGTGGTGAATGCGAAATAAAACTGTGAACAAAGTTACGTTAAGTAAAACAGAAGAAACAAGACAGTTTGGTCATATCTGTTATTATTCCATAAACTGTAACATTTGTTGTCGTTGTAAGAAGCCTTTATAGATGATCTGTATGACAATCTCGTTACGAGTTAAGTTTTGGGGACCCGGATTAGGGGGTAGCTCGTAGATCTTAACTACTGCAGCTATTCTGGAATCAGGTGCTACCGTGACCGTTGTGTGTTGTCAATGACTTAAGTTTATCATATCTCATGCTCTAAGATCGACGCGCCTTTCCTCTTGGTATAACGGTACCTCACGGCGACAAAGACAACGCCGACGACGAAGGAAGATACGGTAGAGCTTGATAAGCAATACTTGCATATTTAGCAGCGAGAACTCCTTGTTCTTCTACGACATACGATGGTAGACCGTTTCTATACGGCGAGAACTGCCGTCCCAGTATTGATCCGTGTGATCCGCCTGTAGTCATTATTCCGCACTTTGAAGACGCTATTCCGTAGCTTACATTCTGAATCATTTTCGTTACGAAGAACGAGGAGCGTTTACCAGCGAGGTCTCCAGACTACTCCTCACGCACGCGCTCGTCGTCTCCCGGCCTGCCGCCTGGACAGCTGGAAGAGTTACTGTGCTGTCAGTAATCAAGGAAATTCTGCAACTGCAGTGTTACTTTAGAGTACCTTCAAAATTAAATTAAATAACATCGCAGTTACTCGGCTGTTGCAGAATTTCCTCGCTACTTACAACTACTTAAGCAGCCGAAATTCTGAGAAAAGTAAGGTACACACATAATATGTACAACAGCCGGGAGGGAGTAAAAGTGAACGACCGAGAACGAAGTGCTCGTATTAAAAAGGGTGTAAGACAAAGATGTAGTCTTTCGCCCCTACTGTTCAATATGTACGTCGAGGAAGCAATTGTGCAACTAAAAGAAAGGTTCGGTAGTGGAATTAAAATTAGAGATGAAAGGATATCAATGATAAGATTCGCTGATGACATTGCTATCCTGAGTGAAAGTGAAGAATTACATCGCCTGCTGAATGCAGTCTAATGAATAGAGTGTGGATTGAGAGTAAATCGAAGAAAGATGAAGGTAATAAGAAATAGTAAAAATGAGAACAGCGACAAACTTAATATCAGGATCGATGCTCACGAAGTAGATTAAGTTAGGAAATTCTGCTGCCTAGGCAGCAAAATAACAAATGACGGACGGAACAGAGACATCAAAAACAGTCTAGAAATGGCAAAATGGGCATTTGCAGCCGAGAGAAGACTACTAATATCGCCCTCAATTTGAAGAAGAAAGGTCTGAGAATGTACGTCTGGAGTACAACATTGTGTACAACGTGGACTGTGGGGAAACTCGGCAGCGGCTGCGCCCGACTTATTCACGAACGCTATGTCTACGTAAGCTTCCGGGTTGGCGTACCACAGTTTGTGCCACGTGTTTCTCAGAGTGGAATACTGTAGCCATCCATTACTATGTTTAACAAAATATTTTTGAATCTGATTTTTTGTAGATGGATAAATAAGTCATTCCTTTCACCGGTCACGTGCGAAACGGTTCAGCAGCCACCTCGCACAACACGCGCCATTTTGACGGGCGACACTTACTGCGTGAGTAACCGCCATGGAGGCGGCAGAAGAAACAGAAGTACTGCGCCACCTTTCAGACACCACATACGCAAACTTTGTACTGTTTCAATCGTAGGGGAAAAGCAATGTCGGCCAATCTAGCTCAATACTACAATTACTTGTCCTGACAAGATCTTGCCTACATTCAACGACGTAACGTGAAATAATCGTCTGTACTAACGCAACGACATTACGTAAGCTTTCATATTCTGCTTCTCACGCTATAAATTACTCTCCAGCTCGCTACAGAATATCTATGGACGAAAGGATGGACACGATAACGCGTTTCGTGGTACAATGGATCAGTGATAGCTATCTGGATATTAATTACAGCAACGCATTCGACTATCAGGGTTCACTAGGTTCGAAACATATACTAGCACCAAAGCTAGTATCAACAACCAGAAGAATACTAAATGAGTCTATGGGGAGTAGGGATGATGTATTTACTTTATCAATAACAGCAACACATATTGGAGAATATGTTCGGATTGTTTTTCTTGATTTATATCAATATTTCTGATGGGAAGTCAAATGTACTATTTATTCTAGAAAAACTATCTACATATACACAGGACAAAGGTATAATTTTAATCTGTTTATTCTTGTTGTCAATCAACGATAACCTCTACAAGTAGCGTCTTGCTACAACAATATCCTTGACTGTATTGAAATTTTATCGTAACAAACTATTTCGTTGATGTCTCTTTCAGAATTAAATGAACTTACTTTTCATTGATAATCAATCACTTTCTTACAACACGCAAACTTGATTTCCCTGTCTAAAGATTATCTTTCTTTTCGTTACAACTCGTTCACTGAAAAATACTATTCCTTTTAATTTCTTTGAACTTTGCTTTTATCAATATTCCAGTTTTTTAATTTAATGGCCTTTGCATTTACTTTATTCCGAAAGATATATTCCAGATATTAGTCGGCTTTCAAATAAGCCTTTGATTATTTTTTAAAAATAATTTGGGGTATAAGACAAGTCGGGTACTGACTTTCTCAGTTTGAAACTGTTTTATTTCCTGCAATTAAATCAAAGCTAAAAGTTAGCGTTTTACTTTTAGACAGTTGTCTATTCAAAACTCCATTGAGCGGAATTTTAATTTGAAAAAAAATAACACAAGTGTCATCGCCACGTTTCAGCTACGCAAACTTTGAATAATCACACAAAGCTCAACCGAGCCAGGCGTTGACTTCTGCTTCCCATTAATATTTAAAGTTCAAAACAGGGCACTCGATCTCTTTCATAGAGAACTAGCGCGTTCTCTTTTAACTGATTCTTTAATTGTCGTTCAGGGCTAAAGTGAAAAGCTCACACATTCTCAATAAACTTCGGATTGTTTCTCAATAAATGATTATTGCGTAGGACGACCGTTCTCTTGTGTCTACACATTCAGTGCATCCAACGACATTTCCGGAATTTACTGTATTGCGACGCTCATGCCGAAATCGCGCAATAAATCCTAACTCAAATATCGTTAAGTGCTTGCGTACGCCCACACAACCACAATCATACATTGCAACGCTTTAGTACGTGCTTTACTCCTTGACCACTAAACAACTGAACAACTGAACGACTTCGCGTGAACACGTCTCTTCACATTCACCATCGAACGGGAGATCTCACAAAAATATTGAAATACGTTTCGTCTACCATGCTGTGACTATTAATTTGGACAACGCTCCACTAATCACAACTAGGAGAAACTAATCTCACATTTCAATGACTCGAAGCTTTCCCTATGCCTATACTATACCAAAAATTGACGAAACAACCATTTTTCACACAAGCCTATAATCTTCTCAAAATACCATTCCAAACGACTTAGAACTGCTTTGAACGCATGTATCTCTGAGCAAATCTCATCACACTCTCTACAGTGGTGGAAATATTTATTGTATCACCGTGAGTTACTTCTTCTTGCAGCAGTTTGCTTCATGTTATACCAGTCAAATTGTTGCTAAACTTTGTTGACATCTTCTTCCCGTAATAATCTGACCTCTTCACGCATGTTTTTCAACAATACACAATTTTGTTGTTGTTTGGTTTTACAATGAAACCAGTGTTTATACTGCCATTTTGAGTTGAGACTGCAGTGAGAAGATGGGCAGGTCAGTTGAATTAACGCGAGAAAAGAAAGCTGCTACACAGGTCCTCTGGACTTCATCAATGGCACTGTCAAGGCAGATCTCTAAATAAGCATCCTTGAAAGGAAACTTATGTCAACCACTAGAGACCAGTTTACAACTTCTCCAACCGCATTTTTGAGGATACCTCAGCTCCTTGCCATAGATCTTTGAATGTGACTCCTATATTTGTATCAAACACGAAGCAGACTACTTTCTTGGTTAATTATGACGTACTTCTACATTTCAGGTAAATTCTTTCCTTCAACAAAAAGGGGTTAGAGTATTAGAGTCGGCTGGAAACAGCCCTGATCTCAATCCTATTGAGAACCGTTGGAACGTTATGGGAAATGCTGTCACCAAAAAGAAGCCACGGAATAAG
This sequence comes from Schistocerca americana, assembly GCF_021461395.2. Lineage (NCBI taxonomy): Eukaryota > Metazoa > Arthropoda > Insecta > Orthoptera > Acrididae > Schistocerca > Schistocerca americana. The sequence continues at coordinate 208,364,484 of NC_060129.1, read as the reverse complement.
GGGGAGCTGTTGGAGACGCGTATGCGTGTGCGTATTACAATAAAAAGTTAATTCGTTGAATGCCTTCACGATGCCAAGCGGTTATTAAGGTGCGTGGTGGAGCAACAAAGTATTAAATGCAACAGTGCGTTCATATGAGGCAATACAAACACTGAAATCCATCAGTGTTTCGTTACAACATATATATGTAGTTTTTCTTTCGACATTAGTATTCTTATTTCAGAATAGCTGACACGTCGACTTGTCATTTTTCAAGAAAGTGTTAAATCATAAAAAACGTTTTTATAGAAACAAAAGAATAAAAACAAATCGACAAATTATTGTGTGTATAAATTTCTGGTAGAAATCAAGAGAAATCAGACAAATTTAGCCAAGATATTCTATGAAGGTAACAAAAATTAACTGTAAGAGGTGATGCAATAAATATTTCCGCCACTGCAGATAATCTCTCTCGAAGCTCGCTACTGGAATGATACTCGGATACTGCCCGGAAACTACTACTGAAATTCTAAAAGGACGAGCCGAGAACCATTCTCTGCCAACAAACATATCACGCTAATTCTCTCTTTAACAAGAAACGTTTCTTCTTTGCAGTCGCCGGCAAACACTCAAAGTCGTTATCTCCGCCGCACACCTCGATTCAGCAGTCGGCTGGTCGTTGCGAGTTCGCCGACTCGACAGGACACAGCTTCAGCTTTTTCTCTACCATCGAGTGTCACGTGTCCACAGCAATTAAACGGCGTAATCTCTTCATTGTTCTAGCACATAAAAATAAGTTGAGGCGATACAAACAAGCGATGCACTTCTTTCGGGCTGAAAACGGTCTGGCGCATTACAAGGGGCTTTAATTTCTTCGCGCTGCCGCCCTCTATGGGAGGACTCTCTCTCCCACTAGAGAGAGAGAGAGAGAGAGAGAGAGAGCGAGAGAAATGTTTTTTATCGACGTGTGACGGCGGCGCGCGTGGAGGCGGCGTTGCCGATCCTTCAGCGTCACTCGATCGCGTAACTGCATCGAAATTGTCGCACATTTCGGTAACGGGTCGTACATATCTGCAATCGAAAATGTGAAATCCGTTTATCGGTGTCTCTGCTGGACGTTTCGTTGCAGGTGGCCTATCTAACTTAATCTCTCGATTACAAGTAAGGTAAGAGCAACACGAAAAGTGTTACTATTAAAAAGTAAGTAATCGTTTTGGAGCTGATGGCTCTCAAATATTCCAGTTTTGTTCATCCATTATTCGAAAATAACACTTAGCGACCTGCAAGAAACTTCAAACCTTTACGAAACTTTTTCTCGCTGATAGCCAGGGAAAAATTTTATCACGTACATTTTCGCTCTTTTTGTGGTTAAGGCAAACCTACGTTTCTAGCATTTGTAGACTAAGACAAAGCTTTTGACAATGTTGACTGGAATACTCTCTTTCCAATTTTAAAGGTGGCAGGGGTAAAATACAGGGAGCGAAAGGCATTTACAATTTGTACAGAAACCAGATGGCAGTTATAAGAGTCGAGGGACATGAAAGGGAAGCAGTGGTTGGGAAGGGAGTGAGGCAGGGTTGTAGCCTATCCCCGATGTTATTCAATCTGTATATTGAGCAAGCAGTAATGGAAAGAAAAGAAAAATTCGGAGTAGGAATTAAAATCCACGGAGAAGAAATAAAAACTTTGAAGTTCGCCGATGACATTGTACTTCTGTCAGAGACAGCAAAGGACTTCGTAGAGCAGTTAAATGGAATGGACCGTGTCTTGAAAGGAGGATATAAGATGAACATCAACAAAAGCAAAACAAGGATAATGGAATGTAGTCGAATTAAGTCGGGTGATGCTGAGGGAATTAGATTAGGAAATGAGACACCTAAAGTAGTATAGGAGTTTTGCTATTTGGGGAGCAAAATAACTGATGATGATCGAAGTAGAGAGGATATAAAATGTAGACTGGCAATGGCAAGGAAAGCGTTTCTGAAGAAGAGAAATCTGTTAACATCGAGTATAGATTTAAGTATCAGGAAGTCATTTCTGAAAGTATTTGTATGGAGTGTAGCCATGTATGGAAGTGAAACGTGGACGATAAATAGCTTGGACAAGAAGAGAATAGAAGCTTTCGAAATGTGGTGCTACAGAAGAATGCTTTAGATTAGATGGGTAGATCACATAACTAATGAGGAGGTATTGAATAGAATTGGGGAGAAGAGGAGTTTGTGGCACAACTTGGCTAGAAGAAGGGATCGGTTGGTAGGACATGTTCTGAGGCATCAAGGGATCACCAATTTAGTATTGGAGGGCAGCGTGGAGGGTAAAAATCGTAGAGGGGGACCAAGAGATGAATACGATTATGTCCGCTAGGGCGAGTACGTAACTGTTGGTCAGGAGTATGCATGTCTGACGCAGGGGGAGACGCTTGAATTCAACGCCTTCAAAACAAATTATTTTGGTGAATTACTTTCACTGAAATTCAAACTCCCTTACAACACACATTTACAAGATATAATTATAGTGGGGACACATGGTCGCGCATCAGTTACCCCGCTTCTCTTGTCTTCAGGATTGTTGCAGTGCATTTGGAACAAGTCCAGAGACCGCATACAAATTGGCGTGTCACATGGTTTCTCGCTAACTTCTCCATATTGTAATGCTACCGATTTTTAATTTCCGTTAAAAACAATTTGTAAAAATTAAATAAGGTTAATAAAATTGCACAAAAAATGGTATGCGTCATCATTGTCTTCCTCCTATGGAGTGTCGGGAAGACAACTGGAAGTGGATGGCCGCCAATATAACTGCTGCTGAGCATATTTCCAGCAGGAACGAAATTTTCCGCATCAGCTGCTGCTCCTCACACACTGGCCGGCACGCAAACACACATCCACTGTGCAAGTAACGAGCCTATTCCTATTTTTCACTATTATGGTCCGTCTTACTGAAAACTCTTTCAGTCACAATTTCAATGTGGAAGGGATAAACGTGAGAGCGTTAACTCTGGCAGGGCTGGGAATTATCTCTCGCCAAATAAAGATTTTATGTCGAGTATGTTCCCCCAAACTGCGTCAACATCTGCTTCAGTTCTTAAGATTTTTGTCTGTTTTTGATATAGGAAGTTTCGTCTAGTCATCACCCATTTGCTGTAGATGCTTTGACAATTTTGACGTAAGATGTATCAGAGACGGAGTTTTTATCCTTTCGCCAGTTTGAAAGAGCTTGCAATGGGAATAAATCATTATCAAAGCTGTATCCCTTTGTAACACGGCGGCCTGTTGTAAAGGGAAGAGACACTTTATCCAGTCACAAACACGAAACCGCCGTCGCACAGCCGGCGCCTAAGATCGGACCGCACTTGGAGGGCCAGTTTCACCTTCTGCTCCGCAGGTGGGTTTCTCTCTGGACCTCCGCCTCGCTGAAGGGCAGTCGGGACGCCCTATCCCGACCGTGTTAAATTTAGTGACTCGGCTTCCCTGTATTTCGGGAACCCCTGTAGCCATTGACACGAAACTATTACAGGACATTAAACTGTATGTCGAGTCTACTGAAATACAATAATTGCATTTCAGGCACTGCTTTCGGAAATACAATTTTATTACACAGTTCAAATTTTGTCTGCTTTTTTGGGGCGCTATTCTAAAAAATTCTAATAATACATATGTTCTTTCATTTGTTATTATCCCCTGAAAATTTGATTCCTCTACTCGAAGTGCTTTGAGATTTAGGGAAAAATGCAACAGAAAATGTAAATTGTCAGGAATGGCTTCTAAAGTCTCGAAAGACTGTAACTCGTTTAGTATATGCTTAATTTTTATTTTTAGTCACTCAGAAGCATCCTGCACCATGCTGTATGTCATACTCTTGATCTTTTTCCAAGTTGTTTCTTTTCTTTTTTTCTGCACTCCTTAGTCGCCAACTGTGCTGCATACTCAGCTTTATCAATGCGACCCTTGTCCGTCCGTTCAAGTTCTCTGATGCACTTTGCTCCACGATTAATTCCCATATCCTAAGGCACTTTCACCTTACCAATGTTGCCATCATTAAAAGCAATAACAGCATCACTGACCTCCCACTTTAGTGTTTTCATTCCAACAAAAACATTATTTGGTAAGAGTCCATATAGTATTATTAAACGACTCATTCAGATTTTGAATCTGACTGTGCAAACATTTCTTCAGTAATTCAGGATTTGCCAGGTCCCTGTAAACAGGTTTTATGATACCCATGACTGCTGCTGGGATGGAATGTTTATAGCTGTAGCAACTGTTTGAGTACTGGGCATTGCGGTAATAGCACTGTGAATCGGGTCCAGGATGGCAAAGGCGGTGTACTGGTTTGTCATCAGTTGACAGGCTGTGGAAGAAGGTAGTCCACACTGCCTGCTCCATTTTCAACAAATACTCAGTATTACTTCTAATCGTCATCCCATAATACTGCTGTACTTGATCAATCGTTTTGTCTGTCAGCCTGCCTTTTGTATTTTACCATAAGATAGTTTCTTGTCTCTCCAACTTCGTTTCAACTTCAACACGGTGCCCATCCTCTTCTGGACATGACGTTTATAACACAGTAATCCACAGCCTTCTGTACAAAAAATTACTGATATTATTAGATCTTGAAGTAATGCACGTAAAAATTTTAACATTTTCAACTGGTGTAGATTCTATTTAAAAAATACTTCCCATGAGTTTATAAGTGATATAGATATCACTTTATTCGGAAAATTGCAAATCTTGAGATAAAAATCCGAAAAAAGTGAAAAAAAAATTTACGTTCGAAATCCCCTTCAACTTCACCGGCCGGCAACGTAACCGCGTAACAGCATAGTGGCCATTTCGTATCTCTTGGCCGCTTTTCGCGTCCAGTGCAAAGTTTAAAGCTTACCGCAGAATTAATAAGTATTGAACTATATGTTTCTGAAGAGCCAGTAGGTTCGTTCGAAGCGGAAAAGATTGGCGATTCCGCGTGAGAAGAAGCGCCTTCTATATCCCCATTAGTTTACAAGTCCTCGTAAATTAAATGTTATAAATAATTCCTGAACAGTAAAAGTGAATATCTCGGAAACGTATTATGCGGTTGCAACAAACGAAGTGTTTGTGGATACATCTCATAGAACTGCATCGGTCTGTGCAGTCGATTCACTGAAGTTATTCACATATTTAAATGAGGCCGAAAAGCGGATTTTGAGCAATTAAAAACAGCTTTCCTTACAAAATAAATAAATATTAGTAGTAGCAGAACTGTAAACTTACTATATACAGGGTGTTACAAAAAGGTACGGCCAAACTTTCAGGAAACATTCCTCACACACAAAGAAAGAAATTATGTTGTGTGGGCATGTGTCCGGGAACGCTTACTTTCCGTGTTAGAGCTCATTTTATTACTTCTCTTCAAATCACATTAATCACGGAATGGAAACACACAGCAACAGAACGTACCAGCGTGACTTCAAACACTTTGTTACAGGAAATATTCAAAATGTCCTCCGTTAGCGAGGATACGTGCATCCACCCTCCGTCGCACGGAATCCCTGATGCGCTGATGCAGCCCTGGAGAATGGCGTATTGTGTCTCAGCCGTCCACAATACGAGCACGAAGAGTCTCTACATTTGGTACCGGGGTTGCGTAGACGAGAGCTTTCAAATGCCCCCATAAATGAAAGTCGAGAGGGTTGAGGTCAGGAGAGCGTGGAGGCTACGGAATTGGTCCGCCTCTACCAATCCGTCGGTCACCGAATCTGTTGTCGAGAAGCGTACGAACACTTCGACTGAAATGTGCAGGAGCTCCCTCGTGCACGAACCACATCTTGTGTCGTACTTGTAAAGGCACATGTTCTAGCAGCACAGGTAGAGTATCCCGTATGAAATCGTGATAACGTGCTTCATTGAGCGTAGGTGGAAGAACGTGGGGCCCAATCGAGACATCACCAACAATGCCTGACCAAACGTTCACGGAAAATCTGTGTTGATGACGTGATGGCACAATTGCGTGTGGATTCTCGTCAGCCCACACATCTTGATTGTGAAAATTTACAATTTGATCACGTTGGAATGAAGTCTCATCCGTAAAGAGAACATTTGCACTGAAATGAGGATTGACACATTGTTGGATGAACCATTCGCAGAAGACTAAAATGAGCTCTAACATGGAGATTAAGCGTTTCCGGACACATGTCCACATAACATCTTTTCTTTATTTCTGTGTGAGGAATGTTTCCTGAAAGTTTGGCCGAACCATTTTGTAACACCCTGTATATATTGTAGCAAATTAATGAAAAATTTAAATTGTTTCTTAATATGTACAATTATAAATACAAAAACAGAGGAGAACCATAAAAACTGTTTGTAAATAAACTACAGTAGATAAGAGAAAAATAACAGCATAATATTTATTGGGAAATTTCCATGTGATCTGATGTATCATACGTGTATAGGTGAAAATTAAGATTTTCAGCAGTTTTAACATTTAGTAGTTTAACTGACTTGACCGAGGTTTGCTGGGTGAACAGGGACCACCTGGAGAAGAGTCTAGGTTCGGACGCCGCTGGAGGCGGTCAGGCTGTGCTGACCTGTGTTGGGGGAGAGTTTTACGTGACGGGCGATGAAACAGCCGCTAGGCCGCGTGTGTACATTATTCGAGACTCCCTGCTTTCGGACATAGATGTTTTTCGGCTTCTGATGAACTTGCAACTTTACGGGTTGCGTGCGATAAAAAACGCACGTATAAGGTTTGATTGTGTAGCCACTGTGGAATTTATAGTTTGATATACTGCGGAACATTAACAGTTTTCTAAAGATAAATCACACAGTTAGCTGTTTTTTACTCAACCACCTCCAAGATCTTAAGAAACTCGGTCAGGCTCTGAAATTAATTTATTGTGAACCCTGTTTTCTTTCTATGTTCTTATTGTGAAACTTTAAAGAAATACGTCAGTGTGTACAGACTTTTGCATACCAAATCATGGCTGCGTTAATATTACGTACTTCTGTGGAACAATGGGTGCATCGCGACGAATTTGAGTTGGCCTCCCATACACGAAATGCAGCCACACTTGCAAGCCCAACCACATTTACGGGGGGCCATTTAAGTGTCCGTGCTGTGTATTGTGTGGGTAAATCTTGTCGTGTAGTAAGTAGCAGGTGGGGGCTCAGAGCTGATACAGAACGTGTGAACGACTTAGATATCTGATTTTCGGCGAGTTGATGAGAGAGATCGCCACTTCTTTCCTGGTTTCTTCTCTTTTGCCGTCTCCTCGAATTTCTGTTTTCTGACTTTTTCTCTGTATTTTTTTGTTTGTTACTTCTTCTGTGGAGATTTTTAGTCTCTTGAGGTCTTCCATGGTTCACTTTGCCCAGTTAGTTTTCATCGTATTACTCATCACTATGTGAAAAATATTCTTGGTCAGCCTATTTTCGTTCATCCTATAAATGTGCCCATAGAATTTAGCCCTTCTTTTTCTAATGTTTTCTGTAATTGTCTCTGTGTGTTTGTACAGTTGTTTATCGGTCTTTTTATCCAGATCCCGTGTCTCTGAACTGGCCCATAGATCTTTCTCAGAATTTTCCTCTCTTGCTTTTCCATTTCCTTGATTTTCCTTCTTCTTCTGATTGCTGTCGTTTGAGACATACAAGGCTTTTGATAACACTACTGTTTTGTAATGTCTGAATTTGGCATTAACGGAAATACATTTTTTGTTGTAATGGTTCCATGTAAGTCTGTAAGCTTTTTGTAGCTTTGCAACTCTTTCTTCTTTGGTTGTCGAATTTAGTCCTCTTCTCTGTACAATCTCTCCGAGGTATTTGAAGCTTCCTACTTGGGCTATCTTTCAATACTTCGTTACCAGTGGATTTCTTTCTGTGGATTTTGTGTCCAATTACTGCTTTTTTCTCATACCAAGTCTGTAGTCCTGTTCTGGCTGCGATTTCATGCAGTGTCTCTAGGGCTTCTCTTCTGTCATTGGTTATGACGGCTCTATCATCGGCAAGGGCCATACATTTTATGGTGACTGTTCTATCCTTGTCTCCCCATTTTTACCCCATTGACTCCTTTGTCCCATGTCCTGATTATTTTCTCCAAAACTGCGTTAAATAAAGTGGGCGACAGGCCATCTCCCTGTCTCACTGCTGTATTGATTTCGAATGGATCCGAGACTCTCATGAACTTCACCTTGAATTTTGTATTTGTTAATGTTTTCTAGACTAGTTATCTGGTCTTGTCTACCTTCATTTCTTCCAGTGTACTGAAAGGTGTTTCTTTGTCTATGGAATCGTAGGCCTTCTTGAAATCAACAAATGTTATAGTAGTATCAGAATGAGATTTTCACTCTGCGGCGGAGTCTGCGCTGATATGAAACTTACTGGCAGGTTCGCAGGAGAGCTTCTGTGAAGTTCGGAAAGTAGGAGACGAGGTACTGGCGGAAGTAAAGCTGTGAGGACGGGGCGTGAGTCGTGCTTGGGTTGCTCAGTTAGTAGAGAACTTGCCCACGAAAGGCAAGGTCCCGAGTTCGAGTCTCGGTCCGGCACACAGTTTTAATCTGCCGGGAACGTTATAGTGGTGTTTCTAGACTTTCCGGTTCGTATTTTCTCAGGCACCACACCTGTTCACTGCACGGTCTTCCCTTCATGAACTCTGCTTGGCACTCTCCGATATGTGTATCTGAGGTTCTAGGCGATTTAAGAGAGCTTTGGATAGAATTTTGTATGTCACAGGCAGTAACGAAATTCCTCTATAGTTATTAGGGTGTGTTTTGTCCCTATTCTTGTGAAGGGGGTGCATTAGGTCTGTCTTCCGTTCTTGTGGCACCTTTTGTTTTCCAGATGTTTTTGACTGTTCTGTGTATTTTGTGTGTAATGTTCTTCCATATTTCTGCAATCAGTCCATCTTCTCCTGGTCCTCTGTTACTTTTCAATCATCTTATTTTCACTATTTATTCGTGTGTTGGGGGTTCAGAGTCCTGGTTAGGTTCTGGTTTTGTGAAGTGTAACCACTGTTTTGGTTCATTGCAGTTGAGTAATGTCAAAGTACCGAGCTAATACTAAAGTTTTTCTTCGTATTTGTCTCCAGTGTTCCTTCTTGTCTTTTCAAGCATGGCCGATATCCACTCATATTTTCTCGGAATATTCTGTAGAAATTACGTGTGTTGTTTCTGGTGAAGTCGTCTTCTATCTCCTTCAACCTGCTGTTCTCGTAACCGCTTTTTTTTCTGCGGATTATTTTTGAAGTGTTTTTCTGTATCCTGTTTAATTCTTCGCATTTTTCTTGTCTTCTATGCCTGTTAAATTTTTTCCGGGACCATCGATGGTTGCCCCAACTTTATCAGGTCTCATTTTTTTTCTAACAGTTCCGTCCAGTTGTTGCTGTTTTTCGTGATTTCTTCTACCATTTCTTTCTTGTTTAGTTGCAGGTACTCTCGATCTGTTCTGAAAGATCTGTTGGTTCTCTTGATTTGTCTGTTGGGTACACATTTTGCTTTGCTTTGGAGGTGATGATCAGACTCCTAGTTCTGACGCACATTGTGTCTCTTGCGTTTTTCATGGATATTGCGACGTGGTCTATCTGAAATTCTCTTACACCGTTATGGGGATTTCCGAGTTACTAGTTTTCTGTGTGGTTTCTAGAATTGCGTTGACATGATTTTCAGCTCAAAATTCCTATTGAAATTTATCGAATTCTCATTTTTTTGTTCTCTTGTGGGCCGTGTGTTTCCCTGTCGTCTCTCGGCATTTTCTTTCTTGCCTAACTGGGCATTGAAATCCCCTAGTAACACTTTTACGTGACTATTGGGATTTTGCTGGTAGATTCTTCCAGATCTTCCCAGAATTCCTCTCTAATCTCTGGGTGGTTCTTTTTATAATTATTTGTGGGGGCACGTGTACAAATTAGTGTGTAGGATTTGTTTCCAGATACTATCGTGAGTATTGGTTTTTTTTTTCGATTTTGGGGTGAAATGTATTGCAGAGTCCACCATCGATTTATGTACTACAAATCCTGTTCTGAAGAGTGAGATTACTTCCTGGAATGGTTACGTCTGGTTTCCCCTTACATATCCTGCAATTTTTCGAAGCAAAGTGGTTGTGATCTGCGAATCGCGTTTCCTGTATTGTCATAATTTTGATGTTGAATTTATCCACGGTGTTTCAGTTCACCTGGCTTCAGTAGTATGTGTTGTTTCGCTGTAAAATATTCTTTGTCTTCAGAGTTTTTGAGAAGCTCCGATTCTTCACTTCATGACATGCCTGATCCCGTGGAATCCGATGATCAGCTCTGTTACCAAGTCTGACTGTTATAACGGTACTTTGCGGGCAGGCGTGCCAATTCGCATCATATTATTTAAAATCCGTGATAAATAGACTTTATTTTCGAAGAATTAAAAAGGGGAAAGTAATACGAAACTTTAATAACTGCACAGTATTACTAAGAAGTAATATAATGAAAAGTAATAAAAAGCAAAGTAGCAAAGACCAAGCGGAACGGAAAGATATGGGGGCGCATTTGTTTTTTAATAAATATAAAAGAACATGTAACACATTATTGAGCTCTCTGCCTTCATTTATCGCGATCGGGCTAGTCGATGAAAAAGTGGTACGCGACTGCGAAATTCGTTAAGGAGATTATTTAAAGACTCTTCAAGCACGTTTAAAACACATTACGTGTGACAAAGTCATCAGAGACGTTTATTGTCGGGTGGAGTGAAAATGAATCCGACAACATAATTCGAACTTTGAGTTAGCTGGGAAAAATACTCTTGGGAAACTATTATGGTTGCGGAACCCACGAAAGTTGTGCGCAACGGAAAGCTATAGTTTACGTAATTCTGCATTTTATAAAATGGTGAAACGCGTGTGCGCGGAACATTAATAGAATCTTATCCTTGGACGGTTGCGGGGGTAACAGAAACAAACAACGCGTCAGCAAAAAAAATAGTTCGCTTATTAACTACCAGATATTAATTAACGGGGACCTAAATTACTAAAAAAGAATAGGATCATCACCTCCAATCCCGATTCATATTTCATATTTAATTAGTGAAAAGAGAAGTGTTAATAAACAAACTACATTTCAATTTTATCCACGATTTTGGCTTCATTACGGTCTTGACTACATGATAAACAATATCTGTGGAAGTGTATGCAACGTATCGTCGTAATATTTAGCCAACCAATATTGTGGGACACCAAAAACGTAAATGCTTGAAATTATTCTTACAGCGGATGTAAAATGTGTGAGTGCGACGAACTATAATGAGAAACTGAACATCCATTACGTACTTGCATGTTTATCTGTGAAAATGGTCCTTGTCGGTACATCAGCATAGAGTTCGAATAGAATCGCTGCAACATTGCAAACCATTCAGATTAATCGAACATCAAAATACGTATAATGGTGGTACCACCAGGATGTGTTCTTTCTCCTCACCCCCGTGGCAGTAATTGAATTCATAGTCAGCCGGGAAATACATTTAAATCAGTTGACGACCATTGAGGTAGCGTTACGAATTTCCAAACGTCCACTGCCACGTATGAAGGCGAGTGACACCACGAGTGTTGACGTCGGTCGAGGGCTGTCGTCGTGATCGTACTGAATGACACTGAGCGGTCACACTGGGGCGCAGGGTATTGGATTCTTTCCCATTGTTCTGTCACGATTACTGATTGAGGTTTTGGTGGTGAAATCACGAGGGATCTAACGTAATTTTGACTGGAGCTTTGGGTTGCAGAAGATTCAATACCCAGCCGAGCTCACAGAGCCAACACACGCTGACCAGAGTACCGGTGTCTGGATTCTGGGGCTTCACCTGTGACCCTGGGCAGGAGCCCTCACACGTGCTACCATCCGGAGCCAGATGGACGCAGGTTTTTTACTCCTCCCTCCCTTCCCTCCTCGTCACTTGCGAGATGAGGCCCCGGGCTTGGGACCGGCAGTGGTAGAGTTAAGAAAACAAAAAAATCGTCATTGAGGGATCGGTGGATTTCTTCTGCCGCAACCGGCCTCTCCCCTGGATATTTGGAATCAAAATACAGTCGCAAAGCATTCCACTGTTCCAAAATTCTCGTTAAAACAGAGAGGAAAGATAGCCATCTTGTCTGTGATGGATTCAACAATTTACGAATTTTGATATCTACAAACTTTTGAAATTCATGCAGTTGCGCCTATCTCTTAGCACTAGCTTCGAAAGGGTTATAACTGTTCCTAGCTAGGTTTTCGCAACGCCTGGGAATACATTTACAAGCTTCACTGGCACAGACGTGGACCAAGTGACACATACATTTGAGAATAATTAGTGCAAGACATTTTTCGGCTAACGGAATAGCGACAGAGTTTCTTGGCCACATCATAGAATTACAACCATCAGAAGTAAATCCTATAACAATGTTTTCAGAAACATTCTACGTAGAAAATGAAGGAATTAGATCAGAGTAAAGGTTTTTAGTTGTTGCACCTTTACCTTATCATATTCACCCTGTTTAAAAACTTTCACGAAGATTCCCAAATTTAGTTTATATAGAAGAGAATAGAAGCTTTTGAAATGTGGTGCTACAGAAGAATGCTGAAGATTAGATGGGTACATCTCAAGGGATCACAAATTCAGCATTGGAGGGCAGCGTGGAGGGTAAAAATCGTAGAGGGAGACCAAGAGATGAATACACTAAGCAGATTCAGAAGGATGTAGGCTGCAGTAGGTACTGGGAGATGACGAAGCTTGCACAGGATAGAGTAGCATGGAGAGCTGCATCAAAACAGTCTCAGGGCTGAAGACCACAACAACAACATCAAATTATCTAACCTCGTCACACAATTTTTTAGCAGATCCTATATCTGTTGTCTCATTAGTAGGAACACTGAGTTTTGCATGTGTCAGTTTTTCTGAAAGTTCGTTCTTATGGCTGTCTCCTATCACGTTCTTTACGATCTGGGAACATTTAGAGCGGCGCAGTTGTACAGCGTCGGCGATTTCAGAATCAGGAAAGCAACTGCTAACTACAGCCTCAAAATGTGATCAACAACATTGAAAGGAAGATTGTGTCCTGCTACGAATTCTGCCAATGCAATTTCAACAATGTGAGTAGGATTATTTGCAGACGCATCAGTCGTAGCTGATTTCACAAATGTGCTCGAACTTTCCTGGCTTTTAGATGACAGCATCTTCATGTTTTAGACATGATTTTCACTTTTAGATTTTGTTTGTAACACATCCCAATTCAGGCACAAAAGTTAGTTTACAGATTCTGTATCTAGCCCTTGCTGAGTTTGATTCATCAGCGCGCAACCGACCTTTAATTCAGCATTAGTTTCCCAGACTTATTTATAGTTTTGTTATCGCCTCTTACATTTAAACGTGCCCGCTTTTGATTTCTTATGAGTACTAAGACAACTATCTCTGTCTTCTGTTTCTACTGACAAAATTTCGCACTACTGTCTCGAAACCTGGCAGAAGATCCAAAGCGATTCTAGACGTATGTGAAGTATGTTAGCGGCAAGAAACAATCAATGCCTTCTCTATACGATAGCAATGGAGATACTATCGAAGACAGTGCTGCCAAAGCAGAGGTACTAAACACAGCCTTCCGAAACGCCTTTACAAGGAAGACGAAGTAAGTATTTCAGAATTCGAATCGAGAACAGCTGCCAACATGAGCAACGTAGAAGTAAATATCCTCGGAGTAATGAAGCAACTTAAATCACTCAATAAAAGCAAGTCATCTCGTCCAGACTGTATGCCAATCAGGTTCCTTTCGAAGTATGCCGATGCATTAGCACCATACTTAACAATCATATACAACCGTTCGCTCGACGAAAGATCCGTACCCAAAGACTGGAAAGCTGCACAGGTCGCACAAACATTCCAGAAAGGTAGTAGGAGTAATCCGCTAAATTACAGGCCCATATCGTTAACGTCGGTATGCAGCAGGATTTTAGAACATATATTGTGCTCGAACATTATGAATTACCTCGAAGAAAACTGTCTATTGACACACAGTCAACATGTGTTTAGAAGACATCGTTCCTGTGAAACACAACTAGCTCTTTATTCACATGAAGTGTTTAGTGCTATTGACAAGGGATTTCAGATCGATTCCGTATTTCTGGATTTCCGGAAGGCTTTTGACACTGTACCACACAAGCGGGTCGTAGTGAAATTCGTGCTTATGGAATATCGTCTCAGTTATGTGACTGGATGTGTGATTTCCTGTCAGAGAGGTCACAGTTAGTTGTAATTGACGGAAAGTCATCGAGTAAAACAGAAGTGATTTCTTGCTTTCCCCAAGGTAGTGTTGTAGGCCTTTTGCTGCTCCTTATCTATGTAAACGATTTGGGAGGCAATCTCAACAGCCGTCTTCGGTTGTTTGCAGATGACGCTGTCGTTTATCGACTAATAGTCATCAGAAGATCAAAACAAACCGCAAAACGATTTAGGAGAAATATCGGAATGGTGCGAAAAGTGGCAGTTGACCTTAAATAACGAAAAGTGTGAGGTCATCCACATGAGTGCTAAAAGAAACGCGTTAAACTTCGGTTACATGACAAATCAGTCTAATCTAAAAGCCGCAAACTCAAGTAAATATTTAGGTATTACAGTTACGAACAATTTAAACTGGAAGGAACAGACAGAAAATTTTGTGGGGGAAGGCTAACCAAAGACTGCGTTTTACTGGCAGGACACTTGGAAATTGGAACAGACCTGCTAAGGACACTGCCTACACTACGCTTGTCCGTCCTCTTTTAGAATACTGCTGCGCGGTGTGGGATCCTTACCAGATAGGACTGATGGAGTGCATCGAAACAGTTCAAAGAAAGGCAGCACGTTTTGTATTATCGCGAAAGTGTCACTGAAATGATAAAGAATTTAGGATGGACATCATTAAAAGAAAGTCGTTTTTCGTTACGACTGAATCTTCTCACGAAATTACAATCACCAACTTTCTCCTCCGAATGCGAGAATATTTTGTTGACGCCGACCTACATAGGGTGGAACGATCGCCAAGATAGAATAAGGGAAATCAGAGCTCGTACGGAAAGATCTAGGTGTTCATTCTTTCCGCGCGCTATACGAGATTGGAATAATAGAGAATTATGAAGGTGGTTTGATGAACCCTGTGCCAGGCACTTAAATGTGATTTGAGACTATCCACGTAGATGTAGATGTACTTTACACCTTATAATTTGCTGACTGCCCTCGTCTGAGCCAGCAACTTAACTGTAACGGTTTTCACTTATGTACGAGCACCGCATAGGATGCAAAGCAGTCAATACGGTGATTCACCTCGGGGAATCACCTACGAAGTCGGGCTGATGCAGCGAAGTGACTGGGGAATCCCACGGCATGCAGGCTGCTCGAAATCGTATTTGTGAAATAAATTGTCAGAAATTAAATAAAACGTAAAATTAAAAGAATAAAAAAGACGAAAACTTAACGATAGTAAGCGTTTCAAAAACTCGAACAATAGACGTGCGATCCGAACCAGGATCGTACGTTCGTGCACCGTCGTAAGTTCTCGAACCTTCACGATGCGGATCGTAAGGTTGGCAACGCTGACGTGTGCAGACCGGCAGACCCTGACACAGCGACCGGCGAGCCGAACTGGTGACGTCATCCGCGGCGTACAGTCGCTGCCTCGCAGAGTGCAGCTTGGGCGCTGTGCAGTTGCGTGGGTGGCGGGGTAGGGGGGGAGGGGAGCGGACGTGATAGCGGGGTCGTGGCACGGACGCCTAGCACGCAGAACCATCAAAAGTCAGTCGCTGGCGCGTGCCAACAGCTTAGGTCAGTTCGACCGACCGCCTATTATCAAATACACAGTAGGGTACCTGCTTAACGCTGAAACTGGATCAGACACAGCGATTTACGTTCGCCTGCCTTGCACTACCTTCCAACCTTCCTTCTTCCCTCTCGTTGCCGCCTTAAAATTAGCTTCTTCTCAAAACACAGTGGTATTTACATAATTTTACCTCACAAAGATGCCAATGTAGTGCAGCTGCGACAGCATTCAAAAACACTCTACTGTTCAACGACTGAGGACAAGTGAAGGTCAATAGCTTACGAGAAATTTATGCTTGTTACAACGATAAGAGTGACTGCTACGCTTACGGTGTTAGAAAATGCACAGTAATTCTCATTACACAATCTGTTTTTTATTTATTTATTTATTGTTCCGTGGGAGCAAATTAAGGAGAAGTCTCCATGGTCATGGAACGAGTCAATACATGAAATTATAACACGATAGTAGAAACAGATAAAATGAAATACAAGAAACGTATTCAGGCGACTATTCGTAAGTTTAAATAAAGAAAATCAACAATGTAACACTGGAATTTGCTTAATTTTTCAGCTTTTCCAGGAGCTCCTCGACAGAATAGAAGGAGTGAGCCATGAGGAAACTCTTCAGATTAGACCTAAATGCGTTTGGGCTACTGCTGAGAGTTTTGAGTTCTTGTGGTGGCTTATTGAAAATGGATGCAGCAGAATACTGCACTCCTTTCTGCACAAGAGTCAAGGAAGTGCATTCCACATGCAGATTTCATTTCTGCCTAGTATTAACTGAGTGAAAGCTGCTAACTCTTGGGAATAGGCTAATACTGCTAACAACAAACGACTTTAAAGAAAATATATACTGTGAGGATAATGTCAGAATTCCCAGACTATTGAATAGGGGTCGACAAGAGGTTCTCGAACTTACACCACACATAGCTCGAACAGCCCGTTTTTGAGCAAAAATACCCTTTTTGAATCAGATGAATTACCCCAAAAAATAATACCATATGACATAAGCGTATGAAAATATGCGAAGTAGACTAGTTTTCGTGTTGAACTGTCACTTATTTCAGATACTGTTCTAATGGTAAATAAAGCAGCATTTAGTTTCTGAACAAGATCCTGAACATGGGCTTTCCACAACAGCTCACTACCTATCCGAACGCCTAGGAACTTGAACTGTTCAGTCTCGCTTATAATATGCCCATTCTGTCTGATCAAAATATCGGTTCTTGTTTAATTGTGAGTTAGAAACTGTAAAAACTGAGACTTACTGTGATTTGGCATCAAATTATTTTCCACAAGCCACGAACGTATTTCATGAACTACGTTGTTTGATAATGTTTCAATATTACACACAAGATGCTTCACTACCAAGCTGGTGTCATCAGCAAACAGATGGCCCATTTTGAACATTGGATAAATTTTCAACTGCCAAGAACGCTACAATCATTTACTCGCGTAGGTCACCTGTTTCGGAAATTCTCTGCTGCTGTCTTCGGGTCTACTTTTACATCTTTACATAATCTCCTCCTTTAGTACAGTAAGTGTGGCTATACGATGAACAGTCCTGAAAGAGATTATGTGATGATGTAAACGTCGATTCGAAAATGGCAGCAGAGAATTCTTGAAACGAGTCATCTATGTGAGTAAACAATTTTAGCCGTCTTCACAGCCCTACAGATCGCCCCGACGCTGACGGTGTCACAACTACTTAATTACATTAGTTCACTGAAAAAATTTGTAGTCACTCATATATCTCAGAACATACTTATACGTGTATCAAAACACTATCTCATTTGCGTGCTTTCATTTGCCAAAAAATTCGTTTCGGTATCTAGAACTGTTTGAGATCTGAAGAATCGTATCAGCATTTCACTTCCACTCTTTGCGCAGGAGATCGGAAGTGATTACACTACGTACAATCCCATCTCTCGACGTTGGCGACACATCTCAGATTTGAAGAGAACTCCAGCAAAGGAGAGTCGAGTGCTGCTGTGATTTCCCTTCCCCGCTCGCAACGCCAGAAGGGTAAACAAGCAGGAGAAAAGTTCTGTACCCGCGAGCACTTTAGTCTCATATCTTGTCTCTCTCTTCAGTGCCTTCTATGCTCTGAATGCTTCTGCTGCTGTAGCTTTAGCGTACGGAAGATATTTCGAGGCCTATGCCGCTCCTTTTTTGGGGAGTCATTTCGTTGCTATACCTCGTGTGTGTGTTACCGGTCAAACCCGATTTTGGGATAAACTAGTTTCGCCTAGGGCAACTCGTTCATCCTGATACCGATAGGATAAAACAGTTTAGCCTAGGTCGAATCGGCACTTTTACGTGCTTTAGGTTAAGCTGGTACGCCCTAGTCTGAACTAATTTTGCCTAGTCGGAACGCATGTCGCTGCCTGTACGAACGGGGGGGGGGGGGGGGGGAAATCCCCGGACCACACACACACACACACACACACACACACACACGTGACTGACCCCTCGCGCCTCTCAGCCGCTCCTCGCTCCCGCTGTTCTTTGTTTTGAACGGTATTTTGCATCGACGAGTGCACCTGGTAAGTCGCCGGTTGCGTTTAAAAGATTTTACTATAATCCTAGTGCAATTATGAGGCGTTTCGTCATGGATGAGCCTTCGTGTAGCGGACAAGCCAATCAAAAGCTGCGGAGAAAAGTTTCTGGAGGAAATTTTGCACAATGGTATTCTCGTTATGTGTTAGCAGTAGACGAACATGCGGATTTGGTTAAACTAGTCGAAGACGCGGAGAAGTTGGCAAAAATAACAAGAACAAGAACGAGGGCAAGGCTTTGAAATGCAGTCGCATAAAAATCTGTAAAAACACACAAATGCAGTTGTAAGAAAAACACTCGCCAATTCCAAGTGCCACCAAAGTAAACCTTGCAAAAATAAGCAAGCAAATTGCAGATACGGTGGTTCATGTGGCTGGATATGTGTAAGTTGATCTAGTGATAGAGGTGTGAAATTACTGATTAGTTAATTAATAACTTTAATGAATCATGTTGACTGTTTTATTTCCATTCCTTTATTCAGTTTACTTTGAAAAGCTTACAGAAGATACAAACTTGGTGAAATTAGTTCAGACTAGGACGTACCAGTTTATCCTAGAGCGTGTAAATTCTAACTAGGATAAACCAATTCGACCTAGGCTAAACTGTTTTATCCTATCGGAAACAGGATGAATGAGTTTTACCTAGGCGAAACTAGTTCATTCTAATCTGGCTTGGCCGGTAACATGTGCAGCTTACACCGGGAATAGCATCTAACAAACCTTTCGTGATAATTTCTGTAAGAGAAAGTACTGTGTGTTTGTGTCATGCAGTACCGGCCACAAGATTGCCTTTCAGTACTGGCCACGAGCAGTTTCAATTTTTAAATTATATCTTCTCCTTACTTCTTCTCAGACTGAAATGGCGGAAAATGACAAAGTAGATGGAAAATGGAAAGAAGAATGCACGAAAATGGCTGCGAGCAAGAGTACGTCCAGCATAGGGTGACCAAACGTCCCGGAAAATCGGGATTGTCCCGGTTTTCATCCCTGTGTTCCGGTGTCCCGAAAATTTGTTTCGGGACGCTCAAAAGTCCCGGAATTCAGTTTTTAAATACTTTTCGTGAAACTTTCTCAAATTTTTGGGGTTTCGCTATATTATTGGAAATACAACACAAGAAATAAATATATTTTAGTTTCTTTGTCTAAGACCTCCATTGTCCCACACTAGTAATCAACAGTATCACTATTGATACACTCAGGCAATAATTTACTTTGAGCGGGACTTCGGCCAACAAGTAGTAAGTTGTATTATTGTAACAGAGCTATGAAACCGTCCGATTGTCGCGCCACTTACTCACACACTCACTGTCAGAACAGTGTAGTAGTTGATGTTTTGTCAGACAAGCTGCAATAGTTTTTTCTCGTATTAGTGGTATTATTGCTGCAGTACTGTGAAACGCAATGCCGAAACGTGTCTGCAAGTTCAGTGACTGTTATTCCAAGGAATGGAATTTCATTAAGAAAGCTCGTTTTGATTACGAAGCGCAGTGTTCCGTATGTAACTGTTTCATTACTATAAGTCAAGGTGGACGTTCCGACATAGTTGATCACATCAGGTCAAAGAAACATTAACAGATACAGTGCACCGAGCTGCAGTAAAACTCTACAAAATTATTTTGTGAAACTTCAGTCACGTAAAGAGACGAAAGTTCGAGAAGCCGAACTTACACTAGCCTACCACACGGTAAAACATCACCAAACTTATAGATCTAGTGATTGTACTAATAAGCTTAACAGCACTATGTTTGATGATTCTTCCATTGCAAAAAAGATTAGTTCAGCAAGAACTAAAGTGTCAGCCTTAGTGAAAGGAGTTATTGCTCCCCAGAGTGTAAAGGAAGCCTCGAATACATCAAAAAGTCTTCTTTCTACGGGATATTCACTGATGCCAGCAATCATAAGGCCACTAAAACATTTCCGTTTGTTGTTCAGTTTTTCGATATTAATCAGGGAATTCAGACCAAACTTTTGAAGGTGAGTTCCCTACCTAATGAAACATCTGACGAAATTTCAATATTTTGTATGCATACTATCGAAATGTTTGATCTTGAGAAAAATAAATGTGTGGCATTTTTTGGAGACAATACCAACACAACCTTTGGTGGTTTAAAAAGGCAAGGCAAATGCAACGTATTTACCAAATTAAAGGCAACACTGCATGAAAACATTGAAGGCATGGGTGCCCTGCACATGTTTCACAAAATAGCGTGCAGACATCTGCTGACAGTTTAAGCTGTGATGTTGAAACTATCGTCATGCAGGTATTATTGTTGTTGTTGTGGTCTTCAGTCCTGAGACTGGTTTGATGCAGCTCTCCACGCTACTCTATCCTGTGCAAGCTTCTTCATCTCCCAGTACCTACTGCAACCTACATCCTTCTGAATCTGCTTAGTGTAGTCATCTCTTGGTCTCCCTCAACGATTTTTACCCTCCACGCTGCCCTCCAGTACTACATTTGTGATCCCTTGATGCCTCAAAACATGTCCTACCAACCGATCCCTTCTTCTAGTC
This sequence comes from Schistocerca americana, assembly GCF_021461395.2. NCBI lineage: Eukaryota > Metazoa > Arthropoda > Insecta > Orthoptera > Acrididae > Schistocerca > Schistocerca americana. The sequence goes on along the minus strand of NC_060129.1, from coordinate 208,343,685 downwards.
AAGTTGTGCCACAAACTTCCCTTCTCCCCAATCCTATTCAATACCTCCTCATTAGTTACGTGATCTACCCACCTTATCTTCAGCATTCTTCTGTAGCACAACATTTCGAAAGCCTCTATTCTCTTCTTGTCCAAACTGGTTATCGTCCATGTTTCACTTCCATACATGGCTACACTCCATACAAATACTTTCAGAAACGACTTCCTGACATTTAAATCTATACTCGATGTTACCAAATTTCTCTTCTTCAGCAACGATTTCCTTGCCATTGCCAGTCTACATTTTATATCCTCTCTACTTCGACCATCATCAGTTATTTTACTCCCTAAATAGCAAAACTCCTTTACTACTTTAAGTGTCTCATTTCCTAATCTAATTCCCTCAGCATCATCCGACTTAATTCGACTACATTCCATTATCCTCGTTTTGCTTTTGTTGATGTTCATCTTATATCCTCCTTTCAAGACACTGTCCATTCCGTTCAACTGCTCTTCCAAGTCCTTTGCTGTCTCTCACACAATTACAATGTCATCGGCGAACCTCAAAGTTTTTACTTCTTTTCCATGAATTTTAATACCTATTCCGAACTTTTCTTTTGTTTCCTTTACTGCTTGCTCAATATACAGATTGAATAACATCGGGGAGAGGCTACAACCCTGTCTCACTCCTTTCCCAACAACTGCTTCCCTTTCATGCCCTTCGACTCTTATAACTGCCATCTGGTTTCTATACAAATTGTAAATAGCCTTTCGCTCCCTGTATTTTACCCCTGCCACCTTCAGAATTTGAAAGAGAGTATTCCAGTTAACGTTGTCAAATGCTTTCTCTAAGTCTACAAATGCTAGAAACGTAGGTTTGCCTTTTCTTAATCTTTCTTCTAAGATAAGTCGTAAGGTTAGTATTGCCTCACGTGTTCCAACATTTCTACGGAATCCAAACTGATCTTCCCCGAGGTCCGCTTCTACCAGTTTTTCCATTCGTCTGTAAAGAATTCGCGTTAGTATTTTGCAGCTGTGACTTATTAAACTGATAGTTCGGTAATTTTCACATCTGTCAACACCTGCTTTCTTTGGGATTGGAATTATTATATTCTTCTTGAAGTCTGGGGGTATTTCGCTTGTCTCATACATCTTGCTCACCAGACGGTAGAGTTTTGTCAGGACTGGGTCTCCCAAGGGTGTCAGTAGTTCTAATGGAATGTTGTCTACTCCCGGGGCCTTGTTTCGACTCAGGTCTTTCAGTGCTCTGTCAAACTCTTGATGCAGTATCTTATCTCCCATTTCGTCTTCACCTACATCCTCTTCCATTTCCATAATATTGTCCTCAAGTACATCGCCCTTGTATAAACCCTCTATATACTCCTTCCACCTTTCTGCCTTCCCTTCTTTGCTTAGAACTGGGTTGCCATCTGAGCTCTGGATATTCATGCAAGTGGTTCTCCTTTCTCCAAAGGTCTCTTTAATTTTCCTGTAGGCAGTATCTATCTTACCCCTAGTGAGACAAGCCTCTACATCCTTACATTTGTCCTCTAGCCATCCCTGCTTAGCCATTTTGCACTTCCTGTTGATATCATTTTTGAGACGTTTGTATTCCTTTTTGCCTGCTTCATTTACTGCATTTTTATATTTTCTCCTTTCATCAATTAAATTCAATATTTCTTCTGTTACCCAAGGATTTCTACTAGCCCTCGTCTTTTTACCTACTTGATCCTCTGCTGCCTTCACTACTTCATCCCTCAAAGCTACCCATTCTTCTTCTACTGTATTTCTTTCCCCCATTCCTGTCAATTGTTCCCTTATGCTCTCCCTGAAACTCTGTACAACCTCTGGTTCTTTCAGTTTATCCAGGTCCCATCTCCTTAAATTCCTGCCATTTTGCAGTTTCTTCAGTTTCAATCTGCAGTTTATAACCAATAGATTGTGGTCAGAATCCACATCTGCCCCTGGAAGTGTCTTACAATTTAAAACCTGGTTCCTAAATCTCTGTCTTACCATTATGTAATCTATCTGATACCTTTTAATATCTCCAGGATTCTTCCAGGTATACAACCTTCTTTCATGATTCTTGAACCAAGTGTTAGCTATGATTAAGTTATGCTCTGTGCAAAATTCTACAAGGCGGCTTCCTCTTTCATTTCTTCCCCCCAATCCATATTCACCTACTGTGTTACCTTCTCTCCCTTTTCCTACTGACGAATTCCAGTCACCCATGACTATTAAATTTTCGTCTCCCTTCACTACCTGAATAATTTCTTTTATCTCGTCATACATTTCATCAATTTCTTCATCATCTGCAGAGCTAGTTGGCATATAAACTTGTACTACTGTAGTAGGCATGGGCTTTGTGTCTATCTTGGCTACAATAATGCGTTCACTATGCTGTTTGTAGTAGCTAACCCGCACTCCTATTTTTTTATTCATTATTAAACCTACTCCTGCATTACCCCTATTTGATTTTGTATTTATAACCCTGTATTCACCTGACCAAAAGTCTTGTTCCTCCATCCACCGAACTTCACTAATTCCCACTATATCTAACTTTAACCTATCCATTTCCCTTTGTAAATTTTCTAACCTACCTGCCCGATTAAGGGATCTGACATTCCACGCTCCGATCCGTAGAATGCCAGTTTTCTTTCTCCTGATAACGACGTCCTCTTGAGTAGTCCCCGCCCGGAGATCCGAATGGGGGACTATTTTACCTCCGGAATATTTTACCCAAGAGGACGCCATCATCTTTTAATCATACAGTAAAGCTGCATGTCCTCGGGAGAAATTACGGCTGTAGTTCCCCTTGCTTTCAGCCGTTCGCAGTACCAGCACAGCAAGGCCGTTTTGGTTAATGTTAAAAGGCCAGATCAGTCAATCATCCAGACTGTTGCCCCTGCAACTACTGAAAAGGCTGCTGCCCCTCTTCAGGAACCACACGTTTGTGTGGCCTCCCAACAGATACCCTTCCGTTGTGGTTGCACCTACGGTACGGCCATCTGTATCGCTGAGGCACGCAAGCCTCCCCACCAACGGCAAGGTCCATGGTTCATGGGGGGTATACTCACACTTTTACATACATACTGTTAGAACAGATAGGCTTAAGGAGTTCTGTGATTATATGAATGCAATGTGTCACTCAAAATCTCGCTGGTTATCACTGTTTCCAGCAGTTGAAAGAGTAATCCGCCTGTTTGAACAGTTAGCAGATCTTTTCCTAAACGAAGACAAAGCCCCCAAAATATTGGTTCAGTTTTTCAGTAATCCTTTAAGTGAAGCAATGGTTCATTCACAGTCAGCTTAGCACTTTGCAGCATGGGATAAAGGAAATAGAGGGAAGCACGAAAAGTGTAATAGAGGTAAAAGATGTTTTGAAAAATACTCTGGAAACTGTTACTAAGAGGAGCGAACAGCAGTTCATTTCTTTTAATGTTAAATCTGTCCTTAAAAGAGCAGAAGTATCAGAAGCAGCGGAAAGGAGTTTTAGAGAAGAAGTTAACAAGTTTTATGACACTTGTGTAGAATATCTCAGCAAGTGGAGCGCCTCATATTTACCCTCATCACCGGTGTTTGATTGGATGTTACTGAAGAGAGTGCCAAAATGAGAAAGTCTTGAAGAGGCAGTTTCTTATTTGAAGAGTAAAGAGATTGAAATCCATGAGTCCAGTCTCTTTGATCAGTTCGGCATATTGACAAATTCTGTTGAAGTAAGTCTCCACAAGTGGAATGATGAAAAAAAAAACACCATTGGAATGTGATGAGAAGTGGGTGAGTTTTTTTAAAAGCTGTGACTGTCTTCAGCATTACTCTGAGTTGGTAATAATTGCAAGGTATTTATTTGCAATCCCAGCCCATAATGCCAATGTGGAAAGAATATTTTCGTTCATGAATATCCAGTGGACTGATGAAAGAAACAGAGTGGAGGTGGACTCTCTTGAAGCAATCCTGCAGATCCTGTACAACTAAAAAATGGATTGTGCCGAGCTTTATCACTGTGTCTCAAAGAACAAAGACATGATCAAGAAGGCTGGAGGCAGTGAAAACTACCCTTTTCTCCAAGGACAGTCAATTCCATCTACAAGTGCTCAGGAATATTAAAGCTCATGTTAATATTAATTGATTAAAAATCGAATGGCTGTAAAATTTTGCAAAATCGTAATACATTTCTTTATTACTGTATACGTTTATTAATAGAATAGAAGCTTTCGAAATGTGGTGCTACAGAAGAATGCTGAAGATTAGATGGGTAGATCATGTAACTAATGAGGAAGTATTGAATAGGATTGGGGAGAAGAGAAGTTTGTGGCACAACTTGACCAGAAGAAGGGATCGGTTGGTAGGGCATGTTCTGAGGCATCAAGGGATCACCAATTTAGTATTGGAGGGCAGCGTGGAGGGTAAAAATCGTAGAGGGAGACCACGAGATGAATACACTAAGCAGATTCAGAAGGATGTAGGTTGCAGTAGGTACTGGGAGATGAAAAAGCTTGCACAGGATAGAGTAGCATGGAGAGCTGCATCAAACCAGTCTCAGGACTGAAGACCACAACAACAACAACAACAACAACGTTTATTAAACGTCATTAATTATACAGATCATCTAGATTATATCAATCTTTTGTATCCTCTTATTAGTTATAGTAATCGGGTTAACAAAATGTATCAACAAAACATTAACATTTAAAATTAAGAAACCTGGGTACATGTGGAATGAGGTGTCCATTGTCACCCAGGTGAATGTGTCCCGGTTTTCACCGAAAATAATTTGGTCACCCTAAACAAGATAACTGCGACTCAAACTGCTGAAGCGGTTTTAAGAATCAGAAAAGAAACCGAAGGGGACTGAAGAGAAGAGAGTGAAAGCAGGAAAAATAATCCGACAGGTAGCTGAAGAAAGCTGAACTTAAATCCGGTGTTTTCTGATAGAATACATTCATTCAAAGGGTGGGCTTGGAAGGTAAAGTGCAAGGCGGCGAAGAAAACTGAAATTTACTGGAAATAATGAGAGAATAAAAAGTGCATCGTGTGTGCCTCTGGAGTCATTTCAGGCAGACCGGGTGCCGAGTGCCACACGCAGAGGCTGGGCAAACGTTGCCGGCTGGATGTGTCCGTCACGAGAATATTTTGTATTTCATATGTGAGGTCCGTAAAACAATGAGCTTTGCAATGGTGAACTGGGCTGAAACAGCGACAATAACTTCCCACGATCATTATTCAATATGATCGTGGCAAGTTATTGTTGCTGTTTCAGCCCAGTTCACCATTGCAAAGCTTTCACTTTGGACAAGCTCTGCAATTGTAGCTCTTTAACTTTTTATATAATTAAGTACTATAGATAAAAAATAAAAATCATTACCCTGTGCTGTTCACAGAACATGTATTGAGCCAAGAGAATATTAATATTACGATTAACAACCACACCAGTTAAGCCAAAAATCTGAACGCAGTCCATATTGCACAAATGTGCACCATATTGTCTGATCGGCGGCGTAGCGATTCTGATTGTGGTGTACAGACGGTAGCAGAGCCAGGATGGGGAAGGTGTAGGCACATTTATTTGGTCCAAGCCTTGTTGACACAAATTTATTATTTAACAATAATTGGTCGTACATCCAAGGTTAATACAAATTTTAGCAATAAATTTTTTTTAAACATTCTCTAGAAGAACATGCAGCCCCAGTCTGAAACATTACATAAAGGTACTGTTAGTAATCGTACAATAGTGCAACTTGTAGAAATATTAACAATTGCACCAGAAAAATATTGAACTTGTGATTTGTACTACATGTAAATCAAACCTTAAAAAAAATCCAATATGGCAAGAGTGCAACAAATTCCCTACTGCCCGAAAAAAAACAACTTACGAAATCTTAAGGATTCGACATTCACCTTGGGTGCATAACACATAGTTTTATGAGTGTGGCAGACTCGTTTGTTGTTTGTAATTCCCTCGACGTTTAGGTTTACAATCGTCAGGACTTGCTCTGAGAAATGCCCATTTGTTAACTCCTTCCAAGGTTTCCAGAGGTGGAAGGACTGGCCGTTAACGTTTCCAGGGGACTGGACCGCTGGACCGCTGCTGCTGCTGGAACACCTAACGCACCGAAGGGCGGCACTCGAGACCAGTTCCGCCGAAGATCGTAAATTTCGTGTATATTGATTAGTCTTTATCGTTGTTCGTAACTTAATTCAGAGCTAATACAAACTAAACTCTCACTTTGCGCCATTTTTAATGAACATTCAATCTGTTTCGCCACCACTGTTAACACTATCTTTTGATGTCATTAAACTCTGTGTGTCTATCCTATGGGTTGCAAAGCTTACGGTTAAAAATTCGTTTTCCACGAGGCAGCCGCTTTTCGGCGCTGCAATTGTGGCGTCGGTATGCCATCTGTCGGCGACAATGAGCAACAGAGCGTTCGGGAGCATCATTTCTAATTTAGAACTTTCACAGCAAACTCTTAGAGGTAATAAACACATGCTTCGTAAAACCAAATGTTTACTTATAATTTTTTACTAATATAATTGCGGTACGCGCCCATGTCTGTAGCGAGAGTGTTTTACACCCAGCAACAAGTGTGGTAATGTATTCTACATATTCGGCCAATTCAAAATATGCCATTGGATTTCTCTTCATTTGCAGGCAGCTTTGGTGACATGACTTTAAATTAATTTTTGGAAGGCGTGTTTGATGAATTCACGCCTTGTGTTGTAGCAAAACTGTGTCATAGGTTGGGGGCTAGAGATGGACGAACTGAAACACGTAACTGTTTCCAAACAAATGAAACAGTACAATGTAATGTTTCGATGTTCTGTCAAAACAGTGAAACAGTTTGTGTTTTGTGATCTAATAAACCTACAAATTTTATCATCTTGACTGTCTACTGTATACATATGTCCACATTAACACAAATGAGGTGCGAGAGCGCTAATCATATCGCAGAAAGTATGAAATTATCACTTAGGCGTCTTGGCAGTTTCGTATTTCCTGCAGCTAATGCGCTGCTTTCGTGTCGTGTGACTTTCATACTTTTCAATTGGCTGCGGACAGCCATAGCTGAAGACAGAAAGGCCACCACGAACGGAACTGGAGGTGGGAGCAAACTGCAGAAACAATGGATATTCTACTGGAATTCCCACATTCCGTTAGAATGGGTAATATACCCATCCTGCTAATCTCCATGCACACAAAGGGAATCATTGTGGATAATAGGCACAGTCACTGTTGTTGTTGTTGTGGTCTTCAGTCCTGAGACTGGTTTGATGCAGCTCTCCATGCTACTCTATCCTGGGCAAGCTTCTTCATCTCCCAGTACCTACTGCAACCTACATCCTTCTGAATCTGCTTAGTGTATTGATCTCTTGGTCTCCCTCTACGATTTTTACCCTCCACGCTGCCCTCCAATGCGAAATTTGTGATCCCTTGATGCCTCAAAACATGTCCTACCAACCGATCCCTTCTTCTAGTCAAGTTGTGCCACAAATTTCTCTTCTCCCCAATCCTATTCAATACCTCCTCATTAGTTACGTGATCTACCCACCTTATCTTCAGCATTCTTCTGTAGCACCACATTTCGAAAGCTTCTATTCTCTTCTTGTCCAAACTGGTTATCGTCCATGTTTCACTTCCATACATGGCCACACTCCATACAAATACTTTCAGAAACGACTTCCTGACACTTAAATCTATACTCGATGTTAACAAATTTCTCTTCTTCAGAAACGCTTTCCTTGCCATTGCCAGTCTACATTTTATATCCTCTCTACTTCGACCATCATCAGTTATTTTACTCCCTAAATAGCAAAACTCCTTTACTACTTTAAGTGTCTCATTTCGTAATCTAATCCCCTCAGCATCACCCGATTTAATTTGACTACATTCCATTATCCTCGTTTTGCTTTTGTTGATGTTCATCTTATATCCTCCTTTCAAGACACTGTCCATTCCGTTCAACTGCTCTTCCAAGTCCTTTGCTGTCTCTCACACAATTACAATGTCATCGGCGAACCTCAAAGTTTTTACTTCTTTTCCATGAATTTTAATACCTATTCCGAACTTTTCTTTTGTTTCCTTTACTGCTTGCTCAATATACAGATTGAATAACATCGGGGAGAGGCTACAACCCTGTCTCACTCCTTTCCCAACCACTGCTTCCCTTTCATGCCCCTCGACTCTTATAACTGCCATCTGCTTTCTGTACAAATTGTAAATAGCCTTTCGCTCCCTGTATTTTACCCCTGCCACCTTCAGAATTTGAAAGAGAGTATTCCAGTTAACGTTGTCAAAAGCTTTCTCTAAGTCTACAAATGCTAGAAACGTAGGTTTGCCTTTTCTTAATCTTTCTTCTAAGATAAGTCGTAAGGTTAGTATTGCCTCACGTGTTCCAACATTTCTACGGAATCCAAACTGATGTTTCCCGAGGTCGGCTTCTACCAGTTTTTCCATTCGTCTGTAAAGAATTCGCGTTAGTATTTTGCAGCTGTGTCTTATTAAACTGATAGTTCGGTAATTTTCACATCTGTCAACACCTGCTTCCTTTGGGATTGGAATTATTATATTCTTCTTGAAGTCTGTGGGTATTTCACCTGTCTCATACATCTTGCCCACCAGATGGTAGAGTTTTGTCAGGACTGGCTCTCCCAAGGCCATCAGTAGTTCTAATGGAATGTTGTCTACTCCCGGGGCCTTGTTTCGACTCAGGTCTTTCAGCGCTCTGTCAAACTCTTCACGCACTATCTTATCTCCCATTTCATCTTCATCTACATCCTCTTCCATTTCCATAATATTGTCCTCAAGTACATCGCCCTTGTATAAACCCTCTATATACTCCTTCCACCTTTCTGCCTTCCCTTCTTTGCTTAGAACTGGGTTGCCATCTGAGCTCTTGATATTCATACAAGTGGTTCTCTTCTCTCCAAAGGTCGCTCTAATTTTCCTGTAGGCAGTATCTATCTTACCCCTAGTGAGACAAGCCTCTACATCCTTACATTTGTCCTCTAGCCATCCCTGCTTAGCCATTTTGCACTTCCTGTCGATCTCATTTTTGAGACGTTTGTATTCCTTTTTGCCTGCTTCATTTACTGCATTTTTATATTTTCTCCTTTCATCAATTAAATTCAATATTTCTTCTGTTACCCAAGGATTTCTATTAGCCCTCGTCTTTTTACCTACTTGATCCTCTGCTGCCTTCACTACTTCATCCCTCAGAGCTACCTATTCTTCTTCTACTGTATTTCTTTCCCCCATTCCTGTCAATTGTTCCCTTATGCTCTCCCTGAAACTCTGTACAACCTCTGGTTCTTTCAGTTTATCCAGGTCCCATCTCCTTAAATTCCCGCCTTTTTGCAGTTTCTTCAGTTTCAATCTGCAGTTCATAACCAATAGATTGTGGTCAGAATCCACATCTGCCCCTGGAAATGTCTTTCAATTTAAAACCTGGTTCCTAAATCTCTGTCTTACCATTATGTAATCTATCTGATACCTTTTAGTATCTCCAGGATTCTTCCAGGTATACAACCTTCTTTCATGATTCTTGAACCAAGTGTTAGCTATGATTAAGTTATGCTCTGTGCAAAATTCTACAAGGCGGCTTCCTCTTTCATTTCTTCCCCCCAATCCATATTCACCTACTACGTTTCCTTCTCTCCCTTTTCCTACTGACGAATTCCAATCACCCATGACTATTAAATTTTCGTCTCCCTTCACTACCTGAATAATTTCTTTTATCTCGTCATACATTTCATCAATTTCTTCATCATCTGCAGAGCTAGTTGGCATATAAACTTGTACTACTGTAGTAGGCATGGGCTTTGTGTCTATCTTGGCTACAATAATGCGTTCACTATGCTGTTTGTAGTAGCTAACCCGCACTCCTATTTTTTTATTCATTATTAAACCTACTCCTGCATTACCCCTATTTGATTTTGTATTTATAACCCTGTATTCACCTGACCAAAAGTCTTGTTCCTCCTGCCACCGAACTTCACTAATTCCCACTATATCTAACTTTAACCTATCCATTTCCCTTTTTAAATTTTCTAACCTACCTGCCCGATTAAGGGATCTGACGTTCCACGCTCCGATCCGTAGAATGCCAGTTTTCTTTCTCCTGATAACGACGTCCTCTTGAGTAGTCCCCGCCCGGAGATCCGAATGGGGGACTATTTTACCTCCGGAATATTTTACCCAAGAGGACGCCATCATCATTTAGACTCACAAATAACGCCAACTAATTCGAATAAATAACAAAATGTAACAGAAAAAATTTTGTCTTTCAAGGTGTTTCGAACCGTTACTATAAATTCACCATGCTTCCCAGCTCTTCCCGTTCACCATTACACTATCAGCGATGTGTCAAACAGATTGCTTGCAATTATACCTACATCAAATTTATGTTTATGTCTAATAACTGTCACTCTACGCCTTTTTTTGTTCAAAATGTAGGATTACTTGCGTTTCTTAATGAGATTACTGTACATGAACAGAGAAGCGTATGTTATTAAAAAAGTGTAATTTAACTGAATGATTTTCAGATATTTATTATTTTGAATGCGAATAGTATGCGTTGTTTTATTGTTTGGTTAGTGTTTATAAAGCAGATGTTACGCCACTTCGGAATAGGACAGTCAGCTAGAAACGAAGCCTTATTTTCGGATATCTTAAGCTTCATGCTATTGCTTGTCAAAAAGATTTCGACACTCTTGAAAGTGTTTCACGAAGTGGTATGTTGTGTTTGAATACCTGTGCCGAGCCCGAATCTCGTCCGACACAGAGCGGAATGAAACATCACTGTTTCCATACAATTAGCCGGTCCAAGCACAGGTGGACTGAAACAGCCTTATTTTGAAACAACGATACAGTTTCTGTGTCTGGCTCGAGATCGAATCTGGTCCCGTTATCCGAGACAGCGAGAGAATGAAACACCACTGTTTCGAAAGAGTGAACCACAGCCGTTCCGAAACACTGAAACAGTTCCACGTATCGATATACTGTATCGAAACATAGAAACAGTGGCCAAGTCTACTAAGCAGGCCCCCATGTATTTGCGAGAGTCATTTGTATTTGGCGCTTCTTACATCTTCAGACAGTTGATAAGTGTTGTGCCGTTTTCTAATTTTCCACAGGTCGGGGTGGGCAGTGTGCTGGCCCATCAATTCAGTTCGTTCATCGTCATCGGCGTGCTACGTCAGTGTTGTGACGTGTTGTGTTTGGTGCTGTTCACCAGTGACGTCAACAGCTGTGATTTCAGTCGTGTGCTGGACTTGTACATTGTGTTCCTGTCCTTGATCGTTACGTGCTATGCCGCCCATAGCCTTGTGTTTCTTTTAACCGTCACAGTGTGTGTTTTTTTGTGTATAATTTTTAGATTTTTATCACCATTTTTACCGTCACCCCCTTTTTACGCTATCTTCCATTACGTTTCCCCTTTAATATATCTGCTTTACCGTTTTTCCTCCTTTATCCTGTTTTAGATGTCTCCATGTTACGTACTGTCTCTCGGCCGAACAGCGGAGCCTATACTGCTGCCGCTGGCCCCGTAGTGGCAGACCGAGCACGAGGCGTAATGCTGCTGAGACGGTTCAGCAAGAAATGGAGACTGTGGCGGGTTCGTCTGTACACGGGGAAGTCAGCGCTCGTGCAGTCGCACGTCGCACCGGCATTCCACACACTAGTGTCTGGTTGGCACTGAGGCGTACCCTCCGATGCTATCCGTACAAAATCCGTCGGCATCGTGAACTGATACCTGGCGATTCAGTGAAGCGGAGGGCATTTGCGGTGTGGGCGTTTCAAAAGATGGTGGAAGATGACGATTGGTCGAGTAACGTGTTGTGGACCATCGAAGCTCATTTCACTCTCCGAGGGTCTGTCAACGCCAGCAACTGCAGAATTTGGGCTACCGAAAATCCTAGAACTGTCTTGGAAACTCCATTGCACGACGAAAAAGTCACGGAAGGGTTGGATTTTCCACATCTACCGTTATCGGGCCTTTTTTCTTCGAGGAAATGCGTGATTCTGGTTTTGTAACTGCTGCCGTGACGGGTGAGAGGTACGCCGATATGTTACAGAATCGCATCACCCCCAGCCAGGCTGATAAACACCTGCTGGAACGTAAGACGTTTATGCAGGATGGCGCTCCACCCCATATTGCTAGACGCGTGGAAGATCTCTTGCGCGCGTCGTTTGGTGATGATCGTGTGCCCAGCCGCCACTTTCGTCATGCTTGGCCTCCCAGGTCCCCAGACCTGAGTCCGTGCCATTATTGGCTTTGGGGTTTACCTGAAGTCGCAAGTGTATCGTGATCGACCGACATCTCTAGGGATGCTGAAAGACAACATCCGGCGCCAATGCCTCAGCGTAACTCCGGACACGCTTTACAGTGCTGTTCACAACATTATTCCTCGACTACAGCTACTGTTGAGGAATGATGGTGGATATATTGAGTATTTCCTGTAAAGATCATCATCTTTGCTTTGTCTTACTTTGTTATGCTAATTATCGCTATTCTGATCAGATGAAGCGCCATCTGTCGGACTTTTTTGAACTTTTGTATTTTTTTGGTTCTAATAAAACCCCATGTCATTCCAAGCATGTGTGTCGATTTGTACCTCTCTACCTACATTATTCCGTGATTTGTTCAGTTTTCAAATTTATACTGATTTTTTGATCACCCGGTATATTCGACTGCTCGTAGTATAATGCGAATGTTGATTCCCACTGTCTGTGAACGCACGAGAGATCTCGCTTATTCGCTTCGTTGACGGGCCGCCCAGCTGTGAATGTGCTGCCCTGTGTCATTCCCGTGGTCCCCTGTCTCAACGCAGCAGCTCACATTGCGCGCCTCAACATCGCTGAGAGACCGACTGTCAGCTCCTGACCAGTTCTCGCACTTAACGCTCACCGGCACATCTCGTTACTAAAAGTCATAACTGGGAATCGTAGTGCTTCCTAATTTCCTTTTTCGGTCAGATCGGAGATTCAGTGTACTCGCTCGGTGCTGGAAACTCTACCGAGTATCACAGATCGTTTTTACTCTCCTAATTATTTCCTTCCCTGTCCATCCAGTCGTTGAACATTATCTTCAATTCCCACAAATGAAAAAAAACTCGTTCTCTGGTTTTATGAGTTTTACCTGTTTACTGTGGTGTTACTGTATTTGAATCCGAAGCAGTCTTTGATACGTAATTGATTTGGTTAACAGTTCCAAGAATCCAAATTTTTAATGGTCCCACGATAAATGAATCTCCCGAATATGGTACGTTGCATTAAGCTGTGAAGAACCGAGGATAACAGATGAACTTGCGAGGCGCTGGTCGCGATGGTGATTGGCTGACAGTGAAGTCCATGACGTCATGTACAGCAGCGAATCACAAGTGCAGCATGGCGACCAGCGGTTCGCAAGACGCCAGTCGAGAAGCAAGTAAATAACAGCCGCCATCTTAATTTCAAGGTTTCCTAATTTGTTGACATATTCGGTGTTTTTCTCGTATTGAAGCCTGCGTATTTGCGTATTGCGAAACTAATGATCCACCGTATTAAAGATCTCTCGAAAAAGTGCCGTTTTTTATTCGGTCTTTCATTTGTGTATGAGGAAGTTAGTATTATTGAGTGATTACTGAAAGATAAATTGTAGTTGCACATTCTACAAACGATAAAATTAATGCAATGCCGGCGTTAGTAAATTCTCGTACTGGCTCCTTCAGTGATTTTAAATAAAACATTTGCCAAGTGGTATTCCGAAAGGAAGTAACAAGGTTTCTAGTAACGGTATAATTCCAGACTGACTGTATCCCTTAATAAAAGAAATCGAATATATTATAGTGTCTTATAGTGTATTTGCACGAAACGTAACTCCAATATCTGTAATTGAGTAACTTTAATGTTTAACATCTCACACAACTTCACATTTTCATCTACTGGGCCGCATTACGAACACTCGGTTGTACTGATCCAGCACGGATGGTTATACCGCAGGACGCCATTCGCGCCTCATACGCGTCGATGCCGTCACACATGGAACAAGCTGTCAGGGCCCGTGGTGGACCCTGCGCCTATTGGGCAACAGGACAGATGCTGAACCGATGTGACTCAAATACTAATCATTCCTGTACAACATACTCAAACCTGTGAATATGAACATCCTATCTCTAGTCGTTCGAGGTGTTCTGTTTTCCTTTTTCTGAACGTGAGTGTATGCGGTACGGTTTGGAACCCTTCCTGTAATGTCAGACGTCCGTATGTTTCTCTTTGGCAGTGTCTACTCTTTACCAGACACCGCGTGTGGAAAAACGGGGACCAAATATCACCAGCTTTACCACGTGTCTTAACCAGCAGTCGATCCCTCGTGAAGATTTGCGTCGTAAGCCCGGCAGTACGCAGTGACGACCTCCTGGAAAACTGCAGCTTTTAAAGTTTTGCGCGCACCGGTTGTTTGCCCCGCCCGCCGCCTCACACACTGTGCAGTGGAGTGGTGTGAGTGAGACGAGGAAGGAAGGGCCGGAGACTCCGCCTCCTCAGAGGGGGAGTACGGGCTCACACCCGCTCACGGAATGCGAAGGAAGTGTGCAGCGCCCTTTCGAAGCAACCCTCGCGGCGTTTGCCTGCAGCTACTCAGAGAAATCGCCGGAAACTCAAACCTCGACGGCCAGACACGGATCTGCCTGCGCAGTGGTGGGGGTCCAGGCCGCTAACCGCTGCACCATCTCCCCCCCCCCCCACTCACTGTCAGTCAGCATGATGTTTGCGGCGTATCGTTTTGACACGGGTGACGTGCTCGCAACACTGTACCTCGGGACTCTTTGCTTTGAACATTTTCGCGTTACTGTTCACAAATGCGATGTAAGAGAATGGAACGAATTTCTGTGTCACTACCGAAGTAGTAAAACGCTAACTCATTTTTAACATCAAACCTGAGGCTATTAAACTGAAGTACATTTGCGCCATTCTTCAACGTGATTGACACGATTAAATTGCACAACGAGAATAATTAACTACATTCCGTACTAACTGCTCAGTTGTTTAGGTCTATACATTTGGATTTTGAGGCGTACATACAGGGTGTACATAAAGTCCGGGAACACTTTGAATTATTTATTGCACAAGAACTACACTTTGTACAAATGTCATACATATTCCATTTTGAAGAGAAACTCTGAAAAGCCTTTTTTTTTTTTTTTTTTTTTTTTTTTGCCACAGCGTAGTTTGGTAATTTTCCGATAGTCAGCGCTAGTCGCAAACATGGCGGCTGTGCTAGAGAAGGGGACAGCTGTTTCATGAAATGGCCTCCCCGATCACCAGATCTCACTCCGTGCCACTTTTTTCTGTGGGCACACATTAAACATCTGATGTATATACCGCCTCCACCACGTAATGTAGCAGAGTTCCGGGAGAGAACACGGGAAGCGACTGCCACAGTCGACGGGTGTGGCGAGAATTCGATTATCGTATTGACGTCTGCCACGTCACTCGTGGTTCGCATATCGAATGTTTGGAAAAAAAAAAAAAAAAAAAAAAAAAAAAAAACTTTCAAAGTTTTTCTTCGAAATGCGATATGTATGACATTTGTACAATGTTTATTAGTTCTTGCGCAATAAATAATTCAAAGTTTTCCCGGACTTTATGTACACCCTGTATATAAGGCAAACCGGTAGGTCATTTAGAATAAGCTTTCAGGAACAACTTAAGTTAAATAATCCCCGCCCTGCATTAAGCCCACTTACGCGAACAGAGGCACATCATAAGCCCTTTAGAAAATTTAAAAATACTTCACAAAAAAGAAAAAAGCCCTATTTTGAATATATTAGAGGAAGTGGAAATATTTAGACACAAAAAAGAAAACGCACAGTCGACGTTGAATTACCAGTTGGAAGTAAAGATCGATAGCATCCTGGCTAACTTGGATTGTTTGTAAGATTAGGGTCTAGCAGGTAATAAAATTCGGTACTATCGTCGCTTGCCAAGGTAGCGTGCCCTGCTGATATGCCGGTAAAACCCGATTCTTTCCACGTTATAATTTTCGTGTGCCGTGACTTATCATGTTTGCAGTGACATTTCTTTATCGCCAATCCGGCCTTTTTTTTTAGAAAATTTAGCGTCCACTCACTATAAAATATATTTTCCCTTTTTACATGCAGGCAAATTGTTATGAAAGGGACACATCACTTTTTACCTTTCGCTCGCCATAACACGGACAACATTCTCTGGATAGTAAGTTTTGATTAGGAGCGATGGGTATGCCTATGATCTTTTAACATTGTGAGTATATTTTAGACATTCCTGTACTAATTTTAATATATGTAAAAAGTGGCGACACTCACCTTATGATTCGGCTTAAAGCCGCGAAACCGGTCCTGTTTTAATGAACAACAATTTTACGAGCTGTGTGCGAAGTTCTCCCTAACGTCGTGCCTTTCAACAGCTGCCGTTGCGCATGTCGGACATTCGCCACACCTGCCCCTTGGCCAGGTAGCTTGAGTAGCGATCCCTCAGCTAAGGGACGCCCTTCCTCGTACTTCTTCTGTCCGCTTTCAAACCGCCGTCTCCACATCTCACTCGATACAACCAGTACGTAAGGGACCTCCTTGTTCGACATCTTGGCAAAATGCAGAGCTTCTTTTCCGAAATCGAAATATTTATTACTTTTGGGAAACGAAAGCAATACCGAAGATTAT
The DNA here is from genome assembly GCF_021461395.2 of Schistocerca americana. Classification (NCBI taxonomy): domain Eukaryota; kingdom Metazoa; phylum Arthropoda; class Insecta; order Orthoptera; family Acrididae; genus Schistocerca; species Schistocerca americana. The sequence goes on along the minus strand of NC_060129.1, from coordinate 208,327,030 downwards.
GTCAGTAAGTAACTAGTTCTGTCAAGTATAAATATAGATCCCTCTGTCTGTACGGTAGCTTCCTTTCACGCTTACTGATTGCGATAGAAGCAGTGCATCGCCACGGGAGCAACAAGAAAGGAACGATGTAAACAGAATGCGAATGCACGCTAATCATTTCTTTTTGACCACTGCATTTGTGCTTACTTTAATTACTACGACTGCATGCCCAAAAGACAACAAGGAAAGAAGAAATGGGTATGTGAATGTGTGAAAAGAAGAACGACATACTCCATATTAATTTACTCTCTAAAATCCGATATCCTTTGCGGCGAAACATTAGTTAATAAAGTGTAGCGGGACAATGTTCAAAACATGTCTGAAAATACGTTCACTAAATAGAGATAAGAACATCTATGATTGACATGTCATCTAAAGTCGACATTCAATTTTAAAATGTTAGGAATAAGGAAATGAAGTAATACAGAATGGTATGCTTGTAACGTACGTTGTTGTTATACATTGTTTAGCTCTGGTATTTACAGGGTCACAGAGAAAGCATCGTAGGTTTTGGAGGGAAAAGCCGTAATTGTGATGATCTGCACTACAACAGAAGCAAGAGGCACAACTTAAGGAAAAATAATGTAATGTGTGTTCCAGCTCACAAGGGACATTGAAGCAGACAGTTCCTGTGACTTAGTAGGGGCAGCGGTTATATTCGACAGCCGGAATAAATTAATAACTGGCTCCTTTTACCGACCCCCTGTCTCAGATGAAACAGTTGCTAAACAGTTCAAAGAAAACTTGAGTCCCATCACAAATAGGTACCCTACTCATACAATTATAGTTGGCAGTGGCTTCAATCTACCTTCTGTATGTTGACAAAAAAACATTTTCAGACCCTATTGTAGATAGAAAACAACTTCCGTAGTTGTTCTAAATGTTTTTTTTAATTATTTTTAACGATTAGTTCACGAGGCCATTCAAATTGTAAATGGTTACGAAAACACACTTGACCTCTTAGCCACACATAATCCTGAGCATCACGACGGATACAGAGATTAGTGAACACACAGCCGTAGCGAGGCTCACTTCCGTAACAAAGAAACTCACCAAAACTAAATGCGAAATATATCTATTTGTAAAAGCAACTAAAAATTCGGTTGACGTCTTTGTAGTAGACAGTCTCCAATCCTTCCAAAGTATGTAAGTGAAGACCATATGTTCAGAGAAATAGTATCAACTGCACTCGAGAGATTCATATCAAATAAATTAGTAAGAGACGGAACTGATCCCCCATGGTACACAAAACACGACAGAAAGCTGCTGCAGGAGCACCGAAAAGGGCAAGTATAATTTAGACGATTGCAAAATCTCCAAGATTGGCGAAGTTTTACCGAGGCTCGATATTTGGTGCGGATTTCAATGCGAGATGCATTTAATAGTTTCCACAACGAATCTCTCTCTAGAAACGTGGCGGAAAATCCAAAGAGATTCTGGTCCTATGTTAAGTAAACCAGCGGGAAGGCTCAGTAAGCGATGAGGAGGAGGAGGAGTAGGAGGGAGAGACAAGGTACCAGCAGTTCGGAGCAGGTGAAATCGTGGCAAATGTGCGGCGTGGCAGATGTCCGGACACCGCCGTTATCCGCAATATAAAATTATCTGTGTGTCTTGTATCGTTATTGGGGTTTTGAGTTTTTTTGGAAATTTGTGGTAAGGTATTACGGGACTAAACTGCTGAGATCATCTTTCCCTAAGCGCACACACTACTTACTCTAACTTAAAGTGGTAGAAGAAACGAGAGTATCTCTCACCCGTGCATACCGACGCTATCTTATACGTTAAATCATTTACCGGAATAATTTGTGCCGTATCTTAATCCTACTATTTAAATCTTGTAACGGAAAATAAACGTTTTGTAGACATTTTGACAAAATTTGGCAGGACAATGGCACATTCCGCCACAATTTGGGGAAAAATATGAAACGAAAGTACGATCATGTGTCGCATCAAACGAAATACTCGGAGACAGTACTTTAGGGCTCCACAGTGGTTTTTTATATTTTTTAAAATTTTTTACCAGATCTGCAAATGCTATAAACATGTGTCTGACGTTCTTCAAACGATCTCAAGTCGTAGGGTGAGTATTGCCACGCATGTTCCTGCATTTCTGTGAACTCCAAACATCTTTCCCAACATCGATTTCTGCCAGTTTTCCCATTCCTCGGTAGATAATTCGTACTAGTATTTTGGAACTGTCACTTGTTTAAACTGGCTGTTTGTCAGCAAGCAGCTGCTGTCTTTGGAGCTGGAACTCTTGTCGCTCCCCCACGAAGCACGGTTCGCGTGCCTCTACGACCTCGGTGGAGGGCCAGCCAAGTGTGTGCTCCCTGAGGAACTGCAGGGGTAAACAGTCCGGGTGACTGATCCATCCGGCTTTGTGGACGTAACCTAACACTGCCTTGACGTACTGAAAGCGAAGTGGTACTACAGCCTTAATTTCTCCCAAGCAGCATGCAGCTCTGCTGTATAGTTAAATGAAGACGGCATCTACTCAGGTAAAATATTCCACAGGTACACTGATCCTAAGGAGTATGTAGTCTCCAGGGGAAACAAATCTGCCATTCGACAGATCGTCGTGTGGAGCGATAGATCCCTTAATTGTGCAGGTATGTTAGAAAATAAAAAAAAAAGGTAAATGGATAGGCTGAAGTTCGATACGATGGTGATTAGTGACGTATTATTTGATTTATACATTTTTTATAAAACTGAATAAAGAATAGTATTGTTGAGGTTATATGCGACTTGTTTTTTTTATTTAGGGGAGTGATTCGTGGGTAGTGAGGTTTCAGTTCTATAATACAGTAATGACAGACAAATAGACCAACTTTAACAATCATAGTGACAGTGTCATAACAACTTACAAAAATACTTCCCTCTCAACTGCATTTCACAGGTGCCTGTTAGGATTCATTTCTGGGTTTTCTGCAATGGTGAAACTGTGGCGAAGCTGTTCTGTGGGAAATCCGGAACACCTGTCTCCTCCAGGACCACAGTGTCGTGTGCACGGGGGAGTGGTAAGAGAATCCGTCTACGGGGTACTTTTATTCTTCGATCCTAACATATGTCTCTGTGTTTCCTTTTCTTACTTCTCCGTCAGGAGTACCAAATCGATCCCCGTCTGTCGTACGCAAAGCTCCTATTGCAGGATCCCTTCTCTTTACTGTCCATCTAATTTAAGTTATGACACCACGATTGCACTGGAGAGTATTTCACTCGCGACAACGACAACAGAATGTCAGAATTTTGTGGAGCGTCAATCACGTGACTCGTTAGTCGTGCCATATATTGTAGGGGAGGAGGGTTCGTGGAGGACAAAGAGGGCTACGGAAATTGATGGTGCGCTAACACGGGTAACAGAGCGAGAGATGATACGCTAAAGAGTCAACTAGCTAACTAGATGGTGTGTTTACTTATCTTCAACAAGAAGTACGTTATGCAGGACAGGAGTCACCGAGCGAGGTGGCGCAGTGGTCAGCACACTGGACTCGCATTCGGGAGGACGACGGTTCGATCCCGCGTCCGGCCATCCCGATATAGGTTTTCTATGCTTACCCAAAACGCACCAGGCAAATGCCGGGATAGTTCCTTTGAAAGGGCATGGCCGACTTCCTTCCCCGTCCTTCCCTAATCTGATACAGCTGTTGACCTTGCAGTCAGCCGGCCGCTGTGGCCGAGCGGTTCTAGGCGCTTCAGTCTGGAACTGCGCGACCACTACAGTCGCAGGTTCGAATCCTGCCTCAGGCATGAATGTGTGTGATGTCCTTAGGTAAGTTAGGTTTAAGTAGTTCTAAGTCTATGGGACTGATGAACTCAGATGTTAAGTCCCATAGTGTTCAGAGCCATTTTAACCACACTGTCTGGTCTCCTCCCCCAAAACGACCCGACCTGACAGGAGTCAGAACGTAACGTATGTTCTCGATGAAAGATTTTATACAGAACTAACATTTTCCTATATTAAAATGAAGTACATTGAATGCACTCAGATCTAGTAGATGTGAGAGAGTGAAAGACAAGAAAATAGGTATCAATAAGCAGAAGGAGAATGCATTGGGGTGAGAACTATGTGTACGTGGTGGTGTTATACGGATTATAAACAGGAGTAAAAAGTAAAAAAACAAGTTAAAATGCAGAGGTAGAGAGTAATCGGGTAAAGTCGGTGTAAAATGATGATAGAGAAACTTCTTATTTAAAGTGAATAAAGATAGAAGAAAAGGTCTAGTAACTGTGTTTACTGGGGAGGTTAAGATGGGGCATAGCCAAAATCACAAAATAGGAGTGGAAGAAGAAAAGGATAAATCAAACAATGGAAAAATCCAGGATGGAAGAATGACAGTATTATAAAAAGGATAGACTGGAGTAGGGTGAGTAGCAATCTATTCTTTTCATAATATTGTCAGAAGAAAAGGATAAGCAGGTCTGTAGGAGGAATGGCCTATGCCTCGGTCAGGTAATTCCCCGGGAGAAATGAGCTGTACTGATGTTTGGGGGTAGGAGATGTGTCAGGCTGGGCGGACCCACGGAAGGGACGGCCTGCGCCTCGGTCACGCCACCGGGGGAATGACTTGCACCGTGTTTTTTGTGTGTGAAGGGACCACATCTGTACTGGTAGAGAGGTTTGCCACCGTATCTGCCCTCACAACAAGTGTAAGCACAATTAATACAGAAGCATGAAGTTGTATAGTGACTGACAGTCACAATATGGAAGTTTTCTCCAAATTAGTTATAAAATTTAATAGACTTACCTTATAGCTGAGACAAAGGATAGTTTTGGACACACTTACCTGCTACCTGAGACAAAGGATGATTTGGAACGGAGATGTTCCACAAAAGTGGATAAGAACACGTACCGAGATTTGACCCTACAGATCGTATAGTAGACAGCCAATTCCTCAAGTAACAACAGTGTAAGAAAGTACGTTCAAACTCACATATACACGCACAAACTTATTTCAAATAAAATAAAAATGTAATTTTCAAATAATAGATAAATGAAAAGAAATGTAAGTGGTGTAGTAAATTGAAATCAATACAACAGCTAATAGCGTACATACAGAAACCACGGGAAAGAGTTTTAACATTTTGTTTAAATTTAAATCTCTTCAAGAAGATCCGTATACATATTGAAATAATATATCTACCTTTGCAGAAAGATTGGTCACTATGAAACAATTTGCTGATTAGATAAACCGAATATAAGGTATGCGAGACGAATACTCCTAAGGTAACATTCGTAGCCGAATATGCCTGAAACTAAATAAATGGTTTATCCTTTTCTTAAAATGGTTAAAACTGACAGGTCAATACTAAAGATAGTGTTGAGAACTGTAAATGGATCGGACTATAAAAGACTTGTCCCCTGTTATTGACTGTGGAATATTTTCTCCTTAACAAAGGTCAATAAGCACTAAGTAATTGTGTATTTTATAGTTTTATATTATGAGAATTCATATGTAACGAGCAAAGAGTTGTGCTGACAACTTTCCTTTAAAGGGGGTGTCTGCAGTGTCCCCCACGAACTGTGGGCCTCGCTGTCGGAAGAGAGGCTTGCGTACCCCAGCAGTACAGATAGCCGTACCGTAGGTGCGACCACAACGGAGGGGTATCTGTTGACAACTTGTGATCCCTGAAGAGGGGCAGCAGCCTTTTCAGTAGTTGCAGGGGCAACGGTCTGGACGATTGACTGCTCTGGCCTCGTAACATCGACCAAAATGGCCTCACCCTGTGGGTAGTGCGAACAGCTGAAAGCGAGGGGAAACTACGACCGTAATTTTTTTCTGAAGTCGTGCACTCTACTGTACAGTTAAACAATGATAGCATCTCCTTTCGTAAAATGTTCCGGAGGTAAAATAGTCTCCCATTCAGTTGGGAACTACTCAGGAGGACATTGTTATCAGGTGTAACAAAACTGCCGTTCTACGGATCAGAGCGTGTAATGTCAGATCCCTTAATAGGGCAAGTGGGTTAGAAAAGTTAAGAAATGAAATGGATAGGCTAATGTTAGATATAGTGGGAACTGGTGAAGGTTGGTGGCAGGAGGAACAGGGCTTCTTGTCAGGCGAATATGGGGTTATAAATGCAAAGCCAGATAAGGGTACTCCGGGAGTGGGTTTAATAATGAGTAAAAAATAGGAACACGGAAAAGCTACTATGAACAGCGTAGTGAATGCATTATTGTAGCCCAGATAGACACGAAGCCCACACTCACCACAGAAGAGCAAGTTTATATGCCAACTAGCTCTACATATGAGGAGGAGATTGAGGAAATATATGGTGGGATAAAAGAAATTATTCACATAGGTATGGGAGACTGGAATTTGATAGTAGCAAAAGGAGGAGAAGAAAAAGTTGTAGGTAAATATGGACTGGGGGAAATGAATGAAAGAGGAATCTGTCTGGTAGAATTTTGCACAGAGCATAATTTAATCATAGCTAACACTTGCTTTAAGAATCACGAAAGAAGGTTGTATATGTGGAAGAGACTTGGAGACACTGGAAGGTTTCAGATTGATTATATAATGGTAAGACAGAGATTTCGCGGAACCAGGTTTTAAATCGTAAGACATTTCCAGGGGCAGATGTGGACTCTGACCACAATTTATTGATTATGAACGGCATATTAAAACTGAAAGAATTAGAGGTTGTGGAGAGTTTGACAGTGAGCATTAAGGAACAATTGACAAGAACAGAGGAAAGGAATACGGTAGAAGAAGAATCAGTAGCTTTGAGAGATGAAATAGTGAAGGCAGCAGAGGATCAAGTAGGTAAAAAGACAAGGCTTAGTAGAAATCCTTGGGTAACAGAAGAGGTAATTTAATCAAAGAAAGGAGGAAATATAAAAATGAAATAAATGAAGCAGACAAAAGGGAATACAAGCGTCTAAAAACTGATACCGACATGACGTGCAAAATGGTTAAGCAGGAATGGCTAGAAAACAAATGTCAGGATGTAAAAGCATTTATAATTAGGGGTAAGGTAGATGCTGCCTACAGGAAAATTAAAGAGACCTTTGGAGAAAAGAGAACCACTTGTATGAATATCAAAGGCTCAGATGGAAACCCAGTTCTAAGCAAAGAAGGGAAAGCAGAAAGGTGGAAGGAGTATAGTATAGAGGGTCTACACAAGGGCGATGTTCTCGAGGACAATATTATGGAAAAGGAAGAGAGCACAGATGAAGATGAAAAGGGAGGTATCATACTGTGAAGAACTTGACAAATCACAGAAAGACTTAAAACAAAGCCCTGGGAGAAGACAACTTTCCATTACAGCTACTGATAGCCTCGGGAGAGCCAGTCACGAGAAAACTCTTCCATCTGGTGAGCAACATGTATGAGACAAGTGAAATAGCCTCAGACTTCAAGAAAACTGTAAATATTCCAACTCCGAGAAAGCGGTGCCGACCGGTGTGAAAATTATTGAAATATCAGCTTAATGGCACCACTGCAAAATTCTAACATGAATCGTTTACAGAAGAGTGGAAAAACTGATAGAAGCTGACCTTGCAGACAATCAATTTGGATTCTGGAGAAATGTAGGAACACGTGAGGTAATACTGACCCTACAACCTCTCATAGAAGACAGGTTAAGAAAAGGCAAACCTACGTCTATAGCATTCATAGACTTAGAGAAAGTTTTTGATTACGTTGACTGGAATACAAAATGCAGAGAGAGAAAGGCTATTTATAATGTGTACAGAAACCAGATGGCAGTTATAAGAGTTGAGGGACATGAAAGGGAAGCAGAGGTTGAGAAGGGCGTGAGACAGGGTTGTAACCCACCCCAGATGTTATTCAACCTGTGTATTGAGCAAGCAGTAAAGAAAACAAAAGAAAACTTTGGAGTAGGAATTAAAGTCCAGGGAGAAGGAATAAAAACCTTGAGGTTTGCAGATGACATTGTAATTGTGTCAGAGACAGAAAAGGACTTGAAAGAGCAGTTGAACGGAATGGACAGTGTCTTGAAAGGAGGGTATAAGATGAACATCAACAAAAGCAAAACGAGGATAATGGAATGTAGTCAAATTAAATTGGGTGATACTGCGGGAATTAGATTAGGAAATGAGACGCTTAAAAGAGTAAATGAGTTTTTCTATTTGGGGAGGAAAATAACTGATGATGGCCGAAGTAGAGAGGATACAAAATGTACACTGGCTATAGCAAGAATAGCATTTCTGAAGTAGAGAAATTTAACATCAAGGACAGATTTAAGTGTCAGGAAGCCATTTCTGAAAGTATTTGTATGGAGCGTAGCCAAGTATGGAAGTGAAACATGGACGATAAATAGTTTAGACAAGAAGAGAATAGAAATGTGGTGCTACAGAAGAATGCTGAAAATTAGATGGGTAGATCACATTAACTAATGAGGAGTTACTGAATAGAATTGGGGAGAAGAGAAGTTTGTGACACAACTTGACTAGAAGAAGGGATCAATTCGTAGGACATGTTCTAAGGCATCAAGGGATCACCAATTTAGTATTGGAGGGCAGCGTGGAGGGTAAAAATCGAGGGAGACCAAGAGATGAATACACTAAGCAGATTCAGAAGGATGTAGGTTGCAGTAGGTACTGGGAGATGAAGAGACTTGCACAGGATAGAGTAGCAGGGAGAGCTGCATCGAACCAGTCTCAGGACTGAAGACCACCACAACAACATCTGTAGTGTTACATGCCATTTAGGCAATCGACATTTCTTACTCCCTATTTATGACAAGGAAAGATGATTGTGACAAAATACCAAAGTAGTGTTAGGCAGGGAAACAGTTGTGAAGTACATACTGAGCACAATTTTCTTTCACAGCCGTGCAGAGGTGAACGGAGAGGTGTGCGGTTCGAGCAATCGGCAAGACGCGACGGCGTACGAATGTCCCAACCTGCTGTGTGCGGGGCCTTTTACTTTCGAAATCGCGGTTTGGCGGTGCCTCGACTGTCGAGGAGCACATACCCTCTCTGAGAACATAAAAAAGTAATGAACAATGAATGCTCTAAAATGCAATGTCACTTCTTGTCAAGCATTTGAGGGACATGTTATATTTAATTTATATTGTATCTGCTCAAGTGAGCAGACAGCCAGTGATGGAATGTTGACATCATTTTGTAATCAGAGTAGATATTGTTTTTCCTTCCACCAATAACAGCTGCAAAGGAGAAGAGTTGAAGTCTTTCCAGGGCAAAGCACTGTTCTACGCAGATACAGCTTTGCAGGACCTTCACGTAAAGAAGACAATTAACAGTGGCCGAGTTGCATTAAAGGTACATTAACACGATATGTTGTGTGGCAGACCGAGTGCTCTGCCTCAGCTCGAAACTCTTAAGAACAGGGTGAAAAAAATTTCACCCTGCTGTGATCCACCGTGTCACACACACACTATGAGGTGTCTCACAGCAGAGTTCGTGGGCAAAGTGACTCCTGAGGTGTCCCACGTACAATGCGAGAATTTCCGCCACCACCACACCTCGAGGTGGCAGCCGGAAGACAGCCGGCTGTGGCGAAAAGTGTCTTCAGCCGTTCGCGAACTGCGGTCGGCTCCTCCTGCATCCGCACGCAGCTTGCACACGTCCCACCCGTCCTGGCGAGACTAACTGAAGAAGTAAACTGAAAAAGTAGACAGAATCGCAGACAGCTTGCTACCCTCCTGAAATGTCACTGAAGTCTGCCGATGCCTCAATTGGCTACGTAGCTGCCTACTCTGAAGAAATGAAAAATGCACTACAGGTTGCACGAATTTGCACTTACAGTTAAAAACGTGAGCTCTAAGCTCTTAAACAGAAAAACATCCACGAAATTTAAGAAATGTACTACGAGGAAAATGCAGGAAAAACTAAGTACCTAACTTACCACTCTAAAGATATGTATCAGGTGACAGCTGGGGCCTGACTAATTGGAATACTAAACGAACAGATACTTGTTCTAGGAACGAGAGTACACGTTAGTGAAGAAATGCCTAACCGATGACCCTAAGGCGTCTACGTGTACCGCAGCTGAAGAGGTGAGAGCTACACACTTTTAATACTGTTTTACTTGTCTAAGTGTTTTAGTGTTGCCATTTTACAATACTGTCGTAATTGTGTTTGTCGGTCATCCGAAACGTACCCTCTGCGCAAGGTAGTCTGTACAAAACTCGGAATGCAAAAGGTCGTACAACTTTGACTGTACCCGAACTGTAGTTAAGAGTCTCAAAAGGACGCGAGGTAAAGAAATCGGTAATTGAGACGAGGCTGTTACCTGTACTCCAATGTTACTGCCTGTACCAGTGAGTGGTGCAGTAGTAGTACAGGAAAGTGAAGGCGAACTCGGGAAGGAAACCAATGTTCTGGGTGAAATAATAGACGAGACTTTGCGAATGGCGTTGTAAGTCTGTGACAGTGTGATGCCCCCCCCCCCCCCGCCCCCCCACTTACAAAATGAGTCTGTGATGAAAGATACTTCTCGTCTACGGATCATCCCTGTGCTCTTCATCAATCCTACCTGGTAACAAACCTACTCTGTCGAGCAATACACGTGCAACTTTGTGAAAATCTGAGGAGACAATCTTACTTGAAATGAGGATAATAATCTCACACGTACTGCAATGTTACTTAGTAGGTAGCACTCCGTCTTCGGGCCACGAGTGGCCCAGCGGGACCGTCCGATCGCCGTGTCGTCCTCAAGGAGGATGCGGATAGGAGGGGCGTGGGGTCAGCACACCGCTCTCCCAGTCGTTATGACGGTTTTCTTTGACCGGAGCTGCTACTATTCGGTCGAGTAGCTCCTCAGTTGGCATCACGAGGCTGAGAGCACCCCGAAAAATGGCAACAGCGTATGGCGGATGTTACTTAGCAGGTGATAAAAATTTTACAAAAAAAGATCATTCTAAAAAGAGTAAGAAGAAACAGTTATTTATCAGAAAAACACAACTGTGATTTTATATAACAAATGCAGCATAATCGCTGGAAAGTCAGAGAATCATTACTGGAAAAGGAAAAAGTTAAGCTTTACAATCCTTTTCTGTTACCCTTTTTCTGAGATAATCTCTTCTTTTGTCGTAGCGAATGTGTGAGCTGTACAAATCTCTCGATTGGAATGAGAAAATGAAACAATATTTTGAGTAAACTGCATGCAGATTTATAGTATAAAATGTACAAGTTAATGTAAACTGATTGATCACTGCACATGTCAATTCGAGTAGTTCTAAACCGAGAAGATTTAAAAACATTAATGCCCGATTTACCACCATTACGGCTAGCATTGGAATAACTAGTTAAAGAAGTTGTGACACAATAGAGCTTACAGGGATCACAAGAAACTAAAAAGTTTAATTTTCCAATATTTACGACACTGGACTGTGCGAGTACGTCAACCGGATGGTCGTCGACAACCTTCTTTACTTTGTAAAGATCATTAACGACATCATCATCAGACATAAAATAAATATTTCTGCAATTCAGGATAAAATGTTATGTTTATATAGATTCCCAAATAGTTCATCTTGTGCCAAATTGAACAGGGTCATCACATTCTTTCTTCTAGTAGCTCAGTGATAGTAAATTGTCAACAGAGTTTCTTACAGATCCTCTCCGTTAATGCAGAGTTTGACTCGATCCACGTGCCCGGAGGTTCCCTCCTGCGATGGAATCTGTGTAGCACAGCGAATGAACGGCTGCTGTGCTCGGTGAGCTCACAGTAACAGTCCCCGTCAAATATTAACCTCATTTATATTCAGAATGGAACGTCTCAGTGGCACCCAGTCATCTGCCACACTGGGTATCCTGCTGGTTATATTAAAAATTAAAGATAGGACAGTTATTCCTACATTTAGGCACTATAAAGCACGGTACACAAGCAGTTCCTTTCCCCCGTCTTTACGTGTTAGAAGGTTTGAAACAAATGAATCAATAAACAAAGGTAATTTGTGCAAAAGTAAAATTTGTATGTGGCTGAGAAAGTCTGAAATTCATCACTTGCCAATTTTATTCTGCTTTACACTTTAATGCTGCATTCATCCCTCGTCTATTTAGTTGGCTTTTTTAAATTTTATTTTTATGTGTCTGTGTGTGTAAAATATTTTTATTTAATGTAATGACCTGTACAATATTATTCATTCACATACAGTGCCCTGTAAATTCAGTCACAAAAGGCAACCTTCGGTGACATCAGATGGGCCAAGTTGTGCATTAAAAGGCCAATACAGTCTTTGCAAGCTACTTCTGTAACATACACTAACAATAAATTATGACTAATGCTAATCCATTTCCTCCTCTTCTTCCTGAAGCATTTCTGCTTACGCAGGTCATTAACAGAGCCTCTTCCATTCTTTTTTCTCCCAGTCTTTCATTCGCCATTTCCTCCATTGTAACTCCCTTCAGTTTAAATCTTTCTCCAGATGGTCTCGCCATCTTGTTCTTGGTCTTTCGTCTGCCTCAAAGGTCTTCTTACACCTCTTTTTTTGCGCCGTTATTTAATGTGGCCAAACCATTTCAGGCTATTTCTCTCCATAGTTTCTTTTACAGGATTGATATGAAATGCACTCCATACCATTTCGTTCCTTATTCTGTTCCTTCTCGTAGTACCCGGGATCCCCCGTAGAAAGCGCACCTCTGTCACTCTTATTCTGCTCAGATTTTTGTTACAGTCTGAGATTCTGATCTGTAGAATGAAAGTGATAGATAATACAACTTGTATGTCACAATGTTTGCTTTTGCAGGTATTTTCCAGTCTCATGTCAGATATACAATAATAAAATTCTGGACAATTTTATACCCTCTCCAAAATTTCACCCTTGATGTTTTCTTCCTTGGTTAGCTACCTTCCTAGATATACAAAAGCATCTGCTTCCTTAATAATTTTTTTCCTTACAACTTCCTTCCTTAATTTTTCCCACTGATTTTCACTACCTCATTTTCTTTCAAGGTTATTTCCATGTCTGCTTCTTCAGTTACCCTCTGGCACATTTTTTTTTTCCTGCTCATTGTGTAAAATGCATGTTTGACCATCAGCTGCTTTTATTTTAAACCCAAATATCAACAGGTTTCAGTCATGGACAATCTTCAAGGATAAGGGTTAAAATGATTTAAGGCACCACATTACATTTGTTATTACTTAAATAATTCGTAGAGCATGCCACGAATATCTGTGACACAGGACTTTTAGAAGCAAACATACTAAGTGTATACATTGTCTATGTGCACTAAACATTACAGTCACGTGGAATTTACAGTCCTGAGTCCAAATATTCTCATAAATTGTAGGTGGTGTGGTTAATGAACCAGTTTCTCACTTTACTTTCGGTATGTGGGGATTTTCAATTTCTTGTCCAATGGTCTGCAAGTAACTTCCTCAAGATACTGGCACTGTCCATTACGAACCATAGGTATAGGCACATAATCTGTACGGAAACTACTGCTACTGTTGTGGCTGTTGACTGCACAGTTCACCTTTGTTATTCACATACACCATTACAGGTGGTATGTAAGGCACGAACGGGTAAGAATCTGTAGCTCCCTAACTAGGCTTCTTTAAGCTGTTCAGTTGTCAGCTGTACATAATACCCGTGCTGCACATTTCTGTACAACAGCTGCATTACTGCAGAAAGATTATGCCATAAGACGGTCTCGAGTGAAAATATGCCAACAGTTCTACCTGCAGGTCAGCATGAGAAGAGTGCCAGCCAGGCAGAACTGACCCCCTCGAGTGCTGGTGCCCGCTCAGTTTGTTACCCATCACTCTCTAGACTTGCAGCTAACTTCAGATAGACCTATATCTATACACTCTGTAAGGAATACACTAGTCAGTGGGGGATTGTCAATGATTTTATTCCAAACGAAAGCCATGGTATGTTGATAGAGACAATAAAAAAAACACACAAACAAATTTCAAGCTTTCGCAACCCGAGGTTGCTTCATCAGGAAACACACACAAAAATATATATATGCAGACACAGGCAGACATGTAAATGCAAAGAGGTTGGGCAGAGATGTCAGTTGAGGCGGAAGTACAGAGGAAAAGATGTATTAAAGAAATTTGTAATTTAAACTTAAAGTGTAACACTGTTTTCTATCATTTTACGAATGCACACCTGGCACGTGAAGAGCAGATCTAAATAATTAGATTTGTTATCTTAGTTATTCTTCTACAAATTAAGTTTGAACACAGGAAATTTTTTCGACTTTGTATCACATCTACATTCATATTCAGCAAGCTACCGAAGTGTGTGGCTGAGGGTACTTATTGCAACACTGCCGCACCCCCCCCCCCCCCCCCCCCCCCCGTTTTCCCTGTTCCGTATACGAGTAGTGTCTGGGAAGAACTGTCAATCAACGTACATACGAAATAAATTTTCTCGTTGTGCTTATTATGTGCAAGATATTTATAAAAACTTTGTGCTGCCCGACTCTTCAAATATCTGCTCCCAAAATTTAACACCCCTCTGCCTGCCTCAGTAGTATGTCTAGCACCTCTGCAATTCTCTCACACATATTAATTGATTCTGTAACAAAACTTGTCACACTGCACTTTTTATGATAGTGTCACAATTAACTGTGAAGCTGCAATACGGCCTGACCAGTGGTAAGCTGTGATGTTCTGCTCGCTGCTGTCGAGTGGCCCCGTGCCCTACCCCTGCACGAGGCATCCCCCCCACACACAGGGAATTTGCCAGCAGACTCATTTGTCACTCATCAGAGGCCTCATCGAGTGAGCGTACGTTTTGCAGGTAATTTAAATCGCACACTGACCTGTGACTTAATTGAGTTATTTCCTGTAAACTGACCACTATGACATTTTATACAGCCTTTCTTAATAAGAAGAGTTGTCTGCTGTATGAAGTTTCAGTTTCATACCTCAAATATTGTGGGGGGGAAAAAAAAAAAGAAAAAAAAAAAAAAAAAAACACCAAAACCTACATCTTTCACCTCCCCATCAAAAGGAACAGCCTGACAAAATGTTTTTGTAAAGACATCAAAAAGTGGCTAAAATAAATACTTCATTACCTAACATCCAATATTTTCTTCATAACAGTCAAAATTCTGTAATGTTTCAGTTTCTGAGCAGTAATTACTATCACCAGTTATCTGACATTTAATTTGTCATGCTGCAGAGCGAGTGAGGGAGGGAGGGAGGGAGTGAACGCAGCACGTACGTGACCTGCTAGTCTCTGAATTCGTTCGCGATTATGTAGGAGTGTGTGCATTATCTCGTGTAACGTAGCATCGAGTGTTGTACGTGGTACAGATACTTAATGTAAAGTAGCCAGTTTTTAAATTCTACAAACATTCTTTAATTCTCTCATTAAGACAACAAAACATGGGATTACTGATTATTTTCCATTTTTGTATTCAGAAAATACGAAGCGTGTAGAATGATTAACGTACATTCAGAGTTTGGGGGATCAGTCACCGAGGGAAATTGCAATGCTTCGTGTGAGAAGCTGTACAGCAGTTACGGTGAGGTTCCCCTGGCACATCCTCGATCTCGTGGCAAATGTACGGAACGAGAAGTACATCCAATCTGAGTGTGCCGAGACACTTATTACTTGCATCAGATTAGGCACTTAAGTTTCCGACACGCACAATCTGCAATCTATCGAGGAGACAGCACAACCCTGGGGTCTGGGATTTGTCCGAAATTTTGTGTGGTGAAAGAGTACCCCTGACACCGAACGTCATTAAAATATTAGGACACACTACTAGGAAAATCCCGAGAAAAATCGATCCAAAGTTTCTTAGGTGCCTTACGAGTATAAAATGTTAGTCCATTGCCGAGCCGCCGTCTGGCCTACATGGTTAGCAGTAGGACCGTTACGCCAGAGGTCTCGGGTTTGATTCCTCCTCCGGTACTTTTTTCCTTCTGTTGCTTGCAAAATTGCAGCGCATTGTTACAGGAGAATCGTGAAATTAATTCCCAGGAAGACTGTATAAAAATTCATTCTATAATTCACCATCAGTTATCGTCACCAATATTCCGAGACACGATTCAATATGCCTGGTTTGGCTCAAAATTATCAGAAACTCAAAACATTTTCGTAAATGTTAATGGGGTATATTTTTGTACAGATTTATTGCAAACGCCCTGTGACTGTAAAAAAATCCGCTTTTATATGCTGCGCAAGATGTCGCAAAAATTATTGCTTTGTTTTTACGATAATTACCACTGCGGTTCTTGTTTATAATTATTATATGTATAAAAATTGAATGTTGTTATTCTGACTAAAAACCCAATGATTCTCCTCCTATACTTTACAATGAATAATGGAAAACCCACCGCCATGAATTGTGTTGTTGGACAAAAAGAAAATAATTTTTATTCAATATTTTAACTAACTTGTTAAAGATAATGTACGTTTGGGAAACTTTTTGAATAATTGGTGGACTACCAAAAGAAAATGAAACAGAAGAAAAACAAGTGCCAGAGGAGGTATAGAACCCGAGACCTTTGACGTAAGAGTCAGAGCCCTAACTAAACATCTAGGCCATACGGCGGCTCGGCACTGGTCTAAGATTTTATACTCATATGGCACCTAAGAAACTTAGGATCAATTTTCCCAGGATTTTCCGGGTAGTGTGTCCTAATATTTTAACCACGTGAGGTGTTAGGGGTCCTTTCACCGCACAAAATTTCGGACAAATCCCCAACCCCACACTCGTGCCGTCTCCTTGTATGACGGACTGGCACTTCGTCCTACTTTATTATCAATTTGACGAACAGAGTACGCACACTGTCAAAACTTCTGAAAACAGTTTTAATTCAATAATTATGTCAGGGGCGAAAAATATTACAGAAATAGACAGGAACACGGCTACAGCAACAGTAAATTCCTGCTACAGCAGTAAACTGACAACAGTTTGGGTTGTACACTTCAATGCTGTGTAAGACTGGGTGAGAGGAAAGTAACTTTATTGATCAACTGTCACAATAGGAGCCCGAGGCCCCGGGAAACTCCGGTACACAGATTGCAGTATAACACGGGAGAGCATAGCACGGAAGAGCCGCCTCAGTCCTCGTAAAAGCGCGGCAGCTCGCCGGCCAGCACCGTGTGCCGCTCCACGCCAGACTCTCCGATTGCCGCCAGCCGCACCACGCCGCCACTCGATCCGTCTCGCATCATGGCCAGTGTCAGGGCTGTGACAAAAGCAAAGCAAAATGATGCAGAAACACGTGTGTGTAGTGTGTGTGCACGCAGGGGGGAGGGGGGGGGGGGCACACAGAAAGAGAATAAGTGATTAAAGCAAAAAATTTAAAATATCATTATTTACTGAGCAATTTACTCTCCACTAACTTTGTTAGTGACAATATTTTTGCAATAAAACCACTCTGAGAAAAAGAATAGTTGATTTCTAAGCCTACACTGCTATTACGGATTTTGAAAAAGTTTATGGAGTTCGACTGAAATAAATTAGGGCAAGAACTAATGACAGTGATTAAACACCGTTCCTGAGAAGAACAATCTACAGCTTATACTGTAAAACAAAAATGGTGATAAATACGGTATAGTGAAGGACAGATGAAAAAGTCAATGAATGTGTGCGACAGGCCTGTTCTACTTCACCTACTGGAAAACATTTATATTGACAATTTCTTTAAAAAACTGTGGATATCATTATTGCTTGCAGCAGATAAGTAATCCCGGTAACTAAATATGAGCCCCAGTTAGGTGTATATCCGCAAATCTAAACATGTAAAGAATACTATCAAACTTTGATTTCATAATGCATAAGTTATGGAACAATAAAGTAAATAGCCAATACAGACCACAATTGTAATTAACAAAATAATTCATGAAGTGGCATTTTAAGTAACTGGTCTCCAGCAAAAGTTACAGTTATCGTACACACAAAAAACTGCATAAACTTTGATCAATACACGGAGAGCAGTCATATGCAAAACACAAAAAGCTACAAAAGTGCAATTTTACAATGCTCTGGAACGCCATCGATATTGTACAGAAGTGAGAGCTGGATAAATAAAAATAAAGATGACAGCAAGATACAAGCAGCAAAGATGAGGTGGTTGAGGAGAATTGAGGGCTGCTCAAATGAGAAATTAAATTATCCAGAACGGGGATGTAGCAAGCACTATTAATGAGGTGGTAATGAAATACAGATACACGTGCAAATAAGTGGATATAATGCGGGGCAAAAGGTTACCCAGCAAAATCCTGGACTACAACCCGAATAGGAGAGACTCCCCTAAACAGAGCCTGGCACTATTCCGAATGCTGCTACACTATGCCTGCTGAACACCTAACTATTTTTCCTTTGTATTCCAACTGTGTAGCTAAACTTACTGTGCATATATTTAGTGTTTCTGAACTCTGCTGCACAACTTCAAGAATGGATTCTTCATACAACAGGAACAAAAGAAGTCTAGTAAACATGAGCTCTAAAATGCATACTTCAAGAGGTATGAGAACTACATTGGTAGAAGAGATGTTTCACAGCAGCACAGATGAGCATGTACTCTTAGCGCTTAAAGGTATGCTCTTTACTGGCCTTTTTTCCTCATTTTGGTCCATACTTTCAAAATATAGTAAGGAAAGTACTTGCAGTGAAAGAGGTTTATTTCACGAAGACCTGCTCATACATTGAAGGTATGAATTTTAGAATCCATGTTTACTACACTTTTTCTTCTTCCTATTACACTGAGAATACATTCCTGAAGTTTTGCTGCCAAGTTTTCGAAACTTGGCATTACGTGCACTCTAAATTTTTGAAATACCGTATATCCAATATTTCTCATTAATTTATTATTCAAGTGGTAGTTTTCAATCCACTACGAACAGTGGTACATTTAATTTTCCTGGAAACCCTGTTAATGAACAGTAACTGATAATTGAAATTACAACTACAGCCTTTAATGGAGAAATTTAAGGGAGCTATAAAAGTTTTGACGAGCTGACACTGCCACTTAAAGCTCTGGGACCGTTCTTTATAGTAACCTTTTTTGTTTTCCGAAAATGAACTTAAAGGCTCTCTGTAACTGAAAGTTGGTCACATCCAAATTGCCTTTTGCCAATTGAGCCACTGCACTTGTTAGATTCCGAGATTTAATGTTACACATTTATTACATTCAGTTAAGTCAGTAAGAATTTATAAAAAATTCACATCATTCCAAATAAGACAACTTTACTTGTAAATTGATATTTCACACAGAGGCATAAAGTAGTTCTGCAATTTCTTTTTATTTGCTTAATCAACCATATTTTAGTTAAAGCAAGTTCTTGTTGAAACCTATAGTGCATCTGCTCTAGTGAATTTTCAACCTCAGTTTTATAAACAAATATGAAATTTCAAAAACCCTAAAATACTTGCACACATTGTAATGGTACTTTGACTTCCGCGCCTCCGCCAATACAAAGTTATAATTTACGATCGTGCACGCAGAAGAGCGCTGCGCCAGCGACCGATTTTATAAATAATTTTGTTCTTTTTTTTACTTTTGCATAGGTTTTTGTTTTTGTTTTTAAGAACTAATTGAGGACTCTCTCTCTTGTCTTGATATGAAAGACGTGTATTTTTCCACGCTGTGTTGAATGTACCTTTGGGTGAAAATTAAAATTACATTACAAAGCGAGGTTGTTTCAATAGCTAATGAGGAGAAGATAATAATAAAGGAAACACTACAATTGGCGTCCTGGTGACAGGACTTGCAATCTTCGGATTTGATACAAGTGCAGTTTGGATTTGATACAAGTGCAGTTATTATAAATTTTGGACATTTTATCTAATTTTAACCACTTAATAGCATCAGAAAATTAATTTGGACTAAGTCTCATTCATTTCAATTGTAATGTTACGTGCATGAAATTTACAATAATATTGTTTTCCCTGTTATTAATTTGTGTTAATTTTCATTTTCATGTTGAGGAAATTAATTTGGTAAAAAAAAAAAATGGTGAGTACAGAAATTTACATTTTTTCCAGTTTCAAGCAGCCATCTGTACTTCCTTTATTCTGATCCATTTATTTCGAAATTATTTTTTTCAAATTGTAGTTAAAATTGATTTACTACTATTATTGCAAATGATAAGTGAAGAGCATATTCACAGTCATTTATTTGTGAGAGGGAAATTTCAGTACCAGTTTAATAATTCAATTTCTAATTAGAAATCATATATAAATATCCATTTCCATAAGAGAAATTTCAGATTTCAACATATCATATTTAAAAATTTTTTTTTTTAATATTGGAAAGTTTTATTTGCAATTAATTACGAAAATCGCAAGATGGACGCTAGACGCGTAGAAATTGTTTCCGCGGACGAGCTTAGTGAAAGTGACACATTGCAAAACATGTCCGACAGTCAAATGAATATTGAACTTAATAGGGAGGATGTTCAAGACATAATTTTACCGGATCGATTAAGACAACAACCCCTATATTTAAACAGATATACAGGCGAATGGAGAGGGAGTACTACGTGACAAAAAATGACATTGACAACGTCAACTTCAGAACCAGACATCAATCAGACACGAAAAAATGACTAAACTAAGACACAGGACTGACATGCTCAACCAGATTCTGAAGTTACTTGGTGACCAAAACAGAAAATTTGACACTTTAGACAAAAGATTTGACGCTTTAGACAAGAAAAATGACAATTTAAAACATGACATTGGGAAATTTGACTCTAAATTCGATGAACTGACATGGGACATAAAACAAAATTTTGAAAAACAATCGAGACAAATTGCCGATTGACAGAAACCACCAGTAGTCTTCGAAGGAAATTTACTGACTTATCAGACAAGGTTACGAGACAAGGAAAGGTATTTGTGGAATTCAGTGACGAGACAAAAACTGACTTACAACGATGTAATGAGAAATTGTTAACAGTAGTTTTTGAATAACAGAAAACCAGTACCCAAGTTGACGAATTACGACAGTCACACAATTCCGTAAAAACAAACCAAGAACACTTAGACCTGACGATTACAGACCTTTCAGACAGATTAAATGATGTAACATTGGAGCAGAAATCCTTACAGGAAAAGTTAGAAAAGCTTGAAGACAGAGCAGATCTAGCATCTTTAAAGAATGACACAACTCTAGCAGAAAACCTTGTACATGAATGCAAATTATGTGATGATTATTTAGATGAGGAGTTTGAGACAATGACACAGATCATTTTAGATAAGACAAAGGAACAAGTAAAGGGAGAAACAGATAATATTCAGAAAGAGGTACGTAAACTTAAAGAAAATGTAATACCAAGTTCGTCAGTGATACCAAAACCCATAACAGGCAACCAAAACATAGATGAGAATCATAATAATGCTAGACCCAGCACACAGCCGAAAATAGAATTACCAATGAGTGATACAAATCCCAATGAACCATTTTCAATGCTACCACAAGATCAAAATTACTATCAGACATCACCACATACTATGCACAGTTTGACACAAAATGCAGGACCCATAATACCATCGGGAGTAGCTGATGAAACATTAGTACGACATGGATACTTTCAGACATTTTCATGTCATGAGAGAGACAAAGTGCATCCGATTGTTTTCACCCGCTCTTGACGGTATTTTCCCAAGACATTGGTTAGAAGCTGATAAAATTCGATATGTTACAAATTTGTTACGTGGAAGAGCAGCTAAGTGGGAAGCAGCAATGAAAAGACGATGTTTAACATTTGAACAGTTTGAACAAGCATTTCTTGAGGAATTCTGGTCGACCACAGACCAGCAAAGTTTAAAAGGAGAAGTATACAATCCAGAAATTTACAACCCGAAGAAAGAGACTTTACGACAATACTTTGAACGCTACCTAGACAAAACATTACATTGGACAAAACCAGCAGATTTACCAGATGTAATTAGAACACTTAAAAGCCACTTACCATTTCCTTACCGTGATAAATTAATAGGAGTGTCCGAGGACAACATAAAGAATTTTTTCAGTTATGTTGATGAGATAGATGTTTACAGAGATGAGATCAGGAATTTCAATCAATTGTATCCGATCCATCCAAGCAATTCGCGTACACACAACAGAAATGACAGAGGCTATTGGAATCCGCCTCCGACACCACAACAAAACACTCAAAGAAACAATTCACACTACAGTGGGACAAATCCATTCAATATCAGGAGAAACAACTCGCAGCATTGGCAAGGAAACAGTAATTATTTCTATAATTGTTATCCGAACAGTAATTACAATCAGAACAATAACAGTTATATTCAAAATAACAAAAACAGAAGAAGGAACCGAAATCAGAGATCAAAGAAGAGAGGATAACAGGTACCATCCAGGATATTTTCAGAGAAACAACATCCAACAACATCCAAACATGTATTGCAGGAATACCAGTAATGACAATACCAGTTACAGTCATGGGCGAAATAATGTATGGGGAAATCACAATAGACAACCGCCACGACACATGCAATACAGCAACCCTCAATTCCTACCTAACGGAACTCCCAATGCGACGCGGGGTAATGTCCACAACCAAACAGCTGATACTTGGGTGACGCGCGACACAAATGTAAATATTATTGAGTTGGGCAATGAACCCAACCCGCAGCAACAACCGAATTTGCCGGAAAACGAACGACGACCGAGCTAAGCGCTCGAGTTACGGTCGAGAGGGAGCAGAGTGCAACGGAACTGACGATGTGTTTTCTCCGATATGATGACAGTAAGAAAATAGAGAAAGAATTATATCAGGATGTAGATTTTAATAGTACCAGTAAAACAAAGAAGATTATTCAGGCTATAACACGAGTTATGATTGGTAGTTATGAAGTGGAAGTAATGTTAGATACAGGAGCAGCAGCAAGTGTCATTTCAATGTCCTTATATAATGAACTCAAACAAATAATGAACATACAAACATTGCCAGTACAGAATTGTCACATTATAAGTGCCACTGGTAACAAATCAAAGAATGTGAAATTTCAAGTGCTAATTAACTTCACATTTTCAAATATACCACTCAATTACAGTTTTCTGGTAGTAGACAAATTAGTTATGCATTGCATATTAGGAATTAACTTTTTGAACGAATATCAAGCAATCATAGATTTAGGAAAAGGGAAATGTCATTTAACCGTAAACCAACAACAACTGACAATAGAGTTAACACAGGGTAAAAACTTAAATAGTAAACAAGGCAAGTTTGAACAGTTACATTTTGTGTATCCACCAGCAACAAACATACGTGATTTAACTTTTAATGAAGCTGTATCTCAGGGAATTAAACCTAATGATTTATATGAGAAATGCACAGAATCTGAATATCTGACGAAGGAACAACAACTTGAATTACTTGAAGTTTTGCCGCAATTTGCTGAGGTATTTGTGGAGAAACCTGGAATTATTAGAGGCTATACTTATGAGATGGATGTTAAACCACACAAAACGTACTGTAGAACATATTATAATATTCCTTGGTCAAAGAAACCCGCAGTTTTGAAAGAGATTGAAAAATTTGCAAGCTTGGGGTATCATTGAAAGGTCACATTCACTATATTGCAGTCCGATACTAGCAGTTAATAAAGAGGATGGTAGTGTAAGGTTAGTGCTGGATGCACGAGAAATTAACAAAGTTATATTCCCAATCAACACATGACCTATTAATTTGGAAGAACAACTTCTAAAATTTCATAATGTACAGTATTTAACCAATATCGATCGACCTCCGCTCATCATTTTGGCAGGTGAACCTCCATGAAAACAGTCGTAAATACACTGCATTTCTATGTGAGGGACGTAGTTATCAATTTTGTGTTCTACCCTTTGGTCTACGAGTGAGTGCTGGAGTATTTATTGAAGCCTTAGATGCTGTTCCTGGACCACAATTGTTATCGCAAATCACAGTTTATGTTGACGACATTGTCATTGCCACCACTACTTGGGAAGCACATGTAAATCTTTTGAAGCAACTTCTGACTAAATTTTCTGACGCAGGTGTCACTATCAATTTATCAAAGACGAAATTGGGGAGGAGAGAAATCAAATTCCTTGGTCACATCATATCAACTGAAGGCATTTATCTAGACTCAAGAAAAATTGATGCAATAAAGAATTTTCCATCCCCACAGAATCGTAAACAACTCAAAGCCTTTCTTGGTCTATCTTCATTCTTCAGGAAATTTGTACCCTACCACCTTCTTAACAGTCCACATCTTCTATCTTTACTCAAAAGAAATAATATTTGGAAATGGACAGAGTTCAGTCAGACAGATTTTGAAGCGATTAAGAATGCTTTAGTTAATGCACCATTGTTATGTCATCCTGACATGACGTCAGACTTTTGCCTAGTAACAGATGCAAGTTCCTATGGGCTCGGAGCATTTTTATTCCAAATTCATGTAGAAGATGAACAGTCAGTCATCAAACCTATAAGTTTTGCTAGCCGCACGCTCACTGAATGCGAAAAGTCATATCCAGTGACCGAGCGCGAAACACTTGCCATAGTATGGGCGTTTCGCAAGTTTCGCTACTTTCTATGGGGAAAACTTACTAAGCTTTATACTGATCATCAAGCTCTTTCTTTCCTGCTATCATGCAAGTTATTACATTCACGTCTTGCACGCTGGTGTGCATCACTACAAGAATATGATTTTGATATTATATATACAAAAGGAGAATCCAACATTATAGCCGATGCTCTATCTCGTTTGCCACAAGGCCTACAAGAATTTTCAGATGTGACAGAACAAACACCAGATTTCAAAATTTTACTCATGTATGACTGTTCATTTGCACCTTACTACAAAAACATGTGCAGGAAGTTTGCCATATTGCAGGACAATGATCCCAGGTGGATCCAGATAAAGAATAAATTACGAGCAGGAACAGACCCACATCTTGAAAAATGTTACACGTTACACAAAGAAGTATTATTTCACCGACGAAACCCTGAATCACAGCATTGGTGTGTTTGCTTACCTGAAGCTCATGTTGACGATTTTATTTTATTTACACACAGAACTTGGGGACACTATGGTGTAACCAAATGTACAGATAAGATTATACAATATTGCTATTTTCCAAATTTAAGGCAAAGAGTATTGAGTAATATTAGCAAATGCATCATATGTCAGAAACCCAAATATTCTAATCGCACAAGCATAAATGAATTGCACCCAATCATACCTAAGAGGCCATTACAGCTAATTTCTTTAGATATTGCAGGACCCTATCCACAAGCACATGGAGGAATGAAATACATCCTTGCAGTGTTAGATGTTTTCACAATGTATTTAAAATTATATGCTTTACATTCAGTTTCTACCACTGCTATTATCAGACATCTATTAACAGATTATTTTCTAAGAATAGGAAAACCTGAAGTTATGATCACGGATAATGCAGCATATTTTACCAGTTTAAAATGGAAGACTTATTGAAGAACAGAATGTTAAACATATTTTAATTTCAAGATTTCACGCAGCAGGAAACCCAGTAGAAAGAACATTTCGAGAATTTGGACAGTTTATGAGAACACACACACCAGAGAAGCACACAAAATGGGTAGAATACCTAGCACCATTTGAACAAATAGTAAACAATTTAACTCACATTTCTACTGGATACACACCAACTGAATTAATTATGGATAAAACAGAAAGAAATTAATGGACAGACCCTCTACCTAAGTTTACAGCAACAACAAATCATGTTAGTTTAGAAGAAAAGGTAAGACAAGCTTACACAACATTATGTGACGAAGCTAAGGAAAGAAGGCAGAAATATGACAGAGGTGTCAGGAAAGCACAAACATTTCAAGTTGATGAGTTAGTTTTACTAAGAACACATCCTAAACCCACAAAACTGAAACATTTAAACAGGAAATGGCAGATCTTATACTCTGGACCATACCGAATTGCAAATATTCCACACCCTGGCTGTTATTCATTAGAATATCCATTAACACACAAACCCAGAGGTCTACATCCACACAGACATTTGAAAAAATACATACAGTAAAATGTTAGCAAATGAGGAGAAGATAATTAATATGATATACAGTTATGATGAGCCTACATTTAAGTTATACAGATAGATACATTCTAATGAATGCAGGTAAGTCTAGAAAGCAATGTGAACCATCCAATAGCTAATAAGATATTTGGTTATAAGAGGAGTTGCTATTGAGGCATATACACATTAGAGGAGTCAGAGAACTGAACAGAATTATTTTCTTTAGGAGGCATGTGATAATAGTAATGTTGATATGAGTGATGTGAGTGACTGAATGAGATGAGTGAATGTAATTTTAGTTTAATAAGAGGATAAATAGTAATATGGAGAGAGGTAAATGGAATATAAGATGAGAAAAGGGTATTATTATTATTCTTGTTGATATCCATCCACACATACAGACACAAGCAGAAATATGTCTGCTTGTGTCTGTATGTGTGGATGGATATGTGCGTGTGTGCGAGTGTATACCTGTCCTTTTTTTCCCCCTAAGGTAAGTCTTTCCGCTCCCGGGATTGGAATGACTCCTTACCCTCTCCCTTAAAACCCACTTCCTTTCGTCTTCCCCTCTCCTTCCCTCTTTCCTGATGAGGCAACAGTTTGTTGCGAAAGCTTGAATTTTGTGTGTATGTTTGTGTGTCTATCGACCTGCCAGCGCTTTTGTTTGGTAAGTCACCTCATCTTTGTTCTTATATATAATTTTTCCCACGTGGAATGTTTCCTTCTATTTTTATATAAACTGTCCATTCGCATGAATGGACACAGGCAGACAGTGTTTGTTGGTAATGAGGATCACCCTGTGGCTAAACATGCCTTGGTGCACAGCCAGCACATCTTGGCACAGTGTTACACCGTCCGGGTTATCTGGATACTTCCCACCAACACCAACCTATCCGAACTCCGGAGATGGGAACTTGCCCTTCAGTATATCCTCTCTTCTCGTCATCCGCCAGGCCTCAATCTCCGCTAATTTCAAGTTGCCGCCACTCATACCTCACCTGTCGTTCAACAACTTCTTTGCCTCTACACTTCTGCCTCGACTGACATCTCTGCCCAAACTCTTTGTCTTTAAATATGTCTGCTTGTGTCTGTATGTGTGGATGGATATGTGCGTGTGTACGAGTGTATACCTGTCCTTTTTTCCCCCTAAGGTAAGTCTTTCCGCTCCCGGGATTGGAATGACTCCTTACCCTCTCCCTTAAAACCCACTTCCTTTCGTCTTCCCCTCTCCTTCCCTCTTTCCTGATGAGGCAACAGTTTGTTGCGAAAGCTTGAATTTTGTGTGTATGTTTGTGTGTCTATCGACCTGCCAGTGCTTTTGTTCGGTAAGTCACCTCATCTTTGTTTTTATATATAAATTTTTCCCACGTGGAATGTTTCCTTCCATTATATATATATATATATATATATATATATATATATATATAAATATATATATATATATATATATATATATATATATATATAAGAGAGAGAGAGAGAGAGAGAGAGACACACGCACACACGCACACACACACACACACACACACACACACACACACACACACACACACACACACACACACACACACCACACTGATGTACATACTTGTAGGATCCTAAGATATTTAGAGGGGCACCACTCTTAGAAACGGTAATAGAGGGGTACCACTCTTAGAAACAGCAATAGTGGGGACACCACACTTAGAAACGGTGTTAGGTATAGGAACTTTTACATTATATTAAGTTAACATGTATTTTATTTATCGTATTTTATTTTGTGTAGTCCACTGTAGGAGATGACTTTTCTAGTATTTATGAAGTAGTTAGCAACCATCGCATGAACCTATCCTCCTACAGAGGGCTGTCTTGAAGCTTGAAATATGTGTAAATTTTATTCCAGGAGGCAAGATGAATTTTAAGTTGAATATTCTAGCGAGTTGCCACAATTATCTTCAAATGTTGCAAGTGTAAATAAAAAAAAAAAAAAAAAAGATGAGCTAACAAATAAAATGTATATTTCAATCTGAATGTAATGTAATTCACATGTCAGCACAATCATATTGAACGTAACGTAAAGATTTACTATATTTATCATTTAATTCTGTATATGTGCTATATGACAACAATGTAACTATCTCACGTAATGATTAATTGTAAATCTTTGTATATTTATGTACTTACTATGTCAAGAAATGTATTTTAAGGAGATTTTAACGAGCTGCAAAGGACTTGTGCATGTAGCACATGATTCATATAAATGGAACTGAAAATGCAAAGAAGAAACCAACGTGATGGAACACTGGTCAAGCAATATTTACATAGTGTCAATATGCCTTCCTTGAAGTGTATGGTGTTGTGGAAGCTGGCAGGTGTTCAGGTTGGTGTAAAGGACAAGCTTATCACCTGTCGTAGGCAGTGAGGTGTTTCCTGTGCCCTCATTGACCATTTATACCCCGGTAGACGCCACCAAAATTCGACTGCTGGAGATCACAATTTCGTGTTGACACATTGAACAAACTTTGGATTTTCTTCAAGTCACACGCAAGAGATCCAGGCAGTACACACACACTCAGAATCCGATACTACGTTTAAAGACATTGGAGCAATATAATAGAAACATTTATTGTTCGAATTAATTCCATTGTAAACACGAATCATGTGAACTGAATTCAAACGCTGTGCTAAGCAACGATAATACGCTGCAATTCAAAGACATTAATGTTACGACTCCTAAAGAAGATACACACCAAAAAGACTGTATACAAAGACTGATATGCAAAGAGCATTGTGCTCAGAAATATTTTTTGTAATATGTAAATTTCTTATTTTCTCATATATGTATGTATCTATGTAAATTTTCTATACTGCCACGCTCGCTTGCGGAGCGTGTCAGTAGAGGAGGCATTGTAATGGTACTTTGACTTCCGCAAAGTTATAATTTACGATCGCGCACGCAGAAGAGCGCTGCGCCAGCGACCGATTTTATAAATAATTTTGTTCTTTTTTTTACTTTTGCGTAGGTTTTTGCTTTTAAGAACTAATTGAGGACTCTCTCTCTTGTCTTGATACGAAAGACGTGTATATTTCCGCGCTGTGTTGAATGTGCCTTTGAGTGAAAATTAAAATTACATTACAAAGCAAGGTTGTTTCAATAATTAATAAGGAGAAGATAATAATAAGGAAACACTACAACATTCTCTGTATACTTTGCACCACCCAAAAATCTCTAGTCTGTGTTGAGCTACTGAAGCAAGTCTCCACATAGTTACAAGTGTCAACATACATGCAAAGCAATAAGAGACTGTGTCAATTACATTATTCTAGAATGCATAAAACCTTACAGCAATTCTATTAACTTGCACTGATGAATGTGATCCACAAATTACAGGCTGATGCAAATAAAGGACACTTACTGACTGAAGGGTGAACCGGCAGATGCCCAATGTCTATTTCCCCTTATCGGTCCTCCTCCTCAGTTCCTGACTGCACTATTCATTTCATTACTCTTCCTTGTAATCCATCTCTAGTCCTCACTCTGTCCGTCATCTCCAGACTGAAGCGGACTCAATGCTCCTGTGCTGCCACTTTTCCTGAAGTGGAGTTACAGTGAGCAATTCTCCATTATTTTAAAAATTAATAAGTATCAGCTCGTCAATCGTCATGCCGCTTTACAAAAATTGAAAGACTGCTTACGGTCCCTTCTTCCTGCTCCACCTCCTCTGCCATCTTCAATCCTAATTAGTCTTCTGTGCTGAACACGAGAACAGTCACCGTACGGAATCGTTGATAAAAATATTAAAACATTGTTTAGTGTCGAATTACCAACTCAGGAATAATCAAAGAGTGTTTTTTAGCAGATCTGATTCAACTTTCTTCAGATAGCCCCTTTGCAGTGGTAGAAAAATGAAGATTTTGTCAACATGCTACATCTACTCACAAGTATTACAGTGAAAGTTTTAACAGATTTGCGTGGCAGAGGGGGACTACAAAAAGAACTATCGAGTAACAGGAATAGCTGAGACAAAACAAAATTTTCTCTTCATATCTGCTGTGTTCTCTGGCTTTGCAGATTGTACTGCCAAACTAATACAGTGACAATTATTGAATCCACAGTAATACAGTTTTTGGATACTCTGTTACTCGTGAACAAGATTTCCGAGATTAAAAAGGAAAGATTTTTATTCGTGGGCACCAAATTACCTGTACCAGTTTCACCATGGGATCAGTATCGTGCAGAAAATTTTTTTATGGAACAGAACAACACGGCTGAGTATGCATGTAGTAAGAGTAGCATCCCTCTCACCTTATGCAGTTGATAAACCACACGTGTGAGTCTGGAATGTTATTTATCTGTGTGCATATGTCAATAAAGATGCTGATCTACACGCAATCTGAGAATTTTCTCCAATTTATTTTGCTGTTTAGGAACATTTAAATTAAATACAATGCTTTCTCTTTTGCCATTATGAATTAGCCTGAAAGCCGGAGGTATACCTGTCTACTGCCACTGCTACATTTAGTCACAACACACACAGATGGGTATACTCTGGAATTCACACTAAAGTGGCCGGCAGAGGATTCATCAAAACACTTTCACATTCTTTCTCGGCAGTCCCGCTCTGTAACAGTGAGTGGGGAAAATGGACACTTTAATCATTCTGTGAATTCTAAAATGATCATTTCTCCCTATGCAGGTGGGTGTCGACAAAATATTTCGACATTTGGAGAACATCGGGGATTGAAATATCACGAAAAGATCTCACTGCAACGAAGAACACTTTCGGTCTAACATTTGCCCCCTAAATTGCATATTTTATTTGTGACACACTCTCCCCTATTTCACGATAATACAATACGAGCTGCCTATTTTCAACTTTTTTGTCCTCTGTCGATCCTATCTGCAAGGAGCCCGTACCACAAAGCGACACACCGACGGAGGACAGATGAGCATTCTCTTTAGTGGGATTGTTTTCTTTCAAGAAAATGATTCGGAGGTCAGTATTGTGCAGATTTGAAAGAGGATCAGAACTGGAACTTTTTTACAGGCTACTTAAAGTCGCCATTTATCTCGCAAAATACTAAAGATACTTCATACCGCAGCTCTCGACCGTTGCCTACAAACTATAGTATGGGCACCCTCACCTGCTGCATCTTCTAAGTGTTCTGTGAGTAAAACACAGTCCCGGTTTGCCTTTCCCACTACATTCTCTATGTGACTGTTCCAATTTAAGTTGTAATTCCTAAGTATTTAACTGAATTGACAGCCTTTTGGTTTGTGTGACATATTGCAACCAAAATTTAGCAGGACTCTTTAGTACTCGTTGGATGAGCTCAGACACTTCATTATTTAGGGTCTATTGCTACTTGTCACACACAAATATCTTGGACAAATCATTTTGTAATCAGCTTTGATCTTCTGGTGACTTTACTAGACAGTAAATGACAGCATCACCTGCAAACAATCTAAGGTAGCTGCTTGGATTGTCACCAAAATCTTTCATACGGATCGGGAACAGCAGAGATCCTACAACACTTCCTGGGGAAACACCAGATATCACTTTGGTTATACTTTATGACTGTGTCAACTACTACAAACTGTGCCCTTCCTGATAATAAATCACAAATCCAGTGGTTCAACTGAGGTGGTAGTCCACAGGCACGCTATTTGGTTAGATGCCACTTGAGGGGAACAGTGTTTAAAGCCATTTGAAAATCCAGAAACACGGAATCGACTCGAGATCCCTCGTCGAGGGGACTCTTTACATTGTGAGTACAAAGAGCTAGTTGTGTATAACGAGAGTGATATTTTCTCAAACTTTGCTGACAGTTTTTCAATAGATCATTTTTCTAGAGGTAATTCGTAACATTCAAACACAATATACGTTTCAAAACCGTGCCGCAAATCGACAATAGTGATACAGTTTTGTAATACGTCGGATTACTCCTACTTTATTTCTTGAGCAATGATGTAATCTGTACAACTTTCCAGTCTTTAGGTACGGTTCTTTCATTTAATGAGAAGTTTTATGTGATAGCTACATAGAAAGTTATTAAATCTGCATACTACAAAAGGAATCTAATTGGGACACAATCTGGACTCAAGAAGTGATTTAGCCACTTTGCTAAACTGAGGATATCTACTACTCAGTTGCTCACATTTGCAGTAGTTTGATATCATAATTCTGGAATATTTACTTTGGCTTCTTTGATGAAGGAATTTTGCCAAACTCCCCTTTAGTGCCACTGTCACCGATAACATTACCACCATTACCACGTAGTGAAGGCATCACTGCCTCTCGCCAACGGTGTACTTTACATAAAACCGGGATCTTTCGGGATTTCCCACCAAATTTTGAAACAGTTCCATTGTGGACACTATTAAAAAGCATCTTTCATTAAAATCTAGGCTAAATTTCGAGCTTCAGTAAAATGTCGCCAATCTTTGAAATTTTGTGTTCTTTTAAATTTGACCTACTTTTTTATTGCTTCTGAAACAGTGTTCTGACCCACTTCGTATGCTGCGGTATAGTCCCAAGATCGCAGTGCCACACCAAAGTTGGCAACTTGCATCAATACCACAGGGGTTAGGTATTTGTCACTGCATTCTGCAACAATGAATGGGGAGCCCTGACGGAGCCAGGCCTCTCTCCCAGCACCGCAGTGGCACTGCACGCAAATCTGTATAAAGCCGAGCACGAAAACTCCCTGCACAGTTCGCGATCTCCGATGAAGCAGTAGACGTCATCTGGTTAGAACACCAGTGCTATTCTAGTCTCTCAGGGTGTATACATGGACAAGAAAAAAAAAATTCTATTTTTATCTGGGATATTCTGGAAAAATCTGGGCATTTTTTTAAAATATATACTATATTCCGGGTGAAAGTACATTTTTCTGTATTTAGTGACAATATATTTTCCCTCAGAACTGTAGAAGATATCAATCCTTAGAATGGTAAAGGTTTTATACACAGGTGAAAAACTTTCCAGCGCTCCCAGAAGAAGACGAAGAAAAAGAAGAAGATATCTTTAATGTGTGGAAACACTACGAAAGTAAAAATATGACTTCACAGTAGTTTTGGAACACAGAACAGTTAAATATAAGAAGTATGATGCCCATGCTATGATACAGAAACAGAGACCATAGTAGTGCTCCAAATGTTCTGGCAGTGAACTTCGAATTCGGGAAAATATGGTGCAGCAATACATATTCTTGCTAGGTATGTATTCTTTGGTAGATGACATTTTTCCATCAAGAAAAGCCAAGCTTTCACATATACTGATCGTCAAAAATTTTTTGTTGTTTTTCCGAGCGTCTGGTTTGACAGGATCCTAAGAGCACAGCTTAAAGTGCAGCAGCTGAATATTTCTGACAAGCACAGTTGTAAATTTAACTGCTGTGCACCAAACATTTCAAGGGTTATCTAGCTTAATACACGTTTCATTGAGCAATTTGACTTTTCCAAAGAAAAGGCGATTACATGTGAAATTACTCAAGACCTAGCATTTTTGTTTTAAGGATAATTATACTTTTTGCCATCATATCGCATAATTTGTGATCTGTGAAAGAACTAAAATAAAAATGAAAAACTAACGTCTAATATTGGTCTTCTTTAGAATGTGTTACCCTTTATGTTATATCAAATGCAAATGTGCCAGTAAAATTTTAAATGATTGCAGAAATGACCGGTCTTCCGGGTCTGAATTTTTTCTATGTGGCTGGTTCTCAAAGTGTTAAGTTTTAGAAGAGTCAAACGCTCCACGATTTACGAAATTCATCACACATTCTCACATGTAACATAATTCGTCTAGTGAAAAAGGAAATTTGCTTTGAAAGTAACACTTCTCAAAGCACCATTTGCAATATGTTCCCACTAAATGTTAAAAACTAATCAAAGCACCATTTGCAATATGTTCCCACTAAATGTTAAAAACTAAAACAGTGGTGCCATCACACTCTTCAAAAGCAGTCTGCTGTAATGAACTATTGAATAGTCTTCGTCTTAAAGCTTTTCACTCATTTTGCTGTCAGCAGACACTTCCATGTGCACTGTGTTCTGTTTCTGAATATGGCCCACTTTCTTTGCATCTGATGTTTTATTTCAGTGTTGTTTTCTAGTTTGTTTATTCTGCAGCAGTGGCCACAGTCAGATTCTTTGTTAGAGTATCAGTTCTTACCAGCCAATATGACAGAAATTTAACTGAAAACAAAATCAATAAAAAATTTCCAGATTCTTAAAAAAATTCTCGGGTATTTCTCAATTTTCTCCTGAATGAAAATATTCCCCAGTTTTTCCCATATTTTCCAGTGCTTGTACACCACGGTCTCAGGTGAAGCTGCAATTTTGTACACGTTAAACTTTTACTTCAAAGGAAGAATTTGTAACAGTGTGCATCGTCAAGTGATGTTTCACTGTTAAAAGACAGCTGTCAATATTAACCCATTCCTGTGGGAATGTATTGTATAAAGTACCTCTTTCTATTGTTTTTGTAATAAAGTGAACTAATGGTGTCTTATATTTTAGTTCGATCAGGCATCTCCCACAGCAATCAAAGAACCCACAGTTACGAATGGACGATTGTAATTTCTTCAGGTCATAAGATATATTAAGGGTGGCGGGGGGGTCAGTTCCCCCTCTCATTAATTTATTTTTTGATAAATTTCTACATTGCTGTCAATCTCTTTCATAGAATTTTAGCCACATCGGCCCTACTGCTACACAGTTAGCCGAGTGTGGCCGATGCGTAGCCGACGGAGGACAGTGGATTCCCTGTGAGAAGAGCAAAGCTGTGGTCTCCTTTGCTGCCCTCAAGAAATGGTGGCCGTCTCTTAGAAAGGCATCAAGTGAATTTAACTGCCTTTTTAAATAGATATATTGTGTGTTTATTTTTGGTGGATTTGGAAGTTATGGTATTCAATCTTTCTAC
Source organism: Schistocerca americana (assembly GCF_021461395.2). NCBI lineage: Eukaryota > Metazoa > Arthropoda > Insecta > Orthoptera > Acrididae > Schistocerca > Schistocerca americana. The sequence continues at coordinate 208,292,169 of NC_060129.1, read as the reverse complement.
AGCAACCCTATATCATAACACTCCCTATTTGCCCGGGATTATTTGCTGGTAAGGGGTCAAGTATGTTTTACCAATTATTTGCACTTCGAGTGGGCTCCTGAACCAATTGTTGGTTGGTTGGTTCATGGAGTTAAAGGGACCAAACTGCAAGCTCGTCAGTCCCTACAAATGGCAAATCCTGGGAAGCACGACTGTAAGCAACATACAATAATACAGAGATAAAATTGAGGAGAAGTAGGAAGGGAGAGAGGAGGGGTGAAGGGAGGAGGGGGGGGGGGGGGGGGGGAGTAAGGCAGGCAAACTCTTCTGCCAAGAATGTGGTTGGAGATCCTAAGAGCACAGTATGTTGTGGGAGATGCACTTTGCCATTTGTTACCCAAAAGGAAATGGGCAACACAGACAAGAAGATAAAAGCCTAGAAATAATAAAACATTAAAAATGGCAAACATAACAGCACAAGGGGAATCAAAAGGTGGGAAGGGTAGGAGCCAGGCAAGAACACCGAGCAAGGGCCGCCACAGGATCCGTGGGACAGAGCAGGCGAGGGGTGCCCCGCCAACCCCTCAGGCAGTCAATGAGGCCAAAGTGCCCAGATGTAATGTATCAGGAAGATTAAGAGATCGCCACGAAGCAGCCAAATTTTGACAATCTAGTACGGTGTCGGCCACTGTCAGACGGGCCCCGCATCGGCAGTAAGGAGGGTCTTCACATAGGAGAACGCGACCTCAGGTTAGCCGAGTGCGGCCGATGCGTAGCCGACAGAGGACAGTGAATTCCCTGCGAGAAGAGCGAAGCTGTGGTCTCCTTTGTTGCCCTCAGTTTTTTTGAGGAGCCCAGGGCAAAACATTCTGACTTCCAGACAGCCGACAACTGACAGTGTAGAGATGACTGAGGCTCCATTTCTGGGACCCCATTTCAAAATCGCCATTCCGGTAGCCAACTTTGCCGAGCAGTCGGCACGTTCACTTCCCGTGATCCTGACACGTCCAGGGGTCTAAACAAAGATGACCGACCGTACAGCTTTACGAAGTACGAAAGAGCGTCCCGGATAGTCGCGAATAACGGGTGACGAGGGTAGCACTTGTCTACAGCCTGAAAGCTGCTCAGGAAATTGCTGCAGATCTAAAGCATCTTGCCGGTGCAAAAACGAGCACAACTAAGTGCTCATTTGATGGCTTCCAATTCACCAGTGAAGACACTGCATCCGTTCAAAGTTCACTGTATGTTGCACGTGTGTGCAACGCAAAACCTGTTCGTCCACCAACCACTGAGAAGTCTGTCTATATCACTTCCTAACCTGGAAATGTGTCGAGGACAGCCAGGAACTGGTGGCGAACACCACAGGATCACATGAATGTATCAGTCCTCAGTCCAAAGGCCGAATTGACACAGGTACAAGGTCGGGGTGTACGCCACGCTCCCTGTCGACAGGCGACAGTAGGGAAAGTTGGTGTTCAGAGCAGACGGTGTAGTCAAACTGCAACTGAGACCCGTGCTAGGTTATGTTGTGGGAAGTGTACCCCCTTCGCTTAAGATGGCGAAGATAGGGAAGCCACATCATCTGGGCATCAAACACCAGTGCCGAAAAGTGGCAAGTAGCTACTACATTGGATAATCAGTCATCGAGGTACCCCCTTTCCCTTGACCTCTCTGGTCCTTTTCCTTCACCTGTATTCCTTCCCCTTCAACTATTCTGCCAGAAGAATCAGCTGCTGGCTCCAAAAGCTTGTAAAAGTGTGTGTGTGTGTGTGTGTGTGTGTGTGTGTGTGTGTGTGTGTGTGTGTGTGTTCCCCTGCCACCACTTGGTGAGTAGATTTTTTTATCTTTTTTTATCTATCCATTTACATTATATTGTATGTTGTCAATATTTGATTATTTTCGTTGGTATGATGAACGTAGCTTCTAGTGTCTACACCAGCGACAGTATCTTCATCACCTTTGTGATTTTTTTTTTTAATTCCAGCTTACTGCCATAAGCCAGTACTACAGAAGGATTCATAAATCTCAGTCATATCTGTAAATAACTTATTAAGCGTGCTATGAAGTCTGAATTACTGGCTCTTCTCTCTGAAAGAATACATTTGTTCTGGTAAAATGCAGAAGGTTATTACAACAGAAAAGAAAATATAGCTCAGTTACTGGCTCATTTAGAATAAGGCACACTCTAGATGAGTGAGAGTTGTTTACATTTTTTTTTTTAAAGCTTCCTCATTGAAAAATTTTGAAAGCGGCCTCACTGTTCAATTTTTCTTTCTATTGATTGAAGCAAGAGTGTTATCCTGAACAAAATGACTTCAGTATCTTATCGGGTTTAGTGCCATATATATATTTGACAAAGTTTGAAATTAGATTTTCTTTTTGAACTCTGATGGAGATAGTAGAAAATGTCCATTACCAATTCATCATCTTTTCGTGAAGCTAAAGCAGGAATAAGACTAAATTCTGATGTGTGGTTGGACTTTTTTTCAAAAACAAGCAACTCCTTTCATATGTCCCACCACCATTATATCTGTATTATCACCTGCTTCACCAGGGGATTCCTTTTATTAGCAGTTCGCTACTCGAGAGATTAAAAATTCCTTCCCCAGTGTTTAAACTTTATTCCAGCAACAATAGTATTGAAGACTGCATCTTTCCCTGTTTAACATCAAAGTAACAACAATTGGATACAGTTTCACATCTTTAATGCCTGTGCTGCCATCAGCTGCAAGAGGAAAGGGGTTTATTTTTTTTGTAAGTATTATACTACATCATTCTATGTTCCAGACGACAGAATTTAGAACTGCATTTGTTTTAGTTCTTGAACTGTATTTTTTAGCAATCTGGATCAGGAAACTTTTTTGAACAGTTGTGGAGTATGATATACACAGGAAATTGGCAGGCCACAACAACAATAAATGAACTATAAAGCATTTCAGCATTGGTGACAGAGTCTTCCTCATCAGGTTTTGTTCCAAATAACTGTGACACATTTGAAGACTTAACATTTATGTACTTTTAGACATAACACAGTAATCATCATGATTGGCATGCTTTATAGAAATGTCTCATGAAAATGCTGTACAAAACATACGGTCTGATTTCTTTGATTTTTACTAAACATGGCCATTCTTAGGTATACCATTTCTGTCCAGTTCCACATTTCTTCATTACACTGCCATTAACTGTACTAACACTTTGGTGTTCCACAATATTACTGTTCGAAGTCTGTGCAGCATTTATCTCACTTTCACTTGGTATATCTTTCACACTGTTAAATTTGCATTATTTTTTTGTCAGGGTTTTCTTTAGGGGCACTTAACAGCTGCTGAAGAAACAAGAGTCCAATTCCTCGCATTTTTAATAAACGATTAAAACTTTCCTTAGCTGCTAACACATTGTTTTTGAATTCTAAATGGACAAATATTACCACCGAACACAATGTAAAAATTACCGAAAATATCAGTGGTCTATACACAATGCACACAATGTAGTCCTGGCGTATTTCCGTGCGTACCCACTAGACGGAAATACCCTGATCACTGGAAATACTGTGTGAAACTCTAAAAGCGCCCGATTTTTTGTAGACTCACTCATTCAAATCAAAAACTTCAGAGAACTTGGGACTCCTATTTATTAACTGTTTTTGTTATTTATTTCATAATTTTTGTTCTCTTATGTAACGATCAGTGAACTATGTTCTGGACTCACGTGCACATTATCACCCTTAGTAGTCGCGCGCAGATTCACAGTCGGTTACAACATCTGCACGAGGATGACGTGTCTACCAATTTTCTTAGTTCCACCACTAGCCGGCTACCACACTGGACTTTTGCATCAAAATCATTTGTAGACAGGTTTACTACATTTACTCTGCAAAGAGACCATTACAATCTATAAAATATTGAACTAATAGTGTCAATTTCTGTAATTTTTTATTACCTCTGCTTAACTCCGAAATGAATGTGATAAAACTGTAATAATTACAGATAATCTGTAATAGTTGGCAGCTACAAGCCAAGTATCGGGGGGAGTACCTCTCTGCTCGTTGCTTAGCCCGACGTTCTTCCCACGGCACAGCCAGGGAAGGAAAACTACTGGTGGCGAAGAGACTGCCGGGGCCACGTGACCGACAGCAGGAGAAAGCTTCATCCACTTTATACGTAAGTCATCCACTGCCGAGTCGCCGAACGGGGGCTCTCCCTACAGGTGCCACCCAGCCTCGCCAACGGCTACCCGGCGAGTAATCGGTCGCTCTGAGTCCCCGTGCCCAGGTCACTGAGGGTACGTGCCGCTCAGCAGACGCGGGGAGCTATCAGCTCGGGCACCGACAGTGCGGTCTCCGTGTGCAGGTACTCGGCAGCTCATCCGCGACGGGACGGCTATCGTGCCGGGTTTTGGGCGTACTACCTTAACGGACAGGAAGAGTGCTCAGGTGGGAAGGCACAGAGGTAGAATAGACACCACATTGGGTGATATTCCCTGCACAATCTGCACTTCTGAAAAATTTGGAAAATTGGTACCAGATCAAACCCAAAAACTGAACCATTTATTTATTAATGAAAAGGTGTAGGAAGCACTGGAAATGAAATAGAAAACCAGGGTCCTAAATCATGTACCAAGTCTGAGCGGGGTCTACACCTGGAAAGATGGAAAGGCAGAGGGTGGGGGGGAGGGAGGGGGGGGGGGGGGAGAGGTTCGCAGCACAGAAAGGGAAGTAGTGCTGCAAAGGCTGCGGCCCTATGAAAGCCGAGCACGTACTCGCAAAAGAGTGGAGACCCGTGGCTGCAACTAATTGTTCAAAATAATTTTCTGAAAAAGCATCACCCACTTTGAACACATATTTTCACCAACATATTGAGGGCAGACTGAAGGCACCACCAAGTATAATTGCGTGAGAGTTTTCCACTTGAAATGAGATTCAAGTTTTCTTTGAACTGTTAAGCAACTGTGTAAAAGAAACCAAATATTTATTTTATCTAAAAACAAAGATGATGTGACTTACCGAACAAAAGCGCTGGCAGGTCGATAGACACACAAAGAAACACAAACACACACACAAAATTCAAGCTTTCGCAACAAACTGTTGCCTCATCAGGAAAGAGGGAAGGAGAGGGAAAGACGAAAGGATGTGGGTTTTAAGGGAGAGGGTAAGGAGTCATTCCAATCCCGGGTGCGGAAAGACTTACCTTAGGGGGAAAAAAGGACTGGTATATACAAGCAGACATATATATTGATGTCAAATATTTATTTTGGTGGTTGTCAAGCATGATGTCAATCCATACTAACTACTACTGTTTCTCCTACGATACGACTACAGCTAACGGCAAAGAAGATGTCACCACCAACAGTGATGTACCCTTTCTACACAGCATTACTCTTTCGCAAAAAAATTCAGCTCAATGAATCTCTGACTTTACCCAGCTTTCAGTACCTACAATGACTTCTGCTTCAGTGTATTCTTTTAGCACCTGGAGCTCTGTTCTTTTCCAACGACTACAACACTTATCTCGGCAATTAAGGTGGTGTTGCCTAGACAATACAATCTCGTGAGTCATTCTGGAAGGTAGATTATACACACAATAATCGGAACGTGTCCAAGAACACAGCCCTGAAGAACTCCTTTTGTAACAGGAACAGGATCTGATCTCTGGTTATTTACACACACTTACTGTTCTCTACTGCTTAGGCACAATTGCAGGAGGAGGCCGTTCTCCCGTACTCCACAGTTTTTACTTTAGTCGTGTTATTAGGATAATGTGGGACACTGCACACACGAGAGAAAGAGTGAATATTTCTTTTACAATTCTGTAACTTTGTGCACAGACTGGAAGTAACTGCAACCATTTGTGATTACCTGTCGATTGGCTTTACAGTGAACTAAAATTGCTCAGGAGGACATTATCTGCATTCTCAATTAAAAAGTAAAATTCATTGTCTAAACTAAAATTTGACATTTTTAAAGCACAAACAAAGAATTTTATCTCCACCCTGTTGCCAAAGAGTGGAGAAACAATTGGGACACGACTGTTCGGTCGAGTGTACAGGTCCACCAAAACACAGCCTCGTAAGAACGGCACTATTGAAATACCAGCTCACAAAGTAGTGACTGCCAGACTGCCAACTAACTGTGTCATGTCCGAGGATACGACAGAGGGGGGGAAAAAAAAGAGGGTTCAGGTCTGTCTGAAATTCCAAAGCAGTTAGAAAATGCAGAAAGACAAATTTCCAATTGCAGCAAGTGATTGCACTCATCAGCACCAAACACAGTCAAGGGCCACCTGGAAGAGGTGCAAATTTTGGGACTCGGTAAGGATACTCTTAGCAGAAGAGTCAAGGGCCCGAATAAGACTCACTGCATTCACACAACTTCTACTAGGAAGGCTAATTCTACACATTAGGTAAAGCAAAGGATTCAACTGCTGGCACAACAGACATCAGTGCCACAGTTCGTGCGGTACGAGGAAACGGAAGCAGCAATCACTAGCAGCGCTGTAAAGTACGAACATCGTGAGCAGCATCCACGTGAGAAAACAGACGTGAAACTAAGCTTACCCAAGGCGGGCGACGAGTGTTGCGGAGTCGGCACCCTGACAGTCTGACTGCGAACTTCTTTTGAATATGAAAATCTAGAGTTTTTGAAGGACTGTGGTGGCACACGGTTCCTCCGTACCTGTTGCTGACCCAGCAGTTAACCGACACTTCACAGGCACTGGCCAATCTGAAGTCTGGTTACGGAGTGCCTCTGGTCAACCACATTCGGATCCCTCTCCTTCTTTTACTCTATGGGTAGGGATGTGCCTGCCCTTTACACTAACAGATTCCTCATTTGGTAGCAACAGTGTTCAGCTGAATCACTAGTGCACCGGACAGATTACGCCGCAGTCTCCGAAAAACACTACTGAGACGGCAGCGGCAGGTTACTTACTGTTGGTAACGAACTGCAGGCACTCTTGGCGGGTCATGCCCGGCTTGAAGTTGGCATCCACGTAGCCGTACACGTAGGTGCTGCCCGAGCCGCCGATGGTCACCGGCATGCGGACACACATCCCGCCGATCGGGACGGAGTACACCTGCGGACAGACGGAGGGGAGTAAGTGCGAGATTTCACTTAGCTGAGCACTTAGTCGTAAAAAACGCAGAGCCAAGTTTAGGTCTCACAGTCGAGACCGTGAACTCAGTAATACAGAATATTCAAAAAGTGGTGCACTGTTATGCAAAATTTTTCTTTTTTGCAGCACACAGATAATACATAAATGTGTGTTTGCAGTAAAAGAAAAGCCTCATATAATTGTAATTTTCCACTGTGTGATACTGCTTTCTGTTACGATTCCACACGATTTTGACTTTCTTTTGAAATTTGACAGCTGTTTCTAAGTTTGCACGGAAGCACGATCTTGCTGAAGTCTCTGAAGGTGGTCAACCGTAAAATCATCGTGTATTCCACCTTTAGTGGAACTCTCCAGCTGTTTGTACGCAGATTTTTGGATACCATCCTCACCATCACTTACAGTTTTCTGTAGTATACTTAGTTTCTTCTTTAGTCTCAGTAATAACAGCTAAATTGTAGAATGTTTTAATCTGCCAGGAAGTTTCACATCAGCGCACACTCTGCTGTGAAAATTTCATTCTAGAAACATCCCCCAGGCTGTGGCTAAGTCATGTATGCGCAATATCCTTTCTTTCAGGAGTGCTAGTTCTGCAAGGTTCGCAGGAGAGCTTCTGTAAAGTTTGGAAGGTAGGAGACGAGGTACTGGCGGAAGTAAAGCTGTGAGGACGGGGTGTGAGTCGTGCTTCGGGAGCTCAGTCGGTAGAGCACTTGCCCGCGAAAGGCAAAGGTCCCGAATTCGAGTCTCGGTCCGGCACACAGTTTTAATCTGCCAGCAAGTTTCAGTTTCAGATCTGTCTCAAAGTAAGTTAAACAGCGGAGAGTTTACTTTTGATGTCATTTGTAAGTCAGGCAGATTAGCTCTCCGGTCTTCCCGTCTACTTCAAAGTCTCAGAGAGTGTCGTACACCCTCTTACGCAGTGTGACAGGTACAAACCCCTAGAAGAGGCTGTCAAATGACGGATGGATCTACCAGACAAACTGTTAAAAATTAGACGCCCAATTTAGGCCTAAACACTGTATTTCAGACACTTTCTGACCCTGAATGAAAAAAAACTGCCAGGAATAAAAACAATAGGAATGAAGAAATATCAGGTTCAGCGGAAAAAAGGGTAAGGCTTAATTTAGCGAATATCAAGGGTGCTTTAAAAATATTTCTGTAATTTTCAAATACTGCAAAATCAACACACACATATCTCACAAATTATTAATGAAAATAAAACATAGAAACAAAATCCAGTTACATTATTAAATGTGAGGCCAGTCCTCAGTGTTTTACATAATTTTCAGGTCGAAATTACATATTTACCTGGACTAATTTTTGTTGCACATGACATCAAGTTATACTCTACTACAGTCTTTCTGACAATTCTGTAAGTTGTAAGGCCTCTAGAAATTCCTCCCTTGCTGCTGGCCATCATTATTCTCCGCTATGCTGCATCAATGCTAGGCAACCTCGAGGTTGTAAGAAATACTTGCCGCAGTGCTCTTCAAACAACTTTTACCAGAGGGTAATGTTGCAATCGCAATGGGAAATGGGCCTGTGGCTCACAAACCCACCCGCTGTAAAGGAGGCTACTGAGGTCGGCAAGCCCACGAGATGGCACAAAACTGTTAAAACAATCTGATGCACTCAATCATTCTTTACACAACTCCAGCAAAGTGGCTCCTTTCATTTCTTTCTAACAACTAACAATTCGTCACCCATGTAGTTTGAGAATTCCCTGGGACTTCCCTGACTTTTTCAAAAAATTCAATTTTCGTGATAATTCCCCGTTTTCCAGACTAATTACCACACTGTGTGTGTGTGTGTGTGTGTGTGTGTGTGTGTGTGTGTGTGTGTTGCGGGCGACACCCAATGGCAAGGTTAGCAGTGGCCTTACACACATTAAAAGAAACAAATGTGGATAAAACATCAAAATGTTAATATACACGATATGGCAATGAAGAAATATTAATATGCAACAATGGAAAATCTAGGATAGAATGTAAAAGTACTACGAAAAGGATAGTTGCTACTCACGATATAGTGCAGATGCTGAGTCGCAGAAGGCTGTCAGAAAGATGTGCTTTCAGCAAACAAGGCCTTTGTCGGACCGAGGCGCAGAGAGGGTGGGGGGCAGCTAGGTGGAGTCGGGAGGTTCGACGGAGGGCAGGTGAGGGTTAGCGGGAAATAGAGGACGACAGTTTAGTGCTGGAATGGGAATAGGGAAGGGGCTAGAGAGTAAGGACAAAGACTAATGAAGGTTGAGCCAAGAGCTTTACACGAACACCTGTGCAATTCAGAAAAACTGGTGTCGGTGGGAACGATCCAGATGGCACAGTACGTGAAGCAGTCATCGAAGCGACATTCTTCGTGTCGGGCAGTGTGTTCAGCTGTTTCTCGCTTACAGTTTGTCCGCGGCCATTCGTGTGGACGGACAGCTCGTCAGTTGTGGTTCCCATGTAGAATGCAGCACAGTGGTTGCAGCTTAGCTTTTAGATCACATGACTGTTTCACAGGTAGCCCTGTCTTTGATGGGATGGGTCATGCTAGTGACCTGAATGGAGTAGGTAGTGGCAGGAGGAAGTACAGGCTAGGTCTAATAGAGGGATACGAGCCACGAGGTGAGGGGTCGGGTGCAGGGGTCACGTACGGACGGACGAGAATATTGTGTAGGTTCGGTGGGCGGCGGATATCACTGTGGAATGAGTGGGAAGGATACTGGGTAGGACATTTCTCATTTCAGGGCACAGTGAGAGGTAGTCGAAACCGTGGTGGAGAATGTGATTCAGCTGCACCGGTCCTGGGCGGTACTGAGTCATGAGGGGAGTGCTCCTCTGTGGCCAGAGGATGGGACTGCAGGTGGCAGTGGATGGCTGGAGAGATAAGGCTAGAGAGATCGGTTTTCAAACTTAGGGAGATGTTTCTAATGTGTCAACAGGATGGACGGCTCACCCAAGTTTTTTTTCCGAGTGGTCAGCCAGTCACATTTCCCTGTGTTTTTCTTTTAGCTCATCTATGTTTTGTTTTCTCTGTGTTTTAATTCCTTCTTCCCTCCTAACTGGTTGTACTGCATGTGAGAGTGCATTTGAGACTGACCGTATTGCCATTTCAAGTGCACGCGTGTACAACAATTTTAGTTCATCTCCACATCCGTTTTTTTAATAAGTGTCAGGGTGCTGATGACCCTGCCGTTGAGTGACCATAACATTTTTCCAGATTGTGCGCGCGCGCGCACACACACACACAACCACACACACACAACCACACACACACAACCCCACACACACAACCCCACACACACAACCACACACACACAACCACACACACACAACCACACACACACACAACCACACACACACACAACCACACACACACACAACCACACACACACACAACCACACACACACACAACCACACACACACACACACACACACACACACACACACACACACACACACACACACACACACACACACACGGCTGGGAGGGTAATTACAGTCTGCGAATGCCTCAATGAGACCGTAGGTGCCTTCCTCTGTCAACATCAAACCTACCATCCACCAGCAATACCCCCAGTTCGACAGCTGTCACCCATTCCATCCCGAAAAGCCCATTCCATACAGCCTATCCACCCGCAGCCACCTCATCTGTAGTGACGAGCAATCTCTTTCGGCCCACTGGTCGGAAAATAAAAAGCAGTTCAATAAAATGTGGTGCACAGTGACCTGTACACCACATATCACCACACATCAGCTGGTCCTCTTACGTAGTAAGGAGCTACACATCGAGGGGCTGTGGCCTATGCGAAGACGAGTAAGAAAGACCTCGTCGCGTCAATGTGGCCGAACGGAGGCACGCCACGGCCGAGTTGTGGGCTTTACTACGTGGAGCTTATCGGTGGCCACTTCCAGCCACTCTTCTTCCCGTCGGTGCAGGACTGTACCTGAAAAGCAGGTGATAGCACGCAGATGGATGGCACACAAAGAACTGAGGTTCACGACACGCCTCCTCGGTTGCTAGATCTTCCCTCGCGTTCCCCACAACATTTGTGTGCCCCAGTAACCGGCAGAAGGACACCTTCCCCAATCGTCATAGCTGGAGGAGGGCAACCTGGATATTCTGGATTACTTTATCTGCTGGGTACAAATGTTCAAGAGAGTGAAGAATCAAAACAGACAAATTTAGCACTGGAAGAATGTCTCACCTGCTGCAGTGTCCAGAAGATCGCATACAATTCCGCATCGAAAACAGTAAATTCCTGAGGCAGTCAGACCTCGAGGACACAATCTGGAAAAATGACAGAGCAACAAACGGAGCCCTCCTTGCTTAGACCGCATCTGTAAAGACAGCTACACAGTTGTGGTGGTCGTACAAAATGTTAGAAAATATCGAATTAAAAACAGAAGCAGGACTGCAATCTCTCCTCTATTGCACTAAATCTAAAATTACGCTGGGCCTCTATAGTAAACAGGGCGGAAGACTGTTAAAACCCTGGCTCGTAGACGGATGGAGAAAAGGCAATCCAGAGGTGAACGAGCAACAGAACGGTATGCGGACGGTCAGAGCTGCGAGGAACAGACACGCCCCACACAATGTGAGGAGTTTCCACCAGATGGTTAGTGGCAGTTCTCCTGCCTCAGCACAGAGACTGGGTGTGGGAACGGTCCTACAAGCACCTGTGGCCAGCCGAATCCCCCCCACAGTCGACAGTGTCAACACTCTTCAAATGTGAAGTCCCGACCGATCCACACACTGTGCACCCGTAGTCCACCTGTGAACCCGAAAGCCGTATAAAACTGGAGCAGACACGCGCTCTCTGCTCCCCGAGACCTGTGGCTAAGGCACTTTAAGATATTCACTGCCTTCAGGACTTTGGCTTTCAGTTCTCTCAAGTGTGGCAACCACAATTTGGAGTCAGAAATGAGGCTCCGAAACCTCACAGAGTACCTAAAATGTAGGATGGTGCCCCTCTTCAGCAAGACAGGTAAATTAAAAATATAACTAGAATCATTCCTCTAACTTCTGCACTGTAAGTTGCAACTGACGTCTCACTATTGCAACACCGGAAGAGGAAAAGGAAACAGAAAAATCTTCCACAAATAAGGAGCACTATACAGGATTCCTCAATGTAGACTACGGCTATGGCAAAGAGGGTAACACTTAAAACACTTTCCCGAGTGACACCATTCTCCTGCTCAAAAAGATCGGTCAGCGAATCACCAACTCGGGTCCTAAAACGCCACATAGACAGGAAAAACTGTACAAAAAAATGGGGAGGTGGCTGCAAAAGCCCCACTCATGCAGTTGTGCAAGAATACGGTGTCCCCAAGTAGTATCGTACATCTCAGACGTATCTAAGAATATGCCAATACAGTGATATTTGCATAGAAAAGCCCAATAAATAGCTGCCTCTAGCAGGCTAAAGTTGTCAACAGTGGACCGAAATCTCTGGAATTCAACTGAGTGGCTAACGAGTTGCCCCAGTCTCTAATATCCCGACCAGACGACAGTCAACCGTTCGCGCCGAGATCTTTCCCACGCAGCTCATTAAGGTGATACTCCGATAACTACTGACATATGTCGACCTTTCCCGGTTCGAGAGGAAAGTATCGAAAGTGCCTGTCTGCACATGTTGAGGAAGTTAACTGTCTGTGATAGATTAAAAGATTAGAGAAGGGTTTCCTTCGATGGTGTTCGCAAATGAAACGTGCAGTACTGGATTTGGTTGTGATTGGGTGCAGTATCACTAGCCTCCCACTTGGAGAAAGGGTAGTTTGTTGAGTCTTAAGTCCAGTTTTCCCCTCTCTACAGTTGCATTGTAGCAACAACATACTGGATCCCGGATAGCACTGGCAACAATTCTCTGCCAGAGTCTGAGCAATGTGTCTGGGCACGGTTTGGAGACATCCCCGTTTCAGCACTACTGCTATTGGTAAATGACTGCATTTACCAGAAATCATCCTGACGGCTTCCCATACTTTTTCAGAATAGGTGGAACAGTCAATAGAGTCCAGGAACACTCGCCACAACATTTTCTCACTCTCCCCGATTACTCGCAGAGCCTCGGCACTCGCGAATGTAAAAACTAGGAGGTTTTCAGCTGTAGGGCAGCATTTATACTGTTGCAGAGCCACAAGCCTGTCCCAGATGGCCGAACGGCACTCACCTGTCCACCGCGGTACAGGTCACCTCCCGAGACAACCCGAGGACTTCGGCACGGATAACTCAGCAGCACGACGGACCACTAACGCGATGTGGTGGTCCACCCGTTCCCGGACACTGTTGCAATGTTCGAATGTGGCCAGCTGGCTGAACTGCTTCCAGTTAGCCCCGGTGACCACCCACATCGGTGGCTTCTCTTTCAGGTAGTGCTCCATCCAGTAGCTGAAGGTGGGGTGGGAAGTGGTCACCGGAACGAAGGACGTCAACGACCTCCCACCGAACGGCGTCTGCGAGGGCCGGAGAGCGATAAGAGAGGTCGACGGCCGAGAATGCCCCGTTAGCGGAGCAGAAACTAGAGTACCCGTGTCGACGGCCAGCTCTCGAGTCGTCACGGGGCTCTCCGAAACCCGAACCCGAGGGTCGGGAGAGGTCGAGCCCCACGAAATACGGCGGGCACCGAAGTCTCCCAGTAGGAGAAGTGGTCGCAGGAGTTGTTCTACGAGATCTAAGAGAGCCTCACAGTGTACTGCATTACGTGGAGGTAGGTACAGGGAGCAAACAGTGGACCTCTGACACCCACGAATTTCAACAAACTGCTCGCAGGTCAGCAGCCGGGGGAAGGGCGAAGGAGTGATGCGTGTTACTGACAAAAACGGTAACCCCCAGCATCTACTGTCCCCACTCAGCTCATCCTTTCGGTGAGGGGTATAGCCCCGTAGCGTAGGACTGTCCGTGGCTTTAAAATGTGTTTCTCACAGACACAGGCACACGGAGCATTCCCGCAATAGCAGTTTCAGTCTCTCCCCGTGTTTCCCGAACCCACTAATGTACCACTGTAATACGGGCGCTAACTATAAGGGAGGCTGCACTTTCACTCTGCCTTTCCACCGGGGAGGGGAGCTCCTAACAGGCGGAGGCTCAGTCTCGGGGTGAGAACACTGCCCCACCAGTTGTCGAGCTCAGTCAGTTCTACCGAAGAGTCGAGAGACACATTTGATAGTACGACATCGATGTCGTGGACTGTTTACTTTCTGATTCTGCCTGTGAAAGGCGCTCGGCATTCAATTTTTTTGCCCCGGGTAGGTTTCGGGACGACAACCACAGCAACGGTAGTGTCAGTACTCGACATTGGACTGGACCGAACCTCAGGGAAAGCAGGAAGATCCCCAACACTAGCGACCACAACTATTCCGATGTTTTGGAAGGAACTCCAGGCTGTTAAGTAACTGCAGGAGCACAAGTACACTAACAAATGCAGGTACTATTGCTAGGACTAGCTACCTCCGTTTGTGTCACAGTATTGCTTTTCTGTACTAGCTGTTTGACAACTGAAGCAAAGGAGGTAGTGAACGTCAGGGGCCGTACGGTCTTATAAATAGTCTCGATCTCACCGAAGGGAATCTGTGGTTTTTAATCTCCTGTAGCTTCCATTCTTCAAGGAAGACACAGCAGTTAGCCCCAGTGCAATTCACACATTTTGCAGGAGACAAACATTCGACTCCTTCGTGGGCAACCTTACCACATTTGCCACGAGCGGCTTCTCCCTCGCTTACAAGAGTGGTGTGCCCAAATTGCTAGCATTTAAAACACTGCACTGGGTCGAGGACACAGGGCCAAACGTCTAAGCGAAGAAAACCCGCCTTAGTACGTTCCAGAAGTTATGTGCTATTAAAAGTAAGGATGAACGAGTCAGATTGCCTTCTACAATATACTGCACATCTACAATGCCTTCTTAGGCACATTTAACTTTCGGGTCTTCTTTGGGGATATGCACCAGGTCCTCTGCACATCACAACAGCTTTACTGTAGTTTAATGGGGCGTAGAGCCCAGCCTCAATGGCATATTCCCACAGGTTTTGGCTTTCTGCAGGTTTGTTACTTGTCGGGTACTCGATGTTTCCACCAACAGTGTCCCATTTCACATGTGCTAAAGTACCTGCAAGCCCCTCTAAACACTTTTCGAAACTTCCCTCTGGCCAGCAGCACGCATTCTGTTACTAAACTCTCTAGATTCCCGAGTCCAGAAGACTGACTGCAGAGGCCCTCTTATCTGACTGGGTCTTAGTAGCTACCAGTGGCCCACCCATTCCACTGGGAGGTGGAGGACAAAACTTTGAAGGAACCATCTCAGTCCTGCAAACACCTACGGAAATAAAAGTCCACACAGACAGAGCCCCGCCTGCCTAGGTAAGCCTCACAACTGATGCGCAGCTCGTTCCCCGGAGGTTGCATTCAAACAACTGTTCCACCTCCTCATCGTGCAGCACACCTCCAGGTTTTCACCATTCTTGCAATCTAGGCAGTCAGAGCCGAAGCACTCCCGCAGCTTACTGGTGACGGCTACCAGTCCCCAGATCAGGAACCACGAATTACCGCGACGTGGAGTCCAAAAATGTGGCAATAGTGCCAAAATTTGGTGCTAACTGATAAGAGATAGCAGCTTCTGTAGTCACTAGGGTGTGTGTGATCTTTTTAATGCAGTAAGTGTTTCAGTGCACAGTTCCAGTTCTATGTAACTCTCATTTCCCCAGATCTTAAACAAGTGTGTATTATCTCCGAGAGTTGATCACCTCCGACTTCAAAAAGTCATCACTAATGCAGGCTCCACAAGAACTTTCAAGTGGTTTGACAATATCTGTCATTTTTCATACTGTCTGGGATTTGACATATTTCCAAAAGCTGAGTAATGGTCCAGTATTCTGTTGATCTCACTAGTGTTAGTCTCTAAAATTTCATTTGCTGGGCAGAAATGGTGGCATTGGCTGGCAACAATAGAGGTTCCATCTGAAGGTCTGTTTAAAATAACAGAACTATTGTTTACTAAGAAACAGTAGCTACACTCACGAAACTTAAGTGAACACACATCCGAATGTAAGGTGCCGGGCGCCACCCCGACGGCCAGCAATCTACCCCCTCCGCACAGCAGGGCCGGGAGCACTCTGCTCGCCTGCCGCTCGCTGCCAGCCCAGTCCACTCACTACTCGGCTCCGCTACAGACTCACCTGCCCGCCGCGCCGCTTGTCCCAGCCAGCGACGATGACGCCCGCGACGAGCGAGTCCCGGTAGTTGTAGCACAGCTCGCGGAACACGTTGGCGGCCGTCTTCACCTGCGGAGGCTCGCCCATCTCCACCCTGCCGACACGTCGGGATAGTCCGTTACGAGGCACACGTCCACATTTCACTGTTTTTGCATTAGCTTTATTTCATTACATTTACACAAATGTGTTTCCTTCTCTGTTCCCTGTAGAGTTTACGAGAGTTCGACAACGCGGTACCGTCTCTCGACCCGTGCAGAGTTTTTCGGTTTTGTGGCCTGTGACTTACCTCCCGATACACGGCAGCTGAGAGTAAACTCGTAGTATCTAAACAAAATGGAATGTTAATGCAGTGTGACTGTACTGCATAATTACTTATTGTCCGACAGACAAAGAACATTTTCACGCGACTGTCATCGCACAACTGCCAAGTTACTGTCGTATTGATGTTGACCGATTGAGAACTTTCGATAACAGTAACTAAAGGATACAAAAGATTCCTACTTTAGTTATCGTTATCAACGTTCCACACAAATCAACATTAATAGAACACAAATAAATTGAAATTAGAGAAGAATTTAGGAACAATGGATTTCAGACAATAGTTTCATTTTTTGGGAACATTACATTATCTAACTGGAAACAGGTTTCCTGCTTGTTACGAGCAGTCAACTTAACCATTTTAGCTATTTTTGCACAATTCATGGCCAGACAAAAATTTCCATATGACATTGTCCACGTGTCTAACAAGGGGAGGCCTCAACGTTTGGAACATGGATTTACTGTAAACTTTGTACACTCTTAGTACTCCATGACGACGACAAAATGTGTAAGCAGTAGCGCGTACTTCTCAAGAGAGAATCGCAAGATAATTTCGGTCTTCAATATGTATCTGTGCGTGGCCATTCCTACCACGAATCGGCGGCAGCCGAGTGGTGCCGGCACGGTAGCTCAACGTGTCCGGTCAGAGCGTTAGCCGCCCTTTCTAATAAAAAAACTGAGCGAACCAATCAATGAATAAACTGAACAAGTGTCATTCGACGTCAACCCTGAACAAATTCAGTGAACAATACAGAACAAAATGATTGTTTTTTTTATTATTTTTTTTCCTTTAAATAAAGTGGTTGGCACTCAAGCCACTGGATCAAGTTTCGTTCGTCAGTTTTTATTTTCAACACAGTCATTTTTCTTACTATTTATACTACAATTGATATAATGGGAAAAATACATTTAATCGGATGAACTTTTATTAAATTTACAAAGTTATTTGGCAGTCTACTAATTTTTATTATCACAAACAATATAATATTCATAACTATCGACTAGTCAACGACCAAACGCATAAAGTGATACTGAAAATGTATGCTTGTCCGTGTCTTCAAAACTGTTCATATTTAATCGAAAGAGAACGAGAAAGTGCTTCTCGGAAGACGCTATTAAAATACACCTGATACTGCATAACCAATTATCAGCACTGATTTTTAAGGAAATACTGCGTTATGCACGGTTCGCTTCCGAACTATTGTCTGAAAGAGGTTTTTGAAAAAGTTAACGAGGTTTATTTTTCCACGGAAAACGTCAAAGGACCTTGTGTATGTGGAAACACAGCATTTATTCAATGCAGCTGGTGCCAATTAACTTTATGTTTTCCACGTTTTTTCGAAAAATACCATCCTGCAACTTGTGCTCGTAATGTTGAAGGCGACGATTAATTGTACATCTTTCAAAAGCCGCCTGTGCCAGTCAAAACTTCAAGGTAACAAGTGATTTCAGGATTCTTCCAGGTATAATGGATTTCTCAAATCACGGACAAGCATACATTTTCAGTATCACTTTATGTGTTTGGTCATTTATCAGTCGATAGTTACGAATATTACATTATTTGTGATAATAAAAATTAGTAGACTGCCAAATAACATTGTAAGTTTAATAAAAGTTCATCCAATTACACATATTTTTCCCATTATATCAACTGTAATATAAATACTAAAGAAAATGACTGTTGAAAATAAAAAATAAAAAACAAAAAACTGCCTAACGGAACTCGACCCAGCGGCTTGAACCCCAACCAATTAAAAAAAAATTTTTTGTCCTATATTGTTCGTTGAATTTGTTCAGGGCGGACGTCCAATGACACCCGTTCAGTTTGTTCGTTGATCCGTTCGCTCAGATTTTTTTACTAAAAAGGGTAGTTATCGCTCTGACCGAGCATGTTGAGCTACTGCGCCACCACCGCTCGGCTGCAGCCACTTTATGGTAAAAATGGCCACGCACAGAGATATATATATATATATATATATGTATATATGACGACTGAAATTCTCTTGCGATTTTCTCAGTAACGCGTGAGAAGTAAGCGCTACTGCTTACACATTTTGTTGTTCTCGTGGAGTATTACGAGTGTACGAAGTTTACAGTAAATCCGCGTTCCAAACGTTGTGGCCTCCCCTTGTAAAACCCACATTTGTACATTCATTATAAAACTCCTACAATTTTAACTGAAAGATGCTGACAAGGTTCTACGGGTGAATACGATACTGCAGTGCCTATACTGTTAAGAAGCACGACGCGATGGTCCTTCAGACATGCACGCACACTGCGTTGTACTTATTAACAAAACAGCCACCACAATATCTTAATTTGAAATTAATCTAAACTTTAAAACAAATTAAACTTACATGAAAAGTTCAATTTGGAATCTTATGATATCAAGATTCAGACAGATTAGATTAGATTAATACTAGTTCCATGGATCATGAATACGATATTTCGTAATGATGTGGAACGAGTCGAATTTTCCAATACATGACATAATTAGGTTAATTTAACAACATACTTAAGTTAATATAACAACTTTATTTTTTAGCGTTTTTTTGTTTTTCTTTATTATTTTTTTTTCTTAATTTATAACTAAAAATTCCTCTATGGAGTAGAAGGAGTTGTCATTCAGAAATTCTTTTAATTTCTTCTTAAATACTTGTTGGTTATCTGTCAGACTTTTGATACTATTTGGTAAGTGACCAAAGACTTTAGTGCCAGTATAATTCACCCCTTTCTGTGCCAAAGTTAGATTTAATCTTGAATAGTGAAGATCGTCCTTTCTCCTAGTATTGTAGTTATGCACACTGCTATTACTTTTGAATTGGGTTTGGTTGTTAATAACAAATTTCATAAGAGAGTATATATACTGAGAAGCTACTGTGAATATCCCTAGATCCTTAAATAAATGTCTGCAGGATGATCTTGGGTGGACTCCAGCTATTATTCTGATTACACGCTTTTGTGCAATAAATACTTTATTCCTCAGTGATGAATTACCCCAAAATATGATGCCATATGAAAGCAGTGAGTGAAAATAGGCGTAGTAAGCTAATTTACTAAGATGTTTATCACCAAAATTTGCAATGACCCTTATTGCATAAGTAGCTGAACTCAAACGTTTCAGCAGATCATCAATGTGTTTCTTCCAATTTAATCTCTCATCAATGGACATACCTAAAAATTTGGAATATTCTACCTTAGCTATATGCTTCTGATTAAGGTCTATATTTATTAATGGCGTCATACCATTCACTGTACGGAACTGTATGTACTGTGTCTTATCAAAATTCTGTGAGAGACTGTTTACAAGGAACCACTTAGTAATTTTCTGAAAGACAGTATTGACAATTTCATCAGTTAATTCTTGTTTCTCAGGTGTGATTACTATACTTGTATCATCAGCGAAGAGAACTAACTGCCTCTTCATGAATATAGAATGGCAAGTCATTAATATACAATAAGAACAACAAAGGACCCAAGACTGACCCTTGTGGAACCCCATTCTTGATAGTTCCCCAGTTTGAGGAATGTGCTGATCTTTGCATGTTACGAGAACTACTTATTTCAACTTTCTGCACTCTTCCAGTTAGGTACGAATTAAACCATTTGTGCACTGTCCCACTCATGCCACAATACTTGAGCTTGTCTAGCAGAATTTCACGATTTACACAATCAAAAGCCTTTGAGAGATCACAAAAAATCCCAATGGGTGGTGTTCGGTTATTCAGATCATTCAAAATTTGACTGGTGAAAGCATATATGGCATTTTCTGTTGAAAAACCTTTCTGGAAACCAAACTGATATTTTGTTAGTACTTCATTTTTACAGATATGTGAAGCTACTCTTGAATACATTACTTTCTCAAAAATTTTGGATAAAGCTGTTAGAAGGGAGATTGGACGGTAATTGTTGACATCAAGTCTATCCCCCTTTTTATGCAAAGGTATAACAATAGCATATTTCAGTCTATCAGGGAAAATGCCCTGTTCTAGAGAGCTATTACACAGGTGGCTGAGAATCTTACTTATCTGTTGAGAACAAGCTTTTAGTATTTTGCTGGAAATGCCATCAATTCCATGCGAGTTTTTGCTTTTAAGCAAGTTTATTATTTTCCTAATTTCAGAGGGAGAAGTGGGTGAGATTTCAATTGTATCAAATTGCATAGGTATGGCCTCTTCCATTAACAGCCTAGCATCTTCTAATGAACACCTGGATCCTACTATATCCACAACATTTAGAAAATGATTATTAAAAATATTTTCAACTTCTGACTTTTTGTTCGTAAAGTTTTCATTCAATTTGATGGTAATACTGTCTTCCTGTGCTCTTGGTTGGCCTGTTTCTCTTTTAATAATATTCCAAATTGTTTTAATTTTATTATCAGAGTTGCTGATTTCAGACATGATACACATACTCCTGGATTTTTTTAATAACTTTTCTTAATATAACACAGTAGTTTTTATAATTTTTGATAGTTTCTGGGTCACTACTCTTTCTTGCTGTCAGATACATTTCCCTTTTCCGGTTACAAGATATTTTTATACCCTTAGTAAGCCATGGTTTGTTACAAGGTTACTTACGAGTATATTTAAATAACTATTTTCTTGGGGAAGCAGTTTTCAAATGCATTTACAAAAACGTCATGAAATAAATTATATTTTAAATTGGCATCAGGTTCACGGTACACCTCATCCCAGTCTAACTGCTGTAGGCTTTCCCTGAAATTTGCAATTGTTAAATCGTTGACTGAACGTACTACTTTGGAGGACTGTTTAGTATTGCTGAATGGAGCTATGTCATATATTGTAACCAGCTGTGCACCATGATCAGAAAGACCATTCTCAACAGGCTGAGCATTTATCTGGTTCAACTTACCTTGGTCTATAAAGAAGTTATCTATCAGTGAGCTGCTATCCTTTACCACCCGAGTAGGAAAATCAATAACGGGTGTCAAATTGAAAGAACCGAGTAATACTTAAAGGTCATTTTTCCTATTACCCTCTTTCAGAGAATCTACATTGAAGTCCCCACAAATAATAATTTGCTTCCCCCTGTCTGACAGATAGCACAACAAGGAGTCCAAATTTTTCAGAAATAGATGAAAATTTCCTGATGGGGACCTATATACAGTTACAATTATAAATGTGCCTTTATTTAATTTAAGCTCACAGGCACATGCTTCTATAGGTTTCTCTACACAAAACTTTTTTGTTTCTATACTTTTTGCACAATGATAACTTTTGACATATATGGCAACTCCTCCTTTCTCCATATTTTCTCTCATTACATGTGCAGAGAGCTTATAACCACTTACATTTACCTTATCCATATCAGTAACAATGTGATGCTCAGACAGGCATAGTATATCTATTTCATTCTCAGCTTCTAAATCTTCTAAACAAACCAGAAGCTCATCTACTTTATTCTTTAAACTCCCAATATTTTGATGAAATATACTTACATTATTTTTAATTATACTTTTATGAGAACCTTTCCTTATTCTAACATTTGCAGTACTCTCATGTTTGAGTTTCTCATTGTGCTTAGGCCTAGTTCCTATACCAGTGGTCACATGGTGTTCAGAGAGGCAGATTATGTCAATTGGGTTGGGTGACTTTAATTCATCAATGCAATTACCTAGGACTGAGATACAACTTGGTGGAGATAAAATTTCTGGTGATTGGTGAAAATTTATAATTGATAGCTGTGATTGGTGATCCAATGTGCTAGAATTGTGCTGTTTAATTTCTTTCCTAAACTGAAGATTTGTTTCAATCCTGACCTCTCGTAGAACTTGACATCTTTCTGTCTTACCTATCCTAGAAAAGGTGCTGCTCCAACACCTGTAACCACTGGTATTTTACCATTCATGGCAGTGCCTCCCCCCCTTAAATTTCCTGCTATTACCCCAGCCAGTTTCCCCTTCCCTTTCCTGTTGAGATGTAGGCCGTGCCTGGTATAGTCCCACCTACTGAGATAATCAACAGGAACCACACCAATATGAGCCCCCGCACCCGACCCAAGCAGCCGTTCCAACTCCAAATTAACTCTCCCAACAGAAGAGTTCAAATGAGGCCGGTCATGGCGTCTCAGGACAGATACAAATTCAACATTGGTGTGTCTCGATGCCGACGCAATCTTTACCAGGTCACACTCTATACTGTACCCAGGATCTCTGTCAATGCTGTTCCCTGGCCCTCCCACAATAACCACGGTGTCTTCCCTGGTAAATCCTTTACAGAGTGAACCTAAATCCTCTGTCACCTGATCCAGACTAGCACTTGGTTTGAAAAAATTTGTGACCTGGTATTCTGGTCCTAATTCCTCCTGCAGAAGTTGGCCTACACCTCTGGCATGAGAACTGCCTAACAACAAAACTTTCTTCCTTGTCGATGACTTTCCTACATTCTTTTTCAATTTCCTATTGAAAGTTTGTTGTGTCCTGCCTACACCTACCTCTGCTTGAGGCTCATCAGTTTCTAACTGAAGCAACAGGTCAAACTTATTTTTGACATTCACCACAAAACTGTCAGACTTAGTTCTAGGCCTGTTCCTTCTGCTACCTGTTGCCACTTCCCACCTCTCTTTGCCATTCTCCCTCCTTAACCTGTCCAGATCTTCCCTAGCCTGATCTAGCTCAGCCTGAAGGGCAGCAATTTTCCCCTCCTGTTCCACTGTCTTCCTATCTCTGCTGCAAATCCTACATAACCACTGTTGAGCCTGATCCACTTTCCCAACACCCACGCCACTGCAGTCCCCCAGTGAAAAAAACTACTGCATCCATCACACCAAACCCCGGAACTAACAATTCTACGGCAAGTCAGGCACTTCTCACTCATGGCAAAAATAATACTTTAACTAGAATAAATCAATTAAATTACCGAAAATCAAAAAAGACGTTACAAGAATTAAGCCTATTCACAAATGTATATAAGCAAGTTTCTGATTTAAAATTCCACTGTTTTTCTGAGATCTGTATTAAAACAACGAAGGTATACGCTATTTATTATATATTTCACTCGATGGAATGAAAAAAGGACAATTAAACGAGATACTTTAACTTTGATTCTCCAAAAACGTTACGAGAATTAGGCCTATAAACAAATGTATATAGGCAAGTTTCTGATATAAAGTTACGCTGTTTTTCTGAAATCTGTATTAAAACAATGAAGTTATACGCTATTTACGGTAGTTTACTTATTTGTTACCGAGAAACTAGTTAAATTACCTTGAAACAAGAAACAAACACGTTTACAAAATTTAAGCCTAAGAGCGACTTCGCGAAGTTACGATCTTTTCGTGTTTTCTGAAAAAATACGCAAAGAAAAGTCAAACCTTTAACGGCAAGACTAAACGATACACTATGTATTAGTAGTTTATTGTCGTAAAGAAACTTAAGTTGCGAAAAAGTAACTGCCGAAAAGTTCAACAGAGAAGAATTAGTCTTTCAGAAGCCTTCGTCTTCCCTATTGTGACTAAGCAAAGCCTGCCAAAGCTGACGAAACTGAAGAATGAGGGCCCCCCCCCTCCCCCTGCGCGCGCGCGGGCGCGCGCACGCACGCACGCACGCACGCATGCACGCACGCACGCACACACACAAAAAATCCTGAAAATTGGAAGCAAAAAAGTGTAGTCAACATGGGCTGTAAAATGCATGCATTAAGAGCTATGAAAACTTTTTCCATCTTTGTTACTGCAAAGAAAATCCCATTTGCTGAAGAAGTGCTCACAGTTCTTGAAGTACACATTTTAGGGGCCCTGTTTAGTAGTTTATGACATCCTGTATGTATGCTGGCACAGTGCAAGTGTTAAAACAGCAGCATGTGCTAATGCCGATACTCACTGCATGAAGTCCAGATGGTAGGCAACTATGTCAGCAATGTTCTGAGTGTCGGCCGCAGACCCGGAGCGGCAGCAGTAGATGGTGTCCGTGATGCGCGTCAGCTTGTCGGTGACGCGGTTCGCTATGTATGTACCGGTCGTCGTCCGGGAATCGGCACCGATCACCACTCCACCATCGTACTCCACGGCCATAATGGATGTCTGTGGCAGAAAGTGCTACGTGAACCTACTGACAACAGCTGGGGCAGCCACGGTCTGTTAACCACTACGAACACCATCATAAAAAAGCAAATGTGGACACACTGGCCGTAACTAACTGGCTGAGAACAAAAGATTGAAACTCGAGAAAGTGCAAGAAGGTAAGAAATTAAGAACACGGGACCAAAACAAATTTACAAACCCGACATTGCCAAGAATTCAGAGACGGCACTAGGCAACAACTGACAAATGGTAGAAAGAAACACATTAGTGGCTTTGACGGAGGAAATAGTGAGTACAGCAGAGGATTAAATGTGCGAACAGACACGACCCAGTAGAAATTCTCTAATAGCAAGTTATACGTTTTTTTCACAAAAGTATAAAAAATGCAGCAAACGAGACAAGCAAAATATGTGCACAAATCCTGGAGACGAGATTCACAGAGAGCACATAGCAGCATAGTGAGAACTGTAAAAGGACAAATGCAAGGCTTTAAAATTGTGCATAACTATAGGGAAAATAGGCACCACCTACACGAAAATTAGAGACACCTTTGGGGAAAAGAGAAGCTAAGTTGAAAGCCGGAAGCAATATATATCACGCCCACATTTGTGTGTCCGAATTTGAACCATATGCGTGGGACAACTCAAATGACACCCGATCAGGCTGGACAGACTGGTGTGCGAGTGTAAGCAGCGGACTGTCAAGTGCAAACAGAAACACAAACAATGAGAAAACTCAAGTTTAGACACACTAAAGGTAACATCCAACCAGTACTCTGGAGGGAGAAAATCTGAGAACTAAAAGCCAAGAACAAAAATTGAGGCTGCATTATGACGAGACAACAGCAAATATGCCGCAGTGTCCCACGACACCGTGCGGCAGAACTCACGAGGCGGCCGCAAGCTCTAATTAGTTGACGGAATGGTGTACTGTGTCAGAGCAAAGCGACACCTGTGCTTGCAGCTGCGATGGCTCCAACTGTCGGCTGACAGTAAATTTCGTGCTCTCTGTGCGTTTCTGAAGTTGCCTGGTACACTGAGGGAAGCAAACTTTAAGATGATGATGATTATATAGAGAGGAAAGAGAATGGAGATATGACACTGCACGAAGAATCTGAAAGAGCACTGGAAGACTTAGGCAAAATGAGGAACACAGAATACAGAATATTCCTCAGAATTATCAACTTTCTCTGGAGAAACAGCAACGACAAAGCTATTCCAACTGGTATCCTCATTTTTTCTACAGCTGCGAGATTGGCAGAGCAAATTTATTTGTCCGCTTTACATTGATATTCTCTTTGCTGTTTCCTTCTGTAACAAATATAACATGATTAAACAGAAAAAGTTACACCAAAGTATTTGAACACTCACCATTTATTTTAGCAAATATGGTATAACAACCTGAGTGCACCTCTCTGTAGCCACTCAACTTCAAAATTACCAGGACAAGACAAATTAGGTCTGTCTGCAGTCAATTCGAGAGGATTGAAAATGAGACAGTAGTAGTGAGAAAACTGTCAACTGAGCATTTAATCTGTAATAAATTTTACCTGAGACAAAAATATTGTGAAAATTACGTACGAAACAAAATATACTGACAGAGATACAGGGTGTTACAAAAAGGTACGACAAAACTTTCAGAAAACATTCCTCACGCACAAAAAAAGAAAATAAGTTGTGTGGACATGTGTCCAGAAACGCTTACTTTCCATGTTAGAGCTCATTTTACTACTTCTCTTCAAATCACATTAATCATGGAAAGGAAACACACAGAGACAGAACGTACCAGCGTGACTTCAAACACTTTGTTACAGGAATGTTCAAAATGCCCTCCGTTAGCGAGGATACATGCAGCCACCCTCCGTCGCACGGAATCCCTGATGCAGCCCTGGAGAATGGCGTATTGTATCACAGCCGTCCACAATACGAGCACTAAGAGTCTCTACATTTGGTACTGGTGTTGCGTAGACAAGAGCTTTCAAATGCCCCCATAAATGATAGTCGAGAGGGTTGAGGTCAGGAGAGTGTGGAGGCCACGGAATTGGTCCACCTCTACCAATCCGTCGGTCACCGAATCTGTTGTCGAGAAGCGTACAAACACTTCGACTGAAATGTGCAGGAGCTCCATTTTGCATGAACCACATGTTGTGTCGTACTTGTAAAGGCACACGTTCTAGCAGCACAGGTAGAGTATCCCGTATGAAATCGTGATAACGTGCTCCATTGAGTGTAGGTGGAAGAAACTAAAATGAGCTCTAACATGGAAATTAAGCATTTCCGGACACATGTCCACATAACATCTTTTCTTTATTTGTGTGTGAGGAATGTTTCTTGAAAGTTTGGCCATACCTTTTTGTAACACCCTGCATATTGCAGGATGTAAGTAATATACCATCATACTTTAAGAATGTAATAATTTCAATTCCAAAAAAGGTAGGTTTTGCCAGGAGCAAATAAAGACCGAATCACCAGTCAAACAGGTGTAAAATATTACCAATAGTCATTTATGGAAGAATGAGAAGACTAGTAGGAGAAGACAAATGGGGAAATCTGTGTAGGTTCTGGAGAAAGACGTGAACATTCTTGGAAAACTCACCCGAAAACTTATCTTAGTAGGTAAGTTGAAAAAAGACAAATCTATATTTAAAGCATTTGTCGATTTAGAAAGGGAGCAGTAGGCAATGTCAGACAAACTGCTTACAGGAATACAATACAAGATGAACTGGCAGCTTTGAGAGACCAAATACGGAAGACAGCAAGCATGGGGTAACACGATTCTACAGTGTAACATCTATCACTTTTAACCACTTAAGGTCGATGAAAGATGTCCATGGAATTGTATGTAAATTGGAGGTGGAGAGAGGACGAAAGGAAAAGGAAAAGGGGAAGGGAGGGGAGGGATCACTGCTGCCAGCTGCATTGGGACATTACGCGGAATCAGTGGCGACGACTGCAAATTTGTAGCAGATCAGGATTCAAACCTGGGATCTCCTGCTCACTAGGTAGGTCTGGTAACCACTGTGCCATCCGGGACACAGTGTTACCGCAAGTGCACGGACTACGTCAGCTCACCTCACTTCTAATCCACACTACCATCAAACACCACCTATCCACAGGACATGTCCAAAAGCACACACACACACACACACACACACACACACACACACGTATAATTTGGTAGGCACAGCTGGGCAATGAATCCACCTTCTTCAGTGCAAATGTACAAATACGTCTGACCTCCCGTGGGAATCTCTGAAGAGCGAATACGGAGGAGACTGACAGGGGCTACAGATAGGTAGCATTCGATGGGGGAGTGGCTCGGCTGTGTGGCGAGCCTAGATAGTCCGTGTAGTTGTGGTAACACTGTGCACTTGCCTAGTAAGCACGAGATTCCTGGTTTGAATCCCGGTCCAGTACACACTTTCACTCATCGCCACTGATTCCGCATAAAGTTCCAACACAGCTGACAGCAGTGATCCCTCCCCTTTCCTTTCTTCCCCCTCCACTTTCAATTTACATATAACTGTAGAACAGCTACAGATTCTGCACGATGTCCGACATGTCTGAAAGGACAGACACCGTACATTCACATAATGTGCGTGGACACTGAAGACGTAGTTCAGGTATTAAGTGCGGAATATCCCGCTGTGTGCACCCTCGGTTGACCTAGGTGCAAACATCGACAAGGGGCAATGGCGAATGTGTGTCTCCACCTTTTGTGGAGACCAACTTACGCTTCGGTGTCGTGTCTCGGCAGTGCCTCGGAAGCCACTGAGCAAAACGCACTGACAATAAGAATGTCAGTGGCAAAAAAACAGAAACATCATTATGAGAACTCATTTGGTAATGTGCAATTCTATATAAGAAGTACACGAATATACGTTGTAATCTGTTACAAGTTATGAAATAACAGAGCTCTGTTCACCCATCTTAACTGGAGCTGTAGATTAAAAAATATCAGGCATAAAATACAGAAGAGTTACCGCAAAGCCGTTTACGACATTTAGTGACTGACAGATCGGAGCTCTTTCGCCACCTGCCCCACTGCAGAAGGTGCATGAGTCACACGTCGGTCTAGTGGCACTGCACAGTAGGTCCACAGAAGTAGCTAACGTCAGGAAGAGTGTCCACAAATTGTTTATAAAATAGAGTTAGCAGACAGGCATTCGGGTGATAGGTCTTAAACGGAGTGGAATACATCAATTAAAAACTTTCCACCTGTAGAATGAGATTGACACAAAATGCAAAATGGCCAAGCAGGAATGGCTATTGGACAAACGCAGGGCTGTAGAAACACACACACACACACACACACACACAATTACAGATGCTGCCTACAGGAAAGGATGGAAAGCCTAGAAGTGCAAGGAATATACAGGCCTGTGTAAGGGAAACAAATCTGAGAACAATATTATAGATACAGAACATGAAGTAGATTAAGGTCATATGAGATACAATACTGTGAATTTGACAGTGCACTGAAAGTCTTAACGAGGTCCCCTGATGTAGATCACATCCCCTTCCCAGTTATTCCAACTGGTGTATACCCTTGCAGACTTCAGGAAGGTAATAATTCCAATTCCAAGGAAGACAGGTCCTAGCGTGTGTTAATATTGCCAAACCATCTGTATAGTAAATCATCACTGCAAAATATTGACACGATTTGTTTGCAGAAGAATGGGAAAACTGGTAGAAGCCAATGTGAGGGAAAATCAGTTTGGGTTCTAGAGAAATGTAGGAGCACTCAAGGCAATACTGACACTACGACTTATCCTAGAAGACAGGTAAAGGAAAGGCTAACCTGCATTTGTAGACTTAGACAAGGTTTTTGATAATGTTGAATGGAATACACTTTGACAGTTTGAAGGCAGCAGGCCTAAAGAAAAGGCAACAAAGAATATTTACAACTTGTGCAGAAACCAGACTGCAGTTCCAACAGTTGAAGGATGTGAAAGGGGAGCAGTGGTTGAGAAGGGAGTGAGACAGGGTTGTAGCCTGTGCATGATGTTATTCAGTCTACACACTTGCCAAGCTGGAAGGAAACTGACAAGAAATTTGGGAAGGGAATTAAAGTTCAGGAAGAAGAAATAAAAACTTTTAGATTTGTTGACAGCATTGTAACCGTGAAAGAGATGGCAGAGGACTTTAAAGAGCAGCTGAACAGCACAGATAGTGCCTCAACAGAGGTTAACCAGTGGAGATACACAAGCAAAGCACGGGCAATGGAATTTAGTCAAATAACGCCGTGCTGAAGGAATTAGATTAAGAAATGATACACTGGGACAAGAAGATTAGTTTTGAACACCAAATAAAATGCGTACTTGCAATAGCAAGAAAAGTTTTCCTGGAAAAAATAATTTTAAAATTAAATATAAATTCAAGTGTAAATTGACCGCTCTCTAATATCTCTGAGTGTACCTACTCCTCCCTTTGTAGTGCCACGAAACACTCTTTCCTCCTCATTCAGTTGATACCTCGTAATTAATTCCTCAGTCTAGGTATCTGTAAAAACTTCCCAAAATTTGAATTTATATTTGACATTCTTTTCAAAAAATCTTTTCTTGCTAATTTTAGTGCCATCTTCTAATATGGTTCCGTCACTACCACCTGGTTTCATTCAACTACATTCCATTCTTCATTTTGCTTTTTGTTGACAGTCATATTAATGCACGAACACAATAGGCCAACAAATGATAACTGACTGCTTCACTGCTCGATGTCTGCTCGGTTTGTGTATGGCTGGCAAATTGGAGGTGACGAAGCAGTTGACCTCGGTTATGGTTTGTACTGCCAGCAGTAACATTAAAAGCATTGGCAGAGGGTTGGCCTTGCGATCACTCTCCTACTGTGGATGCCAGTACAAATGTTAATTGGCACAGCAGTGATTTGCCATGTGTGTTATCCGATGTGTGGGAAAGTACTGGAGTATGGAATGCAATATGTAGACAGCATTAGAGCTCATAGAACTTTATAATGAACAGAAATGTTTAAGGAATGCTACAAACCATGGATTTGAAAACAAATTGAAAATAGAGACTTGAAGGGAAATAAGGAAGCTGTTACAAATTAATGTGCATGATGTGAAAAAGAAAATGAAATCTTTGTTGGTATCTTTTCGCTGTAAACATATGTAGGATATTCGTGTAAGCTTTAAATTATAGCTGAACAATCTTCAGGTAAAATCTTGCATACAGATTTATTTGATACCTATATTTCAGAGATGTGTACCTTAAGCTGGCATATGAACCCCCAGTAGCTAAATATCTCACAGCGAACATTAATCTCTCCTCTGCGGGTACTTCTCTCCTAAAAGAGGTGCAATCTGTATAAATTTTAGGGCATACACAATTCAAAATCTGTACCATTCATTTGGGAAAAAATTTATGAAAATAGCCCATATTCCAATTCAGCTTTAACATCAGAAAGTCTTGTCCCACCACATTGCTCCTCAATTTTTGAAAGTGAGGTCATCCACCAGTTTTATTTTTTCTTGTTTTTTGATGATCCGTTTCTTGCAGTAAAAGAAATGTCGTACATGCAACAACTGCTGAATCATCCTAATTCCTCAAAATATCAGCTGGTCAAATTGTAATTAAAACTCAACTTTATAGCAATAACAAAAAGGGAGCAATCTCACCAGGTTATTAGAGCCAATTGCGATTCCACACAGCCGAATCCCTCGGCTCCCACACCTCTATTTGGAGGTGACAAGGAGCCAAACACCGAAACATTGGTGACCAACATTCGGCCAAATCCACTGGCTGTCACTTGTCAACCTAGTCAGTACACACCTTTGAAATTTCTTTTCAAGGAACTATTCGTATTGTTCGACTGAGCTTTCAAGTCCTTTGCCACATGACAGAATCACAGTGTTACCAGCAAACCTCACATTTCAATGTACAGATTCACTAATGAGGGAGAAGCTACAACCCTACCTGACACTCTTCTTATTCATTGCATCTCTCACATCATTAAGACCTTTGCAGGTTGGGTTGTTTGGGGGAAGAGACCAAACAGCCAGGTCATCGGTCTCATCGGATTAGGGAAGGATGGGGAAGGAAGTCGGCTGTGCCCTTTCAAAGGAACCATCCCAGCACCGTTAAAACTGCCGTTGCGTTTCAGAGTAAGTGGTAGATTTGCATAACACACCAAGTGTATAACATACATGCTGCAGTTCTCATAAATCATTCACCTATCTCAGATTAATAGTGTTTAAAGCAATAAGGGTTATGCCTGGACTGCCTTCCCACGTTGAGACCACTGCTTACTGAGAGGGGCACACTGTCAGCAATGGGTCTCCTGCCAACATAATTCTGCTGCGGTATGAATAATTGGTGCATCACAACATGTGAGTGAAATGGCATGGCAACTGAAAAGTTTGGAGATGGTTTAATTATGTGGGACATACAATTCTAGATTGCACCCGGATTCACCATAAGATTCTGGCAATATATGGGCCAACTGCAATATCGCATCCAGAAGTAACGAAACTATATCAATTTGACAGAGGATGCACTGACATAGATGATGCTAAGCGTGAAGTACAGATCTTGCACCATGTGATTTCCACGTTTTTAACAAGCTGAAACTACATCTGGGAAGGAGGGAGATTTTCCAACTACAAGTACATTCACAAAGCAGTTCTCAAATGTGTGTGTTTGAAAGCAGGAATTTCTTCCATCGAGGAATGGAATGACTGGTGGAGTGTTCTAACTGTTGTTTACACGGACTTGGTGACTGTGTGCTGTATGTCATGTATCTGTGTCACTGAAATTGTGGAGTGCAGCGTTCAATGAGAGTTCTTTGGCTATCCACAGTAATTTGTACAGTATTTTTCAAAGTTCCTCATACAAAACGGAGGGGTACGGACAGTTTCCACTATTAATACTCATTATGCAATTGCCAGCCACTTGTCTCCTACCACTCCTCCTCCAATACATCTTCCCCTATCAGTTGTCACAAGTTGCTTCCCATTTGCTAGCAATATTTTTTTATATCTCCTCTGTTAGCAGATTACGTAGTAAACGACTACCAGTAGTCCTATTACTGTGTCTGCAACTCTATGCTTTCTCTATACAGTGAGTAGCAATCTGTTCAAATGGTTCTGAGCACTATGGGACCTAACATCTGTGGTCATCAGTCCCCAAGAACTTAGAACTACTTAAACCTAACTAACCTAAGGACATCACACACATCCATGCCCGAGGCAGGATTCGAACCTGCGACCGTAGCAGTCGCGCGTTTCCAGACTGCGCGCCTAGAACCGCTAGACCACCGTGGCCGGCTAGCAATCTGTCCTTTCCATATTATTGTTAGGCTGGAAAATGATAGTTTTACTGTAAGTCGGTGAACCCAACATATTTGAATATAAAAAGGCCACGCAAAAGTTACAGGTAGAGCCCCCTCGTATTTTTCGTAATTTATATACGATATACTTAAATACGTGTCTTCAAACTTGTAGTGTTGGCCATTATCTGATAGAAATTTTTTGAATATATTTTGTAGTTTTAGTTTTATAACAAAAAACATGTTAGATATAATATGAACTTAGACATTACCCTAGGCTGAAAGTCAATCTATCACCACAACCTCTCTTTCACATTCATCGGTTTCACCACCTTTGGTGACATCATCTACCAACCAGACCTAGCTCTCAGGCTATGCTATTGATCATTCTGTCACTTTATCCTAGATTTCGGTGGTGGTGTCCACCATCACCCTCTAACCACAGACAGAGTTGACAGACTGGTCCATATATAAAACACGCCATTAAAATGACATAGCATATGACTGGTTCAGAATTTTTAATTTGAGTATGCATCAATCATAGGCAATATTTGCTATGAATTGAACACATTCACTGTGGCTGAAGCTTATAAGCATCAAGAAGAGGTAATATCCTAGTTGCTTGTTCTTAAGCCTGCAGCAAACACGTTAACACATTTGTCTTTATAAATAAAGCTACAAAGTAAATCCTGAAACGCTGCACTGCATAACAGGCGAAATTATTGGTGCATGTATCTTCAACTGTGAACAATGAAATTATGGATGATAGGGTGGGGTTGCACTAAGCCACTCTTACCAGCAAAAACCTGATTTGAAAAGGCTACAATAGGAACCTTACTTCACTGTGCAAGCTTGGTCCTGATCTGTAATGAAAGGGCTCTGAAGATTTGCAAATGTCACTGTTAACAGCATGGAGTCAAAGGATTTATTAAGTCATTATGTAGTTCCCAAGTTTCAGCATACCTAATGGTATATTTTTACAGTTTTACAATTACACCTAATAACTTTTCAAAACAAACAAAAGTAGTAGACAGTAAAAAGAACGATTATTTACACATCAGAAACTGAAATCCAGCATTTTCTTCTTAGCACAATAAACTGGTAGGCTACATATAAAACATGTCTTTCATGTAAAAGGATGGAAAATTAACTTTAATAACGATAACATGGCGCTATGCACACCTTGTATTTCAAATGACAAAATGCTAAGAAGAATTATGTATTTTAAGATGTCGCACGGACTGTCGTGGTTTCAACTACTCCAGCAATTGTTTACTCTTCACCTTCTAGCCATCAGTAACACGATGTAATTACATACAAGGACAAGAAAAAATAATGAAAGGGTGCACTGAATCAATAATATTTAAAAGTTAAGCAGTGTTACTTCGAGAGTGAGTCAGCATACAAACAATCTTTCAGAGTTCCCTAATTTGTACTTTTTCTGAAAACTATTACTTACTCCTGTCATATGTTCAGCGTTCATCCAGTCCTCATCCATCGGACCTGCACGAATACTTTCCACGGGATATTTCATAGTTCCTACAGATGCCATTATTTTGCAGCACGAAAGCTCTTCCTTCGAGTCTTATCACGTTTCTTCAACTCACTCAGACAACAGACAGTCTACCGAAAGGACGCTGTTCAAAGATTTGCCATACGATTAACATACAATTTTCCTGTGTGGCACAGTAAAAAAAAAAAAATACATAAGATCAAAATCGGAAGGGTGTAATTCAGTGGTCTACTATATTAACCAAATCTTGATTATGACGCCTTTAATAATTTCGCTTTCGCGAATACGATATCTTAACTTAGTAGGGAAGGTTAACTTAACCTCTTTGGTTGCGCATATCTGTCGATGCCTCGATGGCGTTTCGATGGATATTCTTTGCACTTACCTTGTGTCAAATCGATGGGGAGGAATGCACCTTTACACCAAGTGAGGTTAAGGTAGACAGTGGTTTGTTATGATGCGTGAAGCAGGAGGAGATAGCTTTCTACATACCGAAGAATGTTCCCAAAAGGTAGCCACATAGCTTACTCATTTACATTACAGCGGTTTGGCCGTAAAAATTGTATTGATGGCTTATGGTGTTCAGCAAAAAATTACACGTATTCGACGATTCTTTGCATCATTTATCTAGTACCAGGCAATACACAAAGACCATTCCAATAGCAATGTCCGAAACACTGCTTAATAAATATTGTTACACCAATACGTCCAGATGCAAAACATGAGTGGTAGATAGATTGTCCGGTAAACAAAATATAATGCAGGTCATTTAAAGCTAATTCACTGTCATTAAACTTTGAGAAGACGCACTATATGCAGTTCGTAACCTGTAAGAGATTTCCTTCCAGCATAACATATGAAGACATGCAGATCGAAGAGGTTGACAGTGTTAAATTTCTGGGATTGCAATTCGGTAATACATTCAGTTGGGAAGAGCATACCACAAAATTGCTTAAGCGCCTAAATGTCTGTATTTGCCGTGAGAATGTTGTCAGATGTAGGAGGTATAAATATAAAAAAAAACTTGACTACTTTCATTCTACTATGTCATATGGATCGTATTCTGGTGCAACTCGTCAAACCGAGTAAAAGTTTATAGAGTACAAAAGCGTGTGATAAGAATCATTTGTGGTGTAAGTTCAAGAACATCTTGTAGAAACCTGTTCACGGAACTTTGTATTTTAACCACTGTTTTTCAGTATATTTATTCCTTAATGAAATTTGTTGCAAGTAATACATCTCTATTTCCAACCAATAGGTCAATACATAGTATCAATATTAGGAATAAGAACAATCTACATAAAGACCTAAAATCACTTACCTTGGTACAAAAAGGGGTCCAATATTCAGGAACACACATTTTCAGTAAAATGCCAACAACCATTAAAAACTTGGTTTCAGGTAAAGCACGGTTTAAACAGAGTTTGAAAGTCTTTTTGATAGGCAAGTCCTTCTATGCCATTGATGAATATCTTAACAGAAACTGTTAAGCCAGCTTAAGTAAAAAGATGTTAGATTTCAGTTTTGACAACACTTGGTCACAACAGTCAAGCTTAGGTATTTTGTGTATGATAAATTTATTAATAGTGCATAAGTTTCATTCTGACAGTGTGTTAATTCTGTAAATACTAGCTGTTCCAGTTTACTGCATTATATTAACTTATTTCAACTATCTCCTGACAAATGATCAGGGTAGTAGGTAATTATTATATTCAAATGTTTTATGTTATACTTTCTGACATGTTCCACACCCACGAGAATCATCTCATTTTTTGGGTCTATGGAACGAAAATGGTATCTAATCTAATCTAACTCTGTTGATATGTTGAGTAAATATGTTATTCTATGTGCAAGGGTATGGAAGACCAGATTACGGGTAAACATTGCGGTTTTTGTGTCAGAAAGGTAGTGTGTTTCTCAAATTGTTTAAAATGCTAGAAACAACCCGAACACTAATTTAGTTGTAACTCTTCAGGCTTTCCCGGCGATCTAATGACATCTTGGGTTGTCGGGTGTTCTGCCGGATATCAGCGTCGTACTTGCACGATATTTCGGTCACGTAGCTCGAGACCTTCATCAGGTGCGACCTGAGACTGCTCCTCGAGTGGACCTGGTCCAGTATTTATGCCTATGGCCTTCCCCCTCCACCAACGGCTGCAGGCGCTTCCTCTGTGGTCCGCGCCCATTCCCTGCGACCTGCTGGAGCGTTGCTCCTCCGTTTTCCGTCCGCTGCGGTTCTAGGCGTTCCCTCTGCGGTCCGCGCCCACCAAACCCGCTCCTGGGCGTTTCATCTACGGTCTGGGGTACCAGGTGTTCCCCCTGTGGTCCGCGCCCGCTCTCCACGACCTGTTGGAGCGTTGCCGCTCCGTTTTTCGTCCGCTGCGGCTCTGGATGTTCCCTCTGCGGTCCGCGCCCACCAGTCCCAGTTCTGGGTGTTCCATCTTCGGTCTGGTGCTCCTGGCAGTCCGTCAGGGGCTCGTTTACCCTCTCCATGTCTCTGGTTCTTCTGTTTGTGTAGTGTTGCAGCTGGCCCCGTTGCTCCTTTAACAATTCCAGAGCCGGATCCCAGGCTCTGCTTAGCTGGTACCCTGTGTCACGATTCACAAGATCGTCAGCCATTTTAATCTCAATCGATTCTCTTATTACGCTGTCCCAAAATCTGGGTGTTTGTGCTAGAATCTTGGTATCCTCATACTTCATGGTATGATCTAGTTCTAGACAGTGTTCAGCAATGGCTGACTTAGTCACCTGTCTTAATCTAGTGTGCCTCTGATGTTCTTTGCACCTGATCTCCACAGTTCTTGTCGTCTGGCCAATGTAGGACATGCCACATTGACAAGGTATATTGTAAATCCCTGGTTTTCGTAACCCCAGGTCGTCTTTGACACTCCCCAGCAGTCCCCCGATCTTGTTGGATGGACAGAAAACACACTTGATATTGTGTTTACGCAGGATCCTACTGATTCTGGCAGAAATAGAGCCAGCATAGGGCAGATATGCCACCTTCTTTGCTTCATCTTGGTCTTCTTCAGGAACCTGTGGTATAGTGGCTGGTCGGAGTGCCCTCTCAATTTGTCTGTCCGTGTATCCATTCTTGGAGAAAACTGTTTTGAGACGTTCTATCTCTGTGGGTAGATTCTCTTGGTCTGATAGGGCACGTGCTCTGTGGACCAAAGTCTTCAGAACCCCATTCTTCTGTGCAGGGTGGTGACAACTGCTGGCCTGCAGATATAAATCAGTGTGTGTTGGTTTTCGGTACACACTGTGGCCAATTGATCCATCTGCTTTCCTCTGGACTAGTACATCCAGAAATGGCAGCTGGCCATTCTTCTCCAGTTCCATGGTGAACTTGATATTAGGGTGGCATGAGTTAAGATGTTCAAGAAACTCATTGAGCCTGTCCATCCCATGTGGCCAAATCACGAAGGTGTCATCCACATACCTAAAGAAGCATGTGGGTTTGAATGTGGCTGTCTCCAATGCCCTCTCCTCAAAACTCTCCATAAACATGTTGGCAACCACAGGGGACAGTGGGCTGCCCATAGCTACACCTTCAGTTTGCTCGTAATACTGGTTTCTGTACAGGAAATACGTGGATGTCAGTGTATGACTGAACAGGTCCAACAGAGCACCATCAAATTTCTCTGCAATCAGTTCTAGTGAGTCCTTCAGTGGGACCCTGGTGAACAGCGATACCACATCAAAACTAACCATGATGTCCGAATCTGTGATGTGCAGTTGCTTGAGGCGTTGCAGGAAATCTCCTGAGTTGCGGATGTGGTGAATACATTTCCCCACATATGGAGCCAGGAGACCTTTCAAGTACTTGGCTGTTGTGTACGTAGGTGCCCCAATATTACTGACAATAGGACGTAGGGGCACGCCCTCCTTGTGTATTTTAGATCGCCGGGAAAGCCTGAAGAGTTACATCAAAAGTCTCTACGGGGAGGAGATGTATCAGAATATGAAGAAGCTGGACAAGCTACGGCAGAAGAAAGGGAAGATGCTGAGTTCTCTCAGTTTTTTGCTGAGGTGTCGAGATGGAGAAGTGGTACCAGTATTTGCCAGAATTAAACATCACATCAACTCCAGAGCGGCGAACAAGATAAAACGCAGAGCTAGCATGGCACCGGTGAGAGAGAGGATTCGAGATATGCGCCACAGGTTAGATGTTGTGGCCAGGGAGCTGTTACACATTCATCTGTACATGGCAGCCTCCTTAACAAGAGAAGATTGGGATTGGGTAGACCGTGCCTCCTGGTCTTTAGCTGAGTGTGCTAGAAGGAATGCCTCTTCTTGCCAATCTGCAAAGTTTGACCGCATGAGCAAGAAAGCACAGCAGATGGAAGAGACACGCACGGTGACGAATCTGAGTGGCATACAGTTTGATGATACAACCTTAAAGGTACTCAGCAAGGGTCTCAACTTTGCTACAACCCCTAGAAACGTACCCATTTCAGGTTTCGTCAGTGCAGTAGAGCAAGTTGCATCCACACTTCCACCTAATGTGGCAGAGGAAGTCCGCCGAGAGACCTGCAGGGCCCTCACCAAGGCCAGGCCGCCGAAATCGAACATCACAACCGAGGAGAGGCTTGCACTCAAGAAACTACGGGAAGACAACAGCATTGTGGTACTGCCAGCAGACAAAGGGAACTCCACTGTCATCTTGCAGCGGGTGGATTATGATGAGAAAGTACGCCAACTTCTGGAGGACCCTGCATACAGAATTCTGGAGTGTGACCCCACGGACAAGGTGGCCAAGAAGACTAGTGCTCTCTTGAAGGAAACAGGGATGCCTGATAAGATCATCAGACAACTACGGGAAAAAGCGCCAGTGCCACCTAGACTGTATGGTCTGCCTAAAATACACAAGGAGGGCGTGCCCCTACGTCCTATTGTCAGTAATATTGGGGCACCTACGTACACAACAGCCAAGTACTTGAAAGGTCTCCTGGCTCCATATGTGGGGAAATGTATTCACCACATCCGCAACTCAGGAGATTTCCTGCAACGCCTCAAGCAACTGCACATCACAGATTCGGACATCATGGTTAGTTTTGATGTGGTATCGCTGTTCACCAGGGTCCCACTGAAGGACTCACTAGAACTGATTGCAGAGAAATTTGATGGTGCTCTGTTGGACCTGTTCAGTCATACACTGACATCCACGTATTTCCTGTACAGAAACCAGTATTACGAGCAAACTGAAGGTGTAGCTATGGGCAGCCCACTGTCCCCTGTGGTTGCCAACATGTTTATGGAGAGTTTTGAGGAGAGGGCATTGGAGACAGCCACATTCAAACCCACATGCTTCTTTAGGTATGTGGATGACACCTTCGTGATTTGGCCACATGGGATGGACAGGCTCAATGAGTTTCTTGAACATCTTAACTCATGCCACCCTAATATCAAGTTCACCATGGAACTGGAGAAGAATGGCCAGCTGCCATTTCTGGATGTACTAGTCCAGAGGAAAGCAGATGGATCAATTGGCCACAGTGTGTACCGAAAACCAACACACACTGATTTATATCTGCAGGCCAGCAGTTGTCACCACCCTGCACAGAAGAATGGGGTTCTGAAGACTTTGGTCCACAGAGCACGTGCCCTATCAGACCAAGAGAATCTACCCACAGAGATAGAACGTCTCAAAACAGTTTTCTCCAAGAATGGATACACGGACAGACAAATTGAGAGGGCACTCCGACCAGCCACTATACCACAGGTTCCTGAAGAAGACCAAGATGAAGCAAAGAAGGTGGCATATCTGCCCTATGCTGGCTCTATTTCTGCCAGAATCAGTAGGATCCTGCGTAAACACAATATCAAGTGTGTTTTCTGTCCATCCAACAAGATCGGGGGACTGCTGGGGAGTGTCAAAGACGACCTGGGGTTACGAAAACCAGGGATTTACAATATACCTTGTCAATGTGGCATGTCCTACATTGGCCAGACGACAAGAACTGTGGAGATCAGGTGCAAAGAACATCAGAGGCACACTAGATTAAGACAGGTGACTAAGTCAGCCATTGCTGAACACTGTCTAGAACTAGATCATACCATGAAGTATGAGGATACCAAGATTCTAGCACAAACACCCAGATTTTGGGACAGCGTAATAAGAGAATCGATTGAGATTAAAATGGCTGACGATCTTGTGAATCGTGACACAGGGTACCAGCTAAGCAGAGCCTGGGATCCGGCTCTGGAATTGTTAAAGGAGCAACGGGGCCAGCTGCAACACTACACAAACAGAAGAACCAGAGACATGGAGAGGGTAAACGAGCCCCTGACGGACTGCCAGGAGCACCAGACCGAAGATGGAACACCCAGAACTGGGACTGGTGGGCGCGGACCGCAGAGGGAACATCCAGAGCCGCAGCGGACGAAAAACGGAGCGGCAACGCTCCAACAGGTCGTGGAGAGCGGGCGCGGACCACAGGGGGAACACCTGGTACCCCAGACCGTAGATGAAACGCCCAGGAGCGGGTTTGGTGGGCGCGGACCGCAGAGGGAACGCCTAGAACCGCAGCGGACGGAAAACGGAGGAGCAACGCTCCAGCAGGTCGCAGGGAATGGGCGCGGACCACAGAGGAAGCGCCTGCAGCCGTTGGTGGAGGGGGAAGGCCATAGGCATAAATACTGGACCAGGTCCACTCGAGGAGCAGTCTCAGGTCGCACCTGATGAAGGTCTCGAGCTACGTGACCGAAATATCGTGCAAGTACGACGCTGATATCCGGCAGAACACCCGACAACCCAAGATGTCACTAATTTAGTTATCTTTCTACTATTTAATGTAATTGTATACTGGACGTGAAATACCATACCGTATATAAATGTCTACAAATGTCAGAATATTTTTCTTACATGAAAAGAAACATGGCCTGGATTCAACAAGAATGTGACAGCGAATGATTAAACATCTGTCATAGTTCATATACAAAATAAGTAATTTACATTTCAGTCACTCCTCTTTTCCAGTAATTTTTTTCTTAGAGAAGATAAATGATAGCCCATGCCATTGTGTATCTGCTGCTTTTATGTTCTCTTTTATGCACAGTTATTCGCATTACTAAACCGACAGATCGAAGGTGTCTTCAGATTTTTGGTGTTGCATTGTACTGAGTAATAAAACGTGGAGGTTAGAAAGTCTACATCACTACCAAGTGATATTTGAAAGTGGTGTAGATTGTGGCACATTGTTTTAAATGTTCAGATTTGTAAAATTCAAAAATTACATGACTACACAATCAGTAAGCTAAAACTGAAATTGGGTAACTTGTGCAGAAAACATTTTGTAACAGTTTGTAGGGCCATGAAGTGGAAAGATCATGCAGGATGAGTTGCAGGGCTAGGAAGTGGCAGACTTTGGTCTAGGAAAATGCAATTAGTCTGCAAAGGAAATTGCTTACAAAACACTGGTAACTTACCCAGGAATACTGCTGCAGTGGGTGAGACTTGTACCTACAAGGGCTAACAGGGCGTATTAAAGCCAGCTTAAATGGATAAAAGTGCAAAAACCTTACAAACTTCAGAGAACCATACTAAATGAGGACTCTGTGAATATAATACAGCTTCTTATTTATGACATCTGCAGGTGTTCGGAAGACAACAGAGACTAATTACAGCATGTCTAGACCTATTAAAGTGCTCACTTTGGAAGTGCACCACACACAAAGGGAATCTATTAAATCCAAATATCTGCCACAGTGGGGTGTAGCCTACTGTGTGTAGAGCATATATGTAGTTCCAGAACATATTCACATTTACAGCATCTGTGTTTGATTACGCAACTATGATCAAAAGTTAATTTCACAATTTAGGAGAGTGTATTGATGCAGCGAACTGGTGGCACTCATGAAGGCATGAGCTGTTTTACCTCTTTTGGAAGGACGTAGGAAGTGATTGTTCCAGTACACTACTAGTTACATGTTCCTTATATTATTTTCAAGATTTCCAACAGAGTGATGTGGTTTGAGTCAGTGTACATGCTAGACCATGCTCTCACTTGATCCTGATGCTTCACCCCAGAGCCAGACATTGTTAACATTCAGATATTGCAGCACCTTTCTCTTGTGGGCAAGCGCTTTCTGCTTCAGACGTTCAACGGCATCTGGGCAGAGGGCACATTCCCAGACATTGACGTGAAGCCACTGTCATACGCATACCTGAGCCCGGTATGGACAAACATCTTTCTTCTAGCTAGTGCCCCATTTCTCTCACCACCTGTGTTTTCAAGGTGATGGGACATATGATTCGTGCCCGGCTGGTATGTTGTCTCAAGTCACGCAATTTACTTTCCACCGCACAGTGGGATTTAGTGTGTGCTGTTCTGCAGTTGACTGTTTTGTCACTTTGTCCACTTGTGTCATGAATGGTTTTCTGTGGAAATCCCAGACTGTCGCCACGTTTTTCAATTTAGAGAAAGCCTACGGGACCTGCTGGCGGACTGGTATTTTCTGTACACTCTAAATGTGGGGCTTCTGTGGCCGCCTGTGCCTTTTCCTTTAGGAATGTTTAAAAGACTGAGTTTTCAAGGTACTTGTCGGACACCTTAAACCAGAAAACCGTGTTCCTCAGGGTTGTGTCTCAAGTGTCGTTCTCTTTGCTACTGCCGTGAATCCTATAATGGCCAGTCTTCCACTGGGCATCTCTGGCTCCCTTTTCTTTTACAATTTTGCCATCTGTTGCAGTTTCTACGGACCTGTCTCACTGAGTGGCACCTTCAGCGATGTCTGTCGTCTTTACTCGTGGAGCATAGACCAAGGCTTCTGTTTTTCTTCTGACAAAACTGTTTGTATGAATTTCTGGTGGCACAATTTGTTTCTTCCACCGTCTTTACATGTTGGGCCTGTTACTGTTCTGTTTGTAGAAACAGCGAAATTCCTGGGTCTCGTGCTCGATGGGAAACTTCCTCGGTCCTCTCACTTTTCTTACCTGGCAGCCCTCTGTACAGTCCCTTGACGTCCTACGTATCCTCAATGGTACTTCCTGGGGAGCAGATGAAACTGCCCTCCTCCGTTTGTACCGATCCCTCGTCCGTTTGAAACTCGACTGTGGGTGTTTCGTTTACGCATCTGCACGTCCGTCCTCCTTACGCCGTCTCTATATTATCCTCTGTCGTGGCATCCGTTCGGCCACTGGCGCCTCTTACACTAGCTCGATCGAGGGTCCGTATGCAGAAGTTGCCAAACTACCGCTGTCCTAGAGCCGTGACTTTCTCCTCAGCAGATATGCGTGCAGTCTGTCACGCGTGGCCACCCGTCCTGCGCCTTTCCCTTCGATGACTTTGGTTGTCTGTATGCGGCGCATTCCTCTTCTGTTCCTCCTGGAGTTCACTTTCGGATCTTGCCCCGGCAGCTTAACTTCGTGCTACCTGCAACTTTCTCAGTGGGTACGGGCCCTTCACCACCTCGGCTTCGTGCGGTGGCCCGTGTTCACCTCGGCCTTCATTCCGTTCTTAAGGTTACTGCACCAACTGTACTGTATCACCCTCAGTTCACGACCTTCTCCCAGAACTTCACGACAGTGCCTCTGTGTAAACTGGTGCCTCTCGGAATGACCGTGGTGTCGGGTGTGACTTTGTCCTTGGCAGCTACATTCTTTGGTATCCGCTTCCGGAACACTGTTGAGTATTTACAGCAGAGCTCTTCACCCTGTATCGGCCACAGAGTACATCCTTTGACACAGGCTTTTCTCTCTCGGCGCCCTTCAAAGCCACGGTGTGACGTGCACTGTCGATCACACGGTGCAACGGGTCCTGGAAAGCTATCACTTGTTCACTCTTGATAGTCACCGTGGTGCTTATGGGATCTCGGCTACATCGGTCTGACAGGAAACGAGCCGCCGACACTGCTGCCGAGGTTGCAATTCTCGTACCTCAGCCTGCTGGTTTTCACATTCCCTCCGATGATCTCTGTGTTGCCGTCTGTTAGCAGGTGGTGTCACTTTGGTATCACCACTGGTCCTCCCTTTATGCAAACAAGCTCTGGGTTACTAAGCATCTCCCAGCAGCTCGGACGACTTCCTCTTCACCCTTCTCGCCGTGAGGAGATTGTTTTAACAAGGTTGTATATCACCTAATGTCTTTTTAGCCATCGCCATTCCTTAAGTTGCCCTCGCCCACCACTTTGTACTCATTGCACTCGTCCTTTGATGGTCTGCCATTTCCTGACGGAATGCGATTTTTTTTAACCAGTTATTTGTTTGCCGTCTGATTATCGGCCATTTTAACGGACACACACATTGTCTGCCAACCCCGTTTTACTTTTTATCTGTCGTAGCAATATGGTGAATGCTATTTAATTTTTAGTTAATAACCACTTTTTTTCTGTGGCATATTTTATAGGCCTTTCTCCAAGTCCCTGTTTTTAGCTCTATTCTCTTCCATCGATTGGGGTTAACATGTAGTTGT
The DNA here is from genome assembly GCF_021461395.2 of Schistocerca americana. NCBI lineage: Eukaryota > Metazoa > Arthropoda > Insecta > Orthoptera > Acrididae > Schistocerca > Schistocerca americana. Next base: position 208,247,321 of record NC_060129.1, on the reverse strand, counting down.
TTTTAACTCTTCTTTGTGTTATACGGTTGTGATGTAGGCGTGTATGACGCTAGTTGTTTTTGCGCCCTAAACTAAAACAAACAGTTTACATGCTGCGTGCAGATTTGTTTGTGAGCATTGCTACAGCTTTCCAGGTGGAATGTGGGCTTAAATTTAGTAACAACGAGCATATTTATATTGACTGCCAGTCACTTTGTTAGTGATACTCTTAAGTTTGACCTTTTATAACTAAACAGTTGTTAAAAAAAAATCTGTGGGGCAGATGATACCCAGAAGAAATCGTGGGTTAATCAAAGTTCACAATACTGCATTGGCAACTGTGAACAAAACTGTAGCCTTTTGACCTCACACACACACACACACACACACACACACACACACACACACACACACACACTTTCACAAGCACATCATTGTCATAGGACAAACCCGACATGTGGCATGGTAGGCCCATTGTCCCAGTTGACCTGAAATTATTTAAGGCTAGATATTTGAAATGTACCTGGTTATCCATAATATCTTTTGGACAATGATCTTTTGTGGATGTATACTGAATGCCTTCTTGTGCATATCTTTGGGTATCTTTCTCTTCAAATTGGGAAAAATTTCATTTGTAGGCACACATATTTTGATGAAGCAGTTGAAGAGGTTTCTTCTAGACACTTGTGGGTTTATCTGTTTCTCATAAATTCCATCATAAAGAGATTTTATGTTACTGTCAGTACCTTCTTTTACACAATTTATACTCTTTCTTATTAAGTTACCAATAAGTGGAAATATGCAGATACACAAGAGATTTGATTTTCCAGAGCTGACATTGGAGAACTTAACTGCTCAGGTCACTCAGTAACATAGTTCTTCCAGTCCAAGTTTTCATCAGCACGTATACCCAGAGATTTAGAACCTGCTACCCTTTGTGCTGATTGCTGTGGGAGTGCAACATTAATTATTGTCATTACTCTGTTTGATGTACAGAGGTGAATAAACAGTGATTTCTAAGAACTAATGGGGGTTCAGTTTCCAGTGAGACACTTAGTGATTCTTTGCTCTTCCCATCCAGGCGACCATCTCTGCTCTGTACACTATGTGGCAGGTTTTCAATGTGTATTGGGAGTAGATGTGGGTGGAACCAGAGGTGTATGCTTTAAAACTGCCTTTTTGATCCATCCCCCGTCACAGAATTTAGGCATTTGAAATTTTGAGTTGTTTGTGAGTGTCCACTTTGACTTTATCTGTTAATATCGTGTATGTCGGTTTAAAGTAGCGCACCATTGTGCCCGTACCATCTGCAAATTGCTGTTATCTGTTCTAGTTCAAAGAAAGTCAGTAACAAATATTAAGCAGAGAATCAGTTCTACTGCAGAAAGTCTGCAGACAACCCCTGTCCCCCCTCAAGATTCTCTCATCCACACATTGTTTCCTGTCAGTTGCGTCAGAGAGAAGTCCCTTATGGGATGTGGAATGGCTACAGTTGTGTGTTAGCATACAGAAACTACCAGCTTCTGTAAACTATACTGACATCAAATTCTGACCAGTATTATTACACCCACCCTGCAAACTACAAAACAAATTAGTAGCATTAGGGGTTACCTGTAGACCCCTGATTCCTTAAAGAATCAAAGTGGAATGTGTAAGACAGCTTCAAAGTTCTGATTACTTTACAAAAGAGTTGATGCATTTTATAGTAGACATTAAACATGCAAGTGAGAAAAAGTTTTTGTCTGAAGTTGCTAAGTGCTGTTAATATCAGACAGTGGATGAGTACAGTCTGAGTAACTTGTCCTCTCTCGAGAGGAAAAGCTAGTTTTTCACAAATACCAATGTGCGAGTCGTATCTCCTGAACTGTGTGTCGTACAGTGATACAGTTGTGCAGGCGTAGTGTATGGTATTTGTGGATGCTTTCTGCAAAATTTGTTGCAAAAAGTTATTAGTAAAGAAGTAATACATTAATCTTCTCTTCTTTCATCATTTCCCGAAACGGATGTCGGTGAGAAAAAATTTCTTAAACATTTGAAATTATGGGTAAAGTTTGTCCCTGTCAAGTACCGGACGAATCCGGGCTGGGTATTTGCACACTGTGAATTCCACTACATCAGAGCGTAACACATTTTCTAACAGTAATACGTGAGTCAGTGTGTTTAATTGTAATATGTACCTCACTGTGTTAAACCTTCCACCTCTTAATGAGTCAATTATGACAGCATTTTGAAACTGTAAATTCATATAATTATGAGGTACTGAAAATAAAACAAAGGGTAACATGCAGCTGAGCTAGTGTGCCACAAACTGGCCCAGCTTCTTACTGGTATCTGTGTGTGAGAACCCCTCGGCCCCTGCGACATGTACCATTAATGCCTCGATTGAATTTTCTGACACTGTATTTCTGTAGGATAAATGCTCATTTCACGTTGACATGCCCCAGAACATTCTGAACTTAAGAAAAATTGTATATTCTCCCAAAAATTAATGTGCATCTGGATTTGACAGTGTTTCCGATGGAGTACGAAAGATACGTTCCCGTATAATTGCCCCTGTCGTACCTGAAATATGTAATGCGTCACTAACTAGGCAGTTTTCCAGAGAAACTGAAATATGCTGTCATCACACCCCTCTTTAAGAAAGATATCAGTGAGTACCGACCTGTTTCACTGCTTGACATTTCCTAAAATTCTTGAGGAGCAGATATATTCTAGAATAGTATCACACCTGAGTGTATTATCTTCAGTAAATCACAGCTTGGGTTTCAGAAGAGTCGGAAGCCATTTACATGTGCAGTCACAAAATTCTAAAAGTACAAAATAACAAAATAGTGCATTCAGTACTTTGTGTGACCTACCCGAGGCATTAGACAGTGTGAAACACAATATTCTCCTAGATAAATAGTTTTTATGGTGTTGACCAAAGCTCAATCTTAGGACCACAATTGTTTCTCATATATGTAAAAGATCTTCTGTCTAGTATATGACGAGCAGAACTAGTTCCTTTTGCAGATGGCACCAGAGTTTCTCAGTCCGGGCATGTACACAGTGACAAAAGAAATGGTGAACGATGTTCTCAGAAGTATCAACTCATTTTGTGCAAATCGTCTCGCCCTCAATTTTAAAAAGACATGACATATTCATTTCTGCACCTCTTGGATACTACACCACTTGATAACTAACAAATGATGAGAAAATAATAAGTAGGGTTGTTGTTGTTGTTGTTGTGGTTGTTGTTGTCGTCTTCAGTCCAGAGGCTGATTTGATGCAGCTCTCCAAGCTACTCTATCCTGTGCAAGCTTCTTCATCTCCCAGTACCTACTGCAACCTACATCCTTCTGAATCTGCTTAGTTTATTCATCTCTTGGTCTCCCTCTACGATTTTTACCCCCCACACTGCCCTCCAATACTAAATTGGTGATCCCTCTATGTTTCAGAACATGTCCTACCAACTGATCCCTTCTTCTCGTCAAGTTGTGCCACAAATCCCTCTTCTCCCCAATTCTATTCAATACCTCCTCATTAGTTATGTGATCTTCCCATCTAATCTTCAGCATTCTTCTGTAGCACCACATTTCGAAAGCTTCTATTCTCTTGTCCAAACTAGTTATCGTCCATGTTTCACTTACATACGTGGCTACACTCCATACAAATACTTTCAGAAACGACTTCCTGACACTTAAATCTGTACTCGATGTTAACAAATTTCACTTCTGGAGAAACGCTTTCCTTGCCATTGCCAGTCTACATTTTGTATCCTCTCTACTTCGACCATCATCAGTTATTTTGCTCTCCAAATAGCAAAAAAATGGTTCAAATGGCTCTGAGCACTATGGGACTTGACTTAGTAATCAGTATGCAGTAGAGATAGAAAGATTGCGGAACAGGAGGGGAAAATTGCTGCCCTTCAGGCTGAGTTAGATGAGGCTAGGCGGGAACTGGGCAGGTTAAGGGGGGAGAAGGGTAAACAGGGGTGGGAAGTGGCAACAGATTTAAGGAACAGGCTGAGAAATTCTTCTGACAGCTTTGTTATTAATGTACAAAATAGGTTTGAGCTGTTGCCTCAGTCAGAAACCGATGAGCCTCTCACAGAAGTAGATGTAGACCAGGCTCAACAAGCTTTCAGCAGCAAATTGAATAAGGATGTAGGGAAGTCTTCAAAGAGAAGGACAGTCTTGTTGCTAGGTAGTTCGCATGCTAGGGGTGTGGGCCAACTTCTGGAGGATGAATTAGGGTCAGAATACCAGGTCACAAGCTTTTCAAACCTAGTGCTGGACTGGGGCAGGTTACAGAGGATTTAGGTTCACTATGTAGAGGCTTTACTAAGGAAGATACCGTGGTTATTGTGGGTGGGCCGGGCAACAGTATTGACAGAGATCCGGGGTACAGTATAGAGTGTGACCTGGCGAAGATTGCATCAACATCGAGTCATACCAGTGTCGGGTTTGTGTCGGTTCTGGAGCGCCACGACCAACCTCATTTGAGCTCTTCTGTCAGGAGAGTTATTTTGGAGTTGGAACGGCTACTTGGATCTGGTGCAGGGTCACACATTGGTGTGGTTCCTGTTGATTCATTCTGTAGGTGGGACTATACTAGACATGGCCTACACCTCAACAAGAAAGGGGAGGGTTAACTGGCTGGGCTGATAGCAGGAAACTTAAAGGGGGGGAGGAACTGCATCTCATGGTGGAAACTCTTTTTTAGTGTAAGATCAGTGCCCAGTGGGAAACTCAGCCAGGCAAGTACTAAAGATGTAAAAAAGTTCAAGATACTCACAAAAGTAAAGTGAAAAATAATGTTAGTATATTTCATCAAAATATTGGGGGATTGAAGAATAAAATTGATGAGCTTCTGCTTTGTTTAGAAGATATAGAAACTGAGAATGTAATAGATGTACTGTGCATGTCTGAGCATCACATTGTCACTGATATGCAAAAGGTTAGCATTAATGGGTACAAATTAGTTGCACATGTAAGTAGAGATAATATGATGAGAGGAGGAGTTGCCATACATGTCAAAAGCTTCCACAGTGTAAAAAATTTAGAAACTAAAAAATTTTGTGTAGAGCAACATATGGAAGCATGTACCACTGAACTTAAACTAAATGATGGCACTTTCATAATTGTAACAGTGTATAGGTCCCCCTCAGGGAATTTCCAGCTATTTCTAGAAAACTTGGATGCTTTGTTGTGCTATCTGTCAGACAGGGGGAAGCAAATTATCATTTGTGGGGATTTCAATGTTGATTCCCTGAAAGTGTAATAGGAAGAATGACCTTGTAGTATTACTCAGTTCATTCAATTAGAGCTCCGTCATTGATTTTCCTACTCGGATAACAAAGAACAGCAGTACATTGATAGATAACTTTTTTATAGACCAAGATAAGTTTAAGGACATAAATGCGTATACTGTTGAGACTGGTCTTTCAGACCATGGTGCACAGCTAGTTACAGTACATGACATGGCTCCATGCAGTATATCAAATCAGACTTTCAAAGCAGTGTGTTCAATTAACAATATAAATATTGCAAACTTTAGGGAAAGCCTACATCAGCTAGACTAGGATGAAGTGTATAAGGAACCCGATGCAAACTTGAAACATAACTTATTTCACGATACATTTTTAAGGGTATTTGAAAATTGTTTTCCCAAGAAAATAGTTAAACATAATTCCAAGAAAATGTATAAAAAACCTTGACTAGCTAAAGGAATAAGAATAGCTTGCAACCGTAAAAGAGAACTGTATCTAACAGCAAGAGGGAGTACTGACCCCGAAATTGTTCAGTATTATAAAAACAATTGTGCGATACTAAGAAAAGTTATTAAAAAGTCCAGAAGCATGTGTATCATGTCTGAGATCAGTAATTCTGATAATAAAATTAAAGCAATTTGGAATATTATTGAAAGGGAAACAGGGCAACCAAGAGCACAGGAAGACTTTAGTGCCACAAAACTGAATGACAAGTGTACTAACAAACAATCAGAAATTGAAAGTATTTTCAATAATCATTTTTTAAATGTTGTGGAGAAAATAGGATCTAGATCTTCACTAGAAGAGGTGAGGCTACTAATAGAAGAGGCCATACCTGTGCAGTTTGAAACAACTGTAATTCCACCAACCTCTTCCTCTGAAATCAGTAAAATAATAAACTCACTGAAAAGTAAAAGCTCTTACAGAATTGATGGCATTTCCAGCAAGGTACTTAAAGCTTGTTCCCCACAGATAAGTAGGATTCTCAGCCACGTATGTAATAGCTCTTTTTTGGAGCATGGTGTTTTCCCCGATAGACTGAAATATGCCATTGTAAAACCATTGCATAAAAAGGGGGATACATCGGATGTCAACAACTACTGCCCAATGTCTCTTCTGACAGCTCTATCAAAAATTTTTGTGAAAGTAATGTATTCAAGAGTAGCCTCCCATTTTTGTAAAAATAAAGTAGTAACAAAATGTCGGTTTGGTTTTCAGAAAGGCTTTTCAACAGAAAATGCTATATACACATTCACTGATCAAATATTAAATGCTCTGAATAACTGGACATCACCCATTGGTATTTTTTGTGATCTCTCAAAGGCCTTTGATTGTGTAAATCATGGAATTCTTTTAGATAAGCTAAATCATTATGGTTTGAGTGGGGCATTGCACAAATGGTTTAATTCATACTTAAATGGAAGAATGCAGAAAGTTGAAACCCACAGGGTTTGGTCTTAGGTCCTTTACTGTTCTTGATATACATTAATGACTTACCATTCCACATTGATGAATATGCAAAGTTAGTTATTTTTGCGGATGATACAAGTATAGTAATAACATCGAAAAACCAAGAACTAAGTGATGTATTTGTAAATGATGATTTTCACAAAATTATTAAGTGGTTCTCAGCAAACGGACACTCTTTAAATTTTGATAAAACACAGTATATACAGTTCCGTACAGTAAATGGCACATTTCCAGTAATAAATACAGACTTTGAAAAGAAGTCTGTAACTAAGGTGGAATTTTCAAAATTTTTAGGTGTGTCCATTGATGAGAGGTTAAAGTGGAAGCAACACATTGATGGTCTGCTGAAGCGTCTGAGTTCAGCTACGTATGCTATTAGGGTTATTGCAAATTTTGGTGATAAGAATCTCAGTAAATTAGCTTACTATGCCTACTTTCATTCACTGCTTTCGTATGGCATTATATTCTGGGGTAATTCATCATTGAGTAGAAAAGTATTCATTGCTGAAAAACGTGTAATCAGAATAATTTCTGGAGCCCACCCACGGTCATCCTGCAGACATCTAGTTAAGGATCTAGGGACCCTCACAGTAACCTCACAGTATATATATTCACTTATGAAATTTGTTGTTAATAATCCAGCTCAGTTCAAAAGTAACAGCAGTGTGCATGGCTATAACACCAGGAGAAAAGATGATCTTCGCTATGCAGGGTTAAATCTGACTTTGGCACAGAAAGGGGTAAATTATGCTGCCACAAAAGTCTTTGGTCACGTACCAAACAGCATCAAAAGCCTGACAGATAGCCAACTAATATTTAAAAATAAATTAAAAGAATTTCTAGATGACAACTCCTTCTACTCATTGGCTGAATTTTTAGATATAGATTAAGGGGGGGGGGGGGGGGAGAATAAAAAAAACAACTTAAACATTAGTGACATGCAATATATTGTGTAATGTAATATCTTTTACAGACATCTTTTATTAACCTGACATGTTCCACATCATTACGAAGTGTCTTATTCATGATCTATGGAACAAGTATTAATCTAATCTAATCTAGCACCACATTTCAAAAGCTTCTATTCTCTTCTTGTCTAAACTATTTATCATCCATGTTTCATTTCCATACATGGCTACACTCCATACAAATACTTTCAGAAACGTCTTCCTCACACTTAAATCTGTACTCGATGTTAACACATTTCTCTTCTGCAGAAACGCTTTCCTTGCCATTGCCATTCTACATTTTATATCCTCTCTACTTCGACCATCATCAGTTATTTTGCTCCCCAAACAGCAAAACTCCTTTACTACTTTAAGTGTCTCATTTCCTAATCTAATTCCCTCAGCATCACCCGACTTAATTCGACTACATTCCATTATCCTCGTTTTGCTTTTGTTGATGTTCATCTTATATCCTCCTTTCAAGACACTATCCATTCCATTCAACTGCTCTTCCAAGTCCTTTGCTGTCTCTGACAGAATTACAATGTCATCGGCGAACCTCAAAGTTTTTATTTCTTCTCCATGGATTTTAATACCTACTCCGAATTTTTCTTTTGTTTCCTTTACTGCTTGCTCAATATACAGATTGAATAGCATTGGGGAGAGGCTACAACCCTGTCTCACTCCCTTCCCAACCACTGCTTCCCTTTCATGTCCCTCGACTGTTATAACTGCCATCTGGTTTCTGTACAAATTGTAAATATCCTTTCGCTCCCTGTATTTTACCCCTGCCGCCCTCAGAATTTGAAAGAGAGTATTCCAATCAACATTGTCAAAAGCTTTCTCTAAGTCTACAAATGCTAGAAACGTAAGTTTGCCTTCCCTTAATCTTTCTTGTAAGATAAGTCGTAGGGTCAGTATTACCTCATGTGTTCCAACATTTCTACGGAATCCAAACTGATCTTCCCCGAGGTCGGCTTCTACCAGTTTTTCCATTCGTCTGTAAAGAATTAGTTAGTATTTTGCAGCTGTGACTTATTAAACTGATAGTTCGGTAATTTTCACATTTGTTAAGACCTGCTTTCTTTGGGATTGGAATTATTATATTCTCTTTGAAGTCTGAAGGTATTTCACCTGTCTCATACATCTTGCTCACCAGATGGTAGAGTTTTGTCAAGACTGGATCTCCCAAGGCTGTCATTAGTTCTAATGGGATGATGTCTACTCCCGGGGCCATGTTTCGACTTAGGTCTTTCAGTGCTCTGTCAAACTCTTCATGCAGTATCATATTTCCCATTTCATCTTCATCTACATCCTCTTCCATTTCCATAATATTGTCCTCAAGTACATCGCCCTTGTATAGACCCTCTATATACTCCTTCCACCTTTCTGCTTTCCCTTCTTTGCTTAGAACTGGGTTGCCATCTGAGCTCTTGATATTCATACAAGTGGTTCCCTTTTCTCCAAAGGTCTCTTTAATTTTCCTGTAGGCAGTATCTATCTTACCCCTTGTGAGATAAGCCTCTACACCCTTACATTTGTCCTCTAGCCATCCCTGCTTAGCTGTTTTGCACTTTCTGTCGATCTCATTTTTGAGACGTTTGTATTCCTTTTTGCCTGGCTTCAGTTACTGCATATTTATATTTTCTCCTTTCATCAATTAAATCCAGTACCTCTTCTGTTACCCTCGTCTTTTTACCTACTCGATCCTCTGCTGCCTTCACTATTACATTCCTCAGAGCTGCCCATTCTTCTTCTGCATATTTATATTTTCTCCTTTCATCAATTAAATCCAGTACCTCTTCTGTTACCCTCGTCTTTTTACCTACTCGATCCTCTGCTGCCTTCACTATTACATTCCTCAGAGCTGCCCATTCTTCTTCTACTGTATTTCTTTCCCCCATTCCTGTCAGTCGTTCCCTTATGCTCTCCCTGAAACTCTGTACAACCTCTGGTTTTTTCAGTTTATCCAGGTCCCATCTCCTTAAATTCCCATCTTTTTGCAGTTTCTTCAGTTTTAATCTACAGTTCATAACCAATAGATTGTGATCAGAGTCCACGTCTGCCCCTGGAAATGACTTACAATTTAAAACCTGGTTTCTAAATCTCTGTCCTACCATTATATAATCTATCTGATACCTTCCAGTATCTCCAGGATTCTTCCATGTATACAACCTTCTTTCATGATTCTTGATCCAAGTGTTAGCTATGATTAAGTTATGCTCTGTGCAAAATTCTACCAGGCAACTTCCTCTTTCATTTCTTAGCCCCAATCCATATTCACCTACTACGTTTCCTTCTCTTCCTCTTCCTACTGTCAAATTCCAGTCACCCATGACTATTAAATTTTCATCTCCCTTCACTACCTGAATAATTTCTTTTATCTCATCATACATTTCATCAGTTTCTTCATCTGCAGAGCTAGTTGGCATATAAACTTGTACTACTGTAGTAGGTGGGGGCTTCGTGTCTATCTTGGCCAGAATAACGCGTTCACTATGCTGTTTCTAGTAGCTTACCCGCGCTCCTATTTTTTTTTTTTTTTTTTTTTTTTTTTTTTTTTTTTTTTTTTTTTTTTTTTTTGTTAAACCTACTCCAGCAATACGCTTATTTGATTTTGTATTTATAACCCTGTATTCACCTGATCAAAAGTCTTGTTCCTCCTGCCACTGAATTTCACTAATTCCCACTATATCTAACTTTAACCTATCCATTTCCCTTTTTAAATTTTCTAACCTATGTGCCCGATTAATGGATCTGACATTCCACGCTCTGACCCGTAGAATGCCAGTTTTCTTTCTCCCGATAACGACGTCCTCCTGAGTAGTCCCCGCCCGGAGATCCGAATGGGGGACTATTTTACCCAAGAGGACGCCATCATCATTTAGCTGTACAGTAAAGCTGCATGCCCTCGGGAAAAATTACGGCTGTAGTTTCCCCTTGCTTTCAGCCGTTCGCAGTACCTGGACAGCAAGGCCATTTTGGTTATTGTTACAAGGCCAGATCAGTCAATCATCCAGACTGTTGCCCCTGCAACTACTGAAAAGGCTGCTGCCCCTCTTCAGGAACCACACGTTTGTCTGGCCTCTCAACAGATACGCCTCCGTTGTGGTTGCACCTACGGTACGGCTATCTGTATCGCTGAGGCACGCAAGCCTCCCCACCAAACAGCAAGGTCCATGGTTCATGGGGGGAAGATAAGTAGGGTGGAAATTTCAAAAGTATTGGGTGTCCATATTGATGAGAATCTAAACTGGATATGGCACACTTTGAAACTCTTGAAACAGTTCAGCCATATTTGCACTTAGAATCACTGCAAATTTTAGGGTAGGAGAGATTATTGAGTTGACGTATTTTTCCACGTTTTCATTCAATAATTAGTAACTCACATTATTAAAAATAAAATAAAGCCGTCAGTTATCAACGCGTAGGTATATTGAGAAACTGATTTGTGATGTGAACTTAAAAAAGACTCGTTCCAGATCGTTACGAAATATTGTGCAAATGATCCGTGAAGGTCCACTGCAGGACTGAGTGAAACTATGCAAATGGACCCAGTGGAAGAGATTTGAGAGTGGGAAGCAGCTAGAACTCAGCTCTGCGGCTGACTCGCCCACGCGCTGGTCACGCGCGCGTTTACTACCCGTGCGGATGCTCGGAAGCCTCGTCTGCGTCGTGCCCGGCGGTCTCCGCTTCTTTCTGCATTCCGTATGCGAATGGAACAGAAAAGAGCCCAAACAACGGATACAGCGGGACGTGCTCTCTGCTCTGCTCTGCACTTCACAGAGGTTTTGACAGTATAGATGCAGATGAGACCTGGATTCATCTGGAGTAGCAGAATTTGAGTTTTTGTTCGTTTGAGGACTGAACTGTCACGTCTGAGTGACTGTCCCATTGTTCCCCTGCATGTGTTTAGTACAGTATGTATGTAGTTGGGTCTCTCAGCTTTGTATTTGTCATCTGTTATTGAAGGATCCTCCCACATCTTGTTGCTGTCATATTATTCAGTAATATGACCTTCAGGTTTTCTGTCATTCGGATAAAATCCTGTCTGTGCGTGCGTATTGTCTTCAAAGATGTGAAGTGCTGATTTTCCTGGTGGAAACTTACGATCTACGAAATCATAGGTCTCGGAAAGAGTGCTGCAGAAAATGCCTATTTTACCTTATTTAATTCTTACGTCGGCAGAATGTCGAATCGAAAGTTCCGTTTTGCTCCTGTATCCTAATGACATTTGCCTAGTTGTTGTGCTCTGATAAATTTCAGTGCGTTTGTATTAGCCTAGGAGATAACTGTGCCAGGAGGAAAATTCGTGCAATGAGGCTGTAAAATTGCACGTACTGTCAACAGGACAGCCACATATGAGAGCAGATAAAACTGTAGCTGGCTTTCGGACCTGTCGACCTCTCCCTCAGTGGACTGGTGACCCTCATCGTGAGCTCACTCTCGTATCCCTTCTCTCCGCACCCCTTCCCTCCCCACCCGCACACCCCTTCCCTCCCCACCCGCACACCCCTTCCCTCCCCACCCGCACACCCCTTCCCTCCCCACCCGCACACCCCTTCCCTCCCCACCCGCACACCCCTTCCCTCCCCACCCGCACACCCCTTCCCTCCCCACCCGCACACCCCTTCCCTCCCCACCCGCACACCCCTTCCCTCCCCACCCGCACACCTCTTCCCTCCCCACCCGCACACCCCTTCCCTCCCCACCCGCACACCCCTTCCCTCCCCACCCGCACACCCCTTCCCTCCCCGCCCGCACACCCCTTCCCTCCCCACCCGCACACCCCTTCCCTCCCCACCCGCACACCCCTTCCCTCCCCACCCGCACACCCCTTCCCTCCCCACCCGCACACCCCTTCCCTCCCCACCCGCACACCCCTTCCCTCCCCACCCGCACACCCCTTCCCTCCCCGCCCGCACACCCCTTCCCTCCCCACCCGCACACCCCTTCCCTCCCCACCCGCACACCCCTTCCCTCCCCACCCGCACACCCCTTCCCTCCCCACCCGCACACCCCTTCCCTCCCCACCCGCACACCCCTTCCCTCCCCACCCGCACACCCCTTCCCTCCCCGCCCGCACACCCCTTCCCTCCCCACCCGCACACCCCTTCCCTCCCCACCCGCACACCCCTTCCCTCCCCATCCCCCGCGGCCCTTCCCTCCCCATCCCCCGCGGCCCTTCCCTCCCCATCCCCCGCGGCCCTTCCCTCCCCATCCCCCGCGGCCCTTCCCTCCCCATCCCCCGCGGCCCTTCCCTCCCCACCCCCCGCGGCCCTTCCCTCCCCACCCCCCGCGGCCCTTCCCTCCCCACCCCCCGCGGCCCTTCCCTCCCCACCCCCCGCGGCCCTTCCCTCCCCACCCCCCGCGGCCCTTCCCTCCCCACCCCCCGCGGCCCTTCCCTCCCCACCCCCCGCGGCCCTTCCCTCCCCACCCCCCGCGGCCCTTCCCTCCCCACCCCCCGCGGCCCTTCCCTCCCCACCCCCCGCGGCCCTTCCCTCCCCACCCCCCGCGGCCCTTCCCTCCCCACCCCCCGCGGCCCTTCCCTCCCCACCCCCCGCGGCCCTTCCCTCCCCACCCCCCGCGGCCCTTCCCTCCCCACCCCCCGCGGCCCTTCCCTCCCCACCCCCCGCGGCCCTTCCCTCCCCACCCCCCGCGGCCCTTCCCTCCCCACCCCCCGCGGCCCTTCCCTCCCCACCCCCCGCGGCCCTTCCCTCCCCACCCCCCGCGGCCCTTCCCTCCCCAGCCCCCGCGGCCCTTCCCTCCCCAGCCCCCGCGGCCCTTCCCTCCCCACCCCCCGCGGCCCTTCCCTCCCCACCCCCCGCGGCCCTTCCCTCCCCATCCCCCGCGGCCCTTCCCTCCCCATCCCCCGCGGCCCTTCCCTACCCATCCCCCGCGGCCCTTCCCTACCCATCCCCCGCGGCCCTTCCCTACCCATCCCCCGCGGCCCTTCCCTCCCCACCCCCCGCGGCCCTTCCCTCCCCACCCCCCGCGGCCCTTCCCTCCCCACCCCCCGCGGCCCTTCCCTCCCCATCCCCCGCGGCCCTTCCCTCCCCACCCCCCGCGGCCCTTCCCTCCCCACCCCCCGCGGCCCTTCCCTCCCCACCCCCCGCGGCCCTTCCCTCCCCACCCCCCGCGGCCCTTCCCTCCCCAGCCCCCGCGGCCCTTCCCTCCCCACCCCCCGCGGCCCTTCCCCCCCCCTCCCCCGCGGCCCTTCCCCCCCCCCCCCCACCCCCCGCGGCCCTTCCCTCCCCCCCCCACCCCCCGCGGCCCTTCCCTCCTCAGCCCCCGCGGCCCTTCCCTCCCCACCCCCCGCGGCCCTTCCCTCCCCATCCCCCGCGGCCCTTCCCTCCCCAACCCCCGCGGCCCTTCCCTCCCCAACCCCCGCGGCCCTTCCCTCCCCACCCCCCGCGGCCCTTCCCTCCCCATCCCCCGCGGCCCTTCCCTCCCCATCCCCCGCGGCCCTTCCCTCCCCAACCCCCGCGGCCCTTCCCTCCCCATCCCCCGCGGCCCTTCCCTCCCCAACCCCCGCGGCCCTTCCCTCCCCACCCCCCGCGGCCCTTCCCCCCCCCTCCCCCGCGGCCCTTCCCCCCCCCCCCCCCCCCCCCACCCCCCGCGGCCCTTCCCTCCTCAGCCCCCGCGGCCCTTCCCTCCCCACCCCCCGCGGCCCTTCCCTCCCCATCCCCCGCGGCCCTTCCCTCCCCAACCCCCGCGGCCCTTCCCTCCCCAACCCCCGCGGCCCTTCCCTCCCCACCCCCCGCGGCCCTTCCCCCCCCCTCCCCCGCGGCCCTTCCCCCCCCCCCCCCACCCCCCGCGGCCCTTCCCTCCTCAGCCCCCGCGGCCCTTCCCTCCCCACCCCCCGCGGCCCTTCCCTCCCCATCCCCCGCGGCCCTTCCCTCCCCATCCCCCGCGGCCCTTCCCTCCCCAACCCCCGCGGCCCTTCCCTCCCCATCCCCCGCGGCCCTTCCCTCCCCACCCCCCGCGGCCCTTCCCTCCCCATCCCCCGCGGCCCTTCCCTCCCCATCCCCCGCGGCCCTTCCCTCCCCAACCCCCGCGGCCCTTCCCTCCCCATCCCCCGCGGCCCTTCCCTCCCCAACCCCCGCGGCCCTTCCCTCCCCACCCCCCGCGGCCCTTCCCCCCCCCTCCCCCGCGGCCCTTCCCCCCCCCCCCCCCCCCCCCCACCCCCCGCGGCCCTTCCCTCCTCAGCCCCCGCGGCCCTTCCCTCCCCACCCCCCGCGGCCCTTCCCTCCCCATCCCCCGCGGCCCTTCCCTCCCCAACCCCCGCGGCCCTTCCCTCCCCAACCCCCGCGGCCCTTCCCTCCCCACCCCCCGCGGCCCTTCCCCCCCCCTCCCCCGCGGCCCTTCCCCCCCCCCCCCACCCCCCGCGGCCCTTCCCTCCTCAGCCCCCGCGGCCCTTCCCTCCCCACCCCCCGCGGCCCTTCCCTCCCCATCCCCCGCGGCCCTTCCCTCCCCATCCCCCGCGGCCCTTCCCTCCCCAACCCCCGCGGCCCTTCCCTCCCCAACCCCCGCGGCCCTTCCCTCCCCACCCCCCGCGGCCCTTCCCCCCCCCTCCCCCGCGGCCCTTCCCCCCCCCCCCCCACCCCCCGCGGCCCTTCCCTCCTCAGCCCCCGCGGCCCTTCCCTCCCCACCCCCCGCGGCCCTTCCCTCCCCATCCCCCGCGGCCCTTCCCTCCCCAACCCCCGCGGCCCTTCCCTCCCCAACCCCCGCGGCCCTTCCCTCCCCACCCCCCGCGGCCCTTCCCTCCTCACCCCCCGCGGCCCTTCCCTCCCCATCCCCCGCGGCCCTTCCCTCCCCATCCCCCGCGGCCCTTCCCTCCCCACCCCCCGCGGCCCTTCCCTCCCCACCCCCCGCGGCCCTTCCCTCCCCATCCCCCGCGGCCCTTCCCTCCCCACCCCCCGCGGCCCTTCCCTCCCCACCCCCCGCGGCCCTTCCCTCCCCAGCCCCCGCGGCCCTTCCCTCCCCACCCCCCGCGGCCCTTCCCTCCCCACCCCCCGCGGCCCTTCCCTCCCCACCCCCCGCGGCTCTTCCCTCCCCAACCCCCGCGGCCCTTCCCTCCCCAACCCCCGCGGCCCTTCCCTCCCCAACCCCCGCGGCCCTTCCCTCCCCAACCCCCGCGGCCCTTCCCTCCCCAACCCCCGCGGCCCTTCCCTCCCCATCCCCCGCGGCCCTTCCCTCCCCAACCCCCGCGGCCCTTCCCTCCCCATCCCCCGCGGCCCTTCCCTCCCCATCCCCCGCGGCCCTTCCCTCCCCACCCCCCGCGGCCCTTCCCTCCCCACCCCCCGCGGCCCTTCCCTCCCCAGCCCCCGCGGCCCTTCCCTCCCCACCCCCCGCGGCCCTTCCCTCCCCACCCCCCGCGGCCCTTCCCTCCCCAGCCCCCGCGGCCCTTCCCTCCTCAGCCCCCGCGGCCCTTCCCTCCCCAACCCCCGCGGCCCTTCCCTCCCCAACCCCCGCGGCCCTTCCCTCCCCAACCCCCGCGGCCCTTCCCTCCCCAACCCCCGCGGCCCTTCCCTCCCCAACCCCCGCGGCCCTTCCCTCCCCAACCCCCGCGGCCCTTCCCTCCCCAACCCCCGCGGCCCTTCCCTCCCCATCCCCCGCGGCCCTTCCCTCCCCATCCCCCGCGGCCCTTCCCTCCCCATCCCCCGCGGCCCTTCCCTCCCCATCCCCCGCGGCCCTTCCCTCCCCATCCCCCGCGGCCCTTCCCTCCCCATCCCCCGCGGCCCTTCCCTCCCCATCCCCCGCGGCCCTTCCCTCCCCATCCCCCGCGGCCCTTCCCTCCCCATCCCCCGCGGCCCTTCCCTCCCCATCCCCCGCGTCCCTTCCCTCCCCATCCCCCCGCGGCCCTTCCCTCCCCATCCCCCCGCGGCCCTTCCCTCCCCATCCCCCCGCGGCCCTTCCCTCCCCATCCCCCGCGGCCCTTCCCTCCCCATCCCCCGCGTCCCTTCCCTCCCCATCCCCCCGCGGCCCTTCCCTCCCCATCCCCCGCGGCCCTTCCCTCCCCATCCCCCGCGGCCCTTCCCTCCCCATCCCCCGCGGCCCTTCCGTCCCCATCCCCCGCGGCCCTTCCCTCCCCAACCCCCGCGGCCCTTCCCTCCCCATCCCCCCGCGGCCCTTCCCTCCCCATCCCCCGCGGCCCTTCCCTCCCCATCCCCCGCGGCCCTTCCCTACCCATCCCCCGCGGCCCTTCCCTCCCCACCCCCCGCGGCCCTTCCCTCCCCACCCCCCGCGGCCCTTCCCTCCCCATCCCCCGCGGCCCTTCCCTCCCCAACCCCCGCGGCCCTTCCCTCCCCATCCCCCCGCGGCCCTTCCCTCCCCATCCCCCCGCGGCCCTTCCCTCCCCATCCCCCGCGGCCCTTCCCTCCCCAACCCCCGCGGCCCTTCCCTCCCCAACCCCCGCGGCCCTTCCCTCCCCAACCCCCGCGGCCCTTCCCTCCCCATCCCCCGCGGCCCTTCCCTCCCCATCCCCCGCGTCCCTTCCCTCCCCATCCCCCCGCGGCCCTTCCCTACCCATCCCCCGCGGCCCTTCCCTCCCCATCCCCCGCGGCCCTTCCCTCCCCAACCCCCGCGGCCCTTCCCTCCCCAACCCCCGCGGCCCTTCCCTCCCCACCCCCCGCGGCCCTTCCCTCCCCACCCCCCGCGGCCCTTCCCTCCCCACCCCCCGCGGCCCTTCCCTCCCCAACCCCCGCGGCCCTTCCCTCCCCAACCCCCGCGGCCCTTCCCTCCCCACCCCCCGCGGCCCTTCCCTCCCCAACCCCCGCGGCCCTTCCCTCCCCAACCCCCGCGGCCCTTCCCTCCCCAACCCCCGCGGCCCTTCCCTCCCCAACCCCCGCGGCCCTTCCCTCCCCAACCCCCGCGGCCCTTCCCTCCCCAACCCCCGCGGCCCTTCCCTCCCCAGCCCCCGCGGCCCTTCCCTCCCCAACCCCCGCGGCCCTTCCCTTCCCACCCCCCGCGGCCCTTCCCTCCCCAGCCCCCGCGGCCCTTCCCTCCCCACCCCCCGCGGCCCTTCCCTCCCCAGCCCCCGCGGCCCTTCCCTCCTCAGCCCCCGCGGCCCTTCCCTCCCCACCCCCCGCGGCCCTTCCCTCCCCAACCCCCGCGGCCCTTCCCTCCCCAACCCCCGCGGCCCTTCCCTCCCCAACCCCCGCGGCCCTTCCCTCCCCAACCCCCGCGGCCCTTCCCTCCCCAACCCCCGCGGCCCTTCCCTCCCCAACCCCCGCGGCCCTTCCCTCCCCAACCCCCGCGGCCCTTCCCTCCCCAACCCCCGCGGCCCTTCCCTCCCCATCCCCCGCGGCCCTTCCCTCCCCATCCCCCGCGGCCCTTCCCTCCCCATCCCCCGCGGCCCTTCCCTCCCCATCCCCCGCGGCCCTTCCCTCCCCAACCCCCGCGGCCCTTCCCTCCCCAACCCCCGCGGCCCTTCCCTCCCCATCCCCCGCGGCCCTTCCCTCCCCATCCCCCGCGGCCCTTCCCTCCCCATCCCCCGCGGCCCTTCCCTCCCCATCCCCCGCGGCCCTTCCCTCCCCATCCCCCGCGGCCCTTCCCTCCCCATCCCCCGCGGCCCTTCCCTCCCCATCCCCCCGCGGCCCTTCCCTCCCCATCCCCCGCGGCCCTTCCCTCCCCATCCCCCGCGGCCCTTCCCTCCCCATCCCCCGCGGCCCTTCCCTCCCCATCCCCCGCGGCCCTTTTCATCCCCGAGGAAGGAACTAACAGTTCCAAAAGCTGAGACAGATTTTTTGTACTTTTATTTTTGTCTATCGGCAGTACTAGAGTGTTTCTGCCTCCACGTGTAAGGACTCGCATTCCTACAACGGATAACGGCAGATATTTAATGTACCTGAGGAAGGGTCGGTTTTTTTCCCAGAGTGGCCGTGTTAGTGTCAGTTTTGTGGACACCCTTTAGGCCTGTACTGCACTGCACAAGAACTTGGTGAAAGATCTTTTGATAAATATGCTTTCTTTAATGTTTCAGTGTACTGGAGTAGTCTGATGATACATTTCATAAAAGTGCACAGTGTGCAACGTGCCGGGCTGTATCCTTGTGTTAGTGCCACTTAAAGTTCACGTCACAACCGGATGTATTGCAACATTTCCTCACACAGTAGATGGTGCGCAGTGTTCTCGACCTACCTTGCTTTGCTTATTCAATACTGTCTTCCCAGTAGCTGCATGCGTCTCACCTAAATCCCACTGAAATTAAGAAGCCAGGATCCTAGGTTAAGTTTTCCAAAATCAAAAGTCAAGATTGTATTCATTGTTGAACATTTATGTCAACCACAGTGCGATTTGTTTGATATCACTCACTCACACACACACAATATCCATGTGACCAGGCCTCTTACACTTAATCGTCACATTAGGTAGGTCAAAAACTTCCAGTCCTGAACAAAGTTCACAATTACAATTACCGAAAAATTAACCAACTTGCCGCACTTTTGCTCCAAGAGAATCTGACCGAGAACTAACTTGAGAACTGCACCAGCTCGGACCTTACATAGACGAGCGCTTGAATATTTGACTATTTTTGTTAATATACAGGGTGATTCAAAAAGAATACCACAACTTTAGGAATTTAAAACTCTGCAACGACAAAAGGCAGAGCTAAGCACTATCTGTCGGCGAATTAAGGGAGCTATAGAGTTTCATTTAGTTGTACATTTGTTCGCTTGAGGCGCTGTTGGCTAGGCGTCAGCGTCAGTTGATGCTAAGATGGCGACCGCTCAACAGAAAGCTTTTTGTGTTATTGAGTACGGCAAAAGTGAATCGACGACAGTTGTTCAGCGTGCATTTCGAACGAAGTATGGTGTTAAACCTCCTGATAGGTGGTGTATTAAACGTTGGTATAAACAGTTTACAGAGAATGGGTGTTTGTGCAAAGGGAAAAGTTCTGGACGGCCGAGAACGAGTGATGAAAATGTAGCACGCATCCAGCAAGCATTTGTTCACAGCCCAGGAATTGGCTGTTCCCTCAGCTCGAACAAGAAGCACAACAATTCATATTTCAGCAGGATGGAGCGCCACCACATTGGCACTTATCTGTCTGTAACTACCTGAACGTCAACTACCCGAGGCGATGGATCGGCCGCCAGGCAGCCCGTGACAGAACACTTCATCACTGGCCTCCAAGAAGCCCTGATCTTACCCCCTGCGATTTTTTCTTATGGGGGTATGTTAAGGATATGGTGTTTTGGCCACCTCTCCCAGCCACCATTGATGATTTCAAACGAGAAATAACAGCAGCTATCCAAACTGTTACGCTTGATATGCTACAGAGAGTGTGGAACGAGTTGGAGTATCGGGTTGCTATTGCTCGAGTGTCTGGAGGGGGCCATATTGAACATCTCTGAACTTGTTTTTGAGTGAAAAAAACCTTTTTAAATACTCTTTGTAATGATGTATAACAGAAGGTTATATTATGTTTCTTTCATTAAATAAACATTTTTAAAGTTGTGGTATTCTTTTTGAATCACCCTGTATTATAGTTTATAATTTCCCAGGGTTAAAATGATCCTTTCTAACTGGTTTTGAAGTTAACTATTGGAGTTTATTACTTAAATAACACGAGTGAGCTGTATCAATTTAAATACGCGGAAGTAACTTATGCATCCGCTGTGGGAATTCCCGACTTATAACCACGGCAGCCCTCTTGAACAATAATTTTTACATATTCAAATTTACTTAATTCTTGATTAATGCACTTACAAAGTCGACACTGGAGTTATTTTATGTAGAAAAATAAAGGTAGCAAAAGTATCGAAACAGATGTCGGAATTATTCAGTAGTTCGGTCACAATTGGCACTGGAAGTCATACAGGCTACAGGTTTCGAGTCTTCATATCTAACTAATACATAGACTTTAGGTTAATTTAAACACTTTGCAGGAATCAGTAAAATTTAGGCTTTCTTTTGGATGCAGTCTTATAGCTGAATTCGATCTATTAGCTCACTCGAATTTTACTTAATATGTATTGCACAATATGTCATTGTTCATAACTGTTAATATGATGCATTTCCAACAAAACTAATTAGCTCATTACTTGCAGAATGGACATTAGAATGTACTGAAATAATAGATTTTACAAGGGGAATTTTTATTTAAACTATTTCTGAATTCTGTACTATGAGGCTGAAGACCACAGAATCTGTAGTCGGAATCTGAGTAGTGAAAGTGGAAAAAAAAAAAAATCATAGCTTAACTAAGTTACTGAAGGAGTGTAAAGCAAATCAGAATAGCAGTGGGCAACCCTTCTTCGTTACAAGTGGTAGTACCTGTATAGAAGATTTGTCAGAGGTCTCTGAGAGCACAGTGCGGGCTTTGCGATTGTCGAGTTGTCGACCTGTAGGTGGCTGTAGCTGCCGGGGACTCCCTCGGGCCAAATTAGCGGTCAGGTTCTCTACAGAGTTGCGATGACGTCACGGTCGCCGCCGGCCACCTAGTGCAGGGGTGAAGATTCCGACACACCGGATACACATTTGGGAGAATAGGCCGTCCAGAATTTGGTTTTCTGTGTCTTTTGTTAATTGAGCCTGGTAAATGTGTGGACGGTTCCCTTGGAAGGAGCTGCTGGCCAGTTTCCTTCCCCAGCCTCGAACAGGTGGGAGCTCGCGCTCTCTTTGTGACGACCTCGGTGTCGGCGTAATCGTAATCCTACTTCCTTTTGATGCAGCTTCCCACACTTGTCTGCTCGTCTCAGTGTAACTACATCAATTACCTGAACCTGTTCACTGTATTTATCTCTTGGCTTCCCTCTACAATCTTAATTTTAACCCCCACCCAAACCCCACCCCTCCCCGCACAACAAATTCTCACACCGTTGCCAAATTGAAGATACTGTGATACCGCAGTACATGTCCTTCAGCTGATAGTCTTTTAGCCGAGTTGTGCCACATAGCTGTTTTGTCCCTGATTTTATCTGGTACCTCTTCGTTAGTTATTGTTTAATTCCAAAGAAAGCAGGTACTGACAGGTGTGAATATTACCACACAGTCAATTTAATAAATCATAGTTGTAAAATGCTAACACAAATTCTTTATAGAATGGAAAAACTAGTAGAAGGTGACCTCGGGGGAAAGAACAGTTTGGATTCTGGAGAAATGTAGGAACACGGGAGGCAGAACTGATTGTACGGATTCTCTTAGAATACAAGTGAAGAAGAGAGAAACCTACATTTATAGCATTTGTAGACTTGCAGAAAGCTGTTGATAATGTTGACTGGAAACTCTTTGAAATTCTGAAGATAGCAGGGTTAAAACACAGGTAACAAAAGGCTATTTACTTGTACAGAAACCAGGCAGCAGTTACAACAACTCAGGGGCACGAAAGGGAAACATTGGTTGAGAAGGGAGAGACATATTATTCAATTTGTATATTGAACAAGCTGTAAAGGAAACCGAAGATAAATTTTGAGTAGGAATTAAATCCAAGGAGAACACTAAAAAAATCTTGTTTGCCAATGACATTGTAATTGTCACAGTCGGAAAGGACTTGGAAGAGCGGTTCAACAGAATGGACAGTATCTTGAAATGTTGTCGAATGAAATCAGGTGATGTTGAGTGAATTATGTTAGGAAACAAGACACTTAAAGTAGTAGAAGAGTTTTGCGGTTGGGGCAGCAAAATAAGTGACGATGGTCGAAGTAGAGGGAATATAAAATGTAAACTGGCAATGGCAAGGAAAGCATTTGTGAAGAAGGGAAATTTGTTAACATTGAATATAGATTCGAGTGTTCGGAAGTCTTTTCTGAAAGTTCTGCTGTGGCGTTCCTCTGGCTCCCGGGACACGTTGGTATCTGTGGAAATGAGGCAGCCGATGTTGCAGCCAAGGCTGCAGTCTCTCTTCTTCGGCCAGCTATTCGCACGATTCACTTCGCCGGTCTGCGGAGTGTTTTACGTCGTCGTGTTTTTCTTTTATGGCACGCACATTGGTCGACACTTCCCCATAATAAATTGCGGGACGTGAAAGCTCTTCCCTGTGCTCGGACCTCTTCCTCCAGAACGCGTCGTCGGGAGGAGGTAATTTTAACTAAACTCCGGATAGGGCACTGTCTTTTTAGCCGTCGACGTCTTTTAAGTGGCGATCCTCCCCCACTCTGTCCCCACTGCTCTCAGCTGTGGACGCTGAGACACCTTTTACTCGAGTGCCCCTATTTTACTCCGTTACGCGCCCGTCTACAGCTGTCGCCTGATATATCTTCCATTTTAGCAGATGACACTTATTAGTGCCAGTGAGATGACGTCAGCCATTTGAAGCTCTTTTTGGGGACAAACAACCCCCCCCCCCCCCCCCTTCTATAGTGGTTGTTTAAGCTTTCCTTCTGTTTTTAGTTTCCCCACTTTTTTGAGTTTTGCTCCCATTGCTGCTGGTTTCCAGTTTCGTTTGCTTTAGTTTTCCCTAAGTCACATACCGGGCGCTAATGACCGTAGCAGTTTTGCGTCCTAAAACCGTAACAAAAAAAACTTCAACTGCTCGCCACATTAAGCTCGCTATTAGATAAACCCTCAATATTTATTGAGAACACTAGTCGACAGAGGAGACTGACGCCCATCCACATATCCTATTTTTTATTACGAAGTGGGAGAAACTGTATTCCGTCAACTGCCGAGGTCGGCAGTCGGTGTCGAGAACTGGGATCGCAAAGTAAAGAGAGGGAAGAAAACTGTGGTGGCGACTTCGCGGACGACGATCCTCCGCGGTTCCTCCCAGAAGCAGTACCATCTCCTACGTCGCTTCCTCGTCGGTCGCACCGGACTGACTCTAGTTCCGTCTCACGTGACGAGTCGTCCCCCCCACGTCGCGGTCGCAGAGCCTCGGACAGTGGCCCGCGTTCCGGCAGAATTCTCCCTCCGTCTGCCTCTCCGTCTTCCAGATTCTTCACTTCCAGTATTGTCAGTCTGCTTACAGACAGCCGAACCGGTTCTCCACTTTCTCCCGCCGTGCACCGGGTCCGGACGACCCTCGACCGTACCTCCTCTGCCGGCTGCCTCGGTTGCTGTCCCCCTTTTACTCCGTTTTAATCGCTTTTGAGTGCGGTCCTTTTTTCTGTCGCACCCTGTTTTACATTTTAGGGACACTTTCTGTCGAGCAGTGGGTGCCGCCTCCCACCTCCCACCTTCGACAGTAAGAGACCGGGGATGTGTGCCGGGTGTTCTCTGATTGTCGGGGCACACAGTTTCAAATACCGGCACCGTGGCCATTGCTCGGTCTTCACAGCTGAGCTCTTTGCCCTCTACCGGGCTGTTCTTTACATCCGCCGCCACCGACATTCTGCTTACGTCATCCGCTCCGATTCCCTGAGCGCCATGCAGAGAGAGCCTCGGTGATCCGTATCCGGTTCGCCCTTCCGTGCACCGGATCCGACGCTCTCTCCAGCAGTTGTCCGGCTACGGTTCTCCGGTTAGCTTTACGTGGGTTCCTGGCCGTGTCGGTATCCCTGGGAACGAAGCTGCAGATGCCGCGGCCGATGCTGCGTTCCTCCAGCCTCGGACAGCTTCCTGTTGTGTCCCTTCATCAGATTGTAGCAGGGTCATTTGTCGGCGCATTCTATCGCTGCGGCGTGCCGGTTGGGCTACACTTCCGGACAAGAAGCTTCGGGCCTCGAACCCTCTCCCCACGGCTCGGACGACCTCTTCACGCCCTTCTCGGCGGGAGGAGGTCGTTTCGACCCGATTGAGCCCGTCTCACACGGAGCAAGATTCGCTGCAAGTTTCCTTGCTGGCTCGCGCGGCGGCTGCCTTGCGGGCTCCGTCGTCTGCTAGCGGGCTACCTTGCTGGGATCCTTGTAAGATTTCCAGGATACGTCCGGTGCTGTTTTTCTTGTAAGGTTCCCCGCGTGCCACCTGCGTTGGCCAATCATGAGGCGTTTCGTTTGTGACGTCAGTCGCGGAAAGCTTGGGCGGGAAGCCTTTGTTGATAGTCGCTTTTCTGCTGTTGTGAGGTGCGGTAGGAAGTTCGTATAATTATTAAATAATGGCACCGCAGTGGTCCAAGGAAGCGATTAAAGCATTGATATGTACTTATAGGGAAGAACAGTGTCCGTACGTCATGAAAAGCGCAAACTACTATAATAAACACTTGCGTGCAGAAGCACCCGGAAGAGTTGCAAGTGACGTGAGCCTTCTTCGACCATATCCATACGTATAAAATTTGCAAGGGATGTACGATCTTCTATCCTCATATAACAGTCATTATTGGTATATTTATAAAGTCAAACAGTAATGAAATGGTTATACTTTTCAAACAAAAGTAGGTGTTATGCGAACTAACCTCAACTCTTTATGAAGCATGGAGAGCACACCTTTTCCAGCGTTTCTCCTATTAATACAGTTTTTCGTCAATTCTTTCTTTCTTCTTCTCTCATTAGCATGCATTTCTGCATCGTTTAGCACCAATACAGCTAATAACGCCAGTTTGCTCTGAACATCTGTACCTGAAGCAGCCATCTTCGTTCGATACAACATGCAGCCTATCACAACACATCTAGCTGCCGATCTTGCACCGTGGGAGAGCTTCGACATGGAAGACAGCCGGCTCCCTTCCCTGCAAGCCGGCGAGCATGCATGTCATCTCGCAAACTTGCGGCGAACCTTGCTCCGTGTGAGGTGGGCTTTACGGATCGGACACTGCCGGTTCAGCCACCGCCATCTGCTGACGGCTGCCCGTGTGGGCAGTTGCTGACGGTCCGCCACATTTTGACGTCCTGTCCGAAGTTTAATTCACTGCGCGTCGATCTTGGCCTGCCACGTACTCTGGATGACATTTTAGCGCATGACCCAGGAGCAGCTGCTCGCGTTCTTCGTTTTATCCACTTGAGAAACCTGTCTAAGGAGATTTGATTATGCTGTTTTTTTTAATCCTTTGCCTGTTACTATGCCTTTTATAGTGCTGTCCCTTTTAGTTGCTGTTTTAACCTTGTGCCTCGCAGTGCATTCATAACTTAGTCTGGGCGCTAATGACCACTGTAGTTGTGCGCCCTAAAACCACAAAAAAAAAAAAGATCGGGGACGTGAGAGCTGCGGGCAGGACGTGCTCCACCGCGCCGGGAGCCTCGAAAGCTGCCGACTGCCGCTCCAGTTATTTAATCTAGCGCCTCGTTTTATTATCGACAGTCCGGCTCGTGTCAGTGACTTATTAGCCTTCTCAGTCTGCCAGTGAGAAATCATTCTGTACCCTGCAACTGTCTTTACCTTCGATCCGGACACGCGTGGGATGTGTGTCACCACATTAGAGCCCTGCGCGACTCCTGGTCTGCTCTGACCTACGTACCGGCGCGGTCCGTGAACTTTTACCTCTCCGTAGATTCTCTCGGCTCTGGCTCTAGTATTCCCTCCGGTGCCTCGATTTTACTATTCCTACGTACTTTGCTCGTCCGATTGCGTTCGTGGGGGTCGCGATTAACTCTGGACGTTCTAACAACCCCACCACAACAAAGGTTAAAATTTAATGATGGCTGTGGTGTTGCTCACGCTGCCAAATACTGCATTTTCGGGCAACAACAAACTTATATTAAGTGGCAGGTGTCATCAGAGCTCAGTTAATAAAGTCATTTCATGTAATAACGAATAAACTAGGCACTCATCTTTTCGTGTCTCGTTGTAAAATCGTGGCTCAATCGTCGAAAATCTAGGTGGTTGTGATTCCAAGCTCGGATGCAAAGAGGCCTAGGTTTTATTCTGCTATATTCAAAAGTTTTGTAGATGCCCTTCACAAACCATTCTTGACGATTAAACCTTTCAAAGTTAGCACAATAGTGAGGTAAAAAAAAAAAAATAATCAGCACTCCGAATTTAAGTTACCTTTCCTTTTAATTGCTTTTATTGCAATATCACGTAACACACAAAACATCACTTCACAATACAAAACATACTTGAAAACATCTTCCTCACTGTTAAAGTTCACATTTTATAAGCTGACTACGGTATCCGTCTTTCCAACGTGACGTCCAAGACTTGACTTTTCAGTCTCTAACTCTCTAACAACTGACTAATAATCGCTTACGCGCCCAAAATTCAGAGCTACAAGTACGTCAAAGATCATAGTGATAAAAGAAAGAATACAAATAACAATAATATCATTGCAATATAAACGTATCGCTGTATCAAAGTACCTGTACATTAATCTAATCAAATCTGAATGTTGTCACAGAAACAGTAGAATATTACTGGTATCGAGAGGTTCGGTTCAGGTGCCGTAATGGTTACGTAATTCAAGTACCATTGTGACAGTGCCGTTTGGTCCCTCGACGACCGGCCGATCCTCGGTGACCTGCCCCCACCTCCCCTAGCAAAGCAACTGGTTGTTCTGCAAGCTAGTGCAGTGCGTGTTCTTTTAGATGTGCCCGTCAGCTGTACTTGCATTTCCGCTCAGTGTAAGCACTCACCGTCAGCTCGCCTGCTTATTTCTTTAACTACTTGTTCTCCACATAACAAGTTTTTCCAAAATGTTTTTGCTCAGTGTGTGTGAACTATAATACTTTTAAGTATAAGTGGCAATACTATTATTATTAAAAGTGTACGTATCGAGAGAAAGCTGTGTAACTTCCACGGAGTCTTATTTTTGCTCCATACATTTGTCGATAATATGAAGATGAAATTAAATTATCAGTTTTCTGTTGCAATCACCGGCCTACGGAATGCACATTAACAGTTTTACGTGGAGATATTAGGATTTGAAATCTTGTATGGGATAATAGCATTTTGTAACGTTGTTACTTTAATTTGCTATGTAAGCGGTGCTGCTAGACAATAAAATTGGGTTAAAAGCTGTGAGCTGTCTGAGGAAGTTAACCTTGCATTACTGCACAACTGTTTCACCAGGTATCCAGTCTAGCTTACCAAATTCCCAACCAGACTAACATTAATTATAATCTTTTAATAGTCATACGACAACCGGTGATATATATATATATATATATATATATATATATATATATATATATATATATATATATATATATATGAGAGAATTTAAATAAAAAGAAATAAATCAGTTTATATTTGGAAATTTATTTTAACATTGGTCATTGAAATTTCAGCATATTAAACTTGAGTCGTATCTAAGCTGGTGCCTTATTTAGGATTGTGAAAATGTGAGTTAGTAATCTTACAGAACACATCAAATATGGAGCCAAGATTGGGAGACTGCATACAACACTGCATTCATAAAATAACACACGAAGAACGTTGAAACATATGCAAGAGGAAATTAACCACAACCAACCGATTCAATTTTCACCCAAAGAAGCTACGTTCGTAGCGCAATCCTGTCCGTCATGAAATTACCACACACTGGTATACCCCCCCAGGGGATCCACAACTCTTTTGTGGATACGTGCGTCGCGAGCACGGGGCCCCGAGCTAATGTGGCCTTCCTTCCTTTCCGGGCTGCATACCTTCCCTTTCCGCATCCTTCCCCATCCCCTGTCTTCACCCCCCCCCCCTCACCTCTGGCTCTTTCCTTCACTTTCTCCCCCTCTGGGAGTATGGTTTGCGCCTACGTCCGGAGACGGACGCTTGTAAATGTACCGCATTCTTCTTCTTCCTTGCTTGTATGTCTTCTTCCTCCCTTTGTCCTTCTCCTTTTCTTACCTCTTCTCTTTACCCTTTTCTCCGCTGCGGCGTTTGAGACCCCTTCTTCTTTCCTTTCCCTTTCTCTTTCTTCCTCCCTGTGCGTGTCTGAAGGCCGACCCACGCACTTCCATGCGTAGCCGGTGACGGGGTAACGCGTAATTCCCCGCCCCGGGTAGACAGGTAGGACACGTACGTACCCCCTGGTAAAGGCCAGGCCCAGGGAGGGGTGATTACCCGAGCTGATACCTTCCGAAAATGCCGATTGGTCCCTCCGTCCGTTTGTCGGGAGGTGTGACCTGAGGTGTGAACAATCACCTAAGGCGGGAGTGCCCTCAGAGAGGGCCCCCACAAGGGAGGAGCGCGCCATCGGAGACGCCGGTAATCATGGGGGATTCTTCCGCAATGGTTTCCTCACCTTCCACTAAGTCTAGTCACAAACGTAAGCATACTGAGTCTCAGCCACAGACGATTCTTCCATCGTTGCCACAGTTCCTTGTTGTTTCTCGATCTGATGAAGGTCACGACTTCTCCACGGTCAACCCTTTCATTATCCAGAAAGGAGTCGATGCAATAGCAGGTCCTGTAAAGTCTTGTTCCCGATTACGGAATGGCACCCTGTTGTTAGAAACACACAGTGCCCTCCAGTCACAAAAATTGCTGCGTACTTCTCTGCTCCACACCTTCCCTGTCCGGGTGGAACCGCACCGTACCTTGAATTCCTCGCGTGGAGTCGTTTATACACGCTCCCTCGATGGATTGTCTGACGAAGAAATTCAGCACTATCTGTCTGACCAGGGCGTAACGGCAGTTCATAGAGTAATGAAACGGGTTGACACGAACATCATTCCCACCCGCACTGTCTTCTTGACATTTGACACAGTTCAACTCCCATCGAAAATCAAAGCAGGCTATGAGATAATTTCCGTTCGCCCTTACGTCCCAAACCCTACGCGTTGCTATCGATGTCAGCGGTTCAATCACACCAGCCAGTCCTGTTCCAATCCAGCCAAATGTGTTACGTGTGGCAAGGATGCCCATGAGGGTGCTTGTCCACCTCCATCCCCTCGCTGCATCAACTGTATGGGTGACCACGCTGCTTCCTCTCGAGATTGCCCCGTTTTTAAGGATGAGAAGCTCATCCAGGAAATAAGGGTGAAGGAAAAGGTGTCGACCCTTGCTGCTCGAAAATTCTTCGCCAGTCGCAAGCCCACCGTGCCTCAGACAGGAAAATACAGCACTGTCCTTGCTTCTCCTCGGCCAACCAAGGAGGCGGCCACGCAGACTTGCGACCTCACCTTTAGTACCACGGTCGTCAGATCGGCCAGCGCAAAGATCGCTCGTTCAACCTCACCACTTTCGCCTGCCCACTCTCTGGCTCACCCTTCGTCGGGTTCTGCTACATCTCGAGCCCAAAAGTCGGACGCCAAGTCTTCCAAAAAAGAGCATACTCGTGAAGAGTTTTTACGGACCGCAGCTTCACAACCATCGGTTCCTCCTTCCTCTAAACAACATTCTTCCAAGAAGGCTACAAAGAAACCCAGTTCCTCTCCTTCTCCGCCAAGGCGTGCCCCCTCTACAGCACCACCTGGCGGAAATCGCCCTCGGCCATCTTCTGTGTCGCCGAGGCGCACTGCTGGTGGCCGGTCAACCGGCCGATCGCTGGTGGCAGGGACTGCTCCTGACCAACTTATGGATCAGGATCTTCTGCCTTCGGCTGAATGCCATTCCATGCTGTCGGTTGCTAGCTCCGAGCAGTCTTTGAGTTGACAGCAACTTTGGTCACATTCCTCCATTCTCTTTTCACCCCATGTCCATTATCCACTGGAATATCCGCGGCATTCGAGCCAATCGGGATGAATTGTCGGTCCTCTTACGCTCCTACTCGCCGGTCATCTTCTGTCTTCAGGAAACAAAGCTGCGTCCCCATGACCGCTTTGTTCTCCCTCATTTTCAGTCTGTCCGCTATGATCTCCCCTCTGTTGAAGGCTCTCCAGCCCATGGAGGACTCATGATTCTTCTCCGTGATACTCTCCATTATCACCCAATCCCCTTAAACACTTCCTTCCAAGCTGTCGCCGTCCGTCTTTCACTTTCCGGATACCCGTTCTCTCTTTGTACTGTATACATTCCATCGTCCACACCACTGGCACGAGCTGATCTCCTTCATCTTCTTGGTCAGCTTCCACCCCCCTATTTGCTGGTTGGGGACTTCAATGCCCACCACCCGCTTTGGGGATCTCCACACCCTTGTCCACGTGGCTCCGTATTGCTAGACGTCTTCCACCAAGCGGATCTAGTTTGCCTCAACACTGGGGTCCCCACATTTTTGTCTGCCTCCACGGCAACCTTATCTCATTTGGACCTTGCGGTCGGTACTGTTCCGCTAGCTCGGCGCTTCGAATGGTTCGCCCTTGATGATACACACTCGAGTGACCACTTTCCATGTGTCCTCAGACTGCAGCCTCAACTGCCATATATGCGCCCGCGACACTGGAAGTTTGCCCAAGCCGATTGGACACTTTTTTCGTCTCTCGCGACATTCGATGACCGTCGCTTTCCCAGCGTCGACGATGAGGTCACACACATTACCGACGTTATCCTTACAGCTGCGGAACGTTCAATACCACGCACCTCCGAATTGCCCCGGCGCCCCCCAGTTCCTTGGTGGAACGAGGAATGCCGTGACGCAATACGTGAGCGGCGACGTGCTCTTCGCATTTTCCGTCACCATCCTACTTTGGCCAACTGTATCCGCTATAAGCAGCTCCGTGCGCGATGCCGTCGCGTCATCCGCGATAGCAAGAAGGCAAGCTGGCAATTCTTTATTAGCTCATTTAACACCTTCACTCCCTCCTCGGCAGTTTGGAGTCGGCTTCGACGGTTCTCAGGCGCGCCTAGTTTCTCCCCGGTTTCTGGGCTCACTGTCGCGCATGATACCTTAGTGGACCCCGTCGCAATTTCTAACTCGTTGGGTCAGCACTTTGCTGAGATTTCGAGCTCTTCAAATTACCCGCCAGCGTTTCTCCCGAAGAAACGTGCAGCGGAAGTGCGACCTCTTGCTTTCTCCTCCCAAAATCACGAAAGCTACAATACTGTTTTCTCCATGCGGGAACTCCAACATGCCCTCTCATCTTCTCGCTCCTCCGCCCCAGGACCGGATGGTATCCATGTCCAAATGTTGCTGCATTTATCCACCCATAGTCTGCGTTACCTCCTTCGCCTTTATAATCGAATTTGGACCGGCAGCACCTTTCCCAGACGGTGGCGGGAAGCTATTGTCGTTCCCGTTCCGAAACCTGGAAAGGACAAACATCTCCCCTCTAGCTATCGCCCCATTTCTCTCACGAGTAGTGTCTGTAAGGTTTTGGAGCGTATGGTGAGTTACCGTTTAGCTTGGTGGCTGGAATCCCGCAGCCTTTTAACACCAGCCCAATGCGGATTTCGGAAGCATCGTTCTGCAGTTGACCATCTTGTCGCTCTCTCCACTTATATCATGAACAATTTTCTCCGGCAACGCCAAACGGTAGCAATATTTTTTGATCTGGAGCGAGCATACGATACCTGTTGGAGGACAGGCATCCTCCGCACACTGTTCTCTTGGGGCTTTCGAGGCCGGCTGCCCCTTTTTCTTCGCGAATTTATGGCAGAGCGCACTTTTCGGGTGCGGGTGAACACTACTCTCTCCCGTACTTTCTCCCAAGAAAACGGGGTACCCCAGGGATCCGTGCTGAGTGTTGTACTGTTTGCCATCGCCATAAATCCAATTATGGATTGTCTCCCTCCTGATGTCTCGGGCTCCCTCTTTGTGGACGATTTTGCGATCTACTACAGCTCTCAACGGACCAGCCTTCTTGAACGACGTCTTCAAGGATGTCTCGATCGCCTCCACTCGTGGAGCATCGAAACTGGCTTCCGTTTTTCACCCAGTAAGACCGTTTGTGTCAATTTTTGGCGACGTACGGAGTTTCTTCCGCCCTCCTTACATCTCGGTCCTGTCAACCTTCCGTTTTCAGACGTCGCTAAATTCTTGGGTCTTATGTTTGACAGAAAACTATGCTGGTCCTCCCACGTTTCCTATCTTTCGGCTCGCTGTCTGCGATCACTTAACACCCTCCGTGTCCTGAATGGTACCTCCTGGGGAGCGGACCGAGTGGTCCTTCTCCGCCTCTATCGCGCCTTAGTGCGCTCGAAATTGGATTATGGAAGCATAGTCTACTCCTCTGCTCGGCCGTCTATTCTTCGGCGTCTCGACTCTATCCACCACCGTGGATTACGTTTAGTGTCTGGAGCTTTTTACACTAGCCCTGTGGAAAGCCTTTATGCTGAGACTGCTGAACCTCCGCTGTCCAATCGGCGAGCAGTCCTCCTGAGTCGTTATGCTAGCCGTCTGTCTTCCATGCCTGCTAATCCAGCTCACGACCTTTTTTTCGACGCCTCCTTTGATGTAGGGTATGCAGGCCGCCCCTCCTCCCTACTACCCCCGGGAGTCCGCTTCCGTCAACTGCTCCATTCTCTTTCCTTCCGCTTTCCTAAAACCTTCCTGACCACTTGGGGTACAGCACCGCCTTGGCTCCGTCCCCGGATCTGCCTGCTCCGTGACCTTTGTCAATTTCCCAAAGATGGTACCCCTACACTTGTTTATCGTCGGGCATTTGCTGCTCTATGTGCAGAAATGACGGACGCCACATTTATTTACACCGACGGCTCGAAAACATCGTTAGGTGTAGGGAGTGCCTATATTGTTGGCGACACCCCAAATCGCTTTCGGCTTCCCGGCCAGTATTCGGTTTATACTGCGGAGCTTTACGCTGTTCTCCAGGCTGTCCACTACATCCGCCGCCATCAGCGGATACAGTACGTTATCTGCTCAGACTCTCTCAGCTCTCTCCTCAGTCTCCAAACTCTTTACCCTGTGCACCCTCTGGTCCACAGGATTCAGGACTGTCTGCGCTTGCTTCACCAGAGGGGCGTCTCGGTGGCGTTCCTCTGGCTCCCGGGACACGCTGGTATCTGTGGGAATGAGGCGGCCGATGTAGCGGCCAAGGCCGCAGTCTCTCTTCCTCGGCCAGCTATTCAGTCGCTTCCCTTCACCGATCTTCGGAACGATTTATGTCGCCATGTTGCTCAATTATGGCATGCCCATTGGTCGGCACTTTCCTGTAATAAATTGCGGGAAGTGAAAGCCCTTCCTTGCGCTTGGACCTCTTCCTCCCGAACGCGTCGTCGGGAGGAGGTAATTTTAGCTAGACTCCGGATAGGGCACTGTCGTTTTAGCCATCGACATCTTTTAAGCGGCGATCCTCCCCCACTCTGTCCCCACTGCTCTCAGCTGTGGACGGTAAGACACCTTTTAATTGAATGCCCCTATTTTACTCAGTTACGCTCCCGTCTACAGCTATCGCCTGATCTACCGTCGATTTTAGCAGATGACTCGCGCTCCGCCGACCGCGTTCTCCAGTTTATTAGTGACAGTGAAATGACGTCAGTCATTTGAAGCTTTTTTTGGGGTCAATCACCCCCTTTCTGTAGTGGATTTTTAAGCAGTCTTCTATTTTTAGTTTCTCCAATTTTCTGACTTTGTTCCCCTTGCTGCTGGTTTTAAATTTCGGTTTCTTACTGTCTTACGTCACGGGCTGGGCGCTAATGACCATAGAAGTTTTGCGCCCTAAAACCACAAAAAAAAAAAAAAAAAAAAAAAAAAAAAAAAAAAAACACTGGTATACTAAATTCATACTAACTCTCTGTGAAATCTTCCCGAAAAGAATAGCTGAGGGCTACTTTGATGATTACACCACATGCTTCACGTGGTCAACTTGGTTTACACAAAGAGTGTAACTCCACAATAATTTTGATATTAAAATAAATTACATCGAAACGCGATTTACTAAAGAAAAACCTCGAACGTCTTACTGTTAACCTGACGGGTCAAACAGTTATATAAGCACGTGGTACTGGTCTCGCAAAGTACACCCCACGTGGGTTGAACATAAAGAAAAGTTGCTATATAAAAAAAAATATTGTCAAGGCGAGACGTTATAATCACACAAGCATTCGCATTTAAGGTTGATGATCTTAGTTAGAGTTACTGATCAACACGTGGTTCCACTTTACTCATATAGTAGTGACAAAGCAACTACCGGAAGATATTCTGAACTTCACACTCGAATTACACTGCGCTGCAATTTAAGATAACATTAGATATTTTAGAGCTAAACCTGAAATAAAGGTGATTAAATTTTCAGTTAGGCTGAACTTGAGAAATCCATTGTCCTACAGACTTAGCAGAGACGCGCTTCGCCGGAGATCTTACCACTTCAGACGCTCGCCGCGGACAGACTGCCGTGGGCCCCTACTGAGTGTGCTTAACAGATACAAACGGAAGTGACCAGAGAGGCAGCTTCCTATTCCAACATGACAAGGCAAGGACAGGACCATACCAAGAATAGAAACCTCTCTGCTTTTAGAAAGCGTAGCTACCTGTTCCGACGTTGGTCCTACTGTTCTCTAGCAGACAGGCTTGTCTGCTACCATCAAGCATGCAACTACAAATACATTTGCTCGT
Source organism: Schistocerca americana (assembly GCF_021461395.2). Lineage (NCBI taxonomy): Eukaryota > Metazoa > Arthropoda > Insecta > Orthoptera > Acrididae > Schistocerca > Schistocerca americana. The sequence continues at coordinate 208,212,535 of NC_060129.1, read as the reverse complement.
TCATCCTCTCACACAGAAGGGAAGGGGGATGACAGTATCTTATCATATACAGTATATACAAGAGAGCGGATATAGGTTCCGTATGAGACTGTGAGACATGAATTACATATAAACTGTGTTTTAAAGTGTAGTAGCGTGACAGATCGTTCTTGTTTATGTGTAAAAGTAACACGTTCCACTACTCAGTCTCCTCCCAGATAGTCAGAAACGCCACAGTGAATTTAGAAGAGGAATTTATGGCGTAAATGACAACAGATTTAAGAAATTAAACATGAAAGGAATCCAACAGAGACCTTTCAATTTCTCTATTAGTAAGTGCTTCAGTTTATTCTGTAAAGTTTTAAACTAGTCACCTTAAAATCAGATGACTATTGTAAAAACTTGTCCTGTCGTATGTGGAGTGCTGTCTGCAGCCTTAATGTCTTTCCGTTGTGTTTGTTACTGAACTCGTCACATTGCGCCCTGCGTTTAGTTTCACAAACAGGAGTACTTTGCAGCATGTGCGTGGAGATGTGGTAGGTACTTTATATTTTCTGAAAATTTTTCTGCCGGCCACTGTAGCCGAGCGGTTCTAGGCATTTCGGCCCGGAACCGCACTGCTGCTACGGTCGCAGGTTTGAATCCTGCCTCGGGCGTGGATGTGCGCGGCGTCCTTAGTTTTAAGTAGTTCTGAGTCCAGGGGACAGATGTGACGTCAGATGTTGTCAAGTCCCGCAGCGCTCAGAGCCATTTGAAAAATTTTTCTGCCGGGCTCACAGACGTTTACCCTAACTGCCGCCCGCACCGCTCTCTTAACTTTTCTAAAAAGAAAAAAGGTGTATCTGTTCCCCACCCCAGATCTCTGTTCTGTACCAGAGATGCAGATATATTGATCTGAAATGCATTTGGCTTAGGGGATTGTGGTTTGGGGAAGCTTATACGTGTTTCAGTAAATAGAAACTTGTGCCGTCTTTCTTACAATACGATCTGTACGGTCTTTCCGTGACAGGTGTCAATCTGCAGTTATACTGAGGAATTTTTGTATATTTGTGTACTAGCCAATTGCCAGTCGTAGTATAAACGGAGTAGCGTCGGTGTCTAGCTTATAGCTAAGCGTGGTTTGTGTTGCCACTGTCTTCCCTTCATTTTCCAGGCAGCTTACGTGGAGTGAAGGCGTTGTGACTGCAGTGATGTGGGCAGCAGCTTCGTATCACAATCCCAGCTGACACATTTAAATTTAAACACTCAAGAGTATGCAGATAGAAACAGCTATTCTCGCATCCGTGATGTTGTTGTTGTTGTTGTTGTTGTTGTTGTTGTTGTTGTTGTTGTTGTCTTCAGTTCTGATACTGGTTTGATGCGGCTCTCCATGCTACTCTATCCTGTGCAAGCTTCTCCATCTCCCAGTACCTACTGCAACCTACATCCTTCTGAATCTGCTTAGTGTATTCATCTCCTGGTCTCCCTCTACGTTTTATACCCTCCACGCTGCCCTCCAATACTATGTGATCCCTCGATGACTCAGAACATGTCCTACCAACCGATCCCTCCTTCTTGTCAAGTTGTGCCACAAACTGCTCTTCTCCCATATTCTATTCAATACCTCCTCATTAGTTATGTGATCTACCCATCTAACCTTCAGCATTCTTCTGTAGCATCCGCGATAGGCCTAAATTAAATCGCGTACGGGCACCGGAAGCGGAGATGGTCGATCACAAACTGGGCGGAGCCCGACGTGCGACTTGCTGGGTGCACAGGCGGGTGACAGACCGGCGTGTCGCCGCCACACGGACGAGTCGACCACGAAGCTCAGTTCTGCGTGCTCTGCACTCCGGGAGTGGGCCCAGCCATGTCTGTCTGCCTGCCTGCCGGTGACGTCACTAGCGCGCCGCGTATACTTTTCGCTCGACACTGCCGTACGATCTGCTGGGGCACCGGAGCCGAGCTGAAGAAAAAAGTATTCGCTCTGCAGAAGTGTGCAGTAAGAATACTGTGCGAAGCTGATACCTGAACATCTCGCAATAGCCGCTTCAGGGACCTAGGTGACCTTATACTTAGATGACAGTGCACAATATTAGGTCGGTGCGTAAGTTTGTAGCGTGCTCGTTTCGCGTGTTGGTATCGTTTTGCTGTGGGTTTATTTATAGATCGTCAGTTTCAATATGTAGTTCGGTGTTGCTAATTGAGTTTGTAGTGGTTAATAGAAAACAAAAGGAGAAGAGAAGAAAAGAAAAGGTTGAAAATTTGGGAAGAAATGGTGAATAAAAAGGGGGGTTTTAAAATCGTTAATGACTGAAAAAGGGAAAAGATGAAATGCAAATCGGACTTCGATTTACAGAAAAGTTATCGCACTTCGTGATTCGGAAAAGCTATTGTTGCGGTGGTCCTTTTGGCGTTTCTGAGAAAAAGTTAAACTAATTTCCACTACAAAAATTATTTGAAGGGCAACAGAGAATAACAAATGTGATTAACAGAGGGAAATGGCGTAGATAAGAGTTCATCCTTTACCACCCCCCCTGCGGGTTCGGGGGTAAGAATAGGCCCGCGGTATTCCTGCCTGTCGTAAGAGGCGACTAAAAGGAGTCCATCCCCCTCACGGGGGTAGTTAGCGCCTGCGTCCGGAGACGGACGGTTCCACGACCTATAATCGTGGTCTTTTTGGTTTTTCACTTCTCGTTTCTTCCTTCCTTTTGTTGGTTCCTTTCCTTGCTCTTCTCGACCTCACTGTCTTCCTTACTCATTCCCTTGACTTCTCCTTGCCTTCTCATTGCCTTTTTCTCCTTGCCTTCTCATTGCCTTTTTCTCCTTGCCTTCTCATTGCCTTTTTCTCCTTGCCCTCTCATTGCCTTTTTCTCCTTGCCTTCTCCTTGCCTTCTCATTACCTTCTTCTCCTTGCCTTCTCATTACCTTCTTCTCCTTGCCTTCTCTGGTCTCCGCCTCGGCGTTTGAGACAGTCTGTCCTCTTTCTCCCTCTCTCTCTCTTCTTTTTCCTCTTCTTCCTTCCTCCCTGTGCGTGCCTGAAGGCCGACCCACGCGTTCGCACGCGTAGCTGGTGACGGGGTAACGCGTAATTCCCCGCCCTGGGTAGACATGTAAGGCACGCGCGTACCCCCTGGTAAAGGCCAGGCCCGGGGAGGGGTGATTGCCTGAGCTGATACCTTCTGACCATGCCGATTGGTCCCTCCGTCTGTTTCTCGGGAGGTGTGACCTGAGGTGTAAACATTCACCTAAGGCAGGAGTGCCCTCTGAGAGGGCCCCCACAAGGAAGGAGCGCGCCATCGGAGACGCTGGCAATCATGGGGGATTCCTCCGCAATGGATTCTACTCCATCTGTCTCGACTTCGACTCAAAAACGGAAACGTGACCAGCCAACAGTGACAAAAGTACTACCGCCTGCCCCACAGTTCCTCGTAGTTTCTCGATCTGAGGACGGAAAGGATTTTTCCTCTGTCAACCCTTTCGTTATTCAGAAGGGCGTAGATGCCATAGCCGGATCTGTCGAATCTTGTACCAGGTTGCGTAACGGTACCTTATTACTAGAAACTGAGAGTGCCTTTCAGGCACAAAAACTGCTTCGGGCCACCCTCCTGTACACGTTCCCTGTCCGGGTGGAGGGCCACCGAACTTTGAACTCGTCTCGTGGTGTAGTGTATACTAGCTCCCTCGACGGATTGACTGACGAGGAGCTTCAATCATTCCTCGCTGAGCAGGGCGTGACGGCTGTCCATAGGGTCATGAAAAAGGTCAACAATGACCTTGTACCGACCCGGACAATTTTCTTGACCTTCGATAGTGTTAAGCTGCCATCGCGCATCAAGGCGGGCTACGAGGTTATTTCTGTTCGCCCCTATGTCCCGACACCAACGCGCTGCTACCAGTGTCAGCGTTTCAATCACACTAGACAGTCTTGTTCCAATGCGGCTAAATGTGTCACTTGTGGCAGGGATGCCCATGAGGGTGACTGTCCACCTCCGTCTCCTCGTTGTGTGAACTGTCAGGGTGACCATGCCGCATCCTCCCGCGACTGTCCTGTCTATAAGGAAGAACGCTGTATCCAAGAAATTCGGGTCAAAGAGAAAGTGTCCACCTCGGCTGCTCGCAAGCTATTGGCTAGTAGGAAGCCCACGCTGCTCCCCGCGGGGAAATACAGTACTGTCCTCGCCTCTCCTCGGACTACCCGGGAGGTAGCAACCCAGACATGCGATCTGACCTTCAGCACCACGGTCGTCCGTTCGGCCAGTGCTAAGATCGCGCGGTCGACGTCTCCTCTTCCTCCCATCACCCCACAGACACGAGCACCTTCCTCAGCTTCTGCTAAGACGAAGACATCGAAGTCAGATGCACGGGCCTTCAAGAAGGAACCATCCCGTGCAGACTTCCTCCGTACCTCGACCTCCCAGCCTTCGACCGGTACTTCCACTACACGTCCTTCCAAAAAGGCGCATAGGAAGCACAGTTCTCCTTCTCCGCCACGGCGCATTCCTTCTCCTGCGCCACCCAGCGGTTGCCGCCCCAGGGCGTCATCCGTTTCGCCTGGCCGCACCGCTGGTAGCCGTACATCTGGCCGTTCACTGGCGGAGGAAGCTCCCCCTCCCGGCCATCCTCCCGAGATGGCCGATGACCCTATAGACCCCATGGACGATGACTGTCCGCCTACTGATAGCGGCGGCAGTGCTCGCTCGAAGCCAGGCCCTAAGCGGCCTTCGAGGTGACCCCTTCTTTCATCTTCCTTTTCTTCTCACGATGGCACTTATTCACTGGAATATTCGCAGCATTCGCTCCAACCGAGAGGACTTGAAGTTGCTGCTCCGCTTGCACCGTCCGCTCGTCGTAGCCCTCCAGGAAACGAAGCTACGCCCATGCGATCAAATTGCCTTGGCACACTACACCTCTGTGCGTTTTGACCTACCCCCTGTGGTAGGTATCCCAGCTCATGGAGGGGTTATGTTGCTGGTCCAGGATGATATTTACTACGATCCCATCACGTTGCACACCGGCCTGCAGGCAGTTGCCATCCGCATTACTCTCCCCACTTTTACGTTTTCCTTTTGTACCGTTTACACTCCATCGTCATCTGCCGTTACCAGGGCAGACGTGATGCAACTTATTGCTCAGCTACCTACACCATTTTTGTTAACTGGAGACTTCAATGCCCACCATCCCCTTTGGGGCTCTCCAGCATCCTGCCCGAGGGGCTCCTTGTTAGCAGACCTTTTCAACCAACTCGATCTTGTCTGCCTCAATACTGGCGCCCCAACCTTTCTTTCGGACACATCTCACACCTATTCCCATTTAGACCTCTCTATATGTACTCCCCAACTTGCACGCCGGTTTGAGTGGTATGCACTTTCTGATACATATTCGAGCGACCACTTCCCGTGTGTTATCCAACTCCTGCAGCATACCCCCTCTCCGTGCTCATCTAGTTGGACCATCTCCAAGGCAGACTGGGGGCTCTTCTCTTCCAGGGCGACCTTTCAGGATCAAACCTTTACAAGCTGCGATCGTCAGGTCGCACACCTCACGGAAGTCATTCTCGCTGCTGCTGAATATTCCATCCCTCACCCTCCTTCTTCTCCACGTCGCGTACCGGTCCCCTGGTGGACCGCGGCATGTAGAGACGCTTTACGTGCTCGTCGACGTGCTTTACGCACATTTAAACGCCTTTAAACGCCACCCTACAGTGGCGAATTGTATCAATTATTAACGATTACGTGCTCAGTGTCGTCGTATTATTAAAGAAAGCAAGAAAGCCAGCTGGGCTGCTTTCACAAGCACCTTCAACAGTTTTACTCCTTCTGTTGTCTGGGGTAGCCTGCGCTGGCTATCTGGCACTAAGGCCCACTCACCAGTTTCTGGCTTGAAGGTCGCGAATGACGTCCTTGTAGCCCCTGAGGCTGTCTCCAATGCCTTCGGCCGCTTTTTCGCCGAGGTTTCGAGCTCCGCTCATTACCACCCTGCCTTCCTCCCCCACAAACAGGCAGAGGAGGCTAGGCCACCTAACTTCCGCTCCTCGAATCGTGAAAGTAATAATGCCCCATTCACCATGCGGGAACTCGAAAACGCACTTGGCCGATCACGGTCCTCTGCTCCAGGGCCAGATTCTATTCATATTCAGATGCTGAAGAACCTTTCTCCTGCGGGTAAAGGTTTTCTTCTTCGTACATATAATCGCATCTGGATTGAGGGACATGTTCCCGCATGCTGGCGCGAGTCTATTGTTGTCCCGATTCCTAAGCCGGGGAAGGACAAGCACTTGCCTTCCAGTTATCGACCTATCTCGCTTACCAGCTGTGTCTGTAAAGTGATGGAGCGAATGGTTAACTCTCGATTGGTTTGGCTGCTCGAGTCTCGACGCCTACTTACCAATGTACAATGTGGATTTCGTAGGCGCCGCTCTGCTGTTGACCATCTGGTTACCTTGTCGACCTTCATTATGAATAACTTCTTGCGGAAGCGCCCGACCGCGGCTGTGTTCTTTGATTTGGAGAAGGCTTACGACACCTGTTGGAAGGCGGGCATTCTCCGCACCATGCATACATGGGGCCTTCGCGGTCGCCTTCCTCTTTTTATTCGTTCCTTTTTAATGGATCGACAGTTCAGGGTACGTGTGGGTTCTGTCCTGTCCGACACCTTTCGCCAGGAGAATGGGGTGCCACAGGGCTCAGTCTCGAGCGTCGCTCTCTTCGCCATCGCGATCAATCCAATAATGGATTGCCTCCCAGCTGATGTATCAGGCTCCCTTTTCGTGGACGATTTTACCATCTATTGCAGCGCGCAGTGTACACGTGTCCTGGAGTGCTGTCTTCAGCGTTCTCTTGACCGTCTTTACTCCTGGAGTGTCGCCAATGGCTTCCGTTTTTCTGCCGAGAAGACGGTCTGTATTAACTTCTGGCGCTACAAAGAGTTTCTCCCACCGTCCTTAAGACTCGGTCCCGTTGCTCTCCCAATCGTGGAGACAACCAAATTTTTAGGCCTTACATTTGACAGGAAACTTAGCTGGTCTCCACATGTGTCATATTTGGCCGCCCGTTGTACCCGTTCTTTAAATGTCCTCCGTGTTCTCAGTGGTCTGTCGTGGGGAGCAGATCGAACCGTCCTACTTCGTCTATATCGGTCGATCGTCCGCTCCAAGCTGGATTATGGGAGCTTCGTATACTCCTCTGCACGGCCATCCATCTTACGCCGCCTCAACTCCATACAACATCGGGGTTTACGACTTGCGATCGGAGCATTTTATACCAGTCCCGTAGAGAGTCTTCATGCTGACGCTGGCGAATTGCCACTCACCTACCGGCGCGATATACTGCTTTGTCGGTATGCCTGTCGGCTACTGTCAATGCCCGACCATCCGTCTTATCGTTCCTTTTTTGACGACTCTCTTGACCGTCAATACGGGTTGTATGTCTCTGCCCTGCTACCCCCTGGAGTTCGCTTTCGTCGCCTCCTTCAACACCTTAATTTTTCACTCCCTGCAACCTTTCGAGTGGGCGAGAGCCGCACGCCACCTTGGCTCCAGGCTCAGGTCCGCGTTCACCTTGACCTCCGCTCGCTCCCAAAAGAGGTCACCCCCGGTTCGGTCTACCACTCCCGTTTTTTGGAACTTCGTTCAAAGTTCATCGACATGACATTCATTTATACAGATGGCTCTAAGACCAATGACGGGGTCGGGTGTTCCTTTATTGTCGAGGCACAAAGTTTCAAATACCGGCTCCATGACCATTGTTCTGTCTTCACAGCTGAGCTCTTTGCCCTCTACCAGGCTGTTCTTTACATCTGCCGCCACCGACATTCTGCTTATGTCATCTGCTCAGATTCCCTGAGCGCCATCCAGAGCCTCAGTGATCCGTACCCGGTTCACCCTTTCGTACACCGGATCCAACGCTCTCTTCAGCAGCTGGTGGACGTCGGTTCTCCAGTTAGCTTTATGTGGGTTCCTGGCCATGTCGGTATCCCTGGGAACGAAGCTGCAGATGCCGCGGCCAAGGCTGCGGTCCTCCAGCCTCGGACAGCTTTTTGTTGCGTCCCTTCGTCCGATTTTAGCAGGGTGATTTGTCGGCGCATCTTATCTCTGTGGCATGCCGATTGGGCTGCACTTACCGACAACAAGCTTCGGGCCTTAAAACCTCTTCCCGTGGCTTGGACGTCCTCCTCACGCCCTTCTCGGCGGGAGGAGGTCGTTTTAGCCCGGTTAAGAATTGGACACTGCCGGTTCAGCCATCGCCATCTGCTGACGGCTGCGCCGGCGCCGTTCTGCCCATGTGGGCACTTGCTGACGGTTAGACACATTTTACTGTCCTGTCCAGATCTTAACACACTGCGCCTCGATCTTAACCTGCCAAATACTTTCGATGCCATTTTAGCGGATGACCCACGAGCAGCTGCTCGTGTTCTTCGTTTTATCAATTTGACAAACCTCGCTAAGGACATTTGATGATGCTGTTTTTTAATCCTATGCCTGTCAGTCTCTTTTATCGTGTTTTCCCTTTTAGTTGTTGTGGTCAACTTGTGCCTCGCGGTGTATTCTTAGAGTAGTCAGGGCGCTAATGACCATTGAAGTTGTGCGCCCTAAAACCACAAAAAAAAAAAAAAAAAAAAAAAAAATCCTTTACCACGTTAACATGTCTTCTATCGTGCAGCGTCCAGGTCTTCAAAAATCTCCTACTTCATTTCTGGGTCAAAAGTAGTAGCTGCTCCGAAATCTTGCAATCGTCCAGGAATCCCTAATTTATACAAATCAAAATCGTCTTGATATTAAATGCAATGTATTTTATGTTGCTGCTTCCATCCTCTGAATTTCATGCAAATTTCGACAATACATCTGCACATCAATAAGTTGTTTTTCGTCTTAATCAGACCAAGACTAGCTAATAAGTAAGTTAAGCTTCTGCTCTCAAGAGACAAAAAGCGTTACAATTTTAGTACCTTCATTTTCTTATATATTTTCTCTGCCGTCGAGCGCACATACCGCTGCGACGGTATAATTTATATCTGAGGGAACGAGTGTAGCGCGGCGAAATTCAAAGTCCCGCCACAACTTTATATATTGTCATTTGGAGGTAGTGTGTGGCGCTGTGGATGCTAGGAAATGGAGTGGCGAGCGGAGAAATACACACATTTGCGACGTGTTCTTCTTTTTGAGCTCAGCAGGGGGGTCACAGCAGCAGAGGCAGCCAGAAACAGGTGTACCACCTGCGGGGGTAGTGCCGTCGGGGCAGAGCACGGCAGTAAAAGGATTTTCCCACTTTGAGAAGGATTTTTTTAAAATGTTAGTTACCCTCCACGTTCGGGAAAATCTTTAGGGTTCGATGAAAATCGTGTAGAAGCATTAATCCCCAATGATACGCGTCAGTGCATTTGAGAACTTGCCGTGTGATTAACTGCGATCGTTCCACCGTCGTGTGACATTTGGGTGTGGTGGGAGAGGTTCAAAAATTAGGTTTACAGGTACCGCGTACTCAGAGCTAAAATCACAGAGTCGGCGAGCGGCCGTACGTGCGTCTCCGTTCGCTCGTCGTCGGTCGGTCTGTGGACGACACGGGCCGTCCCTGTGCTGTGCTGTGCTGTCATGTACCGTGACTGGTGACCAGAAACGGCGTCTTTATGCTAACGTAAGGACGAGGAGAAGTGTCTGAGGACAAGTGAAGCGGCACCTACCCGTACAGAGAGCTGCGCACATTCACGGGAGGAACACGTACTGTGTTAATGACTTTCCTGGAGACTAGAAATCTACTCTGTAGGAATCAGCATGGGTTTCGAAAAAGACGGTCGTGTGAAACCCAGCTCGCGCTATTCGTCCACGAGACTCAGAGGGACGTAGACACGGGTTCCCAGGTAGATGCCGTGTTTCTCGACTTCCGCAAGGCGTTTGATACAGTTCCCCACAGTCGTTTAATGAACAAAGTAACAGCATATGGACTATCAGACCAATTGTGTGATTGGATTGAAGAGTTCCTAGATAACAGGACACAGCATGTCATTCTCAATGGAGAGAAGTCTTCCGAAGTAAGAGTTATTTTAGGTCTGCCGCAAGGGAGTGTTGTAGGACCGTTCCTATTCACAATATACATAAATGACCTTGTGGATCGCATCGGAAGTTCACTGAGGCTTTTTGCGGATGATGCTGTGGTATATCGAGAGGTTGTAACAATGGAAAATTGTACTGAAATGCAGGAGGATCTGCAGCGAATTGACGAAGGGTGCAGGGATTGGCAATTCAGTCTCAATGGAGACAAGTGTAATGTGCTGCGAATACATATAAAGAAAGATCCCTTATCATTTAGCTACAGTATAGCAGGTCAGCGACTGGAAGCAGTTAATTTCATAAATTATCTGGGAGTACGCATTAGGAGTGATTTAAAATGGAATTATCATATAAAGTTGATCGTCGGTAAAGCAGATGCCAGACTGAGATTCATTGGAAAAATCCTAAGGAAATGCAATCCGAAAACAAAGGAAGTAGGTTACAGTACGCTTGTTCGCCCACTGCTCGAATACTGCTCAGCAGTGTGGGGTCCGTACCAGATAGGGTCGATAGAAGAGATAAGAGAAGATCCAACGGAGAGCAGCGCGCTTCGTTACAGGATCATTTAGTAATCGCGAAAGCGTTACGGATAAACTCCAGTGGAAGACTCTACAGGAGAGACGCTCAGTAGCTCGGTACGGGCTTTTGTTAAAGTTTCGAGAACATACCTTCACCGATAAGTGAAGCAGTATATTGCTCCCTCCTACGTATATCTCGCGAAAAGACTGTGAGGATAAAATCAGAGAGATTAGAGCCCACACAGAGGCATACCGACAATCCTTCTTTCCACGAACAATACGAGACTGGAATAGAAGGGAGAACCAATAAAGGTACTCAAGGTACGCTCCGCCACACACCGTCAGGTGGCTTGCGGAGTGTGGAGGTAGATGTAGATACTACGGATTGCTCGTCCGAGGTGTACCCGTCGCTGCTAATGTTTACTGTCCACGACTGTCTCGCAGACGCAGTCGGAGGACGCAGACCGGACAGACTGCGTGAAGTGACGTGACGCCGCTCCACGGTAACGCTCGACTGCGTTCTGCTAGACTGACAAAAAGCACTGTACAGGAGTTGGGTTCAGAATTTGTTCGAAACCCACCTTAATCACCTGATCTTTTGCCCTTATATTTTCAGCTTTTGCCCTCTGTCAAACAACTTTCAAGGAAGTTTCTTTCAGAATGAAAATGTGCTCCAAATGTGACTCGACAAGTTCATCTGAGAACCACACGATTTCGACGGTCGTGGAAACGAAAAGTTACCGCGCTGTTGGCTAACTGTTGTAAATAGTAAAGGAGAATATATTATTGATGAGTGAAGTATCTGTAACGTGCATCTGTTATGTTTATTAAATTTACAGAAAAATGCCACGAAGTTACGTACCGAGCTAGTATATCCCGAAATTGTATTTGTGATTAATAGCGAGACTGTATTTAGGATGAACTCGGCAGTTCACAACTTGAGTGCGAAAAGTAGAAACAGTTTTTATGTAGTCGGTGCGTCCCTCTGAGATTCAGAATAGTGTTTCATTCTCTCTGTGTAAAAGTCTTTCCGGGCAGGAAACAGAAAATGCTCAAAAATCGAAAAAAATAGTATTAATACCTCTGTAGCCACAACTTCTACAATTTATCAGAAGACTCGTACCTGAGAACGCAAATTCTACATAAATCTAATGTTCGTATTAAAAAGACCGTCACACTGTCAGTACAGGGGCAGCTTATGGCAGCCCGTGTAAAGCAAACGCTTTGCCTAAAGTATCAGATAGAAGCGGCAGCTCAGTAGAGTATGCTGCCCTCTGTGAGGTAGACAACCGTTCCAGAATTAGCACTTGACGAGCTGCAGAAAATCTCGGCCGCAATCTTATTTGTCGGCTACAGTTGTGTATCGGACCTCTCCACTCCTCTCCCTTCAGAAATTTGTGACGTGGTGACGACAGACTTGGATCTGGGTTAGGTGTCAGTTTGGTTCTGAGTGGCAAAGCTAACAAATGTGGAAGCAGAAAATGTCGTCGTGGTAGTAAATTGGCCAGCAGTGAAGCTTAATGTTTACTTCCGCGCCATACTGACAAATTAGAGACGATATCCGATACGCACCTTTTGCCAAACTGACGCATTAAAAAGTATGTATATTATCGTCCACAGCTGCGAGGCTGTGTTACTTCTTTCTCACTGTAACTGGTTTTGAAACTATTTTACTTCTGTATAATTTGTATGAAGCTGAGTCACATTTCGTGTTCTACACTAGCACTATAATATTTATGAACATAAGTCGTACCTTTTGTGCATTTTATGTCTTGCAAGTTGTAAATTTACATCTTAATTGATACTTGCTCTAAGTGTAGTAATTGTAGCACCTAACATGCCACATGAAATCCGCATATTTAGTTATAATATTTTTATTCTGCCCATACGTACATTTCTGAGCACTACGCCTGCATGTTTCCTCTGTGGCATTCAACTTGTACAGCACGTAATCCGTGTCCAGCATACCATCTCCTGTCAGTTGCATCTTCAGGTAGTCATCTACGTGCTGTGCTAGTTGCCAACATCATCTCTGTAGGAATCGGCACGGGTTTCGAAAAAGACGATCGTGTGAAACCCAGCTCGCGCTATTCGTCCACGAGACTCAGAGGGACATAGACACGGGTTCACAGGTAGATGCCGTGTTTCTCGACTTCCGCAACGCCTTCGATACAGTTCCCCACAGTCGTTTAATGAAGAAAGTAACAGCATATGGACTATCAGACCAATTGTGTGATTGGATTGAACAGTTCCTAGATAACAGGACGCAGCATGCCATTCTCAATGGAGAGAAGTCTTCCGAAGTAAGAGTGATTTCACATGTGCCGCAGGGGACTGTCGTAGGACCGTTGTTATTCACAATATACATAAATCACCTTGTGGATCACATCGGAAGTTCACTGAGACTTTTTGCGGCTGATGCTGTGGTATATCGAGAGGTTGTAACAATGCAAAATTGTACTGAAATGCAGGAGGATCTGCAGCGAATTGACGCAGGGTGCAGGGATTGGCAATTCAATCTCAATGGAGACAAGTGTAATGTGCTGCGAATACATAGAAAGAAAGATCCCTTATCATTTAGCTACAGTATAGCAGGTCAGCGACTGGAAGCAGTTAATTCCATAAATTATCTGGGAGTACGCATTAGGAGTGATTTAAAATGGAGTTATCATATAAAGTTGATCGTCGGTAAAGCAGATGCCAGACTGAGATTCATTGGAAAAATCCTAAGGAAATGCAATCCGAAAACAAAGGAAGTAGGTTAGAGTACGTTTGTTCGCCCACTGCTCGAATACTGCTCAGCAGTGTGGGGTCCGTACCAGATAGGGTCGATAGAAGAGAGAGAGAAGATCCGACGGAGAGCAGCGCGCTTCGTTACAGGATCATTTAGTAATCGCGAAAGCGTTACGGAGATGATAAACTCCAGTGGAAGACTCTACAGGAGAGACGCTCAGTAGCTCCGTATGGGCTTTTGTTGAAGTTTCGAGAACATACCTTCACCGAGGAGTCAAGCAGTATATTGCTCCCTCCTACGTATATCTCGCGAAGAGACCGTGAGGATAAAATGAGAGAGATTGGAGCCCACACAGAGGCATACCGACAATCGTTCTTTACGCGAACTGTACGAGACTGGAATAGAAGGGAGAACCGATAGAGGTACTCAAGGTACCCTCCGCCACACACCGTCAGGTGGCATGTGGAGTATGGGTGTAGATGTAGATCGCAATTATTTTCTTCACTACTATTGGTCTTTATGTACATTCAGTTTGGCACTAGGTTTCATTTATGTATGAACCATCTTCAGTACCGTATTTATGCACTGCCGTGTGGTTCACGTTTTTTTTTAATTGTGCATATAATTGTTGTGCAGCATTTCATATTATAGTTTCTTCTTTTCCTATTAACTCAGCTGTCTTCTGATGACAATGTTTTTAAATGTGCCAATAAACGAAATTGCGACAGAGTCTTCCCACAATGCATTAAGTGTCTCATAATACGTACAAACGAGTGTGAAGTATTCTTTGAGTAAGTACCGTAGTAACAATGTGAGCATGTTAGCATTAGTCACGTTGTGTTGACAGTATGCTTTATACAGAAGTGGCCAGCAGTGGTCGGTTACGACTGTTAGATAGTAAGTTGACTCGTGTCGCGTCCCTGAAGGCTGTCCTTCACAGTCGGACTCACGGAACACACTGCACGGATCATTGATTCAATGACTTTTCGTGACCTCAAAAACTCGTGTGGATGGAAGAACTGTCCTACTAGTAAATTTTATACGGAGCTGTAAATAGTTGCCGTTTTTCCTGCAGGAATACAAAATCGCAGTCTGCCCGGAGTGAGTACAGTCCGTATGCTCGGTGCGTCATCTCCTCTTTCTGTGCTCCTCCAGATCCGTATTTTGACTGTAATTGGTGCTGTGGAACACTGGCTCCCCCTGACTGTTTTCATTGCTGTCACAGTCTAGGTCACGTTCAGATTAGAGTAAACGCTTCAAATTCCACATAATTATTTTACTTGGGTGTGCGGCAGTTTGATTTCTCTTACATTCGGATCGTTCTGTTTTCTCTCGCAGGTCACCGACACGGCGGAACTGCTCCGGCGGCCGGTCGAGATATACGTCGAGGAGGAACGCGTGAGTAAGCCCAGCCCATGTTTCTCACTTTTGTTCTTCGCTGGCCTTTTCACCTGCAGCTTACAGAACTATTGGCTCGCCACACTGCTCACTGTTGCGACCCTGTCCACACGACGAACGGCAACAATAAGGAGCGAAGTGCACTTCGTACACTTAAAGTATTCACAGTCGACTGAAAACGACAAACAAACACCGGCAAGTTGTTTGAGAACATTTTTGCACGTTACCCCATACCTTTACCCATACCTGAGCTTACAGAGGTATCTTACTGCAACAGCAGAACTCCTAGACAAATGACGAGCTGTGTGAGCACCACCCACGTCCCAGAGTCGTGTCATGCCTTTATGCCCTCACCCTGCTAGGGGGTTCTTACTTCAGTGTTATTATTGTTGTTGATGTTATTATTATTATTATTATTATTACTACTATTGCTATTATTTTAGTTGCTGGTGATTCATGTTCCAAGTTTAAGGTTTAGGAAAAAAGGGCACATAGTTCTAATATATAAAATGGATGCAATTAATGTATAGCATGTCTTATAAAAAGTGAAAATGAGTCTCTTCCTTTTGTGAACTAGAACTATGCCATTTTTTATATAAATGATTAGTGGAAAATCTCATATAAAGATGTGAAACATATACTAACAGAGATAGAGGGGTGGCCAGTACTTACCTCAGCTTAGTACAGCCGACAGATAACACAAAAAAAAAAAAAAAAAAAAAAACACAGAGAATTTACATTCCTAGCTTTCGGAACTTTGTTCCTTCACCAGGAAGAAGAGAGGGGAAAAAAGGGGAAGAAGGGAAGGTGGATTCAGTTACTCCCAACCCAGGTTATGAAGCAACAGGGAACATGGGTTGTGAGTAACTGAATCCACTTTCCCTTCTTCCCCTTTTTTCCCCCCTCTCCCCTCCCTGATGAAGGAACAAAGTTCTGAAAGCTAGGAATGTAAATTTCCTGTTCTGTTTTGTGTTATCTATCGGCTGTACTGAGCTAAGTACTGGCCAGCCCCTCTATCTCTTTGTCAGTATTTTTTATATAAATTTCTCTATGTACCTCGGTCGTACTTTTTGTGTGCTTTTGTGTGTTCCTTGGTGCCGATAAAACAGATTGACGTGTACAGAGGGGCGATTCAGCTAGTGTAAATTGTCGGCCTCTCAATCTGTTTTTACAACAAATACATACAACATGTAAATTTTTGGACATATTGTGGCATACTAAACCATTACTAAGCCTCGGAAGATAAATTAATTTGTCAAATCTGGTGAAGCAAAATAAAAATGTACTTGTAACAAATAACGGAATTTTATTCTGAAATATACAGGTTGAATCAGCTAAGCTTGCACTGCATATATTGCCAAAATGGAAAGTGCTATTGATGTGCAGTTTCCACAGAATGGATTGGTAGTCAAGGTCTCGTATTCTTAGCCAATAAACGAAGTGTTATAATACTGTCGCAGCAGAAGCTGAGTAGTACCGTGGTGTAGTGGTTATGGTACTAAACTGTTGCACGGAGGGTCGTGAGTTCAAAACTCACCTCTGCTGTACAATTTTAATTTCTATATTCGGTTTAAGTACATTCTAGAAGTAT
Organism: Schistocerca americana; assembly: GCF_021461395.2. Lineage (NCBI taxonomy): Eukaryota > Metazoa > Arthropoda > Insecta > Orthoptera > Acrididae > Schistocerca > Schistocerca americana. Next base: position 208,196,291 of record NC_060129.1, on the reverse strand, counting down.
CCGCAAGTGTCAAGAATCATTGTACTGGAATGTTCTGTAGCTGTATATATACTGTGTGTGTTCTGGCCAGAGGCAGTTCGCTCCGCACTCTTGTATGTGCATGTGCTGAATAAACCTTCGGTAAGTGAAGTTAGTGTTCGTCATTCAGCTAATTGCTCCTCCTCCTACGTGACATTATTCTGGTGCAGGCGCTGGGTATCGGAACTTGTGATAGCGCACATTACCGACGGCGCAGTGGCTCCCATTCAGGCACAGAATCAAACGCCCCATAGAGAACATCACGCACGACGACCAGGTACTACCCTGGAAAGAAGTTGTTACCTACCTAGCGTTAAAACTGGATAAAAATCTGACATTCACCCACCACATCAGAGGGGCCAGAAACAAGGGCTCTTTCAGTTATATCCACTCCTTAAAGGCAGGGGACTCACAGTACCTGCCAAACTCAAAATTTGGAAAACGATCATCCTGCCAGCCATGCTCTACGGATCAGAAGCGTGGAGCATGGCTGCGGACACCAACCTCAAACAGTTCGAAAGTATCCAAAACAAAGCCTTCCGAATCGTTGCTGACGCTCTGTGGTTCTCGAGCAATGAGGAGATCAGAGCACCAGCAACAGCCCTCATTCTATCATCTCATAAAACAAAGATCATTTAAATTCTATGAATCGTCCAACGCATCACCACACCAACTCATCAACTCTCTGGGAAGGGATGAAAACCCTGACCAGAGAGCACCGATCACTACCATCCATCGCCAATTCAGGCGATAGTGATATGAATTCAAACGCAACCATACACTTACATCATCATCATCGCCGCCGCCTCCACTGACATCATCTACCCAGGGGAAAAAACGACCCCCAGCCAGTTCCGTATAACCCCCGAATCCGCACCACCAAGGGTCATTTCGTGAGACAGAGCGTTTTCAAGGACGCTGGTTCTTCAAACACGTCATGGGTATAGACCCAGCCATTTCACGTCCCACCAGGCCACGACAGAGCCGCCGTTTTTGGCGAGAAACCTGAGTTCGAGCCATATTCGACAGATCGCCATCTTCAAGAGACAGAACGAGAAGAGGACGTTACGATGGCGGCAGCTGTGTACCACCACGTGAGGCATCCTTCTGGGTTCTCTGGTGACGATGGCCGAGGTCCAAACAAGTGGCTGAGGAAACCTGAGCATATAGCCAAATTTAATGAATGGGATGACGCCGTGTGTTTGGCTAACGTACACTCCTGGAAATTGAAATAAGAACACCGTGAATTCATTGTCCCAGGAAGGGGAAACTTTATTGACACATTCCTGGGGTCAGATACATCACATGATCACACTGACAGAACCACAGGCACATACGAGGTGTGGCTAGAAAAAAACCGGACTAGTACTGGTGAAACAATAAAACGAATGCAATAAGGCTGAAAGTCGCGTGGTCTGTCACGTGACTCTCGCTCCGCCTACTGCTCGAGTTTCATCTGCCTCCTGCACTCAGTCTGCCCGTGGCGTCTGTTTTAAGTAGTTGACGTTTTGTCTGTGCGTCGGAAAATGTTGAGTGTACAGAAAGAACAGCGTGTTAACATCAAATTTTGTTTCAAACTAGGATAATCTGCAAGTGAAACGTTTGTAATGTTACAACAAGTGTACGGCGATGATTGTTTATCGCGAACACAAGTGTTTGAGTGGTTTAAACGATTTAAAGATGGCCGCGAAGACACCAGTGATGACACTCGCACTGGCAGACCATTGTCAGCAAAAACTGATGCAAACATTGAAAAAATCGGCAAACTTGTTCGACAAGATCGCCATTTAACAATCAGAGCAGTGTCTGAGTTAACAGGAATTGACAAGGAAAGTGTTAGGCAGATTCTTCATGAAAGTTTCAACATGAACAAAGTGTGTTCAAAAATGGTTCCAAAGTGTCTCACAATTGAACAGAAGGAACGCCGAAGAATGATTTGTTCTGACATCCTGGAAAACATTGAAAGTGATCCCACCTTCTTACAAAATGTTATTACTTGCGATGAATCGTGGTTTTTTACTTACGATCCCGAAACTAAATGCCAATCGATGCATTGGAAAACTCCTGGTTCTCCACGACAAAAAAAAGCACGAATGTCAAAATCGAAATTCAAGGCAATGATGATTGTTTTTTTTGACATGAAAGGCATTGTGCACATTGATTGCGTACCAGAGGGACAAACAGTGAATCAGCATTACTACATTAGCGTCCTGGCTACCCTACGTGAGCGAGTACGGAGAAAACGGAACGATTTGTGGAGAAAAAAGTCATGGATCCTTCACCAAGACAATGCCCCAGCTCACAGTGCGTTGTCAGTGAAGACGTTTTTGGCAAAACACAACATTCCCATCTTAGATCATCCACCCTACTCACCTGATTTGGCCCTCTGTGACTTTTTTCTTTTCCCTAAAGTCAAGTCAGCTTTGAAAGGAACTAGATTTGAGACTGTTGAAGCAGTAAAAGAAAAAGCGACGGAAGTAATGTATGGACTTACCGAAAATGATCTGCAGCATTGCTATGAACAGTGGAAAATTCGTATGGAGCGGTGTAGAGACCGAGGAGGAGAGTACATTGAAGGTGATAACATGAAATTGTAAATAATTGTAAATGTTTTTTTCCAGCATCAGTCCGGTTTTTTTCTAGCCGCACCTCGTAGACACAGGCAACAGAGCATGCACAATGTCGGCACTAGTACAGTGTATATCCACCTTTCGCAGCAATGCAGGCTGCTATTCTCCCATGGAGACGATCGTAGAGATGCTGGATGTAGTCCTGTGGAACGGCTTGCCATGCCATTTCTACCTGGCGCCTCAGTTGGACCAGCGTTCGTGCTGGACGTGCAGACCGCGTGAGACGACGCTTCATCCAATCCCAAACATGCTCAATGGGGGACAGATCCGGAGATCTTGCTGGCCAGGGTAGTTGACTTACACCTTCTAGAGCACGTTGGGTGGCACGGGATACATGCGGACGTGCATTGTCCTGTTGGAACAGCAAGTTCCCTTGCCGGTCTAGGAATGGTAGAACGATGGGTTCGATGACGGTTTGGATGTACCGTGCACTATTCAGTGTCCCCTCGACGATCACCAGTGGTGTACGGCCAGTGTAGGAGATCGCTCCCCACACCATGATGCCGGGTGTTGGCCCTGTGTGCCTCGGTCGTATGCAGTCCTGATTGTGGCGCTCACCTGCACGGCGCCAAACACGCATACGACCATCATTGGCACCAAGGCAGAAGCGACTCTCATCGCTGAAAACGACACGTCTCCATTCGTCCCTCCATTCACGCCTGTCGCGACACGACTGGAGGCGGGCTGCACGATGTTGGGGCGTGAGCGGAAGACGGCCTAACGGTGTGCGGGACCGTAGCCCAGCTTCATGGAGACGGTTGCGAATGGTCCTCGCCGATACCCCAGGAGCAACAGTGTCCCTAATTTGCTGGGAAGTGGCGGTGCGGTCCCCTACGGCACTGCGTAGGATCCTACGGTCTTGGCGTGCATCCGTGCGTCGCTGCGGTCCGGTCCCAGGTCGACGGGCACGTGCACCTTCCGCCGACCACTGACGACAACATCGATGTACTGTGGAGACCTCACGCCCCACGTGTTGAGCAATTCGGCGGTACGTCCACCCGGCCTCCCGCATGCCCACTATACGCCCTCGCTCAAAGTCCGTCAACTGCACATACGGTTCACGTCCACGCTGTCGCGGCATGCTACCAGTGTTAAAGACTGCGATGGAGCTCCGTATGCCACGGCAAACTGGCTGACACTGACGGCGGCGGTGCACAAATGCTGCGCAGCTAGCGCCATTCGACGGCCAACACCGCGGTTCCTGGTGTGTCCGCTGTGCCGTGCGTGTGATCATTGCTTGTACAGCCCTCTCGCAGTGTCCGGAGCAAGTATGGTGGGTCTGACACACCGGTGTCAATGTGTTCTTTTTTCCATTTCCTGGAGTGTATTTTCCTACTTGGATGGCACTGCCAAGCAATGGTATGAGAACAACGAGGGGAAGTTCACAAGCTGGGAAGTATTCCTGGCGGAACTGCGCGAGTATTTCGGCGACACACAACGACAGAAGTGCGAGGCTGAAGAGAAATTAAAGTCCGTGGCACAGCGTCCAGGAGAAAGTGCAGCATCCTACACTCGAGACGTCTTGCAGCTGTGTAAAATACTGGATCCTAGAATGGAGGAGGAAGGTAAGGTTGCACATATCATGAAGGGTGCTGCTGAGGACGTGTATCAAGCCCTACTCCTGAAGGAGGTTTCGACAGCAGACGACTTCATAAAATGGTGCCAGTATATCGAGACAATGCATAAAAAAAAAAAAAAAAAATTACACGCAAGAAGTTTGAACGGCTTCCAAACGTAGTATCGATGTCTGTGATGCAGGAAGCAACTGATTTCACAAGAGTTCATCAGATAGTGAGAGAGGAAGTTCAGAAGGCACTCGGATTGCACGGCAAGCTTAAAACCGAGACGCTTCAAGAGGTCATAATGGAGGAAGTGGAACAGATATCGAACCCAATCTATCGTCCTTCATTTCCCTCTAAAACGGTGAAAAAGTAGAGACCCAGGCGGAGTTACGTTCCTGCAGTGCCGCATGAGGATCCTGTTTGGGCACCGAGGAAGACTGATATCTGGAGGACCCAGGATAACCCAGGATAACCGACCAGTGTGTTTCCACTGCGGACGACCGGGACACGGGGTGCGCTGTTGTCGAGAAAGGCGGCAGATATTTGATGATGCCCGATCTTAGCTGACACCAACTTCGGGACGACGAAGACGAACATGATGATGTGGGTGCAGGACGACGTAGGTCACCATTGCCGCAAGCTAGCCGCCGGAGAGAACGGTCCCCAACACGCCGATCGAGGTCTCCGTCACCGTTTAGAAGCTCCAGCCGATCACGTAGCTGCCGCAACCTGGAAAACTAAAGGGTGGAGGTGAGGCCGCCGAAGAGAAAAATCCTCCGCTGTCGATCACTACAAAAATGATAGGAAACTAAGTCGATATCTTCATCGATGGCCGACCACCCCGAGCTCTTGTGGACTCTGGAGCATCATATTCAGTCATTTCGGAGAAGTAGCATTGCCAGTAAGAGAAAACCGTATTCGTCAACAACAAAACATCTCTGCTGAAGGTGGCTAATGGGAAGACGTATACCATTCGTGTGGACTGTGGGTGTAAGTGGCCATACACAGAATTCCTCATCTTACAAGAGTGTAGTCATGACGTCATTATCTGGTGGGACTTTTTGAAAGCTTCTCAGGCAATTACAGATTGTGTACTTATATGGATACGGCGTCTGTTCTTTCGGACATGTCGGATGCCCACATATTCTCCGAACTCTTACGGGTCTCGGTAAGAATGTCTTCAACGAGTAATGAGTATGTTGGGGTGAGACACTACAAATGTAGTGTGTGGACATACTAGTTGAGAATGTGGGCCTCGCGGGAAGCGTGCAAGGGAGAAGTCCCTGCAGTCGCACTTCCCCCCGTGCCCTGGGTGGCTCAGATGGACAGAGCGTCTGCCGTGTAAGCAGGAGATTACGGGTTCGACTCCCAGTCGGGGCACACATCTTCACCTAACCCTGTTGTTATATATATATCAATGCCTGTCAGCAGCTGAAGGTATTAATATAATTCTAATTTCATTATAGATTGTGGTCACTCAAAGATTGAGATACTGTGAACAGGAAGACGCGCGTCCGAGTGTGTGCAGACTGTGTGTGCTGGATGAAGTGATCACTCCTGCAGTCTGCACTAGAAAGGTGACTTTCACATGTCGTGAACCCGTGGATCTTGTAGTGGAACGTAAGAGAAGCATACCAGTGGAGAATGACTTGGCCATCCCGCCCCCTGTCGTCACGTTTGAGAATGGATTCGATGAACTGTGGACAGTTAATTGTCGCCGAGAACCGCAGATCCTTCCAAGACACACGTGCGTAGCAAACACGCTGAGCCGTTAATTGAAGAACAGCTGAGCCTCATAGAAACCTCCCATGCCAAGTCTGTGGGCAGATGAGTGCTACTACTAAGAGACGAGATCTTCTAGCTCGACTATCACCAGATCTCACTAAGGAACAACAGAAGCGGCTACTTGCCATTCTCCAAGAGTTCTCTGAATGCTTCAGTCCACAAGTGACGGGCAAATTAGACAAATCGATGGTGAAGCACCGGATTAGAACTCGAGACCATCAACCAAAAAGCCAGAGAGCATACCGTGTGTCAGCAATGGAACGTCGAATAATTCGCGACGAGGTAGAGAAAATGGTCAAGAATGACATCATTCAGCCTTCCCAGAGCCCACGGTGGTCACCAGTGGTTCTCGTCATGAAGAAGGATGGCAGTTGGCGCTTTTGTGTTGATTACAGGAAGCTTAATAAGACAACTAGAAAGGACGTTTACCCTCTCCCACGAATTGACGATACACTAGACCGTCTGAAGGGGGCCAAGTTTTTCTCAACCGTGGACATGTACTCGGGATACTGGCAAATCGAATTGGATGAGGCTGATCGTGAGAAAACTGCATACATATCCCCTGAGGGCCTGTAAGAGTTTGGGGTAATGCCGTTTGGTTTGTGTAATGCACTAGCAACTTTTGAACTGATGATGGATAATCTTCGTCACCTGAAGTGGTCAATGTGTCTTTGTTATTTAGGTGACATTATAGCGTTCGCAGAGACATTTGATGAACATATAAAAAGACTCCTGGCCATTCTTAAGTGTCTTCAACAAGGCAGACTGAAACTTAATCCAGGAAAGTGTCTCTTTGGAGCAAAAGAAATCGAAACACTTGGACACCTTGTGTCAAACGAAGGTGTGCAGCCAGACCCAGAAAAGGTGACGTCTGTAATGGAATTTCCAATTCCTAAAGGTATCGGAGATGTGAGAAGCTTCCTCAGATTATGTTCTTATTACCGTCATTTTATCAAAGACTTTTGTATCAAAGCCAGGCCACTCCAAGAATTGTTAAAAGCTGATGCGAAATTTATGTGGGGTGGTGCTCAACAAGATTCTTTTGATGTGCTGCGAAAAGCTCTGACGACTGCCCCTGTACTTGGTCTGTATGGTGAGGGAGCACCCACAGAACTACACACAGACGCCAGTGGGTATGGAATCGGTGCTGTTCTGGTGCAAATTTCGAATGGAAAAGAGAGGGTTATGGCCTATGCTTCTAGGACACTTACAAAAGTCGAGGATCTGCAAGAGATTTCTCTGGCCAGGTTTGTTTAGGAGTGTCCGTCGCTGTGTGTCGCACTTTCGAGAGTGCCAGAGGAGAAAGGCAGTTCCTCAGAAACCACCTGGCCGACTCGTACCAGTTCCACGAGCCAAAACGCCTTTCCAGCGTGTTGGGATTGACCTCCTCAGATGATTTCCAACGTCTGCTAGTGGCAGTAGATGGATTATTGTTTGCACTGATTATCTCACATGCAATTCAATTACAAAAGCCGTGAAAACAGCCGAAGCAGCCCAAGTAGCCAAATTCGTCACGGAAGACATCATATTAAAACACGGTGCCCCGAGGTCGTTAATTACAGATTGAGGGAAAGTTTTTCAGTCGAATCTCGTGACAGAGATAAACTGTCGGTGTAAAGGGTTTACTGAATGCCTTAATGAGTCCTCGGCCGACACGCTGTCAGTGTTCGCCAATGTCGAGCAGAGCACCTGGGACGAGGCGCTGCTACCTATTGTGACGGGGTTGCCTACAACACCGGCAAGCAAGACGGTACACGGGCGTGTGGCGAATACGACGACGGACACTGTGTTTCCGTTACATCCTGACGACGTGGAAGACGAGTACGACAGCCAGGTGTTAACCGGAGTTGAGGAAGCTCGGCAGTTAGGTCGACTCCGCACGCTGCGGGCCGAAGGTACGAAGCGAGGAGCCACCGCCCTCTTCTCTACCAGCCTGGTGACCTCGTCTGGATCTTCACTCCTGTTCGGAAGGTCGGTCTCTCCTCAGGCGCTACTTTGGACCTTATGAGGTTGTAAGATGTGTCTGATGTTGATGACTTGGACTCCGACACGAGATGACGAAATATCGAGAGATAAGGTCTACGGAGGATCCTGCCACCCGGGGTAAATTCGAAGCTCCGGCGACCGGCGACGAGCAAAAGGTTACGAAGAGGCGTAGCGGCAAAAGAAGTTCTGAGAAGATCTTCACCGCCAGGGCGAGCATCGGTCATCGGGAGTCTGAGTAGGCAGGACCGATGACTCGTTCCAAGGACTAGCAGGACGTAACACCGAGGCGCTGTTCTCTTAAGGACAGGGCAGTGACGCGCAAGAAGCTCAGTAGCAACGTGGTGTAGTGGTTATGATACTGAACCGTAGCATGCAGGGTCGTGAGTTCAAAACTAACTTACACTGTACAATTTTAATTTCTGTATTCGGTTCGAGTACATTCTAGAAGTATCCACAAATGTCAAGAATCATTGTACTGGAATGTTCTCTAAACATTGCACGTGGGAAAAATATATCTAAAAACAAAGAAGCTGTAACTTACAAAACGAAAGCGTTGGTATGTTGGAGACAATAAAAAACACACACACAAAATTCAAGCTTTCGCAACACACGGTTGCCTCATCAAGAAAGAGGTAAGGAGAGGGAAAGACGAAAGGATGTGGGTTTTAAGGGAGAGGGTAAGGAGTCATTACAATCCCGGGAGTGGAAAGACTTACCTTAGGGGGAAAAAGGACACACACACACACACACACACACACACACACACACACACACACGTGTAAATGCAAAGAGGTTGGGCAGAGATGTCAGTTGAGGCAGAAGTATGGAGTCAAAGATGTTGTTGAATGACAGGTGAGGTACAAGGAGCAGCAACTTGAAACTTGAAATTACCGGAGGTTGTCTTCCCATTACCCACCAGGCGTCAACCTCCGCTAATTTCAAGTTTCAAGTTGCTGCTCGTACCTCACCTGTCATTCAACATTCTTTGCTTCTGTACTTCCACCTCGACTGACATCTCTGCCCAACCTCTTTGCATTTACATATGTCTGCCTGTGTGTGTATATATCTGGATGGAGGTGTGTGTGTGTGTGTGTGTGTGTGTGTGTGTGTGTGTGTGTGTGTGTGTGTGTGTGTGTGTGTGTACCTGTCCCTTTTTCCCCCTAAGGTAAGTCTTTCCGCTCCCGGGATTGGAATGACTCCTCTCCCTTAAAACCCACATCCTTTCGTCTGTTCCTTACCTCTTCCCTGATATATATACACTCCTGGAAATTGAAATAAGAACACCGTGAATTCATTGTCCCAGGAAGGGGAAACTTTATTGACACATTCCTGGGTTCAGATACATCACATGATCACACTGACAGAACCACAGGCACATAGACACAGGCAACAGAGCATGCACAATGTCGGCACTAGTACAGTGTATATCCACCTTTCGCAGCAATGCAGGCTGCTATTCTCCCATGGAGACGATCGTAGAGATGCTGGATGTAGTCCTGTGGAACGGCTTGCCATGCCATTTCCACCTGGCGCCTCAGTTGGACCAGCGTTCGTGCTGGACGTGCAGACCGCGTGAGACGACGCTTCATCCAGTCCCAAACATGCTCAATGGGGGACAGATCCGGAGATCTTGCTGGCCAGGGTAGTTGACTTACCCCTTCTAGAGCACGTTGGGTGGCACGGGATACATGCGGACGTGCATTGTCCTGTTGGAACAGCAAGTTCCCTTGCCGGTCTAGGAATGGTAGAACGATGGGTTCGATGACGGTTTGGATGTACCGTGCACTGTTCAGTGTCCCCTCGACGATCACCAGTGGTGTACGGCCAGTGTAGGAGATCGCTCCCCACACCATGATGCCGGGTGTTGGCCCTGTGTGCCTCGGTCGTATGCAGTCCTCATTGTGGCGCTCACCTGCACGGCGCCAAACACGCATACGACCATCATTGGCACCAAGGCAGAAGCGACTCTCATCGCTGAAGACGACACGTCTCCATTCGTCCCTCCATTCACGCCTGTCGCGACACCACTGGAGGCGGGCTGCACGATGTTGGGGCGTGAGCGGAAGACGGCCTAACGGTGTGCGGGACCGTAGCCCAGCTTCATGGAGACGGTTGCGAATGGTCCTCGCCGATACCCCAGGAGCAACAGTGTCCCTAATTTGCTGGGAAGTGGCGGTGCGGTCCCCTACGGCACTGCATAGGATCCTACGGTCTTGGCGTGCATCCGTGCGTCGCTGCGGTCCGGTCCCAGGTCGACGGGCACGTGCACCTTCCGCCGACCACTGGCGACAACATCGATGTACTGTGGAGACCTCACGCCCCACGTGTTGAGCAATTCGGCGGTACGTCCACCCGGCCTCCCGCATGCCCACTATACGCCCTCGCTCAAAGTCCGTCAACTGCACATACGGTTCACGTCCACGCTGTCGCGGCATGCTACCAGTGTTAAAGACTGCGATGGAGCTCCGTATGCCACGGCAAACCGGCTGACACTGACGGCGGCGGTGCACAAATGCTGCGCAGCTAGCGCCATTCGACGGCTAACACCGCGATTCCTGGTGTGTCCGCTGTGCCGTGCGTGTGATCATTGCTTGTACAACCCTCTCGCAGTGTCCGGAGCAAGTATGGTGGGTCTGACACACCGGTGTCAATGTGTTCTTTTTTCCATTTCCAGGAGTGTATATATAGTGTGTGTGTGTTCTGGCTGGAGGCAGTTCGCTCCGCGCTCTTGTATGTGCAAGTGCTGAATAAACCTTCGTTAAGTGAAGTTAGTGTTCGTCATTCACCTAATTACACCTTCTTCTACATGACAATACCTAGAAAGTGTATCTTTTCTGTAAACATACATTCTTTTAAAATGGAAAAATGGCTGTGGCGATTGAAAAACTGAACGTGGAGTAAATTACCAAGTCAGTGGTGGTCACTGTGGGATTGTAGTGCGAGTTCTTAGAGAGAGATAGCATTTTGAAAGGTTTCCATACCGACAATTGAACAACACCTGTGGTAGCACACACACACTAAAGGAGAACACAAGTGCAGACACTAGCGATGTGGATTCTGAGTAGTAATGAGACAACTGACCGTAAAAGGTTGTGTTCAAAATGACCACGAGCAGTGGCTATAGATGCTCTGTCTAGTATGGAACGACTGCTACACACGTGCTGGCATTTCAGCGGAGCTATCTGAGCAGGTTGCGGTAATACGTCAACTGTGCATCGTCAGGCGTAGCTGGGTGCCCTTGTAGGCAGTGTCTTTAGCTTTCCCTACTCAAAAATATCTACACGCACCAAATTCCAGGAATGGGCTGTTTGAGCTACAAGTCCTCCACATCCGATCCGACGATTTGGTCAGAGTTTCTGAAGACACGCTGTAGTGTAGCACCTCGCGCACTACGGGCTGGCCGGCCGTCGTGTCGGTACCGCAGGTTCTTCCCGGTCTGCAGAGGAATGTCTTCTATCGTCTGTGGAAGATGGCCTGTTAGGAGACTGTGATACTCGTGTGCATTCAATGTTCCGTCTGTGAGCTGACGGTTCACTATCCCACACCACACGTTTAAACTCCGTGGAAGCTGACGTACCACCTGTCCAACCCGACAGGTATCGTCGACTGACCGACAGTTGCAGGTCTTCGCAATTCACCCGGTCGCGATCGGTAAATACGGTTTCGTCGCTAAACAGACACGTTTGGAGTATCTCGTCTTAATGACCGTGTACAGAAGTTAATACGATTCTCGTAATCATTTCCACACAGCTCTCGATGGAGAGTGTACTGGTTATTACCTATCTCGTTTCTTAGATAACTGAAAATTTGTGGAATATTACGCGGTATATTGTGGTAGGACCACACTCTTACCACGTGAATGAGAATAATACGAGTAGTTCCAGCACAGTTCCAACACAATTTCAGCAAGACTTATTTATTAGTAGCTGCTGAAAGATTACACACTGCAGATCTGGTTTGTCTAGGGGTTCTCGAAGTTTTGTTTGCAAAATAATCATTCCAACAAGCATGACCTGGGTTTTCTTCCTGTTTGAAATAAACACTACCGGATCTGAAATACTTTCAGCTAAAAATTATATTTATTTGTACTTTTTGTTAGTAACTACACCATTTTCACTACGAACATTGATACTCTAAATGCATTATGCTGCACTTGTCACGTAAACACGTCCATCTACCTCCAATACAAAGAAGTGGAGGGCAAGCCAACATGTGCCCGGAAGTTGCAGACATTCCTGCATTCCAGATTCTTTGGCCTACTGACCTTAATAAACTCAAAAGGTACATACATATAAATAAATACATATAAATATACAACATTTAACATCTCAAACGAATCCATTATTTATCATAAAAGAAAATATTCATAATTAAATAAATTAAACACGTTTTCTGGCAACATAATGAAGTTACCTTAACTCTTTACTGTGGGCATCGTGCTTTTCGCATGAGATAAACTTCATCTCCGACAGTTAATTATATTACAATAGAGACTAGAGACGGATAGGGACGGAACCTCCATCTGTGGGGAATGCGTAGGACGACTCGCCAGACTCGTGCCGCTCCCTCGTGCAGTTCTGTGGGACCAACATTAATTCTTCCCCTATTCTGTCCTCATTTGTTTCCTTCTGTTGCACTGCCTACGTGTTACACTACCACTATCACGTAACTGGTCTAAGAGGTCGACACATAGCTGCCGAGATTCTCGACATCTATTGTGATACTTTACCTCGTACACCGTACGAGAACGAGATGCGTTCTTCCTACACACTCCGTACACCGTGGCGCGTCAGCTCTTTCTGCGTCGGCAAATCCCGCCGTCGACTCGCGACCTACTACTCACACTGTCGAGTTGCAATGAACTCGAGGAACACAGGAGCGCGCTGTAAGAAAACGTAACATAACATCACCGCACTGAGCGACTGGGCAGGTTCGATTGCACAAACAGATGTCTGTGTGGAAGCTTTTCTAAATACGATATCTCGTAAATGTCTCGCACTAGAATCCTGCGACAACCACCACTGACATTCTAGTTAACCCTACTTTTAGTTCGTTAATGTCAATAGGCATTTTTACATTTAAGAAAGTGTATGTTTGCACAAAAGATAGACTTTAAGTATTATTTCAGTATGCTTATTGGTGAAGAGTAGAAGCCCCTGACTACCAGTCAATTCTGTGAGAACTGAAAATCGATAGCACTTTCCATTTCTGCAATTTCTGAGGAGTAAGTTAAGGCGATTCACCCTGTACACTAGAGTTGCTGAAAAATTAAAATACGCAACTTTCTTCGGCCCACGCACATACACGCGCATGCCCCATCAGGTCAAACGTTATCTGTAAGCCTGTGGTAGCTCTGTAACAGTGTCGGCTGTTTGTACGTATTTCTTGTCATTATCGGGAAAGATCCTCCAGTGTGTGCGTGCAGTTTTGTAAAAATGGCAGTACAGTACCGGCAATAACTTTCTAGCGGTCGAATTTCCACACCACATTTTCCGGAGCCTTCACAATATACGTGGGCCCTGATTGACCTCGGGTGCACTGCGTCGGCGCGAGATTATTTTTCCTCTCTGCCTGCCCGAGTTTCTCTCCGTGTTCTCCATATTTGTTTTTTTTTTCCTTTCAGGAGTCCGAGTGTGAAGACGAGGAGGCGGAGGCAGTGGTCGGCTGTGACCCGCTGTACGTGAAGCAGGAGCCGGTGAGTGGAGCTGCGTTCTGCCCTGCCCTGGGGATGTGGCTGCGTGGCTGTTCCAATATACACCCTCCCTCCCTCCCTCCCTCCCTCCCTCCCCTCCCCTCCCCTCCTCCTTTATTCTATCGCATTAATTCTACACTATCTTGAGATCGATCAGGCAGAATTTGTATAGTGATTTCACAAACATTTGTAATTTTGTTTATGCAATATTTGGATGTAATTTGCACAAGCAAATGGTTATCATGTGGTACACAGTGTAATCAGAAATTACTGGCCGTTTGAATCGATATCAGACCTCAGAATACACGCAGTATGCGCAGCAAGTAGAGGGTGACTCAAAAGAATGAGGAATGTTGGAATGGAGATCAATCTGTGAGCACAATTACTCCACACATATTTCTTTATGTCAGTGTATAGTACAGAGTGTCCCATTAATGATGTCACGAGCATTTTTATTTCTCAAATATCGTATCTGATAGACGGACTCCCCCTCGTGTAGTGGTTAATAAAAAAGAGAAAGAGAAGAAAACAAAAGGTTGAAAATGTGGGAAGAAATGGTGAATAAAAAAGGGGTTTTAAAATCGTTAATAACCTTGAAAAAGGGAAAGAATGAAATGCAAATAGGACTTCTTATTACAGAAAAGTTATCGGACTTCGTGATCTGGAAAAGCTATTGTTGGGGTGGTCCTTGGGACGTTTCTGAGCAAAAGTCAAACCAATTTCCACTACAAAAATTATTTCAAAGAGAACAGAGAATAACAGAATGTGATTAACAGGGGGAAATGGCGTAGACAAGAGTTCGTCCTTTACCATGTTAACACGTCTTCTCGCGTGCGGCGTCCAAGTCTTCTTCCCCAAAAATCTCCTGCTTGATTTTCTGCATGAAATGTCGTACCTACTCCGAAATCTTGCAATAAATTTCATTGTCCAGGAATTAGTAATGTGTACAAATTAAAACGGTCTTGATGTTGAATGCAATGTATTTTACGTTGCTACTTCCATCCTCCGAATTTCATACCAACTTCCACAATACGTCTGCACATCAATGAGTTTTTTCGTCTTCATCCGACCAAGACTAGCTAATAAGTAAGTTAAGCTTCCGCTCTCAAAGACAAAAGACGGCTAGAAAACAAATAGTTACAATTTCAGTACCTTCATTTTCTTACATATTTCCTCTACATCTTCCCGCAGCCCTACAGGAACATTGTGCGTGGCTCGAGCTAACATTTTGATGGGAATCCGGGAGGTTTCCTCTCACATTCTCACTCTAAGGCTAGGCGCAAATTGACACGAGTACAGCACGTGTGACGTGACACGACACTGCAGCGTGACACGCACGTGCCGCACGGGTCGCGCGGCTGCAGCGCACACTGCGACGCCTACACCGTACTTCACACGCGCCGGCTGGCGACGCTATGCGCTGACTGAACCGAAGCGCGCGCAACCTCTTATCTTTCTCAAACGATTTTACAGAAACTATTCTCTGAAAATATATGATTTTTGCCTTATTTGTAGCGTTATATGTCAGCTTCGTGACGAAGTGCCCATCACGTCGCTAATGACCATCCTTATTATGATGTACACATTTTAGTAAGACACTACGCAAAACTCAAAAAGTTTGCAACGAAAATTAGGGGTCGCTATGATTTTGCGTTTGGTGCGTGTTACACCGTATGTTGCCGCGTTTGAAATTTAGCTAACGTGCTGAATTTTAGTTTAGACGTGGGAGGAGACCTCTATCTGCCTCCGATCTCGAGAAAATGGATCCCATGTAGCGCGCTCACTTCCGACCTCACGCCCGCGAGAATGAAATACTCGCAACATCTCTCGTATCTCCTAAACCGCTCGAGACATCGAAACGAAAGTTTGGCGAGTAACGGCACACAACGAGGAGAGTGTTCTGCCAATTCAGACGTCGCTTATAATGCCCTCCAAACACGTCATTGGATTTTTAAGTGTTGGCTGTGCTACAGTCTGAGAGCAGTTGAACACATTTGTTGCATTAACCCAAAAAATTAGTCACAAAGTTGTAAGCAGGAATTTGTGGTGAAAAATGTCCACTACTCACAGTATTTTAATTTTTTACAAACTGAGTTTATTTGATTTCTGTAACATTTACCACAAGTATTGACACAAAATACACTCCTGGAAATGGAAAAAAGAACACATTGACACCGGTGTGTCAGACCCACCATACTTGCTCCGGACACTGCGAGAGGGCTGTACAAGCAATGATCACACGCACGGCACAGCGGACACACCAGGAACCGCGGTGTTGGCCGTCGAATGGCGCTAGCTGCGCAGCATTTGTGCACCGCCGCCGTCAGTGTCAGCCAGTTTGCCGTGGCATACGGAGCTCCATCGCAGTCTTTAACACTGGTAGCATGCCGCGACAGCGTGGACGTGAACCGTATGTGCAGTTGACGGACTTTGAGCGAGGGCGTATAGTGGGCATGCGGGAGGCCGGGTGGACGTACCGCCGAATTGCTCAACACGTGGGGCGTGAGGTCTCCACAGTACATCGATGTTGTCGCCAGTGGTCGGCGGAAGGTGCACGTGCCCGTCGACCTGGGACCGGACCGCAGCGACGCACGGATGCACGCCAAGACCGTAGGATCGTACGCAGTGCCGTAGGGGACCGCACCGCCACTTCCCAGCAAATTAGGGACACTGTTGCTCCTGGGGTATCGGCGAGGACCATGAAGCTGGGCTACGGTCCCGCACACCGTTAGGCCGTCTTCCGCTCACGCCCCAACATCGTGCAGCCCGCCTCCAGTGGTGTCGCGACAGGCGTGAATGGAGGGACGAATGGAGACGTGTCGTCTTCAGCGATGAGAGTCGCTTCTGCCTTGGTGCCAATGATGGTCGTATGCGTGTTTGGCGCCGTGCAGGTGAGCGCCACAATCAGGACTGCATACGACCGAGGCACACAGGGCCAACACCCGGCATCATGGTGTGGGGAGCGATATCCTACACTGGCCGTACACCACTGGTGATCGTCGAGGGGACACTGAATAGTGCACGGTACATCCAAACCGTAATCGAACCCATCGTTCTACCATTCCTAGACCGGCAAGGGAACTTGCTGTTCCAACAGGACAATGCACGTCCGCATGTATCCCGTGCCACCCAACGTGCTCTAGAAGGTGTAAGTCAACTACCCTGGCCAGCAAGATCTCCGGATCTGTCCCCCATTGAGCATGTTTGGGATTGGATGAAGCGTCGTCTCACGCGGTCTGCACGTCCAGCACGAACGCTGGTCCAACTGAGGCGCCAGGTGGAAATGGCATGGCAAGCTGTTCCACAGGACTACATCCAGCATCTCTACGATCGTCTCCATGGGAGAATAGCAGCCTGCATTGCTGCGAAAGGTGGATATACACTGTACTAGTGCCGACATTGTGCATGCTCTGTTGCCTGTGTCTGTGTGCCTGTGGTTCTGTCAGTGTGATCATGTGATGTATCTGACCCCAGGAATGTGTCAATAAAGTTTCCCCTTCCTGGGACAATGAATTCACGGTGTTCTTATTTCAATTTCCAGGAGTGTATTCCAAGTTCGCAAGCTGAAAATATTTTAGAGTATTTGCTAGTGACGTGCACGACTATCAAAAGTCCACAATTCGCTACTTCGAGTAATACGCCCTGTTCCAGATCTCGAACCCGACTGACTGCACACCTGAGCCAAAAGAAAGAAGTCACACACAAAGGTCGCTGTCCCTATTTAAGCACTCGCCTCGAAGTGAGTCGAGTGTACACACTTCCGACCTCTGCAACGTATTTAAATTTGATGTTATATACGTGTATTATACATAATTTAATAAATAAATTTCCTCAATTTCCTAGTACTGTTCTTAGGTTTTCTCTGACTTGAATACTTTTAAACAGTACTTTGCATTATTCGTCACTAATGCCCGTGTGTACGTCCACGTACGCAAGCAAGCATACCTGGTGTCCCGCAGCTCAGACTGGAGTTCGGGCATTCCAGACTTAGTGGATAAAGTTTCGATCAGCACCCTGCCTCTAGAAATAAACAATGTGAAATAAGTTTGTAGACGAGCTCACTTTCGAATCTCCCACATCACGATAGGCGCACAGTGGAGACGGCGAGCTCTGACTCGTGTGTCCCGTGTGGTGGCGCTGTCGTTTGTTGTGCGAGGTGTTTATCTGGACGCACACTTTCGTATGCACAATGTGCAATCTGCAGCCCGTCTCCGTGGAGCACCAGTTGACCCTCCCAGCTGCAAATGTACCAGTTAATTGAGCCACTGTCGTAGTCACACAAATATGGTACGTGGCGGTCTGAGGTGATCCGGAAAACATTCTCGATAATGTCGTGGTGCTCTACCTGTCGCATACTGTGCTGTACTCTTGTACAGTAATATTGACCGTCTACGGACTGCTAGACAAGTGCTTTTCTGTTGTTGCATCTAGAAATTCAGAAAATTAGTAGAAAGGTTGGCTCGTGAGGTATGCTGAAAGATTCTTTTCATTTAGTGAGGCTCTACTGTTTCTGCAGTATGTCAGACGGGAGCACATTGCCAATACATAATTCTGTTCTGAAATGAGGCCAAGTCTGTAGGAAAAACACTCGTCTCCTAGTGAGCTTTCGTAGAGCAGAGATGGGCCGAAACAGATTTTTGCTGTCGGCAACCGAAGCCGTTGCACAAATCAGTAGACATTCCTCCTTTGAATTTTTTTTTACTTTGAATTTCGCCACGCCACACTCGTTCCCTCAGATATAAATTATACCGTCGCAGCGGTATGTGCGCTCGACGGCAGAGAAAATATATAAGAAAAGGAAGTTACTAAAATTGTAGCTCTATTTGTTTTCTATCCGTCTTTTGTCTCTCGAGAGCAGAAGCTTAATGCAGACGTAAAAACTTATTAGCTAGTCTTGGTCGGATGGAGACGAAAAAACTCATTGATGTGCAGACGTATTGTGGAAGTTTGTATGTAATTCGGAGGGCGTAAAATTCATTGCATTCAACATCTACATCTACATCCATACTCCGCAAGCCGCCTGACGATGTGTGGCGGAGGGTACATTGAGTACCTCTATCGGTTCTCCCTTCTATTCCATTCTCGTATTGTTCGTGGAAAGGAGGATTGTCGGTATGCCTCTGTGTGGGCTCTAATCTCTCTGATTTTATCCTCATCGTATCTTCTCGAGATATACGTAGGAGGGAGCAATATACTGCTTGACTCTTCGGTGAAGGTATGTTCTCGAAACTTCAACAAAAGCCCGTACCGAGCTACTGAGCGTCTCTCCTGCAGAGTCTTCCACTGGAGTTTATCTATCATCTCCGTAACGCTTTCAAGATTACTAAACGATCCTGTAACGAAGCGCGCTGCTCTCCGTTGGATCTTCTCTATATCTTCTATCAACCCTATCTGGTACGGATCCCACACCGCTGAGCAGTATTCAAGCAGTGGGCGAACAAGCGTACTGTAACCTACTTCCTTTGTTTTCGGATTGCATTTCCTTAGGATTCTTCCAATGAATCTGTCTGGCATCTGCTTTACCGACGATCAACATTATATGATCATTCCATTTTAAATCACTCATAATGCGTACTCCCTGATAATTCATGGAATTAACTGCTTCCAGTTGCTGACCTGCTATTTTGTAGCTAAATGATATGGGATGTTTCTTTCTGTGTATTCGCAGCACATTACACTTGTCTCCATTGAGATTCAATTGCCATTCCCTGCACCATGCGTCAATTCGCTGCAGATCCTCCTGCATTTCAGTACAATTTTCCATTGTTACAACCTCTCGATACACCACAGCATCATTCGCAAAAAGCCTCAGTGAACTTCCGATGTCATCCACAAGGTCATTTATGTATATTGTGAATAGCAACGGTCCTATGACACTCCCTTCCGGCACACCTGAAATCACTCTTACTTCGGAAGACTTCTCTCCATTGAGAATGACATGCTGCGTCCTGTTATCTAGGAACTCCTCAATCCAATCACACAATTGGTCTGATAGTCCATATGCTCATACTTTGTTCATTAAACGACTGTGGGGAACTGTATCGAACGCCTTGCGGAAGTCAAGAAACACGGCATCTACCTGTGAACCCGTATCTATGGCCCTCTGATTCTCGTGGACGAATAGCGCGAGCTGGGTTTCACATGACCGTCTTTTTCGAAACCCATGCTGATTCCTACAGAGTAGATTTCTAGTCTCCAGAAAAGTCATTATTCTGGAACACAATACGTGTTCCAAAATTCTACAACTGATCGACGTTAGAGATATAGGTCTATAGTTCTGCACATCTGCTCGATGTCCCGGGGATGACCGGTGCCCTTTTCCAATCCTTTGGAACGCTACGCTCTTCTAGAGACCTACGGTACACTGCTGCAATACGGTTTTGTATACATTAGTAATTCCTAGACAATGAAATTTATTGCAAAATTTCGGAGCCGCTACCACTTTTCACGCAGAAATGAAGTACGAGATTTTTGAAGACCTGGACGCCGCACGAGAGAAGACGTGTTAACACGGTAAAGGATGAACTCTTATCTACGCCATTTCCCCCTGTTAATCACATTTTGTTGTTCTCTGTTCTCTTTAAAATAATTTGTGCAGTGGAGATTGGTTTGACTTTTGCTCAGAAACGCCACAAGGACCACCCCAACAATAGCTTTTCCAGATCACGAAGTCCGATAACTTTTCTGTAATACGAAGTCCGACTTTCATTTCATTCTTTCCCTTTTTCAAGGTTATTAACGATTTTAAAAACCCCTTTTTATTCACGATTTCTTCCCACATTTTCAACCTCTTCTTTTCTTCTCTTTTTCTTTTCTTCTCTTTTTCTTTTCTTCTCTTTTTCTTTTCTTCTCTTTTTCTTTTCTTCTCTTTTTCTTTTCTTCTCTTTTTCTTTTCTTCTCTTTTTCTTTTCTTCTCTTTTTCTTTTCTTCTCTTTTTCTTTTCTTCTCTTTTTCTTTTCTTCTCTTTTTCTTTTCTTCTCTTTTTCTTTTCTTCTCTTTTTCTTTTCTTCTCTTTTTCTTTTCTTCTCTTTTTCTTTTCTTCTCTTTTTCTTTTCTTCTCTTTTTCTTTTCTTCTCTTTTTCTTTTCTTCTCTTTTTCTTTTCTTCTCTTTTTCTTTTCTTATCTTTTTCTTTTCTTATCTTTTTCTTTTCTTATCTTTTTCTTTTCTTATCTTTTTCTTTTCTTATCTTTTTCTTTTCTTATCTTTTTCTTTTCTTATCTTTTTCTTTTCTTATCTTTTTCTTTTCTTATCTTTTTCTTTTCTTATCTTTTTCTTTCCTATTTACGTTTCGATCGACAACCGTATAACGGTGTCTCGTAATTGTTCCAGGAGTACTCGCTTCCGGAAGATGTGGCCAGTTTCCCCGGTTCGTCAAATGTAAAGGAGGAAGAGGAGCACGGAGACGCAGAGGTACGTAAAGCGTTCAGTGACCTTTCTTGGCAGTAGTAAAGATTTAGTGGATATGGTGTACCGATTAGCTCTCGCCAGACACGTACAGCTGTGCCGGTTTTTTAATGCTCAGACAGTGTGCGGGGGGCCGCCACAGTGTCGGTATTATTTCTACGTCTTTCCTCCCGGAAAATCCGACAGGCGGGGAGTCGATCGAGGACGAGGCGTGGAGCCCTTCTCCGGGGCGGAATGGTGGGGGGGGGGGGGGGGGGCAGGGGGGGTCTGTTCCGACCGGGACGCGTCCGCCGAGCCTCCGGTCCTCGAGAACACGTGCTGAGTCCGTCCTGTGTGCGGACATTTGCCACAGTTTCAGCTGCTCCGAAGGGTTGGGTCCCTTGTGTCTCCCCCCCCCCCCCCCTCCTCCTCCTCCTCCTCCTCCTCCTCCTCCTCCTCCTCCTCCTCCTCACTCGCCGCCCGACCCCCAGTAGAGGTACTTACTGAGCCGTTCCGCTGGTTCTCTTAACATAGGACTGGAATCTCTATGGATTTTCCGCCACATTTCCAGAGAGAGTTTAGTTGTGGAAACTATTAAATGCATCTCGCATTGAGATCCGCACCAAATTTCGAGCCTCAGTAAAACTTCACCAATCTTGGAGATTTGCAATCGTCTAAATTATACTTGCCTTTTTCGGTGCTCCTGCAGCAGCTTTCTGTCTTCTGTACCACGGGGGATCAGTTCCGTCTCTTATTAATTTATTTGGTATGAATCTCTGGAGTGTTGATACTATTTTTTTGAACTTAAGCCACATATGGTCTTCACTTAACATAGTTTGGAAGGATTGGAGACTGTCTCTTAGAAAGACGTCAAGCGAATTTTAGCTGCTTTTATAAGTAGATATATTCCGCGTTTAGGTTTGGTGAGTTTCTCTGTTCAAGGAATTGAGCCTCGCTACGGCTGTGTGTTCACTAATCCCTGTATCCGTCATGATGCTCAGGATTATTTGTGGTTAAGAGGTCGAGTGTGTTTTCGTAACCATTTACAATTTGAATGGCCTCGTGAACTAACTGTTCCAAATAATTTTAAAAAAAAGCATTTAGAACAATAATTGAAGTTGTTTTCTATCTACAATAGGGTACGAATATGTATTTCTGTCAACATACAGAAGGTAGATTGAAGTCACTGCCGACTATAGTTGTATGAGTAGGGAACCTGTTTGTGATGAGACTAGAGTTTTCTTTGAACTGTTCAGCAACTGTTTCATCTGAGACAGGGGGTCGGTAAAAGCAGGCAGTTTTTAATTTATTCCGGCTCTCGAATATAACCTCTGCCCATACTAAGTCACACGAACTATCTGCTTCAATGTCGCTTGTAAGATGGAACACACATCACAATTACGGCGTTTCCCCCCAAAACCTAGGATGTGACCCTGTAAATACCAGAGCTAAACAATGTAGAGCAACAACGTACGTTGCAAGCATACCATTCTGTATTACTTCATTTCCTTATTCCTAACATTTTAAAATTGAATGTCGACTTTAGATGACATGTCAATCATAGATGTTCTTATCTCCGTTTAGTGAACATATTTTCAGTCGTGTTTCGAACATTGTCCCGCTACACTTTATTAACTAATGTTTCGCCGCAAAGGATATCGGATTTTAGAGAGTAAATTAATATGGAGTATCTCGTTGTTCTTTCCAGACATTCACATACCCATTTCTTCTTTCCTTATTGTCTTTTGAGCATGCAGTTGTTGTAAATAAAGTAGGCACAAATGCAGTGGTCAAAAAGAAATGATTAGCGTGCATTCGCATTCTGTTTACATCGTTCCTTCGTTGATGCTCCCATGGCGATGGACTGTTTCTACCGCAATCAGTAAGCGTGAAAGGAAGCTACCGTACAGACAGAGGGATCTATGTTTATACTTGGCAGAACTAATTACATACCGACATAATCGTCTGTATTGCTTCCGTTTCCCAAAAGTAATAAATATTTCGATTTCGGAAAAGAAGCTCTGTATTTGGCCAAGATGTCGAACAAGGAGGTCCCTTACGTACTGGTTGTATCGAGTGAGATGTGGAGACGGCGGTTCGGAAGCGGACAGAAGTAGTACGAGGAAGGGCGTCCCTTAGGTGAGGGATCGCTACTCAAGCTACCTGGCCAAGGGGCGAGTGTGGCGAATGTCCGGTGCAGCAGGCAGTGCTGGGGCAGACGAGTGGGGGAGGTCTCTGCAGCAGGTGGCGCCCCCACTGGGGGGGACTGCCCCACCTTAAAGCCAGTGACGGGAACGACTGAATCCAAACACGGGCTGTTTCTTATCTACGTAAACGATTTGGGAGGCAATCTCAGCAGCCGTCTTCGGTTGTTTGCAGATGACGCCGTCGTTTATCGACTAATGAAGTCATCAGAAGATCAAAACAAACTGCAAAACGATTTAGGGGAAGTATCGGAATGGCGCGAAAAGTGGCGGTTGACCTTAAATAACGAAAAGTGTGAGGTCATCCACATCAGTGCTAAAAGAAACGCGTTAAACTTCGGTTACATGACAAATCAGTCTAATCTAAAAGCCGCAAACTCAAGTAAATATTTAGGTATTACAGTTACGAACAATTTAAACTGGAAGGAACAGACAGAAATTGTTGTGGGGGAAGGCTAACCAAAGACTGCGTTTTACTGGCAGGACACTTAGAAAATGTAACAGGCCTACTAAGGAGACGGCCTACACTACGCTTGTCCGTCCTCTTTTAGAATACTGTTGCGCGGTGTGGGATCCTTACCTGATAGGATTGACCGAGTACATCAAAAAAGTTCAAAGGAAGGTAGCACGTTTTGTATTATCGCGAAATATGGGAGAGAGTGTCACAGAAATGATACAGGATTTGAGCTGGAAATCGTAAAAAGAAAGGCGTTTTTCGTTGCGGAGGAATCTTCTCACGAAATCCGAATCACCAGTTTTCTCCTCCGAATGCGAAAACATTTCATTGACACCGACTTACATAGGCAGGAACGATCACCGAGATAAAATAACGGAAATCAGGGCTCGTGCGGAAAGATGTAGGTGTTCATTCTCCCCGCGCACTGTACGAGATTGGAATAATAGAGAATTGTGAAGGTGGTTCGATGAACCCTCTGCCAGGCACTTAAATGTGATTTGCAGAGTATCCATGTACATGTAGAATTGATTCGGTGCGTTGTTGGAAAACAATTGCCTCATTAGGTTGTAATCCTACATTTTCTTCAAATTATTCATTCGCTCTTGTGAACCGCATCAGCCTGCGGCACATTCACTTCTGAGCAGACAAGCATTTGGTCATCGTGCCGTCACTAAATCACTGTTCGTGACTACTCTGGCTCTCCGTTACCGCGTCTCGTCACTCTTACTGCTGTTCTGAAATTTGCTTTATATTACGTGCCAATGAACAGCTTTCAGCTCAGTTTTTCATTTTCTTGTGAATGGGTGTGCACTCGACAGGGACCTTTTGTCTGGATCGGGATGCGGAACCACTCGATGGCACGGGAATGGAAGATACTGTGTGACTGAATAAAAAGTGATCCTCGAAATAAATTCGGTACGATATACGCCATCTGCGAGGATGATTCGTATTCCGAAACCGTTTTAAATGAATTGCAAGAAAATTAATAAATGACTAAATTTCTTCAAAAAAGAATGCTTCTGGCAAGTGACATTACAGTATATGCTTAAAAAAATAATCTAGTCACAAAACAGTTAAAGAGACTGTATCGTATATGCTTTCTGTTCTCACCACCTAGGGATGTACGAGAATAGAATTATCAGTAACGCGTGCAAAATAACAGGAAGAGATATACCTTCAATAATCTCCAGGCCCTACTGACAGATTTGTGTAAGAATTCGAAACCGGAAAAACTGTGTGAGGTGGGGATGTTTATTGTCACCACTGGTGCTTCTTTGTGCACTGAAAAAGAAATGAGGGAAGTGGAGAACTGCCGGAGTTGTTTGTGGGAGACAGAAAACGAGCACAATCTAGTTAACTGATGGACGCGATTGCTAGCTGCAAGTGGACACGCGCTACCTGTAGTTGAAGGTAGGCACATAATTAAGAAGAAAAGAAAAGTTTTGCTGAGTGCCACAGGTTTATATCTGGGGGACTAAATGTTACAGCAGAGAAAGAGAATATTGGAGAGAGGGAGACATATTTCGATACCTGGTAAACAGAGTAGATAAATATTATAAGAACACATAAGCTCCGACGTTAAGTGTGCGAGGGGCCCCTTACGAACGTGGCTGCCGAGGAGGGGAAGGAATCCGGTGTGCACTCCGTGGGGGGAGTCATTCCAGATGTGGAAAGGCCGTGAAGAGTACAGGGTGCAGCCGACCGCAGCTGGTGGCCCGTGTCTGTACCGATGACGTGCGTCGCTTTGGATCGGAGGAGATTCCCCTCTGGTTTCGGGCGGCCAGCGGAAATCGTAAAGGCTGCCAGTCTTCCTGCCGTGATTGAGGCGGAGCTCACCGTCTGCAGCACCGTCGACAGAACCGACTGCGCAGAGCCGAGTGGAAGGTCTGAATCGGAGGCTCGGGCGGTTTTGTGACCGTGTTGGCCGCAGATTCCACGACTTGCACCATCGGGAGGTGGGTTTCCGGGTTCCGCTTAATAGGTCAGGAGTCCACTACACACAGGAGGCAGCGGGGGCTGTGTGTAAGGGACTGGGTGGTTTTTTAGGTTAGAGGGTCTCGGGGAACCACAGGAAGGGCGTCCGTCTAAAAGGGGCAGGGGTAGTTGTAGAAGGGATCGCTATTGTAGTTGACATGTGGAATAATCGGGTCCGCTGCCCGATGTTTGTGTCGCTCTGGCACAATATTTCGGCCACGTAACTCGTTGCCTTCTTCAGGTGCTACCTGAGACTGCCGTGTTGGAGACAAGGAGAAGGATGGGGCCCCTCCACGCCCACAGCAACGTGGTGACCAAACCAAAAGTTCTACTGCCACCTCCGTAAACATGTTAGTTTTTCAATCAGGCTTCACAGGAAGCGGGCTGTGATGTTATCCATGCGTCTGGGTAAGACTACTCATTAACATGGTCCATCAGGAGATAGAAGTGGTCGAAAACGATCGAAGGGTAGCGGTTGTAAGGGCAGAGGAAAAAAAGTGCCGAGGCCAGCGCCAAGGGAAAAAAAAACACCTCTGCGGCAGTAGGACGGGTAGTAAGCGCAGTAGCGGCTTGCTAGCTGCGGCAGAGCATGCAAGGTGAGTGAGCTAAGGTTAGCGTGAGGTATCGTGCAACGTTACCTATGTGCTGCGTGGTCGTTAGCTGTGTCAGTCCGGTGCTGCGGCTGGGCTGGCTTGTAGTCTCCTGGGCCGGCCGCAGTGGCTTCCTCCCTGTAACAGAAGGGTTCGGCGCGGCAACGCATGCGCTGCTGTTAGGCCCTCTGCTGCGCCTTGTCGTCGGTGACTCGGTGCAGCTTCATCAGGCTGGTGGAGAACGGCGGCGATCGGCTGCCGTCCAGCGTCCTCCTCTACTGCACGCCGCAGCCCTTCCGTAATGTAGCTTCCATGAGCTCCGCTTGTTCGGAGAGCTGCGCCAGTTCAGCGTCGGCGTGTTGGATTTTTTTTTTTTTTTTTTTTTTTTTTTATTGAATTTCAATTCCCCCCAAAGGGGGGCGGGCTGGCAGCAGCTTAGGACGCCGCTCTGCAGCCTACAGATTTTCTGACAAAGAGCAGGAGAATAA
Organism: Schistocerca americana; assembly: GCF_021461395.2. Lineage (NCBI taxonomy): Eukaryota > Metazoa > Arthropoda > Insecta > Orthoptera > Acrididae > Schistocerca > Schistocerca americana. Next base: position 208,169,521 of record NC_060129.1, on the reverse strand, counting down.
ATAATAATAAAAAACAGGCGATAAAATCGGGGACTTAGTGAGTAACAAGGTGAAAAGAAAATGGGGAAATTAAAACAAGCAACAGAGGGATGATGAAGCGAATAAAAATACATACGGAGCAGACAGGGAAAACAACAGACAGTTAAAAAAACACGGCGACAGTCTGGATTCTGTTCGCAAAGTATATAAAATTCACACCCAGCGACAGCATGGTTTCTGTTCGCAACACAACACTGAATAGGCACTAGAACACAGCACGAAAAAGTCGGCAAAGGTGACACCACAGTCGAGAGCAGGTGGGGGCGTGTTGGAGGATCTTGTCCGGTATTTACGCCCAGAGGACACTGGGTGCTCTCTTTGCCGTCCGCGCCCGCCTGGCGCTGCTTGTAATGTGTTGTCTCTTCCCCGGTGCTCCCTCGGACGTCCGCGCCCGACTTGGTCTCCGTCTGTGGCAGCCCTCTGAGGCCAGTCCTCTGTCGGGCGCTCCATTCGCGGTCCGCGCCCGCCTGGCGCTGATCCTGCGGTGTCACTACTTCTTGAGGAGTTTGTTGGTTCCTCTCGTTGAGCCCTGATAAGCTCCAGAGCCGGACTCCACGCCGAGCTGAGCTGGTAACCGCCGTCTCCGTTTATTAGGTTGTCTGTGACCTCGATCTCGATGGCCTCCTTCGTGACCCTGTCCCAAAATCTTGGCGTCTGTCTCACAATTTTGGTGTTATAGTCCATCGATTGGCCGAGCTCCAGACAGTGCTCCGCTATGGCAGATTTTGTTGCCTGTCCGAGTCTGGTGTGCGTCTGGTGTTCTTTGCACCTGACGTCCACCGTCCTGGTTGTCTGGCCAATGTATGACTTTCCACACTGGCACGGGATGTTGTAAATGCCCGGTTTACGTAGCCCCAGGTCGTCCTTCACACTCCCTAGCATGGTCCCAATTTTGGAGGGTGGACGGAAGATACTCTTTATATCATATTTTGAAAGAATTCTGCTGATCTTTGCAGAAATAGGTCCAGCATATGGCAGGTATGCCACCTTCTTCGCCTCCTCTGCCTCCTCTTGTGTACCCTGTGGTTGACCGGTAGTACGAAGTGCCCTTTGGATGTCTGTGGAGGAGTATCCATTTCTGCTGAACACCAGCTGTAGATGTTCTATCTCTGTGGCCAGACTTTCCGTATCTGTCAGAGCTCGAGTCCTGTGAACTAATGTTTTCGAGACTCCATTGTTCTGTGCCGGTTGGTGGCAGCTACTGGCTTGAAGGTATAAGTCAGTGTGGGTGGTCTTACGATACACACTGTGCCCCAGAGTGCCGTCTGCCTTCCTCTTGGCCGGGGCATCCAGGAATGGGAGCTGTCCATCCTTCTCTAGCTCCATAGTAAATTTTTTATACTTGGGTGGCGTGAATTTAGATGTTCCAAAAAGTCATCTAGCTTCTCCCTACCAACGGGCCAAATGACAAAAGTGTCATCGACATACCTAACAAACCACTTGGGTTGGTAAGTGGCTGACGCAAGTGCCTCCTCTTCGTACCTTTCCATGAAAAGGTTGGCTACCACTGGTGATAAAGGGCTGCCCGTTGCCACTCCTTCCGTTTACTCATAAAATTGACCCCCGTAAAGAAAAGATGTTGAGGTCAGTACGTGCTTGAACAAGTCAAGCAGGGCACCATGGAACTTCTCTCCAACGATATTGAGTGAATCGGTGAGTGGCACTCTTGTGAAGAGCGACACCACATCGAAACTGACCACGATGTCAGGGTCCACGATGTTGTAGCTGCCTTAGCCGTTGTAGGAAGTCCTCAGAGTTCCGAATGTGGTGTGCAGATTTGCCCACATATGGTGCAAATATCTTCTTCAGGTATTGTGCAGTGACGTATATCGGTGCGCCGATGTGTTACTGACAGTAGGTCGAAGAGGGACGCCCTCCTTGTGGACCTTGAGTCTGGGTGGTACAGGTGCTTTGGGATAACGTTTCTTGGTGACCTGTTCAGGTAGACCTGTCTCCTTCAGCGTCTACTTGTCCACCTTGCCAGTGGGGTCACCATGTAGTGGTTTGTAAGCAGTGTCTTCCAGAAGTTGTTGCACCTTCCTATCATACTCCAACTTGTTTAAGATGACCGTGGAGTTACCCTTATCAGCTGTAGTTGTAAATTGTCGCAGCTGTGTTGGGAAAGATCCAGAGCGCCGACCGAGCGAGGTGGCGCAGTGGTTAGACACTGGACTCGCATTCGGGAGGACGACGGTTCAATCCCGCGTCCGGCCATCCTGATTTAGGTTTTCCGTGATTTCCCTAAATCGCTCCAGGCAAATGCCGGGACGGTTCCTCTGAAAGGGCACGGCCGACTTCCTTCCCCGTCCTTCCCTAATGCGATGAGAGCGATGACCTCGCTGTCTGGTCTCCTCCCCCAAACCAACCAACCAACCAACCAACCAACCAACCAGAGCGCTGAGCCCTAATAGAAAGCACTGAAGCTAAAATAGTTGTAGGGGCAGAGAGCTGGCTAAAGCCAGAAATAAGTTCAGCCGAAATTTTTTCGAACGATCTAACAGCGTTCAGAAAGGATAGATTAAACACAGTTGGAGGTCGAGTATTTATTGCTGTCGGAAGTAATTTGCCTTGTACTGAAATTGAAGTAGATAGCTCTTGCAAAATAGAATGGTTAGAGGTTATACCTGACAATCAGACTAAACTATTAATTGGATAGTTTTACTGACCGACCCCCCCCCCCCCCCAACTCAGAAGATATAGTTGGTGAACACTTCAAACATAACTTGAGTCTCATTTCATACAAGTACCCCACTCCTTCAACCTACCCTCGATATTCTAGAAAAATTACGTTTAAAGCTGGGGACAGGCATAAAACGTCATCTGAAATTGTATTGAATGCTTTCTCAGAAAATTATTTTGAACAATTAGTTCCTGAACCCACTCGAAGTGTAAGTGGTTGCGAAAGCGAACTTGACCTCTCAGCGGCAAGTAAGCCTTCACAAATAGTGAGTGAGTGTCGTGACGAATACAGGGATTGGCGACCATTAGGCAGTTGCTGCTAGGCTGAATACCAGAACACCTACAACCACCTAAAAGAAATGCAAAGTATATCTATTTAAAAAAGCTGATAAAAATGCTCTTAACGCCTTTTTAAGAGACAGTCTTCACTCCTTCCGATCTGAATAGTTGTTGAATGATTGCAAAGAGATAGCATCGACAGCAATTGAGAAATATATACCACATGAATTAATATCTGATAATGCTGATCCCCCCTGGTACACAAAACAGGTCAGATCGTTGTTGCAGAAGCAGCGGAAAAAGTGTGCCAACTTTAAAAGAACGCAAAATCCCCAAGACTGGCAGAGTTTTGCAGAAGTTAGAAATATAGTGCGTACTTCGATGCGAGATGCTTCTAAAAATTTCCACAATGAATCTCTGTCTCGGAATCTGGCAGAAAACCCAGAGAGATTCTGGTCATATATAAAGCACACCAGTGGCAAGACGCAGTCAATACTGTCACTGCACGATAACAACGGTGAAGTCCCTGGTGACAGTGCCACCAAAGCAGAGTTATTAAACACGGTTTTCCGAAACTCCTTTACCAAAGAAGATAAATTAAATATTACTGAATTCCAATCAGGAACAACTGCTGAGATGAGAAACTTAAAAGTAGATATCCTCGGTGTGACAAAGCAGCTTAAATCTCTTAATAAAGCCAAGGCCCCCGGTTCAGATTGTATACCAGTCTGGTTCCTCTGAGTACACTGATAAAATAGCTCCATATTTAGCAATTATATAAAAGCGCTCGCTTGCAGAAAGATCTGTACCTAAAGACTGGAAAATTGTTAAAGTCACACCAATACCCAAAAAGGGAAGTAGGAGTAATCCGCTGAATTACAGGGCCACATCACTAACGTCGATTTGCAGTAGGGTTTTGGAACATATGCTGTGTTCCAACATTATGAAATACATCAAAGAAAACGATTTATTGACACATAGTCAGCATGGATTCAGAAAATAGTGTTCTTCTGAAACACAACTAGCTCTTTATACTTACGAAGTATTGAGTGCCATCGACAGGGGATGTCATATTGATTACATAGTTTTAGATTTGCAGGAGGCTTTAGACACCGTTCCTCACAAGTGTCTTCTAACCAAACTGCATGCCTACGGAGTATCGCCTCAGTTGTGCGACTGGATTCGTGATTTCCTGTCAGAAAGGTCACAGTTCGTAGTAATAGATGGAAAGTCATTGAATAAAACAGAAGTAATATCTAACATTCCCCAAGGAAGTATTATAGGCCCTCTCTTGTTCCTGATCTATATTAACAACATAGGAGAAAATCTGAGTAGCTGTCTGAGATATTTTGCGGATGATGCTGTCATTTACCATCTTGTAAAGTCATCAGATGACCAAAACGAATTCCAAAATGATTTAGGTAACATATCTGTATCGTGCGAAAAGTGGCAACTGATCCTGAATAAAGAAAAGCACTAAAAGAAATGCGCTAAATTGTGATTATGCGAAAAGTCACACAAATCTGAACTCCGTAAAATCAACTACATGCTTAGGGTTTACAATTACAAAGAACCTAAACTGGAATGATAACATAGATAATGTTGTGGGTAGAGCAAACCACAGACTGCGATTCACTGGCATAACACTTGGAAGGTGCAACAGGTCTACCAAAGAGAGACTGCTTACACCACGCTTGTCCGCCCTATTCTGGAGTATTGCTGTGCTGTGTGGGATCCGCATCAGGTGGAACTGACGGATGACATCGAAAAAGTACAAAGAAGGGCAGCTCGTTTTGTATTATTGCGAAACAGGGGAGACAGTGTCACAGACATGATACGTGAATTGGAGTGGCAATCATTAAAACAAGGGCGTTTTTTGTTGTGACGGGATCTTCTCACGAAATTTCAATCACCAGTTTTCTGCTCCAATTGCGAAAACATTCCTACATAGGGAGAAACGATCATTACGACAAAATAAGAGAAATCGGGGCTTGCGCAGAAAAATTTAAGTGCGCGTTTTTCCCGCGTGCCATTTGAGAGTGGAATGGTAGAGAGAGACAGCTTGAAGGTGACCCATTGAACCCTCTGCCAGGCACTTCCTCGTGAATAGCAGAGTAATCACACAGATGTAGAAGCTGTAGAAATGAGGACAAGGGTACAAGGACTTGTCCAAGAAAAAAATACTGGTCATTATGTCCAAGAATGTAAAAATAGTGCCTAGTTTTTAATACATTAAAAGAACGAAATCCGTAAAGAAACTTGTGGAATGAGTTGTGGTGCAAAGTGTCAGAAAGCAGGTGGTGAGCGCACAGATGTACTCGTAATCAGTCCCTTTTGAACTTAAACACACCAGGTTGCATGCCATTTCTCTTCTTAAAAGGATTTTTTGATGACGATGAAGACCCGGCTGCTGTGAAATGTACTCGTACATGCAAAGGACGGTGGACTGAATAATTTGGGTGAGGCATAATACGAGGAATTTAAGTAGGCCTGCCCAATTTATATAATTAATTTGTTTGTATTCATTTGAAATACTTGTTGAAAAAAATCTGATGCATTGCACCATTTCAGAGCTGTTTAGCATCAAAGTTAGCTAGTTAGGTCATTCCACACACTAATCTGCTAAAAAGCAATAATGCACAGATATCTGTGGACCTGTGATAACTACTTGTTCAAATGTTCATTTGCACTTAACTTTATTAGTTCCAAAACAGGCACATCGTAAGCTAGGTATGCAAAAGCTGCGTTTGTTTGGTTTGAGGGAACCAAACGACAAACAAGTTTGGCAACAGGTTGCTCGAATTTGCACCCTCAGTGACATGACTGGCTAGCTTCGAAGCTAAATAATTCATAAATGGTGCAAAATATAGATTTTTTTTTATTAACTGTTATTTTCCCACAACCTGCCCTGCAACACCCTTACAAGCTTCTCAGACTTTCTGACCAACCTGTATATTTAAAATAAATGATTATTAAAAAATAACACATTTCAGTTGTTAATTAGAGACAAATTATGAAAGGTAGAAACATATTGCACACACTACTGGACAGAGGAAGGTTCAGAGTTTTATGTTAACACAGATACTGTACGCTTAGCGTGAGCACCGTTCGTTGCTCGAGAAATGTCGAAGCTGTAGGCCATTTCATTCCAAATGGAATCAACAGACCCCTGTTTATTGGCTTGACAGCTTCGGCAATTGGATTTCCCAAATCTGTTGTTGTGTTTTCACCATGTCAAAAAAAAAAAAAAAAAAAAAAAAAAGCAATGCTGCTTCAGCTTTGTCCAAACCAGAACTCTGAACCGTCCTCTGTCCATCGATACACCTATGTCCGTCTGAATGCACATCAGATAATTGTGTAAAAATTTGAAGTAAATCGGTCAAAAGCATTTTGAGATTTTTGAGAATTTTTTTCCCTTTATATATTACATATTTTTTATATATAATATATGTTTTAAAAGTATGTATATAGAAATGGGTGAATTCATATGTAACATCGTGTCAAAATTTCAAACCAATCGGTGGAGAACTTTGAGATTTAAGATTTTGAACAAATCATTTACATTTTTGTTAATATACATTAACAGCAGGTGGTATGTTAGCTTAATTACATTTTCCTATTTGTATTGGAAAAGTCACTGCCCGTTTAGTGCCTGGGGAATATGGAAGTAACACCATTACGAATAGCAATTTCTATTGTGTTAAACATCAGTTGCAGATGCATTATTTAATATTAAATAGGAAACACTTCCTAATGTTGTGCAAAATATGTATTTAATCACAAACTGGCTTTCACCTTCTTGGGGCATCTTCAGATGATAACTGAATGTCGCAAACACAGATAAAATTACTTTTGGATTACACAGATATTATTTTCATAGAAGACATGAAAATGAATACATTAGAGTGATTACGTAGTAAAGTATTACATTTTTTGTCACCCAGGAATAGTTACATTAATTAAAAATTGTATTTCCTTTTGATTAAAAAATGTTACTTTTGATCACCCAACTCCACCTTTACTCCTAAGGCTAACACCAACTGTGGTCAAGCTTCAGAAAAACATAATGAAATCAAAGATAGCTTAATTTACTGAGGCTGAGAAAAATACAAGCATATACGTCAAGTGTTGTGCAACATAAATCTTAAATTTTAATATGATAACTGCAAGAATTTGATTCACACAATGAAATAACTTTTTAGAACATTATAATTTTGTGATGCAATAAAAAAAGGTCACACGGCTGACTCAGATGTGACAGAACCACACACTCAATTGTTTTTTCATCGAAATTAGTTTACAAAAAAGGTGTCTAAAATGATAAAACTGAACTCGATGTCACACAAATTACAAAGTGGATCAATTGATCCCACATCGCGACAATAAATGAAAAGAGGGATATCCACCAGAATGAAACTCCACGGCCTAAAGACATTACAGTGGCCCCTCGTACGTTCGAGGTGCACGTCGGTAAGCTGGCTACGTTTTCTGACGGATTACCGCCCGCGACACGCACGTCGGTCGCTCTGCTGCGAGAAGCAGAGAAGCAGTACGCGGACATCCGGGACGTGTTCGCGGCGGAGTTTACTGCCGCCCGCAGCTTCCGTGCGTCGGCGGTGGGGAGGGGAGGGGAGGGGAGGGGAGGGGACCGGTCGCTCCGTACGGGCAGCCACTGGGCCCCGGAGTACGAGAAGGCTGCCAGGTGTAGCGGAAGCTTCGCCGACGAGCACACGTGAGACTGTCCGCGTAACGAAATGAGTGTGCAGCTGCAGCCCGTCCGTAAACAGTCTGTGCGAACATTGGGGGCGGCGGCCCGATTCAGCTGTGGTGTCTTCTGTCTGCCGGACTCACCAAGACAGTCGCCGCACGTCTCCCTGATTCAGAGTTCGCCTCTAATCGTCCTGTAAGAGCTTCCGTGCTGGCGTCACTGGAGATCGCCTCGCAATTGCTAATACTCGGAACTCCGTGTGAAGGTACAGAGGTGGGTAGCATATTACCAGTTCTCTGCGGATCGTATTTGTCCACTGACGTGTCTGTCGTTACAAGTCTGTTCTGGTGAAAGGCAAAGCTAGTTGGCCATTGAATTCCACCCCTGCTTGCCCCCAATAGTCTTCTCTCTTTCTCCCCCCCCCCCCTCCCCCCCTCCATCATTCCTTCTCCTTTCAGTGTGTTGCCTTTTACTCTACCCAATCCATTCTGAACCCATTTTCTGTCCGTTTGTAAATTTGCACCAACTTCCCGACTCTGGCTCGTAGTCGACTCAGTATCTGAGGATCCGTTCAGTTAATCTGTCGACATCCGTTTTGTACGGACGACCGACGTTTATTGGGCTCCTCCTACCTTACCGTTTGTGTTGTACTTTCTACATTCTCATATATTTTACGAGTACTTTGTAATTTACGAGAGATCGCTTCTTTTAGTGGACACTGTACTTTTCTTATAGCTCTTTCCGATGTTTTTAGCCTATACAAATTGTAATTCACTATAAGGCATTAATTGGCATGTAGTCATTCTGGTTTCCCACTGTATAGTACTTTTTTTGTTGTAATGTTATCAGTTTTTGGCATTGCATTTTTTAAGCATTTCCACAGACGTGGCACATTAACACTGACGCAGTTCTTCTGAAAGTTCATGGAACAGTAGAGGCACTGTAAAATTAAGTGCTTTTGTAATTGTAGAGGTGAGGTGATTTGCCCGAGTCTTCAGAAACCAGCTGAATTCTGTCCAGGCTCACCGCAGTCGTAATTTGTCGTCGGTATACGTCGCACAGAAGTAGGCGGCAGTGGTCGCTTCAGACCGAGCGAATGACCGCCGGAACCTTCTTGTGGGGTCAGGTTAATCTTACAAGGGGAGGCCGCCAATTGTGAAATTCAGATTCGATTCGTACTGCGCATAATAAAGGCTCATGGCCAGAGGTGTAATGTGGCAAAGCACCAAGATGAACTTCTCAGCCGTTGTCGAGAAAATCGACAGTTAAAAGAAACCGTTGCGGTGAAATACTCTCTACCATTAATAATTTTCTGCATCGCCGTGGCGCAGCGGTAAGCGCTCGGGTTCGTAATTCGAAGGTCGCGTGTTCGAATCTCGCGCCATGCAATTTTTTTTTATTATAAGTTTTATAAACTATTAATGAATTGCTTATGCATGTTGGTGAAGGCGGATCGCTCTTCAATTGTACCGCCTCCTTGTTTCCGTTTGTTTAACAGGGTGTACCAAAGCTCTCACGTACGCACTGATTTTCGACGATGTTATAAGGTGCGATAGGGACCGGATCTACCTTCTTTCAAAGTTAGCAGGCAACTACGCTGTTATGCGGCGGCTCGTTTCGGCCCATTCAACATCTGTCCTTCAAGTGTAACGAGCGAGTAACGGAGTTTATATTTCATACCTGCCACAGCAAGTTTGTGTTCGTGGGGGTCTCTATTCTAATTCGAACGTTTGACTTACGCTATACGTATTCGTTTCGGAATATCGTTTCTACGTCTTCCGTTAACTATACGTGGTTAACATTATGAAGATAATTAATAACATTTGTGAAATACAACTTACTTTGTGGAAAACATAATGATGTTCGAAGTCGCCAGTTTTTCCACGACAAACGACCTTCAACAACTTATTATATGCATAATTGTTGCAACTGATTGCCGGGAATTTATATATATATATATATATATATATATATATATATATATATATATATATATATATGTTGTTGTTGTGGTCTTCAGTCCTGAGACTGGTTTGATGCAGCTCTCCATGCAACTCTATCCTGTGCAAGCTTCTTCATCTCCCAGTACCTACTGCAACCTACATCCTTCTGAATCTGCTTAGTGTATTCATCTCTTGGTCTCCCTCTACGATTTTTACCCTCCACGCTGCCCTACAATACTAAATTTGTGATCCCTTGATGCCTCAGAACATGTCCTACCAACCGATCCCTTCTTCTGGTCAAGTTGTGCCACAAACTTCTCTTCTCCCCAATCCTATTCAATACTTCCTCATTAGTTACGTGATCTACCCATCTAATCTTCAGCATTCTTCTGTAGCACCACATTTCGAAAGCTTCTATTTTCTTCTTGTCCAAACTATTTATTGTCCATGTTTCACTTCCATACATGGCTACACTCCATACGAATACTTTCAGAAATGACTTCCTGACACTTAAATCAATACTGGATGTTAACAAATTTCTCTTCTTCAGAAACGCTTTCCTTGCCATTGCCAGCCTACATTTTATATCCTCTCTACTTCGACCATCATCAGTTATTTTGCTCCCCAAATAGCAAAACTCCTTTACTACTTTAAGTGCCTCATTTCCTAATCTAATTCCCTCAGCATCACCCGACTTAATTAGACTACATTCCATTATCCTTGTTTTGCTTTTGTTGATGTTCATCTTATATCCTCCTTTCAAGACACTGTCCATTCCATTCAACTGCTCTTCCAAGTCCTTTGCTGTCTCTGACAGAATTACAATGTCATCGGCGAACCTCAAAGTTTTTATTTCTTCTCCATGAATTTTAATACCTACTCCGAATTTTTCTTTTGTTTCCTTTACTGCTTGCTCAATATACAGATTGAACAACATCGGGGAGAGGCTACAACCCTGTCTTACTCCCTTCCCAACCACTGCTTCCCTTTCATGTCCCTCGACTCTTATAACTGCCATCTGGTTTCTGTACAAATTGTAAATAGCCTTTCGCTCCCTGTATTTCACCCCTGCCACCTTTAGAATTTGAAAGAGAGTATTCCAGTCAACATTGTCAAAAGCTTTCTGTAAGTCTACAAATGCTAGAAACGTAGGTTTGCCTTTCCTTAATCTTTCTTCTAAGATAAGTCGTAAGGTCAGTATTGCCTCACGTGTTCCAGTGTTTCTACGGAATCCAAACTGATCTTCCCCGAGGTTGGCTTCTACTAGTTTTTCCATTCGTCTGTAAAGAATTCGTGTTAGTATTTTGCAGCTGTGACTTATTAAGCTGATAGTTCGGTAATTTTCACATCTGTCAACACCTGCTTTCTTTGGGATTGGAATTATTATATTCTTCTTGAAGTCTGAGGGTATTTCGCCTGTTTCATACATCTTGCTCACCAGATGGTAGAGTTTTGTCAGGACTGGCTCTCCCACGGCCGTCAGTAGTTCCAATGGAATATTGTCTACTCCGGGGGCCTTGTTTCGACTCAGGTCTTTCAGTGCTCTGTCAAACTCTTCACGCAGTATCGTAGCTCCCATTTCATCTTCATCTACATCCTCTTCCATTTCCATAATATTGTCCTCAAGTACATCGCCCTTGTATAGACCCTCTATATACTCCTTCCACCTTTCTGCTTTCCCTTCTTTGCTTAGAACTGGGTTTCCATCTGAGCTCTTGATACTCATACAAGTCGTTCTCTTATCTCCAAAGGTCTCTTTAATTTTCCTGTAGGCGGTATCTATCTTACCCCTAGTGAGATAGGCCTCTACATCCTTACATTTGTCCTCTAGCCATCCTTGCTTAGCCATTTTGCACTTCCTGTCGATCTCATTTTTGAGACGTTTGTATTCCTTTTTGCCTGTTTCACTTACTGCATTTTTATATTTTCTCCTTTCATCAATTAAATTCAATATTTCTTCTGTTACCCAAGGACTTCTACTAGCCCTCGTCTTTTTACCTACTTGATCCTCTGCTGCCTTCACTACTTCATCCCTCAAAGCTACCCATTCTTCTTCTACTGTATTTATTTCCCCCATTCCTGTCAATTGCTCCCTTATGCTCTCCCTGAATCTCTGTACAACCTCTGGTTCTTTTAGTTTATCCAGGTCCCATCTCCTTAAATTCCCACCTTTTTGCAGGTTCTTCAGTTTTAATCTACAGGTCATAACCAATAGATTGTGGTCAGAGTCCACATCTGCCCCTGGAAATGTCTTACAATTTAAAACCTGGTTCCTAAATCTCTGTCTTACCATTATATAATCTATCTGATACCTTTTAGTATCTCCAGGGTTCTTCCATGTATACAACCTTCTTTCATGATTCTTAAACCAAGTGTTAGTTATGATTATGTTGTGCTCTGTGCAAAATTCGACCAGGCGGCTTCCTCTTTCATTTCTGTCCCCCAATCCATATTCACCTACTATGTTTCCTTCTCTCCCTTTTCCTACACTCGAATTCCAGTCACCCATGACTATTAAATTTTCGTCTCCCTTCACTATCTGAATAATTTCTTTTATTTCATCATACATTTCTTCAATTTCTTCGCCATCTGCAGAGCTAGTTGGCATATAAACTTGTACTACTGTAGTAGGTGTGGGCTTCGTATCTATCTTGGCCACAATAATGCGTTCACTATGCTGATTGTAGTAGGTTACCCGCATTCCTATTTTCCTATTCATTATTAAACCTACTCCTGCATTACCCCTATTTGATTTTGTGTTTATAACCCTGTAGTCACCTGACCAGAAGTCTTGTTCCTCCTGCCACCGAACTTCACTAATTCCCACTATATCTAACTTCAACCTATCAATTTCCCTTTTTAAATTTTCTAACCTACCTGCCCGATTAAGGGATCTGACATTCCACGCTCCGATCCGTAGAACGCCAGTTTTCTTTCTCCTGATAACGACATCCTCTTGAGTAGTCCCCGCCCGGAGATCCGAATGGGGGACTATTTTACCTCCGTAATATTTTACCCAAGAGGACTCCATCATCATTTAATCATACAGTAAAGCTGCATGCCCTCGGGAAAAATTACAGCTGTAGTTTCCCCTTGCTTTCAGCCGTTCGCAGTACCAGCACAGCAAGGCCGTTTTGGTTATTGTTACAAGGCCAGACCAGTCAATCATCCAGACTGTTGCCCCTGCAACTACTGAAAAGGCTGCTGCCCCTCTTCAGGAACCACACGTTTGTCTGGCCTCTCAACAGATACCCCTCCGTTGTGGTTGCACCTACGGTACGGCCATCTGTATCGCTGAGGCACGTAAGCCTCCCCACCAACGGCAAGGTCCATGGTTTATATATATATATATATATATATATATATATATATATATATATATATATATATATATCGGATTACGAATCCGACCGCTTACCGCTGCACCACGACGGTGTAGAAAATTGTTACTCGTAGAGAGTATTTCACCGCAACGGTTTCTTTTAACTGTCGATTTTCTCGACAACGGCTGAGAAGTGCATCTTGGTGCTTTGCCACATTATACTTCTGGCCATGAGCTTTTATTATGCGCAGTATGAATCCAATCTGAATTTCACAATTGGCGGCCTCCCCTTGTTAGAGTGGAACTGGGTCCGGCCAGAGTCAAACCTGTACGCTTCACGTGCTGAACTAATAACGTCGTGTGTCTAAAAGTCTGGACTCCACTGCTGCTCTGTTTTAAAAGTGTCTTGAGGAAAGTGGCAGTGTTAACAAATATTTCACAGTGTCATTTCTGATTTTCCCTGTATAATCTAAAATTTGATGGGTCGACTTGCTGCAGAGATTTACAAATGACATCTCATGTTCCAGGATGGAGAATTTGCAGAAGCAGCCTCCAGGAATTCACGGTAAGACTTCGGATCGGCGAGCTGTCCGAATGGTAGCCGGCAATAGTGGCATCTGATAAATTATTTGTGTTGCCGTACACTGGCTGGCACAGGTCACACGTGTCTGGTAGACCTGTGCGTGTGCGCGCGTGCGCGTGCGTGTGCGTGCGTGCGTTAAGAAAGGTGGCAAATGTGGTTCACTGAAGAGATAGTCGTGCAACACAGAGTGGAATACGTCTCGACTGTGTGGGATCCGTACCAGATAGGGCTAACGGGGGATATTGAACGTGTACAGAGAAGAGCAGCACGAGTGACTACAGGTTTGTTTGATCGATAGGAGAGTGCGACAGAGGTGGCGGGAGAACTGGACTGGCAGAGGCTCGCAGATACGCGCCGGTTATTCTTCTTACAAACTGTCCAGTACTGGTACGGAGCGAGCAGTGTAGCAGTAGGCTTTGACACCTCGACTATTGCTCTGGTACGGACTGCGGACACGAAACTGGACAAATTACGGTGCACACTGAAGTTTTTGAGCAACGATTGTTCCCCTACTCCGTACTCGAATGGGACGAGAGGAAACCCTAATACGTACCACAGTGAAAAGTTCCCGTCAGCTCTTCTGCCATTAGGCAGCTGGAGATCAGTTATGGAATCCAAAGTTTTCAGCTGTCAGTCACGGCCATTCCTAAATGTGGGACATTTTTCGTATCCTTTTTCCCTTTGCACACTGTACAGCCCTGTCGTGCAAAGCTGTGCTGCTCTGTAAGCCTCGTTTCGTGTGCCACTGTGACATGTACAACGTGTTGACTAAGAATGCCTGTCATCTATTTAAGTTTCCCAGTTCCCAGAAGTGGATTTAAGTTAGCTGTTGCAAAGAGATTCTTCTGTTAGGGCTCAATTCCAGAAAGCTCAGACTCTTTGCAGCACGATAAAATGTGAGTTCTCCAGAATCTGCCTGTGCTGCCCGTGCCGAGAGTGGATCGGATACCGCCGAAGTGACTCTCCGTATTCCAGTTGAAAAAAGGTTTCGTTGTGAGGTTAGCAGCGTTTTAGCTAATCCGAAGTACTTACAGGGTTGTTAGTCTTGCAAGTCTGTGCCAGTGGCCTTTGTTGGCTCTTGTGCTTTGTAAGCCTCTTCCCACTTCAGTCGTAAAAGGTTTGACCTATTTTCCTGTCAAAATCAAAATGTATAATTGGACTAAATGTTTGACAGCACAAGAGGCTAGCCTTACTACCTTCGTACACGTGTCACATTATTTATGTTCCTAACTGTGAACCTACTGGTGTGTACCCTTTTGATACATCTAGTATTTCTGTCCATTACTCCACACCAAAAAAATAAAATATGAATGATAAGGTTTTCTTGAAAACGAGCACAGTTCAAAGGGGGAGGGGGGGGGGATGTGCACAAACTGTACTGTTATCAAAAAGTGTGCCTAAAATATTAAAGATCAACAAGTAAAATTGTATGTGGTTTTTAGCAATAGTATAAAGCAACTTTAAAGTCAGTTTCAAAAATTTTTCTTCAGTTTTGGAAATTACTGTAAAGATATAAATTTTTTATACACGCACAATTATTAATGAAACTTCCTGGAAGATTAAAACTGCGTGCCAGACCGAGACTCGAAGTCGGGACCTTTGCCTTTCGTGGGCAAGTACTCTAGCAGTAGAGCACTTCCCAGCGAAAGGCGGAGGTCCCGAGTTCGAGTCTCGGTCTGGCACACAGTTTTAATCTGCCAGGAAGTTTTGTATCGGCATACACTCCACTGCAGAGTGAAAAATTCATTCTGGAAATAATTATTAATGTTCCTTTTCCTCATAAGCTTCTAAACCAATCACTGCCAAGGTTGATGTGTGTTACATCTACATCCGTAAGAACAATTATATGCAAGGAATTTTGCATATATTTGATAAAGATTTAATGTAGTTGAATGTGTTGCACTGTGAGAAATGTATGGGCCAAATATCAGAGCAGTTATATGACAGATGTCCTGAGAAAAATTAGTTTTGGGGAAGACAAATTTAAAGACTGAACTTATATTTTCTTCAGCTATACTTTCTCACAAGGGAGCATCCCCATCGCACTCCCCTCGCATTTAGTTATAAGTTGGCACAGTGGATAGGCATTGAAAAACTGAACACAGATCAATCGAGAAAACAGGAAGAAATTGTGTGGAACTACGAAAAAAATAATCAAAATATATGAACTGAGTAGTCCATGTGCAACATAAGCAACATTAAGGACATTGTGAACTCAGGAGCGCCGTGGTCCCGTGGTTAGCGTGAGCAGCTCCGGAATGAGAGGTCCTTGGTTCAAGTCTTCCATCGAGTGAAAATTTTACTTTCTTTATTCTCGCAAAGTTACGTATGAACCGTCCGTACGTTCATTGACGTCTCTGTTCATTGTAATAAATTTAGTGTCTGTGTTTTGCGAGCGCACCGCAAAACCGTGCGATTAGTAGACGAAAGGACGTGCCTCTCCAATGGGAACGGAAAACATTTGATTGCAAGGTCATAGGTCAACCGATTCCTCCACAGGAAAACACGTCTGATACATTCTATACGACACTGGTGACGGCATGTGCGTCACATGACAGGAATATGTTGTCGACCCACCTAACTTGTACACTTGGCGAATGGGTAAAAAGATTCTTCTACCTTGCCGATTTAGGTTTTCTTGTGGATGTGATAATCACTCCCAAAAAGTGATGAAAACATAAGAGTTTGTCACATGAACTGCAACAAATGAATGCAACAGTTTCACAGTCGCACAGTTTTCCCTGTGCTCTGTCAAAACATATGTTTTTAACATTTTCAAATTTTTCCGTGTGTAGACCGTCAAATCCTGCATGTGTCCAAGCAAATCTGAACATGTCCTGGAATTTTGGAGAGCGAAGTTGATTATGTTTGAGTGCCTTAACTTTGATAATAGTCTGAAAATAAAAAATTTTTCACTCGAGGGAGGCTTGAACCAAAGACCTTTCTTTCCGCAGCTGCTCACGCTAAACACGGGACCACGGCGCTCCTGAGCCCACACTGTCCTTGATGTTGCCTATCTTACGCATGGACTACACAGTTTGTATATTTTGCTTATTCTTTCATAGTTCCACACAACTTCTTCCTGTTTTCTCGATTGATCTGTGTTCAGTTTTTCAAGGCCTATCCACTGTGCCAACTTGTAATTAAATCTGAGGGGGGTGCGATGGGGAGGTTCCCTTGTCAGAAAGCTCCAGAACTGTACTCTGGATCATCTTCATCCTCGAGACTTTTCTTTTGTCTCGTTTCCTTTGTTGGATCCTGAATAGAGATTTCAGCTCTAGACACATGACAGTAGTCAATTTTCTCAACAATTGCTTTCGCAAATGCCCAGACGCTGTAACACTTCCACTCTCCCTATGTTTCCACGATTAAAAGTGACTGCAGCATCGTATGTTGCAAGTTTTACAGCTGTAGGTGACAAAAAATGGTATCTCGGAGTAACATTTCCAGAAAAGTGCATTCAGTGACTAATTCGTATTTTGGTTTTGTCACTAACACGTTTCATTAGTAGGTCAGGATTTGCCCTAAATGTGGGCTCGATAGCATTCATTACGCATTCAGGAATGAATTTCTTTTTGGTGTAGAAACTGTTATTCCACAGACAGTTGCAAATGTGAGCTCGATCAGAAAATATGAAATGAAGTAGTTTTTTTTTTTGTATTTTTTTTATCATTTCCTGTATGATTTCAAAAGTGAATGTTTGGGAAATAGTTAGGAATAAACTTTACTACTCAGTGGTAACAAAATCGAAAAATGAAATGTTTTGTTACATTTGCACTCGCCCCCCCCCCCCTTTAAATAAACACTGAGTTTCTCAGTTTTTTTATGCACGTGCAACATGACCCTACGTTGCCTAGCACCGTTAACTCTGCAGTCAGTCACGTGTACTGCACAGTGGCAACGAGCGGAGGGCGCTGTGGAGACGTCTTTCGCCTCTCGTAATCGCGAGTGGTGTAACGGTGTAACACCATTTTGACTGCGAGGAAGCTCACACGTGCTCTCACCTCACCTCACCACGGCACTCCACTCCACTTCAGGGCCAAACGATATTAACGTGGAGGTGTTGAGGCACCTATCTCCCGGTGGCAACCACTTTCTCCTTCTTACGTATAATCGGGTCTGGACGGACAGCACATTTCCCAGAGATCGGCACGGAGACAATGTAACCGTCTTACGCGATGTAGCGGGACTTTGAGTTTCGCCGCGCTGCACTCCTTCCCTCGGACATGAATTCTGCCGTCGCAGCGGTATGTGCGCTCGACGGCAGAGAAAATACTAATATTGTAACTCTTTTTTTGTTTTCTAACCGTTTCTTGATTGTCTCTTGATAGCCGAAGCTTAAGGCAGACGTGATCTGATGAAGACGAAAAAAACTTATTAATGTGTAGACATATTGTGGAAGTTGTTATGAAATTCGGAGGATGGAGAGAAGCAACTAAAACAAATTGCATTTAATATCAAGACGGTTTTGGATACATTAGAGATTCCTCGACAATGAAACTTATCGCAAGATTTCGGAGCAGACTTTTCGCGTAGAAATGAAGGAGATTTTTGAAGACCTGGACGCCGCATGAAAGAAGACATTTAACCTGGTAAAGGATGAACTCTTATCTGCGCCATTTCCCCCTGTCAGTTACATTTTGTTATTCTCTGTTCTTTTTCAATACTTTTTGTAGTGGAAATTGGTTTAACTTTTGCTGAAAAACGCCACAAGGACCACCCCAGCAATAGCTTTTCCGAATCACCAAGTCCGACAGCTTTTCTGTAATACGAAGTCCGATCTGCATTTCTTTTCATTCTTTCCCTTTTTTCACGGTCATTAACGATTTTGAAAAACCCATTTTCACTTACGATTTCTTCCCACATTTTCAACCTTTTTCTTTTTCTTTTTTATGAACCACTACAGCGAGCCCGGTAAGGACACGTATCGTATGTCCAGGTACTGCGCAGTTTCCGTCAGCAGCAGTGTCAGAAAGACGATCGAACAGCCGGTACGGTGGCTCGAGTCTCGGACTTTGATTACAAATGCACAACGGGGATGTCATAAGCGTAGCCAGACTAGCCGTGTTTTTGACAAAGCTAAGATGGCGGCTGGATGACGATGCATTCGTGGGGCTTCCGAGACCGCCTGCTGCATTTTATTCGGGAGTTCTTCGGAGACCGGGTTTTCGAGGCACGTGTAGGTTTGGCATAGTCGAACATTTTTTTTTCATCGTGACGTCTCTACTGTCTTTACTCGTGGAGCACCGACAGAGGCTTCCGCCGAAAAAGCTGTCCGAACTTGTGGCGGCGTAAGGAGTTTCTTCGACCGTCCTTACATCTCACACCTGTCGCTCTTTGTCGAAACCGTGAAGTTCTCGTGCTCACGCTCGATAGGATATTCTGTCGTTGCTCCCACGTATCTTGTCTGGCAGCACACTGTTCCCGGTCTCTAATATCTTACGTGCAGTGTTTCATTGGGAGTGGACAGAAAATCCTCCTCCACGTACACCGATCCCTCGCCCGATCGGCAGTGACAATAAAAAAAGGGGGGGAAATGGAGGAAAGGACAGAACACACTTTATTGTCTGTAATAAATCATACAGTCACCGTTGATCTTTATTTTACAATTGCCATTGCCGACTTTCGTCCATATAAACAAGTACTCATCAGCATTTAACTACTTCTTCCCTCTCGTAGTCAAAACAAATGGCATGCTTGGAACAAGCGTACCATGAGGCTGTTTAGCCAACAGTCCTGTGGTCTCAGCAATACTCCACGTCTTCCAAGCCGAAATGTTAGCATCTGGAAAAAGCTTCGAGGCCACCGTAATCTGCTCGGTTGCCCCATACAGCAGCCAGTGTGAGCCATGTACTACCTCCAAACACTGCCTGAACATCACAAGTGAAGTTCAGACGCACGGCCGTCTATTTTACAACGTCTCGACACGATCCGCCGTCGAGGCGTACGTCCGGCCACTGGAGCTTTCTGCACTGGCCCAGTCACATCTGTGCAGATGCTGCCCCACTGTCTCTCTCGTATATACCTGTGCGACGTCTCGTCGGGAGCCACGCGTGCCGCCTGCCCTCTGTGCCCGACCACGCGCCACTCTCTCGACCACCGATACGGGATGAGAGCAACTTCTCTGTCATCTCCCAGAGTTCGCCTCGGTATACTGCTTCGGAAACTTGACCGTTCGTTACCCGCCACTTCCCCGACGGGCGAGAACCCTTCGCCGCACCGGCTCCGTGCAGAGGCCTGCGTTCGTCTCGGACTTAATTTGCTTTCAAATATTGCACGCAACTCGGATTAGGTGTCAGATCAGAGGAGTGTTCTGAACACAATTTAGACACAAAGCAGCTGAATAGGCTGTGGAGTGGAAGGGCTAGGCTAGCAATAGAACTGTGCATCACCATTGACTAGACACTCATTTATTGACCACACAAGTCAGGTGTTACCCAAAGGGAACAATCAGTACAAAATTACAAAATAATATTCTTTTCCTTTAAGTCACTCAAACATTTAAACAGGCAAATAGCAATCATTTAACTGAAAGCCTTTTAAGAAAGCAAGACTAGAAATTTTGAATGATCAGTTAAAATAATATTTAAATAGGCTGTGACCGAGAACACATTTTGAAACAAAATACTTCCTTTAAGGAAGCAGCGATCAAAATTAATTACATAATCCTCAATAACCATATTACATCCGAGACATTTAAGATTAAACAGTAATATATAACATCAGGGAGCTGCAGTCCCAAGTTTTAAGCAGCACGTTTCAGATGTACTGCACTGCAACAGTACAATACAAGTCCCTCAGAGGATCTGCCCACGCAGGAAGTTAATGCCGCAATCGACAAAATATCAACATCATTCCATGTACAGACCTGAAACAAACTAAAAGCTCTCTGAAGTTTGGTACAGTTAATTCCCTTTCAACATAACATACATCACAAGTCTAGCCCTAGGACGGCACCGACACCCCGCAATTTAGCACGCGAAAAACTACAGCGATGCACTCATCACGTGTCCTTATACAATCCAAGGACAGAGAGCCGGCTCCACAATAGCGGAACATTTAACCACGCGCAGCGTGCGGGTTTGCGGGATGCTCATCTCGCCCTTAACCTCGACACCTGTTCAAATACTAGTGTAACATTACGAGTCAAGACAGCTGTAACGGAACTTGAATAGCGTAAAGTTATCGTTAAAAACGCACGCCGCGCGATTTGTTACGATTTGGTCGGTCATAATAGTAGTAACATGCTTTTGAATACAATTAAAATATAACGGCGATACCTGTTTAGCGTTATTGGAAATAATATGTAATAAATTAATGAGTAAGGTAGCCGATCCTATAAGAAGAGGTAGAATTGGGCATATTAAGGTGTTTTGCTTTATATCGACTAAACCGATGATACGGCGTCTTTTTTTTTCCGTTTACACTTACAAGAAAAAAAAAGAAAACAAATAACGAAGTGCTAATTGTGCGTTGTGAAAAATATAGGGGCGAATTTTAAATAGCTACAGTGTATAATCAGACTAACAAATGGACATTCAGTTACGCGAAATAGCGGACAGCGAAGTGTGGTCATTAAATTGAGTACACCTACAGGGCGGTCAATTCCGGGATAAGTCTATTCGCATCTCACGAGGGACGCGGTATTGAGACCGGTTTTTTTTATTATATCACGGAGAGCGGGCTTCAATTTATAAAAAGGAGAAAAGCTGTATCATTATCATTGACTGTTGGTGTTAAGCAACCAAAACTGTTCATCAAAGGGTTTCGGTGAATGAGTGGTGAATGCGAAATGAAACTGTGAACGAAGTTATGTTAAATAAAGCAGAAGAGACAAGACAGTTTGGTCGTATCTGTTATTATTCCATAAACCGTAACATTTATTCTCGTTGTACGAAGCCTTTATAGACGATCGTTATGACAATTTGCTTTGAAGGGATCTCGTTACGAGTTAAGTTTTGGGGACCTGGTCAACAGGGGATAGTTCGTAGATCCTAACTACTGCAGCTATTCTGGAATCAGGTGCTACCGTGACCGTCGTGTGTTGTCAATGGCTTAAGGTCATCACATCTCATGCTCTAAGATCGACGCGCCTTTCGTCCTGGTGTAACGGTGTCTCACGGTAACCACGACAACGCCGACGGCGAAGGAAGATACGGTAGAGTAGCCAGCCTACAATCTTGAACCGCCGCACACATTCCTTCAGTTACTGTGCAGAAAGCCAATGTGATGGGCAAACAGACCAGCATATGATAAAAGCTTAAGCAGTTTCCTTACTAGACAACACTTATGAATAGTAGCCGTAATTTTTATTTATTTATCTTTTTTTTAAGCGTGAGCACACCCACAATCAAGGCAAACAACGGCAATCATAAGGACAGTAGCACATAAGCAAGTAGCAATGGTAACATCTGCTGAGATTGGCTACAAATTAGCGCGTGATTTAACTCACCAGAGAATAGTCCTTAAGCACATAAGCAAGTAGCAATGGTAACATCTGCTGAGATTGGCTACAAATTAGCGCGTGATTTAACTCACCAGAGAATAGTCCTTACAACATAACCATCAATACAATAGCAAATTACTCACACGTGTACTCCCCCACGATTTCGATTCGCAAAGCCACATACAAAACGTGGAGCACGTATCACTTAGACCGACATAATGGTGCTCCCTCAGTTACCCCAAATAACTGAATCCCTTAGTTGCACAGCAAAGAACCAGTCCTAATGAAAGCACCACAGTTTTCGCCGCTAAATTGTCACAGTACAGGTGAGACTTAACCACAAATGTAATTTTTCATCAGTTCCTGTATAGTCAATACAAGCGCCTGATTTTCACCCGTTTATAACGGCAGGCAGCAACACCGTACGGAAAAGAGCGTAGACACAAAACAAGCTCTTACCAATTCTCTTACCGCAGCTCTCGGGAACCACTGGGACATCCAGTGCAAAAATCGTTACTGCTTCACACAAATTACAGGACGGCCGCTTCCCGCTGCTTGCTACGGCGCCTTCCGCTCAGAGCCAACTCGTATATCTCCGTGCGACAGGTCCGGCCCCACACTGGCTGCGTCAAGCCGACAACCGCCTTCCACCACCCCCCACCAGGACCTCGCCTCGCTACTCCTCGCCTGACCGTGGCAGGAAAGATAAACCACCAGGGTGGCACTATCGATACGGAGACGGCACCTCCGTGTACACTAAGTACGACCGTGGTGTCGGATGTGCCTTTGTCATTGACGACAAACATTTTAGATACCGGCTTGTAGAACAAAGTCCAATTTTTACTGCAGAGCTTTCTGCCGTCTATCGGGCCACCCCGGTACATGTGACGACACGGGCTTCTCAGTTGTGTATTACGTTCTGATTCGCTTAGTGCCCTCCGAAGTCTCTCTCTCTCTCTGCTACAGACGTACCACCCCTGAGTACGAGCAATCCACTCGCTTACCGGTAGTGGAGCCGACGTGATGTTTATGTGGGCCTCCGGTGAAGTCCGAGTGTCGGGAAGTCTTCTCTACGTGGGAACAATCTCTGGGAAATTAGCTGTGTCTCAGCAGCTCGGACGACTTCCTCTCCCCCCCCCCCCCCTCTCGTCACGAGCAGATACCCTCAGCTCGTGTGTGTGTATCGGGCACCGTCATTTGTCGAGTGGTGACCCTGCACCGCTCTCTGCTTACTGCCACCGACCGTTGACAGTACACCATCTTTCGGCCCCATGCCACTTTTATAACCGTTTACATTTTAATGCACGTTTTCCACCTGCATTAGCAGATACGGCACGAGCTGTAGATTGTGTTTTACTTCTTATTTGTCTCAGTAATATGGCCGAGGAAATTCAATTCTCGACCATTTGAGCAACCTCCTCAAAAGGGGTGCATTCGTTTCTAGCTGTTCCTCTGCTCGGCTCCACTCGATCAGGCTCCGAGTATTATAGGCTTCAGTCATTCAGTAAGTGACCATTTTCAGTTATGACACACACGCTTATGACCTCAGCTGTTTTGCGCCATAAAGCGACAACAGACAAAAACAAATGCGTATTTCACAGAGTTTCTTCTGAAGTGTTTACGTGTTTATGGGCTGTAACCGAGTCGACAGCTTCAGGGACAATCTGTCACCCAGATGTTTTTCGAGATCACTCGTATAGTGATTATTTTCTTACGGTCGCCTTCTCGCAGTGTCTGGACGCTCCCTGTCGTCCCGTGAATTTGTGCGACACCTCCGAGCCGGGACTCCGGAGTACGGACGACCCCTCCCTCGCCGGTAGAGGTGCGCCTTCGCCGTCGCGCCCCGTCGGTGCTGTGCGGCCGCGTTTCTCTATTATCTAAATAACTGTTCACTTGGAACTTCCTGGCAGATTAAAACTGTGTGCCGGACCGAGACTCGAACTCGGGACCTTTGCCTTTCGCGGGCAAGTGCTCTACTGGCAGAAGTAAAGCTGTGAGGACGGGGCGTGAGTCGTGCTCGGGTAGCTCAGTCGGTAGAGCACTTGCCCGCGAAAGGCAAAGGTCGCGAGTTCGAGTCTCGGTCCGGCACACAGTTTTAATCTGCCAGGAAGTTTCATATCAGCGCACACTCCGCTGCAGATTGAAAACTTCATTCGACTGTTCACTTCTCGGTGACCGTCTTTCGTCACTTGGATAGGAAGAAGTGGAACCTGTGGATATTTAATAATGAGATGTTCCACTACACTTCAGAGTTTGTCGTTGCCATTGCCATCGGCATTCTTTCGTACGGCCAGAGTTAAAGACACTTTTAAATTAACGTAATTCTGTTTGCGGTCAGACTCGGCACGTCTGTCTGTCTGTCTGTCTGTCTGTCTGTCTCTCTCTCTCTCTCTCTCTCTCTCTCTCTCTCTCTCTCTCTCTCTCTCTCTCTCTCTCTCTTTCGCGCCGTGCCGAATATCGGCGGGCGCCGAACCTCGCCCTGCTCCCACTAGGGGCTGCCCACGTCACTGGGCGAAAAGGATTGAGGGCACACCGCGTTTGTCACGTAGGGGGGTGGATACCTGTACCCTGGAGAGCCTCCGGAGACGGTTTGTCGTCCCGAGGCTGGGGCGGCGCCCCGTCTGCCCCGGAAGGCCTCCGGAACTGCTTACTCTGTCAGCCACAGCGCCGCCCCTCTCCACCCTGAGGAGGCGTCAGCTGTTTCCATTTCGTGCACCCTTGCTCTATTTTCAATTTGCGCCGTATACCGGGTGAGTCACCTGGAACTTGCACCACTCTACTCTGCGGACAATTGAAAGTGCTACTGGTGTCTGGTTTTCATGTAATGGATTGGTAGTCAGGGCTCCTATTGTTACAAATGAACAGATTGAAAAAATACTTAAAAAGTGAGTCTTTTTGTAGAAACACACACTTTTTTAAATGGAACAGTGCCTATTCACATCAACAAACCGGAAGTATGGTAAACTAAAATTTCAGCGGAGTTTGTAGCAGGATTCGAGTCCACGTCATTTACGAGATATCGTATTTTGGTAAGTTCCCGTATCGACACTCGTCTGTGCCGGTCGACCTGCACAGTCGCTAGGTACGATGCTCTTACGCTCGCTTGCAGTGTGTCTCTGTGTTCCTCGAGTGCACTGCAAGCTGCTGCTCGGCCAGTGTGTGGCATTCCGAGCAGTAGGTCGTAGGACCGTTGCTATTCACAACATACATAGATCACCTTGTGGATGACATCGGAAGTTCACTGAGGCTTTTTACGGATGATGCTGTGCTGTATCGAGAGGTTGTAACAATGGAAAATTGTACTGAAATGCAGGAGGATCTGCAGCGAATTGACGCATGGTGCAGGGAATGGCAATTGAATCTCAATGTAGACAAGTGTAATGTGCTGCGAATACGTAGAAAGAAAGATCTTTATCATTTAGTTACAAAATAGCAGGTCAGCAACTGGAAGCAGTTAATTCCATAAATTATCTCGGAGTACGCATTAGGATTGATTTAAAATGGAATGATCATATAAAGTTGATCGTCGGTAAAGCAGATGGCAGACTGAGATTCATTGGAAGAATCCTAAGGAAATGCAATCCGAAAACAAAGGAAGTAGGTTACAGTAGGCTTGTTCGCCCACTGCTTGAATACTGTTCAGCAGTGTGGGATCCGTACCAGACAGGGTTGATAGAAGAGATAGAGAAGATCCAATGGAGAGCAGCGCGCTTCGTTACAGGATCATTTAGCAATCGCGAAAACGTTACGCAGATGATAAACTCCAGTGGAATACTCTGCAGGAGAGAAGCTCAGTAGCCGGTACGGGCTTTTGTTGAAGTTTCGAGAACATACCTTCACCGAGGAGTCGAGCAGTACATTGCTCCCTCCTACGTGTATCTTGCGAAGAGACCGTGAGGGTAAAATCAGAGAGATTAGAGCCCACACAGACGCATACCCACAATCTTTCTTTCCACGAACAATACGAGACTGGAATAGAAGGGAGAACCGATAGAGGTACTCAAGGTACCCTCCGCCACCCACCGTCAGGTGGCTTGCGGAGTATGGATGTAGATGTGGATGGATGTAGACCTCTTCGAGCGATTACGTGAAAGTGGTAGAGCGACACCTAGAGGACACGAGAGAAGGAAACAAATGACGATAGAAGAGCGGAAGTTATTGTTGTTGCCGCCGTCGTGTCGCAGTCGGTCCGCACGATCGCACGAGGAAGTGGCGCGAATCGGGCGAGTGTCGTAGGCGTTCTCCCTAGATACAGATTCTCTCTCTATCCCGCCTCTCTGCACTGACACTTGCGTGGCAGTGACTCTGAGAATCATCTTAATTTGTGTACGTAGCCATTAAGATGGGATATCGGAGATGTTTCACATACCTCGTTTAGTAACGAGGCCCCTTCTACCGATCGCGGCCAGGTAAACCTCCTAAACGTGCGACACCGGTCTGTCGACAGGCAGAGCGTCGGTGTCCGTGGAGTCTGAACGTGTAGAGTGGGATCGTGAAACGTCAGCTCGTAGGCCTGGAACACTGGACCCGCACAAGTGTTGCAGCCCACCGACAGACCGTCTTCCACAGGTGACAGACGTTCCTCTGCGACCAGCGGTGCCGGCGCGACCGCTGTCCGGCCCGTAGTGCACCAAATACTGCGGCGCGTCTTCACGAACTGTTTCCAAGTCGTCGGATCGGCCGCGGAGGACTCGTTCCTCAGCTGGCCCCTTGCACAGATTTGACGCCAGTAGACTTCTTTCTGTGCGGAAAGCTGAAAGGTGCTGCCGAAAAGGACATCCCGGCTACACATGACGATATGTTGTTGTTGTTGTTGTTGTTGTCTTCGGTCCTGAGACTGGTTTGATGCAGCTCTCCATGCTACTCTATCCTGTGCAAGCTTCATCATCTCCCAGTACCTACTGCAGCCCACATCCTTCTGAATCTGTTTACTGTATTCATCTCCTGGCCTCCCTCTACGATTTTTGCCCTCCACGCTGTCCTCCAGTACTAAATTGGTGATCCCTTGATGCCTCAGAACATGTCCTACCAACCGGTCCCTTCTTCTAGTCAAGTTGTGCCACAAACTCCTCTTCTCCCCAATTGTATTCAATACCTCCTCATTAGTTACGTGATCTACCCATCTAATCTTCAGCATTCTTCTGTAGCATCACATCTCGAAAGCCTCTATTCTCTTATTGTCCAAACTATTTATCGTCCACGTTTCACTTCCATACATGGCTACACTCCATACAAATACTTTCAGAAACGACTTCCTGACATTTAAATCTATACTCGATGTTAACAAATTTCTCTTCTTCAGAAACGCTTTCCTTCCCATTGCCATTCTACATTTTATATCCTCTCTACTTCGACCATCATCAGTTATTTCGCTCCCCAAATAGCAAAACTCCTCTACTACTTTAAGTGCCTCATTTCCTAATCTAATTCCCTCAGCGTCACCCGACTTAATTCGACTACATTCCATTATCCTCATTTTGCTTTTGTTGATGTACATCTTATTCCCTCCTTACAAGACACTGTCCATTCCGTTCAACTGCTCTTCCAAGTCCTTTGCTCTCTCTGACGGAATTAAAATGTCATCGACAAACCTCAAAGTTTTTATTTCTTCTCCATGGATTTTAATTCCTACTCCATGCAGTGACATATTACTGCGGCCTGCTCGGACAACTCTGCTGAAATGCTAGCACGTGTGAAACTGTCATTCCGTATCGGACTGGAAGCATGTAGTGCTCCCGGTGGTGGCCATTTTGAACACGACCTGTGTCGGTCAGCTGCCTCATTACTGGTCAGAAAACACGTAACTAATGTATGCTCTTGTGTTGTGCAACAAACACCACTGACATTCTAATTTACCCAACTTCTAGTTTTTCAATGTAACTATCCACTGTTCCATTTACAAAAGTGTATTTTTGCACAAAAAATACTCTCTAAATATTACTGTAATCTTTTCATTGGCTAGCAATACTAGCCCCTGACTACTAGTCCATTATGTGAACACTGCACATCAATAGCACATTCTATTTCTGCAATATTTGCGGTAATTTTAGTTGATTCACCCCGTACGTTCATCTAGCTCTTGTACAATATCGTTTTTGCAGCAGGTGTACGTACGTATAAAAAAAGGTTGTAGGTACGCGAGAGGGTCGAAGGGGAAGAAGGAAGAGGACTGGAGAGATTACTGGAGAGATTTTTAAAAAGGGCAGAGTTTGGAGAAGTCCTGCAGAACTGCAGGTCACGAGAGACTTACCAGACAGGATGAGAAGGAAAGACTGAATGTTGGGGACTGCAGTGGATGAGATTTGAAAACCTCAGAGCTTAGAGGTGAAAGAGAGGATAATATGCGAGACACAGATTACTGCCGAAACATTGTAAACGAGTTAATACGAGTGAGCAGCTAAGTGTATTGTTGGGAGGGGGACAGCAAAAAAAAAAAAAAGATAAGTTAGAAAATAGGAGACGTATAAATCTAAACAAAGTGAGGAAAGGAGTAGTTACTGTGAATAAATGTCGAGACAGAAGCAGTTAATGTAAATTAAGGCCAGGTGGGTGGCAAGACACGTTTTGGCACTAGCTGCTCCTGCGGACTTCTTAAAATCCGGTGTCCGGGGGAGGAATCCGAATGGCGCGTGGCTGGTGGTGAAGCGGGCACAGAGGTCACGACTGTCACTTGTAGAGCGCGCTCCCATCGATAGTATACGTTCTCCCAGTAACAGGGCTGATACAGGTGGTGGTAGAAGGGTGCGCAGGGCAAGTCTCGCTCTGGGGACAGTAACAGGGGTAGGAGCCGCAGGGCAGGGCAGGGTAGGGAGACGGCTGCAGGAGCAGCGCAGCCTCAGGGACGGCAGCGAAAAGCCGTTCTGGATGTGATCGGCAAAATTCCAGACGAAATGGATGTCATTTCAGGGCACGATTTTAGGAAGTCGTGACCTTGTCGAACTTGCCGATCGGTACTTTAGAGACCGGGATAATACTGTGGTGTGGTGTGCTCCAAAATTGTTTTTTTTTTTTCAAACTACACAGATGGGTCAATTACATCCAGTGAAGGCTTGGGTGAGAATGTTGGTCTAGTGCTTAAAGAGTGTGCATGTCAACAAATATGTTTGCCTCGGAAGCTGAGGCTGTAAGGGAGAGAACGTTTAACACGGAAAGGATGGCAACTGTCAAAACATTGTTATTTACGAATTTGCCTATAACAATTTACTTACGGTTCATTACACTGAAGCACCTTCTCTCGATCGCCTTTCACGAATTTCTTTGCAAATTTTACAGCTGTTTTCATTCCCAGCCTCTGCTTGCCTCATAGTAGTTCTTTCGTATTGTTGTGCATTCATTTTTTGCAAAACCGCTACGATCCACTTTTACTGCTATCTCCTAAATTACTGTATTTGACAGGCAAATTAGTTAACATTTTCTCGTACGACTTTCTCTTTCCGTTTGGCAAGTTTTTAAAATTTTATCTCTTCACGACTTTCCCTATCGATATTTTTCTTATCTTTTTTGTCACCTCCCCCCATAGAGACCTCTTTTCTGGCGACAAAGTCTCACCCACTTATTACCTATTATTTACCACTGTCTGTTCTCATAATTTTCGTACAAATTTTTTCATCTCTCTTTGTCCGTTTTTATATAATTTTCTAGCCTCTACCGTTTCCGGCACTCCGGACCGTACTCTCTCACTACGACGAGTCCCACTGTGTATTACATTGCACTATCGAAATTAGAGGTCCGCATTCTGTTCCTCGAAACCTGCGTGTCCCTCGAAATTACTCCCGAAGGCCTAACAGCGAAAGTCTGTTTCTGGATGTAATCCTACTTTACGGCAGGCTCTTTTACACTTTCAAATACAGCAGTCTGTTGCACTTACCCGGTTAATCCGTGACCTGTGTGCCTCATCTGGCAGTTTCCAGTCCACCAGACTTCTGTCCTCCTCCAAAATCCTGTCCTTATCTGCCCGTCACGTATGCTCGGACGGCGCCATCTGCCGAGCCGGCTTCAAACTGCGACAACGTGCCAGACTTCCCCCACACTCCTGAACTACGTCAGTAGTGGTGTCTCTCTCTTCCTGTCCCTAAACAGCTGCGCTGTCGACCGTCACTCCTCTCCGACAGACCGAGCATGCCCGGCCGTCTTAGTGTCCCACAGTTTTCACCACTGCCTCCCAGACTGAGAATACTTCGTAATCATGAGAACCGGGCACAACAGTGCAGTGTTCTTAACCTTTTGTCTACAGCACTCTCCCCTCCCGAATTACCTTTATTATCAGAGGGTCTCAATTTCGGACCTAAACCTACATTTAGTCCTGCCGCTTCGGTGGAGGTCTCGCTTTTCTTCACACGTTATGTCAGCTGAAAGTATCACCTCGCAACCCGATCCCGAAACCTCTCCGGCAGCAAACCTGACACCGAACCCCGCCTCGAACAGTTCTGCCCGTGATCCCGACTCGATCCACGACCGCTACCCCAGAATCTCCCCTTACGCGCCTTCCGAGAATTCCCGACCTCGAGCTTTTTCCTTCGTAACCCTTCCTCAGGACCCTACGACGTGACCCTAACCTGTCCTCTGCAGAACTCCAGGCCCTGCATCCCCTAAAAGCTGACGACTACGTCATTATTTTCGCAACAGACAAAAGATGTACCACTGTGGCACTAGACCGACAGAAGCATGTCGGTGAAGGTCTGTGCGACAGCTGTGCGTACAGCTTCTGCCGTAGAGATCCCGTGCCTGCGCGATTCTATCTGGCCCGCAGCCCCACCTTAAAACCTCGATCCGTCGAACGCCTCGTCCCCCCGAACCGCGCACCCCTACCTTTCATTTCCTTCCCGAGATCCACAGATCTAACCGTCCCGGCCGTCCACTACCTGCCGGCTTCAGAGCAGCCACCGAGTGTAGATCTGCCTCGGTCGATCGACACCTGCGACACGTAGTACGGAGGCTTTGCGGACGCCGACACACACACCGACCACTTCCAGCACACACCTGGCGTGTCACCACTGGTGCCACCTTTCTCTATACTGCTGTCTGCTGGTGTTTCCAAGCCTATGACATCCTTCTTGCACACCTTAATCAACTTTACACTTGCCAACAATTACTTCACCTTTGAGGGGCAGACATACTACAAACGGATCAGGGAACCGGAGTGGCTCCTTCCTATGACAACCTTGTCACGGGCCACTGAGACGCTACTTTCGTGTGTTTTGTTTAGATTAATCGATGACATACTTTCCGTACGGACTCGCGGTGATGTTAACCTGTTAAAATTCCCGGAATTTGTGAATACTGTCTCCCAATTAAATTTTAGGTTGTCCTATTCCGAATCCCGTGCCACTTTCTGCGGTGTCGATCTCTTTCTTAGCCGAGGCCAGCTACGTACTTCTGTTCACTTTAAACCTGTTGTTGTTGTGGTCTTTAGTCCTGAGACTGGTTTGATGCAGCTCTCCACGCTACTCTATCCTGCGCAAGCTTCTTCATCTCCCAGTACCTACTGCAACCTACACCCTTCTGAATCTGCTTGGTGTATTCATCTCTCGGTCTCCCTCTACGATTTTTACCCTCCACGCTGCCCTCCAATACTAGATTGGTCATCCCTTGATGCCTCAGAAAATGTCCTACCAAACGATTCCTCCTCCTAGTCAAGTTGTGGCACAAACTCCTCCCCAAATCTATTCAATACCTCCTCAATAGTTATGTGATCTACCCATCTAATCTTCAGCATTCTTCTGTAGGACCACATTTCGAAAGCTTCTATTCTCTTCTTGTCCAAACTATTTATTGTCCATGTTTCACTTCCATACATGGCTACACTCCATACAAATACTTTCAGAAACGACTTCCTGACACTTAAGTCTATACTCGATGATAACAAATTTCTCTTCTTCAGAAACGCTTTCCTTTCCATTGCCAGTCTACATTTCATATCCTCTCTACTTCGGCCATTGTCAGTTATTTTGCTCCCCAAATAGCAAAACTCCTTTACTACTTTAAGTGTCTCAATTCCTAATCTAATTCCCTCAGCATCACCCGACTTAATTCGACTACATTACATTATCCTCATTTTCCTTTTGTTGTTGTTCATCTTATACCCTCCTTTCGAGACACTGTCCATTCCGTTCAACTGCTCTTCCAAGTTCTTTGCTGTCTCTGACAGAATTACAATGTCATCGGCGAACCTCAAAGTTTTTATTTCTTCTTCCTGGATTTTAGTACCTACTCCGAATTTTTCTTTTGTTTCCTTTACTGCTTGCTCAATATACAGATTGAATAACACCGGGGAGAGGCTACAACCCTGTCTCACTCCCTTCCCAACAGCTGTTTCCATTTCATGCCTCTCGACTCTTATAACTGCCATCTGGTTTCTGTACAAATTGTAAATAGCCTTTCGCTCCCTGTATTTTACTCCTGCCACCTTTAGAATGTGAAAGAGAGTATTCCAGTCAACATTGTCAAAAGCTTTCTCTAAGTCTACAAATGCTAGAAACGTAGGTTTGCCTTTTCTTTATCTTTCTTCTAAGATAAGTCGTAAGGTTAGTATTGCCTCACGTGTTCCAACATTTCTACGGAATCCAAACTGATCTGCCCCGAGGTCCGCTTCTACTAGTTTTTCCATTCGTCTGTAAAGAATACGTGTTAGTATTTTGCAGCTGTGACTTATTAAACTGATAGTTCGGTAATTTTCACATCTGTCAACCCCTGCTTTCTTCGGGATTGGAATTATTATATTCTTCTTGAAGTCCGAGGGTATTTCGCCTGTCTCATACATCTTGCTCACCAGATGGTAGAGTTTTGTCAGGACTGGCTCTCCCAAGGCCGTCAGTAGTTCTAATGGAATGTTGTCTACTCCCGGGGCCTTGTTTCGACTCAGGTCTTTCAGTGCTCTGTCAAACTCTTCACGCAGTATCGTATCTCCCATTTCATCTTCATCTACATCCTCTTCCATTTCCATAATATTGTCCTCAAGTACATCGCCCTTGTATAAACCCTCTGTATACTGCTTCCACCTTTCTGCCTTCCTTTCTTTGCTTAGAACTGGGTTGCCATCTGAGCTCTTGATATTCATGCAAGTGGTTCTCTTTTCTCCAAAGGTTTCTTTAATTTTCCTGTAGGCAGTATCTATCTTACCCCTAGTGAGACAAGCCTCTACATCCTTACATTTGTCCTCTAGCCATCCCTGCTTAGCCATTTTGCACTTCCTGTCGATCTCATTTTTTAGACGTTTGTATTCCTTTTTGCCTGCTTCATTTACTGCATTTTTATATTTTCTCCTTTCATCAATTAAATTCAATATTTCTTCTGTTACCCAAGGATTTCTACTAGCCCTCGTCTTTTTACCTACTTGATCCTCTGCTGCCTTCACTACTTCATCCCTCAGAGCTACCCATTCTTCTTCTACTGTATTTCTTTCCCCCATTCCTGTCAATTGTTCCCTTATGCTCTCCCTGAAACTCTGTACAACCTCTCGTTCTTTCAGTTTATCCAGGTCCCATCTCCTTAAATTCCCATCTTTTTGCAGTTTCTTCAGTTTCAATCTGCAGTTCATAACCAATAGATTTTGGTCAGAATCCATATCTGCCCCTTGGAAATGTCTTAAAATTTAAAACCTGGTTCCTAAATCTCTGTCTTACCAATATATAATCTATCTGATACCTTCTAGTATCTCCAGGATTCTTCCAGGTATACAACCTTCTTTTATGATTCTTGAACCAAGTGTTAGCTATGATTAAGTTATGCTCTGTGCAAAATTCTACAAGGCGGCTTCCTCTTTCATTTCTTCCCCCCAATCCATATTCACTACTATGTTTCCTTCTCTCCCTTTTCCTACTGACGAATTCCAGTCACCCATGACTATTAAATTTTCGTCTCCCTTCACTACCTGAATAATTTCTTTTATCTCGTCATACATTTCATCTATTTCTTCATCATCTGCAGAGCTAGTTGGCATATAAACTTGTACTACTGTAGTAGGCATGAGCTTTGTGTCTATCTTGGCCACAATAATGCGTTCACTATGCTGTTTGTAGTAGCTAACCCGCACTCCTATTTTTTTATTCATTATTAAACCTACTCCTGCATTACCTCTATTTGATTTTGTATTTATAACACTAATCACCTGACCAAAAGTCTTGTTCCTCCTGCCACCGAACTTCACTAATTCCCACTATATCTAACTTTAACCTATCCATTTCCCTTTTTAAATTTTCTAACCTACCTGCCCGATTAAGGGATCTGACATTCCACGCTCCGATCCGTAGAACGCCAGTTTTCTTTCTCCTGATACCGACGTCCTCTCGAGTAGTCCCCGCCCGGAGGTCCGAGTGGGGGACTATTTTACCTCCGGAATATTTTACCCAAGAGGACGCCATCATCATTTAACCATACAGTAAAGCTGCATGCCCTCGGGAATGCGGCCGTAGTTTCCCCTTGCTTTCAGCCGTTCGCAGTACCAGCACAGCAAGGCCGTTTTGGTTAATGTTACATGGCCAGATCAGTCAGTCAACCAGACTGTTGCCCCTGCAACTACTGAAAAGGCTGCTGCCCCTCTTCAGGAACCACACGTTTGTCTGGCCTCTCAACAGATACCCCTCCGTTGTGGTTGCACCTACGGTACGGCCATCTGTATCGCTGAGGCACGCAAGCCTCCCCACCAACGGCAAGGTCCACGGTTCATGGGGGGGGGGATGTGGATCGCTTCACGATTTTGCGTGTCATCCTTTAAACCTACAAAAGTATAATTGACAGTTACCGTTTTTTCCGCGTCTAACGTTCTCTTCCGTACGGCCTCGGCTATCGAGGTGGACGTGTCTGTTCGGATGCGGACTCTACACGGCACTACACCTCCGTTCTCGTCTCGGCCTGCCTAGTTCGAAAGCAGACTTCCTGGGCCCTCACTGTCAGATCCTGGCACAGCTGATCCCTCCAAAAAACAACTTTGGAGCACACCACTTGTCACACAGTGTTATACTGGTCACATCTGTATTAATCGGTTAGTTCGACAAGTGCACGACTTCCTAAGATTGTGCCCCTCACACGTAGCTTTCGCCCGCCGTCGCAGTCTCCGCGGTATCCTCGTCGCACCCTACGTCCCCTCTGCACCCGCCTCGCTGCCCTACGGCTCCTTCCCGTCTGACCGTCGCCGCTGCCAGACTTGCCCCGTGCGCCCTTCTACCGCCACCTGCACCGGCCCTGTAGCTGGCAAAAGGGCGTACCATTAAAGGGAACGCGCCCTACGACGTGACGGTCGCGACCTCGGCATCTGTTTCGCCCCCCCCCCCCTCCCCCCCCTCCCCCCCCCCCCCCGCACCGGCTGGATTCTTCCCCCTGGCACCAGTTTCTCGGAGCTCTGCAGGTGGCAACTGTCTCGCCACCCACCTGGCCTCAATGTACCTTATTTTCTTTTGTCTCAGAATTTATTCACAGTAACTACTTGTTTCTTCACTCCGTTTTACTTTTCTACGTCTTTCATTTTTCTGACCCATCTTTTTTTACACCATCCACCTCCCAACTCTGTTGCGTACAGTGCACTTAATAATATTTAAAAATCTACTCACCGAGCGGCTGCAGAACATACGAGTAAAAAAAGAAAACTGATTATTTTCGTTGTTGTACGTACAGTGCACTTAGCTGTTCACTTGTATTAACTCCTTCACAGTGTTTCAGCGACAATCTCTGTCTTACATATTACCCTGCTTCTCACCTTTAGCTTCTCAGGTTTTCAAATCTTGTACGGCGCAGTCCCCAACGATCAGTCCTTCCTTCTCGTCCTGACCGGTAAGTCTCCGCTGACCTGCGGTTCTGGGTGACTTTATCGAGCTCTACCCTTTCCCTAAACCTCTCCGGTCCTTTTCCTTCACCCCTCTTCCTTCCCCTTCGACCATTTTGTTGGAAGGATGAACCACTGGCTCAGAAAGCTTCCATACCTAAAGCCTGTTTTTTAATTTTTGTTTTCACCTGTTGCTGCATAGTGAGTAGATTTTTTTTTATCTACCCTAGTACTTTATACTGTCAAAAATTGATAATTTTTGTTGTTATAGTATTACTTTGCATTCGATATGTGACGGTACAACCTTTGACTTTCCTTAAAAATCTAATTTCAGTTGCTCGTATTCGGCTTTTACTTTTCTTAGGTAATGTTCGAGGTTCATTTCCGTATGTTAGACTGAGGGTTGTCTTTACTTTGTGAAAATTTAGTTTTGTATCCTTCCTTGTGTTATCAGCCGGTGTTGTGTATATTGTGCCAAACATCTTTTGAAACTTGTTTTATTTATTAGGTATGTTATTTTCATGTTCGTAACTAATATTGCTGCGTAACACCTGAAAATACGACACCTGTTCTATTACAATAATGCTGTATGGCCAGTGACGTGACGTGACGTGCTGCAAGTCTCTCAGTTGGACACCACTTTGGTCACTCACGTGTGCCCAGTTGTTCCTCTAGTAGTATTTTGGACAACATTGAAACTTTCTGTTTGAGAGACATTATTTCAGTTTCTTTACTGAAATTTTTAGATGACTGTTCTTACATATTTGATTCAGGCAATGCATTAAAAGATGTAAATGTTTTACACGGTCCACAATGATAGTCACTACCATTCACAGTAGGTAATTTTATTTTTGCGTCTATCTTCAGGTGGTTTACATCATGTACATATTCCCATATTCAGTGTTGGAAATCTCTGTTCTAAAGAAAATCAGATAACGTGATGATGACTAGACACACACACACACACACACACACACACACACACACACACACAAATGAAACATTTGTAAGTGGTTAAGTGATGTGTGTTGTAAAATATTATAGTAGTTACATATAGCTGGTGTATCTATATTATTTTAACATTACATTTATCAGATTTTTTTACAAAAACATTTTGTTTTTAACACATTAACTGTGTATTAGTCAGCATGTTAATTATTGTTCCTTCCATATTATGTCTCTGATAAAATAGTGGCACTTGAGATGTTAGTAACTTCAGAAGGACATCCGCTCACAATATCCAGTGCATTTACAATTGGGAAATAGAAAATCAGAAAAAAGAGCTTAGGTCAAAGAAGTACAGACATGTTACACATAAGGTCATTCCATGTCAAATCACAAATGAAAGTATGATCTACAATCTGACACTTTTGGATTCATTTAACATTAAGTATGCATGAAGTATACATAAAGAGTAACAAAAAAAACTTTTTTAAATATTTTTCTGAAAATGGGTACCAAATAATAGGTGCTCAAAAACATTAAAAAAATTGAATTTTTGACTTGCCCAACATCATTGATTTGCTCACAAATTTTGTTCTAATTAAGCTAGAAAAGTGAAACTGAGTTCATTTGAAAGCTCCTTTAAACAGTTTTCATATGATATAAAACAGAATTAGTTGTAAAAATGTATACATTTTTAATAAAACTGAATTTTGAAAACTATATTCTTAAATTTCCCAAAAAAATATATTTGAGAGATACTCTTTTCATCTAAATATTTTGAAAGTTTCAACATGTGTCGAGAATGGGATCACGATAAAAAGTAATTTTATGTTTTAGATGCTACTGCAAAACATCCTCAAAAATTAGGATTACTTCTCATTAGCTTTGTGTTATTGTATAGCTATATGTGGACATCAAAATAAAATTGTTTGTAAAAGTAAAAAAGCAATATTTCTCTTGTCAGTGTAAAATTAAAAAATACAAGTTAAAAAGCCTACAGCTGAATAGCAGAGAGAGGCTTAAAATCAGTTAAGTTACTAGTTCCTGGTACTTGCTGACAAGAGTGAGAAGAGTCCAATTCATTGTGCTTCTAGCCAATCAGTTTGTTACACATAACCACTTCTGCACGGGATAATATATACGCTCAGCCTGTAGCAGTGTGGGGGTTGTGGTTGTATTCACTTCCCTGCTGCTTACGGGGAGAATGTCTGCACGACTGGCGAACGTGAAGGTTGTGGATGTAGGAAGCCATCCACTGTGAGTTTGTCCTCCTCCTTACTTTTCCTGCTTGGCTACTCGTGTAGAATCTGGATACCAAAAGAAACTTAAAACTGGAGTAGTGTTCACTGACCTGTCAGCAGCTTATGACACGGTGTGGTGCGAGGGCCTGTTATTGAAATTTTTGAGAGTAGTACCTCGCAAAACTGTAGGCAACCTCGTAAGTAGCATGTTAATCAATAGATGGTTTAAAGTACATCAAAGAGAAGAGGAAAGCAGATGGCGTGTACTCAGCGATGGAGTACATCGGGGCTCTGTTCTCACTCCATTGTTATTCGACCTCTACACAGCTGACCTGCCGAATTTGATCTGCCGAAAATTTCAATATGCAGATGACCTGGCAATTCCGTATCAGAGTCAAGACCCTTCTGAATGTGAAGAGCACCTAACGAACAGCATTACTAAACTTTGAGTATTTTGAGACGTGGCGACTGAGACCGAATGTTTCTAAAACCGGGGTGAGCCTGTTACACCTCTCTGATCGCCTCTCATCAGCAGAGATCAGGCCACAGTTCGGCCCTCTCGGCACAGTCAGATACAACGAAAACCCAAAATACCTGGGAGTCACTCTGGGCAGAACTTTAACATACAAAAAACACCTTTCCAGCGTGGTCGAGAAGATACGAACACGAGTGAACCTCGCGAGAAAGCTGCAGGCAGTACACGGAGAACGACTACGTCGGTGCTCCGAGGAGCGTCCCTCGCACTGGTATGCTCTCCCCGGTGGTACAGTCCGGTCTGCACCTCCTAGCTGGCTACCAGTGCTTTCAAACATCCGCCCACCAGACCTCCGTCGGTAGGCTGCTCTTCACAAACTGCGTCAGCAAGTTTCTGAAAACGACTCGATCCCTCTTTGTGACGATTTGCTATCACTGCCTGGGAAACGCCTCAAATCTAGAACACCGGCATATGAAACGGGAGTCCAAATGCTATCCACAGGATTCAACTGGGACGCAGAGTGGAAACGTGAATGGCAAACTATGAGAACCCGAAAGCACGAATTTGTAGACAATCCGACTGTTCCAGTTCCAGTTGATTGATTGATTGATTGATTGATTGAAACAATTTACATTGTGTGGATTTTGTCAGCAAAATCATATACAATACAATGTGTCTACAATTTACACACATAAAATTAATATTTACACACATTTTTAAGGTATCTTAGATTAGTTTTATATCTTTATGTAATGTTATTATAATACTGAACAATTCTTGCTTTCATATTATAATTATTGCCTCATGTATTACATTGCAGGCTACTTTAATTACTGTACATGTTTTAATTCAGATAGTCCGTTACTGCATAATAACTTGTATTTAATAAAAATTTTTTAGTTTTGTTTTGAACTTTCCAATTGTGCCAATATCTTTTATATTTTGGGGTAATTTATAATATAATTTAACGGCATTGTACAATGAGCTCTGCTGAGTTTTAACTTTGTTTGTCCTCTCTGGGTGCAGATTGTTCCTAGTTTCATAGCTTTGTACTACAGAATTTTTAACATAGCAGTCAATATTTTTTTTACATACATAATAATACTTTGAAAAATGTATTCACAGGGAACAGTTAGGATTTCCAGCTTTTGGAAATGTTCAAGGCAGTGAGGCTTACTGCCGCTCTTGGTTATTATACGAATTGCTCTTTTCTGTAATTTGAAAACTATTTGAATATTTTTACAGTTGACTTCCCAAAATATTATTCCATAGGTGATAACAGAGTGGATATAAGGAAAATATACAGATCTGACACATGTAGTATCACACACCGCAGTCAGAATTCTAAGAGCATAGTATGCTGCAGCGATTCTGTTACTAAGTATTTTAATATGTTCTTCCCACTTTAACTGACTGTCGACATGCATATCAAGAAATTTTGTGTAGTCTGCACATTCTATAGTTCCACCAACTGAGGGAGGTGTGGGTACAGTTGAACAGATACCGGACCGAAGGGGGTTCGGTGCAAATACGACGTGCACGAATGGGGCTTTTTGAGTGGCGGTGTGTGTGGCTGGCTGTGGTGACACCCAAACAGTGGGCCACATTGTGAACCAGTGTCTAGTCGGGCGCTTCCCCCGTGGCACTGAGCAGCTCTGTCGAGCGTCCCACGAGTCACTCTGCCGGATAGAGTCCGTCGACATCGGAGTGTAGTCGGAGCCGATTTAAAACCTGTGCACTACATATAATTTCACGTGTTCATCTTTATATACTGGGCGATCAAAAAGTCAGTATAAATTTGAAAACTGAATAAACCACGGAATAATGTAGATAGAGAGGTACAAATTGACACACATGCTTGGAATGACATGGGGGTTTTATTAGAACCACCCCATATTACTAGATGTGTGAAAGATCTCCTGCGCGCGTCGTTTGGTGATGATCGTGTGCTCAGCCGCCACTTTCGTCATGCTTGGCCTCCCAGGTCCCCAGACCTCAGTCTGTGCGATTATTGGCTTTGGGGTTACCTGAAGTCGCAAGTGTGTCGTGACCGACCGACATCTCTGTGGATGCTGAAAGACAACATCTACATCTACATTTATACTCCGCAAGCCACCCAACGGTGTGTGGCGGAGGGCACTTTACGTGCCACTGTCATTACCTCCCTTTCCTGTTCCAGTCGCGTATGGTTCGCGGGGAGAACGACTGAAAGCCTCCGTGCGCGCTCGAATCTCTCTTATTTTACATTCGTGATCTCCTCGGGAGGTATAAGTAGGGGGAAGCAATATATTCGATACCTCATCCAGAAACGCACCCTCTCGAAACCTGGACAGCAAGCTACACCGCGATGCAGAGCGCTTCTCTTGCAGAGTCTGCCACTCGAGTTTGCTAAACATCTCCGTAACGCTATCACGGTTACCAAATAACGCTGTGACGAAACGCGCCGCTCTTCTTTGCATCTTCTGTATCTCCTCCGTCAACCCGATCTGGTACGGATCCCACACTGATGAGCAATACTGAAGTATAGGTCGAACGAGTGTTTTGTAAGCCACCTCCTTTGTTGATGGACTACATTTTCTAAGCGCTCTCCCAATGAATCTCAACCTGGTACCCGCCTTTTTTGCCAATGGGATCTCATCATAAGGACAAATGAACAGGCCATAAGATGATGAAACCAGTCATTTTATTTGTGAGACTGGAACTAGCACCGTTTGTGTGTGTGTGTGTGTGTGTGTGTGTGTGTGTGTGTGTGTGTGTGTGTGTGTGTCCGGCGCCAATGCCTCAGCCTAACTCCAGACATGCTTTACAGTGCTGTTCACAACATTATTCCTCGACTACAGCTATTGTTGAGGAATGATGGTGGACATATTGAGCATTTCCTGTAAAGATCATCATCTTTGCTTTGTATTACTTTGTTATGCTAAGTATTGTTATTCTGATCAGATGAAGCGTCATCTGTCGGACATTTTTTGAACTTTTGTATTTTTTCTTTTTTTTTTTTTTGTTCTAATAAAACCCTGTGTCATTCCGAGCATGTGTGTCAATTTGTACCCCTCTATCTACATTATTCCGTGATTTATTCAGTTTTCAAATTTATATACTGACTTTTTGATCACCCGGTATATTTCTTTGTTTCGCTAAATGTGTGTTACTGTAATTGGTGCGTACGATAATAATAAATACGTGTAACTCCAAACTTGGACAGAATGAAACGATGACCTATTTGCAAGAAATGCTTCAGTTCTTAGACCAAAATTAGTTTCTTCACCGTAGAAGCACTGACACTTCAGTTTAAAGTGTGGTTCGAGCGACGTTCTCTCCCTGCCTGCCTGCCTGCCTGCCAGGTCATCCCACGACGGTGCCGGCGAGACGGCGGCGGACTCGGAGTACTTCTACTGCGACACGTGCTCGCAAGTCTTCACCTCCAAGTCGGACATCGCGGACCACGTGCGCACGCACGCGGCCGGCCACGTGTGCGGGCTGTGCGGCGAGGTGTTCGCCGCGGTGTCCCGGCTGCGGCGCCACCGCCCCCACTGCCCCGAGCGGCAGCTCGCGCTGGCGGCCGGCCGCCTCCGGGCCCCGAGGACGGCGAGGGGCGGCGCCGCCGGCGGCGGCGGCAGGCGGGGGGCGGCGAAGGGGGGCGGCGGCGACGGGGCCCGGCGCTTCGCCTGCGACGTGTGCGGCGCGGCGTTCGCCTACCGCAGCTCGCTGGGCGTGCACCGGCGCCGCCACTCGGACGAGCGGCCGTTCGCGTGCGGCGTGTGCGGCGGCGCGTTCAAGCGCTCGGACCAGCTGCGCACGCACGCGCGCGTCCACACGGGCCACCGGCCGCACGCGTGCGGCGTGTGCGGGCGCGCGTTCGCGCTGGCCGGCAACCTGGCGGTGCACGCGCGCCTGCACACGGGCGAGCGGCCGTACGCGTGCGGCGCCTGCGGCAAGACGTTCCGGCAGGCCGCCTGCCTCAAGCGGCACGCGCGCCTCCACACGGGGGAGCGGCCGTACGCGTGCGGCGTGTGCGGCCGGCGCTTCACGCAGGGCGGCAGCCTCAAGGCGCACGCGCTGCTGCACTCGGGCGAGAAGCCGTTCCGCTGCGGCGTCTGCGGCCGCGCCTTCCGCCGCTCGTGCCACCTGCGCGACCACTCCAGGCTCCACGCCGCCGAGGCGCTCCAGCAGCAGCAGCAGCAGCCGCCGCCGGCCGCCGGAGAGGAGGGAGCGCAAAAGTGACTCTGCTGTAGGGGCAGCGGGGGTCGGACCTCTCTCGCTGTCGCCTCAGATACTTCCCCATCTGTATATGTATATGTACAGTGGTCGGCCCGTACTTACCTTCGAGATGTGAAATTGCAAATACTGCCAGTAGGCGCGTACGTACCTTTCTGGGCTGAGAAAGCGGGGAGTAGCGGCTCACTGGGAGGGTGGCGGGAGGCGGAGGTCTAGTGGTGTAGTGAGGTGAGAGAGGTTCTGTGGAGAGTCGGTACAGTGGCGTGACAGACGGAGATGTATTAGGAGTGGGAGGAAAGAGAAGCGGAACGAATATTGCAGTTAAGACATAGGGAAGTCGC
Organism: Schistocerca americana; assembly: GCF_021461395.2. NCBI lineage: Eukaryota > Metazoa > Arthropoda > Insecta > Orthoptera > Acrididae > Schistocerca > Schistocerca americana. Next base: position 208,126,546 of record NC_060129.1, on the reverse strand, counting down.
AGAGGGGGCGACGGTGGTGGGGGAGAGGGAGATATCGGCATAAACTACAGAACAGTGTTACGAAAAGGACAGTTGCTACTCACTGTATAGCGGAGATGCTTAGTTCCAGAGGGGCACGACAAAAAGTGTCACAGACAAAGCTTTCGGCCAACAACCGAGGCCTTTATGTAAAACACACACACACTCTCTCTCTCTCTCTCTCTCTCTCTCTCTCTCTCTCTCTCTCTCTCTCTGTGTCACTTTATGTCATACCCCCTCTCGGACTAGGCATCTCCGCTATATGGTGAGTAGTAACTATACCTTTCATAATATTGTTAAATTCTGTCCTCGATTATCCTTTGTTTAAACTACCGAACAGGTACAGCAAATAATGAAATTCTACCGACGGAAAAACGGCACATTCTCAAAGGATTTATTTCTCTGCTCATGGAGCTCACTCAATCTGTTTGTGTTTGCCGGTGATATTTCCTCTCTTCTCTGTCCAGCCTCCCTCCCCTCTTTCTGAGTGACTCTGCCCGCACTCCTGTGTCTCTGGAGCACCATGCCTCCTCCCCCCCTCCCCTGTGTCTGTCTCAGTTTATTATGTTCGTCGATATCTTTTTGTGGAAGACAACTCTGCAGAATGCCTCTTTGGGTTGGGTTTCATTTCTCGTCTTCCTTATTGTGTTTCAAGGACTGTATACAAGTTCTGTGATTGTGGTTTTGTGAAAATAAGTCAATTTTTTTTTCAGCCGCTTTCACTCTATTTCTTTGAGACAACCATAAAATTGTGCGGATGACTATAAAGTTGTTCTTATAATTTCCAGATACTATTTGCAGTTTTCTTTGTTCTTTACTGTACATTTCATTGTTTGTATTTTTAATGAATGTTGATTTGTCATTGAATCCCAGCTTTCCCCTCATGATTTTCTTCTCTATTTCTGAGGAGTTCCTTACCCTCCCCTCCTCCCCCCCCCTTCCCCTCGGGAAGATGGTGCAGAACTATTGACAGACACTGAAGCTTACCTCGAACAGGTCCACACCTCTGGTCCCACTGTCATTTTTTGTCGAAAACATTTTTCCCGATCACCTGCGTTAAGTACTTAATTTTTCCATCTTGCAGATATGCCTGTATTTTCTCTGCTATTTTGACCGGTGCATTTTGATATTACCTGTTACTTCTGTTATCTCAAAGGCTACCTCTAAGCTTAGTTTCTCATCAACTTGCTTCATACAGTCAATTTCAGTGCTAGGAGTTTCTGTCATTTGACAGGCTGGAAATGCCGTCAGGAAAAGTTACACGCAGTACTGCAATCGAATGAACTTTCATTCAAACTCGCATTTTGACCGAACTCCGCAGAAATATTTCTGAGAGGAGACTACATTTTAAAATTGCCTGCTTTGATGTAATTGACTTGGTGAGCTTTAAAACCTACCCTGTCCCAAGAAGTACACAACATTTATTGTGCCTGAAATGACTGATAGTATCTACTCAGTACTTTTGAGGTAGGGTACTTTAATACCCAAGCAGTATTCGTACTTAAGAAGTATATGCAAATTTCATCATTTTATGTTATTGATACGAATTTGGCTGCCACCTTTCTCAATTCAGTGATCTGCAATTATATTCTCGTATGTTCGAATCTGGGAATACAATGATATAGGAAGTAATGCTCGAAAATGTTAGTCGTATTACCGTTGTGTTATTTTGAAACTGAAAATTAAAAATCCGGAATAGAAAACGAGTCGTTCCGTATGGACAAAAATAACCGACAAAAACTGCAGGATAAACACTCCGTCGGGAGGAAAATCGGGGAAGAGACTCCGTAAAGGGCTCGTGCATCTTTGATGCCATCTACGACACACTGTTTTTTGCACTACTTCGTGTGTGGTCATCTTAATGGATTTATTGCATTACCAGCAGGAGAAGTTCTGTGAAGTTTGGAAGTTAGGAGGCAGGTTCCGGTGGAAGTAAAGCTACGAGGACAGGCCGCGAAGCGCGCCCGGGTAGCTCAGTCGGCAGAGCGCTTACCTACGAAATGCTAAGGTCCCGAGTTCGAGTCTCGGTCCGGCACTCAGTTTTAATCTGCCGGGAAGTTTCATATCGGCGCACACTCTGCTGCAGAGCTAAATTCCTTGTGGGGACAATCCCAGAGGCCGCCGTGGCTGTCACCTCCGCTAATGGCACTACTGGGCGGGCTGTGCTCGCCGCCAGACGTGCAGCGTGCAGCGCAAAACCACTCGCCTGCTGCACTTACTCCTCCTCGCTCTGGAAAAAATAAGTTTTCACTGCCTCGTCCTAAATCGGTCACGAACGTGAGGCGGTCTACTTTTCCGCTTTGACCACACTTGCAAAAATGTCAGTTTTTGAAATAGCAGATGGTACTCTCATAATGTCATCTTCTTGCAGTCTGTCCACATCGTACTACAGTCTCGAAGTTCTCTCATGAGAAGCGTAATCGAGCTATTCTTATTCGGTTCGTCGTACATAACCTCGCCCTCAAGGTTACCGTTTCCGATTCGACTAAAACTTCGACAGGAGACTGTTCTCTAGAACTGTGGATTTTTTCGGCACTCTTTGTGCTACATTGCTCTCTCTCTGCGTGGGCACCCATCAGATACAGCAGCAAATTTAAATCCAAAATAGCTGTGGAAGCGAGAAACTAACTTTGGGGTATCGAGTTCGTTGAAACATTTTGAGGCCGAGTTACTCGGTGTACGAGGTACCTTCCGTCAGTGACAAAAAAATTATTTGTTGCAATTGAGTTCACATCCTTCACTGGAACAAATGAGGTTTTGTTCCTTTTTGCATGCCTTTTTCTGAGAATAGAGATATTGGAGTGTAGCCATGTATGGAAGTGAAACATGGGTTAGACAAGTTAAGACAAGAAGAGAATAGAAGCTTTCGAAATGTGGTGCTAGAGGCGAATGCTGAACATTATATGGGTAGATCACATTACTAATCAGCAGGTATTGAATAGAATTTGGAAGAAGAAAAATTTGAGGCACAACTTGACTAGAAGAAGGGATCGGTTGGTAGGACATGTTTTGAGGCATCAAGGGATCACCAATTTAGTACTGGAGGGCAGCGTGGACGGTAAAAATCGTAGAGGGAGACCAAGAGATGACATTTGATCGCAAAGTCATAGGTCAACCGATTCCTCCACAGGAAAACACGTCTGATATATTCTATAGGGCATGTGCGTCACATGACAGGAATATGTTGTCGACCCACCTAACTTGTACACCTGCCGAATGGGTAAAAAGATTCTTCTACCTTGCCCGATTTAGGTTTTCTTGTGGATGTGATTATCACTCCCAAAAAAGTGATGAAAACATAAGAGTTTGCCACATAAACTGCAACAAATGAATGCAACAGTTTCACAGTCGCACAGTTTTCGCTGTGCTCTGTCAAAACATATGTTTTTTTACGTTTTCAAATGTTTTCGTGTGTAGACCGTCAAATCCTGCATATGTCCAAGCAAATCTGAACATGACCTGCAATTTTGGAGAGCGAAGTTGATTATGTGTGAGTGCCTGAACTTTCATAATTGTCTGAAAACAAAAAAAAAATTGAAACTTTTCACTCGAGGAAAGACTTGAACTACGGACCTCTCGGCCCGCAGCTGCTCACGCTAACCGCGGGACCACGGCGCTCCTGAGCTCACACCCCCCTTGATGTTGCCTATCTTGCGCATGCACTACTCAGTTTGTATATTTTGCTTATTTTTTTCCTAGTTGCACACAACTTCTTCCTGTTTTCTCGATTGATATGTGTTCAGTTTTTCAAGGCCTATCCCTGTGCCAACTTATAACTAAATGTGAGGGGGGTGCGATGGGGAGGTTCCATTGTCAGTCAACACCTGTGGAGCCTGTGGTCAGTGAGGCTCTGTCTTTCGCCGAGTTCGTGGAACCACAAGTGGATAACAGTGACACTGATCAGCTTGTGGAAGATCACAGCCGAGAAATGACCACCGAATAGTTTATAGAGTTGCAGTGTGTTTCGCGGCAGGAAGCTGTGGAGAGGAGTTCTTTGGAGGAGAAGGAGGGAGGAGGCGTTGGTAACAGCAAGGCAGCAAACTTCTAGCACCATAAGCGAAATGCCGAAAGCACGAGAATCGTACATTGAAAATTGTCGCCCCAGTAAAGCAGTGGCTACGCTCGCTACAAATTTATTTGACGATAACGTGTGTCGCATTTTCGCCGAGTGCCAAAGCGACTGCAGACACAAATGACTATAGATAGATTCCTAGTAAAATAGAATTAGTTATGTATCGTGAATAATAACGTACGTAATATGATGCGAATAGATAGATAAAAAAAAGCCTACTCACCAAACTGTGGCAGGAGAACACACACACATAAAGGGACTTAACTTTTATAAACTTTCGGAGCCAGTGGCTCCTCCTTCTGACAGAAGAGTTAAAGGGAAGGAAGAGGGGTGGAGGAAAAGGACTGGAGAGATTTAGAGAAAGTCCAGAAAAGTCACCCACAACCCTGTGTCAGGGGAGACTTAGACCGAGATTGTCGGGCACTGCACCGGATCAGATTTGAAAACGTGAAGGTGAGAGGCAGGGTAATGTGCGAGACGGAGATTACTACTAAGGCATTGCTCGAGAGTTGTTAAGAGTAAAAAGGTAAGTGCATTGCGTGTAACAGAAGTGGGAGGGGGGACGGTGAAAAATAGACAGGTCACAAGACGAAAGAAGTGGAAAAACTAAAATGGAGTGAGGAAATGAGTAATGTTAACGGGAAATATCACTTGGCAAATCGAACCCAAAACTTTTCTAACAGCAAAGCCGACAGTGAACTTAGCCTCGAGCGGTTCGGACCGCAGAACCTCCGAATCGTCCCTCACGATCCTTCCGAGAATTCCTCTCGTCCAGAATTGCTTCACAATCTTTCCTCAGGTCTGTACGGCGTGACCCTGACCTGCCCTCTGCAGAACTCCCTGCTAAAGGCTGACGACTCCATCATTATCCTCCAAGCAGACAAAGGATCTACCACTGCGGTACTGGACCGACAAGCGCGCATTAGCGAAGGCGTGTGCCGACTGCCCGACACCTCCACGATCGGCGTCTGCTGCCGAGATCCGTCCCTGCGATTCAGATTGCCCTGCAGTCCCACCTCGAAACCTCACGCCCCTCACGAGGACTGACACCTCGATTCGTAGAACTTCTTACCCGACCCTCACCGTGCACCCGTAACTTTTACCTCCTTCCTAAAATCCGTAAACCCTACCGTCCCTGCTGTCCTCTAGTTGCTGGCCTCAAAGCACTTGCCAAACTTACATCTGCCTCAGTTAATCGATACGTGTGACCTGTAGTGCAGAGACTTTCCTCCTATACTGAGGACACCGACCATTTCCTAGATCGTCTGAAATCCGTGCCCATCCCACTCCCACCACACACCACACACCTTGCTTGTCACCACCGATGCCACGGCCCTCGGTACCGACATCCCCCACGTACGTGGCACGTCTGCTGCCGAACGTTTCCCCATTCGGCGCCCACCCGATTCCGGACCTACGACATCCTTCTCGTGCGCCTTAATGAACTTCGTACTTACCGACAATCACTTTGCATTTGAGGGGTAGACGTACAAACGGACCAGGGAACCGCGACGGCTCCTTCCTCTCCCGACCTTTTCTCCTCGGGTTGCTCGGAGGGGCTTTCCTGAAATCCGTACGCCTTCGGCCCCCCGGGTCGGCTTACGTACGTCGGTGACGTCTTTGCTGTACGGAGTCGTGGTCAGGCTGACCTGTTAAAATTCCCAGAATCTCTAAATATTTTTTTCCAATTAAATTTCACGTGATCGGATTTCGAATCCCGTGGTGTCGATGTCGTTCTCACTGAAGGCCATCTACCCACTTCCATCCACATTAAACCCACTGACAAACAACAGTACTTGCATTTTGACAGTTGCCATCCTTTCCGTGTCAAACATTCTCTTCCGTACAGCCTCGAGATTCGAGGCAAATGTATTTGTTCAGGTGCAGACTCTTTGCACCATTCTCTTCACTGGATGTAATTACCACACCAGCCTACTTCAGATGCTGATTTCCCAGGCCATCACAACACATACTGGTACTGCTGATCCCTTCGGAGCACACCGCTTGATGCCCGGCGTTATCCCGGTCTCAAATGTATTAATCGGCTACTTCGACAAGGCCGTGACTTCCTAAAATTGTGCCCTGAAAGGAGATTCATTCTGTCTGAGATTTTGCCAACCACACCTAGAATAGCTTTTCGTCGCCTTCCCGATCTCTGCAATATCCTTGTTAGACCCTACGCTCCTTCTGCGCCCGTCTCCCTTCCCTACGAATTTATTTATTTATTGGTCCTGTGAATCTAGGACTGTACAGTGTACAAAAGATATTGGACCATTCATTAATTACAATACACATTCCTTGCTTTTTTAAATTTTTTCAGACATCATTTTAACAAAAAAAAGATAAAATTATAGAATATTTTCTTACTCTACACATTTCAAAAAACAGTTTTAATTGGTGAGGCAGTATTGTTTTTCTAGGTATTTCCTTACTGTATAGAAGCAGTGCTCGAGCAAGTAATCCTTCATAGCTGATTTTAACTTTTTTAAGTCTATTATTATTTTTGTGCATTTCAGGAAGTGCATTGTACAGTTTGATGCTAGAGTAGAGTGCAGCTTTCTGTAATAGCGCTGTGTTTTTCTGCTGTACACGTACATTATTTATTTGTCTTGTGTGGTAGCTGTGTACAGATTGATTACAGGTGATTCTCCGACTCCTGCTGTTTAATTTTTCTTTTATAATAATTACATTTTCAAGTATATAAATACACAGAAGTGGTAGTATTTTATTTTTGCTAAATAGTGGCTTGCACGACGATCCTTCCATTAATATAACAATCTTTTTCTGCAATCAAAATGATTTCTGACTAGCTCCACAATTTTCCCAAAACACTACACCATATTTCAATGTTGACTGAACCTGAGCAAAATATATGGTCCTGAGATTATCAAGTGATATACAGTTTCTTATTTCTCTCATTACAAAACTTGTTTTGCTCAGTTTTTTGTTCACATAGTCCACGTGTGTGTCCCATTTCGTGTTTTGTCGAATCCGTATATCGAGAAATTTTGTGTTCCCCGTTTTTTAGTTTTTTGTCCACTTATTTCTACAGGAAGATTAGCTGGTGTCCTGTTCTGAATGAACAGTTTTTCCAGATTTATAATCAATCTGTACCGTCTTCTCCGTGATGGTCTGAGTGACATTTTCAAAGCTTTCTTTGCTTTTTCTGTAATTAAGATGCTGGTGTCATGCAGACTGATATAGCTTACTGCCTTCACTGTTTATATTATGTAAGTCGGTTCCATACAGTAAGAACAGAATTGAACCTGACATGAAATCTTGGGAACTCCATATTTGACAACTAATAAATCTGACTGATGACTTTTGACTGTCTCATTTACTTCATATGTTATCTCTATGAGCTATTTTCTTCCATGGAGGTACAGTTTAATCCAGTTATGCGCTGCTCCCCTTGTACCCCAGTTCTGAATCTTACCTGGTAATTTATCACGATTGATGGTATCAAACGCTTTTGATACGACTAGGAATATACTTGAGGTATGTTCCTATCTGTCTAGGGCCTGTAGAGTTTCATACAGAAAAGAAAAGATTGCTGTTTAAGTGGAATGATTTCTCCTAAAATCGTCTTGAGATGCCGTTAGTATGAAATTTGACAGTCTTTTATAAGAGTTTCTCTAGAATTTTGGAAAACACAAACAGTAGAGAAACTGGTCTATAGTTTGACACCTCTTCCTGGGTTCCTTTTTTGTGTAGTGGTTTAACTTTAGCAATTTTTAAACATGTTGGAAAGCTGTCATCAGTGGTTCAGAAATTAAGTCTACACATTTTTTTTAATTTACAACAAAATCTGGTATGTTAGCTATTCCTGATGAAAGTTTTGATTTTAGAGGCTGTACTTCTTGTGTATTAGTTGGTATGAGTAATATTGTTTTTTCTACGTGTTCAATTTTTGATGTTATTTGTGAGGAATGTTTATGGGTGACCTTTTTATCGATAAGTTTTTCTGCTAGATATACAGAATAACTGTTAAATGTATTTGCTACCTCCTTTGGTTTGCAGATAGTGTGCGATTTTTCATTCAGCTGTGTTTTTAGTTTTTGTTTTGTTACTTCCTGTTTCTTTCTTTACAATATTCCAAACAGCTTTCATTTTATTGGATGCATTTATTATGTATCTGTCGTTTTCCGTCATTTTGGCACCTTTTATTAATTTCCTGAGATTTATTTTATAGAGTTTTAAAATGCCTATCAAATTCTGGTGTTGTGTGACATGTTTTTGTAGCTCTGTTGAGGAATCGTTTCTCTGCACATGATTTTGATACCTTTAGTGATCCATTTGTTTGTGAGAGTGAGTTTTGACCTCCTAATTTTAAGTGGAAGTGCTACATCAAAATGATATTTAATTGTATTCGTAAAGATATTAAAGTTGTCAGATATATTTCCAGCATGATAAATTTACTCCCATGATTATTTTTTAAAATGATTTATAAATTTTTCAATATTCTGATCATTGTAAGATCTGGTCTCATGTGTACTTGTCAGGTTGTTGGCCTTAACACATTCAGTGTTGAAGCTCATGGTTTGCCCATAGCGCCTGCAAGTCCAGTCTTTATTATTTCTGCTTTGTAATGTTGTTGATTAGAGTTAATTATTATTTGGTCTATTGTGGATTTTGTAGAGCAAGTTTCTAGTCCTGGGGAATGTATTGTGATTTTCAAGTTATAAGACACTAAGAGATTCAATAGTTCTGTTCTTATTTTATGGGGTTTGTTAAAGTCTGTATTTAAATCACCACATATGAGGAGTGCTTGTCTATTTTTTGCAGTTAGAATTAAACTTGCTTCAACTTGCTCCATCAGGAGATCTGTAAAGGCATACTACAGTTGTATCAGGTGATGGTAATGCTATGGACGATATTTCAAAATCCTTTTCCGTATGTAGTGCCTTTAGTTTTTTTTTTTTTTTTTTTTTTTTTTTTTTTACGCTATCCCTTTTCGGACAAAGATGCAGTTTCCATCACATTGAAGTTGCTTTATACAAGTGTAGGCTGCCAATTCATAGTTTGTTATGTTCACTGTTTGTAATATATCCTCTCTTAACCAGTGCTCATTAACACACAGCACAGAAGCGTCATTTAATTCATTTGAAAGCATTATTTCCAATTCTATTAATTTATTGCACGGAGATTGAATATTCTGATGGAACAGTGTAAAAATTATGAACCATTTTTCTGGATTACTTTGTTGAGCGCTTACCTTTGATTGATCTGTTTTACTGGAGGAAACACATCTAATATTTTTGGTAGTCTTATTTAAGTCACCTCCTTTGCTAAAAGTCAGTTTCTCTTCTTTTTTACAAAAGCGCACACATTTTCCAACACTTTACTGCAAGTTCTGGATCCTAACCTATTCAGATGAAGTCCATCTTGTCCTAGACACTTATTGGTGACAAACTTATTAAGATCTAAAAATACTGTCCCTGAAATATCACACAGATTTCGCACCCAGTCATTTATCCTGACTATGTACATATCGCTCGCTGATCTCCTGTGTAACATTCCACTTCTACTATCTTCGATACGGGATACGTATTTTTGGCTGTTCAGATAATGTTTCTTGTTTCGCTTATCAGCTGACTTTCACTGCATCTGCGGAGAGAATTCGTCCCTTCATGTACAAAAACACCTTTATATATTTCGTTGTCGGCAATGGTTTCACCTTTCTTTGCATTTTGTTCGGCACTCAAACTGTTTTTCAGGTGTTTAGTCTTCTGATGTAGCCTTATCCAAGGTCGAACATCGATTTTACAGTTCAGGACTTCGATGTTTTTCACGAGAGAATTGCCAAGTAACAGGAATTCGTTTTCGACACACTGCTTCTCTTCATAATTAGTGGTTTTCTTTATGTTACTTTTGTTTGTCCATTTGTATATGTTTGGTGGTCTCACACTTTTCGAGTCCTTTTTTTTTCTCCATTTTCAGCATTCGTAGGATTAAAATGACTTCAGAGTGTGTTTTCTTCTCACTAGATAGTTTCGCAATTTCTTCCTTTAATAACGCAATTTCATTTTTGAGAGTTCCCATATCACTGTTTAATTGCTTTACGGTTTCGTTTTTCAAGTTCACAGACTTAATCAGTTCCAACTTTTCTTCACATTCAGAGTCACGACAAGATCACAAAAAATCGTCAGGAATAGATTTTAAATTAAATTTTGCGCATCTTTCGTGCCACCAGAAGTTACATTTCACACAAATGATGACCTTTTGAACACGTTTCTCACATTCCTTACATACTGAAGTTTTGTGCACAGCATTTTTTGTGGATATCAGTGTGTTACTGCACGGATGTATCGCCAGCACGAGACCGAATCTACCCCTGTGACCGTCTCCGCCGCGAGACTAGCGCTGTGCACCCTCCTACCACCACCTATTCCAGCCCTGTAACTGGCAAAACATAGCCTATCAAAGGGAGAGCCGTTTGTCGAACAATACACGTCGTATACCAGCTGTTCCGTAAGCACTGTTCAGTCTTTTACATCGCGTTGGCTACCACCCAGTCATCGGTCAGGATGAGTCGATATAGGCAGAGGTGTCTACAGGCAACGCCCGACACCCTGTCGCAGAGCACGCTCTACGAGACGGCAGTCGTGACCTCGGCGCCTGTTTCCCCACACCCGCCATCTGGATTCTTCCCCCAGACGCCAGCTTCTCAGAACTCCACCCACCTGGTCGTAATTTACATTAATCCCTTCTGTCTCAGTATTTCTTCACAGTAACTACTCCTGTCTTCACTCCCTTTCAGTTTTCTACATCTTTCATCCTCCGAGCCATCTTTTTTTCGCCATCCTCTTCCCACCTCTGTTACGTACAATGCACTTAACTGTTCACTCGTATTAACTCGTTCGTGACGTTTCGGCAGTAATCTCTGTCTCACGTATTACCCTGCTTTTCACCTTCGAGCTCTCGTGTTTTCAAACCTTGCCCAGTGCAGTTCCCGACAATAAGTCTTTCCGTCTTGTTCCCTCCAGTAAGTCTCTGTTAACCTGGGGTTGTGGCTGACTTTCCAGAACTGTGTCCCTTTACGTAAATTTCTCCAGTCCTTTCCATTCACCCCTCCTCCTTCCCCTCCAATCCTTTTGTTGAGTAAGAGAGGGGCACTGGCTCTGAAAGCTTGTAAAAGGGGCTATTTTCGTTATGAAAGTACATAATACTGTATGAATAATTTTCTTTGAATAAGCGGCATGGAGGAGGTGAAACTTTTAGCACTTTTTCTGCGTGGAATGCATTAATGTATTTAAGTTGTAGGACCAGTGTCACCTCACATGTTAATAAATTTCTCTGGACAGGAAACTGATCTTCACCCAGTTTTTGGCCAAATGTTTTGAGTGTAGCAAAAGCGCACAGTTGGTATAAATTCACATTTGATTTTTGACTGCATTTTTGAAGCCGAATGAAAAGCGGGAAATGGACAAATGGGTATCAGACTGACCACGTGACGTGTAGTTGTGCAAAAACTATATTATTTGAACTTGCTACCAGGTTAAAGCTGTGTGCCAGTCTGGGACTGTATCCGAGGACCTTTGCCTACAGTGGCAATGTGCTCTACCGACTGAGCTACTGGAATGTTTTTCTTGTAGGTTTGGGTTTTATGTAGATGCTGTCTCACTCCTAGTAGTTGAAACCGAGTCAGAACACTTCACAAGATGTGTCACCTGATTAACACCCGAAGTATTCACCTTTTTGTTCTCTCGAAGTAGATGTCCTGCCAATCGGTGCATCTGAAATCCTGTGTGTAGCCAAGCAAAGACTTGACTTTTTCACCTTCTGCGACTGTTGTTGGAGCAAAAAACCGTAACTTCTACTCGTATCACGAGAAAGCACGTCCACCACTTTCCTTTTACGAATGTGTGTTTCCTCGAATGGATGTACAGGATCGTTGGTGTGACTCGAGAATTTGAGTGGAACACAACTTTATGCACAATATACGCCTCAACAGTTCAAGATGACAGTAAAGATTACAAAATATTCCATTTTTCACAAAATCGTCTTGTCTTTTGTTCTGAGCCGTGACGTCAAAATGTAAAAGGCAGGTGAAGCTGGTTGTCACCACCTCGCGCCGTTTTTTGTATACTACACCTCCCATTTAATGCCTCTACATACAAAAACAAACACGTGCGCACAGCATGTGTTCTGCAACTTACTCCCTACTCAATATCATTCTTTCACAGTTGTCTTTCCTTGTACTACACGAGGAGTGTGAAATGAAATGTCGTCGGCCTAAAAGACACGTAAAACTTCAGTACGGGAGCACGGTTCGAGGCCCGCCGTCGCGGCATTACTTTTGCCAGTATCTCGTCTCCTAGCTTCCGAACTGATCATCAGCTCTCCTGCAGTCGTTGTGGGACTAACACTCTCAGAAGATGCGTTTGGAAGGTGAGGGACGGTCGAGAGTCCTGCACTGACTGGTAACTCGATCAGTGGAACACTTGCCTGAAAAAGGCAGAGGTCCGGGTTTGAGTCCTGGTGCAGACACAACATTAATCTACCAGGAACACTGAAATCAGTCCTCACTAAGCTGCAGAATGAAAATGCATTCTGAAGAAGATTTAATTGCTTAAAAGTAATCTGGGGTAAATAAGAAAAATCCACCAGTAAAGTAGCCCCTAGTACTCTTTAAAATTCCATGTTATATGTTGAACTTTAAATTCTCAATTAACACCTCGTTTGCTTTCTGTTAACCCATATACTCCTAAGAATAATAGAATACATATTTATATTTAAATATATTATATTTCTTGCTTTCTGAGCAAAATGTGAAAATTAAAAATAACAAATTAGAAAAACACAGACAAATGTTTTGTAAAATGGTTTGTGTAAAAGTAAGTAATAAAAATAAGATTGGAGAAACATTTTACAGACTTTTGAATGATGCTTGAAATTACGTGTAGCAAATAAGGTACGAATTGAGAATATAATGTTTAATGTTTAGCATAAAATTTTGAAGAGTACTAGAACATAATTGTCTGGTGGGTTTTATAGACCGTGCAGACATGTTTCTATCATCTGTGCCCAAAGGTGTAAAAGAGTACCAACAGTTTTTCAGTCTCAAAATTTTTTTAACAGAGAATCCTTCAGATATCAGGAGAGAGAATGTATATAATGCAAGAAGTAATGTCTCCTTTACAAGTGCTGTTGGTATCATTGTTCTCACTCACATTTCCACTAAAAAAAATATAATAAATGGAATAAATTGGAACCGTAAATCAGATCAGTTCCATTCGAACTGCAGATTCTACTTGCTGCCGTTGCTACGTAACCGTGATTTTCTTCGTGTGAGGCACTGCAGCCGTATATTTGTTAAAGGACATTTAAAACTTCTTTTTATCCCATTATTCTTTAATTAATTCGGAAACGAAACCGAAGTCCCCACACTTCTCGACAGAGCGTAGGGAACGGTGCCGGAGACCCGCACTGCCGCACTGGGCGACGTCCTGACGGGGGGCGGCTGGCCGTCGTAACGGCCACCAGACGACACGACACGACACCACCCGGAGTCTACGGGCTGGTGAAAATCCCCGACCCCGCCGGGAATCGAACCCGGGACCCCGTGCTCAGGAAGCCAAAACCCTACTGCGAGACCACGAGCGGCGGACTTTAATTTATGGAAGTATTTTGTAGTCGTGATTTATCAAACTGGTGATGCAATAACAACACCTATCGGGACTTTACTTCTTTTAAATTGGCACTGTTAACATTCTCGTGTAAGCCCTAATGCAATTTGACTGTCTCGTATATCTCCTAAAGCAGGTGGAGTAAATTTGCCTCGGTCGGTTCCCCGAAGGATCTCGATAATTCTGCTGTCGGACCGAGGTACTTTGGTGGTCAGTCAAATTGCCCTCGCAGTAAAGTGTGTTGCTTCTCGTCTTCCTCATTCCTTTCCATTGCCTCCCAAGTCTGTACCTGAAGTTCATCAGCTGATCAAAATACATTTGAAAGCTACACACTATACTTCATGCCATAGTGTATGTTATTGCAGGTAAGCTCGGATCTCTCTCTCTCTCTCTCTCTCTCTCTCTCTCTCTTAGTGCAAATAACAAAAAAAAAAGTCTACAGGAGTAAAGTCCAGTGAATGGGAAGCGTAGGGCTGAGGTGAGCCTCTGTCTACGCCCACCTTCCAGGAAAGGTTCTGTTCAAGTAAATCGGGGACTATGGGTGCAAAATGTAGAGGCACGCCGTCGTGCTGTATCCCGTACGTTGTCGTCCTGAAGCTGCAGTTCAGGGAAGAGTTCTATCGTGTAGGGGTAGCTATTACCTGTTATTGAGCTTATGGCAAAGAAAATGGGCCGTACAGTTTTGCTTTTGTCGTACCCGACCCAATATTAACCTTTGGTGTATTACGTTCCCACATCTACACCTCGTGTCTTTCTTCGTTTGCCCGTATTCGGCTGTTGTCACTGTCTGTGCTCTTTCCCACAAATGTGGAATGTGGCTACATCGGAGAATAACATGTTGTCTATTAAATTTGAGTTCTTTACGGATTCCAGGAAGTCGTGCCGCATTACCCGACACTGGGTGAGATCGTTGTCCTCTAGACGGTGCAGATCCCGAATGTGATAGAGATGCTTTCCTGTAGTGAACTGCAGGATTTTCCACACTGTGTCGTGAGAGATATCCGGTTCCCTACCGAGGTGTCGAGCCGGCGCCTCTGGACTCCTATCGGTGGCAGTCCGATCCTGCCGATAGGCACGCCCCTCCGTGACTTTCCTCGCCGCACTCGCTACCGGTACGCGTAAATTTGTTCGCGAGCAGACGACTGTGTGCACTCGACGGAGCCCGTTTGTGAAATTTGTGCGCAAATTCTGCTCTGCCTTCGTACGACAGTCCGCGTAACCGTGCGCGAATGGTGGCGACCTGTTCTTCTGCGTAACGCGTCTTGCACAAAGGTACCGGTGTCTGCAGAGAAAACAAAAACAAATTAGCATTTTCGTGGAAATGGATAGTGATTTTACACACACTTTTCCAGTTAAAAAGACTGTACTAGTCACTTGCACTACTCAGAAGCATCTCCTGTTGGTTTCTTTAAACGGCAGTAATTTAATCACATTTCCAAAAATTAAGTTAAACACACTAATATTGTGTACCATGGACGTTGTTGTTGTTGTTGTATTTTTCAGAATAAAATTCAGTCATCAGTTGCAGATATATTTTCATTAAGCTTTACCAGTTAATTTGTCGTCTTCAGAAGCTTAGTATTGGTTTTGCAGATGTGCCGATGCCTTGATGTGCCCAGAAATGTACATATCGTGTGAGCATTGTAAACACACACTGACAGTTTACAGTAACTGACTGACATCTATGTATGTGTCAAGCTGTTCTGCTGCCAACGGGATTTTATTCCGAGAGCTCTATAGTACAGTTGCTTAAAATTCCAGCCGTGAATAAAATAATATATTATTGTTAAGATATAGTGATAAATCCACATCATTATTCAGTGTTTTATTTTTCAATTCAAATTGTTAAAATTTCTTTTCAACTATTTTATGTATACTTCATAGTATATATGTTTGCTTTCAAATAAATTATAGTAATTTATTGAAGATTTTTTCCCAAAACATTGACTTTGCCAGTTCTGAAAAAAGTTGGTTACACCCAACCCATAGTAGAAAAGAAAAATAAAACACTAAAAATATATGCAGATGAATTGAATGGATATAGAACTTTATGGTTATGGATTTTTTGGTGAGTTACCTTTGCTAAATCCGTGGGTCATTCTGTAAGATGTCTGGATAGGGTTCCTTTTTGACACTATCCTTTAGTCCCTTTTTCCCGGCAATTTTGTCCTCGTTTCTGGCACGGTACAGCTATTATCTGTAAGCCGATACATGTACAACCAAAACATTGTGTGTAATGTCAAAAGACTTCCCCCATTCAATTCTCAGAAACAATCGGGAATAACTCGGAAAATGTTATTCGCGATGAAACCTATCACTGGCTGCCTGTCTGTCAAGCGACGAGTGAATCGGATGACGCGAGTGCTCCAGTTTTTCCTGTCTTTAATCGCTGCTGCAGCACTTATATTGCGTTCTATTGTTGCTGTTGCTTTCATTATTTGTTAAGTGGGGGCTACTTTGCTCGAATGCATTTATTTAGAGTTCTTTTACTGGTGTTGATCTATTTTGTGCATTGTTATCAACTGCTTTCTCTAAGTGAGTCATTTCAAAGAAGTATTGATTTCTCACGCTTTTGGATTCAGTGCTTACTTCCTATGTATATGTACACTATTTTAATTTTAATGTTGGTAGTATGAACAATTGAAAAGAGCTATATTTATGTCTTTGGATGAAAGGTTTCTTTTTACTACCTTATATTGCACGGTTTAATTATGTGTGTAATTGTTTAATTCCGAAAAAAGAGCCGGCCGCGGTGGTCTCGCGGTTCTAGGCGCGCAGTCCGGAACCGCGCGACTGCTACGGCCGCAGGTTCGAATCCTGCCTCGGGCATGGATGTGCGTGATGTCCTTAGGTTAGTTAGGTTTAAGTAGTTCTAAGTTCTAGGGGACTGATGACGACAGCTGTTAAGTCCCATAGTGCTTAGAGCCATTTTGAACCGAAAAAAGAGAGCAAAAATTCTGTTGACCAAATAAAATTCTTTGCCAAGTGTTTCCAACAATTATTTGTTTGTGAAATGGAGTGTTTAGTAAACCCCTCAAGTTACCTTTGTAACCGGTTAGCAAGTCGAGTATTTCCCAAAGGACTAAAGTACGCAGTCGGATGTGATGCTCGTTTATGAAATCAAAGATAAGTAACTGGTAAGTGAATTGTATGTAGGTGGAGCGAAGGGAAGGGATCGCGGATGTCAGCTGCACCGAGACTGGACGCAGAATCGGTGGTGACGAGTGAAAACGCGTGCCCAGCCAGGAGCCCGACACGGGGGTCTGCCGCTGAAAGGGGCAGTGAGTGGCGCATTAACCACTGCACGGACTGCCTCAGCCGACCCACAGTTCCACCGAGCATCACGTATACGCAGTCCCCGTCTGTGTCCTCCGTACTCGCCTCTTCGAGATTCCCGCAGGAGGTCGGATGTATTTCACGGGACACGATTTTATTCTTGCGAAATGCTATGTATTACGTCATCTACACGTTTGTAGGTAGGTACTAGCCACTTACAGAATACCTGAAAGCTCAGTGCCTTAAAAGTAATAATAACGGCCGTGTTAGTCTCTGTCGTTACTCGTGCTACTGTTGAGGGGAATTTACATCTTAATAAAAGACACAGTCACTTCTGCCTCCTGTCGTATCTACGCTACAAGATTTTAGTACATTATTTATCTACAGAGCAGGTGTTGTCCAGAAGAAGCAGTTTCAATTCGTACTTAAAATTTGTCTCGTTTCCTGTCGGACGTTTTATATAAGTTGGCAAATAAAAGAAATTTTTGTGACTATCGTCAAACTTTCTTAAGCTGACAGCAGATTTAGTGATAAGTAATAATTATGTTTTCTCCTATTCTTCAATAAGAATCACTCTGTGGCTGACAGGCACCGAGCGAGGTGGCGCCGTGGTCGGCACACCGGACTCTCATTTGGGAGGACGACGGTTCGATCCCGCGTCCCGGTTTCGGTTTTCTGTGATTTCCCTAAACCGGTTCAGACAAAAGCCGGGACGGTTCCTTCAAACCGGCACGGCCGACTTCTTCCATTAATCCGACGAGACCGCCTATCTCGCCGTTCGGTCTCCTCCACTAGATCGACCCCCGACCCACTGACGAGCACGTGTGGTCGGGACACTGCCTGTCGTGCGTGTTAACCTCCAGACAAGGAAGTTGTGCAGTAAAGGAGTACGGTGAATACGTGACGGCGGGACGTACGGTCGGGAGCTCTACAGCCAGTTTTTCGGTGCCTGTAATTAATCTTTTACTGTGGACAAAATGTTAAAAGTTGCAAAAAGTAAATGTTCAACTCTTACAAGTTAACAATACCCTATACAAAGTGGACGGGCATAACTGCATGTGGAATTATCTAAATTAGTACAGCAGACAAATGTGGCTGGCTGGCTGATAACTGGATAACTGGATAACGAGAGAGCCAGCCGCGGGTGACCGTTCCGGCTGGGGTCGGCCAGAAGAGTGCCGTACACGAGTGCGGTGCCACCCTGCAAAGAACGAGCGCCGGTACTCCTCAGTCTTTCACACCCTGGATGCTCAAAACCCATTTTAATCCTTACGGAACTGTGGCACACTGGAAGCAGAAGCGTCAACGTGTCGTGCCCCGACGTCGGCTAAACAGGTACTCGACTGCCACCTGTCACTCACTGGCAGACTCGGCTGTCCCATTGTAAACTGTGCCACCGGTGAGACCCGGCCGCACACCCAAGTCAGTTCCCGGCAGGCGGACGAAATAGTCACGTCGGGGCTCAGTTCGCACTCCTGTACGGCTGTCTGAACGGTGCCGGAGCAGGTGTCGGCAGCGGGGCGGCGAGTGACTGACTGTGCGACAGTACGCTAGTGGCGAAAGCCTCGTGCGTCTCGAGTGTCAGTACAGGGTAGCCGATGAGAATCGCTCGTGCTTATTATCCTCGCCGTCACAAGTATTCGGCTGTTTTTTCCTGACTGTGTCACGATTTCAAATGCAGTGGCCAGGGCTGGAGGAAATTGTGAACAAGCAATGCGGTTGGCTATCCAGATCGGACTCGTGAGTGGCATCCTGGTCTGACTCGTGAGTGGCATCCTGGTCTGACTCGTGAGTGGCATCCTGGTCTGACTCGTGAGTGGCATCCTGGTCTGACTCGTGAGTGGCATCCTGGTCTGACTCGTGAGTGGCATCCTGGTCTGTCTCGTGAGTGGCATCCTGGTCTGACTCGTGAGTGGCATCCTCGTCTGACTCGTGAGTGGCATCCTCGTCTGACTCGTGAGTGGCATCCTCGTCTGACTCGTGAGTGGCATCCTGGTCGGAGCACGAAGAGTCTCTACATTTGGTACCAGGGTTGCGTAGACGAGAGCTTTCAAATGCCCCCACAAATGAAAGTCAAGTGGGTTGAGGTCAGGAGAGCGTGGAGGCCACAGAATTGGTCCGCCTCTACCAATCCGTCGGTCACCGAATCTGTTGTCGAGAGGCGTACGAACACTTCGATTGAAATGTGCAGGAGCTCCATCGTGCACGAACCACATGTTGTGTCGTACTTGTAAAGGCACATGTTGTAGCAGCACAGGTACAGTATCCCGTATGAAATCGTGATAACGTGCTCCATTGGGCGTAGGCGGAAGAACGTGGGGCCCAATCGAGACATCACCAACAATGCCTGCCCAAACGTCCACCGAAAATCTGTGTCGGTGACGTGATTGCACAATTGCGTGCGGATTCTCGTCAGCCCACACATGTCGATTGTGAAAATTTACAATTTGATCACGTCGGAATGAAGCCTCATCCATAAAGAGAACATTTGCACTGAAATGAGGATCGACACATTGTCGGATGAACCGTTCGCAGAAGTGTACCCCTGGAGGCCTATCAGCTGCTGATAGTGCCTGCACACGCTGTACACGGTACGGAAACAACTGGTTCTCCCGTAGCACTCTCCGTACAGTGACGTGGTCAACGTTACCTTCTACAGCAGCAACTTCTCTGACGCTGGCATTGGGGTTATCGTCAGCTGCACGAAGAATTGCCTCGTCCGTTGCAGGTGTCCTCGTCTGTCTAAATCTTCCCCAGTCACAGGCTGGAATGTTCCGTGCTCCCTAAGACGCCGATCGATTGCTCCGAACGTCTTCCTGTCAGGACACCTTCGCTCAGGAAATCTGTCTCGATACAAACGTACCGCGCCACGGCTATTTCCCCGTGCTAATCCGTACATCAAATGGGCATCTGCCAACTCCGCATTTGTAAACATTGCACTGATTGCAAAACCACGTTCGCGATGAACACTAATCTGTTGATGCTACGTACTGATGTGCTTGGTGCTAGTACTGTAGAGCAATGAGTCGCATGTCAACACAAGCACCGAAGTCAACATTACCTTCCTTCAATTGGGCCAACTGGCGGTGAATCGAGAAGGTACAGTGCATACTGACGAAACTGAAATGAGCTCTAACATGGAAATTAAGCGTTTCCGCACACATGTCCACATAACATCTTTTCCTTATTTGTGTGTGAGGAATGTTCCCTGAAAGTCCGGCCGTACCTTTTTGTAACATCTTGTATATGTAAATGAATTTCAGCAAAACAGACGTGAAATTACTCCATGATCCAGTAAGTACTGTAAGCAGGCCTGTAGATCACTACACAGTCACAAATTCCTAATTTTTTTTAGGTACATTTAATGACTCTTTTCCTCCTCCAACTTGGCAAAAGAAAGTAAGCAGTAAACTTAAGTGGATTATACCAGGAATAAATATTTCTAGTGACAGAAAAAGAAAACTGTGCAACGAGTTAAAATCAAACAGAGGTCCTGATTTTGTTTCGCATGTCAAATGCTATAAAGCTGTGTACAGGAAAGTTGAAATTGCAGCTAACGAAATGGCCAAGAATACTTTCATCCTCCAAGACAGTTGTAAGACAAAAGCAGTGTTGTCAGCTGTTCAGTCAGAATTATCAGCCAATATTCAAAGTCACGAGATTTCGAAAATTAGATTTGAAAATGATACATAATAACCCCTGTCGAGATATATTGTTTCAAGTAATTCTTAAATGTAGTGAGATCGGATGTCCATATAGCAACCTACCGAGACATAAGCTTGAAAACAACCTACACACATCTTTCTAACAGTTTGGAAACAATCATCCAAAGAGAATGAAATTTGTCTTCAAAAAAACAAATCCTTGTCTGGGTGGGATGAAATACCCACATCTGTAATCAAGAGTGTGTATAAAATGATTTCACAACCACTGTTAGTTATCAGAAACCAATCTTTTGAGCAGGGATGTTTACCAAACGTATTAACATATTTATTTATTTATTTATTTATTATCATCCCAATGATCACATTTGTGATATAGGATTTGTCAGGTATGATATAGGATATATGCTGAGTTAGAACCACTATTCAAAACGGGGTACACAGAAGACATAAAGGAATTAACACCTGTCTTTCTTCTGCCGGTGCCTTCTAAGGTGTTCGAAAACATTGCAGCAAAACAAATTAAAAAATGCCGTACTAAAAAAAGACAGTTTTTAAAAATCAGTTCGTATTCCAACACAAATAAAACATTGTAAATGTCATCAGTGAGTTTACTCAAAAGGTATGCGCTTCCTTGAAGAGAATAAACCCACAAGGCCAGTCAGGTGTTCCGTGACGTCTCCACATTATCGATACCTCCCTGTGCGCCATGTGATTCCTGCTTTGGAAGAGCACGAGTGTGTGGGAACGACTGTTTCCGTGCAAGATGAGACAACAGCTCATGTCACTTGCTCAGTGAAAGAGCTGCTTAAAGCAACCTTCCATAAACCTGTTATGGGAGTACATTGCTAAGATTGCACTGGAACTGCTGTTGATTGTGTCGTTTTACAGAAGCAGCATCTCACTGACATTTCCAAGTTTAAGCTACAGTTACTACGAAAATAAACTTTATGCCTCTCTTACTTGTTGGACCTTTTCTGCTCACATACTATTTCAGATCCATTACATGCTGAAATATTTCTATATATCTCTCTCTCACATTCGCTGTCAGATTTGCACCTTGTGGCCAAAATTGAAACTAATTTTTTTTGCAACGTAAATTCGCTCCACATTAACCCATCAGAGTGTCCACCAAGTTTGGCTGCCGTATGATAATTACAGGCCACACTGGTCCTCTGTGAGTAGCTGCACATTATTATTAACCACCAAGTACTATACAGAAACCGAATTTGGCGTAATCATGAGTTATTTTGCTCATCAAATAGCAAAACTCCTTTACTACTTTAAGTGTCTCATTACCTAATCTAATTTCCTCAGCATCACCCGACTTATTTCGACCTACATTCCATGATCCTCGTTTTGCTTTTGTTGATGTTCATCTTACATCCTCCTCTCAAGACACTGTCCATTCCGTTCAGCTGTTCTTCCAGGTCCTTTGCTGTCTCTGACAGAATTACAATGTCATCGGCAAACCTCAAAGTTTTTACTGCTTCTCCGTGAATTTTAATACCTACTCCGAATTTTTCTTTTGTTTCCTTTACTGCTTGCTCAATATACAGATTGAATAACATCGGGGAGAGGCTACAACCCTGTCTCACTCCCTTGCGCAACCACTGCTTCCCTTTCGTGCCCCTCGACTCTTATAACTGCCATCTGGTTTCTGTACAAATTGTAAATAGCCTTACGTGCCCTATATTTTACCCCTGCCACCTTCAGAATTTGAAAGAGAGTATTCCAGTCAACATTGTCAGAAGCTTTCTAAGTCATAAGGTCAGTATTGTAGCACGTGTTCCAATATTTCTACGGAATCCAAACTGATCTTCCCCGAGGTCGTCTTCTACCAGTTTTTCCATTCGTCCGTAAAAAATTAGTGTTAATATTTTGCAGCAGTGGCTTATTACACTGATAGTTCGGTAATTTTCACATCTGTCAACACCTGCTTTCTTTGGGATTGGAAATGTTACATTCTTCTTGAAGTCTGGGGGTATTTCGACTGTCTCATACATCTTGCTCATCAGATGGTAGAGTTTTGTCAGGACTGGCTCTCCCAAGGCTGTCAGTAGTTCTAATGGGATGTTGTGTACTCCTGGGGCCTTGTTTCGACTTAGGTCTTTAAGTGCTCTGTCAAGTTCTTCATGCTGTATCGTATCTCCCATTTCATCTTCATCTACATCCTCTTCCATTTCCATAATATTGTCCTCAAGTACATCGCCCTTGTACAGATCTTGTATATACTCCTCCCACCTTTCTGCTTTTCCCTTCTTTGCTTGGAACTGGGTTTCCATCTGAGCTCTAGATATTCATACAAGTGGTTATCTTCTCTCCAAAGGTCTCTTTAATTTTCCTGTAAGCAGTATCTATCTTACCCCTAGTGAGATAAGCCTCTACATCCTTACATTTGTCCTCTAGCCATCCCTGCTTAGCAATTTTGCACTTCCTGTCGGTCTCATTTTTGAGACGTTTGTATTCCTTTTTGCCTGCTTCATTTACTGCGTTTTTATATTTTCTCCTTTCAGTAATTAAATTCAATATTTCTTCTGTTACCCAAGGGTTTCTACTAGCCCTTGTCTTTTTACATACTTGATCCTCTGCTATCTTCACTACTTCATCCCTCAAAGCTACCTATTCTTCTTCTACTGTATTTCTTTCCCTCATTCCTGTTAATTGTTCCCTTATGCTCTCCCTGAAACTCTCTACAACCTCTGGTTTAGTCAGTTTATCCAGGTCCCGTCTCCTTAAATTCCCACCTTTTTGCAGTTTCTTCAGTTTTAAGCTACAGTTCATAACCAATAGGTTGTGGTCAGAGTCCACATCTGCCCCTGGAAATGTCTTACAATTTAAAACCTGGTTTCTAAATCTCTGTCTTACCATTATATAATCTATCAGATACCTTCTAGTATCTCTAGGATTCTTCCATGTATACAACCTTCTTTTATGATTCTTGAACCGAGTGTTAGCTATGATTAAGTTATGCTCTGTGAAAAATTCTACCAGGCAGCTTCCTCTTTCATTTCTGAGCCCCAATCAATATTCACCAACTATGTTTCCTTTTGTCCCTTTTCCTACTCTCGAATTTGTCACCATGACTATTAAATTTTTGTCTCCCTTCACTACCTGTAGAGTTTCTTTTACCTGATCATACATTTCTTCAATTTCTTCGTCATCTGCAGAGCTAGTTGGCATATAAACTTGTACTACTGAAGTAGGTGTGGGCTTCTTTTCTATCTTGGCCACAATAATGCGTTCACTATGCTGTTTGTAGTAACTTACCCGCACTCCTATTTTTTTTATTCATTATTAAACCTACTCCTGCATTACCCCTATTTGATTTTGTATTTATAACCCTGTAATCACCTGACCAAAAGTCTTGTTCCTCCTGCCACCGAACTTCACAATTCCCACTATACCTAACTGTAACCTATCGATTTCCCTTTTTAAATTTTCTAACCTACCTGCCCGATGTAGGGATCTGACATTCCACGCTTCCATCCATATCATGCCAGTTTTCTTTCTCCTGATAACGACATCCTCCTGAGTAGTTCCTGCCCGCAGAGCCGAATGGGGCACTGTTTTTACCTCCGGAATATTTTACCCAAGAGGACGCTATCATCATTTAACCATACAGCAGAGCTGCATGTCCTCGGGAGAAATTACGGCAGTAGTTTTCCCTTGCTTTCAGCCGTTCGCAGTACCAGCACAGCAAGGCCATTTTGGTTAGTGTTACAAGGCCAGATCAGTCAATCATCCAGACTGTTGCCCCTGCAACTGCTGAAAAGGCTGCTGCCCCTCTTCAGGAACCACATGTTTGTCTGGCCTCTCAACAGATACCCCTCCGCTGTGGTTGCACCTACGGTACAGCCATCTGTATCGCTGAGGCACGCAAGCCTCCCCACCAACGGCAAGGTCCATGGTTCGTGGGGGGAAGCAAGAATACCTACAGGGTGTTAATTAATACATCTGGGGAATGGATAAAGGACTTGAAAGAAGCAAAACAGCTCATATATAAATGTCTTTTTTTTATTTTCTTAGATACTTTTTTTGTTGTTACATGTTTGTTTTGTTTCTTGCTTTTTGTTTTCAAATTTCCAGCTTGTTTCTACCCGTGATTTTTCTTCCCGAATAGTGTATGTCTTGAGAACATTATGTTGAAGTCTCCTCAAACTCTTATGTTTGTTGCCACGGTGCTAGTAGACAAACAAATCCTTCTCGTATTGAGAACACAATTTGTGGCAGAAGCTCAATCTACGATTCTTGTCGGACTAGTGCTCATCGTGTGCTCGACGCTGTTCCCCCACCACGAATCAAATCGGCCATTTCCGAGAGGGGCGCCACGGGACGAGCGCGCGTTAGCCCCGTCGGCCGGAGAGGGATGTCACGTGACGTGTCGCGCCTGGCTTCCACGAGCGACGGCCACGGAGCCTGCTCCACTGTGTTCTTGTCGGACAAGCGTACTGTGTGTTTCTGGATAAAATGTACTATAATCTGCAGATGGCTGACATGCATCTGATGCGTAGATTTGCAGACTGGAATGCTTCTGAAGCCAGATGTTTGTATGTTGAAATATTTGCTGATAAGACATTTACCAAACTATAGGAGCTCCCAAAGAATACACGAATATTTTTTTGCAGACTGGTTCTTTTGAAAAAGATCATTTCATTGTGAAAGACCAAATAGTGTTAGAACACTCGATTTGAGAAACGGCAGAAATTGAAAATACGAGTCCTGTGACAGTGTGGGAAGCGCTATGAGAGCAACACCTTTATCCGTAGCACCTTCAGAGAGGGCAGGGTCTCACTGAAACAGCTGTTCAGTCCAGAGAAGCTTTTTGTACTCGTTTACTAGGGATGTGTGCAACAGACCAACACTTGCTCTGTGTCATATTATCCATTGACAAAGAAAAATTTAACAGGAATGGAATGCACAATTTTCAGAACTCTTCAGGTTTGGAGACAAGAATTGGAGAACAGTTTAGCATTAATGTTTGGGCTGGCGTAATTGGAAACTGGTTAATTGTCCCACGGAACATTGAGTAGAGCATCTTACAACGAATTTTTAATGAAACATTTATATGTTTTGCTGGCACTCTTTGATGATGCAGTCCTGTAATCTCTGCACTTCATTGATTGGCATGGCACGGACCAATTGCTTAAAGTGCCCCCATAACCAAAAGTCTCTGGGACTGAGGTCAAGGCCGAGGCGAGCCAGCCCAGCCCAGCCCAATGTCTGCATCAGATTATGAAAGTGTGTAGGTACGCCATTGCGCATGAACCAGATTTGTACACAGCCGCCAGCAAGGCAGGCAATACATTAATGATGAAGTCCAGATAATGCACCTCAGTTAACCTGCGTGGTAACACGTGTGGCCCTGTTAATCTATCGCCAAGTATGTGTGTCCGTATGTTGATTGAAAATTGGTGTTGATCCCTTCTGCCCTGTTATTTTAATTATTTATTTATTGTATGGCAACAGCAGCAAACATTGGGAAGTACATAAAGTTTAATTTTACATGTATATGTAGTTATGTATTTAATAGAGGGAAACATTCCACGCGGGAAAAATATATCTAAAAACAAAGATGATGAGACTTACCAAACAAAAGCGCTGGCAGGTCGATAGACACACAAACAAACATACACACAAAATTCTAGCTTTCGCAACCAATGGCTGCTTCGTCAGGAAAGAGGGAAGGAGAGGGAAAGACGAAAGGATGTGGGTTTTAAGGGAGAGGATAAGAAGTCATTCCAGTCCCGGGAGCAGAAAGACTTACCTTAGTGGGGCTGTTTGGTTGAATCTGGGAGTGGGGCTGAAGGTGAGGCCTTTCGATAGGGCAGAGGTTTCAGATTGGGAGAGAAGTTTGGAGGAAAGGTTAACTACTGAATTAGGGTGTTGTGGTTCCAGATTGTGTTGATTGGAATTTTGAGGTTTTGGAGGGAGTGGAGCTGGAAGTCTTTCCACTCCCGGGATTGGAATGACTCCTTACCCTCTCCCTTAAAACCCACATCCTTTCGTCTTTCTCTCTCCTTCCCTCTTTCCTGATGAAGGAACCGTTGGTTGCGAAAGCTAGAATTTTGTGTGTATGTTTGTTTTTGTTTGTGTGTCTATCGACCTGCCAGCGCTTTTGTTTGGTAAGTGTCGTCATCTTTGTTTTTAGATATAGTTATTTATTTACATATACTTTAGTTTTACTTTTTGGCACAAGTTGTATACACATTTTTAAATTGTGAAAATTGCGAACTTAATATTACTGACTATTTTGACTGATATAATTGCAAGTTAAAAAAAGGCAGGTACATTTAATCATAGTTCAATATCTAATGATTGAAGACAACTAACAGTTCTCGGTGATTTACACGTGCCCAGAGATGCCGGTTACAGATGTTCACACCGAACGGAGCACCAGCGCAATGACTGCGCCGGTATCCGCAACTGAGCGCCGTGCGTCCCTTCCTATAAATAAATGTTTATCTCGGAAGTATGTGTTTCTGGACCCACGTTTATTGGATTTATTTTTCTCGTTTCGACGAGTATCAGCACCTCTCGAAGTATTCGACACTTCTTTTTTCAATACCGTAGCTTCTTTTTAAATCCTCCATCCATTTCACAAAGGTTTCCGACAAATCAGCTTACGTGCCATATATAAATCGTGCATTCGACTCTCTTTAGGTATGTGTACCTGATCCACTGATTACTGCTTCTGAGAGCTGAAGAAGCACAATTTTGAAATTAGGAGCATATAAAAATTTAGAAAAACTTCTAAAAACAAAACGGTCTGAAAACCATAATTGTTTTTATATGTTCCTTTTTGTATACTGCTAAATAAGATGAACAATTTAATACAAACAGGGTTTCAGAACATTACAAGGGAATTGTTTATATCAAACACATGCTTACAAGCTAGGATCAGTTATTGTAGAAACATAATAAGGGGAGAGAAATGTTGATGTACACGTAGATAGCAATCGAGTCCTTCGCCCTATAGCTTCGCGAATATTGTGCTGAAAAACTATGAATTTGGTGTCAAAGTAATTGATTTAGAAACAGGGAAGCTGAACACAGTACTAACAGGTTGCCTGCAGGAAAAACTGAGTGGGTTTCTTACATCATTTGCAGTTTAAAGCTCTGAGCAAATATAAAGTATATCACACAAAATCGACTTTCCTGGTTCAGTGTGTGATAACTGGACACTCTGCTGAAGACAGGTTTGACCTCTACTAACTAAAAGATAAACTACACTTCATTCATCTAAAAAATTCATTGACTACCTCTCCTGCTATCTAATGTGTTACTTATGGAATGTAATTTAGGTATATATATGTAGTCAAAGTGTGTAAGTGGGCATTATTACTCGCAAGTATCGCTCATACGAGTGGCAGTATTGGTGCTCAGCTTGAAAAAGAACTGCGAGAGCTCCACGTGTGACGATTCGAAGGGATGCAGGTGGACGACAAACTGACAGGTTAGCCAGGAAGCTCAGTTGTGCCCACTTATGCACTCAGAAATCTCTCTCACTGTTTTATGTGCAGACAGAATCACTGGCACACTTACACTGAATACTGTCCTATGGCGTAATCTTCTGTGGTACTGCAGCAGAGACCGAGAACTATCTATTTTACAGAAGGCTGCAGTACGGATATTGTGTAAAACTGATAATTCGGCATGCGGTATTTCCTACTGATACTTACACTTATATTTCACTGTATATACTCCCTAATGGTATTTATGGTTTATGATAAGAGTGATTTTAGGATGAACTATGTAGCTGACAAGCGCTATGCTACAAGTAGACATAAATTCCATGTACTGTAGATTATGTATCCCTAACAATGAATCAGAATGAAGTTTTGTATTCTGGTGCAAGAATCTTTAAAAGGCTACCACCAAACATCAGGCATCCCATAGAAAATTCCTGAAAGGATGTAAATTCCTTGTGTGGGGCGGGACTTTGAATTTCGCCGCGCTGCACTCGTTCCCTCAGATAAAAAATATCCCGTCGCAGCGGTATGAGCGCTCGACGGCAGAGAAAATACTAAAATTGTAACTTTTTTTTGTTTTCTATCCGTTTCTTGATAGCCGAAGCTTAAGGCAGACGTGATCTGATGCTGACGTAAAAAACTTAATAGCTAGTCTTGATCTGATTGTAATGTGTAGACATTGTGGAAGTTGTTATGAAATTCGGAGGATGGAGAGAAGCAACTAAAATAAATTGTATTTAAGATCAAGACGGTTTTGTATACATTAGAAATTCCTGGACAATGAAACTTATTGCAAGATTTCGGAGCAGACTTTTCGCGCAGAAATGAAGTAGGAGATTTTTGAAGACCTGGACGCCACACGAAAGAAGACATGTTAACATGGTAAAGGATGAACTCTTATCTACGCCATTTCCCCCTGTCAGTTACATTTTGTTATTCTGTTCTTTTTCAATACTTTTTGTAGTGGAAATTGGTTTAACTTTTGCTCAAAAACGCCACAAGGACCACCCCACCAATAGCTTTTCTGTAATACGAAGTCCGATTTGCTTTTCATTCTTTCCCTTTTTTTCACGGTCATTTACGATTTTAAAACCCCCTTTTTGTTCACCATTTCCGAATCATTACTTTTCTCTTTTTCTTTTTTTATTAACCACTACACTTGTGACTAATGTTTCTATTATGCATGTATTGACTTCAGCAGTATATAAACAAATAGTTGTCTGTGTAAAGTTACAAAAAGTAGAAGAAAAGGAACAGTGGCTTTTCTTCTGAAGTTGTGTGTCTTTATATATAGTCATCAGTGTGTGTACAGTGCTAGTTACAATACCTCACTGAAGTAGCTTGTGGTGGGTGGTTCTGGCTCTTAATGGATTGCCTCTCTTCCATGCAGAGACTTGTGGAACACAGTGTGTAATTGAATGAATGAATTAATGCTACTGTAATTATGTGAAGGATAGATTTGTAATCACCGTAAAGATAATATCTTGAGTTTCAAACAGGCACAACGAAAAAAGTATGTCACGCATTAAGATTTCGGCCAAAAACTTCGTCAGAGAAGAGAAACACACACGCATTCACATAAGCGAGCACACCTCGCGAGTGTCGGTGTAACTCGACATCTTTATAGTGACCTGCAATCTATTTTATCCGTAACTGTTAATATTCCGACCAGGACTTTCCACTGTTTGATTTTGTTAATGCTACTTTATGTAGATGCTGTCATCAAATTAAACGTGAAAGGGAGGAGAGACTATTTAACAGCAACTTCACCTTACCGTCGTCAACACGGCACAGCCACTGTATCCGGCCATTCACTAGTTCCTTCGTCACATTGTGTACATCACGTCAGGAAGGATAATTTTCAGGGTCATCCACGGAGTCAGGTGATCCATTTAGGTGGAGAGAATCTGTGGTCAACAATCAGTTATTTCTAAGCTGCTGAAAACAATTTGTGATGACTCTGTTCAGTTTGGCCCAAAGAGAACTAGCAGGAAAGCGCGCCGCCCCCCCCCCCCCCCCCCACACACACACACATATCCATCCGCACATACACAGACACAAGCAGACATTTGTAAAGGTCCTTTTTTCCCCCTAAGGTAAGTCTTTCCGCTCCCGAGATTGGAATGACTCCTTACCCTCTCCCTTAAAACCCACATCCTTTCGTCTTTCCCTCTCCTTCGCTCTTTCCTGATGAGGCAACAGTTTGTTGTGAAAGCTTGAATTTCGTGTGTATGTTTGTGTTTGTTTGTGTGTCTATCGACCTGCCAGCACTTTTGTTTGGTAAGTCACATCATCTGTGTTTTTAGATATAAAAGTTCATATAGTTAGAGTCCACTAATGTTTAAATTGTATGTTAATGACACTGGCAGCGTCAGTAATGCAAAATGTAATCGTGTGCTAACGAAATGTTCCCCACTGTCAGTAGTAGCTCGATAAATGATTTACAGACGGAAATTACCGTGGACGTAGAAAGGGAAAATGAATATTTAAGTGAAAAGGCAGCCACCACGGAAATAGTCATAAATCTATATCTAGCCTCCGTGAACCACTGCGAAGTGGGTACCAGAGTGTGGGAAGAATGACTGATCGAATGCCTCTGTGATTGCGTGCTGCACGCTGCAATTAATCTAACCTCGTACTCATAGAAGCGACAGGAGTGAGATCGTAATTTAAAGCCGGTTCTCGAAACAAATCACTCGTGTGACTGGTTCTAGAACATTGCTCAAGTGGTTCGGACCTGTACCAGATAAGACTAATGGGGGATATTAAACATATACAGAGAAAGGCAGCACGAATGGTCACAGGCAAGGTTTGATTCGTGGGAGAGTGTCAGAGAGATACTGAAGGAATTGAACTGGAAGACTGTCGGAGACAGGCATAAACTATGTCGAGGAAGTTTCAAGAACTGGCTTTAAATGATTACTCTGGCAATGTACTACAATCCCCTATGTATAACTCACACAGCGATCGTGAGGATAAGACTAGAGTAATTACTCCACACACAGAGGCATTCGAACAAACATACTTCACTTGCTCCACATGTGACTGGAGTGTGAAGAAGAAACCCTAATTACTGGCACAGTGGAACGTACCCTCTGCAATGCACTAGAGTATAGATGTAGATGTGTGGGTGTTTTTTTCCCCTCATTAAAGGATAAGTCCAGAAGCTCGCAAGTTTTCTTTCTGCCGAGTGCTTCTATCAACAACGTTACGTCTGGTTTTGGGCGAGCACAGTCCTTCAGTCCAGAAGTATTTACCTTCCACAAGAACTCTCTAACAGTATTATTACTTAGATAATGCTTATCTTGTACTGACCAAATAATTAGTTTTGTTACACAGATTATGTAGACCACTAACTGGGTTGTATGCGGTAAACTACAATGTTATTTGTTCAGTATCATATTTATAATAAAAGATCTTTTTCCGGAGTATATAAATTCGTGTTATAGAAATTTTTTTTTTCAGCCCTCTCTCTACCACCATCTTAAATTTATTGTCTTGCAATTACCTTGTGTCAGGTGATATGCTGTTGAAAAAATATTTTGCCAGTATGTAAAAAAGTTACCTCGGACTTACTTAAGCAAGTCCAAGAAATGTCGAGTAAGTTCCTGTTCTGGTTTCACGAGAGTGCACATTTGATCTACTTTCACGCATGTGGATATTGTGTTTGACACGCATATCTACCTTGGGTACATATAGACTAGGGACTAAATACTTTTGAGTTCAGTAAAAGTTAAACTGCTCAAACCGCAAATACGTCTGAGGGCTTCCTTCCACCTCTTCTGTCCCAGCTGTCTTTCCCCGAAGAACATTCCTCAACACAAGCGAGTATGGGAGGAAAAAAAAAATAAAATAAAAAAAACTATGGGAGGGTGGGGAGTCGTTCCGGTCCCGGGAGCGGGGGCACTTGCCTTGGGGGGTTACGCTCGCGCACGCACGCACGCACGCACGCAGGCGGACATTTGTAGAGGCCTTCACAAAGCTCTGCTTGTGTCTGTGTGTGTGTGTGCGGATGGATATGTGAGTGTATACCTGTCCTTTTTTCCCCCCTAAGGTAAGTCTTTCCGCTCCCGGGATTGGAATGACTCCTTACCCTCTCCTTTAAAACCCACATCCTTTCGTCTTTCCCTCTCCTTCCCTCTTTCCTGCTGAGGCAACAGTTTGTTGCGAAAGCTTGAATTTTGTGTGTTTGTGTGTGTGTCTATCGACCTGCCAGCGCTTCGTTTGGTAAGGCACATCATCTTTGTTTATAATAAATTGTCTGTGTAGGACTCACACTGAGGGTTCTGTACAAACATAATTATGTATACAGACGGTTAATCAATTCTGGGAATCTAGGATCTCAAAGATTCTTGCCCATTATTGATATTACTGGCACAGTATCGGTCCCACAGATTCCCAGACTTCCCAAAATGTTTTGCTCGATAGGTAAGTGTAAAGTCAGATGCTCGGCCGGCTACCCGCGCGGTCTAAAGCGCCGCTTCCCAAGCTTCCCAGCCCGTGGATGGTTTTCGAGGCAGTGTTCCACCTACCTCGGCGAAAGCAGCCCGGTTGCCCTTATTCCATCTCAGTTGCACTGCGTCGGCGATTGCTGCGCAAACACTGCCTCCGTGTACGCGTACACCGTTAATTACTCTACTGTGCAAACATTTGGGGTGTACACTGGTCTGATGTGAGACGTTCCTGGGGAGGGGGTTCCACTGGGGGCTGAACCGCACAATAACACGATAACCCTGGGTTCGGTGTAGGGTGGCGGTAGGGTGGATGGACTGCTGTGGCCCTCTGTGGGCGACGGCGGGATAAAGCCTCTCCGTCATGTCTAGGTCCCCTGTTCCGTACCGTACAATACAAAACAGGTAGCAAATGAAAAAAAGAAATATTTTTTTGTGTTACATAATTACAAATTAACAATTTTCAGATCTTTTCCTCTGGTTGTAGTGTGAATATCAAAATATGTGAGATAAACGACCTTATCATTTGACTGCACTGACTTAGACACTTCACTTATTTACATCACCAGAATGTCATGTGCGACAGTTTCAACTCGAAATGTTTACCCGTTCCTGAGAAACAGTTAAGAGAGATATACGGAGAACAAAGTGACGCCGTAAGTGTTCTGTTTTCGCTGACCGAGGTACGGAACCGTTGAAAGGCGTAGCCTGACGTAAGCACGAGAGCTCTTAACTCCGCAGTCCTCCAGTTTCCTAAGGAGACGTTAAACTTTTGCCAGCTTACTATAGAGCTTTTCTGTGCGGATGTTCCAGCAGAATTTACAATGGAGGGATATGCCTACCAATTTTACAGAACGCTTGAGTTCATTTTTTCCGTAACCAATATGTCTGAGGCCAGAGAGGACGTGTTCTGTTTTATTTAATGTCAACCTATTTACATAGCTTCCTTTTCCATCTCTGAGTTCCCTGTTTGTTCAACAACACTCACGCCAGTTCGGTTTTATATTTTAGTAAATTGGGCAGGTCAAAAGCTCTGGGCACAGATCCTTGTGGATCTCCATATTTTACCTTCAGCAGGTCAAATTATTATTTAAGTTTACAACCACCATTTGGTTTCTGCTTGACAAATAAGATTTCAGTAATGCTAGTTCTATTTCAGTTATTCTGCATCTTTCAAGTTTCTCGATTACAATACCACTCGAGACAGTGGCAAATGCTTCGGTTAGCTCTACTAGGCTGGTAAAGATGTGCTCCCTATTTTCAAACCCCATGCAATACTGATAATAAAACTCCTTGAACTGCCTTAACTGTTGATAGCCCACTTCAAAATACATTTTCGGTCTAGTTACGTAGGTTGCAAAACTAAAATCATTCAATTGTTCGTTTCAACAATGTTCAATATCATCAATGTTACTGGTACTATTGGTATAGGTCTGTAAGTTTGGGGTGATATTGTGCCTCCTTTTTGCATGTGGCCAAGGCAATTGTCATTTCAGACAGTCTAAAAATTCCCCCTCCCTAAACACCCTATCGATAAGGTACACAGTAGAATGCGTATAGAGTCCATTACTTTCTTTAGGGTACAATTAGAGAAACCGTGTCTGTCTTCTGTTATGGAAATTTCTTGGTGATCTGACTACATACAGTATGTCCTCAGATAGATAGTTCTCCACCAAAATTTAGGCAAGTCTACTGTCAGGTCTGTTTCCTGTGAATTGGGAAGTCTACCCTAATTGTAATTGGATAGACAAAAAGAAATTTACTCCCTAAGCAACAGCAGGAAAAAACATACAAAAAGGTTATAATTAGGCAAGGTTTCAGAGCCAGTGGCTCCTTCCAACAGAAGAGGTGAAGGGGAAGGAAGAGGGCTGAAGGAATTTTCATTACTGTTATTATGGCTATTTTTCCAGAATTTATGAAACTATTATTTGGCTCTTTTGCACTTTGAGGAACAGGTCAATTTTATGCTATTCTTCCAGTTGCTTTACATTTGCTGCTGAGCTGATGGATATAAATGTCACTGGCTTTTCTCTTTGCAAAAATGATATCTTTTCTGTAAAGCTTTTTTAATTTGGCAGATGAATGTCTGTACTAATTGTCAGTGCAAGATTTTTCATAGTAAATTTTTAACAGAATTCTTAAATACTTTTAAGTCAGGTCTACAACATTCAGCCACATTTCTCACTTGTCCCTCCACCCCCTTCTATTTATTCTATTGTGTTCAGTGATACACGAACAATATTCATTGAAGACATTTGTAATGGTATGTAAGAACTAATCAAAAGCATTGCTTCATGACTCATTCTCTGTGAAGGACCTTTAAACGGCCTTCACATATAAATAAATATTTGTAATGATTCTTATTCGTGCCGTCCCCATGCGGCAAAGATAACGTAGGGAGGTATGGTAACATCTGAGTAAGCTGACAGAAAACTGAAAGCTATATCATCAATTTTTCACGTACCTCAATTGTTTATTATTATTTCACTGACCTAGGTGCCTGTCGGACTTTTGAGCTGCTGCGATAAAGACGTATGTACTTGCTATCTCCCAATATTGTGTTAACTAAAAGTTATAACACACGAAAGTCACAAGTTCTCATTCTCCCACCAAGCTACACGCGTATCTCCACATCCCGGTGTGATGAGGACTTGCATTTTTAATCGGACCTTTTCAGAGAAGAAGTCGACACAAAGAGAGAATAGCTGGTGCAGACACACCGGCATAGCCGTATGTTGTTGGGGAGATTTGGTAAACATCAGGCTGTACACCAGAATTCAAAGGAATTAACTACATCAGCTCTGAATAGTTCACATTATCTCTCTCCCCCTAACTGCTATATATCCACGACAGTGGAACACTGATCAATGTTCAAAAGTCTGTGTGTGAGATTTGTTACATTTGGTGGATTTCACAGTCTCACTGCCCCGGGTTCTATTGTTCGATCTGACCTTTTATCGACCCCTTAATTTTAGGAATATTCCATCATTGCTAGAGAGCATAGATTTAAAACATCATCTTTGCAAATGTTTGATACAAAATCATCTAGACATGCATTGAGGATATTTACCAGAAGACTACTTTTGGAACTTTGCATTTTTACATTAGACACCAAATACTAAAATTTTATGGTTCTTATATCTAAGTAAGTGCATAAACAAATTCTCTATATGTTAAACAAGTCTTTGGGAACAGATTTAGGGACAGAGTACATAGGCACAACAACAATCTTGGTTGATACTTATTGACATCTCTCTCATCACCTTCCTTAAAGAGGGGGTTTAACAATTGCATATTTTAGTCTCTCTGGATGAATACCTCGAGTTAGCGATGCATTACACATTTCAGATCCTACATTACGCATTTAAGATAAGGCCAGGCTTATTATAAGGGGACAAATCTTTAGTATTCTATTGGAAAACACCGTCAAAACAAAATGATCCTTTATTTTTGAGAGAATGTATAATTTTCTTAATTTTCTAAAAGAGAAGTTGGTGCCACATTCATATGATTGAATTTTATGAGAGTTACTTTTTCAACCCACTGTTTGTCTTGAACTGTTTGTCCCTATGCTTTCTACTACATTTCAGAAATGACTAACACATTTGCTGCTTGTGGATCATCATTTATAATTCTTCCATTCAGTTCAGTACTGGTGTTGTCTTGTTCTGTGGCTGGCTGTCCTTTCCTGTTTCACTACATTCCAGCCTTAAGTCTGTTGTCACAATTACTGATTTCTGACATTCCAAGAATGCTCAGTTTTTCATAACCTTTTTAGTAGTTTTGGTTGTGTTCAACTACTTGTTCTTGCCAACAGATACTTTTCCTCTTCCCTTTCACAAGATGCTTTAGTTCCTCTAGTGATCCCAGGGCCTTTTTTTTTTAATTTTTTTTTTTCATGGCTGTTAAATGTCCTTTCTGATTAGCTTATGCAGAAAGCTATTTTCAAATCATGATTTGAATTTATCACGGAATAGAGTAAATTTTATTTTATCATTTCGTTCATTATAAATTTTATCCCAGGTCATCCCTTGTAAACTCTTCTTAAAAGCATTTGTCCAGCAATCATTAATTATTACGATTCCATACTGTACGGCACTACGTTATTTGTCCTAACTAGCTGTGCATCGTGATCAGAGAGAGCATTTGTTACTGGGTAAACAGTTATTTTCTTGCTTTGAGCTTCACCAAAGGAAACATTATCAATTGGGGTCCTACTGCCTCTATCCGCTAGCGCCAGAAAGTTAATTACCGACATCAAACTGTAGGATCTAAATAAGGTTTCCAGAACGTCCTTAAGAAAATCTACATCCAAGTCACAACAGACTATTAACTACTTGCTGCTGTCTGACAGTGCACAGTTCAGAATTTCCCATTGGGGATCTATATACAGTTACAATTAAAAGTGAACTATTTTCCAGCATTAATTAACACACACACACTTATATGTGCAGATACTACAAAACGTACTCGGCTCAACGTTTTTGAACTTATGTTTTCTCAGTATATACAACAACTCCTCTTTTTCTCATATGTGTTCTGCATTAGTAAGCTGCTATAGTGCAGTGCAGTGCAGTGTTTACTGAACTTTTATAGAACTACCACTTCAAACCGTACACAGTAAAGATATAATACACCCGAAGTGCTAAACTGTAGGCCTAATTTTTGCAACTCGTAACATGCACAGGACGCCTGTCTTTTCAGAGGTCTCTAAGTTTTCCAAACACACAGGAAGCTCTTCTGCCTTATTACTCAATCCTCTAATATTTTGATGAAGTAAGTTAACCTTACTTTTGTGTCCATTCTTAAGCATTTTGTGGGGCTCTCCTGTTATTTTCACTTCTTTCAAAACAGGGTGCACGAATCCCGATTCTAACCTAGAAAAAGTGCCCCGGTGACACCGGTAACCACGGGGACCTCGCCGCGTGTCGTGGCGGCTCCACACATTATTACGTGCTACAAGCTCAGCCGACCTACCTTCCCCTCTACTATTCGGACGTAGGCCAAACCTAGTACATCCCTACCTCCCCGTCACAGCGAGAGGCACCACGCTCGTACGAGACTCGACTCCAGTCGGCGACAGCCCGCTCCACTCCGCGTTCACGCGGCTCACGGCGGTATTAGCCCGGGACCGGTCGTGGCGCTGCAGGACCTCCACAGAACTCGGGTTTGTGTGTGTAGTTGCTACTCCTATTTTATCCGGGTCATCCCTAAGGCTAGCAGTCGGCTTCACAACACTCGTGACGTGGCACCCCTCCCTACTTTGCCCCGCACCGTCTGACCTACACCCGTCCCACCCCCACGACTACCGCCTTGCAGTGAGACTTCTTTCGGTACCACCTTACAGTCACATCTTCAACATTGAAACAAGCGTTCAGTGCATAGTGCTGTGGAGTGTGGGGAAAAAAAAACCGCAAATTGGCATTCATATGAAGAACAACAACACCAAAAATGCAACAGGAGCGTAATATGTAAGAAATTGTCCACACAACCTGTAAGTACAGTTCAAAACATTACTACTTAATAGGAAATACCAACCACCAGAACTGTTTATAACCTATAGGTACAGTGACAAAAATGTAAATTCAATAGCTAACATATGAACATATTCCAGGCCACTGACGATGCCGTGCAGAAAATAAAGGCGAAACGCGTATGGCACTGAAATTGTGTTTCATTCAGTTGCTGTCAGACGGTCCGTAAGTAAAAGTTATCAATATACCGTAACCTTACAGTGGGCGACAGCTGGACGGGCCTCTTACCCTCCTACGGTCGAATTTATTCCCTACTGTTAGCTCCGACGTAGGTCAAGTCGGAGAGCTGTTCCCTTTTCACCCACTCCTCGTTACCTTTACCGAGTTCCCGAGATCTTTTTCTCCCTCGAACCTATCTAGTTCAAATTTTACGTGCCGTAGTCGGGCCCGAAGCGCACAAATCTTCGCCTCCGGCTCGGCCCGCAGGTCTGTCTGACGACCTCGCCGAATTCCCCTACCCCGGGGAAATTCCGGTCCGCAGTCTACACGTACCGCTCCCTCTGTGATTATCCTGTGGTGACAACCACACTTATCGCACAGTGCGACACAGATTAAACCCTCGAAAATAGAATTAAATCACTTGACAAACTTTACACTACGCAAATGTTCGTTCTTTACGAGCTGCAAAAATTAGGCTTACAGGTTGGCACTTCGGGTGTGTTGTATGTTTACTGTGTATCGTCTGAAGTGGTAGTTTTATAAGAGTTCAGTACACAACAATTTCTGGATCTACCCACTTCACATTTAGCCAGTAGTTCAATAATGTATTTATAAGTGAATTAATCATTTTAGAGACATTTATGTTTTTGTTAATATAAGTGACTGCAGCTTACCGAAAAGCACTTGCTCTGAAAAGTGAATGGATCTGTCGTCGATTCGTAAGAGATTTGTGGCCGCGGTGCTTCACTTATGTTCTGCACAGTGCACAGACTTAACCGCTTTGTTAGTAAACAAATAGTAATCGTGTTAATTAACGTAACAGTGTGATGAGCATTTTTAAATTTTCAAGAGTAGTGTGTTAAAAGTCACTTCACGTCTAACTTGGCTGTCCTCCTCTCCTATTTAGTGGTACTGTGTAATCAATCTGAACCTTCCTCGTGAGGCGTGGCGCCTTATATCGCTCCTGTCTAGAGCCCGACTGACTCGTGCGTGCGCAGTGACAGACGGTCCGAAGTGGGTTCAGTCGCGTGCGTAGTCCTCATTTTCATCTGCTAGAGGTCAGTAGTGCACAGAGACATTCGAGAAACAGCTCGAGAGAATGTCCTTGTGTATTGGTCTGTTTATTTCTTGAAGGCTTTTTTGTTTTATTTAGGTTTGTACAAATTTGTATATGCTTTTAGTAGTGTGAATGGTGCACGAATGTGGTCTAAAGTAAATATGTAGATCACTGTTCTACTAATGAACACTGTAGTGTCAGAAAGTTTGGACACAGTGCGGATGCAGACAACGGGGAATATTCTATCGTAATATGTTAATTGTAATATCTAATTGTTAATTGTATCGTAATATGTTAAGCCCCCCATGAACCATGGACCTTGCCGTTGGTGGGGAGACTTGCGTGCCTCAGTGATACAGATAGCCGTACCATAGGTGCAACCACAACGGAGGGGTATCTGTTGAGAGGCCAGACAAACGTGTGGTTCCTGAAGAGGGGCAGCAGCCTTTTCAGTAGTTGCAAGGGCAACAGTCTGGATGATTGACTGATCTGGCCATGTAACATTAACCAAAACGGCCTTGCTGTGCTGGTACTGCGAACGGCTGAAAGCAAGGGGAAACTACAGCCGTAATTTCTCCCGAGGGCATGCAGCTTTACTGTATGATTACATGATGATGGCGTCCTCTTGGGTAAAATATTCCGGAGGTAAAATAGTCCCCCATTCGGATCTCCGGGCGGGGACTACTCAAGAGGACGTCATTATCAACAGAAAGAAAACTGGTGTTCTACGGATCGGAGCGTGGAATGTCAGATCCCTTAATCGAGCAGGTAGGTTAGAAAATTTAAAAAGGGAAATGGATAGGTTGAAGTTAGATATAGTGGGAATTAGTGAAGTTCGGTGGCAGGAGGAACAAGACTTCTGGTCAGGTGACTACAGGGTTATAAATACAAAATCAAATAGGGGTAATGCAGGAGTAGGTTTAATAATGAATAAAAAATAGGAGTGCGGGTTAGCTACTACAAACAGCATAGTGAACGCATTATTGTGGCCAAGATAGACACGAAGCCCACGCCTACTACAGTAGTACAAGTTTATATGCTATCTAGCTCTGCAGATGATGAAGAAATAGATGAAATGTATGACGAGATAAAAGAAATTATTCAGGTAGTGAAGGGAGACGAAAATTTAATAGTCATGGGTGACTGGAATTCATCAGTAGGAAAAGGGAGAGAAGGAAACATAGTAGGTGAATATGGATTGGGGGGAAGAAATGAAAGAGGAAGCCGCCTGGTAGAATTTTGCACAGAGCATAACTTAATCATAGCTAACACTCGGTTCAAGAATCATAAAAGAAGGTTGTATACCTGGAAGAATCCTGGAGATACTAAAAGGTATCAGATAGATTATATAATGGTAAGACAGAGATTTAGGAACCAGGTTTTAAATTGTAAGACATTTCCAGGGGCAGATGTGGACTCTGACCACAATCTATTGGTTATGAACTGCAGATTGAAACTGAAGAAACTGCAAAAAGGTGGGAATTTAAGGAGATGGGACCTGGATAAACTGAAAAAAACCAGAGGTTGTACAGAGTTTCAGAGAGAGCATAAGGGAACAATTGACAGGAATGGGGGAAAGAAATACAGTAGAAGAAGAATGGGTAGCTCTGAGGGATGAAGTAGTGAAGGCAGCAGAGGATCAAGTAGATAAAAAGACGAGGGCTAATAGAAATCCTTGGGTAACAGAAGAAATATTGAATTTAATTGATGAAAGGAGAAAATATAAAAATGCAGTAAATGAAGCAGGCAAAAAGGAATACAAACGTCTCAAAAACGAGATCAACAGAAAGTGCAAAATGGCTAAGCAGGGATGGCTAGAGGACAAATGTAAGGATGTAGAGGCCTATCTCACTAGGGGTAAGATCAATACTGCCTACAGGAAAATTAAAGAGACCTTTGGAGAAAAGAGAACCACATGTATGAATATCAAGAGCTCAGATGGAAACCCAGTTCTAAGCAAAGAAGGGAAAGCAGAAAGGTGGAGGGAGTATATAGAGGGCCTATACAAGGGCGATGTACTTGAGGACAATATTATAGAAATGGAAGAGGATGTAGATGAAGATGAAATGGGAGTTAAGATACTGCGTGAAGAGTTTGACAGAGCACTGAAAGACCTGAGTCGAA
This sequence comes from Schistocerca americana, assembly GCF_021461395.2. NCBI lineage: Eukaryota > Metazoa > Arthropoda > Insecta > Orthoptera > Acrididae > Schistocerca > Schistocerca americana. The sequence goes on along the minus strand of NC_060129.1, from coordinate 208,085,092 downwards.
ACAAGGCCCCGGGAGTAGACAACATTCCATTAGAACTACTGATGGCCTTGGGAGAACCAGTCCTGACAAAACTCTACCATCTGGTGAGCAAGATGTATGAAACAGGCGAAATACCCTCAGACTTCAAGAAGAATATAATAATTCCAATCCCAAAAAAGCAGGTGTTGACAGATGTGAAACTTACCGAACTATCAGTTTAATTAGTCACAGCTGCAAAATACTAACGCGAATTCTTTACAGACGAATGGAAAAACTGGTAGAAGCCGACCTCGGGGAGGATCAGTTTGGATTCCGTAGAAATGTTGGAACACGTGAGGCAATACTAACCTTATGACTTATCTTAGAAGAAAGATTAAGAAAAGGCAAACCTACGTTTCTAGCATTTGTAGACTTAGAGAAAGCTTTTGACAACGTTAACTGGAATACTCTCTTTCAAATTCTAAAGGTGTCAAGGGTAAAATACAGGGAGTGAAAGGCGATTTACAATTTGCACAGAAACCAGATGGCAGTTATAAGAGTCGAGGGGCATGAAAGGGAAGCAGTTGTTGGGAAGGGAGTAAGACAGGGTTGTAGCCTCTCCCCGATGTTGTTCAATCTGTATATTGAGCAAGCAGTAAAGGAAACAAAAGAAAAATTCGGAGAAGGTATTAAAATCCACGGAGAAGAAATAAAAACCTTGAGGTTTGCCGATGACATTGTAATTCTGTCAGAGACAGCAAAGGACTTGGAAGAGCAGTTGAACGGAATGGACAGTGTCTTGAAAGGAGGATACAAGATGAACATCAACAAAAGCAAAACGAGGATAATGGAATGTAGTTGAATTGAGTCGGGTGATGCTGAGGGGATTAGATTAGGAAATGAGACACTTAAAGTAGTAAAGGAGTTCTGCTATTTGGGGAGCAAAATAACTGATGATGGTCGAAGTAGAGAGGATATAAAATGTAGACTGGCAATGGCAAGGAAATCGTTCCTGAAGAAGAGAAATTAGTTAACATCGAGTATAGATTTAAGTGTCAGGAAGTCGTTTCTGAAAGTATTTGTATGGAGTGTAGCCATGTATGGAAGTGAAACATGGACGATAACCAGTTTGGACAAGAAGAGAATAGAAGCTTTCGAAATGTGGTGCTACAGAAGAATGCTGAAGATAAGGTGGGTAGATCACATAACTAATGAGGAGGTATTGAATAGGATTGGGGAGAAGAGAAGTTTGTGGTACAACTTGACTAGAAGAAGGGATCGGTTGGTAGGACGTGTTCTGAGGCATCAAGGGATCACAAAGTTAGTATTGGAGGGCAGCTTGGAGGGCAAAAATCGTAGAGGGAGAGCAAGAGATGAATACACTAAGCAGATTCAGAAGGATGTAGGATGCAGTAGGTACTGGGAGATGAAGAAGCTTGCACAGGATAGAGTAGCAGGGAGAGCTGCATCAAACCAGTCTCAGGACTGAAGACCAACAGACAACAGACAGAATATGTTAAGTAAGTTTACAGTAAAAGGAAAGCTAATTCGAGTGCAAATGAAAATAGTTAATAACATAAAGTATAAACAAAATATCAGAATTTTAAATATTTATTTTGGGAGAAAGTCCAGTTCGAGAGTGTGTTATTTGTGGATCGGTTAGTCACGGAAAGTGCGGGCTAATGTGGGAGACTAATGATTTTCTATTGGCATTAAAGGAAACTGACCAATCGGAACGGAGTATTCTTCCCGCATCTTTTCCCTCGGAAATATAGAATGATCACAGCAGTGTAAGGAGTCGGAGCCAAGCCTTTCAACGGTACGGTCGTGTACAGCATGAGCTTTAAAGGAAGTCATAATTTGCCAGTTTTAGTTGTGCTACATGCTTCAAAAGTGTTTTAAAGTGAAGGCATATTTAGTCCGGTGTGTTTTTTAGAAACTGCGGATTTTTTAAGTAATTTTGTGTATGAGAAAAGACGGTAATTCCGTGTGGCATATTGAGCAGGTCTGCGACTAAAAACTCGAGTGCATTAGACACCGATAAACTTAATAGTATAGTGAGCATTTTCATTCGAGAACAATCCATGCTTAGTAGCTGTTCAGATTTCGGGAAATACTTGCTAACACGAATGAAAGGGTTTGTGCGTGACTGTGTTAGGATTAGCACGGGCTCATTGTCGGGGTTCAGACTATACCGACGTTTTGCCACCATTTCCACCTTTCATTCAAAATTAGGACCTTTTCCCAATTCTCGGAATAGTTACATCGTAGGCAGCCTGGTGCGGGTTGCAGTACGGTAGGTTTCTGCTCGGCTTTCCTACCGCCAATCCGCTGCAACAGGTTCACAGGTATGTGCAGGTAAAGGACGAAAGGAACCGCGCCTCTGCACTTGGTATAAGACGTATAGTTTCGTTAGTGGGAGATAGTTTGCTGGCAGAAGAGTGTAAGCTTTTATGTGTCACTCATGAATAACTACTTTGCAAATAATTCCTAGATTCTACTATTGTTTTGTGTTCAATTTACTGAACAGAATTTAGTCCCAATTGAAGTTTTCTCGATTAATACAACTAATCGGGATAATTTTGCCTAATTAGGCTGGTCGCCATCTTTCATTCAAATGAATATAGTCTTACTTTACAGCCGTAAGAGCACCGGTTCTACCTCCGTAAAATTAACTACAGTTCCCTACCGAAACACAATCTTTCAGACGTCGAAACATTGTCTGATAAATTTCCATTACACCACAATCACAGTTAATCATTAATTCCTTTCAAAGGAGTAACACTTTTGGGGATTTAGTCATGTGGTAATTACGGGTAGCATTATATGATGATGTTTCACGTAAACTGCAAACTATATAAACAGAAAACATGCTATACTTTAGTCTAGAATTAAACAACAACATAAACAGCATTGCAAAAATAAAAATAAACGTTCAAAGTTATCATTAATGTGAATCCTTTTCCAAAACTGAAGTTCACCAAACATTACAGAGGTGTAAAACTTGAATGTAGTTCACAGAATGTGCGTTGCAGCTGTTCTGGGGTCCTGTGACCTCCAGTATCTTGGCAACGCACAGTTAAATTTTGAAGTTTATCGCTAGTTTGATTCTGTATTTTTACAGCAGAAAAACTGGCTTAAGTATGTCACGATGAGTTCTTGTGGGTCAGGCTCACTTCCTTTTTCTCAGGATTTTTAACATTATCTTTCTTAGAGTATTAAACAAGTGCAAAACATTATGAAAAATGTCATTTAATTTGAGTACCAGCGGGATAGGTGCGTATTTTCATTGCCCTTTACCTTTTCATTATTTTTTAGGATCTCCTATCACTGCATTGCAAGCGTGGTTTTTAGCCAGTTTAGAACGTGGCCTTTTGAATGAGAACGGTTTCCAGGATATACTTTTCTGTAAGCTCGGGCATATCCAGTTTTTTTTTTAATGGTAAACTTTACCCTAAATTTATAAACTATTGGAAAGCAACAGGAGAAAGAAATTTAGTATTCAAAGGCTTTGTGTCGGTAAATTACCACAGGAAAAATTTCGTGTTTATCATAAACTTACTTCCAGACATATAAAATGCTAAACTTCACTTTTTTTTTTTGAAGTGGCTATTTTTACAAACTATTTTACTTGTCATTATTTACACGAAAATCGCTCATGAAATTTTTATTATTCTATATAAGAAAATGCAAAACATTGTACAAGACGGTCACATTTCAAGAAAATACTGCCCGAGATATTACGTCTCAAAGTTGCTGAAAACAGAGCTGTGCTGTGTCGAAAGTTGCATTATGTGGCCAATCTAATGCCTGTATCACTGGAAGTATTGAATTAGTGACTGTGAAACCTTATCAATGTTCGTAGGGAATACGTACAAATGTTCGCACAAAATTTCATCAAAATTTGTGACAGTCGTGCCGGAACCTCTAGACTGCTCTCGGTAGAATGACAAATATTGCGAGGCTTCACATATTTTAATCGTGTCTGTCTACTGACAAATTTTTGTGATCATCAAATGGAATTAAAGAAACAAATTTTGTACTTACTTCATCACTTCCTTTATTATGAACCACGTCACAGCTTGTAAATAAAATAAAGAGGTTGAAGCGGAAACAGGGAGCAGCAGTCGTGGAGGGGCTTCCGCAGGATAGACTAGGAGGGGGGATACATCGATTCACACAACAACAACGACGACAACAACAACAACAACAACAACATGGTAGTCATTTCACAGAATGAAGTGAGCTTTGTAACTGTTCTTTTTTTCTTTTGTTTACAAGGACTATGATAGTTTACAGTCGTACAGCGGCTTCGCAGCACGTAGAGCTTCGTAACGAATAAAGCGAGCACGCAGTCACACGGTAAATGTAAAAGTGACATTTCCTAATGGTACAGAAAATACAGACTTCTGCAACGATCCAATGCTGCACGTTCTCTGCAACTAAATGAGGTAAGACCTACACACATATGAAAAGCTTCAATAATTCGTTATTTTGGACATATAAACACATAGATAACATAGATAATGGACTACAATCCTGAGGTTTAGTGTTCTCACAACAGAACAACTCGCCATCTTTACCGGATCGGTAATTCTGTCAAACTCCGACAGCTGCACGCCAATTATTAGGCGATCTCTCTGCCACGAACGGCAGTCCACCAGCTATTGTGACCACTCGTTTCCTTCGTACGCACACAGTTTCTTACACCCACGTTCCTCATTGTCGGCACACAAACTCTGCGACATTTCTCGGCAAAACTGAGACACCGGTTGTGTCTGCAAACGCAGTTATGTCTGCTTTAAATTATTTATTACTATTATTTTTTTTTACATTATTTTGACAGCTCCCCCAGTTGTCGTCGTCGTCGGATGTCGGTAACAGGTCCCGTCCCCGCATTCCGGACACTGACCTGACCGTGTAACGGTCGTACGGCACACCACCTCCGTGACCACTTCTTTGGCACCTTTTAACAATAAAATACCTCACAAGAATATAAGACTCACTGAAAGGCTTTGCCAAACTGTATTTAAAAACCCATAAGATATGCGAATATCAAAGGAAGGGAAGTGAGAGTCAAATGTACCGTCAATACTGTCCCAGCATTTGCTTCGAGAAATTTAAGGGCCCAAATCTGGACACAGACTGGAACCACCGTGCTGCCGAACGCGGGCCCGTCGTATCCCCCGTCACTCGGATGGCTCGCACGGTAATGTCACGGGGCGACAGACCCTACGTAGCGGGCACCGTCGCATTTCGCAAACCGAGTGCCGACTTCGAGCTCCACTCGGGCCGCAGCTTCCGCCGCTACCTGCTGCCCTCGCCCTGACCGCGCACTGCGTCCCACGAATTCGGTGTGCACACTGCGGAACCTCCGTACTTCGTTCTGCTCTCACAGTTTTCAGAGTTCGCAGTGGGTGGCAAAATCTGCACGTGCACATTACAGAGGCAGCCTCTTTCCCATCTGAGTAACGTTTTGTACATATTTATGTGGTATTTGTACATAACAGCATTAACTATTTTTCGAGTAATTTATAGAAAGGTGTTCCTTCTCAGTTTCGTAACACAGATCGTTGCAGCGATATCACACAGTTATATGTAAAAAGGGTGCACACAAAAAAAAGACTTGGCCCGTACCAACTGTAAACCACTCCTCCTTTTTATTTAAGAAATGTTTGGAGTATCCAGACGTCCAAATTGATGGGTACCTCACTCGGAGAATACGGCAACAGACGAGGGCGGGCTTACATGCAAGGAATGTTTTGCAGTCACGACCATTCACTCGACACCGTCGTATTCGAGTTTCTCGCAGTCGTTTGGTACTCGACGGTCGCCTTTACAACAAATATGTGTTTCTGTTACGAAGTTAAATCCACCCGGCAAATTCTTCACTTTTACACACTGTCTCGCACAGAGCGCACACCCGCCGGGCCGGGCCGGAGTGACTCGTCCGCAGGAACCACACCCGCAGACGTCACTAGGCCGTAGCGGAGATGAGCCGGCGTAGTTTCGATCCGTCAGGAATAGGATTGATATCTGTATGCTTACACTGTGCAGACAGCAAGGTAGGTGAAGGGGAGCTGTCGACAATATTGACCGAGTGGAGGGGAGCAGTGGGGGGGGCCTCCACTGTGGACGGCCACACTGCAGTAGGGCAGGTGCACTCCGACAGCTGAAACTGACAAAGCAGCACACGTCTCACGTAATTTGTCGTAAATTACAGCCAGCGTCACACCGGTGTAATTAGCTGTTGCAGAATGCTGTATCTGCAAAAGACGTAAGCTCCATTACAGCGCCACAAAGTTGTTAAAACGGATGACTCACTCAGCAATTGTGTTTTAAAAATAGCTACAGCGATTCGGGTACAGCCGATAAAGGCAGACTGCGGTTCGCCACAGAGGGACGCTCGGCAGCCCACCTCGCGGGCGCCCTAAGTGCGATAACGGTCCTCGGGAAGATCTGCCCGCGACGGGGCGACCGAACGGTTGACACCGCACCGGACAGTGGAGCGTCCGCTGTACCGGCGGCGCCGCGAACCTCGCGGCTACAGCACTGGGGTCGAGGCACGTTCTCACTCCGACCCGTAACAGTATTAGTGATCTTCCGCTCGAACCACTCGTGTCGATTAAATATCTGAGGGTAATGCTCCGAAGTGATACGAAATGGCACAGGCACATACGGGTGTCAGCGGGGAAGGCATACGGTCGACTTCCCTTTAGTGGAAGAATTCTCGGGAAAGTGCGACTTCCCTATAAAACAGACCAAATACACAAACCGTGTGCAACCTGCTCTCGAGTACTGCTCGAGTGTTGTGGATCCCTACTGGGCCGGATTAAAATGAGACACCTGAGTAACTCGGAGGCGAGCACCGGCAGGTTTGACCGAGATGTGATACTCCGTGAACTCACACAGGAATCACCGGAACGAACACACTGTTTTCGAGAAACACTCGAGAAAGTTCACACGAGCGGCATTTGCGACAGACTGCCGAACGACTTTGCTGCCACCAGTGTACGTGTCGAGTAAGGACTGTCGAGATGACGTAAAAGGAAGTGGGCTTCTACGGAATTACACACACCCTCGTTCCGTCCGTGAGCGGAACGAGAAAGTTAGTGACTGACGGAGGTACGAGGCACGCTACGCTACGCACTGTGTGTAGAGATGTAGGAGAGAGGGAGAGGGGGCACACAGGACAGCACCCAGTGGCCGAAGTATCCCACTTTCCGGACGACTCCACCCGACCGGAGATCCGAGAATATTTCAAAACGAGTACCGAGTGCATTTATTTACTCGCATCCCCGAGCTGGGAATCGCTCGCAGCCACTGCGAGTGGTGCGAGAATGACAATTTGCATAATCTGTCGTACGAATGAGTGGCAGTTGTCTTCACTGAGTAACAACAATGTATTTTACTACGTAGAGGAACACGAATCTATCAGACCCCACATTCCCGAGAAAATGTGAACTTCCCGAAACTGTACACGAAAGCAATTCTGAGGACGATCTCTAATACAACATTCCTATCCCCAATGATGATTCAGTCTGTACAATGAACCAGTAGTAAAGGAAATCTTACAAAAATTGGACACGCGGAGTAGGACTCGCGCACAGAACTTAAATATGCGTACAGACAGTTCATCCATTCTGGGAACTGAGGACACTGTCGACTATTGCCCATTATCGACATCGATACTGGCACGATACCGGTCCCAGTGATTTCGAGACTTCCAGAATATTTTGATCTCGAGTTTGAAGTCGGGTAACAAATGACGAAAGAAATATTTTTGTGTGTGATATAATTACAAAATTAACAATTTCGGATTTTCAGTTTACTTGCACTGTGAAACTTTACTTCTTGCCAAATTTCAGGAATCTGGGTGAAATGAATTACACTATAGGTTTTCAAGTACCAAAATATGTAACATAATCGGCTGCATCTTTTGACCGAACTGCCTCAGAAGCTTAAAATTTTTAAACTGCCACGGGACCACAGACCTCAATATGCGACATAAATCTGCAACCAGCCATGCGATCTGCAAACGAAGCTCCGACCACCGTGCCGCATTCTACGCGGGCACGACAGCCGACGAGCTGTCCGGCCGTACGAACGGCCGCAGACAAACTGTGGCCGACAACCGGCTAGAGCACCGCTTCGCCGAGCACACTGCCCGACACGGCGTCCACTCCGGCGACTGCCTCACAGCCCGTCCCGTGCCTGCCAGACCCTTTCCACGAACTCCAACTTTTCTGCGCTGCACAGTCGGGGAACACACTCTGCAGTAAGTCCTACGTTCCCGTAACCCTCCCGGCCTCAACTTTCGTCAGTCACTGTCCTTATCCATCTAGCCCTTTCCCTCTTTCCATTCCAGCACTACACAGCCCTATATTTTTCTACTTCTCTCCTACTCCACTACCCCCCTCTCCCCCGATACCTGTCTTAACGTCCCGGCTGCACACAGCCGCCCCCCCCCCCCTCCCACAAGCAGCACCCCCCCCTCCCACAAGCAGCACTTTGCTGTCGACCCCCCCCCACCCCCACCCCTACCCTGCTATTGTTCCTCCTCCCCAGTCCAGCCTCCTCCTCGCCCCCACCCAGTTGCCACTTCCATAATGTGCTGCTGCTCAAAGTCTAGCTCCAGGTGTGTGTGTGTGTGTGTGTGTGTGTGTGTGTGTATTTTCAACAAAGGCCTTGTTGGCCAAAGCCTAACTTCCGACAGTCTTTCTGTGGCTCAGTATCTCTGCTGTATGGTGAGTAGCAACTATCCTTTTCATAATATTGTAACATAAATTTGAACTCGATAATTACTCGTTCCTAAAAAAAAAAAAAAGGGGGGGGGTTCCTAACAGTCAGATAGACAGCCAGACAACAAAGCAATCATATGAGGGTTCTATTTTTACAGAATCCTAACGAATTACACTTCACGGAGAAGAAATAACGTCTTCGCAGTCTGTCAATGACGTCGCAGTTTCGTCACGTACAGCTATCGACTTTCAGGAGCAGTAGAGGGGAACGGACAGTGTCTCGAAAGGAAATTGTGACAAACACTGAAAGTAAAATGAGGGTAATGAAATGCAGTCAAATTAAATTGGGCACTGCCAATGGAAATATATTACGAACTGCGACACTTAACCTGTGAGATAAAGTAATAAGGAGGTTTTTCTGAAGGTATTTGTCCAAACTGTAGCATCGTACTGAAGTGGAACGGCGACAGTAAATGATTCAGACAGAGAGAATATAAGCTTACGAAAGACGGTGGCACAGAAGAATGCTGCAGATCAGACGGTTAGGTCGAAAAACAAAAGTGCAGAACCACGGTCGCTCACACGGGTCAGACTAGTGACCTCCAGACCGAAGACGATAACAGCTCACCGTAAGAAATAAATGTATTGCAGTTTCTGGCGTAAGATACTGGGTAAGTGACATTAAACTCAAAAATAAGGAACTCCGAGCATTCGACACCCGACAGAGACGACTACTGGAGTTATCGAAAGGTCGCGAAAGAGAGACGTCTGCGGTAACCGGGTCGTACCCGGACCGCTGCGCAGAGACGCGCGCCATTACTCGAGGCCGATCTCCTCCTCTTCGGTGGGCAGCGTCGCCGCGGCGGCCTCCTCCAGCGGCTTCTGCAGGACGCACCGCAGCCCGCGGAGGTGCCGCGTGTACTTGGCGATCGCCACGCGCGGCGCGCGGAACTTGGAGACGCGCAGCAGCTTGAGCACGCGGAGCTGCCGCAGGTCCCGGAAGCTCTCCGGCGGCAGCCACGTGGCGTCTGTGACCGTCAGCTCCTCCAGGGTGTCGCGGCAGTGCCGGAGGAAGAAGAGCCCGCGCAGGCAGGCCGACTCGACGCGCAGCACGCGCAGCTGCGCCACGACGCACAGCAGCCGGAGCTCGGTGGGCGCCAGCCCGACGCCCGACACCGTCACCTCCTCGAGCGCCGGGCAGCGCACCGTCAGCGGGCGGCGCAGCGCGTCCTCCAGCTCCGCCTCCAGCGACGTGCCGCCGCGCGCCGCGCCCTCCGCCGCCGCCGCGCGCCCCCGCCGGCCGCCGCGCCCCGGCCCCGGCCCCGGGTGGCACCACAGTTCGACGCCGTCGGCAACCTCGACCGGGCCGCCGAGCGGGCACGCCCTGCCGGCGCAGTTGTAGTGGTGGCTGTAGGCGCAGAGCGCGCAGAACAGGGGCTCCGGCCCCCGGAAGCTGCAGATGGGGCCGTAGCAGTGCCTGCCGGCGCCGAAGTCGCGGTAGTAGTAGAAGGGGCTGGCCGGGTGCGTGCCCGCGCCCTCGCACTGGTCGGCCACGCGCAGCGCCTCCAGCGTCTCGCCCCGCACCCACCTGCGGCATTACGGACGGGTCTCGACTTCAGTCCTATCGCCGCACGACACTGCAATATCCCGCCGGAGCCACTGACGCGATTGCTACTCGTCAGTTACTCGAGTTCCGCTGTTCCCGAAGGGTGTGCGACGGAACCACTAGCCACGTGCTTCGATTTTCACAAAGTATACGAGCACACTAAATGACTTACAATTATGATAATATTATTTAATACTCCGTCGGATTTCTGACAGGATCACAAACATAATAAATAGTACACAATAATTAATACTGCAATTCGTGTTATTAATAATATCATTCTCATAATATGTCACTAATATAATGCTTATTGTTTCACATAGTCATTCGAAAAGATAAAATTGATAAAACAGATGCTTCCCTAAAATGAGATGTTAATTGTGTGTATCTCCTCAGATGAAACGTCAGTCATATCAATAGGGATTCCGTGTCCCAGTATGTGGATTTTTGTACACTGCGTGTTACGGCAGAACGGGTCGGAAGTCGGTGTGAGCTGTCGAATTTTTGATTCGTGTTTTTGTCTGGAACGAGCCCGGTAAATGTTTCTTTCGCAACAGAAGTTTAATTTACGATACAAAGAGAGTTAAATGGTCGACAGAGAAGCAGATGTGAGCAATGACCGAATTATTTTGTCAACCCTAATTTAATTACAGTGAGCCACGACATTCTACAGGTGAGAGATTCGTGGTACTGAGCAGGTATCTTCACCTAATAATTAACTGCAAACTTAGGATAAACGCTAAATAAGTGCAAGTGCTCGAAATACCATTTTTGTCCATCATTTATTTAGTTACGGCAAGGTCAGTGTCTCGAGTTGCATTTTTGAAATTCGTATCTGTTGACGGTGCTCGCAATATCTGCAGGAGGAAATGAGACGCGTGTACGTCTGGTTGTTTACTGCTGGGTGCAGTGTTTGCAGCCACTGTGAGGAAGTAATCACAGAATTTGGTGGACAATGATTTCCCAGTGCCGTTACTACCACAGCTATTTTATGGGGGTTAGTTTCTTTTGGTCTGGAAGTTTTGTTCATTGTTTGTTTAATAACATCCCAAATAGTTTTTGTCCTAGTGTTCAGGTTGTTTTTTCTATTTCTTTTTTGAGCATACTACTTTAGTTTTGCTTTTTTAGTGACAATAAGTGCAAAGCAAGTACTCTGGAATGGCTAGAGGACAAATGAAAAGCAGTAGAAGGAGACAAGAAGAGACCACCCACAGGAAAATTAAACAGGGTTTTTGACGAACGAGAAGCGGCAGTACGGCTACCGAGAGCTCAGATGGCAAGCCACTACTGAGCAAAGAATACAAACCTGAAACGTGCCAGGAATACACACAGTGTCTTTATACAGGAAACAAAGTTTAGCGACATATTACAGGTAGAGAAGATGAAGCAGACAGGGATGAGGTGGGCTACTGCACTGCAAGAAGAATTCCAGAGAGCACTGAAGGACTCAAGTGGGTAAAATGTCCTCGGAATAGGGCACATTCCCTTAGAATTATCGACGTCTGTGAGAGCGTACGGCAGTCGTCGAGTGTCGAGGGCACCGTACGGAAGCTGCGGTCGAGAAGGGAGTGAGACGGGGTTGTAGCGTACTGCCAACGTTATCGAACAGTTCACTGGTCAGGAAGAATTTGTATAGGGAATTAAAGTTCGGGAAGAAGAAATAAAAGTTTTGAGGTTTTACCGGTGACATTGCAATACTGACAGAACAAAGGGCTCAGAAGAACAGCCGAACAGAACGGACAGTGTTTCAAAAAGAGGTTTTATAAAGCAAATATCGACAAAAGGGGAATGGGGATAACAGAATGTAGTTGAATTAAACAAAGTGATGCCAAGGGAGTTAGATTAGGAAGCCAGACACCTAAGGTATGAGACGAGTTCTGCTATTTGGACAACAAAATAACTGACAGTGGCTAAAGTAGAGATGATGTGAAATGGAGACTGGCAATGACAAGAAAAGTGTTTCTAAATGAGTGAAATTCATTAACACTTAACATAGATTTAAGTGTTGGGAAGTCTTTTCTGAAGGTATTGCCCTGTAGTAGTGTAAAGAACGAAGAGTCTTGCACACAGCAGAGTAGTGCGGACAGCTGCAACACGTCTGGTGATAAAGGAGTTTCAGACCTTCACTACTGCTCATTACCTGAATTATGTACAGATCGCTCTTCCTAACACAGGATATTTCAGTCCCAGTAGTCAACCACCCCTCACCCTCGCTCTTGTTCAATTTTGCCTGTATTTGTTTTAGGGGAAAACAAGACTCAAATTTTTAGAAGAACGAGTTTATGAAAGAGTTAAATTTTCCAACATAGGGTGTTTTATACATTTCTCTGTTATTGTTCCCACAATTTCTCTCTCGACTCTGCTATCGAGTCACCATTTACGATTTTGCGATACGGTACTTTTCTTTTGTAATCTGACATAGCCTGCCAGTAAATTTTATTGTTAACATTTGACCACCGTCAGATAAACCGCGGCTATCAGTTTTATGTATAACTGACTCCAGATTGTCGGGTCTACAAACAAATTGTCACCAGCTGTCGCACTACGTCTTCCGACCCTCGTCCGTAATTTTACTGCGAAAAATAGTCCAAAGCTGGACTTCGATAACTCCACACAGAGTCAATCTGTACCAACTGACGGATGATGACTTTGCAGTTAAACTGGCACAACCTTACTGAAGTCACTTCTAGCTGCCCTCTAGTGCCAAAGATACTCCCTGCCAGTGGTCTGCACACTCTCAGTACTACGAGGCTGTGCGTCCTCCGACCCACTGCCGTAGCGCGGCACTCGGTACGTCGTCCGACACGACATTTGACGACCCGAAGGGCCCGGCACTAAATTACACTTTTCGTGTACGTAGCTAATCCCATTTCTTTTGACGGGTTCTACAGTAGTTTGATATTATCTCATACCTGTCAACATAAATCTGTTCAGTTGCAGTGATTTAGATGTGATGTTCCAGTGTGCATAACTTGCCTGCTGAAATTCCATCCACCATTTAATTTCTCGTACGGGCACGAGAAGCTAATTCTTTTCACTACCGAAGTTTCCGGCGTACGACAACAAACACATTTTCTTCAGTACTGAGAGGTTTGTCCAAAGTGTAGCATTTAGTTTACTGACAGTTGTCTCACCTGTCGCCATATTTATTTTGGTGCTGCGTCTTTCGGATCAGTTCACTCCAAGAAAAGGCCCGAGGAAGACACTGGAAATCACTGGGACAGGCCGGATACGGCTCAGGACCGAGGGAGATGTGGCGTGTCGCCACAACCGTGCAAGAATGTCGTACCCCCCCCCCCCCCCCACACACCGAGTTATTTTCCAGTCTGTGCATTAAAGTGGCCCACAGAATACTCCATCTGGGGCTTACCTCTCAAAGAGTGCCACGCCCTTTATACTGGTGCACCAAAAATTCTCAGCAGCGTGGCTCGAATTGTCCTTAATTCTGTGTCTGAGGCAATGGTCCAAACTGTTCGTTACCTGCAGTTCCTGTAGCGACAGGATTTACTTTTCCGAGATCCTTCCCCAAAGAGACTTATCTGGAGTCGGCACTGCCGAGCTTGACTTAAAAATGTTAGTTACCTGTAAACCAATGTACAAATAATTCCGAAGGCTGCCCCGTCTTTCGCTTCCCGCCGTTTTTACCCGACGACGAGACCTTTCCGCTATCCTCAAAACTTTTCTTCCTCCGCTCGGCCTCGCACGTTACGGCCTGCACGCCCGGACCGATTTTTGCTCTCCCGGGTACTGTCAAGGCTGAAACTGGGCACTGAAGTATATCGTATAATTTCTGCGAGAATAAATGAAGCCCGTATTTAAATTACCGGCAACAAGCTACAATGTAATGTAATGGAATAAATAAACGTTCCGGAATGTCCGAGCGCTTCTGTCCCATTTCCCGAGCACTGAAGCAACTGGAAACAGCTGGGCAGCAGCTAACAGACTGGCAATGTCTCTCGGATTTTTCACCAATTTGGAAGGCTTCGCCGCGGCCCACTCTGCCGGTCGAGGCTCAACGGCACTACTGCAGACTCTTCCCGCTCCAGTGCCGAGTCGACTCGAGAATTTTGAAATAATCTGCTCTTCCTTCAGTACCGTGCAGCGAGAGTGACAATCTCTGCGTGTCCGGAAGTGGGCGACACCGGTTAATAAGGGTCGTATCGCGACACCTCGCGTGAAAATAATGCCGACATTCCTCACCCCGACTGCCATTTCTGAGGATTCTGCAGCAGTCGCATATTTGTCTATTACGGCAGTCGAGTAAAAAAAAAACAAACACCCCTTGTACAAAAAGTTTCTAGACGATTTCTCAGTTTGATTTTTTAAAATTGTTTTGTAATGAGAATTATTTAGCAATTACTCTGTTCTGTAACTTGACGGCACAGGAAATCCCACCTATTTTTCGGGGACACAGGAGAACCCGCCTCCGATCCCGAATACGCGCGCACATCCGTCCTTCACTCGTGCGCTCGGTCGTTGCCCGGCACGCATTCGAAATGGAGCTCCCACCGAATGTTGCTGCCGAGTGCAAAGTTCCTGCAGTTATTTGATTTTCAAATGCAAAAAGCTTTAAACTCATCGAGATTTGTGAAAAATTGACGAAAGTGTACAGACAGTCTGTACTCTGGAAACCACCGTACAGCGTACGGTGCACGGTGCGGGACTCTGGTACCTCGTGCCACTCTTACTGACTTCCTCGAAAATAGAGCGAGGGAAAAACAGCCTTCCGTAAGCCTCCGTATCGGCCCTAACTTCCCGCATGTCGTCTTCGTGGTCCTCGAACGGAGGAATCGTTCTGCGGTCAACCTCGAAACCACTCTTCTGAATTTGTGCAGTAGAGCCTCGCGGAAAGAGCGTCGTCTAGCCTCCGGAGATTCCCGTTCGAGTTCACGGAGTGGCTCTACGACGCTCGAACTTGCCGGACACAAATCCAGCAGTCCACCTCCGAACTGCTCCTACGTCTTCCTCGATCCGACCCGGTGCGGATCCCAGACACCCGAATGACGAGGAGGAGATCAGTGTTTAACGTCTCGTCAGGGACCGAACACGAGCTCGGACTGGGCGAGGGCAGCAGACGAGGAAATCCACGTTGCCTTTTCACAGGAACCGTACCCACTTTTCCTTAAAGTGATTCTGGAAAATCGTGGAAAACCCAATATTGGACGGCCGGACACAGGTTCGAACAGTAGGCTCCCCGAATGTGAGTCCCGTGCGCTACCTCGGTCGGTTTGTTTTTTTGCGACACGGAGGGGGCACCACTGGCTGACTCTCTGCCTGCTAGAACAACAATAAACACTGACTGCTACTGAAGAAACTCAGAAGGGTAATTGAGAACAAGACAAGTGGAATGGCAAATGAAAGTGCAACTGTTCTCCACGAGTCGCCCACCGAGCTGTCGGTCTCCGCCGAGTCTTCGGTCAGAATGTCGTACAGTCCAGACTCGGCACACGGTGACTACCTTCTGTTCCCCGAGTTGAAAGAATATCTGTCCGAATGGAGGCTTTGGTGTGATGACGAGGTGGAAGGTAAGGATCGCCCTTCTAGGTTTTAACCCTTTCGTGGTTGCTGGGACACGTATGTCCCACTAATTTTGGGCCTTATTTAAAACACTGGGAAGCGAGTTGCATATTTCTGCTCAGTCCTGCCATCTGTTCACAGCTCTTCTGAACTCTGAAAAAAATCGAGGCACTGAAATTCTCAGTCTATAGAAGGCTGTGACTGTTGCAGTGCGTTGTCGCGTGAGTTTCCGCACCGAAACTTCAATTTCTTCTGTCTCGGGACAGTTTTCGGTGTATTCTGACTACTAAAAATGTCCGAAGTAAGTATTTTTTCTATTTTCAATTTCTTAGATATTTACAAATGACAACTACACTTTCTAAAACATATTTTACTTCTAAAATATTTTTTTAGCATAGTTACAATTAGTGGGACACATGTGTCCCAGTAACCATTGTGTGACCCTATAGTTCCTTTATGTTAGGATGTTGTAGGACTTATATTTCAGAGAAACAGCTTTTTTCTGTAGCATTTTGTGCTAGTAAAAGTACGGTATGTGGCTTAGAACTAAGACACGTTATTGTTACTTTATTCAGAAGCTGCGAGGCAGCGAGATCCTGGATTTTTTATTTTCACTGCCAGATAATCCAGAAGGAACGGACATTGAAGCTGCTGCTGCTGATGATGATGATGATGATCTAGAGGAGGTTTTTTCATCTCACGATCATTTGTCTACTCCAAGCACACCATTAGAAACACGGACACACAATTATATGGAACAGATTGTGAACAACGACGTGCAACTAGATTTGTCGATAGATGAAAACACCAGTGTTGCGAGTGAAAGTGGAGTGAATTTTGAGCAAGACGATGAAACTGGTGAATTTACAGATTCTCACTGGGATGATGATGTAACTCACTTTGAAGAACTAAATTTACCCTCAGTGTTCGACCCAAAACCGACAGTAAACTTTGCTTTGGCAGACAATGAACTAGCGTATTTTGAAAAATTATTTGACGATTCGATGATGCAACAGATCTGCTTTCAAACAAATTTGTATGCCAAACAGAAGAATAGTGCACAGTGGAGGGAACTCACAGTTCAGGAACTCAAAGCTTTTCTGGGTATGATCACAGTAATGGGTATTCATCAATTAGCTGAAGCAGCCCATTACTGGAGCTCAGATCCATATCTAAATGTAAATGCAGTATCGAATGTTACGACACTTGCTCGCTATAAGAAAATAATAGAGAACCTTCACTGCAATGATAATTTGTTTCAGCCAGCAACAAATGACCCCGGTTATGACAAGTTGAGGCCACTTATCACAGCCCCCCCCCCCCCCCCCTTAAAAAAAACTGTTTGAAAGTATATCACTCTTCTACTTCACTTGCAGTTGATGAGTCAATGGTTACATTCCAAGGAAGAACAAGCCTGAAACAGTACATGCCCATGAAACCTGTAAATAGAGGTTACAAAATTTGGTGTCTTGCTGATGCAAACACAGGTTTTATTTCAAATTTTGATGTCTACACAGGTAAATCTGCTGCCAGTAGAGGGGAATTCAAAGATTGCCAAATGTGTGAAAGAGTAGTGCTGGAACTCTGTAAACCATTTTTTAATTCCAATAGAACTGTAGTTTTTGATAATTTCTTATCAACATTTAGACTAATGAAGGAACTGAGAAAACAGGGGCTTTATAGCTGTGGTACCGTCAGAGTAAACAGAAAATGCCTACCTACATTTTTGGCGAGTAAATTACCGAGTCTAAACCGTGGAGAGTTTACATTTGCTGTCAAATTTGGTGTTGCTGCTGTTAAGTGGCAAGATAGCAAAGCAGTCTGTCTCCTTTCCCCTGCACATAATCCTAAAGATGTTGTATTCATCAAAAGAAAATTGAAAGATGGATCCACAATCAGCATTTCACGTCCTGAAGTAGTACACGTTTATAATAGCACTACGGGTGGAGTAGATCGTTTTGACCAGCTACGAGAAAGGTATACGGTTGGCAGGCGAGCAGTAAAATGGTGGCACCGACTATTTTATTGTTTTGTTCACCTAGCCGTCGTCAACTCTTATGTACTATTTCGACTGCCGAGACGAAATGCAAACCGGCTCTCATTTCGAATGAGATGAGCGAGGCAGTTGATAAATGGATTTTAATCGAGAATGAAGAAGGGCCCATCACCTGTTTTCTGTTTTAGCAAAAGAGGTGTCACTGCAGTGCCACAGGAAGTAAGGCTTACGAATGTCGGGTCTCGTATTCCCGAGGAGCAGAAGACCTGGAGGCGGTGTAGGTTTTGCAGCACAAAAGACACTGGAAAACGAACAAAATATGTTTGTTCACCCTGTAATGTGCCACTTTGTATTTCACCTTGCTTTCCAAAATGTCACGCAATTTAAGGTATATTCACTAAGTAGTAAAATGTATTTTTGTTGGAAATAATAAAGTATACCACATGTTTGCATATTGGCAAAAATGAGTTACATTTAATTTCCAATACATTAATGTTAAATTCTGGTGCAAATAAGCCTTGTTCATAAATTTTAAACTAATTTGTAGTAACTTCATTGTGAGGAAAATCGGTTCCAGAAATGATCAGTGGGACATATGCATACCAATTTCTTTTTTTTTACAACAGGGTTTAAGTTAAAAATTATTCGAAGGCATATTTGTAATTCTGGCCCAAATAAGACACTGTAACAGCTGAGGTACCATAATAAATTCTAAAAAATGAGTAAAAACCATGAAACAGTTAAGCTTAAATACTTTGATAATGAGAGAAGATAAAAATTAGTCACGAAAGATTATGTATTTAAGGAAGACCATTGACACAATTTGAAACAGCAATTTCTTTCATCCCAAGTCTCAATTAGTGAAGATTTTGATAGATGCAAAGTGTCACTACTACATGAATGGAAGTCAAATTGGTCCACAGCCATTACACAACTGAGACAAATCAAAATAGCTCATCAACTAATTGTTTTCCGAATACTAAAGTCATACAAAACTAGCAACTGCAAAAATTCAATGGCAGTTTCATAACACTAAATACCAAGTACCCGAAAATGGCAGTAGCCCCATGTGTGAGAGTTTTGCACGTGTAAGTGTGTGTGTGTGTGTGTGTGTGTGTGTGTGTGTGTGTGTGTGAGAGAGAGAGAGAGAGAGAGAGAGAGAGAGAGAGAGATGTGGCTACCTGCTGCTCAATGCCTCTGCTATGTGGTGGATGCCAATCTACCTTATTTCACTGTTGTTAAAATCTAGCTTTGTTGCACAATGATGTTTAGCTGTATCTTTTTTTCCCCACAGTAACGTCTATTATCTCCTAGGTAGACATATGGTAATAGTACTACAGCAGTAAACAGACTAAAATTAAACTTCTGTAACTACAAAATTGTAAACAGCAGTGTGTAAACTATTAACTTAACCAATACGAGCAGAAAGTTCAATAATGAAACGTCAGTTAAACGCGACAGTCACCAGTGCCGGGGCCGCTCAAGAGGAGGGAGCCGACAGACGGCGAACGGACGTGTCCTGTTGCCTGTAGACGCCCCACCGGGTGTACTACAGTGGTAGAGTCTGTGCTACTGTGTCTTCGTAAGCTGCACCCCACTGTCTTCTCCATTTTGTGACACCTCGGGTAAGTCACGCGAGGGGGCTCGGAGGATGCTTTCTGTACTAATGTCGTTCCACGAGAGAGACCGAGTGTACGGAAGCGGAAAATAATTACGTTTCACAATGGCCGGACAAAGGGAAAGTAGACTCACATCATAAATAGGAACATAAATAGACGCAACAGTTTTCATTTAAAACCTCTTCTTAACAGTGAAAAACTCACACTACTTTAGGAGAAAAAAATACAGTTCCTTAACATTATTTCATACTTAGAAAGAAAAGAAAACAAAGGATAAGGTGTGAAAAGGTGCTATGCAATCTCTTCTGAGCACTGTTTGACGCATTTGTATATGTGTGTGTGTGTGTGTGTGTGTGTGTGTGTGTGTGTGTGTGTGTGAGGGATGGTCAGAAACTTGGGTTACAGTGCCTGCAGTGAAACTGTACATTTCACTCTGTACCACCAGTACCGGCTGCCAGTAAAAAACCCCACCCTCGTGTGCTCGGCCGCACTGTCGCACGGTGCCCCGCCTCCTCGTCCGTTCGGAGTGAGTCGCCGGCCTCCTCGCTTTCCGCTCGAGTGACCGTCCCGTCGACACTATTGCGTGACGTGCCGATTAGACATTACAGTCTCTCTGTAAACTTCTACAGGCCGTCAGTGAATTTCAGCTCCACTTACACGTTTCGCCTACAAAAACTGAACGACCGAGCAAATTTCTTTGCGGGACCGGTTTTCCGTATGAATCGGTATTTGTGTTTGCCCGTGACTACTTCTGTAGGTTCCGGCTGACAAACTCGGCGCAGTTGTCAACTGCACGTATCAGAAATACTGCCTATTAGTAACTTCCCCGTAACAGGTACTACACAAACATTGATCTAGTGACCTCAGTTTCTGGTCACCCCTCACATTTTATCGGACAAATAAAGTTCAATAATGTGATAGAAGACATTCCGAGACACGACGGGATCGCCAATTTAGTATCGGAGGGAAGTGTGCGAGGTAAGAATTGTAGAGGGAGACCGAGAGATGAATACAGTAAGTAGATTTGGAAGGATGTCGATTCCAATTGCTATTCGAAGAGAAGGAGGCTCGCATACGACAGAGTAGCACGGAGAGCTCCGTCGAACCAGTCTTCGGGCTGAAGACGACGACAACGTCAATGCTTTTGTGGTGTCTCAAGGCTTAGGCCTGTCCCACCAGCCATTAAATTGACCGAGACTTATACAAATAATTGTAAGAACAGTTATTATTATTACGTTCTCGGGTTTTCAGAAATACTGTGGGCAGAAAGTTTATTTATGTCGCAGATAACGTGGAAGACGTCGCCCGACGATCACCACGAAAGTTCGACGTAGCGGCAAGTGGGCGAGGAATAAAACGAATGCCGCAAACTACCGCGAGCCGCGGAAGAGCCCGGGCCGCGAGGGCGTCCAGCTTCCCAGGTGGTTGTCGGACGTCGTCAGAGGAAGAGATATTCTGCTTTCCCTTTGTAAACAGATCGATCGAGTCTCGAAAGGTTCGTGTAAAACGTATAGGCGGGTGACACATTAGGTGGGACCCGATGCTGTAATACTTCCACAGTTGTTAAAAAGTTGTTAAACGGCAAAACCAATAGTCCATCATTCATATAGATAAAAAGTAGTAAAGATATAGGAAAGGAAGAGTAGCGGCGTCAGAACGAAAAGTGATACATCACTCACCAACGAAGAAGGACGTAGACTGCGGACGTTACGTGGTGAAAACAAATCAACTGATAAAATAGTAAGTCTGTAATTAAGCATAAAGCCACGCAGCAGTGTAACTGATCAGCAGAAGCCATTTGTGGGGTTGTGGACGTGCAGATGGGGAGGTAGCGTAGGGCAGTGTCCGGGTCAACGAGGTTACTGCGGTAGGACGGGTGTTCGTGTGTAGTGGTGCTCTGAGACGGGAATAGGATGTTCAGTGTTACTCATTACCTTGGACATGTCACGCGTAAAACTAAGTCTGCCTCTCTTTTGGACAAATGACGCTCACAGACAGACGAAACAATTCGACGGTTTAATACGCGGGCCAGCACAACTTTCTTGCGGCTTGTGTCATATATTCGGCACCCGGTCAGTCATCTCGAGGAACAGAGTGTGCCTCCTAGGTGGGGCGACGACAGAAACAACTCTGCGAGAGAGAGCGCCGGCGCGTGCTCCGAGGACCGTCACCCCGAGCGGAAGCAGGTGGGGAAGCACACGAATGTTTCAAAATATACTCGTGAGACGCAGTGCCGGTGGTCGACACCGAACGGTAGCGGCGTCCCGCGAACGGAGGAGCTGTGGATCGGGGGTGCCCGCCTCACGGAGATTCGTTCCCGTAGCACGAGTCGGGTGAGGGATCGGGGCGTGCCGGAAACTGAAAATCTAAGTACTTCCGACAGGAGGCGTGGTGTGCAGAGAAGGAAATTTTTACGTTTAATTCGACGGGGAGGCAGTGATTACGGGGCTGAGGCACTATTTGAGGAGCAGGAGGTGGCATTGGCTTTTATCTAGGGGTACAGATAATTTTCGAAAATGATGCAGACGGAGCAGAGGTTCGTTCGGACGGGGGTGCCAGCTGCAGAGCCCGTCAGAGGTGGGGCCACCTGTAGCGCGGCGACATACTGCCAATTTTGTTGCCGAATGTCTCGCAAAAATCCACGTGAAGTGCATCCCTCACCATCCCTATAGTCCGGATTTAGCCCCGTGTGACTTTTTTCCATTCCCTAACAAGAGACGCCTTCGTGGGAGGCATTATCAGTAATGAGAAGCAGTGGTGAAGGCTGCGGAGGCGATTTTGAAGGACCTTGTAGCGGGAGTTTGAATTTCGCCACACTACACTCGTTCCGTCAGATATAAATTATACCGTCGCAGCTGTATGGGGGCTCGACGGCAGAGAAAATATATAAGAAAATAAAGGTACTAGAATTGTGACTCTTTTTGTTTTTCTACCCGCTTTTGTATTTGAGAGCAGAAGATTAACTTACTTGGTCGTGGTCGGATTAAGACAAAAAAACTCATTAATGTGCAGACGTATTGGTGAAGTTGGTATGAAATACGGAGGATGGAAGTAGCAACGTAAAATAAATTGCATTCAGTACCAAGATGGTTTTGATTTGTATAAATTAGTGATTCCTGGAGGATTGCAAAATTTCAGGGCAGCTACGGCTTTTCATGCAGAAATGAAACAGGAAATATTTGGAGAACAAGACCTGGACACCATGCGAGAGAAGACGTGTTAACACGGTAAAGAATGAACTCTTATCCACGGCATTTCCCCCTGTTAATCACATTTTGTTATTCTCTGTTCTCTTTCAAATAATTTTTGTAGTGGAAACTGGTTTCACTTTTGCTCAGAAATGCCACAAGGACCACCCCAACAATAGCTTTTCCGAATCACAAAGTCCGATAACTTTTCTGTAATACAAAGTCCGACTTGCATTTCACTCTTTCCCTTTTTCATGGTCATTAATGACTTTAAAACCCCCTTTTTTATTCAGAATTTCTTCCCACATTTTCAACCTTTTCTTTTCTTCTTTTTTTCTTTTTTGTTAACCACTACACACCCGACTCGTGCCACCTAGTACCTAGTACCGGACCCGAGCAAAGTGACGTAAGGTCGACGTCACGCCGCGTGCGGGGGGGATTCGGACGGCCCCGCCGCCCCCGCCCCCGCTCCCTCCCTCTGGGACTGCGGCACTTACTTGAGGCAGTGCTGGAAGGTGGCGCTGCACACCACGAGGCGCCGCGTGTTGAATTCGACCGTGTAGGGGCCGGGCACGCGGCGCGGCGGCGGCCGCACGAAGGGCGGCGCGGGGGCGTCGCAGCACAGGCTGACGGCCGCCTCGGGCCACGCAATGTGCACGCCGAACTCGTTGTCCCGCAGCACGTGCACGCAGTGCAGCTGCGGCATGTTGCTTGCGATGGACGCCACCTCGTCCCGGCTCGACTTCTTGCGCGTGAAGTACTCCTTGTGGCGCCAGACGGCCGTGTGGCGCGCCAGCAGGTCTCGCCAGCGCTCGCAGACGGTGGCGGCGCGGGCCACGTCCGCCAGGGGCAGGTAGGAGAACACCTCCAGCAGCACCTCGGCCGGCAGGCTGTCCACCGTGGGGGGGGCGGCGGGGGCCGCGGCGGCGGCGGCGGCGGCGGCGGCGGCGGCGGCAGCAGCGGCCTGCGCCATCGTACGTCTGCGAACCGAGACGGGGCACGTCGACATCGGGGAGGGAAAGTTGAAGAATTGTGTCACGTCACGAGCACGGAGACGTGTGACGTACACAGTGAGAGGGATATAAGGACAGTAGTGGCACGAGGAATAAAACGTGTTACTTACTAAAAAAGAGTTCTGAACTACCAAATGTTAGCCTCGATCTGAGAAAGAAATTTCTGAGAATGTACGTCTCGAGCACAGAACTGCGTAGAAATAAATCGCAAACTGTGAGAAAAGTGCAGAATAAGAGAACTGGAGCATCTGAGACGAGGTGTTAAAGATGAATGACAGAAATTATTTTTAATGACAAGGAAAGATGTCATCTGAAATGGTGAGGAAAGGAATAGATGGAAAACACTGATCAAAAGAACTGACACGACAGAGGGACGTGTATAGAGTTATCGGGGGATAACATCTGAGGAACTGTAGAGGGAAAAACTGGCAGAGAGAGACAGATGTCAGAATATATCTGACAAACAATGGAGGGTGCCGAGTGCCAGTGCTAAACGGAGGTGAGGAAGTGCGCACAGCTGAGCAGAAAGTGGCGAATCGGATGAAGCGCGGCACGAAGAAATCACACGGCTCTAGAAACGATAGGCTGTGACACTGTGTGCTCTTAAACACGTGTTACAATGCTTACTGTGGAAGCAAACTTAACGAGTGACGACCCTTAAGAATTATGAGGTCTGTTGCTGTAGTTTTGGCTGAAAAAATTGTTGTATGGATGAGGGAGCTTCAAAACTAATAAACATTCATTAAAATGACACTAACAGTCATGGCATAAAATAGTACTTAATAACAGACTCAATAAAAAGGTACAAGGCCCCCCCCCCCCCCCCCCCCCCACACACACACACATAGTATTTGGTGATTTTATATGATCATGAGAGAAAATATTGTAAATGCAAGTCAGAGAGTTACCACACAAAACTACGAACACCACGACTCAGATAGCAGTTACGAGCAGGACAGAAATGCCAGTGTAGAAAATTTCAAATGATGCACTGCGGTACAATACTGTAAGAAATTACCTTTTTTTCTGGGAATTGGGGAAAAGAAGAAAAAGTGATAAAGCAGGATACACCACGTAAACGTGAAGCATCTTCCGACAAGCAGAGAAATCTCAGCCAGTCAACTCGCAAAGTCTGCGACCACTCTTTCCTTCTTTCCACCGCTCTCTTCACTTTCTGACGAATTTCATATCTGTTACTTTTGATGTATCTTTTGCCTCCTTTGTTGATATACCCCTAGGTTCTTTCCTTTCAGTATATCAGTTAAATCCCTAAAAGACTCGTTCACTAAACATTGTGCTCTCTTTTTTAAAAAAAAAATAATGTTTAGCTTTTGCAATTCTTTTTCTCATTTCTGTGCTACACCTATTCTCTTGTGTCATCACGAAACCTACAATCATCATTTATTAACTATTTTATTTTAAGAAGCTCTCTGTGAAAAAAAAGGTACACAATAGAAATCAGGGGCGACCACTGCCCTTACCGACTATTCGAGCTCGGCATACTTCGGTTGCAGAAACAGGTAGTGTCCTCCATAAAAAGGGAGTGTGTCGTCGGTCCATTTCTGATGCCTACGCGGACGAGGTACGGTGGGCATCGGCGAGGAGTCCGACAAAATCGGTGCATACAGCAGCCGGTGTGTCAGAAATGAGAAGTTCGACTGTAAACAGTGCCTCGCAGAAGAGGCTACGACTGTGTCCCTATGAGGTGCAGCTGCTTCCGGCACGAACAGTTTGCAGAGGATGTGCTAGGCGAGAATGACGCAAACAGTGCCTTTACAGAAAAAAAAAAAAAAAAAAAAGAGTCGTTTCTCCGACGAGGCAACGTTTCGTGTCTCCGTCAAACTGAATCGTCGTAACATTTGTACATGGGCTTCCCAGCATACTCCCATTACAAGTGAAATGGGAAGAGACGGGCCTGTAGTCAACATTTGGTGCGGGCTGCTGCACAGCTGCAGCACCGGTCAATTTTATTTTGTCTGCCGTCAGTGGCAGTGTTTACCTGGACACGTGACGAGAGTTTGCCACGCCAAGACTGGAACACCTGCAACCCGATGTCATATTCCGGCAGGATGGGACACCGACCCACTGGTCACTAAATGCCTGTCAATTTCCAAACGGTAAATTCCCAGATACGTGGATCGGACGAGACAGTCCAATACCGCGGTCACCACAATTCCCCGACGTCACACCACTAGATTTCTTCCTGTAGGGTTTTTAAAGCATCTGTTGTACCGAACCGAGGTTACAGACCTACAGGACTTGAAGGCACGCGTCCACAATGCATCTGAACGTGTCACCGTGGAGATCTAGAATTGTGCACCGAGAGGGACGGAATTCAGTGCCACTAAGGGTGCAGACACTGATGTATATGGATGAGAAAAGAAACTTTACTATTTATCTTATTACATGCTGAAAACCATTTGTTAATATCAAGTATATTTTTAAAGCTATTATAGTCTTATACTATTTTGTACAGAAAACCGTGGAATCCAAGACAATCATTATTAGGTGTTAAGTTGGTAATTTATTCCACATAAAACCAGAGTAACAGAAACTTATGTAATTGATATTTTAATTACAAGCTCACAAAAAGTACTGTAAAAAGATATAATAATTTCACGCATTGTCAAAATCTGTTCAGTTCCTAAAAAAACCATTTAATGAGCATATAGCAATATTACTTGAACTGATGATAATATTATGTGCAAAAAACGATTTGTAATTAAGAAGAAAATCAATATTTTATATTTTGCATTTATATGCATACGAGCTGCAGAGGCAGGTATTTTTATAGTTTGTGGAAATTTTTAGAAAACCCAGCGCCCATAAATTATGCTCATGTCACGAAGGCAGATTTACACCCTGGCATCTACGTAGAGGACTACCGGAGATGAAACGAATATTCCAGTACGCTAAAATTACTTATAGTCACAAATACTTGTCCGGAGGTTTGTTACTGGTCGTATTTAAAGTATAAATATTTGTGCTCAATTAGCAGGCAGTACCTCACGAAGTTACATACACAATTTCTACGGATCCTGTGGAAAGGTCATTTAAAGATTCAGTTTTGCGGCTACGTATGCATTATACAGGGTGTTCAGAAACTCTGTGTGGAGTTACAGGTGGCTATACGAATCTGAACACGTTCCATTTTTCTGATCGTGGCGCACTTCTCACATATAAAGTTGTTTCAGGTACTGAATCAAAAAGTGCACCGGGTGATAGCAATACAGTACAGATTTTGCTGCTCCCAAAAGTAAAAAGTCTGAATGAATATCACTGTTCACTATTTGTTCAAAAAATTAATGTCCGACAATGCATCATAAGGATATCGCTACAACCACTCCAGTGTTTTGATAGTGCAACAACACTCCTCCACTGACAGTAACTGTGTGTTCTGT
Organism: Schistocerca americana; assembly: GCF_021461395.2. Classification (NCBI taxonomy): domain Eukaryota; kingdom Metazoa; phylum Arthropoda; class Insecta; order Orthoptera; family Acrididae; genus Schistocerca; species Schistocerca americana. The sequence continues at coordinate 208,058,053 of NC_060129.1, read as the reverse complement.
GGCTTAAAGTGACCAGACAGATTGAGCAGGGCTGCATCTGTACAGTAGGTGACACCAAGAACATTGCATTCCTTTCAACAAGAGATATAAACCGATTGTAGTAACACCCAGAATGAGATTTTCACTCTGCAGCGGAGTGTGCGCTGATACGAAACTTCCTGGCAGATTGAATCTGTGTGCCCGATCGAGACTCGAACTCGGGACCTTTGCCTTTCAGGTCCCGAGTTCGAGTCTCGGTCGGGCACACAAATATGTTACTACAATCTGGCAGCAGATTGTAGTAACATATTTGTTTTCCACGATCCGCATCTTTCAATTTATGTTTGTCTCGGCACTTTACGTGCAGTTGTGAGCCCGATATCTTTTCTCGTAACCGATGGCGCAGAAATCAGAAATAGCCAACAACTTCTCTTCATTTAGTTTGGGGAGGGGGGTATTCACATCTGTTTGGCATTTAACACTGAGCCCGTCTCTCAAAATTTCTCAGTAAGTTGACAAACCGCATTACTATGAGGTCCAGCTGTTCTTAGGAATTTTTGGGCAAATGCCCCCTGCACTAGATCTGTGTATTTACTGCATTGTCGAACATGTGTCAGACGAGAGAACTGTGTCCCTCAGATGAAAGCACCGTAATGTAAGAATGAATAAAAGGATATCACATATCTATGAAAAAAGCAGTTCTGCCAATTTCTTTTGAAGTTCCAATGTAATCTACATTTATATTCTCTAGTCAATAGCACAGCAACTTTCCAAACACTCTGTAATTTTGCTTGATTTCATTACGGATTCTCAGTGAAACATTACGTAGGGAACTGTTTCACTAATTACTCACTTTGTTCCAAAAGAAGATTCAGTCAAGAAAAGTAATAAATTACAAGGCACAATTACAAGGCACAATTGCAGGCCAACACCTCCTCTCTCGGCAAGCGCAATCGTCCCCGTCGTGGAACCTTCCCCCCCTGCACCCACCCTCTGCCACTCGAGCCCCGGTGGTGGTACGGTTATTTTGTGTTATTTTGTGTTGACAGGTTACTTATTTTTGATACGGTAACAAAGCTGAAGCAGAGATAAACGGAAAATGAAAAGCTCGACTTTAAAAATTGAACTGACCGAGGCTTGTTATTATTCAAAACTTAAGTGGTCTTCTGACCTGCCTTATTTGTCACGAAAAATTAGTCCAAAACAAGAAATAAAATTTGGGAGATGTATTAAACAGGGTATCAGCAATGTGAGGAAGAACGGAACTGAAGAACTTCAGCAGGGTCAAGAAAAATCAAATTATGTATTTAATTACTGAACACAATCTTCTAAGAGTGCCAATATTGCAAGTCTCGTGGTTAATCCGGCGATCACTGAGATAGGAAACCTGTATACAGATGTCTAATACGTGCTTCTGAAGAGCTATTTTGGGATTATAGGAATAATACAGATATTCTAAACAACATTAAACAGTTATCACTGTCTGCTAAAGCAGTGCAAGAACAGTCAAAATGTCTTAAAATATGACCAACCGAGATGTTGCAGATCTTAAACGGACTTCAGGTTTATCAAAAGCCGTCAGTGGGTGTCGTGACATAAACGATGCAGCACATTTCACTTTTCGGACAGTTTATATCTTCTGCAGGTTCTGAAGCAGAATGTCCAGCACGATTGCCACTCACAAATCAAACACACGGAAAAGTTACAGCGCATACACTGAATAGCAGTGCATCGAAAAATACAATATTCCAATCGCGAGGTACTTACATATCGCGAGGTACTTACATATCGCGAGGTACTTACATCGTTCGCTAAGAAGCACTTTGTATGCAGAAAATTCTAGAAGAAATTTGCGAAGTTGGGGAATTGGTGATTGAGATTACGAACTCCATTTTAAATAAAGCTCCCAATTGTCACCAGTATAACAAGTTTTTAGGTGAGACGGGGAGTGAGTACGTACATCTTCTGCCGCCCAATGAGGCGAGTAGGTTACTGAGAAATTAAAGCAATTCTCCTCTAGAAGGGTGTTCACTATGCGAAACTAACAAACACTCAGTGCACCCAGACATTTTAACTCACTGTGGACATTACGTCTTGTAACATTACGAGTCAAGATAGCTGTAACGGAAATTGAATAGCGTAAAGTTATCGTTAAAAACGCATGCAGCGCGATTTGTTACAATTTGGTCGGTCATAATAACAGTAACATGCTTTTGAATACAATTAAAATATAACGGCGATTCCTGTTTAGTGTTATTGGAAATAATATGTAGTAAATTTATGAGTACGGTAGCCGATCCTATAAGAAGAGGTAAAATTGGGCATATTAAGGTGTTTTGCTTTATATCAACTAAGCCGATAATACGGCGTCTTTTTTTCCGTTTACTCTTAGGGGGAAAAAAAAACAAGTAAACAAGTGCTAATTATGCGTTGTGAAAAATATAGGGGCGAATTTTAAATAGCTACGGTGTATAATCAGACTAACAAATGGACATTCAGTTACGCGAAATAGCGGACAGCGAAATGTGGTAATTAAATTGAGTACACCTACAGGGCGGTCAATTCCGTCTCACGAGGGACGCGGTATAGAGACCGTGTGTGTGTGTGTGTGTGTGTGTGTGTGTGTGTGTGTGTGTGTGTGTGTGTTTTTTTTTTTTTTTTTTTTTATTGCGGAGAGCGGGCTTCAATTTATAAAAAGGAGAAAAGCTATATCATTATCATTAACAAACAACCAAAACTGTTCATCAAAGGGTTTCGGTGAATGAGTGGTGAATGCGAAATGAAACTGTGAACGAAGTTATGATAAATAAAGCAGAAGAGACAAGACAGTTTGGTCGTATCTGTTATTATTCCATAAACTGTAGCATTTCTTCTCATTGTACGAAGCCTTTATAGACGATCGTTATGACAATTTGCTTTGAAGGGATCTCGTTACGAGTTAAGTTTTGGGGACCTGGTCAAGAGGGGGTAGTTCGTAGATCTTAACTACTGCAGCTATTCTGGAATCAGGTGCTACCGTGACCGTTGTGTGTTGTCAGTGACTTAAGGTCATCATATCTCATGCTCAAAGATCGACGCGCCTTTCCTCTTGGTATAACGGTGTCTCACGGTAACAACGACAACGCCGACGGCGAAGGAAGATACGGTAGAAGTGGCGCTCAGCGTGGGGCTCGATCGAGGAGGATTGCTGCATCGAGTCAAGTGTCATCCGGATTCACGAACCCTAGAGTTGGAAAATATTGTAGCAGCCAGTGAGTCTGCCCAATGAAAGAGGTATTCTTCAATAATCACTAAAAGTGAGCGATACTACCAGGTATGTTTAAAATAACTGTATAATAATAAAAAAAAAGGAAGTTGAGACTTGTGCTTTGGTAGATAAATATATATAAATACATAGTGAAAATAAGTGTATGTCTTGGTAGTGAATTGTTGTTGTTGTGGTCTTCAGTCCTGAGACTGGTTTGATGCAGCTCTCCATGCTACTCTATCCGGTGCAAGCTTCTTCATCTCCCAGTACCTACCGCAACCTACATCCTTCTGAATCTGCTCAGTATATTCATCTCTTGGTCTCCCTCTATGATTTTTACCCTCCACGCTGCCCTCCAATACTAATTTGGTGATCCCTTGATGCCTCAGAACATGTCCTACCAACCGATCCCTTCTTCTAGTCAAGTTGTGCCACAAACTCCTCTTCTCCCCAATCCTATTCAATACTTCCTCATTAGTTATGTGATCCACCCATCTAATCTTCAGCATTCTTCTGTAGCACCACATTTCGAAAGCTTCTATTCTCTTCTTGTCCAAACTGGTTATCGTCTATGTTTCACTTCCATACATGGCTACACTCCATACAAATATTTTCAGAAACGACTTCCTGACACTTAAATCTATACTCGATGTTAACAAATTTCTCTTCTTCAGAAACGCTTTCCTTCCCATTGCCAGTCTACATGTTATATCCTCTGTACTTCGACCATCATTAGTTATTTTGCTCCTCAAATAGCAAAACTCCTTTACTATTTTAAGTGTCTCATTTCCTAATCTAATTCCCTCAGCATCACCCGACTTAATTTGACTACATTCCATTATCCTCGTTTTGTTTTTGTTGATGTTCATCTTATACCCTCCTTTCAAGACACTGTCCATTCCATTCAACTGATCTTCCAAGTCCTTTGCTGTCTCTGACAGAATTACAATGTCATCGGCAAACCTCAAAGTTTTTATTTCTTCTCCATGGATTTTAATACCTACTTCGAATTTTTCTTTTGTTTCCTTTACTGCTCGTTCAATACACAGATTGAACAACATCGGGGAGATGCTGCAACCCTGTCTTACTCCCTTAACAACCACTGCTTCCCTTTCATGTCCCTCGACTCTTACAACTGCCATCTGGTTTCTGTACAAATTGTAAATAGCCTTTCGCTCCTTGTATTTTACCCCTCCCACCTTTAGAATTTGAAAGAGAGTATTCCAGTCAACATTGTCAAAAGCTTTCTCTAAGTCTACAAATGCTAGAAACGTACGTTTGCCTTTCCTTAATCTTTCTTCTAAGATAAGTCGTAAGGTCAGTATTGCCTCACGTGTTCCAGTGTTTCTACGGAATCCAAACTGATCTTCCCCGAGGTTGGCTTCTACTAGTTTTTCCATTCATCTGTAAAGAATTCGTGTTAGTATTTTGCAGCTGTGACTTATTAAACTGATAGTTCGGTAATTTTCACATCTGTCAACACCTGCTTTTTTGGGATTGGAATTATTATATTCTTCTTGAAGTCTGAGGGTATTTCGCCTGTTTCATACATCTTGCTCACCAGATGGTAGAGTTTTGTCAGGATTGGCTCTCCCAGGGCCATCAGTAGTTCCAATGGGATGTTGTCTACTCCGGGGGCCTTGTTTTGACTCAGGTCTTTCCGTGCTCTGTCAAACTATTCACGCAGTACCGTATCTCCCATTTCATCTTCATCTACATCCTCTTCCATTTCCATAATATTGTCCTCAAGTACATCACCCTTGTATAGACCCTCTATATACTCCTTCCACCTTTCTGGTTTCCCTTCTTTGCTTAGAACTGGGTTTCCATCTGAGCTCTTGATATTCATACAAGTGGTTCTCTTATCTCCAAAGGTCTCTAATTTTCCTGTAGGCAGTATCGATCTTACCCCTAGTGAGATAAGCCTCTACATCCTTACATTTTTCCTCTAGCCATCCCTGCTTAGCCATTTTGCACTTCCTGTCGATCTCATTTTTGAGACGTTTGTATTCCTTTTTGCCTGCTTCATTTACTGCATTTTTATATTTTCTCCTTTCATCAATTAAATTCAATATTTCTTCTGTTACCCAAGGATTTCTACTAGCCCTCGTCTTTTTACCTACTTGATCCTCTGCTGCCTTCACTACTTCATCCCTCAAAGCTACCCATTCTTCTTCTACTGTATTTCTTTCCCCCATTCCTGTCAATTGTTCCCTTATGCTATCCCTGAAACTCTGTACAACCTCTGGTTCTTTCAGTTTATCCAGGTCCCATCTCCTTAAATTCCCACCTTTTTGCAGTTTCTTCAGTTTTAATCTACAGGTCATAACCAATAGATTCTGGTCAGAGTCCACATCTGCCCCTGGAAATGTCCTACAGTTTAAAACGTGGTTCCTAAATCTCTGTCTTACCATTATATAATCTATCAGATACCTTCTAGTATCTCTAGGATTCTTCCATGTATACAACCTTCTTTCATGATTCTTAAACCGAGTGTTAGCTATGATTATGTTGTGCTCTGTGCAAAATTCTACCAGGCGGCTTCCTCTTTCGTTTCTTACCCCCGGTCCATATTCACCTACTACTTTTCCTTCTCTTCCTTTTCCTACTACCGAATTCCATTCACCCATGACTATTAAATTTTCGTCTCCCTTCACTACCTGAATAATTTCTTTTATCTCATCATACATTTCATCAATTTGTTCGTCATCTGCGGAGCTAGTTGGCATATAAACTTGTACTACTGTGGTAGGCGTGGGCTTTGTGTCTATCTTGGCCACAATAATGCATTCACTATGCTGTTTGTAGTAGCTTACCCGCATTCCTATTTTCCTATTCATTATTAAACCTACACCTGCTTTACCCCTATTTGATTTTGTGTTTATAACCCTGTAGTCACCTGACCAGAAGTCTTGTTCCTCCTGCCACCGAACTTCACTAATTCCCACTATATCTAACTTTAACCCATCCATTTCCCTTTTTAAATTTTCTAACCTACCTGCCTGATTAAGGGATCTGAGATTCCACGCTCCGATCCGTAGAACGCCAGTTTTCTTTTTCCTGATAACGACGTCCTCTTGAGTAGTCCCCGCCCGGAGATCCGAATGGGGGACTATTTTACCTCCGGAATATTTTACCCAAGAGGACGCCATCATCATTTAATCATACAGTAAAGCTGCATGCCCTCGGGAAAAATTACGGCTGTAGTTTCCCCTCGCTTTCAGCCGTTCGCAGTACCAGCACAGCAAGTCCGTTTTGGTTATTGTTACAAGGCCAGATCAGTCAATCATCCAGACTGTTGCCCTTGCAACTACTGAAAAGGCTGCTGCCCCTCTTCAGGAACCACACGTTTGTCTGGCCTCTCAACAGATACCCCTCCGTTGTGGTTGCACCTACGGTACGGCTATCTGTATCGCTGAGGCACGCAAGCCTCCCCACCAACGGCAAGGTCCATGGTTCAGTGAATAATCATGTCAAAACGAACGAAAAGAATACATGATAATGTGCAGTTGAGTAGAGTAATGAGTAGAGAGAGAGAGGAAAGTGAAGAGCATATGGATGATGCATCCCATGAGCTCAATGTGGGACAGGAGACATGTACAGATAATAATACAGTTATTGATTTAGAGCCATTAGGAGATTCAAATACAATGATAAGTAAGGTAAGCAGCGTGGGAGAACATAAAGATCTTGAGGTTTCAGAAGTAGATCAGCAAGTTGATCCTCAAAATGGAAATATTAATCAAAAAATGTTTGATATGCTGGTATCAATAAATACTCAAATGGGTGTAATGAATGGAAGACTTGGTTCACTAGAAAAAGATAATATGAAATTAAAAAGAGGACAATCAAAAGTTAAATGAAAAATTTGAGGCCAAATTTAGTTCATTAGAAGTTAAAATGGATTCTTTGGAAAGCAAACTGAACACCTTTGATTGTAAACTGGAAAATACTAAGAAAGAATTAAAGGCGGACTGGGAGACTCAATTAAATGCGAAATTTGGAGAACTAGATGTAGAATTTTCTAACACCTTAGAAAGGCAATACAATAATTTAATGGGAAAACTTCATGACGTAGAAAAGAAATATGAGGTAGTTTCGAAGAGTTATAGATGGCCTGTCCAATAGGATGGTTAAGTGTGAAAGCAGCTGTTTCAGTGCTAGCGCACAGATAGAAGAGCTTTCGAAACAAATAGTCAAGTTTGAGTCTGATGCTCGTAAGGGGATTGACAAGTATTTGGTAGATCAAACTAAAAGACTTGACGAAGATCTATCTGAATGGATAGAAATAAAAGGAAATGAAATTGTAGATGAGGTTAAGACTACTATTGGATCCCAGCCAAATGAAAATATCAATGAGCACCTAAGTAGAAATGATGAATTAATTAAGCTATTCACTAGCGAAATTCAGAAAATAAAAGACAAAATAGTTGATGAGTTACCTAAATGGCAAAAGGAAACCAATCATAAATTGGCGGAGTTAGAACGAAAGTCATCACAAAATTTGTTGACAGAGGACGAACGTTCGGAGAATAGGTCGAAAAACAACCGAACATGTGATAATACGAAGTACAATTGTGGTGAAAATTTGCATTGGGAAGTTGATGATTCGCTTGGTAAAGATGATGATTCTTTTGGTCGGCGGGGATATTTGTCTTCTTTAAAGGTGGAGAACAGCATTTTTAAAAGTAGACAATTCCCAACATTCTCCACTGAAAAGAACAACCTGCATCCGAAAATCTTTATCAATAATTTCAAAAGAATGTTTCCACGTAGCTGGTCAGAACACGACCGACTTCAATTTATAGTATCCAAAATTACCGGAGAAGCCGCATTATGGGCTGCCGAAGTAAGTGAAAGTTGCCATACTTGTGCTGAGTTTGAACAACTTTTTTTTGGCTAAATACTGGTCGTTGAGTAAACAAGAGAAATTAAGAAAAGAGGTTTATCAACCTGAGTATTTTAACAGTAAAAGGAGTACTTTAAGGCAATATTTTGAAAAGTACATAAAGAAGACACGTTATTGGAGTGATCCAATTTCTCACAAGGAAGTGATCAGAATTTTGAAGGAAAGGTTGCCCATAGATATATGTGAAAAGTTAATAAATGTTCCTGACCATGATGTAGAACAGTTCTTGTCGGCGATTGACTCTATAGATGTGATTATGGAAGACGCGAGACAAATGAGTAGTAATCAAATGTCGACTCACACTCATAGTAATACGAATAATTATAATAATAATTTAACTTATGATAATAATAATACCGAAAACCAGGTCAAACCCGCATCACAGGAGCATGGACAATCTTCATCCTATGGTTGCAATAAAAACAATGATTATAATGAATATGGAAGAGATACTTACTGTGCTAGAGGTAAACCTCGTTACGGTGACGCGTATGTGCATAGTAGTGATATTAATAAGAGTAACAGGTACCCAAGTGATGAACCCAATTGTATTCGACCTTGGGAAGATAATTCGAAGCATAATGTTCATCGGCAGGATGGAACAAATGCCTCGAGTCCTCATCCAGCACAAGGAGTTATACCAATGTGCGAAGGAGCCTCCAATGTGCGACGGGGTGAATACCATAAATCGGATCATACTGTACGGATTGTGGAAGTTCATAAACCCCCACCGATGACTCAACGCGATAGATTAAACTAATACCAGTCACCAAATGCCTTCCTAGGATGACTGGTATGGAGAAGGAAGGCAGGCATCAATTTGAACTGAGAGTATTAGGGTACAATAATGGTCAGGATATAAGGAATGAATTAATTGAAGAAAAACCTGAAGTTTCTAATAAATGTGGACAAATTTTACAGGCAATAATTCCAACAAGTATAAATAATGTTGATGCTGAAATATTGATACTGGAGCAACTATTAGTGTCATGACGCTGGACTGTTTAAAACAGATAAGCCGAGGGGTAAAAATGCCCACTTTTCCTCTCACAGGATGTACCGTGTCTGGCGTGTTCAGCACAAAAATGCAGAAAGTTGTGAAACAGGTACGTGTCGACGTTACAATACGAGGGGGGGGGGGGAGGGGGGGCTCAAATAGAAAGTACATTCCTGATTGTTCCTAAAATGACAGTACCATGTATCTGGGGTTTGGATTTTTTATGTGAGACCGGTGCAATCATTAATTTAGAGAAAGGTGAATGTATATTTAATTCCAATGGTAATGTTTTGACAGCCACCCTGAGAAAGGGCCGAGTAATTCCAAATCAGCTGTTTATGAAGCTAATGGTAAAATATGTCAGTATTGATGATGAAAATGTGTATGATATATGCCTTATTGAATGTTCTGAAGAAATGATGGATAAAATGTCATTGCAGGAAAAGGTGTTAGAATCAGAATATTTATCTGTTATCCAAAAGGACGAACTGTACTACTTGTTGGAAGCATATCAGTCGATTTTTAGTAAACGTCCGGGTATAATAAAAGAGTTTGAATACCATATAAAGACGTATGCACATAAACCCTTTTGTCATACTTCCTATTCTATCCCATGGGCAAAGAAAGAAGTAGTCAGAAAGGAAATCAATAAAATGTTAGCCCACAGATTCCAAATACTGTAACCCTCTTGTGGCGGTAATTAAACCCAATGGTGACATCAGATTGGTGTTGGATGCCAGAGAGATCAATAAGATCATTATACCTGTACAAACACGACCGGAGAACCTAGAACAGTTAGTACAAAAGTTTTATGGTGCCCGCTTCTTAACTTCTTTGGATATGTGTAGTTCATATTGGCAAACTAGAATATCGAAAGAATCTAGAAAATATACTGCATTCGTTTTTCTGGGCCGAAGTTACCAGTTTACTGTCATGCCATTTGGGTTGAAAATAAGCGGTGGTGTTTTCATATCGGCATTAGATACCGTACTGGGCAGAGACCTTTTGAATGAAGTTACTTTATATGTGGAGGATTTGCTAATTGCTTCTGAAACTTGGGAGGAACATTTGGACTTATTAAGAAGAGTTTTTGCGAAATTTTTGGAATACGGAGTTACTGTAAATTTGAGCAAATCCAAGTTTGTTCAAAACCAATTGAAATTTCTTGGACATATAATTACTCCTGAAGGGATAAAACCAAATCCTAAAAAGATGGATGCGATTAAAAGATGTGCTTATCCAAAGAATAGAACGGAATTAAAGTCATTTATCGGCTTAGTTTCATTTTTTCGACGATTTTTACCCAATCAGTTAGGAAGCCGAGACTGTTTGTTACGGCTGTTAAGAAAAAATGTCACGTGGGAGTGGAATTCCGAATGCACGCAAGCTTTTGATAACATCCGCAATACTTTGACTAATGCTCCACTGTTACATCACCCGAGACTCGATCAAGATTTTTATATTGCTGCGGATGCTTCTGAAACAGGATTGGGTGCCACTCTTTTCCAGATGGACAATCCAGAAGATATCAGTACCATCAAAATAATTGGGTTTGCCAGCAGAACACTCTCTAGATGTGAACGTGCATATTGTACTACTGAATTGGAAGTACTGGCCGTGGTCTGGTCCCTTAGAAAGTTTCTCTATTTTGTATATGGAAAGAAGATCATTGTATTCTGTGACCACAAAGCTTTATCTTTTATTTTAACAGGAAGGATGTTCCATTCACGTTTAACCCGGTGGGCCTTGCTACTGCAAGAATATGATACTACGCTCAAATACATCAGAGGGAAAGACAACATCATAGCCGATGCTCTTTCAAGACTACCGAAAAGAAAGAATGACAACAAGTGTGAAGAACGGACTATTGACTTTAAAGTCATGAATTTATCAAGGCAATATTGTGAGAGGCAGATTTCACAGCTATCTCGAAGTCTTCCACAACTGCAAGAAGATGATAAGTTGTGGAAAGCCATTAGGCAGGCTGTTGAAAGCAAAACGCTAAGTCACTCTCAAGAACAGTATCAATTAAAATCCGGAATATTGTATCGGAGGAAGGATGAAGAAGATGTTTGGAAAGTTTGTGTTCCAAATAAATATTTAGAATCACTAGTATGGTACACTCACATGAATTTGGGTCATTTTGGTGCCGCTAAATGTACAGCCAAAATAGCACAATACTGCTATCATCCAAATTTGGGACGTATAGCTACAAATATTCTTAAGAAGTGCAAAATATGTCAGAAGGCGAAACCCATAAACTATTGTCGGAAGATAGAATTACATCCTATCATCCCACAACAACCTTTAATGTTGGTGTCATGTGATGTCTGTGGGCCATGTCCCATGACACGTGGACGGTTCAAATATGTATTGGCTTTCTATGATCTCTTTTCGAAATATGTGAAATTATATCCTTTGAAAAATGTCCACGTTCGACCCATGTTACGCAAATTTATCAACAACTATATAACTGAGCTTGGCAAACCTATAATGATCTTGACAGACAACGCTGCTTATTATACAAGCAAAGTATGGAGAGATACTATGAAAGAACAAGGAATACAGCACATTTACATCTCAAGATTTTACCCTTGTGGAAATCCGGTTGAAAGAATCTTCTGAGAGCTGAACCGATTTTTACGGACGTACATACCCAAACAACATTATAAATGGATGGATTGGATTTATGAATTTGAGAAAGTGTATAATGACTTACCACACTTATTGACAGGTTATTCACCTAACCAAATAGTATTTGGTGAAAGTATTGTGCCAGAATGGATGAAGAAATTACCTGCGATAGAACAAAAGATTACCAAGAAAGAAGATATGGTGAAGAAGGTCTACGAAAACCTGAAGCATCAAGCACAATTGAGAAAAACCCGTTTTGATAAAAATGTGAAGAAAGTAGTCACATATGATGTAGGGGAAGAAATTTTATTGAGAAATCACCCAAAAGCATCAGCCAGGAAAAGACTGAATAAGAAATGGCAATATTTATATACAGGTCCATATAAAATAATGAAAATACCTCATGAAGGGAGCTACCTCCTGGCAGATTGTGATACTGCTGTCATTAAAGGCTTGATCCCCCACATCGACCTGAACAAGTATTATCAATAATGAGCAAAATATAGATTCAAGAAACACTGAATGATACCAAGACTACACTCAGAATGGACTAAATAAAAGCACCAGTGGATGAATACGTACTTATACTAACTTACAAAGAAAATTAAAGAATGTACCGAAGATTTCTGTGAGATACCTTCTCGGTATCAGCAACAATGTCGACGCTGAAATACGATTTATCCTCTCACCGAACAGCGAGGATGGATGATTTAAAAGTGGAATTAAGAGGAAAAGAAAAGGACCAGATCCTCTCTGGTTAAACAAGTGGCCTGATAAGGGTTTTGGCCTGGGATTCCAATCGTCGAACCCGGCTGTGATCCCTGCCTTGCACAGTCGGTTGAAGAACTGAGGACTTCATCCAAGAAAAAAAAATGTGGTGTGAATATGAAGTGATTAGTGCGAAGTGTTTCTAAGACAACCTATAAACAAATGTGGAATTTAGTTAAGGGCATTCTGTCTAGGCCTATTAACTCAACTTAAATATTGTAGAATGTATGTACTGACTTGTTGAGTGAATCTGAGAGTGAGTGTATTCGCCGAAACAAATACCCTCTCCTGTCACAGTACACAAAAAAAAAAATTAGCCTGTTCTGTCTGGAACCCTCTTCAAGACATCACAGTCTGGGGGGCCGTGTAACGGAAATTGAATAGCGTAAAGTTATTGTTAAAAATGCACGCAGCGTGATTTGTTACGATTTGGTCGGTCATAATAACAGTAACATGCTTTTGAATACAATTAAAATATAACGGCGATGCCTGTTTAGTGTTATTGGAAATAATATGTAGTAAATTTATGAGTACGGTAGCCGATCCTATAAGAAGAGGTAAAATTGGGCATATTAAGGTGTTTTGCTTTATATCAACTAAGCCGATAATACGGCGTCTCTTTTTCCGTTTACTCTTAGGGGGGGGGGGGGGGGGGGGAAACAAGTAAACAAGTGCTAATTATGCGTTGTGAAAAATATAGGGGCGAATTTTAAATAGCTACGGTGTATAATCAGACTAACAAATGGACATTCAGTTACGCGAAATAGCGGACAGCGAAGTGTGGTGTTTTTTTTTTTTAATTATTATTATTATATCGCGGAGAGCGGGCTTCAATTTATAAAAAGGAGAAAAGCTATATCATTATCATTAACAAACAACCAAAACTGTTCATCAAAGGGTTTCGGTGAATGAGTGGTGAATGCGAAATGAAACTGTGAACGAAGTTATGTTAAATAAAGCAGAAGAGACAAGACAGTTTGGTCGTATCTGTTATTATTCCATAAACTGTAGCATTTCTTCTCATTGTACGAAGCCTTTATAGACGATCGTTATGACAATTTGCTTTGAAGGGATCTCGTTACGAGTTAAGTTTTGGGGACCTGGTCAAGAGGGGATAGTTCGTAGATCTTAACTACTGCAGCTATTCTGGAATCAGGTGCTACCGTGACCGTTGTGTGTTGTCAGTGACTTAAGGTCATCATATCTCACGCTCAAAGATTGACGCGCCTTTCCTCTCGGTATAACGGTGTCTCACGGTAACAACGACAACGCCGACGGCGAAGGAAGATATGGTAGAGTCTCCTCTAAACTAAGAGAGAAAGGAAATGTATTTTTTCCTTGTTAGAAAAATTTATTTCATTACAAAACAAATTCTCTCTTTTTGCACAAAATTTTGAAATAGAAACTTTTATTCACTTTCTAACCTGTCGACATATCCTCGAGAATATAATTTCCACACTGATATTTGCTATGTCAAAGCAATACCTTTAAATATGAGGAAAGCATTTCTCAACAGTTTTCACGAATTCAGAGACAGCAAAGTGATGCGAGCCTCATTGCAACCCCAAAAGAATTCTTCAGTTGAAACCTCCGGGCTGAGAGGCCGTGGTCGACGTACAAAATTTCCACCTAACGTTTCGTCTCCATCTGCCGTCTGGCTGCTACCACTGACGCTCCAGCTACTCTCGCGTTTACAGAGCGCTCAACCATTCGTCATGTGATGCCGACAGAATGCCTGCCTTTGGAAGGCGTCATACTTCTCGATTAAGAGTAATCGACTGTCATTCTGCTGGCGCCAATGTCGACATCCACAGGCATTCTAGCACGAACGTCCCATTATCGTGCACACATGTAAAGAGAAGCAATAGAGATTCGCAAACACCATAGTAATTTTAATAGAAAACAGGAAGTTTGAAAGTTGGACAAAATACGGATGTCGACGTTGCGCCAGCAGAATGACAATCGATTATTTTTAATCGGGAATGACGACACCTTCCAAAGACAGGCATACTGTCGGCATCACGTGACAAACGGTGGTGCCCTCTGTGTGCTCTGTAAATGCGAGAGTACCTGGAGCCTCAGTGGCAGTAGCCGGACGACCTCAGAAGATGGCTCCCGCAGATGGAGACGAAACGTTAGCTGGAAATCTTATACGTCGACCACGGCCTCTCAGCCCGGAAGTTTCAACTGAAGATAACACCGGCCGTGAAAGCCTACACTGTATGATTCCACAACAACAACAACAACAACAACAACAACAACAAAAAAGAGATCTGTAGACCTTGAAATCTGAGGTCTTTGTACTGATACAACACATTGGGAAAAAAACAAATGTAAATTTAATTCACAGTACCTGTGGTTTCCTTTGAAAGACCTGGAGAAGGAAGATATGTGGATTTTTAATACCTCGAATAGTATTCCTGACTCATCTAATTAGCTAAAAAAATTAGATTTTGCTGCTCTTTCTGTATTTACATCTACATATTTGTGAGAATAATCATTTTCAAACGTGTACCATACGAAAAGTAAATTGAGAACTTGCACTGTCTGCAACAACCTAGAATCGTGCCTAAAATTAAAGACAACTTACAAACTTGACTTACCCGACTTTCCGAGGAGATGCGAGGTTTTGCTCTCATTACTGACTGGCAGTCTTTCTCACAATTTAATTTTACAGACACTTTATAATTTAATATTTTCGACGAATTACACACTATATTGAGATTCATCGAACGTTCTATAGTTTAAGTACAACTTTTTTTAACTTTACTTAAAATTTATTAAGTGGATTTACAGAGAGGATAAATGAAAGGAGATAGACAAAACAAGTATACCGGGAGAGTTGGAAGGGGTCGACCTCAGTGAACTTATCTCAATCAGATTGAGGGCTTTTCTTTTTCAGCAACGAACAACTTGGGAGTAACCTAATTAAGTTATGACAACATATCTACTTACGTAGCTTAAGTTCAAATATTTTGGCTCACAGGAGAAATTTCAACTGTCATACTGTCTATAGACAGATCCGTCTAATCGAGTTTGCCGAACACCGGTCTAAAAAATGTTGACGAATACGTTTATCTCTGTCAGTTAACTGATATCGAAGGAGAATAGAAACCCAAAATTTTCTTCGAAATCGGGCTAGGCCGGAGGACTCAGAGAAGAAGTCCGACAGTTTTTAAATCATTAATAATGAGAGAGTCACAGAGCGGCATTTTCAAACAATGCGTTCTTCCTGTACTAATCTGTGGAACTCTGATTTTTAATGAGTTTTGGAAAAGAAAATTCTGAACAGCTCAGAGAACTACAGAAATTATGCACCTAGGTCTCACTAAGAAAGACTGGAAAAGAAGAGAAGACACGAGAGCAATTACAGGCATTCAGGACGTCGTGGGAAGGAGAAATGCTCTAAAACAGAAACGGGCACCGAGAGGCAATCCACACAGTGGCTAGGAGAAAGAAAAGACGGGAGTCACAGGCTTCAACTGGAAGAAGTCAACGGAGGAGTGAAAATACAACTACTTTGGTATAGAAACTTACAGTCTCTGAAGTAACCCCGAGCCACCGGAAGCTTGGGAATGCCAGTAACACGCACTTCAAGTGCAGCAAGGATAACGTATCTACCGTCAGAAGTGACACGGCAGAGCACTTGCACACTTTTCTGTCCGAATACGTGACTGACACGACACAACGCTACGTATCTCTGGCACAGGATCGGAACGGGTGGTCCCGTAACATGGCCGGCTCGAGTGTCCGACCTCCTCTCAATTTTTTCGGTACCGAATGAGACGGCCGCAAATTTCGCCACCTCCCGTAGAGAACGACACCATCTGTCCATTACTTTTGCCGACCTTTTGTCGTGCGAGCGCCGTCTGTCCCTGTCGCCGCGGACATCCCAAAACTTCTCCGACTCGGGATTACTTCGATACGAGCACAAATCACTGTACGTACGTACGTAAGGAGACAGCCTACGGCATCACGTACACCGCGAGCGTACCGCTACGTCTTTCGACGAGGGAATCTCAGGGAGTGCTGCCGTCTTCGGCATTCGGACAGAGTGAACTGTTCACCTCGCACTTCGGCAGTTTCTGGGACTTCGGAAGTCGACCGTGCCTTTCCCCACCGTATCTGACACCGTCAGTGGCCGAAGGATACCGGTCACGCGTACCTACGTGAAAAGGGAGCCACTCTCGGGCGGAGGAGCGGTCACACGCACCCGTGTCGTGCACAAATTGTCAGACACATTTGTTACGGCGTCAGTCACCAGTTTGAAAATATTACTTCAGTGCATTTGCTGACAGCGATTTACGAACAGGTTTATTTGCAGTAAGGTGTGCAGAGTTATTCTCGAAATTTGTGGTAAATAATCAGATCAGATCAGAACATACCGATATTCGAACACGGACGGAAAGGCTTCTGCGCATCTCAGTCCGGCAGCTGCGGCTCCACCCCGCATCTCGCCACGGCACGTGTCGAGTGACTCTGGCGGGCGCCCTGCCTGACGTACGTCGTTACCGCAGAATGCTGCACGGTATCTTCTCCGCAGACCTACACGAGAGCTCTGGAATTTGCACTCGAATGGACGGCAGAAGCTGCGAACTGCCACTCTACCGTTCCACTCTCGAACGGCGTGCAGGACGAACGAACACTCAAATCTTTCAGTCCGAGCTCCGACTTACTTTATTACTACAATTGTTCCTTTGTATGTAGCGAGGCATCGAGAAAATATTTCCACGCCCAGAGGAAAAGGCCGGCGATCGAAATTTCGTGAAAAGATGTCGAGGTGACAAAAAATGCACCCGTTTCGACAAAAGCCACCCTGACGAGTGTACCGTATTTCTGACACTCTCTCTCCTGTTTTGTGACGCTGCCCTCCTCCGAACCCGTTCGACGTCCTCCGTCGATCCTACACGGCACCGAGTCTGCACCGCACGGTGGTATTCGAGCGTAGTGTGGGCAGTCGCTCTGGCAGACCTGTCGTGTGTTCTGCCAATAATATACAGTCTTTGGTTCCCTACCCCACGTTAGCTACGTGATGGCTCCAATTTAAGTCGTTCGTGATTGTAATCACTAGTTATTTAGTTAAACTGACAGCATTTATATTTGTACAATTTATTCCGTAACTGAAATTTAACGGATTCTTCTAGTAATCGTGTACACAACTGACAACTTTTCATTATTTAGAGCTACCATAGCGATAACCTGTGTAAACATATCTCTCTCTCTCTCACTCTCTCTCTCTCCCTCTTCCCCCCCCCCCCCCTCCCCTTCTCTGTGTATGTGTTCTTGCAACAAGGCAGGTGAGAACTAGGTCAAATACGTAGTTTGAACTAGAGTGGATCTTATGCAAGTCAGATAAACTCACATCCTGAGGTGCAGAAGGACTCTGGTCTCACATCTGCGCGTCCTCCATACCACCCGCTAGCGGCAGACGGCGCCTCGGAGTCGGCGGCAGGGCGGCGTCACTCCGGCGGAGACGGCAGGTGACACTCCTCGTCACGGTGTTACGGCGCTCTGGAACGACACGGGACTGATGTGACACTGAAGAAGCAGATACCGCTGAGAGGCACGTGAGGAATCTTTTTTAGGGATAAAGTTTTGTTCGTGCCATTTTCTGCGAAAATGCAGACAACTGTCACTGCCAACTGCAGACGTCTCACGCTCTTCAGGATGAATGCTGTGCGTGTGGTGGAAGATGACTGGGTATTATGGGTATCAGCCACCCCCACAGAATAGATGGTGTGTGTGTGTGTGTGTGTGTGTGTGTGTGTGTGTGTGTGTGTGTGTGTGTTCACGCAGTGCAGCAAGGTGGGCCACCACTGCAGAGGTTTATGTTTGTATTTAAGGTAGCAACCTCTTCTACTACGTCAATAAAAATTGTCCATGGAGATATTTGATTTTAGTTAGTATTATCGAAAGGAATTTCTACTATGGACACGTTTGATTTTCAATTTATGTCCAGATACAGAAGGAGAAATGTGAAGAGACTCCACCAGCGACACACAACATCGAACGGGTATCTTTACTCGCACCGGAGAAATCGTTTACAGTTTGCCACTGTTGCTCGGGGATGCCGGGGACTCCAGAGAAGGAGATCGCTACAGGGAAGAGGAGCTTCAAATGACATCGGTTTCATCCCAGAGAAGAAGAAACTAAAGAAGCCGGTTACAAAATGTCCGTACGTCACCTGCCGAGTTGTCGTGAGTTATGAAGACATTGTAGATAAGAGTTCTGTTTAAATGATTTTACAAAACATTACAAGAAACATTAAAACACAGAATAATTATCAAAAACATTGTTACACGACTTCGTAGCCAGTCGATACAGAATGCGACTTCCCTTACAGCAGCCTATCCACTGCACTGGAACAGAGTCCGATAGAATAATCGGGGGCACTGCACAGTAGGACCACTGCGTCGAGAATCGACAAAAACTGAACTCTATGGAGATATTCGAGGTAACTGACATTTCTAGTGAAGTCGAGATGACGGTTCACTTCGTAGAATAGGTACCCTCATTAATGCTGCAGCCCCGACGAGACGGCACTGTTACGACGCAACAGAAGGGCAGGAAGGAACTATCCCATTCGGATGTGCCAACGACTGCAACACGAATGAAGTTGCGCAGTCAATCGGTGTACTGACGTGTGTACGAGGGATGGTCACGTAATGACGGTGTACGAACAGTGGTTGTAAAAAGGTCCTAACCGACAGCAAACAGAGACGACGATCTCACCTCACTGGTGACAATAGGTTTCGAATGTTACGAGAGTCGCCACCTTCAATGAACACGAGCGATCTCGTCCAGTTTTGCAAAGAACACTGCAGAGCGAACACTGCATAATAGACGCTTCTAGTCGGTTATGCCGCAGAAGGCCACAGCTCGCGACAACACAAGGAGCCACGCCTCTCCGACAGGTCAGACGATGGCGGACAGTCCGAGGCACGTCGTACGGCCAGACGTGTCACTATTTAGCCTCTTTACCACCGAATCTACTGGCAGGTCGACGAGGCATTTAACCCCCACCATCTGGAAGCTGCAGTTCTAGTCCAAAGTGCTTCAGTGAGATTTTGGGGTCTTTTTTGTACCACAACCTGACCGTTCACTTGTGTTGCTGTGAAAACAAACCGGGAGGCTTATTTCAAGTTCTCGGTAACCGAACACTTCCCCGTTTTCTACAACTTCACGATGACGCTCCCAAGAAGGTGCCAGACATGCCTCGTGTCACACCTCGACTGGCTCCCTAGATCGGTCAGTCTCGATCCCATCCAAAATGTGAGATTTTATTTGACTGTCGACTGGGATGTCTGTGGATTCATTTGGGAGAGGGGAGGCAAGGGGGGGGGGGGGGGGGGCCAGAGGCCCAGACAGACAACGTTGCGAAGCAGTTTTGAACACGTTTTCCGAAAAGTGTCTCGAGGAACTAGTTCGACAGCAGAAGAACAATGGAAATACGCGGTGTTCAAAAAGTCTCTCCGCAGTGCCGTTTCATCGATAGACGTGTGTGCCGTACGATTGTTCGCCTGCGTGGGTTACTTCCCTTCGAGTGGACTCTCCCGACATTCCACTGTTTCGTTCATCTCAGCCAGCGTCAGTAGTATTATTGGTGCGTGTCATACGTATTGACGTCAATGTTTAAGTTTAGCTCCTTTGTTAGTTTGTTTCGTTTTTGTCACCGTTAAACTGCTAACCATTGAAGAACGTGTGTTTCCTTGCCATAGATACTTTATCAAATTTTAAAGTTCGAAAGTTCGATTGGAGGCTTATTTAATTTGCCGTTGCTTATATGAATTCTTAGGATAGCAACATGTCCTAGGACCCTTTTAACATTTTGCAGTAATTCTGAGAATTCACCGACATGAGGTGTTTCCAGACCACAGGTTGTTTTCAGAGACACACACAGTAGAGTGTCGATTATCCGAACGTCAGGCAACCGAACGACCGCTTAACCGAACTGTGTACTCGCTCGCACCTGTTACTCTCCCACCCTACCGTCCATCCTCCCCCTCACTCCCAATCCAAGTTTCCCACAGTAGTCGCCGCATTGGGCCACCGCTGGGGGAACATTGTTTCTTATGGGGCCTTCACGAGGCGCTGCTGACTGGCCGAGCCGTCAGTCGCTGTGTTTCAACAATCGGCACACTTCTGTCAGCTCGGCACTGGCAGTAGAAGTAGCGGCAGTATCAAATATATGTATATATTTTTGTTTAATAAACTGTGCCACATACTATATATTCCTACTAAAGTTGCCTTTGTATGTTACTTTGTAATACTAAAAGAGATGCCTGTTTTTATGAATAAATTTACTGTACAGAATTTCTTTTTGGCAAATAAAGATGTACAGTTCGATTATTCGAACAAACCAGTTTTCCGAACACCCATGTCCCCCAATTACTTCGGATAATCGACACTCTACTGTATACACAATTTAATTTTTTGTCAATACAGAAACTCTATTGTGCTTATGCATGTATAACAACTTCAAGAAAACGAGTTTTCATGTTTTATATAATTATTTATATAGACTTTTGCGGTATTATAGTATACAGTATAAAATATATATCAACAATATAACTGCTCAACTAACTTGCTTCCTATTCTATTGTATGTTGTGCAAAAAATGAAAAAGGACTAAGAAAAGTACTACATAATGTAACATTTTTAACTGCACTAATGTTATTTCAGGCAGAATAAAAAATCTTACATGTGTTCCACTGGATACTAAGAAAAATGTGTCCAATTGTTTTTTCTGTGTCCTGGTGAATATTATGCAATATGCCTTCCTCTTAATACACTGCAATATTAGTAAAGCATAATGTATAATGAATCATCAAAACATTTCCGTTTGAGGCCATTGCTGCAGCTTATATGCAAAAAAGAGCAACTCCGACACGCGTGTATAAACACGTCACACGGGCGAGGGACAAGTGTCGCATTCGTGTCTTTCCGACACGTGTGCAGTACGAGCGCAAATGTGAACTACGGTGACGTTATTATCGAACGGGTCCAACCGGGACCGAGGTGCCATTAATCTTTTCCCGGCTGCCAAAGCATGAACACCGGCAGACATCCGCCAGGGAATGAAGAATGTCTACGAGGCGGCATGCCCGTCAAAAAACATCACCGCGGAATGGGGCACTGCCGCTTCACGATAAAGCACACCTCCTCGTCACAAACTTCGTAATGCGGAAGTTACGCCCCCTCGATTGGGAGACGCTTGTGTACCCGCCCTACAGTCTGTACCTCTCCCCGTGCGACTGTCACACATTCAGTCCTTCAAAAAAGGCCTCGAAGTTTCGGCAATTCCCGTCGGAAGGGGACGTGCAGCAGGCAGTTACGGATTTCTTCACGCAGTGGAACAGGGTGCAAACTGAACAGACACCGTCAACCCCACGTGCCAGTGAGATGATGACCTCAATACTGGCAGAATTTTGCACCACTGGGAAGCCGATCTCTGCCCATATGACCTTCAAACGAAAACTTTTTGATTGCCCCCTTACAGTTCGAATGGAAAAACTAAGCACTTAGAAAATATTTACGTAAATTGAAAAGTAATATAAAATTCATAGCATGTTTAGAAAATGAATTTGCAATGTACTTGAAATCTAAAACTGTAGCACTCGCCATTTTTGAGTAGGTGCAAAACCGCAAAACCGTACGATGTTGCATATAAAATTATTATTATTATTATTATTATTATTATTACGTGAATATGATTGACAAGGGGAGGCCGCCAATTGTGAAATTCAGATTCGATTCATACTGCGCATAATAAAAGCTCATGGCCAGAGGTGTAATGTGGCAAAGCACCAAGATGCACTTCTCAGCCGTTGTAGAGAAAATCCACAGTTAAAAGAAATCGTTGGCGTGAAATACTCTGTAAGTTAATGATTTTCTACAACGTCGTGGCGCAGCGGTAAGCGCTGGGGTTCGTAATCCGAAGGTCGCCGGATCGAATCTCGCGCCATGCAAATTTTTTTATTATTAGTTTTTTGTAATTCGAATATATATATATATATATATATATATATATATAAACACACACACACAAACTATTAATGAATTGCTTATGCATGTTGGTGAAGGCGGATCGCTCTCCAATTGTACCGCCTCCATTTTTCCGTTTTTTTTTTAACAGTGTATACCAAAGCTCTCACGTCCGCACTGATTTTCGACGATGTTATAAGTTGCGCTAGGGACCGCATCTACCTTCTTTCGAAGTTAGCAGGCAACTACGCTGTTATGCGGCGGCTCGTTTCGGCCCATTCAACATCTGTCCTTCAAGTGTAACGAGCGAGTAACGGAGTTTATATTTCATACCTGCCACAGCAAATTTGTGTTCGTGGGGTCTCTGTTCTAATTCGAACGTTTGACTTACGCTATACGTATTCGTTTCGGAATATCGTTTCTACGTCTTCCGTTAACTATACGTGGTTAACATTATGAAGACAACTAAGCAAGAGTTTACGGAACTATCAAGGGAGAACTGTGCTGTGGATACTTGTACACTGAAAAAGGACCTGGAATAATCGCACTCATTCCTGCGTAAAGAAACCTGCAAAGAATAAGGATTTCAGGCAGATAGTTTTATCATGCATGGACTCGAAAACCATACCTTGCAACGTAGCAATAAGATTAAAGCAAATCCAAACGTCTTTCGGTCAGAAGAGACGTCTAGTGTACCCAGCAAAACGATCATGTTTGACATTTGTTCCTGAAGAGACGCAATCTTCTCCTCTTGGCAGCACATGCATATGCATTATGGCTACTGAACACAGATTTAGAGAAAATATCTTAGATAAATTCAGCCATCAGTGATATGGCATTTCATTCATAGAGGTATGTTCCGCCTACGCAACTAAATGAAAGGCAGTTTGTTTATTGCCATACACGTTTCGCTTCTTTTATTTGTAAAGCATTTTCAGTGGCCTGTAGCATATGTTTATTTTTATACATATAAGATATGTATTTTTTGGTAGTTACAATATTACATTTTTCACGTGTTTCTCTTGCTTTTCAAATTAGAATCACCAATTGTCGCACAAATTTCGCAAGGTGAAATAATCGTTCGGTGTTACTTACGATTTCCAGGGCTGTTAGACCATGTGTGTGGTTCTGGAGATGGGGCCAATTGGCTACTTCATACACCTTTCACCTATTCGGAGCGTGAGACCGTAGTTGTTTGGACCGTTGGTTCTGTCAAGTAGTTCTAAAGAGGCGACTATGCTCTCTCTTTCTCTCTCTCTCTCTCTTTCTAATGTGCGCGTGGAACGTTTCAGCCGTTTCCAGATGTAAAGGGCTTTTCAAATTCTGTCGGCTACAGACATGGGCCTTCAAGCTGGGCGAAGTGTGTGGTGGCGTGTGGCAGCATTGCGTTAGACCTTTCAGCCATTTGGAGAAGCATACATACTGTATGTCTCCAGACGGCACTCTGTAATGTGTCTTAAATAAAACTTTGTTTTCCACGACAAACAACTTTCAACAACTTATTATATGCATAATTGTTGCAACTGATTTTTTTATATATATAAAAAAAACAAAGATGATGTGACTTACCAAATGAAAGTGCTGGTAGGTCGACAGACACACAAACAAACACAAACATACACACAAAATTCAAGCTTTCGCAACAAACTGTTGCCTCATCAGATATATATATATCAATATAATGGAAGGAAACATTCCACGTGGGAAAAATTATATATAAAAACAAAGATGAGGTGACTTACCGAACAAAAGCGCTGGCAGGTCGATAGATACACAAACAAACACAAACATACACACAAAATTCAAGCTTTCGCAACAAACTGTTGCCTCCTCAGGAAAGAGGGAAGGAGAGGGGAAGACGAAAGGAAGTGGGTTTTAAGGGAGAGGGTAAGGAGTCATTCCAATCCCGGGAGCGGAAAGACTTACCTTAGGGGGAAAAAAGGACAGGTATACACTAGCACACACGCACATATCCATCCACACACAGCCACAAGCAGACATATTTAAAGACCAAATATAATATGTCTGCTTGTGGCTGTGTGTGGATGGATATGTGCGTGTGTGCTAGTGTATACCTGTCCTTTTTTCCCCCTAAGGTAAGTCTTTCCGCTCCCGGGATTGGAATGACTCCTTACCCTCTCCCTTAAAACCCATATCCTTTTGTCTTTCCTTCTCCTTCCCTCTTTCCTGACGAGGCAACCATTGGTTGCGAAAGCTAGAATTTTGTGTGTATGTTTGTGTTTGTTTGTGTGTCTATCGACCTGCCAGCGCTTTTGTTTGGTAAGTTTCATCATCTTTCTTTTTAGATATATTTTTCCCACGTGGAATGTTTCCCTCTATTATATTCATATCTTATATATATATATAAAAAATCTGTGTGTGTGTGTGTGTGTGTGTGTGTACACACATTTGAATTACAAAAAACAAATGCTCAAAAAAAAAAAAAGTTGCATGCTGCGAGATTCGATCCGGCGACCTTCGGATTACGAACCCGAGCGCTTACCGTTGCGCCACGACTCTGTAGAAAATTAATAATCTTAGAGAGTATTTCACCGCAACGGTTTCTTTTAAATGTTGATTTTCTCGACAACGGCTGAGAAGTGCATCTTGGTGCTTTGCCACATTACACCTCTGGCCATGAGCTTTTATTATGCGCAGTATGAATTGAATCTGAACTTCACAATTGGCGGCCTCCCCTTGTGAGACCAAGAAATACCTATGCAAAAAATTCCTCTCTTGGGCACTTTTGGTCAGCACAGACATTCACAAGCAAATATTGCAGGAAATCTGAGGGTGTCCGGGCCAACTTACACAAGGACGACGGAAGACCGAAATGACCTCGGCGATCCCTCGCCTCCTCTCCCAGGAGTGCAGGAGAGAGGCCCCCAGTTCGGCACAAACACAGTTGACGCGCTGCCTGCGGGCAGAGGCAGACGGGTACCTGCAAATTGAAACACACATTACTGGCCCCTCTCGTCAGCAGTACGATATTCGGTTTTCTAAGCTCGAGTAGAGAACAGAACAGTAATAGTAGTCAAATCTCGATACGGCCAGCAGAGTCCGCCGACAGTCTCTCAGAATTGTACGTCCGAGGCAGGTATCCGGTTACGGAGAGCGAACACGTGGGGAACGACTTTTCCGAAGGGCACAGTTCTCGTCCGGCTATTGCGAAGTGAGTCGCGCACTGCGGATCGGTCGCGGGGCCTTTACCGTTCGCTCTACACGTAAGCAACCCGCCCACAGTGAACAGCAGCGAGCTACTTGACAGAGCCAGTCGTTCGCACGTTCTCTGTATCTTTACTCCAACCTCTCACTCCGACGTGGAATGGATTGGTTTTACAATCACAGTACACATTTTCGGCAGAAAGTATGACTGTGCTTTAATCATTTATGAAATATTTCAATTTTTTTCCATTATTTGTACTGAATATAGTTCAATGGTTCTCTCTCTCTCTCTCTCTCTCTCTCTCTCTCTCTCTCTCCTGCATGCACATGTTGAAAAATTCTCCTACTGAGGAGGAGGACTTGTCACGGAATCCTGGAGATGTTTTGAACACGAGAGTGTCGTGCCGGGGACAGTCCTGTCGGAGGCAGCCTTCCTCCGATCTGGAGAACTGAAACACACAGCCCAATTACAGGGGGCCTGCAGTTTGATGCAAATTCTGAATTGCAGTGCAGTTCAGTTAATCAAACCAGAGACCTTCGGATTTGTAGTCTAGCGCCTAACTACTGAGCCACACACATCGAGCGATTACAATTTTGGTTCGTGTTTAATTTTAGTATCCATTAAATCCTTTACATCACAGCAAGTAGCAGGTCGAGAAGTTCTATATTACAGATGATCAAAAAGTTCACCTCCAAATGTCGTGCAGTCCAGAATCAGTACACCGGTCGGTCAAAATCGCTGCAAGCACCTAGGCAGTCGTCGCACCGATGCTCCGGGTCGACAGTTCCCCTTCAGTGAAGCACCGTGTCCTGCCGCGTGAAGGAGACCTTAACTGCCTGCCGCACATCCTCGTCCGACGGGAATCGTCGACCTTCCGAGGCCTTTCGTAAGGGACTGACTGCGCGATAATCAAACGGGGGAGAAATCGGGAGTGCACGGCAGGTGCTCGAGTGCCTCCCACGGCGACCTGCATCTCGTGCCAACTGCGACTGGCGGGGAACTCTCCGCACGGTCTCACTGCGGCATTTTCGGACGCTCGTGCTGCCCATTTTATGACAGGTAAGGTATCTACTGGTGCCCGTCCTCCTGCAGCCGAGGAAAGACATTTGGTAACAATGTCGGCACAGTTCACATTTCTGCATTTGACGCACACACGTCAGAGAGACACGAGCACCGTACCGATCCCTCACCTACGTGTCGGTGCTTGTATACCCACGCCGGGCTCACAGTGTGCTGCAGCACCGTCCTCAAAATCAAACTTTTTGACTGCCCTTCATAGCTGAATACCTCACTCCTTTACATACTACACTAAGGCCAAGAGGTGGTTAGTCGTTTCTCCCTCTAGTATTACATTTAAGAACACTGTCGCCGTTTCAGTGTCGTGGCGCACTGTCGGCAGCAAACTTCGTACGGGACTAAATGTGCTGTCGGGCTATTTGTTGTCAGTATGCTCGGCTGTTTAAAGAGCTGTCTGGAAGAGGTTGTAGCGTAGGCACCAGGCATTATTGTTATTAAACAATTCTGTGTTTATATTGACGAGAACCAGAATTACGAGTCACACATTATAAATCTTAAGCTCTATACATTTTGTGTTACGTTTAACATCAGATTACGGAGGTCAAAAAGCAAAAAGATCGAATCACTTTTCCTACTTTTGTTCACTAATAAGCTACAGCATCATATTCTGGGGTAAGTCGTCACAGGGAAAGGAACTGTTTGCTTGTTGGACAGAAGTGTGGAGTGAGAACAGTGTGTGGAACCTCCAGCAGACAGCTCTTCAAACAGGTGACCGTACCCACAGCAAACTGGCAGCACATTTAGACCCTAATGAAGTTTGCTGCTGACAGTTGACAACAGTTTTAAAACAACAGCAGCATTCACAAGTAAAATACCATTGAGAGAAATGGCATACATTACCCATCATTCAGCCTTTTTGTGGTACAGAAAGGAGTCTGAAAGCAAAGTAGGGGTTTCTTTAAATAATAATAATGATGACGATGATAAAAAAACTTAATAAATCACCTAAATGGTCAGCATGTAGCCATATTACTGTTAGAAATACAAGAAAGAGCCCCACTGGTATGTATTTTTCTTTACATTCTGAGCTTTTGCTTCAGTTCGTTTAATACATACTTAATAAAAATACATAACAAAGTGGCTCGTATTCTTGAAAGCAATAAAATTCACAACCACAGAGCTCAACAACAAGAAAAATGGATACATTAACAATGCCATATTTTCTACTGAGCAGATGAACTGTAACTGTAAAACTGACTCATCCCATATTATAGTTAGGATTCACAAATTTGATCCACTGAACGTGGAAAGAACTAAAAAACTAAGTAAACACTTTTTTAACTCAGACTACGATGCCGCAAGACGTCAGTGAACAATAACAGGCAAAGGAAGCCAACTATTTAAAAATCTCATCCCCAAAATCTCATACTATCTGAAAAACAAGAGATTCAGAGCTCAGACATTTAAAAAGAGCGGTAATACACAACTACTTCAAGTCCTTATCAAAATAAACACCTAACAATTTATCAAAAAACAAAGATGATGTGACTTACCAAACGAAAGCGCTGGCAGGTCGAAAGACACACAAACAAACACAAACATACACACAAAATTCAAGCTCTCGCAACAAACTGTTGCCTCATCAGGAATGTGTGTATGTTTGTGTGTCTTTCGACCTGCCAGGGCTTTCGTTTGGTAAGTCACATCATCTTTGTTTTTTGATAAATTTTTCCCACGTGGAATGTTTCCCTCTATTATATTAAAAACCTAACAAGTTAGAATATTCTGTTTCATTTAACCATTAACACTCGTGCATTATTTCTAACTGTGTGGTGTTTATTGTGATCCGCCTAAATTCACTAACGGTCCACACACAACTGACAGAAAGAGGAGCATCTTCTGAAACTAAGTACCTCGTTTTGAGAGATGTAGGTTACCTGTGACCCGCGGTCTAGGGGGCAGCATCACCGATTAGTTACTATAACGTCACGAGTTCCAGTTCAAACCCAGCCACTGCTTACATTCTCTTCCGGCAAGAAGTCACCCTCGCTCTGTCGACGGCTCTGTCAAAGGGGGCAGAGGAGCAGACACAGTTCTGGGCACACTCATCGACGGCGTGGCAGTGCAGAAGACAGTGGAAAACACTGTATTAAAGGTACGTAGCGTGTATCTGCAGGACGTGTGGCTTTTAATTAGAAAGTGGCGTGACGGTCTCTCCGTTGGCAAAAGCTTCCGGGTTAGTTATCCATTCAGATCTCTGGGAGGGGTCTGCCACGCGGAAGGTGACTGTGAGAAAAAGGCGGAATAACTGACGCAGCGATGATAGTCTGAGAGTCCGTGCGAGGAATTTCAGAAGTTCGAACGTAGTATTAAAGCTATAAAATCTGAAAAGGGAAACACAAAGACTGGATCTAGATATAGTGGGGGTCAGTAAAGCCAAATGGAAAGAAGGAAAGGAATTCTGGTTACACAGACACAGTGTAATATCGACAGAGGCAGGATTCATTACGAATGGGAAGATAGGGCAGGGAGGGAGCTACTGCGAACAGTTCAGTGACAGCGTCGTTCCCGTCCGAGTCGGCAGCAGACCGAGGCGGACAGTGGTAGTTCGTGCGTACATTACGATGCTGCGAGCAGAAGATGGAGAAACAGAGAAAGTATACGAGAATATCGAACGGGTAATTCTTTACGTAACGTGAGATGAAAACCTAATAATTGCGGACAACTGGAATGCGGTTGTAGGGGAAGGAACAGAAGAAAGGTTTAGGAATGAGACAGAAGAAAGACTAATTGAGTTCTGCAATAATTTTCAGATGGTAACAGTGAAACCTTTGCTGAAGTTAAAAGTGTTGTGAATTGGCAGGAGCCAATTCACGGGGTTTGGAAGAAGCCGAAAGGCACGCGTTAAGCTCACACAGACTGGCGTGAGGTCTGGAACAGTTAAGGGAATTTTTAGTAGCAAATAAAGTACGTAGTTGATGTAATACTTAACTTTAATCCATAATTGTAGAACATCGGTCTGACGGTACAGGCATCACAAGTTAAATATCTATTGATAATGGCGCCTTGCTAGGTCGTAGCAAATGATGTAGCTGAAGGCTATGCTAACTATCGTCGCGGCAAATGAGAGCGTAGTTTGTCAGTGTAGCATCGCTAGCAAAGTCTGCTGTACAACTGGGGCGAGTGCTAGGGAGTCTCTCTAGACTAGACCTGCCGTGTAGCGGCGCTCGGTCTGCAATCACTGACAGTGGCGATACGCGGGTCCGACGTATACTAATGGACCGTGGCCAATTTAAAGGCTACCACCTAGCAAGTGTGGTGTCTGGCGGTGACACCACAAAAAGCAAGGGTGCTAACATTGCGAATGCAATGGGAGTTCCACTGTCAAATACAGAAGAGGGAGAGGAGGGGTGGAAAGGGTACAGTTATGGCCTCTATGAAGGAGGCAACTTATCTGACGACAGAAAAAGAAACTGGAGTTCATAAGGAAGACATATGGGATCCAGTATTAGAGTCAGAATTTAAAAGAACTTGGAACAACTTCAAATCAAATACAGTGGAAGGGATAGATAACGTTCTACCAGAATTTCTACAACCTTTGGGGAAAATGGCAACCAAACTATTCAAATGGGTGTGTAGAAACTATGAGACTTTCGGAAAAATATCATCCACACAATTCTGAAGATAGCAACAGCAGACACGTGCGAAAACTATCGTACGATCGGCCAAATATCTCGTGCGTCCGAGCTGCTGACGAGAATAATGTACAGGAGAATGGAAAAGAAAATTTGAGATCTGTAAGATGACAATCAGTCTGCCTCCACCGAAGATAGAGGCACCGAAAAGGCATTCCTGACATTGTGCTCGGTAATGGAAGCGAGACTTAAGAAATATCGAGATACATTCTTAAGATTTGTCAATCTAGAAAAAGAGTTTGATAATGTGATACGGTACAACATGTTTGAAATTCTGGGGAAAATAGGGGCAACCTACAGAGAAAGGTGGGCGATATACAATATCTGCGAGGGAACAATTAGACTGGGAGACCGAGAATGAAGTGCTCAGACTGAAAAGGATGTATGACAGGGATGTAGTCTTTTGCCCCTACTGTTGAGAGTAAACTGGAAAAAGACAAAAGTAATGAGAAGTAGTAGACACGAGAAGAGCAAAAAACTCGACATCAAAATTGGAGGCCACAAAGTAGATGACGTTAAGGAATAAAATCCACTACGTACAAAGCAAGAGGGACATAAAAAGCAGACGGACCTGGGCAAAGAGTCTACAGGTGTCAAACGAGGGCTTTAATTTAAGATTGTACGGTACTGAAGCACGGACAGTGGGAAAACTGAAACAGAAGAGAATTGAAGCTTTTGAGATGTGGCACCACAGAAGAATGCCAAAAATCAAACAGTGAAAACTCCAAGTAGCAATATCAACAAAATAGGTAGAGACAGACTGCTACTTACTGTAAAGAAGACACGTTAAGTTGCATACTGGCACAATTAAAAGACATTTATGTAATGCTCTAGGCCGCAGTCTTTGTCAGTAAAAAAGACAAACACACCATTCATACACAAGAGCAAGAACACAGAACGCACACACGACTGCCGACACCTCACCACACACACACACACACACACACACACACACACACACGAGCACCTACTCCAGCAGCTCAGGCCATAATGGGAAACATATCGGTGCTTTCTCTCATTAAAGACTTGATGAGAAATATTTGTCTGATCTGACTCCAACCCACAACGTAAAAATGAAATTGCAAATATCTGCTGAAACACCAGAGAAAATGTTGTTGTCATTGTTGTTGTGGTCTTCAGTCCTGAGACTGGTTTGATGCAGCTCTCCATGCTACTCTATCCTGTGCAAGCTTCTTCATCTCCCAGTACCTACTGCAGCCTACATCCTTCTGAATCTGCTTAGTGTAATCATCTCTTGGTCTCCCTCTACGATTTTTACCCTCCACGCTGCCCTCCAATACTAAACTGGTGATCCCTTGATGCCTCAGAACATGTCCTACCAACCGGTCCCTTCTTCTAGTCAAGTTGTGCCACACTCCTCTCCTCCCCAATCCTATTCAATACCTCCTCATTACTTACGTGATCTAGCCATCTAATCTTCAGCATTCATCACTTCGAAAGCTTCTATTCTCTTCTTGTTCGAACTATACTAGAGAAAATATTCCCAACAATTCTCCAACATTTTGCACTATCTTTTAGAAGGAAGGAAGTAGTGAGACTGACGAGCAGTTATTAATCTCTGTCTGACTACATTCACCGTAAAGGGGTCAAGCAACAGCATATCCACGTCTTCGGGATGAACTTTCCCACTGAGGCAGTGTGTGCACCGACACGAAACCTGCCGAACCCGGGACGTGTACACAGCCCGCCCTCGTAGGCAGAGTCGATAATGAAGCTGTGAGAGCAGGTCTCAGGCAGGCACCTGCGAATGGTGAGGTTTGGCACACAGTTGTAGCCTGACAGAAAGTTTAGTTTTTCAGTCCTTCTGAAATACCACTTACGAAAGTGTTGTAACGGATATGTGATCGAACACAGTGTATATAAGCGAAGAACATTATTTTGCTACTTTACGAGATAGTATCAACTCTGTGAGAGTTTCTGGATTCGAGGGAATTAATTTCTTTGGCAGCGCGTGGCGTAATTGTGATTTGCCTTTACTTATCGGGATTCCTTTAACGACAACGTCCTCGGATTAATTTGGGTATTTCCAGTTTCACTTTTCGCTTTTGCTCATATAAATTTTATTTTATTGTCTGAATTACTCATTTTGAACACTTACACAAAGATTTTCAAACAAGACAGACGTAAAACGTCCTGAGAAAGTCTACTTACAAAGTTTTGAGAACCGACTGTAAATGATGGCTTTTGAAATATCCAACAACTCCCAACTTATTGCTCACATAGGTATCATGAGGACAAGACTAGATTGTTTGTTTTGTTTTGCTTTAGGGCAGACGAGACTAGATTAATCATGGCATACACAGAGGCATTCTTCCACACTCTCTGTGTGAATGGAAAGGGAAGAAATCCCAGTAAATTGTACAATAATGGGATCTATTCTCTGCCATGCACTTCACACTGGCACACACACACACACACACACACACACACAGAGAGAGAGAGAGAGCACACTCAGATTACCATTTGGTTTCTTTGCCGCCCCCCCCCCCCCCCATTGTTGTCTCGCTCCACCCAAAAGAGGCAGCAGCCAGCTCAATTCCCACCCAGTTGGCTCAGCCAACAGTTTTCTTAACCGCAGTTGACTGTGCTGCTGGAAAACCTCGCCGGATCCCACATTCTCACGCGCGATCTCACAGCAGGCAGCTCACTCGGACGGCTCCGCTGTCCACCCTCAGTTGCGATGGGCGGCCACCCACTCCCCGACAGCCGGCCCCTCTGCCCGGGTCTGCAGTCTGTGTTCTGGCACGCTCGGCTGCCCGGCTGAGACTGGCGCTCCACTTACGTCACACTTGATCTCGCAGTAACCCACTCCGATCCCAGCCCACCCCGCGACCGCTACCTAGCGCCGTCGCCTCCCTCCTCCTATTCGACTCGGTTTCGTTCCGTCCCTCGACTTCTCATTGCCGGCCCGCAGTCCCCTGTGTCGTTCCGTCACCAAACGAGACTCTTCCCCTTCCACACGTACCGCTTCCGTTCTGCAGCCCACCTATTACGGACCCGTGCCCCTTTCCTCTTCCCACTTCCCCCCCCCCCCCCCCCCCTTTAAGCTTCATCAGTTTCTGCAGCCATAATCTCTGCATTCTCCTTCTTAAGCATCATCTTTCTTTAGAAGGTGGCCATCATTAGAGCTAATCTTGTTCCTGACTTTGCAGATTCAAACAGCTGCAGGAAAGTTTATCTGAACTTCTTTCTCACATTCTGAAGCCACTAATTTTTTCCCTACAACTTTACCTTCCATTACAAGTCTTAGAACACTGTATCTTTGTCTTGCCTCAATATGGCCACAGTACTCTAGTTTTCTGGTTCTAATTGTGTCCCCATATTCGTTATCCTTTTGCCTCAGAACGTCTTTGTCGATAATTCTTTGCATCCAGAAAATTTCTAACACTCATTATCACAGCTACATTTCAAATGCTTCAGCGTTCTTCGTTATTGCCTCATTAGTTGTCCGCATCTCCGGTCTGTACTAGAGTATCGGTACTATACAGCACTCGTTCGTTCGGAAGAGCCTTAGTTCCGAGTTTAAATTACAGATGGTAAAGAAAGGTCTCATTTAAAAAGACAGCAGCAGTCTTTTCAGTTCTGCTACTGATTTCCCAGGTCTGGTGGAATTTATCACTGGTCTGAATGGTACAACATTTATATTTTGATAACCTTTCCGTGGCTACGGTGTTAATTGTAATACCTAATCAGATCTTTGGGAGCTCGGGCAATAATCGTGTATCTGAATACGCTAAAATTCATTTTGAGAACCAAAATCATTGCCAACTCTTAACTTTTGTAAGTAGTGTCCACAGCTACATTATATTTTCTGTTACTAATAGCGTGTTGTCAGCATTAATCGCTCTTCTATTCACTTTCGACAAATTTTTCTACATTTTGTACGGCTCGCCTGAAGCGTGCCGCCAAATACCAGTAAATTACCAGTAGGGAAAAAAACCCAGCCTTGTCTTACTCCCACCGTTATCTTTCTCTACCTGAACTGATTTAAACTGGAGCACGCTTAACAGCTAAACTATAATTTGATTTCTATAAGCTGTGGTGCTAGAAATAAGCTGTAACAGGAAGACAGCACTAAAGGCATATCCAGGGGGAGTAACATTCTGGGCAATGCACCGTGCAGTCAAACTGCATTCCAAACTCAAAAACAAATCTTGAGAATAATATGAACAAAGATTCCTGCCAATATATTTGCCACGACTGAGTGCACATCAGCAAACAGCTCTACAAAGAGTCGTAGAACCAAAAACTGTGAAAATATTCGTGCCTCCAAACCCAGAAATCCTGTATATCAGAAAACTCTGCTCCAGTGTGAAATACAATTGCACAAACACCCTCCAAATAATACCAAATTTGTGTTTGAAGCCTATCTTAAAATATAATAATAATAATAATAATAATAATAATAATAATAATAAACCCCATGGAGGCCCAGGAAAAGAATAAGCCTCCGGTATGTTCTGCCAGTCGTAAAAGGCGACAAAAAGAACAAACCACTAATAGGGCCAACCCCCTTTTAGTGTGATTAGTTGGTTCAGGACAGAACTAAAGAAGCTCTGGAAAAGCGCCGTCATGGTCGGGGACGACGCTTGAACCCTATGCCCGCCCACAATGGTAATGACACTGCTAGCCAACTGGAAAATGATTTAAATCCAAATAGAGGTGTTTCGCAGGATATGCTTCCTGCAACCACTCTAGAAGGAAAACAAAGACAGAGGATGAGATGGTCAGATGAAGTTAATCGACACCTCGTGTTCTGTTATTACCAAGCAACAAACCTAGGAACCAACACAACTGGATACAGATCACAAGTATGTTGTTGATGTTGTTGTTGTGGTCTTCAGTCCTGAGACTGGTTTGATGCAGCTCTCCATGCTACTCTATCCTGTGCAAGCTTTTTCATCTCCCAGTACCTACTGCAACCTACATCCTTCTGAATCTGCTTAGTGTATTCATCTCTTGGTCTCCCTCTACGATTTTTACCCTCCACGCTGCCCTCCAACACTAAACTGGTGATCCCTTGATGCCTCAGAACATGTCCTACCAACCGATCCCTTCTTCTGGTCAAGTTGTGCCACAAACTTCTCTTCTCCCCAATCCTATTCAATACCTCCTCATTAGTTATGTGATCTACCCATCTAATCTTCAGCATTCTTCTGTAGCACCACATTTCGAAAGCTTCTATTCTCTTCTTGTCCAAACTATTTATTGTCCATGTTTCACTTCCATACATGGCTACACTCCATACAAATACTTTCAGAAACGACTTCCTGACACTTAAATCAATACTGGATGTTAACAAATTTCTCTTCTTCTGAAACGCTTTCCTTGCCATTGCCAGCCTACATTTTATATCCTCTCTACTTCGTCCATCATCAGTTATTTTGCTCCCCAAATAGCAAAACTCCTTTACTACTTTAAGTGTCTCATTTCCTAATCTAATACCCTCAGCATCACCGGACTTAACTCGACTACATTCCATTATCCTCGTTTTGCTTTTGTTGATGTTCATCTTATATCCTCCCTTCAAGACACCATCCATTCCGTTCAACTGCTCTTCCAAGTCCTTTGCTGTCTCTGACAGGATTACAATGTCATCGGCGAACCTCAAAGTTTTTATTTCTTCTCCATGAATTTTAATACCTACTCCGAATTTTTCTTTTGTTTCCTTTATTGCTTGCTCAATATACAGATTGAACAACATCGGGGAGAGGCTACAACCCTGTCTTACTCCCTTCCCAACCACTGCTTCCCTTTCATGTCCCTCGATTCTTATAACTGTCATCTGGTTTCTGTACAAATTGTAAATAGCCTTTCGCTCCCTGTATTTTACCCCTGCCACCTTTAGAATTTGAAAGAGAGTATTCCAGTCAACATTGTCAAAAGCTTTCTCTAAGTCTACAAATGCTAGAAACGTAGGTTTGCCTTTCCTTAATCTTTCTTCTAAGATAAGTCGTAAGGTCAGTATTGCCTCACGTGTTCCAGTGTTTCTACGGAATCCAAACTGATCTTCCCCGAGGTTGGCTTCTACTAGTTTTTCCATTCGTCTGTAAAGAATTCGTGTTAGTATTTTGCAGCTGTGACTTATTAAGCTGATAGTTCGGTAATTTTCACATCTGTCAACACCTGCTTTCTTTGGGATTGGAATTATTATATTCTTCTTGAAGTCTGAGGGTATTTCGCCTGTTTCATACATCTTGCTCACCAGATGGTAGAGTTTTGTCAGGACTGGCTCTCCCACGGCCGTCAGTAGTTCCAATGGAATATTGTCTACTCCGGGGGCCTTGTTTCGACTCAGGTCTTTCAGTGCTCTGTCAAACTCTTCACGCAGTATCATATCTCCCATTTCATCTTCATCTACATCCTCTTCCATTTCCATAATATTGTCCTCAAGTACATCGCCCTTGTATAGACCCTCTATATACTCCTTCCACCTTTCTGCTTTCCCTTCTTTGCTTAGAACTGGGTTTCCATCTGAGCTCTTGATATTCATACAAGTCGTTCTCTTATCTCCAAAGGTCTCTTTAATTTTCCTGTAGGCGGTATCTATCTTACCCCTAGTGAGATAGGCCTCTACATCCTTACATTTGTCCTCTAGCCATCCCTGCTTAGCCATTTTGCACTTCCTGTCGATCTCATTTTTGAGACGTTTGTATTCCTTTTTGCCTGTTTCACTTACTGCATTTTTATATTTTCTCCTTTCATCAATTAAATTCAATATTTCTTCTGTTACCCAAGGATTTCTACTAGCCCTCGTCTTTTTACCTACTTGATCCTCTGCTGCCTTCACTACTTCATCCCTCAAAGCTACCCATTCTTCTTCTACTGTATTTATTTCCCCCATTCCTGTCAATTGCTCCCTTATGCTCTCCCTGAATCTCTGTACAACCTCTGGGTCTTTTAGTTTATCCAGGTCCCATCTCCTTAAATTCCCACCTTTTTGCAGTTTCTTCACAAGTATACACAACATTTATTACCAGATACCCAGAAATAAAATTTTTAAGAGAACAATGACTAGCTGATCAGATCCGTGTAATAATAAAAAATAACAGGATACCCCAGTCAGAATTAGAAAACATCAAACAACAAGTACAACAAATACTAGAACAAAATAATGTGCAATCAGAAGAAGAAGAAAATACAGTAATGGACTCAAACATCCCAGAGCAAACAAACAAAGAACAACACGCATCAATTAAACAATCAGAGGAAAACGAAATCTTAAGACAGCCACCAGAACAAGCACAAATAGAACACAAAGTGACACACATGTTAGATATAGAATATATAGAATACAAAGACACAAATACAGACATTAGACCATTCTTGCATAGACTGCCAAATAACCCACAAGTCGAAACAGCAATAAAAACTATCAACACAATCATACACAACAAAATAAATGAAAACACAACTATGGAAGAGTTACAACTACTGGTTTATGTAGGAGCACTCACTACACTAAATATACACACTAGGCAGAGATCAGAACCAACCAACACACAGAAGAAACCCACAAAACCAGCACGGCAACACAGGCTACAGATCAGAATAGAAAAACTGAGAAAAGACATCGGACAGCTAACACAATTTATAAGAAATGAAATATCAGACAAAAAACGAAAAAGGTTAGGTAAAATCTCACAACAAGAAGCGATAGAGCAATTAGATGAAAAGAAGCAGACATTACAAGCATTGGCCAAACGACTTAGAAGATACAAAAAAAGTGAAAATAGAAGGAAACAAAACCAAACATTCATTCAACACAAACCAAAAGAAATTTTACCAGACAATAGATAACACACACATTAAAATAGACAGTCCACCAAACATAACAGACATGGAACACTTCTGGAGCAACATATGGTCAAACCCGGTACAACATAACAGACACGCACGGTGGATACAAGCAGAAACAGACAAATACAAGATGATACCACAAATGCCTGAAGTGATAATTTTGCAACATGAAGTCACCCGAGCAATTAATTCTACTCACAGTTGGAAAGCCCCTGGAAATGATGAAATAGCAAACTTCTGGCTAAAGAAGTTCACCTCAACACATTCACATCTAACTAAATTATTTAACAGTTACATTGTAGACCCATACACATTCCCTGATACACTTACACATGGAATAACCTATCTGAAACCTAAAGATCAAGCAGACACAGCAAACCCAGCTAAATATCGCCCCATAGCATGCCTACCAACAATATACAAAATATTAACTTCAGTCATTACACAGAAATTAATGACACATACAACACAGAACAAAATTATAAATGAAGAACAAAAAGGCTGCTGCAAAGGAGCACGAGGATGTAAAGAGCAACTGATAATAGATACAGAGGTGACATATCAAGCTAAAACTAAACAAAGGTCGCTACACTACGCATACATTGATTACCAAAAAGCTTTTGATAGTGTACCTCACTCATGGTTACTACAAATATTGGAAATATACAAAGTAGATCCTAAATTGATACAGTTCCTAAACAAAGTAATGAAAAACTGGAAAACCACACTTAATATCCAAACAAATTCAGATAATATCACATCACAGCCAATACAGATTAAGCGTGGAATATACCAAGGAGACTCATTAAGTCCTTTCTGGTTCTGTCTTGCTCTGAACCCACTATACAACATGCTAAATAATACAAATTATGGATACAATATTACTGGAACATACCCACACAAAATCACACATTTGCTATATATGGATGATCTAAAACTACTGGCAGCAACAAATCAACAACTCAACCAATTACTAAAGATAACAGAAGTATTCAGCAATGATATAAATATGGCTTTTGGAACAGACAAATGTAAGAAAAATAGCATAGTCAAGGGCAAACACACTAAACAAGAAGATTACATATTGGATAACCACAGCGACGGCATAGAAGCGATGGAAAAAACAGATGCCTATAAATACCTAGGATACAGACAAAAAATAGTAATAGATAATATAAATATTAAAGAAGAACTGAAAGAAAACTATAGACAAAGACTAACAAAAATACTGAAAACAGAATTGACAGCAAGAAACAAGACAAAAGCTATAAATACTTATGCTATACCAATATTGGCCTACTCATTTGGAGTAGTGAAATGGAGTAACACAGACCTAGAAGAGCTCAATACACTTACACGATCACAATGCCACAAATATAGAATACATCACATACATTCAGCAACAGAAAGATTCACATTAAGCAGAAAGGAAGGAGGAAGGGGATTTATCGACATAAAAAACCTGCATTATGGACAGGTCGACAATTTAAGAAAATTCTTTCTAGAACGAGCAGAAACTAGCAAAATACACAAAGCAATCACTCATATAAATACATCGGCTACACCATTGCAATTTCATAACCATTTCTACAACCCTTTAGATCACATAACATCAACAGATACGAAGAAAGTAAATTGGAAAAAGAAAACACTACATGGCAAGCACCCGTATCATCTAACACAGCCACACATCGATCGAGACGCATCCGACACGTGGCTAAGAAAAGGCAATATATACAGTGAGACGGAAGGATTCATGATTGCAATACAGGATCAAACAATAAACACCAGATATTACAGCAAGCATATTATTAAAGATCCCAATACCACAATAGATAAATGCAGACTTTGCAAGCAACAAATTGAAACAGTAGATCACATCACAAGCGGATGTACAATACTAGCAAATACAGAATACCCCAGAAGACATGACAATGTAGCAAAAATAATACATCAACAGCTTGCCTTACAACATAAACTAATAAAACAACACGTTCCACATACAAGTATGCACCACAAAATGTACTGGACAATGATGAATACAAATTATACTGGAACAGAACCATTATAACAGTAAAACAACACCACATAACAAACCTGACAGCATACTGACCAATAAAAAGAAGAAATTAACACAACTAATCGAAATATCCATACCCAATACAACAAATATACAGAAGAAAATAGGAGAAAAAAAATGAAAAATACATCCAACTGGCTGAGAAAGTCAAGGACATGTGGCATCAGGATAAAGTTGACATTATACCAATTATAGTATCAACTACAGGAGTCATACGACACAATATCCACCAGTACATCAAAGCAATACAGGTACATCCAAACTTATATATACAACTACAGAAATCTGTAATTAATGATACATGTTCAATTACTCAAAAGTTCCTAAATGCAATGTAACATATACCGTACAGTTAAAAGGAAGTCACGCTTGATCAAGGTCCATGTCACTTTCCATTTTTAACCAGACATAACGTCTGAGAGAGGAAAGGGAAATAATAATAATAATAATAGTAACAATAATACTTGAGTGATTTCTAATGGACCACCATTGTTACACTGTAAGTAAATTCCTTGAAAAATGAAGTGCAATTTTTATAACATAAAATTGTCACATTACCTTAAGATATTGCATTAATATCCTCATAGGTAAAACATTACAAGGGCCCGTTGGGGATATCTAAGATGGTGGAACAGCTGAATTGTGAAATAATGTTTGATAGGATTTGTTTTTGTTTTTTTTCCCCCTTAATTAAAGCATGGGGCCAGGCACATGGATGGGTGCAGACAAGTGATCATACACTGAAGCAGGGTATTTTCCCAGATAGAC
This sequence comes from Schistocerca americana, assembly GCF_021461395.2. Lineage (NCBI taxonomy): Eukaryota > Metazoa > Arthropoda > Insecta > Orthoptera > Acrididae > Schistocerca > Schistocerca americana. Next base: position 208,016,988 of record NC_060129.1, on the reverse strand, counting down.
TGAAGTACGCCATTGTTAAACCACTGCATAAGAAAGGGGACACGTCTGATGTCAACAACTAGTGCCCAATCTCTCTTCTGACTGCCTTATCCAAAATTCTTGAAAAAGTAATGTACTGTAGAGTAGCTTCACACCTATGTAAAAAGAAAGTTTTAACAAAATGTCAGTTTGGTTTCCAGAAAGGTTTTTCAACGGAAAATGCTATATATACTTTCACAAATGAAATATTAAATGTTCTGAGTAACTGGAAGTCACCCGTTGGGATTTTTGTGATCTATCAAAGGCTTTTGATTGTGTAAATCATGGAATACTTCTAGATAAGCTCAAGTACTGTGGTATGAATGGAACAGCGCTCAAATGGTTCAAGTCATACCTAACTGGAAGAGTGGAGAAAGTTGAAATAAGCAGTTCACATAATATGCAAAAAACTGGTGATTTCTCAAACTGGGGAACAATAAAGAATGGGATGCCGCAAGATTAGGTCTTGGGTCCTCTGCTGTTCTTAATATATATTAATGACTGGCCATTCTATATTCACGAAGATGCAAAGCTGGTACTTTTTACCGATGATACAAGTATAGCTATCACATCTGACAGACAAGAATTAAATGGTGAAATTGTAAACGATGTTTTCCAGAAAATCGTTAAGTGGTTCTCTGCAAATTGGCTCTCATCAAACTTTGACTAAACACAGTATATACAGTTCCACACAGTAAATGGAATGACCCCATTAATAAATATAGACTTCGATCAGAAATTGGTAGCTAGGGTAGAATATTCAAAATTTCTAGGTGTATGCATTGATGAGGGGTTGAACTAGAAAAAACACACTGAGGACCTGCTGAAACGTTTGAGTTCAGCTCATTATGCTATTAGGGTCATTGCAAATTTTGGCGATATGCAGCTGAGTAAATTACCACGCATGTTTCCATTCTCTGCTATCATATGGCATCATATTCTGGGGTAACTCATCATTGAGTGAAAGAGTGTTCATTGCACAAAATCGTGTAATCGGAATAATTGCTGGAGCTCATCCAAGATCATCCTGCAGACACTTATTTAAAGAGCTAGAAATCTCCACTGTAGCCCCACAAAAAAAAAAAAATTATATATATATATATATATATATATATATATATATATATATATATATGAATTAATAGAGGGAAACATTCCACATGGGAAAAATATATCTAAAAACAAAGATGATGTGACTCACCAAACGAAAGCGCTGGCAGGTCGATAAACACACAAGCAAACACAAACATACACACAAAATTCAAGCTTTCGCAACAAACTGTTGCCTCATCAGGAAAGAGGGAAGGAGAGGGGAAGACGAAAGGAAGTGGGTTTTAAAGGAGAGGGTAAGGAGTCATTCAAGCAGACAGAAATATGTCTGCTTGTGTCTGTATGTGTGGATGGATATGTGTGTGTGTGCGCGCGAGTGTATACCTGTCCTTTTGTGTATGTTGTGTTTGTTTGTGTGTCTATCGACCTGCCAGCGCTTTTGTTCGGTAAGTCACCTCATCTTTGTTTTTTTATTCACTTATGAAATTTGTTACTAACAATCTGAACAAATTCAAAAGTAATAGCAGTGTATATGGCTACAACACTAGGAGAAAGGATGATCTTCACCACTCAAGGTTAACTCTAACTTTGGCTCAGAAAGGGGTAAATTATGCTGCCACAAAAGTGTTTGGTCGCTTACCTAATAGCATCAAAAGTCTGACAGACAGCCATATAGCATATTTAAAAGGAAATTAAAATAATTTCTTAATGGCAACTCCTTCTACTCATTAGATGAATTTTTGGATATAGTAAGTGGGTAATCCCCCAACCTAAAAAAAAAGAGTTGTGTCATGTAATATTTTGTCTAATGTAATATCTTGTATAGACACCTTTTATTAACCGGACACGTTCCACATCATTACGAAGTGTCGTATTCATGATCTATGTAACAAGTACTAATCTAATCGAATCGTAGGCATCCAACATCTCCGCATGGACGGCCCATTGCAAACTTCAGCCTACTCATACATACTTAATGCCAAACTCATTGTCTGTAAGTTCACGTCGTAAACTGCATAAATGTTACGATACTCTACACGATTTTGTTATGTTTAATTCTGTGTCATTTACTGACAGGTCCCAATATTTCCATCAGGTATCATGGGGCCAATATGAAATAAATATTCACCCCCAGTGAATCAGGAATTCGTAACTGTCACAAACCAACCCCAAACTATTAACTGACCGTGGCAGCATACACATCTGTCACTGACAGTCGTACTACTATTAACAATTACACACACATATGTTTCAATGTATTAGTGGCCTGTTACAGTTGTGTTTACAACCAGTGTACACTGTAAACAGACTAGGTCTACCTTTGTGATTTCTGGCACTGAACACCCTTGTAAGACCTTAACACAAAACAGACCTGCATTAATGCCGTGTACAGAAACACCAAGTACTTCCTTACCTAACTTTTCACACAAAATAAGAACACAAACAAATCAAGATGAAATTCATGATACAATGCATTTGCAACCCAATTAGAATAATCTTGCACTTGATTCTTCTTGTGTTTTACACCTCTCAATGAATTATTTTGAAAGTAATTGCCTAGGCAGCAAACCTTAGTAAGACCAAGTCTTGGCATACTTCCGACTAAGGTGTAAATCTGGATGGATTCATTGGCATGTCAGTCTGACAATGGCAAGGAAATTATACAACAGCTTTCCTTGACATAATATCAGACAGACATCTGCCTTGGTAAAATCACATGCAGTTTTTTTATGAAGTTGTATACAATGTTCAGTTCTGAACTGTGAGCAAATGTGTACATCAAAGTATCCACTCATCACACATGGGGATGTGCTGCAGCCAAACATACAAATTGCGTCCATCCCTCAAAACTAGTTAGTAAAGGATTCTGTGCAATCTCAGCTACAATGAGGTGTATAAAGAGCTGTTCAATAGTACCAAATTAATTATACTGAAGCCTTCCGCACCAATTCACGACCGTACTGTTGCACAAGCAGGACTAAAGATGAAAATGCATTCATTAATGTTAACACTAATCACATATTCATATCTTGTAAACTGCCTCGTTCCACATAATTTCAATTAATAAAATCATTTGAATGATCTACGGAACATGTAACTAACCACTGTCAAATTTCGACCTAATCTAGATTTCAGTCTACACTAAAGATCTGAATGTCACCACAACTTAGACTTCATATTCACATTCGTCAGTTTTTTCAACTCTCAACCGAACTGTCTGCTTTTCATCTGACCTATACTTCTACAGATCAGTCTGTCTCCACAACCTATGTTCCAAAAATTAATACAGATACAAAGGCAATATTGCAGATGTTCTTTTTTCCTCCTGTTCACAAACATTTAACACAAAGTGCCACCACATCATCACATCACGGGACACAGCCAGCTGGTACGTTAAGTAAGCATACATTTCTGAAAGTACACAACTAACTACAAAACATAAGCGCTATACGATCTAAACGGGAATGCAAACATTATAGCAGTGGGAGAGATCTGACAGTCACTGGCAAGGCACAGCACGGACAACAGGCCTGTTTACACAGGTATCGAAACTTATAACTGACTTCCGAGGTACTTAAAAAATTTAAAACAAAGCTGTTATGACATGGCATAAAAGAGTTTCTTATCACTAAAGTGTATTTAAAGATCTCGTATCAGGGGAATAAACTATCTTCTCATTTCTACTACTGTGGACACATTTTTAGATCTCACAAAGGCTTTCTATCAGGTGAACTGCACACTTCTGTTGTAGAAACTGAGGGCGTGTAATATCAAACACTCATCTCAGGAGCTCCTGTCTAAATGCCTAAAAAGGACATAAATATTGTACAAATATAAATTATCAAAATGAAAAAAAAAGAACATTTAGTCTACGAGTGAAACAGTAATGCAGGATGCTTGCACCAGGGGTGTGTAAATGGTATTGTAGAAACTTCTAAGTCACATATAATTACTTGTGCTGACGAGTCTCTCTGCTGCTTTATGGTGAGAATGAGGAGGATATAACATTCAACACACAGGACAAAAGAAGTGACTAGTAAATATTTTAGTAACAAGGGCCTAAAAGACAATAGTACAAAATCACAGTTACTGCAGTTCAAAGAAAGCAATTCATGCCACAGATGTGTAGGAAATATTTGTGGAATTCAAGTACAAACAATGAAGACTTTAAATATATTATTTTGTACTTGGATGGTAATCTTCAGAGGGAAAACTGTGCAACATTTTACAACAGAAAATGAGCAGCACATTGTACTTACACAGCCAACTGTCTAACAGGATGACACACCCAAACATTATGCTGTACATAACCACAAAACAAGAAATAAATACAGTTTCTATCCATATATCTGGTGAAACAAATTGCCGGAGTCCATAGAGCACACATTGACACTCCCTTTGAAACAAAATTAAAATTTTCTTTGTAAATAAATGTCTGTATTCACCGAAAGAAATCTAAGCTGTATATATTATCGATTAATCTATGTAAATATATATGTTATGTATTAAAACTTTGTACACAAATATTTTATATGTACCATACCTTTGTAAACAATATGATGTTTGCAAAAGTCACCATATGTTTACAACACACAAAAAGAAATTTAAATGAATAAGTACTAAATCACTCACTCAGATGTACTGATTTTTTTGTGTGATAACTGATTGCACACATGACAAACTGCAACATAGTATGTAACCATCCAAAATAAAATCTTGTATTTGTCTAAGAACACTAGAGAAATAATACAGGAGTCACAGTAATGGTTGAAGTTTTTAACATAATGTCAAAATCTGATCAAGAATATAAATGGTGAAAAATAAAAATGGTTAGTCACAAATATCTACTCAAACGGTATTATGTTATCATATCACATACAAGTGTAAACAAACAGGCAACATTTGCACCAAAACAGTTTCTGGTACAGGATCAAACTATCTGTTGCCAAACTACATTATACAGCTGGAAATACCGGTAAAAGTGTTGCCTCGAAGTGGCAGAGGCGTTAACTGAATTTCAATACAGTCCGCCACACACCGAGGGTTGGAAATCTTCAAGAATCAACCTTAGATTTGCATACGTGAATTTTAACTACTAACGTAAGGAAATTTATGTTTTTTTTTTACTAACGATCACCAACCGCCATATTTTGACAGTGTTTCGCTTTGCTAACCTGGAATATAAGCTTGTCTTTCTTCTGACAGTTGATCTTAAGACGTGTTGGCGATTTTCAACTTAAATTTTCATGCTCAGAGTGTCAGCGAAGCATATATACTCAACTAAGAAACGGTTGCAAGGGCGCCGTTAATTGGTGGAGTGCAACTGTGAACATGAAGTCGTAAAATCCATTAGAGCCCAAACTGACACAAGCAACATTAAACAAAAGCCATATTTCGATGTCAACGTGAAAAGTAAATAAAACAGCATCAACAAGTATTTCGTCACCTGTCAACGCCCAATTGTCTCACTCGAGTCGGGCAACAACAGACGGATCAGATCGATAACAAGTCCAAGTGCACATACTGCAGAACCATCTACCGGTTATTCTGCCAAACAGGTCAATAAGAACGCGGGAAATAATTTTAAAATCTAGTTTCATTTATATCCAACCACTGTGCAGTACATGCAGAAGATTCCAAGTCACACATTATTGTTCATGCGTGGGTTGCCAAAAAACCATACATTTTGTTTATAGTATGCATTTTAACCATCAGCTGCTAGTTTCGGATATTAACCATTATCCATGAGAGAGGGTACAGCCAACGAGTTGGGTACAGCAGACTAGTTTCTCCTGCGATTGTACATGATGGAGGCCAGTCAAGGAATATTTTAGAGAACTGGTATAAAAAATTTATTTCGAAGGCCCAGTCAAATCTTTACAAGTTTATCCCTCGAGCGACTTAACGTTGTGCCTACGTAAGACTAGTCGCTTGTCTTTCAAAACCGAGGCAGTTCTGTCCAGTTAAAGCTACTGACAAGAGACGCCTTGCTGAAACTGCTAGCGAATTCACGCCATTGGTTTTAGCCAATAGCGTGCTTGGGATACAGGCCACGTTTGTGGATGCTGGAGTGTTCTGCGGTGCGGAACACAGCTGCCTCTCTCTCTTGTAACGCAGACCTCGAGCAGAACAGTCGTCTTTTTGGAAGGCAGAGCCTCTGACTCTGCTTTTCATGACCGGCCACCAACGTATGTTAACTTGAACCGCTTCCCCTTCCGTTGCCTGCTTCAATTAATTGTTCGACCTCCTAGACTGGCCTAAACCAGGTAACTTGCGACCCTAGGCGCGCCCCTTGTACGCTGTACCTTGAAATATATCCTCTTTATTGTACCTAATTTCCTGTTTTGTCTTTTAACGGCAGCCCTGGATGCCCACTAGGCATACGTAAGTACCCAGTCCCCCCTTCCCTGCCCGTATACATTGACATTGGAGTCAGAAGTGGGGTCGTATTCATTAACATGATGTCTGTCGGTTTGGCATAAGATATGACTGTCAGTATTCTATGACAAATTGTTTGCACCAATTTCACTGGATAATTTCAATATTGTTCAGCTTCAAACGAATATGGGATATTTTTAACTAATCTATTGTACCCTACATGCTAGATAATGATGGGTAATCGAAACTGGTAGATGACTAATGGAACAAATAAACAGCTGATGGTTAAAATGCATTTTATATAATATCTTATGGCTGTTCAGCCTCACCTTGTGTAAACATTACAAATTTTTTTGGATGCTGTATTTGTTGACAAAATAGATCGGTTGGCTTCAGGACTGTAATTGTAACTGCTACCCTGAAAGAAACAGTACAACAATTCGATAAAAAACATTTAAGATTCATTTATATACTTTTATTTTTCTGATGACAGCCAGTATTAACACTGGATGCACCGAACACGGTTCCCATGGTGGACTTGCACGTAGTTGACGAGGGTTTCCGGTATTGTCCATCAAGTGGGGAGGGGGGGAGGACTATTGCGAGATATTCATGCACAAGACTTTCACTCACAACTTACGTATTATTTATTAATCTGAGACAATGAAAAATGAAAAGTAGATGAATGTTAAGTTCACGGCACTATAAATCGGTAGACAAAATCTCATTTTTGGAACGTTTGCACATTGCATTTATTAAACAGATCCTAGCAGAAACTATGCCGAAAGAATGGTCAATATGATGTTCACTTAAAATCATTGTCATCTGTGCTTGATTCAAGATCATCCTCATCCTCGTCATTTCTTGAGAGTGTGGTATTGATGATAACTTTGTCAATAGTCATTTCCATTATTCTATTATTATAGTCTTGCACTTTTCCACAGTAACCTCGCCAGTCCTGTGCAATAAATGAAAAGAAGGCAGCCTTAACAAGATTCTGCAGCTTTTCCTTCTACATGTAACCACTTACATTTTTCTCCTGAAACCGCGTTTTATTTTGGCCCATTAAAATTCTGTAGGATTTAGATCGCAGTTACAGGGCAGCAAACAGCCTCTGCTCCCAGCGATTTTATCCATGACCTAGGCTGGTTTGTTTCATTTTATTTCAGTTAACAGTCCAGCCTTTCTCAGTGGTTGCACTTTATTTTTCTGTCTCGAAACCACTCTAACATTGTGATCCTGAGACCTTATTTATTAGGCGCTCTGTCAACTTTGCTGGGTATGCCGCATTACCCGGCACCATTACAGAATTGGGTGGAAAAATTAGGAACTACCATACCTGCAAACCATTTTTCGGAATCAATGGAGTTCATTTGTCCAAGATAAATTACCTACAGTTGAGTTCGCCCAAAACCGGAGGTGTGGTTGCTTGCCAATCCTACGCTACCAATAATCAAACCCTCTGAAGTGCTACCCTACGGAATAACACCTTTAACTACGGCTATTAATAAAATATCGATATTATTTAAATTGTACCAATATAGGTCGGCGAAATTTTTCTTCACCGATATATTGATATCGAAATTGCAATATCAAATGCCGATATTATTAATTTATATTATTTTTTTCCACAATTTCCGGTAAATATTTGAAGTTGTTAGTTGAAATATGAGTAGAACTTAATTTCACATTCACGCTGTGAAATAGTCCTACTACTTTTTGAGCTTTCATCCCGTCCAGTCTTTCTCTTTGACTGTGTGAAGCAAATACAGATGGCACAAAGAAGAAGTCCGATGGGGGACGGTGTGAATGGAATAACAAGATATCCGAGGCGAAGAAGTAGTACACCAGTTCCGTTAAAAAACAATTTTTAACGCAACTAATATATCATTTCTTCTTATCGACATTCTTCAAAAACAATTGTTGAAATTAATGAACAAAAATCTAAATTACAAGTTTGGTCTTTGCGGTGAGCAGGACGTGTGAGACGAAATGTTGACGTTGCTACCAACAGAAACTGCAACGTCTAGCTTCACCACGCAAATTTGACAGTACAACTGTTGGGTCGCTGGCCTTTGCAGAAATGAAAAAAAACAAGGAAGTCGACATGAAGTGTTCCAGACAAATCAGATATGTTTCAAAACCGAACGACAGACTCATCAGGCACATTTTATTGTGCCACTTACCTGCAGTTAACATTGTTAGCAGTCTGCAGCTCGTGGTCGTGCGGTAGCGTTCTCGCTTCCCATGTCCGGGTTCGATTCCCGGCGGGGTCAGGGATTTTCTCTGCCTCATGATGACTGGGTGTTGTGTGGTGTCCTTAGGTTAGTTAGGTTTAAGTAGTTCTAAGTTCTAGGGGACTGATGACCATAGCTGTTAAGTACCATAGTGCTCAGAGCCATTTGAACCATTTTTTTGAACAAAGTTAGCAAAGTGGTTGTTGCCAAGCATGAACATGCACCGTTTTCCTTTCACGTCTTGCTCTAAGGGGAATGATGCTAACTTCATAATGTACAGAATATCTAATAATATATCAAATCTTAAATATACAGCTCTAAAGCTGGCAGTATATTTAGAATGTGCAGCAAGTACTTTTTGGCTGGTATGTCGATATATTTCCTGTCGACATATCGATAATTTCTTCTATACATCGATGTCCTATAACTATACAGTTAAAAAATATCGATGTATCGGATTCCCTTTCCTTACATTGGCACTACATCCCAGGTAGGGACTTGGCCTCCTAGATAATTTTCTGCCATTCCTCTCTGGACTGCGCTGTAGACCTCTAGTTATGGCAACCAACTCGGACAGTGTCTTCTCCAACTTCATCACTCCATCTCAGCCTTCGTCGGCCTCTTGCTCTTCTTCCTCCAGGTTCACTGCAGCAGGCTTTCCTTGCAGGATCTGTCTCACTGTGTCGTATTACATGTCCAGCCCATCTCAATCTCCACAAATTTATGAACTTGACCACACCACTCTCCTTACAGCAAACATAAAGCTCATCATTCCTTTGCATTCTCCAACTCCCATTTTCATACACAGGGTCAAAGACTCTCCTCAATGTACTCCTTTCGTATGATGTCAGTCTACCTTCACCCTGCTTTGTAGTCGTCCACGTTTCTGAACCGTATGTCAGTGTTATTTAGGTGTATCAGCATTTTGTAGAATCGGTACTTTGACTCTCGTGATAAAAGCTTGGATTTAAAATGTCACAGCATTCCAAAATAACATCGATTTGAAGCATGTATGCGAGCCTTAATTTCTGTCAAAGTGCTTCTATCTTTGCTCCCAGATAACTGAAACATCTCACTCACTCAAAAGTCAGACCATCGAAGGTGACTGTGGTCTGTAAAGGTTGATTTGTACCATTATACATCCTTCATTAATTTTCAGGCCCATCTTCTCTGCCCTCAGTCTTAGAGCTGAGAAGGGACTTTCAAAGTCTCTAAATGTTCTACTTATTTGGTCCAAATCATCTGCTTATCCCAACAATTGTACGGAGTTATAGCAGATAGTACCTCTTGCCTGGATACCCAATTCACGCACCACTTTTGCAAGTGCCAGATTGAAGAACAGGCAGGGAAGACCATCACTTTGTCTTAGCCCAGTTGATGTGGGAAACCGGGGTGATGGCCTTTACTGAACTCACACAGTACATTGTGGGTGCCTTAGGGTAACGCCTATCAAATACACCAACCTCTTTGGCACCCGAAATTCTCGCATTGCCTCATAAAGTTTATGCCCTGTTTATTGTGTCTTATGAAGATTTGAAATCAATGAAAAGATGGTGCACACCAACATTAAATTCGTCGGTCTTTTCTAGTATTTGTGGAGAGTAAAAATCTGGTTCAGAGTTGACTTTCCTGGCGTGAATTCACATTAATAATGTCCAATAATGTTTTCTGCTATAAGTGGGAGTCTACCAAACAAGATATTTTACAATACTTTATATGTAATATTTAGGAGTATTACGCCTCTGTAGCTGCTGCATTTACATATACCACCTTTCTTGTGTATCAAACACACTATCGCTACATTCCATTCTTCTGACAACTCTTTTGCCAGATAAGGCACAAAATCTTGTATACCCTGAGATTTAACTCAGCTCCTCTGGCTTTCAATAATGCTGGTGCTATATTATCAGTCCATGGTGCCTTAGTGTTCTTCAGTCAGGCAAATTTTTTCTTTTCTCCTTGAGAGAGAGAGAGAGGGGGGGGGAGTGTGGCCTCACCATCTTCTTCTGGCTGCTCTGGAGCATCCAACAGTTCACTAAAATATTCAACCTGGTGTTCCAATATCTCTTGCTCATCAGTCAATAATTCTCTATTTTTACTTTTTCATTTATTAACATGCAGCTTAAATGTTCTTCTTTCACTGTCAATTGTCTGACAGAATTTTCGACATCTTTTTTTTTCAGCTGTCTCCAGTTCTTCAGTCTGCTTTGTTTTCCATTCCCTCTTCTTCTCGTGACCCAATTTCTTCTCTTCCTTCCTTTTATCTTGATAATTTCTTTCTGCTAAACGTCTATACGATTTATCTAGCATTTTCCTATCAACCGAGTTTTTCTCATTACTTATTCTTTTACAGTCTTCATCAAACCAGGAATTTTTTGGTTGTTTTCCTTCTTTCCCTAGCACTTCTTCTGCTCCCTTAATGACTGCATCCCTGTGAGCATTCCATTCCTGATCCAGAGTATCACTTACATTAGGAGTGTATACCGCAAGTTTCCCTGTAATCTTCTCAGAGTACGTTTTTGCAAATCTTTTCAGTTTTTCCTTTTATACCATATACTTTCTTTGAAACATTCCTCTGACTTTCCTCACATTAGATATTCGAGCTCTTAGTTTTGCAATTACAAGATGATGGCCTGAATCCACATTAACTCCTCCATAGGTATGTACATCTATTAAGTTTGAGAAATACTTGCCATAAATAATTACATGATCGTTTTGGTTGAGGGTATGCTGATCAGGGCTGCATCATGTTGTTTTATGGATCCTTTTGTGTGGGAACTTAGTACTACCTACTGCCACACTATGTTTTAGTGCAAACTGAACAACTCTGTGTCCATTACCATTTGTGTATTCATGGAAGTTATGCTTTCCTATTGCTGGACAGTAATACTCTTCTTTTACAATATGTGCGTTGAGGTCTCCAATAATAATTTTAACATCAAGCCCAGGGCATCTGACATAGGTACTCTCAAAGTTATCACAGCAGGTGTCTTTGTTCTGGTCATCTTCTACTTCTATAGGTGCACGTACATTGGTCGATGAATAGTTTGCGAATTGGGTCTTCAATGTCATTTGTGATATTCTAGACATTATTCCAGTAAATCCACCCATTATATGCCCAAATTTTTGTCTTCCTGCGGAGTCTGTAGCAAATTCATAATCGCTCAGCAGATCGAGGTAGGAAATTATCCAGCTTCCCAAACTGAGCACTCTGTGTCCATTCTGTCACATTTCCTGTAGGGCAGCTGTGCGTGTCTCGGTTTTATAGAGCTGTTCTATCACTGTCCTCAGGGCCTCCACCCTGAATAATGACTTTAGATTCCAGCTTCCAATAAACATATCGTTTTCCGTTTTCCGTTTGCCTTTGCCTTCCCCTTTATCAGTGCTGTGTCGTTGTCCACATATCAGTCTGGCTTCCTTACTTTGAGTTTACTGAACAGGGTTTTTGTACGGGAAGGGGATGTTAGCCGCTTGCCCAACTCCCTACTCGGAGGACAAGGACTCGTATCGGGTTTACTGCTTTAGAGAAACTGCCTTCCCGGCCCTATGTTGTGGGACACACTCTATCTGGCTCCTCTGTCGAGATAGAACGTCTCCCTGGGTGACCCTGCCAGTAGCTACGCTACCGTCGGCAAAGCTCTCGACTCGGACGGAACACACGAGCTGTCCTGGTGTCCTCTGGGAGGGATATCGGATTCCTGATATTTTTAAAAGTATCGACGTTCGTACCTGTGACACCTTCTGCTCGCTGGTATTTGACGAACGTCCGAGACTCGTTCAGGTAGCACACTCCACCGGCACCCCGCCTGCCGCTTTTCCCCTGTAACAGGAGGCTGTAATGCCGAGCCACAATGTCACGACGCTCCAGATCATTTATTGCGCTCTCGGCGCCAAACTAAACCCACCGGTTTCAAAAGTTTTGCGAGGGAACTACGTCTCCATTTGCATCCAATCTCTGGTACCGCGCGCCGCAGCATTTGAATCCGCGCCAGACGTCATGAACGTCGAAGACCCATAGAGGTCTCTGCACCATGGCGCCGTAATGCTCGGTTTACACCAGCAAGCTATTGCAGCAATTTACTTGCGAGGAGGAACTTGCCGCGAGATTTGCGAGTATAAACATATCGCCAAGTCGACTCGCGACCGCAGCAATTGATTGCGGAAGTGACTTGCTGCACGTTTTCCGCTTCCAGGGTGAACACCACGGGAGAAGTATCTGCAAGTAACTTGCACCTTTTACGATTTATTTTTATTTCCTGCAAGTAGGAAGCGCAAGTTATAGTAAGTGTGTCGTCTGCATAACACTCACATTTAACATTTTACTTAATGTTGTGACTTAATTTTATGCAACCATCTAACGTATTATATGCAAACAAATTTCAGAAATGGAGGAGAAACGGGAATGGATGAAGCAGGATACAGAACATTTTATTGAAGCCGTGGAGAGCTACCCCGAAATACGGAACGTGCATAACCGAGACTTTAAGGATAGAGTAAAGAAGATGAGTGCATTAAATGAGATCTCGTCGATATTCGACACATCTCTGGAAGAAGTACATAGAGAGTAGCCTAACTTGAAGATACAACCCCTTTGCCACCTGCATCCACTCGCTTGTTGTTTTAGGAGTCTAGAAAAAGACGATGTGTAATTATTACATGTTATATTTACTTAGCTTGTCACTTTCCATTTTATGATCATTAGAAAAAAAACATTTTTATAAGGATATCATTCTGTAAAATGCAGTTTATTTCAATAAAAATTTAATTTCACTGCTGTGTTTTCTCATACCCTCAAATAATTTTCCCTTTTCAAGACGTTAAAAATGGCTCTACATACGTCGGGTACGATCAGAGAAATCGTGCTGACGGGAATATGAAACAAGTACATTAGGGACTTTGAATGAGTCTCCTACAAAGAAAAGATTTCAAAATTCAAACTTTTTTGGTTGTGTGTTTCACATAAATAAATGAAATGCCTATTTTATTCGTAGCTCACCGGTAGCTATAAATCGTAGAGTGACTAGCAAATGTTCCTTTGCTGAAATAGCAGTACCGAAGTTTGTGTCTCGTTTTGATATGACGTGCGCTATTAACATCAACAAATACTCCAGATCATTTGAGGACATTCTGCAAAAGTATCCGAGCTCTCGATACTAAGTTCTTGCAAAAGGTTATTACAGGCACCATTTTGCGATCTTCTCATTATCTACTCTCTAACCCAAACACTTCTCTTTTCTTTTTCACGTTTTGCATTACAATTACAAGAGCTGCAGCATATCTCAGCCGCCTACTTGTCATTTTACGCTTCGGCTGACACTCGAAGTGGTACTGAAAGCATATGTGAACAGTATCAGCAAGTTGTTGACGCAAGTTTCTTGCAAAAGAACTTGCGGAAGAATCTTGCTTAATTCTTGCGCTGCTGTGTAAACACAGCTGCAAGCAGCTAGCAATAACTTCTGCAAGCGACTTGCTAGTGTGAACCCAGCTTGAGCTGTGGCGGCGCACGCATCCCAGCCCTCTTTTAGTGCGAGGGCGCCACACTGGAACACGTGTTCCCAGCGGCCAATAGCGGCGCCCCCGATAGGAACACTTAAGCGCCTGCCTCTCGCTCAGTCAGCCAGTCACTCCCGCTCACGCCGCGGTGAGTTACGCACAGCTGATTGTCGCTGTTGCTACTCGAGATGTCGGGACGAGGAAGGGGACGTAAAGCTGCTGCCTCGGCGGGGTTGCTGCTCACGCTAGCAGGAACATCCGGCAAGAAGAAGAGGAAGACTGCAGCGCAGTGCTTTCGCTGCCAAAAGCTTGGCCACGTCGCCAAGCACTGCAGCTGAGCAGTCGCGTGCACACGACACACGTGACTGCAAGAAGCAGAGGGACGCCCCCTGCACCTGCGCCAACTGCGGCGGCGCACACGCGGCCAACGCCCGTTCCTGCGCCTACAGAAGAAACTGGCGCGGACCGAAGCAGAAGACGCAGAAGCAAGTGACCACCACACACGAAGAGGTGGACCCTTTGTAGGGAAGCAGCCTACTCACGCTGTAGTAAATTCACATCAGTCTTTCCATTGCGTGCCAGCCAGTCCGCTGTAACTAGCTCTCTGGCGTCATAAATGTTGCGCAATACTTTAAAAATCAAGCAAATAACCTAAAACATTTCTAGCATGTCAGGAGTAATACTAAATTAATATGTGTTCAATATCAGTTCGATAACTTTAACCATTTTCGAAATTTGGACGTTTTTCTATAAAAATCATTGGCGCAACAGAAAAGAGCTAGAAACTTAAAAATTTATATTTAGATTCCTTTTTCATAATTATTTAATAGAAACAGTCTTCTGGATCTCACAATTTAAGATTTTAGTTGAAATTCATGATTTTCTGGTTTTTGTCTTAAAAATTAAGGAAGCAAGATAGATTAAGTAGGCTAATAAATAAGGCTAGGATGTTTATATTTAAGTAGAATGGAGATCCGCTATAACCATAAGGATGTGAGAAGTTTCATTTGAATACCTATAAAACTATAGCGATAGCGTATCTCCAAAGGGCCAGTTCAGAGCTCGTCTACTGCGTGCAGGGTGATTAAATTAATTCTCTCGCCCAAAATATTTAACTTAGCCACGTCAAACTTTTATTATGATTACTTACCTGTGTGCTGAATGCACATTTAAATTAAGAGCTTCATCGGCCATCAGCAAAAGAAGCTATGATTTATTCGGTAACTTAATGTGGTGCATTACTAGCCCAGCGGCTAGTTGGGAGAGCCGATTTGATCAGGCGTTCCCTTAGCCGTCTGCACCGCGCCTTTATATATAAGAACGCTGCGCGAGGAAGGAAGGCCCCAGTTCTCTCCAGACGCTGAATAGCACGCCATCTGTGTCGGGAGTCGCGTCGCGTCGGTATCGTTGCTATAAACAGCCTCGGATGCTGTATTAAGTTACTCGGGATACGCGTAACCATGAAATCATTTTCGAGTGAAGTGTTAATTCTGGGATGACTTTAATTATCGATCTTCAGTTTGCGTATGTCGTATTTTCACGTGCTGCCGCGGGACAAACATTCTACCATTATTTAGCGTGGCGTTTGATGAACATTATCATCAAATTATGGCGAGCATTCATTTAAACATTTAATTTGGACAGGTATAGTTGCATCAGCGCATTAGACTCTGAATGGCTCTGTTAGATTGTGTGGATTTTTCTTTTTCTTATCATCTGAGACTTTCAGAATACAGAGAAATTTTAGAAAATCGTTTTTGATTATGAATCCCAGACAATCTCCTAATTTCTCAGAGCTATAAGCTGCAGCTATGAGTGTGTTTCTCAGATGAAGTGGGCATTAGGAATTCTAATTACAGGCTTCACGTTTTGCTAATCACTTGCTGGTTGCCAATATTGTAGTTAGAAAGCCAGTGATGAGAACGGCGAAAGACAGCATAAATAATAGGAACATTTTAAACAACATTATTCCACCTGACGCCCCACATATGGATAAATCGGCCGGGAAGTGTTTCAACATTCAAACATTTATGCAACAGTAAATAATAATTTTCCACCGCCGCCCCACAACTTGCACAGAAGACGTCGTCACCAGGCGCCTTAACGACGCCGTACAAGAAGCCACGTCCGCCTTCAAATCCGCCGTGGCAGAAGAGAGGGCGGCCATGCTGGCGGCACCGGGCGAGGCTCGGCGTCAGATTGCTGTGCTGACGCAAGAGCTTTGCTCAGCCAAAGCAGTTTCCGCCACGACAGTCGACTCCGCCACCCGGGCGACCCCTCCACGCGAGGAGTTCGCGACGGTGGCCACGCAGACAGACGAGCCTGCCGAAGGGGAGGCGACACGGCACGAGGAGGACACCGAAGCAGCAGCGCGAGAAGAAGAGTGGGAAGAAGTCCCATTCCTCCCACTTCCAGACATGTACGGCGCAAACGCTGTAACGAAGAAGATCGCCGACTCGATTCGGAATGGTACTTACCCCCACGACGACAACCCTTATCCTTTCGTTCCACCTAACCATCCTAAACCTCCACCCCCACATCACCCACTTGGGTATCCAGAAGGCCTTGTTGGTCTTTCTAGGGAGGATTTCAATCTGATTGATTCCCACCCTATCTTCACAGAGTGGCAAATGCGCTACATCATCTTCGCTCTGATCAACGGAGAATATGATAAAGCAGGATACACTATGCACACTATCCCAACCGAGGGAGAGCCCTCAGCAACAAGTAAGAAGAAAAAGAAAAATCGTCATATCGACAAGCTCAAGAAATAGGTCATCGGCACTCCTTGCCAGTCCAGAAAAACCTACCAGTACAGAAAGAAGATTCGACAAGATTCCTAGGGGAGTAAAGACCAACAGGCCACAAACTTCCAATCGAACATCCTCACAGTAAGGAAGTCGTACTAGGAGCAGCAGCAGCAGCCAGCCAGTCTAATCGGGGGTACGTCGGTAGACACCTCGCCTTACGTCAGACAGCTTACTTCCTTGTTCTGTCTACGAGTGGACGGGTTTGTCTCCTTGTGACTCCGTTGTTCGGTCTTGTCGAACTCGTTCCGTCCTCCGCCGGTCGCGTCCCTCCCCTCCCGTTGCGCTGTCGTTCGCCGGCCTCTCCGCGCTTTTCGTCATTGCTACCCCGCTACCGTCCCGGTCGCAGTTACAACACAATCTTCTCTCGCAAAACTGACAAAAGCTCCCGCAAGCTGGGCACAATCTCTCTGACGTAGTAGAATTCCTCTAGAGTGTTTCGAATGTCCTGCGTATTGAAATCGTTTCTTTCGTGCATGACCTCGTCGCGCCTCGTCTTAAGTGAAACCACGTACATTCGTCAGGTAGCTGGACAGAACTGAGACTACATTACCAGTAAAAATTTAACGGTACGTACGTGCACTGCAGTTCGCTACTTCACGTGAGGAATACTGGGACTGGAGGAACGGGAGACTCCTGTATGTTCACTCCCATCCCGGCGTGCGACACGTCAGAGCTACGGTGTGTACAGTAATCCCCTGCGTGTAGAACTGAGCTGGCTTTAGGAACAATAGAGCATGTGTCACTGAAAAATGATGTTATTGAAAAATGATGTTATTGAAAACTGGAACACACCCTTCTAAGTAACTCTGACACCTGCAAAATTCTAACGCAAATTCTTTACAGACGAATGCAAAAACTGATAGAAGCCGACCTTGGGGAAGATCAGTATGGATTCCGTAAAAATGTTGGAACACGATTCAATGCTGACCCTACGACTTGTCTCAGAAGAAAGATTAAGGAAACGCAAATATACGTTTCTAGCATTTGTAGACTTAGAGTAAGCTTTTGACAATGTTAGCTGGAATACTCTCTTTCAAATTCTGAAGGTGGCAGGGGTAAAATACAGGGAGCGGAAGGCTATTTACAATTTGTACTGAAACCAAATGGCAGTTATAAGATTCGAGGGGCATGAAAGGGAAGCAGTGGGTGGGAAGGGAGTGAGACAGGGTTGTAGTCTCTCCCCGATGTTATTCAATCTGTATATTGAGCAAGCAGTAAAGAAAAGAAAAGAAAAGTTCGGAGTAGGTATTAAAATCCATGGAGAAGAAATAAAAACTTTGAGGTTCGCCGATGACATTGTAATTCTGTCAGAGACAGCAATGGACTTGGAAGAGCAAAAAAATGGTTCAAATGGCTCTGAGCACTATGGGACTTAACATCTATGATCATCAGTCCCCTAGAACTTAGAACTACTTAAACCTAACTAACCTAAGGACATCACACAACACCCAGTCATCACGAGGCAGAGGAAATCCCTGACCCTGCCGGGAATCGAACCCGGGAACCCGGGCGCGGGAAGCGAGATCACTACCACACGAGCTGCGGACTTGGAAGAGCAGTTGAACGGAATGGACAGTGTCTTGCAAGGAGGGTATAAGATGAACATCAACAAAAGCAAAACGAGGATCACAGAATGTAGTCGAATTAAGTCGGGTGATGCTGAGCGAGTTAGATTAGGGAATGAGACAGTTAAAGTTCTAAAGGAGTTTTGCTATTTGGGGAGCAAAATAACTGATGATGGTCGAAGTAGAGAGGATATCAAATGTAGACTGGCAATGACAAGGAAAGCGTTTCTGAAGAAGAGAAATTTGTTAACATCGAGTATAGATTTAAATGTCAGGAAGTCGTTTCTGAAAGTATTTGTATGGAGTTTAGCCATGTATGGAAGTGAAGCGTGAACGATAAATACTTTAGACAAGAACAGAATATAAACTTTTGAAATGTGGTGCTACAGAAGAATGCTTTAGATTAGATGGGTAGATCACATAACTAATCAAGAGGTATTGAATAGGATTGGGGAGAAGAAGGGATCGATTGGTAGGACACGTTCTGATGCATCAAGGGATCACCAATTTAGTATTGGAGGGCAGCGTGGAGGGTAAAAATCGTAGAGGGAGACCAAGAGATGAATACACTAAGCAGATTCAGAAGGATGTAGGCTGCAGTAGGTACTGGGAGATGAAGAAGCTTGCACAGGATAGAGTAGCATGGAGAGCTGAATCAAACCAGTCTCAGAACTGAAGACCACAACAACAACAACAACATGGGAAAATATTGAAAATTTTTTAAATTATAATAATATAGCACCAGTTACGTTTTCTGTCTAATCTAGTAGGTGATTCGCCCAGATGAGGTTCGGAAAATCTCCTCGCAGTGTACTTTGCCGCGTGCGTAGCAGCTCTCAGTCGAGACTGCGTGGAGCAGGCCTTTCTTCTGTAGCACTGAGTCACAGCACTCTAGTACAATCTCCACCACTTGTCGTTCACAGCTGCGAATTGCCGGTTTTTAGGAGTCGACGGGGAACCAGAAAAACCTCGTGACAGTCCAGGGACGGCCTCTCGGCGCACTTTATAAATTAAGACACGCGAACGCAGCACGACACGATACAGCACAACTACAACGAAACGCACAGCAATAAACAGCCCTGCAGGACTGCAGCTGGAAACACTCCCAGATTCACCGAAACCTACGGGTCGCTTCCTGTTGACGTAGGGTCGTGAACACGTGCCAATGAGCAAGGTTTCACAGAAAAAGTATAGAAAAAAGCCCGAAAAGTATTAATTTCTAATTATATAACATGAAAAATACTTTTTGTCGTTTTTTATCCGACTTCAGACTTGAAATTAAATCATTCTCGAAATTCTTGGAACGCCTGGGATCGATACCTTGTCAGCATCAATGCTGATAGCAGGCAGAAACCGTCGAGATTCTCAGTTTCTAACGGTGGAAATGCATATCCTCCTAATTCCATCTATTGTACTATAAATTTTTTCCTTATTTCGTTGCCTGAAGATATGACATTTCTGTGTCTTTATATATTGTTTTACTATTTGTATATATAGATTTATGCATTTATGTGAATGCGTAATTGGTTTGGTTTGTAAATATTATTTGTATTTTTACGCTGGGTCTTGCCTACGGAAAACTGCTATCGAACGATTACATTGATAGGTCGTGTGAAGAATCAGAGTGTTTAGGATCTTTGGTAGTGTTAACTCTGCCGCGTGGGGCGCGGGCAGTGAGAGTCTGGCGGGAGTAGCGAGTGGAGCAGGTGTTGTGTGACGCTCCCGCGAGTTGCCGCGCTTTCGGGGTTTGGCAGCAGGTAATTGCGCTCGACTCGCTATGATAGTTTCTGACACGGTGTCGCGGACGGAAAGCATTAGCTGGCGCACATCAAGAGCCCGTTTCGCCTGGTGACCGTGTGGAGAAGAAGGTGCGCCAACATCCAGCTTCTGCAACAGCGACGGCCGACAATGAGTGACTGTCGCTACCTCCTCGCCCGACGACTTCAAACCTTCAATCAAACAATAAGGAAGACTGGAAGCACGTAAAGTTTTAGAACTGTTTGGCAGACCTCAGCTTTTAAAATTGTTCCATTTGCTTCACAAAATTACAGCAACTTAGCGTGAACCTTTGTTGCTCATTGTCCCAATTGAATAACCATGAAGGATCCCTTCCTTTTCCGAAATGAACGCGAGTGTAGTTGAAATTCAAACATCAGCATTAAAGTAATATCATTCCATTTCACTGCTTTAATTTCAAAGTTCAGTTAAGGTATCCATAGCTGGCTGGCTACAATATTTAGATTACACAAGCACAAATTAAGAGTGCGAGTTTTGTTACCATATTTTAGCTTACCTGTTACTGCAGCTCAGCTTGGTACGTACTAAATTTTACTATTGTTAATTGTTCAGAATCATTTAATTCAAGTTCAAAGTTAAATCTCTTATTTCTAATTTGCGTAGATTCAAGTAGCTTTTGAAATGATTGTTGAGGTAGTGCAAGACTAACCTTATTTTATTGAATTTCGTAGTGCTTCAGAAACCAAATTCACTATTATTTTCAATCACTAAATTAACTTTCAATTTTCCGGTTTATTAATTATTTTGCTAAATTAAGTCAGAGTATATCGAAAATTATTACTTCTGACAAACATTCAGTTTTCACACAACACGTGTCAACCTTCAGTTGCCACGCTTTTAGTGCTGATTAGATGTGCAATAACCTTTCTTTTTCAGTTATTATTTTAGTTGTCCATAGGACTGGCGACCATAATTTTCCACAAATCTCAAATATCTAATTAACGCCAGTTAATTATTAACGTAATGACCACACATTTACTTTCTTTATTAACTTTACCCCTTTTCAAAATTAATTTCCACCAATTTCATTTGCATTTTTCCTTTCATTTAGATGTAACCCTTTCCTCCATCTTTACCGACAGATTAACTTTGGTCACGACTGCTTTTCCCAAATTTCCATTAGGTACACGTGGTTTATGTTTTCACTGTCATTGAGGTCGATAAGTGAGGTGGAGGTTACAAGTACCCGATACATATGGACTGGCTACATATATATAATTAAATTTTGTATGGAACCCTCGGTGTCCGAGGCCCACTCACATGTGACCTGTTTTTCGTGTATTTTTTACCCACTTTCGTGGCGAAATATTGGTGGGACTTTGAAAAGGTACAGATCCAGCATCAGTTCACGAGTTACATTTCCTGAAGCATTATACTTACTTTAAAAAAAGAAGGTATTTGTACCGACCAATTTCTCTTGTTATTTCTCAGTTCATTGCTTGCAAGACGTAAGCGCGAGCAAGGTGCACTCCCTTCCGGTGGCTCGCAGTCGCGCGCTCTGTGGCACGAGTGTGGGCCCCTGCAAACACTTGTGACCCAGAAATGTATCGCCGGACAAGGGTGTCCTGCAACATTGTTCTAAATGCGCCTGCAACTACTGGTGTGGCCGCAATGTTGGCGGACTTTATTGTTGGCATACAATGTCAGCAGTACGCAATTTTTATGGACCGTGCGAAGGTATCTTTCACAATGCGGAAATATGGGAATCTTAAATAGTACCGTAAACTGAGGCTACATTGCTCCTATGGTGGTCGCTTTGCCCCAGAAATGAAAAAAGTTTCAAACTCCTCTGGAGGGGAAGTCTTCAACTAAAATCAATACATTTCATCTTTCAATCTTTAGATGGCATCACAGTCTTTCTTTCAGTACTTTCTGGATTTGCCATTTTGTGTTAAGTTGCTGAATGGAAGCCACTGAGTTGAAGTATTTTTTTATCAAACTGAAAGTTGCGTTTGGAAAGTTGTCTCTAGCAGAAAAAATTTTATTACTGAAAGGGTAAGTATACAACCATTTGTTGTAGAATTTAATGCTGAATTAAAATTTATCTAGTCTGATTATGCAGTTGCGTTTGTTTTTCTCTTATTCAAAAATAAATAAGTCAGGTTACAATTTCAACAATTGTGGGGCTACTTTGCACCAGTCAGAAAATGGAGCAAACTAACCCCACGCATTTCTATGAAATGTTTTTTAGTTATATTTCTGTATTATTTCTCATAGATATGGTTTGTGAATACAAAAGGAAACCAGGATCATGTCAACACATCGATTATTTACCCCAACAGTTAGAACAATACCTGGAACGTATGAGGAACGGTGCACTTTCCAGCAGAAAGACTGCAAATCACTTCAGAATCCCAAGATGGGCGATTTTTAACAAGCTTAAAAAAAAACACCCCAGGAATGAAGCAGGTTGTTAATGAAGATGAGGAGAATGCGTTTATATCGTATATAGAAATGATGAGTGATCACGGCTTCCCCCTAAATTCTTCTGGTGTGCATTATGTAGTAAAATCTTATCTGGATAGAATGTAATGTAAAGTGAAAGCATTTTCCAACAATATACCACGGAAAAATTAGGCAAAAGACTTCCTTCAATGACATCCTCAACTGACTGAAAGATTTGCCGCCTACATCAAATACAGCAGGGCAGCAATTGATGAAACCGTGTTTGGTAAATACATTGAAAATCTGACCAGTAGCAACAGATACAACATAATCACACATCTGGAATTTAGATGAGACGAATCTCACAGATGATCCTGGTAGAAGCAGAGTTATTTGTCGCCGAGGTGCAAAATACCCAGAAAGAATTTGTAACTTTTCTAAATTTAGTTGCTCCATTATGATGTGTGGCAGTGCAGCAGAGGAACTTTTGCCACCCTATGTTGGCTTCAAGTCTAGGCAGCTGTGGAACACACGGACGCAGAGAGGTCCAAAGGGATGCAGGTACAGTCATTATAATCAACTTGTGGTGTTGCAGTTCTTCTTATGTCCGTGCTTACTATGAAAATAGGACGAGGAATTCCCCCTTGTGCAAGACACCTTTTCGGTTTCGTTTTACCCATCAACTTTCAGCACCTTTTGTGCTATCTTCAGTGGCTTATTTTATTTTTTGCTGTAAAATTGGTGTTACATATTAACATTTAGAGAAATGTTTGGTACAAAACTTTTAAAATTCTGAATGAATAACTGTTGTAAAATATTATACATCATTTGTTTACAGTTCACAGTTGAGATACGTATTAACGACATGAAGCACTGTATGTTGATTATTACATTATGTTCAAAGTTCAAGTTGTAGCTTAATTGGCAAAAGAGTGGATGTATGCATTAGTTTTCATACCTTACATGAAGCTGTCGGGTATTTATGTTGGTAGCAAGTCTGCTACACAATCTACAGCTCGCCATCTGCAAATAGCAAAACATAATTTTTATTTTTCTGTTTATTATGCATTTACGAACGGAAATGAGAATATATCACATTTTTGTGTGTAACCTATGGCTTTGATGTTGTAGTATTTTCTCATATATTTTTGACAAGGTGAATACGCCGATTTCTGTGACTTTTGGTCGTTTGGCAACACATACTTCAACGGATTTTCAAACATTCCACGATGCTACTGCAGGTGGGTGTAAAATTCATGTGCGCAACGGAAAATATTGAACGTTAAAATGATAATTTGGCCGTGTCTGACTACATCCTGAAGCATATCTTAGGAGCTCTTAATGTTCTTTAACATATAAATTACAACCTCATCATAAATGAATGGTTAAAGCAACTAATACTACTAAATGATAAACGTTGTTTCTCATTTTACATTTATTGTAGGTTAAAAAACAACCCCTTATAATACAATTGTCTATATTTCCTGACTAAAAATTGTTGATCAATTGCCCAACTCTGCCCATTTTTATGGCCACGTGATCTAACATAAATAACGTGAAATGACAGACATCATCTATGTACCAAACACTAGAAGATAATCTACGGAGGTGTGGAACCTCAGTGGAAATAAACTACCATGACCCTAATAACCCGAAGCAATTAGCATTATCACCGTATGTACTGCATCCGATTCATTGGAATGATAGTTTTCGTACATGTCTATGATGATGGAAGAACTCCAGCCACAAAATAAAACTATTTCAAATACTAGGACAGCAGAAGGCAGTCCTCTGACTAATATACTCTAATACTGTCTTCTCCTGTCTGTGTTCTACAGACGAGAGACGCGAACTCCCAGCCACAAGGGTGGAGTTCAAATAACGTCTCGATGTAAGTGTGTTCAGAAGAAATGCTCTGAATCACTGAACGCTACGTGCTCAGTGGCGACTTCCAACCGTGAGGCCAAGTCCAGAATCGTATAGGTTCACAACAGTACAGTGCCTAACCCTTCTAATTGTAAACTCTCCTGAGAGCAAAGACAGCAAGCCAGCCTGTAGCAACAAAGCTGACACTGAGCGACCGTCACGCAAGGGCGCTCGAAAACGGAAGTCCTCTTCTCTCCACCGTTGGCTCCCCAGCAAGGCTCGGCTCCCCACCCTCGTAACTCAGAAAACAAATCGTCTTCTCGAAACCACGGAATATTTTCCCTCTCTACAGATTCTTCTGTACGCCGACCAATCGTATTTTAGTCTTTTGTCATCCAGTGCAGAAATTTTGCTAGGAAATGTCTTTACTCGTAGAGTGGTACGCTTCTGAGTAAAATCCGCGGAAATAACCCAGCCTGCGTGATTTCCGAGGTGACACTTCCTCGTTCCTCTCAGCTGCATCGAAGATTTTCATAGTTTCCAAAGTGTAATCCTTCTGGCCTAGCTACAATACTGGCCAGCCGCCGCTGTATTGTGTTTCCGCACCCAGGTGTCCAGACTGTCCGTCTTGGCACTTCCTGTGTCAAGCAGAACCAGCACATCTATGCGGTCTTTTTTTTTTCACCCAGGGCTCGAGTTGCGTCTGCCATTTCATCTCCACTGACATTCCAACCTCTACTAGTATAGGCAATCATTCATTACGCTGTTTTGATTTGATCACCTTTCATGCAAAAGTGTTAACAATTATTTACAAGGCATACGTGACAATGTCAGTCTTCTTTAAATATTCATATATACCATGTACAACCTATCAAATGATACCTAATTGTGGTTGAAGATCACGGGAAAGTATGTAGACGAGCGCTTGTAATGTGTGAAATCATAGCCACCTTACAACATGGGTAGAGCTTTCGCCGCCATTACGTGTTGTTGTAGCTTTGTGGTATTCATTTGTTTCGTGGCGTGTTTGTCTGGGTGAGGCGTCCAAGTTTGAAGTGTATTTGGCGTTTGTGATGTTTTGTTTGTGTGTGTGTGCGTGTGCGGGTGTGTGTGTGTGTGTGTGTGTGTGTGTGTGTGTGTGTGTGTGTGTGTGTGTGTGTGTGTGTTTTCAGCACTGGGGCAGAGAGAGAGTGAAAGAGAGAGAGAGAGAGAGAGAGAGAGAGAGAGAGAAAGAGAAAGAGAGAGAGAGAGAATGGGTGTTTTTTTTGTTTTTTTCCTCATGAGTGGTTTTTGTGTGGGTGTTATTTGTATAGATCTTCAATTGTGACAAAGAAGGTTTTATATATATGAAGAAGGTATCTGTTCATTTGAACACAACAGATACCATCGGTGACCATGCAGCTCGTTAGAATGAAATTACAATGAAATGAATACCCCTAGCTGCATACAGGCGTTGATATAAGTCAACGGGGACAGTTGAAACAGTGTGCCCCGACCGGGACTCGACCCCGGGACCACCTGTTTACATGGCAGATGCTCCATCCGTCTGAGCCACCGAGGACGCAGAGGATAGTGCAACTGCAAGGACTTTTCTCTGACATGCCTCCCGTGAGACCCACATTTTCAGCTTATTGTCCCACACTATATTGATAGCGCCCGTACTCATAATATTCATTACTTGCAGCTTTACTGCCGATTCCCGTAAGAGTGCAAAAGAACAGATACCATCTTCATATATATATATATATATATATATATATATATATATATATATATATATATATATATGTGTGTGTGTGTGTGTGTGTGTGCGGATGCACAAACAGTGCCCGAACTCATGGAAATGGGCAGTACAGCCGCGAGTAATGAGTATGACGGGCAGGGGCACTATGAATATAGTGCGGGGCAATAGGTTGCGAATGTGGGTCCCACGGGAGGTGTGCCAGAGATACGTCCCTGCAGTTGCACTATACTCTGCGTCCTCAGTGGCTCAGATGCATAGCTGGCACTGTAGCTCAGCGTGCTCAGTCAGAGAGCTGGTTGACCTTTGTAACAAAAAAACTGAGTGGAAGGATCAACAAATGAACTTGAACAGATGCCATGTGACGTCCACAACGACCAAACACAACGATAAAAAAAGATGGATAGAGCATCTGCCATGTAAGCAGGAGATCCCGGGTTCGAGTCTCGGTCGGGGCACACATTTACAACGCCTGTATGCAGCTAAGGGTATTCATTTCATTGTAAAGAGGGTTTTGTTGCACAGTGATGTGTATTCATTTAGTTCTTTCTTTCCTTGGTCTCTTGATTTTTGGATGTTACGGTTTTATTCTATAGTTAATTTTTGGAATAAGCTGATACTAGTTTTAAGGAACTGTAAGTCAGTTTCAATGTTTGTTGGGTGGTGATAGTGTGCTATCATGTGGTCAGTGAATGCTGAGTGTGAGCTATTGCTTTTCAGTGCTCTGAGATGTTCTGTATACCTGGTTCTCAAATTCCTGCATGTTTGATCCACATATACAGATTGATAGCAGTTGGAAGTAAGTTGGTATATACTGGACTGGCTGTATTTGTCAGTGTTGGTAGTATTTCTTCTAAGTCTGCTTTGCACTGTGTTGTTGGTTCTGTATGCTATGTTGAATCCTTGTTTCTTTAGTATGTTACCCACCCTGTGTGTGACTTGGTTGCTGTAAGTCATTTTGTGCCGTTTCTTGCTTACTGTCTGCTGATTTGTTGAGTTTGTTTGTGTGTGTGTTTCATGGTAATATGTTGGCTGTTTTTGTATTTTGTGGTTTGTTTTATCAACTCTCTTTGCATCATATCCATTCTCGTGTGCAATTTGTTTTATTATGTTCAGTTCTTGTGTGTAATCATGTTTGTTCTTGGAAGTTTTGTTCAGTAAATGCATAATAACCAGAAAAATAAAAATTACGTTTTGCTGTTTGCAGATGAAAAGTTGTAGATTGTGTAGCAGACTAGCTCCTAACATAAATACCCAATAGCTTCATGTAAGGTATGTAAACTAATGCATACATCCACTCTTTTGCCAATTACGCTATAACTAGAACTTCAGACATAATGTAATAAACAACATAAGTGCGTCAGGTCGTTACTACATATCTCAACTATGAACTGTAAACAAATGATGTATAATATTTTACAACAGTTATTCATTCACAATTGTAAATGTTTTGTACCAAACGTTTCTCTAAATGCTAATATGTAACAACAATTTTACAGGAATAAAATAAAATAAGCCACTGAAGATAGCACAGAAAACGTCTGGGTAAAACGAAACCGAAAAGGTGTCTTGCATAAGACGGAATTCCTCGTCCTACAATCATTCTAGTTCAGGATGGTTTGATGCAGTGACGTACAATGACTGATCTGAGACCATACTGCTGTCCAAGCTGAAGAAACTGGAAGGAAAAAAGCTTGTGATTGCTACCAATCCCTCTACGCATTTGAACATCCAAATTTTCCAGACGTGTAGAGAAAATGGCATTAATTTCATGTGTCTTCCACAAAACTCGACTCATCTCACTCAACGTTTAGATGTTACCTTTCATCCCATGAAAGTTGCAAGGGGGCAGGTACTGTGAGCGGAAGCAAACACTTGAAGGAATGAAGTGTGATGTTCTTCCTAAACACAGTGTCCTGATCTGCTGAAAAGGACTCTTTATGTGATGCAGTCAAATGTATAAAGTAACCTCCAAAGTGGCTTGAGGAAGTTTGGGACATTCCTCTGTAGTGCTGAACCATTTCTTGAAAGTATCAGACACAGAGAGGTGGAACAAGACGATCTGAACAATTCATTTCTGCTCGTTCTTCAAAGAGAGGAAACTCTCAACATTCCTGGGGATAAAGGTCACACGAAAAGAAGACAGATTATAGTCTCATCCGGAAAAAGTGTCTCTCATGCAACTAGTACTGGCAGTAGAATGATGGAGAATGTGGATGTTGCAGCAGAAACCACTTCGCAAACTCCTAGAGACCAACCAGAAAAATCATAAAAGAATGCAAATTTGGCAATCTAAGAGAAGTGAAGATCACTACTATACACAGGACCCTTCTGACGAAGAATGCTGGGAGGCATACAGGAAGAGTTGTCTTCTGGAAGTAGAGCACGAAGAAGAAGAGGAAAACTCACAGAACTCGTGTGGGAAGAACATGGCGGACAGTTCAGCTCAGGTTGTAAGATCAGCCTTTGGACCCTACTACACGATGCGCATAAACCGTATATCCATGCGTCAGCGCTCCAAGTGTGCATATCTGTAACTGCAGGCTGCTTCGTGTAGACCTGTTACACCATCCACGCGCGATATACCCGGCGCACATGCGCAGTAGAAAGCAGTAACACGAGAAAAGCAAATAGAGCTGTTGACCTCTTGTAAAGTCGTTCGTTCTACTGCACGAAACACAAGGGCGACCATGTGACATGTTGGAACCTCATTCGTGCAAATTATTTTTGTGTGCACAAGGTTACTGTTTAATAAGAAATCGCTTTCATCATTATTTATTAAGTAGTTGTTATTCTCTTATGTAGGTTACTAGTGTTCTTAATTAGAGATTCAACAGTTAGTTTTATGTTACGACACTTGGTTGTACAGGTGCATGTATATCTAGACCTGCATTTATAAAGCATTTTGCACATGGAAGGCCCACTTGTTTTTGGAGCTGTTGCCCTGTCAGTGACAGTGAGTGTTAGGATTTGTGCAGAATGACGATGAAAACGAAACATTGTTGAATTCGATCGTGGCTGAAAAGAAGAGACGAAGGCAGGAGATTATATTCACTGCTTATGAAAGAAGTGAGGCCCGAAGATCCGCAAGAATTTTAGAACTTCGTGACGATGGACATGGCCTGTTTCGAAGAGCTGCAGTCTATCACAGAAGATGGAATTAGCAAGTGTGACATAGTCATGAGGGAGAATGTCTCACACTCTCGACAGCAAGAATTAAGTCATATATTTATACGTTTTGTGATCATACCAGTCTAGATCCCAAATAAATACCGGTAAATGTCCTGTTATGATGCTGGCTGGTTGTAACATTACGTTTCCTGGCGACTGGGGAATCTTTTACGAGTCTGTCTTTTACCCACAGAATAGCACAGCCGACCATTTCAGAAGTTGTTATGGATGTATGTGCTCCAATTTGCAACGCTTTAAAATATCAATACTTGAAGGTACACTTGTGCTATGTTTCCCAGTTTGCAATATAGAAAAACTGGAAGTGGTAGGGGAGAAAGTCCGTGCGACAGACGAGGACTGCAAAACTGTGAGTGGCACAAACTTAGAGTTTTGCAGCCCACACATGTATATGATGAAGCTCACATGGGACATACGATACTGGATGAAGAATTTGACAGAGCACTGGAAGACCAAGTCGAAATAGGCCCCAGAGTAGACAACATTACATTAGAACTGGTGACAGCCTTGGGAGAATCAGCCCTGACGAAACTCTAGCATCTGGTTAGCAAGATGTATGAGACAGGCGAAATACCCTCAGACTTCGAGAAGAATATAATAATTCCAATCCCAAAGAAAGCAGGTATTGACAGATGCGAAAATTACCGAACTATCAGTTTAATAAGTCACGGTTGCAAAATACTAACGCAAATTCTTTACAGACGAATGGAAAAACTGGTAGAAGCCAACCTTGGGAAGATCAGTTTGGATTCCATAGAAATATTGGAACACTTGATGCAATACTGACCCTACGACTTAGATAAGTATTAGAAGATAGAGTAAGGAAAGGTAAATCTATTTTTGTAGCGTTTGTAGACTTAGAAAAATCTTTTGACTATGTTGACCCGAATACTCTCTTTCAAATTCTAAAGGTGGCAGGGCTCAAATACAGGGAGCAAAAGGCTATTTACAATTTGTACAGAAACCAGATGGCAGTTATAACAGTCGAGGGGAATCAAAGGGAAGCAGTGGTTGAGAAGGGAGTAAGACTGGGTTACAGCCTAGCTCCGATGTTGTTCAATCTGTGTACTGAGCAAGTAGTACAGGAAACAAAAGAGAAATTTGTAGTAGGAATTAAAATCCATGGAGAAGAAAACAAAATTTTGAGATTCGCTGAGGACATTGTAATCCTGTCAAAAGACAGCAAAGGACCTGGAAGATCAGTTTAACAGTATGGACAGTCTCTTGAAAGGTGGATATAATATGAATATCAACAAAAGCAACACGAGGATAATGGACTGTAGTCGAATTTAATCAGGTGATATTGAGGGAATTAGATTAGAAAATGAGCCCCTGAAAATAGTAAATGAGTTTTGCTATTTGGGAAGCAAAGTAACTGAAGACTGTCGAAGTAGGGAGGATATAAAATGTAGACTGGCAATGGCAAGGAAAGCGTTTCTGAAGAAATGAAGTGTAGCCATGTATGGGAGTGAAACATGGATAATAACTAATTTAGACAAGAACAGAACAGAAGCTTTCGATATGTGGTGCTACAGAAGAATGCTGAAGATTAGTTGGGTAGGTTACATAACTAATGAGGAGGTCCTGAACAGAATTGGGGAGAAGAGGAACTTATGGTACAACATGACTAGAGGAAGGGATCGGCTGGTAGGAAACGTTCTGAGGCATCAAGAGATCACAAGTTTAGTATCTGAGGGAAGTGTGGGGCTAAAGATCGTAGAGGGAGTCCAAGAGATGAATACACTAAGCAGATTCAGAAGTATGTAGGTTGCAGTAGGTACTGGAAGATAAAGAAGCTTGCACAGGTTAGAGTAGCATGGAGAGCTGCATCAAACCAGTCTCTGGACTGAAGATCACAACAACAACAACAACATAGGTCAATTCTATATTCCGATTCCAGCCATTTGATGATTAATTAATTACATCGTTTTTTCAGCATGTATGGCAATCGAGAACTAGAATGGACCTGTATAGAATGTCAGTTCTAGTTACCGATTCCAATTTTTGTTGTACACCACAGTAGTTTTAGAGAGCAATTACAAATGCTGTTACTGTGGTGTCGTGCCCACTCACCTCTTATAATGTGCCTAAAGGATGCTGGTTTCTCAGATAGCTATACAACAGCTCAAGTCAATAACATTAATGATTTTTATTGCAATAAAGTAGATTGACAATACTTAACTTTGCGACGCAAGCAATTGGCGACATGCAAATAATCAGTGTCCTTCTCTATATACAATGTCCATACAAGTAATTCACACGAGATCATACGGACCACGGCCCTTCTAGTGCCTCTCTTCTAGTGCGTGGTTTCTGGCCTGAGTCTACTTGTGCACGTCTTCCGCTGTCCGTCGAGGCTGGCAGGAGCGCGGCTTATATTCTCTTCGGGTAGAGGCCGCTCCTGCCGTCGTGCGATCCCAGTCGGAGTACTGGTAGCTGACGTCCTCTCACAGCCTTCTCTGCTCTTGCGTTCTTCATCTTCGTGTCGCCACTTATCGTTACGCCGGCACAATTACGTTTCAGTGCACACAACTGCAAAAATAATTTACATATGAGTCTTGGAACGGTTGGAATCTGTATCTGAAATTAACCTACATAGGTTAATTATAGTTATCGTTTCCAATATTCTTTAATTTTTGTAAATATTTGTTTGTCATGTGCTGGTTTTCTTTTAGAATTTAGTATCTCGGTTTCTCCACATGCTATGCTACTGTTTCGTATTTGTTGTCATTCATTTAATTTTCCTGTTTTTCTGATACATTTTACTTTCTCCCCACCCTAAACACCCACTTTTCTGCGCTTCTCCCGTTAGATTCAATAAGTAATATAAGATTAACGCTATTTTATAACAGTATGACTTCACCAAGCACTTTACTGCGCTGCAATAAAGGTTCTCTGTGCTTTCCTAGTCGCATTGATTATTAGAATACATCTAACCAGACATAAAAAAATTTTTAAATTCGTGTTAATTATTTTCGTTGTCTTCAGTTCGTTTCGATATAATTCATGACTAAGTATAGAACTACGTGAACGTGATTCTGATATTATCATAAATTACATTGTTTGTTTACGAGTATGATCTCTTGCTTTCATAGATTGCCTATACATATCATTTTGTCTATAGGCATGTGTAGTGGTTAATAAAAAGGAAAAAAGAGAAGAGAAGAAAAGAAAAGGTTGAAAATGTGGCAAGAAATGGTGAATAAAAAGGAAAGGGGTTTTAAAATCGTTAATGACCGTGAAAAAAGGAAAGAATGAAATGCAAATCGGAGTTCGTATTACAGAAAAGTTATCGGACTTCGTGATTCGGAAAAGCTATTGTTGGGGTGGTCCTTGTGGCGTTTCTGAGCAAAAGTCAAACCAATTTCTACTGCAAAAATTATTTGAAAAAAAAAACAGAGGATAACAAAACGTGATTAACAGGGGGAATGGTGTTAAAGTACTGCAGTTCATCCTTTACCATGTAAACATGTCTTCTTTCGTGAAATGTAGTAGCTGCTCCGAAATCTTGCAATCGTCAAGGAATCACTAATTTATACAAATCAAAATCGTCTTGAGATTAAATGCAATGTATTTTATGTTGCTGCTTCTATCCTCTGAATTTCATACAAATTTCCACAAATTGTCTGCACATCAATAAGTTGTTTTTCGTCTTAATCAGACCAAGACTAGCTAATACGTTTTTACGTCTGCATTAAGCTTCCGCTCTCGAGAGTCAAAAGACGGATAGAAAACAGAAAGAGTTACAATTTTAGCACCTTCATTTTCATATATATTTTCTCTGCTGTCGAGCGCTCATACAGCTGTGACGGTATAATTTATATCTGAGGGAACGAGTGTAGCGCGGCGAAATTCAAAGTCCCGCTACATATGACGTCATTGCTCAATCGGACACTAGAATTTATCCCGATTTCGGACTTTCTGATGACTTCATGAAGCAATTCCTTGAGGCCAACAAGTCGTACGCCATTTTATGCACTGTGAAATCTATTATGCTCTTTACATTCAGTTGTTATGGTTTAACATAGGGAAATTCCGCAGGAATTTGTAAAGTATATCTATGAGAAATTCTGATGTGTTATTTGGGAGAACATACATTGTTAAAGTACTGCGGTTAGTTCATTAAATTCCAATAAATATGCATCATCAACTGTTATCATGAGGGAATTGATCATACTTATTATTATTATTTATTATAAGTACATTAAGCTTTCAGGGATATACTGGTTAAATTGGTGGTAGCAGACATGGATGGCGACGAACCTGCACTCACATAGCAAAGATCTCAAACACAGTCACCAGAAGGACATTCATTAGTCCACATTAACATTGTCTTTAGCAAAAACAGAGTGCACAGTTCTCCAACAAAAATTTTTGATCACCTGAGCAATGATATAAAATGTCTGACAACCAGCAAAGTAAAATTTGAAAACACACTGAAAAAGTTTCTCCTTGACAGCTCCTTTTACTCCGTGGAAGAATTTCTATTACTGTATTGTGTAAAAGGTGGCAGATAGGAATTACAAACTCATGTATCTATAACTTTTTTCCTTTTTGTAATGTATATTAAAAATAAAAGAGAGTAATGCATGATGTCTACAGTGACTATTGTAGCATAATATTGTCACACGATTTCTCACACAATCCAAAGAAATTGTGGTCATATGTATGGGCTGTTAGTGGCACCGAAGTCTGTGTCGAGTCCCTGGCGAATGAGAGGGTAGCAAAGCAAAAGCTGAAATTCTTAACTTCGTTTTCAATTGTTCCTTTACAAAGGAAAATCCTGGAGAATTGCCCCAAACTCAATTCTTTGTTTTTTGCTCTGAGCACTATGCGACTTAACTTCTGAGGTCATCAGTCGCCTAGAACTTAAAACTAATTAAACCTAACTAACCTAAGGACATCACACACATCCATGCCCGAGGCAGGATTCGAACCTGCGACCATAGCGGTCACTCGGCTCCAGACTGTAGCCCCTAGAACCGCACGGCCTCTCTGGCCGGCCCTAAATTTAATCCTCGCACCACTGAAAAGATGAATGAAATAAGTATTAGTGTCAATGGTGTTGAGAAATAGCTGAAGCCGTTAAAACTGAACACAGCTCCAGGGGCCCAAGGAATCCATACGAGATTCCATACCAAAACTATGGCCAAGTTAGCCCCCGCTTCTAACTATAAGCTATTGCACATCCATCAAACAAAAAACATGCCCAGTAGATGGAAGAAAGCACAGATCACACTTGTCTATAAGAAGGGTGGTAGAAGCTATCCACAAAACTAACGTCCAATATCCTTGATATCGATTTGTTTTATAATCTTACAACATATTCTGAACTCAAGTATAATGAGGTATCTTGAAAGGAATGACGTCATCCATGGCAACCAGAGTGGATTCCGAAAACATCAATATTGTGAAACCCATCCTGCAGTTTTCTCAAGACATAGTACCGAAAGCTTTGGATCAGGGCAGTCAGGTAGATGCAGTAAGTATTTCTTCATTTTCGAAAAGCGTTTGCCTCAGTACCACACCTATGCTTATTGTCAGAAGTAGCCGATATGGGGTATAGCATAAAATTTGTGATTGGATTGAGGACTTTTTGGGAGGAAAGATGCAGTGTGTTATCTTGGACGAAGAGTCATCGTTAGATGTAGGAGTAACTTCAGGTGTGCCCCAGCGGAGTGTGTTGGGCCCCTTGCTGTTCATGTTGTGTATTAATGACCTCGCAGACAATATTTATAGTAAAATCAGGCTTTTTGCAGATGACGCAATTATCTGTAATGAAGTACTATCTGAGAGAAACTGCATAAATATTCATTTAGATCTTGATAAGATTTCAAAGTGGTGGAGAGATTGGTAACGTGTGTTCAGAAATGTAAAGTTTTGCAGTTCACAAAACGAAAGAACGTAGTTTCTTATGACTATAATATCAATGAGTCACTGTTGGAATCGTCCAACTCATACAATTACCTGGGTGTAGCACTTTGTAGGGATATGAAATGGAATGATCACATAGGTTCAGTTGTAGGTAAAGTATGTAGTAGGCTCCAGTTTATTGGTAGAATACTGGGTGAGGGCAATCAGTCTACTAAAGAGATTGCTTACATATCACTCATGCGACCCATCCTAGAATATGGCTGTATTATGCGGGACCCATACCATCTGCCATGCATCTCATGGTGGTTTTGCAGAGTGCAGATGTAAATGTAGGCTTAGAAATGTTCAGAATGTAACCATATGTACTAGTTAATTTGCGATGTTAATGTAAAACGACCAGTTCCACATCATTTCGATCCATCGTGCAAAACTAACTTACTACATATAATAACTAACTAACTACTGGTAACATAAAACTGGTCCACTTGACAACGCGGTACACTTTGCGCAAGTATAACCACACCAGCAGATATTTCTAACCCAAACATATCAAGAAGATCATTCAGAGATACGAAAGTAATTCTCCCGTTCACAACAATAGCAATATTATGAGCTTAAACGCGTTTTTATGACACATTTAAGAATGGGGACGGGGAGATAATAAACCGTTTATCTACTCTCCTTTGGCAAAACAACATCGCAGTTTTAAAACTAATTATAAAATTCATTCATAAATGGAACCTTAGTATGTAAAATCACCAGAACACTGAGAGCTGGCTGTACGGCTTCAGGGCAAATCCGACAATAAATTAATAAATAAATCTTGAATTTTCTCTGACCATAGATGTATAGCCTAGAATCTTTGACGTTTGCCCTGCACGAAACGTTTCTGTATTGTTATTTTCTGGTGGCTAGGTTGTGATATGTGATTGCAATGGATGTTAAATGTGAAGTTGGTTCTAGCGATGGCAATTGCTGTTACACAGATTCTTCGTCATCCAGTGAACTCAACGAGGATAATGATCGTAGGGACCAAGGAGTTGAGATAACTAAAGGGACTCTTAATTCTATTTTAGACGATAATTCACGTACGTTTGAATTTCTAAGAAGTTTTGGTGTTCTTGCTGATAAATACATATGTGCTACATGCCGAAAGCCAATGTCCTGTACTAAGGTTCCACCAAAAAGAAGTAGGGATCAGCTTATGTGGCGATGCCGAAAACACAACGTGTGGAGGTCCGTCCGCAAAGGGACATGGTTTGAAAGTGCGAGGCTTACCATTAGAGCTATAGTTTTGATGACGTACTGTTTCTGTATGCGTAAGTCTGTGTTGTCGACAAGTCGCATTGCAGGATTGAGCGACAGAAGTGCCCTCGACTGGTTTCTGTCGTGTAGGGAAATTTGTTCAGCGTTACTGAAGAGAAGAGGAAAGATAGGGGGCCCAGGTGTTGTGGTTGAGATGGACGAATTGCCTTTTAGGCGTGTTAAATATGATTTGGGGAAGTGGATGGCAGAAGTCTGGGTTTGGGGAGCAGTCGTTTGTGGGAAAGAACATGGGCAGTTGGTTTTGAAAATGGTTGAGAAGAGAAATGCGAGGACTTTGCAAAGTCTTCTCGAAGAACATATCGAAGACGGGACTGTTATATGTTCAGATAAGTGGAAGAGTTATGAGGATGAAGGGGAAGTGGACCTTCAGACTTTTGCAGCTGATCACAATTATCAGTTTCGCAATAAATTGATTGGTACTATGGAGCAACATTGGGAGGGCATACAGAGAGTTGTGGGGAGAGGGAAGAGAAGGCTCGGTAGTTTGCAGGGCCATTTGGACGAATATGTTTGGAGGGAGAGTGTGTTTGGACAGGGGTGTGTGTTTCATTCTTTCATGCGAGGTGTGGGAACGCTTTACGTACCGTGTGTAGAGGACCCTACACCGGCACTGCAGGACTCTAGGCGTGTAGCAGAACACTCTAAGCCGGCAGCCGGAGTGATAATACCGGTAGCAGTGAAGAGAGAACCTTCGCTGTCAGCAACTGTTCTATCCTCTCCATTAGCAGCTGGAGATGCGTCGCCAGCAGCAGTAAAGCGAGAGCCTTCACTGTCACCAGATGAATTCGACGACCTGACACCGGTAGCAGTAAAAGAAGAACCTTCGCTGTCAGCAGCAGGTCCATCCTCACCAGTAGAAGCTGCAGTGAACGTTACACTGCAGCCAAAGGAGAGGCCTACGAGGCACAGGAAACGTTTGGTACGCGAGGATTTTTGGTATCCCACCTCGTTTCAGGACTTTTGTGATGCGGAGTTAGAGGATTAGGACAAGGTTTTGGTGTAATGTTCCTTTATTTTCGGTTCATCTGCCAGGTGTGGCGTATCTGGCAAAACACTTTAGAAATGGTCATTTTGAAACTTTGTCTGTATGGAGGCATTTTGTGTGATGGCCCTTTGCTCATTTGCACTGTCAGTTTATCCTCGTGACATTCGAGTGAAGACTGTTTGTAACTTTGTGGTAAGTATTCTGGTGTTTACCCTTCCATTTACATTATTGATTTAGCATCATTTGCTGCACTGCAAAATGTAACAAATATGCCATGTTAATATTTTAGGAAAGATTGCCATCTTGCTATTTTATGGTACATCACTTCAAAAACACAGGGACTAAAAAAATGTTTTCAAACACATCGTGCACTTATCATCCTGTCAGGGTTTTTCTTTTCTGGTAGATATCATTAGTTAATCAGAACCATCTTCTGTATATCATATTCTTGATATGTGTCGAGGTATGGAATGTGTCAAATAAATAAAGATTGAAACCTAATTGTCCTCAATATTGGGCTACTTGTTGCTCGAGTTTACCTGTCTGCATTCCAGAATCTCGTTAAGATATTGGAGCCATTGATCAGAAACAATTTCACCCGACATTTGAATTTGCTTCTGGTTTCCTTTAGACTTTTTTATATCTTTGTATAGGAGACTTATATGTTCTTTATTTCACACTTTTCTCTGCTGAGGGTAGGTTTGCTGGTGGAAATGGTAGCTTATTGTTCCTTGTAGTATTGTGTGCATGAATTACTCTTAAATTACAGTGAATTATTGATATCAGGTTTGAACAGTGAGCAAATCTGCCATGAGGCAATGGTTAATATTTCCAGTTGCTTACACAGATCTTTTCCTAAGTGAGGAGTCACCCCACGAGTCATCCTGTAGAACATCATCAGCAAATGAAAATCTGAAAGAAATGTTAACTGCATCCTTCCGCATCAACCTTAGCATTGGAGCCATCCACTTCAAATCAACTTAATATTTGCACCTCATAGTCTTAAATATTTGATTTTTCATTCATTGAATGTAGGTCTACCTAAAGAGTTGGTAGACAAAATGTGGTATTCTTCGATACAGCCATCATTGGGCTTTCAAACATCCAGAAAATAAAAACTACTCATTTTTCTGAGTAGTGTGAAATGAAATTGGTAACTTCAAAAGATCTGATGCTAAACAGGTGACATTCTAAAGGTCTTGGTTTAAGCTTTAATGTAATATGTAGAACAGTTAATGCTGTAACATTTGCTTGATCTTAGTAAAATTTAAAAAAATATATACATTTCAGAAAGTAATTAAATGCCCCTTTTGCTTAAAAGGTGTAATATTTTTCATAAATGTGTTTTCAGACAGTAGTTTAAATGTCCAGATGGGAAGAGAACAGAGTCTTAAAATATACTGTTAAGGTTATTGTATTATATAAAAGAAATACTGATTTTAGTTAGAAATCAGTACTTTTGTTCAAAAACCAAACAGCGGTATTTAGGTTTTTAAAGTTGATTTACCTATTTATTAATCCTATAGTGAAACTGTGTTACGGTAGTTAAGTAATAAAAGCTACCTGAAATAATGAATATGATTTGCATTTTTGTAGTAAGCAAGTTGTACACGAGTTATTTCTGACAATAAAATAAAAAGGCTGCACAAAGCAATCACTTGGATGGTGTTACCTGTAGTCTCACTTGCACGACCTCTTCTATTTAGACATCTTTTTATTAGAATAAGTGATTAATGGTCTAAATAGACCCTTCCAGCAGGTATCGTGGGCTTAACCTTTGTTTGGATTCAGTCAGCTGGCACTGCTGAGATTTCAGGCTTGGAAAAAGTTAAAATAAAATACAAAGCAGCAAGGTTCTTGGAAGAACATTGATATAGAAATCCTCGGGCTGAGAATCATTTGAGACAATGCAGATAATCACCCACTATCTCTACTGCTCAAGGGCTTATTTCATTTAAAACCACCCAAAATAAAGAAATCTCATTGCCATCATGTCACAGATGGGCCATTCCATGTCAGTTAAACCAATTTAAGGAAATGTTCCAGGTGACAGTCTCAGATTTGGCTGAAATGTAGCACACCAATGCTACCAAGTGTGGAACACTCGTGTACAAAATTTTAAGTTCCCCTGCTAATTAGTTCCAGAATTATGACTTGTGAAAGAAGGTGGCATGACCCGGAAATTGCAACCCGCATCTGGCAATCTATCTTCAGACCCAACTTCAGGTCTTAATAACTTTGGAACTATTCCGCACAGTCCAGTGAAATTTTTACAACCCACTAACATCCACTTAGAGAACACACTCTATGAATCAAAACACCAACAACATATTTCTGAGGGAAAATAAAAAATTCCAAAATATGATTAAAAAATGTAATATGTTAAAAGGTACATATTCTAGGTGCCCTCTGTGCCAAATATAAATCACTCAAAAAGGGTATTTATTTATTTTTTGTGGTGAGCTTAATATGGCCTAAACACACACAGCACTCATCTTGCCCATACCAGTCACACAAACAGAGTTAGAAGCACACGAAAATATAAAAATTTGAAAAATTACCTGAAAAACATGGATTTTCTAAGTGTGGTAGCACAGAAGGGACAAGTGATATCCAAGCCAAATTTCAAACACTGCATAAGTAGACCATAATATAATATGTGGCAAAATTTCAACTTGTTATTGCAAGGAATTTATGTACAACAAATGCTGACAGAGATTTTTTTGGTTACATTTCTTTTAACACGATTTAGCAAGTAATAGTGATGATGCAGACAGCTTCTTTCAGATAAAGCTCCAGCAATTGTTGGGAACCATTAGGCAACAGCAAGTTAAACAATGGTAGTTTTCAGGGACAGAATGGATCATTGTTAGGCAGGAACAACAAAGGAAACAAGCAACAATTACAGGTTACTCATAGTTTTAAGATTCTAGTTCAGACTGGTCAGTACTGTTGTGCAAGATTTGTTGCTATGGAGATCCGGAACACATCCTGTGGGCACAAGAAGTACAGTTCCAGGAAACTTAAGTGTTTATCATCATATGAAAGTTTTTCTGGATAAGTATTCTTTCCTACGAAGAAGTTGTTTTGATCCATTTCGGATTCATAAGAAGACAGTGAAGTGTAGCCTCAGAGAAATTGATATAAAATCAGTATTGAAAGTGAATCAGTGCCTGGGACTTAACATGAAACCAGGACAAAAGTTATGTTCCAGGTGTGTTACACTGCTAAAAAATGAAGAATATTCTGAAAATTCACATTAGAGTGACGAAGAGTATCAGCCACCTACCACCACAGCGGATGAGCAGTTAAATACTTCAGTGACTGCTCTCGGTTTGTCTCCCATGAAGACACACAAAGTTGGGAAAAGAGACAGGCCCAGCTATGGTAGAAGAAAACTACAAGAAGCTCAAATGGAATTAAAACACAAAATAGCCGACACACTAGTGGTGGAAGAGGAAGAACTATCTGCTCCAAAGGAACAGAAATTGTGCCAGAAACGCTCTGATTTGGACAAAATTGTGTATGGTTTGAAAGAAAAATGTGCCATATCCACATGCCAGAAAAAAGTTGCTATTCTTACCTTTGCACCTTCCAGCTGGTCTATTGACTTCACAGCAAAGAAATTCAATGTTTCTGCATATATGGTAAAGCGAGCTAGGAAAATAAAAACAACCCAAGGAGTGCTTTCACAACTTCAGCAGGCTCAGGGTAAGCAATTGAGTTTCTTATAAACAATGGACACACATGCATCACACAAGTCTTGAAACAAAGCAGAGTACAGTGGAAGATTTTGTTGAAATGTGTTGTCAAAAAATGGACAAACTGACCACACACAGCTTCACAGCAACAGCACAATCGGCTTATCTCCAGTTTTGTAAGGATAATTTGAAATGAGATGAAATTATGGTAATACTAGACTTCTCTGAAAATTATGCATTTATAGTTCAAGATGCCATCCAAGGATATCATTGGGAGAAAAGTCAAGCAGCTCTCCAGCTATTTGCGATTTATTATAGAGGTGAATCAGGTGATGTGTCTGTCATGAACCCGTTCGTTTTTAGTGACTGTTTAATTCGTGATGCCATTGCAGTTCATGCCCACATTCGCACTGTCATGGCATATGTGAAAAACAAGCTGCCTCACATACATTTTGCAAAATACTTCAGTGATGGAGCAGCTACTCAGTACAAAAAATCAAAAATTTATTCATGCATTACCACGATTTTCAGATTCACGCAGAATGGAATTTTTAGGCAACAAGTCACGGTATTGGTGCTACCATTAAACGCACGGCACCACGAGCTAGTCTGCAG
The DNA here is from genome assembly GCF_021461395.2 of Schistocerca americana. NCBI lineage: Eukaryota > Metazoa > Arthropoda > Insecta > Orthoptera > Acrididae > Schistocerca > Schistocerca americana. The sequence goes on along the minus strand of NC_060129.1, from coordinate 207,974,957 downwards.
CACCCTACAGAAGGTCACATTCTAACACCTCTTCAATTACTTACCTGGGTACAGAAAAATATATCTCTGGCATTCTATGTTTCGAAAGATGAGTTGAAATCAGTTGAAGAGTTGCTAAAAAGCAGACTAGAACACATTAAAACTGTTGCAGGCACAAGGAGCCATCATCACTTCTCTCCAGCGGACTCTGACAATGCGCACATGAGCAGACTGTCTGGGGTTCATGCACAACATGTGTCTTCACAGTGTGTCTGACTCAGGATTCAGAAGCAAAAGCAGCAACATACAACCAGGTTGCTATGTTATTGCTGTTTATGATGACAAATGGTACTTAAGACGTGTTGCTGAGTGCTGTGAAGCAGAAGGTGATGTATTTGTGAACTTTGTGGCACCAGCAAGATCATTCCATTGGCCATGTTTGGCAGACAGGTGTTGAATTCCTTTTGAACATATTCTTAAGACAGTTCCTACCACAGTGTCAGGAAGACAGTACAATTTGCCACTCAATGTACAGAGTACAGTAGCTAAAGTGTGGGAGAACTTCTGCTCAAAGCATAATCGACTGGTTTTTACCAGTTAAGATGCAGTGAACATTAATGATAGGTTGTGTTAATCTGTCTATATGTTGTTGCTTAGTGATTAAACAGTTGTGGGAGAGGATAAGAAGATGCAGAACAGTTTACAGTATGTTTTTACAAAATTGCGTTGTGGAACAATGGCCACATCACCAAATAACACCTGTCAGCTTCCATTGTACACAAATGTCTTGCGATAACATGCTGAAATTGTGAGATATATATCATTATGGTCTACTTATGCAGTGTGTGAAATTTGGCTTGGATACCACTTGTCTCTTTTGTGCTACCACACTTCGAAAATCCATGTTTTTCAGGTAATTTTTCAAATATTTGTATTTTCGTGTGCATGTAACTCAGTTTTTTGTGACTGATATGGGCATGATGAGATCTGTATGTGTTTAGGCCACATTAAGCTTACCACAAAAAATTTATACCCTTTTTGAGTGAATTATATTTGGCATAGAGAGCACCTACAATATGTACCTTTTAATGTATTACATTTTTTAATCACATTTTGGAATTTTTATTTTCCCTCAGAAATATGTTGTTGGTGTTTTGATTCATGGAATGTGTTCTCTAAATGGATGTTACTGGGTTGTAAAATTTTCACTGGACTGTGCGGAATAGTTCCAAAGTTATTAAGACCTGAAGTTGGATCTGAAGATAGATTGCCAGATGCAGGTTGCAATTTCCGGGTCACACCACCTTCTTTCACAAGTCATAATTCTGGAACTAATTGGCAGGGGAAACTAATACTTTGTACATGGTAGAATTAGTGTACTGAATTTCAGTCAAATCTGAGACTATGAGCTGGAGCCCCAGGTTGAACTGACATGGAATGATCCAGATATTTGTGAAAATTTGGTGTAAGGAAGTACATAAATAGAAAGTGATAAATAATTTTTTCAGATTTTATAGATCAAAATTGTAGTAAGTGGGCCATTTTGAAATGTCTAGCATTTTCTCCATCTGGCATCAGTACAAAAGGTAGGTTGAAAGTTTTTAACTACTATAACTCCCTTATTTATAAATTAGTTTTATTCAAATTGGTGTCATTAGAAAGATGAAAGGACCAACTATATCACTAAACTATAAAAATGCTGCAACTGTGCATATAAATATGTGCAAATCTGTAATTAAAATCATTTTTCAATTTTTTTACAAACATCATTAAGTTTTTTTGTCAAAATTACAAGTTTCGCCATTTTAAATTTTGCCTCAAAGAATTCCTATTGTCATACATTTCAACATAAGAAAAATCAGAAGGGTGTTTGTTCTGTTTAATCATTTAAAACAGAAAGAAGATAAATAATAATATACACGTTTCATTTTGTGACTCTTACCTAGTGGCCACAAATGATGATCACATTCATAAAATTTTAAAAAGCATTCATTCTTTCAAACAAGTTTTCAATGGACAATATTATGTCTGATTCAAAAGTATATAAACGACCAGTACTTGTGCTTGCACTAGGAGCAGGCAACGTCATTATAATGTTTTCATAAGGTATCCAGCAAACATCAGTGTGAAGTGGCCAGGAATAACTTGAGGAAGGGCCACTTGGACGCATGATCTTGACTTTAGCATATCTGTATTCTTCACTTATCTCTAGAAATTTTCCAAGCCACCACTGGTTATCGTAGATAGCTGCGACAAATGTTTCTTCTTTAATAGTGTTAAAGGCAGTGTTTTGAATTCCAAGAGGAACTTCAATGAATTTAGTAGGTGAGGAGTATATCTCGCGAAGAGACCACGAGGATAAAATCAGAAAGATTAGAGTCCACACAGAGGCATACCGACAATCCTTCTTTCCACGAACAATACGAGACTGGGATAGAGGGGAGAACCGATAGAGGTACACAAAGTACCCTCTGCCACACACCGTCGGGTGGCTTACGGAGCATGGATGTAGATGTAGATGATGAAACATGCTTTATCAGCAACTTGTTTTCATTCAGTGGTTTGAAAACATGATTCACTCTTGCCCCAGGAATGGTAGAACCAGTCTCACATCGTTTTTGTAACATGTTTGTGAACTTTATCTCCTCTGTTGTAATAAAATGTGACTGTCATGTGCACGCTGTAAACTTGCTCTTGTTGCTAAACGTTTAATAGTACCACCAACTCCCTCACATGCATTTTTGCCATGACTAGTGGCAAAAAAATTCCATTCTGCAGTTACTCCATGATCTTGCTTGTGATGGCACAAATTAAAAAAGTTCTTAAAGTTTTTGTATTGTGCAGATATAACATGCCGAATAGGTGGTAATTGTTCCAATAAATATGTGAGAGCAGTTTTCTGGAAAACATAGAATGTGTTTGTATCATGCTGCAAACAGTCACTTATACACCACAAAAGGATGAAGGGTGACTTGAATGTTCTGCCAGTGAAATCCTCGTGTAGCATCCTGAAGTAAATAGGTATAGTTCTCTGCAAAATCCACTACCATGATGCATGTAGTATCATGTGGGGTTTCTTTGGTCGATTTGAAGTAGTGACTCTGAGATTTTGATACATAACGACGTTTTGTTAAGTTTTGAAGTTTTTGCACGATATACAAATTCATCAGTCGTCTTCATTAGTGTCTCCATTGTAGGTCGATCAGTTTGCACCCGTTGTTTGAATACGACATTTCCACAATCTTGTAAGGACTCCAGCTCACTGTCCATATTCGTCAGGCCACCGAGAACTGCACACAAGATTCTGTAGAAGTACAGTGTACGGTTCTTCCACATGTGCAGCATGCATTAACAGTTTTACCTTTTGGTGATAGGTGCATACACGTATGTTCTGCATTCCACGACGGTATACAGTAACACATTCTTTTGGCCTAAGATCACAAAATTTAGTAAAATCAATTTTATCTTCGGGGTATTTTTCTCTGAAAGCTAAGTATACATCTTTCAGATTATGTAAAATTAGTCTTTTTGTCTTATACACTCTTTTTGCCATTTTCTCAAGGGACAGACAGGCAGTCTTTTTTATTAGCAGAAATGCTACTTATATCATCTTCACAGTGAAAATTCTGGACACGTTTTTCCACATCCTTACCTATTCTGTTTTCCACTTTATAACTCCCTTCCGACGAAATGTGATCTTCTTTTAGCAATACCCTCGATTTCTTTACCGTTTATTCGCTAGTGTTAAAAAACACTTGAATTTTTTTTACTCCGTGAAGCTGGTGCTAAGGTAAGTATTTGTAGTTTTTCTTTAACAAAACTTCTGCTGAATTTCTCTTTAAGTTTTTGCATTAAAATATTACAGTTATTACATTGCAGTTTAATTTGCACATAGAAAAAAATACAGCAGTAGACATTTGCTATTTTGAGTGAATTGAAAATGACAAATGATTAGGAGCTGTCACACATAGTATCTGCAAATGAAGGCACCTGGAATCTATACATACAATAGTTTAAATTTCACTGCCAAAATGAAATACTTTTCAATAACAATGAAACAGATTTGTTTTATTCTAATGAAGATCATTGGTTACTACTTGGTGATTGGTTTGAGAAAAACAAGCTCATAGTTAACACAAAGAAAACCACTTACCTAAACTTCCACCTAAGATCAAATAAAATTATGCCTGATATGAAATTACACGGTTCCCAAATATCCCCAAATACAGAAACAAGATTTCTAGGCCTATGGATTCAGGATTATCTAAAATGGCAAACACACATTAGTAAAACTAATAGTAAGCTAAACCGAGTGTGCTATGCCCTACGAATCCTCGCATACTGCACAAGCCCAGAAACTGTTCACGCAGCCTACTGTGCACAATTCCCCAGTGTAATGCAGTATTGTATTATATTCTGGGGAGACTCTACACATAGTCCGAACATTCTCCTCCCCCGAAAGAGAGCGCTATAAGAATGATGAACAAGACAAAGCCGACTGATAACTGCAGACCTCTCTTCCAAAAGTTGCTCATTCTACCCCTTGGCAGCCTGTATAAACTAGAACTATGAAGATTTGTAAAAAGTAATATTAGAAAATTTAATAAAATGTAAATGTCCATGACTATGGTACTAGACAGAAAATGAAACTCCATGTTAAAGAAATGCGCATCTCTGCCTTTAAAAAAATGTCCCTTCAACAAAGGCATTAAAATATACAATAGCCTGCCATCAGAAATAAAAAACAGTAAGTCCCTGACTGTATTTAATAAAAATTTAAAATCATTCTTACTTCATCATTGCTTCTACAGTGCAAGCGAATTTCTACTCCACATGGGTGGAAAGAAACATGAAACAAATTGCAGCAAAGAATTTTGTAAAGAGTAAAACATTAATGGAAGTATGTGCAAAAATCTTGCATCTGTATCATCTGCTACTAAGCAAATTAAGTGCAGAAAGAATATCCAACCTCGTACTGTTGTGTGTATGTGTTAGAGAAATACAGCACTAAAATACAAATGTGTAAATGAGTATGTAATTTGTGTTTTCATAAATTTGTGTGTTCATAACTTCTCAGAAAATATGTTTGTGTAAACTTTTGGCATATTACTTCATGCCAGCAAATTATCATAAGGTCCAACATCAAATGTATGCATGTGCATCAACATGTGCATGTCATGTACAGTATTGATTCAGATTCGGTCGGGCGCACAGTTTTAATCTGCCAGGAAGTTTCATATCAGCGCACACTCCGCTGCAGAGTGAAAATCTCATTCTGGAATAAATAAACAGCTCAGTCTGTACATTCAGCACTGCCTGTTTCTTCAGACACATTTTTCACTGAAACTTGTAGCACTTCTGATGCTGTTAGCTGGAATTTCAAAGCTAAGTGACGAGACTTGGATCGAATGTATTCTGGATATCTGTCTTGTGCTCTCTTGGTAATCTTAAATGGTGAAATCTCATGTAATTCACAACTTTCATTAAGTTTCTGAAAAGCTGTAGATGGATCTGGTGTATATTCTTGATCTTCAACTTCACATTCATCCACCCCTGGAAGGTTATCCCCCATAGGAGATAAAATGTCCTTATGGGATGTTATGCACAGCTTGGTACCTGGGATAAGTCCAAGGGTTTTATATTTCCTTGCCATGGTTAAAGAAATGGGTTTCAAAGATTTCTTAGCAGTCTAGCTTCTTAAAAGGGTCACCGCAAATGCTTTGTCTGTCTTTAAATGTTCCCAAATGGAGCCTTTTGTGAGAAGAAAAAACACTTGCAGTATTTTAGCTGCATCTTAGCTTCAATAATTCAATATCAGCTTGATTCAGGCTTGACATATCTATTAAATCAAGCTCTTTACTACTACTACTACTACTACCACCACCACCACCACCACCGCCACCACCACCACCACCACCACTACTTTTCTTCTTACACACAACTGCTGACACAAGACCTAAAGAACATTTGTTTTCCATTGTGATTTTTAATCAACTGTGTATGTTGCAGAAAAGAACTGGATGGTTTGAAACTTTTTCTTGTTCTATAATTAGTCAAGAATATACTATGAACAATCTGTAAGGGGGAAAAGAAAGAGTTAATGACCACTTCATTAAGTGATCTCTGATATTCACATTATGGAACAACTTTGTATTACAGTCGGACCCTTCAATATGTAAAACCCCTCAATATAATATTCTAAAAACCCTCAACTTGATAGTGTGACATATTTTACGACAATCAGATGCTACTATAGGAGTGTAGTAAGATTCATAATACATAAAACCTCCTGTTGTGGAATTGAATTATGTTTATTGTAAGTGGTTTTATTTATTTTATTTGAATTAGTGTATATAAGTAATACATTTTACATAAATAAAGAAAATATTTTTTGTTTAAATTCTGTGAAAGTATGTAAAACACTTATAACCCTAAAAATGTAGTATTTATCAATACTTAACACCCTTTAAAATGAGATACCTTAAAAATTAACTTTCAACTGTCAATAACAAAAGCAATTACAAAAATAATTGTTGTTGTTGTTGTTGTGGTCTTCAGTCCTGAGACTGGTTTGATGCAGCTCTCCATGCTACTCTATCCTGTGCAAGCTTCTTCATCTCCCAGTACCTACTGCAACCTAACATCCTTCTAAATCTGCTTAGTGTATTCATCTCTTGGTCTCCCTCTACGATTTTTACTCTCCACGCCGCCCTCCAATACTAGATTGGTGATCCCTTGATGCCTCAGAACATGTCCTACCAACCGATCCCTTCTTCTAGTCAAGCTGTGCCACAAACTCCTCTTCTCTCCAATCCTACTCAATACCTCCTCATTAGTTATATGATCTACACATCTAATCTTCAGCATTCTTCTGTAGCACCACATTTCGAAAACTTCTATTCTCTTCTTGTCCAAACTATTTATTGCCCATGTTTCACTTCCATACATGGCTACGCTCCATACAAATACTTTCAGAAACGACTTCCTGACACTTAAATCTATACTCGATGTTAACAAATTTCTCTTCTTCAGAAACGCTTTCCTTCCCATTGCCAGTCTACATTTTATATCCTCTCTACTTCGACCATCATTAGTTGTTTTACTCCCTAAATAGCAAAACTCCTTTACTACTTTAAGTGTCTCATTTCCTAATCTAATTCCCTCAGCATCACCCGATTTAATTTGACTACATTCCATTATCCTCGTTTTGCTTTTGTTGATGCTCTTCTTATATCCTCCTTTCAAGACACTGTCCATTCCGTTCAGCTGCTCTTCCAAGTCCTTTGCTGTCTCTGACAGAATTACAATGTCATCAGCGAACCTCAAAGTTTTTATTTCTTCTCCATGGATTTTAATACTTACTCTGAATTTTTCTTTTGTTTCCTTCACTGCTTGCTCAACATACAGATTGAATAACATCGGGGATAGGCTACAACCCTGTCTCACTCCCTTCCCAACCACTGCTTCTCTTTCATGCCCCTTGACTCTTTATAACTGCCATCTGGTTTCTGTACAAATTGTAAATCGCCTTTCGCTCCCTGTATTTTGCCCCTGCCACCTTTAGAATTTGAAAGATAGCATTCCAGTCAACATTGTCAAAAGCTTTCTCTAAGTCCACAAATGCTAGAAATGTAGGTTTGCCTTTCCTTATTCCATTTTCTAAGATAAGTCGTAGGGTCAGTATTGCCTCACATGTCCCAACATTTCTACGGAATCCAAACTGATCTTCCTCGAGGTGAGCTTCTACCAGTTTTTCCATTTGTCTGCAGAGAATACGCGTTAGTATTTTGCATCCGTGACTTATTAAACTGATAGTTCGGTAATTTTCATGTCTGTCAGCACCTGCTTTCTTTGGCATTGGAATTATTACATTCTTCTTGAAGTCTGAGGGTATTTCGCCTGTCTCATACATATTGCTCACCAGATGGTAGAGTTTAGTCAGGACTGGGTCTCCCAAGGCTGTCAGTAGTTCTAATGGAATGTTGTCTACTCCCAGGGCCTTGTTTCGGCTCAGGTCTTCCAGTGCTCCATCAAACTCTTCACGCAGTATCGTATCTCCCATTTCATCTTCATCTACATCCTCTTCCATTTCCATAATATTGTCCTCAAGTACATTGCCCTTGTATAGACCCTCTATATACTCCCTTCACCTTTCTGCTTTCCCTTCTTTGCTTAGAACTGGGTTTCTATCAAAGCTTTTGATATTCGTACAAGTGGTTCTCTTTTCTCCAAAGGTCTCTTTAATTTTCCTGTAGGCAGGCTAGTGAGATAAGCCTCTACATCCTTATATTTGTCCTCTAGCCATCTCTGCTTAGCCATTTTGCACTTCCTGTCGATCTCATTTTTGAGACATTTGTATTCCTTTTTGCCTGCTTCATTTACTGCATTTTTATATTTTCTCCTTTCATCAATTAAATTCAATATTTCTTCTGTACCCAAGGATTTCTACTAGCCCTCGTCTTTTTACCTACTTGATCCTCTGCTGCCTTCACTATTTCATCCCTCAAAGCTACCCATTCTTCTTCTACTGTATTTCTTTCCCCCATTCCTCTCAATTGTTCCCTTATGCTCTCCCTGAAGTTCTGTACAACCTCTGGTTTAGTCAGTTTATCCAGGTCCCATCTTCTTAAATTCCCAGCTTTTTGCGGTTTCTTCAGTTTTAATCTACAGTTCATAACCAATAGATTGTGGTCAGAGTCCACATCTGCCCCTGGAAATGTCTTACAATTTAAAACCTGGTTCCCAAATCTCTGTCTTACCATTATATAATCTACCTGATACCTTTTAGTATCTCCAGGATTCTTCCAGGTATTCAGCCTTCTTTTATGGTTCTTGAACCAAGTGCTAGCTATGATTAAGTTGTGCTCTGTGCAAAATTCTACCAGGCGGCTTCCTCTTTCATTTCTTAGCCCTAATCCATATTCACCTACTACGTTTCCTTCTCTCCCTTTTCTTACTACCGAATTCCAGTCACCCATGACTATTAAATTTTTGTCTCCCTTCACTACCTGAATAATTTCTTTTATTTCATCATATATTTCTTCAATTTCTTCGTCATCTGCAGAGCTAGTTGGCATATAAACTTGTACTACTGTAGTAGGCGTGTGCTTCGTGTCTATCTTGGCCACAATAATGCGTTCATTATGCTGTTTGTAGTAGCTTACCCGCACTCCTATCTTTTTATTCATTATTAAACCTACTCCTTCATTACCCCTATTTGCTTTTGTATTTATAACCCTGTATTCCCCTGACCAAAAGTCTTGTTCCTCCTGCCAGCAAACTTCACTAATTCCTGCTATATCTAACTTTAACCTATCCATTTCCCTTTTTAAATTTTCTAACCTACCTGCTCGATTAAGGGATCTGACATTCCACGCTCCAATCCGTAGAACGCCAGTTTTCTTTCTCCTGATAACGACGTACTCCTGAGTAGTCCCTGCCCGGAGGTCCGAATGGGGGACTATTTTAGCTCCGGAATATTTTACCCAAGAGGACGCCACCATCATTTAACCATACAGTAAAGCTGCGTGCCCTCGGGAAAAATTACGGCCGTAGTTTCCCCTTGGTTTCAGCCATTCGCAGTACCAGCACAGCAAGGCTGTTTTGGTTAGTGTTACAAGGCCAGATCAGTCAATCATCCAGACTGTTGGCCCTGAAACTACTGAAAAGGCTGCTGCCCCTCTTCAAGAACCATGCGTTTGTCTGGCCTCTCAACAGATACCCCTCTGTTGTGGTTGCACCTACGGTACGGCTATCTGTATCGCTGAGGCACGCAAGCCTCCCCACCAATGGCAAGGTCCATGGTTCTTAATAATTATTTATTTATTAATTGGTTATATATTGTTAAAATTGAGTGGATTAATGATTGGTTTGAAGGTAATATATATTTCAAGTATATAAATTACATTTAATAAATAAATTTGTAAATCTTGATTCTTTTTTTTTTTTTTTTTAATTTATAATTAAGTGGATTGTATCATATAGTGAATAAATAATAATTTAAAGTGTAATAACTAATTATAAAAAACCTTCAAAATGGACTTATAAATATAACAAAATTTTAATGTAATGTATTTTTAAATGAATTATCATAAATCATAATATAATTTTGTATGAAACAAAATTATTTATTATTAATAAATAAAAATAATATTTATATTAATATGTCATTATTTCTAATGATAATTGATATAAAAAAACACTTGAAAAAACTTTAAATAAAATTTGTGATCTTTTTTCACTCATTATAATATTTGACGAATAAAATTCACTAAAACAACTGATAACAAGCCACAGTTAAACAAAGCATATACTTCAACAACCGTTTGTGGGTTATAATGTGGCAGGGTGGTCTAGCGTCACTTCATAAAAATTATACAACATCAGAGAGCACTGTAATACGTTGAAAAAATGCAACCCATTGTGCTTACGGAAGTTAAATTAAGTGTTCCCGGTTATACGTTACTGCGCAACTATGCATGGATTGGACGAGTTCTTTCTCTTTTTAATTTCAGTCATTCCTTTTCACTATCTCATATTGAGGGCCTCTATTTCCGGAACGTTATCATATTGAGGGGTTCAACTGTACTTTCAAATAAATTACCAGACAGAATGGCTGCTTATGTAAGAAGCACAAAATCAAGACAAAAAAGTCCTTCAGATACATAAAGTGCACAGACACACAAAAACCTGACACATACAGCCTGTGTTGCATGTGAGTGTTGCTGCTAGACTGAATTTTTCATTGTTGTTTCATATATTGTTGATTAGCTATTTGAAGCAATTAATTGTTACAGCATTATTGAAAAAGTTTAAGATCTAACAGTAGAGGACAAACACCCTTCTGATTTTTTTTATTTTGGAAAGTATGGCAGTAGGAATTATTTGAAACAAAAATTGAGATGTTGAAACCTGATTCTGCTGAAAAAAAATTCCTGAAATTTGCAAAAAAAATTGGTTAGAAATTACATTAATTACAAATTGTCAAACATTTGTTGCTTAGACACAGCACGTAAATAATTTTTATATTATAGCTCTATTCTTTTACTTTCCAATGACATCAAATTGAATAAATTGATTCATAAATAAAAGTTATAGTTGTAACAAACTTACAAGGTACTTCGTTTCTCAACGCTAGGTGGTAGAAGGGGACCATATTTCAAAATAGTCTCCTAATTACAATTTTTGTCAAAAAATTCCTGAAAAAATATTTTAACTGAAACTCATTATGTACATTATGAATATAATAGAGGGAAACATTCCACGTGGGAAAAATATATACAAAAAAACAAAGATGATGTGACTTACCGAACGAAAGTGCTGGCAGGTCGATAGACACACAAACAAACACAAACATACACACGAAATTCAAGCTTTCGCAACAAACGGTTGCTTCATCAGGAAAGAGAGGGAAAGACGAAAGGATGTGGGTTTTAAGGGAGAGGGTGTCTAACCCTTACCCTTACCCTCTCCCTTAAAACCCACATCCTTTCGTCTTTCCCTCTCTTTCCTGATGAAGCAACCGTTTGTTGCGAAAGCTTGAATTTCGTGTGTATGTTTGTGTTTGTTTGTGTGTCTATCGACCTGCCAGCACTTTCGTTCGGTAATTCACATCATCTTTGTTTTTTTATATATATCATTATGTACATTCTTACACAAAATTTTCAGAAAAATCTGTGGCATAAGGGCAGTGGCCACTGGGTGATTTCACATGAAAATACCCCAAGGCAATTGTCACAAATCCAGCAGCAGAACTCTTCTTTTCGTATTCTGTTATTCTCCCTATATACGTGTAAGGTTCTCAGCATTGCTTTGCTGCACCTTAAATTTCTCTACATATTTATGAAGATATTCCTTCTCTCCTTGCAGTAGCAAGTGAAATCTATTAGTTATGCTAAATCTCAAAGTTGCTAACAATTTTTTTTTCTTTTTCATTTCTTCCCGGAAGCCCTTCTCATCCCCCCATTCTTGACTGTCATAATTCAGCGGTTTTGTGTTCTACCTGTGTGGTACAAAAACTGCTCCTCCTGTTTGACCTCCCTGGAATAATCTACAGTTCTGTGGAAGAGTCTTATTGTACAGCCCAGTGTCTACCTGACTGTAACCACTGAAACAAAACCACATTAAAGCACTCGCAACTTAACACACCCATTATTAATGTCCGTACTTGACACATACGTCTAACCTTCCTTGGGAAAATTGAAACCGTAGATTAAATTTAAATAAAAACAGTAGGTAGTGAAATACAAAACTGTATGATTTACAGATATTTCCCACATATGAAATTAAACTTAGAAATACATCTGTTAGCACAAGAAGAAATAATACACTTGTTACATGATTTTACTATAATTATCCCAACACTAACAACTTCACTAATGTAAATATACTTAAATTATGTTTATTCAGTGAGCAGTACTTTTAAGTTGTTTGAAATCTAGTATTTATTTCATTATTTATGAAATTCACAACATTATGTTAACATAAGCTGCTATTAATCTGAGCCTCAGTTAAACCGTGTTTGTATTCATTCATTACATAATCTATGGATATCGTATTCCACTGAGCGTCATTTTTCTGTTATATTGGGGTGCTCTTCTATGTGATTATTGGGTTTAACGTAATGTGGTATATGAGGAACGGCTTCTTTGTTTTTAAAAGTATGTTCATCTTAAAGTTCATAGTTTTTTGATTGTACTGTGGAGGAGAGGGTAGGTGTATTTCAAAAACCACAATACAAGAAGTACAGATATTTTCCATTTTTTCAGTCAACTCAAATATGTGGCAACCGTTTATAAATGGTTATTGGAAATTACTGTAACATAACATCGTATTAATTTTTTATGTTTCAGGTCTGTGAACTTCACTTTTAACCGAAAGTGTAAGGAAGATAGAATGCCAGCTGTCATAGCTGATCAGGAAATGATGCAGCTTCCTCATCGAGATCTAGATTTGAAACAGGTACGCCATTTATTAGTTCTCGATTGTGATTCTAGCAGTGAGTAGAATAACCTGCAGATTGTAGCGGAATTGGTGAATTCTGTCGTATTTCAATTTCCATCTCAAATGCTTTGCCGATCCCTGAAATGTACTAGAGTATTCCGAGAGAATTGAAATTTTTAAAAGCACCCTAATATCGAGTACTAACGCTCGTGCGAGCCCTCGCGCGTGACGTGAACTCGAAAGTGCCCGTGTGATCGAACTCCGTCAGTAGCGCGCAGTACGACATTTTGTTTGAAATAAACTGACAGCCTCCCCAGAATAAAATTTTACAGTATATAGCATCATTAGGCCGCAGAAATGGTATCTTTAGCAGTTTCAGTTTCTTAGCAAATTGTCACCATTTGATCTGTTTGAGAAGGAAGCAGAGGGGAGGGGTCAGTAAAATACTGGGAAACCAAATTACGAAAACAAACTTCCGCACGCACAGCTACCCACACTCGAATACATTAGACAGTAATATGTCAAATTGAAACCGAACGGTTGGGAGGGGTGCCGAGGTTTTACACGCGTCAGCTTGCCGATTGTCGGAACTGAAGGTTGGTGTCGACTACATAATAGTGAAATGAAGTGTCGTGTGGTGAGGGCCTCGTGTCGGGTAGACTGGTCACCCGGAGCAGGTCTTTTTAGTTGACGCCCCTCCCGCAAACGCGTGTCGACGAGGACAGTAGAGTAATAGAGACGGCACGACACCCGGTCCCCGAGTGGAGAAAATCTCCGACCCGGCCCGGAATAAAATCCGGGCCCCTCGTACGGCAATCTGCCGCACCGACTACTCAGCTGTAGATTAGAAAGTAGCTAACTTTCGTATCACAAATATAAGGTTAAATCCTCACAGCTTAAAGTCGATTGTGAGATATAGCCATCTCAGAGTTAAAAACTAACAGAACTACTATGGGAGGTGAGCCAGACGTACACTAGAAGTGCATCAGACGGCACCTGTCTACACGCGAAATCCGCGGATTGCGAACTGGTCACCGACCTACACTGGGCGTCCGGTACGAAATTGAGGTACTGTCGGATGTGTCGAAATTAACTGTTTTACAAACTTCGACTTAATTATTTCTGAAATTAGTAAAAGCAAAAGACAGATCGATACTCGCCGTAAAGGTGGCACGTCGACTTGCAGACGGGTACTACAAAAAGACACTTTTGCGTCAGCTTTCGACCGGCACCTCCTTCGGAAAAGGAAACACGGACACGTTCGTTCCCACGAGTGAGTACACCCCACACGCACGTGGTCGCCACCTGTGGCAGCTCGGACTGGAGTGTAGGACAGAAGCGGCAGTCCGGAGGGGGCGGGACTGCCGTGCCTGTCAGTGATGTGGAGCTCTGCCCACTCTGCTCTCCTCCCCTGCACCCACACCATCTACCCGTACTCTGCCGTCCCTCCCCTGCCTACTGCCGACGGCTGCTTCCATTCTGTGCGACAGCCGCATTCCGGTCTGAGCTGCCACAGGCAGTGGTCGTGTGCGCGGGAGGTGTACTCGCTCGTGGGAACGAATGTGTCTGTGTTTCCTTTTCTGAAGAAGACTGTGGCCGAAAGCTGATACGTAAGTGGCTTTTCGTCGTGCCAGTCTCCAACTCGGCGTGTCATTTTTACGGCGAGTAGCAGTCTATTCTTTTCCTTATAATCTTGACATTCCAAACTAGTTTCTGTTGTTTGAAATCGATAAAGTTAATGTAGTGTTTTTTGTTCCACAGTGTGAGTATTAAACTGTAGTAATAAAATTTATGATATTTATAATCTTTCACTGTAACAGATCAGGATATTAAGGAAAATAAAAATACATTGACAAACTTCACGCAACCTCACGATGAAGTTGACCGATTCTCTGTTATGTGATAGTTGTAGATTGTTTATCACTCTAGGATGACTTTAATTGTTCCGGATCTGGTATAGTAATTAAATTTTAATACTAATTTCACAGTAACTTACAAAGAAAGTTTTAAGACAAAATAGTATGAGCAGAAATTTACATTATGAAATTTCAAAGAAAACCACCACGAAAAACTGTCTGACAACCTCGTGTTTTACCGTGATGACTACAAATCCTGTTTTTGGCCTTCCTCTTGGAATTTTATTTTCTCGGCTAACCTCATTAATGCTTATCTTTCCAATAAAAAATATCTACAACAGTCAGTTCTTAAATATCCAGGCTATATTTCTTCAATTCACCCAGTTTACATTTATTGTTGTTGTTGTTATGGTCCTCAGTCCTGAGACTGGTTTGATGCAGCTCTCTATCCTACTCTTTTCCGTGCAAGCTGCTTCATCTCCCGGTACCTACTGCAGCCTACATCCTTCTGAATCTGCTTGGTCTCCCTCTACGATTTTTACCCTCCACGCTGCCCTCCAGTACTAAATTGGTGATCCCTTGATGCCTCAGAACATGTCCTACCAACCGATTCCTTCTTCTAGTCAAGTTGTGCCACACATTTCTCATCTCCCCAATTCCATTCAATACCTACTCATTACTTATGTGATCTACCCATCTAATCTTCAGCATTCTTCTGTAGCACCACATTTCGAAAACGTCTATTCTCTTCTTGTCTAAACTATTTATTGTCCATGTTTCACCTCCGTACATAGCTACACTCCATACAAATACTTTCAGAAACGACCTCCTGACTCTTAAATGTATGCTCAATGTTAACAAATTTCTCTTCTTCAGAAACGCTTTCCTTGCCACTGCCAGTCTACATTTTATATCCTCTCTACTTCGACCATCATCAGTTATTTTACTCCCCAAATAGCAAAATTCCTTTACTACTTTAAGTTTCTCATTTCCTAATCTACTCCCATCAGCATCACCCGACTTAATTCGACTACATTGCATTATCCTCGTTTTGCTTTTGTTGATGTTCATCTTATACCCTCGTTTCAAGACACTGTCCATACCATTCAACTGCTCTTCCAAGTCCTTTGCTGTCTCTGACAGAATTACAATGTCATCGGCAAACCTCAAAGTTTTTATTTCTTCTCCGTGGATTTTAATACCTACTCCGAATTTTTCTTTTGTTTCCTTCACTGCTTGCTCAATATACAGATTAAATACCATTGGGGAGAGGCTACAACTCTTGTCTCACTCCCTTCCCAACCACTGCTTCCCTTTCATGTCCCTCGACTCTTATAACTGCCATCTGCTTTCTGTTCAAATTGTAAATAGCCTTTCGCTCCCTGTATTTTACCCCTGCCACCTTTAGAATTTTAAAGAGAGTATTTCAGTCAACATTGTCAAAAGCTTTCTCTAAGTCTACAAATGCCAGAAATGTAGGTTCACTTTTCTGTAATCTATCTTCTAAGATAAGTTGTAGGGTCAGTATTGCCTCATGTATTCAAATATTTCTACGGAATCCAAACTGATCTTCCCCGAAGTCGTCTTCTACCACCTTTTCCATTCGTCTGTAAAGAATTCGCGTTAGTATTTTGCAGCCGTGACTTATTAAACTGATAGTTTGGTAATTTTCACATCTGTCAACACCTGCTTTCTTCGGGATTGGAATTATTGTATTCTTTGAAATCGAAGGGTATTTCGCCTGTCTCGTACATCTTGCTCACCAGATGGTAAAATTTTGTCAGGGCTGGCTCTCCCAAGTCTTACAGTAGTTCTAATGGAATGTTGTCTACTCCCGGGGCTTTGTTTTAACTTAGGTCTTTCAGTGCTCTGTCAAACTCTTCACACAGTATCGTATCTCCCATTTCATCTTCATCTAAATTTTCTTCCATTTCCATAATATTGTCTTCAAGTACATCACCCTTGTATAGACCCTCTATATACTCTTTCCACATTTCTGCTTTTCCTTCTTTGCTTAGAACTGGGTTTCCATCTGAGCTCTTGATATACAGGCAAATGGTTCTCTTTTCTCCAAAAGCACCTTTAATTTTCCTGTAGGCAGTATCTATCTTACCCCTAGTGAGATAAGCCTCTACATCCTTACATTTGTCCTCTAGCCATCCCTGCTTAGCCATTTTGCACTTCCTGTCGATATCATTTTTGAGACCTTTGTATTCCTTTTTGCCTGCTTCATTTACTGCTTTTTTTATATTTTCTCCTTTCATCAATTAAATTCAATATTTCTTCTGTTACCCAAGGATTTCTACCAGCCCTCTTCTTTTTACCTACTTGATTCTCTGCTGCCTTCACTACTTCATCCCTCAAAGCTACCCATTCTTCTTCTACTGTATTTCTTTCCCCCATTCCTGTCAATCATTTCCTTATGCTCTTCCTGAAACTCTCTATAACCTCCGGTTCTGTCAGTTTATCCAGGTCCCATCTCCTTAAATTCCCAGCTTTTTGCAGTTTCTTCAGTTTTAATATACAGTTCATGACCAAGAGATTGTGGTCCGAGTCCACATCTGCCCCTGAAAATGTCTTACCATTATATAATCTATCTGAAACCTTCCAGCATCTCCAGGCCTGTTCGATGTATACAACCTTCTTTCATGATTCTTGAAACCAGTGTTAGCTACGATTAAGTTATGCTCTGTGCAAAATTCTACCAGGCGACTTCCTCTTTCATTTCTTACCCCCCATTCAGTATTCACCTACTGTGTTTCCTTCTCTCCCTTCTCCAACTATCAAATTCCAGTCACCCATGACTACTAAATTTTCATCTCCCTTCCCTATCTGAATAATTTCTTATATTTCATCATACATTTCTTCAATTTCTTCGTCATCTGCAGAGCTAGTTGGCATATAAACTTGTACTACTGTAGTAGGTGTGGGCTTCGTATCTATCTTGGCCACAATAATGCGTTCACTGTTTGTAGTAGCTTACCCGCATTCCTACTTTCCTATTCATTATTAAACCTACTCCTGCATTACCCCTATTTGATTTTGTATTTATAACCCTGTAATCACCTGACCAGAAGTCTTGTTCCTCCTGCCACCGAACTTCACTAATTCCCACTATATCTAACTTTAACGTTTCCATTTCCCTTTTTAAATTGTCTAACCTGCCTGCCCGATTAAGTGATCTGACATTCCACACTCCGATCCGTAGAACGCCAGTTTTCTTTCTCCTGATAACGACATCCTCTTGAGTAGTCCCCGCCCTGAGATCCGAATGGGGGACTATTTTACCTCCGGAATATTTTACCCAAGAGGACGCCATCATCATTTAATCATACAGTAAAGCTGCATGTCCTCAGGAAAAATTACGGCTGTCATTTCCCCATGCTTTCAGCTGTTTGCAGTACCAGCACAGCAAGGCCGTTTTGGTTAATGTTACAAGGCCAGATCAGTCAATCATCCAGACTGTTGCCCTTGCAACTATTGCAACTACTGAAAAGGCTGCTGCCCCTCTTCAGGAACCACACGTTTGTCTGGCCTCTCAACAGATACCCCTCCGTTGTGGTTGCACCTACGGTACGGCTATCTGTGTTGCTAAGGCAAGCGAGCCTCCTCACCAATGGCAAGGTCCATTGTTCATGGGGGGGGGGGGGTTACATTTATATTCATGTGCATTTTGACACTGATAATTCTTGCAATCTCAGCTGTACGATGCAGCAAACAGGACTGTGAAATATGTGATAAATTTATAAGTGTTGCAGATACTCGCCGCAATGATTTCCTCACTCCACCAGTAGACCGTTATAGATGACAGGTCCCACATACACTGCGTCACACAGTTTGTGCATTCACTAGGCCAAATACTCGCCTCGTTCAGAAATGTCTGGTTACAGACAAACCGCTCGAGAAAAGACAGTCGACTTCCCCCTGAATATATCGAGAGCTCAAAGTTTTATTTGTATGTCAATAAATGACAACATGTAATAAATTAACTTTTGTTGTTGCTATAGTTGTCACTGTGAGGGGTCAGTGCGCGTAATACTTGAGACTCAGATGCACGAGTTGTTTTATGCCAGCCTTACAAATAAAAATATTTAGCTCAAAAATGTAAAAAAGGCAGTCCGTTTTGGGTACTATTAATATTCAGATGAGGTTCGATATATCGTACATTTAGCCATTGCCACAAATGAAGAACTTCCGAACAGTAAGTTAAGAAGTAACACGGTAAACTCTCTCTAAGCTGGCCCTCGGTAATCCTACCTACACCCGGCCTCCAGTTACTCGAACAGAAATGATGTGCACGACAATAAGTTACTGTGCACGACAGTGCCGTTACTTATTTACGATGTTAAACTATGTTATGCCCGTGTGAAATTGTGGCTTTATTTATGGTTTGGTACCACAGTTTTTAAAAGGAAACACGTTACACTAGATCTAGAGCAGAAACTTGAAATTTTTGTCGAGTCGAATCGAGGTTCTTCACAGCGACATGGTACTGCCGAGTACGGTGTCAGATGGGCGACTATCTACGGCAGTGGAAAGAAAGACATTGTTTGACAGTACGAAACCCGAACTGAGAGTGAGTCAGGAGAATGGGAGATTACACGGAAGAATGAGAAGTATCCTTTACAGATGCTTCGTACGACTGTGCATTAGAGCAATTCCAATCAGTGGCCCGATAATAAAGGTAAAAGCAGCTACTTGGCGGCAGTAACTTGTCTGCATAAAGTGAAAGTCGGTTATTGAATTGGAAAAAAATGACACAGCGTATGTCAGCTTATAGTCACCGGGAAAAATCACTTGGCTGACAAAAAAAGGTGCAGAAGAGTTTGTAAAGAAGATACAGATGATAATGGTGGAAGAATATTTAACTGCATTTTTACAATGCAAGTGTAATGTGCCGCTTTTACTAGCCACTACCGTCAAAAACATTTGCTGCGGAGACCAAAAAGGAAGTTCATAAGTACAAAGAATGGAAACAGTGCATAACATTAATGGCATGCCGTAACGCAAATGTGAGTAATAAACTATTACGCGTGGTGACTGGGAAATTCCTACATCCACGTCACTATCGACAGTGACAGAAGTACGCTATCGGTGTAATATTGCTCTCTGAAGAAAGTGTGAGTAGACAGAGGTATATTGTCTCGGTGGTTTGACGAAACATTTGAACTGAATATAGCTGAACAAGGAAAAGCTTCCTTATAACTGACAGTGCTCTTAATCGTTCTTCTGATGTGAGTCGAAAGTCCGACGGTATACGACTACTCCTTCTTTCAGCGAGTGGAGCAACCCCGATTTGGCCAGTCACTCGGGAAATTTTAGAATCGATTAAATTTTGTTATCTACATGCATTTCTCATCTCTTTGCCGAGTGGATGTGAAAACAATTCTACCGAGGTCATGTCGAAGATGTGGAAAGCATTTAACTCACACTATGTCGTTTTCCGAACACGAGAAGAATACTACCGTAACAAAGGACTAGAGAAAACTGTGGCGATTTGTCAATGCCGAGTGGAGGCTGTGCCGATTTGAAATTGCCAGCTGTTGACGTTTTGTACGTCGAAATGTCCCACGATCTTCGAGGAGGTGGACAAATTGATGGAGGAGATGCTGCCAAATGAATAAATGAGGAAAACTGAGATAGACCAAATTTTAACAGACAGAGATATAATAAAAGTGTGGAGTAAAGTAATGATGAAAGTGATAGAGAGGAGGGTGCAGGAGGAGATAGCACAAAGCGTCTCACACTGACGGTGCCTGAGCTGTGGACTTCTTCCCGGAGAAAGTATTGCAGCAACCAGACACCTGCAATACTGGCGTAGTGCCGGTATAGCTGTTGCACGAGAAAGAATGCCACTGTCTAAAAATTTGGTATGTGTTTCATATTGACTGACATTACTTTATTTGTATGCGCACATATGAGAACTAAGGTTTTCTGCTAAAATGAAAGTATCTTTGGATTTAAAAAAGTATAGTTGCTATGTGTTTCAGTAAATTTCAGACACACTCAATAATGCAGCATACCTGTTAATCCAGCACCCGTATGTGCAAGGAATGGACCAAACAGTGAAAGTCTAGTGTATAAAAATATTTTCATGACCGTTGTGTAGTTAAGTAATATAAAATGTTTTTTGGCCTTCTTAGTCAACTTCATGCCAGTGGTCAACTACACCACATTTCGTGGTACCGTTGTGCAGTCTCGAACTTCTCAGCAACTAGCTCAGTGTACCGGTTCTCTCGTATCGGGAGAATATCGTAGACTTGCCACCGCTGGTGATTAGTTTTAAAGTAGTGGATGACACGTGTAGGCGGGCGCCGCCTGGCCCGTCCGTAGTGTGTGGGTGCTCACCTGCACCACTAGTTCTGTAACTTTGCACTAGTTTCCATTTCGTGAAGGGTACATCTCACAATTAGTTTTGTATTGGGGATATTGTACTCTTATATTTGCAACTTGAAAGTTACCTGCCTTTTGCCATTACAAAGCTAACTGTAGCTGCCAGTTCTCAGAATCATTACACGCATCTGCGACGGTCAGTCGTACTTTGACGAGTCACTTTCTAACGTATTAGAGTGTGTGTAGTTGTGCGCAGAACTTGGTTTGTGTTTTTACTTGGTCTCCTAATATTTTACTGCTTACTCTTTTCAGGTCATCTCGCGATATCTTGTGTAGAAACTGAAACTGGCAGTGGTACCACTTGTGTGTCCTTAAGCTGAAACATATTATTAAAAAAATGTTCATAATGTTTCCCATTCACCATACATGTTTCAGTACCTGTGTGGCAGATCTCACATTATTGACGAGTCTATTTCAGATCGTAAATTTACAGGGCACCTTTCGTGGGGACATTTGTGTCAGTATATTATCCTCGGGTGTTCCGTACATTTTATGAACACTTTTTTAAAACTTTTAACTGCTTCACTGTTGCCTGACTTCTGTTTTATGCTCTATTGAAAGAATGAAAACAAACTTTTGAGCAGATATTATAAGAGAATGCTAAATGTACGTGTACACTTGAAACTGGCTCGAATGTACGAACTGTCCGAGAGAGTGGTACGTAATGCTGTGTTTCAAATAAAATGACAGCCTCAGTGGTAAAGGATAGTTTCTTTCAATTTATTTGTTACGAGTGTTGGGCACAAGTATAAAAAATGACATTTACCAAAGTCAGATTTCTTTAGGAAACTGATAAAAATGACACCTGTAATATTCCACAAGATGTTTAATGATTGCTCTGCAGGAAATGAAAACAAAAGTCAATGTAACAAGTATTTTAACACTTCAGTCCATTCCAACCGAGCGACCGAAACTTCGCACGGCACCTCCTCGCCACAGAAGTCTCAATTTATTTTCGGCTGACACGATAGTGAGACGTCTGTACACTATCATCTCTGTACGCATTACGAGCTGCAGGTCGAGGAAATTACTCGCACTCTTTCTGACCGTTTGCGACTGTCACGACCAGTTTGACACGGGGCCAGAACAACTCGGTGCTCGGCCCCAAACGATAGGTGTTGGAAGAACTGCCATTCGATCACCTCTTTTGTCTGCGTGCACTCGTGTCCGTTAGTCAAAAACTGCTCCTCGAGCAGAGCTGTTACCTTCGAGTTTTGTTTACGTCAGTCCTTCCGCGTACGCCCCATCGCCCGAGCTCGCTGTCTTCTCTTGGTCACGAAGCACCGTATCGCCGTCTGACCCCTTGTAACATTACGA
Source organism: Schistocerca americana (assembly GCF_021461395.2). Lineage (NCBI taxonomy): Eukaryota > Metazoa > Arthropoda > Insecta > Orthoptera > Acrididae > Schistocerca > Schistocerca americana. Next base: position 207,952,470 of record NC_060129.1, on the reverse strand, counting down.
GTCAAGACAGCTGTAACGGAACTTGAATAGGGTAAAGTTATCGTTAAGAACGCACGCCGCGCGATTTGTTATGATTTGGTCGGTCATAATAGTAGTAACATGCTTTTGAATACAATTAAAATATAACGGCGATACCTGTTTAGCGTTATTGGAAATAATATGTAATAAATTAATGAGTAAGGTAGCCGATCCTATATGAAGATGTAAAATTGGGCATATTAAGGTGTTTTGCTTTATATCGACTAAGCCGATGATATGGCGTCTTTTTTTTCCGTTTACTCTTAGAAAAAAAAAGAAAAGGAGAACAAGTAACGAAGTGCTAATTGTGCGTTGTGAAAAATATAGGGGCGAATTTTGAATAGCTACAGTGTATAATCAGATTAACAAATGGACATTCAGGTACGCGAAATAGCCGACAGTGAAGTGTGATCATTAAATTGAGTACACCTACAGGGCGGTCAATTCCAGGATAAGTCTATTCGCGTCTCACGAGGCACGCAGTATTGAGACCGTTTTTTTTTTTTTTTATTATTATATCACGGAGAGCGGGCTTCAATTTATAAAAAGGAGAAAGGTTGTATCATTATCATTGACTGTTGGTGTTAAGCAACCTAAACTGTTCATCAAAGGGTTTCGGTGAATGAATGGTGAATGCGAAATGAAACTGTGAACGAAGTTATGTTAAATAAAGCAGAAGAGACAAGACAGTTTGGTCGTATCTGTTATTATTCCATAAACCGTAACATTTATTCTCGTTGTACGAAGCCTTTATAGACGATCGTTATGACAATTTGCTTTGAAGGGATCTCGTTACGAGTTAAGTTTTGGGGACCTGGTCAACAGGGGATAGTTCGTAGATCTTAACTACTGCAGCTATTCAGGAATCAGGTGCTACCGTGACCGTTGTGTGTTGTCAATGGCTTAAGGTCATCATATCTCATGCTCTAATATCGACGCGCCTTTCCTCTTGGTATAACGGTGTCTCACGGTAACCACGACAACGCCGACGGCGAAGGAAGATACGGTAGACCCTCTTCGTCCGTACGGCTGCTTCGCTTTTCTCCGAAGGTTTCTTTAATTTTGCTCTGTCCGGTACCTGTCTTCTACAGCTTTGCTTTTTTTTTTTTTTTTCTAGCCGTTCCTGACACATTTTGCGCTTTCTGTCGATCTACTTTTTTTATAGATCTGTACACCTTTTTGGCTACTGCACGTTTATATTTTCTTCTCTCATCCGTCGAATTTAATATCTCGTCAGTTATCTGAGGATTTCTATAGAGTTCCACCTTTTTGGACTTTTCGTCCCTACTTTGTTCTCTATCACGTCTCAAAGTGCCCCATATATCTCGTTTCGTATTTCTTTAACCTATTTCGGTCAGTCATCACCCGACATTCCCTCCGAAGCTTTCGACAGTCTCCAGTCGTACGAACCTATCAGGGTCCCGTCTCCTTATTTTCCTATCTTTTAGCAATTCCTTCAGTTTTAGCTTGTAGTTTATTACAAATGGATTAGTCAAATTTCACGTCTGTGTTTTGCATTTTAAAATGCAGTTTTAATACCTGTCTTAGCACCGTATAACCTACCTGAGAATTTCTCGGGTCTCCCGGTCTCTCCCATTTCTTGATCGCGGTCTGTATCCTCCAACTGCCACATTGTCGCCCGATTCTGGCAGTCCTGCTGGCGCCTAGTCCTGCGGTCCAGTACGAGCTGCTCCCTGCCCGAGTCGTGTCGGGTGTACCCGGCCCTCAGTTCGGGGAGGCGTATAAACTGGGGACGCCGCAGCGTGCGGACACTTGTCTCGCAGCCTGACACGGTAGATTGATTATCTCGTAGTAGAAATAAGGGGAAGGCAGTGAATTCTCTCGCAATACTCCTCGTAACACGAGCGACACGGGACCGGAGCTGTGCAAGTGAACAGTTGTGTACGCACCTACTATTTTTCTTCTTGTCCTTTTCCAACTACAGTGTTTGAGTCCCACATCATAATTAAATCATCATAGTTGTTGTTGTTGTTGTTGTTGTTGTTGTTGTTTGATGCAGCTCGCCACACTCCAAACTGCCTCAGCACTGCGTAGGTCGTGCACGCAGCTTCCACTCGAACGTGCTTACTGCAGTCGATCTGTGACAGAGCCAGCCTGCATTGTCTCGGAGGTAAAAGTCTTGCAGAATAACTGCGGGTTCTAGGAAGCGTGCAAATGATATTCACTACACAGATCTCTAAATGACGTGGGGTGTAATGGTACTTTGACTACCGCGCCTCCGGCAATACAAAGATATAATTTACGATCGCGCCTGTGGAAGAGCACTGCGCCAACGACCGATTTTTATAAATAACTTTAAATTTTTTTTTTTTTTTTTATTTATTTATTTTTTTTTTTTTTTTACTTAGGTTTTGTTTTTAACAGCTAATGGATTTCTCTCTCTCTCTCTTGTCTTGATACGAAAGACGTCTATTTTTCCGCGCTGTGTTGAATGTGCTTTTGGGTGGAAATTAAAATTATATTACATAGCGAGGTTGTTTCAATAGTGATTCGAGGTGGCTATCGCCAAATTTGTGAATTGATCATGACAGTGACAACTTGAACAAGTTTTCAACAGACGGAGAAAAGTGAATGACGGGTCGTCCTACAAGGGAATTAGGAGGACAGCCACGAAGACTATATTGTAATTAGTACTGCGTTTCTAACAAGATTATAAGGTAAATTTCAATTAGTTTCTGATGCTATTTCCATACAGTCGCTTTTTGTAGTGTTGCCGACCCGGTCTGCCATGCACGGTCAAATTACAGCACGATCTCAATCAATAATACGAAGTCCGCCTTATCCGTAACTGAAACCACCAAAATTCAAAACCCAATCAGATTTTCTATTTTATATTTTCACGGCAGAACCCCGAGTAAAGGAAACACTACAGGGGGACCGATGGCCTCACAGTTTGGTCCCTTCTCCCCTCTTTTAAACCAACCGACCTAAATGCCGTGGCACTTTTCCACCGTAAAAACTACAATGATCGTGTTCAGTTTCACGTCAGACATTTTTATGCATGTACATACGTCCACCTCTCCATTTCACTATACACAGACGTGGCATTAACAACGTAATCACTGTGAAGTTAAGAGTCCTTTGTAGACTCTGTATTTGCAGAACACGGTGGCCGCAAAGTACGTAAACGGTCCACAGACTCGAGTTTTTGAGACAGTCACCGAGACAATTAAAAGTACAGTGCGTAACGTGGTACGTTCGTAAATTTGAAAGAATCGGTAGTCACTGTGCGAGAAAAGTACACTGTATAAACTGCACCTTCGATCCGGTTAGATGTATACGGTCGAAAGATTTTCGTAGAAACGTTGAAGTGAACTCCACGGACACTTTGTACAGGTGTCGACAAGGTAATGGTGAGCTGCATCTTTTGTATACAGAACCGACACGTAGAGATGTGCCGTAAACTCGAGACTTGACTCTGGTGTGACATGGACTAGCTGCCGCAACTCGGGATCCTGCACACGTGTCGTACGAGTGCTAGCTGGTCGTGTAATGAAAATTTTGGGTGACGTCCGGCTGTATAAAGACTGGCATACGAACGTATTGTGATCTCAGAAACTGCGGAGTCATTTGAAAAATGACTAGGTCAGATTTTTCCCCTGAGGATGGACTAAGGGTATTAACAGTAACTTGGCTTATGAAATATGTGGCGGTTTGGAAAACCATTTTATGTGTCTGCACATACACAGACACAAGCAGACATTTGTAAAGGCAAAGAGTTTGGGCAGAGATGTCAGTCGAGGCGGAAGTACAGAGACAAAGATGTTGTCGAATGACAGGTGAGGTATGAGCGGCGGCAACTTGAAATTAGCGGAGGTTGAGGCCTGGCGGATGACGAGAAGAGAGGATATACTGAAGGGCAAGTTCCCATCTCCGGAGTTCTGACAGGTTGGCGTTACTGGGAATAATCCAGATAACCCAGACGGTGTAACACTGTGCCAAGATGTGCTGGCCATGCACCGAGGCACATTTAGCCACAGGGTGATCCTCATTACCGACGGTTACAAGGGTTCTGGCTCCTACCCTTGTAACCACCCGTGGTGTAAAACCTGTCCCGTGCACCCTCCCACCACCAAGTGTTGTCGGGATAAACAAAACTGGCATTCTATGGGTCAGAATGTGGTATGTTAGATGCCTCAGTCAGGTACTTAGGTTAAAGAATTTGAAAAGGGATGCGGCTATGTCGAATTTAGATATAGTGGGAATCGGTGAAGTGCTGGGGTGGGAAGGACGTGATTTGTGGTCGGGTGAGTACGGGGTTATCGACGAGAAATCCGATAGTGCTAATCTAGGAGTTGCCCCGGTAACGAATAAGAGAACAGGAATGCGGATAAGCTGCTACGAACACTACAGTGAACGGGTTACGGTAAGTGGCACGGGTACGAGGCCAACAGAGCGGTACGAGATCGTACTTCGACTCGCTCCGTACACGGCAGACGGGTCGAAAGAACTTTTAACTTTCCCCTCGGGTAGACACCGGAAGCGAAGTCCGGAATGCGGACGCGGTGCCGTCTGATGTCGCCTGTCCGATTTCCCTCCTGCCACTGACAGTGTCACCTTGCCGGTAGTGGCTCGACTTTCTCTGCCGCTCCCGACTCCCGAAACGCGAGCCTAGGAACGGTCCGGCAGTTACACCTGTACGCGTGTAACACACTTGTTCTCCGGAACTGGCAGTACGCCGACTCCTACCCGTGCCTTTACATTTGCCGGCCACCTCTGCTGACGAGTTTGACTGTAGTGCCAGATGAGACATCTGGTAAGGAAATTATTATGTTACTGTCTCCTCACTTTCTCCCAGATTACAACTAAATTACAAAACTGTGATATGGGAATGTAATGTATTTTTGTTTTGTGGTTTCCAGGTGTAGAAACATATGGAGAAGGCAAATTGAATTCTCAAGTATGTCGTATATCACAGAGCCGTTGCCACCCGTCCAGCCCTGCCTCCCGTCCTACACACCCGTATCCGTACAATTATATCGCACCGGCTTAGTAGTGTGTGTGTGGGGGGTGGGGCGCACGTGTGCGTGCATGTGTTCCTGTACATATGTCTGTTTGCAGTAATTAGTAATATTTTCAGCATGCAGTCGGGAGCTGCTGTTCTTGCATCTATTTACAATTCTTGGACAGAAGTGTAACAGGTAATACGTGTGGTACAAAATGCACGTGCTAAGCTAAAACCGTGTTTCCATTTAGATATCCCTTTCCCTTCCTAAAGAGGTATTGTTTAATGCATGTCATTCTCAGAATTGAACTGCACAGTTATTTAGTAGTACTGGACATAACATATGTTTAATTATTTCCTGTGACAGTCACACGCCCATTTATGTTTATTTCAGGATACCAGTTAGACCCGATCCAGTGTAAGGCTGTGATTATACACCAGAGAATGGCCCAACCGGTGCGACTGCCGAACACTCTGACGTGTGTGGGAAGAACTGACAGAGTTCCAAATGGTGCCTCTTCGTAACAATGCAATGACATTTTCTTCTGTTGAAAATGAGCCCTAAGGATAAAAGTTTGTGGTAAATGCCATTTCAGTAAAAATACAAATCAATATAAATTTAATTTCCATTTTATTACCAGAGGGAAGTAAACTAATTAACAAAACTTACAACTGCACCCGTAGATTTACAGTCCACTCCTAATATGGGTGACACACGTCCCAGGCGATCAGCCCAGCTCACTCGAGTGTCGGAGAGGTCGGCTGTACGTAGGTTAGTGAAGTAATTTATGTATAAAGAAACTGCATATGTAAATCCCGTGGCATTGTCAAAACAGGTCAATTATCTTTTAAATCTGATAAATGTTTATGCGACGATTGCCACGTGTGTGAATTGTGGCGTTACGCGGTTGAGGATTCGAATAGAAATGGAGGTAAATAATAATTAACACAGTGCACAGTAGCAACACAAGCTGAACACGTGTGTGCAAAGTTCGTTTAGCAGCGCAGTAATCACAAAATTCTTAAGCAGACACTGAAAGCCGGCAGCACTCGTCGCCACTAACAGTTGGTTTCAAAACGAGCAGACGAGTCCTTAACAGTGGGTCTCGATATTAACTGCAGCAAAACTGCCAACGTACCGAGAGGGCCGTTAAAGTACGAGCCTCCGTTCGCCGAAATTATTCGTAGTCCGACACTCGGCACCCGTAAGGAGCCGAAATACGTAACCGGTGCAGCCGCTTCGCCATCCGGACGACCTCGTCGGCCGCCGAACCTACTCGCGACAGACTGAAGTCTCCGACAGAAGTGAGGTGCGGGCAAAAGACTGCTGTCTGTTCTCAAATACTTTCCACAATGTTGCACATTGCAGAATCTGTATTATGTATCGAAACAGTGACCACCGTTTCAATGACACACTATTTACGTGTGTACAAACAATGTTAGAATAATCTACAATCCTTACATTCATTTTGTGACCCACTGTTACAAAATTGACACAGTTTTTTGGGAAACTGAGAAATGTGCTCTCATTCAGTTTTACAATACGAAATAGTTACGTTAAAATTACAAAATACGTACGGCCAGCCTGGAGAAAATTTGTCCTTTGAGCCTCTAGACACTCGTTCTTTCAAGCAAACGTTTCACATTCATTATTTGCACTTCTGTAGTAATTTAACATAACTGTTATTAACAGTCATTTACATTCAAAACTATTTAAGTATATCTAGTAGTTATCTGTAGGCAGTCATTATCAGGGACGATTTGTACCGCGTGTAGCTCGTCGAGGATTTACATCTGCATATCTAACTTTCACAGAATTGTGTATAACACTCAAACGATAGAAAATCCGGGACGGAGTGTAACATTATTGTCACGTATAAGAAGGTGCAATTAGACGAATGACGAACACTGACTTCACTCGACGAAAGTTTATTTGGCGAGAGTGCGAAGCGATCTGCCCGTGACCAGAACACGTTCGGTATATGTACAGTTACAGAACATTCCGGTACAACTATTCTCGACATTTGGGGATACTTCTAGAATGTACTCGAACCGAATATAGAAATTAAAATTTTACAGTTCGGGCGAGTTTCAAACTTCCTCCGCGCGACAGTCTAGTACCGTTACCACTACACTACAGCGACCGTTCTACTCGACTTCTGCTGTGGCAATATTACGAAAAGGAAAGTCGCCACTCACCGTACAGCGGAGATGCCGAGTCGCAGGTAGGTACGAGAAGAAGTCCGTTCCGAATAAAGCTTTCGGCCCGTAAGGCCTTCACGAAAAATACACACACACACGAGCACGCGTGCACACAGACGCAGACACGGGTGCGACTCACACACACACACGACTGCAGTCACACTGCGAGCAGCACCGGTGCACGGTGGGGGTGAGGAGGAGGCTGGTGTGGGGAGGGGGAGGGACGGGGGACGGTGCAGTGCTGCTAGAATGAGGTAGAGGGGGCAGGACAGCTGTGTGCAGTGAGGAGGGCAGGGGAGAAGTGGGCAGTGGAAAAGGAGAGCAGTGGGGACTGCGTGCGACGGTGGAATGAGGGCTGTGTGGTGTTGCAATGGGAACGGGGAGGCAGAATGGGTGAGGACGACGAATACCAAAGGTTGGGGCCAGGAGTGTCACGGGAACATAAGATATATTATAGGTAAAGTTCCCACCTACGCAATTCGGAAAAGCTGGTGTAGATGGGGAGGATCCGTACGGCACAGGCTGTGAAGCAGTCGTCGAAATGGAGGAGGTCACGTCTGGCGGCGATCTCGGTGACGGGGTGGTCCGCCGCTTTCTCGACCACAGTTCGTCTGTGGCCGTTCGTGGACGGGGAGCTCGTCAGTTGTCGTGCCCACGTAGAATGCGGCAGCTTAGCTCGTAGATCTGGTTTGACAGGTAGCCCTGCCTCTGACGGGGGAGACGGTGTCTGTGATCGGACTGGAGTAAGTGGTGGTGGTGGTGGTGGTGGTGGTGGTGGTGGTGGTGGGAGGACGTTCGGGAGAGGCCTCGCATCTGGGTCTGTTACAGGGGTACGAGCCACGAGGTAAGGGATTGGGAGCAGGGGTCGTGTTGGGACGCACGAGTACACTGTGTAGGTTCGGTGGACGGCAGAATACCACTGTAGGAGGGGTGGGAAAAATAGTGAACGGGACATTCCTCATTGCAGGGCACACGAATCGTATACACAGTGAATCGTAATGATGTGGCACGTGTCTGCCGTCAGCTGCACTATTTATTATAGTTACTTATTTAGCTTCATTTTCCACAAATCATATGCACGGTCGTAATGGTGCGGCAAGCATTGCAGATTAATTTGTAAATATGGCTACGTGCTGAACATTTTATTGGTCTTTCTTTCTTTCTTTGTATAGAAAACATACCTGGCTTACACCCATTTTAATCCGACCACTTCACTCTCGGTCTTCCTGTCTTATTTTTCCCTCTTGTTCTTGTACGTATTGCACGAGTATGTTAATCGCCTTTCCCTATATTTTGCTCCTATTTTCTCAAAATTTTGACATCGGTATAAACTCTTTCCCTACGATGGTGGATATTATCTCGCTGCAATGTAAGCCCAGGATGGCTGCTATGAAAAGGTATGACACCCCAGACCATCTCTCCTGTCTGTCAGCGCATACGGCGGGCGGCGGGCGGCGGGCAAGTTGGTATCCCACTGCAGTTGTCTGGACCTTCTCCAGATACGCCTTCGCAGGTCGTCACGCCTCAGTTTAAAGCGGGACTCATCTGTGAAGACAATTTTATTCCCACCAATGAGATTCTCGGAAGACGTTTCTGGAAACGTGGTGGGATACCAGCCTGACTGCCATATATCCCGACAACCCCTTTGGTTGTCTTCTCTCGCAGCACCCTTACAGTAGAGCGGTACGTCGACTATACTCTACGCATCATTTTGTTGCCCTTCGTGGCGAGTCATCCTGGGCTTACATTCTAGCTAGATAACGCCCCCCCACATAAGGCGAGGGTTTCCACTGATTCTCTTGGTGCTTGCCAAACCTTCTCTCGGCCAGCAAGATCGCCGGCTCTCTCTCAAAATGAGCATTGTTAGCAGGGCCTACCATCAATTATGACGATCTAACGCCTCAATTGGACCCTATTTGGCACGATATTCCTCAGGATGGGACCCGTCAACTTTATTAATCGATGCCGAGTGGCAGACATTGTTGATTTGCTCAATTTGTAAAGTTTTTCTCTTGAACAAATCGTACAGGTTTTCTTTAAATGCAACCATTAGTTTGTCTGTACACGTACATCACATTTACAAATTTCTGTCCCACTCGGATAGTTCTTTCGTGGTGCGTCTTTTTTTAAAGTGAAGTTGTGTGTGATATTTTCGTTCTTATATCAATACTTGTATTAATTCTCGATTGCACTCCACGAACCCTGGATCTTGCCATCGGTGGGGAGGCTTGCGTGCCTCGACGATTCAGATGGCGGGTACAACTACGACGGAGGGGTATCTGTTGAGAGGCCAGACAAATCTGAGGTTCCTGAAGAGGGGCAGCAGCCTTTTCAGTAGTTGCAGGGGCAACATTTTGAATGATCGACTGATCGGGCCTTGTAACACTAATCAAAACGGGCTTGCTGTTGTGGTACTGCGAACAGCTGTAAGCGAGGGGAAACTACAGCCGTAATTTTTCCTGAGGGCATGCAGCTTTACTGTATGGACAAATGATGATGGCGTCCTCTTGGGTAAAATATCCTCATTCGGATCTCCGGGAGGGGACTACTCAGGAGGATGTCTTGTCAGGATAAAAGAAACTGGCGGTCTGTTCAGCGGAGAGTGGGATGTCAGATCCCTTAATCTTTCTTTCTTTCTTCTTCTTTTTTCTTTCTTTCTTTCTTCCTCTCTTTATTTCTTCCTTCTTTCTTCATCCATTCATTCTTTCTTTCTTTGTTTCTTCTATTCTTCCTTCCTTCTTCTTTCTTCCTTCTTCTTCCTTCCTTCCTTTCTTTCTTCTTCTTTCTTTCTTCCTTCCTTCTTCTTTCCTTCCTTCCTTGCTTTCTTTCTTTCTTTCAAATATACAGATATGGATGTTGTTGTTGTGGTCTTCAGTCCTGATACTGGTTTGATGCAGCTCTCCATGCTACTCTATCCTGTGCAAGCTTTTTCATCTCCCAGTACCTACTGCAACCTACATCCTTCTGAATCTGCTTAGTGTATTCATCTCTTGGTCTCCCTCTACGATTTTTACCCTCCACGCTGCCCTCCAATACTAAATTGGTGATCCCTTGATGCCTCAGAACATGTCCTACCAACCGATCCCTTCTTGTAGTCAAGTTGTGCCACAAACTTCTCTTCTCCCCAATCCTATTCAATACTTCCTCATTAGTTATGTGATCTACCCATCTAATCTTGAGCATTCTTCTGTAGCACCACATTTCGAAAACGTCTATTCTCTTCTTGTCCAAACTATTTATCGTCCATGTTTCACTTCCATACATGGCTACACTCCATACGAATACTTTCAGAAATGACTTCCTGACATTTAAATCAATACTGGATGTTAACAAATTTCTCTTCTTCAGAAACGCTTTCCTTGCCATTGCCAGCCTACATTTTATATCCTCTCTACTTCGACCATCATCAGTTATTTTGCTCCCCAAATAGCAAAACTCCTTTACTACTTTAAGTGCCTCATTTCCTAATCTAATTCCCTCAGCATCACCCGACTTAATTAGACTACATTCCATTATCCTTGTTTTGCTTTTGTTGATGTTCATCTTATATCCTCCTTTCAAGACACTGTCCATTCCATTCAACTGCTCTTCCAAGTCCTTTGCTGTCTCTGACAGAATTACAATGTCATCGGCGAACCTCAAAGTTTTTATTTCTTCTCCATGAATTTTAATACCTACTCCGAATTTTTCTTTTGTTTCCTTTACTGCTTGCTCAATATACAGATTGAACAGCATCGGGGAGAGGCTACAACCCTGTCTTACTCCCTTCCCAACCACTGCTTCCCTTTCATGTCCCTTGACTCTTATAACTGCCATTTGGTTTCTGTACAAATTGTAAATAGCCTTTCGCTCCCTGTATTTTACCCCTGCCACCTTCAGAATTTGAAAGAGAGTATTCCAGTTAACTTTGTCAAAAGCTTTCTCTAAGTCTACAAATGCTAGAAACGTAGGTTTGCCTTTCCTTAATCTTTCTTCTAAGATAAGTCGTAAGGTCAGTATTGCCTCACGTGTTCCAGTGTTTCTACGGAATCCAAACTGATCTTCCCCGAGGTTGGCTTCTACTAGTTTTTCCATTCGTCTGTAAAGAATTCGCGTTAGTATTTTGCAGCTGTGACTTATTAAACTGATAGTTCGGTAATTTTCACATCTGTCAACACCTGCTTTCTTTGGGATTGGAATTATTATATTCTTCTTGAAGTCTGAGGGTATTTCGCCTGTTTCATACATCTTGCTCACCAGATGGTAGAGTTTTGTCAGGACTGGCTCTCCCACGGCCGTCAGTAGTTCCAATGGAATATTGTCTACTCCGGGGGCCTTGTTTCGACTCAGGTCTTTCAGTGCTCTGTCAAACTCTTCACGCAGTATCGTATCTCCCATTTCATCTTCATCTACATCCTCTTCCATTTCCATAATATTGTCCTCAAGTACATCGCCCTTGTATAAACCCTCTATATACTCCTTCCACCTTTCTGCTTTCCCTTCTTTGCTTAGAACTGGGTTTCCATCTGAGCTCTTGATATTCATACAAGTCATTCTCTTATCTCCAAAGGTCTCTTTAATTTTCCTGTAGGCGGTATCTATCTTACCCCTAGTGAGATAGGCCTCTACATCCTTACATTTGTCCTCTAGCCATCCCTGCTTAGCCATTTTGCACTTCCTGTCGATCTCATTTTTGAGACGTTTGTATTCCTTTTTGCCTGTTTCACTTACTGCATTTTTATATTTTCTCCTTTCATCAATTAAATTCAATATTTCTTCTGTTACCCAAGGATTTCTACTAGCCCTCGTCTTTTTACCTACTTGATCCTCTGCTGCCTTCACTACTTCATCCCTCAAAGCTACCCATTCTTCTTCTACTGTATTTATTTCCCCCATTCCTGTCAATTGCTCCCTTATGCTCTCCCTGAATCTCTGTACAACCTCTGGTTCTTTTAGTTTATCCAGGTCCCATCTCCTTAAATTCCCACCTTTTTGCAGTTTCTTCAGTTTTAATCTACAGGTCATAACCAATAGATTGTGGTCAGAGTCCACATCTGCCCCTGGAAATGTCTTACAATTTAAAACCTGGTTCCTAAATCTCTGTCTTACCATTATATAATCTATCTGATACCTTTTAGTATCTCCAGGGTTCTTCCATGTATACAACCTTCTTTCATGATTCTTAAACCAAGTGTTAGTTATGATTATGTTGTGCTCTGTGCAAAATTCGACCAGGCGGCTTCCTCTTTCATTTCTGTCCCCCAATCCATATTCACCTGCTATGTTTCCTTCTCTCCCTTTTCCTACACTCGAATTCCAGTCACCCATGACTATTAAATTTTCGTCTCCCTTCACAATCTGAATAATTTCTTTTATCTCGTCATACATTTCATCAATTTCTTCGTCATCTGCAGAGCTAGTTGGCATATAAACTTGTACTACTGTAGTAGGCGTGGGCTTCGTATCTATCTTGGCCACAATAATGCGTTCACTATGCTGTTTGTAGTAGCTTACCCGCATTCCTATTTTCCTATTCATTATTAAACCTACTCCTGCATTACCCCTATTTGACTTTGTGTTTATAACCCTGTAGTCACCTGACCAGAAGTCTTGTTCCTCCTGCCACCGAACTTCACTAATTCCCACTATATCTAACTTCAACCTATCCATTTCCCTTTTTAAATTTTCTAACCTACCTGCCCGATTAAGGGATCTGACATTCCACGCTCCGATCCGTAGAACGCCAGTTTTCTTTCTCCTGATACCGACGTCCTCTTGAGTAGTCCCCGCCCGGAGGTCCGAGTGGGGGACTATTTTACCTCCGGAATATTTTACCCAAGAGGACGCCATCATCATTTAACCATACAGTAAAGCTGCATGCCCTCGGGAATGCGGCCGTAGTTTCCACTTGCTTTCAGCCGTTCGCAGTACCAGCACAGCAAGGCCGTTTTGGTTAATGTTACAAGGCCAGATCAGTCAATCATCCAGACTGTTGCCCCTGCAACTGCTGAAAAGGCTGCTGCCCCTCTTCAGGAACCACACGTTTGTCTGGCCTCTCAACAGATCCCCCTCCGTTGTGGTTGCACCTACGGTACGGCTATCTGTATCGCTGAGGCACGCAAGCCTCCCCACCAACGGCAAGGTCCATGGTTCATGGGGGGGGACAGATATGGATATGGATATGATTTAGTAATTTCATCTCACCGCCTTTTACATTACAATAATAGAAATTCTTCTATGGAATAGAAGGAATTGTCAAGCAGAAACTTTTTCAGATTGTGCACCCTTTCTTGTGTTGCTAACAACATATTGAGTAGTGAATGCCATTTTTCCATTCAGTAATGTGGTTATGTACATCACAGTCCCTTTCGAGCTTTAGTGGATTACTTACACAAACTTCATGAGGGAACAAATATACTGGGACGCAGTAGTCGGAAAGCCCAACTTCTTAAACAAATGTCTACGAGATAGTTGTGGGTGAGCATCATGTATTATCCTTATGGCACATTTTTGAGCGATGAAGATTTTCTTTCTTAAAGATGAGTTACCCCAGAACACTGTTCCGTATGACATTATCAAATGAAAATTTGGTGTAGTACCTCCAGACCTGCAGAACTGAAGATGTTGTGTCTTTTTAAAATTGAGGGTGAAACCATATGCAGAAAGCCAGTTTGTGATACTTTTAAGAACACTGTTTACAATTTCTTCTCGTTACTGTGTGAATGCTCGGATCGATTACAGTACTGGTGCAATCTGCAAAAAGAACTGATTCCACTTGTGGTGTATTATGCAGGCGATCATTTATATATGTGAGGAACAATAGCGGATGTACGAAGAACAGTAGTGGACCTAAGACTAAGCCTTTTCAATTATTTAATTTCGACATTTAAGAAATTTCCAAGTCGCTGAGCTGCAATTGATAATAAATACTAAAGTCGGACATTCCGCAGGCAGACGTGTTTCGTAGAACTCTGACAATCTGGATTGGTAACTGACAAAAATTACTCGTCTGGTGTGAAAACACAGCTGTTGTCAACATAACTAAAATAAGTGGAAAGCATGTCAGCTTATACATCTCGTCAGCATTTGTCACGTACACTGTCTGTATGAAGGAACAAATACAGTGTCTTGTTATGAGAATGTGTCGTGAAACTGACAGATTAATAAAGCACTCTTAACCAAAACCATCTGGATACAACCATCTTTTGTAGCGTTAACAAGTATACTCCTAAGTGTGATGCGTAAAGTAACGGGAGAAAACTGAAAAATGCGACACTTTATTAAATGTGGAAAGGAGACGGAGATCTATAAATTAGCAAATTAATTATAACACTATCTATTCATGAAGACAGATACTCCTAAGAGTATACCTGCTTACACTACCAAGATGTGTGCACAAGCCTTTGATACAGTCCTCGGATTGGTTGTAAGTTACTGATTTTAGGAACGTTGCAACTGCTGCATTTTGGACACGTGGGTAGTTTTTGTCCACAATCAGTCGAGATTATTTCTTGAAAGTACTGTGAGACACATACTTATTGCCTGTGGAATGACCAATTTTGTATTTATTATTGCTTGCAGTTTAGACACTTGAAAGTTACTTAAATGCCGAAAATGAAAGTGCAGATATTGTACAGTCCACCGCAAAATGTTGTCGCTCAAAAAATTCGACGAGACTGTGAACTGAGACAAATAACATTTTGTCAGGCATAAGACAATCTGTACGAGAAAAGCAATCGAGATAAGAGAAGCAGCTCTTTTTCATTCTGATGGCATAATTATTTCAGAAAGAGCTCAAATTGTTGTTTTTCAATACATGAGTCAGTGTCTATGATTAAATTTAAAGTCCCCACTGATTTTAAATAAAACCCAAATAAATATTCTTCACAACACGAGTAAAATTTGTTTTCATTAAATAAGATGTAGTGCCAATGTTAATGTGAAAAAAGGTATAATTGAGATAGAAGCCTATAATCTTATAGTTGGATGGGGAAGAGAAAGAAAAAATTAGGTTTGCGCAAAAGTTTATTGCATTTTTCCATAAGTATAGCAAAGACAAGAGATACACATAACAGAGACTTTAGTCATCAATAATATATTCTCTTTCACTACCTGCAAATTAGCAAATTACGAATGCTTTAGTAAATTGGGAATGCTTTTCGACCTCCCGATTAGAAATCTCGTGGTTGTGAGAAGAATGTGATGTTCAGAGCACATTTTGAACCAGAAAGAAAGTTCCTTGAAGGTCGTTTGATGGAAAACGGAAAAGTTGGAAATCTGAGAGTGCGAGATCAGGTGAACGAGGTGGGTGCAGAGCGACTTCCTAGCCCGACTCCTATGTAATGTTTTTTGTCAGCCTAGCAGAATGTGGGTAGGCATTATTGTGGAGTAGCATCACTTGTCACAGTTTCCCGGTCTCTGTTCCCAGACTGCGTCTGCAAGGCAGCTCATTTGTTGTCAGTAAATGTCGACGGTGGATGTTGCACCTCAGTGAAGCAGTTCGTAGTACACCACACGGTTTCTGTTGCACCGGATGCATAACATTATGTCTTGTGGAGAGATGCAGGTCTTTGTTCGGAGAGTTGCTGCTTTGTTTGGGCTCGACCGTTGCTCTCTTTTTATTATATTAGTGTAAAGACACCATTTCTTGTCACCTGCAATGATACACGATTGGAATGGTCAGTGTTGTTCACGAGCCAATTATTAATAATGAGCTAGCACGTATGGCCACACATTAATTTTTGTGATTTTGGCTTAGAGCGTGCGGTACCTGTACACTTGATTTTTGAACCTTCCCCAAAGTGTGCAAATTTCACATAATGGTGAAATGATCACAGTTGTCAAGTACACTCAAGTGAATCATTGTGAACTAATGCATTTAAAAAATCATCATGAAACATAGACACAGATAGTCACTAATGTCAAAATGATCCTCCTCGAAATGAGAAAGGCATTTTCTTGCCGTGCTCTGTCCAGTGGCATACGTGACGCGAATAGTTTCTGGCTGCCTCTTCTGCTGTCATTCCTCTATTAATCTCGAACAGAAAAATATGTCGAAAATATTCTGATTTCTGCTCTTGGCACTCCATTTTATAGCTCTGACAGCTCTGACAGCTCCATTAACTTTCTCCAAATGATGAAATGACAGTATGTAAATTTAGAAATCAACAGTGAATTACAAATAAAAATGGACAAAGCTCAGTAGAAATCTTTGGATAATACACAATATATTAAATGTAATTGATGAAAGGAGAAAAAGTATAAAATGCAGAAGATGTAGCAGGGAAAAGGAAACCTGGCTGTCTAAAGAATAAAATTGACAGAAAATATAAAATGGTGAAGAAGGTACTGTTAGAGGAGAAATGCAAAGCACATACTTGACTAGGGGAAAGTTAGATGCCACTTATGGGAGAACTTGAAGAATCCTTTGGGGAAGAGAGAGTAGTTGTACAAATGTCAGGGACTCGGTTGGTGAGCCAGTGCTAAGTGGGAAGTCTGAAAGGTGGAAGAAACATGTAGAAGGGGGGCTTTGTAAAGGAAAGAAACTGAAGACCATATGATGGGAAGGGAAGAAGAATTGACAAAGATGTGATGGAATAGATGATATGTGAGAATAATTTGACAGAGCACTGAAAGTTCTAAGTTGAAACGACCCCTGGAGTAGAGGACACTGCCTCAGAATTATAGAGAACCCAGAGAGAGAGAGAGAGAGAGAGAGAGAGAGAGACTCCTAGACTGTGACTAAGCCACTTTTGTGCGGTATCCTTTCTTCCAGGAGTGCTAGTCCGGCAAGGATTGACGAGAAGTTCTGTGAAGTTAACTTTGTACAACTCGACTAAGTTGCAGGTGGATTACAGTCAGTGAAATGAGCGACTGTTCCTCAGAAGAGCTAGTGTTCTATAATTAAAACAGTTATCAAACTTTTTCTTAATACACCACACGGTTGCTGTTGCACCGGATGTACAACATTATGTTTTGTGGAGACGTGCAGTTCTTTGTTCGGGGAGTTGCTGCTTTGTTTGGGCTCGACCGTTCCTCTCTTTTTATTATATTAGTGTAAAGACACCATTTCTTGTCACCTGCAATGACAGATTGATCCACGAGCTCAGTTGGGGACGAGCTAAATCTGGCACACCAAATTATGGTTTGAGGTCAGAGCTCAAAAAACTGTTGTGGATAACTTTTCAGATTCCATGAACCTACGCAGAAATTTTACAAGTACGTAAACATCACACTGATACCCAGGATCCGAGACCACAAGCCTTCGTAGAAATTTTACACGTCTTTGATGCCGTTCTGCCAGTAGTGCCCACAAACGCGACTGTCGACAACTTCTCAGAGTTCTTGATCTCCTGTAGAAAGTCTACGAAATGGAGACCTATCACCCGACGAGGGATTCGTGACCGACGCTCCGCTTGTCGGCACGCGCCACTAGGTAACACCGCCACTCCGTAGGTGTACTGAGCCCAGAAGACAGGTTGTGTGACCCTGGTGCTATCAGTGATACTCTTTACCTTAGCTACTTTCTCGCGCAGTTGTCTTTCCAGAATTTTCTCAATGCGGTAGGCCTGCTGTGCAAAGCCACCAACTTTTACCACGTGAATTCTCCTCAGTCTGCAAAGTATTGAATGCTGGAAGAGAGCTTTGTATATTCGAGCTATTAAATGACGTAGCTGTTTTGTAAATAGCTGTTATATAATTTATTGCTTGTATGTAACGACTAGTGAACCCAACGCAGTTTTGCAATTGCCAAAATTTACTAGAACTGGATATACATTCTGATCTCCTCATAAACCCCCACCCCCCCAATAATGTCCATCCCCCCCTCTCTCTGTCCATTTCCTCCCCCCCCCCCCCCACGCGCACACACACACACACACACACACACACACACACACACACACACACACACACACTCTCTCTCTCTCTCTCTCTCTCTCTCTCTCTCTCTCTCTCGCTGAAAATAATGGGTAAATCAGTTGCTATTATTGTTATATGGGGCAGGAGAGACTTCTCCAGCCACTCGATCTATGAGGATGGTAGCTTCAGTGACAATATTTCACACAATTTTAATCTGCAAATGGGTGGGGTTACAAAGTTTTGCACAATACAGGTTCCGTAGTAGTATTCTAATCGTAATATGATAAGCTGTACATACAGCTTTTGTGTTTTCTGTGGAAACTGATGCAATGAAGAAAACAAAAAAGCACATAGTTGTGTATACTATTTGTGTCTAAAATTACATGCAAGCAGTATGAATAGTTTTTCGGCCACCAGCGACATTGAGGAATTTATTGTGCTCGGTCAAAGACGACCTAGGCCTTAGGAAACGTGGCGTGTATAAAATCCCGTGCCAATGTGGAAAATCTTATATCAGGCAGACTTGCCGAACCGTGCAAAAACGTCGCATCAAACACCGTCGTCATATGGGCCTGGGGCAACCTGTTAAATCACCAATAGCAGAGCATTTCCTGGACACGGGACATCGTACGCTTTACGAAAAGACAGAAATTTTATCCCCAGCGTCATCTTTCTGGGACTGTTGTTAAGGAGGTCCTACACACCCGTACGGCAGACAATCTTATCGACAGGGATGCAGGTTTTCAACTGAGCACTGCCTAGAATCCAGCACTGGCTGCCATTAAATCAAAACGGGGAAAACGAGAACTTCCGATTCGTCGAGTGACGCGACGCACGACTTGAGATTTTGTTCAGACTTTATCCCCGGGAGCGTCTGGCAGCACAGCCGTTGCCCGTAGTGCACGTGCGGACGGCCTTTCTGCAGCTCCCAGCAGGGGTACCGGGAGCACCGCTTTCCTCCGACTACGAGCATCTTCTCGTGCACGCTTATTGCCTGCTCCCGGCACAATAAATTCTGCCAGCGCAGCCGCACGATCGTCATCGGTCGCGCCTTGCGGCAGTGACAGCAGCAGTTCCCACCACCCCATTATGTCAGGCAGTTGCATCGATGAAATATTGTGCAAATTACACGGTACGAGCCTGCGGCAAACCCGAGAAGCGTATTTGCGACAGATCCGTCGTGAAAGCGTGAAAAGTCACATTATGAATATATGTGGGAGAAACAGTGTATATAATTGTTCAAATGCACTGGTATTGTAGTTGACTGTGACAAGGAAAATGGTACTGCACATTTTCACAGCACAGCATTTTGTTTCTCACAGTTGATTTTAACAGAATACATGTACGTAGCTATTTAAAAAGTATGGAGTGCTCATCCATCTGAATGTATGTTAGAGTATTAATATGTAACATATGTCTATGTGAATGCATAGTAGAGTACCGTTTAATAATTTGAAGCAAATCAGTCCAGGTCTTTTTGAGAATTTTTCTGGAAACATTTCCCCCCTTTATATGTATTTCAGATACCTTTAAAAAACTGTAGTCATTGTCAGTTCATACGTTTATCGGGTATCTTGTAAAATTTAGAAGTAAATCGGTCTAGAACTTTCAAGATTTCTGCTAACAATATTTTCTCTTCACGTATTATTATACACATATTTATGTACGGCATGTATTTAAAAAATATGTAACCTGTGTCCGTCTCAACATTTATTAGAGTGTCGTATGAAAATTTGAAGTAAATTGCTCAAGAACTTGTTAAGATTTTTGTTAATAATGTTAAACATCGACTTCTCATCGTGTAGTAGTATAGATTTTAAATAGTATTTGTATAACACATATGTTCCCTTTTTAAAAGCAGTTGATTTATCCACTACTGGCTTGCTAGGCCTATCGCAGCTTCACCAGAGCCCCGTTAGCCGTCACGTTTCAGGGTTCCCATAGGGCCTTCTCAGCTACCGTAGCGGTCCTGGGGCACACGAAGTCCCCGCTGTACATCGCCCCTAAAGGCAATCCCCTACTTTGTGCCGTTGCCCATCTCCCACGACTTGGACGAGGGGTTGGACTTATTGGAGACAAAAGGGATAGATGAAGAGATAACACGAAAAGTCAGAAAAATGTATGAGGGAAGTGAGAGTTGTGTGAAAGTGGGGAGGGAACGTACTGCATGGTTCAAGCTGGAAAATGGGCTGCGACAGGGAAGTGCACTTTCGCCTTTATTGTTTATTATTGTTATGGATGAAATCCTACAGCAAGTATCAGATGCAATTGGAGATCATAAAATGAAAGCAGTGCTTTTTGCCGATGACCTGATGTTGTGGGGAAATTGTGTGAAGGAGGTGCAAGAGCAGTTAGATGCATGGGAGGCAACGGCAGCACGATATGGAATGCATTTCTCTGCAAAGAAAAGTGAAATAATCGTCACAACAAGGAAGAAGAATAGGCCAAATGTGGATATAACTTGTGGAGGGGAAAAACTACAAGTGGTAGAGAACTTCAAGTACCTGGGAAGCGTGATTGAAAGTAAGGGGGGAAACGCAATGGAAATAAATGAAAGGTGCAGAAAAGCAGGGCAGTTCTACAAATGCATTAGGGGGCTTATTTGGAGCAAGGAGGTGCCACAGAAATCCAAGGGAATTATATACCGAACCTACTTTGTCCCCATATTGACATACGGAAGTGAGACATGGGTAATGCACAAAAGCGACAAAAGTAGAATACAGGCTAGTGAAATGAAGTTCCAGAGGAGCAGGTTGGGCGTAACAAGACGAGACAGATTGCGAAATTTGTATGTGAGGGAAAGACTAAAGGAGGAACCGGTACAGGACAGAATAGAAAAATCAAGACTGCAGTGGTATGGACACATGAAGAGAATGGATGAGGGAAGAATTCCAAAGAGGATGTTTGATCTGCAACTGGAGGGGAAGAGGCCCAGAGGAAGACCAAGAGATAGATGGGTGAAGGGAGTAAAGGAATGTGTGATGAGAAGAGGAGAGAACTGGATGAAGGTGGAAGAAGGGGAATGGTGGAAAGACAGAACACGATGGAGAGGCTTGTGTTCCCGACAGACCCAGCCAGTGGCTGGAAACTGTCCAAGATGATGAATGAATAACACATATGTCAAAAAGCACTGCAGCTTATGTCTGTCCCAATATTTGTAAGAGTTCCGTGCAAAAATTCGAAATAAATTGGCCAAGAACTTGTTGCTTGCAAAAACACACACACACACACACACACACACACACACACACACACACACACACACACACACCAAAAACGGTGTTAAGCAAAGATGTGTGTGCCACCCCTGTATGGAGTCAATCTGTGGTTACAGAACCTACAAAACTAGACGTACTCTGTCCGATCGAAAGTGTCTAGACACCCATCAGTGTATATTAATACGGGCTGTGGCACCCCTCCACCTTTAGGGAGGAACGGCACGACACTTCCCGTTCCTCGAGGTCCGCCTCCGTAGCCACGCGCCCGCCCGACTGTCGTGCGGAGGTCCCGGTCGCAATCTCGGCAGTGCGGCGGGTACGTCCCGCACTCGGCCACGCGTGTCCACCCGAGGGGCCTCTCGACCAAGAGGTAGCCGTTCTGACCGGCGGAGGACGACGCGGCGATCGGTCGGGACCGAATGTGGAATTTTAAATTTTTATTCTTCCTCGAGAGCCAGAGTGAGAGGAGACGCCAGGTGCGGGAATCTGGAATGTACTTGACGTCGTAACTCGTCCCGCAGCTGTTTCGCCGGGTTCGGTCGGGAAGTCTGGGCGAGTTGGCCAATTTTGGTGACATTATCGTCTGCAGATCGTCATTTCACAGACGCCAGTTTGACGGGGTGCACTGACACGCTGACAGACTCGGTCGTCACCTCTGAACTGTTAGTCTACTGTATACGGTACACAGTGTTGTGTAATGTGTTTGTATCCTCCTCCATTTTCTGTTTCCTTAAGCACAACAAGAGGATCGCACTCTTGCTATGAGAAACACACCCGTTCTGAAATACCGCGTCCTTTGTACTTCGATGTCAGTACTGGACACAGTGACGGTCAGTTCTCGGGGCTATTTGTGAGACCCGAAACTTTCTGCAGCCTTGCCAGAGAGTGCGGCACGAGTGTGACTCTGCACCTTTCGTATTCGGGTGTCTGACATCCAGTGGCGTCGCCGTTTACGCCGTCTCCGATGTCGCAAAGTACCGACAGTAGAAAAGAGTGCAGCGCGGGAGGAGTCGCTCCACTGTAGTGCCCGTCCTTTCTAACTATCTACGTGCCGTCACTGTGCGGGCCGGACTGCCTGTAGCACTTCAGAATTTTCGAGTTATTCCTTCACCCGTGGTAGATGCCACGAGTGTGACTAGCATTAAGCAGAATAGTGATATTTTATTGGAAATACAGTACAAAGATGAAGTTTATACGATCTCTCTGTCCCGTATTAACGTATACCTGAACTCGTTCCACGTACGTCGAGGTTTTCTCTCTTCCCGGGATCTGCAGAACGCTGCGAACGGACGGACGAGTGTTTGACTACGGTAAGTGGACCGGAGTGACGTGGGTTGCAGAAATAGAGAGGTTCGCACAGGCTACACTAGCACCGTGTGTTGTCCCTTTTATATTTTGACTGGATTCGGGAAATTTAATGTCAGTTTTCCGATACGGTATCTAAAGATAACGACAGTGACCGTATCGGAATGTGCCGTACTGCGAGTCTGTAAAATCGGTGATTCAAATTTCCTGTGACAGGCTTCTAGGGACTGTAGAGCGGAATCGGTAAACAAAGTTTCGATAAGGAGATTGTGTCCGGAAGCAGCGTTTAGGCGTAAAATCAGTTAGAGAATCTCCCGCCCGATCGTACGCGTGCGGCGCACCCGGTGAGGTCCGAGTCGCGTGCCGCAGGAGCGCACGCCACGGGCGGGTTGGGCTCTCTCCTGCATGATGAGGGACGTCCCCTTCGAAGTCGAGAGTGTGGCGCACCACGGCCGGCCGGCCCAGTTTCGAATGTACTGATTTCTGTAGTCGTGGGACAGAGGTGTTACGTAATGCCGCAATTAGATGTGAACTGACAGTGGTTCCGTCTTCTCAGTTTTTGTGTTTACTGTGACGTGGGAGATACGAAAATAATCTGGCATTCAAACTTATTTTGTAGCCAAACAGTACATTTTCAGACACGGGTTCGTATCAAAACTTCAATTACTAAGTTCCCTGAGAAACCTGCAATTTTGGATAAAATCACCCTGTGTCAAAAAAAAAAAAAAAAAAAAAAAAAAGGTCTAGTAAATGAGGACTCTAAAGAGCTCTTCGCTTTTTATATTTTGCAAGGAGATAGTGTGGACCAAAAAAAGAAAAAAGTTCAGCAAGCATGCACAGTAAAATGCATACAGTAAGAGGTATGAGTACTTCTTCAGTAGAAGAGATATGTTTCACACTAGCAGAGATAAATGAGTGCTCATAGCTCTTTAAAGTAGGCCTATGCATTTTAGAGCCAATGTTTACTTGACTTTTTTACTTATTTTATGTTTAAGGAACCTGTTGGCATTTTTCTGACACTGTATGGAGGGGGGGGGGGGGGGGGGGGGCAGGTGGGCACATGTATGTGGATACAAATATATAAATATTTGCAACATCCTGTGTGTGTTACACACTTAGTACAGTATTTTGTGTTACTTTCTTTTTCTTCTTCTTCTTCTTCTTCTTCGTTTTTCCTTTGATTTATTTCTGTTTTGTTTTTTGCAGGTTCAGGTTTATGTCACAATGCAGAAAACAGAAGACTTCTCACAGAATGACATTCTTGTATACTTGCACCAATGACAAAGCAGTTACAGCAGAGGTAGAGAAATTTAAATACTTAGGGACATAGATTGACAAAAGTGGACTGGGTAATAGCAAAGTAAAACACAGAATACAACAAAGCAGAAAAGCAATTCGATGCATCAGTTCTTTTGTGGACCGAGAACATTTCTAACGACAATAAGAAAACGGTGGGTAGGCTAATGGTCAAATCTGACCTGTGCTACGGATCGGAACCACGGATTTTAAATGTTCACCTTTGAAGAAGACTAATAACTGTGGAAACCGATTATTTGAGGAGGAGCTTCAGAATATAGAGACTCTAGGAAAAAAGTAATGACGAATTGAGAGCTCGAATGAGCGCAGATGAAACAGTGGTAGGAATGCAAGAAAATCATTAAAGTGGTATGCTTATTTACTGACCATGCCAGATCAATAAGGGTCAAAGAAAATTTTTTAAGGGAAACCACGTGACAGATATAAGTGCGGCAGACCGTAGCGTTCTCGGAAATGCCACATCGACTAAATAATGGAATGTTGAGGTGTGCACGAAGAGCGAGCCTCAGTAGAGAGGCGTGGCAGAAGACAACAACAATGCAGCATAATGTTTTATTTATGTATGTATTAATCAATATAACAATAATAATAATAATAATAACTGTAATAACAAATAAGAAAGCTCTCAGTTTCACTGTATTTATTTCAGTTAAGGTATTCTAAGGTCACAATTCATTGATTTCAGTGTTCATATATGGACGGTTTGTTATTACAGACAGTATTATCTTTTGACAGTCAGACGAGACCTGAATGACTGACACAAATGCCACAGTACATTTACAGGGCATTTACATTCCTTTTGTTTCTGATTATTACAATAGAGCAGAATGAGGCTGTGCACAGTGTGGCTGCCCCCCCCCTCTCTCTCTCTCTCTCTCTCTCTCTCTCTCTCTCTCTTTCTTTCTTTCTCAGGTGTTGGCCAGCAGACTCCATCGTGGTTACCAGTGCTGCAGATTGAGAAAGATGATACGGCAATATCAGGACGTGCGGATTTGTTGACATTAAACTAATGTAAATACATTAGAGATGGGGGATGCACTCTTGAACTAATTCATAGAGTTGAATCTTTCAAAGGAGTGAACAATCAGTGATTCAGAAAAAAAGAACGGTAGCTCCAAACGTTTCCCACGGCAGAGAGAGAGAGAGAGAGAGAGAGAGAGAGAGAGAGAGAGAGAGAGACGGAGCATATCAGCGGCGCCTCTGCTGGTCAGAGCACAGTGCACGCCACACAACACGGCCAGCGCCGGCCTCTGCCCTGCTTCTACCTTGGCTGCCTCCATTGTGCAGTGCCCCATTGGATTTAGTGTTTCACATATGCCGTGCCGTCCATGTGCGTCGTCTGCCGCGTGCAGTGTCTGGCGCAGCTTAACTTCGCATCGCACTCCGTCGGCGATCGTTTCAGTCGCACGTCCTGCCCTCTGGGCAGTTGATGCGAGCAACAGGACAGAGAGCCACCTAGCGGATAACATAGGAACTACTTGCAACAACCTGCTCGCAAGAGACAGACGATTTGTCTCGGAGCGGGTGAGTTCACCGCTCCCCCCACCCTCGGAACTCGCCCGCTCAACGCTCACCCCACCGTCTCGACTCTAGCCAGAGCGTTGAGCAAAGTGACTCAGGTGTCACTCTGGTCTCTGCGGTCTCGGCTCACGCAGTAATACAGCTCGCGGCTCGACCTGCTCGACTCAGCGGCTCTGCATCGGAGTTCGTCTCTACTGGATATTGTTCTTCGTAGTAATACCGCTACGTATATTACATTATTATGTTATGTATACATCATTTGTTTTTATTTTATTTTTATTTGTTTAAACTGATTAGATTAGGTTCCTGACGACTCCTCTTACTATAGGATTTTTATTATGGACACTCGAATTTACGCTTTAATTACGAGCGAACCGATAAACGTATCGCAAAATGTGATACACCAATATTTTCCTTGTTTTATTCTGCATAAGGCTATATGCAGCACTTTCGTTTTACAGTCAAATTTATAGTTTTTTCTTATTCTAGTACGGATTTTGCGATTTTAGGCGTCTTCGGAAGGAAACGTTCACTTTAAAAATATATGGTTTGCGATGTATTTGTATGAGGTTAATGAAATTTTAATACATTGTAGCGAAATATATTGTTAATGTAAATCTCAAGTTACAACATTTTCCGATCACCCAAAAAACCACGACAGTGCAAAATAAATCAATAATCAAAAACTTTGTCATATCGTGGAAATTTCAATAAACAATACAAAATTCTTACTAATTATCTGTGTTACTTCAAAATAGGATCAAATAAGATCAAAATACAGGTATAGTACTGGAATAAACCAAGTTTAAAGGGCAATGTGCCTTCCATTTATTTTCTATTGTAAATGAGTGGTGAGTCATGAAAAAGAGCTAATTTATTTCAGGGAGTGAACAGTTCTGATCCGATCTCTGAAAAGAACAGTTTTGCCCATCTCTAAAATACATTGGTGTGTAAAATTGTAAATGCTTACCTGGCATCGTTCAGCTGGGAAGGCGGTAGTGTTATCAGGCCTTTGTCACGCTCTCTGCAGTGTAACCACAACAGAAATAATCAAAATATTATTCGGGAAATGTCAGAGTGTTAACATTGAATGCTACCTGTAGTGGAGGAGAGTTCCTGTTACAAAAGTCCTGTCTTTGCAGAACCCATGGTATCAGAAAGGGAAAGAATGAAGTTGGTGTGTTCTATCCAGCAATAATTTTCCTTTCCTCCCCTATCCCCCAACCTCTCACCCCAGTGTGACATCTACTTTTTCTCAGTCTTTGCTAATTAAAAAGGTGAAATATTGCTTTCTAATACAGGTACAATTGTAACACAGTGAAAATGTTTAGCAGCAGATAAATCTGACAAACTGTCAGTAAAATTCAACATGCTTCCAATTTAGTTCCCAAATAATTCATCAACATATTGTCCCCTGTATTCTCTAACAAAGTTTCCACGTGGAATTTATATGTAAGAAAAATCACATATCCAGGTTACTGCCACAGAATAAGTACAAAGGCTGCCGCAAAACAGTGTATACACTCTTTGAAAATGAATACGCCTTTAATTGAAGTGGATATAAAAGATAATTTTTTAGTGTTACATAAATTAAGGTGAAACTTGAGGTGGTATATGCTCACAATGACTGATGCTTATCAGTGACAACAGAACAGAGTGATGTACCTTTTGTATTGTTTCTGGCAGTGTGTCGTCACAGGCTCCTGTCGTATTGCCGCGGACGGAATGTTGTCGCAGGCTTGCTCGGTACTTGCTGGAGGTAACTTTAACCTACCGAGTTAGACTGGGACGTCAGTGGATTCATTGCGGGAGATGCAGACAGACAGTCTTCCGAAGTACTTTTGAACACGTTTTCCAAAAAGTGTCTTGGGGAGCAGCCCACACACAATGGAAATATCTTAGATCTCGTAGCAACTAATAAGCCGGACTTCATCGACAGTGCCAGTATAGAAACGGGGACTAGCAATAACGGTGTCATTATAGCGACTGTAGTTACAAAAGTTAATAAATCAGTCGAGAAGGCTAGGAGAGTATTTCTGCTAAGAAGAGCAGATAAGCAGCTAGAATCTCACATAGACAATGAACTGTAATCATTTAGTTACAGAATGATGGATGGAATTATGGGCAAAGTTTAAACATATTGTAAATCATGATCTGTAGAACTAGGTGTGTAGTAAGTGGATTACAAATGGAAAAAACTCACCAGGGTTTAATAACAAAATTTGGAAGGGAAGTGCTGAGGAAGCAAAGGCTGTTGCACTCTCGGTTCAAAGGAGAGAGCACAAATGGCAACAGGCAAAGATTAATAGAGATTCACGTGTCTGTAAAAAGATCTACGCACGAAGTGTTCGACGACTACCACCATTATACCTTAGCGAGAGATCTAGCCGAGAACGTGAGAAAATTCTGGTCCCGTGTAAAATCACTTAGTGGGTCTAAGGCTTCGATCCAGTTGCTCCTCGACCAGTCTGCTGCGCCAGTTGAAGATGGCAAAACTAAAGCCAAAATTTTAAATTCCGTCTTTAAGAAATCATTTGTGCAGGAGAATTGTACACATATACTGTCATTTAACCGTCACACAGACTCCCGTATCGGCAGTGTAGTAGTAATAAACATTCCTGCCGTAGAGAAACAACTGAAAGAGTCGAAAGCAAGTAAGTTGCCAGGTGTGGATGAAATCCCAGTTCTGTTTTACATAGAGTACACTAAAGCATTGACCCGTTACTTAGATTTTGCTTATCACAAGTCTCTCACCCAGCATAAACTCCTAAACGACTGGAAAAAAAGTGCAGGTGACTTTTATCTAAAAAGGGTAAAAGAGTGGACCCACAAAACATCGATTTGCTGCAGTATTCTAGAACACATTCAGAATTCATATATAATAAATTTCCTAGAGATTGAAAATCTTGTATCCACAAATCAGCTCAGTATTAGAAAGTACAGCCTGATAACTCATGCTAGAAGTAAGATACAAATATGAAACTGGTGTGTAATTGTTTACAAACTATCAAAGTTTTTTTCACACAGCAGTAAACTTCCACATGAGCACCCTTGGTAGCATGTAGCATATCTAGGCGATATTCAATTTCCGTCCACACATTAGCCAACATCACTGGAGGGATCGATTCGATGACTGTGGTTATCCGTTGCCGCAGGATTTCAAGATCTGGTACACGTGTTCAGTAGACCTCGTCCTTGACATAACCCCATAAAAAGAAGTCTAATGGGGTTATATCAGGAGAGCGTGGAGGCCAAACCGTTGGCCCATCACGACCAATCCATCACCCAGGAAAGGTCATATCGTGATAGGCACGGACGTCCAAACCCCAATGAGGCGGTGCACCGTCTTGCTGAAACGAGACACCGGGGTGACACTGAAGCAGCTGAGGAACAGCATACAGTTGCAACATGTCCATATACACTGCAGATGTGATGGTAGCCTCAGCGAAGAAGAATGGCCCGATAATTCGATCGTGCAATAGCGCGCACCAAACATTCGCCTTTGGACTGCCTCTGCTGCACTCCGTGGCCTCGCCAGGGGGTTGTGACCCCAAATGGCCACATTATGGCAATTCACTACTCCACTGACAAAAAAGGTCGCTTCGTCGGAAAAGGCAATTCGTCTGAGATAACCATCATCATCATCCTCAATACGTGATAGCATTTCGACCGCAAAGTCATATCGACGTGTACTGTCATTGAGCAACAAGGCCTGAACGATTTGCACTTTGTATGCACGAAACAATAAATGTTTGTGTAAAATGTCACGGAGAGAGCTTTTTGGCATCTGTAATTCACGCGAGGCCCTGCACACCGATTTCTTCGGACTTCGCAGAAAAGACTGCCTTACAGCTTCCACCCTGTCTGCTGAGGTTCTTGGTGGACCAGACCTCGGAAGGTCAGCAACTGGTCCTGTGTTCTTGAACTTCTCATACCAGGCTTTAATGCTCTCGACATCTGGTGGATTCCTTCCAAATGTTGTCTGGAAGTGTCTCTGCACTGTGGTTGGTGACCTTGTCTCATGGTACCACAGGACACACTGTGCCTTCTCCTGATTGGTTAACACGGCTTCTTGGACACTGCACCTCATCCACTACTTACGTGCTGCGAACCTAAAACAGAAAAAAAAACTTTGATAGTTGTAAACAATTCGACACAAGTTCCATATTTGTATCTTACTTCTAGCCTGAATTATCAATTTATGTAATCAGGGAAAGACTTTTCGAATACCCTGTATTGCTCGTGTGAAACTTGGCTTGCCCTTTCCTCACACGATATGCTGTGAACTATGAATATGGAACTTGCCTGTTGCCTATCAAAGTTCCATATTTCTAGATTACCAAAAATTATTTGACACGGTACCGTACTGCAGACTCTCAAAGAAGGTACGGGCGAACGGAATATGTTGTCGAGATATGCGAGAGGCTGTAAGACTCCTTAAGTAATAGAACCCAGTATGTAGTCCTCAACAGAGTGTTCGTTACAGAGAAGGAACTGTCAGGAGTGTCCCATTGTAGTGCGATAGGAGCACTATTATTTACTATATACGTAAATCGCACGGTGGACGGGGTGGGCAGCAATCTGTGGCTGTTTGCTTATGATGCTGTCGTGGACAGAGAGGTGTCGAAGATGAGTGACTGTACGACGATACGAGATGACTTAGCAAAGTTTCTAGTTGGCGTGACGAACGGCAGCTCGCTCTAAATGTAGAAAAATGTAAGTCTGTAATGTCTGCTTGTGTCTGTGTATGTGTGGATGGATATGTGTGTGTGTGCGAGTGTATACCTGTCCTTTTTTCCCCCTAAGGTAAGTCTTTCCGCTCCCGGGATTGGAATGACTCCTTACCCTCTCCCTTAAAACCCATATCCTTTTGTCTTTCCTTCTCCTTCCCTCTTTCCTGACGAGGCAACCATTGGTTGCGAAAGCTAGAATTTTGTGTGTATGTTTGTGTTTGTTTGTGTGTCTATCGACCTGCCAGCGCTTTTGTTTGGTAAGTTTCATCATCTTTCTTTTTATATATAAAATGTAAGTTAATGCGGACGAGTAGGAAAAATCGACCCGTAATGTTTGGACACGGCGTTAGTAGTGTCCTGCTTTATACAGTCACGTCGTTTAAATATCTGGGCGTAACGTTGCAAAGCAGTTTAAAATACAGCGAGCGTTTGAAGATTGTGGTAGTGAAGGCAAATGGTCGACTCCGGTCCGTTGGGAAATTTTGGGAAAATACCGTTCTCGTGTAAAGGAGACCGCACGTAGGACACTAGTTTGACCTATTCTCGCATACTGCTCGAGTGAATGGGAACCGTACCAGGTCAAATTGGAGGAAGACATCAAACCGATTCAGAGACAGGCAGTAGATCTGTTACAGGTAGGTTTGAACGACACGTAAGTGGACGAAGATGCTTCGGGAACTCTGATGGGAATCCCCAGAGGTAAGGCGATATTTATTTATTTATTTTTTTAGAAACACTATCGAGAACATTTAGAGAACCATCATTTGAAGCTTATTGCTGAACAATTCTATTGCCCAGCAACATACATTTTGCATAAGGACCACGAAGATAAGACACAGGAAATTAGGGCTATACAGAGGCACATAGACAGTCGTTTTTCTCTCCGATCTGTAAGTGGAACAGGAAAGGAAACGACTAGTAGCGGTACCATACGCCACGCACCGTACGGTGGCTCGTGGAATATTTGTGTACGTGTAATATTTGCTCGCTTAAATTGTCCAGTGTCTGTGGCTCGTTACGGAACCGTAGAGATAGAAGTCTGAAAGGATTACATTTCTGGATACTCTGCAGCATTTCCTCTTCATCCTGTCCATTTCAAAGGGAATGTGTGGCACAGAAATACTCTCGCCTCGAGTTGAAAATTAGGTGGCACCGTATCCTGTCAAAGATAATTATCTTCTTTGGTAGGAATGTCAGTTTAGATGTGGGGTTACCGCGATCGTCATTTCTAGGTGAGAGACGTCTGTACGGCCGAGTTAACCGTCTGACACCAGAGTGTTACTTGTGGTCGATTAACGCAGCTTTCTCCTGTTGCATACGGATTCTAGTTAGCCCAGTACACACACGATATGGCGATTAATTGTTCTGTTAAGTTTAAAGGTTGCTTCCTCTGACATAAGAATTAGATCTCGAAACAGTCATCTTCTTCACACACGCTCTGAATCGACACTTCGTGTTCCGAATGTCTTTTTCTTCTACTGCGTCCCTTCTATACATTGTGCGCTGTGCCACTAACTTTCAACCTGTCTCAGTTCCTTGTAATTGTTAACGGTGAAGGCGGTGGTGGTGCAAACTAAACTTCTGATGCTTTTAAATCTCACTTATGTTCTGTTTTCGAGTAACTTTTAGCGCCCGCTTTCGGTCTTTAGATGATAACACCTTTTTCATTTCAAAGCCTGTAACAAATGGAAGCCTTCCTAAGTTTTTCGCTGTGTTCTGAGTTGTTACTGTCAAAAATTTATTTCTACCTGCTTTAATCGAGGGGAGAGATTCACTTTCAGAGATTGTACGCATTAATTATTTTGAGACACCCCATACAAAAAACGTTACAAATGTACTAGAGACACAGGTGCGAGCCCACTTTTATTTTGGCAAATAAAGCCATCTAGATTACTTAATCTGTAAGGGACAGTTAACTGAAAGGGGGAAAATTTAGTAAATTGTTTATTATTTTGAAAGTAATCACCATATCTTTTAATACACGATCCCACTTTGAAACCAGATAGTAAGTGCCTTCATCGAAAAATGTTTGCAGTTTTGCAAGGAACCGACTTTGTATGTAGAACTGGACCACTTTGTTCAAAGCAGATTGATGGCCACGTATGTCTGAAGGGCTCCAAAAATATGGAAATAGAATGGAGGGAGAGAGGTCAGTACTGCAAAGGCAACCCAGTGAATTTTCGGCAGCGTAGTCAAAACGACATCATTTTGTTGCAGGATAATTTCCGCACACGTGTTGTTGAGGTTGTTTAAAATACACTGGGAAGCCCTTACACATCCTCAGTACAGTCCCGATCTTTCCCCGGAGCCCAGAAGAAGGACATCCTGGCTGACGATGTGCTTTGGACAGAGAGGTGCACTCCTGCATACGATCACAGTTCCGTAGGCATCTGAAAATATTTTTCCATTATGGCATTGACCATCTTATCTCACAGTGGCAGCTATGGCAATTACTTTTGAAATAACAAACATTTTAGTTACTTTTTTAAATCTGTTTTGTTTTCATTTGACTGTCCACAATATTTTCCTTTATTATGACATTTGGGCTATTCCCATCATAATACACTACTGGCCATTAAAACTGCTACACCACGAAGATGACGTGCTACAGACGAGAAATTTAACCGACAGGAAGAAGATGCTGTGATATGCAAATGATTAGCTTTTCAGAGCGTTCACACAAGATTGGCACCGATTTCTCAAGGTTGGCACCGATTTCCCATACACAAACAGCAGTTGACTGGCATTGCCTGGTGAAATGTTGCTGTGATGCCTCATGTAAGGAGAAGAAATGTGTACCATCACGTTTGGACTTTGATAAAGGTCAGATTGTAGCCTATCGTGATTGCGGTTTATCGTATCGCGACATTGCTGCTCACGTTGGTCGAGATCCGATGATTGTTAGCAGAATATGGAATCGGTGCGTTCAGGAGGGTAATACGGAATGCCATGCTGGATCCCGATGGCCTCGTATCACTAGCAGTCGAGATGACAGGCACCTTATCCGCACGGCTGTAATGGATCGTGCAGGCACGTCGCGATCCCCGAGTCGACAGATGGGGATGTTTGCAAGACGACAACCATCTGCACGAACAGTTCGACGACGTTTGCAGCAGCACTGACTATCAGCTCGGAGACCGTGGCTGCGGTTACCCTTGACGCTGCGTCACAGACAGGTGCACCTGCAATGGTGTACTCGACGATGAACGTGGGTGCACGAACGGCAAAACGTCATTTTTTCGGATGAATCTAGGTTCTGTTTACAGCATCACGATGGTCGCATCTGTGTTGGGCGACATCGCGGTGAACGCACATTGGAAGCGTGTGTTCGTCATCGCCATACTGGTGTATACCCGGCGTGATGGTATGTGGTGTCATCGGTTACCCGTCTCTGTCACCTCTTGCTCGCATTGATGGCACTTTGAACAGTGGATGTTACATTTTAGATGTGTTACAACCCGTGGCTCTACCCTTCATTCGATCCCTGCGAAACCCTACATTTCAGCAGGATAATGCACAACCGCATGTTGCAGGTCCTGTATGGGCCTTTCTGGATACAGAAAATGTTTGCTTGATGAAATGTGGTATCGTGTTGAAGCTGCATGGGCAGCTATACCTGTACACGCCATCTGAGCCTTGTTTGACTCAATGCCCAGGCGTATTGAGGCCGTTATTACGGCCAGAGGCGGTTGTTCTGGGTACTGATTTCTCGGGATGTATGCACCCAAATTGGGTAAAAATGTAATCACATGTCAGTTCTAGTATAATATATTTGTCCAATGAATACCCATTTACCATCTGCATTTCTTCTTGGTGTAGCAATTTTAATCGCCAGAGTGTATATAAGCTAAGTTCAGTCTTCCTTGCAAGAATGCCTAAGTGGAACATTTTTTTGCTAAAACCACATTTTACATGTTCTAAGCTTTTACTGACAATTGCAGCCACTGAGCTGTTGTCATAATTGAAAATCTGTTAAGCAATCTAGATGCTATACTTGTAAACAATTGTTATGATTGCCGGCTCATTTGGAGAATGTAGTTCCTGTGTTAACCCTCTATCAGGCAGTGTCACTCTCAAGCATTGCCAAAATTGCTCACATTTTCCGGCAACACGTTTCAAGTTTAGTCTTCGGCCAGGCGGCGGATGTAGTGAGCGACATTCGAGCCCTCCGATCCAGTCACATTCTACTGTCCGTAGTGCAGAGTTTCCAGGCAGTGTGCATATTTAGGAAGACACTGTACGAGCTTACGTGAGTCGTCTGCAAGGATATAACAACTCGATTAGAGCCTCGATCTCTGTCACATCTATAAAATGGGCGTTTCTTTCACACCGGTATTTTGCTCGCTGATATTTTTCGGTGAGCTAATCTGTGTGATTCACAATAACCTGTATCATTGAAACATCAAAAACTTTCTCCCAAGTTCTCACCCCAGGAGCTGAACTATTGTACCACTCAGTGTGTTTTGTTTTCCTCTTTTCCAGCACATTGGGGTTTTCTACCATCGCAAACTGTCGATAATTTTATCCCTCTTTTTCTCGAAAATAATGAAATAATTGGTCTCCATCACATGGATAATTCAGCACGTAATTATCCTGACCGTTTGAATCCTCGGTCCAGTCTGTTTCTGAATATCCTTTTCATTCGTCGACAATTTCTCGTCCATCTTCATCACTCAGAACTAGATCAGAGCCACCTTCTGTTTCCTCTAACAGAAGACTATTATCTTCTTTGCTGTGATTGGGGTTATTCAAATTGTACGGTTTTCACTTTCTCATTTTTACGTGTGAAAAATATCAGGACTGTGGAACTCACAATGATCCCGCAGAACTCGAGTTGTTTTTAAGGCAATTAAAAGTTTCAGTACCACAAATGAACGGTCACTGAAGAAATATATCATACACTATCTCACATATGTATCACATCAGCTCTCACGAGAAAGAGTATAGAGAGAAAAAGTAGTAGTGGAATTACTCGGGAATGTGCAGCAGACCCGATAGGTCTCTATGCCAATAAGGAGCGCGCACGTGTCGATTCGATACTGAATGGAGATAGGGAAGTTATTACACGACCTGCAGAAGCCGTCGGCAAACGTCACCCCCTCCTGCGGCCAGTGTGAGAACAGGCAATGATCAAATATGAAAACAGAGGAGACTTTACAGGTCTTGCATTCCCACGGGTTAAATGTGAAAATTTTTGGTTAGTTTTTACCGTTACTGCTATTAATACTGCTACATGTTTCGGTCGGATGAACCTCCACTGTCAGGTGAAATTACGTCATTTAATTAATACGGCACGTACGTGTCATATGTACGACCTTTTGGGTAATCTGTGCTGCTGTCCAGTAGCATAAGACAAAAAGCAAAACATTATTTTTGTACGAGGCTCAGAATTGTGCGGGGCTTTAGACTGCAGACGCCCAGTAACACGAATTTAAATGCCATTCAGTGGTCACGAGCTCCTTTCCCTGTTACGTTTACATCCACATACACTTTGTATATGCTGAACTGAGGAAAGGTAGCTTATTAGAAAATGTAACACTTGTAAAGAACGTTCAAAATAATAATTAAATGAAAACAGCAAAGGCTGTCATTTATTTCAACTTTTTCTTTGGTTGACACCTAATTTCAGCTTTTTTAAGCCACTGTCCAGTGTTAAGCTCGAAAGGGGATGCTACGTGTATTTGTTTTCACATTGCATATTTCCGTTTGTTTTGGTTTACAAATTTAACTTTTCTCAATGTTTCGACAGTGCACCAAGTATTAAGAACAGTTAAATTTGTAAATCGAAACAAACAGAAATTCGAAAATTAATACCGTGCAATGATGTTTACTGCACCAGGTTTACAATTCAGAGCACTTTAACTGCACTTCAGTATTAAACGACCTGCTGCTTATGGCCAGATCTGATCTCATTCACTGTAATTTGTGGACAGATGAAGGGTAAGCTGCGTGCTATGCTCGACTGAATTCCTGTAGTGGTGATTGTTTGAGTGCAGTAATCTAACACTGAAGTGACCCAGAAGTTTTTGTGTGGCAAGTAAATCATTAACACAGTTGCTAATTACACTGTTCTTCCACGTAGGTGGTAATATCAAAATGAGCATGCTGTGCATAGGAAGTGTCACTTAGAAATGACACAGTCCACAGTCTGATGCTATTGTCATTACTAGCAGAAGGCATTATTAGAAGTCTAACACATTTCATGATGTTAATTACAAGTTCATACTTAGTCATTAAAAACATTTAGATAACTCGCGATACATTTTCGACTCGTATTCTGTACTTAGCCACCTGTGGTACGTCGCTTCGTAACCTGCCACAGACTGACTGAAGTGGCTCCCAGAAGCCTCCCTCTCTTTTATAAGTTTACAATAATTACGACATCTGTCAGCTGTTGTTCTTCAAAAAAAAAAAAAAAAAAAAAAAAAAAAAAAAAAAAAAAAAAAAAAAAAAAAAAAAAAAAAAAGGCAATTGCTATTCAATTCTGCTGCCTTATTTGCCAGAATATAGTCTCAGTAATAATGTTTTTATGGAAGGTCTTAATTACTCTGAAACTAAACTAGCGCAAAAGTTACTAACACATTTCTGGCATTAGCTGAATAAATGCTTCACTTATCGATATATTCTTACGATCTACTTTATCTGAAAGTTAGCAGATGAGTACATGTTTACATGTGGACAATGATGATGAAGTTTGCAATCAATGGTATTTTTAATTGTCACAGTTTTTTAGGTAAACTAATTACACCAGCATATTCTGATTGACTAAATAAATGTACTGGATAATAAAGTTAAATCGGCTAAGCCCTGTATTAATATGAGACATTTATGGTATTGTGCATATGTCACATCAATGATGATCTGAAAGATACTTGCAAACAAAAAATTTTGTTGCAGGGGGGGGGGGGGGGGGGGGAGAAAGGCATAGCAAGGGAGAAAATCCACCTGCTTTGTTACAATAGAAACTGGAAAAATATGCCACATTCACTTAATAAACTTATACTTGAAGAATCAAGAAGATGTTATAACACACATGCCATATTTTAATTATTATTACTATATTATGTTGATACTTCTGAGTGTATGGGTGGGAAGCCTCAGAGAGAGAGCATAGTTTTGACTATGACAGCTGTGAGTTGTTAAGCACGGGATCCCGCCTCCCTTCCTTTAATTTTTAAATAGGCTTTTGGCTTATGCCACAAGAAATGGGAGGAGCTACAGGAAACCCAGGTTAAGATACATGTTCTGCGTCGTGTTACTCTCCCCTGACCCCGAGTTTTGGGTGACCTTTCGTAGTAGTTCTCATTTCGCAAATCTCATCAGTCCTTGCCCTTCTCTCTTCCTTTCCCTTCAACCCTTCTGCCAGAAAAAGTAGCACTGGCTTCAAAAACTCGTGCATTTCCACGTCTTTTTTGTGTGTTTCTTCCTGCCACTGCTTTGTCTGTAAATTTTTTATCAGTCCTATTGTTGTTGTGGTCTTCAGTCTGAAGACTCGTTGGATGCAGCTCTCCATGCTACTTTTCATCTGTTGTTGTTGTTGTTGTGGTGGTGGTGGTGGTGGTGGTGGTGGTGGTGGTGGTGGTGGTCTTCAGTCCTGAGACTGGTTCGATGCAGCTCTCCATGCTACTCTATCCTGTGCAAGCTGCTTCATCTCCCACTACCTACTGCAGCCTACATCCTTCTGAATCTGCTTAGTGTATTCATCTCTTGGTCTCCCTCTACGATTTTTACCCTCCGGGCTGCCCTCCAATACTAAATTGGTGATCCCTTGATGCCTCAGAACATGTCCTACCAACTGATCCCTTCTTCTACTCAAGTTGTGCCACAAACTCCTCTTCTCTCCAATTCTATTCAATACCTCCTCATTAGTTATGTGATCTACCCATCTAATCTTGGGCATTCTTCTGTAACACCACATTTCGAAAGCTTCTATTCTCTTTTTGTCCAAACTATTTATCGTCCATGTTTCACTTCCATACATGGCTACACTCCATAAAAAAATACTTTTCATGTTTGAATAACTATTGTAATATACATCCTTGTGAATCTGCTTAGTGTATTCATCTCTTGGTCTCCCTCGGATTTTTACTCCCCACACTTTCCTCCAGTGTTAAATTGGTGATCCCTCGATGTCTCAGAATGTGTCCTATCAACCGATCCCTTCGTGTAGCCAAGCTGCATGACAAATTTCTTTTCCCCCAATTCTGTTGAGTACTTCCTCATTAGTTGTATGATCTACCCATCTAATCGTCAGCATTCTTCTGTCTCTTCTTTGCTAAACTGTTTATCATCCTCTTTTCACATCCGTACATGGCTACACTCCATACAGATACTTTAGGAAAGACTTCCTAACACTTAAATGCATATGTGATGATAACAAATTTCTCTTCTCCAGAAAAGCATTTCTTGCCGTTGACCATCTACATTTTGTGTCCTCTCCACTTTGGCCATCATTTATTTTGCTGCCCAAATAGCAGAACTAATCAGCTGCTTTAAGCATCTCTTGTCCTAATGCATTTCCCTCAGCATAACCCGATTTAATCACTACATTTCATTATCCTTTTTTTCTGTCGATATTCATCTCATATCCTCCTTTCAAGACACTGTCCATTCCATCCTGCTGCTCTTCCAGCCCTGTGCTGTCTCTGACAGAATTACAGTGTCATCAGCAGACTTCAAAGTTTTTATTTCTTCTCCCTGGACTGCAATTCCTAAAGCAAACTTTTGTTTGGTTTCCTGCACTGCTTGCTCAATATACAGATTGAATAACATCGGGGAGAGGCTACAACCCTACCTCACTCATATTATATATATTTATTCTCCAGTTGGTATTCGTAAATGGATTCTGCTGATGTGGGGATGTAATTAGTCGTGTCATTACTTGATACAATGTATCTGAGAAATGGTCGAGGCAATGTGTGGATTATGCCTATAAATCATTTAAACAGACAGGTATGCTCTTAACGTGACAGGCATGGGTGTGAGACATGCCAGGTAACTGCTTATTCAGAAACCACCTCGGATCAAACAAAAAACTAATTAACAATGAAAAAATCAATTTTTGACAATATAAGGTAATCAGATGGATAAAAATCTGCTCACCGTGCAGTGGGAGAGAAACACAAACACAAGAGGTTTTACCTATGCGAGCTTTCAGAGCCAGTGGAGCCTTCTTCTGGCACAAAGTTTGAAGGGGAAGGATGAGGGGTGACGGAAAAGGACTGGGAAGGTTTAGGAAACAGGGCAGATTTCAGAAAAGTCATCCAGAACCGCAGGTCGGGGGAGACTTCCACAGGTCCGGGTGATTCTTCCGAAGTCTCCCCCTTTTCCTAAACCTCTCCAGTATTCTTCCTTCACCCCTCCCACTGGAAGAAGGAGCCACTGGCTCTGGAAGCTCGTGCGAGTGTAACCTCCTTTTACGTGTGCGTCTGTCTGCCACCGCTCGGTGAACAGATTTTTCTCTATCCTAGTACATTAAGTAAACTAATCTTTAGGTGAATACGATCTGTCACTCTCCATCCGAGATAACGTGCAGCATATTCCCTACCGAGAAATCGTCAGTCCGGTCACAATTTCTTTTTCGTACACCACGTGAAAATATTTTTGTAGACAAACACTGGTGTCTTCCTGTGCCAAATGCTTTTTGGAAGCCAGGAATAACTGTGTTTACCTCATTGCCCCAGTCTGTTGCTTAAATTTATTTATTTATTTATTTATTTGTCCATATAAATCTCTCTTTTTCAGTACATACAAGGTGCATCTGAAACGTTTGGTGAAAGGTTTGAGAAAATTGAGGAAGCAAGAGTTACAGGCAGATTACCTTCACAGGCCGTCAGATCAATCACCGCCAGCCACAATGCAATTCTGACACCGGCTATAATAGTGTCGGAAATTGTCGACAGCTGCTCCTCGTGGAATTGCTCGGAGCCTCGCAATCGCCCTGGGGGCGACACCCAGACCGGACAACTGACGCCCTCCTCCAGCCCCGGGATCCCTCGGGACTCTTCCCTCGCGGACTCTGCCGACGGGCAGTCGAGCCGCAGGTCGTACAACTTCACGTCACAGAATCTCGGGGAGACCGGTCCTCGCAGATGTACTCGTATAAATCGTCCGAGGACGAGAAGTAGTCTCCGAAAAGAGTGAGCTTCTGGTGGCCCCCGTGCCCGCACGTTCCGACTCTGTAGCCGAGGTGGCGTTTCCAGACCCCGATTCAGAATAAATGTGTTCTTGTGATGTATCCTCGCGACCAGTGGCAGCAGGTGGCTCTTTGCACCCCCACAGGATTCTGGTACCGTGATCGCTAGTGGAACTGTAGCAGCTTTTTCCACCATTTGTCCTAGCTACGATTAGATTAGCACTTGTTCCATAGATCGTGAATACGACACTTCGTAATGATGTGGAACGTGTCAGGTTAATAAAAGGTGCCTATACAAAATATTAAATTACACAGAATATTACATGACACTTAATTTTTTTGTGGGGGTTGGGGAAATTACCCACTTACTACATCCAAAAATTCATCTAATGAGCAGAAGGAGTTGCCATTAAGAAATTCTTTTAATTTCCTTTTAAATGCTATATGGCTATCTGTCAGACTTTTGATGCTATTAGGTAAGTGACCAAACATTTTTGTGGCAGCATAATTTACCCCCTTCTGAGCCAAAGTTAGATTTAACCTCGAGTAGTGAAGATCATCCTTTCTCCTAGTGTTGTAGCCATATACACTGCTATTACTTTTGAATTCGTTCGGATTGTTAACAACAAATTTCATAAGTGAATATATATATTGTGAGGCTACAGTGAAGATTTCTAGCTCTTTAAATAAGTGTCTGCAGGATGATCTCCAGCAATTATTCTGATTACACGATTTTGTGCAATGAACACTCTTTTACTCAATGATGAGTTACCCCAGAATATGATGCCATACGAAAGCAGAGAATGAAAATAGGCGTGGTAAGCTAATTTACTCAGATGTATATCGCCAAAATTTGCAATGACCCTAATAGCATAAGTAGCTGAACTCAAACGTTTCAGCAAATCCTCAGTGTGTTTTTTCCAGTTCAACCCCTCATCATTGCATACACCTAGAAATTTTGAATATTCTACCTTAGCTACCGATTTCTGATCAAAGTCTATATTTATTAATGGTGTCATTCCATTTACTGTGCAGCCTTATAGGAATTTGAAATTGTAACGCCACGTAATATTCGCCTTTCATTTGTTGTGACATATTCCACATATTTTGCCATTGCAGTTTTCCACGGCTCTGTACTTCACGTAACTAGTCTGTGTATGTTAATTTCAAACTGAGAACAGTTCCTGTAAATTTAGGTCACTTCGCTAAGATGTCAACTTTCTAATTACAGGGGACGCAAGCGTCAGACTTGACCGACAGCAGAACGGTTGTCTCCCCTCTCCGTTTACAGTGAATACAGTCCAGCACCACAC
The DNA here is from genome assembly GCF_021461395.2 of Schistocerca americana. Lineage (NCBI taxonomy): Eukaryota > Metazoa > Arthropoda > Insecta > Orthoptera > Acrididae > Schistocerca > Schistocerca americana. Next base: position 207,910,903 of record NC_060129.1, on the reverse strand, counting down.
CCACAATAGAACGGTCGGTTGTCTTATTCCGCCTTCAATGTTAAGTACTTTCAAGAACTCTCTGGGAGGAGGAAGTTGGAGATACAAACTTAATTGCTTCCAAAATTGCAACAGTCTCCGCCATAAAACTGAAGCAGTTTGTAGGCTTTATTGATTTAGATCCGAGGGCATCAGTATATAACAGATATAACCAAGCCACTGAACTTCAGTGAGACAGTTAAATCTGCAGTTTATGTTAACAATCGTCAAGCTCGTCTATTATAAATAATAGACATGCTCTAATATTGCACAACTGACGGACATCATCATTTACAATTTCACCAGTTAATTCTTGTCTGTCAGGTGTGATAGCTATACTTGTATCATCAGCAAAAAGGTACAAGCTTTGCATCTTCGTGAATACGGAATGGCAAGTCATTGATATATATTAAGAACAGCAGAGGACCCAAGACTGAACCTTGCGGCACCCCATTCTTCATTGTTCGATAACTTTTGTACATTTCGTCTGTTTTTTTATTTTTTTTTTCCCTCCCCAGTCGCCCTCCAGGAAGCTCGCTTCCTGGCAGTGCGGACCCTTACCCTCTGTGGCTATTGGGGCTATTTTAAGAATCGCACTGACTGTGAAAATGAGTCAGGTGGTGTTTGCACATGTGGAGTGTGTTCAGTAAATTCCGGAACATTTGTAATTTTGCACTCTTGGCGTGCCAGAGTAAAATGCAGTTGGCATCCTTGCATACGCTCGTGTTTAATGTGTAACTGCCGGAAGTTTCACTGTTGTAAGCCTGTTACTTGTTGTTCAGTGCCCTACCGAGTAGATCGTTGTCGCACAGTTTGCGAATTTCAAGATAGCAGAGTTAGAGGAGCAAAGTGTCTGCATTAAATTTTCCACAAAACTTGAGAAAAACTTTACAGAGAAACACCAAATGATGCAGGAAGCCGACAGTGCCGAGTGCTTAAGCCATACTCGGTGTTATAAATGTTTCGTACGGTTTAAAAATGGCCGGACGGAAGTTAAAGACGGTCGTCGTCGAGGATGCCCTTCGACGTCTACCGGCGAAACTCGTGTTGGGAAAGTCGACGAAATTGTGCTTAACGATAGTAGACTGACTGTCCGAGATATTGCAGAAGAATGTAACTTTTCAGTTGGATCGTCTCACGAAATCGTGACAGAGCGTATCGGAATGCATCTGGATGCCACCGAGTTGGCCCCCGGCTCTCGAGTTGAGACCAGAAAGATCTTCACCCCACATTCTGGTGAAGAGCTTTTGGATCTTGCAAATGAGAACGAGATGTTCTTTAAGAGAATTGTATCTGGTGATGAAAAGCTGGTCTGTGGTTGTGACTTCGAGGCCGAGGGTCAGTCTTCACGATGGGTCAGGAAAGTTTCTCCAAAACTAAAAACAGCTCATCAGTTCAGATCAAATTACAAAGCCGTGCAGGTATTTTTCTCTGACTTCAAAGAATTAGGTTATCACAAATTTGTGCACAGATACAAACTGTTAATTGAGGCTACTATTGAGTCGTGTTGGGGTGCCCGTGAGAAAATGTGAAAAGGAAATGGCGTAAAATGTGGCAAGGCAATTCACGGTTCTCACATCACGATAACTCACCCGCACATTCGTCCCCGGGTGACTATCGCACGGAAAAACAAATCACTGTGGTGCCGCATCCTCTGTGCTCTCCAGACCTGGCCCCTGCAAAGTTGAAAAACCCGTCGGAAGGATGAAGATTTGCAATGACAGAAGAGATAAAATAAAGTCCGCAGATACTGCTTCGCGCGATCCGGCAAGAGTCGTGCCGAGACTGCTTTCGGAAGTGGAAATGGCATTGGGAGTGGTGCATCCATTGTGGAGGAGAGTATTTTGAAGGAGGCCGTGCACAATAAGTAAAAGGCAAGTGTATAAAAATTGTATGTTCCAGAATTTATTAAACAGACCTTATATGTCCTGGAATCTGTCTACTGCAAACACGTGCCACTCGAAACGATTTTCTAGGCTGTGGCTTTTCGTGTGAGACGACATCTCTGGAATTTACCACCTGTAACGTGTATCTCCCTCCCGATGATGAAGTGTCCCACGATGTGTCGTTTGCACTGTTTTCTCAGCTCTCACCACTCTTCATAATACCGGCTGACTTCAGTGGCCGCAAGAGTGTGTGGGGTGGAACTACGAACCCCGGGTTCGGTAAAGCTGTCGGAAACTCGCTCACAGATCTCGGTCTTTGCCTCGGGAATTCTGGCATTGCCACACACTTCACTGTGGTATACGGGACTTATTCGGCTGTTGACCTTTGCATTTGCCAGACAGGTCGTTTTCTCCCTCTGCGTCACTCGCCTGAGCGTACACTGAGAAGGGCTCTCCCCGGAGTTCAGTAGCGTGCTTTCACCACTGCTGTTGCCAACTTATGTACCCAGTTCTCATCATTTGCGCGAAGCTTTAATTTTTTGCTTTAACATGAAGAAATCTGCGGCTGTTCCTCTTAAAATGCTGGATAAGCCCGGTGGTGAAGGAACTGTTAGTGGAAGAACGTGCAGAGAATGTTTTCAACGCCTTAGGAACGGTGATTTTGATGTCAAAGACTGGTATGGTGATGGAAGACAGAACGTTTTGGTAGCTACTGAAACAGACGAAGACAGTCACAGGACATTATCATCGAAAGCAAGTGATGCGTTCGAGCCCAGCACTGACACACAAACGGCCACAATACAGCGATAGACACGTAAAGGTAATTTTTCAGCAGGTCAGTGAAGTCCTATCCCTCTCGCCGTGCTCTCCGTACGTTGCTCTCTGACTGCCACCTTTTACGATCAGTCTAGCTGACCAGCACTTCCGATCGGATCCTCACAAAAGACGCCCAGTTATTCCGCCAGGACTCGTATGCTATCCAAAAGATGGGAGAATGTGGAATGTGATGGCCAGCGATGGGCAATACTATGAATCATAATTTTTCGTACGTTTTTCACAATAAGCCCCGAACATCGAGGGGGGGGGGGGGGGGGGGGGGGAACACACAACGGCGGAAGCAAAGTTGTAGAGATAATATTTGAACTGAGAACATGCTCTTTTCTTTTTTTTTTGTTTAATTATTAAGAACACATGTTTACATAGAATACATAATTGTACAAAGAAAATACACAAAAGTATGTTACAGAAAGGAAAGCTTGAGCCGTCAATTGTTTTTCCACATTGAATGTTTAACAGATAGAATGATAAGTAAACTGGACTTTTTGTGTTATCCATTGACACTACTTAAAATTTGATAAGTGATGCAGATAAATGAAAATATGAGTCCTACAGATTTTCCCCTATACTTTTAAGGAAACTGACAATTGCTTTATGCAGACAAAAGTTTCCACTAAACAGAAGACGCTGACTGAGGGAGGAGGTAACCTGTACTCATCAAAGTCTTCAGAAACTCTGATCGTTCATTGCATTGTCGGTTTAAGAACACGAAAACAAGATGTGGTTGCAGCCTTATAGGAATTTGAAATTGTAACGCCACGTAATATTCGCCTTTCATTTGTTGTGACATATTCCACATATTTTGCCATTGCAGTTTTCCACGGCTCTGTACTTCACGTAACTAGTCTGTGTATGTTAATTTCAAACTGAGAACAGTTCCTGTAAATTTAGGTCACTTCGCTAAGATGTCAACTTTCTAATTACAGGGGACGCAAGCGTCAGACTTGACCGACAGCAGAACGGTTGTCTCCCCTCTCCGTTTACAGTGAATACAGTCCAGCACCACACCCACAATAGAACGGTCGGTTGTCTTATTCCGCCTTCAATGTTAAGTACTTTCAAGAACTCTCTGGGAGGAGGAAGTTGGAGATACAAACTTAATTGCTTCCAAAATTGCAACAGTCTCCGCCATAAAACTGAAGCAGTTTGTAGGCTTTATTGATTTGGATCCGAGGGCATCAGTATATAACAGTTATAACCAAGCCAGTGAACTTCAGTGAGGCAGTTAAATCTGCAGTTTATGTTAACAATCGTCAAGCTCATCACATTATAAATAATAGACATGCTCTAATATTGCACAACTGACGGACAACAATGAGCTCGGATGCTAGTTTCGTGGATCATTTCTGCTGTCCATCTCGTGGATTGCTGTGACCTCCGCTTCCTTCCAACCACTTGGCATGAGAGGGATCTGTGGCCCGTTACGGTTAACACGGGACCAAACTCAGTTGCGAAGCCAGTACAGAATCTGACGGGGAGATTTTTGGGGAACAAGACCTGGACGCCGCACGAGAGAAGACGTGTTAACACGGTAAAGGACGAACTCTTATCTACGCCATTTCCCCCTCTTAATCACATTTTGTTATTCTCTGTTCTCTTTCAAATAACTTTTGTAGTGGAAATTGGTTTGACTTTTGCTCAGAAACGCCATAAGGACCACCCCAACAATAGCTTTTCTGAATCACGAAGTCCGATAACTTTTCTGTTATACGAAGTCCGATTTGCATTTCATTCTTTCCCTTTTTCACAGTCATTAACGATTTTAAAACCCCCTTTTTATTCACCATTTCTTCCCACATTTTCAACCTTTTCTTTTTTTCTCTTCTCTTCTCTTTTTTATTAACCACTACATAGGCGTTGTTAGTCAAACGCAATTGCAGTTTGATTTTGAAGTTAATTTTATTACTTATTAAAATCTTCACATGTTCAAAGATTCTTAGTGCGAAATACCTCACTGCTTTTTCTGCTATACTAAGGTGGAGTTATAGTGTAAATCATTTCTCCTTCTACACTGAAGAGCCAAAGAAACTGGTACACCTGCCTAATACCGTGTAGGGCCCCTGTGAGTACGTAGAAGTGCCGCAACACGAGGTGGCCTGGACTCTACTGATGTCTGAAGTAGAGCTGGAGGGAACTGATACCGTGAATCTGGCAGGGCTCTCCACAACTCCATAACAGTAGGAGTGGCTGCAGCTCTCTTCTGGACAGCACGTTGCGAGGCGTCCCAGATTAGGTTTACGAGGTTCGTGTCTGGGGAGTTTGGTGGACAGCAGAACTGTTTGAACTCAGAAGAGTGTCCCTGGAGCCAATCTGTAGCAGCAATTCTGGACGTGTGGGGTGTCGCAATGTCTTGCCGGAATTGCCCGAGTCTTTCAGAACGTACAATGGACACGAATGGATGCAAGTGATCAGACAGGCTGCTTACATACGCGTCAGCTGTCAGATTCTTATCTAGACATATCACTCGAACTGCACACACCCCACACCATTGCAGAGCGTCCACGGATTCGTGAGCTCGTCTCTGTGCCCGTACACGTCTGTCCACTCGATACAATTTGAAACGAGACCTGTCCGACCGGACGACACATTTCCAGTCGTCGACAATCCGATGTCGGTGTCGACAGGCCCAGGTGAGGCGTAAGGCTCTGTATCGTGCAGTCGTCGAGGGTACACCGGCGGGCCTTCGGCTCCCAAAGCTCGTGTCGGTGATGTTTTGTCAAATAGTTCGCACACCGACACTTGTCGGTGGCCCGGCGCTGAAGTCTGCAGGAGGGTTGCACTTCTGTCACGTCGAACGATTATCTTCGGTCGTCGTGGGCCCCGTTCTCGCAGGATCCTTTTCCGGCCGCTGCGCTGTCTGAGGTTTGATGTTTTACCGGATTCCCGATATCCACGGTACATTCGTGAAATGGCATTACGGGAAAATCCCCACTTCGTCGCTACCTCGGAGATTCTGTTTCCCGTCACTCGCACGCTGACTATAACAGTGCAACAACACTTCAGGACGAAGTTCAACAAAGATCCACCAACTGCCAACTCCATTCGGCGATGGTATGCGCAGTTTAAAGCTTCTGGATGCCTCTGTAAGGGGAAATCAACGGGTCGGCCTGCAGTGAGCGAAGAAACGGTTGAACGCGTGCGGGCAAGTTTCACGCGTAGCCCGCGGAAGTCGACGAATAAAGCAAGCAGGGAGCTAAACGTACCACAGCCGACGGTTTGGAAAATCTTACGGAAAAGGCTAAAGCAGGAGCCTTACCGTTTACAATTGCTACAAGCCCTGACACCCGATGACAAAGTCAAACGCTTTGAATTTTCGGCGCGGTTGCAACAGCTCGTGGAAGAGGATGCGTTCAGTGCGAAACTTGTTTTCAGTGATGAAGCAACATTTTTTCTTAATGGTGAAGTGAACAAACACAATGTGCGAATCTGGGCGCTAGAGAATCCTCACGCATTCGTGCAGCAAATTCGCAATTCACCAAAAGTTAACGTGTTTTGTGCAATTTCACGGTTTAAAGTTTACGGCCCCTTTTTCTTCTGCGAAAAAAACGTTACAGGACACATGTATCTGGACATGCTGGAAAATTGGCTCATGCCACAACTGGAGACCGACAGCGCCGACTTCATCTTTCAACTGGATGGTGCTCCACCGCACTTACATCATAATGTTCGGCATTTCTTAAACAGGAGATTGGAAAACCGATGGATCGGTCGTGGTGGAGATCATGATCACAATTCATGTCACGTCCTATACGCTCTCCCGACTTAACCCCATGCGATTTCTTTCTGTGGGGTTATGTGAAAGATTCAGTGTTTAAACCTCCTCTACCAAGAAACGTGCCAGAACTGCGAGCTCGCATCAATGATGCTTTCGAACTCATTGATGGGGACATGCTGCGCCGAGTGTGGGAGGAACTTGATTATCGGCTTGATGTCTGCCGAATCACTAAAGGGGCACATATCGAACATTTGTGAATGCCTAAAAAAACTTTGAGTTTTTGTATGTGTGTGCAAAGCATTGTGAAAATATCTCAAATAATAAAGTCATTGTAGAGCTGTGAAATCGCCTCATTCATTTGTAATAACCCTGTATTTGAATACACTTGCCTACATCAATTCCCTTGGCACTTTAGTGTAAATATGTATTAAAAATGTAGGTGTAAATATTTATTACACTATCATGCAAAACTTTCCAGTAAATTGTTCAACAACAATTTCACATTATTGTTAAGAAAATTTTTCCTACTACACACACACACTATGTTTATTTATTAAATAAATAAATATGTAGCCTATGTCTGTCTGACCATTTATTAGAGTATCATATAAAAGTTTTAAATAAATCAGTCACAAATATTTTGAGGCATGTGGTAGTAACATTAAACAATGTCTTCATACAGTAGTATATATTTTATATATATAGTGTCAGTTAAAAGAAAGTTGCAGTATATCCTGTTATGTCAAAAGTCTTGCAGGAGCGGGGAAATCTGAATATTCCAGTAAGGTATGGGTGAAATGGTCTAAATCTTTTACGGTATGTATCGAATACGGGCACCAACTCGAAATCGGCCATATCGAACCTGGAGGTGCTTCTGAGGGCCAGTTGTTAAAATCTGCTACTATGACGCAGAAATTCCACACTCCAGACATCAAAATGGCTTCAGTTCTCTCCTCCTGGGCCAAAGCCATTTTCAGTTACCTGAAACAAAAACAAAAAAAAGTATTGTAACTTTTGAACCATAACTGCTACTCTGAATCTGTTTACTGCAATGAACTTGAACTTGTCAGAAAATATTGGTGTTATCTGATATATCACACGAACCTGTTCCCATTTTAAAAAATTGACAGATTCGAGATGACCGATTTCGAGAGGGGTCCACGGTCAGTACCTACTGTAACGGATAGACCACCTCACCCGTACCTCAATGGAATATTCAGGTTTCCCCATTCCTGCTGGATTTTTGACATAACAGGGTGTACTGTGACTTTTGACTCACTCTGTATATTCATAAACCATAAATTTTAAAAAATTTGTAGGCTATGTCTGTCAGAATGATAACACAGGCCAATGATGGAAAAACCTTTTTTGCTGAAAATACCTTATTATTATGTTTTTTAGGGTGATAATTTCTCCACATTTTGCAGTAAAAATTTATTAAATTAAGCAATTTTTAAAGAATTGAACAGCTTTTATATAGTTAAAATAATTTAAAAAGGAGGTGTAATGAATGCAGATCACGTCGGTAGCACTGCTGAAAAACATTTGCTGGCAAAAAAAGGTCAGTTCCATTTTCATGTTAACAGATGGCGTTTTGTTTACTGTCAACCTAACATCACTTTCCCGTTTTCTGTACATGCGCTCAGTACAATGTCTAATCGTGGTTGTAAAAACTCTGCTGACAGTATATTTGTGGTGAATTTGTGATTAAAAAAACACCAAAGAAACATTACAGACTTTGTGAAAAAGATTTATTTGTCATACTTTGTATCTAAACTTGGTGATCGAGATAAATCTTGGGCACCGCTCAAGTATGTTATGTGTGTGTTGAACATCTGAGAAAATGGCCCAAAAAGGAGAAAAATGCCTTTAGATTTGCTGTTCCTAGGGTACGGAGGAAGCCAAGAAATCATTCCGCTGATTGCTAGTTTTGCAGTGTCGATATTACTGGTCATAATTTGAAATACAAGAAGGTAATAAGCTGCCCTAACCTTCCGTCCGCCATCCGACCGGTAGTGCACGGAGTAGATTTGCCACGGTGTAGATTTGCCGGTTCCTGAACCACCAGATGACTTCAATTCTATTCCAACAGAAGTATTTTCTGATGTACAATGTGATTTAGATGAACCAGATGATGATGAATTCCATTGTAATACAGAAAGTTTAGAACCCAAATTGTTTACTCAGACCAAGCTTAACAATTTGGTTAGGGATCTGGGCTTAACGAAAGAAAAAGCTGAATCGCTTGGCTCTAGATTAAAAGAAAAGAACTTACTGGCAGTTGGAACCAGCATATATATATATATATATATATATATATATATATATATATATATATATATATATATATATATATATATAAAATAGAGGGAAACATTCCACGTGGGAAAAATATATCTAAAAAGAAAGAAAATGTCTGCTTGTGTCTGTGTATGTGTGGATGGATATGTGTGTGTGTGCGCGAGTGTATACCTGTCCTTTTTTCCCCCTAAGGTAAGTCTTTCCGCTCCCGGGATTGGAATGACTCCTTACCCTCTCCCTTAAAACCCATATCCTTTTGTCTTTCCTTCTCCTTCCCTCTTTCCTGACGAGGCAACCATTGGTTGTGAAAGCTAGAATTTTGTGTGTATGTTTGTGTTTGTTTGTGTGTCTATCGACCTGACAGCGCTTTTGTTTGGCAAGTTTCATCATCTTTCTTTATATATATATATATATATATATATATATATATATATATAGAGAGAGAGAGAGAGAGAGAGAGAGAGAGAGAGAGCGGCAATTGTCCAAGTTCTTTCAACAAGAAGGTGATTTAGTGTACTGCTCAGACATTCCAGGTCTGATGAATGAGTTTCGTATTGAATACCAAAAGGATGGCTGGAAGCTGTGTATTGATTCATCCAAAACTAGTTTAGAGGCTGTTTTATTGCACAATGGTAACATGTATGCATCTATACCTGTTGGACATTGTGTACATATGAAAGAAAGGGCTATGAAAACCTAGAAGTATTGCTAAATAAAATTGGTTATTCTGCTCACGGTCGGATGATATGTGGCGATCTAAAAGTAACGTGCATGCTCCTCGGTCAGCAAGGTGGCTTTAACAAATTTCCATGTTTCTTGTGTGAATGGGACAGTACAGCCAAGGATCAACACTGGCCTGTGAGGGAGTCTTTAAAACGTGGCGAGAAGTACATTCTACGCAAAAACCTCGTAGATCCAAAAACCGTACTCCTACCATCTCTACATAGAAAGTTAGGTGTAATGAAATAGTTTGTAAAGGCTTTGCCTGAAGATGGACCATGTTTTAAGTATCTCTGTCAAAAGCTTCCAAAGCTGTCTTTGTCAGATCTGACAATAGAAAATTGATGTTTGGTGTTAAATTTGAATCCACAATGACCTTAAATGAGAAAGAGGCAAAGGTATTATTCAAGCATGTCATTACAAACTTCTTAGGACACGAAAAAGACCAAGAATATGTTTCTATTACAGCTACAATGTTAAAGTAGTTTAAAACTTTAGGATGTTTAATGAGCCTGAAAGTACACTTTCTGAACAGTCACTCGATTACCTCCTGGACAATATGGGAGATGTTAGTGAGGAGCAAGGAGAGTGTTTTCACCAGGACATTAAAGTGATGGAAAAACACTATCAAGGCCGCTGGAACACCGACACGATGGGGGACTACTGTCGGTCACTTCACCGAGAAGTTCAGCGAGCGCCTCATCGTAGAAAAAGCTACACGAGGAGCTTCGAGGAAAAAAGAGAAAGAAAATACAAACCAATTTCAGCTGACAAGTGAAACCACTATTAACACATATCATTGTTTTAAATAGCTTACTGTACATACAAACCATGCTTATGTTGTAACAAAACATTTCATTAATTTCCCCTTTTACCGTATAGCATAGGATTTTTATACTATACAATAAAAAGCAACTTGCTCGAAAACTATGGGTGATACAAAAAAACTAAGGTTAGATTTGGATTCAGCTCATAAAAATCTATCAAGATCAGCTACCAAAATAAAAAATGTTTTTCAAAACCAAATTTTTCATTGGCCTGTGTTAATTAGAGTACCGTTTCCCCTGTGTGTGTGTGTGTGTGTGTGTGTGTGTGTGTGTGTGCATGCTAAAAAAAATGTAGCCTGTGTCAGTCTGAATTTTTATCAGAGTACTGTGTAGGAATGTGAAGTAAATCAGTCAAGAACTTTTTGAGATTTACATTAAACAACGTCTTCTCTTTATATAGTAGTACAGATGACACGAGGGATACGCTACAATCACGTCTCACTCTCTTCTCGACAGCTGCTCTCCCCTTTGATGTCCTACGACACTTGGAACTGCAGTCCGTATTCTGTTTAAGTTGTAGATAGCCTTTCACTTGTTCACTATCTCTGCTGCATTCACAATTTAATAAGGCATAATCGTCAACACTGTCAAAAGCTTTCCCTAAATCTACGGATGCTTTAAACAATGTTTGCCTGTCTTCACCCTGTCTTACCTTATAAATTTTAAGGTCTTCATTGCTTTAGGTATTTGAACATTTCTCTGGAACTCAAACTGTTTTTTTCCAAAGGTCAGCTTCTACCAGTTTCTCGATTCTTCTGTAAAGAATTGGTGTTAATATTTTGCAACCACGATTTATTAAAGTGACAGTTTGGTCATTTTCACACCTGTCAGCGCCTGTAGATTTGAAATTACTTTATACTTCCCAAAGCCCGAGGAAGCTTCGCCTACCTCATACATCGTGCACACCGGATGCAATTATTTTGTCACGTCTGGCTCTACCTAGGATCTCAATAACCTCTACTACAGGTGCCTCATTTCAACTTGGGTCTTTCAGTGCCCTATCAAATTCTTCTCGTAATACTGTAGCTCCCATCTCGTCTTCATCTACCTCCCCTCTCTTTCTATAATACAGAGGGGGTCCAGAAAAATGTAGACACTCTTCGACAGTTGATATTAATGGAAAAAAAAAATATACCGTTACAATCCTTGCTCACGGGGAATGTTGGTTCGTGTGCTCAAAGTGACTCCCGTTAGCGACCAAACGACTTCGATGCCGCTGAACTGTCGACCAAACTATGGCTGTCAGTACTGGCAGTGTGACAGCCACACACGACATCTCGAGGTTCTCGAGTTCCGTACACATTACGCCGTTGCCGTTGTACATCTGTCATGTTTTCGTACTTCCTGTACCACTTTCGTACAGCCTCGTGTTGCTCAAACAACAATCTTACTTCATTCACTGCCAAACTCTCATCTGTTGCAAAGCGTGCACCAAGATCTGTCGAGAAAACAATGGACTACGCTACCACGCAAAATTGCAATGATATGTCATTTTTTCCAAAGGTATTAACTTTTCCCGGACTCGTCTGTATTGTCTTCAAGTTCGTCTCCCTCGTATGTTCCTTCTACATACTACTCCCCCTTTCAGCTCTCCACTCTTTCCTTAGTACTGCTTTGCCACCCGAGATCTCCATATTTGTATAGCTGATTCTCTTTTCTCCAAACATCTCTCTACTTTTCCTATAATGACACCTGTCTTTCCCTCAGTCGTGTATGCTTCTATTTCTTTACATTTACCCTGGAGCCATTTTTGCTTAGACAATTTGTACTTTCTGACCATTTCATATTTCAGTCCATCTGTAGTGGCTTTCATTTGCTTCATTCAGTGCATTTTTATATTTTCTCCTTTCATCAATTAGATTCTATCTATTCCGTGTTATCCAATAACGATTTCTACAAGGCCCCATCTTTTTACCTATTTGATCATCTGCTGCGTTCACTATTTAATCTCTCGAAGATACCCATTCGTCTTCTACTGTATTCCTCCCCCCCCCCCTCCCCCCCTATTCTAATGAATCTTTGCCCAATGCTCCCTCTGAAACTCAGAACAACCTCCAGTTCTTTTAACTTATCCAGGTCCCATCTCTGTAATTTCCACCTTTATATAACTTCTTCTGTTTTAGCCCGCAGTTCGTAACTGACAAATTGTGCTCTTAGTCCGTATCTGCCACTGGTCATGCTTTACAGTTTATAACCTAGTTTTGAAATCTCTGTCCTATCATTAAATAATATATTTAATAATTTCCAGTATTTCCAGATCTCTTTATTTTATACAACATTGTATCACAGTTCTGAAACCAAGTGTTCACTGTAATTAGATTATGCTGTGTGAAAAATTCTACCAGGTGGCTTCCTCTTTCATTCTTTTCCTTCAGTCCATATTCTCCTAGTATTCTTCCTTCCTTTCAGCTTCCTATTACCAAATTCCAGTCACCTGTCACAATTAAATTTTCCTCTACCTTAATAAGTTCTTTTATCTTATCATACATTCTTTCAATCTCTTCATCACCTGTGGAGCTACTTGGCATATAAACTTGTAGTACTCGTACTTCGGTGGCCTCTGGCTTCGTATCTATCTCGGCTACTATAATGCTTTAACTATGCTGTCTGCACTAGCTTACTCACATTTCTGTTACAGCCATTACAAAGCCTACTCCTACATTACACTGACTTTATTTTGTATCAATAATATGTGTTCACATATCTTAATCTCACTCAGCCAGTCTATTGTTTTCAGCATATGATCCATAAATAATATGAACAACAGTGGAGACAGGTTGCAGCCTTGTCTTACCCCTGAAACTACTCTGAACCGTGAACTCAATTTACCGTCCACTCTTAACTGCTGCCTGACTATCCATGTAAAGACCTTTAATTGCTTGCAAAAGTTTGCCTCCTATTCCATTATCTCGTAGAACAGACAATAACTTCCTCCTAGGAACCGGTCATATGCCTTTTCTAGATCTATAAAGCATAGATACAATTCCCTGTTCCACTCATAACACTTCTCCATTATTTGCCATAAGCTAAAGATCTCGTCCCGACAACCTCTAAGAGGCCTAAACCCACACTGATTTTCATCCAATTTGTCCTCAACTAATACTCACACTTTCCTTTCAACAACACCTGCAAAGATTTTACCCACAACGCTGATAAAAGAGATACCTCTGTAGTTGTTACAATGTTTTCTGTTTCCATGTTTAAAGATTGGTGTGATTACTGTTTTTGTCCAGTCTGATGGAACCTGTCCCGACTCCCAGGCCATTTCAATTATCCTGTGTAGCCATTTAAGAGCTGACATTCCACTGTATTTGACGAGTTCCGACTTAATTTCATCCACCCCAACTGCTTTATTGCACTACAATCTATTGACCATTTTCTCCACTTCCTCAAATGTGATCCTATTTCCATCATCATTCCTACCCCATTCTACCTCGAAATCTGAAACATTACTGATCACATTTTCACCTACATTGAGCAACTCTTCAAAATATTCCCTCCATCTGCTCAAGGCATCCACAGGATCACCAGCAGTTTTCCTGGCCTGTCCAGAATACTTGTCATTTCCTTCTTACCTCCCTTTCGAAGACTGCTAATTACACTCCAGAATGGTTTTCCAGCAGCTTGACCCATAGTCTCCAACCTGTTTCCAAAGTCTTCCCAAGGTTTCTTCTTGGATGCTGCAATTATCTGTTTGGCTTTGTTTCTTTCTTCAACATGATTTTCTCTGTCTACCTGAGTTCTAGTATGTAGCCATTTTTGATACGCCTTCCTTTTCCTTTTACAGGCTGCCTTGACTGTGTCATTCCACCAAGCTGTTTGCTTCATCCTACTTTTACACACTACTGTTCCAAGACATTCTTTAGCCACTTCTAGTACTGTGTCCCTGTACCTTGTCCATTCCTTTTCCAATGACTGTAATTGACTACATTCAACTAACTGGTACCTTTCTGAGATCGCTGTTACGTACTTGTGCCTGATTTCCTTATCCTGAAGTTTCTCCACTCTTATCCTCCTACATATGGACCTGACCTACTGCACTTTCGGCCTCACAATCCCAATTTCACTGCAGATTAAATAATGATCAGTGTCATCAAAGAATCCCCTGAATACAAGTGTGTTCCTCACAGCCTTCCTGAGTTCCTGATCTGTTATTATATAGTCAATGAAAGATCTGGTTCCCCTGCCTTCCCAAGTATACCGGTGAATGTTCTTATGTTTAAAAAAGGAGTTTGTGATTACTAAGCCCATACTGGCACAGAAATCCAAGAGTTGTTTCCCGTTCCTGTTGGCCTCCATATCCTCTCCAAATTTACCCATAACCTATTCATACCCTTCTGTTCGGTTTCCAATCCTGGCATTAAAATCACTCATGAGCAGAACACTGTCCTTGTCCTTTACTCTAACAACTACATCACTGAGTGCCTCATAAAAACTATCCATCTTATCTTGATCTGTCCCTTCACAATGCGAATATACTGACACAATCCTAATTTTCTTGCTAGACACTGTCAAACCTATCCACATCAGTCGTTCCGTTTACATACCTTACTGCAACTACGCTGGGTTCCATTTCTTTCCTGATGTAAAGCCCTACACCCCATTGTGCTATTCCTGCTTTGACTCCCGACAGGTAGACCTTTTATTCTCCCACTTCCTCTTCTTTCTCACCCCTTAACCGAATGTCACTAACAACTAAAACGTCCAGCCACATCTTACTTGCAGCCTCTGCCAGCTCTACCTTCTTCCCAGAGTAGCCCCCATTGATATTAATAGCTCCGCACCTCGTTGCCATTTGTTTGCCAAGTCCCTGGTTTGTCAGTTGCAGGTGGGACTCCTTCACCTCCAAAGGTCTGAGGCATCTTGCTCTGATTGTTGCCAGCATCATATTTAAAGTACCAGGGAAGCAGGTTGCTAGCCTTACTTGCCCCGAGTCCCATCGGGTTTTACCCCTAACGGCTGAGGGACTAACCGGTGGATTTGATAGTCTTTGCCGTATGAGCACAAAGGTGACCACGACTCAGAATATGTCCGAGATGCCCAGCGTTCTTCTAAAGTAACTGGTATCCCGACTGTCGGGACCACTTACTTGGCCACTCACACGTTGCCCGTGGTTCGTGAACTAGGACGTGACTACAGGAACCCACACCACGAACCACAGTTTAATAAGCCACGGTTGCAAAAAAACTAACACAATTCTTTATACAGGAATGGAAAAACTGGTAGAAGCCGACCTCCAGGAAGATCAATTTGGATTCTGGAGAAATGTAGTAACACACAAAGCGATACCGATCTTACGACTTATCTTAGAAGATGGTTAAAAAAAAGCAAACAAATGTTTACAGCTTTTGTAGATTTGGAGAAAGCTTTTGACAATGTTGACTGGAAAACTCTCTTTGAAATCCTGAAGCCAGGGGGTGGTAAAATACAGGGAACAAAAGGCCACTGACAACTCGTACACAAACCGGACGGCAGTTGTAAGAGTCGAGGGGAGAGAGATGGGAATGAGACAGTGTTGTAGCCTATCCCCAGTGTTATCCAATCTGTACATAGGACAAACAGTAAAAGAAACAAACAAAAAATTTGCAGTAGGAATTAAAGTCCAGGGAGAAGAAATAAAAATTTTGAGATTTGCCAATTACATTGCAGTTCTGTCAGAGACAGCAAAAGACCTGGCAGAGCAGCTGAACAGAAGCCTGTAACAATCGTGAAACACTGTCTGCCTGCAGACAGGCACAACAAGAAGACACTTACACATTCAGCTCTGAGGCAAAACAGTCTTCAGAAAAGGAAGCGCGTGCGTGTCCACACACACACACACACACACACACACACACACAACACATACACACACACACAGATATATATATATATATACAAAAAACAAAGATGAGGTGACTTACCGAACGAAAGCGCTGGCAGGTCGATAGACACACAAACAAACACAAACATACACACAAAATTCAAGCTTTCGCAACAAACTGTTGCCTCATCAGGAAAGAGGGAAGGAGAGGGGAAGACGAAAGGAAGTGGGTTTTAAGGGAGAGGGTAAGGAGTCATTCCAATCCCGGGAGCGGAAAGACTTACCTTAGGGGGAAAAAAGGACAGGTATACACTCGCACACATGCACACATCCATCCACACATCATGTGTGTATGTTTGTGTTTGTTTGTGTGTCTATCGACCTGCCAGCGCTTTCGTTCGGTAAGTCACCTCATCTTTGTTTTTATATATAATTTTTCCCACGTGGAATGTTTCCTTCTATTATATTGATATCATATATATATATATATATATATATATATATATATATATATATATATATACAAGCAAGCACATCTTGCACACTAATTACCACCATACGTGGCAGCTCTGAACAGAATGCTGGCATTTTCTGAAGAAGGCTTTGGCTGCTATCCCTTCCCGTTTCCCATCCCCGTCCCCTTCAGATCACTGTTGTCATTCCATGTGACAGCTCCATTCCAGTCTGAGCTGCTGGAGGTGGCGGCCACGTGTGCTGGAGGTGTGCTTGCTCGTGTTAATGAATATGTGTGTGTGTGTGTGTGTGTGTGTGTGTGTGTGTGTGTGTGTTGTAATGGTACTTTGACTTCCACGCCTCCACCAATACAAAGATATAATTTACGATCGCGCACGCAAAAGAGCGCTGCGCCAGCGACCGAGTTTTATAAATAATTTTGTTCTTTTTTTTTACTTTTGCGTAGGTTTTATTTTTAACAGATAATTGATTACTCTCTCTCTTGTCTTGATACGAAAGACGTGTATTTTTCGGCGCTGTGTTGAATGTGCTTTTGGGTGGAAATTAAAATTATATTACAAAGCGAGGTTGTTTCAATAGGTGATTCGAGGTGGTTATCGCCAAATTTGTAAATTGATCATGACAGTGACAACTTGAAGTTTTCAACAGACGGAGAAAAGTGAAAGATGGGTCGTCCTACAAGAGAAATTAGGACAGCCACGAAGACTATATTGCAATTAATACTGCGTATCTAACAAGATTATAAGGTAAATTTGAACTAATTTCTGATGCTATTTCTGTACAGTCGCTTTTTGTAGTGTTGCCGACCCGGTCTGCCATGCACGGTCAAATTACAGCACAATCTCAATCAATAATACGAAGTCCGCCTTATCCGTAACTGAAACCATCAAAATTCAAGACATCAATCAGATTTTCTATTTTATATTTTTCACGGCAGAACCCTGAGGAGGAGGAAACACTACAGTGTGTGTGTAAATATGTAACTGTCTTTTTGTTGTGGCAGTCAGCAAGTCGACGTGTCATCTTTACGGCGAGTAGCAATCTATCTTTTCCTTATATTTGTGATGTTCCAAACTAGAATTTCCATTGTTTGCTTATGTCCTGTATAGATTTAGAGGAAGCTTCTGACAAAATTGACTGGAATACACAATGAAATTCTGAATGTAGCAGAGATATACGAAACAAAAGATACCTGTGACTCTCGCAGATCCCAGGTCGCAGTTAGATTCAGAAGGATGTAGGCTGCAGCAGTTATTCGGAGACGGAGAGGCTCGCACAGAGCGAAGTACGGTGGAGAACGGCACTAAAATGTCTTTCGTACCGAATACGACAACCGATGGTGACGAGAGCTCTGAGATGAAAGTGATGGGATTGAACAAATGTATGATAAAATGTGAGGAGTTATTGATTTGTTTAACTTAACTACGATGTGGGACTGCAACTCTGTGGTAGGTGAAGGAAGAGAAGAAAAAAAGTAGGCGCGTACGTAACTGTTCGGTGGCAGGCCTCTGGTCCCGCGTCGGTACACTCGTGTTACGAGCGAGCGGAGTGAGAGGACTCGCCGCCCTCCCCTTATTTCTACCGCGAGATACTCGATTTATCGTGTCCGACTGCGACACGAGCTTTCGCTCGCTGCGGTGTCTCCGAGTTACCCTCCTGCCCTGAACCGGTGGCCGGACACAACGGGCGGGGGCACCGGACGGAGCAGCTCGTACCGGACCGGACGGGAGAGGCGCGCCACTGGGCGCCCGTAGGACTGGCAGAACGCAGCAGCAGGAGGGATCGACAACTCGGAGGGACAGTGGCACTCGACACGAATATTATACCGGCAACTTTTATGCGCAGAAGAGATTGGAAGACATTAGAAAGTTTCAGGCAGATTGTACGGTGGTAAGACAGAGATATGAAAACCTGATTTTAAAATGTAAAACACTTCCACGAGCAGATATGACGCCTGACCAATTCCTATGTTACGAATTGTCAACTAGAAATGATGAAACTGCACCAACATAGGAGGTTACGGAAACGGAACCCCGACAGATTCTTACGGACGGAGGTCGTCGAAAGCCTCGAAGAGAATGTCTCGCGACAACCGATCCGAGTGATTTACCGAAATAAGGCGAGTAACGAACACCGCAGCTTTCAGAAATGCGAGAAAATGAGGTTCGGTAGAAATCCTCGCACGGTGCAGGAAAGGTGAAAATATAAACGTGCAGCAGGCAAACGAGAATATAGGTGTGTAAAAAATGTAGACTGACAGAATGTGCAAAATGAGGCAACACAGGCAAAAAGCGGTGCCCGAATGGCAGTTCTTCGAACTCATCTGTAAACAGTTCGAGTACTTTTCTCGGACTGTAACTCTGAGCACGCAAAGAGCCAATCGTGCACAGATGAGACACTCTCCCGGCAGACGAAAATAAAATGAAACTTCTGTGACGGCAAGCTGTTACACAAATTTTCAATTGCAAACGTAGTTGCAGCAGACTAAAGTAATACGGTATTTGTTACACTGTCTTCTGTTTTAATTTTCTGATTGTACTACAGCATTATTAGCAGAACAAGAATTAAAGCTTTCACAGAAAGTCTGAGGTGTTACTTTTAACCATTTACTAAATGTCATGTTTCAAACTTATGGCCATATCCACAGTAAATAAATTAAAAGACACTGTCCTTTACCACTAAAGCTGTCAGTTTAAAAAAAAAAAATAAAAAAATAAAAAATAATAAAAAAAAAAAAATAATAATTCCACACTAAGCCTTCGGTCGGTTTATACTGTTCGGCTAGTTTCAAGTGTGCACATACATTTAGCGTAAACTTATAATACGTGTCCCAAAGATCCTATTCATTCTTTTAATAGTGTGCTTAACAGAAGTCACACAGCAGTGAAGTAGGTCAAAGTTTAAATAAAGTGTCCGCAAAATGTCTCAAACACACGAGGACGATATACTGACACGAATCTCGCGAAGAGTGATACACTGTAAATTTAAGGCATAAGCTAAATGTATCGGTGATACGAGATCTGCCACATAGGTGCTGAAACACGTGTGGTGAATAAAAGAATTCTGAACAATTTTTTAAATACGAGGGCACGGTGAACATTAATGCGTCCAAATTGTTTATGTCAAAACTCTTAAATCCTTTTAAGTAAAACAAACCGTATTAATATTGTACATCTTTATTCTTTGCCTCTACTTATTTATTTCTCAACACAATCACACCGGTGGGGCCTCACTTCTCCCAATGAGAGACCAGTTTGTCGATACTGCCACTACAGAATGTGTGACTTTGCAGACGAGGCCACAACTTCACCACTGCTTGTGCCACTTCATCACTATCAAACTGAAGTCTTCCCAGGTGTTACAGCTCGGGAAAGAGATGGAAATCGGAAGGGATCAAGTCAGGACCGTACAGCGAATCTGCGGTGTCAGATTCTCGCACGTATTGCAATGCGAGTGTGCAGTCTGGCAGTCGCCCTGGAGGAGAAGGTGCTCCGAATGTGGACAAACACTCCAAATCTGAACCTCAATCACAGCACGCAGTTTCTCACAGACTGACACAGTTACGTTACATACTGCCACGTTACACACTACACTTTGGAGCCCTCTAGCAGCAGAGTGCTGCAAACACGTAGACGTGAAGAATAAAGATGTAGAACGCTAATAATGATTTTTTTTGTTTAAAAAAAAAAGCTCTAAGAATTTTCACTTGAAATATTTGGAGGCATTTCTTTTCATCATGCCCTCTTGATATATTTCAGCCTAATGACAGACAAATGGTAAACTGTCTTCTGCACACACATTCTGTGGGGACCGATAACTCTGCGTTATGGTGCACAGTAGATAATTTTCAAATGGCAAATATAAGATTAAAATATTCACATATAAAACTGACTGTGAGATGTGCAGTTCAGAAAGTGGAAACTATTACAAAGTGACAGAACTGCTGGTGTATGTGAGCCACCCACACACCAGCAGTCGTTCGTTCACGAGGCACCCACCTACAGGCACAGTCCACTACTTTCGAACTAACCGCCAGCGGTCATAAATCTGCAACGTGCGTCTGGTAACAGAGAACTGACGAATTGCGAGATAGCAGAATGGTACCGTGAAATGTGGTGACATTTTAAGTCAGACAACTACACATTGGTGATGAAAATTCATTTATACCAGTTATTATACTTCCTGTTCACAAGTTCTTAACTCGTGGTAATGGCTAAATGTACAGACAGTACTCTGAAGCTCTCTCTGAATAGCAATTGTTTAAAAAAAAAAAAAAAAAAAAAAAAAACTGCCTTTTTTGCACTTTTTTAATGTACTAAAAATTTTATTTGTTTGACCAACAAAACAAATTTTGTGTCTAGGTCTAACGTATGTTGTCCTTTGAGCCTTCACAATGACAACCCGAGCAAAAACCAAAAATTAATTTATTATTTACTTGCAAGTATCGTGAGGTCATTAGCACCTCTTCATTATTCTGTAATTTTCCTAATACCAGGTCGAGTACTAGATGGTGGGCAGCCTTTCGAAATTTCTCAAGGGTATTTTTGTTGTTGTTGCAACTTCAAAAATGCGTTTTTTTTTGTTTTTTTTTTTTTTTTTAATTTTGAAAGTGCATTTCGCTTAAGTGAGGTAAAGCATCAACATTGGTCTCTAATTAAGTTATTTACATTTTGATTTGGTTTATGATCGAAAAGCAGTTCACCAGAATATGTCATTGTTTTGTGCATTACACACTGATAATTTTGGTCTAATTTTTAGTTGTTCTGCAGCACTATACATTTCTTATGTTTTTCAGAACAAACTTTTATGCACACCACTGTTATTTTTGTTTTTGTACTTCTGAGTATGTGTTTTGTAGTGTTGCCAACATATCTTTCCAGTAGTTAGTCTTTGACCTACAACCTTTTTTTTTTTATTAGATTATTGTGTGTGTATGATTCTATTTAATTATAGCTGCTGTGTATTCATATACTGTGTAAGAGTAGGAAAGGACTAGTGATGTAGGATTTTTATTGTGTGTGGGGGCAAGGGGGAGGGAGAAACCATGATGAGTGGACATAAGTGTATAGTAGCGTGATGCAGTGAGGCAGAGGAGAAGGTGGGGAGCAAGAAGTGAAATGAAATTCTGAGGGGGAGAGGGGCGGGGGTAGAGTGGGAGGGGGTGAAGGATGCAAAGGTCCTTTTCTTTTTCATTTAATTTCATCAACTATTTTATAGAGTGTCTAGTTTCTAATATTTATTAGGTCATTGAGCAACTGTTTCTATTTTGTATGTCAAAATTTTCTTAGAAAGGAGAAAGATGTTTGTCTTTACTGATTTTTATGATATAACTTTTTCAATATTGCTTGATCTATGGTGTTCTGGTTTTAGATGATCAGTAAATGTTTAATGGTTTGCACCGTATTCAACTGCTCTGATGTTTTCTTTATATCTTGTGTCGAATGTCCTACCAGCCATTCCAATGTATATCTGCAACAGAGCTGATAGATGCCAGATTGTTGGTGTCTGTCTGGTTTTGATTTCAGTTTTTGGATGTGCTTTTGTATTGCGTTGTCTGTTTAGTAAGCAATATCCATGCCTTGTTTTTTAAAACAAGTTACCTACTTTATGTACAAATTTGTTGTTGTAGGTCATTGTATGCCATTTCTTCTGTAGAAGTGCAAGTTGTATGAGGTTGTGTGGTTTGGTTAGTTTTCTCCATAATTTGTCTCTCTATTTTTTTGTTTAGTTTGTCAGCCATTGTTTCTATGTGTCCATTTTTCATGCCATTTGTTTTACAATGGCTAGCTCTTTCTGGTAATTAGAAGCTTTTAGGGGGATCCAGTTCAGCCTGTTTATCATGTATCTGATTGCTGCTCGTTTATGGCTCTGCAGGTGGTTTGAGGTTCCATTTAAGATAATGTCACTGGTTGTGGGTTTTCTGTACATGTCAAATGTGTGTTTATTATTGTCTTTTCTTATGGTTATGTCTAGAAACTTGAGTGAGTTTGCTTGCTGTTGTTCTGTTGTGAACTTTATTTTTATGTGTACAGTATTTGTCTTTGTGTAGTTGCTGTATTCTGTTTTTAGGTTCATCTACCACGCATACTATGCATGTATCTATACCAGTAGACGACAATGTAGCTTTTCTTTGTTATTATGTCTTCAGATATTACTTTTTCTATACGATTCATGAAAATGTTGGCTTAATGTTCCTGAAATGGATGAACCCATGGGTAAACCACCTTATTGTATGTAGTATTCTCGGTTGAATTCAAAATAATTTTGTTGTGTTATTAACTGTAATAATTTTATTGTTTCACCTGTGTGTTCATGAGATAGTTGGTTGTGTGTCTTCAGGTTTTATTTTTATGGTTGCATTAACAGGAATACAACTGTACATACTTTCTAAATCATAAGAGAGCAGTGTTGCTGTGCTGGGGATTTTAGTGTGTCTGATATGTTCAACCGGTTGAGAGGTGTTTCTGACTGTTCTGAAATTTTCTAGTTTATAGTGCTGGGTGAGCTGTGAGTGCATTTGCTTTGCTAGCAGGTGTGTCGGAACTGCTCGCAGGCAGTCGAGGTGTGCCGACCACTTTAAGTGGTCGTGTTCACCGTCGTGGCTACTACGTATTTATGCGGATTGTTTTTCACGAGTCTCATTGCCTAATTTATGAAGTCTCCTGTCGACTTTACGCTTCTGAAACCGTACTGTTGTGAATCCATTCCGTGGAGAAGTCTTTTCTCCCGTCGTTTACCACGTACGACATTCTCCGAAACCTCACCCGAGGTATCGAGAGGGCGAATGGGTCTGTAGGACTTCGGAGCTATGGGATCGTCGTCCTCACCTGTTTTAGAGATTAGTACATTTGCTTTCTTCCACGTATCTCGTGTTGTGGAGGGAATCTCCAGAGGCACTGTGGACGGATGTAACATAGTCACTTAACAATTATATTCAGTGGTGCTGAGGAGTCAACTGTCTGTCGCATCTCAAAAGACCACGTGCGTGCTGTTAAAAGGGCACCTTTTACGAGGTCTGACGGTCACATTGCGTCACAGGTCCACAAAGAAGAGGCCCGTCACCAGGTATGTAGGCAACGTCTGAGACAAATGACACAATTATGTTGTACATATTGGAGAAATGAGTAACAGAGGGAGGAACCCAAACAAAATTATTACTCTCATCAGTTATAATTACGAGCTGTCAATGCAGACAATAAGAACGTATAGTAACGCCGTCTTAACTGCGATCGTAGGACACTGTGTGGAGTGCTCGGGGCCACAGACTTTTGCTCGTAACACCGGCACGAACAGTTAAGAGGGTGCGACACGGAATACTCGTCGAGATGTCGCGAGAAATACTCGCGATGTGTCCCTTCGACCTCTAGATACGGAAAAAGGTGGCAGTGTACTAGTTGGAGGAAGAACAATATCACGGAGTGCCGAATTTAATAGGAATACGGTCCACAAGTGAGCAGCAAATTCAAAATCGTGTTCTCCACCTGTGGCAGAAACAATGGGACAATGCCTGAACAGCAAGGTGCACCCACAATTTTCTGCCAAATGTAAAACAGAAACAAGGAATGAAGCACCTGAGTCCCTCAAGGGGCCCGACACGCTTCTCAACCTTCACGGGCCCTACGCCACCTACTGGCATAGAATCGCTAGACGATAAATTACCAAACGTGCTTACGGTGAAGAAGGTGCACCAAAACATACTATCCATGGACTATCCGAGTAGCCGACACTGTACACGTGTCCATCGGAACGACACTGGAGGTAAACGCAGCCACAGGTCGTATCTCGGCACCCGAGGAACCGGAACCCGGGTGCCGCGAGCCGGACCGCGACTACACTCGTCGCCAGTAACGACGGTACTGGCTGGGAACGGGCCAGTCTACAAGCAGTGGAATGCGTAGACGCAACCACAGCACCCGAGGAACTGGCAGGGCGTGCCTGCTGGCCAAGGAGCAATGGACTGCATTGTGGAATGAGACAGAAAAAACTGAAGCTATCGTAACAGTGGTAGATGCAGATTTGGTACTAGATGCCATTTTTATTCACAGCAGAAATAGTTTTTTATATTAGTAGTAGTAGTAGTAGTAGTAGTAGTAGTAGTGTCCACGCTTCCTCCCCAAAACCTTCCTGGTGCAGGAATACAATACTTGGCAAGTACTAGGTGATAAATACAGTGGACTGTGGCATACAGATGTAAACAATGTGACATACTGAGGTCCGGCTCGGTACGGGAAGTGCGCTCAGATAGCCACAGCGGGTAAGCGGGAAATCCGGGATTCGAGTCCCGGTCCGGCACGTATTTCCGTACGTCACTGACAGGTAGTACGTCTCTACCTAACACAGCTGCTGTCGAAGAATTCACAGTCGGCAAATAAATTTCAAATTATTTTTTACAGCTGTCGATCATTAATGATGTCCATTCTTTCAGATATACAAGTAAATACTAAACTGTACACGAGATCTAGACACAGGAGTTGTTTTATGCCAGCCACACGAATAAAAAGTTTAGTTCGTTAAACGACGGAAACTCCGGGTAGGAATATCGACAAGGTAGGATAAGACACATTGCCACTTGCCGTAAAAAAGACCTGTTAAGTTGCAGACGGGCACAATTAAAAGACAGTTATGTAGGACACTTATGTACGTATCTTAATTGTGCCTGTCTGTAACTTAACTGGTCTTCTTTACGGTGAGTGGCAATCTATCTTTTCCTATGTCACTTTTAATTCATTAACGGAGTTAAAAAATGGAGTTCTTTTCAAAGCTTTAGGTACTCAGAAAGAAATTAAGAATATTGCTCATTTACCAATCGGTACAAAATTATGAAGTTTCGAACAGTAAATATAACTAATATAAAAGAATTTTCATCGCCTATGTGCACTTGTTTAACACACAGTGTTTTTTGACCTTTTTGATCAAATTCAGCACACGAGACGGTACCGGTAGACAGTCTCAAGATCGTCAGTTAGCGGCTCGGTTTACCGGTTCTCTCGTACCGGACGTGTACGGTAGGTAGACTTGCCGCACTGGTGATTAGTTTGAAAGTGGCAGATCACATCTGTGGGCAGGCGCCGTCTGAGCCCCTTCTAGTGTACATATGACTCACCTACGCCTGTAGTTCCACAATCTATTACTACTTTTAACTCTGAGAATCAGAGAATCTCACAATCGACTTTATACTATGAATATTTTGACTTCACATTTGTGATACGAGAGTTACCTACTTTCCACTGCTACGTAGTTGATTCTGAACTTCAGTCCCAGCAATCAGAGAGCAGACAAATGTACAGTCTGCGCAACCCTCCTAACTGTTCAGTTGTAATATGATGCATTACCGTGTGAGATACTCGAGTGTGTGTGTGTGTGTGTGTGGGGGGGGGGGGGGGGGGGGGGGGGGGGGGCGCACGCGCGCGCAGAAGTTGGTTGGTTTTCCTAGTATTCTACTGCCCTCTCCCCTCTGCTTTCTCCTCAAGCAGATCGTGTAATGTCATACTGTACAAACGTAACGTCCAACTACCAGGGCACTTTGAGTTTACACCTGATGACATCCGAATGTACAGCATTAGCAGACTGCGCACTCTGCCGTAGTGGAGAACGAAACATTAGAGAGCACTGTGAAGACACTGGCGTCCTCTAAAACCTGCCGTGAGCCCGGATGTGTACGTGTGAGAACTAGCACCAAACGTCGCGCTCTCGAGGTACCCTGGCAAACATTTTACAGTGATCAGCAGTCGACACGGAAACTGAAACACAGCACAAATGGGCAGTCCCACACTACCACTCTATTCACTGCTGCAATCGCAGTCACAAATTAAAAAAGGATGAACCTCTATCAGATATAGACTCTGGTGAGGACGCTGCATTATTTCCTGATCGGCAACCACACCTAGCACTCTGTCTTTCAAACTCTTGCAGTTGAAAGTGGAGTTCACACATCTGCAACACAAAAATTAATGCCAGACCGTGTGACACTACTTTCCAAAAACCATTTACAAACAGGTGTCATATGTTTCGACGTACACTCACTACGAAGGTATTCCTATGCACCGAAAAAGATGCCAAGTTAACTGTTTCGATGTCGATCGGCAGCTAAAAATAAGCTAAGTGTACGATCGAGTCTTCCCTGTCACCTGTCTGTTCTACACACCGAAAAACCGTTCGTTTAGGTTTTGACGTGAAATCCTCTGTGTGTAGACGATGAATAAATATAACGACAGTTCTATTTCAGTTATTATAAAACACAGATAAAATGTCAGTGAAGCTTCCCACCGTTAATGTTTTGAGACGTACTCCAAACGGAAATTATATTTACTTCTAGTATTGTGGTCTTTGAAATATACCTCCAGACTTGCCCGAGCTAAGAGTGTCGAAGTAAATAGGCATTTAAAAAGAAACAAACCATTCGTCGTAGATCACAGCATTAAATGCAACAAGCAGATAGAAATCACCTCCATATTAAAACTGAATGTAATAAAATGTCCACAGATCCGAGCACTGAATGAACAGAGAATATAGTCGTATTAACAGCAGCGTACAATTCAGACATAATAATGTGAACTTCACTTCGTAAGTAATAAAATAAATAAGGGATTAACAAAAATTTTGAAGCACTGATTGCTGATACAAATACAATTTAAGCATAATTACATTAGTGCAGTGTTGGGATAATTATAGTAACATCGTGGGACAAGTGTATCATTTCTTCTTGCACTAGCAGGTGCATTTCTAGGGTTAATTTTACATGTGGCAATAACATCTACAAATAGTATACTTTTGATGTGACTACACCAACAATTTTATTTACATTCAAGCTGCTGTTCAAAGTCCCCAAAAAACAAATTAGACATAAGCCTATACGACAACCGTGGACGTGACCGCTGGGAGTGGTTTAGCACTGTTTCATTTGGGTGATTACAGTCAGGAAGATATTGGGGAGGACTCTTCCACAGAACTGGAGATTACTCTACAGAGATCATACGGGGGCGGCGATTTTGCCCCTACGGACGGTATGGACACAAACTTGCAATTATGACAGCTAAGAAGGGGGTGGAGAATGGATTCTGGGGAAACATGGAAAAAAATTTGTTAGCAATTTTGAAACATAGTAACTACTAAATTTCACTTCCTTCCCAGAATGAGAGATGGAATACCTTCATAAACATGTAGAGGAATTTAAAGTGCAGCAAAACAATGCTGACAACCTTACAGGTAAGTCTGGAGAATAGCAGGATATGGGAAGAAGATTTGTGGTGCTGGATTATTGATGATGAATTCATTACAGTTGCCTTAACCTGTAGTGCAAGTTCTCAAAATTGGTGGGTGATTATTTGCATTCTTGGAAAGGATCATCAAGCCAAAGTTAGTGTTCTTTGACCAATCTCTGCTGTTCATTTTTTAACCCTGAAATCTTAGCATGCCAGCCAACTGAATCCGAGGAAAGGTTAAACTCGTGATGCCTACTGGAAGGAGATTCTAATTATTTATTCTTTAAAAAGAGGTTTAAAACAAAGTTATCATTCAAGCGATACTTCAGGTAACTTTGTTCAACTATTTTCATTTTATTATGTCAAGAACAAGTTGTGTAACAACGGACTAACAAACATGCGAATCATGTTCAATAAAGTAATTTGTAGGCATTTTTTTCATATTTCCGGCAGCTTTTTAACTACCTTATCAGATTTTGCTACACAATTAATAAACGGTCTGTTCCCTGAGAACATGGACACAAACTTTGGAAATTAAAAATATTCTTATTACAAATCTGATTATCATTTCTGTTAGCTGAAGCACATTCTCTTTTTTAATTTGAAGCTTCATTTTCATGTTACGAAGTGCTGGAACTGAGCAAATTGGTTTATAGCTTGTCTAAAATTTCAGCTTCTAGACCCTCTAAGAAATTAGTTTTCAAGAAACGTACTACAATGATGCATTGTAAAGTAATTTATTAACAGAATATATCTGAAAAACTTTACAAATACCTTAGGTCAGCCCATTTCAACAGCTTATATTGATTTTATTTTATTAGTTAAGTCCCCAGGCTGATTTATTTTTATTGCTATCTCTTGTCATTCCGTTGCCGAAAAAACATGTGAAATTTATTTTTCAGGGTCAATGCAATTTTGTAGAATCCTGAAAATGCAAATACAGATTTATGAGATGGATAAAAGTCTCACTGCAGAGAAAAAAATGTTCATTATAAACAATATTTTGTAGTGGTAACGGAATGATATACATGCGGTAAAGGAATTACATAAATGGAGTAATGGAATGACAATAATTTTATAACGAATTTGACTGACATTCCTCAAGATGTAAGTCAAATACATTTACATGTTGGCTATACTGTTAGTAAAAACTGGAGGAAAAATGGGGAAATCCCACAAGCCAAGACTGTACTTTTCCAAGACACGAAACTTACATTCTGTGAGTCTGAAGAGTAACTGCTGTAAGGTGAATTAATAAGCTTCTTTAGTGAAGATTACAATTAAGTGACTAAATGGCTGCATACTACATGTAGATGGAGTTAATTATTTTGATAAGCTCTATTTCTTCTTCCATAACCTATGCTTTCTATGGGAAGCAATAGCAATGCCAAATTGTATGAAAACCTTAATATTGCCTATAGAAAAACAAGTTACTGGCTTCCTATGTACTGCAACAGAATGTTGATTATTTTTGAAGGTCACTATGTATTATGCATAAATAATAGAGACACTTTTATGTATTATGTTGTTAGAAGATCACTATATTGAATTGAATTTTTTATTTAAAATAGATATTGGCTTATTTCCGACAATTACAGTGTACCCACAGTAATTCTCAAACAAGATATTTCATTTTTTCAGTTCTTATCAGACCTCTCACATCAGCTGAGAAAATGAGACGATACCGGAAATGACTCTAGGAGAAAGGGTTAAATGATGATATTAAGGGGAAGGACCGGGAAAGGCAAAGTTTAACTCCTGATCAACATAAGAAGCAAAGAGAAAAAGCGACACTTAATCAAAGAAAATTCAGAAATAAAGTTAGAGCCAGCAGCAAAGGCGATGGTGGTGATGCTTGCATCATCAACACCGATGGTCCATATAAATCTCCCGCTACACTAAGGAAAGCAGTTAAACATGTGGAAACTAGTTTACCTAGATGTCCAAGAAAGTGCAACTGTCTTGGAATTAGCTGCTGCTCATGGAGTTTTAGTAAGCGAACAAAAGGTGAAAAATCAGATTCGACGCCTAAACCCAGGCACAGAAGAACCCGTTGCTACTTCTTATGTTCGAGACGACATTTCGTGGCAAACTCCTGGAATGAAAGGTGGAAAAACCAAAGTCCAGAAGAGATACGTGACCATGACATTGAAAGAAGCCCACACTATATATCAAGACGATTTCCCTGACGTGCCAATAAAATTGTCCAAGTTCTGTGCATCGAGACCAAAGTTTGTGTGCATCTTACAGGATACGCCGCACTATGTGTGTCTCTGCTGCTACCGTGAGAACGTAAAGCTGCTTTTGTAAGTTATACACGACGTTGTTCCACAATTGAAAACCACATTTTCTGACCTCATTAGCACAATAGTCTGCAATCGAGAGAAAAACGTTTGCATGTTGTCAAAACGTGAAAAGTGTGCAAGTGTATCTTTGAAAGATAAGTATTCTTTGGACGAGAACTTAACGAAGAAACTGATCAAAATAGACCTAATGGCAAACAGTGAACCGGCGAATCACTCGGAAAGAGGTTCGTGGTACTGTTGGTCAGAGTCTTGATGCTCTTTCAAACATGCTACCCCAATTCTTACAACATACATTTATTAAAAGACAACAATCAAAATTTTTTGGAAACAAAAAGAATTCTGCAGATAAGAACATCTTGGTGCAAGTAGATTTTGCAGAAGATTATACTGTTCAACTGCAGAATGAAGTCCAGAGTGCCCATTGGTCAAAACAACAAATCACTTTGTTTACAGCATATATTTGGGACTCACAAAATGATGTCTATCCTTGTGCTGTTGTTAGTGATGAACTTGATCATGATAAATATTCAGTGCATGCTTTCCTAAGTAAAATTGTAGAGCACATCATATTCACGAACCCAGAGGTAGAATCTGTCACATTCATGACTGATGGTGCAGCCAGTCAATTTAAGCAGCGTTTCCTGTTCGCCAACTTGACATTTTTCAGAGAATGCCATAGAATAAATATTTCATGGAACTTGTTTGCCACATCACATGGCAAAGGTGTCGTGGGTAGGATTGGTGGAACTGTAAAGCGTGCAGTCTGGAATACCTGCAAAACTGGGAAACACAGTCTACCTCGTGCTGAGGACTTTACAAAAGTTGCACGTGAAAGACGTCGTGGCGTACACATTTTTTATATCTCTGCCTTGCAAATTGCAGAGAATACAGGGGAATTTGATCAAATGTGGATGGTAATAGTTCCAATAGAGCAGACAAAAACCATCCATGCTCTTACACCTCTTGCTCCACGTATTATTGAGTACTAGCATTACTCGCTATCTCCCCAGAAGTTTGTGCACAATTTCAAAAAGCGATCTTCAGTCAAAGAAAATTCACAAGAACTGATCAATCATACAGCTTTGCATCAAGGGGATTTTGCTCTGGTTTCCTATGCTGTAAGAAACAAATCAAGATTTTTTTGTAGGGCAGGTGATTTATGTGGAAGACGGTTACGAAATTTCACTTCTTAGAAAGAATGACGCAAATGGACAGATATTTACATTTCCCCCAAAGGAAGATAAATGTTATGTAGGAAAAGGCCAAACTGTAGAGAAACTAGCTGCACCTACTATAAATGAATAAAACTGGTAATTTTTGAGTGAAAGTGTCATTCCGTTACTATTAAGTGTTATTCCATTACCAGTGATTTTTTAAATTTTGTTAGTAAAATATTGGTTTCACGCATTTATCTCAAGCCATTTTGTTTCCCATTTATCCCTCTTCACAATATAATTTTTGTGAATTTTTATACAAAATGGATGAGCTGAATTATTGTTGCATTATAAATGAGAGCAACATGCATGTCTGAATTGTGCCATTCCGTTACCAGAAAGTTTCTTTTACATTAGTCTCATTATATGAATGAAACTTCAAGTATTAAATTACATAACTTGTGTTCCTTTGCTTATGTAGAAAATACAATATTAATTTTTTTGTCTTATCATGATTCTTGGCCTTTTCAATCCTTAATGGGCAAAAACAATCACCGAGTGTCATTCCGTTACTCACAGAACTACCCAGACATGTAAATGAAGTAGCTCAAATGTCTCAGTTTGGTTCCTGAAGGAATGTACTGAATTCACAGATTGTTACTAAAAACTCTGTTTCTTTTATGTAATATGATGGCCTTAAATTTATATCTCAAGAATCAATTCTTTCTCCATTCTGAAATTTAAGCCGCTGTTTGCAAACACATATATGAAAATATATCTTTTTCATTTAAAAAAACAGCATTTTGACTTTTTCCAAAACTAAATTATTTGAAATTTTACTAAAATCGCGCATATGTTGCAGCATAGTAGTGCAACATACACTCCTGGAAATTGAAATAAGAACACCGTGAATTCATTGTCCCAGGAAGGGGAAACTTTATTGACACATTCCTGGGGTCAGATACATCACATGATCACACTGACAGAACCACAGGCACATAGACACAGGCAACAGAGCATGCACAATGTCGGCACTAGTACAGTGTATATCCACCTTTCGCAGCAATGCAGGCTGCTATTCTCCCATGGAGACGATCGTAGAGATGCTGGATGTAGTCCTGTGGAACGGCTTGCCATGCCATTTCCACCTGGCGCCTCAGTTGGACCAGCGTTCGTGCTGGACGTGCAGACCGCGTGAGACGACGCTTCATCCAGTCCCAAACATGCTCAATGGGGGACAGATCCGGAGATTTTGCTGGCCAGGGTAGTTGACTTACACCTTCTAGAGCACGTTGGGTGGCACGGGATACATGCGGACATGCATTGTCCTGTTGGAACAGCAAGTTCCCTTGCCGGTCTAGGAATGGTAGGACGATGGGTTCGATGACGGTTTGGATGTACCGTGCACTATTCAGTGTCCCCTCGACGATCACCAGTGGTGTACGGCCAGTGTAGGAGATCGCTCCCCACACCATGATGCCGGCTGTTGGCCCTGTGTGCCTCGGTCGTATGCAGTCCTGATTGTGGCGCTCACCTGCACGGCGCCAAACACGCATACGACCATCATTGGCACCAAGGCAGAAGCGACTCTCATCGCTGAAGACGACACGTCTCCATTCGTCCCTCCATTCACGCCTGTCGCGACACCACTGGAGGCGGGCTGCACAATGTTGGGGCGTGAGCGGAAGACGGCCTAACGGTGTGCGGGACCGTAGCCCAGCTTCATGGAGACGGTTGCGAATGGTCCTCGCCGATACCCCAGGAGCGACAGTGTCCCTAATTTGCTGGGAAGTGGCGGTGCGGTCCCCTACGGCACTGCGTAGGATCCTAGGGTCTTGGCGTGCATTCGTGCGTCGCTGCGGTCCGGTCCCAGGTCGACGGGCACGTGCACCTTCCGCCGACCACTGGCGACAACATCGATGTAATGTGGAGACCTCACGCCCCACGTGTTGAGCAATTCGGCGGTACGTCCACTCGGCCTCCCGCATGCCCACTATACGCCCTCGCTCAAAGTCCGTCAACTGCACATATGGTTCACGTCCACACTGTCGCGGCATGCTACCAGTGTTAAAGACTGCGATGGAGCTCCGTATGCCACGGCAAACTGGCTGACACTGACGGCGGCGGTGCACAAATGCAGCGCAGCTAGCGCCATTCGACAGCCAACATCGCGGTTCCAGGTGTGTCTGCTGTGCCGTGCGTGTGATCATTGCTTGTACAGCCCTCTCGCAGTGTCCGGAGCAAGTATGGTGGGTCTGACACACCGGTGTCAATGTGTTCTTTTTTCCATTTCCAGGAGTGTATCAAATGTTCAAATGTGTGTAAATTCCTAAGGGACCAAGCTGCTTAGGTCATCGGTCCCTACTTAAACCAACTAATGCTAAGAACACCACACACATACACACAGGCGGGAGGGGCCACGCAGTGCCGCAACATATTAGACTAAAGCTTAAGCCAAAAAGTTTTAAAATGTCATCATTTTAGTGTGCCAGTTACATGTTCCATAGATCATTTGAATGATTACACAGGTCTGCAACTAATAAACTGCACAGGATTTTTTAACTTTTTCTTGTTGATTTTGACCTCCCAAAAACTGGAAACAATATTCAAAACATTCTATCCCCTAGGTTTTTATGTATATTGCAGTATTTATATTCATTAGTAATAAAACTAATTTAATAATTAAAAATAATTATATCAATTATAATTGATAAAATAACCTTAAATTTAAAAAAATACAATGTTAAATATTCTTTGTTACCACTTGCAGATTTTAGCACGAATTCCTGGGTGCCAGAAGCAAATGCAAACAATCTTATTGTTCAGTTTTATCGTGTTGCGACAAGTCAAGTGTCGATTTGTATCTTGCATGAAATGAAGAGAAACTCACAGTAGACATATCGCTATTCGAGTGAACAGTGCTGTCGTTTCTGTCTAGTCGTGGCTACGAGAGGTTGTATTATTTCTCCAAACAGTTTTTGTTATATCTGTGGTGAATACACTATTAAAAGTCAACAGAGAAACGTAAGTGATTTTGTGAGGAAAGTTTATTTTGCTTACTTTAAATTAAAACTTGGTGATCAAGATAAACCATGAGACCTGCACAAGGTGTGTAGAAGATGTGAAGAAGATCTTTGTTTGTGTTTTAAGGTTAAGAAAAATGCATTTCGATTTGGAATTCCTACGATATGGCGTGAGCAGAAAAACCGTACCACTGACTGTTATTTCTGTTCAGTTGACGTAAACGGATTCAATTCAAAAAAACAAAAGAAGCAAAAGTTATCCTAACCTTGACTCAGCTACACTACACGTCCGGTGCCCCATAGCTCTGAAATTCCTGTCCCACAGCCACCGTCCAGTTTGTATGAATACCCGAGTGAGTTGGGGGACGAAGTTACATTACCTCCTCAGGGTGAATCAAGCTCAGATTTTTCTTCAGACGAAGATGGAAGGCCTCAACTATTTTCTCAAAGTGAACTCAATGACCTAGTAAGAGATATAGGTCTTTCGAGAGATGCAGCCGAACTGTTAGGTTCTAGATTAAAAAAATAAAAACCTTTTATCATCTGGCACCTCATTTTCATGGTACAGACACTGAGAAAAAGAATTTACCCAGTTTCTCTCAAAAGAAGGAAATTTAGTTTTTTGCAACGATGTGGAAGGACTCGTGCAATGCTTTGATATGCAGTATGACTCAAATTAATGGCGCCTATTCACTGATTCATCCAAAACTAGTCTTAAAGTAGTATTACTGCACAATGGAAATAAATTTGCATGGCTTCCGATGGTACATTCTGTGCATATGGGTGAAAACTATAACGATTTGGCCATTATCCTGGAAAAAAAATCAAATATCAGGACCATCAGTGGATGGTTTGTGGGGACTTCAAAATACTCACTATGCTTTTGGGTCAGCAGGCAGGCTCTACTAAATACCCATGCTCCTTATGCTTGTGGGATAGTAGAGCCAGAGAACTGCACTGGACTAAAAGTATTGGCCACCCCGAGAAGCTTTAAAACCTGAAAAGAAAAATGTTATCAATACTACTTTGGTGCCACCAGAAAAAGTTTTGTTGCCCCCCCCCCCTCCATATCAAACTGGGGTTGATGAAACAATTTGTAAAATTGCTGCAAAAGGATGGGAACTGTTTTAAATATCTAAGTACAAAATTCTCGAAGCTGTCAGAAGCAAATCTGAAAGAGGGACTTTTCACTGGCCCAGACAAAAAAATACTTTTAACTGACACCCTCTCTGTGGAAAGTATGAATGAGAAGGAAAAAGGAGCTTAGGTACCATTCAAGGATGTAGTGTAAAAGTTTTTGGGAAATACTAAGGATACTGACTACAAAACCATTGTTCAATGGATGCCGGCAGCATACAAAGCTCATGGCCGCAAGGTGAGCTTGAAGGTCCATTTTTTACACTTCCACATCGACAGTTTTCCTGAAAACCTGGGAGCTTACAGTGAAGAACAGGGGGAGCGGATTCAGCAGGATGTCCATGATATCGAGAGACAGTACCAAGGAAGATGGGATGTCACTATGTTTGCTAGTCAACAAAGATGGGATGCTTAAGTAGGAACCTAAAGTTGGAAATCGGGAAAGGACTCGGCGAAGTACCAAGGAAAAGAAGAAAAGTTTTCATAAAAAACATGAATAATTATAATAATGGTCTCAAAATAATGCTTCATTGGTTGTAAAAAAAATATTATGTTTGATAATTTTGAATAAACAAGTGCTTTTACAATTTTTTGTGTTTCAATTGGGAAAAAAAGCCTTATGTGATGGAAAAAAATGGACATCACTTCTGAAATCAGCACATTCTGAAGCACATAATTCAGCAAAAGTATCTCGTGCAGCTGACATAATTTTTTTTTTTTTTTTTTTTTTTTTTTTTTTGCAGACCTGCGATATTTTATTGAAATGATGCGGAACGAGTCAGTTCACAGGATATGTAGACAAGACCAGTGTTGAAATCAATAAACACACCATTATTTCTAATCCTACTTGTACAACTACACTGTATACATAATTTTTACTAGCTACCAGGTTTTAAGCAGAACCCAGCAGTGGACTAGAAAGATCTGTGTAAGAGAAATGATTTTATATTAGACTGACAGTTGCTTCACTACATGTCAGACATTTTACGTATGGTGATTGGGCAAATGATCAAAAATTTTTGTTGCTGCATACGGAACTCATTTCTGAGTTACTGGCAGATTTAACAGGGGGTAATAAAGGTCATTTGTTTCTGTAGTACTGTAGGTATGTACATCACATTCCTTCTCAGACTGTGAGGGATTATTTATAATGAAGTTCATTATCAAAAATATTTATTGTGACAGCGCAGTTAAAATGCCTACCATGAACACCACCTATCATTTCTACTGCTTGCTTTTGTACACTCAATACTATCTTTCTAAGTGATGACTAGCCACAGAAAATTATTCCGTACGACCATACTAAGTGGAAATACACTAAATTTGTCGAGCAAAAGTAGCTGAACTTAACTGGTTCAGAAGCTCAGTAATATGCTCCTTCCTGTTCAAGTTTTCATCAATAGGTGCATGCAAAACTTTGGAGCATTCTTCCCAATCCACCGACTCCTGCTCACATGCTATGTCAATAGTTGGTATGCCTATTTGTGAA
This sequence comes from Schistocerca americana, assembly GCF_021461395.2. Classification (NCBI taxonomy): domain Eukaryota; kingdom Metazoa; phylum Arthropoda; class Insecta; order Orthoptera; family Acrididae; genus Schistocerca; species Schistocerca americana. The sequence goes on along the minus strand of NC_060129.1, from coordinate 207,874,012 downwards.
CAGAACTGAAAGCAGTGTAAACTGCCAAAACAAAACACCTTCAGTTGTCATTTTACTGAGCAATCAGTTTCAGCACTCCATCATGCCATCTTCAGACGTACTGACCAACATGTAAGAAGAATCCCAACTCTAGTCCAGTCAAAATAGGGGCCAGCATTCAGTGACTGACACCTGTCAATTTTTGGCACAGTGATCCCTTCGATCATCACTTGCGACGGTGGCCTTACGGAGACTGAATGTAGTGTGTGTGTGTGTGTGTGTGTGTGTGTGGTCTTTTTTTTTTTTTTTTTTTTTTTTTTTTTTTTTTTTAAAAAAAGGTTTAGGAGAGTCAATTTTTAGAGAACTACTTAGTAATTCTGTGGAAAATATTATTTACAAACTGCTCTGTTGTTTTCTCTCAAATGGTATTTATTGCACGACACTAGAATCATCCACAAAAGTACGAATTTTACTTGTTGAATGTTGAGGGTAAGGTCATTCACATATATGAGGAATAGGAATGGACTCAAATGTTTGAAAGCTCAATGATCGATCCAACGGAGAGAGCAAAATTTTGTTTACTCTATGAGTACATGCAACACACAAACAGTAACAACACATTTAACACTATGAGGTCCAAATGTTCGCTCAATTTGAAAGGAATTGGACCGATGCTAAGGTGTGGCAGTCAGACCACTTGGCACGGAATAAAACAGTTCTTTTTTTTTTTGTAAATTTTCAGTCACTGATGCCCTACAGGATAATTTCTGTCTCAAATACTCATTTAGGGAAACAGTATTATTGCACAGTAGAAAATAATAAGAAATTATATGTGAGATTCACAAGTCTACATCTTCCAGGAATCTGCTTAAGCAATTGGGATTTAGTATTCACTGACAAAATTTTTTGTCACAAATCCACTGTAATTTTAAAGTATTTCATTTATACAATACTACAAGAATTAACGACTCTTGCCACCAGTGAACGTAAATTGGTAGAGAAAGCAGTGAAGCAGAGTTGTTTCTCCTTAATAAGTATAATACCACAGAGGGATTCTGGAATATGAAAAGGTAAATATGTCCGACATGTAGTCCCACAATAATTAGCTCTCAGTCATTGATTCACTTGAAACATTTTATACATTTACACTAGGCACAGACATGATACACAGAACTAAATACGGATATGAATCACAAAAAAAACCTTGACAATATAATACATGTGTGATATGTCCAAAAACTTCTTTTTTTAGTCCCTATGTTAATAAATATATATATACCATAAATTATATGGGTGGCATTCTTTCCTAAAAATCTACTTACCTATCACAGTTACCTGGCTTATTTGTTACATTTTGCGGTGCACCAAGGAATGCTAAATCAATACTGTAAATGGAAGGGTTAACATCACAATACTTACCACAAAGTTGCCTAGTCTTCATTATGCTGGCAGTCTGACAGTTCAAACGAGGAAAGAGCCAACGCACAAAATGCTCCACACAGTTTAAGACCAACCAATTGTAGCAAGTCTTTGACCATATACTCAATTTAAACAGCATCGCAGCCACGTCAGCCCTTCAACAACAACCTCGTGCTAATCTTCTAGGTATGCAATGTGAAGATCACGGGTTGAGGGATACCAAGAACCCTCACGCACAACACGTTTCCTGTGCCTCGCAGGTCTCTCCTTTGGCTGCACTGCAGCTGCAACTGGTGAGGATTGATCTGCCACAGCCAGCAAAGGGTATTCATTTACTGCTGTCGGTAGAGTCCTCCCGGCAGCTGGCGTAGGGTCCTTTATTGCTAATGTAGGATCTTCTACTACTGGTGTAACGTCTTCTACTACTGGTGTAGTACCTTCTACTACCACTGCAGGGTCTGCTACAAATGGAACATAAAGTGTTCCAACACTCTGCAAGAAAGAATTAAACACACACTCGTGTCCAAACACACTTTCCCTCCAAACGTATTCATCCAAATGGTTTTGCAAACCACTGCGGCGCCTCTTCCCTCTCCCAACAAGTCTTTTTACTTCATCCCAATGTTGCTCCATGATACCAACCACTTTATTCCGAAACTGGTAATTGTGATCGGCTGCAAAAGTCTCTAGGTCCACTTCCCCTTCATCCTCGTAACTCTCCCATTTGTCTGAACATATAACAGTCCCATCCTCGACGTGTTCTTCGATAAGACATCGCAAATTCCTTGCATCTCTCCTCTCGACCACATTCAAAACTAGTTCGCCACGTTCTTTCCCACAAACGACTGCTCCCCAAACCCAAAGTTCTGGTAAATACTTTCCCATATGATTCTTAACACTTCCAAATGGCGATTCGCCCACCTCAACTACAACTCCTGGGCCTCCAATTTTTCCTCTCTTCTTCACCAACGCTGAACAAATTTCCCTACATGATAAAAACCAGTCGAGGACAGAAGTCTCGCTCACTCCTGCCAGGAGACTTGTAGATAAAACAGACTTGCGTACACAGAAACAGTATGTCATCAGAACAATAACTCTAATGGTAACCCTAGCATTCTCAAACCACGTGCCTTTACGAATTGACCTCCACACTTTGTCTTTTCGGCAGCGCCACATGAGCCCATCACTAGATCTTTTTGTTGGAACCTTGACACAGGACATGGGCTTAAGGCATCTAGCGCATATGTACTTATCAGCAAGAACACCAGAACTCTTCAGAAATTCAAATAAACGCGAATTATCGTCCAGAATCGAATGAAGAGTCACAACAGTTATCGAAACTCCTTGGTTCCGTCGTTCATCACACGAATTCGAAGCTCTTTTTCTTTTACAGCAGCTTGCCTCCCTACAACCAGCATCACTTGTAACATCCATTGCAATAAAGCAACAAAAAGCGACATGAAAACAGGCGTCTAAAGCTAGCGAAATAAGGGATGCTCAACTACCGGACCTACCGATAGATGGCTCTACCAGCTGATTACTGTCGCCTGTATTGCCCGCCATATTCGAATTTGCCAAGAAGTTTCTCTCGGTCTGTACAGTGTATAAGGAATTAAGGATTATCGAAATGGTGATTTCTTGTTCCGCTTTCAATTGCACGAAGCGATGGAGTAAGGAAAGTGATTTACCATTTCACAGGTAATAGGACTACCGATACAATACGATAACAATACAGACTTAGTGCGTTTGCTAATTCGATGTTTTTGAACAGGTTTCCTCTAAAGCACCCAGAGCTGCTAAAGAAGTGGATTACTTCCGTGAAGCGGATAGATTTTAATCCTACGTCTTGCAGCTTACTTTGCGGAAACCTTTTCCGACAAGATGATTACGTAGTGAGCCCTGGAACGTGGAAGAAACGTCTCAGACCCGAAGCAGTACCATCAGTTTTTTACTTTCCGACACATTTGATACCACCAAATAAACAGCCACGACGACATGTTGTTAGGCTTTTCAGTGACAACGATGCTTCTCCATTTGAGGTAGCTAATTAATTTCCTTGCTATGTGTGTGAATTTATTTCACTTTTGTGAATTTATTTCGTACGGACACAAATGGAGGTCCATATTTTTGTTTTTAGCGTTCTGTCCTGGAATCCGTGCTCGATTTGCCCACTGCAGAAGCTACTGATTGCGTGGAGAATGTTGTCAATGAGAATTCTTCTGTGGAAAGCATGTCCCATTTATCCAATGCAGAAGCTGCGAATTGTGCCGAAAACGTTAGTATAAGGATGTTTTCACACCCCCAGTTTTCTTATATTTTTTCATCAAGCCTTGAGTTATTTCAATCATATATAACGAAATTATTTCTTTATTTCAGAGTGCAGTTGGTTCTTAAGTAATTGATTGTGGTATACAGTCGAAAGTAGAAATGGAAGACAAGGTGACCGAAACTTGCAATTTTATCTCAGACATTGTGCACGAATTAAAACGTAAACTGAAGTGCGTCCGTGAAAAACTTCGAAGAAGAGAGAAGAAAGTGTTTTCCATGGATGACATCACAAGTTCATTGAAGGAGAAGGGGCATCTTCCTGAGAAGTTACATAACTTCCTCAATCATCAGAAAGGAACACAAGTGGAATTAGTGTGCAATTTAGTGAACAACTCTCTCTCGTCAGAGGGTAATAGATACACAACAAATGTGAAAATGTTTGCGATGACTGTGTACTTTTTTTCACCAGCAACATATGACTACCTGCAAAAATTAATGCCTCTGCCCCATAAATCATTGATTTCCAAATGGGTGGCAAGTGTAGACTGTGAACCTGGCTTCTTAAAAGATGTTTTTAAGTACATTGATTTGAACCCAATTGTAAGGGACCAGTTCAGCGATTCATGTCTAATTGTAGACAGTATGGCAATTAGGAAGCAAGTAGTTTGGGACCAAGGAACTAAGCAATACTCCGGTTTTCTAGACTTTGGTGGGGAAGTGCCTCAGTCAAAAGAAGTAATAGAGGCATCTGAGGCTCTGGTTTTCATGCTTGTCTCTATTAAAGGCAAATTTAAATGCCCGATTGCATATTTCTTTATCAGCGGTGTACAGGCAAATAATCAGGCCACACTGATAAAATCTGCTTTAGAGACGCTGCATAGTCCTGGCATTAGGGTTTGGTGTGTTACATGTGATGGCTGCAAGGTAAATGTAAGCACTTTGCGTTCACTCGGCTGTGCTTTAAATTTTTCAAGGGTGATTTTAAAAGCTACTTTCCTCATCCTGTGGAAAAATACAATGTTTATTGTATCTTGAACATGTCATGATTAAGTTTGCCAGAAATGCTCTAGCAGAAGTATCTGCTATTGAGTCTCCAACTGGCATTATTAGATGGCATTTCATTGAGCAATTGAACAAGGTACAACAATAAGAAGGTATGACATTTGCCAACAAACTATCAGGACAACATATGAGTTATGTAAATAGAAAAATGAATGTTTCATTAGCTCCACAGACTTTGAATTCTAGCGTGGCAGATAGTATAGAGTTTTTGAGGGGGGTTGGTGATCCAAATTTTAAAGTAAGTGAAGCAACAGTAGAATTTTTGTAGTGTATTGGTAGGATTTTTGATATTCTGAACTCCAGAAATCCATTAGATAAAGGGCATAAGAGCCCCCTGAGACTTGACAACAAATCTTATTGGCTTGGTATTTTCAGACACACTGAAAATTATATCAAAAGCTTAAAAGTCATTGGTGTTCCGTTGCTGCTTCGTGCAAGAAATACTTATGCTTTTGGGATAATTTTCAATATGCAATCAGTCAGACACATAGCTCTGGCAAGTATGCTTCGTGTTGAATCTCCTCTGAAGTATTTGCTAACATATAAACCGTCACAAGACCACATACAGCTTTTTTTTCCTGCATTCGGTCCAGAGGTGGTTGGAACAACAATACAAATGCATACCAGTTCAAATGTGCCATGAGAAAGTTGCTCTTGGGTAACAGTGTCACTGCAATGAATGGGAATTGCTCAAATTTTAATGTGTGTTGTTTGCCACCTGTTTATGATTTTCGTGCAAGAAAGCGTGTAGTAGAAAGTGATGAAAGTGCTGCAGAAAATGAAGTAGAGAAGTGGTGTGCACTTCTTGATGATAAGTTGATGATTAAGTTCTCATTTTACAAGCAAAACATACTCAATTATATTGCAGGGTATGTGTCATTGCGCCTTTCAAGGCAGATCACAAGCAAAGACTGTCTGCACATACTGAAGCCACCAGTAGTTAAATCTGCATTAGAATGTGATTCTCTCTATGCTTTTCCCAATATGGCTAATAAAAACGCATTTGTAAATTTTGTTAACCAGAGAAAACTGGTTAAAACAAGTGACTGCGTGTACTCTGTTGTAGAATACCCAGAAACTGTTTCAGATGTTTGTGATTGCTGGGGATATGGGACAGAAATAGATACAGGCCAAGATTTTGCATTGCGTTAAAAATAAATTTGTAGATTACCCATTTCCTGCTCTTGGTCATGATTACCATTATGAAATTAGGATTGAGGACTTACTTCAGACTCAACTTGTCTGTAAGATTGCATCCTTATACTCCTGCATACGCTTAAAAACATATGGAAAAAACGTAAACAACAAATCAATGTAAGGCAGAAGTTAAATAAACTCATATTGTTTAATCATGTATAGTGCTCAAATTGGAAAAGCTTATGTAATGGAACATTCCATGCAGATGGGTGTGACATTCTGACAGATTTTTTAAAACTATTTTGTCAATAGATTTGTTGTTGTGTGAACTTAAAAAGATGAATCACATTGAAGTAAAACTAACTCTTTACGTCCTGTGTAGATGTTGTAACAAAATTATAATTGTTTATTATATAAGCTTATTTTAAGATGTTTGGTGTTACAAAATATGCATTTGCATTAAAAACGGGGGATTTGTGTGAAATTAATGAAAAAAAAAAAAATGTTCTGAGACTTATTTGACAGATGGCTTTAAGTGTGAGAAAATATTTCCCTCAATAACTATGTTAACTTGAATTTTTAACGTTAAGAAAACAGTTTAATCACAGGATGAGTGTGATCTAACGGAGTATGCAGTGGCCCTATGTTTCAAACAGTAATGTTTGTGGATACTCTGCAACATAAGAGCAATAAAATTGTTACTCTGTTAATTCTTGTTTTAATACTTCCTAGAATGAACACAATGTTCCAATTGATCATAAGCATTCTTATTACTTTAGAACCTAATTTTCTGAATTTTGTCTTTATTTTGCTAGGATGTCTTTCTATTATATTTTCCTGTGTTGAAGGGGGGAGGGAAGAGGACGCAAATAATCATATAGAATTATCTTTCTAGCTCTATAAAGTACAGAATACAGTGATTACAGGTACACTTGGAAATCTAGGAAATTTCAGTATTCATGTTACATGCCTAATTTCATCAACATTTACCTTAATTATACGGTTACACTTTTTGCTGATTTGAACTGTGTACTAGGCCTACATGTTAAAAAGATTTTGTTTGGTCATAGTAATAAAAGCATTTCATTTTGTTAGTTCATATGTCCCATACGGATTTGAAATTATCAAGTTATGATGACAAAGGAAGGAAGTAACATTAATGAATCTTACGTCACAGAAATTGTGTAACAATGGTTACACTTTTTGCTAGTTAACTTTAACATAAACCATTTAGTTTTCCATTAAGAGTGAAAGCAGTTGCACGAGTCATGTAAAGAACAAAGTTTCCCATAGGGAACTAAAGTATTTTATGTTTGAGTTATTGCAGACCCAAAGTATTGTGATCTTCATATTTCTATTTAAAGAAGTTTGTAACTCAAATTCACAGACATTTTGGAATCTGTACATACATGTGTGTAGCAAGGTACTTTTCATGTGCCATGTGGAACCTTTAATTTTCTAGTTTAAATATAATTTATTTCATGAATTACCTTTAATACCAACACTGTCTGAATGCATTATTTACCATTTAGAAGAAGAAATATTAGTGTACAGAATAACAAACCTCATGAAAAATGCGAGAGATTGTTCTGTACAGAACTTGGAATGGCTCTTTATCAATAGCAGGTATAAAGAAGGCTTCTATTAAATGTTCAAAGAAACCAGTCAGTACCTCTTAATTCACCATAGAGGTGATACAGTAATAAAACAAATTACTTTTTTCAGAATTTCTGCTAAGTATTAAAAGTGTGAAGACCTATTCAATTAGTATTTGCTTTACCAATAACCTGTAGTACAAGCACACATATAAGCAGGTAATTATGGGAGTCAAGAGTTATGTTAAAATTAAAGATACTGACTGTTATTACTTGCTCACAAAGCACTGTAGTTGCTGTACAGTTTATGCTGTATGTGGTGTGCCCAATGTGATTCCTGGAGGACATAATATTCTGTTATCCTATGGGAGTGCACTGCTACCACACCTATGGAAAGTACGTTTTGCTGTGGAATAGTTGTATCAGATGTCTGTACCAGAAAACAAATCTCATGTTCTTGGTATGCTATTATTACAGGAATATTCTTCACATGGAGGAGGAAGCATAGTGAGATTTTCTTTTTCATCATTTCCAAAATTGTACACAACTTTCTTGTACTTTTATGTTATCACATTTTTCCCTTGATAATGGAGAAGAGGGGGAGGGGGGGGGGGGGGGAATTTAAGCGAGCTTTCATAAAAACTGAAAACTCTACTTGTGTCATTTGTTATTTTCAAAATGTTACTCTCTTTCCAAATACTGTTCTATTTCTTCAAACCAATTTTGAATTTCTCAGGTTATTACATATTATTTACTCTACATTGTCCACCAATACTTCTGTTGTTACCGGATAGTTTGTAATGTGGCACTAACCTTTGTGCCACTGGTATTGGCTAGTGTACTTTTGCAGATAAGACAATCAACTGGACTAGAATGTCCTGTCAGTATAGGACAAATTCAGACAATATGGAACTTTTTACACTAAATTTGCATATAATGTCACCCTTGTCTCACACAGATCGTAGCAGCCATTGGGGTGCCTGTCTGGTCAGCTTCTGCAGCTTTCGCTTTCAGGTTTGTTTTTTGCTCGGGCCGTATACTGACAACCAGTCATTCCAGTGATTGACACCGTGTCAAAGACTGCAAGATTCACATGCCGCACAAACCGAGCCACCTACACACCGTCTTCAGGAACGACAGAGACAACATTCGTCAAGTAAGTGAAGTAACTTGAAGCTGCTGAAAAGACACAAGACCGTACCGATCTTCAGGCCTCTGACAAAAATCCGTCAAATCAGAGACCAGTTAAAGATGCTGCAGGTCTCAGAGCATCTGGGGTCCACAGGGTACATTGCAAGCGTGGTCAGTCTCACATCGGGCAAAGCACAAAGGAGCACGAGAAGTTTTATCGTGTACGCTACCCCGAGAAATCCGTTTCGGCCGAGCTCGCTTTAGGAAACGGTCACTGGGTAAATTCTGACAGAGCTTCTGTCGTAGCTCGCACCGACAGCTTCTGGGACTGTGTAATTAAAGAAGCCACCGAAATAAAATTCACCGTCGACACCCTACGTGGGGACGGTGGCCCGCACTTCAGTCAACGTACGCCCTACACGGCGACACCACAGGCAACGGTGACGTCACAGCCGGCAGCGTAGCAGCGGCCCAGTGCCTGTGACCGAGGAGTGACCGTTCGAAAGCTCGTATAATTTTAATCGTACAGATACCCGAGAACTTTTTATTTTTTTGAAAAGACTGTTTACAGAAACGCATTAGAGTTTACACTGTGGCTCACCGATCACCACGATGGGTGTTCTCGATCCGGGGAGTGGGGTTGCTTGAGCTGGAATATAACACATTTAGACTATCATTCGGTTCTCAAACCATTTTTGTTTAGGGCTTAAAATCTCATGTTAATAACATTATGGCATGAAAAACTTAAATCTGTGAAACAAAAAGTCCTTCAAAACCAGTTATGAAACTGAAACTATTCACACAATCATTTTTTGTGTTGACAATGGGAGGTTGACGAACCAGTTCTATTTAACCTTCATTAACAACAGTGGTAGCCTCAGTTGAAGACATCTGTGGAAAAACAGGCTAACGATCAAATGTAAAAACTTAGATACACTGGTCTCACTCCTAAATATCACATTAGGATATTTAAGGGTGAGGCCAATGTCAATTTTGATAGCTCCTATACCCAGAAACAAATGGCAACAGTTATCTCTAAGTTTTTACATTTGAGGGTCAGTCCATTTTTCCGCACTTGTCTTTGAATGGGGATGCTTTAAACTAAAGAGAGTGTTATTTGTGTTGCAAAATTAAGTTTCAGTCCTTCCTCTCCTTTATTAATAAATTTTCCAACAAACTGTTTACATAATTTTTCCTTCAAATTTTACCAACAACCAATCACTGCTGCTTGACTTCCAGTCCGCAGCTACACCTACACAGTCTTTAACAAACCACATGGACTTTTCCCCCCATTCTGTTTTTCTTCCACTCCTCCTCCTCCTCCTCCTCCTCCTCCTCCCACCACAAAAAATTTTTTTCTTTCTGCAAATACTTTCAATAGAATTAAATATATGTGGTACTGTGTGAAATACAAAAAATCTCAAATATTAACTCAGGGTTTTGGCAACTTAAACTTCATTATCCAATACATTAATTTAGTTAATCAGAAACTGTTACCTAAAAACTTGCTAATTACAAATACTAGTAATTGCAAACTTCGTTATTATTGTTCATACGTAAACATGTATCTCATACTCAGTTTCAGATAAATTAGAACAAAAGTACATATTAATAAATGAATTATCCTTAGAGTTAATTTTGGAAATATGTTAATAAATTTTGCCCTCATTTAGTTTCAGAGTAGTTGGAATTCTTATCTAAAACAGTTTTACTGTAGTAGAATTCCGTATTTTGACACACTAGACAGCATAATCCAACAGCAGTTGATGTTTTGTTTAAAAGTCCTCAGTCAAGCAAACCTCACTACATTATTGAGTTATTCAGAAATAAAATCTTTAATCGTAATTTATAAGAGGACAGCAAGCAACAACTGCTGAAGGTATCGCTAATTATTATAATATTATAAGAGAGACGATGCCGCGAGCCATTTCAGCGAGTGTACAGACGGTTGCGATACGAGCAAAATCTGGGCCCAAAATTCTTGCAGACGAGGTAGCACAAACTGCAGCTTGTACAAAGTATCACGTTTTACCACAATTTTGCATCCGAGAAATCATTTGGTAATTCAGTAACTGTTTTTAACGAGTTACTGTAATCTTGCAATTAATCTCAAAGGAACTGTGTCAAACTCTGGTAATGGATTCTGCAGGCTGCAGCAAGAGAACTGTACTGTGAACTGTGTTAGTCCTAAATTAGACTTACTCAGCCGTCATTTATGTCTTGGTACGACTATTTATTTCGAAGGACATTGTAATTAGTAACTGTGTTAACGGTTTACTTTCGACACACAAAACTGCACTCTGACAACCATTATCATTATGGCACTTCTGTCGAGTGTAGTATTCCGTATCACTTAGCAACGTTACATTCAGATACTTGAGTGACGACTGTCGTGCAGCACAACAGCACACTACTAACGCCGTATGTGAACATTACGGGCTCGCTTTTCCTACACGTCCATGTTAACTTAGGTCGCCTCGTATCCTCCTGCAGTCCCTGTCCTGTACATCGCAGCATTGTCGACAAACAGCCACAAACAGCTGCTCACTCTGCCCGTCAGATCATTTACGGTTACAGAGAGTAAGAGCGGTGCTGTCACACTTCCCTGGGCAACTCCCAACGATACCCTCGTCTCTGACAAACATTCGCTAGATTGCAGGTTCGAGTCCTGTCACGGTCGCCTGTTGTAGTGGTTATTAAAAAAGAAAAAGAGAAGAAAAGAAAAGGTTGTAAATGTGGGAAGAAATGGCGAATAAAAAGGGGGTTTCAAAATCGTTAATGACCGTGAAAAAGGGAAAGAATGAAATGCAAATCGAACTTCGTATTACAGAAAAGTTATCGCACTTCGAGATTCGGAAAAGCTATTGTTGGGGGTTGTCCTTGTGGCGTTTCTGAGAAAAAGTCAAAGCAATTTCCACTACAATAATTATTTGACAGAGAACAGAGAATAACAAAATGTGATTAACAGGGGGAAATGGCGTACATAAGAGTTCATCCTTTACCATGTTAACACGTCTTCTCTCGCACAGCGTCCAGGTCTTCAAAAATCTCCTGCTTCATTTCTGGATGAAAAGTCGTATCTGCTCGGAAATCTTGCAATTAATTTTCGTTGTCCAGGAATTACTAATGTATAGAAACTAAAACCATCTTGGTGTTGAATGCAATATATTTTACGTTGCTGCTTTCAACCTCCAAATTTCATACAAACTTTCACAACACGTCTGCACATCAATGAGTCTTTTCGTCTTAATCCGACCAAGAATAGCTAATAAGTTTTAACGTCTGAATTAAGCTCCGGCTCTCAAGAGACAAAAAAACGGATAGAAAACAAAAAAAGAGTTACAATTTTAGTATTTTCTCTGCCGTCGAGCTCTCATACAGCTGCGACGGTATAATTTATATGTGAGGGAACGAGTGTAGCGCGGCGAAATTCAAAGTCCCGCAACACTCGTCTCTGACAAACATTCGCTGTCAATAATGACGCACTGTGTTCTAGCGCTTCAGTCTTCGAGCCACCCGCATAACTGGGAACCTGATCTGCACGCTCGGACCACAGCAGTGGGGAACCGTGCGGACATCTAGCGACGTGGAACCTGCCTGTTGCCCTCCAGCCACGGTTTGGAGGACACCGTGTGAGAAAAGGGGCAAGCTGAGCTTCACACCAGCAATGGTTTCTAAATCTGCGTCGATTTGTTGCCAGGAGCTTTACGGTATATGAACTGAGAATATGTTCAAGAATTCTGCAACAAATCAATGTCAGACATAGTGGTCTCTAATTATGCAGGTCCGTTCTCTTGCCCTTCTTGTACACAGCAGTCATCCGCACATTTTTGAGTCTCTCGGGACTTGACGACGCATTGGAGATTTGCGATAAATGAGAGCCAAATGAGCCGGTGCAGTAGAGTGCTCTCTGTAAAAGCAAATCGGCATTCCATCCGGACTCGGTGACTTACTTGTTTTCAACTCCTGCTTCTCTACGCAAAAGTGAAGGAAGCAACAGAAATGCAGCTGTCGTGGTGATCGAAAAGTGTTATAACATCACAGATTGGGATTGATCTATGAAGTCTTGAATATCTTATTTGCATCTGTCAGTTGGTATGGAGAAATTGAGATTTCAGGCATTTCTTTATATAGTTTTGCGCGATTAAGGCCCGATGTTATACAAAACTGTCATTTAGTTACGTGCAATTTGTGATCTTTTACGTTTTATTTTCCAATAATAAATCATATTTTTCTGATTACCGTTAAAATGTAATTAGGATAAATCTTTGAGGTCATTTGGAATAATATTTTAATAACTATGTAGATGACGTGACGTCATTTTTTTACTCTTAGGGGGAAAAAAAGGAAAGGAAAAAAGTGTGTTAATTGTATGTTTATGAACGGTCAGTGCCGGGATCAGAGATTACGATTCGAGAAATAATTGATTTGGCAAAGTTCACTTGCACACAATCGCGTGGGGCGAATTATGACCTCAGAATGGATTGTAGATGTGTGCAGGTCAATTTCATGACGGGCTAGTAAGCGTCACGAGTGAGTCGCGGTATGAAGACTGGCTTTTGCACCGCCGGCGGTTTGCTTTAAACCCACAAAAATACAATTTACACGAATTCTTAAGTATCGCGAAAGGGTAGAATATTTGATGATTATCCTATTGATGGGCCATTGTGGAGGACGTAAGTTTGGACAGAAAGATCGATTTCAAAATCCAATATAAATCCTGTTGATCGAAGTAGCCTAGCAACCCAAAAGCTCATACGTGGTTATCAGCAGGAACAGTGTACTATTTTTCGTGCACACGTTTACACTCTACATCGCTGTGTGAATAATTTGTGGATACGAAAGCACTTGATTGAATAAAAGGAAAGATATAAAGACGTTTATTAGTATATTTTGTTGTTTCATGAACAGTGATTTTTCTTACAGTGGTGTAGAGCCTTAAATATTATTAATATTGTGCCAGACTGATCGTAACTGCTCTCGTTACAAGTCGAGTTTTGGGCCTGATTAAGAGTAGCTGGCTCTTAGAGTCTCAATGATTAAGTGAAGTATAAAATCACACTTAAACAGCGCTTCATCAAAACCCACTATCTTTATACTATATTAAGGTGGCTATTCAGGAATCAGGTGGTACCGTGGTCGTGTAGGTGTGTGTTGTTAATAAAAATAGGTGAACACTAACATAAACATTTCTCATGCTCTGATATCGACGAGGGAAAGACGAGACAACAACAACATATACAAACGGTATTCGTGCCGCCTTCCAGTACAACAACACAACAGACGTCACGGTATAGCGTCAGTACCGTACTCCCCATCGCCACCGGACTGTCCTCGGAACATCTGACGTATTGAGGAAAATTCTTCAGAAGAGTTCAAAGTTTGCTGCTGTCATCCAACTGGAAGAATGTGCAGGTCCTGCAGAAGCCAATGGACCACCTGTATAAAAAGTACTTGCATACTGACCTCGGAGAAATGATGAAAGGTGGAGTGGAATTGGCTGTTGCACTGCATAACGTGATTAAAACTCTCTCTCGTTTTCCCCCTTCTGTGCCACAATCATCCCTGGCTTTTGCACAGCAGTGACGCCACTCTCACAAATGTTCCAAATGGACTCTGGTCTCAGGTTACTCTTATTTTCACACACACACACACTAACAGAGGCTTGTCGCTCTGGGCACGCTCATTACCCGACATGTGAGGCTGGGCGTGTTTCCACGAAACCGATCGACACAGGCCTGGCAGTCTATGTTCCGTCCGTGGAGTAGCAAAATCCCTATGCTAATTTACACACACATTTCCTAGAGAGGCCACAGTGTAATGTGGGTGATTTTATAATTCTTAAACATCTTCGATAAAATATTTGTCTACCTTTGAAGTTAGGCTGTAGACTACATACATCATTTGGAATCAGTTTATATTTAGCAACATATCTTCTCAATGTCATTTTGAGTATGTCAAGCTTCTTAGCTGAAGCTCTAACTGCAGAAAGTCCCTCAGGGTCACTGCACGTCAAATCAATACAGAAAAATACAATTATTAACCCAGCCGAATCCAATTTTTATTAAATTTGGTGTGTTCGTTGCATATGTCGAGAGAATGAGAAATGTCAAATTTCGGACTTGCAGCACAAGTATGACAAACGTAACGACCACCCAAAGTTTTAAAAATGTGCTGAAAATTCGACAAACACATTTGACAGAAATAGCCGTAACTTCTATTCTAATAGAGATGGAGCGTGAATCAGGTAATTTTGGAAATAGCAGAGAAAAAGCTCTCAAATGATATCCATCATGGCCACATTCAAACAACGTACATAATAAAGGTCAGTGACCTTGACCTGTAATACGTCAAAATATGTCATTTCAAAATACTGCAAACACTACACAACATAGTACTAAAAATCAAGTTGGGACGACACCTCAGTTACGAGATATAAATTAATGACTACAGCTATGTGATGCAATAGAGGTATACAAATTGAATGAAAACTGGAACAAAATGACAGAGTACTCGAAAACGCGTTACCTTTTAAAAAGATGGTGCGATAGCGATGCAGAGTAAGGTAGCAATACGATCAGACCATGCAAAAGTGCATATATGTTTGGTAGACAGGATCAGTGGTGTAATGGTAAGACGACAAAATATGTAGCAGATCCGGGCAAATATTGACACAAAAACAAGGGTCTGTATCTGAATCAAACTGCAAACTGTGACTACAATATCGAATTAGCCGCACTAAATGACGGTCTGGAATCTCTCGTTTGAGAAAGTATCTGAAGTATTCCTAACTAAATACGAGAAAATGCAGACTGCAAAACAAATGTGTACTCTGAATTTATAATTCGATTACAAGAGAAATTCAGTACCAGCACTACAAACAGTGACAGAATCTGAATATTGTCACTTCTTCTGAAAAGTTGGAGCATTCAAACAACTGACAACGAATTTTGAGCCTCGAACTATTCAGTGAGAAGAGCAAAACAAAATACAAAAAAACGTGGTCTCCTAGTAACTCCTAATGTGAGACCTACACTTGTCTAAGTGAATGCATTATGAACTGTGTCATAGAATTCGACAACAGAGAAGATACAAGCCACTGCATACAAGTGCGCAGTACCGTGGCAATATACAGGGTGATCCATTGGTCGTGACTGGACCAAATATCTCACGAAATAAGCATCAAACAAAAAAACTACAAAGAGCGAAACTAGTCTAGCTTGAAGAGGGAAACCAGATGGCGCTATGGTTGGCCTGCTAGATGGCGCTGCCAAAGTCAAACGGATATGAACTGCGTTTTTTTTTTAAATAGGAACCCTCAGTTTTTATTACATATTCGTGTAGTTCGTAAAGAAATATGAATGTTTTAGTCGGACCACTTTTTTCCCTTTGTGATAGATGGTGCTGTAATAGTCTCAAACATATGGCTCACAATTTTAGACGAACAGTTGGTAACAGGCACGTTTTTTAACTTAAAATACAGAACGTAGGTACGTTTGAACATTTTATTTCAGTTGTTCCAAAGTGATACATTTACCTTTGTGAACTAACCATTTCTGAGAACGCATGCTGTTACAGCGTGATTACCTGTAAATACGACATTAATGCAATAAATGCTCAAAATGATGCCCGTCAACCTCAGAGCATTTGGCAATACGTGTAACGACATTCCTGTCAACAGCGAGTAGTTCGCCTTCCGTAATGTTCGCACATGCATTGACAATGCGCTGACGCATGTTGTCAGGCGTTGTCGGTGGATCACGATAGCAAATATCCTTCAAGTTTCCCCACAGAAAGAAATCCGGGGACGTCAGATCCAGTGAAAGTGCGGGTCACGGTATGGTGCTTCGACGACCAATCCACCAGTCACGAAATGTGCTATTCCAACCGCACGCGAGCTATATGCCAGACATCCATCATGTTGGAAGTACATCGCCATTCTGTCTTGCAGTGAAACATCTTGTAGTAACATCGGTAGAACATTACGTAGGAAATCAGCATACATTGCACCATTTAGATGGCTATTGATAAAAGGGGGCCAATTATCCTTCCTCCCATAATGCCGCACCATACATTAATCCGCCAAGGTCGCTGATGTTCCAGTTGTCGCAGCCATCGTGGATTTTCCGTTGCCCAGTAGTGCATATTACGCCGGTTTACGTTACTGCTGTTGGTGAATGACGCTTCGTCGCTAAATAGAACACGTGAAAAAAATCTGTCATCGTCCCATAATTTCTCTTCTGCCCAGTGGCAGAAAATTTATACAACGTTCAAAATTGTCGCCATGCAATTCCTGGTACATAGTAATATGGTACGGGTGCAATCGATCTTGATTTAGCATTCTTAACACCGACGTTTTTGAGATTCCCGATTCTCGCTCAATTTCTCTGCTACTGATGTGCGGATTAGCCGCAACAGCAGCTAAAACGCCTGCTTGGCCATCATTTGTTGCAGGTCGTGGTTGACATTTCAGATATGGCTGAACACTCCCTGTTTCCTTAAATAACTTAACTATCCGCCGAACAGTCCGGACGCTTGGATGATGTCGTCCAGGATACCGAGCAGCATACACAGCACACGCCCGTTGGGCATTTTGATCACAACAGCCATACATCAACACAATATCCGCCTTTCCCGCAATTGGTAAACGGTCCATTTTAACACGGGTAATGTATCACGAAGCAAATACCGTCCACACTGGCGGAATGTTACGTGATACCACGTACTTATACGTTTGTGAGTATTACAGCGCCATCTATCAGAAATCAAAAAAATTTGTCCAGCTAAAACATTCATATTTCTTTAAGTATTACACGAATATGTAATAAAATGGGGGTTTCTATTAAAAAAAAAAAAACGCAGTTGATATCCGTTTGACCTACAGCAGCACCATCTAGCGGACCAACCATAGCGCCATGTGGTTTCCCCCCTAAAGCTAGACGTGTTTCGTTCTTTGTAGTTTTTCGTTTGATGCTTATTTCGTGAGATATTTGGCCCGGTCACTATCAATGGACCACCCTGTATACCGATAAAATTCCCTCGGGCTTCCAGCCACGTCAAGGGATTTAAAACCTGCGAGCTTTCGACCGAGGCCTCCTCGGCCACCGTCGAGTGGTCGCCGCTGCCAGCCTCGTACAGCCGCGCCGCCTTCACTCACGTCACCGGCGCTCACTACAGTGCCACATTTATACGAGTTTCTGGGGTAGCGTCACACAGAGATGCGACTGAGAGAAACGAAGACAGCCTGCAGCCGAGCACAGGTCGGAACCCGGCCGTCGAGAGGTCGTAGCGAGCGCGCGACTGACACGTTACCGTACGCGGCGCCAGAGCGACCGCCAGTGACGTCACCGGAGCAAGTCCGGCACACGGTGACTGCGGTAGCAATCACCCGACAGTCGCCACTCGAACGGACTAGGAGTACGTAGCCGAAATCTCGCGGATTGCGACCCGCCGACACAGCCGGGAGCCCGAGAAAATGTAATCGGTACAAGTCACGGTTTCCCTGGGAAAAACCTTTCTGTCGAGGAAAACGGTTCTGGGGTCGGTAAACGAGAATGACTGGTGTCGGGGAAACTGGAATGGGGCGTACCGAAGAATTAAAGGTAACCGCCCGGGACAAAGTAGCATTATCCAAATTTTGCCAGTTATGCAATAAATGTGTTCTGCCCAGTACAGTCGGCACTTGCAGTACGTGCATTTGCAGTGTTTGCGAAAATGTGAACCTCGTCTCCAAAGGTTTCCGTCAGGGATACACAAACGACGTATTTTTTAGACGCACACGTTTGCAGCAATGTGTGCTCCACGGAGTGCAGCAAACCTGCAATGCGCCGTTCTACGTAATTATCAAAGTAAAAATATAATTCACATTATTCCTGCATTTTCGTATTCAGAATTACTTATTTTGTTGTGCAGTTCCGACATTTCCAGATCGAAAGAGTCGGCACGTGACGCAACAGTCAACTCGACGAACACAGGCACCGCCTCACTCGTAAGGTTTATAATCTCGCACGGCCAAAATGTCGACGCGTGACAACTGCCCGGGCTCGTATTCTTTCGTGTTGTACCTAGTAGGAGTGTCGCTCGACGAAAACGGAGTTGACGACTTAACTTCCGAACCGTGGACAACTCTCCCGACACGTCTGTCTCCTGTGGGAGGCTTCCCGAAAAACATCGACAAGGAACGTAAAGAAGTTCCTGCCGCGCTCCTCCGTAGCCACCCGACAGTCCGAATTTCTGCGACATCTGGAAGAGACACTCGGTGACGGTGAATCCGTCGTTATGTGTGATTCTGCGGAGAATTGTCCATTTGTCCTGCAGGGTGAGGTCCAGGGGTTTCAATGGAATGATACGTGGGCTACAATTCTTCCATTTGTTGTTGGCTTCAGCTATCCAGAAACCCACACAATCGGTCACATTTCATTTGTAATCGTATCCAAATGACAAACACGACAGTGTGAGGGTTTGTCTTTTCGGACATCGTTTGGTCGACTTCGCGATATCCCATTTCCGTACGACGACAGAGTGCACGTACCGGTTATCTGACGGGGCAGTTGCTCAGTAGAATTTTGCAAATGTGTCTTTTCGTCAGAGTGATTTTGGTCTCTGTGCAACGGAGCCACGCGAGACTCGCTTCTCGTGCCAGGCTGCTGTGTGTCCACGACTCCCAGGTGATGACAGACACCCTGTCGCTTGAATGGTGTTCTGAGAATGTCTCAGTGTAAAAGTAAGAGTCAGTACGGTGACGAAGCAGGGAGTGGTTAGCGCAGATCTGCACAATTGTCGGCACCCGCAACCTGCACTGTGTTATTCCCATCATCCCTAACAGAATTCAAATGGAGTTTTTCTCCGGTGCACCATTCGTCAGAAATGGGTATTCGACACGGAGACGACAAGCCTTTTGCCTCGGTGATGTCGGTGCCCCCATGAGAGACTTTCCAGTTTCTCAGACAGACACCTCCGGCCTGTTACCCGTAGTCTGCTCTCCTGCTTAAAGTCCAAAGCTCGTGGTCTAGTCGCTAGGTGTCGCTGCCTCTGGATTGCAGGGCCCCAGGTTCGATTCCCGTCCGGGCCGGGGATTTTCTCCGCCTCCGGACTGGGTGTTTGTGTTGTCCTCATCATTTCGTCATCATTCGGGTAATGACGAGACTGGAAATGGAAAGGTTGCAACTTGTACTGGCACTGATGACCACAATGTTGAGCACCCCACAAACCACCACCACCACCACCACCACCACCATCCTGTATAAAAGATACTGACCATTTCCTCCACCAACTCTCCACAGTTCCTGTTCCTTTGCCACACAGTGCCCTACTCATCATTACCAATGCCACCTCCCTTTACACCAACATTCCTAATGCCCGCAGCCTCGCACTATCGAGCACTACCTTTCCCGACTCCCGACAGACTGAGGACCTGCGACCTCTTTCCCGATCACCGTGACCGACTAATCCTCACCCACAATTACCTACCCTTCGAAGGCGTCACCTAGAAACAAATCTCCGGAGCAGCTACGGGCACCCGCACAGCACCGTTCTACTCCTCCAGAAGCTTAACATCTTCTCCTCCGCTCACTTCACCTGGTCCTCCTCGACCCTATGAGCCACATTCCTAGATGTCAACCTCCACCTCAAAGATGGCTACGTCAGTACCTCTGTCCGTATCAAATCTAGCAACCACCTCCATTTTGACAGGTGCCACGCATTCCGTAGTGAGGAGTCCCTCTCGTACAACCTAGCCACTTGTGGCCAAAACACCTGTAGTGACGAGCGGGCGGTCTGTCGATATACTGAGGCCCATGCAGACTGCAATTACCCTCCCGACATTGTACGGCGACAGATCTGTGCCGTATCTCTCCAGTCACGCACCACCTCCAAAAGACCCAACGTCTGGCCGCAGAGGACCATTCCCCTCGTGACGCGGTACCACACGGTACTGGAGCAACTGAATTACACTCCGTGCCCGGGTTTCAAATACCTCTCATCGTGACTCAAATGAGAAATACGCTACCCACTATCCTTCCCGCCACTCCCACAGTGGTATTCCACCACCTGGCGAACGTACAGAATAGCCTCTTCCATCGCTACACAAACCCCGTTCCCGACACCTCGCCTCTTGGCTCGCGTCCCTGTAATAGACCTTAATGCAAAACCTGTCCCATACATCCTCCTGCCACCGACTACTCCAGTCTGGTCACAAACATCTTCTATCTCGACAAAGGCAGGACTACCTGCGAAACCGGCCACGTTATCTACGAGCTAAGCTGCCACCACTTCGCTTCTACGTGGGCCCGACAACCGACAAGCTGCCGTCTGCACAAATGGCCGCAGACAAACTGTGGCCCAGAAACACCGCACACTGTTCTTCAATTTAATAACTTCTGCAAAGCCTGTGCAATACGAACCCTTCTTACTGACACCAGCTGTTCTGCACTGTGCAGGTGGGAACTCTCCCTGCAACACGTCATACATTCCCGTAACCCCCCTGGCTCTGACCTTCGTTATCCACTCTCCTTTTACCCACCTGTCCGCATCCCTGCTCCCCCTCCGGCACTCCACAGTCCTCTATTCCACCAATACACCCACAGTGTTTCAACTTCTCTCCTTTTCCGCCCCCCTGCACTCCACCTAATCTCCCGATTGCTCTCAGCTGCCCTACCTTCTCCCAACCTTGTCCCTGTTTGCTCCCACTAGCACCACTTTACCATCCCCTTCCCTATCCTACTATCTTTTCCCATCCCCACACTAGCCCCCACCGTACCCACACCAACCAGATAGCTTCTCCCATCGTGTGCAGTTGCATCCAGGCTGGCCTCGACATCCGGAGACGGTGTTTGTGTGTGTGTGTGTGTGTGTGTGTGTGTGTGTGTGTGTGTGTGAGTGTGTGTGTGTGCGCGCGCGCGCGTGCGCGGTCTAACTCAGAAGAAGGCCTTTTGGCCAGAAGCTTACTCTTTGACATGCCTGTCTGCGACTCAACATCTCCACTTTATGACGGTTAGCAACCTATTCTTTTCATAACATTACTACGAGAAGCCAAGTTGCCACTCACCATATAGTGGACATGCCGAGTCACAGATAGGCATGAGAAAAAGACTCTCACAATTTACATGAGAAGCACAGGAAAGAAGAGAAGAAGAACTGACGTAGGGTATAGTGATGCAAAAGAAAAAATTACATTGCATTCTGGATTTTCCATTGTTGGATTTATCCTTTTCATAAGATTGCAATGCAAATTATTTAGCAAAGATACTGTTAAAATACACCATTTTACTCAGAAAAAAAAGGCTCCTTGTTCGTTAAAAACTGTTACGTTTTCACCGAGAATGCACATAACTCTTTAGTTTAGTTACTTGTCGTTCCAGTTGTTGACGCAAAGTCTTAATGCCGTCGTGTATTCCGACATTCGACACCTCTTGTGCCACATTTGGTGGTTTTCAAATCATAATCTACATACTAATATAATGAAATTCTTACGTACTCTAACACAATTAAGGTCGACTGAAAGTGTCTCATTTTATCACAGTTTGAATAAAATGTTGACAAATGTGACATAAGTGTATAACTGTGTTAACTCCAGTTTTTCTCTTTCAACAGTTCCACGTGTAGTTTCTTTTAATGTGAACAGTACGATGCCTCGGTACCCTACATAAAGCTACTGGAACAAGAACACAGATTAAGGAGGCCAAAAACACATGTGCTCTTTCATTCTAATTTGTCTTTTCATTTCCTGAATAGTCTTCCCAAAATATCTGTGTATCCTCAGGTACAGACTACGTATATTGTGATATGGAAGGTATCGACACCAAATAAATAACATTATTGAGACATTTATATATTTAATCACACAGGTCTTGCATTGTCGGTTGTCTATTTTATTCCTGCATTGGGTGATGACATGATTATTTGAAGCTGCAAGAAAATGCTTCACGCAATCATCAGGCAAAAAGGTTTCTAGAGGATCACTGAACAAGGAAGGGACAGTGTGTTTTATTTGGCAAACAGTATACGTGAATGAGGCAGGTGACTTATGTAGTATGAGTAGTACGAATGTGCACTCTGACATGGGCAGAGCAACAATTCACTTTATCAATTCTGAAAAGCAACAGAATAGGATTGATGGTTAATACCAAGAGTGAATTTAGGATCAACAATGCCATTCACAATCACAATGCTGAAAGTGATAAAACACACAAACAAAGCTAAAACAAAACTCTACAAATGATCTCTGTTGTACAGTCCATGCTACAGTAGCGGCCAAAGGTGTATACGGTGCAACCTCACTTAACGAGAACCTCCCACAATGCGCAATTCGCTTAATGAGTGAAACAAATTGTAAAAAAATGACTCACTTAATGAGCGATGTTTTGCTTAACGAGTGGCAACAATTTAGTGTGACGTCACCAGCCATTTGTACACAGTAGTGGAAACGTTCAGTAATACAAACCCCTTTCACTGTCGATAGCGTCTAAGAACAATGCCTTTGGTACGTATTGCTGCCTGGGTTTAGTGCTCTTTCTGTTACGATCGTAGTGCGGCTTGCCATCACACATTTTTCAAAACTTGTGTTTACACAGTGTTCTTTTGTGTGCAAATTCGAATAAACTTCACAGAAATGTCCCAAAAATAAAGCCACAAGTTGACGACAATAAGGGAGAGAAAATGACCTCGAAAAATGAAAATGTGGTGTGAGCATTGCCGATTCAGTACACACATACAGTCGGTTTACAGAACTATTTGCACTAACCTCAAGAACGAGGACAAGATTAAAGGATATAGATGCTTCAAAATGAGTAGGAAGAGTATCTGAACAACAGCTTTGTATTCTGAATGATGTATAAAGGTTGCCCCATATACGTTTAGATGAAAAGCAATTGTGCAATGCGACACTATTAACGAGAAGAACATTTTTGAGAAGGCGAGAATGATTTTCACCGACTTTGTCGAGAAGATACCAGGATCACCACCGGCGGAAGAAGCATTTGAGGGATGGCGTGGACGGTTCGAGAAGTCTAAGAGAAGAACCGGTACTGACAGCTCTGTGAGGCACGGTGCAGCAGCCAGCTCCGACACACAGGCAGCAGAGAACCTCGCCGGCAACTTCGAGACACTCTTAGATTCCGAGGGTTATCTGCCAAAACAGGTTTTTAATTGTGACGGGACGGATCTATTCTGGATAAAGATACCGCCCAGTCACGAACCGATGAAAGACCGTCTAACACAGCTGTTCTGTGCCACTGGAAGTGGTGATTTGAAAATGAAACCACTGCTCGTTTACCATTCAGAAACTCCGTGAGCCTTCGAGAATTGTAAAGTCCAGAAGTGCAGGTTAAACGTGATGTGGAGGTCTAACAACAAGACTCGGGTGACACGTGATTTTTGTGATCGAATCAATGAAGCGTTTGGTTCTTCGGTGAAAAAATATTTGCTCGGGATTAACCTGCCACTCCACGTCTTGGTTGTTAAGAACAATGTTCCTGCCCATTCTAAAGGCCCACAAGACCGCCACCTCAAAGAATTTCAGTTTGTCAAGATTCACAACACCATTTCGTTACTGCAGTCTACGGACCATCAGATTATTTCTAACTTTAAGAAACTCTACACTAAAGCCCCCTTCGAGCACTGCTCCGAGTCGACTGAAGCTACCGATCTCACTCTAGGAGAGTTGCGGACTTATCACTTTGACACTGTCGCCCTCATCGAGACGATCGAAAAGGTGCGGGAAGGGGTTACCGACACAACTCTCGCTTCTGCTCGGAAGCTTTGCCCAGAGTGCGTTATCGAATGTGACTCTGAGCCATTTGGGTCAGTACCTGTGGAGTTTGTGTCTTTGCGCAAGTGCATGGGACTAGAAGTGAACAAAGACATTGATGAGCTAGTGGCAGATAACAGACAAGAAATGACCACTGAACAGCTTAAGAGTTGTTGTGTGTTTCACAGCAGGAAGTTGTGGAGAGGAATTCTTCAGAGGAGGAGGAGGTAACAGCAAAGCAGCAATCTTCTGGCGCAATAAGAGAAATTCTGAAAGCACGGGGATCGGCTGCATCACACGTTGAAAATCATCACCCCAATAAAGCTGTTGCTAAGCGTGCTACAAATTTACTTGACGATAATGCTGTGTCACATTTTGCCAAGTGTTGAAGAGTCCTAAAAAAAAACAAAATAAGAAAAAACAAAAGAGAGAGAGAAAGAGAGAGAGAGAGAGAGAGAGAGAGAGAGAGAGAGAGAGAGGGGGGGGGGGGCTATAGATAGCTTCCTAGTAAAAAAGGATTAGTTATGTGATTCTTCAGTTTCTCTCAGCATATTTCTTGTATGTCCAACGGACACTGTCGACCGGCAGTACACCCGTGGGCTGTTCGAGCAAGAATTAGTCATGTATCATGAATAACAAAGTACATAATACTGTACGTACAATTATCTCTGAATAAGTGGCACAAATAAGACCAAACTTTTAGTAATTTTTCTACATGGAACACATTATCGTATTTTACAGCAATTTATATGGGACAAATTGCTTTGCTTAACAAATATTTTGTACTATGAGTAAGATTCTGCAATGAATTATGCTCACTATATGGGGTTTGACTAAGAATATGCAGTGTTACGTGGCTTTATGCTTAATTATAGACTTACTGTTTCATCCGTCGATTTGTTTTCTCCACGTAACGCCCGCGGTTTACGTCCTCCTTCGATGCTGAGCGATGTATCACTTTTCGTTCTGACACTGCAACTCTTCCTTTCCTATATCTTTACTACTTTTTATCTATATAAATGACGAACTATTGGTTTTGCCGTTTAACAACATCTTAATAACTGTGGAAGTATTACAGGCATCGGGTCCCACCTAATGTGTCACCCGCCTACACGTTTTACACGAACCTTTCGAGACTCGATCGATCTGTTTACAAAGAGAAAGCAGAATATCTCTTCCTCTGACGTCGTCCGACAACCACCTAGGAAGCTCGACGCCCTCGCGGCCCGGGATCTTCCACGGCTCAAGGTAGTTTGCGGCATTCGTTTTATTCCTCGCCCACTTGCCGCTACGTCCTTTTGTGGTGATAGTCGAGCAACGTGTTCCACGTTATCTTCAACATAAATAAACTTTCTTCCCACAGTATTTCTGAAAACCCAAAAACAAACTTAAAGAACATAATAATAGTAACTGTTCTTACAATTTTTCGTATAAGTCCTGGTCGCTTTAATGAGGGGTGGGACAGGCCTAAGCCTTGTGACACCACAAATAATAATAATAATAATAATGTTGTTGTTGTTGTCTTCAGTCCAAAGACTGGTCTGATACAGCTCTCCATGCTACTCTGTCCTGTGCAAGCCTCTTCATTTCCAAGTAACTACTACAACCTACATCCTTCCAAATGTGATTACCGTATTCACCTCTTGGTCTCTGTCTACAATTTTTACCCCCCACACTTCCCTCCAATATTAAATTGGTGATCCCCTGAGGTCTCAGAATGTGTCCTAACAACTGATCTCTTCTTTTAATCAAGTTGTGCCACAAATTTCTTCTCTCTCCAATACTATTAACAACAACAACAACAACAATAATAATAATAATAATAATAATAATAACAATAACAATAATAACAGCAGAACTCCCCAATGCTGGTTACACCCACAGACTCGTCTTGCAACTGAGGAGGAAGGAGGAGGGTGAGGGATGACAGCCTCATCCGGCTCTGGACGGTAGCACCGCTGCCTGCGGTTACTGGCGGAACCCCAAAACCCAGACAACGTCTGCGAGGCAGCCACCCGTACTCTGGTCAACTGTCATCAAATCTTCTGGTACTCAAAACTGCAGTCGAAATTATGAGAGATCCTTTGGGATTTCACCATTAAAACTCGACACGAACCAATAATCGTGATGGAACAGTGTGAAAGAATCCACAACCCTGGGCCCCGATCACTGAGATCGGTTAATAGACCTAATCATTGTATTCCGAGGGATCGGGCACGTCACGTAGAAATGAAGCGGAGCTGCTCGAAAGCCCTCGAGACGGAGAGAATATTTTACACGGGAACAATCGACACGAACAAACTAGTGAAACAGGGTAAATTGAAACAACTGACAAAACACTGTGGATAAATTCCGTATCAAAATACTGGCAATACAGGAAACACGATTCTCAGATGAGAACCTCTCTGATTTGGAAAACTGCAGAACGAGGGGAAACAGCCGTAACCAATCCGGGAAGGAATCGGACATTCTTTGGAACAGGGTTTGTAGTACATACGTCAATACTAGACTCTCTAGTGGATTTCACTTCAAAGTCAGCAAAAAATATCACCACTCACAATTGATCTGGAAACAAAGCCAATACACTAATCAATACACGTGCCCCCACAAACAGCTCGTAATGGTACTTTAACTTCCGCGCCTCCGCCAAAACAAACATATAATTTACGATCACGCACACAGAAGAGCGCTGCGCCAGCGACCGATTTTTATAAATAATTTTGTTCGTCTTGTTACTTTTGCGTAGGTTTTTTGTTTTTAACAACTAATTGATTACACTCTCTCTCTTGTCTTCATACGAAAGACGTGTATTTTTCGGCGATGTGCTGAATGTGCTTTTGTGTGGAAATTAAAATTACATTACAAAGTGAGGTTGTTTCAATAGTGATTCGAGGTGGTTATCGCCAAATTTGTAAATTGATCATGACAGTGACAACTTGAAGAAGCTTTCAACAGACGGAGAAAAGTGAAAGACGGGTCGTCCTACGAGAGAAATTAGGAGGACAGCCATGAAGACTATATTGTAATTAATACTGCGTATCTAACAAGATTATAAGGTAAATTTCAATTAGTTTTCTGATGCTATTTCCGTACAGTCGCTTTTTGTAGTGTTGCCGACCCGGTCTGCCATGCACGGTCAAATTACAGCACGATCTCAATCAATAATAAATCCGCCTTATCCGCGACTGAAACCACCAAAATTCAAGATATCAATCAGATTTTCTATTTTATATTTTTCACGGCAGAGCCCCGAGGATAAGGGAACACTACAAGCTGTGACAAGAAAATAGACAGACAATAGAAGATTTCAGGAAAGATATGGAAGAAACCACCAACAAAATCTTCACAAAGCAAGTAAAAGTTTTGCTAAGAGATTTTAATTTACAATTAGGGTAGAGAAAGAAAATTCACGGACACAACAGGAAAGCACGGGGTACACGAGAGGACAAACAAAACTGGAGAGAAACTGATAAACTTCTACAGGTATTTCAACCTCAAACTCACGTTGACCATTTCACAAACCATACAAGAAACTATAATCTTTGAAATCTCCCAATGACACCCTATGAGAATTTCATACAGGCCCCACACACCAATATCTATGAAAGACACCAGCAAAATCACAAATGTAAGAAAAAGCAAAGGATTTTTCAAATCCAAGTATCACCTAGACCAAATCAAAATGAAATTTACACCCAACAGAAAAATCAAAACAACCGACAGAACTTTAAGGACAGACCCAGAGTATCTACAATCAAACAAGAAAAATATAACCGAAAACCTTAATAAAAGCAACAGTAATCATTGGACAAACTGTCAAAAAACTGAAGGAACTGATAAAATTTGGGCAACCACCAAGAAAAAGGAAACGCAGATGGAACATGACAAGTGGCAGAGCCATAGAAGTTAGAATACAAGACTGGAAAAAATTCATAGAATTCAAAGAACATCGGAAAAATGGGAAGAATTCAACAGGATACAGGAGACCACTTCCAAAATAACCCTTAGAGGAAAAACAGGTTACGAAACCAACACATTGAAAGAGAGAGAAGAGGACTTCAACAAAAATAGAACATCAATTTTTAACAGGACATTCAGAGAAAATACGACAGCAAATGGACCACTGAGCTTATACTTAAATCTATATTTTCAGAAGCCACAACCTACCCTCAATTCCAAACTGCGAATACAGAAGATCGTGAAAATAACAAAAACATTGAAAAATAACAAAGCACCTGGAGAAGATGGACTGATTGTGAAAATCTGGAAACTGGACCACGCGCACACACCACACCCAAAACACACAGAATCATCAAAAACATCTGGGAAACAGAAAAGGTGTCAGAAGGAAGGAAGTCAGCGATAATACACCCCCTCCACAAGAAGAGAGACAAAACAGACTCTAATAATTACAGAGAGATTTCACTACTGCCTGTGATATTAAAAATTCTATCAAAAGCCACGTTAAATCGGCTAGAGCCACAGATAGGAGAATAACAAGGAGGGTTCAGGAAGGGGAAAAAAATGCAGTGAAGAAATCTGGTGCCTGAGAACAATACTGACAACAAGGAAGTCCAGGAACGCCACAGTAACATTTGTCGACTTCAAGAAGGCCTACAACTCCACAGAAACACTCTGTAACGCACTGCAAGAAATAAAGGTATACAAGGCCAGAAAGCTGATCCAGCAAAACATTAACAAAAACAACATACAAAGTGAAATATGTGGGACAGATTTCTGAACTATTCAGACAGGAGTGAGACAGGGAGATTGTCACCCATTCTATTTAACTCTGTTTTCGAGAAAATAATCAGACAAAGGAGTCAATGGGGTAAAGATGATGAAATACAAGGATAGGATCATCAACATAAAACGTTTGGCCTTCACTGGTGATACAGACATCACAACAAATTACAGAAGCTCTAGAGATGCTACAAAAAATCTCAACCAAAACAGGACTACAACTCTCATATCATAAAACGCAGTACATGGACACAACATTCACAGACACACACCCGCTGGTAATGAAGTATGGACAATTAACACAAGTAGAAAGTTTCAAATACCTGGGAGAGATTATACATTAAAAAGGACTGAGCTCTATGTTCGATAAAGAAAGGATCACAACACTACAAAAGGCATACAGACTTACATGGAACCATTAGAACAAAAGAAATATTTCCACCAATGTGAAATTAAGGCACTATAATACAGTAGCCTCACCAGAGGCCTAGTATGCTCAGAAACAACAGTAGCGAGGGAGGATATGTGAAAACAAGAGGGGGAAATAGTGACAAAGATCTACGGTCCGGTTCAAAACAGAGGATCCAGAAAAGAACTGCGAGAACAGGCGGAGACGATTGCAAATGTCTTCGCGAAAAGAAGGGCAAAGGTCTTTGGACACACACACAGGATGAATGAAAACAGATGGACTTATAAGATTTTTAACATAGTGACAATCAATACAGTCAAAACCAACTGGGTAATGAAAATCGCAGAAGACCTCAAGAAACTGAACATGTCCACAGAAATCGAGCAGATAGAGAAAAATACAGAGAAAACACCAGGAAACAGAAATTTCAGCAAATGCCCAAAGAGCAGAAAACAGGAAAAATGTGAACAGAAGAGAGAAAGAAGAAATACATCAAATATACGGGAGGTTTTCGCGAAGAAAAAAGAAAGAGAAAAAAAACGTCATTCCTCCTTAAGAAGAATTAATGGTGGTGGTGGTAATATTACCAAATGCACTATGCAGGGGGGCACGACGGCAAAGTGCCAGGCACGAAACCGAACGCTTGGGGGTTCAAACCACACTCGATGCTAGGATTCTTACGTGCCACTTATAACTCTGCGTAGCACAACGGTTGGGAGTCCAGGTTAAGGAAGGCGAGGGCCTCGTAAATAGAGCACTGTCCGGTGTTCAAAATGAACTTTGGACTGATGACAACTCTACTCTACTACACCGTGCACTGGTGCCTACAGTTCACAACGGGGTTGTATACTCTCCTGTAAATGTGCAGTAGGTTGCTGTTCGATGTGAGAGGAAACTGAAAATCTCCAAGTATTCAAAAACAAGGGAAAACTGTACCTTAGTATGAAGTGTTACATGTCATTTAGGCAAATGACATTTCACATTCCTCGTGTAGTACAAGGGAAGGCGATAATGACAGAATAATGTTAAGTAGAGAGTATGTTGCTGCACACACACTGTGCACAGTTGTTTGTTTTCATACGTGCAGATATCGGACGGGAGTTTTGGAATATGAGAACGTCAAGGTACAACGACAAACAGCTACACCTGCTGTGGGCGGGGCTTTCTACGTTTTGGCGTCACGATCGTCAGAGACCAACTGCACTCTCCGAGAATGAAAACAAAAGATAAGATGGTTCTGTGACTGATAAAATATATTGTAATCTCGAACATCGCGTTGAATCTTCGAGGCATATGTAGTACGAAAAGAGTTGTGTTCTCCTCTAATTCACGGTTCACTCTAATAACCTGCACACCCATTCGAGGAAATATATGTTTGTAAAATGAAAGTAGTGGACATGCTTTTTTGTGATACGAGTAGAATTTATCTCCTTTTGTTCCAATAACAGCTACAGAATATGAAGAAGTCGAGCCTTTCCTTGGTTACACAAGGGACTACTTCAAGAGTGTCACTACAGTGACAAAAAGGAAAAGGAGAAGGAGAAGAAGAAGAAGAAGGAGAGAGAAAGAGAGAGAAAGGGAGAAGAAGAAGAAAGAAAGAAAAGAAGAAAAACAATGGATAAGTGCATCAGATGATATGTCGGGTGACAAGTCTCGTGAAGTATTCTGACTCAGCTTCAACTACTACAAGGAGCGAAACAGCAGCTACGTAAAACCTTAAACTGACAAGAAAAACACTTCAATTAGACGGTGCCACAATTTGTCTCAATATCTGGATTAAGAGATGCAAATTATGCTTAGCTCCAGTGTTCATATTAAAAGGTTTTGACAGAAGAGCGATAATGGATGACGTACTTTCTGAAGTTGCATAAGTGGTTTGTTTGAAACAGCAGCAGCAGATCAGTCCGAGAGAAGAGCTGTGGTCCTTTCTTCAAATCAGTAGCCTTTGCGTATATACAGTATAAAGTAATTTGTAAGTAATTCCCTGTAATTGTCATTACAAGCACCGTTCATAATTTGTTGTCAATACATTTTACAGAAGCAGGGTCTATTAAGAAACGACGAATTTCAGTCGACTCGGTAATTCCTACTCCAGACATTTCGCTCACACAGATTTTCTCCCACACGTCTTTGTGGCTTCACTGGCCCTGACGAGAGAGCACACGGTAAGTCTCAGAATTCGTCACACTCCTTACCAAAGTGTGCAAAAAGTTTCAAAACACACAGGAAAAAAATTTTTTTTCCCTTTTAGTGTACAATGTCAACTACAATTTGAATACACTGGGTTTTATTTCAAAACAGGAAGGTTCAGCACGCAGTGAGAACATTAATAACAAACTGAGCCAGATAGCTCACCCTCACCTCCGATAGTGCTTTTCTGTGTCGTCCTAAACGGGAACGAGAACAAAAAATGTCTCTAAGTCCCTCTCCCCAGTGCTAGCAAACAGAAGACGATTGATGACAGACGGGGCAGACGCAGAGGTCGTTCTGCATTCCATACTGCACGACATGGCACTTTAAATCGATTGGGTGTCACCTCGTCTCCCTCAGATTGTTTGAGGCAGCAAAGTGAAATGTATTGCAGACAAAATAAAATAGCGTTTATATGACTGAACTACACATTGTAAGTAACAGTTTTGTTCATTATATCAGTACTTTATTCTGACGAGTGTAAATTAAAATTTACACTGTTTACAATTTATCATTTTTACATTTTCCTCAAGATTTGATCCATACGTGTAGCTCCAGGCTCTTTTCTTCTGAAGCAAAAATTGTTACCCACTTTTCAAGAGGCACAACGTGAGACACTTCCAAGTTTTTACTTTATCTGCAGCGGCCCACGGACCAAACTGTTTGGCAGTTGTAGATAGTGGTATTGTCCAGTGTTTTGTCACAGTTTTAAACTCGATTGGGTCGAACTGGTATCCTGAAATGAAAATATAAGAGCACATTATCATAATAAGAAATGGTTAAAACATTCTCATGTACAAGACATCTACATGCACAACTACAACTACACACACACACACACACACACACACACACACACACACACACACACACAGTATGGCAAACAGTTGTCACATTTGCTGTACGTCTCAAAAAACAGAGTGGGGGCTGGGGTGCAGAGCGGCTGTCTTTGCAGTTCTTACACAACCTGTATGTCAGTGGTAGTAGGATCGTTCGTACTGCAGTCAATCTCAAATGCCCGTTCTCAAAACTTTATTGATGAAGTTCTGCGAAAAGAGCATCACCTCGCATCGAGTGATTCCCATCTGAGTTCACACAGCATTTCAATACCTGTGTGTCGACTGAATGTAGCAGTAACCTCTGAACTGTTTCAGTGTCTCTTTAATTAGGGATCCCAAACACTCGACCAGTATTCGAGAGTGGGTCGCACGAGTGTTCTGTATGCATTCTCCTTTATAGGTGAGCTACACTTTCCTACGATCTTCCAAATTCGACCCTCTGCCTCCCCTAACCTGCTCATTCTATCTGTATCACTATCCACCGTGAGATATTTAACCGATGCGACTGTCTCAAGCAGCACACCGTTAAAGCAACAGAGTATTACAAGAGTGTATTTCATACTCATTTTCACTAGCTTACATTTTACGACATTTAGAACAAGCTCCCAGTCATCACGCCAAATAGAAATTCCATCCAAATCACCCCGTGTCGTTCTACAGTCACTCTCTGACGATACTTTTCCGCACCTTAGGGCTGGGGAACGGTCGTCGATTGCTGCTCACCCCACCGGCAGATTATTCACATATATACAGAACAAGAGTGGTCCTATCGCACTCTCCTGTGGCGTTCCCGACGATACTTTGGTCTGTGACGAACACTCGTTACCTGGAACAAAGTACCGGGTTCTACAGCTTAAAAGTGATCGAGCCTCTCACGTATACGACAACACGTTCCGTACGCTCAGATCTTTGTTAACAGTCTGGGTACGCTCTGTGTGAAATGCTTTCTGAAAAACTAGGAATGCAAAATCTGCTCATCAACCTCCACCTGCGGGTCACAGGATATCGCGCGAGAAATGGGAGAGTCGAGTTTCGCACGAGCGAAGCTTTCTAAATCCGTCTTAGGGAAATTTATTAAACTCGAACTTTGAATATCCACAGTAATTCTACAGCAGATCAAAGATACGGGTACCGGTTCGTAACTTTGCAGATCTGTTCTTCTCCGCTTCTCGTATACGACAGTCACCCACAGTCAATTGGGACGTTGCGCTGGCCGAGAGATTTGTGACAAATGCGAGCTAAGAGGCCAATGTGGAATAGCACACTCTGCAAAACCAAGCCGGGATTCCATACGGACCTGGAGACTTCTCTGTTTTCAACTCCCGCAGTTACTTACCGACGCCGAGGGTGCTCGTTTCCACCTCCTCCGTACGGGAGTCAAACGATGGCACACCTATCTGATCTTCCCGAGTGGATGATTTTTTAAAAGCAGAATTTAAAACTTGAGTTACCCTTCTGCCCTCCCCTATCGTCATAACAGACTGGACGAGTGACCGAAAGAGACCTTTGATCCACTAAGTGATTTTACGTCGGACCAGAGCTCTCTCAGTATATCGGCAAGGTCTTTCACTAGTCTGAGACACTAGAAGTTGTCGTGAGCTTCACACGATGCACTCGACATAGAAACTAATAATCAATTATGTGGTTAAATTTTGAGGGCGGCATTCATTCTGTGCCAAGAAATATGTACAGTTTACTCAAAACATCTTTTTCCTTTCAGGATAGATGGCACTGTAATCGACAAATACCAAATAAGTTTACTTTTGCAATTAAGAACTGACACATTTGATTCTATATTTAATTTCGAATGTAAATGTAAACTTTGTGTTTTAACGGTTGAGATAAACTTCGGTGTTGCAAATTTGATTGTACAAGACAATACGTTTCGCTCCTCCGACGTCCGGTTGGAAACTGTATTTAGTGCGATCCAGAAGCGGCGATGCGGACGTAATCGGCTTCCGTTCCCGTCGGGGTGCCCGACGTCGGCGTGACCCCCGCCCCCGCCGCCCACCACTGGGGCCGCCCTACCGCGACGAGTATCCACGGCAGCTGCAGCACCTCTCACTAACGCTCGGTGGACATTCTAATTTTTTACGATCGCTGCGATTTCTATTCTGCCGGTGACGATGTAGCGGCCAGTGTGAAACGTACGGTGGTTGGACGGAAACGAGCACCGAAATCGGTCACGCCGAGGGCAGGGTCCGAGGGTGGCCACTGAAATGTAGCATTCCGCAGAAGCATCTCGTCTGCCGGGAATGTCAATTTCTGGCCACATTATTTGTATTGTACAATCACATTTGGAAAACTCGAGTAACGCTTGACCGTCAGTATCGACCACTACCAATCGAAGGTTTACATGTATGTTATAAATTAGATGTAGAATCGAATGTGTCTTTTCTCAGTTGCAAAAACAAGCACACTCAGTATTTCAAAAACCTTGTAATAAATATGCCTTTGCGACCTAGACCATCTCATAATTTTCAAAAACACAATATTTGTCGGTTACAGCACCATCTACCACAAATACGACAATGGTTCGAGTAAACTGTACATTTCTTTTGGAACAGAATCCGAATACGCAATAAAAATGGGGAGGAGGGGGTTTCCCATTTAAAAATACGAAGTTGCCTCCTCCCACACACGAGGTGCAGTCAGAGATGGCCAGTTGTAGCACGGACAGACGTCCCCTTTACTAACATTAATTTTTCACCGAGAACATTTTTTTCGCGCAGCACATATTTTTCGAGATATTTAGTCATTTCGAATTAAAACAACCACTCCCTACCACTGCTGCCAGCCCGACGCCTCCGCCTCGGCCGAGTCGGCTACCCGTCGTCCGAAAGTCTCCCACCTCCGGCGATCGTGTACTCGTACGAGACACGCGTCGTGCGGTACGACACCGAACCGTATACAGGCGGCAAGTTTATACACTGTACAGTCCCTCGCAGATGCCACCTTGCAGCTATATCGGATGACGCTTTCCACAGATGTGGTATTGCGCCAATACACTTTGTGACTTATTTCGAGTGCAGACTTCCTTTCAGTTGTCATTTTCAGTACAAACATCATTGTGAATTTGTGCAGTGAATAAATCATCTTTTAACACAGCAAGCAATCGTCTAAAAACTGCACATCAAGGAATCTCCCTTCAGAAAGGGCAGTAGGTACTTAAATACAGACGTATACAGCTGTGACTCTCACTACTGTTGAAATCGTTACTACCTAACAGTTGGAACGACACCACTGCCCACGGTGGTGAGAAAGCCGCAAGGGTAGCGCTCGCTTTTTAATTAACTCTACAGTTAACTTACAAAATTGCTGTTGTATTTTTGCATTCCCAGCATTAGTAAATTATCGAGAGACACGTAAAGCAGCGAAATAAATGTAAGAATGGCCGATTTCACATATTCAGTAACACGAACTGCAACTTATTTGTGAAGAAATACTTTCAAATTGCGTACAACTGCAGCTTACTCTGGTGACAGAACTGGTGACAGCGAGAGAATATAAACACGTATTTCACTGACGAGAAGCGTATACTTCTGTCGCTGTCTGTTCTTATCGTAATAGGCACCTTCCTCAAAACATAACAATTTTGTACGTAGTCTACTGATTTGCACTTTCTTACGTTTCACTCTACTTTCTAATACACGAATATTTTTGTACATATAATTACTGTTGCTTCAAAAGCTAATGTCTTTACCATCCTGTGTGTCTGCGTCTGTGATGTAGTGACAACTGTAAAACTGGTTTTTTTTATTTTGCGTTGGACGAAGTTTTATTGCTTTTGATGTTTTATATCAGACCAGTGTTATTTTCCCTTCAGTTACAGTTGTGGTGGCCTATTTTGTACATTTAATAATGCAGGTATTGCATTCAATACACGTTTCCTACATTCCACATTCACAGATTTGACCGGAAGTGTAGTAACGGAAACATCACATTACCGTGTAGATCTACCGTACATGCAAGTACGGTGTCAACAATATCGTATTTATCCACCGACACTGGGCAAGTGGCTTTCAATTACAATCTCTCTCCTGTATGGGAATGTACATAACCGATGTACGAGTGCAGATTGTAGACACACACAGTTGACGATGTACGGAAGTTTGGGTCCGGCTGTGAAGTGCGCACGGATAGCCTAATAGCGAGACAACCACTCGCAGTAAGTGAGAAATCCAGGTTCGAGTCCCGGTCAGACATAAATTTTTATCAGCATTCCATTACACAGCTTACAGTTGTCCACATTCGCAATTGCCAATGCGTTTCACATAATTCTCCTTTGCCATTACAGTGCAGTTAAGATTTTGTCAGTGATACAATCGAGGACCTACGGATGCTGACATTCACAGACAGCATCGGTACTGTCTAAGGAATGGGATGAGTGAGCAGAGGAAAAAGTACTGGCCAATTACACCTATTGGCACAAAACGTCAAAAGAACTGGCCTTTCATCTGAACACAGTCCAAGGAAATCAACTTACGAGGTCAGTAAGCAGCAGCACATACCACAAACGGAGGTTTGGTATTTCTGAAAATGAAGTAAACAGTGAAACTGTAGGTAATTCGAATTTTATAATGTACAAATTACACTATGGCAATATCGGAAGTCTCATTTTTGGAGACAAGGTAGCTTTGTGTACGAGCGGCGAGATTAACCGACACGTCATTTGAACGCGGTGTGGAGAAAAGTCTTTGTGTGCATCTGAACATCATCGTGACTCACTGAAGGGCGTACAGTGTGGAATGGGTAATGACTTACTGTTAAATGTCATCTGCGTGATTCAGGGACGTAGTACAGAAAACCTATAAAGTAAGTACAAAAATTGTTTTGAACTTTATTTTAAATTCTCTGTAATTTTTATCGACACATCGGAAGGAATTAAGTAGTTACAGCTGTTTGTTATCACTCGTATAAACAGTAAAACCGTCATGTCTCTTTGTCTGTCTGAAAATGCTAATCTCCGAATCTACTGGACAAATTATCAAGATGGAACTTGAGAATAGCTTGGTGCAACATATGTGCTTTACTTCTTCAAAATATGATCACAGCTAAAAACAGGAATTGTAATTTAAAGACTAATCTACAATTGTCATATCTGTCTGTCTAAACACACTAATTTCCAAAACAACTAGATGAATTTGAAAAATGTTCTGGCAGGTAACTTGAGGGTAGCTTGGGACAACATACAGGCTTTACCTCCATCATGGATTTATTAATAACAACAACAACATCCTAATATAAAGTATTAGGGGTCTGCTAAGCTTAGTAGTTTGGGTGTTTACAACTGTAGTGACACGATCATCAAGGGATAGTACACCAAAGAAACAACAAATGGTTGGTATTGTGTTTTTTTTTTTTTTTTTTTTTTTTTTTTTTTTTTTAAATAATAATAAAAAAACCTGCAGTAGCAGAGTTAAGTGCCACAATATTATCTTTATGGATGTCAACTAACACCGAATTTATTTGAATAGGATACAAGGATTTACAGATTTTGCTTTGTGTATCAAAAACTTAATGAAATTGCTTTATTCTTTCAATACTTTTTACTTATATTGACTTCTTGTTTAGGGAAAACGGATTTATTGATGAAGAGATCCTACAGGGGTTGTCTTCTACCGAACGAGGTACACAACCATAAAAAGTGATGGTATGCAAAGGCCCTTCTTTAAATTCCATTGCAAAGCACGAACGTATAGCAAGTTCTACACATTTTCTTAGAGCTCTGTAGTGATTCCCGACATCAAATTTACCAAATCTAAATATTTACAAATATATGGTTGTCCTAAATAACTTACTTTAATTCTCGGGTCATTCCACGTCAAATCAACGCAGAAAAAGACCATTTTCAACCTCACGTATCATTTTTTCTTGAA
Organism: Schistocerca americana; assembly: GCF_021461395.2. NCBI lineage: Eukaryota > Metazoa > Arthropoda > Insecta > Orthoptera > Acrididae > Schistocerca > Schistocerca americana. Next base: position 207,835,616 of record NC_060129.1, on the reverse strand, counting down.
ATTTGGCACAGGTTTACTACTGGTGTACACTTGAAAAAATACGAAAATTTCATGAGATTTGTCAATTTGTTTTTGAATTATGAAGTCCTAAAGTTGTCATAAATGAGCCCAGAAACAGGAAATGACCATTTTGGAAACTGCTGTAAAAGCTTTCATAATTGGTGACAGAATGAAGGTTCTCAAGACCGGATGACGTAGCTGTTGGTAAACCTTTCGGGGTATCGGGTTGTGGACAACGGTCTTATAGCCTGTAAGATTTACCGGCAGCAATTTCCTAAATGAGCCACACACCCAGAATCCCCTTTCCTATGACACACAAACACCGTAAAGGTTAACATTAGAAAAGAAATTTAAACAAAATTTAAATTTTTAGTGTAATTTTTTCAAAAAGCACACATTTTAAAAGTTATTCCACGAATAACCAGTACAGGGTGTACATGCGGACACTTTTTCCCAAGTGAAAATACGTTATAACCCAGGTTGAAAGTACATTTTTTCCACGTTAAGTTAAGATATACTTTCCTTCGAAGCTGTAAAACTTATCAATCCTTCGAATGGTAAAAGCTTTGTACACCAGCAGAGAATTTTCCGGGTCTTTAGAAAACTTAACCCAGTACAACAACACCACGTTTTGGAAAGATTTACGATGTGCGGCAACACGTACACTGCATATTTTTGTACTGTGAAAGTATAAACGTGAATTTCACCAAATACAGCACAACAACTTCCGAAGCACTGAAATCGAGATTACACTTCGAGATGGGGTTTCGTCAGCCAATCGTAGCTTCTGTGATGTGATTTTATCAGCCAATGACAGTGGATATTAAGAGCACAGGGTATGTGATGTTGTCAGCCAACAGGAAGATCACTTAAGTAGTGCGAACATATAAATAGGAAAAGTTAATGGTTTAAATCAATACACATACAGTATAGCTACAAGAAAAGATAAGCTTTTACAAACAGGGTGTCCCATTTATCTTCACCACCGTAAATAAGTGTTTGTTCAGATGCAAATTACAAAATGTTTCAAGCAAATGTCCTTTAGCCGTCGGGGGGACATCAATCGGCACGATTGCCTCCGTTGCAGCTTTGTTTTTTACAAAGATATGAACAGCGGTATGACTTTTTGAAATGGCACCCTGTATTTTTTTATTCAGTAATTCATTTCCTCTCCTAAAGACCTATTCAAAAATGTATCACAGTGTACCATTCACTGAAACACATTATTAATTACGTAGCACAACGCTGACGTTGACGCTCCCAGCACTTAGTGCAGGTACTCGGGGTAATGGAACACATCCACGTGCTGACATTGAAAGAGGACAAATGTAAACATACGTAGAATGCACACCTGTCATTCCGTCAACCACTGTCAGTTGAAGAGTTGCGGGAGTAGAATGTACACCGACAAAGAGAAGGTAGAAATGCTACTCATCTGTAGAGGGTGTAAGTCAGCAGAACAGTAATTGCAATACTGTTTTCTTATGTACGGGTACATTTAATACAGCAGTTTAGTCCTTTTAAATACTGTTGTGTAGAGTAGCCATACAGTAAAGGCTGTCCTTCCTACAAACTGCATCAACATAACGTTTGTTTTATTGTTGTTGTTGTTGAAGGTAGGTGAAACGCTACGCAGGCAGCGGAACTGTACAGAGAGCGACATCCTGACAAGAACCCAGCTTCCCGACACATGTTTTCTCGTCCCGTTGCGACGCTTCGGGGAACGAGAAGTTTCAGCCCAGGACAATGCAATCGTCCTAGACTCGTACAGACGAAGCTGCCGGAGTTACTGTTCTCACTTCTGTCGCTATGAATCTACATGTGAGCACACGACAGCTCGAATGTGAGATTGGCATTCCTAAAACCAGGGTACATCTTATTCTTACACGTCACCAGTTGCACCATTACCAAATATACATACATTAAGAATTGCGTGGGAACGATTTCCAGAATCGTGTACAGTTCTGTCAGTGGGCACAGCAGCAAATCCTTGCCAACCCGAACTATTTCTCCATTGTTCTATTTACTGACGAATGTTCCTTCTCAAACAAAGGACAGGTAAATACGAGGAACACGCACTATCGGTCCAGCGACAACCCACGACGGCTCGGACAGGTGGAACATCGGTGTCAGTGGAGAGTTAACGTCTGGTGTGGGATAGTCGGTACTACAATTATTGGCTCTTATTTCACCAATGGTGGTCTAAACGGCACAACGTATGCCAACTTCCTCAGCCAAATTCTTCCTCCTCTTCTAGACGGAGTGCTGCTACGAACCAGAATAATTATGTGGTACCGACACGGTGGGTGTCCTTGCGTGCACGTCGTGTTCTGAACCGAAGGTATCCTGCCAGGTAGATTGGTCGAGGAGGAACAGTTACTCGGCTTGCTAGGTCTCCCAATTTAAATCCTCTGGACTTTTTTCTTTGGGGATGCATTAAAGATGTCGTCTATCGCAATATTCCGACAACTCCAGAGGACGTGCAGGAATGTATCGTAGTGCCTGTAATTCTCTTAAGCAGGCAACACTGGAAGCAGTAAATAATTCTTTCATTCAATGAGTGCACCAGTGAATCGGTGTCCGGGGTCACCACTTTGTGCACCTTTGAATGTTCTACTCCTGGGCATTGGTACAGGAGAGTCAAAGTCAATTTTGTGCTACGTTTTTACTTGCTTAACATTTGATTTCTGACAACTCCAGCAAGTGGACGAGTTCGTGATCCCGGGATCAAACTCAGTGTTCTGTTATGCAATTAATAACGTTGTGTTTCAGTAAATGGTACACTGTGATACATGTTTGAATAGGTCTTTAGGAGAGCAAATGAATTACCGAATAAAATATACAAGGTTCCATTTAGAAAAGTCATACCGCTGTTCATACCGTTGTAAAAAACAAAGCTACAACGAAGGAAATCATGATGATTTGTGCCCCTCGGATGTCTAAAGAACATTTGCTTTAAAAATTTTGTAATTTGCATCTGAACAAAGTTATTTAGGGTGGTCAAGATAAATGGGACACCCTGTATAATACTGGTGATCAACACTGTTTTTCCTGTTTTCTTCCCAACGGTATGGTTAGGCAGGATCCTAAGAGCACAGCTTAAATTGCAGCATCTGAATATTCTGACAAGCACAGTTATAAATTTCATTGCTGTGCACTGAAGATTTCATATGTTACCTGGCTGAATGTGTGTTCCGTCAAGCACTTTAACTTTTTAGAAAAGCCAATTATCTGTGAAACTGCTCAAGAACTGAAGTAGCACGCCCCTCCTCCCTCCCCCCCCCCCCTTTTTAAGGGATAATTATACTTTTTGCCATTTTTACTGCATAATTCGTAATCTATGAAAGAACTAAAATAAATATGAAAACTAATCTTTACGCTCTGTCTTTTTTTAGCATGTGTTAGCCTTTAAGATACAGCAAACTCAAATGTGCTAATAAAATTTTAAATAATTGCATAAATGGCTTCTTTTCTGGGCCCAAAATTTTTCTAAGTGGTTGCTCCTCGACGTGACAAATTTTGAATGAGACTCAAAAACATGCGGAATTTAAGAAATTCATCACATATTTGCACATCTACATAACTCATCTTGGATAAAAGGAAATTTACTTTGAAAGTAACACTTCTCAGTCCACCATCCCCAATATTTTTCCACAACCTGTTAGATATGTGAACAGTTGTGATGTCACACTTATCAGAAGCAGTTTGTTGTCAGGAAGTCCTCGTCCTAAAGCCTTCGAAACATTTTGCTGTCGGGAAACGTTTGCGTGTGCACTGTATTTTGTTGTTGTAAATGGTGCATTTTCTTTACAGCGAAAGTTTTATTTTGGTGTTATTCACTTGTTTACATTTTACTGCTGCAGTAATATTCTGCAGTTGCGGGCTAGAGTAAAATTCTTAAAGTATCAGTTCTTAGAAGTCAAAATTACAAAAGTTTAACTGAAAACTGAAACAATAAAAACTTTCCGAAATTCTAAAAAAAATTCACAAGTGAAATAATTCTTGAGTTTCACGCAGATTTCCCGATTGTCCAGGAGTGTACACGCCTTGTACTTCTTGTACTCTATTCGGAGATTCGAGGGCCACCTTTCAAATTTATTTATTTATTTTTGTCTAGTGTCAAAATTTTTTTTTTGTTCCTTAAGTCAAATAAAAATTGTGTGGGCAGTGATTTTCAGCAGGTGATAAGTCAAGTGAATATAGACATCGAGACATTAATCCAATGGTCTTTTTCCATCAAATCTGCAATCGTTTCACATGATGTGTGACAATGAAGAATGACACGACATTTCCATTTTTCCCCCAATTTTAGTAATGACATATGGCACACAATTTGTTGTATACCATTTGGCATTAACTGTGATCCTCAATCTTCTAAAGCAAAGGTCACAATGTATAAGTTTAACCAAAGGAAAAGGCAATCATTTTCACGGAACTGCTTTGCGAACGAATCAAATTAGTAATATTCGGTTCATCTCAGTGCACCTAAATTTTCGACTGCAGCTTACAACACACATATCTCACCTCTCCATACAGTGTCGTACACAGATTTTCCATCTGTTCTGTCAAATTTTTTGAGTATTTCTTTATACCGATTGAGATAAGCCTGTTTTTCAGCACCAGTCTAATTCTGCAGAATCTACTGCAAACACATCTATTTCACGGCTAAATGTTGGTGCAATATCGAATGTAATGGTATTCCTCATGTCACCTATCTCTCACATGACAATCTCCTTCAATTGTGTTGCAAATGGGAAGGATGACAGAATTTCATTATGAATATTCCATAACTGGGATAGGGTCACAACTCTAGCAGCTTCAGTTTTGTTGAAATTTGTGCAGAATGTCCCTAAAGGACTCACAGGGAAACACGCTACATTCTTCAAAATGAGAAACACAGTAAGCTCCTTATCTTCGGCAAGCCACTACTTCCGACATAATAGAGTTGGGCAACTCCAACTTGAAATTCCAGCAACATTTTGGACAGAACACAGAAATGAAAGAAAGCAATGGCCATGCCACAATCTCTCTTCATACTAAGTGAAAAGTTACCCCGCAACAAGTTCGTATAATTTTTGACAATGAATAGGTAAAGAATGAAAGCTACTGAAAACACGATCATTTGTCATAGCCACCCTGCTGGAAAATTAGTGAACTGTTAAGTTTCCCACAATTCTATTCACTACATTGTGAGCTGCTTAAGTTTCCAAAAATAGTTAATTTTATCTATACTTGATACCACATAAGGCTAGAATTAACACCAATGAAAAGATCATACCATAGTCCAGCAGAAACACGAGGTTGGCCTCCATCCAAAAATCTTTTAGTTGTTCTTCCAGTATCCATCCTGAGGACATGTCCAAGCCAGGCTATTCTTCTACTTTTTATAATTCTTACGATGTCAGCTCCTCGTACGAGGCGGTCCAACTCTACATTCCAATATCCTGAGCTACTGCTCGTCAACACTCGTTAGCATCAAGTTTCGCATCCGCAGGTTAAAACTGGCCTGACTGTGACTTTGTATAGATGGAGCTTCAACTGCCTATTTCACAACCTAAGGCCAACAATTTCTTAAACATGTGCAAGCATCTATCTGCTTAGGATGTGCAGTTTGATTTCAGTTGACATGGAATTTGTGCTGTTAATATTAGAACCGAAATAGTCAAAGTTCTGCACATGTTCAAAATCTCCAATTTAATAAAAGAAAATATCAGATACCTTCATTTATGAGCATTCTAGTTGGCTACATCAACTGAGTCACAAACTGATTCGATTTTATTTCCACCGTTCGTGTCCTCGAGTTACCCACCAATACCAGCATGCAACCCAACAGCTGTGGACACTGCAAATTCACTTTTACAGTAGCAGTTTATCCCTATTTATACTGTTACTCTATTCTCCATTGTCGGAGTTAGTTCTTATATAGAAAAGACTTGTGGGCAGTATAAATGAAATGTTCAATTGCCTTGAAAGTGTATTATTTTAAATGAAGCTCCTGTCAGATTTGATGTAATGCAACACCGCACAAGACATAGTCCGAGGTTGCGGTCATAAAAATGCCGCAAGTGGGCTCAATCTTGATGAATTTGAGGAAACTGGTGCAAGCACACAATGTTTTAATTGTTTACATCAGAACTAACTGGCCAAAGAAATGAAGGAAAACTCTAATATATCTAATTGTTGAGGAAAAAAGTTTCATTTTGACCTCAGAGCTAATCCATCATACAGACTATGGAATAAATTAGGTGTTTCAGAAAGAAAGGTAAAATCAGAATGAAGTTAGGAAGCAGGAACACTTGCACATCCAAAAATTTTGTCAATTACATCCAAAGTGGCACACGACTGTACACTCAGTTCGTATGTGGACTAAATGACAGAATGTAATGTGATTGGCAGGGAACCGACACGACAATTAATATAATTCTTGTTTTTCTGTTTACAAATGTAAGCCATACTTTTGCAGCTTCGACGAAGCAACACAAAAGTAAAAATAAGAGCGTCTACTGGTGTTAAAAATTTTAACTTTAAGATACACACTGCATCAATTCAAAATTTTCCAGCACATTTGAAAAGATAGAGTGCCAGGGGCATTGCTTTCTGATCTCCATTTACATCAATTCTCTGTTCCGAAACAAAACGTCGTCCAGATGATAAGTTGCCGGCTCCTCGCTCTATAGGCATTATCGTGCATTTTGAGCTCTGAAGATGGTGGCCCTCGTGAAGGTGGCTCTAGTACCTGCTGTAACTTTGCCAAAGTTCGTGCAGGACTCTTTAAGTACATTCCATACAAATTTCAACAAAACTGAAGACGGGCCATTTGATGGCATCTCCCAGGCAAGATCATTACGAATGCCAAAAGGCGGTCCGAAGTATTACCGTCGACTGAGCTCGTATCGAAACCTTAAAAAAGCCACCTGATTGAAATCTTTGCACAAAAATCAAATTTTTCACAACAATATTTCCTTAAACCCACAGTGTAAACAAATTACTCTTGTAATTTCTGGGCTGCCATTGTTCTAACAAAAAAAGATAAATTTAGAAGGAACGGTCCAGCCTAACAGCAATATTTAGTGACGGTGATAAACACTCAGAATACGACCCTCGTAATGGCGCACCTGAGGCCAGGAACAAACGGCAGCACTTCGTTAGTTGCAAGTAGAGACCCGGACGAACAAGAGGAGAAGTGAGCCACTGCCATCACGGGGGTGCAGAATGCTTTTCATTTTAAACAGAAGCCGTGGCAGCTGCCGTGTGGACAGGTGGAGTGTGGCAGGCATTCCGTTTTGTATCAGTCTGCAACCGACAGAACAGTATTTCGGCCCACGAGAGTACAGGACTTTATGTACCGTAGCTGTGTACAGAAAATACTGTCAGCCTAGAGTGGCACAGGGTTCGTATTTATACACTACGTGCAGACAGGATTGTCCGAGTCAGCATTCTACTCGGTACCTGGAATTGTGACGAGGGTGCAAAATCTGAACTGCTAACTGCAATCGTGGCTGAAACATCGGTTTTTATCCAGCAGCAGTTGCTGTTGTTGTTTTCAGCCCTGAGGCTGGTTTGATGCAGCTCTCCATGCTACTCTATCCTGTGCAAGCTGCTTCATCTCCCAGTACCTACTGCAACCCACATCCCTCTGAATCTGCTTAGTGTATTCATCTCTTGGTCTCCCTCTACGATTTTTACCCTCCACGCTGCCCTCCACTACTAACTTTCTGATCCCTCGATGCCTCAGAACATGTCCTACCAACCGGTCGCTTCTTCTTGTCAAGTTGTGCCACAAACTCCTCTTCTCCCCAATTCTATTCAATACCTCCTCATTAGTTACGTGATCTACACATCTAATCTTCAGCATTCTTCTGTAGCACCACATTTCGAAAGCTTCTATTCTCTTCTTCTCCAAACTATTTATCGTCCATGTTTCACTTCCATACATGGCTACACTCCATACAAATACTTTCAGAAATGACTTCCTGACACTTAAATCTATACTCAATGTTACAAATTTCTCTTCTTCAGAAACGCTTTCCTTGCCATTGCCAGTCTACATTTTATATCCTCCCTACTTCGATCATCATCCGTTATTTTGCTCCCCAAACACCAAAACTCCTCTACTACTTTAAGTGTCTCATTTCCTAATCTAATTCCCTCAGCATCACCCGACTGAATTCGACTCCATTCCATTATCCTCGTTTTGCTTTTGTTGATGCTCATCTTATATCCACCTTTCAAGACACTGTCCATTCCGTTCAACTGCTCTTCCAAGTCCTTTGCTGTCTCTGACAGAATTACAATGTCATCGGCGAACCTCAAAGTTTTTATTTCTTCTCCGTGGACTTTAATACCTACTCCGAATTTTTCTTTTGTTTCCTTTACTGCATGCTCAATATACAGATTGAATAAGATCGGGGAGAGGCTACAACCCTGTCTCACTCCCTTCCCAACCACTGCTTCCCTTTCATGACCCTCGACTCTTATAACTGCAGCAGCAGTAGTTTCATACATTATGATGCAGTACCATACCCAGGCAACACTTATGTCGAATGACTGGCCGTGGGAGCCTACACTATTAAACCCTCTTTTATGTTTTTCAAGCAACTTTAAAAATCGTGTAAATGGCAGAAAAATGTAAATGTTACGAAATAGGTATTCATATCAAGTAAAATATTCAACTTTTTAATATATAACTGGTTAGATAAAAAGTCTACTCACCAAGATGCACCAAGAGAAAAGGCATATAAAGGAATTTAAATATGCCAGGTTTCGGAGCTAGTGCTTCCTTCTTCTTGCAGAAGGTTTGAAAGAGAAGGAAGGGTGAAGGAATAAGACGCAATATTTAGGAAATAGGTAGTGTTCGGTAAAGTTGCCCAGAATCCCGGGTCAGGGAGACGTAATGGACAGGATGAGAATGAAAGCCTGACCATTGGTGATTGCACTGGACAAGATTTGAGAGCTTAAAGGTGGAACATAAGATAACATGCAAGACAGAGATTACTGACAAAACATCGTGCACGAGTTAGGTTCAAATGGTACTAAGCACTATGGGACTTAACATCTGAGGTCATCAGTCCCCTAGACATAGAACTACTTAAACCCAACTAACCTAAGGACATCACACACATCCGAGCCCAAGGCAGGATTCGAACCTGTGACCGTAGCAGCCGTGCGGGTCCAGACCGAAGCGCCTAGAGCCGCTCGGTCACAGCGGCCGGCGCACAAGTTACTAAGTGCGGAAAGCTAAGTGCACTGCATGTGGTAGAGGTGGGAGGTGAAAAATAGCCAGAAAAGAAAACGAAAAATGTAGAAAGGAGTGAAGAAAGGAATAGTCACTTAGAAAGAAAGTAACAGTTACTTAAAAAGACAGCCAAGACTGAAGATACTGACCTAAGTCAAGCCCAAGTGTGTTATAATGTTAGTTCTCACTTGCAGAGTTCTGAGAATCCGGTGTCTTGGGGGAAGAATCGAGATGACACGTGCGGTGAAATGGGCACCGAAGTCAGGACTGTCATCTCGCAGGGCACACACTACAACAGGATATCGAGTGTTGCCAATATACATCCTCCGTCTGTGCCCATCGATCCCGACTGACAAGTAAGTGGTAAACGCGCCGACGTAGAAGGCCAAACAGTGTTTACGTAACAGCCGGTACACGACGTACCGTTTCACAGGTGGCTGTCCCTCTGACAGTATACGTTTTGCCAGGGTCGGAATAGTCGGTGGTAGGAGGGCAGCAGGGACGGTCACAGGGGTAGGAGCCGTAGGATAGGGAGACGGGTGCAGGAGGAGTGAAGGGTCCGACAAGGATATTGCGGATATCGGAAGGGCGACAAAAGTTATCCTAGGTGTGGTGGGAAAAATCTCAGACAAAATGGACTTCATTTCAGGGCACGATTTTAGAAAGTGACAGCCTCGGCAAAGTAGCCGATTAATACATTCGAGAGTAGGATAATACTGGGTGGCAAACGGTGTGCTCCGAAGTTTTCTTTTTTGCAGCGATCGGCAGTAGCCGGTCTGGATGTGACGGTCTGAGAAATCTGCTTTCGAACTAGGCAGGTGGGGTAGTTACATCCAGTGAAGGCAGAAGTGAGGGAGGAGGTGTACTGCTGTAAAGAGTCTCCATCCAAACAAATATATTTGCCTCGAATGCAGAGGCTGTACGGGAGAGAATGTTTGACAGCTGTACGGGAGAGAATGTTTGACACGGAAAGGACAGTAACCGTCAAAATGTGAGTACTGTCGTTTGTTAGTACATTCATTGTGGACACAGGTGTGTAGCTGAAATTCGACGAGGACGAGATCGACATCGAGAAAAGTGGCAAGAGATTCAGAATACGACCACGTGGAATTTAATTGGGAGAAGATATTTAGAGATTACAGAAATTTTAACAGGTCTGCCTCACCTCGAGTCCATATGGCAAACACATCAGCTGCATATCTAAATCAAACCAAGTACTGAAGGTTTACGGATACCCGGAAAGCCACCACCGTGCAGTCCACGAAAAGGTGGGCATGAGAAGGAGCCCACTGTTGTACCCCTGATCTGTTTGTACGCTTGCCCCTCAAAGTTGAAGTAGTGGTCTGTAAGTTTAAAGTCGATCAAGGTGAGCAGGAAGGATACCGTACATTTGAAATCAGGTTGGTGCCGACTGAGGAAATGTTCGGGAGCAGACAGACGACGTACATGGGCTACGGATCTGCAGAGGGAGTGGCAGCAGTCGCGACAAGTGAGGTGTTTGGTGGGAGTGGGGAAGGCACGGCTTTCAGACGATCTAGGAAACGGTCGGTATCTTTAATGCGGGAGAGGAGTGTGTGTAGTATACGTCGAAGGTGTCGATCGACAGAGGCAGGTATACGTTTGGCGGGCGCTTCCCAGCCGGCAACTACGAGACGGTCGGCGTGACTGGGTACGTGAATCTCGGAAAGGAGGTAAAAGGAAGGAGTGTGCGGTTTGGACGGGATAAGAAGTTCTACGAACTGAGGCATCAGTCCTCGTGAGGGTGGCGAGGTTTCGAGGAGGGACCGTAGGCGAGTCTGTACCGCAGGGACGGGTTTTCGACGGCAGACACGTCCCTCGTCTGCCGGGAGAATAACAGAGTTGTCGGCTTTCGGGGAACGCAAAGCCCGGAGTTCTGCAGAGGACAGGTTAGGGTCACACTGTAGAGTCCCGAGGGAGGTCGAAAAGCAATTCTGGACGCGAGGAATTCTCGGAAGGCACGTAAGGGACGATTCTGAGGTAGTGGTGACGGATCCGATCGGGACCGCGGTCCGAACTGTTAAGAGGCAGTGTTTGACGTCGTGCTCGCCGTCGGAAAGGTTTTGGCGTCGGGTTGCAAAGTGATACTTCCAGTTTACATTACGAGTGAAGGAAAGTAGATCCTTCACCAAAGCGGCACGATTAAATGCGGGTTTAGGGCCGAAAGCGAGACCCTCGGATAGTACAGATAACTCAGAGGGGAGAGTGCTTTACACTGAAGGTTACGAACACTGCACGACTGTGACTGGTTCCCGTGATTCTGAATGGAAACTGGTAGATGAGGCATACAGGTCACAGACTAGCCTGGTAAGTGCAAGAGGTTTCTCTATTTGAAACAGTTAAAGAGGCTGGTGTACAAAAGCATTATAGTCAGAAACGGGGACTTTACTTTTTATGTGTACATACTATAAAATCTGCATAATCCATTTTACTAACAGTACTAGCCCACAATTAAAAATGCTTATTTTTACAATAAGCATAATATTCCACTAAAATTCCAATTTTTTAATCAAAAAATGCAGAATAATAGTTTGTTTCAAATATTTCCTCGGATCATTTCTATTTATACTGCAGGTAGCAGCTACTGTAGCCGTTACCAGACGACGCTTGCAGTTAGTAATGTAAACAGTAGTCACGCGCTCCGTTTTTCCGTGCGTCGAGTTCATTTTGTGCGACAAAATGTCTGAACCTCCCAGTAGAAGTGTGCAATCACTACACAGGAAATTCACCTATCTGCTCACATTTTACGTGGTCAGACATGCGAATCTTCGTGCTCAGTGCGGGAATATTTTGAGGAGGCAGAGGAGGAGATGGCAATGCGACTCTACTGTCCGTAATGAAGGTAGTCTAAAGAACTGCAGACAATCTGAAGATACACGAAAATACTGTCATCAGAGTTTGGAAGGAAAAATGCCGTGTCAAATGGGAGGAGCCCGGTTCATCCAAACTGCGAACACCTGGTAAAGGAGGACGAACAGAACGACGAGCAGTTAAGTACGGCCCTTTTTCACAAGCTGCCGTTCGTCACCACATACACGGATATTATGGAAGACAAGAACATTCCACTATAACAAAACTGTGCGTTACTCCCCACAAGGCAGAGTTATTCGGCGAGACTTCTCTGGTAACGGTCGTCAAAGCTCTCCGTTTTTTATACAAAAAATTGACGGACAAAAAATTATAATGGAGAGAGTGACATCTTAGCGTGGCAGTGTCGGTTTTGAGAAACGTCATTAAGCTGCAATTCGAAGAAACCTGAATAAATGTCTGTCATTCAGACAGAAAAGACAGGACAGATGATAATGTATGTGTGAGTTCTGCTGCTCCCATAGGCAACAGTGCAACAATTATTGTCTCGCAAACCAGAATTGCATCCGGTTTCGTACCTAACTGTCTCCTCATTTACAAATCGAGGAAAACAAGTGACTACCACGAAGGAATGAATTGCAATAATTTTCTGAAGTGGTTCGAGGGATAGCTACTTGAAAACTCTGATCAGCCATCTACCATCGTAATGAGTAATGCCCCGTAGCATTCAGTTACTAAAGATAAAGTCTCGACCACAGCAACAAAAGAAGCTGACGATGTCTAACAGTTAAAATGCGACAGTTTGGAAATTCCACACAATTTGTGTACAGCAGAACTCGTGGGAATGGTGACAAAAAATAAGTCAGTTTCAACGGCATGTCGCTGATGAGGCAGTTAAAGACTGCGGTCACAGCATTCTGGGCTTCCAAAGTACCACTGCCACTTCCACACCTTCGAAATGGTGTGGACGCAGATTAAACGTTACTTGCAACAAACGATAAAAGCTTCACTATGACGAAAATTTGAAAACTGTTAGTGGAAGCAGTGAAACAATTAACGCCAGAGAAGAGGGAGTTGTTAAGGAAGGACGCAAAAGTGAAGCGAAGCTAGTAACACTAAGAGCATAATTGTATCCTCAGGCAATTCCAGTGACTCTTCCACGGACCAGAGCTCAGATAATGACAGTCTCGAGGAAAAAGTTATCCTGAACTAAGTGGCATTTACCCTTTGCCGTCATTCCTCTCATTTCTGCGTATCTGTTTCAGATTTTTGGCATAATGGTGAGTTCTGCATTCACAGAATAAATCTCATATTAAGAAATGCTTCTCTCCAAAAGCATCTTCAGGTAAATAGAGCATGAGAAAAAAAGACACTCTAAATTCTCAGTACGAGCCCTAAATTCACACATCTCGTCTTCACGGTCCTGACACAAAATCTATGTTGACAGAGTAGAATCATTCTGCAGTCAGCCTCAAATGACAGTTCTCTAAGCCTGCACAACAGTGCCTCGCAGAAAGACCGTCACTCTCTATCTAGGGATTCCCATCAGAGTTCACAAAGCTTCTCTGTAACACCTGCGCAGTGATCAAATCTACCGGTAACAAATCTAGTGACACGCCTCCGAACTGTTTTGACGTCTTTCTCTGACCCAATCTGGTGAGGTTCCCAAACACTCTAATGGTACTCGAGAATGGGTCTACTAGTGTTCTATAAGCTGTCTCCAAGAATTCTCCAAACAAAATGAAGTCGAGCATTCGTCTTCTGTAATATCAACCTAATGTGCTCATTCAATTTCGTATTGCTTTGCAAAATTACACCTAGATATTTAAGCAAAGTGACTGTCAAGCTGCATTCTACTAATGCCGTATTCGAATGTTACACGACTGTTCTTCCTGCTCAAACTTTTCCACAGTTCACAGTTTAGTGTGTGAGAAAAGTGCAAGCCGAGTTTCACGAATGATGTTTTCTAAAACTGTGCCGATTTGCAGACGTAAGCTTCTCAGTCTCCAGAAAGTTTATTATATTTGAAGTGAGAATATGTCAAAGGATTCTGCAGCAAACTGAAGTTGGGGATATCGGTCTGTAATTTTGCAGGTGTGTCGTTCGACCCTTCCGATACGCTACAATCACCGGTGCCTATTTCCATTCGCTCGGGACTTTTTGCCGGGCGAGAGATTTGCGAGAAATGCGGGCTGAGTACGGGGCCGGTGCCGTGGAGTACTCTCCGTAAAACCGAACTGGGCTTCTGTCGGGACGTGGCTGCTTACTCGTTTCCAACTCTTCCGGCCGCTTCTCTAGACCGAGGAATTGGCACGACAGTCAAACAGTGTTACGTTCGTGCAGTTCTGTCGCATAAGTAATTTCTTAAACTGAAATTTAAAACTAGAGTTTTTCTTTTGCCGCCACAGACTGGTCTGCAAGTGACCGGGTAAGTTCTCCCCCCCCCCCCCCCCACCCTACCGAGTGTGTACTCCCGGTCTCTACTGAAACTGTCACCGTCCGTTCGGATCGCGGCCACTTCCTCTGTAACGGAATTCCGACACGTTGACTCCCGAGCCGAGACTCTCGTTCTCTCGAATACTGTTTCGAGTCCATTTTCCGGGCGACGCTCAGCTACGGCCGGCTCATCAATTTCACTTCGTTTAACATATCACTTGCGCTCGGTACAACTGTCTGCGACTGTACAAACTGTGTGACCTGTACAGATACTACCACATCCGCGAGGGACACCGTACATGTGGAGACCCGTGTCGTCTCCGACAGGGCCCTCGGTGCTAGAGGCTACGTCAGAGCAAAATCGTGTCGGCTCTGTGGTCGGCAGTTTCACTCCCGACGGCAGTGGCAGAGACGGCCGTCGGACACTCGAGAATTTTGTTCGAATCGACACGGCTCGAAAACTGAGAACATTTCATTCGAACGGGCCGGTGCAAAAGACTCTGAGGACACACGTCTTTCCTCTACGGCGAGGAGACGTAAATTGCCGTGCGAGACTGCTGAAAAAACAGCAGAAAAAGAAATCGCGTCTGCCGAGTTCTTTAGCATTTTTGCAATGCCGGTGGGATGAGGAGGTAACTCTTCACTTTGCTGTAGTTGAGGATCACATCTGAACCGCTGCAGTAGACAGAATTTTGAATAGCGTACAGCGGACACGGTACGAACTCTATCTCTATGCCAGAAACCTACTCGACTGCCGTCAATTTTTGTCACCGACCTAGTCGCCGTTCGATCGGTAGTGGGTGGGAGTAGCCGCGGCAGTAGAACGGTGCCAGATTCGTGCCACTTTGATCGCTTAACTCACAGAAGTGATGTGGAGAATGCTAAGTTCCACAGAACAGTCGTCAATCTCTCCGACCGAGAACCGGACGACGACTTCTCGGCAGCATCGATAGAGGCCTCAAATTTTCACCACTCCCGTGACAATTTTCTATATTCTTAGTGGAATAGAGCAATGCACTCGGCACCTCTCACACGACGCAGCTGAGGACGTCAGACTAACCGCCGGCCGTACACTGGCAAAAGCTAAGCGAAATCAAATATTAGCTGGGAGGAATGACGTGGCTTACGCTCGCTGTGGTTTCGAACTATGAAGACTACCACTTAAAGGTGCTACACATGTTACAAAATGACGCGTACCGGAAGCTCAGTCACGACGTCACACAGGTCGTCGCCAGGAAGACAGGGAAGTTAATAAATGACGTGGTGAAGACATTAATGCCTCGTGCCGCCAAAACTCTCGGGCTTTACGGATTGCTGAAGATGTGTAAGGAAAATATCCCTCTTACGCTCATTGTTAGTGGAATTAGTTCCCGCACCTACAAACAGGCAATACATCTTGTAGGATTGTTACTGCCAAAACTGGGACGTTGTGAACACCATGTTGGAAACTCGCAGACATTTGCCGAAACACTCGAGAAAATGGAAATAATCAAAAAGCCATAACGGTTAGTCTGGACATAGTGTCACTTTTTACGAGGATGAAAGTACGAGACACACTGGACCTTTCGACCTAACAGTTTCCACCTGGAATCGATAAATTGTACCAGCACATTCTGACGACGATGTACTTCTCGTACTGTAAGGAACGTTACGAAATGACTGACAACACAGCGCCCGGTTCACCACTGTCTCTGGCAATCGAAAATTTCTTCGTGGAGCACTTTGAGGAGCAAGCTCTGAACTCGACGGCTCACGTCCGTCTCACTTCCTGGCGTACGTCTACAACTCCTTCCCGGTGCGGTCACACGGTGAAAAGTTGCTGCAGCAGTATAACACAAACAGTTCCCATCCCAAATCATATTTACCATCGAGATTGAAAACTGTGGCCGGCTACCGTTCCCGGACGTTTTAGTCCAACAGGTGGCAGGAGACCGACTCGATCGTTCAGTGTATATGAAACCGACATGCGCCGATCGATACCCAAATGCCGACAGTTTGCACCACTCTGTACACGAGTAAGTGGTCTCGAACATGTTAATACACAGAGCAAAAGTTATTTCTGACGACGTCTGAATTACTGCACTCGAGACACGTGTTCAGAGAGAACGGTTACAGCAAGAGAGATATTGCAGACGCTTTCAGTTGCCATAAGAGTCAGGACACGCGCTGCAGAGGCACGGACTGACGCCAGCGCTCTGGACCACCCCTGAGACACGAGAGTGCTGCGCCCTGTTAAAGACGACACAGCTTTCCGCATGCCGGGTGTACACAGTGAATGCGGCCGCATCTATATAGATCAGAGAATTTATACAGTTGCAGTGCATTGTACCGAGCACAAGTGACATATTACACAAAAGGAAGCTCGACGAGTCGGCCATTGCTAAGCACTGCCTTTAAAAAAAAACAGAGAGAGAGAGAGAGAGAGAGAGAGAGAGAGAGAGAGAGAGAGAGAGAGAGACCATACACTGTCTGAAAACACGACAGTCTCAGCTCGAGGGTCAACATACTGGAATTCCGTAATAAAACAGGAGGCTGAGATTACAACAACAAACAGTAACAAGTTCGACAGAGATGAAACGCGGTGCCAGACCTCAATGCCACTCGATCCTGCAGCGGACCAGAGCTGCTACGAGCTGGCCGATCATCATCTGCACACGCGTTACTTTGCTCTTCTCCGAGTGATGCCAGAGGCGGCAATAGTGGCTGTATAAGTGGAAAGCTGCGCCAGCCCGGACGGTCAGTAGTTTCACTGCTGACTACTACGGAAACGGCCATCGAGAACTCAAAAATTATATTCAAATTGACGCTGCTCGAAAACCGAGAAGATTTTAGTCGGACGTGCCGACGCGAAAGATTCCGAGGGCACACATACGTAGTACAGTTATTCCCAGGTTGGCAGCATTAGGAGACAAAGCACTAAATGCACAGCTTGCTGCGACTTCTACTGGTTCAAAACTACAGAATCCAGAAATCGAAGTTAACCAAGTAATGTTTGCAAATAGTGCTCGCAAGTCAGTGCCACCTGTGCAAATCGACCAGTTTTCCATTCCGCGCAAACACTGTTTCATTAAGTGTAAATGGAGGGGAATCCGAGTGGATGGACACAAAGGCAGGAGCTCATTAATATTAGGCACAAAAATTTGAAGAACCTTATAAAGAATGTTATAAACAAATAAAAATGCTAATTTTGGAGATGTGAAAGTGGGATTATACCAAAACACATTTTTGTCGGACTACCCTGGAGATACTAGTAGGTATCAGATAGATTATATAATGGTAAGACAGAGATTTATGAACCAGGTTTTAAATTTTAAGACGTTTCCAGGGGCAGATGTGGACTCTGACCACAATCTATTGGTTATGAACTGTAGATTAAAACTGAAGAAACTGCAAAAAGGTGGGAATTTAAGGAGATGGGCCCTGGATAAACTGAAAGAACCAGAGGTTGTACAGAGTTTCGGGGAGAGCATAAACGAACAACTGACAGGAATGGGGGAAAGAAATACAGTAGAAGAAGAATGGGTAGCTCTGAGGGATGAAGTAGTGAAGGCAGCAGAGGATCAAGTAGGTAAAAAGACGAGGGCTAGTAGAAATCCTTGGGTAACAGAAGAAATATTGAATTTAATTGATGAAAGGAGAAAATATAAAAATGCAGTAAATGAAGCAGGCAAAAAGGAATACAGACGTCTCAAAGGTGAGATTGATAGGAAGTGCAAAATGGCTAAGCAGGGATGGCTAGAGGACAAATGTAAGGATACAGAGACTTATCTCACTAGGGGTAAGATAGATACTGCCTACAGGAAAATTAAAGAGACCTTTGGAGACAAGAGAACCACTTGTATGAATATCAAGAGCTCAGATGGAAACCCAGTTCTAAGCAAAGAAGGGAAAGCAGAGAAGTGGAAGGAGTATATAGAGGGTCTATACAAGGACAATATTATGGAAATGGAAGAGGATGTAGATGAAGACGAAATGGGAGATAGGATACTGCGTGAAGAGTTTGACAGAGCACTGAAAGAACCGAGTCGAAACAAGGCCCCGGAAGTAGACAACATTCCATTAGAACTACTGACAGCCTTGGGAGAGCCAGTCCTGACAAAACTCTACCATCTGGTGAGCAAGATGTATGAGACAAGCGAAATACCCACAGACTTCAAGACGAATGTAATAATTCCAATCCCAAAGAAAGGAGGTGTTGACAGATGTGAAACTTACCGAACTGTCAGTTTAATAAGTCACAACTGTAAAATACTAACGCGAATTCATTACAGACGAATGGAAAAACTGATAGAAGCCGACCTCAGGGAAGATCAGTTTGAATTTCGCAGAAATGTTGGAACACGTGGGGCAATACTGACCCTACGACTTATCTTAGAAAATAGATTAAGGAAAGGCAAACCTACATTTCTAGCATTTGTAGACTTAGAGAAAGCTTTTCACAATGTTGATTGGAATACTCTTTCAAATTCTAAAGGTGGGAGGGGTAAAATACAGGGAGCGAAAGGCTATTTACAATTTGTACAGAAACCAGATGGCATATATAAGAGTCGAGGGGCATGAAAGGGAAGCAGTGGTTCGGAAGGGAGTGAGACAGGGTTGTGGTCCGTCCCTGATGTTATTCAATCTGTATATTGAGCAAGCAGTAAAGGAAACAAAAGAAAAATTCAGAGTAGGTTTTAAAATCCATGGAGAAGAAATAAAAACATTGAGGTTCGCCAATGACATTGTAATTCTGTCAGAGACAGCAAAGGACTTGGAAGAGCAGTTGAATGGTATGGACAGTGTCTTGAAAGGAGGATATAAGATGAACATCAACAAAAGCAAAACGAGAATAATGGAATATAGTCGAATTAAGTCGGGTGGTGCTGAGGGAATTAGACTAGAAAATGAGACACTTAAAGTAGTAAAGGAGTTTTGCTGTTTGGGGAGCAAAATAACTGATGATGGTCGAAGTAGAGAGGATATAAAATGTAGACTGGCAATGGCAAGGAAAGCGTTTCTGAAGAAGAGAAATTTGTAACATCGAGTATAGATTTGCGTGTCAGGAAGTCTTTTCTGAAAGTGTTTGTATGGAGTGTAGCCATGTATGGAAGTGAAACATGGACGATAAATAGTTGGACAAGAAGAGAATAGAAGCTTTCGAAATGTGGTGCTACAGAAGAATGCTGAAGATTAGATGGGTAGATCACATAACTAATGAGGAGGTATTTAATAGAATAGGGGAGAAGAGGAGTTTGTGGCACAACTTGACAAGAAGAAGGGACCGGTTGGCAGGACATGTTCTGAGGCATGAAGGGATCACAAATTTAGCATTGGAGAGCAGCGTGGAGGGTAAAAATCGTAGAGGGAGACCAAGAGATGAAGACACTAACCAGAATGAGAAGGATGTAGGCTGCAGTAGGTACTGGAAGATGAAGAGGCTTGCACAGGATAGAGTAGCATGGAGAGCTGCATCAAACCAGTCTCAGGACCGAAGACAACAACAACAGTACCATGTAAATATTCAGTCAGAGCAAATGACTAAACAACGCTACAGTTTTGCTACATTGTAATCGTGACTGGAATACTGCAGGTAGCAAAATGATTTATACTGACTAAATTCTGTACGTAATTCAGTTCATTGCTTCAATCAAACTCATTAACTGAAAAATTATGTACCTTTCACAAATCTGGTATTCGGTGGTATCACACTGCGCTCTCTGGCTCGGCTATTATAGCTGGTACTCCGTATTACTGACACTCAGATGACGGTGAAGTGAGGTAACCTGCAACAGACAAATTTACGTAAGCCAAAATTACTCAAATTTCCAAAAATTATTCGAAAATAGTTGCTCTATATTACACCTACACTGTGACTACAGTTGTGTCAACAACAGCACCCATTAAACTGTGCTAGAATCGAGTTCCGTATTCCGCAAACAAAGGGAAACACACCCGTCAGTGTCCGACATTAAGGTCTCAGCATCTAAACGACTGAATATAAAGGTGGCATCGATCCACCTATAGTCAAACGTCGCAGGAAATAAGACAGTGTGGTCCTGGGAATTGCGGTAGCAGATACAAAAATGAAATGCGAGGTGTTTACTGCACTGTGCAAGTAAATGTATTCACAACTGTCTGGTAACATTTGGACAACACAAAGTGTGGCAACCCAAATGTGATGTAATACAATTTTCCCAAATGCACCACTGGCCTGCAAAAGAAGGAAAGGCTTCGAACTTTGTGGTAACTTTTTAGTTCACTACTGTGCAATACACAGCAAGAATATAAGAATTTAAAAAGCCACCACAAATTCCTCACAAACCTCACCTACTGAGAGATAAAGCTGCCATCAGCCAGAGGGTAGTTTCAAACAGCAGACAGTGCTGCGTTCATCTGCCGGGTGGGATCCCGCCACACGAGGTACGGCCTCACCTCGCTCCCACCTCTAAATTGACGCGTCTAGACAGTTTTTACAAATCGGGACCTACAATTCGGTGCAGAACAAAGCACTGTGCAATCCCACATTTTCAACAAAGCCAGAGGTGAGAAATGTGACAAATTACTGATAAAAATCTTACAAATGACTACGGAGCAAACCTGAGACCTTCGCATCCAAAGTCCGGCAGTTTACTGTGGAGCCACCAATCTGCACACCTCTTCGACGGTAGAATTTTTTTAACTCTTGAGGTGGTGTGCAATATGAAACACTATGAACAGAAACAAAATCACTTCAATTTAACTGACAATCAACGATTAATGTAACGAGATGCGTACAGATAAAGTGAATGTGACTGCACACAGAGTATAGTTAAATTAAGGACTAGACGAATAGCATCTGACGGAAGGATAAATTCACAGACGGGCAAATGTTAACTGACACTCGTTCCACAGCCACAGGGGCAAAGGGCGAAGCCTTCGGTAGCCGCAAAAGTAAAATATTAGCACAGAATCGGCCCCAAAATAACGGGAGGTTTTATCACGTGTCGAGGTTGTCGGTGGATCAAAAATCAGTGTCCCGACACCAGTGGACGAGACACAAAAGTTAAAGAGACAGTAACAAAAGAAAACCTCACACCTGAGGATTCTGCGTCAAAATACTCCTTCACAAAGGAAAATCGAGGAATGCTCCTACCGTCATTTAACTGCCATACCACCGCCAAAACGAGTGACACGACAGACGTTACTCTCGGTGTCGATAATACGACGGGTACGGGTGTCCTCCGGTGGGGGAGAAGATCGGGTCGAGTCAAAATCGGCCAGTCGTCGCCAAAAACTTTATTTCCCTCACGGAGTGTACTGCGAACTCGTATTCCTGTCGGGCCGGGCCGGATTAGTACGGCAGCGTCTCGCCCCGGACCTCGTCACACGAGGTGCAGCAGTTACTGTGCCGCCTGCAGCTACGTCTAACTCGCCACGGTGGTGTCGAAATCTACCGACACGGGCGTGCTCGGGCAGTGGGCACCGCCGCGGTGCCAGGTGACACAGCTGGGCCGTAAGCAGGCGGTCCGGTCTCTCGGTTACAGACAGTGGAGCGGAGACCCACACTGCGGCAGACACTGACCGGTCAATTTGGAGACTGGTCGCCCGGTATTTATAAGAGCCAAAGGGAGTCTGTAACGGTGCCACGAACGTAGAGTACGCCACGTGCCGAAGCGTTTCCGGTTTCGGTGACTCGCCCTTCACTGACAGACAGCCGGGCCGAACCACCTAAATGCCTACTGTGCCGGCATATTACAGCCAGTGACTTCCCCGCATCGTTACGACGAGTGGCTTCGACCCCCGACATTAATTAGGCCCTCCGGTCCGACGGAGACTGTATCGAGTTCTGCACAGAATTTGTAACTGAGTTAGCTCCACTCCCGAGTGTTCTTTATAGTAGATTTATTTTTCCCCGCATTTGGGAAAAACCACGAGGTACACTGTCGACAAAAATGTGGGTACAACTTATTGGCAGAATCACTCTCCTGTATCATTCTCATCTAAATATGCTCCAGTATTTTGCAAGAAACAGAGTTCTAATATAATGAACTAGCGAGCATAAGTGAACCTTCACAGAAATCACAATAGGTTCCAAAAATATGTAACACACTAAACTCGACTCTCAATCATTTCATTTCACACAATTTCCTTAGTACAATGGACAGAGAAAATCAGAACGATTTGGTGTTCCTGGACTTTTGGAGTGAGAATCCTATCAATGATTCCTGGAAAAAATACATTACTGAAACTTTACGAGGAGCTGTCAATGTTCTCTAAAACTACTAATCGGCAACGTCTGTTGAAGCTGTCAGAGGATGTGGATGTAGCGATTGGGATACAGCCAATTTGAGATGCTGTAACAATATTTCTGTGTCAAAATGTGTTTACTATAACAACAACCTTACCCACAGGGTGCATCAAACTGAACTTTTTGAAAACAAATCATCATTTAAACACAAACATACACTAAAGAACTGTGCACAGCACACGTAGTGACACCAGAATGAAAAGCATAACGAGCTTTACAAACTCGCCAGCCGACAAACCGACTGGACGTGTGTAGGTTCTTTGTACAACTGACTGATTAATTTTTCCTGTAGGGCAGTCGTACCCAACCACCCGACAGCCGAACCCCCTGACCACTTCACCGGATAAGATGTGTCGCGCCAACCACCTGACAAAAGTTGGTCTTCTCTCACTCCGTGCACGATTAAACATTCTTCAAATGCTACTAACGTGACAGAAAGCAAGGTGGACGAAACTTTGTTGCCAGAGTTACTAGAGAAATTTAAATGTTCCAGATGTTTCGAGAAATTCATTATTTAATGGATTAACTTGGGACATAGAGACAGCAAAAGATATTTTCTTATAACGTTCTGTATTCAGGTTTTATTTCTGATACTTCTTGAAAATAGAATCTAAATGCTGAGATACAGGCAGAATAGATTTGAGATTTCATTTCTGATACACATCGGAAATAAAACCCAAAAACAGAGCTATAGACAGATGAAGGACTTATGAATAAAATATACTTGCTACATTGTTAGAAATGTTACAGAAAATCCTGCCTAGACTTCTGCTATGAAGAGCAAAGTGTAGAACATTTTTCCAGTTCTGACAATTGCTAAATGCTTCACTTCTTATGCATATCTTTCTGTATTTATTAATTATAGACAACACCATTTGTAGCCTTACTTCTCATAACCTGAAATGAATTTCTTAAATTTATAGGGACATCTTTCATGCTGTATACAAAAATAAATTAATAAAGTTTACACGCACATCATCTGATTTATCACGACGTATTTCCACCGGTAACTACACACTGCATTGCAGGTTTCAGGAACATTTTTAATAAATAGTCGTGGTGTGGAGATACGACAACAGTGAATCTGAGGTCCTCTTACCTTCCGCCAGAGGCTGGAAACCGTATTGTGGCTAACAGCCCACACCCTCACAGCTTGCAGCCTCTCTCACTATTTTATTCCCGATATTCTGCCCCCCCCCCCCCACCAAGTTCAGAATAGTTTGATGATGATCAGCAGCTCTGAAAAGCATATGTCATTCATTCTTAGATAACTCTGGGAATCATTGGCTCCCAGCTCCTTAAACACAGGACTGTGGGTGATTTCTTCTTTTGCATTAGCCACTCCTTTGCCCGTACTTTCTCTCAGTTTTTATTGGCCACATTACCTCTAATACGGCAAAGGTGAGTCCCCATTTTTGTTTCTGCCTCATACAAAGTGACACTTCATCGAACATAACCACAGTGAACTTACTGTAAACAATTCACACTGTGGCAATGCAATTGCCGAGTGGGGCCAGGTGGGCCACGTGTATGGCCCTTAAATGAAAATGAGGTACCTCTTTTAAATCTAGACTTTGATGAGAACACTGCATCATTTCCTGATAAGATATTCCATTTAGCAGTCCATCTTTCAATCACTTTTAGTTAAAAGTGAACTTCAGCATACTGATGTAAATATAATTACATTAGTGCAGATTTTAGCATTGGGAAAAATATAATCAAATTACGCAACAAGTGTATTCTTGTGCTAGCAGACGTATTTCTAGCCTTAATTTTACGAGCGGGAAACATCCTCAAATCGTATACTGTTGTGGCTACCTGACACTGTCAGCCGAAGAGCGATCTCTGAATTTGAATACTGTAGTATACTTCCTGGTGAAGTTCATTTGCACAGATTGCAAGCGGGGAAAAAAGTGCACTGTCATTTAGTCACGGGCGTACTTCAGAGCAACACACTGAAGTTGCGCCAGTGTAACATTATACAATAAAATCACGACTGTGCCGAACACGCACAAAAATCTCTGATCAAATATATTTGGACCACAGGATATCGCCTGCTGTGCCTGCGTAGACAATACTTTTGATTCCGATTGTCTACAAATGTTTTTTTTTCCATTTAATTTACAGTTAAAATTTTCCCAAAAAGCTTAGAACTATGCGTCAAGTACGGACATTACCACAGGTTAATTAAGCTGGGAGTGTTTTCGCACTATTTCGTTTGGGTAATTACCGTCGAGGAGACACTAGGGTCTACAATAAGACTCTTTCACAGAATTGTAGATTATTCCTGAAAGATCAGAGATGAGGGAGCAGTTTTGAACCCTGCAGACAGTCAGAATACACAAACTTTGAACTATGACATCCAAGAACAGGGGGAAAGAAGGCAAAATACGGAAGAAAAATTATGAGAAATCTTGAAACTTAGTGAAAAGATTTCCACTTGCTACCAGAATGACAGAGGGAATATCTTCATAAATACGTAGAGGAAAATAACATGCAGCGAACCAATACTCAAAACTTTACAGGTACATACAAAGAAAACAGAATATGTAAGAAAGAGTTCTGATGCCGGTCATACAATGAAGGCTTCCGCGACCGGATGTTTCAGCTGCTGAGAATTCTTCCGGGTCGTATGGCCGTGGTCCACGGAACTCCTCTATCCCTGATGTTTCGTCCGAGGCTGCGTCGGACATCTTCGAAGGTGCTGACGGTCGTGCCGAGTCGGCGAGGCTTGGCACAACCGGGGGCACCTCCGAAGATGTCCGACGCAGCCTCGGAAGAATCGTCGGGGATAGAAGAGTTCGGTGGACCACGGTCATACGACCCGGAAGAATTCACAGCAGCATTCTGATGCTTAAAATTCCGAAAAGAAAGGTATCTTACCACCTGAGTGAGAGTTCAGGTACCATTTTTCAAGAGACTGCTTTGTGCAGCTTTTCTTGTTTTATTGTGTGGGAAAGTGGTCACTTACAATTCATCAAACAAAATACAGATTGTGTGCATTAAAGCCAGTCATACACAGGTGTTTATATTTCAAGTAACTTTCATTCCGTAATTTATGTATCAGTACAAATACAGACCTAAGATTAATAAACATGTAAATTGGTTATTAGTAATCCAGATATTTCAGTTTGGTTTTTCATGGAAAGTACCCATTTCATCGATAGTTACCACTAAAATCTCTATTTCTTTTACATAATACAGTGGTCTTAAATTTTATATCTCAAAAATTCCTTCCTTCATCATTTTGAAATTTAAAGGGAAATACGGAAGCGTCCGATCCCGCCCATCTGCTTTGACCCATAACGTCACAAATATGGCGGAAACAAAAACAAACACACACACACTTTCCACAAGAAGCCTAATGACACTAACAGGACAAGCGCGGGAAATGGGGTGTTTTGGGTGGGGGCAAACTAAATATAAACAAATTTAGACGCCTTGCGTAGCTACAACGTGTAAGTGAAGACAGCCATGCATGAATACCCACCCACCTCCCCAGGGGTCGTAACCCCTGCAACCCATAGAAGATAAAGATGCTTCAGTAGCTGATCAGTGTTTTTTGTCTTTTTTAAAAAAAAAAAAATCTCACGGGATAGAACGAACAGATCAGAAAGATAAATATAATAAACTAAAACAGAAATTGGAGGACACAGATAATTAAAATAAGTAATAAGTGTTTTTAAATTTAAAAAAAAATCTCACAAGATAGAACGAACAGATCAGAAAAGTAAATAAAATAAGATAAAACAGAACTGGAGACAGCCACACTCAAACCAAACTCCGCGCCGTCATGACGTCACACACAACACCACCCTTACGTCACGGGGTCAAAGCCGACGCGTGGGATCGGACGCTTCTATTGACCCATTTAAAGCATTGCTTGAATACACGCAGACCTATCTGAAAAACACTACACCTTTATAAGAAAAAAAGTGTTTTGAGATTTTTCAAAATAATTTCTTTTTGAAATTTCACTAAACTCAAGCAACTTAAAGCAAGATCTTTACAATGTCATCAGCTAGCATCAACAGTTTTGAAATTACTGACTGTTAACAGTAGGTACTCTCAGAAAAACGACATATTTCTAGTTTTTGATATTTGAAAGCCAAATTATTGAAGCACTGAAGAGTATGCAATTTTGTTTAGTCTGACAGTACATACAAAACCTAAAAAGTAACACGAGGTGCAAACCTTAGGTCGATTTGAAGTGGACTGGCCCGATATTAAGGAAGGGATACGAGACACCTCAATAAAACGACACATTTAACACTTCTTTCAAATATTTATTCACTGATGTCCTACAGGATGATTTCTGTAAACCCCCCACTAAAGAGAAAGAAAATGATTAGAACTATGTTTGGGATTCACAAATCTACATCTTCCAGGCATCTGTTTAAGCACCTGGGATTTATTCACTGATGAAATTTGATATAAAAAATTCACTATAATTTGAGAGTAATTCATTTATACAATACTGCAAAAAACAATGTAGCTAACCTTCCCATTAATGAACCCAAGTTTGACAGAGAAAGATACATAATGCTTAAGAGAATGCAGAAGCAAATTCAAATGTCATTTGAAATTGCTTTTTCTTAACAAGTCAGACACCATAGAAATATTCAGTAATACAAAAAGGTAAATACATCCAGCATGTAGCCCCATATTATAAATAATTGGCTCTCAATCTTTGCCTTGAGACCTATCACAAATATGGTATGTACGGAAGACGGCACTAACTAACTATACGATACGCATCATTAAACAAAAACTCTGACAGGATAATAAAAGTATTATGCACCCAAAAACTTTTTTTAAAGTCTCTGCGTTTATAATAATGTACCATAAAATAGACGGGTGGCAGTGTTTCCTAAAAAACAGCCCATCTTTCACAGTTAGCTGTTGTTCTTACAATACAACACGGCACATGTGTTCTATTTTGCAGTGCGGCAAAGGGTGCTGAATCAATAATGTAAATGGAAGGATAAACACCAGAATACGTACCACAAGGTTACCCATAGCCTTTACATCAATGTCGTGTAGAAAAACTGGCAGTGCAAACGAGAAAAGCGCCATCACAAATAGAAAGTTTCAAAACAACAGCTTCTAAAGTCTTCGTTGAGGTATTCCATACCTGACAGATGAATAAAAGAAAAACATTATATCCCCAACTCCTCCTCTCCGATAGGATTTGGGTTACCAAAAATACTCTCATACGACACATTTTCTGCGCTTCGTAGGTGTTTCCTTTGGCTGCACTGTAAAGTTCATTGCAGGTGCTACTGTTGAAGATGGACCTATTGCTGACAGTGACGGGTATCGCTCGACTGTTACTGGTGTAGAGTCTCGGGCTGCCATTGGCGAGGACGGATCCTCTGATGACTGTGTAGGGCATCCT
Organism: Schistocerca americana; assembly: GCF_021461395.2. NCBI lineage: Eukaryota > Metazoa > Arthropoda > Insecta > Orthoptera > Acrididae > Schistocerca > Schistocerca americana. Next base: position 207,807,452 of record NC_060129.1, on the reverse strand, counting down.
TTCCCTTCTGCTGTCGTCATGGCTCTGGCTGAAAGTTTAGGATGTTCTGTTACAGGCGTAGGGTCCTCTACACACGGTACATAAACTGTTCCCACACCTCGCATAAAAGAATGAAACACGCACCCGTTTCCAAATACACTTTCCCTCCAAACGTATTCATCCAAATGACTTTGCAAACCGCTGCGCCGTCTCTTCCCTCTCCCCAAAACTCTCTTTACTTCCTCCCAACATTGCTCCATGGTACCAATCACTTTATTATGAAATTGGTAATTGTGATCGTCTGCAAAAGTCTGCAGGTCCACTGCCCCTTCATCCTCATAACTCTTCCACGTATCTGAACATATCACAGTCCCGTCCTCGACATGTTCTTCAAGAAGGCGTTGCAAAGTCCTTGCATCCCTCTTATCAACTATTTTCAAAACCAGGTCCCCACGTTCTTTCCCACAAACGACTGCTCCCCAAACCCAAAGTTCTGGTAACCACTTTCCTTTACGATTCTCAGCAACTCCGAAACACGATTCGCCCATCTCAACCACAACACCTGGGCCACCAATCTTCCCTCTCTTCTTCAACAACGCTGAACAAATTTCCCTACATGACAAAAACCAGTCTCCGACTGATCTCTCGCTCAAACCTGTCATGCGACTTGTAGATACAACAGACTTGCGCATACAAAAACAGTACGACATCAAAACAATAGTTCTAATGCTAAGCCTCGCAGTTTCAAACCATGTCCCTTTGCGAACGGACCTCCATACGTCGTCTTTTCGGCATCGCCACATAAGCAGATCTCTGCATCTTTTTGGTGGGACTTTAGCACAGGACATGAGCTTCCGGCATTTAGCACATATATATTTATCACCAAGAACACCAAAACTCCTCAGAAATTCAAACATACGATTATTATCGTCCAAAATAGCATTTAGAGTCACAATAGTCATCGCAACTCCTTGATCCCTACGGTCTTCATCTTCACTTCGTTCACTACACGACGAAGCCCACGAGTCTCTTCTACGGCGATTGCCCACACTACAACAAGTATCACGTCTGACATCCATTACAAACAGTCAAACACGTTACACAGTACACACTACAATTCCGATGTTCGCAAACATCAGACAGCGCGGGAACCCGGAAGTCAAAGATACGAACTACGAAGATATGCCGACAGACAGACTTATGCTTGGAGACTGCAAATCGTAGAGCCGATCGGGTGAACTCGGCTAACTTCGGTTTGGCAGACATTGGGTCTGCATACGACGAGCTCCCGCTACAATATAGCTACCACAGCCGACCAGCTGTGGGTAGCATTCATTTCACGCTAGGTGAGGAGAGCCCTACGCCATAGTGACGTAGGTTCTCGTCATCGTTACGTAAATAACCCAAATCGACTACATGAGTACATATACTGATCTTTGCTGTCGTACCGATAACGTCAACGGTAAATGTAAATACATGGGTGATCTATACAATCGAAGTGACAGGAGTTGTGTGATATGCTGATCCTAGTGGACCGATAGTCTGAACGAAGGAACCGTAACGAAAGTATAAATATCATGTGTACAGAAGCTTGTGTTTCATGAAAATAACGAATGTCGGAAGGAAGGAATCATAACCATAACGAAAGTTAAGAAAGTGTCTAGTCATTTTTTTAAATCTGATTAATCGTGCGTAAATAATGTGGATAAAAACGTGAAATAGGGAGAAATTAAAGTGTTTCGTATTTTTATAAAAGCCGATGAATTGTACACAATTCATGTGGGCAGACACGTTAAACTGAAAAATTGTGGTGGTTCCGATGTTGGTGGAAATATTATACCATCTAGTTCCATTTAATTTTGCCTTCATGTTGTAAATTAACTAAGAAAATTTTGCTCTCCAGAAATAAATGTTTGCTGCTGATCATAATGTGCTGACCTTTTACAACATGCGTCATTATTTCTTTATAAGCTGTATATCGTGAAAAAAACGACAAATAAGTCACATTTACCAGCATTTTAAGCATCTGAAAGCAGTGAGTACTGTGCCATTTTTAGCTACTTTTTGTATGACTTTCACTCAGTATGGAAATAGCTACAGTAATCATGCTATACACCCACAAAATGTATGCCATGTCTATTGAGAGAATAAGCACAGTATGCCACCATCACATACGAAACATCACATAGTTCAAGAATCATTCACGAGTACTCTTCAGTCACAAACTTTCTTTAAAAGGAACTTCATCCTTTGTGTATTGATAAACAAAATGTGCAGTTACTAATAAAAATTCCTATTAAGTGTACGGCTGACATTCATATGCTTCTAAGAAAATTCTTAATGCCTCGGAACACTTATTACATTCATCCATATTACAAACAATCGTAAGTTTTTTAATGGGAAAAGTGTGACTGAAGCTGAGAAGGTTCAAGGAAACTTTTGACATTTTCAGTTATTTGGTTAAAGATGCAGTGGGTACCTGGTGCTTAAAGGTGACAGACACCTCAGTATTTGGATCTAGCAAGTGGATCTATACTCTAGGTGATCAGTTAATGTACTAGTAATTTGAAATGTAAAGTGCAAAACAGTTTGAAGTTTTCCCTTAGATGCTGCCACCAAATGAGGTAATCGTTACTAGCATTTAGCTCTCTGTATAAGATTCAATGAAGTAAGGAACACCTCCCCCCCCCCCCCCCCTCCCTCTTTCAAACTGTACTGATTCAGATATTGTACTTCTATACAGCTGCCAATATGCCTACTAGAGTTTTAACTGGTTGGATAAAAATACTAAATCCCAAGGTAACAACTTATAGAGAAGTATTTCTCTCCGACTGAAATCTACATCTATACTCCGCGAGCCACCTTACGGTGTGTGGCGGAGGGTACTTATTGTACCACTATCTGATCCCCCCTTCCCTGTTCCATTCACGAATTGTGCGTGGGAAGAACGACTGCTTGTAAGTCTCCGTATTTGCTCTAATTTCTCGGATCTTTTCGTTGTGATCATTACGCGAGATATATGTGGGCGGTAGTAATATGTTGCCCATCTCTTCCCGGAATGTGCTCTCTCGTAATTTCGATAATAAACCTCTCCGTATTGCGTAACGCCTTTCTTGAAGTGTCCGCCACTGGAGCTTGTTCAGCATCTCCGTAACGCTCTCGCGCTGACTAAATGTCCCCATGACGAATCGCGCTGCTTTTCGCTGGATCATGTCTATCTCTTCTATTAATCCAACCTGGTAAGGGTCCCATACTGATGAGCAATACTCAAGAATCGGACGAACAAGTGTTTTGTAAGCTACTTCTTTCGTCGATGAGTCACATTTTCTTAGAATTCTTCCTATGAATCTCAACCTGGCGCCTGCTTTTCCCACTATTTGTTTTATGTGATCATTCCACTTCAGATCGCTCCGGATAGTAACTCCTAAGTATTTTACGGTCGTTACCGCTTCCAATGATTTACCACCTATGGCATAATCGTACTGGAATGGATTTCTGCCCCTATGTATGCGCATTATATTACATTTATCTACGTTTAGGGAAAGCTGCCAGCTGTCGCACCATGCATTAATCCTCTGCAGGTCCTCCTGGAGTACGTACGAGTCTTCTGATGTTGCTACTTTCTTGTAGACAACCGTGTCATCTGCAAATAGCCTCACGGAGCTACCGATGTTGTCAACTAAGTCATTTATGTATATTGTAAACAATAAAGGTCCTATCACGCTTCCCTGCGGTACTCCCGAAATTACCTCTACATCTGCAGATTTTGAACCGTTAAGAATGACATGTTGTGTTCTTTCTTCTAGGAAATCCTGAATCCAATCACAAACTTGGTCCGATATTCCGTAAGCTCGTATTTTTTTCACTAAACGTAAGTGCGGAACCGTATCAAATGCCTTCCTGAAGTCCAGGAATACGGCATCAATCTGCTCGCCAGTGTCTACGGCACTGTGAATTTCTTGGGCAAATAGGGCGAGCTGAGTTTCACATGATCTCTGTTTGCGGAATCCATGTTGGTTATGATGAAGGAGATTTGTATTATCTAAGAACGTCATAATACGAGAACACAAAACATGTTCCATTATTCTACAACAGATTGACGTAAGCGAAATAGGCCTATAATTATTCGCATCTGATTTATGACCCTTCTTGAAAATGGGAACGACCTGCGCTTTCTTCCAGTCGCTAGGTACTTTACGTTCTTCCAGCGATCTACGATAAATTGCTGATAGAAAGGGGGCAAGTTCTTTAGCATAATCACTGTAGAATCTTAAGGGTATCTCGTCTGGTCCGGATGCTTTTCCGCTACTAAGTGATAGCAGTTGTTTTTCAATTCCGATATCGTTTATTTCAATATTTTCCATTTTGGCGTCCGTGCGACGGCTGAAGTCAGGGATCGTGTTACGATTTTCCGCAGTGAAACAGTTTCGGAACACTGAATTCAGTATTTCTGCCTTTCTTCGGTCGTCCTCTGTTTCGGTGCCATCGTGGTCAACGAGTGACTGAATAGGGGATTTAGATCCGCTTACCGATTTTACATATGACCAAAACTTTTTAGGGTTCTTGTTTAGATTGTTTGCCAATGTTTTATGTTCGAATTCGTTGAATGCTTCTCTCATTGCTCTCTTTACGCTCTTTTTCGCTTCGTTCAGCTTTTCCTTATCAGCTATGATTCGACTACTCTTAAACCTATGATGAAGCTTTCTTTGTTTCCGTAGTACCTTTCGTACATGATTGTTATACCACGGTGGATCTTTCCCCTCGCTTTGGACCTTAGTCGGTACGAACTTATCTAAGGCGTACTGGACGATGTTTCTGAATTTTTTCCATTTTTGTTCCACATCCTCTTCCTCAGAAATGAACGTTTGATGGTGGTCACTCAGATATTCTGCGATTTGTGCCCTATCACTCTTGTTAAGCAAATATATTTTCCTTCCTTTCTTGGCATTTCTTATTACACTTGTAGTCATTGATGCAACCACTGACTTATGATCACTGATACCCTCTTCTACATTCACGGAGTCGAAAAGTTCCGGTCTATTTGTTGCTATGAGGTCTAAAACGTTAGCTTCACGAGTTGGTTCTCTAACTATCTGCTCGAAGTAATTCTCGGACAAGGCAGTCAGGATAATGTCACAAGAGTCTCTGTCCCTGGCTCCAGTTCTGATTGTGTGACTATCCCATTCTATACCTGGTAGATTGAAGTCTCCCCCTATTACAATAGTATGATCACGAAATTTCTTCACGACGTTCTGCAGGTTCTCTCTGAGGCGCTCAACTACTACGGTTGCTGATGCAGGTGGTCTATAGAAGCATCCGACTATCATATCTGACCCACCTTTGATACTTAACTTAACCCAGATTATTTCACATTCGCATTCGCTAATAACTTCACTGGATATTATTGAATTCTTTACTGCTATAAATACTCCTCCACCATTGGCGTTTATCCTATCCTTGCGGTATATATTCCATTCTGTGTCTAGGATTTCGTTACTGTTCACTTCCGGTTTTAACCAACTTTCCGTTCCTAATACTATATGCGCACTATTTCCTTCAATAAGAGATACTAATTCAGGAACCTTGCCCTGGATACTCCTGCAGTTTACCAATATTACGTTAACTTTTCCTGTTTTTGGTCTCTGAGGACGGACGTTCTTTATCAACGATGATAATGTCCTCTCTGGTAAGCCGTCAGGTATTTTATCGTTTCGCCCAAGGGGGGGTCCCTCTAACCTAAAAAACCCCCGTGTGCACGCCACACGTACTCTGCTACCCTAGTAGCTGCTTCCGGTGTGTAGTGCACGCCTGACCTGTCTAGGGGGGCCCTACAGTTCTCCACCCAATAACGGAGGTCGATGAATTTGCAACCATTATAGTCGCAGAGTCGTCTGAGCCTCTGGTTTAGACCCTCCACACGGCTCCAAACCAGAGGACCGCGATCGACTCTGGGCACTATGCTGCAGATATTAAGCTCAGCTTGCACTCCGCGTGCGATGCTGGTTGTCTTCACCAAATCAGCCAGCCGCCGGAAGGAACCAAGGATGGCCTCAGAACCCAAGCGGCAGGCGTCATTTGTTCCGACATGTGCTACTATCTGCAGCCGGTCACACCCAGTGCGTTCAATAGCTGCCGGAAGGGCCTCCTCCACATTACGGACGAGACCCCCCGGCAAGCACACCGAGTGCACACTGGCATTCTTCCCCGACCTACCCGCTATTTTCCTGAGGGGCTCCATAACCCGCCTAACGTTGGAGCTCCCTATAACTAATAGGCCCGCCCTCTGTGACTGTCGGGACCTTGCCGGAGAATCGGCCACTGGCCCAACAGGCGAGGCATCCTGTGGTGGCTCGGAAACGATGTCATCACCACTAGGAAGCACCCCGTACCTGTTGGAAAGGGGTAGTATAGTACAGTATATGCAAGAGAAACAGAAGAAATATATTTTCTGTCAAATTTCATTTGACTGGTTCCTACTGAAAGGACAATTGGTGTTTTATATCTTTTCTGCTGGTGCACTCATTAGAAACAGAGCTTCCACTTGTTTTCTGCTTTTGGTCATGAAGAAAACAGACTTCCTGATTTGCCTGGGGGAAACTGTGGCAAACCTAAATCTGCACGGCCAACCTGGAGTTTGAAGCTGGGTCTCCTGAATCCGAAGCTAGCACAATAACCATGCTCAGTGGTTCCTAACTGGATACAATAAAATGAAAGCTAAATTATAATGATATCTGTTTGTGGGTGCTTCCAATGCCTTCACTTTTCGTCACAAATACGCAGTTACTATCTATCATCTTTTATCAAAATTGTAAGCTTGTATTGGTTGAATTGTTGACTACCAAGCATTCCCATACAGTAGCTCAGTCTGACAAAAGCACTTGATGTCACCAGATTACAAGAGCTGCAGTTAATCACAAACTTATAAAAGGTTTAGGTGCCAGCTGATCATTGTATTTGTAGTTTGTTACAGTGGTGAAAAGACATCACCTCTCATTCTGACAGCATGTTCTGAGTGAGTGAGTGTGTGTGTGTGTGAGAGAGAGTGCTTTTCTGAAACACTTCTCGAAGGATCGTCATTTCTCTTATGTTACAATTTTAAATTTTTGACTGCTTACTTCACCTATAGAAGTCCATTCTAAAGACAAATATTTGAAATTGACTAGTGACCTCACTGGAGTACAATCCCCTAGATTGTAAGCTTTCTGATAAAGTAAAAATTTTAATGGGTCTTCTGCTAATTGACACACACATGGAAATCAAAATACTTTCTGCTGCGTTGCAAAAGGGAAGAACATCCACTCATTGTCCCACTGCCTCAGTTGAAAGGGTATCAAATTAGCATACTTAAGTGTAACTCATTCAAGGCAGGCAAGTTAACGTGTAAAAATTTATTTCCTTTCATTTGACTAATTCAGTAATTATTTAAAGACTATTTTTTTTTAATTATGAATTTGGCCAGCTATGGACCGCATACAACTTAAGACTTATGGTGCTTCTTTTTCTTCCCAGTACTTCATTTTCTCGCCAACTGCTCATCTGTCCACACTCTCTTGGGTCGAGGTTTTGGCGCATCTTCTTCACAGTTTGCGTTTTCTATAAGTAGCCTAAAGTTATTCCTGTCGTGTATTATTTCTTCTGTAACACCTATTTTGTTGGCATCTTTCTTTACTGCTTCTATCCATCCTACAGTGTTTTTCAGCTTACTAACGTAATTAAAAATTTTCTTTGTAATCCATGTTTCTTCCATTCTTTTTAAATGTCCATAAAATTTTAGCCGTCTCTTCCTCATTGTATCTGTGATCTTTTCTGTATTATTGTATAGGTCTTCATTTCTCCTTTTAATCCACCTGTTTTCCTTGTTTTCTCAGGACCTAGAATTTTTATTAATATTTTTCTCTCTCTTTTTTCTAGTTCTCTTAATTTGCCTTTCTTATTCAATGTTAGGCACTCTGATCCATATGTTGCTTGTGTCCTAATAACTGAATTATAATGTTTAATCTTTGCTTGTATGGATATTGATTTCTTATTGTAGTAGTTTTGTGTTAATTTATATGCGAATTCCAACTTTTTTATTCTTTCTTTATTTGTTGTGTTATCCAGTCCATTGCCTTGGATCCACTCCCCCCAGGTATTTGAATTTATCAACTCTCTTAATTTTTCCATACTTCGTTTTCATGAACTTTTCTGTATTATGTTTGTGTTCTATATACTCGGTTTTTTCGTAGGATATTTTTAGCCCAGTCTTTTCAGCAATCTCGTGTATTTAAAGACTATAATATATATGATTTGTGTGTTCAGCCATTCACCTCCTCACAGTGATGAAGTGTTCTTAGACAGCAGCAGCTTGTTTGAAACCTTGATAGGCATGAAATCAATGGAGCAATCACTGAAATTCATTGTTGAGAATAAATGGCATGCAACAATTACTCTATTTGGCCTCAGCTGGTCTTTGTCTTTCTGCGAGGCAGGTTATTCTGTTACCGGAGTGGCCCTATCATTCTATTTTTATACAGTATGTTTTAAGTGAATTAGTGCTCAGTCAGTTGTGATAGAAAAAAGGCGAATTCTCACTGTTGAAAAATTAATAAAAACACCATGCCATTTGACCACCTATACCTTAGGTAAAACTCTACAAAAAACAGAAGAGCTGAGTGAAGAATGAGATTTGATATTTCTGCAATCCAATATAAGCTTTCCACAAGCTCAAGAAAGTTCTACTATATTTGGTCATCATAGATACTATTACTTAAAAGTTTCTGAAAGTCATAAAAAAACTTGTGATACTTTCAAAAAACACAAACCGTTAAATATTTGAGGTCACTTTGCTTGTCTAAAACATTAAGTGCTAAATTAATGTATATGAATCCAAACCAAAAATTGTGCGTAACATGTTGTAAGATTTGTGAACAGAAAACTGACATCAGTAATAGAAATTAAAGTGATGCAGATGGCCCAGAGGTGACATTTCATGAGTCAGTACTAAAAAGTCTTCTAATCTAAAACATTACAAGAGTAACTTCTTCTGAAAAGCCTTCATTCAATGAAAATGCCTCACAATTAACATGCACTCATCCTCAACAAAATTATTTTGTAGAAGCAGTTTGACAGGTGGTACTTTGCCTTTGTCAGAAATGAATGTGATGAAGGAAATGTTGAACTACTTTTTCTCCACCCACCTGGTCCAGCAGTGTCATTTTTTTGGCCTGTGAAGGAAGACTTGTTTTGTTCCTTTGAAAAACATTTTATGTGCTGTTGGTGTACCTAAATCAACATTATGCAAAAATGTGTTACTTTCATGAAAAGATATGAAGTTAACAGAATATAATTTGTCACAGTGGGAAAAAATCAGAGATGCTGTTAAGAAGTTTCATAGTTTCAGGGATCTCCACTGCTGAACATTTACATTTTAAATTAACATTAGTGTGGCTAGAATAATTGTTTAAATATTCTAATTTGACACCCTAAATAAAGTTTACCTGTGTAATGAAAATGTTTGTTAAATTTATAACTTTTGGCTCTATTTTCATGAGCCACCCTTGCTATAGGTTGTCATTTTACACACTCTGAATTGAATGATCTACTGAACAATGATGTGACATGTGTTAAATGAACATCCAATATCTATCAAAACTCAGGGTGCCACTTTTTTTTTTTTTAAATGGTTCAAATGGCTCTGAGCACTATGGGACTTAACAGCTATGGTCATCAGTCCCCTAGAACTTAGAACTACTTAAACCTAACCTAAGGACATCACACAACACCCAGCCATCACGAGGCAGAGAAAATCCCTGACCCCGCCGGGAATCAAACCCGGGAACCCGGGCGTGGGAAGCGAGAACGCTACCGCACGACCACGAGATGCGGGCTTTTTTTTTTTTTTTTTTTTAAAAAAAAGCAATCAGTTTCAATAAAAATAAATCTTGCATCAACTGTCAGAAAGTGTTTTACATATTTAAAATTCATTGTCTCGAGAACAGCTTAAGTTGATTTTCTATATTCCCATTAGTCAAGAATAGGTATTAATTTTTTCCCAATAAAGATACATCCCTTCTGTCACATTTCGGAAAATATGGCAGTGTGTGATGAAAGTAAGATGTTATTTTTGTATGAAGTAATGCAACCCAAATGACCAACTTTACTTGCAGCATTTAAATTTGTAAAAAATTCCAGTTTTTCCCTCAAATTGCATGACATGTGGAGAAATTTTGCACTATTGCCATGCAGAGTAACACGTAGAAAAAGTGCATGTCATCTTATATAGAATTTTTTTTTCCTACGCAATACGTAGTATTGTGATTTTGCATTTGTGTATCCATTTGAAAAACCCAGTAGTAATTTTATTTTATTACAATGTTTACTGTCCTGGGAATTATTTAAGATCAATTTTAAGTTCCCACCAGGGTGGAGAAATGTGACAAGCATTTTTCAAGGTGGCTGTAGTTTTTCCAGAACTTGGAAAGTGACATTAAAACTTTCTGTATTGTTTTTTTTTTTGTAACTTTAGTGCTTAAATAATTACATGCCAGTTAAGTATGTGCATCTCTTAACTTATGAAAAAGAATCCAAATTGAAAGCTTCATAAACACCTGAGTTTTGGGCATTTATTTAGATATGTACTACTTTGCATTAACGTTCTTGCAGAGCCCAGTTATCAGAATATCACTACATTTAAAATCCAATATAAAGAAATTTTTAGTCTGAGGACAAAAAGATTTTGCTGAAGGTGTTATAAATACGACCAAACATGCAAAGTGTCATGAAAATCTGAAATGAGTGACATGACCTGCGTGATTTGACATTTAATTTGTATTTTGTACACAGCTTTAGGCTCAGAACGTTGATTTTCAACAAAATAACATTTTTCCTAATTCATCTCATCCTTCACATTTTTCCACAATTTGCACATCTGCAAAATATTACCTTATATGAGAATGTAATAATTTATGCCATCAATATCACAAAGTATTTAGAAATGAAACAGAAAAAAGAATCAATTTGGTTTTACTGGACAAACAATATGATTACAGTTTTCATTAAAACATGGTATACATCCATAACATATATACACTCCTCATCTGTACAATTTATTATGGTGTGAGACATGCCACTTTATTTACAAACACAAATACATTTGTAGTTTTTTTAAGTTCATTTACACAAAAATCCTATGTCTATAGTAATAAGTACAAAAAAATTCTTAGGTATTTAACAGTTACAAGATTATCAAATTTTAAATATTAAGTACCACTTAGCTACATAAACCAAATCCACGTAAGCTTACAGAATCTACTTATTCCTGTTGACTTCACTAGAGAAATCAAGTCACACCACGACCACACGAAGTTTTACTTCACAGACAAGACAATTTGCAATGTGAAGAAAATTTAAGAGAGATTCAGATTAATGAGCACAAACAGAACCTATGGATGTGAACCTTTTCCCTGCTGAGTCTGAATCCCAATACCAATGCAGTACAGAACAGTGACACAAAGCAATGCAAGTTAATTTGCTAGATGATATATACAAAATATGACTTTCCTATGTTTTGCCTCACACTCAATGCAAAGATGTGGTGTTTAGTGGTTGGATTTTTCTTTTCCTCGACCCTCCTTTTAAGTTGATTGTATGAGTGCCAATTTATGAAGTTCTACAAATTTCCAAGAGATGGAACAATCATCATCCACAGTTAATGGGTTGGGTGCCAGTTTCTTAGAGTTCAAGGTAAAAACTATTAAGGATTCATTTCCCTTTTGGAAAAAGCTATTTACATTATTTCACTTGGACGCACTTGACACTTCTGTCTTAGGAACCAGGTTATATAACTGTAGAAAATGGGAGTGCATTACTTCTTGTGGGACATATTACATCATCTGTTGTTACGGAATCATTAAAACTTAATGGGGCACAAATTTTGGCATGAAATTTTGTTTGTTCATATCTAATTCTTGCCTGTGGGGAATATATTAATTTTTATGTTGCGATGCGTACTACTAGCCAGCTGCATCTTGAAGGATAATTAAAGAATATCAATGTGTGTGTGTGTGTGTGTGTGTGTATGTGTGAGAGAGAGAGAGAGAGAGAGAGAGAGAGAGAGAGAGAGAGAGAGAGAGAGAGAGAGAGAGAGAGATATCCACGCGACAATGGTTGAGGAACTGCTTTTGGAAGTAGTCACTCAGTCACTCACACTCACACACAAATGGTGTTGAAACATTACTGGATTTATGGTCTTAGCAATAGTTTTCTCTCTAACCTCATTCCAGACTGCCAGAAAAATCCTACCATTGAAACATATATCCCTGAGCCTGCACAGAAAGATACAACAATGCAATGGTGTCATATGCTTTAGAAATTGACTTTTGTACTGAATCAGTGCAAGTAGTACGTTTGAGTATTTTGTGCGGAAACTGTAGTGGAACATAAATGAGTGCCAAACCCTCACTTGTTGCAAAAGAGACAAGAAAGCCCTGTAAACATTACAAATGTTTACATAAACCCTACATAAAATGTAGTTAGAATGGTCAGTCATTTTTCAGTAATGGGAAATGAACATGGCACATGTGCATGTGCATCTGTTTTACATGAAAAGTGTTGTCGTTTAACTTCTGATCTAACATATATAAAAACGACTCTTTTTTAACATTAAACAGGTGCACACACGGGTTGCTAACTCTAATATGAAATAGGCACTTCTGCACTTACTGGAAAAGTACCATACTGAATTGTCAGACACTACATACAAAGTCTTAGCTATAGCATTATAGAAAATCTCATGACAACAGTGGTGACAGTTTTTACTCCTGTATATTTACATGTAGCTTTCTGTAAAATTTGATCAGATCTGATTTTTAGAAACCATTCAGAGTTTTACTTCTCTTGTATCAACCTTCAGTAATGACCATTGGTCCCACCTATTGTGTATTTCTCCAATAACTCTGACAATGTTTGTAATAAAGTGTAATAATATTAATTATTATTGTTATAAGAAATAAAGAAGAGCTTTTTGGTACTTCCAGTCTTGCTTCATGCTACCAATACTATTTAACAAAAAAAGTATCAGTAGCAGCACAATCAGCACACAGTTGGGTATCTACTTTAACTATTGATGGTAAAATGTATTTATGAGGGTATGGCAAGTTGTGTAACCATGACTTTCATTTTGGTTGGGAAGTTCTTCCAGTTTTAAATTTGCTGTACTACCACATATTTTAATGTAAAACTGAAAAATCTCCCAATGTAAGTGATTGCTGTAGACACTTAACTCACCATACTCTGATCAATCCATTTCATTATTAAATCTATACGAACATCCAGAAAAGCAAAAGGGCAAATATGTGTTTCACAAATTCTGCCTCCATTTAAACGAGTGTTCCTACATTTTTGAAGATGATGTCGCTGCTAAAGGAAGACCATTTTCTGTAGGGTTCGACAATCTTCCAATACGTTCCACATTTTTAAGTGCCTCTAACACTTTTTTTATCGTGTCATTGTCACAATTGTATGTGAGATTTATAATGTTCCGACATCTCTCTCTTGCCTCTCGAAACAGAGATGAAGAAGAAGCTGATGGTTCAGGAATGTTATGCTCTTCATTCATAGCTGGACTCCTCTAATTCACGCAGTCTGTTTAAATACAGCTGCCACTTGCACCATACCCATATGTCCTATCCAAACAAATTAACGGGCTATTTCTGTACTTTTCATTTACTTTGTCAAAACCCCATTGAGGATAGAAAATAAAGATGGCATAAAAATGTTTACACATATATTTGTGCTTTTGGTAATCTTCACATGTACAACTTGGTTCCGCAAAGTTTACAGTATACCCAACATCTTTTGAAGTGTCGCTTTTCACGGAAAAAACACCCTCACTTATTACTGACACTGACTCCTTACTGAAGCTTTCTTCTGCAGAAGAATATCGTTTCCACAAGTGTGTTATAAATTCCTATGTCTTTCCGTGCAAAAATGCAGGTACAACTTCATTGTTCTTTCTAATAACAGAATTCATTTGGCAATACTTTTTCATGAGGCCAGGAATGAAACTATTTACTAATACCTTAACAACTCCTGTTAATGTTTTGTCTGTGTCATAGTTCAGAAAAGACTTTTTGACCTTCTCGTTCATTGTTTCAACACCGTTTGTGGTTCTAATATTGGCAAATATGCCAATATTCTCAAAAGCTCTCACCCACTTTTCAGCAAGTGAGAGCCATTGATTTTTAAAATAAATAAGTGCCTTGGGGTTTCTACGAAAAACCTCAAGAGTCTCTAACATTTCAACATTGAGTTCGAACTGTTCCTCAGTGGGAGACGTTGCAACATAGCGCCACAGCTCCAGAACGGACTCTTTATCAGTTCCTACAGTTAGATTCCCACCCTTTTTAACCCATCGCCCCCGAGCCTGTTCCCTGTGAAATGAACACAAGTACACTTTTGAAAATGGAAATATTTCTTTAATTGCTGCTATCTCGGACTCTGAAAAATCAGTAACCCAGTAGGTTGGGTCGAAGTTTGTATTCCACCTCTTGAAAACAAGTAGCGCTTCAGCAATTGACCTTGTATCTTCTACCTGAATAAAGAAAAAACCTACCACTAAACAGCATCTGTTTGCCTTTACTGTAACAAAAAATAAAGGAATGTCATATTTTGTTGTTTTGTAGGTGGCATCAAGCAAACATACATCTCCATATTTTTTTAAGATATCCTCCTGCCATGCACTCTCATAACAAAACAGCAATGGCTGTATTTCTCCATCAACATCTGAAAAAGGCCTGAAAAAAATATTGTCACCTCTATATTCTTTCTGCCACTCATTAATCTGCATTTGCAAAGCATCTTGGTCAAACACACTTTTCTTCAATTTCTTAAGGGCCCTGTACACATGACTATATATTGTGAGATGTGTGGGGTAAAATGTAGTGTTCATATTATCTGGCTTGTTTGGTCCAGTGAAGGTTATGTTCACAAATCTTTCAAGGTGTAACTTTATTATTCTCACAGACGTAGTTCCATCTTCAACAACTTTTGCTATTTCCGCAGCTAGCAAGGGATGTATGTCTCCACTTGCTTTTACGCTTTCTGTGCTGTGGGTATGGTGGTGACGCCCTCATATAAAAGCGAAGAACACTTTCAGGTTTATTGGCTGCCTCCAAAGCCTGTTTTAAACTATGGACAACCTTTAACACAAATATAATTATAATTAACAAAAGACAAGGCATTAAGTACAAAGAGTTTGTGGAGCAATAGACTATTTCTAGAACAAATGGCATAAAACATTAAATTACAGAATAGAAACCACATAGTTACATTCTTTTTAATTTCACGATCATCTACTGATTGAACAGAATAGCCTGGATACACTTTAACACATTTAATTTAAAAAGTGGCAGGACAATCGCTCTTTTTCGTATCCATAATCAACAATCTCTTTTTTGCTGGGTTAACATGGTCAGCCTGAAAGTATAAAGAATATTAAATATATCTTCAAATGCTAAATCCAGAAGAGTCACATACAGGGTTTTCTCTAGGCCAAAATAATTTGAATTTTACAAGAAACCTAACAGTGAACCCTGGATTATAAGGTACATAAAACTATATGAACAAAGTACTCTAAATCACAATCAATATTTAAATCTCAGACTTAAGTATTATTTCCTAACACTTTTAAACTCAATGTACACACCAAATATAATCTCCCCTCCCCCCAAATGCAGTAAAGTGCTAATATTAAAATTACAAAATTGTAGAAAATATGAAACACATAACAAACTGTAACAAGAAAAGAAAAGAACACCGAAATATTCAAACAGTGACATCACACACAAAAGTACTACAGGATGGCAGATAAAAATAATAACACGACAAGACAGGAATATGAATCATTAGTGTAGAGGCTATGCTTTAAATGTTATGGCATGTACATAACCACTTCATAATTACTCATGGCATCATTTTCTGGAGTACTGTACAGATGATAACCTGTAAGCCTTAAGGGCTCACTTTCACGATCTATGCTTCATAACACTTCATTTCATATAATCACCGTCATAATCACTGTATCACATGTGTTGCATTGTACTTCACAAAACTTTTCGACAATTTAAGCAAAAAAATTAGTAGGGTTTTTGCTACACCTATCAAGTTTTGGGAAGTGCAGTGCCTTTTGCTTAAAAGTTAGTGAAAATTTACCATAAAAAACATTTGGCACCTCGTATGGACTACACTGATGAAGGTATAACATGACTTGTTAAGATGTGTAATGCCTTTGATCCACTGTAGTTTCAAATTGTAATGTGAAATCTTTGTAATTACTGCAGAATCAAATAATTCCTACAGAACATCTTTCATACACAAAGATGAAATTGCATCCGACCAACACCAAAATCTTAAAAATCTAAGGTAAATGCCAAATTTGTGTCCTGCACACAGGAAAAGGATGTAATAAGCTTCCACAAGTAGACCAAAAATATTATTGTCATCAGGAGAGTTCTAAACTCTGTTAAAGAGCTACTAAATATTATTGATCTAACTTGTGCTTAAGGGTAACATTTAGTTCTGTTCAATAGAACAGTGTCAAACTATCCTAACAAACAACTGTTTTAAGCCAACATATGCTGAAAATGTTTTCTGTAAGTGACTGTGCTTTTCATGTACCAGAAAGTACACATTGGAGGAATCTCTTATTGAAAACCCAGTAAAGAAATATGTTAGAGCCTATTATCAGCCATTATTAGGCACATGAGCAACAGATGTGTAGTTGTGCTGTAGCCATATATATTTATGCAACCATAAGCATCATATTTGTTTTAGTGACTCTCACTCTCACTCTCTCACTCTCTCTCTCTCACACACACACACACACACACACACACACACACACACACACACACACAATTGCAAGAGTTCCATCCTACACGGAGGCCAACAAAATGAATTAGTATGGTGTAATGTAAGAAAAAAAATCAGAAAGTTTGCATTATACAGAGATGTGGAATAGGAACTGGGATATTTCAGCCAGTTTCTGCCTGCACAATGTGGGATGAAGTGAAAGGAGTCTGAACTGAAGAAGTAAATGAGACAGAATCGAAAGTACAAGAACCCCTTCCCTCTCATCACCCGGGTAGGACCCTATTTACGGAAGGAACTGATAAGCTCTCTGGTGGCTAAATGGCCAGACTGCAGAGAACAGACACTTTAGGCTGCTTCTTTCACCCCCTGAAAAATAATATCCATATTTTAAAAGATGGGACCTGATAAAACTTCTGACATCACTCTCTCTGCACACTACCACTGTCTACTACTAAGCAAGTTAGTATGACACCTCTCAACGCCAATAGTCTTGATGATACTAGACACTGCCTCTGTTCATTATGGGCTTCCTTCTTAAATGCCAACAAAGATAATCACATGTAATTATTATGAATCAACCCAGTTCACTAAGAGCAACTTTAAGTACATCAGAAATTGAAGCCTTCCAGTAATACTCTGCAAGGAACTTTAGCACAATTGTGAATTTTGAAGAAGCATTTCTCATAAACTATTGGAATTTTGAGTTCTTTTCCTGTGCTTGCAGAAAAGTAATTATGAATTGAACATGGGCCCACCTTTTAGCATACACAATTATTGTTTTAATATACAAACATTTATCACAAAGGTTGTGGCACCTTCAATGGTTTATTTCTTTTTATCTACTTTCTGTGTGTCCTGCATCCCCCAACCAAAATGCTGGTGGTGGTGATGATTGGTTTGTGGGGCACTCAAATGCGTGGTTATCAGTGCCCACACAAATTCCGAACCTTTGCTCAGCCCAATCACACCACTTTCAAGATGAAATGATGAGGACAACACAAACACTCAGTCTTCTCGAGGCAGGTGAACCAAAATGATACACGTGTCTAAATTAATACACTTGTCTTTAGACCCATGGCTGATTTTGGTTTGTCAGTCACAGGAGATACACACAAAATAAATAAAAGAAACTGCTGAGGACGCCACAACTATGGTGATACATATTTGGGTATTAAAGCAATACAATAATTGTACACTTTCAAAAAAGATGGACCTATCTTATGTGTAGTAGGCTACCTCATCTTTTTCGTGTTCAAATGCCTTCCTAATCCAGAAGCTGTTTGTATTAGATCAGTTGCTAGAGAAGATGTGCAATACACTCACTACCTTTGTGATGGTGACTCTGAAGGTTTTAAGTGTTGAGGTTGCTAAACCATATGGTGAAACCAAAAAACTTGAATTTATAGGACATATGCAGAAGAGAATGGGAGCAAGACTTCAGGAACTCTGCAAGGACTTGACAGGAAAAGAACACTCTGATGGTGGAGGGATTGGTAGACAAGGCAGACTCATGAAATCAGAAATACGGAATGCGGATGTTCATGAGAAACAGCAAAAATGTCGGTGAGGTGAGGTGAGAAAAGAAATTTGAGCAACTCTGTTTCACTGAAGATCCACACCAATACCTCTGCCCAAAAGGAAACACTGCATGGTGTTAGTATACTAACTGAAGCACATGGACAAAAACTTACACATGCACATCATGCCAGAAACTACTATGGCAGAATTAAAGCCAACATATGGAGATCTTTCAAATTTTAAACTCCTGGAAAAATATTTACATGGCAAAACACAGAATGCAAATGAAAGCTTCAATTGTTTCATTTGGGAATGCTTGCTAAAGACTATTTTTGTTGGCATATCAGCTCTTCACATAGGTCTGAAGGACACTGAAATATGTTGGAACGATTTAGTAATGAGCAGATTAACAACGAGCAGACTAGGCATCAGAAATAGGGACAACATGAAAAGTGGGCTGCTACGAGTAGACAGGCAATGTGTTGCTGAAGCAGAAAAAGCTGCTGAAAGCCTGATAAAGGAGTCCACAACAAAAAAGAAAATTAAGAATGCTATATGAGATGAAAAGGAACTCAGAATCAATAAAATTATGGAGCTGGAATGGTTCAAATGGCTCTGAGCACTATGGGACTTAACAGCTGTGGTCATCAGTCCCCTAGAACTTAGAACTACTTAAACCTAACCAACCTAAGGACATCACACACATCCATGCCCGAGGCAGGATTCGAACCTGCGACCGTAGCGGTCACGCGGTTCTAGACTGAAGCGCCTTTAACCGCACGGCCACACCGGCCGCCCGAGCTGGAATGTTTTGACGTGTTATCATAAAGAAGAAAATGATAAATCTTCAGTTTCAATTTCACACAAACAATGTTTCAGCTTAATTAAGCATCTATCATCTCATCCACTATTACAATTATAAAAGCTAAATTTTGAATGAACAATAATATAGTACTTGGGTACAGAGTGAGTCATATTAATCAACAGTATATTAAATATTTTATCCTGGAGAATGTCATTTTTTTTTAAAGAGGGGGAAAACTGACTTCCATAAATACTTTTTAAAGTTAAACAAAACAAAATATTGCAAGAAGTTAATAATAAAAAGAATACATGTATTTTGACCTTTATTTTGGATACTATGGAAGTACAGTGTACCTAAAATAAAAATTGCATGTAATTCAGTACATAAGATGAAAATCCTTTTCATTCAATAGTTTCCAAATTTAGTCACATAGGGGTCACATTAAACTAATTAGTTGATTAAATTCTGGTTTCAATATCAATTTTTGGGGTTGTAATATTCCAAAATAATAGCAAAAAATACCAACCATGATGTCCATGTCCCCTAATTCATTAGTATTTATAGTAAATGAATCCCCCCATGAACCATGGACCTTGCCGTTGGTGGGGAGGCTTGCGTGCCTCAGTGATACAGATAGCCGTACCGTAGGTGCAACCACAACGGAGGGGTATCTGTTGAGAGGCCAGACAAACGTGTGGTTCCTGAAGAGGGGCAGCAGCCTTTTCAGTAGTTGCATGGGCAACAGTCTGGACGATTGACTGATCTGGCCTTGTAACATTAACCAAAATGGCCTTGCTGTTCTCGTACTGCGAACGGCTGAAAGCAAGGGGAAACTACGGCCGTAATTTTTCCCGAAGGCATGCAGCTTTACTGTATGATTAAATGATGATGGCGTCCTCTTGGGTAAAATATTCCGGAGGTAAAAATAGTCCCCCATTCGGATGGGGACTACTCAGGAGGATGTCGTTATCAGGAGAAAGAAAACGGTCGTTCTACAGATCGGAGCGTGGAATGTCAGATCCCTTGATCGGGCAGGTAGGTTAGAGAATTTAAAAAGGGAAATGGATAGGTTAAAGTTAGATATAGTGGGAATTAGTGAAGTTCGGTGGCAGGAGGAACAGGACTTCTGGTCAGGTGAGTACATAAAAAAATAGGTGTACGGGTAAGCTACTACAAACAGCATAGTGAATGCATTATTGTGGCCAAGATAGATACGAAGCCCACACCTACTACAGTAGTACAAGTTTATATGCCAACTAGCTCTGAAGATGATGAAGAAATTGATGAAATGTATGATGAGATAAAAGAAATTATTCCGGTAGTGAAGGGAGACGAAAATTAATAGTCATGGGTGACTGGAATTTGTCAGTAGGGAAAGGGAGAGAAGGAAACATAGTAGGTGAATATGGATTGGGGCTAAGAAATGAAAGACGAAGCCGCCTGGTAGAATTTTGCGCAGAGCATAACTTAATAATAGCTAACACTTGGTTTAAGAATCATAAAAGAAGGCTGTATACATGGAAGAACCCTGGAGATACTAAAACATATCAGATAGATTATATAACGGTAAGACAGAGATTTGGGAACCAGGTTTTAAATTTTAAGACATTTCCAGGGGCAGATGTGGACTCTGACCACGATCTATTGGTTATGAACTGTAGATTAAAACTGAAGAAACTGCAAAAAGGTGGGAATTTAAGGAGATGGGACCTGGATAAACTGAAAGAACCAGAGATTGTACAGAGTTTCAGGGAGAGCATCAGGGAACAATTGACAGGAATGGGGGAAAGAAATACAGTAGAAGAAGAATGGGTAGCTTTTGAGGGATGAAATAGTGAAGGCAGCAGAGGATCAAATAGGTAAAAACGTTATTAGGTATAGGAAATTTTACACTATATTAAGTGAACATGTATTTTGTCTATCATATTTTATTTTGTGTAGTCCACTGTAGGAGATGACTTTACTACTATTTATGAAGTAGTTAGCAACCATTCCATGAACCTATCCTCCTACAGAGGGCTGTCTTGAAGCTTGAAATATGTGTAAATTTTATTCCAGGACGCAAGATGAATTTTAAGTTGAATATTCTAGCGAGTTGCCACAATTATTTTAAAATGTTGCAAGTGTAACGAAAGGGAAAGGAACAAAAAAAGGAAAGAAAGGAAAAAAATGAGCTAACAAATAAAATAAATAAAATGTATAGGCTATTTCAATCTGAACGTAATGTAATTCACATGTCAGCACAATGATATTGAATGTAACGTAAAAATTTACTATATTTTGCCATTTGATTCTCTATATGTACTATATGACAACAATGTAAATATCTTGTGTAATGATTAAAATTAAATATTTCTATATTCATGTACTTATTATAGGCTATCAAGAAGTGTATTTTGAGGAGATGTTAATGAACTGCAAAGGACTTGTGCATGTAGCACATGATTCATATAAATGGAACTGAAAATGCAGAGAAGAAACTAACGTGATGGAACACTAGTCAAGAAATATTTACGTAGTGTTAATACGCCTTCCTTGAAGTGTATGGTGTAGTGAAAGCCGGCAGGTCTTCAGGTTGGTGTAAAGGACAAGCTCATCACCTGTCGTAGGCAGTGAGGTGTTTCCCGTGCCCTCATTGACCATTTATACCCCGGCGGACGCCACCAAAATTCGACTGCTGGAGATCACAATTACGTGTTGACACAACGAACAAACTTTGGATTTTCTTCAAGTCACACGCAAGAGATCCAGGCAGTACACACACGCTCAGAAGCCGATACTACGTTTAAAGACATTCGAGCAATATAATAGAAACATTTATTGTTCGAATCAATTCCATTTTAACACGAACCATAAAACTGAATTCAAAAGCTGTGCTAAGCAAAGCAACGATAATACGCCGCAGTTCAAAGACATTAATGTTCTTTAGGAGTCGTAACGTTAATGTATTTGAACTGCGGCGTATTATCGTTGCTTTAGAAGATACATACCAAAAGGACAAGGACTGATATGCAGAGAGCATTATGCTCAGAAATATTTTTTGGAATATGTAAAATCCTTGTTTTCTCATATATATATATATATGTTTGTGTGTGTGTGTGTGTGTGTGTGTGTGTGTGTAAATTTTCTAAGGAGCGTGTCAGTAGAGGAGGCATTGAAACGTTACTTTGACTACCGTGCCTCCGCCAATACAAAGATATAATTTACGATCGCGCATGCAGAATAGCGCTGCGCCAGCGACCGATTTTTATAAATAATTTTGATCTTTTTTTTTTACTTTTGGGTAGGTGTTTGTTTTTAACAACTAATGGATCGCCAAATTTATAAAATAATCCTGACAGTGACAACTTAAAGAAATTTTCATCAGACGGAGAACAAGAGGACCAGCAAACAATGAGAAAAAGGGACTAGTGCAGCAGGGGATACAACCCGTCGGCTTTGAACAATGACGTCACAAGTCGCCAGAGAGCATGTATTACAGAGATGAAAGAGCTGAGGAGAATGTTGAGAAACAAAGGAATGCGAGAGAGATAAACATTGATCTTGTCAAAAGCATAAGTGTTTTTTGACTTTTTTTAAAAAAAATTTCACGAGATAGAATAAACTGATCCTACTATATTAAGCAATAGTGTTTTTTTGGCTTTTTTTAAAAAAATCTCACGAGATAGAATAAACTGATCCTACTTTATTAAGCAATATCTTGTCAAAAGCCGAGAAGCGAGTCTTCTAGTGTTGTAGCTGCCTTCAGTAGCTGATAAGTGTTTTTGGGCTTTAAAAAAAAAATCTCACGAGATAGAATAAACTGATCCTACTTTATTAAGCAATCAGTAAAAAAACGAAATTGAAACATAACAGCAAAAGCTTATTAGAACACAGAACTGCTTTATTATCTATGCCTCGAAGTGAAGACATTACGATCTATGACTAAGGAATGACGTCATTGTTCAAAGCCGACGGGTTGTATCCCCTGCTGCACTAGACCCGAGAAAAAGGATATCCTACGAGAAATTTAAGAAGTATTCCAGACGCAGCCACGAAGACTATATTATAATTAATACTGCGTTTCTAACAGAATTATAAGGTAAATTTCAACTTATTTCTGATGCTATTTCCTTACAGTCGCTTTTTGTATTGTTGCCGACCCAGTCTGCCAGTCACAGTCAAATTACAGCACTATCTCAATCAGTAATACGAAGTCCTCTTTATCCGTAACTTATTCCAACAAACTTCAAAACCCAATCAGATTTTCTAATTTGTATTTTCACGGCAGAACCCCGAGGAAAGGAAACACTACAGTACCAGTGGTTAAAAGTGACAGTACAGCAGTTTTTTTTATTTTTTTAGTGAGGGAGGACAGAAAGAAAAGGTGCTCAGAGACAGGCTGAAAATGACACTCACATTGATAAAACTGGCAGCAAGAAAGCAAATTTTAATGTACACAAGTCATGTAAGCAGCCGCTGATTGAAACTAGATATATTCAAAAACTGACAGAAAAATTAGATTCACCCAGCTTTCATTCAGCCAGTGCAAGAAAAAATAAATAAAATAAAAAAAACAATTATCCTTATTGCATAAGAATATCCTAAGACTAAGGGGGTAAGCTTAATGAGTTGCTTATTTATGTTGAAGAATTAGAGTTCAGCAAACCAGTGGATATAATCAGCCTCTCTGAACATCATGTGACCACTGGTAAAGATATGTTACATGTTACAGGATTCAAGTTTGCTTCTTACTTCTGTAGAGAAAATAGGGAGAAACGAGGAGTTGCCACATTTGTCAGAAACTGTTTTGATTGTCAAGAATATAGATATTAATAAATTTTGCTCATACCAGCACTTAGAAGCTGCAGCAGAAATGGTATTTCATAGCAAGTCGTTTATAATAGTAACTATATACAGAGCACCTTCAGGAAACTTTAAACTCTTAATAATAAATCTGGTAGCTCTGTCGTCCCATCTCACAGTAAAAAACAAGGAAATAGTGGTTGCTGGTGATTTTAATGTGTCAGTGAACAATTATTGCGATCAGTAACACTGTCATTCAATTTAATTCCTACCGTGAATTTTGCAACTGGGGTATCTAAATGCTGTGAGACTGCTATTGATAATATTTTTGTTGACAAATCTAGGGAAAAAGTCATATCACAAAACCAATAGTAAATGGACTTTCTGATCATAACATGCAGCATCTTGTGTTAAAGTTGAAAATTATCAAGATAAAAATCTATTATTTCTGAGTACAGGAGGGTAATAAATCAGTCAAAAATTGCGAATTTTAGGAGATTGCTCAAAGACATGAACTGCATAGATGTTTACAATACTTCTGACTCAAATTGAAAATACAAATTAATCATTAATAAAGTTACTTCCTCTTTTGAAATTTGTTTTCACCTTAAAGGTAATTCAAATCAAACGTAAGTCTAAAAATAAACCATGGATTACACAAGGAACAAAGGTATCATAAGGGACAAAAAGGAGACTGAAGACTGAGATGAATAGAATCCCAAAATTGAAGCGAGTAATCCAGAAATCAAAACAGCTTCATTATGAGCAAAAGACAATTACATTAGGAATCAAAATAAAAACTGTATGAGATACAGGAAGACAGGGACAGGAGAGGCCGAAATGGAAGAGGAACAGATAGCTCTAAAAATAAATGAGGCATTAGTAACAAGTGCATGCAGTGTTGCAAACCTCTTAATCAAGTACTTTGTTTCTGCTACTGACAGCTTGGGGTTATCAGGTTCGGTGAACAGAACACCTGAGACAAATCTTTAAAAATAACTTCAGCAAAATGGAATTGACACTCATGTTTTACAAAGAAGTACCTTCCATCATAAAATCTGTAAAATCTAAGTATTCTAGTGAGTATGGTAACATATCATCGAAGTTAATGAAAGAGTGCTCATGCGAGTTAAGTTATTAGTATAATTAATCTCCTATCAGCGGAAAATTCCTAGAATTGCTAAAATATACTGAAGTTAAGCCTCTTATAAGCATAGGGATAAAGAGACACCATCAAACTATTGACCAATTTCACTTTTGAGAGTTTTTTCAAAAATAGTTGAAAAGGTTGTGTTCATTGAGGGTTCTGATATAGAGAAAGCTATTTACACATATGATGAGAATGTACTTAATTCATTAGATAAAGAATTAGAGGCTACTGGCATTTTCTGTGGCATGTCAAAAGACTGTGAATATGTGAATCACAGTGCTCTCTAAAGTAGGTTAGAATATTACGGTATCACCGGCAGTGCTGCAAAATGGTTTAAGTCTAAAATATAACCTTCTATTTATATTACTTGAAAGAATGTTAAATCTTGTTAAATAGAGAGAATATTTTATAAATGAGATGACTTCTATTGACACTAAATAGTAACCTTTATAAGTTAAGTTAGCAACATGAGATTTACATTTTGTAGTTTCTGTAGAAAAGTGCACTGCCTGGCACTGTGCACTTACTTAATTACTGTGAC
Organism: Schistocerca americana; assembly: GCF_021461395.2. Taxonomy (NCBI): domain Eukaryota; kingdom Metazoa; phylum Arthropoda; class Insecta; order Orthoptera; family Acrididae; genus Schistocerca; species Schistocerca americana. Next base: position 207,781,826 of record NC_060129.1, on the reverse strand, counting down.
ATTTGACAACCAATTCATTGATGTTATCTCAAAACTTATAACGTTTCGTTTATAAGTAACGAAAGACAGGGGCACGAAAACGATTTTCGCATAAAACCCCAACCTGCACTGCTCAGAACAGCACCGCAGAACAGGTATCAAATTCTTAGGGTGCCTGTGGGCTGTTTCCGCCCTAATCCGGGAAAACCCCGTTTCTAACCAGCAAGAGCCCTGCTCGGCCAACAGGTCGCAGACAGACAGTACACTGACTACCTGCGCTGTGGCTGGGCTTCCCCGTTCTTCGCCCCACTCCTCACGGGCAGTCATCTGAGGTGCCGACAGACGACAGTAGCTTTCCTTTATTTCAGTTGGTTGCTTGCAGTTGTTGACACATCTGATGAATTGGATTTTGCTGAAATCGCGGTGAATCTTTCACAGTTGTGCCTCAGTAAAATCAGTGTCAGTGCGAAATTATACTGTTAACTTCTTGTTTTCTTTTTCCTTCACCATGAGTGTCGTGAAAAAACGTAAACATAATGATGATCATATCAAATACGGTTTTGCTTCTATACAAAAAAATGGTGTTGACCAGCCGCAATGTGTTATTTTCTATGAGTTATTGAGCAATGATTCAATGAGACCTTCTCGTCTGGAACGCCATTAGTGGGCAAAGCATGGTGCATTGAAAGAGAAGCCGAAGGAATTTTCTGCTGCAAAATGTGATAATTTGAAACGGATGAAGTTGGACACTGCTAAATCCTTAGCTCAGACATCAGAAAAGGTACTGGAAGCCTCGTATGAATTATCGCTACTTATTTCAAGGACCAAGAAAAGTCATATTATCGGAGAGACACTAGTCAAACCCTGTTTGTTGAAAGCTGCTGATATTGCTCTTGGGTCAGAAAGTAAACAAAAACTTTCACAAATACCGTTTTCTGACAATACTGTGAAACGTCGGATTGATGATATGGCTGAAGACATACAAAATCAATTAGTTACGGCCATCTAACAATCGCAGTTTTTCACAGTGCAGTTAGACAAGAGTACCGACGTTGCGAATTGTTGCCAACTGCTAGCTTTCATTCGCTAAATAGCAAATGAAGCAATTAAAGAAGAGTTGCTGTTTTCTACAGAGTTAAAGACAACTTCAAAAGCAATTCATATAATGGCAGCCGTCTCTGAATTCTTTTGTAAAAATGAGTTATCATGGCAGAAACTGATAGGCGTATGCATAGACGGCGCCCCATCTATGCTTGGATGTCGCTCAGGATTCGTGCAGATAGTCAGAGAAAAAAACCCTAGTGTTACTGTTATCCGCTGTGTAATACACCGTCAAGCATTGGCAGCTAAGACACTTCCAAAGGAACTCAATGATGTCTTTAATTTGTGCATCAAAATCGTGAATCATATTAAAAAGAGTGCGTTAAATTCCAGGTTATTTACAGCTCTTTGTGAAGACTTGGGAGCAGAGTATAAAACACTTTTATTTCATACAGAAGTACGCTGGCTCTCAAAAGGAAATAAGCTAGGAAGATTATTTGAACTTCGAGACAAAGTGATGCAGTTTTTGGAAAATAACAAACAAACTGAATTGTATGTGGAATTTAGAAAGCCCGGTGTTCACGTTGCATTGGCTTATCTGTCAGATATTTTCGAATCTTTAAACACATTGAATTTGAAATTACAAGGTGGAGAGTCAAACATAATTTTTCATTGGGATGCCATCAAAGTATTTACTGATAAGTTGCAACTATGGAAACGTAAAATTTTAGCCTGCTGTTATTCCTGCTTTCCCAGATTGTTTGGAATCCTGGAAGAAGCCCGATTTCACAACGATTTTAAGGATACTGATACTAAGAGTAAAATATCAAACCATTTGCAGCACCTCATTCATGAATCCGAACGATACTTCCCTAACAGTAGTGATGATAAAATTTGTTATAGGTTAGCGACGGATCCGTTTCACATTGACGTGGATGTGTTGCCAGACAGACTACAAGAGGAAGTCTTGGAAATTAAAAATGATTCTGCAGCGAAGTATGACTTTGAGAAGATGGATAAGCCTTTATTTCGGGTGAAATATCTCACAGTGTGTCCCAGCACAGCAGAACAAGCACTGACACTGTATTTACCATTTACAAGCACTTATTTGTGCGAAAGAGCATCTTCAGCGGAAGTGGCGATAAAAAATAAGCTTAGAAGCAAACTCAGTATTGCCAATGATTTACGTTGCGCAGTTTCTATTATTCAGCCAAGAATTCAAAATCTTGTAAAAAATATGCAAGCTCATCCTTTACATTGATTTATTTGTTTGTTTCTTACCATATGTGTGTGGAAATAATTTTTTTATAATAGATACGTCACATTATAAGAGAATTTGTTATTTTTATCCTAACTATTCTTTCATGTAGATAATACTGTAAAATTATAAAAAAACTATTTCGAGGAAACAATATAAAATAAACATAGTGAATCTGATTTAAATATAAATACTGCGTGTGATCCCTGTGGATTCTGATGTTACGTGTGGTATGTTATTTCAATCAATAATAGTATTTCTTCTGGATGAAGACACAGCAAAAGTTTATCCTAGATATGGCAAGCGAAGAGTAGTCCTAAAATCGCATACTGGCGAAGAAATGGTGTGCAGCAGTGGGATGTAATCAAGGTAAGGAAATTGTTTTATTCATATTTTTTAAAGTTCTGTGTAGTCTGCAAAATTATTTCGTAAAACTTTTTTTTTTGTCTGGTTCTGAGAACTGGGCGTTTGTCGCCGTTTAGTAACTGTCGTCGTTGACATAAATGCCAACCTATGCGCAATGACAATGGGGAGTGCTATAGGTGTACAAATCAGTGATGCTCGTTAACACCATGACTGTTTGATAAAGAGTGAAAGTAATAAGCTACACTAAACTTAAAATAATGGCCCGCATCCACTAATCTGCAAAGGTCGCAAATATTTTTCCTTGTTTACCAAGACTTTCTTTACTTTAGGAGTGGCTTATAATCACTAGACTAGACTGATGAAGTAATAACTGCGACTCGATACATTAACAGCCCACCATGTTACATGAGGTCACCATCACAAATTTTTCAATAGTATCTTGATAATTAATAAAAATCTCTATATTTTTTTTAGTGGGGGAGGGGGGCACGGAAGTTTTCTTTTCGGCAGAAGGGGGGTGTGACAAACAAAAGTTTGGGAACCTCTGCTCCATAGTACACAGTCACTGTAAAGAAACTTCTGAGGAAACAGAGGTTACTGCATGACAGATGTGAAACAAAGTGCAGGGCTATAGAGAGAGAGAGAGATGCCGGATGAAACGCATTTGGCTGTCAATAGAGCAGTGCGTGATGCCTTCGATGACTACGGTAGAGGAATATTGTCGAGTGATGTTCCGTAAAACCCAAAGAAATTATGATCATATGTAAAGGCTGTTACTGGCACCAACACAGGAGAACTGCTCCTCTTTGATGCCTGTACCACTAAAAAGATGAGTGAAATAAGTATGAGTGTCAGTGGTGTTGAGAAACAGCAGAAATTGTTAAAACTGAACAAAGCCCCAGGAACTGTGGAATCCCTATCAAATTCTGTACTGAATTTGCAGCTGAGTTAGCCTTTTTGCTAACTATAATCTATCATAGATCACACGAACAAAAAACCATGCCCAGTATTTGGAAGAAAGCGGAGGTCGGACCCACCTACAAGAAGGGCAGTAGGAGTGATCCACAAAGCTACTGTCCAGTATCCTTGACATCGATTTGTTGTAGAGTCTTACAACATATTCTGAGCTCAAACACAACGAGGTTTCTTGAACAGAATGACCTCCTCAGTGTCAGCCAGCAAGGATTTCGTAAACATCGATCGAGTGAAACCCGACTTGCACTTTTCTCACTGAAAGCTTTGGATCGGGGCAATCAGGTAGATGCAGTATTTCTTAATTTCCAAAAAGCATTTGACTCAGTACCACTCCTACACTTATTGTCAAAAATCAAGTGAAATTTGTGACAGGATTGAGGACTTTTTGTTACTGGGACACACCATGTCATCGTGGACGGGGCGTCATTATCAGATGTAGAAGTAACTTCAGGTGTGCCCTCAGGAAATGCGTTGGCAGACTTGCTGTTCATATTGTATATCAATGAGCTTGCAGGCAATATTAATAGTAACCTCAGACGTTTTGCAGATGATGCAGTTATGTACAATGAAGCACTGCCTGAAAGAAGCTGCACAAATATTCAGTCAGGTCTCGATACGATTTCAAAGTTGTGCAAAGATGGCAACTTGCTCTGAATGTTCAAAAATGTAAAATTGTGCAAATCACAAAACGAAAAAAATGTAATGTCATATGATTATAATATCGTATAAATACCTGGGTGTAACACTCTGTAGCGATATGAAATGGAATGATCACACAGGCTCAGCCGTAGATAAAGCAGGCGGTATACTTCTGTTTATTGGAAGAAAAGTAGTGAAGTTTAATCAGTCTACAAAAGAGAGTGCTTACAAATCATTCGTGCGACCCATTCTAGAATATTGCTCAAGTGTGTGCGACCTGTACCAAATAGGACTTACAGGGGATACTGAACGTGTACAGAGGAGGGTAGCACGAATGGTCACAGGTTTCTTGACCCGTGGAAGAGTGTTACCGAGATGGTGACGAAGCTGAACTGGAAGACTCTCGAAGATACACACGAACTATCCCGAGAAAGTCTATTAACAAAGTTTCAAGAACTGGTTTGAAATGCTGACTCTAGGAATATACCACAATCCCTACACATAGCTTACAAAGGATCGTAAGAATGAGGTTAGAGAGACAGTCGAACAATTTTCCGTTCCACACTCCACATGTGAAAGGAACGGGAAGGAACCCTAATAACTGGTACAGCGGAACGTACGCTGTGCTGTACACTTAACAGTGTTTTGCGGAATATAGATGCAGATTTAGACGGATTTCGGTGTCGAGTCGATCTGTTCACAATAATGCATTCACTATGATAATTATAGTAGCTTACCCACATTCTTACTTCCTCATTCATTATTAGACCTACTTCTGCATTACCTCATTTAGACCGAGTGTCGCTAACTACAGGGCCGGACCAGAAGCTCTGTACTTCGGCATTCTCCACTGCATCTAATTTCAACCCACCCCCCTCTCTTGTCAGATCCATTAACCTACCTACCCACTCAACAGTTCACACTTTCCACATTTTGACCTGGTAAACGACAGTTTTGTTTTTCCTGAAGACGACTCTTCCTGAGAAGTTCCATCCTGAAGATTCGAATGGGAGACTGTTTTATATCTAGTATATTTTACCAAAGAGAATTATCTAACCACACAGAACTGAAGAGCTGTATCAATATGCCCTGTTCTTGGGACATTCAACGTATTCTGTATATGCTACTATCACAATCTTCACATAATGGTGCAGACATTCACTGTGTGAGCAGGCTAAGCCAACAGAGTGTACTGCGAGTTACTGAGCTGAGACCGCGAAACCTCCAAGCCTAATTCTTTAGAGAACTGAACTTCTGTGTATAAAAGTCGTATCTCCCAAACTATCTTTTGTACAATAATGTAATTTAGCGCGCATTCAGTGGTATATGTGACACACCGCATGCAAAAGTCTTACGAATGGCGTTAGTAGTAAATAAGTGACAGATTAAAATAATACAGGACACCTTAGGCGGCAGTTTTACTACACGAACAGCGGAACTGTAGTAAGCGACAAACTTTTTTCCTTTCATCATTTTGTGAGATGTGTGAATGAGAAAATGTGTCAATGTTTGAAATTGTTTGTCAGAAGTGTTAAGTGCTCCCACAGTCAAGTGCTAGACTAACAGAGCCCGGGGAATTTCTGCCCTGTGAACAACACTGCTTTGAGACAAGTGTCCATTATCTGACTTGAATACTCAAATAATTGTGTCGAGCCTTTAACAGAAGTTTGTGGCTTTCAGTGAGTAGATTATGGCAGCATTTAAATTTGCTCAATAACCATATCGAATACTGAAAATAAAATTTTTGTCGCCGATGGAAGTAGTTCGATAGGCGACGTGTGACTTTTACTTTGCAAGGGGTTGGTCATTTAGCATTATAGATAGTGGCAAAATTGCCAATTGCACTCAGTAAAAAACGGCCCCTCGTTCGCCGAAAACTGTTATGTCTTCACAATACTCAAATTCTTGTCCATTGCACTCTGTGTTTTGTTATGTTTAGTTTTAGTTGTCTTTTAATGCCATGTTATATTGTTTGATCCGAAGGAGAGTGTCACAGAAATGCTGAAGTAACTGCATTGGCAGAATCTTGAAGGTAGAGGGGAACTATCCTGAGGATGCCTGCTCACAAAGATCCGAGAACTGACCTTAAAAGATGACTCAACGAATATACGACAACCCCCTACGTATTGTTCACATAGGGACCGTGAGGACGAGAGCAGGTTAATTGCAGCACGCACAGTGATTCGAAGCATCATTCTTGCTGCATTCTGTACGTGGATGAAGTGGGAAGAAACCTTTGTAATTGGAACAATAGAACATACTTTCTGTTGTGCACTTCACGGTGGTTTGCGCAGTACAGATGTAGATTCGAAAGGTATATGTCATGTTGCAATTACTTCTCTATGGTTTCTTAAGATACTATGTGACATTTTTATTTCCATTAAGTTATTGAAGGTAGGTCATACCCAAGTCACTTTCTTAAGCCTGCTATGGAAATGCACGAGGGTTGGAACTTAAATAGTGGCAACTATTCATTCACAACCGATACAAAAGAGTTACATGTTTGCACCTGTTGCTGTCATCAAAGTAGTCGCCTGCGTTGTGTAGAACGCATTGCCAGCGATGTGGAAGGCGTGGTATGCCGTTAGCAGAGCCTGTTCTGTTGGTGAAGCAAATGGAGCGGTTTACTGCCTGTCGAATCTCTGGAACAGTTCTGAAGCGAATGCCACAGAGTGGTTCCTTCATCTTCGGAATCAAATCAAAGTCACGAGGACTTAAGTCCGGGGAGTACGGTGGATGGTACAGTACTTCCCAGTCCCATCGACCGAACAGAGCAGCCATAGCTTGCGCTGTATGCGCCCGCACATTGTCGAACAAGATGATGGGTGGATTGCACAGAAAGTGTCGCCGTTTCTTTCGCAAAGCTGGTCGCAGCTGATGCTCCAAAAAGGAACAGTAATACGACTTAGGCACTTGTGACTTTGATTTGATTTCGAAGATGAAGGAACCACTCTGTGGCATTCGCTTCAGAACTGTTCCAGAGATTCGACAGGCAGTAAACCGCTCCATTTGCTTCACCAACAGAACAGGCTCTGCTAACGGCATACCACGCCTTCCACATCGCCGGCAATGCGTTCTACACAACGCAGGCGACTACTTTGATGACAGCAACAGGTGCAAACATGTAACTCTTTTGTATCGGTTGTGAATGAATAGTTGCCACTATTTAAGTTCCAACCCTCGTACTTGCTTCAAGATGATTTCTTTAATCCTATATTTATAACTTCTAATGTTGTGTTTGTTTTTTGAACTGGTGTGACCTCCCCTTCTCTTTTTGCTCCGTTCTTTTTCATTGATGTTTCCTCTCCTTTCTTCCTTCGTCGTACCGCGGCTGTCTATCAGAGTTTCCAATGCAGAAATGTAGTGAGAAGGGGGCACACGCGTGTGCGTGTGGTGGTTCACGATATCGTACAGTAGTGCTGTGAGGGAGCATCACTCGTGCCTCTGGTTTGAGAAGACTGACGACTCAAGTACGAACATTTCTCAAAAGAAAAACAGGTATGTGCTGTCTTTTCTTTTAAAACTATAAATATTAGCGTAGACAGTACTATCTACTGTTCTACAAAACTGAATGATCGAGACACCATTGAAGAAGTGTCAACCTAGAAATAAGTTTATTAATACCAATTAGCTGAAATAAAAAAAAAAACCCTCATCCAATCCAGAAGTCACTCACAGTTAGAGTAATTAGTTTCTGATGTGTGTGTAGTGGTCATCGAAACTTAAAAGATCGTTTCAGTAATTCTATCACTGTCCGTTTATGAGTTGCTAAGCAACGTATCAAGAAGCTGATTCTGCAATGATTAATATTAGTCGTATCCCGACAGTAAATCGCTTCTCGCTTGCTTTAAGCATCATGACGATTACTATGCCGCTCATATAAGTCTTTGACAGTTATTATCAAGCTAATGTCCGTAAATTGTGGTTATGTTACTGAAACACACACGCCCAATGCCCAGCCGCTATCTTCAACTCAGCGCCGACATTTGAGAATTCGCGCGATTTGTTTGCAACAAAGTAGGGCAGTGGTTTTAAATCAACTCCGAGTTGTAAATTAACAATTCTATGCCCATTCATGACAGTTACAGAAGATCCGCACTCGACTACTTGATTGCGCTCTCGAGCAACACGGAAGTTTTTTGTTCTTACGAAGAGTAAAGATATCATACGTAATACAACGAGGTGATTTGCTATGTCAAAATATATTTATATCTATCTCATTAAACCTCATTACCTATTAAATGTTGTACATAATTAAATTTTTTACTCTGCACATAATCAATAAAATTTAGAAATGAATTATATGTATAAAACAAAATCTCAAGCTGATACGTCAGAAGTCACTACTTGTTTCCACGCCCCTACACTCACGTGACGTAAAGTAGATCTGACTATATTGGATATACTCATGTAAACCTACATCGCCCCCCAAACCCTAATATATTTGAAAGGCCACAGATATTAGAGGTTCATCTGAACGATGGCAATATGGTGTTGTGTACTGTTATATTTGAACCAGTCATTTCCGGAATCGTACTACAAGTTCTGAACATCGTACATCGATCTTTACAACATTGATTAAATGTGGGGCCTAACTGGATTTACCCATTAAATAAACCACAAACGTCATAATATTTGTCTACATTTTTAAGCACTTTTTCGCACAAATATTACATTTTTACTTCACTGCACTAACTTCACAACACTATTAGTTGAGAAGCCCTTCTTTAACTGACTGCACAAAGCAGGGATTACAGCCAGTTCCGATGGAAAAATGACCGAAGCAGCGGCTGCCACCGAGCTGTTCAGGCCGCTAAAGACAGCTCGGCCATCTTCTTTGGCTCTTCGTCGTTCGACGATCCCGATACTGCTGCTGCTCGGCGATTCCAGACTTTAAACAGGCCGCTCACATTGCCAGCTTATTTAATAGGCCATGTATGTTGCTCTATAGTGAGTCTTTCGATTTTATTTTGTGTCAGTATTGTATCCTTGACATTTCATGATTATCAACATGTCGTTGCATGTGGTAACGTAATCTGTTCCAGCTTTCATCTACAATTATGTGGCGAATGATTTCCAGCTTTTATTTAATAATAGATATTATCAGTATTAATACGTCTTAGCACTGGTGCTCGTTTACATACTCCATTTGTTCATTGTTGAATACAGAATTCACTATCGTGTGGTACATTCTATGAATCTGTTGTGAGTTCTCTTCAATGTTCAGTTGGTTAATCCTTCATAGATGCAATGAGTATATTTATTGTGTTTATGCTTACAAGTCATTTTTACATTGTGTCATCACTCTCTTTCATTTTATATTAAAATCCTTTCCTATATGCCGTTGTTTCTAACTCACTTTCGTGAACCATTCTAGTGTTTCCATCATTTTCGTGTTCACACGATGTTCGTCCTCCCATTTTGTACCTTACTGATGATTATTTCGCGATAATAGTCATAAAGTTATTTCAATATACCTCGTGTTCAGATTTACTCGAATTGACTATGATTTCTCTGATGTGGCCTGCTGCAGGCCATCTTCTCGACGATGACGGTCTCCTGCTCCTTTTCCACACACGTGTTCCTTCTTATCAAGTCCTGTCCTTTTCCTTTCTTGTACCCACTACACGCGCGCGCGCGCACACACACACACACACACACACACACACACACACACACACACACACGAAATTATGTTTGTAAGAAAAATGTTTACAAATCGTTAATCAATTCTTCATTCCATTGAATAACACTTTTGGAATCCATTAGCATTTCCTCTTTACCATAGAATCTGTTATCCAATTATTTTCCAACTCTGATACCTCTTTTGACTTTCATTCCATCTCCTCTTAACATATCTGTTCAAATGTGTGTGAAATTTTATGGGACTTAACTGCTAAGGTCATCAGTCCCCAAGCTTACACACTACTTAACCGAAATTATCCTAAGGACAAACACACACACCCATTCCCGAGGGAGGACTCGAACCTCCGCCGGGACCAGCCGCACAGTCCGTGACTGCAGCGCCTAAGACCGCTCGGCTAATCCCGCGCGGCTCTTGACATATCTATGTACATTAATACTTTCTACTATGTACATATACTATTTTTATAACAAAAAAACAAAATACTCTTCTTAACTGTATGTAACCAACACACAATAGCATTCATGATATGCCTTTGTATTATTCATAAGGCTTCATTACATTAATGGTGTCTCAGTATCAAATTGCTTCTTTCTTTTGCTTACTTGCAGTTTACTTCCATATTATTGTCCTTCTCTTCTTACTGACAGTATTCGTTAATTTCTGTATGGTGAAACAGTACCTTTGTGGTATCTGAGTCACAATCAACTAGTATGTAACTTCCTTTATGTGGTATTTGAATAATCTTGTAAGGCCCGGTATACAAATACTGCCACTTTTTGTTAAGTTTCTTCTTGCTAGATGGTTTTTGATGATTTCTTAATAGTATTTTCTCACCAACTGTATATGTGATTACTTTCTTTACGCTTTTGTCGAACTTTGCTTTCTGTAGTTTATCCTGATGTTGTAGGTCCTCATAAAATTTTTGCATAATATCCCCTTATGTACGATAATCATCTTGATTTCTGGGCTAATCTCCTAACCAATCTCGAGATTCGTTTCTTTCACGCATTATCTGATTCGGTGAGTGTCCAGCAGAACCATGCGGTAGATCATTGTAGATCCTCTCGAATTCTAGCAACCAATCAACCCATTGATATTGTCACTGTGGTGTACGTGCCCATAGAATGTGGTTTAATTCCCGAAATAGTCTCTCTACTGGATACCCACAAGGATAAAGCCAGGATATGTATATATGTTTGTGTTATGTTCCTTAATAGTCATTTTCACAATCCACTAGTAAAATACGCTGCATTGTCAATCAGAACATTTTCGGTTTCCCATAATCAGTAATGTAACTGATGATAAATCTCCTTAACATTGGTCGGACATGTAGACTCTGTAACGGATATAATTTGGCATATTTTGAAAAAATGTCGTAACAAGCCAGTATATGCTTAAGTTTTCCTCATGCAGTTGGACACGGACCACACACATCGAAAGCTATTGATGTTAAAGGTTGGTGAGGAAGTATAGGATGTGGTTCGATTCTTTGACAATAGTTTATGGGTTTGGTCTGTTGGCATATTTGGAATTTCTTTAGAATATTATTCGCTAGTCGTTCTAGGCTCGGATAGTAGCAATATTCACCCAACTTGGCTTCCAAAATGTCCCCACTTCAAATGAATATACCAAAGTAATAGGTCTATATGATCCTGTGGGACACAAAGTTTCCAGTTGGTATTGGTAGATTCTTTCCTAAATAATACCTCAGATGGTAACAGTATATTGATATTTAGTATTATATTAGGATTTTGTGCTTAATCTTGTCCCTGATAGGCTTCCAATGTAGGTTGTCTTCTTGCAACTGTGGCAGCTTTTGATACAGAATGAAACATTCGACCTGTCAAGATAAATGATAAAGCCTAATGATCACAGTATACCGCAGTCCTCTTGCCATGCCGGCCGAAGTGGCCGTGCGGTTAAAGGCGCAGCAGTCTGGAACCGCAAGACCGCTACGGTCGCAGGTTCGAATCCTGCCTCGGGCATGGATGTTTGTGATGTCCTTAGGTTAGTTAGGTTTAACTAGTTCTAAGTTCTAGGGGACTAATGACCTCAGCAGTTGAGTCCCATAGTGCTCAGAGCCATTTTCCTCTTGCCATAAACAAAATATCTGAACTTCTTGAGTGCCCAAATGACAGCTAAAACCTCCAATTCAGTTGTTTAGACAATGTTCTGCTTGCAGACCCTATAATAATTTTGATGGTATTCAGGTCACGTGGATCACCTATTTGAAATAATGCGGCACCCAAACCTGTTTCTGAAGCATCCGTTGCAATACAAAAGTCCTGTTCAAGATTCTGATGCTGCAGAAGTTGTGCATTAATCAAGGCATACCGGATTTTATCAAATGCTTGGCTGCATTCCTGGGTCCATTTCCAAGTAATGTTCTTTCGCAATAGTTGTAGTAAACAGTCTTGGCTAATTATTTGGTGTGGTAGACATCAACGGAAGAATGAAGCAAGCCCCAAAGAAGACTAATTCTTTTTTACTGCAATGATACGGGCACTTTCTGATAACATTCATCTTTTTGGGGTCGGGCATAATTCCGTTCGGCGTAATTATGTCTCCGAGAAACTTTAATTGATTCTTGGGGATTCACTGTCACTCTGTACTCTGAGAATTCGTCTACATACGAAGTAACTGTCAAGGAGACCTCGTCCTTGTACGGTATCTAATGCGGAAATAAACACTCCTCCGCTGATGTTTAAGCCGAATGGCATAACCGTGAATTGCCAGCTTCACCCGAGAAACATAAAAGCACTGTTCTTTTGTGATTCCGGTGATATTCTCGTCTGCCAGTAGGAACTCCTCTTATCCGGGGATGTCAAAAAGCAGGCACCATTAAACTTCTGAATAAGTTCTTCTAAATTCTCGGGTCTCGTTTGTACTGGAATAATAATTTTGTTAATTTCCCTAGTGTCAAGAACTAGTCTTACATCACTATTCGATTTTATGACAGCGAAGAGAGGGCTTGAATATTCAGAATTAGAGGATTCTATTATTCCCCACTCTAACATCTTAGTGATTTCTTTTTCCACCGCCTCTCTTAAGACCACGGAATAGAGTATGAAGTGCAACAAAAGGCTTCATGGGGATAGGTTTGAATATTAAACTCGAACTCTTTGATGATTCCCGGACGTGTACTAAATACTGGTGCATAATTAGTTAACAAACATAGTAAATCTTCACTCTGATGTGATATTCGGATTCGATGACTTTGTCTCGTATTGTGTCTTGATCTATCTCTTCTTCAGAAGATTCGATAAAATAAATTTCATTTCCTGAATCACACTTAACACCAATATAGCTAACCATTAGCTATATACAACATTGCTCTGGGACTACTTGCCCCTTCATCATAGGAATTTTCATAATCTCGCTTCTGGAGTTCAACGTCCCTTCTTTCAAATGAATTACTACTTCGGCTCTACACAACAAAATTCAAGATTCCAAACAATCAGGAAGGTACTGCATTATAAAGTCGACTCGTGCCTGTTTTGAGATTCTCTGTGCTTTCGCACCAAATGCGTCGGAATCGATACCATTTACTACTGCTTGCCCGACAGCTTTTAAATTCGTCCACATTTATTGGAAATATTCGGCACTTCTTCACTCAACTCTCAAGTCCAAATCATTATTATATCTCAATAGATCTACTGTAAAATGATGCCTGCCCTCCTTTACATCCCTGGTCATCCTAGGAAGGCTTTTGGAGACTGCTTTTAGTTTAACCTTTCGGTGGATGTCTTCATCAGTGGTTCAGGAACTTCCAATAATACAAATATTGTGTGCAGAGTTCAGTATTGGTTTGTCACTCAGTGGTATCGGTCCTTACAGTTGTGATGCTGGGGCATTACTTTGCGGATAATCTACCCACGGTTGTAGCCTGTCAGGGTCTTCTTCCAGATATCTATCATGTCTACGTTTACCATTAGGCTTTCCCGTGTCGACATAATTTACGCGATTACCATTATTCCCATAGGTTTTCTTAGTATCATAAGCATCGCTTTTATATTGATCCCTTTCATTGTTACTTTTATGATAGTCATAGTGAGTCGTTTGCTTTCCTTCTGTTAATGTAGGTTTAGAATTCCTATCACTGTTGTAATTATAACCACCACCACGATTATTAATACCTGCATCATTACACTGTGTAATAGACCATTGATTATTAGTCCAAATTCTCGCATCTTCCATAATCAGATCAATAGAATCAACTACAGACAAAAACTGTTCCAAATCACAATCACGTACATTTATCAGTTTGTCGCGAATATGAATTGGCGATCTTCCCTTTAGAATGCGTATTACCCCCTGATGTGAAATGGGCTCGCTCCAGTATCTCGTTTTAATGTTACTGAATCCTAGACGCGACGATAACGCCCGATATCCAGCCGCGTACCTTAAACTCCGCGCCAATATTTCAGAATTCGCGCGATTTGTTTGCACCAAAGTCGGGCTGTGGTTCCCTAGAATAAGTTTTAAATCAACTCCGGGTTGTAAATTAACAATTCTATGCCCATTCAAGAAAGTTACAGAAGATCCGCACTCGACGACTACTTGATCGTGCACTCGAGGAAGACGGAAGTTCTTTGTTCTTACAAAGAGAAAACATATGATGCATAATGCAACAAGGTGATTTGCTATGTCAAAACATGTTTATATCCATCTCATCAAACTCATTACCTATTAAATGTTGTACATAATTAAAATTTTTAATCTGCAAATAATCAATAAAATTTAGAAATGAATTACATTATAAAACAAAATCTCAAGTTGATATGACGTCATGGGTCACTACTTGTTTCGACGCCCCCTACACGGGACTCGAACCCGGGATCTCCTGCTTACATGGCAGACGCTCTAGCATCTGAGCCACCGAGGGGACAGTTGAATAGCGCGACTGCAGGGACTTGGCCCTTGCACTCTTCCCGTGAGACCCACATTCCCAACTGTCCACAATCTACGTACGCTATGTACCTAACAGATATTTGCCCATCCACTCATTACTCGCGCACACTGAGGTGACTATTCCCGTAAGAGTTCGGGCAAACTGTCGCATTCTAAAGAAATCTCTCAGCGCTTTAAATTCACATCTCTACAATTGCCAAGAGTTTCGTTTAACATGTTGAAAAGCACTCGTTCCACGGCAGTATAGCGAAATTTAAAAATTCTACCAAAATCGATAAATTATAGGTTTCCTGTGAGTAATGTTAGGTTGTCAGTGAGATTTTTTTTAGGTAAGGCTTCAGGCATCTAATGTAACACAGGTCACTCGTATTATTCTTGTCACCTCACTAGTATGAACAGTGGTTAATTAGTCTCATAACCTATGCAGGGCGTGGCAGTCAAACCTGCATCTATTATCAGTGCACGGAAGCGTCGGAAGTAATTGGTGGCGGGTAACCACTGCGTTCCCCAACACAAAGCACTTCAGTAGCCCCGGAGCAGTGGACTGAGCAACGACGGCCGTTTGCAGCCAAAGCGTTCTACCAAAGCGGTAGCTACGTAGCCACTCAGCGTCGTTTCTGGGCGCATTTTCAAGTTAATCGTAATAGGCCGGTGCCTTCGATTAACTCGATTAAAACTTCGGTCGAAAACTTTGAAAATGTCCGTGTAACAACAAGGAAAGGAGGTGGCAAGAGACTCCCGAGAATGTGTAACGTGTGAGAATTGCTATGGGAAGAAGCCCCCGGAGATCAGCGCGTAGACGGAGTGTTGCGTTTGGAACTGCTGGCAGAACTGTCTGAAGGATTTTGAGATTAGACTTGCGTCATCCCCCTTATAAAATCTGAGTGGTTAACGCCCTGAATAATAATGACTTCGTGGTCAGACAGCATTTCTGTTAAAGTCTTTTGCAAATGGTTGAAGAAAACGAGGAGCTCGTTCACATCCTCTGGAGAAGTGATGAGGCAAATTTTCACCTCAATGGGTATGTGAACAAACAGAACTTTAGATACTGGAGTATGAAAAACCCCTGCACTCAACCAAGGTAACAGTTTGGTGTCCAATGTCCTCGTCGGAAATAATAGGTCCCTATTTTTTCGAGGACGAAAGAGGGCAATATGTTACTGTGAATGCTGAGGGCTATTCGACAATGTATAAGGGCATTCTTCATAATTCAGCTTCGTCAATATGCAGTGAATTATGAAACATTATTTCAACAAGATGGAGCAACAAGTCACACAGCTCGCGTGAACATTAATGTTCTCAATAAAGTTTTTCACCTGACCTTACAGCTTGTGATTTGTTCTTACGGGGTAACCTTAAGAGCAAAGTGTACGAAGAAAGACCTCATAACGTTGGTGATCTCAAAGCAAGAATCCGGTCGGAAATCTAGAGGATTCCTCAGACTTATGATGGACAGCTTCGTAAATCACCTGTGAGAATGCCGTGATCGAGAAGAATGCCGTCTTGCTGATGTTATTTTCAAACAATGAAAGAAAATGTGCTGATGTTTCTTAAATACTTTTAATATACAATAAGATTGTATGAATCAAATTTTGGTATCTGCATACGTGTTTATTTTGCACTCATTTAAAAAATGCAGGTTTGACTGCCGCACCCTGTACAACAGAAGTCATTTGATTCAGGTACACGACAAGACAGTGGTACAACTTCAGCATAAACATCGAACAGTTAATGTTAACAAGCAGAATAAAAACAACAATAATAATGTTATATACACATGCAATTAAAAACTTTAACGCTGAATCATCCTGACCCTCTATGAATTCTTCTACTGAACAATAGCATTTCTCCCGCAAAATCTGTTGAAGCCCTATTGTTAGAACATATTAAATATGTTTTTGCCCATTAACTTATATGTTGCCATCCCCACACACTGTGGAGTCTGTACACATAATTTCAATTTGTGTGCAGGTAGCAGAAAATTAGTTTTATTTCTCACATTATATGTGTAGTTAAAATGATTCTCCTCAAATAATTTTTGTCTGCTGTGTAACATTAGCGACAGAGATACTCTGCATACTTAAGTGAATGAGTGCACTGCCTAACACAGTTTGATGGACGATGTAATTTATTTTACTGTATGCCGACACTGACAACTGATGGGTTTTACTAAGTGACACCAATGATTTTATATCACCGAAATGCTTTCAAAAACGTGATGACGGCCCGTGAACTGAAACTTTGTTAAACAAACGAATTTTATCAGCAGCTCTTGGCAGTTTTGTGATGTTCTTTCTTTGCATACTCATCATTTTTAGCTACTGTGCTTAGTTTGTAATGCTTTCACATGCCATACACCACCAGCAAAAATTAAGCAGGCTAATGGAAGAGCAGACTGGAATAAAAAACAAATGGAATTAAATATGGACAACACACAAGACTAGTTTATCCTGTGCCACTATTCACAAAGAACACATACAAGGTCTATTGAGTTTTACAGCACTTAGTGAACTTAATTCATACATGGTCCACTGAGTTTTACAGTACAGTAGACTTAAATGCCATTTACGATGACCTTGTAATTGATTCACCTCACCTGCTGCAAAACACAATACCTACATGCAGCAATTGCTCCTAGGTGTTTGATGATGGATAAATTGCAAAATTTAACTATGAACAATAAAGTCATTCTTTGGCTGATGTCTGATTTTTTTTTATTTCACAGGGGCCAGCAGTGTTGTATATGTCTTATAAAGACATTGTATATATTTGAAAAACCAGTTACACTGCTATAATGTTTCTATTGAGCTGTCCCGATTGCTATGATCTCATTTTGAACCCCACAGTCATTTGCAAACTATATCCTTAGTACATCGTTACTGCTGGTGCAGTCAAAATGTTAATATAGGTAGAGATGTATTATCCTTCAGTTCATGCAAAAACATATTATATCGACTGCCTCTTGTGCAGCTGTCACATTTATATTCTTTGTTAATATGTCTTCCTCCATTCTCTCTAGATGCCCGTAGTATGTAATAAATCTTTTCCTGTTCTCATGTTATTTCTGGGCAGAATGAGTACATTTCCTTACTCTACGGCAAAACCAAATTGACATAGTATTTTTTGAAGATCCTTTTTCTTTATTTTCTAAATCGTCTAATACAATTTTGCATCCAAATAAAAAGTGTATCCAAGCCACAGAGGGCTTTTAGTTTTACACATTTATTATAATGCGTTAATTTAACATATTGGGGGGGCGGGGGGGAATTAATTTTACACAAGTCTCAATTTCACATAGGCTCTTCCTTTTTACAGTTCTTATTTCAATTGCTTCTCTTTCACTTATGTTTGTATTTTCACCCAGATATTTAAAGTTACATGTTGTCTTGTTGCCAGATTTGCTTTTTAAAATTGTTGGCAAGTTGCTTTCACTGGTCACATATTTGTAGTTTCAAAAGATATTTACAGACTTGTTGTTTCAGCTGTCTCCTTCAGAAGTTTGAGTATTTTCCTTGAGCTTTCTAATGTTCTGTTTATTATTATGAGATGATCTGCAAAGACTTTGACTATCGCACCTCCGCCAATACAAAGATATGATTTACAATTGCGCATCCAGAAGACCGCTGCGCCAGCGACCGATTCTTATAAATAATTCAGATTTTTTTTTTACTTTGCGCAGGTGTTTGTTTTTAACAAACAATTGATTTCTCTCTCTCTCGTCTTCATATGAAAGACGTGTATTTTTCCGCACTGTGTTAAATATGCTTTTAAGTGGAAATTAAAACTATATTACGAAACGAAGTTATTTCAATAGTGATTCGAAATGGTTATCGCCAAATTTATAAATTAATCTTGACAGTGACAACTCAAAGAAATTTTCAACAGTCGGAGAACAATGAAAACAGGTCATACTAAAAGAAAATTAAGAAGACAGCCACGAAGACTATATTATAATTAATACTACGTTTCTAACAGACTTATAAGGTAAATTTCAACTAATTTCTGATGCTATTTCCTTAAATTCACTTTTTGTAGCGTTGCCGACCTGGTCTGCCATGCACGGTCAAATTACAGCACTATCTCAATCAATAATACGAAGTCCGCCTTATCCGTAACTTATTCCACCAAAATTCAGAACCCAATCAGATTTTCAATTTTGTATTTACACAGCAGAACCCCAAGGAAAGGAAACACTACACCGAACAATTGATTACTTCGTTTGATCTACCCAGCCTGATGTAGTTACTAACTTTTTGTTTATCTTCCTCTATTATAAATTTTTGCAGCACACGATTGAATAATAATGGTGAGAAACAGCCACCTTGTGTAACTTCTGATACAATTTGGAAGGCACTAGAAATTGTCCGAAGAAATTTAACGTTAGATACTGTGTTTGTAAGAGTTTTTTTAATTATTTCCGTTGTTTTACCATTCACTGCAAATGCCATCGATGTTTGAGGGCACAGTCTGTATTTTGAATCATACAGCTTTCTAGATTCAACAAATATTAGCACTATCCTTTTACTTGGTATTTCCAAATACCTAAATATTTATTTAAGCTTTAAAATTTGTTCTGGACAGGATCCACTACTTCTAAACCCACTTTGGTACTCTCCGATTTGTTTACCTAGTTTACGATTTAATATATCCATTCTTTTATTTATTTGTCCTCACACGTTTTTGAGTTGGCTATCCCCAGCAGCTATAACAACGCTTACTGTGTCCATATACTTATCTGTTTGAATGGGTAGTGACTCAAAAGCCTTCTAAGAACCCATTGTTGATTACTGGACAAATCTGTCACCTGTAACAAACAGGGTTCAGCAAACTAAATGGGTTAACTGAATAAATTACTTCCGTAAAAAATAGACGCTGCTGTCCTTTTTATTCATAATTACGTTGTTCTGCCAAGAAGTATCAGCAAACGTGAAGATATGTATTTGGCAACAACAGATATGATTCTCCTACCAACAAGTGCTGTCCAAAATAGCTGTTACAGTTTTACGGTAGTGGTTTGATCGATAATTTTTTGTGAAATGATTAACCCTCAGGACGGGGCAAAAGCAGCAGTATGCAGAGAAAGCACAGAAAACTTAAATCTAGACCATAATATGGATACCACTTTTAATTGCTGTACTAATGTCAAATTCAAAAATATCAAAATAAGTGACCATAGGATAGAATAATGAACTAAAACTGCTCGACAGAGGAAAGGCAACTGGTCCTAAGAGGACACCTATACGAAAGAAATGTTTCCTCTTCTAGCAACGAAGTATTGCAGTTTTCTGTAGGAACGAAGCGTTCCCAGTGATCGGAATAAGAACACAGTTTTGCTATCGTCCTGGAGACGAAAAATCTCCTCTACAGCAACTAACGTAGGTTCCAGGAACAATGGTGTGGAAACCAGCTCACTCTGCTCGTCCACGACACACAGAAAATTGTAGATACAGGCGGCAAGGTAGACACGACGTTCCTCGACTTGCAGAAGGCATTCGGTATAGTTCCGCACTGCCGCTTATCGAACAAAATATGGACATACGGAATGTCAGACCAACTGTGTGAGTTTCTAGCAAACAGAACACAGCACATCATTGTGAGTGGAGAGAAGTCTTCAGAAGTAAAAATAACTTGGCGTGTAGCTCAAGTGAGAGTTTCAGAACCATTACAGTTCATAATACATATAAATGACCTAGTACATAATGCAGGAAATACTGCGAGACTTTCTGCACACGATGCTGTCGTACACGGTGAAATTGAAACACAGAAAACTGGATGACATCAGAGGACTGATGCTCAGTGCAGGGACTGGCAAAAAGACCACGAATATACTGTTAGAGGTGTTAAGAAATCACATGGGGGCTCACCAACAATAGTTATTCCATCAGTTTACTCATGCTTGGGCTCGAACGGGCAATCTGTAGTAAATACTTATGAGGAGGAGGAGGTGGAGGACTACTTACCTGAGATCGTTATAAAAAAACTTTATTGCAGATAACTGGTTTCAGTAAAACTAAGTTAACATCTTCAGATCTTCATAAAGATTATCAACACTAAAGTTTTTTATAGCGATCTCGGGTAAAAAGTAGTTGTTCTCCTAAGTAATTGTTATTCCCTACCATTATTCATGACTGGAAAAGGATCTGCTCGTTCGTTTTACGTAGGGTGTTAGGCGGTATAGGTACAAATTTTGTGATCATTGGTACCTTAATTAATACATAACCATTTCAGAACATCAGTTGCTTTTTTCCCCGTGTGTAACAGTTTTTCTGCAAACACGTCAATTTTGTAGCCGACTTTCCTACAAGGTAAACTGAAATGCCACGTGGCTAGGGCCTCTCATCGGGTAGACCGCCTGCCACGTGGCTAGGGCCTCTCATCGGGTAGACCGCCTGTCTTTCGAGTTGACGCCACTTTGGCGACTTGCGTGTCGATGTCCTCGAGAGGAGAAAATCTCCGACCCAGCCGGGAACCGAACCCAGGCTGTTCCGCGTGTCATTCTGTCGCGCTGACCACTGAGCTACTATGGCCGGACAGGGTGACAATTATTGAAGTATACGAAATAAAACAGTCGTAACTCCAGGAACGGTTTGCGTTAGGACGTTCAAACTGCACTGTCGGCTGTGGGGCATGGCGAGAATTAGTATGCGCGTGCACATGCTGTAGGCCATTTGCACGTGAGAATGCCACGGTACAGTGTGCCGAGCGTGTAGCGCTTGTGAGGGCCTACTATGCGAGCAATGAAAGCCCAGCTGTGGCTCAAAGGAAGTTTGCGACCGAGTTCAAGCTGAAGACAACAGGTCCAAACGCGCTAACAATCGAGAATGTGATTCGCAAGTTTGACAGAATGGGCAGTGTTTGCGATGACAGTGTTGGCAATGTCAGTCATCCAAAATGGACAACACCTGAAAACATCAAGAAGACGTGCGGCGCTTCGTTTCAAACCGGCCCCAGGAAATCGACTAGTCGAGCTGCACAACAGGTGGGAATCAACCGGGAGACACTGTGACAAACTATTGTTGAAGATCTGCAACTCTTCCCATGCAAAATTCAAACTCATCAGTCATTAAGCTCCACGGCCGTGGAACAGTGGTCGTGTTTCGCCAACACTATTGTCCACAGAACTGACGAACACGAGTTTGATGTGAATACAGTTCGGTTTAGCGACAAAGTCCACTCTCACTCGGACGGGTTCGTCAATAAGCAAAATTAGTGCATCTGCGGGACTGAGAATCCCCATTTCGCGATTGAAAAGTCTCTTCACCCTCGACGGGTGATTGTGTGGTGTGCAGTGTTCAGTCACGGAATAATAGGTGCGATATTCCTCGGTGGCACGGTGACTACTGAAAGTTTTGGAAGACGATTTCATCCCCATTATCCGAGACAAGATGTTCGTGCAAGACGGAGCTTGACCCCATCAAAGCAGGAGAGCGTCTGATGACCTGGAGGAGCACTTTGGTTACTGCATTCTGGCTCTACAGTACCCAAAGCCACTGGCACGGGCCTCGATTGGCCACTATATTCTCCAGATCTGAACATGTACCACTCCCTTTTGTGGGGCTACATTAAAGACAAGGTGTACTGCAATAACCAAAAAACCACCACCTTTCAGGGGGTCGTCGACAGCACCAATGTTCCGCCACTTCGGCAGGTCACGCAGAATTTCACTATTCGTCTGCGTCACATCGTCGCCAATTATGGCAGGCGTATCAGACGTGTCATAACCCAAATCCGAATATCTGTAGCGACATTTACACGTTCAATATACTTTATGTTTTTTTTGTATAGTTCAATAATTGTCACCCCTGTAACTGTGCCACGAAGTGGACTGTTCTGGTCAGTAGACTACCCGTTTTGCTTCCACGTGTTCCCATTTCAATACCCAACCTGCTGCCCAGGGGAAAATAAACATCAATGACTGGTTTGTGACACATGTACTTTGAGATACTAACCAACCTAAAAACAAACTACTCGTAATAACTATAATTATTAGTCTGTCAATACAATAGACACAGAGGTAATGTGGTTCAGTACAGTTTTCTCAGTTATCAATAGAAATATTTGCAGTTATGCCCATAGCACCCTGTATATGCATGTATTTCATCAAATGTCCAAGAAGCAGAAGTACTCCTCTTTGCTGAAAATGTGACTACCTTAATCGAGACTAACAGAGCAACTTCAATATTTGAATATGTAAAAATCACTGAACTCAGATAAAACAATATGTGCAATTCAGTACTGCTAATGGGCTGACAACAGCATTAGAAATAATGCACGAGGGTCAGGGAGTAACTGGAACAGAATTTTCTAAATTCTTTGTATTGATAAGTACTTGAATAGGAAGTCACATGTTGGATGGCATGTTAAATGTTTAAGCTCCGCAATTTTTGCATTGCAGATATCAGATTACACAGATAAAACTGTCAAACAACTGACTTAGTTGTTGTGTTTTAATTCATGTAATGTCCTAGGGCATCATATTCTGGGGTAACTTGTCGCTGAGAAACGGTGAGGAAGCGAGCGTGCATCTGCATCACACACAAGTGTGTAATGAGGATAATGTTTGTTGCCAACTCTAAAGCCTCTCTGTATGCAGCTGTTTAACAGTTTGTCATGCTGGCAACAGCCTCACAGCACATTCATCCCCACATGAAGTTTGTTATCAACACTCAGGGGAAAAAAAAGGATACATTCATAAATATAATACTACACGGAGAAATGATTTACACTACGAGTCACTCACCTTTAGTGTGTCCCAGAACGGAGTGAGGTATTCAGTCATAAAAATCTTCGACCACCTATCCGGTAACATACAGAATTTGAGAGAGAGCAAAGCTAACTTCAAATGTAGACTGAAACGGTATCTGTTTTGCGGCTACTTCTGTTTGGTAAAAGAATTTCTCAATGTGTAGTTTTGTTTCTGTGTGTGTGTTGAGCATAGTCAAGTCTAAATCGCTGTATGCGAGGCATACAAATGGTCAGCATCTAGCCACGTTTTCCACCAGTCTGGAATATGGTTGCTAAAGCAACTCATCCTGAATTGTTACCAGAGCCCACAGCAATGATGCACAGAACACACAAATAACTATCTAGTTAACAGGAAAGGGGAGAGGACACAGTGCAGCACACAGTACCCTCCACCACACACCATACGGAGGTTTGTGGGGTGTAGACGTGGCCGTACGCCGAACAGGTATCCAGAAGTCTTTAGATAGCCTATTATCGTCTGTTTTCGATTATATACATAATTCGTATATTCCTTACACAAAATTGCCAAATTATTATTCGTGTAGTATTTTACAACATATTAATATTGTTTAAGTTTTAATTCACAATCTCCTTATTTTAATGGAATTTAGTTTTGCCTAAAATCCTTTTAGTTAAGAGAAAGTGGTAGACGATTATGTTCCCGTGACAGTTGATCGTAACAATGTGGTCAGGTAATAACTATTTACTAGCAGGGACATACCTTATTAGAAATCCCAAATTTCATTGCCTCAAACAATCAGTTTATTTACTCTGAAAATTCATTAGCTCTGAAATTATTCGTAACTAAGTTTTCACTCACATAAGAACACTACATTTGTGAGACCTTAGGCTTGTTTAATTTCCAGACCTGATGTTATACTTCTGTTGTGTTATTTTTTCTGAATCAGATACTGTCTTTCGTTATTCAAACAAGCCACTACTTAAGAAACTGCATAAAGTAGAGAATTTAGAACCCTGAGAATTTTTGGTGAAACCTAGTACTCCACCGTGTATGTACAGCGTATCAGTCAAACAATACCTGGAACTTCAACATCATTTTAAATATGCAGCACACACTTTTAAACAAGATTAATACTTCAGAATGAAATTTTCACTGTGAAACAAAATGTGTGTTAAGTCCTGCAAGTTTTGCAGGAGAGCTTCTGTGACATTTGGAAGGTGTGAGGCAAGTTACTGGCGAAAGTAAAGCTGAGGGTGGGCATCGTGAGCCAGGTCAGCCTGTAGAGCTCTCGCTCGTGAAAGCAAAAGCTCCCGAGTTTGGGTCTCAGTCCAGCACACAGTTTTTATCTGTCGGGAAGTTTTGGAGATTGTGATTTGATTTAACATAACAACAGTACTATTAAATTTGACCCCTGAATTAATAAACTATAAACTAAACTAAACTAAAACTAAAACATAACAATCAATTTCACAAATTATCCATAGGCCTGTGTTTATATAAACCTCTGTAGATGACAAATCATCAATCGGTGCCTAGAATTCATTAACCATTGGCTAGAATTTGATTAATTAACATCTGCTCTGCTGTGTAAAAAGTCGGATTCGAGCTGTCGCATAGTCAAAATCTCCGTGTCAGTTCGTATAATTACTATTGGGAAAAGTGAGTCTGTGAGTGACATTCATTCTGATCACCTTCAGCATTACGTTTAGCACTTAACTATCACACAGCTAAAATCTGTAAGTTAACATAATAACGAAGCAGCAATCATTTCATTGATGTGTCTGTGACATGACCTGTGCCTAGCTGTCAACGAATTCGTACTGCAGTTCAGACCTGTGTAAAAAGACACAATGATTAGTTATTCTGCCATTGTCAATCTCTGTTACATTCATTCACTAACTGCTGAGCAAATGAACTGAGCAGATGAGTATTATTAACAAAATTCTTATTAACAAACTGACGAGTATATGATAAAGTGTAGTGAGTAACGGCCATTACTAGAGTGCAATTCAATTTGCACAAAAGGTGCCAAAATATCAAATTAAAAGCAATGGTACTACAGCTGTCATTGAACTGTGAGACTAGCAACTAAAGCAATTTCAGTATAAGAGACTTCAATTCTGTGCGTTCCACTGAGAATTTGCAGTGACACCGCCACGTCGATAACCTTACGCCGCATCTATCGCAATAAAATTTATGCCAGGTGGGGAGTCGACTGGAGACTCGAGAAATGGGTCGAGGAGAGCCTCCGTATCACACCTTTGCCGACAGCACCCAAAACTGTAAAATGTCGGCACGCAGTCCACCTTTTGTAGATCCGAATAGACAGAAGTTCGAAGGTGATATATTGGGATCGAACGGTGGTCGTGGTAGGAAAGTACAGGTAAATTTGGCGACAAGGTGCACCGTCCTCAAAACTGTCGCGGGGTCCGACTCGACAGGGTTGCGAGTGTAAGCTTGTCGTAGTCTCGTTGCAAACCTAACTGACAGTTGCTTTAGGGTCCAAAATGTGCGAAAGAATGAGACCCTCCATCTCCCAGACAACTGTGCACATCACCTTGCCTGCAGGCATCTGTGTCTCGAACAACTAATTTGTCAGATAATTTGTACGTTGCCATTCCGTGGACTGTCCTCCATGTTCTAGCTGCTACTGGTGACACCACATTTCATCTCCGGCCACGAATGTGTTCATCGACTGTCACCTCCAGCCTAGTACTGTTCCGGCAGGTTCCCGACAAATTTCTATTTGACGACTCCATTTTGCTCGTACGTGCACGCACCAGGACTGACCTCGCACATACTTTGCGATAACAGAGGCCGCCCGACATCTCGTCCGAGATACCGTAGCGGACATTCGGCTGTGCCCAGTCGTAATCTGCCGACCGTCACTGTCCGCATTTAAGACGGATAGGAGCCGAGCTGAGACGCGCGGTTCACGCACATCCTTTCACCCAAATCGAAACACAGTACCTACCATCTCCATAAACCTTTGGCAAGTGTCGACAGGCTTCGATTTGCACAATTTGTCCGGGAGTCGGGAATTGGGCGATACACCACCTTCTGTTTGCAGCCCGACATCCGATACTATTTTGGAAAGCTCCCCTACTGTTGCCGTCAGTCACAGGACAGTGAAAATGACAGGACATCTGCAGCAAGTAAGTTCTTCTATGACACAATCTGAATCAGGCCTCACCCAACACAAAACTACAGGAGGCATTAGTTCCAGAACAACCATTGTACATGTGCAGAAGTTTTGATCTGATAATGTTAGTGTTGGAAACACCATGACGAATGAAAATGCATTAAGCAACCCAGATGCCTTTGTTCCGGTACATCCTCTTGAGAGTGGAGCACACTATACACAGTTGGCTGGTAAGAAATATGAGGCACAGGTAGGCCGGTTGTATACCATGAGGGAGGCAGGTTTGTTTGTGTGTGTGTGTGTGTGTGTGTGTGTGTGTGTGTGTGTGTGTGTGTGTGTGTGTGCGCGCGCGCGCGACACACTCCCCATACTCACCTCTTACTGATGCTTTACTAACTTTGGAACTATACTAGACTAGTGAACCTGACACTGCTATACAATTGCTAAACATGAATGTGACAATGCTTCACAATTGCTAAATACACATGAGAATTGGATACACATCCTAGTCGCTTTCTCCCCTCCACCTCTCTACGTCCACTTCCTCCTCCTCACCACTCGACGCTCCCGGCCGTATCCGCTCCCTGTTTCTCTCTAATCTTAGGCCTCATTTAATGTTACTGGAAATTAAAAATATCTTAAGTAGTATTCTAATTGTATGCTGATAATCTATAATAAATAAACCTTTTCCATTTTCTGTAAAAACTGACTGTGAGGAAAGGGGACAAAGCATCACACTGTTGTGTATATAATTTTTGTTTGAAAGAATGTATATGAGAAAAACAATTTGTCTAATGGTTTAAATGCCCTATTATCAAGAGTTAAAACTGGCGATGAGCACGAAACAAAACTAAATGTATTCATAGCGAGTACAGCAACATTTGAAGTAAATCAGTCGAGAACTTTGAGATTTTTGCTATAAATGTTTCTCCTTTATGCATTACAGACATTTTTATATACCATAACATAAAAAGATTTGTAGAATAATGATAATATTATGAAAAGGACACACACACACACACACACACACACACACACACACACACACACACACACACACACACACGCCTATCTACGATTCAGCTCCTCCACTATGTGGCGAGTAGCAATCTATCCTTGTCATTATTCCGACCTGGATTTCCCATTTAAAAGATGTGTAGCCTGTCTGAACATTTATTAAAGTGGCATGTGAAAATTTGAAGAAAACTGTCCGAGAACTTCGAGATTTTCGGTAACGATGTTAAACGAAGACTTATCTTTATATAGTAGTACAGGTAAACAATCTTTTTGCAATGTGAGAGAGATAACAATTCAAAGCTATATTTTATTTTTCGGGTTCCGCAAATTTGGCAAAAAATGTGGCCGCTACAGGAGACACCTCGACGTGTAGTTTGTTCCAATACTGCAGCACAGCAAAATGTTCAGACACGGTACGGCAGGAAGCCACTGCCACGACAATTTTCGCATTTGGCGCATCGGATTTACAGAAACGTGTAAATCGTCACTCGTCTACTTCGGACAGCAACGTGGACCAGGTACGTAAGGTATTTGCGAGGAACGTGACAAAATCCCTGCGTACAGTGGCCGCAGTCCGAGGTGACGCGAGCGACGGTGCACAGATTTACACCTCAGAAGTTACACCTTTATGGCTACGAGGTGCAGCTGCTCGAGGCACTGAGGCTCCGACAGTTTTCAGTGTAGACACTAGCCGTGACTGACACGAACAGTAACTTTTTCAAAAAGATTTTTTCTCCGGTGAGTGAACTATTCACATATCTGGCAAAATGAACTATCCTACCGTCCATCCGAGTGTCGTCACGTTGACGTGAAGTCGAAAGTGCGTATCGAGGTCGACGTGTGGTGTGGACTCTCGCACAGTCGTGTTACCGATCTGTTCGAAACAACTCATTCTCCACTCTAATCTCTTTACTAGTCCCTAAACATCTTCCAATTTGCAGGTGGAAAGTTTCCGAACGGCCCGACTCTGCGGCCACCGCAAACCGCCCGACAGGACCGGGTCTACCGTATCGAGGTTCGGACTCCGAGGACTCGGGACGTGCATTTGCAGTGCGATCTGACACGTTTCTGGCGTGTTTCCGAAGAGAAATTCGATACTGACCGAATGTTTGAGACAGTAGGGATGCAGATGACGTGTACAAATGACAAAACAAAATTTTACAAGTTTTCTACATTCTTACCTTCTAGTATAACTTCCACACAATTAAAGTCTAAAGTTGTCAGACACTTTGTGGAAACTCTGTATTTCAATTAGGTAGCAACTGCTGCATCTCATAACTTGTTTCAAAATTTTTAACTTTGGACGAAATATGAAAATTCAGAAATATAACACAACACACTGACAACAATTATTACCTTATTATTCGTATTTGACCAGAATGTCAAACATATTTAACTGAAACTGTCCTCCAAATGTTTTTCAGTGTTTTAAAACAGTATGCCCATTAAGTAATTACAAGTCGTGCACATCTTACGAACACACACAAAAATTACACAGAACAACAAATGTATGACAAAAGCTACCACTGATAAATGTTTCTGCCATTCCAGGGAAGAGAACAAAATTTGTCCCACACATAAAAGAGGTTAAGCGTGTGCACAAAACTTCCAGTCTACGATGCCTCTACACGCTAACAGCACAGGAACTGCTAAAATGTTGTGATGTCACCGAGGTCCCCCACTCGACAGGAAGTTACAGCTAGTAGCACGAGCCGGTTCGCCCTGCGCACACGCGGCTGCCGGCTCCGATACCTCGGTCAGAGCTGCCAGACTTCACGGCCACAAGTTCACTAGGTGCGCTCGCCCGCGTTACGAACGGTCCGCGTTGCTCTTTTGCCGATCGAGGCCGCGGCCGGAAGTTTTACGCGAGTGCCTTTTATTGTATCTGTCCGGAACTTAACTTATCTTCTTTACGTTAACTGGCAATCTATCTCCACCCACAGTGTCGAAGTTCCGACAACTAGAGAGTCATTTCCTCCGCTTTTCCACACACCTACCGGCAGCACTCCGAATTTCTCCTCGCCAACTCGAGTAGCAGCTAGCTGTTACGCCTCGTCAAAGAGTTTACAGTTTTCTCAAACGAAGAATTCGAGGCAAAAAGTCGTGTCCGATATCGCACGAGAGTGGGCTCCTTTCACTAATAGGCGGCACTGTGTACGTACGTGACTCAATTTCTTTTAGCTTACAAAGTTTTGTCCTCTCGCAGTGGAAGGAGGGGGTAGGGGACACATTACGAGCTCCTAACGCACCACTCTTCCCCGAACGTCGTCACACTCGGAACTGTAATACCGCACCGGACACCCCTCCGCCATTCCCGGTGTCCACCGTCACTCGCTCTTCGCTACTTCCACTGCGGTAAAAAAAACGAAGCGAAAGCCGGCTGGCTCCCCGTCACTTGCCGGCGGCCTCGCGCACGAGCTCCATGCGGCGGCGGTGGGCCTCCCCCTCGGCAGCCGGGGCGTACGGCTGCAGCTCCTCCGTGCCGAAGCCCGGCAGCCACATGTTCCAGTGGCGCTCCAGGTGCAGCTGCACGTCGCGGGCCTCCACGACGGCGGAGCGGCGGTGGCGCGCCGACAGGCAGGCGGCCCGCACCGTCGCCTCCACGAAGTCGTCGGCCAGCTCCAGCAGCACGTCCTCCACCTCGTCCGACAGCCGCTCGTTCGGGTCCAGCTCCTTGACGATGTCGTGCAGCCGCGTCCGCGCGTGCGGCGCCGCCCCCGCCTCCTCGGGCGCCGGCGGCGGGTTCCGCGCCGGGCCGCCCGCCGGCGGCGCGTCGAACGGCGGCATCGACGTCGGCACCCGCGTGCCGGAGCTGCCGGCCGCGGCGGCCGAGCTGCCGGCCGCGGCGGCCGCCGCCCCCGCCTCCGTCTCCATGCTCCGCTCGGCCGACACTACGCCGAGGCGCTACGTCCTACGGCTCCTGAGGGCGACGGGGCGAAATTAATGTGGAAAAAATTTTAAAAATAAATAAATAAATATTTTGTGGATCGATCTGTCAAAGTAAGAAATAATATAGACTAGAGAAACGTCCGACGCACACCCGAATCGTGCTCAAAATCACACGTAGCAAGAGTTCGATGTTTAACTTATAACTCTGAAGAATACTAGAGGGTATTTGCCCGATATATTATGTAGACCGCACACCGTGTCGTCGTCAGACCTCGACAGATTTCTGTTGTCTGTACCCGAAGGTATAAGAAAAGGTCAACAATTTTGCTATCTCGAATTCTTTGATGGAGAATGCTCGAAATATCGGGAAAGACAATGTGTATTTCGGTTGACATATCATTTGCTCTACAAGATTTCGAGCACTGTTCAAAGGTGTGTCAAATGTCTCTCTAATTTATTATATTTCTTAGTTTTAGACATATCATTTCACTAAACATTTGATTGGGGTTTTTATATTTTATTATTTTTTTTTTTTTTTTCATTTTAATTTTCAAGCTTAGTTCAGAAAACTGTTCTCGAAATGTTCAAAATTTAGTGCTCGGTTCAAAAGATAGTTACATATCGTCCCAATGCAACTTTTTATGTGATACTGTTAGACCTGCCTCGAAGTGAGGACTCTCTGACACTCCATTTAAATGGATAGCTGTTTGTGAAGTGTTTTCCTGTCCCTCAAATTACCAATTAATTATTTCTCGATTGTCCTGATCTCTCTCGAGCAATTTATATAAATATATTCTTTTTATTATTAAGCAAACCTACACCTCACACTGGTCTATTTGACATTTCCTACTCTTCATTAGCCTAAGAAAATTCAGACTCGGAGAGCAACCCACTGCATAATGTATAGGGTGTCACCATTTCATTACACGCAAACATTTGACCAATAATATGGTAATCTGGGTCAGACACGATACTCTGATGCTTATATAGACTACCTATGTCACAAGCTATAGTGGGGGGAGCACGTCAGAGAGAACTTGCAGAATATCGTGAACAAGTTTCACGATCGTGTTATCGTTACAGGGGGCACTACAGCTTGGGCGAATCGTGCAATGCAATATAGTGTCAGAGACTGGGATTCGCACGACATTATTCCGAAAGTGTAAAGTAATGCAAACATCACCTGCAGATTGGGCCTCGGGTTTGTTCCGAACGCCCGCCTGCTGCTTACCGGGGAGTACGAGGAGCGACCTAGCGCAGTGGGACGGACACACGGTCGGCGGCGTCGTCGCTTCCTGCCGGCAGACAAATCCCGCTGCTTCTTCATTTGTGCAGCTCCTCACCTGGCCTCACAGTGGCTAGGTGGGACCCGTACCGAGAGAAAATCTGAGGTGGTACCGGCAATCGAACTCCGGTCCTTCCGAGCTACAGACGATTCGGCTACGGAGGCGGTCTTACTGCAAAAGTGTGAACTAAAAATTTGTTCGAGCAGATAATTAGAGAAATGAATTGCGTGTAATGTCCTAGATCTCTCAGCTACAGACAGAAGTGCATTTTTCAAATATGATAACGAACAGGAGACATCGGTTATCTCCGTGCTGTCGAGGAATGTTAAGGAAGATAGAAAAATATTTTTGCTTAGTGACAGTAATGGGATAAAAATTGAAGATTATTTGAGTTGTAGACACCAAATATTCGGCTGTGAGGATGAAGATGTGGAGCACAAATCGATAAAATTCAAAAGCATTGATCAATATCCCCTAGACGAGTATGTTCCGTGTGAGGTTATGACGGACAGAAAAAGCCCACCACAGTTCGATAGTACTGCGTTAGAAACTTGCTACGAAATCGCTTGACACTGTCAAACAGGTTTATGCGAAGTCGAAGCCTAGCTTACAAACAAACATTTAAATAAGCAAAATGAGCCAAAGCAGAACAATGGCTTTGAAAGTAAAAGTTTTTTCAACAAATCTGACTTCCGACCTGTATAAGTTTCAGTATTATGTACAAACAGTAAGCATATCAAAATTGTCGATTCTGTCACTCAGTTACTGTACTGGAACCGAAATGGAAGATGACAAAGCAAGGCAAAATACTGAATTTGGTCTTGTGAAACTGTTTTAATGTGGAAAATCATAATATAGTCTCTTTCAATTGTCACACAAATGCCAAAATGGCAGACAATGACAAGTGACTGCAGAATAGAAAGATGATTAAAGCTGCTTAGTTGTGCAAAGGCATCTGGGAATGCTGAAAGAGCTGTAATGGCGTACACAAATTACGCAAAAGAACTCGCTACGCTTCTACGACTAATTTATCTCGTGTCAGTACAGTAACACAAGGTACCTAGCACGTGGGGAAAAAGTGCAGGTCGTTGCAGGATGTACGCCTATATTGCTCACACCAGTCTCTTGTAGAAATACGATACACGTTATGGTAACATATTAGGATATTTTTGGTAGGGCCGTGTTCCAACACGACTGACTGTTCGAACAGTTTACGTCACAGTTTGGGAAATCTGAGGTGCAGTTCGATCTTTTGATCGACCTGCCATCTAGTGACTTTTGTCGGTATTATCGTAACAACCAGTCTTAGAATTTAAAATGCGCTGTGGATTTTAATAACAAAAATTACTACGAAATCAGTGCTGAAATATCTTATCGGGAGCAGATCGTGTGTAACAATGGCAGCTAATAAATAAATAAAAGATTGCAAACACGATTCTGTCCAGTTGTGGAGCTCTTGTTCATCCCACTACCTTGTAATGTCTAACGGGCCTTGCTGTCGTGCCATAAAATTAGCCACTTTCTTACAATACGTTTCGTTTTTTGGCATTTGATTGTTGAATAATTTTCTTCGCCGATTCGTCTGAATGTTACCGCCTTGTTTTCAGGTGGATTAAAATGTACTGAAGTTTGTAATTGTTATTCTAATATATGAACTGGGACTGAATTACTTATTTGCAACTCACTTGGTAAAACATTATGTTCTGTTATAAACGAAGAAAGTATTATACTAGTTTCAGTCAAGCAATATTTTTCGAGGACATTTTGTGTCTGTTACCTTTACATCAAAATGAGCATATATGTTAATATATCCATTCTTTATGAGAACTTGTAAATTTGTTCAAACACAACAGTCTCTCGTCGTACTGGGACATCCTCGTCTAGCATAACTTTTCCCTAACAGTAGTTGTCGATACCAGTATTATTCTTCGAATTTTGGACAGGTCAATATTGCCTCAGCTGCTTTTCTGAAAACTATATAATTTTATACACAGTATGTTGTATATCAAGCTAAATTTTATGAAAAGGAATTACTTCATTTTGGATGTTCTGATCAATAAGTACTAGTTCTGAATGTACAGTTAAATTATTATTATTAATTATTATTATTATAGAATCATCTGAAATTACGAATTATTTCGCACACTTAAAATTTCTACTATTAATTACGCAATTTAGTACTGGATTCATGTATGAAATAATAGTTGAAACTAATAGAAATTTATTTGTCAGGAAAAATTGTAAACCCTTTGGAATACAGTTATTTCTGCTGAGTGAGTCAGTAGTAGGCATACCTCTGATGTGATCGCACATGTTTTTGTATTTTGTGCGAACAATGTAATTTCGGGTTTGTTAATGTGAAAAATCAAAAGACTGTATGATATACTAAAATGTGACAATATATATAAACGTAACAACCAAAATTCTGCAACAACAATCTTCAAATTTATTTAGAACAAATCAACCACGAGTACCTAAAACGTGAGAATTTCAGCTTCAAGAATCATACCCCTAGACAAGAGCTGGAGTCAACTCTAGGTGAAAAGATAAGTTGCTCCTCTCAAATCTTCATAGAAGACTAATGTGGACAAGACCTGCAATTAGAAAGGAGGGGGGGGGGGGAGATTACATCCCTCACACTTGAGCCACGCTAGTCAAATTTCACACGGCTGTTCAAACGAGCTCGATACTATATCGAATGCTGCGGTACACTGGGAAAACTCGAGCCCATTCGAATGTATCATTTGGCCAGTCCTAATTTTTAGAGAACAGAAATCTCCTCCATAAAAACACGAATTCTGCAAACAGAGACCTTGTGAAACTCAGCTCGCTCTGGTCCTGGACGAGCTCTGCAGCGCTCCATGCAATGTCGCTCAGGTCGGTGTCAAGTTCCATCCCGCATTGCCGTCCAGTTGGAGGGGGCAGGCGGGGGGCAAATTTTTTACTGATTCTCAACACGTCACTCTTAAGGTAATTCCAGAAGTAGGCCGTCAAAGTGTAATAGGGCTGTTACTGTTTACAGTACATACAAATAAATCGTCTACTAGAAAATTTTGGAAGCTCCACGAGGCTACTTGGAGATGACGCCGTCGGCAAGAAGGCAGCAGTGTCTGCACCCTGCCGTGAACTGGCAGCTGACCTTAAATGTATAACAGGAGGGTAATTTGAAAAGTTCTTGTAACGGATTAGAAAGAAACATCTTGCCTCAGTGAAACTTTATTTTTCACCGTCGTGTCCCAGTACACTAACAAACTCGGCCTGGCAACGTTCTCACGTCTCGATCCCATCTCTAAAGTTAGTTTTCTCTGTACCTGCAAAATATCCGTCAGCTTTGGCAGTCAGTTCCTTATTCGAAATGATTCTCCACCCACTGAGGAAAATTTTGAGCTCTCCGAGAGACGGAAGTCCGACGGAGGCAACTCGATTCCGTATCTCAGTTCACATGTTTTTGCCACGACTACGACACGAGTGTGTCGGCACACGACGTATTGACAAAAACGACTTTCTCCCTCACAATACCTAGCCTTTTTTGTCTCTCTTTCTCTGTAGTCTGTATAGAAGGTTAGTGTAGTAGTGACCTGTAATTGTTTGACTAGTGGGAAGAAATCTATAATTGTTTGATTAGTGGGAAGATAATCTATCAGCAGAATTCTCGTCACACCCCAGAAAGGTGACACCACGAATTTTGCTGGCCGACCGTATCGCTTTTGCTTTTTTTTTTGCCCTGCTGTCTCGTCTCTCGTGTACGGCAGTGGACCGAAGTTTGATCTGCAGTCACAAACTGGTGGAAAAAAACTTGTCAATTGAGCTGAAAATCGGTTAAACATGGTTCGGATACTTCCGTTCGGACGCGCTTCTGATCTCGAATTACGAGCAGCGGCAGCAGTCTAGCAGATAACATTTTCGTATTCAATTCCACTGTTAAAATCCACGGTGCGCATTCGGCAGTATCTATACAGCCTCGACAGTGCCTCACCCTTTCACTCTGCCAGCCTCCGTGACTACTTTATGCACATTCACAACAATTTCTGGGCTAGTGGCTCACCCAGCTGACCACTGCCCAAATCGTCATCGGAGCTGTCGGGACCAAATTTAAACTTATTTGTTCGACTGCTAACAGCAGAATACGAAGACTCTAGAGTCCCCAGTACGTTCTTAAAATCGTCACGAACTTCCTTTGCTTCCGTACTCTTCTTACACAGTATTTAATCGTTACAGTAGTTAATCATTTTTTTCGTCTTTACAAATCATTGCACAGGAACGACAAAGAGATGTGCACACCAAAGATCTCCACGCAAGACACAGACAGATACATCATCTTTATTTATAAAAGATGGGGTACAATCCAGTGCAACCTTCACGGAATGATCTCGTAAAACAAGTAGTAGGAAAGGCAGACGCTATTTGTGAAAATCCAAATTTTAATGGATAATGGGACAACATTTATTTTAATTTGCGTGTCGCAATAACAACTCCATCGGCTGTGTGTATTATTTTTATTTCATTGCGACTGTTTTTTCCAATCCAATCGACTAGTTTCGGGCCCCTCTGCAACACACACACTAAGGTGACAAAATGACGGGACAGTGATGTGCGCACATACAGGGGGCAGTAGGAAGGCGTGCGCGACCTGTAAAAGGGCCGGGGCATTTGCGGAGCAACCATTCGTGCTCAGGTGATTCGCGTGGGAAGATTTCTGACACGATTCCGGTCACACGACAGGGACTAGAAGACTTTTAACGCGGAATAGTAGACGGAGTTGGAAAGCGTGGGACATTCCGTGTCCGAAATCATTTGGGAACGGCATATTCCGAGTACCACAGTGTCACTACTGTGCCGAGAATACCAAATTCCCGGCAACACCTCTCACCACCGACAACACGGTGACTGAGGGCCTCTACTTCACGACCGACAGCAGTCGTGTAGAGCTTCAGTGGTAACAGAAAAGTAACACTGCACGAAGTAACCACAGAAATCAGTCTGGGACACACGACGAGCGTATCCGTCGGGAGGGCTGCGGCAGCAGACAGACGGCGCGAGTGCCCTCGCCGGCGACACGACGTCGTCTGCAGTGCGTCTCCTGGGCTCTCGATTTCAGTCGGCAAGAGCCCAAGGTAGGGTTCGTGTGGCACAGACACGACCAACTTGTGGATCGGAGCTGTCGAAAAGACACTGTGCAACCTGGTGATGACTCCGTAATGGTGTGCACTGTGTTTATACGGACTGGACTGGGTCCTCTGGTCCGACAGAACCGATCACTGACCGGAAGTGGTTACGGACGTCCCGTTGCCAGACAATGACGGAAATTTTTACAGATGACAAAGAGCCACGCCACAGGGCCACGATCGATCGAGTCGGGTTCGAAGAACAGCCCGGGCGATTCGGCAAACGATCTCGCCACCCACATTGCCGACCCGAATCCCGTCCAACATTTACGGGGCACGCAAAACCCTGCACCGGCAACACCTTCACAGCAGACAGCTGTGTATTTCTGTAGGGGAGTTCCGACCATTTGACGAGTGTGCGGCACGCCGAGTTGTCGCACCGTGCCGGGCAAACGGAGGTCCGGCGCAGTGTCGGGAGGCACCCCGAGACTTTTGCCATTTCGGCCTAGTACGGTCGTGCTTTCGTTCAGTATGGTTACTGTATCTCAGATGCGCCACAAATCTCCAAGTTTGGCAGACGTCAGTGGTCTCCGCTCCTTTTTCTAGAGGTACGGCGACGGTGGCCATCAAAAGCTCGACCGCAGTACTAGTGTGCTGCAGAGCGGCCCGAAGGTGGCGGTCTGCATCTCCGAAACCAGATTCGACTAAATAAAACCGATTCACACAGCTGATAAAGAGTTGTCGTTGCCGCTACGCACAAAGGCACGTGCGAGGCTGAGATGCATCGGGGAATCTTTAGGAAATGTAACTGGTGCACGAAAGTAGTAGCTTACGGAACACTCGCCGAGATCAGTTTCCGAGTACTGCTTATTAGCCTGGGACCTTCACCACGACGGATTCAGAGGAGAGAGAAGAAGATCCGACGAAGGACACCCCATCGTGTCGAGGGGTCGTTTAGTCAGTGAGAGAGATCTACGGAGACGATCGACCGACGCCGACGGCAGGTGCCGAAAGAGAGGCGTTCTGTGACGGGGGTAGGTTTACTGCTGAAAACCCGAGAGAACGTACATTCCTACTGGGGCCGGGCACATATTATTTCCTCCCACACACACACACTCGCAAAATGTCCACGAGATGACCTGAGAAATTAGCTGCAAATATTTTCTCGTCGATGCCAACTGCAAGCGACGTAATAAGAGTCCAGGTTGTAGACACACGGCGGACGAAACGTGCAACTTTCCGAGTCTGGCCGTAAAGCGTGCTCGGACAGCTTAACGGTAAGCTGGCCGCTCGCAGTAAGTGGTAAATGCGGATTCGAGTCCCTGTCTGGCACACCATTTTCACTGTCGTCATTCCACTGTCCGTATTCACAACTGCGGACACATTTCATTACGCACATATAACAAAGGCTGCAGCCGACACACAGCCCGGTCTTTCGGACGAGCACGCACGTCACAAGGAACGTTGCACGTAATTCTGGACACGGGCACTGCAATATTCGACTAGTTGAAAAACTGACACGTTAAATGAAAATTTACCTGTAACGAAGAGAGTAAAATAAGAAGACAAAAAAGTAACAAGCCCCAGGTAGAAATGTCGAAAGCCCACAGTTAAGAACACTCACTCCGTACCGGGAAGTGGCGGACAGCCACGGTCCGGTCCGACTGCCTCGCCGTGCAGGGCGTGCGTGTCACAGAGGGCAACGTAGGACAAGAAGTTACTAACATTTACGCGCATATCCAAATATCGTACAAACGGTCGAGACTCCCGTTACGCGGCACAACCGTACAGACAATAAAATACTGCTACATAAAAAAAATTCTTAAAACCAAATAGACCAGATGCGAGAGCATATAACGACAAGCTCAGGATCTATAGCCGAACAGTCGAAAAACTAAGACATCGCGTCCTCTCGAGGCTATCGCAGTTAGGTAGTGAACTACGATGTCTCGACGCCACCCGGCGTAGTGTGTGCATCGGGGGTACAGCTTTAGACCCCGTGTAGTTTAAATCTCTTCCATAATGTTTCAGGTTTGCTGCTCTACTTTTCTGTGTCAGGCTTCTAAACCTGTTACACAGTGGTAGAATTGTGAAATGGTTACCTAAAGCAGTACACACTGAATTCCTCAGATTCTGATGATGTCAGAAACTAATGCCAAGCCCTCTGCAGCCTGCCGCACACACACCCGGTGGGACAATTGTCGCAACAGGTGTGAGGTGCACTAGTAGGGTCCTACTTTTCACCAGCTACCTTCTCTCCGTGTACAACTATCTGGTCAGATTCTGTGGAATAAAAAACACTTGCATTATCTTTTTTGTCCTTAGCTTTTTGCCCAATTTCTGTAAAATCGTGCCAACGTACGGTATCCTACGGTAACTGACAAAACTGAAACTGAGGTATTACAGCTAACACAGCTGTGGCAGAGACACGGGCCGTTTTAATTAGTCTGTAGAAGTGGAACGGCATTATTGGGAACACCAAACGTCTGTAATACATTTCAGGCCGGTACACCACCTGACGACGCGGAGCGCCGGAGTCGGGCCGTGACGACCACCTGACGACGCGGAGCGCCGGAGTCGGGCCGTGACGACCACCTGACGACGCGGAGCGCCGGCGTCGGGCCGTGACGACCTTTTACAATAACGGCGATCGTGTCGTCGCTGCTACACGGGAATCTCACTGTCGTTGAGTCCCTGACTGAACCCGCACTGTTAGCACGAGCCGTCAGGTTACCGTTGAGAAACTCTGAAGTGACAGGAAGTGCATTTGAGCCGAAATTTCCAGCGAGGCACAGAGAGGTGGTGGGGCAGAATGCTGCAACCGACAGTACGACGCCTTCTGTGACAAACTGCAGCAGTAGCAGGAATGTCCAGTTGCAGTTTTCACAGAATTTTACGCAATAATTTGAAGTCAAAACTGTACGTGACGCAGGTTTTGTGGCACTCAAACGAAATGGCTATACGTCGAACTGTCGACTAACATTAGGGACAATGAAGGCTTCTCAAATTTGCCACAGACGAGTGACTGAGCAAATGTTTGTCTCGGCGGTTACGTCGACAGACAAAACTGCAGTTACCGGTGTGACGACAATCTTGAGAAACTCCGGCGACACCCCTTACGCACCCGGAAAGTCAGGTCAGGGAGCACTGTCTTTTTAATGGGCACAATCTGCCTTTCCTTTTTGAGGAGAAACACAGACGAACAGAAACGGACGACCGGAGTTACCTCTCGGCAGTACACTGCCGCAGTTGACACAAAACACAGGCTGTACACTACACATCTACAAACAATTGTGTGGGAATCAGAAACATTCCTACGGTAACAACGGTGGCCACCTACGAGACATTTTCAAATCACGAATAGTGGGGGAAACGGTAGTGCGCACGGTCCTCTGACGTAATCTACTCGGACACTGCAGCTGTGGCGTAAAAAGTGTTCGTTCGGCAGAAGCGTGCAATAAAAATATTGAGGAAAGTTGGTAACTGAACATCTTACCGAAACCTGTTAGGGGACCTACGGATTCTTACAAATTTGGCACAATTTCAAGGAAAGTAGGCAAAAAGCTAAGGACAAAAGAGATAAAGCAAGTGTTCTTTATTAAACAGAATCTTGACCGGAGACTCGTATACAGAGAAAAGGTAGCTCCTAAAAAGTAAGACCCTTCTGACGGGTACCGCACCTGTCCCGAAAATTGTCCCACCAGGTACGTGGGGCGGACTAGCTTCCGAGAATGCAAGAATCTGAGAAATTCGGTGTGTACTACAGTCATTAATGGTATTTGTGGTTAATAACAATAGTGGATATGGGTGAATTCAGCAGTTCACAATATCAGTATCCAAAGTAGAGAATTTCTGTGTAGCTTGTGCATACCTCTTTTGGGTTCAGAACGGAATTTTATATTCTCTAGCAACAGTCTATAACAGGTTGCCAGTGCAAAAAGAGCAGGAAAATGAAAACCGCTGAATACTTAAAAACAAAGTACACAACTTTCACGATTTATCACAATATTTGGACTAGGGGAGATGAATTCTGTATTAATTGTTCTCATTGCCACTAAGCAATGCTAATTCCGCATAATCCTGATTTTTTTTTATTAAACAGATTCTGGTTGTCCCTGCACACAGACAGCTGACAGTAGGCGCATTCAAATTACATAAATGCCTTTTTTTAAAGAATTTATGTAAAAACACCACTGTAAAAAGGGGGAACACTGGCTTTTACCAAAGAGGCCACTTTTCTGCCAAAGGGCCTAGCAATCCACAAAACTGTGGATCCCGAGTTAGGACGACAGCTCGGCTACCGGTCGTCGCGTGTCACCCGAGTAACAAATCTGTCGGAGACATTCCGACCCTCCTACACAGCTGCCGAAGACGACAGTCTGCAATCCGACCGCCAGGTGGAAGTGCGAAGGAGCGTCTTCCAAACTGAGACGGTGCAGTCTTCGTGCAGAGAGACGGTGACGGTCTAACACTGCGGAGGGTGGTCGCAGTAGAACTGGCACAATGACCGTACACGGCGGGGTGCGGCGCGACCCAGCACCCCTCTCCTCGTCTGTAGCCAGCGCCGAGTGGCGCTCGGGCCCCTGTACAGAGCGACTGGAAGCGAGAGTTCTGAAGTGTTCGATCGTGCCGTACGCCGAGGCAGTCCGACGGCAAGGTTCGCGATCGGTGAGAAAGTTGCCTGCCGTTACGTGTAGTGCCGAGAGAGAAGTACGGAGGTGGTGGTCTCACGGTAAGCGAACGCTTCTTCCCCGACTACGGCACGGTCCCCGTCACGCTACAGTAAACGTGGAAGGATACGAACACACTTTACAGTGCCGTGTAGTGTGTACGGTGGAGGAAAAGTTTGTAGGGAGTGATTCAGTGCAGCGGCGCGACAGCGCAGCGCGTCACAAAACACCGCAATGAAATTTTCACTCTGCAGCGGAGTGTGCGCCGATGTGAAACTTCCTGGCACATTAAAACTGTGTGCCGAAACGAGACTACAACACGGGACTTTTTCCTTTTCCGGGAACGTTCTCTACCGACCGAGCTACCCGAGCACGACCGGTAACCCGTCCTCACGGCTTCAGTTGTGCCAGTGTATCACATCCTACCTTTCACAGAAGCTCTCCTGCGAACCTTGCAGAACTAGAGGCGAACTGTCAGGACGGGGCCGGCCGCGGTGGTCTGGCGGTTCTAGGCGCTCAGTCCGGAGCCGCCCCACTGCTACGGTCGCAGGTTCGAATCCTGCCACGGGCATGGATGTGTGTGTGATGTCCTTAGGTTAGTTAGGTTTAACTAGTTCTAAGTTC
Source organism: Schistocerca americana (assembly GCF_021461395.2). Taxonomy (NCBI): domain Eukaryota; kingdom Metazoa; phylum Arthropoda; class Insecta; order Orthoptera; family Acrididae; genus Schistocerca; species Schistocerca americana. Next base: position 207,739,570 of record NC_060129.1, on the reverse strand, counting down.
TAGGGGACTCATGACCTCAGATGTTAAGTCCCATAGTGGTCAGAGCCATTTGAACCATTTTTTTGTGAGGACGGGTCGTGAGTCGTGCTCGGGAAGCTCGGTCGGTAGAGCACTTGCCCGCGAAAGGCAAAGGTCCCGAGTTCGAGGCCCGGTCCGGCACACAGCCCGAATCTGCCAGGAAGGGACACAAAACACCGTCTGCAAATCGATTCTTCAAATAAAATAAACATTTACGAAATGGACCGGCACGACTCGGGTCCCGACATACACCTTCGGGACGAGTCACAGTGCCTACTCGGCTCCAGACCCCAGTGTCTGGAATCGGTACCGTCTCCAGTTTCTCTGAGAGACAGACACTGACACCTGACCAAAAGTGTCTACAGCACGGTTCAAGGTGAAGGGTCGATACAGCAGACATATCTATCCACTAATAGCAGTCCATATAATTTTCATCGTATAGTGTATTGCGTTCCGAATTTTCCACCAATTTCTAACTTCCCGAGGCTCTATTTCACAACCAGTTTTAAGGAAAACTTTGAAGCTACAATCCTCTGTGTTCGCCATATGCAATTAAAGCGCATAACGTTTAAAATTTATCAGTTCTCTTTCCCGCTAGGAACGTCCGACCCGCACAAAGTGACACACTCTGTAAGCTGTCCATCTACACTGGACACATCAGTCGCGACCTCCCCTCCCCTCCGACTGGCCACGCACCCCCACACCCCACCCCCTCTCCCCGCGTGACGCTCCCCTCGACAGTTCGCCAGAGGAGTCCTTTGCTCCGGCTCCCTGCCTGCCGCCTGTCCATTCTCCCAATGTTATGGCCGTTCCCTCGTGCATTTACCTCTCACTGCAGCTCCTGACGTGCATATCTACATCCGTCACCGAGCACTCGCAATTCCTGAACGGTTTTCAAACACGCACGCACACACTACAATATCGGTCACAAGAGTTTCCTGTATGTTAAAAAAAGAACTACAGGACCTTGTGCTGATCAGTTTGCATTAGACCAGAAAACCTCAGGGCCGCAACTCTCTAAAAAGCCGAGCTCCCGTGTATAAAATGGCTCGCAACTTCTAATTACTGTGCAGACGGGTTCACGTGTTACGTATCTGACATTAAGCGTGCAACAGAGAATCAGTCTAAAAAAGGTTTGAAGTCACGTTTAATTTCGGTGCAAGTCACTAACTGCTCTTATTATCCAACACTCGACTAATACAGTGCGGGTAGGCAAAAGCCATTTTCTAACACATCTCGGAGCTTACGATGTCACACCACCTGAACCACGTCTCGTGCACTCATATAATTTGCAGGCAGATTCAGTGGTTTACGTGCATATTATACGCAAAATGCATTGCAAATCAGTTAACGAAAGAGAAGTAATGGATTAAAATGTCACGTCTGATGAAGTTTTATCGCACAAACAGAACACGTTTAGTGAGTAATAAACTTTTTCTATTTCATTATTTTCTGTGGGAGTAGGGTGTCAGCAACAAAACGTATCATACGGTTTGAAACGGTGTGTAAAGTTTGTCGAAGTCAGTAAGTGCTCTCATTCCCAAACAACGGAAGAACACATTTTGAATAATTCGTGTGTCACGAATTATGCTGCGTCTAAAAATATGCACAGAATGTAGCTGTAAACCTTGTCTTATTTAGTTGAACCTTTAATGTAAGGCTACACTTCTTAATGAGTAGATTATGACAGCACATACAATTTTTTACATCTGGTCAGTAACTGTACGAAATATCGAAAATCAGGTTTTCATTGCCCCCGGAAGTTGCAAGATACGAAACCTGTGTCCGGAATCCGGGGCCACGAAACGAGTGAAGTATTTGACAGGCAGTAATTCAAATCGATCTCTGCACGACAGTGCACAGTGCCGACACACTCCAAAAAGCCGCGAGTGGAAACATGATTTCTCAGGGAGTCCTGCGTCGGATTCCACCGAACGGAGAGATAAGGGGTCGAGTGTTTCGGACAGCCCTCGGCCTAATGAGCGTTTGTACACGTGCCGAAGAACTGGCATACAGTAGGTACCCTATAGTGCAGCGTCAAAATTTAAACATTAAAATGTCCGACACAGGCAAATCGAGCAAATCTTTCTTTATTTTCCGTTACGTACGATCTATGACGGGCCTCAAACGACTTTCAAAAAGCACCATTTGTTCGTGGGTGGGTCCCGATTCTCGGGTACCAAAATTACTAATCCTGGTGACGGCCATACTTATAATTTCTATTTGTGGCAAATAGTCGCATTTTTACCATACGTTCTCAGGGAACTTCAGAACTTTTTTTTATACCAGTATCCATTTGCGAGATCTAGAGGTTAAAAGTTTCCGTAGTTATGCGTAAATGTAGTTTAACTTACGTAGTGTACACGTGGCGAGTGTTCTGGGGTCATCACGAGGGTTACGAGGTCACCGACGAAAGTTTCTCACACGCCGCCTTCTTCCAACAGACACTTCACGCGTAAACGGGTTACCTCGAGCCGGAAATTAGTCGATAGTGCCACCTCGCAGTGCAAACACCAAACAACAAAAATATTTTGTTACACAAAATTCTTTGTACTTGCAAGCCAAACACCATATTTTTTGATAAATTGCAAATGTAGTCTAAAAATATTCAATTTTACACAGCAGACTGTAAGCGAGAAAGGAAAGAGACAGCGGGACAGAGAGACAGTGAAATTAGCAGAGTTGTGAGGCAGTGTTAAGGAACAGTGAGACAAAGGGACGAAGAGAGTGGGAGTGGGAGAGTGAGAGGCGGAGCGGAGAAAGCGCCGGTGGGGGACAAAGGGGACTGCGGGAGGGAGACGTATACAGACAGCGGCAGTGAGGGGGAGACAAAGAGAGACTGGGTGGAATGTCGGCTGCCATATAGTACGAGTATGTTTGCGTGCCAAAACGTTTGGTGGTGCTCTGACAAAAGCTGTTTTCAGTGCTGCATGTGCTACTCTAACCAAAATTCATAAAATTTCTTTTCCTCTTCATCCAGTTGTCTCCATATCCGTAAATAAAAATCTGCAGTTATTGGGAATGCAATACACGCCAGTAACGAGAAGTTTCGTATGTACTAGCAGTACTACATACTGTCTACTACATAAGCTGTTTAATCTTTTTCGTATTTATATTGTCGTCTCTAGATTTAACCGAGCATACAGCACGTACCGACTCGATACTCTCTCGTGGGTTATCACTTTCTTCCACTGACCCATTAGATATGAAAATTACACAAATAGGATAACATCTTTTAGTCGGTCTTAGCAGAACCTGCAATTTATCCGAAATGAAAAAAACAGTGCCGCCCTCCCCCTCCCCTCTAGAACACTTCCCGATTTGAAATTTGCTAGCGGCCCGAACCTGTGTGCGACACTGTCATGCGAACCCAGAACCTGACCTTTTGTGAGCAACCCGGGCACAAAAAATGACCGTACAGCACCGACAGCCGGGGAAGTTCGGCCGCCCAGTCGCGAGTCGATTCGCGACCTTCCGTTGCGGCTTCACGTCTGCCGGTGCATCTCGCACACTGTGTGACGAAAAATATCCGAACGTTCTTATCTGGTGCGGAATAGACTACTAGGATAAGACTTGTCGTATAAACGGAGGTGGGGAATACTGTGCCACCGACAGAGAAACAGTAACGGCGGAACGGGCCAGTCGGGAGAGCTCACTAACTTCCAACTCCGAGCAGTCAGCCGAGTAACGAGTCCACCGGGGGACATTCGAACCGCTCTAAAACCACCCAAGTCGACTGTCGGTGACGTGACTGCCGAGTGGAAATGTGAAATAACGACCCGAGCTAAACCGACACCTAGCACACCTGGTGTAAGGACGGAGGGGGACCGTCTAATGCAGTGGAAGACAGTGGCGAAAAATTGCGCGATGTCGGCAGAAGGAATCGCTCGCGAATTCCCGAGTGCTACGAGCAGTCCGACTGGCACGACAACTGCGTGTGGGGGAATTAAAAAGAACGAGGAACGACAGTGGAGCCTCTCGTTTCTGCAGTCGGCAAAGTCTCGGGTCCACCGACTCAGATTCGAACGGAAACCGACGTGCACGGCGACCGTAGATTTTGAGGAAGGAGGGGCGTATGGCAGTCAGTCGCAATCCCATTAGTTTTTATTATGCTCGCAAATCTAGATTTTGGCTATAAATAGCTATCTTCAGTGCTAACGTGAAAGAAAAAAAAAAATCACAGGATTAAAATTAAATTACTGTATGTCACACAATAAGCAAACACCGTGTTCAGTTATCCACTCTTGTTCAAAAATAGCTGCTATTGAATAAAACGTTGTTTACTTATTATTCTATGTACGGTAAAGTAATTTTGATCCAGTAGCACTGAAGATGGCTATTTATAGCTGAAACCTAGATTTGCGAGCATAAAAAACCACTAATGAGATTGTGACCGACTGCTGTGTGCCTCACCTTCGTTAAAGTTGGAGGTGTTATAAAGGGCAATGCCACCGCTCAGTGGGAAGAAGTTATTCTGAGCAATCAGTCACACTACACTACGAGGCGGTCCGACGGAAGGGATCGGGTACGGCGAACGCCTGGAGAACATTTCCTGCCACAGTGTGTGGTGGCAGCAGTGAAATACGGAGGTGGTGGCGTACCTTAAGTACGAGGGCATTTTTCAAACAGTGTGGTCCCACGACTGGGCTTAAGACAACGCTAAATGCAAAGGGATACAAACACATTATACAGCACTGTCTACTACGTACAGTACAGGAACAGTCGGAGATGAAATTGTTTCTACTGGCACGACAGTGCACCCTGTCGTAAGGCATCGTCTGCAGGGAAGGGGTCTGTGAAAAACAACCCTCCCAAAACAGAACAATCGGCCCAGTGTCCCAGACGCGAACTCACCGGAAAACCTTCGGAATCTGAACGTCGACTTCGGTCCGGACCCTGGCACCGGTTATCACTACCTTCCACGGTTTCAGGTTTTGACGACAAAGATTGGGTTGCCATTCCTTTGCAGGCATTAAGAACTTTGTTGAAAGTATTATTGAGCTGCTGTAAAGCTCGAGGGGGGGGGGGGGGGGGTTGCTGCACACCCTGTACTAATGTCTATAAATAGCTGCCTGGATACTTGTCTACATTCCATTCCGATCCTACAGAAGCTTTCCCGTGTACTGAAACACTGCCAGCAAATGCAAGGTTACAGATTTGAGACCCTGTCCGGCAGGCAGTTTTGACCTGCCGGGAAGTTTTGGCATTCCCTTGTCGGTACGGACACACTGTTAATTTGTTCTGTTGACAGCAAAACAAACTGAAGGCAATTTCAGTTACAGTCTGTCCACAAATCTAGCTTTGGAAATTTACTTTAAAAGGGTCAATCCAAATAAAGTGGTCCAATAAAAATTAAGTTAGTTGCTCGACCATTTTTAAATATTGTAGTCGAATTAAATTGGGCGATGCTGCGGGAATTAGATTAGGAAATGAGACGCTTAAAGTAGTAAATGAGTTTTGCTATTTGGGGAGCAAAATAACTGATGATAGTTAAAGTAGAGAGGATATAAAATGTAGACTGGCAATGGCAAAGAGAGCGTTTCTGGAGAAGAGAAATTTGTTAACATCGAGTATAGATTTAAGTGTCAGGAAGTCGTTTCTGAAAGTATTCATATGGAGTGTAGCCATGTATGGAAGTGAAACGTGGACGGTACATAGTTTGGACACAAAGAGAATAGAAGCTTTCGAAATGTGGTGCTACAGAAGAATGCTGAAGATTAGATGGGTAGATCATATAACTAATAAGGAGGTATTGAATAGAACTGGAGAGAAGAGAAATTTGTGGCACAACTTGACTAGAAGAAGGGATCGGTAGGTAGGACATGTTCTGAGGCATCAAGGGATCACCAATTTAGCATTGGAGGGCAGGGTGGAGGGTAAAAATCGTAGAGGGAGACCAAGAGATGAATACACTAAGCAGATTCAGAAGGATGTAGGCTGCAGTAGGTACTGGGAGATGAAGAAGCTTGCACAGGATAGAGTAGCGTGGAGAGCTGCATCAAACCAGTCTCAGGACTGTGGACCACAATAACAAGATATGTGATTACCCTATAATTGAGAAATTCGAAACAATTATTAAAAAAATTTACCTTTCGCCTTTACTGACGGGAAACCATTTTCATTTGTAAGCGCGCAACGATGTTTCAGCGTAGAGATGTTACCAAAAATATCAATATCTCTGCACTGGGTTAAGTTACAACATGGCAATTGACACGATTGTTTTTAGAAAAGTGTCGTCTACAACACTGTCTATTACACAAAATACCCTAAATTCAAAAATAACCAGTCAAAATTACTTCCAAAGTTTGGTATCCAAATTTTCAAAAATCCACTTTTTAGGCCCAAAAATAACAAACAAGGTGTGATTTATGAGAATCTATTTTTGTTTTCATATGCAGAACCACTTCTTTCGTTCTCAATCAGAAAATAGGTAACGCCTTTAATATTATCCTTGCAAAAGACATACATGTCCTGTACTGTGAGATTTTGGTCTGTGGTTGGTCTTTGTAGGCTGGCTTTACTTCATGTTTTGTTGTACCTCCTACTTCATCACGTGTATTTTTACCACAGCAAGATGCAAAAAAGTGCCATTCAGCCTCCAACCCAGAGTATACATTGTGGTTGCACATATTTGAAAAATTCTTTTCGTTCTTATACTGACTATCACTTCCATCTGAGAAGTGTATCAGCTTCTCAACCTTGGGAAAATTTTCTTTTATGTAATTTCTTAAATACTTTTGAAACACATCTACAACCAAAGTGTTGTGCTCCAAGTAGTCGCTTAGAATTCAAATTGAAGAACTGCAAACTTCATCTTTCTCATTTTTAAAGTAGAGAATAAATGGATGCACTGTTGCCTGGTCACTGACCCAGTAGTACCCTTGTATTGCATACTGAACCATAAATGTACAATTCTCTGCGAAATCAGCTAGTATTATGCATTCAGCTTCATAAAGCTATGCTTTTTTGTCCTTCAAAAACTTACTTCCGATTTTAGAAACATAGTGGTGACTTTTGAGTTTTTGTAAGTTATAAATTATAGATTCAAAGTACTCTTCCTGACATTTAACCACTGTTATCATTTCCACCCTGTCAGTTGTGACCCACTGTTTGAAAGTAATACTGTCTGGCATTTCCTCATCATATTCATGAAACAATTCAATAACGGTTTCCTTACCAGGACATTTATTACACAAACTCATCATGCAGTCATAACTCTTAATGTCACAGGCCATTTTGCACCCACAATCATCAGTTTGACATTTTGACGATATAAACAAACACATACGGAGTGTATTCCTGAAGATCCAGCCAAAATACACCACTTAGGTCGGAGGTCACAAAATATTGACCTTCTAATTTTGCATCCAGGATGAGAATTGCTTTGTTACTTTAATTCCATTTATAACAACTCTTTTGCTATCTTCGCAACGTGGGCACATTCTACTGTTTTCACCATCTTCAAAAAACTGCTGGAGATTTTTAATTGTTTCTTCACTTATACCTACTACTTTCTTCTTTCCTAAAACTGGAAGAATGCTTTGCTCTTTCACTAATTTTCGGATTAGTTTAACCAAATGATGAGAAACGTTGAATTCCTGAACTATTTTTTCTCTTGACCACAAGTCAGGGAGCAAACTTAAAATTTTAACTTTTTCCTCTTAGATGTAACTAAACATTTAATTTTTAATTTCTCTATTAAGCTCAAATATTCAGTGTCAGATGATGCTGGTGATAGGTTTTCTTCTTCTTTAGAAATAATGTCCCCCCCATGAACCATGGACCTTGCCATTGGTGGGGAGGCTTGCGTGCCTCAGCGATACAGATGGCCGTACCGTAGGTGCAACCACAGCGGAGGGGTATCTGTTGAGAGGCAAGACAAACATGTGGTTCCTGAAGAGGGGCAGCAGCCTTTTCAGCAGTTGCAGGGGCAACAGTCTGGATGATTGACTGATCTGGCCTTGTAACACTAACCAAAATGGCCTTGCTGTGCTGGTACTGCGAACAGCTGAAAGCAAGGGAAAACTACTGCCGTAATTTCTCCCGAGGACATGCAGCTCTGCTGTATGGTTAAATGATGATAGCGTCCTCTTGGGTAAAATATTCCGGAGACAAAAACAGTGCCCCATTCGGCTCTGCGGGCAGGAACTACTCAGGAGGATGTCGTTATCAGGAGAAAGAAAACTGGCATGATATGGATGGAAGCGTGGAATGTCAGATCCCTACATCGGGCAGGTAGGTTAGAAAATTTAAAAAGGGAAATGGATAGGTTAAAGTTAGATATAGTGGGAATTAGTGAAGTTCGGTGGAAGGAGGACAAGACTTTTGGTCAGGCGAATACAGGGTTATAAACACAAAATCAAATAGGGGTAATGCAGGAGTAGGTTTAATAATGAATAGGAAAATAGGAATGCGGGTAAGCTACTACAAACAGCGTAGTGAATGCATTATTATGGCCAAGATAGATACAAAGCCCACGCCTACTACAGTAGTACAAGTTTAGATGCCAAGTAGTTCTGCAGATGACGAAGAAATTGAAGCAGATTGTGAACGGAGATGAAAATTTAATAGTCATTGGTGACTTGAATTCGGCAGTAGGAAAAGGGAGAGGAGGAAACATAGTAGGTGAATATGGATTGGGGGTAAGAAATGAAAGAGGAAGCCACCTGGTAGAATTTTGCATAGAGCACAACTTAATCATAGCTAACACTTGGGTCAAGAATCATGAAAGGAGGTTATATACATGGAAGAAGCCTGGAGATACTGACAGGTTTCAGATAGATTATATAATGATAAGACAGAGATTTAGGAACCAGGTTTTAAATTGTAAGACATTTCCAGGGACAGATGTGGATTCTGACCACAATCTATTGGTTTTGACCTGTAGATTAAAACTTAAGAAACTGCAAAAAGGTGGAAATTTAAGGAGATGGGGCCTGGATAAACTAAAAGAACCAGAGGTTGTAGAGAGTTTCAGGGAGAGCATAAGGGAACAATTGACAGGAATGGGGGAAAGAAATACAGTAGAAGAAGAATGGGTAGCTCTGAGGGATGAAGTAGTGAAGGCAGCTGAGGATCAAGTAGGTAAAAAGATGAGGGCTAGTAGAAATCCTTGGGTGACAGAAGAAATACTGAATTTAATTGATGAAAGGAGAAAATATAAAAATGCAGTAAATGAAGCAGGCGAAAAGGAATAGAAACGTCTCAAAAATGAGATTGACAGGAAGTGCAAAATGGCTAAGCAGGGATGGCTAGAGGAAAAATGTAAGGATGTAGAGGCTTGTCTCACTAGGCGTAAGATAGATACTGCCTACAGGAAAATTAAAGAGACCTTTGGAGATAAGAGAGCAACTTGTATGAATATCAAGAGCTCAGATGGAAACCCAGTTCTAAGCAAAGAAGGGAAAGCAGAAAGGCGGAAGGAGTATATAGAGGGTCTATACAAGGGCGATGTACTTGAGGACAATATTATGGAAATGGAAGAGGATGTAGATGAAGATGCAATGGGAGATACGATACTGCGTGAAGAGTTTGACAGAGCACTGAAAGACCTGAGTAAAAAACAAGGCCCCCAGAGTAGACAACATTCCACTGGAACTACTGACGGCATTGGGAGAGCCAGTCCTGACAAAACTCTACCATCTGGTGAGCAAGATGTATGAAACAGGCGAAATACCCTCAGACTTCAAGAAGAATACAATAATTCTGATCCCAAAGAAAGCAGGTCCTGACAGATGTGAAAATTACCGAACTATCAGTTTAATAAGTCACGGCTGCAAAATACTAACGCGAATTCTTTACAGACGAATGGAAAAACTAGTAGAAGCCGACCTCGGGGAAGATCTGTTTGGATTCCGTAGAAATGTCGGAACACGTGAGGCAATACTGACCCTACGACTTATCTTAGAAGCTAGATTACGGAAGGGCTACCCTACGTTTCTAGCATTTGTAGACTTAGAGAAAGCTTTTGACAATGTTGACTGGAATACTCTCTTTCAAATTCTGAAGGTGGCAGGGGTAAAATACAGGGTGCAAAAGGCTATTTACAATTTGTACAGTAACCAGATGGCAGTTATAAGAGTCGAGGGACATGAAAGGCAAGCAGTGGTTGGGAAGGGAATGAGACAGGGTTGTAGTCTCTCCCCGATGTTATTCGATCTGTATATTGAGCAAACAGTAAAGGAAACAAAAGAAAAATTCGGAGTAGGTATTGAAATCCATGGAAAAGAAATAAAAACTTTGAGGTTCGCCAATGACATCGTAATTCTGTCAGAGACAGCAAAGGGCTTGGAAGAGCAGTTGAACGGAATGGATAGTGGCTTGAAAGGAGGGTATAAGATGAACAAGCAAAACGAGGATAATGGAATGTAGTCAAATTAAGTCGGGTGATGCTGAGAGAATTAGATTAGCAAATGAGACACTTGAAGTAGTAAAGGAGTTTTACTATTTGGGGAGCAAAATAACTGATGATGGTCAAAGTAGAGAGGATATAAAATGTAGACAGGCAATGGCAAGGAAATCGTTTCTGAAGAAGAGAAATTTGTTAACATCGAGTATTGATTTAAGTGTCAGGAAGTCGTTTGTGAAAGGATTTGTATGGAGTGTAGCCATGTATGGAAGTGAAACGTGGACGATACATAGTTTGGACACGAAGAGAATAGAAGCTTTCGAAATGTGGTGCTACAGAAGAATGCTGAAGATTAGATGGATAGATAATATAACTAATGAGGAGGTATTGAATAGAACTGTAGAGATGAGAAATTTGTGGCACAACTTGACTAGGAGAAGGGATCGGTTGGTAGGACATGTTCTGAGGCATCAAGGGATCACCAATTTAGTGTTGGCGGGCAGCGTGGAGGGTAAAAATCGTAGAGGTAGACCAAGAGATGAATACACTAAGCAGATTCAGCAGGATGTAGGTTGCAGTAGGTACTGGGAGATGAAGAAGCTTGCACAGGATAGAGTTGCATGGAGAGCTGCATCAAACCAGTCGCAGGACTGGAGACCACAACAACAACAACAACAGAAATAATGTAGGTATCTGTATTATTAAAGCACGATTCCAAGTCTTTTTTCTAATTTTGTCTCAAATTTGTTGTACCTTATTTCCAATAGCTGCTTTTCTTTTTCTGCTACTTAATTTTATTATTTTCGAAGCAGGAGGTATGTCTAACTTAGATCAAGAAAAATCCAATATGCTAACAGCTTCCTCATTAGGAATATAAATGTCATTAACAAGGTTACATGATTCAGGTTCTGGATTCACAACAAATATTTTTGAGTAACAATTTGGGCACAAGGTATTCCCAGGAATCGCATTATGTTTCACTTGGGAAGCTGTTTCACTCTCACAAAACAAGGACAAATGTTCAAGTTTTATTTCCCTCAAACCGTTAGTAATAGGCTTTTTACGGACTTTAAGTGGATCACAGTACTTTCTTCCAAAAACTTTGTTTTACTTCAGAATATATTTCTTCCCATGATACTCACACACCGATGTTACAGAAGAACTTATTCGAAATTTAAAGCAAGTTTGTCTAACTTCATCAAAGTCAGTGACATCTTCAAGTTTTTTAAAACTGAACCATAAACTGTTTTGTGACACACTTCAGTTGCTATCTGTCCAACAGAGCACTGTTCATCCATGATATTGCATTCCAGCTAATCTCTCAAAATTAATTACGAATCACACAGAGAACAAAGCACACAAAACCTTTTACACTCTCTATGAAGTAAGTGCATCCACTCCAACAAAGGTTTCAGAACAGACTGCCTAAACAATGCCACACCCAGCAATAATCTACTTCTTTAATGACAATAAACGTAAATGGGCATTTTTATTACGATAGAACAAAAGCCAAAGCTCCTATTGTTTAATATTGCATTATTAAAAATAAACAAACTAAACGAATATTGGGTGATAGTGTTAACTAAATATATGTCACAATTAAATTTTATTACAATGAAACAATAAACCATTTAAATAGGCAACAGCCATAAGATCAGTTGTAGAGTAATGTGAATTATCTCCTCATTTTCAAAGATTAATATCTTTGTTCACCGTCAGATATCAATGTTGAAATTTTTACGGAACATTGCTATCATATAGGTGTACAAACTGTGCAAGAATCATATTTTCATATGCAGTCCCACCTGAGATAACTAACCCCAAACTTTACAAAAAATGAACATTCTCAAATTTCAAAAGTTCATAAAAAATTAAGGAAACATCTGTAAGTGTTCTTGCTCTATACGAGGCTAGTATTGTATGATATCTAACTACAGGAAAAAAATAGACTCTCATATATCACTCCTTGTTTACTATTTTTGAGCCTAAAAAGTGTTTTTTTGAAAATTTGGATACCAAACTTTGGAGCTCATTATGACTGGTTATTTTTGAATTTAGGGTATTTTGTGTAATAGACAATGTCGTAGAGGACACTTTTCTAAAAACAATCATGTCAACTGCAATGTTGTAACTTAACCCAGCGCAGAGATATTCAAATTTTCGCTAATGTCTCCAGACCAAAAAATCGTAGTACGCCTATAAATAAAAATGGCCACCATCCAGTAAAGGTGCGAGATAAATTATTTTAAAAAACTGTTTTGAACTTTCCAAATACAGGGCAATCACATACAAAAAATGAAAATATTTAAAAATGGTCAAGCAACCATCACTGTACCACTTCATATGGATTGACCCTAAAACTTTATTGGAGCAAATAGACCCATTACAGGAATCACCACTCAGCACGCACAAACCTGTGGGCGACGCCCTCCGCCCTCGTCCGCCAGTGGCGTCTGCCCGCTGCTTCGCTCCGGCCACAGAGGAACCTGTAACAACACACACAGCTTTGTGCTTTATATTTTCTGCCTACCGCCACAAAAAAATGTTCTTACCCTATAATTAAATTAAATAACAGCTAAATGTGAAAACTGTGCTGTGCTGCAATACAGATTAATCAGCTCCATTACACTTTATGGCACAACCACTCGACAGCTCAAACGTTGTGTAGCCCCGAACACTCTGGCCCCCTAAGTGTTAAGATCATATTGGATTAATGGTCAACAGAAACAAAAGCTAAAATACAAGGGTGGTTCAAAAAGTGAGGTAACTATTCCTCTGCGACATAGGAAGTCAAACAGATACACTACGTGATCAAAACTATCTGGACACTTCCAAAAACATACTTTTTCATATTAGGTGCATTATGCTGCCACCTACTGCCAGGTACTCCGTATCAGCGACCTCAGTAATCAACAGACATCGTGAGACAACAGAATGGGGTGCTCCGCAGAACTCACGGACTTCGAAAGTGGTCAGGTGATTGGGTGTCACTTGTGTCGCACGCCTGTACACGAGATTTCCACACTCCTAAACATCCCTAGGTCCACTGTTTCAGATGTGACAGTGAATTGGAAACGTGAAGGGACACGTACGGCACAAAAGCGTACAGGCCGACCTCGTCTGTTGACTGACAGAGACCGCCGACAGTTGAAGAGGGTCGTAATGTGTAATAGGCAGACATCTATCCGGACCGTCACACAGGAATTCCAAACTGAATCAGGATCCACTGCAAGTACCGTGACAGTTTGGCGGGAAGTGAGAAAACTTGGATTTCACTGTCGAGCGGCTGCTCACGAGCCACACATCACGCCGGTAAATGCCAAACGACGCCTTGCTAGGTGTAAGGAGCATATAACATTGGAGGATTCAACGGTCAAAAAACGTTGTGTGGAGGGACGAATCACGGTACACATCGTGGCGATACCATGGCAGGGTGTGGGTATGGCGAATGCCCGGTGAACGTCACCTGCCAGCGTGTGTAGTGCCGACAGTAAAATTCGGAGGCGGTGGTGTTCTGGTGGGGTCGTGGTTTTCATGGAGGGGGCTTGCACACCTGCTTGTTTTGCGTGTCACTATCACAGCACAGGCCTACTACACTGATGTTTTAAGCACGTTCTTGGTTCCCACTGTCGAAGAGCAATTCGGGGACGGTGACTGCATCTTTCAACACGATCGAGCACCCCTTCGTAATGTACCGCCTATGACGGAGTGGTTACACAACAGTAACATCCCTGTAATGGACTGGCCTGCACAGAGGCCTGACCTGAATCCTATAGAACACTTTTCGGATGTTTTGGAACGCCGACTTCGTGCCAGGCCTCACCGACAGACATCGATACCTCTCCTCAGTGCAGCACACCGTGAAGAATGGGCTCCCACTCCCCGATAAACCTTCCAGCACCTGATTGAATGTATGCCAGCGATAGTGGAAGCTGTCATCAAGGATAAGGGTGGGTCAACACCATACTGCATACCAGCATTACCGATGGATGGCACCACAAACTTTTAAGTCATTTTCAGCTAGGTGTCCGGATACTTTTGATCACACAGTGTACACAAAGTTACTAAGGCACTGGTACATATTACATTTCCATGCAGATGCCACAGTTTTCTAGGCATTTGTGCCATTGGCAAAAATCTGCCAAACCAGTATGAAAGAAATGTGAACCAAGGTGTAGGAATTATTTAACAACAACTACCAAAAGTCATGTGACCCTTCGTGACGATACGGTGCAGAAATGTAATGGCCTCCGCCCAATACCGCATTAAGTGACGGCGAGACAACGCCATTCACTCGGCTCTATCCTTGCCCGAAAGCTGCCGCAGTGCGTTGCGAGGAGACTTCTTCCAGTTACAAAGTCCTTTACACCGACAAAGCAGGTGTACAGTTCATCTGCCGCACAGCACATGCCGATGTAACGATCGGCCAGAATCGATCTTCCGATGCGGCACGTTTCCGTCTACCGAGATGTTCAGTTGCGTCGACCTTTGCCCCTTTCACATTTCTGTTTTGTCTTTACGAAATTCCTGGCACTACAACCAGGACTGTTTCCGTGACAGTTCACAGACTCAGTAAATGTCCGGTAATTAGTGGCAGGTTACAGGTGCGGTCATTTTCTTCGAATGCAGAGCATTATCGTACTTCACACTTCATTGCCAATCGCGTATCTGTCGACAGCATCTCAAAACCGTATTTCGAAGGCGTGACAGTACATCATTCTCCATTACTGGTGGCATTCGTAAGTGTGGGTTATTTAAACACCCACGACTACCTACATTAAGTGGTGTCTGACGGTCATCAATACTGTACGATCATTTATTACCTTACCTATTCAACCACACTCTTAACGAGACAGACCAATGAAACTGCTGCGGTAAAAATTTACACGTTAGCCTCAATATCATTTGCAGCCGAGTGTCTGAGGTGAGACAAATAGGCGTCTAAAGCATCCGCAGCAAGCAGCACGTGCCTTAACAATACCTCAAACACTCACATATTTCAGTTTCACACCACCGATAAAACCCGCTAGGAACTGAAGTGTACAGTAATGGTCACACAGTTAGTTCAGCACAGTGTGTAAAATTCCTTAGCGCCAGCTGCATAAGAAGCTAAAATGGAGTCAACACGAGGATAAACTAAGCGAGACACTCAGTTCGGCGTGTTGCGCCGTTAGAAGCACCCCCCGTCCTGCTGACGCCAACTCGAACGTGAAAGAATATTGGCTTATTCTGCATATCTTCACTCTTTGTCGTCTTGTCTTATAGGGCAGTGCAGAAAAAGTAAATAAAGAGCTCGTTCAGCAGAGGCGAGCAGTAAAACAGTCCGTAAAGCACATTACCCAGAGGGCTTTTTAAGGCTGTCTAAGTTCTTACCCTCATTTCCCCAATACATTTACTATTCAACGGTGTACATTGGTGACGATACAATCTAGTTTCAGCTAAGTTGTGATGCACACTACATTTGTCAGCAAAATAGTAAATACACACAAAAACAATTTTCTCATAGACACTGCCCTCTCATCCAGACTTCAGAATAAAGTTGCATACTTTGATGAGAAGGTATTCGATAAGCTGCCATCTAACATAAAACAAGCAATTGATAACTCTACCAGTTCAGAAGAAAATTAAAAAACATTTTCATTAGCAACACTTTTTGATTTGGGAACTGCAAAGTTCTGTCAGCCACAGGTCAAGCAGCAATGTTTGCTACGAAGCTGCACAGCGAGTGGTAATGTACTGTGAATATTCACGTATCCCATTGTCCACCGTCATCACCTCCGGCTGCCGTACTGCCACAGACATCTGGACAGCTCCTCACTGAAAGTGTCCCCGGCTGTTCAAGCTGGCACTCTACGTTCATGTCATATAGTAGGTGTCTGGAGACTTTTGACCACACAGCGCACTTTCCAAACTCCACGGAAGCTCTCCCAAATATCGGAGCCCTGCCAGAGACGCGGAGGTTCCGGATTGAGAACCCCAGTCTGGCACACACTTCTGAGCCCCCGGGAATTTTTGCCATTCCCCTTCGACACAAACTGCAAGAGCGGCGTACTAATTTTATTCGATGCCAAAAGAAATCTCGGGAAATTTCAGTTATACAGTCTGCACAGTGATCGATTTGTGACGGTATGCACACGTGCCCCGTACCGGTACCTCTTGACAAAAAAAGTCAGAACTGCAGGTTTTGAGATGCAGTACAGTAGAACTCTTTTTTTTTTTTTCTTTACCAGTACAAATGCTGTATTTGAACTTTTAAAATGGTAAGAAGAGAGTTACAATAACTTTTTAAGAAGTCTACAATGTAAGAAAATATAGATTAGCAATTTATCTTTTCTTCACGCAAATTGACCCATTACGGGAACTATCACTCAGTACGAAATGACACACAAAACCTACAGACAAAGGCCTCATCTGGCACCACCGACTCGGCTGCACACAGAGTCACCTGTAATGACACGTGTAGCTTTGTGTTCAAGTGATCACCTGCTGTCACGAAAATTCTCTTTATTGTACACACGTACAGCTTTTTTCAAATTTCAAATACAGACTAGGTAATCTCTCGAACTCGATATAATATAGGAACAGTGCTCAATCGAAACAAAAACTAAAATACAATGACGGTTCAAAAAGGTAATAATTCCTCTGTAACAAAAGGCTTATTGAGAAATCAAAGAGGTACACAAAGTTATTAATTCACTGGTCCATTTTAGTTTTCTTCACGGTCACCACCACTTTCTAAGCATTGGTGCCATCAGCAAACCATCCTGTCAAAATCAGCACGAAAGAAAACTGAATCCTGGTATAAGAGCTACTTGACAAAAGCCTCCCAAACACCATTTTGTCCCCCCTGACAATACGGTGCAGGACCTTACAACCCTCTACCCGATACGGCATCAAATGACAGAGACGGCACTATTCGCTCAGCTCCATTTTCGTCTGAAAGTCACTCCAGTGCTCGGCGAGGACACTTCTTCAAATTGTCCAGTGTGTTGTGCACGATATCATTCTATAATGGCAACACATGTGTCGGATTGTGTACCACACAGAGTCACGAGCAGCAGCTCGAATCGATTCTTCAATGCGACACGTTCCGTAATCTGCATTGCACGTACCAAGCAAACTTCTCCTTTGCCCCTTTCACACTTCTGTTTTGCCTCTACCAAACTGTTTGTTTGTTTTCTGAAAAGGAAAGTTGCTGCTCACCATATAGCGGAGATGCTGAGTCGCAGACAGGCACAACAAAAAGACTCAACAGTAGAGACACACACACACACACACACACACACACACACACACACACACACACACACACAGTGTCTACTGTTGACAGTCTTTTTGTTGTGCCTATCTGCGACTCAGCATCTATGCTATAAGGTGAGTAGCAACTTTCCTTTTCATAAAATTACTGCATTCCATCCTGGACTTTCCATTATTTTTTTTTTTTAAATTTATTTAGGGCGCAAAATCAACTAGGATCATAAGAACCCGCGTCAGAACCACAGAACATGGAAAAGAGTTAAGACCACTGCACATTAAGCACAATCAATGGAGGGAAAGACAGCTAAAAACAGGGACTTGGAGATACGCCATAGAGAAAATACGCCATAGAGAAACGGAGGTTCTGAACTAAAGATTAAATGTCTTTCGCCATTCGGTACAACGGATAAAATGTAAAACGTGGTCGATAGCCTCGATGTTCTCTAAATGGCCGATAACTCAGATGGCAAACTTAAAATGAGAACCTAAGTGTCAAAAAGAGTATTCGGTTAGGAAATAGCGGACCGTCAAAGGTCGAGAGCAACGATTACAAAGTGGTGGAGGAGCAGCACTTAACAAATGGAGATGGCTAAAAAGACAGTGCCCGATACGCAACCCGGCTAAAATGATCTCCTCACAGCAAGAGGACCGAGAGGAGGCTGTCCAAGCCGCTGGTAGAGGCTCGATACCCCCGAGCTCGTTTCCACGGAGGAAGGACCACCTGCCCACAGGCGGCGGCACGGAGGTCGTCGCGGGAGTAGAAGAACTGGCAGGCCGACGTACGAGGACCGCAGCGTCGGCAGCCTCGTTTCCCGTCAGACCGGTGCGAGCGGGAACCCGCATAAACGTCACAGTGGGTCGATCGCGAGTGAGCACGTGACGGCTTTCCCGGACCCGTCGCACTAAGTGACGAATAGTGTACGGCACACACACGCTCCGAAGGGCACCGAGCGAGTCGGAGCAGGTGACACAATCGAAAATCCCGTGTCGCCGGATATACCGAGTGGCCCGATACGGGGCGAAGAGCCCTGCCGTAAATACTGAGCAGTGTTCCGGAAGCCGATACTGAAAATTGTCAGCGCCAACGACTGAGCCGCATTTAACTCCGCACTCCGTCCGAGAGCCGTCACTGTACACAAAAGTACTACAGCGAAGTTCCATCCGAAGGTTGTGAAACTTTTGGTGATAGAGTGAGGCCGGAGTAGTGTCTTTAGTAAGCAAATGAAGGCCAAAGTGAACACGGGTCACTGCACGGAGGTGGTGAAGGGTTCGCACCCACTGGGAAAGTGGCAGGGAGCGCGAAGTTAAGCTGCCAGAGAAAGAGTCAAAAGTGAACTCCACGAGGTAACAGAGAAGAGGGACGTGCCCCATTACGGCGATCGAAGGAGTCATCGAAGGAGGAGACGTAGGACGTGTGGCCGGGCACGGCAGACAAATGGCACGCGTACCTGCAGAGGCGAAAGTCACGGCGGTACGACAGTGGTAGTTCGGCAGCTTCGGCATACGGACTCGACCGGGTTAGTGTAAAAGGCACCAGTGGTCAAACAGGTGCCACCACTGTACAGTCTATCCAAACAGCGTAACATGGACAGATGCGCATATGCATAAAAGAAACACCCGTAGTCTAGTTTCGATTGGACTGGATCGGACTTTTGGGGGGAAGAGACCAGACAGCGAGGTCATCAGTCTCGTCGAATTAGGGAAGGACGGTGAAGGAAGTTGGCCGTGCCCTTCCAAAGGAATCATCCTCGCATTTGCCTGGAGTGATTTAGGGAAATCACGGTAAAGCTAAATCAGGATGGCCGGACGCGGGTTTGAACCGTCGTCCTCCCGAATGCGAGTCCAGTGTGCTAACCACTGCACCACCAGAGCCTGTGACATCGTGGGGTCGAGAGAAAACTTGTTATATAGCTACAGTTAATCGACATCTGTTAATGAAGACAGAACATTTTTGGACTTTGTCCGTATCAGTCAATGTTTTTGCGACGTTCCGCAAAATGTAACAACTTTGTAATGCACAGTTACTGTAATTGATAATATAACAAACGAGACATCGTTAACGAGAATTGTCAAATTTATTTTGAAAGTTGGATTTGCACTCTCAACTTCCAGCAGTAGCTGCAGTACTTCAAGAAAAGAATTACAATTGAAAGATGTCGACGACAGTGGCAAAGTATGGTGAAAGCGGTTAAATAATGGCAGATCTTAGCTCCCGATCAGACCGTTTTGCCACCCAACATCACAGTACCAGTCAAACGTCGCATTAGGAGCATTCCCTGTGAAAGGACCCTTTATACCAAAGGACTGAAGTAGTTCAAAGTATTTGTAATAATAACTTTTCTACAGTGGAAGATTCCTTCTCATAACTAAACAATTTATTTAAAAAAAATATATAAATACTTCATTTTTTTTTTCTATAGTTATTTCGATTTCATCATTGTAGAACTACCCAGCAAAGGGAAATTACAGCTTGTGGGTTGACTGCCCTGATCACTTGCTCTTTTCTTTCCTTTTTGAAACCTTTTGGAAGTGAGGTTATGCCAAGATCTGCATTTTTCTATAACATCGTTTCTTTATAGCACAACTCTCTCGTACCTAAAACTGTGATGGTGTGTGACACTACTTTACTGCATTATATCAACATTTTTGATTCAGTGTCATACATCAAATAAATTAAACAGTTATTTCTTTGTTTGCCTCCTAGATGTCTAGCAAGATCACACGTGTTTATACAATAACTCAAACAGAATGTAGTCAAGTATTCATAATATCAATCAAAAGTGTCAAAAGGTTTAAATTACGAAGGATGAAAGAAAAACGAGCATTTCAAATGATGCAACGAAGTTAAAATTCGAGTGTGAGTGGGATAGGATAAGACAGAAGCAGCACAGAGAAAAGCTAAAATCATTCGGCAAGACAGGCAAAGGATTTCTAGAAAGTGATCTTAAAGCCGTACTGTAGCATGCCACTAGGAAAAGCAGCTGATAAGGCAATGACAAGTTTGCCAACACCCCAAGGAAATTAAAACTGGCAGAAAAACTGTTTGTTGACAAGTTACCAGAATTTGTGAGTAATCTGAATCTGTGCCATAAATTAAAAAAAAAAAAAAAGGATGCAAATGTCTGAATGAACAAATGAAAGCTAATGCGGTACAGTTTTATCTTTGTGATGACATTGGCAGAACAGAACCAGATAAAAAGGACAGAGTTACCATAAAGAACACCCAAACTGGGAAGAAAGGAGTGGTTCAAAAACGTATGAATATATGATGATTACCGCTAAAGGCTATGAAGTAGTATTCTGACTGTGTGTGATTGAAAAATCCAAGTTTTCTGAGCTTTGCCCACCATTTGTATTTCCTGTTTCCTCTATGTTCCGTAACATGTGCACGTAGATAGCACATTAACACGCAGTTAAACAGGAGTATTTCCACGTAGAATACTATAATTAATAGCCCTCGCGGGGGTGATCCTGAAAACTTTGCCTGTATGTCAGATAGGCTGAAAATAGGCAACTGCAACTTTGCACATATCTTCAGTGATGAAGAAACAATTCGTAATGAAATACAATGTACCCAATGGAAGGTTTTGACGGACACCCCAAACTATAACGGAAACTGGATTTATATCTGCCTGTGTGAAAAAAGATACGCCTGCAGTTCCCAGCACTCAAAATTTCACTGTTATGTGGAAAGAAAAACAGCCTCGGCACTCTGAAGATGTAAAGAGAACATTTGTAAATTGTGATGCACTCATTCGGACAGATTTTGCGCAACACTACACCACTGTGAGCCGAGATGAAATTGAAAGTGTTCACTGGGATCAGCACAAGTCTACTATTTTCACTGCTGGCGTTTGGTTAAATTATCATATTATTGCTAATTATGCCATTATAAGTGACGATATGTCCCATATGGGCATTCTTTAAAATCCTCGTTCAGGATCTGAAGAAAAAACAGTCGAATTTTCAGCATGTCAAAATTTTTCCCATGGCTGTGCTTCACAGTTCAAGAATCACTTTACACTTTCTTATCTTCCATGTTTTCAGACTGAATTTGACATTTCTGCTCTGACTGGAATTTGCTGCCACTTCCCTCGGCAAAGAGGCAGGTTGACGGTGTTGGAGGAACTACGAAAAGAATCGTTTGGCAAATGGCAAAATCACCTCAGTAGACAGTAAACTTGCCATACAAATTATGTATATGTGCAAAACAGAATTAAAAATGTGTAACGCTTCTTTTCACAAGTGCAGGAGTAGTTCAGTCATCAGCGTCATTTCTGGATAGTCGCTGGAAAAATCTATAACCAATTCCATACCTTTGTGAAGTTCGTTACAGTTTGGTGGTGGTGGTAGGAGAGTGAATAGAAAAGTCCTCATCCAGCAAAGGAAACAGTACCACTAAGCCAGGAGATTTTGTACTGCAGTGGGAAGATCCAGGACGAAGGAAGACTATTTGGCAAAAGTGAAGGAATACGAGGAGGAAACTAACCCAGTATTACTCAACTACAAGCTGTATTTGGCCAGTAAATGAAGACAAGTCTTGAGAAGACATATCAATAATTGTGAAGAAAGTACAAACTCCTAATTTGATCAACAAAAGAGGCCAGTTTGTGTTTCAGCAGAAATAAATGCACATTTGCAAACTTGTCACTCCCCCCCCCCCCCCCCCCAATTTTGTATTGCATATATGGAATTGTACGATTGTTTTTACGTTAATTTCAATCATAAGTTCACTTTCATGCCTCCCATTTCATACTAAAGTACTACATCTCTCTCTCTCTCTCTCCCCCCCCCCCCCCCCCTCTCTCTCTCTCTCTCTCTCTCTCTCTCTCTCTCACACACACACACACACACACACACACACACACACACACACACACAAAGCAAAATGTAAAAGTGCACAAAAAAAAAAAACAACAAACAGGAAAGTGATATTGTCTGATCATAGTATCCACCAGTCATGTCTGCAATCAGTCAACTATTACAAATACCTGCTGTAACACTTTGTAGGCATACAAAGCAGAACAATTACCCGGGCTCAGTCGTAGGTTGAGAAGGTGCAACACTGTAGGGTAATATTGGGAAATGAAGTCAGTATACAGAGAAGACCACTTCCAGAACACTCGTTCAACTCATCCAAGAGTATTGCTCTAGTGTATCACAGACCCGTACCGATTAGGACTAATGAGGGGATTCTGAACTTGCAGCAAGTAGGACAGCACAGACAGTCACCGCATTATCCGACTGACAGGATGGCACCACAGAGGTGCGGGAATACTGGATTTGGCAGAAATTCTGAGGTGGATACAAACTGACCCACGAAATCCTACTTACAACTATAGCCGGGTGCATATCATTCCAGTAGGGACCTCAAATAAAACATTACACTAGATTTTAAATCATCATTCTTACCGTGTTCTGTATACAAACAGAATGGGAAGAAACCATAAAGTGTGAGACTGAGAAATATCCTCAGCCGTGCACTCCGTCTGCAGAGTACGGACATAAATAACATAGACCAAAAGTGTGAAAATACTGAGGGATGCCGAGAGATAGGAAAGCAAACATACAGGGAGAGGCAGGGGATTCATTGTGCTCCTGTTGTCAGTTGAAAACATATGTGAGCAGGGTCTGCAATGACCCATAATGGGAAGTTCAAAAAAATATTGTTACTTAAGTTTTGGAATTAACCAGGCTTTTAACTAATTATACACCTATTACATTCTAAATATCTTCTACTGCTGAATTAAGCTGACATGTATAATACCACAAAGATGTCTAACATCAAAACAGCAAAGTCCAAAAATTGACAAAAATGAACTTCCGTAGTCAGTTTAAAGTAGAAGTATATCACTATCACGTGAAGCAAGAATAGGCATCAAAATCAGCCTTTTCTTCGTCATACAGAGCACGGAATTCTCGGTCGTGCAACAGAATGCTCCGAGTTGTGCGAGCAGTCAATTTGTAATCGGCTCTGTCGAGCAACAATCTTTGAGTCAGAGCGTATAGCAAACTCTAGCTGTTTGTAATGTATATTCTCTGAACTTATAATGTTTCGTTTGTCTGTATCCTCAGACTTCTTACCATACAACATGCTGTGAAACATTATTAAATGCCTTCTCTAGAACAGATAGTTAAAACCTCACTCACAATGGAAATATATTGGCAACAAATAGACCTGACCCCTCTGAGGATGTCCACATCAAAACTGGTATCGGTGAACACGATGTGGTGGTTGTTGTTGTGGTCTTCAGTCCTGAGACTGGTTTGATGCAGCTCTCCATGCTACTCTATCCTGTGCAAGCTTCTTCATCTCCCAATACCTACTGCAACCTACATCCTTCTGAATCTGCTTAGTGTATTGATCTCTTGGTCTCCCTCTACGATTTTTACCCTCCACGCTGCCCTCCAATGCTAAATTTGTGATCCCTTGATGCCTCAAAACATGTCCTACCAACCGATCCCTTCTTCTAGTCAAGTTGTGCCACAAACTTCTCTTCTCCCCAATCCTATTCAATACCTCCTCATTAGTTACGTGATCTACCCACCTTATCTTCAGCATTCTTCTGTAGCACCACATTTCGAAAGCTTCTATTCTCTTCTTGTCCAAACTGGTTATCGCCCATGTTTCACTTCCATACATGGCTATACTCCACACAAATACATTCAGAAACGACTTCCTGCCACTGTTGTGGCAACAATAATTATGAAAGTCCAAAGGACAACTGAAACATGCAGAAAGGTACGCATCTTCAGTAAACTAGATAAAAAATCAATAGTTTTGTACCTCTATGAGAAATTTGAAACTTTCAGCACGTCATGAGGATGTAGAGGAACTCTAGCTCAAGTTTAAAAGAATATCTGACCATGTACAGGACAGATATTTATGCAGAAAAACAGTCCATAATGTAATGGAACCCCCATGGTGTACAGCCACTGTAAAGAAACTTGTACAGAAACAGAGAGTACTGCACAACAGGTGTAAAACAAAGCACACGGCTATAAATGCAGAGATGCTGAATGAAACACATTTGGCTGTCAAGAGAGCAATTTGTAATGCCTTCAATGAGTACCGCAGCAGAATATTGTCAAGTGATCTTTTAGAAAACTCAAAGAAATTCTGGTCGTATATAAAGGTTCTCGGTGATAAAGTTAAAGTCCAGTCACTCGGGAATGAGACAGGAACTGAAATTGATGGTAACAAAGAAAAATGAAAGAACATAGCATCCTATGCCTACGATATCAGGAATTGGCCAACTCACACACGTACCTGGGTGTAACACTTTGCAGAGATGTGAAGTGAAATTATCACATAGGTTCAGTTATGGGTAAAGCAGGTGGTAGACTTTGGTTTATTGATGGAATACTGGGGAAGTGCAATCAGTCTACAAAGGAGACTGCTTTAAATCACTCACGTGACATTCTAGAATACTGCTCAAGTGTGTGGGACTGTACCAAGCAGTGGATATTGAGCGTATGCAGAGAAGGGCAACATAAATGGTCACAGGTTTGTTTGACCCGTGGGAGACAGTTACACAGATGCTGAAGAAACTGAACTGGCATTCTTGAAGATAGGCATAAACTAACCTGAGAATGTCTACTAACAAAGTTTCAAGAACCAGCTTTAAATGAGAGCTCTAGGGATATACTACAACTTCCTACATATCACTCTCATATGTACCATAAGAACAAGTATATAATAACTACAGCATGCACAAAGGCATCAAACAATCATTCTTCCCACACTCCATATGTGAATGGAATGGAGAGAGACCCTATGCCATCATCCAATTTATGATGAAATGCCTTTTTTTTTACTGCTATAAAGGAAAGTAATTACAATGTCACTTTATTTATTACTTTTTCTGAAGATTTTGGAATTTAAACAGAGACAGACAGAGAGAGAGAGAGAGAGAGAGAGAGAGAGAGAGAGGACAGGGTGTTACAAAAAGGTACGGCCAAACTTTCAGGAAACATTCCTCATACACAAAGAAAGAAAATATGTTATGTGGACATGTGTCCCGAAACACTTACTTTCCATGTTAGAGCTCATTTTATTACTTCTCTTCAAATCACATTAATCGCGGAATGGAAACACACAGCAACACAACGTACCAGCATGACTTGAAACACTTTGTTACAGAAAATGTTCAAAATGTCCTCCGTTCGCGAGGATACGTGCACCCACCCTCTGTCGCATGAAATCCCTGATGCGCTGATGCAGCCCTGGAGAATGGCGTATTGTATCACAGCCGCCCACAATACGAGCACGAAGAGTCTCTACATCTACATTTGGTACTGTGGTTGCGTAGACGAGAGTTTTCAAGTGCCCCCATAAATGAAAGTCGAGAGGGTTGAGGTCAGGAGAGCGTGGAGGCCACGGAATTGGTCTGCCTCTACCAATCCTTCGGTCACCTAATCTGTTGTTGAGGAGCGTACGAACACTTCAACTGAAATGAGCAGGAGCTCCATCGTGCATGAACCACACATGTTGTGTCGTACTTGTAAAGGCACATGTTCTAGCAGCACAGGTAGAGTATCCCATGTGAAATCATGATAACGTGCTCCATTGAGCGTAAGTGGAAGAATTAAAATGAGCTCTAACATGGAAAATAAGCGTTTCCGGACACATGTCCACATAACATCTTTTCTTCATTTGTGTGTGAGGAATGTTTCCTGAAAGTTTGGCCGTACCTTTTTGTAACACCCTGTATATGTAATTGTTGGATTCAATCATATTCATATCATGAAATGTCTGCTTGTGTCTGTATATGTGCAGATGGATATGCGTGTTTGTGCGAGTGTATACCTGTCCTTTTTTCCCCCCCTAAGGTAAGTCTTTCCACTCCTTACCCTCTCCCTTAAAACCCACATCCTTTCGTCTTTCCCTCTCCTTCCCTCTTTCCTGATGAAGCAACCGTGGGTTGCGAAAGCTTGAATTTTGTGTGTGTGTCTGTGTGTCTATCAACATACCAACGCTTTCATTTGGTAAGTTACATCATCTTTGTTTTTAGATATATTTTTCCCACGTGGAATGTTTCCCTCTAATATATATATTAACCCTCCCCCCACGAACCATGGACCTTGTCGTTGGTGGGGAGGCTTGCGTGCCTCAGCGATACAGATAGCCGTACCGTAGGTGCAACCACAACGGAGGGGTATCTGTTGAGATGCCAGACAAATGTGTGGTTCCTGAAGAGGGGCAGCAGCCTTTTCAGTAGTTGCAGGGGCAACAGTCTGGATGATTGACTGATCTGGCCCTGTAACAAAACGGCCTTGCTGTTTTGGCACTGCGAACGGCTGAAAGCAAGGGGAAACTACAGCCGTAATTTTTCCCGAGGGCATGCAGCTTTACTGTATGATTAAATGATGATGGCGTCCTCTTGGGTAAAATATTCCGGAGGTAAAATAGTCCCCCATTCGGATCTCAGAAGGAAACTGTCGTTTTACGGATTGGAGCGTGGAATGTCAGATCCCTTAATCGGGCAGGTAGGTTAGAAAATTTAAAAAGGGAAATGGATAGGTTAAAGTTAGATATAGTGGGAATTAGTGAAGTTCGGTGGCAGGAGGAACAAGACTTCTGGTCAGGTGACTACAGGGTTATAAGCACAAAATCAAATAGGGGTAATGCAGGAGTAGGATTAATAATGAATAGGAAAATACGAATGCGGGAAAGCTACTACAAACAGCATAGTGAATGCATTATTGTGGCCAAGATAGATATGAAGCCCACACCTACTACAGTAGTACAAGTTTATATGTCAACTAGCTCTGCAGATGACAAAGAAATTGAAGAAACGTATGATGAAATAAAAGAAATTATTCAGATAGTGATGGGTGACGAAAATTTAATAGTCATGGGTGACTGATTTCTGTAGTAGGAAAAGGGAGAGAACGAAACATAGTAGGTGAATATGGACTGGGGCTAAGAAATGAAAGAGGAAGCCGCCTGGTAGAATTTTGCACAGAGCACAACTTAATCATAGCTAACACTTGGTTCAAGAATCATAATAGAAGGCTGTATACATGGAAGAAGCCTGGAGATACTGACAGGTTTCAGATAGATTATATAATGGTAAGACAGAGATTTAGGAACCAGGTTTTAAATTGTAAGACATTTCCAGGGGCAGGTGTGGACTCTGACCACAATCTATTGGTTATGAACTGTAGATTAAAACTGAACAAACTGCAAAAAGGTGGGAATTTAAGGAGACAGGAATGGGGGAAAGAAATACAGTAGAAGAAGAATGGGTAGCTTTGAGAGATGAAGTAGTGAAGGCAGCAGAGGATCAAGTAGGTAAAAAGACGAGGGCTAGTAGAAATCCTTGGGTAACAGAAGAAATATTGAATTTAATTGATGAAAGGAGAAAATATAAAATGCAGTAAATGAAGCAGGCAAAAAGGAATACAGACGTCTCAAAAATGAGATCGACAGGAAGCACAAAATGGCTAAGCAGAGATGGCTAGAGGACAAATGTAAGGATGTAGAGGCTTATCTCACTAGGGGTAAGATAGATACTGCCTACAGGAAAATTAAAGAGACCTTTGGAGAAAAGAGAGCCACTTGTATGAATATCAAGAGCTCAGATGGAAATCCAGTTCTAAGCAAAGAAGGGAAAGCAGAAAGGTGGAAGGAGTATATAGAGGGTCTACACAAGGGGATGTACTTGAGGACAATATTATGGAAATGGAAGAGGATGTAGATGAAGATGCAATGGGAGATACGATACTGCGTGAAGAGTTTGACAGAGCACTGAAAGACCTGAGTAAAAAACAAGGCCCCCAGAGTAGACAACATTCCATTGGAACTACTGACGGCATTGGGAGAGCCAGTCCTGACAAAACTCTACCATCTGGTGAGCAAGATGTATGA
Source organism: Schistocerca americana (assembly GCF_021461395.2). Lineage (NCBI taxonomy): Eukaryota > Metazoa > Arthropoda > Insecta > Orthoptera > Acrididae > Schistocerca > Schistocerca americana. Next base: position 207,711,074 of record NC_060129.1, on the reverse strand, counting down.
AACAGGCGAAATACCCTCAGACTTCAAGAAGAATATAATAATTCTGATCCCAAAGAAAGCAGGTCCTGACAGATGTGAAAATTACCGAACTATCAGTTTAATAAGTCACGGCTGCAAAATACTAACACGAATTCTTTACAGACGAATGGAAAAACTAGTAGAAGCCGACCTCGGGGAAGATCTGTTTGGATTCCGTAGAAATGTCGGAACACGTGAGGCAATACTGACCCTACGACTTATCTTAGAAGCTAGATTACGGAAGGGCTACCCTACGTTTCTAGCATTTGTAGACTTAGAGAAAGCTTTTGACAATGTTGACTGGAATACTCTCTTTCAAATTCTGAAGGTGGCAGGGGTAAAATACAGGGTGCAAAAGGCTATTTACAATTTGTACAGTAACCAGATGGCAGTTATAAGAGTCGAGGGACATGAAAGGGAAGCAGTGGTTGGGAAGGGAGTGAGACAGGGTTGTAGTCTCTCCCCGATGTTATTCGATCTGTATATTGAGCAAACAGTAAAGGAAACAAAAGAAAAATTCGGAGTAGGTATTGAAATCCATGGAAAAGAAATAAAAACTTTGAGGTTCGCCAATGACATCGTAATTCTGTCAGAGACAGCAAAGGGCTTGGAAGAGCAGTTGAACGGAATGGATAGTGTCTTGAAAGCAGGATATAAGATGAACATCAACAAAAGCAAAACGAGGATAATGGAATGTAGTCGAATTAAGTCGGGTGATGCTGAGGGAATTAGATTAGGAAATGAGACACTTAAAGTAGTAAAGGAGTTTTGCTATTTGAGGAGCAAAATAACTGATGATGGTCGAAGTAGAGAGGATATAAATTGTAGATTGGCAATGGCAAGGAAAGCGTTTCTAAAGAAGAAAAATTTGTTAGCATCGAGTATAGATTTAAGTGTCAGGAAGTCATTTCTGAAAGTATTTGTATGGAGTGTAGCCATGTATGGAAGTGAAACATGGACGACAAATAGTTTGGACAAGAAGAGAATAGAAGCTTTCGAAACATGGTGCTACAGAAGAATGCTGAATATTAGATGGGTAGATTACATACCTAATGAGGAAGTATTGAATAGGATTGGGGAGAAGAGAAGTTCCTGGCACAACTTGACCAGAAGAAGCGATCGGTTGTTAGGACATGTTCTGAGGCATCAAGGGATCACCAATTTAGTATTGGAGGGCAGTGTGGAGGGTAAAAATCGTAGAGGGAGACCAAGAGATGACAACACTAAGCAGATTGAGAAGGATGTAGGTTGCAGTAGGTAATGGGAGATGAAGAAGCTTGCACAGGATAGAGTAGCATGGAGAGCTGCATCAAACCAGTCCCATGACTGAAGACCACAACAACAACAACCATATATATTAACAACAATCGTCAAGCGAGTTTGTTACTACATACCTCAGCTAGCTTTTTACCACCAGTTTCATACGTATTTGTGTAAGTCACACACATTGCAGACATGTCTCACTCTTTGCTCTTTTACACTGCAGTACCCAGAGAGGATGTTACATCATTTTAAACAGTTTTACATTTAACCCTCCCCTCTCATCCACATCCTAATCCTTACGAGTAGCAGAGTTATCTTACGCCCACACTACTTTTACTATAAAAACTGGCCAAGTGCAAGTAGGATTTACGTGGTAAGGATTCTGTAAAAACTTAATTGCGTATACTGATAGTTAATCCTCCTCCCTCCTGGAATCGAGATGTTATTTATATTGATAATGGCAAGATATTGCTCCCAGGAATTCCAATACTATATTAAAATCTCTACAAAGAGATGTGGACTTTGGCTTATACATTTAGAAAGAGAAAATTTAATAAAATATTTTTTATTTACTTTCTAAAATAATACAACCTACATCTTATGATTACATGCAGTAATATGTTCCTCATAAGTTTTTGATGGATGATGAATGCAATGTAAGCTCTAAAAGCAAAAAGATATTTTTCTGTTACATAATTATAGTTTAACAATTTTTCAATGTTTTTGTTTACTTGTACTGCGAATCCTCAGTTCTTACCAAATTTCATTATTCTAGGTCAATGGGACATACCCTACAGGTTTCGGCAAGTGTGTTTGCTAATATCAAAATATGTAACATAAATGGCCATATCTCTTAATTGTATTGACTAAGAGCTTTAATTTTTGGCACCACCGGAGAACTGTAAATATTAGTATCTGCCATAAATTTCAATTTGACACGCTTACCATTCCTGAAAGAAATGCTTCTTAACAGACACGCAGGCAGGAGGGCAGACAGACAACAAAGCAATCTTATAAGGATTTCAATTTTACTGATTAAGGTATGGAACTCCGTTTTGTATATACCAAATTTTCTTGAAATTTCTTCAGGCATCTCCTACTTACACTTTTATGTCACCCCTTCTTACCCCACCCTCAGTCGTTGGGGTACTATGGAGGTATTGCTGAAACACACCTGGGCTGAAACACTGTTACCCTGAAACTATTGATTCAACACTAATGTCAATCTTGTTGAATATGTTTATATATCGTGGCTTCTCATCCACACCCCCACCTCTAAGCGTGCAGGCACATGTAAACTGTCCACAGTACTTTCATAACGATAGTAAGTGATGAATACAAAAATTAGGTTGAATCTGCTGCAGACCCTTCAGGAGGGTCGGTTTGTTTAGGGGAAGAGACTAAAGTCCGAGGTCATCGGATTAGGGAAGGAAGTCGGCCATCCCCTTTCAAAGGTACCATCCCGGAATTTGCGTGGAGGGATTTAGGGAAATCAACGGAAAACCTAAATCAGGAGGACCGGACGCAGGATTGAACGGTCGTCCTCCCGAATGCGAGTCCTGTATGCTAACCACTGCGCCACCTCGCTCGGTGACCTTTCGGTGTTATCCTCACACATCACCCCATTTTCACCCTATCTCCACTCCTGTGGAAGGCATCTCCACCTCTATGGAAGGCAGGTCATTCTTACTCAAACAGTGCTCCAAGTAATTGACAGATAAAATAACAAGCAGAACAACATTAAATCTCCATTGAATTAAGTACACCCAATCCAACTGCTACATTACATCGTCCCAGAAAATTGTAGATCAGGCAACATAATCAAATCGACACGGAATAATGTTAAAAGAGCAAGGGAACAGGTCTTAGAAGATGACAGTATTTCTACTAAAGAGAGTGGTAGCAATGTAAGTGTCGAAAAGTAGGAGATATTCAACAGATTCTTTAAAAAGGTATGTTAAAAATTGTTTCAGAGATGAAAGCAAAATAGTTGGCCTACACTGGAGAATCGATAAAGTTGAGATTCAGTGAAATGACAATCTGTCACACGGCCACATCTGGATTAAGGACAATAATCGTGAACCTACAAAGTAAAAGTCCATACGAAGTTGACGAAATCTCCAAGACACTAAAAGCTCGTATCTCTCTAATCTGCTATGTTCTCAGTCATATGTGTAACGTGATAATAGTTCAGGTCTTCTGCCCAGACATATCAAAATATGCCACTGTTAGGCACCTCTACAGAAAAATGTGACTCCACAGATGTCGGTAAATATTGGCCAGTCTCATTCCTTACATTATTTTTCAAAATTTCTGATTAGCTAATGTAAAAGAATATTGCAACCCACCTGAGTAATAATGGGATATGTAATGACTCACAGGTTGGATTTCAAAAGGACTGCTCTATTAAAGACCCTATTCATACCTCAGATGGATACAGAATAAAATACCACCAGTCTGGACCTTCTGTAACTTCGTAACGGAACTCTATTGTGTCAATCACAAAATTAAAACGCTAAGGCTTTGCCACATCATTCGGTATGGACTGCACTGTCATCCCCTGCCAAAGACACCATTTGGACGGACGACGCGGCTAACACATCACTCTCCTGGCCATTGCCAGTTTGGCAGACATTTTAAGTCACCACACATCACTTGAGTAGCTTCTCAGCTGACAGCACAATCACGAATGCATCCCTGGTCTCTTCCCCCCCCCCCCCAACAACAACAACAACAACAACCACCACCACCACCACCACCACCACCACCGCCGAGGAAAAATCCCAAACAGTACCAGGAATTGAACCTGGGTACTCCGCATAGGAGCCAATGGGCCACCACTCTACTACAGAGCTGGGCGATTGTGACAGTCTCTTATAGAAATTAAGTTCTTATGGAATAAGTAGTTATTTAAGAAACAGACTGCAGGAACTTGGCCTAGGCCATTAGTGTAATACAAAGAGGGACAATACATTGTCCGCACGGGTAGAAATTACAATCGGGGTCCCACAGTGTTCGATTATTGGGCCCTTACTGTTCTCTGTTCATGTTAATGAGCTAGCATATTATTGGAATCAGAAGACAGAATTAGCACTGTTTGCAGATGATACAAGCATTGTTCTGAAGCTGAAAAAGCAAGCAATTGTAAAGAAACAGTAACCTAAACAATGTTCTTCTGAAAGTTAATTAGAGTAGATTCAGTTTTCATTCCATCCCAAACATGAGATGATTCTTGAGTGTGTGGAACAAGTCAGGAAGTATAACATAAAAATAATGACTGGTTTTGCACAAATGGGGTAGCTTTAAACATTGGAAAAAACAGCCATTCCAGGTTTGCTTTGGCCAAAATATCCCAGTTCCTACTAATCAAATAACATAGGCTACAAACAAGAAATAATAAACTGAGAAAAAAAGTTTCAACTGTCTGGCTAATTCTGGCAGAAGAATAACTTTAGGAAGTGAGTTAACATATTTTTATTCACTGTTGTCTTATGAGATAATATTCTGGGGAACTCCTTGCTTATGCAAAAAGTATTCATTGCAGAAAAGAAAGTAATCTGAAATGTGTGTGGGGCACACAGACAAACATCTCATACACGTCTCTTTAAGCATCTGGGACTACTAGACTAATCTCACTATACAATTTTTCCCTCACAGAATTTACCATCAAAACGCCATGTGAGAGTGCGATTAACATAGATAATTCCAACTGCAACACTAAAAGGAAAAAGATATGGATTAACCTTTAATGAAATATATGTTTTGAAATGTAGATTAAAGGTGTTTCTCCTCAACTACAGCTCCCATACCATAGAGAAATTCTTGAATGGAAATAGTCATTTTTACATAAAAGAGCCTGTAAGTGACCAGCACAAAGCAACATAAAAATTCTCCTAATGTTAACAATAAATGTGACTTATGGAACAATAACTATCAGATATAACAGAAAGAACATAGCACTCAAGCATCTGTAACTTCTACCTTGTGTGGGTGTATAATAAGGATTGCCCCCCCCCCCCCCCACCCCAGGATTCCAGGTCATCAGCATGAATCTATTCGCAGTGGGCACCACACCACAAAGATATAAGTTGTATTTCTGACACATACATTTCCAATACATTATATTATTATATATTTAATACATTTAACTTTCACAAATACTGACCATGAAAGACTTAATTCAAATTGCCTACTAATTTTCAATAATAGTTTGTCGACGTCTAAAAACTTAGTTCAGAGCTAAACTTTCACTCATTGTAAGATACCGGTATTGCAGTAAACACGTGCAGCTTTCACAACACGTCAAAGTAAAAACTTTCTTTGCAAAGCACAGATGATGCTTCATATTTCATAATGATCTTCCACGGGATTAAACTAAAAGGAAGCATGATATATTGAAATTTACTGCATTTAAACTATTATGTTCGTGTGATAACGTTTCACTCCTAAGTACAATTTTACGTATGTTGTAATATACGAGACGGTAAATGAGCAATTGTTTCAGTTTAAAACACAATGAACTTAACTGCAAACTACAGGCGTGGTTGCAAAGGCTTTTGAAAATCTGATATTTCAACGAATGCTTTGTATTTTGTACGGAATAATATGTTTATCATTCTGCTGCGTCTAAAATTTTAGGGAGTATGTAGCCTCCCGTCATCTCGAACGGGAAACTAAATATTTACTGAAACATTATAGCCACTGCCATGACACACTAGTTTAAGTATGTAGCTTCCTCACCAGTGTCGACAAGATAGACTGTTGAATGAAAAACGACTTCTAATTTTTTGCTCAAAACTTATACCTACGTTTTACTATCGTTGTCTTCTTGTTAGCGTCCCAAAGCTCATCAATCAAAGATAATGCTTCGCTACAGAAGACCATGCCGGTAAGTCTAAGTGTGAACAAAATTTAGTTTTATGACTGACTGACTTGTTCTTATATATGGTAGGTGGTATTTGGTACTGTAGACATTGATCTGATACACTTGTTGAAGAAAAATAGAAGTATTACGGGGCTACTTAGCGTTCTATGGAGGTCGTTATAAAAGAGAAAGTCGGCAGCGCATCTTTGATCGAGTAACTATCCCGCCAACGCGCATGCGCGATAGTGTTTTGCTCGCGTACAATTCTTATTGTGTTTGGAAAGGCGAAAGTGTGGAGCGTAAAATGGTGAATTCGTCAATATTTACGTGAACTGATTAGTGAGGGAGGATTCCGTTGGTAAACACCGTTGAAGACGAGACGTCTGTCGCAACGGTACTACAGAGAAGGCCAGAATTGACCTGTTCACCACGGTTGGAAGCTCACATCACTCTTACTGTTTATTTCATACTTTTCCGTTTTCTGCTGTAGCTAAAAGGGAATTAATAATTTATAAATTGTACAACTCTTACGCGGATAGGAGAGCTCAGCAAGCGTGGCATCTGGCTCGGACTCCCCTCGAGACCGGGTTATACAAGAAGGCCCCGGGATGAGGTGACTTTTCGAAACGAGCCTTTTGTTCGACGAAGGCACATCCAAGACGCGGGGTCAAAATGAGACACGAAAGGGCAAGGGCGCTGGAGGACGGCGGAGAAAGAAGGGCGGACGAGACAATGGGCTAACACAGCAAGGTGCAGACCAGACAAGCATGAAGGAGATGGTAGGGGGGTGCTGTGTTTGTTCAGATGAGAGAGGGTGGGCTGAAAACCCACTCGTCTACTGTGATGGTCAAGGATGCACTGTGGCGGTACATCAGGGTGAGTTTTAGTCGCGTAAATACCATTGTATACGCTGTGCTTGTGCAGAGGACATATGCGCTAACATAACCTCAACGCTGTCCACATGAGACTGTAAACAAACAGTGTTCGAATTTATCCATTTATTAGCCTTTGTTTTTTGAATTTGCTTCGTGCTACTAACTCTGATGCATTTTGTGTCAAAAGCAGTTAAGTCAGGTATTAACTACATAATGTCGTGGAACTACTGTCTGTGTTATGAGGGATGAAGTGAACAAAACTGCAGGATATTTACAGTAGTTCGTGCTATGACGAATATTTTAGAGTACTTTCTTGTCCAGATTTTGCCGTTGAAGGGGCCTGCAGTGGAATTATAAGGCATATGCCTTACAGTAGCATCATTCTAAGAATTTCTCTTGAGAAACACTGCTTTGCTGGATTTTTTTTTTTATTTTTCCTTCTTAGCATTACCTATCCTACATAACAAAGAATAATTTCAGGGCCTATAGAAAGGTCTCATCAACGTTAGCTGAATAGTTTTCTAAGAACTGTTAATAGTTGAGGATGGCACATTTATTACATGAAACAAAAAATGGAGTGCCGTGAGGTACTGTAGCACTTTTAGAAAGAAAACATGTAAGACTGCTGGAAACAAAAATATTTGTTGCGCTATTACTGGACAAAATTGAGCATAGGTATCATAACCAACTGCTCCATTAGTGCCTTTGAGAAAAATCGTTAGATTTAACATGTAGGCCTATGTAATTTGCTAACAATTTAACGTCATATATTGGATATTTCTGACATAATTTGGGATCAGGAGACCAAGAAAAGTGTTAACTAAGAGATTGTATGTGTGAGGAAGGAATTAAAATAGGTAAGGAGAATTTGCTCTACTCCAATATGTAATTTCATTATTAAATAATTGGTGTAATTTTGAGGTGTGCATTAAAATGCAACAACATAGAAAAAGAAAGTTCTAATGCAGTAAAGGTTATGGAGATTATGTCTGATAAGTGTCTGTGTCTTCACTTACCTATTTCTGAAGAATGGTCTGTTATGAAAATTCAGGTGCACATATTTATGTTATGTGATTGGTACTGTATTTATGTTAATGCTGCCAGAATGTGTGATTTTTTTTTTTTGTGTGAATAATGCTGCCTTTGCAGTGTTACTATTTGCTCAAATAATAATTATTTTAGGCTACACCATTATACTCTTGTTCAGTTGCTACATTTAATTGCAGTACTATTGTAACTTCAGTTAAATGTTTAGTTTGTTGATCTTTCATTGGTATCTCTTGTCTGAGTCAGTATAATCTACACTTATTCAACTGTTTCATCTTTGCAGTCTTTCTTAGGGTCTTTCCTAAATAATATGTTGTTAAAAGGAAAGTGGTATAGAATATCTTTCTTTCTGGCTTTGGTGGCCGGAAGATATTTGTATGTCCCTGTGAAAGACATAGGCATGTTGTCCTTTTTATCTTACAGATGGAAATTAATATTCTATAACCAACTTAAAATGCACAATGTATGGTACCAATTCATTTCTTCCCCTTCTTTTCAGTTTGTGGTGGAATGCATTCTCTCTTCAGCTTAATTATTTTGATTTTTATCTTTTTCTTTTTTTTCATTTTGATCTTTATGTAAAATTTGTCTCACAAAGTGAAGTAGCTCAATGGTAGATGAAGCAGGAGGATGATTTCATCTCAAATTGTACAGGTCATGTCAACTTGTGGACTGAATTTCTCTGGAAAAAATATATGTTGGATGTCTATATCATAACTGTTAAGAAATAAAGTATTTTTGTTTTATCTTAATTTTTATAAATGGTTTGGCCCTTTGGAAAATGTTTATTTTATAAATAGCTCTTAAAATAGTAGAGAACAAAAAAATTAACTAATAAACCAAAAATACTAGTGACCAGACAGTTGTTTTGTGTGAAAGCTCCTGTTCGTATGTTGAACTTTAGTTGACACCCGCACACTTATGGGCTCCCTTTAACTTACAAATTTAAGACAAAAATCCAAAATTTAAGTTAATTTTTCCACTTAAATTTTTTCCCTGATTTGGAAAGTCACAGAACACTATCTTTTTTGTCATATTACCAGATATTACTGATGTAATTATAAACAGTATCTTCTTTGCCCTGGTTATCTGTATTGTGTGAATATTAATTACAAAAAAAATTAAAAAATAGCATTTAATGAATTGTTAAAAATTATTTAGCCTACTCAAAAAAAAAAAACCATCCAAAAACTTTCGAATGCCCATCATCGAAAGATAAGTGTACAGTTCCAATTTCTCAAGTACTGCTCTTGGTTGATCATCCTTGTCTGTGTGCAAATTCAGCTATACAGGTTCAATTGTGGGGGAGAGAGAGAGAGAGCAACTCATTTCAACAGTGCAATATTGATTGTTACATTGTAGGCAATTTTAATTCATGGAAAGTCATAAAGATATAAAATCATGGCAGAAGACAGTAATAATTTCATAAAAAGAAAAGTGGGTATGAATATTGTATATATATCTTTATTGTTATAAAATACTTTCATACGGAATTATGAATTGTTTTCCTACTCACTTATAATGTTGTAAAGTAATTATTTTGATTCGGAAATACCAGTTTTCCATGACATTTACTTAAAAATCAGTGATCAATTTAAATATTTAAGTGTCCATGATTTTTTTACCTGGAGAGTGAGTTAGGTCTACCTAAAAAGTTCCTCACACCTTGTACAGACAAGTATTGCCCACTCTGATCATACATTCCCTACATAGAATGACCAACTTACATAACATGAAGTTTTTAGCACACTTAGGATGAGGATTTATGTCTGTGGTTAGCTGTGCCTGTTCATGTAGAACTTATTGCTGAAGTGAGGGGTGACTATGTTACATACGAATCCTAACTATACAGATACATTATTGAGATTGATTTATTTGGCTCTGTACAACTATGGCATTGTGTAAAGCATTACCGTTATATATATGATTACACAAATGGTTGACATATATAACCATTATTAAACCGACATTGCTTATCTTGTACGTAATTAGTTTTGTTTTATCAGATTGCATAGGCTAGGCTACAAATTAGATTGTATGTAACATAAGTGGTACAATTTGTTTTGTTCACCGTCACATTTATAAAAAAAAGATAATTTATTTCATTAAGTCATTGATGTCGTAGAATGCGTCTTCTCAGCCATGTTTCTACAACCATTTTAAATTTGCACGCAATTCCCTTGTGTCGTATGGTTGTTGTTGTTGTTGTGGTCTTCAGTCCTGAGACTGGTTTGATGCAGCTCTCCATGCTACTCTATCCTGTGCAAGCTTCTTCATCTCCCGGTACCTACTGCAATCTACATCCTTCTGAATCTGCTTAGTGTATTGATCTCTTGGTCTCCCTCTACGATTTTTACCCTTCACGCTGCCCTCCAATACTAAATTGGTGATCCCTTGATGCCTCAGAACATGTCCTACCAACCGATCCCGTCTTCTGGTCCAGTTGTGCCACAAACTTCTCTTCTCCCCAATCCTGTTCAATACTTCCTCATTAGTTATGTGATCTACCCATCTAATCTTCAGCATTCTTCTGTAACACCACATTTCGATTGCTTCTATTCTCTTCTTGTCCAAACTATTTATCGTCCATGTTTCACTTCCATACATGGCTACACTCCATACAAATACTTTCAGAAATGATTTCCTGACACTTAAATCTATACTCGATGTTAACAAATTTCTCTTCTTCAGAAAAGCTTTCCTTGCCATTGCCAGTCTACATTTTATATCCTCTCTACTTCGACCATCATCAGTTATTTTGCTCCCCAAATAGCAAAACTCCTTTACTACTTTAAGTGTCTCATTTCCTAATCTAATTCCCTCAGCATCACCCGACTTAATTCGACTACATTCCATTATCCTCGTTTTGCTTTTGTTGATGTTCATCTTATATCCTCCTTTCAAGACACTATCCATTCCATTCAACTGCTCTTCCAAGTCCTTTGCTGTCTCTGACAGAATTACAATGTCATCGGCGAACCTCAAAGTTTTTATTTCTTCTCCATGGATTTTAATACCCACTCCGAATTTTTCTTTTGTTTCCTTTACTGCTTGCTCAATATACAGATTAAATAACATCGGGGAGAGGCTACAACCCTGTCTCACTCCCTTCCCAACCACTGCTTCCCTTTCATGTCCATTGACTCTAACTGCCATCTGGTTTCTGTACAAATTGTAAATAGCCTTTCGCTCCCTGTATTTTACCCCTGCCACCTTTAGAATTTGAAAGAGAGTATTCCAATCAACATTGTCAAAAGCTTTCTCTAAGTCTACAAATGCTAGAAATGTAGGTTTGCCTTTTCTTAATCTTTCTTCTAAGATAAGTCGTAAGGTCAGTATTGCCTCACGTGTTCCAGTGTTTCTACGGAATCCAAACTGATATTCCCCGAGGTTGGCTTCTACTAGTTTTTCCATTCATCTGTAAAGAATTCGTGTTAGTATTTTGCAGCTGTGACTTATTAAACTGATAGTTCGGTAATTTTCACATCTGTCAACACCTGCTTTCTTTGGGATTGGAATGTTGTTGAAAAATATGTTGCTCGCTTGTACATTTTTTTTTTTTTTTACTTAATCAAGTGTGAAGAGTGTCTAGTAATTTCCTGTTTCTGGTTTCACATGAGGGTGCACGCAATCTGCTTTCAGACACACAGACATTCTATTTGCCATGTGTAAATACTTTGGGTGTGTATAGACTGAGGACTTTAAGTATTTTGTGTGCAACAAAAATATTGTCTGCAAGAAGTTATTTGAACCAAAAATATGTTTAATGGCTCTCTTTTGCCAGAGGCAGGTTTATTTTGGCCCAGGGAGTTCTGCTAAAGAAATATTCTGTCATGTGTGTATGGAAAAGGGCACTGTATGCTGTAAGCATGAGCACTCCACTCACATGACCCTTGCCAGCTCACTGCAGAGATTTTCTGTGTGGGTGTTCTAGTGTAATTTATTACTGACGATAGACGATTAGCAATTTTACATAGTGATCCTGTTAATTTTGTCTGTGGTTAATATTTTTAGGACAATATTTTAATTTCAAAATATGAATTCAGTTTTTAGCACGCAGTAACCATCGCAAATAAATGAAAGGTAGTCAAGAATTTATGGGTCATCGGAAGCATCGGATTTACCCTTCTGCTTCTACCCTCGATGTAATGGTGGTGTGGCGTGTGACGTCACTATGGCATGGTGTTTTTGAGTTGATCCGCACTTGTAGATTCCATGTCGTTGTTTGTTAAATATTTTAGTGATTCATTTGCTGTTATTAGCCGAGTGTGTGAGGTTGTCATTGAAAGAGCTTGTTCTGGTTCGCTAGTTATTTACTTTTGATTTTGCCTGTTATGGGCGACAGATTAGTGATCGGTACTGTTGATGCCATGTGTTTGTTACGGGCAGAAATTTAATAGTGTTTTTCTTTTGTCAGTAATGTGTATGAGAGCAATTTATGAATAGGTTATTGCTTGTTGCAATGTGTGTGTGTGTGTGTGTGTGTGTGTGTGTGTGTGTGTGTGTGTGTGTGTTTTTCTGGGGGGAGAGGGCAGTGGCCAGATTTTGTTGGAAGCTTTCGTTGGCAAGTAATTTTTGTTTTGCCTGCTGTAGCGTATACTTTCGTATGTGGGTTGTGTTTTAATTGATCTAGTGAATATGTTTTTTCAGTTGTTGAGATTTTTGTTTCTGTACTGTTTTGTGAATTATGTGTTTGTGTGAAGTTTGTAGTTGTGGGATTTTTTATTCATGGTTTGCTAGTAGGTATCAAGAGCTGTGTTAGAGTTGTATAAGGCAAGGGGAATGTACAATTCCACTTTTCGGTGTCAGTTTTTTGATACCATGGGCTTCATTTGAGCTGTATAGGTTGCGTGAAATGTGTGATTCTTGTTGCTTTTGTAGGTGTAGCATCATGTTGTAAGTTGAAGTTTTGTAATTTTTTATTTATTTTTGTTTTCGGATGGTGCAGTGTTTTGTATTGTTCTATATTATAGCTTGTCCTCACCCTAAACCCCCCTATTTCCCATTTTTGTCCCATTAGTTTAATTTTATTGTTGGGGTGAGACTTTGTTTGTCATTTTATGGTTTTGTTCATATTTGTCGGTGTGTTTGTGTAGTGACAACATCATTGTCATTTAATATACACTGGAAGTTGTAATTCCATCGTATTAATGATGTAACGGGTCAAAGTTGACAGGCAGAATTGGACACTGCCCTAATGCCGAATTTGCGCATTGATGCATGGAAAGGTTTGTGGATAAACAGTTGCAACACAGTATTGTTTTACTAGGTTTCCTACGGTGATGCAACAGTTAACCTATGCTGATGTATGTTGTGCTTCATGGCCCAAGTAAATTCTCAGTTTGTGGCTGAACGTTATCTTTTACTCAGTATTTTGCACAATAACTGATTCCCACTGCAGTAAATCCAGATACACCAGACAACCCTCTCTTGTACAGTTCTGTAATTGTAATGGGAGTTCAGTGTACAATCTGTTCACTATAAACTAAATAAATAAATACGATTGCAGTTTGTGTACGTGCACCTTTATTTTGTGTGAATTACTGTAAATCTACAGGAGCCCGGCACTAATCTCGTCTGCCCTCTCGTGTTTTGCAGCTTGTTACGGGATAGTGACTGTACCGACTGGACCGTGGTTTTGCCGGAAGTGTGAGAGTCAGGAGAGGTCAGCGAGAGTGGTGAGTATGCCGGAGAGCGGCAGCCGCAGCCCTAGAACCAGCTCTGCGCGCAGTCGCTCAACTGTAACTTATACGGTATAGTGGTAATGGCGGTGATACGACCGTGTTGTGACTGACCTCGCAAAGTTAGACGTTTGTTACAAAATTATTATGACAGTGTTATAAAAAAGAGAGTTGCTACTCACCACATAGTGGAGATGCTGAGTCACAGATAGGCACAACAAAAAGACTGTCAGAACTCTCAGCCAAATAAGCCTTCATCGGAATTAGACAAAATACACAAACAACTCACATTCAAGACCACAGTCTCTGACTGTTGAGGCCAAATGTTAGGTGTACGTTACAAAATTTTTTACAATTGATTCTTGAGTCAGTTTGTGGTATACACGTATTTCCTTAAAGGTGTCTACAGTTTCTCGTATTTTCTTACGGCGCCCTAGGGCAGTGATTTTATTTCGTGCACGAGGAAAATTCTTCAGACTTCTTTTTAGCCACGATGTTGTATCTCTTCTTTCTTGACAGTGTCACCTAGATTTTGAAAGAATTAACTTTTCTTCTCAGCATTGCTTAATGAAAAGGACCAAACTTAGTTTTCTTCATTTTGCAACTGTATTCTTGATGTATTACAACTGATACTCTTATTCTCATCTGTGACAAATTAACTTCTAATTATTATTCATAAAAAAGCTCTTTTTTGTATAGCAACTTCCTTAATGTCCACGAGAAGCTCAAATTGCAAACCTTTTTGTCTGTGTGTTCCACTGCTGCCATGTGGTGACTAGATTTTTTATTGATACATTTAGAGTACGTTTTCAATAATATAAGGCACATAATACTTTGTACAATTCCAAGTCTTTTAATGTTGAGTAAGTTACAGTATAATCTAATTTTAATAATAATTATTCCATGACACAGAACATCTGTGATCAAATCATGATTTAATAAAAGAAAAGTTTAAAAGTTGTTATTTATTTATTTATTTATTTTTTTGCCTACTTTTTACTGATTGACCTTTCAGCATTTGTCAGAAAGAATTGTATAGATTTAGACTTTACCCTTCAGCCAGTATCGTACAACAGAATGGTGGTCTACATCACCTGCCGACACTCGAACCCTCCTGCTCGTACCACAAACTCTTTGAGATTCCACGGCCTCTCCTAGCGACTCCTGGGGCAGTGCTTATATTACTGCATAAAACTTGTGGTTCTGGTAGCTGCTGGGGAGTAAACAGCAAGGGTACAGCTTCGAGGACCTGCTGAAAAGTAGTGCCTCCAAATTTTGTATTCTGTTTTTAATATCGGTATAGGTATTACACATCCTGTGTATTTCTCTATAGACTTTCCCACTTCGTGAACACTGAACTATGACCCTCTGGCACTAGAGATCTCAGTTATACAGAATAATGTGATGGCATATGATGCAACTGTGTCCGTGCACAAGAAATGTGTCGTAAGAGCTTCAGATCCCACTAGTTCGTCCACGTGTCGACCGACACGACAGTGCCGGACCGCACACGAGCACCGCGACACTGGCGACTGCTCGATGCCGTAGGTTCGCCATTATCGAGCGTCCTCCGTACGGTCCCGACTGAACCCCATCTGATTTTTATTTGATTTCAAAAGTTAAAGAAATGCTTTGAGGACTTTACTTTGATATTTATAAAGTGGTGCGAGCAGAGGTGAGGTCGTGGCTCCGTCGACAGACTCGGACTTTTTACAGCTACAGCATCGACAACCCGGTCTCTCGTCGGGAGAGATGTGTTCGGCGTTAGGGAGACTGTGTTGAGGAACGAATAGTTAGACGTGATGAATAAAGATGTAGATCGTTAACAAAAGTTGTTTTATTTAAAAACCTTTAAGACTTCTTACATTACAAAATTTTGGGACATTACTTTTCAGCACGCCATCATGTAATTTGATCTACAGTGAGTCCCAGGAATAAAAGTGTCAGATACGATTCACTGTAAGTGTGCATCGTCGCCGTGACTCGTATTTTGAGAGGCGTCTTCGGACACAGACGTGGTCAGACATTTATTTAGTAGTGTAGGGGAGGCGGGAGAACTCGCACACAGGTGAACGAGGAAGATTGAGTGCCGTGTTTGTGTGCCCTGACCCGTGCCCTCGTTCTGTTGAATCGCAGCACACAGATAGCTGAAGTAGTACAGCAAACAGTCACTTTTTGTACGCTTTGTTTTGCCGAGACACGTTTCGGCCTTTCGTCTATCTCTAGTGGACTTAATGTAATAGAGGGAAACATTCCACATGGGAAAAATTATATATAAAAACAAAGATGAGGTGACTTACCGAACGAAAGCGCTGGCAGGTCGATAGACACACAAACAAACACAAACATACACACAAAATTCAAGCTTTCGCAACAAACTGTTGCCTCATCAGGAAAGAGGGAAGGAGAGGGAAAGACGAAAGGATGTGGGTTTTAAGGGAGAGGCTAAGGAGTCATTCCAATCCCGGGAGCGGAAAGACTTACCTTAGGGGGAAAAAGGGACGGGTATACACTCGCACACACACACACACACACACACACACACACACACACACACACATATCCATCCACACATATACAGACACAAGCATATTTAAAAACAAAGAGTTTGAGCAGAGATGTCAGTCGAGGCAGAAGTGCCTCCGGAGTTCGGATAGGTTGGTGTTCCCGAGATGGGAACTTGCTCTTCAATATATCCTCTCTTCCCGTTATCCACCAGGCCTCAATCTCCGCTAATTTCAAGTTGCCGCCACTCATACCTCACCTGTCATTCAATAATATCTTTGCCTCTGCACTTCTGCCTCGACTGACATCTCTGCTCAAACTCTTTGTCTTTAAATATGTCTGCTTGTGTCTGTATATGTGTGGATGGATATGTGTGTGTGTGCGCGAGTGTATACCCATCCCTTTTTCCCCCTAAGGTAAGTCTTTCCGCTCCCGGGATTGGAATGACTCCTTAGCCTCTCCCTTAAAACCCACATCCTTTCATCTTTCCCTCTCCTTCCCTCTTTCCTGATGAGGCAACAGTTTGTTGCGAAAGCTTGAATTCTGTGTGTATGTTTGTGTTTGTTTGTGTGTCTGTCGACCTGCCAACACTTTCGTTCGGTAAGTCACCTCATCTTTGTTTTTATATATAATTTTTCTAGTGGACTTAATACATTTTATGTCTTTGTCAGGAAAATGTTTTTGTTGATTGCATTTTAAATGCTGCAGGTGTCTTTGTTTCTGAAATTTGTTCCTTTTGTGCGTGTATGTGCGCAGCAAAAACACTTTTAGACTCATTGAAACGAGTGCCTTTGCCATGTGGTGAGCTCGTGTGTTTCTTTATGTTGGAAAAAGGGGCAACGAGTTAAAGGGCAAATGACAGAAAGTGTCTAGTCATTGTATTTCTTCAGGTTATTCATTCCACAGCCACCGAGCTCAACCGTCACTAATACGATAAATTTTGACATTTAAATAGGTCATTTTGACGCCAAATTTAATGCTCTTTCGTTTTGGTAACTGTAAAATTTTCAACAGGGTCTATAGTTTCTGAGTAATAGGTGAAATAAAATCTCGTGCCTCATTTTTTGCTAGCAAAAAGTACCCTGTTGCTGGACTATTTGACTGTTGACTTTAATTCGATAGGTAGCAGTCCACAATTTACATTCAGGAGCTCAGTCGGACAACACGTAATTGTAATCACCGTAATGCGAGCATTCGACCCCTCGCTGTTCAGTTTGTAGTCACACTCTGGTCACTGCTTTTATGATACTGTACGGCGTTAACTCTGGGTGGTGTCATTATGGATTATTCCCTACAAAGATTTAGCTGAAACGTCACACAGGGTAATTATTGGTTCTCATCGTTCACTCGATTATCCAGCTTGATCCGTTTGAGCCACTTTAAACTTGAATAGCACCTTACTACCAACTTGTCCTCAATATTATTAGTCCTCAATATTACTAGTTAATATTCTCCCTCACACGGAATCTCCCATCTTACATATCATTTATGTTAACTTCACATTTCATTTAGTCAGTCTTCCATGTAACGCTGTTCCCCAAAATTGACTTGTAGAGAGGAGTGAGTACATAATTTTTTGAATTGGAAACCCGTACTGTTTCAGTGCTACAACGATTTGAAAACTTGTATGTAATGCAACCGTTTTTGCAATTAATTGATTAAGGGTGACCCAGTAGATCACTTGTTTTACAATTCCACTCATCAATAGCCAAAGAAATTGCTCCTGTACTCATCGAGGTGATGCAGTACGGCCTCTTCCGATTCGGGTACGCGGCATCTCCTCCGAGCACCACAGTTGCACCTGCCGAAGGTGAACATACCATTTTTTAAAGCCGTCGCATAATTGTAGTGAAAAGGGTACGCGGTGGAGTCGGATGTCGTGGAGAACGATCTCGGTAAAGGCGACGCGCGGCTGCTCCGCCACCTCGAGCGTCGACATTTGCGAGGATCGTGTCAGTGTATTCTGCAAACGTGTGCTCGACCTTGTTGTTCTAACACTCACAGACATGTGAATGAGTCTCGAACCGGGTCAGAGAGGTAGGATAGAGAACAGATGACATTGGCCAATCAGACACAACCGTTCCTCACCTCGACTACCGTGTTGCGAGTACCTGCCGAGCAAATATGTTTTCGAATGCTGTAACACAGAAACGGTACATTTCCAGATGTGGGTTCCTATTCACAATATTATGTACTCACTCCCCTCTACGAGTCCGAGAAGTTCGTAACAGGCATTTCCGGCCACCCTGTATAAATAGATGAGAATTTTTATAGGCCTGTATCATAAAGTTTTGAAGATGCGGAATCCACTTCGAAGGCGGTAAATTATGCAAAGGCACAATTATTGCCATTTTTACTGACACTGTTATAAAGTCTAGCTCATTGAATGTACAGCCAGAGGGGGGGGGGGGGGGGTGAAATCCAGACCAAAATAGTCATTGTCGGCTGACAGCGCACTCGGTGATGAACGAACTTGCAGATCGTTCGTATGCATATGAAGGACTTTGTGTAATGGTGCAGCCTCAACTTTTAAAAAATAAAGAACTGACGATACAGTGGTTTAGGCGCTCGATCGCTGCCTCACCGAGCGAGTCACTTCCGACTTAAATTAAATGGTCTAAAATCGTGTACTACATACTCTGAAATCAGGAGAGCTGAAAGGTAGAGCATTTCACAGATAAAAATGCACTATGATAGTGAACCATTTATTATTGGCAAAAAACTTGCAGTAGACACACTTACATCTGTATTGTGCTGCTGCTAAAACAGGAAGAAGAAGGGAACAAAAGCAATACATTGTTTTTTCTCAAATAAGATGATTATACCTCCATAGGATAAAGATTAATATAGTGACAGTGATCTGCAAAGATGAGTTTTCAAAAGATACGTCGACTGTTGTATAAGTACAGCTTTTTAACTATTCATTTGTTGTAGCTGTTACAAGTCTAGAAACATTTCACTCACACACAAGAGCCCATCTTCTTTGTTTTATGAAAAGGTGCAGTAAAACTATAACACTTTGTTTAAATTTTTCTGTACCAGTGGTGCAATGAGCTATCATTGCTACTTTTGTGCAAATCTAATTAAAACTCAATTTTTTGTGTTTTTCACAAGGCTCACACTGCAAGTTGTGAGTGACCTATTGTTGCCAAAATTAGTTTTTAGTTTGTAGACAAACTATGTACATTATCTTAATAACCTGTTCATATAGTGTAACACACAGTGTGCCAACTTATGAGACGGGAAGTGAGCCACTTCTGGATCGAATCCTTTGCGTATCAAAGATTGCGGGCTGAAACCAGCCACTGTACAGTCTCCCTTGCTCATTTAAGCAAATGCTGGGTTGACCTCAAAATTCTGCCCCAGAGACTACACTACAGAAACATTTAAAGTATAGTGACACACAAAACACAGTATACACCCAGCAAATACATGTTTTGATAATCGCAAACTCACTCGTCGAAGCCTGAAGGGTACTTCCTGTTGACGTAGAATCATGAAATTTGGCTAAAAGAAAGATTTCACATTTCAAATAAAGGAGAAAAAAAAATTGTTAATGTCTATTTATATCATGCAAAAAATATTTCGTCTCTTGTTATCTGACTTCAAAGTTAAAATTAAAATATTTATGAAAGAAGTAGAATTCCACGGACCGATAAGTTGCCAGTAGCACTGTCAGTGGCAGGCAAAAGTTGTCGAGGTTCTCGACTCCCGTTACAGACAACTCTCTGTATACTTAATTGAGTTCGTGTGGAACCCTTGGAGCATGAGTACTACTCAACCCTGACCAATGTATTTAATGTGTAATTGGGACGTTGCCATTCTACACTGCGGTTTTTCGTTTAGGCCTCATAACAGTGGAATGGGCTTTTGACACTCGTCGGAATGCTCGTCAAAAAATTGTCTCCTCCGTTTCAAATCGTCCAAAGGGGACTCGGGTTGGAGATTCTTCTATGAATTTTCACTGATAAAATCTTGGGTGTGTGGGCACTAGCTTATCGATAACCCCAGCTTTGGAGCCATTTATGCGCCAGACCTATTGCAAGTTTTGTTGCAATTTCATTCATGTAGACATGGCCTCAGTCTCTAGTGGACAGGTCATATCTTCCCTTTCCTAATTCTGTAGGCTTCCAGATTCAGATAGTACGAAAGTTTTCTTGGTACGGTACTGGCTTATGTTGTGAAAATCTGTTGCTGACGAAACTGACATTTTGGCCACAGTTTAGTGGTCTCCTTCTGGATCTGATAAGCGTCTGGAAATATGTGCCGGCCGTGCGGTTCTAGGCGCTGCAGTCTGGAACCGCGGGACTGCTACGGTCGCAGGTTCGCATCCTGCCTCGGGCACGGGTGTTTGTGATGTCCTTAGGTTAGTTAGGTTTAACTAGTTCTAAGTTCTAGGGGACTAATGACCTCAGAAGTTGAGTCCCATAGTGCTCAGAGCCATTTGAACCATTTTTTGGAAATATGTGCTAAGGACTTGAGGCCATATAACAGCATATAGACTCTCTAAATTTAGGGCAAACATTGATTGAAATAGAATATGAATATGGTACAGTTGATATTAAAATCCACATTTTGTTGTATGCTGTGTAGTGTGCTTCAGTTTCTATCTCGGTGGATTTGAGTTTCTTGTCTAGTGTGATAAATACACCACTTCTATTTCCCATTTGCCTATCCTTCCAATACACCCTTAAATTTTCCCCAAAAATGTCAGGTTTCAATAAGCCTGCTGTACCTAGTATTATGTGACCTTCAGTACTTAATGTAATATGAAAAACTATCTATGTGTTTGTTAAAATGCATTTGGGGAATTAGGAGTGAACTATTTTCACCACTTGTGATGAATTCAGTGGATCATCTGCAATACACATCCTGAAAAAAATAATTAAAATTGGTATAGTGGGTCATATTTGCCTGGAACACTATACGCTTACAGAAACTAGACTTCCAAAACTTCGCTTTAGTTGGTGTTGCAGTATAATACACATTTTCAGGTTCTGAGATGCAGAGGATGTCGACTTTGGGAGGTAGTTCTCATTACAACAAAAAATGTGTGTTAAAGGTGAGCTGACAACAGTTCAAATTCAGAATAGCCTTTACTAGTCGAAAGAGGGTGAAGTCACAGAGAAAACTGTTTATAAATAAACCCAAAATACGCAAAAAAGGAAAAAAGCGGACAAAATCAACCATTTTCTGGTCTGCAGTGACCAGAAATGAATATTTCATCGAGTTTTGTCTCGAGATTCTAGGCTATATGCATCAATATCCGAACCCCACTCGTAACACTACGGTGAAAGCATACAGAATAATCAGCTACGTAATCATCATCATCTGTACGGCACAGTGGGAAAATGGGTGGGCGAGTGAGTCTCCTTCAGCCCGCTCTTGTCGGACGTAACTCGGCTCAGGCGGGTAAAGCGGCTCGCCCTTCCTGCCGATGACGTGCGACAGCTGACCTGGCGGTAAGCGCGGGGAGGTTAAAAGCGGAATACGTACACCTCCGAGAGGTGGTCAGAGGGCGACAACTGCGAGGCCCCACATTTCCGTCTCTCGTGTGTCCCGACACCACCGGCACACACGTGCCTGACGCCGTACTCGCACTCGTGTCCGTGGAAAACTTCCGTGTCGGATTTACCTCTCCGGCAAGGAATTTCGCGGATGCACAGTGCCGAAACCCAGTAATTGTGCGACAGTGAGTGAACACACAATCTTTCTTCTTAGTACGTCATTCGAATAGCTGTCATAACGGAGGGTGGCTAACGAGATCCGATACGAGCCTCGTACTGACCTTAGTCCTGACCTCTGTCAGCTCGGTAACCGCCAGATAGGGGAAGGAGGCAGTGTGGTACCGAACCCTGCTCGGCTGTAATTTCACTGCTCACCTGCCTGCCCCCTCACTTGGCACTGGGCTGCAGCCTCGGGGCCGTCACTACAAAATGCTGTAAAAGTAGAAACGGAAAACTGTTTCTAACAGCACGGTGTGAGTCGCCATGTGCTCGTAGAAAAAAAGGTAGATATAGTAACAGTGGGTAGGACCATCGTGCTTAGTTTTTTGTGCGACACGCGAGGCGCCCTCAAAGAAATGAGTGAAATTCGCTGTGGTGCCCAGTCGAATGTGTGGCACTTCGGTTGGAAAACTCGCCGGGACTTAAAGATCGGTTATCAGTACTTTTCGACGGAACCGAGTCCGATACCTCATTTCGTTCGAAGGTGGGCGTATAATTTGTACGTACTTTGTACCGCTAGATGCAGATTAGTGAGTTCTCGAAGTTGGGGAAAGGAATTTTCTAATAAAATTATTCGGTATGCAGGTACTGCGATAAACGTGCAGTATTTCTTAGGACCTGTAGCGACTTGTGGTAGCTTACCAGCTTGTGACATCACGGCCATGGAGATATTGCAAGTTGTTAGTGTGAAATTTAGTGTTGAAACAAATTAGCCAGTAAGATTATTTGAAACTCTGATTTTGAGCCTTATAGTTGGGGAAATTATTGTATTTAAGTGGAATATAAATAGAATTTTTGAGTTGTTACATTCCACTTGGTTATCTAGCAACAGACTTTATGAGCATTTTTGCTCCTAGCTGTGATATGTTGTTATTTTTCAGAAACGTCTCTGTCAGATGTCACATACCGTATAGGCCAGACTGTGCATCAGAACATACAGAGAATGCCTATAGAGCCCTTTCACAGTGGACAGAACCCTCTCACTGGTAACATAAAGTGACACATAACGTAAGTAAAGAAAGGGATCGAGTTGGTCATCATCTCCCAGAGACGTGCCAAAACTGTCATGTGCAAACATTAAAACACCATGCTGGGGGAGAGGTGGGGAGTAGGGAAGTGGAATAAGGACAGTTGAAGGGACAGAGGGGGGGGGGGGGATGATGGAAGAGATGATGAGTTCGAAGTGAAGCGACCTTACTCTTTTAAAAAAAGAGATACATCACAAGAATTGCTCTAATTCTTACAAACACTGATTTCTCAATATCAGATGTATCAATCTTCTAAGTTAGGTCATAGATGAATATGTACCCAAATCCCTACCCGGACCTCTCCCTCATTAACCAGTGTTGGTGATTTATTTACAATTGTTGTTGTTGTTGTTGTTGTTATTGTTGTTGTGGTCTTCAGTCGTGAGATTGGTTTGATGCATCTCTCCATGCTACTCTATCCTGTGCAAGCTTCTTCATCTCCCAGTACCTTCTGAATCTGCTTAGTGTATTCATCTCTTGGTCTCCCTTTACGATTTCTACCCTCCACGCTGCCCTCCAATACTAAATTGGTGATCCCTTGATGCCTCAGAACATGTCCTACCAACCGATCCCTTCTTCTGGTCAAGTTGTGCCACAAACTTCTCTTCTCCCCAATCCTATTCAATACCTCGTCAGTAGTTACGTGATGTATCCATCTAATCTTCAGCATTCTTCTGTAGCACCACATTTCACAAGCTTCTATTCTCTTCTTGTCCAAACTATTTATCGTCCATGTTTCACTTCCATACATGGCTACACTCCATACAAATACTTTCAAAAATGACTTCCTGACACTTAAATCTATACTCGATGTTAACAAATTTCTCTTCTTCGGAAACGCTTTCCTTGCCATTGCCAGTCTACATTTTATATCCTCTCTACTTCGACCATCATCAGTTATTTTGCTCCCCAAATAGCAAAACTCCTTTACTACTTTAAGTGTCTCATTTCCTAATCTAATTCCCTCAGCATCACCCGACTTAATTCGACTACATTCCATTATCCTCGTTTTGCTTTTGTTGATGTTCATCTTATATCCTGCTTTCAAGACACTATCCATTCCATTCAACTGCTCTTCCAAGTCCTTTGCTGTCTCTGACAGAATTACAATGTCATCGGCGAACCTCGAAGTTTTTATTTCTTCTCCATGGATTTTAATATCTACTCCGAATTTTTCTTTTGTTTCCTTTACTGCTTGCTCAATATACAGATTGAATAACATCGGGGAGAGGCTAAAACCCTGTCTTACTCCCTTCCCAACCACTGCTTCCCTTTCATGTCCCTCGACTCTTATAACTGCCATCTGGTTTCTGTACAAATTGTAAATAGCCTTTCGCTCCCTGTATTTTACCCCTCCCACCTTTAGAATTTGAAAGAGAGTATTCCAATCAACATTGTCAAACGCTTTCTCTAAGTCTACAAATGCTAGAAATGTAGGTTTGCCTTTTCTTAATCTTTCTTCTAAGATAAGTCGTAAGGTCAGTATTGCCTCACGTGTTCCAGTGTTTCTACGGAATCCAAACTGATCTTCCCCGAGGTCGGCTTCTACTAGTTTCTCCATTCGTCTGTAAAGAATTCGTGTTAGTATTTTGCAGCTGTGCCTTATTAAACTGATTGTTCGGTAATTTTCACATCTGTCAACACCTGCTTTCTTTGGGATTGGAATTATTATATTCTTCTTGAAGTCTGAGGGTATTTCGCCTGTTTCATACATGTTGCTCACCAGATGGTAGAGTTTTGTCAGGACTGGCTCTCCCAAGGCCGTCAGTAGTTCCAATGGAATGTTGTCTACTCCTGGGGCTTTGTTTCGACTCAGGTCTTTCAGTGCTCTGTCAAACTCTTCACGCAGTATCGTATCTCCCATTTCATCTTCATCTACATCCTCTTCCATTTCCATAATATTGTCCTCAAGTACATCGCCCTTGTATAAACCCTCTATATACTACAGAAGAATGCTGAAGATTAGATGGGTAGATCACATAACTAATGAGGAAGTATTGAATATGATTGGGGAGAAGAGAAGTTTGTGGCACAAGTTGACCAGAAGAAGGGATCGATTGGTAGGACATGTTCTGAGGCATCAAGGGATCACCAAGTTAGTATTGGAGGGCAGCGTGGAGGGTAAAAATCGTAGAGGGAGGCCAAGAGATGAATACACTAAGCAGATTCAGAAGGATGTAGGTTGCAGTAGGTATTGGGAGATGAAAAAGCTTGCACAGGATAGAGTAGCATGGAGAGCTGCATCAAACCAGTCTCAGGACTGAAGACCACAACAACAATACTCCTTACACCTTTCTGCTTTCCCTTCTTTGCTTAGAACTGGGTTTCCATCTGAGCTCTTGATATTCATACAAGTGGTTCTCTTATCTCCAAAGGTCTCTTTAATTTTCCTGTAGTCAGTATCTATCTTACCCCTAGTGAGATAAGCCTCTACATCCTTACATTTGTCCTCTAGCCATCCCTGCTTAGCCATTTTGCACTTCCTGTCGATATCATTTTTGAGACGTTTGTATTCCTTTTTGCCTGCTTCATTTACTGCATTTTTATATTTTCTCCTTTCATCAATTAAATTCAATATTTCTTCTGTTACCCAAGGATTTCTACTAGCCCTCGTCTTTTTACCTACTTGATCCTCTGCTGCCTTCACTATTTCATCCCTCAAAGCTACCCATTCTTCTTCTACTGTATTTCTTTCCCCCATTCCTGTCAATTGTTCCCTTATGATCTCCCTGAAACTCTGTACAACCTCTGGTTCTTTCAGTTTATCCAGGTCCCATCTCCTTAAATTCCCACCTTTTTGCAGTTTGTTCAGTTTTAATCTACAGGTCATAACCAATAGATTGTGGTCAGAGTCCATATCTGGCCCTGGAAATGTCTTACAATTTAAAACCTGGTTACTAAAACCCTGTCTTACCATTAAATAATCTATCTGAAACCTGTCAGTATCTCCAGGCTTCTTCCATGTATACAGCCTTCTTTTATGATTCTTGAACCAAGTGTTAGCTATGATTAAGTTGTGCTCTGTGCAAAATTCTACCAGGTGGCTTCCTCTTTCATTTCTTAGCCCCAGTCCATATTCACCTACTACGTTTCCTTCTCTCCCTTTTCCTACTACCGAATTCCAGTCACCCATGACTATTAAATTTTCGTCTCCCTTCACTATCTGAATAATTTCTTTTATTTCATCATACATTTCTTCAATTTGTTCGTCATCTGCAGAGCTAGTTTTCATATAAACTTGTACTACTGTAGTAGATGTGGGCTTCGTATCTATCTTGGCCACAATAATGCGTTCACTATGCTCTTTGTAGTAGCTTACCCGCACTCCTATTTTTTTTATTCATTATTAAACCCACTCCTGCATTACCCCTATTTGATTTTGTGTTTATAACCCTGTATTCACCTGACCAGAAGTCTTGTTTCTCCTGCCACTGAACTTCACTAATTCGCACTATATCTAAATTTAACCTATCCATTTCCATTTTTAAATTTTCTAACCTACCTGGCCGATTAAGGGATCTGACATTCCATGCTCCGATACGTAGAACGCCAGTTTTCTTTCTCCTGATAACGACGTCCTCTTGAGTAGTCCCCGCCCGGAGATCCGAATGAGGGACTATTTTACCTCGGGAATATTTTACCCAAGAGGACTCCATCATCATTTAATCATACAGTAAAGCTGCATGCCCTAGGGAAAAATTACGACCGTAATTTCCCCTTGCTTTCAGCCATTTGCAGTACCAGCACAGCAAGGTCGTTTTGGTTAGTGTTACAAGGCCAGATCAGTCAATCATCCAGACTGTTTCCCCTGCAACTACTGAAAAGACTGCTGCCTCTCTTCAGGAACCACACGTTTGTCTGGCCTCTCAACAGATACCCCTCCGTTGTGGTTGCACCTACGGTACGGCTATCTGTATCGCTGAGGCACGCAAGCCTCCCCACCAATGGCGAGGTCCATGGTTCATGGGGGGGATTTACAATTAGATTGACATAATGGAATATGAATATAGGAGAACTGTCCAGAGGGAGGGGGAAGAGGAAGGGGGGGGGGGGTTTGGATGACCAGAATGTAAAAGGTTTACTGTGATTAGTAGAGTGAAAGGTTTAATGTGATGTAAAAGAGTAGTGTCATTAACCATTAGAATATACCATTCCGAGCAAGATAAGATATCACCTCCAAGAAGCAAAGATTCTTCCCGGTCACATGAGTTACTCACTACGTAATTCCTGTTTTGAGTACTCTCAGATCCACTGAGTTCAATATTCCAATAAACGTTCTTCCAAACCGTTAAGAGAATACTGCTGCTGCATAGCTGCACAAAAATAAAATTGGCTAGGGGAAGGGGAGGTTGGAACGAAGAAGGTGTTGCATAGAGGACATAAGGTCAAGTAATGATCAAGATGGAAGTGAATAATGACAGAGTGTAACCGAACCATTAAAACTCAAAAGTTAATCACTCTAAAGTATTTTAGAATTAGAAGAGCCCGATGAAGCGCTATTCCTCATTTTTAAACAGTGCAAAATAATGGTCGAAGTGAAACTCAACGTGCTCGTTCGATGCTTTATCAGGTTCCTTTAGGTTTCCCAGAAAATCTCCAAGTCTTGTACAGGGGTCACTTCGAAAGAAATGCACACTAATTTTGTAAAAATACAGTCGGTGGGCGAGAAGGTTACGTGATGAAAGCGGGCACGACAATATTGAGGATTGTCCTCGCAGCGGCAGGCCTCGTGCTGCACACACTCCAGACAATGTGCAGAGAGTTAACGAATTGGTGACTGCTGACAGATGCATCACAGTGAACGAATTGTCACGCTACGGTGGGATAGGGGAAGGAAGTGTTTGCAGAATACTGAAAGTGTCGGCATTAAAAATGCACGGCCACATGTCAGTCAAAAAACCGTGGAAGCCGTAACAAAATTCGGATGGACAACACTGAAAAACCCGCAATACAGTCCTGACCTGGCTCCGTGTCACTATCATCTCTTTGGGAAACTGAAAGACTCTCTTTGTGGAACAAGGTTTGAAGATGGTAACTCCCTTGTGCATGCTGCCAAACAGTGGCTCCAACAGGTCGGGCCAGAATTTTACCGTGCGGGTATACAGGCGTCGGTTCCGAGATGGCGTAAGGCAGCTGAGAGGGATGGAAATTATGTGGAGAAATGAAAATATTGTTACTAAAGGATGTATCTACACACTGTAAAACTTTCAAACGCGTAGAATAAAAGATGGTTTTTTTAAAAAAGTGTGTGCAATTCTTTTGGAGTGACTCTCATAAAGAGTGGAGACGTAAACCCTTACACACACGATGCAGCACTTCCACCCTTAACTGGATACCACTTTGCAGATCACTTTTGTCTCTTTAAATACTGGAAGAATGCTGTCTTATTAGCTCAGCTCTATGTTCCTTAAAGTGGTGCTTATAATATTTTTTTATGTAGACATGGAGAAAGTGTAGGCTTCTCTATCTTTCATAAAGTGGCACAGTCTGATGTCATTATTGGGAAAGATTCCAGTGACTGTATTCAGCATAAAGTGGCCTTTTTTCGCTTTGCGATTACAGGACGTAATAGACTCTGGCTAAATGACGAGGTGAATGAGAGAGAGTTAAACATATTGCAACAAATTGCTGTTGCCTGTGGCTACAAGAAATCTGTTGTTACCCAGTTGTACAATAAGCACAAATGAGGTAAAATTCCAAATGCAGATAAGTATTAAAAAAATTTATCTACACATTATGTGGGTCCAATGTCCTCAGAGTTAATGTAATGTTTTTCCTCGATGTAATTCACTTGTATGCGATTGCCTCTGTTTTACTTCTGTATAACCTCCCTTCGATACACTACACGTCGCATTTGACAGGTCTCGCAAGTCCTTCGCTATCTCTCAGAATTACAGACTAGTCTGCTAATCACAAACTTTTTATTTTGTATCTGTCAGATTTAATTCCTTTTCCCCAATGTACAAATCAAATAAAAATGGAGTACGCTACGTGAACGACTCCCGTCTCGTCCACTGCTTCTCTTTCGTTTCGTTAGATTCTGATAGCTCCAGTTTGCTTCTGGTGCAAGTTATATACGATCTTACGCACCCTGTACTTTACTACTGCTAACTTTAGAATTTCAGAGGGTGTAGTCCAGTAAGCACTGTCAAAAACCTTCCCTAAATCTACAAATGCTTCACTCTTATCTCACAAGAGGTCACCGGGGCAGTATTCCCGCGAACCCGAGCTGGCCTTCCCCCAGGTCATTTTCTACACATTTTCCCATTCTCCTGTAACTAACTGCCCTCAGCATTTTGCCACACTGACTTATTAAATTGACAGTCCGGTAACGGCATCGAGTAGTTTTGTCACGCCTAGCTCTCCCCCCGAGGATCTGGGTAATTACAGAGTGTCGTCTACTCCGGTGACTTCAGTTCGGCTCAGGTCTTTCGGTGCTGTGTCAGATTCGTCCTACAGTATCACATCTCCATCTACTCCCTCTCCCTTTCCTCAGTGTTACCTCGAGTCCTGCGGGCGCTTAACGGGCAAAACAGTTTTATTGTGAAGTGTGGACCCCAGAGTGTGACCGCCTAAACTCGCGACGTCTGCGCAGAGGTGTGAGCTGTGCCCGAGCCGGGACGGTGCGCTGAAGCGGACGGACAACAATGGTTGGGCGCACGTGGTGTGTGCGCTGTACATCCCCGAAGTGCGCTTCGGGAACGTGACGACGATGGAGCCCATCATCTTGCAGCTCGTGCCCCCGGAGAGATTCAACAAGGTGAGCCTCTGTCTGTCTCGTGAAGGGTGAAAGCAGTATGCTGTAACCGGTTGCGGTGCTTTATTTTGCTTAATGTACGAGCTGTGTGTTATGTGCGATACTGGATTACTTTCACTCATGTGATCGGAGGAGTTCTCCGATATTCGTCTCCCCTGTGGGAAAACGTTAGTGTTTTAAAAGAGCACCACTTAGACCACAGTTGACACAGTGTAGTACAACTCGGACTCAGCCGTGTTGCCACGTGGTGACAGATATCGGAGGACACTTGTATCTATCTGAGGGGTGAAATTAGTCAGATAAATCAAATAATACCTCGCCTTTTTATCTGTATTTGAAGTACAATTCTTGCTCTTTGTGCTGCAGTATACGTCCTCGTATCCTTTTTTTTTTTTTTTTTTTTTTGTACAGTTTTTTGCGACCTCAACAAATTTTATGAAGTGCATCCTATTGTACTAATATCCAACAGAGCAACTTTTTTATATTTTATCTGCTGTTATCAGTTTCGAGCGATGGCTCATTCTCGGGCCGTACTTAACGTACATTCCAGCATTTATCAGTGCGTGTGTGTGTGTGTCTGTGTGTGTGTGTGTGTGTGTGTGTGTGTGTGTGTGTGTGTGTGTGCGTGCGCACTCATGCACACGCACATACATACATAAAATAAGAGATATTAAATTTTGTATTTCAGGTATGATCAACTTACGTTTTGTGATATTTAACGCGGTTGCTACAAGTGTGATTTATGTGTCAAAGATAAGGTTTGTTGTCTCTTCGATGATAATTTATTTATATCATATGTACAATTTAGGATTCTGTTTATGCTCTGAATTATCTACAGTAGATTTTACTACTTATGTTTTTGTTCTTCTTGGAGGCAAAAAAGGAAGACACTCCAATATCTTAGAGGAAATAGAAATTTATAGACTTACGGCAAACAATCTGAATAATGTGTAAAAGATGAAGAACGACCTTCGGGGGTTCGGGGGGGGGGGGGGGGGGGGGGGAGGTGGAAACCTTCGACAAAATTCTTAATGGTCGTAGATGATTCAGAACAAAGACTATCCTAAATTTTACATATAATATAAGTCAATTAACAAACCTTATCTTTGACACACATATCAGTATTCCATAAAGAAAAAGAGATCTTATTTGAAAAATATCAATTGAGAGTGTATAATGTAAGCAAAAATTATAACACAACTAAAAATTGTTCATATATATATTTCATGTGTATGTTTGTGTTTGTTTGTGTGTCTATCGACCTGCCAGCACTTTCGCTCGGTAAGTCACATCATTTATCAAAAAACAAAGATGATGTGACTTACCAAACGAAAGCGCTGGCAGGTCAAAAGACACACAAACATACACACAAAATTCAAGCTTTCGCAACAAACTGTTGCCTCATCAGGAAAGAGGGAAAGACGAAAGGATGTGGGTTTTAAGGGAGAGGGTAAGGAGTCATCCCAATCCCGGGAGCGGAAAGACTTATCTTGGGGGGAAAGGAGGACAGGTACACACACACACACACACACACACACACACACACACACACACACACACACACACACACACACACACACACATATCCATCCGCATATACACAGACACAAGCAGACATTTGTAAAGGCAAAGAGTTTGGGCAGAGATGTCAGTCGAGGCGGAAGTACAGAGGCAAAGATGTTGTTGAAAGACAGGTGAGGTATGATCGGCGGCAAAATGAAATTAGCGGAGATTGAGGCCTGGTGGGTAACGAGAAGAGAGGATATACTGAAGGGCAAGTTCCCATCTCCGGAGTTCTGACAGGTTGGTTCAAATGGCTCTGAGCACTATGGGACTCAACTGCTGAGGTCATTAGTCCCCTAGAACTTAGAACTAGTTAAACCTAACTAACCTAAGGACATCACAAACATCCATGCCCGAAGCAGGATTCGAACCTGCGACCGTAGCGGTCTTGCGGTTCCAGACTGCAGCGCCTTTAACCGCACGGCCACTTCGGCCAGCTGACAGGTTGGTGTCAGTGGGAAGTATCCAGATAATCCGGACGGTGTAACACTGTGCCAAGATGTGCTGGCCGTGCACCGAGGCACGTTTAGCCACAGGGTGATCCTCATTACCGACAAACACTGTCTGCCTGTGTCCGTTCATGCGAATTGACAGTTTGTTGCTGGTCATTCCCACATAGAAAGCTTCACAGTGTAGGCAGGTCAGTTGGTAAATCACGTGGGTGCTTTCACACGTTGCTCCGCCTTTGATCGTGTACACCTTCCGGGTTACAGGACTGGAGTAGGTGGTGGTGGGAGGGTGCACAGGACAGGTTTTACACTGGGGGCAGTTACAAGGGTAGGAGCCAGAGGGTAGGGAAGGTGGTCTGGGGATTTCATAGGGATTAACTAAGAGGTTACGAAGGTTAGGTGGACGGCGGAAAGACGCTCTTGGTGGAGTGGGTTGGATTTCGTGAAGGATGGATCTCATTTCAGGGCAGGATTTGAGGAAGTCGTATCCCTGCTGGAGAGCCACATTCAGAGTCTGATCCAGTCCCGGAAAGTATCCTGTCACAGGTGGGGCACTTTTGGGGCTCTTCTGTGGGAGGTTCTGGGTTTGAGGAGATGAGGAAATGGCTTTGATTATTTGCTTCTGTACCAGGTCGGGAGGGTAGTTGCGGGATGCGAGAGCTGTTTTCAGGTTGTTGATGTAATGGTTCAGGGATTCCAGACTGGAGCAGATTCGTTTGCCTCGAAGACCTAGGCTGTAGGGAAGGGACCGTTTGATGTGGAATGGGTGGCAGCTGTCATAATGGAGGTACTGTTGCTTGTTGGTGGGTTTGATGTGGACGGACATGTGAAGCTGGCCATTGGACAGGTGGAGGTCAACGTAAAGGAAAGTGGCATGGGATTTGGAGTAGGACCAGGTGAATCTGATGGAACCAAAGGAGTTGAGGTTGGAGAGGAAATTCTGGAGTTCTTCTTCACTGTGAGTCCAGATCATGAAGATGTCATCAATAAATCTGTACCAAACTTTGGGTTGGCAGGCCTGGGTAACCAAGAAGGCTTCCTCTAAGCGACCCATGAATAGGTTGGCGTACGAGGGGGCCATCCTGGTACCCGTGGCTGTTCCCTTTAATTGTTGGTATGTCTGGCCTTTGAAAGTGAAGAAGTTGTGGGTCAGGATGAAGCTGGCTCACTCACCCTTCACAATCTTTTCCAGCAAACCTCAACCTCCTCTCATTGCACACAGACCCAGTCTCTCCCATCTACTCAATCTCCCACTTCCAGCTCCTCTCCCCCCAAAACCTCAAAATTCCAATCAACACAATACGTAACCACAACACCCTAATTCAGTAGTTAACCTTTCCTCCAAACCTCTCTCCCAATCCGAAACCTCTGTCCTATCCAAAGGCCTCACCTTCAGCCCCACTCCCAGATTCAACCAAACAGCTCTTGTCAAAGATTTATTGACCTACACCCGTACTCTCTGCTGGAAATATCACTTTGCCACGAAGAAAAATGATCATAATCCTACTCCTAATGGTCCAACTCCCCAAGACACTATCCAAATTGAACCCTGCCTGGAACAGTTCCGTCCTCCGTCACAGCGGGACCCACCTCCTCTTCCTCAAAATCACCCTCTCCAAACTTTCCAGGAATTTCTGACTTCCAGCCTTGCCTCTCAATCCTTCTTAAAAAACCTTAATCCTACTCCCAACATCACCACTGCTGAAACCGAGGCTATCTGTGATCTGAAGGCTGACCAATCCATCGTCAATTCTTCCGGCGGACAAGGGTTCCACAACTGTGGTACTCGATCGTCGGGAGTATGTGGCTGAGGGACTGTGTCAGCTTTCAGACAACACTACATACAAAGTTTGCCAAGATAATCCCATTCCTGATGTCCAGGCGGAGCTTCAAGGAATCCTCAGAACCTTAGGCCCCCTACAAAACCTTTCACCTGACTCCATCAACCTCCTGACTCCACCAACATCCCGCACCCCTACCTTCTACCTTCTTCCTAAAATTCACAAACCCAATCATCCCGGCCGTCCCATTGTAGCTGGTTACCAAGCCCCCACAGAACGTATCTCTGCCTACGTAGATCAACACCTTCAACGCATTACATGCAGTCTCCCATCCTTCATCAAAGGCACCAACCACTTTCTCGAACACCTGGAATCCCTACCCAGTCTGTTACCCCCGGAAACCATGCTTGTAACCATTGATGCCACTTCCTTATACACAAATATTCCGCACGTCCAGGGCCTCGCTGCGATGGAGCACTTCCTTTCACGCCGATCACCTGCCACCCTACCTAAAACCTCTTTCCTCATTACCTTAGCCAGCTTCATCCTGACCCACAACTTCTTCACTTTTGAAGGCCAGACATACCAACAATTAAAGGGAACAGCCATGGGTACCAGGATGGCCCCCTCGTACGCCAACCTATTCATGGGTCACTTAGAGGAAGCCTTCTTGGTTACCCAGCCCTGCCAACCCAAAGTTTGGTACAGATTTATTGATGACATCTTCATGATCTGGACTCACAGTGAAGAAGAACTCCAGAATTTCCTCTCCAACCTCAACTCCTTTGGTTCCATCAGATTCACCTGGTCCTACTCCAAATCCCATGCCACTTTCCTTGACGTTGACATCCACCTGTCCAATGGCCAGCTTCACATGTCCGTCCACATCAAACCCACCAGCAAGCAACAGTACCTCCACTATGACAGCTGCCACCCATTCCACATCAAACGGTCCCTTTCCTATAGCCTAGGTCTTCGTGGCAAATGAATCTGCTCCAGTCTGGAATCCCTGAACCATTACACCAACAACCTGAAAACAGCTTTCGCATCCCGCAACTACCCTCCCGACCTGGTACAGAAGCAAATAACCAGAGCCACTTCCTCATCCCGTCAAACCCAGAACCTCCCACAGAAGAGCCCCAAAAGTGCCACACCTGTGACAGGATACTTTCCGGGACTGGATCAGACTCTGAATGTGACTCTCCTGCAGGGATACGACTTCCTCAAATCCTGCCCTGAGATGAGATCCATCCTTCACGAAATCCTCTCCACTCCACCAAGAGTGTCTTTCCGCTGTCCACCTAACCTTCGTAACCTCTTAGTTCATCCCTATGAAATCCCCAAACCACCTTCCCTACCCTCTGGCTCCTACCCTTGTAACCACCCCCGGTGTAAAACCTGTCCCATGCACCCTCCTACCACCACCTACTCCAGTCCTGTAACCCGGAAGGTGTACACGATCAAAGGCAGAGCCACGTGTGAAAGCACCCACGTGATTTACCAACTGACCTGCCTACACTGTGAAGCTTTCTATGTGGGAATGACCAGCAACAAACTGTCAATTCGCATGAACGGACACAGGCAGACAGTGTTTGTCGGTAATGAGGATCACCCTGTGGCTAAACGTGCCTCGGTGCACGGCCAGCACATCTTGGCACAGTGTTACACCGTCCGGATTATCTGGATACTTCCCACTGACACCAACCTGTCAGAACTCCGGAGATGGGAACTTGCCCTTCAGTATATCCTCTCTTCTCGTTACCCGCCAGGCCTCAATCTCCGCTAATTCCAATTTGCCGCTGCTCATACCTCACCTGTCTTTCAACAACATCTTTGCCTCTGTACTTCCGCCTCGACTGACATCTCTGCCCAAACTCTTTGCCAGATCTCTGCCCAAACTCTTTGCCTTTACAAATGTCTGCTTGTGTCTGTGTATGTGCGGATGGATATATGTGTGTGTGTGCGAGTGTGTACCTGTCCTTTTTTCCCCCTAAGGTAAGTCTTTCCACTCCCGGGATTGGAATGACTGCTTACCCTCTCCCTTAAAACCCAGATCCTTTCGTCTTTCACTCTTTCCTGATGAAGCAACCGTTGGTTGTGAAAGCTTGAATTTTGTCTTTATGTTTGTGTTTATTTGTGTGTCTATCAACCTGCCAGCGCTTTTGTTTGGTAAGTCACACCATCTTTACCAGAAATCCATTGGCAAACTTTCATCAGAGTTCGAGTATGGACCAAAACAAAAAAAAGAAGTCGATTAAACAAGGGCTCTAAAATGCATACATGGTACTTGTTCATCTTTGCTACTTTGAAACACTTTTCTTCTACTGAACATGTGGTCACAGCTGCTAAGGTATACATTTTGGAGCCCACGTTTACGGGAAGTTTTTTCTTGTTTTGGTCCGTAAGACCTCCTCCCAAAATACGAAAATGAAAGAGGGTGCAATGAGAGACATATTTTACAGCATCAGAGACGAACAACTGCTCACAGCTCTTAACATATGCATTTTAGAGACTTCTTTTCCCATTTTTAATCCATACTGTCACCTCCAAAAGTTTGTCGGAGGAATTCCGCTTCACGATATATATACCGAGAATGGCACAATCGCGTGTAGGTATTGCCAGAGGACGAGGCATTTCTCGAAATCCACTTTAGTTAATGAAATATTAAAAAAACAACCGTGGCATATCTTATAGCTGTAGTACAGATGTCGTAAAACATTTTCTTTTGTTTTATCGATACTCCACTTTCTTTCATTTAGAAATTCTGTAAACTATGTGCCGATCGTTCCTCTAAATCGATTCCCGTCCAGATTTAGATTTTCCTCAATATCCCCAAACTTCCCACAGCAAATTCCTCGACGATTCTGTCGAGAGTGTGTCACCGACGTCCTCCTCGGGCGTCCCACCGCTACCCCGTGCTGGCGCCCCACTCGCGGGGTCGCGACCTCCCACTACCCCCTGTCCCCTCCCCCGCTAACGCGCGTGCGAGTGCCCCGCTGACGGCGGCCCGCGCCCCTGTCGGCAGGTGTGCTACATCTGCGAGGAGCAGGGCAAGGCGGGGCCCGGCGGCAACGGCGGGCGCGCGACCGTGGGCGCGTGCATGCAGTGCAACCGGTCGGGCTGCAAGCAGCAGTTCCACGTGACGTGCGCGCAGGCGCTGGGGCTGCTCTGCGAGGAGGCGGGCAACTACCTGGACAACGTCAAGTACTGCGGCTACTGCCAGCACCACTACTCCAAGCTGGTGCGTACGCCCGCAGCTCTGCCTTCTGCCTGTCTCGCTCCTCTGTTTCCTCAGCCTCTATTCCCTCTGGCAGTGGCTGTTCTGTTGCAGGTAGGGAAAATTTTATTCCATTATTCAGGTCTGGAAGAAAACTGCACGGGATATTTGGCACGAATTGTACGGTTTCGAGGTCACAGATTCTGAAAACAGCTTCCACAATATCCCGTCACGTAAACTTTCTCGAAAAATTACAAAAACTTTTTAATATAAACACTTATTTATTAAGGTGGTAAACACGGCAACTGGCCGCTTTATCGGTCGAGATTTGCCAATTTTGTAAAGGTGCCAAATTGTAGCCGACGGAGCAGTAGGCGTCGGTCGAGATTCCGACTGCGGTTTTAACTTTGGAGCCTCGGTGTCGAGTCGAGATCGGGACCCGCCTCCTAGTGTGGACACCGGCTCGAATGCTTGTCGGTTACGTAGTGTCACTTAAATGAGTATGTATTTATAGTGTCTTAAAAATATGTGTTTATTGAGTGAAATACGGAGATAGCATTAAACTTACAGTCTTATCGTGTGTGGGAATGTTTTCGGGGTCCTACAAACTATATTTAAAAAAAAAAAAAAAAAAATAAATTAAGATTAGGCACTTAAAGAAAAGTAAATGAGCTAGTAGAAATTAATGTGCACAGTGTGAAGAAGAAAATGGAATCTTTGGATAAAGTTTTGCTGCAGGTACAGCTTTCCTAGAGAGGATGTAATCTTTGGAAATTTTAGGGCTCACAGAATTCGATAAAAATTCCAAATCTGTATCTCCAATTTGCAGAAAATATATGAAGTGGCCCGTATTGCAATTCAGTTTTAAGGTGGACATTGCTTTTGTCCCATCATACTGCTTCATACGGTTTAAACGAGACGTCATCCACCTGTGTCATTTTTTCCTTCGATTTTTTTCCGTGTGAGGCCATTACTAAATCCTCCTCGTTCCTCGTAATATCTGCTAGTGAAACTGTTATTAAGACACTGCTTTGAACAGCGGAACAGGAGTGACCCTGGCTCATTGTCAGAGTCAGCTGTGATTCCACGTGCCCAAATCCGTCGGTCCCAAACCCCCGGTTTCGTGAGGATGACAGGCCCGATGCCAGTGCATTGGCGACCGACGTTTGGCTGAATCCACCGGCTGTTGTTCGGGCTAGTGTTTATGAACCTCTATGGTGGACTCGGCATATTATATTTTCTAATAATGAAAAATCGTTTCTGATTTGTACGCAATTTCCTACTTTGTTTTCTCGTGCAGTCTTTTCTTTGTCTCATTGGTGCTTTTATGAAATCATTTCAGAATTCCTTCTCTGGTTTCTTAATTGAGCAGCTAGCAGTAGTCTGCTAACCTATTGATGTTACATCATTCTCGGTACTGTCTCTCCGTATTTTGTGGACATCCTGGTGCGATCTTCCACTCCGTGCTACACTGTAGATTCCCATTTTTCTGGAAAATAGTCAATACGGGAGTGTAAGAAATGAAATATTAGCTCACTTCACATCCTCCAGCTTTGTACACTGCCGACGTGCGTCGTACAGTGTTTTTGTAGTCGGGACCCTGGGTATTTCCCAGAAACTCGTGCTCTACATTCTTGAAAGAGCTCCACTCTTCTTTTTCCTTGTCTGCCACTGCTTTCAAAAAGAGGGGACCAAATAAGACTCCCTTGTCCTGATCTGCAAGTTTCAGTTTGAAATATGCAAAATAAACTTTCTTGCCAAACTCACTTTAAGTCTCTTTGTTGACTTTTCACTGTGTATTCACCAGAAACATAACAGTAGCATGCGGGAGAAATTATCTGGCCTCTGTGAGCTGTACTCCAGAAATAAAAACACGAGCACAGTAGCCTTCGAGTGCTGAGTATAAACTGAGTGAGGTGTTCAATGGCCAGTGACTAACTGAACATTTTTAGGTTGTTGAAACACGATCTGATATAATGGCTGGTTCTTTATGTTTATTCCTAGTACCACAGATGACATGCCGAAACACGTACTGCCCACTGTAGACAAGTTTAACCTGTTTCGACAGGATCGTGTGGCATTCCTCGTAACACAGAAATTACTTTACACATCTCCCTCCAACCCTACTCTCTTCGACTCTTAACAATTTTTTTGCTTTAAAAAAGCCCACCATTACTTGGTTAAAACATTATTTTTTTAAATAAAAATAAATAGCTTAAAATTTAGTAATTCGGAATGTTATGCTTAATATAAACAGAAAATTGGCTGGAACAAAAAAATTGCCTGGTGCAATTTTTTTGGTGTGTTTTTTGTTTGTACTAAGTTGAAATCTATAAGAAAGTGTATAAAAATCCTGTGCAGCTTTTTCCTTGCAGACCTGCGACATTTAACTCCGCGGTCAGACGCCCTTCTCGTCACCACAGCTGTCGAGTGAGGGGTGTAGTGTCCCAACTTACCGACGTCTTTTTTACGCCTCTGCCTCGTCGAACTTTTCCTATATTCTTCTTCCCGTGTTTATTGATTGTGTTCAGCTGTTATTAAATGATGTACAAAATACAAGACATTACATAATTGTTTTTCATTTATTACCTCACAGTTAAGTGTGACGACCAGCGTCTTAAAATGTGGCAGCTTCACTATTTTAACATAGGTGAGTGAGCTACACTTCTACATCTACATTTATACTCCGCAAGCCACCCAATGGTGTGTGGCGGAGGGCACTTTTATGTGCCACTGCCATTACCTCCCTTTCCTGTTCCAGTCGCGTACGGTTCGCGGGAAGAACGACTGTCTGAAAGCCTCCGTGCGCGCTCGAATCTCTCTAATTTTACATTTGTGATCTCCTCGGGAGGTATAAGTAGGGGGAAGCAATATATTCGATACCTCATCCAGAAACACACCCTCTCGAAACCTGGACAGCGAGCTACACCGCGATGCAGAGCGCCTCTCTTGCAGAGTCTGCCACTCGAGTTTGTTAAACATCTCCGTAACGCTATCACGGTTACCAAATAACTCTGTGACGAAACGCGCCGCTCTTCTTTGGATCTTCTCTATCTCCTCTGTCAACCCGATCTGGTACGGATCCCACACTGATGAGCAATACTCAAGTATAGGTCGAACGAGTGTTTTGTAAGCCACCTCCTTTGTTAATGGACTACATTTTCTAAGGACTCTCCCAATGAATCTCAACCTGGTACCCGCCTTACCAACAATTAATTTTATATGATCATTCCACTTCAAATCGTTCCGCACGCATACTCCCAGATATTTTACAGAAGTAACTGCTACTAGTGTTTGTTCCGCTATCATATAATCATACAATAAAGGCTCCTTCTTTCTATGTATTCGCAATACATTACATTTGTCTATGTTAAGGGTCAGTTGCCACTCCCTGCAGCACGTGCCTATCCGCTGCAGATCTTCCTGCATTTCGCTACCATTTTCTAATGCTGCAATTTCTCTGTATACTACAGCATAATCCGCGAAAAGCCGCACAGAACTTCCGACACTATCTACTAGGTCATTTATATATATTGTGAAAAGCAATGGTCCCATAACACTCCCCTGTGGCACGCCAGAGGTTACTTTAACGTCTGTAGACGTCTCTCCATTGATAACAACATGCTGTGTTCTGTTTGCTAAAAACTCTTCAATCCAGCCACACAGCTGATCTGATATTCCGTAGGCTCTTACTTCGTTTATCAGACGACAGTGCGGAACTGTATCGAACGCCTTCCGGAAGTCAAGGAAAATGGCATCTACCTGGGGGCCTGTATCTAATATTTTCTGGGTCTCATGAACAAATAAAGCGAGTTGGGTCTCACATGATCGCTGTTTCCGGAATCCGTGTTGATTCCTACAGAGTAGATTCTGGGTTTCCAAAAACGACATGATACGCCAGCAAAAAAACGTGTTCTAAAATTCTACAACAGATCGATGTCAGAGATATAGGCCTATAGTTTTGCGCATCTGGTCAACGACCCTTCTTGAAAACTGGAACTACCTGTACTCTTTTCCAATCATTTGTAACCTTCCGTTCCTCTAGAGACTTGCGGTACACGGCTGTTAG
The DNA here is from genome assembly GCF_021461395.2 of Schistocerca americana. Taxonomy (NCBI): domain Eukaryota; kingdom Metazoa; phylum Arthropoda; class Insecta; order Orthoptera; family Acrididae; genus Schistocerca; species Schistocerca americana. Next base: position 207,670,231 of record NC_060129.1, on the reverse strand, counting down.
AAGGAGGGCAAGTTCTTTCGCGTACTCTGTGTAGAATCGAATTGGTATCCCGTCAGGTCCAGTGCACTTTCCTCTGTTGAGTGATTCCAGTTGCTTTTCTATTCTTTGGTCACTTATTTCGATGTCAGCCACTCTTTTGTTCGTGCGAGGATTTAAAGAAGGAACTGCAGTGCGGTCTTCCTCTGTGAAACAGCTTTGGAGAAAGGTGTTTAGTATTTCAGCTTTACGTGTGTCATCCTCTGTTTCAATGCCATCATCATCCCGGAGTGTCTGGATATGCTGTTTCGAGCCACTTACTGATTTAACGTAAGACCAGAACTTGCTAGGATTTTCTGTCAAGTCGGTACATGGAATTTTAATTTTGAATTCACTGAACGCTTCACGCATAGCCCTCCTTACGCTAACTTTGACATCGTTTAGCTTCTGTTTGTCTGAGAGGTTTTGGCTGAGTTTAAACTTGGAGTGAAGCTCTCTTTCCTTTCGCAGTAGTTTCCTAACTTTGTTGTCGAACCACGGTGGGTTTTTCCCGTCCCTCACAGTTTTACTCGGCACGTACCTGTCTAAAACGCATTTTACGATTGCCTTGAACTTTTTCCATGAACACTCAACATTGTCAGTGTCGGAACAGAAATTTTCGTTTTGATCTGTTAGGTAGTCGATGAAGTTCGAGAAGTCTACAAGTGGCAATGACCGAGAAAAAATTGTACTTTCAGATGCTTATTACTTACTCACTGTGAACTTTGCATAGTGATCGATAAATTCAGACTCCCGATAACTGTACAGTGTTTAAGTATAACAACAATGGAAACTCCTAAACGGACAATACATAAGATAAGCGAAACGGAGCCACTCGCTTATAGCCGACTGACGTACAGCGTATAGAAACTTGCGACAGAAAATGGTATTCGCACTAGCTTCCGAGCTCTCGATGTTTCTCTACCGAAAGTACACACGTTTGTACACGTGACGGCACGGGCACCCGAAAGTGCAGACTCGTGGTGACACTGCCGATTATCGACGGCAGTAACACAGGTAGACACACTCAGGAGAGGGTAGGGAAGGCGAGGAGGGGTAGCAGGGTAGGTGGTGGTGGTGGTCTTCAGAGAGAGAGATCGGAGGCTGCACGACGAAACGAAAGGAGTGCAGGGGGTAGAGCACACGAGAGGTAGAGATGGGGGGGGGGGGCGGGGGGGATTGCGAGAGAACGGGATGTGCCGTGGTGACTTATACAGTCACTACTGTAAACACTTTTCACCTTTTCAACTAGTTTCACAACTAGAACACCCTGTGGAGGGTTGTGCCTATTAGGTAGAGCACTGTCTGGTGTTGAAACAACCTTCAGCTTGATGAGACCTTTACTCACTTTCTCACTTTAACATAATAATTTTTTTGTAAAATAGAGAAAGGCAACCACTTACCTACAGTGTTCGGAAAGAAGCAACAGAAAACGGTTAACTATGACTACGGAGCTCTCGCTCTTGTTATGGTACTCACGTTCACACACACACACACACACACACACACACACACACACACACACACACACACACTCCCAAACGTACACACCTGTGCCCGTGCTAACGGCGGTCGAATATTTGGTACAGAAAGACATAACGTGGGTAGATGGAGTCGGGGATGCGGTAGGGAAGAATGCGTGAGGTAAGGAGGGGGTAGCAGGGTAGTGTGAGGCAGCTCTTGTGACACAGTAACTCGGCAGCTGCACAGGATGGTGAACATTCGGGGGATAGAGCGCATAAGAGATGGAGAGAGGGTGACGGGGGAGAAGAGGAGAGGAAGGTGGTGACGAGACGGAAGAGAGAGAGAGAGAGAGAGAGAGAGAGAGAGAGAGAGAGAGAGAGAGAGAGGACACCAAAAGAAAAGCTGAAATTCTAAATTTCACGTTTAAGAAATCAGTTACCCAAGGGGAATGTTAGGAACGTACTGTTGTTCGACTGTCGCACGGACTCTCACATTGAGAGCGTGGAAATGGGTGTCACCGGTGTGTAGGGAAGCGACCGAAAGAGTTGAAAACGAGTAAGGCGCCAGAGTCAGATAGAATCCCAGTTAGGTTTTACGGAGAACACTCTGCAGCATCGGCCTCATATATAAAACTATCATTTATTGTGAGAGTCGCAACTGACTCGTACGTATAAAGAGGGTAAAAGAAGAGACCCACAGTATTACAGTCCGATAACCTTAATACTTGAGTCCTACAGAATTATCAAACATATTCTCATTTCGAATATAATATATTTCCTCGAGATAGAAAACCTTCTGTCGGCAAATTGGCACAGATTTAGAGAGCGTCGCTCGTGCAAAACATGACCCGCCCTTTTCTCATTCGATAACCTGCGAACATCGTACGGGGGGAATGGGCAGATTCCGCAATCCTAACTTTTCAAAAGCGTTCCCAGATACACGAGTGGGACGAGACTTCTTACGGAACAGAAACTGGTACGTAATCGTCGACAGTGGCTGCCGGATGACACGAGATGGCTCAAACAAAATTTCTAGTCGGTCTGACGAATGAGAGCGGGCTCTAAATGTAGAATAATGTAAGTAAATGCAGAGGAGTAGGAAAAACTAAAACATAATGTTCGAATACGGCACCCTGCTCGACAGTCGTGTCAATTAAATATCTAGGTATAACTTTGCAGAGTGACACAAAATGGACTGCGAATGTAAGGACAGCAGTAGGGAAGGTAAACAGTCTAGTTCGGTTTATCCTTAGAAAATTTTGGGAAGTGTGGTACCTCTGTAAAGGAGACCACGTATAAGGCAGTAGTGCAACTCATTCTCGAGTACTGCTCCAGTGTTCGGGATCCCCGCTGTGTCGGTTTAAAGGCGGGTGTCGAAGTGATTTAGAAGTGGGTGGTCGGTCTGATAAATGCACGAGTATTACGGAAATGCTCCGTGTACTCTAGTGGGAATCCCCCGAAGGAGGACGACATTCTTTTTGTCGGACACAGTCGAGAAAATTTAGAAAACCTACATTCGGAGTACTGCAGAACGTTTCTGCCGGCAGTGACGTATATTTCGCACGAGGACTGCAGAGGTGAGAGACTTTACGGCTCGTACGGAGGTATTTAGATGGTCGTTTTATTTGTGAGTGGGTGGAACGGGAAAGGAAGTGACCGGTAGCGGTACGAAGTATCCTCCGGAACACACTGTGCAGTGGCCTTCGGAGTGCGTATGTAAACGTAGATAAACGGAACGGCAGCAGCGACTCGGAAGTGGACAGTGAGATCCTGGGTGACATGTGAGGCGTGCTGAGTCCCTGTTAATACGTGTATCTAAACCGAATATCACACTAGAGTAATTTGAGGCCACTCTTATCAAATGGCTACATAAAAGTCCACTCTTCCATTTTAAAAACGTTAAGTCTGCAGCAGGAAAGAAACTGACACTTTGCGTCAACACCGGTCATCGCATTAAAGTATTTGTCGAGCTGACGGCGACTACACATTGCGAGAAGAAAATTGCAAAAATCTGCCGAAACACTAGAGGAAAATGTGGACGACAACTCTTTCGCCAGCTGAGGACTACAATTGAGCAGCTAATTAGTTTTATCCTTTCTCTTAAAGTCTAGTTATATGAATAGTATTAAAGACCAATATGATAATTCTTGTTAAATTGAGGCCAGTATGCTGTTCAGTTACTTGTGCATTCACGTGCGTAGCTATAGTCCAAAACAAATTGTGTGAATGTAGCTTATAAACTAACTCTTTCTGCAACATAGGGACAAAAATTGTGAAAAACATGTTTGTAACGTGTAACTGAGTGACTAAACCCTTACACTATTTTTCAGTGCTGTGCGTGTCTTTTTACAGAAGAAAGGTGGCAACGTGAAGACGATTCCCCCCTACAAGCCGATCCCGGCTGCCGGAGTGTCTCCCAGCTCGTCGCCGGAGAAGGAGCTCGTCATCGACACCTCGGCCAAAGGTCGGCACGCGACTCTCCTACCCTCGTACTGCCTGCTGCCACTTTACAATTTGTGAGCCTTTTTTCTTTGCACCGAGTCCCACTCGTGTGAGGTTCGAGTGTGCTGCAGGCGCTCCGAGAGTCGGATTTAAATGTGTTACACGTTGTCCAAAGTGCGGGCATAAAATTTTTAGATCACCACGTGTGACGTATCTCGCATCGAAAATTTTTAGGTATTTGCCACAGTGGAACGGAGTGACTGCGACCGTGTCTAACTTCCCATCCTCCCGGCTGTGTGTCCCACCTGCCCCCTTCTCGTTTCCGTTACGGTCTGGCGTGATGTCACGTCTTCCACTCCTCGTGTCGAGTGTGCTAAATATTTGCACAGTTACGTAACAATTGTAGTTAAACATTCGACAACGTAAAAAGACACCGGGATGGGGTGGATTTCAGTAGAAGGGACTTACATGTACAGACAAGCAAATGATCACAATTTCAGAAAAATTGGATGATTTATTCGAGAGAAAGAGTTTCAGAAATTGAGCAGAGCAGTAACACATTGGTCCGCCTCTGGCCATTAAGCGGGTAGTTATTCAGCTCGGCATTGACCAGTAGAGTGTTCTCGGACGTCTTCCTGAGGTATATTGTGCGAAATTCTGTCCAGTCGGCATGTAAAAATTGTGAGCTGGTTGCAGGGCCCTCCCCGTAATACTCCAAATATTCTCGACGGGAGAGAGATCTGGTGACCTCTTCGGCCGACAGGGGGTTCAGCGAGCACGAAGGCTATCGGTAGAAACTCTCGCCGTGTGTGGGCGGACGTTATCTTGCCGAGATGTGAGACCGGCACGGCTTACCGTAATGAGGAACGACACGGAGCGTAGAACACTGTTTACGTGCCGTAGGGGTGCCACGGATGACGACCGAACGGATCGTGCTACGAAAAAAAGGACACCCCAGACCGTCACCCCCAGTTGTCGGGCCGTACGCCACGTGACATTCGGGTCGGTATACTGCCACTGTCAGGAGGTGTCTCGAGACACGTCTCGGCCAGACCACGGGCACCCAGTTCGAAGCGGGACTCTCCACCGAAGATAATTCTGCTCCAGTTTACGAGATTAGAGGCGTCGACCGACAGAGGCATATCCGGATACGAGCCGACGACAGTCGGATACCAGTCTGTCACCCGTCGTACAGTACGACAACTGGGAGTGACGGCAGTGCCGTTCCTTTTCACGGGTGGAGGCCACCTGCCACCTGCGCCACCACTCGCAGTTGTCACGGCGTACGGTGGTGACAGATCAGTATCTGACTGCCGGCAGCTTGTCTCCAGACGGGTCTTCGGTGATCGAGGCCTCTAATCTCGTCGCCCGGAACAGAATTATCTTCGGTGAAGAGTCCCACTTCAAACTGGGCCCCCACGACCGTCGAAGACGTGTCCGGAGACGCCCCGGCCGGCGGTAAGATACCGGCACGACTGTCACTGGCCGTACGGTCTGACAGCCGGGAGTGGGGTGGCGTTAGATTTCACGGCGGGACCACTTCAGTGGTCATCCACGGCACTCTTAAAGCACGGCAGTGTATCGACGGTAATCTACGCCCCGATACGTGGCCCTCTGTGGCAAAATGCGCCGGTCTCACATTTCGACAAGATAATGTCTGTCCACCCGAGGCAAGAGTTTCTATTGCTTGTCTTTGTGCTTGTGAAACTCCGTGCTGTGTCGTGTGTGTGTGTGTGTGTGTGTGTGTGTGTGTGTGTGTGTGTGTGGTTTTTTTTTGCAAAAAGTAAATTAACGAGACAAAGGATATGACCAAATCCACACTCAGTTAACATTTCTACAAAACTGAGCCCCACATAGGACATTGTCATCCGCAAGCAGTAAATTGTGGCTGAGTGTGAAGAATTATTTAAATAAAAATTAGTTTTTAATATAACACATTTTTAAAACAGGCTAGAAAGTATAAAATAGTTTCTCCTAGCCCTATACAGATACTTAACCCCTTAAAGTCTTGAAAATTTTTGGTTGTGAATTTTTAATAAATATGAAAATACTTATCTTGGTGTTGAAGCTCTTTTTTCTATGTTTTCTTTAACAGTAACAAATGTTTTTGAATGGGGTCCGCATTTAGCAAAACACAATTTTGTTTTTTGTCCCAGACATGTTTCACTGCAGTTGCAGCATCATCAGTGGGTTTTTTATTATTACGGATTCTTGCAACACGGTGTGGTTTTCCTGCTGTTATACGTTTTTACAGTGACTGTTTTTCTTTACAGTTTGTCACCTGCAAGGTTTCATTTTTCGTCACCTTCTTCATTGTCAAGTTCTACGTATTGAGTTGTCACTGTCACACTGACTTTCCAGGTGACAAACTGTAAAGAAAAACAGTCACTGTAAGATTGTAATACACCAGGCAAACCACACCGTGTGGTAAGAACCGATAATAGTAAAAAACCCACTCGTGGTGCTGCAACTGCAGTGAAACGTGTGGGACAAAAAACAAAATAGTGTTTTGCTAAAGGCGGACGCCACTCAGAAATGTGTGTTATGAAAATACTTTTAAGATTTAAAACAGAAAAAGATGTGGAGCATATATAGTAGATAATAGGAAGGAGATGAACTATTTGTCCATCAGTTGTGTGTTGCATGCACCAAAAATTTTCCATTTTCAGTCTTACAAGTATTTTCATAGCTATTAAAAATTCACAATCACAAAATTTCAGGATTACCTTTACAGGGATTAGGAATCTGCATGAGCCTGGGAGAAATTATTTTGTACTTTTGTGTTAAAATTTGATTTTTACTTAAATAATTATCTTCTGCTTTTTAGTTTTGATTGTGTGAAATTTATTGATCAACATCAGACTTTTTGATGAAATTGCAACGGAAACATATTGTAAATTTCAGGTTTATTTCAGCATCTCTTCACCTGGGTCAACAGATCGAAATGAAACAGTAAATAGAGACGGCTTGTTACAGCTTTTCTGAGCCCAGAGGACACATTACGTTTCAACGATCTGCCACCTGTCTGCCGCTCGTGAACTTTTACCTCGACTGTTTGTGTTCCCGTAGTTTCTCAGTGCTGTGGACCTGCCGTGCTGTGCCACCAGCTACCACTGCAGAAGGCCGAGGGCTGCGAGAGATCGCTACAGTCGTCGAGCTACGAAATGACGAAATTGCTTTTTAGAAAATTCTTCGGTATTTTGTTGCTCTCGCGTAACATTTATACAGGGTGTTAAAAAAAAAAAAAAATGTCGAATACGTCGAGAGGTGATAGCACGTGCGAAACGAGAAAAATATGTTCTATAAATGTGGTTCCGGAGAAACGTACTTTCTCAGGTAATCACTGTTTACGGGAAGGGCTTCGCTACGCTCGGCTGCAGGTGTCAGTGCAGTCGTCGCACCGGCACTCCGTCACATGTGTCGGCAGAGTATTACTCGCAGTACTGTTCCTACCGTCAGGTGGTCTGCCGCCAGTCGTGGGGTTCGAGTCGTGTCGCGGGCTACATTATTTTTTGTCACGTTTGCGTGCCTTATTGTACAGGTCTGTAAATTCTGGGTACGTGTCGCGTCGTTTTTACCTTATTCCGAACAAGATTTCACTTACGCGTTTACTGTTATTGCGCCGTATGTACGTACGGACGGTGTAGTACATTCGCATTTTCTCTCTTCCACCACTTGCAGCGGCGGAACCCCACTACTCGATAAGTCGAAAGGTGCACGTAATGTACTGGCACAGTTTAGCAAACTGACGTATCGTGCGAGTCGTGCCCTCCGATAAGCTATTCGGCAGAATTTTCCGGCGTCCGAGGGACGCGGGGACCCTCACGCCTCGGAACACTGACGGTGGCAGGCCCCGCACGCCCAACACGGAGGACCGCGTGCCGTGTTCGATAGGAGAAACCCGCCGGCGTGCGCCGAGTAGCGGCGGCAGGAGACGTGTCTCGCTCTCTTATCCGGGTGCTACCTAATGGAGAGTCGCCGTACCCGCGTCGTACGCTGCGCATTCGGATCCCGAGGCCACGGGATGGTCGTGGCGGGCTGCATTTTTGTCGGTGGCCGTCACAGGACCGCCGTTCCCGTCTGAGATTTTATTTACTGACGAGGCGGGGTTAACGAGATACGGTGTCGTGAATTTCCGTAAGCGGTGTGTACGGGCAGATCCGAGTCCCCGAGCAATTCGGGAAAGAGGGCACCGGTACCAATTCTCGATCGGTGTACGGGCAGGTGTACGTGGCGACAGATTAATAGGGCCGTACGTGCTAGCACGGAGGTTAACTGGGGCACAGTATCTGGACTTTGTCGCTAATGTATTGCCTCCCTTGCTGCGGGCTGTGCCGTCACGGCAACAAATATAAGTAGTAGCGGTTTGTGCGTGATAGCACATCGGCACACTAAATACGAAAACCTATCATTTGGCTGTTTCTTCTTTCTCAGTTTGTAGTAATTTTTTCTCGTGTGTCGGTTATACGTGACAGTAGTGTACTTAAAATTGACTTCTTTCATCTTTTCTAGAGGGAGACAGTACGGTGTCACCAGCGGCTCGGGCATCTATTCTTCCTACCCTTTCTCAGTTTAAGAATCGATAACATTCTTCGTGACCCCTCCCCCCCACAAAATCGTTGCCGAAAGGAGACCGGAGCTCGTAGGGCGTGCACTGCATATGAAAAGCGGTAGAATCTGCAAATCCGCAATGTTGTGGGAACTGGTGGACAGACACGGGAGTAGAGGAAGACCTGGTGACACTCGGAAACGACATTTTACAGAGTACCTTCAGTATGCGGGCACATACTGTTCGAGCCTCGAGGAGGTGGCAAAACGAGGCCACGTCTCCACTCTGCGGGGCTAACCCGCACTTCCGAGACAAAATTTATAAAGTTATCGGTGTCATTTCCCTAGCGTTTCCGTACGGTCACCACGTGGTTTCTGACGACTTGTTACAAAGTTAAAGATAATTGACTTTGTTAATCCGAGTTACCTCCGATTCTGTGAGAATGCACACATAACAGTAGAAAAGTATTTAATAAAACAATAATGAAAATCTAGAACACAAAAGTAATGTCGTACGGCTGGGAAGAGCTCGGTGCGGTATTGTCGTGCTGCCGTTCCGTCACACTCCGTGCAGCCACGCGTGAGGTGCGTCTTTGCCGACCCTTCACTGTGTGACGGCACTGTCCCCACAGTCGAATTAGCGAGAACATCTGATGGAGGTGACAACTAAACACTCGCATTTGTTTTTCTGTAGCATGTCTGATTTATGAATGCAGAACAAAATCAAAGGGAAAATAGGGCTGCAGAATAGCTGTTCTAATGACGGTTGTTGCACAGACTGGAGGACAATGAAAAATACTCTCAGGTCATCGTCTGAAAATATTTGTGGAGTTTGATTCTTCGGGAGGTCCAGGTCTGAAATGTTTTAGCGAAGGTATTAATTTGTAGATAATAAAGTGTCATAGTGTATTGCCTATTTCAGTTTCTGGAAATTTAACTTCTCATTTTAAAATGTACTGAAATTTGTTACAGAGTACCACTATTAAATAATTGCAGATTTTGTAATTGAAGATACCGTATTTCCTTTCCCGATTATGAAAATTGACATTTCTTTTACGTACAGTGTTTAAACTAATCGGTTCACAAAATAATACTTAACTCTGTCTTACACAAAAACGAGTCGAGAGCGACTCGTGCGAATACCGAGCGGAGACACTCGAGAAACTGAACGCGGCGGTTGCAGGTTTCCAATGTCGAGCACTGGCGATTTGATTTCGCGGTGAGCCCCAGTTAACATTCTACCGAGAAAACGACGTTAGAGACGCGAACTCAATTTATTGAAATAAAATGACGTGTTGTTGAAGATAATTTTGAAATTGTTTTCACAATAAAACAATGCAAAATGCTGAAGTTTCTGTCAATTACTGATGAAAGAATTGATTGGAATTTTATACTATAATTAATTTATTAAAAATGGATTTCCAGAATATTACAGAAAATGTGAGAAAGAAAGAAATTTTGACTAGGTTTTCCGAACAACGTATCAGTCCTGTAGGCTCTCTTTTTGAATGTCAGATTTGCCGTTTTTGGAAAAATGGACGGAATCGCAGATTTTCTTAATCGAAATATATGTCGCAGTCTGCTACAAAACAGACGCCCCTGTGCACAGATTAGTTGTAACTGGCAGGCGTGTGCCTGCTGCCCAGTATTGTACAGCTGACTGAAATGAGCAGCAGCGAGGTCAGACTTCAGGCTGAAGACCGTGTGAGCCAGGCAAGTCTGTATCCATACATACACGCAAAAAAGAAACACACACACACAGAAATGACATTTCCGCTGTTGTGCAGTGTGACACAGATAGAAAGGTAAATGTGATGCACACTACATTTTCGTTTTGCCAAACCACTCGGGAAATATTCCTGAACAATCTTAAGAATTTTGTCCATAGAGTTCGAGTTGACCCTGTCTAATTTAGAGCACGCTACATTGTGCTGTACCGTATTGGAGTGTGTCCATTTGCAAAGCCAAACGGTTCCTCTGCACAATTAGAACCCAGTCCTTCTTGTATACAGTTAGCGACAATTTTAGTGGGTACCTCATTTGCAGCAGACAGGGAGATATAAGGACCCCTTTGTGGCTAGGCTGCTAAAACTTCACCTGTGCACTTCCAGTGAGTATCTGTTACAGAAGGAGGCCTCTCGGCTGAAGGCTTATTTGTTTAGCAGTCTTTTTGTCGTGACTGTCAGCGACTGAACGTATCCTGTATACGGTGAGTAGCAATCTGTCCTTTTCAGAACATTGTTGTTGTTCCATCCTGGGTTTTCCATTGTTAGATAGTAATCTTCATCGTCTTAGGGTTCATCCAGGCTTTTTTGTTAAAAATACTGAATCACTTAATTGAGATTTTACTTTGACATTTTTATGCCAATGATTTCTATCACCCTTTCGATTACCTGAAGATTTGATTACAGAATCACAACATACCGTTTTTACACAACAGAGAGCCATTTGTGTATCACTTTTTGGGGGGGAGGGGGAAAAAAGACATTCTGTATGTGTAGTACAAGTTCTTACGTACCACAGCTGATTGACTCTCACTAAGAGCGAAGAAGAATGAGAAGTGGCAGTAGTCTGTATGCAGGGGGGGGGGGGGGGGGGGGGAATTGGCATAACAATTGATCTTTATCAAAGATTATGTTCTTTATAAGGAATGCTCAAGACATGAGCCGTCATTCGTCAACTGTTCCTGTAGTCAAGGGACATCGTTGTGAACAGCAGTGCACAGCATATCAGTAGGTACGTTGAGAAGTGGCTGTCGGACTTTACCTCTTAGCGTCCCTAATGAGGTCGGACGATTGCGGTAGCCTTAGGGCTACGTGTAACCCCGCAACCGGTAATCACTCAGATTGTGATCCGGGAGGCCGAGCGTGACAAAAGTGACAGTTCGGCAAAAGGTTCTCACCGAACGATGTGCGCGAGAGACGTTCTGTGTGCGCAACAATATTGGGAAGAGCGCCATCCAACTTAAGTCATATCTTCTGGCAGGTGTTTATCGGCCAGACTGGGGATGGTGCAATTGTCTAACTTACTGACATACCGTGTACCCGTCCCACTGACAGTTCAAAAAGCGGCACTCTGCATTTCCTCAAACAGGAAGGGTCCGATCACGGTGGCTGTGGTAAAATCACACCGCACCGGCTTTCTTGTCACGCTGCGATTGCTGACATGTCTGACTCCCTCTCTCGCAACAGCTCATTTTACACGTGATTCTCGTGTGGCATCACTAACGTGTTGTTGTCCAGTGATATGTGGCTCAGCTTTGCACTCTCTCTCTCTCTCTCTCTCTCTCTCTCTCTCTCTCTCTCTCTCTCTCTCTCTTTTTTTTGGGTAAAATATTGTGTCATTTCAGGCATGTGTTATTCTGTGAATTAGTGCATATTCAAATGTTTACTGACTTTTGGATCATCCTGTATAAAGCAGTATTGCTTCCAGAATGTTCTAGAAATTTCAGTGCATCAAATTAGTAGGTTGCACAAATTTTTATTTATGAAATTCTGACAAATGTAAGTTAAATTACATTTTTTATGACTGCAAAATTCCCTGATATATGATAGAAGCAAAGATATTCTAAAATTATGAAAAATATTCAGTTATTTCCAAAGTATGCTACATTACAAGGTTTGTTTGTATTTAACTTTTACAACAACATAAGTTATTTCTGTGACTTTGGAGTATAAATAATACAATGAGCAACAAAGCTTTCTTTAACATTAAGTAAATTAAGTATGGAAAGTAATGGTGGCACCATGGTATTAGTTACAAATGATATGAAAGAACAAATAAAAACCAGATTATGTTTTTCATTTCGGTTACTGCAGAGCACAATCCAAAGGACAGTTAATTTTCGTAGCACAGCATTATCACACAGAAACTTACGGTACTGTTACTATGTTACGGACAAATTTAGAACGGTATAAAATTTCGTAAATGCACTGTGTGTCATGTAATTATGTGACAAACATTAATCTCTGACTTCATTGACAAAAATCGGAATAAATGAAAATCAGAATAAAAATTACTGGAAAGGAGGTGGCCTCACAAACTCCATGTGACCTGTGAAGCTTTTAATTTTTTTATACACACACACACTTACCAAACAAGTGTTGGTATGTTGATAGAGACACTACCAAACACATACACACACACACAAAAATTTCAAGCTTTCGCTACCCACGGTTGCTTCATCAGGAAAGATGAACATATCGATCTGCACATACACAGACACAGGCAGACATTTGTAAAGGCAAAGAGTTTGGGCAGAGATGTCAGTCGAGGCGGAAGTACAGAGGCAAAGATGTTGTCGAATGACAGGTGAGGTACGAGCGGTGGCAACTTGAAATTAGCGGAGATGGAGGCCTGGTATCCGGACGGTGTAACACTGTGCCGAGATGTGCTGGCCGTGCACCGAGACACGTTTAGCCACAGGGTGATCCTCATTACCGACAAACACTGTCTGCCTGTGTCCGTTCGTGCGAATGGACAGTTTGTTGCTGGTCATTCCCACATAGAAAGCTTCACAGTGTAGGCAGGTCAGTTGGTAAATCACGTGGGTGCTTTCACATGTGGCTCTGCCTTTGATCGTGTACACCTTCTGGGTTACAGGACTGGAGTAGGTGGTGGTGGGAGGGTGCACGGGACAGGTTTTACATTGGGGGCGGTTACAAGGGTAGGAGCCAGAGGGTAGGGAAGGTGGTTTGGGGATTTCATTGGGATGAACCAAGAGGTTACGAAGGTTAGGTGGATGGCGGTTTCCACTCCCGGGATTGGAATGACTCCTTACCCTCTCCCTTAAAACCCCCATCCTTTTGTCTTTCCCTCTCCTTCACTCTTTCCTGATAAAGCAACTTTTGGTTGTGAAAGCTTGGAATTTGTGTGTGTGTGTTTGTGTGTTTTTTATTGTGTCTATCAACATACCAGCGCTTTCTTGTTTGGTAAGTTACTGCGTCTTGGTTTTTTATTTATATGTATATAAGAGAGAGGGGTAGGGGGTGGGAGAGTGCATGTTTTTTACATTTAGTCAGTCTCATTTACTGTGAAGGAGAATTTGTAGACAATATTCCCCAAGGCAATTTTTAAATTTTTAAACCCTAGTGCTCCTTCTCCACAGCGACTGGGACGAAGCGGAAGACGGCATCCGGCATCACTTCCGGCGGCCCGTCCTCGGGCGGTGCGGTAGGCGCGGCGGCAGCAGGCGGAGTGAAGCCCGCGGCATCCCCCACCGTGCCGGGCGGCGTGTCCAAGGCCGGCAGCGGGCGTGCTGCCGACGGCTCGAGCCCCCTGGCGGTGGCGGGACCCGCGGCGGAGCTGCTCGTCGTGGGAGGGGACTCGAAGGACGGGCTGAAGTACGCGCCGGGGCTCGTCGCCAGCGGGTGCGTGTGCCGAGCGTGCTTTGTCGCATGTTTAAAAAAAAATTCTGCGGCGGAGTTCGGGTCGTAACTTTTTGCAGTCACTGGCAGTCGGCCGAATACGCCCTCTGACTAACTCGGTGACTGCTCCCGCCCTGGCATTTGAAACTGTGTCACTCTGACCTCCACTTGTTTTTGACTTGTAACATAAAAGAGTAAGTGTCTTTTAATTGTGCCCAACTACAACTTAATGTATCTTCTTTACAGTAAGCTGCAGACAGTCTGCTCCAACATTGTTGTTATTCCTTCATTGAGTTTCCATTGCTTGGTCATAAAAAAATAAACATTTTGTGATTACCGTATTTACTCGAATCTAAGCCGCACCTGAAAAAAGAGACTCGAAATCAAGGGAAAAAAAATTCCCGAATCTAAGCCGTACCTGAAATTTGAAACTCGAAATTCAAGGGGAGAGAAAAGTTTTAGGCCGCACCTTCAAATCGAAACAGAGTTGGTCCATTGTAATATGAGACACAATTTAGGTCGAATGAAAGACGATACAGCTACAATAGTTTGGTTTGATTCGTAAGCTTAGCACTTAAGCTTTACCAGGTAGCCATTGCTATGCCTCAGACGCTCCGTCCGTATTTATACGGGTACCCTTCCTTTTTCACGTGCTTCGTCTGGTTTGAATTGATTGCTTATTTTGCTTTGATCTGATAAGTGCCGTTTTCTTTGTTATAGGCGTTTACGTCACTCTAAGCTGAAAATGCATTACTGTACTGCGTCATGCATTGTTTGTCACATTCTGATAGTGCGTGTTTACGGCCTGTCGCCGCCCGCGGCATGACTTGCTTTTGTGCGCGCTACCGCCGCTTACAATTAAAAAAAAGAGAGGAATTGTCTCATTAGTGAAACAATGGCAAGTGACTGCTACTTGTTGTTACTTACACTGCTGCTGCTGCTGCTGCTTTCTTTGATAATGATCAACAAGAACCAAATAATAGACTGCGTATGATAGAACATGTTCTGAACGGGAGTTACGCGAAAATTTTTCTCCGTTTGAAAATCTTTGCGGCCGCTTCATTAGTACATCAAATTCTGCACAGAAATTAGTCATTTTAGATTTAAAAATCTAGTCACTTGCCTGTTTCATTTCTGACTGTATCACTATTAGGCATAAGCATAATACGAATATAAACATGACACGATACGTATATTCTTCCGCGTTTGCTGTTGTCTCACTCTAGTTTCGTAGTTTATTAGGCAGACAGGATTTAAATGAGATAGCAGCAAACATGAAAGAATACATGGCAAAATGTTTATATTCGTATTATTCTTATGATGAAGAGAAAACTGCACGTGATTCACATTTCATCAGGTTCCTATTAGCAACAGTCTTGCCAGTCGGATTTTCATAGTACATTGAAATTCTGCTACTTTCGAAGATGAACAATACGGAATTTGTATTTACTTCATTGGATAATGTATGAAAATGCAGTGGTCAAAACTCGGGGCGGAGGAAAAAAAGCTCGTCTTCCACTTTTTTTTTTTTTTAATTTATTAATTTATTAACTGACGCAAAGGTTTTGGCGCCAGTATTTATCTCTGTGCCTACAAAGCTTGCCTGTGTAGCGCTACATATATTCGACGGCAGGAATTAGTTGTGGCGGCACCTACCAACATTTTTCAGAACTTCCGCTTGCTTTGCACTCGATTCTAAGCCGCAGGTGGTTTGTTGGATTACAAAAACCGGAAAAAAGTGCGGCTTAGATTCGAGTAAATATGGTACTTCTTAAATTGTGCAAAACTTCGTTAAATACCTTCCAAGAAAGAAAAAATATGTACCTCAAAGAAATCATCGGCATAGGATGGAGTCAGTAGATGTAATGTACGTGCACAGACAGATGAATAATTAAATTTCAGAAAAGTTGAATGAGTTACTCGAGAGAGAGGCTTTCACAAATTGAGCATGTGAATAATACACCGGTCCAGCTCTGGTCCTTACGCGAGCAGTTACTCGGCTCGGCATTGGCTGTTGCAGTTGTCGGGTGTCCTCCTGAGGGATATTGTGCCAAATTCCGTTCAGTCTGTATACTAGATCGTTAAAATCTGAGCTGACGGAGGAGTATCGTGCCCATAATGCTCCGAATGTACTCTCTCTATTGGGGAGGGAACTGGGGACCTTGCCGGCCGAGGTAGGGTTTGCCGAGCACAGAGATGAGCAGTAGAAAATTATGCTTATCCGTTGCGGTTAGTTTAGAACTGGGACTGTATGTTGAATGTAAATACGTTATACAAAACTGCAACAAATCACTTTTTTGAGTAATTACGTTTCATTCCGTGAACCGGTTTTCAAAGCTTTTCAGGTTCATCTTCAGACAGTTTCAGTAAGTTACGTCATTACTGCTAGCAAAATGCTGGGTGCTGGCTCTGACAAAACGATGGAACACACTTTAATGCATCGCCGTAATCTCTCGATACGGGTCTAAATTTCTTTCTTTACTTACTGCGTCAGTATAGGCAGCTTCTTTTGGTTAGTGTCCATCTGTCTGCCTCCATTTTGAACTCCAGTTGTTATATCACTACACACATTTACACACAAATTATATTAATTTACACTTCGATGGCGAGACTTTTCCGGCGTGCGCTTTGCCACTGTTGCTTGTAATAAAGATCTTGAGAGGAAGATAGGCCTAGTTTGCACAGAGATGTAATTTGGTCTTTTGGTATTAAAGTCGATATAAGGGCAAATATTTTAATCATACTGGTGATAACATGAGAGCTCAAAATAAAATAAATAAATAAATAAATTACTACAAGAACAAACTTCATCTGATCTGATATGTGATTTCTATTTGTATATTACTGGCAGTTTATAGCCTTCTTTAAAAAATAAAAGAAATCATGATTGGCATTAACATGAATACCGAGGAATCAATGATACAGAGTTATTGTATCTGCAGTGAGATGCAGCTGTCTGTATGACTAAAACCTTTATATTTAAATTAATAACAAACCTTCGAATGAAAAGAGCAGTAGAAAGTCGTCGTGTGCAGACAGGTATTATGTTGCCGAAATGAGAGCTCGGGATTGGGTGCAGTGAAGTGGAACAAAACGTGGTGTAGAATATGATCGACATACTACTGTGCCGAAAGAGTGCCACAGACGACAACCGACGGTGTCCCGCCACGTAAAGAAATACCACTCCCGGCTGTCGGGCGGTACGACGGGCGACAGTCGTAGCGGTATCGCACTGCCGTCTCGGGCACCTCCAGACGTTTCTCTGTTAGTCGTCGTGTTCACTTTGAAGCTTGACTCGTCACTGGAGACTGTTCTCTTCCAGTCAGTAAGTTTTCGGGCCAAAGACATACCCCGAGATTCCTCAGACAGCGGCGGGATACTAATGTGACTGTCACCCGCCGTACGGCCCGACATCTGGGAGTGACAGTCTGGGACGCCATTTCTCTACGTAGCAGAACCCTTTTTGTTGTCATCTGCTGCTCCCTTTCAGCACAGCCGCACATTAATGATATACTACACCTTGTTTTGACCTCCTTCGTGGCGAGCAATCCCTGGTGATCGTTTCGGCGAGACAGTGCCCACCTGCGTGCGGCGAGAGTTTCTGCTGCTCGTCTCTGTGTTCCGAATAACTCCTTGCATAAGAACGAGAGGCGGTCCGATGTGTTATTGACTTGCTCAGTTTGTGAAACTCTTTCTCATGAATAAATTGTCCAATTTTTCTGAAGAGTGCAATCGTCTGTCTGTACGTGTATTCACATCTGCTGATTTCCATCCCATTTGGGCAATTCCTTCGTGGTGCGCTGCCCCCCCCCCCCCCCCTCCCCCGTCCACATGTTTTGTGACAGTCACCAAAAAGATTTACTGACCCTATTAGTAAAATCTGCCCAGAAACTAGGAACTGGTGTCAACTATTTGCTGTAAACAAAAAATATGACAGAATATGATGTCTTTGATAAATTTTTGTGTGAATGTAATATATTTATTCAAAAGAAAAAGGAATGTTGTAATACATTTGGGTTACGAAATCTCAGAATATGTAGGTAGCTGTATGGTTAATATGTCCAAATACCAAAATAAGTTAACGGTATTCAGTGACTTTACTTTTAGACACAGTGTCATGTGTCGGCCTCTCAGTCCCTGAGGGCCGTCGGCAGGTGTCTCCCACACTTGTGGTGGCGTCGGTCCCTCACTGCGAGTACTGTGAGTGGCCGTTCTGCTCTCAGCTCTCGGGTATTATTAGCTTCGAGCACCGGCTTCAATTTAGCTGGATTTTGACCATTCTGTTATGCTCTTCCGGAGCCTGTGCCCGATATTTGAGCTAGCTGCGCACTAACATAATTTCTTTTATCATTCTCAATACACCGTGTTACAGTCGTAAGAATTAACATCTCTGGTCGTAGGAAATAATAAGCCAGTAGATTGTCGTTTCCGTCTTCCGAGTTTGGACTCTGAGGACAGACTACAGTATACTATGCTCCAAATACAGGGTGGTTAGAATTAAATTTTCACTACTCGTCAGGTGATCGTAGGCCGTTGAAACTTGGTGAAAACTTTTGTAAGAGTAATAATGAATAAACCGTTGAAAGAAACATATTTTTACTTCAACACAGGAAGGTAACATTTGTAAATTGCGTACCGTGTTTACCTTCCGGTTACAAATGTCACTCGAGTGTGACGACCACCTCTGTATCGTTTGCACAGGTGTCGTTTCACGATTGTTCACAGCGTTTTTCGAACGGTGGACCGCAGAGTGTTCAGCTGTTGTGACGAGCTCTTTAGGTCACACGGTATGTCCGTCATTCTCGGCCGTGGCTACAGTAACATCTCAAATGATTTGTGGCTCCGTTGGAAGTCTGTCTCTCCCAGGAGCAATTCCCAAATCACCAGTTAACTCTAACTCCGACGACACATCCTGCGGCACACGTCTGAACGTCATTCCTATAAAGTTGGGTACCCGTACCATAAATAGTTTTTTGTCTGCTCTGGCTTGAGTATCGGAAGTTTAACTGTAATAGACCTTTACTGTGTGGTCCACAGTTATAGTGCCTCTTACTTTTCACTTATAATAAAAGCACCGTTACAGCACTTCCTGCTGCACGTTACAAAGTCTTCCGCGCGTGACTCTGCAGCGACCCGAAGCCGCGGTGTGTCACTCGGGCGTCTGTCTCTCTAGGGGTCGGGTGCCGTCACCTCCCGTCCCGGCACCGTACCGTACGTCTCTTTACCTCTTTTCTGGCAGTAAACTCGCCACGGCACGCCTCCGAACTGTTACGTCTCTGTCGCAGGTACGAGACGGACGGCCCCACGGGGAAGAAGAGGAAGACGGGTGGCCGGCGGACGCCGACTGCCGCCTCGGAGAGCCCCGCCGCGTCGACGCCGACTCCGCCCCCGGACGTAGGGGTGGGGCCGGTCCTTCCCGGGGAGGTGGTGCCGGAGGTGGTCGGCGGCCGGAAGGTGAAGCTGGAGGTGGGCGCCAACGTGACGGTGGGCGGCGGGGGCGGGGGCGCGGTCCCGCCGGGGGCGCAGCCTCCGTCCGTCGTGGTGCGGTCTCCCAACGTCATCGCCACGGCGGGGGGCCCCGGTGAGTAAATGTGTGACGGCACCGTACTGAGGGTGTTGCTGCCTTTTTAACTTGTACTTCTTCGGACTAATATTATTTTCGTCTGTGTTATATGCTGCGGAACAGAGCTAATTAATGGGGCTCTATTCCTTTCGTTCAGAGGTCTCGCACTGGAGCGAGAAAAAAATTCGCAATAATTATCGTTAAAATGAAGAACGGTGTCAGTGTGGTGTCCTGGGGCTCGTCCTCTAAACTTCGGTGGCCCATGTGGCGAGTGCAATGTATAGTGTCCCCCTTAGAACATTTTGCAAGTAAAATTAATTACGAGATCATTCCTGCGTTTCAGAATAAAGACAGATTTGTATGAATTTATACTTTTTGTGAACTAAAAACTTCTAGAAAAGTAATAGAAATAAAAGATTTTTATGTGATTATGAAAATAAAGTACTATTTTTCTGAAATATGCCAAATCGTAAGCATCACTTAATACAAGTTTGTAAATTAATTTAATGTATAAGGCATCTGTTAGAAACTGTATTATATTGATTTAATGAAGCAGAAATAAAAACAGAGGTCATATTTTGAACTTTGTCGTGACACTTGTAGGAAGACTAATTTTTGTAGCATAATCCGGAAGCGTGTAAAATTGTCATTATGTGGCGGATCAACTTTCGACAATACATAACTTCGGCAGAGTCCTAATGCATTGTGTAACTATAGAAAAATATGAATGACATATTTCATATCTGAAAATTGTTAGACCATTGCTGCAAATAAAGTGGTGTCCCGAGTTACCCCTACCTGAGGCTGTTGCCTTACGTCTCAGTCTGTTGTATACAGTAGCCGGTGCTGGACGCAGCAGACAACCTGAGCCGGCTTCGGTGCTCACTCGCAAAAAACAAAAGTTAAAAAATATCGAACTGCAATCACAGAAGAATCAAATGTATTAATTAATAGTGCTTATTTGCACTATTATGTATTGTCTGTCAACCTTACCGTACAAAATGGAGATAATGCTGCACTTTGGCACCGTCAATGGTGGACTCCTCCGACAACCGACATTGGCTGAAGACATCCGGTGTTTTCAAATCGGTACATCGGTACGTGCGGAGTCTCGGTGCGACCAGTCTCCGTGTTCAAAAGTACAGACTTCGGACAGTGGTCATTCCTTCTTTTTCTTCTTCGTCGCCTTCTTCTTTCTTTCTTTTCTTCCCCCCCCCCCTCCCCCCCCCCCCCCCCCCTCCAAATGAAATGCTAGAGATTTCCACATGTGAAATGCGGATCTTGAGAAATTTTAAAGCTCAGTAGAGGAGAGGAAAAGTTTACGGCATCCCGACGATGAGGAACGTAGTGACACGGACGCGTCTCCCAGTCTGCCGTCTGAAGTCACTGCTCTGTTGGGAGATGTAAGCACATTCTGTGGCTGTGAAGCTATTCCAGCCTCATATCTGTACTTGAAGCAGCACGTCATCTGCAATTTGGCAAAATTTGTATCCAAACTTTTAGGCCTAGTGTATAAGCTCAAAAAATTATGTGTTCAAGCGAGAAGGGTGGCATATGTCTATTTTGATGCTTAATGTTACTGTTGTGGATCTTTTTTGGGTGACAGTAGGCAGACATTAGCTGTCTACAAATTATTATTAGTGCTTACTGGTGCTCTCGAGCCAGTACCATGGTGATTCTGTGTTTTCAAATTTGGCGTACGTGTTCAGTGCTTTAGGTGTTTGGATTATCGTACTCTAAAATTTATATTCGTCTTTAGCACATAAGCTGAATGACAGTCATTGAAGGTTCATTGAGATGCGTGCTTTTTGTTGAATTTGTGTAAAACTGGACGGAAAGTTCGTAATGTCAGTCTGTGTGGCTCCTGTTCGTCTCGAGTGTGCAGCAGAATATTTCTCCCTCTTTCTCGTACACTCGTATTACTTGTGTGGTTATTCCTGTAACTGAGTAAAGTATGTACAGTACAAGTCACATTCTGTCGGAACCAGATATCGGTTGGAATAGGAACAGAAGAGCTTCTCACCACAGACTGACAGAGGAGGTCGGACACTGCGAACGAACTGTCGGCCGACATCATGGGGCGAACGTCTGGAGACCTGTTGTCGGTGCCACTGTGGCTGCAGTCCGAGTATAACGATACCTGTGTTTACTACGTCTGTAGGAATGTGAACATTTGTGTCGGAATCGTTTACCGTTTTGTTTTCGCATTGAGACGTACGCTATGAAAAGTGACGGTGAAGAATTAATGATACTCGATGAAATGAACAGATGAAGAAAATAGTGCAGTGGACAAAAACTTGCTGTAGGAGATGCGGTGCGAATGACGTGACGTTAGAGCAGAGTTTGAGAGACAGTTACGTTTTTCGTAACTTCACGAGGATGTCGCCGTCAGATTTTGAAATTCTAATGGATATTACAGGGCCAGTTGTTTCAAAGAAAGACACAAATTTCAGTAAATCAATTCTGTAAAGCAAAGACTTGCTGTTTCTCTAAATTATTATTATTACTTTTTTTTTGACAACCGGAGATCCCCATCAAAGCCTCGCGTATTTATTCCGCATTTCAAAGCTGACCTTATCTCAAATATTTCCTACAGTTTCTGAAACTTTCTTTGAAGGATTGAAGGGTTATGTAAGCTATAATCCAATCATGTTAATCACTGAAACAATTACTTAATTGACTATATATATATTTTTTAATTTTCATATTAAAATTAACCCAAATTGTCATTTTCGGCTTCAGTTGCACTCACACTTGCAGTGAACGTGGCAGTGGATCTGCTGTCGACGGTTCTCCTGCCACTCCCACATTTACTGCGAACAGCTGTCTTCTGGGTGCATCCGTCCGTGCCTCCGAGAAAGCGTTGCACACTTTATTCGTGACTGCCATTTCCTGTGGCGGCAGCCCACATAACTTACCGGTGGCAGATTTTTTTCCAAACTCTTATAACGAATCCCGTCGTTGCTGAAGCATTGAGAAATGAGAAAGTTAATTTCCCTATCTGTATCACTACTTTGGGGCTGCGCAGTGCAGCAGTTCTTTGTAGGGAGTTGTGCTTATGTTTACTATTCTTTGACTTCGAACATTCCAGGGCACTACTCTGCCTCCCAGAGTGTGACCAGTTCGTAAATCTCATTTCTCGTGCCCTCCATTTTGTAAAAGGATGCACAGAAAGACGATACGGGACACTGGTTTCGTGTTTCCGATACGTTCTGAACGTCGGTAGTCCAGAACTGGCCGTGAGAAGTGTCGCGGGGCGTGTTATGAACTCGGCACGTTCGTGCGTATACGGTGTGTGCCCTTACCAAACGAAAGCGTCGGTATGTTGATACACACACACACACACACACACACACACACACACACACACACACAAAATTCAAGCTTTCGCAACCCACAGTTGCTTCGTCAGAAAAGAGGGAAGGAAAGGGAAAGATGAAAGGATGTGGGTTTTAAGGGAGGGGGTAAGGAGTCATTCCAATCCCAGGAGCGGAAAGACTTACCTTAGGGCGAAAAAAGGACAGGTAGGTATACACTCGCGCGTGTGCGCGCGCGCGCGCGCGCACACACACACACACACACACACACACACACACACACACACACACACAGATATATCCATCCGCGACCCGCAACCTTTCGTCTTTCCCTCTGCTTCCCTCTTTCCTGATGAAGCTACCGTGGGTTGCAAAAGCTTGAAATATGTGTTTGTGTTTGTTATCGTCTCTATTGACATACCAACGCTTTAGTTTGGTAAGGTACAGCATCTTTGTTTTTAGATATATTTTTCCCACGTGGAATGTTTCCCTCTATTATATATAATATATTCGAACAGACGCCGTAAGTGTGCCGGGCTGTCGAGCAGTATTCTAGATTTGATCAAACAGATATATTGTGAGCCAGCAAACGGGAATGTCAGTCACTATTCGATTACCGTGCCGCGTGGGGAATTGGCGTGCAGACGTACTGTGGCCGAAACCTCAGTCCGCATATTCGTTCTTTAACGAGTCACTCCAGTGACGAGGACATTTCTCGCACCGAGAGACCGGTTCGTCGGTACCGTCTCAGGACCTCACCTCTGCCGGCACCACTCTGTCACTACCGAAGTGAAGTTCGTGAAGGTGTTCTTAGAGTTTTGGAAGCATTTCGCAACGAAACGGTGAACCCGGCTTTCACCACCTGTCACAGTATTGCCGAGGAAACTGTCAGCCTGTCACTCGTAACACGAAACGGACTGTCGACAGAGCCGAGTCTCCTCCATTTCGTGTCACGAATGGGCCTAATTTGGAGTCATCTACTTTGCAACTCGGGTCAGAGAAGGGGGAAAGTTGAAAAAGTAATATGTGTGACGTGCAATACCTTAAACAATATTGAGAACAGAGTAAAGAATTTGGAGGCATTATGTTTCAGCATAACCTGGTTTTCCGGTTTGTTACAGTCGTAGCACTTTTTCTCTAGTTTGAAAACTGTGTTCCTGTTATCGAGTAAGATACAATCATTTTCCGTTGTGCAGCTGTGGTGGAAGATATCCTAGAAAATAGTAATAGCAATAATAATAATATACTTGTACAAACAATGTCCACATGTCAGTGTGTGTGAGATTAAGCTCGCACGTACCCAGTGTCAGTGACAGCACGTGTATCGAATCCCCCTTCCCGTCGTTACGGGACAATTTCTGTGCTGACGTGTGCCCCCAGCTGTATGGTGGTGGCATTGTGTCGGACGAGCAGTAACTGCTTTCGAGATTCCAAAGTAAAGGAGCGATCCTTTTTAATCCTCTCGACCACTAATTGCGTTAGACTTCTCTATCTCTGTCGCTATCTCTCCCCTATTCGTATTACATTACGACCACGTATTCCAAATCGGTATTCACTTCTCTGCAGTTGCTTTTGTGCCGACCCTTCACATCTGATAAAACATTAGTACTTACCTGTAACATTCCTCTACTTTAACAGAATAAATTGTCTGACATACACCCCAGAGAACCAGTCCGTCTCAGTCTGGTAACTCCTATTACAAGAAAACACTGAAGTACTGTACATTCGGCGGCCACTCTCAACAGTCGGGAGATGCGCCCCACCGCTCGCCACTCGTCAGTCGGGCGTCACACACACGCAGAAATGTGGCACATTGCGACGCTGTGGAGACTTTAAAAATTACTGTTAAACTATTGTCTAAAATCAACAGTTTTTAGAATCAATACAGCAGTCAGCCTACTACATTTTTTGGGTCGGTGCCGAGTGCACACACGCATTCCGAGAGATTACAGGAACGAACTCCGGCGTACTCAAGTTCCAGGTGGCGTGTCGAGCCCCCACCAGGGCATCGTGGTGTCGGTGCCGCTGTCGGCCGCCAGCGCGGCCGTGCCCGCGGCCGCCCCCGTCTCCGCGGCCTCCGCCGCACCCGCACCTCCGCCCGTGGCGGACGCCGCGGCGACGTCGTCGAACCCGACGCCTCCGCCGCAGGGTCAGCCCGCGCCGCAGCCGACGCTGTTCCAGCAGCTGCAGCAGTCGATGGCGCACTCGGCGCACCACATCCAACCGCCGCAGCCGTCGCCCCCGCCTCCGCGCCACACGCCGTCGCCGCAGCAGACGTCGACGCTCGTCATGGTGGAAGAGCCGCAGCCGGCCCACCACCACCCGGCCAAGAGGCAGAGGTGGGTGGGGCACTCCTTCACAAAATGACTCGGTCACCCTCGGCAGTGTCGGTTAGTGGTGTACGTTTGGGTGTTTGCGCAACACGTCTCCACCTGAAATATATACTCGTCGAGAATTCTACGTAAGCAACTCTGCTCGCTTTGTAGACCGTTACGGTCTGCTTCATTGTGTTCTCCCATTTTACTAGTTGCGGAAACATTAGACATTTGTTTGACCAAATTCTTTGCAGAAAGCCATTTTACTCTTTATTTTCCGAATGCGTAACAGAGAACAAATGTTCCGTAGTTTAGAAAATAAAAAAACTCTCACGAATGAATGTAAACAATTGTTTTGACAAAAGTTTACAAAATCAGATTGGGAAATACTCAATCAAAGTTTGACACAACTCTTCTCGCACAAAGTCAGAATCGTCATGGGAACTGTCAGTGTCCCATTTCACACTGTCGTCACGAACTAAATCTGGCTCTTATTTGTGCAAAATTTCGTCAGCCGTGTCTGTCGTTTCTGTACCTACCGGACTGATAGTTTCTGTCCTCTGGCAGCTCGGTTTTGCACAACGTACTCGATCTACCAGTCAATTTAGAAGCTACGTACATTTCAGAAATCTTATCAGCTGGCACTTGCAACACGAGAGAGAGTGACTGTGCCCGTCACTATACACGATTCCCTATTACAAAGTGTGAGAAATCGCTTCCCGTCGAGTGACGGGACTGGCAGCTATTGACATTGTCACGTCCCGACAGGTGATGAGATTGTCAGTCAGAGTGTTAAACTTTCCGGAATGCACCAGATTGTGAAATACATTGTGGGCATTTTTTACAGCGTAATAAACATTTCAGGTCTACATACAATAATGTCGAGTGTCCCAAATTATCGAATGTTCCAAACTTTGTTCTATAAACATTCTCAAGGTTGTGTACACGAGAGTAATTTCAGACTACAACTACCCACGTGCACCGAGCGAGGTGGCACAGTGGTATCGTGTACGTGTTACAGATAACACACGGAAGGTACTACGTGCGTACCGAGTCACTTTACACGTATCGGAAACTGGTTAATGGAACCCATCTATCTTACGTCGAGTGGAGTTTCTGACGTGCAGATGTTCGTTTCAGAGTCGTGGCTGCATACATTTTAACATTATTACTGGTTGCTGCCAAATAATTGTAATACACACGTTAACTTGGTACCAACTATGTCTTGTCCGTGTAACAAAGTATATCCTCCGACTGACTGCGTTGTTCGTAAATTTGGTGCTCGCCTCCGATTGACAGAAGCATTGTTCTGCACATCTACTTACAGTTAAGCATAATAGTAAAAAGCAGAATGAATTATTATGTTTTGATATTAACCTGAAAGAGCCAAAATTAGTGAAAATAAAAGTATAATTAGGAAATAAGTAAGTCTGTTTAACTGTGCTTTGGATAAAGAAAAAAACTGAGAAAATTATAAGAACTTCATGTAAACAATTTCTGCTTCTGCGGGGATCGCAGGGTTCATAGTTGTTTATTCATAAAGTGATATAGCTCAGTGAAAAGCACTCATTCTTCTCTTCTCAGTAAATGAGTGAAATTTTTTAAATTGAATGATAAGTAAAATAACGAGTTCTAATGAAAGTAGACATTTTTGGAATCAGAAAAATAATGGCTACAGAACTGTGGCATTTATTTTTGGTAGTAACCGTTATTTAAGATTCGAAAGTTCTGAAACACAAGAATGTTGATTACAATAATTTTTGAAATAGGACATTGGTACGCCTGCTAAACCCACTGGGCAGAACAGGTGATTAGGATTGTGGAAACGGCCAAATAAGGTTGGGGTCAGTTTCACCTTAAAAGTGTAATTTATTGTAATTTAACAACACATTTACAACCAAAGCGGCACTTAGCCGAACCTTTACAACTACGAGTTTCAAAATGCAATTCTTTCATGGCTCAAGACCTCCAAACAAGAAATCTAAAAAAATCAACAGGATAAAAATTCAGTTAAAATAGAATATAAAATCATTAAAATGTATGGGGTTGAAAGCTTCAAGGCAGTGGTGGTTAGACAAACATAAACAAGATGGCTGAAGGCCCACAATAAAATTTTCAAGATTTTAAAATTAATTACCATAACCTTTCAAAGGCAGAAGCTCGCAATGTTTAATCTTGAAAGGTAATTTTAAGAATAAGGTCATAAGCCACAATGTTTAATCTTGAAAGGTAATTTTAAGAATAAGGTTCCAAGTTTGGAGGACCACAATTAGTTTTACAAAATTTTTATAAAAATTTTAACCATAAACCTTAAGTTTTTGTAGATGAAACCGGACTAAAAGAAAGACAACACAATGGCAAAAACCTTTTAGCAAATATCTACGTGTCGGAATTCAAACTTACTTCCATAAAACACAGTACAACCGAGAATTTTTCTTTTTTCATTAGCTCTGATAGATTATAAACAGACAATTAAACGCCACTGAGGAAGACAGTAGAGACAACAGCACTCGGAAGCCTCCAGGGGGTCGGTCTGCCCTCGTTCACGTCGGTGAGACAGGTGGTGACCCGTCGGAACACGACCGAGTGACAGCCACGGACCGACCGACAGACGAGTGACTTGCCACCAATCAGTACGTGAGAATTCAAACACAAAATGATACGGGCACTATTATCCACAATCAAATATGTATACGTATTAAGCTGTCGAACTACCCACCGTGTCGGACAGTGACAACAGGTGAGGAAAGGACACTGCCTGACCGGGGCAGGTAACTGGAACACTAACGGGCACAAGGTGGAAAATTCCGCTGGTGCACTCGAATTGTAGTCAGCCTATATAGTTAGTTCCACCACATGGCGGCTAAATTTCAGCAATACAAAGACTCGGTGTCGCTCACAGGGAAACCTCCCCAATAGTGAACCACCGAAACAAACCACGTAACGCGAATGGACGTGGCTCAGGTACACGAAACCACTAGTCGACTTTGACGTCCCGAGTCGGAGCACCACGAAGCTCGTAGCGATCGGACAGCTCCACACGTGCTCCGACACTGCACAGGGACTGCCTGCGGACTCAGCCGACTGCACCGCACGGAGACAACTTCCGCGGTCCACAGCATTCGACCGACTCACTCGGAATGCCGACAACACCTAAAATGGTCGTCATTGGAATCTGACAAACACTTGCACGAAGGCCTGAACGATACCCGACAGTAGCTAAGCACGCACAAAGACAAAAAGTGAGTCGATGTGCACACACACACGGCCGACTCGTGAACGATCGGTGAGCCGAAACACGTCGTCTGGTAGGGCGACTGACCAAAGATCCGGCTCGAGTGACGGGTGGCAGCAACGGTCGGTTGACCCGTGTCGACGCAGACCTCATTGCTGCACCGACCCGACTGCACTGGTGCCGCATTGCATCTCCCCGACTGGCAGGTCCAGACTGTGCACCAGACGCGTTGCATCTGACTGGCAGACCCGAACACCTTACGGCAGACAACAGCCGGGAACTAATAGCAGTCGAGCAGAGATACTACGAGAGGGGATATATCGATACACGCTGCAAACGCCACTCACGCTCAGGCAAAGCAGCGACCCATTGACAGTAGTAAGTTAAATTAATGTAGTGAGGTGGAAGTACGTTAAAAACGGGGTGTAAAATACGTGATGGCGGGAACATGAGCCACGCGTTGGGCTCAGACATTTTTGTAAAAAGTAGGATGTTTACTGAGAAGAGAAGAATGAGTGCTTTTCACTGAGCTATATCACTTTATAAACAAACAACTATTTGCTCACTAAAATTTTAACTACATGTCTTCTTTACAAAATATAAATTCTTGGTATCTCTTTATAAAAATTATTTCAAGATAAACAAATTAGACTATTGTAATCAGGAAATTACAGTGTTAACAATCATATTTTATGAATTCCTGCTCAAATGGAAAGTAGCTAATGTGTGAAACTGTTATGTATGTGCCATTTGTAAAACGAGATCAAATAAAGAAAGAAAAACAAATTAGAATAATATCGACAATCGTATGAAAACAGATACGATGGTACCAACTTGCTCTGGTGCGAGACTGCTACAGTAAAATTTTAAAAATTACACTGTGATAGCATCTCTCATGACAATATATCATCCAATATTGTATTATTAAGTTTGAGGTCACATCGAGAATAGCCACTGTGGCCTATTTGAAATTATGTAAACTGTATTGCTGCGCAATTGTCTCGCATATAATAGCTCCGATACTTAGGGACAGAAAAATTTCATGAAAAAGATAATGCGAAATTGATAGTTTTTACTGAAATATCACGAAATAAGAGATTTTTATGCAATATCGTTAAATATGTCATTTTTCCCATACAAAATTGTTATAAAACTAATGATGACAACCAAACAATATTCGTAACCGGTAGTTATTGAACATTAAAGTTGCATTTTCTCTTCTCTTTCCTCTCAAGGCTGAGGCGTGTATAATCTTAAAATGACAGTTCATTGCCCACCTAACGAAGTATGATGTGACATCTGAAGTAACAGGCCCCCCCCCCCCCCCCAAAAAAAGAGAGAGAGAGAGAGAGAGAGAGAGAGAGAGAGAGAAAAAAAGAGTATGTGGCAATGAAACTGAGAAAAAATCACCAAAATTGACAAAATTAACCGACTTTGGTAATAAAACACATTAACTCTGGCAAGAAGTAACACCAAATTCAACAAAAAATAACACAAAACTTGGCAAAGAATAACGCTGAGTTAGGGAAAAAGTAGCACTGAATTAGAAAAAAAATCAAATTTGACACATTAAAGAAACTCAGAATTTGGCAGAAAATAACTCATAATTCGGCAAAAAATGACACTGAAATTGGAAAAAACACTGAAATTGGAAAAAAGCACTGAAATTGGAAAAAGCACTAAAACCGGAGAAAAATAACACGGAAAAGGAAAAAGTATCTCAGAAATAGACCAAATAAAACAAATGAGAATTTGGCAAAAAAGAATGGAGGTTAATGTGACAAAAAGTAGCACCAAACTCTGCAATAATTAACACCCAATTTCGCAAAAATTTATACCAACTTTGGTAAAAGCTAACACTGAACTTGCCCATAAAATAAAACTATTTTTTCCTGTCCCTATCGATACCTCGTCACAGTAGAGCACGTGTAACGAAGTATGTGCCTCCCGTGCAGGTCGCAGTCGACGGAGAAGCCGGGGACGTCCGCCTCGACCCCACCGGTCGACACGAAGTCGGCGGCGCCGGTCGCCGTAAATCGCAGCGGGAAACCGCGCCGCGGGATGGGCGGGAGCAGCAGTCTCCCGTCCGCCCCCACAGTGGCCCCCGTTACCAAGAGCCGGCGCGGGGGCGGCGATCCCACCCCTCCCCCTCTGCCCGTCAAGGAGTCCCCGCCGAGCAGCCCCGGGTCGGAAAGCGCGCAGTCGGCGCCCGCCGCCTCGTCGTCGCGCAGGTCCTGCACCGTCAGCAGTGCCGCCGCCGCCAAGGCGGCCATTCCCGTCGCCGGCGTCAGTCGTGCCCGCCGGGAGAAGGACGAGCGGGACGTCAAGCCGTGAGTAGGACACTGCTGCTGCGTGCGGGAGGGGAGGAGCCACTGCCTCCGGAGTGCGGGGCGTGCGGTTATTTCTGGCAGGCGGTCATAAGGGTTTGCCTTTTTTCGGTACTCGGTCTAAAGAGTGATTCCGTGCACTCTCCCATCTAAAGTATTCTTTGAGTGTTTCTTCAGCTGTGCACAACTACTCCGACCTACGTCCACTCGTACCCAGTCGAGGCTCGGTCTCTCCCTTAGAACTGTCACTCCCCAGGAGACTGAATTTCATTGCCAAATTGACCGTTGTTCATTGCCCAACCCCTTCTTTTAGTGAAGTTGTGCTGTAAATTTTTTTCTTAGCTTTATCGAGTCGTTCTGTAGTCCTCATTTCAAATAGTTTTATTCTGTTATTGTTTCAGTTGCTTACAGTCCGTATTTCAGTTATGTACGACACTATATTCCACACCGATTCCTTCAAAAAGAGACTTCCTAACTCTTAAATGTATATTTAACAGTAACAGATTACTTTCTCGAGAAGAGCTTTCTTCGCTAACGGTAGTATGCGTTTTGTACCTGTCACATCTTATTTAGCTGCCGAGTTGTAAAATTATACTACTTTTAGTGTCTCATTTTCTAATCTACTTCTTAGATTCAATTTGAGTACATTTCTGTTATTGTTAATTGTATAAGCAATTTTCATTCAACTCGTTACCTGTTTTCAAGACTTCCCAGTCCGGAAAAAAAATGTGAGAGCTTCGAGGACAGAGTCACTTTATTACGAGTGAAGAGACGGGTAGTTTCGTCACTGTAGGAGTGAACTGTAGCAAATTCGGATCTGTCGAAACACACGTCACGGTGAAGTGTACCCGAACAGTGTAGTCGGTGCACAGTGTAACCCCCTCCGGCAGCGAGGCAGGTGAGTAGACGGTCACAAAAGTCCCGAACGGCAGACCGCGATAGACTGTCCGGAGTCCGTCGCACCTCCCGTCGCGGTTCGGCGACAGTTCTCTCGGGCCCCGGAGTACGAGAAAGTTCTCGCTACACTGCAGCTCGTAGGCTACCGGCGAGAGATCTGCCGATCTCGCAGCCGTCTTACACCGCAGAGAGCACGTCACAGTTCGGCAGCCGTATGCGGACGTTCCTCTTCCCACCGGTAGAGCCCGTCACCTTCCGTTTGAAGAAATGACGGCGGCTGGAGAAGCGGGAGCTCTGTACGGTAGTGGGCACTAGAGAAACACCGGATGTGGCCACGAGCTGTAACTGACAGCTCCCCACACAGTGAAGCCCCGGTCGCGGGCGAACGTAGTCCGGAATAGGTCGCCAGCCAGGTCTGCGTCCTACACGCGTACGTCAGCAGCTCACGTACCGTTCGAACCCGTTCTCGTACCTGTAAATGACAGAACACCGTTCCGGGCTCTGACCGACTGTTTCGTGACGCCACAGTAGGTGCGCTCGGCGGGAGTGTTGCCGGAGGCACGGATGATCTCGATACTGCCGTGAGCAGACACTTCCCACCGATCTCTGCCGACTCGGCAGTCGCGACACGTGCCCGTGCCGTGTCCCCGGACGACATCCGGTCGGCCGGCGCCGTTCGCGCGGTACGTAGAACTCTGTGTGTGTCTGCACTGCACGGACGTCAGGTACCCGGTCTGAGGGTGCGGGAATGTTCCACTGTCGAAAGTGGTGAGACGCCGCCGGTGGCCGAAGCTGCCTGACGGGAGTGTGCACTCGTACGCAGGGCACGGGCGTACTGTGGAACGAATGTCGCAAACACTGTTTGCCTCTAAACTCTGCACCGTTACTGTCGGCAGAGTCGAAACTTGAGGGACCACGGCTGGCCTCCCGAGCACCGTCTGGTCTCCGATAGCCGCGACTGGTGAATCCCCGACACTACGACCTCTTAGTGTGCACATATTGTACCTGGTGCCACCGAACCTTTTTCTCGAGGGTGCTGCGTTACTCTGTTCCCTCCCCCCCCCCCCCCCCCCCCCCCCCCCTCCCACCCCTCTGCCCCTGCCCCTGTCCCGCAGTGTAAAAGTCATTAGCAAATGTGTAAAATTTTCTTTCTTCTCCCTGCACTTTTAATCCACTTTCCTGATTTGTTCGCAATTTTATTTATTGCTTCCTCATTCTACAAATTGCTGGTGTAGTAACTCACGTAATTAATCCCTTACTGGATCAACTGCTCTTATCTAGACTGAAGGATCACCTGTGTATGTGACACATAATGGGTTTTACTATTAGTGGATAGGCAATTGGTGAGGCATATTCAGATATGTTACTAAGAACGAATTGTGTTCTGCTTGTTACACTAAATACGTGTGTACCTACCTGCAGAAACACGAATATCGTATAGACGCATTGTGGATTGCAGGATAAGACAATCGATTCCTGTTTCTTGGAAAGCGGCCTGCAGTTCCTCGTCTGACTGAACCGGCATTCACCCGTACTTTTCTTCGAGTTGCCCGAGACGTGAAAATCACGTGGTGAACAATTCGGGCTGTACGGAGAATGTTAGTTTTTGTTACTCAAATCACTGAAGTGTAGCCTTCGTCGGATCATCAGTGTGGGGGCATTATTGTGCGACGGGACGATTCCGTCCAACTGCATTACCGTAGATTTTGACTTTACGTCATGCCGGTCACAGTTCACGCTCGAGGAACTCGACGAGCGGAGGGTGCCTGCTGTCTCGGATGCTACGCTTCGACGATTCAGTCGGGAAACACTGCGTCGTCACCGTATAGCCCAGATGTTTCGCTGTGCGATTGTGACATATTTGGCGATTTAAAGAAAGACATGGATGGACGCGAGTTTTGGTCGGACGAAGAAATGCTAGAGTGGGTGCGGTTATAGATCTGTCAGCGACCGACCGCATTCTACGAAACGGGAATTGATCGTCATGTCTCTCAGTGGAACAAACGCCTCGATGCGTGCAGTGATTAGTTTTGAATGTAACCGTCGTTACGGTTTTCATTTGTCGCCCCTCGTAAAAATATTGCCGCTTCAAAAAATGTCACCCTATACCGTCTGACGGTTTGAGAATGAATATCCTCGTATTTCAGTTGACGACTCGTCGTAAAAAGCATTGGCCGGTAGAGATCTTTACTCGGGTTCTGTTTTTCTTACAGTCGAGTGGGACAGATCTCATTTTCTCACTTTCTCTTAGGAATATTTTACCAGTTATTTTTGCCCACAACTCTGTACATTTGTACAATATGCCTATTTTGGCGAACCCCAAATCTGGAGAACTGGGCTGCAGGAAACTGCGAATCGGGCAGCGCACTACACTCGTCACAACTCGCGCCAGTTTGCGTCGCAATCGCCCTGTTCGGTCACCGTTAAAGTGATCGCTGTCACGATTTGTACACTCGTTCGCATCTGCTCAGTTGTAGGTGAAGGAGGCTGCAGGACTGGGAAAATGCAGTCATTCTGTAACGGTACGGTACGGACCTCATTCTCTCGGCGTACGACGCACTGTCCCGCTCCCCCGGGGTGTGGGCGCAGTACGGCTGTTAGCTTTGTGTGTGGCTGACGGACGTCACTAGTGGGTTGCCGTACGCTTCTACTCTCTGTCCCGACAACACGGCGTAATAATGTGAGTACCGAAACCTCGTAGTAGCGGTGAAATACTAGCAAACAGTTCGATAAAAGATGTACCGAGGTTGGACCTGTCGGTCAAAATCCCGAAGGATAATAACATTGCTCGAAACTGTTTTCGTTTTTTGGGAGCACGGCATGTGAATGGCAGCCACACACAGATAAAGTTGGCCGCCCCCAACAGACACGTCGGCCCGTAACCGATCTGTCGTATTCGGTCAGTCCTGTGGCAGTGAAACCGGCTACTTGTAATGTTACAGTTGCAAACCTGAAAGTCTGAACGAGTGTGGGATGTACACGACACCTCGTTCAGTTTGCACCAACACGCACATTTATTCTTCGTTACGTTTGATTGTTAGCAATGGTGACCAGCTTGTCAACTATGAAAATACCTCAGCGCACAAAAACAGACTGGCATTTACAAATACAGTGGTGAAGTTCATTGTTCCGTTGTGGCACAAAACAAAGCTCATATTTACATAAAAATACCACAGTTCGCATTTATGATATTGCATTACACATCAGTAATTCATTTAATTTGAGGCATTAGGAGAAACACCGTGTCCGGCAATCACTAGTTCTGACGACAGTAGCATTCCGCACTTCCTGTCGATCGTGCACAGTTCAATTGAATTATTGCAATTGCTCGAAAGTTATTAAATGTCAGTATTAAAGAGCTACACAGTTGTCTGTTAGCGTATTTTACTTAAAGAATGTGCACGGCCGTGTGCACTCAGAGTGCACTGGATGCAGGCCTTACTTGTAATCTTTCAGATTGCGAACTGCCAATTTTGAGTGATATCCGTGTGCTTACGGGCAGACTTGAAAAAACTTATTTTGTAAAGTAGATTATGCTTTAAAAATTAGATAGCTTGGATGTTACTATTTTAGATGAACTACAAAAGCTAGTGTTGTTTTGGCTGATAGAAAATGTAGATGATGAGAAATTTAGAAAAATATGTGGACACTAACATTTTTACAGGATGTGACTCTCGTCATTTATGTTTTTGTTGTGTTGTGGTCTTCAGTCCTGAGACTGGTTTGATGCAGCTCTCCATGCTACTCTATCCTGTGCAAGCTTCTTCATCTCCCAGTACCTACTGCAACCTACATCCTTCTGAATCTGCTTAGTGTATTCATCTCTTGGTCTCCCTCTACGATTTTTACCCTCCACGCTGCCCTCCAATGCTAAATTTGTGATCCCTTGATGCCTCAAAACATGTCCTACCAACCGAACCGTTCTTCTAGTCAAGTTGTGCCACAAACTTCTCTTCTCCCCAATCCTATTCAATACCTCCTCATTAGTTATGTGATCTACCCATCTAATCTTCAGCATTCTTCTGTAGCACCACATTTCGAAACCTTCTATTCTCTTCTTGTTCAAACTATTTATCGTCCATGTTTCACTTCCATACATGGCTACACTCCATACAAATACTTTCAGAAATGACTTCCTGACACTTAAATCTGTACTCGATGTTAACAAATTTCTCTTCTTCAGAAACGCTTTCCTTGCCATTGCCAGTCTACATTTTATATCCTCTCTACTTCGACCATCATCAGTTATTTTGCTCCCCAAATAGCAAAACTCCTTTACTACTTTAAGTGTCTCATTTCCTAATCTAATCCCCTCAGCATCACCCGACTTAATTCGACTACATTCCATTATCCTCGTTTTGCTTTTGTTGATGTTCATCTTATATCCTCCTTTCAAGACACTGTCCATTCCGTTCAACTGCTCTTCCAAGTCCTTTGCTGTCTCTGACAGAATTACAATGTCATCGGCGAATCTCAAAGTTTTTATTTCTTCTCCATGGATTTAATACCTACTCCGAATTTTTCTTTTGTTTCCTTTACTGCTTGCTCAATAAACAGATTGAATAGCATCGTGGAGAGGCTACAACCCTGTCGCACTCCTTTCCCAACCACTGCTTCCCTTTCATGTCCCTCAACACTCATAACTGCCATCTGGTTTCTGTACAAATTGTAAATAGCCTTTCACTCCCTGTATTTTACCCCTGCCACCTTCAGAATTTGAAAGAGAGTATTCCAGTTAACGTTGTCAAAAGCTTTCTCTAAGTCTACAAATGCTAGAAACGTAGGTTTGCCTTTCCTTAATCTTTCTTCTAAGATAAGTCGTAAGGTTAGTATTGCCTCACGTTCCAACATTTCTACGGAATCCGAACTGATCTTCCCCGAGGTCCGCTTCACCAGTTTTTCCATTCGTCTGTAAAGAATTCGCGTTAGTATTTTGCAGCTGTGACTTATTAAACTGATAGTTCGGTAATTTTCACATCTGTCAACACCTGCTTTCTTTGGGATTGGAATTATTATATTCTTCTTGAAGTCTGTGGGTATTTCACCTGTCTCATACATCTTGCTCACCAGATGGTAGAGTTTTGTCATAACTGGCTCTCCCAAGGCCATCAGTAGCTCTAATGGAATGTTGTCTACTCCCGGGGCCTTGTTTCGACTCGGGTCTTTCAGTGCTCTGTCAAACTCTTCACGCATTATCTTATCTCCCATTTCATCTTCATCTACATCCTCTTCCATTTCCATAATATTGTCCTCAAGTACATCGCCCTTGTATAAACCCTCTATATACTCCTTCCACCTTTCTGCTTTCCCTTCTTTGCTTAGAACTGAGTTTCCATCTGAGCTCTTGATATTCATACAAGTGGTTCTCTTCTCTCCAAAGGTCTCTTTAATTTTCCTGTAGGCAGTATCTACCTTACCCCTAGTGAGACAAGCCTCTACATCCTTACAATTGTCCTCTAGCCATCCCTGCTTAGCCATTTTGCGCTTCCTGTCGATCTCATTTTTGAGACGTTTGTATTCCTTTTTGCCTGCTTCATTTACTGCATTTTTATATTTTCTCCTTTCATCAATTAAATTCAATATTTCTTCTGTTACCCAAGGATTTCTATTAGCCCTCGTCTTTTTACCTACTTGATCCTCAGCTGCCTTCACTAGTTCATCCCTCAGAGCTACCCATTCTTCTTCTACTGTATTTCTTTCCCCCATTCCTGTCAATTGTTCCCTTATGCTCTCCCTGAAACTCTCTACAACCTCCGGTTCTTTCAATTTATCCAGGTCCCATCTCCTTAAATTCCCGCCTTTTTGCAGTTTCTTCAGTTTCAATCTGCAGTTCATAACCAATAGATTGTTGTCAGAATCCACATCTGCTCCTGGAAATGTCTTTCAATTTAAAACCTGGTTCCTAAATCTCTGTCTTACCATTATATAATCTATCTGAAACCTGTCAGTATCTCCAGGCTTCTTCCATGTATACGGCCTTCTTTCATGGTTCTTGAACCAAGTGTTAGCTATGATTAAGTTATGCTCTGTGCAAAATTCTACAAGGCGGCTTCCTCTTTCATTTCTTCCCCCCAATCCATATTCACCTACTATGTTTCCTTCTCTCCCTTTTCCTACTGACGAATTCCAGTCACCCATGACTATTAAATTTTCGTCTCCCTTCACTACCTGAATAATTTCTTTTATCTCGTCATACATTTCATCAATTTCTTCATCATCTGCAGAGCTAGTTGGCATATAAACTTGTACTACCGTAGTAGGCATGGGCTTTGTGTCTATCTTGGCCACAATAATGCGTTCACTATGCTGTTTGTAGTAGCTAACCCGCACTCCTATTTTTTTTTATTCATTATTAAACCTACTCCTGCATTACCCCTATTTGATTTTGTATTTATAACCCTGTAATCACCTGACCAAAAGTCTTGTTCCTCCTGCCACCGAACTTCACTAATTCCCACTATATATAACTTTAACCTATCCATTTCCCTTTTTAAATTTTCTAACCTACCTGCCCGATTAAGGGATCTGACATTCCATGCTCCGATCCGTAAAATGCCAGTTTTCTTTCTCCTGATAACTACGTCCTCTTGAGTAGTCCCCGCCCGGAGATCCGAATGGGGGACTATTTTACCTCCAGAATATTTTACCCAAGAGGACACCATCATCATTTAATCATACAGTAAAGCTGCATGTCCTCGGGAAAAATTACGGCTGTAGTTTCCCCTTCCTTTCAGCCGTTCGCAGTACCAGCACAGCAAGGCCGTTTTGGTTAATGTTACAAGGCCAGATCAGTCAATCATCCAGACTGTTGCCCCTGCAACTACTGAAAAGGCTGCTGCCCCTCTTCAGGAACCACATGTTTGTCTGGCCTCTCAACAGATACCCCTCCGTTGTGGTTGCACCTATGGTACAGCCATCTGTATCGCTGAGGCACGCAAGCCTCCCCACTAACGGCAAGGTCCATGGTTCATGGGGGGTCGTCATTTATATGTATTGCAAATTAGGCTAAATTATGTGAAATTATTTGTTAGTTAATGAATTTGTACTGTATGTGATATTAACTGGAAAATTAAGGTAACAAAGGTTAGTAGTTCAGATTTGCTGTGTAACATTGGTTACAACATACATTGGTGACAGAAAATTAGGCTTCGTACGAACTTAAGGGGAGTTGGAATGCCGGAAAATGGAAAAAATTCACATTTTCAGTTTTTAACCTTATAACTTAATTTGAAATTTTCTGCTTAAAATGGTGCAAAATTTGTTAAGAAATTCCAATTGGAAGTATTTTTATTTAATTTTTCAAAATTACATGTGCGCCCAGCAAAGTTACCCATCTTGTGATTTGTACACATTTAAATCTTCGCATTTCCGAAAACATTACATATAGAAGGCTGTGGATTTCACTCTTCAGTTGTAGAATCTTTGATCCTTCCATAGGTACCATTGTTTTTACGACTAGCTGTGTTTATTGTTCAGTTTTTGATCTGTGAGTGTTTGTTTTGAGCCTCGAGTTTAGTTTGTCGCTCATTTGGAGTTTGTTATCTGTCTTGTTTTGACTTTCAGTGGTGAGTGCGTAGTTTCTACGATGCCTAGGAGTGCATCATTATTTAAAAAGCGAAAGTTTCGCGGTAATAGATTTACAAATAACGTTTGTTCAAGTGATTCTGCTTCAGCACCTGTTGATGCTGGTGAAAGTTCTGACGTTTGTACAGCTGAGATGTGTGAAGGAGACACGCCCACCAGTGCATCAAAAAAGAAGTTATCAAACTGTGCAAGTGAAATTACAGATGAAGCTTCTAATGAACAATATGTTTTAGTCGACTTTCCTGTTTTTACTGAGTTTATGAAGAAATGTTTGTGTTGTAATCTTTGTGGAGGTTCTTTTGATATGAACATAACAAAATCTATAGGACTTTCCTGCAAAATTGCTATAGTTTGTGCCAGTTGTGAAAATGAGACCTGTTTTTGGAGCTCTAAAACATGCAGTAGCAATTTGTTTGAGAGTAATATCAGGCTAATGTATGCAATGAGAGCAATTGGTAAAGGACATACTGCTGCTCAAACATTTTGTGCCATAATGAATCTTCCACCTCCACCTGCTAAAATTGACAATTACACTGAAGTGATAGGAGATGCTGTTCAGTCTGTAGCAGATTTATCAATGAAAGCTGCTGCCAGTGAAGCAAAATATATAAATGAAGGAAACCCAGATATCCCTGTTGCTTTTGATGGAACCTGGCAGAAAAGGGGTCACACATCCAAAAATGCTGTTGCTACTGTTACTAGTGTGGACAGCGGTAAAGTTTTGGACTATGAAGTGCTCACTAAACATTGTTACCATTGTGCATCTGGTAAGATAGAAGCAGCTCACATATGTAGCAAGAATTATGAAGGTACGAGTGGAGGCATGGAGGCTGCCGCTGCTGTGAAAATGTTTAGCAGATCAGAAAAAGAACGGGGAGTATTTTACACAAAATTCCTTGGAGATGGGGACTCCAAGGCATACAAAAGTGTTACAGAATCCATGCCATATGTCAATAAGACAATAACTAAACTAGAATGTGTCGGTCATGTTCAGAAACGAATGGGCACTCGTCTAAGGAAACTGAAACAGAATCTGAAGGACAAAATTTTGTCAGATGGTAAAACCATTAGAGGTCGCCTGTCAGATAAAATTATAAATGAATTACAACAATACTATGGTATGGCAATAAGAAATAATGCAAATAATTTGCAGGAAATGAGACAAGCTGTATGGGCCACATATTTACATCGATCATCAACTGATGATAATCCTCAACATTTTGCTTGTCCAGATGGTCCTCAGTCATGGTGCAATTATAGAAAATCTCAAGCTACTGGGGATCCTTATCACCATAAAAATTATATTCCATTGGCTGTTATGGAAGTAATTAAACCAATATATAGAGACTTGGGGCATCCTGATCTTCTGCGAAAATGTCTTCATGGTTGTACCCAGAATCAAAACGAGTCGTTCAACAACCTCATTTGGACTCGTGTACCTAAGAATGTATTTGTTGGGATAAAAACATTGAAATGGGGAGTCAGTGATGCTGTTATTTCATTCAATGATGGTCATATGGGTAGGCTAAAGGTCATGGCAAGGCTCGGCATTGCTCCTGGTATCAACACCATCAGAGGTCTTCAGCTTCTGGACAGCGTGCGAGTAAGGAAGGCTCAGTATGCAGCTGAATTTAATACAAAAAAAGCAAGGGCAGCAAGGAGAAGAAAGCTTCTAGGTGAAGAAGAAGAACTAGAAGATGACCCTGATTACTCTGCTGGACACTTTTGATAATAGAATAAAAGGTATTTGTGAATTTTCATAATAAATTACTTTAATCGCATTTTCTGGCATTTGACATTTTTAGTGTTACATGTACCTTTATCTCATAAACCACTCAACCAACAACATTCAAATTTTCAGAAATGCTGCAAAACAGTTCAAAGAGGCCACTGAACTAGAATCATGACAAGAACTGGCTTATTCTCTGAACTAGGGAAGTTTATGTTATACTTTTTCCAATAAAAAATGGCTTAATGGTAAAAAATTCATAAATACTATACCAACAAAAAGAAAACATTGGTTCTAGTTCAGTGGGCTCACAATATATGCTGAAAACCTCTGCCAGAATTTCAAAGTTCTGAAGATAATAGTTCCAAAGAAAAAGGTACACAAAGTTAGCAAATTTAACATTGGCGAGATAGGGCATTCCAACTCCCCTTAAAAGTTTAATTATTTTAAAGGTAACTAGTTTTAGGTAATTTAAAATGCATTTAAGGGACGGTGGAACTGTTAGTTTTCAAATAGTATGTCGCTATATGGGATTAAGGTGATTATGTCACAAAGTTTTGCACATATTGAACTAAAGTGTTAACTTCATTTAGCTGTAACTCTTAGTTAAAGTGATTTATAGCAAAAATAGCTACTGACAATACTCTTAGAATTGGCGTAGGTGAAATGAATGCCTGAACAATAAATGTAAATGGCGGCAAAGCTGAATCGTGTTTTTGGAATATCAGAATGTGCACCACATATTACGTGCATAACAGTATTGAAAATATGGCAAAAAATTAGAGAGAGAAAATAAAGATATTATTAGCTGAAGTCAAAAACTCGACAGGCGGGGACGAATCGCCGTGCCAAACAAACGAGGTAGCTCGGAAAATTACTACCCGAATGTGCGTAACCTGTACCGAGTAGGACCGTCGGGGGATGTCCAACGTATACGTAGGGCGACGACACGAACGGTGACGAGTGCGTCTGACACTCGAGAGAGGGCTTCACCCAAATCGGAGGACATTCGGTGATACGTGCAGACCATCCCGCCAAAGCTGGCTTAAGAAGTTACGAAACTGAAGAGAAATTAGAAATGGACTTCAGCTCCAGGTGTATCACTCCCAAAGAGATTGCAAACGTGAGACGAGACTCGTTACGGCGAACGTTCAGCAGTCCTCCTTCCTGTGAATAGATTGGAAGGTAATCTGGATATGTTGTGCAGTGGCAACCAACCCCTTCCGTGCTCTTTGTAGTGGTTTATAGAATATACAGGCAGTTTGAAAGAGACTTGTCACCTTTTCCTAAAGGAGATAGTATTAGTCTACAACGATATGTCTACAAATTGATAAGTGTCAAGATATATGCCGATACGTCCTCTCGTTCTCACGCGTCTCACATAGGAGAAGACGCTACAGGCAGTGCCTCATGTCTTCTGGCCCTCACTTGCCGTGAATCACGAACTCTTCGGAATACGTCCGAATCTGTTCTGATCGCACCGGTCACACGCTTCCGTAAGGTATCTGTTGATGGGTCGTGCGTACACTGGTGCCTTTAAACGTCCCCGTATCCAGAAATCTGACAGATTCGAGGTTGCAAACGGGAAGGCCGTGCTATCGGATCACCTCGAGCGATCCGTCTTTCGCGGAACGGAGCGGTGAGATAGTCCCTCACAGATGGAGTGACACACTGTCGCGCGTGATCCGCAGTCGTCTTCCTGCAAGAGCGATTTTCCCCGGTAGCGGTGGTAATTTGTTGTGCAGAAATCGGTGCCAGTCAATCTGTCCGGTGAAGTACGTCGCCGACAGTTTGTCCCCTACGTCGATACCGAAGCTTTTGCGACGTCTCGACTGCGATTGACGGCACGAGGATTTATGACTGCCCACACGTGCATATAGTGGTAATTTACTGTGCCGTCTCGTGTGAATCTTGCCTCGTCTGCAAATAAAATTCGGGCTGTGTATTGCACATCCTCAATTGCCCGTATCTCAGTCGATATAGTTTTCCAGACATATAATTACAGGAACTTTTCTTCTCGTTTTGACCAGTATGCCTCCTGTAGGAATATGTGATCTTTTGCTATTAAACATTGTAAATGAAATAATTGCCTTCACTCTTTCTCAGTCAAAAGTCGCACAGAAACTCTGCGTGACAGGGTTGTCACGAGACTCGACATCTGTATTGTGTGAGTCGCAGTTGAGAGTACATCCTGTTGTATATCCTGTTGCACCACGTATTAAAGTTTAATTTAAATTAAATTAATAAAAATTAAAATTTCCGTTTGGACTTGGTTTGGTAAGAATGACTGGTTAAATCCTCTGTCTGTATTGTAATGAAACTCTTTCTGTGTACTAAATTGTTACTGTAGCAATACGAAGGGGTTCGGCACATACTAGTCTTCGAAACTTTGTAATACATGGCTCACTGGTACCCAGCGTTTTGCTAGAGTGTGAAACGAGTAATGTGTCACAGTGGCAGTAACTTATATTTGATGCAAACTTAGGCAACTTCCGAACAAACCAGCCACCACTTAACGTGAGACGCAGGAAGGAGAATGTTCCTCGGGACCTGTATGATGCAGCTGCGAAGATATGTAACAATTCAATTATTCCCACAAACGACACAGTGTGCATACACAAGTCTCAAAGGCCTTCTGTGATCCGTCTTCTACTTTACGCTCGTACAACTGAGGATTGTACCCTGCTTACTTGAATTTCTTTTCTGTGTCTTAGGAGGACTTATTTATTCTTCTTTTGTGGTCATGTCATTTGTACCTCTGCTATAAAGAATAAACCTTATACATTTCAGTAATACACTGGGAACTAAAAGTTTTAAACATTTGACAAATTGTATTACCTTACTAAAGTTTGCTCTGTGTAATCGACACTCCTGTGAGTACAGTTGAAGAGTGGAAATAGAAAGGGTTCCGAGTGCTAAATCTCACATTTTTGACGAGGTTTAAAAAACAACACACAGTGAATATCTGTCCAAAAAATTGAGAAACTATTCTGATACCCCAGAATTCCGAGTCTGTCACCCACCTCGTCACAGCAAAAAATAATGAGACAAATGAGAGAATAAATAATTCGTTAAGAACATTCTAAGTGCCGTACCAGAGAACTGACCGGTTCTAAACGTCAATAAGAAAGTTTCTATTTCAAATGCCATTAATGCAGAGGCTTTACATTTATTTTTACTAATACAAGTACAGAAATAAAGCAGCAATATTTTAATTACAAGGTGCATCAGAAGAGTTTGGTTAGAGGTCTCAGAAAATAAAGGAATCGAGAGGTACGAACAAAATACTTGACTGTCAAAAGTAACCACCATTAGCTACAACATGCTTCTAATATCGGTTGCGAAGCTGTCGGAACTATTCGGGAAATTCTCCTCACAGAATTGCTAGAAACACTGCAGTCACGTGTGGGGGCAGTTTGATGCAGGAAACAAAAAGGGGTCTGCCGCCACCAAATGTGGCAACCTCACACTGACCGAGAAAGTCCAGCGTGCAGTCCTAGCGGATATCCGACGACGAGGGAGCTCAGTGTTCGCAGCGATTCTGTGAGAAACGTTTTCTGACAACTTTATAACTGATTTTGGAAATTTGTCGTTGTGAATAGTGATTACTTTGAAGACAAGTAAAGGTATTTTGTTTTTTGCTCTTATTTCATTTACTTTCTGAGACCATTTCAAATGCACCTTCTAGTACAACTGTAATCAAAAAAAAGCACATCTCATTTCTTTTAAACTTTTTGCAAGAGAATAACATAAGTAAATAGAACAAAAAAGTCTCGCTATTGACTTCTGTTTCGTACACAACTCCATTATTGGCATCACGTGTTGCAAAGTTTAATGTAAAGCTACCAGTGCCGTTTAAGTAGAAATG
The DNA here is from genome assembly GCF_021461395.2 of Schistocerca americana. Taxonomy (NCBI): domain Eukaryota; kingdom Metazoa; phylum Arthropoda; class Insecta; order Orthoptera; family Acrididae; genus Schistocerca; species Schistocerca americana. The sequence continues at coordinate 207,625,562 of NC_060129.1, read as the reverse complement.
GCAGCACCGTCAACAGGTCTTCCCGTTTCATAACTGACAAACACGACCGGTCCTCAGATGAGACACGGCGCAGTAGACATCCGCCGTGTCTGTTCCTGTGGCGAATACGTTCACATTTTTCCTTCCTCGTGTTTCAGAGTACAGCTTTTTATTTAGCTATTTCAGATAGACGAGTATGAGGCAATTTGATCGTACTGCATTTGCAGATCTTGTGCACCTGCATTGACAGCAATGTTTCAGCAGCAACTTTAAAAGGTCTGTCGTAGGCACTGGTATTACACACTTCCAGTTTACAGCTGTATGTGGGCAAACAATCTCGTGTAAATCTCACAGTCGAGAGGCCTCACTTACGTTTCTCTTCGATCACAAAATCTCTGTCGCAGCTGAAAAAACTGTTCATGTCACCTCTCGGAATTATCCCGGGCTAAATGTGGGAGACCTCGACGTGCGGCACTCGGAACTCCTTCGGGAAGCACTGCTCCGTGTAGACACCGCGCACCTTCTAGTGGCGAATGTTCGAAACACTTTCTCCCCGATTTGACACTCGGAACGGGCCCAGGGGCGCACTGTGGAGTACCGAGAACGTGGGAGCACCGAAAATGCATTTTATCGAGAAATGGCACCGGTACGTTATCCACTTCCACTCTCGAACCGGAGATTTGCCAAATGTACAGCCGAGCCTCGCATTTCGGCTCGTCGTAACACCGAGTGTTCCCGAGGTTTCGAGTAGACGTCGAACTCTGACGACTCGTACCGCTAACAGTTTCCAGAATGGAGTGTCGGCGCCGCACATGCTGGGCAACCAGCTGAACCCCGCTTCGACGATGGCGCAGAAGATGTCGGACACGCTGTCGGCGGAGCTGGAGGCGCACGGCAACGCGTACGCGCCGGCCGACTCGAGCAACTCGTCGCTGGTGGGGCCGCCGCTGCACTCAAGGGTCATCGCTTCGGTGAGTACTCGCCCCGCCCTGCCTCGCCGGAGGTGCTCTAAAATGCTAGTAGAAAGTGAACAGTGTGCGAATGAAAATACCCGCATCGGGTTCGACGTTTAAGTAGACTATTTACAGTTCGAATTTCAGAAAGGTTACTCGACTGAGAATGATATTTGTGCATTCACTTGCCAAATATTACATCGTAATAATGTACTGCCAGTTAATATTTTCTGTGATCCTTTAAAGCCTTTTGGTTTCATTGATTGTGTTACTCTCTTGTAAATACTTAAGTATATTGTGAAATTGATGTCTTCAAGTGGGCGTCCATTGAAATCGGTGTGAAACGTTGAAAATTAGTGCCACACCGTAGTTTGAACCTGGGTCTCCTGCTTAAAAGGCAGATGCTCTGGCCACTGAGCCGTCCGGACACAGTGGTCATCGCAACTACACAGATTACTGTAGTACACCTCCTGCCAGATTCAAATTCTCGACTTATCTGCTCGCTACTAAAGTAGTACCCCTTGCCCATTATCCTTATTACCCGTGCCATTTCGCCGATTCTCGCAAGAATTTAAGCCCGGTGTGCGTCTGCATTAAAGAGATCGTTGGCAGTCTCGTCTTAATTATGTATATATGAGGTGTCTGTTCTTTCGGACACGTCCAAAAGGGCAGACACTGTTTCAGTTGAGAATTTGGTTCTGACGGGAGGTGTGCTAGTGTAGTCCGTGCAGTTGCGACGACCACCGATTCTGGACGGCGTTTAGGTCAGGGCGGCCGCCCAGAAAGCGGGACGCCCGGGTTCGAATTGTTCTTCGAGACAAATTTTCAGTTTAACCCGTCGATTCCAATTGGTGCCCGCGTGCAGCCGATATCTGTAATTTCTTTGTGTCTCTTAATTCGTAATGACTGCCGGATCAGAATGGTGTCTGCTGTTTTGGATATGTCCAAAAGAAGACACTACATACTATTATTATTTATTTGGTTTATCTCGTGATTTTAAATTTTTATATAAACTCTTATTAAATATGTAGTACAGAAACAAACATATTATAAAAACCACGCACTCATATATTTTATAACTGAATATCTAGGTGTTTTAACTAGTCCCCTGATCTTGTTCACTAGACGCAGTCCATCGAGTCCACCGGGAAATTTTCATAATAATCTCCCCTCGGTGAATTGCTCTGTAGTTTGCGCGATGACCCCGTAGTTGCACGACTGGATGTTCTCTGACCCACGACGGTACGGACAGTCACCACACCTTCTAGCCCACACGGAATCGATTCCAGTCTGTCTGTAGTTTCCTCGGAAGACTGAAACTGTTTACCCATTTCGTAGTATCGGTAATAAGGCGAGAATTTTCTGGGGGAAGCTTCTGCCAAACCTCACTCCGTTTACAACTCCTACCGTACAGAAGAGGCTCGTCTCCTGTCGGCGAGGGTGGTTTCTCGGGTTTACGTCTGCTGGCAGGTACGTTCTGTAGCTAGCTCTGCAAAAGAGACTTGTGGCTAGTACCACACATTCGGAGCTCTCTTACAGCTGCCGCTTCTCGTTTAATTGACGATCGAGCGGTATTACACTGTACTGCCAGAGACGGGACTGGTGTCAATTTAGTGGTGCCACTAAAGGGCTTCTTTCAGCAGTACATCACTGCAGAAAACTGCACCGTCTGCAAAAAGTCCGATTTCATTATTAATATTGTCTGCGAGGCCATTAATATATGACATTTACGGCGAGGGTCCAGACACACCTCCCTGGGACACGCCCAAAGCTACTCCTACACCTGACGACAACTGGACTCGGTCGTATTACTCGAGAAGTCTTCGGGCCACTCGCGTAACTGCGAGTAGGCATTTCGCCGACACACACCGGTGAGGTCCCGGTACGGCAATTCCGAAGTCGGTCGTGTACCGTTACGTGACCTCCGAGGATGCGGCAGTAGGCGGGAAATAAAATTTGCAATGCGATACTCTCGGCGTGCGCACGGAGTTCGACGACGAGAATCACGGCGGCACTGCATGTGTCCGACGCAGGCGCGGTCGGCGGCGGCGGCGAACGGGCAGCCGGGAGGCGGCGGCGGCGGGGCGTCGGCGGCGGCAGCTCCGGGCACGGTGCCGCAGAGCCTGGACCAGCTGCTGGAGCGGCAGTGGGAGCAGGGCAGCCAGTTCCTCATGGAGCAGGCCCAGCACTTCGACAGTGAGTACTCAGACTGTGTATGTAGTGCAGGTTGATAAGGTTTCAGATTAAAAATAAGTAGACGTTGCAGTTGTATTTTGCATTAAAAATTAAATGTTAATTTTAGTTTACCTCCCTATTATAGAACTCTTCTACCTGATACATGCATCTGGCCCCTTATGTAGCACCCGAAGCAATTGTATGGCACGTCTTTCACTGATAGAAACAGTTCATTGTAGAGCTGTATGCCAGTTTATTTCAACCTATTTTGAAACTTACTTAGTCTAATATATTCTAAATATATATTATTTCTGTTCTTTGTTCCACAATCATTGTTAGAGTCTCTGAGAAAATTAATGTCTTTGACTATTTTTTCATCGAGTGGAACCAATTAATATTTTTAATTCTTTGAAATGTGGCCAGTGTAACATTTTTTCAGATAAACACTGTTTTCACACTCGAAGAGTTGCATCGTGATATATTTCTGTAAGTTAAGTAGAGTGGAAGAAAGCTTAATACGAAGAGTGAAATTGTTTCTTACCGACACAGAATAGTCAATTTGTGTAGCGAGTAAATCACTCGTGATGGTGCTCTCTGTGTGCATCCCGTATCAGCTGCGAGTCCAGACTCACTCCTATTACTCAGATCCACATCGTTTACCTTTTGATTTAGTTTCTGGAGATAGAAGTATGTAGTTTATTTTTGTGTAACCGTTGTGCAACATATCCACTGCTTCTCACTTCGTCTGTATTCGAATCTGTCATTACGAGGGTCACCGTCGAACAATCTTTTTTGAAACAGAAAGAAAGAGCGGGTTAATAAAACACGGGGAAACTATTACAATATCTACTCGACTACGTGCGGTTGAAAACGTAACGCAGTAACTCGTCAAAATACTATCGAGTAGGCAGAACGGGCACTCGTCGTGCTCCTCTCGGTGGAACTGAAGAACACAGTTGGCTGCACAATAGTGTGAGCTCGGTACCTTGCAAATCGCAGTTATACGAGATCAAAATATTCAGTGTTTACAACTGACTGTGGGAAAAGCCTTTCACAGATTGTAATATAGGTTGTGGCACTTGGATGAAATATTTCTCGGTTTTCATTTTAAATAGTGCAGATACGAAGTGGGACACACAGATCGACATCTGGATATCTGTTATTAAGTTCCTCAGGGAAGCAGTTTTGATACACTTCAAGAGCTTGAAATTTTTTCCTAATTTTAAAAAATACTGACAACAGTTGTTAAATGAACAAAACCGTTTCCACAGGAAAGCCTTACCGATTCACACGTTACTGTGTCTCTTCCCTTTTTGCATTGTATGGGCCGCACTCTTTGCAGGTTTGCCCTTACTTGATAGCAGGTCGGGTGTTTGGTGTCGTCTGCACGTACGACTACCGGTCACCAGTTCGCTACTCTCGGATCATGCTTGTAGGCAGGTGTCTTGTAATTGGCTTCTGTATACAGTGAAAACTCGCTTTTGCGCTATTCTAGGGACGTCAGAAAAATGGTGTTGTATAGCAGAGAATGTAAAATGTGGGCTTTTTGAGCAGTAAAGGTTCCTTATATTATCCCCTCTTGCAATTTCATAGTTTACGTATGATGTATGTATAGAATAGGCATCAAAATATTCGTCAGCATATTGTTTGTAATCCAATAATGACTATCTGAATTTCTACTATGTTTACAAGCTGATGTAACTGGAACACAAAACTGTCTGTGAAGTAGAATTGTTTTATTTAATTTTATTAATCGTAATCGATGTTTTCAAGAAGCCTGCTGTTGGGTCAGTCTCTATTTAAGAATGATAGCACTGTACCAGTTACATATTTTTTCCTGCTCAGTGTGGTGCTTCTCGAGAATTTATTCTCGTTGTCGAGTGCAAATATTTACGTAAGTCTTACGTGTAATGTGTGCGTACGTGCTGTTCTTCGATGTTTTTGTAAGTGTGAAGAGATATGTAACAGTTGCAGTATGTCATTATTTAACACTGAAACACTGGGGCAGACAAAAAGTACAAAGGCTGCTCGCCTTCCCGCTTGCCGAAGCCTAGACCGGCCGTCGAGGTCGCCGGGTCTCTTCCCGTTCGAGAATGTTTGACGTATTGAGGGCAGCATTCTCCGACCGGCTGAGAATTTTGATGTTCTAAAATGCCAGTTGAACAGCATTTGTCACGATAACCCCCAGGAGGACATCTGGCTTCTCTGTTAATTAATGCAAAACCGAATACCTGCTTGCATAAGGACCAGAGTGAATGCATTATTGACTAGCTCAATTTGCGAAGTTCTTTCTCTTCAATAAATCGTCCAGTGTTTCTGAATCTGTATCACGTATTCGTCTACACGTGTACATCACATATACCAATTTCCGTCCGATTCAGATAATTCCTTCGCGGTGCATCTTTTTTAGTGTATACCGTCCGTAAAGGACGGCACCGTGAGGGCTGCGACTGACAGTTCAGTAAAAAATAAAACAGTTTTCTGAAGCAGGCACTTATGTAGTGTGTCACGAAGCATTTTTACAGTTCACACTGTCGACTTCATTCCGGTGCAGAATCACACAGGTACGTGCCTCGTACCGGTGAGGAGCACAGATCTCTTTTCAAAGTAGAAGTTACGAGACGAAACAGTCGGCCAGTATGTACTGGCAGGAGGTAAAACTTCTAGTACCGGCACTAAATGCACATTAAGAAACTGGAAACTGTCCTAGCTTTGGGAACAGTCAGCTCGTTCTTCGAGAAGGAATCGGGAACAGTTTTCCTCCCTGTCATCCCCCAGTGTCTCTAACTTACCACTTCGTTTCCCTCCCTCCAAACTGGGAAATGAACACAGAGTTCCTTTCGTGTGCTTCTGTGGGCAGTATTGAGGAGGACCGGTCGGCTATTCCGTCGCACGTATTTATAGTTTCTCAGTTTTGTCCGTTTCGTTTTTTAAATCTGCATTTGCAGTTTCTCATTTCTTTGCATCCCTTTCATTTTCCATTATTCTACCTTACAAAATGCTAATGTAGTTTCAGATACGAGAACCGGTTTACTGTAAAGGAAAGGACACGAATACCACGTAACTGTTAAAGAATAAAGTGGGTCGGGCCGTACCGTTTCTTCGGCGACGGTACGAAATTGTCTGCCACGTAACCTCCGGCGGCGCCCGACTACGTGGAGATGTGACGGGGAGTGTTGTGTGGTGTTGCAGTCGCCAGCCTGCTGTCGTGCCTGCACCAGCTGCGTGCCGAGAACCTGCGCCTGGAGGAGCACGTGAGCTCGCTGCTGCAGCGCCGCGACCACCTGCTGGCCGTCAACGCCCGCCTCGCCATCCCGCTCGCCTCGCAGCCGCCGGCGCAGGGTGAGGACGCACACAGCTCGCGGTCGCTGCCACTGTCAGTGCCGCCGCTGTCGCAGAGCCGGTAGACTAGCCGCGAGTCCTCGTCGATTTCCACCGTATCCGACTGCGGACTATAGTCCGAACTACGTACCTGCCTGACAGGTATAATGTCGAGAGCTCCGACGTCGACAATGCTAGTTTTTTTTTCCCAGTGACGACTTCCTCTCGAGTAGTCCCCGTCTGGAGGTCCGACAGGGGGCCGTCCGACTTCCGAAATATTAGTCTCGAGGATACCGCCGTCAGTAATCCGCACGGCTGAGCTTCACGTCCTCGGAAAAAGTGACGGCTGCGGTTTCCCGTCCCTTTCGGCAGTCCACAGTCCCAGCATACCGAGAGTGCGTCGGCCGATGTTGACGTGCCGCGTCGGTTGACCGCCGGGACTGTCGTCACTGCGACTACCGGGTCTGTGGTGTCCACAGTCTGTGGGTGGGTGGGTGGGGACCGTCGGTACACTCTCTGAAAAAGCGTCGCTGTCACTCGCACTTGTCTGTGGATTCAATTCTTTTCTGCACCTGGGCCACATTTCGAGATACTGAAATATTTCACAAGAAAAGTTTTTAGAAAAAATAGCCAGCAAAACAGCCGAAAGAAGCTGCTTGTTTGCTCTTTCGTCTGAACGGTACGGCAGCACGTTAAGTGAATGCGGTCTGGGGATTCCTTCGAAAAAATGATTGTCCAGTGGTTTCTCGTGTTCCTCGTATACTCGACCCGGCGTGTAGCAACTTCGAGCTCCTCTTGCTGGCAGTATGTCGTCGATTTGGGCCACTGTTACATTGGCAGTCTTCTGGTGGTGAAAATGGGTTCCTAACTAAAGGCACGTTTGTAGCAACTGCAGAATTGTGGCACCGATACTGTATAAAGTGTGTGTGACGGCACCGAGAAATGACACACGGATCTCGTAGTGAGCTGAAATAGGAGGGGACGGACAGATGTACAGAAAGTCACACCCGCACTGACAGACGAGGATATTGCGCCAGTCGTAGAGGTGGCAGAATATCTCTACGGATGAGGGTATGGGGCGTACTCCTCACTTTGGGAAATCAGTTAGAGGTAGTCGGAGCTCCGACACGGTACACGACACAGTTTCGTACAGTCGCGGGCGATTCCAATTAGCGGTGCGGGTGTACGTCGTACCCTAGTCGGCACTCGACAGAGGAGCGGCGAGTCCGTCTGCGGAGTAGGGGGAGTTTGTCCCGGCATCGAGAGGCAGACGAGTTGGAAATAGGTGACAGCCGGTAACCCGGGGAGACTTTTACCTAGCCGGGTGGAGTGAGGCCTCGAGAAGTAGCAGTAGAGAACATTTTGACTGTTGCGGAACTTCTCGTGCATTTAATAGCTGCCACAGACGTGTGACAGTGTTGACGAGCTTATCTCGCAAACAGACCGGGTGTGACGGTATCGGCCACTGGGCGTGCTCCCGACGGTGAACGGGAGTTTAAGTTACGGCTCGGGTAGATCTGGGAAAGGTACTGTCCATTTCTGAACTAGACTAGATCTGGTGGATGCACCGGTTATATATACCGTAAATTTGTGCCAAAATATATGTTACGTGCCAGTGTACAGATTACGTATACGTGGAAACTGGTGAACAATTCGGGATCGGAATGACAGCCAGCCGCCATTGCTCGTTAAGAAAGTTGGTGCCCAGGTTTTGCACCCGTATGAGGTATATACGTGCAGATGTTTAGCATCCGTGTTACCCCGCACTTTATTTAACTACCGTTTCATTTGTCGCCGTGTCCACTTTGAGTTGGCTTATAATTTTCCAAACTGCTCGGGCACTTTGATGTGTCCGTAGAACGCTATCCTCCTTTCTGTAATTTTCTCTCTAATTTTTTGCACACAATTGTATAGTTCTGTTTCCTAATATCTGCAGATATTCTTTCCTTTCATTGTCTTTTTATACATTTTTTATTTATTATTTCTCAATTGTATTTTTACTTCCACCTCCTTTTCTTGTAGTTTTTAACTGCACTATTCCCTTCCTGTAACCTGCTTGTACTTTTCAGCCTGTGGGTGGAAGCAGGCTCAGTGCTTACCAGTGTACTACGAAGGCACACTCAAAAGAAATGCCTCCGAAATTTTTTTCTGTCGTCGGTATCGGTCGAGCCGCATATTATTCGGTCGACTCTCCCACTTCACCGACACTAGTTGCGAACCCGTAACACTAGTCGGGGTCCGAATTGTAGTGTGTGGTGTGATGTGCTGTAATCGGGTCTCTGACTGCAGTAAACTTCGTCCACACACGGAGCACTGTCTCCTTCGGTACGACAGTGCCGGGCCGCACACAAATTCTGCACCGATCCGACACCTCGGGGTCACTGTCGTCTAACATCCTGTCACCTGTCTGCAAAACTTAAAGAACTCATACGGGGACTTCAGTAGAAACAAAGTCGGCGAGTGGAGGTGAGATCGTGTCTCCTTCGACAGAGTGAAATGTCGTACAGTGACAATATCGACAAACTGGTCTCTGACTGTTAGGAAATGAGTTCGTCATCGGTGTGTTGAGAAATAAATATGTAGACGTGAAGAATGATGATACAGAATGTTAATAAAGATTGTTGTATTATTTAAATAGCTTTAAGATTTTTTACAAGAGAGTTTGGAAGCATTACTTTTCAGCACACACTCACATATTTTACCTCGTGCCCCTCGTCCTCTCCTCTCGACCTCAGCTTTGAGCATCCTGCCCTTCCTTTTTAATCTGCTCTGACCTACCCCTCTCTGGTCCTGTAAGAAGGTACTGACACTCGAGAGGAGTGGGTCCGTACCGTGAAGTGTTATCTGCTCGAATAACTTACGGGAATGCGGCCGGGTGACTGTTTCAAATGCCGATATTTCGACAGATACGCACCGTGTAACTTTTGAGTACAGAATTTAAGCAGAAACCTCCATCTCTATTTACTGGTTTACTTGCTAATTTAATCTCTACCGCTTTCTTAGATACACTATCTCGTTAGCTGGAAGTACGGAAGTCTCCGTGTCGTTTTCTTCCGTAGGATGACAGTTTGCCGAGAGTGTACCCCTCGAAGTCGATCGGGACCGTGACGGCTATCGTCCCGTAGATAAGGGTCGCTGCGAGTAGGGTCCCTATTCGCGGTCCGTCCCGACGGGGCTCTCGCAGGGTCCGTACTCTTTACAGTTTTGCCTCGAAAATGACAGGGTGTACCCCTCTCGAATTATCGGCTGTCGTCGACTACCTCCCCCGGCCGCATCCCCGGAAGTTATTCGAGCACCGTAAACGCGAGGATAAACTCGAGTCGCGCAGTACTGTGCGCGTTTACGGAAGTACCCAGTTGGCCGTCTCCCGGAGGTGGCGGCCGCGCTCCACGACGTGGCGGCTCGCTCTGTACCGCCGCGCCTTCTGCCCGCAGTGAACAACGTGCACCCGCAGCACGGCGGGGCGGTGGGGGCGACGCCCGCGCCGGCGCCTCGCCACAACAACAGCTACCTGGCGCCGCAGCACTCGCACCACCACCAGCACCAGCACGCGCACGCCGGGCCGTCGCCCGCGCCCGGCCCGTCGCCGGGGCCGCCGCCCGCGCACCCGGGCATCGTGGAGAACGGTCTGCCCCCGGAGCCGTACCCGCAGCCGCAGCCCCAGCCCCAGCCGCACCGGAACCCCTCGCCCAGCGTCAGGTAGGCTCCCTGCTGCTTCTGTGTCTCTACTAGGTGATTACACTGTTTAATGAGGGCATATTGTCACCAAAGCTGACCCTAAAAACGTCACAAAAAGCTCTCGTTACTAACTGTGTGAAGGTGTGTGGGTGTCTCTGTAATGAAAGTATCAGGTAACGGTGTCTGTCCACGAGTTGCACAGCTGACAGTGTATATTATCAGGTCCCTAGTCTTATGAGTCTGTGTGGCCCTACTAATTGAAATACTGAAAAATCTGTTACCAACTGTCTGCTTTGACCTGTCACTTCATTGAGATGACGGACACGGGCGTATCTCCTATATCCGATATGGTAACTGTAACGTCACAAATTCGACAAAAAAATGTTAATCCAAACAATTTGGTGAAGAAAGTGCAACTAAAGGGTTGCCCGTAAGAATTAGGGGTTTTGGTTGGGAAGAAAGAAAACAATTAATTTTCCTAGCTTCATACAATACCCAAACAAAAAGATATGCAAAAATCGTTACACAAAGGCCACGAAAATAACCACGAGATGCAATATTGTCACCTTCGATTGACTTATTAGGTTAACTCGACCTTACTGTACTAACAGATGGTTGACCTACAAAACTGCTGTTAGAAAAGTCACTAACCTGGAAAACCAAACCTCACTGACAAATTTTGGTATCAGAAACTTCAGCCGACCTCCATTACTAGAAGAAAATCTATGTTACTAGGAAGCTGTAACTCACTGCAAAAACTGGTCCCGAAAACATCACTTCACCTGTGTCAGTAGAGCAAACTCCACAATAACTGACAAGTGTAAATAAACATTCTTAGCTACCAAACTGAAAAAAGCAATCCACAAATCCGTATGCAGTCTCATTAACATTAATTTTCATATACAGCTTAATCACAAGCCACTACACAAAATACACACACGACATACTTTTTGGAACAAAAAGTTAAAAATATACTTACCCCTCCCCTCCCAAATAAATAAAATCAACCTTCATACAGAAAAATCTGCACTAGAAAGGAAAAAAGGGGAAGAAAAAAAGCTAAAACGTAAGAACACATCAAGAGGCAGTTGAAAGAGACTGGTACGTCTTAAAATCATTGGAAAGCACTGAAACGTACATCTACTATGTAGCGCCAGATATACAGATTTTTCAATCCAAAATTTTTCTTTCGCGTCCGTGTAAATTTAATTTTTTTTTTTTTTTTTCCAAATTAATTTACTCGGCATGAAAATGAAAATTAACACGGATTAATAACAGGGAAGACAATATTGTTGTAAAATTCATGCATGTAACATCACAATTGAAATGAATGAGAACTAATCCAAATTCATTTTCTGATGCTATTAAGTGATTAAAATAAGATAAAATATCCAAAATCTATAATAAATGCACTTGTATCAAATCCGGAGATTGTAAGTTCTGTCACGGTCGCCAATTGTAGTGTTTCCTTTCCTCGGGGTTCTGCCGTGAAAATATAAAATAGAAAATGTGATTGGGTTTTGAATTTTGATGGAATAAGTTACGGATAAGGCGGACTTCGTATTACTGATTGAGATAGTTCTGTAATTTGACCGTGCATGGCAGACCGGGTCGGCAACACTACAAAAAGCGACTGTACGGAAATAGGATCAGAAATTAGTTCAAATTTACCTTATAAGTCTGTTAGAAACGTAGTATTAATTATATTATAGTCTTCGTGGCTGTCTTTTTAATTTTTTTGTAGTATGACCTGTTTTCATTGTTCTCTGTCTGTTGAAAATTCTTTTTAGTTGTCACTGTCAGGATTAATTTATAAATTTGGCGATAACCATTTCGAATCACTATTGAAATAACTTCGTTTCGTAATATAGTTTTAATTTCCACTTAAAAGCATATTTAACACAGCGCTGAAAAATACACGTCTTTCGTATGAAGACGAGAGAGAGAGAGAGAGAGAGAGAGAGAGAGAGAGAGAGTAATCAATTAGTTGTTAAAAACAAACACCTATGCAAAAGTAAAACAAAAAAAAAATCAAAATTATTTATAAAAATCGGTCGCTGGCGCAGTGCTCTTCTGCATGTGTGATCGTAAATCATATCTTTGTATTGGCGGAGGTGCGGTAGTCAAAGTACCATTACAATGCCTCCTCTACTGACATGCTCAGCAAGCGAGCGTGGCAGTATAGAAAATTTACATACATATATGAGAAAATAAGAAATTTACATATTACAAAAAATATTTCTGAGCACAATGCTCTTTGCATATCAGTCTTTGTATACAGTCTTTTTGGTGTGTATCTTCTTTAGAAGTCGTAACATTAATGTCTTTGAACTGCGGCGTATTATTGTTACTTAGCACAGCGTTTGAATTCAGTTCACATGATTCGTGTTTGTAATGGAATTGATTCGAACAATAAATGTTTCTATTATATTGCTCGAATGTCTTTAAACGTAGTATCGGATTCTGAGTGTGTGTGTACTGCCTGGATCTCTTGCGTGTGACTTGAAGAAAATCCAAAGTTTGTTCATTGTGTCAACACGTAATTGTGGTCTCCAGCAGCCGAATTTTGGTGGCGTCCACCGGGGTATAAATGGTCAATGAGGGCACAGGAAACACCTCACTGCCTACGACAGGTGATGAGCTTGTCCTTTACACCAACCTGAAGACCTGCAGGCTTCCACTACACCATACACTTCAAGGCATATTGACACTACGTAAATATTTCTTGACCAGTGTTCCATCACGTTGGTTTCTTCTTTGCATTTTCAGTTCCATTTATATGAATCATGTGCTACACGCACAAGTCCTTTGCAGTTCATTTACATCTCCTTAAAATACATTTATTGATATAATAAGTACATTAATATACAAATATTTACAATTAATCATTACATGAGATATTTACATTGTTGTCGTATAGTACATATACAGAATTAAGTGAATAATATAGTAAATTTTTACGTTACATTCAGTATCATTGTGCTGACATGTGAATTACATTACATTCAGATTGAAATTAACATTTTATTTATTTTATTTGTTAGCTCATTCTTTTTCTTTTCTTTCCCTTTTTTTTGTTCCTTTCCCTTTCGTTACACTTGCAACATTTTAATTGTGGCAACTCGCTAGAATATTCAATTTAAAATTCATCTTGCCTCCTGGAATAAAATTTACACATATTTCGAGCTTCAAGACAGCCCTCTGTAGGAGGATAGGTTCATGGGATGGTTGCTAACTACTTCATAAATACTAGTAAAGTCATCCCCAACAGTGGACTACACAAAATAAAATATGATAGACGAAATGCATGTTTACTTAATATAATGTAACATTCCACGTGGTAAAAATATATCTAAAAACAAAGATGATGTGACTTACCAAACGAAAGCGCTGGCATGCCGATAGACACACAAACAAACACAAAATTCTAGCTTTCGCAACTGACAGTTGCTTTGTCAGGAAAGAGGGAAGGAGAGGGAAAGACGAAAGGATGTGGGTTTTAAAGGAGAGGGTAAGGAGTCGTTCCAATCCCGGGATTGACTTACCTTAGGGGGAAAAAAGGACGGGTATACACTCGCGCGAACACACACACATATCCATCCACACATATACAGGCACAAGCAGACATATTCTGCCAGTCTGAGACTCGAACACGGGACCTTCGCCTTTCGCGGGCACATGCTGTACCGTCTGAGGTACCCGAGCGCGACTCGCGCCCCGTCTTCACAGCTTTACTTCTGCCGGTACCTCGTCTCCCACCTTCCAAACTTTACGGAAGCTCTCCTGCAAACCTCGCAGAACTGGACTCCTGAAAGAAAGGATATTGCGGAGACACGGCTTAGCCACAGCCTGGAGGACGTTTCCAGAATGAGATTTTCACTCTCCGGCGGAGTGATACGAAACTTCCTGGCAGATTAAAAATGTGTCCCGGACTGAGACTAGAACTCGGGACCTTCGCTACCCCGAATATGAGCAGTCCTATTCACTTCTCAGCTGCTACTCTCTCTTCCCCAGCCGTAGAGCTCTTTCTGCCCTCCCGTCCTCGCAGACTCGGCCCGATAGGAAGCGGCTGACGACGTTCGTTCTAGTGACCACTTCCCACTGTGGATCCACCTACTGCGAGGCAGATCGTTCGAACGGGAACCTCCGAATCGGACAGTCGGGAGGGCCGACCAGACGCCGTTCGGCCAGCTGGCTCCGTTCGAACACTGGGACCGCGTCCAGGAACGGACGGACCACATTACGCACGCGATCCGTAGTGCTGCCGACGTACCCCTCACGAAGTCTCGGCACCGTGTCGGGTGGTGGCCTGTACCTCGGAGGGCTGACGAGTGCCGCACGGCAATACGGGCGGGAGTGCAGCTCTCGGACAGCGAGTAACCTCGCAGCCTTTAGAGCTGCGGGGACCGACACTCGACGTACAATTGAGGAGAGCGGGAGAAGGTTGTGGTGAGCTTTCCCGCACTCCGTCAACTGTTCCACTTGTTGTACGTTAGTGTCAGAAGCTTTGCGGAGAATTTCTGGTAGACGCAGTCGTTAACAATAAACGGCAGTTCTGAAACGGGGGTGTCTTTAGACGGTGTCTGGAGTCGTCGCTCGGACGAAGGCAGTGCATTTTGCTACGACTACTGGCAATGTAGTACGGGATCTCACTTTGCCCGCTACCGTGCGACTGTAGAGAGGGCGTGTTAAACTTTAGATCCGACAGTTTTGACTCCTACAACTATCCTCTCTCCTGTGGGAGCTGGAATCGGCACTGTCGGAGACTCGTACGCTGCTTCCGGTCACGACCGAATCCGATACTGCGTCCTTCGACATTTGCCTCCGTCGACGCGGTGTAGTTGTTAATAAAAAAGAAAAAGAGAAGAAAGGAAAAGAAAAGGTTGAAAATGTGGGAACAAATGGTGAATAAAAAGGGGGTTTTAAAATCGTTAATGACCGTGAAAAAAGGGAAAGAATGAAATGCAAAAATCTGCTGTCGCTGAGCACAGTATCGCAAAATAAACACGGAATAATGTTTGAGAAAACTAAAGTCTCATTCCGTGGTTACGTGTGCTCTCATTCTGTTATTAAAGAAGCAGAAGAAATTACAAGGTGCGAGAACAACTGTTACGTCAGTGGCTGTCGATACTGAGAAGACTCGGAGAGATGCACTGAATTGTTTACGCGACACCACGAGGACAGAAGTGGTCACAGTGTTCGGCACTGTGATTAAATGATTATACTGTACAGTGCAGTACTGAGAAAATTGTGAGAGTAACTGTTTTATCTGTCGGCTTTGGCTTTAAAAGGTGTCGCAGCAAATAAATTGTCACGCGTGACCGAAGAGGACCTAGCGGAAAGCATCGGAATTAAAGCAGCCAGTGATTTACTTTGACAGAATGTGGATTAGGCAACAGTACGCTTCGAATAAATGTTGTATAAGTGAGGGTATAAAAGTGCAGTCAACGTCGCACTGCCGTTCCGTGCACGGGACCGGCGTACGGAGGTTTGGTGCGTGACACCACTCGGCTGCCGAGACAGCGCGAGTGTCCGTCTCCTCGTAGGCGATTCGAGATCTGGTCGGCCTCCGTTACGGTCCGACCTCTACCGCAGCGAGCAGTTATTTGCGACCCCACCGTTCTTAAAATATTTTCAGTATTGAAATTGCCTTCTACGAAAACCTATTATTTTGATTACAAATATGTGTTCCGAGTGTCTAAACATCACAAGAGCTGAAGTTTCGTGCTCTCGTGAGCAGTAGATTGGGAGTTATTAACATTTCGTTGATGTTTGATAGAAATTGAGATTATCTGTAGGTCAAACCTATGAACACGAGCTTTGTTACGGGGGTTTATATATTATTTTTATTATTTTCTAGTCTAGCTCCATAACACGAAATTGAGGATCGAATCTTCACGTTCATGTTACGAATCAGTACGAGAAATTACACAAGAAAATTTAATGATTCATACATTTCCAGAAAAAAAAAATGCAACACTCTCGAGGACAACACAATTTTATTGACAAGGGATGTGATAGACAGGCGAAGTGTTATACGAAAAATTCAGACCGAATTAAACACACGACACAGTAAACGGTGCTCAAACAGCTGTGTCGGTATGCAGTTTAGCGCCCTCCAGTGGCAACATGGGCACTTACTCTCAAATGCGAACGATGGTAAAGGTGCCAAAGGGTATCCGGCAATAGACCGCCATGAACACAGTGCCCCATTTTGTCGCAATTCGGCAACAGGTCTCACGGGCCCCGGAAGACGAGTTAGTTCCCGCTCCGTCCCACCCCGTACGTTTTCGGTCGACGAGAGACCCGGCGAGTAGCGAGTTGTGTCGTAGCAGCTGTATGTTGGCGTGCACCGTCCTCTGGAAAAGTACACCACCTTCCTGCCAAAGAAATGGCCGCCGCATGGGATAGTGTGCAGTGCGACACAGCGCGCACCACTACTTCCCTCTGCAGAAACGCCGAGTCGTAACTGACGGGCCCCACGCCGAAATACGCAACTCGCCGGGTGCGAGCCGTACGGGGGAACCTACTCCCCTCACCGAAGATGGCGGAGTGCCGTTCCGATCGACGCTCGACACTTTCGCGACACCGGAACGGTCGTGCTCGGCGGTGTCGGCGGTAGCCCAGCTGGAGGCGTAAAAGATTTCGGTCCCGCTGCGAGCAGACCGTTCGCGGCGGTCCCCGGTGACACTGCAGGTGCGGCACGTGCCCCAGTCTCGTCCCCGCTCGCACGTCTCGACGTGCCTCCGTGTTGAGCGGATGTACGTAATCTGGTTTACGGGTGTTGAAATATTCCACAGAAAACTAACAAAAGCTGTGGCACACTGCCAATAAATTGTTCCCGATGCTTGTGGTAGTCCGTCAGTATAACAGTCTGACTGAAAGCGGGCCATTTGAACGGCCGAAATTGTACGACAGGAGTACGTAGTCGTTGTCAGGGTACGATTGTGCCGTAGAGTGAATGTTGCAAACAGTGTTCACCTCCAAACTCGGCACAGTTACTGCATGCAGTGTCAAAACGGACGGCGCGCAGACAGCTCTCTCTAGTGCCGTACGGTCGCCGTTACTGACACTGCGGCCCCTCTGTGAGCCTATATTATACCACAGTGCCACTGAACGCAGTACTTAAAGTGTGTCATATTTATTTTCCTGCCAGTGTAAAATTTACACAAGTCCTATGCAGACGACAAGCTATTGAGAATATATTAACACAGTCGACAATAGGGAGTGCGTCAAAAAGAATCGACCAGTTGTAAAAAAAATTGTAACTGTTATGTCAATTGAGATATGTGCGTGAATGACGTACTGTCGGAGAGAGAAAACTCTCGAGTTTTCCACGGTTCCGGCTAGGCAGAAGCTGTGTGTGCCCACTTCAGTTCCAGTAAAAATGGTGTCGGGACAACAGGAGGCGTTTTGTGTTCTACGTTTTGTGCAGTGCAGGCCAGTAATAACTGTTCAGCGTGCCTTTTGTACTAGATATGCCGTGCATCCTCGCAGACCATTAGACAGTGGCACGAACAATTCCGAGATACAAGTTGCTCGTGTAAAGACAAATCTCTGGACCGGCCCCGAGTGTTCGACACAGACGTCGAACGCATCCGCCGTGGTTTCGCGAGCGGCCCGCAGAAATCCGCTCGCTGAGGGAGAACTGCAGTTCACTGCAGACTGGAGCTGATGTGCGAAGCGTTCCGAGCAATTCTGATCGGTAGGTCGTAGGCCCGAGGCGAGGGGTCGGGTTGTACACATTGCTATGTACACTGTGTGTGTTCATTTTGTAGAATGCCTTCATCCTTACGGTCCGACTAGGGAAATACGTTTAATGCTGCATCCTCTACGTAAATTTTCAACCTTATTTGCTTGCCCCTATTCTGTGGCTCAGGAGTGTGAGAAAATAATTGAAAGTTCTCGATATCCCTATATAGTCGTCATTTTATGCTGGAGAGCTGTGTTTAAATATCGACATGTACTAATTATGCAACCTTTGTGTGTGTATTGCCGTAAGATTAATAAATAATAGTGGCTCGGCACAGCATTATTTTTCCAAACGTATATATAGAATGCTGTCACGCATTGACAGTAAGATTTTGCAGTGCCCGTGTTGTCGAGATGTCGATACGTTGTACTTCTGAACGACACAGGTTCTGCAGTATCGCACTTGCCCACAGACACTGGGCAAGTGACTTTCAGTCAAAATGTCTCGCTTGTACGGAAATATACGTAACGGATGTACTAGTGCAGGTAGCTGAGACACTGTCGACGACATACGGACGTTTGAGCCCGGCAGTGAGGTGATCCGTCAAATCGACTGCCGCTCCGGCACAAAGTTTCATTGTCGTCATTTGATTATACGGCTGACGGTTGTCTGTACTCACAACTGTGAAAACGTGCATTGACATTTCACGTATTGACAAAGTTTTTGCAGATTAGGGGACACAATAGCTCCTGATTTTTTGCTATTAAAAGCTTTCATCGAAGTCTTGTAAGATTGTTGCAGTTACTGATAGTATTGCTATGCTAACTGGTGATACTCCACAATTGCCACACAGCAACTTGCAGCAGTCTCTGTGACTCAGATTGGTTATTAAAATGAATTAAATTATTCTCGTTCCGATAACTTGGGGAGTGCAGCCGGGTGACATTATCGACAGCTGCCGATATTTCGGCAGGAGCCCACACTGCCATTTTCGAGGCAAAAGTAAGTTTACAGTATGTGAGAGAAGTTTAACCTTTCCAGAGTTTCTCTGAAAACGGTGGATTTAAATTCCCTCGCACTACTCGGTACAGGTTCGCCTCTCGTCGAAATATTGGCAGTTGTCAGAGCTGCATTGCAGTAAGTTATTTGAACGCAGCATATGCTAGGGGAAACTCTAGTTTTAAATTATTCGTTTCATTTTTAACTGTTTTTGTATCCTTATCGGGAACTGATAATTGACGTCGTGCTTTCAGCAGTGCACAGCTCGTAGATCTCCGTATCTCGCTACGTGTGAAAATGTTTTTTTGTGTCCACTGGACGTCGTAACGTCAGAAAACTGGAGATTACTTTAGAGAAATATTTTGTCACCTTATTTGGGTTCCAATTTCATCTCTGACCTCTTAATTACTTCAGGATTGTTATTTCCACTGCTGCAGTTGAATTATTTTTTTAAATAAAAGTTTTCAGCTAATAGTTCATCACGTAATAACAGATTAATTTTCAACAGTTCTCAAAGATTTATTGTAGTTCAGTGTACACACTGCTGCTACATATTACATTAATTCACAAAGGTATGAAACCAAACACGGCTAAACATGAACAGATGTGAAGCATTTACAGTGTTGCCCGTATTTTTTCAATTTACCTTTTTACGACAGTCGGCAACGGCGTCTCGACACGACCGGATGAGATTGCTCGCGGGGAACTGCTATCGGATCGGCAGTAAGTCGGTCCGGTGTCTGTGAGCCGCACCGGAAGGTCTCTCCGCCAGTGCAAAAACACCAAACACCTGTAGGATTAACTTACTATTTATCGTCGGTCGAAGTAAGAGGCCGTACTCAGTGTACCACGTTTCTCGACGGAGACATCACTCGTAGTGATGCAGATCCGGTGTGCTCACGTGTGCGTTCTGTCGGCAGGGCGAGTGTCCACCAGGCGGCGCCCCCGCAGTACGCGGCCTACCAGCCGGCACCGCCCCCGCCGCCCACCTCCAGCCCCGCCTCTGCCGCATCCCAGGTGAGCACTGTCACAGGTGACGACTTCTGAACGGTGCGAGTCTTCAGTGTTTCCAGGCGCATACTGTGATTGTGAAGTACTCGTAGTGGCACGCGGAGCGGCGTACTGGTGGGACGCTGCAGCAGGTGCTCTGTCCCACGTCCACCCTCTAGTGCGTCTCTCCGCTTACTGGTGCATTATTGTGACAGGCGCACGTGCTCGACTGGAGTCGTGCCCTGAGTCTTGTAATTTTACTGGAGTGTATATAATGACTCATTTCAGTGTGACACTACATCTTAAATGATAAAATTATTCTTCCTGTTACTTTTGAATTCCTGAATGTTTTTTCATTAATAAACTGAAGATATAAATAGGACTCTATTATTAGAACAACCTGTGACGTGAAAGTGAGCAGCTATTAAAACTGAAAAATTTCCTAATTATATCAGCTACCACAGAAATTATGTAATCTCTGAGCTCGCATCAACTTTATGTGACGAAATCAATTTGTTGTGAAATGTTACTTAACAATTTATAACTGCTTTTGTTCTCGGCTTTAGTTCGGCAGTTGCGGAATGTGTCGGCAGAGAAAAAAGTGTGTCGTCAGCTGGCAGTTTTCCGTTCGCTACTCGTCACACGTATCGTGTCGCTCTGTGTAGCGGAGGGCACTGCTGTCCGATTCTTATTTTGGTGTCGGCTTACCGGTGACTGGAGCTTATTTCACTTCTGAAGGTGAAGTTCGAACTGTCGAAACCGGTAAAGCGCTGCTGACGACTCACTTCTTATCTGTGTCACAATTTTTGACTGCTTCAAATTTAGTAACTAATTTTATCCTGGCATACGTTAGGTTGAAAACTATGATCAGTTGATGCAGTTTTATTTGTAAACAACTGATGTAGTTTTATTCATTAATTCAGATTCGTAACTGAAATTAAATAACTCAAACGGTTCGATTAGATGTCGCGTAAAAGGTGCTCGTGTACTTATGCCAGCTATTTGTGATAGCCGACTCTTCTCAAACTGGCATCCGGTACATTACAGTGGGTTACATTTTTATATTTATTGCCATTACAGTTACAGAGAATGTACAACTCGCTTATGCAATTTCAAAATTAGGAATTCGGAGATTAGGGACAGTGAACGGTGGGATCTGCTCGGAACCACCGGAGGCTGGCCGACACTGAGGAGGGAAAACATTACGACCGTCGATCGTCAGCTTTCGCGATCGATATTTGCGTTATTGTCGACATTTGTTTCGCGGGTGTAATGCCGCGATCCGAGGCCTACTTCTCTGCCCGACCTTTCGTTTTCTGACACCGGGGGCGTCGTCGGAGGCTTTAACGACTCGAAAAGCGGTTACAGTCCCGAACGAGCTCTGCGAGACGAACTGACCGTACGGGGTGTCCCGAGAGGAATGCTCCGGATTTGCGGGTATGAGAGGAACGAGCATTCTGAGCAAAAAGGTCTACTAAACGAAGCTCATAGAATGTGCCCGTTAAAGAGCTACTGGCACACTTGACATTGTGAAACAAATCAGTTCTGCTGCATGTTCTTCGCTTTCTGTGTATTGGGAAAGGGTATTATGCGCCAAAACAAGAGAAAAAAGTTCAATAAACGTGAGCTCTAAAGCCTCTAAAGCGCATACCTTTAAGAGCTCTGTGGACTTGGCCATCTCGCTACTGTGAAACACATATCTTCTGATGAACAAAGGCTCATAGCTCCTGAAGTGTGCTTCCAAAATACGGGAAGCAAAGATTTTGCAGTAGAAGAGTTTTGTTTAAAAAAGTATCAAAGATGAAGTCGTGCTTGTATCTCTTACGGTGCGCATTATAAAGCTCACGGACTTTTCAACTCTGAAATGATCATTTTATGTCCGTGAATATTGACCATTTCTTCTGGGACACCCCGTATGTCCGTAAGTCCTCTTTTACACCTTAACCTCATAACCCTCTGAATACTGCGGACGGGTTAACTCGCCGTCTTCCGCCACTCTGCAGATGCCGAGGATCGTGGCCCCCGTGGTTTCCTGAGGTGCTGCTGACTCATTTGTGTGTCACGTTCCACCAGCTTCTCACTGCCGTGGACAACTTACATCGATATCTCGGTGGATAAAATAGTTAAGAGCATTTATCGCACAATGCGTGTGCATCTTTCTGTGCTGTCGTTTGCAAGAAATTGTGTTTCGGTATCTTCGACCGTTTACGAAGTATGACGATTGTTATGACCGTACGATTTGCAATTCTTAGTGAATGATATCTTATTCACATTTTGTACACTGCAATATACAATCTAAAATCGACTACAGGCAAAGTTTACAAGTGCATTTTTACATGTGCAAAATCTTAAAAAATTCGTGCAATGTTTTCTTAATTTTGGTGCAGCACAGTAATTCTGGTGTACGACGAAAAGAGATTCAGTCTCGTATCGAGCAAAAATATGGGACTGTAAGAAGTGAAAAAATCAAATTTTTTCACCAAATAGTTTTTCTTAAACAAGTATTTTGTAGCAGCCAGAATGGCACCTCCCAGCTCAAGTAGCAGTATTTGGTGAGCAATAGGGAATGCAGAGAGCGCGTCGGTATTAGCGAAAGGGTTAAGGTCTTTTTCCTGAAGTATTTCCCTGTTTAGCAAAGTTACCCCGTGTAGGTACACGTGCACGCAGTCAGCATTTGTTTTAGAGAGTGACAGGTCTGGCAACTCTTACATAAATACCGTGTGCTGCAGCTGAATACACCGAAACGACTGATGTCATTTGTAGACACCGGAAACCGAACGGTCGGAAATGCAGAGCAAACGTGGGCACCGCACATATGTAGGACACGCAGGCGACGTGAGTGTTTAACACTTCGGCTTAAACTGGTTTCAGTTTTTTACCAAATCTGGTCAGTTACATTCTCGTGCAAATTCGTTTAGCATTAATGGCACATTTAGCACCGGACTTCCCCGTGTCATAGACACCGTTCTCGTCTGTGCCGTTCGACTCGAAGAGTATCACTTACGGATACAATTCTCGCACGACGAAGAAGTAATCTCAAATCTCGGAATATAATGTGAAGGTCCATTTATTTACTGAGGAAATGGCATACACCTGCACAATTTGAGAAAGAGAACGGTGACACCCGTTATCGGATTTCCCGCACGGACCTCGGTCGGCAATTGCGAGTCGGCCACACGTCCCGTGTCGACCGTGCGGTCTCTCGGGGCGAAATCTGCGAACGAAAGTCTGCCGAAGGACAAAACGGGAGCTGCGGCCGGGCCGCCACACCTGCGGAGCTGGCACTGGGAGCGTGGCTGCCACACGTACTCGTCTGATGGTGAGCGGGACGTGTAGCTTGAACGGGTGAGATTGCTGATACGGGCTCCTAACTTTCAAGATTACGTCCCAAAAGAATATGACAAATTTACAATTTCGTAGATTGGATACCACCTCGGTAAAGTTCGTGACTTCGAGCACCCTGCCATTTATCGCACCAAATAGAAATTCTGCCCGAGTCGTCCCGTATCCTGGGACAGTCACTCGACGACTGCACTGCCGGTACACTACACACGGTGTCACGGGAGAACGGTTGCAGATTGCCGCTCGCACGTCCTTCAGGTTATTTGTGTGTGTGTAGAGAACGGGCGTGGTCGTATCACACTTCCCCGGAGCAGCACTGACACTACCCTTGTCTCTGACGAGCGCTTGCTGTTGTCGTCGACGGTAGAGTTTTCTCATTTTCTTTTGAGTGTTTTAGAGTGGATAAATGAGTGGACGTCAGGTTTGAATTATTTAATGAATTTGTACACAGAAAATTGACAGTGGAGTACGTTCAATTTTGTATAGAGGCTTTGCGTGAAAATGCTTCTCGTTTGTTGTCTTTTCTCTTCTGTGCAAAATTCTTTTGACAGCAGAGATAAAAATGTGTACAGTTGTGAAAGACGTAGCCGCGTGTCTGGGAAACTAATGAAAATGATAATATGCAGGAGGGCTGTAACTAATTTCTCTTTCTGGTCTCTTCAAACAGCCGGCTGCGTACATACACGCTTTGAGTTACAGTATTTCTTTTCAGTGGAAAATGCGACAAAGTGCAGACCGTTTACACATTCCGGTTCACGACCTGCCGTTCATTCACAAACACGAGTTAATCTCTCACTCGACTGTCGATAACAACTGTGATCGCCTTCACTCTAAAGTAATTGTCTGTTCCTATGTCCGAAGAAGTAAACCGGGGTGTATACGACCCGGGAGATCTGGGAAAAACCCAGGAATTTTTTCATACGTGAGAAACCCGTGAATTTTTTAGAATTCTGGGAATTTTTCGTTGTTTTAGTTTTCAGTTAAATTTTTGTAATTTCGACTGGTAAGAACTGATACTCTAACAAAGTATATTATTGTGTCCCGCTACTGCAGAATAATACTGCAGCATTAAAACATGAACGAGAGGAAAAACAAAAATAAAACTTAAATTGCGAAGGAAATGAGCCGTATAAAATAACACAGTGCTCGTACAAGCGTCTGCCGACAGCAAGATGTGTCAAAGGCTTTCGGAAGACTATGCAATACTTCGTAACAACTAATTGCCTCCGATGAGCGTGACGTCACAACTGTTTGCATTAGACTCATTTAATCGATTACGAGCAAGCTTTTGCACACGCACAGTAGAGTCACGTACGAGTAGTACCTTCTCCCACTTCTGGCTACAGAAATATGGCTGTTGGCTGTGTAAGCAGCAGTAGCAGCAACCTGCCACACCGTACCCTGAAAAATATTACCGGCACACCCGAGCTGCCAGATTCACGCGTGCGCTGCAGACCCGGACTTAGTGGGGGGTGAGAGCAAACCGGGGTATGTGAACCGGGCAGCAATTTCAGGGGGAGGGGGCAAATTCATATTCTTGAGGGAAAAAACCTCGTTTCACAAAGCACCTAGCATCCAGCGCACGTCAGTCTATCGATTATTCGTATGATTTTGAAATGCACCCCTGCTGGTTTTTGAACACATTCTAAATTCGTTTCTGAATGAATTATAAGTTGATTTTTGAATGCATGCAGAATGTATGTGATGTTCCTGCTAGGGAATCCTTGGCACACCTAGACAAAAACTTTCATACAGACAAAACGGGACGAGGCTATACGAGCTGAGCTGGGCGGAATAAAGCCAAAGTGGTGAATGCCACCTGCTGCTTGTTTATGTGGTGGATTCGGTTTGCGAATGTTCAGCGTTGTTATAATTACTAGCGAAATCCATAGATTCGGACTAACAGAGTGGAAATAAATGACTAACAGGAATAATAGGTAAGAAAGATTACGTATTATCTTGTCAGTGTATCCAAGAAAGTGAAATTTTGACAGAAAATTTTTGGCCAGATCGCTACACTAGAAAGGGCCAGTTGTAGGCCCCAGCTAGCTCCATTCTGGGAGTAGCGCGGAAAACGCATTGTACGAACACGTAATAACACCTAACTGGAGAATAATTGCTGGATAATTAAACCGGTGATTATGGCAGGGTCAGTAAAGTTAACTGGAGAACGAGTTTTGACAGTGGTAGGGATAGTTACAGTATTAGTGATGACAAGACTGTTTGTTAGAATGAGGAAGGAGAAGTAATGGGGGTATTACACAAATTACTGAAGAATATGATGATTCCAAATTTATACAAAAATTTTGTTCTACTACTTTTCGGTCCCTTGCATGAGAAACTGGAGCATATGAATGAAATGTGAACTATTTCCTAACGTAAAGCTGTTTGCTTGTAGTAAGCCAAATAGGTATTTCGTATTGGTACTTCGTGAATTATATTCTGTTGTATTATAAAAATGATTATTATTGCCAAAACAGTCTCGCTTATTTGGTGTGTGTTACAATTGCTGCAATGTTAGAAAGGCCTATTTTGTTTTGTTCGGCACACAGTGACAAAATAGACGTAATCAGATCGAGAAACCACACCAGTCTTGGGTACTATTTGTATTAACAGCTTTTTCAGTATTAGACGATGACATTTCTATTTTTCGCATAGCAAAACGTTTGACGAACTTTGATAAGGTAATAGTTCTTTCACAGAAAGGAAAGCACGCCATGTAAAGCTGTAGCAAGATTACAGAGAAAAATCGCTAGGGCCTAAGGATTGAAGAAGTGTGTATTTTCTTCTTGCCTGTCTCTTGTCTTTACTGGTTTTAGGTATCCTATATTTAATTTTGTGTCACTCACAAGAACAAGTTATTAGCTAATAGGCAATAAAGACTCCAGATTTTCTGAAGAGTTCTTGTTCTCCTCCTCCTCCTCCTCATCCTCATCATCATCACCATCACCATCACCATCATCATCATCATCATTTAAGACTGATTATGCCTTTCAGCGTTCAGTCTGGAGCATAGCCCCCCTTATAAAATTCCTCTGTGATCCCCTGTTCAGTGCTAACATTGGTGCCTCTTCTGATGTTAAACCTATTACTTCAAAATCATTATTAACCGAATCTATTTACCTTCTTCTTGGCCTGCCCCGACTCCTCCTACCCTCTACTGCTGAACCCACGAGTCTCTTGGGTAACGTTGCTTCTCCAATGCGTGTAACATGACCCCAACATCTATGCCTGTTCGCCCTGACTGCTACATCTATAGAGTTCATTCCCAGTTTTTCTTTGATTTCCTCATTGTGGACACCCTCCTGCCATTGTTCCCATCGACTAGTACCTACAATCATCCTCGCTACTTTCATATCCGTAACCTCAACCTTATTGATAAGGTAACCTGAATCCACCCAGCTTTCGCTCCCGTACAACAAAGTTGGTCGAAAGATTGAACAGTGCACAGATAACTTAGTCTCGGTACTGACTTCCTTCTTGCAGAAGAGAGTAGATCGTAGCTGAGCGCTCACTGCATTAGCTTTGCTACACCTCGCTTCCAGTTCTTTCACTATGTTCCCATCCTGTGAGAATGTGCGTCCTAACTTGAAACCGTCCACCTGTTCTAACTTTGTTCCTCCTATTTGGCACTCAATCCGTTTATATTTCTTTCCCACTGGCATTACTTTCGTTTTGGAGATGCTAATCTTCATACCATAGTCCTTCCATTTATGATCTAGCTCTGAAATATTACTTTGCAAACTTTCAATCGAATCTGCCATCACAACTAAGTCATCCGCATATGCGAGACTGCTTATTTTGTGTTCACATATCTTAATCTCACCTAGCCAGTCTATTGTTTTCAACATATGATCCATAAATAGTATGAAAAACAGTGGAGACAGGTTGCAGCCTTGTCTTACCCCTGAAACTACTCTGAACCATGAACTCAGTTTACCGTCAACTCTAACTGCTGCCTGACTATCTATGTAAAGACCTTTAATTGCTTGCAAAAGTTTTCCTCCTATTCCATAATCTCGTAGAACAGACAATAACTTCCTCCTAGGATCCCGGTCATATGCCTTTTCTAGATCTATAAAGCGTAGATACAATTCCCTGTTCCACTCGTAACACTTCTCCATTATTTGCCGTAAGCTAAAGATCTGGTCCTGACAACCTCTGAGAGGCCTAAACCCACACTGATTTTCATCCAATTTGTCCTCAACTAATACTCGCACTTTCCTTTCAACAATACCTGTGAAGATTTTACCCACGACGCTGATGAAAGAGATACCTCTGTAGTTGTTACAATCTTTTCTGTTTCCATGTTTAAAGATTGGTGTGATTACTGCTTTTATCCAGTCTGATGGAAACTGTGCCGAATCCCAGGCCATTTCAATTATCCTGTGTAGCCATTTAAGACCTGACATTCCACTGTATTTGACGAGTTCCGACTTAATTTCATCCACCCCAGCTGGTTTATTGCACTGCAATCTATTGACCATTTTCTCCACTTCCTCAAATGTGATCCTATTTCCATCATCATTCCTATCCCCTTGTACGTCGAAATCTGAAACATTACTGACCGTATTTTCACCTACATTGAGCAACTCTTCAAAATATTCCCTCCATACTGCCCAAGGCATCAACAGGATTCACCAGCAGTTTTCCTGACCTGTCCAAAATACTTGTCATTTTCTTTTTACCTCCCTTTCGAAGACTGCTGATTACACTCCAGAATAGTTTTCCAGCAGCTTGACCCATAGTCTCCAACCTGTTTCCAAAGTCTTCCCAAGATTTCTTCTTGGATGCTGCAATTATCTGTTTGGCTTTGTTTCTTTCTTCAACATAACTTTCTCTGTCTACCTGAGTTCTAGTATGTAGCCATTTTTGATACACCTTCTTTTTCCTTCTACAGGCTGCCTTGACTGTGTCATTCCACCAAGCTTTGCTTCATCCTACCTTTACACACTACTGTTCAAAAACATTCTTTACCCACTTCTAGTACTGTGTCCCTGTACTTTGTCCATTTCTTTTCCAATGACTGTAATTGACTGCATTCAACTAACTGGTACCTTCCTGAGATCTTGTTCTCCTGGTTACAAATAATCCTATCCAGTATTAATTGCGAGGGGTCAAACTGGATGACTGGGAGCAGGAGAGGCACTACAGAACATTTTAATTTCCACTGTCCTGAAATAGTTTGATGGCATCCATCACAAAATACACACGGTTGAGTTCCACAGAGCGAAATAATACGACAACGTGTGGTATAAGATGGTTGTTTGAAGAGACGTGGCACTGCACTGAACACTTAGGACCAAATAACGCGTCTTACATTTCCTCGAAGATATATGTTTTATGTATCAGACTCTTCAGAGAGATGTCCGCTACAAAATGAACTTATTTTTGAACAGTTTTTGATGTTCTGGTGCACATAGCAGTGTGAGTTATAGTCAGGGAGTGGGTAGTCTGCACGTGACCCGTGTTTACATTTAGTGATTTTTCTGTTTCCTCTTTGTTTACTTCTCTCACGTCAAATGAAAACAAGATGGATTTCTGTGGCTGGGAGCTATCAGGTGAATTAAAATACATTCGCATAATTACTGTAGGTTATAATATGTTACTCATTTCAGATTTTATTTTATTTCCACCTTTCTGACAGTCAAGCATTAATTGCCTTGCAGAACAATGAAGTTATTTTTGTTGGTTTGCTAAAGAAATTTTGCTTTTATTAAGCTTTCCTGCTGAGGCAGTCAATTTATTTGAAACGAAGTGTTTAATTCCACACTATTGGCTACTTTAAACTATTCGCTGCATTTCAAGTGCACGTTTTCATTATCTAGCATGTACGAAATTATAGCATAATGAAGAACCAAACATGAGCTAATACAGTACTGGCACTCCAAGAAAATTTACGTCCCGAAAACCAAACCAAAAACCTTAATATCAGGTCGAGGCCTACGTCATTGGCAGTCTGGACATACGAATGTGCGCTTTAAGGCGAACTATGCATTTTAGTATGATTCACGAAATTCCAACACTCTTGGAGTATCCTCTGGTGTCTTGTTTCTTTTCTGACATAATTTAAGATCTTTTAATGTCTTACACGTATGAACATACGTAGCTGCGCAAGCACGGTGACACCTCTTATCTGGCGTTCTCTGGCAACTGCTGAAATTAATCTATTTCTAACAGGTCGCGGGAAAATATTGCGAATTGTTGCTCGAAAAGCTTCATTTTCAAAGTAAATTTCTTTTTACGCAAGATGAACTACGTGTGAGAATGCACGATGAATCTCTTAAATTGCAGAGCATTTACTCTTTTTTAAAAATCAACTCTTTGATGACGATCCATTTAGAGGAATTTCGAGCCCAGATGACCAGAGATTTACATCGGTATTAAAAATTTTACTGGCGTATTTGTGTGATGTATCTTAAATTGTAACATGCGCTTAACACATCAGCATTGTATGTGAAACCTAGCTTCTCTAGCTTATGAATGTTTGAGACAATTATCATATGCGAAATTTTTACTTCTCTTGTAGCAACACTATGTATATTAATTTAAACCGTTGACTTTTCCTGTTGGTGGAATCTGAATTTATACTTTCGTAATACAAAAATATGCAGTTTATCTGTTGCTGGATGTCAAAGATCTTTCCAAAACGTGTTTTTTCCCCTGAGTTCCATTTTCTAAAGTGCCGGGAAATTCTATGCTGCTGTATAAAACCATATCCATTCAAAGGATAAGTTTTACAGTTCCAAGGGAAAGTATACTGTCACACGGAAGAAGTGTATTTTCACCCGGGAGAAAATGTATTTTTAACCTGAAGATTCGGGAAAAACCTGGAATTTTTTTTTTTTCTTTGTCCGCATATACATCCTGTAAACAGAAACACACTCTGTGCGGCACCTGCCGTGGCATCAGGATTTCAGCCGACCGACCCCGTCTGCCTCGTGTCGCCCGAGGCGTATCTCTCACAGGATAGTAAAACACAAAATGAGCATCAGAACGTACTAAAAATATTATCCGTGTGTAAATAAGAGTGCTTCTCGGACTACTTGCACATTGTCGTCCCTTTCACTCGATATTAAATTTCCAAAACTTTAGTTCTGCCGAATCCCGTACCTTCTCAGCTGTACGAAATGCGCAGATCGGCCTGTTAATCGGCGTTACTACCGCCGGAGACTCCCGTCGGCAATTCGTGGCCCCCGCACGTGTCCTCCGACCTTCGAGCACACGGCTCACCGGCCCTCTCTTCCCGTTTCAGATGATGCGGCGCGACAGCGGGGGTAGCCTCCCCGACCTCCACCACCCGCTGCCCCCATAGTCCGAGCGGTGGGCGGCGCAGCCGGGGGCGGAGAAGCGCGTGTGGGGCGCACTGCTGCTGCCGTCACCGCCGCCGCCACCGGGGCCGCGCTCCCCGCCCCCGGGGCTCTGGTGACCGGGGGCGGCGCGCACTCGCCGCCATCGGCCGCACTGCCGCCGCCGACTCACTTCGGCACCTCTCGCTAAATATTCAGTACAACGTTTTGCTCTGGTAGCGAACTAGTGAAGATGACGTGCAAACATTTCTTATCGTTAGTGCCGTAGTATAGTTCTGCTAGCCTGTTTTTGTAGATGGCATTCTTCTGTAATGTGTAAAGAGGAAAGCTTAAACGTGGATCGTGTCAGAAATTTGCTCGTCACGTCCGGATACGTTATTCTCACTGTAATTTTTTTCACTACGATATGTATTCTTTCTGTTTCTCGTACTTTTTCTAATGACTGAGGTCTGCTTTCTCCTTTTCCTGGGCCCAACTTTTGCATTTGTGTAGTTTTTTATTCTGCGGGGATTCGAGAAAAGTAGACGAGTGTCACGTACGTAAGTGGAATTCTCACTCTGCCCATTCACTCCTAATTCTGACATCCCATTTGGCCCGGCTCGTAATTTGAAGGCCGTTTTGTCGGGCACGCATTTATGAAGTAAGTGAAATGTTTATCGGATTTGTTGGGTGTCGTGAAATAGACTCGTTACCGTAAGGTGTTTCATCTGTACTAAAGAATGGACACTTCGTATGTGTCTATCGCGAAGAGTTAAGTGTTGCTTTCATTATGGCTGCTAGAGATTTTCTTTTATTATAAAATATGAGCTAGTTTCCTTTTATTATACAGAACTGAAAGATTCGTAGATAAAAATGTAAAAGTTCTACGAGGAGCGAAAATATCCCGGAATTGGGCTTCATTTTAAACACAGTATTTTTGAGAAACAGCCTATGCATTTTCCATCATCTAGCAGTGTTCAGCTGCACGTATCACGTTTATTGCGCAATGATGTTGCTTAAATCAGGGATGTTATACCTACTAATGTGTTTCCAATCTGCTAACTAGCTGTGTGCCGGTTGTAAAAAAATAAAATATTTCTAGACATTCTTTCTTTTTATCGTTTTTACTTGTACACTGGTAGGATATTTTGCAGTGTTACCACATTGTGCACCTCACCTCGGGTCTTCATTTGCCCTTTCTTCTTCTTCTTCTTCTTCTTCTTCTTCTTCTTTTTGATTGTGACCCCTGTCAGCAATATTTGAGAGCATGCATAAATTTTTCTGGGACTGCCTCTTTTGAGAGGGCTGCCGCTTTTGAGTGTCTTCGGTCGCTTCTGATGGATTGAAGTTTTGTAAAGTCTTGAGCTTCTCTACAGAAATGTAATTTCCACTGTCTGGAGTGTACTATAGTCCTTTGCTCTTGTTATCCAAATTTCCCTACTGCACAAAAATATCGAACTAAAAATAAAAAAGTAATTTGTGTGTCTTTTGTATAGAGTTCCTCATAGCTTTTGCACTTACCTGGCAAACTAGCTTCACTATTCCTTCTTTTAATGTAGGATGACACATTTCTTCTTCGGATACGGAAAATTCGGTGCAAAGAAGTAAATAAATGAAATAGTGAAGGCCCGATATATTGTTTTTAGGGAAACGTCGAGTAAGGGATGGACACAGATTAGTGTTTCCTGTACAATAGTCACATCCTAGCGTCGTTAGTTTGTTCTGAGGTGAAAACGGAACTTCGACATAACTTCACACCTCGGTGATACTTGTCACTGTATCACACACAGCTGCCAACTGTTCGAGACTTCCTCTTTAATTCACCACTCGAGAACGTCGACGGTGGGTTGCCGTGCGTCGAAAAATGGATTTGATAAAATGGAATGCCAGAGGTGACTGCACATTGGGCACAGCCGAGGTATCAGAGTGAAATAGTAGTACTGTAGTAGAGGGTGCGAAGGAAACAGTGCGCTACACTCGACAAAAGAAAGGACTCGTGTTCAGTATTGCGACAGAGCACTCGATTCAGGAGTTAGTGCCGAGGGAGCATTACGCGTTGTCAGTTGCAGAGCACATAAGAAATCGATTGCAGGTACTGAACACCACAGGTCCCCGTCTGATCTTACCTTCGCAGCTCTTACCGAGCCACGTCATTCTGAGCAACTTCAAAAAATATATATGAACTCGCAGAAAATACGGTGTAGCCAAATCTCAAAACATCGCAAAGGGAAAGATCGGCACGGGAACGAGCAATTACTTGCAGTAGGTTAACGTGTTAAGTCAGTGCGAGTGTATACGATCGAAAGCGAGGAACTTAACTGTGTGTTCGACTGAAGCTCTGGCACAGTGCAGTGACCCGAGGGTAGAAATCCCACCCGATCCTATCCTCCTGTTCCCCAGGTCCTCTCCTCACCACAGAATGGCAGAGTGAAGCACTGCGTGCCGTGTATTCCTCGTACCGAATGTGAGTCTCACCTCTTCCACTCGACACTCTCCCTGCTGCGGACTGTCTGTTATTTGGTAATTCACTCACAAGTATTTTTTTTTCTCTAATTGATCCTTTACTGGGCCCAGGAAAAGGCCATTTGTACATTAATCTAATGTAACTCTTTTGTGCCCTCGTGGTACTGTTTTGAGAGCCTACGTGCGTTTCTAATGAGAGATTGCTGTGTTTGTATATTTCCAGTATTTGCTGTACTGTGTAATCGGACGTACTGTTAAGGTGAGTCTCTTCGAGGAGGAGAAGAGAGGAGGATAAACGATTTAAAACCTCAGGGATAAATGACGTATTTGTATCGCGCTGTGTGCCTCACTCTACGCGGAAGTATTAGGTGTACGAATCCGTGTCCGTCATCTCGGTCTCCCGAATAGTAGTGTTAAGTAATGTCGAGTAGAACGGTCCGACTTCACGGATCTTGCCGACAGTCGGGTGTGTTTGTTGGCAGAAAACTTCAGGGATTATTTTAAAAAAATGTAAAAGTGATGATTATTTAGCTATCGTCCATTTTAGGGAATGCCTGTAGAGCCTCAACTTCGAACGTGGGGTAGAACAGTCCGAAATGCGAACCTCTCGGAAGTGGCCGAGGCACGTCGTGTCGTCCGTGTGTAGGTCAGGTGCGGGAAACGGGCAGTGGCTGTTATTTGGCAATTCACGCGATAGCTTGCCGCTGGCACCTTCGGGTTAAAGGTGACATCGTGCGAAGTGTATTTCTCAAATTACAATATAGGTGTAGTTCGTCCTGCCTCCGATTTTGAGCCAGTATTACTTCTCTCGAGGGTGTAAACTCGAACAGAAATCCTCACCGTATTGAGATTTTCCGGTTGTAGAAACTGCAATGCCTCACTCTGCCAAAGTAAAGTTCGAGGTCGCACGCGCCAGAAGGGACGAGAATCGGGAACTCGACACGAGTGCGATTTTACAGTGACCGAAACGGGCACGAAGGTGGTGCTCTAAATTTCTAAGTCATTAAAAATACTAAATACATTACTCGGAGGAAAATACGGCACGGTGGTACATTACATTTGTTAGCAGTCTTTTTAATCGGGGCGAATCGTTGACCGATTTATGGACGACCGAGTGTTCGCCGGCATGCCGAAACTGCGAGCTGAGGAGCTCGACTGTGGAATAAAATGTGTACACTTCACAGGTAGTGAAGTCGGCGAAGGAGCACGGGTCGAAAATAAAACTGACGTGTGGAACCTGGGACATTTCTGTCCCGAGGCACGAGTTTCATCTCCGACCGGCGCTCTCGTGCTGGCAGTATCGCCTGCGAAGTGTGCTCACCTTACTCCACAGTACGGCTTCGGAATTCACACTTCTGGCATTTCGGCGCAGGAACGGGCACGGTTGCACACGGCGACCGTCGTCGACGATTCGATTCGGAGGCAGTTCGCAGTCAGTACTTCACAGAGAGAAGTGTCGTCACCACGGGTAGGCGCCAGAGTATCCCCTCTTCGCGAAAACTTTCGTAACTTGCGAGACGTGCCGTGCCGTTCGGTTCCCAAACTCCCCACAAAAATGGTGGCTCGGTGACAGCGATTGGGAAGAACTCTTCGAAAAGTCGGCCTCGAGTGAGCTGGAGTGACTGGCCAAACAGGTAGTTAGCTAGCCGGCTGGAGCTCCCCTTTCACTCCCATTTGCAGCCGCTGCCGGTTCCTGTTGTGTTATCTGCATTTACCTTACAGAAAAGGATTTGCGAGTCGGTTCCATCCTCTGCGGCCCGGAGCTACCGGTTGCAGATTCTCGACAGGTTAACCGAGGTACGGGTTTACTTTTCTCTATTAAAAGTGCAGAACTTATTGTTTACTCTTTGACAGATTTTGTTCCACTTTCTGTCTGAAAATTACATCTCCACAAATGATAATTTTTTTCATTTTGCCGTCGGTATAGGTCTACATATTTTTACCCTACACTCGCATTTAATTGTGGCGGGCGGAAGCATTTTTGTCGACATTCGTCAGTCTGTCTCACGTCCCTCTCGTAATACGGAAATGTCGGATTTTTGCTCACCATCCACTTTCTTATTTCGGGACTACACGCGATAGGACAGTACACCGTACCTCGTAGAAGTAACTGTCGCACGAATGGCGCACCGTGTCGCCGTACACGTTCTGTAATGTCGTTTCTCGGTCTAATTGTAATTGTACTGTTGTGTGAATGTGTGAAGAAGGGGGGCAGTGTAGTGTCAGATCTCGACTCCACCCGTACGACACGTTCCGGTGTAACGTGTAGTGTCGCGGCCCAATGTAGGATTCCTCTCGGTCACAATTCGAGTGCCACTTTTCTTCTGTTGTGTGAGAAGCCAAAATCTGCTGCCCCTGTTCCCCTTTATTCTCGTTTCCACCTGTCATTCTCTTTACCTGGCAGAAGACTGCTTTAAAGAAGTGGAGGTCGTCCAGTAAATAAGGGGCAGGTGTGTCGCTCCAGTTGTGGCAAGGGAGGTATTTTGAGCAGAGCTAGGACCACTCTGTACTGTTCGGAACAAAAATAAAATTGTGTGTGGAGCTTGTGGCCTTCACACACTGTCTGTTAGTAATCCAAATCTGTGACAGGAAACTGTAATTGAAAAGATTCATTTTCGGTTTGCACACTGTAGCATCTAGAACACAGTGTAATTGATTACGAATTTCTAGAAACCCTATGAAAGACACACAAAAACATAATGTGCTCCGAAGACATTCCAGTACCGCAGATGAACTTATGCGAGCTAATAATTGGAACAGAGTATTTTGGGGAAAAAAGCAGAACAGCATTTTGCATCCTAACATAAACCTTTTGTGGTAGGAATTTTGTGGGGGCTGTAGATTTTTGCTGTTCTGCCGGAAAATGGGGAGAATTGTTCCGATCGGTTCTGCAATGTATTCCGCTCTTTCTGAAATGTCGGGCACTGAAATACTTATACAGTTACCGCAGTGTCTGTGAAACATATTCTATTACTTCGAGGCGTGGGCTGTCGACAGGTGTCACTTTCTTTTCCAGATCTGTCAGATAATTGTATCCTCAGCTTTTACCCGCAAGCCCAACTGTTCACGGTATGACGGTTACTTTACTGATTCGATAAATGTTCACTGTTGTGTACGTACTACCTGTGCAGATGCCGTACTGATGATTTTGTACAAAATGAGAGGCAAATTTGATGGAATATAACTAAATATCTGACCATTAGTTTGTACACAAAAGTCTGACAATATATAATAAATGCTCAATAAGATAGAAAGAAACAGTATAGAAGTGAGTGTTACAGGAAGAGGATATTAGTAGAGAAAAGGGTGAACCAGTTGTTACAGTAATCCGAATTTCTCTCGTTTGAAATCAGCTGTATTATTGATGCAGTCTTAGCAAAATTTTAGTCCCCAGTCAATAAGTTTTGATGCACACTTATTAAATAATGGAAGACAGTATTTCAAACGTTTGTATACTTGTCGAATAAATTTGTACACCACTGTTATAAGACTGCAGAATTTTTGGAAGTGAACTCCTCTGTAGTCTGCTCGTTGTATGGGAATCAGTTTGACTGAAGTGAAGTGTGTAATATTAGATACTCAATTTCGTGTAAACAGAGATTGAAATTTTAATAACCAGTCGCGTTAAAATTCGGTGAAACTAAACCTTTGCGGACAGAGATAGTATAGGTGGGAGCAGAAATTGCGATCTCAAAATTGACGCAACACGCGCTCCTATAATACTGGATGACCTCTGTACCGTGCAGTTCTACTGGGTCGGATAGCCTCAATTTTTCTTATGTGACAGCAAATGTTTACAAACAATGTAATAAATTATTTTTAAAGCCGGTACGGCTATTTTTTATAGTTACAGTAACTGCATAGCATTGTACAATTGAAGTATGTTCGTGTTTGCCCTCCTCATACGAGACATGTATGTGTGTACGTACGTATGTCCCCCACTGTCTCTCTCTGTGCCCTTCACGTGTGTCGAGTCTGAATGTCTCCGTGCTGACTGTGTCGGCAGTGGAGTGTATACTATTACCGTCAAGTGGTAGCTAGTGACCTTTTTTCATCTCTCGATCTTACGCCTAATGTGTGTTTGATGGTCTGTTTTAGAAAAGTTAGGTAAATGTAATTGTGATGAACGTGTGTTCTTTGAACTTTGTTCTAGGTTTTAAAATGTTTCCTTTTTTGTCATTTTTGTGTCCTTTGGTACTAGGTGTAAATATTCATTGAACAATGTTCTGATATGAGATGTGAAATAATCTTTTTTTAAGTTGTACATATGGACAGCAAATTTGTCCTTTAGTGAGAATATTCTATTACAAATTACTTCCATTTTATAAACAAATGTAATAAAAATTGTGCCACAAAGTATATATTTTTGGTGTTCATTTAACCTGTCGGGAAAGTCTCCACAGTTTAAGGCAAACGAACGTACGGGGTACCGAACAAAATTTGCGACCAGATTGAGGATTTCTCGGGAGTGACGGTGCGGCACATCATCTCGAACGGAGACTCGCTGACAGATGTAGAATTTCTGCAGGTGTGCTGCGACTGTGTAGGCTCGCGCTGTCGTGGAGCGGAACGACCCTACGGGTGAGATTGCCTTCGCGTTTCGATTCGATCGTTCGGTGGAGGGTGGTCGAGGTTTACGAGTAATGCTGGGCATTCGCTGTCGTTCTACGCCGCAGGAAGTGAATCGGAGGGGGGCCGTCTCGGTTAAAGAACGACGTCGACGTAACCTTTACTGCACTCGTGAGGGTGGCATTGGCTTTTTCTGGTGGTGGTGAGCCCGGACGCTTTGTCGTTTTTATTTCGGTTCGAAATGGTGACACGTGACTAGTCTCCGGCCACCACTCGAGTCGGGAACGCATTCCCTTCCCGAGCACAGTGGGCCGTTCGACACGTTTCTCGGTGTGGTCAGAGACTTCGGTGCTCCCGTCGGCCACACACTTTGTGCACGTGCAGTCGTTCCTTCACGACGGTGCGAATACTTCAGACTCTCGATCCGATTACGGCAGATGCGGCTTTCACTGTCACCCGGCTGTCCCGGGTAATGAGTGCATCCTCTGGCTGGACGATGTCGTCGGTAGTGCAGTGTGGCGCTCCAGACCGTGCGTCGTCGGCTAACGATACCCGTCCTTCCCTGAAGTGCCACGCCTCGACGATTGTGAGGGACGTGCAGTATTCACCGTACATTTGTGACATTCGTCGACGAATGTCCGTTCCTCTTACTCCTTCTGCTGTCAGAAAACAAACGACACTTCTGTCGGTGCATCCGTGTCACTGTTTGCAAGTTTGCAATACGACTGGCAGCGTTGGACCATTGACGGATGCGGCTGCTAGCTCTGTATAATCACATGACTCGCACGCGTGCCCTCTGGCGACGGGCTGTGAACTTGCGAGCTCTGGTCGGAACCGCACCTCATTACACGCGCCACGATATTACCGTCCTGTCACCGGGGTGTGCATTCTGGACTCCGGCTCGTTTCTTTTTGAACGCTCCTCGTACGAAGGCTCGCTGAGAACTGTGGCTTCTCCTGTGTCTCATTATATGTGAAACTTCGGAGATTTAATGTATCTGAGTACGACAAAAGTACCGGTATGTTGCAAAGTTCTGGTTCCAATGATAACTTCACAAACACTAACACTTAAAATTCCAGTAAGTTAAATTTGTCAACCACGTTTCCAATTAACATTTAAGT
Organism: Schistocerca americana; assembly: GCF_021461395.2. NCBI lineage: Eukaryota > Metazoa > Arthropoda > Insecta > Orthoptera > Acrididae > Schistocerca > Schistocerca americana. Next base: position 207,586,990 of record NC_060129.1, on the reverse strand, counting down.
TGCTACATAATTATAGCGAGATGTACAATATGAACACAGTTTGGTGTTACTTAAAATGTGTTTTATAGATCCAAAGACTTTTATTGCAGAGAACTGTGAGCTGACATTGTTTACATATCAATAGCAGAAAATGTGTTTTACAGTCACACAGTTTAGTGATTGTATTGACTGTGTAATTGAAAATTACTCAGTTGCGAGTTAACGAGTCAGTCAGAATTAGTTATGTACTAAACACATAAAAAACAAAGTTCAGTAGTACTCAAAGTGAGTAGATACAATATGTGAGATCGGTACCGTAATGTGCAGTTAAACCAAAATATTGTCATATTGCCAGGTACCGAATGTGTGCTTCTCGAGCCGGCCGGTGTGGCCGTGCGGTTCTAGGCGCTTCAGTCCGGAACCGCGCGACTGCTACGGTCGCAGGTTCGAATCTTGCCTCGGGCATGGATGTGTGTGATGTCCTTAGGTTAGTTAGGTTTAAGTAGTTCTAAGTTCTCGGGGACTGATGACCACAGAAGTTAAGTACCATAGCACTCGGAGCCATTTGAATTTTGTGGTTCTCGTGTGTGCCAAATTACGAGGTGCCCCTGGGAAACGTAATTGAACCCTTGCTGGTCACCTGACAGACAGTGTTAACAGTAATGTAAAACTTTTTGCAGTTATGTGTAATTAAGTACTATCTGACAACTTGAAAGTGGTCAATTGACAACTGGTTAAGATGTGCAGAAAGGTGAAATACTGTGCTTCACAAACTACTGGACGGTAGTATCCTATGATTATAATATAGTGAGTAACAGCTGTAATTACTGAATTCTTACAAAGGAGACTCGCTTGCAAATCCTCCCAGTTCTACTTCAAATAATGCTAGAGTCTGTGGGACACATGACTAACGGGGAATTAAGAGCGTATTCGAAGTAAGGCACTGCGGACGATCACGGGCTCGTCTGACTCGCAGGAAAGCGTCACAGAAAGGCACAGAAACTTGTAGCAGTTAATAAGAAAGGAAAAGAGAAGAAAATAAAAGGTTGAAAATGTGGGAAGAAATGGTGAATGAAAAGGGGTTTTTTAAAATCGTTAATGACTGTGACAAAGGGAATAATGAAATGCAAATCGGACTTCGTATTACAGAAAAGTTATCGGACTTCGTGATTCGGAAAAGCTATTGTTGGGGTGGTCTTTGTGGCACTTCTGAGCAAAAGTCAAACCAATTTCCACTTCAAAAATTATTTGAAAGAGAACAGAGAATAACAAAATGTGATTAACAGGGGGAAATGGCGTAGATAAGAGTTCATCCATTACCGTGTTAACACGTCTTCTCTCGTGCGGCGTCCAGGTCTTGTTCTCCAAAAATCTCCTGCTTCATTTCTGCGTGAAAAGTCTTAGCTGCTCCGAAATTTTGCAATAAATTTCACTGTCCAGGATATACTAATGTATACAAATCAAAATTGTCTTGATATTAAATGCAATGTATTTTATGTTGCTGCTTCCATCCTCCAAATTTCATACAAATTTTCACAATACGTCTGCACATCAATAAGTTTTCTCGTCTTCCACTCTCAAGAGACAAAAGAGTTACAATTTTAGTACCTTCATTTTCTTGTATATTTTCTCTGCCGTCAAGCGCTCATACATCTGTGACGGTATAATTTATATCTGAGGGAACGAGTGTAGTGCGGTGAAATTCAAAGTCCCGCTACATTGCCCCCTCGACTGTCACGCTAAAACATTTAGCGTGGCAGGCTAGCAAACAATATAATAGATATACCTAAATGTCAATATATGCATATTTTCATAGGAAAGGCCATGTGCATTCATAGGGGATAATCTTTGTCAGTACTTACTTTCTAAACCTATATACTAAATACAATTGTCACAGTTTTGATCATTTTTACAAAATTAATATACATATATTTACATAGAGTTTGTTTGAACAAGCTGCTCGCCAGCGCAGTTAATGTTGTGCGCTTCCAGCGTTGGTTTCCCAATGCATCTCTGGCAGCACGTAGTCTTTGCGCATGCGCAATAGCATCACTGAATTTCGCGTGCGGCAGTTTCAAAATCGCCGTGTTATGACAGTCTTGAACAGTATTCACTTTCACATAGTGTTCATTACAAGTTGTTATTCCCGCATAAATGGCGTGTTAAGTCCGGAGACACCATAAGATTGAGCGTGTGCGTGATCTGAAGCAAAGTTCATGTCTTCTGTTACGGCACAACACTCCAGGTCCTTGTGTGTTTTCATGACTGTTGTTCCCGGGGCATATGTGGTCGATTTAGTTTTTAGCCTCCACATCGCCTACGACAGGTGCTGAGTTTATTGTCTCCAAAGCATCTGAAGGCTGGCCAGGAACAACGGCGTCGATGTTCGCAAAGGTAGGTGTTTCATCACGTTGTTTACACTCGCCAACAAACGTTTATTTGCAATGTGAAAATCCTCATTATCGTTAAAGTAAATTGCAGTTTATATCAGTTTACAAACAGTTATTTGGTTTATGCGCCATAAGTTTCACAAATAACACAAAATTCGTCATTTATAACGTTCACAGTTTAACACAGTTTGCAACACATTTTGCCATATTTACATCTTAACAAAGTTCACTGTGTCCCAGCATGTTTACATCGTTAATTAAGAAAGCTTACTCTTGATGGTCACATTTCAAAATATGTTAACAATATGCAAAGTTTTAACACATATACAAATACATATAAGTTTACAAGAATATGCATGTGAAATATTTACACTAAAAAAATTATACTAAGTCCCATTGGCTTTCTTTTATTGGGGTATTAATTTTTTTTTTTTTTAATTCGGGTTTGGGCGTGCCAAGGGATATCAGACTTAACATTTAAAGCACGGGCTTTCCTTCATTTATTATTTATTTCTTTGCTTTGATTCCATATCTTGGCTAGTGGTTGACCAGGCTTGTAATGCCAGCAATATCCATGTCTTTTTATTCATACCTGAAAGTTTACTGTCACGCAATATATTCTTACATTCCATAAACAAACAATACCCACCTGCAGGAGGTGGTAATATAATGGAGATAGAAAGAAAGATAGACTGGAAGAAACTATTCACTACCTATAAACTACCAAATCCTACAGCTACTACATAAAAAGAGAACACAATACATTATAACGTTTGCATCACCTTCAAGGGGTGTGTGAAAGGAGGTGCTTACAATTTACCAAATCATGGGTAAATGTAAGTGTCCTTACGTCAAGTCTGTGTAGTGTAACCTCATGACAGATTCTCTGTTTGTGTTCTGACTGTTCATATGACTAAGTGTATTATACCTTAACAAATCCTTGCATGAATAAATCACATAGCTGCTCAGTACTTCCTCGATATCTGCACTTCTTGTGGATACTGCCTATACAAATGGAAAATATATCTCACAGAGATTGTCTTTCTCATAATAACATATCAAATTTCCTCTCAAGAGTGCAACCATGAACTTTCTTCTACTTTAGTGAAGGTTAAACATCATGTATGTTGTGTATATATATCATTTCTTTCTATAAAACATAAATAAAGAACATAGTACTATAATTGACAGTAAAATGTCGATTTCTCAGTGTCCGTTGCTCGACGTCGGCTGCACGGGTGGTCACTTCTCCTTTGCACTTACCTTGCATAGCCTGAAAAGTCAAATGTTGTCTTCAACGTAGATGTTATTTTGTCATCTGTTCGCTTAAGTGGAGATGTTGTACGAGTCGCAAAAACGGCCTTAATAACTCCTGTCTTTTGCTTCCTCAGGGTTTTCTGTAGTGTGTAAGTATAATAAAGGCTAACATGGCACTAAATTTCACTTTCGTAAAAAAAATGTTTTACACAAATGTATTCACATGAGGGCTGTGTAAAAACTATATCTCAACTTAAGTTCCTTAAAATATCATTCTCCTGTCTGAACACGAACTATAAACGTTTTCTTCCACACAGTGGCTTAACAAAACTTAATGAAAGGTTACCAAGTTACACTTCTGCCATAAATTAAAGCTAATCTGTTTCCAAGTTACATTCTTATCACACTTATTTCCACAGCTGTAATCATCATTATGTTCACTCTGCTTTTCTTGCATTCGTTCATTTTCAAGGGCACAGAAAATAGATTCACATTTAGTGTCTTGTACTCATGCGTTCTAACTCATCACAAATGTTTTCTTTCAAACTTAAAGTCTTATGTAATCTTAAAGCTGTAGCCTATTTACTCAATTCTCTGTGTAACACAATATTACCAAAACATTCTCACTCATTCCTTACTCACAAATTTCTCTTATTCATCATATACACACACATTAAACATATTCCTCATCAAACATTAATATATCACATACGTGGGGCCATTTGGCACTTCCATTCTCATAAAACTCCAATAATATTTTCCTCAAATAATCTCTTGTCTCCATCAACTACTTCACAGTAACTTACCTTCTCATATTAACCTAAATATTAACTCATTCATACTGATCATTCATTCTTACTTCCTCATTGATTCTGCTGCATACCTTTGTCATTACTGATCTCAAGAGCTATTATCACCTGTCATTAGAGTGCCTTGAAATAACTAACTAGTTGTTGATTTATAATTTACAATTAACAACAAATGTAACCTGTCTAGATCTCATTCCTATATGAATATCTTTTCTCATTCAGTAAGTGTACTCACCTGGGTTTACATTCTCTTCATAATTGTGTGTACAAGTGTAACTGCAGTATATAATTTCCATAAATTAACGTTTGTGCTCTCAGGCCGTATAACTTAATGTTCGTGTATTCAATACAAATATTTATGATCTCGTTTCCACAGCAACTTGCTCATGTTCAAATTAGTTGTCATTATATTATGTTGTTTTAGTGCACAAAGGGTTTCAAATGTCTGTGGGGATGCAGCCCCCTCGGCTTGTTACATAACGGGTATTCTAGGGAGTAACAACCTGGGTGAGGTATGCTTGCTATTCTGAAAGGACCCGAATATAGTAGCTGCCATTTTCTGTTCAGTTGTTTTAATTTTGTAGACTTGGGATGTGAACGCAAAAGAACAAGGTCATCAACCTGATAGGTTTGTTGATTCCTGATCTGCTGACATTTTGTCGTCGTACCTGAGGAAACAAACCGTCTCAGCCGTTGCGCTCTTACAACACCCCACAACCGTAGCACGAGCGCTTAGCTCGGTCGTCGACTGTTTTCCGTCGTCTGCTGTGTTTGTCCGGGTTCGTTGACCAGCTCCACTATGTTTACATTACGGCCGGCTGGCGTCCACGCGTCAGCTGATGGCGCGCCGCAATTGTTATTGCTACTTCGTGGCGGGGAGTGAATCACTGTACTGGGGAACGGCGGCGGATTCCGTGGAGGGTTATGATTTGTCATGCGTGAATTTTGTGTGTTCCACATATTCTGTCGGTGATTGTTGGGATTGTTGTTGCTTTGGTGGTAATTGTGTCTGTTATATGGCATGTTCCTGTCAAAGTAGCCCGGGTTGTACCGGTTGTTCTCACGTCTCCTATTGCAGTTGTTGTTGTACTGTCTGTGATTTTCATTCTGCATGTAGTTACGATTTTGATATGGGTGATAATTATTGTTGTTATTATTATTCCACGAATTTCTGCGGTTGTTCCTACCGTCATACACGTTTCGATTTGAATATGTTTCGCGCGCAGGCATCGTATTGTGTCGCGGCGCGGACGGATGGTTCCACCAACCACCGTCACTACGGTTCCTTTGGGGTGGGTGCTGATTTTGTTTACTAATATGAGTAAAATTTGAATGGCGTGAGTCGCCTCTGTAAACTACGTCCATTTGATCTAAGAAGTTTAAGAAAGTCTTAACGTCATTCTCCGGTACTCCTATTAATCTGTCTCGGTATGGAAAGGGTAAGTGGCTCTTTAAAGTGTCAATTATCGCTGGCAAGTCGGCTGGTTTGGACCAGTGCAGTGTCTTGTCTAGGTACCCCTCAAAGTATTGTCTTAATGTCTCTTTTTTAGGGTCATAGGTCTCGGGGTTGCACACTTCACTCCTTAGACTCTGTTGCTCATTCTCGGACCAGAATTCGTCCGAGATGGCTTGTTCGAACTGTTCAAACGTAAGGCACCGCCGTTTCATAGCGGCACCCCACTTAGCTGCTCGTCCTCTCATGAGGTTGGTGACGTATCTGATTTTATCGACTTCTGACCAACTACGTGGAAAAACACCGTCAAATGATCTAATAAACACAATAGGGTGGACTTTGTGCTTGTCCTCACTGGAAAATGTCTGGAAATGCCCATGTCTTACAAACGTGTCATCGGCCATGCCGGTTGGCATACCTGTATTGACGTAGTTTGTGTCACTTGCTACTCTAGGTGTCGTACCGTAATATTGCTCGTTTGGTGGAAAAGAAAGCGGCACATTGTAATTTTGGCTTGAAATAGGGGATTCCACAATAGGTGTTCTGTGTCATTAGCCATGGTTTTAGCTGTTTTGTCGTTCCCTGACGATGCGTTTGCACCAATCACCAAACACGGCACAACATTGTCTCGTAATTTTGTCACTTCGTCTTTTATGTGTTTTGTCTCGTCTTTAACATGTCTTTGTTTTTGAAAGTATGTCCTGTGTAATTGTTTCAAGTTTTTTGTCCAGATAGTCGTCACACAATTTACATTCGTGTACAATTCTTTCGGCCATGTTGGTGTCGTCGTTTAGTGACGCGAGGTCCGCTCGGTCTTCTAATTTTTCTATCTTTTCTTTGAGGTGGGTTTGTTCGAGAACTACCATTGTGAGCTGTTGGGTAATATTTCCGACTTCTTCAGTCAGCTTTTCTTGGGTGGAGCTCGCCGAAGTGTGGGCCTGAGCTAACTCTTCCACAAGGGTGTTCACTTCCTGCTGCACATTAACTGTTTGAGTTAACTGATTCTCACATCGGGCTATATTGTTTTTTGTTTCATGTGTGAATGTAACCAAAGTTTCTTCCTGTTTAGTGACTCGGTCGGACAATGTCTCAAATCGCTGGCTGAGCTGTTGAGTGGTGTTATTTAATCCTGTCATCTGTTTTGTCGTCCGTTCAAAATTTTTGGTCATAGTACGGTTTAATATGTCAATTTTCTGACTAACGTCTCATTTCATGTCTGCAAATAACTCTAATAGTCGGTCCAGTTTGTCAGTTTCCTGTGTCCGATTTGTGTCACGTTGCTGAATTTGTCTCGTATTCGGTTCTGACATTGATGTTAACAATGGCGCTGACGGTCTAGTCTTCCACATTTCGTCATTTAAAGTCGCCATCTGTGTATTATCACAAATGTTGCGAGTTTGAGGCAAAATCATTGCATTGATCTGTGAACTCGTCCATGGAGGGAAACGCGGACTTTCTTGTTGGTTGAAAGATGAATCTACTTCACTTAACTCATCTGCCGAAACTATCTCTACCTTACCACGTTCCATTGTAATAGGATGTGTAATCGTAAGTCAAAAAGGGAATTATATAAGTGTGATTGATAAACATTTGACTCAAATTTAGGTGGAAATATTTTCTCGTCAATGTAAATGATTGCTCTATTGCAACAATGGTTGAGAAAGATGCAGCAGGGCGGACAAAATTTTTCTTAACAGATGATTGTTTAGTCGTCAAATTCACGATCTCCATATGCAGCTACAACAATACTATAATTACCACAAACTACGATAGAGATAGATAATTTTGGAAGAATCTAGAAGAAAACTACAGGATGTGTGGAAATGGAAAAATGGATTCTGCAGTTGGCTATTGAATGTTTGAACGAAATATAATTGTGTGACTCACCATTAAATTTTCTGTCCTGCAGCGGCTGGTCAATCACTTCTGCGTAAATCGTATTTGTCAAAATATGGATTTTCTTAATACATCTCCATCGGATAATCACCAAAAGGTCTCACAGTAACAGTTTTGCATCAATATATGCCATGCAAAGAAAAACAGATTGAATTAGTTATAAAAATTCTTTACAATATTGTATAATCATTTGCTTAGGTACAATAAATTTGGTCTTTTAGTTACCATTTAAACTTCAGGATTTTTGGTTATTCTCTGTTGGGAAAAAATACAAATTAAAGTTTCAAATTTGCTCAAATACGACACGTCCGAAAATTGCGTCCTGTCGCGGGAGCCAGTTGTAGTGGTTAATAAAAAAGAAAAAGAGAGAAGAAAAGAAAAGGTTGAAAATGTGGGAAGAAATGGTGAATGAAAATGGCTTTTAAAATCGTTAATGACCGTGACAAAGGCAAGAATGAAATGCAAATCGGACTTCGTGATTCGAAAAAGCTATTGTTGGGGTGGTCCTTGTGGCGTTTCTGAGCAAAAGTCAAACAAATTTCCACTAAGAAAATTATTTGAAAGAGAACAGAGAATAACAAAATGTGATTAACAGGGGGAAATGGCGTAGATTAGAGTTCATCATTTACCGTGTTAACACGTCTTCCCTCGTGTGGAGCCCAGTCTTGTTCTCCAAAAATCTCCTGCTTCATTTCTGCGTGAAGAGTCGTAGCTGCTCCGAAATTTTGCAATAAATTTCACTGTCCAGGAATTACTAATGTATACAAATCAAAATCATCTTGATATTAAATGAAATGTATTTTATGTTGCTGCTTCCATCCTCCAAATTTCATACAAACTTCCACAATACGCCTGCACACCAATAAGTTTTTTCGTCTTCATCCGATCAAGACTAGCTAATAAGTAAGTTAAGCTTCCGCTCTCAAGAGACAAAAGAGTTACAATTTTAGTACCTTCATTTTCTTATATGTTTTCTCTGCCGTCAAGCGCTCATACAGCTGCGACGGTATAATTTATATCTGAGGGAACGAGTGTAGCGGGGCGAAATTCAAAGTCCCGCTACAAACTTTAACTGGCAGACGTCGGGAGGTAAGGGCCGACTGTCAAAAGCTACGAATGAAGGGTAACAGGCAGATTCCATATTTCTAGATTTCTGAGAAGCATTTGACTCTGTACCCCACCGCATACTCTTAACGGAGGTACTCGCATACGGAATAGGCTCTCAGATATGTGAGTGAATCGAAGACTTCTCGAGTAATGGAACACAGAATGTTGTCCTCGATGGCGAGTATTTTTCGAAGACGGGGGTAACGTCGGGAATGCCCCAGGGAAGTTTGATAGGGCTTCTGTTATTTTCTATACACATAAGTAATCTGGCAGACTGGGGGGCTAGCAATCTGTAGTTGTTTGCTGACGGTGCTGTGGTGAACGGGGAGGTGTTGAAGATCAGAGACTGATAGGAGATGATCTAGACAAAATTTCTTGTTGGTGTGATGAATAGCAGCTTGCTCTTAATGTAGAAAAATGTACGTTAATGCGGTCAAGTAGGAAAAACAAACCCGTAATGTTCGGACACAGCATTTGTAGTGTCCCGCTTTACACGATCACATTGTTTAAATGTCTGGGTGTAACGTTGCGAAGAGATACGAAATGGAATGAGTGTGTGAGGATTGTGGTAGGGGAGGCAACAGTCGACTTCAGTTTATTGGGAGAATTTTAGAGAAGTGTGGTTCGTCTGTAAAGGAGGCCGCAAATAGATGCTAGTGTGACCTATTCTCGAGTACTGCTCAGGTATTTGGGATCCTCACCGGGTCGGATTAAAAGAAGATATCGAAGCAGTTCCGAGGCGAGCTGCTAGGTTTGTTACCGGCAGGTTCGATCGGCGTGTTACAGAGATCGAGTGGGAATTCCTGGAGCGAAGAAGACATTCGTTTCGAAGAACACTGCCAGGAAGTTTCATATCAGCGCACACTCCGCTGCAGAGTGAAAATCTCGTTCTGGAAACATCCCCCAGCCATGTCTCCGTAATATCCTTTCTTTCAGGAGTGCTAGTTCTGCAAGATTCGCAGGAGAGCTTCTGTAAAGTTTGGAAGGTTGGAGACGAGGTACTGGCGGAAGTAAAGCTGTGAGTACCGGGCGTGAGTCGTGCTTCGGTAGCTCAGATGGCAGAGCACTTGCCCGCGAAAAGTAAAGGTCCCGAGTTCGAGTCTTGGTCGGGCACACAGTTTCAATCTGTCAGGAAGTTTCACTACTAATAAAGTTTAGAGAACCGACATTTGAAGCTGACTGCAGGACAGTCCTCCTGCCACCAATGTATATTTCACTTAAGGACAGTGAAGATAAGGTACGAGAAATTAGTGCTCGTACAAAGGCATATAGCAGTCAGTTTCCGTCACTGAGTGGAGTAGGAAAGGAAACGACTTGTTGTGGTACACAAAAAACCGTAGACTATGTATGGAGATGAATGCACAAATGGGCTGGCTTTAAAGTTTGATAACACACGGTTCACTTGGTTTTTCTGTGTCAATAATATACCCTCTCCTTCTAACATAGTAGAGCAACAAGAAGTAATGGACAGGGCAGGAAGTTCTAAGATCTCAGATGTTAATATCAACTAAAATTTGAACTGGAAAACCGTATAGAAAAACTTGACCTTTAGCTAGTTTTATCGTAAGAATAATTGCAAATTCTGGGGGTATAGAAATCAGTAAGGTAACTTACTTTGCATATTTGCATTTACTGATGTCTTATGGGATAATATTCAGGGTAAGAAACTCCGCTATGTACATTTTTCAGGTACCTCTTTAAGCACTTTGGAATGTTAACCACGGCCTCACAGTATGTTTATTCCCTTATAAAATTTGTTATTAACAATCCTAAGTTTGAGAGTAACACAGATATCCTCAAGAGCAACACAAGAAGTAAAAATGATCTGCATTTCTCTTTAATGGCCCTAAATTTGGCACAGACAGGGCTGAAAGCACACAAAGCCCACACCTACTACAGTAGTACAAGTTTATATGCCAACTAGCTGTGCAGATGATGAAGAAATAGATGAAATGTATGACGAGATAAAAGAAATTATTCAGGTAGTGAAGGGAGACGAAAATTTAATAGTCATGGGTGACTGGAATTCGTCAGTAGGAAAAGGGAGAGAAGGGAACATAGTAGGTGAATATGGATTGTGGGTAAGAAATGAAAGAGGAAGCCGCCTTGTAGAATTTTGCACAGAGCATAACTTAATCATAGCTAACACTTGGTTCAAGAATCATAAAAGAAGGTTGTATACCTGGAAGAATCCTGGAGATACTAAAAGGTATCAGATAGATTGCATAATGGTAAGACAGAGATTTAGGAACCAGGTTTTAAATTGTAAGACATTTCCAGGGGCAGAAGTGGATTCTGACCACAATCTATTGGTTATGAACTGCAGATTGAAACTGAAGAAACTGCAAAAAGGCGGGAATTTAAGGAGATGGGACATGGATAAACTGAAAGAACCAGAGGTTGTACAGAGTTTCAGGGAGATCATAAGGGAACAATTGACAGGAATGGGGGAAAGAAATACAGTAGAAGAAGAATGGGTAGCTCTGAGGGATGAAGTACTGAAGGCAGCTGAGGATCAAGTAGGTAAAAAGACGAGGGCTAATAGAAAACCTTGGGTAACAGAAGAAATATTGAATTTAATTGATGAAAGGAGAAAATATAACAATGCAGTAAATGAAGCGGGCAAAAAGGAATACAAACGTCTCAAAAATGAGATCGACAGGAAGTGCAAAATGGCTAAGCAGGGATGGCTAGAGTACAAATGCAAGGATGTAGAGGCTTGTCTCACTAGGGGTAAGATAGATACTGCCTACAGGAAAATTAAAGAGACCTTTGGAGAGAAGAGAACCACTTGTATGAATATCAAGAGCTCAGATGGCAACCCAGTTCTAAGCAAAGAAAGGAAGGCAGAAAGGTGGAAGGAGTATATAGAGGGTTTATACAAGGGCGATGTACTTGAGGACAATATTATGGAAGAGGATGTAGATGAAGATGAAATGGGAGAGAAGATACTGCGTGAAGAGTTTGACAGAGCACTGAAAGACCTGAGTCGAAACAAGGCCCCGGGAGTAGACAACATTCCATTAGACCTACTGATGGCCTTGGGAGAGCCAGTCATGACAAAACTCTACCATCTGGTGAGCAAGATGTATGAGACAGGCGAAATACCCACAGACTTTAAGAAGAATATAATAATTCCAATCTCAAAGAAAGCAGGTGTTGACAGATGTGAAAATTACAGAACTATCAGTTTAATAAGTCACAGCTGCAAAATACTAACACTAATTCTTTACAGACGAATGGAAAAACTGGTAGAAGCAGACCTCGGGGAGGATCAGTTTGGATTCCGTAGAAATGTTGGAACACGTGACTCAATACTAACCTTACGACTTATCTAAGAAGAAAGATTAAGAAAAGGCAAACCTACGTTTCTAGCATTTGTAGACTTAGAGAAAGCTTTTGACAACGTTAACTGGGATACTCTCTTTCAAATTCTGAAGGTGGCAGGGGTAAAATACAGGGAGCGAAAGGCTATTTACAATTTGTACAGAAACCAGATGGCAGTTATAAGAGTCGAGGGGCATGAAAGAGAAGCAGTGGTTGGGAAAGGAGTGAGACAGGGTTGTAGCCTCTCCCCGATGTTATTCAATCTGTATATTGAGCAAGCAGTAAAGGAAACAAAAGAAAAATTCGGAGTAGGTATTAAAATTCGTGGAGAAGAAGTAAAAACTTTGAGGTTCGCCGATGACATTGTAATTCTGTCAGACACAGCAAAGGACTTGGAAGAGCAGTTGAACGGAATGGACAGTGTCTTGAAAGGAGGATATAAGATGAACATCAACAAAAGCAAAACGAGGATAATGGAATGTAGTCAAATTAAGTCGGGTGATGCTGAGGGGATTAGATTAGGAAATGAGACACTTAAAGTAGTAAAGGAGTTTTGCTATTTGGGGAGCAAAATAACTGATGATGGTCGAAGTAGAGAGGATATAAAATGTAGACTGGCAATGGCAAGGAAATCGTTTCTGAAGAAGAGAAATTTGTTAACATCGAGTATAGATTTAAGTGTCAGGAAGTCGTTTCTGAAAGTATTTGTATGGTGTGTAGCCATGTATGGAAGTGAAACATGGACGATAACCAGTTTGGACAAGAAGAGAATAGAAGCTTTAGATATGTGGTGCTACAGAAGAATGCTGAAGATAAGGTGGGTAGATCACGTAACTAATGAGGAGGTATTGAATAGGATTGGGAAGAAGAGAAGTTTGTGGCACAACTTGACTAGAAGAAGGGATCGGTTGGTAGGACATGTTTTGAGGCATCAAGGGATCACAAGTTTAACATTGGAGGGCAGCGTGGAGGGTAAAAATCGTAGAGGGAGACCAAGAGATGAATACACTAAGGAGATTCAGAAGGATGTAGGCTGCAGTAGGTACTGGGAGGTGAAGAAGCTTGCACAGGATAGAGTAGCATGGAGAGCTGCATCAAACCAGTCTCAGGACTGAAGACCACAACAACAACAGGGCTGAAATACATAGCTATAAAAGTCTTTGACAAACTATCCATGGAAATAGAATGTCTGACAGATAACAGAAGTGTTTTCAAATTTAGATTAAAGTTGTTGGTCTGTAGCAACTTCTGTGCCTTAGAGGGTTTTTTGAGTAGGCGTATTTAGCCATTAAAGAAACCTGTCCCTACTGAAAATTGTTCATTGCCCAATTTGCAGTAGGGAACCTTTGCTCAGAGAAGCCAGCTTCAGTAGATACGGAAGTGAACTCGGCTACCGCTCTGTCTAGCATCACTGTTTTCCAGCTTATTTATAACTAAGACTCGTACAAGGTTACGCGTACTGTGCCATTTGTTTACACGATCGACAGCCTATCGACACCGTCGTTTAGGAGACAATATCGTGAATTGGAGAAGCCACAGGGTAAAGCACAAGTGTTGAAACTATTTAAAGTGTCATTGAAGTCATTGTGTTATCTGAAAGGGATGACAGATAAATGATATTGCAAGTAACTTGTTCAGAACAGTGATAACAAATTCTTTTTGTATCTTGCATGTGAAAGACAACCGGACCCCTTAAATTTTCTGCTGTGTGCTTATTGATAATGGCTTGATTAATGATTATGTGAATTAAAGGTGATTAAAATCGCGTGAATTTAATGTTAACAGCCCTCAAGATTGGAAGGTATTAATGCATGACAGTGATGTTTAGAGTCCAAATAAACATATGTTGCTTCGTTGTTTAATGCTTTATTAATTCAGTTGTATTTTTCACTAGACAGTGCTTTTTCTGAAATGGTGCTCATGTCTAGCAGTGAGGTATGAAAATGCAGCTTCTTTAGCAGAACACTTCAAATCACTGTTATTCCCACCTGTGGCTTTGAGTATATCTCTTACGTTTGGTGAAGCAGGTGCGTTAATAGCACACCATATTTAACTGTTTTTACTTGGATTTTACTACCACCCTTTCCTTTATGTGCAGCAGAAAATACTCCTGTGCATTTTTTGCAGTGAGAACGTAACAGGTTAACATTAAACATACCAGGGTGTGTACATGGACAAGGAAAAAAAATTCCTGGATTTCCCGGTTAAAAATACACTTTCTCGCGGGTGAAGATACACATTTTCCGTGTTAAGTGACATTATACTGTTCCTCGGCACTGTAAAACTCATCAATCCTTTGAATGTTTATGTCGAAATGAGACGATCGTATGGCATTGTTGGCCAGGAGGCCCCATGCGGGGAAGTTCGGCCCTCGTATTGCAAGTTCTTTTTCGTTGACGCCACTTCGGCGACTTGCGAGTCAATGATGATGAAGAACACACAACACCCAGTCATCACAAGGCAGAGAAAATCCCTGACCCCGCCGGGAATCGAACCCAGATCCCCGTGCTCCGGAAGCGAGAACACTACCGCAAGACCTCGAGCTGCGGACTAATGTTTACGGTATTATATACCGACATAGAATTTCCCGACACTTTAGAAAACGAAACTCGGGGGGAAAAAAACACGTTTTGAAAGACCTTCGATGTGCAGTAACACGTAGGCTGCTTATTTTCATATTACAAAGGTATAAATTTGAATTCCACCAAACACCGCACGTCACTTTCCGAAGCATCGAAATCGACATTGCGATGCGCTTTTGTAGGCCAGTGGTGGCTCGTGTCACGTGATCTCGCCAGCTGATGACAGCACAGGGCACGTGATGTAGTCAGCCAATAGCGAGATCACTCTCAAGTAATGCGAACACACAAATAAGAAAAGTGAATGGTTTAAATTAATATACATAGCATTCACAGATAATATTGGTCTCTAAGATTAATAAGCTGGAAGAGATGCTAAGCTTCCACATATAATGTTGATCTTTTTTGAGGATGTTACGCTCTAAGATACATCACACAAATGTGCCAGTAAAATTTTTAATAAATACGTAAATGTCTGATCTTCTGGGCTCGAAATTCTTCTAAATGGTCGAGGACGAGAGTTGATTTTTAAATGAGAGTCAAGTCCTTTGTAATTTAAGAAATTCATCGTACATCTCGCACACAGTTCATCTTGCGTAAAAGGAAATCTGCTTCGAATGTAACGCTTCTCAAACCACCGTTCGCAATATTTTCCCGCGACCTGTTAGAAACAGGTTTGTTTCAGCAGTTGCCAGAGAGCGCCAGGTAACAGGCGTCACCGCGCTTGCGCAGCTATGGCGACGCAGGAAGACTGTGCGTGTAAAACATTAAAAGACCTTACATTATGTCATAAAAGAAACAAGACAAAAGGGGATACTTCAAGAGCGTCGGAATTTCGTGAACCGTACTAAAATGCATAATTTGGCGTAAATTGCACATTTGTATGTAAATTTTCTTCGAGTACCAGTACTCTATTATCTCATGTTTGGTTCTTTATTATGGCATAATGCCATACGTGCACTTGAAATGCAGCGAACAGTTGGAACTAGCCAATACTGTGAAATTAAACACTTCGTTTCAAATAAAGACAAAAAAGGAATAGATAAAATCATCAAACACGTGTGGAGGAGTTGCTTCACACACGCAAACGTCACAAGCACATTTCCCACGCTGCGTTGTCAAACGACTGACAGTAAGTGGAAAGTTGTGGCAGAACCGACAGCCACATCTTCTTAGTGATGACAGAACTCGCTCTGAGGTCTGCCGAGAGATGCAGTGTCGGACGTACAGGTAAGAATTAAGAAAACGCGCTCGCCAGTCGTAAGATTCTCAAACTGTGGGCGGTCCAGACTAGTCCCGGATGTACGGCGAGCCTAATTAGGCTGATAATTATGTTGCAAAAACTGCGAACGCCGCTCAGTTTATCCAGAGACAGAAAGTAATGTGACAGACACGAGATGCCTCTTAGACACTGGACTCGCATTAGGGAGGACGACGGTTCAATCCCGCGTCCGGCCATCCTGATTTAGGTTTTCCGTGATTTCCCTAAAACGCTGCAGGCAAATGCCAGGATGGTTCCTTTGAAAGGGCACGGCCAACTTCCTTCCCCAATCCGATGAGACCGATGACCTCGCTGTCTGGCCTCCTTCCCCAAACAAACCAACCCAACAAACCAGATGCCTCACTATACGTCCACCTAATAGGAGTGGTGTAAGTTATTCGTCTAATGACGATACGGGCCTTATGTAGCTGGAGCGTACATTGCTGTAAATAAATTCACGCACAAGTAGAAAAATTATGTCAGCAACTGAGAAACATTTTGCTCTAGCAAAACGAAGCTGCAGTTGTGCAGCAGTCGAGTCACCCCCTTCCCCCAGGCGGCTACGGAGTGCAGTGTGGACGAGTGCGCACCGCGGTGGTGGAAGATGCGACTGCAAACTAGGGCCAGACCGGTGGCGCGGTAGAGACACGAACCCGGGACTGCAAGCTCGCGGATCCCTGTCATCTCCTCGCTCCGCCGCTCCCTACTGGGACTGCAGATCTTACAGCTACTTGTACCGGCGACGCGACTGAATCCTACAGACGGACTGATCCGTGCATTATCGCTGCCGCTGCCCTCAAGAGTTTCACTGAACGAGCCTAGACTGGCCCAGCTCGCAGTAACGCGCCATCACACAGTGACGTCACCAGTTCACTTGCCAGCTACAAGTGGTTCCTGCAGCGCACCGGCACACATTTTCTGTCTTTTATGTGTAGTGGCACTACACCATTTCCACGCACTTTCTGTCTTTAAAACTAAAACGTGATGGTAAATTCACAGAACGCACATTAGTAACGTACAACTCTTTGAAGAGTATTTTGACGAATATTACACTACTGGCCATTAAGATTGCTACACCACGAATATGACGTGCTACAGACGCGAAATGTAACCGACAGGAAGAAGATGCTGTGATATGCAAATGATTAGCTGGCGATTAGGTGGCGACACCTACAACGTGCTGACACGAGCAAAGTTTACAACCGATTTCTCATACACAAACAGCAGTTGACCGGCGATGCCTGGTGAAACGTCGTTGTGATGCCTCGTGTAAGGAGGAGAAATGCGTACCATCACGTTTTAGACTTTGATAAAGGTCGGATTGTAGCCTATCGCGGTAGCGGTTTATCGTATCGCGACATTGCTGCTCGCGTCGGTCGAGGTCCAATGACTGTTAGCAGAATACGGAATCGGTGGGTTCAGGAGGGTAATACGGAATGCCGTGCTGGATCCCAACGGCCTCGTATCACTAGCAGTCGAGATGACAGACATCTTATCCGCACGACTGTAACATTTCGTGCAGCCACGTCTCGATCCCTGAGTCAACAGATGGGGACGTTTGCAAGACAACAACCTTCTGCACGAACAGTTCGATGACGTTTGCAGCAGCACGGACTATCGGCTCGGAGACCGTGGTTGCAGTTACCCTCGACGCTGCGTCACAGACAGGAGCGCCTGCGATGGTGTACTGGACGACGAACCTGGGTGCACGAATGGCAACATGTAATTGTTTCGGATGACTCCACGTTCTGTTTACAGCATCACGATGGTCGCATCCGTGTTTGGCGACAATGCGGTGAAT
This sequence comes from Schistocerca americana, assembly GCF_021461395.2. Classification (NCBI taxonomy): domain Eukaryota; kingdom Metazoa; phylum Arthropoda; class Insecta; order Orthoptera; family Acrididae; genus Schistocerca; species Schistocerca americana. Next base: position 207,569,131 of record NC_060129.1, on the reverse strand, counting down.
GCACATTGGAAGCGTGTATTCGTCATCACCATACTGGCGTATCACCCGGCGTGATGGTATGGGGTGCCACTGCTTACACGTTTCGGTCAGCTGTTGCTCGCTTTGACGGCACTTTGAACAGTCGACGTTACATTTGAGATGTGTTACGACCCGTGGCTCTACCCTTCATTCAATCCCTGCATAACCCTACATTTCAGCAGGATAATGCACGACCGCATCTTGCAGGTCCTGTACGAGCCTTTCTGGATACAGAAAATGTTCGACTGCTGCAGATCTCTCACCAACTGAAAACGTCTGGTCAAAGGTGGCCGAGCAACTGGCTCGTCACAATACGCCAGTCACTACTATTGATGAACTGTGGTATCGTGTTGAAGCTGCACGGGCAGCTGTACCTGTACGCGCCATCCGAGCTCTGTTTGACCCTATGCCCAGGCGTATCGAGGCCATTAGTACGGCCAGAGGTGGTTGTTCTGGGTACTGATTTCTCAGGATCTGTGCACCCAAATTGGGTGAAAATGTAATCACATGTCAGTTCTAGTATAATATATTTGTCCAATGAATACACTTTTATCGCCTGCATTTCTACTTGGTGTAAACATTTTAATGGCCAGAAGTGTATATAAACTACGAAAAATGCAAGGAGCTAGACTCCAATTCGTATCGTTTACCGAACTTTGTTGTCAATAAAACCTTTATAATTGTGAAACACCATGTAATAAGTCGAAATATCATTATGACAGTCGAAAAAGAGATTTTAGTTATGATAAGGTCCATGGTAGTACGAACGTCCAAATTTTATTCACAGTAGTTGGAACGCCTTATGGTCGTGCAACGTTTGTGCATGGTAGTAAGAACGCCAGGTGGTCAGTCATGTATTGCCCATCGGACCAATATGGTCGTCCGAAGTTTGCACATGGCAACTCGAACGCTGCATGAAACTACGAACGCCATTCATATGATCGGTGAAATATGCCATGGTAGGACGGATTCTTAATGGTCGTGCAACTTACGTCCATGGTATTTACAAACGCGATAGAATGCGTTAACCCTAGTTTACACGACTACATTGGGTTGCGCCACTCGTTGCGTAGAATGAGTTGCATTCAAATGGTTTCATAATTGACTGTAGACATGGCGAAACCAGTACACACTTCAGTTTCGTCGTTTTGTGGGTTCCTGAATCGTGTCTGAAATGAAAGTTCTGGCGGCTGCACGTCGCACCTGTTGTGACAAAGTTAAAGCTTCTTGCGTGGAATCGCTGCATAAGAAAAAAATAAGAATCGTGTTTCTATTCGTGACTGGACGAAGGAAAGCCGTTAGCTCGGTTGCTCGGCATTCTTGCTGAAATAATTTGTAATGGAAGATCCAAGTAGTTCTTTTAATTATCTTAGAATGTCACCAGAACTGTTAATGTTTCTACTAAATAGGGTTACTTACACGATAAGGAATACAGATATTGTAATGCATGACGCACTGTCGCCAACTGAAATTACGTATCACATAGCATGCATTACAATCGAGGACGCTCGGCACGCTATAAGATGCGTTTTAGTTGGTGATGACGTTTTTCATTAACACCAGTAATTATTAACAGTAATAATTACTAACATTAACAGCAGTAATTATTCGAAGGGGGCCGCATTAAGAAAAGAATGGTTTGCAAACTACTCTCTTGAAGATAGATCTGTATAGTGGCAATATTTTAAAATTCAAACATATGTGAATGGGGAGCACTGCTGTGACGTTTTAAACAGATGACTACTGAATACCAGGTTCCCGGGTTCGATTCCCGGCGGGGTCAGGCATTTTCTCTGCCTCGTGATGACTGGGTGTTGTGTGATGGCTTTAGGTTAGTTAGGTAACCATAGATGTTAAGTCCCATAGTGCTCAGAGCCATTTGAACCATTTTGAACCAATACTGAATAAAGAATGTAGCTTCTTGAATTATGTAGTCTTCCCTCTGTAGTGGTTAATAAAAAAAATGGGAGAAGAGAGACCGTGAAAAAGGGAAAGAATGAAAGAAATGCAGATCGGACTTTGTATTACAGAAAAGCTATCGGACTTCGTTATTCGGAAAAGCTATTGTTGGGGTGGTCCTTGTGGCGTTTTTGAGCAAAAGTTAAACCAATTTTCACTACAAAAGTTATTGAAAAGAAACAGAGAATAACAGAATGTAACGGACAGAAGGAAGTGGCGTAGACGAGAGATCATCCTTTACCAGATTAACTTATCTTCTTTAGGGCGGCGTCCACGTCTTCAAAAATCTCCTTCATTTCAGCGTGAAAAAATCTGCTCCGAAATCTTATAATAGTCCAGGGATCACTAATTTATACCAATTAAAATCATCTTGATACTGTATGCAATTTAATTCACTTTGCTACTTCCATCCACCGAATTTCTTAATAATTTCCACAATGTCTACACATTACAATCAGATCAAGATTAGCCATTAAGTTTTTACGTCAGCATCCGATCACGCCTGCCTTAAGCTACCGCTATCAAGAGACAATTGAAACGGAATAAAAAAACAAAAAAGAGTTAACAATTTTGGTATTTTCTCTGCCGTCGAGCGCTCATACCGCTGCGACGGGATATTTTTTATCTGAGGGAACGAGTGTAGCGCGGCGAAATTCAAAGCCCCGCTACATCGCCCCCTCGACTGTCACGCTAAAACATTTAGCGTGGCAGGCTAGCAAACCTAAAATTCAATACATGTAATTTTCATTGGAAAGGCCACGTGCATCCATAGGGGATAATCTTAACCAACACTTACTTTCCAAACCTATATACTAAATACAATTATTACAGTTTGGATCCTTTTTACACAATTAATATATATATATACACATACAGTTTGTTTGAACAAGCTGTTCACCAGAGCAGTTAATGTTGTGTGCTCCCAGCGTTGGTTTCCCAATGCACATCTGGCAGCACGTAATCTTTGCGCATGCGCAGTAGCATCACTGAATTTCGCGTGCGGCAGTTTCAAAATCGCTGTGTTATGACAGTCTTCAACAGTATTCACTCTCACATAGTGTTCATTACAAGTTGTTATTCCAGCATAAATGGCGTGTTAAGTTCGGTGTCACCATAAGATTGAGCGTGTGCGTGATCTGAAGCAACGTCCATGTCTTCTGTTACGACACAACACTCCAGGTCCTTGTGCGTTTTCATGACTATTGTTCCCGGGGCATATATGGTCGATGTAGTTTTTAGCCTCCACATCGCCTACGACAGGTGCTGAGTTTATTGTCTCCAAGCATCTGAAGGCCGGCCAGGAACAACGGCGTCGATGTTCGCAAAGGTAGGTGTTTCACCACATTGTTTACACTTGCCAACAAACGTTCATTTGCAGTGTGAAAATCCTCATTATCGTCAAAGTAAACTGCAGTTTATATCGATTTATAAACAGTTATTTGGTTTATGCGCCATAAGTTTCACAAACAACACAAAATTCGTCGTTTATAACGTTCACTGTTTAACACAGTTTGCATCACTTTTTGCCACATTTACATTTTAACAGTTCACTTTGTCCAAGCATGTTTACATCGTTAATTATGAAAGCTTACATTTCGTGGTCATGTTTCAAAATGTTGACAATATGCAAAGTTTTAACACATATACAAATACATATAAATTTACAAGAATATACACGTGAAATATTTACGCTAAAAAAAATTATACTAAGTCCCATTGGCTTTCTTTTATTGGGGTTTATGGTCATTTTGATTTTCTTTATTAAGGTTTTGACGTGCCAAGGGATATAAGACTTAATGTTTACAAGCACGGGCTTTCCTTTATTTATTATTTATTTCTTTTCTTTGATTCCATATCTTGGCTGGCTAGTGGTTGACCAGGCCTGTAATGCCATCAATATTCAGTTTTCTTCATGTCTTTTTATTCATGCCTGAAAGTTTACTGTCACACAATATATTCTTACATTCCATAAACAAACAATACCCAGCTGCAGTATGTGGTAGGATAATGGAGAAAGAAAGAAAGATAGACTGGAAGAAACTATTCACTACCTATAAACTACCAAATCCTACAGCTAATACATAAAAAAAGAGAATATAATACATTGTAACGTTTGCATCACCTTCAAGGGGTGTGTGAAAGGAGGTGCTTACAATTTACCAAATCATGGGTAAATGTAAGTGTCCTTACGTCAAGTCTGTGTAGTGTAACATCATGACAGATTCTCTGTTTGTGTTCTGACTGTTCATATGACTTAGTGTATTATACCTTAACAAATCCTTGCATGAGTGAATCGCATGTCCCCTCAGTGCTTCCTCAATATCTCCACTTCTTGTGGATACTGTCTATACAAATGGAAAATGTATCTCAGAGATTGTCTCTCTCATAATGTGTATTATATGGTAACATATCAAATTTCCTCTCAAGAGTTCAACCATGAACTTTCTTCGACTTTAGTGAAGGTTAAATATCATGTATGTAGTATATATATCATTTCTATCTATAAATTATAAACAAAGAACATATTATTATAATTGACAGCAAAATGTCTCTTTCTCACTGTCCGTTGCTCGACGTCGGCTGCACGGATGGTCACTGCTCCTTTGCACTTACCTTGCATAGCCTAAAAAGTCAAATGTCTTCAACGTAGATGTAATTTTGTCATCTGTTCGCTTAAGTGGAGGTGTTGTACGAGTCGCAAAACGGCCTTAATAACTCTCCTATCTTTTGCTTCCTCAGGGTTTTCTGTCATATGTAATTATAATAAAGGCTAATATGGCACTAAATTTCACTTTCGTATTTTTTTTTTAAACAAATGCATTCACATGAGGGCTGTGTAAAAACTATGTTTCAACTGAAGTTCCTTAAAATATCATTCTCCTGTCTGAACACGAACTATAAATGTTTTCTTCCACACAATGGCGTAACAAAACTTAACGAAAGGTTACTAAGTTACACTTCTGAAATAAATTAAAGCTAATGTGTTTCCAAGTTACATTCTTATTACACTTCTTTCCACAGCTGTAATCATCGTTATGTTCACTCTGCTTTTCTTGCATTCATTCCTTTTCAAGGGCACTGAAAATAGATTCACATTTAACGTCTTGTACTCACGTGTTCTAACTCATCACAAATGTTTTCTTTCAAACTGAAATTCTTATGTAATCTTAAAGATGTAAACTGTTTACTCACTTCTCCATGTAGCACAATATTACCAAAACATTCTCACTCATTCCTTACTCACATATTCATCATAATATATATATATATATATATATATATATATATCCTTATACATTAAACATATTCCTCATCAAACATTAATATATCACATACGTGGGGCCATTTGGCACTTCCATTCTCATAAAACTCCAATAATATTTTCCTCAAATAATCTCTTGTCTCCAACCACTTCACAGTAACTTACCTTCTTATATTAACTTAAATATTAACTCATTCATACTGATCACTCATTCTTACATCCTCATTCATTCTGCTACATACCTATGTCATTACTGATGTCAATAGCTATTATTTCCTCTCATTATAGTGCCTTGAAATAACTAACTAGTTGTTGATTCACCTTATAATTTACAATTAACAACCAATGTAACCTGCATAGACCTCATTCCTATATGAATATCTTTTCTCATTCAGCAAGTGTGCTCACCTGGGTTTACCTTCTCTTCATAATTATGTGTGCAAGTGTAACTGCAGTATATAATTTCCATAAATGAATGTTTGTGTTCTTAGGCTGTATAACTTAATGTTCGTGTATGCAATACAAATATTTATGATCTCGTTTTCACAGCAACTTGCTCATGTTCAACTTAGTTATCATTATATTATGTTGTTTTAGTGCACAAAGGGTTTCAAATGTCTGTGGGGATGCAGCCCCCTCGGCTTGTGAGATAACGGGTATTCTAGGGAGTAACAACCTGGGTGAGGTATGCTTGCTATTCTGAAAGGACCTGAATATAATAGCTGCCATTTTCTGTTCAATTGTTTTAATTTTGTAGACTTGGGATGTGAACGCAACAGAATAAGGTCATCAACCTGATAGATTTGTGTATTTGTAACACGTTTGTCATACTTCTCTTTCCTGTTCTTGGCTTTATTGCACAACGTAGTGTATGCCTGTCTTACTTTCTCTTCCAAAGGTATGTGTGTTGTGGATGGGGTTAGCTTTGGAATGGGCATAGCCCACTTGTTCTGTTCAGGTTTGTTTAATAATAATTCCTGTGGTGGGTATCCTGTTGAGGCATGAGGCAAGTTGTTTACTATCTGCTCAAAGGGTGCTAAAAATTCGATCCACTTGGTGTGTTTGCGAGGTGAATGTATTCTCATGAATTGACCAAATTCTCTAAAAATCCTTTCTACGGGGTTCCCTTCTGGGTGAAATGCTGATGTAAGAATATGTTTGATGTTATGTGTAGCAACAAAAGATTTCCATTTTCTTCCCGTAAAATAGGGTGCGTTATCCGTAATAATGCTGTGGGGCTTGCCAAACCTTATAAAGTAACTGTTAGTCAAACGTCTAGCAATAGCAGATGCGTTGACAGTGCGGATAGCATACAATTTTAAGTATTTTGAGAAGACATCAAGTACAGCAACGATGTATTTCACACCTCCACGAGCCCTGGGATAAGGTCCTGCGATATCCAACGATACTAACTCCAAAGGTCGGGTTGGTATAATAGGATGTAATTCATTCAAAGATGATCGGTTGGAAAATTTTGCTTTTTGGCAGATGATACATTTATGAACAATTTGCAACACTCTCCGACGCAGATTGGGAAAATAACAGTACTGTACTATTTTATCAGTGCATTTGGTGACTCCGTAGTGTCCCCAAGTTTTGTGTGTGAACAGAATAAAATCATCAACATGCGCGTCGGGTAGACAGACACACCAATGGTGCGAGTCTGGGGTACGCCTATGAAAAAGTACATTTTTGTGTATTGTGTAATATTTTTGTAAATGTGAAGAAGGATCTGTACGTAATTTCTTTTTGATATTTGACCACCTGGGGTCGCTGTCCTGAAGTGAAGCAAAGTTCTTGCACATATTGTGGTAGTATGGAGCGTATGTACCATCATACATAAGTAAGATGTTAAAGTCTGATATTTGCTCGGAAAGTTCCGAAAAATCCTGTATGCCTTGGGGCAAACGGGACAGGGCATCGGCTACTACGTTTGATTCACCTTTAATGTAAACAATTTCGAAGCTGTATTCTTGCAGTGAAAGGCACCACCGGGTGAGCCGTGAATGAAGCAATTTGCATGATAGCAAGAAAGAAAGGGCTTGGTGGTCTGTGTATATGCGAGTATGTTTACCCCAAAGAAAGTAGCGAAACTTACGGAATGCCCAAATAATGGCAAGAGCCTCCCGTTCCGTCACCGAGTATGACCTCTCGCACTCAGTGAGCGTGCGGCTCGCAAAACTTATCGGTTTGATGACAGATTGTCTTGATTCGGATTGAATTTGAAATAGAAAAGCTCCAAGGCCGTATGATGACGAATCCGTGGATAGGCAAAAATCTGACGTCATGTCAGGGTGGCAGAGGAGGGGTGCGTTCACCAATGCATCTTTAATAGCCTGAAAATCAGCTTGGCAAAACTCTGTCCATCTCCAAATTGCGTTCCTTTTCAGTAAAGTTAGCAGATGCTGTTTTGAAACAAACTTCCTAAAGAAAGAAGATAAACCTAAGAATGCTTTCAACTGTTTACGGTTTTGTGGAGGAGGGAAATTACGAATAGCATCAATCTTCTTAGAATCGGGACGAACGCCTTCCGGCGAGACAATATGGCCCAAAAACTTGATTTCACGCCTTCCTACTTTGGACTTCGAAAGATTTGCTGTGACTCCAGCTTGTGAAAATTTAAATAAAATTTGCTGTAACAGATCAATATGTTCCTGCCACGTATTTGTTGCCACGACGATGTCATCGACGTACGCCGTGACGCGTGACAACAAACACGGGCCGAGAACGGCGTCAAGCGCCTCGATGAACACGCCCGCGCTTACGCGCAAGCCAAAAGGCAACACACAAAACTGATAACTGCGTCCTTCACAAAGGAAAGCAGTGTATTTACGACTGTCATTGTGAAGGGACACCTGCCAGTACGATGAGCGGAGGTCAATATTAGTTAGGTATTGTACATTATAAAATTTTAGCAACTGTTCATCCAAGTTGACGGGTCTTGTGTTAACGGGTATAATAATTTTGTTGATTTCACGTGCGTCTAGCACCAATCTGACATTTCCATCTTGCTTGCCTACCGCCAGGATAGGACTGCAATAAGGGGAATGTGATTTTTCTATAACACCCCAGATCAACATACGCTCGATTTCACGTAAAACTGCAGGTTTCTTCGCCCATGGAATATTATAATGCGTCCTACAATAAGTCTTATGTGGCTTAACATCCATTTTGTAGCTATAACCTCTGATTACACCAGGCCTCTCACTGAAAACTTGTGCATAATCACATAATAATTTGTACAATTCTTCTTCTTGTGGTTTCGTTAAGTAGTCAGATTCGACACATTTCTGATACAATAAATCCTGCTCAATTTCCTGATAGTCTGAATCTTCAGGTGTTAAATTACATACACTAACTATGGTAGGATATACCAATTGAAATTGACTTACTTCGTAATGTTTTTGTCGTGGTTCAATCGTCTTGTTAAGTTCAACATTAATTAGTTGTTCTCCTACGGATAATTGACATATGCCATTACTTAAATCTATGATTGCTTTGTGTTCATTCAAAAAATCCATCCCTAGGATGCAGTGTACGATAAGCTTGTCTACAATCAGAAAATTACACTTGAACTGTGTATTGGAAAATGTGAAGTTAACAAGGGCTTGCATGCGTATGTTCTTAGATTTAGTACCTGTGGCACTAACCACATGACAATTCTGTACAGGTAATGTAGGTATGTTTATAATTTCTTTCAATTCATTATAGAATGCGGTTGACATCACACTTGCCGCAGCACCAGTATCGAATAAAATTTGTACATCATAATCGTTAAACTTAACCCATGCCGTAGCTTGTATGAATTCTTCTACACAACTGCCTGATTTAATGTTTATTTCGTTGGTTAATTCCTGTTCTGCTGTCATTTTGTCATCGTACCTGAGGAAACAAACCGTCTCAGCCGTTGCGCTCTTACAACACCCCACAACCGTAGCACGAGCGCTTAGCTCGGTCGTCGACTGTTTTCCGTCGTCTGCTGTGTTTGTCCGGGTTCGTTGACCAGCTCCACTATGTTTACATTCCGGCCGGTTGGCGCCCACGCGTCAGCTGATGGCGCGCCGCAATTGTTATTGCTACTTCGTGGCGGAGAGTGCATAACTGTACCGGGGAACGGCGGCGGTTTCCGTGTAGGGTTATGATTTGTCATGCGTGAATTTTGTGTGTTCCACATATTCTGTCGGTGATTGTTGGGATTGGTATTGTTTTGGTGGTAATTATGTCTGTTATATGTCATGTTCCTGTCAAAGTAGCCCCGGGTTGTACCGGTTATTCTCACGTCTCCTATTGTTGTCGTTGTACTGTCTGTAATTTTCATTTTGCTTGTAGTTACCATTTTGATATGGGTGATAATTATTGTTATTATTATTCCACGAATTTCTGCGGTTGTTCCTACTGTCATACACGTTTCCATTTGAATATGTTTCGCGCGCAGGCATCGTATTGTGTCGCGGCGCGGACGGATGGTTCCACCAACCACCGTCACTACGGTTCCTTTGGGGTGGGTGCTGATTTTGGTTACTAATATGAGTAAAATTTGAATGGCGTGAATCGCCTCTGTAAACTACGTCCATTTGATCTAAGAAGTTTAAGAAAGTCTTAACGTCATTCTCCGGTACTCCTATTAATCTGTCTCGGTATGGAAAGGGTAAGTGGCTCTTTAAAGTGTCAATTATCGCTGGCAAGTCGGCTGGTTTGGACCAGTACAGTGTCTTGTCTAGGTACCTCTCAAAGTATTGTCTTAATGTCTCTTTTTTAGGGTCATAGGTCTCGGGGTTGCACACTTCTCTCCTTAGACTCTGTTGCTCATTCTCGGACCAGAATTCGTCCAAGAAGGCTTGTTCGAACTGTTCAAACGTAAGGCACCGCCGCTTCATAGCGGCACCCCACTTAGCTGCTCGTCCTCTCATGAGATTGGTGACGTATCTGATTTTATCGACTTCTGACCAACTACGTGGAAAAACACCGTCAAATGATCTAATAAACACAATAGGGTGGACTTTGTGCTTGTCCTCACTGGAAAATGTCTGGAAATACCCATGTCTTACAAACGTGTCATCGGCCATGCCGGTAACGTAATATTGTTCGTTCGGTGGAAAAGAAAGCGGCACATTGTAATTTTGATTTGAAATAGGTGATTCCACAATAGGTGGTGTTCTGTCTGTGTCATTAGCCATGGTTTTAGCTGTTTTGTCGTTTCCTGACGATGCGTTTGCACCTATCGCCAAACACGGCACAACATTGTCTCGTAATTTTGTCACTTCGTCTTCTATGTGTTTTGTCTCGTCTTTAACATGTGTCTTTGTTTTTGAAAGTATGTCCTGTGTAATTGTTTCAAGTTTTTTGTCCAGATAGTCGTCACACAATTTACATTCATGTACAATTCTTTCGGCCATGTTGGTGTCGTTGTTTAGTGACGCGAGGTTCGCTCGATCTTCTAACTTTTCTATCTTTTCTTTGAGGTGGGTCTGTTCAAGAACTACCATTGTAAGTTGTTGGGTAATATTTCCCACTTCTTCAGTCAGCTTTTCTTGGGTGGAGCTAGCTGAAGTGTGGGCCTGAGCTAACTCTTCCACACGGGTGTTCACTTCCTGCTGCACATTAACTATTTGAGTTAACTGATTCTCACATCGGGTGATATTGTTTTTTGTTTCGTGTGTGAATGTAACCAAAGTTTCTTCCTGTTTAGTGACTCGGTCGGACAATGTCTCAAATCGCTGGCTGAGCTGTTGAGTGGTGTTATTTAATTCTGTCATCTGTTTTGTCGTCCGTTCAAAATTTTCGGTCATAGTATGGTTTAATATGTCAATTTTCTGACTAACGTCTCCTTTCATGTCTGCAAATAACTCTAATAGTCGGTCCAGTTTGTCAGTTTCCTGTGTCCGATTTGTGTCACATTGCTGAATTTGTCTCATATTCGGTTCTGACATTGATGTTAACAATGGTGCTGACGGTCTAGTCTCGCGTCCATTCCACATTTCGTCATTTAAAGTCGCCATCTGTGTATTATCACAAATGTTGCGAGTTTGAGGCAAAATCATTGCATTGATCTGTGAACTGGTCCATAGAGGGAAACGCGGACTTTCTTGTTGGTTGAAAGATGAATCTACTTCACTTAACTCATCTGCTGAAACTATCTCTACCTTACCACGTTCCATTGTAATAGGATGTATAATAGTAAGTCAAAAAGGGAATAATATAAGTCTGATTAATAAAGATTTGACTCAAATTTAGGTTGAAATATTTTCTCGTCAATGTAAATGATTGCTCTATTGCAAACAATGGTTGAGAAAGATGCAGCAGGGCGGACAAAATTTTTCGTAACAAATGACTGTTTGGCGGTCAAATTCACGATCTTCATATGCTACAACAATACTATAATTAAGACAAACTACAATAGAGATAGATAATTTTGTAAAAATCTAGAAGAAAACTACAGGATGTGTGGAAAAGGAAAAATGGATTCTGCAGTTGGCTATTGAATGTTTGAATGAAACATAATTGTGTGACTCACCATTAAATTTTCTGTCCTGCAACGGCTGGTCAATCACTTCTGCGTAAATCGTATTCGTCAAAATATGGATTTTCTTAATACATCTCCATCGGATAATCACCAAAAGGTCTCAAAATAACAGTTTTGCATCAATATATGCCATGAAAAGAAAAACAGATTGAATTAGTTACAAAAATTCTTTACAATATTGTGCTATCATTTGCTTAGGTACAATAAAGTTGGTGTTTTCGTTACCCTTTAAACTTCAGGATTTTATTCTCTGTTGGGAAAAATACAAATTAAAGTTTCAAATTTGCTCAAAAACGACACATCCGAAAATTGCGTCCAGTCGCGGGAGCCAGTTGTAGTGGTTAATAAAAAAAATGGGAGAAGAGAGACCGTGAAAAAGGGAAAGAATGAAAAGCAAATCGGACTTTGTATTACAGAAAAGCTATCGGACTTCGTTATTCGGAAAAGCTATTGTTGGGGTGGTCCTTGTGGCGTTTTTGAGCAAAAGTTAAACCAATTTTCACTACAAAAGTTATTGAAAAGAAACAGAGAATAACAGAATGTAACTGACAGGGGGAAGTGGCGTAGACGAGAGATCATCCTTTACCAGATTAACTTATCTTCTTTCGGGCGGCGTCCACGTCTTCAAAAATCTCCTTCATTTCAGCGTGAAAAAATCTCCTCCGAAATCTTGCAATAGTCCAGGGATCACTAATTTATACCAATTAAAATCATTTTGATACTGTATGCAATTTAATTCACTTTGCTACTTCCATCCACCGAATTTCTTAATAATTTCCGCAATGTCTACACATTACAATCAGATCAAGATTAGCCATTAAGTTTTTACGTCAGCATCCGATCACGCCTGCCTTAAGCTACGGCTATCAAGAGACAATTGAAAACGGAATAAAAAAACAAAAAAGAGTTAACAATTTTGGTATTTTCTCTGCCGTCGAGCGCTCATACCGCTGCGACGGGATATTTTTTATCTGAGGGAACGAGTGTAGCGCGGCGAAATTCAAAGCCCCGCTACATGCTGGAATGTCAACAATCACAATTACCAAAGCTGTTACTGAAATTTGTGAAAGAATTATATTTGTCTTGTGATGATATACTCCTGTAATTAACACCTTTTTTTTACATTTTGTTATGTGGTACCCATGGCATGTATTCTGCCAACCTCTTCAGACCCGTTCACATGGAACAACCTGTCTTCACAAATTTTTGTGCACATCAAACATCATTTACACAGAAACGAAATGTGTGCAGGCCTGGCAGTTGGAGTTAGAGGTTTGAACGAAACTGTTCAAATCAGTGGATTCAGATCACATCTGCACAGGCAAGCTGGAATGTGTGGACACGAGGTCGCCACAAATCTAGTGCTAAAACATGTTTGAGTCATTTGTTTGTCCAGTCAGGTGTTTATCGTCTGTGTGTACACAGTACATTTTTAAAATGGTAGCTACACATTAGTGTTCTAGATAGTTTACTGCCGAACTTATTGAATTTTATAGGGGTCATATATGTTTGTTGAAAATTAAAAGTAGGGGATAAAGTGATGGGGATAACATGGCAGCTGCTTATAATTGTTTGACAGAAAAATTATGAGTGGTTAACCCTATGACAAACAGAGAAATGGTACATAAAAAAGAAAAATTCTTTGCAGCCGGATTATCACAAAGAGCTAAGAAAAGTAACGAAATCTGTTCGATCTGGTGCAGGGGTTTCTTAGTGTACATCCACTCTGTACTCTCCCATGTCATCATCTAATGTCAACTGTAACAGTGTCACAGAAAAAAGAAGGTCCTACTTGATGTGCATCTTCATATTTGCTCTAAAGCAGAGTGCAGTGAGAATACTGTGATAACTTGATATTGGAATATGTTGGAACAATACCTTCACGGTCATAGTTATTATAACACTTCTATAACTTTCTAACGTAATACATGGTTCATACCAAGAGTCATTTAAAGGTGAACTGTTTAGAGTTTGGAATGGAATGTGGAATTTTATATTCTAGTGCAAAAGTTGCTGAGAACTGAAAATATAGACTTACAAAAAAACTGAATGATTGCTGATTGGGCACTTATATTGCTTATAAGAGTACACTGTATCTCAGACATGTCCAGAAATGTAAAAATATTATCCGTAACTTAGAATTGAGGTACAAATTCAGTACTTTTCTTACCTTCAGGTCAGCATGGAGCGAACAGCTCACATGTGTATGGTACGATTTCGTTCAATGCTTGGGAAACTTAACTTCACCATGATCTGATCACGGTGAGAAATTGCTCTCCTCATGCAAGCTTTTTTCGTGTTATACTAGGAGCTATGGGCATCAAAAGATAATTGTAGTACGTTCCTAAATCCATCCTCAAATAATTGCAGCTGTCATCAAGTTCGCCCTGCTACTCGTGAAGTAAATTTTGTGAAGACCATTTTCATCAGTCTTTCTGTTTCTGACTTTTTGTCTGCATCTTTTAGTTTTATTTTATTTTATTTGCAACACAGATCGTTATAGAAGCTCCTTCATTTCTGAATAAATGAAATAACCTTTGAGGTTACTGTGCAAGAGTCCAGTTGCTTTGCCACCAAAATTCCTTTTCTGCACTAACAGATGGCCAGCGAGCAGTAGATCGGAACCTGTGTCATGTGAACACAACACATTTGTGCAGACAGATCGTTGCTTGATCGTTTCCAAAAGTTTAAAGGTTCACATTTTAAAGAAAATAAACAAATTAATAGCTTCCAAAATTGCAGTGAGTATACCAGTTGAGGATATAATAAGCTGCTCCTTTAATTCGCCTGCAAAACGGCTACCATCTACGTCAGATTATAAAAGTAAAAAAAAAAAAAAAAAAAAAAAAAAAAAAAAAAAAAAAAAAAAATCAAAACTGCATGTATATAAAAGGGTCTACTCTCCATCAGCTTTGCAAGAGTTTTCCTTAAAGTTAACACATGAAAGTTGGGAAGGAGTATGTACAGAAACTAAAGTGAATACCAATTTCTCCAATTTTATGTTTGAATTTAAATTAAAATTTGAAGAAACATTCCCCAATGTATTAATTCCTAATGGAACACTCACCAACAATAAATGGATTACCAAAGGAATTAGAAAATGTGCTCAAACTTGTAAATACCTAAACTCCATCAAAAAGGACAATAGTGGTCCAGTTTTTTTGCACTACTTCAAAAACAACAAAAGGATCTACAGGAAGATAATCAAACATTGCAAAAAAATCAGCTAACGATAGGTTCATAAATTTAGCCAATAATAAAACTAAAGCTGCATGGGCTGTAGTGAAACAAGAAACAGGAACTGTGATGCAGAGAGATATAAACACACAAATCAAGAACAAGGAAAACTCAGAAAGTAACCTGAAAGAATTAGTATATTATGTGAATACCTACTTTAGCAGCATTTCAATGAAGTTACAGAAAATTTTTCCAAAAAGTGCTAATCAACCAATACAGAAGCATATAGCAAACTGAATGGTATTGCTTCCAACTATTGAGGAGGAAGTATGCAATGTTGTAAGGCAATTAAAGTACCAAAAACTCGGCAGGTTTAGATGTGTGTGCTGAAAAATTGTGTAACTGGTATCAAAGCTCCAATAACAAAAATCATAAATGATTCTTTCAAAACTGGTTGCTTCCCTGACTATCTGAAGCATGCCAAAATCTTACCAGTTCACAATAAAAGGTGGCATAGAAAACTTTGAGAACTACAGACCAATAGCCCTATTGTCATGCTTTTCCAGAGTAATAGAAACAATAATGAAAAACAGGCTTATAAGCTATCTAAGTAAATTCAACCTCCTCTGCAATGGCCAGCATGGTTTCAGTCCTGGTAGAGGTACAGAATCTGCAATAGTACAATTTACAAAAAAAGTTTTAGAAGCACTAGACGAGAACAGCTATGTAACTGGCCTTTTTCTAGGCCTGTCTAAGGCATTTGACCATAGTTGACTACCAGAAGCTGTCGCATAGGTTAGAGGCACTAGGAGTAAGGGGAGTGGTTCTCAAATGGTTTCGTTCATATCTAGAAAATGCAGTACAGTCAGTAGAGATCACACATGTCCCGAGTGTATCAAAGTACATTGACAAACTTATATCAGATCTACAATATATAAATATTGGTGTCTCTCAAGGAAGTGTTTCTGGTGTATATAAATGATTTCCCACAACATATCCGCCATGGAGGAAACATGACACCAACATAGAAATCGTCATACGTACTGGAAAATTCTACTGACGTGCTGAGGGATGTTCACAAATGGTCTCAGGAAAACAAAGTAACTCTCAACATAAAGAAAACAAATACAAGATGCTTTAGAGTGAACAAAGAATAGAGTCCCTTAAATTTAAAGCTAGATAACATCTCCACAGATGATGCACCTACAACAAAATTCTTAGGGTTGCACATTGACAGCCAAATGAAGTGGAATGGACATGCTATGAAATTCTCGAAAAAGATATCCACAACATGTTATGCACATACAGTTCTTGTATCTGCATGCAGTAATGAATGTTTGAGAACTGTATACTTTAGTTATGTTCATTCAGTAATCAGTTACGATATTATTTTCTGTGGAAACAGTGCTCAGAATTTACAAACAGTATTTAAAATGCAATAGAGAGCAGTAAGAATTATAACGAAAAGCAGTAAGCATGCCTACTGAAGAGAACTTTTCAAAATGTTCGAAATTCTAACTGTTCCTTGTGAGTTTATATTCTAAACTCTAGTGTATATCAACAAAAGTATAGAAAATTACAGAACAACTAGCAGTTTTCATAACTGTAGTACACGAACAAGTCACTGTCTTCACCTAGACAGGAAGAATAAACATAAAACTGTATAATAAACTGTCACAGAAAATAAAAGAAACAGATAATATATACTCCTTTAGGAAGAATTATAAATTGTTTTTGCTGGAACACTTCTTTTACACTAAAGTGAATTCCTTAGTACAAAATGACTATAAATAACTTTTGTTTCACAATATTTAATTATATGTGACGTTTTGATAAGGAGCAAAAATGATTGTAGATAACTTATATGTCAGAATGTTTAACTACATGTAACAACAAACTTTATGACTATATGAATGTACACAAACTGACAACATCCATGCATTTTAAAATGTCCACAGATGGCTAAATAAATACGTAAATAAACGGCGACTCGGGCGATAACGAAAGTCGACATGCGGTCTCTGTCATCTTCCACACTGCGCTAAACATCACAATGACGCCACACATGGCTCTACCAGCGTGCAGTAGACCCATCCGTTCAGTCAATTAACATAGAAGTTTTTTTTCACTTTGTGATAATTTGGTGCAATTGGCATGCATTTCACTGACATCTTACTTGTCTTTGCAGATGTTGTTGTTGTCGTAGTCTTCAGTCATGAGACTAGTTCGATGCAGCTCTCCATGCTACTCTATCCTGTGCAAGCTTCTTCATCGCCCAGTACCTTCTGCAACCAACATCCTTCTGAATCTGCTTAGTATATTCACCTTTTGGTCTCCCTCTACGATTTTTACCCTCCACGCTGCCCTCCAATACTAAATTGATGATCCCTTGATGCCTCGGAACATGTTCTACCAACCGGTCCCTTCTTCTAGTCAAGTTGTGCCACAAACTCCTCTTCTCCCCAACTCTATTCAATACCTCCTCATTAGTTATGTCATTTACCCATATAATCTTCAGCATTCTTCTCTAGCATCACATTTCGAAAGCTTCTATTCTCTTCTTGTCCAGACTATTTATCGTCCATGTTTCACTTCCATAAATGGCTACACTTCGTACAAATACTTTCAGAAACGACTTCCTGACTCTTAAATCAATGATCGATGTTAACAAATTTCTCTTCTTCAGAAACGCTTTCCTTGCCATTGCCAGCCTACATTTTGTATCGTCTCTACTTCGACCATCATCAGTTATTTTGCTCCCCAAATAGCAAAACTCCTTTACTACTTTAAGTGTCTCATTTCCTAATCCAAATCGCTCAGCATCACCCGACGTAATTCGACTACATTCCATTATCCTCGTTTTGCTTTTGTTGATGTTCATCATATACCCTCCTTTCAAGACACTATCCCTTCCGTTCAACTGCTCTTCCAAGTCCTTTGCTGTCTCTGACAGAATTACAATGTCATCGGTAAACCTCAAAGTTTTTATTTCTTCTTCATAGATTTTAATACCTACTACGAATTTTTCTTTTGTTTCTTTTACTGCTTGCTCAATATACAGATTGAATAACATCGGGGAGAGACTACAACCCTGTCTCACTCCCTTCCCAAACACTGCTTCCCTTTCATGTCCTTCGACTCTTATAACTGCCATCTGCTTACTGCACAAATTGTAAATAACCTTTCGCACCCCTGTATTTTACCCCTGCCACCTTCAAAATTTGAAAGAGAGAATTCCAGTCAACATTGTCAAAAGCTTTCTCTAAATCTACAAATGCTAGAAACGTAGTTTTGGCTTTCCTTAATCTATCTTCTAAGATAAATCATTGGGTCAGTATTGCCTCACGTGTTCCAATATTTCTACCGAATTCCCGAGGTCGGCTTCTACCAGTTTTTCCCATTCGTTTGTAAAGAATTCGCGTTAGTATTTTGGAGCTGTGGCTTATTAAACTGATTGTTCGGTAATTTTCACATCTGTCACACCTGCTTTCTTTGGGATTGGAATTATAATGTTCTTCTTGAAGTCTGACGGTATTTCGCCTGTCTCATACATCTTGCTCACAAGATGGTAGACTTTTGTCAGGACTGGCTCTCCCAATGCTGTCAGTAGTTCTAATGGAATGTTGTATAATCCGGGGCCTTGTTTCGATTCAGGTCTTTCAGTGGTCTGTCGAACTCTTCACGCAGTATCTTATCTCCCATTTCATCTTCATCTACATCCTCTTCCATTTCCATAATATTGCCCTGAAGTACACTGTCCTTGTATAGACCCTCTATATAATCTATCTGAAACCTTTCGGTATCTCCAGGATTCTTCCATGTATACAACCTTCTTTCATCATTCTTGAACCAAGTTTTAGCTGTGGTTAAGTTATGCTCTGTGCAAAATTCTACCAGGCGGGTTCCTCTTTCATTTCTTAGCCCCAACCCACATTCACCTACTACGTTTCCTTCTCTCCCTTTTCCTACACTCGAATTCCAGTCACCCATAACTATTAAATTTTCGTCTCCCTTCACTATCTGAATGATTTCTTTTATCTCCTCATACATTTCTTCAATTTCTTCGTCATCTGCAGAGCTAGTTGGCATATAAACTTGTACTACTGTAGTAGGCGTGGGCTTCGTGTCTATCCTGGCCACAATAATGCGTTCATTATGCTCTTTGTAGTAGCTTACCTGCACTCCTATTTTTTTTATTCATTATTACTCCTGCATTACCCGTATTTGATTTTGTATTTATAACCCTGTAATCACCTGACCAGAAGTCTTGTTCCTCCTGCCACCGAACTTCACTAATTCCCACTATATCTAACTTTAACCTATCCATTTCCCTTTTTAAATTTTCTAACCTACCTGCCCAATTAAGGGATCTGACGTTCCACGCTTCGATCCGTAGAACGCTAGTTTTCTTTCTTCTGATAACGACGTCCTCTTGAGTAGTCCCCACCCGGAGATCCGAATGGGGGACTATTTTACCTCCAGAATATTTTACCCAAGAGGACGCCATCATCATTTAATCGTACAGTAAAGCTGTATGCCCTTGGGAAAAATTATGGCTGTAGTTTCCCCTTGCTTTCAGCCGTTCGCAGTACCAGCACAGCAAGGCCGTTTTGGTTAGTGTTACAAAGCCAAATCAGTCAATCATCCAGACTGTTGCCCCTGCAACTACTGAAAAGGCTGCTGCGCCTCTTCAGGAACCACACGTTTGTCTGGGCTCTCAACAGATACCCCTCCATTGTGGTTGCACCTACGGTACGGCTATCTGTATCGCTGAGGCACGCAAGCCTCCCCAAGGTCCATGGTGCATTGCATATATATGACGTATTTTTCCAAATGGGAGTGTTTTTCAAAATTGCTTTGCAACACAACGGTCTATACTATATTTTCAAATTAATGAAGTAAGCAATGTCATAGATAATCGTCTATTAACCATCCTAAAGCGGCATATAAAATGATTATTCTTAGATAGACCTAAAAGTTCTTTGTGATAGAAAACTCCTTAATAATTGAATCTGAGTTGTAATGCACACAACACAGAGTTGACAAAATAAATAGTGCACACTAATGCCATGTGACTTGTTTACGAAACTTTGTCAACATCTGAATGGAGAACATTGTCAAACCGTCAATATTTGACCTCACATGTTCAGTATGTATTGACAGTATTCAGAATGTTTTGAAATCCATCAATTTTGCTAGTTAATACTTTTGGTACTGGCAGTACGTCAATAGGCGCCTTACGATAGTGAATGCATTGACAGTTTCACTATATTGTTGAACGTGTGAGGGCCCCTAAATATCCTTGGTTTTGTCCATAGAATTTACTCTATGGTTTTGTCATTCCGATATGTGAATCTAGATATCACTGTGTGAATCTGTTGTTGTGGGTTCTTCATGCAAAGAGCTTCGTAGAGTTTGTAGTTTGTGCTTTGTTTTTGTTTTGCCTGTGTCTGTGTAATGACGTGATTTGTTCAAGGAAAACTTGAGAGTATTTTTGTCTGCCGAGTCGTGCTGATACTGAAATTGATTCGAAGCTGTTACGTAACACATTGGTGTTCGTATGAAGCGGCGTAGTATAGCAATGGACGCAGATGCCTTCATATCGTCGAAAGGTAAGCGGTTAATACTTTTGTCTGCTGTTCAAACCTGTATTCGAAAGATTTTGATTTACCGACTCTGTTCTTAGTTTCCCTTGTGGAAAGGAATCCCCAGCCGATGGGTCTGCAGCTGGTCAGCCCCACCGCCGTAGGCAGAACCGATCGAGCCAGCCTCATCGAACTGGCGCAGGAGATTGAAATGGTATGTAGGCCCCGTTCGTGGAAATGTGGGATTCACTGCGTAGTTAACAAACGAGACTCTGGAAGTACTCCGTGCTCATATCGCGTGTCATGTAACTACCGAAACTGTACGTCCTCAGGGTAATGGATGCCAACATGTTTTAGCACAAATGGCAACACGGTTATCCCATTGGTTAGATGCTACAACTGATAACAGAGCTGAACCACGGCGAGTTTCGAAACTATTTGGGTACATTCCTATGTTTTCACTAAAAATTTGTAACTCTTATTTAGTGCTGCCACGCAGATCAGTACTTGTGCACGGGACTGTCGGTTCCATGTAACGAACATTTGTTGTAGGTAGATCGTAACATAGTCGGCTGATAGTGGTCTGTAGGCGTTAATGTTTTGTCTGAACTGTTAGGTAGGAACAGCTGATTTGGTATTAAAGGAGCGGTGGTTTCTTCAAAGGTGATGATTTTTTTGCTCACGAATGTGTAAAGTAATCTAGAAGCAATGACATAGTCATCTGTTCCAGTGGATTTGTACTGGTCATAATTTATCATTTTACTTTATACAGGTGTATCAAGCAATGGTTGCTGCTGCCTGTTCGTGTATAATTTGACTCGTTTAGCTTTCATGAAGGGATAAGACAGAACATGATGTGACTGAGTGAGGTGGCACAGGACGACCATGGTTCAAACCCACGTCTGACCATCTCGATTTAGATCTTTCGTGGTTTCCCTAAATCACTTTGGGTAAATGCCAGTATGGTTCCTTTGAAAGGTCACGGCCAATTTCTTTCCCCATCGTTCCCTAATATGATGGGACTGATGACCTCGCTGTTTGGTCTCCTCCCTCCAAACCGACCAACATGATGTGGGAGTGAGTTAATCACAGCAATGAGAACTCTTGTTTGACTGGCATTGAGTAAATGTATATTTGTTGATCCAGCCATAGACAGTATGTGTTTTGTGGATGAAGTACAATTGTATGAATAGGTATGTAGGTAAAACTTTATAAAGGGCCTGCGGGGAAATCTGAGATGGCAGAACCGCTGAATTGTGCACCTGTGTTTCATATGATTGACAGTGAATCGCCAGTAATGAAAAGTAATCTGTCTGCTGTCATTTTGGATAGAATTATCCTTGGCGGTATAACAATTATATTTTAGCTAAATAATGTTTCAGATCTGTCCTGAATGCATGTATATCTTTTGTCTTTAATCTGTTGTGGTAATGAGTTGTATAATTTAATTCCAATTTACAGTGCCTTGGATTCCCAGTGTGTCTGGTGAGGTAGAAATGCTGATTGGGTCGGCTCTTAGATTCCTATATAGACTTGATTGTGTGGTACTGATGGGAGTCTTCTTTATGCAGCTGACCAACTGCAAAGTGCATTTACGTGGGGCTGTCAGAATTCTCACAGTTGTAAGCTATTACTGCAGTGAGGCCTCTGCTGACTTCTTATTATAATTTGTAATGCCTTCTTTTCTATTTTAAATATTCTTTGCACATTAGTTTTGCCAGAAGGTAGTTCCATAACTAACTATAGAACACACACACACACACACACACCATTCTAGTTTTCATTAAAATGTTATTTTATAATTCACTTTTCATCTAGCGTGTATTGTAAGTGTTTTCACATTACTAATTGAAAAAGTTTTATTTATAACAAAAATTAACAGAATAAGATAAAGTTATGAAATTTGGAACTTGATGTACTGTATCTTCTGGTAGATACACTGTATTAGTGTAGGGTGAAGTGGGGTAAGTGTAACCATGGGGTTAGTGTAACCACGGCTTATGGTGCCTTAAAGAAGCTGTATTTTTACCTCTGACCTATCACACATTACTCCTTTCTTTGTTATATTTAACCATAAGTTGTCATATCTGACATTAATTGGTAATTAATTTTTGGAGATTGATGTCTACATTTTCACTCTGCGAGAGAGTGACATGTTCAGAATTTGGTGGTCTGTCATTTTTGCAGTTTTGAAGATAACTGCACAATTTTTTGGTTACAATCTAACTTTTGCATGATAATTTCAAATATGAGATTTGCTTTACTCTTCTGATAAAGCTCTTGATATGCCAGGCATAGTTACACTTACCCCAACTTTTTCCCATGTGGGGCAAGTGTAACCAATCGGCTGGGGCAAGTGTAACCAGGGGAGGGCTACACTTGCCCCAAACAAACTTACTGGAGCATATTTACCTATTTAAGCCATAACCTTGTTTTTGCTATCACGCTAGATCAACTAAACTGGCCTTCCTGTACAAATGGATACCAGAACACCTGATGTGCTGGATTTGTAGGTCCACTGAGTTTGTGTGAGATATATTTTATTTTTTATTTAAGTCTACTATATTTTTAAACCACGTTTCCTTTTATAAAATGACACAGAACTGTAAAGAATGCCACCATTTCAATTACAGCACAGTATGTGAAGCATTGTTTGACTGACAACAATGTTGAGCATGATAATTCATCCTGCAGCCAATGGGTGTAGCAGTGTTTAAGGGTGTGAAATCTACTCGGGACCAAAAGTTAACTTGTCACCAGAGACATCATCAAGGGGTAAAAATTAGCAAACGTGACTTTTCCAATCTCCTCGCTGCTGTATGGAATGAAACACCACATGAATTGTTGAAAAGTGGTTTTCAAAAAGCAGGAATATTCCCTTACAGTAGAGAAGTAATTGATAAAACTAAATATGATCCGGAGGCATATAAAACATACGTAGCTCATACCAAATCTTTGGCAGAAACAAATCCATTGCCAGCTCACGATAACGCAGCCATAGACTGTGTGGAAGCTATGTCTCTAACACAAAGTACTCAGATTTTTGGAAAGCTTCCAGTTGAACAACCTCCAGAATTTTATAGGCCTACATCTACTGAGCCCTGCAGTTCTCCCAGTATCAGAGTTCTTTCTCAACCATTCCCAAGCTAACCAGTATTTCATTATGTTCTGGAACTTCTGATTTGTCATTTGCAAGCTCATTATTGGAAACAGTCCGACAGTGTAGTCTACCTGGTAAAACAAAGAAGAAACGGATTGCACCAGGAGCTGAAGTTATCACTTTTGAAAATGCCACCTATAAAGAAAAAGGTTTTAAAGGAAACAAGAATAATAAGGAGAAAGCAAAACAAAAAAGCATCATCGGCATAAAAAAGGGCTTGGTAATGAAAAGTAAATCTTCCAAACAAAGTGCTGTTACTTTATCCGAAATGGCATCTTTTAATGTGGAAAATAAAATCCCTGATTGCTCATGTGAGTAACAAAAAAAAAAGACGAAGTTGAATCAGTAAGTGAAGAAAGTGAAACTGAAGGAGGCCTATCTTTAATAAGTACTGATGAAGAAAATGGGACCATAAAAACACTGGACGATGTCAGGAAAGAAATGATAAACTATGAAGAAGAAGAAGAAGACAAACTTTTTTGAAGCCAAATATAAAATTACAGTTTGAAACTATGTTCTGGTAGCTTTTGCAACAAAATGTAAGAAAGTTCATTTTATTGGCCAAGTTACCAAAATTAGTGATTTAGGAGATCCAGAAGTGATTTTCCTCAGATGCAAAAATAAGACAAAGCATGGCACCACATTGTACTGGCCTGATAGAAGAGATGAGACGGAAGTTCCATCCTCTGATGTCATTTCAGTGCTGCCTGAGCCTACTTTGGGTCACTGGGGAGACCTGACATTTGGTGTTACATTTGATTCATACAACATTCAGTGACCAAATAATAGTTAGGGCCTAAGTGTGAATATAATAAGTTGAATTAGGGCAGTTTAGTATTAAACACAAATTGCCAACAACTTTAGTTCAATTACCATGAAAAATAATAGAAAGTGAACTTGTAAAGTGATTTTTTCTTTTCTCTTGATATCAGATATTTTATTATTTTTGTTAAATTGCCTACTAAAGAAAAAAATATTACTTTTGTAGAATTTAAACTAATAAATTACTGGCTTAAAACAAAAATAAATCATCTATGAAGTATTCTGTTTCGGTGTTTTATGGTTTAGGCTAACACTTATTTTTTAGTTTAGCTAACATTTTCTGTGTATTTCATAATATACAAAGAGGTGTGTGCAAAAAAGTTCAACTCTTGAGTAAAATTTAAGATATTTTAATAATTTAAAAATCCTCAAATTCAGTAAAAATTGCGTAATCAGGTCACTTACCCCAAGTCTCTTTTACAATGCTCTGTATGGGTACGACAATGCGGGGTTACACTTGCCCCGAACCGTGGGGCAAGTGTAACCTCACAACACAAAATTTTGAAAACAATTAATTGATCGTATAATTTTTTTTTTTTTTTCAAAAACAAAATGTATATTGTTTAAAAGTCAATAAGTCAAACTTTAAGCATGAGAAGTTTCAAAATCATATCTTCAATAACAAGTTGGCAATTTGATGTCAAAGTTGAACTATGCCAAAACGTGGTTACACTTACCCCACTTCACCCTATGTAAAAAATACAAATTCATAGTTTGGGTCTTTTGACACACCACATGCCAATGATAGAGTGCAGGTTCATGGGTGATGCCAGGTCAACTGAATCTAACGATACCAGATGTCGGCTTTGTCCTGTTGCATAATGACGAGGTGGTGTGTGACGATTTGTGTTTGCAGACAGAAAGAAAGCAGAATACTGACCATTTTTCTTTTGCATCCGTAATAGTTTCTGGGATGTAGGTTGTTTTTTAATACTGATGTGTAGTGTAATCAGAGGTCTTTGTTAGATCTGAATGTGGTGGCAGTTTGATTGTTAGTTGACATAGCAGTGTCGTATGCTTCAGTTAACCTGTGTTGCCATTTGCCACCCACAGTCACTGCTACCTCTCGGGTATATCATTGTTGATATATTGATAAACATAATATGCGCCAAAGTACTTAGTGTAGATTTATGGCCTCGGCAGCTGAGGAAAGTGGTCGTGTGTGTGTGTGTGTAAGTTCACTATATGGTGAATGGCAATCTATCCTTTTCATAATATTTTTGTTAGTCTATCCTGGATTTTCCTTTGTTTGCCACAGGTTTATCTATCAAATAATATTTCCTGTATTTTCTTTGCAGTTCATATTATTTCGTAATTTTTTTATTTTTACCGTCGTTCTTCACTTGCCTCTGTATTCCTTGATACGTGGTTTGTCTGATGCAACTAAAAGTAAGGCTGTTTGCATTGTGCCACACATGTTTCATTTCTATTTATTTGTGCAGCATCTTTCATTGTTTATAATGAAAAGTGCATTTAGTAGGAGGTGAACACAGCTCGTGCACTTACCAATACCTTTATTTTGGATTCGTGCTCTTTGGCTCCAGCTCACAACTGAACTGCTACATTACAGCCTCGCCTGAAACTCGATCTATACTACAGGTCAGATTGTCACTACAACAATGATTTTGAGGGGGTCACTGTTGCACTACAGAACTCAGCAGTTTCCCATCGGTACTGACTAAACCATCTTTCCTTGCGAGTAACTGCAGATGAAAAGCCTTGTTATCCAAACAATTTTATTCCACGTTATTTGAATATTGATAGAATTTTCTTTAGGTGGTGATTAATTTTGTTCAGTCATGAACTTCTCGAGATCTGACAAACACGAGAAGGTAATGAGTGAGAAAAGCATCAGATGGCAGTGTGTGGAAAACTAATGTACAAATGTGAGTGCAGAGTTCAACTCCCACAGTTGGGAGCAGGTACCTGAGTAATAATGTGGGGAAGTCGCAGACAAGCAAACCACAGCTTCGTAAGTGTACAGCCACAGTACCGTCCTAATCCAAATTGGACTTGTTCAAAAGTAAAAATTTTTGAAAGAAATGTTCATTAAAATCTGTGTTACTGCCCAGCCATAAAAAAGCAAAAGGGGAAAAAAAACAGTAAGTTCACACACAGTTTGTGATTATCAGCTACTGTTGGTTTTTATCATATTTTAAGTAAATGCAGTTGTGGATGGAAGTGTCAATGAACTGTTGTTTTGCAGAAGTTAAGTTTTGAATAAGTCCTATTTGCATTATGCCACTACTGTGGTTGTACACAACAGAAGCTCTTAGTTGCTTGTCATTGACTTCTCTCTCGACTGTGATAGTTGAACTTTGCACTTAATGAAGTACCTCCCGTTTTGTGTAGATCTGCACCCATACTCTACAACACGCTTTGAAATGCACAGCAGAGAGTTCGTCCCATTCTACCAGTTATAAGGGCTTTTTTCCAGGCGCATTCACATACGGAGCATGGAACGAGTGAGTGTTTACATACCTCTGTGTCTACGTTTACATCTACGTGATTACTCTGCTATTCACAATGAAGTGCCTAGCAGACAGTTCAATGAACCACCTTCCAGCTGTCTCACTACCGTTCCGCTCTCGAATGGCAAGAGGGAAAAACGAGCACTTAAATTTTTCTGTGCGAGCCCTGATTTCTCTTATTTTATCGTCATGATCATTTCTCCCTATGTAGGTGGGGGCCAACAGAATGTTTTCGCAATCGGAGGAGAAAACTGATGATTGAAATTTCACGAGAAGATCCCGTAGCAACGAAAAACGACTTTGTTTTAATGATTGCCACTCCAAATCCGTGACACTATCTCCCCTATTTCGCAATAATACAAAACGAGTTGCCCTTCTCTGAACTTTTTCGATGTCATCTGTCAGACCCACTTGATACAGATCCCACACCACACAGCAATACTCCAGAGTAGGGCGGACAAGCGTGGTGTAAGCAGTCTCTTTGGTAGACCTGTTGCACCTTCTAAGTGTTCTGCCAATGAATCGCAGTCTTTGGTTTGCTCTACCCACAACATTATCTATGTGATGATTCCAGTTTAGGTTCTTTGTAATTGAAATCCCTTGGTATTTAGTTAAATTTACAGCCTTCAGATTTGTGTGATGTATCGTGTAATCAAAATTTATCAGATTTCTTTTAGTACTCTTGTGAATAACTTCACACTTTCCTTTATTCAGGGTCAATTGCCACTTTTCGCACCATACAGATATCTTATCTAAATCATTTTGCAATTCATTTTGGTCATCTGACGACCTTACAAGACGGCAAATGACAGCATCATCTCCAAACAATTTTAGACGGCTTCTCAGATTTTCTCCTGTGTTGTTAATATAGATCAGGAACAATAGAGGGCCTAAAACACTTCCTTGGCAACACCAGATATTACTTCTGTTTTACTCAATGACAATTCGCACATCTGAGGCGATATTCCATAGGCACGCAGTTTGGTTAGAAGTCGCTTGTGAGGAATGGTGTCTAAAGCCTTCTGGAAATCTAAAAATATGGAGTCAGTGTGAAATCCCCTGTCGATAGCACTCATTACTTCACGAGTATAAAGAGCTGGTTGTGTTCCACAAGAACGATATTTTCTGAATCCGTGCTGACTGTCAATAAAACTTTTTCTTCGAGGTACTTCATACTGTTCCAAAACAACACTGCAAATCGACATTAGTGATATGGGCCTGTAATTCAACAGATTATTCCTACTTCCCTTTTTGGGCATTGGTGTGACTTGAGCAATTTTCCAGTCTTTAGGTACAGATCTTTCTGTGAGCGAGCGGTTGTATACAGGGTGTTACAAAAAGGTACGGCCAAACTTTCAGCAAATACTCCTCACACACAAAGAAAGAAAATATGTTATGTGGACATGTGTCCGGAAACGCTTACTTTCCATGTTAGAGCTCATTTTATTACTTCTCTTCAAACCACATTAATCGTGGAACGGAAACACACAGCAACAGAACGTACCGGCGTGACTTCAAACACTTTGTTACAGGAAATGTTCAAAATGTCCTCCGTTAGCGAGGATACACGCATCCACCCTCCATCGCACGGAATCCCTGATGCGCTGATGCAGCCATGGAGAAAGGCGTATTGTATCACAGCCGTCCACAATATGAGCACGAAGAGTCTCTACATTTGGTACCGGGGTTGTGTAGACGAGAGCTTTCAAATGTTGCCATAAATGACAGTCAAGAGGGTTCAGGTCAGGAGAGCGTGGAGGCCACGGAATTGGTCCGCCTCTACCAATCCATCGGTCACCGAATCTGTTGTCGAGAAGCGTACGAACACTTCGACTGAAATGTGCAGGAGGTCCATCGTGCACGAACCACATGTTGTGTCGTACTTGTAAAGGGACATGTTCTAGCAGCACAGGTAGAATATCCCGTATGAAATCATGATAACGTGCTCCATTGAGCGTAGGTGGACGAAACTAAAATCAGCTCTAACATGGAAATTAAGTGTTTCCAGGCACTTGTCCACATAACATCTTTTCTTTATTTGTGTGTGAGGAATGTTTCCTGAAAGTTTGGCTGTACGTTTTTGTAACACCCTGTATAATTGCCAAATATGGAGCAACAAGTGGAAGTCACAGCCTGTGTGGTGACAACTTTCTTAATGACACATTTTGATTTATACATCATCAAATTAGTTCAGGTTAAGGAGATCGTGCCATACATAGTTATGGGGTCATGCATTTTATCCATAACACAATGCAAAAACTTTAATATTGTGACATATAAATCAAACACGTCATTGAAGAAAGAAGCCGCCACTCAACCTGTTACTTCCGTGTTTTTTATAGCGTCCATTACAGCACTGATACAACCTCTACATTACATAAAAATGGGCGCTTACCTCTTATACAACTTTACATCAGCGCTGATAGAACTGGAGTCAGTCAGCTCGACAGATACCTAGCCATAACACTGGGAATGGTCACATAAGTTCATTCATAGGTAAGGCAGCTGGCAATTTCAGTTCATTGTTAGGATACAGGGGAAATCCAGTCAGTCTACAAAGGAGTAGAAAATCCTGGTATGATACTTCCTACAATATTGCTCAAGTGTGCAGGGACCCGTAGCAAATAGAGCTGACAGTGGACATGGAACATACACAGAGAAGGGCAGCACAAACATTTGCACGGATTTGTTTGACCGACAGCAGAGCATCACAGAAATGTTGAAAAAAGTAAATGGCCAGACTTTTGAAGATAGATGTAAATTATCTACTTACAAAGTAGCCTACTTACAAAGTTTCGAGAAATGACTTTAAGTAAGTAATCCACAAATATACTAAAACCCCCTATGTACCGCTCGCAAAGAGATTGTGAGGAAAAAATTAGATTAATTACAACGTCAGACAGAGCACCTCATGTTTCTGCTGCTAATAAGGTGAGTACACCATTCGCTTCTTGCATATTATCACGAGCTTCAAACGGGAGCAACTGCAGTAATGGATAGCACGTGTGATTGCTGCGTACAGATGTGAGCCGAGTTGGCAAACCTTCGCTCACAGCTCCAGGCTGTGTTGGCTTCTGTCTCACAGTTCGAGGCTGCAGCCGAGGGGCATCACTGTGGGGGGAGGGGGGGGGGGATCGGATGCAGGGATGTGTGGGAGGCCTAGCACATCCCACGTGTCCCCGATCGGTCCTCTGCTGTGGCCGCCACGGATACTGCCTGCACTGAGGTTGACCCCTCACCCGTGGTCGAGTGGGAGATCATTCCAAAGTCTGGCATTCTTTCCGTGGGTCCGACTGATAGGGCCTCCAGAGTTCGTTTGACAAACAGATTTTGGGTGTTATCTGTGGCTGACGATGTCTCTGAGTCAGATGCAGTCGTCCATCCTGTTCCAGAGGAAGCTTCTCGGGAGGACGACGGTTCAATCCCGCGTCCGGCCATCCTGATTTAGGTTTTCCGTGATTTCCCTAAATCACTCTAGGCAAATGCCAGGATGGTTCCTTTGGAATGGCACGGCCGACCTCCTTCCCCGTCCTTCCCTAATCCGATGAGACCGATGACCTCGCTGTTTGGTCTCTTCCCCAAAACAAACCAACCAACCGGCAAGCTTCTCGGCCCTCGAGGTCTGGGGATTCACAAAGGGTGAATTTTCTAGCAGTTGGGAGCTCCAACGTTAGGTGCGTAATGGGGCCCCTTAGGAACATGGCTGCCGAGGAGGGGAAGGAAGCCATTGTGCACTCCATGTGTATGCTGGGGGGAGTCATTCCGGATGTGGAAAGGCTGCTTCCAGATGCCATGAAGAGTACAGGGTGCACCCATCTGCAGGTGGTCGCCCATGTCGGTACCAGTGAGGTGTGTCGCTTTGGATCGGAGGAGATTCTCTCTGGTTTTGGGCGGCTACTGGACATGGCAAAGACTGCCAGTCTTGCTTCCGAGATTAAGGCAGAGCTCACCATCTGGAGCACCGTCGATAGAAGAGACTGTAGTCCTGTGGTGCAGAGCTGACTGGAGGGTCTGAATCAGATGCTCACGCGGTTCTGGACCGTGTAGGCTGCAGATTCCTTGACTTGCGCCATCGGGTGGTGGGCTTCCGGGTTACGCTTAATAGATCGGGAGTCCACTACACACAGTAGGCGGCTACACGGGTAGCGGAGGCTGTGTGGAAGGGACTGGGTGGTTTTTTTAGGTTAGAGGGTCTCAGGGAACCACAGAAGGGAAGTCCGTCTAAAAGTGGGCAGGTAAGGTACTTGTAGAAACGATTGTTATTGTATGGTCGTACATAAAGCACACCACTGGCAACACTCAATACCTTCACTGTGCGACAACAACGGTGAAGCCACTGATAACAGTGCCACTGAAGAAGAGTTATTAAACGCGGTTTTCCGACACTCCTTCACCAAAGAAGACGAAGTCAATATTCCTGAATTCCAATTAAGGACTGCCAAGATGAGAAACATAGAAGTTAGATATCCTCAGTGTCGCAAAGGAGCTTAAATCACTTAATGAAGCCAAGGTCTCCATTCCAGACTGTATACCAGTTAGTTCCTCTGAGTATGCTGATAAAATAACTCCATATTTAGCAACTACGTACAACCACTCGCTCACAGGAAAATCCGTACCTAAAAACTGGAAAATTGCTCAAGTCACACCAATGCCCAAAAAGGGAAGTAGGAGTAATCCATTGATTTACAGTCCCATACCATTAACATCGATTTGCAGTAGGGTTTTGGAACATATACTGTATTCAAACATTATGAAGTACCTCGAAGAAAATTATTTATTGACACACAGTCAGCATGGTTTCAGAAAGTATTGTTCTTGTGGAACACAACTAGCTCTTTATACTCATGAAGTAATGAGTGCTGTCGACAGTGGATGTCAAATTGATTACATATTTTTAGATTTCCAGAAGGCTGTCGACACCATTCCTCACAAGCGTCTTCTAACCAAACTGCGTGCCTACGGAGTAACGCCTCAGTTGTGCGACTGGACTCGTGATTTCCTGTCAGAAAGGTCGCAGTTCGTAGTAATAGACGGAAAGTCATCGAGTAAAACAGAAGTAATATCTGGCGTTCCCGAAGCAAGTATTATAGGTCCTCTATTGTTCATGACCTATATTAACGACACAGGAGACAATCTGAGTAGCCGTCTCAGACTGTTTGCAGATGATGCTGTCATTTACCGTCTCATAAAGATCATCAGATCATCGAAATAAACTGCAAAATGATGCAGATAAGATATCTGTATGGTGCGATACAGTGTCTGTGTGGTGGCGCCAGTTGCCCCTGTGCAGTCGGCACCTTGTGGTTCCCAGTTCCACATCTACGTCTACATTTATACTCCGCAAGCCACCCAACGGTGTGTGGCGGAGGGCACTTTACGTGCCACTGTTATTACCTCCCATTTCTGTTCCAGTCGCGTGTGGTTTGCACCCTCTCGAAACCTGGACAGCAAGCTACACCGTGATGCGGAGTGCCTCTCTTGCAGAGTCAGCCACTCGAGTTTGCTAAACATCTCCGTAACGCTATCACGCTTACCAAATAACCCTGTGACGAAACGCGCCGCTCTTCTTTGGACCTTCTCTATCTCCTCCGTCAACCCGATCTGGTACGGATCCCACACTGATGAGCAACGCTCGAGTATAGGTCGAACGAGTGTTTTGTAAGCCACCTCCTTTGTTGATGCACTACATTTTTGGACAGCCCTGTCCATCACGGATTTGAGCTGCCACGTGAGGCGACATCTCGTTTCGTCTGTGTGTCGAGGATGACGGCACGTGCGCTGTTCGAAAAGTCTGTCGTTGCCGAGGGTGTGACCTGGCTCCGTTCGGTAAGTTACTCAAAGGATCGTGATCCGGTCTGAGAGTTTACTCTAGCGTACGCGAACCGACCGTTTATCGAGTATCGTGCAGCTCGAGGTGGTGTCCGAAGTCCGAACTGTTGATCCCGATGCCGACAGACACGTTGTCGAGATAATGTGAAGCTTTCGGAACACATTTTAGGACAAAAAGGAATAAAGGAGAAGATACGTGTTAAGTTGAAGATTGGATTTCATAGTGTATAAATGTGTGCTACAATATTATTTAGGTTGCAGTATCTCCTGTACAGGATGGCAGGTTTGAGGAATTGCCTGAATCGGTCGTCGTGGTGAGTAGACAGCTGAATATTTGAAGTCTCAGCAACTCTTTCCCACTGCAAGAAGTGGCAGTGTCGCTGGCAATCTTTAGTGTACTGTTGCAGATTCTCCTGCACCTGTATCTTGTTTATCATTTGAGAATTAATAGTGCCAGAAAGGCAGAGATAGATTTCTTCATTTGTCCTTAGGTAATATAGCCAACGTTGAGGCTAATTCTTCAATTTAATGACAAGTAAATGACAGAATACATTTTTTGTTCTATCGGCCACTCTTTACGTCACACACGGACACTGAAGCCACAGGAAAAAATCAGTCTGTCTCTGCCGGCCAGCCTCCGTACACGTCTGTGTGTAATCACCTTAGCAGCATTAAGACTGCTGTCACTGTTAAGAGTACATGTGTTACTGCTTTGTTTGTAAACTGAAGAATGCCAATGTAACTGCTGCCAGCACCACAAGCAATAACACACACACACACACACACACACACACACACACACACACACACACACACACACACACACAGTGATAGTTTCATTAATGAAAGGCGATAGGTTATTAGAAAAATGCTGATGTCCTTTCACAGGACACAAGAAGCAAAGAGCAGCTGAGAAGCACACCACACGGACTGGGAGCTGTCAAAGAAGCTCCTCAGTTCTCGGGTGCACGAGGGGTGAAGTGTCTGCCTGAAAATTTGAGAGAGAGATGACGTTCCAGGAACCTATTGATCATTATTTACTTAAAAAGGAATTTAACAGTGTACAGGAGCATACATGTAAACAATGGGAATGTTTAGCTTCTTTTATCTGTATACTGCAGACTTGCGTGGGAAATAATTTATGAATATAATACTGCAAGCCGACTATAGTTAAACTGTTGTATGTATTGCGTGTTCTTGGTGTAGGTCTGTGCTGTAGTTACTGGAGTTGGTTAACTTTAATATGTGAATATCAATCGAAAGATAAGATCATATTATGATTTTTACCAATTGTTTTGAATTGTAATGTTTGGGCTAAATATTTTGAGAAGAGAAGTGTGTGACGTTTTAAATGTTTACATAATAAAGTCGCTTAACAACTTTGATGTTCGTGTCATTGGTTTCGGCATTTGATTGCCATCTTCAGGTGTGGTGAATCCTCTAAATAGCTACACCAATATATACAATAATTCTAGTTAAGTTTTCTGAACATAATTAAGTCTTGTAAAATACAGGACTACTATAAATGATTCATTTGTCCTCAAAGCTCTATATTTTGCAAAGTGTAATGTGTACAAATACGATTGACGTGTCAATAGAGGCGTAACTCAGAGTCAGCATTTTATGCTTTACAGTTGTTCTGTGAGTGCCCCTCGGGACATGTGACACACGCCCGAGTGGCGGTAGAGTTTGTTCCGACCTTATACGGGATGCCTCAAAGCCTTTTGGGTCAGATTGAAGCAGGTGACGGTGGGTCCACAACAGACTGTATTGACGTAGGGAACCAGTGGTCGGAAATGTATATTTATTGTGTTACGGACCTACACGGTGTACACTGTGGAACGACAGTGTAGCTCGTAGAATTGTTCAAAGTGACGACCGCCAGTCTACGCCCCCACATGGCAGCGGCGTGTGGAGTTCTGCCGCACTCTCTCGCGGGTCCCCGGTGTCTGTACCGGAAGACGGGCAGCTCGGACAGTAGCGAGCGGGTCTGCGTCCATTTCTACGGGGTTTTGGTACACCGACGTCTCGACGTAATGCCAGAGAAAAATGTCCAGAGGTTAGAAATCCGGCGATCACACTGACCTCGAGACGGGACCGCCGCGTCCGATACGACAGTGGGGGTACGTGTCGTCCGAGTGCCCGCAGCTGTCTTCATCGAAGTCGGCCAGTGCACCGTCGTCTCGAAACTGCTACCTTTTTCGGACAAGGAGGGGTACGGTCGCCGAGAACTGTGGCCAATGTCGACCGGTCAAACGGGAATTCGGATTCGGCAAACGAGGTCCTGCAAGTGAGCTCGGACAGTGTCGGCTCGCAAGTTGACAGAGTAGTTACGGGTGTCCACCGATGTGAGTAGTGTGACGGATTGTCCTCACTTCAGATGTGGCTGTCGACAACACGGACGCGGGTGAATGTGAGTGCAGCCACGAACAATACGTACTGTACAGTGTGTGGCATTGAGGCACCGCGGTGGATAATCTACTGGCAGAAGTGAATGCGGGCTTCAAAATCCGTCAGTCCCAGTGGTCGTACAAATTCTTTGACAGTAAGGGTGTACAATACCTGTTCGACCACCACTCTCCGATCCGAGTGCTTCAGTGTGCGAGTTTCACGGGCACCGTGTTCTACCGCACCGTACATGAGGTGCGCGTCTGCCAGCTCTCGTGACGCGTAACGTTCGACGTCCGAACACGTGTCGTGCACAGTACACGGTAACACGTCTCACTGTGGACACATGACTACCTACGTGATGCGACAGACGACCGATGTCGGAGTAGTGGTGTACTCGCGACGTAAGTTAATCTGCCGGTGTGACGCTTGAGGCCATCACGTAGCACACGTACTACGAGCCGAGTCGTGTACGGTACGTCCGTTTTGTAGTCTGGGACGTGGGCCGGTAATCATGCGCCCGTTCCGGCGTACGGAGACACCTGGGACGAGAGTGCGTCAGAACTGTGCACACCGGCATGATAGGGGCACCGAAACTGGTGGCCGCCGCTTCCGACAGTTACTGTCGGCTACACTGTAGTTACGCGGTGTACACTACTTGTGCCCGTAACACGATAAATATTCATTCTCGAATGCTGGATCCCTATCTCAATATAACTGGTTGAGGACCCACTGTCAATTTGACCCAAAAGGTTCGAGACATTCTGTGCGGCAGTGTCCTGTCGGCGGTCGTCACAGAAGCGTCGGTGCACTCTGAGCTGTCCCGGTGTTCCCGGTAGTGGGGGGGAAAGGGGCAGGACGACACACAAATAAACACGGTCCTCAGTGTAGCCCCGAAGGAAAAAGCCATGAGGCGTCGGGTAGAGCGACCCGGGGGGCCGAGGGAACGGAGACGCGTCGTCTCCACTGCCGTGCCGACTCCGGCAGTGCCAGAGTCCGTCATTTGGGTAGCGACCGACACGGGTGCTCTGGCGAGCGGGTGCCCCGTCGTGCCTGAAGGTGAAACCCTCGATAGTCGGGTGGGGAAACGACCCCGGCTGCAGTATCTCGAGGTGAGAGTCACCCGTCGCACACTTCTCTCAGAAGAAGTGTCCCTCACAGATTCATCTGTCAAACTCGACACAAAACGTCAATGTCCGTCGAATCTCGTTCGTGTGCCACAATTTTGTGAGGATTTTCAGTGCTTCACACTCTCACATTGCGGCTATAACCTTTGTCAAATATCGGCACAGGGGCAAAATGTCTGCCGTCGAGTGCTTCTCGAATTGCGATTCAAAATTGGAGGCACAGATCACAATCTTCCGGTTTTAATTGTCGCGAGAGGTGCAGGTACGGTTGGAATTGTAACTACCGTCGCAAAATCTCCATTAGAGCTCGCTGCAGGATTTAAGTTCTCGGCTCGCACGGATCGTCACTCCTTAAGGACTGCGTGCGAAACTTTTCCTCGCCCTCTCCGTGATCGTCGCCACCGGCACACTCGGTCGACCGGTCCTTTCCTGTTCACGGAGACGACCGGTGCCCCCAAATTGTCGATACAGACGCACGGTGCCCTGTCCTCGTGGTGTACCTTTTGCGTAATTCCTCATGAATGCACACGGCACTGTTGTAAGAGATAAACACCTCGACTATTCCGGCACACGAAAACTCTATTCTCACTCTGTCGCCATTTTTTCGAGGTACTGCACTCTTAATACCACGTGGCAGGCAGAATGCAAACTTGGTGAGTTTATGGTTCTATTGGCACATCAAGCGTATTTGTACATGTAACACTTCGGAAAGTATAGAACTCTGGAAATGAATCAATCGTTTATAGTAGTCCTGTATGTGTTGTGATGTGTTTCATACTCTCTGCAGAGAGAGAGAGAGATTGTGTGTTGTTGTTATCATTGTTGTTGTTGTTTTCCAGTATAACTTGTGATGACACTCTTTCCTTTTGATGTGTGCAGGCAGATGAGTTTGTGCAGTCGACAGCCGGGGCACAGCTGCGGCTGATAGCAGAGCAGGTACCGCTTTCTCTTCTCTTTGGTTGGCTTAATATTCTCTCTCCCTCTCGCTGTCACACACACACACACACAGAATGTATTCCTGTAAAGAAACAGCATCATTTTCCAAAAGCTACTGTTACTGTGTGCGTAATGGACTAAGGCGAATACAGATTGTGGGAAAATAGGGTGGTGTAAAATAATTCCTCTGTGTCATCAATTGTGCAGCTATTCTTTAAATCAAAATTTTGTGCAGGTGGTGTCGAATGGCTTTCACGAACTTCTTTTGGAATGGCTTTATATAATAAACAGATGCACAGTACTCGTGTGTATTATTGAACTTAATTCCGAAAGATTATAAATTTTTGTTCTTTTTTCTTGGAACAGATGGATCTAAAAGGCAGAAACTTTCTGAGAAAGGCATATATTTTCGAGTAGTAAAGTTTTGTAACTATTCGGTCTTAGACAACTCTCACTCACAGCTTACAGTGAGTCGTTTGTACCTCTCGGACACTCTGGGAATTCGAATTTAAATCGCTCACTCTTTGCTTCGTCTCGGAAAGCTACCTCGAATGTGTTCTTCTATTTTCTACATGCTTATAGAACTTTGATGTCAGTGCTCAGACAAGAAGTTCCTAAAGCAGCAGGAGAACTAAACTTACCTGCTGCAATCTGAGCTACCAGTTTTGTATTTAACGGCAGTGAGAGAGTTTTGAAGGTGGTGATAAAAATTGTCGTACTGCTGTAGGAAATAGAAAAGGACCCATAGCTTTTGCAAAGTAAACAAATTTTTTCATAAATAGGGACACCTCCTTCCAAAATTTTTGTCTCTGAAGTGGTTTTCTCGTGAATTCAGATTTATTAATCTTTATTAATGCCAAGTTTGGTGGTGTGGAGTATTTTCAGCAGCAGGTAAATAACCAGTTGTTTTATAAATTCAGTCACCTTTTCGTCTCTATTGCATATTATTTATTTACACCGTAGAGGCATTCCACTATTTTTGTTAAAGGCATTTTCAGTGGATTTTTTTTATTCACTTGCCTGTCCTGTGAGAATCTGTATTTCCTCTTGTCCGGATCAGAGACTAGAGGGCGCACTCCACTTGTAAAAATTAGGCACACAGCTGCATTTAGCTCTTTTGATTTTTTTTGTTTTCACACTTTGTTTTTCATTAGCTACATAATGAGAAAAGTGTCACTGTCGATCAATTTCGGGTCTTCAGTACGATATAACTGACGATTTTTGTCATACTTAAAGATTTGAAGCTATTGCTGGGTCAGATGAGAAGTGTTTCACATTTTGTATCTAATGAGAAACAAAG
The DNA here is from genome assembly GCF_021461395.2 of Schistocerca americana. Classification (NCBI taxonomy): domain Eukaryota; kingdom Metazoa; phylum Arthropoda; class Insecta; order Orthoptera; family Acrididae; genus Schistocerca; species Schistocerca americana. The sequence goes on along the minus strand of NC_060129.1, from coordinate 207,530,574 downwards.
TGCAGAAACGAGAAAACTGGAAGGTCTCAAGAAAAGTGTGTGCCTATTATAAGGGGCAATGCACATCCTGAGCTGTGATCCCACAGGAGGAGTCATAGATTTTGACAGGAGACACAAGTAACTAAAAAAAAAAAGATACTGAAGGAGCCTTTTATTTTAAAAAAAAATGTGGAATGCATCTGAAAAGTAATACAAATATTATATTGTAGGAGCAAAAAACTTTTTGACTATACGAACTGAATCTCTGTTACTAGCTTCAGTACAGCACAGCGGCAAGCCTGTGGCCTTTGACTGACTGAGAAGTACTCGAGTAATTTCGTGTCGACGCAGAAAGTAACTTTTCAACCAGACCGTCTCAGATTTGTTTCAGACTTGGTGTATCCAGTGATCCAGATAATAGATGGAAAACTACCAGTTTACGGAGGCATATGACAGTTGTGAAGAAAGTTGCAGGAATGCAAAATTTGAGAAGTTCGTGAGATCTACGTGCATCTATCCCTACATAAATTTTTATAATTACGGTTCTAATCCAGAGACAGCAGTGAAACTTGTATAATTGAATACCTAATGAGTAGTGCTTTACACTGATATGAAAAAATGTGGGTTTCTAAGAATTTTTACATTTGAGGTCATTGGCCTCAACCTTTGATCTTGAATATATCATAACACCCCACCTTAAATAATAATAATAATAATATTTTATTTATTTTAATATACCAGGTGGTTATAATTAAACTTTCCCAATTTAACATGTCATAAAACGAAACTAATTACTGTAAGAGTACCAGACTTAGTAGCATTAATGTCAAGGACATGGAGAAGAGAGATAATGCAGAAAGAGTTCACTTGACACGCTTTTAATGTGCTGCTACAGTACACTACACCATTACATGCCGGTACCATTACTGCTACAGAAGGGGCTCAGTATGGCATCCATCAGTGTCCAGAAGAGTCTGGAAGAGCAGGATTGCATTTTGCACAGTAGAACGAAGCACTTCTGTAGGTATGCCGGCTACCTCTCTCGATACACTGCACTTCAGATCGGCACGTGTGTGAACGCTCCCCAGACAAATCCTGTCCTTCGGGTAGCCCCAGAACCTGAAATCACGGGGACTGAGATAAGGTGATCGTTCCAGCCGAGCATTTGAAAACGACCGGATGACAATTCGATCCTTTCCGAACGCGTTTCGGAGAAGTGGGTGAACTGCACGAGCGGCGTGCGCCGGGGCCCCGTCTCGCACGAAAACTGTAGGATTGTCGCGTCTCCCTCCCGGAGGGTGGGTGCGACACACCGGCGGAGCGTATCGCAGTAACACCTCCGATCCTCGAGCACCGTCCCGTTCGAAAAAGAGTGGACCGGTGACGAACGTAGCTGCGAAGTCACACCGTACGGCGATACGTTCGCCGAACGGAATAACTTCGTGCACAGTGACCGGAGGTGAAGATCCCCGTACTCGGCAGTTCTGCGTGTTCACCTCACCCGTCAGAGAAAAATGAGCTTCACCTACCCGTAGGACTGTTCGGGGGCAGTCCTCGTCGACTTCGTTCCTCGCGAGAAAGTGGAGAGCAGAGTCGACACACTGTCGTGCTTCCTGTGGTGCGAGCTGGCGTACGGTACGGATCTCGTACGGATACCGTCGGAGAACGGTTCGCGGCACCTTCCGTACGGTGGCCCGCGCGACGTCCGACTGTCGTGGCACGGCACGCGCACTGCCCGACGGTCGGAAAATGCCCGCAGTGTCGTCTGTCGTAGCGACGGCGATTTTCTGAACCGCCTGTGGTGCGACGGGTCGTGAGCCTCTTCCCGGGGTGACACCTAATTCTCCGGTCGGTTCGAACTTCGTCCTGCTCCACGAGGCGGGTGGAGCAGGAGGATTACCCTTTCAGCCGGTGATATTCTCGAAGTGGAGGTGTGGCATTACTGTCGTTTCGATAATACTGCTCGGTGGACAGTGCCCCGCTCCTTTAGTCTGAGCTGGTGTCGACACGTCGACGAGTCCACTGCGACCGGTCGGGTCTGTGAGACTACAGATGACGGTGACCGATCGCGGCACCCGTCGGCCCTAGTCGGAACTGGGCGGTGGCGCAGTGACGCCTGGAAACCGTGCACCCCGTACTCTGGACATTAGTGCAGCCGAGTTTGTGTTAAAAAGGGAAAGTTTAATTTTAACCACCTGGTATTGTATTGCCCCAGTATGCTAATATAAACATGGTAAATATCGAGAGAGTACGTCAGACATTGTGATCAAAAATTTATTTTATCGACATCGATACACTGTCAAAATAGAAAAGGAAGCACATAAATATGAACTAAAAATAATTAAAAAATACAGTTCGTAAGCAGTGTTGTGCAAAATATGGTTTATATAATTGTAGTGGTATTATGAACCATTTACAGTGTAGCTTCAATGAAAAGACAATAAAAAGTGGTTGCATCTTGTCTCACAAGTCTCCAATAATTAAATTGTCAATGTTCATCAGATACGGTGCAAGGAGAGAGTATGTCCTTCCACTAGGTGTTGTCGGATCCAATCTCACGAGAACGCAACCCCTTCTGATAACACGAGTGTCCGGAATGGCAGGAAACACAAATGACGGGGACGGCCTGTGTGGATGCGAGAAGCTGATTCGATACGTGCTTTGTCTGCTTCTTTCGTCAGACGTGTGCAACTCGCCAGTTACTGTTGTACAAAATGGCGACAGATCCGTGTATGTGTGTTAACAGCATTTCTTTCCACATAGCAATCACCGACTCTTCCTGCCCAGCAAATAATTCAACATTTACATCTGGGTCTGTATCTTTGTCTTTCTAGCATGGCATGGCCCCCATATGATCACAGAAAAAAATCATACAGCTCAGTGTTCTCACAAGAGGTCTTACCTAGCTATGGATCTGGTGTATATAATAGAGGGAAACATTCCACGTGGGAAAAATATATCTAAAAACAAAGATGATGTAGCTTACCAAACGAAAGCGTCGGTATGTCGATAGACACACAAACACACACACACACAAAATTCAAGCTTTCGCAACCCACGGTTGCCTCATCAGGAAAGAGGGAAGCAGAGGGAAAGACGAAAGGAAGTGGGTTTTAAGGGAGAGGGTAAGGAGTCATTCCAATCCCAGGAGCGGAAACACTTACCTTAGGGGGGAAAAAGGACAGGTATACACTCGCGCACTCACACGCATATCCATCCGCACATATACAGACACAAGCAGGGTGTCATTGATATACCATGTTCTGCTACTAACTGTTTTGCTCTTTGCACCGTGTAATCTGAAGTGGAAAATTCTTTCACGGTTTTCCTTAACTCCAACTCTGCAGAAGTACTGTCAAAATTTGTATTTAGTCACTTGTAGGTACTGTAGTGTGGAACTTGTCTTTCAGTCAGGTAACAATTTCTCTTTCTCCATTTCTTTTACAGACTACTTTTTCCATTTGTGCAAAATAACTATGCTCTAATACTGAGACAGCATTATTTAAATTCTTGCTTCGGGCACTTGTTCTCATCCTAAAACCTATAATTTCTTTTCCACAGGAGATTCACCTAAAAACTGAGGACTAATATTTAAAGAATCCAGTGCCAGATCCAATGGTACTTCATCTCCAGTTATCATAATCTCTGGAAGTACTTAGCACAGCCGAGGCAACACCTGCAGGAGCGAGTGGGTCTTGTGATGTTTGCTTTCTAATTGTTGTAAATTTTTCCACCTAGGAATACACCAGGACTCTCGTTTACCATCCACTCGTCAACATTCCTCATTCTTCTGTAATCTTGCGTGGTCGTCTTTTTTAAGTAGCTTGCAACAGTACAATTTTACTTGGAGTCCTCTTTTTCTCTCTCTCTCGTTTTTTTTTTTTTTTTTTTTTTTTTTTTTTTTTTTTTTTTTTTTTTTTCAAACAACTACTCAATACTACTTCACAGCACATGAACACTGCAGTTTGAGTAAACAATCCACACTCAAGAAACAAGCTAATAAGTGATTGAAATAAAAGGTCTCTCTGGACTAGCTGTTCCCAGCAAGAAATTTTCACAAACTTTTTAGAATAATAGTGACAGCTATTGTCTCCTGTTCCAGAAAAAACCAGATGCATAGCTGCTCGGATGTTGAGATAGATGTATGTAAATTTCATACAATTTCTGAACTTTGGGGACTTGTAGCTTTCTTCACGCACATCTGCAAATTGGTAGTTTTCCATCTTTTATCTGCATTATCGGATGCATCAAAATTGGAGGAAATCTGAGTGGGTCGGGTTGAGTGGCGTATTAAATTGACACCGAATTAATCCACTTACCTTCCGAAGGTGAAATGCCGAGATTGTCGATAGACACGCCGAAAGGGGGAAATAAAAGTACAGAGAGGCTTCGGAGGTGTCGGTTCCTTCTTGTCGAGGAGGCGAGGTATTGGGCTACCTCGCATCTCCCCTCATCCTGTGCTCTGAGGAGGGAACTGTTGTTTCCTTCAAATTATGAAAAGCTGCTATGTTAACTTTCTCACAATTTCTGAGTAGCACATATAAAGAGGAAACATTGGTAACAAAAATTTTCAAAAGTTCTTGACTGTTTTATCTCACATATGCAACACTCTTCTTAGCATTTGGACAGACATAGCCTATGTGAGGGGTTACTCAAAAAAAAGGAATAATTTTTAAAAGCTATATATTTTCAAATCGATTACAAAACCTCATTCATACCCATCAAAACTCTCTATTACAACTAACACATTTGGCCCTCTGGTACTTCATCTGTTCGAAACAATTTTTGCAGTCATGTTTAGAAATGGCTGACAGCCTCTCCCTTGTTTTTTTCTCGACTTTTGCAATGTTGTCAAATCGGTGTCCTTTGCGTGCACGAAAATAAGAAAGTCACACACGGAGGCAGATCGGACGAATAAGGTGCATGAGGCAGCAGAACTGTGCCATTTTTAGCCAAAAACTGTCTAACAGAGATGGCTGTGTGTGCAGGTGCGTTCCCGTAGTGGAAGAACCGGCCTCCTGTCTGCCACAAATCGGGTGTTTTTTGACGAACACTGCTGCGCAGTTGTCTTAAAACTTGCAAATAAAAGGTTCGATTGATGGGTTTTCAATATTTTTGTCAATTTGGGCAGTTGACGGACGCCCAGAATGAGGTTCACCATCGGTCGACGCGTTCCCATTTTTAAATCGAGTGAACCACTCATACACGTGAGTTTTTCCCATACCGTCATCTCGGTGAGATGTTTACGACATTAAAACAGTTTCGGCAGCATTTTTACCGAGTAGGAAAAAAGTCAATGCTGCACGTCATTCACCTAAACTTGCCATCTTACAAAAAGGAGAAAACGACACAAACAAAAACGATCGCTGCCGACAAGCAGGTCGACAAGACACGTCACTGAACTGGCAGTCGGTTGTACTGTACATGCCTAGTTGCAGAAGTGCATACTACCCCCGAGACCAGCCCGTGGCGACGGGGTGGTTTTTTTTTTTTTTTTTTTTTTTTTTTTTACCCGGACCCCCTCGAATATTTGTCGGAACGACATTGTTCGGCCTTTCTGTTAAAACTGACTGCGAGAAAGAAAATGCTTGGCTGTGCTGTGAAAGTGTGCAGTTTTATTTCTGTTTAAGCAGGAAGCATATAAGGGAGGATATAAGATGTACATCAACAAAAGCAAAACGAGGATAATGGAATGTAGTCGAATTAAATCGGGCGATGCTGAGGGAATTAGATTAGGAAATGAGACACTTAAAGTAGTAAATGAGTTTTGCTATTTGGGGCGCAATGTAACTGATGATGGTCGAAGTAGAGAGGATATAAAATGTAGACTGGCAATGGCAAGGAAAGCGTTTCTGAAGAAGAGAAATTTGTTAACATCGAGTATAGATTTAAATGTCAAGAAGTTGTTTCTGAAAGTATTTGTATGGAGTGTAGTCATGTATGGAAATGAAACATGGACGATAAATTTTTTCGACAAGAAGAGAATAGAAGCCTTTGAAATGTGGTGCTACAGAAGAATGCTGAAGATTACATGGGTAGATCACGAAACTAATGAGGAAGTATTGAATAGGATGGGGAGAAGAGGAGTTTGTGGCACAACTTGACTAGAAGAAGGGATCGGTTAGTAGGACATGTTCTGAGGCATCAAGGGATCACCAATTTAGTATTGGAGGGCAGCGCGGAGGGTAAAAATCATAGAGGGGACCAAGAGATGAATACACTAAGCAGATTCAAAAGGATGTAGGTTGCAGTAGCTAGTGGGAGATGAAGAAGCTTGCAGAGGATAGAGTAGCATGGAGAGCTGCATGAAACCAGTCTCAGGACTGAAGACCACAACAACAACAAGCAAGAAATCTGTACGTTAATAAATCTGGATCGTCCAAAACCTTGTAGTGCAAGTAGTTCACAGATTAAAACTATGCAAAGTAATGCCATTAAAGGTACTAACCAGAAAGAGCCAGCAACTGGATAGTTCTCTCTCGTACATCACTTGCCACTTACCTCATTAAGTTTAAGGGACTAGAGTTCCCAATCAATGTTCGATTTACAGTAACAGATGTTCAAATGTCAGAATTGATTTACAGTGAGTGTTTTTTTTTTTTTTTTTTTTTTTTCTACGGTCAGTCGCACATTTCCCATTCACAGATCGGTAATTCGGAGAACCGTTTCGTAATTTTTCTCTCACTGTATCCAGCAAAACAAAAAATGTATATCCCTAAGTCTTGTAGTTGTATTGTATACAAAAATTTAAAAAAAATACTTAAAAACACTGAAAACTGAAAATGAAAACAGAGGAGTCTTTTTCATTAATTTTCTGTGTGTTTTATGATGATTTATTTTCACAGCTTCAAAGTAAGCAAGGTCATAATGAGGAGCTGGAATTTGTGTCCCGACACAATTCCAGGGGTTTCCCCCAGATTACGACGTACTTCTAATTCCCGTACGTATTTTGCGTATGACAGGTTCGTTAGTAGTATTAAAAATGTGGCGAGGGTGGGTAGTGCGTTAACACGTGATAGGAGAGTGAGAAAGGAGCCCACTGTTCGCTCGCTTCACAGCTGTACAGATTTATAGGTCGTCATTTTGGTCACGTGCAAGCCCTCCCACAGCGCGTGTAACGCCTCCAGATAAATGTTGACAAACTGGGAAGTTATTTGTGTAGTGTAGTGGTACCCGCGCCCGTGACCTGCGGTCCGACTGGCGCCGGTCGTGCACGACGTGGCGATAAGACGCGGTTCCCTGCCGGTGCTCTCCACCTCACCCGACGTCGGCCTACTCGCCCCCCGTTCTGTGTTCGAGATACTGTATCCGTTTGACGACCGGTGTTTGAAACTGTTATCACTCGGGTTCTCTGGTCTGAAGAACAGTTTGGGGAGACTCTCCACGCTAATCTGTCCTGTGCGAGCCGAGCCTCGGTCTCCCTTTGCAGTTACTGACCCCCGCACTTTCCTATGGGGGGGAGGGACTCGCGTGGGGTCACCGATTTTGACAGAGTTTTGGAAGGACGTTCTATATTGGATGTGGGCAGGTTGCAGACAAACTTCAGGTCTCTCTGCACACGTCCGTATGCCTTTCTTTCATTTCTGATGTCAGATAATTTTGGAACCCACCTCACACACACTTTCTCGAACAATACGGTGGGCCGATCTGACACTTACGTTTGTCATTGCGGCAGCATCACCCCCTGTAATATGCCCGCTTTCCCGTACAAACTCGTCAGCTCTGACAGTGTCGTTTTTCATGACCATGCGGTGCGTCTGAGGCGTGGCGAATATTCGACACTTGTTACGGCCGGTTTGAACTTATCTGTCCACTCGTACAGTTGTGTTAGACTCGAACCACTTTCACTGTACTGCACTGCCGTCTGCCAAAGAATTTAGATTGTTTTCGACCCTTCGGCCGACGGAAATCGAGTGACACTCGACTGCTCCCCAGCGGGATTGTCGCCGTCTCGCTTCACGGGTTCCCGGCATCCTGTTCGTGAGGCAGGCATACTGAGCACGTCTCGGACTCCGTCAAAAAAAAATAGAGGAGTGCAAACTTGGCCAGAGTCAACACACCAGTTATTTATAGACTGAACATTGTATAATTCAGCGCTGTGCATTTGCCTGTAGAAGGAATTTGATTGCACTAGAATGTCGTAATGCATTATTTTCACAATTCTCGGTACACACTTTTTATTGTAAGTGGTTACTCTACGTGCTCTCCTTGTCGAACTTCGCATTTTGAGAGAACGGACTTCCGTCTTTGGGGAAAACTGTTAATGTAGTTCTGTTGCACTGAACGGGAAGATGGGAGCCTGATCTCTGAAAACGTTTAGTTAGACTGGGAGAAGAATATAATGTGGATTAATACAGTAATTTGAGGTATGAGTTAAGACTCGCAACCGCTACTACACCTCTGTCTCGACAGAGGATGTTAAAAGTGGTGCATTTGCTTATTTTGATGATAAATTTTGTTTTCTTGGCAGTGATTCGTACTTAGACTTTATTGTAACATTTTTCATTCGTTTTGCTGTCTCAGTTTTATCAACAATGGCCTCTAGTATACTATAACCTTCCCCTCTACTGCTACAAAAATATGTAATAGAATGCACTTTTGTAGTTGTCTCGACGCTAGTGTTGTAGTGCGTGCTTTGTAAGTGACAAGGAAGATCGAATAATAGTAAAACGTAGTTTACTTACCTGCTTCTTGTAAATCCCTGTCAAAAACATAGCTGGCTGAAAAACATGGCTTTCAATAAAAATAAATTTCACATCTAGGAAGTAGGATTTGGTTTGATACTTTAGATTCCAATACTGTTCCTTCCAGTTTCTTCCATCCAATCTTTTATTTTCTTCATTTTACATTTCTGTATAATATTACAAATGAGTCTTCACGTTACTACAGTTCACTGTACACACCGACAACCGTTACCGACTTCCTACTATAGTCTGGTTAAAATTACTTGATAGTTGACACTTCACACGTCAGAGCCGCCTTCCTCCAGACAGAGCACATGCCACGCCCAAGCTGTTCGGCGTTGCCAAACTGCCACAACAAATGGTCAGTTCACTTCTAATTCCGTGTCTGGCTTTTTTCCCTTGATGTGTTTCAACCCCAAATCCTAGGCCTGACTCTTTTATTTCATATTTTGTCGGATATGATAACTGCTCCAAAAGTAAAGCACACAAAACAGTAGTAACAAAATATGTATGTTTCTTACACAGCACTAGCCAAATATTACTGGATCATTTTGCACAAGATGCAATTTGGCGCCACATATTCAATTATTACTACCACAGAGATCGGACTAAAACATTGCACGAGGCTGAACTATTTGAAGGTAGCAAATGATAGTTGCAGCTTGTTGTACGGAGGAATAAATAAACCACCATAATGTGAAACAGAGCCGTAGCGCAGTGGTTAAAGTAGAATCTGGATGTGCAGAAGGTTTTGGGTTCAAATCTTGTCAGGTGTCATAATTTTTGTTTTTTTGTTAAAGCTCTGATTATTGTTATATTTTCAATTAATTGGCTTCAATTTGATTTTTATTATTAATCTTTTTCACATCATTTTAACATTATATTGTCTTTTTTATTTGCTCTTATTGTTTCTTCCTATCATTCTTTTGTTATCTGCTTGTCGTGCCTACAACGTGGAACAGAGTGCCAGCCGGTACTGGTCACTGGTCGGTATCGTGTCGGCTCGTGTAGCCGTCGAGAGGACAGCTTCACGTAACTTGTGAAAGTGAGAAGTTACAGTTAGCTTTTAACGCTGAAGCAAATTTTTCCGTCCAGAGTTTGTTTGTAGAAATCGGCATTAATCGCCGTGAACAAAGGGAATGTGATAAATAGTTCTGTGCAGGTTGTCGACTGCTGTTTTCTCAGATATGTTGCAGTTCACGAGGTTGTGGTTAGTTTGGGACAAGAGTTTAAATTCACGGTTACAGAACGTGTCGTTTGCTGCAGTCCAGTCATCGGTCCCTTAAAATCAGCTGCGGCTGCGAGCAAAGCGTCTCGTGTTGCCGCCAAACCCGACGGTGACTGCTTCGGACACTGACACTTTGGCACCTGTGGAGTGACGTGCCGTGTACGCGCGTCACCCTTACCCGAGTGACAGCCGACGTGGCGACACTTCAGCGCCAAATGACAGGTGTCGGCTCTCGAGTAATTTTAATCGGACTATAGTAACCTGTTAACTCGAGGAAAGATACGACAGCTTGCTGTACAGTGATCTTACAAAGTGCTGAAATTTTTTTAACGTCTGGATAGTTTGTGTACGATTATTGGCCTGACAGATCCTTTTAAACTATTACTCAGAATAAATTACAGAAAGAACAATAATGACAGTAATAATTATTATTTATTCTAAATGTATCTTCAAAATTTAGAAAGCAACTCTTTGGTATTTTAATTAAGAACAATTCATTATAACTTTTATAACTGAATAATTGTAGCATATCACTGTACTGTTTGTTCATATATATATAAATTATTTTTTTTTTTTTTTTTTTTTTTTTTTTAATGGGATTTCGCAATTCTTTTATCGTATTGAGTACTGCGGTACGTTAAAAAATGGCCCACTGACCAGTTCCACTGTGAGGGCCTCTCCCTTTACCTTTACCTTTCCGTCAGCTGCCTTCGGCACTCCACCGCCGGCCGTCTGTCGCAGGTGTCGGTGCTGCGGCGGCAGGCGGAGCGCGTGCTGTCGGAGGCGGCGCAGTCGCACCGCCTGCACCACGCGGCCTGCAACTTCCGCAAGGCGCCCGGCTCCGTCTACCACCTCTACCGCCGGCCCTCGGGACAGGAGTACCTCTCCATGCTGGCGCCACAGGTCTGTGAAACAGTGGGGCTCGAACGTTACCACTCGGTAGCGTTTCCGCCCCTCCCCGTCTCCCGCTCCGGTGCTCGGCGCCGCCGCCTCTAGGTCGGCGTGCCGCGGGTGCAGATCCCGGCCGGGTCGGAGAGATTTTTTTTTGGCTCGGAGATTGGGTGTTTGTATCGTCCTAATCGTTTCTCCTCATCCCCGTCACAAATGTGTGAAAGGCACCGGAGAGACTGCATATAGAAAGTCGGCCAAACCACATCGGACAGATCTCCCGGCCAGTAATACCTGGTCGTCATTGGTTTGTTTACTCACTCGTTCGTCGATGTATTTGTTCACTCGTTCAGTATTTCTTCCTGTTCCATTTGCATACAGTGTGTTGAAGAATTACTGCTTAAACACCCCTGTGTGTACTTTAGTCAGTCCGCAGGAGTGGTACAGAGTGTAATGTAATATACTGCTAGTCTTCAGTTAACACTGGTTCTCAGAACTTTGTGTCTGGGCTCTTGTGGTTTAACTGATATCTATCTCACGTCTGCCATTACTGATTTTTCGACATTACCGTGACGTACTGTTGTGCATCGAACGAACCTGTGACCGTTCGAGCCGCATGTCTTTGCGTGTGTTCGGTATCCCCTGGTAGTCTTATGTGCTACTGGTTTGACGCACTCGAGCTATATTTTAGGGTTTATCTTGTGAGCAGTGCGTAAACGATCTCTTCTACGTCTGCACGTTAACATTACAGTTCACACTTGAGCACCCTGCAGAGAGTTCATTGAACCATCTTCGGAATTTTCCTCTGTGTTCCACTGTCAAACAGCTTGTAGAGAAAAGTGAATATTTGAATCTTTCTGTGCCAGCTTTGATTTCTCTTATTTTATGGTCATCGTTTCTCCATATGTAGGTGAGCATTTTCGCATTTGGAGGAGATAGTTGGTGATTGACATTTTGTGAGAAGATCCTGCCGCAACAAAAAAACCATTGTTTTAATGATTGCCCCCCCTCCCAATTCACATATGATACCTGTGGCACTCTCTCCCCTTTGCGCTAATACGAATCGAGCTGACATTCGTAGACCCTTCTTGTCATCTGTGAATCCTATCTGGTACAGATCCTATACCCAGCAACAGTGCTCTAAGGAGGACAGACAAGTAGAGTGGGCACTCTCTTCAGTGGATTTCTCGCATATCCTAAGTGTTCTGCCAGTAAACACAGTCTGTGGTTTGTCTTCTTAACAACATTATCTACGTGATCATTCAAATTTAAGTTGTGCAGGTTCTTCATTTCTCTGACGAGTTTCATTTTCTCGCACGGGCCCCACATTTTCCTTTCCCGTTCTCTCTTCTTTTTTTATGCTCAATGTTTTTCATCAGCCTGCTGTGTCTGGTAAGGCTTTTGTTCGACCACTCGGCACTGGTTGACATCTCGGAAACCTGCAAATTTCCCTCTGGGTTATAATGCCGTCATATGATCGAGTATAGGCAGTGCTTCTTTGTGGCCGAATGCGATTTTTCTTCCCTCTCCATCTTGTGATTAGATGCCCATTTTCTCTGTATCTTTTTTATATGAATGTGTCAGAGTATTTTTGGTTTTCTGTCTAGTCAAAAACGTTGAAGATACAGTTATCAGGTTTAATCATGTATTCTTCAGATGTGGCCACAAAATTGTTTGCATGGTAGATCATTTTAGAATATATCTGTTGTTCGGATTTTTTTTTTATGTAGACCCCATTCTTGTAATTAGGACCCATTCTTGTAATTAGGACCTACTATATAGTGTAAGATGTTCCTCTCCTTTGATTGTTATTGCTTCGCAGAGGATAATATACTGACATACGTACACACACGTAAGCTGTCTCACATATTTGGAATGATTCTGTTATTTATAGGAAAACACTTTATGCTGTAAATGTTTCATGTGGTTTAGAGAGCTGTTCCCATATTTCTCGCTCTTACTTTTGAGGCTTTGTAATATTCTTTTGAATGTTCTATGTTTTTCTTTTTGTCTGGCTTCTCTGTCGACTTTTGTATAAACTGTTATTAGTGAAAAAAAACCTGAAACTTACTGTACTGTATAATTTTCTGCCTATTTGTTGCTTCTACAACTTAAAAAGATTTTCGGGACACTGTGCATATTGCCTTGATTTTTGGATCAGGAAAACTGGACTTCAGTTACGTTGAAGAAGCAACTTGACAGCAATACCATCTCACTATCATAGTCTGCGAATGGTAATTCCAAATGAATAACTGCGTAAACCTACACAATACCTCAAGTTCATTGTGACTTTACTCACAAGAAACACATAGTTTATTTAATTTGTGGCAATTAAAAGCAGCCACCAGTCCTGATATGGCATTTATTTACAAATTGCAATTATCATTTCTTTCCTTAATGGCATCTGAAAAGTGCGTTAATTTAGTGAAACAGTAAGGGGTGTTTTTATTCTCTCGTTGATATAATTAAAGTGAAACATTTATTTCATAGAAAACGGGCTGTACCACATGAAGTGATGCGTGTTAGTCAGCACGCTGACAACAATTTGAAATAACTGTGGTCTTCTATTGCAAACAATATTCTGTTCCATGCAAATGGAAGTCCAGTTGTTGTTAATTTAAAAATTTTTTTCAGTCCTTTATTTATTTTAAATCATTTAGAGACGATAGATCGCACCCTTATTTTTCTGCACATATTTTTATATATCTCATAAGGAGTAGTCTGAAAAGCTTGTTGTAAAGGTGTTGCAGGGTTGTAATTGTAAGAAAAAAAATTAGTTACATTGCACCATTTCAGAGTTAATTAGAATCGAAGTTGGGCAAGTGGGCCACCACACGCGCAGATTCGGGCGACCCGTGAGAGACATCGTCACCGATGTGCTCTTTGTTCAGTTTTGTAAAACAGAATGAGAGTGATCATAAAAATTGCACAAGGGACGGTAGTGAGGATCGAACCTGTGCTGAAGGTCGAGTAGTCTCGTGCACCATTGTATATGCTGAGAGATCAGTTGCCACTAATTGTATCTGATGTGCCCCTCAAATTAGCGTGCGTGACAGCCCGATAGGCTAACTTCGGTGCTAATTAACTCTGAAACGGTGCAACGTATCAAATTTTTTTCTCGACAATTATTTATCGGCACAATCTACCCTAAGACACCCTCGAGAGCCTTTCAGACTGTTTCTGACCACCCTGTACGTAATTCTTCTATTAACAGGTCAGAGCCATACAGTCACTGCTTCGAACAGCTCGGTTAGTGGGATATCATCTTTTGCTTTTCGAGATCTACAAATACTTGGTGTCTTTCCAAATTTTTTTGAGATTTTTTTTCTATCAACTCGCACAGGGAGAATATATTATCGAGACATGATCTGCGTGCTCAAAATCCCATCGTGCTGTAAATCCCCTCTGTTCTTTGATATCTACATTTCCTGCTTCGGTTTTGTTTCTCAAAATCTGACCGTTTAAACTTCCTATCTATCTAACTGGCTGCACAGATGCCTTTACAATAACAACAGTCCTGTCGGTTTCCTTTTCGTAAATGGAACTTCCTACAGAAATATTAAAATTCTGCGGTAGCTCTTCACCGTTCCTCACCAGTTTATTAAAGAAGCGTGCCAGGAGCTCCATTAAAGCACTCGGTCGATATTTCACTAACTGTGGAAGAACCACAGCTCGAAGGGCTAAAACCGACTACAGATACACTTATAGTACAAAGGTGCTCGTGCTCTAGCACCTGTCAATGTTATGTAGCTGTGAAACTCCACAGTTGGGTATAATCAACGTTAGAAGGAGAACAAATCTAAAGATGGGAGGAGGACAAGTCACTGGTGCAATGGTAATGTGTAGTAGACAGTTACAGCCAGCAGATCTACAAAAGGCATAAATGAGGGAACAAAAAGCTACACAGCACTTGCTGTAAACAATGTAATATATTATCAGATGCAGTACATACCTGTCTGTATTTTCCAGAGTAGATTTTGTGTTGTGGAATGTTCTCCCCTCGTCATCAAAGTGCAAATCCGATCAAAACACGACGTAATGCGACAGTACGCACCCTCTACGAGGGCGTCGTGCGGACGTGTTACATTGTCTTCGGTGTATCTGCACTGCGACAGTCCAGTACCGGAAACCTCAGTGGACACACTATCGAATGATGCGACAGGAACACTGATGTTGTACCCGCACTTGTGCCACGTGTATGTTAACGTATGTGCAGGAAGTTGGTTGTAGATAACCTAGTGAAGCTGGTCGATGAAATATTGATTGTGGAGTGTGACCTGTGGTTTCTCATGTTGCGAGTGTACAAAATAGAGAAAAGTCTGCAGTAGAGTTTTGACTGTCTAAAGAAATATATGTCCAGAGGTTGGCAGTATTTGGTCGTCTTGGGTGGTAGTATCTGTTATATAATATTCTTGTTGGGGAAACATTCTTTTGTCCAGACTGTAGTCTTTGTGCCCCGACTATGAAACACAAAGTAACAGACCGCAATCACCAACATCTTCACAAAGGGCTGAACTGAAGAAGCTTTTCGTGTGCTCGTTGGTCATTTTTCCACTTTTGCTGACTTCAGTAACGATGTTACATGGACACGTTGCTGCCAGTTTCTTTGCAACCTGCAAACTAAATGTTTCCTGCAAACAAATGTAAAGCTCGTTTTAATCTATTGTCTGTCGGCACAGCCACATTTTTTGTGTGTGGCACTGTGAACAAATTGTACCATACCAGATATTGCTTTTTTGCTTCTGTGTGTGTTGTAGATGATAAGAGTTCATAAAATATTGGCTCTAGTCGCTATTCTGTGTGTGTGTGTGTGTGTGTGTTGACGATGTTTTTGTCTTTAATGAACATTTTTATATTTGCCACAAGTGTTTCTGCTCTCTGTCTAATATTACGGTCTTGTTCGGCCTATTCGAATGCTACGACTGTAGTGATAAGCCCGGACAAAATGTTATATTCTTCTTTTTAAGCCACTGACGAAATACAGAGAAACTTTAAAATTGTCGAGACCGACTGCCGTAGCAGCTTCCAAAGCCCGACCTCGAATGTGCCGGTAGTTGACTGGCGATCCGCACTCTCTGTTCTCTGACAGGTTGTTTTACTGACTTAAGTTGTGACGTTTTGTTCCCATCAAAGTGGTCCATGTCTTGCCTTTCCCGCATAACCTAAAATCATCTCGCAGTCAGATTTTGAAGTGACACAGCTTTAACAGTTCGTAAGTTTTCTGTAAGAAGGGTGACTGTGATTACAGTAATCGTTGTAAATATTGGCCAGTGTTCAGTCATCAGTAGACTGCAGCACACTGGGGGTAAAGGTTCGTATTCACTGTGACTTGCACTTCCATCATTTGTTTGTGAGGACGCTCCAGAACTGGTGGAACTCTCACATTCGTGTGCAGCTTTTTGTCTGCCGTAAGTATCTGAATCGCTATTCCGATCCAATGTGTCGGCACGTATTTCTGTTCAATCCCCATAGTATTCTTGCATTATTGCGCGATATAACGTGCACACAAACAGCTCATCCCCCACTCCAGTTACACCCTATTATCCGGTACGTAAGTTCGACGTACTTTTCCACGCAGCAGATTCGCAGGATTGATTTGCACCGATCCATTGACGTGCATTTCACTGCAGCGGGCACGCTCGTACTGCCGTACAGCTACGGATCGGTGGGTTAGTGCACTGACCTTCAAATGGTGCCCTAATAACAATCAATATTCAGGCATTGTCATAGATTTCAGATTGTGAATACAAAGGTTTAGTTAATATACGTAAGTGCACCCATTGATATAAGTAGTTGCAGTGGTACGTGGCTTTATGCTTAATTACAGACTTACTGATTCATCAGTTGATTTGTTTCCACCACGTAACGCCCACGGTTTACGTCCTCCTTCGTTGCTGAGCGATGTATCACTTTTTGTTCTGACGCCGCAACTCTTCCTTTCCTATATCTTTACTACTTTATATCTGTATAAATGATGATCTATTGGTTTTGCCGTTTAACAACTTTTTAATAACTGTGGAAGTATTACAGGCATCGGGTCCCCACTTCATGTGTCGCCTGCCTGTACGTTTCACGTGAACCTTTTAAGACTCGATCCACCTGTTTACGAAGAGAAAACAGAATATCTCTTCCTTTGAAGTTGTCCGACAACGACCTAGGAAGCTCGACGCCCTCGCGGCCTGGGCTCTTCCGCGGCTCGCGGTACTTTGCAGCATTCGTTTTATTCCTTGTCCACTTGCCGCTACGTCGAACTTTCGTGGTGATCGTCGGGCAATGTCTTCCACAATATCTGCATCATAAATTAACTTTCTTTCCACAGTATTTCTGAAAACCCAAAAACAAAATTATTTGTATAAGTCTTGGTCGATTTAATGAGGGGTGGGACAACACATAGTTGAGATCAGAAATATAGTTTTTTTGTTGGGGAAGGAAAAAAAAAGCTGTATACACTGTTTTACAAAGGGGTATTACAATTTGAAATCGTCTACTAAATAACATCTTTTCTCTATTAATAAATGCTTAAGTTTATTCTTCAACGTGTTTAAATTAGCTGTCTTGAGGTCAGATGGTAGTCCATTATAAAAGATTGTTCCTGTTGTATGTCGACTACAGTCTGCAGCTCTTTTTTTTTTTTTTTCTCCTCCCAAAATTGCAATTTTGTGAAAGTTTTCCCTTCCCCCTGTGTTGTGCCTACGTACATTACTGTTTGTTACGTGATACTCTAGATTTTGTTTCACAAACATTATTGCCTACAGGATGTACGTAAAGAAGATGCTTAGTATTTTGTACTCTCTGAAGCATTCTCCACGGGGCTCTCTCCTGTTTACCTTACCTACCACTCTTACTGCCTCTCTTTGCAGCCTGAAGAGCCTGTCTCCATAGGCAGCTGGTGGCCGACTCGGTATCTCGATACCATACCGGAGGTGTGGAGAGGATAGTATATTTGTCTCAAGCTATCGTGCTCCACGAGTGCTGAGACTCTTTTCAGTAGATACACACTTGTACCGATTGTATTGCAAATATAATCTATATGTTCTTCCTGTGATAGGTGTTCCTCATCAAATTATACCCAAAAACTTGTATTTTTTCTTTTTATTCAGGTAGCTTAAGATAACTTGACAGAAAATTAGAATTGATTGCACTACTGTTTGTAGTAGTTTGTATACCACGGCCCCAGCTGATGAGATGTGCTGTCAGCATAGCTTATGACCTTATAGTTTTGAGATTCAGTGACATTGTTAACGTACAACATAAACAAAAAAAGGCCTCAATATGCTTCCTTGGGGCACACCGCATTGAAGTATCTTGTGGGTTGATTTGGTTGTTGCCAAATGTTCATTCCTTTTGTAACTTAGTTTGACACATTGTTCCCTGTCCTTCAAATAGGAGGTTAGTAGTTGTAAGGCTGCCTCTCACAACCTGTACGCTTCTAATTTAGGCAATAGAATTGTATGATTCACTGTACCAAGAGCTTTACTCATGTCCAGGAATATGCCTGTTACCGTGCCTCCTTCATCTAGCTTCTTCAATATTTCACGTATAAAAATTGCTACTGCTGTTACAGTAGATCCTCCCTTTCTAAAACCACATTGTAGACTGTTAAGTAGATTGTGTTTGATGAAATATGCCTCCGATTGATTTAATATTACTGTCTCTAGTAATTTCCCGAGCTCTGAAGTTAATTGTATTGGCCTATAGTTTTTCATGTCAGCTTTTATTACCTTCTCGTACACCGACACAATTTCGGTGAGTTTCAAAAGGGCGGGGAATTCTCCGTGGCAGAGGGAGATATTTATTAGATGTGTCAGTAGCTTCACTAATTCTCCTCTGCATTCCTTTAGCAGCTTAGGTGAAATGTGATCCCAGCTGCAAGACATTTTAGTTTGAAGTTTTGAAATGACTGCTAGGAGGTCCCTCTCGGTAATTTCACGGATGAAAAAAGATCGGCTAGTATTTGTGTCGTTTAAATTTGGTGCCCAGTCACATGTCCCATTTGTGTTAATTGTATTAAACATCTGTATGAATTTCTCGCACACTTCTTTTGGATCATTTGTTAAGTCTTCATTGTCTTTAAACGCTATGCTGGTGTGTTTGAGAGACTGCTGTTTCTCACATTTTTATTCAATGTTTTCCAGTGCATTTTGCTAACACAAGTTCAGTTGTTTATTTGATACGCATGTTTATGAGCTTTAATGTTAGTCAAAGAATCTATTTTTTTCTGGACAGTTTGTATTTTGTTAAATAGTATTATAATTTAGTATCTCTAAAGAGTGTCAAACAGTCTTTCATGTCCTCTCTGTCCAGTGATTTCAGGAGGGAAATTCACAGTTTGTGATTAATAGCTTTGTTTACTTGTTTTACCAAAGGACATGTTTCATTTAAAGTTTTATTGAATAGTTCGTGGAATTTTTCCATTTATCATTCAGATTTGTGACATTGTAAACTGCTTCCCATTTTTTATTGCCTAATGCACTCTTAAGTGTATTATAATTAAATTTTCTTTTATACGTAAACGTATCAGTTTGTCATATCTACATTCCTTACATAAATTTTCATAGTAAGGGCTCTACAGTCAGATATGTTGTTTTCTACAGTGGTTATGTTTGTTCTCCTTTGTTATGTTTTTGAGAATGTCGTCAATGCATGTCTACCTGTGTTTCTACAGTAATTCTTGTAGGTTCTGAGTTTGTGGTAATAGTTATAACACTGAAGTCAAAGTAACACAAATTATAAATCCTATTATTTAAAGAGTCTATGTAGATGTCTCCAACAAACGGCACATGTTTTCCATACACTGATGTCTTCTACAGCAGGTTTTCCAGACAGTTGAAAAATTCTTCAATACTGTTTCCAAGTGATCTATAGAGAGCTGCTATAATCGAGCTGTTGTTCCCTGGTTTTAAATTTACTGCCACAACCTCGAGCGCCATTTCTTTATGCTGATCATCAATCCATTTGACATTTTCACATGCTACGCAATTTCTGCTACAAATGCCCACCCCTCAATCTTTGTGTGTGTGTCTTTCTACAGCACAAGTTTTTGAGTTCGTAATTTCTTAGCCTGTATCCATATGCTTCCTCGTCCTTGCAACCTAATTTTCTTGGTATAAAGAAATGAGAGGTTTTGACTCATTTAGGTATATGTCACAAAGTGATCTATTTTGTTCATTATATACTGAACATTCTGGTATGTAAGGGTTAATTTGCTCATTTTACTCTAAAACATCCCTATTTCCTTTGTGCTTGATAATTTTTTTTTTTACGTCACCTTTCTCTGCGATAATTTTCTTTAGTTTCTCACATAAGTTCCTTGCATTCGAAATTTAGATGCATCCTGAATTCGGTATGTATCATTTGTCCATTTTACCCATATCCACTATTCTACATTTTCCAAATGAATCACACATCTGTTTAATTTTAATGTTTGTCTTTCGTATCTCCTTGTTGGCATATAAATAGTATATTAACAATGAAAACAACCAATTATTGACAAAATTATTTAATTGTATAGATAAAAAATCTACTCGCCAAGCAAGTGGCGGCAGCGGGCACGTGCGCACGCGCGCACACACACCCCTCACACACACACACACACACACACACACACACACACACACACGATGGTTGTAATTGGCAAGCTTTGAAGCCAGTGGCTACTTCTTCAGGTAGAAGGATTGAAGGGCAAGGAAGAGGGGTGAAGGAAAAGGAAAGTCAACGTACAGGATATCATCCTGTACGATGCGTCCCCACTGACCTGCGCTTCTGGATTACTTCTCCTTTTGCTTCACCACTCGTCCTTCCCCTTCAACCCTTCTGTGTGAAGGAGGAGCCATGGGCTCCGAAAGCTTGCCAATTACGACCGTCTTACGTGTGTGTTCTGCCGCCACTTGGTGAGTAGATTTTTTATCTATCCAATTAAATAAACAGTATATTAAGTCATGCCTGTGAGGTAGTGTTGTAATCATTGTGTATCGAGATTTTTTTTTTAGCTTCTGAGAACTTTTCCAGGCATGCTAAGCGATTTAGCGCCTAGTTTCTTGTGACATTGTTGGCATCAGCTATGCACGTGATATATTCATTTTCATCTTTACTTTTTTCCTGCAGGTCGACATCGGTAACATTTTTCGTACTTGCACCCAGTTTTACTATTCTCATCACTTGGAAGTCTTTGTGATCGGCTTGTAAAATACTCACCAAATTTCCGCTGTGGCTGTCTGTCAAGAAAAGAAAACTGCGATGGATTCTGGGTTCTGTTGTCACTGTGTCTCACTATTTTTTAGTTTGTTACGCCACTGCACTATTTACAAACTTCATTGCCACCACACTTCACATTTTCACGTTTACTGCAAACACTTGTTTCTGTAGTAGTTGCAGTCCACTTATCTGGAAGAGTTTGGTTGTCATCCGGAAAGGTATGCGATTTTTGTAGCAATAATGGTTCATGACACTTTTTACTTGTTAGTTTTTTCATATTCACGTTTGGAGCAGTTTGGCTATCACCCGGAAGTGTACGCGATTTCTGTGATTACTGAAGAATATTTATAAAATCATTTAACTTTCTGATCTCACTGTTACAATTTCTGCACACACTGCTGTTACTGGTATAATTTTCACTTTTTTCACACGAACACGAGCCACCATTACAGCTACACGACAGGTACAAAGGGAAAAACCCTCTGTCATGTACTTCACAGTAGACTGTTAGATAGGTAGCTTAAGATCTACAATCGTAACATATCACAGGAGAGCATGTTCATTTAAGTGAGCAAGCAAGGTGTGTCAGCAGTGGAGGTATGTGCGCACGGTTTAACATTTGAATCGCTGCCTGTAGCGTGTCCAGTATAAATAATCTGAGTAAAGGTTCCCCGTTCTTAAACAGTTGTTTAGTGGTGTGTGATAAGACACTGTGTGATGGAAAAAGTATTGATATCGGAGTGCTTCTTAATCGACCAGTGAAGCCTCAAAATTCGAGTGATAGATACTACAAATTATCTTTCTGTGACAATTAGTGAATGTGCTTTACGTATTTGGGAAGGGGGAGGGCTACAAGTGTGACGACGGATGTAGACAGTAGATACGGGTCTCTGCCGAATACGCTAGAGGAATCTCGACTTTTCTGTCCCGTCACCACCCGTGCGGTTGCACCTCTCGAATTACCGCCTCTTCTTCCAGGAGTGGGGTCCGAAGGGCCCGCCAGCGGGGCACGAGTTCCGCGGTTCGTTCAGGCTCGAGGCGGACCGCAGTTGGACGCCGGCGGGCGAGGGGCCCCCGCGGCCTGCGGCACGCGCCGTCGCGGACATCTTCGGGCCCGCGGAGGACGCAGCCGCACGTTTTGACGTGACGCAGCCGCTGCGCGCCATCGAGGGGTGCACCCGCGCGGCCTGCACGTCGTGACGCGAGCTCTCGGCTCGCGTGCGGCCGCGTTTTGTCGGCGGGTACTGCCGACGTGTGTCGGCGTAGGGAGTGAAGAATTCTGTGTGGAAAACTGCTCCCCTTTCTGAGAGCTACCCCCTACACCACGAAGGGAGTGCTTGGAATTGTGTGCGGTGTCTGCCCGAGTTCCTGCTTATCTCAATGACTTAAAATGTCAAGAGTTTCATTTCAGATAATATATGCACTACTACAATTAATGTTATATGAGAAAATTGTAAACATATAGTAGAACAGCATTATCCGCTTCTCACTTTTAATGCACAAACACATTCACCACCTTCAGAACAGAGAAAAATTTGAAATGGATGCGTGAGGTTACTGGCCTTTGTCTCCTGTGACATCCCAGCGGATGACTGCCAAGTGCTTCACGTCACTGTGAAATAGACTGG
This sequence comes from Schistocerca americana, assembly GCF_021461395.2. Classification (NCBI taxonomy): domain Eukaryota; kingdom Metazoa; phylum Arthropoda; class Insecta; order Orthoptera; family Acrididae; genus Schistocerca; species Schistocerca americana. The sequence goes on along the minus strand of NC_060129.1, from coordinate 207,507,973 downwards.
AGGTAATTTTCGTGTGCTTCATATTTGTCTCTATGCACACTGACTATAATTGGCTCATTGATAATACGTTTCGTAAGGTTATCAATTCGCAAAGACTGCGAGGAGTCTGACTTTATTAAGCTACTGCTCATTTGCCATTATACAGGTGGTTGACTTGGTGCGACTTCACTGAAGGCGAGCTTTATAGTTGGATACATTTGATTGAACTCTTAGTGTGCTCAACCACTTGTGTGTGCAGGTTTTTGACAAAATGTTAAAATACAAAGTGATTCTGCTAACATATCCACTTTGTGGGGCGACGGGTTAATAACTTTTACGAGAGCCCGGAAACTATTTCTGTGATCAGCCAGAAAGCGACGGAGAACGTACTGGCCGTAGTTTCCGGTCTGCGAGTCCACATTCTTGTCCGGCCCACTGAAAGAAATGTTTCTATTCTCTATTTGCTCAGCGGGATCAGGACTGTGATTATAAATGAAGATTCTGATTTCTAATTGATACATAAATTTGGTAATGTTTCACACGCACAACATTGTAATATTCTTTATGTTCATACTGACACAAAATCTCTCTATCCCAAACAGCACTACGAGCAGTTCAGATGCGACCTCTACTGTAAGTTACTATTAAATTGTCCTTCACCCCGACTTCTGCTAATCAAAATAATTTCTCGCCACAAAAGTGGAAAATAAGTTTGACCACCGGCCGTGTGGGTTTGTTAACCTTAAGGGCGGCACACTGACAGCTACTTCAGTGAAATCTGAGCGATCCGGGACGGTGTACAGTCCTCGTAAGTTCACTCTCTATTATTACTGAAAGTGTGAGTTTAGTAACAGCCTGTAATGTCATCCTAGGCAATGTGCACTCCAGTGTTTGACTGACGCAGATCATACAGCGGCTGGGTGCGAAGTAGAGCCTGGTCTTGCCTCCCGGACTGTATTGATATATGTGGCGCAGCGGAGGGCTGAGGGAACACTTGCTGTCATCCAGTCTGTGCCCACGGTAGTAGCCTCCAAATGGCCACTTCCTCAGACCTACAATATTTTACAAGACGGTTGTGTATTAATTTTGAATTTTTGTATGCATGTAGTGGGTAAGTTGGTTAAAATCACAGAAAAATTTTAGCTTGCCTGCATTTAAACTTTGCCGTCTAGAATTTTCAGAACGGAACTAACAGTAGAACCTGACCTCTGAACTACAACTTTAACAGACCTTGTACTTTTTATCATTTACATCCAGACCTTGAAACTTGTTACAGCTCTATAATTAATAGGTTTCATGATGTGCTGTAAACAAAACTTTCTAGCATTAATACAACAGATACTACTACAAATACGGATGTTTTAGTTCCAATTTGTATGGAGTGTAGCCATGTATGGAAGTGAAACATGGACGATAACTAGTTTGGACGAGAAGAGAATGGAAGCTTTTGAAATGTGGTGCTACAGAAGAATGTTGAAGATTAGATGGGTAGATCACATAACTAATGATGAAGTATTGAATAGAATTGGGGAGAAGAGGAGTTTGTGGCACAACTTGAGTAGAAGAAGGGACCGGTTGGTAGGACATGTTCTGAGGCATACAGGGATCACCAATTTAGTATTGGAGGGCAGCGTGGAGGGTAAAAATCGTAGAGGGAGACCAAGAGACGAATACACTAAGCAGATTCAGAAGGATGTAGGTTGCAGTAGGTACTGGGAGATGAAGAAGCTTGCACAGGATAGAGTAGCAGGCAGAACTGCATCAAACCAGTCTCTGGACTGAAGAAAACGATGACGACAACAACAACAACAGTTCCAAATTTAGTTTTCTGCAAATTACTCAAAAACTGTTAGAGAAAGCTTAATGGGGTTACATAATTAATGTTTTTGTGTTGAAGTGAAGCTTCGTATAAATTTTCATATTTCTAAGTCCAATATTTAGCGCCTTCCATTTTTCTTAAAAACACAGATTCTGACCAAAATATTGGATTAATCACGTTGAGACTTCCACCAGTTAATTTTGACGTACATCTGCTCATAGTGAACAATTTTTGGGTTTCTAACTTTATTATTTAGCGCCACTTACTTTTTTCTTAAAACTATTTATTTAGGATAAAATGTTAACGTGATCATTTTGAGATTTGATATTTCACTAACTAATAAACTAAAGCACTTGCTGACAAAGTTTGGAAAAGCGACTGTAACTTGTAATGCCGTTCTTAAATTATGGTGCAATACTTCTGCGCTTCACACAGACGCGTTGTGGTGACATTGTGCTACTAGCAGTGAACTGGGGTAAGTCCCGACACACTCGCTTGCCTCTGTATTTCACCAATGATACAGCACTTGTTTCGCCACAACTTCGACATGTTACACAGTTTTGTTATTTTCGTGAAAAGTATTTTTGCTGATGATTTACTTGGCCAGTTAACCAGAATACATCACCACCTGCCAGTTGTGAGGTAATTGATGTTCGATGAATAATAAAAGTTTGAACATTCGTAAATCGTACTTGGTTTTCGTGTTGGGTTGACAAGACACCGATACTTTCTTCCAACGTATCTTTTATTTGCTTCAGGCAAGTGACAAAGTTATAGAGATCACCACAGACACCGTTATTTCTGGACTCACATTCGGGAGGACGACGGTTCAATCCCGCGTCTGGCCATCCTGATTTAGGCTTTCCGTGATTTCCCTAAATCGCTCCAGGCAGATTCCGGGATGGTTCCTTTGAAAGGGCACGGCCGACTTCCTTCCCCGTCCTTCCCTGATCCGATGAGACCGATGACCTCGCTGTCTGGTCTCCTCCCCCAAACAATCCAACCGTTATTTCTGACACTGTTATTTCTGCCACCGACCAACTTGACAGCATCTGCCTCCTTCCTAGTTGTAAAAATCTCCAACCAGCTTCTTACAGTATATCCTTTTTTGGATTCAATAGAATAGCTTTTCCCATTTTGCACCAGTTTTCATTATTTATTATTTATTTATTTTTTTTTTATTTATTTATTATTTATTATTATCTACAATAGTAGAGCATTTAGCATTTTTAAATTAAAATTGAGAATTATCACTGTAAATCCAGTGCAAAGACTGAAGAAAAAATTCATGAATACGAAATATATGTGTACTGATTAGTTTTATGTATTGTGTTCTACAACACTATTTTACAGTGTGGCAATCACTTTACATTACATATTCAATAACAACAGAAAAGACAGGAATGGCCGAGAATACGTGTACAGTTTTGGCAATGGAGTTACTTTAACTATTAGCTGTATATGCTTTAAGTATCATAAACGCAGGTTCTGAATTCCGTAGCATAAATTTGAGTGAGGACTTTGGAATGTAACACGCCTACCATTTCCAGAATGAGATTTTCACTCTGCAGTCAAGTGTACGCTGATATGAAACTTCCTGGAGATTACAACTGTGTGCTGGACCAAGACTTGAACACGGGACCTTTGCCTTTCGTGGGCGAGTGCTTTACCGTCTGAGCTACCCGAGCACGACTCACGCCCCGTCCTCACAGCTTCACTTCTGCCAGTACCTCGCCTCCTACCTTGCAAACTGCAAGGTTCGCAGGAGAGCTTCCGTAAAGTGTGAAAGGTAGGAGACGAGGTACTGGCAGAAGTAAAGCTGTGAGGATGGGGCGTGAGTCGTGCTCGGGTAGCTCAGATGGTAGAGCACTCGCCCACAAAAGGCAAAGGTCCCGTGTTCGAGTCTCGGTCCGCCACACAGTTGTAATCTGCCAGCAAGTTTCACGCCTACCATTGTTCGGGCGTCTTACAGAGGTGGACTACATAAAAGTTTTTGTACTTGACATTACTTACCTATATTGACTGTGCGACTCGGCAGTGTCGCTATCTCTCGATGAAGCGACACTCCTTTCTCGAAGCTGCCGAGTCTGTTTCAACTGGAATATCAGACGCCTGTCCCGACAAAATAAATTCACGTGACATTTCTCGATTGCGCACATATTTCACCTCCGTTATCTGCGTTCCGCGTTACGGCATAAGACTTCAGTACGTATTAGTGTTTGTCATTTTCACTCCGTACGCCCTCTGAGCTTCCCTCAAAGAGTGTGTCGGGCACACCGAGGTTCTGTGGCCCGTGGCAAATCTTGGGAGGCGGACAGCGTCTCCACGGAATAAATACCCCGACCTGCAGGTGCCTCCGCACGCAGGTATGCGGGTGCCTGTCACCCTTGCCTCGCAGTTCACTTTCACTCTTGTGATATGTGCAGAAGGAATGGAAAGTTTCTTGCACGATATGCTGTCCAAAACAAACACTATAACAATTATCACCAGTAATTATTAAAACACACCAAGAAACTTGCAGAAGCCCAAATTTTCTAACTGAAATGTGTCATAAACTAATATGTTTGCATAAGGTGAGTATATGTTTTGGAAACTGAAAAATTAGGGCTACTAGAGAGTAAGACTGGACTTGAGAAAAGATTGCATTTTAAATTCAAACATTGTTGAACTCTCAAGGTGGCAGAAAAACAAAATTTTCATTAGGAAGATGAAGATATGAGATACAACATGGGTTTGTCAATCCTAAAACAAACATTTATTAGTGAGGTAAAATTGTCAAGTGCACATGGTTTTTGCGAATTTTAAGTTTTTAATGTTTCATTACAAAAATTCTTCATGAAACATTTGCACTGTTATCACGCACACACACACACACACACACACACACACACACACACACACACACACAGAGAGAGAGAGAGAGAGAGAGAGAGAGAGAGAGAGAGAGAGAGAGAACAGTTGGCTCGCTTCACAGCCCATGTTATTCTTTCTCAAGACAGAATAATTGAAAACGTGCCATGGACGGCTGCTCTGTCTTCGTGTTGTTCTGCATGTGCTGTTACTTTCAATTTATTGCCCACATCGCACAAACTAGCCACTAACAAAAATACTGTACTATTACCTATTACACAAGTAATTGGTAAATGTGTTGTTGCCCTCCTAAATACTGTCTCTACTGTGTCAGGTGGTTAATTACAACAGTTGTGATAAACATCATGTTTCTTCACTGTTGTTGGAATGATGTAGTGCAATTGCAATTTGACTTCTACTGTGTGGCATATTGGCACTATATTAGCAAGCTCCAAGCAACAGAAATACTATATGCGGGTGTGAAGAGTGAAAATCATTTGCACATTTATAATGTAATAATTTTGTGCCTGGAACCCACGTTTTTCATATTTTTAACTTCCTCCACTGTGTTAGTGCGGTACAGGCTGTCGTGATCGAGTGACCGAAGCTAATTGCGTCGACTCGGCCACCTTACTCACGAGAGCCTACGTGTGTCAAACTCTTCTGATTCGGCAAAACTTGAGGCTCCTGACAGAACCTCCCGAGTTACTCATTACAGTACTTATAAGTAACTCAACAATTTGTGGATAAAACACTATTTAAACTTCACTCTCTATACGACAACTCACTCTCATCGCATTTTACTGACGAGCTCTTAAAATGAACGCACAAAGAAGTCTCGATGCCGTCAGACGTTCGGGTCGTCAGTATTCCTCAGAGCGGCGTACAGTGTGGACGTGTCTCCGCTGCTGTCGTGGGTGGTGTCAGGCGCAACTGGACCGACCCCCGTGTCGGGCAGAGCCCGTAAGGAATACCTCTGAGAAACTGAAGACGACAGCGACGACAAAAAAACGTAGTCCGAGGGAACTAGGATCCTTTCTGCCGATAACTTCGATCCTCTCGCTATGTTTTCCACTCGGGCGAGACTTACCCGATAGCTTATACGCTATTGCAGTATGCGATTTTTCCCGCCAGTCTGTCACGTACACCGGCATTATTACTTATAAAATCACGGGAGGTGTCGTAGCCTCGCGTACCGGTCGACGCACGGGGCAGCAGACTCGTTTTCCCACCTCACGCAACTTCTTCCTTGCAGAAGAATAGTAATGGGCACACGTGACAAAAACCCCGGTTTTGTAACTTAACTCATTAACGATACACAGATGTCGATTATTTTTAAGCTTATTTGTGGAATTTCTCTTCATTTACCAGTCGTCTGAGTGATTTGAAGTTTCCCACCAGAAATGCCTCTCCTGTGCCAACCGGTGTCCTCAATTATTTGCCGGATGTATTCAAACCTCCATCTTCCTCGATAACCTCTGCAGTTTCTACCCTCTACAGCTCCTTTTAGTGCCACGGATCTTACTCCCTGAAGTCTTAACACGTGTCCTATCGTCCTGTCCCTTCTTCTTGTCAGTGTTTTCCACACATTCCTTCCCCCGGCGATTGTGCGGAGGACCTTGTCGTCCCTACGTTTGACGTTATTGTGTAGCACCACATCTGAAACACTTTGATTTGTCTCCGTTCCGTTTCACTCACTGTCTACGATTCACTACCGAACGTGCTGTGCTCTGAGTGTCCATTTCTTCCTCAAATGGAGGCCTATGTTTGATACTGGAAGATTTATCGTGGCCAGGAATGCCCTTCTTGTCGGTGCTCCTTAACGTAGTCTGCTTCCCGATAACCGATGTCGGTGTTAAGTGTCTCGCTATTCTCATTTCCGCTGTTTCTCATTGCTTTGGTCTTTTTCTGGTGTTCTCTCAGTCCAGACTCCATACCCATTATACTGTTCATTTCATTCAGCTATTCTGTAATTCTTCTCCACTTCTGCTGAGGATTTTAATGTCACGAGCGAATCTTATCGGTGATTCCTTTCAGCCTGAATTTTAATCCCACTGTTGAATCTTTTTTCCATTTCCATCATTGCTTGTTTGATGTATAGATGAAATAGCAGGGGGTGATGGACTATATTCCTGTCTTACACCATTTTTAATGCAAACTATTTGTCCTCGGTCATTCGGTCTTACTATTCCTTCACAGCTCTCGTACGTACTGTATCTTACCTGTCTTTCCGTAGCTTACTATTATTTTTCTCATCATTTCGAATATTGTGCTTCATTTTACTTTATCACATGGTTTTTTTCCCCTAGATTGACAAATCTGTGAATGTGTGTCGATTTTTCTTTGGTCTTCCTTCCGTTATCAAAGACATCGGAACCAACTCTCTGGTGCGTTTACCTTTCCTTTAGCCGAACTGATTGTCATCTAAAGCACCCTCAATTTTCTTTTCCGTTCTTCTATGTATTAGACTTACCGGCAGCTCAGATGCCCGAGTTGTTAAGCTGACTTTACGATAGTTCTCGCACTTATCAGACTGTATTATCTTTGGAATTGTGTGCGAGACATTTTTCCAAAATATGACTGTACGTTGCCAGTCTCATATGTTCTTAAATAGTCAATCGGTTGCCAATTTCGCCAATAATTTTAGGAACTGTGATGGAATTGTGTATCTCTTCTGCCTTATTTGATCTAGATTGACTCCAGTGCTGGATCCCCTGTGTCCTAAATTTCTTCTCGAGTCGTGTTCTCAGACAAGTCCTTCCTCTCACAGAGGCCTTGAGTGTACTTTTCCACCTACCTGCTCTCTGTTCTGTGGGTAACAGTGGAATTCCTATTGCAGTCTTAAAATTACCAGCAGACGTTGCTTTCACTTTTCTATAAGCCAAGTCAGTTATTCTGACCAGCCCGCCAATCGCGAACGGTTTCTTTTCCGTCGGTGGAGGGCCGAAATGCCGCTCGGCTGCTCTGTCTCCGTGTTGTTCTGCATGTGCTATTCCTTTCAATTTATTGCCCACATCGCACAAACTAGCTACTGACAAAATACTGTACTATTACCTGTTACACAAATCATTTTCAGTTAAAGTTCACTGGCACCGTAGACTGCAATGACGTGTCGTAGGCTATACGGCGTTCTGGGTTCGTGACAGTGTGTGCTCGGAGGGAAACAGTGTTAACAATTTCGTAAATCCCTGCAGCTCAGGTTCGTCGCAACGGTACTCCGCTGCTGCAGGTTAAATAGTGTTGCCAGATAGAGATAGGTGGCCCATGGCATCGAATTGGTGGCCATTTTTAAGACTTGCAGGAAATTTAAATCGATCACTGAATAATTTTATATTAAGTTAAAGACACACCTGAATTTTGGTGGCAGTTTTTTTAAGATAAAAGTGCTTCTTGTAATCAATTAAATACAGTATTCTGTTCCCGAGTGATTTATATTTCTGTATTCCCTTCTTCCCCTGAATATTTTTGTACTTTAATCGGTGGGTGGGACGTAATGGGGTCGACTCGGCTCACCGATACGGATCGAGTAGCGAAACGGCCACTCAGAGATCTGCAAAGTGGGCGACGGCCGGGAGAGCAGTGAGGCGACCCGCGCCACTCCGTACTGCTCCGAAATGGTGCGACCGGCTTAAGGGCGACACGGTATTCGGTCGGTCCCGATCGGCCCGGGCTCCCCCGTAGTGACGTTCGCAGCTCGGCTGTGCGTGTCGGAAGGAGGCAGATGGGTTACGCACTCCGGTCGGGAGTCCCGGACCCGTAACACTGGAAAATTAGTCGGCAGGAGGCTTTGGAGCTCCCGTCTTTCGGACTGACACCCGTAAGTGTCCATTTCCAGATGCCAGGCACAGTTCCACGTGCGTCAGTGTACGTGTCGACACGACCTTGTGGGGCGGCCGGGTGCGCAGTTACGCGTCGGGTCGGACGTGCTCCGTACGGGAATGTGGGGTGGCGTGGCATCCGGTGTGCTCGCGCGGGCTGCCGTCGTTCTCCCTCCGGAGCTCCCCGTCGGTGGGCTACGGTAAGCGGTGCAGTCGTGGTGGCTTCCTTCTGCCACACTGTCTCTTAGTGACGGACTTTATCGGAGCGTACGACGAGCGACGGTGCTCGCAAAAAGTGATACGGGAAGACTACGAGAGTAGCAGTTTGTACACTCGGTTCTACATTTGTCCTCCTCAAAGAGAACAGTAGTGTCATCTGTCACGTTTAGTGCCAAATCGTTGATATATATCGAGAAAAGTGGTGGAGTCACAACAGATGCGCACGGTACCCCTCTTTAGATGACCCGAGTCACATTCGTACCTCCTACCCATTTGTCGACATCGGAGGATGACCTTCCACTTCCTGCTTGTCGTATACGAAGTGAACCGTTACGAAACTTTTCCCCCTGTTGCGTAGTGTTCCGACTTGCGTAAAAGTGCTGTACGGTCCACACAGTCGGAAGCTTTTGTCGAAGAAAACTGTCCTCGGTGTACTGGAGAGCCTTGCTAGGGCCTCCGACACTAGAGAATAGATAGTGTGTTTTTGTGGATAGTTCCTTCCTCGAACCGAACCGAGCGTGACAGCAAATTGTGTGTACTGATATACTGCACTTCTTCACATTGCGCTTTTAAAAACGCTGGTAGTAAAGAAACTGTTCGGTAATTGTGTGTTGTCCATTTCAGCCTTTTGTTATAAAGTGGTTCCAATAACAAGCGTCTAAGTCTGTTAGAAAATTGGTCACACGTGAAGGTACATCGCACACACGATTTGAGTGCAAAAACCAGTTTATGGTTCACTTGTCTTTACAATCCGACTAGAAATTCCACCGAGTGTGTAGGAGTCTTTAATCTTTAGTGATGTCATAATTGATTCAATTTCATCTTTGTTCCCTGTAGCTCCACACGTGATGCATTGGTTTCAGAACACCAGCTTTAGTAGTTCTACATATTTAATATGTTACGGAAAAAAGCTACAAACTATTAATTTAAAGACTTTTTGTTCAACACATTTTATTTGTATAAGATATGTTGAACAAAATGCCTTTGAATTTTTTATTGGTAGTTTTTTATAAAATGTTTTGTAATACAGCCACAGATCCCTCAAAATGTCAGTTTTCGACACAAAAGGTGTAGTTTTGCTAATTCACCTATGCAAATAAAATTTTGATTTAAGTCATTGACTGTTGACGAGTAGTAGTTATGTGACAAGACTTCAGTACTAAGATTTGCTTCTGTCTTGCTGCTGTTTGATCAGAGCAGTGTGATTGCTGTATTAGCTGTATTCCTTAACTCGAGTACCACATTTTCTTCGATTTTTATCGACTCTATTAACTGCGGTACCTATTTCTGTAGTAACAATAATAATATGTGTTCAACTCATTTTCACACAGAATACGCCAGCAACTAATTTTCTCGCTGTGAAGGATAACCGGAACTGGCAAAACTCCACACGCCGTGCAGTTGCACGGGTTTGATCCTTTACGTGTAGGCTCCTCGGTGTGCGTAAATATGGCATTTTCTGAACATTTACAGGCTTCTTTATTTCGTTTTATATTTTTAAACACACGAATGCGAGTTAGTAGTTCCTACCCACCGCATTTACGCAACACAGTATTAGAAGTTCTGCTACTGAATAAGAGGGATTGTCAAACAAACTTTTTCAGATTGTTTTCAAATTTTACTTTGCTATTTGTCCGACGTTACATAATACTGGATGAGTTACCAAGGTTTTTCCCACACCTTTTGGTGGTTAAGACAGTTTTAATGTGGTGTAATGAATGTCATTTTTTCTTCCGGTCTTGTATGTGCGTCATACTGTAGTGGATTATTTACAACAAATTTCGTGAGGGAATAAATGTACTGAGAAGCAGTATTCAGCATGCCAAACATCATTAAGCAGATGTCTACAAGACAATTGTGAGTCAGCTCCACATATTATTCTAAAAACATGTTTTCGAGCAATGAATATACCTATTCCATATGTATGTTATTGAATGAAAATGTCCAGAATATGTCAAGTTACTGAATTGTGTCTCCCGAAAGTGTTCAATGATTCTAAGTGCAAATTAGTTGAACTAAGTTGTTTTAGGAGTTCCAAAATGTGCTTTTTCCAGTTTAAATTCTCATCAATATGGACACCTAAGAACATCAAACTTTTCACTTTATCAATTATATCCTCACTATGTGTTCCACTTACCATCAGTGTAGTACCACTAGGTGTGCAGAACTGAATATCTTATTTCTTTTTTAAAAATTGAAGGTGAGACATTTTGCGGAAAATCAGGCAGTAATGCTTTTAAGAATATTGTTTAAAATTTCTTCACTTTCTGTACATACGTGTGTACTTACAGGAGTCATTCCACAAGTCACAGCAACTACGGTGTATGTCGAGATAATGCGAAACCGTGATAATTCCACGTCGTGCATTGAACCGGTACGGCTGTTTGTATCTCGGTGCCGACATAAAATAAGGTTCCAGCACGGGAGGTCACGGCAGAAGTTGTAACAAAACACAGACGTTGGAACTCTGAGTAAATTTATTGTGCACGAGTACAAATGAAACAAAAATTAATCAAAATGAAATACCGTGCTTCAGAATAGTTCCTCCTCAGTGAATACGCACAGCATTGCCAACAATGTGGAAGCGACGAATGCCACTGGCATTTCTGTCAGTGTATGCCGTGACCTGTCACCGAAATGCCGTGAGGATATCTGTGCTGTTTGCAAAGCGCCTCCCACACAGTGGTCTCCCCAGTCGTGGAAAGAGGTCGAAGTAGTGCGGACCGAGGTCTGCCGAATAAGGTCGGTGGGGGAAGGATCCGTCTCGTAGCGCGGCCAACCTCACGCCGAACGTTTCAGACGCCAGTAACGAGCCATCCTTGCCTGTGGTCCCAGTCTGGCAGTCGATTTCGGTGACGTCTGCCACAGCCTTTCAAATGTATTTACTGCTATTATCGAGTTGCCACACGTTCGCACGATATACCATAGCTGCCGCGACTTAAGGAATGACCCTCACGTGTGTGATGTGATGTGATGTGATCTGAAGTTGGAAGCCCTTTGTCCTGGAGCTAACTCCTGCAGTGTGCGCAGCTGTGGTCATTAATTATCAACACGGCAGGGCCTCTGGTCCGGCATAGCCTGGCGGGGCAAACTTCCACCACGACGCATCCGGCAGTCGGCGTGTTAATAGATACTGTATCAAAACACAGTTGACCGTACTGGGAACCGAAGTTCTACATCTATATATATACACTCTGCAAACTACCGTGGGGTGAATGCCAGAGGGTACATCCCATTGTACTAGTTATTAGGGGTCTTCCCATTCACATATGGAGCGCAGGAAGAATGATTGTTTGCACATATTCTTGAGTTCAGTAATTATTTTAATCTTATTCTCACAATCCCTATACGAGTGGTACATAGGGGGGCTTTAGTTCATTCCTAGAGTCGTGATTTGAAGCTGATTCTGGAAATTTTGTTAGTAGGCTCTTTTGGGATAGTTTAGATGTCTGTCTTCAAGAGTCATCCAGTTCATTTCCTTCAGTATCTCTCTCTGACACCCTCCCACTGATCAAACAAACCTGTCACCATTCGTGCCGCCCTTCTCTCTATACTTTCAATATCTCCTGCTGGTCCTATTTTCGTGATCGAGATCTGCCCGAATATTTATGCACCTTCTTGCAGATAATAGTTTGTTACAGATAACTGTATCATCTGCAAAAAGTCTGAGGTCACTAAAGTTGTCTGCAAGCTCATTGATATACAATATACCAACACACTTCTCTGGGACACACCTGGAGTTACTTCTACACCTGATGATTCTACATCCGAGATAACATGCTGTGTCATGTTTACCAGAGAGTCCTCAATCCAATCACAAGTTCCACCCGATACCCCATACAATTTTGGTGCGATAAGTGTAAATGTGGTACCGAGTCAAATGCTTTTCTGAAATCGAAAAATACTGCCTCGATTAAAGCTTTCAGTATGTCGTGTGAGAAAAGTGCGAGTTGAGTTTCACACGATCAATGTTTTTGGAATCCGTGCTTGTTGGCATTGAGAAGGTCATTCAGTTCGAGATACCTCATTATCTTTGATCTCCCATTCTACAACAAATCCGTGTCAAGGAACTTGGATGGTAGCTTTGTCGATCATTTCGGCTACCCTTCTTGTAGATGGGTGTGACCTGTACTTTTTTTTCCAAGAAGTGGGCACAGTTTTTTGTTTGAGGGATCTACGATTGATTATCCGTAGAAGAGGCGCTAGCTGTAAATTCAGTATAGAATCTGATAGGAATTGCATCGGGCTCTGGAACTTCATTCAATTTTAACGATTTCAGCTGTTTCTCAACACCAGTGACACTAATACTTATTTCATTCGTCTTTTCAGTGGTACGAGGATTGAATTGGGGCAATTCTCCTGGGTTTTCCTTTGTAAAGGAACATTTGAGAACAGAATTGAGCATTTCAGCTTTTGCTTTGCTACCCTCAGTTTCAGTACCTGTCTCGTTCGCTAGCGACTGGACACTAACAGCCTTTACGTACAACCAGAATTTCATTCAGTTCTGTGAAAGATCACTTGACAATATTCCGCTGCGGTAGTCATCGTAGGCATAACGCATTGCTCTCTTGGCAGCTAAATGTTTTACCAGCGTACCTCTACCTATAGCACTATGCTTCACCTATTATGCAGTAATGGCTGTTTCTTTAGAAGTTTCTGTACAGTTAATGGATACCGTGGAGGTTCCCTCCCATAATTAACTGTTCTACTGGGTACATATATACCCAGTGCAAAGTCAAATATTCTTTTAAACTTGAGCCCAAGTTCCACTATGTGCTCTTGCCCTGTCTGGACGTTTGAAGTCACTCATTGAGGTGTGACACTACCGATTTTTTAAAATCTGGTTTACTGAAGATATATCATTTTCTGCTTGTTTTAGCTGCCCTTTGTACTTTGGTAATCATTGTTGCCACAACCGCATCATGGTCACATATCAGTTTCTATGGGGATATTCTCAAAGACGCCAGGTAGTGTGTTGCCGTTGGATCCAATATATTTTCACGTGAGTGGGTTTCCTGTGTGTTCTGGGTAATGTGCAGAAACAGCATCGCCCACGACCAACAGAAGTGTTATCATTATGACAATCGAAAAAGAATTTGCATTTACGATAGTAAAGCCGTGTGGTGAACAGAAGTCTTTTGTCCATGGTAGCACGGACGCCAGACATGTGGTCAACGGTATGTCTAACGCCGCCTGCTCATAAAACATTTATCCGTTGTAGTTCAAATGGTGCATGGTCAAGCAACTTTCGGCCATGGCAGTACGAACGCTGTATGGTAGGTGATGGTACTGCGAAAGCCATCAATATATTCGTCCAACTTCCCAACACGGTAGCTGGAACGCCATGTAAGAACTCCAGGTTGTCAGTCAAGTTTTGTCCGTTCTACCAATATGATTGGACAAAGTTTTGTAAGAACTCGAACGCTGCATGGTGGTGACTGGTGCTGCTTCTGTGCATGGTACTTCGAACATCTCCACATGGTCAGTGAAATTTGTCCGTGTTAGTAGGAATGATTGATGGTCATGCGACTACTGTTCATGGTATTACGAACACCATAGGGTGTGTTCAGTTTCATGGTGTGTGTTCAAGCAACTTTTGGCCATGGTAGTGCCGACGTCGATAATATGGTCAACCAAGTTCTGTTCATGGTAGTTGGAATGCCAAATGGTCAGGGAAATTTTGGCCATGGTACTGCGAACACAGTCAGTATGGTCGACCAAGTTTTGTTCAAGGTAGTTCGGACCACAGTCTAACATAACAGTCCCGACACTTCGCCTCGTTTTTGTTGCCTACCGCGCCAGCAGTGCCCCAAGCGGCCAGTAACTTAAACTGCGAGTTCGGCGCGATCGTGAAAGCTAATAGTGGTTGTTTATTTTGATTTCTACAATTGTTTTCACAAGCGGGAGCGTTTGTAGCGCAATAGATTGCAGCAACAACAGGAAAAAGACACCACAGCTGTCTCTTTTTAAGTTCCCTATGGATCCTGAGAGGTATATACCATCATGTTACTAAACTGTATCGTCAGGACTCACTTGCAAACTACAAACGTATTAATGTTTCGTTTTAGGAGCAGAAAATGGCTAGTTAATAGCAGACGAGAAGACCTTATGAAAAAAGACCCAGTTTAGCCGCATAGTAATATCAGATTTTGCTCATTACATTTCGAACAAAACCAGTTCATGAACGCAGACAATAATAAACTCGCGTGGAATGCAGTACCCATACTGTTTGACATCCCAAATAAGCCACCTCAACTGACAATGATTCGACAATCCAGCCAAAGCTGTAAAACAGTCCTGTGACACAGAAGCAGCCAGTTCAACTCTCCAGGTATCAGTGCCAGATTCTTGTGAATCGTCAACACAGACCTGCTTTGACGATGAAGTGGTTAGATTAAGTGCAGTTATTCGTGCCTTACAAAAGCGTAATGTTTGGTATGTATTTCATTCACTTCTGTTGTTAGTCTCTAAATTTTCCTTGCTTCCTTCGTGTAATGACATTATTTTGTTAGCACCTTGTTCACTGACAGATTGTTTGAAAATTATTCAAATGTTTGGTTTTGCGTGAAATGTAATCAGCTCATTATAATGTTTTCAACATATTTCTCCCACTATTTGGCAGTTGCTTGTCCCACTTAGAATAATATAAAGATGAAGATCATACTTGTGGCAACAGGCGACGACAATGACGAACACAGTAGGCCTACAGAACGATAAATGAGCTGTCGATCGCTTTTGCATGTAGAGGTACATGTCTGTGCTTCTTACGTGTGAATCTGTGTGTTTATATTCTTTTGATATCAACGTGGTAAGCTGCAGTTCTATGCAACGTCACAAGTGTTTCTTCACGAATGTGTTTAGCTTGCCACTCGAGTCACGGTTTTTTCCATACTTGCGCTTTTTTTAGAATCTTTTGTAGAAATATATAAGCCTTCTGATACTACACAAACCCTTAGAGGCAAGAAAATAACTCAAATATTTCATAAATTACGTAGGAAATGATCCAAAACAAACATTATACTTACGACGCGTCTGACGTTCTCCTTACTCGCCGCTTGGAGAGCTAGTGTCGCTCCATCTGTCAGACGGTAACAACTTTTACAGCAGTGAGTGTCGCGACTGTTATGTTAGACTGTGGTTCGGACGCTGGATGGTCGTGCAACGTTTACGAATGATACTTCGAACGCTGTGCAGACAATCATGTTCTGTCCATGGTAGTATGAACTCCACTCCATATGGTCGATCAAAGTTCTGTGCATAGTGAGTGGAACGCCGCATCTTCCTGCTAATTTTGTGCATGGTAGTACGGTCGGTTCAGTTTTGTTCATTGTAGTTCGAGCGCCTAATGGTCAAACAATTTTCGTCCATATAAGTACGAATGCGATTCAAAATGGAGACCAAGTTTTGTTCATAGTTGTTAGAATGCCAAATGGTCAAGCAAATTTTGGCAATGCTTGCACGAACGCGATCCAAATGGCCGATCAAGACTTGTTATCAGTATTTAGAACCGCATATGGTCAATCAACTTTTCGCTATGGAAGCAGGCCTCAGGGAATCAACTGAAAAGTAACTTGTGGTAAGTACAGCTTATACTTCCCTATAACTTATTGCCATTTTTAGATTGTTTTCGTGCTATGTTTATCAGAAAATTTGTTCAGGAACTTGAAGATTAATTTTTGGAAACACACAATTTTTTTTATGACCCCATGAACTGCCCTCCTTTTCTCCTTGGATCTGTGAATGATTGCGAAGGCTCCTCTAAATGATCTTATACATCTCAGACCTGGAACATAAAAGGTAGTAATGAGAGCCAAATTGACACCTTTCAGGTTTTATGTTGGCGAAAGATGCATTATGTAACACAGACAAAAGCGTAACCAATGTTTTCTTCGTAGCAGAACACAGCATCAAAAGAATTTTATCTTCCTGAATCAAATATACTTCCAGTTCCTTAAAGACATTTTGACAAGAGAAGGTGATGATTTACAGAAGACCACCTTGCAAAGCAAAATCGAAGACAGAAGACTACGAGGAAGAGTATCCAATTGGTGGTTGGATCAAGCGAAGATGACTCTTCACTTTCTATTCAGAAGAGCTGAAGATTGCTGTGGGTGGAGATGTGCTGTCAGTTACTTAAGAAATGAGATTGTAGCTATCGCCAATGAGTTATTGGACTAATGATCATGAAATAATAAAATGTGTTTGTCAAATTCACTATTTCCAATTGATGGGCTTTTCACAAAAGCGTGCAGTTACCAACAAAGTTTTTGAAATTTTACCTTACTTTTGAAGCAGCTCTTGCGAAGTATTTTGACACCAGTGGGAATGACTAAAGGTAGATATTGCATTTTTGCATTGACTTAAGAGCGCTACGTATGTAAAAGAAAACAAGGAATTGGGTGAAATTATAAATCTGATGAAAATTAACTTAAATACCACAAGGAGGGAACAGATTTTCTTTTATTTATGGCACTGCCATTGCAGAATATTGGTTTTTTCCTTTCATATCTTTGTATGTTATATAATGCTGTGAAAGATTCAACACTTCAACCAGCTTGGTAACTACCAGAGCTTCTTTGTTTTCTCCAGAATTGTGGAAACTCACTCTGAGAAAGACTCTTTTTCACTATACATAGCTGGCGAAACATCGACGCAGACAACGTTCTACATCCTGTCAAATCTGCCATCAATCAAAATTTCTCCCCTAACGCGTCAAACAGATTAAATGTTTGACAAACACAGCAAACAAACCATTACACTACCAAATTGTGAAGTCTGACAAATTGCTTGATCATTTACAGGTGTCTTAACTGGTGGGAGCGGTGAAAACAGGTTATTGTCGGTTGTTAGCAGATGATAACACCTTTCCAACACCACTGTCAACGTCAAAACTTGCTTGCTGTGTAACCCGGATGTTGGGTTCAGTTCAATTGACAGCCTGTGCAAACTCTGCCATTTGAGACATGTTATGGGATGTTTTGGCGTTTCGTGTTTGCCCGTCAGGTGTGAATCGACCCACAGGAGTTTGCACACATTCTGTATAAACTGAGAACATTAGGTTGTCAAACTTCTGACATATTGAGGCTCTCTCAAAATATAGTGTATTGACCATGCAATGCCACAAGGTGAAGACGTCTAACACCCAACGAAATGTGTGGTCTAATTATAATAGCTATAGCTTGTAAATAACAGAAAACGACAAAAAAGAGGAAGTGGGTCCTAGAATGACCAAAAAGGTGCCATGTGTCGCGTGCTCGTTTTCTGACTAAAATTATCACCCCAGACACGAAAGATGCCATAAACTATTTTTGGATGAGCTTTGAATCTAACAACAAATTATTAATGTTCATACCACATAAAGTAAAGAAGCCAAATGTGTCAATTAGAATGACAGTCACAGGCGGCGATAGTTTAGATACTACTATGAGATATCTGGTGGGTAATGCTTGAAGTTTAGTTCTGTAATGTCAAAGTGATGGGGATAAGAAGGCAGCTGCTTATAATTCTTTAACAGAGATGTTATGAGTAGTCGAGTGTATGGCACACAGAGAAACGGTATATAAAAAGGAAAAATTCGTTGCAGCCGGATTACTGCAAAGTAACAAAATCTGTTTGATCTGGTGCAGGATGTTGTTGGCATTCTTCCACTCAGTGTGTACGTATCGGCGGTCTGCATCCCTGCCGACTCGGCGTCGCTCGGTGAGAGCCGCAGGCAGCCAGCTGCGGCCTTCTCACCGGTGTGGCTGAGACCGTGGTGACAAAAAGCGCCCGTGATCCGGTATCCGAATATGCGGCTCTCGCCTCGCATGCCTCTGGCGTTCGTTGGAAGCCAGGACGACTGCCAGTGGTAGCGAGCCTTGGAGTGGCCCGCTGCTGGCTGGCTGGCTGCAGACCCCGCGTCAGCCTCAGAGGGTCGAACCAGCGACCAGCAGTGGACTGGAATGCTGGCGCCCCATCTGCTGCTGCGTGTTGGTGGTGGTGTGACACGCCCCGCCGTCCAGGAGAGTTGCCACACTTGAACGAATGTCGTTAGAAACCCATACCTATTTATACGCTGCTGTGCGCCTGTTTTTCCATATGCGCCGCTTCGTGTCACATATTCGTAACACGCTAGGTTGGCCAGTGGGCCCCTTCTGCCTGTGACTTCCGACATGCAAAACCGTTACGTATACTCTTTCACCAATTTGCCAGCCCTGTGGCTTCTATTCTACTTCGCAACTGTTGGTGTGCGTAACTCACTGCAATCTGGCCCACACCTGGCTGTACCTTGTGCTCAGAATATTGGACAAAACTAACTTCCTCTATCATAACGGTGGTGCTGCTACAGTTGTTAGAAAAAGAGTTTTTGTAATCAGTTGATGTTGGATCTAAATAAATAAATAAACAAATTTCCTTTCCAGGTGAAAATGCGCTCCAAACATGGCACGACATGTTCTTTGCATGAAAATCATGGGATTTCTACAGTAGCGGACTCAAAGATGCTATTATATATTTAAATTAACTCTATACAAACAGACTTAATAGAGCTTCATTAACTGTGACCAACAGCAGTGACTTTACTTGGATACAGGTTTGCAGCAAAAATAATCTCATGTTTTGCTCTTGCATATCTGATTCTTGTTTCGGCCCATTGATTCTACCGATTTAGAAATTGTGGCATTGTAGTGATAGAAAAGGGTAGAGTTTATACTTATACCTTGCAAAACTTTTCCTGTTGTTTTCGCGTCATCATCTGCTTATATTCCCAAATTTTTGACACTTCTTGAGTAGTTGCAAATGAAAAATGGGAAAATTACCAAAAGAGCTTATCAAATGTATGTTGCTTTTTTATCTTCTTCAAATGAGACATCTTACTGCTTCCACAATATCCACTGAGGAAACTTCCACTGAAATTCTTCTGCGTGACAAACCTCGTCGATGCATATTGCATTTGACATATAATAACAAGTTACTGTCATGTTGTACGTTTACTGACGTGGAAAACTTGTCTTTCAACGTGTGACATGAAGTGCATACCGACCATGCTGTTCTATACCGTGCTTTACTGCTGCAGAATGTTTTGTTTATGTGTATAATAACTTTCATTTGTTCATATTCCACTCGTTGCTATCTTAATGGGGAGAGTAATAGTGCTTCGTTCTTGCACAGTTCTGTTAATCATAACCTCAACGAGTGTGTATTCCACAGAGTATACCATATACTTTACGATTTTAATACGTCTCGTTTTCGTATATTATTATTATTTTAGACTTGTGCTAAAATTCCATTTGTGGCAAGTTGATTCGGAAGATCGTTAACGGTTTGTTGTTGTTTCCAGGCTATAAACGTTAAATTACTCTTATCTCCAAGTACAACAGTTTTGTTTTGAACGTGCACAGAACTGGCATTGCAGAAAGTCAGAAGCCTGGAAGTTCGTTTGACACCTGTGCGACGTCGTTACATTGATGACTAGGCTTGTCAGCAATGGGGAAAGAGTATCTGTGTATTTCATTGCTAATTTTTTTTGTGGTTTGAGATGATATCCACTAGAAGTGTACATTTAAAAATGTAATTGTGGATATTTTATGCTAATTATGTTCTTTCAAAGTGATAATTCGAGAAATTGAGATAAGTCAAGGATATTGGAAATTTGTTAGTGTGTGTAATATCTTTGGTAGTGTAAAATAACTTCCACGAACTCGTCATTGGTCGTCAACTGCTGTTGAGTACTGAATAACTATGGCGCGAGGTAGTAGTGCCGGGTTTGATAGACATATTACTATATTTTCTCCAGAAGGGAGATTATATCAAGTTGGTAAGTCCTACAGCTAAATTTAAGAATCTCCGCTTCGTTATTTGTAACAGTGGATTTCTGCCATTTTCTATTTTTAAGTCTGAAGAGAAGTGGTTTCTCAATGACTTGACACAATGGGAGAACTTTTAGGTTAAGGATGCATAGCTTTTGTACTTATTTACCTTCGGTATTCATGTATGGGACTGGTTGTTGTTATGTATTGTTTCTTGTTTTTACGAGATAGTTACGTGTCTATTACTGGTCCGTTACGCATTACGACTGGGTAGTGTTTCTGCATAGTCATGAAGGCTAAATTACAATCGGTTGGGTTTAATTTGAGAGTGAAGTAGTTACGTCTGTCTTGTAACACTACTGAATGCTGTAGAGTAATGTGTCTTTTAAATATATATATAGTGCAGTGATGAGTAAATTTAAACTTTTGTACAGCTAACAGGAGATTCATCACAAAGTTAGTACTATGTTTGTACGTTAAATCCTACTGTTGTTTATTGCCTGATACTTCCGTAGAGTGAATTGTTCGATATAAACGCCCAGTTTCGTTTTGCAGAATATGCATTCAAAGCTATAAGCCAAGGAGGACTAACGTCGGTGGGCCTGAAGGGAGTAGACACTGCAGTTGTTGCCACGCAGAAGAAAGTTCCTGTAAGTTCATTACATATTTTTCTTAAGTTAAGCGTTTTGTACTGTGCCACATCGTCCGCTATAAGAGTAACACATGCATAATTTTCTAAACTTTCGAGAAAGCAATTAAAACTGAATTACATGTCTCCAGATCATTAAGTAACTACTGATACACTATTATAATATGCATAGTATGTTTTAAGTTACTGTAAGCAAATCCTTAATTGATTAAAAGTCCGTAAAATTGTTTGATTTTGTGGGTGCTTAAATTTTACATGAGCTTATGACATTTTAAAATAGCCATATTAAGTATTGTCTACTATACTCACAATGATATTCCTCAATAATGATGATTGTTTAAACACAGATGGGTCTATAATCTTTAAAGCTGGTGAGTATGAGGTGGATGCATCAGGGCATATTTGCCAGTACTGTAGCCCATTATTTATATTTGCAGTGTATTTAAATCACTTTGTCATATTTGACACACTTTACATTACAAAACTAAAACTGCTAAGTAAATTCTGAAAACATATTAAATAATGTACAGATAACAATGTGTTTTGATGCATTTTATGTACATCTATGATACCTGAACAACAACAAAAATGCAAGGGTGTCAGCTGTTGAACTTCCACCAGTGACATATGCAAGTACTGACCAGTTAGTGTATGAGTCTCGTAATCTTTAATACGCTCTTAATGCAAGCAAATGTGAATATGTGAACTGCAGCATCTCACATGTGAAATGCTACCCCTGCAAAGCATTCTGAGGAGCAATGAGTACTCCACCAGTTAGAAGTGTAACAGGTTCAGACACTCGGGAAAGTGTCACATCGGAAAAACAAATGTCGGGTAAGGCCTTTGTGCCATACTGTCCCAGAGTGACAGACGGAATTGGTCATAAATTGCACAAACACGGCATAAAGGTTCTTTGTAAACCGACAAAGAAGACCAAACAGTGTCTCGGATCGGCAAAGGAGAAAAGTGTCCCACTTGCAATGTTGGGAATATACCCCATACCGTCCACATGTGGAAAAGTTTATGATTGAATGACTGGACGATCGATCAACACCAGGATTACAAACCATAAGGCATTGCTGGTTGGGGCAGGTGGAGAAATCAGTTGCACTGTGCGAGGCCAGCCACATAGTAGAAATTCACCAAAACAAAAGAGCTGTCACACCCTCTAGTTCAAAGAAGCTATAAAAATACCCAAGCATGAGAGTAGCTTCAGTGAGAAAGAAAAAGCCTCAAGGTGAACTGATTCAGGATTCCTGTGCTGCAGCAAACACCAGTTGCAGGTAGTAATAGAGAAACCATACCAGAAATGACTGTGGAGAAGCCCTCGGACATCGGTGCACGAGGTACATATAATCTGCACGAGTCCACCACCAGTGATGGTGAGGCTCTGACAATACCAGTCATTCGTGCTGCAGGAAAATCGTCAAACGTCGGCCGAAGAACCTGAGCCGGAAGCCAGCAGGCATCTCAATAAGTGGCAATGAAAATCTTCACAATTTTGTAAGCAAAAGTTGCCCATTTCAGAAGACTTTCCACAAAATTAGGCCTTCAGTGACTAAGGAATTGCACTTTTATGAGATTCCAAAGTTTGGGCTTTGACTCCCCAATCTTGTTCGTCCGATTAATGGTTTCTGCAATGCAGATGAAACGTATCAGGCTAGTGCGAGAAGATATTTTCTGTAACGGTATTGTCAGACAGCTTTGCCCTTTGTTCAGTTCACGAAATGATTATACCCTATACATAATTTCTCATTTGTATTTGCAAGTTCGCTGTTGTATATTCAGTCTTATTATTGTATTTGTATAGGCTAGTGTGTGTGTCTGCATGCTAAATGTTCACATATATTGAGTGATTTTTTTTTTTTAATACTTAAGGAGGAGAGATAAGAAGGTAGCTATTGTGTATTTGCATTAGCTATCGATACAACTCTCCGAGAGAAAAACTGCAAGCGAACAACCTCCATCAGGAAGGGCATGTGGTGAGGCTACAGCTTGCTGGACACTTTATAGCTGGCTTAGTGAAGCAGGTGCCTTGATGCTTAAAGAAATAGTCCATTTGTCCTCTCAAATCCTCTCCCAATTTTTAATGCTACTTACACTTGTCTGACCGATGGCATCCAGTGATTTGGACCCTTTGCCCTCCACAGAGGCACCTAACCTGAGCATTAAGACAGAAAACTGAGATATGACGAACAAAACAAGCAGGGTACCGTGGAATGCTCTCTGTGAGAGGTAGGTGGGCACATAACTGGACGCATTACTTTGTTGTATGTGTGTTTGAGAACAAGGCAGTTAATAATTTCAAAGTATGCTAGATGTGATACTGATGACCTGCTGGTATAGCTTAATGTGCAGCATCCTGTATAATGATAGGGGGGGGGGGGTGTCACGCGAATCAGTTCAGTGGGATCAGTTAATGACCCTAGCTCTGATAACATTGGGCAGCTCAGTCTCCTCCCCTGCCCTTCCCCATGTTTGTTTAGATAACAGGTGACCAGTATCCAATCTGTGCTTCAGAAATTAATCTTCCAGAAGCCCACTGTGATATGTTTTTGTGGTGACCTGGGCCAGTTGTGTGCCAAAATAATGTACAAAAAAAATCCGGCAGGTGTTCACAAACTTATTGAGGATTAAATGCTATAATTTCAATATCTGGTGTTCCCCAAGGAAGTTATCAAAATAGTCATGCCTGTGGTATATAAAGGAATCTGCTAAATTTCGGTTACACTATAAATCTCACACTCTAAAGACTGTCAGTTCAGCTAAATGCCTAGTAATTAAAATTAAGATTGGCTTAAAATTGGAATGATTACATAGATAATGATATGGGAAAAGCAAACTAAACACTGCATTTTATTGGCAGGGCATGTAGAACATGCAACATATGTGATAAAGAGACTGCCTACACTACATTTGTCTGTTCTGAGCTGGAGTATTGCTGGATAAGGTAGGTGTACGATATTGAAAAAGTCCAAAGACGGGCAGCTCGTTTTGTGTTATCACTAAATAAGGGGGAGAGTCACAGATATGACAGGTGTGTCCGGGTGGCAATTATTAAAACAAAGGTGTTTTTCGTTGTGGTGAGATCTTTACACAAAATTTCAATCACCAGCTACTGCCTAAAAGGTATTTACAAGTGTGTCGAAATTTTACTCGATATAATTAAAAATAACACTACCTCTGCAGTTTTTTCTTCCACAGATGACAGCTGCTCCTATTTTCATAAACCTTTGGTTATTCATAATGCAACACCACATATGTTAGCAATATTAGCTTATTCCCAAGAGTTAGCAGCTTTCACTCAGTTAATACTAGGCAGAAATCAAATCTGCATGTGGAATGCACTTCCTTGACTTTTGTGCAGAAAGGAGTGCAGTATTCTGCTGCATCCATTTTCAGTAAGCTACCAGAAGAACTCAAACATCATAGCAGTAGCCCAAACACTTTTAAGTCTAAACTGAAGAGTTTATTTCCTCATGGCTCACTCCTATTCTGTCGAGGAGCTCCTGGAAGAGCTGAAAAATTAAGAAAATTCCAGTGTTACATTGTTGATTTTATTTACTTAAGACTTGTTGCCTGAAATGTTTCTTATATTTCATTTTATCTGTTTCTACTGTCTTGTTATAATTTCATGTATTGACTAGTTCCATGAGCATGGAGACTTCTCCAAAATTTGGTTCCATGGAACAATAAATAAATAAAATAAAAAAGGATAAAAATTTGCACTGAAAACACCCTCAGAGCATATCAATGAGGTTTTTGATTGAATAGAGCATTACGGACCAGCTGTTATCGTAAAAAGCTTTTCATGGTTTTGCGACTAGAATTGTATAAAGCACTAAATGAATTGCCTCTGTGACAAATAAGGATGATTAGTAAGCACTGAAGGACAGAAAGGCGAAGAATAAAACGACCGTAAGCTCTTGTGTAACAGCTGTTGTGAGACATTGGGACAACGTCTCTGCAGCCTTGTTCAACAGGGTGCTGCGTAGTGTGCTGCAGAGTACTGTCGATGTGCAGTTACGTTAGCACTAACTGGCGAGATTGCAATTGCGGTAAGAGACGTAAACACTGTGAACGAAATATTTCAAGTAACAGAAGCAGGAGCAGCAAAAATTTTACTCGATGTAATTAAAAATAACACTACCTCTACAGTTTTTCATCGACAGGCGACTGCTGCACCTGTTTGCGTAAACCTTTGGTTATTAGTAATGCAACACCACATATTAATTTATCATCCCTGTTACTAGTCAAAACGAAGAAAACACCCTGAATATTCTTCACTGTTGTAGTCCTGTGAGCACCCTTTGTTAATGGCTGCTATTTTGTCTACGTGATAAAGTCCCTTGCCTCTTGACGGTACTAGGCAAGGTCCCAATGACTGTGGTTTGCCGTTGCCTTCTGCCGATCGTAATAGGGATGGGTGGTGATGACGACGACGACGACGACACGACACACAGTCCTCTCGAGGCAGGTGGAAATCCCTGACCCTGCCAGGAATCGGACCTTGGACCCAGTGCTCTGGAAGTGAGAATGCTACCGTGAGACCACAAACTGCGGACTTGATTTACGTAGATAAGCAAATGTCTATTGCTGATGTATGATTATCTGGCAATTTTGTTCTATTTGATGATCTACATATGGAAGTGAGAGGAGGGGAGGGGGCTAAAAGTGTATGAAACTCATTTTGGAAAGCTTTTCTTGGGAACTGTTACAGAATTCATCACATTTTCCATTAACATTTGTGTGGACTGTACATCTTATGAGACTGTATTTTACAAATATGCCTTAAGATCCACAGTTCATTTTCCGTTTATTAATATTGTAGCGTGACTGTAAGCATTTACACACTATCTATGCAATCTCTTTGTTTCTGTAGAAATGTTGCCAACAACAGCACTGTTGGTTTCTGTAACTCTTGTTGTGAACTCATATAGCAACAGAAACAATCCAATTTTTTAAAATATAATTGGATAGATAAAAAAATCTACTCATCAAGAGACTGTGAAGAGTCTACGGATTTTCTGCTGTGTAATGCTTTTGTATGGGGTGAATTTTTCACTTTCCTTGTCATACTTAACACCAGTCCTAGACATTTGAGAATTGTCAGACTAGGGATAAAGTACAAAATACAGCATAGTGAACTCGTTTGTTATAGACATAGTGATTCTTCCCCCCCTCCCCCCCCCCCCCCCCCCCCCCCCCCCCCCCTCTTCCACCGTGTACAAACTCGAGGGACTGATTGATGAGAGGATACGGAACACAAAAGGTCTAATGAACTTATATCCGGAAATGCACAGTTTCCCTGCTAGATACCATGTATGCAATCATACAGTGTTAGAGAGACTGAAGTCTAGTACGTGCTGTACCATGCAGCCACAGTTATATTTTGTGTCAAAAATGATTTCCACGTACCTTAATGCACACGCGTACGCACCGTAGCACGTTCTGTCTCGTACGTTCGTACATTGGCCGGGCTGCACCCGAACATTGTCAAAGGCAGAATGAATACGCTGTTCCAGTCTCTCCACATCTGGAATGGGCTCCGCATACACGATACTTGCGAAGTGGCCCCGTAACCAGAAATCACACGGTTCGAGATCCAGTGATCGAGCAGGCTACGCAACCGGACCCCCTTGTCCGATCCGTGGACCGAGGAAGACAAAATGGAGATGCGTCCCGATGCTAATGACGAAGTGGACCGGAGTACCGTCATCTAGCAGCCACACAGACCTTCGAATAGTCAGTGACACCTCTTCCGGTAGGGAAGGTAAAGTCACCAGCAAGAAATGCCGGTAGTTCCAGTCTGGTAGGCCACGCGGAAGGAAGAGTGGTCCCCAGAATACGGTTGCCAGTTGTCCCGACCCACACATTCCGGCTGCACCGGTGCTGACGATTTGCTGTCACCGTACTGTGGGGGTTCTGCGTGCTACCTGACAGATGACTGTTATTAAAGTTGAAGATACCGCTCCGTGTAAAGGTGGCCCCGTGTATAAATAGGAGGGATGACACAAATCCCAGAGTCATAGTGTCTGGTGAAGAATGACAAAACTGCTCGCAATGTGGAAAATCTGTCGTTATTTAGTCCCGCACACATTGTAAGTGATCAGGGTAGTAAGAATTGTCACGGAGAATGTTCCACACGGTCATCCGTGTTACGCCGTAATGCCAGGCCAACTGCTCGGTACTGACACGGCAGTCGCCTTCCACAGTGTTAATTGTATTTTCCTTAGAGTCAGGTGTCCGAACATTTTGTGTAAATCTTTCCCAATTTCCTGCTTCCTGAAACACTGACTCAGGCAAATGGCGAAACACTGTTGCAAACATCGAACGGTGCAGTTGTTTTCGGCGGGGATAGATCTCCCGATATAACCTCGCTTCCTGCCGCCTGTTGCCATTTGCCTTTCTGTAAGTAAACACAATGTCGGCAAGCTTTAGATTCGGATATGGAACCGTTGCTTGTGACACTGTATCACATCCACTAAAAGGTGAGTCAGCAAGAGGAGTGAATCTGACACAACATTACCAATTACTGAGGCAGGAGGGGGCACTAGGGCGTGACGTATGAAAAATTGTACCACTCACTAGGAGGAAACCGTGCGTGCTGTAACCGTTTGTGCACGGTACAGTGTGTACTAGACCGCAGTCTGTTACTGAGCAGCATTGAATAAATGGTCTCCTGGCAACCGTGCATTTCTGGACTTAAGTTCATTAGAACTTTTTTGTTCCATATCCTGTCACTGATTGATCCTTAGAGTTTGTACATGGTGGAAAAAATCACCCGGTGTTCATCAGTGACACTAAAAATGCAAATATTAACTTTTACATTTTGTCAGTTTCTTAATAAGAAACAAAAACTAAGGGGGGGGGGGGCGGGCAAATTAAATGAACTCAAAATAATTGTACAAGGGAGTCGAATCAAATTTCACGATTGAGGCTGTACCTGTATTTGACAAGCTCTCTGTGGAATCTTCGCTTTCATTTTGCCGTAGAAATTCGCAGAATGGTACTCTAATGCTAATCTGTGAGATGACGACATTTATTTTATTTTTGTAATGCGCGCGAGTGTATACCTGTCCTTTTTCCCCCTAAGATAAGTCTTTCCACTCCCGGGATTGGAATGACTCCTTACCCTCTCCCTTAAAACCCGCATCCTTTCGTCATTCCCTCTCCTTCCCTCTTTCCTGATGAGGCAACAGTTTGTTGCGAAAGCTTGAATTTTGTGTGTATGTTTGTGTTTGTTTGTGTGTCTGTCGACCTGCCAGCACTTTCATTTGGTAAGTCACATCATCTTTGTTTTTAGATATAATTTTATAGCTGCATTGAAATGCATTTCATTTTATCATTTCTCCATACATAGCTTCTTATAGGGTGGAAAATGGTCCCAATTTTTCTCAATATTTTTTATGAAAATATTTTGTTTTTGTTTGCAGTGCCTTGACATCTGTGTGTTACTGACATTAATTTGTTTTTGTCTTGAAGCCTCGTATTCAGCGTATCCAGTAAAGTCTGTCAAAAATCCAATGTTTATTAACAGCTCAGTTGTGTCAATTTCTTTCCCGAGGTCAAAAAAATCTTTTCAGTTTTGCACATTTACATGACCATCTCACTTCAGAATAATAGAGAACATCTCTGTGATCTGCTTCCGTATCTGAATGAAACTCTCGAAACAGGTGATTTATTGATCCTGTCCTTCTGATGAAGTTTGTAGTGGATATCATGAAGTCTGTCACTTCGTTCTGTATGAGAATTTTTCAGCATAACGCTTCTTGCCGGAGAGTGCAATGGTAGAAAGTGGGACATCCCAATTATCTTTCAGTTTGCTTTAAATTCTATTGAAAGCCCCTTCCTTCGTCGACTCGTCCTCCTGCCTCCGTCAGTTGACACACTTACCAATTTTAACCGTAGTAATTACGTTGATACTAACGGTTTTTTCTAAGCGGCAAAATAAATCTTCCCCTGGAGTTATTTCAAAATGCGTAGCTGTAAAAGCTCCTCAAAAATAATAAAATTGTGATCAGTTTTCCACAAACGAATATTACTTGCTGCACAGTATTTGAAACTTTATCACTTTCATCGATAACTAAACAGACCGATTCAGATAATCGCACCTTCTCGTGAAGCTGCTCGCATCTATCATTGCCCAAATACTCTATATGCTGGGACCACATTCTGGCAGCTAGACAAATATCTATATTTTTTTTAAAAAATGCCTGGACAAACCTCAACCTAAAGCATATTGTTTTATTAGTTTGCTGTCAATAAATGTTCGGTCACACTTCCCGAGTAGTCGGGCTACCCTTAAATGCTGACGTACACACGACTCGATACTTTTAACCTGAACACTAAAATATTTTGGCGGTTCTTTACCAACTCGAGTGCTTTAATTTTATTTTTCCATAAATCACGCACAAAACTTGCAGGTTTTACTGAATGCTTTCTATCGACACAGTGTTAAAGATGATAATCTTTTTGAACACCAATATTAAGCGTAGGGGTTTTCCTGCACAATCGATAGAAAGTATAATTCTGTCTGTGCATCAGTAAACCCTTTATTTTCGTCCGGAGTAAACTCTGCAACATTGGAAGTATTTTGTGTTGGATGTGTGCTTTGTAAATTCAATTGTCAAATGATGAAACTCACATTTGCCAAAATTCAAAACAAAATAGTTTTTAGTTTTGCACAGTGCCACAAATGTACAGTAATTTGCTTCTGTCAGTAGGCAGTGGTGATTTGTGGGTGGCAATTGTCACAGAGGCGAGCATTTAGTCTGATCGTCATTGTTTATTGGATTAAAATAATTCCAAATTATCAGGTCTTCATTTACAGTTGTGGGTGATAAGGTGAAGGGTGATGTCTCACGCCACACTCGTGTGTCATATATGTACGGACCTCACGACCGGGCAGCAGTCTGTCGGTTGTCGATGGGGGAGGGGGAGGCAGCGGCAGTGGAGGGCGGAGAGTGAAGATTTATCTCACTTCCCTTGCAGTAGTTGCTGTGTAGTACTCCACATTGGCCTTAGTTACTGAGTATGAGACACTTCTGCGATCTTGTCAATGGTGTTTGGTTTCAGGACAAGCTGATAGACGCATCGACAGTGACGCACATATTCAAGCTGTCGGACAGCATCGGCTGCGTCATGACGGGAATGATTGGTGAGTTTCCGACTGTTTCTGCTTCCGTAGCCCTGTTGTATAAGTTTTGCCGAGTAATCTTAAATTTGCACCACTCACGATCTATAGTTGTGCTGCTTTCATTTTTCATGCTTCTGAAAATACTGTTTCTGTGGACACATTCTGCAAATTCTTTCTCTTATATTTGTGTTGCCCAGTACAGAGGCAGTGAAGTGTTATTTTGCCCACCTTCTTGTCTGTTAGGAGATGAGTCGGAACACTTACATTTGATATTTCACCTGAAATGATGTGTGTTAATTTACCTTTAATGTAACTCAGTCACTGTCAAGTCTTCTTAATGCAGAGGTCCTGCAAAGCGGTAGGTTCGTAGAATTGTGCTTGACCCTGGAACAACTCAAACTCTTCTCCTTTGCAGCTGTTATCGGTATAAGGAAAAAGATGCCTATTTTAACTGCGCAATAATGTCGTCATTTCGTCATTGCCTGTTTTGTATTCGTTTCAATGGGTGTACAGTTCACAATTACTGTGTAACTTGGAGCAGATACAATATAAATTAAATTTTAACATTCACCTCGAAGGTTTGACAGGCAGTGACATTTCATTTTAGAACTACCTCGGTTCATTGCTATTTTCATTCTCGGAGAGGATGTGTTCTCGTCTACAGTGGAGACGCAGACGAGCCACTACGTCGGAACGTGAAAGACCCCGCCTGTAGCGGGTGAAAGCAGTTCAGCCGCTGTCACGTCTTGCGGATTACTTGAACTCTGCACAGACGTCAAACAAAAAGACTGTGCACAGTACGTGTTTCACAACTTATTCCATATCTAATACTACTTCGCTGTTTTGTCACAATCGTCTTTCCTTGTCACAAATACAGAGTGGAAAACGTCATTTGCCTAAAGGGCACAAACAGTACAGCAGGTACTCTAGATACGAATATTATAATTCGCATTACTCCTCGTGTATTGAGAAGTTGAGGTGAATTAGTGTGACGTTACAGTGGTCCTCGGGTCAGATCGTTGTACGTGTTTGCAGTCTGTAGCTGTGCTGTGGTGGCTATGGGGTTGTGCACTGTAGTGTAGTCTGTAGTGTTTCAGCCACAGTGAATGGCTTTCTCACTCGGCTACTGGCAACTTGCCTGCACTGGAGAACTGAACTGCTGCCATTCTACTGTACACCTCTGGGAGGAGGATCATTTTGTGGCACTTCCTAAAAGTATTCTCTCACGAGCCAAATTAAATAACTTCACGTTCTTCTGTCTTGCCATTTCGCGTTTCTATCGGCACTATTACGTGGAGTTCAGTGAAGTTGGTGATAGTGGCTGGCCAGATGACCTTTCTGGTACTACTGTCCCCACGGGATGGAATTCGTGTACCACGTATCTCTGTGCCTAGAGTAAGTCTCGTGTCAGTGTGTATACACTCGCGCGCGCGCGCACACACACACATATCCATCCACAAATATACAGACACAAGCAGACATATACAGATATATATTGCCTCTGTATATGTCTGCTTGTGTCTGTATATGTGTGGATGGATATGTGTGTGTGTGTGTGTGTGCGAGTGTATACCCGTCCTTTTTCCCCCTAAGGTAAGTCTTTCCGCTCCGGGATTGGAAGGACTCCTTACCCTCTCCCTTAAAACCCAAATCCTTTCGTCTTTCCCTCTCCTTCCTTCTTTCCTGACGAGGCAACAGTTTGTTGCGAAAGCTTGAATTTTGTGTGTATGTATGTGTCTGTTTGTGTTTCTATCAACCTGCCAGCGCTTTCGTATGGTAAGTCACATCATCTTTGTTTTTAAATACATCTTTGTTTTTAGATATATAAAGTAATAGCAGAACTGTTTATGAAAAGGGGTAAGGATGTAAGTGTACTGGCAGGAGGCTTACCAGCAAGTCTGTTGCTTTGTTAGCCTTCTTTTTCTTGCCTCGGCATTATCTCGCTTTCGGACCGGCATCTCTCGTCCGGGTTTCGGTTGTAGGTGCACCCTCGTTATGTGGCATTTATTCGTCGACTACCCGTCCCACAAATATTATGGTTTTACCTTCTAAGGGTGGGCCTTCTGCATTCTCTGCTAGTTTTAATTTTTGTAAATACACTTACATCATTATCCCTTTACATAAATAGTTCCGCTGTAACTTTTGTGTGTACAGTTCGATCACTATCATTGTTTATTTCTTGTTCAGATATGCACTTCGTTTAGCTACAAGCCACAAAACTGGTTGTGTCTTAACAAAACTGGTTCAAGGTACAGCTGTTTGTTTGGGTTTCTTGATATAAAACAAGGCAGAATTATTAGGTTTTGTATTCCTCCAGTGGTGCAATTTTTTCAGTGTCACCTTATGCTTTGTTAGGAGAATAAAAGTAGATGCCGGCCAGTTCACTGAGCATTAGCACTAAAGTTTTGCGCCATATTTTACAGGAGGAGGAAGTAGTGGTTGGTTCTGCCTAATGTATACATCAGTTCATCCCGCATCCCTGGGGTCTCTGCTTCATTACAAGAATACAGTGTGTGAGCAAATGAATGAACCCTTCCCCTTAGAAGCAGAACTTTTTTAAAAGCTGAGTTACGCGGGAATACTGTCTCGATAGGTCATTAGGAAAGAATATTTCCCGCAAAATGTGGTGGCTGGGTTTGAATCTTAGTATGGCACGGTTTTAACCTGTGGGAAGACATTCCCACATTTTGTTCAGCCAAAATCTTGGTATTTTACTGGGCAATTTCATCTCAAACTGTACAGTGTATGTGAATTAATCACCATGAAATTCGCTAGAAAAAATATAAATTAACTTGAGTACCATACATGTTAAGAAACAAAATATTTTAATTTTCTCCTAAATTTTTTAAATTTATACATGCCTCTGGGAAATGTTTGTTTTGTAAATGACTTTTAACACAGTAGGGAACTTACAAAAAATACGAACAATAAATCAAAAGTACTGTAGGGCTGGCAGATATTTTGCTTTAAATGTCCTTCTCAGTGTGTTGAAGACACGTACTTCTACACTTTCACTTTTCTTTACAAATTTAAGAAAAAAATATAATGCAAATCTTCTGGTTATATTACTACATATAACTGATCCCTCTATTAACATTGTGTGTTCTGATCTGGCCAACTTATATTTCATAAATATTTTATTAATAAGAACTTTAAAAAATCACATTTTTAAGAGCTTTTACAAATTATTTACCCAAGTCCCCATCATAAAATTTATGAGATTGCGCAGTGCATTATTTGGATTTGGTGCAATCAAAGTGGGCAATTTTTTGTGTGTAAAGTGTTAAATATTTTTCAACATTCTCCATATTTTTCTGTGTAACTTCAAGTGTGATTTAAGCATGTGTCCTAAACACACCTAAACTTAAAAGTGAATCTTTCTGCTCAGTTTTGTGTGTGGTTTGAACTTTTTACTGTACACTGTGTCAGTGAGCTAATACAGTAGTAGCAAAAGAGTGAGACTGTGAAAATACACAAGATTATGTTAAAGAAAAATTAAAAACATTTCACAATTGCTGGAAATTTGGCTACGTTACTGCAGAAATATCAGTTCTCGATTAACGGTGGTACCGTCACAGTCATTGTGCAAAAATTGCTATACTCTTGTGTGTATGGGTGAGAGAAATAACTTGGTCTCTTTCATGAACAGCCAGTTCCCTTAACACCTCATGGTCAGGCATATGCTTTCAAATGGCCATCATCAGCTTACCAGTGTACAATTTCCTTTTACCAAGTGCAGCTCTTGCTGAATCATCTTTGTTCACATGCAAATTCGGCGTGGCACAAACGTTTGGTGAGAAGCAGGATGAAAAACAAATGAAGTCTTTTCAGCTGTGCGGTGTTGTTACAGTTGACCTCCTTTCAGCAGACTTGCTATAGCAGTTGAAATATACACCCACAGCATTAAAAAGAAACACCTGGACAGTAAAGTTCACACGCTTCGCCTTACATTTCAAACCCAGAGCCAGTGCTGGCAGTTCTAATTCACAGAATGTTGTAAATAAGTAAGATCAAGATAGGAAAGAGTAAAAATTTGTGAAAAATAACTAACAGAAAAATGTGTAAAGTTGGCTTACATTTTCTCTACATCGTTATTTTATAAAATGCTTGAACAAAATCAAAAATTTTCGCTCTCACAGCTATGTAAAACAGTTATTTTGACTGAGAAATATCAATTCTGATTTACTTTTACTCGGCAGCAGCAAACATTTTAAGTATTTAAGTGTCAGATACCTTGACCTTGAGTATGGATAGGACTAACTTAAAAATATCTCACATTTTGCACAGAAAAATATTGCCTTTTCTGATTGTATCTGCTATAAGTACAGTGACTGGGTAATACCCCATGCAATTATTATAATATTCCAGATGGGGATTTTAGAGAAAATAACTTACAAGGAATTCTAAAAATCAGATTCTCATTTTAAAGAAGTAATATTTCGATAGTTCAACCAGTTAAGGCATTAAGGTCATTGCTGACAGCCAACTTTCAGTATTATCATTTCTCAAGAGAATTAACATCCAATGACTATTCGTGTTTTCATAAAACACAGTTTTGAAGTTTGCATAAAGTTACTGGTTTCCTTGTGTTACCTTTCCAGATTGTTTAATTACTACTTTACTTTCCCTTCCATTAAGAAAACGGTTCAATCCCGTCTCCAACCATCCCGATTTAGGTTTTCCGTGATTTCCCTAAATCGTTTCAGGCAAATGCCGTGATGGTTCCTTTGAAAGGGCACGGCCGATTTCCTTCCCAGTCCTTCCCTAACCCGCGCTCCATCTCTAATGACCTCGTCGACGGGACGTTAAACATTAACCACCTGCCGTTAAGAAATTTTTATAAATAGCCGCAGTTAGACAAGTCTATAAGATTTTAACAAATCGACAGAACATGAAAATGTTTTATTGATTGTCGTGTGGAGCTTAAAAATATATATTTTTCAGCAAACTTGTAAATATCGATGTAACTCGTTCGCTGTGAACCTCTAAGATTTGAGACGAAATCGGTCCGCCGCGACGAGTGGACTGCGGTCACACTGCCAATACTCCGCACTCACACGGCCTCCCCCGTTTCCCGTTCGCAGCCGACAGCAAGTCGCAGGTGCAGCGTGCGCGCTACGAGGCGGCCAACTGGCGCCACGTCAACGGCTACGAGATCCCGGCGGACGCGCTGTGCCGCCGTATCGCCGACATCTCGCAGGTCTACACCCAGAACGCGGAGATGCGGCCCCTCGGCTGCAGTGAGTAGCTCAGCACAGCAGCCGCGGGTTGGTGTGGCTGCCGTCACTGCTTATTCACCTCGTACTGCGTTCTTTAGTTCTTTAAATATTTTAATTTTTATCTGCAACTTCATATTGTCCTTTTTGTCGTTTAGCTGTATTTATTGATGATATGCTGAAATTTTCCATAGTCTCAAGTTTTGTTACCTTCTAATCGTGTTCCCCTCCCCCCTTTGTAGTCAGATTGTCAGTTGGAGGGATTTGAGGACTTTGAAGTGAATCCTAAATTGATTTACTTTAAATCATTGGAGTAAATTTATATGTGGTTGAGGTGCATGTATGCTGCAGTACTTATTTGGACACGAAGAGGCTCGCACAAGATATTGTAGGGTAGAGAGCTGCATCGGACCAGTCGTCAGGCTGAAGAGAAACGAAATGATATATGTTTGTTAATACTGCGCATCGTGACAATTATCACCCGTATATTACTATTCGTACGTTTCGTATGCAATACCAGTAAACTCACAAGCGGCATTTATACTTCGTCTACTCACAATAACGTGAAAAATATGACTGACACAGAAGGTACGTTTTAGTTGTTCAATGTAGTGTGTGATCGGTTGATTTGAACAAAAGTTTGTGTAGACCCTGTTGTACGCCTTTTGTAAAGGTTAGGGTCTGCAGCATGCAATACACAGCTGTAGTTGTTTTTATTTTGACAATGTTTTTCAGTTAAAGTTTGATCATTCTTTGGTTATGAAGTACACAGGGAAGACTTCCTGAATGGGATGAGAGGGAAAGAGTTATTTATTTCGTAAGTCACCCCTGGTGCTCTTTAAATTTTGGAAATAGATGAAAATCAGTTGGGGCCGAGTCGAAACAGCACGGAGGATACACGAAGTGTAATCGCAGATACGAATACGGACTAATACCGTCTGTATAACGGCAGTCTGTGCCAGACTGGGACTCGAACATGGATTTCCCATTTATCGTGAGCAGTTGCCGCACCGTTAGGCTCCGAGAGCACAGCTCGCTGCCAGACCAAACTTCCACGTGTCGTCAGCAGCATTCCTTTAGCCACCTTTACCTGTCCAAGGGAACATTTCATTCTAATGGGGAATAACACGGGCACTGCAATATCGTATCGTACGGAGGACGGTAGATGACAGACGACCCGAGATGTCGCAGTGCGCGTGTGTGGTCTGGTCTGGCATTGTCGTGCGAAAGGAGTGTGTGCTCCGTATGTGGATGAACTCTTCAAATTCGTGCTGTCAGAAACTCAATTGCAACATGCTGTTCCTCACGCACGTATGTAGTTACGTGCTACAC
Organism: Schistocerca americana; assembly: GCF_021461395.2. NCBI lineage: Eukaryota > Metazoa > Arthropoda > Insecta > Orthoptera > Acrididae > Schistocerca > Schistocerca americana. The sequence goes on along the minus strand of NC_060129.1, from coordinate 207,471,166 downwards.
ACGAGAATTTAAAGCCCTGTAGTGCAGAGAGTTGCAACTTACATCGGGAAAGTGAGAAAGTTGACCGAGTAACGTGCGTGACGTGTAGTACCTCGGCCGACATTGAAAACAGAATAATAAAATTGGGAGGGATTACTTTTCAGGAAGCCCTGATTAATTACAAGATTGAAACTATGGCAACGACAGTGCATCAGCTATAAACAGGTACTGCAGACAACATCAGACTTTAAGATTGACGTGGAAAAATCACACCTCTGTTCAGATCTGGCACTATACTGCAAAGGCTTAGTAATGAGTTATTAAATTTTTGTGTGGAGTATTTTTACGTACAAGTTTTGACTGGAGATTCGCTCAGATCGACGGCTAACCGGCGGCGGTGATGTCGCAGGTATGATCGTCGTGGCGTACGACGAGGAGCAGGGGCCGTGCGTGTTCAAGACGGACCCGGCCGGTTACTACTGCGGCTACCGCGCCGTCACGGTGGGCGCCAAGCAGACCGAGGCCAACAGCTACCTGGAGAAGAAGCTCAAGAAGAAGCTCAACTACAGCGGCGACGAGGCCATACAGGTGCGTACCGGATAACTGGCGTAGACATTACAGCAATGTCACTCACTGCATAAGAGGCAGAAAGAGGGGGGGGGGGGGGGGGAGGCACACACGTGGCCCCTGTCTCCGGGTGTCTGGGTCCGAATACGGCCACACCTGCATTTTGAGCTACCCTGCTGTCCCTACTCCTCCCTGCCCATTACCCCTCCACCGACCCCAGTGGACAGCTGCCTCTGTCAGACACGGAGATGGTCGTGTTTCAGTCTGGACACCCAGAGACAGTGGTCGTGTGTGTGCGAGCTGTGAAAGTGTGAGAGTTTTCAATATGAGGCTGTCAACTGAAAACAAGAAAGATGGAAAAATGTAAACTGTTTATTATTTCAGAAGCAGTTGCCATAACTGTTATACATTTATACCTCTGTGAGACAAAACAGTCAGTGCGTTAATGGAAAAATGTTTGCAGTTGCCTACAGAACTGTCATTGTGCCCAGGCGTGCTCCTCTTTGTCCGAAGCAAATTGATGGCTACAAATGCGTTCCCTCAGGGCTAAAAAAAAAGAGGAAGTTGCACGTAGAGAGATCTGGACTGTATGGAGTGTAAGGGCTTCCCAACAAATCATTTGTGGCACAGTCAAAATATTCTCGGCAACATTTGCGTGGGCCCCGAAGAAAGGCATTTGCCGCAATCCGTTTGCTTTGCACGGCGAGGTGCAGTCGTGGTTCTGTAGGCAGTCTTTTCCACTGTGGCTGACTGTTACTCTCTGCTTCCTCTGTGATGCCTTCCCCTATTGTTATTCTGTCCCGGACTTTTCATTGTTCGATAGGCTGACAGGAGCGATGTAATGGCAAAAGTGTGGACAGAATTTTATCACGGAGTCGAGTACGTTCCTCCGAGAACCCGAGGCAGTATTCGGCAGGAGCCTGAAGACCTGAGGGTGCAGTCTAATTTTGGGACCACACTGAGTTTTATTGCAATAACTTTGTCGTTAGGAATTTATTCGACGTCTGAATTTGGAGCCTCGTTCGGTGTTCCACTTCTCACGTGTGGTCGGTACGTCACGGGTGATGGGTTATACACTTCTGTTTTGACACAGATTTTACCTCGTATGCACTCTTCTCCTTCAAAGTGTTTGCGGATTTCTGTATTGGATACAGCAGTGCCTGCAATACTGCTGACTTTATCCACATTGACCACAATCATTTTGGGCTGATTAATGCGAGTGCTATATCGGGCTGTATGCTTCGGTTCCAGTTATTTTTGAATCCTTAATTTTGTACAAAACTGAGAAAATTAAACCCACACTACGGAGGAAAGAGTATTATTACTACTACTATTATTACTACTAGAAGCGTAGTAATTAAGTGACCAATCCCGAAGCTATCAGATAGCTGCACAGGCCTACAGGTGGTTCACACCAGCTCTTAACAGCTCAAAGACTTGTTATGCAATTCAAAACGAGCACTAATCACCACCTAGTGAGAGAAGTAGACGTAAATGGTTATACACAGACTGGAGCACAGCAAGTGAAATTCCTTGCCGCCCATCTGGATAAAGGCACGACTGATGGCTTGTTCAGCATATTTTCACTCCTTGCTGCCTTCTCAAATTATCTTATAGGGTAGTGCATCTAGAGTAAGTAAATAGTGTTCAATTCATCAGCAGAGGCAAGCAATAAGGGTATTGTGTAGAGAAGATAATGCTACAGCTTGCAGAAGCTTTCTCAAGGAGTTTTTGAACTCTTGACTCGCTTGCCAACACATTTACTCCTTAATAGTTTTTGTTGCTGGTATTAGATCAGTTGGAACCAAAGAGTGAGGTACATACAATCACAAGGCACAAAAATAATTTTCATGTAGTCCTTGCCTCCTTGTCCTGGGTTCGGAATGGAGTTCTGAAATCCGATGGTAAGACATTCGGTGAGCTCCTGTCTAACGCAAAGCAAGAAATTGAGAATCCTTGCGAGTTCAAAAGTAGATTGAGACATCCCCATTAGCCATTGTTTTTGAAAATTATCTGAATATCTAGATTCAGAGACAGAAAAGTTCTGTTGCTGGCACAGAAAGTAGCAGTTTTTATGAGAATGCTGTATGACAAGCAGTAATCTGTACTAATATTACAAATGTGAAACTCTGCTGCATTTTTGCGACTAAGCAGACAACAGATTATGACTAAATTTAGTGCGGAGATAGCGTGAAACCTGACGAAGAGCATAAGATACTTTGGAAAGTGTGTTAAAAACGATATCTATTCATTTCCAAAATATTATGTAAATTACCAATGACATTTACTCATTGAAAAAGCTATTTACTTGCTGACTTTTGAACCTTATCATATTTGTAAAACTGCTTCTATTGGTTATGTTCTGTGGGGTACGATTCAACATAATGAATACATTTATTATACAATCCTCAACACATTTAATCCGTACTTCCGTTATAATATTACTAAATGTGAAAGTAACTCTTACATATTCGTGAGTAAGCGGCTGAACAAATTTTGGTGGATTTGGTACGGAGATAGCTCAAACCCCGAGGAACGACAGACTATTTTAGTAAAAACGAGAAAGTCTATCCTTAATAGGGGGAAATAGGGAATTAAACTTCTTTTTGTACACCAGTGAACATAAACCGTCTTTAAAAATTGTTAAATTGGTTCTACAATGTACACGTTGTATAAAGCGTAGCTGCTTCAATGGCACTCCTGCCCTTGCACTGCTCGGCTATTTAGCTGTGTGCCGTGCAGTTGCGAGGAGGGTCACACACACACACACACACGAGGGCAGCTGATATTGCATGTACAACAGCTTACTTACTCACCATAACATCACATAAAAAGCCACTCATATGCAGCAGTGCTGGTAACAGCTAGTGTGCTAAAAACAGCACTCAATATTTCCAGAGGTAAACATATTTTCCTTGAAAAATACTCCACTACAATCAATATTAAGGTGCTAATAGCAGCTTCTTTATTTTTTTATTTTACATGTCTAGTTCTGCAGGACCAAATAGATGAGAAAATCTCAAATGTCATGGAACGTGTTAGTACATGAAATTAAAACGTAAAAGTAATAAGATAAAATGCAGTGTTTACTAACCCCAAAAGATACTAGCTATAAGTTTATGTAAACGCAGTCAACAGTATGGGACAGGAATCGGCTTAATTTTCAAGGAACTCCTCAACAGAATAGAATGAGGAAGCCCTTCAGTTTCAGTTTGAAAGCGAGTGGGTTACTGCTAAGATTTTTGAATTCTTGTGGTAGTTTATTGAAAAATGGGTGCAGCAAAGAAGTTCTTTGAAACTACGGTGAGCTGTATTGTGTTTTATAGAACACTGGATCTTAAAATCGGTACAAATGTACTCCCAAAATGAATCAAACATGGAAGAAACGAGTTCATGCGTGCATTACTAAACGAGGCAGCCATTTTGTGCATATGTTAACAATGCTTGTAGTCCCATCTGTAAGTAAGTTAACTTCAGATACACTGGCTCGTCATTTAGCAACTGTGGGGGAATCGTGCTAAATGATTTCTAGGTTAGAGGGCCTCGAGGAACCACACGGAGGGCGTCAGTCTAAAAGTGGGCAGGTAAAACACATTAACGTAGTTGTAGAAACAATTGGTATTGTAGTTGTAAATTGTCGTAGCTGTGTTGGGAAAGAACCAGAGTTCCAAGCCCTAATAGAAAGCACTGTAGCTAAAGTAGTTGTAGGTCCAGAGATCTGGCTAAAGCCAGAAATAAGTTCAGCCGAAATTTTTTCAAATGGTCTAACAGTGTTCAGAAAGGATACATTAAATACAGTTGGTGGTGGAGTATTTATTGCTGTCAGAGGTAGTCTGCCTTGTAGCAGAATTGAAGTAGATAGTTCGTGTGAAATAGTATGGGTCATTTTGCAGCAGCGTGCACCCCAAGCAGTGTGCGCTCGACATTTCAACTTCTGAATCGCTTATTGTACAAAATCTGAGATTCGACAGATAGCCTCGAGAGACATTTTAAAAGTGAGCACGGTCTGACATAATTAAAAAAAAAAATTGTTTCTTGGTTTTCTTCTTGTCTGAAACTACTGATCCCGGAAACGGGCAGTTAATCTCATTATCGTTGAATTTTTCGGCACTGTGGTATCTGGTTATTTCCCACAAAGTACCTGCGTGCCTGCATACGATTGACTGGCAGAATGCTGTTTAGTAATGAAAACCAGCTTTCGTGGGAAAATGGCACGTTTACCAAACAGTGAACTGCACAATACTATAGACGGGTAACCGTTATATTACAGTGGTGTTTCCAGTTGTTTGTAATACCTGTGGCGCTACCTGACAGTGTGCGATTAAAGAAATGCGGTACAATTCCAATCGACACACACATTTATTTTTGTGCGCACGAATTTTCTGTCGGACTGTATAACTCGGGATTGTGCAGCTTAATGTTCCTACAGTATGCTAAAATTTGGAAGTGAGCTCTTTTTGAAACACTTTGTATTTAGTGAAGATGAGCATAGTTTATAGATAACATTGATGTGTGAATTCACTGTTTTTTATAATTTTACTCGTGTTACAGTTGGCAGTATCTTGCCTGTCGTCTGTGCTGGCAGTAGACTTCAAGCCGTCTGAAATTGAAGTTGGGGTGGTGTCGAAGGACAATCCGAAGTTCAGGTACGTACTTCTTTTATTTCTAGCCTGTGAAACCTGTCATGTAATGGGAAGTGCAGACTTTTTAATTCGTGCCGATCGGTACTCGGTCCTGTAGTCTAGAGTTGCGAAGACTGGACCGTCAATTAATTTTACTCGAACTGGCTAACACCTTTTATAAAAAAATTTAATACATTTGCTATCTCTGTGTATGTACGTGGGTGAGGGTTAATGCGTAATTGGTCACATTAGTAATATTCTGAAAATATTGTGAAATATCAGTACCATAATCCTTCAAATAGTGTCATAAAAGTCAGTCAGTTAAACCAAAAAGATCCATTATATACTTACTTATACATGGTGCACAGACCCAATTTGACTAAAAGTGTAGGGCAGAAAGCAGCACAAAATGAAGCCATTTGGTAAGTTTGCCGAGCAGGTAATGTTTTTATTATTAAACCCTTACAAACTTCAATTCAGTATTTCTTCGTGCTGTGTACACTTCATTTTGCCTTCCGAGCAGCATAAATTCTGTCATTTTCAGTAAAACAACTCATTGAAACTTAACCTTGACTGAACTTAATCAGCTTGAAGTATGCTACAGAGCTCGTTTCAGAAAACAGAAAATGTTCTCCACTTTTGGAAAGCTCCTCTAGTTTTGTTCGTACGAAATCAGTATTTGTTCTTTGTTTTGAGCAACATCCCCCACCCATATACTCGTGCTAAGAACATTCTCAGGTGAAGTAAATTCTCCAACTCGCTTTATTTGTACGAACCTGAGAGTGCTCTCCGAAATTTAGAGTATAAAGTTTATTCTTTTTATTTGTATGACCCACGGTTTCACACGGAACGAGCTAAATGACACACACTCGGGCTACGGGGCCGCCGGTTGCAGTACGAGGGCAGGCCGCGAGTTTTTCTAGGAATGTTATCCGCACCGAAAGCCACCTCGGAGAAATACTCTTGTGACAGTTGACAAACTTAAGAGAGCAACAGGATCTTTATGAGCTAATAAACACGATACAGGCAAGGTGCTGTGTCCGTATAGTAAAAGTTTGATGAAAATGTGTTAAGTCACACGGCGCAAGATCCGATGACAAATAAGAGACGAATCGCACGTGAAGTTGCAGTGTCGGGCCTGGAGTGTCGTTAACAAGATCGTTCTGTATCCTTTCTGGCAACAAAAGGTAAAAGTTGTGAGTCCGGACGACTTCCCAGGGTGTCTGGGATTTGTCGATCGGTTCCTACGACGAGTAGCAAAACAGCCGCATTTCCGTGAACATTTGATGTTTACAGACCGGGGTTGCGATGTTCTAATGTGGTATGATAATGGTGGCCGGTTTGAACATTTGCTGTGAGATACTTGTGTTAGGTAACTTACGGGAAGTTTGTGTACAAGTGCATACTCATTTTTCATTTACTTTGACCTTCATAGGACATGCAGCCTGAAACATGGAGATGTGATTGTTTCAATTATTAAAGAACTGCTGTATTGTATGTCAACTAAGTACAGTAGACGTGTATGTGAGGCTTTGTTTTTCTCTCTTCACGATTAATTAGTCCAAGCATTTTGTTTACGTACACATTTTCTGTGAATTACTTTTCACTTCGACAAAAGACATCCGTACACCAATTTCAGTCAAGTTTGTATAGCACCAAAAATATGCAACTGTGATCCGTAGTTCCTACACTCAGATTCCTTCACTTGATGCTGTCTTTCTGCCCTACACTTTCCGCACCCTATATATTAAAAGTGCCGTCAAAACGCACACCCGCGCATGCGTATGTACGTATGTAAATACTACATCTGGTCTTGATCAGAAATTTTGTATATGAAGGAACAATATTTTGTACGGCAACTACATTTGTTAGTATCGTATGCTTTGTTACTTGGGACTGGAATACAACTGGGTACAGCATTTTGAAATATAGTTAAGAACAAGAAATACTATAGTAGTCTTCAGTTATCCAGAAGTTACTTTTTAATTAACTTCTCATCCGCATAGTCCTCTGTCAACACATTGGGATTGTTTCCCGTATTGTGCCTTAAGAATGTTGTACATCACTTTTTCACGTTACCTTCACGGTTTCCAAATGCCGCAACCTTCCCGATCAGTTAGTAGATTTGTCGGAAGACCGAGCTGACGTGCTGTTAGGTGGCCGGTTAGAGCCGAACATAAATATACGAGCATTTCTTCTTGTGTGGCAAGGAAATTAATAGTTTGGAACAATGACACAGGTACAGTCTTTGAGTACGCTTTCCTAGGTCACGGGTGACTAAAGCCAGAGTAATCATTAATTGTGTAACTCGGCTATTTTACTACTTCAGAGGTGTTCGAACTGAGGAGCACAGAATTCCGTCGAGACCAAGTTTGCCGAGCATCCTTTATCGGAATACTCGTTTAAGCTGCTATCCCGTACTTGTCTTTTCTTTATGGGAGGTGCCCTCTGTTAGAAGGGCCTGCTGAAAACCTTTACATAAACACCACTAACCGAACCCTTCTGAACAGAGCGTCAGAGAACTGAGCATTCTCTCGCTGCAACCAGTTGGCGAGGGCGAGCAAACGGCATTCGGTCGCACTCAGTTCCCACTATCCCGTATTCCGCAAATTGTCGGGATTTCGACGAATCGTCAAATTATTTTGCATACCTGAAAATATTGTGAAAGAATTTGTGTTGTCAACTAAATGGAAAAACGAACGAAATGGATCTTTGGTTGAACATAAAAAAACTATTCATATATTTTAATTTCAAAGAAGATTGCTCTATTTTCTCAAAAATCAGAACAAATTAATGGTGCTACAGTAAGATTGTACTACCGAACTTGTGAATTACACAAAAGCATTAAATGCTGAAATATTTCTATTTTAAACAATTAAGTGTGAAAAACAGTATCAGACATATGTCTGCTAAAACTTTAACACACAAGTGACTTCGGGTAACCCCCACAGGAAACAGTCGCACGACACGAGATCTCGGTGGCCGGTAGTTGCCTCAGTGTTGCGATGTGGCACAGACAGGAAATCTCTCCCGTGACAGTGTGTGATGCACAGGTGGTACGACCTTGCTCACACCACTCGGTCCGCTCACTCTGTTTGGGGCAAGGAAACACTCTCACCGCGTTGCGATAACCTCTGCCATTCACAATCTTTTTCCCCCCACACCCATTATCCTCTCCAGACTGTGGCCACCTGTATCGAGTGTTGCCTGGCAGGTTTGTTGGCCCAAATCTGGCAGCTGTATGTGATCGATGCAACTGTCCAGTTGGAAGTGGGTCTCATCACGAAAGGTGACTCTTCGCGAACCCGATGTCCTTATTTTGGTTTCGCATCAGCCAGTTGTACCCAGTTCTTACGACAGTTAGCACTAGAAGTTGCGTCAGTTGAATCTCGTAAAAGTTCTCGTGAGGGATGACGGTTTGAGATTTGGGGAACCTGGAGCTACTTTCTCACTTACTGAGACAATATTTTTAGCAGACGGGCAAACACAATCACCTCAGTGTCGTAACATCAGCAGCTGAAACTTTCTGCAAACTTTTTAATCATTCGACAAATTGTGTACGTTTCACTGACCGAACTTTGTACGCAATTTGAGAAGTGTCGCTAAAGGGCTTACCCAGTATTTGTAATAAGGTTTGGTGGTGGAACTGTGTTCTTAGACTATAAGTGATTCATTTTCACCGACCACAGTGTCTTCAGGTAACTAGTGAGCATTGCCACCTGACTTGAAAAAAAAATAGACAATTTAGAAAATTCCACTGTGCAGTCTTATCAGGGGGAGTTGAGAGGCTCACAACCTCCACAAAACTTTTTCATAGAAGCAATTAAATTCTTGGATATAAGGTGTGTTCAGAACAGAACAAGGATTTTTGTTTCTGAAATGAATTTAATCCACGTCGAGATTATCGCTCTAAAAATTCTCGATTGGATGTTACGTGCTTAAGATAGTTTCCCAATCCCTGAAACAATTCTGGAACTTGATTTTTGGGATTGCTTTTGGCTCTCTCAGCAAAGTGTTATTAATTATTACATTAAAATATTCTATTTATCTTATCGTACGCAGACAATGTACTATTATTATATTGAAACATTTTATATATTTCAGTGTTACAATAATTAAACGTGCATGTTAAAAGTGGGGATTAATATAGAGCTACGGGAGAAAGTAGGTAACAAACTGCAACCCTCCTCCTGCCACCTTCTCGAATAGAAACCTTGTTTTGTAGATTCCTATTGGGACACACATTGTAATCTAAAAAGCTGAAAGCTTTCTTTGTCCCTAATTTTGCAAGTTGCACATTGCCAGTCTGTATTTTATATCCTCTCCTCTTCTGCTGTCAGTTTTGCTGCCCAGACAGCAAAACTGATCTTGTACTTTTACTGTCTCAGCTCTTATGCAATTTCCCCAACATTGCCCGATTTAATTAAACTACTTTCCATTTCCCTTGTGCTTTTGTTAAATTTCATCTTTTAAAACCTTTTGCAGACACTATCCATTCCATTCCATCCAATTTATGTTCCAATTCTTCGCCATCTCTAATAGACACAGACTTAAAATGTCATTGCAAATGCCCAAGTTTGTATTTCTCCCCCCTGGACTTCAACACCTGTTCCAAATTTCTCCTCAGTTCCCCTCACTTCTTGCTCAATGTACAGATTGAGTAATATTGTGGATAGGCTACAACTTTGTTTCACTCCTCTTTCAACTATTCGTTTTTACCTATCGTGTACTCACTCTTAGAACTGCAAATTAGTTGCTGTTAAGTTGGTAAATACCATTTTGTTTCCTGTATTTTATTCGTGTTAACTTAATTCTGAGGACCTTATTTCGATCGAGATTCTCAAAAGCTTCTTCTTGATTGTCAGATGTTATAAAATGTTACCAGAATAATGGTTTCATTCAGTAGCAGTAGCCTGTCGGACGTGCAGTGTCACACATTAGGCTTTTTCTCAGTTTTAATTTAACCGAGTTACCGAGACGACGACGCTGTCATTAACTCGTGTCGTTCCAGGATTCTGACAGAGCAGGAGATCGACGTCCACCTGACGGCCATCGCGGAGCGGGACTGACGCTGAAGCGGCGACTCGGAAGTCCGCCGACAGGTCCGAGGTCGTCTGCCGAAGAGTCGCGGGCACTTTGCCACTTTTGGAGAATGTGCTGTCTTTTCTTTAAAAGTTACTCTGTTTGGCTGGCACGCTATTTGCCTCCATCCTTGTTGTCAGTGATTTTTAAATAATTTGTGTAACACACAGGTCTGGTAATAAATGAAGTGTCATACAGTTTTGTGTCTCGTTTAAAATTTCCAATGCGGATTGATTTGGTAATCTAAAATGCTTTTCAGGTTATGTATGTGCACAGCCAAATAAATGCAACACTGTAGGAGACAGCAAGTTGCTGATAAGGACCAAACACCTAAACTAGTTGGCAGTTGTAAAGGGGAGCAAACGTAACACGGTGGAGAGGTGTGTGCGCGCGCACTGCACACGATGAAACAGTCAACAGCTAGTCCAGACCCGTTTATAAGGACACTGGCTAAGTATATAAGTACTGTGTATATGTGGGGGGGGGGGGGGGGATGATTAATAAACTGGTATGGCAAAACATATATTGTATTTATTCTGTTGCACATAGGCTGTGGTGTCTGTTGTTCTTTAAAGGAAGGTAGATAGTGTCTTCCTTTACAGGATACACACCCCGGCATCTGTTAGGGTGCGGCCTGTGAGCAGAAGTAAGCCGGATGGAAAACTCACCGTCTGGTAGATGTGACCACCACCGTGTCTCTCGTACGTTGCAGAAACTGTTGGAGATACACACGAATACGACTGACTGTCCCGAAGTATAAATACAAAGAGGAAAATGTGAAGCGAGGTGGACTCTTTGTATTACTTGCAGTGTCGTGTAAGTTAAGGCTGGCACAAAAAATTCCAAGAAACAAGTGGCAGGAACTCTGTGGCTTACAGTTTCTCCCTTCAGTAGAACGTTAATATGAGGGTGTTATTTGTTTGACAGTTCATTAAATATATTTTGTTGGTTTAAAAATACAGGTATTAAAATTTCTGTCAGTGTGAGATTTAGTGAGGTGGACCGTGAGACTACCAACAGGTAACATTGAGACTGCAGCCCAATTGAAAATATTTTTAATTTTGTTATTCAACGTCTATAGCTATGTGTACACCACTACATCGTTATACGTATTAGGTATTTATTAATTTGCAGGTCTGACTATTTTCGAGAAGAAATAGTTAAAAATTTGCACGAACTTTGTCGTAATACAGTTATCGTGTCGTTTAGACCGTTCGTAATTATGTACGTATGTCCTGTCTGTTCTTTTGGGCGTGTCACCATTTTGATCCGGCAGCCATTACGGATTATGAAACAGAGGAATTGCAGACATAGATTTCAATCGGTGCTCACTCGCAGCAAATATATGTAATTCCTTAGCGTCGTAATAATTATTGTCAGAGGGATATCTGGATTTATTATATGCTGCCAGTCAAATATAAATTCAGTGATTTCTGCTGTTACGTATTTTATAGTTACTTTCAATTATTTGGAATAAAACATCTTTCTTTAACATTTCATTACTATTTCACTAGAAAGTATGTCTCGGTGAACTATATTAAAACCAGAGATAGCCCTTATGACCTTTTGTATTGCTCACAATATGACTCTTCCGATGAAAAGGCACATTGGACGAGTGCAGGAAGCAGTCACCCGGACACCACTTCGTCAGGCAATCGCAGTGTCAAGACTTCGGGGTCACTGGGGGTGGCAGTGATCTGAAACGGAGCAGTCGACACGTGGTTCTGAGTGAATGGTGACGACTTTTAACAGTCAGTACTCGGAGGCCGGCAGTCAGCTTACTGCACCCTCGTTACAGGCACTGTGTTGGGGGCTCTTAACGTAACGTACTAGTGTATGTAGCTTAACAGTTAATAAGTTTGATACGTATCCGGCCTGAGGTGACCCCCCCCCCCCCCCCCCCCAGTCAATAGTGGGTCTTGTGCAAAAAAAATTGCTGACCACAGGGGTAAAAGTTGTGAGAAAAGTATTCCAGAACTACTATTGCAAAATTAAACTACATCCTACATCTCAAAGAAGTTTTTAATGCTATCGATTTTAAAAAAAATAAATGGTCAAATGATTACAATGAAGCTAGTAATAAATTAATCAGATGTGAGTCACGCATTTAATCAGCCCTTTCACTGTACTGTATCCACAAAAATAAGATTTTTGCAAAATTAATGCAATTGGATAGATAGCGTACTCACGGGCAGTGGCAGGAGAACACATTTAAAATTGCAGTTAACAAATGTGGTTACCAAAACATAAATAAAGTCGTCTAACCACCTCAGATCACCTTCGCACGTATCTTGTCATGGAATGAAAGGGGGGGGGGGTAGGAGAGAGGGACATAAATTCCATAAAAACTGTTCCCCTCCTGAGCCAGCTGACTGGGAACACTAACAAGAGTTGTGCAGTTTCTGCATTTTACAAAATGGCCTTTCAGCTGCATTTGCCCCACAAGAACAACTTTGTGCATCTCTTTCCTGTTGGTAGTTAAAAAAAAATAAAGTATGTACAGTAGACTTTTTAAACACTTAAGGGGAGGCGGTGGCAATCTTGCACTGATATTTTTTGTAAATCCATATCTTTGCCATTTTTTGTTCAATCTCATTGAAATTTTGCACACTTATGTATAGAGATCTAATATGATTCTTTTAAAAATTCAGAATTTTTAATAACAATCTAATGCAGTGAGATAATTTTAAGTTTTTTTATTGCATTATTATTTTAAGATACACCTTTTCATAGTTTCGAGGGAAATTTCGCAAATTTTTTAATGGTAAAATAATCTACACTAATAGGTGTTCAATTAAGTGTAGTAACTTGTTGGTAAATTAATGCTATTATTTTGTCATATTTTGGATTCGAACATTTTTTACAAGCAAACTTTTCAATATATTATCAACTACAAAACTGTGTATAATACCTCGATTAAAATTTTGTTCCACTTAAATATTGCTTCAAAGTAAAAGAATAGGTGTGCCAAATTTCATTGCAATCCTTCCAGTAGGTCCTGAAAGCAGAAAACCTCAAGTTGCAGAAAAATCATTTTAAAGTTTGGCTGAAATGTGGTTAAAAAAAAACCATCATACCTTAGCTAAAACTGCCCATATCCATATTCCATATCATCATCATCATCTACAACTCTTTTAGCTTCTCTTCTCCTTTGCCGAGCAATTTTTTGTGTGTTCCGACTGAAGTCTCCGCCTTCGCGATTCTTTGCTTATCGATGATCTGCAGTATCTGCTCAGTGAAGACTCCAGGTGTAAAGCCCAACTTGCTGAGGATGTGAAGTCTTGCCACATTCCCATCATTAAACACTGCTGCAGCTTCCAAAGCAGAAATCTTCACCACCAAATTGGAAACACAGTCTTTGGATATCTTTTCCAAATAAGAGCGTTGAAACTTTCATTTGGGTTCTGTGTTTTCCCATGCAGACATTTTTCTAGCAGTTCTGGTGAAGCCAGTGCTCTAAAAGTTGGTTTAATGGCCATTGAAGCCTCATAAGGAAGGTTATTTTCATGGGTACAAGCTTCCCCACTTTCCTTACTTTTCAAAAATTTGAACCATTCATTAGAACAGAGGCCATGTCGAGGTGTAGTGTCTGTTGGCAAGTAACGAAACCGAATGGCCCGTACTGTTTTCCTCGTACTGTCCGAGCTTGAGAGGTCACTTCTAATTGTGGCACCATAATAGACTTGTAGGCTGTCAAGTCTCTTCTTTGTTAGTCTGATTTTACCTCCCAGTGGCTTCCCATCCTCTACTAGCTTGCCTTTATTGTCTGCAACAAGTCTTCGGAGTCGTCCTCCCGTCCTCTTCTGAATATGACCTAAGCACTCCAGTTCCTCAATATTGCAATCTTTCCCATAGGGCTGACTTTCAACTACATTCTTGAAAGCACTAGTCTCCATCTCCTAAATCTGTACATGTCTTACTCCATACTTTTGCAAAGATGTATGGAAAAAGTATTTCTTACCTGCAGCTTCCATCCCACCACTGGAGCGTGCATAATTTCTGCTACAAACAGCTTTATGGGCTTCTTGCATTCTGTTTCTTTACCTGCATCAATATATTTCTTGTGCGAGGAACATGCAGAACAATATTTAGACATCACCTCCAAGTCTAATATTTTTCCAGTGTCGACACTAACGATTGCCGAAACTCCGTTCGATGAAGTATGTGCCCCCTCTTCATCCGGGAACTGTTACGGGAAACTGCTATATCGTTGCTATTAGTTGCTTCACACATTTCTCAAAGGGAAACTGCTATATCGTTGCTATTAGTTGCTTCACACATCTCTCAAATTGCCCCCAGGACTGCCATTTTTGTGCTCTCTTCACTTCTGCAACTGCATTGAGGAGAGCAATATTCATTGCAGAAAATTTTAGGGGAGGACCAGACACGTTCATAATACCACATAAAAGGTTTCCACCATCTCTTCCAATCCCTATACATCTTAGTCCATAAGCAAATCTCATATAGATTCTATTACTGACCTTAGATGTCTTGAATGGTCTGTCAGCAACACAGTTTTGACACAAAATGTGCAATGTGCGAACCAAACCTTCTCTCTTTCCACCATCGACCAAATCCACATACAGAGCTCTTGCAGGCTTTTCTAAGTGCTTCTGCCACCATTTCCAGATCCAAAACTCTGAAACCTGTATTTCTGTCAAGATTTGTTTCTTCTGACAAAATCCCTGTCCCAAGTTTTATTTTAGATGCACTTGGAGACAAGCTAATGTTTGCATCTGCAGGCCCGACCCTAACCTCAATGTCAGTTTTTCGCTTTATATTGGAAATATGGAACGTACTATATTTTTTAAATACTTTACCAGGCCTAGGCATTGTTATAAGGGATCAACAGATTCAACCTTGCACAAAGAATGGCACACTAAATCGAGCGATACTCGAATTCCACCAAACAGAACAAAACTTGTTTACAACGCTCCACAGCCCTCTATACCACACTGATTGAACCAGAAAATGGCTCCACAGCCTTCTTTACAACACTGCTGTTATGTATACAAAAAAAATCACAGCCTTCTAAAGCTATATTTCCTAGGTTCACAGGTCAAATTCTGCAATAAAATTTTTCCTCCATTTGGTACATCGAAAAGCGGGCTTGGCACATTACGCTGCTTAGGGTTTTAATTTTTTTATGCCACTTGTAGTTCGAATTTCAAGGAAAAAATATGGGATAATAATCTGTTATATTTACTATCAAATAAGCAAATAAAAATAATTTGTAAATTTTTCATTATTTCTGCCACCATCTCCCCTTAATACAGAAAAACATACAAGGCACCAAACAATTTCGTAGAGGACCGTCAACTGAACTGGCTACGGTTACCTTAACAGATGACATACTACAATCGATAAATCGTAACTTACACGTCACTTAGTATGTGGGACAATCACAGGTACAGTAATCCATTTTGACTAATAAAACTGCAACAACTGCAAAGAATTATTAAGAAATATTTCAATCACGACTACTTTCACGGGTGCGTGTTTCGTACACCAATTTTGAACGGGAAGATAGGGCCCTCCATTATTTACCCTCAGAGAGATGTGATCACAATTTAAAATCCATAATCGTCTCCTGTAATTGACACTGCGGGATGCTGAAGCAGTCGAGCTAAAGTTACAATTAGAACTAAACTCTGCGCGCTTAGGTTCACCTGACTTCCACCTGAAGATGTGACTTAATTGTCACGAAACTAGTTGTGATAGAGTGGTCAATAAATAAATTCCTGGCAGCTGTTGTGGTTTTATTAGTCAAAATCTCAAACTGCTGCCGTCGGAAACATTTTGTGCCTCGGCTAAGTCTTCACAAAAGCCCTGCTGCTTCCAACACGTTGGCCCGTGTCCCTGCAGACACAGCTTCGTCCCTTCGGCAGTTCTCTTCATTCCGTGTACGAACGGCATCCCGTCTCACCGATCATATTTTTTAGATAGGACATTTGCGGTGTAACATCCGTCATTTTCTCTAGAATCTCGCCTTTAAAAATCTTTTATGAGAGAGTATCGTCTCTAATTAAAGGTCCGACGAACTTTGCTCCATGTCGGCCTACGACTTTGAGTTGTTCTTTTTTTCCTTATATTTCTCGTACGACTGTTACTTCTTACGAGAGGTCGTCGTAGGTGTTTTCTCGGTGTGCTCATTCCACCGGTGACTACTCTTACTTCGGGAGCCACCCTCGGCCAGTGCTATTCCTATCTCGATTTCCTCGAGACGTCTGTCCGGTTACGTCCTCGAGTTTCTCACTGCTTATTCTTATGACAGTCTTTCTTACTCTTCTTTTTTCGTCTATAACCGTGTAAGATGATACGGGGTACCACTGTCTCACTTTCCGTATCATTTCTTGCTTCCGTCCTGCTACCATTAATAGTTCAGTACTTTGACTTTTAGTATACTCGAAATTAGTTGTCTGTCTTTCCCTACTGTGAATGTGGCTTTAAACAACAATTTCCAAACAATCGTATCGTAAGCCTTTCCTAGCTTAGTAAACACTGCGTACCGTTTTCTGCCTACTTCTGAAATGTGCGTGTGGCTAGGACCTCCCATCGGGTAGACCGTCGGTGCGAGCCACTTTGGCGACCGGCTCGTATGTGAGGACGCGACTGTCACAGAGGTACTCGGCCCCCGAGCGGGGAAAATCTCTGACCTGGCTGGGAATCGAACTCGAGCCCTTCAGCTGGTGTTCTGCTACACTTACCACACAGCTGTGGTGACGGACTGTCTAATTCGAATGTTCTGTTACGCACGAAGACAGTAAAGGAACGGGAGGGGGGGGGGAGAGAGAGAGAGAGAGAGAGAGAGAGAGAGAGAGAGAGAGAGAGAGAGAGAGAGAGAGAGAGAGAGAGAGAGAGAGAATTTTGGTATATACATATGTAGACTTGTGGACGGTTGGGAATGTGGGTCTCACGGGAAACGTGCAAGGGATAAGTCCCTGCAGTCGTGCTATTCATCTGTGTCCTCGGTGGCTCAGATGGACAGAGCGTCTGCCATGTAAGCAGGAGATCCCGGGTTCGAGTCCCGGTCGGGGCACACATTTTCAGCTGTCCACATCGAGGTATATCAATAACATCTGTCGGCAGCTTAGGTTGTCAGTTAGTCATCATTTAACTTAGTTATTTAATTGCTGTGATAGTCAGGTAGGATACTACCGACACTGTAACCAAACATTATAGGATTGTTTTTCCCACTCATCTGCATTAATTTACATTTTTCTACATTCAGAGCTAGCTGTGATGCATCACACCGACTAGAAATTTCTTCGTACATCCGTAGTTGAAAGGGAGGACTGTGGGACGTCAGCTGGTATAAATTTATATTAAAAATGAAGAAACTCCTACAACTGTATTTAAGGTGTCGATTTTATTTTGGCAACGAGTTTCAACGTTGTAACATCGTCATCTTCAGGCCCGTACACTTGTTGACGTCAACTGCGTGTGGCCGATACTAGAAGTCAGTTAATACCCATCTTCCACACGGAGCACGTCCGTATCTCACCACCGACTTTGTATCAGCCGCACGCAGTTGACATCAACAAATGTACGGGCCTGAAGATGACGTTGTGACGACGTTGAAACTAGTTGCCAAAATAAAATAGACACCTTAAATGCAGCTGAAGGAATTTCTTCTTTTTTAATATAGTGGGGAAGCCAGTGGGCATTCTGGTGAGATCCTCTCCTGGAACTGCAGGTTATGTAGCAATAAGTTGATAGAGGAGCAGGAGCGTAAGACTCGTGCCCTTCAGGTGCAGTTGAAAAACGCACAGCAGGAGCTAGATAGGATGAGGAGGGGGTTGGGGAATGGGAGCTGGCTGTTGGCAAGAGATCTGCTAGGAGAAGGAGATATTCAGATAGTTTCACTATTGGTGTTTACAATAGATATGCAACTGTTGGAGTATAGTGGAGAGGAATCTCTAGTAGCTGTAGATGTAGGAAGTATGCAGCAGACCTCAGTAGTTACGGTGGCTAGGACAGTTGCAGAGTCGAAGAGGAAGAAGAAGGTCCTGCTGTTAGGTAGTTCTCATGGCAGAGGTGTAGGCCAGCAGTTGCAGGAAGTGCTGGGCAGTGAGTACCAGGTCACCAGCGTTGTGAAGCCTACTGCAGGATTGGCTCAGGTGACTGTTAACATAGGGGGGTTATGTAGGGATTTTACTAAAGAGGATCAGGTAGTGATTGTGGGTGGGGTTGGTAATAGTATTGATAGGGCTGGGGAGTATGACATAGATGGTGACCTGGAAAAGATAGCCACTCAGACTGGCAACACGGATGTGCATTTTGTGGAACTGTTTCAGCGTCACGATCGGCCTCACCTTAATACAGCCGTCAGGCGTAATAACGTGAGACTTGGGGGTGCGCTGATGACAGAAGGCATGGGTCACATTTCAGTAGTGTCGGTGGAGTCTATCAGCAGGACAGGTTTCACTAGACAAGGCCTGCACCTCAACAGGTATGGGAAGGGGAGGTTGGCAAAGCTTATAGGTGACAGCATAGGTGGGGGTGGTGGGATCACTCATAGGAAAATTCCTGCAGTAGTGGGTTTTAGAGCTGCACCTTTTTTAGATTGAAGTCAGCTGATAGGTATTCCTGCTTAAGGGAAGTCTCTCTAACAAAGAAACCACTTTCGACAAAGCTTAGGTATCCGAGTAATGAGGGAATTAGTATATTTCATCAAAATATACAACGTATTAAAGTTAGTGAACTGCTTATAGATGTTGACTCTGAAATTATTGGTATATCTGAACACTTCTTAAACAAGGAGATAATTCAGAGGCTTCGTTTACCAGGATACAGGTTGGCTGGCAGCTTTTCTAGGAGCTCTTTGCGGTGTGGGGGAGTAGCCATGTATTTGAAAAACAGCATCCCATTTGAGTCAATTGATGTTTCAAAGTACTGCACTGAAAAGGTGTTTGAATGTTGTGCAGGTGTGGTTAAATTTAGTGGAGTTAAACTTCTAACTGTTGTTATTTATAGATCCCCAGACTCCGATTTCACAACATTTTTGCTAAAGCTAGAGGAGGTTCTTGGTTCACTTTATGGGAAATACAAAAAGTTAGTTATATGTGGTGACTTAAGCATTAAGTGTATAAGTGATTGTGCAAGGAGAAGGGTGCTGGTAGACCTCCTTAATTCATATAATCTTATGCAAACCGTATTCTTCCCAACGAGAGTGCAAGGGAACAGTAGAACAACCATAGACAACATTTTTGTTCATTCATCATTACTAGAAGGGCATTCTGTTAGCAAAAAAGTGAATGGTCTTTCAGATCATGATGCACAAGTTTTAACTTTAAAAGATTTTTGTGCTGCAACACATGTTAAATATAGTTATCAAGTTTTTACGAAAGCTGATCCAGTTGCTGTAGAGACCTTTGTAAACCTTATCAAGGAACAAGAGTGGCAAGATGTTTACAGTGCTGATACAGTAGATGATAAATATAATGCTGTCCTCAAGACTTCTCGTGCTCTTTGAAAGTTGCTTTCTGTTAGTACGTTCAAAACAGGGTACTAGCACAAACAGCCAGCCTGGGTGGCTGACTAGAGGAATAAGAATATCTTGTAGAACAAGGTGGCAATTATATCAAAACGTTAGAAACAGTGAAAATCTAAATGCAGCAGCCCATTACAAACAGTATTGTAAGGTGCTTGAAAAAGTTATTAGGAAGGCAAAAAGTATGTGGTATGCAGATAGAATAACCAAGTCTCAGGATAAAATTGAAACCATATGGTCAGTCGTAAAGGAAGTGGCTGGTCTGCAGAGACAGGTCGAGGATATAGAATAAGTGCGTAGTGGGAATGTCCGTGTTACTGATAAGTCACATATGTGTACAGTATTTAATAATCACTTTCTGAATATAGCAAGTGAACTAAATAGAAACCTAGTCCCCCACAGGGAAACATATAGCGCTCGTAGAAAAAAGTGTTCCGAGACTGTTACCTGAAATGCTCCTCCATGATACTGACAAGAGGGAGATTGAGTTAATAATTAAATCACTACAGACCAAGAACTCTCATGGATATGACAGGGTATCTAGCATAATACTGAAGTATTGTTCTATGTATGTTAGCCCAGTACTTAGCCATATCTGTAACTTTTCCTTTAGGAGTGGTCGGTTTCCTGACCGATTAAAGTACTCGGTAGTGAAGCCACTTTGTAAAAAGGGAGACAGGGATAATGTTGACAATTATAGACCTATTTCTATGCCATCAGTGTTTGCTAAAGTTATTGAGAAGGTTGTATATACAAGGTTACTGGAGCATTTAAATTCACGTAATTTGCTGTCAAATGTACAGTTTGGTTTTTGAAACGGTTTAACAACTGAAAATGCTATATTCTCTTTTCTCGGTGAGCTTTGGATGGATTAAATAAAAGGTTGCGAACGCTAGGTGTTTTCTTTGATTTAACGAAGGCTTTTGACTGTGTTGACCACAAAATATTACTGCACAAGTTGGACCATGATGGAATAAGGGGAGTAGCTTACAATTGGTTCGCCTCTTACTTTAAGAACAGAAAGCAGAAGGTAATTCTCTGCAATATTGAGAGTGGTAGTGATGTTCAGTCCCAATGGGGCACTGTTAAGTGGGGCGTTCCCCAAGGGTCGGTGCTGGGGCCACTGCTGTTTCTTATTTATATAAATGATATGCCTTCTAGTATTACAGGTGATTCAAAAGTATTTCTGTTTGCTGATGACACCAGCTTGGTAGTGAAGGATCTTGTGTGCAATATTGAAACAGTATCAAGTAATTTAGTTCATGAAGTAAGTTCGTGGCTTGTGGAAAATAATTTGATGCTAAATCACAGTAAGACTCAGTTTTTACAGTTTCTAACTCACAATGCAACAAGAACTGATATTTTGATCAGACAGAATGGGCATATTATAAGCGAGATGGAACCGTTCAAGTTCGTAGGCGTTCGGATAGATAGTAAGCTGTTGTGGAAAGACAGTGTTCAGGGTCATGTTCAGAAACTAAATGCTGCTTTATTTACCATTAGAACAGTATCTGAAATAAGTGACAGTTCGACGTGAAAAGTAGTCTACTTCGCATATTTTCATACGCTTATGTCGTATGGTATTATTTTTTGGGGTAATTCTTCTGATTCAAAAAGGGTATTTTTGGCTCAAAAATGGGCTGTTCGAGCTATATGTGGTGTAAGTTCGAGAACCTCTTGTCGACCCCTATTCAATAGTCTGGGAATTCTAACATTGCCCTCACAGTATATATTTTCTTTAATGTCGTTTGTTGTTAGCAATATTACCTTATTCCCAAGAGTTAGCAGCTTTCACTCAGTTAATACTAGGCAGAAATCAAATCTGCATGTTGAGTGCACTTCCTTGACTCTTGTGCAGAAAGGAGTGCAGTATTCTGCTGCATCCATTTTCAATAAGCCACCACAAGAACTCAAAAATCTTAGCAGCAGCCCAAATGCTTTTAAGTCTAAACTGAAGAGTTGCCTCACGGCTCACTCCTCCTATTG
This sequence comes from Schistocerca americana, assembly GCF_021461395.2. Classification (NCBI taxonomy): domain Eukaryota; kingdom Metazoa; phylum Arthropoda; class Insecta; order Orthoptera; family Acrididae; genus Schistocerca; species Schistocerca americana. Next base: position 207,449,437 of record NC_060129.1, on the reverse strand, counting down.
TCGAGGAGCTCCTGGAAGAGCTGAAAAATTAAGCAAATTCCAGTGTCACATAGTTGATTTTCTTTATTTGAACTTGCGAATTGTCGCCTGAATACGTTTCTTGTATTTCATTTTATCTGTTTCTACTATCATGTTATAATTTCATGTATTGACTCGTTCCATGACCATGGAGACTTCTCCTTAATTTGGTCCCACGGAACAACAAATAAATAAAAAAACAAAGTTCCAGCTGGTCACTGTACATTTCTGAAACAGATTATAGCTTGAATAAAAAAGTCAGCCTTTATTAAATAGTGACTGCTGATATTTAACTTATAAAAAGTAGCAAGTAAAGTGAAATATTTCTGTATGCCATATAAATTCAAAGATGGCGAAGTTATTTGTCTCGCATGTAGCCTCGTGGGGAAGTGGAATTTGCATGGTAAACAGTTCAGAAAGAACACAACAGAAGCTTTTGAAATGTGTTGCTACAAAAGAATGCAGAAAATTAGATGGGTAGATCAGATGACAGCTGAGGAGGTACTGAACAGAGCTGGAAGAAAAACAAATTTACGGCACAACCAAATTAAAAGAAGTGCTAGGGCAACAGGAGACGTTCGAGCCTTCGAGGACTCGTCAATTCAGTAACGAAGAGGGGGGGGGGTGTTAAAAATTGTAGAGGGAGACCGAGGGATGACTGCAGTGGACAGGTCAAGACGGATGCTGGTGGCAGGAGTCACCGGGAAGTGAGGGGACTCACACAGGATAGAGCAGCGTGGAGAGCTGTGCCGGAGGCAACGAAGACGGTACGGCCCACACGTTTCCCGGTTTTTATGTAGCCCTCTTGATCGTATGCAGTACAGTGTGCTAGGTGATATCGGATCTAACTTAAATACAGTTTTTTACAGAGACGAGTAAGCATTCAATTACCGAATACAGGCGGTGGCACTGCCAATATTCTCTAATAGGTCTTTTGAATGCATTTATATTTTCAGTAATACGTAACGGTGGCAGGGGTAAAATACAGGGAGCGAAATGCTATTTACAATTTGTACAGAAACCAGATGGCAGTTATAAGAATCGAGGGGTATGAAAGGGAAGCAGTGGTTGGGAAGGGAGTGAGACAGGGTTGTAGCCTCTCCCCGAAGTTATTCAATCTATATATCGAGCAAGCAGTAAAGGAAACAAAAGAAAAATTCGGAGTAGGTATTAAAATCCATGGAGAAGAAATAAAAACTTTGAGGTTCGTCGATGACATTGTAATTCTGCCAGAGACAGCAAAGGACTTGGAAGAGCAGTTGAACGGAATGGACAGTGCCTTGAAAGGAGCATATAAGATGAACATCAACAAAAGCAAAACGATGATAATGGAATGTAGTCGAATTAAGTCGTGTGATGCTGAGGGAATTAGATTAGGAAATGAGACACTTTAAAGTAGTAAAGGAGTTTTGGTATTTGGGGAGCAAAATAACTGACGATGGTCGAAGTAGAGAGGATATAAAATGTAAACTGGAAATGGCAAGGAAAGCGTTTCTGAAGAAGAGAAATTTGTTAACATCGAGTATAGATTTGTCAGGAAGTGAAAGTATTTGTATGGAGTGTAGCCATTTATGGAAGTGAAACATGGACGATAAATAGTTTGGACAAGAAGAGAATAGAAGCTTTTGAAATGTGGTGCTACAAAAGAATGCTGAAAATTAGATGGGTAGATCACATAACTAATGAGGAGGTATTGAATAGAATTGGGGAGTAGAGAAGTTTGTGCCACAACTTGACGAGAAGAAGGGACCGGTTGGTAGAACACGTTGTGAGGCATCGAGGGATCACAAATTTAGTATTGGAGGGCAGCGTGGAGGGTAAAAATCGTAGAGGGAGACAGAGAGATGAATACACTAAGCAGATTCAGAAGGACGTAGGTTGCAGTAGGTACAGGGAGATGAAGAAGCTTGCACAGGATAGAGTAGCATGGAGAGCTGCATCAAACCAGTCTCAGGACTGAAGACCATAACAACAACAATACGTATTTTAAATAATTTCCCTGGCAACTCAGTGAACAATTCTACTCCCATCGTAGCTGTGCCTTTCTGGCACAAACTTGTATTAGCTAGGATTTCGTATAAGTTTCCCTTCAATAAAGCATTCTTCGTGTATGTTACAAATTTTTTTCATAGTACCATAATTGCCAATTAACTTTTAAAAATATGTGTTAGTGTGACCACAATATACTTGCACTCTGAGGGTTTTATGTGACTTTGTTCCTCTGGTGCTTGTGCTGCCCCCAGTTGCTATCTGTTCTATTCTGGAAGTCCCCAGAAGTGCTCGGTATTTTCCTCAGAATATCGGGCCGTATTCCAGATACGCATTAAAATGTGTAGGTTCTCGCTAGCGAATGACTGTCCGTGCATCCTTTTAAGAACCTTGAAGATAACAGTCTGTACCTTTCTCAGAATTGTGTACTCCCATGTTCGGTCACTTTCTATCCAAATACTAAGAAACTTGGTGTCTGTAACATTCACCAGAATGTTTGCAGATGTCTGCAAAATCATTAGATGCAAGGGAAACTAATACGGCCTGAAGGGGGTGAAAAACCATACACTCTAGCTGGAAAAGAAAAATATAAGCACCGTACAAAAAAAAGACGATACTAAAGAATTTGCCCCAGATTACAGCTCACAACATGTAAACCAACAAAAGAAAAATTACATAAAAGTACCTCACCAAAATATTCAATACTTTGGTAACAAAAAATTAGAAGCAGAAGTACTCTGGACTGAAGTAAAACCAGACATATTATGCACAAGTGAACATGGACTAACTGAAAGTGTTGCAATAAAGGACTACAAACTAGCTAGTTACTTCTGCAGATCTAAATATAAGGGTGGTGGCGTTTGTATATACATTAAAACAAGTACTCTATCAAAGAATGTAAACAGTGAAGCTGCTACATTGCCCATAGCTAGAGAAAAAGACTTTGAAGTTACTGGTATAATGACAGAGGATTTTATAGTGTTTTGTGTGTACAGGGCACCATGTGGCAATATTAGCATCTTTCTGAAAAAAATTGCTAGCTTATTGAGAATGAATATCAAGAGAAATCTTATTATATGTGGAGACTTCAACATTGACATGGGAAAGGACACAAAAATAAGACAGGATTTTGAAGAACTGTTAATACAGCATAACGTGAAAGTAACAATAACTGCACCAACAAGAGTGACTTCACAAAATGAGACAGTTATTGACAACATAATTACTAATTTGTGTAACTATGAGTCACATGTAGTTCATACAGAAAAATCTGATAATCATGGACAACTAACCAGCTTTTGCAGAAGTAATGACACAGTATCAGAACCAAAACAAACAACCAAAGAAATTAGGATCATCAGTGAACAAAATATCAACATCTTTAGAACAATGTTAAGGAAACCTGGAATGAAACCCTACAGGCCCAGAGTGTAAATGAAAAATACAATGCATTTATTTCAAAAATTAAGTACCATTTTTAACGTAGCATTTCGCAAAGTAAAGAGACGAGAAAGGCAGCAAGATCAAACACAGTGGATTAACCAGTGAAATACTAGAATAGTGAAGGAAGCTTCAGGATGTGACACGGATGGGTGAAGCTGAAAACCATAAAATTTTAAAAGAGAAGTATAGAAAAACAATAATAGAAGCCAAAGCAAGAGCAATTGACACCACCATAGCAAACTCAAAAAAACAAGGCAAAGGCAGCTTGGAGTGCAATCAATGCTGAAAGAAAGGAAAAAGATGGGTCAAACAAAGAAGAGAAGGTATTAGGTCAGTTAAAATAGACAACACAGTGGTCACAGACGGTATGGAAATCACAAACATACTGAATAATAGTTATATCAGTGTTGTAGAAAACTTAAAACTGGAAAGAAATAGTCAAAAACAGAAGGGTATTAAGGTACCAAAAAGATCATGCAGTATTATGTTCTTAAGACCAGTCACGGAAGATGAATTGCAGAAAACTATACAGAACTGAAGTCCAAGAAATCAGCTGGTGATGATGAAATATCAAATCATGTAATAAAGCTGGTAAGTGAGGAGATAATAACACCTCTGCTGAACATAGCAAACTGTTCTTTCAGAGATGCAGTTTTTCCAGAAGAACTGAAGATAACGAAGGTAGTGCCAGTGTACAAGAAAGGGTATAAGGATGATCCCAACAACTACAGACCAGTTTCACTGATATCAGGTTTCTCAAAAATCCTAGAGATGCTTATGTATACCAGATTAGTTAACTATTTGGACAAACATAACATTCTCATACTCTCACAACATGGTTTCAGAAAGGGTAAATCTACAGAGTCAGCAATTGCCAGTCTAACAGAATACTTTTCACAGCCCTTAGATGAGAAAAAGGTTGTCTCTGCAATGTTTCTGGATCTTTCAAAAGCATTTGACACCATTGGCCATGAAATACTGATACAAAAATTAAGCAACTATGGAATTCGAGGGCAACCAGGTGAACGGATAAAATCATACTTGTGCAACCGCAAGCAGTATGTATCATGTACCAAACCCATCGAATATGGAGTGCCACAGGGTTCGGTAATGGGGCCATTATTATTATTTAATGTGTTTGTTAACGATGTAGGTGTTGAGGAGGAAGAAAAGAAAATATTGTATGCTGATGACATGAAAATACTAAATAGTGACCAAAATATGGAACAGCTTGAGAGAAGAGCATACATATCTGCAAATGTCACAGCTCAATGGCTGTTGGAAAATGAACTGGTTATAAATCTAAAAAAGACTATGTATGCAGTGTTTAAAAACAAGAAAAATGCTGTAGACATGGATTTAGAGGTTGATGGAACAAGGCTGGAAGAAGTAGAATCGGCTAGATTCTTAGGTATTCTTGTGGATAATGAACTGAAATGGAAAAAAAACATACTAATAATGTCTGTAAGAAACTGAGCTCTGTCATATTCTTAATGATGCAGCCATCACAGTATTCAGACAAGAACATTCTGTGTACAGTGTATCGTGGACTTTTCGAACCATACTTACAGTATGGAGTGACTGTGTGGGAAAACTCAAACAAACAAGACACAAAACAGATCCGCCGTCCAGGAGACCGAGACGGATAATTTGAGGAAAGAGCAGGTGAGGAAGCGAGCTGGAATCGAGATGTTCCCTTCAGACTAAATCAACATCCAGATTGAAGTGGTCCACACATTTCACGAGGTTTGAGACTACGAGAACAGCCCGAATAAACTCGGAAAGAGAGACGGAACGAAAATGTGCAGTAGGAAGACCCAGAACCAGTTGGACTCAATCGAGGACGTCTTCGCTGCCAGAGGGAGGACAGTGGATGATGCTCCCCATGGCAGGTAACATGTGGGCAGAAGGGAAGGGAGGGGAGGGGAACTGGAACTGTATGATGGATGATGGATGATGGATGATGGATGATGGATGATGGATGATGGCGGCAAAAACAAAGGAAAAAAAAGCTGTTCACACAGGATCACATGAAAATCATTTATTTGTCCACAGTGAAAAATTATGTCTCTAAATCCAGTGACAGGAAGGAACACCAAAGATAATAAAAAGCCCAAGAGAAACAAAATGATGTGTACTGCTGGATTATCATCTACAAAAATTAAAAACTGACACAAAACTGAAGAAAAAAATAGCAACCAGAATACTATAGACCCACTGCTGTTCTACCAGTCACACCAAAAAGATCTGAATGAATTTACACACGGACTCATTACATTTCTGACGACATACGGGGTTATCGAGCCAGGTTTACTTCCACCAAGATAAATGTGCGATACGTGCAATCGTGGATATCACTGAGAACATCGTAAACAACTTATACTCTTAATAATATACGTGTAGAAATATTTACGGATCTAACAGAGGCTTCTGACTGTGTCGATCCAGAAATATTAGTATAAACAGATATGTTCGGTGTAACGGGGAATGTAATACAGAGACAACTGTAGTGATAAATGAGACCGACACAGAAAATGGGGAAATAGAAGTCGAGTTGGAAATAAATAATGCTATTAAAACATTTGCTGGAACAAATTTCCATAACAACATTGCTAAAACACTTGATTTAAATTTCAGACTAAAAAACAAATAAATTAAAACAGCAACATTTGCATTGACAGGAGCATAACAGAAATCATACACAAAATTCCTTGGGATAATAACTGATGAAAATGTAAATTTTCCCCCCTTCTGAGCCAAACTTAGATTTAACCTTGAGTAGTGAATATCATCCTTCCTCCTAGTGTTGTAGCCACGTACACTGCTATTACTTTTGAATTCGTTTGGATTGTTAATAACAATTTTCATAAGTGAATATAACTTATATTGTGAGGCTACAGTGAAGATCTCTAGCTCTTTTAATAAGTTATGCTTATCTATTACGGATATTTTAGAACCGTGACTGTATATTGAATGTAAATAAGTTATACAGAACTGCAACCAGTCACTTTTTTGAATAATTATGTTTTGTTCCTTGAACCAGTTTTCGAACCTTTTCAGGTTCATCTTCAGATGGTTTCAGGAAGTTGCAGTTCTGTATAACTTATTTACATTCAATATACAGTCACGGTTCTAAAATATCCGTAATGGATAAGCATAATCTGTTGCTACCACACCAGGTAATTAGAACAATGCGCGAATTTCGGTAATGTAAAATTAAACTAATGAAAACCATCCTTGCAATAAGATTTAACAAAAAGTCTCTCTCAGAAAACGTGACTCGAAATTATATCAGAACAAAAATAACGAGTCAAAGTATGTCAGCCAAGATAGCAGAAGCACGATGTGAAATTATTTGGTTAAAAACTGAAATTAGGTCTCTTTACAAAAAGAAAGATCTGCTCAATTCAAAGTTGTATAATATGCACTTAGAACTTAGCCATAAACTTGTTGTTCATGTCTTCATGGTCTTCCTAGACTATGTCAATATATATGTCAACAAAGAACATATTATCATCTTACATAGACATGAGAAAAAGATAAATGCTCTAATTTCAAAGAATGCAGTGAAGTCCCCGATTATCTCTTCTCAAACAGAACATAAGTTTTTTGATAAAGTGATAAATACTACAGAAATATGCTTCAGTATTAATGAATTAAAGCTGTTAAACAAAGGCCTTAAGCACACATTACCCCCTCACTAAATAAAAGCAACATTTTTTATGAGAAGCATTCACCAGAACAAAATGTACAATAAGATGAATACTGAACATAAGACATTATGTGACATAAACAAGAAACTTTCAGCTGAAAATGCCCTCGTTGTCAGAGCAGACAAAGGTAGCACAGCTGTTGTCATGTATGAATCAGACTATATTAGCAAAACTTGTGAATTCTTCAGAAAGAATAATATGAAGGCAATAGCATATGACCCTACTCCCAAATTGCATGGTAAAATTAAAAAGTTTCTTAAAAACTGCAACTTCTTGTTGCAAAGCACTGTACAGTGATGAACCCATCAGCACCAAAACTGAGATCACAGCCTAAGATCCACAAACCAGAATGTCCAATACGTCCCATTGTGAACTCCATCAATAGCTGAAGCTATAAAATCACCAAAAAACTTAATGATATTATCCGCAAGGCATATGTTTTTGAAAATAACTGCTCCATTGAAAACAGTTATGAGCTCATCAATAGTATAAAAGATATCGCCATCCCAGTCACAGCTAAATTTGCATCTCTTGACATAGTAAACCTATATACAAACATACCTGTCAAGGAAACAATTATTTTATATATCTAAAAACAAAGATGATGTGACCTACCGAACGAAAGCGCTGGCACGTCGATAGACACACAAGCAAACAAACACAAACATACACACGAAATTCAAGCTTTCGCAACAAACTGTTGCCTCATCAGGAAAGAGGGAAGGAGAGGGAAAGACAAAAGGATGTGGCTTTTAAGGGAGAGGGTAAGGAGTCACTCCAATCTCGGGAGCGGAAAGACTTACCTTCGGGGGAAAAAAGAACAGGTATACACTCGCACACACACACACATATCCATCCACACATACACAAACACAAGCAGACATTTGTAAAGGCAAAGAGTTTGGGCAGAGATATCTCTCTCTCTCTCTCTCTCTCTCTCTCTCTCTCTCTCTCTCTCTCTCTCTCTCTCTCTCTCTCGTGTGTGTGTGTGTGTGTGTGTGTGTGTGTGTGTTTCCCCCTAAGGTAAGTCTTTCCACTCCCGGGATTGGAATGACTCCTTACCCTCTCCCTTAAAACCCACATCCTTTCGTCTTTCCCTCTCCTTCCCTCTTTCCTGATGAAGCAACTGTTGGTTGCGAAAGCTTGAATTTTGTGTGTGTGTTTGTGTTTGTTTGTGTGTCTATTGATCTGCCAGCACTTTCGTTCGGTAAGTCACATCATCTTTGTTTTTAGATATATTTTTCCCATTCAAACAATTATTTTAGTAAGAAATAACCTACTCAAACATGGGACAATGCGTAGAGCTGAAGTCTATGAACTCATAGAGATCCTGGAACTTATATTGTCACACAACTACTTCTTGTTCAACAACAAGTTTTACATTCAGGAAGATGGACTGGCAATGGGGAGTAGTCTTGCAGGCTTGCTAGCAGACAAATATATCAATAACCTTGAAAATAACTTTTTTAGGTCCCAAACCCAACTAAAAGATAAGCTGCTTTATTACAAACACTATGTTGATGACACACTCATTCTGTTCAATGGAACAACAGAAGAAATAGATAATCTAGCCAAAGAACTTAATAAAATACTCAAGAAAATCCAATTCACAGTAGAACATGAAACGCCAGAAGGCATTAACTATCTTGATCTAACAATCTCGAATAAAAATCAAAAGCATAAATTTCAAATTTTCAGAAAGCCAACAACAACCAATGTTACCATACACAAATCCTCTTGCCATCCAGACCAACATAAAAAAACATTCTTCAGAACAATGGTTAATCGCATACTTAAAATCCCAATGTACACAAGTGAAAGACAAAAACAAACAGAAATTATTAAATCAATTGCCTCCACCAATGGGTACAGCCCTGCAATAATAGATAAACTAATCCATACAGCAAAACTAAATCAACCAACTGCTGAACAACCACCCACAAACAAGAAAACCACATTTGTTAGCCTGCCTTTCCTAGGGAAGATTTCTCACCAAATTGCCAACCTCTTCAAGACATACAACATAAAAGTAAGTTTCTTCACCAACAACAAAATACAAGATAAAATCATACACAGCACTGAAACCATTATACAACCGTATCAAAAGTCAGGTGTGTACAGACGCTCACTTGCAACTCGTGTCCAAGCTTCTACATTGGACAAACTGGCAGAAGCTTCACAACAAGATTTAAAGAACACATTGATGCACTCCGTCTTAACAACCCGAACAAGTCCAGCTTTGCCTCACATCTTGCCCAACACAATCATTCTGCAAACAACACAGAACAAAATCTCCGAATACTACATTTTGCCAACAAAGGCACAATACTTCACCTTCTTGAAGAAACTGAAATATTTATCTACACAAATACATCACCTGACTACCTACCGAATGATCAAACTGAACTGAGAAACAAATTCCTCTCCTTACGTCCTAACTACACTGGTGTAAATGTAATCTCCTACCACTGAATAAAACTGGTACTATATCTCTAAATGTTCAAGCCCTCTACTGCTAACATAAATCAGTACTTTTATACATATTAATTCTAGCTGGAACAAACAAAAGCTGCCTTTACCAATATTCCAGATCACTCTAAAGTAAGAATAAAAATAAGTCAACAGTTGAAGAACTTTTGTTCATGATTTTTTAAATATGAAGTGTACAGACATACAAACAGCTTTAGTCCATTACAATCACTATAACTCTTATACATATACCTTTAGCTAAAATAAACAGAATCTGCTCTTGATAATACCTCAGATCATGTTAACACAGCAACAGAAATAAGTCAACAGTTCATCTGAAGATCTGTTATTAATTTAAATATAAAGGTCCTAGTCATGCAGATACAATAACTCTGTATTATTGATTCCTTGGTATTCATGTTAATGCCAAACATGATAACTGCAATTTAAAAAAAAATAGAAATAAGATATCAGACCACCTAAAGTTTGTTCTTGTAGTTATTTATTTATTTATTTTATCGTGTGCTCTCATGTTATTCTGATTAAAATACTTGCCCTTATATCGACTTTAATACATGTAAAGAACAACAAATTACATCTCTGTACAAAGTAGGCCTATGCCATATCTTTCTGTCAAGTTTTTTGTTACAAGCAACAGTTGTGAAGCGCATGCTGGATGCTGGAATAGTCTCGCTGTCAAAGTGTAAACTAATATAGTTTGTGTCGAAGTGTGTATCCTTATAAAACTACTGACCATCAAAATGGAGGCAGACAGTTGGACACTAACCGAAAAAAGCCGCCTATACTGTCGCAGTACGTAGAAACTAAATTTACATCCATATCGACAGATAAGCTAGAGCCATGGCGATACATTAAAATGTGACCCATCTTTCTGCCATAGAGCCAGCACCCCCATTATGCTACTACCAGTAATGATGTAACTTCCTGAAAAGGTTTGAAAACCGGTTCATGGAATAAAACATAATAATTCAAAAAAGTGACTGGTTGCAGTTCTGTATAACTTATTTACTCTTTAAATAAGTGTCTGCAGGATGATCTCGGATGAGCTCCAGCAATTATTCTGATTACACGCTTTTGTGCAATGAACACTCTTTTACTCAACGATGAGTTACCCCAGAATATGATGCCATACGAAAGCAGAGAATGAAAATAGGCGTGGTAAGCTAATTTACTCAGATGTATATCACCAAAATTTGCAATGACCCTGATAGCATAAGTAGCTGAACTCAAAAGTCTCAGAAGATCTTCAGTGAGTTTTTTTCCAGTTTAACCCCTCATCATTGCATAAACCCAGAAATTTTGAATATTCTACCTTAGCTACCGATTTCTGATCAAAGTCTATATTTATTAATGGTGTCATTCCATTTACTGTGTGGAACTGTATATACTGTGTTTTGTCAAAGTTTAATGAGAGCCCATTTGCAGAGAAACACTTAATGATTTTCTGAAAACATCGTTTACAATTTCACCAGTTAACTCTTGTCCGTTGGGTGTGATAGCTATACTTGTATCATCGGCAAAAAGTACCAGCTTCGCATCTTCGTGAATATAGAATGGCAAGTCATTAATATATATTGAGAACAGCAGAGGACCCAAGACCGAACCTTGCGGCACCCCATTCTTGATTGTTCCCCAGTTTGAGAAATCACCAGTTTTTTGCATATTATGTGAACTGTTTATTTCAACTTTCTGCACTCTTCCAGTTACGTATGATTTAAACCATTTGAGCGCTGTCCCATTAACACCACAGTACTTGATCTTATCTAGAAGTATTCCATGATTTACACAATCAAAAGCCTTTGATAGATCACAAAAAATCCCAATGGGTGACTTCCGGTTACTCAGAGCATTTAATATTTCATTAGTGAAAGTATATATAGCATTTTCTGTTGAAAAACCTTTCTGGAAACCAAACTGACATTTTGTTAAAACTTTATTTTTACATAGTTGTGAAGCTACTCTACAATACATTACTTTTTCAAGAAATTTGGATAAGGCAGAGATTGGGCAGTAGTTGTTGACGTCAGACGTATCCCCTTTTTTATGCAGTAGTTTAACCATGGCATACTTCAGTCTATCTGGGAACATACCCTGCTTCAGAGAGCTATTACATATGTGGCTAAGAATCCCACTTACTTCTTGGGAACAAGCTTTTATTATCCTGCTGGAAATGCCATCAATTCCATGTGAGCTTTTATTCTTGAGAGAGTTTATCATCTTCCTAATTTCAGAAGGAGAGGTGGGTGGAATTTCAAATGTATCAAATTGTGTGGGTAAGACCTCTTCCATTAACTGCCTTGCTTCTTCTAATGAACATTTAGATCCTGTTTTCTCTACAACATTTAAAAAATGATTATTCAAAATGTTTTCAACTTCTGGCTTGTTGTTTGTCGAGTTTCCATTCGCTTTGATGGTGATGCCGTCATACTGTACTCTTGGTTGCTGTCTCCCTTGCAATAATATTCCAAATTGTTTTAATTTTGTTATCAGAGGTATTAATCTCAGACATGATGCACATGCTTCTGGACTTTTTAATAACCTTTCTTAATATAGCACAGTAGTTTTTATAATATTTGGCTGTTTCTGGGTCATTACTCTTTCTTGTTGTTAGATACAGTTCCCTTTTGTGGTTCCAAGATATTTTTATTCCTTTAGTAAGTCAAGGTTTTTTTGCATGGTTTCTTATAATTAGATTTAACACCTTTCTTGTGGAAACAATTTTCAAATTCTCTTACAAGTGTATCATGAAATAAGTTATATTTTAAATTAGCATCAGGTTTCTTGTACACCTCATCCCAGTCTAACTGCTGAAGATTTTCTCTGAGTCATTAATTGAATGCACAACTTTGGAGGGTAGTTTTGAATTACTGAATGGAGCTATGGCATATACTGTAACTAGCTGAGCATCAAGATCAGAAAGGCCATTCTCAACAGGTCAAGAATTTATGTTTTTAAACCTATCTCGGTCTATAAAAGTGTTATCTATCAATGTGCTGCTGTCCTTTACTACCCGAGTAGGAAAATTAATGACAGATGTCAAACTGAAAGAACCAAGCAAGACTTCCAGGTCATTCTTCCTATTACACTCTTTCAGTGAATCAACAATGAAGTCCCCACAAATAATAATTTGTTTTCCCCTATCTGACAGGTAGCACAGCAAGGCGTCCAAGTTTTCCAGGAATAAATGAAAGTTTCCTGATTGGGACCTATACACTGTTACAATTATAAAAGAGCCCTCCTTCAGTTTAAGTTGACAGGCACGTACTTCTATATGTTGCTCTAGACAAAACTCTTTTGTATCTAAGCCTTTTACACAGTGATAACTTTTGACATATGTGGCAACTCCTCCTCTCACCTTATTCTCTCTACTCATATGTGCAGCTTGTTTATAACCACTGATATTTACCTTTTCCATATCAGACAAAATGTGATGCTCAGACAGGCATAGTATATCTATTACATTATCAGATTCAATGTCATCTAAACAAACCAGGAGCTCGTCTACTTTATTCTTCAATCCCAGAATACTTTGGTGAAAAATGGTAACATTATTTTTTACTTTACTTTTATGAGAATCTACTTTTTTCTTTAATCCACCAATATTTTGGTTAAATATGGTAACATAATTATTGACTTTACTGTTGTGAGAATCTGGTGAGTTCTGGACCTCTTTAGCACCTGCCTGCCTAAACTTCTCAAAGTTATAGACTGTATAACAAAATTTTTAGGGATAAATATTGATTACGAATTAACACGGAGTGAACACACATTGACACTGGTAAAAAGAATGGCAGCAGCACCTTTTGCTCATACGGTTTTGTCATCAGATAGTAACATCAACTGTCTGGTGGTGACATTCAATTCCTACAACACTCAGTTTTAGCTACGGGATTCTTTTCTGGGTAGATTCTTATTAATACTCAGTTTGTAGCTACAACACTTTTTTCTGGGCATCAGTGGCACAAAATATGGACACAATTTTTAAACAGCAAAAAAGGGCCCTAAGAATAACAACTAGAAGTTGTAAGTGGGCTCGTCATAAAGAAACGTTTAAGAAACTATGTACCCTTACCACACCGAGACAGTACATCCAATAATATGATGTGCACATTACACCTAATAATCTATTGTATATGTCAGGGAAACTAAGTATTTCACAAAGAGTCCTATACATACAGGTAGTACAAGACCTAGTTTGGACTTACATTTACCAAGGAAAAAACAACCAAAGCAATTAAAATAGCATTTTCTATCAAAGAATAAAAATATATGATAAGCTGCCCGAGATGAAAAGGATTACTAAAATACATCTGTTTAAAAAAAGCAACTAAAATGTTCTTTGTAAAAGTAATGTATACTTCGTACACGAAGATTAGTTGGAGGACTCGGGCAAGGGGTTAATGTCACATTACAGTATTGCAACATTTATGTAAGAAAATCGTATGCCAAGATCCATAGAGCATGACAGTAATGTCTCGTCATTGTCCCGGGTTCAACATCCCACTCATCTTTCCAGGTGCACTTACAGTGAGAGCAGTTTTTACACTGTGTGCTGCAATTGGTAACTGTTTGCACAGCGAATGATGGGGAGATGGCAAAACCGATGAGGAAATAGTGTTTGGAAAAAGTCTTCACGAAGTGGTTCAAATGGCTGTGACCACTATGGGACTTAACATCTGAGGTCATCAGTCCCCCAGAACTTAGAACTACTTAAACCTAACTAACCTAAGGACATAACACACATCCACGCCCGAGGTGGGATTCGAACCTGCAACCGGGACAGAAGCGCGGTTCCAGACTGAAGCGCCTACAACCGCTCGGCCACCGCAACCGGCCCGTGAGGTGCAGTGTATGAAATTACGAAGCAGCACAGTGGAATATATTGTGGAAAATGTTGTCGCACAAACAAAATTCAAACAGGACTCTTGTTGTTATTCTTGTGGTCTTCAGTCCTGAGACTGGTTTGATGCAGCTCTCCGTGCTACTCTATCCTGTGCAAGCTTCTTCATCTCCCACTAGTTACTGCAACCTACATCCCTCTGAATCTGCTTAGTGTATTCATCTCCTGGTCTCCCTCTACGATTTTTACCCTCTACGCTGCCCTCCAATACTAAATTGGTGATCCCTTGATGCCTCAGAACATGTCCTACTAACCGATCCCTTCTTCTGGTCAAGTTGTGCCACAAACTTCTCTTCTCCCCAATCCTATTCAATACCTCCTCATTAGTTATGTGATCTACCCATCTAATCTTCAGCACTCTTCTGTAGCACCACATTTCGGAAGCTTCTACTCTCTTCTTGTCCAAGCTATTTATCGTCCACGTTTTACTTCCATACATGGCTACACTCCATACAAATTTTTTCAGAAATGGCTTCCTGACATTTAAATCTATACTCGATGTTAACAAGTTTTTCTTCTTAAGAAATGCTTTCCTTGCCATTGCCAGTCTACATTTTATATCCTCTCTACTTCGACGATCATCAGTTATTTTGCTCGACAAATAGCAAAACTCCTTTACTACTTTAAGTGTCTCATTTCCTAATCTAATCCCCTGGCATCACCCGACTTAATTCGACTACATTCCATTATCATCGTTTTGCTTTTGTTGATGTTCATCTTATACCCTCCTTTCAAGACACTGTCCATTCCGTTCAACTGCTCTTCCAAGTCCTTTGCTGTCTCTGACAGAATTACAATGTCATCTGCGAACCTCAAAGTTTTTATTTCTTCTCCATGGATTTTAATACCTGCTCCCAACTTTTCTTTTGTTCCCTTTATTGCTTGCTCAATATACAGATTGAATAACATCGGGGATAGGTTACAACCCTGTTTCACTCCCTTCCCAACCACTGCTTCCCTTTCATGCCCCTCGACTCTTATAACTGCCATCTGCTTTCTGTACAAATTGTAAATAGCCTTTCGCTCTCTATATTTTACCCCTGCCACCTTCAGAATTTGTCAGAGAGTATTCCAATCGACATTGTCAAAAGCTTTCTCTAAGTCTACCAATGCTATATATGTAGGTTTGCCAGGACTCTTAGATATCTGCATAATGACAACCTCAGAAATCGGAACTTTTCAAAAATACCCCACAAAGTTTTCGGAACAACCACAGCGCTACACTGCTGACTGGACCATTACAGTGCTCAGTTTTCCTTTGGCCACTTTTGTCGGCATCATCAACTCACAGCGACAGTATAACACTGGAATACGAAACAATATACCAAGAAATGTACAGTGAATCCGAGAAATGTACAGTGCAAGAAATACACACACGAAAACCACTAACCGACCATAATTGCCAAATCGATAATCGTCAGTCCCACACAATCTGTGTCGAAAACATAACTCGTGGACGCGTATTTTCCATTGAAATGAGACATTAGATTCGGCGATTCTCATCGGCTATTCTACCCTGTCACCCAATTGGCTACAACTGATGGAAATTAATTTCCACCAGTAGCACCCGGCAGAAGAGCTGCTGACACCGTAATAGCACTTTAACCTTTCGTGTGGACTGAAGGGAAGAGCTAAATATCTGCACGAGAAGTAGTGGCACGCTGACAGGCACAGAGTCAGTCTTTCGAACAGACAAAAATTAGTGCGAGGAGCATAGCGGCACGTTCCACAGTTGCCGTCACCGGCACATGTCTTCTGTGTGTGCAGTGCAGTGATGGACAGTGAAACTGTGTGCAGATCAGAGAGCACTGTACAATGGGGACCAACGCAATGAGGCATGGCAGGTGTTAACACAATGACCTCGTAATTGGGAGGATGGAATGTATTCTGTCCAGCACTCCCGATTTATGCTTTGCGTGGATTTCCAAAATCATTTCAGGCAAATGCCAGGATGGTTTCTTCATCAAGACCTTGGCCAACCACCTGTCTTAACAACAAAACTGTGACGCAAGGAAACAGTACTACTTCCATGAGCCCAGACACGTCACCATGAAATTCAAGTCAAAGCCATCCTATCCAGGTTCACAAG
The DNA here is from genome assembly GCF_021461395.2 of Schistocerca americana. NCBI lineage: Eukaryota > Metazoa > Arthropoda > Insecta > Orthoptera > Acrididae > Schistocerca > Schistocerca americana. The sequence goes on along the minus strand of NC_060129.1, from coordinate 207,432,795 downwards.
CCCTAGAAATACTCCTTTCATATTTGAGAGAAAAATCCCCTGCGGTTAACAACCATAGTTGTAAATCGGAGCTTGCTCCAACTAAGGTTGACAACCTTCGAAAGTCAAAAATGGAAAGGTCTTTTAGGAAAAAAATTCCACCGTCCTGCTCAAAAAGGCAGGAAAAGGCTACATCGGATTCAGTGGGTAGTCAGCTAGAAGACAGCAACGAATCGGAGCGTTTACAACCGTCAAAATGCACACTAAAACACAAAAAGAAGATTAAACATGAGCAAATAAATTATATAGCAACACACAAAATAAACTCACTACTTCAGACCGAAAAATTCAAGGAGCTCACAGATGAACTAAATAAACAAAAAATTTTAATAACAGGGATCCGAGAAATGAGAAACACCACAGAGGATCCATTTGAATCACAAGGATACAGAATTTATAATGGGATACCAGGACCGAGGGCAATGAAACAATGTCCCCAGTTTGGAACAGGGTTTTTAGCAAACATAAAAATAATAGATTCAGTAACGGATTTCCAAGCAGTATCACCAAGAATTGCGACTCTAAGCTTTAAAACAATGAATAAAACCTATACAATAATAAATGCTCATGCCCCAACAAATGAAAAAAATTGTCTAACAAAAACAAGGGAAGAGATAGATAAATTTTGGGACCTCCTAGAACAAACTGTGATCAGAGTAAATAAAAAGAATGTAAAAATCTTATTGGGAGATTTCAATGCTCAGTTGGGAAAAGAAAGGAAATATAAAGATATAATTGGAAAATGGAGTCCACATAAATTTACAAACAAAAACGGTCAAAGACTTGTAGAACTCTGCAGAGAACACAACCTTATATCTAAATCAACGTACTTTAAGAGGAACCAAGTAAACTTAAAACATGGAAACATCCAGACTGGAGGGTGGGGGAGTGGCAGCTAGACCATGTCTGTATGGTCAAAAATTTTCATAAGGAGATCCACAATGTTAAAGTACTGAGAGGAGTAGACACAGGTTCACACCATTATATAGTTAAAATTAAAATCAAACTCACTCCATTAAAGAAGAGGACCGGAAAACCTAATTAAAAAAAGGAGGTTTGACCCGCATCAGCTAATTAAAAATAATAAATACCAACAAATAACACAAACCGTCAAATTAACAGATGATCAAGAACAACTAGTGCCTAATCTTAAAAAAGAAGCAGAGAATCTAGCTCCATTGAACCCACAAAGGAAACATGCATGGTGGACATCAGAATGTGACAAATTCCATGAAGATAGACACCAAGCATGGTTAAAGTTTCAAACACATAAAACTGAAAAAAATGCCATCAACCTAAAAAATGAAAGAAAATAATTCACACAAAATGTTGGAAGAATCAAGAGAGGATTCCATAAAGATATTATAAACTCTATAGAAGGTAAGTATCATAAAACAAACTCCTGAAACTACTACAAAATCTTTCGGAAACAACTACAACAATATGAGGCCCCTACACTAATAGTGAAAGATGAAGATGGAAGAATGATATACAGTAACAAGGAAAATGCAGAAATCATGGCAAAAGCATTTTACAAACTTCTGAATTACGAGTAACCCAAAGAACCCTTACAAATCAACGTAAATACCCCAATAAAAACCAAACCTAACAAACTAGACGCTCCAACTTCCCAAGAAGTAGAAAAAATTCTTAAAGAACAAAAAAATTATAAGGCATTTGGAGAAGATCAGGTTTTTGATGAAATGTGGAAATATACAAGTGACACAGCCAAGACCTCCTTACACATGGCTGTAACAAAAATTTGGGTAACAGAATGATTCCCCGAACATTGGACGACAGCTATCATCCACCCACTACACAAAAAGGGAGATAAGAGCAACCTAGACAACTACAGAGGAATCTCTCTCCTAGATTGCACATACAAAATTCTATCCAAGATCCTATACGAAAGAATCAAGGAGCAATTAGAACAGGAGTTAGGGGAATATCAGGGAGGTTTCAGACCACGGAGAAGCTGTGCGGAGCAGATAATTAGTTTAAAATTGATTATGGCATACTACAAGAAACAGAACAAACCTCTGGCAATAACATTTGTAGATTTTAAGAAGACCTTCAGTATTAAAAATTTTAAGAACTCTAGGACTCCATTCAAAACTAATTAAAATAATACAACTCACTCTAACCAACACCAAATCAAAAGTGAAGTTTAGAGGAGAAATCTCGGAACCATTCCTCATAAAAACAGGCTTAAGATAAGGTGACTGCCAATCACCATTACTGTTCAACTGTGCACTCGAATACATAATGAGAGAATAGCACAAGGACAATCCAAAGATGATAAGAATTGTAAGTGCAAAAGATGATATTAGTGTAAACAGCTTGGGATTCGCTAATGATCTTGCTCTCCTAGCCAACACTGTTCAAGAAGCCAGGCAACAAGTGAAATCGCTACAAGAAATAGCAGAGAAAGTAGGCCTTAGAATATCATTTGAAAAAACAGAGATTATGCTAACTGATCCACCACTTGTAAACAAAATGACAATAGGAGAACAGGAAAGCAAAAACGTTGATAAATTTAAATATTTAGGCGAAATAATAACATACAATCTAAATGAGAAGCCATCTTGGCAGAATAGAATAAAAACAACTGAACTACGCAAATTACATTACCAAAACTACATCCAACAAAAAATGCCTATGTATAGATGCAAAATTAAAACACTATAAAACAGTTACACAACCAGAAATAACGTATGCAACTGAAACTATCTTCAAAACAACTAATACAGCAGAAATTGACAGAATACTAAAAATAGAAAGCAGAATAATTAGGATATGTATAAATAAACAGTATAAAATAAATGGACACTGGAGAATAGCATCAAATGAAACAATATATAAGAAAATAGAACCAGTCATGTGCACGATCAGGAAGAAACACATCTCATTCTTTGAACATCTGATGAGAACTCCAGAAAACAGAATTAGTAAAAAAATAATACAAAAATTGTGGAATAGCAAGAGCAACATTAAATGGATCACAGAAATTAAGGAAGACATAAAAGAACTCCAAATTACAGTAGATGACCTAAAAAACAAGACAGAGAAAACCAGAATACTGCAAGACCCGCAAACCAGGCTACAAATGAAAATCAATAAAAGGAGTACAGGAAGAGTGGTCTCAGATGAAGAAAGAAAGAAACTATCTGAAAGAATGAAGAAATATTGGGCAGACAGAAGAGCAAAACACCTTTCATATAAGAATAGACTCTAATAATTATATTACCTAAATATCATATTAAGTTATTGTTGAGCCAAATTGTATCCCTGTGTAACAACTTGTTTACAACTTTGTACTTTTGACTATAGTGGTCCAATGAAGGCCATAAAATAAATAATAATAATAATAATAATAATAATAATGAGAGAAAAATTAAAATGGTACTTGAAAAATCGCTTTAAATATTATTTCAAAAAATCTGTTTCTATAATATGTACGATTTCATATTTATTTATTTATTTATTCTTTGCCCATGGACTCCAGCTGAAAATCCAGCTGAGAGTATTGGGTGTGTCATACAATAGCCTATTAACATCAAACTTGATTTCAATATATATATAAATGAAACAGATGATTAAACAGAAATAGTCCATAATCATACAAAGGTTTTACATGTTCCTCATTATACGTACACACAAATAAAAAAAACATACAGAAATGATAATTTTTACAGGTAATTTCAGTAATGATATATTTAAACACCATCTTAGTATTCACTCAAACTGTATATACATTTCTCTGTGAGATATAGTTTCAAATGATTTTTAAAACATTTTAGATCTGTTTCTTTTTTAATGATTTTGGGGAGTTTATTAAAGAACCTTTTGCCTGCTTCTTCTGGGGCAGTCACAGTCAGTTTTAGATTTCTGTTTATCATGTAGTAATTTTCATTTCCTCTTGTACCGTGTTTGTGTACATCTTTATTTAGAAGGTGTTTATCACTTGACCTTACCACCATTATACTTTGGTATATATACAGTGAATACACTGTCATTATATTATAGTGTACAAAAGCTTGCCTACAGGTCTGTCTTGGTGGTATTTTTGCAATGCATCTCACTGCCCTTTTCTGAATTGTGAATATTCTTTTTAGGTAGCCAGCTTGTGCATTTCACCATATTTGAACTGAATAAGACAAATGTGGGAAGACAAGTCCATAATACATTGATCTGAGGACTTTATCACCCACAGTCTTAGCTGTTTTATGCATGATGAAGATCTGTTTGTTTATCTTTTTACACAGTGCATCTATGTGCTCCCCCCATGCCAAATGTTTATCTACACTCCTGCAAATTGAAATAAGAACACCGTGAATTCATTGTCCCAGGAAGGGGAAACTTTATTGACACATTCCTGGGGTCAGATACATCACATGATCACACTGACAGAACCACAGGCACATAGACACAGGCAACAGAGCATCCACAATGTCGGCACTAGTACAGTGTATATCCACCTTTCGCAGCAATGCAGGCTGCTATTCTCCCATGGAGACGATCGTAGAGATGCTGGATGTAGTCCTGTGGAACGGCTTGCCATGCCATTTCCACCTGGCGCCTCAGTTGGACCAGCGTTCGTGCTGGACGTGCAGACCGCGTGAGACGACGCTTCATCCAGTCCCAAACATGCTCAATGGGGGACAGATCCAGAGATCTTGCTGGCCAGGGTAGTTGACTTACACCTTCTAGAGCACGTTGGGTGGCACGGGATACATGCGGACGTGCATTGTCCTGTTGGAACAGCAAGTTCCCTTGCCGGTCTAGGAATGGTAGAACGATGGGTTCGATGACGGTTTGGATGTACCGTGCACTATTCAGTGTCCCCTCGACGATCACCAGTGGTGTACGGCCAGTGTAGGAGATCGCTCCCCACACCATGATGCCGGGTGTTGGCCCTGTGTGCCTCGGTCGTATGCAGTCCTGATTGTGGCGCTCACCTGCACGGCGCCAAACACGCATACGACCATCATTGGCACCAAGGCAGAAGCGACTCTCATCGCTGAAGACGACACGTCTCCATTCGTCCCTCCATTCACGCCTGTCGCGACACCACTGGAGGCGGGCTGCACGATGTTGGGGCGTGAGCGGAAGACGGCCTAACGGTGTGCGGGACCGTAGCCCAGCTTCATGGAGATGGTTGCGAATGGTCCTCGCCGATACCCCAGGAGCAACAGTGTCCCTAATTTCCTGGGAAGTGGCGGTGCGGTCCCCTACGGCACTGCGTAGGATCCTACGGCCTTGGCGTGCATCCGTGCGTCGCTGCGGTCCGGTCCCAGGTCGACGGGCACGTGCACCTTCCGCCGACCACTGGCGACAACATTGATGTACTGTGGAGACCTCACGCCCCACGTGTTGAGCAATTCGGCGGTACGTCCACCTGGCCTCCCGCATGCCCACTATACGCCCTCGCTCAAAGTCCGTCAACTGCACATACGGTTCACGTCCACGCTGTCGCGGCATGCTACCAGTGTTAAAGACTGCGATGGAGCTCCGTATGCCACGGCAAACTGGCTGACACTGACGGCGGCGGTGCACAAATGCTGCGCAGCTAGCGCCATTCGACGGCCAACACCGCGGTTCCTGGTGTGTCCGCTGTGCCGTGCGTGTGATCATTGCTTGTACAGCCCTCTCGCAGTGTCCGGAGCAAGTATGGTGGGTCTGACACACCGGTGTCAATGTGTTCTTTTTTCCATTTCCAGGAGTGTATTATAGTTCCTAGAAAATTTGTGCTGGTTACTTCTTTAATAGTCTTTCCATTTATATTAACATTTATATTATAATTTTCACTATGCTTGGTCTGAAATACTACATTCATTGTTTTAGACTGATTCATTAACAGGTTGTTTTGTGTTAAATATTTATTTGCATTTTCAATAGTCAGGAGAGCTTCCTTCTCAAGCTCCTCCTTTGTGTCAGCTGTGCAAATGATTGTTGTGTCATCAGCATACATTATAAGTTTCTGATTTATATAGCTAGGGAAGTCATTTACGTAGAGTATAAATAGTATTGGCCCAAGCACAGACCCTTGCGGCACACCGTGTTAAACTGTTTGTAATTCAGATATGTAGTTTGTTATATTTCCCCCACTAGTATGTCTGATTTCTGTGCATTGTTTCCTATTTGTAATGTATGATTTAAGTATGTCATAGCATTTTCCTCTAATTCCATACTGATATAATTTCATCATTAATTTTGAGTGGTTCACACAATCAAATGCCTTAGATAGGTCCATAAAAATCTCACAAGTCTTTTGTTGCCTGTCAAGTAAATTAAGAATGTGCTCAATTATATCTGTTGATGCTGTTTTTGTTGACTTCCCTTCTCTGAAACCATGTTGTGATGAATGTAGTATACTGTACTTTGTTATAAAACTTACAGTTCTATTCTTTATTATCATTTCATAGATTTTAGCAAATGTTGAGATCAATGATATTGGCCTGTAATTTCCTAATTCATCCCTGTTCCCTTTCTTAAATATTGGCTTCACTTTACTTACTTTCAGTGAATCTGAAAATATACCTTCTTCTATCGCAGCATTCAGCAAGTGTGTCAATGGTTTTAATATACATTCTCTGCATTCCTTTATGAGATGTGATGTGACACCATCCAAGCCAGAAGAATGTTTAATTTTAAGTTGTTTTATTAGGTTTGACACTTCTGCATCTGTTGTAGGTATGAAAACCATAGTATGATTTGTATGTGGGGGGTTTAACAATTTACTTACTGCATTTGTTTTATTTTGACTTATTAATTCGTCTGCTACAGTAATATAATATCTGTTAAAAGTATTGGCTACTTCTAGAGGGTTTGCGTTGCTTTTCCCACTCATCAGTGGGCAGATGTCCTCTGCCCGATTTGTTACTTTTCCTCTCTCTCCATTAATGAACGACCATAAACCTTTTGAGTAGTTCTTTCCCATATCTATAGACATCCTGATGAATGATGCTTTAGTTTCTCTGATAAAACTACAGTACTCTTTCTTTTTTATTTTATACAGTGTGTTGTAGGCCTCATTATTTTTTTGTTTGGATAAATTTCAATGTAATACAGTATACAAAATGGAGATGTAGTCACATAAACCACAAAATATTTTGTTAAAAGTGAGAGAAAAACTTCTGAAATCATATGGAAATGACATATAACATAAATGGTGTAATCAAAATTGTAATTTAATGTAGTGTAAGTGTAGATTTTTGATGTAGTTAATTCGATATATGGCAGCTATTAAAATATGTACAATTTTCTGTGATAAAAATTTGACTTGATTCCTGCATCTATACTCTGCAAACCACAATGAGATGCGTGGCAGAGGGTACGTCCCATTGTACCAGTTATTAGTGTTTCTTTGTTCCATTCACGTACGGAGCGCGGTAAGAATGATTGTTTTAATGCCTTTGTGCGTGCAGTAATTATTGTAATTTTATTCCCACGGTAGCTACGTGAGCTGTACGTAGGGGAATGTAGTATGTTCCTAGTCATACAATGCTCTGTTGTCCACGGATCCAATAAAGATTGCGTTAAATTTCGAATAACTACACTTATTTTTCTGTACGTTACATCTGCTTCAATTTATCACCTTTATTTGGCTATAAAATGTACGCCCAGAGCCTGTTTCATTATTTAAAGTACAATCACGAAACTTTTTCACCTTTCGCGACAAAATGGAGATCATAATCTGAAGCAAATGTAATCAAAATAGAATTTTATGTAGCCCTTGGGAGTGGGGGCTTTATATTAAAAGCGGAAAATAAAGTAGTTTCACTAAGGTCGGTGTGTTACTAGAAAACATATTCCTAACCTACAAGTTAAGAGTCGGGACTGTTTGACTACATGTCTTTCAAAAATGTATGTAACATGCTATTTGTTAAGGAATGGAGGGACAAATGTTGATTTCTTCGGCCTGTTTAGATGTAATCCAACAATACAGCAATTTAGATTAACAGTTACGAGTAATGTGACAGCTGTCAAGCAAATGCAACTAAACTTTACTTATTCATTTGTCTCTCGCCGAAGCGGCGCTGCCAGCGCAAGCACGGTGTGGCATCTCTTGCTGTCCAAAGTTCGTAGAACTGCGGAGACGGCGAGTGTTCTCAGAAGGCACGGATTGCGTGGGCGCCATAGCAGTGGCAGACAGCTTATTAGAGTGGAGAAGAGTGTGTGCGCCGCAGGGCGATGTGAAGTGAAGTGCGCGAGATCAGATCGTGTCGCGAGTGAGTGAGTGCCGGCGGTTTGTTCGCGATCCTCGCACGAAACTCGGAAGTCAGCGGGCGGCTGCTTGTCGACCAGTCACGCCCACGTCTTTGCCTTTCATCTTTTTACCCTGGTGAGTACTCTGCGGCCTGGCCGAGCTGCACCTCTGGCTGTCAATGACTGTGCTGGCCCCGATTTCGTCTTGACAGTAACCGATTTTCGTGCTCGTGATGATGTAATACGCCGGGTAGTCGTGGTGGCTTCTTCTCAGGGAATGCGGGATGATTCAGTCAGCTATGCGGGCTAGTCACACGGGGGACAAAGTGCAAGGCACGGCAGAGCAGCCATAAGCTGCAGTATCGATGTGCTCGCGAAACTGCATTGCGTTCTTCCTCAATTTTTTTCTGTCTCTCCCGACCCATCGTTTGCTAGCACTGATTTCCTCGCAGCCAATGCTGTGTGTGCGTGTGTGACCTAATCTTCTAAACTTCCTCAGCAAGCCGGTGTCGTGTGCGCGACTTTAATATTTTTAATGCGCACCATTACAACACCGGGCGTGATTAACGTAAATTAAATGCTTGCTTCGCATGGGTGACCTGTTTCTGAGTAATGCATTGGCGTCTCAATGGATGTGGGAGACACGCAAACTGTGGTGTGAATGAGTGTGTGGCTATCGGAGTAGTGAGCAGCGACGAAAACCTGCTGATTGTTCTCGCAGAAAAAAATTACGTAAAAGCTGTATTATTAATCTAGACTTGCTGCTCTCCAGTAGTTCAGTCGGTGAGTATCTGGTTATCATTACGCAGGTTAATACATCCCTATCCTTTACCCAACGCCTCCTCTAACCTATTTTTTCAGGATCAGCCTCGCGACTTCCCTCTTTTAGATTCTGTCGAAATTGGCCACAAAGTTAAAATAGATTTGCAAAATGATTAAACACAGCGTTATAAACGCAAGCAATTATTGCGTGTCTTCGCCCACTATTGTTTCTACGTTTTGTAGCAGGCTCTCTCGTGTCAGGAATTGCGCCGTGGTGGGACTACGTATGAAGCCCCAACAGGCTCGTAATGTATCGCTTCCCTGTTATTTTTTTTTTTTTTTTTATGATTTACGTCACGCGCTTGGCTTCTTTTATGGCCGTGCGAGGCTGTCCGTGCGCAGCAGCGGCGAAGGCAGGCAGCAAATGAATAGGAATGGCCCGTTCAGCGATACGCCGCCCCTGCCTTCTTTGGAAATGTGGCTGGCGGCGATTTTATTCAATCGATAAGGCGGGCAGGGCGGGCTGTGCGCGCTCACGGTCATTACCAGCGGCCGAGCCCTTGCCCTTTTGCCAGCTCTGGAATTTTCTGCGCACGGTTCGGGAAACGGGGTGGCTTCAGCTTGCAGGCCGACGGCGCATAACGTAATATAATATGGCGAAGCAATCAATTCTGGAGTGACCCAGACAGAGGATGTGCGCAGACGAAATCTATAACGTCATATATATCTTCCGTCTGACACAAGAAGCAGAATTATACTTTCTATGGATGACACCAGTACTGTAATCAACCCAACCATACATAGCATACAGCAACAGAATAAGTCGTAAACAATCTTCTTGAAACTATCATTGACAGTTTTTCTGCGAATGGCCTCGCCATCAATTTCAGAAAGGCACAGGATTTTTTTTATTTTTTATTTGTTGATTCGTCCTTGGACCATTCTGTACAAAAGTGTCGGGCATGTCAACCACATCACAGGTATAAACACAAAGTACGAGAGAATTAAACGAGGATAGTGCGGGAAGTCGGCCCATCGCCTAATCAAAGGGATCATATCAACATTCATCTTGGCAGCTTGGGAAAACCCAAGTCAGGATGCGAGTCCTGTGCGTTATGACTGGAATAGCCAACTCGCCCAGCATGTGATTGGAAGGGAAATTACAGACACGGACTGGAACATGCACAAGAAGTAATTCAGCGATGTAATTAGAACATGAAACTTTGATTTAAAACACTTCTGAAAAGTGTAATACATGAAAAACATGGCACCACAATGTCCAACACCATCTAGCACTTTCTCTGAGGAGATGAAACTGCTTTGCGTCTGAAACAGAGGAAGTAGAAAACACAGTAGAAACACTCGTTTGCAAACACACACACAGCATAAACGGCACATCAGCTGACACAGGCAAAAGAACTCAACAATAAGTGAGGGCACAGGGTAATATTTCACTTACATTCTAGAAACACTACTCAACAAGAAATGATTTTAACTCTGCTCTAAAAGCCCTTTCCTTTCCAACGTCTTAATGTAAGTTGGCAGTGCATTGCAAAGAACGACCCCATGGTGGCTAATACGTCGTTGATAAGAGTTATTCTTTCGTTTTCTATATGGAGTGACCAAGAGCTGCGAGTATTAAAACTGTGGTAATCGTGGTTGGTTTGAAGGTCACGAAGTGTAGCAGTTATCAACATACATTTATATATGTAAAAGGATGATTCAGTAAGCAAACACTACTCTTTTAAATAGAGTCTTGCAGTGAGCTTTAGTAGACCTGTCTGACAATATTCGAAGACCCCTTTTCTTTAGTGTAAAAATTTCACTTAATGTGCTATTAATTTTACAACAGAAAACTGTTTCGTAAGTTATATGGCACTGGAAGCAACCTACATAAGCCACTGTGGCACCCTCTGAGGAGCAAACTTTAGAAATAACAGAGTAAAACATACAGAAAGATCACCGTAGATTTCAAAAAGTTTTGATCATCATACCCTTTCTAATTGATCTCTGCCTAGTACCAGTTGGAGATCTTGGTTTTGATTCATCTTTCCAAATAGAATATAATTTGTTTCCTTCACTTTAAGGGTCAACCTGTTGACATTGGGCAATGAATGCAAGGACTTCGAACGCTTAATCAGTTGTTGTAGACACAGATTCCTTAACATCAGTCGCTATTACGCTGTCGTATGCAGACAGCATGATCTTAGATGCAGCTTGTGTTCGTCATGTATATAACCGAGGAACAGAAGGGGCGAACACACTACACTATGGTACACCTACTTCTGATTTTTTGATTAGAATGAGTTGATGTGAGTTCCACAAGCTGCGAGCTGTTAGGTAACTATAATTGATTTGAAACCACTTGTTTTCAACCTCTTTTATGCCTGTTGCTTCCAGCTTATCTAAAAGAATTTCATGACTAACAGTATCGAAAACTTTAGAAAGATTTAAATTATCTCCCTCAACATAACTGTTTTTTCCAACAGTTTCATTTTTATAATCCTCCATCACTGTTTCTGTACATCTACCTATGCATAAGCCATGTTGCTTATTGTTCAGAAGACAGTGGTCATGTAAGCACTTGGCAATTAGTTATTAATCTGTTATTTTAGAGAATAATGAGAGGAGTGAAATATGTCTATAATTTTCAACTTTATGCCTGTTACTACCCTTCAATAAAGATATCATTTTCGAGATTTTTAGTGTTTGGAGGAACACTCCATCAGTGAATGATAAATTAACAATGTGAGCCAACATATTGTTCTGAATGTGTAGCGGTACTACGCCAATGATGAGTGTAACAAATGGTTAGGATGTAATAAGTGGGATGGAAACTTAAAAATTTCCACATGTTCATACTGTTGAGAATTTAAACTGGATAATAGCACATTTCGAAATTCCAAAATCAACTTTGTACTTAGGATTACCACACATCTTTTGGAGGAGCAAATCAGTGAGTTGACATCCTTAGCATATTTCCATTCAGTAATGCCATATGGAATAATTTTCTGGCGTGCCTCATCTTTAAGAAAGATCTTGATTGTTCTAAAACGTATATAGGAATAATATATGGTGCTAACCCATGGTATTATAGACATCCGTAGATATTAATACGGTTTCCGACACAGTTTCTTATATTCTTTTTTATTAGTGACTAGTTTGGAACATTTTCTTTCATTCTAACTATTATCTACATCAGAAGGTAAAGTTTTATTAGCACAACATGAAATACAAAATTTTGAAACATTTTGTATGCACAGATTACAATACCGCAATAAATGTTTTATGGCATACCTGCAGTTCCAAATTTTCGCCGTAATAGTTTGTTTCTACATGAGATAAATCCAAAAAATCGTATTTAACCGTCTTAGATTGTCTTGGCACCTTCAAAATTCGACAGGCATCTGTAGTTGTTTACACAAAACAATTTGACAAGAGATTCAGTTGTTTAGTGTGTTGACATGTCCTCTTTCCACAGATGATAATGTTACAACCAAGGAGATAGAACACCATAGAGTTAACACCACGATCAGAGTGAAGCAAATTGAACAAAACTCCGTTTTTGGAAGACAAAACAAAGATGCGGAAGGAAATTACGAAACCTAGCACAAAATAATTAATTCACATAACAGTACACACGTGAAAGTTTGTGCTGGTGTATAACACAAATTTGCAAAAATCACTAACTGATAATATTTTTAAAAAGTGCGTACATGAAATGAGATATATTAGTAATCTTACTGCTTTTGTGTGTGCAGTTACACACTGAACAAACTTAAGGCATGATTTCGAAAAGAAATTCGGCAACTGCATATTTTCAAGGCACAACCGCTTTCGATTGGCGTTCGTCTGAAATCGGTCACCTGAAATCCCACGCTCGTTAATTTTCAGAGGATTCACTGTATTTCATTGTTTCCGTATTAGATAACTTGCTTGTTATGACAGTATACTGTTTCAGGCCTTTGGTTTTAGTTATGTCATGTTCCGTAGAAAATTTTCCCGATTATTTTATCGATTATGATGTGGAATAAGTCAGATTACAAGATATATATACACACACACATATGAATAGTGCTAATATTAATATTACTGAAATTTTTAGTTCTACACATGCAACTACATTTAGAGGTACCTTTTTTTTACCATTTCTGAAACAAAAACTCGTCCATGGAGTAGGAGTAGTTATCCAAAAGAAATGATTTTAAGCTAGATTTAAAACTTTATCTGCTACCTGCCAGACACTTTATTGTCGGGCAAATGATCAAAGATTTTTGTTGCCGAGTAATGTACTCCTTTTTGAGCAGCTGACAGCTTCAATAAGGGATAGGAAAGGTCATTTTTCCCTCTAGTGTTGTACGTACGAACATCACTGTTCTTCGCGAATTGCGATGGATTATTTGTAACGAATTTCATTAGCGAATATATGTACTCTGATGGTGTAGTTAAAATACCTAACTGCTTGAAAATGTGCCCGCATGACGTCCTTGGGTGAACACCGCTAATTATTCTCACTGCTCTCTTTTGTGCAATCAATACTTTGTGTAAGTGGTGAGTTACTCCAGAAAAGTATTCCATAAGACATTATTGAGTGGAAATATGCAAAGTACTTTAGGAGGCTGATCTGTTTATTACCAAGGCTAGCGACTATACGAAGAGTGAAAGAAGCCGAACTTAGTTGTTTGAGTAGCTCAGTAATATGCCTCTTCCAGTTCAAGTTGTCATCAATCTGAACACCCAAAAATTTGGAGAAATCTACCCTGTTAACTGAGCTCTGTTCATATGCTATATCAGTTGTCAGTATGACTCTGTTCGGTGTAAAGAACTGGATATAGCGAGGTTTTTTTTGTTTTTCAAAATTGAGGGACAGTCCATTTTCTGAGAACCACTTAATAATTCTTTGAAAGGCATCCTTAGCAATATCTTAAGCTGCTTTTTCTAGAATGGGATTTATTATAACACTCGTGTCATCTGCAAAAAGTACTAGTTCCGCTTGCTGAACGTTAAGTGGGAGATCATTCACATGAATAAGGAACAGCACAGGACCTAAAATTGAACCCTGTGGGACTCCCTTTGTGATAACTCTCCATTCACTAGAATTTACCACCCTCCCAACATTATTTGTGCTGAAACTTCCTGGCAGATTAAAACTGTGTGCCCGACCGAGACTCGAACTCGGGACCTTTGCCTTTCGCGGGCAAGTGCTCTACCACTTTTGCTTTTTGTTCATTAAGTATGATTCAAACCAGCTGTGTGTATAGCGTTCAATTCCATAAAACCTGAGTTTTTTTAAGAGCGTGACACGATCCACACAGTCAAATGCCTTGGAGAAGTCACAAAATATACCAACTGGCGATAATTGGTTATTTAGGGCTTGTACTATTTCATGGGTAAATGTGTAGATAGCATTCTCATTCGAGTAACGCTTCCGGAATCCGAACTGTGACATGCTGAGTAAATTATTTTCACTTAAATGTGGTACTACTCTTGAATACATAACTTTTTCGAATATTTTAGAAAATGAAGTCAGCAATGAGATTGGTCTATAATTATTTAAGTCATTCTTGTCCCCTTTCGTATGAAGAGGTTTGACAATTGTGTATTTCAATCTGTCTGGAAAAATTCCCTGTGTCAGCGAAGCATTACATATATTGCTAAGGACTCCTCATTAAATTAGAACAACACTTCAAAATTCTGTTAGAGACTCCTTCAATACCACATGAGCTCTGGTTTTTCGGTATATTTATAATTCCCTTAATTGCAGTGGGGGGTGTTGGTGCTATTTCTAAAGGCCTAAAGTCCTGGGAACAACATTTTTTTGCTTCAACTGAACCGTTTAACACAAAGTGATTGTTAAAAATACTTGCAGCTTGTGAATTATCACTCAAACATCACCATGTAGCTTTATTGCTATAGATGCTGTGTACTGTCAGGCTGCCCCGTCTCCTGTTTGACAATATTCCATATAGTTTTTATCTTATTATCCGCATTATTAATTTCTGTCAGAACACACAAGCTTCTCGACTTCTTAATGACTTTCCTTAAAATATTACAGTATCTTTTGTAATAAGCAAGTAACGTCAGATCCTGGCATATTCTGGCCTGTCTGTATATTTCGCTCTTCCTCTTACACGGTATCTTAATTCCCTTAGTAATCCATGGCTTGCTTGACGTTGTAATGGCTTTTTTGGATAACGTTTCAGGAAAGCAATTCTCAAATATTGAGATAAATTTATGATGGAATAAATTGAATTTGGCATCAGCATCATTTTCTTTGTATACCTGTTCCAGGCTGCACTTAAAGCTCTGTACCCTGTTATAAGCCTCCCTGCCTTGTATGAACGTGCCTGAATCATGTAAGGTGCTAATGTGTTATTTCCATTAGCTGTGCATCATGATCACATAGCCCATCGACGACTGGGTACACATTAATTGTTTCTGCCTGAGCACTGTCTATCAAAATGTTATCGATAAGTGATCTATTATCCTGTTGCACACGAGGTAGAAAATTTACAACAGACACTAGATTGAAACAACCAAACAAAGATTCTAGCTCATTTTCCCTATCGGTATCTTTTAAGAAATCTTCATTAAATCACCACAAACCATTAACTGCTTCTTTTTGTCTGACAGGTAGCTTAATAATGCCTCAAGATTTTTCACGAATAGCTGAAAGTTACCTTGAGGGGCTCTGTAGATTGTTACAATTACTATAGAAGTACATTGCAGTAGCAATTCACGAGGACATGCCTCAAGGATCTGATCTACACAAAAACTATTTGTTTCAATATTTTTGACTTTGTGTCCAGTTTTTATATAAGTAGCAACTCCTTTTTCCACGTTGACTCTACACGAATAAGATGCTAATCTGTAATCCCTTAAATTTAACTTCTCCATCCCTGCGGTTACATGGTGTTCAGAGAGACACAAAACATATATACCTTCAGAATTCACCCCATTTTCTAGGCGTACAGGAAGCTCATCTATCTTGTTTTTCAGTCCTCTAGTGTTCTGATGAAACACCCAAATTTTATTTCTTTGGACACTGCTACAGACATTATGGCACTGTTCTGTTTTAATCTCTTTCAATACTCTGTCTGCAGCGTGACTCTAAGCTAAAAAATGTGTCCCTCTGACTCAGGTATTTTGTTTTGTGTGCATGTGGCCCCCCTTACATTTTCTGCGAGATGATCAACTAATCTATCCTTCCCCCTCCTAAGGCGCATTCAAGATTTATCACAAACACGCCACCCTAGGGGCGGTCTGTCATAATAAAATGTTAGTTACGGGCACAGCAACTGTAAAAGCCCTCCTAAGACAAACGATGATGCTTTTCGAAACTAGACAATCGCTGCAGTCAGCGTGACACGTGCTTCTCTCTGGGACTTTCTTACTCACGTAACAGAGTTACATTACGCAACGTTCTATGTTATCTGCATATAAGAGGGTGCGCTATTAGGAATGAGTGCTTAGATTTCGTGACTTTCTCGGATTAAAAAACCGAGAGACGACGCTGTTGCGAGTGAAATAGCCAGCTGTGACATTTATATTTTTTCTTCTAACAAATATTTGACTTTTTTCCAGAATGTTTCGTGATTTCAAAGCGTGTGATTAGACAGGAATCTAATTTAATTACTGCGAGTGAAGTGAGCAGCAATGACATACAAAGGAGTCTAGGAAAGTTTTGCAATACGGCTTCATTTATTTAATTTTTTCGAAGTAATTTCCGCCGCTTCGAATACACCACTCCATCCTCCGGTACCAATCCTTACACCAGTTCTCCCAAGTTAACTGTTGTTGTCCCTAGCACTCAGCAGGTCCTCTTCACTTGAAAACTGCACTGCTTCCAGCTTCATTTTCACGTACGAAAACAGTGGAGAGTCACAAAGTGCATGGTCTGTCCGAAATTTGAGCCACTTGGCTTGTAGCACGCCAGGTGGAATAGTTCTGTCATGGCTGCCTCGCAGTATTTTAAAGGAATACGTGGACAGAGGTGGTACAGACTGCGCGTAACGCCACTACATTGAAACAGACTTCTGGACCAAACACTAGCAGCGGCAGCATCCAGAGGGACTCAGAATGTGTTATCTGCCTGCTAGCATCCATTTGCAGATCGCTTCAAAGAAGAACGCAACAAAAAAAGTCGAGGCGATCTTGTTCTTCCACGGACAATGTTTGTTCCAAAGCTGTGGTATTTTAATAACTTACATTACAGGAACATGTAGACGAGAATAGGTTTTGACACATTGCGCCTTCATTTGCAATTTTGTAACATTCTTTAAAAACTTTTCTCTGTAATACCCCATTGAATGAATGCCTCAACTAGGAATGCTTACAAAACTGGAGTTATTGTGTAGCGTGTTCTAAGTGCGAATGGTGCGCTTACTCTTTGTTATTGTTAGCAAAAACTTTATACGAACTGATTGCGCAATGCAACTCGCAATACCATTAAAGAAATACAGTCATCGCAAAATACACTCAGCCCCCCTTACGCACTGAATCCTCTGGCCCTGCTCATAACTGGAAACTTTGGTCCCTGTGCACATTAAAAAAAAAAAAAAAAAAGTTTTACCTCGACAGCTGCAACAGTGCATCGCTATATATTCTGGTCTCTCATGAAGAAGAATAAAATAAGAGCGTAAGTCAATTTTTATCCGCAATTTAGCTATTTTTGTTTATTTCGGTAGTACTGTCGTTTTACGTCGATGACCCATGCTTTATTTGTTGTCGTATCTCTGCAATTTCCGACCTGCTAGGTTAGTTTGGTTATCGCTGCCGTGCTGTCAATCGTGGCTGCTCCGCCGTCTATTCGCACCAGAGAAGAGCGACGTGCAGTGATCCGTTTTTTGTGGTCGGAAGGCGTATCAGGGGCCGGAATTCATCGAAGACTTCCGGTACAGTACGGGAACAGTGTTTTGCACAACGGAGTGCCTACGAATGGATTTAAAAATTGCGAAATGGTCGCACGAGTGTTACGCACGGTGTAGGAGCCGGACGACCGCCTACCGCCACAAATGAACAAACCATTCACATGAAATGATTCTCTTAGACGATTAACTGTGGACCAAGTGGCACATGGTACCTGCACATTAGTCACGTTTCTGCCTACGAAATCATCCAGACAGACTTGGGTTTCATAAAGTTTGTGCAAGATGGGTCCCAAAGCAACTCCCACAGTTGCATAAACAAACGCGCTCGGACATCTCCAAAAAACGTTTGGATCGCTTCTTAGACGGCATCATTACGGGTGACGAAACATGGATCCACCATTACGAGCCGGACAGTAAACGGCATGCAGTAGAAACATCCAAATTCGCTGTGCAAGTAGTACTTCAAGACCCAACCGTCCGTACGAAAACTGATGCTCACGGTTTTTTTGAACGTACGAGGTCCAGTACTGGAACATGGGGAAAGGGGCACAACAATAAACAGTGTACGCTGAAGTGAGATGCCTACTGCCAGGCTAAAGCCTGCAGTTCGAAGCAAACGCCGAGGACTGCTGTCAGAAGGTGTTGTTTCTGCACGACAATGCCCGTCCTCACACTGCTGCCCACACTGCTGAAACGCTTCAGAAACGCAAATTTGAAGTACTGGATCATCCCCCGTATAGTCCCGATCTTGCCCGTTCTGACTTATCGCTTGTTTGGTCCACACTAACGAGCATCAAGGGGCCGTCGATGTGCCTCGGACGAAGCAGTGAAAGAAGTTCGCAGCTCAACCGAGAACCTTCTTTTATGACGCCACCAGGAGGCTTGTGCAACGATGGACCAAGTGCGTTGCCGGCCGGAATGGCCGAGCGGTTCTGGGCGCTACGGTCTGGAACCGCGCGACCGCTACGGTCGCAGGTTCGAATCCTGCCTCGGGCATGGATGTGTGTGATGTCCTTAGGTTAGTTAGGTTTAAGTAGTTCCAAGTCCTAGGGGACTGATGACCTCAGAAGTTAAGTCCCATAGTGCTCAGAGCCATTTTGAACCAAGTGCGTTCAAACGAACGGAGACTATGTCGAAAAATGATGTTCTTGTAAGTTTCCTGTTTGATTACAATAAAACTTTATAACTACTTTGCGGATGATTGACTTACCCTCGTATTTAACATCTTTACCTTGCTTGCGAGAAGACTTCTGCCTCCACATCTACGTTTCCAATAATACATGCACTCTCAATTCCTACATTATAATCTAACACTTGGTGGCTTTACAGAGCACGCCAGAAAAACTGCCTACTTCATCCTCTTTCTCTCACAGACAGCGCACTCTTACTGCAACACTACGATCTCAGACCAGAAGCAGTATCTTTGGCTCGGCAATCGTGCAAAGTCAGCGATCCCCTTTATAGACCCGTCAGAGACATAACATCGTTTATAATACAATAGTTTCATTTTAGTGTACGTTAGTACCATTACAATATTCGAGCGCCACATGTAAAGGTACCCCAGTATACTCCTTTCCATTTTAGTGCGAGGTAATTGAAATACCTTATTAAAAGGTTAACAAACAGTCAATTTGGAGAAAATTAGTGTAATCTTCATGTTCTGAGTGTAAAATTTCCTTCAGCAGATTTTGATGGGTACATTTATGTGGGCCGTAAGCGCGTTCGTCTTATATTGTGTACAGACAGTGCTAAAGTTAATGGAGAAATGCTTTGTCTGCACAGATAGCGACAGGATGACAGCTGCTCGAAAAGTAAGGATAAATTTGACAAACCTGGCAGGTACGCGTACGCGCTTGTTTGACAAACTCGTGGACAGCTAAACAGTGAATTTGAGAAAAAAGTTGGACATGGTTTCAAATCTGATCACGGGAGAGAGGGGGGCCGTGGGGAGCCTGTACTGGTCGTCAGCATTCGGGGTTGTCACAGGAACTCACGGGCTCTAAAATGGATTCCTTAACAGCTATGAACACGATCTTCGCTATGGTGAAGCGTATCTCTTCTCCCGTAGCTTTTATGGTATGCGTTTCAGAGGCTATGTTTAGCAGACTTGTTTTGTCTCTGCCATATTCTTGAACACTGACCATTCATCCTGGGTGTCCAGCGAGGGGCTCCCTTATTTCAAAACTGAATATCTGCAGAGCTGAGATCGAAGGACGAGTGCAAAAAAAAAAGAGGTACTGTGGCGTTCGCTGTGTTATTCAGTGGTTTGGTATTTAACTAATTTCTAAATGAAAATGGTAATCTTACTTCATTACAGTGAGTAATTACTAAATAATTTTTTCTCCCGGCTAAAGATTTGGCCAAGTTGCTAAAGAACTCCAAGTTAACGTCGTGTTAAAGTGTTGTCTGTAAGTTGTGTGTCACTAAATCACAGTTCATACAACAAATTCTATACAACTATTGATTATGATGGAAACAGTTATCTTCAGCAAAATTATCATTAAAACCATCGAATATCAGCCGCGCACAACACTGGCGTATGTTACCTGAAACACTATTCTTCGCAGCTCGTGCGTCATTAATTTCGGCTCCATATATCAGCAAGAAAAGTGTTATATGGATCGTGCTATGAGCACTGTTTTTAAAAAACCAATCTGATTGGAATTATTTTCATTAAAATGAGTTCGGAACCACCGGTGCACATTTATTTACACATTTTTATTACCTTCTGCATTTATGTCTGCAGAGTTGCGTAATTTGAATTTGCCGCTGAGATATTTGTTAAGATGGCGGCAGACAATTGATAGACTTTCTATTGTTAGAGCAAATTTCATTTTAACAGGATAAGTATTTGAAATGCTTATTATACTTTACCTTTATATTCTGCACTATTTAGACTAATTTTCATCGAGCAAACCTTTGATGCTTTCGTAAGAAACACAGATAAAAACGCGATACAAATCGCTATCATCAATGGCTGCGCTCCTTGCAGCGGAAAGAAATAATTAATACAAAAAAATGGCTCTGAGCACTATGGGACTTTGCTACTGAGGTCATCAGTCCCCCAGAACTTAGAACTACTTAAACCTAACTAACCTAGCGCCTAGAACCGCTCGGCCACCCCGGCCGGCATAATTAATACAGATAATGCTTATTGAGAGAGGAATAATTATTCACTCATATGTATAATAATAATAATGAACTCTATTCTCAAGTAATAATTAACAAATAATTACCATTTCTTAACAGACCTCAGTTTGATATACGTCTTGCGTCCGCAACCTACAAAAGCCAACCATCAAAAGGTAAAGACAAAAGTAAGACAAACGCAGATCATAAAAGGAATTTACAATCCTTGTTGTCTTTGTGTGATACACTCCGATATGTCCAATTACATAATAAAATATTATATAAATTATTAATATTTATCGTCGTTTTACTTCACTGTTTTTTCATATGTCGGATAGATAATGTTCATAACTGTTAGATGCATTATTTCCTTTCGTCGCACTGTAGCTAAAATTATCTCGTGGACGTTACAGTACGTTCATTGTGAAAGCCGTAGGAATTCTCCACAAAAGCTATGCAAAACTTACGAAATACTTGGAGAAGCAGCTAACAGATGGCGCCGGACACCGTGCAGCTCGTGCATAATCTAAATCGCCCCCTCTGCAGGCAGTACGGAGGTGGCGCAAGCGAACAGTCAAACTTGCCCTGTAGTGCGTCAACACGCCACACAGATCGCCGATGCGAGCTCGCCCGGTGTGGTGGGATGGCTGGCGAGGAGTGAGATGGGCGAATATTGAGTCCAGTCCGTACCTGTGCTGTGCTGTACTCACAAGGGAACCTCCCCATCGCACCCCCCTCAGATTTAGTTATAAGTTGGCACAGTCGATAGGTCTTGAAAAACTGAACACAGATCAATTGAGAAAACAGGAAGAAGTTGTGTGGAACTATGAAAAAATAAGCAAAATATACAAACCGAGTAGTTCATAGGAAGATAGGCAACATCAAGGACACTGGGAACGCAGGAGCGCCGTGGTCCCGTGGTAACGTGAGCAGCTGCGGAACGAAAGGTCCTTCGTTCAAATCTTCCATCAAGTGAAAAGTTTAATTTTTTATTTTCAGTTTGTGACACTCATATGTTTTCATCACTTTTTTGGGAGTGATTATCACGTCGACAAGAAAACCTAAATCGGGCAAGGTAGAAGAATCTTTTTACCCATTCGCCAAGTGTACAAGTTAGGTGGGTCGACAACATATTCCTGTCGTGTGACGCACATGCCGTCACCAGTGTCGTATAGAATATATCACATGTGTTTTCCTGTGGAGGAATCGGTTGACCTATGACCTTGCGATCAAATGTTTTCGGTTCCCATTGGAGAGGCACGTCCTTTCGTCTACTAATGGCACGGTTTTGCGATGCGGTCGCAAAACACACACTAAACTTATTACAGAGAACAAAGACGTCAATGAACGAACGGACAGATAATAACTATGCAAAAATAAAGAAAGTAAAACGTTCACTCTAGACAAGACTTGAACCAAGGATCTCTCGCTCAGCAGCTGCTCACGCTACCACGGGACCACGGCGCTCCTGAGGTCACAGAATCCTTCATGTTGCCTATCTTGCGCATGGACTACTCAGTTTGTATATTTTGCTTATTTTTTTCATAGTTCCACACAACTTCTTCCTGTTTTCTCAATTGATCTGTGTTCAGTTTATCAAGGCCTATCCACTGTGCCAACTTATAACTAAATCTGAGGGGGGTGCGATGGGGAGGTTCCCTTGTCAGCACAGTGAGCATGTCTGAAGTATTCATTTACAAAGCAAAACATCTGTCGGGTGCGGGATAGAGATCCTCCGACGTCATCTGTGTGGCCACAAATTGTTCCAAAATTGCAACGTAGTCTTCACCGCTGACCGTTTCTCGCATGACTAACGCCTCTGCTGCTTACTACACCTCAACAGCGACTTTGCGAGAATACAGCAGTTTTGGCTCACGTAAATGAAGATGTTTATTCACGTGGAAGTGAGCATCGTCTACGAACAAGAAGTAGCCAATAATATCAAACACTTCACTGTCGGTCATTGTGGACATCTGGTTCGCAAAGTCGGCTGGTACAGGTGTGGTCTAGTGGCTTTGGATTTCTAATTGACACGTGTGTAGGCGACGTCTGCTACCTACAACGCTTGAAACCATTATCTTGGATTTTGCTGACTAATTCCAGAAACGGTGGCGCCATTTTCAGGAGTAACAGCAGTTCGCCTGACGCCGACATTCCACATCTACATTCTCCTCTAGATCGTCAGCTACGCTGCCCTTCCGTTGCAATTTGGCGAATAGCTCACGGATCGTTAGCGAATCGGGGCTTTCCGGGACATTCCATCGCGCTTCAGAGCTGCGCCTCGTTGCGGTACGACTGTGTTCTCGCCTGCGCTATTCCGGTACCAGCAAACACGTTGTTCAGTTAAGTACAGGGGCGGTGGCAAGGGGGTGTCATATTACACTGGATAAAATGACTTCAGAAATCAACGAATATAATACTTCAACAGAATCAATTATAAAAAAAAAAAATAATTATGTAGCAATATAGGTTGCAATGTATTGGAAACACATTTTATTAAAAGAATAATAGTGGCAAATAGCTTACTACCTAAACCAATAAATATCATTTAACTTAAAATAGGCATCTTATTATTTATTAATACACATTTTTACACTAAACTCCAAAACAGTTATCAAAACTATTTTAAGCAACACCAAATTTTACCAATTTGTCGGTAGAGGACTTCCAACTCTCCAAGCCTTATTTCACTCCCCCAGCCGCCCCCCCCCCCCCCTTGACTGACTTCTAGGGTCACCCTGGTTGAATGCCCCGTTTCAGCCTCGTCTTTCTATGCTCTAACATCCATTCAGTTTCAGCGGTGGAACCGCATAACACCAAAACTCCAGAAATGCCAGGGTACGGAAAGAGAGACCGACAGTGGCGCTCCGAGTGGCCTGGCAGTGAACTTCGACTTCGGGGAGACCATCTGCAGTGTTTCTTTGCGAAATACGAGCACTAGATGCTGATATTTCTCATTTATGCTTTATGCAGCGGTCTGGTAGTCTGGTGGTAAAACGTATTTATTTGCAAAGCAAAGTATTGCAATTTCGACCGTGTGGCTGTTATCAAGTGGAAATTTTATTTCAGCCATGTTGGATAAAATTCAACCAAATGGAAATTATCTTCCTGATTACAACTTTGTGTGTATTGCTCTCTTCAATTTGCAGTGTAAACATGTCGCTCGCATTCTACTTAATTTTTACTTTCATCCCTGACAGTAGTTACCGCAAATGATTCCATATTTGCTTTTGTTTTGTACGAAATATAAGCTGGTTCCGTCGTAATGTGTTCTGCAGACTCCTTGTCTATTTGTTACTGCTCACGAATCTGCGTGCGAACTGCTCGATTTAAGTGCGCTGTAAGTATCTTTATAGTATTCCTTGTTAATATTGTTTCCATCCGTTTGTCGTACTCTCGCATTCAATGGAGCCACCGACTTTGTCATAGACTTCTGCTAAAACGTATTGTCTGTAGTACGCGTTAGTAAACTGTGAAAACATTTGCGTAACTACTGTCGCACTTTCACCATTTGCAAAGAAGAAAGCTCCACCCACCAAAACAACAACGCATCTACATCCATGCGTTGACCGCCTGGCAAGAAACTACGCCATCCGACGCTGGATTAATTCCGTGACAAGACGTAATAAAGCTGGATTCCAGTACCGTCAAAACCTGCTCACTTTGTGCGAGAAAATGCGAAAAACGGGTGCAAGCAAAAAACGTAGAACACGATCAATATACTTAACAATGCATTTAAATCGAGCACTTGTCCCACACATCCGTAAGGAATAACATAGACACCTAAGTCCACAGAATATCATGCAACGAATGTTTCGTGTGAAACAAACACTAATATGCTAAATTTACGCCACGCAGTATTACGAATGCGAGAAGAATGCAGTCAGAATACGAAAAACATATTTTACATGTAATTCAAAGAGTGCAATACACACGAAAAGTCGTAATCAGAAGCACAATGTCTGTTTCTATTAACTAGGAAGCGAAAAGAAACACGGAACACCAAAGTCAGCCAGTATTAAAGCGAAACAATGGACTGACATACGTGCAGCGCTCCAAGTGGACTGGCACCGAACCAACGTGAAGTGCCTGTACGAGTTGCGAACGTAGTTGAACGGTTGCTCTTCTAAACTGCGTCCCATGCGAGCAGACCAGTCGCTCCTCTACCTGTGGTTACTCTTACTTCAGATGCTTGGTTCTGTACAGAGATAACAGATCAATGTAGTCATAGGGTGGAGCTTTCATGACCCGCAGCTGATCCGCCGCGAATAGTCCTCCAGTCACAGTCACGCGTTCGTTACAGCTGCGAGTTAATAAAATACAAAGTAGTATGGAAAAAGATGAATGAATAACTTAATAATAAGGGTTTTAGTCTATTGATGTAGACGACAGAGAAATATGTCGAATACTGTTTATTCGAGAAAGAGCATCTCAAAAAGGATGTGGTCCTATGATATTCACTTAAAGTACAGATAAAAAAATACCCTTATCAAGTGGGGCAAAGTTCCGCTGAGAGCGTTACAAAAATGGTAGCAAAGTTCACATACTAAAGTCACCAAAGATAAAATTAAGCCCATTTCGTGAACACAATATTATCATACACGATACGAGGACTTAGTACCCCGCACTCTCCCAGTATTCTGAGTTCTGTAAATCAAGGGTAAAATGTTTCGAGGCTTACTGTGGAACACATTCAGACCTATCGAAATATTAAGTGAGAGCATTGTAGCGGCTGTGCGGCTCAATCGCGCACGTTACTCTAGACAGGTTTGAGTCCTTCCAGAGCTCCGGAATCGCTCCCTCCAACTCGTCACCCGAAAAGTCGCAGTCTCCACTTGACTCCCATAGTGTTCCGCTTCAGTGTGCTGAAGACTGTCCCCATCAAAAATACAAAGTCTACAAGCTCTGGTTCAACTTTGTTGTTGTTGTTGCTGTTTTCAGTCCTGAGACTGGTTTGATGCAGCTCTCCATGCTACTCAATCCTGTGCAAGCTCCTTCATCTCCCAGTACTTTTACCACAATAATATTGAAATAAATAAATGTCATAAACATACGGTCAGACTCCGATTACTAACAATAAATATAAGCAATAGTTAGTTCATAAGTAAATGAGCTAGCATTACTGCGCAAGTGAGCCCACGATAAATAACAAGAGGCTATCGCTAAATATCATTTATACAATTACGTATGCCTTCTTAACACAAAGCATCTTTCGGTGCTCTTCTCAATTGTCGTTTCCGCTAACACGTGCAACTGACCCATTTTATATTAGCTGAGGTTTTTAATAGCACTTGCGATCGGAAAGTTAGTGCAAAATAGTAAACTGTTCATTAAAAAATACACAAGTATGACAATAGTGAGATATTTATGCTGTACTCATTTGCTGTGTAACTGTGGCAAATACGATGTTATGACAAACATTTGCATTATGAAAAGGGTATAAAAGAAGTCGCAAATCAGTAAATAAAATATACAGGTCGGTAGCTTGCAGGGGTGACAGCTATAGTGCAATGCTAACGTCAGAACGTTTTGTGGAAATTGCATGAAACTATTTCAAGTCGTTAGTCCAGAAGTTCATTGTGTAAATGTTTATTCGCTGTGAAACATAAACTTCCGCAGTTTTAAAGATATCAGCTTAATAAGTCACGGTTGCAAAATACTGACACGAATTCTTTACAGACGAATGGAATAACTGGTTGAAGCCGACATCGGGGACGATACAGTTTGGATTCCGTAGAAATATTGGAACACGTGAGGCAATACTGACCCCACGACTTATCTTAGAAGAAAGATTAAGGAAAGGCAAACCTACGTTTCTAGCATTTGTGGACTAGGAGAAAGCTTTTGACAGTGTTGACTGGAATACTGTCTTTCAAATTCTGAAGGTGGCAGGGGTAAAATACAGGGAGCGAAAGGCTATTTACAATTTGTACAGAAAGCAGATGGCAGTTATAAGAGTGGATGGGCATGAATGGGAAGCAGTGGTTGGGGAGTGAGACAGGGTTGTAGCCTCTCCCCGATGTTATTCAACCTGTATATTGAGCAAGCAGTAAAGGAAACAAAAGAAAAATTCGGAGTAGGTATTAAAATCCATGGAGAAGAAATAAAAACTTTGAGGTTCGTCGATGACATTGTAATTCTGCCAGAGACAGCAAAGGACTTGGAAGAGCAGTTGAACGGAATTGACAGTGTCTTGAAAGGAGGTTATAAGATGAACATCAACAAAAGGAAAACGAGGATAATGGAATGTAGTCGAATTAAGTCGGGTGATGCTGAGGGAATTAGATTAGGAAATGAGACACTTAAAGTAGTAAAGGAGTTTGGTATTTGTGTAGCAAAATAACTGATGATGGTCGAAGTAGAGAGGATATAAAATGTAGACTGGCAATGACAAGGAGAGCGTTTCTGAAGAAGAGAAATTTGTTAATACAGAGTATAGATTTGTCAGGAAATCTTTTCTAAAAGTAGCCATTCTATATTTCATATCCTCTCTACTTCGAGCATCATCAGTTATTTTGCTCCCAAAATAGCAAAACTCGCCTACTTCTTTAAGTGTCTCATTTCCTAATCTAATACCCTCAGCATCACCCGACTTAATTCGACTACATTCCATTATCGTCGTTTTGCTTTTGTTGATGTTCATCTTATATCCTCCTTTCAAGACGCTGTCCATTCCGTTCAACTGCTCTTCCAGGTCCTCTGCCGCCTCTTGACAGGATTACTATGCATGTATGTATGTGTGTGTGTTGTGATACTGACACAAAGTAGCCCTCACGACGGCGCCCGCGGTGTCTCGCTTCGAATGTATTATGCAGAAAGCAGAGGCGCGGGGAAACGGGTACTTTGCGCGCGCCAGTTCTTTTGTATTCGGACGCCGTCGCCGCCACCGCTAAACCGTAGAGAGAACGGGCGAGGCGGTTTCGTCAGCGAATTTCCCGCCGTGTCTCAGCGCTCGCGAATAGGCCGTGACGGAGCGTCGGGTCTGCTCTTTTTTTTTTATTTATAGCGCGGGCCGCGCTTTGGTTTCTGCTGCGACCCTTTTTTACTTTCGCGAGTCGCGGCGCGTTGGATCGTGAATCAGTCACGCGGCGACCTGTCAGAAGTCACAAGTGACTGGGAACCCGCGGTTTCCACAGTACCGAGCCACCAGTATCTGGCTGTGGTTTCAGTCGCAGCCAGAAGTCACAGGTGACAGCTCAAAGCAGCAGCGCCGTAGCATTCCGTCACGCCAGAGAGCCAAGCCTGTCGACCGACGTCGTGTTCCATTGTAAGAACGTCCCGTCTCGCGCTGTCGACGTACATCTTGAATCCTCACAGTCGTCTCTCATGTGTGTGGACAGATCAGTAGAGGAGCCAGCAGTTCAGAGTTCAAATGTTTAAATGTCTGTGAAATATTACGTGAATTAACTGCTAAGGTTATCACTCCCTAAGCTTACACACTACGTAACATAAATTATCCTAAGGACAAACACACACACCCATGCCCGAGGGAGGACTCGCACCTCCGCCGGGACCAGCCGCACAGTCCAGGACTGCAGCGCCTCAGACCGCTCGGCTAATCCCGCGCGGCAGCAGTTACAGTGAGAATTGCTTCTGGAAAAAGGCGACTACGGAACACGTACTGTGTTCGAACATTAACTGGCCATTAAAATTGCTACACCACGAAGATGACGTGCTACAGACGCGAAATTTAACCGACAGCAAGAAGATGCTGTGTTATGCAAATGATTAGCTTCTCAGAGCATTCACACAAGGTTGGCGCCGGTGGCGACACCTACCACCGGCTGACATGAGGAAAGTTTCCAACCGATTTCTCATACATAGTTGACCGGCGATGCCTGGTGAAACGTTGTTGTGATGCCTCGTGTAAGGAGGAGAAATGCGTACCATCATGTTTCCGACTTTCATAAAGGTCGGATTGTAGCCTATCGCGATTGCGGTTTATCGTATCGCGACATTGCTGCTCGCGTCGGTCGAGATCCGATGACCTCTAGCAGAATATGGAATCGGTGTGTCCAGGAGCGTAATACGGAACGCCGTGCTGCATCCCGACGGCCTCGTATCACTAGCAGTCGAGATGACAGGCATCTTATGCGCATGGCTGTAACGGATCGTGCAGCCACGTCTCGATCCCTGAGTCAGCAGATGGGGACGTTTGCAAGACGACAACCATCTGCACGAACAGTTCGACGACGCTTGCAGCAGCACGGACTATCAGCTCGGAGACCGTGGCTGCGGTTACCCTTGACGCTGCATCACAGACAGGAGCGCCTGCGATGGTGTACTCGACGACGAACTTGGGTGCACGAATGGCGAAATGTCATTTTTTGTGATGAATCCAGGTTCTGTTTACAGCATCACGATGGTCGCATCCGTGTTTGCAGTGAACTCATATTGGAAGCGTGTATTCGTCATCGCCATACTGGCGTATCACCTGGCGTGATGGTATGGGGTGCCATTGGTTACACGTCTCGGTCACCTCTTGTTCGCATTGACGGCACTTTGAACGGTGGACGTTGCATTTCAAACGTGTTACGACCCGTGGCTCTACCCTTCATCCGATCCCTGCGAAACCCTACATTTCAGCAGGATAATGCAGGACCAGCTCCTGTACGAGCCTTTCTGGATACAGAAAATGTTCGACTGCTGCCCTGGCCAGCACATTTTCCAGATCTCTCACCAATTGAAAACGTTTGGTGAATGGTGGCCGACCAACTGGCTCGTCACAATACGCCAGTCACTACTCTCGATGAACTGTGGTATCGTGTTGAAGCTGCATGGGCAGCTGTACCTGTACACGCCATCCGAGCTCTGTCTGACTCAATGCGCAGACGTATCGAGGCCGTTATTACGGCCAGAGGTGGTTGTTCTGGGTACTGATTTCTCAGGATCTATGCACCCAAACTGCGTGAAAATGGAATCACATGTCAGTTCTAATTTAATATATTTGTCCAATGAATACCCGTTTATCGCCTGCATTTGTTCTTGGTGTAGCAATTTTAATGGCCAGTAGTGTACATCCAAGAAAACGGTATTCAGCGCCAATTCACAAAATCTTATTCTTGTGCAACAGAACTGACGTTCTATTCACACGAAATAATGAGTTTATCGACAGGGATTTCAAATCATTTCCATATTTCCAACTTTCCATTGTGGTTTTCCACCGTTCCTGACAAGCATATTCCGCGCCTATGGAGTAGCACTTGTAGTGCGACCGGATTCGCGATTTCCTGTCAGAAAGGTCCACAGTGCAGAGTAATCGACGAAAAACTATCGAGAGTAAAACGGAAGTGTTGGAGACCCACTGCTGTCGCCGGTGTACAAAACCTGTTTAGGGGAGACCGTGATCGGCCCTCTTAGGCTGTTTGCAGATGATGCTGTCGTGCATCGTCTAGTAAAGTCATCAGAAGATCGAAACCAATTTGCAAAATAACGTAGAGAGAAATCTGTACGGTTCGAAAAGTGGAAATTGAACGTAAATAATGAAAAGTGGATGGTCATCCACGTGAGTACTAAATGGAATCCGCTAAAGTTCGGTTACACGATAAATCACACCTATTGAAGGGTACCTAATTCAACCAAATACGTAGGAATTACGAGGAACCTAAATTGGAACGATCACATAGATAATGTGGAAAAGGCAAACCGAAGTCCGCGCTTAGCCAGAAGATGCGACAGATCTGCTAAAGAGACTGACCGACCACTCCATGTTAGTCCGTCGTTACCGTCGCCAAATAGGGGACAGAGCGGCGCGGCTGTGATAAGAATTGGGGCGGTGGTCGTTGAAGCAAAGGCGTTCTTCGTCTATATTTGGAGAAATGATCATTGTAGTAAATGAAGAGGGACTATCCCGCAACGACAGATTTAAGTGTTCCTTTCCCCTGTGCGCTGCTCCAGAGTGCAACGGCAGACAAATAGTGTGACATCGTCATTTTTATCTGTTTTCCGTCATTTTCTTTCAGTTGCCTTGAATTCGTGAAGGTACGTGCCGTCTATGCAACTAAATGCAGGCGGTTTGTTTGTTGCCTTACGGGTTTCGCTGCATTTATTTGGGCAGTGGCCTGAAATACATGTTTCTTTTTATACACACAATAAACGTATTATGTGATAGATTTAATCTGCTGATATATTACCTTTGTTTTTTCTTGTTTTTTTAGGTTAGAAGCTACTTTTGTAGCACAACTTCCATATTGTGAATGTATCTTTCGTGTTACTTCAGATTTCGAGCGCTGCTAACACACATATCTGTGTTCCTGGTTACGTATTTGATAGTCTTCATACTCCAGTTAATCGAATCTGGCGTTGTTTATACACATGTCACATCACATGTTTGACTTTCACTGCCGTTCCGCGGTCAGCATTGTGTGTTCTCGGTGTGTAGTGTTGCCAACTGTTCTTGTGTCTTTGTCTTTTGTTTTCTGTTGTGTTTGGTGTTTTCATTTGGGGTGTGTGTGTGTGTGTGTGTGTGTGTGTGTGTGTGTGTGTGTGTGTGTGTGTGTGGTTCCACGAACCCTCTAGCAGGCACTTTAAATGTTCACACATAGGTGTCGAGTGACTGAAAATGTAGTTCAGACACCTATGAACATAACAAAGCAGTTGCAATCCGTATTCTAAAGACGAACTCGCACTGTATTGTACTGTATGATAATTTGTTATGATTCTCAACATCACATTTTTCACACTTGTTTCACTGGTACAAACATTTGAAGCCAAAGGAAGAACAGACGTAAGCGATACTTACTACAGACTAGTTTGCTGGGATGACAGGGGATGACATTTTCTCTTTGCTCAAGCCAGCTAATTACTAACACAACTTGTGTTTACCGTGTAACATATGACGAAGAAGAGTTGCAAATGTTAACAGAACCATTCCGCGTAGCATTTTGTCGGTTGCATTACCGAAAACGCCAACATTAGTCCTGACAAGTAGTTGGCGCTAAGAGGCGAAAACGTGTAACTTGTGTTGCAGTGTGCGGTTGACCTGAACACAGAAACCGGGTCCTTACACAGTCGACCTCCCTTGTATAAAACTCGCTCAAACGTCTGATTACCGTACAAATGAGTTCATGTCTTAAATATGTGATGTTAGGCATGTTAGTGAGGAAAAGCTTGAACTTATGACTGAAGTTTGTTGGTAGTTAAACAGTGAATGAGTGTTCTTTGACTAATTCGGGTTCCATTTGGAAAAAAGGTTGTTTTTTTCACGCATCTGGACGTTTACGGCGTCTTACCTCCTGAATTTGTCGTCGAACGATATAATTTTGCACGTACATTCGGTGTAGATAGTTCCTGCAAAGCGGTGTCGCCAATAGAGTTGGTAATAAAGAAGCAATAAATGACAACGTCATACCTCATTCTGAAATCGGAGTACGTGAAGAGCCAAAATGTAGTAGTCGGTGAACTTGTTTTCTTTTCATCATTTTGTGGGACTTGTCAGGGAGAAAAAGTCGCCTCAATGGCTGGAGTGTTTGTCTGGAAGTCGCTCACCGCTCTGGATAAACTGCAGTCGTTTCAAAGAAAAATGCCTTGTTTTCATGCTGCACATAGAAATTATTATTTATGGGTGCATAAGTAAAAATAAAAATTTCGGTATGCAGCATGCAAAAAAGGCATTTTCTTTGAAACGACTGCAGTTTATATAGAGCTGCTGCGAAAATTGCCACTACAAGAAACGTCTGGGTAATTTGGCCGTAGCGAGCCACACAGCTTCCGACTGTACCGCTTCTCTTACTGTGTTGAGGCCTTTAACGTAAGATTACACATCTTAATGAGTAGACTACGGTAGCACTTGACATTTTTAAAATCGCCGTGTATACATGGCGGGGAAGTGTGGGGGGGGGGGGGGGGGGGGGAGGGAATGTCCTAGAGCTCCTGCCGCATCCCAAATCTCAGTCTCCGTAATAACCCAACATATTTTGTCTGTCTTCGAGGTTAAATCCCTGCTGGGCAGGGAATGGAGTCAGAAGAAATTTTCTGTACTCTGAATCCATTTTACTTGCCTCTGCGCCTTGGGTTTGTCTATCTACTTACTTACGTACTCGCTGGTCATACCGGACTCGAGAGCCCATTACCGCAGCAACGTATTTTCGCCATCTGTCCCTGTCCTGGGCTATTTCCTTCCATTCACCTTCAGTACCTAGGCTCCTCAAATCAGCCTTCACGTTGTCCTCCCATCTACGACTCGGTCTCCCCACAGGACTTTTTCCCTCTGCCAGTACTCTGCGCGCTGCCCTGCCCTCATCCATTCGAGCTACGTGACCCGCCCATCGCAGCCTACCTGATTTAATAATACTGATCGTGTCAGGGCTCGAGTAGAGTTCGTGAACCTCTTCGTTATCCACTTTTCGCCACTCTCCGCTAACGTCATCCCTTTTTGCTCCGAAAATTTTCCTCAAAATTTTGTTTTCAAATACTCGAGACGTCTTTCCATTTTGCACAGTGAGGGACCAAGTCTCACACCCATACAACATAACTGGTAGAATAATACTTTTGTGTATTCTAATCTTTAAATTCCTAGACAATATCCGTGATGAAAGTAATCCATTCAGTGAGAAGTAGCACGCATTTGTCGCCCGTAAACTCTTCTTCAGTTCGGATTCGATCTCATTTCTCGAAGTGATGTCCACGCCTAGATACTTAAATGTGCTCACTTTTTCAAACTGCATGTCTCCAACTCTTAACATTTCCTGATCTACTGCTGTTGGCATTCTGGTAGTAACCAGGTATTTAGTTTTGTCTTCACTTATCCTTAGACCTACGTCTTCACTAGCCTCGATTAACGCATTCGCATTTGCTGTTACAGATTCTTTCCTATCGCTAATGATGTTTAGATCATCTGCATACCCTAGTGTCTTAATATTTCCATTTAACTCCACACCCTCCGAATTATCTGCTGCCATTCGTACAATATACTCTAGGACTAAATTAAAAAGTAGCGGAGACATGGCATCTCGCTGCTTAAGTCCGTTCTTTATTACAAATTCTTCTGACTCCAATTTCCCCATGCGTAGTCTACCTTTTGCGTTTCTCAAACTCGCTTCTACAAGTCTAACATACTTCTTTGGTATTCCAAGTTCCAAAAGAATTCTGTACAATTTTGACTGCAATACTGAATCATATGCTTTTGTAAAAACTATGAAAAGATTATGAACTGGTTTATTGTATTCCCATTTCTTTTCCAAAATTTGACGCAGGGTCAATATTTGGTCTACAGTTGATCTACAGTCACACATAACTTTGGGTATTCTTTCATGTGACGAAAACATAAAACTTGTCCGCTTTCTATGCCATCAATTATAGTATCTTTATAGTGTGTTGTTTGCCGGAACTCATTCGCTGTGTGTTCCAAACGGCACGCTCGTTTCAGAAGGGCCCCCCACCTACAGCTTCGGTCTACTCGCTGTTCTCTGGTAATCACCCAGCACTCCGAATCGTAGATGCTAATTCGATTTACATTTTCGGTTTTATTGGTGCTTCACAGGAAAGAAACGAAACGCGAAAGGTACACTTCAAACAGCCTTTGATTAAGCTGCACCAGACGACGCACAATCTTCAAAAACATACAAGCAAGTGAGGTGACGACGAAAGACATGTACAGTTAGACGGCGCAATGCGATTTTAAAACTGTGACGAATCGCGACTAGAAGTAGCTGTTGCAGCGAAAAGTAGCGTTCACAGAAATCACCGTTATCGCGAAGTGACAGTTTTAGCCCATCCCTGCCGGGGAACGTTTAGTCACGCGGTCTCTTGCGTGTGTTGACCGCGGACTGACGTCGGCTGACGTCACGGTTTTGCAACGGCCCCCTCCGTGGCCGCATTTGACTCTCTGTCCCTCCCTCCCTCCCAGACCCAAAGCAAGTGCTGTGTGTACCTTGCGGAGACGAGATGATTTCGTAACGCACCGCTCGCTCGCTATCTCGCACTGCACGCGCACACAATGCACCGCTTGGCAACACAGACGGCGGTTTTTCTTTTCTTCTGAGGTCTCTTCTCAGAACGGTAGTTCAGGTGGGGGAGTCCACTCTACTGCTTATGTCCTGAGACAGCAGTGGTGGGGCGATTCGACGAAACTGCAACGCAAGCATAGCGTCTATCACAATTAATGGCGTGTCGGTTCCTCGTAAAATGACATTAAAAAAAAGTGTGTGATACCTTATGGGACTTGACTGCTAAGGTCATCAGTCCCTAAGCTTACCTATTAGTTTACCTAAATTATCCTAAGGACGAACACACACACACACCCTTGCCCGAGGGAGGACTCGAACCTCCGCCGGGACCAGCCGCACAGTCCATGACTGCAGCGCCCAGACCGCTCGGCTAATCCCGCGGGGCTAAAATGACCTTCCATCGCCATCCTTGGTCCTCTACTGCCTGTGTATATCAATGACCTTTCATCGTTAACATTACCAAATGCCAAGCTTCTTCCGTTTTCAGATGATACAAACATAGCAACATGTAGCAAATATAGTATAGAGTACTCCGTCTTCAGGCCACGAGTGGCCTACCGGGACCATCCGACCGCCGTGTCATCCTCAAGGAGGATGCGGATAGGAGGGGCGTGGGGTCAGCACACCGCTCTCCCGGTCGTTACGATGGTTTTCTTGACCGAAGCCGCTACTATTCGGTCGAGTAGCTCCTCAATTGACACCACGGGGCTGAGTGCACCCCGAAAAATGGCAACAGCGCATGGCGGCCTGGATGGTCACCCATCCAGGTGCCGGCCACGCCCGACAGCGCTTAACTTCGGTGATCTCACGTGAACCGGTGTATCCACCTCGGTAAGGCCGTTGCCAAAGTATACAGTGAATCACTTTAATATTGGGACACTATGATATGCTAACCTTGCAGCCTCATAACTTTATTCGTAAAAAAACATATATCCAAGCATTATATTCCGTGATATGTCTTGTAAGTAATAGCATAAACTTTACTAACGTAACGTACGTAAGTTCTTTTATAATACTGTTTAAATACAACTCGGTCCTATATATTCGCGTTAGCTCAATATTCGGACACTTTGCAGAACTAATCATTTCAGGACAAGATTTTGTGGAACATGAAATGTTTCAATATCTTGTCGGGTAGCCATTCTGTTTTACCACTTCTTTCAAACGCTGCGGCATATTGCAAATGATCTTTTCTAAATAGTCCGCATGTGGACTGTCCCAATCTTCTTTTAATCGACGATACTGGTGCCTTTCTAATACGTCGCTCCACTTCTCAATGGGGTTAAGATCTGGTGATTGAGGTGGGGTTGTAGGACTTTGGGCCAATTGTACAACAAATATTCCTGCACTGCGCCAGCCTTACGCTTCGCGTCGTTGTGCTGGTAAAACTTGAACGTGTTTGATATCCACACGGTTCCAGCACTTTTCCGCAAATTGTTCTTCAATGTGTTCAAATAGACACATTTGTCCATAATACTGTCGACGAATAGCAATTCGCCCGGTCCAAATATCGACGTACAGCCCCAGACGAGAACGCTGTCACCCGCATGCTTTACAGTCGGTTCAGTATTTGTTGACTGTGAATTCTTCGTTCTTCTTCCGCCACACCATGCTTCGTCCATCCGACCCAAAGACGTTAAATTTACAGAATGAGATTTTCACTCTGCAGCGGAGTGTGCGCTGATATGATACTTCCTGGCAGATTGAAACTGTGTGCCCCCGACCGAGACTCGAACTCGGAACCTTTCCCTTTCTCGGGCAAGTGCTCTACCATCTGAGCTACCGAAGCACGACTCACGCCCGGTAATCACAGCTTTACTTCTGCCAGTACCTCGTCTCCTGCCTTCCAAACTTTACAGAAGCTCTCCTGCGAATCTTGCTTCGGTAGCTCAGATGGTAGAGCACTTGCCCGCGAAAGGCAAAGGTCCCGAGATCGAGTCTCGGTCGGGCACACAGTTTCAATCTGCCAGGAAGTTTCACGTTAAATTTACTTTCGTCGGCAAAACTGCCGTCGTTCCACCGTATTTCATCCTTCGCAATAAACTCCCTGGGCAAAGTACGATACCTTGTTCCGGTTCTGTTCACTCACGTACTGTTTCTTCACGGCCACTCTTCCACTGCAGCCGCTTTCGTTGAGGGCTCTTCGATCTGTTTGAGGATGCGCCCTTTCTCGCCAGCCTCGTTTAGCAGCTCACGTGACAAGCCGGCTGCACTGACTGACGGATCCTCCTTCATTTTCCGTATTAGCTGCGCAGCAGTTTGTCCACATGATTTACCTTTCGCGTTGCGACACAAGCTGTCTGTCGTACCTCGAAACTAGCGTTTGCTTTGCTTGGCGTTATGCCGTGTGGTCAGTCGGCCGCGCTTGTAAACACACACTTGCCGTCTGACCCGAGGTCTTCACCCCGGTGAGAGCGCTGGAAGCGGGTGCAGCCCTGCCATCCGTCCAGATAATAAAGTAACGTCACCATCGCTTTATTTCAGTCGCTTACTTAACGAGTAGTATACTATTATTTACTAGACACCTGGCTTCATATAATACGTGCAAATATACACTACTGGCCATTAAAATTGCTACACCAAGAAGAAGTGCAAATGATAAACAGGTATTCATTGGACAAATATATTATACTAGAACTGACATGTGATTACATTTTCACGCAATTTGGGTACACAGATCCTGAGAAATCAGTACCCAGAACAACCACCTCTGGCCGTAATAACGGCCTCGATACGTCTGCGCATTGAGTCAAACAGAGCTCGGATGGCGTGTACAGGTACAGCTGCCCATGCAGCTTCAACACGATACCACAGTTCATCAAGAGTAGTGACTGGCGTATTGTGACGAGCCAGTTGCTCGGCCGCCATTCTCCAGACCGTTTCAATTGGTGAGAGATCTGGAGAATGTGCTGGCCAGGGCAGCAGTCGAACATATTCTGTATCCAGAAAGGCCCGTACAGGACCTGCAACGTGCGGTCGTGCATTATCCTGCTGAAATGTAGGGTTTCGCAGGGATCGAATGAAGGGTAGAGCCAGTATGGCGATGACGAATACACGCTTCCAATGTGCGTTTACCGCCATGTCGCCAAACACGGATGCGGCCATCATGATGCTGTAAACAGAACCTGGATTCATCCGAAAAAATGACGTTTTGCCATTCGTGCACCCAGGTTCGTCGTCGAGTACACCATCGCAGGCGCTCCTGTCTGTGACGCAGCGTCAAGGGTAACCGCAGCCACGGTCTCCGAGCTGATAGTCCCTGCTGCTGCAAACGTCGTCGAACTGTTCGTGCAGATGGTTGTCGTCTTGCAAACGTCCCCATCTGTTGACTCGGGGATCGAGACGTGGCTGCACGATCCGTTACAGCCGTGCGGATAAGATGCCTGTCATCTCGACTGCTAGTGATACGAGGCCGTTGGGATCCAGCACGGCGTTCCGTATTACCCTCCTGAACCCACCGATTCCATATTCTGCTAACAGTCATTGGATCTCGACCGATGCGAGCAGCGATGTCGCGATACGATAAACCGCAATCGCGATAGGCTACAATCCGTCGTTTATCAAAGTCGGAGACGTGATGGTACGCATTTCTCCTCCTAACACGAGGCATTACAACAACGTTTCACTAGGCAACGCCGGTCAACTGCTGTTTGTGTATGAGAAATCGGTTGGAAACTTTGCTGATGTCAGCAAGTTGTAGGTGTCGCCACCGGCGCCAGCCTTGTGTGAATGCTCTGAAAAGCTAATCATTTGTATGTCACAGCATCTTCTTCCTGTCGCTTAAATTTCGCGTCTGTAGCACGTCATCTTCGTAGTCTAACAATTTTAATGGCCAGTACTGTAATTACCTCGCAGACAAAATTAATACTAAAATCAGGCTTTTTGAAGATGATCGACATATCTACAATGAAATACTGTCTGAAAAAGTTGAACAAGTATTCAGTCAGATATCGATAAGATTTCAAACCTGTGCAAAGATTGGCAACTTGTTCATACGGTAAAAAATGTAAAATTTTGCACATTACAGAACGAAAAACTGGCGTATCCTAAGATAATTTCAGTGAGTCACAGTTGGTGTCGATTAATTCGTACAAATACCTGTGTGTAATCCTTTGTAGGGATATGAAAAGGAGCGGTCACTTCATTCAGTGGCGGGTTAAGCAGGTCGGAGACTCAGGTCTACTGGTAGAAAAACACTGCGCAAAGTGCAGCCAGTCTAAAGGAGATGGCTTATAAATGGCGTACAACCGGTTCTAGAATACTGACCAAGTGTGTGGGACCTGAACCAGACAGGGCTAACAGCAGGCATCGATCGTATACAGAAAAGGGCAGCACGAACGGCCAAAGGTTTGTTTCATGCAAGGAAGAGCCTCACGGACGTGGGAAGAAAGTGAACTAGCAAACCGTTGAAGACAGATGTAAAGTCTCCCGAGAAAGTTTCAAGAACCGGCTTTAGATTGTGCCTCTAGGAATACACTAAAACCCCCTACCTATCGTTCACATGGGGATAACTTCAGTAAGATTAGAATATTTCCTGCACGAACAGACAATTCTTCCCGCGAACCGTACTTGAATGAAACGGGAAAAAAACCTTAACTGGAACAGTGACATGTACCCTCTGCCACGTACCTCAATGGTTCGCAGAGTATGTAGAGGCCTAAAATACAATTTCAGGTCGATTATGTTTTCTACGGAATCAGGAAGCAGTCACCATTGTAGTGCTGTTGCTATAAACATGTCCTGTGTACAAAAATATTCAAAATTGCTCTGACAAGGGAACCTTCCCATCGCACCCCCCTCAGATTTAGTTATAAGTTGGCACAGTGGATAGGCCTTGAAAAACTGAAAACAGATCAATTGAGAAAACAAGAAGTTGTGTGGAACTGTGAAAAAATAAGCAAAATATACAAACCGAGTAGTTCATAGGAAGATAGGCAACATCAAGGACACTGGGAGCGCAGGAGCGCCGTGGTCTCGTGGTAACGTGAGCAGCTGCGGAACGAAAGGACCTTGGTTTAAATCTTCCATCGAGTGAAAAGATTAATTTTTTATTTCCAGTTTATGTGACAAGCTCTTTATGTTTTCATCACTTTTTTGGGAGTGATTATCACATCCACAAGAAAATGTAAATCGGGCAAGGTAGAAGAATCTCTTTACCCCTTCGCCAAGTGTACAAGTTAGGTGGGTCGACAACATATTCCTGTCATGTGACGCACATGCCGTCACCAGTGTCGTATAGAATATATCAGACATGTTTTCCTGTGGAGGAATCGGTTGACCTATGACCTTGCGATCAAATGTTTTCGGTTCCCATTGGAGAGGCACGTCGTTTCGTCTACTAATCGCACGGTTTTGCGGTGCGGTCGCAAAACACAGACACTAAACTTATTACAGAGAACAAAGACGTCAATGAACGAACGGACAGATAATAACTATGCAAAAATAAAGAAAGTAAAACTTTCACTCTAGACAAGACTTGAACCAAGGACCTCTCGCTCAGCAGCTGCTCACGCTACCACGGGACCACGGCGCTACTGAGGTCACAGAATCCTTCATGTTGCCTATCTTGCGCATGGACTACTCAGTTTGTATATTTTGCTTATTTTTTTCATAGTTCCACACAACTTCTTCCTGTTTTCTCAATTGATCTGTGTTCAGTTTTTCAAGGCCTATCCACTGTGCCAACTTATAACTAAATCTGAGGGGGGTGCGATGGGGAGGTTCCCTTGTCAGCACAGTGAGCATGTCTGAAGTATTCATTTACAAAGCAAAACATCTGTCGGGTGCGGGATAGAGATCCTCCGACGTCATCTGTGTGGCCACAAATTGTTCCAAAATTGCAACGTAGTCTTCACCGCTGACCGTTTCTCGCATGACTAACGCCTCTGCTGCTTACTACACCTCAACAGCGACTTTGCGAGAATACAGCAGTTTTGGCTCACGTAAATGAAGATGTTTATTCACGTGGAAGTGAGCATCGTCTACGAACAAGAAGTAGCCAATAATATCAAACACTTCACTGTCGGTCATTGTGGACATCTGGTTCGCAAAGTCGGCTGGTACAGGTGTGGTCTAGTGGCTTTGGATTTCTAATTGACACGTGTGTAGGCGACGTCTGCTACCTACAACGCTTGAAACCATTATCTTGGATTTTGCTGACTAATTCCAGAAACGGTGGCGCCATTTTCAGGAGTAACAGCAGTTCGCCTGACGCCGACATTCCACATCTACATTCTCCTCTAGATCGTCAGCTACGCTGCCCTTCCGTTGCAATTTGGCGAATAGCTCACGGATCGTTAGCGAATCGGGGCTTTCCGGGACATTCCATCGCGCTTCAGAGCTGCGCCTCGTTGCGGTACGACTGTGTTCTCGCCTGCGCTATTCCGGTACCAGCAAACACGTTGTTCAGTTAAGTACAGGGGCGGTGGCAAGGGGGTGTCATATTACACTGGATAAAATGACTTCAGAAATCAACGAATATAATACTTCAACAGAATCAATTATAAAAAAAAAAAATAATTATGTAGCAATATAGGTTGCAATGTATTGGAAACACATTTTATTAAAAGAATAATAGTGGCAAATAGCTTACTACCTAAACCAATAAATATCATTTAACTTAAAATAGGCATCTTATTATTTATTAATACACATTTTTACACTAAACTCCAAAACAGTTATCAAAACTATTTTAAGCAACACCAAATTTTACCAATTTGTCGGTAGAGGACTTCCAACTCTCCAAGCCTTATTTCACTCCCCCAGCCGCCCCCCCCCCCCCCTTGACTGACTTCTAGGGTCACCCTGGTTGAATGCCCCGTTTCAGCCTCTTCTTTCTATGCTCTAACATCCATTCAGTTTCAGCGGTGGAACCGCATAACACCAAAACTCCAGAAATGCCAGGGTACGGAGAGACCGACAGTGGCGCTCCGAGTGGCCTGGCAGTGAACTTCGACTTCGGGGAGACCATCTGCAGTGTTTCTTTGCGAAATACGAGCACTAGATGCTGATATTTCTCATTTATGCTTTATGCAGCGGTCTGGTAGTCTGGTGGTAAAACGTATTTATTTGCAAAGCAAAGTATTGCAATTTCGACCGTGTGGCTGTTATCAAGTGGAAATTTTATTTCAGCCATGTTGGATAAAATTCAACCAAATGGAAATTATCTTCCTGATTACAACTTTGTGTGTATTGCTCTCTTCAATTTGCAGTGTAAACATGTCGCTCGCATTCTACTTAATTTTTACTTTCATCCCTGACAGTAGTTACCGCAAATGATTCCATATTTGCTTTTGTTTCGTACGAAATATAAGCTGGTTCCGTCGTAATGTGTTCTGCAGACTCCTTGTCTATTTGTTACTGCTCACGAATCTGCGTGCGAACTGCTCGATTTAAGTGCGCTGTAAGTATCTTTATAGTATTCCTTGTTAATATTGTTTCCATCCATTTGTCGTACTCAAGCATTCAATGGAGCCACCGACTTTGTCATAGACTTCTGCTAAAACGTATTGTCTGTAGTACGCGTTAGTAAACTGTGAAGACATTTGCGTAACTACTGTCGCACTTTCGCCATTTGCAAAGAAGAAAGCTCCACCCACCAAAACAACAACGCATCTACATCCATGCGTTGACCGCCTGGCAAGAAACTACGCCATCCGACGCTGGATTAATTCCGTGACAAGACGTAATAAAGCTGGATTCCAGTACCGTCAAAACCTGCTCACTTTGTGCGAGAAAATGCGAAAAACGGGTGCAAGCAAAAAACGTAGAACACGATCAATATACTTAACAATGCATTTAAATCGAGCACTTGTCCCACACATCCGTAAGGAATAACATAGACACCTAAGTCCACAGAATATCATGCAACGAATGTTTCGTGTGAAACAAACACTAATATGCTAAATTTACGCCACGCAGTATTACGAATGCGAGAAGAATGCAGTCAGAATACGAAAAACATATTTTACATGTAATTCAAAGAGTGCAATACACACGAAAAGTCGTAATCAGAAGCACAATGTCTGTTTCTATTAACTAGGAAGCGAAAAGAAACACGGAACACCAAAGTCAGCCAGTATTAAAGCGAAACAATGGACTGACATACGTGCAGCGCTCCAAGTGGACTGGCACCGAACCAACGTGAAGTGCCTGTACGAGTTGCGAACGTAGTTGAACGGTTGCTCTTCTAAACTGCGTCCCATGCGAGCAGACCAGTCGCTCCTCTACCTGTGGTTACTCTTACTTCAGATGCTTGGTTCTGTACAGAGATAACAGATCAATGTAGTCATAGGGTGGAGCTTTCATGACCCGCAGCTGATCCGCCGCGAATAGTCCTCCAGTCACAGTCACGCGTTCGTTACAGCTGCGAGTTAATAAAATACAAAGAAGTATGGAAAAAGATGAATGAATAACTTAATAATAAGGGTTTTAGTCTATTGATGTAGACGACAGAGAAATATGTCGAATACTGTTTATTCGAGAAAGAGCATCTCAAAAAGGATGTGGTCCTATGATATTCACTTAAAGTACAGATAAAAAAATACCCTTATCAAGTGGGGCAAAGTTCCGCTGAGAGCGTTACAAAAATGGTAGCAAAGTTCACATACTAAAGTCACCAAAGATAAAATTAAGCCCATTTCGTGAACACAATATTATCATACACGATACGAGGACTTAGTACCCCGTACTCTCCCAGTATTCTGAGTTCTGTAAATCAAGGGGAAAATGTTACGAGGCTTACTGTGGAACACATTCAGACCTATCGAAATATTAAGTGAGAGCATTGTAGCGGCTGTGCGGCTCAATCGCGCACGTTACTCTAGACAGGTTTGAGTCCTTCCAGAGCTCCGGAATCGCTCCCTCCAACTCGTCACCCGAAAAGTCGCAGTCTCCACTTGACTCCCATAGTGTTCCGCTTCAGTGTGCTGAAGACTGTCCCCATCAAAAATACAAAGTCTACAAGCTCTGGTTCAACTTTGTTGTTGTTGTTGTTTTCAGTCCTGAGACTGGTTTGATGCAGCTCTCCATGCTACTCAATC
This sequence comes from Schistocerca americana, assembly GCF_021461395.2. Lineage (NCBI taxonomy): Eukaryota > Metazoa > Arthropoda > Insecta > Orthoptera > Acrididae > Schistocerca > Schistocerca americana. The sequence continues at coordinate 207,388,800 of NC_060129.1, read as the reverse complement.
CTTTGCAAGCTCCTTCATCTCCCAGTACTTTTACCACAATAATATTGAAATAAATAAATGTCATAAACATACGGTCAGACTCCGATTACTAACAATAAATATAAGCAATAGTTAGTTCATAAGTAAATGAGCTAGCATTACTGCGCAAGTGATCCCACGATAAATAACAAGAGGCTATCGCTAAATATCATTTATACAATTACGTATGCCTTCTTAACACAAAGCATCTTTCGGTGCTCTTCTCAATTGTCGTTTCCGCTAACACGTGCAACTGACCCATTTTATATTAGCTGAGGTTTTTAATAGCACTTGCGATCGGAAAGTTAGTGCAAAATAGTAAACTGTTCATTAAAAAATACACAAGTATGACAATAGTGAGATATTTATGCTGTACTCATTTGCTGTGTAACTGAGGCAAATACGATGTTATGACAAACATTTGCATTATGAAAAGGGTATAAAAGAAGTCGCAAATCAGTAAATAAAATATACAGGTCGGTAGCTTGCAGGGGTGACAGCTACAGTGCAATGCTAACGTCAGAACGTTTTGTGGAAATCGCATGAAACTATTTCAAGTCGTTAGTCCAGAAGTTCATTGTGTAAATGTTTATTCGCTGTGAAACATAAACTTCCGCAGTTTTAAAGATATCAGCTTAATAAGTCACGGTTGCAATATACTGACACGAATTCCTTACAGACGAATGGAATAACTGGTTGAAGCCGACATCGGGGACGATACAGTTTGGATTCCGTAGAAATATTGGAACACGTGAGGCAATACTGACCCTACGACTTATCTTAGAAGAAAGATTAAGGAAAGGCAAACCTACGTTTCTAGCATTTGTGGACTAGGAGAAAGCTTTTGACAGTGTTGACTGGAATACTGTCTTTCAAATTCTGAAGGTGGCAGGGGTAAAATACAGGGAGCGAAAGGCTATTTACAATTTGTACAGAAAGCAGATGGCAGTTATAAGAGTGGATGGGCATGAATGGGAAGCAGTGGTTGGGGAGTGAGACAGGGTTGTAGCCTCTCCCCGATGTTATTCAACCTGTATATTGAGCAAGCAGTAAAGGAAACAAAAGAAAAATTCGGAGTAGGTATTAAAATCCATGGAGAAGAAATAAAAACTTTGAGGTTCGTCGATGACATTGTAATTCTGCCAGAGACAGCAAAGGACTTGGAAGAGCAGTTGAACGGAATTGACAGTGTCTTGAAAGGAGGTTATAAGATGAACATCAACAAAAGGAAAACGAGGATAATGGAATGTAGTCGAATTAAGTCGGGTGATGCTGAGGGAATTAGATTAGGAAATGAGGCACTTAAAGTAGTAAAGGAGTTTGGTATTTGTGTAGCAAAATAACTGATGATGGTCGAAGTAGAGAGGATATAAAATGTAGACTGGCAATGACAAGGAGAGCGTTTCTGAAGAAGAGAAATTTGTTAATACAGAGTATAGATTTGTCAGGAAATCTTTTCTAAAAGTAGCCATTCTATATTTCATATCCTCTCTACTTCGAGCATCATCAGTTATTTTGCTCCCAAAATAGCAAAACTCGCCTACTTCTTTAAGTGTCTCATTTCCTAATCTAATACCCTCAGCATCACCCGACTTAATTCGACTACATTCCATTATCGTCGTTTTGCTTTTGTTGATGTTCATCTTATATCCTCCTTTCAAGACGCTGTCCATTCCGTTCAACTGCTCTTCCAGGTCCTCTGCCGCCTCTTGACAGGATTACTATGCATGTATGTATGTGTGTGTGTTGTGATACTGACACAAAGTAGCCCTCACGACGGCGCCCGCGGTGTCTCGCTTCGAATGTATTATGCAGAAAGCAGAGGCGCGGGGAAACGGGTACTTTGCGCGCGCCAGTTCTTTTGTATTCGGACGCCGTCGCCGCCACCCCTAAACCGTAGAGAGAACGGGCGAGGCGGTTTCGTCAGCGAATTTCCCGCCGTGTCTCAGCGCTCGCGAATAGGCCGTGACGGAGCGTCGGGTCTGCTCTTTTTTTTTTATTTATAGCGCGGGCCGCGCTTTGGTTTCTGCTGCGACCCTTTTTTACTTTCGCGAGTCGCGGCGCGTTGGATCGTGAATCAGTCACGCGGCGACCTGTCAGAAGTCACAAGTGACTGGGAACCCGCGGTTTCCACAGTACCGAGCCACCAGTATCTGGCTGTGGTTTCAGTCGCAGCCAGAAGTCACAGGTGACAGCTCAAAGCAGCAGCGCCGTAGCATTCCGTCACGCCAGAGAGCCAAGCCTGTCGACCGACGTCGTGTTCCATTGTAAGAACGTCCCGTCTCGCGCTGTCGACGTACATCTTGAATCCTCACAGTCGTCTCTCATGTGTGTGGACAGATCAGTAGAGGAGCCAGCAGTTCAGAGTTCAAATGTTTAAATGTCTGTGAAATATTACGTGAATTAACTGCTAAGGTTATCACTCCCTAAGCTTACACACTACGTAACATAAATTATCCTAAGGACAAACACACACACCCATGCCCGAGGGAGGACTCGAACCTCCGCCGGGACCAGCCGCTCAGAACATGACTGCAGCGCCTCAGACTGCTCGGCTAAACCCGCGCGGCTGCAGTTACAGTGGCAACTGCTTCTGGAAATGGGCCTGTGTTCGAACATTATCAAATACACTACTGGCCATTAAAATTGCTACACCACGAAGATGACGTGCTACAGGCGGGAAATTTAACCGACAGGAAGAAGATGCTGTGATACGCAAATGATTGTCTTTACAGAGCATTTACACAAGGTTGGCGCCGGTGGCGACACCTACCACCGGCTGACATGAGGAAAGTTTCCAACCGATTTCTCATACATAGTTGACCGGCGATGCCTGGTGAAACGTCGTTGTGATGCCTCGTGTAAGGAGGAGAAATGCGTACCATCACGTTTCCGACTTTGATAAAGCTCGGATTGTAGCCTATCGCGATTGCTGTTTATCGTATCGCGACATTGCTGCTCGCGTCGGTCGAGATCCAATGACTGCTAGCAGAATATGGAATCGGTGGGTTCAGGTGGGTAATACGGAACGCCGCGCTGCATCCCGACGGCCTCGTATCACTAGCAGTCGAGATGACAGGCATCTTATGCGCATGGCTGTAACGGATCGTGCAGCCACGTCTCGATCCCTGAGTCAGCAGATGGGGACGTTTGCAAGACGACAACCATCTGCACGAACAGTTCGGCAACGTTTGCAGCAGCACGGACTATCAGCTCGGAGACCGTGGCTGCGGTTACTCTTGACGCTGCATCACCGACAGGAGCGCCTGCGATGGTGTACTCGACGACGAACTTGGGTGCACGAATGGCGAAATGTCATTTTTTGTGATGAATCCAGGTTCTGTTTACAGCATCACGATGGTCGCATCCGTGTTTGCAGTGAACGCATATTGAAAGCGTGTATTCGTCATCGCCATACTGGCGTATCACCTGGCGTGATGGTATGGGGTGCCATTGGTTACACGTCTCAGTCACCTCTTGTTCGCATTGACGGCACTTTGAACGGTGGACGTTGCATTTCAAACGTGTTACGACCCGTGGCTCTACCCTTCATCCGATCCCTGCGAAACCCTACATTTCAGCAGGATAATGCAGGACCAGCTCCTGTACGAGCCTTTCTGGATACAGAAAATGTTCGACTGCTGCCCTGGCCAGCACATTTTCCAGATCTCTCACCAATTGAAAACGTTTGGTGAATGGTGGCCGACCAACTGGCTCGTCACAATACGCCAGTCACTACTCTCGATGAACTGTGGTATCGTGTTGAAGCTGCACGGGCAGCTGTACCTGTACACGCCATCCGAGCTCTGTTTGACTCAATGCGCAGACGTATCGAGGCCGTTATTACGGCCAGAGGTGGTTGTTCTGGGTACTGATTTTTCAGGATCTATGCACCCAAACTGCGTGAAAATGGAATCACATGTCAGTTCTAATTTAATATATTTGTCCAATGAATACCCGTTTATCGCCTGCATTTGTTCTTGGTGTAGCAATTTTAATGGCCAGTAGTGTACATCCAAGAAAACGGTATTCAGCGCCAATTCACAAAATCTTATTCTTGTGCAACAGAACTGACGTTCTATTCACACGAAATAATGAGTTTATCGACAGGGATTTCAAATCATTTCCATATTTCCAACTTTCCATTGTGGTTTTCCACCGTTTCTGACAAGCATATTCCGCACCTATGGAGTAGCACTTGTAGTGCGACCGGATTCGTGATTTCCTGTCAGAAAGGTCCACAGTGCAGAGTAATCGACGAAAAACTATCGAGAGTAAAACGGAAGTGTTGGAGACCCACTGCTGTCGCCGGTGTACAAAACCTGTTTAGGGGAGACCGTGATCGGCCCTCTTAGGCTGTTTGCAGATGATGCTGTCGTGCATCGTCTAGTAAAGTCATCAGAAGATCGAAACCAATTTGCAAAATAACGTAGAGAGAAATCTGTACGGTTCGAAAAGTGGAAATTGAACGTAAATAATGAAAAGTGGATGGTCATCCACGTGAGTACTAAATGGAATCCGCTAAAGTTCGGTTACACGATAAATCACACCTATTTAAGGGTACCTAATTCAACCAAATACGTAGGAATTACGAGGAACCTAAATTGGAACGATCACATAGATAATGTGGAAAAGGCAAACCGAAGTCCGCGCTTAGCCAGAAGATGCGACAGATCTGCTAAAGAGACTGACCGACCACTCCATGTTAGTCCGTCGTTACCGTCGCCAAATAGGGGACAGAGCGGCGCGGCTGTGATAAGAATTGGGGCGGTGGTCGTTGAAGCAAAGGCGTTCTTCGTCTATATTTGGAGAAATGATCATTGTAGTAAATGAAGAGGGACTATCCCGCAACGACAGATTTAAGTGTTCCTTTCCCCTGTGCGCTGCTCCAGAGTGCAACGGCAGACAAATAGTGTGACATCGTCATTTTTATCTGTTTTCCGTCATTTTCTTTCAGTTGCCTTGAATTCGTGAAGGTACGTGCCGTCTATGCAACTAAATGCAGGCGGTTTGTTTGTTGCCTTACGGGTTTCGCTGCATTTATTTGGGCAGTGGCCTGAAATACATGTTTCTTTTTATACACACAATAAACGTATTATGTGATAGATTTAATCTGCTGATATATTACCTTTGTTTTTTCTTGTTTTTTTAGGTTAGAAGCTACTTTTGTAGCACAACTTCCATATTGTGAATGTATCTTTCGTGTTACTTCAGATTTCGAGCGCTGCTAACACACATATCTGTGTTCCTGGTTACGTATTTGATAGTCTTCATACTCCAGTTAATCGAATCTGGCGTTGTTTATACACATGTCACATCACATGTTTGACTTTCACTGCCGTTCCGCGATCAGCATTGTGTGTTCTCGGTGTGTAGTGTTGCCAACTGTTCTTGTGTCTTTGTCTTTTGTTTTCTGTTGTGTTTGGTGTTTTCATTTGGTGTGTGTGTGTGTGTGTGTGTGTGTGTGTGTGTGTGTGTGTGTGTGTGGTTCCACGAACCCTCTAGCAGGCACTTTAAATGTTCACACATAGGTGTCGAGTGACTGAAAATGTAGTTCAGACACCTATGAACATAACAAAGCAGTTGCAATCCGTATCCTAAAGACGAACTCGCACTGTATTGTACTGTATGATAATTTGTTATGATTCTCAACATCACATTTTTCACACTTGTTTCACTGGTACAAACATTTGAAGCCAAAGGAAGAACAGACGTAAGCGATACTTACTACAGACTAGTTTGCTGGGATGACAGGGGATGACATTTTCTCTTTGCTCAAGCCAGCTAATTACTAACACAACTTGTGTTTACCGTGTAACATATGACGAAGAAGAGTTGCAAATGTTAACAGAACCATTCCGCGTAGCATTTTGTCGGTTGCATTACCGAAAACGCCAACATTAGTCCTGACAAGTAGTTGGCGCTAAGAGGCGAAAACGTGTAACTTGTGTTGCAGTGTGCGGTTGACCTGAACACAGAAACCGGGTCCTTACACAGTCGACCTCCCTTGTATAAAACTCGCTCAAACGTCTGATTACCGTACAAATGAGTTCATGTCTTAAATATGTGATGTTAGGCATGTTAGTGAGGAAAAGCTTGAACTTATGACTGAAGTTTGTTGGTAGTTAAACAGTGAATGAGTGTTCTTTGACTAATTCGCGTTCCATTTGGAAAAAAGGTTGTTTTTTTCACGCATCTGGACGTTTACGGCGTCTTACCTCCTGAATTTGTCGTCGAACGATATAATTTTGCACGTACATTCGGTGTAGATAGTTCCTGCAAAGCGGTGTCGCCAATAGAGTTAGTAGTAAAGAAGCAATAAATGACAACGTCATACCTCATTCTGAAATCGGAGTACGTGATACGTGAAGAGCCAAAATGTAGTAGTCGGTAAACTTGTTTTCTTTTCATCATTTTGTGGGACTTGTCAGGGAGAAAAAGTCGCCTAAATGGCTGGAGTGTTTGTCTGGAAGTCGCTCACCGCTCTCGTGCTGCTCAACATTGTCTGGATAAACTGCAGTCGTTTCAAAGAAAAATGCCTTGTTTTCATGCTGCACATAGAAATTATTATTTATGGGTGCATAAGTAAAAATAAAAATTTCGGTATGCAGCATGCAAAAAAGGTATTTTCTTTGAAACGACTGCAGTTTATATAGAGCTGCTGCGAAAATTGCCACTACAAGAAACGTCTGGGTAATTTGGCCGTAGCGAGCCACACGGCTTCTGACTGTACCGCTTCTCTTACTGTGTTGAGGCCTTTAACGTAAGATTACACATCTTAATGAGTAGACTACGGTAGCACTTGACATTTTTAAAATCGCCGTGTATACATGGCGGGGAAGTGTGTGTGTGTGTGTGGGGGGGGGGGGGGGGGGGGGGAATGTCCTAGAGCTCCTGCCGCATCCCAAATCTCAGTCTCCGTAATAACCCAACATATTTTGTCTGTCTTCGAGGTTAAATCCCTGCTGGGCAGGGAATGGAGTCAGAAGAAATTTTCTGTACTCTGAATCCATTTTACTTGCCTCTGCGCCTTGGGTTTGTCTATCTACTTACTTACGTACTCGCTGGTCATACCGGACTCGAGAGCCCATTAGCGCAGCAACGTATTTTCGCCATCTGTCCCTGTCCTGGGCTATTTCCTTCCATTCACCTTCAGTACCTAGGCTCCTCAAATCAGCCTTCACGTTGTCCTCCCATCTACGACTCGGTCTCCCCACAGGACGTTTTCCCTCCACCAGTACTCTGCGCGCTGCCCTGCCCTCATCCATTCGAGCTACGTGACCCGCCCATCGCAGCCTACGTGATTTAATAATACTGATTGTGTCACGGCTTGAGTAGAGTTCGTGAACCTCTTCGTTATCCACTTTTCGCCACTCTCCGCTAACGTCATCCCTTTTTGCTCCGAAAATTTTCCTCAAAATTTTGTTTTCAAATACTCGAAACGGCTTTCCATTTTGCACAGTGAGAGACCAAGTCTCACACCCATACAACATAACTGGTAGAATAATACTTTTGTGTATTCTAATCTTTAAATTCCTAGACAATATCCGTGATGAAAGTAATCCATTCAGTGAGAAGTAGCACGCATTTGCCGCCCGTAAACTCTTCTTCAGTTCGGATTCGATCTCATTTCTCGAAGTGATGTCCACGCCTAGATACTTAAATGTGTTCACTTTTTCAAACTGCATGTCTCCAACTCTTAACATTTCCTGATCTACTGCTGTTGGCATTCTGGTAGTAACCAGGTATTTAGTTTTGTCTTCACTTATCCTTAGACCTACGTCTTCACTAGCCTCGATTAACGCATTCGCATTTGCTGTTACAGATTCTTTCCTATCGCTAATGATGTTTAGATCATCTGCATACCCTAGTGTCTTAATATTTCCATTTAACTCCACACCCTCCGAATTATCTGCTGCCATTCGTACAATATATTCTAGGACTAAATTAAAAAGTAGCGGAGACATAGCATCTCGCTGCTCAAGTCCGTTCTTTATTACAAATTCTTCTGACTCCAATTTCCCCATGCGTAGTCTACCTTTTGCGTTTCTCAAACTCGCTTCTACAAGTCTAACATACTTCTTTGGTATCCCAAGTTCCAAAAGAATTCTGTACAATTTTGACTGCAATACTGAATCATATGCTTTTGTAAAAACTATGAAAAGATTATGAACTGGTTTATTGTATTCCCATTTCTTTTCCAAAATTTGACGCAGGGTCAATATTTGGTCTACAGTTGATCTACAGTCACACATAACTTTGGGTATTCTTTCATGTGACGAAAACATAAAACTTGTCCGCTTTCTATGCCATCAATTATAGTATCTTTATAGTGTGTTGTTTGCCGGAACTCATTCGCTGTGTGTTCCAAACGGCACGCTCATTTCAGAAGGGGCCCCCACCTACGGCTTCAGTCTACTCGCTGTTCTCCGGTAATCACCCAGCACTCCGAATCGTAGATGCTAATTCGATTTACATTTTCGGTTTTATTGGTGCTTCACAGGAAAGAAACGAAACGCGAAAGGTACACTTCAAACAGCCTTTGATTTAGCTGCACCAGACGACGCACAATCTTCAAAGACATACAAGCAAGTGAGGGGACGACGAAAGACATGTACAGTTAGACGGCGCAATGCGATTTTAAAACTGTGACGAATCGCGACTAGAAGTAGCTGTTGCAGCGAAAAGTAGCGTTCACAGAAATCACCGTTATCGCGAAGTGACAGTTTTAGCCCATCCCTGCCGGGGAACGTCTAGTCACGCGCTCCCTCTTGCGTGTGTTGACCGCGGACTGACGTCGGCTGACGTCACGGTTTTGCAACGGCCCCCTCCGTGGCCGCATTTGACTCTCTGTCCCTCCCTCCCTCCCTCCCAGACCCAAAGCAAGTGCTGTGTGTACCTTGCGGAGACGAGATGATTTCGTAACGCACCGCTCGCTCGCTATCTCGCACTGCACCGCTTGGCAACACAGACGGCGGTTTTTCTTTTTTCCTGAGGTCTCTTCTCAGAACGGTAGTTCAGGTGGGGGAGTCCACTCTACTTCTTATGTCCTGAGACACAGCAGTGGTGGGGCGATTCGACCAAACTGCAACGCAAGCATAGCGTCTATCACAATTAATGGCGTGTCGGTTCCTCGTAAAATGACATTAAAAAAAAAGTGTGTGATACCTTATGGGACTTGACTGCTAAGGTCATCAGTCCCTAAGCTCACCTATTAGTTAACCTAAATTATCCTAAGGACGAACACACACACACACCCTTGCCCGAGGGAGGACTCGAACCTCCGCCGGGACCAGCCGCACACTCCAATGACTGCAGCGCCCAGACCGCTCGGCTAATCCCGCGGGGCTAAAATGACCTTCCATCGCCATCCTTGGTCCTCTACTGCCTGTGTATATCAATGACCTTTCATCGTTAACATTACCAAATGCCAAGCTTCTTCCGTTTTCAGATGATACAAACATAGCAACATGTAGCAAATATAGTATAGAGTACTCCGTCTTCAGGCCACGAGTGGCCTACCGGGACCATCCGACCGCCGTGTCATCCTCAAGGAGGATGCGGATAGGAGGGGCGTGGGGTCAGCACACCGCTCTCCCGGTCGTTACGATGGTTTTCTTGACCGAAGCCGCTACTATTCGGTCGAGTAGCTCCTCAATTGACACCACGGGGCTGAGTGCACCCCGAAAAATGGCAACAGCGCATGGCGGCCTGGGTGGTCACCCATCCAGGTGCCGGCCACGCCCGACAGCGCTTAACTTCGGTGATCTCACGTGAACCGGTGTATCCACCTCGGTAAGGCCGTTGCCAAAGTATACAGTGAATCACTTTAATATTGGGACACTATGATATGCTAACCTTGCAGCCTCATAACTTTATTCGTAAAAAAACATATATCCAAGCATTATATTCCGTGATATGTCTTGTAAGTAATAGCATAAACTTTACTAACGTAACGTACGTAAGTTCTTTTATAATACTGTTTAAATACAACTCGGTCCTATATATTCGCGTTAGCTCAATATTCGGACACTTTGCAGAACTAATCATTTCAGGACAAGATTTTGTGGAACATGAAATGTTTCAATATCTTGTCGGGTAGCCATTCTGTTTTACCACTTCTTTCAAACGCTGCGGCATATTGCAAATGATTTTTTCTAAATAGTCCGCATGTGGACTGTCCCAATCTTCTTTTAATCGACGATACTGGTGCCTTTCTAATACGTCGCTCCACTTCTCAATGGGGTTAAGATCTGGTGATTGAGGTGGGGTTGTAGGACTTTGGGCCAATTGTACAACAAATATTCCTGCACTGCGCCAGCCTTACGCTTCGCGTCGTTGTGCTGGTAAAACTTGAACGTGTTTGATATCCACACGGTTCCAGCACTTTTCCGCAAATTGTTCTTCAATGTGTTCAAATAGACACATTTGTCCATAATACTGTCGACGAATAGCAATTCGCCCGGTCCAAATATCGACGTACAGCCCCAGACGAGAACGCTGTCACCCGCATGCTTTACAGTCGGTTCAGTATTTGTTGACTGTGAATTCTTCGTTCTTCTTCCGCCACACCATGCTTCGTCCATCCGACCCAAAGACGTTAAATTTACAGAATGAGATTTTCACTCTGCAGCGGAGTGTGCGCTGATATGATACTTCCTGGCAGATTGAAACTGTGTGCCCCCGACCGAGACTCGAACTCGGAACCTTTCCCTTTCTCGGGCAAGTGCTCTACCATCTGAGCTACCGAAGCACGACTCACGCCCGGTAATCACAGCTTTACTTCTGCCAGTACCTCGTCTCCTGCCTTCCAAACTTTACAGAAGCTCTCCTGCGAATCTTGCTTCGGTAGCTCAGATGGTAGAGCACTTGCCCGCGAAAGGCAAAGGTCCCGAGATCGAGTCTCGGTCGGGCACACAGTTTCAATCTGCCAGGAAGTTTCACGTTAAATTTACTTTCGTCGGCAAAACTGCCGTCGTTCCACCGTATTTCATCCTTCGCAATAAACTCCCTGGGCAAAGTACGATACCTTGTTCCGGTTCTGTTCACTCACGTACTGTTTCTTCACGGCCACTCTTCCACTGCAGCCGCTTTCGTTGAGGGCTCTTCGATCTGTTTGAGGATGCGCCCTTTCTCGCCAGCCTCGTTTAGCAGCTCACGTGACAAGCCGGCTGCACTGACTGACGGATCCTCCTTCATTTTCCGTATTAGCTGCGCAGCAGTTTGTCCACATGATTTACCTTTCGCGTTGCGACACAAGCTGTCTGTCGTACCTCGAAACTAGCGTTTGCTTTGCTTGGCGTTATGCCGTGTGGTCAGTCGGCCGCGCTTGTAAACACACACTTGCCGTCTGACCCGAGGTCTTCACCCCGGTGAGAGCGCTGGAAGCGGGTGCAGCCCTGCCATCCGTCCAGATAATAAAGTAACGTCACCATCGCTTTATTTCAGTCGCTTACTTAACGAGTAGTATACTATTATTTACTAGACACCTGGCTTCATATAATACGTGCAAATATACACTACTGGCCATTAAAATTGCTACACCAAGAAGAAGTGCAAATGATAAACAGGTATTCATTGGACAAATATATTATACTAGAACTGACATGTGATTACATTTTCACGCAATTTGGGTACACAGATCCTGAGAAATCAGTACCCAGAACAACCACCTCTGGCCGTAATAACGGCCTCGATACGTCTGCGCATTGAGTCAAACAGAGCTCGGATGGCGTGTACAGGTACAGCTGCCCATGCAGCTTCAACACGATACCACAGTTCATCAAGAGTAGTGACTGGCGTATTGTGACGAGCCAGTTGCTCGGCCGCCATTCTCCAGACCGTTTCAATTGGTGAGAGATCTGGAGAATGTGCTGGCCAGGGCAGCAGTCGAACATATTCTGTATCCAGAAAGGCCCGTACAGGACCTGCAACGTGCGGTCGTGCATTATCCTGCTGAAATGTAGGGTTTCGCAGGGATCGAATGAAGGGTAGAGCCAGTATGGCGATGACGAATACACGCTTCCAATGTGCGTTTACCGCCATGTCGCCAAACACGGATGCGGCCATCATGATGCTGTAAACAGAACCTGGATTCATCCGAAAAAATGACGTTTTGCCATTCGTGCACCCAGGTTCGTCGTCGAGTACACCATCGCAGGCGCTCCTGTCTGTGACGCAGCGTCAAGGGTAACCGCAGCCACGGTCTCCGAGCTGATAGTCCCTGCTGCTGCAAACGTCGTCGAACTGTTCGTGCAGATGGTTGTCGTCTTGCAAACGTCCCCATCTGTTGACTCGGGGATCGAGACGTGGCTGCACGATCCGTTACAGCCGTGCGGATAAGATGCCTGTCATCTCGACTGCTAGTGATACGAGGCCGTTGGGATCCAGCACGGCGTTCCGTATTACCCTCCTGAACCCACCGATTCCATATTCTGCTAACAGTCATTGGATCTCGACCGATGCGAGCAGCGATGTCGCGATACGATAAACCGCAATCGCGATAGGCTACAATCCGTCGTTTATCAAAGTCGGAGACGTGATGGTACGCATTTCTCCTCCTAACACGAGGCATTACAACAACGTTTCACTAGGCAACGCCGGTCAACTGCTGTTTGTGTATGAGAAATCGGTTGGAAACTTTGCTGATGTCAGCAAGTTGTAGGTGTCGCCACCGGCGCCAGCCTTGTGTGAATGCTCTGAAAAGCTAATCATTTGTATGTCACAGCATCTTCTTCCTGTCGCTTAAATTTCGCGTCTGTAGCACGTCATCTTCGTAGTCTAACAATTTTAATGGCCAGTACTGTAATTACCTCGCAGACAAAATTAATACTAAAATCAGGCTTTTTGAAGATGATCGACATATCTACAATGAAATACTGTCTGAAAAAGTTGAACAAGTATTCAGTCAGATATCGATAAGATTTCAAACCTGTGCAAAGATTGGCAACTTGTTCATACGGTAAAAAATGTAAAATTTTGCACATTACAGAACGAAAAACTGGCGTATCCTAAGATAATTTCAGTGAGTCACAGTTGGTGTCGATTAATTCGTACAAATACCTGTGTGTAATCCTTTGTAGGGATATGAAAAGGAGCGGTCACTTCATTCAGTGGCGGGTTAAGCAGGTCGGAGACTCAGGTCTACTGGTAGAAAAACACTGCGCAAAGTGCAGCCAGTCTAAAGGAGATGGCTTATAAATGGCGTACAACCGGTTCTAGAATACTGACCAAGTGTGTGGGACCTGAACCAGACAGGGCTAACAGCAGGCATCGATCGTATACAGAAAAGGGCAGCACGAACGGCCAAAGGTTTGTTTCATGCAAGGAAGAGCCTCACGGACGTGGGAAGAAAGTGAACTAGCAAACCGTTGAAGACAGATGTAAAGTCTCCCGAGAAAGTTTCAAGAACCGGCTTTAGATTGTGCCTCTAGGAATACACTAAAACCCCCTACCTATCGTTCACATGGGGATAACTTCAGTAAGATTAGAATATTTCCTGCACGAACAGACAATTCTTCCCGCGAACCGTACTTGAATGAAACGGGAAAAAAACCTTAACTGGAACAGTGACATGTACCCTCTGCCACGTACCTCAATGGTTCGCAGAGTATGTAGAGGCCTAAAATACAATTTCAGGTCGATTATGTTTTCTACGGAATCAGGAAGCAGTCACCATTGTAGTGCTGTTGCTATAAACATGTCCTGTGTACAAAAATATTCAAAATTGCTCTGACAAGGGAACCTTCCCATCGCACCCCCCTCAGATTTAGTTATAAGTTGGCACAGTGGATAGGCCTTGAAAAACTGAAAACAGATCAATTGAGAAAACAAGAAGTTGTGTGGAACTGTGAAAAAATAAGCAAAATATACAAACCGAGTAGTTCATAGGAAGATAGGCAACATCAAGGACACTGGGAGCGCAGGAGCGCCGTGGTCTCGTGGTAACGTGAGCAGCTGCGGAACGAAAGGACCTTGGTTTAAATCTTCCATCGAGTGAAAAGATTAATTTTTTATTTCCAGTTTATGTGACAAGCTCTTTATGTTTTCATCACTTTTTTGGGAGTGATTATCACATCCACAAGAAAATGTAAATCGGGCAAGGTAGAAGAATCTCTTTACCCCTTCGCCAAGTGTACAAGTTAGGTGGGTCGACAACATATTCCTGTCATGTGACGCACATGCCGTCACCAGTGTCGTATAGAATATATCAGACATGTTTTCCTGTGGAGGAATCGGTTGACCTATGACCTTGCGATCAAATGTTTTCGGTTCCCATTGGAGAGGCACGTCGTTTCGTCTACTAATCGCACGGTTTTGCGGTGCGGTCGCAAAACACAGACACTAAACTTATTACAGAGAACAAAGACGTCAATGAACGAACGGACAGATAATAACTATGCAAAAATAAAGAAAGTAAAACTTTCACTCTAGACAAGACTTGAACCAAGGACCTCTCGCTCAGCAGCTGCTCACGCTACCACAGGACCACGGCGCTACTGAGGTCACAGAATCCTTCATGTTGCCTATCTTGCGCATGGACTACTCAGTTTGTATATTTTGCTTATTTTTTTCATAGTTCCACACAACTTCTTCCTGTTTTCTCAATTGATCTGTGTTCAGTTTTTCAAGGCCTATCCACTGTGCCAACTTATAACTAAATCTGAGGGGGGTGCGATGGGGAGGTTCCCTTGTCAGCACAGTGAGCATGTCTGAAGTATTCATTTACAAAGCAAAACATCTGTCGGGTGCGGGATAGAGATCCTCCGACGTCATCTGTGTGGCCACAAATTGTTCCAAAATTGCAACGTAGTCTTCACCGCTGACCGTTTCTCGCATGACTAACGCCTCTGCTGCTTACTACACCTCAACAGCGACTTTGCGAGAATACAGCAGTTTTGGCTCACGTAAATGAAGATGTTTATTCACGTGGAAGTGAGCATCGTCTACGAACAAGAAGTAGCCAATAATATCAAACACTTCACTGTCGGTCATTGTGGACATCTGGTTCGCAAAGTCGGCTGGTACAGGTGTGGTCTAGTGGCTTTGGATTTCTAATTGACACGTGTGTAGGCGACGTCTGCTACCTACAACGCTTGAAACCATTATCTTGGATTTTGCTGACTAATTCCAGAAACGGTGGCGCCATTTTCAGGAGTAACAGCAGTTCGCCTGACGCCGACATTCCACATCTACATTCTCCTCTAGATCGTCAGCTACGCTGCCCTTCCGTTGCAATTTGGCGAATAGCTCACGGATCGTTAGCGAATCGGGGCTTTCCGGGACATTCCATCGCGCTTCAGAGCTGCGCCTCGTTGCGGTACGACTGTGTTCTCGCCTGCGCTATTCCGGTACCAGCAAACACGTTGTTCAGTTAAGTACAGGGGCGGTGGCAAGGGGGTGTCATATTACACTGGATAAAATGACTTCAGAAATCAACGAATATAATACTTCAACAGAATCAATTATAAAAAAAAAAAATAATTATGTAGCAATATAGGTTGCAATGTATTGGAAACACATTTTATTAAAAGAATAATAGTGGCAAATAGCTTACTACCTAAACCAATAAATATCATTTAACTTAAAATAGGCATCTTATTATTTATTAATACACATTTTTACACTAAACTCCAAAACAGTTATCAAAACTATTTTAAGCAACACCAAATTTTACCAAT
Source organism: Schistocerca americana (assembly GCF_021461395.2). Classification (NCBI taxonomy): domain Eukaryota; kingdom Metazoa; phylum Arthropoda; class Insecta; order Orthoptera; family Acrididae; genus Schistocerca; species Schistocerca americana. The sequence continues at coordinate 207,373,102 of NC_060129.1, read as the reverse complement.
TTGTCGGTAGAGGACTTCCAACTCTCCAAGCCTTATTTCACTCCCCCAGCCGCCCCCCCCCCCCCCCCCCTTGACTGACTTCTAGGGTCACCCTGGTTGAATGCCCCGTTTCAGCCTCTTCTTTCTATGCTCTAACATCCATTCAGTTTCAGCGGTGGAACCGCATAACACCAAAACTCCAGAAATGCCAGGGTACGGAGAGACCGACAGTGGCGCTCCGAGTGGCCTGGCAGTGAACTTCGACTTCGGGGAGACCATCTGCAGTGTTTCTTTGCGAAATACGAGCACTAGATGCTGATATTTCTCATTTATGCTTTATGCAGCGGTCTGGTAGTCTGGTGGTAAAACGTATTTATTTGCAAAGCAAAGTATTGCAATTTCGACCGTGTGGCTGTTATCAAGTGGAAATTTTATTTCAGCCATGTTGGATAAAATTCAACCAAATGGAAATTATCTTCCTGATTACAACTTTGTGTGTATTGCTCTCTTCAATTTGCAGTGTAAACATGTCGCTCGCATTCTACTTAATTTTTACTTTCATCCCTGACAGTAGTTACCGCAAATGATTCCATATTTGCTTTTGTTTCGTACGAAATATAAGCTGGTTCCGTCGTAATGTGTTCTGCAGACTCCTTGTCTATTTGTTACTGCTCACGAATCTGCGTGCGAACTGCTCGATTTAAGTGCGCTGTAAGTATCTTTATAGTATTCCTTGTTAATATTGTTTCCATCCATTTGTCGTACTCAAGCATTCAATGGAGCCACCGACTTTGTCATAGACTTCTGCTAAAACGTATTGTCTGTAGTACGCGTTAGTAAACTGTGAAGACATTTGCGTAACTACTGTCGCACTTTCGCCATTTGCAAAGAAGAAAGCTCCACCCACCAAAACAACAACGCATCTACATCCATGCGTTGACCGCCTGGCAAGAAACTACGCCATCCGACGCTGGATTAATTCCGTGACAAGACGTAATAAAGCTGGATTCCAGTACCGTCAAAACCTGCTCACTTTGTGCGAGAAAATGCGAAAAACGGGTGCAAGCAAAAAACGTAGAACACGATCAATATACTTAACAATGCATTTAAATCGAGCACTTGTCCCACACATCCGTAAGGAATAACATAGACACCTAAGTCCACAGAATATCATGCAACGAATGTTTCGTGTGAAACAAACACTAATATGCTAAATTTACGCCACGCAGTATTACGAATGCGAGAAGAATGCAGTCAGAATACGAAAAACATATTTTACATGTAATTCAAAGAGTGCAATACACACGAAAAGTCGTAATCAGAAGCACAATGTCTGTTTCTATTAACTAGGAAGCGAAAAGAAACACGGAACACCAAAGTCAGCCAGTATTAAAGCGAAACAATGGACTGACATACGTGCAGCGCTCCAAGTGGACTGGCACCGAACCAACGTGAAGTGCCTGTACGAGTTGCGAACGTAGTTGAACGGTTGCTCTTCTAAACTGCGTCCCATGCGAGCAGACCAGTCGCTCCTCTACCTGTGGTTACTCTTACTTCAGATGCTTGGTTCTGTACAGAGATAACAGATCAATGTAGTCATAGGGTGGAGCTTTCATGACCCGCAGCTGATCCGCCGCGAATAGTCCTCCAGTCACAGTCACGCGTTCGTTACAGCTGCGAGTTAATAAAATACAAAGAAGTATGGAAAAAGATGAATGAATAACTTAATAATAAGGGTTTTAGTCTATTGATGTAGACGACAGAGAAATATGTCGAATACTGTTTATTCGAGAAAGAGCATCTCAAAAAGGATGTGGTCCTATGATATTCACTTAAAGTACAGATAAAAAAATACCCTTATCAAGTGGGGCAAAGTTCCGCTGAGAGCGTTACAAAAATGGTAGCAAAGTTCACATACTAAAGTCACCAAAGATAAAATTAAGCCCATTTCGTGAACACAATATTATCATACACGATACGAGGACTTAGTACCCCGTACTCTCCCAGTATTCTGAGTTCTGTAAATCAAGGGGAAAATGTTACGAGGCTTACTGTGGAACACATTCAGACCTATCGAAATATTAAGTGAGAGCATTGTAGCGGCTGTGCGGCTCAATCGCGCACGTTACTCTAGACAGGTTTGAGTCCTTCCAGAGCTCCGGAATCGCTCCCTCCAACTCGTCACCCGAAAAGTCGCAGTCTCCACTTGACTCCCATAGTGTTCCGCTTCAGTGTGCTGAAGACTGTCCCCATCAAAAATACAAAGTCTACAAGCTCTGGTTCAACTTTGTTGTTGTTGTTGTTTTCAGTCCTGAGACTGGTTTGATGCAGCTCTCCATGCTACTCAATCCTTTGCAAGCTCCTTCATCTCCCAGTACTTTTACCACAATAATATTGAAATAAATAAATGTCATAAACATACGGTCAGACTCCGATTACTAACAATAAATATAAGCAATAGTTAGTTCATAAGTAAATGAGCTAGCATTACTGCGCAAGTGATCCCACGATAAATAACAAGAGGCTATCGCTAAATATCATTTATACAATTACGTATGCCTTCTTAACACAAAGCATCTTTCGGTGCTCTTCTCAATTGTCGTTTCCGCTAACACGTGCAACTGACCCATTTTATATTAGCTGAGGTTTTTAATAGCACTTGCGATCGGAAAGTTAGTGCAAAATAGTAAACTGTTCATTAAAAAATACACAAGTATGACAATAGTGAGATATTTATGCTGTACTCATTTGCTGTGTAACTGAGGCAAATACGATGTTATGACAAACATTTGCATTATGAAAAGGGTATAAAAGAAGTCGCAAATCAGTAAATAAAATATACAGGTCGGTAGCTTGCAGGGGTGACAGCTACAGTGCAATGCTAACGTCAGAACGTTTTGTGGAAATCGCATGAAACTATTTCAAGTCGTTAGTCCAGAAGTTCATTGTGTAAATGTTTATTCGCTGTGAAACATAAACTTCCGCAGTTTTAAAGATATCAGCTTAATAAGTCACGGTTGCAATATACTGACACGAATTCCTTACAGACGAATGGAATAACTGGTTGAAGCCGACATCGGGGACGATACAGTTTGGATTCCGTAGAAATATTGGAACACGTGAGGCAATACTGACCCTACGACTTATCTTAGAAGAAAGATTAAGGAAAGGCAAACCTACGTTTCTAGCATTTGTGGACTAGGAGAAAGCTTTTGACAGTGTTGACTGGAATACTGTCTTTCAAATTCTGAAGGTGGCAGGGGTAAAATACAGGGAGCGAAAGGCTATTTACAATTTGTACAGAAAGCAGATGGCAGTTATAAGAGTGGATGGGCATGAATGGGAAGCAGTGGTTGGGGAGTGAGACAGGGTTGTAGCCTCTCCCCGATGTTATTCAACCTGTATATTGAGCAAGCAGTAAAGGAAACAAAAGAAAAATTCGGAGTAGGTATTAAAATCCATGGAGAAGAAATAAAAACTTTGAGGTTCGTCGATGACATTGTAATTCTGCCAGAGACAGCAAAGGACTTGGAAGAGCAGTTGAACGGAATTGACAGTGTCTTGAAAGGAGGTTATAAGATGAACATCAACAAAAGGAAAACGAGGATAATGGAATGTAGTCGAATTAAGTCGGGTGATGCTGAGGGAATTAGATTAGGAAATGAGGCACTTAAAGTAGTAAAGGAGTTTGGTATTTGTGTAGCAAAATAACTGATGATGGTCGAAGTAGAGAGGATATAAAATGTAGACTGGCAATGACAAGGAGAGCGTTTCTGAAGAAGAGAAATTTGTTAATACAGAGTATAGATTTGTCAGGAAATCTTTTCTAAAAGTAGCCATTCTATATTTCATATCCTCTCTACTTCGAGCATCATCAGTTATTTTGCTCCCAAAATAGCAAAACTCGCCTACTTCTTTAAGTGTCTCATTTCCTAATCTAATACCCTCAGCATCACCCGACTTAATTCGACTACATTCCATTATCGTCGTTTTGCTTTTGTTGATGTTCATCTTATATCCTCCTTTCAAGACGCTGTCCATTCCGTTCAACTGCTCTTCCAGGTCCTCTGCCGCCTCTTGACAGGATTACTATGCATGTATGTATGTGTGTGTGTTGTGATACTGACACAAAGTAGCCCTCACGACGGCGCCCGCGGTGTCTCGCTTCGAATGTATTATGCAGAAAGCAGAGGCGCGGGGAAACGGGTACTTTGCGCGCGCCAGTTCTTTTGTATTCGGACGCCGTCGCCGCCACCGCTAAACCGTAGAGAGAACGGGCGAGGCGGTTTCGTCAGCGAATTTCCCGCCGTGTCTCAGCGCTCGCGAATAGGCCGTGACGGAGCGTCGGGTCTGCTCTTTTTTTTTTATTTATAGCGCGGGCCGCGCTTTGGTTTCTGCTGCGACCCTTTTTTACTTTCGCGAGTCGCGGCGCGTTGGATCGTGAATCAGTCACGCGGCGACCTGTCAGAAGTCACAAGTGACTGGGAACCCGCGGTTTCCACAGTACCGAGCCACCAGTATCTGGCTGTGGTTTCAGTCGCAGCCAGAAGTCACAGGTGACAGCTCAAAGCAGCAGCGCCGTAGCATTCCGTCACGCCAGAGAGCCAAGCCTGTCGACCGACGTCGTGTTCCATTGTAAGAACGTCCCGTCTCGCGCTGTCGACGTACATCTTGAATCCTCACAGTCGTCTCTCATGTGTGTGGACAGATCAGTAGAGGAGCCAGCAGTTCAGAGTTCAAATGTTTAAATGTCTGTGAAATATTACGTGAATTAACTGCTAAGGTTATCACTCCCTAAGCTTACACACTACGTAACATAAATTATCCTAAGGACAAACACACACACCCATGCCCGAGGGAGGACTCGAACCTCCGCCGGGACCAGCCGCTCAGAACATGACTGCAGCGCCTCAGACTGCTCGGCTAATCCCGCGCGGCTGCAGTTACAGTGGCAACTGCTTCTGGAAATGGGCCTGTGTTCGAACATTATCAAATACACTACTGGCCATTAAAATTGCTACACCACGAAGATGACGTGCTACAGACGGGAAATTTAACCGACATTAAGAAGATGCTGTGATACGCAAATGATTGTCTTTACAGAGCATTTACACAAGGTTGGCGCCGGTGGCGACACCTACCACCGGCTGACATGAGGAAAGTTTCCAACTGATTTCTCATACATAGTTGACCGGCGATGCCTGGTGAAACGTCGTTTTGATGCCTCGTGTAAGGAGGAGAAATGCGTACCATCACGTTTCCGACTTTGATAAAGCTCGGATTGTAGCCTATCGCGATTGCGGTTTATCGTATCGCGACATTGCTGCTCGCGTCGGTCGAGATCCAATGACTGCTAGCAGAATATGGAATCGGTGGGTTCAGGTGGGTAACACGGAACGCCGTGCTGGATCCCAACGGCCTCGTATCACTAGCAGTCGAGATGACAGGCATCTTATGCGCATGGCTGTAACGGATCGTGCAGCCACGTCTCGATCCCTGAGTCAGCAGATGGGGACCTTTGCGAGACGACAACCATCTGCACGAACAGTTCGGCAACGTTTGCAGCAGCACGGACTATCAGCTCGGAGACCGTGGCTGCGGTTACTCTTGACGCTGCATCACAGACAGGAGCGCCTGCGATGGTGTACTCGACGACGAACTTGGGTGCAGGAATGGCGAAATGTCATTTTTTGTGATGAATCCAGGTTCTGTTTACAGCATCACGATGGTCGCATCCGTGTTTGCAGTGAACGCATATTGGAAGCGTGTATTCGTCATCGCCATACTGGCGTATCACCTGGCGTGATGGTATGGGGTGCCATTGGCTACACGTCTCGGTCACCTCTTGTTCGCATTGACGGCACTTTGAACGGTGGACGTTGCATTTCAAACGTGTTACGACCCGTGGCTCTACCCTTCATCCGATCCCTGCGAAACCCTACATTTCAGCAGGATAATGCAGGACCAGCTCCTGTACGAGCCTTTCTGGATACAGAAAATGTTCGACTGCTGCCCTGGCCAGCACATTTTCCAGATCTCTCACCAATTGAAAACGTTTGGTGAATGGTGGCCGACCAACTGGCTCGTCACAATACGCCAGTCACTACTCTCGATGAACTGCGGTATCGTGTTGAAGCTGCACGGGCAGCTGTACCTGTACACGCCATCCGAGCTCTGTTTGACTCAATGCCCAGGCGTATCGAGGCCGCTATTACGGCCAGAGGTGGTTGTTCTGGGTACTGATTTCTCAGGATCTATGCACCCAAACTGCGTGAAAATGGAATCACATGTCAGTTCTAATTTAATATATTTGTCCAATGAATACCCGTTTATCGCCTGCATTTGTTCTTGGTGTAGCAATTTTAATGGCCAGTAGTGTACATCCAAGAAAACGGTATTCAGCGCCAATTCACAAAATCTTATTCTTGTGCAACAGAACTGACGTTCTATTCACACGAAATAATGAGTTTATCGACAGGGATTTCAAATCATTTCCATATTTCCAACTTTCCATTGTGGTTTTCCACCGTTCCTGACAAGCATATTCCGCGCCTATGGAGTAGCACTTGTAGTGCGACCGGATTCGTGATTTCCTGTCAGAAAGGTCCACAGTGCAGAGTAATCGACGAAAAACTATCGAGAGTAAAACGGAAGTGTTGGAGACCCACTGCTGTCGCCGGTGTACAAAACCTGTTTAGGGGAGACCGTGATCGGCCCTCTTAGGCTGTTTGCAGATGATGCTGTCGTGCATCGTCTAGTAAAGTCATCAGAAGATCGAAACCAATTTGCAAAATAACGTAGAGAGAAATCTGTACGGTTCGAAAAGTGGAAATTGAACGTAAATAATGAAAAGTGGATGGTCATCCACGTGAGTACTAAATGGAATCCGCTAAAGTTCGGTTACACGATAAATCACACCTATTTAAGGGTACCTAATTCAACCAAATACGTAGGAATTACGAGGAACCTAAATTGGAACGATCACATAGATAATGTGGAAAAGGCAAACCGAAGTCCGCGCTTAGGCAGAAGATGCGACAGATCTGCTAAAGAGACTGTCCGTCGTTACCGTCGCCAAATAGGGGACAGAGCGGCGCGGGTGTGATAAGAATTGGGGCGGTGGTCGTTGAAGCAAAGGCGTTCTTCGTCTATATTTGGAGAAATGATCATTGTAGTAAATGAAGAGGGATTATCCCGCAACGACAGATTTAAGTGTTCCTTTCCCCTGTGCGCTGCTCCAGAGTGCAACGGCAGACAAATAGTGTGACATCGTCATTTTTATCTGTTTTCCGTCATTTTCTTTCAGTTGCCTTGAATTCGTGAAGGTACGTGCCGTCTATGCAACTAAATGCAGGCGGTTTGTTTGTTGCCTTACGGGTTTCGCTGCATTTATTTGGGCAGTGGCCTGAAATACATGTTTCTTTTTATACACACAATAAACGTATTATGTGATAGATTTAATCTGCTGATATATTACCTTTGTTTTTTCTTGTTTTTTAGGTTAGAAGCTACTTTTGTAGCACAACTTCCATATTGTGAATGTATCTTTCGTGTTACTTCAGATTTCGAGCGCTGCTAACACACATATCTGTGTTCCTGGTTACGTATTTGATAGTCTTCATACTCCAGTTAATCGAATCTGGCGTTGTTTATACACATGTCACATCACATGTTTGACTTTCACTGCCGTTCCGCGATCAGCATTGTGTGTTCTCGGTGTGTAGTGTTGCCAACTGTTCTTGTGTCTTTGTCTTTTGTTTTCTGTTGTGTTTGGTGTTTTCATTTGGTGTGTGTGTGTGTGTGTGTGTGTGTGTGTGTGTGTGTGTGTGTGTGTGTGTGTGTGTGTGGTTCCACGAACCCTCTAGCAGGCACTTTAAATGTTCACACATAGGTGTCGAGTGACTGAAAATGTAGTTCAGACACCTATGAACATAACAAAGCAGTTGCAATCCGTATCCTAAAGACGAACTCGCACTGTATTGTACTGTATGATAATTTGTTATGATTCTCAACATCACATTTTTCACACTTGTTTCACTGGTACAAACATTTGAAGCCAAAGGATGAACAGACGTAAGCGATACTTACTACAGACTAGTTTGCTGGGATGACAGGGGATGACATTTTCTCTTTGCTCAAGCCAGCTAATTACTAACACAACTTGTGTTTACCGTGTAACATATGACGAAGAAGAGTTGCAAATGTTAACAGAACCATTCCGCGTAGCATTTTGTCGGTTGCATTACCGAAAACGCCAACATTAGTCCTGACAAGTAGTTGGCGCTAAGAGGCGAAAACGTGTAACTTGTGTTGCAGTGTGCGGTTGACCTGAACACAGAAACCGGGTCCTTACACAGTCGACCTCCCTTGTATAAAACTCGCTCAAACGTCTGATTACCGTACAAATGAGTTCATGTCTTAAATATGTGATGTTAGGCATGTTAGTGAGGAAAAGCTTGAACTTATGACTGAAGTTTGTTGGTAGTTAAACAGTGAATGAGTGTTCTTTGACTAATTCGCGTTCCATTTGGAAAAAAGGTTGTTTTTTTCACGCATCTGGACGTTTACGGCGTCTTACCTCCTGAATTTGTCGTCGAACGATATAATTTTGCACGTACATTCGGTGTAGATAGTTCCTGCAAAGCGGTGTCGCCAATAGAGTTGGTAATAAAGAAGCAACAAATGACAACGGCCGGCCGAAGTGGCCGTGCGGTTAAAGGCGCTGCAGTCTGGAACCGCAAGACCGCTACGGTCGCAGGTTCGAATCCTGCCTCGGGCATGGATGTTTGTGATGTCCTTAGGTTAGTTAGGTTTAACTAGTTCTAAGTTCTAGGGGACTAATGACCTCAGCAGTTGAGTCCCATAGTGCTCAGAGCCATTTGAGCCAGCCAAATGACAACGTCATACCTCATTCTGAAATCGGAGTACGTGAAGAGCCAAAATGTAGTAGTCGGTAAACTTGTTTTCTTTTCATCATTTTGTGGGACTTGTCAGGGAGAAAAAGTCGCCTAAATGGCTGGAGTGTTTGTCTGGAAGTCGCTCACCGCTCTGGATAAACTGCAGTCGTTTCAAAGAAAAATGCCTTGTTTTCATGCTGCACATAGAAATTATTATTTATGGGTGCATAAGTAAAAATAAAAATTTCGGTATGCAGCATGCAAAAAAGGTATTTTCTTTGAAACGACTGCAGTTTATATAGAGCTGCTGCGAAAATTGCCACTACAAGAAACGTCTGGGTAATTTGGCCGTAGCGAGCCACACGGCTTCTGACTGTACCGCTTCTCTTACTGTGTTGAGGCCTTTAACGTAAGATTACACATCTTAATGAGTAGACTACGGTAGCACTTGACATTTTTAAAATCGCCGTGTATACATGGCGGGGAAGTGTGTGGGGGGGGGGGGGGGGGGGGGGGGAGGAGGGAATGTCCTAGAGCTCCTGCCGCATCCCAAATCTCAGTCTCCGTAATAACCCAACATATTTTGTCTGTCTTCGAGGTTAAATCCCTGCTGGGCAGGGAATGGAGTCAGAAGAAATTTTCTGTACTCTGAATCCATTTTACTTGCCTCTGCGCCTTGGGTTTGTCTATCTACTTACTTACGTACTCGCTGGTCATACCGGACTCGAGAGCCCATTACCGCAGCAACGTATTTTCGCCACCTGTCCCTGTCCTGGGCTATTTCCTTCCATTCCCCTTCAGTACCTAGGCTCCTCAAATCAGCCTTCACGTTGTCCTCCCATCTGCGCCTCGGTCTCCCCACAGGACGTTTTCCCTCCACCAGTACTCTGCGCGCTGCCCTGCCCTCATCCATTCGAGCTACGTGACCCGCCCATCGCAGCCTACGTGATTTAATAATACTGATTGTGTCAGGGCTCGAGTAGAGTTCGTGAACCTCTTCGTTATCCACTTTTCGCCACTCTCCGCTAACGTCATCCCTTTTTGCTCCGAAAATTTTCCTCAAAATTTTGTTTTCAAATACTCGAAACGGCTTTTCATTTTGCACAGTGAGGGACCAAGTCTCACACCCGTACAACATAACTGGTAGAATAATACTTTTGTGTATTCTAATCTTTAAATTCCTAGACAATATCCGTGATGAAAGTAATCCATTCAGTGAGAAGTAGCACGCATTTGCCGCCCGTAAACTCTTCTTCAGTTCGGATTCGATCTCATTTCTCGAAGTGATGTCCACGCCTAGATACTTAAATGTGTTCACTTTTTCAAACTGCATGTCTCCAACTCTTAACATTTCCTGATCTACTGCTGTTGGCATTCTAATAGTAACCAGGTATTTAGTTTTGTCTTCACTTATCCTTAGACCTACGTCTCCACTAGCCTCGATTAACGCATTCGCATTTGCTGTTACAGATTCTTTCCTATCGCTAATGATGCTTAGATCATCTGCATACCCTAGTGTCTTAATATTTCCATTTAACTCCACACCCTCCGAATTATCTGCTGCCATTCGTACAATATATTCTAGGACTAAATTAAAAAGTAGCGGAGACATGGCATCTCGCTGCTTAAGTCCGTTCTTTATTACAAATTCTTCTGACTCCAATTTCCCCATGCGTAGTCTACCTTTTGCGTTTCTCAAACTCGCTTCTACAAGTCTAACATACTTCTTTGGTATTCCAAGTTCCAAAAGAATTCTGTACAATTTTGACTGCAATACTGAATCATATGCTTTTGTAAAAACTATGAAAAGATTATGAACTGGTTTATTGTATTCCCATTTCTTTTCCAAAATTTGACACAGGGTCAATATTTGGTCTACAGTTGATCTACAGTCACACATAACTTTGGGTATTCTTTCATGTGACGAAAACATAAAACTTGTCCGCTTTCTATGCCATCAATTATAGTATCTTTATAGTGTGTTGTTTGCCGGAACTCATTCGCTGTGTGTTCCAAACGGCACGCTCGTTTCAGAAGGGCCCCCCACCTACAGCTTCGGTCTACTCGCTGTTCTCCGGTAATCACCCAGCACTCCGAATCGTAGATGCTAATTCGATTTACATTTTCGGTTTTATTGGTGCTTCACAGGAAAGAAACGAAACGCGAAAGGTACACTTCAAACAGCCTTTGATTTAGCTGCACCAGACGACGCACAATCTTCAAAAACATACAAGCAAGTGAGGGGACGACGAAAGACATGTACAGTTAGACGGCGCAATGCGATTTTAAAACTGTGACGAATCGCGACTAGAAGTAGCTGTTGCAGCGAAAAGTAGCGTTCACAGAAATCACCGTTATCGCGAAGTGACAGTTTTAGCCCATCCCTGCCGGGGAACGTTTAGTCACGCGGTCTCTTGCGTGTGTTGACCGCGGACTGACGTCGGCTGACGTCACGGTTTTGCAACGGCCCCCTCCGTGGCCGCATTTGACTCTCTGTCCCTCTCTCCCTCCCTCCCAGACCCAAAGCAAGTGCTGTGTGTACCTTGCGGAGACGAGATGACTTCGTAACGCACCGCTCGCTCGCTCGCTATCTCGCAATGCACCGCTTGGCAACACAGACGGCGGTTTTTCTTTTCTTCTGAGGTCTCTTCTCAGAACGGTAGTTCAGGTGGGGGAGTCCACTCTACTTCTTATGTCCTGAGACACAGCAGTGGTGGGGCGATTCGACCAAACTGCAACGCAAGCATAGCGTCTATCACAATTAATGGCGTGTCGGTACCTCGTAAAATGACATTAAAAAAAAAGTGTGTGATACCTTATGGGACTTGGCTGCTAAGGTCATCAGTCCCTAAGCTTACCTATTAGTTAACCTAAATTATCCTAAGGACGAACACACACACACCCTTGCCCGAGGGAGGACTCGAACCTCCGCCGGGACCAGCCGCACACTCCAATGACTGCAGCGCCCAGACCGCTCGGCTAATCCCGCGCGGCTAAAATGACCTTCCATCGCCATCCTTGGTCCTCTACTGCCTGTGTATATCAGTGACCTTTCATCGTTAACATTACCAAATGCCAAGCTTCTTCCGTTTTCAGATGATACAAACATAGCAACATGTAGCAAATATAGTATAGAGTACTCCGTCTTCAGGCCACGAGTGGCCTACCGGGACCATCCGACCGCCGTGTCATCCTCAAGGAGGATGCGGATAGGAGGGGCGTGGTGTCAGCACACCGCTCTCCCGGTCGTTACGATGGTTTTCTTGACCGAAGCCGCTACTATTCGGTCGAGTAGCTCCTCAATTGACACCACGGGGCTGAGTGCACCCCGAAAAATGGCAACAGCGCATGGCGGCCTGGGTGGTCACCCATCCAGGTGCCGGCCACGCCCGACAGCGCTTAACTTCGGTGATCTCACAGGAACCCGTGTATCCACTGCGGCAGGGCCGTTGCCAAAGTATACAGTGAATCACTTTAATATTCGGACACCATGATATGCTAACCTTGCAGCCTCATAACTTTATTCGTAAAAAAACATATATCCAAGCATTATATTCCGTGATATGTCTTGTAAGTAATAGCATAAACTTTACTAACGTAACGTACGTAAGTTCTTTTATAATACTGTTTAAATACAACTCGGTCCTATATATTCGCGTTAGCTCAATATTCGGACACTTTGGAGAACTAATCATTTCAGGACAAGATTTTGTGGAACATGAAATGTTTCAATATCTTGTCGGGTAGCCATTCTGTTTTACCACTTCTTTCAAACGCTGCGGCATATTGCAAATGATCTTTTCTAAATAGTCCGCATGTGGACTGTCCCAATCTTTTTTTAATCGACGATACTGGTGCCTTTCTAATACGTCGCTCCACCTCTCAATGGTGTTAAGATCTGGTGATTGAGGTGGGGTTGTAGGACTTTGGGCCAGTTGTACAACAAATATTCGTGCACAGCGCCAGCCTTACGCTTCGCGTCGTTGTGCTGGTAAAACTTGAACGTGTTTGATATCCACACGGTTCCAGCACTTTTCCGCAAATTGTTCTTCAATGTGTTCAAATAGACACATTTGTCCATAATACTGTCGACGAAGAGCAATTCGCACGGTCCAAATATCGATATACAGCCCCAGACGAGAACGCTGTCACCCGCATGCTTTACAGTCGGTTCAGTATTTGTTGACTGTGAATTCTTCGTTCTTCTTCCGCCACACCATGCTTCGTCCATCCGACCCAAAGACGTTAAATTCACAGAATGAGATTTTCACTCTGCAGCGGAGTGTGCGCTGATATGATACTTCCTGGCAGATTGAAACTGTGTGCCCGACCGAGACTCGAACTCGGGACCTTTGCCTTTCGCGGGCAAGTGCTCTACCAACTGAGCTACCGAAGCACGACTCACGCCCCGTCCTCACAGCTTTATTTCTGCCAGTATCTCGACTCCTACCTTCCAGACTTTACAGAAGCTCTCCTGCGAATCTTGCTTCGGTAGCTCAGTTGGTAGAGCACTTGCCCGCGTAAGGCAAAGGTCCCGAGTTCGAGTCTCGGTCGGGCACACAGTTTCAATCTGCCAGGAAGTTTCACGTTAAATTTACTTTCGTCGGCAAAACTGCCGTCGTTCCACCGTATTTCATCCTTCGCAATAAACTCCCTGGGCAAAGTACGATAACTTGTTCCGGTTCTGCCCATTCACGTACTGTTTCTTCACGGCCACTCTTCCACTGCAGCCGCTTTCGTTGAGGGCTCTTCGATCTGTTTGAGGATGCGCCCTTTCTCGCCAGCCTCGTTTAGCAGCTCACGTGACAAGCCGGCTGCACTGACTGACGGATCCTCCTTCATTTTCCGTATTAGCTGCGCAGCAGTTTGTCCACATGATTTACCTTTCGCGTTGCGACACAAGCTGTCTGTCGTACCTCGAAACTAGCGTCTGCTTTGCTTGGCGTTATGCCGTGTGGTCAGTCGGCCGCGCTTGCAAACACACACTTGCCGTCTGCCCCGAGGTCTCCACCCCGGTGAGAGCGCTGGAAGCGGGTGCAGCCCTGCCATCCGTCCAGATATTAAAGTAACGTCACCATCGCTTTATTTCAGTCGCATTACTTAACGAGTAGTATACTATTATTTACTAGACACCTGGCTTCATATAATACGTGCATATATACACTACTGGCCATTAAAATTGCTACACCAAGAAGAAATGCAAATGATAAACGGGTATTCATTGGACAAATATATTATACTAGAACTGACATGTGATTACATTTTCACGCAATTTGGGTACACAGATCCTGAGAAATCAGTACCCAGAACAACCACCTCTGGCCGTAATAACTGCCTCGATACGCTTGGGCATGGAGTCAAACAGAGCTCGGATGGCGTGTACAGGTACAGCTGCCCGTGCAGCTTCAACACGATACCACAGTTCATCAAGAGTAGTGACTGGCGTATTGTGACGAGCCAGTTGCTCGGCCGCCATTCTCCAGACCGTTTCAATTGGTGAGAGATCTGGAGAATGTGCTGGCCAGGGCAGCAGTCGAACATTTTCTGTATCCAGAAAGGCCCGTACAGGACCTGCAACGTGCGGTCGTGCATTATCCTGCTGAAATGTAGGGTTTCGCAGGGATCGAATGAAGGGTAGAGCCAGTATGGCGATGACGAATACACGCTTCCAATGTGCGTTTACCGCCATCTCGCCAAACACGGATGCGGCCATCATGATGCTGTAAACAGAACCTGGATTCATCAGAAAAAATGACGTTTTGCCATTCGTGCACCCAGGTTCGTCGTCGAGTACACCGTCGCAATCGCTCCTGTCTGTGTGCAGCGTCAAGGGTAACCGCAGCCACGGTCTCCGAGCTGATAGTCCGTGCTGCTGCAAACGTCGTCGAACTGTTCGTGCAGATGGTTGTTGTCTTGCAAACGTCCCCACCTGTTGACTCGGGGATCGAGACGTGGCTGCACGATCCGTTACAGCCGTGCGGATAAGATGTCGGTCATCTCGACTGCTAGTGATACGAGGCCGTTGGGATCCAGCACGGCGTTCCGTATTAGCCTCCTGAACCCTCCGATTCCATATTCTGCTAACAGTCATTGGATCTCGACCGATGCGAGCAGCGATGTCGCGATACGATAAACCGCAATCGCGATAGGCTACAATCCGTCGTTTATCAAAGTCGGAGACGTGATGGTACGCATTTCTCCTCCTAACACGAGGCATTACAACAACGTTTCACTAGGCAACGCCGGTCAACTGCTGTTTGTGTATGAGAAATCGGTTGGAAACTTTGCTGATGTCAGCAAGTTGTAGGTGTCGCCACCGGCGCCAGCCTTGTGTGAATGCTCTGAAAAGCTAATCATTTGTATGTCACAGCATCTTTTTCCTGTCGCTTAAATTTCGCGTCTGTAGCACGTCATCTTCGTAGTCTAACAATTTTAATGGCCAGTACTGTAATTACCTCGCAGACAAAATTAATACTAAAATCAGGCTTTTTGAAGATGATGGACATATCTACAATGAAATACTGTCTGAAAAAGTTGAACAAGTATTCAGTCAGATATCGATAAGATTTCAAACCTGTGCAAAGATTGGCAACTTGTTCAAACGGTAAAAAATGTAAAATTTTGCACATTACAGAACGAAAAACTGGCGTATCCTAAGATAATTTCAGTGAGTCACAGTTGGTGTCGATTAATTCGTACAAATACCTGTGTGTAATCCTTTGTAGGGATATGAAAAGGAGCGGTCACTTCATTCAGTGGCGGGTTAAGCAGGTCGGAGACTCAGGTCTACTGGTAGAAGAACACTGCGCAAAGTGCAGCCAGTCTAAAGGAGATGGCTTATAAATGACGTACAACCGGTTCTAGAATACTGACCAAGTGTGTGGGACCTGAACCAGACAGGGCTAATAGCAGGCATCGATCGTATACAGAAAAGGGCAGCACGAACGGCCAAAGGTTTGTTTCATGCAAGGAAGAGCCTCACGGACGTGGGAAGAAAGTGAACTAGCAAACCGTTGAAGACAGATGTAAAGTCTCCCGAGAAAGTTTCAAGAACCGGCTTTAGATTGTGCCTCTAGGAATACACTAAAACCCCCCTACCTATCGTTCACATGGGGATAACTTCAGTAAGATTAGAATATTTCCTGCACGAACAGACAATTCTTCCCGCGAACCGTACTTGAATGAAACGGGAAAAAAACCTTAACTGGCACAGTGACATGTACCCTCTGCCACGTACCTCAATGGTTCGCAGAGTATGTAGAGGCCTAAAATACAATTTCAGGTCGATTATGTTTTCTACGGAATCAGGAAGCAGTCACCATTGTAGTGCTGTTGCTATAAACATGTCCTGTGTACAAAAATATTCAAAATTGCTCTGACAAGGGAACCTTCCCATCGCACCCCCCTCAGATTTAGTTACAAGTTGGCACAGTGGATAGGCCTTGAAAAACTGAAAACAGATCAATTGAGAAAACAAGAAGTTGTGTGGAACTGTGAAAAAATAAGCAAAATATACAAACCGAGTAGTTCATAGGAAGATAGGCAACATCAAGGACACTGGGAGCGCAGGAGCGCCGTGGTCTCGTGGTAACGTGAGCAGCTGCGGAACGAAAGGACCTTGGTTTAAATCTTCCATCGAGTGAAAAGATTGATTTTTTTATTTCCAGTTTATGTGACAAGCTCTTTATGTTTTCATCACTTTTTTGGGAGTGATTATCACATCCACAAGAAAATGTAAATCGGGCAAGGTAGAAGAATCTCTTTACCCCTTCGCCAAGTGTACAAGTTAGGTGGGACGACAACATATTCCTGTCATGTGACGCACATGCCGTCACCAGTGTCGTATAGAATATATCAGACGTGTTTTCCTGTGGAGGAATCGGTTGACCTATGACCTTGCGATCAAATGTTTTCGGTTCCCATTGGAGAGGCACGTCGTTTCGTCTACTAATCGCACGGTTTTGCGGTGCGGTCGCAAAACACAGACACTAAACTTATTACAGAGAACAAAGACGTCAATGAACGAACGGACAGATAATAACTATGCAAAAATAAAGAAAATAAAATTTTCACTCCAGGGAAGACTTGAACCAAAGACCCCTCGTTCAGCAGCTGCTCACACTACCTCGGGACCGCGACGCTCCTGAGCTTATTATGTCCATTATGTTGCCTATCTTGCGCATGGACTACTCAGTTTGTATATTTTGCTAATCTTTTTCATAGTTCCACACAACTTCTCCCTGTTTTCTGGATTGATCTGTGTTCAGTTTATCAAGGCCTATCCACTGTGCCAACTTATAACTAAATCTGAGGGGGGTGCGATGGGGAGGTTTCCTTGTGAGCACTATGGGACTCAACATCTTAGGTCCCCTAGAACTTAGAACTACTTAAACCTAACAAACCTAAGGACATCACACACACCCATGCCCGAGGCAGGATTCGAACCTGCGACCGTAGCGGTATAAACATATTGAAATTACGTATTGCCAGTAAAGGTTAGGCGCAAGGAGTGTGTTGCTATTGGTCGTGATCGACTTTGCTGAGTAATCGATAGTCGGCTATGGAATTGTATCACAGTAACTAGCCGCGAAATTCGATTAAAGCAGGTACTGTAACTGCTTTCTGTACACCCTTCCTCGATATGCTGGGTGACGTTGAGTATCTGATAATAGATGACTTATCTGGTCTGAAACCAGACTGTTCTTCGTAGATGAGATCAGAAAACTCGACTTAAAATCATTCTCTCCAGAACTTAAATAGGCGGCACAGAAACGACATATGTTTCAAGTGCTTGGGGTTATTAGCTGACTTAAGCAATGCCACAACTTTATACCACGCACCAGAGCTGTGGAATTATCATTCTAGTTAGACAAGCGTTCATAATTTTGAGGAACCATTTCAGGGTTACAAAGTTGTTTTGTTGCTCCAGTGTCTCGGTTTCTTTTTTTTTCCGCCCGATGAATACCAGTTCTCAATCCATTGTGTGAGGATCGAGTGTCAATGCTATTATTCGAAATAAGCGTGCAAGGAATAGAAAAGCAACTGAAATCACTCAACAGAGGAAAGTCCACTGGATCTCACGGGATACCAATTCGATTCTACACAGAGTACGCGAAAGAACTTGCCCCCTTCTAACAGCCGTGTACCGCAAGTCTCTAGAGGAACGGAAGGTTCCAAATGATTGGAAAAGAGGACAGGTAGTCCCAGTTTTCAAGAAGGGTCGTCGAGCAGATGCGCAAAACTATAGACCCATATCTCTGACGTCGATCTGTTGTAGAATTTTAGAACATGTTTTTTGCTCGCGTATCGTGTCGTTTTTGGAAACCCAGAATCTACTCTGTAGGAATCAACACGCATTCCGGAAACAGCGATCGTCTGAGACTCAACTCGCTTTATTTGTTTACGAGACGCAGAAAATATTAGATACAGGCTCCCAGGTAGATGCCATTTTCTTTGGCTTCCGGAAGGCGTTCGATACAGTTCCGCACTGTCGCCTGATAAACAAAGTAAGAGCCTACGGAATATCAGACCAGCTGTGTGGCTGGATTGAAGAGTTTTTAGCAAACAGAACACAGCATGTTGTTCTCAATGGAGAGACGTCTACAGACGCTAAAGTAACCTCTGGCGTGCCACAGGGGAGTGTTATGGGACCACTGCTTTTCACAATATATATAATGTCACCTAACGTTACCGCTGGATATATTTCGTAAACCACATCAAATACTGACGAATCAATTCCACAGACCGAACGTGAGGAGAGGGGCTAGTGTAATTGTTTAATACAAACCATAAAAAATGCACGGAAGTATGTTTTTTAACACAAACCTACGTTCTTTTAAATGGAACCACGTTAGTTTTGTTAGCACATCTGAACATATAAACAAATACGTAATCAGTGCCGTTTGTTGCATTGTAAAATGTTAATTACATCCGGAGATATTGTAACCTAAAGTTGACGCTTGAAACCTCCGGCGTTCAGTTGCGTGTTGTAACAAACACGGGCCACGGTCGGCGAGCAGCATCTGCAGGGACATGTTTACGAGTGTGGCTGTAGTGCACTGTTGTGGTTTGGTCTAGCTGTCGCAGTGTCCGCATGTAGCGCTTGCTGCTATTGTTATTCTGCATTCGCCTCCACACACAGACCAACTGTAGTACACCGTGTTACCAGACGTCTGTGATAGTGTAGTGTTGTAGGAACTGTGACCGTGGTGTATTCGAACTCTGAAAAGGCGGAGATGATACTCACCTATGGCGAGTGTCGACGAAATGCAGCTGAAGCCTGCAGGGTGTATGCAGAACGGTACCCGGACAGAGGGCATCCAACGTGCCGCACATTGCAAAACATCTACCGCCAACTGTATGCAACAGGTATGGTCGTAGCACGCAAACGGGTCCGTAACAGGCCCGTCACAGGAGAAGCGGGTGCAGTTGGTGTGTTAGCTGCTGTTGCCATGAACCCACACACCAGTACGCGGGACATCGCGAGAGCCGGTGGACTGAGCCAAAGTAGTGTCATGCGCATACTGCATCGTCACCGCTTTCACCCGTTTCATGTGTCGCTACATCAGCAATTACATGGTGATGACTTTACTCATCGAGTGCAATTCTGTCAATGGGCATTAACAGAGAATGCGTTGCAGCTCTACCTGTTTACCGATGAAGCGGGTTTCACAAACCACGGGGCAGTGAATCTACGGAACATGCATTACTGGTCCGTGGACAATCCTCGCTGGTTCAGACAGGTAGAGCGACAGCGACTGTGGACTGTAAATGTATGGTGCGGAATCATTGGCGACCACCTCATTGGTCCTCACTTCATTGCAGGGGCCCAAACAGCTGCAACATACATCGCGTTTCTACAGAATGATCTGCCAACGTTGCTCGAAAATGTCCCACTGGAAACGCGTCGACGTATGTGGTATCAGCATGATGGTGCACCTGCACATTCCGCAATTAACACTAGGCTGACCCTTGACAGGATGTTCGACGGGCGTTTCATAGGACGTGGAGGACGCATAAATTGGCCAGCCCGTTCTCCTGATCTTACACCTCTGGACTTCTTTCTGTGGGGTACGTTAAAGGAGAATGTGTACCGTGATGTGCCTACTACCCCAGAGGATATGAAACAACGTATTGTGGCAGCCTGCGGCGACATTACACCAGGTGTAATGCGGCGTGTACGACATTCGTTACGCCAGAGATTGCAATTGTGTGCAGCAAATGATGGCCACCACATTGAACATCTATTGGCCTGACATGTCGGGACACACTCTATTCCACTCCGTAATTGGAAACGGAAACCACGTGTGTACGTGTGCCTCACCCCTCATGGTAATGAACATGTGCGTCACTGAAAACGACCAATAAAAAGGTGTTGGCATGAGGACGTAATGTGCTGTTCAGGTCTCTTCTGTACCTAAGGTCCATCACCGTTCCCTTTGGATCCCTACGTAATTCGGTGCTCTGCGATACACACGATCGAACAGCGGAGGAGTGGTACTCAAGCGTCAACTTTAGGTTACAATATCTCCGGATGTAATTAACATTTTACAATGCAACAACCGGCACTGATTACGTATTTGTTTATATGTTCAGATGTGCTAACAAAACTAACGGCGTTCCATTTTTAAAAAAACGTAGGTTTGTGTTAAAAAACATACTTCCCTGCATTTTTTATGGTTTGTATTAAACAATTACACTAGCCCCTCTCCTCACGTTCGGTCTGTGGAATTGATTCGTCAGTATTTGATGTGGTTTACGAAATATATCCAGCGGTAATGTTAGGTGACTCACTCTGTAATATATATATATATATATATATATATAAAATATGGCCTTGTAGGTAGTGTCGGAAGTTCCATGCGGCTTTTCGCGGATGATGCTGTAGTCTACAGAGAAGTTGCAGCATTAGAAAATTGCAGCGAAATGCAGGAAGATCTGCAGTGGATAGGCACTTGCTGCAGGGAGCGGCAGCTGACCCTTAACATAGACGAATGTAATGTATTGCGAGTACATAGAAAGAAGGATCCTTTATTGTACGATTATATGATAGCGGAACAAACACTGGTAGCAGTTACTTCTGTAAAATATCTGGGAGTATGCGTGCGGAACGATTTGAAGTGGGATGATCATATAAAATTAATTGTCGGTAAGGCGGGTGCCAGGTTGAGATTCATTGGGAGAGTGCTTAGAAAATGAAGTCCATCAACAAAGGAGGTGGCTTACAAAACACTCGTTCGACCTATACTTGAGGATTGCTCATCAGTGTGGGATCCGTACCAGATCGGGTTGACGGAGGAGTTAGAGAAGATCCAAAGAAGAGCGGCGCGTTTCGTCACAGGGTTATTTGGTAAGCGTGATAGCGTTACGGAGGTGTTTAGCAAACTCGAGTGGCAGACTCTGCAAGAGAGGCGCTCTGCATCGCGGTGTAGCTCGCTGTCCAGGTTTCGAGAGGGTGCGTTTCTGGATGAGGTATCGAATATATTGCTGCCCCCTACTTATACCTCCCGTGGAGATCACGAATGTAAAATTAGAGAGATTAGAGCGCGCACGGAGGCTTTCAGACAGTCGTTCTTCCCGCGAACCGTACGCGACTGGAACAGGAAAGGGAGGTAACGACAGTGGCACGTAAAGTGCCCTCCGCCACACACCGTTGGGTGGCTTGCAGAGTATGAATGTAGATGTAGATTCTCCTCTTACACACCAGCGGATGCATCTTCGACCACCAGAGGCACTGGCTACAGCGTCTGTAGCAGTGAATGCAGATGAACACTCTGTGCGGTGCCAGATACAGAACAGTCCGTGCGGATGGAAGCGGCTGGCGGGGGCGTAAAGCTAGTGAGGGCGGGCCGATGTTCTCTGCACGGACTGTAGCCGGCCTGCGCTGCCGCTCCGTATCAGCTGCCACGTTGGCGGCACTGATACCGCCTTCAGAGTTCGTCGCCGAGTACACGGGACAGCCAGAGATCGCACGGCGTTGCTTTAACACTAAGCCTTTCCTTAAAAAAGATTTTTGTGTCAGGATTATATAGTTACCAAGGTATGTCGACACACTTACACACAGATCTCTTACCTGTACTACTAACCCACTATCCCGGAATTCTTTAGAAGTTACAGGTGGCCTCTGTAACAGCATCCACGGGCCACGAAAATTTGATTTTCACTGTCTCGTATAATTGTTGTTGTTGTGGTCTTCAGAGATTTCTTTGATGCAGCCCTCCATGCTACCCTATCCTGTGCAAGCTTCATCTCCCAGTACCTACTGCAACCTACATCCTTCTGAATCTGCTTAGTGTATTCATCTCTTGGTCTCCCTCTACGATTTTTACCCTCCACGCTGCCCTCTAATACTAAACTGGTGATCCCTTGACGCCTCAGAACATGTCCTACCAACCGATCCCTTCTTCTAATCAAGTTGTGCCACAAACTCCTCTTCTCCCCAATTCTATTCAATACCTCATTAGTTATCTGATCTACCCTTCTAATCTTCAGCATTCTTCTGTAGCACCACATTTCGAAAGCTTCTATTCTCTTCTTGTCCAAACTATTTATCGTCCATGTTTCACTTCCATACATGGCTACACTGCACACGAATACTTTCAAAAACGACTTCCTGACACTTAAATCTATACTCGATTTTAACAAATTCCTCTTCTTCAGAAACGCTTTCCTTGCCATTGCCAGTCTACACTTCATATCCTCGGTACTTCGACCATCATCAGTTATTTTACTCCCCAGATAGCAAAACTCACCTACTGCTCCAAGTGTTTCACTTGCTAATCTAATTCCTTCAGCATGACGTTATTTAATTCGACTATATTCCATTATCCTCGTTTTGCTTTTGTTGATACTCTTTATATCCTGCTTTCAAGACACTGTCCATTCCGTTCAACTGCCCTTTCAGGTCCTTTGCTGTCTCTGACAGAATTACAATGTCATCGACAAAACTCAAAGTTTTTATTTCTTCTCCATGGATTTAAATTCCTGCTCCACATTTTTCTTTTGTTTCCTTCACTGCTTGCTCAATATACAGATTGAATAAGATTGGGGATAGGCTACAACCCTGTCTCACTCCCTTCCCAACCACTGCTTCCGTTTCATGCTCCTCCACTTATAACTGCCATCCGCTTTCTGTACAAATTGTAAATAGCCTTTCGCTCCCTGTATTTTACCCCCGTCACCTTCACAATGTGAAACATAGTATTCCAGTCAACATTGTCAAAAGCTTTCTCTAAGTCTACAAATGCTAGAAACGTAGGTTTGCCTTTCCTTAATCTTTCTTCTAAGATAAGTCGTAGGGTCAGTATTGCCTCACGTGTTCCAACATTTCTACGGAATCCAAACTGATCTTCCCCGAGGTCGGCTTCTACCAGTTTTTCCATTCGTCTGTAAATAATTCGCGTTAGTATTTTGCAACTGTGACTTATTATACTGATAGTTCGGTAATTTTCACGTCTGGCAACACCAGCTTTCTGTGGGATTGGAATTATTATATTCTTCTTTTAGTCTGAGGGTATTTCGCCTGTTTCATACATCTTGCTCACCAGATGGTTGTCCTCGATGGTGAGTGTTCATCGGAGGTGAGGGTATCATCTGGAGTGCCACAGGGAAGTGTGGTAGGTCCGCTGTTGTTTTCTGTCTACATAAATGATCTTTAGGGTAGGGTGGATAGCAATGTGCGGCTGTTTGCTGATGATGCTGTGGTGTACGGGAAGGTGTAGGAGGATACGAGATGACTTGGACAGGATTTGTGATTGGTGTAAAGAATGGCAGCTAACTCTAAATATAGATAAATGTAAATTAATGCAGACGAATAGGAAAAAGAATCCCGTAATGTTTGAATACTCCGTTAGTAGTATAGTGCTTGACACAGTCACGTCGATTAAGTATTTGGGCGTAACATTGCAGAGCGATATGAAGTGGGGCCAGCATGTAATGGCAGTTGTGGGGAAGGCAGATAGTCGTCTTCGGTTCATTGGTAGAATTTTGGGAAGATGTGGTTCATCTGTAAAGGAGACCGCTTATAAAACACTAATACGACCTATTCTTGAGTACTGCTCGAGCGTTTGGGATCGCAATCAGGTCGGATTGAGGAAGGGACGTAGAAGCAATTCAGAGGTGGGCTGCTAGATTTGTTACTGGTAGGTTTGATCATCACGCGAGTGTTACGGAAATGCTTCAGGAGGTCGGGTGGGAGGAAAGGAGTCGTTCTGTTCGTGAATCGCTACTGAGGAAATTTAGAGGACCAGCGTTTGAGGCTGACTGCAGTACAATTTTACTGCCGCCAACTTACATTTCGCGGAAAGACCACAAAGATAAGAGAGATTAGGGCTCGTACAGAGGCATATAGGCAGTCATTTTTCCCTCGTTCTGTTTGGGAGTGGAGCAGGGAGAGAAGATGCTAGTTGTGGTACGAGGTACCCTCCGCCACGCACCGTATGGTGGATTTCTGAGTATGTATGTAGATGTAGATGAATTTTGTCATGGCTGGCTCTACCAAGGCTATCAGTAGCTCGAAAGGAATGTTGTCTACTCCCAGGGCCTTGTGTCGACTTAGGTCTTTCATGCTCTGTCAAATTTTTCACGCAGTGTCGCATCTCCCATTTCATCCTCATCTACATCCTCTTCCATTTCCATAAGACTGCCCCTCAATCACATCACCCTTGTATAGACCCTCCATACAGTTCTTCCTGCGTTCCCTTCTTCTCTTAGAACTGGTTTGCATATAATTATTGGCTGTAAAATGTTGTAATAGTGTACTACTTAAGAAGTAAAAATGTTAGCAGCGGAAAAATTCTTCTGTAGGAAAGCAAAAAAAGGCGAATACGTTCCTGATTAAAAGACTGGCGGGAAAGTGGGGAACCAGCCGCTTCAGTCGTCATTCGGTTACCCTTGCCAGGGATTCTTGTTCGCAGTCCCTCTTCGTAGTGAAGCCTTCATACTGTCCCAACTTTCCCAGTATCTGTGCGTGTCTGCTTCTCCTGTGTGTCCTTCCCACAGCCTTCCTCTCCCCCTCCCTCTCCCCCTCCCTCTCCCTCTCCCTCTCCCCCTCCCTCTCCCCCTCCCCCTCCCTCTCCCTCTCCCCCTCCCTCTCCCCCTCCCTCTCCCCCTCCCCCTCCCCCTCCCCCTCCCTCTCCCCCTCCCCCTCCCCCTCCCTCTCCCCCTCCCTCTCACCCTCACCCTCACCCTCCCTCTCCCCCTCCCTCTCCCCCTCACCCTCCCTCTCCCCCTCCTCCCTCTCCCCCCTCGGCCACTTCCGCTGTCTCTCTGCGCCACTGCCACGGTCTTTGTCCCATTATTTCTCTCTCCCATTGCCGCAGTCTCTCTTTGTCGCTTACTGTCAGCTGTCTTTCTCTTCAACCTCCTATCCGAACATGGCAGGTCGAGGTAACCTGTGTAGGCGCGAAGTCCCCATTATGCAGAAGCAGTGCGTCATAAAGTTCTAAAGCGGTGAAAAAATACTGACGAAGAATCTTCCCGAGGGTCCTAGAAACCTTACCATTTGTTCACTGTCAGTTAAAAACTGCATTCACGTCGCACACATTCGTGCATACTTTACATGCTTAAGTACGGTAACTCAGAATCCATGTACAGGGTGAGTCAGGAGGAAAGGTACATGCTTTGAGGTACATTAGTGACTGAACAAAAAAAAACTTAGTATGGACGTATGCCCTATTCCGAATGGTTTCCGGAATAGAACACATTTAATATCACTTTTGTACGTACAAAAATGGTCCTATTCATTTTTTCCCCTCTAGAACTAATGGTTTGTACGAAGAGAGCGCGAGAATGTTGAAAACTCGCTCTACGCGCTTGCGCCTTGAGGTAGTTTCGCGACTTGATAGACCACAACTGTTCGTCTCAAGGTGCTGCCTCAACACGGTACCTCAAAACGGCCTACAAAGACTACGTAAGCTACAGCGCATGATGGCGCGTCGAGCGAGTTTTCAACATTCTCGCGCTCTCTTCGTACAAACCATTAGTTGTAGAGGGAAAAAATGAATAGGACCATTTTTGTACGTACAAAATTGATATTAAATGTGTACCATTCCGGAAACCATTCGGAACAGGTCATACGTCCATATGAAGTTTTTTTTGTTCGGAATCACTAATACTATCAACTTTCCTCCTGACTCACCCTGTATGTCGGTAACGAATAATGATATCGAAAATAGTTTGTTCTCCGAGAATATCATCTACAGAACAAACATATCGTAAAAATTCGGACGATTTGCCGTGAATGGTAATTATAGAAGTGGCCATCCCCACAACTCGTATTCCTGGCATCCAAAAACCACGGTATTTCGGTGTTTTCTGAGGAACCACCCGTGAACAACTGGTGTTCTTATAAGCCGCGTAATGCAAAAGAGCCAACTAATTTGCTCAGTTTGCCTGGTCTGGAGGAAATGTGTAATGTTTCAACTTTGACCCAGTACTATAGGATAGCCACAGTCCGCCCTTTCTTGCGATAGCTGTACAAATGGTTGCTAGGCAAAGCTCTATCCAAAACACTTGACCCCCTTATCCATAGAACCCGAGACAAACACCTTACAAATGGTTCAAATGGCTCTGAGCACTATGGGACTCAACTGCTGTCGTCATAAGTCCCCTAGAACTTAGAACTAGTTAGACCTAACTAACCTAAGGACATCACACACACCCATGGCCGAGGCAGGACTCGAACCTGCGACCGTAGCAGCAGCGCGGCTCCGGACTGGAACGCCTAGAACCGCACGGCCGGCGCAAACACCTTAAATGTCGCTTTTTCGCACGTGTCTTTTTGAGGAATATTGGTACCGGCCAGTGTCGTTCGTGGCCCGATGTTGAAAGCTTTAATACAGTATTTACAAATTTGAAAAAAAAAGTTTTGTATATATACCTTGTCAGCACATCTTTCGGTTTTCCAGGGTTTTTATGTTTTTATTGCACGCGTTCTCTTTCACAGTTTGTCATATGCGTTAGAAATGCCACGAATGAAGAAATTTAACACTAAACGAAGGTTCTGAGGCAACATCGAATAATACACATCATTTGGTTCAACAGTCCCATGCAGAAATTCGGTGTTCTGGCATACAATACTCTCACATGCGTCCCTTCCTGTTAAGGAGGCAATTAAGTTAAGGGATCACGCAGATGCAAATCTTCGTAGGAGATAAGCCCACGGTGTCTCACAGAATCCGAACGAAAGCTTCAGCAGCTGCATAGGCGACCGAATACCGAAACCTCTGTTTGTCGGGCGGACAGTGTTAAAGATGCGTGTAACAACTTTCAATGTTGGTGCGATTCATAAGATTCGTGTTCTGAAAAAATGAGATATCCAGACAGGGAGGAATATGGTCTGAAGGTCGTATTGATCGGAGTGAAGAGAGCAGTAAATGCTGTTACCGCGGAGGCTAGGATGAATAAAAGAATGAAGAGAAAGCGAGGAGGATAAAGAAACGTACGACCAACAGCAATATGCATAGTTCGTAAATCTTATTTTGCAATTTACCGGAAGCAATTTTTAACATTCAGGTACATTTTTCTCCTAAATGACAAGTTAAAATCACCAAAATTGGCACATATGCTCTGAATAACCTTCTCTGCTTCCCTTGCCTCTATTTAGAGAAATTTCTAAAATATGGCAATGATGTGTGTGATTTATTGATCTAGATGTTTAAATATACTTCTCGTAGTAAAACAAACTTTGTATTTCACAGATTAGCATCAGAGGAGGAAATGGCTGTAGAGCAACTGTTTTTCTAAGCTGTGCAGTCAGTGAGACCAACGAAAATTGTAGCTCAGCTTCTGCCATAGATTCTAGTAGACTGGCCTTGCTGTGCAGAGGATGTAGGGCTGGTGTGGCTCCAACATAAACCACGTGACTGTTGGCAAAATGTGGCGGGATTTCAAATCAGCGGTCTGCCGTCCTATGTTTGTATCGTATTTTACCCACATTTCTCAGTTGACTGCCAAACGCTGCCAACAAAAATTACTTTTTTATTTGCGAAAAATTACGTCAGAACTACATTTGACCTTGATTTGTTCACAGTACCATTTATAAAATCTAACAAATACATGGAACGCCCCTATGGTGGGCAGCGGGACGAAATTACTATAAACTATCAATTAAAGTAAAATGTAGTTTAAATTATTTTAAGCAGTAAGAGTGGGCTCGTGTCGAAACTTTAAACATTGGATTCGCCGCGTTTTGAGCTCTAGTCACTTATAAGATTTCTCTTATACGGGAATTATGTCAACTATAGGTGCCAAAATTGTCGACTTTAGGAGCAGGTCCATTTTAGAGTGTCAATTTTAGGTGCACTCGAAAGGTTCAGTTGCTACTATTTTTACAAAAGTTTAAACTAACAGTTTTAAAAAAATATTTTAGATGAAAGGTGAGACTTTGAAGTTTCAGAAAATAGTTTTGGAGCCTACATTTATTTAATAGTATTAGAAGGTAGAAAAAAATTCTCTTCATGTGTCGACTATAGGTGCTCTTAGCTTATTATAATCTCACTTGTATATACAAAAAGGCGCATATGTGCAGAGGGCTTAAAGTTTTCCCGTTTCAGGGCCTGTATCCAAAGCTGCCTTCGGTATTCATCCTTAGTGAACCTATGCGTAGGAACGAGAAACAGTTGTACTTACTTCTGTAACCGAATTATGACAGATACTTTCCACAATGTAATATGAGTCTGACTTTACAGGCATCACTTTCAACACTTTAATTTACGTGATACTCTATTTCAAGTGTGAAAAACATATAAAAGTCACTTCAGCAGATTTCAGTAAACTCATCTGCACTGCCATAGAAACACTTACACGTGAAATGTAATGCCATTTCCCCCGACAAAACGCTGAGTACAGCCATAAGCGCAACACGAAACAACCATGTTTTGCCAACATTCGCGTGACTTTAGCCCAGAGATGTTGGAGCCACGAAAATGACGTCAGGGCCAGTCTATTATATTTATGGTCGAAGTAGCTCAGTTAAACGGTGTTCTGTTTCTTAGTCATTCATAAATACCGTTGCCAACATCACGCTATAATAGAGATACGGTTTTCTCAGAAATGCTTTGGCTAATAACGCTCATTGTTTGTACAAATTTCGAACAACTTCTGCTTTATAGACCAGTAATACTGCGAGAGGGAAGAGATTGTTAAAAAGTCGTTCAGGACGGGTCTCCTTAAGCTGTGTACGCAATATAGTAAAACTCATTGACGTTCAATGCAGCGAATGAGAAAAGCGTCGATGCATGGGCAGTGCAGCTCGTCAGTTTGTAATACATCGATGTTTATCGTGAGTCGCCTAGTCTTAGGGAATGCGGCGGTGCATCGTGCAACGGCGGAAAAGTGCCAAAGAAAAGCGAAAGCGGAAGAAGCCAGCAGCGGTGCAACAACGCGGAAAGGACGCCAAGGGCAGAGAAACAGCTGCTACACGGCCGGCCGGCCGGCCTTCGGACGTAGTCGGAAGCGCTCGGCTGTACTCGGGCCTCAAGGTCGACATTGCGTGCAGAGCGCCGCGCTGCATTGTTCTGGCGCGTGACCGGGGTTGGGAATTCCGTGGATGAATGTCGATATTCGACTTTACTGAATTTCGCCATGATAAGTATCGATATCAGCCGTTTTAGGAAGAATACAATCGATATTTCAACGTATCGGTACGAAAATTTCAGTTTTAAAATTTAGATTAAGTCTCATGTTTTCACGTGTTATTCAAAACTGTGGGGAATGAGGTTTATGAACTAATAAAAAATCAAGCAAAATCAAACATAATGATACATTACTTTCCACATAAATAGAGAAATCTTATGAAAAGTAATAGAAAAACAAAAGATAAACACAATCACTTTTGACAGGCTCCCCTTCTTCGTCTTAACTCTCCAAAATCAAAGGAACAGACAGACAACTATCAGCGAACAACAGAAAGAGTGTTCTTGAGAAATGCAATTCAAATATTTCTACCAACCTTACTTTCGAGTGAAAGATTACAAAAATGCACTATTGGCGATAGTCAAACTTTCTCTAATAACTTCAAAATAAGTGTCTGTAGATACCGTTCTTATCGTGCAAATATTTCACTATTAAAAAGAAGATAGAGCTGAGTTTTCTCTATTATAAGATGGTGATGATGTTGATGATGGTGGTGATGTTGGTGATGGTGGTGATGTTGGTGATGGTGGTGATGTTGGTGATGGTGGTGATGTTGGTGATGGTGGTGATGTTGATGATGGTGGTGATGGTGATGATGGTGATGATGGTGATGATGTTGATGATGGTGATGATGTTGATGATGGTGATGATGGTGATGATGTTGATGATGGTGGTGATGTTGATGATGGTGGTGATGTTGATGATGGTGGTGATGTTGATGATGGTGGTGATGTTGATGATGATGGTGATGATGTTGATGATGATGGTGATGATGTTGATGATGATGGTGATGATGTTGATGATGGTGATGATGGTGATGATGGTGATGATGTTGATGATGGTGATGATATTATCCGGTTATATCGCCAGAAATATCGTTGTTGCGATATATCGATTGGACGAAATATCGTATAAGTAATTAGGATGTATTAATATTTCGATATTTCGCTGTCAACCCTTCCCTTACCACTTCAGTACAATGGGCGATGACAGGAACACTGTTTGTATAAAGCTGCTGTTTGGTGAATATACTCGTATATTTTCATGAGTCCTGTTGTTCACTAGACTTCTTTATAGTAAACGTTATGGTAACGTAAACGTTCTTAAACAGTGCAGTATTTCAGAAAAATTGCATTATATTTCTGCTTTATTTGTAATTAAAATCACAGTGGGTACTACCTCGCAATGTCTCGCTGATTATCAGCATGGACATGTTACAAATTCCCAAAATGACTCTAAGGAAAACCACATTTCAGTTAGAGGAAATTTTATTTGAAATCAATTTTGTGTTTACTATTACTGCAATCTGTAATTCTACGAAAAGAGAGACTTTGCCACATTTTAATTCTAAAAGATGAAGTTGCAAGTAATGAAGTATTCGTGTGAAGGCCTTAAACACTTCCAGCCTGCATGCATTTCACGCAGATGTTCCTCAACTCTTTGGGTCTTAGTAACATAAAAAATTAAAATTTTTCACAAAATTGGCCATCATCATGGTAAGCAACGAATACAGGAAATAGCTGTCAAAACTTAAAGGCTCATTTGTTTTAAGCAAGAGGTTTTACTTTGGAATCACTAGGGCATACAGCTTTCAACCACCCACCGTTTGGTGAGGCATTTCAAAGCAATTTCGCGTTTATTTAGAAACAAACCCACGTGTAGACACTTCCTTGCACTCATGCTGGCCAAAGGAAATCACAGTCCTAAGTTGTTGTTGTTGTTGTTGTTGTTGTTGTTGTTGTGGTCTTCAGTCCTGAGACTGGTTTGATGCAGCTCTCCATGCTACTCTATCCTGTGCAAGCTTCTTCATCTCCCAGTACCTACTGCAACCTACATCCTTCTGAATCTGCTTAGTGTATTCATCTCTTGGTCTCCCTCTACGATTTTTACCCTCCACGCTGCCCTCCAGTACTAAATGGGTGATCCCTTGATGCTTCACAACATGTCCTACTAACCGATCCCTTCTTCTGGTCAAGTCCTGCCACAAACTCCTCTTCTCCCCAATTCTATTCAATACCTCCTCATTAGTTATGTGATCTACCCATCTAATCTTCAGCATTCTTCTGTAGCACCACATTTCGAAAGCTTCTATTCTCTTCTTGTCCAAACTAGTTATCGTCCACGTTCCATACATGGCTACACTCCATACAAATATTTTCAGAAATGACTTCCTGACACTTAAATCTATACTCCATGTTAACAAATTTTTCTTCAGAAACGCTTTCCTTGCCATTGCCAGTCTACATTTTATATCCTCTCTACTTCGATCATCACCAGTTATTTTGCTCCCCAAATAGCAAAAGTCTTTTACTGCTTTAAGTGTTTCATTTCCTAATCTAATTCCCTCAGCATCACCCGACTTATTTCGACAACACTCCATTATCCTCGTTTTGCTCTTGTTGATGTTCATCTTATATCCTCCTTTCAAGACACTGTCCATTCCGTTCAGCTGCTCTTCCAAGTCCTTTGCTGTCTCTGACAGATTTACAATGTCATCGGCGAACCTCAAAGTTTTTATTTCTTCTCCGTGGATTTTAATACCTACTCCGATTTTTTTTTTTTTTTGTTTCCTTTACCGCTTGCTCAATGTACAGAAGATTGAATAACATTGGAGAGAGGCTACAACCCTGTCTCACTCCCTTCCGAACCACTGCTTCTCTTTCATGACCCTCGACTCTTCTACGTGCCATCTGGTGTCTGTACAAATTGTAAATAGCCTTTCGCTTCCTGTATTTTAACACTGCCACCTTCAGCGTTTCAAAGACAGTATTCCAGTCAACATTGTCAAAAGCTTTCTCTAAGTCTACAAATGGTAAAAACGTAGGTATGCCTATCTTCCTTCCGAGATAAGTCATAAGGTCAGTGTTGCCTCACGTGTTCCAACATTTCTACGGAATCCAAACCGATCTTCCCCGAGGTCGGCTTCTACCAGTTTTTCCATTCGTCTGTAAAGAATTCGCGTTAGTATTTTGCAGCTGTGACTTATTAAACTTTCACATCTGTCAACACCTGCTTTCTTTGGGACAGGAATTATTATATTCTTCTTGAAGTCTGAGGGTATTTCGCATGTCTCATACATCTTGCTCACCAGATGGTAGGACTGGCTCTCCCAAGGCCGTCAGTAGTTTCAATGGAATGTTCTCTACTCCCGGGACCTTGTTTCGACTCAGGTCTTTCAGTGCTCTGTCAAACTCTTGACGGAGTATCTTATCTCCCATTTAATCTTCATCTACATCCTCTTCCATTTCCATAATATTGTCCTCAAGTACATCACACTTGTATAGACCGTCTATATACTCCTTCGACCTTTCTGGTTTCCCTTCTTTGCTTAGAACTGGGTTTCAATCTGAGCTCTTGATATTCATACAAGTGGCTCTCTTTTCTCCAAAGGTCTCTTTAATTTTCCTGTAGGCAGTATCTATCTTACCCCTAGTGAGATAAGCCTCTACATCCTTACATTTGTCCTCTAGCCATAGGGATACAGGTAGTCGTTTCTCCGTCGCTGTTTTTGAGAGTGGAAGAGGATAGGAAATAACAGGTATTGGTACAGGAGACCCTCCGCTATGTAGCGTACCGTGGCTTGCAGAATGTACGTACCTAGAGGTAGATGGTGTATGTACGTGGTGCTCTTCAGCGGACACTGGTGGCTTGAGGCTTTTGCCAGCAGCGGCTTTTAGCATCGGTGACAGACTGTACCACGGCCAGAGATGGAGAGGACGTGTCGCACTGAAACATTCAGCTGGTACCGTGTGTGTATGTGTGTGTGTGTGTGTGTGTGTGTGTGTGACAGTGAGGGGGGGGAGGGAGGGAGGGGACAGCTCGGAGCGCGGCCACACGTGGCCAGCCTACCCCTCTTTTCTCCCCCCCCCCCTCCTTTCCCCCTCACTCCTGCCCCATTGCACACTACTGCGGCTGTACACTCTGTTCATCAAAAGAATAAAACCTGATGTAAGCATTACACCGTGTATTCTTCCGCGCCACCTCGAACCTCATTGGATTTCGCTTCACGTGGAGCGTACAGTCAAGTACGATCGTAAGCGTACACGCTCCGTGCTGTGCGTTACACGCACACAGACCGGACCGCAGTGCGGGACAACATGTTTACGGACGCGGTTAACTTGGACAGTAGTGGGCAGCTGGCCGTTCCAGCTCCACTGCACTCGTGTGAGGAGTCGCAGTTTCGACGCAAAGAAACAGTTTACGTAACTTCGAATGTCACTAATTTTTAAAGAGAATGAAACACTGTTCGGCAAAACTCCAGCACGACCGCGCGCGCCTCCTGCGTGACCAGACGGAAAGCATACAACGCTCTCACCTAACATAGTATTCTGATTACAGACAAGAGTGATCCATTCAAATAACTTCCGGGAATTCAGCCAGGCAACACTTTCAGCGACCTTGCATTGGAGTCGGCGCCTTTGAAACCCGCCTGTTTCTTTACATACGTCGCCGATACCTTCGTTGTTTGGCCTCGTGGTAGGGAGAATTTGAATGTCCTTCTAGATCATCTGAACTCGATCCACCCGGACATTCGTTTCACGATGGAGGTGGAAGAGGATGGTTGCCTTCCCTTTCTCGACGTGTTGGTTAGGAGGAAGGATGATGGATCATTGGGACATGCAGTCTACAGGAAACGTACTCACACCGACTCGTACTTACAAGCTAATAGTTGTCACCATCCGGCTCAGCGTGGAGGGGTACTTTGTACCTCGGTACACAGGCCACATGTCGTTTCTGACGGTGAGACTTTGCCAGCTGAGCTGTCCCATCTTGAGGTTACGTTTCGTCAAAATGGTTATAGTGATAGACAGATTGAACGTGCGTTGCGCTATCGACCAACTGTACATCGGGTGATTGACGATAATTCTGAGTCAACACCTAAGTCTACTGCCTTTTTGTCTTACGTAGGAAACACGTCCAACAAGATAGGCCGTATTTTACGGAAATACGATGTGAAATGTGTTTTCCGACCAGCGTCTAAAATTAGAGCACTTTTGAGTTTCGTCAAGGATGATCTTGGACTGCGTAAGGCGGGTGTACATCGTATTCCTTGTAGCTGCGGCACGGCATATATTGGTCAAACTATCAGGACCGTGGAGGACAGATGTACTGAGCATAAACGGCACACACGGTTACAGCAGCCAAGTAGATCTGCTATTGCCGAACTTTGCTTGAATACTGGTCACCCCATGTTATATAATAACACCGAGATATTGGCATGCGCGTCCAGCTATTGGGACAGTGTTATTAGGGAGGCAGTTGAGAATAAATTAGCGAGCAACCTCATGAATAGGGATGGAGGTTTCTGTTTAAACTCTGTTTGAAATCCGGCTCTCTCGCTTGTCAAAAAACAGAGGGGCAGAGTCAATACTACCTCACCTGCGAATTCGTAGTCTCACTATCGCTAGCTCTGACTTTGGTCATCTTTGGTGGCACTAGGGTTCAGTGTGTGTGTTATCTTTCCTGCTTCAGTCCGAAACCCAGGTTTTAAATTTGCACGTACGCCGCCTGTCCCTTGCAGTTTGCTCTGAAAATGGCGGCGTGTTCTCCCGCCGAAATATCGGCGGTCGCTGAAAGTGTTGCCTGCCTGAATTCCCGGAAGTTATTTGAAAGTTGTATACGCCAGGAGAAACTCAGGTCTGACAAGAGTGATGCAAATTCCCAACTTAAACACAGAGTAGTTCTGGGCGAACTATGTGTGACGCAAAAGCATACTGCAGGGATTTCACCGTACTGTTGAATACTGAAGCCACTGGAGGTGTTAATGACAGTCAGTTGTCTGGTAATCTGTTAGCTGTTTCCTTATGCGAATCCGAGAAATACACCGCAGCTCTGGGACTGACACCTGCTGCGTTGACAACGAATCGATCGACAGCGGAATCCACGAAGCCACCCAGGCGCACCATTTTGTCCTCTTCTTCTATGACGTGACGTTCTACACCACTGGCCAGTAAAATTGCTATACCAAGAAGAAATGCAGATGATGAACGGCTATTCATTGGACAAATATATTATACTAGAACTGACATGTGATTACATTTTCACGCAATTTCGGTGGATAGATCCTGAGAAATCAGTACCCAGAACAACCACCTCTGGCCGTAATAACGGCCTCGATACGCCTGGGCATTGAGTCAGACAAAGCTCGGATGGCGTGTACAGGTACAGCTGCCCATGCAGCTTCAACACGATACCACAGTTCATCAAGAGTAGTGACTGGCGTATTGTGACGAGCCAGTTGCTCGGCAACCATTGACCAGACGTTTTCAGTTGGTCAGAGATCTGGAGAATGTGCTGGCCAGGGCAGCAGTCGAACAGTTTCTGTATCCAGAAAGGCCCGTACAGGACCTGCAACATGCGGTCGTGCATTAACCTACTGAAATGTAGGGTTTCGCAGGAATCGAATGAAGGGTAGAGCCACGGGTCGTAACACATCTGAGATGTAACGTCCACTGTTCAAAGTGCCGTCAGTGCGAACAAGAGGTGACCGAGACGTGTAACCAATGGCACCCAATACCATCACGCCGGGTGATACGCCAGTATGGTGATGACGAATACACGCTTCCAATGTGCGTTCACCGCGATGTCGCCAAACACGGATGCGACCATCGTGATGCTGTAAACAGAACCTGGATTCATCCGAAAAAATGACGTTTTGCCATTCGTGCACCCAGGTTCGACGTCGAGTACACCATCGCAGGCGCTCCTGTCTGTGATGCAGCGTCAAGGGTAACCGCAGCCACGGTCTCCGAGCTGATAGTCCGTGCTGCTGCAAACGTCGTCGAACTATTCGTGCAGATGGTTGTCTTGCAAACGTCCCCATCTGTTGACTCAGGGATCGAGACGTGGCTGCACGATCCGTTACAGCCGTGCGGATAAGATGCCTGTCATCTCGACTGCTAGTGATACGAGGCCGTTGGGATCCAGCACGGCGTTCCGTGTTACCCTCCCGAACCCACCGATTCCATATTCCGCTAACAGTCATTGGATCTCGACCAAAGCGAGCAGCAATGTCGCGATACGATAAACCGCAATCGCGATAGGCTACAATCCGACCTTTTATCAAAGTCGGAAACGTGATGGTACGCATTTCTCCTCCTTACACGAGGCATCACAACAACGTTTCACCAGGCAACGCCGGTCAACTGCTGTTTGTGTATGAGAAATCGGTCGGAAACTTTCCTCATGTCAGCACGTTGTAGGTGTCGCCACCGGCGCCAACCTCGTGTGAATGCTCTGAAAAGCTAATCATTTGCATATCACAGCACTTTCTTCCTGTCGGTTAAATTTCACGTCTGTAGCACGTCATCTTCGCGGTGTAGCAATTTTAATGGCCAGTAGTGTATATCCCGCCAGCGTTCGGCAGTGACGTGTGAACAACCTGCGTGCGTGAGTCCCAATACGTGTGGCAGCGGAACACACTCGTCATTTCTGGCGACAGATCCATTAACTTGGCTCCAGATCAGTTCTGTTGAGTTCATTTTGTAATGGTACAGTGGCAAATGTAGAAATGCAGCGTTTGTGCTCGAAGCTGTGAAAATTATTTTCCCGTTTCTACACCACCACTCTGGTTCGTGTGATTGGCCTGTGGTATAGAACAATGGACTCAGTCCAAATAGATTATTTGTGCTTTTTTTCCGTTGGTCCTAAAAATTAAATTTTCTTAATTGTAGGAACCATTATTAAGAATCTTTCATAAAATATCGATAATTAAGAATTAATATTTGAATGAAAACAAGAATTTAGCGTGCAGTATGTAAATAGAAACAAGAAGACGTGCATTATTCATAAAAAATGACGATGAATTTTACAGTTAGGAATTGTATTTTTAAAATGAATGAAAAAAATGGAGGCGAAGGTTGAAGCAGCGATCTATGAACTGCGCCACATTATAATTGTACTACCCTACAGGTTCCGCTGTACATCCAAAGAGTATTTGTAACTCAGGTGCATTCAATACAGTCCCACGGAAAACTTCAAAGCCGATTTTTTTCCTGTAAATTTAAGAAAGTCATTAAGAGCAATGGTCAGCCCTTGTGGCCGAACGGTTCTAGGCGCTTCAGTCTGGATCCGCGCGACCGCTGCAGTGGCAGGTTCGAATCCTGCCTCGGCCACGGACGTTTGTGATGACCTCAGGTTAGTTAGGTTTAAGTAGTTCTGAAGTGCTAGGGGACTGATGACCTCAGAAGTTAAGTCCCATACTGCTCGGAGCCATTTGAATTTTGAGAACAATGTATTTGTCGGCACACTCTGACGGCTGTTCCACACGCGTGTTTCACTACGGAGCAGGGAGCAGCGGCAGCCATTTTGCAGCGCGACTATCAGACCACAACAGTACAGAGGCTGTGACAGTACACGATTTTTCAAATGAAAACTGCGTGGTTAAGAAAAACGTTGACGGCTGTTAATACATCTCAATATCTTCGTTTCTTTTTAACGTAACTTAGTAATAATATATCTAGTACATGAGTAGGACCTACGTAACAACACCAGTGCACGTGTGCTGCGGCTTTTGACCAATCATCGCGTTTGTTTCTTTACGTCTCGACTATTCTTACGGTGGACGGAGTATATTCACCGCGCTAGCCAGCCATGCCCCCCATGAACCATGGACCTTGCCGTTGGTGGGGAGGCTTGCGTGCCTCAGCGATACAGATAGCCGTACCATAGGTGCAACCACAACGGAGGGGTATCTGTTGAGAGGCCAGACAAATGTGTGGTTCCTGAAGAGGGGCAGCAGCCTTTTCAGTAGTTGCAGGGGCAACAGTCTGGATGATTGACTGATCTGGCCTTGTAACATTAACCAAAACGGCCTTGCTGTGCTGGTACTGCGAACGGCTGAAAGCAAGGGGAAACTACAGCCGTAATTTTTCCCGAGGGCATGCAGCTTTACTGTATGATTACATGATGATGGCGTCCTCTTGGGTAAAATATTCCGGAGGTAAAATAGTCCCCCATTCGGATCTCCGGGCGGGGACTACTCGAGAGGATGTCGTAATCAGGAGAAAGAACACTGGCGTTCTACGGATCGGAGCGTGGAATGTCAGATCCCTTAATCGGGCAGGTAGGTTAGAAAATTTAAAAAGGGAAATGGATAGGTTAAAGTTAGATATAGTGGGAATTAGTGAAGTTCGGTGGCAGGAGGAACAAGACTTCTGGTCAGGTGACTACAGGGTTATAAACACAAAATCAAATAGGGGTAATGCAGGAGTAGGTTTAATAATGAATAGGAAAATAGGAATGCGGGTAAGCTACTACAAACAGCATAGTGAACGCATTATTGTGGCCAAGATAGATACGAAGCCCACATCTACTACAGTAGTACAAGTTTATATGCCAACTAGCTCTGCAGATGACGAAGAAATTCAAGAAATGTATGATGAAATAAAAGAAATTATTCAGATTGTGAAGGGAGACGAAAATTTAATAGTCATGGGTGACTGGAATTCGAGTGTAGGAAAAGGAAGAGAAGGAAACATAGTAGGTGAATATGGATTGGGGGACAGAAATGAAAGAGGAAGCCGCCTTGTAGAATTTTGCTCAGAGCACAACATAATCATAACTAACACTTGGTTTCAGAATCATGAAAGAAGGTTGTATACATGGAAGAACACTGGAGATACTAAGAGGTATCAGATAGATTATATAATGGTAAGACAGAGATTTAGGAACCAGGTTTTAAATTGTAAGACATTTCCAGGGGCAGATGTGGACTCTGACCACAATCTATTGGTTATGACCTGTAGATTAAAACTGAAGAAACTGTAAAAAGGTGGGAATTTAAGGAGATGGGACCTGGATAAACTGAAAGAACCAGAGATTGTACAGAGATTCAGGGAGAGCATAAGGGAGCAATTGACAGGAATGTGGGAAATAAATACAGTAGAAGAAGAATGGGTAGCTTTGAGGGATGAAGTAGTGAAGGCAGCAGAGGATCAAGTAGGTAAAAAGACGAGGGCTAGTAGAAATCCTTGGGTAACAGAAGAAATATTGAATTTAATTGATGAAAGGAGAAAATATAAAAATGCAGTAAGTGAAACAGGCAAAAAGGAATACAAACGTCTCAAAAATGAGATCGACAGGAAGTGCAAAATGGCTAAGCAGGGATGGCTAGAGGACAAATGTAAGGATGTAGAGGCCTATCTCACTATGGGTAAGATAGATACCGCCTACAGGAAAATTAAAAAGACCTTTGGAGATAAGAGAACCACTTGTATGAACAACAAGAGCTCAGATGGAAACCCAGTTCTAAGCAAAGAAGGGAAAGCAGAAAGGTGGAAGGAGTATATAGAGGGTCTATACAAGGGCGATGTACTTGACGACAATATTATGGAAATGGAAGAGGATGTAGATGAAGATGAAATGGGAGATATGATACTGCGTGAAGAGTTTGACAGAGCACTGAAAGACCTGAGTCGAAACAAGGCCCCCGGAGTAGACACTATTCCCTTGGAACTACTGACGGCCGTGGGAGAGCCACTCCTGACAAAACTCTACCATCTGGTGAGCAAGATGTATGAAACAGGCGAAATACCCTCTGACGGCCGTAGGAGAGCCACTCCTGACAAAACTCTACCATCTGGTGAGCAAGATGTATGAAACAGGCGAAATACCCTCAGACTTCAAGAAGAATATAATAATTCCAATCCCAAAGAAAGCAGGTGTTGACAGATGTGAAAATTACCGAACTATCAGTTTAATAAGTCACAGCTCCAAAATACTAACGCGAATTCTTTACAGACGAATGGAAAAACTGGTAGAAGCGGATCTCGGGGAAGATCAGTGTGGATTCCGTAGAAATGTTGGAACACGTGAGGCAATACTAACCCTACGACTTATCTTAGAAGAAAGATTAAGGAAAGGCAAACCTACATTTCTAGCATTTGTAGACTTAGAGAAAGCTTTTGACATTGTCGATTGGGATACTTTTTCAAATTCTAAAGGCGGCAAGGGTAAAATACAGGGAGCGAAAGGCTATTTACAATTTGTACAGAAACCAGATGGCAGTTAGAGTCGAGGGACATGAAAGGGAAGCAGTGGTTGGGAAGGGAGTGAGACATGGTTGCAGCCTCTCACCGATGTTATTCAATCTGTATATTGAGCAAGCAGTAAAGGAAACAAAAGAAAAGTTAGGAGTAGGTATTAAAATCCATGGAGAAGAAATAAAAACGTTGACGTTCGCCGATGACATTGTAATTCTGTCAGAGACAGCAAAGGACTTGGAAGAGCAGTTGAACGGAATGGACAGTGTCTTGAAAGGAGGATATAAGATGAACACCAACAAAAGCAAAACGAGGATAATGGAATGTAGTCAAATTAAATCGGGTGATGCTGAGGGAATTAGATTAGGAAATGAGACACTTGCAATGGCAAGGAAATCGTTTCTGAAGAAGAGAAATTTGCTAACATCGAGTATAGAGATTTATGTGTCAGGAAGTCGTTTCTGAAAGTATTTGTATGGAGTGTAGCCATGTATGGAAGTGAAACACGGACGATAAATGGTTTGGACAAGAAGAGAATAGCTTTCGAAATGCGGTGGTACAGAAGAATTCTGAAGATTAGATGGGTAGATCACGTAACTAATGAGGAGGTAGTGAACAGAACTGGGGGGAAGACGAGTTTGTGGCCCAACTTGACCAGAAGAAGGGATCGGTTGGTAGGACATGTTCTGAGGCATCAAGGGATCACCAATTTAGTATTGGAGGGCAGCGTGGAGGGTAAAAATCGTAGAGAGAGACCAGGAGATGAATACACTAAAGAGATTCAGAAGGATGTACTGGGAGATGAAGAAGCTTGCACAGGATAGAGTAGCATGGAGAGCTGCATCAAACCAGTCTCAGGACTGAAGACAACAACAACCACCTTGACTAATTTGCAGACGATGTGCCACTTGGTCAGTAGTTAATCGTCTGTGTAAGAGAATCATCTGACGTGAACGCTCAATCCTTTCTTCATTTGTGGCGGTAGGCGGTCGTCCGGCCCTTTCATCGTTCGTAACACCTGTGCGACCATTTCTGAATTTTTCAATCCATTCGTAGACACTCCGATGTGCAAAACACTGTTCCCGTACTGTACCGGAAGTCTTCGATGAATTTCGGCCGCTGATACGCCTTTAGACCACAAGAAACGGATCACTGAACGTCGCTCTTCTTTGGTGCGAATAGACAGCGTAGCAGCCACGACAGCGACAACGAAACTAACCTAGCAGCGTGAAAATTGCAAAGATATAACAACAAATTAACAAAGCATGGGTCATCGACGTAAAACGACAGTACTACCAAAATAAACAAACATATAACTAAACTGCGGTTAACAGTTGACTTACGCTGGTAGTTTGTGCGGAGCACAGAGAATGCGCCTTCCGGGTCTCGTGGCCAGCTTCAGTTCGTGTTCGCATCGTGCCGTTTTTTCAGTTTCCTCTTCGACGCGGCCGTAACTCTCGCAGTCGTTCGGCACAGGACTCTTCACGCTTCTTGGATTCCTTTCGACGCGAGCTTTGCTCTGACTCGAGTTTCCAATAATTCCGAGCACGTTTAGGAGCCTTTAGTGAAACGAGACATTTCGTCGTTTTGTAGTCACAACGCCACGCCGATTCTCTCTCACTGTTACTTTCCCACTGCTTTCGCTATTATGTCTACGCCTTTTGCCCAAGCCCTTCACAGCTTAGGGCTTAATTTAAGATTTATGTCCGAACGGCCTACGACCACCTGCCAGGGAATTTCTCTTTATTTTTTTTAAATGAGCGTAACAACTCTGTACGGGAGACTTACAATAGCAGAGGTGTGTTAAATCGCAATGCAACTGTACAATGAGGCGACCTCTTCATT
The DNA here is from genome assembly GCF_021461395.2 of Schistocerca americana. NCBI lineage: Eukaryota > Metazoa > Arthropoda > Insecta > Orthoptera > Acrididae > Schistocerca > Schistocerca americana. The sequence goes on along the minus strand of NC_060129.1, from coordinate 207,330,765 downwards.
GCCGCGCCAAATCATTCGTTCCAACTGTCCACAGTGTTCCTCAAAACCACTCGCGAAGAGTTGTGGCTGACCTGGCGCATTTCCATTCATAAAAACTGCGTCGTTGTTTGGGAACACACAGTCCGTGAATATGTGCAAATGATCTCAAAGTATTTATTTAAAGTCAAAATGGTTCAAATGGCTCTGAGCACTATGGGACTTTACATTTGTTATTATTATTATCGGGGGAGGCGAAGAGTGGAGGAGGGAGTGGTTCTATGGTTCTGTAGGTACGCTTGGGAGAAACTAACCGCTGCCTCGACCCGTAACCTACGGCTGGTTTCTGTACAAGTTGTATACGAGCTTTCGCTCCCTGTATTTTACACACTCCTAGCACCACGTACAAATTACGAAGTAACTCTATCCAGGTAGGGTAAAAATCACAGAGAATGAAGAATGTATTTACAATCAGGAGTCGAAATCATAGATAGAGTAATTCCAATTTGTTGCGTCTCAGGATGTTTACCACTTGGTAGAATCCATATCGTAATTTTCCGTGAACACAGAAACGTCTCGTATCAGTTAGAGAGAGAGAGAGAGAGAGAGAGAGAGAGAGAGAGAGAGAGAGATTTGTCCCGTTCGCGTTGCGCAACCGCAATGCACGGCCAGGCCAGCAACCGCCAAGCAGAAACAGCTGACTGTCGCAGCACATTCCTGTCGGGCGATGCGGGAGCCGCCTGCCGGCAGCGCGCCCAACCAACCACTGCAATTCGCGAACACAGCTACCGCCTGGGACGGGAATAACCGTTACAGATATTTTAGTTCAGATTATTCGGCGTTTTTCGGTATTTTAGTCTCGCTTATGACAGATTTTTTTGATTTTTTACTAATAACGGGTTGAGAAAACCGAAATAAGAAATAGTCACAGTAGCACAACTAACGGTTTTTCTTTTTAAATAAACTTTTTTTTTTTTAAAAGTTATTCATGAAATCAGGATTGCTTTGAAATGTTGCGTTATTATAGGAAATGAGAAAAGCAATCAGTGCCATTTTAACCCATTAAGTCCTAAATTAATTTTTTTTAAATTGATTTTTTTATTCCTTAATTATAATGTACATAGTGTATGAACTACAATAAGTACAAAAATAGCCAAAGAATATACATGCTGATACAATGGCCGTCCTCAAAATAGGACGCTGGGATCTAACAGTACCGTATAGCATACTAAACTGTATTCAAGTCTTAACTATTTATTTCTTGTGAAAAACACTTCACCATAGTGTTCCACGTCATTTAACACAATATGTTTTCGGTTTCCCGTTGCATTTAGCTCTTACACATCTTCTTTGCGTGCTTCTTTTGTCAACCATATGACCAATTCCATCAAACCTGATGTCTCGTATCACTCTCAACTGACTTGATGGGTATTCCATTGGACGTCCAATATTCGGTCTTCCAGAGTCCAATTTCAAGTATGTAACTGTAACAGCACGTCGTAAACCCAGTGCATTTTTCCCACGTACTAGTCTGTAGAGGAGCCAGGCATTTACGAGGGCCATTTCCAGCATACGTGTAAGTAGGACCCAGCACCATTTTTTCCCTCTGATTACCGTTGCATATTTTCCAACTAACCAGTCATGGTGGTCAACACCTTCCATGTACGCGTTATACAACTTCAAAACGACAGGCTGTTGCACTTGTCTCTTCTTACTTGCTTGTCTACTGTACCGCGTAGCTGCTCCCAAAGGTTCAACTTGATCAAAATTTGTACCAATTGTAACGTATCTGTTGTCGTGCCATCGAACAAATAAGACTTCACCATTCCTGTCGAACTGGTAGTCATAGTTTCCTCGAAGTTCGTTGCTGCTCAGTAGTGGACAGTCAGAGTTGCTCGAAAACCCAAATTTCTCAGATGAATGAGAAGATCTCTACTAGTGAAGAAATTGTCAAAGTACACACAATGATTCTCGGGCTTCTGAATGCAGTCAAGCATGTTTAGGACTACTGATCATTATAATCTATATAAAATGAAATAAAATAGAATAAAATAAAGTGAAATGAAAGAATAATACATTAGCACAAACTAAAACAGAAAAGGGAATGTGTAAATACCTCTGTCCATCTGGAACTGTATTATTTACTAGTGGGTAATTAATATATATATATATATATATATATATATATATATATATATGGGTCGTTACTTACCTCAGCAACAAAATCTGGTAAAATTACCACGTTCTAAGAAGAAAATACATCAGCAGTAGCAGAGTTTCATGTTGGAACGTGCAGCAATACAAATAACTGAAATGATAAACACCAAGTCGCAGTGTCCCATTTCGAGTACACCAAATGTTATACCAATAGAAAACGATGAATATAACTCCAATTGAGCTAACAATGCAAGTAGTTTAAAAGACACTTTGTTGACTGTAAATAATCACAAAAAGGTCTTTGCCACATATTTCAAATATTACTAAATTGTCGATAAAGTAAATACCTGTAATAACGAAAAGTGTGCCTTAGTATTCAATAATCAATTAATGGTAGGAGTTATTGCTTTTAATTTCCTGTAACCATACATTTGTTATAAAAAGCATCAACAAATGACGTAGAGCAGTAATAGTTGCAAATTAATAATTGTGTATTTATAAATAAATATGTGCTCTGTCCTCAAAATAGGACACTGGCACTTAATGGGTTAGTAACAATGCCGACAGAAACGAGCAATAAATACTTTGGCATAAGAACTGACACACGATTGCCGAGACAATAGTTGTACGGGTTACCATGGTGCGTGGTCCGTTGGATGGTAGGCGTGTACATGCAGTGTACGAGGCTTGCTCCATCTGATCTACAGTGGTGGAAATATTTAATTGCATCACCACGAATTACTTCGTCTTTTTGTCTTTTGCAGCAGTTTGCTTCAGGTTATACCAGTCCTCTTGTTGCTAAACTTTGTTGACTTATTCTCCCCTCAATACTCTGACTTCTTTCACACATGTTTTCCAACCATACACAACTCTTTGTTGTTGTCGTGTGGTTTTACAATGAAACCATTGTTTACACTGCCATTCTGAGTTGAGACTTTGCAGTGAGAAGATGGGCAGGCCAGTTGAATTAACGCTAGAAAAGAAAGCCGCTATACTTGCTTATTCGGCTTTTGGTCTCAGAACCAGAGAGAGAACCTCCAACACAGGATTTAATATAAAATTACGAGGTTACTGAAAAAATACAGGGAAAAAGGAAATGCTGCTCGTGAGAAAGAAAGAGGTCGGAAAAGGGCGCCTACTGCCAAACAAGACAGGGTATTGAAAAGTCTTTCGCTGGACGATCGTCGGCTGTCATCAACTGAACTAAAGCGAGACTGTCAAGAAATGTGCGGCATCTCGGTAACCTGTAGAACTGTAAGAAACAGACTACTAGACTACTGGACTGCTGGAGACATGACTTTCAGCCCGTCGCTCTAGAAGGGAGCCTTTATTGACCAAGATAATGCGACAACAGAGACTGCAATGGGCAAAGGCGCGTGCGACACGGACACCAGAGACGCGGAACAAAGCAGTCTCTTCAGACGAGTCCAAATTGAATCTGTATGGCTCAGATTGAAAAGTGTTCTTGTGCCGAAGAAAAGGTGAAGAATTTTTACCATCAGGCATAACACATACAGTCAAACACCCACAAGGACAGGTGGTCCGGGGGTGCATTTCCAGTCCGAGTGGACCGTCTGTCAACGCAGATGCCTACATAAGCATCCTTGAAAGGAAGCTGATGCCAACCATCGGGAAATGGTGTCACCAAACAGAAGCCACGGAATAAATGGGAGCTGTTGGAGACTTAGAGAAAGCTTTTGACAATGTTGACTGCAATACTCTGTTTCAAATTCTAAAGGTGGCAGGGGTAAAAAACAGGGAGCGAAAGGCTATTTACAGTTTGTACAGAAACCAGATGGCAGTAATAAGAGTCGAGGGACATGAAAGGGAAGCAGTGGTTGGGAAGGGAGTGAGACAGGGTTGTAGCCTATCCCCGATGTTATTCAATCTGTATATTGAGCAAGCAGTAAAGGAAACAAAAGAAAAACTGGGAGTAGGAATTAAAATCCACGGAGGAGAAATAAAAACTTTGAGGTTCGCCGATGACATTGCAGTTCTGTCAGAGACAGCAAAGCACCTGAAAGAGCAGCTGAACGGAATGGACAGTGTCTTGAAAGGAGGATATAAGATGAACATCAACAAAAGCAAAAAGAGGATAACGGAATGTAGACGGATTAATTCGGGTGATGTTGAGGGAATTAGATTAGGAAATGACACACTTAAAGTAGTAAAGGAGTTTTGCTGTTTGGGGAGCAAAATAACTGAGGATGGTCGAAGTAGAGAGGATATAAAAGTGTAGACTGGCAATGGCAAGGAAAGCGTTTCTGAAGAAGAGAAATTTGTTAATATCGAGTATAGAGATTTATGTGTCAGAGGTCTTTTTTGAAAGTATTTGTATGGAGTGTAGCCATGTATGGAAGTGATACGTGGACGATAAATAGTTTAGACAAGAAGAGAATAGCTTTCGAAATGTGGTGCTACAGAAGAATGCTGAAGATTCGATGGGTAGATCACATAACTAATTAGGAGGTATTGAATAGAATTGGGGAGAAGTGAAATTTGTGGCACAACTTGACTACAAGAAGGGATCGGTTGGTAGGGCATGTTGTGAGGCATCAAGAGATCACAAATGTAGCATTGCAGGGCAGTGTGGAGGATAAAAATCGTAGAGGGAGACCAAGAGATGAATACACTAAGCAGATTCTGAAGGATGTAGGCTGCAGTAGGTACTGGGAGATGAAGAAGCTTGCACAGGATAGAGTAGCATGGAGAGCTGCACCAAACCAGTCTCTGGGCTGAAGACCACAACAAAATTATGCTGTTCATATATTAGACTACGTACAACTAGTTTTGACGTGTTGGTCAAACACAGAGCGCGTTTGGCTTCTTGGAGAGAAATTTTGATTGACGTGAGATTTGTCAAGATGGCGGACGTTGACTTCGCCGACTTTCCGCCGCTTCTGTTTATTGAGAAACCGTTTCGATTAAAATTTGTCACTGTAATGCGAGTTGCCGCAATTGTAGAGTCATCGTCAAATGTTAAAGCAAAAGGACGCTGGCAGTTACGAAAATGGTAGAGATGATGCGTCTTTTCCAGCCATATGTTATGGAGGAACACTTAACAGAAAAATCGGGATTCTACGCACAACATACAACCGGGGGTGCAGTGAAACATAAAGAATTGGAGGCTCTCCGGTTTTGCGACGGACGGTGTATGTGTTGCCGCGTTGTCGTTTAGAGAAAGGAGCGGAAGTAAATATATTTTCGCATAACCGTGTTTTTCTTTTTCAGTGTGACAGCGAAATTAAGTACAAGTAATTAGGCGAGCGACGTGGGGCAGTGGTTAAGCACTGGACTCGCATTCGGGAGGACGACGGTTCAATCCCTCGTCGGACCATCGTCATTTAGGTTTTCCGTGATTTCCCTAAATCGCTCCAGGCAAATGCCTTTGACAGGGCACAACCGACTTGCTTCCGCATCCTTCCGTAATCCGATGAGACCAATGACGTCGCTGTTTGGTGTCTTTCCCCGAAAGCAACCCAACCCTCCGAGTAATTATGAGATCGTCTGGTTACTCGGAGGAAGTTGACGCAGTCCCCGGGTCCTGAGTGTAATCTTTGCTTCGGCAGAGCTTCAGCCATTCCGTGGAACAGCGTCTCGATTTCTTCTTCTTGTTCTTCACACGCAGCGTCAAAGTAAATGCAATAAATGCTTCGTCCCTCCGCTGGTGACCATTGCTACTAGCATCAAAATCCTTGCCGACACGAACGGTGTCTATTCCGAAAGTGAGATTACGTTTGACGAATTCTGTTGGTATTTGAACGACCCTTTTTGACAGTTCCGTGGATTGGACTGAAGGAATGTGAGAAATAAGCCTCATCGGTCGGTTACAATGTACCGGGTGATCAAAAAGTCAGTATAAGTTTGAAAACTGAATAAATCACGGAATAATGTAGATAGAGAGGTACAGATTGACACATGCTCGGAATGACACGGGGTTTTATTAGAACCAAAAAAACACAAAAGTTCAGAAAATGCCCGACACATGGCACTTCATCTGATCAGAATAGCAATAATTAGCATAACAAAGTGAGACAAAGCAAAGATGATGATCTTTACAGGTAATGCTCAATATGTCCACCATCATTCCTCAACAATAGCTGTAGTCGAGGAATAATGTTGTGAAGAGCACTATAAAGCATGTCCGGAGTTACGCTGAGGCATTGGCGTCGGATGTTGTCTTTCGGCATCCCTAGAGATGTCGGTCGATCACGATACACTTGCGACTTTAGGTAACCCCAAAGACAGTAATCGCACGGACTGAGGTCTGGGGACCTGGGAGGCCAAGCATGACGAAAAGTGGCGGCTGAGCACACGATCACCACCAAACGACGCGCGCAGGAGATCTTTCACGCGTCTAGCAATATGGGGTGGTTCTAATGAAACCTCATGTCATTCCAAGCATGTGTGTCAATTTTTACCTCTGTATGTACATTATTCCATGGTTTATTAAGTTTTCAAATTCATACTGACTTTTTGATCACCCGGTATCCGTCGTCTAAGATTTGAAACAGGCCTCACTTGAAGCCAGAATGTGCACCTGCACCTCACGCGCCCCCTGCCGGTCCGGTGTGAGGTGTGTGGCAGGGGGCACTCGCGACTGTCGCAGCGCGGGTTGAGCGGATCGCCGACGCGATGACGTCACGGCGCGCTATCGCTTCCGGTCGCTCGGCGCCTCTGCTCAGCTCAGCTCAAAGTGGGTCGCCGATAATCCGCAAACATCCGGCCCGCACTGTACTCCACTGTACTCTGCCGCCGTCCCGAGCCGTCCGTAGTGTAAATACGGCGTACTGCGTGCTGCGGAGTCTTTAGCCCGTCTGCACCGAACACGGCGTCCCCCGAGATATCGCCAACTGCCGGCTGCGCGCACACAGGGCTGCTAGGTAGGAATGTTCCGTTCGTTTTCAGAGCTCTGCATTTTCCCGATTACAGGGGGCGGCGCGGGGGGAGGTCAGCGTTTGAAACGGGCACCGCGCAGCGGCTGGTCTCAACTGCTGTGCGGGTCGCGGGTAGCACTCACCTCAGGCTAGGTGAGGAGAGCCCTACGTCAACGCGACGTAGCCATATCGACTGTTGTGTGCGTCTTGAATCTGCATTAGAGATGGGCGGACTCAAACACGTAACTGTTTCGAAACAAATGAAACAGCACAATGTAATGTTTCGATACGATGTTTCGAAACAGTCAAACAGTTTGTGTTTTGTAATTTAATAAACCTACACATTTTATCATCTTGAATGTCTACTGTGTAAGTATGTCCACATAAACACAAATGAGGTGCGAGAGCGCTAATGATATCGCAGAAAGTATGAAACTATCACTTGGGCGTCTTGGCAGTTTCGTATTTCCTGCAGCAAATGCGCTGCTTTCGTGTTGCGTGACTTTCATACTTTTCAATTGACTGAGGACAGCCATAGCTGAAGACTGAAGGACCACCACGAACGGAACTGGAGGTGGGAGCAAACTGCACAAACAACGGATATGCTACTGGGATTCCCACATTCCGTTAGTATGGGTAATATACCCATCCTGCTAATTTCCATGCACACAAAGGGAATCATTGTGGATAATAGGCACAGTGACTATAGACTCACAGATAACGCCAAATAATTCAAATAAATAACAAAATATAACAAAATAATTTTGTCTTTCAAGGTGTTTCGAACCGTTACTATAAATTCACCATGCTTCCCAGCTCTTCCCGTTCACCATTACACTATCAGTCATACGTCAAACAGATTGCTTGCAATTATACCTACATCAAATTTATGTTTATGTCTAATAACTGTCACTCTACGCCTTTTTTTATTCAAAATGTTGTAGCCTTGCGTTTCTTAATGTGATTACTTTAGATGACCAGAGAAACGTATGTTGTAAAAAAAGTGTAATTTAACTGAATGATTTTCACATATTTATTACTTTGAATGTGAATAGTATGCGTTGTTTTATTGTTTGGTTAGTGTTTATAAAGCAGATGTTACGCCACTTCGGAATAGGACAGTCAGCTAGAAACGAAGCTTTATTTTCGGATACCTTAAGCTTCATGCCATTGCTTGTCAAAAGATTTTGACACTCTTGAAAGTGTTTCATGAAGTGGTATGTTGTGTTTCAGTACCTGTGCCGAGCCCGAATCTCGTCCGACACAGAGCGGAATGAAACACCACTGTTTCCATACAGTTAGTCCGTTCCAAGCACAGGTGGACAGAAACAGCCTTATTCTGAAACAATGATACAGTTTCTGTGTCTGGCTCGAGATCGAATCTGGTCCCGTTATCCGAGACAGCTAGAGAATGAAACACAACTGTTTCGAAACAGTGAACCACAGCCGTTCCGAAACACTGAAACAGTTCCACGTATCGAAACGTAGAAACAGTGGCCAAGTCTAGTCTGCATTATTGTTTGTTTGTGTGCTTTCCTTGTCCTATTGTCCGGTGCTGCTAGCCTCCACGTCGTTCTGAACATGGGCTCTGACGGAGATGAGAACTTTCGAGCAGATCCACGAAGATAGTCCGAAAGATTTCACTCTCTCTCTTAGTTGGTTTACAGCACGAAGGCAAAATTAAATGGAACTAGATGGTTTAATGTTTCTAGCAACATTCGGAATTATCTTCAGAACCACTTCAATTTCAGTTTAACGTTTCTGCCCACATGAATTATGTAAAATTCATTGGATTTTATAAAAATACGAAACACTTTAATTTCTTCCTATGTCACGTTTTTATCCACACGATTTATTCAATATTAATCGGATTGACTAGACACTTCTTTAACTTTCGTTATGGTTGTGATTGCTTAAAAAAAAGATGGTTCAAATAGCTCTGAGCACTATGGGACTCAACTGCTGTGGTCATCAGTACCCTAGAACTTAGAACTACTTAAACCTAACTAACCTAAGGACATCACACACACCCATGCCCGAGGCAGGATTCGAACCTGCGACCGTAGCAGCAGCGCGGCTCCGGACTGGAGCGCCTAGAACCGCACGGCCACCGCGGCCGGCTATATGATTGCTTCATTCAGATATTCGTTACGTTCACGAAACACACAATAACATCCCACATTCTTTGGATTGCAGCTTAATAATTCAGTACTTCACTTTTCTGTCGACACGATTTATGCACGATTCATCGGATTTAAAAAGAATGACAAGCTTTTTTTTGATTTCGTTGTGGCTCCTTCGCTCAGACATTAATTATGTTCATGGAATACACAACAACATCGCATATTGTTGGGACTACATTTAACAATTCATCCAGCGGATGAGCATATCACACAGCTCCTGCCACTTCGTCTGTACACATGTATTCACATTTAGCTCTGACGTTATCGGTAAAACTGCAAAGATCGATATACGTACTCATTTAGTCGATTTAGGTTATTTACGTCACGATGACGTTGCGTTACGTCATTATGACGTAGGGTTCTCCTCACCTAGCGTGAGATGAATGCTACCCGCGGGGGTCGCGCTCAGTGTTGCCAACTCTTCGAAACGAAATAAACTAGATGTGTCTAAAATTTAAAAAAAGAATCTGATGTAAAACAAGGTGTGTAGCAGGTGTAGAAGTATGAAACCGGAACTTTGCCTATAGGTGGTGCTAGCCGTCATTGTAGGGCCCGTGAGACCTAGAGAGCCTGTATAGGGAGAGAGAGTGGCCGCAGGTGGAGCTGCCCGTGATCGGTCGATCAGCTCTGGTGCCATTTTTCTGCCAAACTTCTCTCGCGCTTCCTATGTTCGCCTCGCTTTTGACTTGCATTGAAGTTCAGAGGACTTTTGGAAACGATTAAAAGGTATTCGAATTATTGCGAAACTCGTTATGCGTTGTGCACGCATGTTCGACTCAGTTGTATATCGTTTTTAGTACGTAATTAGCGTCTGCGATCTTAAATACGAGTCGAAATAATGAAACGTTTTGTGATGAAGTCGGCAGGCCTGCGTGTTTGTACGTCAGTAATTGTACAGTATTGTTTTTGACATCCGTAATTCGTTGTGCAGACGTTCGTAAAGGATGCCAGGTTGTGCTGCATTTGGTTGTTCCAATAGAGGCGTTACTTTGGTTCCAGTATTATTGCCTGACTGTTGACGCAGGCGAGTTGTAGGCACGTTTTCCGCAGTCGTCGTGGTTGCTGAAACATTATTCGTAGTAAATAATCGTAGGTACTCTCTAAGGCAGTTCTTAATAGGCGTACTTGCTGTGGAGTAGAACGGATACAGTAGTTTTCTTGTTATATTTGGTCGTTATTACAGTAGCCTACATTTAACATTACCTGATTTTTGTAATCTTTTTCGTTTGTTATCTACGAGAGGTATTCAGTAAAGTCGTAAGCAGTTGTTTACTTGTGACATGCAAAAAGTTTGAAGACGTGACAAGAAGTACTAATACGTCTCACACTTTTTGCACGTCACAAGTAAACAACTGCTTACGACTTTCATTCTTCTGACGTAATACAGGTACGTTAAATCTTACGCTCTTCCGATACAAAACAAATGCTATACACTATACTTTTTTGTATTTACGTTACTTTCGTTGCAATATGTCTAGTAAACGATCTTTAAAGGAGACAAAGGCAAGTAACGAATAATTTTTACAGGCACTGTGTTTTACGTAGTAGGCTACTATTCAGATTCAGATTCTTTATTAGTCATTCAGCATTATTACACGCAATAGACTTCGTCAGTTCACTTAGCCTATTAATTTTACAAAATAAATTTTACATATTTAAGTTGATATTGGGCATTTTTAAAAATTCTTCTAATCAATAGAATGGATTAGTTAACAAGAAGTTATGAACATTGTCTTTAAATAATTTGTCAGGCTTGATTGACCCATTTTTAGACAATTTGTTATATATTTTAATTGCCATATACTTATGACTATTGTTAGTTTCAGCTAATCTATTTTGTGGCAACAGCAGAGAAGCACACGTTCTTGTATAGTAGCCATGCCTTACATTTGTTACACTTAAATTAGCTAGTTCAGTAAGTATGTAGTTAACACTGTCAAAAATATATAAATTAATTACTGTTAAAATTCTATAGTTAATGAACAATGGTTTACAATGTGTTCTATTATCTACCTTAGCCATTACTCTGATTGCTTTCTTCTGGATCAGCATAATTTCATTTATTTTTCTGTTGTTTCCCCAGAGTATTAACCCATACTTTAAAACAGATTGAAAAAAGGCAAAGTACGCTGTCCTTAGGTAGTCAAATGTCAGACAACACATCAGTCTCTTGACAACCTAACCACTATGTGATCAACATCAGAGTTCCATGTCACACTGTTGTGAAGTACAATACCTAAAAACTTTGCCTTTTGTTGTTCTATTTTTGTAGTCTTTGATAGACTGAATCACATATTCTGGGTCTTTTCCTCATTTAATAGCAGACCATTGGCATTAAACCATGAGGCTGCATTTTCTTTTGCCAATTTCATATCACTTACAAGGTTATCAAGTACATGGCTTACAGATAGAAAAGTTGTCATCTGCATACGTATATGTGTGAGTATATCATAGCTGTAAAGAAAGGCATTTAACGAATGATTTCGCCGTATTGTCTTGTGCTTTTGGTTCGGTGAGTGTGTACTCCACTACTCGTTGGCCACACTCTCTCTCTCTCTCTCTCTCTCTCTCTCTCTCTCTCGCCCTATACAGGCCCTCTAGTACAGCACTGCGTCTGCTCCCCGTAACGGCCGACGACGAATGTCAACACACAGTAACCCGAGTTCCGTTCCTCGGTGTCTGCTTCAGACCCGTAAACACGTCGAGTTTTGCGCCCACGAACTAAGATTTGCCGACACCACTGGCTCTCTGTTATTTGGAGAAAACTGCTGCAGACTCAGTCGAATGTACGTCAAAGCATTCGGCGAACATGCTCTTGGAAAAAACGCAGTGTTTCGAGTGGTTAAACGAAAATTCAGAAGCGCTCATTTTGACGTGAGAAGCGACGAGCGCTGGAAACGGCCGAAGAAGATGGAAGACAACGATTTGCGAGCCTTATTGGATGAAGATGATGAACTGAACAGTAGCTCGGCGGCACAATTCAATGTGACGTAGAAAGCCGTCTGTCTAGACTGAAAGCTATGCGAAAGGTGCGTAAAGTGGGGAAAATAGGTTCCGCACCAGCTGAATCAAAGACACCGACCACATCGAAACACCACTTGCGAAATGCTCCCCGTCAAGTACAAAAGAAAGTCGTTTCTCCTTCGAATAGTGACAGGTGATGGAAAAATGTACATATTTTGAGAATCCTAAGCGTCGTAAACCGTGGGTGAATCCAGGCAAACCGTCGACATCCACTGCCACACCGAATCGCTTTGGAAACAAGACAATGCTCTCTGTGTTTGGTGGGACCGGAAGGGTGTCATGTACTACGAGCTGCTAAACCCCGGTGAAACCGTTAACACTGATCGCTTCCAACACCAAATGATGGATTTAAATCGAGCATTACGTGAAAAACGACCGGAATGTGGAAAGAGGCAACACAGCCACATTGCTCCGTGACAACGCCGCATCGTACACAGCAAAACGGGACGGGTCAGGGAAACGATCGATCCGTTCAGCTGGGAAATACCAGGGCAGGGGGCTTGTTCTCCAGACACGGTTCCGTCCGACCAGCATCTGCTTGCATCACTGGCACGCGCTCTGGCTAAACAACGCTTCCTGAAAACGCACGAAAACGGCACTCTAACTGGCTCCCTTCGAAAGAATTTTTTTTTTTTACGAGGCATTCATAGCCTGCCTGGGGGGGAGGGAGGGAGGTGGGGGAAATGTATAAATAGCAGTGGAGGTTATTTAGAATACAATATTGTTTATCAGTGTCAAACAACAGACGTGCAGTTGTTGCAACCAAATTCAGGTTTCATACCTCTACACCTGGTAACTGTGCAGTTTTATTTTCGCAATAATTACACTGCGTAAGACATCTGAGAGGGGGATGGATGTGTACGAAGACGCAGCTACGTGCGTATTATCAGACAAACCCAACTTTGTGAACAACAATTGGATCATACGATATACACAGACAAGCCAAATGTGCACCACGCTGGTACTACTTTGATGGATTTTATTTTCTTTGGAATTATGTTCTTAAAAATAATTTACTGACATGTACGCGTAGCAGGTATGCAGATGAGCTTAAAAGTACTTCAGGAAGTAACTGTTCTGTGGCATTTTGCATCATACTTGAAATGCATGTATGGCGTTTCATTTTAATGACTTCAGTAGCGGGAGAGAAAATGTGTAGATATTAAAAAATTTAAAGCTTCCCAAAAAACAAAAGAATAAAAATTTAGGGGGTTGCCTCGTGGATCTCGTTAGGGAAATGATTTCTGGATGCACTTGTACTTCGAATGCAGATATAATAATTTGAGATTTCTTTCTGCGATACGCATATACAAATCGGTCCATTTTTTAAAAAAACAACTCAGTATTCTGAGGCAAAAATGTATTTAAATAAAAGTTTTCGTCTGAGTTGCTTTCACATTACTTTCTTTTTCTCACCATAAAAATAGAAATAATGTTTGTACTAGCTACCTGTAGGACGAACTTGACAATATCTGCACCGTATTCTCGTTTCAAATTCTATCGAGCGGATAGACGTGTTGGAGTATGGAGACAACGTCACGAATTCGTGCACCCTGGATGTCAGCACAGGACTGTTGGAGCTGGTGGAGGCTGTGTAATGGTGTGGGGCGTGTGGAGTCGGAGCGATGTGGCACCCCTGACACGTCTAGATACGACTCTGACAGGTGGCACGCACGTATCCATCCTGCGTCATCAGCTGCATCCATTCTGCATTTCGACTGACTTGGGCAGTTCCAGCAGGACAATGCGACACGTCACACGTCTAGAATTGCTAGTCTCAGCACTTCCGCTGGCCACCGGACTCCCCAGACGTGGAACACTACTCAGCCTGTCTGGGACGCCCTGCAACGTGCTGTCCAGAAGAGATCTCCAGCCACTCGCACTCTTCAGGATTTATGGGCAGGCCTTGAGCTCCCTCCAGCACTGCTTCAGACATTAGTCGAGTCCGTGGCGCCCTACACTTTATGGACCGAGCGAGGTGGCGCAGTGGTTAGCACACTGGACTCGCATTCGGGAGGACGACGGTTCAATCCCGTCTCCGGCCATCCTGATTTAGCTTTTCCGTCATTTCCCTAAATCGTTTCAGGCAAATGCCGGGATGGTTCCTTTGAAAGGGCACGGCCGATTTCCTTCCCAATCCTCCCCTAATCCGAGCTTGCGCTCCGTCTCTAATGACCTCGTTGTCGACGGGACGTTAAACACTAACCACCACCACCACCACCACCACAAACACTTCATGAGCAGGTGTGCCGGTTTCTTTGGCGCTTCAGGGCAGGAGTGGGCAAAGTAGAAGCAGCTCCCCGTTTCGAGTACCTAGGAAGCACGACCTCGAAAGAGATCGCCACTGAGCAGCGAGTACTGAGCAGGACACAGAAAGCATCCAAGTTGTACACTCGAATCACAAATCTCCTCTGGGACGACAAAAGCCACGAAAAAGCAAAAGCGACTGTGTACCACACGCATTTCATACTAGTCCCAACATACGGTTTAGAAACAAGTAACCTAGTATACAGAGACCTCGGCAGAATTCGGGCGATAGAAATGAACCAAACAACGGGAAAAAGGGCACAGTCGGGAATGAGGAGAGTAGAAAAGCAGCTGGTGTTGAGCTTGCTGTTGAGAGTGTCACGAAGAAATGCAGGCTTCAGTGGGATGGGCACGTAATGGGAATCGACAGCAAAGAGCTGTCAAAAAGCATTGCAGCCTGAACCTCGTCGTAAGAAGACTGCGGGGAAGACCGAGAAAAAGCTGGATAGAGACTGTAAGGGCAGATCTGCAGGAGGGAGGACACAAATGGGAAGTTGTTGCGGAAGGAAAACGGGAGTTGGGTGGTGGTGGTTGTGATGATGATGGAGTTGGTGGTGGTGGTGGTGGTGGTGGTGGTGGAAGCTGTTAGATGGGTAACCTGGAGCTTGACCACAGCAGCAGGAAGCCTTTGAGTGTACAGCAGACGGAGTGGGCGCGAGAGCAGAGCTGGCGGGCTGGTATCGCACCGTAGCGGCCTCCACTCCCCCCGCCGGCTTCCTCAGGAGCAGATACGGGGTATTTTTAGCGGTGCAGCGGCGGGTCGCCGCCTCCGGCCGCTCCAACACACACACACACACACACACACACACACATACAGCGGCGACAGCTGAGGGGGCCACACACGCGTCAGGACGCGACGGCACACACACAACCTGGCCAGGTGGCGGCGACCTAGGCAGGCAGAGTCCTGAAGCGCGTCACCGCATCCACCGTGCTTCACACGCCACCATCGGACCATTTTCTCTGCAAACAGGGCCGCAACGAGTCGGGCTCCAGTGGAACACTCATCCCCCGCAGCCCCTCCTCCCCAAGTCTACCTGCACTGCTGCCCATTAAAACTGCTGCACCACGAAGATGACGTGCTACAGACGCGAAATTTAACCGACAGGGAGAAGATGGTGCGCTGTGCAAATGATTAGCTTTTCAGAGCATTCACACGAGGTTGGCGCCGGTGGCGACACCTACAACCGATTTCTTATACACAAACAACAGTTCACCAGCGTTGCCTCCTGAAACGTTCTTGTGATGCCTCGTGTAAGGAGGAGAAATGCGGACCATCACGTTTCCGACTTTGATAAACGTCGGATTGTAGCGTATAGCGATTGCGGTTTATCGTATCGCGACATTGCTGCTCGCGTCGGTCGAGATCCGATGACTGTTGGCAGAATATGGAATGGGTGTGTTCAGGAGGGTAATACGGAACGCCGTGCTGGATCCTAACGGCCTCGTATCACTAGCAGTCAAGATGACAGGCATCTTATCCGCACGGCTGTAACGGATCGTGCAGCCACGTCTCGATCCCTGAGTCAACAGATGGGGACGTTTGCAAGACGACAACCTTCTGCACGAACAGTTCGACGACGTTTGCAGCAGCACGGACTATCAGCTCGGAGACCGTGGCTGCGGTTACCCTTGACGCTGTATCACAGACAGGAGCGCCTGCGATGGTGTACTCGACGACGAACCTGGGTGCACGAATGGCAAAACGTCATTTTTCGAATGAATCCAGGTTCTGTTTACAGCATCACGATGGTCGCATCCGTGTTTGGCGACATCACGGTGAACGCACATTGGAAGCGTGTATTCGTCATCGCCATACTGGCGTATCACCCGCCGTGATGGTATTGGGTGCCATTGGTTACACGTCTCGGTCACCTCTTGTTCGCACTGTTAACAGTGGACGTTACATTTCAGACCGGTGGCTCTACCCTCCATTCGATCCCTGCGAAACCGTACATTTCGGCAGGATAATGCACGACCGCATGTTGTAGGTCCTGTGCGGGCCTTTCTGGATACAGAAAATGTTCGACTGCTGCCCTAGCCAGCACATTCTCCAGATCTCTCACCAACTCAAAACGTCTGGTCAATGGTCGCCGAGCAACTGGCTCGTCACAATACGCCAGTCACTACTCATGTTGAACTGTGGTATCGTGTGGAAGCTGCACGGGCAGCTGTACCTGTACACGCCATCCGAGCTCTGTTTTACTCAATGCCCAGGCGTATCGAGGCCGTTATTACGGCCAGAGGTGGTTGTTCTGGGTACTGATGTCTGAGGATCTATGCACCCAAATTGCGTGAAAATGTTATCTCATGTCAGTTCTAGTATAATTTATTTGTCCAATGAATATCCGTCTATCATCTGCATTTCTTCTTGGTGTAGCAATTCTAATGGTCGGTAGTGTAGTCTCTCAATGCTTTGTCAATATGCAACAGGACATAGGTGACGATGACAAGGGAGATACGATATTGCGAGAGGAGTTTGACATAGCACTGAATGACGTAAGGCCTGGGGAATAGACGACCTTTCCTCAAAAGTTTTGAAAACCTCGGTACAGCCACCAGCTATAACAACTCTTCCGTGTGGTGTACGAGATGTACGACCCAGGCGAAACATCCTCTAACTTCAGGGAGGACGTAATAACTCCAATTCCGAAGAAATCAGGTGCTGACACGTCAGAATACTTCAGTGGTGAATCGTCGTTGCGAAATACTAACACGATTTCTTTACTGAAGAAAGTAAAAAAACTGGTCGTATCGACCTCTGGGAACATCGGTTTGCGTTCTGGAGAAATGTAGGAACAAGCAGTGCAGTACTGACCCTACTATGTCTCACACAAGATAGGCTAAGGAAAGGCAAACCTACGTCTGCAGAGCATTTCTAGACATACAGAAAGCTTTTGACTCTGTCCACTGGAATTCTCTGTGTGAAATTCTCAAGGTAGCAGGGATAAAATGCAGGGAGCGAAAGGCTATTTACAGCTTGTACAGAAACCAGACGGCAGTTACAAAAGCTCAGGGCATGAAAGCGAAGCAGTGGTCAAGAAAGGAGACAGGATTGTACCCTATCTCCCATGTTGTTCTCTCTGTGGGATAATGGAATGCAGTCGAATTAAATCGGGTGATGCTGAGGAAATTAGATTAGGAAGTGAGACAAAGTAGTAGATGACTTCTGCTGTTGGGGGAGCAAAATAACTGAGGATGGTCGGAGTAGAGAGGATATAAAATGTAGACCGGCAATGGCAAGGAAAGAGAAATCTGTTGACATCGAGGAAAGATTTGTCAGGAAGTCTTTTCTGAAAGTATTTGTATGGAGTGTAGCCATGTATGGAAGTGTAACATGGACGATACATAGTATAGACAAGAAGGGAATAGAAGCTTTCGAAATGTGGTGCTACAGAAGAATGCTGAAGATTAGGTGGGTAGACCACGTAACTAACGAGGAGGTAGTAAACAGAATAGGGGAGAAGGGGAATCAGCAGCAGAACTTGAGTAGAGGCAATCATCAGTTACAGGACACATTGTCAGACGTCAGGGGATCACCGGTTTAGTGTTGGAGGGAGGGGGCGGGGGCAAAAATCGTGATGAAGGGAAACAGATGAATACAGTAAGCTGATTGAGTAGTAGTTATTCGGGGATGGAGGCTCGCACTGGATGGAGTAGCATGGGGAGCTGCATCAAACCGCTCCAAAAGACTACAAAAACTGTTTTGAAAATTAATGTTTTATTTATACATTTTGTTAAGCTGATAATAACCTATTTATTATTAGTACAAAGGATAAAGACAACTTTACCCTTATTTATTTCCACAATTTCTGTTTAACTAATGATATGTCATACAATTAATGAAAAAAATTTTATTACGATTTTTCATAATTTCGGCAAGTGGCGCAACAATCAGGCAGTTTTCGCAACGCCGTACTTTTATACTCGAATGAAAGAACCGAATGAAACTATTTGTGGTCATGCCAGTTATGTGAATGTTTTCACTCCTGTCGCTCTCTCGGTTTGAGTGATTTCACTTGGATGCTTTTTCAGCTGTTTCGATTACAAGTGAACAGTGATTGGGTTTTGCAAACTTCCACGGAGACAAGTATCGTAAATCATTTCCTTTCATTTGTGGCTCCTTTAGCGATTTGTTTTATGTTGTTTATATTACCCGGTGCAATATCAACGGTGTTTAATATTCATGTTATTGCCCAAAATATTGACCCTAGAGCACATGTCAACCACTGTTTTATAACTCTTCGTCTTTTTAACAAAACTTTTGATACTTTATAAGCTTATTACAGATTTTAACTATTGTATCCCCCCTTTTATTTTAGCTATTTCAATTAATTATTGAAAAATAGTGGATGCTGACATTAGCGACATCTGGTCAACTTACTACACACACACATCTTGTGGCTACTGTGCGGCAGCTAGTTTTAAACAGTAGTTTTTTGCTGACAACATGATTCGTGCGTGTGATGTGATTTATATGTATTTGACGATGGTGGTGCTGATTCCGCATTTAACAGTTGACTATGCCACTATGGGTGCAGTGCATTAGGACTTTGATTTTACGAGACAGGTATGCCTCTTCACATTTAAAGCGCACAAATGTAAATTTTGTCAGTACTACTTCTCAATATGCTCTATTTATTGTTCTTCAGCTGTTTACGGGTTGCGAGTGTATTTATATTTGTCCCATTCTTGCTGCAGATCTGGTGATGGTCATTAGAGACCGAAACCGGTAATCTGTTAAACAGAAAAGATTGTGACCATGGACGTAAATTAAAGGAAACTCACATCGAGGAGAGACGAAGAGAAAATATATTTCTAAAAATGACTTACATTAAAAATTTATGTACGCGGGTCATTCAATAAGTTATGTAACACAACTTTTTTTTTCTGAAAGCAGGTCGGTTTCGTTCAGGTTTCCGATAAACCGTATTACGCCCCAATCTTCCGTCTACAAAGCCGGCCTAACGCCACCTTGCTGGCAGGCTCTCCACGTCCGACGTCTGGCTGCATCAGTGCGCCCCCCCCCCCCCCAACCCCCCACCCCCCTGTGACCCACGTACCCCTCCTGCAGAGTCCGTCCTCCATTGCTTTTTATAGTCCAGTACCCCAGCTGGTGGAAGAGCACGACGGAGACGCCCAATTGAGCATCGGGGTGTTTGGTTGTGATCCGTCGGCTCACCTCGAATGCCTGTGTCCGCACGTCCCGACGTGACACGAGTCCCAGCCGTGTGCGGGATGTCGGACTGGTTTGCACCACCTGGTTGGCCGACGACTCACCGTGCCTTTGTTCACCGCCAGCTCTCGGTAGACATTCTGCAAGCGCCTGGGAACATCTGCGGCACGCCTGTTTTCCGACAAAAGAAACTCTTCGGGAGCTCTCTGCTGAGAACGCACCTCCGCTGGAGTCGCCATTTTGAAAATGACGCACGGCGGCGCCGACTGTCGGAAGTTCGTGAAACTACAGGGGCTGAGGCGAGAATGTTGCACAGCGCACTACAACAAACTCTGTGCTCCTTCAACCGAAACTGGCCAAGGAGAAGGAAAAAGAAGGGTCGCATTACTTAGTGAGCGCCCCTCGTATTTACTTAGTTGATTACGATTGTTTCGTAATTCTAGTATTAAATATGAATTTTTGAGTGATATTAACGTGTTAGTAACTGGTGGTACTGTAGACATTTATATTTAAATAAATGTGCAACTGCTCACTTATGTAAGGTCCCGTCACACTCCTCTCGCTGGTGTCCACCCATCGCCGACGATATTATTTCAGCAGACGGTGGGGTGACTCGGTCTGAACAGGGAACATACGTAGACAATTTTCTTCCATTCTTTAGCGACTTCATCACTCGATTTTTGATCGGATTTGTCAGAAGTACTTTTTTGTGATAAATATTTACCACTCGTTCACTTTACTCGAATTTCTTTAATACGGTTTTATCTACATCCACATCTACATGCATACTCTGCAAATCACATTTAAGTGCCTGGCAGAGGGTTCATCGAACCACCTTCACAATTCTCCATTATTCCAATCTCGTATAGCGCGCGGAAAGAACGAACACTTACATTTTTTCGTGCGAGCTCTGATTTCCCTTACTTTATCACGGTGGTCGTTTCTCCCCGTGTGGGTTGGCGTCAGCAAAATATTTTCGCATTCGGAGAAGAAAGTTGGTGATGGCTATTTCGGGAGAATATCCCGCCGCAACGGAAAACGCCTTTTGTTGTAATCATTTGAACTTGTTCGATGTACTCCATCAGTCCTATGTGGTAAGGATCCCACACCGAGCAGCAGTATTCTAAAAGAGGACACACAAGCCTAGTGTAGGCTGTCTCCTTAGTAGATCTCTTGCATTCTCTAAGTGTCCTTCCGACTAACCGCGACCTTTGCTTAGCCTTCCATACAACACTTTCTGTGTCTTCTTTCCAATTTAAGGTGTTCGAATTGTGATTTATAGATATTTTGTCGAATTTACGGCCTTTAGATTTAACTGATTCATCATGTAACCGAACTGTAACAGATTCCTTTTCGCATTCGTGTGGATGACATCAAATTTCGTTATTTAGTGTCACATAAAAAGAACCATTATTAGAGGTAATTACACGGCCTCGAATTATATCGACCGTTGCTTTTTATCCATTTGCGATTTCTCGCGTTCCCGCGCCACTGGCCGATTCGTCATTCCCACCAACGCGCCGAGTTCGCTGTTAATGCAACACCTGTTGGTAAACGTGGACGAGAACTAACAGCTGTTCATTGGCACTCGGTCAAAAGCAACTATCGGCAGACAGTAAGAGTGGAGCGTGGCGACAACAGCCTTCGACAATAACAAGCTGACAGCGGCGTTCGAGTTAAGAGATGGGCAGACTGGTTCATCCTCGGGAACTACTTCACTGCTCATCGTTCTTTTTTGGGAACCGTTCGTTTTTACTCGTTCACCGTTCATTTGTGCTTGGTATATGGTCCTTATGAAAAACTGAAAACTAGTAGTGTAGGTGACTGAAGGATGGAGGGCACCAAGAGGGGACACTTCCCTCCCCCCCCTGGAGTACAGAGTTTTTATGATGCATTACAGAATTCTTTCACACTTTTAGAAGTAATTTCTGTGATTCTGCAGAACCTCTAGTTTAGCCAACCGTAGCCTTGTGTGGCTGATCGCAGGGAAATATTTCAGGGTGGCGCACGGAAAACCGGCCCCGAGTACAGACTGCTCGCCAGTTAACGGGCGATGTGTTGCCCGTTACGAGCAGATACAACAAACAGACAAAGATGTAATAATTAGGCACTGAAGAAATAACAAGCTAAAGCAAGCAACAATTGCGAAACAACCGATGACGATGTGTAGAGAGCTGAAGAAGAGAACATGAAAATCTCACGCGACGCGCATGGGCTATAGCTCGTGTAGTCTTGTAAACCTGTTGGTGGCTGTTTCCCAACTTAATAGACCACAAGCGTCTTGTATAAAATTCTTCGTTTCGACTTCCAGTACATAACTATGCTACGTTGTAAACAATAATCGTTTACACCCTACATATACTTCACGTTGTCTAAGAGTTCGTAGGCGAAGTAGAGACTTCATGGAAGCATAAAATAAAATGTGGTTTTCTCATACTTGCGTCACACGCTTAGTAAAAATTTGGTTTTTATGTTGCATTATTAGAGTTAATGCAGCAATAATAATAATTAAGTTCGCAGAAATAAAGGTTTTGGTTTGAAAGCTCCTTCTGAACAAATGTTTTTGAGATAATAAGTAAATACGATTTTATGGCAATCTGTGTGTTTTCAAATAGAGAGGCACCGGTTTTCCTACTGAGCCAAAATGACCCACAACCCAGTTTTTTTTTTCCCCAAAGAAACCAAACTAGCAGGTAATGCAAATTGGAAACAACCAAACTTAAATATAATTAGGGCCTTCGTAAATGCAATGTTTTGTATATGAAAGATACACGAAAATCGTTATATACAAATTTTCTTACACTAAAAATTGAGCAAATTATTGATAGTTAGCTGCAAAATCAAGTCGATGATACCAAAAAATATGACAAACGTCCCGAGTTCGAGTCTCGGTCCGACACACAGTTTTAATCTGCCGGGAAGTTTCATATCAGCGCACGCTCCGCTGCAAAGTGAAAATCACATTCTGGAATGATACGGTTTATTGAAATTCTGAATAAAATAGACCTGCTTTGAGAAAAAAAAGTGTGATGCATTACTTATTGAACGTCCCATGCAGATGGCAGGGCACTTTTGATCAGGTAGCGTGTGTTCGGCATGTCACGCACAAGTTGGTCGATCGGTAGTTATCAGGTACGAGTCTTCAGACGTCGCTGATGAAATGGGAACGAGTGGAGATACCTCGCCAGCGTGGCAGATCCCTACAGCAGGGTTCCAACTCGGCACTTCGCACACTGACGGGTCGTTATTTACAGAGGTTTTCGACGTCTGCCGACCGGCAGGTGAGACAGCTAGCACGGCCCGGGTGTCGAACTCGGAAGCTTCGGGTCGGCCGCTTCCCCTGCACCCGCCACCAGACACGCGCCCCACCTGACTCCTAGCGTCCCGCTGCAGACTGTTTTGCGTGTTACTGCGAGCGACGTATCTGCCACTGATTCCTAATGTTTCTTTTTTTTCTTCCTTTTCACAGGTAAGCGTGCAGCGCCGCGACGCCCGGGCCGCAAACCAGACTCGGGTGAGTGTCTCGGTCACCACCTCCAGCAGAAGCCTTGCTGCTCCACTACTTCTTCTTCTTCTTATGTCGGTGCTTGCTATGAAAATAGGACGAGGATTCCGCCGTATGAAAAGCACATTTTGAGTCTGATGTTTACCCAGACATGTTTCAGCACTTTTTCTGCCATCTTCAGTGGGTTATTTTATTTATTATTATTTGGGACAGCCAGTCCTGACAAAACTCTACCACCTGGTGAGCAACATGTATGAGACAGGCGAAATACCCTCAAATTTCAAGGATAATATAATAATTGCAATCCCAAAGAAAGCAGGCGTTGACAGATGTGAAAATTACCGAACAATCAGTTTAATAAGCCACGGATGCAAAATAGTAACGCGAATTGTTTACAGACGAATGGAAACACTGGTAGAAGCCGACCTCGGCGAAGATCAGTTCGGATTCCGTAGAAATGTTGGAACACGTGAGACAATACTGACACTACGACTTACCTAAGAAGCTAGATTAAGGAACAGCAAACCTACGTTTCTAGATTTGTAGACTTAGAGAAAGCTTTTGACAATGTTGACTGAAATACTCTCTTTCAAATTCTGTAGGTGGCAGGGGTAAAATACAGGGAGCGAAAGGCTATTTACAATTTGTACAGTAACCAGATGGCAGTTATAAAGAGTCGAGGGGTATGAATGGGAAGCAGTGGTTGGGAAGGGAGTGAGTCAGGGTTGTAGCCTCTCCCCGATGTTATTCAATCTGTATATTGAGCAAGCAGTAAAGGAAACAAAGGAAAAATTCGGATTAGGTATTAAAATCCACGGAGAAGAAATAAAAACTTTGAGGTTCGCCGATGACATTGTAATTCTGTCAGAGACAGCAAAGGACTTGGAACAACAGTTGAACGGAATGGACAGTGTCTTGAAAGGAGGGTATAAGATGAAGATCAACAAAATCAAAACGAGGATAATGGAATGTAGTCAAATTAAGTCGTGTGATGCTGACGGAATTAGATTAGGAAATGAGGCTTTTAAGGTAGTAAAGGAGTTTTGCGATTTGCGGAGCAAAATAACTGATTGTGGTCGAAGTAGAGAGGATATAAAGTGTAGACTGGCAATGGCAAGGAAAGCGTTTCGGAAGAACAGGAATTTGTGAACATCGAGTATTGATTTAAGTATTAGGAAGTCGTTTCTGCAAGTATTTGTATGGAGTGTAGACATGTATGGAAGTGAAACATGGACGATAAATAGTTTGGACAAGAAGAGAATAGAAGCTTTCGAAATGTGGTGCTACAGAAGAATGCTGAAGATGAGATGGGTAGATCACATAACTAATGAGGAAGTGTTGAATAGGATTGGGGAGAAGAGAAGTTTGTGGCACAACTTGACTAGAAGAAGCGATCGGTTGGTAGGACATGTTCTCAGACATCAAAGGATCACCAATTTACTTCTGGAGGGCCAGCGTGGAGGGTAAAAATCGTAGAGGGAGACCAAGAGATGAATACACTAAGCAGATCCAGAAGGATGTAGGTTGCAGTAGGTACTGGGAGATGAAGCAGCTTGCAGAGGATAGAGTAGCATGGAGAGCTGCATCAAACCAGTCTCAGGGCTGAAGACCACAACAACTTACATTTCGCGGAAAGACCACCAAGATGAGATAAGAGAGATTAGGGCTCGTACAGAGGCATATAGGCAGTCATTTTTCCCTCGTTCTGTTTGGGAGTGGAACAGGGAGAGAAAATGCTAGTTGTGGTACGAGGTACCCTCCGCCACGCGTCGTATGGTGGATTGCGGAGTATGTATGTAGGTGTAGATATCGCACGACCGCCGTGTCAAAGGGTCTGAGGTGTGAGGGCGGCGCTCTGCAGCGCTGAGGCAGGAGCTGAGCTCCAGCCGTCTCTCGCGCTCCTCCAGCTCGCTCTGCCCACACACTGGCGGCGAACTCGGCGACCCGACGCCAGTACAGAGCGGCGGCAGGATGGGCAGGGAGGCGAGCGTCGCTCCCTGGAGCTCTGGAGCTGGCTGGAGTCTATTAATAGCGCGGCAGCGGCCTCGCTTTGTGTGCGCCGGAACCGGTCCGCCGACGGTAGCCTCTGCCGTTGCCATAGCGACGGCGTCGCCGCTCCACCACGCGCCTCTGTGCCGTCACCGCCGCCTGCCGCCCCCTCCCTCCTCCCTCCCTCCCTCCCTCCCTCCCTCCCGCCCCTCCCTCCCTCCGTGTTTCCGTGCTCCACCTCACGGCGCGTCTTCGCCTCTACACACGTCCACCCCAACCAGCTCGCTTTAGTCAAGCCTCGGTTTCCCATCTCCAGTTCTCAAAGCCCCCCGGACTCCATCACGGTCATCAGTTTTCTGTGTCTCGAGGTTAAAAGTGGTGACCCAGCTCGATTGCCTCGACATCCTGTCCCCACTGTTGGCGATCTTCTGCATCTCGCCCAGTGTTCGCCCTCCCCCTTCGTCTGGTCCGTCCATCGTCTCGCTGGTTTTCCTCGCACTCTTTTTCCTTTTATCTTGCGAGGTGCCGGGACCAGCAGTGTATTTAACACTAAATTCTTCTAGAGTCTTCGTATGTAAATGATTAAGAAGAAACGCGAACTGACTGTAATAGAACCTGCAAGTGGAGTAGAAAAGAGTTTGGCACCTGCAATAATTTAATTGGATAGAAATTAATTAGATAAAGGAAAGTTTCATTAACACAGTGAGAAATTAAAGGGTTGCTCTACCGATTAACCGAATGAAAGTTCTGTCCAAAATAACTATTTGATTTATTATGACTAAACTCAAAATAATAAACAAAACACATGAAACACTTACAAAACATCAAATTGGATACTCAAATAAATGCTGTAAAGATGTTGTCCCTAAACTAGATTGTGAGGTTTATGACGAAGTGGTATGTGGAGCCAATTCCTTGCAACCCAAATCTTAAGAGAGACACACAGCCAACCCAACATTAATTGCTGCTACAGTAGTGAGAACTCTGACAATGAACACCCAAGACAGAACAAAGTTAGAAAAGACGAACAGGCGCGCTCTGTTGAACTCTGATGATCACCTGGGAAAGTTCCTAATCTGCCAGTGCTGCGGACATATGTTACGGAGCTGTCTTCTTAACTGCGAGGACACGATCTGGCGTACCGGAAGCGATGGCGGGTTGCTTCGACGTCCCGTCGTGGTGATGATAATGTCGCGAGTATAGCCCAAAACAAATTATCCTCGTCTGTTTGTTCCAGACTAAAAGCTTCCTAGCAACACAAATACGCCTTTGAGGGAGACGAAGAAGGCTCGCCACTCAATCACTGACGGTACAGTGAGTGATTTTAACAAGAGAAGTCACACAGTAACTCCGATACAGTAACTCCGATACAGTAACTCCGATACAGTAACTCCGATACAGTCAACTTCAGGCAAAACTGATCGAAACGGACAACATAGGCCGCTTGTACACAGAACACTCAATTGCCAACTGTAATCGGAAAGTTACGTTGAAGTCGAAACTTCAGCAACTTTGTCAAAGAGTTACAATTAAATGAAAGTATATTAGACAGCCAACGCAGGACAGGCTGTCCAGAGCAGCGAGAACTCAGTCTTGTAACCTACCCCGACCGAAAGGCGAGAGCTGACTACCACAGGAGCACCCGTACAGGCCGAACACAGAACATTCCCGCCCCCACGACAGTGGCCGTGGTTAAACGTTCCACAGGCGGAAAATTCCCCTCTATTGCCGCCACACTACTATTCCACCAATGGAGATACCTGCGCCGATTTTGCTATGTCACGGAGCTATGCCCTGAGCAAGCAAATCACAGTTATGATTTTGCAGAAAACGCGGGAATTTGCCCGCCAAGACTGCCTGGGAACACAAGTCACTCCCACGCTTTCACCACTTTTCTGCGAAGTAACGGAAACTCTAGCCCAGCCGCTCCGTCAGACCCCTGCGGGCGTGTCCCTCCCACTCTTATGAGAATGTCAGAGCCTGGACAGCATCCACTCGACTCCCTCACACCCGTCGGCTTAACCCTTTCGAGATCAGCAGAGCCCGCCTGTCACCGGACCACCCGGGTGACGAGAGACGCTGCGTGGGAAGTCCGCGTGTGAAGGAATAGCGACTTTTCACCGCATGCAATTAGAGAGGAAAATCGAATTACTCAGAGTAAGATAGAAATATGAGAGGGGGTTCGTGCCACCTCTCAAGCTTTGCCTCGGAAGATCACTTTTCACGAGTTACCCTCTCGTCGAACGACACCGAAGAGCCAGAGGAACTGGTGCACCGGCCAAATATCGCGCAGGGCCCTGGCGAGAGCGCAGAAGTGCCGCAGCACGACCTACCGTAGGCTCTAGGAGTGTCTGAAGCAGTGCTGACTCCACGAATTCTGCAGGGCTGACTCTCTTCTCGAGCATCCCGGAGAAGCTCAATAATGTCCGTGTCTGGTGAGTTTGGTGGCCAGCAGGAGAGTGCAAACTCGGAAGAGTGTTCCCGGAGCCACTCTGCACGTGTGGGGTGTCGCATTGTCCTGCTGGAATTGAATTGCCGAAGTCAGGCGATGAGACGGGATGCTCACGTACCTCCCACCTGTCGGAATAGTACCTAGGCGTATCACGGGTCCCGTATCGCTCCAACCGCAACCGCACACGCCCCACACCGTTACAGGGCCTCCACCAGCTTGACCAGTCCCCTGCTGACGTGCTGGGTCCGCGGATTCGTGAGGTTGCCTCCATGCCTGCACCCGTCCATCCACTCGATACAACTTGAAGTGAGACTCGTCCAACCAGGCGACACGCTTCCAGTTCTAACATTCTGTGTGGTGTCTCCCTGCCACTTTCGCGGAACGACACTCTGAGCGTGTTTTTTAGGGAATTGACTAGTTGGAACCTGCGACCACATGACATGGGGAGTTCAGAAGAGTTCAGTGAGACTAGCGATGATATAACCAAATACTTAATGATTTCAGCGTCAGCTCCACTGCACTCCCTGTAAAAGAATCTTAATACTAACTAAATTTAGTGGAAGGGGTTCAAGACTTTCCTATTTTTAGTTACCTGGTAAAATAACGTCGAAAAAGCAGTTAAGTTTACCATTGGAAATTTTATTCTACCCACAAAACATTGTTTATAAATTGCGCTATTGATGAAAGGAAATATATTAATATAGGATGATAAAAACCAACTGCGTTCAACAAAAATGTGAACGAATATTCCCTGAATGGGTTTCCAACTTCTACAATGGATCGAAGGATGACCTATGCCATATCACATCTATAATCTAGATTTAAGTTAAGTTTCATAAAAGAGAAAACTATCAAAATGGTCTACAGTGACCCTCAATTATCTTTAATTACTTATCTAACTTGTCGTAAATTACAGTGGCTGATGTGGCTTCTCAATAATTATGTAACAGAAAAATCATCGCGTTTCAGATCTTAACTTGTAGTAGCAAATGTGAATACCACGAAGTTTAATTGACGATCGACACTAGTATTACGCAAAAAGGGGGTGTAACAGATGAGACTTCTGCAGTTCTGAGTGAAGCCTTATGCAGCATCGCGTGCGTTCCTTACCTTGTCGGTGGTTAGGCAGCGTCAGGGGGCGGCGGCCGGCGCAGCTCCACACACCTCGCCGTCTCGGAAGCAACCTCTCTCTAACATCTCTTTACTACTGTTTACCGAAGTTGGTTCAAGAAAAAGGTATAAGGCTGTGTTTTCAACTGACCAATCAGGGTCTCAATGTTAACCTTAAGCTCCGCCTACAAAACTTCTGTCTATCCAATGAGAAACGTTATACTTTTCGTGGTGGGGCAATGTTTTTAACGTTTGCTACGTAACAGAGACGCGTATAGTGTGACGCTAAAACTTGCAGCTGGTGTGGCGCTTTTAGTGTTATCGTAAGATCTATACTGTTCTTCTGGAGGGCTCTATCTTTTAACATGGGCTGGGGGTGGTCCTGGCGGTCGGCTGGCGACGTGGATGTCCGTCCCTTATAGTAGGGCCTCCGAGCCTACACGGTTCTGCTCTCGCCTTCTGTTCTCGTTTCTCCCCTCGGAACTGCGCCTGTTTCACGGTGGGAAGGTATGACATGCATTTAGGCCTTCTTGTGTTAGTCTGTGGTATTCCATTTGCTCACTCGTTGATCGTATTACTTTGGTCAGTTTAATGTCAGGATTTATTCGGAGCTATGTGACATAG
Organism: Schistocerca americana; assembly: GCF_021461395.2. Taxonomy (NCBI): domain Eukaryota; kingdom Metazoa; phylum Arthropoda; class Insecta; order Orthoptera; family Acrididae; genus Schistocerca; species Schistocerca americana. Next base: position 207,301,385 of record NC_060129.1, on the reverse strand, counting down.
TGCCGGGTTTGCTATGATGTCAGGGTTTTCACGGAAAGTGTTGGATTTGCCTGACACCTTGCAGAGTCATCAAAAGTCGAATGTCGGTGGTGACGGGCGTAGGCGAGACGTAAAGCGTTCTGTCGTGCAGTCGTCGAGGATATACGAGAGGGCCTTCGACTCCGAGAGCACACATCGACCATGTTTCGTCGAATGGTTCGCCCGCTGACACTTGTTGACGGCCGAGCACTGAAATCTGCGGAAGTTTGCGGAAGGGTTGCACTTCTGTCGCCTTAAACGGTTCTCTTCGGTCGTGGTCGGCCCCGTTCCCGCAGGATCTTTTTCCGGCCGCAGCGACGTCGGGAATTTGATGTTTTACCGGATTCCTAATATTCACGGTACACTCGCGAAATCGTCGTACGGGAAAATCCCCCAGTTCATCGCTGCCTCGGAGATGCCGTGTGTCGCATCGCTCGTCCGCCGACAACAGCACCACCTTCCCTCCCTCTTACGTCTTGATAACCAGCTGCTAAACAAGCAACAGTCGTAACGTCCCCTCAGAAAAATTATACAGGACTGTGCAATATTTTTAGCGCAACGCAATCTAACTTTCAAAAATCCCTACAAAGGAATGGCCCTGACTAACATTAACCTATACCTTTCATGAATCACTTACCTCACAAAAATCTTCGTTACTCGAAATACTGCAATACAGCGAGCGCCACTACTGCCAGCTAAATAAAAGATTCAAACTACTGAAGGCACTAACTACTGATAGGCATAGTTAGCAAATGAAAGATTTTGATAAAGAACAAACAATGTATTTACCTTAATAGTGTTCAAAAGTCATAATATATATATATATATCAGTTCATGATATCCAGTCTTACAAATTTAGTGTCTCTGATGGACACACGTCCCGATCATCCGCTCTCAAAACTCCGCCATCTCTCTCCCCACATCCACCGCTGCTGGCGGCTCACCTCCAACTGCGCAACGCTACGCGCTGTTCACATCCAGCTGCCCAACACTACAATAGCGAATATTCCGACAATGCCACCCAGCCACAGACTGCACACAGCACAGCCAGTGATTTTCATACAGAGCGCTAAGTGGCGTTACCAGCATAAAAACCTAAACAGCCTACTAACACAGTGACCGACGTAACAGCTGGTAGACACATTTGTTTTCTTACGTACGGATTGCCGATCGCACCGGCTTATCCTGCCTGTTTAGATATGTGTACTGGATTATCCATGGCTATACCAGTTTCTTTGGTGCCTCAGTGTGTATGACCGAAGAACTCAAAGATTTACTAGAAACAAATACTGAACAACCTTTTCTTCTCCACGCTGAGTTCTTTGAATGATTGATTAGTCTCTTCGCTTGTCCATCGGTGATATTCTGAGCACCCTTCTGTTTGTCGACACCTCAAAAGCACCAGCCGAAGACGTTCGTGCAATAACGAAAGTCTGCACTCTTTCTCAATCTGAACTTCTCGCTCATCTTCAGGTCCGGCAGTCGCGCATCTGCACTTTGCGGCGCCACAGGTGAGACCGGAAGTCGGTAAATAAAAAGTTGTGACCCACAAAGTGTTTCTTCATTTACGTCCCCTTTTCGGCGGAAAATGTTGTTCTACCATTGTCAGCTTTGCAGATGGCTCGATCACACACACACACACACACACACACACACACACACACACACACACACACACGTGTGTCCGCGAGTTCGCCTCCCGTCGCGTCAGACACTGCTGACGTGACGTGGTGGTGGCAGCTGAGACAGCTGATTCTGCGCTCACATCTCTGTCTACAAAATGTCGTCATGCTTCAACAAACAACCGTCGATTCATTTTGTAGAATTCACGCAATACACAGTGATTTTTTTTCCGCCGCCTGCAAACCTTACGGATTGATCTCTGAGACGGTATACAACGAAAAAGGGCAATGAACTTGGCTCCGGAAATGCACGGTTTCCACGCTGCAGACCATTTTCTGGAGACCGCCGTCTAATACTCGCTCCGCCATGCGCCACCTCGAGGCAAGCAGACGCACATTTCCTAACCGTAACACTCGCTTCTCTCTGCTAAACGTTTAACATACCGATACACCTCTTAATGAGTTGACTATGACAGCATTTTAAGTGTTTAAATCCGATCAATAATTATATAATTTTCGTTGCCTGTACGCCTCAAATGGTGCCGCATTCCCGGATAACGTTTTAGTAATATACGGCGTGTTCAAAAAGTCTCTCAGCAGTGCCGTATGATTGTTAGCCGTATGCCGCAGTGAATATACCGAAATGAAACTCAGCGAAATAAAAGTTATTAATTCATACAATATTCATTTGAACTTACAAATTTTCACATTAAATGCTCAAAGTGTCGCCTCCCTGTTGTTGAATACACAATTAAATTCACCTAATCGTGTTTCCAACCAAGAACTGTAACATTTGTTCTGTAACATTTGTTCTGTAACATTTGTTCTGTAACATTTGTTCTGTAACATTTGTTCTGTAACATTTGTTCTGTAACATTTGTTCTGTAACAGAAGCAATCAAAATGGATATTGCATTCACCGATGGATTTTGGACGCTTTTCAGACAGTTGCTTTCGCTGCATCGCAGAAGAAAAAGCCAGTTGGTGTTAGGCCAGGCGATCGTGGAGGCGAAAGTCCCTGTGAAATTATGCGATCGCCAAAAACATCCGGGAGCAGTGACATTGAAACGCAAGCTGTATGCGCGGTTGCGCCATTATGTTCAAAATAACCGTTCAGTATTTCACGTAACACAAGTTCCCCTACGAATGGACACAGAATATCACTGCAGTATCGTTGTGCGTTTATTGTTTCGTTGAAAAATATGGGACCCACAATCCGACGTCTAGAAATTGCAATCCAAACTCCTATTTTCACATAATGAAGTGGTTCCTCGTGAATACACAAAGGATTTGCAGTACTCCACATACGAGAATTTTGCGAGTTCGTGTACCTGGATAAATGAAACCGCGCCTCATCCGTGAAAAACGTCTCATTACGAATATCCCTTTTATTTTGTTGAACGAAATTTTTGAACCATTGCCAATAATGCAGCCTCTTGCCATGATCACTATTTTTCAGTTCTTGCACGACTGTCACTTTGTATGGAATTTTTTCCATAGGGGTTTGTGGGTCGTTCCGACACTAACATCGATTTCGTGGGCGAGTTTTCTTACTGACTTGTTCGGACTCGTGGACATTTTATCTGAAATATCGAGCAGTTTACCCTCAGACAAAACGCTAGGACGACCACTTCTCGGTGCATCCGTCCCTGAACCCGTACTTGGAAATCTGTTAGTCAAATCTCGCACAGTATCGCGATGTGGGCGTGTTGCCTCCGGGAAAACTGAATTAAATGTTTGACGAAATAAAACTGCGTATTTACCGATAGCTTTGAACACTCGTTCGACTGAAAACACACGTTCTTGAATGGTCAGCATTTTAACAGTGACAAAAAACGAAACAAACGAACGAAGGAACTAAGACGTTCACTGCGACACGTAACGACACACACACACACACACACCAAAGATACTACTGACGCTGGCCGAGATAAACGAAACAGTGGAATGTCGGGAGAGTCCGCTTGGAGGGAAGTAACCCAGGCAGGCGAACAATCGTACGGCACGCGCGGCTGACAATCGTACGGCACTGCGGACAAACTTCAGATGTGGACACCCCGTATATGACTCGGATGTGAACTCAGTGAAACAGTTGTCAGGATGGCGTGCGCGTCCTTCTGGAAGTGGATCAGTGACAACTCGCTTGCCCTGCTGTCCACGTTCCGTTATTCCATATGCTGTTACACATTTCATGCAGCATTTCGGCAGTAATCGTGTCACGTCCGGGTGCGTTGTTATTTTGCAGTTGAGTTTTAAGCTGTTAGCTTATTTCTGCAGTGAAATGTTTGCACTATCAAGTCGTCGACTTGCAGTACGTGCTCCGCGGATCAGCTGGCCGTTGTACAGTGGTTACGGCTGTGACCCTTACACGGAGTTGACGCTCCCTTGATGGCTCGCTATGCGCCCTATCAACCGCTCTCTTCATTTAATCAACTTGCGCCATAAATTCCTTTCCTCTCGAATTCTCTTTAGTGCCTCCTCAATGGTTACGTCATCTACCCATCTAATCTTTCAGCATTCTTCTGTAACACCACATTTCAAATGCATCTATTCTCTTCTTGTCCAAACTATTTATTGTCCATGTTTCACTTCCATACATGCCTACTGTCCATACAAATACTTTCAAAAAAGACTTCTGACACACAAATCTCTATACTCGATGTTAGCAAATTTCTCTTCAGAAACGCTTTCCTTGCCATTGTCAATCTACATTTTATATCTCCTCTACTTCGACCATCGTCAGTTATTTTGCTCCCCAAATAGCAAAACTCCTTTACTATTTTAACTGTCTCATTTCCTAATCTAATTCCCTCAGCATCACCCGACTTAATTCGACTACATTCCATTATCCTCGTTTTGCTTTTGTTGAGGTTCATCTTATATCCTCCCTTCAAGACACTGTCCATTCCGTTCAACTGATCTTCTTAGCTGATTTGCTGTCTGACAGAATTACAATGCCATCGGCGAACCTCAAAGTTTCTATTTCTTCCCAATGGATTAATACCTACTCCAAATTTTTCTCTTGTTTCCTTTACTGGTTGCTCAATATACAGATTGAACAACATCAGGGAGAGGCTACAACCCTGTCTTACTCCCTTCCCAACCACTGCTTCCCTTTCATGTCCCTCGACTCTTATAACTGCCACCTGGTTTTTGTACAAGTTGTAAATAGCCTTTCGATCCCTGTGTTTTACCCTTGCCGCCTTTAGAATTTGACAGAGAGTATTCCAGTCAACATTGTCAAAAGCTTTCTGTAAGTTTACAAATGCTAGAAACGTAGGTTTGCCTTTTCTTAATCTTTCTTGTAAGACAAGTCGTAGGGTAAGTATTGCCTCACGTGTTCCAACATTGCTACGGAATCCAAACTGATCTTGCCCGAGGTCGGCTTCTGTAAGATTTTCCATCGTCTGGAAAGAAATCGCGTTAGTATCTTGCAGCAGTGACTTAATAAACTGATTGTTCGGTAATTTTCACATCAGTCAGCACCTGCTTTCTTTGTGATTCTTCTTGAAGTCTGAGGGTATTTCGCCTTTCTCATACATCTTGCTCACCAGATGGTAGAGTTTTGTCAGGACTGGCTCTCCCAAGGCCGTCAGTAGTTCCAATGGAATGTTGTCTACTCCCGGGGCCTTGTTTCGACTCAGGTCTTTCAGTGCTCTGTCAAACTCTTCACGTAGTATCGTATCTCCAAAAGTCATTTTCATCTACCGCCTCTTCTATTTCCATAATATTATCCTCAAGTACATCGTCCTTGTATAGACCCTCTATATACTCCTTCCACCTTTCTGCTTTCCCTTCTTTGTTCAGTACTCGCTTTCCATCTGAGCTCTTGATATTCATACAAATCGTTCTCTTTTCTCCAAATGTCTCTTTAATTTTCCTGTAGGCAGTATCTATCTTACCCCTAGTGATGTATGCCTCTACATCCTTACAGTTGTCCTCCAGCCATCCCTGCTTAACGATTTTGTACTTACTGTCGATCTAATTTTTGGGACGTTTGTATTCCTTATTGCCTGCCTCATTTACTGCATTTTTAAATTTTCTCCATTCATCAATTAAACTCAATAGTTCCTGTGTTACCCAAGGATTCCTACTAGTCCTCGTCTTTTTACCCACTTGATCCTCTGCTGCCTTCGCTACTTCGTCTCTCGGCGAGATACCGGAAAGTACGGGCGCCCCTCATTCACCGCCTCGCAGCTTACCTCATCGTCGTGTCAAAGACATTTGCCGCGCTGCGCCTGCCTTCTCACCTTCTCACCTTACAGTTTAACGGAAAGACAACACGTGAATGTAAGATGGCGGGCCATCTTATTGTAGAACGGGGTCCTCTGACGTCCGGAAAGCGCGGCAGAAGCATTCGTTGTTCGGAGACGGATGACTGAATGGCTCTTACACCTCTTCCGTGACGTGAGTGCAAGACAAGTTAAAACAGTCGGCTTTTAATGTCTGAGCCGCTGGTTGCTGTGAACAGAGAGAAACTAACGGCTGCACGCAATATACGTTAGGCTGTTACGTCTCTCCAGAATCATCTGCCGACTTGGCTGCATCCTGTCTGTAAGGCGTTACACGACAGCAGAAAGTCCTCTACTTCTCCACACTGGCAGTAGCTAGATTTAAAACCAATACGAAAGTTTTAAAGATACACCGGATTTAATTACTTTAAGCCAGCGAACATTACAACTGAAGCACAACGAACACACAATGCCTATCCGCTACGACAGACTGTCAGAGAAAGAGAGAAACGGGAAAAAATGTCAGTGAGCTGCCGCTCGTATAGAGTCACAAGAGAGAATTTTTTCCTGCTATATTCTGTTTCAAAACAGTATCGCCGGTCATTGGTAAATTTCCACAAAGAGCCTATTCAAGGAAAAGATAATGTACAGGACATTTGCTTTTTACAAGTAAGGATTTCTTATTTCCTCCAAGAAGTGCTACTTGATATTTAAGGGTTAAAACTGGCAAATAATAATTTTTTTATCCTGAAAGGGCCAGCCAAATACACTACTGGCCATTAAAATTGCTACACCAAGAAGAAATGCAGATCATAAACGGGTATTCATTGGACAAATATATTATACTAGAACTGACATGTGATTACATTTTCACGCAATTTAAGTGCATAGATCCAGAGAAATCAGTACCCAGAACAACCACCTCTGGCCGTAATAACGGCCACGATCCGCCTGGGCATTGAGTCAAACAGAGCTCGGATGGAGTGTACAGGTACAGCTGCCCATGCAGCTTCAACACGATACCACAGTTCATCAAGAGTAGTGACTGGAGTATTGTGACGAGCCAGTTGCTCGGCCACCATTGACCAGACGTTTTCAGTTGGTAAGAGATCTGGAGAGTGTGCTGGCCAGGGCAACAGTCGAACATTTTCTGTATCCAGAAAGGCCCGTACAGGACCTGCAACATGCGGTAGTGCATTATCCTGCTGAAATGTAGGGTTTCGCAGAGATCGAATGAAGGGCAGAGCCACGGGTTGTAACACATCTGAAATGTAACGTCCACTGTTCAAAGTGCCGTCAATGCGAACAAGAGGTGACAGAGACGTGGAACCGATGGCACCCAATACCATCACGGCGGGTGATACGCCAGTATGGCGATGACGAATACACGCTTCCAATGTGCGTTCACCGCGATGTCGCCAAACACGGATGCGACCATCGTGATGCTGTAAACAGAACCTGGATTCATCCGAAAAAAAAAACACGTTTTGCCATTCGTGCACCCAGGTTCGTCGTCGAGTACACCGTCGCAGGCGCTCCTGTCTGTGATGCAGCGTCAAGGGTAACCGCAGCCACGGTCTCCGAGCTGATAGTCCGTGCTGCTACAAACGTCGCCGAACTGTTCGTGCAGATGGTTGTTGTCCCGCAAACGTCCCGATTTGTTGACTCAGGGATCGAGACGCGGCTGCACGATCCGTTACAGCCGTGCGGATAAGATGCCTGTCATCTTGACTGCTAGTGATGCGAGGCCGTTGGGATCCAGCACGGCGTTCCGTATTACCCTCCTGGACACACCGATTCCATATTCTGCTAACAGTCATCGGATCTCGACCGACGCGAGCAGCAATGTCGCGATACGATAAACCGCAATCGCGATAGGCTACAATCCGACCTTTATGAAAGTCGGAAACGTGATGGAACGCATTTCTCCTCCTTACACGAGGCATCACAACAACGTTTCACGAGGCGACGCCCGTCAACTGCTGTTTGTGTATGAGAAATCGGTTGGAAACTTTCCTTATGTCAGCACGTTGTAGGTGTCGCCACCGGCGCCAACCTTGTGTGAATGCTCTGAAGAGCTAATCATTTGCATATCACAGCATCTTCTCCCGTCGGTTAAATTTCGCGTTCTGTAGCATGTAATCTTCGTGGAGTAGCAATTTTAATGGCCACTAGTGTAAGAGTTACGTATTCAGCATCGTTTCGATACTAATGCAGTAACGCAATACTTGGCCGCCAAAACAGTTTTTTCGGTGCGCAGGACTCGTTCCTAAATGCCAAAGCTGGTTTTGTAAGCGGAAATGTGATAATTCTTCTTTTTTTATCATTCCGACTCTTATCAATGAGGAAGACGAAGTACTGTACGGACGTGTTTGAAGGCCGAAGAGGAAGGAAATCCGTGTCGAACAATCGGGACTGCGGTCGTGTGCTATCTAATGGGGGCAGCGAAATGCGTTCAGGCGTAACGAGTGGGCTAAATGCGGCAGCGAAAAAACACTTCCGGTGTTGTGTTTTCGCCTCGAGTTAGTTGTGTCGCCTTTGGGGGGGGGGGGGGGCGACAGTCGGGGGGACAGAGAGAGAGAGAGAGAGAGAGAGAGAGAGAGAGATCAGGATAAGGAAGACGCGGCGCCTGGCAGGAATGCCTGGCTCTTCCGGAGTACAAGGAGTGGGGGGCAGCCTTGGTGTACGCGTGTCGGGGAAGCGGTGGGGCAGCAACAGAGGAGGTTCGTCCGAGTAAAGCCGTCACGAACGAATGCACCAGTTTTCAAACTGTCTCTACTGCGCATGCGCACCTTCGTTATAGTTTCGACCGTCAGAAAGAAGCCTTTGCGCTTACTCGAACGCATATTCCGCGTGTTTCGTTGTCTCACCACCTGTAGCGCTAGCTGCTGACATCTCTGCCCACGTCGCGTTGCTCAAATGTTTCTGATTTAAATGAGGAGACAGTGCGCGGGGGTCGTTTCTTCTTCTTCTTCATCTTCTTCCACGCTCAGCATTACGCATTTCGAGAATTTGTTCCCATCGTCGAGTGAAAATATGTGCATAAGTATTTTGGGTGGTGTTTGTGTGACGTTTCGTGCCTCTCTTGCACCGTACTTTCTCGAGATTAACGTACCGTTCTGTGCCTCTTACATCGTGTAGAAAAATACACGCACACATACACTGCAAAATTTCACAAACAGTAGGAGTGATGATTCGCGTGTGTCTGGTTTTCTGCGTAATGGAGAAGGCGCGGTATCTTGTAACTGCAAGAAGACGGCTACGGCGGAACAAAAAAATACTAATGCAAATATTTGATGATGACGATCAGAAATTCTCGAAATGTATCGTGCAAGAACCGTGAAGAAATACTTAATTGATGCAGTGTTTCATTACCGTATTTAGCGAACGAATGAGAGCTGCAGACATACCAAAAACACGTTGATTACGATGCATGAAACTGAGTCAAACGTTTTTGCATCCCATTTGTGACCGGCATTTTTTGGAGAACCAGTTATACAAAATGTTAACTGAAGCCGTTCATAATTATTCCCGACACCACTTTTGTCATCAGCAGCTGGCCGGAGTGGCCGAGCGGTTCTAGGCGCTTCAGTCTGGAACCGCGCGACCGCTACGGTCGCAGGTTCGAGTCCTGCCTCGGGCATGGAAGTCTAAGTTCTAGGGGACTGATGATGACCTCAGAAGTAAAGTCCCATACTGCTCAGAGCCATTTGACCCATTTGAACCTCACCAGCATCCTGTTTTTTTTTTTTGACATATTGTGATTATTTATGCTTGTGATGAAACAAATTGATGCGCTTGTGTCATTGATTTTCGTAACAAATGGTTCAAATGGCTCTGAGCACTATGGGACTCAACTGCTGTGGTCATCAGTCCCCTAGAACTTAGAACTACTTAAACCTAACTAACATAAGGACATCACACACATCCATGCCCGAGGCAGGATTCGAACCTGCGACCGTAGCAGTCGCACGGATCCGGACTGCGCGCTTAGAACCGCGAGACCACCGCGGCCGGCTTTTCGTAACACAAGTTTTGTTTAACAAGCTGCGACATCGTTGCGAAAAACACAGTGACCCGTATATGTAATAAGTTTCCTTTAATTTACGTCTACGGTCACAATCTTTAACAGATACAGATCTGATGATGGTCATTAAAGACGGAAACCAGTAAGCTGTTACACAGAACAGATTGTGACCATAGACGTAAATTAAAGGAGACAAGTTTTGTTGCTGATTGACAATACATTCGAGGTAATTAGTACCAGTGTTAAGAACCAACAATATGGTAAATCCCGAGACATTGGAAATACCGGAAGTTATCGAATTGGAAGAAAAATTGTAGTTGGTTCAGTTGGTAGGGACTGGCCGCAAGTTGTCCCGTGTTAATGATCTGGTGAGCAGCTTAATTTCGTTATTACATGTGTAACAGCGTAGCATACTTACTTACGCTTGTGCTCGCTCCCCTCTTCAGTGAGCCAGCTTAATGTGCCGATGTCACTTATAGTAATGAGCATAGTATGTGGCTCTCAGTTATCGGCTCTTGTGATCGGATCGTTGTGTGAAAGAGAGGAAATTTATTCATTTTGAAAATGACGTCCGGAACCGCGCGACTGCTACGGTCGCAGGTTCGAATCCTGCCTCGGGCACGGATGTGTGTGATGTCCTTAGGTTAGTTAGGTTTAAGTAGTTCTAAGTTCTAGGGGACTGATGACCACAGATGTTAAGTCCCATAGTGCTCAGAGCCATTTTTTTGAAAATGACGTCAACAGAAGACAGTGGGGTTGTTTTGCTTTCGATACCCGAGGCTTCATATACGTAACACATTTGTGCAGAAAAATCCCTTAAGGGAATGAAATTACACTCGGTTGCCGTAAATATTCGCACGATTGAGATATAGAGTTCGTCTGAAAGCTTAACAGGAACCTGGATCTAATTTTCAGCAAAGAGAGTGCGACGAGAGAGAGCACAAACGCTGCCTCTGTGCAGCAGGCGTAGGGAAAGGCTTTGCAGCCACACACAATAATTTTATCGGACGACTGGAAACTAAAGTTGGAGTCACGTACGGTCCGACAGCCAATGAGCGTTCACTATCTTCTAAGCCCTCTTGCCGTGTTTGCCGTAGCTAATCGCGAGCAGCAAGCGCAATCGTAGCGAGATGTTGAGTGCATTTCGACTGCAATCGTTGCGAGTTGTCATTACTGACTCTGGCGGTAGGTGATAAATTCCGCATAAGTAAGCGAGAGACATAATTTTCAGGATATACCCTTTGTTCGAGCGGAAAGCGTGCGCATGCGCGTACCGCAGCTGGCGCTTGGAGTCGTCAACAATGCAGTCGCCAACAATGTAGTCGCCGTCCGTGCTGGAAATGAGGGGGGGGGGGGGGAGGGAGAGAGAGAGAGAGAGAGAGAGAGAGGGGGGGGGGGACGGATGAGTAGGGGGGAGTGAGCTTCCGAACTGGAGTCAGGTCTGCGCTCAGCTATAAATAACTGGCCAGCACACGGCTGTAGAGAGTGTGTGTGTGTGTGTGTGTGTGTGTGTGTGGACTGGCTACACATAGCCACATACGGCACTCGCCGCGCTGCCGAATCACAGCTCGTATATAATAGGCCGAGTCGTCCGCCACGTCTTCCCCAACTCAGACGATACGGCAATGCTTCCCTTGTGGGTGGTCAACCTATTCTCGCAACTTGGTACAGTGTTTATTGTAAAATATTTGATACTGCATGTACGAAGTGTACCGAATTAATGTGTATAGATATAGTTAGATTTGCCTTTTCATACAACAGAAAAATAGAAACGTAATATTTCATGTGTGGTACTTTCCAAGTATTAAATATAATGGATTACAAAGTCAGTACGAATGCCTTCAAACAGGGATGTTGTGAAGTAACACGAAGATATGCAAATATTTTAATATATTATTCTACAAGTAAAACTGAAGAAAAAGGTTCATATAAACATTAGCAACTTCGCTAATATGAAGCATCTCAGAACTCGACGAGCTCAAAGTAAACGACGATTTCCATTTACTTTGTTGTTTTTGGTCTGGTGAATCTAATAGAACATCTCCCAGGCGTGTATCTGCAGGCGTTTTCCAGAACGCCCAGAGAAGCAGAGGTTATTATACGGGTACATTTGTTTACTTTCCATTAAGAATGTGGAAACGTCATTGTTGGCAACCGTCAGTAAGTTGTTTCAGTCCATTCCTAACCTTGAAACGAGTTAGTTTTCTGTATTGTTGAGTGAAAGAACGTAACAACAGTGTATTTAAGTGCAACCACGTAGTAACAACCCTGACAAACTGAAACGACTAACAAAATCTGTTCGTACACGTGCAGCTAAATGCACTGAGCTCGGTGGAGACTTTTTGAACATTTCTTGTGAATGTATTCTGAAATCGCATGTACACTGTACAACTTCCTGAACACTGAGCTTTATTTTTCGCGGTTTAACATGAATTCGCGTGTGCTATGGTATTAATAAAAGCAGATTACCTGAAACATTCATACAGTTTCAGTTCAGAGGAGATGAAAGGCAATTTTTATCCCTGTTCTGCCAATGCTATTTTACTCTTTGAATAGGTACACTTTTCAAAAGAACTGTGCTAAAAACAACGAAATTTTAAACATGTCTTAATTTACAACTAAAATGAACGTAATACCTCTTATGGTTTTGAAGGAGGAAAAAAATTATTCTTTCACTAGTAAAATTCATCTTTGTTTGTACATTAATTATTATAAAAAAGTTTGATTGTTTTGTGGTTCTCAATAACTTATCCCATCTGCACCACAAACTGACCAAATTTCATGTTTGTAACCCCATTAGTTTATCAAATAATGGCACCTGAAAGTAAAAAAAGAAAAGTAGTTTTAAGAAAAATCCATTTAAAGTTTAACATTGCAATTCTAGTATTGTTATCGATGAGAATTACCATTAACATTTTCCCGCCCCATACTGAGCATCATCTGTGTCGTACTGATCTTCTTTTCTTCTCTTGGTCCCTCTTCTTCTCTGCCTGGCTTCTTTTGTGCATTTTAAGTTAGCAATATCTGCTCTGCAGATTCTCTCTTTATCTATTTGCACCAAGGATTTTGCAGTATTTCCACTAGAATTTATGCCCAACAATTCCAAAACCTCCAGTTTTCTAATTAAGCTTTCGTTGAAGCAGAAAACAGCACCATAAACACCAAATTTGAGGGTTGTAAGCTGAACAAATACTGTTTTCGGTAACCGGTTCCAAATGACAGAATTCACACATTCGTTTAAATTTTGAGTTTTTCCATGAGGAGATTTCTTCAACAAGGTATCTTATAAAGGTCTCTAAATATGGGTTTAATTTCATTCATCACTGATGGAAGTAAAGAATGTTTGTGGTCATATCCGGCATTTCTCCTGTACTTGCAGCAAGTGTCAGGGTCATTTGGGCAAAGACTGTGGAAAGCTTATGGAAAAAGATACCCCATACAGCTTTGTTCGTGTCCTCTAAATTCCCTACATTTCTTATGGCCAAGTCATAATAATTCTGTAATCCATTTCATCATTTGTCAGGCGACCTTTACCACCAATCTTCTTACAGTCTTCCAATACTATTTTTTACTTTTCTTTCAATAATCTTCTCAGCCTGGACCTCATTCTCTTCTGGACATGCCCAATGCACTCTGATTTAGAAATTATGACATTAGGACCATAGGGTTGTTCTGCATATAGCCTTGCTGTCACCGTTCCCAGATTGCACAGAGCGTCAGGAAAACAATCGTCTCTCACGAAAAAATTGTATTTATATACAACAAAAACCGTTTCACGCAGGAAAGACGAGGCATTTCAAATATGCCCAAATCTAAAAATCGAATATTTGAAGCCCACTTGGCTTCGGTCTACCCTTAAGGTTATTACCATCATTTTTCGAAAATTAAATTCTGTAAAACTTCAGTTGAAAACTTTGTGCAATTGTCTGGTATTTAAAAAACGAATTCGGCCAAGTAGTTAATTTATTAAAAAATTTAGGAAATTACTTCTTTGCTTCTCCGGATGTTCTGGAAAACTACTGCAGATACACGTCTGGGACACCTTTCATTAGACTCACCGGACGAAATAACAACGAAATTAATGGAAATCGTGCTTTACTTTAACCTCCTACAGCCGGCCGCTGTGGCCGAGCGGCTGTAGGCGCTTCCGTCCGGAACCGCTCTGCTGCTACAGTCGCAGGCTCGAATCCTGCCTCGGGCATGGATGTGTGTGATGTCCTTAGGTTAGTCCGGTTTAAGTAGTTCTAAGTTCTAGGGGACTGATGACCTCAGACGTTAAGTCCCATAGTGCTCAGAGCCATTTGATCCCATTTGAACCTCGTACATTTGTGAGATGGCTTTATATTAGCGAAGTTGTTAAATTTCAGGCAAAATCTTTTACTAGCCGTAACTCGGCAACTAAACATTTGCCGACCTGTGTTTATATGAACTTTTTTCTGTAGTTTTACTTGTAGAATAACGTATTAAAATTTTGCATTTGTTCGCGAATGACCCTGTAGACGAGGGATTCCCAAAGTGGTCGATGTCGACCCCTTGGGGTCGATATCGGTTTCCTAGGGTCGAGATAAACGAAAACTGATTTTGGGGGTCGACGAGGTCTAAAAATCGACCCCTATTAAATTAACACAAGTTCTTATTTAAAACTTTCAAGATAGGTAGGTACTGTATTGTTTATGTTGTGTTGCGTGTACTAAGAATAATTAATATTTTTGTAGGAAATAGCATTGTTGTAGTAATGTAAAGTCTCAAGTTCGTACAAGATGAAAAACTCGGCAAGTCTGTGTGGACAAGCTTGTGCAAGATAAAGAGTTCGAGCGTACGTCTTTCAGGCGCGTTTTGACTTGCTCTCTATTTGACGCTTACGCGATTTAACACGAACGAACTCATGATCAAGTCCAAACATGTTCCTGATATTTTACTATTTAACGAGCTTGCACTTCGGTTGAAAGTTCATTTGCGTTTTGAAGAAGTTTGAGCATCTTTTAAATTTACAAATTCCTCAATGGATAATAAATCTGTACAATACCACAGCCACAGAAGAAGCCAATGTGATAATGCAAGAAGAGTTGATGACCATCAGCACAGACGAAGAGCTTAAGCAAAAGTTCAACCAAGGCTGTCAGAGATTCTGGATGCAATGCAACATTGAAACACAGTAACCTACATTGTCGAACATTGCTGAAAAATACCTTATCGCTTTTCCATAATCATACATAGTTGAAAAAAGCTTCAGTGTGGTAACAAACATTTTGACGAAACAAAGAAACCGTTTGAAAATCAACGAACGTGGAGATTTAAGGCTGCAACTCACCAATATTGAACCGGATGTAGCTAGATTGGTAGATAGCCGCCATGTTCGTCCATAACACTGAATGTTTTATTTTCTCTTTGTGAATTAATACTTTTTTAAATATAATTTCCTACCTACTTAAGATTCTGTAAGTACTTAAATTTTAATAATCATTATAAATTAAACTTGGTATTTACTAAATTGTATGTCTTTTTATTTTGTTAAATTTTGATGTGAGAATGAAGTCAACTTTACTCACTTAACCAAGTGCAAAGTTTTCCAGTTGGTACCTTAGTACCTAGGTATTTTGTATCAATAGGAAAAAACTAAAGACAGACCCCCTTATTCATAACACTCTGCTAACTTAAAGCATTGCTGATTCTCACTCTGTCTTCTTCTATTGACCTAAGTCAGAATGAGAAATAACACTCTGTAGCAGTTGTTTTAAGTTAGCGGACCATTACGAATAAGGGGGTTGATCTTAAAAGTAGGTAATTTGGCCATGGGGGTCCGAGGTAACAGTTCATTTTGGAAAAGGGGTCACTTGTCCAAAATAGTTTGGGGATCCCTGCTGTAGACAGTCGCTTTGCCCCACTGTCCGTCTGCGAGTGGAACGGGAGAGGAAGCGGCTATAGTCGGCGTCACGAAAGATGGTGGCAGCCCAGTGAGCGTTCGGGCCGGCGCGAGCACTGAACGCGAGCGGCGAATTTTTGTTCCTATTTGTTGCCGTTTTATAGATTTAGAAAAGGCTTTTGACAGAGTTCGGTGAAACACGCCGACGGATATTTTGAAGAGGAAAGGAGTAGATCGGAGAGAGAGACGACTGATGCAGAATCTATATTTACATGAGAAAGTAAGGCTAAGGATCGGAAACGAAATGTCTGAAGGAAGCAGCAGCGGAGGAGGTGTCAGACGAGGTCGCCGCCTTTCCCCACTGTCGTCTGACGTAGTCCTCGAAGAGATTATGGCTATAAGGTCAGATGGGAAAAGAGGAATACGTATTGGTGGAAAGAGAATATAATGTATAAGATTTGCTGACGACACGGTATTAGTGGCAGAAAGTGAGCAGGCAGCGAGTAACATGCTCAAAGATCTGAACGAAGCTCGTGTGGAATACGAGATGCAAATAAACACAGGCAAAAAGCAGAGTGTACTGTCATCAGTAGAAGACGCAGACTGTCCGATATTAAAATAGGACAATATACCGTTAGCCTAGTAAGTGCATTTACATATCTCGGAAGCACGATAACTGAAGACTCGAGATGTCACCAGGAAGCATTCGACAGAAACAGGAGATTGTCGTGTGGCAAATTAGATAAAGGTCTAAGGAAGAAGCTCGGCGAATGTTTTGTCTGGAGTGTGGCACTATATGGGGCAGAAACGTGGACGCTGAGACGAGAGGATGAAAAAAGGTCAGGAATGGAGAGAATGGAGAGAATAAGCTGGATGGAAAGAGTGAGTAATGAAAGAGTATTGGAAAGGGTTGGTGAGAGATGATGTCTGCTGAAGTTTGTAAGAGAAGGGAAAAAGAAATGGTCGGGACATTCATTGAGAAGGGAGTGCTTGCTAGTAGATGCTTCGGAAGGATTGGTTTGTGGGAGAAGACTGAGAGGAAGAAGGAGATACAAGATGATAGACGACTTAAAAGGAAGAGGAAATTATGCAGACGTGAAGAGCATGGCAGAAGAGCGGACAGCCTGGAGAACTACCATGTGAAAACCTGCCTTTAGGCAGAACACAGATGATGATGATGATGATTATACGATGATGATGATGATGATGATAGTTACTGAGCCATTCCGCTGGTTTACTTAACATGGGACCAGGACCTCTTTCGATTTTCCGCCACATTTATAGAGAGACTTTCGTTGTGGAAACTGTTAAATGCACCTCGCATTGAAATCCGCACCAAATTTCGAGCCTCAGAAAAACTTCGCCAGTCTTGGAGATTTTGCGCTCGTCTAAATTATACGTGCCTTTTTCGGTGCTCCTGCAGCAGCTTTCTGTCGTGTTTTGTGTACCGTGGGGTATCAGTTCCGTCTCTTATTAATTTATTTGGTACGAATCTCTCGAGTGCTGTTGATAACATTTCTTTGAACTTTAAGCCTCATATGGTCTTCATTTACATAGTCTTAGAAAGACGTCAACCGAATTTTTAGTTGTTTTTATAAACAGATATATTTCGCCTTTAGTTTTGGTGAGTTTCTTTGTTCAAGGAATTGAGCCTCGCTGCGACTGTGTGTTCACTAATCCCTGTATCCGTCGTGATGCTCAGGA
Organism: Schistocerca americana; assembly: GCF_021461395.2. Taxonomy (NCBI): domain Eukaryota; kingdom Metazoa; phylum Arthropoda; class Insecta; order Orthoptera; family Acrididae; genus Schistocerca; species Schistocerca americana. The sequence continues at coordinate 207,283,920 of NC_060129.1, read as the reverse complement.
TTATTTGTGGCTGAGAGGTCAAGTGCGTTTTCGTAACCGTTTACAATTTCAATGGCCTCGTGAACTAATTGTTAAAAATAACTTTAAAAAGGAATTAGAAGAGTTACGGAAATTGTTTTCTATCTACAATAGGGTCTGAAAATGTATTTTTGTCAACATACGGAAGGTAGATTCAAGTCACTGCCAACTATAGTTGTATGAGTGTGGTACCTATTTGTGATGAGACTAGAGTTTTCTTTGAACTGTTCAGCAACTGTTTCATCTGAGACCGGGGGTCGGTAAAAGGAGCCAGTTGTTAATTTATTCCGGTTGTCGAATATAACCTCTGTCCATACTAAGTCACAGGAACTGTCTGCTTCAATGTCGCTTGTGAGCTGGAACACACATTACATTATTTTTCCTTAAGTTGTGCCTCTTGCTTCTGTTGTACTGCAGATCATCACAATTACTGCTTTTCCCTCCAAAACCTAGGATGCTTTCTCTGTGACCCTGCAAATACCAGAGCTAAACAATGTAGAACAACAACGTACGTTACAAGCATAGCATTCTGTATTACGTCATTTCCTTATTTCTAACATTTTAAAATTGTACGTCGACTTTAGATGACATCTCAATCATAGGTGTTCTTATCTCTATTTAGTGAACGTATTTTCAGCCACGTTTTGAACATTGTCCCGCTACACTTTTTTAACTAATGTTTTGCCGCAAAAGATATCGGATTTTAGAGAGCAAATTAATATGGAGTATCTCGTTGTTCTTTCCAAACATTCACATACCCATTTATTCTTTCCTTATTGTCTTTTGGACATGCAGTTGTAGTAATTAAAGTAGGCACAAATGCAGTGATCAAAAAGAAATGATTAGCCTATATTCGCATTCTGTTTACATCGTTCCTTTCTTGTTGCTCCCGTGGCGATGGACTGTTTCTATCGCATTGAGTAAGCGTGAAAGGAAGCTACCGTACAGACAGAGGGATCTATATTTATACTCGGCAGAAGTAATTACATACCGACAGAATCGTGGTATTGCTTTCGTTTCCCAAAAGTAATAAATATTTCGATTTCGGAAAAGAAGCTCTGTATTTGGCCAAGATGTCGAAGAAGCAGCTCCCTTACGTACCGGTTGTATCGAGTAAGATGTGGAGGCGGCGGTTTGAAAGCGGACAGAAGCAGTACGAGGAAGGGCGTCCCTTACCTGAGGGATCGCTACTCGAGCTACCTGGCCAAGGGGCGAGTGTGGCGAATGTCGGGCATTCGTGAGTGTGTGTCTGACTCTACAACTCTGAGTTCTTTGCGGGCAGCAGTGACGCCAGCACAGCAGCCGCGAAAACGTGTGTGTGTGTCTCAGCGGGTTTTTTGAGGCGTTGCGTCAACTGCGCGGCCGTCCCTGTGAGACGCACAGCCAGCCACTGTGTGTAAACACGGGCCACGGCTGCCAACTTCGGCGTTCCGAACCGCCACGTCGCCGACACTGCCCTCTCTCTACCTCCCTCCCTCCCGCCCCTCCCCCCCCAACACCACTTGCCCATAAAACTGAAACCATCCGAGGGAAATTTTTTGACACGGGCAGTAATCTCGCCACAGTCCCACGGTGGACGAACGAGTGTAGTGTAAGCTGTCTCTTCAGTGGACTTGTTGCATCTTCCAAGTGTCCTGCCAATGAAACGCAACCTTTGGCTCGCCTTCCCCACAATATTATCTATCTGGTCTTTCCAACTGAAGTTGTTCGTAATTTTAACACCCAGGTACTTAGTTGAATTGTCAGCATCGAGAATTGTACTATTTATCGAGTAATCGAATTGAAACGGATTTCTTTTGGAACTCGTGTGGATCACCTCACACTTTTCGTCATTTAGCGTCAACTGCCACCTGCCACACCATACAGCAATCTTTTCTAAATCGCTTTGCAACTGATACTGGTCTTCGAATGAGCTTACTAGACGCTAAATTACAGCATCATCTGCGAACAACCTAAGAGAACTGCTCAGATTGTCACCCAGGTCATTTATATAGATCAGGAACAGCAGAGGTCCCAGGACGCTTCCCTGGGGAACACCTGATATCACTTCAGTTTTACTCGATGATTTGCCGTCTATTACTACCAACTGCGATCTTCCTGACAGGAAATCACGAATCCAGTCGCACAACCGAGACGACACCCCATAGGCCCGCAGCTTGATTAGAAGTCGCTTGTGAGGAACGGTGTCAAAAGCTTTCCGGAAATGCAGAAATACGGAATCAACTTGAGATCGCCTGCCGATAGCGGCCATTACTTCGTGCGAATAAAGAGCTAGCTGCGTTGCACAAGGAGGATGTTTTCTGAAACCGTGCTGATTGCGTATCAATAGATCGTTCCCTTCGAGGTGATTCATAATGTTTGAATACAGTATATGCTCCAAAAACCTACTGCAGACGGACGTCAATGATATAGGTCTGTAGTTCGATGGATTACTCCTACTACCCTTCTTAAACACTGGCGCGACCTGCGCAATTTTCAAATTTGTAGGTACAGATCTATCGGTGAGCGAGCGGTTGTATGTGATTGCTAAGTAGGGAGCTATTGTATCAGCGTAATCTGAAAGGAACCTAATCGGTATACAATCTGGACCTGAAGACTTGTCCGTACCGAGCGATTTGAGTTGCTTCGCAACCCCTAAGGTATCTACTTCTAAGAAACTCATGCTAGCAGCTGTTCGTGTTTCAAATTCTGGAATATTCCATTCGTGTTCCCTGGTGTAGGAATTTCAGAAAACTGCGTTCAGTAACTCCGCTTTAGCGGCACAGTCGTCGGTAACAGTACCATCGGCACTGCGCAGCGGAGGTATTGACTGCGTCTTGCCGCTTGTGTACTTTACATACGACCAGAATTTCTTCGGATTTTGTACCAAATTTGGAGACAACGTTTCGTTGTGGAACCTATGAAAGGCATCTCGCATGTCAGACGCTCAGATCGATACCAAACGTCGTATGTGGACAGAGCAGAACCAAAACAGCGAGTTACTTGGTGCTGCCTGCTGTCCTGCAGTAGAACACGCGTGAACGGCAATTAAAAGCAGCCAACACCAGAAGCACGGCCGCAACTGCCACCAACACACACGTATACCTTCCGCGGGAAGTTGGTAGGCCGTTACGTCGTGCTATCGAGGGTCCTGCGTTCAAACGCCAATGACGACGACACTTCCTTTACTGTGTGATGCGTGAAAGTGTTACGTGGGGCTGTTGATATTTCCACACGCCCGATCCAGGTGTTCCTTTATTCTACTGCTCGGATTGTTTATTCTGGGAAACTACAAATGCACCGACAGTTGCATCGTCGCGACTGCTGCATGTCCGATAGAACAGCACATCCATCTGTACAAGTGTACTCTATATACACTACGTGATCAAAAGTATCCGAACACCTGACTGAAAATGACTCTCAAGTTCGTGGCGCCCTCCATCGGTAATACTGGAATTCAGTATGATGTTGGCCCACCCTTAGCCTCGATGACAGCTTCCACTCTCGCAGGCATACGTTCAGTCGGGTGCTGGAAGGTTTCTCGGGGAATGGCAGCCCATTTTTCACGGAGTGCTGCACTGAGAAGAGGTATCAATGTCGGTCGGTGAGGCCTGGCACGAAGTCGGCGTTCCAAAACATCCCAAACGTGTTCTACAGAATTCAGGTCAGGACTCTGTGCAGGCCAGTCCATTACATGGATGTCATTGTCGTGTAACCACTCCGCCACAAGCCGTGCATTATGAACAGGTGCTCGATCGTGTTGAAAGATGCAGTCGCCATCCGCGAATTGCTCTTCAACAGTGGGAAGTAGGAAGGTGCATAAAACGTCAATGTAGGCGTGTGCTGTGATAGTGACACGCAAAACAACAAGGGGTGCAGGCCACCTCCGTGAAAAACACGACCACACCATAACACCACCGCCTCCGAATTTTACTGTCGGCACTACACACGCCGGCAGATGACGTTCACCGGGCATTCGCCATACCCACACCCTGCCATCGAATCGCCACACTGTGTACGGTGATTCGTCACTCCACACAACGTTTTCCCACTGTTTTCAATCGTCCAATGTTTACGCTCCTTACACCAAGCGAGGCGTCGTTTGGCTTATGAGCAGCTCGACAGTCAAATCCTAGTTTTCTGAGCTCCCGCCTAACTGCCACAGTACTTGCAGTGGATCCTGACGCAGTTTGGAATTCCTGTGTGATGGTCTTGATAGATGTCTGCCTATGACACATTACGACCCTCTTCAGCTGTCGGCGGTCTCTGTCAGTCAACAGACGAAGTCGGCCTGTACGCTTTTGTGCTGTACGTGTCCCTTCACGTTTGCACTGCACTTCACTGTCACATCGCAAACAGTGGACCTAGGGATGTTTAGGAGTGTGGGAATCTCGCGCACAGACGTACGACACAAGTGACACCCAATCACGTGACCACGTTCCAAGTCCGTGAGTTATGCAGAGCGCCCGATTCTGCTCTCTGACAATGTCCAATGACTACTGAGGTCGCTGGTATAGAGTACCTGGGAGTAGGTGGCAAGACAATGAATCTAATGTGTTTTCGGGGGTGCCTGGATACTTTTGATCATAGTGTATATGGGGCTAAGACACATTTCTTAGACTTTCTGCTCTGATTTGAAAACATTGTTGTTGTAGTTGATGTTGTCTTCAGTTCTGAGACTGGTTTGATGCAGCTCTCCATGCTGCTCTATCCTGTGCAAGCTTCTTCATCTCGCAGTACTTACTGCACCCTACACCCTTCTGAATCTGCTTAGTGTATTTATCTCTTGGTCTCCCTCTGCGATTTTTACCCTCCACACTGCCCTCCAATGCTAAATTGGTGATCCCTTGATGCCTCAGAACGTGTCCTACCAACCGATCCCTTCTTCTGGTCAAGTTGTGCCACAAACTCCTCTTCTCCCCAATCCTATTCAATACCTCCTCATTAGTTATGTGATCAACCCATGTAATCTTCAGCATTCTTCTGTAGCACCACATTTCGAAAGCTTCTATTCTCTTCCTGTCCAGACTATTTATCGTCCACGTTTCACATCCATACATGGCTATACTCCATACAAATGCTTTCAGAAACGACTTCCTGACACTTAAATCTCTACTCGATGTTAACAAATTTCTCTTCTTCAGAAACGCTTTCCCTCCCATTGCGAGTCTACATTTTATATCTTCTATACTTCGAACATCATCAGTTATTTTGCTCCCCAAATAGCAAAACTCCTTCATTACTTTAAGTGTCTAATTTCCTAGTTTCATTTTAAAAACGCGGGGTATCAATAATTCATTTTCATTCAAATGGTTACTTATGCGAATTTCGAAGACCATCTTGCACTTCCAATCGCGGAAACTTTTTTTTTGGTAAGGCCGAGAGATTCTGAGGAGGAGTGTCGATTATTCATAAGCAGTGGGAGTGTTTCAAAATAGAATTGGCGTCCGGAGTCGTGAAAACCTCTACGCCGGCAGCTGTTGCTGAAAGGAGCGCGTCTTTCCGAGAACTGAGCTGTCTCTCTCTGTCTCACACACACACACACACAGCCCGCGTGTGAATGGCCGCTATAAATACATCGCGGCACACGCGCTTCCTGTTCCGGTGATAAATAACGCCCCCTCCCCCCCCCCCGCCACCTCCTTCCCCCCCTCCTCCTCCTCCTCCAGGAGACGTGCGCAACGCCTCTGGTGGTCAGTACATTAGCATAGCTAACCTGTAGCTGGCAGCTGCCAGGGACCTCACTTCCACGAAAAGGGCTGTGTTTGGACTTCAATCCACAACGTGCGAGGCGACCTTGGCGTTTCAAACGATAGCGTTCGCCTAAAAAAAAAAAAACTACCACTTCAATAAGAGGTTGTTTATTCGTCACACGACCGGTTTCGGGCTTGCACCCATCTTCAGGTGTTTATACTGTTTCTACTGTTGGAGATCACTGTATAAATACAAAAAAATTATTTGCTGGTGACTACACAGATACAAGTGGGACAATTGTAAGTGGTAAGGCGGCATTTGACGAAAATATACGTGTGTACTTACATAAAGATGAAGCACCATTATTACACTTGTGCTCTGATGATAGTTTTGCCACTTAGTTACACACTTACGGTCATTTTCGCGTCCATGCGTCAGGCATCACACCGGTGGGTGCAGTGTGGCGCTGTCATACCTTCCCTCTCAGTATTCAGCTGTCGTCGGCCTGTGGTTGTTTCGCGCCACCATGCGCCGGGTACATCCGGTGAGAACCTGGAGTTCTTATCTTCCTTTCTTTTTCTTTTCTTTTTTTCCTGACCACTCCTTTTCCCTTCCGGCCGTCGTATTTTTATCAGGAGCTCGTTTCCACTACACTATATCCGACGTTAGTACGTTCGTGGCACTGTACATACGGTTATTTGCCTCCAGGTGAGCACAGCAGAACAGACTGTAGTAAGCGTGTAACCTCGCCGCGTCACTTACCGACCTTAATGACAGTGAAGAGTTAAACCGCGTGCACCTAATGGAAATTTGGGAAAAGCAATCGTCACCGAAGTTAATCTGTCGGTAAAGAAGGAGGAAAGGGTTACATCCAAGAGAAAGGGAAAATACAAACGAAATTGGTCGAAATTAATTTTGAAAAAGGGTAAAGTTAATGAAGAAAGTAAATGTGCGGTCGTTACGTAAACAGTTAACTGGCGTTAATTAGATACTTGAGATTTGGGGAAAATTACGCTCGCCAGTCCTGTGGACAACTACTATAATAACCGAAAAGGAAAGGTTATTGGTCGTATAATTAGCACTAGAAGCGTGGCAACTGAAGGTCGACACGTGTTGTGTGAAAACTGAATGTTTGTCAGAAGTAATAAACTTCGCTAAACTCTGACTTAATTTAGCAAAAGAATTAATAAAACCGGAAAATTGAAAGTTAAAATAGTGACTGACATTGATAGTGAGCTTTGCTTTTGAAGCAGTACGGAATTAAATAAAATAAGGTTGGTCTTGCGCTACCTCAACAATCATCTCAGAAGCAACTTGAATCGACGGAATTTAGAAATAAGAGATTTAACTTCGAACTTGAATTAAATGATTCTGAACAATTAACAATAGTAAAATTTAGTACGTACCAAGCTGAGCTGCAGTCACAGGCAAGCTAAAATACGGTAACAAAACACGCACTCTTAATTTGTGCTTGTGTAATCTAAATATTGTAGCCAGCTATGAATACTTTAACTGAACTTCGAAATTAAAGCAGTGAAATGGAATGATATTACTGTAAGGCTGGCGTATGAATTTCAACGACACTCTGGTTCATTCCGGGAAAGGAAGGGACCCTGCTTGGTAACGCAATTGGGACAATGAGCAACAAAGGTTCATGCTAAGTTGCTGTATTTTACTGATGATAATTTGAAAAGCTGAGGTCTGCCATACAGTTCTCAAACTTTATACGTGCTTCCAGTCTTCCTTGTTGATTGATTGAAGGTTTGAAGTCGTCGATCCGGGAGGTCGCGACAGTCACTCATTGTCGGCCGTCGCTGTTGCAGAAGCTGGATGTTGGCGCTCCTTCTTCTCGACACGGTCACCAGGCGAAACGGGCTCTCGGTGTGCGCCAGCCCTCCATTATTTCCTGTGGGAATATATAAAGTCTTAATTTTGATAATCAACAGCCTCAGCTGCACCGTTTACCTAGAGTTTGCCTAGATTTCAGTCGGGATGACCCAACCTTCTTCAGAGTAACAGTAACTGCCGTTTGTCCATAGTGAACACCGTCAAGCTAGAACTAGAAATCCATAAATTATCAGACTGTAAGAACTCGTGTGAAACTTGCTCGGCCCCTGGTGCTGCCACGGGAACTGACCGTAGTAGCGGCGTGGGGCCGACACAGTACCTCGCGGCTGCGCATAAACTGTCTGCTAGTCACTTGCTGACCTCGAATTTACTGCTAAAGTGAAATAAAAGGTACAGCTGAGGGAAAGAGCGTAAAGGACGTACTTAGATGGACTGTCCTAACATTTATCAACTACTCATTGGTCACGATACGACGAAGATAGCGTGTGCTTACAAGGTATGGCTTGTCTAAGCACGAACTGTAATCACGTAAAAAGAACTCGGCAGTGGGAAGGGTAATGTAAAGCCAACATCGCCACTATTATGAGCAGGTCTAGAAATTTTTAAGGCGTAATTGTTAAGCACTTGCTTAGCTACGGTTACAACGCACCAACATCCTATTGCCTCGGCACAGAAATGGTCACGATTGCACTTGCGAACAGTTCTATATCTGATCTGTAACAGTCGCAATACGGGCCTTATAAAACAATGATCATTATTCGAGATTAGTATATTTGACCTGAAATGGTCTAGAATCGTATTTCTACAGTTGCTGACAGGGCAGCGAAATGTCGAATATTCAGTCCCTCCTTTATACGGCAGTGGACAAGGAATTACCTGCCAGACCGTAGATGCGGAGACGTGATTCGAAACACGTCAGGGATACAAGGTGCGTCATCGTCGCGGAAAAACAGTGATCCGTATATGTAATAAGTTTCCTTTAGTTTACGTCTACGGTCACAAACTTCTTGTTAACAGGTTGCCGGTTTCGGTCTTTAATGACCATCATCAGATGTGTTTCATAAAAACAAAGTCCTAATGATCGCTCGTGACGGTACATGTTTTACAGCATCAATAGCAACTGGTAATGGCGCCTTGCTAGGTCGTAGCAAATGACGTAGCTGAAGGCTATGCTAACTATCGTCTCAGCAAATGAGAGCGTAATTTGTCAGTGAACCATGGCTAGCAAAGTCGGCTGTACAACTGGGGCGAGTGCCAGTAAGTCTCTCTAGACCTGCCGTGTGGCGGCGCTCGGTCTGCAATCACTGACAGTGGCGACACGCGGGTCCGACGTATACTAACGGACCGCGGCCGATTTAAAGCCTACCACCTAGCAAGTGTGGTGTCTGGCGGTGACACCACAGACGTAAATTAAAGGAATTTACTACGCCAGGGATATTTGTCAGGGTGCGTCAGAATTTTGTTCGCCGACGTCGTGCTGGCATTGAGATTGGTGGCCTTCAGTTTCAAAAGATTTTGTAAAGAACATTACAGATGACATGTTCATCGTGTCAGTGGTGGTATTTGCTGTTAACTAATGTAAACAAGAAGTAGACAGTAATGTGGTTTTATTGTTATTACCTCTTTAAACTGCCATCTCCTACGCCATGTTCGCTACCTCAAATCGGTGGCTGGCGCATCCTCTTTGTCCTGTCAGCTCTTGCACGCTCTTACGGAAACACCCTGTGGATATACGTGTAGAATTGGGTACTTTCTTTGCCGGCCGGTGTGGCCGAGCGGTTCTAGGCGCTACAGTCTGGGACCCCGCGACCGCTACGGTTGCCGGTTTGCATCCTGCCTCGGGCACGGATGTGTGTGTGTGATGTCCTTAGGTTAGTTAGGTTTTAGTAGTTCTCAGTTGTAGGGGACTGATGACCTCAGATGTCAAGTCGCATAGTGCTCAGAGCAATCTGAACCATTTGGGTACCTTTTGGAAGTCAGATGGCGCCAAAACTTGGGCTCCGTAAAAATGGACCCAGTGGGGCAGAAATCCGCTGCACTACAATGGAGCGGAGAAGTGCTGTGGGCTGAGTGACTGTGTGTGTGTGACCCGCAGCAGGTCAAGTCGTCCACAAAGGCGCGCAGATAAGCCCCGGTCTGGAGTCCGACCCAGCTGCAGATAGAGAGACTACAACACAACAGGCGGAGCCCGCCCGAGGCATGTGTGAGCCCCAGCCGAGGATAAACACACCTTCTCCGTCATCCAGGACTGACGCAACTCCACACTTTCGACTTTGTTGCTGCAGAGACACCAAAAGCAGCGGCAGCGCCCTCAAAAGTAACGGCTCCGCATTTTATATGTCAGAACCCTCAAATCAAAGTTTATTACCATTCTGCCTATTTTCTTCGTACCTAGATACTTATTTCCGAGCATAGGCACCCTGCCGAAACACACACACACACACACACACACACACACACACACACACACACACTTACTTCTCCCGACAGACGACTATGTTGTAACGTTGTAACGGGACATCCTCCCCCTCTAGCATTACATTTCCTCGACAGCAGTTGTCGGTACCAGTATTGTGTGTCCAATTTTGGTCGGGTCAGTATTATCTCAGCTGCTTTTCTGAAAACTATAATATCATTTTTCGCGCAGTATGTCATATTTCTAAGTAAAATTTATGAAAAGGCATTATTTTATTTTCGGTGTTACAATCGTTACAAATTCGGAGTAGGTATTAAAATCCAGGGAGAAGAAATAAAAACTTTGAGGTTCGCCGATGACATTGTAATTCTGTCAGAGACAGCCAAGGACCTGGAAGAGCAGTTGAACGGAATGGACAGCGTCTTGAAAGGAGGGTATAAGATGAACATCAACAAAAGCAAAACGAGGATAATGGAATGTAGTCGAATTAATTGGGGTGGTGCTGACGGAATTAGATTAGGAAATCGGACACTACTAAAGGAGTTTTGCTATTTGGGGAGCATAATAACTGATGATGGTCGAAGTAGAGAGGATATAAAATGCAGACTGGCAATGGCAAGCAAATCGTTTCTCAAGAAGAGAAATTTGTTAACATCGAGTATAGATTTGTTAGGAAGTCGTTTCTGAAAGTATTTGTATGGAGTGTAGCCATGTATGGAAGTGAAACATGGACGATAAATACTTTGGACAAGAAGATAATAGAAGCTTTCGAAATGTGATGCTACAGAAGAATGTTGAAGATTATATGGGTAGATCAGATAACTAATGAGGTATTGAATAGAATTGGGGAGAAGAGGAGTTTGTGGCACAACTTGACTACAAGAAGGGATCGGTTGGTAGGACATGTTCTGAGGGATCAAGGGATCACAAATTTAGCATTGGAGGGCAGTGTGGAGGGTAAAAGTCGTAGAGGGAGACCAAGAGATGAATACACTAAGCAGATTCAGAAGGATGTCGGTTGCAGTAGGTACTGGGAGATGAAGAAGCTTGCACAGGATACAGCAGCATGGAGAGCTGCATCAAACCAGTCTCAGGACTGAAGACCACAACAACAACAACAATCGTTAAGTAGTAGATCTGAATGTACAGTTACAAATATTTTTTTCAGATAGATTTCAACTTACGAATTATTTGACACACTTAAAATTTGTATTATTAACTACACAATCTAGTACTGTTTACTATGTTTATTTCTGGATTCATTTATGAAATAATAATCGAAATTAATAGAAATGCGTGTGTCAAGAAAAACTGTAAACCCTTTGGAATACGGTTATTTCCGCTGAGTGAGACAGCACTAACTCTGTCTCGTGGGATCGTATTTTTGTATTTTGGGGAACAATGTAATTTCGGCTGTGTTAACGTGAAAGTTCGAAAGACTGTATGACATACTTAAATGTGACAAAATACCGGGTGATCAAAAAGTCAGTATAAATTTGAAAACTGAATAAATCACGGAATAATGTAGATAGAGAGGCACAAATTCTTAAAATTTTAGAAAGCGCTCTGGTAATGCAGCGTCAAGACAGATCGGCGTAAAATGTTGAAATTGAGTAAAGCAGTCTCGATTCGAACGGAAGGTTTCTTTTCAGGATGGCAACGAGTTTCCTCAAAAAAATTTAAACCACCCGCATGCCGTAAGCCGTGCAATAAATCAGAAATACGCATTCAGACCGGTCTGCGATGTATAACACCCGTGGTGGGGAATGCTTACAGCGGACGGAGCAGCGGGGAGTGAAGCGGGAGCCTCACTCCAGCTCCAGGATACAAACTGAGAGGCGCGACCAGCGCACACAGCCAGCCGCCCGCGCGCTGTACTCACGTCTCGCGCCGCACTGGACCGAAAACGGTCGGCCACCTACGAGGTGACAGTTACTGAACTGTACGAAATAAAACAGTCCAGGCTTCTGAACGGTTTCCGTTTGGACGCTCAAACTGCACGGTTGGGCGTGTGGTTTGGTTTTCCGGCGAAGCCCAGCTTCGTTTGGATGGGTCCGTCAGTAGGCGAAACTGGCGCATCTGGAGGGAGCGAGAGTCCGCATTTCGCGATCAACATGTGGCTGGGTCCTATGCAGTGTCCACTCATATAGTACGAGGTGCATTCAAGTTCTAAGGCCTCCGATTTTTTTTCTAATTAACTACTCACCCGAAATCGATGAAACTGGCGTTACTTCTCGACGTAATCGCCCTGCAGACGTACACATTTTTCACAACGCTGACGCCACGATTCCATGGCGGCGACGAAGGCTTCTTTAAGAGTCTGTGTTGACCACTGGAAAATCGCCGAGGCAATAGCGGCACGGCTGGTGAATGTGCGGCCACGGAGAGTGTCTTTCATTGTTGGAAAAAGCCAAAAGTCACTAGGAGCCAGGTCAGGTGAGTAGGGAGCACGAGGAATCACTTCAAAGTTGTTATCACGAACAAACTGTTGCGTAACGTTAGCTCGATGTGCGGGTGCGTTGTCTCGGTGAAACAGCACACGCGCAGCCCTTCCCGGACGTTTTTGTTGCAGTGCAGGAAGGAATTCGTTCTTCGAAACATTTTCGTAGGATGCACCTGTTACCGTAGTGCGCTTTGGAACGCAATGGGTAAGGATTACGCCCTCGCTGTCCCAGAACACGGACACCATCATTTTTTCAGCGCTGGCGGTTACCCGAAATTTTTTTGGTGGCGGTGAATCTGTGTGCTTCCATTGAGCTGACTGGCGCTTTGTTTCTGGATTGAAAAATGGCATCCACGTCTCATCCATTGTCACAACCGACGAAAAGAAAGTCCCATTCGTGCTGTGGTTGCGCGTCAACATTGCTCGGCAACGTGCCACAAGGGCAGCCGTGTGGTCGTCCGTCAGCATTCGCGGCACCCACCTGGATGACACTTTTCGCATTTTCAGGTCGTCGTGCAGGATTGTGTGCACAGAACCCACAGAAATGCCAACTCTGGAGGCAATCTGTTCGACAGTCATTCGGCGATCCCCCAAAACAATTCTCTCCACTTTCTCGATCGTGTCGTCAGCCCGGCTTGTGGGAGCCCGAGGTTGTTTCGGTTTGTTGTCACACGATGTTCTGCCTTCATTAAACTGTCGCACCCACGAACGCACTTTCGACACATCCATAACTCCGTCACCACACGTCTCCTTCAACTGTCGATGAATTAAAATTGGTTTCACACCACGCAAATTCAGGAAACGAATGATTGCACGCTGTTCGAGTAAGGAAAACGTCGCCATTTTAAGCATTTAAAACAGTTCTCATTCTCGCCGCTGGCGGTAAAATTCCATCTGCCGTACAGTGCTGCCATCTCTGGGACGTATTGACAATGAACGCGGCCTCATTCTAAAACAATGCGCATGTTTCTATCTCTTTCCAGTCCAGAGAAAAAAAATCGGAGGCCTTAGAACTTGAATGCACCTCGTAATGTGCGACATTCCTCGGTGGCACGGCCATTACCCAACTACGTGAAGGTTTCGGAAGATGATTTCGTCCCCATTATCCACAGCGACCCTGACTTGGGCAAGATGTGTGCTTCGTGCAAGACGGAAGCGGCAGAGTGTCTGGCGTCCTCGAGGAGCAGGCTGGGGACGGCAGTCTGGCTCTGCGGAACCCAGAGGCCTCGCTTCGCCGCCATATTCTCCAGATCTCAACATACGCGAGTCCTTTTCGTGGGGGCTGTATTAAAGGCGAGGCGTACAGCAGTGACCCCAAAACCACTGCTGAGCTGAAAACAGCCATTCAGGAGATCAGAGACAGCATCCATGTCCCGGCACGTCAGCGGCTCGTGCAGAAATTCGCTACTCGTCTGCGCCACGTCATCGCCAACGATGGCAGCCATATCGGACATGTCGTAACCAAAATCCGAATGCCTGTACTGACGTCTACATGTGGAATGAAGTGTGTGCACTGTAATGGGACACCCTCGCCTCACATTGCCCTTTTTTATAGAATTAGCCGATACCACATTTTCGCGTCGTGTGTAGGTGGACATCATCTCAGCTGCTTAACTAAAAGAATGTCACATGATTTGTGTTCGATGCGTTATATTTCGGGCTACAATGTATAGAAAGAAATTATTTTCTTACAATCAATATCTACAATATCTGTATATACAATAAAAGCCGACCGCGGTGGCCGAACGGTTCTAGGCGCTGCACTCTGGAACCGCGCGATGCCTACGGTCGCAGGTTCGAATCCTGCCTCGGGCACGAATGTGTGTGATGTCCTTAGGTTAGTTAGGTTTAAGTAGTTCTAATTTCTAGGGGACTGATGACCTCAGATGTTAAGTCCCATAGTGCTCAGTGCCATTTGACCGATTTATACAATTAAAATTAATTTTCTTTTAGAAATATTTGAAATTACAAGATATCTGCCATATCTAAAATTCCTGTTATTAATTTCGCAATTTGACGATATTAATTAAATTTATTTCTGGACTCGTTTACGAACTAATTATGCAACTTCGTGATGGTTCTTCGTTCGTCAAGAAAGTTTATAAATTCTTTTGTTTTGTAAAGTCTTTGGAATATCGTGAGTACCGCAGAATCTAGGCGTGCCTCTGATGGAATCGCACGTTTTTAACTATATATGACGGTAGTATCTGTTCCCGAAAGAACAATTACCGCAGATGACTGTGCAGCTTTACTAGAAATGAAATGATAATTAAATGTACACCCTAGCTGCAAACAGGCACACATTTTCAACATGTCCCCCGCGAAGTACGTCAACGCCTGTTTCCAGCTAGGGTGTACATTTAATTATCATTGCATTTCGGACGTTTTTCTTTTGTGATTGGCAATAACAGTGTAATTTGTAGTGTTATAGAAGTGGAAATTGTAAAAACCGGAGTCATATTGAAAAGATGTGACGAAAAATAAAATTCAAGAGTAAGACAGGCAAATCTTCGAACACTGCGTCAAGCGGAAGCCAGAGAGTTAAACAATTTCAGCCTCAAGAATCCTTCCGTAGACGTGACTGGAGCCAACAACGAGAAGAGGAAAATAAAGTTTTATATCCGGTGACGCCTGTGCGCTAAGGACGACACGGCGGCCGGACGGAACCCCTTGACCCTTCACGGCCTGTTCGGGAGGAGAATATATAAAGCCTCTCAAGCTTTTAAAACTGATGAAGAGACTAAAACTTCACTCGTCATGTGTAGAAGTGTAAGATTGCTACATGCTGTAGTTTGTAACTAATTTACGTGGTTTCTTTTTTTTTTTTTTTCCATGTTGTGTTGTTGTGGTCTTCAGTCGTGAGACTGGTTCGATGCAGCTCTCCATGCTACTCTATCCTGTGCAAGCTTCTTCATCTCCCAGTACCTACTGCAACCTACATCCTTCTGAATCTGCTTAGTGTATTCATCTCTTGGTCTCCCCCTACGATTTTTACCCTCCACCCTGCCCTCCAATGCTAAATTGGTGATCCCTTGATGCCTCAGAACATGTCCTACCAACAGATCCCTTCTTCTGGTCAAGTTGTGCCACAAACTCCTCTTCTCCCCAATCCTATTCAATACCTCATTAGTTATGTGATCTACCCATGTAATCTTCAGCATTCTTCTGTAGCACCACATTTCGAAAGCTTCGATTCTCTTCTTGTCTAAACTATTTATCTTTCACGTTTCACTTCCACACAGGGCTACACTCCATACAAATACTTTCAGAAACGACTTCCTGACACTTAAATCTATACTCGAGGTTAACAAATTTCTCTTCTTCGGAAACGCTTTCCTTGCCATTGCCAGTCTAAATTTTATATCCTCTCTACTTCGACCACCATCAGTTATTTTTCTCCCCAAATAGCAAAACTCCTTTACTACCTTAAGTGACAAATTTCTTAATCTAATTCCCTCAGCATCACCCGACTTAATTCAACTACATTCCATTATCCTCGTTTTGCTTTTGTTGATGTTCATCTTATACCTTCCTTTCAAGACACTGTCCATTCCGTTCAACTGCTCTTCCAGGTTCTTTGCTGT
Organism: Schistocerca americana; assembly: GCF_021461395.2. Lineage (NCBI taxonomy): Eukaryota > Metazoa > Arthropoda > Insecta > Orthoptera > Acrididae > Schistocerca > Schistocerca americana. The sequence goes on along the minus strand of NC_060129.1, from coordinate 207,267,938 downwards.
CTGTGACAGAATTGCAATGTCATCGGTGAACCTCAAAGTTTTTATTTCTTCTCCACGGATTTTAAATCCTACTCCGATTTTTTCTTTTGTTTCCTTTACTGCTTGCTCAATATACAGATTGAATAACATCGGGGAGATGCTACAACCCTGTCTTACTCCCTTCCCAACCACTGCTTCCCTTTCGTGCCCCTCGACTCTTATAACTGCCATCTGGTTTCTGTAGAAATTGTAAATAGCCTTTCGCTCCCTGTATTTTACCCCTGCCACCTTTAGAATTTGAAAGAGAGTATTCCAGTCAACACTGTCAAAAGCTTTCTCTAAGTCTACAAATGCTAGAAACGTAGGTTTGCCTTTCCTTAATCTAGCTTCTAAGATATGTCGTAGGGTTAGTATTGCCTCACGTGTTCCAACATTTCTACGGAATCCAAAATGATCTTCCCCGAGGTCGGCTTCTACCAGTTTTTCCATTCGTCTGTAAAGAATCGGCGTTAGTACTTTGCAGCCGTGACTTATTAAACTGATAGTTCGGTAATTTTCACATCTGTCAACACCTGCTTTCTTTGGGATTGGAATTATTATATTCTTCTTGAAGTCTGAGGGTATTTCGCCTGTCTCATACATCTTGCTCACCAGATGGTAGAGTTTTGTCAGGACTGGTTCTCCCAAGGCCATCAGTAGTTCTAATGGAATGTTGTCTACTCCCGGGGCCTTGTTTCGACTCAGGTCTTTCAGTGCTCTGTCAAACTCTTCACGCAGTATCGTGTCTCTCATTTCATCTTCATATACATCCTCTTCCATTTCCATAATATTGTCATCAAGTACATCGCCCTTGTATAGACCGTCTATATACTCCTTCGACCTGTCTGGTTTCCCTTCTTTGCTTAGAACTGGGTTTCAATCTGAGCTCTTGATATTGATACAAATGGCTCTCTTCTCTCCAAAGGTCTCTTTAATTTTCCTGTATGCAGTATCTATCTTAACCCTAGTGAGACAAGCCTGTACATCCTTACATTTGTCCTCTAGCCATGCCTGCTTAGCAATTTTGCACTTCCTGTCGATCTCATTTTTGAGACGTTTTGTGTCATAGAGTTCAATAACTGCCGCGCTGTGTAAAAACTCTGGTTGCAAACGGGGCTGTTCTACTGAACTGCAACATCCTGCCGGTTACGTGCTCTAAGTCAAATACTCGGCACGTGAGCTCATTTGTGAAGCAACCAGACTTTAGTGTGATACAGGTTTTGATTCTTCAAGGTATTGTCGGTGGGTGGTTTGACGGTGTGCGACAACGGAGACGAGCTGATGAATCGCGCTGTCTTTTGAGCCCTCGCCTTGGCTGCTGAGCTGGCTGTGCTTAGCTGGCTGGCTCTGGCTGTTATCAGTTCAGCGCCTCCTCGGGCAGCCGTTGCCCTGCAGATAGCGCCGGCTATCGCGCAGCCCGCTTCCGCCAACCCTCCCTCCCTCCCTCCCTCCCACCCTGTCCACCTCCTATTCTCCCTCTCTCTATCTGACCGTTACCCCCCTTCATTGCTGTTGCAAAGGAAACCTTAACTCAAGTCGCTCAAAATTGCGTGACTCGGTTGCGGGGCAAGTACGTGGCACAGTTTTAATCTGCCAACACGTGGCATCACAAAGTGTCCGACGACTCGCATTCCGTACCAGTACTCTGAACACCTACACTTCTCTCCAATTCTACATCTACATCCGTACTCGGCAAGCCACGTGAAGGCGTGTGGCGGAGAGTACCTTGAGTACTTCTATCGGTTCTCCCTTCTGTTCCAGTCTCGTATTGTTCGCGGAAAGGAGGATTGTCGGTATGCCTCTGTGTGGGCTCTAATCTCTCTGATTTTATCCTCACGGTCTCTGCGCGAGATACACGTAGGAGGGAGCAATAAACTGCTCGACTCCTCGGTGAAGGTATGTTCTCGAAACTTCAACAAAAGCCCGTACCGAGCTACTGAGCGTCTCTCCTGCAGAGTCTTCCACTGGAGTTTACCTATCATCTCCGTAACGCTTTCGCGATTACTAAATGATCCTGTAACGAAGCGCGCTGCTCTCCGTTGGATCTTCTCTGTCTCTTCTATCAACCCTATCTGGTACGGATCCCACACCGGTAAGCAGTATTCAAGCAGTGGGCGAACAAGCGTACTCTAACCTACTTCCTTTGTTTTCGGATTGCATTTCCTTAGGAGTCTTCCAATGAATCACAGTGTGGGATCTGCTTTACCGACGATCAACCTTATATGATCATTCCATTTTAAATTACTCCAAATGCCTACTCCCAGATAATTTATGGAATTAACTGCTTCGAATTGCTGACCTGCTATATTGTAGCTAAATGATAAGGGATCTTTCTTTCTATGTATTCGCAGCACATTACACTTGTCTATATTGAGATTCAATTGCCATTCCCTACACCATGCGTCCTGCATTTCAGTACATTGTTATAACCTCTCGATATACCACAGCATCATCCGCAAACAGCCTCAGTGAACTTCCGATGTCACCCACAAGGTCATTTATGTATATTGTGAATAGCAACGGTCCTACGACACTCCCCCGCGGCACACCTGAAATCACTCTTACTTCGGAAGACTTCTCTCCACTGAGAGTGACGTGCTGCGTGCGCAATTAAGCGCGTCGCAGAGGGTTTGTAGATTTCGCCTCCGACTACTACTCCGCCGTTCCACCCTTCAACAGCACGCGGGAAATGCCAAGACGTCTCTCTTTCTCTGTGAGATCTTACTTCACTTATTTCGTCATTGCGATCATTCCTCCCTATCCAGATGGGTGGCACCAAAATACTTTCGAATGTTTTTTTATTCCAGTCTTCGATCACAGTATCAGTTCTTTAGGCGCTGACCGGTTTCAGTCAGTAATGACCATCCTCAGATTTAAAATATAAAAATGTAAACACCTAGTTAGCAGCGTGCCTTTCAACACAATACGGCATTACGTATCACAGTATCCTATCGTACAACCAGGGAAATGTACAGATAAAATACGGTAGAACGTACCTTTTTCTACACCGCGTCTTTAACTGGAATGGCCGTAATGACGTCGTCAAAACATAAATATGCTCAGCACAGCATCGTCACATAGATATGTGGGAGACATATCAGGATGTATGTAAACCCCTCTGGTGGTTGAGTTGTTACGATCGGTGCGCGCCTACATAGTCCTGGTGCCGACCCAACAGAGGGCGCTGATCTTTCCTTCAGCTGTCATACAGACGTTTTACCTTTCATAGGCAAGTTATAGGTTGCTACAGGCAATGTACAACCTATATTAATTGTTGACCGTAAATTCACCGTAAAAGTGTCATACCTATTATCTTTATACATTTCCTTTTAATAATTTTATATGGGTAACTGTATTCTTATTTTACTGTATCACAATGGGTTTCTAAAATGATTACCAATATTTAAAAGTCTGCTACGTCTATTGTACCTAATGTGTTCTTATCAGATTATGTTTCTTACGTAAATGATGACTACATCTAAGCCCACAGTACCGACATCTATGTACGTTGTAGGCAGACGTATTTCTGGTAGCTATCTCGCGTTAGTCGACCGTCGTAATATAATATGTTATTATTATGTTGATTATTGCCGACTTACGTGGTGGGCCTTAATAAAAGTGATATTTCATTTTATTTTCAATTTCAGTTAAATGCTTTTGTGAAGTTCTCCTTTTCAACAATATTAATCTTAAATTATTTGTTGCGTTAATGAATGTTCGACTCGCTGAATCTTAAAGCATGAACATATAAGTTGAACAATGAAATAAACTTTTCATATTAATTTCCTCGGTTAGTCAGTTCACTTTAAAGCAAAAAATCTTTAGTTATTAATTACAATTACGGCCAACACACGCCCGAGAGTATTTTCTGTTACCTCCGTTAGCCATTGCATTGTAGTCGGAGTCCTGGCTCTGGCTCTAGGCTGTCGTACTGAAAACAAGAATCTTAAAGCTACGTATTTTCTGCAGCGTCCGGCGGCTGTGGAGAAAAATGTATATTATGTTAATAGTGGGCGAGTTTTCCGCTTCCGCAAATTTTTCATAAGTTAATATCGCCACGTAATGGCGTCGTTGGCTGCATCGGCCGCTGCGATTGTTGAGCTGTAAATTACTTGAATGCAGGTTCATTCAAAGGAAGGAGGACATGAAATCGGGATCACCTCTTACAAATTAAAAGTGAACAATGGTATTAAATCAATATATTATCTGCTTAATTAGTACAAATATGCTTACATTTGCCAACACCCGCAAGATGTCCGTCTACACGCAACCGAGACAAGAGAAGTGAAGACGACTAAAAATCAACAAAAGAGCGTATCTTGTCGTCTCTTTAGACCATTACGTGATATTTCTTTGCCCTCGAAACTTACACAGAGAAATTATTATAATACGGATACATGATAAAAACGTATATTATTCAATTTTTAAATGTCTCTTCTTTATAAACACTGTTTAAGTCTTTTCGTATTATTTCGCTGGGCCGGCCGCTGGTGGCCGAGCGGTTCTAGGCGCTTCAGTCCGGAACCGCGCGACTGCTACGGTCGCAGGTTCGAATCCTGCCTCGGGCATGGATGTGTGTGATGTCCTTAGGTTAGTTAGGTTTAAGTAGTTCTAAGTTCTAGGGGACTGATGACCTGAGATGTTAAGTCCCATAGTGCTCAGAGCCATTGACTGTGCGGACAATGTGGCATATTCTACACCTTATTTTAGATCAATGTGACGATGCTGTGCTGAGTATATTTATATGATTCGACGACGCCATTGCGGCCTTACCGCTTAAAGACACGGTGTAGAAAGAGGTACGTTCTACCGTATTTTATCTGTACATTTCCCTGGTTGTACGATAGGATACTGTGATACGTAATGCTGTATTGTGTGGAAAGACACACTGCTCTCTAGGTGTATATATTTTTGTATTTTACGTCTGAGGACGGTCATTACTGACTGAAACCGGTCATCGTCTAAAGAACCCATACTGTGATCGAAGACTGGAATAAAAAACGTTCGACAGTACTGGATCACTGTTCGTATACGCGACTACGTCGCAGCTGGTGAAAATGTTTTCGCACTCTGAGGAGGAAAATGGTGATCGTGAATACGTGACAAGTTCCTGCCGCAACGAAAGATGCCTTTGTTTTAGTCATTGTCACCTCAATTCCGTATCATTCCTGTGGCGCTCTTTTCTCTATTTCGCCACAATTCAAAACGAGCTGCCCTCCTTCGAATTTCTTCGACGTTCTGTCTGGTCCCGAGTTCGAGCCTCGGTCCGGCACACAGTTTTAATCTGCCAGGAAGTTTCATATCGACGCACACTCCGCTGCAGAGTGAAAATCTCACTTTGAATCCACTTGCAGTTTCCGACAGAAATAGAAAGTAGCGCATGCGCGCTTGTGTCTACAGAATATGCCTTTATCTGCTCGCAGCCCTCGATAACGGACAAAGTAACTCGAGAACAGATTTCTTCGACATCAGTTTTCACTCATTAGCACCGAAAATACTGTGGTCTCGGGCTGCAGCACATTTCTTGAGCAGAGTTTCAGAGAAATAGAATCGGTAGGAGAATTTGGTGATTTTTTGTACTATACAACCACCTATCACTTTTCGAGGCAAACGGCGAACCGTGGATGGACTAAATTACTTTAATTTCTCTATTTCACTTAATATTTTGATTCTGTGTATCTCGAAACTGACAAGGGGAGGCCGCCAATTGTGAAATTCAGATTCGATTCATACTGCGCATAATAAAAGCTCATGGCCAGAGGTGTAATGTGGCAAAGCACCAAGATGCACTTCTCAGCCGTTGTCGAGAAAATCGACAGTTCAAAGAAACCGTTGCGGTGAAATACTCTCTACGATTAATAGCTTTCTACAGCGTCGTGGCGCAGCGGTAAGCGCTCGGGTTCGTAATCCGAAGGTCGCCGTATCGAATCTCGCGTCATGCAACCTTTTTTTTTTTTTAATATTTGTTTTTTGTAATTCAAATATATATATAATTCCCGGCAATCAGTTGCAACAATTATGCATATAAGTTGTTGAAAGTCGTTTGTCGTGGAAAAACTGGCGACTTCGAACATCGTTATGTTTTCCGTACACAAAGTTGTATTTCACAAATGTTATTAATTGTCCTCATAATGTTAACCACGTATAGTTAACGGAAGACGTAGAAACGATATTCCGAAACGAATACGTATAGCGTAAGTCAAACGTTCGAATTAGAATAGAGACCCCCACGAACACAAACTTGCTGTGGCAGGTATGAAATATAAACTCCGTTACTCGCTCGTTACACTTGAAGGACAGATGTTGAATGGGGCGAAACGAGCCGCCGCATAACTAGCGTAGTTGCCTGCTAACTTCGAAAGAAAGTTGATGCGGGCCCTAGCGCACCATACATCGTCGAAAATCAGTGCGGACGGGAGAGCTTTGGTACACCTTGTTAAACAAACGGAAAAATGGAGGCGGTACAATTGAAGAGCGATCCGCCTTCACCAACATGCATAAGCAATTCATATATTTGAATTAAAAAAAAAAACGAATTATAACAAAAATTTCATGGTGCGAGATTCGATCCGGCGACCTTTGAATTACGAACCCGAGCGCTTACCGCTGCGCCACGACGCTGGAGAAATTTGTTAATCGTAGAGAGTATTTCACCGCAACGGTTTCTTTTAACTGTCGATTTTCTCGACAACGGCTGAGAAGTGCATCCTGGTGCTTTGCCACATTACACCTCTGGCCATGAGCTTTTATTATGCGCAGTATGAATCGAATCTGAATTTCACAATTGGCGGCCTCCCCTTGTGAGTCGAATTTGTTTCATCTTTATTCGATTTCTACGTTTATTGCCGGCATAATAGGAATAAAAAAAACGAAAATCGATTACGGATTAATCGTAGGTCAGCAACTTCTGTCAATCGATGCAATGAAGAAGCAGCCAAAGTTGCAAATTTCACTTTTTTTTTTTTTAATTCTCTCGACGATTACTTTCGGGTAGTATGATCATTACTTTCGGGCAGTAACTGTTCGTTTCCATATTTTTGACACGGTTTTTATATTTTCGGTAATTCCATTTACGACTACGTTAGGATGACTCGAAAATGGGTCCCGGCGCGGAACTACTCAGCGAACGAATAAAGGGAATTTTGCAACTGTAGCTGGTCCTTCATTGTACCGGAAGTCCGTTATTTCAGAAACCGGTTATGTGGTGCAGTTTCGACAGTCAGGTTAAATTGGTATCGAAAAACCTGTATAATCGCAAACCGGTTGTTTGACCGATAACCGCCGTCCCTAGGGCAGGGACACGGGGGGCAAGCAATTTAGAACGTATATCAAATTCGCATACAGGAATTACGAAGCTTTACATAAGTTACAAATATCCCCGTAATTCAGGAGGAAACCGGTCAGCTTCGGCATACGAATACGAGGTGTATGGCTCACTTTGAAAACACACATTAGTTTATTTTACTTCGGCGTTCATCAGTGTGGTATGGTACAGCGTGCCGCATGTGGCCGCCCCTCCCCCTCCCCCTCCACCTCCACGTGGTTACGCAACGCGCCGTAAACGAGCTGCTTGTTGGGCTGCGACTGTCGCTTGTTGCCGGAGCGACGCATGCGCAGACATCCCCCCCCCACCCCCCACCCCGATCGGCAGTCGCTTGTTTTTTGGCCGTGGCGGCCGCCTTCTTCATTCCTGTGTGCGCCGCCTGCCTGCTAGGACGCTGCTGCTCTTTCATTTGTCTGCTCTACGTTTCCCCCTCCACTGTTTTCGCATCGCGTCGTCGGTTTTTCGTTTCAGCATCCGTATTAATTCGCGCGATATAAAAATTATCACAGCGATGCTTATTAGCACCGACTTTAAATGAAGTACAGCGCGTTTACAAACTCTGTATGTATGGTTAAAAACGTACTACAAACGTGGGATAAATTGCAAAATACTCACGAAACCTTTAAGTTTTAGTTGTTGCAGATATTGTGTGTGTCCACCTGTAGCAGCACGAACGTAATCTAGACGATAGCGTAATTCGCCATCTACTTCACGCAACGTATCTGCTTTAACAGAAGTTACCGAGGCTGTTATTTTGTTAATTTCTACATCTACACGGATAATCTGCAAATCACATTTAAGTGTCTGGCAGAGGGTACATAGAACCACCTTCACAATTCTCTATTATTCTAATTTCGTATACAGTGCGGACAGGACGAATACCTATATATTTCCGTACGATCTCACAATTTATTTTATCACGATGATCGTTGCTCCCTGGCCGTGCTGTTCTAGGCGCTTCAGTCTGGAACCGCGCGACCGCAACGGTCGCAGATTCGAATCCTACCTCGGGCACGGATTTGTGTGATGTCCTTAGGTTGGTTAGGTTTAAGTAGTTCTAAGTTCTAGGGGACTGTTGACCTTAGAAGTAAAGTCCCATAGTGCTCAGAGCCATTTGAACCATTTTTTTGTAGGTCAGTATATACTTCCACACGTTTATGTACTTAAGCACATATAAACAACAAATAAGAATGTGCGATGTCGAGTTCACACGAAATTGTATACTTTACATTTTTTATGGTTTCTGTGCACATCGACCGCAATCGTCGAAAATGCGCGACCCACGATTTGTGTCTTAAAAAGAGTAAAAATGTCGTTAGAAATATTTTGCGGAACCCGCAGTCTTTGCAGCTTTACATTAGTTTTGGCAGTCCTTTTATTTTCTGGCAGGTTAAGACCCTTTTCGGCCCTTCTTTTCTCACTGCAGTGCCACTGACCATTATACGGGGACACTCCGTCGTTAAGGTTTATCGGTGGAAAAACGTGCTGACTAAAGCACAGTCTGGTGGCCTCAGAGCCCTACAATCATTGGCACGTGCTCACTACGCCAGTTGAATCTACACCCACGCCTCAGACCGGATGTTACGTGCCCAACTAGGATAAATGTGGACCTCTAGATCTCGGTAACGGATAACGATATCGAAAAAAGTTTAGAGATTCCCTGAGAACATCAGCCACGAACAGAAGTTGTACAAATGGCCATCCCCACAACTGGTCCTTCCGCGTACACAGAAACCCAGATTTTTCGAAGGTTCGGTCAGAAACCGCCGGTCAGCAGTGTTCGTCGTCTAACACGCCCAGTTCGCCGCGGCTGTCGGAAGTGTGTGTTGTTTAAATTTCGCGCCTGTACTGTCTGCCCGCGTGTCAGACAGCTGGGTCGAGGTCTCACCGAAACACTGCAGCCCCCATCTCTGTGTACAGTGGAACCCGACACACGAGCGCACGTCGGCGGGCGAGTCTTGGGAACGCACTGCTACTGTGGACGGACCGATGGAATGTGAGGAACACGATCACGCGAGAACACTCACACTCGACACCGTACTTCGTCCACTCCGTCCGAGTGACAGAAGTACAGTGTCACCGACAAACCTCATTCTTATTTCTTGTCGCTGAAGCTTAATTCCTCCTCCAAATTTCTGTTAGTTATCCTTTCCCTCCTCAGCCACTGCTTCCCTGTCGTGCCTTTCGACTGTTGTGACTCTAGTCAAAGATAGAACTTGTAAAGAAACTTCCCGCGGCTGTATTTTACCCCTGCTGCCTTGATAATTTCAGAGGGTATATTCCAACAATTTGTACAGAAACCAGATGGCAGTCATAAGAGTCGAGAGACATGAAAGGGAAGCAGTGGTTGGGAAGGGAGTGAGACAGGGTTGTAGCCTCTCCCCGATGTTATTCAATCTGTATATTGAGCAAGCAGTAAACGAAACAAAACAAAAATTCAGAGTAGGTATTAAAATACGATGACATTGTAAGTCTGTCAGAGACAGCAAAGGACTTGGAAGAGCAGTTGAACGGAATGGACAGTGTCTTGAAAGGAGAATAAGATGAACATCAAGAAAAGCAAAACGAGGATAATGGAATGTAGTCGAATGAAGTCGGGTGATGCTGAGGGAATTAGATTAGGAAATGAGACACTTTAAAGTAGTAAAGGAGTTTCGCTATTTGGGGAGCAAAATAACTGACGGTGGTCGAAGTAGAGAGGATATAAAATGTAGACTGCCAATGGCATGGAAAGCGTTTCTGAAGAAGAGAAATTTGTTAATATGGAGTATTGATTTAAGTGTCAGGAAGTCATTTCTGAAAGTATTTGTATGGAGTGTAGCCATGTATGGAAGTGAAACGTGGACGATAAATAGTTTAGACAAGAAGAGAATACAAGCTTTGGAAATGGGGTGCTACAGAAGAATGCTGAAGATTAGATGGGTAGATCAGATAACTAATGAGGTATTGAATAGAATTGGGGAGAAGAGGAGTTTGTGGCACAACTTGACTAGAAGAAGGGATCGGTTGGTAGGACATGTTTTGAGGCATCAAGGGATCACCAATTTAGTACTGGAGGGCAGCGTAGAGGGTAAAAATCGTAGAGGGAGACCAAGAGATGAATACACAAAGGAGATTCAGAAGGATGTAGGCTGCAGTAGGTACTGGGAGATGAAGAAGCTTGCACAGGATAGAGTAGCATGGAGAGCTGCATCAAACCAGTCTCAGGACTGAAGACGACAACAACAACAACAACAACAACAACAACAACAACAACATTCCAACCAACATTTTCCGAAGCTGTCTCTACGTGCTATAAGCGTTCCTTTCCCGCTCCGTGGTTCATCCGCAGTACCATTGTTGTTCGACAGCCCTTCGTTTGTTTCGGGGACGGGACGGCGAGCACGCCCGCGCACGTGTCGGTCGTCGGTCGATCAGTTGGTGAGTTTCTCTTCCCCCCCCCCCCCCTCTCCCACCCCATCCGCGCCGTGATGTGACGTGAAGCGGCCGTGTAGGCCTACGCCACGCGCCATACATCACAATCGGCGCCATTCAGCGCTCGACCGCAACAATCGGCTTCATTCAGCGCTCCCTCCCTCCCTCCCTCCCCCCCCCCCCCCCCCCCCGCATTCCTCTGGCCGCTTCTTCCGCCGCGACAGCGATACGTCACAGTGACAGCCTCCCTCCGTCAGTCACCGCCGCTCAGAGCGCCTCGTTATGCCCGGCCGGCGGCAGCGCCCCCTGCTGGAATGTCTCCAGCACGCGGCGCCTGGAGATCTCGCCCGGATATTTTTAGATCCGTGGCCGTCGCGCTGCCGCAACGTAACTGCCCATTATAATGATGATTATCAGATGAGGTGCGTGCTGCACGTGCTCGGATTCTGAGAGAAGGCAGCGGTAAGCTGTAGGGGAAGACGGATAGTACACAGGGTGGTTTCACGAAGATATGCAAGATGTTATTCTACAAGTGAAACTAAAAAAAAAAAGGTTGATATAAAAATAGGTCCGCAAATGTTTAGTTACGAAGTTACGGCTGAAAAAAGATTCTGCGTGAAACGCAGCAACTTGGCTGACACGAAGCCGCACAAAACTGTACAAGGTTAAAGTAAAACACGATTTCCATACCTTTCGTTTTTATTGATCTCACGAATCTAATAAAAAATGTCTCAGAACTGTATCTGCAGTAGTTTTCCAGAACGTCACATTCGCCATAAACAAATACTATTGGCCGGTATTACACTATCAAATTTCTTTGACAAAGATAAGATGAAATATTCCGTAAAATATATTTGGCCAAGATCTTTGACGTGGCGCTAAGAAGGGGTATTACAGTGTCATCTTTTTTTTCGTCAAAGCTCGAGAGCGCATTCGACAATAAATTGTACCACAAGCAGTTTCATGTACCACAATTGCACTGTGTGCGCATCCGGAAGAGAAGCGGGGAAAAAAAGGAAACTTACCTGGGTGAAGCCGTGGGTTTTACGAAGACACGATAAAAGCATTCGACAAAACTTGTTACGTGAGCTTACAGTGCAAGACGTCAAGTAGTGCATTAGATCAATTACTTAAGAATGGATGAGCATACATTTCTGTATGTGCTCAGTGAAGTGTGTCCTCATATCACAAAGCACAATATTCACTTAAGAACTGCTACATCTGCAGAAGGCAGGCTCACTGTAACACTCCGATTCCTTGCTACAGGAGAGGGTTGGGTTAGGTCTGCAATCTTCTTAATCTATTTTCGTACTGAGGGTGCCTCACGTTGTAAAGCGCATCAGCTTCATACACGTCTATTAGTTTTGTAGTCGACGGTACACACCAATTGTATTTACCGGCCATTTTTATGAACACACTACAGATTACACAGCACTGCAGATTCACGTGGTCACGAGTCACACTGCAGTGAACAGAAGACAATCGACTTTTATGATCAAATCTGCAGCGAGGCCTTAGATTTGATCAAATTTATTTGGCGACAGACGAGATTTGACAAAGTGCCCTATTACACCATCAAACTTCTTAGACATAAATATTTGACATATGAGCTTTGACAAAGAAATTTGATTAATACCGGCCATATCGGCGTATTCCTCTGTCGTAAACTTGAAAGGCATCTCTATTTCATAAATAATCTAGGTAATTGGACAGTTACTATGTGGTTTCACTTAAATACACTGTTATGTTCTGTCACTGAACAATACGGGAAACTAACTCGTTTGAAGGTTAGGGAACGACTGTAACAACTGACTAACTGCTGCCAACAATGACATCGACGTTTCTACACGAGTAATAGAAAGTAAACAAATATACTCGTATAATAATCTTTGCTTCTCTGGACGTTCTGGAAAACTACTGCAGATACACGTGTGGGACATGTTTTATTAGATTCACCAGACGTATAACAACGAAATACATGGAAATCGTGGTTTACTTTAACCGCGTAGTTTTGCAATGGATTCACATTAGGGAAATTACTAGATTTCAGGAAAAATCTCTTAGTAGCCGCATTTCCGCAAGTAAACCATTGGAGACCTATATTTATATGAACTTTTTTGTTGTAGAATAACACATTAGAATGTTTGCATATGGTCGTGAATGATCCTTATAGATATAGATCAGCTCCCTCTAGTACCGTGGAAGTCATTCCCTCATGTCTTAGCAGATGTCCTATCATCCTGTCCCTTCTCCTTATCAGTGTTTTCCACATTCTGCTTTCCTCTCCGATTCTGCGTAGAACCTCCTCATTCCTTACCTTATCAGTCCACCTAATTTTCAACATTCGTCTATAGCACCACATCTCAAATTCTTCGATTCTCTTCTGTTCCGGTTTTCCCACAGTCCATGTTTCACTACCATACAATGCTGTACTCCAGACGTACATCCTCAGAAATTTCTTCCTCAAATTAAGGCCGGTATTTGATATTAGTAGACTTCTCTTGGCCAGAAATGCCTTTTTTGCCAGAGCGAGTCTGCTTTTAATGTCCTCCTTGCTCCGTCCGTCATTGGTTATTTTACTGCTTAGGTAGCAGAATTCCTTAACTTCATTGACTTCGTGACCATCAATCCTGATGTTAAGTTTCTCGCTGTTCTCATTTCTACTACTTCTCATTACCTTCGTCTTTCTCCGATTTACTCTCAAACCATACTGTGTACTCATTAGACTGTTCATTCCGTTCAGCAGATCATTTAATTCTTCTTCACTTTCACTCAGGGTAGCAATGTCATCAGCGAATCGTATCATTGATATCCTTTCAGCTTGTATTTTAATTCCACTCCTGAACCTTTCTTTTATTTCCATCATTGCTTCCTCGATGTACAGATTGAAGAGTAGGGGCGAAAGGCTACAGCCTTGTCTTACACCCTTCTTAATACGAGCACTTGGTTCTTGATCGTCCACTCTTGGTTGTTGTACATATTGCATGTGAACCGCCACATTAATGTGAGCACCGCGTGTGGTCGACTTGACGGCGCAACGAGGAGTCGCAACACGGAAGGCGGCAGCTCTAGCAGTGGAGGGGAGGGGAGGGGGCGGAAAACAGTGCAGTAGTAGCCGTAATGCGGAAAGGGCACGGCTGCCGGCTTTCTGCCGAAGGGTGGAAGCAGTTCCGTGGCGGCTAACTTTGTAAAGTGTTTGCGAACCGGAGTGGCGCCGTCCGTGACCGGCAGCGAGACAGTCGCGGGCGGTGGAGCACGGGCCGTGCTGAGTTGGCAGGCGCGGAGGTGTGTAGGAGCGACTGCCCGCACGGAACGAGGATTCGAACGGGTTACCTACAGCATGCCGTCAGCGACAGTTGCTGCGTACAGGCGTGGCTGGTGGCTGGTGGCGGTGGCTGACACCTTCCCACAATCGTCAGAAGGGTCCGGAGCCTTGTGCTGTGGGGAATGTCTTCGTCGTATTGCCTGGGTGACCTCGCCATTCGGCAAGGCACAGAGCGTGAACGAAAGTGTGTGTTTGTCCTCGGGGACTGTGTCGAGCCCTGCACGCAGTTTGCTTCGCCGCAGCTGGACGGCACTCTCCAGCACGACAACGCGCCGTGTCGGCCAGCTCGCGGTGTACGTGCGCGGTGCCCCCCTGGGGTGCAGTAGGTTAGTCTCGGTAGTGACATCATTTTCGCTTCCTTATCGAAATACCGTATTCAGTAAGCTTCTGAGACCTGTTACCGAACGGTCCTCCCACCGAGAGGATCTGGGTTTCGGTCTGGTCCCGTCGATAGGTGAGCTGTCGTTTATGTACACCTATAATTTGTTACTTTAAACACATTTAGCGGTTTCAGCTTTGGATTTAGTGATTGTGTTACTAAAGAAGCACCAGAGGACGCATCCGGTTGGAAAGTGAGTTCATAATAGACCATTTTCCTTTGTTAGAAAATGGTTAGGTTGTTACTGTGAATGATTAAATAAAAAAAAAAGATTTTCGGTCAATATTCTCTCAAAATACGTCTTATTTTAATGCAAATAAGAGTTTAAGCATCATTAAATATTAAGACATCGGCTGTGCTTACGTATATTACATGCGCGTGAAGTGATGTTACTAGTGCCTTTGTGTACTTCTTCTTCTTCTTCATACAAGTGGGTTGGTTAGTAATTATCGAAACGTGTTTACAACTTTCAAGTAACAATGGAAAGCAATTATGTGAAGGCTGATATTCCAAACCTCTTAAACTATCACGCATTTATGACTTACGCAGCACCGTTTGACAACGGAGTCAGCCCGCGTTCCTCCGCAATAGTACAAGAACTCAGCCCGGGGTGGCTGTTGTTTGGCGCGGCCAAGTGGTTAGCGCGCGGGAATGAGATATGTGAGGACGCGGGTACCCGCACGGATGTCTGCAAATTACATTTTTCCTCTTCACATATGGAATACGTTCTGAGACATGGTTATTCGCGTTAAGTTAAGAACTTTCTGCACTATTCGTTATTACTTACACGTAAGAGCGCACTTACTCAATAATGATTTCGTGATTTGTGTGTGTCTAAAATACGAAATATGAAGTTGCTGTGAGTGAAACAACCGGCAGTGACCTTTATATTTTTTTCTTGTCACAAAAAATTCACCATTTTTTCCGAAGATGTAGCGATTTCCGACTATGCGGTTAGAGAGAAATCTGAGGGCACAATTTAAATTACTGGGAATGTAAGTAGCAGCAGTCATCTTCATAATCTTGCTTCTCACAAGTCTTTATCTGCGATCGAATCCCCAACCACGGTATACAGAGGTGAAAGATGTCCGCCGTAATATCTTTAGGTTGTGTCATCATATACGAAACATTTTCATTCATGAGATGCATGTTATTAACTTCGACGAAATGCAGGAGCTCTCGAAAATGCGGTTTTTTTTCAGTTTTCTTTTTAAGACCCAAATCGTTGACGCATCACATAGGGAAGTGGGCTACTTAATCATTTGGATCTCTAGGAGCTAATTATAACCACATTCTGTTTATCTTATTCTTCGAAACTCTCAGAGTCAATTTTTCGGGTGTTTTCATAGCTGTATTAGTACAATGTGGTACTACACACTATTCCTAACTCATTTTTCGAAACGTAAAATCCAAAACACGATGTGAGTGTGAATAAGACGACATAGTGCGGCATTTACGACAATCTGCAGAATACAGTCAAATACGCCATCTTTTCGGTACTCTGAAGAATAGCCTGCCTGGGTGGTCTGCCAGCCGCTTTTTGTTGGTGGCGCTGTGCGCATGCGCGGATGTGCGGCCGCTCGCTTTTGATTGGCTTGCGTGACGCGAACCGACGACACCACTTCGGTTCTGTAGCCCCCGAACGGTATCGCTGCCGAAATGCGTACTGGATAAAGGCGGGACTCAAATTCGAGTACTAGACCGTTCGGCCCTGTTGAGTACCGAAACGATCGGCACAGTGGCGGAGAGACACAGAAGAGGGACCCTGGCCACCGAACTGGCGGGACTGGAACGCAGCGGCTGGTTCCTGCCACCACCTCACCGCCTGCCTGCCTGCCTGAGCTCCAAAAGCTGGTCGATCGCGCTCTTCGCACGTGGCCACCCTAATGTCACTGCACAGTGGCAATAGATACAGACAAACGTGTTACTTTCGTATACATCGAGTGTTAGATACCCACCGGCATTGCAAGGTTCCTAGTAGGCATTAGGCATTTAGTTTTGATACGTAGATGGGTAGATCACATAACTAATGAGGAGGTATTGAATAGGATTGGGGAGGAGTTTGTGGCACAACTTGACAAGAAGAAGGGACCGGTTGGTAAGACATGTTCTGAGGCATCGAGGGATCACCAATTTAGTATTGGAGGGCAGCGTGGAGGGTAAAAATCGTAGAGGGAGACCAAGAGATGAATACATTGAGCAGATTCAGAAGGATGTAGGTTGCAGTAGGTACTGGGAGATGAAGAACCTTGCACAGGATAGAGTAGCATGGAGAGCTGCATCAAACCAGTCTCAGGACTGAAGACAACAACAACAACAACAACAACAACGTATTAGGCAGACACGGCGAAACGAACGGTCTGTGCGCTACGTGGAACAGCAGGCGCCGAACAGGTGTGTGTGTGTGTGTGTGTGTGTGTGTGTGTGTGTGTGTGGACACACCAACACTACACTACAGTGCAGCACTGGAACTGCCCGTACTGCTGGATGATTCTCCAGGCGTGCCGCGCCGGCTCCAGGCCGCCTGCCTGCATCCATCACGCTTCTATTTCCGGAGCCCTGCGTGACTGGAAAAACGCCGAGGGGTGGTGGATGGGGGGAGGGTACGCACACACGCGGCCGTCACGTGCTGTGTCCTGTCCTGTCTTGTCCTCCCTCCCTCCCTCCCTCCCTCATACCGCCGCCGACAGGGCACCCTAAAGGCTTTTGTCGCTCTGCTACGGACGCGCCGCTAAAATCAGACAGTTTTGTTTCCACGGGTGTGAAAGTTCACATATAGCGGTTTGCGTCAAAGTCCGGAATAACAGTGAAACACGGGCAGCGAAAGGCAGCTCACGGGACAGGCCGTCACTCGCGGATGTGTACAGGGTTTTCCCAAACTGTTCGTTCAAATGAGTACGCGAGCTGGCGAACGCCAAAGAAATATATATATATATATATATAATATAGTTTTAGTACGTATGTTGCCCGACGGCAGTTTCCGATGATAACGACTTGCTGGAGGGAATGAACAGCCTAATCAGTACCGAATATGGGTAGAGAGTGAATGGAAGGAAGAGGAAAGCAGTGCGAAGTAGCAGAGATGGGAAGAGCGTGAAACTGGACGGTGGGGTTGGTGATGAGAGAGTCGAGCAACTCTGCTGCCTAGGCACCAAAATAACCAATCACCGACGACGTCAAAAGCAGAGCAGTGATGGCGAAAAGGGAATTCCGGGCCAACAAGAGTCTGCTGGTATCAACCGTAGTCAGTAATTTGTGGAAGACATTACTGAGAACGTACGTCTGCGGCACAGCATTGAACAGCAGTCGAAGTAGAACTGGGAAACCCGGAAAAGACGAGAGCACAACCATATCAGATGTATTGTGAACAGTGATTTATTTTCAAAGAATATTCTTAAGAATTTATTTTACTTACAAGCGATTTATCAAGAACATTAACACATTTAATCACACTATGTAAGCGACGAAGTAGTTGCCAGGGACTGACTGATGAAATCACAACCAAATTCCTTTTAACAAATGGGAATTTTATTCACTCGAATAGTGCCTAATAGCATTTTTTAAAAGAAACAAATCAGAAAGCACCCTCTAAATATCAAACTTAGAATTTATTCAGAGGCAGAAAGAAGTTTTGACTGTATGAGCTTTCGGGCAGAGAACCTTGCCGCTCCCTTTTGACACGGCCGCGGTTACGACCGCTTACAACAGTCTCCGAAAGACTACACTGCTGGAAACCAGATAACTTTAAGAGTTTTAACAATTTACACAAGCACACAGCTATGCACCCCAGTAGGAGGGATGGAAATGGTACAAAACACTGACAATTAAAAGATTAACCTCGCCACCGAAGGTGCAACTTGATTTTAGCTTCAAAGAAAAGTCTTACAGTGAAAGGGTGGCAAATTTATATACTAAGCCCACGAAATGCAATCTTATATATAATTCTACAAGGTTGGACAAACAATAGTTAAGATGCTGTACAGTACACAGATACCGCCTCTCAAGATCACAGGCAATAATATCAAAGGTTCCAAAGATCAAAACATATTTCAGGTAATAGGCCGTTACACTGCAAGCAATAAATTCGTTTACTCACCAAATCCGACAAACGTGACAGAGGCAGCTACTAACGTACGGTCGATTGATATGGAGATTACCGAACAACCTGAACCGCAGGTTGCTCAAACCCGCCCCCACCCCACAAGGGAAAAACAGACCGCCCAATTTATAAACAACCACCTTCCCGCGGGTGGGCAAACGGAGAAGAATGGTGGAACCACCCCCTAGCAAAACGGCTGGTGACCTCACCAAGAAAACAATTTAACAAGAGTAAATCAAACAACATATCTCACACCACTTAACTTGTAATAAACTGCGACTTCTCGAGAAGACCTGGCGCAGCACCCCCAAATCGCTCTCCCGAACCGTCGGCTGCCAGCCGCTCCAACGGACGCAGGAAGGCGCGCCGACCTCCCGTCTCTCGCGCCGGCCAGACCGACGTCGTGGGTTCACGACTCCTGCTGCCCTCGTGTACAGACGTACTAGCACCCTGAACGACACACACACACGAACTGCCCAACAAACGCGCCCGAGAGACAGACTAGCAAGCTGCGGACGAGAGACTGACCCACACTGACCGACTGAGTCTCTCTCTCTCTCTCTCTCTCTCTCTCTCTCTCTCTCTTTAT
This sequence comes from Schistocerca americana, assembly GCF_021461395.2. Taxonomy (NCBI): domain Eukaryota; kingdom Metazoa; phylum Arthropoda; class Insecta; order Orthoptera; family Acrididae; genus Schistocerca; species Schistocerca americana. The sequence goes on along the minus strand of NC_060129.1, from coordinate 207,248,790 downwards.
AACCCCTATCTGTCTTTCGCTCTAGCCACTGTCTTCCCTTCTCTCAGTTCCGCTACCTCTCCGTGCCAATGCTTGTCCCACTCTCTCTCTCCCATCACCACTTCCTCTTTCCCGCTTGCAGTCTGCCCTCTTTCTCTCTAACCACCATTGTCTCCTCTCCTCCCCGCCCACGCCCTTGAGGATGACTATATTACGGTTCCGACAACTAGACCAGGCATAGGAGATGGGGGAAATTGGGAAAACTTTACCGTCTTAAATGTCCCTCGCTCTTGAGGGGTGGAGCCCGCCCCCTTGCCACCATCTGAAGGCCGTATGTGGTCTCCACTCATCTCTGTTTTTGATTTCCATCGTCTCCCCGTCACTTGCCGCCACTGCTTAAGCCTCCTTCCGCCTCTGTTTCTCTTATATTGCCACTCTCACTCACCGTCACTTCCTCTCTTTGCCTCTTCATTTTCCTTTCTGTTTCACTGTCACCCTCACTCACCATCACTTCCTCCCTGACTCTCCATCCATTTTTCTTTCTCTTTCACTGCCACTCCTCGTCTCTCTCTCTCTCTCTCTCTCTCTCTCTCTCTCTCTCTCTCTCTCTCTCTCTTTCCCCCCCACTGTCCCCGTTCTCTGCCTCTTTTATACTCACTCTGTCAGCACAAACTTCGAATACCTTCACATAGCAAAATTTTTGTCGAGGGATAGCGTATCATAATTCAGGCAGCTGGTTGCCCAGTTTGCGTCAAAGAGGAGTGTATTCGCCTGCTTTGTGCTCAGACAGCAGCAGTTTCCGTGGTACAGCGAGATGTGCTGCTTATATAAAACGGAGTTCTGCAGTTCAGAAAAGTCGTAACTCTTTATCTATATGCTTAGACATGTTTATATAAATTTACATTCAGAAACAACAAATTAGTCTGCGTGATAGATCAACACGGAATGGCCTGCTTTAAATTTTTTTTTTTTTTTTTTTTTTTTTTTTTTTTTTTTTTTTTTTTTTTTTTTTTTTTTTTGCTCATCCATCGCAATTCGTCCAAAACGCCCGGCTTATGACTATTTTAAAAATAGTAAAAATCTGGTTAGAAACATTGTACTGAATTTGCAGTGTATTCAACTCTATACAATTTTCAGCAGTCATTACAAGTTTTTTCAAGCCTATTAACGGACTTTTTAGCGCACTTTTTATCACTTCGGCATACTTGTCTAGGCGTGGAGACCTGGTCGACATTGGTGTAGAAATGGCGTCTAAAAGCACCGTTTGGTGAGTCGAGAACCCTTACCGTGTGTTCCCTTCGTGAGTTAAAACTAAATTTACACATCAGACGGAATATTAAGTGTTTATGCACGGTAACTTTGAACCTCTAGAAGTAGTCTTCCCGAGAACATCATCTTACGAAGAAGTGATAAAAATTTCGACGATCTACCTCGAACAGAATTTATAGGACGTCGGTGGTTGGAATTTCTGTGTTCGTGCAGTGCGTGCATCTTCACAACACGATGTCCTTCAGGCTGCGAGGCACGTCGGAGCGTGAGCGGCTCGTGCAGGCGTGCTGGGATCCTCCAAGCGGTCTCGCTAAGACGGGACATGCCGGTTCGTGCACAGGCAGAGCGTTTGTCACGACCCGCCAACTTATTTGCTAGGAAATTGCACAAGTCGAGACCCCCCCCCCCCCCCCCCCCCACGACTGGCACTTTTCATACCCCAAAAGTTAGGGATTTTTGGGTTTTTTTTTCTCGGGAAACCTCCGCGAACAAAAGGTGCACAGGTTGGTTTGCTTGCGTGGCCACCGTCCGCAGCGGTCACAGGGCTACTTGTCTTACAGATAGAACCGCCTCATCTTTCTGCAACTTAATTTATTTTTCTCAGGCGCTTGTTTGTTGCTCTAAGGCATCCTCTGTGGGCTGTACACCGATACAGTTTCGTTATTTTTAGATTATCAAACAGTTCACATCGCGATTTTTCTAATGTAAATAAGTAATTACTTACGGTTATGCTGATCGTTTCCTCTCACATGATACGGAGGTCGCACTGCCACTTTATTTCCAACACATCAGCGCAATTTTGTGTTCCGCACTTTCTCACGCCGTTCACCATGTTTCCCTTTCCTTTTTGTGGTGTACTGTTATTGTTTCCAGACTCGATGTAGCTGTTCGAACAGTCAACTTTTGTGTTGTTGTTGTTGTTGTTGTTGTCTTCAGTCCTGAGACTGGTTTGATGCAGCTCTCCATGCTACTCTATCCCGTGCAAGCTTTTTCATCTCCCAGTACCTACTGCAACATACATCCTTCTGAATCTGCTTAGTGTATTCATCTCTTGGTCTCCCTCTACGATTTTTACCCTCCACGCTGCCCTCCAATACTAAACTGGTGATCCCTTGATGCCTCAGAACATGTCCTACCAACCGGTCCCTTCTTCTAGTCAAGTTGTGCCACAAACTGCTCTTCTCCCATATTCTATTCAATACCTCCTCATTAGTTATGTGATCTACCCATCTAATCTTCAGCATTCTTCTGTAGCACCACATTTCGAAAGCTTCTATTCTCTTCTTGTCCAAAATATGTATCGTCCACGTTTTACTTCCATACATGGCTACACTTCATACAAATACTTTCAGAAAAGACTTCCTGACACTTAAATCTATACTCCATGTTAACAAATCTCTCTTCTTCAGAAACGCGTTCCTACTTCGACCATCGTCAGTTATTTTGCTCCCGAAATAGCAAAACTCCTCTACTACTCAAAGTGCCTCATTTTCTAATCTAACTCCCTCAGCATCACCCGAGTTAATTCGACTACATTCCATTATCCTCGTTTTACTTTTGTTGATGTTCATCTTATATTCTCCTTTCAAGACACTGTCCGTTCCGTTCACCTGCTCTTCCAAGTCCTTTCCTGCCTCTGACAGAATTACAATGTCATCGGCAAACCTCAAGGTTTTTATTTCTTGTCCATGGATTTTAATACCTACTCCGAATTTTTCTTTTCTTTCCTTTACTGCTTGCTCAATATACAGATCGAATAACATCGGGGAAAGTCTAAACCCTGTCTCACTCCCTTCCCAACCACTGCTTCCCTTTCATGTCCCTCGACTCTTATAACTGCCATCTGGTTTCTGTACGAATTGTAAATAGCCTTTCGCTCCCTGTATTTTACCCCAGCCACCTTTAGAATTTGAAAGAGAGTATTCCAGTCAACATTGTCAAAAGCTTTCTCTAAGTCTACAAATGCTAGAAACGTAGGTTTGCCTTTCCTTAATCTTTCTTCTAAGATAAGTCGTAAGGTCAGTAAAGCCTCACGTGTTTAAATATTTCTACAGAATCCAAAATGATCTTGCCCGAGGTCGGCTTCTACCAGTTTTTCCATTCGTCTGTAAAGAATCCGCGTTAGTACTTTGCAGCCGTGACTTATTAAACTGATAGTTCGGTAATTTTCACATCTGTCGACACCTGCTTTCTTTGGGTTCGGAATTATATTCTTCTTGAGGTCTGAGGGTATTTCGCCTGTGTCATACATCTTGCTCACCAGATGGTAGAGTTTTGTCAGGACTGGCTCTCCCAAGGCTGTCAGTAGTTGTAATGCAATGTTGTCTACTCCGGGGGCCTTTTTTCGACTCAGGTCTTTCAGTGCTTTTAATGAACGTGAATATTGTAACTTAGATAAATGCGGTTGCAGCAACGAAAGGCGGTTTTATTTACAAAGCAAGAATAAGAAATGGAACGTTTATACGCCTTCCGAGGTCCACACCTAACGGAAAAGCACCAGCTGATTGGCCGAGTTTGCCTGGGCCGGAGGTGGTGTGTAGTGTGTACACGTGGACCGCCTGCTGCAGGCTAGCTGCAGCCACGCCGCATCTTCCCGTAGGCGTACAGACGGCCCGGGACGTCACTGGCCGCCGATCTCTGCGGGGGGGGGTGCGGCTGCCTGGAACTCTCCAGCCTCCTCCAGTCGGCGCCTTTGTGCGCTGACGTCACGCGGCGGTCCGGCGCCGCCGCCTTCCGGTCAGCTCACGCGCACACGCACCGCGCGTCCGGCCATTCACGCACCCCCCGCCATTCACGCCGGCTGCCACGCAGCTTCCGCCGCAGCATTCGGACGCCGGCTGTGACCCGCCACGTGGACGGCTGCCCACGTGTGTACGGCGAGTCGCCGGACGCACTGCCTCTGCAGAAAACTGCTATCTCGATTTTGGCAATGTCGTCCGAAAGGAGTCACGTGTGGTGTGCGGCGATCGTATGTCCAAGTTTCTGAGGCACGACCGACCGATACGGCAAACAACATCCACTCGAAAAATCCCGACACCGAGAAATAATTAACGAAATTTCCGGAATACATTTGTCTACGTAACGTATCTACATCTACATCCATACTCCGCAAGGCACCTGACGGTGTGTGGCGGAGGCTACCTTGAGTACCTCTATCGGTTCTCCCTACTATTCCAGTCTGGTATTGTTCGTGGAAAGGAGGATTGTCGGTATGCCTCTGTATGGGCTCTAATCTCTCCGATTTTATCCTCAAGGTCTCTTCGCGAGATATACGGAAGAGGGAGCAATATACTGCTCGACTCCTCGGTGAAGGTATGTTCTCGAAACTTCGACAAAAGCCCGTACCGAGCTACTGAGCGTCTCTCCTGCACAGTCTTCCGCTGGAGGTTATGTGTCATCTCCGTAACGCTTTCGCGATTACTAAATGATCGTGTAACGAAGCGCGCTGCTCTCCGTTGGATCTTCTCTGCCTCTTCTATCAACCCAATCTGGTACGGAAGGGCTTATTCCAATAGTGTTACAAGTCCATTACCTCCACTTTTCTGCCTGTAACGGTTTTGACATTAATGATCCAAACAAACAGAAAGAGACGTTCATCTCTAGCAAGAAGTGATATGCTCGAATACTTCTGGTATCTCGACTGCAGAGTTTTCAGCGCTCATTTAACTTCACGACTCTCTGTCTCAAAATGAACAAAAACGGACTTGCGCCACTGTTGAAACGAGCCCTTCGTATGTAAGTGATCGACACTGGAAGATCAGAGGTTAATGTAAGCGCGAGATAAGCCGCTCCAAATCTGAAACAGAAGACACAAACTCCTCCCGAACAGGCCCGACGGGACCGACCGGCCGCCGTGTCGTCCTCGGCTCACAGGCGTCACCGGATGTGGATACGGAGGGTCACGGGGTCAGCAGACGGCTCTCAGCTGCCGAGATCTGCTCAGTCGAGTGGCTCCTCGGTTCTGCCTCGGCAGGGAGGAGTGCACCCCGCTAGCCGACAGCGCTCGGCAGACCGGACGGTCACCCGTCCGAGTAGTAACCCGGCCCGACAGCGCTTAACTTGGTGGATCTGACGGGAAGCGGTGTTACCACTGCGGAAAGGCCGCTGGCGCAAATCCGAAATGCCGGTACATGAGTAACAGATGTGACGGTCAGAACAGGCAAACGTGCATACACTGTGACGTACAGGTGCCCTAGGTCACTGTGCGGGATAGAGTTCCGTGCCTGTTTCAGTCGGTCGGTGAACATAGAGACGGTTAATGGTGTTCATGCATGACGCTCGAGTCGTCGGCCCACGGTGTCCCATACGTGCTCCGCTGGAGACACATCTGGTGACCGAGCAGGCCGAGGCTACCCGTCGACACTCCGCAGAGCGTGTACTATTGAAACAGCCGTGTGTATGGGCGAGCGTTATCCTGTTGAAAAACACTGCCTGGAATCCTGTTCATGAGTGGCAGGACAACAGGCCGAGTCACCAGACCGTAGTACAGAGTGGCTGTCCGGGAACGTGGGATGACCCCAAGAGTGCTGGTGCTGTCAAACGAAATCCCACTCCAGCGCACAACTCCAGGTGTAGAGTCCAGTGTGTCCAGCACGCAGACGGGTTGGTTGCAGGCCGTCAACTGTCCTCCTCCTAACCAAAACACAGCCGTGACCGGCACCGACACAGAAGCAGCTGTCGTCAGAAAACACGACAGACCTCCGGTGAGCTCTCCCTCGACACCACTCAAGTCGTAAACGGCAGTGGTTCGTTCGGGGTCGGTGGAATGCACGCTACGGGGCGTCTGGTTCGCAGCTATCCTCGCAGTAACCGTTTTTTAGCACAATCAAATGTTTTCCCGAGACTTTAAAGTCTCTTTATTATCTACGATAATGATGGAAGCAGACGAAATGAATTAAAATTTGTGGTGCGGCCGGGCCTCGAACCCGGGTCTTCTCGCTCGCTCGGCAGAAATGCTGACCGTTACACCACCGCAGGACGAGGGTGAAGATTGCTGCAGGAACTACCTGAAGCGAGTGCTCTCCCAACACAAACTTCAATTCATTTTTGCCTTACGTATGCTGCGGTGCTTGCCAATATCGGAGACAATATGTAAGGGAAAAATAAATCGAAGTTCGTGTTAGGGAGGCCACTCAGCTTAGGTAGTTCCTGCAGCAATCTTCACCCTCGTCCTGCGGTGGTGTAACGGGTAGCATTTCTGCCTAGGGAGTGAGAAGAGACGGGTTCGAGCTCCGGCTGCAGCACAAATTTTAATTCGTTTCTTGCGATTCCACGATTATCGTAGATAATAAAAAAGAGACTTCAATGTCTGAGGGAAATATTTAATTATAAGATTTCTAAGATGACAAACGGTACAACGATGTCCCATTGCCAATATCGGAGAGCCCTCGCAGTAGTGACACCGTGTGAGGGAACTAGTTTGTGTCGGGGAGGGCACTCAGCTTAGCCATACACTCGCCGCCGATGGTGTCTGCGATGTAGCGCTGACATAGAACCCCGTCGTGTCGGTGCTTCACTCTCTCCTCTGACCAGTGTATGAACGATATCTCCCAGGTGCAGGGTTTGTGTGGGGGCGTCCACGCGGGCTGATCCCCAGCTCCAGTTGTGTGAGGCTGAGTGTGTGTGGCTGGTGTGTTGCAGACCGGCGGCCATGGAGGGCTACCACCAGCACGACTCCTCCTACAACTCGACCAGCGAGAACGAGGTGGAGTCCGACGCCGAGGACGACCCCGAGAAGCTGCTCAACGCCTGGCTGGGCGAGCTCCACTCTCTCACCGGGGTGAGTAGTCTGCTCCCTACACACTACTCCCCACACACTACTCCCTACACACTACACACTACTCCCTACACACTACTCCCTACACACTACTCCCTACACACTACTCCCTACACACTACTCCCTACACACTACTCACTACACACTACTCCCTACACACTACTCACTACACACTACTCCCTACACACTACTCACTACACACTACTCACTACACACTACTCACTACTCACTACTCACTACACACTACTCCCTACACACTACTCCCTACACACTACTCCCTACACACTACTCCCTACACACTACTCCCTACACACCACTCCCTACACACTACACACTACACACTACACACTACGCACTACGCACTACACACTACTCTGTCTGTCTGTAGCGCTCCCGAATCACGCAGCCTCTTCCATCTCAGCGGGCTTCAGCAGTCCCGAGTCTTACTCGTCAGAATCTTATAACCTCTTATCGTCTACTTTTGTCATCACTCACATATTTGACAACTGCAGTAAACAAATACTGTGTACAAAACTACACAATGGATTCGTGTCTGGATTTACACTCCGAAAACGTGAGTGGAAACGGCAAAAAACCGTCCGTCAGGCCGTTTCCAAAAGTGGCATACGCTGTCAATTTTCGTATGGAAAATGTCTTTATTACACCGTGCACACATCGGCTGTTACACAATACACGTTACACACTTTCAGAGGTTGCAGAAGCGACTTTGCAGATAAAGTTTTACAGGCGAACCCGTGTTCCCCAAGTCTGATCCAATGACGCTACAGAGCGTCATAGTTAGGGACGCCGGCCCGTGTAATTGTGTCTGTACACAGGGTCATTCCGCCACGATGATGTAAACTTTTTACGATGACAGACGAGGATAAAGGCACGAGTTTCATCGAGGATCCCTCTACAGGAAACTTACAAGAGAAAATGTTTCCCACACCTTGCAATATATCTACCGAGACTGTTGTTCCTAACATTTTTGAGTAGGCAATTTTCAGATTTGCCAGTGTGGACGAAAACAAGAAAAAAGTGTCCGCCAAACGTCGACTCTAAAACGAGCAGTGTTTCAAGCAGAGAGCTGCCATTAAGTTTCTTTTGATGGAAAACCGGCGCATCGCAGACAATCGTAGGCGCTTCCAAAATGTCTACGGCGACCTGGCAGTGAACAAAAGCACGGAGTCGTTGGGCGAGGCGTCTGTCAAAATTGCGCAGGTCGCACCAGTGTTCAAGAAGGGCAGTAGGAGTAATCCGTCCAACTACAGACCTATATCATTGACGTCCGTCTGGAGTAGGGTTTTGGACCATATACTGTATTCAAACATTATGAATCACCTCGAAGGGAACGATCTATTGATACGTAATCAGCACGGTTTCAGAAAACATCGTTCTTGTGCAACGCAGCTACCACTCTATTCGCACGAAGTAATGGCCGCTATTGACAGGGGATCTCAAGTTGATTCCGTATTTCTAGATTTCCGGAAAGCTTTTGACACCGTTCCTCACAAGCGATTTCTAATCAAGCTGCGGGCCTATGGGGTGTCGTCTCAGCTGAGCGACTGGACTCGTGATTTCCTGTCAGGAAGGTCGCAGTTCGTAGTAAAAGACGGCAAATCGTCGAATACAACTGAAGTGATATCAGGTGTTCCCCAGGGAAGCGTCCTGGGACCTCTGGTGTTCCTGATCTATATAAATGACCTGGGTGACAATCTGAGCAGTTCTCTTAGGTTGCGTTTCATTGGCAGGACACTTGGAAGATGCAACAAGTCCACTGAAGAGACAGCTTACACTACACTCGTTCGTCCTCTGTTAGAATATTGCTGCGCGGTGTGGGATCCTTACCAGGTGGGATTGACGGAGGACATCGAAAGGGTGCAAAAAAGGGCAGCTCGTTTTGTATTATCACGTAATAGGGGAGAGTGTGTGGCAGATACGATTCGCGAGTTCGGATGGAAGTCATTAAAGCAAAGACGTTTTTCATCGCGGCGAGATCTATTTACGAAATTTCAAACTTTCTCTTCCGAATGCGAAAATATTTTGTCGAGCCCAACCTACATAGGTAGGAATGATCATCAAAATAAAATAAGAGAAATCAGAGCTCGAACAGAATAGGTGTTCGTTTTTCCCGCGAGCTGTTCGGGAGTGGATTGGTAGAGAGATAGTGTGATTGTGGTTCGATTAACCCTCTGCCAAGCACTTAAATGTGAATTGCAGAGTAATCGTGTAGATGTAGATCGCAAGAGCGTCGCGCGAGCTCGCCTGACCTCCCGCCGCACACAGCTGAGAGGCTGCTGCAGCGTTGCAAAGTGCGGAGACTCACTCGAGGTGATGGCCGCACCACAGCCGCACACCTGCCTGCGCAACCCGGCGCCTCCGTCGGCGGCGCTGACACAGCGGTCCACTGGCTGCGGCTCGGCTCGGCTCGGCTCTCAGGGGCGCGCGCCACACCTACAGCGTCTGTCTGTCTGTCTGCCTGTAGGGACGCAGCTGGCGGCCGGCACATCCAGCCGCTGCCTTGTCACGCACCGGCTGTCCTGTGGGTACGGTTCGCCCAGTTATCTGGGACAACGTAAAGACGTAATGTTCTACTGTCGACAACACAGACGTTCTTAAGCGCTAAATGAATGTTTCGTTATGTTTCCTCTCCAACTGTCACGCCTAATAACTGTACTGCGGCACGCCTATTCGTTCCCTCGAGCGGAGCAGGATGAGTTAAGCAGCTGATTTGAAACCGTGGTAGAACGCAGAGACGGTACTTTCCCCCGACACGGGTTGCTGTTCAGAATATTACGTACTCTCTGCCCTCTACAGGTCCTAGAAGTCTGTCACGGAAGTTTCCGATCATTATACACCCCGGGTGAATCACCTAAAACCTGCACCGGAAATACTGCGGAAGCGGAAAATGCTATCGATGCGCAGTTTTCACAGAATGGACTGGTAATCAGGGGCTCGTATTGTTAGCCACTCACCACATTCTAATAATACTTAGAAACTGTATTTTTCTACAAGTGTACAATTTCTTAAATGGAACAAAATTCGAAATACCTAACCCCTAACACAACAGAATAACCAGCAGTGAAGGACCATTTGCAACGAATTGCTTGCGCGTTACGAGGCCGATCGTGGTAATTTTTTTTTCTTTTCCAGTGTTGTCACAGGCGATCCAACTTAGGTTCATCACTTGGAAATGCCAATCCCTGGAGTCGATCTCACACCACGTCTGCACCCTCAGCCCCTAAAGTCGTGCTGACGTTTTTATGAGGCAGTCAGTGAACGGCTTATTCTGTTTGATCTCCTCCCTTATGGTGCAGTGTTCAACAGTCAAGGTGACTGAACAAAAAGACGATGTCCGCGTCGTCGTCGCCACAAAAACGCAAACTCACTCCTGCTCCTACTCCTGCACACCCCGGAGAAGCTCAGAAAACTAAATATGCCTGAACCTCGTGCTTCACGTTTCCACTTAACTGTCCCACCGGAAACAGTCGACCTAGGGATGTTCAGCAGTGTGGAAATCTCGCGTATGTCGTGTGATTAGGCCTTGCGGTCGGGTAGACCGTTCGCCGAGTCAAGTCTTTAGATTTGACGCCAGTACGGCGACTTGCGTGTCCGTGGGGATGAAATGATGATGAATAGGACAACACTCTGTCTCTAACCGGACAAAATGTCCAACCCAGCCGGGAATCGAATCCGGGCCCTTAGGTTTGACATATCACGCGTGCAGACGTACGACACAAGTGACACCCGATCAGCTGACCACGTTCGAAGTCCGTGAGTTCCGCGGAGCGCCCCATTCTGCTCTCTCACGATGTCTGATGACTACTGAGGTCGCTGATATGGAGTACCTGGCAGTAGGTGGCAAGACAAAGAATCTAATGTGAGAAACGTATGTTTTTGGGGCGTCTGGATACTTCTGATCACATTGTGTATGTTTGTATGAACTTGTATCTTCAGTTTTACTTGTAGAATAGTATATTAAAATATTTGCTTATCTTTGTGACTCACCCTGTCTATATGTTCAATGTCCAGACATGTTGTTGTTGTTGTTCGTGCAGACATGTTGTTGTTGTTGTTCGTGCAGACATGTTGTTGTTGTTGTTCGGCACATATTTTGTTGTTGTTCGTGCAGACATGTTGTTGTTGTTGTTAGTTCGTGCAGACACGTTGTTGTTGTTGTCGTCGTCTACAGTCCTGAGACTGGTTTGATGCAGCTCTCCATGCTACACTATTCTGTGCAAGCTTCATCATCTCCCTGTACCTACTGCAACATACATCCTTATGAATCTACTGCAACATACATCCTTATGAATCTGCTTAGTGTATTCACCTCTTGGTCTCCATCTACGATTTTGACCCTCCACGCTGCCCTCCTATACTGAGTTGGTGATCCCTTGATGCCTCAGAACATGTCCTACCAACCGGTCCCTTCTTCTAGTCAAGCTGTGGCACGAACTCCTCTTCTCCCCAATTCTGTTCAATACCTCCTCATTAGTTATGTGATCTACCCATCTAATCTTGAGCATTCTTCTGTAGTACCGCATTTCGAAAACTTCTATTCTCTTCTTCTCCAAACTATTTATCGTCCATGTTTCACTTCCATACATCGCTACACTCCCTACAAATACTTTCAGAAACGACTTCCTGACAAATCTATACTCGATGTTAACAAATTTCTCTTCTTCAGAAACGCTTTCCTTGCCATTGCCAGTCTACATTTTATATCCTCTCTACTTCGACCATCATCAGTTACTTTGCTCCCCAAATAGCAAAACTCCTTTACTGCTTTAAGTGTCTCATTTCCTAATCTAATTCCCTCAGCGTCACCCCTCTTAATTCCACTACATTCCACTATCCTCGTCTTGCTTTTGTTGATGTTCATCTTATATCCTTTCAAGACACTGTGCATTCTGTTCAACTGCTCTTCCAAGTCCTTTGCTGTCTCTGACAGAATTACAATGACATTGGCGAACCTCAAAGTTTTTATTTCTTCTCCCTGGATTTTAATACCTACTCCGAATTTTTCTTTTGTTTCCTTCACTGCTTGCTCAATATACAGATTGAATAACATCGGGGAGAGGCTACAACCCTGTCTTACTCCCTTCCCAACAATTGCTTCCCTTTCATGCCCCTCGACTCTTATAACTGCCATCTGGTTTCTGTACAAATTGTAAATAGCCTTTCGCTCCCTGTATTTTACCCCTGCGACCTTCAGAATTTGAAAGAGAGTATTCCAGTCAACATTGTCAAAAGCTTTCTCTAAGTCTACAAATGCTAGAAACGTTGGTTTGCCTTTCCTTAATCTTTCTTCTAAGATAAGTCGTAGGGTCAGTATTGCCTCACGTGTTCCAACATTTCTACGGAATCCCGAGGTCGGCTTCCATCAGTTTTTCCATTCGTCTGTAAAGAATTCGTGTTAGTATTTTGCAGCTGTGACTTATTAAGCTGATAGTTCGGTAATTTTCACATCTGTCAACACCTGCTTTCTTTGGGATTGGAATTATTATAGTCTTCTTGAAGTCTGAGGGAATTTCGCCTGTCTCATACATCTTGCTCACCAGATGGTAGAGTTTTGTCAGGACTGGCTCTCCCAAGGCTGTCAGTAGTTCTAATGGAATGTTGTCTACTCCCGGGGCCTTGGTTCGACTCGGGTCTTTCACTGCTCTGTCAAACTCTTCACGCAGTATCGCATCTCCCATTTCATCTTCATCTACATCCTCTTCCATTTCCATAATATTGTCCTAAAGTACATTGCCCTTGTGTAGACAACCTATATACTGCTGCCACTTTTCTGGTTTCCCTTCTTTGCATAGAACTGGGTTTCCACCAGAGCTCTTGATATTCATTACAGTCTCATTTGTGTCTGTGTGACGTACGGCCCCCAGATACTGGCACTTATATGCAAACGTGTGTCGGGATCCGCTCGAGTTGTGCGCAGATATTTGCCGGTGGACTTGTGGGGGACGGAGCTTCATCTGGGTGAGTGGAGGGGGCGGCAGCGTTGTGTGTGTGTGTGTGTGTGTGTGTGTGTGTGTGTGTGTGTGTGTGTGTGCGTGTGCGCCGACGCACCACTCGGCGAGCGGGCGATATTAACAGGGGCAGTAGGCGCGTGACGTCACCAGGGGCGGCATTCCGCAGTCCGGCTCGCGTGTAGCGAACCCCGCAGCTCGGCTCTCTGTCACTTCCCAGGGTTCCCCGTCCCAGCCGGTGAACACTACGTGGCCGTAGTAGGAGACGAGGTACTGGCAGAAGTAAAGCTGTGAGGACGGGGCGTGAGTCGTGATTCGGTAGCTCAGTCGGTAGAGGACTTGCCCGCGAAAGGCAAAGGTCTCGAGTTCGAGTCTCGGTCGGGCACACAGTTTTAATCAGCCAGGAAGTTTCGTAACGGCGCACACTCCGCTGCAGAGTGAAAATCTCATTCTGGATACCGTATTGTCCTCCGTCTGTCTTGACTGTCCGAGTGTTAAAAACCCTTCTAAATGGTTAATGCATTTTTCCGCGTGAATTTAATAATTATTTTTTAAAAAAGGACCATTTGAGTAAATTGACACGTGTGACGTCACTGGCTGCTGCTGACGTAACGGTCGTTCACAGCGTTGTCTCGTTTTCGAATTTACGTCTCGCAAAACGGCTTACAAGTGGTGTGTTGACAACACAGTCTATAAATATATCTATAAAGATTGTAAAACTTTTTTTTTTTTTTTCAAAAATGAGATTGTGCTTAAAATGCGTTATCACTGATCCAAACGAGACAGTGATCAGTAAGTGTGTTTGTTTCTGTGAGGACCACCATGACTGAACACTCGTTGTTGTCGCTTGTAGCGCCGTGGGCTTCAAATGCGGAGCTTTTTTTCCCTCCCCTCCCTTCCTCGTCTCTCCGCTTCATTCTCCTGTCCCTTTAAGTTTGGTTTGCCCGTAATACATTTATCTGACACCCATAAATTCCACTTCATATTACATTTTAATATATACACTACTGGCCATTAAAATTGCTACACCACGAAGATGACGTGCTACAGACGCGAAATTTAACCGACAGGTAGAAGATGCTGTGACAAAGAAATCATTAGCTCTTCACAGCATTCACCCAATGTTCGCGCCGGTGGAGACACCTACAACGTGCTGACATGAACAAAGTTTCCACCCGATTTCTCACACACAAACACCAGTTCACAGGCGTTGCCTGGTGAAACGTTGTTGTGATGACTCGTGTAAGGAGCAGAAATGCGTACCATCACGTTTCCGACTTTGATAAACGTCGGATTGTAGCCTATTGCTGTAGCGGTTTATCGTATCGCGACATTGCTGCTCGCGTCGGTCGAGATCCAATGACTGTAAGCAGAATACGGAATCGGTGGGTTCAGGAGGGTAATACGGAACGCCGTGCTGGATCCCAACGGCCTCGTATCACTAGCAGTCGAGATGACAGGCATCTTATCCGCACGGCTGTAACGGATCGTGCAGCCACGTCTCGATCCCCGAGTCAACAGATGGGGACGTTTGCAAGACGACAACCATCTGCACGAACAGTTCGACGACGTTTGCAGCAGCACGGACTATCAGCTCGGAGACCGTGGCTGCGGTTACTCTCGACGTTGCATCACAGACAGGAGCGCCTGCGACGGTGTACTCGACGACGAACCTGGGTGCACGAATGGCGAAACGTCATTTTTTCTGATGAATCCAGGTTCTGTTTACAGCATCATGATGATGGTCGCATCCGTGTTTGGCGACATCGCAGTGAACACACATTGGAAGCGTGTATTCGTCATCGTCATACTGGCGTATCACCCGGCGTGGTGGTATGGGATGCCATCGGTTACACGTCTCGGTCACCTCTTGTTCGCACTGACGGCACTTTGAACAGTGGACGTTACATTTCAGATGTGTTACGACCCGTGGCTCTACCCTTCATTCGATCCCTGCGAAACCCTACATTTCAGCAGGATAATGCACGACCGCACGTTGCAGGTCCTGTACGGGCCTTTCTGGATACAGAAAATGTTCGACTGCTGCCCTGGCCAGCACATTCTCCAGATCTCTCACCAATTGAAAATGTTTGGTCAATGGTGGCCGAGCAACTGGCTCGTCACAATACGCCAGTCACTACTCTCGATGAACTGTGGTATCTTGTTGAAGCTGCATCGGCAGCTGTACCTGTACACACCATCCGAGCTCTGTTTGACTCAATGCCCAGGCCATTGTTACGGGCAAGAGGTGGTTGTTCTGGGTACTGATTTCGCAGTATCTATGCACCCAAATTGCATGAAAATGTAATCACTTGTCATATTCTGGTATAATATATTTGTCCAATGAATACGCGTTTATCATCTGCATTTCTTCTTGGTGTAGCAGTTTTAATGGCCAGTTGTGTATATTTTTATTTATGTACTTCATTTCACGCCTGTTCAGTTTGAAATGAATCGCAAGGGTGGCATTAGGGAGCCGCGTCCCATGCCTGTTGTAGCTCCTACTCTCAAGAATCTCAGAAACCATTTCACAATGTCCAACCACACTGTGCTTTGCAAACCAATGGACTGCATCGAGCCGACTGTGAAACTGCATGCTTTTGAGAGAGAGGGGAGTGAACATTGATTGTAAGCTATGAGGAAACATAACGAGTCCTGGGTACTATGCCAAGATGAAAGCGGCACTTTGAGCAAGCAGCACGTCAGCAGACACTTTCCTCTGCTGCGTCAAGTGCATGTTTTGTGGCCACAGTTTTCCGGCCGTTTAAATTAATTACCTGGAGGAATAGAAATACTGAAATGTGTAGAGCCACTGAAGGCAGACTCGGTGATTCTCTACGGTTCACCACGAGTGTTACGACGCTGTCTTAAAATCTGAAATTTGAGGGATGAGGTATCTGGAAAACAACAGTATCTGTGGCCGCAACCAGAGCAGTTAACAATCACAAGTACACTCTGAGTGAAAACGGTTCCACTGTACAATGTTTCGGAAGTATTCTCGGAAACCTTTTCAGCACAGTCAGAGCACACGATCCACACCCAGATCGAGACAGCTCGGCTGCCCTCATGACCGCCGTGTTGGCCGGGTAGTATCGCAATGCGTCGCAGGCGGCGCTCGATCCGACGGGCAGTGCGCGGAGGTGAATATTGCTTCTTCTCTGTCTGTCGGTTTCTGTACAGCTTTTCAACTAATTTTATACTAAGTTCACAATGAATTAGAGACTTCAAACTACAAATATAGCTCAGAAACAGATGGTTCAAATGGCTCTGAGCACTACGGGAGTTAACTGCTGTGGTCATCAGTCCACTAGAACTTAGAACTACTTAAACGTAACTAACCTAACGACATCACACACATGCATGCCCGAGGCAGGATTCGAGCCTGCGACCGTAGCGATCGCACGGTTCCGGACTGTAGCGCCTAGAACCGCTCGGCCACTCTGGCCGGCCAGAAACGGATGGCACAGCTGTATTAACTCGGTTTTATTGTCTGGTGTGTGGTGGAGGGTAGTTTGTTTCACCAGCGTTTCCCCTTTTCCTGTTCCAGTCGCGAATGGTTGGCAGGAAGAACGGTTGGTGGAAAGCCATTGCGAGAGATCGAACCTCTCTTAGTTTTACGTTCGCGGTATTTTCGGGAGCTACATGCAGGAGAAAGTGGTACGTTAGTTGACTCGGACGAAGAAAAATTCCAATAAACGTGACATTTACCACATCTCTCTTCCGTAATTTCATCAAAATGTTTGAAATCGATTGAGAAATTTTACATACACAAGACTAAAAAAATTGTAAATAATTATTTCAGTCAAAAAGAATATTTAATGTATCACGTTTTTAAGCGGGACTAGAAACTATAAAAACTTTCTCTTGGCCCCCATACAGACTCCTCGCACATGCAGATAGTCCTAAAAATTTCCCCCCGTGAAATTTTAATAACTGTGGAAATACTTTTCGGATTTAAAACGACAGACGTGGTGTGTGTGCAGTACATAACTGATGGACTGGTAGTTAATTTTCTTACTAGTTAGTATTGCATGTGCCACACGTTTTTCGTTTTAAATCTTGGAATTTTCATAGCTACTAAAAATTCACAGTAACAGATTTTCAGTCCTATCTGTGTGGGACTAGGAGACATTACTTTATACTTCCTTTTAAAATCATAGTCACATGTTACAAGCACATTTTTGTTCAAACAATTACATCTTTATTTATTGTCCTAAGACTCATTTCAAGGAATGCATCGCAGTATGATTTTCCGCGTACTGTGGCATCTCGAGCAAGATATTTGCGATGTGCGGGCTGCTGCATTGTTCTGGTGACTTTACTGTCACGTAAAGGCGCGCATTTGCGTGATAAGCGATGTAATGCACGCAGCAGATGACGCCGAATTGCTTTGTAGCGTTTACTCAAAATCATCACACCTCTGACTTGAATGACGTATCTTGTGTTCCACGCTAAGAAGTTCTGTCTGTCGCATTTATCAAATTATATATTCTCGAAAGTCGTCGCTATTTGCAGGGAAGGCACACGATAGTAGGCATAAATAATTCTAATGCGTGATTCGAAGGCCTAATTGTCTTCGCTTCTGATGAGAATCAGAGACTAATGTAAGGAACAAGTCGGTTCTTTTGAGAATTTGTGCAGTAAAGTTTCAATGAAATATCACAAATAAGTTGTTTCAAGTAGATCCATTATGAGTGTTTTATGCAGATGACTCATTGTTTTTAGGTACTTCTTGAGTAACGACATAGCAGAAAGTTGTAATTGCAGTGTAACTACCGACGTCCAGGCTCTAAGTAGTATCGTATGGCGGGAAAAGTTGGTAGAGAGGCTAACGCGTTAGTGTGCAACTTATTTACCTTGAAAAAAAAGTAGTTCCAATTTTGGCCACCAGGTGTAGACCTGGCGCTGTATAGCGTCCCGTTGATGTCTCCGGTGCCCAT
Organism: Schistocerca americana; assembly: GCF_021461395.2. Lineage (NCBI taxonomy): Eukaryota > Metazoa > Arthropoda > Insecta > Orthoptera > Acrididae > Schistocerca > Schistocerca americana. The sequence goes on along the minus strand of NC_060129.1, from coordinate 207,230,857 downwards.
ACTGAAGAAACTGTGTAAACGGCCGTTTCTCACACGTTCGACTCTTTCTGCCGACCTCCTGGTCCTGACCCAGTACATACGGGTAGTTAACATCTTCCTGGTGTTAAGTACGTTGAAACATGGGCCTTATATAAAAGAGCTTTGCAACAAGTGCTCGAAAGTAACGTACTCCTGAAATAACGTAAAACATCTCGGATTTATTTTAATAGCAACCCCTATCTCCCCTGCCCGTGGCATCTGCTCTCCCTTCTCCCTCTCCCACCCACCCACCCACCCACCCACCCCCCTCCTCCTCCTCTCTTGGCAGGTCCCCGGACTCGTACACGGCTAGTGAACATTCGCGCGCCGGAGATCATCGCCTCGTGTTCTGTGTCTGCCGTCGTTTTGTGCTTAAGTGGTTCAGTGTTATTCGTTTTGTGCACCTACGTTCACGTGTGACAATTTTCGTATATGTATGTGTCGAAGTGTCTGAACAAATTTTATCTTGGACTCTACGCCCGTGAACGGCTCCATGTATTTTAAAAAGTGTTTGTCTCCGTTTGTCTGTCCACCGTATTTTTTTCTCTAAATGCCTTCATTTGTATCTTTTGTGTTTCTCTGAGCCCCAAGAGCGGCGTAGGATGCTGCTGCTGGCCTGCCTGTACACAGGTTTCAAAATAACAATAAAGAAAAAAAAAAATAATAGCATAACATGGAGTCGTAGGAGCAACGACATACATGGGATAATTTACTACCAAAAAATCATCCATAAAGTAGGTTACAATGCGCCTAGTATATCTAAAAGTACGAGTTGTTCCCGCATCAAAATTACAGTGAATCTGATTTATAATGTGTCCTTACCATCATCATAATTTAGATACCCGAAAATGGCTTAAGGCCGAAATTGTTCAATCGTACATGAAATACAGAGAATTTTTCGAAACATACCGGGTTCTGTTACTCGGGAACTCTTTCAGCCATTCACGTGGCTGGGAATCCGCTGTGTGCGCTCTTACCTCCGCGACCAGACGCTTTCGGGAAATCGAATACACGTGGATCCTGCCTGTCGCTCTTGCTCCATGGTTCTCGGTACAGCATTTGATAAAAGGGCGAGCTGAGTTTCACGGGAGCGGTGCTCCCTGAATCCGTGCCGATTTGCAGACAGACGGTTTTCTGCGTGAAGGAAGTTCGCCTCGGGCGATGCGGCAGAATGACAGGAAACGCGCAAAGCCGGCTTGCTGCCCCGGGCAGCCCGGCCGCTCGCGTGACGTTTCGGAGCGTTAGTGGCCGTCCTCAGGTGCTGGCAGTATTGGACGCCGGACACAATGCGAGACGCCGGAGCAGGCGCGGGGCGTGTTGTTCGGAATTTGGGTGATTGTTCCCAGTCGACGTGGAGCTGGGGAAGACGGCAAATAAATCCCCACCGCTGCTGCTTTATATATATATAGTAATAATCTCCCCTGGCCGGGGGACGCCCCTCCCGTCCATTGTGGGAGGGTATGCAGTATACCCGGGTAGGCCTACACAGCGGGCGTCGATAGCCGTCCGCTTTGTTCCGTACATTGTGTGGCGGGCGTTATTGTAGCCGAGGGGAGCGAAGGGTGCGCCGCCAGAGGCACCTGGTGGCGGCGATAGGAAACACACACAGCTCGCTGTGGCCAACTCTCTCTCTCTCTCTCTCTCTCTCTCTCTCTCTGTGTGTGTGTGTGTGTGTGTGTGTGTGTGTGTGTGTGTCCGTCACACATCATCAGGGTAGCAGGGCTGTTTTTTCGATCAGTTTTTGTCAGCTTTGCGCCTGGTTCGTACTCCGTTGATTCCGTATTTCTAGATTTCCGGAAAGCTTTTGACACCGTTCCTCACAAGCGACTTCTAATCAACCTGCGGGCCTACGGGGTATCGTCTCAGTTCTGCGATTGGATTCGTGATATCGTGTCAGGAAGGTCGCAGTTCGTAGTAATAGACGGCAAATCGTGGAGTAAATCTGAAGTGATATCAGCTGTTCCCCAGGGAAGCGTCCTGGGACCTCTGCTGTTCGTGATCTATATAAATGACCTGGGTGACAATCTGAGCAGTTCTCTTAGGTTGTTCGCAGGTGATGCTGTAATTTACCGTCTAGTAAGCTCATTCGAAGACCAGTATCAGCTGCAAAGCGATTTAGAAAAGATTGCTGTACGGGGTGGGAGGTGGCAGTTGACGCTAAATAACGAAAAGTGTGACGTGATCCACACGAGTTCCACACGAGTTCCAAAAGAAATCCGTTGGAATTCGATTACTCGATAAATAGTACAATTCTCGAGGCTGTCAATTCAACTAAGTACCTGGGTGTTAAAATTACGAACAACTTCAGTTGGAAAGACCACATAGATAATATTGTGGGGAAGGCGAGCCAAAGGTTGCGTTTCATTGGCAGGACACTTGGAAGATGCAACAAGTCCACTGAAGAGACAGCTTACACTACACTCGTTCGTCCTCTTAGAATATTGCTGCGCGGTGTGGGATCCTTACCGGGTGGGATTGACGGAGGACATCGAAAGGGTGCAGCTAGTTTTGTATTATCACGTAATAGGGGAGAGAGTGTGGCAGATATGATACGCGAGTTGGGTTGGAAGTCATTAAAGCAAAGACGTTTTCGTCGCGGCGAGATGTATTTACGAAACTTCAGTCACCAACTTTCTCTTCCGAATGCGAAAATATTTTGTTGAGCCCAACGTACATAGGTAGGAATGATCATCAAAATAAAATAAGAGAAATCAGAGCTCGAACAGAAAGATTTTGGTGTTCGTTTTTCCCGCGCGCTGTTCGGGAGTGGATTGGTAGAGAGATAGTGTGATTGTGGTTCGATGAACCCTCTGCTAAGCACTTAAATGTGAATTGCAGAGTAATCATGTAGATGTGGATGTTGGTTGTTGAGAGTTTGGTCGTATGTAAAATGAGTAAGTGGGCCAAAGTCATCTATTCGTTCTCGCAGCGACCACGCCTTCACCGAAACGGAAGATACCAGAGAGAAGCCCGAAATACTGCATTCGGTCTTCTGAAGTTCTTTCACCGCGGAAGATCGAAACACAATCGTCCCGAGAACGTCGAAATGGCGGATACTGAGGAACTGCGGAACTGAAAAGCAGCGGAAAGGATTCAGGACCAGATCAGATACATGTAAGATTCCATAAAGATTGTGCGAAAGACCTTCCTCCCCTTGTAGCAGTAGTTTAGCGTAGATCGAGAGAGCGACGAAAGGTACCTAACGATATGGAAAACAGCGCAGGTCATTCCCGTTTTTAAGAAAGGCCGTAAGACAGATCCACACAACGATAGACCTTTATCGTTGACGTCAATCTGTTGTCAAATTGTGGAACATGTTCTATGCTCAAGAATTGACCTTTTTGGAAAATGAACATTTCGTCTATAATAATCGACACGGATTCCGTAAACAGAGGTCCTGCGAAACGCGCTGCTCTGTGTTCCTCACGCCGTGTTCATTGATTTCAGTGAGGCGCTTGGAACGGTCCCGTCGGCTGTGGTGTCCGAGCGGTTCTAGGCGCTTCAGTCCGGAACCACGCGACTGCTACGGTCGCAGGTTCGAATCCTGCCTCGGGCATCGATCTGTATGGTGTCCTTAGGTTAGGTTAGGTTTAAGTAGTTCTAAGTTCTACGGGACTGATGACCACAGATGTTAAGTCTCAAAGTGCTCAGAGCCATTTGAACAGTCCCGTACTGCCGTTTAATGAAAAAAGTAGTCTACGAGCTGACGCAGTATCGGAGCAGATCTGCGATTGGATTCGACACTTTCTAGCAGACAGAAGTCAACACGTCGCTCTTAACGTAACTAAATCGACATATGTAAACGTAATATCCAGAGAACCACAGGGAAATGTGATGGGACCGTTGCTGTTTACGGTCCGTTGATAGTGACCGGGCCAAATATCTCACGAAATAAGCGTCAAACGAAAAACCTACAAAGAACGAAACTCGTCTAGCTTGAAGGGGGAAACCAGATGACGCTGTGGTTGGCCCGCTAGATGGCGCTGCCATAGGTCAAACGGATATCAACTGCGTTTATTAAAATAGGAACCCCCATTTTTTATTCGTGCAGTACGTAAAGAAATATGAATGTTTTAGTTGGACCACTTTTTTCACTTTGTGATACATGGCGCTGTAATAGTCACAAACGTATAAGTACGTGGTATCACGTAACATTCCGCCAGTGCGGACGGTATTTGCTTCGTGATACATTACCCGTGTTAAAAGGGACCTTCTACCAGTTGCGGAAGAGGTCGATATCGTGTTGATGTACGGCTGTTGTGAACAAAATACCCAACGGGCGTGTGCTATATATGCTGCTCGGTATCCTGGACGACATCATCCAACTGTCAGAATCTGGAATCTCAAAAACGTCGGTGTTAAGAATGCTAAATCAAGATCGATTGCACCCGTACCATATTACTATGAACCAGGAATCGCATGGCGACGACTTTGAACGTCGTGTACAGTTCTGCCACAGGGGACAAGAGAAATTACGGGACGATGACAGATTTTTTGCACGCGTTCTATTTAGCAACGAAGCGTCATACACCAACAGCGGTAACGTAAACCGGCATAATATGCACTATTGGGCAACGGAAAATCCACGATGGCTGCGACAAGTGGAACATCAGCGACCTTGGCGGGTTAATGTATGGTGCGGCATTATGGGAGGAAGGATAATTTGGCCCCCATTTTAACGATGGCAATCTAAATGGTGCAATGTATGCTGATTTCCTACGTAATGTTCTACCGATGTTACTACAAGATGTTTCACTGCAAGACAGAATGGCGATGTACTTCCAACATGATGGATGTCTGGCATATAGCTCGCGTGCGGTTGGAATAGCACATTTCGTGACAGGTGGATTGGTCGTCGAAGCACCATACCGTGGCCCGCACGTTCACCGGATATGATGTCCCCGGGTTTCTTTCTGTGGGGAAAGTTGAAGGATATTTGCTATCGTAATCCACCGATAACGCCTGACAACATGAGTCAGCACATTGTCAATGCATGTGCGAACATTACGGAAGGCGAACTACTCGCTGTTGAGAGGAATGTCGTTACACGTATTGCCAAATGCATTGAGGATGTCGGGCATCATTTTGAGCATTTATTGCATTAATGTCGTATTTACAGGTAATCACGCTGTAACAGCATGCGTTCTCGGAAATGGTAAGTTCACAAAGGTACATGTATCACATCGGAACAACCGAAATAAAATGTTCAAACGTACCTACGTTCTGTATTTTAATTTAAAAAACCTCCCTGTTACCAAGTGTTCGTCTAAAATTGTGAGCCATATGTTTGTGACTATTACAGCGCCATCTATCACAAAGCGAAAAAAGTGGTCCGAGTGAAACATTCATATTTCTTTACGTACTACACGAATATGTAATTTAAAAAATGGCGGTTGCTATTAAAAAAAACTGCAGTTGATATCCGTTTGACCTATGGCAGCGCCACCTAGTTTCCTCCTTCAAGCTAGACGAGTTTCGTTCGTTGTGGTTGTTTCGTTTGACGCTTATTTTGTGAGATATTTGGCCCGGTCACTATTAATGGACCACCCTACATATATATATAAGTGATCTAGTAGAAAACGTCGGATGCTCTTAAAGGGTATTCGCTGATGATGCAGTTGTTTGTACCAAAGTAGCAACGCGGGAAGATAGTAAGAATTTGCAGAACGACCTGCAGAGCTGACGAATTACGCAGGCTCCGGCAGTTGACCCTGAACGTAAACAAATGTAACATATTGCGCTGACGTATTGAAAGAAATCCACTACTGTACAGCTACACTATTGATGACGAACACGTGGAGGCAGCGTCTGTCGTAAAGTATCGAGAGCGACCTTAAGTGGAATGACGATATAAAGGTAGTGGGAAAGCAGGCGCCAGACGCAGATTCATCGGAAGGATCGTAAGGAAATTTAACTTATCCGCGGAAGAAGTGGCTTGTAAGGCGCTTATTCGCCCGATTCATCCATCTGGTATCCCTATCAGGTGGCAGTGGCAGTGGCAGAGGAGATGGATAAGTTCGAACGAAGAGCGCCGCGTTTCGTCACGGGATCGCTTTGCATCACCACCATTCCGAGAGTTCCGGAACCTGTACAGAGATTTGGAATAGAGATAAATATAAACATCATTTCCGACGTTTTTATTGCTCACGAAAACCGCACTTTGCATGTTGCACCGCCATACGCAGCAAAAGTGGGTCTGACGCGACGACTGCCGACGGCCCAGCACTGAAATCTGCAGCAGTTGGCGGAAGGGCTGCACTTCCGCCACGTCGGTCGGTCCTCTTCAGTCGTCGTCCGTCCCGTTCTCGCAGGATCTTTTTCCGGCCGCACCGACGAAGGGGATTTGATGTTTTACCCGATTCCTGATATTCACGGTACACTCGTGAAACGGTCGTACGGGAAAATCCCGACTTCATCCCTACCTCTGAGATGCCGTGTCCCATCGCTCGTGCGCCGACTACGACACCACGTTCAAACTCACTCACACCTTGTTAACCTGGCGTTGTAGCAGCAGCAACCGATCCAACAGCTGCAGCAGACACCCTTGCGTCATATCGACGTTGCCGGCCGCAGCGCCGTACTCTGTTTACATATCCCTGTATTTGTACACGCATGCCTGTACCAGTTGCTTTGGCGCTTCAGCGTATGTTTCAGTTGTCACATTCTCACCCCCCCCCCCCCCCTCTCACTCACTCACTCACACTCTCTCTCTCTCTCTCTAATATATATATATATATATATATATAGATCCTTAAGGAATGCGCGGATAAAGTAGGTTTACAAATTTCGTTTCAAAAGACAGAATTTTTCTGTACGAAATTCCATATACACAGTTTGAACACAAAATATGGAAAAATAAATAGAGTAAAACATTTTAAATACCTAGGTGAAATTTTGGAGCCAACCGGAGGAGAGAAAGTTGCACAGAAGATCAGACAACAGAAAATGAAGAGAGCATATGGTATGACACATGAAATATACAATAAAAAATGCATCTCCTCGAACACAAAAATCAGACACTACTGCGCAGTAATTAAGCCAGCAGCACTATATGCTAGTGAAACGCTCACACTCCACACAAAATGTGATTTAGAAAAAATACTAAAAGAAGAACGCAAAATTATGAGAAAGATTTTAGGTCCAAAATTAACAGAAGAAGGATACCGGATACAATCAAGAAGAACCACAGAAACTATATCAAACCTGGCAGCAGACATAAGAAGGCGAAGATTAAAATTTTATGGACATGTCACTAGACTTCCCCCCACACGACTCACCAACAGAATTCTCACTTACATAGAAAAAGTCAAATCAACAACACCATGGATTAGCCAAGTAAAATTATATTTACAAAAAGCAAATATTGAACTTAAAGATGTCAAAGATAGAAAAACTTTTAGAAATAAGGTGGAAAAGTGGATTGTATTGTCGGAGAAGGAAGCACTAAAGAGACCAGGAACAAAATGGACAGAAGAAAGAAAAAGAAAACATGGAGAACGAATGAAAGAAGTATGGAAGAAACGACGTCAGAAAGCTTTGCGTGATCCTTCTGGGTCCATTCGCGATAAGTAAGTAAGTATATCTCTTTCTATATATGTATCTCTCTCTCTCTCTCTTTCTATCTCTCTTTTTCTTTCTTTCTCTCTTTTTCTCTCTTTCTCTCTCTTTTTTTCTCTTTCTCTTTCTCTCTCTCTCTCTTTCTCTCTCTCTCTCTTTCTCTCTCTCTCTCTTTCTCTCTCTCTCTCTCTTTTTCTCTCTCTCTCTCTCTCTCTCTCTCTCTTTTTCTCTCTCTCTCTCTCTCTTTCTCTCTCTCTCTCCCTCTCTTTTTCTCTCTCTCTCTTTTTTTCTCTTTTTTTCTCTTTTTTTCTCTCTCTTCTCTCTTCTCTCTCTCTCTCTCTCTCTCTCTCTCTCTCTCTCTCTCTCTCTCTCATATCTCCTCCACCTGTCCCTGCTACTTGCGTTTCCTCTCCACCGACTGCGGCGCTTTGCCCGCCTCATGACTCGTTAACCAGACAGCCAGCCAGCCAGTGGCGGCCCGCCCCCGCCGTTGTAACCACTGACGCCGCGTCCGCCTCCCTGCGGGGTGGAGGCGAGAGCTGGGGGCGGCCCGTCAATCCTCATTACGCCGGCTGCCTCCAGATTTCCGCCCCCGCATCTTCCGGCTGCGGCTGATCCGCCACCGCCCCCGGGAGACTACAGTGTGTTTCCGCGGCCCGTATCCTTCCTTTCGCAACACTGCCTGCATCCAGGGCGGCTGTGTCAGCTGTGTGCTTCACACACACAGAGTCTGCTGAAGCAGAACACAGTGGCCAGTTGGTCAAGTTTTGCAGCGCCCCTGGCTGGCAGATTACAACGACGCTGACTAACGCGACCCAAAAGAAGCACGAGCTTTTTCAATACATTAAAAAGAAAACCATAAGACGCAACTATACTCGACTACCTTACTCACCCTCTGCTTCGCTCGAGTACACTGCACGCTCTACACCGATATCTTTATGCGGAATAATCATATACTGCTGCAGTCACTTTTTAGTAACTTTTTAGTAGCAAAATGCATTTCGGCAGCATGCTGCCATCATCAGGTGCATTATACAGTTACTTATACATCAGCTGATAGGTTATCTACATTAGCTGAGTGTGCAGGTCGGGTTAAGAATCGAAAAATAAACCTGTGTCGAAGAATACATTATGTGAATAGCATGATCAGGTAATACATATTAATACGTTTTTGATGGCGATATTTTTCAATTTCCTTTAATCGAATTTCTATGTTGTTTGCAAATAGCAAAAACTTCCATGCTTTTCACGCTAATTGCCGGCCGGAGTGGCCGAGCGGTTCTAGACGCTACAGTCTGGAACCGCGCGACCGCTACGGTCGCAGGTTCGAATCCTGCCTGGGTCATGGATGTATGTGATGTCCTTAGGTTAGTTAGGTTTAAGTAGTTCTAAGTTCTAGGGGACTGATGACCTCACATGTTAAGTCCCATAGTGCTCAGAGCCATTTGAACCTTTTTTTTCTTTTTTTTTCACGCTAATTGAGACAATAGAAAGATGGTCTTTCTCGAATGTACTTCTGACCAAAAAGCGATTACGGTAGCTGCAGTCCAGTCGGACATGTTTGATGATCCTGCCTTCTCAGCTCTAGTTGTGATATTTCCAAAGGAACTTTAATCCCCCCCCCCCAACACATATTTGTTTTGCTAGTGTATAACCACTTTTCCTAGATTTAGCTCTGAAAATGTTTTAATATAACGAAATGTTTTCATAAGAATAGTCATCTCCTATTTTATCCCCTTATCAGCTGAATTCCTTAAAATGCTGAAGCAGTTTTTTTTTTCCTGACTGAGGAACCAAACACCATTTTTCGTTGTTTTGGAAACTGCCTAAATAGCGACATATTTTCAGAAAACCTTTCATCTCCTGTTTCACCCAGTTAGTGGTGGAATTCCGAAAAATCCTTTTCTCATTGCGTTAGACAATAGCACGTGTTAACGTTGAGGGAGGTAACATTCGTTATTGTTTTATTTACCGCTCTCTCGGTCGTTGCTGGTTAACTGCAGAGAACAGCACGGCAGAAACGCCTAGCGCAGCATCGTAAGTAAATAAGCTTCCGAATCACATCGCTACCAGCAAATTACGTAAGAGTTCTTTGCTAAATGAGGCCTGTAAATAAGGAAGAGGGAGAAAAGCAAAGGGACACAAAATTAGGACGGCTTTTGCTCGGCTACAGCCAGGGCGATAATTTTGTGACCTCTACACTTGCAACAGATCTCGTTTACAAAAGGTGTGCGAAAACAGAGTAGCTCAGCAGAGAGACGTGTAGCGCTGCGTAGGATCGACAAACCCAACCGCTACACGTGTAGCGACGTATGGTGACGTCACATGTCCTACATTTGTCATCCACTTTTGGGGTAGTTTCTCGACACGTGCGGTCCCGTACATCTTACATTAAATCGCTTGTCTCATTGTCATTCAAAGCATCTCTGTGTACAGGTTACAGTTTGATAAAAGTGGAGATTTTGTAAGAGTGTAACACGATCTACGTAGTGAAACGGCTGGGGAAGACCGCCTGGCGATATTTTATTACGAAAGGCTCGAAATAGTCGGTGAGCGATCTCCTTGTGGACGGTTTCGCAGGTGGCGGGAAGAGAACGATGCAGCGGACAGGGGGTTGGGGTGGGGGTGCAGAGTCGGCAGACTGCAGGCAGGGGGTGGCCGTGATCGATGGCGGGCGGCGCGCCCAGTGGGGGGGTGGGGGTGGGGGTGGCCACCCCCGCGCCTGCGGCCGTTCACCCCGGCGGCCTTGAACTGGACTGCCCGGGCAGCGGGGGTGGCCGGGGCTGCTGTACTCTGCCGCCCCTACACGGGGTGTCGGGGCTGGTGTACTCGCTGTACAACGCTGTATCGGCGTCTGCTCCATTTGCAGACAGGTAATTACAGCGGCTAGGAGCTGCAGGTTTTGGGGTCGGTACTCTCTCTCCCCCCTCTCTCTCACTCTCCCCCTCTCTCTCCCCCCCCTCTCTCTCCCCCCCTCTCTCTCCCCCCCTCTCTCTCTCCCCTCTCTCTCCCCCCCTCTCTCTCCCCCCCTCTCTCTCCCCCCTCTCTCTCTCCCTCCCCCTCTCTCTCTCACTCTCTCTCCCCCCCTCTCTCTCTCACTCTCTCTCCCCCCCTCTCTCTCCCCCCTCTGTCTCCCCCCTCTCTCTCCCCCCCTCTCTCTCCCCCTCTCTCTCTCCCCCCTCTCTCTCCCCCCTCTCTCTCCTCTCTCTCTCCCCCCTCTCTCTCTCCCCCCTCTCTCTCTCCCCCCCTCTCTCTCCCCCCCCTCTCTCTCCCCCTCTCTCTCCCCCCCTCTCTCTCTCCCCCCTCTCTCTCCCCCCTCTCTCTCTCTCCCCCCTCTCTCTCGCCCCCCTCTCTCCCCCCTCTCTCTCTCTCCCCCCCTCTCTCTCCCCCCCCTCTCTCCCCCCCCCCCCCCGCTCCCCCCTCTGCAGCCTGCTACCATGGTGCTACGGCCACGGGTAGGCCAGACAAGTGTACACCAGAGTATCACTGTGTGTCGGCTACTGCTGGGGACGTTCAGCTGCCAGCACAACAAACTGCTGCGCTCAAATTAACCCATTAGCGCCGGAATTAATTTTTTCGTGATTTTTTTTTTAAATTGCGTTTTTATGTCTGTAAAACGCATAAATTACACAACAGATGTCTTTCGACGAAAGTAATTACCTCCATTAGTGAGGTATTTGATGTCGCCACTTGGCAACGCTAGGAGCTTTCACTACCTACATTTATATTGATTACAACTTCAACTAAAATAAGTAGGTTATTGAAATTTCTTATTACATATACAAGTTTTGTGCAAGTTTATTATTCAGTCTTCATCGTACAATTGATACTTTATAACACAGTACAATTAATAATCAAAAATCAAACCTCGAACTCGGCATCATTTTACATGAAATGGAATGAAACAGTCAATACACAATCGCACATTACACTTTGAACACATTGTTGTCACAATACATTTACAGTCGTTGTGTGCACGCCTTTTCTTCTTCTCCTTTCCTTCTCTGTGCTGGTCGAGGTGGTCAGTCTTACCAAACCTAATTGACTCTGACACGCGGCTGTCGGAACGTGGCCTTCATGCAGCTCTCCCGGCTCCTTTTGGTAAAGCTTGGTGTCTTTTCATGTACACTGTTGCTACTTCTCTCTTGAAATCGAGCTGAGAAATAGTTTGGTTTCTTGCTTTATTATACAAACTCCAACTGTTCTGCATGGCGACATCTAACATCCACGTAAAGACACACCAGTACCATTTCTTGCTTCTTGTTGCAATGCGATAGCATGCTAGATTCTGATCCATCTGATCAGTACCTCCCATATATGTATTATCTTTGGCTACCAGTTTTGGTCTGCGAATCATAATTTTTTTTTTTTTCAAGAATCTCTTGACTTTGTCAACTTCTTGTGCACCACATGAAGAAGAGATCATTGTGACAACTGAGTTCTCCAGCCACCGCACATACATCATTCTTCTCTATTGCTGTCTCAAAATATGGGGGCTCAACAAACACATCACCTTCAATATTGTCATTATAAGGAATCTCCACCGCCTCAGCAAGCGAGAAACCTCTTCTAAAACAACTGAGTACAAGCGCCTAGCGTTGCCATATGGCAACACCGATGTTCAAACGGCCTAAATGAACGTAATTTATTTCACAGCAAGCAGTAACCTTAAAAGAATATATATTTTATTTAAAGCACAACCGTAATAAAAAAAAAACTAAATTATATATCGTAAGTTACTGTGTGAAACATACTCACTCGAACTTACACTGCATTTTTCTTCATCATTCAGCAACGGCGACTTCCAACACTGCTTACGCCGCAGAATTTAAATCTATTATCAAAACTGTTGCATTGTAGTGATCTTTACTGTCGTGCGGAACGGAATCCAGTGCTGCCAACACTCTCGCTTCGTCGATGTCGTGGAACCAACGATTTAAAAAAAAGTGTTACAAATGTTGCCATATGGCAACGCACAGCGCTAATGGGTTAACGCTGCGATATTACACTCTGGCAGCATCCAATCTCGCAGGCGTACGTTCAGTCAGGTGCTGGAAGGTTTGTCGGGGAATGGCAGCCCATTCTTCACGGAGTGCTGCACTGAGGAGAGGTATCGATGTCGGTCGGTGAGGCCTGGCACGAAGTCGGCGTCCCAAAACATCCCAAAGGTGTTCTGTAGGATTCAGGTCAGGACTCTGTGCAGGCCTGTCCACTACAGGGATGTTATTGTCGTGTAACCACTCCGCCACAAGCCGTGCATTATGAACAGGTGCTCGATCGTGTTGAAAGATTCAATCGCCATCTCCGAATTGCTCTTCAACAGTGGGAAGTAGGAAGGTGCATAAAACGTCAATGTAGGCGTGTGCTGTGATAGTGACACGCAAAACAACAAGGGGTGCAGGCCCCCTCCAGGAAAAACACGACCACACCATAACACGACCGCCTCCGGATTTTACTGTCGGCACTACACACGCTGGCAGATGACGTTCACCGGGCATTCGCCATACCCACACCCTGCCATCGGATCGCCACATGGTGTACCGTGATTCGTCACTCCACACAACGTTTTCCCACTGTTTTCAATCGTCCAATGTTTACGCTCCTTACACCGAGCGAGGAGTCGTTTGGCATTTGCCGGCGTGATGTGTGGCTCATGAGCAGCTCGACAGTCAAATCCAAGTTTTCTGAGCTCCCGCCTAACTGCCACAGTCCTTGGCAGTGGATCCTGACGCAGTTTGGAATTCCTGTGTGATGGTCTGGACAGATGTCTGCCTGCCTGTGACACATCACGACCCTCTTCAACTGTGGGCGGTCTCTGCCAGTCAACAGACGAGGTCGGGCTGTACGCTTGTGTGCTGTCCGTGCCCCTTCACGTTTCCACTTCGCTGTCGCATCGGAAACAGTGGACCTAGGGCTGTTTAGGAGTGTGGAAATCTCGCGTACAGACGTACGACACAAGTGACACCCAATCACATGACCACATTCGAAGTCCGTGAGTTCCGCGGAGCGCCCCATTCTGCTCTCTCACGACGTCTGATCACTTCTGAGGTCGCTGATACGGAGTGCCTGGCAGTAGGTGACAGTGTAATGCACCTAATACGAATAAGCCATGTTTTTGACGGTGTTCGGATACTTTTGATCACATAGTGTGTATACTCTTCGGTAATATAGATCATCTTATATACAATAAGAAAGCTGCTGTTTGTTTGAGAAGATGCAGTTCCTGTTTCGTCCTGTGCTACTCTCGCAGATTTAAGCAAGTGTTCGGTTATGATGCGCTTCCTGTTTGTAACGATGGGAACGTAGGGAGGATGAAGTTATGAGAGGGAATGGGCAGTAAGATTGAAGACGTCTTAAGAATAGATTTACTAAGTGTCTCTACAGCTGAAAAGCCAGTTGAATGCCTGCTACAGGAAAGAAGGCAGCAGAAAGAAATCAGCAGACAAATCTGGGGCCTTCTGAAGAGGTGACACAAGAAAAAAAAAATTTTACGTTCAACTATAAATTGCCGAACGGTGCGGTTGTGCGGTTCTAGGCGCTACAGTCCGGAGCCGCGCGACCGCTATGGTCGCAGGTTCGAATCCTGCCTCAGGCATGGATGTCTGTGATGTCCTTAGGTTAGTTAGGTTTAATTAGTTCTAAGTTCTAGGTGACTGATGATCTCAGAAGCTAAGTCGCATAGTGCTCAGAGCCATTTGAATCATTTTTTGAACTATAAATTGCGTTTCCAGGATATTATATGTATTTTTTAAATTTATGCACCTTTTTTTCTCAGAATCTGTGAGAATCGTGAGATTTCGTGCGCATTTCTATAAACGCAATAAATGTTGTGTAAAGAGCAAATTTTGAAATTTTTATTTTAAGGTAGGATACGGAGCAGAATGCTTCGTTTTTGAACGAATTTTATATTTTACTTAGAGAATTGTAATTCGGAAATTATTAAAATTCTACGATTCGCTATATTAAAAGAAAGTCTCATAAGGGTTTACTGTATGCAAAAAGGTTAAACAGGCTAAATTTTGTAGAAATCTGATGCGTAGTTTCTGAGGGAAAGGTACATATTGTTTGTGAAGAAAATTTTTAAATTACATAAAAAAGGTAAATATTGTATATATAATGCAAGAAACTTTACAGTAAATGTGTTAATTTCGTGTAAATAGCGGTAAAAAGTTTCTGTGCCGTATCTTTAAAATTGTGGATTTGGTGCATCTCTTAAGTGCTCTGTGTTTTTCATAAACGCCCCCTCTCGAGTACAGAATTGTATCGAGAAGCCACGTACAGTTAGTAGAGGTGTCACCTTGCGGCAAAATACTGAAAGTTTCAACCCGTACAATCAGTTCCACTTCGGTTCAATGCGTCTGCTATTGCTCGTACAGCAAATTTCGCATCTGGAGTGAATTCCTTCCCACACTGGCAAATGCTGGGATGGTTCCTTTGAAAGGGCACGGCGATTTCCTTCCCCATCCTTCCCTCACCCGAGCTTGCGCTCCGTCTCTAATGACCTCGTTGTCGACGGGACGTTAAAAAACACTAACCTAACCTAACCTTCCCACACTTTTATTCGTCCTATCCGGCATCACTTCTGCAGCTACATAATATACCATTTTGTCGTTCCTAGTGGCTGAATTCGGTGTGATGGAAACACGATGCGTTTTGCTGCTGGATGGATCCTTAACCTCACGCCACGTCTCAGTATAAGTCTGCATTTAAGTCAAGTTGTAGAATCGTTTCAGAATCACCCCTTATCAACAGCAAAACGTCACGGCATATGGCCGACATTCAGCGATACGACGAATGCCGGGCATTCGCCACACCTGCCCCTTCGCCAGGTAGCTCGAGTAGCGATCCCTCAGCTAAGGGACGCCCTTCCTCCTACTACTTCTGTCTGCTTTCGAACCGCCGTCTCCACGTCTCACTCGGTACAACCAGTACATAAGCGACCTCCTCCTTCGACATCTTGGCCAAATACAGAGCTTCTTTTACGAAACCGAAATATTTATAACTTTTGGGAAACGAAAGCAATACCGACGATTATGTCGGTATGTAATTAGTTCTGCCAAGTATAAACATAGATCCCTCTGTCTGTACGGTAGCTTCCTTTCACGCTTACTGATTGCGATAGAAACACTCCATCGCCACGGGAGCAACAGGAAAGGAAAGGTGTAAAGAGATTGCGAATATAGGCTAATCATTTCTTTTTGACCACTGCATTTGTGCCTACTTTAATTACTACAACTGCATGCCGAAAAGACAACAAGGAAAGAATAAATGGGTATGTGAATGTTTGAAAAGAACAACGACTTACTCCATATCAATTTACTCTCTAAAAGCCGATTCCCTTGCGGCGAAACATTAGTTAATAAAGGTAGCAGGACAATGTTGAAAACATGACTGAAAATACTTTCACTAGATAAAGATAAGAAGATCTATGATTGACATGTCATATAAAGTCGACGTACAATTTTAAAATGTTAGAAATAAGGAAATGACGTAATACAGAACGCTATGCTTGTAACGTACGTTGTTGTTCTACGTTGTTTAGCTCTGGTATTTGCAGGGTCACAGAGAAAGCATCCTAGGTTTTGGAGGGAAAAGCAGTAGTTGTGATAATCTGCACTACAACAGAAGCAAGAGGCACAACTTAACGAAAAATAATGTAATGTGTGTTCCAGCTCACAAGCGACATTGAAGCAGACAGTTCCTGTGACTTAGTATGGGCAGAGGTTATATTCGACAACCGGAATAAATTAATAACTGCCTGCTTTTACCGACCCCCGGTCTCAGACGAAACAGTTGCTGAACAGTTCAAAGAAAACTCGAGTCCCATCACAAATAGGTACCACACTCATACAACTATAGTTGGCAGTGACTTCAATGTACCTTCCGTATGTTGACAAAAATACATTTTCAGACCCTATTGTAGATAGAAAACAAATGCTTTCTTAAAATATATTTTGAACAATTAGTTCACGAGGCCATTCAAATTGTAAATGGTTACGAAAGCACACTCGACCTCTCAGCCACAAATAATCCTGAGCATCACGACGGATACAGGCATTAGTGAACACACAGCCGTAGCGAGGCTCACTTCTGTAACAAAGAAACTCACCAAAACTAAAGGCGAAATATATCTATTTATAAAAGCAGCTAAAATTCGCTTGACGTCTTTCTAAGAGACAGTCTCCAATCCTTCCAAACTACACTCCTGGAAATTGAAATAAGAACACCGTGAATCCTTTGTCCCAGGAAGGGGAAACTTTATTGACACATTCCTGGGGTCAGATACATCACATGATCACACTGACAGAACCACAGGCACATAGACACAGGCAACAGAGCATGCACAATGTCGGCACTAGTGCAGTGTATATCCACCTTTCGCAGCAATGCAGGCTGCTATTCTCCCATGGAGACGATCGTAGAGATGCTGGATGTAGTCCTGTGGAACGGCTTGCCATGCCATTTCCACCTGGCGCCTCAGTTGGACCAGCGTTCGTGCTGGACGTGCAGACCGCGTGAGACGACGCTTCATCCAGTCCCAAACATGCTCAATGGGGGACAGATCCGGAGATCTTGCTGGCCAGGGTAGTTGACTTACACCTTCTAGAGCACGTTGGGTGGCACGGGATACATGCGGACGTGCATTGTCCTGTTGGAACAGCAAGTTCCCTTGCCGGTCTAGGAATGGTAGAACGATGGGTTCGATGACGGTTTGGATGTACCGTGCACTATTCAGTGTCCCCTCGACGATCACCAGTGGTGTACGGCCAGTGTAGGAGATCGCTCCCCACACCATGATGCCGGGTGTTGGCCCTGTGTGCCTCGGTCATATGCAGTCCTGATTGTGGCGCTCACCTGCACGGCGCCAAGCACGCATACGACCATCATTGGCACCAAGGCAGAAGCGACTCTCATCGCTGAAGACGACACGTCTCCATTCGTCCCTCCATTCACGCCTGTCGCGACACCACTGGAGGCGGGCTCCACGATGTTGGGGCGTGAGCGGAAGACGGCCTAACGGTGTGCGGGACCGTAGCCCAGCTTCATGGAGACGGTTGCGAATGGTCCTCGCCGATACCCCAGGAGCAACAGTGTCCCTAATTTGCTGGGAAGTGGCGGTGCGGTCCCCTACGGCACTGCGTAGGATCCTACGGTCTTGGCGTGCATCCGTGCGTCGCTGCGGTCCGGTCCCAGGTCGACGGGCACGTGCACCTTCCGCATACCACTGGCGACAACATCGCTGTACTGTGGAGACCTCACGCCCCACGTGTTGAGCAATTCGGCGGTACGTCCACCCGGCCTCCCGCATGCCCACTATACGCCCTCGCTCAAAGTCCGTCAACTGCACATACGGTTCACGTCCACGCTGTCGCGGCATGCTACCAGTGTTAAAGACTGCGATGGAGCTCCGTATGCCACGGCAAACTGGCTGACACTGACGGCGGCGGTGCACAAATGCTGCGCAGCAAGCGCCATTCGACGGCCAACACCGCGGTTCCTGGCGTGTCCGCTGTGCCGTGCGTGTGATCATTGCTTGTACAGCCCTCTCGCAGTGTCCGGAGCAAGTATGGTGGGTCTGACACACCGGTGTCAATGTGTTCTTTTTTCCATTTCCAGGAGTGTATGTTAAGTGAAGACCATATGTGGCTTAAGTTCAAAAAAATAGTATCAACACTCCAGAGATTCATACCAAATAAATTAATAAGAGACGGAACTGATCCCCCGTGGTACAGAAGACAGAAAGCTGCTGCAGGAGCACCGAAAAAGGCAAGTATAATTTAGACGAACGCAAAGTTTTTCTGAGGCTCGAAATTTGGTGCGGATTTCAATGCGAGATGCATTTAATAGTTTCCACAACCAATCTCTCTCTAGAAATGTGGCGGAAAATCGAAAGAGGTTCCGGTCGTATGTTAAGTAAACCAGAGGACAGGCTCAGTAAGCGATGAGGAGGAGGTGGTGGGGGGTGGGGGGGGAGGCAAGACTAGGGACCCAACCCTTCGGAGCAGGTGGAATCGTGGCAAATGTCCGCACACCGATACGACATCAGCGGTCAATCAGGGGAAAGGCTCGGGCTGTCGCTCCTACACGGGTTTGTCAAACAAGCGCGCAGGAGTACCGGTCAAGTTCGTCAAATCTAAACTCACATTCTGAACCAGCCGCAACAATGCCCGTGTGTGTTCGCGAGGTGCATAGAGGCTAGTTCGCAACGTACGAGCCGCAATTCGAGATACAAACACTCTCTCTCTCTCTCTCTCTCTCTCTCTCTCTCTCTCTCTCTCTGTCTTTTTTTTTTTTTTTTTTTTTTTTTTTTTTTTTTTTTTTTTTTTTTTTTTTTTTTTTTGCCAGATGTCTGACACGTGTCCAGTACGAAACTCACTGTTGCCTGGTAAAGAAGAAAGTTCCGTGAATGTTTTCCCGTAGACAGAGGAAAAAGTCAAAATCTCAGGGCGCAACATCACGTGTGCGTAGAATGACTTGCCAGCGTTAACTCCTGCGCAGTGTTTTTTGTCAGTCGAGCAGAATCCGGGCGGGCGACATCGTGGAGTAGATCACTCCGGGCAGCCTTGGCAGTCATTGTTCTTGCACTGCGTCTGCAAGATGTCTCAGTTGTTGACGGTTACACTTCGGCGGAGGTTCGAGTCCTCCCTAGGGCGTGTGTGTGTGTGTGTGTGTGTGTGTGTGTGTGTGTGTGTGTGTGTGTGTGTGTGTCCTTAGGATTTAGGATATTTTCGGTTAAGTAGTGTGTACGGTTAGGGACTGATGACCTCAGCAGTCGAGTCCCGTAAGATTTCACACACATTTGCATTTGTTACACCTCGCGGAAGGAATTCGTCGTAGACCAGATGCGTGACATTCTTCTGACGACGTGTGCGGCTGTTCGTAACGATACACGGTAGGAATGGCCGGCGGTGTTCACGAACCGATTGGTGACGAGCAAGCAGAGATGTACGCGTGGCTCACTTTTGTGGTTTCAGCTTATGGCAGGCGAGTTTTGAATCTTCCCAGCTGGATGCAAATGCCGCACGATGGTGCAGTAAGCGCACAGTTCGTCACGTGCGCCAGTTCCCGAGTACACCCACCAGCATCGTCCTGGATTAACGGATTACAACCATCTCCATCAGACCCTGCCCGCCTACCTCGACGTAGAGACTCACTGATGTCGAAACGACCCTCTCCAAAACGAGAAAACCATTCTCTTGTCGCGCTGTGTCCAGTGTCATTATTCGCACACACGGCGCAGATGTTTCTATTGGCTCAATTGGCTCTGAGCACTATGGGACTTAACATCTATGGTCATCAGTCCCCTAGAACTTAGAACTACTTAAACCTAACTAACCTAAGGACAGCACACAACACCCAGCCATCACGAGGCAGAGAAAATCCCTGACCCCGCCGGGAATCGAACCCGGGAACCCGGGCGTGGGAAGCGAGAACGCTACCGCACGACCACGAGATGCGGGCTGCAGATGTTTCTGCCTGCCTTGAAATTGTACGGAAGAATATGTCAGAAGTGTTGCGATTTCTCCATTTGGCACTCCATTTTCTGACGTCCACATCTCCACTCACTACCTGCAAATGACACAGTGACAATTTGCATACGCAAATAGCAACAGTGAACTAAAAATAAAAAATGTCAATCGATAAAGAAACCTGTAGCAAACGGAATGCCAACATGCAAAACTAAAACGCTATGAAGTTATGCACCAGTCTAATAGGTTGTGTTCCTTTTTTCAGGCTATCGAATATGAAAAAGTGCTCATAGGTCTTACGGTACGTATTTTAGACCCCATGTTTACCTCAGCTTTTTCCTGGGAATGATCATTCGTGATATATCGCAGAGTTCTGTCCTTTCCTGATCGGAAACCCTGTATAGCGTTGTTGTTGTCGTTGTTGTGGTCTTCAGTCCTGAGACTGGTTTGATGCAGCTCTCCATGCTACTCTATCCTGTGCAAGCTTCTTCATCTCCCAGTACCTACTGCAGCCTACATCCTTCTGAATCTGCGTAGTGTATTCATCTCTTGGTCTCCCTCTACGATTTTTACCCTCCACGCTGTCCTCCAGTACTAAATTGGTGATCCCTTGATGCCTCAGAACATGTCCTACCAACCGATCCCTTCTTCTAGTGAAGTTGTGCCACAAATTTCTCTTCTCCCCAATTCTATTCAATACCTCCTCATTAGTTATGTGATCTACGCATCAAATCTTCAGCATTCTTCTGTAGCACCACATTTTGAAAGCTTCTATTCTCTTCTTGTCCAAACTATTTAGCGTCCATGTTTCACTTCCATACATTGCTACACTCCATACAAATAATTCCAGAAACGACTTCCTGACACTTAAATCTATACTCGATGTTAACAAATTTCTCTTCTTCAGAAACGCTTTCCTTGCCATTGCCAGTCTACATTTTATATCCTCTCTACTTCGACCATCATCAGTTATTTTGCTCCCCAAATAGCAAAACTCCTTTACTACTTTAAGTGTCTCATTCCCTAATCTAACTCGATCACCATCACCCGACTTAATTCCACTACATTCCGTGATCCTCGTTTCGCTATTGTTGATGTTCATCTTATATCCTCCTTTCAAGACACTGTCCATTCCGTTCAATTGCTCTTCCAAGTCCTTTGCTGTCTCTGACAGAATTACAATGTCATGGGCGAACCTCCAAAGTTCTTATTTCTTCTGCTACTCCGAATTTTTCTTTTGTTTCCTTTACTGTTTGCTCAATATACAGATTGAATAGCATCGGGGAGAGGCTACAATCCTGTCTCACTCCCTTCCCAACCACAGCTTCCCTTTCCTGTCCCTTGACTTTTATAATTGGCATCTGGTTTCTGTACAAATTGTAAATTCCCTTTCGCTCCCTGTATTTTACCCCTGCCACCTTCAGAATTTGAAAGAGAGTATTCCAGTCAACGTTGTCAAAAGCTTTCTCTAAGTCTACAAATGCTAGAAACGTAGGTTTGCCTTTCCTTAATCTTTCTTCTAAGATAAGTCGTAAGGTCAGTATTGCCTCACGTGTTCCAACATTTCTACGGAATCCAGACTGATCTTCCCCGAGGTCGACTTCTACCAGTTTCTCCATTCGTCCGTAAAGAATTCGCATTAGTATTTTGCAGCCGCGACTTATTAAACTGATAGTTCGGTAATTTTCACATCTGTCAACACCTGCTTTCTTTGGGATTGGTATTATTACATTCTTCTTGAAGTCTGAGGGTAACATCCGTCATTGGCTGCCAGCGGTGTGGTGTGCTGGCACAGTGGCTGTGTTGTCGTACGCACGCCGGGACACGTGGAGCAGACCACACCTCCCCCTCCACCTCCCCCGCGTCTTGTGAATACTGCATCGCGCGGGCATCCGCAGCGGACGGAAGATACGTAAATATTATAGGGGGAGGGAAGCGGTTCACGTGAGCGGCCTCGCCGGCGTCCTAAAAAACCCCCGCCACTGTCAAGGTCGAATTCGAGGGGGGTTCAGGTGGTGGTGGCTGAGGGAGGGGTGGCGTACATCACTCCCTCCCTCCCACCCTGTCTGTCTGTCTGGCTGCTACGTCGACGCACCGCCTACTGTCCAGGGTGGAGGGTGGAGCACATCGACTGCTAGCGGAGCTTCGGCAGCGGATCGCAGCGCAGAGCCACCTGGCGGCCGCGCGGCGCAACCTCGCAGCGCTTCGCCGGCCTAGTTCCGCTCGGGCGCCGCTAGATGGCGAGAGCAGAAGCTCCGACAGTTGTTGCACTGGTCCCGGCTATTGCTTTGATAGGTTATATTTTATTGGTAGCAGCCCCTGCGTTTTTTCCGCATGTCTCTTTTTTAATCGATTTATCGATAATCAGCCGTCCTTTCAATATACGATAAGATATTGTGTTCGATCGTCGTCATCGTGAGCTATTTGATACCTCGGTTCCTTCATGTACACATCGGTGGCTCTTAACTTTCAACTTTCATGTTTCTTAGTGCTGCCACGTAGTTGGGTTAAATGGCACGATGAAACAGTTCCGTCTAATGTGTTCCCACAGGAAAAAGGGGTGCCGCGCCCTTAGGCCACTAAATTTTGAAAAGAAACAGAAATTACGTACAGACCTTATCTACGACACACATTATCCGAGAGAAATATGACGTTGAAGTATCTGATTAACAGCTTAATTTTAATTTGTTTCTTGTTCTTTCGTTTCACCCTGTTTGCGGTACGCTGGATTACTCATTTCTTTGTGTGGTGTTCTTTTCTTAGGGCCCAGTATTTCTTCATTCTTTCTGATCTTATTTTCCTCTCTTTTTCCGAGATGAGGGGTTTGGACTTTTGTGTAGATTTGTCTTGAAACCTTATGTTTTCATCTTTAGTAATTAATTTAGCTGTTCAATCAGTAAGTGAATTTCTTTATTAATTTTGTTCTACTAACTTTAGTAATTCCATCTCTCAACGCTACAACGGTGAAATTGGCAATTTTTACCAGTTGCAATACGGCTAGTTTAAAAAAAATTAAATGACTTCATTTCTTTCTAAAATATTCCCCTTTAGCAGCAGTACACTTTTGCGTTAGCTGAAACCAGCCCTTAAAGCAAACATACCACTCTTCCTAAACAACTTCAAGAAACTAGATTATTATAATACTCCACTCCTTCATTTCTTTATCTTTTTTGGGAACACAAAGTGCTGGGACACGTCTGTATGGTGAAAAGGCCATGGAGCTGATCCATACGCCATGCAAATATTCAGTTACAGTTTTGCTTTGTCGTGGTGGTAAATTTTTTTCGTTTTGGCCGTTTTTCACGAAATTTTTCAAGAATTTGTGGTTAACAGACACTAACGGTACATATATCGTCTAATGCTATAGTAGCAACATGAGCAGTTCCGTAAAGAAGGAAAAAAAACTTCTAACTAGCCCTGCGAATTCGGACTTTTCTAAGATTAGACTCTGTCGGGAAAAACCCATTGAGCCGACTGGCTTTTCTTTTCAGGGCCATAACAGTAAATTCAAGATTCATTACCTGGTACGATATTACAAACCAAACTTAAAGTACCATTTGGAGGTTTTCCAGAGTTGTTCTGATCAATCGGTGCGTTGTTGTATCTGATCGGAACTAGGTTTATATGGAAACCACCGACAACTAAGTTCTGTTACGTCTAGGTGTCGATATAACATGTTTCGGATTTGACTCTTACAAATGCCCAATGTCGGCTGAATAATCTCGTAAGATCTTCTTCGATCTTGTTCAGACGTTGCTGGAACAGCGGCAGTATTTTCATCAGTTTCACAAGCTGCGACAGGGTCGCGGAAGCGTAGAAGAAATTTCTTTCATTTTTATTAACGACCACAAAACGTGTGGTCCTTAGACTACAGGTTTCGGTGGCGACGCCACAATGCCTTAATCATACTAGGACATGTTGTCAAACGAATCTGAAGATGGTCACTGCTGTCTCAGATGGGTGGTCCAGGGACCACGTGGTTTGTGAACAGTCACGGGAATAAAGGTAGTTTATTTTCATCAGTAACAGCAGGCTTTAGACAAGTGCTTCATTGCATCGTGAAGTTCACCAGCGTCTTCGTATGTGTGCTTACAAAGTGCAAATTCCGCTGCATCTGACGCCGAATTTGTTCTCAGATGAGGCAACCTTTCATCTATCAGGAAAGGTTAAGCGGCAAAATTTTCGGATTTGTCGTTCGCAAAATCTGCACGTTGTCACGAACATGGCAAGAAATTGAATATAGACTCGATATTCTTCGCGCTACAAGTAGTTCGCACGTTGAGGTGTATTGATGATAAATAAATAAATTCTTTGAGATGCTCTATAATGTGGTGCATTTTTCATTGTCGTATCTACTGTGGTTCTTTTTCTTCCTGTGCCTTTGAAATCTGGCAGGTTTGAGTGGGACACCCTCTCTGTTTACACGGGCCGTACAGAAAATACACCTGAAGCCTTTCGCTTCTTACATCAAAGACAGAGTTGTCAAGGTAGTTTGAAGACATGGCTTCTATGGACTTTAAATAAGACATAATTACATTTTTTCGTATACAATACTAACTAAATTTAACGTCCTTTTGTCCTGTTGCTGGAACTTTCTCGAAATTAACTCTGACGCAACACTATCTGAACTCGGCGTGAGCAGTTGTGCTCTGAGGAAAAATGATGAGAAAGGAGTGCAGGATAGCGATGCAAACGATCGGAATACGACCACAAGTATTATCAGCTTCGGATAGGTTGTGGATTTTTTGTTTTCTTTCGCTTTGAAATACACTCCTGCATCTACGATGGCTGTTTGAAAAGTCCGTGCAAAGTCCGAGAGATGGCACCACCGGCGTGTATAGAGGTCACCTTTAGTTAGTAGCATCTTTGGAAAGAACGCGCACCAAGTTTCAGCCATATTGATCTATTTCTTTGTGTTTTCCATTCGTGTGAATGAAGGAAGTCGGGTGAATGTCAAAAAATTGACCAAGTATTTCGTGTGGTGATTAAACATTACTTTATGAAAGCCAAAACATCTCATGAGACTAAAGAGAAGGTTAATAAACATTACGGTGACTCTGCACCTACGATCAGAACAGTTTATAAGTGGTTTAAAATTTTTCGGAGTGGCCGTATGAGCACAAGTGATGCTGAACGTTCTGGACGCCCTGTGGAGGTCACGACTCCAGAAATCATCAACAAAATCCGTGATATGGTGACGGATGACGGAAGAGTCAAGGTGCGTGAGATTGCTACTACTACGGGCGTTTCGAATGAACGGGTACATATTATTTCGCGTAAACATTTGGACATCAGAAAGGTATCCGCAAGGTCGGCTCCGCGATTGCTGACGCTTCACCAGAAACGGAATCGTGTGAAGTGTTGCAAGGATGGTTTGCAGCTTTTCGGGAAGAATCCGCAGGACTTTAAGCGTCGTTTCGTCGCTGTGGATGAAACATGAATACATTACTATACTCCTGAGACCAAACAACAATCTAAACAATAGGTTACCGAGGGAGAATCAGCACCAAAAAAAGGCGAAGACCACTCCTTCGGCCGAAAAGGTTATGGCGAGTGTCCTTTGGGATTTGCAAGGGATAATGCTCATAGACTATCTGGAAAATGGTAAAACTATTACAGGTGAACATTATTCATCGTTACTGGACCGTTTGAAAACCGAGCTGCAAGAGAAACGCCGGCGATCGGACCACAAAAAAGTCCTTTTCCATCACGACAATGCACCAGCACACACCTCAGCAGCTGTGGTCGCAAAATTATTGCAAATACGATTCCAACTCGTTTCACATCCCCCTATTCCCGAGACTTCGCTCCCTCGGACTACTATTTCTTCCCCAATTCGAAGAAATGGCTGCCGGGACAAAGATTTTATTCAAACGAGGAGGTGATAGCAGCTACAAATAGCTATTTTGCATACTTGGATAATTCTTATTATCCGGAAAGTATCAACAAATTAGCGTTGGACGAAGTGTATAAGTGTAAAAGGTGATTATGTCGAAAAATAAGAAAGGTTTTCCGCAAACACGTGAGTAGTTTTTATTTTTTCACGGAGTTTTCAAACGGCCCTCGTATCTTACTCTAACCGACTAATGCGATTCGGAGTTCGCGATCCCAATTTCAGGTTGGCTACCAAACAGCGTACAGGGATGTTTACTGTAGTTTATTTTTGACCGATTCGAAAACTGTAAAATGCTGCCACTACCTGCTCATTAACAGATAGAATATTGCGCTACAGGTTCGCCACAAATAAACAAGTCTTGCAGTTGTTACAGACTGTGTGTGTCTGTCCTGAGTCGGCATTCTACGCACAGTATGCGGAGGGACATGCCCCGCCTGCCCCCCCCCCCCCAGCCGCTCTCTCCCCCCCCCCCCCCCTGTCCTGGCAGTGGCGGACCGTAGGTCTGTTGAGGAGCGAAGCGTTCGTAGTGATTGGAAAAAAGCCTTGGTATACGGTATACCCGTTCATAAGAAGGGTCGACGAACAGGAACACAAAGATATCGGTATATATATATATATACGAGGGTTATTCCAAAAGTAAGGTCCGATTGATTGCCAAATTGAAACCACAGTGAACATCAGAAATGTTTTACTTGTAACAATTAGCTACACCTTTCAGCTACTTCTCTACGTAGTCGCCGTTCTGACTTAGACTTTTGTCATAGCGTTGTACCAACTTTTCAATAGCCTCATCATAGAAGGCAGCCGCCAGTGCTTTCCGCCAATTCTCCACGCTGGCCTACACCTCGTTGTCTGTGTCAAAATGTTGTCTTCAAAGACAGCGGTTCATGTGACCAGAGATGCGGCTGAGAATTGTCGTGAAGACGAAACAGCACGACAGTTATGTAATGTTGGCTGCATAGCTTCAGGCGAAATTTCTCACCAGGCCCTCGTACTTGGCGGCAGACACTATTTTCTAGACATCTTTACGCACTCACTGCGAGCTCAGAAATGAGAAGAGCGACGTGATGCTAACTGGGGTTATACTAGAGACACTACCCAACACATCTGTGCAAAGCTTTATCGGATTTTCATAGTCGTTTCCATTTCGCGACCGATCGGACCTTACTTTTGGAATAACCCTCGTATATATCTCTGGCCATTAACATTGCTACACCAAGAAGAAATAGAAATGATAAACGAGTATTCATTGGACAAATATATTACACTAGAACTGACATGCGATTACATTTTCAAGCAATTTGGGTGCATAGATCCTGAGAAATCAGTACCCAGAACAGCCACCTCTGGCCGTAATAACGGCCTCGATACGCCTGGGCATTGAGTCAAACAGAGCTCGGATGGCGTGTACAGGTACAGCTGCCCGTGCAGCTTCAACACGATACCGCAGTTCAGCGAGAGTAGTGACTGGCGTATTGTGACGAACCAGTTGCCTCTGTCGTTTATTTCGATATCTACCATTTTGTCATCTAGAGAAGGAACTACAGTACAGTCTTCCTCTGTGAAACAGCTTTGGAAAAAGACATTTAGTATTTCGGCCTTTAGTCTGTCATCCTCTGTTTCAGTACCATTTTGGTCACAGAGTGTCTGGACATTTCGTTTTGATCCACCTACCGCTTTGACATAAGACCAAAATTTCTTAGGATTTTCTGCCAAGTCAGTACGAATTCATTGAACGCCTCTCGCATAGCCCTCCTCACACTACATTTCGCTTCGCGTAATTTTTGTTTGTCTGCAAGGCTTTGGCTATGTTTACGTTTGCTGTGAAGTTCCGTTTGCTTCCGCAGCAGTTTTCTGACTCGGTTGTTATGCAAGGGGACAATGTTGTTGTTTCGAAAAAATAAAAACTTGACTTCGGTAGATAAAAAAAACTCAGCCTCATTACTTTCCTCTCACAGACCTCGTGCACGAAAACCACGTTAGGGCTCCTGAGGAGGCGTCCAAACGATCATTGTTCCCGCGCTTCTGTAAGTGAATGGTACTGGAAAGAGCCCTAACAAGTCGCACAGTGATACGCACCCCTTCCACTCACTTGACAGTCATTTCCCTGTTACGGGATATAGATGTAGATGTAGATGTAGATGTCACGAACGCTAGAAGCAATTTCTAGATCAGCAGATTCGGACTGTAAAGCGGGAAGACGCATTAGTGTGCATATTTACCTATGGCACACACAAAATTCAGCAGCCAGAGGCACAGTTTAGTGGCGCCACTTACCAAGTATGTCACAAAATTAATACTAATTACTTTGGAGTCTTGTTCATTGCGCACGCGAGAGGAAAAGGTATAATTAACGATCTACATCTACACGATTACTGTGCAATTCACACTTAAGTGCCTGGCAGGGGGTTCATCGAACCACCTTCACAATTCTCTATCATTCCCCTCTCGAATGGCGCGTGGGAAAAAGGAACACCTAAATCTTCCCTTCCGAGCTCTGATTTCTCTTATTTTACTAACGATGATCATTTCTCCCTACGTAGGTGGGTGTCAACAAAATATTTTCGCAATTGGAAGAGAAAGTTGGTCATTGAAATTTTGTAAATAGATCTCACCGCAAAGAAAACCGCCTTTCTTTCAGTGACTGCCACCCCAACTCGCGTATCGTATCAGTGACACTCTCACCCCTATTGCGCGAGAACACGAAACGGGCTGCCCTTCTTTGAACATTTTCGATGTCCTCCATCAATCCTACCTGGTAAGGATCCCATACCGCGCAGCAGTATTCTAAAAGAGGACGGACAAGTGTAATGTAGGCTGTCTCTTTAGTGGGTTTGCCGCACATTCTAAGTGTCCTGCCAACAAAGCGCAGTCTTTGTTTCGCCTTCCTCACAATATTATCTATATGGTCTGTCCAATCTAAGTTGCTCGTAATTGTAATTCCTAGGTATTTAGTCGACTTGACAGCCCTTAGATTTGTGCGATTTATTGTATACCCAAAATTTATCGGATTTCTTTTAGTACCCATGTGGATGACCTCGCACTTTTCTTTTTTTTTTGGTGCCAATTGCCAGTTTTCGCACCATACAGAAATTCTCTCTAGATCATTTTGTAAATTACAGCGTCATCTGCAAACAATCTAAGGGGCCTGCTCAGATTATCACCTAGAGCATTTATGTAAATCAGGAACAGCAGAGGGCCTATGACACTACCTTGCGGAACGTCAGATATCACTTCTGTTCATGATTTACCGTCAATCACTACGAACTGTGACCTCTCTGAGAGTAAATCACGAATCCAGTCACACGACGGAGACGATGCTCCATATGCACACAACTAGATTAATAGTCGCTTGTGAGGAACGGTATCAAAAGCCTTCTGGAAATTTGCGAATATGGAATCGATCTGAGATCCCTTGTCGACAGCACTCATTACTTAAAGGGAATAAAGAGCTAGCTGCGTTGCGCAAGAACGATATTTTCTGAATCCGTGTTGGTTATGAATCAATAAGTCATTTTCTTCAAGGCGATTCATAATGTTCGAGTACAGTATATACTCCAAAATCCTACTGCAAATTGAGGTCAGTGATAGGGGTCTGTAATTCAATGCTTTACTGCTATTTCCTTTCTTGAATATTGGTGTGACTTGTCTGCAGGAGTGAATCAGAAGGTTTATCCGTCACTGACCTACGAGCACGGTGGATTAGACGTAACCTCGTACCCAGAGACGTAGTCAGCCATTCTAAATTTTTTCACATCCTGTTAACGTTATAAAAGTCGACAATTTCTGTTGTTGATAATTCTTCCGGGTTATGTGGCCGTGGTCCATGGAATACTTCAATTCCTAACGCTTCGTCCAATACTACGTCGGACATCTTCAGAGGTATGGCTGGTCCTGCCGAGTCCTGCCGACTGACAAGTCGGAGAGCGGCCTAAATACCGAGGAAACTGGGCGTGGTCTAGCAGAGAGAAAACTAGTCAAAGATAAAATGTAACTATCGATAATAGTCCGTCATAGATAAAAATCAATTATCGATTCTGTAACGCCACTGTCCATATCTCGCTTAATTTCAAGGCCTCTTCTTTTCTATTAAAATATTAAGCGAGATGTGGACAGTGGCGTTACAGAATCGATAAGTGATTTTTATCCATGACGGACTATTATCGATACTTACATTTTATCTTTGACTAGTTTTCTCTCTGCTAGACCACGCCCACTTTCCTCGGTATTTAGGCCGCTCTCCGACTTGTTAGTCGGCAGGACTCGGCAG
Source organism: Schistocerca americana (assembly GCF_021461395.2). Taxonomy (NCBI): domain Eukaryota; kingdom Metazoa; phylum Arthropoda; class Insecta; order Orthoptera; family Acrididae; genus Schistocerca; species Schistocerca americana. The sequence goes on along the minus strand of NC_060129.1, from coordinate 207,200,646 downwards.
GACCAGCTATACCTCTGAAGATGTCCGACGTAGTATCGGACGAAACGTTAGGAATTGAAGAATTATCAACAACGGTACCATCCGGTCGTGAAAGCCTTCATTGTATGATCGACAATTTCTGTTCCGTTATGAAATTAGTTCCAAGCAAGACGCTTACTTCGGTACAAGCGAATGATAAATGTTCGTACTTAGACTGGCTGGAGACGGATATTGGACAAGCGGGACAGGCAGTAAGCTACGTGGCTGGTGGTGCTCTGTTAGCGCCTGCACACTCGCCCACACGCTGCCCGCCACGCACGTCTGTGCGGCAGGCTGCATACGCGAGTTGAGAACAGGGGACGACCTTTCGTGCCGGGAAACTTGGGTAGCCCTTGTAGCTACCAGGGTGGAGGTGTGCTGAAAAGTAGTCGCTCCGAATTTTGTATGTGCAGACTCTTAGCGCTATTTAAATAAAACGCAATTTATCGGGATTCTTCAGGTCTACATTTGTTTTTCTCAATGCTGTCTCACTGGCGACGAACACATCTGTCCCAGTGACACGCCAATTTGTCGATACAGTGAGTGCAGAGTGTTTGCCTCTGTTTCCGCGGCCACAACCTCTCCCGTGCTTGCACTGCTACGCCACTATCAAAGCGAGGCCCTCGAACGTGTTCTTACAAGGGAACCTCTCCATCGCACCCCCCCTCAGGTTTAGTTATGAGTTGGCACAGTGGATAGGCCTTGAAAAACTGAACACAGATCAATCGAGAAAACAGGAAGAAGTTGTGTGGAACTATGAAAAAATTTGTAAAATATACAAACTGAGTAGTCCATGCGCAAGATAGGCAACAGAAAGGAAACTATGGTCTCAGTAGCGCTGTGGTCCCGTGGTTAGCAGCAGCGGAACGTGAGGTCCTCGGTTCAGCTCTTCCTTAGAGTGAAAAGTTTACTTTCTTTATTTTCGTAAAATTGTGATCTGTCCGTTCGTTCATTGACGTCTCTGTTCACTGTAATAAGTTTAGTGTCTGTGTTTTGCGACCGGACCGCAAAACCGTGCGATTAGTAGACGAAAGGACGTGCCTCTCCAATGGGAACCGAAAACATTTGATCGCAAGATCATAGGTCAACCGATTCCTCCACAGGAAAACACGTCTGATATATTCTATACGACACTGGTGACGGCATGTGCGTCACATGACAGGAATATGTTGTCGACCCACCTAACTTGTACGCTTGGCGAATGGGTAGAAAGATTCTTCTACCTTGCCCGATTTAGGTTTTCTTGTGGATGTGATAATCACTCCCAAAAAAGTGATGAAAACATACGAGTTTGTCACATAAACTGCAACAAATGAATGCAACAGTTTCACAGTCGCACAGTTTTCCCTGTACTCTGTCAAAACATATGTTTTTAACATTTCAATTTTTTCCGTTTAAGTGCAGTTACCTCGCATCGGACGGACGGATAGATAAAAATTGTGTGAAAATAAAAAATTAAACTCTTCGCACGAGGGGAGAATTGAACCAAGTACTTCTCGTTCCGCAGCTACTCACGCTACCCACAGGACCACGGCGCTCCTGAGTTTACAATGTCCTTGATGTTGCCTCTCTTGCGCACGGACTACTCAGTTTGTATATTTTGCTTATTTTTTCATAGTTGCACACAACTTCTTCCTGTTTTCTCGATTGATCTGTGTTCAGTTTTTCAAGGCCTAGCCAGTGTGCCAACTTATGACCAAATCTGAGGCGGGTGCGATGGGGAGGTTCCCTTGTGAGAGTTTTGGAAAGGATTGTTGCAGATGTCCGAGCGTTCGCGAGTGGTACGAACCTGTCATGCTTCCCCGTGTGTGGAGAAACTGTTCTGCTGTCAGAAAGTCGATTCCAGCACGCTGCTTCTCGTGGACCGACATAGTTACGTACACAGGCGTGTTACACGCTACAATTCGGAGCCGTCTAGCGGCAGAAGGCTCAGAAATGTAGAACGTTCAAATAACTTGCGGGTTTGCTGGCGGGTGACTTCGTCGACCACCGCCGATATTCCGACAGGAGCACACCCTGCCATTCTCGAGGCACAAGTGCGAGGAAGAAGGAATGTGCAAGCGTGAAGGAGTACTTCGCGCCTCGGTTCACAGGGCCCACGTTATCTCAGACCCTGAAAGTTTGGCAGCTGAGCTAGCACATCTCCAAGTCACCTTTCGTCAGAATGGTTATAGCGCGAGGCAGATAAAACGTGCGTTGCGCCATCAGCCTTCTGTGCAACGGGTGAGTGACGATAGCAACGAAGTGGCACCCAAGTGTACGGCCTCTTTGCCTTACGCAGGAAGCATTTGCAACAGGATTGGCCGTATTTTGCGGAAATACGATGTGAAATGTGTTTTTCGACCACCTTCTAAGATTAAGACCCTGTTGGCGTCCGTAAAAGATGCTCTCGGTTTGCGTAAGGCTGGGGTCTATCGTATTCCTGGCAGTTGTGGCATGTCACACATCGGTCAGACAATCAGGACTGTGGAAGGCCGGTGTACTGAACATAAGCGTCACACACGCCTACAACAGCCGAGCAAATCCGCTATTGCAGAACATTGCCTTGACACTGGCCATCCTATGGAATACAACAACACGGAGATTCTCGCTTGCACGTCCAGCTATTGGGATAGTGTTATTAAGGAAGCTGTTGAAATCAGACTATCAAGCAACCTTATTAACAGAGATGGTGGATTTTGTTTAAATGCTGCTTGGAATCCGGCTCTGTCTCTCGTCAAAAAACAGAGGGACAGAATTTGTGCTACCTCACATGTTGATTAATAGTAACTATCGATTTTTCTGATGTTGGTTATCCTTGTTTGTGTTGACACTTGCTCTGTGTGTGGTGTCATCCTTGTTCCTCCTCTGTGAACCGAGGTATTAAATTCCCTTGCACATTCCTCCTTCCTTGCATTTGTGCCTCGAGAATGGCAGGGTGTGCTCCTGTCGGAATATCGGCGGTGTTGTCTCACATGTAGGATGTTGATAACGTTGTTTTATTTGGCAAGTTGTAAGATTTTCCACATAAAAAATTGGAAGGAATTAGTTTTCAGCACTCACCAGTACTTATTAACACGCAATGTTGCGGCCAACGGTGGAGAAGCAGAGTGAGGTTGTTGTTGTTGTTGTTGTTGTTGTTGTTGTTGTCTTCTGCTCTGTTGCAGCTGTGTGCGTTGCTCCACCCTCGTGAAGCCTCTTCCTCTCCAAACGACCCCTGCAGCCCTCATAAACTCGGTCAGAATGGTCAGGCCTATCTTTGCACCTACAGTTGGTTTTTTTTTACTACCGACACTTCCCTGCAGCAGAAAACTGACGATTCCTGTATGCCTCGAGATATACGCTGCTGAGCGTTCCATTCTCGTCCTAGAGTTACATAAATTTGTTTTCTCCCTAATTCTATACAGCAGGGGAGTGGCGGAATTCAGCGCACCTAAGGCATTTTGACTGTAACCTATATTCTGTAATATACACAGGCTCCAATTTTCGTCTAACATTAGCCGCATGTGTTCATTGTCACGTAGCTTAAAACCGTAAATATACAGCTATATGTTTTGGAAAAAAAGACGTGCTAATTATGATATTATTACAGTGCGTCATTTTACCCGGCATATGGTGCAATGTACTTAACTCCATACATCGTATAATGCAAAATGTATGTATTGAATGTTATGTTTTTGTAAACGAAACACTGAACAAGGAAGTTTAGAAAAATAAAATAGCGAAAACATCAGGTTAATAAACTATGGAAGAGGTACAACACAATAGTAAGTTTTCTTGTAAAATAGCGACACAAATGAAGACGTCGACTCGAGTATAAGCGTATTCAATCACTGGTCTCGTGTATATCCGTAAAGCAAGTGACGTTTCTTCAGACACGAGTCACAGCTTGCGAGACAACCAAACCCACCGGATTCAGAATGACGCCTAAACGCACAAGAAATACGAAGGACCTTTGAAAGCTCCGTGAAAAAATAAAAACTACTCACGTGTTTGGGGTAAACCTTTTTTTATTTTTCGACATAGTCTCCTTTTAGACTTATACACTTCGTCCAACGCCGTTCTAATTTTTTGAACCCTTCCGAATAATAGGGTATTGTCCAAGTCTGCAAAATATCTATTAGTTGCTGCAGTTACCCCTTCGTTTGAATAAAATCTTTGTCCCGCCAGCCATTTCTTCAAATTTGGGAACAAATAGTAGACCGAGGGAGCCAAGTATGGAGAATAGGGGGGATGTGAAACGAGTTGGAATCCTAGTTCCATTAATTTTGCGACCACGACTGCTGAGGTGTGTGCTGGTGCATTGTCGTGATGGAAAAGGACTTTTTTGCTGTCCAATCGTTGGCGTTTTTCTTGCAGCTCTGTTTTCAAATGGTCCAATGGTGATGAATAATATGCACCTGTAATAGTTTTACTCTTTTCCAGATAGTCTATGAGCATTATCCCTTGCAAATCCCACAGGACACTCGCCATAACCTTTTCGGCCGAAGGAGTGGTGTTCGCCTTTTTTTTGGTGCAGATTCTCCCTTGGTAACCCATTGCCTAGAGTGGTGTTTGGTCTCAGGAGTATAGTAACGTATTCATGTTTCATCCACAGTGACGAAACGACGCTTAAAGTGCTGCGGATTCTTCCTGAACAGGTGCAAACCATCCTTGCAACACTTCACCACGTGCTCATTTCTTTAATAGATGGCCCAATTTTACAAACGTGAGTGCTGTGCATAAATGGGACTTGTGTCCGACAGTGCGCCATCCACCGCAACATACAAGAGCCGTACATCCGTGCAAAGATTGCGAGCAATGGTGGGGCACCGGCGTACGTGGGGCGTTTCAAAAGTCCGAGAGATGTCACCACCGGCGCATATCGACGTCATGTTTATTTAGTAGGATCTTTGGAAAGAACGCACACCAAGTTTCAGCCGTGTTGGTCTATTTCTTTGTGTTTGGCATTCGTGTGAATCGAGGAAGTCGAGTGATCGTAAAAAAATGGACGAAAAAGAATTTAGAGTGGTGATTAAACATTACTTTATTCGAATCCTGTTAATAGCACTGAAACCGGTGCATAATAATACAGTTCAGTTAGTGATGTTCTAACATTCTGCGTGGTGTCTGTCTGTTCCAAGTCGTGTCTCCCTGCCACTTTCGCGCAACGACGCTCTGAGCGTGTTTTTTAGGGGACTGACTAGTTTGAACCTGCGACCTGTTGCTGGTAAGGAGACGCCAGACCACACATGACATGTAGAGTTGAGAAGAGTTCAGTGAGACTAGCGATGATATAACCAAATACTTAATGATTTCAGCGTCAACTCCACTGTACTCCCTGTAAAGGAATCTTAATACTAACTAAATTTAGTGGAAGGGGTTCGAGGCTTTCCTATTTTTGGTTAGCTGGTAAAATAACGTCGAAAAAGCAGTTAAGTTTACCACTGGAAATTTTATTCTAATCACAAAACATTGTTTATAAATTGCGCTATTGATAAAAGGAAATGTTTCAATACAGGATGATAAAAACCAACTGCGTTCAACAAAAATGTGAACGAATATTCCCTGAATGGGTTTCCAAGTTCTACAATGGATCGAAGGATGACCTATGCCATATCACATGTATAATCTAGATTTAAGTTAAGTTTCATAAAAGAGAAAACTATCAAAATGGTCTACAGTGACCCTCAATTATCTTTAATTACTTATTTAACTTGTCGTAAATTACAGTGGCTGATGTGGCTTCTCAGTAATTATATAACAGAAAAATCATCGCATTTCAGATTTTAACTTCTAATAGCAAATGTGAACACCATGAGATTGAATTGACGATCGACACTAGTATTACGCAAAAGGGGGGTGTAACAGATGAGACTTCTGCAGTTCTGAGTGAAGCCTTATGCAGCATCGCGTGCGTTCATTACCTTGTCGGTGGTTAGGCAGCGTCAGGGGGCAGCGGCCGGCGCAGCTCCACACACCTCGCCGTCTCGGAAGTAACTCTCCCCTAACTTCTGCTTACTACAATTTACCGAAGTTGGTTAAAAAAAAAAAAACTATCTGGCTGTGTTTTCATCTGACCAATCAGTGTCTCAATGTTAACCTTAAGCTCCGCCTACAAAAAATCTGTCTATCCAATGAGAAACGTTATACTCTTCGTGGTGGGGCAATGTTTTTAACGTTTGCAACGTAACAGAGACGCGAAAAACTCTCACGCTAAAACTTGCAGCTGGTGTGGCCCTTTTAGTGTTATTGTAGGATCTGTGCTGTTCTTCTGGAGGGCTCTATCTTTTAACATGGGCTGGGGGGATGGTCCTGGCGGTCGGCCTACAACAGTTAAATTATTATAGATTTGATATTGTACTTAACAGAAATAAAAATCTCACCCACAGAAGATGAGACAAAACGGTGGAAACATGTCTGGGTAAATATAAAAATAAAGTAAAGCTCATTTTCAAAAGAACCCAGTTTCCCCGTACAGAGCCACGCATGCACTCACGAGAGATGAAGCTGAGCATCCGGTGGGTCAGCGACGGTGCGGCGTACCCCGAATTGCTTCCCCTGGCGCCTGGCGCCTGGCGTGTAAACGTCACGTCAGAGCCGACGTTTGTTGTGAACGGCTGAGGCGTCTCGCAGACTGCGTGGAGTGGCGTGGAGTGGCGCTCCAACACGATAACGGCCGCCCTCGTTCTGCTAGACTCGCAAAGAACGCTGTACGGGGAGCCGTCCACCTGATTCTGCACCTTTTCCGCTCTCTATCGAACAACCTTAGAGGAACTTTGCTTCCGGGTGAAAATGTGATCCAAACATGGTTCGAGGAGTTCTCCACCCGAGAACCACGGTTGCGGAATCGAGAAGTCACCTCCACGTTGGCAGACCGCTGTAAGTAGGAAAGCAGAATGTATTATTTACATGCATGCTATGAGTTCTTTTGGTCGTGTTCGAAAGCGGGCACTGCGACATCCGCAACTGTGATACGTATTGTGTAAATTGGACGGCGAGGAGCGCGAAAGGATATGTATTTTTCCAAAGCTGTTTCACAGAACAAGACTGCAGTGTAGTTCCTTCTCTAGATTGTCGCACAGATGACAAAATGGTAGATACCGAAATAGACGACAGAGGGATAGAGAAACAATTAAAATCGCTCAAAAGAGGAAAGGCCGCTGGACCTGATGGGATACCAGTTCGATTTCACACAGAGTACGCGAAGGAACTTGGCCCCCTTCTTGCAGCGGTGTACCGTAGGTCTCTAGAAGAGCGTAGCGTTCCAAAGGAGTGGAAAAGGGCACAGGTCATCCCCGTTTTCAAGAAGGGACGTCGAACAGATGTGCAGAACTATAGACCTATATCTCTAACGTCGATCAGTTGTAGAATTTTGGAACACGTATTACATTCGAGTATAATGACTTTTCTGGAAACTAGAAGTCCACGAGACTCAAGAGGTTCCCAGGTAGATGCCGTGTTTCTTGACTTCCGCAAGGCGTTCGATACAATTCCCCACAGTCGTTTAATGAACAAAGTAAGAGCATATGGACTACCAGAGCAATTGTGTGACTGGATTGAAGAGTTCCTAGATAACAGAACGCAGCATGTCATTCTCAATGGAGAGAAGTCTTCCGAAGTAAGAGTGATTTCAGGTGTGCCGCAGGGGAGTGTCGTAGGACCGTTGCTATTCACAATATACATAAATGACCTTGTCGATGACATCGAAAGTTCACTGAGGCTTTTTGCGGATGATGCTGTGGTGTATCGAGAGGTTGTAACAATGGAAAATTGTACTGACATTGACGAGGATCTGCAGCGAATTGACGCATGGCGCACGGAATGGCAATTGAATCTCAATGTATACAAGTGTAACGTGCTGCGAATACATAGAAAGATAGATCCCTTGTCATTTAGCTACAATATAGCAGGTCAGCAACTGGAACCAGTTAATTTCATAAATTATCTGGGAGTACGCATTAGGAGTGATTTAAAATGGAATGACCATATAAAGTTGATCGTCGGTAAAGCAGATGCCAGACTGAGGTTCATTGGAAGGATCCTAAGGAAATGCCTTCCGAAAACAAAGGAAGTAGGTTACAGTACGCTTGTTCGCCCACTGCTTGAATACTGCTCAGCAGTGTGGGATCCGTACCAGATAGGGTTGACAGAAGAGGCAGAGAAGATCCAACGGAGAGCAGCGCGCTTCGCTACAGGATCATTCAGTAATCGCGAAAGCGTTACGGAGATGATAGATAAACTCCAGTGGAAGACTCTGCAGGAGAGACGCTCAGTAGCTCGGTACGGGCTTTTGTTGAAGTTTCGAGAACATACCTTCACCGAGGAGTCAAGCAGTATATTGCTCCCCCCTACGTTTATCACGTGAAGACACCATGGGGATAAAATCAGAGAGATTAAAGCCCACACAGAGGCATACCGACAATCCTTCTTTCCACGAACGATAGGAGACTGGAATAGAAGGGAGAACCGATAGAGGTACTCAACGTACCCTCCGCCACACACCGTCAGGTGGCTTGCGGAGTATGGATGTAGATGTAGATGTAAAGGAAAGGAAAGAGGAGGAACAAATGACGTCAGCTACATCGGGACTTTGCGCGGAATCGTCGGCGGCGAGTAAAACTGTGTGCCGGACGGGATTCGAACCCTGGTCTGCTCTCACAAGGAAGTCGCGTTAAGCCCTGCGCCACGCGGACAATGGGGGAACTGTGCTGACAATCTCTGCTCGATGGGCCGCGAATCCCGCCCGCACGTGTGTGTGTGTGTGTGTGTGTGTGTCTGTGCGCGGCTGATTCCGCACATACTCCCGGTGCAGTGGATATGAGTACTTCCTTCCCTTCGCTCTCCGTTCTCACTCCTGCCTCCTTTAATTTACGTAAAACAATATATCGTTCAATTTTTGCTGTGTTAGATACGCACCAATCCAATACGTGTGTGCCTTTTTCTCACTGTCGCCCCTGTTATTTCTCTTTGCAGGTAAGTCGCCGCAGCCTCTGGCCACATCGGCAGACCGATGGTGTGTGGTGAGTACGGCGAGTTTTCGACACGCACGCATGTAGTCTCCGCTCGGCCCCGTAAGCGGAGAGCACTTCTGCCGTAGCGACCTTTTGCACCGTTCCCCTGTTTCACTCCCGAATGTCGCGTCGGAAAAATGACGGGTTGGTAAGCGCCCGAAACATCTCCCGTCTGTCTGTCTGGCTGGCTTTGTCCTTGTGCTCGTCTCGCGCTGCCCAGCCAGCCGTCAGAAGCCCGGGTGGCCTCCGTCTGTAGCGCGGACCGCCGCGAGGTGCGCGGGCAGAGAGGCAGAGAGTTTCGTGGCCAGGGGCGTACAGGAAACTCACAGAGACCGGCCTGCAGGTAGCTGGAATTGTGGAAAGCGGCCAGAAGGGGGCTGCCAGTTACACTCAAACAATGTCATCTTATTTAGTTGTCCAAACAATGCCTTAAAAGCACAAACACATTTAAAAACTGCTGAAAGCCATTAACTTAAAATTCAGACTCAAAACAATATTTATAAGGCAGAAGGCCTCACGTAAGTTAGTTCTACAACTTGGCTGAGGGCTCACAATTTATGACTGCAGGAAAAATTAAAAAAAAAAAGAGCACAAGGCAGAAGGCCCCACACTGTCTGATACTTGAAACACAAGAACTTCAATTTAAAAACGGCTGAAGGCCGATTACTCAAACCAACTAAAATAATTTTTGTAGGCAGATGCCCCAAAGGTTTATGTTTAAACCTTGTTTTACGCACGCTGAAGGCCCAAATAATCAAAGATTTAACAAGTAAGGAGTAATTTTGAAAGCAGCTGAAGGCCCATTATTGAAAATTCAACTAAAAGCCTACAAATTCAAAGCATCGGCTACGAGCCATTGAAATCCACAATCAAACACCAATAAGAGAAGGCAGTAGGTTTCCGGGGGTCGGTCTGCACCGTTCGCTTAGGAGAGACAGGTAGTCGGCCCAGCTGTGTCCGATGCACCCAGTGACGCGGTCGGGTAGCAGTGTCGTCCTGTCACGGGTTAAGCCTCCTCCACTTTTGCCTCTCCGTAGCCAGTCTTTCCATTTCTGAATATTTGTCTCCTTTTATACTGTCGAGCATTTGATATCTCGGTTTTCCTCTTCCCCTTTTCCCCTCCACCATTCCTTCTATTCCTTCCTTCAATAAACAGTCCCTCCTCAAACAATGTCGAATTCAGTTCCGTTTTCACTTTCTGATGACTTTCAGCACGTTTCTTTCTTCTCCAACTCTTCTTAATACTTCTTCATTCCTTGCTCGGTCTCACCATTTCACTTTTTCCATTCTCCTCCATATCCACATCTCTAATGCCCCCAATCTTCTCTCATCTTCCTTCCTCAATGTTCAGGTCTCCGCACCGTACAATGCAACGCTCCAAATGTAACATTTGGCAAGTCTGTAATGGTACTTTGACTACCGCGCCTCCGCCAATACAAAGTTATGATTGACGATCGCGCACGCAGAAGAGCGCTGCGCCAGCGACCGATTTTTATAAATATTTGTTTTTCTTTTTTTTTACTTTTGCGCAGGTGTTTGTTTTTAACTACTGATTCCTCAGATTTTTATTTAGTAGTCCACAAAGTAATTTCTGTTTCCTCTCGAATCCTTCTTTTGCCATTGCAATTCTTTTCCTAATTTCTGTCGAACAATACATATAATCCATCATTACACTTCCCAAGTAATTATTCACTTGCCCTACTTCCTCTCCCCCTATTTCCATACGGCATTTTCTCCACTTTCCTCCAATTACCGTGCTTTTCGTTTTCTTCTTGTTAATCTTCATTCCGTATTCTTCTGATTTCGTGTTTAGATCGTCTAACATTTGTTCCATCTCTCTTGCACTCTCTGCCATCACAACCGTGTCGTCTGCAAATCTTATACACTCCACTCTCGGACCCCCTATACAAACTCCTCTCCTTCCATCAAAACTTTCATTAATAATTTCCTCCAGATAGATACGGAACAGTGTCTAATGTACTGTAATATTTAGAAGAGGTATCGATTCCCAAAAAAGTCTTACCGCTAGAATGCGAATAAAGGGTTCTGGTGAAAATTGTAACGCCTACGAAACAGGTTACACTTCTAGCGATCGAAATGAGAAGAAATGTGTGTCTTCATTGACTACAATTAGTTAACGAGAATTTTAATTAAGACCTTGAAATTGTTCGATGAAATAACGTGGCCAACTGTCCGAGTAAGGTCAAAAATTGAGGAATTGGTTGCATCGGGTTGAAATTGAGTTTACGTGCCTAACCTGTTCTTGCACTAAGTACAGTTTCAGGCAAGACACGGGCGAGAACTCGGTTGAAACGGCAAGATATAAAACGTTTGAAAGCCACTTAACATCACACTGAACACTTTGTAATAATTCAAAATCAAAATTAACAAGTAACGCGGCAGTGTTAACTCTCTTTAGGTTTCACTGAGTTTCTTTCTAATACACAAGACTCATTACCAGAAATATAACTCGACACCGAATAGTTGACAGTAAGCATCAATGGAAACTGCCAACGCCGGAACTACGCAAACTGACAGTCACACAACATCGTGATATTGCCACTTAACTCACCTTGCGTGCGTTTGCCGCCGGTACCACAATATAAAAGACTCGCTCTAAAGACCGGACAGTTAAGAGAAATCAAAGAATTATTTCAGTAGAATTCCTGTCTACAGAGCACTGTTTGCTAAGGCCATTTCTGAGGCTGAAATTTCAGATACGCAAGTACCGATTTTTAACAATTATAGGAAGAGGCCGCTGAAACTTAAGTTATTCGACCGGTATTTTACCATAGATGTGCACAAAAATAAAAATCGTGTGTGTACGTAGGTGTAAATAGAGGTGAAAAGGAAGTAGACAACCACACACACGAGAAAAGTTTCCCTCTGTCTCTACCAACATCTACCCCACGTGCTCTGCTACAGAAGACACACAGAAGTAACGACGCTTCGTGAAATCGCATTGTAGAGGCGCCAATATTCAAACGTTGCACATGGTTCATTTGCTGTAACTGATCCAGCTACAATGGCGTAACTGCTAGCTCACTGATGTCTGCAGAGGAAAACAAAACATAGCTGTGTCGAACCCTTAGAGGACAACGGACAGACTGTACACTGCGTTATTTGTTGGCGTCGCTTACAGGTTCACTGTTGTCTAATAGGAGTAAACTTAACTCACCTTGCGTGCGTTTGCCGCCGGTACCACAATATAAAAGACTCGCTCTAAAGACCGGACAGTTAAGAGAAATCAAAGAATTATTTCAGTAGAATTCCTGTCTACAGTGCAGTGTTTGCTAAGGCCATTTCTGAGGCTGAAATTTCAGATACAATTTTACGCTGTGTGTGTCTGTTAAAGAAACGTGGCATTTTTTTTGTACATACAGCTCAGGTCGTTCGCCGTGTTGTGCGCGGAGTTGTATTTTTTATGACACCGTCACAGTTAGTCGAACCTAGACCACCGGCGGCACTTATTACATAAGTACATAAAATTATAAAGTAATGCTAATTAATCTTTTGAAATTTCCTTTGGTAGAGCAGTTAATTATAATAACTCGTCAGATAATGGCCTTATCAGAAAGATGATGGAGGCAATGTAATTTGAAATAGGACGTTGAATTACGTTTCAACAATTACCTTTCGTTGGGACAACAATTACCTTTCGTTGGGACAACAATAAGATTTATTTTGTGGCTTTTTCACGAATTTAACGTGCCATTCTTTATCATCAATGCGACACACAATGATTACGATAGCGACAGGATCCCACTATTGCTAGTGACCACTTAGAAGGATGATTAACACTGGATGGGAATCAGAAGTTGACCAAAAAATTCTAATGTTCAGTGAAACGAATCAACTGCGTTGGCAAGTCTTTTGTCTCAGTTGTAAGGTGGAGCTGCTGCAGATGCGACAACGTGAACTGGTGACTGATCTTATTATGAGAACAATTAAATACGTGAGGCCATAAAGCAGTCTGCTTCCATCAGTGACTCCGTATGTGGGAGAGATTAGCGGGACTGGGGAAAACCGCCTAACAGGCGAGTACCTGTTTCCCGAGCAGCTAAATCTTTTCAGCCAGAAATACTCGCTCTTGCTACGACGCAAAGAGCTAAAACCGGCACGATCTCAGTTTTCCCAGCGAAAGATACTCATTAGGAAGAAGTGTTTTGAAACATTTTTCGGCCTGACAGGGGGACGCTGTTCCAAGTGAACACATTTGCGACAGAAATTTAATCTGTTCTTTTACGTTCCTGGCTAACCACATTCTCGGTAATTGCTACATATTCGGAAATGAACAGCTAAATAGTTGTGACAAGCGAGGAATATAAATTTAATTCCAGCTCGTTTGTCTGGTAGCAGTTTTGAGATGCGTTATTAGGTTCCTGCCTAACCGTACCCGCGGACGTCGCCACATTTCAGGAAAAGACCGAATGTTTGTGACGGCCAATAATAAGATATGCATATATGTATTAAAGTGTTTAGATTGTAATGTAGATTGCGGTCGGCATTGTTTGTAAAAAGGTAAAAGACATTTGATAGACTGTTGGTGTCGCGTGTATTCTGTACACTCGTAAATGAGGCTGACACATACGCAGGCATAAATGTTAATAAAAGTGGGAACAGTTTTGCTTGCAGTGGTTTAATTACGTTACCCATACAGGCGGCTAGCTCGAATATAATCGGAAGTAGCGTGAAACTATTGTTATTGCACGAAAAATGCAATTGTTGCGAGGAGAGAGGCTACGCACCGTAAGGACATGTACTCGCGATAAATAATTTCCGTTGTATCACACTGGCTTGAGCTTGGATATGCATTTACTTGACAGAAATAAATTTAATTGCCAACTCAAAGATATCGTTGAGCAAACCTAAGCCTTGTTGCCTACCGCAGTTAAATTTGTCTCTGGAATTCCGTAAAAAATCTGATAAAATGAACATCGCAAATATTAATGCTCGAAAATTATCATCAATATTCGAAGCATTTATTATGTTGAGGGTCAAGCCCAATATTGAATATTTTAATTAAATTCCACGCGATGGCCGCCTGGCGCCATTACGACAAAAGAAAGTCAGATGGGCAATCATCTACAAAACTCACTGTAAAAATTTATTTTCACTTAAATATTTCCACAGGGGTTTCGAATAAGAAAATGAGAAATTCACTTTTTACTATGTATTGTAACACAAGATACGTACATCGAAGTCTTCTTTAACCTTAATGAGATGTCAGTGGTTGCAAAGAATATCTTTAGATTATATAGTTACTCTTTGATGCTGAAATATATATTTTATTAACATTTTAATGCAAAAATATCATTAACGAGTTGCAGGATTTATATTTATCTTTCGTATTAGCTGCGGTTTTTATCGACAGAAATACACTCAGATTTGAACTTTCTTTACACTTCACATTTACACGTGTGGTGTAGGTTTAGTTTGATTTTTGTAGGGCTTTCCAGGAGGTGTCACAAGGGACTGCAGAACTGCACTGCCGGCCGTTCCAGCCGCAACAAATCCGTCGTTTGCTTTCAAACCAGACAGGAGTCACAAAATCGAAGAAATTCTTATGTATGTATGCGAAGCTGCCTAGCAGAGCAGACACTGAGGTAGCGTCGGCTGCTCTCGAGACACTTTCGAAATGAGTATTGTACCGTGGCCCACACCACGCACACACTGCCTTGCCTAGCACTTCAGTACTATGTAGTTGGGACAGTAAGTTTTGCGCACGGTTTCCCAGTTAGTCGCGTTCGACGTAGCTCAGTGTCGTTAAGTGTGTCGGCGGTCTTACGTGGCAACCAGTCCTAGTTCCGTGCCGATACGATTAGACACAGGAAACACCTCGACTCTGCAGGGAGTCTGCTACATAACTTACAATGTAGTTTCCAAATCAGTTGGCACAGGTGGTCATTGCAATAGTTCTAGCAATTAGTATTGACAATGCAATGGCAAAATATACTGGGTCTGCAACTTTGCTTCCGCCGTTTTTTCTTGAAGTTCGGGTCTTTATTGTGCAGAACTTGTAAAGAAATTATGGTTCATGCTATTGCCCATCGCTGGCTAGTACATTCTCCCATATTTTGGATAGCATACGAATCCCGTGGCGGAAGAACGGTGCGTCTTTGGTGGGGATCCACGAATCAATTCAATTTTGCACCTGTTCATACGATCGGAAGTGCTGGTCAGCCAGACTGTATGCCACTGATCGGAAAAGGTGGCAGTGAGAGAGCAACGCATGGAGAACACGGCGAGAGGGATAGGACTTGTCATTTCAATGTTTCCATGAGCATTTTGACGGGTTGTGCGAGCACTGACCTGCTGCAAAATTACCTTTACGTGTCTCTCGCTGTATTGTGGCCCTTTATGTTTCAGTGCTGGGCTCGAACGCATCACTTGCTTTCGATAGTGATGTGCTGTGACTCTCTTCGTCTGTTTCAGTAGCTACCAAAACGTTCTGTCTTCCCCCGCCGTGCAGGTCTCTGTCATCAGAATCAGCGTTTTGAGGCGTTGAAAGCACTCCCTTGCACGTTCTTCCACTAATAGTTCCCCCACCACTGGTCTCACCCAGCGCTTTAAGAGCCTCAGCCACACATTTCTTCATGTTAAGGCAGAAAATTACAACTTGCCGCAAATGGCGAGAAATGTGTATGTAAGTTGACGTACTTAGTCGAGAATAACCTTACGATGCAATCACAAATAGACTAATATTTTTATGGCATTACGTTTACAGATGCGTAAGCTCATTGTATTACACTTATGAGCAGCCACCTGAACCAGACTTGCCGCTGCTGCCGCCTATTGTAAAACGGCGGAAGCAAAGTTGTGGAACTAATGAGGTAAAGGCGGGACAGACGCCGCACACTTTTCAAATTAATTTTTATCAATATATAAACACTTAAACCGTAGTAAAATTAGGCAAGATTGATGTTTGAACATTGTTTTTTTTTATTATAGATACCATCGCATTACAAAAAACTTTATAACAAAGGAACAGTCTTATGATGTAAAAAGGCTTGTAAATTTCAATTGCCGGCCGCTGTGGCCGAGCGGTTCTAGGCGGTTCAGTCGGGAACCGCGCTGCTGCTACTGTCGCGGGTTCGAATCCTTCCTCGGGCATGGATGTGTGTGATGTCCTTAGTTTAGTTAGGTTTAAGTAGTTCCAAGTCTAGGGGACTGATGAACTCAGATGTTAAGTCCCATAGCGCTTAGAGCCATTTGAACCATTTTTTGAAATTTCAATTAATTAGTAAGCGCCGGGCAAGATGCCGCAGAAGGGGGAGGGACAGATGACCAATGGCAAAATACATTGAAAATGACATTGACCTTGATTTTTGTTTTTCAAGTTTATTTTTAAGTCGTCCACACAAACGACACATGTTGTCATAGAGAGTCCACGATTTCGTGAAGTCACCAAGAACATCCTACTCTTTGAGTTCAGTCAGCGGTAGACGTTGTTTCTTGGTAAAGTTTAAGGCAATCTACACATTCGTTTTCTTTGAAATTTAATTCATCGGAGACACTACCGTGTAGGAAAATATCATCATCATCTTCTTCTGAAACTGGCTTCAGACGGACGCCTCTTTGGCGGTTTTTTTTCCCCCTTCTGGTTTGGGGATTTGGGTTCTTTTAGCTACTACAATTTTGTGGGCAAGAGCTTTTCCTTTCTTGTTTCTTTCGGTGATGTTCTTTCTTTTTGTTGCTATAAAATCGTCTGATGCTATACTTGTTTCTCATTGCTTTCTTTTGGATTGATTTCTCTGAGACAGTATAGGAACGGGTGAAATCTTTTCCAGCAATTTTGATGGAGTCTCTCCGTGAGTTGTCATTCAGACAGCAGCTGCCTCGATTAGTAGCCAAATTTGTGCAATGTTTGCAGGTAGGCATCTGTCCCACAGTAATGGCGCGTCATCTGTCCGTTTTCGTAGGGACGGACGCCGCGCCCCTCATTTTCACCAAAGACGTTATCGGAAGAAGCCATTACAAGACCGACGTAAGGTACAATGTTTCTACTGCACAATCTAAATGAAAGTTTTAAGCTACTAGCCGCGTATCTACTAGTACATACTATGAAGCCGTCGGCTCACGGACCGTGCATCCGTGGAATAGCACGTTCGGGAGTCTTTCCGAACGTGCAGAGCCAATATCTGGCATCTCAGATATTCTGCGCGTCGACCAATGAGATGGCGCAACGCCGCCTACGTCACACGCACGCCGTCTCCCTTCAGTACAGAGCTGTGAGGCGCCATATTGGCATTCATTTCAAGCTTATATGTATATATGCCGTTCCGAGCACTAGAAAATTGAGAATCACTGGAAAATTCGTTGTTAACTGTGTGATTCGTTCCAATAAAATAATGAGAAAGATATTCGTGGCAAAAGAATTATTGCAATTTGTGTATAATGAGAGTAGGCTATTTGAAGGCAGCGACACACTGAAGATCCACATAAAACGCATTGTTCTTGGTACAATTTGTTATATTGGTAAATAAAATTTAATTATATCTACGATTAAAGTTTTTAGCAAGTGGTAAGATATTATTATTCGATACTAAATGCATGATGTTGGTTTAGCGTTATCGGTTGGTTTAGCGTAATGAGTAGCTTTACTGCCTTCGAATGAGTTTATTTTGTTGGGGCGGTGGTTCGCGTACTGACACAACCGATTTTTTTCCCACTAACATTCGCGTTTTTATTAGGTTCTGATACTTTGTAGTCTGCTTTAGGCAGTGGCGCGGCACGGACCTGCTGTCCCGGCCGCGGGCGCGCGTGAACGAGGAAGTGTTTACACCGCCGGTACTCGCGCGTGTTGTTGTCTGACTCGATCGCCATGGCACACAATTTTCGAAAGACTACGCTCCAATTTACGTTCGACAACGAATTTGCCAGACCCAAAGCTTTCGAAATAGAGCGTTTTTTGAGGGAAGAAGTTCGTTTACCTGCTGCAGACATAATTGGAATACACCTGTCCATTGTAAGCAGTACAATGTACGTAAAGATGACCGATGAAGCTGCGTGTGAAAGAACTCTCTCTGCTGCACAAAGAGGCTTTAAATTTCGACACTCTGATGGCCATATCAGCGATGTAACAGTAGCTCCTTCAGGATTGGGTGTGAGGGTCATTCGGATCTTTGAGTTGCCGTTTGAGGTGCCAGAATCGATGGTTACTGAATCGCTGCGACCGTATGGAACGGTACTTAGTCATACGCCTGAGCGCTGGGCTAGTTTTAATACCTATCCTGTGCTAAACGGCGTGCGACAGGTGCGGATCGTCCTTACTAAACATATCCCGTCTTATTTATACATTGGCGGATGTCGAGCTATTGTGATCTACGATGGCCAGCCACGCACCTGTTCTGGCTGTGGTGGAGAAGGACATATCCGCTCGGAGTGCATACAACGCCGCGTCGTGCAACTGCCACGTGGAGAAGCGCCACAGCGAGAAGTTCCCACGCAACTGCCGATGACGTACGTGTCGGTGGCCCGCCGGGAAGTGTTGCCAAGTTCGGAGCGTGACAAGGACGTGTTTATGCAAGAGCAGACCGAGTTACGGGAGCACGGAGGTGACTCGGAGAATGACCCTGCACCCATGTCACGACAGTTGAGGGAGGAACCTTCCGAAAACTCACATGTAGCAAGAGACGTGGAAGTGGATGTCCAGACGGTGGCGCCGGCAACGGACCAACGAACGACCGACGAACACAGTGAGGCAGCAGAGGGCAGGGCCCGCAAACAGCGATCGCCGAAGCGTCGCAAAAAGCGTCGCCATAGTTCGGGTGACACGTCCCCCCCTAGCCTAGGGGACACGGAAGGTATCCTAGCCGAAGAACTGTCTGACACAGAACACGTGTCATCAGAGGACGCTGACAGGATTCCGTCCGATGGTGACCGGATGTCCTGCCTTTTAGATGGTCCCTCTTCATTGACACCGACTGACCCAGCGCTGCCGACGAAGGAGTCAGGGACACCAATGTCCCGGCAGCCACGTCGAAATACATCAGAGGACGTTTCTCGGATGGATGACCACTGCGACTGGGCGGAACCAGTCGAAGACCTACAGGAATTGCCACCCCCAAATGATGACCACTCACCTACAGGATGCACACCACGGAACGACAACGAAGGAGGGCAGCCCGTTGGCGGGCACCCCTCTGAGCACGAATAGTGGACTACAGCCCTTGGAGTTCTCAATGACATGACACGAGCATGACAACAGCGACAACGAACCAAGCATATAAGGTGGGCACAGTGAACATTAACACCGCACGTTCGCTTGCAAAGATGCAACTTCTCCGGGACATGATTTACGCCACAGACGTTGATATTTTGCTGATGCAGGAAACCTTCAATGCTGCTTTTCCCGACGTGCATGGATATAACGCTTATCTAGCGCCGACTCCAGATGGAGGACGTGGCACAGCGATACTAGTCCGGGAAGGGATTCCGATGTGTGACCTCGATTACCTTCCTTCGGCTCGGGGTTTGGCTATGACCGTGAACGGCATTCGTATCGTCAACATCTATGCACCCTCCGGATCTGACAATCGACAGGCGCGTGCACGATTCTACTCGGAGGAGATTGCCCCCCTATTCCATGGGAGGTATGACCACATCTTGGTAGGGGGGGATTTTAACTGTGTACTCACACCGAAGGATCAAACTCCTAATTTCAGCTCCTGCCACGCATTGAACACGATCTGCCGGGACATGGCCCTTATGGACACGTGGGAAAAGATCCATGGGCAGCGGGAGGGCTACACGTATTTTACTAGCCACTCGGCGAGCAGGCTGGATCGGATTTACGTTTCTGACGGACTAAGAGATCACGTGTTGGCTGCTGAACGTTGGCCCACAGCTTTTACGGATCACCTTGCGTATTTATGCACGTTAACCCTCCCACGGCAGCGGGTCTGGCGGAGTCGTAGTTCCTGGAAACTTAATTCATCCTTATTGGTGGATCTCGAATGTCGCCAGCGGATCGAAGAAACATGGCAGACTTGCACTCGCCGTCTGCCGCTGCACCGTACGGTTCTTTCGTGGTGGCTTCAGTGCGCAAAACCGGCGATACGCTCATAACGTATGGCAAGGAAAAAGCGAAATGGCTCCGAGATACACTTGACTATTACTACATGGTGCTCCGCGACCTGTCCTCCAGGGCCCCATCGCCCGAACGTCAAGCGGAAGTCCATCGCATTCAGGCCTGCATTTTATCGATCACGAGACGTCGACTGGAGGGACTTTCGATCCGTGCTCGGTGCTTGGACAACGTCGATGGAGAACGTATTGGCATGCATCATGTGTCCAAGGGACATGCGCGTAATCGCCGATCCCTAATCACAGTCCTCCATGATGACGATGGTCGGCCCTTGACATCACAACAGGCCATTGCTGCTGAGTTTCTGGAGCATTACCGCCTCCTTTTCGCTGGGACGCCGACGGACAATCGGACAGAAGAAGAAATTTTGCGACAGATGCAAACGGAGGTGGATGGTCCGGATGCAGAGGTGCTATTGGCACCCCTAACGGAAGATGACATCCGGGGCGCACTCGCGAAGGGTGCGGTGCATAAATCCCCCGGGCCAGATGGGTTGACACTCGAATTTTACCGCGCATTTGCGGATTTAATGATGTCCCAGTTGGTATTGATGTATAACGAGTTATTGAGCCCTGACACGGATGTTCCGTCGCAGTTCATGGCGGGACTGCTTATACCAATACCAAAATCGACAGCGAGTGACAGCGCCCATCAATTTAGACCGCTCACGATGCACAATACTGACTATAAGATCTTTGCGCGAATGTTGGCGGCAAGGCTCAAGATTGTAATATCCAAAACAATACCACCAGACCAGGCTTGTCTAGGGGTTCGGAGCAACATACATTCTATCCTCGGCGAATACCGTGACGTAATTTCCCTGACGGAAGCTTGTCGCATGCGAGCGGCGTTCGTATCGGTGGATTTTGATCGTGCCTTTGACAGGATCAACCATGATTTCCTTGACTCGACCATGCGACGCATGGCGATACCACAGGATTTTATTACCGTCCTCATGCGCCTCCTTCGCGGCGCTTCTTCGACGGTGAGAGTCAATGGCAGGGAGGTAGGAACGATTCCTGTTCGCAGCTCAGTTAGGCAAGGATGTCCCTTGTCGATGATACTGTTTACAATAGCGCTCGAACCATTGATGCAGACTCTTAGACGGACTCTAACAGGCGTCCGACTCCGTGCGAGCTCCTTCACGTGTCGTGCATATGCCGACGACTTGATGATACTCGTCCGGTCGGAGAACGAAGTAAGTCAGGTGGTTACCCTTCTTACTACGTACGGGGTAGCTGCGGGAAGCAGGGTCAACATGAATAAAACCAAGATCATGCACATCGGTCGAGGGCTGGACGCTCTGCGAAGTCCGTTTACGACGGTGGACATCTTGCGATGCTTAGGTGTCTTGTTCACCCGATCGCTACGGCAATCAGCGGCGGCGAGCTATCGACGTCTCCTCCAGAACGTCCGACTGCACATACGCAACAATTCACTCCGAACGCACGACCTGCTCCAAAGGGTGGACTACACTAATGTTCACCTGGCCTCGCGACTGCCGCACTTGGCACAGCTACTGCCAATGCCACAAGGTCTCGCTGACAGATTAATGGCGGCCTTTGGATACTATGTCAGCCAAGGAATGCTGTTTAAGATCAAATACGAGACTTTAACTCTCCCATACCACTCTGGAGGACTTAACCTCACGGATGTGCGGAACAAGGCTCTAGCTCTATACCTGCGAGCGACGCTACGAACTTGGAACCAGCGGCAACACGCCATCACGTCGGCCATCCTGGATGTGCTTCTTCCCACGTCCTTTGAACCACCGGTAGCAGTAGGCACCATCTCGCCTTCGTTTTCTCACGTCGCGCGATTTTTTGTTGATTTTAGTTATGTTCAGTTACAGATACCTTCTACCAGAATCCCCACTACCCGTGAGATATATCGATACTTGCGGCGTCGTCATGGCAGCAATGTTGTCGAACTTAAATACCCAACACGAAACTGGCAACAGATTTGGCGAGCTGTCCACACACCTCTCCTCACCACAGCAGCGCGATCGTCATGGTATACACTAATCAACCGCAAGACAGTCAACCGCCAACGATTGTACGACATTCGCATGGTAGATTCCCCACTCTGCCTTATATGTGGCATGCAGGACACCGACGAACATTCTCTGCTGTGCGGTGAGGCAAAGGATGTTTGGCGGCTGACGCAACGCATCATGGCCCTCCTCCGACGCACCGACGAATCCGCGATCACGACGGACGCTTTATTTTTCCCTGACCCTGTCTTTTTCCCCTCACACAAAACATCGGCAATCCGATGGATTGGAGGACACGCATCACACTACGTGCTCTCGCGGACCTTGATATCGGGCGTGGACTATTGGCATTATCTACTTGAACAATACGAAATCATCAGACGCCACTCTAAATATAAAACGCATTTTGCGAACTTTCTAGGCAGCATGTTTCATAACCCCCCGAAGCGGTGGGGAGTCCCAGGTTTACGTTGGATCGAGGGATAGGATGTACTCCCAGTGAAGTGACGAGGATGTCACTTCGGCCCTATATTTATTTCCCTTCTTTTTTATATATGATTTTTCTTTTGGGACATTAAAATTAAATGAATAAAGAAAATATTATTGTTACTAAAAAGAAAAAAATTACAATATCAATGTTTCCTTCCTGCTGCCTCTCCCTTATCCTGTCAGGAGACGGGGACACCGTGGCCAGGCCTCCAAGTACGACCCCTGCCCACTCTGCCCCCTGACCTACTAGGGAAAAAAAAAAAAAAAAAAAAAAGGTCGCCGGATCGAGTCTCGCGCCATGCTACATATAAAAAAAAAAAAAAAAAAAGCGTAATGAGTAGCTTTACTGCCTTCGAATGAGTTTATTTTGTTGGGGCGGTGGTTCGCGTACTGACACAACCGATTTTTTTCCCACTAACATTCGCGTTTTTATTAGGTTCTGATACTTTATTATTAGTCTAATGTAAGTATTGACTATAATATTTGATGTTATGTAAATGCAAGTTCACCTTTTTTTGAGGGGTGACTTTGTTCGATTGGCTTAATCTTGTATAGCTACTTGTATAAAAATATTTTGCTCCTTCTTCTTTTATGATTCCTAAGTCATATGTTGCAAAGATTCTGCTACTGGGTAGGAACAGTCATCGAGTAAGACTGACCTTGGGGTTTTTAGTAAATGTGGGAATGATGAAATAATGTTTATCTTATGCGGAGAAGTATTCCAAATTTGTAACGCACATTTTGTAATGGAACTTCTATAAGCTTGTGCCCTTATTGATTGGACACGGTACTTTCGTTTTCGATCGCGTATACCACGTCGGGGCCCACGTACCGTGTGCACGAGTCGCATCGTTCCCGAGCGCTCAGCAGCACGTCGGACTCGGCACGCTCAACGTTCACGTTCGACAGCACGGTCCGTGTGCCGACGGCTTTAGAAATGAATCGTGAAAAATTTTGACTTACCTCGGTCTCTAAATGCTATTTTCTTAAATTTCTCCTCTATTTTCCGCTCCTGAAGTACAAAAACTGGAGTAAACTGATCTGACCAGCGGTTACGACAACAATGAGCGCCGCGCGCTCAACAATGTCTGCTGGCGAATTTCTCGGAAGCGCGGTGCCTGTCCTCCCGCGCCATCTGTCCCGCCTTTGGCTTATATGTTACCGATCTCGAGTTACTATGAAAAGTGCGAGAAGAAAAATTGCGACGATTACGAAATGCTACGTTGTAGTGTTACAGTGTGACGTCCCAGGTGATGGCACACGTGTCGTATGAGCGACGGACTTGTGGCCTGAGCGCTGATGTAATTCACAGTGACGCGTGCCGAGTCTGGACGAGCGTTGTCATGTTGGAAAAAGACACCGCTGAACCGTGACTTATTATCAGAGACTATACTTAAGAATTTATTTTATTTACTAGCGATTCAACAAGAACATCGACACATTTAATCACACTATGGAAGCGTCGAAGTATTTGCCAGGGAGTAACTCATGAAATCGTAACCAAATTCCTTTTAACAAATGGGAATTTTATTCACTTTAATAGTGCCTAAAAGTATTTTTTAACAGGAACAGATTTAAAATTATAATCAGAAACCACCGTCTAAATATGAAGTTACAATTTATTCAGAGGCAGAAAGAAACAAGTTTTGACTGTATGAGCTTCCGGGCAGACCGCTCACAACAGCCTCTGAAAGACTACACTGGTGCAAATCTGCAACACACTAGATAACTTCAAACTAAGAATTTTAACAATTTACACAAGCACACAACTATGCACCCCAGTAGGAGGGATGGAAATGGTACAAAACACTAACAATGAAAATATTAACTTTGCCACCGAAGGTGCAACTTGATTTTAAGTTCTAAGAAAAGTCTTACGGTGAAAAGGTGGCAACTTTATTTACTAAAATGGTCATTTAAATAGAAGCCCATGAAATGCAATCTTATATATAATTCTACAAGGTTGGCCAAACAATAGTTAAGATGCTGTACAGTACGCAGATACCGCCTCTCAAGATCACAGGCAATAATGTCAAAGGTTCCAAAGATCAAAACATATTTCAGGTATTAGGCCGTTACACTTCAAGCAATAAATTCGTTTACACACCAAATCCGACAAACGTGACAGAGGCAGCTACTAACGTATGGTAGATTGATATGGAGATTGCCGAACAACCCGAACCGCAGGTTGCTCTAACCCGCCCCTACCCCACAGGGGAAAAACAGACCAGCCAATTTATAAACAACCACCTTCCTGCGGGTGGGCAAACGGAGAAGAATGGTGGAACCACCCCCTAGCAAAACGGCTGGTGACCTCACGAAGAAAACAAGTGGAATTTAACAAGAGTAAATCAAACAACATATCTCCAACCACTTAACTTGTAATAAACTGCGGTTTCTCGAGAAGACCTGGCGCAGCACCCCCAAATCGCTCTCCCGAACCGTCGGCTGCCAGCCGCTCCAACGGACGCAGGAAGGCGCGCCGATCTCCCGTCTCACGGCGCCGCAGCTCGCGCCGGCCAGACCGACGTCGTGGGTTGACTCCTGCTACTCTCGTGTCGACCGCGAAGCCACTACCCCTCGCTATACGGCGCGGCCCACTGGACTCACGTGGCGACCTCACGTGCGCCGACGCTCGAGGTGGACAGGTCATCTCGTGTCTCACAAGGGGAGGCCGCCAATTGTGAAATTGAGATTCGATTCATACTGCGCATAATAAAAGCTCATGGCCAGAGGTGTAATATGGGAAAGCACCAAGATGCACTTCTCAGCCGTTGTCGAGAAAATCGACAGTTCAAAGAAACCGTTGCGGTGAAATAGTCTCCACGATTATTAGTTTTCTACAGCGTCGTGGCGCAGCGGTAAGCGGTCGGCTTCGTAATCCGAAGGTCGAGGGATCGAATCTCGCGCTATGCAATTTTTTTTATTATTAGTTTTTTGTAATTCAAATATACTATTAATGAATTGCTTATGCATGTTGGTGAAGGCGGATCGCTCTCCAATTGTACCGCCTCCATTTTTCCGTTTGTTTAACAGGGTGTACCAAAGCTCTCCCGTCCGCACTGATTTTCGACGATGTTATAAGTTGCGCTAGGGACCGCATCTACCCTCTTTCGAAGTTTGCAGGCAACTACGCTGTTATGCGGCGGCTCGTTTCGGCCCATTCAACATCTGTCCTTCAAGTGTAACGAGCGAGTAACGGAATTTATATTTCATACCTGCCACAGCAAATTTGTGTTCGTGGGGTCTCTATTCTAATTCGAACGTTTGACTTACGCTATACGTATTCGTTTCGGAATATCGTTTCTACGTCTTCCGTTAACTATACGTGGTTAACATTATGAAGACAATTAATAACATTTGTGAAATACAACTTTGTGTACGGAAAACATAACGATGTTCGAAGTCGCCAGTTTTTCCACGACAAACGACTTTCAACTAAGACTATGCATAATTGTTGCAACTGATTGCCGGGAATTATATATATATACACATTTGAATTACAAAAAACAAATACTGAAAAAAAAGTTGCGTGGTGCGAGATTCGATCCGGTTACCTTCGGATTACAAACCCGAGCGCTTACCGCTGCGCCACGACGCTGTGGAAAATTATAAATCGTAGAGAGTGTTTCACCGCAACGGTTTTTTTTAACTGTCGATTTTCTCGACAACGGCTGAGAAGTGCATCTTGGTGCTTTGCGACATCACACCTCTGGCCATGAGCTTTTATTATGCGCAGTATGAATCGAATCTGAATTTCATAATTGGCGGCCTCCCCTTGTGAGTGCGCGACCGACCGACCGACCGACCGACCGACCGACCGACCGCCAGTGGCCGTTGCCTGAGCAAACTCGAGCAGACTGGCGGCCTAAAGCCCGGTCCACACGCAACGATCTGTCTGCGCAGACATCGGCGCAGATGCCTGTACGTGCAAAAGGTCGCTGCAAATGTGGTGTGTTCACACGACACAAAGCCCAATCTACTACTCGCCCGCCATCTGTCGGTGTAGAAAAGAAATATCAGTGGCAAGCGACTACGCTCCCCGTAAACGTCATAAATTTAATTCAGTTATTTTGAAACATAGAAATGGAGGAAGTTCTGTTGTGGTCTGTGTTCGCAACTTGTGTTGCAAAAAACATTCAGACCAACCGCAGGAAACAGAGAAAGCGATCAAAATGGTGTAACTGTAGACAGTGGCTGCTAAAGCGAAAGTAGTTTTCTCACGTAAATTAACTGCGAGAGTTGCAGGTCAGACCTAACAACTGGCGAAATAATTTCGGGATGGATGCCGAAACTTATAATTATCTCTTAAAGCTTGTAACACCTCATATTATGAGACAATTTCTCCTCATGAACGGCTCGCGGTAACATTGATTCCTAGTAACAGGAAGGATTTGGAATTTTCAACTGCAATATCGAAACAAGAGTTGAGTGAAATTATACCCAACACGTGTGAAGCTATTTACGCTGTCCTGAAGGATGAGTTCGTGAAGGCAAGTCAAGTAAATTCTGTCTGTCAAGTTACAGATAATATTATCGGTGTTGTAGATGTGTTTGAAACACAGCAGGCCTACATTATTAGAGATTATATACCTACATGGCCAATGAGCTATGGTTTACTTTGTTTCTGAGTAGGCATTTTCAGGTCGCTACTGTCTAGAAGCAACCTGTTACCCAGTTTTGTTCCAGGATACAAAACTCCTACACCATATCTTCTAGATTTCTGAACTTTGGATAACTCTTTTCGATAAACAGTTCGCAACGAATTTTTTTTTTTTTTTTTTTTTTTTTTTTTTCTCTGTTTGCCGAGGCGTTAACTGCCCGCAATTTTTCAATTGGAGCATTGTATGCTGCTGTCTTTCTGTCTCGGTCACTATACTCTTTAATCTTCCACGAACACTGTGCCCTGTGCGCACAAATAGAAACACTAGACTGAGCAAACACCTGTTTCGCGCCACATTTGCGGCCATCTCCTGTCCACACGCTCCAACTTGTCTGCGCAGATGTGGTTTGAACCCACAGATTTGAGAGGTTTCGCTCAAACCTCCAACTTCCAGGTTTGCACACACCTCAGGTCGGTGCAAATCTTCTGTCCACACGCAACGATCCGTCTGCGCAGATGTGATGTGCGCAGACATTTGCGCAGACAGATGGTTGCGTGTGGACGGGCCTTAACGGGCAGACTCGTGCAGCAACCAAGCCCCGACAGGGCGACCACTCGCTGAGTTCTCTCACTGCGCGACAGATTCGACGAGAGACAGACCCAGACTGACCGACTGGCGAGTTTTTTTTTTGTTTTTTTTTAATTGAATTTCAATTCCCCCCGAAGGGGGCGGGCTGGCAGCAGCTTAGATTGCCACTCTTCAGCCTACAGACTTTGTTAGACAGATGAAGAGAATAAATAACAAAAACAGGCGATAAAATCGGAGACTTAAAGAGTAACATTGCGAAAAGAAATCGTGGAACTTAAAACAAAGAACAGAGGGATGATGACGCTAAGAAAATACATACAAAGCAGACAGGTAAAACAATAGACAGACAATAAAAAAAAACACGGCGACAGTCTGGTTTCTGTTCGCAAAAGACATAAAATTCACACCCAGCGACAGCATGGTTTCTGTTCGCAACACGAGAAAGACGAACAACACTGAACAGTCACTGGAACACTGCACTAAAAAGTTGGCAAATGTGACATACCACAGCCGAGAGCAGATGGGGGGGGGAATTGGGCAGATGATGGGAAAATAAAAAAGGGGGGAGCCGGGAAAGGAGCAGATGGACGATGAGGACCCATAAGAGGGGTGGGGGGCGCTGGGCAGACGCGACAGGGAGTGGGGTAGGCGGAAGAGGGGAATACAAAAGGACTCGGGGGGGGGGGGGAGAAGGGAGGTAGGGAGAGGTTTAGTGGGGAGAAAACAGGACGGAAGGGGGGGAAGAGCGACTGGCGAACTCATAGCGTCCCTTAAATGCACGTGAACAGGCAACCTTCCCGCTTCCCCACCTGAGGGAGACGTCAAAGCTGCGACTGCTACATCGGCGCCCCCGCCAGAAACGGTGGGCGACTGCTTCGCACTACGCGCTGCGGCGCGCTCTTCGAAACAGCCATTTTTACGACGGCTCAACCGCCACACTGGCGTCCGAGACGTGAGTTTGCTGAGTCACTGCCAGCCGTGGCCTCTAGTTCGTACCCGACGGCTGCACACCCCGTGACGCGAGGGGTAACCGCGTCTTGCGTCTCCAAAACATCGTCAGAATCGGACCTCTTCCCAGGTCGCCAACATCTCGCCATCCGGGGGCTGTGCAGAACTGCAGATCCGTCGCCACTAGTCAGCAGTCAGAGTTTCCACCATTCCAGACTCTGCGACAGCGTGAGTCGCTTAGGCCGGTATTACACTATCAAATTTCTTTCTCAAAGATTTGATCAAAGATGTGATCAAATATTCCGTCAAATATATTTGACAAAGATCTTTGACGTAGCGCTAGAAGGGGTATTATTACACTGCCATCAAATTTTTCGTCAAAGTTCAAGATGGCTGACAACACCTTGTTATTAACGGCAGCAGTTGCACGTACCCCGATTGCACTGTGTGCACATGCGGAAAAGAAGTGGGGGAAAAAATGGAACCATACATACGAGGTTGACAGTCTTAAATTCCTGGGATTACAACTTGATAATAAATTCAGTTGGGAGGAGCACACCACAGAACTGCAGAAACGCCTTAACAGATCTGTATTTGCAATTCGAGTGTTAGCAGACATAGGAAACATAAAAATGAAAAAGCTTGCATACTTTCATTCCATAATGTCATATGGTATAATATTTTGGGGTAAATCTTCAATTCAAACAAAAGTTTTCAGAGTCCAAAAGCGTGTAATACGTATTATTTGTGGAGTAAATTCACGGACGTCATGTAGAAACCTCTTCGAAGAACTGGGTATACTAACTACTGCCTCTCAGTATATTTACTCCTTAATGAAATTTGTCCTAAATAATATATCTCTTTTTCCAACAAACAACTCAGTTCATACATACAATACCAGGAACAAAAAATGATCTGCACAAGAACTTAAAAGCACTTTAGTTCAAAAAGGGGTCCACTACTCCAATAATTTGCCAGCAAGCATAAAAAATTTAGTTACAAATAAAGATCACTTTAAAAGGAGCCTGAAAGACTTACTAGCGGCCAACTCCTTCTACTCCATTGACGAAATTTTTAATAGAAACGAATGATGTATTGTATTTATTCATACGATTAGTAGTGTTATTTCAGCTTAAAAAAATTGACATGTTCCACATCCCCGAGGATCTCCTCAACCCAGATCTATGGAACGAAAAACTAATCTAATCTGAGGGAAGCCGTGGGTTTTACGACGACACGGTAAAAGCATTCAACAAAACTTGTTACGTGAGCTTACAGTGGAAGACGTCAAGTCGTGCATTGCATCAATTACTCAAGAATGGATAAGCATACATTTCTGTATGTGCTCAGTGAAGTGTATCCTCGTATCACAAAGCACAATATTCACTTAAGAACTGCTACATCTGCAGAAGGCAGGCTCACTGTAACACTCCGATTCCTTGCTACAGGAGAGGGTTATGTTAGGTTACGTCATGTCAGGTCTCCAATCTTCTTAATCTGTTTTTGTATTCAGGGTGCCTAACTTTGTAAAGCGCCTCATCAGCTCCATACACCTCTATTAATTTTGTAGTTGTCGGCACACACCAATTGTATTTACCAGCAATGGTTATAAAAACACTACAGACGACAGAACGCTGCAGCGATGCTAGCGCTCCACGCGGTAACATGTCACACTGCAGTGAACAGAAGACAAGCGACTTCTTTGATCAAATCTACAGCGAGGCCCTACATTTGATCAAATATTGGACGACATTTGACAAAGTCCCTATTACACTATCAAATATCCTTGACAAAGATTTTTGACAAAGAAATTTGATAGTGTAATACCGGCCGTAGCTGTGTGGCGCGTGCCCCCGGACTGGACCCGCGTGCTGATGTAGTCGACGCCGTAGAGCTGCTACTGCCACAGCTCTCGCGGCAGGGTAGAGACACGATGCTATATAACGTCAGTCCCCGTAGATTAACGGGAGGAAGAAACCTGAAAAACTTCCGAAAAGGTGTTCCTCGCGTAGTCGTATCTCAATTACAAGTGCGCAGCGTTTCCACTTATGCGACCTGTATAATTGATACTTTTCATTATTAATGTTGCATTGTTAATTGCCCGGATTTGCAATAGTTATTAATTCTTCTCTCGTTCGCATAGCACGCACCACTGATTGCGAGGAAATATTTTAGTTGCTATGGGATTGTTGTGCTGGTATGCAGCGAGATCCAGAGATACTCTTTGATTCAGTCTTTGTAAGATTGCGTCGTAATACGAAAATATTTTAAAGTTCACAACTAATGACGTGAATATTTGCACTTAAATGAAGTAGTCTTTCACGAGTAGTCGTTGATTTAGTCATTTATCAAACTATTTAATGATGTAGTCCACACCGGGTATTTAACTGGTTACGAACAGTTTATTGTTATTTTGTCACTAAATTACTTATAACTGCCGCACCACACGCACACAGAATAGTTAAGTCAGTCCGATTGAGTTATTAGCTTTTTGGCAATTACCACAACTCAACACTGTAGCGTAATTGTTTTATCTTCACGATGTCGTGTACTTGGGTCCTACTCGAGACTAATTGTGTGTATTCTTTCATAGAATGTTCACTTCTCCTTAAGGTCCAACTAATTTAAAGTCAAGTCCAATGTTCACTAATTCCGTTATTAGATTTCAATTAACCCGTAGTGCACGGTTAAATGAGTCTATCTGTTCCTGTCTCAGTTTATAAAATCAGTTTCTTAAGCCGTGAACCCCGTCACGCAACAAACACTTCTAAACTCGAAAACAATGTCGTCACGATTCGCACTCTCAATAATTCAGATCACAACTGCTCACGTACGTCTGCACTGGACGAGTTCTAGCAAGCGACTTCTTCTGTGGAAGGCGCGTTGAATTTCTTCGTTGCGCCTACAACTCTCTTCCACATAAAAGTTATCTCCGATTACATTACTTTGGACTCAACTTTTGAGATATTAATTTCGCATTTGTCACACGGATATTTGTCCATTGCTGAAATACGATGTTTCTTCTTTCTCTTTCTCCAACAAATATGCTCAGTGGTGTACAATGCTGTTGTTGACAAAACTCTTTCGTGTTAGCTCATCGGCAAAGATGTCATAACTGCCAAGATAACTTTCCCTTCTTCATGTCCTTTCTTAATTGACTTTAAGGTGGTCGTTGGGGCGTTACAAATGCCAGCCGCTTCAGGCAAACGCCGGGATGGTTCACTTGCAAGGGCAGCGCCGACTTTCTTCTTCTTCCCCCCCTAATCTGAGTTTGTGCTACGTCTGTAATGACCTCGTTAAACCTTCCTCCTCCTACCATGTTGTCGGACTCTGTGATCACTGCGTATGTTGGGAGGCGGAAGGCGCGTGAGAGATGTGACAAGTGGCGAGTTGTGCGAAGGAGAGAGAGAGAGAGAGAGAGAGAGAGAGAGAGAGACGGGCAGGTGCGGCCGCGCTCGAGGTTTGCATGGAGCAGGTGTGTCTGGAGCTGGAAAGCACGCCGGCAGGTGCTGGCCTCCAGCAGGTTCCAGCAGCGGCATCTGCCACCGGCGCGCCCTGGAAGTCCGGACGCCAACACCGCGCTGCTGGCCTAGCAGATTACAGTACCGCCGAAACTTTGGCTCAACAAAACGCAGCCGCTAACACCGTCAGTTTAAAAACTGCTTCGAATGGCTCTGAGTACTACGGGACTGAGGTCATCAGTCCCCTAGAACTTAGAACTGCATAAACCTAACTAACCTAAGGACATCGCACACATCCGTGCCCGAGGCAGGATTCGAACCTGCGACCGTAGCGGTCGCAGACTGAAGCGCCTAGAACCGCTCCGCCACACCGGCCCACTGGTATTAACAGGCACACCAAAAAATAGTTTTATTTTGTTGCCAAATTCGCAGTCATTTTTTTGCCGAACTTTATCTTCTTTTTTTTGCCAGACTCGATGTTATTTGGCAAATTCGGTGTTCCTCTTTGTCAATTTCGGTGCTATTTATTGCCACATTCAGTGTATCTATGCTTTATACATCTAGAAAAGGCATATGACCGGGTTCCTAGGAGGAAGCTATTGTCTGTTCTACGAGATTATGGAATAGGAGGCAAACTTTTGCAAGCAATTGAAGGTCTTCACATAGATAGTCAGGCAGCAGTTAGAGTTGACGGTAAATTGAGTTCACGGTTCAGAGTAGTTTCAGGGGTAAGACAAGGCTGCAACCTGTCTCCACTGTTGTTCATATTATTTATGAATCATATGTTGAAAACAATAGACTGGCTGGGTGAGATTAATATATGTGAACACAAAATAAGCAGCCTCGCATATGCGGATGACTTAGTTGTGATGGCAGATTCGATTGAAAGTTTGCATAGTAATATTTCAGAGCTAGATCAGGAATGTAAGGACTATGGTATGAAGATTAGCACCTCCAAAACGAAAGTAATGTCAGTGGGAAAGAGATATAAACGGATTGAGTGCCAAATAGGAGGAACAAAGTTAAAACAGGTGGACGGTTTCAAGTACTTAGGATGCATATTCTCACAGGATGGTAACATAGTGAAAGAACTGGAAGCGAGGTGTAGCAAGGCTAATGCAGTGAGCGCTCAGCTACGATCTACTCTCTTCTGCAAGAAGGAAGTCAGTACCGAGACTAAGTTACCTTGTCAATAAGGTTGAGGTTACGGATATGAAAGTAGCTTTGATGATTGCAGGTACTAGTAGATGGGAACAATGGCAGGAGGGTGTCCACAATGAGGAAATCAAAGAAAAGCTGGGAATGAACTCTCTAAATGTAGCAGTCAGAGCGAACAGGCTTAGATGGTGGGGTCATGTTACACGCATGGGAGAAGCAAGGTTACCCAAGAGACTCATGGGTTCAGCTGTAGAGGGTAGGAGGAGTCGGGGCAGACCGAGGAGAAGGTACCTGGATTCGGTTAAGAACGATTTTGAAGTAATAGGCTTAATATCAGAAGAGGCACCAATGTTAGCACTGAATAGGGGATCATGAAAGAATTTGTAAGTGGGACTATGCCCCAGACTGAACGCTAAAGCCATAATTGGTCTTAGATGATAATAATGATGATGATGATGATGATGAGGTTGATGATGATGAGGTTGATGATGATGAGGTTGATGATGATGAGGTTGATGATGATGATGATGAGGTTGATGATGATGATGATGAGGTTGATGATGATGATGATGATGATGAGGTTGATGATGATGATGATGATGAGGTTGATGATGATGATGAGGTTGATGATGATGATGATTCAGTGCTGTTTGTTGCCTAATTTTCCTCCCGTCTTCACGGTTATTTTTTTGCCAATTGCCACAGTTTTTTCTTTTTTACTTGTCATTTTTAATCAATTTCGGTGTCCTTTTTGCCAATGTCGATATTATTTTTTCCCATCTACTGCATTATTTCTTGTCAAATTGTGCTTTACTTTCTAAAATTCTACTTTTTGGTCGACTCTTGTTACATCTTTGCCTGACCCGGTGTTGCGTTTTTGCCTGTATCGTCTCGCTGTTGCTCGTTTTCGGTCGACCCGGTTCTACTAGAGCCGGTGTTGCTGTTTTGGGAGAGCCGGCGTTACTTTTACCAAATTAGGTGACTTTTTTGCGAAATTCTGCGTTCTTTGCCAGTGAGGCTGTAATTTGTTTGCCGATTTCGGTGTTACGTTTTGGCAGATTTCGTTTCTGTCTTTGACGACTTATCACAATCTGTTAACTGTAAGCGGGAAATGAACTGTTACTTTAAGAGTATACAAAAACCTCAGTCTTTAGAAACGAAGAAGGTAAATGTATTTCACCATTCAATAACAGTTACGGATATTGGTAAGCTGTAAGCTGTCGACCACACTTTTGTAATATTTTTTCCAGCGGAAAATGAGAATATATCACGTTATTTCGTAAAAATAGTAGATCTCGCATATCTTCAATAAAAAGCGCCAATTTCGCGTTATCGTTCTCGCGATATTTTCCTGATCCTACGTATTAATACTGACAACATTAATAACTAGCAAACCCGGCAGTGCTTCGCAACTGCTAAATAACTGTGGGAACGGGATCAACGTTCAGTTTCCGTTCCCTTCTCTCTCTCTCTCTCCCTCTGCCTCCCTCTCCCCCCCCCCCCCCCTGCCTGCCTCTCTCCCTTCGCCGCTCTCTCGGACTTTGGGCCTCGTTTATTGTTATTGCAAACAAAGGCTTGATTCGGAATTAAAAGTCGCTCGAAATGAATAGAGAGAGAGAGAGAGAGAGAGAGAGAGAGAGAGAGAGACGCCCTTCCTGCAGCTCGATCTGTGAGGACAGTAGCTTCGATGACACTGCATTGCACAGTTTTAACCTGCAAATAGGTACGATGATTCAGGTCGCGTAGTAATGTTCTAATCTCAAGCCGAAAAGCCATAAACACAACTTCGATATTTTATGCTAAAACAGAGTGCGAGGAAAAAACATACCGCAGTTTTATCCCGTAGTCGGTTTCTAACAAAAAAGAACTTGTACAGTCTCGTTTGATAAAATATATAGCCCGTGCCCGTCTGAATGTTCGTTAAAGCATTGTGCAAAAATTCGAAGTAAATTGGTGAAGAACTTTTCGAGAATTTCCCTGACAACGATTCACCTTTGTGTAGTACACTACTGACCATTAAAATTGCTACTCCACGAAGATGACGTGCTACAGACGCGAAATTTAACCGACAGGAAGAAGATGCTGTGATATGCAAATAATTAGCTTCTCTGAGCATTCACACAAGGTTGGCGCCGGTGGCGACACCTACAACGTGCTGACACGAGGAAAGTTTCCAACCGATTTCTCATACACAAACAGCAGTTGACCGGCGTTGCCTGGTGAAACCTTCTTGTGATGCCTCGTGTAAGGAGGAGAAATGCGTACCATCACGTTTCCGACTTTGATAAACGTCGGATTGTAGCCTATCGCGATTGCGGTTTATCGTATCGCGACATTGCTGCTCGCGTCGACCGAGATCCAATGACTGTTAGCAGAATATGGAATCGGTGGGTTCAGGAGGGTAATACGGAACGCCGTGCTGGATCCCAACGGCCTCGCATCACTAGCAGTCAAGATGACAGGCATCTTATCCGCACGGCTGTAACAGATCGTGCAGCCACGTCTCGATCCCCGAGTCAACAGATGGGGACGTTTGCGAGACAACAACCAACAGTTCGACGACGTTTGCAGCAGCACGGACTATCAGCTCGGAGACCGTGGCTGCGGTTACCCTTGACGCTGCGTCACAGACAGGAGCGCCTGCGATGGTGTACTCGACGGCAAACCTGGGTGCACGAATGGCAAAACGTCATTTTTTCGGATGAATCAAGGTTTTGTTTACAACACCACAATGGTCGCATCCGTGTTTGCACTCAACGCACAATGGAAGCGTGTATTCGTCATCGCCATACTGGCTCTACCCTTCATTCGATCCCTGCGTAACCCTACATTTCAGCAGGATAATGCACTATCTCATGTTGCAGGTCCTGTACTGGCCTTTCTGGATACAGAAAATGTTCGACTGCTGCCCTGGCCAGCACATTCTCCAGATCTCTCACCAGTTGAAACCGTCTGGTCAATGGTGGCCGAGCAACTGGCTCGTCACAATATGCCAGTCACTACTCTCGATGAACTGTGGTATCGTGTTGAAGCTGCATGGGCAGCTGTACCTGTACACGCCATCCGAGCTCTGTTTGACTCAATGCCCAGGCGTATCGAGGCCGTTATTACGGCCAAAGGTGGTTGTTCTGGGTACTGATTTCTCAGGATCTATGCACCCAAATTGCGTGGAAATGGAATCACATGTCAGTTCTAGTATAATATATTTGTCCAATGAATACCCGTCTACCATCTGCATTTCTTCTTGGTGTAGCAATTTTAATGGCCAGTAGTGTATATATACACTATATATTTAAAAATGTGTAGCAATTGTCCGCCCGAACGCTTATTAGAAAAACGTGTAAAATTCTGGAGTGAATCTGTTAAGGCTAAAGTATTTATGGATTTTTCACATATCCAAGTGGAACACTTTTTGAAGTCAGTCAGAGGAACAGAAAGGAGAAAGAATACCTGGAATACGTATAAATGAAACATGTCAGAAAGGACAGTGGTGGAGAGTGCCTTGGAGAGGATACAAAAGGAAGAACGGCAGTAGCAAGAAAAACATTTCCGAGGAACAGAGATTTGGTAAAGTCGAGTAGAAATTTGACTGTTGGTAAATATTTTGTGAAGACATTTCTAGTGTGTGTTGGCCATGTCAGACGTGGATGATAAACAGTTTAGGCAAGAAAAGAACAGAAGGTTTTGAAATGTGGAGCTGAAGATTAGAGGGGCAGATCACGTAACTACTGGAGATACACTGAACAGAATTGGCGAAGCAAGAAGTATGCGGCACAACCTGACTAAAAGAAGGGACTTTCTGAGATGTCGAGGGATCGTCAACTTAGTATTGGAGGGAAAAGTAAGTAAGTGTGTGTGTGTGTGTGTGTGTGTGTGTGTGTGTGTGTGAGAGAGAGGATAGGGGGGGGGGGGTAAAATTGTACAGGGAGACAAAGAGATGAATACAGTAAGCAGGTTCAGAAGGATGTAGGTTGAAATAGTTACGAGAGGCTTTCGCAGGATAAATTAGTGTTTGAATTGCATGGATCATTCAGTTTGGTACCGCTGTTGTATCAGTGGCGTGTTTTTGGAAGACTGTTGTAATACAGTTGTTTGTTCAACACGTATACACGGCTCACACTCTGTAATTCGTAATGCGGGGGACCTTACAAAAAAGTTGGAATAATTTTGAGTAAGATTTGCCGATCATTTCGTCAATCCGTTGATCGGAGGAATCAAGACGAAGTCAAAGTACGGGTTACCACTTTCATAAATGAACTTAGAATATTTTGTGATAGATTCAAATAAATGCCAATACATTGTGCAAGAATTCAGTACGCAAAACGTTTTTGTACAGTACGCACCAATAACCATGTAATTGAAGGACAGCGGCGATCCTTCGTGTGTTTGAAGTATCGCTGTATCTCGATTCTCTCCCTCGATGCAGCAGTGTTTGCGTATTAGGGAAGACCGACATTATCAGAAAAACTGGGGGGAAGAAGAAAGGGAGTGAGTGCCTCAGGGCGAAAGCGAGAGAATGCCTTTGCCCGGCGGTGTTTCGCGAGCGAAAGCACACCGTGACGTTTGCGCAATGAAATATGCATCGGCGCAACGAATTACTGCCGCCGGATCGTTTGCCGTTTCATTATCGTCCCCGCCCATTGTGTCTGGCTCGCGCTACATTGTGGGACCACGAAGCTTCCCCCCAGCGTGTTTTGCCTACATCCAGCGCCGAGATTTGCGTTGTTTCCCGTGCTTGCGTCTGCTAGTCGCGCGATTAACCAGCGATATTCCTTGGCGTGGAAGCGAATGCACGCCACTGCAACAGCGAAGTCGCGTAAAAGAACTGCAGAGAGAGAGTGAGAGAGAGTGAGGGGGCGGGAGGGGTGTGCGGGGGGGGGGGGGGGGAGAGAGACGAAAGGCAGGCAGATCCGAGCACGGCGTTAACTGCACTTACAATGGCCGCCTGCCGCCATTGTGCTACCAGCGCAGTCTGGCGGCAAAACGGGCAGGCGGAGGCGTTTGCAACAATTGCCTGTCGGCGGGCGTCAAAGAGAACCCACAAAGCAGATGCTTCACATGAAGATTGTGTGTCTGCATCTCGCAAATTGCGTTTTTAATACCAGGTCTGCCTTTCATGTTTTTACAAAAAATGAAATAAAACATTTTGTAATACTAATCGTTATGTAGTTTCCCAAAATATTTGCTTTTAAATTTTTCACAGTTCAGCATGTGTTACAACCAATTGTGGAAACATATTTTTCCACTCGGATGACGACAGCTGTTGAACTAGATTTTGCAAGGACTACACAGCTTCTTGAGGTGCTGTTTTATGGGAATGAAAACAAATCGTTGGGCAGTGAATTACGTGAATACGGATAATGGGACGTCAATTCCATGTTTTTCTTCCAGCAAATAATAAGCTGTGTGAGGTCTGGCGTTGTCATGGTAAAGTACGATACTAAGTTTTCGGCTTTTTATTTCTCTATTGTTTGTATGTGTCTGTCGCCGATTATTTGCAGCAGATAGAGCACACACTATTTGAGTGCCTGTACTACACTAGATTACTGTGCAACTAGCTGGTAGTAAATATAAATATGGTAAAAATACGTATGTGTAGTGTCTCGCAGACACGTACGTGACTTACTGGGCTGTATCCAAATGTCTTACCTGTGTAAAATCATTACATCTCCGCCGCTGTTGGCTCTCTATTATTGACTTTCAGTTCACTGCTTTGATCAGTCTACAGCAAGACATAAATTAGCGGCGCTTCATTCAAAGAACATTTATCAAACCAGCGAGACAACTTAAGTGTATGTAGCAAAGTAGTCAACATATAAATTTGTTTATTTTTATTTTATTCATTTGTCCTGCGATGTACAACTGTACCCTGTACGAAAGATATTGGACCATTCCTTAATTACTAATGCACTTTTTCCAAATCAGTGCCACATCATTTTAGTAAAAAGTAATATTACACGATATTTCATTACTTTATACACTATGCAGATACAATCCTAATTGGCGCAAAAATGTGGTTTCTGTAGATACTGTGTAGAAGCAATGCTTGTCGAAGTAAGCCTTCACGGTTGATGCCTGTCCTCGGGTGATGCTTTCTACACTCTGATGCCGGGGTGGAGTAAGACTGCGCATTTCTGTCTGTTGCACATTTAGAATCATTACTTGCCTTGTGTGGTGCCTCTGCACAGATTCACTAAAGGTCATGTCTGGACTGTAACAGTTTAATTTTTCCTTTGCAATAATTACATTTTCTACTAAGTAGATACGTCGAAGTGGTTGTGGTTGTTGTTGTGGTCTTCAGTCCAGAGACTGGTTTGATGCAGCTCACTCGATCCTGTGCAAGCTTCATCATCTCCCAGTACCTACTGCATCCTACATCCTACTGAATCTGCTTAGTGTATTCATCTCTTGGTCTCTCTCTCCGATTTTTACCCTCCACGCTGCCCTCCAATACTAAATTGGTGATCCCTTGATGCCTCAGAACATGTCCTACCAACCGATTCCTTCTTCTAGTCAAGTTGTGCCACAAATTTCTCTTCTCCCCAGTCCTATTCAATACCTCCTCATTACTTATGTGATCTACCCATCTAATGTTCAGCATTCTTTTGTAGCATCACATTGGTCGCACTCCATACAAATACTTTCAGAAACGACTTCCTGACAGTTAAAACTATATTCGATGAGAACAAATTTATCTTCTTCAAAAACTCTTTCCTTGCCATTGCCAAGTACATTTTATATCCTCTTTACTTCGACCATCATCACTTATTTTGCTCCCCAAATAGCAAAACTCCTTTGCTACTTTAAGTGTCTCATTTCCTAATCTAATCCCCTCAGCATCACCCGATTTAATTTGACTACATTCCATTATCCTCGTTTTGCTTTTGATGATGTTCATCTTATATCCTCCTTTCAAGACACTGTCCATTCCGTTCAAATGCTCCTCCAAGTCCTTTGCTGTCTCTGACAGAATTACAATGTCATCGGCGAACCTCAAAGTTTTTATTTCTTCTCCACGGATTTTAGTACCTACACCGTATTTTTCTTTTGTTTCCTTTACTGCTTGCTCAATATACAGATTGAATAACATCGGGGATAGGCTACAACCCTGTCTCACTCCCTTCCCAACCACTGCTTCCACTTCGTGTCCCTCGACTCTTATAACTGCCATCTGGTTTCTGTACAAATTGTAAATAGCCTTTCGCTCCCTGTATTTTACCCCTGCCACCCTCAGAATTTGAAAGACAGTATTCCAGTCAACACTGTCAAAAGCTTTCTCTAAGTCTACAAATGCTAGAAACGTAGGTTTGCCTTTCCTTAATCTATCTTCTAAGATAAGTCGTGCTATTTTATTTTTGCTAAATAGCTGCGTGGGTGATGATATTTGGTCTGCCCCTTCCATTAGCCTAATACACACAATTTCCCCAAAATACGTGACCATAATATTTTAGAATCTAGTGAGGAAATGCGAAGTATATGGTGAGCCGCCAGAACACAATGGCCACCTACCGAATACTCGGTATGCCCACCTTTGGCACGGATAAGAGCGTTCATTCTACATCTATCTATATCTACATCCACACTCCGCAAGCCACGTGACGGCGTGTGGCGGAGGGTACCTTGAGTACCTCTATCGGTTCTCCCTTCTATTCCAGTCTCATATTGTTCGTGGAAACAAGGATTGTCGGTATGCCTCTGTGTGGGCTGTAATCTCTCTGATTTTATCCTCACGGTCTCTTCGCGAGATATACATAGGAGGGAGCAATATACTGCTCGACTCCTCGGTGAAGGTATGTTCTCGAAACTTTGACAAAAGCCCGTACCGAGCTACTGAGCGTCTCTCCTGCAGAGTCTTCCACTGGAGTTTATCTATCATCTCCGTAACGCTTTCGCGATCACTAAGTGATCCTGTAACGAAGCGCGCTGCTCTCCGTTGGATGTTCTCTATCTCTTCTATCGACCCTATCTGATACGGATCTCACACTGCTGAGCAGTATTCAAGCAGTGGCTGAACAGGCGTACTGTAACCCACTTCCTTTGTTTTCGGATTGCATTTCCTTAGGATTCTTCCAATGAACCTCAGTCTGGCATCTGCTTTACCGACGATCAACTATACATGACCATTACATTTTAAATCACTCCTAATGCGTACTCGCAGATAATTTATGAAATTAACTGCTTCCAGTTGCTGACCTGCTATGTTGTATCTAAATGATAAGGGATCTTTCTATGTATTCGCAGCACATTACACTTGTCCACACTGAGATTCAAAAAAATGGTTCAAATGGCTCTGAGCGGTAAGGGACTTAACATCTGAGGTCATCAGTCCGCTAAAACTTAGAACTACTTTAACCTAACTAACCTAAGGACATCACACACATCCATGCCCAAGGCAGGATTCGAACCTACGACCGTAGCAGTCGCGCGGTTCCGGACTGAGCGCCTAGAACCGCTAGACCACCGCGGCCGGCACACTGAGATTCAATTGCCATTCCCTGCACCATGCGTCAATTCGCTGCAGATCCTCCTGCAATTCAGTAAAATTTTCAATTGTTAGAACCTCTCGATACACCACAGCATCATCCCCAAAAAGCCTCAGTGAACTTCCGATTTTATCCACAAGGTCATTTATATATGTTGTGAATAGCAACGGTCCTACGACACTCCCCTGCGGCACACCTGAAATCACTCTTACTTCGGAAGACTTCTCTCCATTGAGAATGACATGCTGCGTTCTGTTATCTAGGAACTCTTCAATCCAATCACACAATTGGTCTGATAGTCCATATGCTCTTACTTTGTTCATTAAACGACTGTGGGGAACTGTATGGAACGCCTTGCGGAAGTCAAGAAACACGGCATCTACCTGGGAACCCGTGTCTAATGGCCCTCTGAGTCTCGTGGACGAATAGCGCGAGCTGGGTTTCACACGATCGTCCTTTCCGAAACCCATGCTGATTCCTACAGAGTAGATTTATAGTCTCCAGAAAAGTCGTTATACTCGAAGACGTGTTTCAAAATTCCGCAACTGATCGACGTTAGAGATATAGGTCTATAGTTCTGCACATCTGTTGGGCGTGCCTTCTCGAAAACTGGGATGACCTGTGCCGTTTTCCAATCCTTTGTGACGCTACGCTCTCGTAGAGACCTACGGTACACGGCTGCAAGAAGGGGGGCAAGTTCCTTCGCGTACTCCGTGTAGAATCACGTCTGAGGCGAGGTGTGTTCGGTCGGGTTCAGCTCTGGCGAGTTGGGGGCCCAGCGCATC
This sequence comes from Schistocerca americana, assembly GCF_021461395.2. NCBI lineage: Eukaryota > Metazoa > Arthropoda > Insecta > Orthoptera > Acrididae > Schistocerca > Schistocerca americana. Next base: position 207,158,058 of record NC_060129.1, on the reverse strand, counting down.
AGTCAGAACTCGGCACTGTGTTCGCCGAGCCACTCCGTCACACTGCTCGCCTCGTGAAACGGCGCATTGTCTTGATGTATCGTGACAAATTACTGGAAACAGTATCCACCATAAAATATCTAGCAGTAACTATCCAGAGCGATCGCAAGTAGAATGAACACACAAAAGACACAGTGGGAAAAGATGGAGATACAGAAGAAGACTGTAACTGGTCCGGCAAGGAAGTGGCTTATACGGCGACCGTTCGGCCGAACCTCCAGTAGGCAGAGGTCTAGAACGCTTAGCAGGTAGGACGGAGAGGAAGGATAGAGAAAATGCGACGGACATTGGCGGGTTTCGTGACGGGACCGTCTGGGTTATAGAGGTGGCCAGTAAACTGCAGTCGCAGACGCTACAAGAGGCTATGTGCGTCGTTGTCTCAGCAGGCCAGGGTTTTCCAGTAGTGTAGGGGCCAACCAGGAGCCAGGGAGAGGCGACGGCGTGCTGTTAGCGAAGGCCGTCTGCTGCCGTAGCACCATTAACGCCAGATTTCGCCACTTGTCCTGGCGGATACGTTCGTCCCACACTGATATGTGCTGTTATTGCACGCAGTGTTGCTCGTCTGTTAGCACTGACAAATCTGCGCAAACGCCGGTGCTCTCGGTCGTTAAGTGAAGGCGTTCAGCCACTGTGTTGCCCCTGGTGACAGGTGAAGCAACTCTCGACACTGTGGATGTCAGAATAGTGAATTCCTAACGATTTCCGAAACGGAAGGTCCCGTACGCCTGCCTCCAGCTACCATTTCGCGTTCAAAGTGTGTCAATCCCCACCGTGCGGCGTTTTCAGACGGCTCACCTGAACACAAACGGCAACTCCCCCTAATCCACTGGCCTTTCGTACCTCGTGTACGCCGTACCACCGCCATCTGTGTGTGTGTGTGTGTGTGTGTGTGTGTGTGTGTGTGTGTGTGTGTGTGCGCCGCGATCGCTGTCTCACGACTTTCGTGACCTCAGTGTATTACATCCCCCCGCATACGTCCCGCCAAATGGCGAGGATCGGAGAAAATTCGAGCAATCGGAGCCAGTACAGAGGTTTACCGACAATCATTCTTCCCAGGCGACATTCACGAGTGGAAGGGGGGATCGGTTAGGCCGGTATTACACTATTAAATTTCTTTGTCAAAGATTTGATCAAAGATGTGATCCAATATTCCGTCCAATATATTTGACAAAGATCTTTGACGTAGCGCTGCAAGGGGTATTACACTGTCATCAAATTTTTCCTCAAAGTTCAAGATGGCTGACAACAACTTGTTATTAACCGCAGCAGTTCTACGTACTCCAATTGCATTGTGTGCACATGCGGAAAAGAAGTGGGGGGGGGGGGGGGGGGAATGGAACCATACATACGAGGTTGACAGCCTTAAAAGTCCTGGGATTACAACTTGATAATAAATTCAGTTGGGAGGAGCACACCACAGAACTGCAGAAAGGCCTTAACAAATCTGTATTTGTAATTCGAGTGTTAGCAGATATAGGCAACATAAAAATGAAAAAGCTTGCATACTTTCATTCCATTATGTCATATGGTATAATATTTTGGGGTAAATCTTGAAGTCAAACAAAAGTTTTCAAGGTCCAAAAGCGTCTAATACGTATTATTTGTGGAGTAAATTCACGGACCTCTTCAAAGAACTGGGTATACAAACTACTGCCTCTCAGTATATTTACTCCTTAATGAAATTTGTCCTAAATAATATATCTCTTTTTCCAACTAACAGCTCAGTTCATACATACAATACCAGGAACAAAAATGATCTGCACAAAGACTTAAAAGCACTTACTTCAGTTCAAAAAGGGGTCCTCTACTCAGGAACACTCATCTTCAGTAATTTGCCAGGAAACATAAAAAATTTAGTTAGAAATAAAGATCAGTTTAAAAGGAGCCTGGAAGACTTACTACTGGCCAACACCTACTCCATTGGCGAAATTTTTAGTAGAAACAAATGATGTATTGTATTTATTCATACTATTAGTATTCTTATTTCAGCTTTAAAAAAAATTGACATGTTCCACACCCACGAGGATCTCCTCAGCATGGATCTATGGAACGAAAAATTAATCTAACCTGGGTGAAGCCGTGGGTTTTACGACGACACGATAAAAGCATTCAACAAAACTTGTTACGTGAGCTTACAGTGGAAGACGTCAAGTCCTACATCAATTACTTAAGAATGGATGAGCATACATTTCTGTATGTGCTCAATGAAGTGTATTTTCATATCACAAAGCACAATATTCACTTAAGAACTGCTACATCTTCAGAAGACAGGCTCACTGTAACACTCCGATTCCTTGCTACAGGAGAGGGTTATGTTAGGTCAGGTCAGGTTAGGTCTCCAATCTTCTTAATCTATTTTTGTATTCAGGGTGCCTCACGTTGTAAAGCGCCTCATCAGCTTCAGACATCTCTATTAATGTTGTAGTTGTCGGCACACGCCAATTGTATTTACCGGCAATGTTTATAAAAACACTACAGACGACAGAACGCTGCAGCGATGCCAGCGCTCCATGCGGTAACATGTCACACTGCAGTGAACAGAAGACAAGCGACTTCTTTGATAAAATCTACAGCGAGGCCCTAGATTTGATCAAATATTGGACGACATTTGACAAAGTCCCTATTACACCATGAAATATCTTTGACAAAGATATTGGACAAAGAAATTTGATAGTGTAATACCGGCCTTAGTGAAGTACCCTCAGGCGCACAGTTAGCTGGCCTGCTGGGTACTGATGTAAATGTAGCTCCAGATGGCGGCGTGGCATACGCAACTGCCCTTTGCTTGTCAGTGCCGAGAGAGGGACGGCGAGGGAATGAATGAATGAGTGAGTGAGTGAGTGAGTGGAGCAGCGTCCAATGGCGGCTGCGGGTCGCGCGCGTGTTGCAGCCCGGCCCGTAGTGTTTGCGGCCTGCCGCAGGGCGTGGCTCCTCCGTCGCCGGGCGTCGAACCCGGCACCGCGGAAGTGTGGGAGGAGTGGGGGAGGTGTCCGGCAGTGTGCGCGGCGCTAGTCCAGCGTCGCAGACCGGAAGTGGCCGTCAGCGCGCCGGAAGTGTGTGTGTGTGTGTGTGTGTGTGTGTGTGTGTGTCGGCCAGGTGTGCGCGCACACGTGCTGGCCGCGCCTTCCCCCGGCACGTGATCCCAGCTTCCTGCGCGCAGACACGTCACATCCGGCGGCTCCCGTCTCGCCTCGTCTTGTCTTGTCTTGTCGCCCAGCCCTCGTGCTCCCCTCCTAATCTCCAGTTCGGTTAACTTTATAATTTTTATTATGTAAGCTAATTCTTAATTAACAGTATTTAGTGGAAAATTTGGAAGAAAGGTTTTCGAGGCATGTCATTAATGAAAATAACCGACGGTCGTGAGTTCCTCATCGTAACAAAAATAATTAAATCGAAACTGAACTTTATACTCCTGAGCAATCTTACGTAAGTATAGTTAGTGGCGTCGTGACGTAGGAACAGTACCTAACGCACACTTTCGAGTACTTCACATCACACGTCACGGTAGTCGGATAATAATTAAATAGCAGACACGTACAACATATTCTATTAATTTTCAAAGGTCAATTATAGTAACATTGTTTCCTGGCTGTGGACGGAAACCTGTCGTTAAGTTAATCCCCGTAATTCTGACTGTCGTAACTGTAGCGAGCAGAAAGATTGTTTTAATTTACTCGTCGGTAAGGACGATCATTTACGGAGCAGTTACTGACATTTCTTTGTAATCAAAGTTGTAAATTATGCCACAAGCTATAAATTACGAACTGTGCTTTCACTGTGAAATTCAGTGCCCAAGTAACGTAAAGTTTTACTACCAATTTTTTTATGATGAAAGTTACTCTGTTTTTAGGAAACTAATTAATACTGGCTTTTGCATCATTCTATTTCTGACATTATTCGTACCACAGCCAAAGATTTCATTATTGTTTAATTGTCCAAAAGTTGGAAAAATTATGTTTTGATAATGTAATAAATTAATGTTCGTTACATTTTCAGTTCATTTTCCCCATTATCTCGGTTCGTACAAAGGAATAGGATCGATACTACTCGGATAACGACTTAGCAAAATTATTTACGTCACAATATGCACGAAAACAATGTTATTTAAACAAAAATTCCAACTACGCTGGTCTGTCTATTACACTTCCAGTTATAAAAAATGTAGATCTTACTTTATGATGCCGTCGGTTTGTCGAGCGGCTTCATTTAGTGGTAAAACAGGGCACAGGTTGATCTTCTTGCCATATCGTAGCAAATACCAACGGTCGACAGTGCTCTCGATGTTATGTGAATTACTCTCGCTGCGTTTGTACTGTGCCCAATAAACGCCATACAATTAGCTTGCCCGTATTAAACAACCATTTCAGTTTTCGCTGCTCCGCACTTCGGAAACATACTTTTAGTCTGCTCAGTTTTGCCAAGCCACACCGGCGAATCCACACAACCGACGACACCAATTGTCTCCTCGCGACTCCGAACTGCTGCTGTTTTTTGGCGCGCTCGCTCGCCCAGCGATAATGCATTTACAGTTTATTACACTCTCTGACAATAGCTTTTCCCTGACTAGCCAGCGTGTCTACTTACAAAATGTTAACTTTCCGCGCGTATTCTGTTTCGTAAATAACAAACAGCATTTGTAACTTGACAACATATTTACGAGAATAATATTCAGCAGAACTAATAAAACAAACTTCGTAAAACACGTAGAAAATGTACGATCATCCACAGAGGCGATATGAACACAGGCTTGACTCAAAATCCAGCAAACATAAACGCGAAGTATACCTGTTGAAGAAAGCAGATAAAAATTCGCTCGACGCCTTCCTGAGAGACAGTCTCCACTCCTTCCAAATGAACGCGGCTCGAATTCAAACAAACAGTATAAACAGCAATTGAGAGTTAAACCACAAGAAACAAATGACTATCGGTGTCGTAAGTGTAGCCCGCTCAATGATAGTAAGTACAGGATGGAATGTAATGTTTTTTAATCGTTATTTCTGTTTTTTTTTTAATTTATGTAGTTTCGCTGTTTTTTAACTATTTACCGGTGGCACAGTACAGGACACCGTATGTCTCAGACGTCACTTTTTCTTCGCATAAGCAACGGCTTCAGTCCGTATCAGACTCTTGCTTGTCCTACGTCACACTTCGGACTAATGTCACCTGTTGTTATATGGTATGTAACTCTGTGGTACTACGTTATCAAATATCTTACATTTGTACCCGATTCTCCTGTTTTGCAATTTTTAGTGCTGCAGATGACTATGTAATAGTCGAAATCTAGATCTGCTATAATATTTGGCGATCGATTGCTGTTCTTTTCTCCATTGTCTAAGAAAACGTCTCTTTTGATAGCATTATTGTTTCTACTTGCACGATTTCTTCTGAGTTGTCATCTCTCCTTGTGTTACTTAATCTGTTTTCCTGTTTGTACAGCATTTACTTCTATCTGCTTGACTTTTCTTGCTCTCTCCGCCCTCGTTTTATTTCTTCCGGATTTTTTGCGTGTCCCTCTTTTGCTTCTTCCCTTACTTTTTCTATTTTTTTTGTCTCCCTTTTCCCTGGTCTACTTTTTCGGCCCTCTTCGTTTTACTTCTGTTTTTTTCTCTCTCCCTCTTTTACTCGTTCAACTTTTTCTGTCTGCCCGTTCTACTTCCCTAGCTACCCCTGCTGCCTTCTCCCCTACTTCCTGGTACTCCACAGCAGAGAGAGTAGCCGTGAGAAGTGCGGCCCCGCCGCTACTAGAGTGTCCCGGGAAGTGCCGTTTAGCCTCTGCCCTCGCGTAACCGGACTCCCGGGGTCGCCAGGAAGCGGGCACAACTACACTAGACCAGACCGCCTCTCCCCGCGCGGAATACATCACAAACTGGCGCTGCAGTACGAGCGAGCGTCTCTATATATAAACAGCTGCAGGGGGAATATTGCAGTGGGGTCTCCGGATAACCAATCGATACAGCAACATGTTAATTAACACGGATAAAAAAGCGATACAACACATCTCTATTAGACCAGACGACAGCCAATCAGTGCATCCAATCTTCCTCGTCAGCCTAGCATCTAGTGCCTTCCACCTGTTATTCTTTTGAGGTTAATCATCACACAAATTTGACATGTCTCTTCGTGGATGACAGCTTCACTGTATTTTCAACTACGCGATACTCAATCTGCTCCAAATGTTTAAAAAAATTTTGGTATGCCAAAGCTCTCGAGTGGCCGGCCTGTGTGGCCGTGCGGTTCTAGGCGCTTCAGTCCGGAACCGCGCTACCGCTACGGTCGCAGGTTCGAATCCTGCCTCGGGCACGGATGTGTGTGATGTTCTTAGGTTAGTTAGGCTTAAGTAGTGCTGAGTTCTAGGGGACTGATGACCTCAGATGTTGAGTCCCATAGTGCTCACAAGGGAACCTCCCCATCGCACCCCCCTCAGATTTATTATAAGTTGGCACAGTGGATAGGCCTTGAAAAACTGAACACAGATCAATCGAGAAAACAGGAAGAAGTTGTGTGGAACTATGAAAAAAATAAACAAAATATACAAACTGAGTGGTCCACGCGGTAGATAGGCAACATCAAGGATAGTGTGAGCTCAGGAGCGCCGTGGTCCCGTGGTTAGCGTGAGCAGCTGCGGAACGAGAGGTCCGTGGTTCAAGTCTTCCCTCGAGTGAAAAGGTTACTTTCTTTATTTTCGCAAAGTTATGATCTGTCCGTTCGTTTATTGACGTCTCTGCTCACTGTTATAAATTTAGTGTCTGTGTTTTGCGACCGCAAAGCAAAACCGTGCGATTAGTAGACGAAAGGACGTGCCTCTCCAATGGGAACCGAAAACATTTGATCCCAAGGTCATAGGTCAACGGATTCCTTCACTGGAAAGCACGCCTGATATATTCTGTACGACACTGGTGACGGAATGTGCGTCACATGACAGGAATATGTTGTCGACCCGCCTAACTTGTACACTTGGCGAATGGGTAAAAAGATTCTCCTACCTTGCCCGATTTAGGTTTTCTTGTGGATGTGATAATCACTCCCAAAAAAGTTACGAAAACATAAGAGTTTGTCACATAAACTGCAACAAATGAATGCAACAGTTTCACAGTCGCGCAATTTTCCCTGTGCTCTGTCAAGACATACGTTTTAAACGTTTTCAAATTTTTCCGTGTGTAGACCGTCAAATCCTGCATATGTCCAAGCCAATCTGAACATGTCCTGGAATTTCGGAGAGCGAAGATGATTATGTGTCAGTGCCTCAAATTTGATAGTTCTCTGAAAATAAAAAATTAAACTTTTCTCTCGAGGTAAGACTTGAACCGAGGGCCTCTCATTCCGCAGTTGCTCATGCTAACAACGGGACCACGGCGCTCGTAAGCTCACAACTTCCTTGATGTTGCCTATCTTCCACATGGACTACTCAGTTTGTATATTTTGCTTATTTTTTTCATAGTTCCACACAACTTCTTCCTGTTTTCTCGATTGATCTGTGTTCAGTTTTTCAAGGCTTATCCAGTGTGCGAACTTATAACTAAATCTGAGGGGGGTGCGATGGGGAGGTTCCCTTGTCAGAGCTATTTGAACCATAAGTTCTTGGGAAAAGTTTTGAAGGTATTTACTTACGTCAGATGGAAATAACGGAAAACTACTTTTGCACCTCAGACTAGATTTTACGTACACAAAATTTTTGCGTGTGATTCGGTATTACATCACGCGGTTCCGACAAGCGCTGTGATCGTAACGGCAACTTTACAGCACGTTTCTGCGTCCTAGGCCACTTAATAAATTACGTTTTCGTCTCGCACCGGATTTAACGTGTACAAGAGAGGTAACATTGAACCGAACGGATAGAGATACCGAGAACATTTGCAAGGTTGTTGGAAATCGGGATGCTAGGAAAGTCTCGTAAAAAATTTCAGCCGTTTGCTGTGTGTGTACCCTTCATGGAATCCACAGGTCGGTTTTGGTATTCGAAAACAATGTTTTTTCGGGTTTTCTCGGGAACCGCCCACGGAGTAGATGATATCTCCGTAACTCACTTATGGCGTGTCTGTAGCAGAAAGAATGAGATCATTTGGTCCATTAACCTAAGTTGACTGACACCGGCACAGTCCTCCTGTATAAATGGTCCCTAGCGCAAGGGCTGATCAAAACACGAGACACTACCTTTCTGTCACCAGCAGAATGCGAGGTATGACCCCCTCTCCCTCCCTCTCTCCCCCCCCCCCCCAAAAAAAACCGTTTTTACGCGCGGCTTTTTGGAAGACATTGCATGGCGAATCCTATCGCATGCGTAGCGGTTAACAAGCGAAAATAGTGTTGTCAGAAACGAGACGCGATCCCACGTTGTTATGGAAACACAGATAGATGAAAGAATAGCACGCGAGACACTGCACGGAACTGTCCTACAAACGTGTACCGTTGTGCACGTGTGACGCACTGGAGGCACTCTCGATAACGCACCGTGAAGGGTGCGTCAGCAACATGCCGATGACGAGAGCTGCCAGGAAGTGAAGTCGTGTGTATGGTCAGTGTGTGTGTGTGTGTGGGGGGGGGGGGGGGGGAGCAGCGTTTCGGTGCGTACTGTTATACTGGACCATGGACCACAGGAACTCAGACCAATTGACTGAAGTGGCTCCACTAAATGACAACAATTCAAAGAATCAGGAAAAGTACTGTTATAACCTAGGCTAATTACCACAGGCAAAAATGTGGATTTACGTTTTGACAGGAAACGTTTTGGAAGTCGGGAAACTGCCACTTAACGTCAGCGGTATCTATAGTTAAATATAACGCGATATTTACTTATTATGCTGTAGAAATTCTTCCAATCCATATGTGGCATATAGCAAACCAGTGCTTCAAAGTATTGGTTAAAAACAGTCTTGGTTGCAATTTAAAAAAATTTTTTTTTAAATTTTCAACTACGCGTTTCGCCTTACTTAGGCATCTTCAGGTTGATCTTAATTTGGTATTTCTTAGAACGAACCTGTAGACAGTGTAGCCAAAGGGCATCGTCGAGTACATCAGGCCAACATCGCCTTCCTTAAACTCAGTAAAAGCTTTTCTAGATGGACGCGAGTGACTGACACCTGCATAACGCGTTCACGTTCACAGCAGCATAAATGCTTACTACCTAAGCCCCATCTTATTCTATTATTTGCTCATGTGAATTCTCAAAGTCATCAACTCAGGCAGGGGAAAAACAAAACGGGTAAAAGAAGTTGAACGGGACCTCAGACAAGCACACACAACAGGAAACGATGCAGAAAATAGAACTGAATCCAGAAACATCCTCAAAAAAACATACATTTGACACCACAACACAGAAGAGACCAGGATGCAAATGGACAGCGGAGCGAAAGAAACAACACAGTCAACACATGAAGAAAATTTGGGCTCAGGAAAAACATAAACAATCATCATAAAGAAATTCAAGTTCAAACGCTCTCTTTAAATTGGAATAATCGAAAATAATAATAAACACCAGATATTACAGCAAGCATATTATTAAAGATCCCAATACCACAACCGATAAATGCAGACTTTGCAAACAACAAATAGAAACAGTAGATCACATCACAAGTGGATGTACAATACTAGCAAATACAGAATACCCCAGAAGACATGACAATGTATACATCAACAGCTTGCCTTACAACATAAACTTATAAAACAACACGTTCCTACATACAAGTATGCAACACAAAGTGTACTCGAGAATGATGAATACAAATTATACTGGAACAGAACCATTATAACAGATAAAACAACACCACATAACAAACCTGACTTCATACTCAACAATAAAAAGAAGAAACTAACACAACTAATCGAAATATCCATACCCAACACAACAAATATACAGAAGAAAACAGGAGAAAAAATTGAAAAATACATCCAACTGGCTGAGGAAGTCAAGGACATGTGGCATCAGGAAAAAGTCGACATTATACCAATTATACTATCAACTACAGGAGTCATACCTCACAATATCCACCAGTACATCAATGCAATACAGCTACATCCAAACATGTATATACAACTACAAAAATCTGTAATTATTGATACACGTTCAATGACCCGAAAGTTCCTAAATGCAATATAACATATACCGCACAGTTAAAAGGAAGCCACGCTTGATCAAGGTCCGCGTCACTTTCCATTTTTGACCAGACCTAAGGTCTGAGAAGAGAGAGAATAATAATGATAATAAAGGAATAGCAAGCAAAAGTGGGCCAGTAGCCTAATGTCTCTGTGATTTCTAAAACACAGTAAATATTTAACCAATTTCTTCATGAATAGTATATATCGGATTTACACAAAGACATAGATGGATAAATATGTTTATAAGCATGCTGCTACCGTTTTTTCGTGTAACTGTGGAGTACTTATTGCCTGACGCGATCGATAGTAATCGGCCATTTTGACCTCCAATAACTCGTGTACTATTAAAGTTAAATGCCTGTAAGTCGTAACAATTTAAGTTTACACTAATAGCTTTCTAAAGACACACAGATCGAAGAAATCGGATGAACTGTTTAGATTTTGGAAATTCGTTGTTGCGTGTTACTTGTACGATTTTGTCAGATACTAAACTTTAAACTAGTAAAGACTAGCTGACCCTTCAAACTCTGTTCCGCCTTAAAGCAAATAAGTAATCACATTTTGGATGTTAAGTTCAATTTTTTATTAGGAAATACAAATTAAAAAATAAGTATTTTAATGATTCTTTATTGATTGTTTTTTGGTGCATAGCTTGCACTCTTCAATTAAGTACCTTGTGATACGACATTTTCTGTTTTATTACAAGGCGCAAGAACATACAATGCAGACGGTCTTCTGACCCGTGAACATGCCACATATAATTAACCGTGTGAAAAGCACGGATATTCCAGATTTAAACCAAAATATTTTCAAGGATCGGCCTCGTGATTTGTTAATGGTCACGGCGAATGCAAGACGCATCGGAAACTGAAGTCAAACTCAAACGGTATATCGGTTGGGATCCTCGGAATGAGAACTTCGTCACCTTCGAATTTTCCTTTGATGAACGACGCGTAAGTAACATAGTTCGTCAGTTTACTTACCACCAAACGCGTCCCGTCGCACAGTTTCGGCCGGTTTGTGTTTCGAAGCACGGTTACCAGGGAGCCGAGCATCAGGCGTAAGCTGTGCGGGTGCTAGGCCAGGCGCATCCGAGGAGTTTAAAAACTGAATTCCATAGGCGGTGGCTTCATCTTCATCTGTTACACCGTCAATAGATTTGAACGAATGCATTTTACCAATGATCTCATTCTGAATTGTCTGCATGTTGATCTCTGTCGTTCGCTCGACGATTTCGCGCATTGCCAACCGAGCCGCTTCACGTGGGGCCGCCTCACTTTGCTCTCGTGACTGAGAACCACGCAGTCGAGCCGAGCCGTCCTAACGCGGCGCTCTTCACGGGCAATTTGTTGTTCTTCTCCAATCCTTTCATTCGCAATGTTTTGTATCCTTCCTGCGTTACGGCTTTGTCGAGAAATATTCGATCGTGTCGGTCGTCGCATTTTTAATGGTGATTCGAAGAAAATACAAATTATTTCTTTAAATTTTTAATTAATGATACATACTGATGCTTAACCGTAGATGTTTAGCTGCCATTTGCGTTTTGTCATTCCATGCCAGATTCGTTTTTGTTGCGTTGTTCTTGTTGTTGTTGTTGTTGTTGTTGTTGTTGTGGTCTTCAGTCCTGAGACTGCTTTGATGCAGCTCTCCATGCTACTCTATCCTGTGCAAGCTTCTTCATCTCCCAGTACCTCCTACATCCTACTGAATCTGCTTAGTGTATTCATCTCCTGGTCTCCCTCTACGATTTTTACCCTCCACGCTGCCCTCCAATACTTCAATTGGTGATCCCTTGATGGCTCACAACATGTCCTACCAACCGATCCCTTATTCTTGTCAAGTTGTCAGACATTTCTCCCCAAATGTGTTCAGTACCTCCTCATTAGTTACGTGATCTACCCATCTAATCTTCAGCATTCTTCTGTAGCACCACATTTCCAAAGCTTCTATTCTCTTCTTGTCCAAACTAACACTTTCAGAAACGACTCCCTGACACTTAAATCTATGCTCGAAGCCAACAAATTTCTCTTCTTCAGAAACGCTTTCCTTGCCATTGCCAGTCTACAATATATATCCTCTCTACTTCGACCATCATCAGTTATTTTGCTCTCCAAATAGCAAAACTCCTTTACTACTTTAAGTGTCTCATTTCCTAATCTAATTCCCTCAGCATCACCCGACTTAATTCGACTACATTCCATTATCCTCGTTTTGGTTTTGTTGATGTTCATCTTATATCCTCCTTTAAAGACACTGTCCATTCCGTTCAACTGCTCTTTCAAGTCCTTTGCTGTCTCTGACAGAATTACAATGCCATCGGCGAAACTCAAAGTTTTTGTTTCTTCTCCATGGATTTTCATACCTACTCCGAAAGTTTCCTTTTTGTTTCCTTTACTGCTTGCTCAACATACAGATTGAATACCATCGGGGAGAGGAACCCTCACTTTCTTATACCACGTTTTATAGCGGTGCCCGCAAACTCTGAAATTGAAATATTTCCTGGGCGCCGCAACCCGCCCGTTACACTTTCCTTGTCGGGACTCAGTTCGAGGTGGGGCTCACCACTCAACACAGTTTCCAGTTTCGTTCTTTTACCTTTTCCTAAGTGACAGACCGGGCGCTAATGACCGAAGCAGTTTTGCGCCCTAAAACCATAACAAAAAAAAGGACATAGAGCAATAGGTGTTGAGCCCAGCACCTGCTTGCATAAGCGCCAGATGTCGACCAGCACTTTACTGTGTCGCTCAAGTTGGGAAGAATAAATGATCCAGTTTCGTGAGTTTGTAGTCGTCCGTTTTTGTCTTTATGTACATCATTTCTGCCGATTTCCGTCCCATTTGGATAATTCCTTTACTAGTGTGACTTAGTACGTTCTTCTTCTTCTTCTTCTTCTTCTTCTTATGGAGACAGGACGCCATACAGATGTGCATTCCTCACAGACCGGGTTTTGCTTAAAGCGGGGCGCAAACTACCCGGACCGTACTGATGCAGTCTTCGACAATGAGAGAATTTAGCGAACATTGCGGGATGTGAGGTTGTGCTCCGAGAAACCCCTCACTTGCTGACGTTTCGTCCAGGACTGCGCCGGACATCCTCAGAGGCGCTCCTCCGACGTGTGTTGCCGACTCGCCGGTCGGACGTCCGAAATCAGTTGTAGCAGAGCGTGCTCTCCAGTCAGCAAACGGCGAAGTGAACTTCACCGAATCGGAAATTCTATCTAATACGGCATATTATTATCCAAATTTGTAAGCATCTGGATGATTTTAATAGGAAAGACGAGGCAATGAAACTGACGACGTACGGACACTAGCTCTCTACAATCGCTAGGCAGTTTCATCTTTGACAAGACGACTGTCGATAGTTGTGTTTTACCTCTAACATGCATCATCTCTGCTCGTGACGAGTTATTTTGACCACGCCACCCTCCGACAGTATTTATGTCGCTGTCGGACGTCGGACCGGTCAATCGGCCAGACACGTCGGAGGAGCGCCTCTGAGGATGACCGGCGCAGTCCTGGACGAAACGTCAGGAACTGAAAAGTTTCTTGCAGCACGACCTCACATCGCGAAAGGTTTACCAGGAGCTATGTCATCCGGTACTGAAAGCTTTCATTCTACGAACAACTTAGCGACTTGGAACAAACTTTGAACGTAATTTGAAACGCTTTCCACCCGGATTCTGCCTCTCACGCTTAACGTCAAGTATTTAACGCGGTGACTCATTTCTGAAGTAAGCAAAGAAAATGTTGTGCGGAAGGCTAACCAAAGACTGCGTTTTATTGGCAGGACACTTAGAAAATGTAACAGACCTACCAAGGAGACTACACACACTACGCTTGTCCGTCCTCTTTTAGAATACTGCTGCGCGGTGTGGGATCCTTACCAGATAGGACTGACGTATTACATCGAAAAAGTTCAAAGAAAGGCAGCACGTTTCGTATTATCGCGAAATATGGGAGAGAGTGTCACAGAAATGATACAGGATTTGGGCTGGAAATCATTAAAAGAAAGGCGTTTTTCGTTGCGACGGAATCTTCTCACGAAATTGCAATCACCAGCATTCTCCTCCAAATGCGAAAATATTTTGTTGACACCGACCTAAATAGGGAGGAACGATCACCACGATAAAATAAGGGAAATCAGAGCTCGTACGGAAAGATACAGGTGTCATTCTTTCCGCGCGCCATACGAGATTGGAATAATAGAGAATTGTGAAGGTGGTTCGATGAACCCTCTGCCAGGCACTTAAATGTGATTTGTAGAGTATCCGTGTAGATGTGTTTGCAGCTTTTTATACGCCGGAGTTGGAGCCTTTAAAGAATCTGGCTGCAGGTACTAGTGTCTGGTGAACGTCGACTTTGACGCTCTGTCACGTACGGACCTCCCGTCTTTCAGTAGCGAGGAAATTTCGTCCGCTTTCGAGCTGTTAACTGATTGTGCGCATCACTGTCTAGGGGCGAGGCGGTGTGGACGTTGGCAGGGCGTGTGTGTGTGTGTGTGTGTGTGTGTGTGTGTGTGTGTCGGCGTGAGTCAGACGCGAGGGCGTGGACCCTGCGTGCACACGTGCGCGCCGCGTGCCGTATTGATCAGCCACGTGCGAGGACGGGCCGGCTGGCCACTGTGGCCGTGACGTCACTCGGTGGCTGCGCCGACCCCGGCGTTGATCGTCGGCTGCTTCCGAACCTCCCTGCGGGCTCCTGCCAAAGAGTTTACCCTCCACAGGTTCACCTGTCGGCGCGGGGAATCCCCTCCGTCACGAAGTGGCGCATCCCTCACAAGTGTCGACTCAGCTGAGTCGATACGACCGGAAACATTCGAGGTACCGGACACTAGAGAACGGCGCGGCAGTCTAGACGCCGTATGTAAGAGGCAGTCAAATGAAGAGAGCACGTAAACTGTTTATTATTTCTTAACACTAATCGCCCACAACTGTTGAGACACACACTCTGGAGAAATGTTTTCGGCTGTGTGCACAACCGTCATGGCACAGAGCACATGTTCAGCAGAAGCAAATCGAAGGCACGAAAGTCTTTATTTACTTTTTAATATACACGTCCATATCCGTAAGATAATATTATCGAAATGGAAGAGGATGTAGATGAAAATGAAATGGGAGATACTATACTGCGTGAAGAGTTTGACAGAGCACTGAAAGACCTGAGTAGAAACAAGGCCCCAGGAGTAGACAACATTCCATTAGAACGCCGGCCGAAGTGGCCGTGCGGTTAAAGGCGCTGCAGCCTGGAACCGCGAGACCGCTACGTCGCAGCTTCGAATCCTCCCTCGGGCATGGATGTTTGTGATGTCCTTAGGTTAGTTAGATTTAACTACTTCTAAGTTCTAGGGGACTAATGACCTCAGCAGTTGAGTCCCATAGTGTTCACAGCCATTTGAACCATTTTGAACTACTGACGGCCTTGGGAGAGCCAGTCCTGACAAAACTCTACCATCTGGTGAGCAAGATGTATGAGACAGGCGAAATACCCTCAGACTTCAAGAAGAATATAATAATTCCAATCCCAAAGAAAGCAGGTGTTGACATGCGTGAAAATTACCGAACTATCAGTTTAATAAGTCACAGCTGCAAAATACTGACGCGAATTCTTTACAGACGAATGGAAAAACTGGTAGAAGCGGACCTCGGGGAAGATCAGTTTGGATTCCGTAGAAATATCGGAACACGTGAGGCAATACTGACCCTACGACTTATCTTAGAAAATAGAATAAGGAAAGGCAAAGCTACGTTTCTAGCATTTGTAGACTTAGAGAAAGCTTTTGACAATGTTGACTGGAATACTCTCTTTCAAATTCGGAAGGTGGCAAGGGTAAAACACAGGGAGCGAAAGGCTATTTACAATTTGTACAGACACCAGATGGCAGTTATAAAGAGTCGAAGGGTATGAAAGGGAAGCAGTGCTTGGGAAAGGAGTGAGACAGGGTTGTAGCCTCTCCCCGATGTTATTCAATCTGTGTATTGAGCAAGCAGTGAAGGAAACAAAAGAAAAATTCGTAGTAGGTATTAAAATCCATGGTGAAGAAATAAAAACTTTGAGGTTCACCGATGACATTGTAATTGTGTCAGAGACAGCAAAGGACGCGGAAGAGCAGTTGAACGGAATGGACAGTGGATTGAAAGGAGGATATAAGATGAACATCAACAAAAGCAAAACGAGGATAATGGAATGTAGTCGAATTAAGTCTGCTGATGCCGAAGGTATTAGATTAGGAAATGAGACACTTAAAGTAGTAAAAGAGTTTTGCTATTTGGGGAGGAAAATAACTGATGATGGTCGAAGTAGAGAGGATATAAAATGTAGACTGGCAATGGCAAGGAAGGCGTTTCTGAAGAAGAGAAATTTTTTAACATGGAGTATAGATTTAGGTGTCAGGAAGTCGTTTCTGAAAGTATTTGTATGGAGTGTAGCCATGTATGGAAGTCAAACATGGACGATAACTAGTTTGTACAAGAAGAGGATAGAAGCTTTCGAAATGTGGTGCCACAGAAGAATGCTGAAGATTGGATGGGTAGATCGCATAACTAATGAGGAGGTATTGAATAGAATTGGGGAGAAGAGGAGTTCGTGGTACAACTTGACTGGGAGAAGGGATCGGTTGGTAGGACATGTGCTGAGGCATCAAGGGATCACCAATTTAGCGCTGGAGGGCAGCGTGGAGGGTAAAAATCGTAGAGGGAAACCAAGAGATGAATACACTAAGCAGATTCAGAAGGATGTAGGTTGCAGTAGGTACTGGGAGATGAAAAAGCTTGCACAGGGTAGAGTAGCATGGAGAGCTGCATCAAACCAGTCTCAGGACTGAAGACAACAACCACAACAACGACAACCGTAAGACCAGATCAGTAAATCTAAGAGGTCACTCAACGTTCAGTACACGAAAATACAACATAAAAGTAATAACAGATAAAAATAAAAGGTTTATGAACCCTATAAAAGTCAAGCGATAAGTTTAAATAAATGCAATCAACAATATAACGTAAGGATCAGCTTAATTTTTCGGATAATTCCTCAACAGAATAGGAGTGATCCAGGAGGAAACTCTTTAAGTTTCGACTTCAAAGGGCGTATTACTGCTAAGATTTTTTAATTCGAGTGGTACCTTATTGGAAATGGATGCAGCAGTATACTGCACACCTTTGTGCACAAGAGTTAAGGAAGTCCGAAACAAATGCGGGTTGGATTTCTGCCGAGCACTGACTGAGTGAAAGCTGCTTATTGTTGGTAATAAGCTGATATTGTTAACAAGAAACGACAGTAAACCAGAGAGAGAAAGAGAGAGAGAGAGAGAGAGAGAGAGAGAGAGAGAGAGAGGCCAGATTAGTGAACAGGGGGCTGACGAGAGGTCCACGGACTTGCTCCACGTACTGCCCGAAGCGCCTGTTTCTGAGCCAGGAATATCCTTTCAGAATGGGAGGACTTACCCCAAAATATAATACGACACCACATAAGGGAATGAAAATAAGCAACATAGACCAATGTTCGCGTCGAACGATCACTTTCTTCAGATGCCGTTCGAACAGTAAAAATGGCAGCATTAAATCTTGGAACGAGGTCCTCAACGTTGGCTTATCGATGTACACTAACAGATTTGAAAGTATCGTTATGTAATAGCAGATGGGTAAGAAGAACAAGGAACGGATGATTTTTGTGTGCGACGGATGGAATTTGAAGCATTTTTACGTAAATCAACCGAGCTATCAATTTGAAAGTATTATTCCAGTCTAGGATGAGTACGTGGAAGGTATTGGTAAGGCAGAACGTAAACACCCCTAAGGCTGCAGTGTTCCGCACATAAAAACGGGCTACAATGTTAAATTGCTCGAGTTTCCGACCTATCAGTCGTATGGAATGTAGCGCTGTTCATATTCCAATGTGAAATATACACTGCTGGCCACCGTAAATGCAACACCCTGAAGGAAGCATCCCAATCAAGTGAAATTTACACCATGGGTTTGCAGCGATGAGATATGCAACTGATTAGAATTTCAGCGCAGACGCACATCACGCGCGCCTGTGGCGCCACCTCATAGCGCCATTTAAGGCTTGGCGATTTCGACGAGTGTACGTTCGGCACGTGTGTCTAACTTTATGGTTGTTTCACAAGACGATCAGTTATGCCTCGTAGACAACAGCGAACATCGTTTGATCGAGTATCCGAGTTCGACAGAGGAAGGATAGTGGCTTACCGAGATTGTGGAGCATCATACAGAGAAATCTCTAGTCGTGTTGGACGAAACCAAACAACTGTAATGCGGATATGTGACCGTTGGATGCAGGAGGGTACGACGGACCGACGTGGTCGATCGCATTCACCTCGGTGCACCACTGCACGTGCTGATAGGCAAATTGTGCGCATGGCAGTGACGGATCGCTCAGTGACATCCCGAACCATAGCACAGCACATTGCCTCTGTAACGCATCATCCAGTGTCTGCGCGTACCACTCGACGCCGTTTACAGCAGAGTGGTCTGTCCGCAAGACGTCCATTGCTTCGTCTACCATTGACGCAGAACCACAGACGTCTCCGTCGCCAATGGTGTGATGACAGACGGATGTGGACGGCAGAATGGAATGACGTTGTCTTTACTGGCGAGGCACGCTTCTGTCTGCAGCACCACGATGGTCGGTTCGAGTTTGGAGACACCATGGAGGGAGGATGCTGGACAGCTGCATTATGCACCGCCACACTGGTCTTGCACCGGGTATTATGGTATGGGGCGGTATTGGATATTACTCTCGCACGCCTCTAGTACGCATTGCCGGTACTTTAAATAGCCGGCGCTACATATCCGAGGTGCTGGAGCCAGCTGTCCTTCCTTACCTTCAGGGCTCGGCCACAGCCATATTTCAACAGGATAATGCGCGACCTCACGTGGCACGCATTGTCCAAAGGTTCTTCGTCAATAACCAGATTGAAGTGCTTCCCTGGCCGGCTCGCTCTCCGGATCTTTCGCCGATAGAAAACATGTGGTCCACGGTTGCTCAACGAGTGACCCAGATTACATCCCCAGCTGCCACACCAGATGATCTTTGGCAACGTGTGGAAGCTGCTTGGGCTGCTGTACCCCAGGAACACATCCAACGTCTCTTAATGCCGAGACGTGTGGCAGCGGTGATCTCCAACAATGGCGGCTACTCTGGCTACTGATTCTGGCAGGAACCACAAGTCACAGACGTCTGCAAACGTAATCATTTGATACTTGTTCAACATGTTATCTACAAAATAAATCTTGTTGTGCTACCTCTTGTCTTTCTTGGTGTTGCATTTACGGTGGCCAGCAGTGTATTTCGAGCGCATGACATACATCCTTCTTCCCGGTTTCTCTACGATAAACTGTGTTATGGAACCATAAAACGAAAACGGGTACAGTATAGCTTTCTGTAGACGCGTAGTGTCCGATGTTCACATCCAATCACGGTTCAGAAATTATACTACGCATTTATCGGCCCTATAGAAAAGTATCGTTAGTAACGGCGAATACAGCTTACAAGGGAACAGATAAACATGCGAAAATTAAGTCATTCCGTCACTAACTCTGTAAACAGCACATCCGTCAAATAAATGTATACAAGTGGATTACAATGCCTCACAAGCACCTATCGCTAACTTAGTTATGAAGCTGAAGTCTCGATTTTACACTCGAGATCCGACAGGGGATGGAATACATCGCATAAATCGTAGTTCGTTTAGAGGAATGTGTGACATTTCGGCGAGATGGGACTCCTCCGATGTCCGACATGTTTTGCCGTTAACGATCGCAAGTAGACACTGCTCTACATCACATACAGAAGACGTGGCTGTATACGAGTCGAACGGAGGCTACGTCACGCGACTGGCGCAGCCTGACGGAACGGCGGATGGAATTGACCTGCAGCAGCTTCTCGCTCTCTAGCGTGCATCATCAGTCCAGCATCGAGTCCGCCACCCTGCCCACTCTCTGTTATCCTTTGACGCAGATGTGCTCAAGTCTAGAGGCGGACGGTTCACCTACAGGAGTCAACTCGCGTGTGCCTGTGGTACTGGGCAGTGCGCGGCTCGTGTTCCTGCCGTTTACTGTTCCTCACATTCCGTTACGGTACTGCCGCCTCGTGTCCTTACTCCATTCACTGGCGTCACCAACTTGCTGCCGTGAGCGGCAGTAGCAGCGCGTGCGGATAAGTGGGCGGTCGTGCCGTCTCTGGACCGACCGACAGTATTTCCGGGTCGTCGTGTGTCCGGCAGGCAGGCGGTTCGGGACGGACCAGCAGTGCAGTCGGAGGACGGAGCGCGGGTGAGGCGCGCACTACCAGTGCTCATCAACTGTCCGACACAGGGAGATTGGAGCTGCGCGACTGTCGGTCGGGTCGGTCGGTCGGTCGGGTCGTTCGTTCGGTCGGGTCGTTCGTTCGGTCGGGTCGTTCGTTCGGTCGGGTCGTTCGTTCGGTCGGGTCGTTCGTTCGGTCGGGTCGTTCGTTCGGTCGGGTCGTTCGTTCGGTCGGGTCGTTCGTTCGGTCGGGTCGTTCGTTCGGTCGGGTCGTTCGTTCGGTCGGGTCGTTCGTTCGGTCGGGTCGGTCGTTCGTTCGTTCGGGTCGGTCGTTCGTTCGTTCGGGTCGGTCGTTCGTTCGTTCGGTTGGTCGGTCGGTCGTTCGGTTGGTCGGTCGTTCGGTCGTTCGGTTGGTCGGTCGTTCGTTCGGTTGGTCGGTCGTTCGTTCGGTTGGTCGGTCGTTCGTTCGGTTGGTCGGTCGTTCGTTCGGTTGGTCGGTCGTTTGGTCGGTCATTTGGTTGGTTGTTTTTTCGGGTTCGGTTTGATTCGTTCGGGGTTTGGTTGGTTCGGGTGCGGATCGGTTGGTTCGGTTGCGGATCGTTTGGTTCGGGTGCGGATCGTTTGGTTCGGGTGCGGATCGGTTGGTTCGGGTGCGGATCGGTTGGTTCGGGTGCGGATCGGTTGGTTCGGGTTGGGTTGGTTCGGTTCGGTTCGATTCGTTCGGGTTGGGTTGGTTCGGTTCGGTTCGATTCGTTCGGGTTGGGTTGGTTCGGTTCGATTCGATTCGTTCGGGTTGGGTTGGTTCGGTTCGATTCGATTCGTTCGGGTTGGTTTGGTTCGATTCGATTCGTTCGGGTAGGGTTGGTTTGGTTCGATTCGATTCGTTCGGGTTGGGTTGGTTTGGTTCGATTCGATTCGTTCGGGTTGGGTTGGTTTGGTTCGATTCGATTCGTTCGGGTTGGGTTGGTTTGGTTCGATTCGATTCGTTCGGGTTGGGTTGGTTCGATTCGATTCGTTCGGGTTGGGTTGGTTCGGTTCGATTCGACTTGTTCGGGTTGGGTTGGTTCGGTTCGATTCGATTCGTTCGGGTTGGGTTGGTTCGGTTCGATTCGATTCGTTCGGGTTGGGTTGGTTCGGTTCGATTCGATTCGTTCGGGTTGGGTTGGTTCGGTTCGATTCGATTCGTTCGGGTTGGGTTGGTTCGGTTCGATTCGATTCGTTCGGGTTGGGTTGGTTCGGTTCGATTCGATTCGTTCGGGTTGTTTTGGGTTCGGTTGGTTCGGTCGGTTCGGTCGTCTTATCAGCCGACATGTACTTGGTAGTCTGGCCTGGGCTGGTGGTGGTGTGCACCCGCAGTTGGAGTGTGGGGTGCTGCTTGCGGGTGCTACGAAGTTCGTCGCCCGCTGACCTTGGACATGAAAGATGAGTCCTCACTTAACCTACTATCGAGCCTCAGCGGTTTACATTTCTTCGTTTGATCGTGGTTGTCTCTTTTGGGACATTCCCACGAGCAACGTCGTGTGTGTATTCGAGTCAGCTTAGATTCCAGCCGTCTTGCTGTGCAGTTTAACTTAGTTTATTATCGAAGCTGACCAGCGGTGTCTTCTACCTTGTGGCCGTTGACGTTCCGGTTACCTGCACCGGTCGTTGACGTAACTTCCTCATCCTGTTGTTGCTGTCCAGCGCGGTGTGTAATTCGACAGCTGAGGTGTTGTCGGTCGTTGTGGGCGCCAATAGTTTGGGAGTGTCGTTGTATTGACATCTTGTGGTCGTTTTGCTGGTGGCGTGGAGCGGAACTGTTTTTGTGGATTGGTCTGTCGACTGTCTATCCGTTGGGTTGCCTTCAGATTAAGAAGTCGCTGGACAGGTTGCCTGTCTCACCTAAACGGGCGTTGGTGTTACAACCCCAGGCCGACCCTTGGAAACTTGTGACAGCCGTTCCTCGTGTTTGGGTTTTAGTTATTTGGTTGATGTGTGGCCTTCAGCCGACTATCAACATCTCTTAAATAAATGTTCTGTCGCCGTTAAGGCATGAGATTTTTTATTCTTCGTGGGGATCTTGAGCTGAATTTTTTTATATGAAATTCGCATCATTGCTGTAATATTGTGTGTCGATAAACAAAGTTCGTATGTCGAGTGCAACTCACAGGAACTCACTTTGGCCTCCTTTCCACAACCTGATCCGCTCTGTCCTGCTGGCCCAGCCACCTCAGCGGACGTACAGTATAACGCTCCTCGACGGAAAGAAAACTGGCTGCTTCCCCGGTTCCCTTCGCTTCCGTGTCGACGTTTTCTAGGATTCCTCTCGCTGCCGCTTACTTGTTCCCATGTGCAACTCGTTCTGCGCCAACCAGATGCTACGCAAGCACTTCCTCGATTCTCCCCATTTCGGTGAATATTCGGTCAATTTAAACCTATTGCCTCGTCATTTTTTCGCAGATCTATGGAGTTTGTCAGATGTATCCATGCGAGCATGACGTAACCTCTTGTTCTGTGTTTTAAAATTGATTACACACCACTGGCCACTGAAATTGTGACACCAAGAAGGAATGCAGATGACAAACGGGTATTCATTGGACAAATATATTATACTAGAACTTACATGCGATTGCAATTTCACTCAATTTGGGTGCATTGAACCTGAGAAAACAGTACCCAGAACAACCACCTCTGGCCGTAATAACGGCCTCGATACGCCTAGGCATAGAGTCAAACAGAGCTCGAATGGCGTGTACAGGTACAGCTGCCCGTGCAGCTTCGACACGATACCACAGTTCATCGAGAGTAGTGACTGGCGTATTGTGACGAGCCAGTTGGTCGGCCACCATTGACCAGACGTTTTCAACTGGTGAGAGATCTGGAGAATGTTCTGGCCAGGGCGGCAGTCGAACATTTTCTGTATCCAGGAAGGCCCGTACAGGTCCTGCAACGTGCGGTCGTGCATTATCCTGCTGAAATGTAGGGTAGAGCCACGACTCGTAACACATCTGAAATGAAACGTCCACTGTTCAAAGTGCCGTCGATGCGAACAAGAGGTGACAGAGACGTGTAACCGATGGCAAGTTACACCGTCACGCCGGGTGATACGCTAGTATGGCGATGTCGAATACACGCTTCCAATGTGCGTTCACTGCAAACACGGATGCGACCATCGTGATGCTGTAAACAGAACCCGAATTCATCCGAAAAAATGACGTTTTGCCATTCGTGCACACAGGTTCGTCGTCGAGAACACCATCGCAGGCGCTCCTGTCTGTGATGCAGCGTCAAGGGTAACCGCAGCCACGGTCTCCGAGCTGATAGTCCGTGCTGCTGCAAACGTCGTCGAACTGTTCGTGCAGATGGTTGTCGTCTTGCAAACGTCCCCATCTGTTGACTCGGGGATCGAGACGTGGCTGTACGACCCGTTACAGCCACGCGGATAAGATGCCTGTCATCTCGACTGCTAGTGATACGAGGCCGTTGGGATCCAGCACGGCGTTCCGTATTACCCTCCTGAACTCACCGATTCCGTATTCTAACAGCCGTTGGATCTCGACCGACGCGAGCAGCAATGTCGCGATACGATAAACCGCAATCTCTATAGGCTACAATGGGAGCTTTATCAAAGTCGGAAACGTGATGGTACGCATTTCTCCTCCTTACACGAGGTATCACAACAACGTTTCACCAGGCAACGCCGGTCAACTGCTGTTTGTGTATGAGAAATCGACTGGAAACTTTCCTCATGCCAGCACGTTGTAGGTGTCGCCACCGGCGCCAGCCTTGTGTGAATGCTCTGAAACGCTAATCATTTGCATATCACAGCATCTTCTTCCTGTCGGTTAAATTTCGCGTCTGTAGCACGTCATATTGGCGGTGTAGCAGTTTTAATGGCCGGTAGTGTACTTCGCAGCCGCAGAGACCACGTGATCGGTGCGTACACGCAGTGCGTGTCCGCCGCCTCTCCAGCAGGCTGCAACGAGCAAAGCGACTGACGCCGCGTGATGGCGGCCGAAAGCGAACCGCGTTGAAAAATGACTCCGCGCTGCACCCGAGTTGAGCGGCCGAGGGAAGCTGCGCGCCAGCCTGGAGGCGCTGACACGTGACACGTGAGCCCGTGTGGCGTACGTTTAGTTTGTGCACGTGTCAACTCCTGACTGGCTGTCGGTGCCTGCGTCCACGTGGTTGCTCTCCTTTTGACAGTATCTCTCTTCCGTTCCACTCTGGAACGGCGGGCGGGAAAAGCGAGCACTTCAGTTTCTCTACGCGAGTCCCGATTTAATCCTATCCGCTAATGATCACAGTCTCTTTAGTAGACTGCCAATAAATGACAGCCTTTGCTTCGCCTTCTCCACAACATTTTCTTTCTTATTTCCAAGAAAAGTTGTTCGTAATTGTAATTTGTAGGTATGTAGATCAATGTTCGGCGTTCGGACAGGACTGATTCGTCGTGTAAGCCAAGTTTACCAGATTCTTTTAGCACTCTTGTCTATGACGTCACACTTGCCTTACTTAGGGTCATCTTTTCCAAATCGTTTTGCAACTTGTTTTGATATTCTGATAACTTTATTTGACTACGAACGACAGCGAGATCTGCAAAGAAGCTAAGACGGCTCCTCAGATTGTCTCCTAAATCGTTTATATACGTAAGCAACACCGGAGGGCCTATGACACTACCTTCGGGAACGCCAGAAATCACTTCTGTTTTACTCGATGACTTTCCGTCAATTATCAATGTGACCTCTCTGACAGGAAGTCACGAATCCAGTCGCATAACAGACACGATATTCCATAAGTACGCAGTTTCACTACGAGTCGCTTTTGTGCTACAGTGTCAAAAGCCCTCCGCAAAACCGGAAGTACGGCATCGATCTGAAACCCCCTTGTCAATAGCACTCAACACAGGAACGATGCTTTCTAAACCCATGTTGACAGTCTGTCAATAGACCGTTCTCTTTGAGGTAATTCATAATGTTCGAAGACAACACGTTTTCCAAAATCCTTCTGCATATCGACGTTAACGATATGGGCCTGTAATTTAGTGGATTACTCCTACTACCTTTCTTGAATATTGGTGTGACCTGTGCAACTTTCCAGTCTTTGGGTACGGATCTTTCGTCGAGCGAACGGTTGTATATGATTGTTAAGTATGGAGCTAATGCATCAGCATACTCCGAAAGGAACCTAATTGGTGTACAGTCTCGACCAGTAGACTTGCTTTTGTTACGTTACTTAATTTGCTTGACTACTCCGAGTACATCTACTTCTACGTTACTCATGTTGGCAGCTGTTCCCGATTCGAATTCTGGAATATTTACTTCGTCGTCTTTTGTGAAGGCATTTCGGAAGGCTGTGTTCAGTAACTCTCCTTTGGCAGCACTGTCTTCGATAGTATCTCCATTCCTATCGCGGGGAGAAGGCATTGGTTGTTTCTTGCCGCTAACATACTTCACATGCGACCAGAATCTCTTTGGATTTGCTGCCAGGTTTCAAGACAAAGTTTTGTTGTGGAAACTATTATAGGCATCTCGCATTGAAGTCCGTGCTGAATTTCGAGCTTCTGTAAAAGATCACCAATCTTGGGGATTTCGCGTCTGTTTAAATTTGGCATGTTTGTTTCGTTCTTTCTGCAACAGTCTCTTGACCCGTTTTGTGTACCAAGGAGGCTCAGCTCCGTCCTTTGTTAATTTATCTCT
This sequence comes from Schistocerca americana, assembly GCF_021461395.2. Lineage (NCBI taxonomy): Eukaryota > Metazoa > Arthropoda > Insecta > Orthoptera > Acrididae > Schistocerca > Schistocerca americana. The sequence goes on along the minus strand of NC_060129.1, from coordinate 207,131,988 downwards.
CAATTGCTGCCGATACTATTGCTTTGAATTCCAACCGCATCTGCTCTTCGTTGCCAGTTTTTTGTAAAACATTTTTAATCAAAAATTTTTTTAAATCGAGATTGTAAAGTTAAAAAAGGCCACGAATTTTTTCCATCTTTTTGTGTTTTCCGCTCGTAAAACATGCACAGCTGGTATCGAATCCAGGCTCCGACTGCAGCGAGCAAGCACGGTAGCGCAGAACCCCACGAGTTGTCGCAAAAAGACTCCGCCTTACTTCGCTGTATTAGAAGTGGTCGGTTTTCTCGAGAATCGTTCAGAGTCTTCTTTGGCAGAACTGTGTGTAAGTTTTGAACTCGAGACGTGCCATCGGTGTAAGAAGTTACAAAAATGCGACTGTCGTGTGGTGTGGTCACGTGTGTAGGCGCTGTGCGATTCTGCCCTCGGAAATTTTGACTCCTAATTTGATAACATTTGTGGGTTCATCTTGCGTGCGGCGTGCGCTCCGGGACGCATTGAGTGTGTGTCGGTACACGGGAAAGCCTGTTTCTATGCCATCGGTGTTTGCTAAAGTTATCGAGAAGGTTGTATATACGAGGTTACTGGGGCATTTAAATTCACATAATTTGCTGTCAAATGTACAGTTTGGTTTTAGAATTGGTTTAACAACTGAAAATGCTGTATTCTCTTTTCTGTGTGAGGTTTTGGACGGATTAAATGAAAGGTTGCGAACGCTTTTGACTGTGCTGACCACAAAATATTACTGCAGAAGTTGCACCATTATTGAGTAACGGGAGTAGCTTACAATTGGTTCGCCTCTTACTTTAAGAACAGAAATCAGAAGGTAATTCTACACAATATTGAGAGTGGTAGTGGTGTTCAGTCCCAATGGGGCACTGTTAAGTGGGGCGTTCCCCAAGGGTCGGTGCTGGGGCCACTGCTGTTTCTTATTTATATAAATGATGTGCCTCTTAGTATTACAGGTGATTCAAAAACATTTCTGTTTGCTGATGACACCAGCTTGATACTGAAGGATCTTGTGTGTAATATTGAAACATTATCAAATAATGTAGTTCATGAAATAAGTTCGTGGCTTGTGGAAAATAATTTTATGCTAATGTTCAGGATCTTGTTCAGAAACTAAATGCTGCTTTATTTACCATTAGGACAGTATCTGAAATAAGTGACAGTTCGACGTGAAAAGTAGTCTACTTCGCATATTTTCATACGCTTATGTCATATGGTATTATCTGTTGGGGTAATTCTTCTGATTCAAAAACGGTATTTTTGGCTCAAATACGGGCTGTTCGAGCTTTGTGTGGTGTAAGTTCGAGAACCTCTTCTCGACCCCTATTCAATAGTCTGGGAATTCTGACATTACCCTCACAGTATATATTTTCTTTAATGTCGTTTGTTGTTAGCAATATTAGCCTATTCCCAAGAGTTAGCAGCTTTCACTCAGTTAATACCAGGCAGAAGTCAAATCTGCATGTCGAGTGCACTTCCTTGACTCTTGTGGAGAAAGGAGTGCAGTATTCTGCTGCATCCGTTTTCAGTAAGCAACGACAAGAACTCAAAAATCTTAGCAGTAGCCAAAACGCTTTTAAGTCTAAACTGAAGAGTTTCCTCACGGCTCACCCCTTCTATTCTGTCGAGGAGCTTCTGGAAGGGCTGAAAAATTAAGCAAATTCCAGTGTTACATTGTTGATTTACTTTATTTAAACTTACGAATTGTCGCCCGAATACATTTCTTGTATTTCATTTTATCTGTTTCTACTATCATGTTATAATTTCATGTACTGACTCGTTCCATGACCATGGAGACTTCTCCTTAATTTGGTCCCACGGAACAACAAATAAATGAATGTTACAACCGTGCCGCCAACAGAACCACGGTAATGTGGCGAAACCCTGGCCGCAGCCAGGGGCAGAGTCCGCCGCGGTCAGCTTCCAGCCGGCCGCTCCTCCGTGTGTGGCGCGCCGGGGGCCCTGGAAGGTCCCCTCTCGCTGGCCGAAGTCCGCCTGCGGCACACGAATCTGCAGCGGCACGGCACCTGCAGTGTGTCTGTCAAACTGAAGAGCGGGCAGCGCTTTTGGTGTGGGGAGTGGCCTTTGCCGGAAGAAGGCTGCCGCCGGTCTACAGGCGCGCCCACAATGTGTCGCCCTACACCTGTCTAGCGGAGTAGATCGGCGTGCAGTCATACACGTTTCTGTTCCTGGAATCTTAGTCGCCAGTGTCAGTCAGCTAACATTGTATACTTACTGATGGATAATCGTCTAGCATTGCGAGAAAATGTGCAGAATACGAGGAAGATGAGGTATTTGGGGAGAAACGAGCGTTCGATCGTCTCTAATGTTATTACAGCGTGTATTAAAGAGGCGACCCAAAAAGAACTCTTGGCTAATATTACCAGTCCCAATCAAAGGGCTGCAATTTATGCAAACGTCAGTCTCGTCCAATAGGACGCATAAGTAAGGAATGGAAAAATAAGCCGCACGGTTCACTGGGATCGCCACGAAGGAAAACTAATAATTTTGTGAGGAAACCCATCGTTAGAGCAGGTTTCAAAATCACGTAAAACCTTTGATGCTGATGGAACACTGAATCTCTGTCTCGGTCACTAAAGATATATTGCTTAAAACATACGCCCAATAGCTGTTGCAAACACTGCTGAAATTTCCTTCGAAACATGTACACTGATTCTGGACTTGAAAGCAAAAAGCTTGACATACGTGGTGCGTTCAGGTATTAACTTTTATTTTTTGATAAGAACTTTATTTGTTAATCTACAGCAATGTTATCCTCTTTTAAATATTCCCCATTACATACTACAGACTTATAGCAGTGCTTTTCCCAATTCCCTAAACACTTTAGGAACTGGAATGAGATTTTCACTCTGCAGCGGAGTGTGCGCTGATATGAAACTCTGCAGTCTGGAACCGCAAGACCGCTACGGTCGCAGGTTCGAATCCTGCTTCGGGCATGGATGTTTGTGATGTCCTTAGGTTAGTTAGGTTTAACTAGTTGTAAGTTCTAGGGGACTAATGACCTCAGCAGTTGAGTCCCATAGTGCTCAGAGCCATTTGAACCATTTGATATGAAACTTCCTGGCAGATTAAAACTGTGTGCCGGACCGAGACTCGAACTCGGGACCTTTGCCTTTCGCGGGCAAGTGCTCTACCATCTGAGCTACCGAAGCACGACTCACGCCCCGTCCTCACAGCTTTACTTCCGCCAGTACCTCGTCTCGTACCTTCCAAACTTTACAGAAGCTCTCCTGAGAACCGCTGCAGAGTGAAAATCTCATTCTGGAAACATCCCCCAGGCTGTGGCTACGCCATGTCTCCGCAGTATCCCTTCTTTCAGGAGTGCTAGTTCTGCAAGGTTCGCAGAAGAGCTTCTGTAAAGTTTGGAAGGTAGGAGACGAGGTACTGGCGGAAGTAAAGCTGTGAGGACGGGGCGTGAGTCATGCTTCGGTAGCTCAGATGGTACAGCGCGTGCCCGCGAAAGGCAAAGGTCCCGAGTTCGAGTCTCGGTCGGGCACACAGTTTTAATCTGCCAGGAAGCTTCACTTTAGGAACTGTTTCTTCCGTGTAGTTTATAGGTCTCCTAACTGTGCTTTTTTAATGTCATCCGTGCTTGTAAAACCGCTGTCCTTAAAGGTCTGCTTTGAAATGTTTATACCACTGCCCTTGGTTTACTCATAACGCGCTCACCAAAAGCAATATTTACCATTTCTAAAAATTTCATAGCCTTTATTCGGTACTTATGACAAAATTTAATACAGATTCTCTAATTCTTTTAATGCAAAAAAAGTAATCGTTGATGCTACGAAAACACACGTAACGTTTCTGACAGATGACAACAGAGTGAATACCGAATATGCATATCATTGAACACATGCTTTAGAGGCGTGTTTACGAAGACAGTGACAAAAAAGTACTGCAAATCAGACTAATACAACACACAAAATTGTAAATTTCTCCTTACTTTTTAAACACTCTTCGTGCTGCAAGAATCGTTAAGTTTCAGTGCAGTTGTGTTGGGGTCGGGTTGTTTGGGGGAGGAGACCAGACAGCGAGGTCATCGGTCTCATCGGATTAGGGAAGGACGGGGAAGGAAGTCGGGCGCGCCCTTTCACAGGAACCATCCCGGCATTTGCCTGGAGCGATTTAGGGAAATCACGGAAAACCTAAATCAGGATGGACGGACGCGGGATTGAACCGTCGTCCTCGCGAATGCGAGTCCAGTGTGTTGACCACTGAGCCACCTCGCTCAGTTTCAATGCAGTACTTCAAAGAAAACACAAACTAGGAATAAGCCTTAAATTCTACAGACTGATCGCATCATATTGGGTTCCTTTTACGAATAGCAATAGAGGAACATATATTCACATGAACGGGCATTTGGTTCTATGTTTGTAGTAGAATCCTGACTTCCGTTCTTATGTTAATATTATTTACTCTATCGTTGTGTTTCGGAAGAAGCTATCGTTTTTTGTATTCCTTGTGGTCCTAGTGCATTTGTCTAAAACTGAACGCACCCGAGACGTATGTGTACGCGGCTTCGCCGCAGATTTAAATGGCGCGCCGCGGCAGGGCCTGCACTACAGCCTGTAGAAGCGCCTCGTGACGTAGCTGGATAGCCAGAGTGGGGACTCGGTCGCTCGCTCGCTCTTCAGTTTACCGACACACTATGGCAGTCGCATTTTTGATATTTATAGTCCGTGCAGTTCAAAACTCAAAAGCAAACCCTCCGAAGCGAGCCCACGGAACTCGGCCACGGTCACCAGTAGACGCACAAGAAGGCCGCTGCAACCGTGGCCCAAACTTTTTTTTTTTTTTTTTTTTTTTAAATACCATGTGACGCGGTATCGTAGCCAGAAAACTTTCATGTCGAGTGCCTCTGGCCGCGGAAGCCTAAGCAATTAAAAAAGAATACTGTCGCACTACTTCTCTCCGTTCCTATTTCATTCTCTACTTTTCTCCTCCAACCATCACTCTCTGCCTCTCTCTCTCTCTCTCTGCCTCTCTCTCTCTGCCTCTCTCTCTCTCTCTCTCTCTCTGCCTCTCTCTCTCTCTCTCTCTCTCTCTCTCTCTCTGCCTCTCTCTCTCTGCCTCTCTCTCTCTCTCTCTCTCTGCCTCTCTCTCTCTCTGCCTCTCTCTCTCTCTCTCTCTGCCTCTCTCTCTCTCTCTCTCTCCCACTTGTAACCTGCCCCCCTCACTTATCGACCTTAATGACAGTGAAAAATTAAACCGCGTGTACCTAATGGAAATTTGGGAAAAGCAATCGTAACGGAAGTTAATCTGTCGGTAGAGAGGGAGGAAAGGGTTACATCTAAATGAAAGGAAAAATGCAAATGAAATTAGTGGGAATTCATTTTGAAAAGGGGCAAAGTTAATAAAGAAAGTAAATATGCGGCCGTTACGTTAACAATTAACTGGCGTTAATTAGATACTTGAGATTTGGGGGAAATTACGGTCGCCAGTCCTATGGACAATTACTATAGTAACTGAAAAAGAAACGTTATTACACATATAATTAGCACTAGAATCGTGGCAACTGAAGGTTGACACGCGTAGTGTGAAAACTGAAAGTTTGTCAGAAGTAATAAATTTCGCTACACTCTGACTTAATTTAGCAAACGAATTAATAAAATCGGAAAATTGAAAGTTAATTTAGTGACTGAAATTAACAGTGAGCTTTGTTTCTGAAGCACATCGAAATTCAGTAGAATACGGTTAGTCTTGGACTACCTCAACAATCATTTCAAAAGCTACTTGAATCTACGCAGTTTAGAAATAAGAGATTTAACTTTGAACTTGAATTAAATGATTCTGAACAATTAACAATAGTAAAATTTAGTATGTACCAAGCTGAGGTGCAGTCACAGGTAACAAAACTCGCACTCTTAATTTGTGCTTGTGTAATCTAACTATTGTAGCCAGCTATGAATACCTTGACTGAACTTTGAAATTAAAGCAGTGAAATCGAATGATATTACTTTAATGGTGGCGTATGAATTTCAACGACACTCGGGTTCATTCCGGAAAAGGAAGGGACCCTGCTTGGTAATGCAATTGGGACAATGAGCAACGAAGTTTCGTGCTAAGTTGCTGTAATTTTGTGATGCAATAGTTTGAAAAGCTGAGGTCTGCCATACAGTTCTAAAACTTTACGTGCTTCGTCTTCCTTGTTGGTTGACTGAAGGTTTGCAGTCGTCGGTCGAGGAGGTAGCGACAGTCACTCGTTGTCAGCCGTCGCTGTTGCAGAAGCTGGATGTTGGCGCGCCTTCTTCTCGACACGGTCACCAGGCGAAACGGGCTCTCGGTGTGCGCCAGCTAATGCTTCCCGTCTGCGACACCGGGCCAGAAACTACCGTAGCAAGTCGAGCGCAATTACCTGCTGCCAAACCCCGAAAGCGCGCCAACTCGCGGGAGCGTCACTCAACACACCTGCTCCACAGCCCTACTCCAGCCAGACTCTCCCCCTGCCACACGACCTATCGATGTAATCGTTCGATAGCATAATTTTCCCTAGGCAAGACCCAGCGTAAAAATACAAATAGTATTTACAAAACAAACCAATTACACATCGACATAAATGCATGTATACACAAATAGTAAAACAATTACAATATACAAAGACACAGAAACGTCATATCTTCAGGTAACAAAATAAGGAAAAAAAATTGTAGTACAGTAAATGGAAATAGGAGGATATGCATTTCCGGCGTTACACACTCTGCCTGTTTTCTCTGTCCTTGGTCGTTCTTACCTCGCCTCCTGCTTCTCTGTGCCTCTCTCCTTGTTCCTTTTGCGCTGTGATAACTATTTGGCACAGCGCGCGAGTTTCCCTCGGTAGACGCGGCGCTGACGTCAGAGGTCCAGAGCGCCGCGCTATCGGCCAGTGCTGGGACTCGAGTGGGTGGAGCAGAGGTCGCCACAGTAGCAGAACCCCGGCGGCGCCTGTCTCTCTGCAGCGGTGAGCCGGCCTTCATATTAATGTGGCAGGGGCGGCACGTGACAGAGACAGACACAGCCTGCACACACCACAGGCAGCTGCAGCTGCCGGCTCGCGGCAGGTGTGCCCTGCCGTGGCACGCGTGCAGCTGGCGCCAGGTGCGGCCGCAGCTGCAGCTGCCTGCGGTGTCTGCAGGGTCGCTGCCAACACCTGCTGTTCCCCCCACCCCACCCCGCCCGCCTTATAAACCAGCGGAACGCCGCAATCCCGCACATCACAGCGCTCTGGAAACAACAACACGGGCCCCGTGTCTGCTTGTCCTACATCAACACCCGTACTGCGCAAGCCACCTCACGGTGTGTGGCGGAGGGTACTTTGAGTACCTCTATAGCTTCTCCCTTCTGTTCCAGTCTCGTATTGTTCGTGGAAAGGATTGTCGGTATGCCTCTGTGTGGGCTTTAATCTCTTTCATCCTCACTGTCTCTTCGCGAGATATACGTAGGAGGGAGCAATATACTGCTTGACTCCTCGGTGAAGGTGTGTTCTCGAAACTTCAACAAAAGCCCGTACCGAGCTACTGAGCGTCTCTCCTGCAGAGTCTTCCACTGGAGTTTATCTATCATCTCCGTAACGCTGTCGCGATTACTAAATGACCCTGTAACGAAGCGCGCTGCTCTCCGTTGGATCTTCTCTATCTCTTCTATCGACCCTATCTGGTACGGATCCCACACTGCTGAGCAGTATTCGAGCAGTGGGCGAACAAGCGTACTGTAACCTACTTCCTTTGTTTTCGGTCTGCATTTCCTTAGGATTCTTCCAATGAACCTCAGTCTGGCATCTGCTTTACCGACGATCAACTATACATGACCATTACATTTTAAATCACTCCTAATGCGTACTCCCAGATAATTTATGGAATTAACTGCTTCCAGTTGCTGACCTGCTATATTGTAGCTAAATGATAAGGGATCTTTCTATGCATTCGCAGCACATTACACTTGTCTACATTGAGATTCAATTGCCATTCCCTGCACCATGCGTCAATTCGCTGCAGATCCTCCTGCATTTCAGTACAATTTTCCATTGTTACAACCTCTCGATATACCACAGCATCATCTGCAAGAAGCCTCAGTGAACTTCCGATGTCATCCACAAGGTCATTTATGTATATTGTGAATAGCAACGGTCCTATGACACTCCCCTGCGGCACACCTGAAATCACTCTTACTTCGGAAGACTTCTCTCCATTGAGAATGACATGCTGCGTTCTCTTATCTAGGAACTCTTCAATCCAATCACACAATTGGTTTGATAGTCCATATGCTCTTACTTTGTTAAAAAAAATGGTTCAAATGGCTCTGAGCACTATGGGGCTTAACTTCTGAGGTAATCAGTCCCCTAGAGCTTAAACCCAACTAACCTAAGGATTCAGTGATTTATTCAGTGTTGAAATTTATACTGACTTTTTGATCACACTCTATATTAAGAAGCCGTTCCTGAAAATTTATATTCTCCGTTGTATTTTCCCCAAAATACCACAAACCACCTCCAGTAGAGTATTCAAACTTTCAAGGAGTAATAACGTACATATCTTGCGTCTACTGAACTAAAAGGAAAATATAATGTTACCTATAAGTAAAATTATTTAAGGTAACGTAAAAAAAGTACACAATTTTAACTGTGTGATTAAGAAATTGTATTTCCGAAAGCAGTGGCTGAAATGCAACTATTGTACCTCAGAAGATACAGTTTAATGTCCTGTAAAAGAGTCGTGCCAATGTCTGCAGTGGTTCCCGAAATACAGGGAAGCCAACTGACTAAATTTAACGTTGCTGGGATAGGGCGCTACCTCTGCAGCGCAAGCTTAGGCACTGCTGTAACAATCCTACTTGGACAATAAATCGAGCACGGAGCTCCTGTTGATTTACGACCGTTTGGCCGGCCGGAGTGGCCGTGCAGTTCCAGGCGCTACAGTCTGGAACCGCGCGACCGCTACAGTCGCAGGTTCGAATCCTGCCTCGGGCATGGATGTCTGTGATGTCCTTCGGTTAGTCAGGTTTATGTAGTTCTAAGTTCTAGGGGACTGATGACCTCAGATGTTACGTCCCATAGTGCTCAGAGCCATTTGAACCATTTGAAAAAAAATAATTTTGTCGATCTAACTCAACTTAGGTGTCTTTGTTTGAACGGGACAAGAAGGTCAACAGGTTCTCGTATCGCATTACGGCGCCATGTTGCAAATATGTCAGGCGTATTCCTGTTTGACTGAATTTTTGCAGCGAAGATTGGAGCTCCAACTGCCGATAGTCTTGTGAATGTCTCTAGCACGACTTGAATCTCGTGCCGACAGCTTATATCAAAGAGAAACGTCTGCGTTTCGCACATCGCACCCATCATCTGCAGTGAAGCAGATGACACGCGGAAGCAGCAAGCTTTCGCGAACGTGCAGTACAGGTATATTCGTGTTCAAACCCGGTGCTCATTTGTAGTACTGAATGTGAAACTGAATCGAGCCCCGTGTAAGGTACTTACTGTTACATTCCAAAGGTCGGTGGTGGAGCCGGAATGGGCGAGAAATCTGCCGATCTGAACTACGCCGTCCGTCTGTCATTGCACGGTTGCTTTTAAGAATTAGCTCACAGCGCATCGAACTGAAAATAAACGTAAACACGGTCCATTGTACGGTGTAATACGATATTTATTTAATTGTACGATTAAACAAACATCGCATCGCAGCCTACTACGGACCGTGTTAAAGTTTATCAAGCGTCTGGAGGCCGTGGATCCCCAGAAATACAAAATTTTAAACTGAAAATTTGTGACGTGTAGAAATGCAAACCAATTGCCGTACTTTCCACTAATGTGACTGTGCCATTACTATCATTTTATTAGTTGCACAGCAGCCTTACGCTAGGTAATACGGATTGGTTTTGTTCTACTATTGGTTAAACTAATGCATGTTGTTTTCAAACTTTGCTTCTTCGGAAGCAGTTTTGTTTCAGCCATCCCTTCTCTGTATGACGCTTATTCATTTGTTCCTTTTTTTTTTTTTAAACAAAAGTTCATTTTAATAGGAGACACAGCAAGACATAACTGTCAAGTGTTCTTCAATATAATACTGAATTTTACGACAGATACTTTAAGAGTATATTTGTAAAATTATGTGGTGAATTTCCTGTAGTTTTCATTGATGCGGTATACTGTGAAACTGGTTCGAAGCGTATTTTACACTCCATATCGTAGCCGCATTGGACGTCGAAAATGTAACATGTCTTGCATTTCTGATGCCTTGGTACACTACTGGCCATTGAAATTGCTACACCATGAAGATGACGTGCTACAGACGCGAAATTTAACAGACAGGAAGAAGATGCTGTGTTATGCAAATGATTAGCTTCTCAGAGCATTCACGCAAGGTTGGCGCCGGTGGCGACACCTACAACGGGCTGACACGAGGAAAGTTTCCAACCGATTTCTCATACACAAACAGCAGTTGACCGGCTTTGCCTGGTGAAACGTTGTTGTGATGCCTCGTCTAAGGAGGAGAAATGCGTTCCATCACGTTTCCGGCTTTGATAAAGGTCGGATTGTAGCCTATCGCAATTGCGGTTTATCGTATCGCGACGTTGCTGCTCGCGTCGGTCGAGATCCAATGACTGTTAGCAGAATACGGAATCGGTGGGTTCGGGAGGGTAATACGGAACGCCGTGCTGGATCCCAACGGCCTCGTATCACTAGCAGTCGAGATGACAGGCATCTTATCCGCACGGCTGTAACGGATCGTGCAGCCACGTCTCGATCCCTGAGTCAGCAGGTGGGGACGTTTGCAAGACGACAACCATCTGCACGAACAGTTCGACGACGTTTGCAGCAGCACGGACTATCAGCTCGGAGACCGTGGCTGCGGTTACCCTTGACTCTGCATCACAGACAGGAGCGCCTGCGATGGTGTACTCAACGACGAACCTGGGTGCACGAATGGCAAAACGTCATTTTTTCGGATGAATCAAGGTTTTGTTTACAACACCACAATGGTCGCATCCGTGTTTGCACTCAATGCACAATGGAAGCGTGTATTCGTCATCGCCATACTGGCTCTACCCTTCAATCGATGCCTGCGAAACCCTACATTTCAGCAGGATAATGCACGACCGCACGTTGCAGGTCCTGTACGGGCCTTTCTGGATACAGAAAATGTTCGACTGCTGCCCTGGCCAGCACATTCTCCAGATCTCTCACCAATTGAAAACGTCCGGTCAATGGTGGCCGAGCAACTGGCTCATCACAATACGCCAGTCACTACTCTTGACGAACTCTGGTATCGTGTTGAAGCTGCATGGGCAGCTGTACCTGTACACGCCATTCGAGCTCTGTTTGACTCTATGCCTAGGCGTATCGAGGCCGTTATTACGGCCAGAGGTGGTTGTTCTGGGTACTGATTTCTCAGGGTCTATGCACCCAAATTGCGTGAAAATGTCATCACATGTCAGTTCTAGTATAATATATTTGTCCAATGAATACCCGTTTATGATCTGCATTTCTTCTTGGTGTAGCAATTTTAATGGCCAGTAGTGTATTTCCTGTAGCCTTTGACAGTCACATACCTCGAAACACGTAACACATATTGGAGTAACAAAAATTTTGCCGAAGCTGTCTCATAGTGTGGAAGCACGAGGCTGGTTTGAAAAGTTCCCGGAATCACCAGGAGAGGTCAGCGCTAGCGCAACGAGTTGGTCACGTGATATTCACTGGACTGTTGCCTGTAAACACGTGCCACGTCAGCGCTCTAGGAAGAGCGCTTTGACGTTGACATGGCTCTGTTGTAGTTCCCGCGCAGTGATTTGCGAAGATGGAACAAAAAAATAGAGATTCGAGCACTGATTAAGCACTTCGTAAAGAAAAGTACGAAAGCAACGGGTGTTAATGCCCATTTCAAGAATACGCTGGAGGACTCTGCCCCCTTGATATTCAACTGTTGCCAAGTGGACAAAGGAATTTACGTTTGGTCGGGAGAGCCTAGATGAGGATCCGCGCAGTGGTCGGCCGAGATGTGTCACTACCGCAGAAATCACTGCAAAAGTGCGCAAAATGGTCACACGGAGGATCGCAGAGTGAAAGTGCTTGAAATTGTTCACGCTTGGCACATGCCATCTGAAAGGGTATATCACATTTTAACTGAGGAATCTGAAATGCAAAAATTATCTGCAAGATGGGTGCCGCGACTCTTGACGATGGATAAAAGACGCACGGGAATGGGCATATCGGAACAGCGCTTGGCCCGTTTTAGAAGAAACGAACGCGGTTTTTTGCGCCGGTTTGTGGCCACAGATGAAACTTGGAAACGTGCTGATTCTCCGCCACCAAAGAAAGCGACGACAGTTCCTTTGGCGGGAAAGGTGGTGGCATCAGTGTTGTGGTACGCGAACAGCAGTCTGTTCGTAGATTATCTCCCCAGTGTGCAAACAATTACTGGAGAATACTATGCTAACTTCCTCCACAAATTGCAACAAAAGAAACGCTAAAAAAAGGCCGGGTTTAGCACGGAGGAAAGTCACCTTCCATCAAGACAATGCGCGCCTGCACACATGCGCCGTCGCCGTGGCAAGATTATGCGAACTAAGGTATGAATTGTTGCCACAGCAACCTTAATCACCCGATATGGCTCCGTCAGAGTTCCATCTCTTCCCAACCTGAAAATTTTTCTCGGTGGACGAAGATTCACTTCAAACGAAGAATTGATAGCTGGAGTTGACAACTATTTTGCAGGCCCTGAGGAAACTCGCTTTCGAGATGGGATCAAGGCAGTGGAACGTCGTTGGACCGAGTACATTATTCCACAAGGAGACTACACTGAAAAATAAAGTTTGTGTTGTAAGTCCTTTTTTTTTCTATTCCGTTCTGAGGACTTTTCAAACCAGCCTCGTACTTTCCAGACCACACTGGAACGCAACTTCCACACCCGTCCACGTGCAGAGCAACTGGTCTGGGTAGCAGCGACCGCTGCGTGTCTAGGAGCACTGACGTCGTCTTCCAACAAGATAACGCCAGACCGCACAGTGCCTGCGTTGCCTCGCATTGTCTGCACGAAGGGAGCCCTGCTGGGCTAGAGGCAGTGTTCGTACCATAGGCGGCAGCCCGGGAAACTAAATTTCCCACCCTGCGTATCCGCAGATCACAACCGACTTTAATTCTATACTCACCCTACTATACGACGGGCGTTTGAAAAGTCCGAGAGATGGCACCACCGGCGCGTATCGAGGTCACGTTTAGTTAGTGGCATCTTTGGAAAAAACGAACACCAAGTTTCAGCCATATTCCTCTATTTCTTTGTGTTTGGCAGTTGTGAGAGTCGAGGAAGTCGATTGATTGTCAAAAGATGGACGAAAAAGGATTTCGTTTGGTGATGAAACATTACTTTATGAAAGGCAAAACGTCTCAGGAAGCTTGATAAACATTACGGTGACTCTGCACCTTCGATCAGAACAGTTTATAAGCGGTTTCAAAATTTTCGGAGCGGCCATATGGGCACAAGTGGCGCTGAGCGTTCTGGACGCCCTGTGGAGGTTACGACTCCACAAATCATCCATAAAATCCACGATATGGTGATGGATGAGAGAAGAGTCAAGGTGCGTGAGATTGCTAGTGCTGTGGGCATCCCGAATGAACGGGTACATAATATTTTGCACAAACATTTGGACACGAGAAAGCTATCCGCAAGCTGGGTTCCGCGATTGCTCACGCTTGACCAAAAACGGAATCGTGTGAAGTGTTGGAAGATTGGTTTGCAGCGGTTTAGGAAGAATCCGCAAGACTTTCAGCGTCGTTTCGTCACTCTGGATGAAACACGGATACGTTACTATACTCCTGAGACCAAACATCAATCTAAACAATGGATTACCAAGGGAGAATCGACACCAAAAAAGGCGAAGACCATTCCTTTGGCCAGAAAGGTTATGGCGACTTTCTTTTGGGATTCGCAGGGAATAATGCTCATCGACTATCTGCAAAAGAGTAAAACTATTACAGGTGCAGATCATTCATCGTTATTGGACCATTTGAAAACCAAGCTGCAAGAAAAACGCCAACGATTGGCCAGCAAAAACGTCCTTTTCCATCACGACAATGCTCCAGCACACACCTCGGCAGTTGTGGTCGCAAAATTAATGGAAATAGGACTCCAACTCGTATCCCATCCCCCCTGTTCTCCAGACTTAGCTCCCTCGGACTACTGTTTGTTCCCCAATTTGAAGAAACGGCCGGAGGGACAAAGATTTTATTCAAACGAGGAGGTGATTGCAGCAACAAATAGCTATTTTGCAGAGTTGGACTGTTCCTATTATTCGGAAGGGATCAACAAATGCCGGCCGGTGTGGCCGAGCGGTTGTAGGCGCTTCAGTCTGTAGCCGCGCGACCACTACGGTCGCAGGTTCGAATCCTGCCTCGATATGTGTGATGTCCTTAGGTTAGTTAGGTTTAAGTAGTTCTAGGGGACTAATGACCTCAGCAGGTAAGTCCCACGGTGCTCAGAGCCAGTTGAACCAGTTGATCAACAAATTAGAACAGAGTTGGACGAAGTGTATAAGTCTAAAAGGAGACTGTGTCGAAAAATGAAAAAGGTTTACCTCAAACACGTAAGTCGTTTTTATTATTGCACGGAGTTTTCAAACGCCCCTCTGGCTGTTGCCAGCACTGTCCTTGTAATTCCGAAGCGTCACGATGTGAAAACTCCTCGTCCAGTCGTACTGTCTTATTTCCCCGTAGTTTGCCATACTGCTCGTTTTGAATTTTGAATGATTGTTCAAAAAAGTTGTATTTCCCCACAACCACACACGGTACCATAACGGCGTTCCCACATACAGCTGCTAAGCCAGAGGTAATGCTTCTGTGTTGCAGTTTATGCAGGTGTGTAGTGACTTTCACACACAGTATAGACAAACGCAGAACACGTTCATGACTCCATCTCTCTTCTTATGTTTTGTGATAAATTGTGACATTGTGTGTTTGTGTGTATAAAACGTGGCCTTCTCTGTCTTTTGCAGGTAAGTGTCGGATTTCATCTCATCTCGACAGTTCTGTCCAGGGTGCCGTTTTGGTAAGTAACACCAAGTGTCATCGTCCGACCTGCGACCGAGCTTGGACCACTCGGCTTTCGCGGCTGGACTTTTTAACTTTAGCTCAGTATTCCTGCCCTCCGTTTCCTGCGCTTTTTCCCTCCACACTCGCTTTTTCCCTCCACACTCGCTTTTTCCCTCCACACTCGCTTTTTCCCTCCACACTCGCTTTTTCCCTCCACACTCGCTTTTTCCCTCCACACTCGCTTTTTCCCTCCACACTCGCTTTTTCCCTCCACACTCGTTTCTTCGGTACACATTTCGCTAGTTCTTACTGCTGGCCCCGAGCGTCTAGCGAAAATGTATCCCAGTACAAAATTTAACCAGATTAGAATTCCTACAAATACGGCCTGTTCATTTTCTTCTGCAGGACTAATACTTCACACGTAGCGAGCGGGGGAATTGAAAATCTTGCGCGTGGGCTTTGAAAGTGTTGGGGGTTGCATAAAAACCAGAGCTGACTCACCGAGGGCCCGGGCATTGCACCGGCTGTCTAAAGCCTTCTGGGCAACTATAGTGGGCGTCATGTACGACGGCGGCCGAGTTTAGGTTCGTTCTGCGCATCTGACGTCACAAAACAGTCAGCCAATGAACAGAGAACGACGTTGCCAGAGCTCGACTGCAGTGCAGACCACAGACGAGTGTCTTCAGTTTTAGGAACGTTCAGTCATAAATAAAGTAACTGAGCAAAAGCAATGTCTTGATAGCAGACTTTCTTTTATAGAAAGTTTGGAGAAAGCATTCTTTATACCAATTGCTTCATATTCTATTAACTAATTAAACCAAAAAAGCAATAAGCCTCCTAATTCACGCGATAGCAAGGAAAGGTGTCTGTATCATTCTCTCTAACCACTTTTCCGCAATAAAGAACAGCGGTGATTGTTCATTTCCTATTGTACTTCGATGAAACGTGAGTAATTCATAGTCATACCAACAGTGTTTGTCGGTATTTTGCGTGATGTTTTAGACTCCTCCAGGAGTTCTGAGGAAGGACGAGCTGTGTTAGCGTAATGGTTAAAGTGTTTGACTGCTGAGCAAAAGGTTGTGAGTTCGAACCTGAAGGTGTGTAAAAATGCCGGCACGGTAACTCGACGTGTTCGGTCAAAGAGTTTAGCTACCCTCTGTAAGAAAAAAAACTGAGAGAACGAATCGACGATCAACCTGAACAGGCGTCATCCGATGTCCGCCACAAACAAATTCAACAAACGATATAGAACAAAATGAGATAAAAAAAAACCTTGATCAGTGATTAATATTTCCTTTATTTAAAAACAATATGAAGTGTCTTACTTCATGAATTTTATTCGTTTGAATGTAATTTTTTGAAATTTCTAGTGCTTTCTCTCCTCATTCTAATCGTAATAAGTTTCCGGTTTTTGTAATTTTGTCCTCCAATGTTTCTTTTCACAGCAATTAAAAACAATGAAAAGGCACGTATGCAATATTCATGTTGTCTGTTTTGTTTGTACACTCCTGGAAATGGAAAAAAGAACACAGTGACACCGGTGTGTCAGACCCACCTTACTTGCTCCGGACACTGCGAGAGGGCTGTACAAGCAATGATCACACGCACGGCGCAGCGGACACACCAGGAACCGCGGTGTTGGCCGTCGAATGGCGCTAGCTGCGCAGCATTTGTGCACCGCCGCCGTCAGTGTCAGCCAGTTTGCCGTGGCATACGGAGCTCCATCGCAGTCTTTAACACTGGTAGCATGCCGCGACAGCGTGGACGTGAACCGTATGTGCAGTTGACGGACTTTGAGCGAGGGCGTATAGTGGGCATGCGGGAGGCCGGGTGGACGTACCGCCGAATTGCTCAACACGTGGGGCGTGAGGTCTCCACAGTACATCGATGTTGTCGCCAGTGGTCGGCGGAAGGTGCACGTGCCCGTCGACCTGGGACCGGACCGCAGCGACGCACAGATGCACGCCAAGACCGTAGGATCCTACGCAGTGCCGTAGGGGACCGCACCGCCACTTCCCAGCAAATTAGGGACACTGTTGCTCCTGGGGTATCGGCGAGGACCATTCGCAACCGTCTCCATGAAGCTGGGCTACGGTCCCGCACACCGTTAGGCCGTCTTCCGCTCACGCCCCAACATCGTGCAGCCCGCCTCCAGTGGTGTCGCGACAGGCGTGAATGGAGGGACGAATGGAGACGTGTCGTCTTCAGCGATGAGAGTCGCTTCTGCCTTGGTGCCAATGATGGTCGTATGCGTGTTTGGCGCCGTGCAGGTGAGCGCCACAATCAGGACTGCATACGACCGAGGCACACAGGGCCAACACCCGGCATCATGGTGTGGGGAGCGATCTCCTACACTGGCCGTACACCACTGGTGATCGTCGAGGGGACACTGAATAGTGCACGGTACATCCAAACCGTCATCGAACCCATCGTTCTACCATTCCTAGACCGGCAAGGGAACTTGCTGTTCCAACAGGACAATGCACGTCCGCATGTATCCCGTGCCACCCAACGTGCTCTAGAAGGTGTAAGTCAACTACCCTGGCCAGCAAGATCTCCGGATCTGTCCCCCATTGAGCATGTTTGGGACTGGAGGAAGCGTCGTCTCACGCGGTCTGCACGTCCAGCACGAACGCTGCTCCAACTGAGGCGCCAGGTGGAAATGGCATGGCAAGCCGTTCCACAGGACTACATCCAGCATCTCTACGATCGTCTCCATGGGAGAATAGCAGCCTGCATTGCTGCGAAAGGTGGATATACACTGTACTAGTGCCGACATTGTGCATGCTCTGTTGCCTGTGTCTATGTGCCTGTGGTTCTGTCAGTGTGATCATGTGATGTATCTGACCCCAGGAATGTGTCAATAAAGTTTCCCCTTCCTGGGACAATGAATTCACGGTGTTCTTATTTCAATTTCCAGGAGTGTATGTCTTTTGCTGTTCATCGATATAATGAAGTGAGCTGATAAGCCTTTTTGTTACCTGAAAATACGTACCTATTACATACGACGTAATTTTTATGTAATTTACGTAACTATAAAATACTTTTTGATTGTCGGTCGTGGACGCTGAATAGCCAGAACCAAGTGCAAGAGCAGTTTGGAAGGCATGAAAAATGGGCGAGCGCAGTGAACGAAACGAACAACTGGATGCTGAACTAACTAGGAGCAGTCGGCAGTGGAACTGAGACAGGCGGTCGTGCGGTGAACGACGAGTGAGGCCGAGGGAGGCCGAGGCTGAGACAGACGAGCACGCGACCCAGGCTGGGACGAGAACTGCCCAAGTGACCGCCGCGACCGAAGTGAACTAGGGACCGATCGTTCCTCGGAATTCGTTGCTCGGTCCTTTGGTTCATCTTGGTGAACCGTTCCTTTGCACCCGTTCGTTCGCCAACTACCCATCTCTAGGCCTCGCGATTCCCCACCAAACAGAAAGGCGACGGAAAGCGTACACCAAGCACGGGCTGGCTACGTCGTGCGCAGTACGGCCTGTTCCCTGGCGCTCTCTGCCAACTGCTCAGACGAACCTCCGAGCAGCCCTAGGGGTGGGGTCTGACACTGCCCACCACAGCTGCCACGTGAATACAGCCCTGGGAGACACACCGGAAACGTGCGCTTCCCTCGGGATGTGTTCCCGCCAGACCCTTCCCTCCTCTCCCCTCCCCTCCCCTTCCCGACATCCACGACACTCCACAGCCAGGTCCCACAGGCAACACTACTGCACCTCAGCATAGACATTAGCGATGGGATAAACTGCGATTTTCCCACAGCAGTGATTTCTGTAGATCCTACTTTCCGGTAACTGCGATTTATCGCAGTTAACGACTTCATAACATGTTGTTCGTTCTGGTCTTCAGTCCAGAGACTGGTTTGATGCAGCTCTCCATGCTACTCTATCCTGTGCAAGCTTCTTCATCTCCCAGTACCTACTGCAACCTACATCCTTCTGAATCTCCTTAGTGTATTCATCTCTTGGTCTCCCTCTACGATTTTTACCCTCCACGCTGCCCTCCAATACTAAATTGGTGATCCCTCGATGCCTCATAACATGTCCTACCAACCGATCCCTTCTTCTAGTCAAGTTGTGCCACAAACTCCTCTTCTCCCCAAATCTGTTCAATACCTCCTCATTAGTTATGTGATCTATCCACCTAGTCTTCAGCATTCTTCTGTAGCACCACATTTCGAAAGCTTCTATTCTCTTCTTGGCCAACTATTTATCGTCCAAGTTTCAGTTCCATACAAACAATTTCAGGAACGACTTCCTGACACTTAAATCTATACTCGATTTTAACAAATTTCTCTTGAGAAATTCTTTGCTTACCATTACCAATCTACATTTCATATCCTCTATACTTCTGCCACCATCAGTTATTTTGCTCCCCAAGTGGTAAAACTCCTTTACTACTTTAAGTGTCTCATTTACTAATCTAATTCCCTCACCATCACCTGATTTAATTCGTCTACATTCCGTTATCATCGTTTACTTTTGTCGATGTCCACCTTATGTCCTCCTTTCAAGATACTGCCCATTCCATAAGGGAAATTTACAAATAAACACTATTCATTTTTTAAAAGTTTATTTAAAAACCAATAATTTTAACACTGCCGCTACGGTGTTGTAACCGTTTAATAGCAGAAAATAAAAAAAACACTCATTGTAACAGAAACCAAACAAATACGGAAAAATACAGGTAACAGTCTTCAACCGGGCCGATTTTTCCAGCGCTAGGTTGAGCGCGAAGGGATGCACGTCGGAGTCCGTAAAATGTGATTTCAAACCTCTAACAAAACATATCAAAAAATACCAGTTACTGGAAGGTAACATTAAGAGAAATAACGTATCGGCAATTCTTCAGGCTGTTTCTGTCCGGCGTTGCAACTACAAAAATGCGTGATTTTTTTTCTTCACCAAAGGCGTTTAGCTTTATCGAGGTAAAGCTTCATCAGTGACCTGTAATTATGTTATTTACATTTTTATTTGCTTTAAGATTAAAAACAGTTCGTTAAGAATATGTTAATTTGTACTAAGGGTGATATTGCTCGATTTCTCTTACATCGGGCCGGCCGGAGTGGCCCTGCGGTTCTAGGCGCTACAGTCTGGAGCCGAGCGACCGCTACGGTCACAGGTTCGAATCCTACCTCGGGCACGGATGTGTGTGATGTCCTTAGGTTAATTAGGTTTAATTAGTTCTAAGTTCTAGGCGACTGATGACCTCAGAAGTTAAGTCGCATAGTGCTCAGAGCCATTTGAACCATTTTTTTCTTACATCGGGAAATACCGTCTGCTAGCACAGCGTTGTTTTTCTGCGTTGCATACTGATAAATTTATGCTTATGTGGATACGGTGTCTGTTCTTTCGAACTCTTACGTCTTCCACGAGCAATGAGTTGACGGCTGCGCCGGCGCCGTTCTGCCCATGTGGGCAATTGCTGGCGGTCCGCCACATTTTAACGTCCTGTCCGGATTTTAACACACTGCGTCTTGATCTTGGCCAGCCATGTACTCTAGAAGCCATTTTAGCGGATGACCCACGAGCAGCTGCTCGCGTTCTTCGTTTTATCAACTTGACAAACCTCTCTCAGGACATTTGATTATGCTGGTTTTTTTTAATCCTATGCCTTTTAGTCGTCTTTTATCGTGTTATCCCTTTTAGTTGCTGTTTTAAACTTGTGCCTCGCGGTGCATTCCTAACGTAGTCTGGGCGCTAATGACCATTGAAGTTGTGCGCCCTAAAACCACAAAAAAAAAAAAAATAATACGAGCAATGAGTGTGTTGGGCTGGGACACTACGAATGTAGTGTGTGTACATGTGTGCCCTCGGTGGCTCAGATGGACAGAGCGTCTGCCGTGTAAGCAGATCATCTCGTGTTCGAGTCCCGGTCGGGGCACACATTTTCGCCTGTCCCCGTTGATCTATATCAACGCCCGTGCGCAGCTGACGGTATTAATAAAATACTGATAATTTTGGTCATTACTCTTTTTCGATCTTAAAGCAAATCCAAATGTAAGTAAGTTAATTACAGACCACTATTGATGTCCTACGTCAGGGGTCTCCAAACTACGGCACGCGTTAGCTGGCTGGACATCCCTGGTCTCCGGCCCGCCGAATATTTGAGGTGGTGCCTGTACTGCCGACAATTGAGTTTGGAGGCCTATCGCGACCGAAAAAACCGCGACATTGTCGGAGCTCTATCTTTACAAAGCGGAAGGTCACGGTTAAACTTGTGGCTATCCACAATAAACAGACAGATGGTGGAAAAAAAGAAAACGGTTAACAGACTAGTTTGGCGAAAACATTTTAAGTAAAAAAACTCTTTCCATTTTATTCTACTCACGAGTCTGGTGCAAGTCTTTCAAACGGACGCCACTTCGGCGACTGTCTTTTGTAATCAATCATTATGGAAGATGCTTCTTAAGCAACTTTCTTTACGTATTTCGATTTTCAGATTTTCCTTGTCTCTTCGAATTCAAATTTTGAATTGTCCCACACCTACTAGTAGAGCGCATAAAACACTAAAAAACTCGTGAGACACTCGCAACATAGAAGAAACAATCACGCGACAGAACTATCAAATATACGCTCTGGCTCTGCTACTCGCTACAAGACTACATAACTAAACTTATTGTTGCGCTGCTTGAAATAACAATGCGTTGACATACTCTACCTCTGTTACGTCTTGTAGTAATAGTGTTGTTACCAGTGATTTTGAGATTTCGTTAACTTTGCAGGACGCTTTCGTGAAGAATGTGCAGTGACATACTTTTTTGTCGGTGAAATTCGCCAGAATAAAATATGCCAGAAATTCGGTCATGTACGTCCCCCAATCAAAATTATGTAATTAAATAAAAATCGTAGTTCGTTTCAGTGCTGGCTATTCCAACAACCTTAGATTTTTGCGATTTCATCTTTCCTTTAGCCTTACATTACGGTGATCGTGGAGTGCTAGGATTGTTTAACCCTAGGACGCCCAATCCTTTTTTTCTAACTTGGATGCGTAATGGGAGGGTTCGGCGAGCCCACAGATTTTAATAAGTTCACTGACGAAAAATTACAACTTCCAAATTGGTTTATATATTTTAACTAAGGCATCGGCTTATAAATGTTGTTAATTGTTATAAATATCGGATTGAGTAAATAAAAAATTGACATATTACAATACAAAATACAGATGTGTTCATATACAACAGACTACTGACTCCTCAACTTCGAGGCAAGAGACACACTTCACAATTTTTTCTGAATGTGTGTTACACACATGTTTATGACACTGTCCACAATACTGTTTTGGTTTACTTAGATTGTTGTACTTCTGCTTCTTTGTTTTAGCTTCTCTTACACAAATATGGCACCGTCCTTTCCCTGCAGGAGGGTGACGTGCTTCTGTTGTCACTTCTTTGATTTTCTTTTGTAGAATAGTCTCTATTGATTAATCACTTTGGTTAGATAACCCTCTTGCATTGGCACTTCTTTCTTCTACCTGCAATTTCACTACTTCCATCCCAGCTTGCAGAAGATAAAGTTTCCGTTTGTTGTGTTTCTTTTCATTCCATCTCGGATGTTGCTGGATGAATATGGTGGTTGCATTGATAGCACAAATGTCGATGAGAGAGTAAAATACAGATAGAGGCCATCTCTTTGTTCCCCTCTTGCAGGTGTACATACGCACCATTTGATCAATGGTATCAATTCCACCTTTAGTGGAATTACAATATGCATTTATCTCGGTTTTATTATTCTCTCCTCCAACAGTGCCTTTATCTGGGTGCGTTGTTGACAACATCAGTAATTTTTTAATCGGTTTCGTTTTTGCTGTGTAGGACACCAAAATTACTGGAGGCCTACGTGTCGGAAACTGCACTAACTCACTGCAAATGTACAAGATAAATAACAGCTGACTGACATCAACAATCACTTCCTCTGAAATTAAACTGATTGTTGTGAATATCAAGAATACCAACCAACAAGAAACTAACTTGCATTGCTGTAGAAATGAGAAATATGAAATCCTAGTAAGGGAAATTTTCTATAGCACGGAAGCCTCAGGGGAGTGTTTGTTGGACCCATAATAAGTTTATTTTTTCTTTCAAAGCAGGAATTTTCTATAAATAATATTGACACTGACGTTTCTTAAAATAGCCAACAAACAATAACTCAAAGGGAATATGTAGTGTGAAAGTTACTTGGGCAAAAGCAGGGGACATAAAAAATTTTGGGTCCAACGAACCCCACCCCCTCCCCCATTAGGCGTCCTAGGTGTAACCTCCCCGTGAGAAATTTAGAAAGTCAATGATTACAGAAATGGAGCCAAATGTTGTCTTCCCACAAAAGTGAAAAATAAAAATGAGCCAAGCGTAACCTCCTTGCAAAATTAAAGAATAATAATGGCCCAAATATAAACTCCCCACAAAATATCGTTAAGGGATGAAGATTGATCACAAACCCACAATAACATTAATTAAATAATGAACCATGAACTGAATGTAACAACTCAACAGCAATAATTAAGCCTGACAAATTTTATAAGGACAGCAGCGCTGACCTTCGGCCCTGTGAAATAATTAAACCAAAATTCGTACCTCAGTAAAACTGGATCTATATCTGATTTTTCGGCATAGCTTCGTGCAATGCTGACTTAAATTTAATTTTGATTCTTGGAGGGAATGCATAGGAAATATTATTTAGCTTGAAATGAATCTTTTTCTTTAAATGAGTTACTTTATAAAAAGTTATTATTGGGGCATCATTTTGAACAAATGAATTACAATTAACATACGTTATTAGCTGAGCGCAATGCTGCTTCATTACCTTCTACAATAATATACATATCGTCCACCACATTCATGACCAGACTCGTGGGCAGAGCATACCGCGGACGCATGCCGACTCGCTACACACTAGCACTGACTGAGTACAACTATCCAACTGTCTACGCCCTCTGCCGACTCGCCACACACAACTAAACTCTCGCGCGGTCAAGCGCAGACTAGCCACGATAAATAACTCTCTGGTCAGAGATTCTGTCATGCCTCGCCATCGCTGGTAATGAATACATATGAAACGTACGCGTTTCATAGGGTTAATCCCACTAGGTAGATCTTGGCCCTTATGACTTCGTGGAGGAATCAATGTGACCCGCAGACTAGAACGTTTGGAGACCCCTGCTCTACGTCAATAAAGCGAAACGCGTCTGGAGAAAAAAATCACGCATTTTTGTAGTTGCAACGACAGAACATAAGTACCTTCCAGAATTGTAGAGCAGCCACGGACACAGTATGGCCGCAGTTTAGTCCATCCCTTGTAGACCGGAGGAGACGCCGGCGAGGTGACCTGGTTAGCTGCCCCCCCACCACTCGGCCCCGGTTAGTTACCTGGCAGCACCTGCCCCCCCCCCCCCCCTTCACCTTATCCTGCACGCCGGCCAGGCAGAGATTGTTCGCGCCGCTACCGGTTTGTCGGGCAGTCAGTCGGAGGTGCGTGTGCTCCGTGCTCGAACGCATCTGTCGGCGCTGCGGTTTCGGCGATCGCCGCCGTGTGTCGGAGGAAGGAAGAAGAGGTTGCAGCGGGGCGGTGCACCTGCCGGGCCGCGCAGCTGCCGGGGAGGGGGAGGGGCGGTGGAAGTGGAGGGGGGAGGCGGCAGGAAAATCTCGGCCGCCGGCCGCGCCGCCTCCAGTGCTGACGCAGGTGCGCCGCGTTCCGAACGCGAGCCGTCTCCAGCTGGACAAAGGAGCTCTATCCAGCAGGGGAGCGACAGCAGACCGTGCCGTTACCCAGCCTTCGTTCTACTCCCACCGACTGGAAAGTCGGCCGCACTCGCGTCCAGATATTACGTGAGCTCACCTTCGCTGCCTGCCTTCCTAAAGGAGACACACACAAAAATAGAACGGCGCGTGTGAAATTTAGCATACTTCGCTCTTTCGTCAATGAACAGTTCAGTCTGTGCCTGGCATCAGTAATATCGACGCCACAGATACATTAAAAGGCGTATATTGTGTGAAATATAGCCGTGTGGGCACCATCGCAGATGTCCGACAAGCGCCGTGTGGTACGAAACAATCCGAACATTTACTAATTCGTTAAAAATTCCTCACTATAACTCTTCTTCGTACTGCACTGCGAAAAATTTCAGTAATCTCGTAATCTTGCCCTTTTTTCTGCACACTATAACTGCGTAAAGAACAGAACAGTCGGCTAGCTCGCTTCGCCGTGCTATCCGCGAGTTGTTTGTTGCCGAGACACTGCCGGCCGAGTTCGCAGATATTAACTCGTGTGACAATTGCCGAGCGCCAACGACATTACTCGACAAGTTCGGGAAACACCTGAAGTGCGACTCTCGGTGAGACTGCGACGCTACGATTCGCAGACAATTTACGTGCTCCGTCGGCATTTCGTAACGAACGGCGAGAAAGAAAATAAACTCGAGGTGCGATTGTCGGCGGGTCAGCGACAATAAGAGTGCTAATAGTGCTCCGGCGATGTTACGTAACGAGTAAGAGGGAAAGCAAAAACATCGGAAGTGCTTCTGTGGTTTGTACTGTGAAGTGGCAGCCATTACAGACAACGGAATGGCGGCTGGGGAATCGTGTGTCGTTCGCGTGACGCGCGGGCGTGAGTGAGTCAGGTGTTGGCGTCGCTTCGATCGAGCGAGACACGCGGTGAAAGGAGCTGACTCGCAACATGCTGTGCGGCATTTCTCGGCCGCGCAGGGCGCCCTCCTGCGACGGCGGTTTCGCCGAGGACCGGGATAAGGATAAGGATAAGGACACGGGACACTGCAGGACCTGCGGCAGGAGTCCTGTCATGGCGCCCAGGAACACACAGGTGAGTCGCCAGCAGTGTCTCCCCATTCTTTTTTTTATTGCCTGACCCTTCCACTCAGCTGCCCAGATCTCAATTACATTTGTTATGGATTACCAATAATCGAACTCGCCTGTAAAACAAATACCTTCGCACATCTGATTACTTTATAGACGAATTTCAATGTGTTTTCATTTAATTTTCATCAACATGAGTGCTATGCAGTTCACACTTAAAAGCCTGGCAGAAGTTTCTTCGAACCACTTTGTTAGTTTTCTCTACCGCCCCATACGCTAATAGCGGGTAGGAAAAATAGACACTTAAATCTGTCTGTAGGAGGTCTGATTTCTCTTATTTCATTTTAATGATCATTTCTGCCTGTGTAGGTGGGTTTCAACAAATTATTTTCGCATCCCGATGAGGAAGTTGGTGATAGAATTTCGTGGAAAAATCCCTCTGCAATGAAAAATGCCTCGTTTTAATGACTGCCATCCCAAATCGCGTTTCATATCTGTGACGTTCTCTCCCGTATTTCGCAATTGTAAGAAACGCGTTGCCCTTCTTTGAACTTTGTCGATTTTTCTCCGTCAATTCTATCCGACTCCAGGGCAGGGTGGACAAGCGTAGTGTAGGCAGTCTCATTAGTAGACCTGTTGCATCATCTAAGTGTTCTGCCAATAAAACGTAGTCTCCCGTTTGACATCACCGCAATATTATCCATGTCATCGCTCCAACTTGTTCGGTATTTAGTCGAATTTACAGCTTTTAAATTCGCGTGATTTATCGTGTAATCAAAATTTAAAGGATTTCTTGTACTCATGTGGATGACATCATACTAACTTTATGGAGAGAGAATTGCTACTTTTCCCATCATTCAGATGTAGTGTCAAGTCATTTGGAATTGGTTTTGATATTCTGATGACTTTACTAGACGGTAAATGACTTTATCTGCAAACAATCTAAGACGACTGTTCACATTATGATTAAGACCACCAGAGGGCCAATAGCACTTCCTAGGGAACGTCGGATATCACTTCTGTTTTACTCCATGATTTTCCGTCAATTACTTCGGAGTGTGACCTTTGTGACAAAAAATCACGAGTCCAGTGGCACAACTGAAGCGAAACTCTCCAGGCATACAATTTGAGTAAAACTATCTTGTGGTGGAAAAGTGTCAAAAGGCGTCTGGAAATTCAGAAAAATGGAATGAATTTGAGATCCCCTCTTCATAGCAGTCGTTACTTCGTGCTAATAAAGAGCTACTTGTGTTTGACAAGAACGATGTTTTCCGAATCCGTGCTTACTGTGTTTCGGTGGACCGTTACCGTAAGGTAGTTCATTTCAAACATGTAAGCGAGAAAATATTCAGAAAAAACAGTGAAATTAAATTTAAAGTTGGTTGGAAGTCGCTAAATACATGCATTATCAAACAATGGGTTAATTTGCGTTCATTTCGTATCTCACTTCGCCCATCATCGGTTTTGCTGCCCAAACAATAAAAGCCATCTAGTAGTTTTAGTGTCTGATTTCCCTCTGTGTCACCTGATTTTATTACATTCCTCCATCCTTGTTTTAATTTTGTCGATGTACATCTTATAATCTGCTTTCGAGACTCTCTCTCTTCCGTTTAGTTGCTCTTACAAGTCCTTCGCCGCCTGCGACTGAATTACAGTGTCATCGGTAAACCTCAAAGTTGTTGATTTCTTCTTCTTGAACTTCAATTGCCTGTCGAAATTTTTGTTCGGTTTCATGTATTGTGCGCTGGTGATAGGCTGGCTGGTTGGCTCTAAACATTATGGGACTTAACATCTTAGGTCATCAGTCCCCTAGACTTAGAACTACTTAAACCTAACTAACCTAAGGACATCACACACATCCATGCCCGAAGCAGGATTCGCACCTGCGACCGTAGCAGCCGCGTGGTTCCGGACTGAAGAGCCTAGAACCGCTCGGCCACCTCGGACGGCTGGGGATAGGCTATACAACCCTAGTTATGTTGAAATACCAGTTTCGGAACATGGGAAAAACAAATCAATGGGCCTGTGTTCTGACATGGAAGTTCGAAGCTCTGTTTTTAATCAAGTTCAGTTTTGAAAATGTCCTTTTTCCAGTGATGTCTGCAATAATTAGAGACAGCTACACTGTTTGAGCGACCCTAAAATTCCGAACACTTTTTAACGGCTAGTGTGTAACAGTTTGTATGAAATGAGGTGTGCAAGAAGTTGACCTTCCGCTCAATATAACCCATTTTCAAACTGCTGCATTCCGTTAACCGTCGTCTTAAAAACCTCAACGCGACTCGTTTCACCGGCCGCCACTGAGACTTGGACGCGAGGGAGGGGCGAATGCAACTTAATTTTTATTAGCTGCCCGGTGAGACATTCAGTAGAATAAGCCCTTACTGGTTCTGAGGCATCTGTATCACTCTATGGCATTCAAGACTTTGTGTTTAGTTTCGACTTGTCAGTGTGCGGTATACAGGCTCCACCTGTCGATGTTGTTTCATGCAACCCGCCATGTTACGCCTGGCCTTCAAAAAACGACGCCCGAGATTTTTACATTGTGTCGCTAGCTACGCGCAGACTGTTGGCCCAACAGAAATAAATCGACAGGACCTTTTTGTAGGAAATGTAATGTAGTTAAATTTTGTACCGGGATAAGTTTTCGCTGGAGACCACGGTTTTACAGTTACTCAAGAAAATCGTAGAAAAGTGACCTCGAAACACGCCTCAAAGCCCAATCGCATCCCTCGCCAGCCAGTATACCTGTATGTCGTGTGTTGTTCCAATCGAGTTTCGGTCTCTCCTGCATTTCGTCCCACAAGTCAGCAAGGGAGACTTAAGTTCGCCAGCCGCTCCCCAAACTCCCATCTCCTCGGCTGATGCTGGATATGTACCAGTCCCCGAGTGCTGAAATGAGATTTTAAATGCAGCCAGATTAGCCATAACCCTACAGTTTTTTTTTCCTTCCTGGTGATTCTACATCCGTACTCTGCAAATGATACTGGAGTGCATGGAAAAGTTGACGTCCCACTGTTAGTAGAGCCTTTCCAATTCCATTCACATTTGGAGCGGGGGTGGGGGGGAGGGGGAAATGATCGTTTAGATTCTTCTCTCTCTCTCTCTCTGTGTGTGTGTGTGTGTGTGTGTGTGTGTGTGTGTTGCAATTAATCTAATCTTG
Organism: Schistocerca americana; assembly: GCF_021461395.2. Lineage (NCBI taxonomy): Eukaryota > Metazoa > Arthropoda > Insecta > Orthoptera > Acrididae > Schistocerca > Schistocerca americana. The sequence continues at coordinate 207,102,993 of NC_060129.1, read as the reverse complement.
TCCTCACAGTTTCTGTGTGAGCGATATGCAGGAGGTTGTAATATATTCTTACAACCATCATTTCGTCCGCAGCTCGTGGCTAGTGTTGCTGCCACGGGGTCCCGGGTTCGATTCCCGCCCGCGTTGGGGATTTTCTCTGCCCGGGGACTGGGTGTTTGTGTTGCCCAAATCATTTCATCATCATCATCATCATCACTCATGACAGTGGAAAAAATCGGACTGTGTGGAAAAAATGTGGAAAAAATCGGACTGTGTGGAAAAAATCGGACTGTGTGGAAAAAATCGGACTGTGTGGAAAAAATCGGACTGTGTGGAAAAAATCGGACTGTGTGGAAAAAATCGGACTGTGTGGAAAAAATCGGACTGTGTGGAAAAAATCGGACATCGGAGTTTGTACGGGCGCTGATGACTGTGCAATTGAACGCCCCACAAACCAAACATCATTACGCATCATTTAAAATCGGTTGTTGATATTTTTTTTAGTAGACTTTCTTGGGAAAGTTAACACCTGTCTTCAATGGTTTGGTAGTTGAGTTTGTTCTATATCTCCGTGACACACTCCCACGGATCAAACAAACCTGTGACGATTGGTGCTGCCCTCCTCTGTATCCCCTGTTAGTCCTATCTGGTACAGGCACCCTTACGCTTCAGCAGTATTCTAGGATGTGTCGCAAGAATGATTTGTAAGTAATCTCCTTTGTAGACTGATTGCACTTCACCAATATTCTACCAGTAAACCGAAGTCTACCATCTGCCTTACCCACGACTGAATCTGTGTTATCATTCTTTTCCTGTCCCAACAAAGCGTTACACACAGATATTTGTATGCGTTGGCCGATTTCAACTGTGACTCAGTGATATTTTATAGCCACGAAATCAGTGGCGGCTCGTGAGTATACATTTTGGGTGTTCTCAAATTTTTAGATTCAGATAAATTCGAGTGTGTGAAATTGATAGCGTCTGTTGTATAACAGTAGTGCTAATCGACAAGTGCCGGCCAGGGTGGCCGAGCGGTTCTAGGCGCTACAGTCTGGAACCGCGCGACTGGTACGGTCGCAAGTTCGAATCCTGCCTCGGGCATGGATGTGTGTGATGTCCTTAGGTTAGTCCGGTTTAATTAGCTCTAAGTTCTAGGCGACTGATGATCTCAGCAGTTAAGTCCCATACTGCTCAGAGCCATTTGAACCATTTTTGAATCAACAAGTTTATACAACTACAGCCACTGCCAATAATAATGATGATGATAAGTTGCGTAACGAATCTGACAAAAAAAATTCTTTGTCGAATTTTATTCTTTAGTACGTAATTAAGTACAGTTTGGGGCAATATCAAAATAACGTATAAGTTTTGACAACTCTCTATTTCGCATTTTTGTGTAAGTGAGAGTTTTCGAGCTTTTCCATTTTTTTTCGGAAAAATGTTCAAGGTCCCTAACAATTTTATTCGTTCGCGAATTTACTTCCGGGCGGAAAATCAGATATTCTTACGCTGCACCCACACAACAACCTGTGCTAACTGTACACTTCCTTCTTAAATGTTCGCTTGTAGTCAGGCCCAGTTGCTTTCGTCACTCTCTCAATCAAAAGATACCTTCTTCGAGGCCCTAGTTCCTTTTGCGGCTGACTGTTCCCGGTAACTTACTTTTCTGTCCCCGGAATGGGATTTTCACTCTGCAGTGGAGTGTGCGCTGTTATGAAACTTCCTAGTAGATTGAAACTGTGTGCCAGACCGAGACTCGAACTCGGGACATACGCCTTTCGCGACCAATTGCTCTACCGGGTGAAGCACGACTCACGACCCGTCTTCACAACTCTGTTAGCATTAAAAAAAAAAAAAAAAAAACAACGTAGTTGATGTTTACACTGCACACGAAAGCCGATTCCCGCACACTAAACAACTAACTCGAAACACAAAGTGCCATTTGTGGAAACTGTTAAACCCGAGGAGTAATGTCTACTAACGTGGTCACGTGATGCGCTGCCAGCCACAAGGGCCTAGAGCACTCTGCTGTCGATCCCTCTTTCAAGTGATACAGTTTCCTGTCAGGTTTCATATGCACAATGTGGGCCGATGGACGGGACTCACTATGGGATTTCAGAACTATGACTAAACGCTAGTCTCGCAATGGACAGTTATGTGGCTCTGAGCCCTGAGGGACTTAACGTCTGAGGTCGTCAGTTCCCTAGAACTTTGAACAACTAAAACCGAACTAACGTAAGGACATCACACACAGTATAGAGTGCGTGAGTTCGCGTACGTGAGGAGTGAGGTATCGTCCAGCAAGGTTTTTGCCAAGAGAACGGGGTGGCAAGGGCCAGCAGCGCACGTTGTGTGTCAAATCCGTGTGTATTTGGGCAGTGAGGCAGTAACGTCACGCGAGTTGCGCATGCGGAGTCTAGAGGAGCAGTAGCCGCTAGATTTACGTGCCGTATCTCTCAGATTGTCTGTGTTACGTTTAACAGCATTCAGAGAAAGATAGCCAATGAATCCGCAAGGTGTCGAAAGTCAGGGCGTTCACGTGCTCTGACACAGCAGCCGCCACTGCATAAGATGGTACGTGTTTTTCATTTCGTGAAGTGCACAATTTTACATTTCTGCACATGTAAAGCAAGTTGGCAATATTTGCACCTATTGAAGTTTTATCTAGATGTGGCTGAATATTTATGCAGTACTTGGCTGTAGATAACTGTCATCTGCAGAAAGCACGAGATTACTGATAATATTGTCCGGGAGGTCATCAATAAACAACGTGAACAGCCAGTACTTGGGCCTACTTCTCACCGGCAGCAGGTGTTTCGTGGAAGCAGTCGAGCAATTCATTGGAGTAGTTTGAAACCGAAATATTTATGTTGGGCGTGAAAACCGACGGACAAAGTTGACCGCAAGTGAATAAAAGTCGAGAGTTAGCAAGTTGCTGCCCGTGAAGACGGAAACACAGTTGACGAATCTCGGAAAAAGTTGAGAAGTGACGGCAATCTTTGTGCAATAGAATGATTTTGGTCACTACTTCAGTTCTTCCACTAAAACATTTCCAGCGAGAGTGAGTGTTTTGGTATATCGATATTTGTTTACACGACATTCGGTATTCCGTACCTCTGCTCTCAGATGTACGCGTCACATTAACGGAATTTGTGGTTGTCCCGTTTGCCGTCGTGTACATTCTTGTAGACAGCAGAGTGCATCGTAGTACGGCGTGTTTTGGAACTGAAGCGGAGTGATACGGGCAGGGGTAGGAGATATTGTCCCGCGGTGCGAAGTATTCCCCGCCCACGCCGGCAATACCTGGCCACACCAGCAGTACTGACCGGCCGTGCCGCGATATAGCCGTGTGTTGCACCAGCTTGGGGCCAAAAGGTGTGGCTCGTGTAAATGACCTTCTAAGCCTCCCTCACGCAGCACGAGGCTCAGAAATGGTTCAAATGGCTCCGAGCACTATGGGACTTAACATCTGAGGTCACCAGTCCCCTAGAACCCAGAAGTACTTAAACCTAATTAACGTAAGGACATCACACACATCCATGCCCGAGGCAGGATTCGAACCTGCGACCGTAGCGGTCGCGCGGTTACAGACTGGAGCGCCTAGAACCGCTCGGCCACACAGGTCGGCAGCACGAGGCAGCCGAGGTTGAAGGCGGAGGGGCGAATCCGACGTTCCGGCACGGACCCCAGTTATCACACGGGAAGTGCCGCTTAACGCGATCTGCGGCAGTTGCCGGCGTTATTCGGATCTCGGACCGTACGGTTTGTTCACGGAAACGGACACGCGTAAAGTTCCTGCGTCAGCACATTTCCTCCCGTATCCACACGGTAATCGTGTTCTCTCCGCAGTGTATATAAATAAAAGGTTAAACGTCCACCACGAACACGTTTTAAGGCAAAAAAGGAAATTCCGTCTGCAGTCAGTAAGGACATCAGCTTATGAAACTTGAGGAACTCTGACAAACTCAGTGGTCAGAAAGAGAGTACTTAACATTTACGTCACGGAGAGGCGTTCAATTAAGCAGTGGAACAAATTTTTTCCCGGGAAATTTCGGTTAAAGAATACAGAATCGTGGCGAACTCCCCCTTCAGTGCCCACAGTTCCACGAAGCTCCGATAGCTGGCGGCGTTGTAGGTAGCCTTCGAAATAGCATCTGGAGCGGAGCTGCGGTCCGAGCAGAGAACGGGCTTCAAGTTTCCCTTGCCGGAAAACCAGAGTTTCCCAGAAATTCGTAGGCGCTCGCAGAATGTCTGCGGGGATGCGGACGTCGACAAAAGCACAGCGAGTCGGCAAACAGGCTGAATAAAGCGAACCTGATTTCAGAAAAAATGTATTGTTACCTATTAAACACCCGTCGTATATTAAAAAGTACTTCAGTGAATTTCAGAAGAAATTCGCAGAACATTTCGGGAGACGTGTGGGTGGGAAACGAACCGGATAGAGCGAGCCACGAGTCCACCGCAGGCTGCAGCGTTACTCGGCCGCTCTGCAAAAGACGGCCTCGTTTCTTACGGTCTTTAATCGCTGGCACGTTACTACATGACGTTTAATTATGACAAAACCTACCGAGGACGGCACGTTTTTGACGAATCTTCAATGCGCCGTTCTCGTAAAACGAAATACTTTCATAGCATCCGAGTTGTAACAAGAACATAATTAAATACAAAAATTCCCTAACCAGCAGTAGGAGGTTTCCCGTCATTTTATTACAACAGCAGCGGTAACGACACGTTCTCCAGAGATCCTGTATGCGGTGCAGCCTAGAAAGAGGACATGTTCATGTTGTTGTTGTGGTCTTCAGTCCTGAGACTGGTTTCATGCAGCTCTCCATACTACTCTACCCTGTGCAAGCTTCTTCATCTCCCAGTACCTACTGCAACCTACATCCTTCCGAATCTGCTGAGTGTATTCATCTCTCGGTCTCCCTCTGCGATTTTTACCCTCCACGCTGCCCTCCAATACTAAATTAGTGATCCCTCGATGCCTCAGAACATGCCCTACCAACCGATCGCTTCTTCTAATCAAGTTGTGCCACAAACTTCTCTTGTCCCCAATTCTATTGAATAATTCCTCATTAGTTACGCGATGTACCCATCTAATCTTAAGCATTCTTCTGTAGCACCACATTTCAAAAGCTTCTATTCTCTTCTTGTCCAAACTACTTATCGTCCACGTTTCACTTCCATACATGGCTACACTCCATACAAATATTTCCAGAAATGACTTCCTGACACTTAAATCTATACTCGATGTTAACAAATTTCTCTTCTTCAGAAACGCTTTCCTTGCCATTGCCAGTCTACACTTTATATCCTCTCTACTTCGACCATCATCAGTTATTTTGTTCCCCAAATAGCAAAACTCCTTTACTACTTTAAGTGTCTCATTTCCTAATCAAATTCCCTCAACATCACCCGACTTAATTCGACTACATTCCATTGTCCTCGTTTTGCTTTTGTTGATGTTCATCTTATATCCTCCTTTGAAGACACTGTCCATTCCGTTCAACTGCTCTTCCAAGTCCTTTGCTGTGTCTGATAGAACTACAATGTCATCGGCGAACCTCAAAGTTTTTATTTCTTCTCCACGGATTCTAATGCCTACTGCTTTACTGCTTGCTCAATATACAGATTGAATAGCATCGGGGAGAGGCTACAACCCTGTCTCGCTCCCTTCCCAACCACTGCTTCCCCCACCTTCAGAGTTTGAGAGAGAGCATTCCAGTCAACACTGTCGTAACTTTTCTCTAAGACTACAAATGCTAGAAACGTAGGTTTGCCTTTCCTTAATATTTCTTCCAAGATAACATTTCTACGGAATCCTAACTGATCTTCCCCGAGTTCGGCTTCTACCAGTTTTTCCATTCGTCTGTAAATAATTCGCGTTAGTATTTTGTAGCTGTGACTTTTTGAACTGATAGTTCGGTAATTTTCACGTCTGTCAACACCTGCTTTGTTTGGGATTGGATGTCCTAAGGGTGGAGAAAACCCACCAGATACGGGCTTCAACCGACCACCAGGAATACAGTAGGGCGCCTGTCAAGTTCCGCTCGCCCCTTATCGGTCTCACTTTGCGTGGTACGTCGCCTATACGTATTTTGTACGTGACGTGACGTGGAACGTGACAAAAGGCTGGCCGCCGCTCCACGTGTGTGGCTGCGGAGTGCGTGCGCGCGCCTGCCCTTGCCGGCCGGCGCCGAGGTCACATTCCAGCCTGGAGCCTCCAGCGGGCGCCGGCCCGGTAGCGCGACTCCGCAGCGCCCTCTGCTCACCCAGGCGTGCCGGAAGCTGGCTGACTGGAGCCTTCTTGTCCGGCACGTTTGTGCACTGCTGCTCTCGAGTTTCGCGATCGCATCCAGTTTTGTGGAAGTAGGATGTGTGGGTGGAGGAAGCAAGGTTGGCGGTATGTGGATGACACTTTCATACTGTGGCCTCATGGAGAAGATAAATTAATGGAGTTTCTACATCACCTCAACTCCATTCATAGCAACATCCGGTTCACCATGGAAATGGGAAAGATGGTTGTTTGCCTTTCTTGGATGTCCTGGTTCGAAGGAAGAATGATGGTTCTCTAGGGTATTCAGTTTACCGGAAACCCACTCATACTGATTTGTACCTGCAAGCATCGAGTTGCCATCACCCGTCGCAAACCGTGAGTTTGCTTAAAACACTTGTTCACAGAGCTCATACTGTGTCAGATCCTGATAGCTTACCTCAAGAACTCGCCCGTCTAAAGACTCTACTCAGCGAAAATGGGTATTCCATCCGGCAGATTAACAGTGCACTAACAGTTAAAACTAAGAAGCAGAAGTGAATAAAGAGGAGAAATTGCCGGAACAACCTTTAGCTTTTCTTCCTTTCGTTGGCGACACTTCGTTTAAAATAGCAAGAATCCTCTGAAAATTTCAGGTAAAAGTGGTTTTCCGCCCACCAACGAAGATTGCGGACCTTGTGGGATCAGTTAAGGACAATCTGTTACTACGAAAGGCCGGAATTCACAAGATACCGTGCCAATGTGGTATGGCTTACATAGGTCAAACCACACGCACCGTGAAAGAACGCTGCACTGAACATCGACGTTACACCCGCCTTTTGCAGCCGAGCAAGTCCGCTATTACTGAACATTGTATTTCTACTGGACATTCGATGGAGTATGAGAAAACAATGATTTTGTCCACAGCAACGTCTTTCTGGGACTCCATTATTAAAGAATCCGTAGAAATACGAGTGGCGGAAAATCTGTTAAACCGTGACAGCGGCTACCAGCTGGACAGTGCACGGAATCCCAACATCTCCACGATTTGCTCAAATCGAAGACGACAGAGTGCGTCGACGGCCGTGGCAAACAGCAACGCAGAGGGCGACCGAGTTCCGCTAGGGCGCTGCCGGCGGGCAGTGTTGGTTCAGCTATGAAGTTTTCGACGCATGCGCAGAATTGTTACAGTACGCTATATATTGCGGAACGGAGGACGTTTTCGCCAGTCTGCGACGGCTCACCTGAAGATGACTGGCAGGTGCCCAGTTGATATATCGGCTGCAAGCCCGAAATTTGTTTGAACAACAGCGTGTGGAGTTGTGTAATTTCGTTCTCGGCGAGATGGAGGACGACAGTTTTCTTCCACGGTTAGTGTTCAGTGACCGGGCAACGTTGCATTTAAATGGAAAGGTGAACCGTCGTAATGTGAGAATATGTGGTACGGAACAACCAGATGAAGTTGTAGAACGTCAAGGGGAGTGCTCAAGCTGTAACGTGTCGTGTGCAGTTTGACGGGAAAAGGTGTACGGTCCATTCTTCTTTGGCGAGAGCTCTGTTACAGGAAGCACGTATCTCGATGTACTCGAGAACTTTCTTTTCCAACAGTTGGAGACTGATTCGAAAGACTCCATTTACGAACGGGGTGGGGCCACCACCACACTGGCATCTGGAAGTGCGGGACTTCTTAAATCGAAGGATTACTGGACGGCGGATCGGTCGCACCGCACCGAAAGATTCGGCGTTACATTACTGTCCTCCAGGGTCACCGGAGCTGACCGTGTGCGATAAATTCTCGTTTATAAAAGACTCCGTTTATGTGGCTGCGTCTCCAACGAAGTCAGCAGCTGCGGAAGTTGTGACTCGAGGCGTGCCCGCTGCACTCTGGGGACACTCCGAGTGCCGCGCATCGCAAGGGGGCATATTGAACACGTACGGAAAGTTATGAAAAAAAAATTTTTTTTGAGTTCGCCGTTCATCAAAAAACAAAATCATTGTATATGTTCATTAGTTTCAAAAATATACAGGGTGAAAATTAGTTAAACACACAAACTCTGGGAGGTTGTAGGGGACATCAAAACAAATATTTTTCCCTAGTGTCATTTTTTCCTATGAGGAGTATTTAAACCGATACAGGAAGATTTCTCTGGCGCCAGATTAATTAAAGCAACAAACACTTTTCCATTTTTTTTTTTATGACCAAGGGACAACACATTAACACAACCCAATTTCAGTCACACTAGATTTTCAGAAATGCCTGCATTGACACGTAAACAAAGGTTACACAGTCGGATCATGTTCTGGCTGCCACGGGCAAAAACCCCAGCTGTATCGTGAATTGTTCCTGCTGCTGCTGCTGCTGCTACTATCCCGGCAACCAGATCCTCTTCTGATGCAACAGGAGTTGCGTAAACAGGGTTGCGCATCTCTCCCCACACAAAAAAGTCCAGAGGGGACATATCTGCGGATCGAGCAGGCCACGGTACAGGACCACCTCTGCCAATCCACGTTTCTGGGAACCGTCGGTCCAGGAATCGACGCACACGACGACTGAAATGTGTCGGCGCCCCTTCATGTTGGAGCCACGTGCGTTGTCTTGTAGCGAGCGGGACGTCTTCCAGCAATTCTGGAAATGCTCTGGCGAGAAAACTGTAACACTGCCTGCCGTTTAATGGCCTAGGTAGCAGATACGGCCCAGTTAAACACTCCCCAACAACACCGACCCACACAGTAACGGAGAACCGCACTTGATGAGCGCTAGTAACTGTGGCATGTGGGTATCCCCATTCCAAACATGTGAATTGTGCATGTTGAAGACTCCATCACCCCCGAACGTTGCTTCATCGGTAAACAACACAGAGGATGGAAATGTAGGATGCATTTCACACTGTTCCAGGTACCACTGCGAAAACTGTGCTCTGGGTCGATAATCAACTGGTTCTAGGCTGTGGACACGCTGTAAGTGAAATGAACGTAACAAATGCTCTCGAAGGACTGTTCTTACATTCGTCTGATTCGTCCCCGTGTTACGTGCAATTGCACGAGTGATGATTGAATGATCCCGCTCCACACGCTGCAAGACAGCTTCCTCAACTTGCAGCGTTCTTACCGTGCGACGGCGTCCCTGTCCAGGTAATCCGCTAAATGACCCGGTCTCACGCAGACGTCGGTACACAGCAGCAAAGGTCGTATGATGCGGGATACCGCGATTGGGATGTTGTTGTTGATAAACCCGCTGTGCAGCTCGTCCGCTGTGGTGCGCTACGTAGTACGCACCAACCATATCAGTGTACTCAGTCCAGGTGTATCACTCCGTTAATAAACAGAGACAGTGCACTGCTACACTGGTGGACAGCAGTTGCCTACAACTGATGAGCGTAATACCGCCTCTAACCACTGAAGAGCGTAATACGGCGTCCACAGGTTTAAATAATCCTCATAAGAAAAAATGACATTACGGAAAAGTATTTGTTTCGATGTCCCCTACAACCTCCCAGAGTATGTCGGTTTAAATACTTTTCACCCTGTAGATGTGCCGAATCGGGTGATTCTTTTCTATACACCCTGTATAGTGAGAAGGTAGGCTTCCCTTAACGTCTGCTTGTGTCAGCAAGTATTTACTAAGCGAGATTACTTGCTTCGCCTGCGTTCCTCGCTAGTGACGTAACGGGTGTTGCCACGTGTAGCCACAGAGCCAGACTCCACCGTCCACTGCTGACGTCACGGCGACGGAAACCTCGTAACTCCATTGTGTGGACTTTTACAAGAGAAGCGTAAACAGTTCCTTAAAAAGTAATACCAAGTGATGCAGCTAAACGTGCTACTTGCCTGACTATATAGTAGAAGGCCTTTGGTAATGGAGTTACTGGTTGTTTCCACACACACACACACACACACACACACACACACACACACACACACACACACATCCGGATCAGAGGTTTCGATTGCCTCTCGTCGGCAGGATCCCCCGGTCTCTTCGGTGAGCGTCGGAACTCACATCCTACTCCCGAGAGTGTGCTTCGTGCAGTTCCGCTTTACCCACTGAATGCTACACGATGTCTGCAGACGCGATGCGAAATTGTAAAAGTGCGAGATCGGAAAATAAAATGTGTCTCCTTACCTCACACAGATCCTCTGCTGCGGAACTTGAGACTAGCACTCGGGGAAGAGAGGCTTACGGCTCTGAGCACTGTGGGACTTGACTTGTGAGGTCATCAGCCCCCCTAGAACTACTTAAACGCAACTAACCTAAGAACGTCACACACATCCGTGTCCGAGCCAGGATTCGTGCCTGCGACCGTAGCAGCAGCGCGGTTCCGGACTGAAGCGCCTAGAACCGCTCCGCCACAGCGGCTTAGCCACAGCCAGGGGCGATGTTCCCACGGTGAATTCTCGCTCTGCAGCGGAGTGGGTACTGGCCGAGTCGCTAGAGCAGAGGTCTCGAGTTCGAGTCTCGATCCGGCACACAGATTTAACCTCCCAGCAAGTTTCGTATCAGCACACACTCCGCTGCATTTCGTTCCATAAAGTCTTCTGTTGTCAACATCATCCCTTCCCCACCCCCCTCCATCTTCAATAAATCGAACTCCCGCCTATAAAAGAGCCTCAAACGTCCGATCACTTTGCCTAGCGGGACAAAAAAAACACGACACACAGTAAGAAGTATACAAATGAACAATGGACAGTTGTGTTGGGAATAAGTGTTCTGTATAAATGTAAAAAAAAAAAAAAAAAAAATGCTTGCTTATGCAGAGTAGTGAAAAATCAGATTGCAAGTATCAGTGCCTAATAAACAAAGAAACAAAGTACCTGCCAGCAGACGGCATTTCCTGATGTAGGCGAAAAAAACAAAGCAGGAATGACCGTAAATGAATACCGACAATTTGTTAACGAACTGGTTTTAGATCTAGAAAAATGAAAGTATAAATATCTTTAATTACAGACCGTTGATGATCCTCTACTTCAGTAATGCTGAGGAAAACACGCACTTTCTTGTAGTTGTAACGACGGAGCAGCTGTTAATTTTGTCTGACACACTGTGTAACAGAAATGTAACTTTTTTTTTAGTAGCGATGTGAATGAACTCACAATTTTTGTTGTTTAGGGGCGATTGCCAGTTTTCGCACCATACAAAAATGTTGTGTATACTTTCCACACATCTTACGCTTGTGTGCGTGCGTGTGCGTGTGTGTGTTGGCTGTAAGCAGAGGCGAGACCAGAAAAAGAGCGTAGCGGATGAGATGTGTGCGAGGTGACGCAACAGCCGGCGCGCGAGGGAGGGGGGTTCCCCCCACTGTGCGCCAGCTCATTGTCGCCAACTGGCCAATTAGTCCGCGTTCCCCGGCCGGCTTCAGCTGGCTTCCCTTACACACACACACACACACACACACACTTCATTGTGCTTCTGTACTTTACAGGCCGCTTTGAAGTACGTGCCAGGGGTTACCTTACTTTGTAGGACGTGTTGCAGTTTCTTACTGCTGGATTTGCTTATCGGCGCTGTAATTTGTCTGCCCTGGTCCTCACGGTACCTACACGGCTGTAATACGCAGCTGAGTTCCTCAGTCAGCGTAGAACCAGTAAAAGCTGCACTCATTCACCCTTTCGTGAGCCTTGGGAAACGTGCTCCCCACTACAGTCAACCCGCCCCTAGTCCCGTGGGATTCACAGTTCCCACCTCTGTACGGTCCTACCAGCTAGTGAACAGTATACGGTACTACTTCCAATCGGAAGTTCCCGCCGTTTTTGCTGTACCTTCGCGCAGAGGCATTGTGTAGCTGAGTGTTTCCCTTTAGAGGAGCCTTTCAGTGCTGTTTGCGTGACATTCTGTGATTTTCTCCTCAAAGCTATAGTGCAGGGTGATTCAAAAAGAATACCACAACTTTAAAAATGTGTATTTAATGAAAGAAAGAAATATAACCTTCTGTTATACATCATTACAAAGAGTATTTAAAAAGGTTTTTTTTCACTCAAAAACAAGTTCAGAGATGTTCAATATGGCCCCCTCCAGACACACAAGCAATATCAACCCGATACCCCATCTCGTTCCACACTCTCTGTAGCATATCAGGCGTAACAGTTTGGATAGCTGCTGTTATTTCTCGTTTCAAATCATCAATGGTGGCTGGGAGAGGTGGCCGAAACACCATATCCTTAACATACCCCCATAAGAAAAAATCGCAGAGGGTAAGATCAGGGTTTGTTGGAGGCCAGTGATGAAGTGCTCTGTCACGGGCTGCCTGGCGGCCGATCCATCGCCTCGGGTAGTTGACGTTCAGGTAGTTACGGACAGATAAGTGCCAATGTGGTGGCGCTCCATCCTGCTGAAATATGAATTGTTGTGCTTCTTGTTCGAGCTGAGGGAACAGCCAATTCTCTAACATCTCCAGATACTGTAGTCCAGTTACAGTAGCACCTTCGAAGAGAAAGGGACCAAAAACTTTATTGGCTGAAATGGCACAGAAAACGTTCATCTTAGGCGAGTCACGTTCATACTGAGTTGTTTCCCGCGGATTCTCAGTGCCCCATATACAGACATTGTGACGGTTGACTTTCCCGTTGGTGTGGAAAGTTGCTTCATCACTAAACACAATCTTTGAAACGAAAGATTCATCTGTTTCCATTTGAGCGGTCGCCATCTTATCACCAACTGACGCTGACGCCTAGTCAACAGCGCCTCAAGTGAACAAATGTACAACTAAATGAAACTTTATAGCTCCCTTAATTCGCCGACAGATAGTGCTTAGCTCTGCCTTTTGTCGTTGCAGAGTTTTAAATTCCTAAAGTTGTGGTATTCTTTTTGAATCACCCAGTATAAGCTCAATACTTGTGATTTACCCAAATTTATGAACTTAAAACTGGAACGAGGAGAATTCCAGTTTGAAACAAAAGGAGCCATTTCTACAATAAAATAGATGGTTAACCGTCGAGTCACTTCCCTGTCCTCAATTCGTGACCCATGAGAAACAGCAACTGTGAAAAGGAAAAACAAGGATGGTACTAGTACAGTGATTTCTTGTCCTGAAGTTGTGGCAGAATACAACAAAATAATGGTTCAACGGTTCAAATGGCTCTGAGCACTATGCGACTTAAGTTCTCAGCTCATTAGTCCCTGGAACTTAGAACTAATTAAACCTAACTAACCTAAGGAAATCACACACATCCGTGCCCGAGGCAGGACTCGAACCTGCGACCGGAGCGGTCGCTCGGTTCCAGACTGTAGAGCGTAGAACCGCTCGGCCACTTCGGCCGGCAACAAAATAATGGGTGGTGTCGATAGTTACGAGAAAGTTATGCTATTGGCAGGCGTTCTGTAAAACGGCGGCACAGAATATTTTATTTCCTGGTGGACGTTGCCGCAGTGAACAGTTTTATCCTGTGGAAAATAAGTAAAAGAGAAAGTGGACAGCACGATCAGCTCACATACAGGATCCATCTAGCCAGACAATTGATCGCTGGCTTCTCATCCCAAAAAAGGCGTGGGCAAAAACCTCTCTCTCTGGCAAAAAGGGGTAAAGTACCTGAAGATTTTCGTCATGTGGCTGTAGGGGAGCATCGACCCATTGTAGGAGAAACCTACTGGAGGTGGCATGACTGTAGTACCAAAGCTACGGAAAAGCGCACTCGCTGTGTTGTACATATTCTCAAATACTACTTTGTATAGACACAAGTTTCAGAAAATTTCATGGCAGGTAATTGTGAATAAGCATTGTAACAAGAGAAGTAAATGTATCTAATAAATATGACGTATATAGCCGGCCGGAGTGGCCGTGCGGTTCTAGGCGCTTCAGTCTGGAACCGCGTGACCGCTACGGTCGCAGGTTCGGATTCTGCCTCGGGCATGGATGTGTGTGATGTCCTTAGGTTAGTTAGGTTTAAGTAGTTCTAAGTTCTAGGGGACTGGTGACCACAGATGTTAAGTCCCATAGTTCTTAGAGCAATTTGAACCAGTTTTTTTTTTTTTATGACACATATTGAAAGAGTTGTTTTTGTCATTTAACTCCAAGGAAGGGCAGTGGGAAGAATACTTCCCATCTTGTTGTGTGACCTCACTTTCACAGTTGGAGCAAATTTGATATTCTGTATGATAAATATACCTATCCGTCAACTACTACCTGCTCTCCATTCGTTAAAAAAACTGCTCGATAATTTTGCCCACGAAAGGGTTAAAGAAGGCATTCAGTTCCCACTCATTTGGGCTGCCGACGTCCCATTACTTTACAAACGACTTAACGCGTTAAATACAGTCCTAAGGGAAAAAAAGGCACACCTCGATAGAATTGTCCGAATGGGACGGAAATCGGTAGATCCGACGTACTAATGATAACTTTTTCATAAAAAGTTGCACGATTTATATAAGAGCAAGTGGTTCACAAATGGATAAAGGCAGTGAGAGGTTGGTCCACCCCTCCCTCTGCCGATTGGTCGACTCGTTCGATGCCCTCCTGAGGCATAACGTGCCAAATTCTCTCCACTTGTCTCCACAGAGCGTTGGAGGGCGCTGCCCGAGTGCTCCCCCTGTTCTCAACTGGAGGCAGAGTTTAGCAAGCTCAGGGAGGAGCAGCACCAACTGTCGCCGCGCGCGGGCGGCCGTTATCTTGCTGGAAGGCGGGCCCAGAGGGCCTCGTCATAAAGGGCAACACAACGGGACGCAGTTTCGTGTCGCGGATGATAACCGAAGGTGCGGTGCTGTGAAACGAAACGGCACTGCACTTGAGCGAGACAGTGCCCTGCAAGAGTTTCTACTGCTTGGCAAAGCAGCAAAGGGAGTATAACACTGCCTCAGGGAACGCCAGACTCCTATATACTCGATGGTTTTCCGTCCGTTGCTACAAACTGTGACCTCTCTGACAGGAAACTACAAATCCAGTCACATAACTGACACGATACTCGATAAGCACGCAATTTCACCACAATCCGCTTTTGCGGTACAGTGTAAAAGCCGTTCGGAAATCCAGAAATACGGAATCAATTTGAAATCCCTTGTCAATAGCAATAAATACTTGGTGCGAGTAAAGAGCTAGTTGTGTTTCACAAGAACGATGCTTTCTAAATCCGTCTTGACTGTGTGTCCCTTCGACGTAATTCATAGTGTTGGAACACAATATATGTTACAAAATCGTGCTGCATATCGACGTTCGGTGGAATGGGGTGAATATTTAAAGCTGCCTTTGAAGGTAAATCGTCAGTTGATGTCCACAGACTCTTGTCTCGAAGTACAGCATTTACAAAAGAACAGTTCTAGCTGAAACTTCCTGGCAGATTAAAACTGTGTGCCGGACCGAGACTCGAACTCGGGACCTATGCCTTTCGCGGGCAAGTGTTCTACCATCTGAGCTACCCGAGCACGACTCACGCCCCGTCCTCACAGCTTTTATTCCGCCAGTACCTCGTCTCCTACCTTCCAAACTTGATTCTAGAAACATTTCATTCTAGTTCTAGCTGAGACTGGAGTACGGGTGGCGTAAAGCGGTGGGGAACTGGCCCAGAGCGCTCCGTGTTGACCTCCGCTGCTGAGCGGGTTGCAGCACTGCACGGCGAACGTCCGTGTCGCGCAATTTCGGTCTTCCGTCGCTAGTTTGGCGCGGCTCGAAAACGACGACAACTGCAAAAGTAGAGGGAGAAAAATCTTCGTAACGTTGTTTCGGAAAGGAAACACTTCTCGAGGAATCGGAGTAACCTCTGGGAGACGTGCTAGTGCAGTGAAGACTATTATAAACACATTTAATCGGAAGAAATCGCACGGAAGCCGGTCACGAAGCGGCTGTCTGGGGCGGAGAGACGTCAGCTACTCGGGCCGGGCGAGAAAAATGCAGCAGTAGGCGCTCCACAACTCGCTGCCGCAGTCCAGATGAAGACAGGGGGAAGTGTGTTCCAGCAGAGGCGTGCTTTGAGCAGGCCGAACAGCCCGTGGTAAACACGGACGCGACGGGGCAGGTTCCACTCGCGAGAGGCGACACGAATCTACTGACGGGGTGCATCTTAGCTGTTAAAAGTTAAGTGGGACAAAAAAAGAGAGAAATATAACTGCCTTAGTTAAACATGGAGGAAGTTCAGCTGACGTGTTGGTAGAATTAACGGAGAGCAGCGCGCTTCGTTACAGGATCATTTAGTAATCGCGAAAGCGTTACGGAGATGATAGATAAACTCCAGTGGAAGACTCTACAGGAGAGACGCTCAGTAGCTCGGTACGAGCTTTTGTTGAAGTTTCGAGAACAGAAACCAGATGGCAGTTATAAGAGTCGAGGGGCATGAAAGGGAAGCAGTGGTTGGGAAGGGAGTGAGACAGGGTTGTAGCCTCTCCCCAGTGTTATTCAATCTGTATATTGAGCAAGCACTAAAGGAAACAAAAGAAAAATTCGGAGTAGGTATTAAAATCCATGGAGAAGAAATAAAAACTTTGAGGTTCGCCGATGACATTGTAATTCTATCAGAGACAGTGAAGGACTTGGAAGAGCAGTTGAACGGAATGGATGGTGTCTTGAAAGGACGGTATAAGATGAACATCGACAAAAGCAAAACGAGGATAATGGAATGTAGTCGAATCAAGTCGGGTGATGCTGCGGGAAGTAGATTAGGAAATGAGACACTTAAAGTAATGAAGGAGTTTTGCTATTTGGGGAGCAAAATAACTGATGATGGTCGAAGTAGAGAGGATATAAAATGTAGACTGGCAATGGCAAGGAAAGCGTTTCTGAAGAAGAGAAATTTGTTAACATCGAGTATAGATTTGTCAGGAAGTCGTTTCTGAAAGTATTTGTATGGAGTGTAGCCATGTATGGAAGTGAAACGTGGACGATGAACAGTTGGGACAAGAAGAGAATAGAAGATTTCGAAATGTGGTGCTACACAAGAATGGTGAGGATTAGACGGGTAGATCACATAACTAATGAGGTATTGAATAGAATTGGGGAGAAGAGGAGTTTGTGGCACAACTTGACTAGGAGGGACCGGTTGGCAGGACATGTTCTGAGGCATCAAGGGATCAGCAATTTAGTATTGGGGGGCAGCGTGGAGGGTAAAAATCGTAGAGGGAGACGAAGAGATGAATACACTGAACAGATTCAGAAGGATGTAGGTTGCAGTAGGTACTGGGAGATGGTGAAGCTTGCACAGGATAGAGTAGCATGGAGAGCTGCATCAAACCAGTCTCAGGACTGAAGACCACAACAACAACAATATTTATATCTTGTTATCGTAAACGTACATATTTTCTCAGTATCATAAACATACATATTTTCGCGATTGTAGAAGTGGAGAAGAATATTTTTCATGGTTTTGTACGTCTTATCATAAACATAGATACATGAACTGAATAGTACTTAACCTCCATTTCTTAGTTACAGTAGCACAACAAATTTTTATGGCGGACTGATCATTGTGACGGAACTTGGACAAGAAACATAACCTTCAAAGAATTACGATCTGAACTCAACTGGACGAGCAGCAAACCTGTCATGAAGTAGAGAGAATGAATACCGGTTAAATGGTAGCTGAAACTATAGTTTCCCCCACCCCTGTACAATAAAAATCCGGCATTTCTTAAATTACCTCCTGAATAAAAAATAAACGCCACCAAATCGATATTGAAGACATTGGTACCGAGTTCTCAACTCATTACATTCAAGATTTACAAACGATCACGCAGGTTCCGAGCGTACGTTTCTACAGCCGTGTAATGTTAATTTCAATTTTTCTGTTATACGAAAACGGCATTCTAAATATCCCCTTAAACACTAATTGCTGTTTGGTCCACTTCATACGTGCAATATGAAAAGATACATTGTGAAAGATGTGTGAATAGGTTAACAACGTGGAAGGTAAAACACTGGTGAATCCTCTGAGATAGAGAAAACATGGCGGACTACTCAGCCTGTTACAAAGGAGCTCTAGTGGCCACCATTACGTCACGCCTTAGTTAAGATGAAGGGGATAGCATAGAAGCAATAGAAATAAAACCTTGGGGGCAGATAAAGCTGTAGAGCAGTGGTTCAGAACAGGTGGTCCGCGAGCTATGCCAGAGGGGTCCGCAAGGTGCTGTTAGAATAAAAAAAAATAGATTAATTATATTTCGTATGATAACAGATTTTTTTGCTGTGGCCGCTTCCTGCATGAGCAGAGCTTTAGCGAACGCTCACTTCTACGGCTAGCGGATTTTTTTCACTGACTCCTTCTGGCGTTTTTCAGTTGCGTACTTAGCTGATGTGTTTGAACAATTGAATGTGTTAAACTTGAGTTTACAAAGGAAAAAAATGTAGACATGTACAAAGTCGAGGATAAGATTAGTGCTATGGTCAGAAAGTGACAGATCTGGGCGTCAAGGATAGAAAACGAGTCACTAACTTTTCTACTTTAAAACAATTCTTGGAGTCATCAGAGGAGAGTTTCTGACCAGATCGAGATCAATGTAGCCGAGCGTCTACGCAGCCCAGCCACCACTTTTAGAGAGTATTTCGCTGAACCTGACCCCCGACGACAGATGTATTCGAAATCCCTTCAGCTGTGAAGAAATAGACAAAATGCAAGGCCTCACTGCAGATGAGCAACTTGTGGATCTGTCCAGCTGTGGTACAAAAATGGCTCTGAGCGCTATGGGACTTGACATCTTAGGTCATCAGTCCCCTAGAACTTAGAACTACTTAAACCTAACTAACCTAAGGACATCACACACATCCATGCCCGAGACAGGATTCGAACCTGCGACCGTAGCAGTCCCGCAGTTCCGGACTGCAGCGCCTAGAACCGCACGGCCACCAGCTGTGGTACGATGATAAATATTTTCATCGGTGATAAAACTACAGACTTCTGGGCATCAGCGCGCAAGGACTACAAGAAACTCGGAGATAAGGCAGTGGAAAAGATCCTTCCATTTGCAACCACATATCGGTGTGAGCAAGCATTTTGTTCCATGTGTTTCATGGAAAACAAATATAGGAATCGGCTCGACATGCGGTCGGCTTTCAGAGTGAAAGTTTCAAGTTTGGAACCCAATATTTCAGAAATAACGGACTCAAAGGTCAGATTGAACTCGTCTCATTAAGAACTGAAAATTAAAACTAACTGTATACTGATGGAGTCTCTGTTGTAACTGTACTTTTTCAAATAAATAATACCTCGTATGAAATTAGTGTTTACTAATTTTTCACACACGTCTACTCAATGCAATCTCAAGTGTAGTACAGTTGAAAGACCAATACACTCAGTTTAAATCTCTTCCTGTCATTTTTAGTTCATTCTCAATTTTTATTTTTTTTAAGGAGTGTGTTACACTAAACACCCAGATTGTGAGCAATAATCAGAAATTTAACAATAACAATGATGGCTAAACTGGAAAAAGTTTTGAGGTCAATATTTCCTTAATAATGAATATGTCAATGTTTTTTCTAAGTACCAAAAGTAGAAAACGTATAAAAAGACTCTCAGTTTGGCTTTTTTAGGTACTCGATACTGTGGTATGACAAGGTACCAATAATGCTCGATGAGGGCGGGGGGGGGGGGGGGTCCACGAGAGAATTTTCTCGGTAACCCCTGCTGTAGAGTGTAGAAAAAGAAAAATACTGCTACACGTTAAGAAGTTTGAGTGCTGGAATCGAATGAAGGAGAAGAGGCTAGCTCGTGGGACGTGCAAGTTGAGGCAGCCAGTGTGTTTGTGTGTGGGAGCAGGTTAACGGTCCGGCGAGGCCCTGCCACAATACAAACACAGCAGCGCTGGCCGGGCCTGAACAATGGCCGCGGAAGGCGCCGTTCTCCCGGCCCCAGCGGAGACAATGGCGGACCGCCAGGGGAGGAAAGGCCGCGAAACGAACGGATCTGGCCGCGCCACGTTTGTCCTGCACAGTGCTCCGCGACAACTCCGCTCGCCGGACGCCCAGCCACGGGAGCGCACTCTTCTCGAACGCTTTGTAGGCACCCGCCAGCAGAAAAGCGCGGTTGCATCTGCTACACGCAGCAAACACACACACATCGGTACTCGGCAAGCCTCCTCACGCTATACTGTAGACTCGGCCACTGTTTCTACGTTTCGATACGTGGAACTTTTTCAGTGTTTCGGAGCGGCTGTGGTTCACTGTTTCTAAACAGTGGTGCTTCATTCCGCCCCTGTCTCGGATAACCGGACCAGATTCGATCTCGAGCCAGACACAGAAACTGTATCGTTGTTTCAGAATAAGGCTGTTTCAGTCCACCTGTGCTTGGAACGGACTAACTGTATGGAAACAGTGGTGTTTCATTCCGCTCTGTGTCGGACGAGATTCGGGCTCGGCACAGGTACTGAAACACAACACACCACTTCATGAAACACTTTCAAGAGTGTCGAAATCTTTTGACAAGCAATGGCATGAAGCTTAAGATATCCGAAAATAAGGTTTCGTTTCTAGCTGACTGTCCTATTCCGAAATGGCGTAACATCTGCTTTATAAACACTAACCAAACGATAAAACAACGCATACTATTCACATTCAAAATAGTAAATATGTGAAAATCATTCAGTTAAATTAGACTTTTCTTACAACATACGCTTCCCTGTTCATTTACAGTAATCATATTAAGAAACGCAAGTAAGCCTACAACATTTTGAATAAAAAAAAAAGGCGTAGAGTGACAGTTATTAGACATATACATAAATTTGATGTAGGTATAATTGCAAGCAATCTGTTTGACACATTACTGATAGTATAATGGTGAACAGGAAGGGCCGGGAAGCATGGTGAATTTATAGTAACGGTTCGAAACACCTTGCAAGACAAAATTTTTTTCTGTTATATTTTGTTATTTATTCGAATTATTTGGCGTTATTTGTGAGTCTATAGTCACTGTGCCTATTATCCACAATGATTCCCTTTGTGTGCATGGAAATTAGCACAGGATGGGTTTATTACCCATACTAACGGATTGTGGGAATCCCAGTAGCATATCCGTTGTTTCTGCAGTTTGCTCAAAATGGCTCTGAGCACTATGGGACTCAACTGCTGAGGTCATTAGTCCCCTAGAACATAGAACTAGTTAAACCTAAGTAACCTAAGGACATCAGAAACATCCATGCCCGAGGCAGGATTCGAACCTGCTACCGCAGCAGTCGCACGGTTCCGGACTGCACGCCTAGAACCGCGGGACCACCGCGGCCGGCTGCAGTTTGCTCCCACCTCCAGTTCCGTTCGTGGTGGTTCTTCTGTCTCCAGCTATGGCTGTCCTCAGCCAATTGAAAAGTATGAAAGTCACACGACACGAAAGCAGCGCATTCGCTGCAGGAAATACGAAACTGCCAAGACGCCCAAGTGATAGTTTCATGCTTTCTGCGATATGATTAGCGCTCTCGCACCTCATTTGTGTTTATGTGGACATACTTACAGAGTAAACATTAAAGATGATAAAATGTGTAGGTCCATTAGATTACAAAACACAAACTGTTTCTCTGTTTCGAAACAGCGTATCGAAACATTTCATTGTACTGTTTAATTTGTTTCGAAACAGTTCCGTGTTTCAGTTTGTCGTCCATCTCTAGTATACTATGTCGGTAAACTGAAGAGCGAGCGAGCGACCGACCGAGTCCCCACTCTGGCTACCCAGGTACTTCACGAGGCGCTTCTACAGGCTGTAGTGCCGGCCCTGCCGCGGCGCGCCATTTAAATCTGCGGCTACACATACGTCTCCGGTGCGTTTATTTTCAGACAAATGCACTAGGACCACAAGGGATGCAAAAAAGATAGCTTCTTTCGAAACACAACGATAGAGTAAATAATATTAACATAAGAACGGGAGTTAGTATTCTACTACAAACATAGAACCGAATGCCTGTTCGTGTGAATATATATTCCTCTATTGCTATTCGTATAACGAACCGCACATAATGCAATCAATGTATAGAATTTAAGGCTTGTTGCTACTTTGTATTTCTACTGAAAGCTACAAGTTCCTTTGAAGGATTGTACTGAAACTTAACAATTCCTGCAACATGGAGAGTGAGAAAAAAGTAGTGCAAATCGGACTAACACACAAAATTATGAATTTGTGCTTACTTTTTAAACACTGTCGTCGTAAACGTGTCTCAAAAGTATGCGTACAATGTTATGCATATTGCCTATTTACTCAGTTGTCAGTTGTCAAAAAGGTTACGTGTGTTTTGGTAGCATCAACGATTATTTCTTTTCTATAAAAATAGATTAGAGAATCTGTATTAAATTTTGTTATAAGAATGGAATAAAATGTATGAAATTTTTAGAAATGCTGCATGTTGCTTTTGGCGAGCCTGTTATGAGTAAACCTAGGGCATACAAGTGGTATAAACATTTCAAAGTGTGTCTTAAAGGGCAACAGTTTCACAAGTATGGATGCACAGTTACAAGACCTATAAACTATCCCGAAGAAAAAGTTCCTAAAGTCTTTCGGGAATTCGAAAAAGCACTGGTATAAGTCTGTAGTATGTAATGGGGAATATTTTGAAGAGTATAACATTGCTGTAGACTAACAAATAAAATTCTTACCGAAAAATAAAAAGGTAATATGTAAGCGCACCTCGAATATCAAGCTTTCTGCTCACAAGTCCAGAATCGGTGTACGTGTTTCGAAGGAAATTTCAGCAGTGTTTGCAATAGCTATTGGGCGCATGTTTTAAACAATGTATCTTTAGTGACAGAGGCAGAGATTTAGCGTTCCATCAGCATCAAAGGTTTTACGTGATTTTGAAACCTTCTCTAACGATGGGTTTCCTCACAAAATTGTTAGTTTTGGTTCGTGGCGATTCCAGTAAACCGTGCGGCTTATTTTTCCATTCCTTACTTACGCGTCCTATTGGACGAGACTGACGTTCGCATAAATTGCAACCCTTTGATTGGGACTGATAATATTAGCCAAGAGTTCTTTTTGGGTCACCTCTTTAATACACGCTGTAATAACATTAGAGACGATCAAACGCTCGTTCTCCCCAAATACCTCATCTTCCTCGTATTCTGCACATTTTCTCGCAATGCTAGACGATTATCCATCAGTAAGTATACAAAGTTAGCTGACTGACACTGGCGACTAAGATTCCAGGAACAGAAAGGACGTGTATGACTGCACGCCGATCTACTCCGCTAGACAGGTGTAGGGCGACACATCCTGGGTGCCCCTGTAGGCCGGTGGCAGCCTTCTTCCGGCAAAGGCCACTCCCCACACCAAAAGCGTGGCTAGGTGTTACGCGGCCTCGGAAAAACGCGAGCCGAAGCCTGGCGGGGGAGTGTTGGGGCGCTTACAGGAATATTAGTGCCAGAGAAGAATTGATAAAACAAAACTGATAGTGGCATTCGTGGACAGGAAAATATGTAAAGCTAAATCATCTAGACGCGGCACAAAAACGTATAATAGTTTAAAAGTTACTGTCGTCTTTGAAACTGCAAGTTTATGAAAGTTCAAAAGCTAATATTTCGACTATGCTTTGCCGGATTGATATAAACAAAGTGTCTACGGATGCTGCATCGAGCAATCGTAGCCTCAAATGGCTCTGAGCACTATGGGACTTAACATCTAAGGTCATCAGTCCACTACAACTTAGAACTACTTAAACCTAACTACCTTAAGGACATCACACACATCCGTGCCCGAGGCAGGATTCGAACCTGCGACCGTAGACGTCGCGTTCCAGACTGAAGCGCCTAGAACCGCTCGGCCACCCCGGCCGGCAGCAATCGTAGCCGATTTAGCAGACGAAAGTAGCGGCAGCATTCTAAAGTTGAAACCGGTTGGTGAGTAATACTGTATGTACTTTTATTTGTTTGTATATGTTTAGTATCAAAAATTCGGGAAAAGCAAAATCACGCCACAAGAGTATTATTTGTGAAGAAAACAGTGGCGGATACAAAAAAAAATGGACTTTAAATCGTTACTGCCCGGAAAATTTCCATATTTTTCATTGCCTCGTAGTTTATTGCTTTGAGTTAGGTCGTCGTTTCGAGGGTGTACAGGGCGGCCATCTTGGAGTGGAGTGGAGTTTGAGCGACGCTAAGAGCCGGAGGTGCCGTGCATCTGGGACAGAGTATTGCGTCGGTAGCCACGATCGGGGACGAGTATGAACCTAGCGACGTTCCAAAGCGATCAGCTTGAGCGCGAGGTAGTGGTTTAGGACTGCAGACAGCAGCTCTGAACGGACTGTGTAGAGCCGCGATCGCGACATACGAATTTTATAGTCGAGTGTTGTAGCCTCACTTACTGACGGCCCCTCAGACTGCATTTTAAGTGTTTAGTCAGTATATTGATGGCTATTCGCGGAAAAATAGAAATAAACTACTTGTTGAAATTATAAGTCAACGCGAGTGACTCAGTATTTTTAAATTTCACCGCAACACCGGCCTGCGTTGTTTTTTTTTTAAATATTTTATTTCAGCCTGAAAATTGGGTTTACGACAGGTGTGAGCTGGCACCCTATGAGGAAAAACGTAGCCAAACATTGAGGCACATCTCTGGGGCCGCTCGATTCACGGTGAAATACGAGGGCTACCCACAAAGTACATTACGTTTTGGAATTAAAAATAAAGCATTGGAAATTTTTTTATTATATACAGATGACAGCCACACTCAAATACTACTTTTCTACATAGTTGTCATTTAAATTAAGGCACTTGTCGTAGCGGTGGACGAGCTTGGAAATTCCTTCTTTTGGGACAGAAAAGGTGTGATTCTTGTGGATTTCCTGGAAAGAGGCACTGCAATAAACCCTCAAGGGTATTGCCAAACTCTGCACAACCTCAGAAGAGCAATACAAAACAAGCGCAGGGGAAAGTTGGTCTCAAAGATCTTGCTGATTCACGACAACGCCCGGGCCCACACGGCAAATGCCACTCGTGAAGTTCTCGAATCTTTTAAGTGGGAGTTGTTTCCTCCTCCGCCGTACAGTCCCGACCTGGCACCGAGCGACTTCCACTTATTCCCAGCAATGAAGAAGTGGTTGGCTATGCAGCGTTTTGATGACGACGCACAGCTCCGAGAAGAGGTAACCACGTCGTTGAAGGTGGAGGCGGCCGAATTTTACGACGAAGGAATTTCCGAGCTCGTCCATCGCTACGATGAGTGCCTTAATCTAAATGGCAACTATGTAGAAAAGTAGTATTTAGGTGTGGCTTTCATCTGTATATAATAAAAAAATGTCCAATACTTTATTTATTTTTAATTCCAAAACGTAATGTACTTTGTGGATAGCCCTCGTATTTGGCAAACATGGTAAAGTTCGACAAACAGACGGTGTGCGGAGTAGGGTCCGCGTGCTGGGCCCGGCTAGCCTAGCCTAGCCTAGCCTCTGGATGTGTTTACGTCCCCCCTTCCCCAGTGCTGCGGTGCGTTGCGTCAGCGCCCTGTTGGCGGCTTTCGCTCACACATGCCACGGACCGCGCTCCGATGTAGGTCAGCGCGTTCACACCGCACCAGCGCCGACACGCCAAAGCAAAAAGGGAGTCACCACTGTGCGTGCACACCAGGCCAGCCTGCGAGCACGACCTGGGAGCAGCCGCAGAGAGACAGCGTACAGGGCAGGGCGGAAACTGGGCTCGAAGCCGTGGCCCGGGTCTGCCGTGTCGAAACACAAGACGCAGCGGGGTGTAATTTGAAGCAGTCGACTGTTCAAAGGGTTTAGAAATCCCTACATCCAGAAACACGGGGCCCCAATATGGCAGCAACCTTTATTTCTGAAAGATGCAAGTGGAGCCTGAAGGCGGCATACTGGAGTGCCGAAACTAGTAGTGAAAATAAAGTAACGTCCAGTTGCACAGGTGAACTCGTTGTTAAATAGTTGACCAGCCGCTGTCCCACGTCCACAGCGGATGAGCAGAGACCGGAATATCGACTTTGTCGTCTCGGGAGGACCGGACTCGACACCTCGCACGGCCCCGTGCGACTAGCGC
Source organism: Schistocerca americana (assembly GCF_021461395.2). Classification (NCBI taxonomy): domain Eukaryota; kingdom Metazoa; phylum Arthropoda; class Insecta; order Orthoptera; family Acrididae; genus Schistocerca; species Schistocerca americana. The sequence goes on along the minus strand of NC_060129.1, from coordinate 207,076,893 downwards.
CCGAGAGGACACTGCTGTTATTAGCGCCCGTCTACATAGGACAGCGGCGCACACCGCTCTCTCTGTGACCGGCGAATATTTCCGCAGGTACACCGTACACGCAGCATGCGTTCGATTTCCTTACGTGCTTGTAACGCTGTTGACAAATTTCCATACATCGATTTTCCCTAAAAAGTATCTTTATGCGTCGGCGATATGCTTTTCGCAGATATGTTGTTGTTGTCTCGAGTCCAGAGACAGGTTTGATGCAGCTCTCCATGCAACTGTATACAGTCCAAGTTTCTTCATGTCCGAGTAGCTACTGTAACCTACATCCTTCTGAATCTGGTTAGTGTATTTATCGCTTGCTCACCCCCCGACGATTTTTACCCTCCACACTTCGCTCCAGTGATAAATTGGTGATCCCTTGATGCCTGACAACATATCCTGCCAACCGATCCCTTCTTCCAGTCAAGTTGTGCCACAAATTCCTCTTCTCCCCAGTACTGCTCGGCACCTGCTCATTACTTCGGGGGATCTACCCGTCTAATCTTCAGCATTCTTCTGTAGCACCGCATTTCGAAAGCTTCTATTCTCTTCTCTTCTTGTCCAAACTATTTATCGTCCATGTTTCACATCCATACAGGGCTACACTCCATAGAAATACTTTCAGTAAAGACTTCCTGACACTTAAATCAATATTCAATGTTAACAAAGTTCTCTTCTTCACCAATGCTTTCGTTGCCATTGCCAGTCTACATTTTATACCCTTCCTGTTTTGACCATCATCAGTTATTTTGCTCCCCAAATAGCAAAACTCATTTACTATTTTAAGTGTCTCATTTCCTAATCTAATTCCCTCAGCACCACGTAATTTAATTCGTCTACATTCCGTTATCCTCGTTTGTCTTTTGTTGATGTTCACCTTATATCCTCCTTTCAAGACACTGTCCATTCCGTTCAACTGCTCTTCCAAGTCCTTTGCTGTCTCTGACAGAATTACAATGTCATCGGCGAACCTCATAAGAGATTTTGTTTCTTGTCCAAGGATTTTAATTCCTACTCCAACTTTTTCTTTTGGTCCCTTTACTGGTTGCTATATCGATAGCGAAATGGCTGTATCGGGTGCGATAATTTTATTTTATATATTTTTTCGGAATTTTCGTAAAATATTTGAAATTGTTCCTGACCATAATTTTACTTTCACTGTGTGAAGGAGTCTTACGACTTTATCACGTTTCATCACGTGCTGTCTTTTTCTTCGATTGTGTGAAGTAAGTATAGAGGGCACAAAAGTACTAGTGCGATTGCAGTGTGGGGGGAGGGGAGGGGGTGGCGGTGTCAGTGGAACGACTAGATAGCCGATGTGGAGAGGTAGCGCTCCATTTGCGTCGAAAACAGTTTGTAACGCAGTTGGTGTGCTATTTCTTCATATCGGCATTCTTTGAAAACAGTTGCTGAAAGTGACGGGCAAAGATCTAAATGAGAAATCCGGTCTTCGCAGTGGGTAGAGATGTGTGATGAGAAATGCCGGTGTAGTCGGCGCTAGGCGGTGCGAACAGGGATGCAACGATCGTCACGCTTTAAGTGCATTTTTTTCCCTTTAAATTCTTGATGTAAGGGGGACAAGCGGGCTCTAGCTTGTTGATATATAGAACATCTAATAATAAATCTTTTAGATATATCGAGGGCCGACAACGGTACCGGTGTGTGTGGTTCCCGATGTTTTTAAAAATACGGACAGTCGTACTGCTAGAGGCAGGTTGTGTGTGTGGGAATGTGTGGGGTCCACTCCTCACCCCCCCCCCCCCCCCCCCCACCGCGCGTTCTTACGACCGGGCGTCGGCCCTTTAGCACTGCGCTGCCCTGCTGGGGCCCTTTACAACCTGCGGCAGCGCCCAGAAACACCCACCGAGGAAAACAAATCTTTACTTTTGTTTGCTCCGAGTCCAGTCGCTGTATCCAGACAGACAAAGACGTACACGCAGCTTGGGGCCTGCCACACAGGTTTTGTTTCCAGACGTGTGTAGGGCGACCACGCCCTACCAGCGACCGTGCCGGACAAAGGGATGCAGGGCAGGCTCGCGGCCCGCAGCCCTACACAAGGTGTTCCCGCCAGGAGATACGAGGCAGCAGGCTGTCCCACGTACACTCTGCGACACTCCTGCTGGCAGTGTGACAGCGGGCCCACAAGGTGCAGAACTCGACTCACTTGCATTGTGGACGACAGAGAGGGGAAACCCAGTCCTCGGCTGGCTGCCCAAACCGACTGACAAGTGGAAACGCGAAGGGACAACCACAACTGACGACGGGGAGCCGCCACCTTCGGATGACGTACCTACTTGGAACTCTGGTAGGCCGCTAAAACATGTTGTGCAAGTAGTAACGGGCCGCTCCGAGAAAACCGCAGCACAAGTTTTACGCGCCTCGTGTAACTGGTGTACCTGTTTGGTAATGCCGGTGGTAACAACGCACTGAGGCCGAGCGGTTCGCTCTGTTCGAGGAATTCGTGGTTAAGGCGACGGTTCGAATCCCGTTAAGGCTTATTTTGTAATCTGCATTTTTTCATGACATTATTTAAATTAAATGGCATACGAGACGTAATACGAGGGCTGTTCAATAAAGAACGATCGTAATTTTTATTTTTACACAGTACGTTTAATCAACGTCATAATTTTGACGGTCCTTCTCAAAGTAGTCTCCCACATATGCGATTCGCTTGTCCCAGCGTTTCAGCCAGTCTTCGAATACAGGTTGGTGACCATTTTTTGAGAGGTCCTTCAAAATCGCCTCCGCAGCCTCCACCACTGTTTGTGGTATCACTGATAATGCCTCCCACGGAGACGTTCAAATGGTTCAAATGGCTCTGAGCACTGTGGGACTTAACTTCCGAGGTCATCAGTCCCCTAGAACTTAGAACTACTTAAAGCTGACTAACCTAAGGACATCACACACATCCGTCCCCGAGGCAGGATTCGAACCTGCGACCGCAGCGGTCGCGCGGTTCCAGACTGTAGCGCCTAGAACCGAACGGCCACGGAGACGTTTCTTCGTGTTAGGGAGTAGAAAAAAATCACACGGGGCTGAATCCGGACTATAGGGGGGGGGGGGGGTGTCAGGGATGCACTTCACGTTGACTTTTGCAAGACGTTCATAAACAACACAGGCCGCGCATTATCGTGGTGCAATATACAGCCTGCTTCACGGAAATGTGGTCTTTTCCGCCTGATATATACTTACGATGTTTTCAGGAAATGCCTGTAGTATTGTCCAGTTACTGATGTGTGTGTGTGTGTGTGTGTGTGTGTGTGTGTGTATGCAAGCACAACATGCTGATAAACCATTCCACGAATATCAAAGAATGACACGAGCATAACTTTCCCAGCAGAAACAACCATTTTTGCTTTCCAGAATGAGATTTTCACTCTGCAGCGGAGTGTGCTCTGATATGAAACTTCCTGGCAGATTAAAACTGTGTGCCCGACCGAGACTCGAACCCGGGACCTTTGGCTTTCGCGGGCAAATGCTCTACCAACTGAGCCACCGAAGCACGACTCACGCCCGGTACTCACAGCTTTACTTCTGCCAGTACCTCGTCTCCTACCTTCCAAACTTTACAGAAGCTCTTCTGCGAACCTTGCAGAACCAGCACTCCTGAAAGAAGGGATATAGCGGAGACATGGCTTAGCCACAGCCTGGGGGATGTTTCCAGAATGAGGTTCGCAGGAGAGCTTTTGTTGCCGGAGACCTGGTGTGGTGTGTTTCCACAGAAGAAAACATCTGGAGCGGAGCCGCCAGCGTCCCACCTGGGCTAATGTTGTGTTCGCAGGTGACTCCCACAGTGGTTCTCGGCGTATTTCCGGACCCAAACATTGTGGAAACAGACCAATATCGTGGAGGATCCCTAATGGTGCGGGCAGAGATCGTGTTCCTCTTCGTGGAATTACACGGGCGAATCGGCAAAGTGAAAGTAGTTTCCGGTAACGCGACGAGATGTGGGACCTGACGCGCGGTTGTTGTGGGCCCGGCCTTCTTCGTATTGCTGGTCGATAATACTCGCCCTCGTGGAGCACCAGTGGTCCGTCTTCTCCCGGAAGCGGAAGATACCGCTCGTGTGGCGCGGTCTGCCCGCTCTCCCGATCTGAATCCCAAAGGGAACGTCTGGGAGGTGGTTTGCGTCACGTCAGCGTCCGTCGACTGTTCTCACAGATTTGCGAGCCGCTCTGCACGAAGAAACGGCGTCATTGCCTCGACACGAGACTGGTGACGTCATTCACAGCGTTTGTCTGGTCTGTATTGCTGCCAGAAGTGGTCACAACCCCATACTGAGCGCACTAACCACTTGTCCCAATGTTTGTGCAAAATCCCTTACGGTGGAAAAGAAAACGGTGAACATCTTTCTCTACCGTTACGCATGTAGCAGTTGTTTGCGTTCTGTATTTTGTTGTTTCTACGAGGGTTGTTCTTTTAAGTAAGGGCCGTTTTTATTTTTAAAAAAAGATACAAATACTTTCGTAAAAAAAACTTTTCTTTTCTGATTCTACACACTTTTACCTATTTTTCTGCATAGTTGCCTTGTTTATTTAAGCACTTGTCATACCGTACAAGCAAGTTTTTAATTCCCTCTTCAAAGAATTCGGCCGCCTGCTCCGACAGCCAAGAGTTCACGGCCGCTTTCACTTCATCGTCGTCATTGAAGCGCTGCCCGCCAAGATGGTGTTTCAGGTACCGGAAAAGGTGAAAATCGCTAGGAGCAAGGTCGGGGCTGTGTGGTGCACGGTCCAAAACTTCGCAGCCAAAAGAATCGATCAAATCCCGAGTCTTTCGAGAGGTGTGAGGCCTAGCGTTATCGTGCACCAGCAAAACTCCTTTTGTCAGCGTGCCGCGCCTTTTGTTTTCAATTGCTCTGCGGAGCTTCTTTAGAGTTGCACAGCAGGCATCTGAGTTGATTGTCGTTCCTCGTGGCATAAAGTCCACTAGCAAAACACCGCGCACAGCTGCCGTAATCTTGCGCTTTGACAGCGTCTGTTTGGCTTTGACCTTGACGGGTTAGGTTGTGTGTCGCCATTCCATCGATTGTCGCTTGCTTTCGGGAGTGATGTGGGATACCCGTGTTTCATCTCCAGTGACAATTTGACACGACGTGTCACCCCCTTCTTCCTCGTAACGAATCAAAAAGTCCAATGAAGTGGCAAATCTCTTCCCTTTATGGTCCTCTGTGAGGAGTGTGGGCACCCACCGAGAACACAGTTTCTTAAAGTTTACGTTTTCAGACACAATTATGTACAAAACCGATCTTGAAACTTGTGGAAATTCCAAAGAAAGAGTGGAAATTGTGAATCTTCTGTCCTCACGAATCTTTGTTTCGACTGCAGCCACCAAATCATCAGTGATCACAGAGGGCCGGCCCGAGCGTTCTTCGTCACGGACGTTTTGACGGCCAATTTTTAAACTCTCTAACCCATTCACTCATTGCATTCGAGCCATAAACTTCTGTTAACTGACGACGAATTTCTGCAGCTGACAGGCTTCTCGCGGTCAAAAAACGTATCACTGACGGTATCTCACACGCGGCGGGCGATTCAATAATCGTAAACATTATAAAGTAGCACAGCGATGCGTACACGTCAGCTACAGAGCCGTAACGGGAAGGATGCCGGCAAGTGGCGCGGTGGCTTGTTGCGGCGTCCGCGCGAACTACGGGACTATACGCGCGAACGGCCCTTACTTAAAAAACAACCCTCGTACTTCACTATCATCGGAATAAACTGTATTATGGCAAACTAAACGCAAGCTTTCAAAAATTCGGTTCGGTGCTTTAATTTTGGACACCAGTGTAGTGAGCGAGAAAGCGTTCCGCTGAGGCGCAGCCGACTACAGTCGGAGATGACGATTCGCGACTGGAACAGTGAAGGGCCAAAGTCATCCTCGTACTCAAAGTACCCTCCGCCACACACCGCGAGGTGGCTCGCGCATTGTGGATGTTCGGCTGTTCCTCGTGTTGCGCGAGATACGCGAGAGAGGCGAAATACCCACAGACTTGGAAAAGAACGAAGTAGTTGCGAATAGAAAGAAAGCGGTTGCTGGCGGCTGCCATTACCACCTAACTGAGACGTCTCTGCAAAATACCTACACAAATTATTTACGGAAGAACGCAAAAACAAACAGAGATCGAAATCTGAGAAAAGCAGTTTGTGTTCCTGAGGAGCGTAGGAGATCGAGCGTCATTTGTGTAACACTATATGCCGGCCGAAGTGGCCGTGCGGTTAAAGGCGCTACAATCTGGAACCGCAAGACCGCTACGGTTGCAGGTTCGAATCCTGCCTCGGGCACGGATGTTTGTGATGTCCTTAGGTTAGTTAGGTTAAAGTAGTTCTAAGTTCTAGGGGAGTGATGACCATAGATGTTAAGTCCTATAGTGCTCAGAGCCATTTTTTTTGTTGCTAAGCAGCCAACCGAGTGGGGCGTAATGCTCGACGATTACGGTGATGAGGCAAATCCCTCAACACTGTACATTGAGGAAGCAGTAAAACAAACCGAGTAGGAATTTGGGAAGAGAATTAAAGTTCAGAGAGAAGAAACAAAAATATCGAGTTTTGGTGACGATATTGTCAATCCTGTAAGCAAAGGGCTAGGAAGAGCAGTTACACGGAATCGGTAACGTAACGTCTCGGAAAGAGGTTATGGGGTGAACGTCAGGCGAAGCTAATAAAGCGTTGTAGAGTTTGGTAGAATTAATCGGGAGGTACAGCCGCCGGCTTATGCAGCCGAGCCGCAGGTTGCAAGTCCCTTATTTACATTGCCGTCTGAGCGTTGGTTCTTCTATGTTAATACGTACCAGTGCAAAACTGGGAAATCGATCTGTTTAGTAGTCTATAACACACTAGATTTCTTTCGATATTTTGCGAGTTTTTTCAGGTTTTGTTGTTCGTCCCTCCCCCCCAGTCACATCAAGAAAACACCCTCCAGAAGTTGTGTAGTGTGCAAAGCAAGGAGGGAGAAAAGTGAGATGTAAACTGGAGGGGATCGTTCGTGTCAGCAGGAGCGGGACGTTTTCCGAGATTTGGTACGTAGGAACATCCACAACTGAGAGGCGTCATAATTAATTAAGAGATACTCCCTGTAGTACAACTGAAACGGGTCTCTCTAAATTAATTAAGACTTTTTTTTTTTTTTTTCACGTGAAAGCCTCTGTTTGCTCGTCAGTCGAACTCTCTCGTGTGACAAAAATGCCGGCAGATTTGAATCGCTAATAACTACTAATAGTGCGTAAAGAGTAGTTATCCCGCAACGGACAGATCGTGTCTGTATTACTGGGCCTGCGTTTCGGCCGACTGGCGGGTTTCTTCGGCTGTGCGCTTGAAGCTCTGCTGTTTCAACGACAACGTGCCGGCCACTCACAGTGTGGACTTTGTTTACTGCAGCAGTACAGCGTCTTTGTCGCGCTTTGTTTGTTTTGCCTGCGGCTGTTCCGTCAGCGTTAGCAGCGTAGGCACATGCGCTTGACTGTTACGAACCAGCTTTGTGTAAAGTTCTAAACTAAACGCGTTAAGCCAGGACACTGATTTGGGCTGTTAGCTACTAGGACACGAGTCACCTTCCAATAAAATAAAATAATTGTCCTTTCCTGATCGAGCTGCATATGAAAGTTTTATCTTTACGCTAGTGGTCGTTCAACATAGCTTTTCGAAAACGTGCAAGCCCACGATGTGGTCTGCCGTAATTTACGAGGTGCCTTCAAGTTGTAAGGCCTCCGATTTTTTTTCTCCGGACTGGAAAGAGATAGAAACATGCGCATTGTTTTAAAATGAGGCCGCGTTCATTTTCAATACGTCCCAGAGATGGCAGCACCGTACGGCAGATGGAATTTTACTGCCAGCGGCGAGAATGAGAACTGTTTTAAATGCTTAAAATGGCGACGTTTTCCTTACTCGAACAGCGTGCAATCATTCGTTTCCTGAATTTGCGTGGTGTGAAACCGATTGAAATTCGACAGTCGAAGGAGACATGTGGTGATGGAGTTATGGATGTGTCGAAAGTGCGTTCGTGGGTGCGACAGTTTAATGAAGGCAGAACATCGTGTGACAACAAACCGAAACAACCTCGGGCTCGCACAAGCTGGTGTCTGACGACACGATCGAGAAAGTGGAGAGAATTGTTTTGGGGGATCGCCGAATGACTGTTGAACAGATCGCCTCCAGAGTTGGCATTTCTGTGGGTTCTGTGCACACAATCCTGCACGACGACCTGAAAATGCGAAAAGTGTCATCCAGGTGGGTGCCGCGAATGCTGACGGACGACCACACGGCTGCCCGTGTGGCACGTTGCCGAGCAATGTTGACGCGCAACGACAGCACGAATGGGACTTTCTTTTCGTCGGTTGTGACAATGGATGAGACGTGGATGCCATTTGTCAATCCAGAAACAAAGCGCCAGTCAGCTCGATGGAAGCACACAGATTCACCGCCACCAAAACAATGTCGGGTAACCGCCAGTGCTGAAAAAATGATGGTGTCCGTGTTCTGGGACAGCGAGGGCGTAATCCTTACCCATTGCGTTCCAAAGCGCACTACGGTAACAGGTACATCCTACGAAAATGTTTTGAAGAACAAATTCCTTCCTGCACTGCAACAAAAACGTCCGGGAAGGGCTGCGCTTGTGCTGTTTCACCGAGACAACGCAGCCGCACATTGAGCTAACGTTACGCAACAGTTTCTCCGTGATAACAACTCTGAAGTGATTCCTCGTGCTCCCTACTCACCTGACCTGGCTCCTAGTGACTTTTGGCTTTTTCCAACAATGAAAGACACTCTCCGTGGCCGCACATTCACCAGCCGTGCTGCTATTGCCTCGGCGATTTTCCAGTGGTCAAAACAGACTCCTACAGAAGCCTTCGCCGCTGCCATGGAATCGTGGCGTCAGCGTTGTGAAAAATGTGTACGTCTGCAGGGCGATTACGTCGAGAAGTAACGCCAGTTTCATAGATTTCGGGTGAGTAGTTAATTAGAAAAAAAATCGGAGGCCTTAGAACTTGAATGCACCTCGTAGAATGCGTTTAACGTGAAAATCAAATCGTGACACGATAATCCTTCACGGCTGTAATAATCTTGATACATATTTGAACTTCTTCAGTAAAAATGCAGGTTCAGCTGTACAGTGAAAACAAAATTACGAACAAGTTAACAAATCTCGCCAATGGCGGATGGAAAACCACATCAGTCCTTTGCGTAGTCTCCGCAATTAATCTGAAAATTGTTTTGAAAGTGACGGGTTAATGCATCAAAACTTAGGAGAGAACGACCGGACCGGTAACGTAATGACAAAAGTAAAATTTGTCTTAAAATGTCGTTATTAATCACAGTCACAGCCGTACAACAAAGAGATGCTTACGCTACCTCCCAAAACATGTGAAAGCTGAATCTTCTTTTGTTTATTGAGATATAAATTAAATATTTCACTTCATTTGACAACTGTTTTAAATTAGAAGATAAAAGTTTTCTTGGAGGAAGTCTCTCAGACCCGAAATCGGACAATCAAACTATTCGTGGCAATATAAGTGAAATTTTCTATTGGATTGAAAACGAGCAAAGAAGGAAAGGTCCTCTCACATGTATCCTAAATATGTTGGAAATCGCAGTAGACGCCGAGGCAGAGCAAAGCTCGCGTGGGAAAGAGCTGCAGCAGCGTCGGAGAGAGGGAGAGAGTGAAAAAAAGGCGGAAAGCCCTTACTCACATTTGTGGGAGAAAAAGTATTCACACACCGTGGTTCATGAAGAATAATTTCATTTATTACAAGTAAAGATCACAACCAGAGATGTTATTTCGTAAACTAAGGCCTGCGATCCGTGCTGGGACTTACGAGCACCGGGATAGTTCCCCGACGTATGCTTGTGCTTGGGATCACTGCTCAAACAGAAACCTGTGCCTAAGGTCAAGCTGCAGCACAAGTGTGTCGACAAATCAGAGTTGCCCAACACCAGTCCTCCACCACCGTACTTCCTATATTTTGGGGTCCAGCTCCTCCACACCAAAATTCAGCCATCGTTTACAAATATTTCAAATTTACTTTTATATGTGTCGCAGAGTAAATTCAAGTCTCAATTTCTCGTTCGCCTTGATGATGTATGGTTTTCTCATACGTGCCCTACCTCTTCAACCTGCACATCTTACAGTGCAGCGAACAACCCTCGGTGCAATTTCCATCCCGAAGTGATAATTAACATGCGCAAATAACGGATCTCTTTGGCCATTCTTATTAACATATTTCGTTCTCTTTGCATTAGCACCTGTGGCCGACCTCTTCTCTCGCTGTTAATAGGCGTATCTATTTCTCTAAATCGCGATATTATGCCTGCAGAGTTGCCCGCCTTAATCTAATATCATCAATTTCTGAAAGTGATTGTAGCATTTCATGCTGGGAGACAACTATTCGCCTTTCGCCTTCTAGTTGTTTCCTTCCGATTGCGTCCCATTTCGCAGCTGCACGGCATCCACCTCGTGTCAGAATCAACACGCACGAACTGCAGCCTGCCACTGAAAGCGGTTCATTAGTCTTTTCCGTGTTTACCTTTCTAGCGGTATACAAATGTTTATTTCTCCGCCGTCTGAAACCAGCAGGTACAGAACTTTTGTTCACTCGTTGCATCGGGCTAATTCAGTCAATCCTTTTATACGTACTGACTGGGAAGGAAAAACCTATAGTGTTTGTTTGCCAAATAACATCTGTTGTTACGATCGTTGGTTATTAGTTCTAATAAAAAGAGTTGTTCTACATGAACAACAGTCTACGAATACCTTTCTCCATGACTGTAACTGGGCCAGCGACAGTCTAAACCTCTGCAGCCATGGCACCACTCGGTGTAAGCATTGCAGTAAAGAGAACGAAAATTAAATTACGTGTTATAACGAAAAGCTTGTTACGATTTTACCCCGAAGTTTTCACGAAAAATCTACAGCGCGGGCGCGAAGCGACTGCTGCTGGGATGCACACTGCCGGCGGGTTACACACAGCAGTTACGCCGTTTCTCGCCTCCGCTCTGCTCGCATTCCACGCGCGCAACAAGTTTCCCGCCAATTACGGCGCCCATTAAAAACACTTGAGCGTCGCGGACGAGTGGGCGGCGGCGGCGGCGGCGGCGGCGGCGAATCGGCGCCTCTGGGTGGTGAGTGGTGCTTCTGCCGAGTGGAGCTCTTTGCCCGCGGTGCGACAGCGTTTTGTCTCGGCCCTCTTCTGCCGCACCGCGCTAACGCGTCTGTGTGTTGAGCGGTCAAATGGGGCAGCGGTGCAGTCCTCTCTACAGGGGGCGTCACTAGGAGAGACTCCTGTATTGAGCAGTCCAACTAGGAACTAATTACGTGTGGTGTCCCACAAGGATCAGTCTTGGGACCGTAGTTTTTCTTGTGTATAAAATAATACAAGATGTTTGAAATTCTGAGAAAAATAAGGGTAAGCTTTAGGAAGAGACGGTTAATGTGTAATGTATACGGTAGCCGAGAAAGAATAATAAGAGTGGACGACCGAGAACCAAGTGCTCCGATTTTAAAAGATGTAAGTCAGGGATGTACCCTTTCGCCCGTATTGTTCAATATGTACGTGGAAGAAGCAATGACGGAAAAAAAGAAAGTCTCAGGAGTGTCTCAGTGTGAATGGATGTCGATGATAAGATTCGCTGACGACATTGTTGTCCTGAGTGAAAGTGAAGAGGAATCACATGATCTGCTGAACTGAATGAGTAGTATAGTAAGTACAGAATATGGATTGAGAGTAAATCGAAGAATTACAAAAGCAATGGGAAGTAGCAGACGTGAGAAGAGCGAGAAACTGAACATCAGGATTGGTGACCGCGAAGTAGGCGAATTGAGGAATTCCGCTACCTAGACAGCAAAGTAACCAGTGACGGGCGGAGCGAGGGCATCAAAAGCAGACTAGCACTGTCAAGAAGGGCATTTCTGGCCAATGCAACTCTACTAACATAAAACATAGTCCTTAACTTGAGGAAGAAATTTCTGAGAATGCACGTCTGGAGCAGAGCATTGTATAGTAGCGAGATACGGACTGTCGGTAAACCGGAGCAGAAGAGAATCGAAGCATTTAAGATGTGGTTCTACAGACGAATATTGAAAATTAGCTGGACTGATAAGGTAAGGAATGAGAAGGCTCTGCGTAGAATCGGAGAGGAAAGGAATGTATGGAAAACACTGACAAGGAGAAGCGACAGGACATCTGTTTAAGAAGAGACGAGGGAATGACTTTGCATGGTGCTAGAGGGAGCTGTAGACAGCAACAACTGTAGAGGAAGACAGAGATTGGAATACATCCAGCAAATAATTGAGGACGTAGGTTGCAAATGCTGCTCTGAGATGAAGAGGTTGGCACGGGAGAGGAATCCAGACTGATGAAAAAAGAAAACAACGCTTGGCGACCCCTATGTTTAACATTTACGCGCCAATCATTTGAAATTTTTAATTTAAGTTGTGTACCTATTAATTTTTACTATTATTTACATTGAAATTACAGTAGTTCAAAAGAAAACGTCGTTTGTATGTTGCATTTTTAGATTTTTATTTATCTTGTGCATCCAAATACGTTATGCCTTAGTTACAAGGCAGCTTCACTGCGTATCCTGAAACATTATACGATTTTATCGTTTGCGCGTATAGGTTATACATTTAGAACAGTTCAGTGAGACTTTTAACGTAAAAAAAAGATACAAGAAAAAGTCCGCAAATTTGACATTCAGCGCCGGTATCTACATTTTTCCTTATCACGACCCAGAACACGTTTGATTTTCACGAATACACGCATTTTATTGGAGAAACGTGAAGGTCCGCACCCCATTGTCCCCAAGTTGTTCTTCTGAATGACCCTTCGCTAGCAGAACTGTGATCACTGGCTGTTGTAAAATGGTCGTATTTCTCGTACATTTCTTAATCTGTATCGCTGACACCTTCTTGCACCCACCGTCCGCCAATTTAATCGAACGTAGGGTCGTTAAAACGGACACGTTCTTGCGATTTTATTGTAGGTATACTACACTGAAGAAAGGAGGTGCGTATTCACGAGATACAGAAGGCGATAATGCAACGTTGCAGGGTCGCCAAATCTACGTATCATACCTCGTGAGTTAACCCTTTACAATGAACTTTGATCAACAACATTATCACATCCGAGGTCTTTTTCGTTGGTGGTGATTTTCATTCAGTGACGTATTACAGGGAGTAGTTCTTCACTTTGACAAAAAGCTTCTTTGCACAAGAGGTGTTGGACATGAACACTTTTTGTCTGATAAGCAGACCACGTCGCAATCGCATTTTTTTTTCAATTAATGGTTCGTAAAGATCAGATATCAACATTTCAAAGCAGTACGACGCAACTCGCAAAATTTCTCGAGGAAATCGATTTTGAACTTACTGAATATTCTAAAGCAAGGACGGTTCGCCTCTACAGGACAGGCAGCGTGGAGTTGTGGTAGAATGCTGACGTGTCATGTATGGGTCTCAGGTTCGATTCCCGCCAAATTCAAAATTTTAAATGTAGATGCATGTTCTACAATAGCATTCCCATGAAGCGTAAAATACATAACGCTGGGAAAAAACAATCAATAGCTTTCGAGACGGGTAGTCGCCGGTTGTAGTCTCGTTTCGTCCATTATTTTGTCGCTCAGTTCGAATACCTACTTCTTTGAAATATAAAATTAATCAGACATGGATTAATTCAGAGGTATTCGCCATTTTTATTAGAAATGTAAGTCGTCTTATTTCTAATTGAATACTGTACGGAAAAAATCCAGTTTTAATTGCAGATATAAATATTACGAATACTTTATAAAGCATTGATTAGATTGCAAAACATTAGAATTGAATTCGTTTTTCATCCTTAACCCAAGTTACACCGAGACCGTTCTCATAGCGCACTTAACGCCCGAAAAAAAATTAAAAAACTAAATTTGTTAATTGTTGTTGAATTATATTAACAATACACTTTTTAAACAGCTACTGATGTGTAAGTAGGATCCAGAACCTAAAATTTAAAAAATGCAAATTTGTTTAAATGTGGTTGCTTCTAACCTCAACATACTTTTTAGAGAGATAGTGATGCGTAAGTATGGCTCTGAACCTGGAAATTCTGAATACGTCATTCACTAGGAAAAGTGACATCTGCTACGGAGACATAAATTTTTGGATTAAGTTTAACTCAACAATTTAAAACGTATATGGAGTCTGGTAGAAGACTTCACTAGAATCAGTATTCTTCCCAACCTGTATTGCGAAGGTTAACGTACGAGCGTAATCCCAAAAGTAAGGTCGGCTATTGTTTTATAAGTACATAGACCTGTTTATTTCTACAATGGTTTACATCAGTTTACGGGTTGAACATTTGGCTATTTTTTCGAGATAATCACCATTTCTGTCGATGCATTTTTGTAGACGCCGTGGCAGTTTTTTTTATGCCCATGTCATACCAGCTCGCCGCCATGCTGTTCAGAAAGTTACGAACCTCTTCTTTCACCTCGTCGTCGGAGCTGAATCGCTTTCCGGCCAAATGTTCTTTTAACCTAGGGAACAGGTGATAGTCACTGGGCGCCAAGTCAGGACTACAGGGTGGGTGGGTGATTATGTTCCACCGGAACTGTTACAGTGTAGCAACGGTTTGCCGAGCGATGTGTGTCACGGAGAATGTGTACGCCCTTGCTCAACATTCTTCTGAATTGCCCGTTTGAGTTTTTTTTAAAGTATCACAGTACCTGTCAGCGTTAATTGTGGTCCCAGCGATTCATCTCCGACGACGAGGTTAAAGAAGAGCTTCAGAACTTTCTAAACAGCGTGGCGGCGAGCTGGTATCAGATGGGCATACAAAAACTGCCACAGCATCTACAAAAATGGTGATAATGTCGATAAATAGCTAAACGTTCAAGCTGTAAACTGATGTAAACCATTTTAGAAATAAACAGGTCTATGTACTTCTATATAAAAAAAAATAGACCACCTTACTTTTGGGATTACCCTCGTATTAATGCTTCACGGAAATGTTTATGGAACGTGTACTAGCGTTTAAAATTTTAGGACGGATCGGCATCAAAGGCAAGCCAAAAAAAATCGAAAAAATCTTAATGCCACTTTGTCTCCATTGCGGGTGAGGGATTAGCCCAGAATGTTATGCAGAGAATATCCCGTTCAGTCATCTGGTACCTGCTCCTCACTTCTTTTGTAGTAATCTAGGATAGGGCACACGATTTATATGTAAGCATTGTGCTTCGTAAACTGACTACATTTTCCTATTGCCTTACTAGTGAAACCTGCATCAGCTGATCGTTCCATTTCGTATCCCTGCAGGCTGTTACATCTGACAGACTTCCAGCTGTGGGATGCGATGTTGTTTGCGCTTTGTAGACTGCATAATTTTTCATTTCTGAACATTTAAAGCGAGGCTTTTTCTATTTCTCAAGTGAATATCAGCCGACAATGTAGGTTTGGCAGTATTAGCTCGATCTGACAGGAAACGTTTTCCCTTTGTCTGTTGCAGGTAAGTCGGCGCTGAACCCACGTGGTGTGCTGTCCGAGTGCCGGGTGAGTTGCAGGTCTGGGACGACTCACCTGCTGTGCCGAGCGATTTTGTTTTCGGAGACGTCAATAGGGGTGAGCCATCCGACAGCCATGCGAGATTTTGTGCTACCTAACGGTGATCGAAGGGAATCAGCAGAAGTGGAAGAGGGCATATTGCCAAGTCATTTGCGCGGAAAAACGTGACACTGCATTTCAGATGTTTTCTAAACTTTTTTCCGCTTCCATGTGTCAGACACATCAACTCGTTTCTAAAACAATCAGAAGTTTGAAGCTGTTTTATACACGTGGGTTTGCTTCTGTAAAGAATCACGGTTATAGATTTCACAAAGTATTATCTTGCGGCAAGTTGTTACTGTCGATAAGACATAAAACAGACGAAGGCAAGCAATCGCCGCCAACTGGAAATTAAAGAGTGACTTTCACATTCGTGGCGAGAGGTCGCTCGTTCCGCTTAAAGTTGACTGCTGTAACGTAAGGAAGCACAATTAGCAAAATATCGAAACCTGGGACGTAATTACATCACTTCCCCTTACTTTAGTGGCAATGTATTTTCGCGCACCTGTTAGTAGTCATTGCATACAAAGGGTGGCCTGCTAAAAGTTGCATCGCAGATATCGCGAAAACGGAAAGTGCAGTTGATGTGCGGTTTTGGCATCACGGGTTGGTACTCGAGGGCAGAACACAGATTGTAATAATATGTAGGAAGTGTACTTCTTGTGCAAACACACAACTTTTTAAAGCGGAACGCTACCTACAGACATTAAAAACTTAAAGCAGGGTAAATTAGAATGTGAGCGGTGTTTGTTGCAGAGGTGTAGTGCGAGCCGCTTGTGACGTATCGTATTTTGAAAAAGCTTTCTCACCGGCACTTGCCTGTGCTGTTGAGAGGTACGCTGTCGGTGTGTTCTGCGACTCGCTTGTCTGCCAGTCAGTCAGTGTGTGACGGCGAGTGTAGCAAGAATGCAGTTATCGTACGGTGTATCCCAACAGGCGTCGACCGTGTCGGCGATCATTTATCAGCCTCTAGAGCCAGGTACGTGAAGCTACCAGGTGTTCCGGTATCAAATGAGCGTTAAGATACTAATGTGTCGATAGGGAACATTTGTTGTGATCGAGCCTTATTTTTTATTTATTTATTTTTTTGTTTGGTTGGAATGACATCTAAGATATTTAGTATAGATCAACTCGTGGAGCAAACAACATAATATGTTTTCGTCGTGTTAACAATGCCGAATTTTGTACCAGAAAGTGATAATTTGCGGAAAGCATTAATTTTTTGTTTTCATTTAAAAAAAAAAAGTGCTGCAGAGTCGCATCGAATGCTTGTCGAGGCATGTGGTGATCGTGTTCTATCAGAAGCAACGTGCACAAGATGGTTTCAACGGTTTAGAAATAATAATTTTGATGTAAGAAATGAAGAACGTGGAAGACCAAAAAAGTTCGAAGACGCCGAATTGCAATCAATAATGGATGAAGATGATACTTTGAGTCAGAAGCAAATGGCAGCAATGGGAAATCTTGCACAACAAACAATTTCTGACCGTTTGAAAGCTATGGGAAAGATCCGAAAGTGTGAAAAAGGGGCCGCTACGGTCGCAGGTTCGAATCCTGCCTTGGGCATGGATGTGTGTGTGTGATGTCCTTAGGTTAGTTAGGTTTAAGTAGTTCTAAGATCAAGGGGACTGATAACCTCAGAAGTCGCATAGTGCTCAGAGCCATTTGAACTATTTTTTGGAAAATGGGTGCCACATGAATTGAATGAAAGACACATGGAAAACCGAAAAACCACTTGCCAAATTTTGCTTCAGAGACATGAAAGAAAATCAATTTTTCATCGAATTGTTACTGGCGATGAAAAATGGATTTATTTTAAGAATCCTAAACGGGAAAAATCATGGGTTAATCCGGGACAAGCATCAACATCGACTGCAAAACCAGATCGATTCGGTAAGAAGACAATGCTCTGTTTTTGGTGGGATCATAAAGGTGTGGTGTATCATGAGCTTCTAAAACCCGGTGAAACTGTGAATACTAATCGCTACACACACAACAAACGATCAATTTGAACTATGCATTGATCGAAAAGTGACAAGAATGGGCCAAAAGACGTGGCAAAGAAATTTTTTTACACGACAATGCACCTGCACGCAAAGCAAAACTGGTTCAGGATAGACTCAAAGCACTCGGCTGGGGGCTGCTACCCCACCCGCCGTATTCACCAAACTTTCCTCCTTCCGACTACCATTTGTTTTCATCAATGGGACACCCATTGGCTGAGGAACGCTTCGATTCCTGCGAAGAAGTCGAAAATTGGATGTCTGATTGGTTTGCTTCAAAAGACGAACATTTCTATGGGCGTGGGGGTCCACAAATTGGGAGAAAGGTGGTCAAAGTGTATAGAAAGCAATGGTCAGTACTTTCAATAAAATGTTTTTATTTTTCAATTCAAAATTAGTGTTTCATTTTCACAAAAAGCGCTCATTTCGTACCGGTACACCTGGTAGAAAGTGCAACAGAGGGAAACGAGAGACGACTGTTCTGCTGGTGTCGGAGCCGATCCGCATGAGGAAAAGCGGCAGGAGTGAGGCAAGCTGCATCCCTATCACATCGACAGCTCCACGGAACTGAGTAGGAGAATGTGTCAGGATTCTTCAGATGTACGGCGTATCTGGTTTTGTGACGAAGCCACATATCTCAGCCTCCTAACAGAACATCTTCCAGGGACGCTAGGTGAAGTTCCTCTGGAGACTAGGAGCAACCTGTGCTGCTAACATAATGCCGGTGCGCCGAGTACTACAGCGTGTCTTCTTCGGAACTGTTTCCAAATCGGTGGATTAGACGCAGAGGATCTGTAGTGAAAGCTGAAAGACGCTGCCTAGTGGAGCTCCCAACTACAGCCGACGTATTACTGCAGCGTGCTTCCTCCGTACCAGACTGGAAGCTGAGCACAACCGCCGGCCTCCATACTGCTCACAATCCACACGACTAGTGTTGTTCTCTACATGTGTCGGTGTACGTACACTCACATTTCAATTTACCCTACTCTTACTGTATTACCGTCAATAGGCGTTGTTCCATTTAAAACGGTACATGTTTTATGAAAAATACACTTTCTAATTACTATTACAATCTGTTGATAGGCTAGTTCCACGAGCCCCTCATTCTGTGTAAAGAGCACATCACTAACGCTTCCCATTTCCGCAGTATTTGCGATGCTAGTTTTAGGCAATTTACACTGTATACGACGTACATTCTACCATTTCCTACACTGTTTTGTGGTGCAACGAGCTAATAGGCCTACAGTGTTTTCAAATTAGTAGAGGGAGCAATGCCCCGTATTGGCATATTAAAAGCATTTTATATTGGATAAACCACAGGAAAAATCGAGTCTGAGTAATGATTCGCACGCAGACGAACTAAAAACACAAAGAGTGCGCACTAAGACGGTGTCGCCCCTCCACGAATCTCTGTCGACAAGCGAATGGCGATTGATGTCAGATCGTCAGTTGTCGACCTCCCACGGTCAGGAAATGTCGGCGTTGCTGAGAAAATTTTTGGAACTGTCAATAGTGGTGGTCAGTATTTGTACCGATCACGCGCCCTATATTGCGCGTTTGACAACATTATTAACGTGTGACGGTTGAAGATTGCTGTGCAAATCTGCGGTGATTGTCAGTCGGTCAGAGATGATACACTCTGTCGGCCGTGGCGCTGCTGCTATGTTTAGCAGCCGTCATTTGTTTTTTGCCGCGTGCCTCCCGCTTAGCAGTTGGAGCGGAGTCTGCCTCTCTCTCTCTCTCTCTCTCTCTCTCTGTGTGTGTGTGTTTTCTGCGTGCAGTCGCTGCCTCGCTCTCGCCTACAGCTGGGTTTTTGCACTCCCCTGGGAGTCTGCAAAACACATCGGGGCGGCAGATATGCTCCACAGTGGAGCAGAGCCGCAGATGCGGGCGACTGAGCCAGCTGTTGCCGTCTGCGGATTACTCACAGGGAGCGGCAGGGAGCCCACAGCCCGTGCCGCAAGTCGCGTCGGGGAAAAGTAAATGCAACAGCCTCGGTGACTCAGCCGACCGGGAGCTAACGTGTCGTTCCAGACTCCAGGAGGTACAGTGTGGGGTGTAATTATCGTATGCCAAAAAGCTCCGTAGATCTGCTAATGTGCGAATGCCCGACGAATTTGTAGCAGTTCAGAAGCGAATGCCGCGAAGTGTTTCCTTCAGTTTAGAAATGGAGTTGAACTCGCGAGGACTCGAATCAGGGGAGTGCAGTAGGTGGTATAGCACTTAGCTGCCCCATCGGTCAAACAAACCTGTAACAGCTTACACTGTACGTGCTTGAGCGTTGTCCTGGAAAATGATGTCCAGTTCCAGCAGAAAGTGTCATTACTTCTGTCTCTATGCTGTTTATTTTTGGAACACGACGTACGACCAGATTAGAGACAGAAATAATGACACTTTCTGCAGGACCTGACCATTTTCCAGGACAATGCTCAAGCACGTACAGTGCAAGCTGTTACCGGTTTGTTTGGCTGATGGGGCAGCTAAGTGCTGTACCACCTACTGCACTCCCCTGACTTAAGCCCTCGTGAGTTTAACTTGATTTCTGAACTGAAGGAAACACTTCGCGGCATTCGCTTCACAACTGCTACAAATTCGTAGGGTACTTGGTTCCGCACGTGTTTTCTACGTCCCACATTCACAGATTGGCCTGGAACTGTAATGAACAAAAACTTCACGTCGTTGGGTAGGTATGTGACGTCTTTCTGTAATGCATGGGATGATGTCTGCTGTGTACTGTGAGTTTATTTATTTATTTTTTCAGAGAAGAAACTACTTTAGCAGGTATCGGTGTTTTATAAGACGACATAAACAATGTGATACCAGGGTCCATAGGAAACTAAACAAACACAAATGTGGCGTCACTTTTTAGTTACTGACGATCTTTATTGGACCACATACGACGGTGGTTTGACCAGTCGGTTGAAAAAGCAAGAATTACTTTTCCGCATAGTCTCCTTTGGGGGAATATACAGTTGGTCCAACGGTCCTGCAGCTTTTTCGTCGTCGCACTGGGTAAAACAGCTTGCGTCCTCGACCGCAACTGCCGGTTGGTTCCTCACTCGATGAAAATTTCTTCCCAACAACCCGAGGTTGCAAGTTAGGGGCAGGAAGAAGTCAATTGGCGCTAAGTCTGGTGAACAGGTCGGATCAGGGACCAGTTCAAATCCCAATTCGTGTACTTTCGCCATTGTCGTCACCGATGTGTGGGACTGTGCATTATCCTGATGAAAGAGTACTTTTTTGCGTTTCTCTGAACCGACACAAAAGATTTCGAAAATGAAACATAATGGAGTCCAGTTACGGTTCTGCCGTTTCCCAAAAAACCTTATGACCCAATGATCTGTCCTCTCGTTTGATTACAGTCACATGTAAGAAGTTCACGTGACCATCGATTTCCTTTTCCACAGTGAATTGAATTCTCGGAATAATACTATTCATATGTAACAGGAACGCATCCAGTTGTTCTTCCCCACGGGTCCACATAACAAATGTATCGTCTACATAACGGTACGGTCTTTCTCTAGCTGTTTGCAGCGCCCATTGTTCAAAGTTCTCCACGAACAGGTTAACCAGAGCTGGACTAAGAGGAATTTTTTTTCCTTTAGGTACAAGTCCTAAAGGAAAAAAAATTCCGGAAACGTCCGTGTGATGTAATGCAGCCCAGAAGACTTATTCTTCGAGCTTGCAGTGAAGTTACGGAAGACATGTGCCGTAGGGTAATCACAAACTTCCGTGTTCGTTTGAAGGAAGTTAGGAAACGAAATGGTGGACATATTGAGCACGTGCCGAGTCAGAACAAATCTCCACGGACGGCTCTTCATTGTAGTATATGTTCGTTTCAGATTGTATTGACAATGAAGTTTATATTCGAAAACAAAATGTTAACACATCTCGTGCGCCACCCTGTAGAATGTGGAGGACGCCTTCCGCAGTCGCAGTCGAAGGCTAAAAGTCAGGTGAGAGTTTTACGTATCGACCAGGGCATCTCAGCCCGGAAGTGTTAAGTGATGACAACACCTGCCGTGAAAGCCTTCATTCGATGATAGACACTAAATACTGTTGACTTCGTACGTGCAATACGAAATATTTTATAAGAAATATTGTAGAAAAATTACGTGAATAAGCCGACCTCCCAGAAGGTAAACACTGGCGAATCCTCACAGTTGGGGAGAACACGGCGGAAGGTACAGGCTGTTTACTGTGTGGGAGGTGTAGACGCGGCCCGGAGTGAAGGCGGAAGCGGCCGTGGCGCGACTTGCGGGGCAGGCTGTGGCGGCCGGCCGTCCCCCAGCCGGCGCCGCTCCCCCCCCCCCCTTCCCCGCCCCCACCCGGGCTGCGGGCCTCCCCCGCATCGCCGCTGTCAGTCGTGTGGCGCGGTCCGGGCAGTCGAGCCGTGGTGTTGTGTTGCCGTGCTGTAGTGCTCTGTAGTGTGTACGTGTGTGTGTCGGCTGTAGCAGAGCTGTGTGCCGTCGCAGCTGTCTGGGATAGCAGTGAGTGAGCCGAGCCTTTCCACTAGTTACGGGCTTGGGCTCGGGGTCACACGGACGGTAGGTGTCGTCAGCGATTCCCACTGTAGTCTCATATACTCGAACCAGTAAGCGGTCGTGGTAGCCGATTAATGCCTAGCGTAGCCCGAGGCCCAGGTCGCCTTTGGGTCGTAGATTGGTCGAGAGTTGGCGAAGGCGAAACGAATGTGAGCGCGGAATAAAGCTTGTGACAGAATAACCGGCATCCGTAGATGGCGAACGCTAATCGGAAAGCTAACTCCGCTAATGGCTAATACGTTACTTAAAGAAAAGAGACTCTTCTGCATTAAACGTTAAAGCGTCGCTCCACAGCAGATTTGTCGGAGGCTGAGGTTAATCGTTAATCGTGAACTTCACGTCGTGGGTGTAGTGAAACGAGCGGGTGAATAAGGCACATTTGCCGTAGCTCAAATAAAATGCCAGTTGCTGGTGAAACGTGCCCTTAGAAAAATTATTGAATTACTGTGCTCATAAACCCCTTACGTTATTTGATTTTCAAAACAGCTGAGCAAAACTGAACGTACTCGGGCATTTCTCTCTTTACTTATTCTGATCATCACTAAACTGACACACAATATTTTTAGCGCAACGCAATCTGACTTTCAAAAACCCTCAGAAAAGAGTGGCCCTGACTAACATTAACCTATACCTTTCATAAATCACTTGCCTCACAAAATCTTCGTTACTCTAACTACTGCAATACAGCGAGCGCCAATACTGGCAGCTAAATAAAAGATTCAAACTACTGAAGGCACTAACTACTGATAGGCATATAGTTAGCAAATGAAAAATTTTGGCCGGCCGAAGTGGCCGTGCGGTTAAAGGCGCTGCAGTCTGGAACCGCAAGACCGCTACGGTCGCAGGTTCGAATCCTGCCTCGGGCATGGATGTTTGTGATGTCCTTGGGTTAGTTAGGTTTAACTAGTTCTAAGTTCTAGGGGACTAATGACCTCAGCAGTTGAGTCCCATAGTGCTCAGAGCCATTTGAACCATTTTTGAAAAATTTTGATGGAGAACAAACAATGTATTTAGCTTACTAGTGTTCAAAAGTCATAATATATATATCAGTTGATGACATCCAGTCTTACAAACGTACTCCTTCTGATGAACACACGTCAAGATCATCCGCTCTCAAAACTCCGCCATCTCTCTCCCCACATCCACCACTGCTGGCGGCTCACCTCCAACTGCGCAACGCTACGCGCTGTTAACAGCCAGCAGCCCAACACTACAGTAGCAAATAACAATGCCTCCCAGCCACAGACTGCACACAGCACAGTCAGCGATTTTCATATAGAGCGCTACGTGCCGTTATCAACATAAAAACCTAAACAGCCTACTTACACTGCGATGTCAAAAAAGACTCACTCCGATGTTGTTCTCCTGAGATGGCTCCGCTGCCTATACCTCAATGCCGAAGCTTCATTTTTCTTTTCGGCTTTCCACCGCAGGACGGTGCCTTCACTGTTTCTTCAAACTGTGCACGCTGACATTCGTGTGATACGTCTCGTTTCAAATTGTTAAACTTCGCAACCCTAATTGTTGATTTTCTTTCAGGCGAGCGCAGTTTACCAGTCCAAAAGTATTTGGTCCCCCGCTCTGTATACAAAATTAACGGAATCACCTAAATCCGGCTACATATGTTCATCACTTGCAGAGCTCGAACACGATTCCACGCTTTACTTTCCAGAGTCAGTCCAGTAGCACAAACTACTACTTCACCCCAACTCGCAAGGGAACCTCCCCATCGCACCCCCCTCAGATTTAGTTATAAGTTGGCACAGTGGATAGGCCTTGAAAAACTGAACACAGATCAATAGAGAAAACAGGAAGAAGTTGTGTGGAACTATGAAAAAATAAGCAAAATATACAAACTGAGTAGCCCATGCGCAAGATAGCCAACATCAAGGGGGGTGTGGGCTCAGGAGCGCCGTGGTCCCGTCGGTAGCGTGAGCAGCTGCGGAACGAGAGGTCCTCGGTTCAAGTCTTCCCTCGAGTGAAAAGTTTAATTTTTTATTTTCAGACAATTATCAAAGTTGAGGCACTGACACACAATCAACTTCGCTCTCCAAAATTCCAGGACATGTTCAGATTTGCTTGGACATACGCAGGATTTACCGGTCTACACACGGAAAAATTTGAAAACGTTAAAAACATATGTTTTGACAAGAGCACAGGGAAAACTGTTTTGTTGCATTCATTTATTGCAGTTTGTGACAAACTCTTATGTTTTCATCGCTTTTTTTGGGAGTGCTAATCACATCCCCAAGAAAACCTAAATCGGGCAAGGTAGGAGAATCTTTTTACCCATTCGCCAAGTGTACAAGTTAGGTGGGTCGACAACATATTCCTGTCATGTGACGCACATGCC
Organism: Schistocerca americana; assembly: GCF_021461395.2. NCBI lineage: Eukaryota > Metazoa > Arthropoda > Insecta > Orthoptera > Acrididae > Schistocerca > Schistocerca americana. The sequence goes on along the minus strand of NC_060129.1, from coordinate 207,052,396 downwards.
GTCACCAGTGTCGTATAGAACATATCAGACGTGTTTTCCTGTGGAGGAATCGGTTGACCTATGACCTTGCGATCAAATTTTTTCGGTTCCCATTGGAGAGGCACGTCCTTTCATCTGCTAATCGCACGGTTTTGCGGTGCGGTCGCAAAACACGGACACTAAACTTATTACAGTGAACAGAGACGTCAATGAGCCAACGGACAGATCGTTGTTTTTGTTGTGGTCTTCAGTCCTGAGACTGGTTTGATGCAGCTCTCCATGCTACTCTATCCTGTGCAAGCTTCTTCATCTCCCAGTACCTACTGCAACCTACATCCTTCTGAATCTGCTTAGTGTATTCATCTCTTGGTCTCCCTCTACGATTTTTACCCTCCACGCTGCCCTCCAGTGCTAAATTTGTGATCCCTTGATGCCTCAAAACATGTCCTACCAACCGATCCCTTCTTCTAGTCAAGTTGTGCCACAAACTCCTCTTCTCCCCAATCCTATTCAATACCTCCTCATTAGTTACGTGATCTACCCACCTTATCTTCAGCATTCTTCTGTAGCACCACATTTCGAAAGCTTCTATTCTCTTCTTGTCCAAACTGGTTATCGTCCATGTTTCACTTCCATACATGGCTACACTCCATACAAATACTTTTAGAAACGACTTCCTGGCACTTAAATCTATACTCGATGTTAACAAATTTCTCTTCTTCAGAAACGATTTCCTTGCCATTGCCAGTCTACATTTTAGGTCCTCTCTACTTCGACCATCATCAGTTATTTTACTCCCTAAATAGCAAAACTCCTTTACTACTTTAAGTGTCTCATTTCCTAATCTAATCCCCTCAGTATCACCCGATTTAATTTGACTACATTCCATTATCCTCGTTTTGCTTTTGTTGATGTTCATCTTGTATCTTCCTTTCAAGACACTGTCCATTCCGTTCAATTGCTCTTCCAAGTCCTTTGCTGTCTCTGACAGAATTACAATGTCATCGGCGAACCTCAAAGTTTTTATTTCTTCTCCATGGATTTTAATACCTACTCCGAATTTTTCTTTTGTTTCCTTTACTGCTTGCTCAATATACAGATTGAATAACATCGGGGAGAGGCTACAACCCTGTCTCACTCCTTTCCCAACCACTGCTTCCCTTTCATGTCCCTCGACTCTTATAACTGCCATCTGGTTTCTGTACAAATTGTAAATAGCCTTTCGCTCCCTGTATTTTACCCCTGCCACCTTCAGAATTTGAAAGAGAGTATTCCAGTTAACGTTGTCCAAAGCTTTCTCTAAGTCTACAAATGCTAGAAACGTAGGTTTGCCTTTTCTTAATCTTTCTTCTAAGATAAGTCGTAAGGTTAGTATTGCCTCACGTGTTCCAACATTTCTACGGAATCCGAACTGATCTTCCCCGAGGTCCGCTTCTACCAGTTTTTCCATTCGTCTGTAAAGAATTCGCGTTAGTATTTTGCAGCTGTGACTTATTAAGCTGATAGTTCGGTAATTTTCACATCTGTCAACAGCTGCTTTCTTTGGGATTGGAATTATTATATTCTTCTTGAGGTCTGTGGGTATTTCGCCTGTCTCATACATCTTGCTCACCAGATGGTAGAGTTTTGTCGTGACTGGCTCTCCCAAGGCCATCAGACGTGTTTTCCTGTGGAGGATCGTAACTTTGCGAAAATAAAGTAAACTCTTCATTCGAGGGAAGGCTTGAACCAAGGACCTCTCGTTCCGCAGCTGCTCACGCTAACCACGGGACCACGGCGCTCCTGAGCTCCAATTATCCTTGATGTTGCCTTGTCTTGCGCACGGAATACTCATTTTGTATATTTTGTTTATTTTTCTCGTAGTCCCACACAACTTCTCCCTGTTTTCTCGACTGATCTGTGTCCATTTTTTCAAGGCCTATCCAGTGTGCCAGCTTATAGCTAAATGTGAGGGGGGTGCGATGGGGAGGTTCCCCTGTCAGTAAACGGGCCGGCGCCTCGTTACTCTGGCTGCCGCTTGGCTGTCTACACCCCCGCACCCACACACCCACCCACACACCCACACCCACGCGCGTCCCCGCAATTTGTCAGAACTCGATGCCCGCGCCGCCGGTGCTGCGTCATTTCTGTCATAAATAGTAGGTGCCTGGGTGACGGTTAAAGGACTCGCCAAAGTTACTTGAGATTAGACAGCCCGTTAAGGTTTCTTTTAAAGAGTTGACTCGAAAAAGTTAACCCGTTAGTCGAAAAGGTAACATCGTTAACAAAATTCCGAGATAAATTAAGAACACGGATGTTCCACAATGCACAAGTCTCGGACAAGATTTTCGGTACGTGAAAAGAAAAGAAGAAAAAAAAAAGAAAAGAAAATTTCGCGTGGCACCACGGCTCGATGCAAGTATCTGAGTTGCGCCCCGCTCTGGCGACTTGGCTGGCCTTGACAGCGACGGCTCGCACGTTTCTCCCAACGGTCACCCATCCAGGTGGTAGCCGAGCCCAAAGAGTGCTTAAGGGTCGGGACCGGCGTTGCGACCGTGGCGCCGGTGCAGGTTAACTACACGGGTTACGAAAAATGCTACGGAATTCACTGCGCGTAACTTTATAACGCGGTTTGCTGTACTCTTCGCATTATTCTGTCTTCGCTTACACGAGCTGAAACTACCAAGTTTGCGGTAGTCGATAACGGTTTCCACTGCGCGATTCTGAGGTTGCAAACCCCGCAAGATCGTACACATTCGTGTCGAGACAGGTACTTCGATATTTTCCGGTAGTGCGACACAAAGACGAGACACCGAAACACTGGTTTTGTGGAGGCGTTTGACTGCATAGGTGGGGCGTGCTGGTAGCTGCACATCGCTTACACTCGGGCACTGGACGTGCGATCGTGTAACAGTTGAAAAACAAAAATAACGTAATTCCTCTCACGGTGGATCACCTAAGACTTGGAACTGCAAATATGGCGAAAATGGAACGAGCTGTTGGCGTGCGGTTTTCGCAGAATGGATTCATAGTGAGCAGATCGTATTGTTAGCCGATCAACGGATTGTAAGAACACTTGGTGTATTTTTGTTGTGCAAAGATACACTTTTTTTAAATGGTACAATGGCTGTTGACTTTGTTGTTGTTGTTGTCGTTGTTGTTGTGGTCTTCAGTCCAGAGACTGGTTTGATGCAGCTCTCCACGCCACGCTATCCTGTGCAAGCTTCTTCATCTCCCAGTACCTACTGCAGCCTACATCCTTCCGAATCTGCTTAGTGTATTCATCTCTTGGTCTCCCTCTACGATTTTTACCTTCCACGCTGCCCTCCAATGCTAAATTTGTGATCCCTTGTGGCTCGGAACATGTCCTACCAACCGATCCCTTCATCTAATCAAGTTGTGCCACAAACTCCTTTTCTCCCAAATCCTATTCAATACCTCCTCATTAGTTATATGATCTACCCATCTAATCCTCAGCATTCTTCTGTAGCACCACATTTCGAAAGCTTCTATTCTCTTCTTGTCCAAACTATTTATCGTCCACGTTTCACTCCCATACATGGCTGCACTCCATACAAATACTTTCAGAAACGACTTCCTGACACTTAAATCAATACTCAATGTTAACAAATTTCTCTTCTTTAGAAACGCTTTCCTTGCCATTGCCAGTCTACATTTTATATCCTCTCTACTTCGACCATCAAATAGCAAAACTCCTTTACTACTTTAAGTGTCTCATTTCCTAATCTAATTCCCTCAGCATCACCCCACTACATTCCATTATCGTCCTTGCAGAACTATAGTTGAATTCTTTTATCTTGGCGGTTCGCGCATGCCCGCGGGAGATTGCTGCGTTGCCAGTTGTACGCGCCAAGACAAGCAGCGCCATAGTATAGTATAGTTCGCAAACTTAGGTTTAGGGGGGAGCGCGCAGTTTATGAAGTGTTGCCACCACGGCCGCATTATCCCTTTCGCTGCTTCAGAGACGTGCTCCCCGCATTTTGTCATCACTGCACTGCTCGCCTGTGCAGACACATGGTGTTTCGACTGCTTTGACACGCTTTATCATTCGATTTCACAAAAACTATTTGGCACAAAAATTTGATTTCTACTCATCTTCTAGACTGATAACTTCCCCTCATAAATGACTTTATTTTGTTTCCATGTTCAACGCAGTTATTGTGCAGCATTAGATGTAGTAAACCATTGCACGAAATTTTGAAGAGTTTGCAGGGGTAAAAGTCCATAGCGTGTACTTTCTGTATGGTCGATTTTAGTTGCCACTAGAAATTTCACAAAATTACATTCAAACGAATAAAATTCATGAAGTAAGACACTTCGATATTGTTTTTACGTAAAGAAAATGTTAAGCACCGAACAAGGTTTGCACTCAGAACCTTTTGCTTAGCAGCCATACACTTTAACCATTCCGCTAAAGCAGCTCGTCATTCAATATAACTTCCGGAGGACTTTAAAATAGTACACAAAATACCGACAAACACTGTTGATTTGACTATGAATTACTCAAGTTTCGTCGAAGTACAATAGGAAATAAACAATTACCGCTGTTCTTTATTGCGAATTCGGAGGCTTATTGGTTGTTTGGTTTAATTAATTATAGAATATGAAGCGATTGGTGTAAAGAATGCTTTTTCCAAACTTTCTATAAAAGAAAGTCTGCTATCAAGACATTGCTTTTGTTCAATTACTTTATTTATGAGTGAACGTTTCTAAAACTGAAGACACTCGGTGGTGCTCTGCACTGCAGTCGAGCTCTGGCAACGTCGTTCTCTGTTCATTGGCTGACTGTGTTTTGTGACGTCAGATGCGCAGAACGAACCTAAACTCGGCCGCCGTCGTAAATGTCACGCACTTTAGCACTCCTGAAAGAAAGGATATTGCGGAGACATGGCTTAGCCACAGCCTGGGGGATGTGAGGACGGGGCGTGAGTCGTGCTTGGGTAGCTCAGTTGGTGGAGCACTTGCCCGCGAAAGGCAAAGATCCCGAGTTCGAGTCTCGGTCCGGCACACAGTTTTAATCCGCCAGGAAATTTCACCAGTCACATTGTCATTCACCCTACTTTTTGTTTGTTAATGTCAATACCCAGTGTCTCATTTCAAAAACGGCATGTTTGCACAAAACCTACACCAACTATTATTACAATCTGTTTGTCGGTTAACAATACGAACCACTGGCTACCAATCCATTCTGCGAAAATCGCACGTCAGTAGCGCTTGTAGGTGATGCATGCTTTACACACGTAGCCCTTCAAATAGGGGCCTGGTTCTGCAAAGGCGCGACAGCTGCTTGGCGGTGGCCATACAGCAGCTACCGTCCGGGCATTCACCTGTCTGGCCTTCGTCGTGCCTATATAGCGAGTGAGATGTTGAGCTCAGACAGAAGAAAAGTTGTGGGAATTGTATACCGCACAACTTTGGGAGTAACTTTTTTACAGAAAAGCAGATTGTTTGTGAACGTCTTACGTGAAATTGTAGACGTGTTATCGCCATTGTTAATTATTTGTATTGACTTGCTTTATGAAATTACTACTTTGTGCCGCCTAAGTAAACCGCCACAGGATAGATAGCATTGCTTAGCTGTCGGTAATGTGAATGTGCGAGTACGTTCAGTGCTCACGCGCTGCGTTTCTCACGTCACACACGCGTGGCAGTAAGTGACGTTGTGTGTGACGCAAACACGGGACAAAATGACGCTATCACGCCTCCAGGTACTTAGATTTACATTACAAGTATCGTAATTCGTCTGTGGGTTGTTAGCGAAACGCGGAATACTTGCTCAACTGTAAGGGACCGGTAGCAGGTACGACTGACACGGGATATCGAACGTATACAGAGAAGGGCGCCACTAATGGTGACAGGTTTGTATGGCCCGCGGGACAGTGTCGCAGAAATGGTGAAGAAACTGAACTGGCACAGTCTTGAGAAACGCTACTTAACATTGTTTGAAGAACCGACTCTTTACGTGATGACTCCGGGAATCCTCTACAACCCCCTACTTATCGCTGCCGTAGGGGTCGTGCGGTAACATTAGGATAATTACTGCATGCAGAATCAATCATTCTTTCAGCGGTCCGTGCGTAAATTGAACGAGAAGAAACGCTAATAACTGGTACAGTGGGACGTACCCTCTGCCACACACTTGACAGTGGGTTGCAGAGTTGCAGACTGTATGATGAATGTTACCCAAAGCCAAAATAAGTAAATTATGGCTAAGTATCATTGTACATGCAGGAAGATACTCTATAAAAGAAACATTTCATTTGTTTTGTTTCACAAAACTTTATTTTGGTGCGACCCGGGTTTCGGGTTGTGAGCACATTTTCATTTCTGCACGACGTGATAACTCCGTCGTATGGAAAGAAATTTTTGTGAAACAAGGCAAACCTTCTCGTTTGATTTACGCGAGTCATTTACGTTATTTTTCACTTTTGCAGTCAAACACATCCGCAAAACTTTGAGCCTTAAACTGAACTAGCGTTTTTCTTTTTTTTTTTTTCGGACGGACAATACTGCCACGCTCATTAACTGAGACGAATGCACTGGGTGGTCGAGGTTAACCGTCCCGAAAAAGCGTACTGGAATTAAAATGAAATCTATTGTGACTGGTAAAAGCAAAGTTGTACTTCCGATTCGTGTACTCATTGTGGTCGCGGCGGAGCCTGACTGGAAATATCCGCATTTAGTTATACTCGTTTTAGAGGATGTTCTACTTTGCTTCTCGATTCGATAATGATGAAAAGTGATCTTCAGTATCTAAGAAACCACCAACCGTTTGTGTGGCCTTAGCCCAACCGAAATATGTAATATGGACAAATAACAGTATTTACGTGAGTTTGCATGCTTTGTGTGTGTGTGTGTGTGTGTGTGTGTGTGTGTGTGTGTGTGTGTGTGTGTTATATTCCCGCAAGTCTTTCTCGTGCCCCATTCTACCTGTCAAATTCCACGTGAAGTTTCCAATTTCGGAATTGTATAGGTATTTTCCAAAATTGTCTAACTATCTAGGGTTAAAATTCAGAAGCGAAATGAGTGATTCAAGATCTAAGTGGTATTTCGGGAGGTCGGATGCGAGACACTGCCTTTCGGAGCTACTGTGCGAGTCGAAGTACTTTCTCGCAGGTGAAAACTGCGTGGCGGAATGAGACTCGAACCCGGAACCTTTCCGAAAAGCGCAGGTTTGAGCCAGGGCACACTCCGCTGCAGTGTGGATGGTCATTTTGGTATTGTGCGAGTGCTCAGCAGTAACGCAAGTAGCAGAAAGCAAGCTCTTGAAGTCTGTTCGCAGATGAGCAGGCTGTCTACAGGAATGTGGCGACGCCAGAAGCCGGTGGATCGATTTGCGGCCGGTGGGTTGTGCAGGCTGTGAGCGCAAATAAATGTAACGTGTTGCGCACACACGTAGGGAAATGAGTCCGCTACTACTGACGACGAATTGCCGGAAACAGTATCTACCGTGAAGTAGCTACCAGTAACTACGCAGAGAGACCTTGTAGAACAATTAGTGGGGAAAGGACTGCCACGCCTGAGGAATGTTGAGGACGTGTAACTGACCCACAAAGGAAGTGGCTTACATTTACATCTACATCCATACTCCGCAATCCACCTGACGGTGTGTGGCGGAGGGTACCTTGAGTACCTCTATCGGTTCTCTCTTCTATTCCAGTCTCGTATTGCTCGTGGAAAGAAAGATTGTCGGTATGGCTCTGTGTGGGCTCTAATCTCTCTGATTTTATCCTCGCGGTCTCTTCGCGAGATACACTGCTTGACTCCTCGGTGAAGGTATGTTCTCGAAACTCCGAGAAAAGCCCGTACGGAGCTACTGAGCGTCTCTCCTGCAGAGTCTTCCACTGCAGTTTATCTGTCATCTCCGTAACGCTTTCGCGATTACTAAACGATCCTGTAACGAAGCGCGCTGCTCTCCGTTGGATCTTCCCCATCTCTTCTATCGACCCTATCTGGTACGGATCCCACACTGCTGAGCAGTGTTCGAGCAGTGGGCGAACAAGCGTACTGTAACCTACTTCCTTTGTTTTCGGATTGCATTTCCTTAGGAGTCTTCCAATGAATCTGTCTGGCATCTGCTTTACCGATGATTTTTTTATATGGTCATTCCATTTTAAATCACTCCTAATGCGTACTGCCAGATAATTTATGGAATTAACTGCTTCCAGTTGCTGACCTGCTATATTGTAGGTAAATGATAAGGGATCTTTCTTTCTATGTACTCGCAGCACATTACACTTGTCTACATTGAGATTCAATTGCCATTCCGTGCGCCATGCGTCAAATCGCTGCAGATCCTCCTGCATTTCAGTACAATTTTCCATTGTTACAACCTCTCGATATACCACAGCGTCATCCGCAAAAAGCCTCAGTGAACTTCCGATGTCATCCACAAGGTCATTTATGTATATTGTGAATAGCAACGGTCCAACGACACTCCCCTGCGGCACACCTGAAATCACTCTTACTTCGGAAGACTTCTCTCCGTTGAGAACGACATGGTGCTCGTTCGGACGATTCTGGAGTACTGTGCACCATTGTGGTGCCTTCCGCCACGGGACGGTGTGCGTCACGGGGAGGTTCTTAAAAAATTTCTAATGTGTGTGAAATCTTATGGGACTTAACTACTAAGGTCATCAGTCCCTAAGCTTACACACTACTTAACCTAAATCATCCTAAGGACAAACACACACACCCATGGCCGAGGGAGGACTCGAACCTCCGCCGGGACCAGCCGCACAGTCCGTGACTGCAGCGCCCAGACCGCTCGGCTAATCCCGCGCGGCGGGGAGGTTTTAATATTGGAATTGGGGAAGAGTCGGACCACCTACAGGGCTATTACAAATGATTGAAGCGATTTCATAAATTCACTGTAGCTCCATTCATTGACATATGGTCACGACACACTACAGATACGTAGAAAAACTGATAAAGTTTTGTTCGGCTGAAGCCGCACTTCAGGTTTCTGCCGCCAGAGCGCTCCAGAGCGCAGTGAGGCAAAATGGCGACAGGAGCCGAGAAAGCGTACGTCGTGCTTGAAATGCACTCACATCAGTCAGTCATAACAGTGCAACGACACTTCAGGACGAAGTTCAACAGAGATCCACCAACTGCCAACTCCATTCGCCGATGGTATGCGCAGTTTAAAGCTTCTGGATGTCTCTGTAAGGGGAAATCAACGGGTCGGCCTGCAGTGAGCGAAGAAACGGTTGAACGCGTGCGGGCAAGTTTCACGCATAGTGATGTGAAAGCTTCAGTGTTTAAACCTCCTCTACCAAGAAACGTGCCAGAACTGCGAGCTCGCATCAACGATGCTTTCGAACTCATTGACGGGGACATGCTGCGCCGAGTGTGGGAAGAACTTGATTATCGGCTTGATGTCTGCCGAATCACTAAAGGGGCACATATCGAACATTTGTGAATGCCTAAAAAAACTTTTTGAGTTTTTGTATGTGTGTGCAAAGCATTGTGAAAATATCTCAAATAATAAAGTTATTGTAGAGCTGTGAAATCGCTTCAATCATTTGTAATAACCCTGTATTACTTCGTCCGAGATATACCTCGCGGAATGACACCGGTGACAAAATTCGAGAAAATTGAAACCGATAAACGGGCTGACCGAGAACGATCGTTGACGGGAGGAAGTGCTAGCGGTGCGAGAAGTACGCTGCGCCACACACGGGAAGGTGTCCCGCAGACCAGAGTGGCGCAGCTTTTGCCGCCGCTCGTGTTCAGCGGTGAGGCGAGGAGGAAATTCCTGCGCTATCTGGGCGTGTTGACCCCGCGATAACCGCCGACACACACAGAGAGCGTCGTACCAGCTGCGCAGTCGCTGGGTGAGAGAGCCGAACTGCAGGCGGCCGCCCCTGACCACATTCCCTCACTGTGGCCACGTGTGTCGAGACTCGGACGTCCCGCTCGGTTGGCCGCGCTCGTTACAACACCGCTTGCGGGATCCGGGGAGGCGCGCCGGGGCATTGACGACGAGCGTGGGTGTGGACTTTAGGCGGTTCCCCACATCCGACTACCTGAGTAATACAAGTAGTAGAACCCCGTACGTTGTCCTCGATGGAGAGTGTTCATCGGAGGTGAGGGTATCATCTGGAGTGCCCCAGGGAAGTGTGGTAGGTCCGCTGTTGTTTTCTGTCTACGTAAATGATCTTTCGGATAGGGTGGATAGCAATGTGCGGCTGTTTGCTGATGATGCTGTGCTGTACGGGAAGGTGTCGTCGTTGAGTGACTGTAGGAGGATACGAGATGACTTGGACAGGATTTGTGATTGGTGTAAAGAATGGCAGCTAACTCTAAATATAGATAAATGCAAATTAATGCAGACGAATAGTAAAAAGAATCCTGCAATGTTTGAATACTCCGTTAGTAGTGTAGCGCTTGACACAGTCACGTCGATTAAATATTTGGGCGTAACATTGCAGAGCGATATGAAGTGGGACAAGCATGTTGTGGGGAAGGCGGATAGTCGTCTTCGGTTCATTGGTAGAATTTTGGGAAGATGTGGTTCATCTGTAAGGGAGACCGCTTATAAAACACTAATACGACCCAATCTCGAGTACTGCTCGAGCATTTGGGATCCCTATCAGGTCGGATTGAGGAAGGGACGTAGAAGCAATTCAGAGGCGGGCTGCTAGATTTGTTACTGGTAGGTTCGATCATCACGCGAGTGTTGCGGAAATGCTTCAGGAACTCGGGTGGGAGTCTCTGGAGGAAAGCAGGCGTTCTTTTCGTGAATCGCTACTGAGGAAATTTAGAGAACCAGCATTTGAGGCTGACTGCAGTACAATTTTACTGCCGCCGACTTATATTTCGCGGAGAGACCACGAAGATAAGAGAGATTAGGGCTCGTACAGAGGCATATAGGCAGTCATTTTTCCCTCGGTCTGTTTGGGAGTGGAACAGGGAGAGAAGATGCTAGTTGTGGTACGAGGTACCCTCCGACACGCACCGTATGGTGGATTGCGGAGTATGGATGTAGATGTAGATGTAGAGTACCCACGTCCGACCGAGACAGGCACCATGTAAAGAGGCAGGAATCATTCTCACACTTGCAGAGCAAGTGTTCCCAAAATTTTGCTCCGACGTAACGCTTTGAGAGCCCTAGTACGTTGCTGGAATACCTTGTTTGTGTGGAAGGTTAAACTTTTTTTAAAAAACAAATTAGGAAAAGCTAGTTTTATTGACCGATTACTTGAGTTTTAAGTCGTAAACGATGACACAGGAGTGCTAGCAGCGTGCGAGAACTGCAGGAAGAGGTGAGGGGGGGGGGGGGGGTTCCGGAAGGAGGTCAGCCGCGCCAGGTTTGTCAGCTGAGGGTCCGTGATGCAAACAGGCCGGTCGGGTCCTACATTGGGTGGAAGTCTGGGGAGTTTGGCGACCAGGGGAGTTCGCTAGATCCTCGTGCTGTTCGAACCACGCACGCATACTGCGAGGTGTGTGGGAGGCCTTGCGTTGTCCTGCTGGTAGCTGCCATCGTGTTGCTGTAAAACAAACTGCGTGAGTCGGTGGCTACAGTCCCCAGGGACAGACGCATACTTAGTAAGTTTGTCCCGAAAATACGTATAAAAGTTGAATAATAACTATTTTACAATTATTCGGGTATTGCAATACGGTCTCCTTCAAAGTACTCGCCCTGAGACGCGATACACTTCTGCCAACGCCGTTTCGACTGTCGATAAAATTGCTGAAAGTCTTCAGTTGTGATGGCGTTCAGTTGCCGTGTCGTTTCCGCGTCGGTGGCTTCCACATCTGCCAAGTGCCGCCGCCGAAGCGCCATTTTGCATTTCAGGAACACGAGGAAGTCACACGGGGCTAAATTGGGTGAATAAGGTGGGTGGTCTGTCTCGGTGGTTGAGCTTGGGGCCAAACACTCGCGCACAACGAGCGACGTATGAGCGGGCGCATTGTCGTGATGAAGGATCCACCTGCCCCCTTTTGCCAACTCCGGTCGAACTCGGACCGCACGAGCTGTGAGACGTGTCAGAACTTGGACACAAAAATTTCCGTCCACTCTCTGGCCGGGAGGGAAAAATTCCTTGTGAACAATGGCCCTAGAATCAAAGAAAACAATCGACATTGTCTTCACATTGGACCTTCTTTGTTCTCGGTTCTCCTGCTAGTTTCCATTCCTCGCTTTGAGATTTGAACTCCACATCGAATTCGTGAAACCAGGACTCGTCTCCGGTGATGACTCGGTCGAGAAAGTCCCCTCGTTCCTCTGCTTCCGACCAATCCTCACAGCACTCGACCCTCTTCGCTTTCTGTTCTGGCGCCGAGAGCTTCGGTACAATTTTCGCACACAATTTCTTCATTTCGAGTTTTTGTGTCAGGATTTCGTGAACGATTGATTTGGTGCTTGACAGCTCGTCAGCAATCGTTCTGACTGTCAATCTACGGTCTTTAAGAACACGAGCCCGAACTCGTTCGACATTTGCATCGGAACTCGATGTCGACGGGCGTCACCGTTCACTTCTTCTCGGCCGTCCCGGAACCTTTTTAACCACTCGTTCGCGGTCGGTTCCTTCAGAGAATTGTCTCCGCAAACCTGTTTCAAACAGTCAAAAATCTCACGGCCATTCTTGCGCAGCTTTGCGAGAAACTCTATGTTGACGCGCTGTTCCTCGGTCAGAGAGAGAGCTCCGTGGCGACGGCAGGTGACAAAGGGTGACTGTCGACAAGCCGCCGCACACGCTGACTGCTCCGACTCGGACTGAGCGTCGGTGGGATTGATTACAGCAGTACTCCCACCTGGCGGTGACTGCGACCTGTAACATAAAGACATTATTCGACTTTTATACGTATTTTCCGGACAAACGTCGTACATTGACGCACTGTGGCGCGTAGAATGTCGACATCAGCCAGAGAATACCACGGAAATATTTCTCGAGACCGTAACTGTAGCAGGGTATGTACTTTAGGACGCAGATTGCCCTAGTGGCGTGCCGAGTGCGGCCTTGGTCGCCGTCGAGCGGCAGTGAGCGACCCCCACGTCGGCTGCTCGAGGTCCACACGGAGTAACGCTCGCTCAGGAGACACTGTTTGTGGGCGGTCAGCTGGACGTGTGTTCGTCCGTGGCCCGGGCTACACCTGTTGCCTCGGCGCAGCTTGTGGACAGCGCCACCTTGCCACGCAGGTTCTACTTCGACCAGAGCGGCACGGGAGTCATTTATAAAGTCGGGCTGTTACCGAAATGCTTCCACCCTCTGGCCGAACACCTACGATCGTGGTGGTTCGTTCATTGAACCCTTTGCCGGGCACGTTATTGCGAACACCAGAGTAATCACGTAGATGTAGATGTTTCGGAGGCGAGATAACTCGTGTTTCCGCGTTACGTTAGCCCATTAAGTCCGAAATTAATTTTTTTTTAAATTGAATTTTTTATTCCTTAATTATAATGTAGATAGTGTATGGACCACAATAAGTACAAAAATAGCCAAAGAATATTTATACATGGCCGTCCTCAAAATAGGACACTGGGATCTAACAGTATTGTATAGCATACTAAACTGTATTCTAGTCTCAACTATTTATTTCTTGTGAAACGGTACAATCGACTTCACACACAGCGTTACACGTCATTTAACAAAATATCTTTCTGGTTCCCCGTTGCATTTAGCTCTTACGCATCTACTTTGCGTGCTTCTTTTTTCAATCATATGACCAATTCCATCAAACCTGATGTCTCGTATCACTCTCAACTGACTTGATGGGTATTCCATTGGACGTCCAATATTCGGTCTTCCAGTGTCCAATTTCAGGTATGTAACTGTAACAGCACGTCTGAAATCCAGTGCATTTTTCCCATGTACTAGTCTGTAGAAGAGCCAGGCATTTACGAGGGCCATTTCCAGCATACGTGTAAATAGGACCCAGCACCATTTTTTTCCCTCTAATTACCGTCGCATATTTTCCAACTAACCAGTCATGGTGGTCAACACCTTCCATGTACGCGTTATACAACTTCAAAACGACAGGCTGTTGCACTTGTCTCTTCTTACTTGCTTGTCTACTGTACCGCATAGCTGCTCCCAAAGGTTCAACTTGGTCAAAATTTGTGCCAACTGTAACGCATCTGTTGTCGTGCCGTTTAACAAATAAGACTTCACCATTCCTGTCGAACTGGTAGTCACGGTTTCCTCGAACTGTCTTTCTCAGATCGTAGTGGACAGTCAGCGACTCGATTCTCTCTGAGAGTCCCAGTTGCTCAAAAATTCAAATTTCTCAGATGAATCAGAAGATCTCTACTAGTGAAGAAACTGTCAAAGAACACACAATGATTCTCGGGTTTTTCAATGCAATCCAACATGTTTAGGACTACTCTTGATCCCAATAGTAGGTCATCCCTTGCAGTATCTTCTGCATCCTTTACACAGTATAAATAAAATTTGAAACAGCAGCCACTTGCTCCACAAAGAGACCACAACTTATAGCCAAATCTAATAGGCTTGCCTCGGGTAAACTCTCCATCTGGAACTGTACTATTTACTAATGGGTCACATAGTCATAAATACACTTACACAATACACTGTAAATTTCAAAAGTAACTTCATATCGTATAATTTATATATAAAAGAGGGGTCGTTACTTACCTCAGCAACAAAATCTGGTAAAATTGCCACGTTCTGAGAAGAAAATCAGCAGTAGCAGAGTTTCATGTTGGAACGTGCAGCAATACAAATAACTGAAATGATAACGCCAAGTCCCAGTGTCCCATTTGGAGTACACCAAATGTTACAACAATAGAAAACGATGAATATAACTCCAATTGAGCTAACAATGCAAGTAGTTTAAAAGACACTTTGTTGACTGTAAATAATCACAAAAAGGTCTTTGCCACATATTTCAAATATTACTAAATTGTCGATAAAGTAAATACCTGTAATAACGAAAAGAGTGCCTTAGTATTCAATAATCAATTAAGTGGAGGATTTATTGCTTTTAATTTCCTGTGAGCATACATTTGTTATAAAAAGCATGAAGAAATGACGTAGAACAGTAATAGTTGCAAATCGATAATTTATTGTGTATTTATAAATGAATATGTGCTCTGTCCTCAAATAGGACACTGGTACTTAGTGGGTTAAGGACCGCACTGTGACCCCGACACGCCGTGACTCCAAGAAGGCCTCGGCGCTAGGCACGGCGAACGAACTATTGGCGGTAGTTGACCGACACACATTGTTCTCAGAGATTTCTGCAATCAATTAATTGTGCAGTTCGTTACACTTTTTAACAGGTAGTGTACTCCTGAACTTAAATTTTCCACCTGTTTTAAGGGTTGACATACAAAAACAACTTCACGGCCCAGCAGCAACAGAATTCGTGCTTCTTTACCTTATTTGTGAATCTGACGTAGTTACGTTCGTACTGGGTTGCTTTTACAAGAAACTGTGAACATATTGGTGCTCTTCTTTATGTATCTTGGTTGACTATGGGGTGAGGAGCACTGAATGTTAATGAAATATCTTGCGAGTGTACAAGTTCGGGGAGGGGGTAGGGGACAGAAGAAGGAGGCAAAAGAGAGATACTTGTTTTATCAAATAAAATTTTTTCATCTTACGAAGTTTCTCCTTTCAGTTGCAAGAGGGGAATATTTATCTTTTCTAATGTGCATGTTTAAAAAAGTTTAAGCTCAGCAGTATTTTCGATGTATGAAGCTATTTTGTTTCCTGTTTAGAATTCCTTTCGTTGAAAACGACTGCAATCTAATGACTGGCAACAGTTGGACATTTACACATGTAAATTAGTTCACATTTCCAAGGACGATGTGAAACGAAAATAAATAAATAAATAAATAAAAGAAACGAGTTAATTTTAAGGGGGTTGGGGTAAGTTTCCATAACAAAATGGATCAAGTAAGTAGAGTTACTTGAATGTAAAATTTCCGAAGCTTGCAATGGGGCAAAGCATCTTCTCATACTGATCTACGTTTGTTTCGACAGGATTCAGTAATACAGAACTACGATCTTCATTTGTAGCTTTACGATAGTCAGGAAATCTTTCATCTAAATAAAACTGCAGAATCGGAAACAATACCAAACATTTTGTCCAAAAATAAGAGATTTGTAGTGGTCAGCAGGCGCTGACGTTCGCCGTGCACAGCCTACGTGACGTCACCAACAAGCGCCGAGGCCTTCCTTGGAGTCGGTGTTGCCCGAATGCCCTCCACTGCCAGTGCTGCCACACGGCGTCTGCCAGGGCTCACTGCACGCTGGCGTCTGACACGTTAGTGTGGCTCGGCCGTGTAAACAGGGTCGCCAAAACGTGGCAAACACGCCACCTGTCGGCAGAGTCTGGGAAACCTGGTCTCGACGGATGGGTTCAAAATGGCTCCGACCACTATGGCACTTAACTTCTGAGGTGATCAGTCCTCTAGAACTTGGAACTACTTAAACCTAACTAACCTAAGGGCATCACACACATCCGGACTGAAGCGCCTAGAACCGCTCGGCCTCCCCTGCCGGCTAGACGGATGGAGCCTACAAGATAGGGAAGCTTACGGCACAAGTTGGCTGAGAGAAGAGATCGGCTGGCGGAGACATTCTGAGGCATCGAGGCATCGCCAGTTCAGCACTGGAAGAAAGGGTGTAACTAAGCAGATTTTGCAGCTTACATGGTGCTAAATCAGTACTAATACACCAAATAATAATTGATAATAGGCCCACCGGTGGGAGAGAATGGACACAGAAAAGGAAGTGGTGTGTGTCATGTCAGACTAACGAGATGGGGTCAGAGGCTGGAACACGGCCGGAAGCCCTAAGGAAGGTGTTTATGTCGTGTCAGACTAACGGGATGGCCGCGGCCGGGTCCCTTCGTCGGCTGGCACTGCAGACCACCGAAGACGTTGGGAGAGGCTGGGCCGTCACAACAAGAAGCGAGAAGCAGCTATATGCGAAAGAGAGAGAGAGAGAGACGATTTCGCGCCACAGTGGAAAATTTGCGGAAGACTGTCACGGGATTGGCGCAGAGCGTGTAGAGATACGTGTCAAAAGTTTGGCGGCAACAGTAACCGCGGGAGAATTCTGTGTCGCGGTTGGCTACAAACGCGCACGGATACACGGAAGTCTGTGTCGTGATTGGCTACCAACGCGCGCGGATCCGTGCGGCGAGGAACGGCCAGGTATGCAAAAACTCTGAAGGAGGACTCTGGGGTCGACTGTGGAGTGGCGGTGTCTGGCTGCCCTGCTCGGAGAGCGCGGAGAGAAGTTACCGGCATTGAGTCCGGTGGCTACTCTCCAGTTCTGAATAGTGTACAGCATACGAGTCCACACGCGTAGCATTATCGATTCCTCTGAGGAGAGAGACACATTTGTACTAACTTTTGGTGTTCGTATGTAATCTAAAGTGCACCTTTGCTGCCGCGCACTTGAGTCGACCAACTGCTCTTGGCATATCTACAGTTACATTTATACTCCGCAAGCCACCCTACGGTGTGTGGCGGAGGGCACTTTACGTGCCACTGTCATTACCTCCCTATCCTGTTCCAGTCGCGTATGGTTCGCGGGAAGAACGACTGTCTGAAAGCCTCCGGGCGCGCTCTAATATCTCAAATTTTACATTCGTGATCTCCTCGGGAGGTATAAGTAGGGGGCAGCAATATATTCGATACCTCATCCAGAAACGCACCCTCTCGAGACCTGGACAGCAAGCTACACCGCGATGCAGAGCGCTTCTCTTGCCGAGTCTGCCACTCCAGTTTGCTAAACATCTCCGTAACGCTATCACGGTTACCAAATAACCCTGTGACGAAACGCTCCGCTCTTCTTTGGATCTTCTCTATCTCCTCCGTCAACCCGATCTGGTACGGATCCCACACTGATGAGCAATACTCGAGTATAGGTCGAACGAGTGTTTTGTAAGCCACCTCCTTTGTTGATGGACTACATTTTCTAAACACACTCCCAATGAGTCTCAACCTGGTACCCGCCTTACGAACAATTAATTTTATATGACCATTCCACTTCAAATCGTTCCGCACGCATACTCCCAGATATTTTACACAAGTAACTGCTACCAGTGTTTGTTCCGCTATCATATAACCGTACAATAAAGGATCCTTCTTTCTATGTATTCGCAATACATTACATTTGTCTATGTTAAGGGTCAGTTGCCACTCCCTGCACCGAGTCCCTATCCGCTGCAGATCTTCCTGCATTTCGCTACAATTTTCTAATGCTGCAACTTCTCTGTATACTACAGCATCACCCGTGAAAAGCCGCATGGAACTTCCGACACTATCTACTAGGTCATTTATATACACTCCTGGAAATTGAAATAAGAACACCGTGAATTCATTGTCCCAGGAAGGGGAAACTTTATTGACACATTCCTGGGGTCAGATACATCACATGATCACACTGACAGAACCACAGGCACATAGACATAGGCAACAGAGCATGCACAATGTCGGCACTAGTACAGTGTATATCCACCTTTCGCAGCAATGCAGGCTGCTATTCTCACATGGAGACGATCGTAGAGATGCTGGATGTAGTCCTGTGGAACGGCTTGCCATGCCATTTCCACCTGGCGCCTCAGTTGGACCAGCGTTCGTGCTGGACGTGCAGACCGCGTGAGACGACGCTTCATCCAGTCCCAAACATGCTCAATGGGGGACAGATCCGGAGATCTTGCTGGCCAGGGTAGTTGACTTACACCTTCTAGAGCACGTTGGGTGGCACAGGATACATGCGGACGTGCATTGTCCTGTTGGAACAGCAAGTTCCCTTGCCGGTCTAGGAATGGTAGAACGATGGGTTCGATGACGGTTTGGATGTACCGTGCACTATTCAGTGTCCCCTCGACGATCACCAGTGGTGTACGGCCAGTGTAGGAGATCGCTCCCCACACCATGATGCCGGGTGTTGGCCCTGTGTGCCTCGGTCGTATGCAGTCGTGATTGTGGCGCTCACCTGCACGGCGCCAAACACGCATACGACCATCATTGGCACCAAGGCAGAAGCGACTCTCATCGCTGAAGACGACACGTCTCCATTCGTCCCTCCATTCACGCCTGTCGCGACACCACTGGAGGCGGGCTGCAAGATGTTGGGGCGTGAGCGGAAGACGGCCTAACGGTGTGCGGGACCGTAGCCCAGCTTCATGGAGACGGTTGCGAATGGTCCTCGCCGATACCCCAGGAGCAACAGTGTCCCTAATTTGCTGGGAAGTGGCGGTGCGGTCCCCTACGGCACTGCGTAGGATCCTACGGTCTTGGCGTGCATCCGTGCGTCGCTGCGGTCCGGTCCCAGGTCGACGGGCACGTGCACCTTCCGCCGACCACTGGCGACAACATCGATGTTCTGTGGAGCCCTCACGCCCCACGTGTTGAGCAATTCGGCGGTACGTCCACCCGGCCTCCCGCATGCCCACTATACGCCCTCGCTCAAAGTCCGTCAACTGCACATACGGTTCACGTCCACGCTGTCGCGGCATGCTACCAGTGTTAAAGACTGCGATGGAGCTCCGTATGCCACGGCAAACTGGCTGACACTGACGGCGGCGGTGCACAAATGCTGCGCAGCTAGCGCCATTCGACGGCCAACACTGCGGTTCCTGGTGTGTCCGCTGTGCCGTGCGTGTGATCATTGCTTGTACAGCCCTCTCGCAGTGTCCGGAGCAAGTATGGTGGGTCCGACACACCGGTGTCAATGTGTTCTTTTTTCCATTTCCAGGAGTGTATATTGTGAAAAGCAGTGGTCCCATAACACTCCCCTGTGGCACGCCAGAGGTTACTTTAACGTCTGTAGACGTCTCTCCATTGAGAACAACATGCTGTGCTCTGTTTGCTAAAAACTCTTCAATCCAGCCACACAGCTGGTCTGATATTCCGTAGGCTCTTACTTTGTTTACCAGGCGACAGTGCGGAACTGTATCGAACGCCTTCCGGAAGTCAAGGAAAATGGCATCTACCTGGGAGCCTGTATCTAATATATTCTGGGTCTCACGAACAAATAAAGCGAGTTGGGTCTCACACGATCGCTGTTTCCGGAATCCGTGTTGATTCCTACAGAGTAGATTGTGGGTTTCCAAAAAAGACACGATACGCGAGCAAAAAACGACCCTTCTTGAAGACTGGGACTATCTGTGCTGTTTTCCAATCATTCGGAACCTTCCGTTCCTGTAGAGACTTGGAGTACACGGCTGTTAGAAAGGGGGCAAGTTCTTTCGCGTACTCTGTGTAGAATCGAATTGGTATCCCGTCAGGTGCAGTGGACTTTCCTCTGTTGAGTGATTCCAGTAGCTTTTCTATTCCTCGGACACTTATTTCGATGTCAGCCATTTTTTCGTTTGTGCGAGGATTGCATATGTGCAAGTGGCTCGAGTATAGAGTAGTGACGGACTGCGCAATTGAACACTTGCGTACAGGAGTTTGCGGACGCAAACCACGGCCACGTTGCAGGTTGAAGCCGAGCTCGCTCACGGCAGAGACGGCGTCACGACGTCGGCTGGGCCGACCGTCGCAATCATCGCGGAGAATTACGGTGATACTAGCAGTCGTCAGCCAGAGTAGGGCACTGCAATTCTAAATGAGTTGGTATTCCGCTAGCTCTTTGACTGGCGCTCTCTGAGTCTGTGTCCGTTCACGCAGAACTTCAATAGAGCCACTTGCGGGTTCAGTGTTGACTTTAAGTAGTTAGGAAATGGGGATGCATTGTGCCAATGATAGGCTAGTTAGGTTATCGAGTGTATTGGATTGTCACGTTAGGCTAGAAATATTGCTCATCCTGTTCCGAATACATCATAATTTGGTATCATATGCTGATCACCGCATTATTGATTTCGTAGCTAGCAATCACCATATTTTTGTTTAATAGTTAGAGTGCAATGATAACTTCGATGCAAATTATACTGGGGGCGTAACCGTGCGTTTAAACAGAGCCAACTTCAGTCATGATAGCAACTCGAGGTCTTCTGAGACTACCGATAGATATTTTTCAATATATCGATGACTTTACAATAAACCCCCGTCCGTTGCAAGCGTGCGAGGTAGAACTGGTAGAGCGAGACCGAGAGATGAATACAGTAAGCAGGTCCAGAGGGCTGTCGGTCGCAGTAGCTAGAGGCCCACGCAGGATAGAGTAGAACGGAGAACCGCGTCGGAATGGAGAACCCGACAACAACATTCGTACGTAGACCCGACCACTATCAAAATCGTGTCGCAGGTAGCTAAAGGAGCTCTGGTGAAACCTGCGGAAAAAAAAGTGCCGTGCAGGCAAGCGCGGAATCGGCTACTTGCAAAGTGTCTGCTGACTTTGGGCGCGGTGATGGATGTCGTCACCACGCATGTGCAGGCATATAAATGTTAAATGCGAGCGTTTCCGGGAACGGTGAAACAACGACTACGGCAGAAAAGCTTCGCTTTATTTGATTTTGTTGAGCCGTAAAACGCGGCGGTCGTATTACTCTGTGTCGTCGTTGTGTTCGTCAGTCCAGAGACGGGTTGATCCACCTCTCGACGCTACTGCATCCTGTGCGGGACTCTCGGCCGGCTGTACTCGTCTCCAGGTCTCCGCACACTTTCCTCCGTTACCAAACGGACGATTCGTCGACGCGTCCTCTGAAACGACCGCTCCTTTCAGCCACGCTGTTCCCTGTACACGATCGGGAACTGACGACAGTGGGCGGTAGCGGGAAGTGAGTGTGTGGTGGGTGGCAGGGGGTACTTCCTCTTCCGTGACGTATTTGGCTCGCGCTTCCTGGTAACAACGCGTCGCTGGACTGCTGCAGGCGCCTCATCTGTATCTACATCTACATGACTACTCTGCAATTCACATTTAAGTGCTTGGCAGAGGGTTCGTCGAACCACAATCATACTATCTCTCTCTACCATTCCACTCCCGAACAGCGCGCGGGAAAAAACGAACACCTAAACCTCTCTGTTCGAGCTCTGATTTCTGTTATTTTATTTTGATGATCATTCCTACCTATGTAGGTTGGGCTGAACAAAATTTATTCGCATTCGCAAGAGAAAGTTGGTGACTGAAATTTCGTAAATAGATCTCGCTGTGACGAAAAACGTCTTTGCTGTAATGACTTCCATCCCAATTCGCGTATCATATCTGCCACACTCTCTCCCCTGTTACGTGATAATACAAAACGAGCTGCCCTTTTTTGCACCCTTTCGATGTCCTCCGTCAATCGCACCTGGTAAGGATCGCACACCGCGCAGCAATATTCTAACAGAGGACGAACGAGTGCAGTGTAAGCTGTCTCTTTAGTGGACATGTTGCATCTTCCAAGTGCCCTGCCAATGAAACGCAACCTTTGGCTCGCCTTCCCCACATTATCATCTATGTCGTCTTTCCAACTGAAGTTGCTCGTAATTTCAACACCCAGGTACTTAGTTGAATTGACAGCCTCGAGAATTTTACTATTTATCGAGTAATCGAATTCCAACGGATTTCTTTTGGAACTCGTGTGGAACTCGTGTGGATCACCTCACACTTTTCGTTATTTAGCGTCAACTGCCGCCTGCCACACCGTACAGCAATCTTTTCTAAATCGCTTTGCAACTGATACTGGTCTTCGGATGACCTTACTAGACGGTAAATTACAGCATCACCTGCGAACAACCTAAGAGAACAGCTCAGATTGTCACCCAGGTCATTTCTATAGATCAGGAACAGCAGAGGTCCGAGGACGCTTCCCTGGGGAACACCTGATATCACTTCAGTTTTACTCGACGATTTGCCGTCTATTACTACGAACTGCGATCTTCCTGACAGGAAATCACGAATCCAGTCGCACAACTGAGACGATACCCCATAGGCCCGCAGCTTGATTAGAAGTCGCTTGTGAGGAACGGTGTCAAAAGCTTTCCGGAAATGCAGAAATACGGAATCAACTTAAGATCGCCTGCCGATAGCGGCCATTGCTTCGTGCGAATAAAGAGCTAGCTGCGTTGCACAAGGAGGATGTTTTCTGAAACCGTGCTGATTGCGTATCAATAGATCGTTCCCTTCGAGGTGATTCATAATGTTTGAATACAGTATATGCTCCAAAACCCTACTGCAGACGGACGTCAATGATATAGGTCTGTAGTTCGATGGATTACTCCTACTACCCTTCTTAAACACTGGCGCGACCTGCGCAATTTTCAAATTTGTAGGTACAGATCTATCGGTGAGCGAGCGGTTGTATGTGATTGCTAAGTAGGGAGCTATTGTATCAGCGTAATCTGAAAGGAACCTAATCGGTATACGATCTGGACCTGAAGACTTGTCCGTACCGAGTGATTTGAGTTGCTTCGCAACCCCTAAGGTATCTACTTCTAAGAAACTCATGCTAGCAGCTGTTCGTGTTTCAAATTCTGGAATATTCCATACGCCTTCCCTGGTGAAGGAATTTCGGAAAACTGCGTTCAATAACTCCGCTCTAGCGGCCCAGTCGTCGGTAACAGTACCATCGGCACTGCGCAGCGGAGGTATTGACTGCGTCTTGCCGCTTGTGTACTTTACATACGACCAGAATTTCTTCGGATTTTGTACCAAATTTCGAGACAATGTTTCGTTGTGGAACCTATTAAAGGCATCTCGCATTGAAGTCCGTGCCAAATTTCGCGCGTCTGTAAATTTTAGCCAATCTTCGGGATTTCGCGTTCTTCTGAACTTCGCATGCTCTTTCCGTTGCCTCTGCAACAGCGTTCGGACGTGTTTTGTGTACCACGGGGGATCAGTTCCATCTCTTACCAATTTATGAGGTATGAATCTCTCAATTTGCTGTTGCTACTGTATCTTTGAATTTGAGCCACATCTCGTCTACATTTGCATAGTCAGTTGGGAAGGAATGGAGACTGTCTCTTAGGAAGGCTTCTAGTGACACTTTGTCCCCTTTTTGAAATAAAATTATTTTGCGTTTTGTTTCTGGTGGATTTGGAAGAAACGGTATTGAGCCTAGCTACAAAGACCTTGCGATCACTAATCCCTGTATCAGTCACGATGCTCTCTACTAGCTCTGGATTGTTTGTGGCTAAGAGGTGAAGTGTGTTTTCACAACCATTTACAATTCGCGTGGGTTCGTGGACTAGTGTCGGTGTCGATGTGTGCAGGCTCCACTGCCTCACCCCGTCTGGCACCACGCCTACAAACTCTTTCGCTGCCGCAGACGAACCGTTCGCACTGCGTCCTACTGCCGCGGCTGTGTTGCTGGCCCCCCTCCTCACAAGGGAACCTCCCCATCGCACCCCCCTCAGATTTAGTTGCAAGTTGGCACACCACTGTGCCTCGAAAAACTGAACACAGATCAATCGAGAAAACAGAAAGAAGTTGTGTGCAACTATGAAAAAAATAAGCAAAATATACAAACTGAGTAGTCCATGCGCAAGACAGGCAACATCAAGGGGTGGGGGGGGGGGGGGGTGCTCAGGAGCGCCGTGGTGCGTGGTTAGCGTGAGTAGGTGCGGAATGAGAGGCCCTCGGTTCAAGTCTTATCTCGAGTGAAAAGTTTACTTTTTTATTTTCAGACAATTATCAAAGTTGAGGCACTCACACATAATCAACTTCGCTCTCCAAAATTCCAGGACATGTTCAGTTTTGCGGGATTTGACGGTCTACACACGGAAAAATTTGAAAACGTTAAAAACATATGTTTTGACAGAGCACAGGGGAAACTGTTTTGTTGCATTCATTTGTTGCAGTTTGTGACAAACTCTTATGTTTTCATCACTTTTTTTGGGAGTGCTAATCACATCCCCAAGAAAACCTAAAACGGGCAAGGTAGGAGAATCTTTTTACCCATTCGCCAAGTGTACAAGTTAGGTGGATCGACAACATATTCCTGTCATGTGATGCACATGCCGTCACCAGTGTCGTATAGAACATATCAGACGTGTTTTCCTGTGGAGGAATCGGTTGACCTATGACCTTGCGATCAAATGTTTTCGGTTCCCATTGGAGAGGCACGTCCTTTCGTCTACTAATCGCACGGTTTTGCGGTGCGGTCGCAAAACACAGACACTAAACTTATTACAGTGTTCAAAGACGTCAATAAACGAACGGACAGATCATAACTTTGCGAAAATAAAGAAAGTAACCTTTTCACTCGAGGGAAGACTTGAACCGAGCACCCCTCGTTCCGCAGCTGTTCACGCTAAACACGGGACTACTCAGTTTGTATATTTTGTTTATTTTTTTCATAGTTCCACACAACTTCTTCCTGTTTTCTCGATTGATCTGTGTTCAGTTTTTCGAGGCCTATCCACTGTGCCAACTTATAACTACATCTGAGGAGGGGGGAGGGGGGGTGCGATGGGGTGGTTCCCTTGTGAGAGGTGGCGTTCCGGCCGACGTGTAATACCTGTCACGCGACTTTTCGAAAACTATTGCTTGAAAGAATTTGATTTTCCGAAACGTTAATCTCATACTTTAACTCCATAAAGAAGTGAATTTCTTCTCGTTATACCTCATAGTTACTGCTTTGCATGAAAATAACTAAAACGTGACGCTAAATTTTAATGATTTTGCAGTCGTAAAAAGGCATTGCACGAACTTTGCGAGTGGTTCATTGTAGCTCAGACATTTCCCCAATGAAATGTAGACAAGATGTGGAAATTCTGTTTAAAGTGGAAAGCAGAACGGTATCTCACCGCGATACCGAGTTACAGGGTTTTGTGCGTGAGGCGCACACGCACGTTCGTTCGCGTCGCGAATGGTGCGCTCATGAGGACCTCGTATGTGTCGTAAACGGTTCGAGATATCTGGACGAGGTTACATTCAAATGGCAGCAGGCAGCGAGGCACTTACGTTGTGTTACTCTTGGATGCATTATGGGAGAGACAGTGATCAATGTCAAACAAATATTTACTATTAAAAACAGTCATGATCACGATTTGTTTATAAAGGGGACCGTCTGACGTGACAGTCTTCGCCGTTCCGCTTCCGCGACAACTTCGTTGGAGAGAAGCGTGCTGCCACATCTTTGCACTGGCGTTAGTCGTCACCATGGCAACCACTAGTTCGCCTCTCGACTTTACAGCAACTTCAGTGGAAAGGAGAAGCTTACTGCCTCATCTTTGGAACTGCGTCCAACTTCACCATGGCAACCAGTGTTTCCAAATGGTTCACTAACAGGCCTTCAGAGGGCAACCCGTGTACTGCCAAACCGAAGTTCATTTATCCTACATATTTAAATTTTTATAACGCTTCTTAATTGACAGTAGTTGTTTAATAAGCTAAGTGTATTTATTTTGAATTCTTGACAATGTTCTTTTAAATCGTAATTCGACTTATGACTCATTGGTTATTAATGACATCATGCCGTCATAAGTGGGCGGAGCCTCCATTATATATATGGTAGGACGTGCACTGGTTTCTCCAGTAGTGATTCTCCAACAGAAAGAGGCTGCTACTCAATGGCAATTTATCGTTTTATAGCTTTGTAACTTTATGTATTTTCTGTAATGTATGTAGCCCTCTAATTAAAGCTCTGTATACAACTTGTAGGTCTGAAGATGACGACAGTAGTGGTCGAAACCGGTCACCTTGATAAATAATTCGTGATCAAGACTGTTTTTAATAGTAAATACTTGCGAGGTGGGTCGCTCACGAGCCGTAGAGACGTCCGTAGCACGTGTGTGTGTGTGTGTACACGTCCACAACAGGGCAAGGGTTCGTACAGGCCGACAGACGTTCCCACGTTGTTCGCGGATATCTCCCGCGGAGTTTGGAAGATAATTCACCCCTGGTCTCCACTGGCTGCTTGCACAGTAATCGCGTTCCGTTAGACTTCTCACCGCCTTTACTCCCGTGTCTCTGTTTGCACTGGAAATACCCGCACTTCCTCGTAGTCGGTTTTGATGCGAAGAGCCTTATCGGTTTATGATCGCAATAGTACTACGGAATACGAATTTTCAACATTGCACAAGGTTAAATGTCAGAGAGAGAGAGAGAGAGAGAGAGAGAGAGAGATAGGGGGGGGGGGTGAGAAGGAAAGTTCGACAGGGAGGATTGAGAAGTATACATGCATCTAATTCGCCGGGCTCGCTAGTGTACAAATTAGAGCTTAGTGTCTGTGAGGAGTGAGTTTGATCGATGTTGTGGACCTGCCACGGTATGCCGACGAACAAAATGTTGACAATGGTGTTCTGCACAGTAGGCACATTGAAACTTCCTGGCAGATTAAAAGCGTGTGCCGGACCGAGACTCGAACTCGGGACCTTTGCCTCTTGCGGGCTGCAAGTGCTCTACCACCAGAGCTACCCGAGCACGACTCACGCCCCGTCCTCACAGCTTTAATTCCGCCAGTACCTCGTCTCCTACCTTCCAAACTTGGTCTCGGGTAGTTCAGTCGGTAGAGCACTTGCCCGCGAAAGGCAAAGGTCCTGAGTTCGACTCTCGGTCCGGCACACAGTTTTAATCTGCCAGCAAGTTTCATATCAGCGCACACTCCGCTGTATAGCGAAAATTTCATTCTAGTACGCACATTACTGCTGAAACTGCGGCTACGACGTCCTGATGTAAGTAGTAGTGTCTCGTAAGTAGTAGCAGAGACTAGCTGTCCCGAGGTCACTTAGCTGTCACTCTGTCCGTTGTTCCCCTCCGGTTACAGTGCGTGGTGACAGTACGTAGTAAGTACCCCCCTGCCACGCGCTTGCCGGCGGCTGGACAGCGAGATGCGCCGAGGAAGGCCAGAAATAGAAACGTGCGGCAGACAGCACAAAGGCGGCGGCACGCCCCCACACGCACGCACGCACGCACGCACGCACGCGCTTCCAGGAACCGCCGCCTTGTGCGTGCGCCGTGCCGCCTGCCTCTTCCCTTACTTCCCAGTTCGGCACTCCCTCACCTGCTTGGCTCTTCTCAACATGAAGCGTCTACTGCCCGGTGCTTTTTTCTTTCTTATAAAATAACACACCCTGTGGCCGGACACGATTTTCCCGTACTGCTCATAAACAGCTCACTGGATGCAAAATACTAACACGAATGGAACAACGGGAAAACTGGTACAAGCCGACGCCGGGGGCCATCTGTTTGCATTCCGGAGAAATGCTTGAACACGCGACGCAGTACTGACCCTACGACTTACAAGACGGATCAATGAAAGGCAAACCTCCGTTTATACCATTTCGAGACCTAGAGAAGCCTTTTGACGATGTCGATTGGAATACTCTCTTTCAAATTCTGAAGGTGGCAGGGGTAAAATACAGGGAGCGAAAGGCTACTTACAATTTGTACAGAAACCAGACGGCAGTTGGACTAGTTGAGGGACACGAAAGGGAGGCGGCGATGGAGCGGCGAATCAGACAGGGTCCCAGCCTATCCCCGATGGTATTCACTCCGTGCATTGAACAGGCAGTCAGGGGAACCAAAGAGAAATTTGGAGTAGGAATTAAAGTCTACGGGGAAAAAATAAAAACTTTGAGCTACGCCGATAACATTGTAATTCTGTCACAGACAGCAAAGGACTTGGAAGAGCAGTTGTACGGAATGGACAGTGTCTTGAAGGGAGGATATAAGATGAACATCAACAAAAGCAAAACGAGGATAATGGAATGTAGTCGAATTAAGTGGGGTGATGCTGACGGAATTACATTAGGCAATGAGACAGAAAGTAGTAAAGGAGTTTTCTATTTGGGGAGCAAAATAACTGATGATGGTCGAAGTAGAGAGGATATAAAGTGTAGACTGGGAATGCCAAGGAAAGCGTTTCTGAAGAAGAGAAATTTGTTAACCTCGAGTATAGATTTAAGTGTCAGGAAGTCATTTCTGAAAGTATTTGTATGGAGTGTAGCCATGTATGGAAGTGAAACGTGGACGATAAATAGTTTGGACGGGAAGAGAATAGAAGCTTTCGAAATGCGGTGCTACAGAAGAATGCTGAAGATTAGATTGGTAGATCACGTAACTAATGAGGAGGTATTGAATAGAATTGGGGAGAAGAGGAGTTTGTGGCACAACTTGAGAAGAAGGGACCGGTTGGTAGGACATGTTCTGAGACATCGAGGGATCACAAATTTAGCATTGGAGGGCAGCGTGGAGGGTAAAAATCGTAGAGGGAGACCAAGAGATGAATACACTAAGCAGATTGAGAAGGATGTAGGTTGCAGTAGGTACTGGGAGATGGAGAAGCTTGCACAGGATAGAGTAGCATGGAGAGCTGCATCAAACCAGTCTCAGGACTGAAGACCACAACAACAACAACAACAACTCCAGACATTGTGTTGAAGTGTTGTGCCGCACACGCTTTAGGTCGACTGTGGGCAATCGCGACATCCACCTCGCACACAGCTTCTAAATGGCGGATTGTCCGATCAGGATATTACGCACTCGCTCAGTTCACGTGCCTACACACTCGGCAGTCTCCTGTATTTTTTATTCGGGTGTCTCGCATTACCGCATCACGGATTTTGTCAGTGGTTACGATTGTGTTCACCACAGTTGAATTCATTAACGCAGATGTAAATGGTTTCAGCGATGGTTCAGAGCCCGCGTGACTTCATCCAGTTCTGTTTTGATCCGTGCGCCAGTCCAACTCTTCAAATGAAAATGTTGAATGACAGCACGAAAATGGGTTTTCTCCGATTTGCATCGCAGTCGGCACACAAACTGACGTGCTCAGACTGTTGTCAACAGTAAACTGTCGGCTGTACGCTGTCCAAATTCTTTATACGATTCTTGCAATAGTCAACCGTCACGACGCAGGAAAAATGTTTCATTCTTTCGTGGAAATTTACCAGACTTACCAAACAAACTTCGGAAATTGTGCGGTTCTTTGTTCGCAAATTGTTTCTCTTCACCGCTCCCTTCCTGCATTCCCCCTCTGCCGTGTGTGTGTGTGTGTGTGTATGTGTGTGCCAGACAGAGAGAGAGAGAGAGAGAGAGAGAGAAAATCACGATCATGAAATGATCGGCTTGTAGTCGCTTAAGGCTAAGGCGAAGAAAATAACATCGATTATACACATTCCATAGGGGTGTTCTGCTAATAGGCTGGGATTGCTTCCATCGGCAGGTAGAGGTGTGACGTAACGCAGAGCGACTTGGCGGCTATCGGTGGAAGTTAGAGCAGCGGGCGGCGTTTCTGCATTTGCTCGACATCGGCAGGGAGCAGAGTCAGAGGCGAGGAGCTGTCGCAGCGGAAACAAGCGACAGGCGCGGCTGCGGTCAACGTTGACGATGACAGCGGTGACAAAGTACGCGTGAGCCAGCCTCGGCGACGGCGCGGAGCGAAGTGCGTGCGTCCGGCGGGCACGCGCACGCGTTGTGCGTGCGGCAGACAGATAGGGGAGAACGTGAGTGGCGAGGAAACGATAAACGGCAGTGAAGAACAAGAGGAGGAAGCAGCGCGCGTGCGCAGAGCGGCCGCATGGCGGCGCTGGCGTGCCGCTGGCGGGGAGCGGGTGGAGGGGGAACGGCCAATGGCGGCGCACAGCCGCGCCCCCACCACCGCGACGCGCGCGGCGCCTTCCGAGACGGCGACGTGGAAGACGAGGACGACGACGAAGGAATGGTTCGTAAACCGAGCTTCTTTGTCCTTGTAGGACACCACACTGCAGTGGACTTGCTGTAATTTTTTGTATTTATTGTGCCGCAAACCGGGTATACTTTGACCGATTTTCAGGTCCAAAGGCGATTACCGTGACTGTTTCTTAGCTTCTGATATTTGTGGCAGTGAACATAGGGGCTTGTATAAGAACATTACATCCCAAATAGTACAATACATTTTGTAAATTGCAGAGGAAGTAATGAAAAGAAATTGTAGGTTGTCAAGTTAGCACCGATATATTGACTGCCCTATACTTTCGACATATCTGTCAACTACCATTCCATTTGTGGTCGATATTTCAAAAACACAATCAAATTTTACCACCTAGAAATAAATACATAAACTTAAAAGTTTTCTTGAGTCATGTTGTAACCCTCATAAAAGAAGAAAAAAAGCATGTTATGGTACCTTACATAAATTACAACATACTGATCGACCAACGAAATCTTTAAGTATAATGAAAGGTTTTTAGGATATAGTACCACACACATAGCTCCAAATTTAGTTCGCATTATAGGCCTACCTTCAGTTTGATCTATCGTAAACCTAAATCCTCGTTTCAAAACATCCGGTGCAGTTAAAACAAAGGTTATAGTACTTCCTGGCAGATTAAAACTGTTTGCGGGACCGACACTCGAACTCGGGGCCGAGTATAAAACAGCTTGTAACGTCTGATTACTTTACAAGTGAGTAAATGTGTTAAACATTTGAAATTGTAATGAAGGTTTCTTGCAGCTCACCAACAAGAAGTACGAACTTGGAACTCACGTCTCAACCCCCGCAGTATCAAAGGGGGAGGGCTTAATGCCGACCTTCTGAAAATATTGTTGTCATGTCACGTACTTTACAGTCTAAAGTTTTGAAAAAAAGTATCTAGTGTTTTTTAATCATTTCTTCTACCAGATTCGGGAGTTCTTTTGTATTTTCGGTAAAACGTAACACAGAAGTCTTAGTAGTGAATGTGACTTTCCACAACAAATATCATGTTCGTATTTCCAAGTTCAGGACCCTTCTTACACATGTGTATACGTTTTAAAAGTATGTTGTTGTTGTGGTCTTCAGTCCTGAGACTGGTTTGATGCAGCTCTCCATGCTACTCTATCCTGTGCAAGCTTCTTCATCTCCCAGTACCTACTGCGACCTACATCCTTCTGAATCTGCTTAGTGTATTCATCTCTTGGTCTCCCTCTGCGATTTTTACCCTCCACGGTGCCTTCCAATACTAAATTTGTGATCCGTCGATGTCTCAGAACATGTCCTACCAACCGATCCCTTCTTCTAGTCAAGTTGTGCCACAAACTCCTCTTCTCCCAAATCCTATTCAATACCTCCTCATTAGTTATGTGATCTACCCATCTAATCTTCAGCATTCTTCTGTAGCACCACATTTCGAAAGCTTCTATTCCCTTCTTGTCCAAACCATTTATCGTCCATGTTTCACTTCCATACATGGTTACACTCCATACAAATACTTTCAGAAACGACTTCCTGACACTTAAATCTATACTCGATGATAACAAATTTCTCTTCTTCAGAAACGCTTTCCTTGCCATTGCCAGCCTACATTTTATATCCTCTCTACTTCGACCATCATCAGTTATTTTGCTCCGCAAATAGCAAAACTCCTTTACTACTTTAAGTGCCTCATTTCCTGATCTAATTCCCTCAGCATCACCCCACTTAATTCGACTACATTCCACTATCCTCGTTTTGCTTTTGTTGATGTTCATCTTATACCCTCCTTTCAAGATGCTATCCATTCCGTTCAACTGCTCTTCCAAGTCCTTCGCGGTCTCTGACAGAACTACAATGTCATCGGCGAACCTCAAAGTTTTTATTTCTTCTCCATGGATTTTAATACCTACTCCGAATTTTTGTTTTGTTTCCAGAGCATTGATATCCTCTCACGACGCGTATGCGCTGTAGCGTAGGAGTTTTTTTTTGTAGGCCGCCGTGAGGTAATGTGCAAACTCGATAGGTCAGAAATGCGGCATAGCTCGTCTCGACTTCCTGTGCGCTGCAGTGGTTCGTTGTAAACAGTGACACTGTACTGAATAATACGAAAAAATAAATAAGGATGTGCATTAAATGTGGTCTTTGTCGGAAACCATTCGGCATAGGTTATACGCTCGTAGCGAATTGACTGCTTCAAATGAACGTTCCTGTCGCACATGTCTCCGTGTTCATCCCGGGAGAGCCTGTATTCAGCCAGCAAGTGTGAACGAAAGCAGTCGAGCACTGGGAACAAGCGCCACCCGCACAGTTTCAAAGCTTCACGTGAATGCTGCCAGCTGGTGCCAGCCGACAAAATGGTGAAAGGAAACGAGTGTACTGCGGGTTGGCGCAGCAGAACGTGGCCACCCTGCAGCAGACAATGGCCCCTGGATGTAGCCGCGGCGTCACGCCGCTTCGACACCTCACACAGTTCGGGAGAGGCGGCGTCCACGTGTCGCGGTGCAGGCTCTGCCAGCCTCACTGCTTACGGTAAATCAGTAAGTGGCTCGAAACAGCATATCCAGGCACTCCGGGATGACGGTGGCATTGAAACCGAGGATGACACGCTCAAAGCTGAGATACTAAGACACCTTTTTCCAAAGCTGTTTCACAGAGGAAGACCGCACTGCAGTTCCTTCTCTAAATCGTCGCACGAACGAAAAAATGGCTCACATCGAAACATGTCCAGAATGAGATTTTCACTCTGCAGCGGAGTGTGCGCCGATATGAAACTTCCTGGCAGATTAAAACTGTGTGCCGGACCGAGACTCGAACTCGGGACCTTTGCCTTTCGCGGGCAAGTGCTCTACCAACTGAGCTACCCAAGCACGGCCCACACCCCGTCCTCACAGCTTTACTTCTGCCAGTACCTCGTCTCCTACCTTCCAAACTTTACAGACGAGATACTGGCAGAAGTAAAGCTGTGAGGACGGGGTGTGGGCCGTGCTTGGGTAGCTCAGTTGGTAGAGCACTTGCCCGCGAAAGGCAAAGGTCCCGAGTTCGAGTCTCGGTCCGGCACACAGTTTTAATCTGCCAGGAAGTTTCGGAATGTACTCAAATGAAACTAGGTGGCGCTCAGGTCATTCAATTTCGAAAGGAGATACTGAAAGTAGTTGAGGAGTTTCATTATTTGGGGGACAAGATACCCGAAGATGAGTGAAATACTGGAGGTATAAAATGCAGGCCGGCAACAGCGAGAAAAATGTTTCCGAAAAGGGGATGATAACCTGAAGTGTCAGGAAATGTTTCCCGAAGACACTAGTCGGGAGTGTTGCCTCGTACAGAAGTCAACTGTGACAGTAAGCAGTTCAGACGAGAAGATAATAAAAGTTTTGAAGTGAGCTACAGAGGATACTGTATATTAGGCGAATAGAACATGTAACTAATGAGGAGCTACTAACTCGAACTGCGCACAACCGGACCGAAGGGCACGAGCGGTGGGTAAGGACACGTGCGGTCAGTTCGGTAACGGAGGGAAGTGCGGGGAGTAGAAATTGTCGAGGGGGACACAGAGGTGAGAAGGACGAGCAGCTGGAGTGGGCTCAGGCCGCCGCAGTGTGGAGGCTCGCACGGGACAGCTCTGCAGAGATACCGACCGCGCCGGCTCTGCATTCACTCCCACCGACGCCCTACACTGCAACACTTACTCGAGAACTCGCAAAGCAGTTTTTATTTCTGTCGGTGTCGGCTGTTGCACTTAGCTGCATACATAAAAATGTAAATGTACATTTGTACAAAGTAGTAAATCTTCAAACGATTTTGACCGATTGCTCTGAAATTACAATCGTGTTGCACGCCAAATACTCGCGTGTTTTTATATCCCTATTTTTTAATGCATTCAATACGCAAACAAATATGTAATACATAAAGGGGAAACATTGTTACAGAAAATCTCTAAAAGTTAAATTTTCACAGGATATTCTAGTGCACATTCAGTGGAAGTTTTACATATATTCTCTGTATGGAATAACAAAAAACAAGGCTGTAGGTCAGAAAGAGGGGAGGAGAAGAGGTGGACAGTGAGGTGGGAGGAAACAGGCATTGAAAACAGGAAGGGGATATATATATATAATATATATTAGGACGCATATCGAACTCGCATACATGTCGTGTGGGAAACATGTGTTGTCTGTTTCCTTTCTGAGAGACTGAGCCCTCAGCAGGGTGCGGGCAGGAACAGCCAGTATAAGATACGCAGTCCAGAGTTTCCCACCTTCCGAGTTGACGTCGAGAGTGGCGGCTCGGCGCGACTGCCTGCGACCGAACACCCCGTCGCCTCGAGTCTCCGTGTGCGGCGCTACGTAGCGCCGGTTCCCCGTGCCAGCTCCGGCGGCAGTACGTGTCAGGTACGGACAGGTCTGACACGACACACTCGGAGAAGGCAGCCTCTTACCGAGATTCAGTACGACAAAACGTCTGCTGCGTACGGGCCCGACAGAAGCACTTCCGAGTGTCGAGCCCCGGAGGTTCAGTCTCGAGAGATATTCGACCGCCAGTTTCCTCGCCGAACCGTTTATCGCAAACTGCAGTATTCGACACATCTCCGCGAGGTACCGTACTCCGCCGACCGCCGAAAACTTCCCCGGCACTTTGCCGCGATAGCCCGGGCCGCGCCGGTGCTCCGACGCGAGAGCGTGCCCCTATTGCTGAAGTATACAGACAAGTTGCAGCATTAGAAAACTGCGGCGAAATGCAGGAAGATCTGCAGCGGATAGGCACTCGGGGGCAGGGAGTGGCAACTGACCCTTTAACACAGACAAATGTAACGTATTGCGAATGCATGGAAAGAAGGATCCTTTATTGTACGACTATATGATAGCGGAACAAACACTGGTAGCAGTTACTTCTGTAAAATATCTGGGAGTATGCGTGCGGAACGATTTGAAGTGGAATGATCATATAAAATTAATTGTCGGTAAGGCGGGTGCCGGGTTGAGATTCATTGGGAGAGTGCTTAGAAAATGTAGTCCATCAACAAAGGAGATGGCTTACAAAACACTCGTTCGACCTATACTCGAGTATTGCTCATCAGTGTCGGATCCGTACCAGATCGGGTTGACGGAGGAGGTGGAGAAGATCCAAAGAAGAGCGGCGCGTTTCGTCACAGGGTTATTTGGTAAGCGTGATAGCGTTACGGAGATGTTTAGCAAACTAGAGTGGCAGACTCTGCAAGAGCGGCGCTCTGCATCGCGGTGTAGCTCGCTCTCCAGGTTTCGAGAGGGTGCGTTTCTGGATGAGGTATCGAATATATTGCTTCCCCCTACCTATACCTCCCGAGGAGATCACGAATGTAGAAATAGAGAGATTGGAGCGCGCACGGAGCTTTCCGGCAGTCGTTCTTCCCGCGAACCGTACGCGACTGGAACAGGAAAGGGAGGTAATGGCAGTGGCACGCAAAGTGCCCACCGCCACACACCGTAGGGTGGCTTGCGGAGTAAAAATGTAGGTGTACATGCGGGTGCAGTACGGAGTACGCTGTGTACTCCACTGTGGCGCCTGCCGCCTTCTGCGAGCGGTGTCCCGGTGAGCCGCCGACTCGCCGGGGTGGACGGACTGCAACCCGCCGAGCAGCCCGGTCTGCGGCCGGGGCGTTGGCGGCGCGTTGCTTGCGGCTCCGTCTCTGGCCTCTCTCGTCGATCTTCTCGCAGACTTTTGCCGCACGGTGTGCCAGCGCCAGCAGCTTACGCCAGCACAGCTGGTATCTTTGCATTCGCCACCACGAGACACGACACTGCCGTGGCTCGTGGTGCACGGCCAGTCGACAGCGATGGATGCCTCGTCAGTGAGTTTGACCGGAATAGGACCCCATGCTCTTCAGAGTGCCACACCCACCTCAGCCGTGTTTTTGCATTCCTCCTCCTCCTCCTCCTCCTCCTCCACCACCACCACCACCACCTCCACCACCACCACCTTCGTCTTCTTCAACCCATTCAGTGACATCAGTCTGTCCTCAGACCTTTCAGCTCGGTACTCTCTGAATGTTGCACTCTAACTGCTGCCGTTCGTGTGAAACAGTTTCAATAATCGGACTGGATTCACGAGGTGGCCACATCCCGACAGACTGCAAAATTTAGCCGACTGAAGACGACGTTGTAGCGAGAAACTGTTATTCGACGTCCTGTTACTGATATGGCAGGTACAGATTTGGACGGTGCTGCGGTGACGGTTTTGAGTAAGGGACTGAATGTTGCACCCACGCCACAGGTTCTGTCATTGCCTTCGTTTATTGGCGCCATTGAAGAAGCTGTTCGACCAGTTCCATCTTATTCCGCAGAGGAAATAAGACGTGAAACGTGCCGTGCAATTGTGAAGGCTCGCCCACAGAGGAGCAGTATATCTGTGGCAGAGAGGGCTGCTCTACGCGAGCTTCGCCTGCATACTCAGACGGTGGTACTCCCACCAGATGAAGGTAATGCTACTGTTTCATTGTCTCGGGACCAATACCACGATAAAATGTACAGTTTATTGAGTGACAGCATGTACCGGAAGATCGGCAGGGATCCCAGCGAGTAGGGAAGAAAACTGTTTCGCTTCTGAACGATTCTCCCTTTACACTAGAAGTTGTTCGGAGATTGAAACCGAGTGGTCCGGTGCCTGCTAGACTTCGTGGACTACCGAAGGTCCACGAGAAACGTGTTGCTCTACGCCCTGTAGTGCGTAACGTAGGCTCTCCGACCGATGACGTTGCCAGACGTGCGGCATCATTGTTGAGGCCTCTTGTGGGAAAATGTACTCGGCACATCACAAACTCTGCTGACTTCATTAGTTAACTGAAATCATTGAAAATGAACCCGTCTGATATATTAGTTAGTTTTGATGTCGTGGCTTTATTTACAAAGGTTCCCCTTCCAAAATCTCTACAACTTATTGAAAGAAGTTTTGAGAAAGAGATTTCAGCTTTATTTAAACATATTTCTTATTTAACAACGAATTTTTTTTGAACAGACGGACGGAGTCGCCATTGGTAGTCCCTTATCCCCTCTGGTAGCCAATTTATTTATGGAGGACTTGGAGCAAAAGGCGCTCGAATCTGCTGACTTGAAACCCACGATATTCTGGAGTTACGTTGATGACACATTTGTAGTTTGGCCCCACGGTTAAGACAAGTTGCAAGACTTCTGAAGACATCTGAATTCCCTCCACGATCATATAAAGTTCACAATGGAAATTGAAAAGGAGGGATGCCTTTTCCATTCTCGGATGTTTTGGTTCGGCGCACAGAGGATGGCACTTTGGGACACGGAGTCCACAGGATGCCGACGCACACCGGTCTGTATTTACGTGCAAATAACTGCCACCATCCTGCCCGGACGACCAGTGTTCTCCGAACTTTGACCCACAGAGCGCATATTGTTTCTGACGAAAGCAGTCTGCAACATGAATTTTCCCACTTACAGAGAGTGTTTGAAGACAATGGGTACTCTCCACAGCAAATACAGAAGGCACTGAAAATGAAACCGAAAGAGGCCACAAAGAAAGCAGAATAAGATGAAGAAACCTTTAAATCGATGGCCTTCCTGCCACATGTGGGTAGCCTCTCGTCAAAAATAGGACGCATTCTCGGCAGACACAAAGTAAAAGTGATTTTTCGTCCTCCACCCAAGACAGCTGCACTCGTGGGCTCTGTCAAAGATGATTTTCTGCTCCGAAAATCTGGAGTTTACAAAATTCCACGTGAATGTGGCCTTTCTTACATCAGACAAACAACTCGTACTGTCCAACAAAGATGTACAGAACACCAGATGTACACACGGCTTTTACGACCTAACAAGTCGGCAGTGGCAGAGCACTGTATTGATAATGGTCACAGTATGTTGTATGACAACGTCGAAATTTTGGCAACTACATCATCCTTTTGGGACTCGATACTGAAGGAGGCAATTGAAATTCGCTTGACGACGAATTTAATTAATGGAGATAGTGGTTTCAATCTCGATAAATCGTGGAATCC
This sequence comes from Schistocerca americana, assembly GCF_021461395.2. Taxonomy (NCBI): domain Eukaryota; kingdom Metazoa; phylum Arthropoda; class Insecta; order Orthoptera; family Acrididae; genus Schistocerca; species Schistocerca americana. Next base: position 207,013,980 of record NC_060129.1, on the reverse strand, counting down.
GGCACTTGCTGTAATAAAACTCTCAAAGACGTCGTCACAGTGCAGCTCACAATGATATCTGCCGCCGACCGACGTCTCCGGCGCATTTGCATCTGTGGCCGCATGCGCAGTCGCGCGGCACAACAGTACGAGGAGCATTCAAGTTCTAAGGCCTCCGACTTTTTTTCTCCGGACTGGAAAGAGATAGAAACATGCGCATTGTTTTAAAATGAGGCCGCGTTCATTGTCAATACGTCCCAGAGATGGCAGCACCGTACGGCAGATGGAATTTTACCGCCAGCGGCGAGAATGAGAACTGTTTTAAATACTTAAAATGGCGACGTTTTCCTTACTTGAAGAGCGTGCAATCATTCGTTTTCTGAATTTGCGTGGTGTGAAACCAATTGAAATTCATCGACAGTCGAAGGAGACACGTGGTGACGGAGTTACGGATGTGTCGAAAGTCCGTTCGTGGGTGCGACAGTTAAATGAAGGCAGAACATCGTGTGACAACAAACCGAAACAACCTCGGGCTTGCACAAGCCGGTCCGACGACACGATCGAGAAAGTGGAGAGAATTGTTTTGGGGGATCGCTGAATGACTGTCGAACAGATCGCCTCCAGAGTTGGCATTTCTGTCGGTTCTGTGCACACAATCCTGCACGACGACCTGAAAATGCGAAAAGTCTCATCCAGGTGGGTGCCGCGAATGCTAACGGACGACCACACGGCTGCCCGTGTGGCATGTTGCCGAGCAATGTTGACGCGCAACGACAGCACGAATGGGACTTTCTTTTCGTCGGTTGTGACAATGGATGAGACGTGGATGCCATTTTTCAATCCAGAAACAAAGCGCCACTCAGCTCAATGGAAGCACACAGATTCACCGCCACCAAAACAATGTCGGGTAACCGCCAGTGCTGAAAAAATGATGGTGTCCGTGTTCTGGGACAGCGAGGGTGTAATCCTTACCCATTGCGTTCCAAAGGGCACTACGGTAACAGGTACATCCTACGAAAATGTTTTGAAGAACAAATTCCTTCCTGCACTGCAACAAAAACGTCCGGGAAGGGCTGCGCATGTGCTGTTTCACCGAGACAACGCAGCCGCACATCGAGCTAACGTTACGCAACAGTTTCTTCGTGATAACAACTATGAAGTGATTCCTCGTGCTCCCTACTCACCTGACCTGGCCCCTAGTGACTTTTGGCTCTTTCCGACAATGAAAGACACTCTCCGTGGCCGCACATTCACCAGCCGTGCCGCTATTGCCTTTTCCAGTGGTCGAAACAGACTCCTAAAGAAGCCTTTGCCGCTGCCACGGAATCATGGCGTCAGCGTTGTGAAAAATGTGTACGTCTGCAGGGCGATTACGTCGAGAAGTAACGCCAGTTTCATAGATTTCGGGTGAGTAGTTAATTAGAAAAAAAAATCGGAGGCCTTAGAACTTGAATGCACCTCGTATAAAGGAACGAAGCGAGCACCGGAGCGGCAGTCTCGAGACTCGCTGTGAAGATGGCTGGACGGTATACAGTGGAAATATTAGATAAAGAAGAAGAAGATTTCTCGCTGCTGCACACCGGAAACTTAATGGAACAGTTTCACTAACGGCGTACGGTCTGCAGTCTCAGTAGCTGTAGCGTTCACTTGCGTTACGGCTTGCCAAATGGCAGCGTTGATGTATGGACAGTGTACAGCGCCAGATTTGCACCTGGCGGTCAAAACTGGGACTAATTTCTTTGTGGATCTACAGAGTTTCTCTGCGATGCGACAAATACACAGCTTGTAGTGGTTCTTTGTTTACTCCAAGCCCAGTTCTCGATACCACTAACATCGTGCTACTTTTGTGCGAAGTAACAGACGTATTTTTGTGACAATATTCACATTTGGTTTCATTAATGTATATGTACGCCGTTGTATCGATATGTCACAGTGATACGGTTCTTGTGTGTGTTCATTTCTGCGAGACTGTCATACTTGTTTGTAACCGTTTTGGCGCGAATGCGCACAGAGCAGTCTTTGTTTCTCATTGCAGAAGTTAAGTTGTTGTTTCGCTTTGTAAAAGAACAGTCAAGATAAAGTGGAAATTAAATATGTGAACATTGATACAAAACTGTTTTCTTCATCATGTGACAATTAAGAAGTAGTATACGTAAATTTACAAGAATTTTAATAAAAATGTCGATCTTGATCACCAAGTCAAAAATTATTTCTACCATAGCATTGTTCTGATCTGCGATAGTTTGATCATGAAGAATTTCCTGAAAAACGCGCTTGTTAGGTCTATCAAACATTGCTTCAATACAGATCTCGACGTTCTAGCAGACAAAGTGGAATCACCCTAGAATCAACAAGATGAGCCGTAACAACTTCGAGGATATCTAGGTGGGAATCCATTCGAGATAAGTGCCACAATTAATGACTTTTTTACAGTGACTTCATTATTTCCATTCTGACGATACCATCCACAGTCAATAGTTTTGTTGTTGCCCGATAAAGCGAACATGTGCTGCGTGAGCAACATTATGAGTCTGATTCCTAACCTAGTTTGCAGGTGGTGGTGTCGTGAGCAGGTGCACTTTAATTGGAACCCCCTTTTAGCAGTGGTAACCGTTGCGCCAGTACTTCCAGGGCTCGTGACGAAGGGATACGTGAGAACGGGCTGGCGCAGCTACCTGTTTCCGTTCAGTGGGTGTTTTTTTTTTTTTTTTAAAGTCTCTGTGTAGCTGTGTTTAGTACTACGTTGTAATGTTGTTCTACGTATCTGTGTAGTGTTTCTGCCACGTTGTACCTGGTGTTTTGCCGTGACCCTCGGCAGGGGCGGACTGCCTGTTTAGGGGGTGGGGCGCGCCCCTTACCTCTGACGCCCACCCCCAGTCCAAACACGCCGCTGCCCCCTCTTTCTCTTTAATTATGCCGCGTCCAGTTATCGTGCCGAAGAGCTCGCAAAGGCCCGCCCTCTGAATCGCAGTATAAAGCCTGAACACGCTTCCACCCCAAGTGCCTTCTTGTTTTATCCGCCTCGCCCCCACCCTCGCCTCGCGCGCATGTTTTTTCCGCTGCCTGGACGCCGCGCTGTTACGCTTCGTTCACAGCGGCGCCTAATCACTCTTCCCTCACCTGTTTCACGTGCATTCGACTTGCACACTTGCTCGTGTCGAACGAGATGAAACATTTAGTGGTTAATAAAAAAGAAAAAAAAGAAGAAAATAAAAGGTTGAAAATGGTGGGAAGAAATGGTGAATAAAAAGGGGGTTTTAAAATCGTTAATGACCGTGAAAAAGGGAAAGAATGAAAAGAAATGCAGATCGGACTTCGTATTACAGAAAAGCTATCGGACTTCGTGATTCGGAAAAGCTATTGTTGGGGTGCTCCTTGTGGCGTTTCTGAGCCACAGTCAAACCAATTTCCACTACAAAAATTATTTCAAAGAGAACAGAGAATAGCAAAATGTAACTGACAGGGGGAAACGGCGTAGATAAGAGTTCATCCTTTACCGGGTTAACATGTCTTCTTTCGTGGGGCGTCCAGGTCTTCAAAAATCTTCATTTCTGCGTGAAAAGTCTGCTCCGAAATCTTGCAATAAGTTTCATTGTCCAGGAATTTCTAATGTATCCAAAACCGTCTTGGTATTAAATGCAATTTATTTTAGTTGCCTCTCTCCATCCTCCGAATTTCATAACTTCCACAATGTCTACACATCAATAAGTTTTTTCGTCTCAATCAGATCACGTCTGCATAAAGCTTCCGCTCTATAGAGACAATAAAGAAACGGATAGAAAAAAAAGTTACAATTTTACTATTTTCTCTGTGGTCGAGCGCTCTTACCGCTGCGACGGTATACTTTATGTCAGAGGTAACGAGTGTAGCGCGGCGAAATTCAAAGTCCCGCTACAAACACATCGGCATGCTACGGGAGGTACCACATGCAAGCTGTGAATCATGTCAAATCCGCCGTCAATCGAAATTTCCCTCAAACACGTCGCAAACGCGACCGACATTAGCGGGCGTCCGCAGAGAGACGAAGAAAAAAAAAAAAGAGATATTGAGCAGGAGTTACGCGAACTGGTCACAAAGCGATGTATTCGTTGCAGCTCTGGCGCGACATACCGTCGGAAACGTGACGTAGGATTGTCGAATGTACGTCACGCTGAATCGCCCACTCTCTTACGTTCCTGATGTGGTCCGGGCTGCTGTCGAACAGCTACATTTGTATCCATTCTTGGGAAGCCACCGCACGGTGCGTGGCGGAGGGTATCTTCCTTCGTCGTCGGCGTTGCCGTTGTTACTGTGAGGCACCGTAATACCAGCTGGAAAGGCGCATCGATCATAGAGCACGAGATATGGTAACCTTAAGCCACTGACAACACACAACGGTCACGGTAGCACCCGATTCCAGAATAGCTGCAGTAGTTAGGATCTACCAACTACCCGCTCTTGACCAAGTCTCCAAAACTTAACTCGTAACGAGATTGTCATCCATAAAGGCTTCGTACAACGATGAGAAATGTTACAGTTTATGGAATAATAACGGATACGACCAAACTGTCTTGTTTCTTCTGTTTTATTTAACGTAACTTTGTTCAGTTTTATTTCGAATTCACCACTCATTCACCGAAACACTTTGATGAACAGTTTTGGTTGCTTGACACCAACAGTCAATGATAATGATACAGTTTTTCTCCTTTTCATAAATTGGAGCCCGCTCTCCGCGATATAATAATAATAATAATAATAAAAACTGCCTCAATACCGCGTCCCTCGTGAGATGCGTATAGATTTATCCCGGAATTGACCGCCCCGTAGGTGTACTCACATTAATGACCACACTTCGCTATCAGCGATTTCGTGTAACTAAATGTCCATTTGTTAGTCTGATTGTATACCGTAGCTATTTAAAACTTGCCCCTATATTTTTTCACTACGCACAATTAGCACTTCTTTACTTGTTTATTTCTAAGAGTAAAGGGAAAAAAATTACGCCGTATCATCGGCTTCGTCGGTATAAAGCAAATCACCTTAATATGCCCAATTTTACCTCTTCTTATAGGATCGGCTACCTTACTCATTAATTTACTACATATTATTTCTAATAACACTAAACGGGTATCGTCGTTATATTTTAATTGTATTCAAAAGCATGTTATTATTATTATTATTATTATTATTACCGACCAAATCGTAACAAATCGCGCGACGCGTGTTTTTAACGATAACTTTACACTCGCCCAGCCTTTATTCAGGCAATATTCTATATAAATATACCGACAGGACCAAAAGATCGATCTCCCTACCGTAACCAATAGAGGCAAATACGCTACTCAAGTTCCGTTACATCTATCTTGACTCGTAGTGTTACAGTACCTTCCCTTTTCGACTCTCAGGTGCAGCGAGGCAAACACGATTCTCTGTTGCTCTCTTATGTTAGTGCTCCCTGTGCGGAAAGTACGCTGGCGGCGGAAGCATCGTTCCGCAGTCAGCTTCAAATGTCGCCTCTCTGAACTTCTCACTACTGCTCTTCGAAATCTACATCTACAACTACATGGATACTCTGAAGATGACATTTAAGTGCCTGGCTTTTGAGGGTTCATCGAACCACCTTTAGAATTTCTCTATTATACCAATCACGTGTAGCATGCCAGAAAAAATGAACACCTATATCTTTCCGTGCGAGCTCTGGTTTTCCTTATTTTATCTCGGTGATCGTTCCTCCCCATGTAGGTCGTCGTCAACAAAATATTGTCGCATTCGGAGGACAAAGTTGGTGATTGGAATTTCGTGAGGAGATTCCGTCGCAACAAAAATCGCCTTTGTTTTAATGATGTTAACCCCAAATCCTGTATCATTTCAGTGACACTCTCTCCCTTATTTCGCGGTAATACAAACCGTGCTGCCCTTCTTCGAACTATCCGGTAAGGATCCCACACCGCGCAGCAGTATACTAGAAGAGGAGGGACAAGCGTAGTGTAGGCAGTCTCCTTAGTATGTCTGTTACATTTTCCAAGTGTCCTGCCAATAAAACGCAGTCTTTGGTTACCCTTCCGCACAGCATTTTCCTCAGTTCATTCCAATTTACGTTGTTCGTAATTGTAATTCCTACCTCTTTGGTTGAATTTATGGCCTTTGGATTTGACTGATTTACCGTGTAACTGAAATTCAATGGATTGCTTTCAGGACTGATATGGATGACCTCACACTTCTCGTTATTTAGGAACAATTGCCAATTTTCGCAGAATACGTATACCTTTTCTAAGTAGTTCTGCAATTTGTTTTGCACTTCTGATGACTTTTGTAGTCGATAAACTAAAACGCCACCTGCAAACAACCTAAGACACCGCTCAGACTGTCTCCCGTTTATATAGATAAGGATGAGCAAAGGGCCTGTAACACTATGTTGGGGAACGCCAGAGATCACTTCTGTTTTACGCGATGACTTTCCGTCAATTACTACGAACTGTTACCTCTCTGACGGGAGCTCACGAATCCTGTCACGTACAGTGTGTAAACTTTTAGATGGCAGACCTCTCCCTAGCCCTGGATCAGTAGAAGCCGGTAAGCGCCGGGAGGCTTCGGTAGGCAGGCAGTTTCGACTGCTGCCAACATCACGTAGCCGACCGTGTTGTACAAGGTAGCCATTGTCGTCTGCTTCGTTATTGTTTAGCGCTGTACTGTTCCGCGTGTTTTTATTGTGCAGTTGTGCTAAACATTATCAAAGTGAGTGAAGAGGCAGTTGCTGGCCCATCTCTGGAGTCGCCAGCAACCGCTACCGGTAGGCATACGGTTAGAAGGAAACCAGTATTACGTAGCGATGCTCGCAAAATTATATTGCGTGTGATTGAATGCTGCGAAAGGGAAAGGGAGCAGAAAAAGTTGCTTCACCCCATTTACAAATCTTTAGTGAGAGCTGCTACATACACAGGACACAGCATGCGTAGCATAATGGAAGATTCAAACAGTTTTCCAAGAATAATCCTGGCGTATCACCACAAACGCCTGGCAAGAAAAGGTGAGTTTCCATTTCAGATATTTAGTTCGCGGTCACTTTGAAGGAGCCCCCTATTTCGTCTGAATTACCTTATATTTCATGTACATGACGATTTCAGTTCCGTTTACGAACAACATTTAAAGCGAGTTTTACTTCCAAGCGTTTCGTCTGCTTTCGTGTAAGCATGACGCGCAGTTTGTAGTGGCAGCACTGCAACTGGTAGGTATGCGTGCCTTGTCCCCCCCCCCCCCCCCCCCCGCCCCGGCGGCTCCCCGCCCGCCCCTCGCCAGCCAATGCTTGCTTCCTCCTCTCCCCGCACTCTCCGCTCAACTCTGCTCTGCCGTCTTACAGTTTACACACTGTAACTGAGACGATATTCGATAAGTACGCAATTTCAGTACAAGTTGCTTGTGTGGTACGGTGTCAAAAGCGACCTAGAAAAGATATGTCTGATTCAAAAATTGCAAATTCTTCCGAAATAATGAAAAGTGTGAGGTCATCGACACGAGTGCTCAAAGGAATTCGTTAAACTTCGGTTACACTATAAAACAGTCAAATCTAAAGGCCGTAAATTGAACTAAATACCGAGGAATTACAATTACGAAGAACTTAAATTGGAAGGAAAACACAGAAAATGTCGATTAAAATTCTTCTGCGTATTATGCCACGTCATCGCTAAAAACTAACAATAATAATAAACTAAAAGTGACGTTTCGGCGGAATTGCAACGGCCTTCCTCAGGGCACGACTAGTTTTGCATGGGGTATACGTGCTTCTGTTTATTACAGACTATCGATGTCTGACTTCACTGCTGTAAAACTTTTAATTGGCCGTCTAATATGGTTGGCTGGTCACGACGTAAGGGCAGATGGAAGGAAAGAGTCTATTCGTGGATGTCCACGTCGTCATCGATTGGTAGCTGTCCGCCAATCAGCGTTCCGCTCCTGGTCGGCAAGTTTTGTTCCCGGTGTGCGCGGAAGTGGAGTGACAGTCGCTCCACAGATACGCCCGTGTCCCGTGCGGCTCCTGCCCGTTGCACTGGGATGGCCGGCAGCCAGGACGCCGGCCGGCACTTTGTGGCCATCTTCTATGTCGATGCTGTCGGGCTGCCCAATAATCTCGCCCGCCTCCCGTATTCTGCGTCCTCGCACCCACGATGCTCTCGCCAGTACTCGGACTTCCTGGAACCTGATAGGTTGTCCACAGTCACGGTGGTGTACCGCTGTCGCCGATTTATTATGTTGTCGTAATCGTACATAGCGCTCGTGTTGTGCTACTCGTAACCTGACATGTCTCTCTGTTTCTCCTATATGGGTAGAAAATGTTGTCCGGAAGGCTAACTGGAGGCTGCGTGTTACTCGCAGGTTGTTGTTGTGGTCTCCAGTCCTGAGACTGGTTTGATGCAGATCTCCATGCTACTCTGTCCTGTGCAAGCTTCATCATCTCCCAGTACCTACTGCAACCTACATCCTTCTGAATCTGCTTAGTGTATTCATCTCTTGGTCTCCCTCTAAGATTTTTTACCCTCCACGCTGCCCTCCAATGCTAAATTGGTGATCCCTTCATGCCTCAGAATATGCCCTACCAACCGATCCCTTCTTGTAGTCAAGTTGTGCCACAAACTGCTCTTCTCCCATATTCTATTCAATACCTCCTCATTAGTTATGTGATCTACCCATCTAATCTTCAGCATTCTTCTGTAGCATCACATTTCGAAATCTTCTATTCTCTTCTTGTCCAAACTATTTATCGTCCATGTTTCACTTCCATACATGGCTACACTCCATACAAATACTTTCAGAAACGACTTCCTGACATTTAAATCTATACTCAATGTTAACAAATTTCTCTTCTTCAGAAACGCTTTCCTTGCCATTGCCAGTCTACATTTTATATCCTCTCTACTTCGACCATCATCAATTATTTTTCTCCCTAACTAGCAAAACTCCTTTACTACTTCAAATGTCTCATTTCCTTATCTAATTCCCTCAGCATCACCCGGTTTAATTCGACTACATTCCATTATCGTCCCCGGCCGTTGTGGTCGAGCGGTTCTAGGCGCTGCAGTCTGGAACCGCGCGACCTCTACGGTCGCAGGTTCGAATCCTGCCATGGGGATGGATGTCTGTGATGTCTTTACGTTAGTTAGGCTTAAGTAGTTCTAAGTTCTAGGGGAGCCATTTGAACCATTATCCTCGTTTCGCTTTTGTTGATGTTCATCTTATATCCTCCTTTCAAGACACTGTCCATTCCGTTCAACTGCTCTTCCAAGTCCTTTGCTGTCTCTGACAGAATTACAATGTCATCGGCGAACCTGAAACTTTTTATTTCTTCTCCATGGATTTTAATACCTACTCCGAATTTCTCTTTTGTTTCCTTTACTGCTTGGTCAATATACAGATTGAATAACATAGGGGAGAGGCTACAACCCTGTCTTACTCCCTTCCCAACCACTGCTTCCCTTTCATGCCCCTCGACTCTTATAACTGCCATCTGGTTTCTGTACAAATCGTAAATAGCCTTTCGCTCCCTGTATTTTACCCCTGCCACCTTCAGAATTTGAATGAGAGTATTCCAGTCAACATTGTCAAAAGCTTTCTCTAAGTCTACAAATGCTAGACACGTAGGTTTTCCTTTTCTTAATCTAGCTTCTAAGATAAGTCGTAGGGTCAGTATTGCCTCACGTGTTCCGATGCTTCTACGGAATCCAAACTGATCTTCCCCGAGGTCGGCTTCTACCAGTTTTTCCATTCGTCTGTAAAGAATTCGCGTTAGTATTTTGCAGCTGTGACTTATTATACTGATAGTTCGGTAATTTTCACGTCTGTCAACACCTGCTTTCTTTGGGATTTGAATTATTATATTCTTCTTGAAGTCTGAGGGTATCTCGCAAGTCTCATACATCTTGCTCACCAGATGGTAGAGTTTTGTCAGGACTGGCTCTCCCAAGGCCGTCAGTAGTTTTAATGGAATGTTGTCTACTCCCGGGGCCTTGTTTCGACTCAGGTCTTTCAGTGCTCTGTCACACTCTTGACGCAGTATCGTATCTCCCATTTCATTTTCATCTACATCCTCTTCCATTTCCATAATATTGTTCTCAAGTACATCGCTCTTCTATAGACCCTCTATATACTCCTTCCATCTTTCTGCTTTCCCTTCTTTGGTTAGAACTGGGTTTCCATCTGAGCTCTTGATATTCAAACAATTGGTTCCCTTTTATCCAAAGGTGTCTTTAATTTTTCTGTAGGCAGTATCTATCGTACCCCTAGTGATATAAGCCTCTACATCCTTACATTTGTGCTCTAGCCATCCCTGCTTAGCAGTTTTGCACTTCCTGTCGATCTCATTTTTGAGACGTTTGTATTCCTTTTTGCCTGCTTCATTTACTGCATTTTTATATTTTCTCTTTTCATCAATAAAATTCAATATTTCTTCTGTTACCCAAGGGTTTCTACTAGCCCTCGTCTTTTTACCTATTGGATCCTCTGCTGCCTTCACTATTTCATCCCTCAAAGCTACCCATTCTTCTTCTACTGTAATTCTTTCCCCGATTTTTATCAATTGTTATGCTCTCCCTGAAACTCTGTACAACCTCTGGTTTAGTCAGTTTATGCAGGGCGCATCTCCTTAAATTCCCACCTGTTTGCAGTTTCTTCAGTTTTAATCTACAGTTCATAACTAATAGATTGTGGTCAGAGTCCACATCTGCCCCTGGAAATGTCTTAGAATTTAAAATCTGGTTCCTAAATCTCTGTCTTACCATTATATAATCTATCTGATATCTTTCAGTATCTCGAGGATTCTTCCATGTGTACGACCTTCTTTTATGATTCTTGAACCAAGTGTTAGCTATGATTAACTTATGCTCTGTGCAAAATTCTACCAGACGGCTTCGTCTTTCATTTCTGTTCCCGAATCCATATTCACCTACTACGTTTCCTTCTCTTCCTTTTCCTACTGTCGAATTCCAGTCACCCATGACTATTAAATTTTCGTCTCCCTATACTATCTGAAAAATTTCTTTTATCTCATCATACCTTCCATGAACCTCTTCGTCATCTGCGGAGCTAGTTGGTATATAAACTTTTACTATTGTGGTAGATGTGGGCTTCGTGTCTGTCTTGGCCACAATAATGCGTTCACTATGCTGTTTGTAGTAGCTTACCCGCACTCCTATTTTTTTATTCATTATTAAACCTACTCCTGCATTACCCCTATTTGATTTTGTATTTATAACCCTGTAATCACTTGACCAAAAGTCTTGTTCCTGCTGCCACCGAACTTCACTAATTCCCACTGTGTCTAACTTTAACCTATCCATTTCCCTTTTTAAATTTTCTAACCTACCTGCTCGATTAAGGGATCTGACATTCCACGCTCCGATCCGTAGAACGCCAGTTTTCTTTCTGTTGATAACGACATCCTCTTGAGTAGTCCCCGCCCGGAGATCGGAATGGGGGACTATTTTACCGCCGGAATATTTTACCCAAGAGGACGCCATCATCATTTGTCCATAGAGTAAAGCTGCATGCCCTCGGGAAAAATTACGGCCGTAGTTTCCCCTTGCTGTCAGCCGTTCGCAGTACCAGAACAGCAAGGCCGTTTTGGTTAGTGTTACAATGCCAGATCAGTCAATCATCCAGACTGTTGCCCCTGCAACTACTGAAAAGGCTGCTGCCCCTCTTCAGGAACCACACGTTTGTCTGGCCTCTCAACAGATACTCCTCCGTTGTGGTTGCACCTACGGTACGGCCATCTGTATTCGCAAGACACTTACTAAATGTGACAGACCTACTAAGTGGACTGCCTACACTACACTTGGCCCTCCTAGTTTAGAAGGCTGCGCGATGTGGGATCCTTGTCAGATAGGACTGATAGTTGGCATAAAGTTCAAAGAGGGCAGCACGTTTTGTATTATCGCTAGATATGAGAGAGAGTGTTACTGAATTGATACAGGATTTGGGATGCACGTCATTTTTTCCTAACATTTGCGTTTTTATTAGGTGCTGATACTTTAGTATTAGTGTAATATAAGTATAAACTATAATATTTGATATTATGTAAATATAAGTTCACGTTGTTTGGAGGGTTCACTTCGTTCGATTGGCTTAATCTACAGGACAGCTTGCGCTAGTTGTATAAAGATATTTTGCTCCTCTTTTCTTTTACGCTTCGTAATTCACATGTTTCAAAGATTCTGCTACTGGGTAGGAACAGTGATGAAGTAAGACTGACCTTGGGGTTTTACTAATATGTGGGAATGATGAAATAATGTTTATCTTATGCGGAGAAGTATTCTATATTTGTACCGCGCTGTTTGTAATGGAATTTTTACAATCCTGTGTCCTTATTGATTAGACATGATATTTCCCTTTTCGTGGACGATGGCGGAAATCAGCGATTTAATAGAGCTGAAGTGGGAATTTTACGCGCGCCCGTTGAGTAAACAGTGTGATTTGCGAACTAGGAACATCCCTCAACTGCCGCTGGAGTGCGTTGCTATCGCGTGTACCACGTTGGGTCCCACGTACCGTGTGCACGAGTCGCGTCGTTCGTGGGCAGACTTGGCCACTGTTCCTACGTTTCGATTCGTGTCGGACGAGATTCGGGCTCGGCACAGGTACTGAAACACAACATACCACTTCGTGAAGCTGAAGGGCGCCGAAATCTTTTTGACAAGCAATAGCATGAAGCTTAAGGTACCCGAAAATAAATCTTCGTTTCTAGCTGACTGCCCTATTCCGAAGTGGCGTAACATCTCCTTTATAAACACTAACCAAACAATAAAACAACGCATACTATTCACATTCAAAATAGTAAATATGTGAAAATCATTCAGTTAAATTACACTTTTCTTACAACATACGCTTCCCTGTTCATTTACAGTAATCATATTAAGAAACGCAAGTAAGCCTACAACGTTTTGAATAAAAAAAAGGCGTAGAGTGACAGTTATTAGACATCTACATAAATTTGATGTGGGTATAATTGCAATCAGTCTGTTTGACACATCACTGATAGTGTAATGGTGAACAGGAAGGGCCGGGAAGCGTGGTGAATTTATAGTAACGGTTCGAAACACCTTGCAAGACAAAATTTTTTCTGTTATATTTTGTTATTTATTCGAATTATTTGGCGTTATTTGTGAGTCTATAGTCGCTGTGCCTATTATCCACAATGATTCCCTTTGTGTCCATGGAAATTAGCAAAAAAATGGTTCAAATGGCTCTGAGCACTATGGGACTTAACATCTGTGGTCATCAGTCCCCTAGAACTTAGAACTACTTAAACCTAACTAACCTAAGGACAGCAAACAACACCCAGCCATCACGAGGCAGAGAAAATCCCTGACCCCGCCGGGAATCGAACCCGGGAACCCGGGCGTGGGAAGCGAGAACGCTGCCGCACGACCACGAGATGCGGGCGGAAATTAGCACGGGATGGGTATATTACCCACACTAACGGAATGTGGGAATCCCAGTAGAATATCCGTTGTTTCTGCAGTTTGCTCCCACCTCCAGTTCCGTTCGTGGTGGTTCTTCTGTCTTCAGCTATGGCTGTCCTCAGCCGACTGAAAAGTATGAAAGTCACACGACACGAAAGCAGCGCATTCGCTGCAGGAAATACGAAACTGCCAAGACGCCCAAGTGATAGTTTCATGCTTTCTGCGATATGATTAGCGCTCTCGCACCTCATTTGTGTTTATGTGGACATACTTATAGACATTCAAGATGATAAAATGTCTAGGTTTATTAGATTACAAAACACAAACTGTTTCACTGTTTCGAAACAGCGTATCGAAACATTTCATTGTACTGTTTCATTTGTTTCGAAACAGTTACGTGTTTCAGTTTGCCCATCTCTACTCCTGAGCGCTCAGCAGCACGTTGAACTCTGCACTCTCGCCGTTGAAGTTCGACAGTACGGTCCGTGTGCCGACGGCTTAAGGGGCTCCGGAACGCCCTATACTTGCAATGTTAAAATAATGCTTATAAATTACATCTTTCCTCACAAAGTATTTGAGGTAGGAAGTTGAACTTTCTACAGATTATTTATTGGAATATGGGCTACAACTTACCACAGGGATTTTACAAAATTTTAGTTCAGTTATTAAAGATGATTTTTTTTCAATTGTAATGAAGATTCACATTTTTTTGCAATTTTTTATTTATTTATTCAAAACTATACAGATTTTTGGAAAAATGCTGTGTTAAATTATGCAGAAGGTACTGTGTAACATTTACTGAAAGTTTGAAACAAATATGTTTGGAAGATCCTTAGATGACATGTAATTAGTATGAGAAAATAAAAGTTTTGGGAATCGAGCGACAAAGATTGGATTAAATTTTTAGTGCATTCCAGGTCCATAGGATGGATTATCTTCATCCTCTGCAAACTCCTCCTCCAGCTTCCTCTTGTTCCTCCTCCTGTTTACTCTTGCTTGTATTTCTAGACTCTTTACAGCCCTGTCTGCAGCCCGAAGGCGTTCCTTGTCTAAAGCAAGCATCGCTGGTTGTTGTGTTCGTAGATTTTGCTACCATTTTCTTCAGTTGCAGTTACTGCAACACTGTTCCAAAAGGTGGTCATGTATGAACACTTATCACATTTCAGTTGTATTTCACTAGCAAGTCCTACGTGCTTTATTATGGAGAGTTCCAGACCAACTTCACTACAATGAATACATCTTACACAGTTTGAAAAAATTCCTTTTAGAACCGACATATCAAATATTTCATTCACATCCGATTCGCCCATAAAACATTCATAGTTTTCACTCATTGAACCAAGCTTCTTCTGTGAAGTATTTTCTTTCCCACTTTGACTGCTATGGGCAGGTGTACTTGAGAGGTTAGGTTCACTCACTTGGTTATCGTCTTTATTGTTTACAGTAATAACACATACCTTTGGCTTTCCAACATTCCTCCTTTTCTTAAAAGCCTTCAGAGGATTTCTAATAACTTTACTTTTACTCATTATTATACTTCAACAAAACAGAGACTCAAGAAACAGAATATTTTCGAGATAACGACAGAGTAAATAAATATGAAACAATCGACAGTCACACCAGCGATATATATTGAGCCATCGCAGGTTAGCCACAACACATACTTTATCTCACATCACTAAAATGTACCTGATGAACACGGACGTTAATAATAACACCATTTGACAGCAGTTTAACAGCGTCACAGTGGGTCACGCCCATGTAGAACACATTTCAAAAATTTTTTTAAAAATAGTCTTCGGAATTGAATAAATTATATATCTATTAAAAGGTAATAGTCTGCAGATTCAGAAAACGCAAAAAAGTAAAAATTGAACTTTTCATGATTTTGAGCCTTTCCGGAGCCCCGTAAAGGGCTCGAGACACCTGCGGGCCGTGACGTCACAGAACAATAGGCGGGGAGAGCATATCAGTGCCGGCGTTACGTGACGTCACACTGGGCTAGTCTGCGGCTCATTAGCCTGCCCGGCTGGTCAGTAGAGGGGAGAGAGAGAGAGAGAGAGAGAGAGAGAGAGAGAGAGAGAGAGAGAGAGAGAGAGCGAGAGCGTGAGAGGGGGGGGGGGGGCGGGCCCCGCAGTCTAACGGGGCAGTCCGGCACAGGCAGGCAGTTGACTTGCACCACGTGGGGTTGGCGCGTCGCTAAGCGCCTCGGAAGATTCTTGGCAGTCTTTTCAGGGCGCCGTTCTGGACCCGCTGCAGAGGGGGCGAACCAGTGAGGCCGTGTTGCGGTGGCAGTGTCGGCAGCGGATACAAGCCGGGGAGGCGTCCAGTTGCTCTCCCTTCCACATCACGGATGTGATGCTCCCAGGTGAGCCGGTGG
The DNA here is from genome assembly GCF_021461395.2 of Schistocerca americana. Taxonomy (NCBI): domain Eukaryota; kingdom Metazoa; phylum Arthropoda; class Insecta; order Orthoptera; family Acrididae; genus Schistocerca; species Schistocerca americana. Next base: position 206,998,191 of record NC_060129.1, on the reverse strand, counting down.
TCTAGGGTAAGCCCTACGTACTTCGCCATCCCACTCCGCGGGATACGTCCTCCCAGGATTTCGACCGGCGTAAGTCCTGGCGGCACAAGTCTTCGGGTGAAGACGACTGCCTGGCTCTTTGTGGCGTTGAATTTCAACCACCATTTTGTTGCCCACGAGCCCGAGGCGTGACTCCGCCCGGGCCAAACTACGCGCCGCGGAGCAGTCCTCGCTGCTCCACGCACACCGACCGGCTAATCGCACACCACACAGCCGGAACTACACTACTGGCCGCCACACCAAGAAGAAATGCACACGATAAACGAGTATTCATTGGACAAATATATTATACTAGAACCGACATGTGATCACATTCTCACGCAGTTTGGGTACAGAGATCCTGAGCAATCAGTCCCCAGAACAACCACCTCTGTCCGTAATAACGGCTTTCATACGCCTTGGCATTGGGAGTCAAACGGAGCTGCCCGTGCAGCTTCAACACGATACCACAGTTCATCGAGAGTAGTGACTGGCGTATTGTGACGAGCCAGTTGCTCGGCCACCATTAACCAGACGTTTTCACTTGGCGAGAGATCTGGAGAATGTGCCGGCCAGGGCAGTAGTCGGACATTTTCTGTATCCAGAAAGGCCCGTACAGGACCTGCAACTTGCGGTCGTGCATTATCCTGCTGAAATGTAGGGTTTCGCAGGAATCGAATGAAGGGTAGAGCCACGGGTCGTAACACATCTGAAATGTAGCGTCCACAATTCAAAGTGCCGTCAGTGCGAACAAGAGATGACCGAGAGGTGTAACCGATGGCACCCCATACCATCACGCCGGGTGATACGCCAGTATGGCGATGACGAATACACGCTTCCAATGTGTGTTCACAGCGATGTCGCCAAACGCGGATGCGACCATCGTGATGCTGTAAACAGAACCTGGATTCATTCGAAAAAATGACGTTTTGCCATTCGTGCACCTAGGTTCGTCGTTGCGTAGACCATCGCAGGCGCTGCTGTCTGTGATGCAGCGTCAAGGGTAACCGCAGCCACGGTCTCAGAGCCGATAGTCCGTGCTGCTGCAAACGTCATCGTCAGAAGTCAGAAGTCCCATAGTGCTCAGAGCCATTTGAACCATTATCCTCGTTTCGCTTTTGTTGATGTTCATCTTATATCCTCCTTTCAAGACACTGTCCATTCCGTTCAACTGCTCTTCCAAGTCCTTTGCTGTCTCTGACACAATTACAATGTCATCGGCGAACCTGAAACTTTTTATTTCTTCTCCATGAATTTTAATACCTACTCCGTATTTTTCTTTTGTTTCCTTCACTGCTTCCTCAATATATAGATTGAATAACATCGGGGAGAGGCTACAACCCTGTCTCACTCCCTTCCCAACCACTGCTTCCCTTTCATGTCCCTCGACTCTTATTACTGCCATCTGGTTTCTGTACAAATTGTAAATAGCATTCGCTCCCTGTATTTTACCCCTGCCACCTTCAGAATTTGAAACAGAGTATTCCAGTCAACATTGTCAAAAGCTTTCTCCAAGTGTACAAATGCTAGAAACGTAGGTTTGCCTTTCCTTAATCTAAAGATAAGTCGTAGGGTCAGATTGCCTCACGTGTTCCAATATTTCTACGGAATCCAAACTGATTTTTCCCGAGGTCGGCTTCTACCAGTTTTTCCATTCGTCTGTAAAGAATTCGCGTTATTTTTTTGCAGCCGTGACTTATTAAACAGATTGCACCTGATTTCTTTGGGATTGGAATTATTATATTCTTCTTGAAGTCTGAGGGTATTTCGCCTGTCTCATACATCTTGCTCACCAGATGGTAAGAGTTTTGTCAGGACTGGCTCTCCCAAGGCTGTCAGTAGTTCTAATGGAATGTTGTCTACTCCCTGGGCCTTGTTTCAACTGAGGTCTTTCAGTGCTCTGTCAAACTCTTCACGCAGTATCGCATCTCCCATTTCATCTACATCCTCTTCAAGTTCCATAATATTAAGTTATAGATTGATAAATTCATCACGTTAGGCCCTATCTTACTTGCGCCAAGCCGGATGCGATGTTTCTTTTGGGATCACTGACATCGGAGGTACTAGCTGCGCTTCGAAATTAGATGAGAACAAAAATAAAAAGAAATGAAGGGTGGAGATGGGTCGACAGCGGGGCGCGATGTATCGATAGTGCGACGGCAGACACAGGCCGCGTCGCCTCGGCCCTGTTCCGCCAGTCGTCCGGGCTGTGGCCATCTAGTTAGCTGAAGTGGCCGCCAGGTGGCTCCGGCGCCGCCGCGGCCCGCTTGCCCTGGATATCCAGGCCAGTCGGTGCTCTCCAGGAGCGGCGGGGCGGCTGGAAGCGCTGGAAGGGCAGCGCGCGGCGCCGCCTGCCTGCCCGGAAGGTCGCCGCCGCTCCAGCTCCAGCCGTGCGCGGCTGGAGAACACTGCTCTCGACACCACTACTTATCGCGTCCGTCACACCGTCCGTGTTTCACCCGCCGTCGCCGTGTCTGTTCGGCAGACCGGATGGTGCCCGCGTAATTTTTGTTTGCTGCTATCCGGCAGACGCGCGATGACCGAGGCTGCGACGCTCGAACTAGGTGACGAGCCGCCGGCTGTGACCCGTGTACAACCGACGTTGTAAGTACTCAGGAGACAAAACGGTGCCGACGGTCACAGAAGCGACGAAACAGTGGTAGAACTAGAATAGTTTCTAGACATAGTGCGCTTAACAGCTTTCGACAGACAGTTCTGTTGATTTACGGCGCTTCAGACTGCGAAGTGACCGGCGGAGGGTTCTATACGCTAAAAAAAAGCTGAAGCTCTCATTGAAACAGATATTATTTTGAACATCGTACAGTGCTCTGTCTTCTAGGCACTGCTTTCGTCCTAGAGGCTTACCCACACCCCTCCCTTGACCCGAGGCCGTCTCTCACATTGGCTGTTTCATAACCACGGGTTTGTCAAGCAAGCAAGCAGGCGGGCAACTAACTTTCACGCGATGTGTCTCGTGTTGGCGGAGTGTTTTGATACGTGGAGGAATGGCTCCAGTGCAGATAAACCATTTCTTGCGATCCGGCTTTTGTAATTTAAAAAAAAGGGTACGTATAGTTCAGAACTCAAGTATGGCTCCTTCGAAGCGGTTCTACCTTTACATGTACATCGATACTCCGCAAATCACATTTAAGTGCCTGGCAGAGGGTTTATCGAACCACCTTCACATTAATTCCCTATTATTCTGATCTCGTACAGCGCGCGGAAAAAACAAACACCTATATCTTTCCGTGCGAGCTCTGGTTTCTCTTGTTTTATTACGGTAATCGTTTCTCCGTGTGTAGGTCGGCGTCAACTAAATAATTTCGCATTCGGAGGAGAAAGATGGTGACTGAAATTTCGTGAGACTCCTTCGTTTTAATGGTGTCCGCCCCAAATCCTATATCGTGTCAGTAACATTGCTCGATATAACACAAAACGTGCTGTGCTCCTTCGAACTTTCTCGATGTACTCAGTCAGTCCTGTCTGGTAAGGATCCCACCCCGCGCAGCAGTATTCCGAAAGAGAACCGACAAGCGTTGTGTAGGCAGTCTCTCTTTAGCAGATCTGTTATATTTTCCAAGTCTCCTGCCACTAAAACGTAGTCTTTGGTGAGCCTTCCCCACAACATTTTCTGTGTGTTTCTTCCAATTTAAGTTGTTCGCAATTGCAATTCCTACATACTTGGCTGAATTTATGGCCTTTAGATATGACTGAATGGAAGTTTAACGTATTATTTTGAGCACTCGTGTGAATGACCTCACACTTGTCGTTATTTAGCGTTGCTTGTCAATTTCCGCAGCATGTAAATCGTTTTTCAAATTTTTTTGATTCTCTGACGAGTTTCCCAGTCGGTAAACTACAAAGCCATCGCCAAACAACCTAAGACAGCTGCTCAGTCTGTCTCCCGTTTATATAGATGAGGATCAGCAAGGGGCCCAGAACACTACCTTGGGGAACGCTAGAAATCACTTGTGTTTTACTCGATGGCTTTCCGCCAAGTACTACGAACAATGGCCTCTCTGACATGAAATCACAGATCCAGTCACACAACTGAGACGATATTCCACAAGCACGCAATTGCACTACGAGCTGCTTGTGTGGTACAGCTCGATCCAACAATCAAAGTCGATTTTCTCGAGAATTTTGAAGTTTTCCGCGTCTCCGTAATTCACTAAAGTTAAGGCGATTTTTACGTCGGGTAAGTATGGTTGACTCGGTAGCGTTGAAGAATGATTATTGGGCGATGATTGGATCACTGGTTCGGATCACAGTGTGGCCTTCTTTCCTAGTTCTATATTTTTTCATTGAGTTAAAGTACCTACACCATTTAAGTAAAAAAGTCTTCAAATACACACTAAGTAAGACGTATCTAATCATCATTTTCAGTGTTTCTTGTTTGTAATTACATATCGGGCACAATATTGTACTTTTCACTCAAATATAAACTCACAATTACGGATATTTTATAAAAGGTTGTTAATAAATTTGTAATATTTTTAATTTAAACAATGTTTTTTCTATAAAACATGTAAAGAATTTATAATTGCTGTGCGTGTGATATGTAGTTACAAAGGGGAAGACGTACATTTTTTTTGTACAAACGATTACATGTTAGTTAACCTTTTATCAATATTACGTTTAAATGATGTAGATGTTCTAATTAAACGAAATAACTAACGGGAAAGAAACAGGAGCACAGCGAGATTCGAATCGGCGATCCTTTGACAATCTGATTCCTATTTTCCAACGCTACCCAACGGGCAGCGCGACCCACGGATAAATTGGCCGTAAGTTAAGTGAATTTAAGTTGCTCGGAAATCTTCGAAGTTCATTTTCTCGAGGCTTTTTGAGCGTTGCGTGTAGATGCTTAGGAGCGTCAGCCGTGAGTGTGGAAAGCGATGAGCAGTCGAGGCGAAGACGGGTTTCAAGTACAGGGATGTGTATACAGGCAGAAGACGGCGCTGCGGCCTGTATAAGACAACAAGTGTCTGGCGCAGCTGTTAGATCGGTCACTGCTGCTACAATGGCAGGCTACCAAGATTTGAGTGAATTTCAACGTGGTGTTGTAGTCGGTGCACGACACACGGCATCTCAGAAGTAGCGATGAAGGCGGGGATTTTCCCGTACGACCGTTTCGCGAGTGTGCCGTGAATATCAGGAATCGGGTAAAACATCAAATCTTTTACGTCGCTGCGGCCGGAAAAAGATCCTGCGAGAACGGGACCGGCGACGACTGAAGAGAATCGTCGAACTTGACAGAAGTGCAACTCCTCCGCAAACTGCTGCAGATTTCACTGCTGGGCCGTCAGCAAGTCTCAGCGTGCGAACCGCTCATGGAAACATCACTGGTACGGGCTTTCGGAGCCGAAGGCCCACTCGTGTACCCTCGATGACTTCTAGACACAGAGCTTTACGCCTCGCCTGGTCCCGTCAACACCGACATCGGACTGTCGACGGCTGGACACATGTTGCCTGGCCGGAAGAGTCTCGCTTCAAATTGTATCGAGAGGACGGACATGCACGGGTATGGAGACAACCTCAGGAATCCGTGGACCCGGCATGTCAGCAGGGGACTATTCAAGCTGGTGGAGGCTCTGTTGTGGAGTCGGAGTGATGTGGGACCCCTGGTACGTCTAGATACGACGTCCGTAAGCATCTTGCCCCATCACCTGCGTCCATTCGCGTGCATTGTGCATTCCGACAGACTCGGGCAATTCCAGCAGGGCAATGCGACACTCAACACGTCCAGATCCGCTGCAGAGTGGCTCCAGGAACACTTCCGCTGGCCACCAAACTCCCTGGACGTGAACATTATCGGGCATATCTGGGACGCCTTCGCAACGTGCTGTTCAGAAGAGATCTCCGCCCCGTCGTACTGGTTCGGACTCATGGAGGGCCCTGCAGGGTTCGTGGTGTCAGTTCCCTGCAGCACTAGCTGTCCTAACTGCCTACTCTCAGAATTGTGGACCAAACTTTCGTCCGAGATCGACTTCTGCGGCCGGTATCCTGTCAGTGTGCTTTCTTTTCCTTAGCTCTAGCAATACCGACGCATTTTCCAAATTTCCAGAACGCGTACTACGAGAGGGAGGGATAGTTCGTTGTCGTCGTGTTTTATCGACGACATACCTTTTAAAGACATACACATGTGTAAGAAGGGTCCTGAACTTGGAAATACGAACATGAGATTTGTTGTGGAAAGTCACATTCACTACTAGGACTTTTGTGTTACGTTTTACCGAAAATACAAAAGAACTGCCGAATCTGGTACAAGAAATGATTAAAAAACTCTGCATACTTTTTTTCAATACTGTAGACTGTAAAGTACGTGACATGACAACAATACTTTCAGAACGTCTGCATTAAGCCTTGCCCCCTTGATACTGCGGTGGTTAAGACACATGAGTTCCAGTTTGTTCCTCTTGTTGGTGAGCTGCAAGAAACTTTCAGTATAATTTCAGATATCTGGCACATTTGTAAAGTAATCAGACGTTACGAGCTGATTTATGCTTTGCAGTTCGATTCCGGGGTTTATTGGTCGAACGTAATATTGACTGCGTAAGAAGAAGACCACACGTGATCAGATTTTCGTATTTTTTTCTTTTTAATATATTTATGCTCCGTCAACTTCGGAACCCAAAATTCAATTACCTAAAGCAGTTCGACGCAACTCCCAAAAATTCTTCACAAAATCGACCTGGAATTTTTCCGACCATCTTTAATGCCCTAAAACGGGGTCGCTCTTCTTAAAGGCTATGTACGTAGCTTCGCGGTACAATACTTTTGCGGTAGGAAACTTGCCTCCAAGTAGGGGAGCCCTTTGTTTAAAAGTTTGCGTAAGGCAGGAATCGAACTAAGGTGCATCTTCTACGAGCATTTCAGTATAGCGTACAAAACACACAGAGATGAAAGATCTTTTTTAATTTAAACAAGTAACTAAGAATTGCTGTGAAAACTGGGTTTCTGACTGTGATATGTCATTAGAGTACTGAATCCATCGTGAAAATGACAGCTACACGTGTGTTAATTGTCACTGAATTGATGAACATAAATGACCTAAGTATCAGAACTCAGCGTAAGAAAAACGACGAAAAAATAATGACTAAAAGAGATTCAAATCAGCGATTGTCAGTCGCCGGTGTTACTTCTTTTTTCTTTTCTTTTTTTTACTGCGAATAGTCCATCCGAGAACCACGTTCCAATTTCAGTTTTTCATTCTGTCTTATTTTCGTTTCTTCCAGTATACTTTCATCTATTCACAATGTTTCTTCTTTCTGTCTTCAGACGAGTTTGAACCAGTCTTTTTAGTTATCCTGACTTGGAATCCTTTTATTTCCAATACTTTTTCCCGAGAGGATTCTCTGTTGTTTGTATGTCCTGTTCTTATATTTATTTCGAGACACTTTTCTGTTTCGTTGAGCCAGGTTGTTGTGGATTTGTTACCCCCACAAATATTTGAAAATATTGTTTGTTAATCTGCCACCTTTTTTCCATTTTTGCGCATTTTACGCCTCACGGAAATGCTCGTAGACATTGCACCTCTGTTCGACAATCTGCATCTGCCGCGAATCCGATCCCAGGACCCCTAGCAGAGAAGCATTCTACAGAGGCACGATGGCCATCGACAAGCAAGTAAGACGCTCGGAAAACTTGAAAGTCGATTTTCTCGAGAATTTTTCACAGTTTTATCGATATGCCTCGGGTGATTGATATTTTAGTTCCGAATTTCACAAAACCGTAGAGTGGGTAGAGTTTGACCATTTCATTCATCAAAAGCTTTGCGGCTGCCTGTTGGCTCTCAGTACATACAGTTTTGTGGTATAGATGCGACTCTTGACAGGTGACACGTATGTAATCATTCTGTTTGCATCCATTCGTATCCATTGTGCATTCCGACAGACTTGGCCAATTCCAGCAGGACAATGCGACACCCCACATTTGCAGAATTGCTAGAGAGTGGCCCGCGTAACGCTTCTGCTGCCCACCAAACTCCCCAGCATGTCGGGGACGCCTCGCAACGTGCTGTTCAGAAGAGATCTCCACCGCATTCGTGGTGTCGGTTCCCACCAGCACTGCTTCAGACATCAGTCGAGTCCACGCCACGTCGCGCGTACTCGCGGGGGCCCTACACGATATTACGCACGTGTACCACCAGATTCTTTGGCTCTTCAGTGTAAGTAGGAAATAAAAATTTGACACTTGCTGCAGGGAGGTTTGTACTCGAAACAGTGTCCTTTTCCATACCGGCACCTGCAGATTTTTTTCCTTTACAACTGTTATGCAGCGCGTTTGAACTTACTTCGGTGAAGTTCTTACGTTCTCTTAGATGTAACACGTGCTTCAGTTTTAAACTGATGCTTGTCGACCGAAGTTTTGAATGCAACTCGCTCCTGCACAGTTATCTTTGTAATGCCTGTTTCCTGAAGATCTTTTCCAGTTTCGAGTATCCGTTTGCTTTTGACTGTCATCGAGAGTGAATCCTTCCGGTCAGTCCCTTTATCGTTCGTTCTGAGAAGGCCACCGTAAAATTCTTTTCCTGAAAGCGTGCGACATTTTCTGCAAGTTTTGAAATATCTCTCGAGACTTCCGTCTCATTAGATTCTGTCGACACAGACGGGACGATAAATGTTCTTAATTATGTGCTCCCCTCTTTCTTTGTCTTTTGTTTATGATGTACCTCCAAAGACTACAGTCTTTGATGCAAATAACGCTTCAGATTTGACTACTTTTATGTAATGTTTTAATTTTGCGTTACGAGGTACTGATTTTTTTTGTATTGTACCCATTCCGTGTAATTCTAAGTTAATCGTCACTTAATGATTCTCTCTTTATTTGCTGCGCGATTTAATCCACAGGACTGGATGATGCTAGGTATTTAAGACATGTAGCTGTTGAAGAGAACCTTCCATTTACTGTTTCATACCAAACTGCCAGTCCACGCTTAGCTGCTATTTCGTGGTGTTTTTCGAGGGAATTGAAATATGTCCACGTCAGTACTCAGCAAGCCAGCTGACGGTGTGTGGCGGAGAGTACTTCCGGTACCACTAGCTGATTCATCCCCCCCCCCCCCCCCCCTCCCCGCCTTCCCTGTTCCACGCGAATGGCGCGTGAGAGGAATGATTGTCGGTAGGCCTCTGCGTTGCCTCTATAATTTCTCGACTTTTCTCGACTCACTACGCCCCTCTTGTAACGTCTGCCAGCGGAGTGTGTCTGGAACTCCCTCGCACCGAGCAAACGATCCCGTGACTAAACGCACCGCTCTGTGTTGGGTCCTTCCTATAGCTCCCACCTGGTAAGGGTCCCACATTGATGAACAGTATTCGAGAATCGGTCGACCAAGTGCTTTTAAGCCACGTCATGAGCGAATGAATTACATTTCCTTAAGATTCTTACTATGGATATGTTAAGCAGTGGATTTTTTTTTTCCTCTGCGTGCGCAATATGTTACATTTATTTACGTTCTGGTTAACTGCCAGAAGCTGCACCATTCATCAGTCCTCTGCAAATTAGTACTGTCTCCTGGCGTTGCTGGTTTCTATATAAAGCCGCATCACCTGCGAACGGGCTTAAAGAGCTTCCGGCGCATTCTACTAGTCCATTTATATATATGGCTTTATCGCAATTCCTTGAGATACTGCGAACGCTTCTTTTAACATCCGTCGGTTCTGTTCCGTCGAGAGTGACGTGTTGAGTTCCGTCCGCAAACGAGTCTTCGATTCATTCGCAATTTTCCATTGAGCTCGTTTGCTTGGCGTCACCAAATGAAGTCGAGGAATTGCCTCCTCGCTTTTGTTTGAAAACATCGCTTATCCCCTGCGTGTGCTAAACAACGTAAATGAATTATTATTAAATGCGAGGCAACATCCTCGAAGCGGTTAGTCTTTGACAGCGAATTATACTTCGGGAAGTGGAAGGAAGGAGGGAGGGAGGGAGGGAAACGAGAAACAGTTACCCTTCCCGTACAGACGATGATGTTGAAAAGAGGGTAAGCGGCGATGACGGACGGTTCAACTCTGAAAGCGACACATCGAGACGGTGGGACTTGGGAGCGAGCGACCTTGTCGCTTTCAGCTGTTGAGCGTTTTATCGCGCGTGTACGCACGCACGCACGCCCGCCTGCGTGTGTCCCTGAACCACCGCGCTCGCGCAAACGCCGCCTGTATAAGCCTTGTACTCCTCTGGCTCCGGCGAGCTTCCATTGTTCGGAGGCAGCCAGCGACAGGCTTTTGTTCCGCGAGTAACCATTTCAATTTCCTGCACCTGTCTCGTCTCACTGCTCCCAGAGGAGGAAACGAAAGAGAGAGAGAGAGAGAGAGAGAGCTAGCTAGCTCCGTTTCGACCTTGTTGCTACACTTTAAGCGCAAACTCCCTTGGCTGCTTGTTTTTTTTTTTTTTTTTTTTTTTCTTCGTCTCGTTTTCTTTCCTTTTTTTAATTCCAGCACGCCGGAAACGCGGCACTCGTCGAAACTATGGCATTGCGCGCCTGTCCTTTGTTTTTTCTCTCCTTTTTTTGTGCGTACAAGGTTGCCACTACCGAAAGCGCATGCGGGCGCCCGCAGTCTTTTGTTTACGGATCTGCGAGTTGTAGCGGGAGAGGGGTGTGGGGGAGGGACATTTGTCGGCCTCGGTGCGGATACCCGTGAAGTATTGTCTCTCGAGCGAAGTTTCTTTACGCTCGCGTGAATTTAGTGTCCTTTGTGCTAAACAGCGATTGTCTTACTGGACGCAGAATCTCGCGGTCTCCTGTCTGTGAAGGCTGGTTTGATGTAGCTCTGCACCGTACATACACTTGCTCTTGCTTATCGTAGTCGAGTGTTGGTCTCCTCCTACAATTCTTACCTCCGACACTTTCACCGATGACAAACTGACAATTCTTTGATGCCCCACGATGTCTCTCAACAACCGATCTCTTATTTAGTCAAGTTGAGCCATTAATTTCCGTGTTCACGAATTCGATTCAGTCCACGCTCAGTACTCAAAAGATGTAGGTGTCCAGAGCCGGCGGGAGTGGCCGAGCGGTTCTAGGCGCTACAGTCTGGAGCCGAGCGACTGCTCCGGTCGCAGGTTCGAATCCTGCCTCGGGCATGGATGTTTGTGATGTCCTTAGGTTAGTTACGTTTAATTATTTCTAAGTTCTAGGCGACTGATGACTTCAGAAGTTAAGTCGCATAGTGCTCAGAGCCATTTGAACCATTTTTTGTAGGTGTCCAGTCTCGATCGTTCCTCTGCAACGCCACATTCCAGACGCTTCTGTTGTCTTCTTGTCGCCCACATTTCACTTCCGTGCACGGCAACACTCGACGCGGAGGCCTGCACGAAAGACTTGCAGTCGTCTAAAGTTATAGTAGACCTTCACTGTTTCCTCTTTTTCAGAAATGCCAATCTGCAGTTTGTACCTCCCCAGTTTCGGCCATCGTAAGTTATTTTACTGGGAACAGTAAGTTGCTAGGAGCAGTCATCAAGGGACAGGTTGCTGTAGTACTGGCGCTTTTTGCTCCCATCGTTGGTACAACCAATCTGTATTAGTAATCGGCTAACGCGATATACCGGTAAATCAAAGTTTCTCTCAAACTCGTCCAACACTTTGTGCCTAAGACAAACAAGTCGAAACGGACCGTCGGCGTTCAAATATTTGACAAACATTGTTAAGTTTAGCAAACTGTACTTCCTAACCTACGATTTACTTTAAAATGCAAGTATTAGTGTAAGTTGTATTTCGTCTACACAGATTTATTTTAGTTAATTTACGCTCTCTTCTGTTGCGGCGACATGGCGCGGTAAAAGGTAAACTGCATTCGGAAAGCAGACACTCTTTTTTTTTCCTAAAAAAAGCCTTGTTCCGCATTTAAAGATTTTCCGGATGCGGACGTTACGGAGGTGTGCTTGTCGCAGAGGACTTGTTTCCTGTGTGTAGGAGAGGGTACACACACACACACACACGCCTGCCCCTGCTTTGCATGCTTTATAGTAGCGGCTCTCGGCTCTGCATAATGCATATGGCGGCGGTTGTTCCAGAGAAATCCCAAAGCGAAGAGCAGCCCACCGAACGCTGCCTTTTATCTCTGCAGCGTGGGTGCTGCGGCCGGAAGCGGAAGTTCGTGCGGGGGGGGGGGGGGGGGGGGAGGAGGCAGGCGGACAGCTGCGGCCGCGCCACAGGGCGACCAGCAAGTCGCGCCACGATTTCAAGAAGTGCTTCCTTCTACCGACGATTTTCTGACGCGTTTAGTCCGAAACGGGGCGTGTCGTGATCTGACACACACACACACACACACACACACACACACACAGTGTAGGGGTGCAAGCTGCGCAGAATTTCATTTCACAAACTTCGGGGCAAACCGGTACATAATGACGATAAGTAAAATTTCAAATTCATCTGCTTTTTATTTTTTGTTTAGTTGTTCGTTTTTAAACATTGCTTAAATCAGAAGGTACAGTATTAATAAAAATACAAAACTGAAAATGTTAAAACTTGTAAATAGTTCTACGGAATTCTGTATGGACAGATCACAGCGGTGCAATACATTGTAGTTACATTCCTGACCTATTGTGTCTGACTGTTATATAATTCTAATGGAACATTGGTAACAGTTCTTAATTCACGATGCGAACGTAACAAATATAGTTAGGAGAACTTGACACGGGTCGTCCCGTTGTTCGCTAAGTTTTCATGCGTACTGTCACCGCTTACAACCGAGAGCACAGTTTCATATTTACATTCGGAAATAAACTCTAAAAAAAATTTTTTTAACAAATTTTCATTTTAAAACTATTTTCATTTTCGTCAGCCGGCCGCGGTGGTCTCGCGGTTCCTCGGGCATGAATGTGTGTGATGTCCTTAGGTTAGTTAGGTTTCAGTACTTCTAAGTTCTAGGGGACTGATGACCACAGCTGTTAAGTCTCATAGTGCTCAGAGCCATTTGCACCATTTGAACTATCATTTTCGTCAGTTGCGATTGTCACATTCCACCAGAATCGCAAACGAAATTATTTGGAAGTGTGAATAGGCCAGTCCTCTCCAGACCTCGTCCGCTTCAATCCATTTGAGCCTCGGTCTCCGTCCACAATAACACTCCCTCCCCTCCCCCCCCCCCTACACACACACACACACACACACACACACACACACACACACACCTCTTTGAGAAATGCTTTTGTTGCTGTTCGCCATCTGCATTTTTTCTGACCAAATACCGAGACTCCTGTACTACTTCCAGTATCGCCTTCCGTAATCTTTCCCAAATCTTGTCTTCGGTTTGCTTCGCTGCTCCCTCGGTGTACGGGTCGAATAACACTAGGAATAAGCTACGACCCCGTCTTACTGCCGTCTCGATTAGCGCTCCCCTTTTGTGCCCTGCGACTCTCGGAACTCCAGTGCGGTTTCTGTATTCGTCTCGGCGAGACTGGAAATTTAGAACTGGACTATTGTGGCGATGCGGCTGGTCCCGGCGGTGGTTCGAGTCCTCCCTCGGGCACGGGTGTGTGTGTGTCCTTAGGATAATTTAGGTTAAGTAGTGTGTAAGCTTAGGGACTGGTGGCCTTGGCAGGAAGATTTGACACACATTTGAAAATTTTTGAAAGCCGACGTGCTCCCTACGAAGGCAGTGCTGTACTTGATACGTCCCGGGCATAAATAGTAGTGTCGTTCTCGGCGTCGCGCAATATATTGAGCCAATATTATTGGCCAACAAATAATGACCGTTTAAGGGTCCCCCTCCTTCTAAACCGGCACACGTCTCTCCTTGTTGTAACACGTCAGCGGAGACTCCACCTCCCGAGAGCGTCAAGTTGGGCAGGTGTGGATGGGACTGTTATGGATTTTGGGGCCGTCCCCCTTCACCTTGGCGGCGGTGACGTCACGGAGGCCCAGTTTCCATGGCGACGGCTGACCTTGGCTGCAGCGGCTGCACACTGCAGATTGCAGTCCGGCCGCCGCCGCCGAGCGGTCCCGAGTCGCTCCGGAGACGGCCGAGGCGGACTGCCTGCCTGCCTCTGCAGCGGGCGAGCTGAAGGCGGCGTTTTATTGGCGAAACAGTTGACGCGGTAAACAGACTGACGTAATGTCGAAAAAGTTCAACGAAGGGCAGCTCGTTTTGTATTATCGTGAAAATGGGGGCGGAGAGCACCAGGCATGCGATACGCGAGTTGGGGCGGCGGTCATTGAAGCAAAGGCGTTCGCCGTTGCTGCGAAATCTTCTCACGAAATTTCGATCGTCAGCTTTGTCCCAGAGTCCGGAAATGTTTTATTGGCGGCCGCGTACTGTGGGGAAATTTATCATCCTAATGAAATTAGACAAATCGGAGCTCTCACGGGAATAGTTAGATATTTAGTGGAAAGGTCCTGTGCAAAATCGCTAAGCAGGTCAAAGGCTCCAGTCCACTCACTCATTGTCCAGCTCGATGTCGCTTTGGGATACAACCGAAAGCAACGCTGAAGATTAAAATTTTGCGTGCGTTCAGGAAATCGTCCACGCAGGAGAGTCGTACAATCGCACCGTCATTCGACCAATGGACAGACTCCTGTGTGGGCGACTTAGTAATAGACGTCCGCGGCTTTGGTAAACACCCAAAAGAGTTGAAAAGAAGTACGCCGGCAGGTGCTGGTGGAACACCGGTAGTCGGCGACATCGACCCCTGGCTTCGGCTCGCATTTGTCGTGAATATCCGGCGCAGCGCACTAGGAAAAAGCGCACACGTGACTCCCGTAGCCGAGAAGGGTAAAGCAACGGATCCCTAACTTCGGTTTTGCTGCAGAATCCTTGGACGTATTCTCAGAGTATGTGGCGAAATATATATATTGATTTTTTGAAAAGAAATAAAATATGCATATGGCACTTTAACTTAAGAATTTTTGAAAGGCTTTCTTACGGACTGTATTGACGGGCTTGAATGCGGACAAATTCAGAGCTGCGTGAAATTTGCCTGTAATATAATTTACAATTCCGATTAGTAATGTTTTTGAATTCTGTCTCATTGTTGATTTATTCAGAGTTCTCACCTTAAACGTAGACGCAATTCATTAGTCGCCATCGATGTTCTTCTCTTTGTTGACCGTGAGGATCTTCATTAGTCCGCATCGGTTTACTTTACGATGACGGTCTAAACAATGGAATACAGTGCTACGTCACTTAAAGTAATTGTGGCAAAACTTTGATTTTTCACTATTTTTTACTCACAAGACAATAAGACTTGCTACGCCCGTCGCACAAACCATAAATACTAACAAGGTGGCTGCTTTTGAGCACACGCCAAAAATTACGTCCGTCCACTACAAGGCAACAATAGAGAGTGTAACTCCTACTTGGAGTAGGAAACAAAAGAGAATCGAATATGAACGTTACAGAGATTGTATTCTGCATTCCTCTCAATTTAATCTTTGGCGCAGACGTTAAAGTATTGTATCTCTCTGCGTCGTAACGTGTCACTACGAGTATAATAAACTTCCTACACACTGAGAAGCTTATTTCCACGAATCGGTACGGCTTTAGAAAACACTCAGAAGGATGTAGGTTACAGTAGGTACTGGGAGATGAAGAAGCTTGCACAGGGTAGAGTAGCATGGAGGGCTGCATCAAAGCACTCCCTGGACTAAAAATCACCACCACCACCACCAACAACAACAACAACAACAACAACAAATGCGAGTACCATCACTGATACAATGAACGAGCCATCTGTGCTCTATCCTTCAAAATGTGCTCAACCGACGGCCGTCAACCTCAGTGGAAGCACCACAGCGACCAACAAAATTCTGACGCACCCTGGCGAATACAGGCAGCTACAGGTGCGACAACGACACGACTGGTCATTAAAATTGCTACACCGCCAATATGACGTGCTACAGACTCGAAATTTAACCGACAGGGAGAATATGCTGTGATATGCAAATGATTAGGTTTTCAGAGCATTCACACGAGGTTGGCGCTGGTGGCGACACCTACAACGTGCTGACACGAGCAAAGTTTCCGACCGATTTCTCATACACAAACAGCAGTTGACCGGCGTTGCCTGGTGAAACGTTGTTGTGATGCCTCGTGTAAGGAGGAGAAATGCGTACCATCACGTTTCCGACTTTGATAAAGGTCGGATTGTAGCCTATCCCGATTGCGGTTTATCGTATCGCTACATTGCTGCTCGCGTTGGTCGAGATCCAATGACTGTTAGCAGAATATGGAATCGGTGGGTTCGGGAGGGTAATGCGGAACTCCGTGCTGGATCCCAACGGCCTCGTATCACTAGCAGTCGAGATGACAGGCATCTTATCCGCACGGCTGTAACGGATCGTGCAGTCACGTCTCGATCCCAGAGTTAACAGATGCGGACGTTTGCAAGACAACAACCATCTGCACGAACAGTTCGACGACGTTTGCAGCAGCACGGACTATCAGCTCGGAGACCGTGGCTGCGGTTACCCTTGACGCTGTATCACAGACAGGAGCGCCTGCGATGGTGTACTCGACGACGAACCTGGGTGCACGAATGGCGAAACGTCATTTTTTCGGACGAATCCAGGTTCTGTTTACAGCATCACGATGGTCGCATCAGTGTTTGGCGACATCGCGGTGAACGCACATTGGAAGCGTGTATTCGTCATCGCCATACTGGCGTATCACCCGGCGTGATGGTATTGGGTGCCATCGGTTCCACGTCTCTGTCACCTCTTGTTCGCATTGATGGCACTTTGAACAGTGGACGTTACATTTCAGATGTGTTACGACCCGTGGCTCTACTCTTCATTCGATCCCTGCGAAAGCCTACATTTCGGCAGGATAATGCACCACCACATGTTGCAGGTACTGTACGGGCATTTCTGGATACAGAAAATGTTCGACTGCTGCCCTAGCCAGCGCATTCTCCAGATCTCTCACCAATTGAAACCGTCTGGTCAATGGTGGCCGAGCAACTGGCTCGTCACAATACGCCAGTCACTACTCTCGATGAACTGTGGTATCGTGTTGAAGCTGCACGGGCAGCTGTACCTGTACACGCCATCCGAGCTCTGTTTGACTCAATGCCCAGGTGTATCGAGGCCGTTATTACGGCCAGAGGTGGTTGTTCTGGGTACTGATTTCTCAGGTTATCTGTACCCAAATTGCGTGAAAATGTAATCACATGTCAGTTCTAGTGTAATATATTTGACGAATGAATACCCATTTATCATCTGCATTTCTTCATGGTGCAGCAGTTTTAATGGCAGTACACGAGTGCGAGGGGGATTCAGTTCGGTAGACCTCGCTGGCCGTGCAGTAGGACGTCCCCCTCCGATCCGGCGACCAGGAAATTCTGTGCCGGTACTGCTCCACCCTACTGCACTGTACCTCTATGAACAGCAGTGAGTCAGGAGTGGGTCTCCGTTCTGTCACGGGGCAATTTAAGTACGATACAACAGAGCCACCTTGTGGACGAGTAAAGTAAACAAAACCGGCACCGTGACTTGGCGGTAGTCAGGCTGACACTCCTAGTTTCTTTGCAGCAAATAAAGGACGTACATGTAAATAAAGAGCACGGTACGTGTGAACTTGTGCCATGTTAGTTGTAAATAAGCTGCTAGCGGACTGGTGGACAATTTTACTTCAAATATCTACTTACGCTGGCTTCTCCGACCGCTGGTTCCCTACCTCAAATTATTTAATGGAGCATTCTCTACGTCCTGTTCATTTTTGGCACTGAGGCATCCGCAGCTCTCTTGCGGTTCCCCTTTATGGGTACTCCACGTCGACGTCTCCTCGTAGATACGTATCGTCGGTAGGTTTTCCGGCTTCACTTCCCGACGTGACCGCGACGACTCTCCGATGGAGTGCGGGCCTTGTGTTTTGCTATTACTGCGAGTCTTGTAAATATCGCTTTTGTTTAGTAATTTGCCCGGGTAAAACTCTCCCCTTTTACGATTAAGACAGCCTGCGCCACCTTTCGGAGGGAGTGGAGACGTCAGAGTGTCACGAAAGTTCGTATTAAGCAGTCCGTGAAACACGTAAACCTTCACTTCAGTTAGCGTGTGAGTTAATGCCTACGCTTTCCGCTAGATGGTGCTGACTTACTGCTGTATAGCTTTGGTTCCGTAAAACCTTCACTGATTAGCAGTACGTAAATGATACAAGTACAACACTCTTGTATTTCACTTCCACTCTATATTCGAGGATTAAGATGGTGATGGATGATGGTCTATTTAAAAGGTTCCTAGCCTGGAGGAATCTAAATAGTCGGCAAATGCCGATATGCACGCGCTCTACGTCCAGAATCGCAACTACCAGCACAAGACACTTTCGAGAGTCCACACGTCACTATCTGAATACCGGCACCTCTGAATTCACTCGTATCAACAGATAATTTGAGTTTCTGTCGTCTATGTATCCGTAAAGTTCCAATCTAGCACTAAAGTCCTAAAATCCCCTTAATACTCCGACAGTCAGAGATCGTACACTACATCACTTTTAATCTCCGTAACATTCTAACAGTCTATCGTGAATCTTAACACGATAAAGTCCAATCTAATTGTTGTCTCGCTGACTGACACGGGTTCCCCGCCCTTTAACGAAACAATCGAGGAAAGAAGGCGGCAATAATGACGATCGGGCCTTTTTATAGGTTTTCGTCACAAGAGTTTAACGTCGCTGCCTCGTCCGTGACGGAGCTACGTGGCTTTGCTGTACTTAGACGTTAAACTAGTTGCTGATATACTATAGTTTTGATCTGCAATTACCGAACTCTGATTCTACACTATTCTGCCGGCCGCGGTGGCCAAGCGGTTCTGGCCGCTTCAGTCCGGAACCGCGAGACCGCTACGGTCGCAGGTTCGAATCCTGCCTCGGGCACGGATGTGAGTGATGTCCTTACGTTAGTTAAGTTCAAGTAGTTCTAAGTTATAGGGGACTGACGACCTCAGATATCAAGTCCCACAGTGCTCAGAGCCATTTGAACCATTTTTTTTTCTACGCTGTTTTCCCCTCTAAAAATTCTATTCTTAATTTTAAATTATTCTTTCTATAGCTTTTTTTGCTGTAAACTGAACCGAGGTGTTACAGCACGAAAGTGCCAGTCAGACAGAGGCAGCGCCTCGGCGAGTTATATCGGTGGAAAAAATGCCGACTAGGAGATGGTGACGTCAGGAGCCTCGCAATGACCCCGGAAGCCTGGCCATCGGTTCGACTCGCGAGTTAAAACCACATTTACTTCTCAGACTGGATACTAGACACACATTTTACCTGCAGCAAGTACGGTAATTTTGAACCTCTTGGTGTCACTAACTAATTGTGATACCAAATAAAGTTTAGAGGTTGGCCGAGAACACCGTTTTAAGAACATACGGTAGAAATTTCGACGAATTGTCAGGAATATAAAATATAAAAGTGGCTCCCCCCCCCCCTCCACTGGTAGTACTGTCACCAAAAAAAGAGGACGGTTTTTCGCCGTTTCCTCAGGAACCGCCCACGAACAAACGGTGCTTCTACGCGCCGTCTTATGTCCACTGTGGACGACATCTAGCGAGCGCGAAACAGCCAACCGACTTGCTCGGTTTGGCCGGGCTGGAGGAAATGTTTAAATTTTGACCCTGTTGTCACGCTAGGCATACAGAATGTCAGCCGGCTATCAGAGACACGTGACCCCTTGCCTCTGCGGTCACCCCTCTCCCCTGCCCCGCTTTTTGGAAGGGACCGATAAAGAACACTGCTTTGGTGACGTCACGGTGATGTTGGCACCGCAGGGTGACCGGCGGCCGAATTCCCTGCAGCGCGGACTGGCTGCCGCTGGGGGATTTCCGGGCCGCAGGGTTGGCAGCGCCGACGGCCGGCCGATCAATAGCGGCGGTCCGTGCCGGCAGTGCGTGGCGGAGGGCATTCTAGCCGCGGGCACCGAGCGCTGCAACATTCGTCGCTCGAACGCCTCCCGGCGGTCCCGTAGGGCGCCGTACGAAGGGCACCCAGCGAGGGGCAAAGGGCAGACACAGTCGCCGGCCAGAACAACACAATTACAGGCCTCTGTCGTTGACGTAAGATGTAAGGATGTACAGGCTTATCTCACTAGGGGTAACATGGATACTGCCTACAGGAAAATTAAAGAGACCTTTGGAGAAAAGAGAACCACTTGTATGAATATCAAGAGCTCAGACGGAAACCCAGTTCTAAGCTAAGAGGGGAAAGCAGAAATGTGGAAGGAGTATATAGAGGGTCTATACAAGGGCGATGTACTTGAGGACAATATTATGGAAATGGAAGAGGATGTAGATGAAGATGAAATGGGAGACACGATACTGCGTCAAGAGTTTGACAGAGCACTGAAAGACCTGAGTCAAAGCAAGGTCCCGGGAGTAGAGAAGATTCCATTAGAACTACTGACAGCCTTGGGAGAGCCAGTCCTGACAAAACTCTACCATCTGGTGAGCAAGATGTATGAGACAGGCGAAATACCCTCAGACTTCAAGAAGAATATAATAATTCCTATCCCAAAGAAAGCAGGTGTCGACAGATGTGAAAGTTTAATAAGTTACAGCTGCAAAATACTAACGCGAATTCTTTACAGACGAATGGAAAAACTGGTAGAAGCCCACCTCGGGGAAGATCAGTTTGGATTCTGTAGAAATGTTGGCCCGCATCTCGTGGTCGTGCGGTAGCGTTCTCGCTTCCCACGCCCGGGTTCCCGGGTTCGATTCCCGGCGGGATCAGGGATTTTCTCTGCCTCGTGATGGCTGGGTGTTGTGTGCTGTCCTTAGGTTAGTTAGGTTTAATTAGTTCTAAGTTCTAGGGGACTGATGACCACAGATGTTAAGTCCCATAGTGCTCAGAGCCATTAGAAATGTTGGAACACGTGAGGCAATACTGACCCTACGACTTATCTTAGAAGAAAGATAGGCATACCTACCTTTTTACCATTTGTAGACATAGAGAAAACTTTTGACAATGTTGGCTGGAATACTCTCTTTCAAATTCTGAAGGTGGCAGGGGTAAAATACAGGGAGCGAATGCTATTTACAATTTGTACAGAAACCAGATGGCAGTAATAAGAGTCGAGGGACATGAAAGGGAAGCAGTGGTTGGGAAGAGAGTGAGACAGCGTTGTAACCTCTCCCCGATGTTATTTAATCTGTATATGGAGCAAGCAGTAAGAGAAACAAAAGAAAAGTTCGGAGTAGGTATTAAAGTCTATGGAGAAGAAATAAAAACTTTGAGGTTCGCCGATGACATTATAATTCTGTCGGAGACAGCAAAGGACTTGGAAGAGGAGTTGAACGGAATTGGTGGTGTCTTGAAGGGAGGATATAAGATGAACATCAACAAAAGCAAAACGAGGATAATGGAATGTAGTCGAATTAAGTGGGGTGATGCTGAGGGAATTAGATTACGGAATGAGACAGTTAAAGTAGTAAAGGAGTTTTGCTATTTGGGGAGCAAAATAACTGATGATGGTCGAAGTAGAGAGGATATAAAATGTAGACTGGCAATGGCAAGGAAAGCGTTTCTGAAGAAGAGAAATTTGTTAACATCGAGTATTGATTTAAGTGTCAGGAAGTCGTTTCTGAAAGTATTTGTGTGGAGTGTAGCCATGTATTGAAGTGAAGCGTGGACGATAACCAGTTTGGACAAGAAGAGAATAGAAGCTTTCGAAATGTGGTGCTACAGAAGAATGCTGAAGATAAGGTGCGTAGATCACGTAACTAATGAGGAGGTATTGAATAGGATTTGGGAGAAGAGGAGTTTGTGGCACAACTTGACTAGAAGAAGGGATCGGTTGGTAGGACATGTTTTGAGGCATCAAGGGATCACAAATTTAGCATTGGAGGGCAGCGTGGAGGGTAAAAATCGTAGAGGGAGACCAAGAGATGAATACACTAAGCAGATTCAGAAGGATGTAGGTTGCAGTAGGTACTGGGAGATGAAGAAGCTTGCACAGGATAGAGTAGCATGGAGAGCTGCATCAAACCAGTCTCAGGACTGAAGACCACAACAACAACATGTACTGACTTAACCACAGGGTAATTTTTCTGCGTAAGCTCTGTGGATAGGAATAGAAATAAAATACCTGCATTTGTTGGGCAGATCGCGAAACAACCAATAGTAAAAGCAAGCGTTATTTTAATTTAGCCTGAAATGCCTTTCTCTTCCAGTTTTTGTCTTTTTTTAAAATTCAAAGCATCGAGTTACATGCATCCCGGGAGCAAAACGGAAGAAAAGGAATCAACGAAGTACGCCCTTTCCTTTCGTCAGCTATGATCCAGAGTGCTTACAAAAATTATGGTTTTTGCAGTTTGATCGAAATTTCCGACTTCCCTTTGCAATTGCCCCGATTGTTTTCCCTAAAAACATTTCCAGAACCATGAAGCACAAAACAAAAACAAAAAAAAAAAAAGAATTACGTATATCCATCATGCGAAGCGTGAGTTCATACAAAAACCGTAGGAAAAGGGACTTCCAGTTTTCCCGAATTTTCCAGGAAACTCTTCCAATTTGCTTTCCCTAACCACCTTACATGGATTATTACGAATATAAAAAAAAGCAGTTTCGGTGCAGCCGTTCTCATCTTTTCCTATAAACTGGCTCAGTATGCAGTCTTTATAGTCCTCTCACCCTGCCTCTTTCCCCTCCTCTGCCCCTCTAATTCCATCTCCTCCCCCCTGTGTGCACTTCCCCTCTCCTTTCTCTGTCCACCCACGTTATAACCCGCGCCGCAATAGAAGACTGGTTGTTCTTACAAGTTCTTCCTGAATCGTAGCCGGCCGCGGCGGTCTAGCGGTTCTAGGCGCGCAGTCCGGAACCGCGCGACTGCTACGGTCGCAGGTTCGAATCCTGCCTCGGGCATGGATGTGTGTGATGTCCTTAGGTTAATTATGTTTAAGTAGTTCTAAGTTCTAGGGGACTGATGACCACAGCTGTTAAGTCCCATAGTGCTCAGAGCCATTTGAACCATTTTGAACCTGAATCGTATCTAATATGTGTGCCAAATTTGGTTGAAATCGTTCCAAGGGTTTAGGGTGAGCTGTCTACCAGTGGCTTTGCCCTTGCACGTACGTGTTAAATATTTAACATACTTTACACATACTTACATGTATATTTTACTCGTGTCTCGGGCAGGTTTATCCCTGTAGTCTCATTTTCACCCGGGAAATGTCTCCTGAATCGTGTGTCGTACAATGCTGCAGTTCTGTCAGTGGTACATTCAACGGTAGATGTGAATGCTGTTTATGAAACGTGTTGTGAATAGAGATAGTAGTACGGGAGCAATAAATTAAAACTTCAGCACTTTTACTGCATCAACAGCGAAAACGCGGGCGATAAAGTTTTTTCATTTCAGGATTTTGTGCGGCCTGTGAGCGAGAAAAAAAAATTCGTTAAGGTTTGAAATAAGGGTTACAGTATGTTGCAGGACACCAAATGCTCTCGTTGTCAAGTAACGGATGCAAAAATCTGTCTGTTTTCGTACGGTGGCGTCTCATTGTTTTATGACATCATTTCCACTTAACTGCATGTCGTACTTTTTTCTTTTTTTGTTTGGCTACGAACCTCCGCGGCAGTACGAAGAATTGGCCAAAATTTCATCGCAATCGGATGAATCGTTTAGTAACGCTCAGACGACGAACATAACAAAAATTCATTTTTGGTTGTGTAGATCAGTTGTAGTCGCATTTTGCAACTGAATAGTGGTGCCTTTTTTTAATCATTGTCATCAGCAGTGACGTCTTTTATGTTTGATACAGACACTGCAGGTTTGCAGTTGCAGAAGGTAGCGGCTATGCATTTCACTGTACGTAACCTTTGTCACTGCGTGCGTGTAGGTTCATCTGGGTGTGGTGTCCAACCTTACACTGTCTCCAGGACTCGCTGGAGCGGTGTTGTTGTTACGTTACATTTGTTTTCTCATGTGTAATTGTAAAGTCAAGGCCGGAACACCTCTACGGCTTCAGGGAACACAGTTGTTGTCATGACTTCTTTCGACTTGAGTAGTAAGTCTTCATCAGATAGGCTGATTATAGTATGTTACGTAGTAACATATAACTTTAGATTTTGACAAGTTAATGTGTCAAGTATTCAGATCTTCTGATCGCGGTCTATTAAGATTTCGGAAGCAGTCGCGATGCCACGACGTGAGGCTGGATTATAAAATTAAAAAAATGTTTTCTTTACACATTGTTCCCTTCAAAATTTATGCCCAGTCGATGTGTAGGGCTGCACCTAGGAAGTGAGAGAGGCAGGGGGGATGGGAGAGAGAGAGAGAGAGAGAGAGAGAGAGAGAGAGAGATTTCTGCTGAGCTTCAACAGCTGTGGCCCCACTTGACTGCCGCTTTCGACTGGCCCATTTGACCTCGACCTATGACACTCTGCCAGGTCACGGGATTCGAGTTGCGGCAGACGGGTTAGTCATCTTACAGCTGCCAGGCTGACCCAGCGTGAGCCCTCTACTTCGCGGTGAAAAGCTTCCAGGTGCTGACTTGGCACAGACAATGACTTGAGCAGTGTATGCAACAAATTAGAGCGCCCAGTTGACAGTGTGAGTGTAATAAACACAACGGCGGTATCGGGAATGTGATGTTTGTAGGTGTAAAATCGTCTCGCGGCGGGAACTAATCGAATTAACAAGCTTCGGTTGTTGTTGTGGTACACTGTTAGAGTTTGAATCATTTGCCTGACTTCTTAAGTTAGTTGCATCACTTTAACAGCAATGTTTTCTTTCACCTTTACGCATCTGAAAGTGTTGCCAGGTGACAAGTTGATGGTGCAGTTGATGATGCCATGATTGATGGTGCCAGTGTAGATGG
Source organism: Schistocerca americana (assembly GCF_021461395.2). Classification (NCBI taxonomy): domain Eukaryota; kingdom Metazoa; phylum Arthropoda; class Insecta; order Orthoptera; family Acrididae; genus Schistocerca; species Schistocerca americana. Next base: position 206,973,431 of record NC_060129.1, on the reverse strand, counting down.
TGTGGTTGATGATGTAAGTGTAGATGGTGTGGTTGATGATGTAAGTGTAGATGGTGTGGTTGATGATGTAAGTGTAGATGGTGTGGTTGGTGATGTAAGTGTAGATGGTGTGGTTGGTGATGTAAGTGTAGATGGTGTGGTTGGTGATGTAAGTGTAGATGGTGTGGTTGATGATGTAAGTGTAGATGGTATGGTTGATGATGTAAGTGTAGATGGTGTGGTTGATGACGCCATGGTTGATGGTGCCCCTGTTGATGGTGCCTGTGTTGATGGTGCCTGTGTTGATGGCATGGTTGATGGTGTAAGTGTTGATGGTATGGTTGATGATGTCGGTGTTGATGGTATGGTTGATGATGTAAGTGTAGATGGTGTGGTTGATGATGTAAGTGTAGATGGTGTGGTTGATGATGTAAGTGTAGATGGTGTGGTTGGTGATGTAAGTGTAGATGGTGTGGTTGATGATGTAAGTGTAGATGGTATGGTTGATGATGTAAGTGTAGATGGTATGGTTGATGATGTAAGTGTAGATGGTGTGGTTGATGACGCCATGGTTGATGGTGCCCCTGTTGATGGTGCCTGTGTTGATGGTGCCTGTGTTGATGGTGCCTGTGTTGATGGCATGGTTGATGGTGTAAGTGTTGATGGTATGGTTGATGATGTCGGTGTTGATGGTATGGTTGATGGTGTCGGTGTTGATGTTATGCTTAATTATGTCGGTGTCGACGGTGTTTCTGATGTCGGTGTTGGTGTCGTTGCAGGGCCTGGACAGCGTGGCGCAATGCGCGATGCGGCCACTCAACTCGCATCTCAACACGCCGCGGATAGACAGCTACAGGTTCAGCATGGCCAACCTAGAGGGTGAGTATCGTTTCCATCTGCTGCTGCTGCGGCACCCACATGTACGTACGTACTTCACAGGCCACTGTGCAGTACCTGGTGGAGGGGACCTCTCGCCAATATTAGCAATTTCTTTATCTGTCCCATTCGCTTATGGAATGAAAAGAAAGAAAAAAAAGTGTCTACCTGCCTCTGTGCCTTATTCTCAGGGTCGCTTTATAAGATAAGACAGTGGTATCGGGACAGTCACAGACTCTTCCTCCATCACTGGTTGTCCATACGTACCCGACAAATTTGTCCGAGAATATTGGCATACTTCCGAAGGTTCCAGTTTACTTTACTCGGGAAACTTTGATGCCATTTTCATAGGGGTTGTACTCTTCCTGTTACGGTTCCAGACTCGGGTCGCCAGATTCGTGTGACGTGCGATGTGTGTACTCGATAAATGCCGGACCAGTGCTCCGGAACTGCCCGCACTGGTTTCACATTACAAGGAAACAGATGCCGCAGAAGAATGCCTTTTAAATTTGCAGCTGCCACTGTCTGAATTTCTTTCTGTTGCAACTAGTGGGCTAAGCGGCTTATCCGTGTCTCAGTCTCGTGATCGATTGCACCAGTAACCCTCCCGACTCGCAATTCTGTAAAGAGTTGAATTCCAGTGTACAAAAGAGGTTCACACATCCGATGACTGTAGAAGTCAGTTAATATGTTTATTATTTGACATTAAGCGCGTAAGAACGGAAAAGTTTAGGGAAGGTTTGAATTGTTACGTCAAGTTTGTCGGAAGCCACCAAGTGCCCTCGTTGCGAGGCGAGTGTACGCGCTGTCGTGCTGTGCAGCCGGCATCGGCGGTTTCTTCGAAATATTTGGCAGAAGCTTCGACCCGGCTGATGACCTCAGCTGTTGAGACAGGCCGGCCTGAAACAGGTGCCACATTCCGATGCTGGCGGAATCTACACTACTGGGCATCAAAATTGCTACACCAAGAAGAAATACAGATCATAAACGGGTATTCATTGGACAAATATATTATACCAGAACTGACATGTGATCAGATTTTCACGCAATTTGGGTGCAAACATTCTGAGAAATCAGTACCCAGAACAACCGCCTCTGGCCGTAATAACGGCCTCGATACGCCTGGGCATTGAGTCAAACAGAGCTCGGATGGCGTGTACAGGTACAGCTGCCCGTGCAGCTTCAACACGATACCACAGTTCATCAAGAGTAGTGACTGGCGTATTGTGACGAGCCAGTTGCTCGGCCACCATTTGCCAGACCGTTTCAATTGGTGAGAGATCTGGAGAATGTGCTGGCCAGGGCAGCAGTCGAACATTTCCTGTATCCAGAAAGGCCCGTACAGGACCTGCAACGTGCGGTCGTGCATTATCCTGCCGAAAAGTAGGGTTTCGCAGGGATCGAATGAAGGGCAGAGCCGCGGGTCGTAACACATCTTAAATTTAACGTCCACTGTTCAAAGCGCCGTCAATGCGAACAGGAGGTGACAGAGACGTGTAGCCAATGGCACCCCATACCATCGCGCCGGGTGATACGCCAGTATGGCGATGACGAATACACGCTTCCAATGTGCGTTCACCGCGATGTCGCCAAACACGGATGCGACCATCGTGATGCTGTAAACAGAACCTGGATTCGTCCGAAAAAATGACGTTTTGCCATTCGTGCACCCAGGTTCGTCGTCCAACTGTTCGTGCAGATGGTTGTCGTCTTGGAAACGTCCCCATCTGTTGACTCTGGGATCGAGACGTGGCTGCACGATCCGTTACAGCCGTGCGGATAATATGCCTGTCATCTCGGCTGCAAGTGATACGAGGTCGTTGGGATACAGCACGGCGTTCCGTATTACCGTCCCGAACCCACCGATTCCATATTCTGCTAACAGTCGTTGGGTCTCGACAAACGCGAGCAGCAATGTCGCGATACGATAAACCGCAATCGCGATAGGCATCACAACAACGTTTCACCAGGCAACGCCGGTCAACTGCTGTTTGTGTATGACAAATCGGTTGGAAAGTTTTCGCATGTCAGCACGTTGTAGGTGTCGCCACCGGCGCCAACCTCGTGTGAATGCTCTGAAAAGCTAATCATTTGCATATCACAGCATCTTCTTCCTGTCGGTTAAATTTGGCGTCTGTAGCACGTCATCTTCGTAGTGTCGCAATTTTAATGACCGGTAGTGTAATTACAGCAGGGTTCTGCAGCAGAGCAGTGGTCTCCTGCGACCCCCACAAGCCGACCGACCGTGCACTGGAGAATGGTCGGCACTCAGGGATTACGGAATTGTGGGCCGAGGAAGAATGGGGAGCAGGGGGTTAGCTCCGGCTGGCAGGGTAAGGCCAGTGCAGGTCACTAGTGGTCCCGGGGGGGAGAGGGGGGGAGAGGCCGTCGAGTCGGCATCGCAGCGAGGCGTGTCGGTCGCCGGGACGAACTGATGTCGGCTCGCAAGCTACTCGGCTGGTCGGGGAGGGGGGAACGGTGAAACTGTAGGAGAGCTGAGGACTACTGTTCCACGTCCTGTCGACGCTGTGGTCGTCAGGTACGGAGGACGAGTTTGGGTCGGGAAAGTCTGTGGACCGGACTGGGGCGTGCTCTTTCGGAAGAGTCTTCCTCGTTTTCGCCTAAAGTGACTTCGGTTACTCACAGGAAACGTAAACCTCGACGGCCGGATCTCCGATCTGGACTGCACTGTCTCGCCACCGCAGCTGACTTGTGTGGCGTTTGCGAGACGTGCGGGCATTCGACTGGGAGCTAGAGCAGTGGAAAATGGACGAGTTTGTAAAGGGTTCATGTTACAGTATCGTAGTAAACGAGGAGTGTACGGTGTCGGAGGATGTGGCGCCGCCGACGGAAACCTGGCGGAGTGGAGGCTTTGGAGAGGTTTCGGTGGTTAGTGGAGTGCGTTTCTCGTGCAGTTTCTGTTGTACATTTAATACGTGAGTTTTTCGACTCGGTTTAGTCGAGGTTAAGTTCGACGTAGTTTAGTCTCTCAACTTTGCAGCAGGGAGGGTTACAAAGAGACAGGTAAAAGTTACTGTGTGAAGGAGCTCTTCGAGTGTAATTATTGTCTCGGCATCGGGAGACTTAGATTGCACCACGAGGTAAAACGGCTGAGGGACAGCCGAGACTTGCGAAATGTGTGCTAAGAGGGCTAGCACAGCGGTGTCGGCAGTCCGTGGGAGGTGGAGAGGAGGAGGGGGTGGGGAGTAGCAGCAGCAGCAGCGGTGTGGGCTGTCTGGAGGCAGTGGAGCAGGGGACAGAGGGCGGAGCACCTCCAGCTGGCTGCCAAGGATCGGCGATCGGCCGAGAAACTCGGAACTGTGCACGTTCACAGGAAACCTAATCTCGACGGCCAGCTGACTGTCTCGCTCGTCTTTCTCGGGACACGAAAGTGTGCACTGTCCACTATTATGTCGGCTGTCCGTAAACAAGATGGAATGGAAACAGCAGCTGTTGACAGGTGTCGGTGTGAGAGTTTACGCAGGACGGGGCCGACGCGGCAGCAGGCAGTTCCTTCGGTTCTTGCTGGGGTCGAGCTGTTCTTCTGGCGCGGACGGGGGGTCACACTCTACACTCTTCCGGTCTCGTCGTTAAGGTACCGGCTGATCAAATTTGAAAACTGAATAAACCACGGAGTAATGTGGATATAGAGGTAAAAATTGACACACATGCTTGGAATGACACGGGGTTTTATTACAACCAAAAAAAAAATAAAGTTCAGAAAATGTCCGACCGATGGCGCTGGACAGAAAAACGTCAGTGACTGCGGATGACAATCGTGTATAAAAGGAGCCGTAATGAGGGAGAGAGAGAGAGAGAGAGTCAGATGTGCCAGCAGCCGCTATGTGCTAGTTCAGCGTTACGATCCTGTCGCCATAGGAAGGGGATTCGGACGGGTAAAGGTCCGTGGACAAATGCAGCTGCGGCGAGAATGATTTCGAAGTTCGAAGCCACGGGTTGTTTAGACGATAGACGGCGTAGTGGCCGACCGAGCACGAGGCGTAATGCTGCTGAGACGGTTCAGGAAGAAATGGAGACTGTGGCGTGTTGGTCTGTGCACGGGGAAGTCAGCGCTCGTGCAGTCACACGTCGCACCGGCATTCCGTACACTACTGTTTGGTTGGCACTTGAGCGTACCCTCCGATGCTATCCGTACAAAATCTGTCGGCATCGTAAACTGTTACCTGGCGATTCAGTGAAGCGGAGGGCATTTGCGGTGTGGGCGTTTCAAAAGATGGCGGAAGATGACGATTGATCGAGTAACCTGTTTTGGACCATCGAAGCTCATTTCACGCTCCGTGGGTCTGTCACCGCTCACAACTGCAGAATTTGGGCCACCGAAAATCCTAGATCTGTCGTCGAAACTCCACTGCACGACGAGAAAGTCACGGTATGGGTTGGATTTACATCTACCGTTAACGGGCCTTTTTTCTTCGAGGAAATGCGTGATTCTAGTTTCCTAACTGCTACCGTGACGGGTGAGAGGTACGCCGATATGTTACAGAGTCGCATCATCCCCAGCGTGGTTGATAAACACCTGCTGGAACGTACAATGTTTATGCAGGATGGCGCTCCACCCCATATTGCTAGACGCGTGAAAAATCTCTTGCGCGCGTCGTATGGTGATGATCGTGTAACTCAGCCGCCACTTTCGTCACGCTAGGCCTCCCAGGTCCCCAGACCTCAGTCCGTGCCATTATTTGCTTTGCGGTTACCTGGAGTCGCAAGTGTATCGTGATCGACCGACATCTCTAGGGATGCCGAAAGACAACATCCGACGCCAATGCCTCAGCGTAACTCCGGACATGCTTTATAGTGCTGTTCACAACATTATTCCTCGACTACAGCTATTGTTGAGGAATGATGGTGGATATATTGAGCATTTCCTGTAAAGAACATCATCTTTGCTTTGTCTTAGTTTCTTATGCTAATTATTGGTATTCTGATCAGATGAAGCGCCATGTGTCGGACATTTTTTGAACTTTTGTATTTTTTTGGTTGTAATAAAACCCCGTGTCATTCCAAGCATGTCTGTCAATTTGTACCTCTCCATCCACATTATTCCGTGATTTATTCAGTTCTTAAATTTATACTGACTTTTTGATCACCTGGTATTTAGATGCTACGCGGCAAGGTTTCCAGATTCCGGTTCCCGTGGTGAAGTGTTTATAGACTCGTCGGTAATGTCTCTCTGTTTTGTCTCGCCGGCCGGAGTGGCCGAGGCGGTTCTAGGCGCTTCAGTCTGCAACCACGCGACCGCTACGGTCGCGGGTTCGAATCCTGCCTCGGGCACGGATGTGTGTGATGTCCTTAGGTTAGTACGGGTTAAGTAGTTCTAATTTCTAGGGGACTGATGATGTCAGATGTTAAGTCGCATCGTACTCAGAGCCGTTTCAATCATGTTTGTTTTTGTTTTGTGTGTTGCCCGCAGACTCGCAGGAGACGGAGCTGGACGCCATCTTGGGCGAGCTGTGCGCCCTGGAGACGCAGTGCGACCAGGCGCTGAGTGCGAACGCCGCCGCCAGGCGGCAGCACCTGCAGCCCAAGCCCGCGCCCGCGGCCGGTGAGTGCCCCAGTTCACCCTGCCTCCTTACGGATCCTTCTTCCCTGCCTCACCGATCCGACTGTGTCGAAAACTCCGTCTGTTTTCAAATATCTAAAACACCCGTTATGTCAGTCATCCCGAGCACGGATGTAGTATGTGCTAACCCCCTTACTATTGTATGCTGCTAACAAGGGAACCTCCCCATCGCACCCCCCTCACATTTAGTTATAAGCTGGCACACTGGATAGGCCTTGAAAAACTGGACACAGATCAATCGAGAAAACAGGAAGAAGTTGTGTGCAACTATGAAAAAAATAAGCAAAATATACAAACCGAGTAGTCCATGCGCAAGACAGGCAACATCAAGGGGGGTGTGTGCTCTGGAGCGCCGTGGTCCCGTGGGTAGCGTGAGCAGCTGCGGAACGAGAGGTCCTCGGTTCAAGTCTTCCCTCGAGTGAAAAGTTTAATTTTTTATTTTCAGACAATTATCAAAGTTGAGGCACTGACACACAATCAACTTCGCTCTCCAAAATTCCAGGACATGTTCAGATTTGCTTGGACATTTGCGGGATTTGACGGTCTACACACGGAAAAATTTGAAAACGTTAAAAACATATGTTTTGACAGAGCACAGGGAAAACTGTTTTGTTGCATTCATTTGTTGCAGTTCATGTGACAAACTCTTATGTTTTCATCACTTTCTTGGGAGTGATTATCACATCCACAAGAAAATGTAAATCGGGAAAGCTAGAAGAATCTTTTTACCCATTCGCCAAGTGTACAAGTTAGGTGGGTCGACAACATATTGCTGTCATGTGACGCACATGCCGTCACCAGTGTCGTATAGAACATATCAGACGTGTTTTTCTGTGGAGGAATCGGTTGACCTATGACCTTGCGATCAAATGTTTTCGGTTCCCATTGGAGAGGCACGTCCTTTCGTCTACTAATCGCACGGTTTTGCTTTGCGGTCGCTTATTACAGTGAACAGAGACGTCAGTGAACGAACGGACAGATCATAACTTTGCGAAAATAAAGAACGTAACCTTTTCACTCGAGGGAAGACTTGAACCACGGACCTCTCGTTCCGCAGCTGCTCACGCTAACCACGGGACCACGGCGCTCCTGAGCTCACACTATACCGCGTGGACCACTCAGTTTGTATATTTTGCTTATTTTTTTTCATAGTTCCACACATTTTCTTCCTGTTTTCCCGATTGATCTGTGTTCAGTTTATCAAGGCCTATCCACTGTGCCAACTTATGACTAAATCTGAGGGGGGTGCGATGTGGAGGTTCCCTTGTAAGTATTGCAGAATTCGATAAAACCAAGTTCTTGTCACAACATGAATGCCATTACATGCATACATAAATAATTGATTTAATGTACAGGAGACTTGTCAATGTAACTAATATAACTGACAAACATACAGAGTGTAAAATAATTTATCGTAATGAGTGTACAAGTTTATCACTTTACTCTACAAAGATAGATTTATCATTGTATAAAAATTGTGCACTGTGTAACAACATTTTTGCATAAGGATGCCGTGTAATTGTCTTTAGAGCAGACCTAGTTCCAAACCGTGAAAGCTCTTCACTTTCAGATTGTTGCACATTTTTGTAGCACGTACCGAGTGCCAGTAATGGGAAATTTTCTTTATTTCTACCATCACATACACTGTCTGACATGGAAAAGTGAAGCATCTAGAAGTCGATGGAGAAATGAGACGATATGTGATGTTATTTGAGTGATTACATAGTCTACCGAAATTTACGAATAAGTTAACTGTACGAACGCACGTATCGGTACAGCTTCTGGCCCGGGTGTACACACACACACACACACACACACACACAGATGTGGCCGGGAATTGCGCCGCGAGTCTGTTGTACGAGGAGTGATTGGAAACTTTTGAGAATGGATCCGGCAGTCCTTACTGGTTTGTCGGGCAGGCACACGGAGGGTGGGGAGTGAGTCATTGCTTCGTCCTCGAACGCCCCGTGACCGAAAACTGCTGCGTTTCCTTTATTCGATTCGTTGTGGCAGCTGGTCGAGTCCGGCTCTGTTAGGGCTTGTTGGCGGATTCTGTCTGTGTGAAAATGGACACAAAAACTGGGCAACGAGTTTGTGCGAAATTTTGTTTTAAAACCGGGAAATCAGCCTCTGACACTTACGAACTGTTAAAAACAACTTACGGAGACAGTTGTACGAGGCGGTCAAATGTTTTGGTCCGGTTCGACAGATTTAAAAATGGCCGCGAATCGTTTGAAGATGAACCACGGTCCGGCAGTCCTTTCGCCTCAAACACGAATGAAAATGTTGTGGAAGTTGGCGACTCGGTGCGCTGTGATCGTAGACGTACAATTAGGGAGATGGCTGATGAACTTCGTGTAAGCTTCTGTGCAGTTCAGACAATTTTAACTGAAGATGTGGACACGCGTCGAGTGTCTGCAAAATTCGTTGGAAAAATGTTGTCAGGTGACCGGAGACAATACCGACTCGAAGTGTGCCGAGAACTGATTAATCGGACGAAAATTACCCAGATTTGTTAAATGGGGTAATTACAGGTGACGAAAGCAAAGTGCAGTCTTTGCTGTTGGAAACCCCCGGGTTCGCCACGACCGAAGATAAGACGGCAAAGTCGGTCGAAGGTCAAGACAGTGTTACTGATTTTTTTTTTTCCTATTCTACCGGTATTGGACAGCAGGAATGTACCCCTGCAGGACAGACAATTGACCAGGAATACTTCAAATGTGTCCTCGAGCGTCCGTGCGAAAAGGTGCGGAAGAAAGGGCGTGCGTCGTCGGGTGCTACACCGCGTGACGTCCGTTGTCATTCGCTACGTCACATACAAAAAAATTACATACATATTTTATATGTTTTTATTTTTAATTTATCAGCATGCTTTTATCTCTCAGGGATATTGTCTTTTCTTGTCACTTTTACTTACGTGCACAAGTAAGTATGAAACGGGTTCTTGAAGGGCCTCAGTTACTCATGTACCAACTTCAGATTTTGAACGTGATGGCTAAAATATAGTTGCCGTTAACTGAATTGAATGTAATTTTGTTAGTTTCTATTTATTGATTGCAAAGCAAGGCTCGAGAGAATTTCGATTGTTGCCGTGGAGCGGCCAAGATAAAACTTACTGAACTCGTGGAATCTGTATAGTTTAAAAACATGAACTTTAACGTAAATTACTTATCTGTTGCAATTTAAAAAGGTTCTTATAACGAAATCTCTCGCAGTTGCAGTTACTGTTAACACTGAAAAATAAATTAATACTTCGGCGCGTAATGGCCGACCAGAGGCTGCATCGGAAGATGAGCTTCTGGCAGCGCAAATTACTGAAAAAAAAATGCTTATTAAAAATAATTAGCCACTGCGAGCATTTGAGGTGACAACTATTACAAAGAAATTCATTTTGTAATAATAATAACAAAATTAGTTTAGCAATAAATACGAATAACTCACACGAAATATGTGTAGCCGCACAATGGCTGCCTTCCGTATACTGAAACAAAACAGTGTGCGTCCCACAAAATACGTCCTCCCTCCCCTCCTCGACCGTACAATCGCGTCTCGTTCGATCCTTTTTTATTTTCATAAACATTAAATAAAGATGCTATTGCTGCATATCAGTTGTTTCAAGTACATTAACTACATCTTTTACACTAATTATATTCATAAAGTACGTAAACTACGATTTACAAGCGCTAAAAAGTCAATATTTATGTGACGTACCGTCACAACCGTGGCTGTGCTCCGGCTCACCGTGGCTTCTCCGTCTCTAAATTTTTGACCAAATTCAGGACTCGTGTGCTTCCCGCGATTCGGCCCTTGCGGACTCGTACGTGTTTCCTAAACTGAAATTTTCACCGAAAGGGAAGCGATTTGACTCGATCGGAGACATCCTGGCAAATACGGAGAGCGTCCTTAACACACTCGGGGGAAGAAAATTTCCAGGAATGTTTCCGAAAGTGGAAACACCGTCGGAGTCGGTGTGTTGAGTCGGGAGGGGTCTCTTTGGAAGGAGATTCGTCACAGCAGCACCGCCCCACACCTCGTACGATGTCGTGAGGCGAGGCGGCGGACTGCCGACGTCAGCGGGACCGAACAGACGCCGGCTCACACTGGGAGAGAGTATCGGGCAATTCCTAGAGCCACGTGCTACGCGCCGACGAGTATTTTCCCTCGGAGAAACGGTATCGGGATACTTTGTCCCCGTGCCGAGCCACACCGCCGCGTCACGACGCTACTCGCTGCGTAACTGCCGTCCGTCCGCCGAAGCAGCGGCGCGCCGTCCGTGTGTGATTGCCCGGCGGCAACTCTGTCGACCGCCGATAACGGCGTCTCGTCGCACCGCTACGTGCCACTGTGCGATAACCCGGCGTGCGGGGTCTTTTTTTTTTCTTTATTGTTATTTGAACAACTTGTACAATGGTAGGCCGACAGCGGCAAAATTACGGCGCTCTTCGGCCACAGATAGTGCAGGTAATGCGAGTGGAGACGTCGAAAAACTAAACGACACGGTGGATACGCGACATCGGACACGCAAATTTAAAATACGCCGAGTCGTTCACGGGTGCAGCGTCCGAAGAAAATCCCGGGTAGGGGAAGCCCGGGGAGGAGGGAGAGAGGGAACAAACACGGGGTGTGCCAGGGGAGGATCGAAGTCGGTACGAGGGGTAGACGGAGGGTCCGAGGGGCAGTCGGTGGAAGCCACCTCGGCTGAGGGTGCGGAGAGTGGGGCGTGGGAATACAGCAGACTGGGGAAAAGGGACGGATGGGGAAAGAAATCGGCCGCGCTCTGTCGAAGGAACCGTCCCGGCATCGGCCCGGAGCGATTTACGGAAATCGCGGGAAACCTAAATCGGGACGGCGGGACGCGGGGTGGAACCGTCGTGCTCCCGAATGCGAGTCCAGTGTGGCGACCACGGGACTGGTGTCAGGTGTGGCCGGCTGGCGCGTCGCGGCCCATCCACTCACCTGCAAAGCGGTCACTGACAAAATGCCGCTAGTCAGCCAGGTGTTGGCGCCCTCTTGCGAGAAGCAATCGATCAGTGGTATCGATTTCGCAGGGCTGTCGATAAATCGCTGCCTCACTCGCTCGACGTTGTCCTCGTACCTGCACAGACGACCCGACCGTTTCCCGTGTCTTACGGAGCACCGCGATTCTACAAAACATTTGTGCCACTCGTAAATTGTAAACCTACCAGGAGGACGTCCAGCGTAGTCCGTACGGAAATTACTCTGAACTGTTGTCGCCGAATTCGATTCTTAGAACCGAAACACACGACCAGCAGGCTCGGGTCCAGTAGAGGCAGCCATCTTTTGACGCAACCGCTGCTACCGCTCCTTGCCGTGCGATTTGGCACTAGCGAACTATGCGAGAAAAAACTCAACGAATTTCCCTACAAGTTGACACTACAGTCACCTCTGTAGGTAATACGAATAAATTTGTACGAATTTTCTAAATTGTAAAGTGTTTTTTGGAACACCTTGTATATGTTAAGAAAATGACTTCGTGTAAATAATTACGAATTACGTGTTAACAGTTCGTGCAAGTACACTACTGGCCATTAAAAATGGTGCACCACGAAGATGACCTGCTATAGACGCGAAGTTTTACCGACAGGAAGAAGATTCTGAGAAGTGCAAATCATTTCCTTTTCACAGCATTCACACAAGGTTGGCGCCGGTGGCGACACCTACAACGTGCTCACGTGAGGAAAGTTTCCAACCGATTTCTCGTACACAAACAGCAGTTGACCGGCGTTGCCTGGTGAAACGTTGCTGTGATGTCTCGTGTAAGGAGGAGAAATGCGTACCATCACGTTTCCGACTCTGATAAAGGTCGGATTGTAGCCTATAGCGTATCGCAACATTGCTGCTCGCGTCGGTCGAGATCCGATGACTGTTAGCAGAATATGGAATCGGTGGCTTCGGGAGGGTAATACGGAACGCCGTGCCGGATCCCAACGGCCTCGTATCACTAGCAGTTGAGATGACAGGCATCTTATCCGCACGGATGTAACATTTCGTGCAGCCACGTCTCGATCCCCGAGTCAACAGATTGGGACGTTTCCAAGAGAACCACCATCTGCACGAACAGTTCGACGACGTTTGCAGCAGCACGGACTATCAGCTCGGAGACCGTGGCTGCGATTACCCTTGACGCTGCGTCACAGACAGGAGCGCCTGCGATGGTGTACTCGACGACGAATCTGGGTGCACGAATGGCAAAACGTCATTTTTTCCCCCCCCCCCCCCAGATGAGTCCAGGTTCTGTTTACAGCATCACGATGGTCGCATCCGTGTTTGGCGACATCGCGGTGAACGCACATTGGAAGCGTGTATTCGTCATCGCCATACTGGCGTATCACCCGGCGTGATGGTATGGGGTGCCATTGGCTACACGTCTCTGTCACCTCTTGTAAGCATTGACGGCACTTTGAACAGTGGACATTACATTTCAGATGTGTTACGACCCGTGGCTCTACGCTTGTTTCGATCCCTGCGAAACCCTACATTTCAGCAGGATAATGCACGACCGCACGTTGCAGGTCATGTACGGGCCTTTCTGGATACAGAAAATGTCCGACTGCTGCCCTGGCCAGCACATTCTCCAGATCTCTCACCAACTGAAAACGTCTGGTCAATGGTGGCCGAGCAACTGGCTCGTCACAATACGCCAGCCACTACTCTCGATGAACTGTGGTCAGTTATGGTATAATACATTTGTCCAATGAGTACCCGTTTATTATCTGCGTTTCTTCCCGGTGCAGCAATTTTAATGGCCAGTGGTGTACATACACAGAGTAGTTAGAAGTATTATGATCGGTAAATAGTGGTAGACATTAATGCGTAGTCTTAATATTACACGTATTTGTAATAACAGTTTTTGTGGTGATGATATCGTATTACTTTTTACATTAGTCGCGTCGCAGCGTACCTTACGGGTGATTGGTAGTGTCTGCGACGCCCCGCTGGCGCGCTGCCCGCTACCTGCGCTCTGTCACGTTGCAGGTGAGCCCCAGCCCGCCCCCGCCCACGCCCCCGCCCACGCGCGGCAGCAGCAGCAGCAGCCGCAGCCCCGGATGACGCACTCTCGCTCCAGCTCCGAGGGCGCCCGGGCCAAGCCGGAGGGCGACGACGCCGGCCGCGAACACGGTAACACAGAAAAAAAAAACCGCCGTTACCGTCGCCTACCGGTTCTCCCCACTCTTGGTCTCTGCCTCCTAACGTACGATCGATTACTCCACACATTCGGTCACGAAATCTCGCGCCAGACTGAGACTCGAACTCGGAACCTCAGCATTTTGCGGGCGAATGCTATTACCGACTGAGGTATGCGGCTACGAAACGTGGCCCGTGTAGTGTTTCATAAAAAAGAAATATGAAAGAAAAGATTGAAAAGGTGGGAACAAATGGTGAATAAAAAGAGGGTTTTAAAATCGTTAATGACCGTGAAAAAGGGAAGGAATCGAATGCAAATCGCACTTCGTATTACAGAAAAGTTATCGGACTTCGTGATTCGGAAAAGCTATTGTTAAGGTGCTCCTTGTGGCGTTTCTGAGCAAACGTCACACCAATTTCCATTTGAAAAAGAAGAGAGGAGAACAAAATGTGATTAACAGGGGGAAATGGCGTATATAAGAGTTCATCATTTACCGTGTTAACATGTCTTCTCGCGTGCGGCGTCCAGGCCTTCAAAAATCCCCTACTTCATTTCTGCGTGAAAAGTCTTAACTGGTCCGAAATCATGCAATAAATTTTAATTGTCCAGGAATTACTAATGTATACAAAATAAAACCATTTCCGTGTCGAATGCAATATATTTTACGTTGCTGCTTTCAACCTGCAAATTTCATACAAACTTTCACAACACGTCTGCACATCGATGAGTTTTTTCGCCTTAATCCGACCGACAATAGCTAATAAGTTTTTACGTCTGAATTAAGCTTCGGCTCTCGAGAGACAAAGATAGAAAAACAAAAAAAGAGTTACAATTTTAGTATTTCCTCTGCCGTCGAGCGCTCTTACCGCTGCGACGGTATAATTTATATCTGGGGGAACGAGTGTAGCGCGGCGAGATTCAAAGTCCCTCTACACCCACCTTGGCTGTCTCTCTTTCTGCGGTACCCACTCTCCTCTGCTACCTTCCAGTCTTCACACTAGTTCTGACTTTGCCGGGACTGTCGTTTCTAGTGGACGGGACCTGTCGGTGCGCCGGTTTTGCAGCTACGAGTTCCGGCTTCAGCTGGCGAGACATTTCCGACTTGCACGCACTGTGTCTCAAGAGTGAAAATCTGTTCTGCGTGACGGGTCGCGGCTCTGTGTGTAAGGGTCCCGAAGCTGCTAATACGGTGAGCATTTAAACTGAGGAGGACAGACTGTCACGGCACGCGACAAGGCTCTTGTGTCTACTCGCGGCCCAATTTAGAGAAATACCTCGACTCTGAACGAAACTGTCCAGTTCTTTAGTCGCGCGAGGGTACGGCCGGCGAGAACTGCAGTAGGCGAGTGGGACCTTCTCGGTTCGAAATACGTCTACATCTAAGTTATACTCCACAAGCCACCCAACAGTGTGTGGCGGAGGGCACTTTACGTGCCACTGTCATTACCTCCCTTTGCGTTTCCTGTCGCTTACGGTTCGCGGAAAAGCGACTGCCGGAAAGCCTCCGTGCGTGCTCGAATCTCTGTAATTTCACATTCGTGATCTCCTCGGGAGGTATAAGTAGGGGGCAGCAATATATTCGATACCTCATCGAGAAACGCACCCTCTCGAAAGCTGGCGAGCAAGCTACACCACGATGCAGAGCGCCTCTCTTGCAGAGTCTGCCACTCGAGTTTGCTAAACACCTCCGTAACGCTATCACGCTTACCAAATAACCCTGTGACGAAACGCGCCGCTCTTCTTTGGATCTTCTCCACCTCCTCCGTCAACCCGACCTGGTACGGATCCCACACTGATGAGCAATACTCAAGTATAGGTCGAACGAGTGTTTTGTAAGCCACCTCCTTTGTTGATGGACTACATTTTCTAAGCACTCTCCCAATGAATCTCAACCCGGCACCCGCCTTACCGACAATTAATTTTATATGACCATTCCACTTCAAATCGTTCCGCACGCATACTCCCAGATATTTTACACAAGTAACTGCTACCAGTGTTTGTTCCGCTATCATATAGTCGTACAATAAAGGATCCTTCTTTCTATGCATTCGCAATACGTTACATTTGTCTGTGTTAAAGGGTCAGTTGCCACTCCCTGCCCCCGAGTGCCTATCCGCTGCAGATCTTCCTGCATTTCGCCGCAGTTTTCTAATGCTGCAACTTGTCTGTATACTTGAGCAATAGGGGCACGCTCTCGCGTCGGAGCACCGGCGCGGCCCGGGCTATCGCGGCAAAGTGCCGGGGAAGTTCTCGGCGGTCGGCGGAGTACGGTACCTCCCGCAGATGTGTCGAATACTGCAGTTTGCGATAAACGGTTCGGCGAGGAAACTGGCGGTCGAATATCTCTCGAGAGTGAACCTCCGGGGCTCGACACTCGGAAGTGCTTCTGTCGGGCCCGTACGCAGCAGACGTTTTGTCGTACTGAATCTCGGTAAGAGGCTGCCTTCTCCGAGTGTGTCGTGTCAGACCTGTCCGTACCTGACACGTACTGCCGCCGGAGCTGGCACGGGGAACCGGCGCTACGTAGCGCCGCACACGGAGACTCGAGGCGACGGGGTGTTCGGTCGCAGGCAGTCGTGCCGAGCCGCCACTCTCGACGTCAACTCGGAAGGTGGGAAACTCTGGACTGCGTATCTTATACTGGCTGTTCCTGCCCGCACCCTGCTGACGGCTCAGTCTCTCAGAAAGGAAACAGACAACACATGTTTCCCACACGACATGTATGCGAGTTCGATATGCGTCCTAATATATATATCTCCCCTTCCTGTTTTCAATGCCTGTTTCCTCCCACCTCTCTGTCCACCTCTTCTCCTCCCCTCTTTCTGACCTACAGCCTTGTTTTTTGTTATTCCATACAGAGAATATATGTAAAAGTTCCACTGAATGTGCACTAGAATATCCTGTGAAAATTTAACTTTTAGAGATTTTCTGTAACAATGTTTCCCCTTTATGTATTACATATTTGTTTGCGCATTGAATGCATTAAAAAATAGGGATATAAAAACAGGCGAGTATTTGGCGTGCAACACGATTGTAATTTCAGAGCAATCGGTCAAAATCGTTTGAAGATTTACTACTTTGTACAAATGTACATTTACATTTTTATGTATGCAGCCAAGTGCAACAGCCGACACCGACAGAAATAAAAACTGCTTTGCGAGTTCTCGAGTAAGTGTTGCAGTGTAGGGCGCCGGTGGGAGTGAATACAGAGCCGGCGCGGTCGGTATCTCTGCAGAGCTGTCCCGTGCGAGCGGCCTGAGCCCACTCCAGCTGCTCGTCCTTCTCACCTCTCTGTCCCCCTCGACAATTTCTACTCCCCGCACTTCCCTCCGTTACCGAACTGACCGAACGTGTCCTTACCCACCGCTCGTGCCCTTCGGTCCGGTTGTGCCCAGTTCGAGTAAGTAGCTCCTCATTAGTTACCTGTTCTATTCGCCTAATATACAGTATCCTCTGTAGCTCACTTCAAAACTTTTATTATCTTCTCGTCTGAACTGCTTACTGTCACAGTTGACTTCTGTACGAGCCTACACTCCCGACTAGTGTCTTCGGAAAACATTTCCTGACACTTCAGGTTATCATCCCCTTTTCGGAAACATTTTTCTCGCTGTTGCCGGCCTGCATTTTATACCTCCAGTATTTCACTCATCTTCGGGTATCTTGTCCCCCAAATAATGAAACTCCTCAACTACTTTCAGTATCTCCTTTCGAAATTGAATGACCTGAGCGCCACCTAGTTTAATTTGAGTACATTCCGAAATTTCCTGGCAGATTTAAACTGCGTGCCGGACCGAGACCCGAACTCGGGAGCTCTGTCTTTCGGGGCAAGTCCTCTACCGACCGAGCTACCCAGGCACGACTCACGCCCCGTCCTGACAGGTAGTGGCAGAAGTAAAGCCGTGAGGACGGGGCGCGAGTCGTGCCCGGGTAGCTCAGTCGGTAGAGCATTGCCCCGAAAGACAGACGTCCCGAGTTCGGGTCTCGGTCCGGCACACAGTTTTAATCTGCCAGGAAGTTTCGTATCGGCGCACACTCTGCTGCAGAGTGAAAATCTCATTCCGAGTACATTGTGTTACCCCGTTTCGCTTCTGCCCACATTTCCGTTACGACCTCCTTTCGAGACTGTGTCTGTTCCGTTCGGTCACTCTTCGGAGTCCTTTGCCGCCTCTGACAGAATTTCGGTGTCGTCGCCAAACATCCGGTGTATTAACTTCTCCTTGTTCGACTTTAATAACCTTACTAAACTTCTCCGTTTTTTTTACTACCTGCTCAGCATACGGACCGAATAAAATTGGGGATTACTCCTGTCTCCACATCGGCCACTCGTCCGTGCCACCCGACTCCGATGACTGCAGTCTTATTTCCGTACGAGCTGCAGACGACCTCCGACTGCCCGTATTTTGTCCACGTTACCTTCGGAATCGATCTAAACGGCGGGACATTTGTAATGACAAAGGTGGAAGGTGGAAAAGAGAATCCGAACAAACTGTGGAGTACACTAGTATTCTCTCCTCAAACGACGAGTGGCCGACCTATCTCAGAGTTGTAGTGACAATGCAGACCAATTGGCACACCTCATAGCACTGCACTTCCATCGTATTTCCAGTTGGACCGGCCCTGGGTGCTGTTGGATGGGTTGAGATATTAAACTTGAAACTGTAAACAATTGTGCTGCTATCAAAGGTGTAGATTACTAGTCTACACATAGCAGGGATGCCAAGTCACACATTGGCACTACACAGAGACTGTCAAATGGTTAAGCTTTCGACCGAGAAGGCCTTCGTCAGAATGGGACAATGGGCATGTGCGCTCCCCCCCCCCCCCCCCCCCCCCTCAACCCTCCCCACCCACCCACCCACACACCCACCCACACCCACCCACACACACACACACACACACACACACACACACACACACACACACAACCGCAACTGCAACAAGTCTGGCCTTGGCAGCCACACACTGTGGTGATTTCGGTGAGGGATGTGTGTGTGGTGTTTAATTGTGGTGAAGGCCTTGTATTGTTTCCGTTCCTCGGGGTTCTGTCGTGAAAATATAAAATAGAAAATCTGATTGGGTTTTGAATTTTGATGGAATAAGTTACGGATAAGGCGGACTTCGTATTATTGATTGAGATAGTGCTGTAATTTGACCGTGCATGGCAGACCGGGTCGGCAACACTACAAAAAGCGACTGTAAGGAAATAGCATCAGAAATTAGTTGAAATTTACCTTATAAGTCTGTTAGAAACGTAGTATTAATTATAATATAGTCTTCGTGGCTGTCTTCTTAATTTTCTTGTAGTATGACCTGTTTTCATTGTTCTCCGTCTGTTGAAAATTTCTCTATGTTGTCACTGTCAGGATCAATTTACAAATTCGGGTATAACCATTTCGAATCACTATTGAAACAACTTCGTTTCGTAATATAATTTTAATTTCCACCCAAAAGCATATTTAACAGAGCGCCGAAAATACACGTCTTTCGTATGAAGACGAGAGAGAGAGAGAGAGAATGAGTAATCAATTAGTTGTTAAAAACAAACACCTACGCAAAAGTAAAAAGAAGAACAAAATTATTTATAAAAATCTGTCGCTGGCGCAGCGCTCTTCCGCATGCGCGATCGTAGATTATATCTTTGTATTGGCGGAGGCGCGGTGGTCAAAGTACCATTACAATGCCTCCTCTACTGACACGCTCCGCAAGCGAGCGTGGCAGTATAAGAAAATAAGAAATTCAAATATTACAAAGAACATTTCTGAGCACAATGCTCTTTGCATATCAGTCTTTGTATACAGTCTTTTTGGTGAGTATCTTCTTTAGGAGTCGTAACACTATTGTCTTTGAACTGCGGCGTATTATCGTTGCTTAGAACAGCGTTTGAATTCAGTTCACATGATTCGTGTTTGTAATGGAATTGATTCGAACAATAAATGTTCTATTATATTGCTCCATTATGTCTTTAAACGTAGTATCGGCTTCTGAGTGTGTGTGTACTGCCTGGATCTCTTGCGTGTGACTTGAAGAAAATCCAAAGTTTGTTCATTGTGTCAACACGAAATTGTGGTCTCCAGCAGCCGAATTTTGGTGGCGTCCACCGGGGTATAAATGGTCAATGAGGGCACAGGAAACACCTCACTGCCTACGACAGGTGATGAGCTTGTCCTTTACACCAACCTGAAGACCTGCAGGCTTCCACTACACCATACACTTCAAGGCATATTGACACTACGTAAATATTTCTTGACCAGTGTTCCATTACGTTGGTTTCTTCTTTGCATTTTCAGTTCCATTTATATGAATCATGTGCTACACGCACAAGTCCTTTGCAGTTCATTTACATCTCCTTAAAATACATTTATTGATATAATAAGTACATTAATATACAAATATTTACAATTAATCATTACATGAGATATTTACATTGTTGTCGTATAGTACATATACAGAATTAAATGAGAAATATAGTAAATTTTTACGTTACATTCAGTATCATTGTGCTGACATCTGAATTACATTACATTCAGATTGAAATATACATTTTATTTGTTGGCTCATTCCTTTTCCTTTCTTTCCTTTTTTGTTCCTTTCCCTTTCGTTACACTTGCAACATTTTAAAATAGTTTTGGCAACTCGCTAGAATATTCAACTTAAAATTCATCTTGCCTCCTGGAATAAAATTTACACATATTTCCAAGCTTCGAGACAGCCCTCTGTAGGAGGATAGGTTCATGGGATGGTTGCTAACTACTTCATAAATACTAGTAAAGTTATCTCCTACGGTGGACTACACAAAATAAAATATGATAGACAAAATACATGTTTACTTAATACAGTGGAAAATTTCCTATACCTAATACCGTTTCTGAGTGTGGTGTCCCCACTATTGCTGTTTCTAAGAGTGGTACCCCTCTATTAACGTTTCTAAGAGTGATGCCCCTGTAAATATCTTAAGATCCTACAAGTAAGTACATCAGTGTGGTAAGTGTATATATATATCTAGTTCAAGTCGATCATGTTCCTATAAAGTTTGTGTAGTACATTTCCTTCCTGTCTTGAGTATCAAGCTATATGAATAAATGTTTTTCTTAATGATATGAATATAATAGAGGGAAACATTCCACGTGGGAAAAATATATCTAAAAACAAAGATGATGAGACTTACCAAACAAAAGCGCTGGCAGGTCGATAGACACACAAACATACACACAAAATTCAAGCTTTTGCAACAAACGGTTGCTTCATCAGGAAAGAGGGAAAGATGAAAGGATGTGGGTTTTAAGGGAGAGGGTAAGGAGTCATTCCAATCCTGGGAGCGGAAAGACTTACCTTAGGGGGGAAAAAGGATAGGTATACACTCGCACACACATTCATCCGCATATACACAGACACAAGCAGACATGTTTGTATGTGTGTGTGTTTGTTTGTGTGTCTGTCGACCTGCCAGTGCTTTTGTTTGGTAAGTCTCATCTTTTTTAGATATAATGTTTTTCTTAATAAATAAATAAATCTTCTTCGTTCTTGTCAGATAATTGCTGCTGCGTTCCATGCTTTATATCCACTCTGTACCCACCTTGTGGTACCTGTAAAAGTTTATTCATAAATAAATATGTGTGTATGTCTCTCCATACTGTCAGATAATCACAAATTATATGATGTCAAATATTTCATGAACATGTAAAAATTTTTCTGAGGGAGGGATAAGAGTACGAGCCACAACAGAGGACTGACGTTTTGTTTTCTCCTTATTCTCCTTTCTGTTTAATTGTGTATTAGTTCAGTACAGCAAATGAGCTTTAATTATGCCATTATATGACTGCTAAATATGTTCTCTTAAATAATTCTTCCAATCTGAAGTGTCAAGCCTACATAACTCCGAAAATTTCATTACAAGTTCCCATTAGATTAGTGTTAAAGTGTTACAGATTTAAATCTTCTGGTATATTTTTAACAGTGGCTGCTGTAAATAATTCTTTCCACATAAATCTATACTTTCACCTTTAGTTATAAGAATATATAAGACATCACATAAGTTATTATCTCTGGGATACCAATCTCTCGGGTCTAGTGTAGCAGGGGATACAAGCCGTCGGCTTTGGACAATGACGTCACAAGTCGCCAGAGAGCAGTTTACCATTTTCGCTTTTTCTGTTATGTTTCAGTTTCGTTTTTTTACTGATTGCTTAATGAAGTGGATCTGTTTATTCTATCTCGTGAGATTTTTTTTTAAAAAGCCAAAAAACACTTATCAGCCACTGAAGGGGGCTACAACACTAAGAAGAATCGCTTCTCGATTGGCGACTTGTGACGTCATTCTCCAAAGCCGACGGGTTGTATCCCCTACTACACTAGTCCCAATCTTTCAATAAATAATATTCTTTCCACTACTTTCATTCTGTATTCCATGAGTACATCTGATATAGCGTTCAAATCTAGTTTCCCTCCTCTCAACATATTCTCAATTACTCATAACATTCTCACCTATCCATTATTCATTCGTCACAAAATAACATACTTATTCCTCAGCATTATATATATATATATATATATATATATATATATATATATATATATATATATATATATATATATATATACACACACACACACACACACACACACACACACACACACACACACACACACACACACACACACCCCCTCTTATTCATCATCACTTACTTTTTTACTTCAACAGTATTAATAATAATAATACCCTTTTCTAGTCTTATATTCCATTACTCCATATTACTATTTATCCTCTTATTAAACTAAAATTACATTCACTCTTATCAACATTACTATTATCACATGCCTCCTAAAGAAAATAATTCTTTTCAGTTGTCTGCCTCCTCTAATGTGTATATGCCTCAATAGCAACTCCTCTTATAACCAAATATCTTATTAGCTATTGGATGGTTCACAGTGCTTTCTAGACTTACCTGCATTCATTAGATTTTAAGTATCTGTATAATTTCAATGTAGGCCCATCATAACTGTATATCATATTAATTATCTTCTTCTTATTAGCTAACATTGTACTGCATGTATTTTTTCAAATGTCTGTGTGGATGTAGACCTCTGTGTTTATGTGTTAATGGATAATCTAATGAATAACAGCCAGGGTGTGGAATATTTGCAATTCGGTATGGTCCAGAGTATAAGACCTGCCATTTCCTGTTTAAATGTTTCAGTTTTGTGGGTTTAGGATGTGTTCTTAGTAAAACTAACTGATCAACTTGAAATGTTTGTGCTTTCCTGACACCTCTGTCATATTTCTGCTTTCTTTCCTTAGTTTTGTCACATAATGTTGTGTAAGCTTGTCTTACCTTTTCTTCTAAACTAATAGGATTTGTTGTTGCTGTAAATTTAGGTAGAGGGTCTGCCCATTCATTTCTCTCTGTTTTATCCATAATTAATTTGGTTGGTGTGTATCCAGTAGAAATGTGAGTTAAATTGTTCACTATTCAAATGGTGCTAAGTATTCTACCCATTTTGTGTGCTTCTCTGGTGTGTGTTCTCATAAACTGTCCAAATTCTCGAAATGTTCTTTCTACCGGGTTTCCTGCCGCGTGAACTCTAGAAATTAAAATACGTTTAACATTCTGTTCTTCAATAAAAGTCTTCCATTCTAAACTGGTAAATTATCCGTGATCATAACTTCAGGTTTTCCTATTCTTACAAAATAATCTGTTAATAGACGTCTGGTAATAGCTCTGGAAGAAACTGAACGTAAAGCATATAATTTTAAATACTTTGTGAAAACATCTAACACAGCAAGGATGTATGTTATTCCTCCACGTGCTTGATGATTGGGCCCTGCAATATCTAAAGAAATTAGCTGTACTGGCCTCTTAGGTATTATTGGATCCAATTCATTCATGCTTGTGTGATTAGAATATTTGGCTTTCTGGCATATGATGCATTTCCTAATATTCCTCAATACTCTTCGCCTTAAATTTGGAAAATAGCAGTATTGTATAATCTTATCTGTACATTTGGTTACACCAAAGTGTCCCCAAGTTCTATGTGTAAATAAAATAAAATCATCAACGTGAGCTTCAGGTAAGCAAACACACCAATGCTGTGATTCAGGGTTTCATCGGTGAAATAGTACTTCCTTGTGTGATGTGTAATATTTTTCAAGATGTGGGTCTGTTCCTGCACGTAATTTATTCTTTATCTGGATCCACCTGGGATCATTGTCCTGCAATATGGCTAACTTCCTGCACTTGTTTTTGTAGTAAGGTGCAAATGAACAGTCATACATGAGTAAAATTTTGAAATCTGGTGTTTGTTCTGTCACATCTGAAAATCCTTGTAGGCCTGTGGCAAACGACATAGAGCATCGGCTATAATGTTGGATTCTCCTTTTATATATATAATATCAAAATCATATTCTTGTAGTGATGCACACCAGCGTGCAAGACGTGGATGTAATAACTTGCATGATAGCAGGAAAGAAAGAGCTTGATGATCAGTATAAAGCTTAGTACGTTTTCCCCATAGAAAGTAGCGAAACTTGCGATATGCCCATACCATGGCAAGTGTTTCACGCTCGGTCACTGAATATGACTTTTCGCATTCAGTGAGCGTGCGGCTAGCAAAACTTATAGGTTTGATGACTGTTTGTTCATTTTCTACATGAATTTGGAATAAAAATGCTCCGAGCCCATAGGAACTTGTATCTGTTACTAGGCAAAAGTCTGACGTCATGTCAGGATGACATAACAACAGTGCATTTACTAAAGCATTCTTAATCGCTTCAAAATCTGTCTGACAGAACTCTATTTCCAAATATTATTTCTTTTGAGTAAAGATAGAAGATGTGGACTGTTAAGAAGGTGGTAGGGTACAAATTCCCTGAAGAATGGAGATAGACCAAGAAAGGCTTTGAGTTGTTTACGATTCTGTGGAATGGAAAATTCTTTATTGCATCAATTTTTCTTGAGTCTGGATAAATGCCTTCAGTTGATATGATGTGACCAAGGAATTTGATTTCTCTCCTCCCCAATTTCGTCTTTGATAAATTGATAGTGACACCTGCGTCAGAAAATTTAGTCAGAAGTTGCTTCAAAAGATTAACATGTTCTTCCCAAGTAGGGGTGGCAATGACAATGTCATCAACATAAACTGTGATTTGTGATAATTGCGGTCCAAGGACAGCATCTAAGGCTTCAATAAATACTCCAGCACTCACTCGTAGACCAAAGGGTAGAACACAACATTGATAACTATGTCCCTCACATAGAAATGCAGTGTATTTATGGCTGTTTTTATGGAGGTTCACCTGCCAAAACAATGGGCGTAGGTCGATATTGGTTAAATACTGTACATTATGAAATTTTGAAAGTTGTTCTTCCAAATTTATAACTTTGTTAATTTCTCGTGCGTCCAGCACTAACCTTACACTACCATCCTCTTTATGAACTGCTAGGATCGGACTGCAATATGGTGAATGTGACCTTTCAATGATACCCCAAGCTTGCATTTTTTCAATCTCTTTCAAAACTGCGGGTTTCTTTGACCAAGGAATATTATAATATGTTCTACAGTATGTTTTGTGTGGTTTAACATCCATCTCATAAGTATAGCCTCCAATAATTCCAGGTTTCTCCACAAATACCTCAGCAAATTGCTGCAAAACTTCAAGTAATTCAAGTTGTTCCTTCGTCAGATATTGAGATTCCGTGCATTTCTCATATAAATCATTAGATTTAATTCCCTGAGATACAGCTTCATTAAAAGTTAAATCACATGTTTGTTGCTGGTGGATACACAAAATGTAACTGTTCAAACTTACCTTGTTTACTATTTAAGTTTTTACCCTGTGTTAACTCTGTTGTCAGTTGTTGTTGGTTTGCGGTTAAATGACATTTCCCTTTTCCTTAATCTATGATTGCTTGATAGTCATTCAAAAAGTCAATTCCTAATATGCAATGCATAACTAATTTATCTACTACCAGAGAACTGTAATTGAGTGGTATATTTGAAAATGTGAAGTTAATGAGAGCTTGAAATTTCACATTCTTTGATTTGTTACCGGTGGCACTTATAATGTGACAATTCTGTACTGGCAATGTTTGTATGTTCATTATTTGTTTGAGTTCATTTTATAAAGACATTGAAATGACACTTGCTGCTGCTCCTGTGTCTAACATTACTTCCACTTCATAACTACCAATCATAACTCGTGTTACAGCCTGAATAATCTTTGTTTTACTGGTACTGTTAAAATCTACATCCTGATATAATTCCTTTTCTATTTTCTTACTGTCATCATATCAGAGAAAACACATCGTCTGTTCCGTTGCGCTCTGCTCCCTCTCGAACATAACTCGAGCGCTTAGCTCGGTCGTCGTTCGTTTTCCAGCAAATTCGGTTGTTGCTGCGGGTTGGGTACATTGCCCAACTCAATAATATTTACATTTGTGTTGCGCGTGACCCAAGTATCAGCTGTTTAGTTGTTGACATTATCTCGCGTCGCATTGGGAGTTCCGTTAGGTAGGAATTGAGGGTTGCTGTATTGCATGTGTCGTGGCGGTGGTCCATTGTGATTTCCCTATACATTATTTCGCCCATGACTGTAACTGGTATTGTCATTACTGTTATTCCTGCAATACATGTTTGGATGTTGTTGTATGTTGTTTCTCTGAAAATATCCTGGATGGTACCTGTTATCCTCTCTTCTTTGATCTCTATGATTTTGGTTCTTTCTTCTGTTGTTATTTTGAATGTAACTGTTATTGTTCCAATTGTAATTACTGTTCGGATAACCATTATAGTAATAATTTCCGTTTCCTTGCCAATGCTGCGAGTTGTTTCTCCTAATATTGAATGGATTTGTCCCAATGTAGTGTGAATTGTTTGTTTTTTTGTGGTGTCGGAGACGGATTCCAATAGCCTCTGTCATTTCTGTTGTTGTGTGTACGCGAATTTCTTGGATAGATCGGATACAATTGATTGAAATTCCTGATCTCATTTTTGTAAACATCATCTATCTCACCAACATAACTGAAAAAATTCTTTATGTTGTCCTCGGACATTCCTATTAATTTATCATGGTAAGGAAATGGTAAGTGGCTTTTAAGTGTTCTAATTACATCTGGTAAATCTGCTGGTTTTGTCCAATGTAATGTTTTGTCTAGGTAGCGTTCAAAGTATTGTCGTAAAGTCTCTTTCTTCGGGTTGTAAATTTCTGGATTGTATACTTCTCCTTTTAAACTTTGCTGGTCTGTGGTCGACCAGAATTCCTCAAGAAATGCTTGTTCAAACTGTTCAAATGTTAAACATCGTCTTTTCATTGCTGCTTCCCACTTAGCTGCTCTTCCACGTAACAAATTTGTAACATATCGAATTTTATCAGCTTCTAACCAATGTCTTGGGAAAATACCGTCAAAAGAGCGGGTGAAAACAATCGGATGCACTTTGTCTCTCTCATGACATGAAAATGTCTGAAAGTATCCATGTCGTACTAATGTTTCATCAGCTACTCCCGATGGTATTATGGGTCCTGCATTTTGTGTCAAACTGTGCATAGTATGTGGTGATGTCTGATAGTAATTTTGATCTTGTGGTAGCATTGAAATGGTTCATTGGGATTTGTATCACTCATTGGTAATCCTATTTTCGGCTGTGTGCTGGGTCTAGCATTATTCGGATTCTCATTTGTGTTTTGGTTGCCTGTTATGGGTTTTGATATCACTGACAAACTTGGTATTACATTACGTACCTCTTTGCCTGAATATTATCTGTTTCTCCCTTTGCTTGTTCCTTTGTCTTGTCTAAAATGATCTGTGTCGTTGTCTCAAACTTCTCATCTAAATAATCATCACATAATTTGCATCCATGTACAAGTTTCTCTGCTAGAGTTGTGTCATTCTTTAAAGATGCTAGATCTGCTCTGTCTTCAAGTTTTTCTAACTTTTCCTGTAAGGATTTCTGCTCCAATGTTACATCATTTAATCTGTCTGAAAGGCCTGTAATCGTCAGGTCTAAGTGTTCTTCGTTTGTTTTTACGGAATTGTGTGTGTGTGTGTGTGTGTGTGTGTGTGTGTGTGTGTGTGTGTCGTAATTCGTCAACTTGGATACTGGTTTTCTGTTGTTCAAAAACTACTGTTAACAATATCTCATTACATCATTGTAAGTCAATTTTTTTCTCGTCACTGAATTCCACAAATACCTTTTCTTGTCACGTAACCTTGTCTGATAAGTCAGTAAATTTCCTTCCAAGACTAATGGTGGTTTCTGTCGAGCCGGCAATTTGTCTCGATTGTTTTTCAAAATTTTGTTTTCCGCGGAAACAATTTCTACGTGTCTAGCGCCCATCTTGTGATTTTTCGTAATTAACTGCAAATAAAATTTTCCAATGGCAAAAAAAAAAAATTTCAAAATATGATATGTTGAAATCTGAAATTTCTCTTATGGAAATGGCTATTTCTATATGATTTTTTAATTAGAAATTGAATTATTAAACTGGTACTGAAATTTCCCTCTCACAAATAAATGACTGTGAATATGCTCTTCACGTATCATTTGCAATAATAGTAAATCAATTTTAACTACAATTTAGAAAAATAATTTTGAAATAGATGGATTGGCATAAAGGAAGTACAGATGACTGCTTGAAACTGGAAAAAATATAAATTTCTGTACTCACCAGTTTTCTTTTGTTCTTCAGTCTTATGTTGCAAATGTTTTTTTAACAAATTAATTTCCTCAGCATGAAAATGAAAATTAACACGAATTAATAACAGGGAAAACAATATTGTTGTAAATTTCATGCATGTAACATTACAATTGAAATGAATGAGAACTAGTCCAAATTCATTTTCTGATGCTATTAAGTGATTAAAATTAGATAGTATGACCAAAATTTATAATAAATGCACTTGCATCACGGATATTGTAAGTCCTGTCACGGTTGCCAATTGTAGTGTTTCCTTTCCTCAGGGTTCTGCTGTGAAAATATAAAATAGAAAATCTGATTCGGTTTTGAATTTTGATGGAATAAGTTACGGATAAGGCAGACTTCATATTATTGATTGAGATAGTGCTGAAATTTGACCGTGCATGGCAGATCGGGTCGGCAACACTACAAAAAGTGACTGTAAGGAAATAGCATCAGAAATTAGTTGAAATTTACCTTATAGGTCTGTTAGAAACGTAGTATTAATTGTAATATAGTCTTCGTGGCTGTCTTCTTAATTTTCTTGTAGTATGACCTGTCTTCATTGTTCTCCGTCTGTTGAAAATTTCTTTACGTTGTCACTGTCAGGATCAATTTACAAATTCGGGGATAACCATTTCGAATCACTATTGAAACAACTTCGTTTCGTAATATAATTTTAATTTCCACCCAAAAGCATATTTAACAGAGCGCCGAAAATACATGTCTTTCGTATGAAGACGAGAGAGAGAGAGAGAGAGAGAGAGAGAGAGAGAGAGAGAGAGAGAGAGGGGGGGGGGGGGAGGCAGGTATTATTGGTAGTGGAACATCTACCTTCTAACCCCCCCCCCCCCCCCCCCCCCTCCAGCACGGGTGGCATCAAATTTGTATTTTGAAATGAGATGCCCATTTTATTCCATATTCATATTCTTTCTTAAAAAATACGTACTGTATACTCGGACCACTGTTTCCCCTCTCGTGGTGGGTGGTGTCATAATTCACAAATATCGAGTGTTCCGGTTTTTCCAATTAAGAATCGATGCGTTTGATTGTTTGTTTCATTTACGATGGAAATGTAAACCTCTGCATTCAGAGGTTACTCAAATGTGCCAAATGTGGTTCTACAGTACTAACGATACGGCGCGACACTGACATTTCTGTAAAATGAGCCGGTCGTACGGTAATGTAGACGGTGACCGAATTCGGTGTGCGTGTCTGACTGCTGTGACACTCGCACCGGCAGAGTGCAAACTGCCACGTCTGTAACGAGGTAAAACGTCCGGGAAACGGTAGCGACACGCCTGCCTGCCACCGATACTCGCCGACGTCGTGCACGGCGACGGCGACGGTGTCGGCCGAGGGGAAGGGAAATGTCACCGATCCCGACCGTACTTTATTGTACAGTCAAATTTTCGACACTGAAGTAAATTTCAAACACAAATATGAAACGTTAGAACACAAAACACATCTGTTATCAATTGCAAAAAGACACGCACTGATTGCAAAACACCGGTTCGAGTGAACTGTACGTATTTTGTCGGTGTAGAATCTGAACGTGCAACGAAAGTGGGTTTCTGATTTAAGAATATGGTGTCGACCCCTCCCACGCGGCACGTAGCCACTCGGAGCACTTACGTATGCCCCCGTTACTAATATCGGCGTTTCACCTATGACCCTTTTCTCGTACGGTGCACCATTTTGAGATACTTTGTAGTTTAGAGTTAAAACAGACATCCTGTGTTGTAAGATATTTGCACTCTCTCTTTTATCTATTTTTGGTCACGCTCCCACTCTGTCGGCAGTGGTGCGGACGGACAGCCCCGACAATGACTCCGCCTTCTCGGACAATGTATCGATGCTCTCCAGCGAGAGTTCGGCGTCCAGCGGCGGCAGCGGCGGGCGGGTGGTGGGCGCGTCCGGAGCCGCCGATCCCGGGAAGACGGGGCAGCCCGTCTCGCCGACGTCGCAGGTGAGTGCAGGCGCCGCTAGGCTGAGGCCGTCACCCTGGCGCTCGCTCGTGTCGCGCGCTCCCGGCAGTCGGTACGACGTGCTGGAAACTGGAGTGTCCGTTTCGGGGTCACCTCTGCCATGTCAGTACTACGTGAAACACTCGCTCCACCTGGACTGTTCGATTCGTCAGTACACTGTCGGGTGTGACATTTTGACTGCATCTGTGAAAACATTTTAACACAAATACGATACGAAATGAGAGGTGAGGTTTATCTAAATACAGTTATGTAAACGTAACTGCTCTTCCGTTATTGTGTGTACGGAGTGAGACGTCACTCGTAAATGTGACGAGAGGCGTGTGCGGTACTGTTAAAACTCGGATAAATAAGGAAAAGTATACAGTTGTCAGAACACGAGGACGTACGTAATGTGACGGTACTGTACTGTAAGTCGTCATTAAAATACGTACGGCAGTCGCCCACACCTTCGTACGTCGCGATTCTTCTGTCGTGTAATCTGTCGGTACCGAGGTGCGTAGCGATCCGACAGTGTTCGCCCTGGCGGACATTGTCCGACGACTGTCTCCGCGTAAGCGGTATATAGTGTGCCGACTTAAATACGCGAGGTTTACTCTCGGGCCTTTGTGAATTTTGTGCAGTTCATTTTCACATTTTCTATATTTGCAAATTTTCGACAGCTTTGAAGTGAAAGGACTGAGACGTACGACATTAGGTAATACTGTAGTCGGTGCGTGCTATACGGGGGTGTTGGTGACTGTCGTGACTGGTACCTCGCCGATAGCTGAGGGTACGGGAAGTGGCTGCAGTGCAGCCGCCTCTTGTGGCAGATACGTGTTCCTATTCGTACGTATTAATGTTTTAACAGTACAGCAGGGGGTCTCGCCTGGTTTACATGTGACAGTAAGCTTTGTATTTTAATGGTAACATTTTAATATTTAATTTGAGGAACCCACTAGTAGAAGACCATTATGTTTTGTGTTGTGCCATCTTGGTTTTTTCGTAGTAGACTCCTGTCAAACACTTCCGTGTACACATCTCGAACTGTTACAGGAAAGTGTACTTCAAAGTTTCACATTTGACAGAATATTAAAGGAGTATTAAAAAGCCTAACAACAACAACAATAATAATAATAATAATAATAATAATAATAATAATAATACACCCCGTGGAGGCCCGGGAAAAGAATAAGCCTCCGGTATGTTCTGCCAGTCGTAAAAGGCGACAAAAAGAACAAACCACTAATAGGGCTAACCCCCCTTTTACTGTGATTAGTTGGTTCAGGACAGAACTAAAGAAGCCTCGGACAAGCGCCGTCATGGTCGGGGACGACGCTTTAACCCTATGCCCGCCCACAATGGTAACGACACTGCTAGCCAACTGGAAAACGATTCAAATCCAAATAGAGGTGTTTTGCAGGACATGCTTCCTGCAACCACCCTAGAAGGAAAACAAAGACACAGGATGAGATGGTCAAATGAAGTTAATCGACACCTCGTGTTCTGTTATTACCAAGCAACAAACCTAGGAACCAACACAACTGGATACAGATCACAAGTATACACAACATTTATTACCAGATACCCAGAAATAAAATTTTTAAGAGAACAATGACTAGCTGATCAGATCCGTGTAATAATAAAAAATAACAGGATACCCCAGTCAGAATTAGAAAACATCAAACAACAAGTACAACAAATACTAGAACAAAATAATGTGCAATCAGAAGAAGAAGAAAATACAGTAATGGACTCAAACATCCCAGAGCAAACAAACAAAGAACAACACGCATCAATTAAACAATCAGAGGAAAACAAAATCTTAAGACAGCCACCAGAACAAGCACAAATAGAACACGAAGTGACACACATGTTAGATATAGAAGAGAAATTTCAGCTGACATATATAGAATACAAAGACACAAATACAGACATTAGACCATTCTTGCATAGACCACCAAATAACCCACAAGTCGAAACAACAAATACTACTATCAACACAATCACACACAACAAAGTAAATGAAAATACAACTATGGAAGAGTTACAACTACTGGTTTATGTAGGAGCACTCACTACACTAAATATACACACTAGGCAGAGATCAGAACCAACCAACACACAGAAGAAACCCACAAAACCAGCACGGCAACACAGGCTACAGATCAGAATAGAAAAACTGAGAAAAGACATCGGACAGCTAACACAATTTATAAGAAATGAAATATCAGACAAAAAACGAAAAAGGTTAGGTAAAATCTCACAACAAGAAGCGATAGAGCAATTAGATGAAAAGAAGCAGACATTACAAGCATTGGCCAAACGACTTAGAAGATACAAAAAAAGTGAAAATAGAAGGAAACAAAACCAAACATTCAACACAAACCAAAAGAGATTTTACCAGACAATAGATAACACACACATTAAAATAGACAATCCACCAAACATAACAGGCATGCACGGTGGACACAAGCAGAAACAGACTCATACAAGATGATACCACAAATGCCTGAAGTGATAGTTTTTCAACATGAAGTCACACAAGCAGTTAATTCTACTCACAATTGGAAAGCCCCTGGAAAAGATAAAGTAGCAAATTTCTGGCTAAAGAAATTCACCTCAACACATTCACATCTAACTAAATTATTTAACATGTATCTAAAAACACAGATGATGTGACAGAAATTAATGACACATACAACGCAGAACAAAATTATAAATGAAGAACAAAAAGGCTGTTGCAAAGGAGCACGAGGATGTAAAGAGCAACCGATAATAGATGCAGAGGTGACATATCAAGCTAAAACCAAACAAAGGTCACTACACTATGCATACATTGATTACCAAAAAGCTTTTAATAGTGTACCCCACTCATGGTTACTACAAATATTGGAAATATACAAAGTGGATCCTAAATTGATACAGTTCCTAAATATAGTAATGAGAAATTGGAAAACCACACTTAATATCCAAACAAATTCAAATAATATCACATCACAGCCAATACAGATTAAGCGTGGAATATACCAAGGAGACTCATTAAGTCCTTTCTGGTTCTGCCTTGCTCTGAACCCACTATCCAACATGCTAAATAATACAAATTATGGATACAATATTACTGGAACATAACCAAACAAAATCACACATTTGCTATACATGGATGATCTAAAACTACTGGCAGCAACAACTCAACCAGTTACTAAAGATAACAGGAGTATTCAGCAATGACATAAATATGGCTTTCGGAACAGTAAGAAAAATAGCATAGTCAAGGGAAAACACACTAAACAAGAAGATTACATGTTGGATAACCACAGTAACTGCATAGAAGTGATGGAAAAAGCAGATGCCTATACGTATCTAGGGTACAGGCAAAAAATAGGAATAGATAATACAAATATTAAAGAAGAACTAAAAGAAAAATATAGACAAAGACTAACAAAAATACTGAAAACAGAATTGACAACAAGAAACAAGACAAAAGCTATAATTACTTATGCTATACCAATATTGACCTACTCATTTGGTGTAGTGAAATGGAGTAACACAGACCTAGAAGCACTCAATACACTTACACGATCACAATGCCACAAATGTAGAATACATCACATACATTCAGCAACAGAAAGATTCACATTAAGCAGAAAGGAAGGAGGAAGGGGATTTATCGACATAAAAAACCTACATTATGGACAGGTAGACAATTTAAGAAAATTCTTTCTAGAACGAGCAGAAACTAGCAAAATACACAAAGCAATCACTCATATGAATACATTGGCTACTCCACTGCAATTTCATAACCACCTCTACAACCCTCTAGATCACATAACATCAACAGATACGAAGAAGGTAAGTTGGAAAAAGAAAACACTACATGGCAAGCACCCGTATCCTCTAACACAGCCACACATAGATCAAGACGCATCTGACACATGGTGAAGACAAGGCAATGTATACAGTGAGACAGAAGGATTCATGATTGCAATACAGGATCAAACAATAAACACCAGATATTACAGCAAGCACATTATTAAAGATCCCAATACCACAACAGATAAATGCAGACTTTGCAAACAACAAATAGAAACAGTAGATCACATCACAAGCGGATGTACAATACTAGCAAATACAGAATACCCCAGAAGACATGACAATGTAGCAAAAATAATACATCAACAACCTGCCATACAACATAAACTAATACAACAACACGTTCCCACATACAAGTATGCACCACAAAATGTACTGGAGAATGATGAATACAAATTATACTGGAACAGAACCATTATAACAGATAAAACAACACCACATATCAAACCTGACATCATACTCACCAATAAAAAGAAGAAATTAGCACAACTAATCGAAATATCCATACCCAATACAACAAATATACAGAAGAAAACAGGAGAAAAAATTGACAAATACATCCAACTGGCTGAAGAAGTCAAGGACACGTGGCATCAGGATAAAGTTGACATTGTACCAATTAAACTATCAACTACAGGTGTCATACCACACAATATCCACCAGTACATCAACGCAATACAGCTACATCCAAACGTATATATACAACTACAGAAATCTATAATTATTGATGTGTGTTCAATTACCCGAAAGTTCCTAAATGCAATGTAACATATATCTCTTGATCAAGGTCCGCGTCACTTTCCATTTTTAACCAGACATAACGTCTGATAAAGGAAGGAAATAATAATAATAATAATAGATTATTATTATTATTATTTTACAAAAGCCAGTATATTAGTCCAATAAATTTCAGCAGTAACTAAAAGAAGGTACTATATGTGCCATCCTTTAGCTTTCTTACGGACTTCGAGAGGGGGATCAAATATTGCATTACATCACTGTTTGATTGAGATTCTTTTCTAACCTAGAGGCATTTAGTGAAGATTTTGGTTTCTTTATAGAATGAAATGGCTAGTAGGTAATAAGTCACAATGATTTGCAGTAAGATTTTTTCTACCTGCACAATAACATGAAACTGTGAAATTGTCTTCACTACAGTTCAAATGAAAATGCTTTATAGATGCAGGAAATTGCCACGCACCTACGGTACTAAAATCTCAAAAGCACTGAGACTGTTTTGTGACACGGGAGATAGTAGTGCCACAATTTTTACTGTAGCAGACCTGCACACACTTGAGTATTCACCTTGGAGGTCTTTTGAAGATGAAGTAATTGTGTCAGCTAAAGTTGTTCATTTTTGAAAGAATTGAGTGAAGTATAAGAAACTGAAAATCATTAGATTCTGTGCAAAATTATTACTCTAAAAGAAGTGTGCCCATCATAAAAATGGGTAGCCACAGAAATATTGTGGAAAATAAGTGAAGGAAAACTAGCATATTAAAAAAAATTATATGCCTGTCCTTTCTCGTTTAAAAAAGGGGGAGGGTTGCTCTCTATTTATTGTTAAGTTGGAGCAGGAAGCCACCGAAGGGAAAATCCGAGGAAAAATTGAAGGACAAAAAAAGGTCAGAAATGTTCGTTGCAGCTAATGTCATTTTGTTCATTAGTGTTTACTTTTATTTTATTTGTGTCACTCCACATTTTATTCAAGCTCCGACCACACAGATACAAAAATGATTCCATAAGTTATGTAGAAAAAGAACTAGAAACAAACATTACTCTTTACGACACGTACGAAGCTCGGAGATGTCCGCCTTTCTTGCCAGGTGGGGCGCTAGTGCAACAATTTTGTCTGAACTGTTTGTGACACTGTGGTTAAGCTGACTTTGTAACAGTTCCAGTTTTTTTCTTTTTTTAAGAGTATGTGTAATGCATTTGTTTACTTAGCAGGGTTACCCAATTGCACTTTCTTTCTAGTGGTCAGCACTGTATGTGAAATGAGGCAGAGGTAACACAAAACTGAAAAATTAGTGACAAAAAACAGTAACTTTTGGTCCAGTGACGTTTGGTTGACCATTTTTAAGTGTTTTAATTGTTTTATATGTGAATGCCCTATATTTGAGAAGTACAAAACAGTTTTTGAAAATAATTTATCTTGAACCTTTAGTGGATGGCAGCCATTTTTATTTGTTGGCACATGACAATTTTTCAGTCTGTAGACATTAGCGAAAATTTGAATATCTCTGCACTGGTTTAAGTTACATCATTGCAATTGACATGATTGCTTTTAGAAAAGTGTCCTCTACAACATTGTCTATTACTCAAAACACACTAAATTAAAAAATAACCAGTCAAAATGAGCTCCAAAGTTTGGTATCCAAATTTTGAAAAATCCACTTTTTAGGCCCAAAAATAACAAACAAGAAGTGATTTATGAGTGTCTACTTTTTACCTATAGTTAGATATCATATACTACTAGCCTCATATAGAGAAAGAACACTTAAAAATGTTTCCTTAATTTTTTATGAATTTTTCAAATTCGAAGTTTTTTTTTTTTTTTTAATTTGGCGTTAGTTATCTCGCGTGGGACTGCATATAAAAATATGATTGTTGAACAGTTTGTACACCTACATGAGAGCAACATATTGTAAAAAGTTCAACATTGATATCTGACTCTGAACAAAGGTATGAATTTTTGAAAATGAGGAAATAATTCACATTTCTCTACAACTGATCTTATGGCTGTTGCCTATTTAAATCGGTTATTGTTTCATTGTAATAACATTTAATTGTGACATACATTTAGTTAACACTATCTCCAAATATTCATTTTGTTCATTTATTTTTAATAATACAATCGGAGCTTTCACTTTTGTTCTATGGTAATAAAAATGCCCATTTACGTTTAGGTTAATTGTCAATAAAGAAGTACATTATTGCTGGGTGTGGCATCTGCAGTGTTACGTGGCTTTATGCTTAATTACAGTCTTACTATTTTATCAGTTGATTTGTTTTCACCACGTAATGCCCGCAGTCTACGTCCTCCTTCGATGCTGAGCGATGTATCACTTTTCGTTCTGATGCCGCAACTCTTCCTTTCCTTTATCTTTACTACTTTTTATCTATATCGATGATGAACTATTGGTTTTACATTTTAACAACTTTTTAATAACTGGAAGTATTACAGGCATCGGGTCCCACCTAATGTGTCACCCGCCTATACGTTTTACACGAACCTTTCGAAACTCGATCAATCTGTTTACAAAGAGGAAGGAAAATATCTCTTCCTTTGACGTCGTCCGACGCCGACATAGGAAGCTGGACACCCTTGCGGCCCGGGCTCTTCCTCGGCTCGCAGTAGTTTGCGGCATTCGTTTTATTCCTCGCCCACTTGCCGCTACGTCGAACTTCCGTGGTGATCGTCGTGCGACGTCTTCCACGTTATCTGCAACATAAATAAACTTTCTTCCCATAGTATTTCTGAAAACCCAAAAACAAACTTAAAGAACATAATAATAATAACTGTTCTTAAAATTATTTGTATAAGTCTTGGTCGCTTTAATTGAGGGGTGGGACAGGCCTAAACCACATTGTTGTAGTCAGTGTGTTCTGAAACCTCTGTTAGAGTGGATGTACTTACTTCATCGAGAGTGTAAAATGTGTTATGTGCTTTGTTCTGTGTGTAATTTGTAATTAGTTTTGAGAGATTAACTGGAATGCAATAACATGGATGAACAGTGCTCTGTTGGACAGATAGCAAGTGAAGTGTGCCACGAAACAGTTTACAGTTCAGTTTCAAAAAA
This sequence comes from Schistocerca americana, assembly GCF_021461395.2. Taxonomy (NCBI): domain Eukaryota; kingdom Metazoa; phylum Arthropoda; class Insecta; order Orthoptera; family Acrididae; genus Schistocerca; species Schistocerca americana. The sequence continues at coordinate 206,935,540 of NC_060129.1, read as the reverse complement.
CTTGAAAATGTCTGACTTTGATGAAGTTAGACAAACTTTGTTTAAATTTTGAGTACGTTCTTCTGTAGCACCGGTGTGTGAGTATCATGAGAAGAAATATATTCTGAAGTACAACCACATTTTTGGAAGAAACTGCCGTGATCCACTTTTAAAGTTCATAAAAAGCCTATTACTAAAGGTTTGAGGAAAGTAAAACTTGAACATTGTAGGAGGTACAACAAAATGTGAAGTAAAGCCAGCCTACAAAGACCAACCACAGACCAAATTCTCACAATACAGGACACGTATGCCTTTCTCAAGGATAATATTAAAGGCGTTACCTATTTTCTGATTGAGAACGAAAGAAGTGGTTCTGCGTATGAAAATGACACTCCAAACCAGATTTGAAAACTGTAGAGCAATAAAAGGAACAAGGCATTTCCACAAATTCCTTGGCACTGCAGAAAACTTAGTTCGATGCTGTGTAATATCAGAAACCGAAATTTATGAGGGTCATTGTGTCAGTAAATTTAAATCTCTTTCTTTAATGTTGAATGACATAGTGGCATGTGTGTCTGATGGACAGTGGTGGCTTGCAGAGGTTGAAAGTCTGCTAGTGACAAAGTCTGGATACCAATGACAAATGTTTTAAGGAAACTTTCAGTGCTCGAACTTACAACAGCGACTGGTGGGTCTTATTGTATATCGCAGAAGCTGTCTGAAGAAATGTGTGTTCTTAACATTCACCACCAAATTTAGGAACAGTCGCATCTCGAAGGATGTTAATTGAAAATATTTCTTTTAAGCAGCCTATGTAAAAATAATATAAATGTTAATTTCAGTGATGTTTCCACTTTTTGTATATAATTCAGTACCTCAGTTCAATAATAATTGATTATATCCCGCCAATATCACACACGAGTAGGCAACTGCCGTAAGATCGGTTGTAGAGTAATGTGAATTATCTCCTCATTTTCAAAAATTCATATCTTCGTTCAGTCAGATATCAGTGTTGAAATTTCTACAGTATGTTGCTATCACATAGGTGTACAAACTCTGCAAAAATCATATTTTTATATTCAGTCCCACCTGAGATAACTAACACCAAACTTTACAAAAAATCAAAATTTTCAAATTTCAAAAATTCATAAAAAATCAAGGAAACATTTGTAAGTGTTCTTGCTCTATATGACATCTAACTATAGGAAAAAAATACTCTCATAACTCACTCCTTGTTTGTTATTTTTGGGCCTAAAAGTGGATTTTTGAAAATTTGGATACCAAACTTTGGAGGTCATTTTGACTGGTTATTTTTGAAATTAGGGTATTTTCTCTAATAGACAATGTTGTAGAGGACACTTTTCTATAAACAATGGTGCCAATTGCAATGTTGTAACTTAACCCAGTGCAGAGATATTAGTATTTTTGCTAACGTCTCTAAACTGAAACATTGTCACGCGCTTACAAACAAAAATGGCCACCAGTCAGTAAATGTGAAAGGTAAATTTTTTTTAAAGAACTGTTTTGAACTTCTCAATTATAAGGTAATCACATACACAAAATTAAAATATTTAAAACGGTCGAGCGACCGACTTAATTTTTGTCGGACCACTTCATTTTATTAACAAAAAACTGCACTCTGACCTCTCTCGCGGCAGCCGCATCTCGGGTGGGGAGCGGTACTGACCGATTCGGTGTCGCAGATGGACGTGGCGAGCCGCGCCAAGGCGGAGAAGATAAAGATCGCACTGGAGAAGATGCGGGAGGCGAGCGTGAAGAAGCTCTTCATCAAGGCGTTTGGCGGCGACGGCAGCTCCAAGAGCCTGCTGGTGGACGAGTCGATGACGGCGGGCCACGTGGCGCGGCTGCTCGCCGACAAGAACCACACCGCCATGGACCCGGGCTGGGCCGTCGTCGAGCACCTGCCCGAGCTGCACATGGGTAGGTGGACCGGCGAGGCACATTCTAGAACTGAGCCGCAGTAGCGAAAGGGATTACTAGCTTCTTGCAATATGGTGAAAACTGCACTAGCCGAATTTTTTGTGTGATATGTTGTTGTTGTTGTTGTCTTCGGTCCTGAGAGTGGTTTGATGCAGCTCTCCATGCTACTCTATCCTGTGCAAGCTTCATCTCCCAGTACCTACTGCAACCTACATCCTTCTGAATCTGCTTAGTGTATTCATCTCTTGGTCTCCCTCTACGATTTTTACCCTCCACGCTGGCCTCCAGTACTAAATTGGTGATCGCTTGATGCCTCAGAACATGTCCTACCAACCGATCCCTTCTTCTTGTCAAGTTGTGCCACAAACACTCCTTCTCCCCAATCCTATTCAATACCTCCTCATTAGTTATGTGATCTACCCATCTAATCTTCAGCATTCTTCTGTAGCACCACATTTCGAAAGCTTCCGTTCTCTTCTTGTCCAAATTATTTATCATCCACGTTTCACTTCCATACATGGCTACACTCCATACAAATACTTTCAGAAAAGACTTCCTGACACTTAATCTATACTCGATGTTAACAAATTTCTCTTCTTCAGAAACGCTTTCCTTGCCATTGCCTGTCTACATTTTATATCGTCTCTACTTCGACCATCGTCAGTTATTTTGCTCCGCAAAGAGCAAAACTCCTTTACTACTTTAAGCATCTTATTTCCTAATCTAATTTCCTCGGCATCACCCGAGTTAATTCGACTACATTCCATTATCCTTGTTTTGCTTTTGTTGATGTTCATCTTACACCCTCCTGTTTGATATAAAGAAACAAAAAGTTCAGTAATAAATTGATCGAGTGAGTACGGGGAATGGAGCATTGTAAGTCCACGTTTTTCGCTATCAAATAATCATTTTGCATCGGCCAGTATTGTGTCGATGAGGAAGGATGAGACATTTACGGTTGTTTGTCCTGATTTTATTGGTGGCTCTTCCTCTTCTCCTGTTTACTTCATGGGTCTGCACAGTTGCACAGGTTGAAGCAATGTTGCTGGCAATTGGTGGCCGTATGCCCTCCCCAATGTCATCACTTCCCTCTGTACTTGATCTGTCTGCAACTAGAGTAAAATTTGTGTTTGAGTGTGAGAAGATTTTTCTAGAGGCAGGATGTGGGAACTGACGCGATTCATCTACACTGACTCGGTTGAAGATACCTCGGGTGTAAATGTATGTATGGTAAACAGTGATACCTTCAGTACAGATCGGGTGAGGCCGTGAGCGACGGGGCCGGTAGACGGGAGGGATACGTACGTAATCTGCGAGAAGTCGTGAATTTGGGTAGGACGGGAAGCACGGTCTGATAGCAGAAGTTGCGGAGGTGATAGGTCGCGTAAAGTGGGAAATTCGTGTCGGAATCTCGGCTCCGCACAAATTTTCACTCGTCGCTGTCGGATTTATTTCGGTACCCGTTTGCGGCCGATGTCGGTAGCTTCTCTTTCGTCGAGAGAATACTTTTAGCTTAGTGGTTTGGGATAGCTGCGGTGCCCACTTGTGCAAAGGCTGCAGGCTGTCGTCTGCGCCGTCACTGTAAATGGGATCGGCTGCCGTATTCGAAAATCTCGCCATCCGGGAGCGACGTGCGAAAAAATGTGAAACCTGTAGGCGCTCGTTGTGCAGTGCACACAGAGAACATCACGACTTCTGAAAGAAATGGTGCCATTTGTTTTGGAAACATCGGACATACGTCCCTGGTGGGGATGAAAGTGGAACGAGATAATTACTGCAGGTGAAGGTTAATGACGCGACTGGCACAGTTCAGCGTTTCACAATTACAGAATCGTCAGCTAGTTTCCTCTCTGATATCGCAGACAACAGTTCTACAGATTTGTGGCCGATAAGGTCAGTTATCACAAATTTTGTGCACAGAGCGTCACGAAGCTTCTGAACGGTGTCTGCAAAAGTAGGGGATTGCGAACCACGTTAATTTTTCTGCAGAAGGGGAAGAATTACACAGTCACGTAGTGACAAGCCGTGAAGTGGGGGGTCGAAAATGGCAACGTGGACGGGAAAACGACCATTTGTGAGGTGTGGGGAGGGTGGGGGGTCAGTCCTTACCGTCCAGACACACCAGCCTCTGAAGTGCCGCAAAATTTTTTCCACGTGAGAACCGGTAACTGCTGTCTTTTGGGACAGAAAGAAAATACTTCTTGCTGATTTTATGGGAAGAGGCGGTACAATGAAGTCTGAAATTTACTGTGAACTACACGTTCAGAGGAACCGTCCAGAGCGAAAGATCTGCGAGTCGAATTCTGGCACGTTTTTGTGTACGGTAACACAACGGTACGTACTGACCCGTGCACACGAACGTCGCCGAACAGTTTCGACTGGGGCCCAATCGATCGTTCTCTGTACAGAACTGCTTTGTCACCCAGTGATTTTCACCTGTTTCTGAAGGTGAAAAAATAGTGATGTCACAGTGATTTGGAGGTGATGACAAGTTAGAAGAGAGTGTGAAAGTGTTGCTCGGTTTACAGGTGGCAGAATTACACGACAAGGCCTTCGAGAAACTCATTCTTCGATAGGACGAGTGCATTAATCTAATGGGCAGTTATCGAAAAACAGTGGGGCATTGGGGAGAGAGGGGGCGGGGAGGAGGGGGGGTTGCACAGAAAACCAGAAACACCAAAAATGCGACACATTAGCATGCCTAGTAGTGCAGCAAAACAGTTCACATTCAAAACACCTTTCAGTTGTCCCAGAATGGATACGTACAGGTCACGTTTGGTTTTCAGTGAAATCTCATTCTTTACTTCCTGCAAAATGGTCGCAAGTTTGGGTAATGACCGTGGAGGTAGACTGCAGTCACACACCCAGCCCTTCAATATAGACCACTAAAGATCGATCAATAGTACTCAGATCAGCTCAATAGTACTCGGATCCGCAGACTGCGGTGGCCAGGGGAGGACAGTTCGACCTCATACTCGTAAAACTGGTCTCTGATTATGCGAGCTGTATGAACCGGGGCGCCGTCATCGCAGAACACGGCATCACCGTCAGAGAACAAACGTTGTGCCATGGGACGGACCGCGCTCGGGGCGACGGTGGCAGTAGTTCGACCTTACAGAGTAACCTCGAGGCCCTCGGAATACCGCGGCACGGCTGGCCGAATCGTCACCGGCCCCAGCCACATTTCGTTCTCGTGACGTAAACTTGACCCGAAGTCGTAGACTGTGTGAAATGAACCGTCTGACCGAATGACATTTTTCTGTTGCTCCGTAGTCGTGTTTTACGACTTTGACACCACGTTTTCCTGTTTGATCTTTTGCATCACTGGAATTCCAGATTGCCGTGCTCCCTCCGTGCCGTTTCGGTGACGACGGGGTCGTTTGTGAGCGGGACGTTCGGCACTGCAGTGACTTCTGCGAATGTCATCGTCTCATTTTCTGTCACCGTCCTCTCCGGTGACTGTCGGTCACGACCGGTCGACACTCTTTCGTAGCTTCACGAGTTGCAGCAAAAGTTTTTCCACTCTCACTGTGAGCAACTGAAGTCTCTGACACGGTACCTTCCAGTACAAAAAACACTGGACTCCCTCGGTCACGAAAGCACTGCACCGTACGAGCACAGACAATTTGCCCAAGTTCGAATTCACTCTGACGTAACACATTCGCGGCTACGTGGGATACTCTCCTGATTGCAACTGACGCTTGCGACGTATCGAGAATGTCGCACGGCTGCCACTCGTGGCTGGACGGTGTGGCGCGACCCGTAGGCTCGGCTAGCCGTCCGCATTTTCGTTCGCAGTATTTCTGTGTTTTCGTTCGCACTGTGTAGCTGAATGTCGGTGCTGGAAGTTGTGTGCAGCTTAATAAAGAAACTATTAGTGTACTCGTATCCTTGTCGTAAATTGACGCAACTGACTTACCGGATAGTCCTCGTACGTAAGTTATAGGCTGTGCCAGAAAAAAACTGGACGGATAGAACTGTACAGACGACGTGGAGCGTTAGGAGGGGGATTCGGGCTGAAATTTGGACAATTCGTCGGCACGCAGAGTGTCTCCGTACATCTGTCCCAATTTAGAGGCCCCGCGGGTGCCTCGTACCGATCGTCGATCGAGGAGGACGTCTCAACACTTTGCGATGGAGAGGGGTGGGGATTTCCTTTTCTGTTCTCCGATGTTGTATATATCTGAACTCGTTCACTGTCTGTAACGGACTACATTATAAATACTGCTCACTTTAACTTTTCAGACGTAATTTCGCAAAATTAGGTTACACCTGCACGGAACGGGACGGAACTGAACTGGTGGGTTTACTCGGCCGTAGTACGACCGACTACCATCTGTCGCCAGAGTCGTGGGAAGGTGGAGCTCACCCGTAAAGGGTGTACTCGTACAGAGTCGCTCGTGCTACGGGGTAGGCAGGTCCCGCTACGGCCGGGGTTGCATTTCGCTCTGTCGCGTGACGTGTAGGTCCCGAAGTGAAAAAGTGAAATTCGAGGAGGGCGCGTTCTGAGTGTCGGCTCCTCTCTGTGGACAGAGCGTGCCTACGAGGATCACGAGCTGCTGGTGGAGAACCTGCTGATGTGGACCCGCGACTCGAAGAACAAGCTGCTGTTCGTGGAGCGGCCCGAGAAGGTGGCGCTCTTCACCGGCCCGGAGCTGTTCCTGCTGCCGCCCGGGCAGCGCGGCTGCGCGCAGTCGGACTTCGACGACCACTCCCGCACCCTGCTGCTCGAGGTACGTACCGGGCGACGGTGCGTCGGGCGCACCGGAACGGGAAGTGGCTCTCGGCGTGACGGCCGGACGGAGCGAGTGACGGGGCCGTTTTCTCTGCGCAGGAATTCTTCTCGGGCGGAGCGGGCGTGCCGGAGGTGGAGGGCCCGCTGTTCCTCAAGTCGGAGTCGAAGAAGGGCTGGAAGCGGCACCACTTCGTGCTGCGCGCCTCCGGCCTCTACTACCTGCCCAAGGAGAAGGCGCGCGGCGGCGGGGGCGGGTCCTCTGCCCGCGACCTCGCGCACCTCGCCTCCTTCGACGTCAACCAGGTGAGTGTGCGGTCGACGGGGCCGGGAGCTGACGGAGGTGGTACGCGGGGGCCTCCGATTTCTTTTCCGAGTTCGGGTCTGAAACTTTTTAATGTCAGTGTAGTCATCTTTGACACTCATTTAATTTCGTGTGTAGTGGAACTGCAGAAAAAAGACACGCTCAAAAAATGAAACAGTAAATTATAAAAAAGTTGTTAACAGAGTAGTGCAAAACGCCTAAACGCCCGCACCGTAAGTTCTCGTTAGCTCGTAACCTCAGCTTCGAGCACCCGTAGGTACCGACACCGCCTGTCCTCGTTATTAAGCTCATGTCCGTAATGTGTGTCTGTGTGGTACTGGATCTGCCAGTTAGTGCCTAGTTAATAGACAGCTCGTAATTTGATAAGTATTAGCACTACTGACGTGCTAATTAAACATAATTTTTGCAAGATATTCCTTTCTGGTTATGTTCGAATAGTGTTAATGAATTCGTAGGAAATGTCAACCTCGATAGTACTAACAAAATATTTTTTCAATTTCTGCTTTTGTCCATTAAAAGTGTTTATTTTACTGATATTTATATATATATATGCAGCAGATTTCCAGCATCTATATTGAAACGTTATTAACTTTGTCTCGGAGGCATAATCTAGTTTGTGATGGAAGTGATCTGCAATGTAGCCTGAGGTCTAGACTGGGTTATAAGATGGCAGTACGATTGTAAGTTAGTGAAGCGAACTAATGTGAAAGTGTGGTTGTGATGCAAACCAATCTGTAGTAAAGCTCGATGTCTAGGTTATGTTGGTAGATGAGAGTTTGGTTACGTGCTGGCAAAGACAACTGATGTGAAAGCAAAATACCTGGTTCTTGTGATAAATTGACTTGTAGTATGACCCGAGATCTGGGTTAGGTGGGTAGGTGTCAATTTGCTTACCCATCGCCAAAGGCAACTGACGTGAAGAAAGAAAAGGAGGAAAAAAATTTGGAGCGATTGTGAACCATGCCTCGAAGCCGTACCGCACGGCCGACTCGTTTATCGTGCGGGAGGACTTCGTCAACATTTGTTGCCGATGACGATTCCCAGATGCGATACTCGAGTGTGTTCACTGCGACAGTGAGTGTAAAATGTGCTTTGTCACACTACAAAAACATTCCTAGGTCACGTGTAACGAATTTGGACCTTTACGAGAAACGTGACATGTGCGCCACGTTGCAAAACTCAACGAGTACTGTGAAGTTCGTGCGGCTACTGTTTCGCAGTCACTCACAGCACTTCTCGAACAGTGAGCCGCGGAATTCTCAACTGTTGTGTTCTCGACTGTTGTGACACAGACATGCACCGCTCGAAGATCGTACTTCGCGTCCGGTTTTCTCAGCAGTGACGACAGTAACTTCTGTGACAGAGTGTAGTAAGACTGGCTGTCGGCACCTCTCGTGAGCCGTTCACGAATCGCCAAGTAATTCGAACTTCCGAATGGGATTCTTCGACCCCAGTGTGGAAAGAAGTCTCTCCCTATTCTTTAAACGTGTCAGTACTCTCAAAGAGTAGCGACACGGTTGCCATCTTTCGGATAAAACTGTTTTACGAGTAAAGCCCCCCTCACCTCGTCCGGATCCGTGTCGACGTCTGCAACTATATTGCTCGTGTTTAGACGCTACGGAACCCGGACTCGACGGGGAGTCGTATCGGTGACACTACTGACGAAACACACAATCTGGACTTCATTCCTGTGCAGTTGGTTACCCATATGGTAAATAGTTTCCTGTTTAACTTGACCCGAGTAGTGAAAGTTTAATTATAACCACCCTGTGTGTAGAATACCCAGTCAGATGTAACACAAGTCCTTATGGCACTACTGATTTCTGGAAAAGCAAACAAATAAATAAGTAAAAAATATATAAAAGTAACACAGAGTTTTGAGGTGAGTTTTTTGTTTAATTTTGTGGAGAAGTTCACTGTCAGGAGATGGTAATTTTATTGTTTTGAACAATGTCGGAAATGGGGTGTACGTAAGTACGCTACTGGCCATTAAAATTGCTACATCAACAAGAAGTGCAGATGATAAACGGGTATTCATTGGATAAATATATTATGCTAGAAGTGACATGTGATTACATTTTTCACGCAATTTGGGTGCATAGATCCTGAGAAATCATTACCCAGAACCACCACCTCTGGCCATAATAAAGGCCTCGATACGCCTGGGCATTGAGTCAAACAGAGCTTGGATGGTGTGTAGAGGTACAGCTGCCCGTGCAGCTTCAACACGATACCACAGGTCATCGAGAGTAGTGACTGGCGTATTGTGACGAGGCAGTTGCTCGGCCACCATTGACCAGACGTTTTCAATTGGTGAAAGATCTGGAGAATGTGCTGGCCAGGACAGCAGCCTGACATTTTCTGTATCCAGAAATGCCCGTACAGTACCTGCAACATGCGGTTGTGCATTATCCTGCTGAAATGCAGGGTTTCGCAGGGATCGAATGGAGGGTATAGCCACGGGTCGTAACACATCTGAAATGTAACGTCCACTGTTCAAAGCGCCGTCAGTGCGAACAAGAGGTGACCGAGATGTGTAACCAATGACACCCGTATCATCACGCCGGGTGATACGCCAGTATGGCAATGACGAATACACGCTTCCAATATGCGTTCACCGCGATGTCGCCAAACACGGATGCGACCATCGTGATGAAGTTTCACCATTCGTGCACCCAGGTTTGCCGTCGAGTACACCGTCGCAGGCACTCCTGTCTGTGATGCAGCGTCAAGGGTAACCGCAGCCACGGTCTCAGAGCTGATAGTCCGTGCTGCTGCAAACATCGTCAAACTGTTCGTGTAGCTGGTTGTTGTCTTGCAAACATCCCCATCTGTTGACTCGGGGATCGCGACGTGGCTGCACAATCCGTTACAGCCGTGCGGATAAGATGCCTGTCATCTCGACTGCTAGTGATACGAGGTCGTTGGGATCCAGCACGGCGTTCCGTATTACCCTCCTCAACCCACCGATTCCATATTCTGCTAACAGTCATTGGATCTTGACCGACGCGAGCAGCAGTGTCGCGATACGATAAACCGCAATCACGGTAGGCTACAATCCGACCTTTATCAAAGTCAGAAACGTAACGGTACGGGTTCCTCCTCCTTACACGAGGTATCACAACAACGTTTCACCAGGCAACGCCGGTCAACTGCTGTTTGTGTATGAGAAATGGGTTGGAAACTTTCCTCATGTTAGCATCTTGTGTCAATGCTCTGAAAAGCTAATCATTTGCATATCACAGCATCTTTTTCCTGTCGGTTAAATTTCGCTGTAGTGCATCATCTTTGTGGTGTAGCAGTTTTAATGGCCAATAGTGTAGTTGTCACGTCCATTTCCCGGTAAAGCCCACAGAGACAGCACACGACCAGCTGCCTCCCCAGTGTACTGAAACCGCCGTCGCTTTGCAGGTCTACTACGGCGTAGGCTGGCGCAAGAAGTACAAGGCGCCGACCGACTTCTGCTTCGCCATCAAGCACCCGCGCCTGCAGCAGCCCAAGTCGACCAAGTACATCAAGTTCCTGTGTGCCGAGGATGAGGCCTCGCTGCACCGGTGGGTCGTCGGCATCCGCCTCGCCAAGGTGAGCGCCTGCTTGCACCGTCCGGTGTTCGCCGCGTACGAGCTGTCGGACCGCGCCCGGCGGTTTGTCGCGGTGTTACTTTTGTACTACACGGTCGTCTTTCGTTATTGTGGTAGTCTGCTCACAAAGTTTGGGCTTTTCTCAGAGCATGGACACAAACCAGTTCCACTCTGTAGCACAACAGAAAGTGCTGTCATTTGTCACTCTCAGCAGTTCACTTTATTCAGCACCGTGAATTTGTAAAATTTATTCCTGTGCTTTTAAAAGGTAGATTTAGTACAGTTTCCTCCTTCTCTGCCATTCTGATCCCTCTGAATCACACTTGGACACTACAAAATCTGGAGATTTTGTGTCGGAGTGTATCAAATACTTCTGTCAGAAACGGTCGTCAGGGCGAGCTCTCCTGCCAGATTAAAACTGTGTGCCAGACTGGGACTCGAACTGAGAACGTGTTCCTTTTGTCGCAGTGCTTCTAATGTATTTTTCTACAGTTTTCTGCATTACCGTGATTCAACAGGTGTCGAATTTAATGACAGGTTCTCAGAGTGAAACGGGCAGCAAAAATGTGATGAAACTCGCCGTATATTCGTGGAATGTCTTTAGAAGTACGAGATCGTGCCTGGACTAGAGTGTGTCTGAGAGACTGCCCCAGAGTGACACAGATGTGAATTTGTCTGTTACCTTCATCAGTGAAGAGTGGAATTAAGTCTGCAGTGAAGATACAGTTCACTTCTGTGACTGCCTAATTGACTGAAAAATATGAGAAACTGAACAAAATATATCGCACTACTTACAAACCCAGAACTAAACACACTGTTTCTTCTCGGAGTGCTAGTCCACGAAGGAAGCGTCGGGATCGATCGAGCAAACTAATTGTGTCACTACTGCCGAGTCATTTCCACTTTCGACTCGTAAAGACTGATGGGAGAAAAGACAAATTTGAGTGTCTCTCATTCTGCAGTAGTCACTTACAGCGATGCAAATCTGGAAGCACTCGTACTCCTTCAGAGACTCGAAGAATATCTGGTGAGTTTTATCGTATTTCTACCGCCTACGTCAACTGGAGACCTCGTCGTCAAGTTTCGGGTCTGCTAAAGCGTAATACGTGCGGCAAAACCTCGAAAGGAGTGTAAATCGTGTCACTCTCGTTAGGTGAGGTTCCGTGTTTCGGGCCCGGTCTCGCGCACAGTTTTAATCTGCCGGATGGGAAAACGGCACACACTTCACAGCCGAGTGAGAGGTCTGTCGCAGAGAAGACGTTTAGGCGGACCCACCTGTCTGAGGTTTCTGCCCTTCCTCCACGTCAGCCGGACAGTGTGCGTAAAGGAAACGGCAGTCGGCACGGCGCTGTTGCGATAAGCGTGCAATTTCCGTGTGGCCCGTCTATAGGTGAACCTGAAAAGTTTTGAGAACTAGTTTACGGGAATAAACAAATATTTCGAGCCAGTAGCTGGCTGCAGTTCTCTGTTTTGTGTTCATTACCCACACAGGTTTTAGAATCTAAAACATCCGTAACGTAAGAGCTGAAACTGCGGCGAGGTAGAGGTGCCGCCCCTAAAAGAGCCATCCCTCCACTCGATGGCGGACGCCTCGGTCTCTCAGTTCGGATGACTACGGCGACCGTTTCAGTTCGGTCGCCAGCTGACGGACGATTACCGTGTTTTGTTTCGGGTTGTCTGCCAGCTAGTGGAAAACTGTTGTCTGTTAAACTGTTTGGCTGCCAGCTGATGGACAACTAGTGTGTTTTGTTTCAGTTCGGCCACCAACTGACGGAGAAGTACGGTGTCTGTTTCAGTTCGGTTGCCGCCTGAAGGGCGACTACTGTGTCTGTTTCAGTTTGCCCGCCACCTGACGGACGACTGCCGTGTCTGTTTCAGTTTGGCCGCCAGCTGATGGACAACTACCGGGCGCTGGTGGACGAGCTGGCGCAGGACGACTTGGACCAGCTGGCGCAGGCGCGCTCCTGCTCCGTCAGTTCCATCGCGCCCGCACTCGGGGGCGGCGGCGCGCGGTCCGGCGGGACCGGGGGCGCGGGCTCGCCCTCGGACTCGCCCGGCGGGGGCGGGGGCACGGCGGCGGACGCCGTCTCGACCGGCTCCAGCTCCAGCGGCTGCCTGAGCGACGGGTGCTGCGGCAGTGCGGCCGGCAGCGGCGGCACCGCCTCCACGCTCTCCGGCAACACGGCGGCTGCCGGGTGCGTGTAGGTCCGGCAGTGGGGAGAGCAGAGCGGTGGCGGGGTGTGGGACGAGTAGAGTGACTTTCCGGAGGGGACCTTACGGGCTAAGACTTTTCAATTTTCTAGAGCAGTACCATTATGGATTTTTTTTAAAGGAAAGTGGATACTTTGAAAATTAGAAGATTGTTAAGATCATTTAAGTTCAAACATTTCAATGTTATTAATGGAATCTGCAGACATTTTGTGTGTCTTATCAAAGTTTTAATTTCTTGTTATGCAGTTAGCAATTATAAATAAGAATGTTACTTTTATCAAAAATATCATTCGTTGTTTGTTATTTAGCATTTCAGTGTGATAATAAATAAAGAACTGAAAGAAAAGTAATAAATGTGGCCCCTACTGAGACCTGAAATGCCAACTTCGCAATTACAAAAGTTTACACGATGCTCTGCTACTGCAGGTCCCGTCAGTGAGTTTCAGCCGTTTCGTATACGGCAGGACTCCAAACGTCTACTCTTCGAAGGCAGTTTTATTCTGACTTTTTTAGAATTGTGTTGCTGCGCTGCTTTATGAAATTCACGTCCGGAATCTTACGGCCAAATTTGTAAGTACAAAGAAAATTGGAGAGAGCCAGTGTGTGAGGTCCCCTTGTTATAAGAAAGTTGTTAGGAAAATTCGCACGAGAAAGATAAAAGGTGACTACCCTGTACCAACCTCGACGAGTGAAAACATTGATAAGTGAATACGCCATGTTTGGGTTTCAATACTATTAGACTGTTTCCAGGGGGCTGAGGGAGGGAAAATGTTGAGGAAAGCTATAAACGGAGGGCAGACAACTTTGCTGTGCGTTATGTTGCATTGGCACTTCAAAGGGAATGTTTTCACAAGAGAAAATAATTACTGATGTTGTGCATGTGTATCTGCAGGAAAATTTAATCTTAGGTGCAAGCAGTCCCCCCCCCCCTCCCGCCCCGCCCCTCCCTGCGTCCTGCCCTCCCAGTAACCCCCCACTCCATTGAAGTTTCAGGCAGCCGACTCTCACTGTATTATGCAGAGACAAAGACTGCCCGTATAGAATAATTCTGTCTCCTTCTTTAGCTTCCCAGTTTTGCTGTCAGCAGCTCTGTAACCAAATTTTGTCCCTGCACGAAAGACTGCAATCGATATGTAGATAGAAAGTAATCTAAGCAAAATAAGAGTGCACTGGAATAATTGCTTACCTATTTTAGTCTTCTAGCAGTATCACCTTTGTTAGAGTTCCACCAATTTCCGAGTTATCGGCATTCTAAACTTACGATCGACTGTTATCTCGTCAGCAGTACTGAGAAAAAAATAACTTTCTCGAGATGCATGAATCGTCTTTATTTAAGCAAATTATCCATTCACTGCAAACAATTTGTTTCCATTATTTTAAGAAAATTGACCAAATCTATATTACGACAAAATTCGTTCAGACTGACAGAATTGTGCCGAGGTATACTCGGAAATCACAAGTCGCACACTCCGACGCCCCACGGCATCCCCGCCTGCCAGTACCGCGGTGTTCTGACCCCCTGCCTCCGCCCGCAGGTTCGAGTGCGACTTCCCGACGACGGGCACGATCAAGCGGAAGCCGTCGGTGAACCCGAAGCTGCCGCTGACGTCGATCACGCGACAGCTGAAGGAGGTGGGCGAGACGGTGGCCTGCACCCCGTCGACGCCTTCTCCCTCGACGGCGGCCACCACGCCCACGTCCGTCTTCTCCCCGTCGGTCGACCTGGCAGATTCTGTGAACGTCAACGTGGGCACTGTCCAGAGAGCAGGTCGGTAATACCTTCTACCGTTTGTAAACTTTATTATCCTCATCTACTTTTGAGTTTCTCACAAAATTTGATACGGACACTTAGAGCATGCAATCTAACTTATTTAGTTACTGCATCGACTCGAATATATGGCACACTGTTTACCCGAATTTGATCCTCAAAAAGTTAGGGTGCGGCTTATACCTGCTGCCTCGTCTCCCTACAAACATTTGCCGTACAAATGTGAAGACGGTGCGACTAGTGTCCGTATCTCGAATAGGTGACGGAGCATTTTTTTACGCGACAGTGCGAACTTTTACCAGTGTTTGATTGACATTAACATTGTGTAGGTCTTTCAGTATTATTTTGTTAGTTTATATAATTCAGTTGCATTTGGATACTGCTAAGAAAGTCCATTTCGTGACAGCACGCATGACCGAGTAGAGCAAAAACCACCTTCGAGCCGAGGAATTCGGCACAGTTACGGTGCGAGCTACAGATTTACAATTGTGCACCGTGCCGAAACTGTGACCGAAAGAGGGGCCAGAAAAAGGTACGGACTGGACGAGCGTAACGTGTGTAATGTCGTCTCTCTTCAGAAGGAGAATGAAAAGGGACAGTTTCGTCGATAAAATTGTTAAGGGAACTGTAATGTGGCAAGTATCTGGAACTGGAAGCTAAGTTTCTTTCCTGTGTGCAAGATAAGAGGAAAGATAGGGTGCCTATCTGACGAGAAATTATCCAACTGAAAGCCTCGGAAGTCGCAAAAGTCTCGAACGTGCCACAATGAGAATTTCGTGCGAGTATCGGTCGGTGTCGTCAGTTTGTGCAGAGACGTGGCGTCGCTCTCAGACGAAGTACTGCACTGGCACGAAGGAAGCCGGCAGGTGTCGAGGAGAAGCTGATCGAGCTCGAGCGTTACGTCACACAGTTGCAAAGGTGTCACGCGTACGCTTTTCGTCGGACTGGAGGTGCTGACGAGCCACAAGTATTTTTTAACGTGCCGAGCAATACGACAGTAGACGTAAAAGGCGCAAAAAGTATCTCCTTGAGGGGAACAGGTGGGGTGGCGGGGGCGGGGGATAACTGTGATGATAGCTGTTACAGCTGATGGAAGGAGGTTACCCCCGTTACGTCATTCTGAAGAGAAAAACTGTGTCCAGAGAAAAATTTACTAAATGCTCAGTGATAGGCTGCGAAGAAAAGGGCCGGATAATGACGCTACTGACGGTCAACTGGTGTGTGACATTCGGAATCGCACGTCTGGAGCCCTCGCTAAGAGGGCCGTATTAGTTTTGTATGTTTTTGGGGGACATCTAACTGCTGAAGTAAAAGATAAACTTGCTGGACAAAAGACCTGGAGGAATGACTTGAAAACTACAGCTACTAGATGTGACTGTAAAAGTGCCGTTTGAGGGCAACCTCTAAAAAATGTATCCAGATTGCCTCCCGGAAGTAGACCGTGCCCTTAAAGGAGTCACCGGTCACCGCTATGTGCGAGTGGATTCTCGCTCTGCAGTCCTCGGTATCGTCAGTCCACCTCCGAGGGGTTCGACAGGTGCCGCTTGTCGAATGTGCAGCACAGCTATGAGGATGATGCACTGAGGGAAGAGAGTGAAGAGAGTGGTAGGAGTGAGGGCGATGAAGTGAATACCAGAACTGATAGCGATGATATTAACAAGACAAAGGATGTCGCCAGGGTGTTCTATCAAATACTAGGACAAATGTTTGTGGTAATACTTGCGCCCTGCAAGTATGTACAGATAAATGTTTGGTAACTTTTCTCCTCTCAATCAATGTGCAGCTTATTTATGTGCAATTTTTTTTATCTTTTATTTTTATTTACCCCCACCTCTGAATTTAGGGGTGTGGTTTACATGTGGTGGTGACTTATTTTTGGGCCAATACGGTTTACTTTCATTAAAAATTGTCTCGGTTTCACTGAGCATAATGATAAAGTAGATTGAGCAGTAATTATAACAAAAAATTTTAATAATATTTATATGTATATTTTTTTCAAATTGTAATAATTAGTAACCGTGTTTGTAAAGAGTAGGAAATCCAAGGTCATCCCTGAATTCCCAAAGTTAGCAAACAGAACTGGCCTCAAAATTTCAGCTGAAAAACAAAATTCATGACAAATATAAAAAAAGCACCAAAATACATAGAAACACAAATAGGTAAAATAGAGCGAGTAAATAAATTTAAATATCTTGGAGACACTGTACAACAGAATGGTCTAGAAAAATCTGCAATAGATGTAAGAATTAACAAAATGGAAGGAGAGCATATGGTTTGACCTAAAATATTTACAACAAGAAATGTATATCTAGAAAAACAAAACTAAAACACTACACCACAGTGATACGACCAGAATGTTTACACGGATCTGAATGCCTAACAATGAACTATAAGATGGACGAACTAGAGGTACTGGAAAAAAGGATTACTAGAAAAATAATGGGTGCAATGAAAACTACAGATGGTTGGAAATAAGTAATGAGGAGATCTACAAAAATATAGAGAAAATGTCTGAAGTAATGGCCAAACGAAGATTAACCTGTTTTGGACATCTCTACCGAATGGATGGAAATAGACTAACAAAACAAATACTCCTATATTTCTGGAAGAAGAAATCAACAGTAGCGTGGATTACAGAAGTAAGAAAAGATCTTGAAAGAAACAATGTCAAAGAATCACAAATAGCAGAAAGAAACCATTTTAAAAACAAAATGCTAAATTTGGAAAGCTTTCAAAGCAGAAGAAATAAAAAATCGGGAACAACGTGGACAGAAGAAAGGAAGAGACTTCGTGGGGAGAACATGAGGGAATACTGGAGAAATAGGAAACAACAACAAAGGAAGAAGAGGAACTGAAGTTGTCAACGTGATCCTAGTTGGTCAATACGATTGTAAAAAAAGAAAAAGAAAAGGTATGCATGTTTGTGTGACAATTTGTATTAACTGACCACAGCAAGTCACGAATTTTCCATCTTAATTTTTACCAAAGTTCCCAGATAACCAGTTTTTACTGTGCACCAGAACGAACACCATATGTCGGACTGGGACTCGAACCTGCAATCTTTGCCTTTCACAGCTGACGGACCCTCGCGAGCGCTGTGTCGCGGGCCCCAGCAGGCTGGAAATCCCCTCAGCTGCAGCTGAGCAGTTTCAGTGCAGTGTCCCTTCTTTCAGGAGTGCTAGTCTTGCAAGGAATGCCGAGGAACTCGTGTGAAGTACGTAAGACGGGAGAGAGGAGGTACCGTGAGGCCGTGTCGCAAGTCGCGCTCGGTCGGCGGAGCACTCGCCCACGAGGGGCGGAGGTGCCGGGTTTGAGTGCCGCTCCGGCACGCTGTTCTAATTTCACAAATTCTCGACGGGTTTCACGTTATTATTTTTATATTTCCAGTTAGCGTACAGTATCCTGTTCCCGTAAGTGTCGCATAGGAGCGAGAGTGGCAGTTTTTATCGTCTTACCGAGACTCACGATTTTATCTGGTGATGAGCCGCACGGATGTAATATTTCTCGTATTCGTGCACTATTGGGTTTCCGTACCTAACAAATGTTGCTGGGGGGTACACCTTAGGCTCAGAATTGGAGGTGAGACAACTGGATTGCTGCTCTGTTACCTTCTTCCGAATGCTAAGTTTTGCAGTAATTGATCGTGAAAAACTTCCCCGTAAATGAACCACCGCAGATATAAGGACATCACACACACCCGTGCCAGAGGCGGGATTCGAAGCTGCGACCGTAGCACTTGCTCGGTTCCGGACTGGAGCACCTAGAACCGCTCGGCCACACCGGCCGGCAGCTGTTTCTGACCTGTCACTGTTTTAACAATAACTTAGATAAAATTTTAAACTCTAATAGTGTCACATCTCAGTTGCCATCTGGTGGTTGTACAAAAAAAACTTGAAACATGATAACAGAACTAATGGAAGCAGGGGGGAAAAAAAAGAAAGGAAGACAGGTACGTACTTAAAAGAGGCACACGTAACACAGTACGGTTGTCACTACAGTCTGATTCAAATGAGATGATACTTGACACTTCACTCACCAGAGCTGGTTTCCTCCAATCTGAGCACTCAGCCTCTCACCCAAATCATTTGCTGTTGCCGAACTTCCACAATAATTGATCACTTTGCTTCCAGTCTCTTGTCTGGGTTTGTTCACACACACACAAAAGCTAATGAAATACACGTTTCATGCACAGCACTGACCAAACACTACTGGATCCTTCTGCCCAAGACACGATTCAGTGTCACATGTACAGTTATTGTAGTTATAGAGATTGGCTCGCATCAGATAAGCTTCACACGACATTGTGTGAAGCTGAATTTTTTGAAGACCACAGTTCATCGTTACAAGTGGGTCACCAGAGCTATAAATGTAACATTCTCCCCTAGTGAAGTGGTTAAGGTATAAACTTGACAAGTAGAAGCTTGTAGGTTCAAATCTCATCAGATGCAGCAAAATTTTTTTATTTTTAAATCTAATTGGACGACTTTTATTATTATTTTTATTCAATTAATCAGCTTAAATGCAATTATTCTTGTACTTCTAATAATGTACCGTATAACATTTGTAGTCCTGTCGACTTCTTTTATTTGTTCTCGTTTTTCTCCCAATCGTTCTTTTTTGTTTGAAATCTGCCCGTGTCGCCTGTAATCGGCAACCGAGTGCCGACCGCGACTCGTGTAGCCCACAGTGAGGGCCGTGTCAGGTGTTCAGTGACGGTGAGAAATCGGACGTCGACTGTCGTTAGCTCGGTAGCTGCCACTCTGTCTGAGCACCGCGTGTCTCTCGGCTCCCGTCGAGTGGCCACCTTTCCTCTTTCCTGTCCATCGCAGTCAGAAAACTGAATTTCGACTGCCCGTCTCGCAGGTTCGGTGCGGAGGCGGCGGTCGTGCCAGACGCCGTCAACACCGGACGGCGGGGGCGGCGCAGATGGCGGCAGCAACTCGAGCACCCTCAAACGGCACCACAGCGTCGGGGGCGGGTCGGCCCGGAGCTCCGCCTCCGCCTCCTCGTCCAGCTCGTCCACCCCCGTCAGGGAGCCACCCCCACCGCTGCCTGTGCCGGCAGAGTCGGAGGTAAGAGAAACTTGCGCACAGGTGCGTATCTCGCATGCTACGTCTGCACCTCTGCGGATATGCAAATCGCACTGGAGTGCCCGGCAGAGAGTTCGTCGAAACACTTTTGCGATACTTCTCTATTATTTCCAGTCTCGAACAGTGTGTGGAAAAAACGAACATTTATATATCTTTCCGTGCGAGCTCCGATTTCCCTTATTTTATTACGTCGAGCGTTTCTCCCTACGTACGTCGGCACCGATTAAATATTTTTGCATTCGGTGGAGAAAGTTGGTGATTGAAATTTTGTGAGAAGGTTCTGTCCGCCGTAGCAAAAATAGCCTCTGATTTAATGATATCCACCCAAATCCCGTATCGTGTCGATAACACTTTCTCCCCTAGTTCTCGGTAATAGGAATCGTGCTCCCCTTCTTTGAACTCTTTCGATGTACTCTACTGATCCCATTTGGTAAGGATGCCACACTGTGCAGGAGTACTCCAGGTTGTCAATAAAACTCAGTCTTCGATACGCCTCCCCCACAACATTTTCTGTGTGTTTTTTCCAGTTTCAGTTGTTCTTAACTGTAATTCCCAGGTATTTAGTCAAATTTACGGCCTTCGGATTTGACCGATTTATCGTGTAGCCGAAGTTAAATGGATTACTTTTAGCAGTCGTGTGGATGAGCTCACAGTTTTCATTATACAGGGTTTGCAAACGAACGTACTGACACGTCACGTCAAAACGACCACCGATTTGATCGATATCGACGTCTGAAGTCGACAGTTGTTCAGTAGAGTACCGAGACCCTGTTGGCAGTATAAAATTTTCTTTTCCTCCTCCTCCATTTTTCCTAACATTATGAAACCCTGACAAGTACAGGATGGTTATAATTAAGCTTCTGCTACTCGAACCAGGGTAGGCAGAGAACTGTTTACGGTACAGGTATCCGACTTTATAGGAAAGACGATCAGTCTGTGCACTCCAGGGTCTGTGTTGTCAGTAGTGTTACTCTCACGACGGGTAATTGTCTGTGTAGCCTTCAAAATCTTTAAGAAATAATCTTGTAGGGATGTCCATTACAGTCGGATAACCTTGTGAGCAGCACATTCAAAACAGGTAGTAACCCGTGAAGTCGAGATTTTGTCGTTGTGATTGATGCAGTATACGTGTAAATAATTTCTAAATTTTATAAGTTATTTGTGGAGTAAAGAATTTAATTATGTACAATACGTTTTGGGATCAATAGGTAATGAGTGTTTATGAACGGATATAAATGTGTTTTGACATAGCAGATCACAATGGTGCTTTACGTGTGATATTTTTTCTCTTCGAGAGGGACGTTATTTTCAGAGTTGCTCGAGTGCGCGGTCGAGTCGTAATCGAGTGCGGGTCCTCTGTAATTTTTAGGAATGGACATAGAACTGATACTCCACAACCCTGAGTCGGTTTAGAAAATATTCTAGGGAACCACGGCCAAACTTCGTTACACACAAATCGCGCGCGGACTTCGAAATATCGGCGCGAAGTTTGAGGTACGCGGTAGGCTGTCGCACGTTATAGTCGCGTGAAGGATCGGGTGACACCGACTGTGATTTATTGACATTAACTTAATAATAATTATCAAAGAATTATCGGAAGGGATAGTAAGTGTTCCCGATGCTTAAAGTGTGAGTCGATTTACGGTTTGAATAAAACAGATATTAATCACAGAATAGTCAGGTAGTCGATACGTTGCTCAGTGACCCGTAAACAGATTGCGATAGAATTACCGGAATGATCATTTCAGTAATTAGTGACCACCACCACACACACACACACACACACACACACACACACACACACACACACACACAACTAACTACTCTTTCTGTCAATTACATTTGGAACGGACTAGTTTTGTTTATGCTCGTTGGTATCAATAAACTTCATCCAAAGTTGAAACCTTACAGACTGTGTCGTGTTCCTTCAGTTTGGTAGAACAGTAGACATTATAGTCTACACTACTATCTACCTTTTTTCACAAAGAGAGCACTTACCTTTTTCTTTTAGAGGAAGGTTTCTGCTCCAGTCACCAGTCTTCTCAAAACGGAGATAAGGGTGACGCTCACACGTAGCACTACGTCACCGTGATCGACCGCACACATGTGGCCCCTTTCTCCCTCCCTTTTCGTGTCGAATGCCCCGCGATATACGCGCGGTACGACTAAGGGAGGATGTAGAGGAGAAGAGAGAGAAGAAAAGGAGAGAGGGCCTAAAATAGGAGGTGACACAGGTGCCGGTATCAGTATGGCGTCACGGGGTCAAAACGTGAGCGTCGGTGTAGGCGGCGACTCGGGTCCGGAGGAGTTGAGTGGGGTTTTCACTCGTAAAGATGTTTCGTCAAAATGACGGCAGTAGCGCTGTCGACGCACTGACGGAATACGGAGAGGTCGTCTTGTAAAAAGGAGAGGTCGTCTTGTAAAAAGATCAGTAAATAATAGTGGGCGCACGTTATATTTATATATTTATTAAATTTCTCACGCTCCCACTTTTACAAGATGATGATTTTACATCTGGCATTTCATGGAGAGCAAATATTTTTCTTAATTTATCGACAATTTTGAGCTTGACGTCCTGCAGAATATGTTAATGACATAAACTCAATCACTTGAAAATGGCATAAAAGGCTGGAATGTAGGTCGCAATTAAATAAACAACAATACAGTAAAATGGCGGTGTGTTAATTTAAAAGTTATTGAATGACTGTTGCTCAACAACATCAAAAACTGAGAACTCTTATAGTTTACTCTTGCAGTTCATCCGATGCCCTCCACACGCAACTTCCTTACAGTGTTATTGTGGTTCACACACTAATGTTTCATGACAGGATTACTACGTGCTATGCTACAAGGTCCTCAGAAAGGAAAAAAGGCTGAGTAAGTAGAAGAAGAGGGATCTGGGCCAAGAAAAATGATCTGCAGTAAAAACTATGTGTACGAAGTGTTTTAGAGTGTCTGTTGAAATATAATTAATGTTAATCAAGTATAGTTTACATGAAATGCTTTCTTTCTGGAACTTATTGCTTTGCTCATATAAGGTACGGTTTTTCGAAACCTACACAAAATTGAATTACATTTTAAAATTAACTCCCCGTTGGAAACCAGTTTCATAATATTTTACATCAATAAAGAGACAGAAACCTTTTAAGCCATTAATGATAATTTATATAAAATTAGAAGTGTGTGAAATTTTACAATTTAGTTTCGTTACATTGTGCTCCAGATTTTTCTTTTCCTCTTCATTTTTGGAAACAGAAATATGTCATACAGGGATAGGCTGCAGCATCGGTGCAGTACTGTTTCGGCCAAAATTTCACGAACTGGCAATGAAATGCATTAGGGTGGTGCAAAAGCTCAGCGTAGTTTTGCCACAAATCTGTTTTTATTTCCTCACTGACATCGCCGAACTTTGCCAGTGGTAGTCCTTATCGAATGTTCGATCTCGTAGGACACTGAACTGTTAAAATCGATGGACGTAGTGAGTGTAACTTCACATCTGAGAGCACCTGTCGTTCAATTTTTGTCTCACCAACCGGGGTGATTCCACTGCAATGACCGAGCCTCAGTTGTGACGTATTTGCGAGCCCTCATTTCGTCACCTTTTGTGATGTGTTTCAGTTCTGCATTGTTTTTGACTTCATCTAGTGACTTCTGAGTAACTCACATTCATTGCTCTGTTCTTATGTGAAGTTCAACAATTTTGAGGAAAAAAAAAGAAAAGAAAATTAAGTCACATGCTTCATACACCATAAATATCACTGGGTAAGAGAGTTTTTTTTGCCAACATCAGCTGTAATTTCTCCAGCTGTGACTCGGTGACTGTTCGTAGTCATTTCTTTCCTTTTTTTCCACAATTTCGCAGGTCGACAGTGTGGCAGGGCATCGCGGGCGGTCGCTGCCTTCGACTTCTTCACGACCTTTGCTGAAATGCTTCTGCCATTTATAAACCCTTGTGTTATTCCTAGCAGCAGAATCACCAATAGCAATGTTTGACATTTCTATGACTTTTCTGTATTTAATTCTATTTTTATACCAAAATTTAATACATATCCTCTGATCCATTTTTAAGCTAAATAGACAGTTGCAGCTACTGTCAGAACATGTATTATCTTCTCGACAGCTGACGACAGACTAAATAGCCGGCCGGCTTTACTGGTTTATTAATATTGTTACAGAAACATTTCTCTGAAGATGAAGGGGGGGGGGGGGGGAGGGAAACAGCTATGTCACACATTTTCTGCCTGGTGATGACATGGACGAGGTGCAGTCTCAAAAATTGTAGTATTTGAAAACGAAGTTGTAGCTTTCAAATGCATTGTACACAGACAGAAAAATGAAGTATTGCAATGACAGTGGGTGTATTAATAGTATAAATGCCCCTCATCTGTAAGCTGCTAATACGCACAGCTGACGTCCGTTAATAATGTTACACAGACAGTTACAGAGTAGAAGGTATGCACCGGGGCCAGGGATCCGCCAATTTCAGTTCAGACTGTGTGGCTCATCAACACGCTGTCATTGCCGTACCAGGATGAGAAGAAGAGCTGTAGAAATTGAAATACTCGAGAACCACTTCAACAGGGATGAAAGAGTATTACATAGAGATAGTTTAGGAGTAACAGTAATGACTCACCAAATAACAGAAGTGCGGCCAGTTGCATACTGTGCTGGCTGAATATCTATCCATTACGGTGTATCCACTCCTGTGTGGGCCGTTGTCATTTTCGTGTGAAACTGGTAAAGTCAAAAATTTATTACTTAGCTGATTCTTTTGCTGGCTTTGTTGCCTTCTTCTGTGAGGTACAACGGTCTCAGTATTTTCCTGCATGGAAAAATGTGTAATTTTCCAGTACCATTTGGTTTGTCGAGTAACTTCAGCTATGAAATAATAATAACTTGTTCGTCAGTGCTTGTTTCTCAACCAGGAATCTGTAAACCCTAAAATATACAACACCCATCTTCCACATAATACGATATTTATCCTCTCAAATGAGCTACAAAATTCTAACTGCTTACTGTGTCTGCACAAAACTTGTCCGTCCATTTGGACTCTATTTGTGAGACTCCCTCTCAAGACTACTCCTCTCTCTATATGCAATTACATTTGTAGGCCACAGAGTTTAATCGATTGTGTCACTGACAGACATCGGTTAGATTAACTGATACGTATTTTTTACATAAATTTAACAAAATTTATTGTAAGAAAGATTTACATAGTTTTGTGTTAAGTAATTACCCAGATCACATTAAATGTAAGCAGCTGTGCACAGAACACAACATTTTTGTACCGGTATTAGGCTATCGGGCAACGATAGCGAAATTATCGTTACCTGTCAGTGCCGGAAAGTTCACGGTACGCGCAGGGCTCGATTACGGCACGGTCTGTCAGACGGGGTGTGCCGAACGGAGCGGACGGCGACTCTTCCCTTCGTACAGTAGAAGCCCCGTGGCACAATTCAGAGACGGTCGGGCACTGTCGGAACCCGACGGACGCACCGTTCCGCACGTACTGTTCGACTGCCCGACCCAGTTCGAGTTTACAATTTAACTAGCTACATCTGCGTAGCCTCCGAACGTCTCTCTAGCACTGACGTTCACCGCGTACCACTACTACGCTGCTGGCAGGTGGAGGAGGAGCTGCCGCCGCCCCCGCCGGACATGTTCGAGAGCACGCTGAGCCTGGACTCGCTGCCGCCCCCACCGCCGCCGCAGCCGGCCGAGCTGTCGGGCAGCCGGCTGAGCCTGGCCTCTCTGCCTCCGCCGCCTCCGCCTTACCGCCCGCCGCCCCCGGCACCGACGCCCGCGCCGCCCTCGGACGTCTCCGCCCCGACAGACTGCCCGTCGCCGATGCGCCGGGGGCCGCTCGCCGCCCCTCCTCCGGTAAGTACCCGTCACGAACGGGGGATCTGAGTCGCGTAGCAGTAGAAGTAGAACGGACGAGTGATGTACGTACGCAGTCATTTGCGAGAGGTGTTTTTCGAATATTTTTGTTATGACGAAACATTTATAATGTGCTGTTCTTTTTATCCGAATGACTACTCGGAACGAGGTCAGACATGAAAGGAACACATTTTGTAAAGGAAAGATTGTTTTAGACCTGAAGATGACAGCAAAGTGTATTAAAAGTTCTTTTAAATAAGGAAATATTTGTGCCATCTCACCTGTAGAATGTTTATGGAGCAGAAGTGACTCAGGTCAAATCGGGGTGACGGGAACCACTCGGGAGCCCATTTTTTAAATTTCTCGGGTAGTGATAAATGGTGCTTGGAGGCTGGAATGTTAAATTAATTTTGCCTCTAAATGAACTTTCAACTTTTTTCACAAATAAAATATTCTCAGTCGATTTGCCGAGCCCCGGTGTCACGTCGTCACGACGTTCCTACTGTAGCCGGTGGATAGCAGATTCCTCTGTCGAGGGTTGGACGGATAGGCGGTGGGGTGCCTTCGGAGGACGTCACTTCTGGTGAGGGGTGGTGGGGCTGCCTGGGGGTTCTGGGCGTCGAATCCTGGTGCTGTGGAGGTATTTTTGCTAATGCCGAGTACCGTGTGGATCTCAGTCGGAAAACACTGTCAGAGTTGACGAGATAGTGGCGTACTCGTATTTATACGACCTGTCTGACGACCGAACGGCACACGGTGCCGTCACCTGGGACATTAGTTCACGACCGAGCTATGCGAGGGATGTGGCATCGGCAAATATGTGTCGGTGAGAGTCCGATGTGAAATGGGCAGAGGCCGCAGACGAAATAGGCTAGCAGCTCTGAGATTTGACACCCGGACCTCCCTCCGCCCACCTGCCACCTTCGGTCGTGAGACCGCGACTGCCACACCGGTCGGGCCCTCGGCAGAGGAGTCGACTGTTCGGCACGTCGGACGGACGAACTGGAGACGAACCCGACAGACGGGAAACTCGTCGTGACGACACGACACTGCGACTTGGTCGATAACCCGAGAAGGCGACGTTGATGAAATTTACCGAATGACTGCATTCTGGTATAAATTAAGGGCTCAAAATTTACTTGACGTGAACGGTGGGCTGTTCCGTATGTCCTTATTTTTGAGAGGCACTATATGTTCGGCCAGCAACTAGATTCAATTTTTTAAATGAAGGAAAATGCTCTGACGAGGTATCGGACTCGAAAACTGGCTATGAAAAATTAACACCGTGGAGAGACCGAAGAGAGAGATTACAGATGTAAAATGTACGTACACCTCAGTTCCTCGAATCGCATCCTACGGTACTGCTCGCCACCTCAGAGTTGGTCCCGTCCCGTGTCGCAGGTGTACTCCGCGCCTCCGTACCTGGCGGAGCTGAAGGCGGCGGGTGCGGCGCCGTGCGGCCAGCCGGGGTCTCCGCTGGCGAGCAGGCGGCCCGGGTCCCCGCCGCCTCTGACGCCACCCCCGGCGACGCCTCGCAGCCCCGTGCCGCTCGCCGAGACGCAGCAGAGGTCGCGCACTGCCGGTGAGTCGGCATCACACTTCTACTGCCTTCCCTTCCCTTCCCTTCCCCTCCCCTCTCTCCTCGACCTAACACGGCCGGCGGGTTCAACCGTCGGTGCCCGAATGTGAATGTAGTACAGCAGTAAACACACGATAAAGTGAAAGGTGAAAATATCAATTTTTGAAGAACCGAGTGGTGCCAGATTTACACAGTTTTGAACTCTTAAGTAAAAGATCTGTAACTTGGTATGTACATCCCATTCTAGTTTCGTAATTCACACACACACACACACACACACACACAGATGTTTTCCACCACTTGGTGCCTAAAGTATGACGACGAACGGAGAGAAGCAGCTGAGACTGTTAAATTCTCGAGATTACATCTCGATAATAAATTTGACGGGGAGGAGAACTGCCGAAGTGGCTAAACCGAATCTCTGTTTGCAGCACGAATGCCGTCGGTCGCAGGTGACGTAAAAATAAAAGAGGTGGCACATCGTGCTTACTTTCGTTCCGTGATGTCGTACGGGATTATTTTCTGGGTTACTCGTTGAGCCCAGCTATAGTTTCTGGGTCCAGAAACGTGTAATGAGAATTATTTGTGGCCTGAACTCTAGCATATCCTGCAGAGCTCTGTTTAAGGAACTAGGTACATTAATTACCACTTACAAATATATTTACTACTTAATAAAATTTGACACTTAAAAGTATATCTCTTTTCTCAAACTGACGTCTAAGTTCATGTAATCGACACTGAAAATAAGGATAATCGTTGCAAAGATTTAAAGTCACTTGTTTTGGTCCAAAAAGGTGTATATTGTTAGGCAACACACGTAAGGCCGGTATTACACTTTCAAATATCTTTGTCAAAAATCTTTGTCAAAGATATTTGATGGTGTAATAGGAATCAAATGTTGTCCAATATTTGATCAAATCTAGGGCCTCGCTGTAGATTTGATCAAAGAAGTTGCTTGTCTTCTGTTCACTGCAGTGTGACATGTCACTGCATGGAGCGCTAGTATCGCTGCAGCGTTCTGTCGTCTGTAGTGTTTTTATAACCATTGCCGATAAATACAATTGGTGTGTGCCGACAACTACAAAATTAATAGAGGTGTATGGAGCTGATGAGACGCTCTACAACGTGAGGCACCCTGAATACAAAAATAGATTAAGAAGATTGGAGACCTGACCTGACCTGACCTGACCTAACCTAACATAACCCTCTCCTGTAGCAAGGAATCGGTGTGTGTGTTGAGGAGATCCTCGTGGATGTGGAACATGTCATTTTTTTAAAGCTTAAATAACACTACTAATGGTATGAATAAATACAATACATCATTTGTTTCTATTAAAAATTTCGTCAGTGGAGTAGAAGGAGTTGGCCACTAGTAAGTCTTGCAGGCCCCTTTTAAACTGATCTTTATTTGTAACTAAATTTTTTATATTTGCTGGCAAATTATTGAAGATGAGTGTTCCGGAGTAGTGGACCGCTTTTTGAACTAAAGTCAGGGCTTTTAAGTCTTCGTGCAGATCATTTTTGTTCCTGGTATTGTATGTGTGAACTGAGCTGTTTGTTGGAAAAAGAGATACATTATTTAGGACAAATTTCATTAAGGAGTAAATATAGTGAGAGGCAGTAGTTAGTATACCCAATTCTTTGAAAAGGTTTCTATAGGATGTCTGTGAATTTACTCCACAAATAATACGTATTACGCGCTTTTGGACTCTGAAAACTTTTGTTTGACTTGAAGATTACCCCAAAATATTATATCATATGACATTATGGAAAGAAAGTAGGCAAAGTATGCAAGCTTTGTCATTTGTTATGTCACCTGTGTCAGCTAACACTCGAATTGCAAATACAGATTTCTCGAGGCGTCTCTGCAGTTCTGTGGTGTGCTCCTCCCAACTGAGTTTATTATCAAGTTGTAATCCCAGGAATTTAAGACTGTCAACCTCGTATGTACGGTTCCTTTTTTTCCCCCACTTCTCTTCCGCATGTGCAGACAGTGCAATTGCGGTACGTGCAAGTGCTGCGGTTAATAACAAGTTGTTGTCGGCCATCTTGAACTTTGACGAAAAATTTGATGACAGTGTAATACCCCTTCTAGTGCTATGTCAAAGATCTTTGTCAAATATATTTGACAGAATATTTGATCACACCTTTGATCAAATCTTTGACAAAGAAATTTGATAGTGTAATACTGGCCTAAGCAACTTGTCATATCCGTACGGAATTGTGCATCAGATTACTTTCCCTGTGTCACGTTTTGCCATTAATTACGAGAGAGAGAGAGAGAGAGAGAGAGAGAGAGAGAGAGAGAGAGAGAGAGAGAGAGAGAGAGAGAGAGAGAGAGAGAGAGAGAGAGAGGGGGGGGGGGGGGGGGGGGGGGGGAACACACTCCACTCACCATCCCTGCCGGTGTAAACGACGATACACTGTACGGAATGCGGCCGACTGACCGGAGTGCGGACCTTTGCAGGGAAGAAGATCTCATTCGCCATCCCGGCAGAGAGCCCGGGGGCGGACGGCACGCGGTCCCTGCCGCCCCCCGCCTCCCGCAAGCCGCCGCCGCCCCCGCCGGTCGGAGTCGACGCGGCTGACGACGCTGCCGGCTCCGCAGCAGCTGGCCCCACCCCCGAAGGACTTCCTGAAGGACCTGCAGAGGGTCATGAAGAAGAAGTGGCAGGTGTGTGCCGCTAGGAGCTGTGTTTTAACTGACAACTTTCTTTTCGTGTAAATGTGAAGTGTGGCTCACCGGCAGAGTGATAAACGCGGAGGAAAGGTGGCGCGCGATTTGAAGGACGTGTGACAGTAATCCACAGTAGCCCGTCCAACTCTGCTACACACTTGAGATGACCGCTACAAAATACCTGTTATTTACAAATCACTACAAATATTTTGTACGTTACAGAAAGGTAAAATGACGGATTGGAAGAAAGAAATTAAAATGTGCATCAATCTCAAAGACAGTATACGCTTTTAAATGAACAAAACGACCTGCAAAATTGGGAATTCTAGCCAACTTTTAGGCCTACCAGTTCTGCGTAATGCGAAAGATCCCGCAACCGTAAGAAAGGTAGTGAAAGATTTTACTCGATTTTCACGGTTTTCAGTACTATTTCATTAGAGTACTGTTATTGATTTTGTATGTAGATCTTTGTAATGACTTTCCAAAAATGGCACACTCACACAACAGTAGAACAAATATATACGAGTTATTTTAAAGATATTACATACAGTTATTTTTACTCTGATCACAAACAATAATTAAATATAATTGAGAACAAAGACATATAGAGCTCAATTAAGAAATTTCTCTAAAATAATTATAATCTTCCTAAAGTGCGTACATTAAAAATGTCAACCTTATATGTAAGAGCTTGGCAATGACTGCTCGAAAACGAGGAAATCTTTTTCTAATTTATTTTGTGACAATTACGTGCTGCCGTAGGAGAAAAGACGAACACGGCATAATGTACCGTTCAAAATCGACTGTAAAGTAAGTTATAATTCTCCTAGCGTATCTTGGCTTACGACTTGTTCCTTTCATAAATTTGTAAGTGATACTAATGCATCTGATGTGTAATGCTTCCATTTTGGATTCTAGAAAATGGCCAGAGGCCGAAATTGTACGATTCTACATCGAATAGAGAAAATGTCAGCCGAAGGCAGCACTCGTCACAGCTGTAGACCCTATCGCAGTGAAGATGTAAAATCCTAAGGACTCGGGTTCGATCCTAGGATTTTCATCTGTCATTAATCACTTCTTTCACTTCCTGTAGTGTACGTCAGTGTGAAAAATGCCGAGTTACACTGCGGTTCAGAATCCACTTCTAACTGCAAGGCACCCTCTGACTGACTGGGTGGGTTTTTATTTTTTGATATTAGAATTTCGAGTAAATGGTATGTACCGAGGATCAGAAATTCCTGTCACAGGAAATGGAAAATCTGCGACCGGGCAAAGTTCGGAAGAAGACGAGGATACAATTCGTTTTGATGGCAAACAGGTGCTCGTGTTTTATCCACAACAACCGAGTTATGTAATCCAGTAATATCTTCAAAGAAACCGAAAGTTGGGGCTTTCGGGGGCGAGGAGACAGATATTGGCAGAGGAATAAAAAGTAATCTGGAAATAGGAAGTATTTCTTAGGAGGTCAGAGATGCGATTCCTAAGAAGAGTACCAGGGTACACACTCTGTGACAGGAGGGGGAATGCAGATACCAGAGGAGAAATGGGAGTGCAAAGCTCGAGTTAGCTTACCGAGAAACATGGGAACGACCAGAAGGACTGTGTCAATAGAGTAAAAGATGACACAGTGTTAAAATTGGTGCCCCGACGCATGCGCTGCATTTTGTATTGCGAGCAGGCGCACCATTTAATGAAACAATAATGATATCAGCTTTCATTATATCAGTTTGCCGCTACAGACAGGTGTTAATATGCAGTAATGGCCCACTCGAAGCATTATAACGGTGCAATTGCATCGGATCCGAATTAACCACTTACTCGATAACTAATTATCTCGTAGATGACTGAGATTGTGCACCAGTCATAAATTTTGTCCCACCTGACTCGCATTTTATTTTATATTACTGCCACTCACTCGGACGTAAGACAACACAAGTTATCTTTGTGTTAGCTGAAGCAATAGTGAAGGAATAGGTACGTGCTTGCAGTTGCAAAACCACAACAGAACAGGCAAAACAATTTTGCTCGAGGGTTTATGACGAATTATTACCCAGTTGACAGATAGTGTTTGGGAGGAACTAAGAAAAGGTGGAAAGATCTGTAATTTGAACAGAGATGGCTTAACAGGCAAATGTCTAATAACACGAGAAAGAGAAGGAGAATTTTATGTATAAGTTATATTTTTGTTATCGGAGGTTCAAATACGAAATATTCATCGCACCTGTATTCTACGTCAGTGATTCTGCTCCTCACACAAATGTATAATGTTGAGGGACAGTGTCGTTTTCATTAAAACCTGCCGTGTGTATGACTTTGTGTCATTTAAAATACTTACAATCAAATAACGAGGAATATTTTGCCAAGGATTTTACTCACATTTCAGTGGGGGACACGTACAAATGCCACGGATGCCTTCGGGGAACGTAATGCGACCGTGCCGTAATGTGAGAGTGTAACACTTTTGTCCCGGTCCACTGCAGGTCGCACAGAAGTGCAAGGCGGACCTGTCGACGACACCGCACGAGGTGCTCGGATTCCGCGACGCGCCTCCCCCGCCGCTGCCGCCTCCGGACGTCCGGCGGGAGAACAGTGTGCTGGACTGGGTGCAGGAGCACTACGGGGGCGGCGGGGGCGGTGCGCCCCACCAGTACAACCTCTACGAGAACGTCTACCTGGTGGGGGGCGGCGGGTCACCCGCCCACGCGCCGCCCGCCGTCAACGGCCAGCACTGCCCGCCGTACCGTCACCACCCCCACCCCCAGCACCCGGACGGGGCACCGCCCCCGACAGCTGTGGACTACCGAGCAGGTGAGTGTCAGCTTCTGCTGGAGACGTGTCGTGCACTCGAGAAACACGGGTGTGCTCCGA
Organism: Schistocerca americana; assembly: GCF_021461395.2. Classification (NCBI taxonomy): domain Eukaryota; kingdom Metazoa; phylum Arthropoda; class Insecta; order Orthoptera; family Acrididae; genus Schistocerca; species Schistocerca americana. Next base: position 206,902,909 of record NC_060129.1, on the reverse strand, counting down.
TGTACTCTAGTGTATTACTACTCTGACATACATAGAAAATTAGTTACTTTAACAAAAATTCTCGTGAACCGGTTTACTTTTGTAGCAAATAGGCAGGCCTCGTTACCAGAAGTAGTGACATTAGAAGTGACCACTTGACTATTTACCTGATTTCTTTGATTTGTTAGAGTTGTCTCGGGTTTCTGCAACACAAAAAAAAGACACAGTCTGGTTAAAGTGTTCTGTTTGTTGTAGCAGGAGAAAAGAACCAAACTGTACACTAATATAAGACATTTTAGTAATACAAGGATGGACTGTGTATCAAAGTGACCTCAGTGTAAACACGTAGCCACACGGAGCAGGACAGAAACCCTCGTGGTTGCAGCAGTGGTGACATTTAGAACTCTTTGACAGTGTACTCATTTTATGTGTTTGTCTTGACTTCAGTTGTAATTAGATTAATGATAGACACACAATTACAACTCCAGTTTCCTTGTAATAAATTGCTTCACATTCGTTAACTAACATGTTACACTAATTCATCAACATTCCTCTCTTCCTCTCTCTCTCTCTCTCTCTCTCTCTCTCTCTCTCTCTCTCTCTCGTGTGCCCACCTTTCATTACTTCGGGCTTTAAAATACACTCACATAACTCCAAGTACCCTGTTAATTTTACAGTAAATATAATTTCTCACAAAGCTGCCAGTCAGTGGTGCAAGCAATGCACATTAATAGTGTAGCTAATGAACATTTTCCAGTTTTAAATGAATAAAAATTCACTGGAAAATAATAAAAATTATCTACACAAAGCCAAGATTTTATCAAAATATGGAAGAGAGGTACTATGAATATCAAATGTATGTATTATCTGGTTGTGCAGTTGTTTGGTGTTTCATGTTCTGGAATATTACTCGGCACTGGCTGTCTCATTGTAATACCTGCACCATTTGTGAAACTCCAGTAGATGTGGCGTGTCTGTCTCCTACGTGTTCGGTATCATGTTACACGTCTCGTGAACGAGCTTCCCTGTGTAACGTATGCAGAGTTGTATCCTGAACTTTTAAATTCAGCTTTTTTAGTGAAATTTGAGTAATTGCTGATCTAGGTCACTAAATTTATTTATATTGCAGCACACGAAAAGCTAATAAGAAAGTTAGCTCAGTCGAGGGAGTGATTTTTCGTCCCAGGAACTTGGTGCGTTGCTTAAGACGCAGATAAAAAAAAAAAAAAAAATTGTGCCTCAAATAACTTCAAAATTTATTACTTATTACATCATGGAACACACAAAATACTACACTTGACAAATATATATGTAAAAGTAAGACCACAATGAGCATCCGAGTTCACAGCCGCGTACCTATTTATAAACTTTCAACAATCGATATAATTCTTCTTTTGTTAAAAGCTATTACAATTCGATTTACCACACTCTAACCATTTTAACAGACAGTTTATTTAGTGTTTCTATCTAAATTTGTGAATCCCTTCTTCTACAAATTTAACTTCTCTGATACAAAAATGTGATGTTCTTCATACAGTCCACAAATTGTCGGTCTTTTGTGAAATTTGTTGCTCAGCTTAAGCCTCGTCAAATGTCCTTGTATATTTCTTACGTTACATACAGAGTCAGGAGGAAAGGTATGTGCTCGGACGAGTGATAGTATTTGTGATTCTTAATGAAAAAAGTCATACGAACGTATGTCCCGAATGAAATTTTCACTCCGCAGCAGTGTGCGTTCTGATAAGAAACTTCCCGGCAGATTAAAATTGCGTGGCGGACCGAGACTCGAACTCGGGACCTTCACCTTTCGTGGGCGAACGCTCTACTTACCGATTTACACGAGCGTGACCCGCGACCCGTCCTCACAATTTTACTTCTGCCAGTACCTCGTCTCCTACCTTCCAAAGTTCACAGAAGCTCTCCTTTGAGCCTTACAGAAGTAGCACCCCGGGAAGAAACGGTATTGTTGCAGAGTGAAAATCTCATTTTGGAAACATCCCCCAGGCTGTGGCTAACGTGTGTCTCCGCAATATCCCTTCTCGCAGGAGTGCTAGTTCTGCAAGCTTCGCCAGAGAGCTTCTGTGAAGTTTGGACCGTAGGAGGCGAGGTACTGGCGAAAGTGAAGCTGTGAGGACGGGGCGCAAGTCGTGCTCGGGTAGCTCAGTCGGTAGAGCACTTGCCTGCGGATGGCGGAGGTCCCGAGTTCGAGTCTCGGTCCGGCACACAATTTTAATCTGCCAGGAAATTTCGACACATGTCCTGATCCTAACAGCTTCTGAAGAAACTAGTTCAAACAGTGGGGAACAGGACAAATGTAGGTGATAGTAAACAAAACATTGTGATCTAATCTTTTGTTTGATTGTCTACATATCCTCACTAAATCCGCCGTCAACTGCAATGAATTTTGCAGCTCTCGTAGGCAGTTTACTCTCGTAGGCAACTGCTCTGTTGCCGATCTAAGTTCTTTCGTACAGTTTTCTACTCGAACACGTGCTCGTACAATGTGAGTGAGGAGTTGCTCCTCTGTGGAACTCTGTGCTCACAGATGTAGCTCTCGAACTGACCCCCGAAGACGGTAGTACGGTGGAGTGAGGTCGGGTGACCTCGGTGGCCTAGAAATGACTCCACAGTGGCAAAATCAGATTCCCAGGATACATTTCAGTGACGTACTGTGTCACTGGCTGTGCAGAAGGCGTAGGAGCTCAGTCGTGCCGCAAGTACGTGAGATGTCGCGGGAGGCACTACAGACGACAGTACGTAGTGTGACCGACGCCTGCGGTATTCGAGCAGCCGAACGTCGGATACGGTTAAGAAAACGGCATACGTTCACTCAAAGTTTTACGTTCAGAATCGTCAGTACCGTCCCCTCTCGTTACTGACCCCCTGCAACCGTACACACTCTGCGTCGTACCGTTACCTTATTTTTGTACGAGAAATTGTGGTTTTGCAGGCAGATGTAAAAACAATAAAGTACCTGCCACTAGCTTGCTAGTACCACACAATATTAGCTTTGCTAATTTCGTTATGCTAGAAAAAAATAAAATACTCAGATTATTATTTAAAAATGCTAATTGTCTGTTTGGAATTATATATTGTCGGCAAAACCCGAAAATGACAAGTTACGAGATTGAAGTACGCGTGCTCGTGTAGAGTTCTTCACGAGAGCTGCAGTTGGGAGTGACTGACGTTTCACGCGCCTTCCGCAGGTCCAGCTCCGGGCTCGCGGCTCTCCCGTCAGAACAGCGTGGCGGCCGCCATCGCCGCCAAGAAGAGGCCGCCTCCGCCGCCCCCGAAGCGCTCGGAGACGACGCAGCTGACGACGGCGGTCCCGCCGCACGCGCGGGCGCCCCTGCCGCCGCCCCCACCGCCGCACCCCTCGCGCTGACGCCGCCCCAACGGCCGGTAGAGCTGCGCCCCCGGCCGTCCCCGCGGCCGCCGCCACCACCCTTGCGGACTCATCTGACAGCCGGCGGGGTCGCGCCGGGGTCACGGGAAGTGCGCGCCTCGGAGGGACACCCGTCTCTACGTCTGCGGTCTTCGGAAACTGTGACGAACAGGACGAGTCGACGGTCGAGTTACGGGGCGGTCACTCTGGTTTTCCGGTAACCTCACTACCGTTTGCCAAAGTTTTTTCGCACGTACGGTGGCCGAGGGACCCGCCACCGCACGACAGCTGTAATCGGACCGTCCCTACGGCGGTCAGACCGAGCCCTCGGTGTCGGAGTGACTTTTTGTAAATATTGTGCCGCAGCTACGGATCGGCAGGCGGCCACCTCTAGTGTGCGGGGAGAACGGTTCTCACGGTCGACGGTATCTTGTCCGACATTTTCTTTTTACTGCGAATATTTTGCAGTGCAGAAATGTACATGGGTATACTAGTTTCCAGCAGAATTGTATTTTAATGAGCTTCAGAGTTTCTGAGAAAGAAAATTCATCGATCGACAGTTGACGACGATATTCCGGAAAATAAATCTTCCTCTGTTATAATTCACTTCGGTTTCTATCTATTTGTTGTGAGGGTAAAGGCCCCATCGTCGGACGCTTCTCGCCACGGTACAGCCCTCGAGGGACCGCCGAGTAGTGAACACTGCACGGACGTGGTGACGATTGTGATGTCGGTGATAATTTTATACCGAAACTTCGGCTTCGAACCGGGTTACGACAGAACGATCTGACGCTCGTGACACGTAGACCCCACCCACTCTTACCGAGCTATCCCACTGTCTGTCTACGAGGAAGTAACTGACACTCTCGAGAGGTGGGATACTTTTCCCGCCTGCCACGTATGTCGTATTTCCGAGTGTTCGGAGCTGTGCCTGCCGAACGTAAATACGAGGCCGACGATTGTGCCACTATATTTTCTGCTTTTGAATAGATAACTGAGAAAAGAATTCAGTTGTATATACAGAAGATTTATTTTGCGAAATAAAACAGTGTCCGTGTTCATCGAATACAGTCGAGGTTTCATTTCCCGATTGCTCCAAATTCTCTGTCCGTAATAGCTCGCCGAACGGGTCTGTAATTCTCGTCTACGATGGGTCTCTGTTGCACCGGACGTCAGCTGTAGGGAGCCGAGGTGCGTTATTCCATTCCCCCGCGTCAGCCAGAATAAATTTCGTCCCCGGTCAGATCGCACGATCTCGGAGTGCTGCCCCGTGAGCCGAGAAAGTGAACGGTGTGTACTGCTGCAGCGAGAGACCAGCGTGAGGTGCAGGCTGCTACACCACACCGGAACTGGACATTCTCGCCACGAGACACGGCCGGGGCATTGCGCGGAAGGGGTGGCCGGCACATGGCGGGCGGTTTGTCACACGGAGGGGGGCACTGAGCGAGGAAGAAGCAGCACTGGCGAGCAACGAGAGAGAGAGTGAGAGAGAGAGAGAGAGACTCTTTCTGAAGAAGTTGTAACATTGTTCATAGATATGAAAGAAATCCAGCAATCATTCAGAAGACCTCACTAACCGTTCCAGTAGTAACAGTATTACCTACTGGAAAATTCTTATGTTAACTGTTTTTCAGTAGTAGGTGGAATGAGTTGGACTGTTCGTGCGAATGATGCACACTAACATGTGTGTCCTGTCATAAGTTCTCTCTCTCTCTCTCTCTCTCTCTCTCTCTGTCTCTCTCTCTCTCTCTTTCTTTCACACACACACACACACACACACACACACACACACACACACACACACACACTAACATAGTAATAAACTGGAATATTCGCTCCGTGTCTTTAAGAGTCGTGGACTCGGAATCTTCTTTCAGTGCTGCTGAAGAACGCAAACACTCTCTTGTTCCGAGTGCAGGTTTGTGCAGTCAACTCGGTTCAAATGTGTTTCGTTTGACGTCCTCTGGTGCAGTTTGCTTTCGTGAAATGAGAATTTGAGAAACAATCGTACGTGTAAGAGAGGTTGAACTGAAATAACCAACTGAGCACTTACATTTTTTTTCTACATATATGGGTAGTCTGCATAAACATTGTGTCACGCTACACGTCGGTGGTGCGTTCGGACTCTCGTCTCCCGTGCCTCTGTTTTGGGTGCTTCTAGTTGAGGGAAACTTTCTGTAATGATCTCCAGTTGTTTGTATAAAATATATATATATGTATATGTATGGACAGTAGTACAGGCCTCGTACTTGAGCAAGACTTTTTATTAGTCTGTTTTTTATAACGACGGTGCTTCTAACTTTAAATTTAAATTTTGCCGTAGAATCCGCTTTTTGTATGTACACACGAGATGTATGTCTAAAAGGATCGCCATTTGTATCGGTAGCTGTCGATACAGAGACAGTGCCGGATCAATGACACCTTTTTACGCGTAGATTGTATCGGAACTTTTGTGATATATTTTCGTGTAAAAATTGTAGCTAAGTAGGCGTTTCTCCTCTGGACCCAGGTGTACCGCACACATTGAACGAGAGAAACGTGGTACCCGTTCCCTTACCCTCTCTCTTAGTGATGTGAATTTGTATCCCAGAAAATTTCCTCCTCCTCCTCCTCCTCCTCGTCCCTAGACAATTTTCAGTACTCTGGATGTATTTCTGAATCGTAGAAGAAGAAATTCCTGCCATCGATAAGTAGAACAAACTGCTGACTTACATGTATAAAATGATGCACAAATACGGTAAATGTGACTACTGGTTTTGTACTAGTTTTTTTAATTTTCTACAAAGGCAATGTCACTTACGTTCATTTTTATATGTATACGTATTATATAGATGAAATATAACTCAGTGATGGACTTTTATCCTAAATATATCATCTGTTGTATGTTGTTCTAATAATGCTGTGTATAGATCGAGATGTGATGTGGGGAAAACATTTCGGACGTGTTGTGATTACAGCTGTAAATAATACAGATTTTTGTAAACGAGGATCGCTTTTAAATTTTCACCCTCCAGCATCGGAGGACACGCATTTCAGACTGTGATGGGGCGTAAACACATTATTGGTTTACCTTCCGGAATTTGATTCAGATACGTACAGGAAAGAGTTTGGAAGGAAATGTTATGTCTCGGAGAGCTCCTTAATGTTCTAAAAAATTCATTAATTTCTCTTCGGGATTCTGTTATTAAAAATGTCATTTATACTGCCAATTGTAATGTCGAATTGACAGGCTGGGGCCAAAACTCACTTGTAAAAATTGTTTACAGTTTTGGAACTACTACGACAAGTGAAAATCTCCCGAGACTGCACGGAAACTTAATTTGCAATAGTGTGCTTTCCAGATGACATTCGTACTTAAGTATGTTACCATTTGCCGACACTGTTATTTCATTTGTAAGAAAGAAAGTGTTGCGACTAGTTATCACTACTACATACTGATGTTTTCAAAGTAAACTATACCTGAAATGAAGTTTTCGCCTCTTTATTTAAACCCAAACCTGAAATTATTTAGCATATTACCTGGTCTACACACGCTATTTAGCACGCAAGAATGTGTGACGCTGCAGCACTCTCTGAAGACGCTGGACGCACGTGAGCTAACCTGTGTTTGTGTGTGTGTGTCTTCACCTGAAAAAAGAGAAGAATAATGTCGGGCAGCCTACTTCTAAATGTGCCCTGCTGCCACCTGCCGCCGTCACCACGTGCCGAGTAGCGACGCACCGTAATCGACGGACCGAGAATCCGCAGTCGGAACGAAATTTCGAGAACCGCTACGGTAAGTGAGGAACCCAAGGACGTTCTACAGTGCACTCCGTACCGCTCCCGAAGGGATCGTGGAGACTGAGCAGTTGTTCTTACCGCACCTCGGATGTCGTCGGAACGGAAAGAAACACCGGTGTGTGTGCTGCCGAGAAATGGGGAGCGACGAGTACGAAATGAGTCTGGCTCTTCTGTTCGTTTCTGGGAGTCCGTAAATGAATGCGCAGTATCAGTGGTACATTATAACTGTTTAATTAAGACTATTTACAACAAACCGTACATTAAATTGGAGGTAAACTAACCCATTTAATCTGCCAGACGTTCGATATGTGAACCTGCAGTTACACAGAACGTGCCCAAACTAAAATCCAATTCTTCCTACAATTTGGTTAAAAATTCTGGAGTAGTGGAAGCAGTAGCCTCTCGAATTCTGTGTCACGATTCTGGCAAATTGTTAGGTACTTGCAGGATGAGAGTTCTGTCATACTAACTGCTACGACTGATCCGACAGTTGGGGACACTGATGTTCTTCCACTTTGGTACAGAGAGATGCCACTGGGGAGTGGCTCTGTCTCATTGCCAAATGATGTTTTCAGGCTTACCTTCCAATTAGTAAAAAGAGCCATTCTCGCAACATACCCAGGTAAACGACTCGCGTGCAAAAAAAATAAATGGTCCCCGCACTCGATGTCCGGACATGCCACAGAAAAGTAATTTTGGAGTATGTCTCTGATATTGTGCAAGTATGTGAGGATGTTTTCAGCCCCAGATGTGAACATTACGAGTATGTACCGTAACACTCTGTGAAAGGTTGCCTCGTCAGTGAACACCACACAATCACAAAAGTTGCTTTCCTCCTGCAACTCTTCACTCAGAAAGTTGTACCGTATGCTGTCGTCACCGGGCTTTAAAACGTGTAGCGACTCTAACTGTTGTGGATGTGTATCTAAACTTCTTCTTAAAACTTGCCACACTGTCATCTTTGTAGCCGAAGTTACACACTCGCTTCCCGAACACACTACTCGTGACTACAGATGTATGAGGCCGTGATGCGACCGATTCTCTTCGGACACTTGCGGTGGTCTCTTCTCGTCCTCTCACTACGGAGCACAGACCGAGAGTGGAGAGCAAATTGTCCGAGAGCAGTGGAGCCCGACAGCAGTCAGCTGAGAATGACAACGCACGAATGGCAAATAACTCGACATTTTTAATTGCGGGCCACGTCGGGACGTGATTAACTCTCGCTCGAGTGCTGTTCTGCGCGAAAAACTACGCTTGACGTTGCGCAGCTAATAGTTCAATTGCGTGCATTTTTTTCTGTATTTACACGGTAGGCACATATACGTGTCGGCATAAAGTGTTTAATTTTTATTTGGCCGATACATCGGCATTTTAGCGTACCCTACCGATTTTTACCAATTTCCAGATTTGGTGCCACTCAACTAACATTTTTGCTAGATTACATTACAACATCACTATTCTACACTATCAAAGTATTTTACCTCGCCATTATTATTTTTTTTTCCTCTCTGCGTCTCACTACGGCACGCGATCCGTTCACTACAGAGCTCAGGTCACGAATGGAGAGCGGCGTCGTACGATCGATAAATAATAACCCGAGCACAGAGTCGAACGAAGAGCACGGGAGCTCCTCCGTCCTCAAAATACAGACAGCTATAGAATCAAATTACAAAAATTAAAACTGCTCAAAGTCGGAGGGTGGGAGGGGGAGGGTCGTGTCGCGAGTTTGCACGGCATTACTGCCCTAGGGCTGCTCATCATTTCCGCATAAATGCGTATTGCCATCGGCCACAGGGGGGGAGGGGGAGGAAATTCCAGGAAAAGTGTCATCGCCCAAACAGCAGATGCCGATGGTTGCAATTCAGAGGGGGAAAAAGAAGCTCAGTGCTGGTGTCATCGATTCCAGGAGTTCTGATGTTGATGTTAGCAAAATTCCTGCCAGAACTTGCAGAGCTCCTCTTCTGCTGTTAACATCAAATGTAACAGTAAGTGTTGGCAAGTCTCTTTTGGAGGAATTTGCCCGAAGTATAGCTTTGTAGAGAAGTGAAACGTGGACAGTAAATATTTCAGACGAGAAGAGAATAGAAGCTTTCGAAATGCGACGTTACAGAAGAATGGTGAAAATTAGCTGGCTAGATTGAATAATTAATGGGGTGGTATCGAGTCAAACAGCAGAACAAATAAATTTGTGGCACAGCTCGGATAAAAGGAAGGATCGGGTGATAGGCTACACTGTGAGACGTCGCAGAATCGTCAGTTTAGAAACGGAGGGAAGAGTGGGGGGTAAAAACTTCAAAGTGAGACCTGATGTAAACGCCGAGCGAGGTGGCGCAGTGGTCAGCACACTGGACTCGCATTCGGGAGGACGACGGTTCGATCCCGCGTCCGGCCATCCCGATTTTCTTAAAACGCTCCAGACAAATGCCGGGACGGCCTTTGAAACGGCACGGCCAGCTTCCTTCCCCGTCCTTCTCTAATTGGATGAGACAAATGACCTCGCAATTTTGGTTTCGTCCCTCAAACGACCCAACCCAGATGTAAGCAGTGTCGGCAGGTTCAGATGGAGAAACATAATTTACTGCTTACGACAGTATTTCACTGTCATCAGTTGCTCGTAATGTCTCACTTTCGATTCAATATTTACATTTATCTGTAGCTGAAGAGAAGTTTAATGAGAAATACGAATCTAAAATACAAAGAAGTAAATAAATGCCAAATGTATAGGCAACAACATTGTGTTCACTTGTTACCTGGTATGTCACTAAGGCACTTTGCCCTTCACTGTGAGCACGTTCGGCTGTAATAGCAATCAGAGGTGACAATGACAAAATGTGTTTGTCGCTTCGGAAAGTGTATTTGTTTAGGAGGGCCGGCTTCTACGACAGGCAGAGGTGATGGATGGACTCCACAGTAGCCACTGTTAGTATCTATAACGATGCTGTATATGCATTATCCAGTTAATAAGTACTTCAAAACAAATAAAATGGTGTCTGTAAGAAGATAACATGAAAAGGGAGTCATGTCTCTTATTTGTGATTAAAAAGTTACCTTTGTAATACATAGATATGAAATTGGGCACCCATATTGCTGTTTTATGTGCCATAGTTAAGTTTCTTTAGTGTTAAAATTTTCCACAAATAGTAACTTTTTGTGCAAAATCGGTACAAGGTGTCAGAAGCCGGTTTAAAAACATTTGTAACGACAGCTCTCAATAGCAGAAAAGGAATGTCGACTTGTGGAATAATATGTAGGACTGGTGCGGCCAAATTTTATTTTATTTTTTTTTTGCATTAGATTAGCTTCATGTTTTGTAGGTGTGGAATATGTCAGAAAATGTGATGTCACAAATATATTTAGAGCACTAGAGTTTAACCATTTCACTGATCTTTAGTAAGGAAGCTGTCAAGATATGTAAGTAGCTTAAAATGAATTGAAACTTCTAATACTAACAGAATTGATACAATGTCAGAAGAAAACATAAATATGCACTTTCAATAAATTGATCCCCCCATGAACCATGGACATACCATTGGTGGGGAGGCTTGCATGCCTGAGCGATACAGATAGCCGTACCGTAGGTGCAACAACAACAGAGGGGTATCTGTTGAGAGGCCAGACAAACGTATGGTTCCTGAAGAGGGGCAGCAGCCTTTTCAGTAGTTACAGGGGCAACAGTCTGGATGATCGACTGATCTGGCCTTGTAACACTAACCAAAACGGCCTTGCTGTGCTGGTACTACGAACGGCTGAAAGCAAGGGGAAACTACAGCCGTAATTTTTCCCGAGGCCATGCAGCTTTACTGTATGATTAAATGATGATGGCGTCCTCTTGGGTAAAATATTCCGGAGGTAAAATAGTCCCCCATTCGGATCTCCGGGAGGGGACTACTCAGGAGGACATTGTTATCAGGAGAAAGAAAACTGGCATGATATGGATCGGAGTGTGGAATGTCAGATCCCTTAATCAGGCAGGTCGGTTAGAAAGTTTAAAAAGGGAAGTGGATAGGTATAGTGGGAATTAGTGATGTTCGATGGCAGGAGGAACAAGACTTCTGGTCAGTGAATACAAGGTTATAAATACAAAATCAAATAGGGGTAATGCAAGAGTCGGTTTAATAATGAATAGGAATGCGGGTAAGCTACTACAAACAGCACAGTGAGCGCATTGTAGTGGCCAAGATAGATACGAAGCCCACACCTAACTCAATAGTAAAAGTTCATATACCAACTAGCTCCGCAGATGACGAAGAGGTTGACGAAAGGTATGATGAGATAAAAGAAATTATTCAGATAGTATAGGGAGACGAAAATTTAATAGTCATGGGTGACTGGAATTTGGTAGTAGGAAAAGGGAGAGAAGGAAACGTAGTAGGTGAATATGGATTGGGGCTAAGAAATGAAAGAGGAAGCCGCCTGGTAGAATTTTGCACAGAGCACAGCTTAATCATAGCTAACACTTGGTTCAAGAATCATAAAAGAAGGTTGTATACATGGAAGAATCCTGGAGCTACTGACAGGTTTCAGATAGATATCATAATGGTAAGACAGATTTAGGAACTAGGTTTTAAATTGTAAGACATTTCCAGGGGCAGATGTGGACTCTGACCACAATCTATTGGTTATAAACTGTAGATTAAAACTGAAGAAACTACAAAAAGGTGGTAATTTAAGGTGATGGGACCTGGATAAACTGACTAAAGCAGAGGTTGTACAGTTTCAGGGAGACCATAAGGGAACAATTGAAAATAATGGTGGAAAGAAATACAGTAGAAGAAGAATGGGTAGCTTTGAGGGATCAAGTAGTGAAGGCAGCAGAGAATCAAGTAGGTAAAAACAAGAGGGCTGGTAGAAATCCTTGGGTAACAGAAGAACTATTGAATGTAATTGATGAAAGGAGAAAATATAAAAATGCAGTAAATGAAGCAGGCAAAAAGGAATACAAACGTCTCAAAAATGAGATCGACAGGAAGTGCAAAATGGCTAAGCAGGGATGGCTAGAGGACAAATGTAAGGATGTAGAGGCTTATCTCACTAGGGGTAAAGAAATTATTCCTGCCTACAGGAAAATTAGAGAGACCTTCGGAGAAAAGAGAGCCACTTGTATGAATATCAAAAGCTCAGATGGAAACCCAGTTCTAAGCAAATAACGGAAAGCAGAAAGGTGGAAGGAGTATATAGAGGGTCTATACAAGGGTGATGTACTTGAGGACAATATTATGGAAATGGAAGAGGATGTAGATGAAGATGAAATGGGAGGTATGATACTGCGTGAAGAGTTCGACAGAGCACCGAAAGATCTAAGTCGAAACAAGGCCCCGGGACTAGACAATATCTCATTAGAACTAATGACAGCCTTGGGAGAGCCAGTCCTGACAAAACTCTACTATTTAGTGAGCAAGATGTATGAGACAGGCGAAATACCCACAGACTTTGAAACGTCCCCTTAGAAAAATTATACATGACTGTGCTTAAACTGACACACAATATTTTTTAGCACAACGCAATCTGACTTTCAATGATCCCTACAAGAGAATGGCCCTGACTAAATTAACTTATACCTTTCACAAATCAATACTCACAAGAATCTTTGTTACTCAAACTACTGCAATACAGCGAGCACCAATACTGTTAGCTAAATAAAAGATTCAAACTACTGAAGGCACTAACTACTGATAGGCATAGTTAGCAAATGAAAGATTTTGATAGAGAACAAACAATGTATTTACCTTAATAGTGTTCAAAAGTCATAATATATATATATATATAGCAGTTCATGACATCCCTTCTTACAAATGTACTGTTTCTGATGGACGCACGTCCAGATCACCCGCTCTCAAAAATCCGCCATCTCACTTCCCCACATCCACCACTGTTGGCGGCTCACCTCAAACTGCGCAACGCTACGCGCTTTGACAGCCAACAGCCCAACACTACAATAGCGAATATTACAACAATGCCACACAGCCACAGACTGTACAGTGATTTTCATACAGAGCGCTATGTGGCGTTACCAATATAAAAACCTAAACAGCCTACTTACATAGCCCCCATGCTCCCCACAATAAATTTTACAAATTGTTTTGGGTAGTGGCCAATACAGATTTGAAAAAATTTTTCATAATTACAATAACAAAGATATCAAATGCACACACTTATTGATACAATGTTGGTCAAAAGCTAAAATTTTCTCACAGTCCATAAAGACAGTCCTGACCATTCATCACAGTAAAATTGCAGTGGTTTTTTTTTTTTTTTTTTTTGCGGAGTCTGAGCTTTAGAAGGAAATGCACACAGTAGTAGTGGATTTCCATGCAGTCTTGAAGTAGTGTTGTCCTTCCAATGGAAAGACAGTGTTGATTCTTGACATGCAGATAGGTAATGGGCCACAACAGAGCAATGGATTTCCATGCAGTCTTGAAGTAGTGTTGTCCTTCCAATGGAAAGACAGTGTTGACTCTTGACATGCAGATAGGTAATGGGCCACAACAGAGCAAACCCACAGCAGAGTCAGTCGAAGTTTTGAAGAATATTGGTGGGTAGGTCATCACAGAGCAGAGCCACTGTATTCCTGGTAGAGACTATGGTATTGGTGGGCCATCACGGATGCAGACCCACGGTAGTCCTTGTAGAAACGGCTAGCAGCCATCTGTTGCAACTGTGCAGGTGCACAATCACCATCGAAGAGTCTTGCGGACAATATAGCAAGTCCATGAACCACCACTTGTGCACTCACAAAGTTTTTGGAATTGTTCTTAGAGCCAGCAAAGCTGTTAACCAGTTATGTTATGTGGTTTATTCATCTCATTACATACAATTTTCAAATCATTTGATTTGATGTACAGGAGACATGTCAAGATTTACAAAAGGAACTTTTTTCACTTTTTTTAAGAGAAATACAAAAGTTTACATTATATTTTACATTTCTAAGTTACAGCTACACATGTACATAAAATAATAAATGCATTACAATCCCTGTGTTCAGATTGTGAAGCTGTCCTCAATGAATTCATCGACAGAATAATAACACTTTTCCACCAGGAGAGTAAAGAGCAATCTTTTCAGTGAACCAATCTCCATTTTAAATATATTACTGCCTTTTATTTTATTGAAAATTTTTAACCCCATATACTCTGGCGTTTGGGCATAAAGTTTTAATCGATGTGTTGGAAGTTTGAAGTTATCTCTGTGGCGAGTGCTGTAGTTGTGGTCAAAACGGAAATTGTCTAGTGTATGTTGATTTCTATATAGGAACACCACCATCTCATATATGTAAAGTGAGGGGATAGATAGTACTTTTAAATTTTTTAACAGTGGTCGACAGTATTGCCGTTTTTTTGCAACACACGTTTCTTATTACTTTCTTTTGTAATACTAGGAGCCTAGTGACATTTGCTGAATTTCCCCAGAAGATTATGCCATAACGAATAACTGACTCAAAGTAGCAGTGATAAACTATCTTTCTGGTATCCATGTTTGTGGCACCTGACAAAATACACATTGCAAATGCTAAGTTGTTCAGTTTATTTGCTAAGTAATCTATGTGTACCTTCCAATTTAAATTTTTATCAAGATTTAGGGCTAAGAACTTCACGTGGTTTGCTTCTGTGATATCCTGATCATTGCAAGTTATCTTTATTTCACTCCTTTCTACTGATTTAGCTTCAAATTGCATCATTTTGGTTTTAGTTACATTTAGTTTTAGTCCATTTTGATAGAACCAAGATTCGAGCTTTTCTAAAGTATTGTTGGCTTTTTCTGGAATATTTTCAGATACCTCATTTTCAATTAGAACTGATGAATCATCAGCAAATAAGACTGAATGAACATCAATAGCAAGTGGTAGGTCATTTACATAAAAAAGAAACAGATAGGGACCCAATATTGAACCTTGTGGGACTCCTTGGGAACTGTTTTCCAGTCTGATGAATAATTGGTTCCATTTGAAGTTAAAATTACTCTGTTTCCTACCTGACAGGTAAGAGCTAAACCATTTTAAAGCAGTGTCTCTGATTCCATACATCTGTAATTTGTGGAGGAGTAATGCATGGTTCACTGAATCAAAAGCTTTAGTCAGATCACAGAATATACCTGTGACCTTTCTACCTTTATCTAACGTGGAGCATATTTTTTGGATAAACTCATTTATAGCATTCGCAATGCTTTTACCCTGTTGGAATCCGAACTGGTTTTTAAAAATTATATCATTTACAGTAAGAAAGTTATTAATTTGTTTTGCTGCAATCTTTTCAAACACTTTAGAGAAGACCGGCAAGAGAGAGATAGGGGCAGTAATTCCCCATATCTTCTTTGATCCCACCATAGTTCAATACCTCTGGAAAGCATCCCTGTTCATAAGATTGATTTATAATAGTTGACAGTGGTTGGGAAATAATATCGTACACATACTTGATTACAGATGTTGTTATTTCATCCCACCCATGTGAGGTTTTGTTTTTTAGAGACAATATTTCCTTTTCCACATCCCTTTGGGTTATTTTTTCAAATTGTTTAAAAGATGTGTTCTGGCTGTTTTCCAAATTTGTGATGCCCTGATAGAATGTCATATCCACATCCGATCTTACTACGTTTAGGAAGAATTCATTGAAACAACTTGACATCTGAACAGGGTTTACTATAATTTCATTTTTATGTCTAATTTTCAAAATCTCATGAATTTTTACTTTGGCTCCTAGTTCAGACTGAACAACTGACCACACTGCTTTTGTCTTATTTCTGTGTTCTCGTATGAATTTATTATTTGCCATTTTTTTAGCTGCCGCTACAACTTTCCTAAATACAGCTTTATACTGTTTGACATAAATAATAAAATCTGGATTTCTGTCTGATTTTAACTCATTGTGGAGCTCTCTCTTTCTGGCACTAGAGATCTTTATTCCTGTTGTAATCCATTTGAGTTTACCATTAACCTTCTTTTGTATATATCTACGAGGAAATGATTCATTAAATACCTCTAAGAAACAATTTATGAATTTGTCATAGTTTATTGAGCTTGAACTATTGTAGTCTACAGGCCAGCTTATTATACTTAATTTACTGTGGAATAAATCCATTTTACTTTTACTGAGATCCCTTTTGATACACACTTCTGGAGGCTTCAGGTTATTTGCTTTTGGGAGCTCAATAAACAGAGCTGAGTGATCTGATATACCCAAGTCTAAGCAGTATTTGTGCTTATTTCCACTGTCAAATATGTAGTTAGTAATAATATTATCAATGCAGACCCTTGCTGAATTATCAACACATGTGCGAGCACTAACAGTTCCAACTTCTCACATACTTTTAATATACTCTGACCAACAGAAATGTGTGCGGTGAAATGAATGCTTGCAAGTTACTTAATTTGATGAACTGGTGTCAATTACAATTTTATAACATAAGAATACAATAACAAAGGTAGAAAATACATCATTAAAGAACATAACAATACAGATAACATTTATAGTAATACAGGCTTTACAAAAGAATCAAACTAACATATACATCAATGTTACAGGAATTATGACATAAGTACATACATAAAAGATCAGAATAACTTTTGAAACATCAACTTCACACACGAATAACAAAACAGAACAGATAAATAATGTCTAAATATCTTTACAAAGTAAATAACATAGTATTAGAAAAATTCTACAACATAACTCTCATCAGCTAAACACACAAAGGCAGGAAAAACACAAATACACAAGGGTGCACGAACACATAGCAGAATAACACAAGAGGAAAGGGCAGGGTTTGTTTTCAGTGTAACATTTGGTACTGCAGTCCAACACAAAACTTCATTCCATAGATCTTTCGACTTACTTCAACATTTGTTTCCACTCAAAAAAATCCTATCCAAGCATGCTTTCTGTATTCTGTTCACATCCTCTTTCAAAAATAGTTTTCTCCACTGTACACTACTTTTTTGGCCAAACCATTTTCTTATAGGTTCTCAATGCATTTCTTCCAATTCATCACAGTTAGTTTCTTATATAGTCTACCCCCTCTTAAGCTAACTTAAATCTACCGAGCTCAGATGCTAAACTAAGGGACAAGGCAATGCAGCAGCACAAAACAATTAACACAAACAGCAATGACAAAAAAATGGAAACTGGCAAAGCAAGCAGCAGTAAATGTAATAACTTATATCTAAACATGACAAACCCACAGGCAGAAAAAATAGTACACTAAAGACAACAATGCAGATAAGGGAAATGTATATTCACATCTTAATGTCTATGTAATTAAAGTGGTGCACCACAAAAACTTATACTATGAAATAAATTACCAAGTACTTGAAAAGAAAATTATGTATGCAGTTCCTGTGAAGGGAAATGTCTTTTTGTGCTTTTTTTGGAAGTATATCATAAAATTATTATTTACTGGATCTGTAGACAGAAAATATTTGTTAGTACATCTATTAAATTTTATTTTAACCAATGCTACAGTGGAGCTAGAAACTAGATATTAAACAAATTGAGCAATCTCTCAACTAGAAAGACAATAGATGTAAAAATGTTTCTCATCATTTCATTAGGCATTTCTGCAAATATCATAAATTAAGAGCTCCACAGTGTAATCATGTTTTCAAGTTTGAGCGTGTCATATTTGCAATGCTTTCTACAAAGGAATGTCAATAGCGAGGATAATGGCCTCTTTTTTTTCTGCACCTGTGCCTCTGAAAGGCACACACTAATGGCTTTTTTCCAGGTGACTGTCCCGCAGCTGGGTGCCCACGACACATTACGTTAAGGTTACTTAACTTTCTTACCGAAATATTTACAACACCAGTTTGCGCTACAGTGACAGTCTCATATAAAAAATTTCACAGGTCGAGAATTTGCTTTGCAAATGTGTAGAAACAAAATCCTATAAATATAACAGTGTACAAAAAATTTTCGTCAGCATTGTAATACATTCACGCATTTCATAACTCTTAAAGTACGATTGTTGGTTTCCAACATCCTTTTTCACAAGTCAGAGTCCCTAACCACTACTCATTATTCCTTACCTTATTACACATATACATATTCATCGACACTTCTTCAATATTTCATTATAATAACTACGTAGCATAATCAAATTCCTCGTATAGCATCAGCTTATTGATCATAAACATACCTCAACAGCATAACACACATTGTCATCGTAATATCATAAAAACTCAGCCAAGCCTCAAAAACGTCGTAGCTTTCTGGAATAATGTCAAACCCTAAAACATATTCTCTGCTCATTTCAATAGTGTAATCTACCTCAAACGTACTTTAAAAAATCATGATCTCATACCAAATATATCATTCAAAGCTCTCATAGAATCACAATGGTTCCGAAAAATATATGAACAGTTCTCAAAGTACAGACAAAATACAATTTCATAAGTGAGAAGTTATCGAACTATGTAATTATGTAAACATCTGTCACTGACTTAGTAAAAAAAATGTTTTTTTCTCTGTTAAATAATCAGCTAGCTGTGTAATTCTTTGTTAGAGAAATATGGTACCGATGTGTAAAGTTGTATAAGCAAATACCATATTAGCTAGGGCTCCTCATGCTTGCCAAATACATGGTACACAAACTAAACGTGTACCCCCCTGAGGATTAATGTAATGATACCCTCATGTGGTACAGATTACAGCAATGGAATGAAATGTATCACGGAAAACTTTCTTTGCATCATTGTAATCCAAAAATCTTTAAAAATAAATGTTTTAAGTACAAAATTAATCACTCGAATGCGTGTCCTGTAGCGCTAAATGTGCGTCTTGCTTTAAGATAATTGTGTGGAAGTGTCGTAGTTATCGTCCTCTGTAAGCAAAGTTCAGCAGAAGTCAATGTACTTACCTCATCATAGACGAAAGTGGAATGCTATGCGTATAGATATCGTAGTTATTACATACCCTACCGTGATCAAGAAAGTACCATAATGTAACGTATTGTTGTGCTATGAAAAAGGCTGTCTCATTGTAGCTATACCACAAAAGTTACTTTCCAAAATAATACAGTAAAACTGTGCAGATATAATCGTGTAGCTGTCAAATAAACTAACCACAGTGTCATCTGGTATCTCTCAGAAAGCATTTTAAATCCATAATGTATTTTCAAGTAAACCAAAATGTTGCATTAAAATCTCATTAGCAGTACCGGTACATGTTCTAAGTATGTGAGCCTTATAATCTGTAGTGGTTAATAAAAAAAGAAAAAGAGAAGAAAAGGTTGAAAATGTGGGAAGAAATAGTGAATAAAAAGGGGGTTTTAAAATCGTAAATGACCGTGAAAAAAGGAAAGAATGAAATGCAAATCGCACTTCGTATTACAGAAAAGCTATAGTTGGGGTGGTCCTTGTGGCGTTTTTGAGCAAAAGTTAAACCAATTTCCACTACAAAACTTATTGAAAAGAAACAGAATAACAAAATGTAACTGACAGGGGGAAGTGGCGTAGATGAGAGATCATCCTTTACCAGGTTAACTTGTCTTCTTTTGTGCGGTGTCCAGGTCTTCAAAAATCTCCTTCATTTCAGCGTGAAAAGTCGGCTCCGAAATCTTGCAATCGTCCAGGAATCACTAATTTATACCAATTAAAATCATCTTGATACTGTATGCAATTTAATTTACTTTGCTACTTCCATCCTCCGAATTTCTTAACAACTTCCACAATATGTCTACACATTAAAATCAGATCAAGACTACCTAAAAAGTTTTTTTTTTTAACGTCTCCCTTAAGCTTCGGCTATCAAGAGACAAACAAGAAACGGATAGAAAACAAAAAAAGTTACAATTTTAGTATTTTCTCTGAGGTCGAGCGCTCATACTGCTGCGACAGGATATTTTTTATCTGAGGGAAGGAGTGTAGCGCGGCGAAATTCAGTCCCGCTACATCGCCCCCTCGACTGTCACGCTAAAACATTTAGCGTGGCAGGCTAGTAAACAATATAATAGATATTCCTAAATGTCAATATATACATATTTTCATAGGAAAGGCCCGCGCTTTCTAAATCTATATACTACACACAATTATTAGAGTTGGGATCCCTTTTACAAAATTAATATACATATATTTACATAGTGTGTGTTTGAGCAAGCTGCTCGCCAGTGCAGTTCATTTTGTGCGCTTCCAGCGTTGGTTTCCCAATAAATCTCTGGCAGCATGTAGTCTTTGCGCATGCGCAATAGCATCACTGAATTTCGCGTGCGGCAGTTTCAAAATCACTTTTGAATGCATTATGGGAACAGCAGTGATCAATGTCTTGTAAATAATTACTATTAAAAACAGTCTTGATCACGATTTATTTTACAAGGTGACCGGTTTCGACCACTACTGTCGTCATCTTCAGACCATTGAGTAGGAACCCCTTTCTGTTGGAGAATCACAACAGAAAGGGGTTCCTACTCAATGGTCTGAAGATGACCACAGTAGTGGTCGAAACCGGTCACCTTGTAAAATAAATCGTGATCAAGACTGTTTTTAATAGTAATTATTAGTTTCAAAATCGCCGTGTTATGACAGTCTTGAACAGTATTCACTTTCACATAGTGTTCATTACAAGTTGTTATTCCCGCATAAATGGCGTGTTAAGTCCGGAGACACCATAAGATTGAACGTGTGCGTGATCTGAAGCAAAGTCCATGTCTTCTGTTACGACAACACTCCAGGTCCTTGTGTGTTTTCATGACTATTGTTCCCGGGGCATATGTGGTCGATGTAGTTTTTAGCCTCCACATCGCCTACGACAGGTGCTGAGTTTATTGTCTCCAAAGCATCTGAAGGCCGGCCAGGAACAACGGTGTCGATGTTCGCAAAGGTAGGTGTTTCATCACGTTGTTTACACTCGCCAACAAACGTTCATTTGCAGAGTGAAAATCCTCATTATCGTCGAAGTACATTGCAGTCTATATCGGTTTACAAACAGTTATTTGGTTTGTGCACCATAAGTTTCACAAATAACACAAAATTCGTCGTTTATAACGTTCACAGTTTAACACAGTTTGCAATACTTTTTGCCATATTTACATTTTAACAAAGTTCACTGTGTTCCAGCATGTTTACATAGTTAATTATGAAAGCTTACATTTTCGTGGTCCCATTTCAAAATATGTTGACAATGTGCAAAGTTTTAACACACATACAAATACATACAAGTTTACAAGAATATGCATGTGAAATATTTACACTACAAAAATTATACTAAGTCCCATTGGCTTTCTTTTATTGGGGTATTAATTTTTTTTTTTAATTCGGGTTTGGGCGTGCCATGGGATATCAGACTTAACATTTAAAGCACGGGCTTTCCTTCATTTATTATTTATTTCTTTGCTTTGATTCCATATCTTGGCTAGTGGTTGACCAGGCTTGTAATGCCAGCAATATCCATGTGTTTTTATTCATACCTGAAAGTTTACTGTCACGCAATATATTCTTACATTCCATAAACAAACAATACCCACCTGCAGGAGGTGGTAATATAATGGAGATAGAAAGAAAGATAGACTCGAAGAAACTATTCACTACCTAATCCTACAGCTACTACATAAAAAGAGAACACAATACATTATAACGTTTGCATCACCTTCAAGGGGTGTGTGAAAGGAGGTGCTTACAATTTACCAAATCATGGGTAAATGTAAGTGTCCTTACGTCAAGTCTGTGTAGTGTAACATCATGACAGATTCCCTGTTTGTGTTCTGACTGTTCATATGACTAAGTGTATTATACCCTAACAAATCCTTGCATGAGTAAATCATATAGCTGCTCAGTACTTCCTCGATATCTCCACTTCATGTGGATACCGTCTATACAAATGGAAAATATATCTCACAGAGATTGTCTCTCTCATAATAACATATCAAATTTCCTCTCAAGGGTTCAACCATGAACTTTCTTCTACTTTAGTGAAGGTTAAACATCATGTATGTTGTGTATATATTTCATTTCTTTCTATAAAACATAAATAAAGAACATAGTACTATAATTGACAGTAAAATGTCGATTTCTCAGTGTCCGCTGCATGGGTGGTCACTGCTCCTTTGCACTTACCTTGCATAGCCTGAAAAGTCAAATGTTGTCTTCAAAGTAGATGTAATTTTGTCATCTGTTCGCTTAAGTGGAGGTGTTGTACGAGTCGCAAAAACGGCCTTAATAACTCTCCTGTCTTTTGCTTCCTCAGGGTTTTCTGTAGTGTGTAAGTATAATAAAGGCTAACATGGCACTAAATTTCACTTTCGTAAAAAGAATGTTTTATACAAATGTATTCACATGAGGGCTGTGTAAAAACTGTATCTCAACTTAAGTTCCTTAAAATATCATTCTCCTGTCTGAACACGAACTATAAATGTTTTCTTCCACACAGTGGCTTAACAAAACTTAACGAAAGGTTAACAAGTTACACTTCTGAAATAAATTAAAGCTAATGTGTTTCCAAGTTACATTCTTATTACATTTCTTTCAACAGCTGTAATCATCATTATGTTCACTCTGCTTTTCTTGCATTCGTTCATTTTCAAGGGCACTGAACGTCTTGTACTCACGTGTTCTAACTCATCACAAATCTTTTCTTTCAAACTGAAATTCTTACGTAATCTTAAAGATGTAGACTGTTTACTCACTTCTCTATGTAGCACAATATTACCAAAACATTCTCACTCATTCCTTACTCACATATTCATCATAATATATACAGGGTGATTCAAAAAGAATACCACAACTTCAAAAATGTGTATTTAATGAAAGAAACATAATATAACCTTCTGTTATACATCATTACAAAGAGTATTTAAAAAGGTTTTTTTTCACTCAAAAACAAGTTCAGAGATGTTCAATATGGCCCCCTCCAGACACTCGAGCAATATCAACCCGATGTTCCACACTCTCTGTAGCATATCAGGCGTAACAGTTTGGATAGCTGCTGTTATTTCTCGTTTCAAATCATCAATGGTGGCTGGGAGAGGTGGCCGAAACACCATATCCTTAACATACCCCCATAAGAAAAAATCGCAGGGGGTAAGATCAGGGCTTCTTGGAGGCCAGTGATGAAGTGCTCTGTCACGGGCTGCCTGGCGGCCGATCCATCGCCTCGGGTAGTTGACGTTCAGGTAGTTACGGACAGATAAGTGCCAATGTGGTGGCGCTCCATCCTGCTGAAATATGAATTGTTGTGCTTCTTGTTCGAGCTGAGGGAACAGCCAATTCTCTAACATCTCCAGATACTGTAGTC
Source organism: Schistocerca americana (assembly GCF_021461395.2). Lineage (NCBI taxonomy): Eukaryota > Metazoa > Arthropoda > Insecta > Orthoptera > Acrididae > Schistocerca > Schistocerca americana. Next base: position 206,879,554 of record NC_060129.1, on the reverse strand, counting down.
CAGTTACAGTAGCACCTTCGAAGAAAAAGGGACCAAAAACTTTATTGGCTGAAATGGCACAGAAAACGTTCACCTTAGGCGAGTCACGTTCATACTGAGTTGTTTCCCGCGGATTCTCAGTGCCCCATACTTCGTTCGAAATGCACTGTCGATTCACTTCTGCTGTACTCAATAACACAAAAAGCTTTCTGTTGAGCGGTCGCCATCTTAGCATCAGCTGACGCTGACGCCTAGTCAACAGCGCCTCAAGTGAACAAATGTACAACTAAATGAAACTTTATAGCTCCCTTAATTCGCCGACAGATAGTGCTTAGCTCTGCCTTTTGTCGTTGCAGAGTTTTAAATTCCTAAAGTTGTGGTATTCTTTTTGAATCACCCTGTATATTCTTGTACATTAAACATATTCCTCATCAAACATTAATATATCACATACGTGGGGCCATTTGGCACTTCCATTCTCATAAAACACCAATAATATTTTCCTCAAATAATGTCTCTTCATCAACTACTTCACAGTAATTTACCTTCTTATATTAATTTAAATATTAACTCATTCATACTGATCATTCATTCTGCTACATACCTACGTCATTACTGATCTCAATAGCTATTATCTCCTGTCATTAGAGTGCCTTGAAGTAACTAACTAATTGTTGATTCACCTTATAATTTACAATTAACAACAAATGTAACCTGTGTAGATCTCATTCCTATATGAATATCTTTTCTCATTCAGTAAGTGTACCTACAAAAAGTGATATACAAAAGCAAACTTAAGAGAGAGTGGCATAGAAGGGCTGTCAAATTAATATGAAAAAGGTGAAAAAAAGTAAACTATTGATTAATACGGAAGTACCTGCCATAGTTGTTAACACAGTTATTCCACTGTAATTGCCACGCCTTTGTGGAAAAATGAAATGTATGCAGTTACCAGGCACGCACTTCTTTACCTGAAGCAATGGGAGAGCGATGAATGTGTTTCTTCAGGACTCTAAAAATATGGAAATCACATGGGGAGAAATTGGGGCTTTATGGAGAACATGTAAGTGTTTCCCTTCGAAACTTTTACAGCATACTCTATACAACACTGGAAGGAGTTTTATTGGCTGGTTGCTTAAACTATATAATAGTAACTATTTACCGAGCACCTGCAGGGAATTATAGTCTATTCATAAATCATCTAGAAGGTCTTTTGGATTATTTAACAGGAAGAAACAAAGAAATTTTGATTGCTGGTGACTTTAATACAGATTTTCTAATGCAATCTTCCAGTAAACATTTACTGCAGTTAGTAATGTTGTCTTTCAATCTAACTCACACTGTAAACTTTCCAACTAGAATCACAAAATCCTCAAGGACAGTCATTGATAACATTTTTATAGACAAATCAAAGGAACAGAATCATATCATAAAACCTGTAATAAATGGACTATCAGATCATGACATGCAGCTCCTTGTTTTAGATGTAAATTCTGAGCAGATCATAAAGACTGCTAAGTCTGAGTACAGGAGAGTAGTCAGTCAACCAAAAATTGAGTGTTTTAGAAAACTGCTCAAAGATATGAACTGGAAAGATGTTTATAGTGCCCATGACATGAATGAAAAAATAATACATTCATGAACAATGTCAGTACCATGTTTGAAAACTGTTTTCCTCTAAAAGTTACTCAAAGTAAACAGAAGTCTATAATAAAACCATGGATTACACAAGGAATAAAGATTTCCTGTAAGACAAAAACGAAAATGTATCTGTCGACCAAGAATAGCTCCAATACTGATGATTTAGCTAAATACAAGGAATACTGTAAAATATTAAAAAAAGTAATTCAGACATCTAAGCAAATGCACTACAAGAAGAAGATAGCAATGTCAGGGACCAAAATAAAAACAATATGGGATATAGTGAAAGAGGAGACTGGTAGAACCAGAAAGGAACAGGAGCAAATAGCACTAAGGGTAGATGACACATTAGTAACCGATGGGCATAGTGTGGCAAATCTATCTAACAAGTACTTTATATCCGTTACTGATAGAATAGGATTGTCAGGATCAGTAAATAATACCCTTGAATATCTGAAATTAGCCTTTACAAATAGCTTCAGCTACATGAATATGTCACTCACTTCACCAAAAGAAATAACTTCCATAATAAAATCTTTGAAAACAAAGCATTCTAGTGGTTATGATGAAATATCAACAAATTTAATTAAGGCATGTTCTTGTGAGTTTAGTACAATTCTAAGTTACTTGCGTAACCAGTCAATTATAACTGGGACATTTCCTGACTGGCTAAAATATGCAGACGTTAAGCCTCTATTCAAGGAAGGGGATAAAGAAATACCATCAAACTACAGACCGATTTCACTTTTGCCAGCATTCTCAAAAATTTTAGAAAAAGTAATGTACAGGCAGCTTTTCAACCATCTGACCACAAACAACATATTATCAAGAACACGGTGTGGATTTCTGAAGGGTTCTGATATCGAGAAGGCTATTTACACCTACAACGAAAGTGTACTCAATTCATTAAATAACACGTTACAAGTAGCAGGTATTTTCTGTGATTTGTCAAAGGCATTTGATTGTGTGAACCACAACATCCTTTTAAATAAATTAGAATTCCATGATGTCACGGGCAGTGCTGCAAAATGGTTCAAGTCATACCTAGCTAACAGGAAACAAAGGGTGTCAGTGCAAGGGACTAGTGAATTAAGTCATCAGTCATCATCAGAGTGTGAAGAAATTACATGTGGTGTCCCACAAGGATCCATCTTAGGGCCATTGCTTTTTCTTGTGTACATTAATGATCTCTCATCAGTTACACTGCCAGAAGCAGAGTTCGTTTTGTTTGTAGATGACACAAGTATTGCAATAAATAGTATGTCGAGTGTAGTTCTAGAAAGATCTGCTAATGATATTTTCATGGATATTAATAAATGGTTTAAAGCCAACTCATTGACATTAAACTTTGAAAAGACTCACTACATGCAATTCAGAACCTCTAAGAGGTTTCCACCCAGCATATGCATAAAGTATGAAGAAGAGCAGATAGAAGAGGTTGACAGTTTTAAATTCCTGGGATTACAACTAGATAATAAACTCAGCTGGGAGGAGCACACCACAGAACTGCAGAAACGCCTTAACAAATCTGTATTTGCAATTCGAGTGTTAGCAGACATAGGCGACATAAAAATGAAAAAGCTTGCATACTTTGCCTACTTTCTTTCCACAATGTCATACGGTATAATATTTTGGGGTAACTCTTGAAGTCAAACAAAAGTTTTCAGAGTCCAAAAGTGTGCAATACGTATTATTTGTGGAGTAAATTCACGGACATCATGTAGAACCTCTTCAAAGAATTGGGTATACTAACTACTGCCTCTCACTATATTTACTCCTTAATGAAATTTGTCCTAAATAATGTATCTCTTTTTCCAACAAACAGCTCAGTTCATACATACAATACCGGGAACAAAAATGATCTGCACAAGGACTTAAAAACACTTACTTTAGTTCAAAAAGGGGTCCACTACTCAGGAACACTCATCTTCAATAATTTGCCAGCAAACATAAAAAATTTAGTTACAAATAAAGATCAATTTAAAAGGAGCCTGAAAGACTTACTAGCGGCCAACTCCTTCTACTCCATAGACGAATTTTTTAATAGAAAAAAATGATGTATATATTCATACTATTAGTATTGTTATTTCAGCTAAAAATAAAAAACAAAGTTAACATGTTCCACATCCACGAGGATCTCCTCAGAGCATAGATCTATGGAACGAGAAATTAATCTAATCCAAGAGTTTTGTCTGGGAAGCCTCACACAACCTCCATATAGTCCCAATCTCTCCTCATGTGATTTCCATATTTTTGAAGTCCTAAAGGAGAAGTGTTGGCCATTCATTTGGATCACACCAGTAGGTGCACACACAGGTACAATCCTGGTTCTGTAGGCAGCCGCAAACATTTTTCCGTGAAGCGATTGACCATCTTGTCTCACAGCAGCATAGATGTATTCACGGCTATGGTGATTACTTTTGAAATACTGAACAGTTAACCCACTTTTTTCCATCAGTCTTGTATTCATTTGACTGCCCTTTATACAAGGAGCTTTCGTCTCGTGTACTCTTTCTGAAGTTTTGCGCCACTGTAACCAAAAATATTACAACAAAAAAAGATGAATGTGACAGGGCTCAGATCCCATGCAGGGCCAGTCACACAATATTTTGATTTCACTCATCACTTTCAAATTATTTTTTAATTCTGCTATGTTGACTCAATGATAAATGTATAATGGCAGATCCACGATTAGGTTGGTACTTCTTAATTAACACATACTAGGATAGATTTTTCCATGTGAGCAGTGCAAACCTTCCCCTCTGCCTCCACCCCGTCCCCCTGCCTACCACCACCATACAAAAATTCGCAAGACCAGTTTCGTTGGGTGGCAGTGTCGTAAACACAACTCAGACACACATACCTGACCAGCATCTGGCCAGAATGTGAGCAGCATTGCAAGATGCTCCAGGTCTCGGCTTGGCAGCCAGAGAATGGCCACGTCTCCATGTGTTGCGTTTTTGTGTTGTGAGCTGTCTAAGTCTAACATCCGTCTGGGTGTGACTATTGCACAAGTAACAGGTAAGGCGAAGTGCAGATAGCAGTTTGCTGGCAGAATCCTGAAGCCATGCAGTCCTTCGAAAAATGAAATTGCTTACAATATTACAGTTCATCCAGTCTCGGAATATTACTCGTCTGTATGGAACCCTAGCTTAATGGATATTAGAGCTCATATTAAGATGTTGAGACAGTGCTTTTGCCCTCGTGCGATTTGCAAGTGGACTTTGGCACAAATAGTGCCCTCCACCACACACCACTTGGTGGCTAGCGCAGTATATATGCAGAAGTAGATATCTGTCAGCTTTTGTATTTTTTCAATCTTTATTTACCAAGACCAGTTTTGAATCACTATCATCAGAGGGTACATCCATATTTATTGTGTGTTTGCAGCGTTGTTGGAGGCACGAACTGTACATACTTCCCACCAAATGTGGTGCGTATGCGTTTTGTTCTCTTGCCATAACTACATGAGCCACCAGAATGCTGCATATATGCAATAAATATGCACCATCTGATGATAAATCGCTTGTCAATTTAAAAGCATTCATGGTGAATAGAAACTCAAGAATAAAACCAAAGGCAACTCGTTGCTGTAAGCCTTTACACAAATTTAAATCTGAACTGAAATTGCTCCTTCAGCCAACTTCTACTCTAAAGACGGATATTTAAAAAAAAAAAACTTGTAGTATAAAAGACTAAAATGATTGCTTGTCTATTTAGCAGTAAATGTAAACATTCTGTAACAGTAATGGGACAGTGACAGAGACCATTATGTTCATTATTATTAATTTTCAGCCAGTGGGCTATCTGGTAATCTGTAAATAGCCAGTATGTAGCCATAAATACAAAAAGACACAGAATGTAAAACCAATGTAATCTACACCATTTTAATGGAAAGAGACCAATGGTCCTTGGAACATAGCATTATTTTTAATTAATTGAAATACACACAAACTATATCTGAAGAACAAAATCAGTTTACATGAAGTGATCTACTACTGAATTATAAAAGGTAGATTGGCAGTAAGTCATTAATCCACCTGACTGTTTTGACCAGTAATGCCATCAACACGGTGTACACTATTTCAAGGACATACAATACGGTGATCACGACGTCACTCATTACACCTGCGAACAAACATAAATAACGTGTGAAGTATTTAACTCTAGCAGTGGAATGAAACTAACAGGACAACCAAATGAAGAGGACAAACTAAATATACGACAGTAAGAATAATGACATCACTACAAAACTCATATTTGCCCAAAAATCAAGGACACAAAATCCTCAAAATTTAACAAAAAAGTTTACAAAAATGAAAACTATTGGTGTTGTAAATTTCCCGTAACCTATATATCTCAAATGAAGACCTCAGTACTAGTAACCCAAACAGAACTCAAAAACTCAACACAATTTTCACATGACCTTCATAGCTCCAACAAAGCCCTGCATACCAGGAACCAACCACTCTAAAACATGGTGTTGCAGATTTCACTTCACCCACATACCACAAGCAAAGCCCTAGAAACCACACATTCACTTACTCTACATGTAAACCAAAGTTGTCCGATAAACAAACGAAACCAAGCTTACATGACTAATATCAGAAATGTATCCTAATCAAAGATGGTACATCAGTACCCATGATACACACCAATAACAATCCAACAATTACCAAATACTAACAAGGAAATCCCGAAAATTCATGAAAACTTTCATTACCACCAATTTCAATTTACACAAACAACTACGCCCATTGCAACAAGCAATGAGCTACTCATAAATATCTGATTCTTCACAACTGAAGAAAAGAGAAAATATTAAATCCCTAAGCACAAGAAACTCACGGCACTAATATTTCCAAACATAAAAATGAATGCATCAGCTAAAATGCGTTCATGAGTACAACACTACATGTGCAGCTTGAGTACATACGTCACAGAATCAAATAAATCCTTTACATTTATGTTCTATGGGAAAATACGATATTCTAACCAAAATCATTTTAACTGATCCCAGAATGGGAATGTATATTACGTTTCCTGTTTCCTCTTCAACAATTCTGCGTTACGTTTTTCGTCTCTTAGAAATCACAGTACCTCATAGCCTGTTGCTGAGTTACTACCACAGTTCCATGCAGCATGTACCACTTCGATGAAAACAATAACAAACACAGATCTTTCGGCCCGCCAAAAATTTCTTCTACAAAGATAATACTCGCAACGCCTTCAATTGGATGTGGTAACTTGTGTGAACTACGACACTTCCCGTGTTTCGCTGTCGCTAGACTAGAGGTGGGCCAAACGGTTATTCTGGAGTAACCGTTAACACAGTTCAAGTTATTCTTTGATAACCGTTATCTTTAACGGTTATTAATAACTGCCAAGTTATTTTTCGCTAGCGAATACCGAATACTCCGACAGTTAAATAACGACATAGTTGGAATCCATCAGTTATCAGTATAACTGCGAGTAGTGTGAAATAGCAGGAATGTCGTATGAATCGTGTCATAACCTTAGCTTATTAACTCCGGGTACATTTTAGTTGATGTTAGAACGATTATTAGTGTTTCATATTATATGTTTGTAGGTTATCGGTCGCTATTAGAAATATTATCTTCGCAGCTGCGACAGAAAGTACGGGGAACTTCGCCAAAGCACTGTTTAAGTAAAATCTTAACAACGTGCGTTTTTAAGTATGAAGTAGTATGTAAACTGAGTACTGTAGGTTAAATTCGAAGCTTAATTTCTTGTGCTGCTCACATAATAGAATAAAGTGTACAGCCTTGTAATACAAAAAAAATATACGTAATGTGACAGATTCGTTTACTCTTGTGCTGTAAAAGCTAGACCTATTGGGGAAAGTGTGAGTACGCTAATCCAAGTTTTATGTCAAATTTGGAAACTGCTCGATTTCTCCAGCTACAGCATGTTTATAACATATGAAGACATGCAGATCGAAAAGGTTGACAGTGTTACAACTCGATAATAAATTCACTTGGGAAGGGCATACCACATTTTTTCATTCTATTATTTCATAAGGGAGCATATTCTGTGGTAACTTATCAAACGTAGCAAAAGTTTTTCGCATGTAAAAGCGTGTAATAAAAATTGTTTGTGGTATCAATTCAAGAACATCATGTAGGAACGTGTTCAAGGAACTTTGTATTCTAACCACTGCTTCCTAGTATATTTATTCCTTAATGAAATTTGTTACAAGTATTTCCAACCAATAGCTTAATACATAATATCGGTACTAGAAATGGGAACAGCAATCTACATAAAGACCTAAAATCACTTACCTTGGTCCAAAAGGGGTCCAGTATTCAGGAACATGCATTTTCAATAAACTGCCAGCAAGTCAGCAACCATTAAAAACTTGGTTTCAGATAAAGCACGGTTTACAGTGTGTTTGAAAGACTATTTGATACAGAAGTGTCTGATTCTACCCGTCATCAATATGCCGGAAATGGCTATTTTAAGTGTGTCTATGACGTCACTACATACACATGGCAACAAACACGAAGATACATATAAATAATACAATAACATTTCTCACCAAAAATACAATCAAACCAATGGGACAACTGCGGGAAGTTGGGGGTTTTAGGGTGAGGACAAGCTAGTAAAAAAAAACACACCATGATCCCAAAACACAAAATGAAGAACAAAAAGAAAAAAAATACAGCGTTCTGCTACACCAAAAAAAATCTGCAGGAATCGGACACTTCCCTTGAACAATATAGGTCAGCTATAGGTGACCATACCAAAACACCAATACCCACAACTAAAAGTACGAAAATTGGAATTGGACATTTCCCTTGACCTACATAGGTCAACCTCAGATGACGATACTAAAACATCAACACACACAACTATGAAAATGGGAATCGGTCATTTCCGGTGACCTATATAGGTCCACCACAGCTACTGATGCCAAAAAACCAACACCTACAACTGCGAAAAATAAAACCACAATCCCAAAAGTCCACAAATCAATCATCCCTACATAAATTAAATCACATTCAATACTTCATAAATACACAAAACATCACAGCTAGAAAAAAAAAATTAATTACCACCAACAAATTCCGGCACTGCAACCTAGATCGACAGCCACCCCCCCCCCCCCACACACACACACACAGACAAAAACCAACTCATAAACACCGTGCCGTAACGACATTCACACACCACAACACCTTTACGTCAAAGCAGACGGGTGGAATCAGACGCTTCCATTAACCCCTCCTTCTATTCCGTAGATGAACATCGCAACAGAGACTGATAGACCAGCTTAGGTAAAAATGCTGCTATATTTCAGTTTTGACAGCACTTGGTTGCAACAGTCAAGATCGGGTATTCTGTGTACGATAAATTTATTAAAAGTATGTAACTGTGTTTTATTCTGTCAGTGTACCAATTCTGTAAATATTAGCAGTTACTGTGATATATTCACACATTTTGACAATCTCCAGACAAATGATGAGGATAATAATCATTATATTCCACTGTATTATGTTATACTTTCTGACATGTTATTTGTCATTCGCGATGGCCAGCGGCTATTTCCGAAGAAGTACGTAAATATTTGTTCGCTCCAGTAACTATCGTCTCTGTAATATCACCGGGGTCTAAGACTGGAGTCACTGTATCAGGGAAACAGACACACAGTTATTCCGTTACCAACTTCCAGGTTACTTGTAATGGTAGTGCAATAACTGCCAGAGAGCGAGAACTGTGAGCCAATAACGATAACTGCCAGGGGAAAATACCGATCTCTGACACTTATTTCCATAGTCGCTCGAATTCCTTATGGTACCTCTCTTTATACAACCCGTCCAAGCTAAATTGACATATGAGGCGGTGGGTTAAGGGAACGACCGTACTTGTTAATGCCTGTACTGCAGCTCCTATCAGCCACCACTCGGACATTAACCTTATTTAATTGTTTGTGCTAAAAGTAACGAAGGCGCACGATATAGTACACAGTTCTTATCAACAGATGGCGCGCAGTCTCACAGTTATTTCCATGGCCTATTGAACGCCTTCCAAATGGTCTACCTTCTCCCTAGTTCCTAGCCAGATCTCCGATGAGTTGACGGGAAAGCGTAGTACGATCTTCTGTCAACAGATGGCGCGAGGCACTGTTGACATTAGACAGTTATTGAAATAACTGCCTGTATCAGAGGAACGGTTATCGCAGTAACCGTTACTTTTCAGTAACAGGTTATTTCTAACAGTTACGTTATTTTTTGCCACCTCTACGCTAGACTCCTGTCTAGGAGGTACAACAATAAAAAAAAACCGTGTGCTGACAGTCCATTGAAACTTCCTGGCAGATTAAAACTGTGTGCCCGACCGAGACTCGAACTCGGGACCTTTGCCTTTCGCGGGCAAGTGCTCTACCAACTGAGCTACCGAAGCACGACTCACGTCCGGTACCCACAGCTTTACTTCTGCCAGTATCTCGTCTCCTACCTTCCAAACTTTACAGAAGCTCTTCTGCGAACCATGCAGAACTAGCACTCCTGAAAGAAAGGATATAGTGGAGACATGGCTTAGCCACAGCCTGGGGGATGTTTCCAGAATGAGATTTTCACTCTGCAGCGGAGTGTGCGCTGATATGAAACTTCCTGGCAGATTAAAACTGTGTGCCCGACCGAGACTCGAACTCGGGACCTTTGCCTTTCGCGGGCAAGTGCTCTACCAACTGAGCTACCGAAGCACGACTCACGTCCGGTACCCACAGCTTTACTTCTGCCAGTATCTCGTCTTCTACCTTCCAAACTTTACAGAAGCTCTTCTGCGAACCATGCAGAACTAGCACTCCTGAAAGAAAGGATATAGCGGAGACATGGCTTAGCCACAGCCTGGGGGATGTTTCCAGAATGAGATTTTCACTCTGCAGCGCAGTGTGCGCTGATATGAAACTTCCTGGCAGATTAAAACTGTGTGCCCGACCGAGACTCGAACTCGGGACCTTTGCCTTTCGCGGGCAAGTGCTCCACCAACTGAGCTATCGAAGCACGACTCACGTCCGGTACCCACAGCTTTACTTCTGCCAGTATCTCGTCTCCTACCTTCCAAACTTAACAGAAGCTCTTCTGCGAACCATGCAGAACTAGCACTCCTCAAAGAAAGGATATAGCGGAGACATGGCTTAGCCACAGCCTGGGGGATGTTTCCAGAATGAGATTTTCACTCTGCAGCGGAGTGTGCGCTGATATGAAACTTCCTGGCAGATTAAAACTGTGTGCCCGACCGAGACTCGAACTCGGGACCTTTGCCTTCCGCAGGCAAGTGCTCTACCAACTGAGCTATCGAAGCACGACTCACGTCCGGTACCCACAGCTTTACTTCTGCCAGTATCTCGTCTCCTTACTTCCAAACTTAACAGAAGCTCTTCTGCGAACCATGCAGAACTAGCACTCCTCAAAGAAAGAATATAGCGGAGACATGGCTTAGCCACAGCCTGGGGGATGTTTCCAGAATGAGATTTTCACTCTGCAGCGGAGTGTGCGCTGATATGAAACTTCCTGGCAGATTAAAACTGTGTGCCCGACCGAGACTCGAACTCGGGACCTTTGCCTTCCGCGGGCAAGTGCTCTACCAACTGAGCTACCGAAGCACGACTCACGTCCGGTACCCACAGCTTTACTTCTGCCAGTATCTCGTCTCCTACATTCCAAACTTAACAGAAGCTCTTCTGCGAACCATGCAGAACTAGCACTCCTGAAAGAAAGGATATAGTGGAGACATGGCTTAGCCACAGCCTGGGGGATGTTTCCAGAATGAGATTTTCACTCTGCAGCGGAGTGTGCGCTGATATGAAACTTCCTGGCAGATTAAAACTGTGTGCACGACCGAGACTCGAACTCGGGACCTATGCCTTTCGCGTGCAAGTGCTCTACCAACTGAGCTACCGAAGCACGACTCACGTCCGGTACCCACAGCTTTACTTCTGCCAGTATCTCGTCTCCTACCTTCCAAACTTTACAGAAGCTCTTCTGCGAACCATGCAGAACTAGCACTCCTGAAAGAAAGGATATAGCGGAGACATGGCTTAGCCACAGCCTGGGGGATGTTTCCAGAATGAGATTTTCACTCTGCAGCGGAGTGTGCGCTGATATGAAACTTCCTGGCAGATTAAAACTGTGTGCCCGACCGAGACTCGAACTCGGGACCTTTGCCTTTCGCGGGCAAGTGCTCTACCAACTGAGCTACCGAAGCACGACTCACGTCCGGTACCCACAGCTTTACTTCTGCCAGTATCTCGTCTTCTACCTTCCAAACTTTACAGAAGCTCTTCTGCGAACCATGCAGAATTAGCACTCCTGAAAGAAAGGATATAGCGGAGACATGGCTTAGCCACAGCCTGGGGGATGTTTCCAGAATGAGATTTTCACTCTGCAGCGCAGTGTGCGCTGATATGAAACTTCCTGGCAGATTGAAACTGTGTGCCCGACCGAGACTCGAACTCGGGACCTTTGCCTTTCGCGGGCAAGTGCTCTACCAACTGAGCTACCGAAGCACGACTCACGTCCGGTACCCACAGCTTTACTTCTGCCAGTATCTCGTCTTCTACCTTCCAAACTTTACAGAAGCTCTTCTGCGAACCATGCAGAATTAGCACTCCTGAAAGAAAGGATATAGCGGAGACATGGCTTAGCCACAGCCTGGGGGATGTTTCCAGAATGAGATTTTCACTCTGCAGCGGAGTGTGCGCTGATATGAAACTTCCTGGCAGATTAAAACTGTGTGCCCGACCGAGACTCGAACTCGGGACCTTTGCCTTTCGCGGGCAAGTGCTCTACCAACTGAGCTACCGAAGCACGACTCACGTCCGGTACCCACAGCTTTACTTCTGCCAGTATCTCGTCTTCTACCTTCCAAACTTTACAGAAGCTCTTCTGCGAACCATGCAGAATTAGCACTCCTGAAAGAAAGGATATAGCGGAGACATGGCTTAGCCACAGCCTGGGGGATGTTTCCAGAATGAGATTTTCACTCTGCAGCGGAGTGTGCGCTGATATGAAACTTCCTGGCAGATTAAAACTGTGTGCCCGACCGAGACTCGAACTCGGGACCTTTGCCTTTCGCGGGCAAGTGCTCTACCAACTGAGCTACCGAAGCACGACTCACGTCCGGTACCCACAGCTTTACTTCTGCCAGTATCTCGTCTTCTACCTTCCAAACTTTACAGAAGCTCTTCTGCGAACCATGCAGAATTAGCACTCCTGAAAGAAAGGATATAGCGGAGACATGGCTTAGCCACAGCCTGGGGGATGTTTCCAGAATGAGATTTTCACTCTGCAGCGGAGTGTGCGCTGATATGAAACTTCCTGGCAGATTAAAACTGTGTGCCCGACCGAGACTCGAACTCGGGACCTTTGCCTTTCGCGGGCAAGTGCTCTACCAACTGAGCTACCGAAGCACGACTCACGTCCGGTACCCACAGCTTTACTTCTGCCAGTATCTCGTCTTCTACCTTCCAAACTTTACAGAAGCTCTTCTGCGAACCATGCAGAATTAGCACTCCTGAAAGAAAGGATATAGCGGAGACATGGCTTAGCCACAGCCTGGGGGATGTTTCCAGAATGAGATTTTCACTCTGCAGCGGAGTGTGCGCTGATATGAAACTTCCTGGCAGATTAAAACTGTGTGCCCGACCGAGACTCGAACTCGGGACCTTTGCCTTTCGCGGGCAAGTGCTCTACCAACTGAGCTACCGAAGCACGACTCACGTCCGGTACCCACAGCTTTACTTCTGCCAGTATCTCGTCTTCTACCTTCCAAACTTTACAGAAGCTCTTCTGCGAACCATGCAGAATTAGCACTCCTGAAAGAAAGGATATAGCGGAGACATGGCTTAGCCACAGCCTGGGGGATGTTTCCAGAATGAGATTTTCACTCTGCAGCGGAGTGTGCGCTGATATGAAACTTCCTGGCAGATTAAAACTGTGTGCCCGACCGAGACTCGAACTCGGGACCTTTGCCTTTCGCGGGCAAGTGCTCTACCAACTGAGCTACCGAAGCACGACTCACGTCCGGTACCCACAGCTTTACTTCTGCCAGTATCTCGTCTTCTACCTTCCAAACTTTACAGAAGCTCTTCTGCGAACCATGCAGAATTAGCACTCCTGAAAGAAAGGATATAGCGGAGACATGGCTTAGCCACAGCCTGGGGGATGTTTCCAGAATGAGATTTTCACTCTGCAGCGGAGTGTGCGCTGATATGAAACTTCCTGGCAGATTAAAACTGTGTGCCCGACCGAGACTCGAACTCGGGACCTTTGCCTTTCGCGGGCAAGTGCTCTACCAACTGAGCTACCGAAGCACGACTCACGTCCGGTACCCACAGCTTTACTTCTGCCAGTATCTCGTCTTCTACCTTCCAAACTTTACAGAAGCTCTTCTGCGAACCATGCAGAATTAGCACTCCTGAAAGAAAGGATATAGCGGAGACATGGCTTAGCCACAGCCTGGGGGATGTTTCCAGAATGAGATTTTCACTCTGCAGCGGAGTGTGCGCTGATATGAAACTTCCTGGCAGATTGAAACTGTGTGCCCGACCGAGACTCGAACTCGGGACCTTTGCCTTTCGCGGGCAAGTGCTCTACCAACTGAGCTACCGAAGCACGACTCACGTCCGGTACCCACAGCTTTACTTCTGCCAGTATCTCGTCTTCTACCTTCCAAACTTTACAGAAGCTCTTCTGCGAACCATGCAGAATTAGCACTCCTGAAAGAAAGGATATAGCGGAGACATGGCTTAGCCACAGCCTGGGGGATGTTTGCAGAATGAGATTTTCACTCTGCAGCGGAGTGTGCGCTGATATGAAACTTCCTGGCAGATTAAAACTGTGTGCCCGTCCGAGACTCGAACTCGGGACCTTTGCCTTTCGCGGGCAAGTGCTCTACCAACTGAGCTACCGAAGCACGACTCACGTCCGGTACCCACAGCTTTACTTCTGCCAGTATCTCGTCTTCTACCTTCCAAACTTTACAGAAGCTCTTCTGCGAACCATGCAGAATTAGCACTCCTGAAAGAAAGGATATAGCGGAGACATGGCTTAGCCACAGCCTGGGGGATGTTTCCAGAATGAGATTTTCACTCTGCAGCGGAGTGTGCGCTGATATGAAACTTCCTGGCAGATTAAAACTGTGTGCCCGACCGAGACTCGAACTCGGGACCTTTGCCTTTCGCGGGCAAGTACTCTACCAACTGAGCTACCGAAGCACGACTCACGGCCGGTACCCACACCTTACTTCTGCCAGTATCTCGTCTCCTACCTTCCAAACTTTACAGAAGCTCTTCTGCGAACCATGCATAACTAGCACTCCTGAAAGAAAGGATATAGCGGAGACATGGCTTAGCCACAGCCTGGAGGATGTTTCCAGAATGAGATTTTCACTCTGCAGCGGAGTGTGCGCTGATATGAAACTTCCTGGCAGATTAAAACTGTGTGCCCGACCGAGACTCGAACTCGGGACCTTTGCCTTTCGCGGGCAAGTGCTCTACCAACTGAGCTATCGAAGCACGACTCACGTCCGGTACCCACAGCTTTACTTCTGCCAGTATCTCGTCTCCTACCTTCCAAACTTTACAGAAGCTCTTCTGCGAACCATGCATAACTAGCACTCCTGAAAGAAAGGATATAGCGGAGACATGGCTTAGCCACAGCCTGGAGGATGTTTCCAGAATGAGATTTTCACTCTGCAGCGGAGTGTGCGCTGATATGAAACTTCCTGGCAGATTAAAACTGTGTGCCCGACCGAGACTCGAACTCGGGACCTTTGCCTTTCGCGGGCAAGTGCTCTACCAACTGAGCTATCGAAGCACGACTCACGTCCGGTACCCACAGCTTTACTTCTGCCAGTATCTCGTCTCCTACCTTCCAAACTTAACAGAAGCTCTTCTGCGAACCATGCAGAACTAGCACTCCTGAAAGAAAGGATATAGTGGAGACATGGCTTAGCCACAGCCTGGGGGATGTTTCCAGAAACAGATTTTCACTCTGCAGCGGAGTGTGCGCTGATATGAAAGTTCCTGGCAGATTAAAACTGTGTGCCCGACCGAGGCTCGAACTCGGGACCTTTGCCTTCCGCAGGCAAGTGCTCTACCAACTGAGCTATCGAAGCACGACTCACGTCCGCTACCCACAGCTTTACTTCTGCCAGTATCTCGTCTCCTACCTTCCAAACTTAACAGAAGCTCTTCTGCGAACCATGCAGAACTAGCACTCCTGAAAGAAAGGATATAGCGGAGACATGGCTTAGCCACAGCCTGGGGGATGTTTCCAGAATGAGATTTTCACTCTGCAGCGCAGTGTGCGCTGATATGAAACTTCCTGGCAGATTGAAACTGTGTGCCCGACCGAGACTCGAACTCGGGACCTTTGCCTTTCGCGGGCAAGTGCTCTACCAACTGAGCTATCGAAGCACGACTCACGTCCGGTACCCACAGCTTTACTTCTGCCAGTATCTCGTCTCCTTACTTCCAAACTTAACAGAAGCTCTTCTGCGAACCATGCAGAACTAGCACTCCTCAAAGAAAGGATATAGCGAAGACATGGCTTAGCCACAGCCTGGGGGATGTTTCCAGAATGAGATTTTCACTCTGCAGCGGAGTGTGCGCTGATATGAAAGTTCCTGGCAGATTAAAACTGTGTGCCCGACCGAGACTCGAACTCGGGACCTTTGCCTTTCGCGGGCAAGTACTCTACCAACTGAGCTACCGAAGCACGACTCACGGCCGGTACCCACACCTTACTTCTGCCAGTATCTCGTCTCCTACCTTCCAAACTTTACAGAAGCTCTTCTGCGAACCATGCATAACTAGCACTCCTGAAAGAAAGGATATAGCGGAGACATGGCTTAGCCACAGCCTGGAGGATGTTTCCAGAATGAGATTTTCACTCTGCAGCGGAGTGTGCGCTGATATGAAACTTCCTGGCAGATTAAAACTGTGTGCCCGACCGAGACTCGAACTCGGGACCTTTGCCTTTCGCGGGCAAGTGCTCTACCAACTGAGCTATCGAAGCACGACTCACGTCCGGTACCCACAGCTTTACTTCTGCCAGTATCTCGTCTCCTACCTTCCAAACTTTACAGAAGCTCTTCTGCGAACCATGCATAACTAGCACTCCTGAAAGAAAGGATATAGCGGAGACATGGCTTAGCCACAGCCTGGAGGATGTTTCCAGAATGAGATTTTCACTCTGCAGCGGAGTGTGCGCTGATATGAAACTTCCTGGCAGATTAAAACTGTGTGCCCGACCGAGACTCGAACTCGGGACCTTTGCCTTTCGCGGGCAAGTGCTCTACCAACTGAGCTATCGAAGCACGACTCACGTCCGGTACCCACAGCTTTACTTCTGCCAGTATCTCGTCTCCTACCTTCCAAACTTAACAGAAGCTCTTCTGCGAACCATGCAGAACTAGCACTCCTGAAAGAAAGGATATAGTGGAGACATGGCTTAGCCACAGCCTGGGGGATGTTTCCAGAATGAGATTTTCACTCTGCAGCAGAGTGTGCGCTGATATGAAACTTCCTGGCAGATTAAAACTGTGTGCCCGACCGAGACTCAAACTCGGGACCTTTGCCTTTCGCGGGCAAGTGCTCTACCAACTGAGCTACCGAAGCACGACTCACGTCCGGTACCCACAGCTTTACTTCTGCCAGTATCTCGTCTCCTACCTTCCAAACTTTACAGAAGCTCTTCTGCGAACCATGCAGAACTAGCACTCCTGAAAGAAAGGATATAGCGGAGACATGGCTTAGCCACAGCCTGGGGGATGTTTCCAGAATGAGATTTTCACTCTGCGGCGGAGTGTCCGCTGATATGAACCTTCCTGGCAGATTAAAACTGTGTGCCCGACCGAGACTCGAACTCGGGACCTTTGCCTTTCGCGGGCAAGTGCTCTACCAACTGAGCTACCGAAGCACGACTCACGTCCGGTACCCACAGCTTTACTTCTGCCAGTATCTCGTCTCCTACCTTCCAAACTTTACAGAAGCTCTTCTGCGAACCATGCAGAACTAGCACTCCTGAAAGAAAGGATATAGCGGAGACATGGCTTAGCCACAGCCTGGGGGATGTTTCCAGAATGAGATTTTCACTCTGCAGCGGAGTGGGCGCTGATATGAAACTTCCTGGCAGATTAAAACTGTGTGCCCGACCGAGACTCGAACTCGGGACCTTTGCCTTTCGCGGGCAAGTGCTCTACCAACTGAGCTACCGAAGCACGACTCACGTCCGGTACCCACAGCTTTGTTCAGGAGTGCTAGTTCTGCATGATTCGCAGAAGAGCTTCTGTAAAGTTTGGAAGGTAGGAGACGAGATACTGGCAGAAGTAAAGCTGTGGGTACCGGACGTGATTCGTGCTTCGGTAGCTCAGTTGGTAGAGCACTTGCCCGCGAAAGGCAAAGGTCCCGAGTTCGAGTCTCGGTCGGGCACACAGTTTTAATCTGCCAGGAAGTTTCATATCAGCGCACACTCCGCTGCAGAGTGAAAATCTCATTCTGACAGTCTATTGTTTGCCAAAGAACAGCATTCTGCAAGTTCCTCCTCAGCTCTGCGCATGCGTGTGGGGCCGCATACGACCGCTTAAGGGAACCCAACCGTACACCGCCAATACGACTCGTTTCCGGCCAATGGCGACCTCTAGACGACGAGAAGAGACGGCGTTAAACGGTTCGCCATATTTTCAAAGGTGGCGTGTTGAGCTGACATCTGTTGGCAACACGGAGCAACACAGCAGTTTTCGAAGCGCTGCTAAGTTTACTTCGCATTGCAAAGTTTAGCAGGAAAATATTGGAAGTAACAAACATCTTCACAGGTATATCAGTTACTTATTTCTAGTTTGCTAACGAAATAGCAATAACCGCCCACATCTTCTGATTATTTGAGAAGGATGTGCTTCATACCCACGAAGATCGTTGGTAAGATGTTCCTTAAATGTGTTACCATCTTTGGGAAAGTTTCATCAGAGGGTTGGATCCCCTCAGTCGACGACGTCAGGTTGCAACACCTGGGCTGCTCTCAGGTTGTAATCTCCGTCTTCGGCGGTTTTGTCTGTCTGCCTGCCTGCCTGCCTGCCTGCCTGCCCGTCGCTTCCTGCTGTCGCTGTCCGTCCGTCCGTCCGTCCGTCTGCCTGCCTGTTCGCTGCCATCTGCTGTCCGTCTGTTCGTCGCCGCCGCCAGCCGGTGCCCGCTGCCGCCGGTGCCCGCCGCCGCCGCCATCCGGTGCCCGCCGCCGCCGTCGCCGCCGTCCTGACCCTGGTCTAGGGCCGTCTTCATCCGTCTTCGTCTTTCTCTGTCCCCAGTTTCTGTCCTCTCCTCTTCGTTCTGTTCGTTCTTGTTTCTCTCTCCCGTCATGTCCGCCCCCACCACCACTGTCACTACTACCACCACCGCCATTGTCTATACCTCCCCTTCCGCCGCCTCCACCACTATAACTTGGTGTGCCCAGTCCCACCCCCCTCCTTCCATTCCACCTCTCCTCACTCTCCCTTCACCCTCTATCTTTGTCGCCCCCTCTCCCGCTTCTTCCTCCCGTTCCTCTCGTTCTGATCCCTTTTCCCCACTCCCCCAGCCTGTCACTGCAGCTCCGGCTCGGGTGGTGGCCCGTCGGGCCACTGCCCACGCCCAGCTCTCCCCGTCACCTTCGCCATCACCGCCGCCACTGCCCCCGTCATCGTCATCGCCGCCGTCGCCTTCGCCTTCACCGTCACCGTCACCATCTCCGGCGCCGACTCCGGCCCCGGGACCTGCCCCTCCCCGCCACATTCCCGTTGTTCCCATCCCCCACACCTCCTACACCGCTGTCAAGCGCCCCAGTGGCACTCCTGCTTCCTCTGCTTCCAAAAAGGCTGCACCTCGTCCTCCTTCCCCCACCCATGATGCCATGGAAGTCTCCCCGCCTGTCCCTGCCCCCTCATCCTCCTCCTCTCCCCCTTCCTCCTACCGCTACCTTCTCTCCCGACCTGATCCCTCTCTCCTTGAAGCCCGGAACCTCACCCTCTTCCTTCGCCAGCATTGTCCTGGTGCCCCCATCTCCCTCCTCACTCCTCACCGAGATTCGGTCCTCATCTCCTCCCCCAGCCCAACCCTCCACACCTACCTCCTTTCCCGCATCCCTGTCACCCGCTTTGGCCCTCATGCCTCTCTCACCCCTGCTCCTTCACCACCTCCCTCCCGCCAACCCCAACCTCCGCGTCGCCCGCCAACTCTCACCGCCGTGATCACTCGGCTTAGTCCAGTGTTCACGGAGGAGGAGGTGTTGGCGGAGCTCAAGGCGCATCCCCATTTGGAGGTGCGTGCGGTTCGCCGCATACATAACGCTGCCGGCCCCACCCGCCTTATGCGGGTTTTTTCTGAGCACGCCCCCTCCATTGACCGTGTCCTGAAGGAGGATGCCTTCCTTTTTACCCAGCGGTACAAGGTCGACCCCTCCCGTTCCTCTCCTCAGTCCCTGCGCTGCCAGAGGTGTCTGCGCTATAACGTGCACCCCACAGCTGAGTGCTGCGAGGCCCCCACCTGCCCGCATTGTCGGCAAGCGCACTTCCTCAGGCAGTGGCCTAACCTCCAATCCCCTCCTTCCTGCAATACCTGCAATCTCCCCCATCCCACCTACTCCCTAAAGTGTAAAGCCCGAACCCCTCCAACCACTCCTGAACTCACCGTCCCTGTCCGTCCCCTGGACGCCCCCACCCCTCCTGGCAATTCCCTTCGTCCCCCCCCACCGCTGAGGACATCATCAGGTTCCTTACCATCGTCCTCCAGAATGTTCATCCCTTTCAGCGCCCACACACCCTCCAACAGATCTCCCTCGCCGCCCGTTCCATATTCCAACTCAAGATGTACGCCACCTACTCCAACAACCAGGCCCATTTCACCTTCTCCCGCCTCGACACCCTCGTCTAAATCCCTATCATGGCGCGACAGCAACGTATCCTTTTCAACAACATCCGCTCCCTACCTGCCAACAGGAACCTCTTCCTGCACACCCTTGCCACCCACCGCGTGGATGCCTTCCTCCTTAATGAAACCTTCCTCCAACCCCACCACACCATTCACACTTCGCCCTACCTCCTCCACCGCTCCGATAATCCCCTCCCAATTGCGCGTGGCGGAGTTGCCATTGGTCACCACCGCCAGATCCCCGTTCGGCTCCAACCTCTCCTTCCCGACCCCACCGAACACCTGATCCTTCGTCTCTTCTTCCCCGGCCTTACCGTTACCTGCGCCACCATCTATGTCCGCCCCAACGCTCCTATTCCCTTCGACTTCCTCTCCCACGTCGATCGTACCTTTTCCTCCTACGTGATCGCCGCCTACCTCAACATCCATAGTCGATCCGCTGCCCAGTTACGACGATGGCATCGGTTCCTCTCCACCCTTCAAGGTGACCTCGTCCCCATCCCCCGGTATACCCGTCCTGAATCCAACTCCACTCCTGATGTTATCCTCTCCTCCCCCAACCTCCTTGGCCGCATAACGGTGGATGTCCTGGAGCCTATTGGTAGCGACCATCTCCCTGTCCTCCTCACCGTTTCAGACGGTCGTCGCCCTCGCCCCGACCCTCGTACTGACCCTCCCCCTAAGTATGTCCACGACTATTCCTGAGCCGACTGGAATGCCTACCAGGATACCCTTTCCACCCAGGTCGATAGCCACCCTCTCACCTACCACCACCCTGACGATGTCACCCATGCCGCCTCCTTTCTCCAGCAGACCTTGTCTGAGGCCGTGGAGGCCCACGTTCCTACTGTCGCCATCCACCCCCACCGTCCTACCTTACCCCCACAGGCCGTTCTCCTCCTCCGTGAATCCTGTCGTCTCTACCGTGCCTTCCTCCGCACGCGTGACCCGGACACACTATGACGCCACCGGCAACTCCAGCGACACGTTCGTAATTTGCTCGCGGCTAAGAAACGCCGGGACTGGCGACAGACATGCACCCGTTTAAATGCAACCCTACCAATCAACTCGTCCAAGTTCTGGTCGGCCTTCCGTCGTCTTACCGGAACTAAACCCTCCCCCTACTATCCTCTTCTCCACGATGATCACCCCTTCCCTGACACCCTTAGTAAGGCCAATCACTTTGCCTCCTACCTCTCTGATGTCTTCTCCATCCCCGACGATCCCCAGTTCGATTACTCCCTCTTCCCGGATATCCGCGATCGAACTGACACCTCTGTCCCTCCCCTCGCTCCTGGTTTCCAGTACTTGGACAACATTACACACACGGAACTCAATGCCCCTATCACTACACAGGATCTCATTGATACACTCCGCACAAAACGCAACACCGCTCCTGGTCACGATTGTGCCACCTACCGTCACCTTCGTGAAGCTCCTGTCTCTTTCCTCTCCACCCTGGCCTGGCTCTACAATGTAGTCCTGTCCACCGGTTACTACCCCGACCTGTGGAAAACCTCCCGTATCCTCATGTTCCTTAAACCTGACAAACCGCCGTCCGCCGTCTCCTCCTACCGTCCCATCAGCCTTACCTCGGTCTTCAGCAAGGTCCTGGAATCTATCCTCACCCGCCGCATCCACCAGCATCTCCGCCAGCACCGCCTCCTTCCCGTCACCCAGTGTGGCTTTCGGCCGTCCTTCTCTTCCGACGATCTTCTCCTTCACCTCACTCGTCTCCTTTCCGAACAGCTTAATTCCCGTCGCTCCGCAATCTTCCTCTCCCTTGACCTCGAACGCGCTTATGACCGCGTCTGGCATTCCGGTCTCCTCTTCAAGCTCCAAACCTTTGCCCTTCCCATTAACTACGTCCGTCTGATCGGTTCCTTTCTCTCCCGCCGTCCTTCCTATGTCACCATCCATAACACAGATTCCTACACCTTTTTCCCCTCCGCCGGTGTGCCCCAAGGCTCCGTCCTCTCCCCCCTTCTGTACCTTTTGTACACGGCGGACATGCCGCCGCCGTCGCCCCCCGTCCACCTCCTCCAGTTTGCCGATGACACCGCCTTCCTCGCCCTTGCCCCCACCCTGCAACGCTCCCAACGTCTTCTCCAATCCCATCTTGACCGATTCACCGCTTGGTGTAACCAGTGGTTGCTCAAGGTCAATCCTTCCAAAACCCAGGCGATCATTGTAGGCAAAACCACCCCTTCCTTCCGCCTCCTTGATTTCTATCTCACGGTCTATGGCCGTCCTATCGCCCTCACTCCCACCCTTAAGTACCTTGGCGTCACCCTCGACCGTCGCCTCTCCTGGACTTCCCATCTCCATACAATCCAAGCCAAGGCACGTTCCCGACTCCGTCTCCTCAAGCTCCTTTCCGGCCGTACGTGGGGTCTGGACCCTTACGCAATCCTCCACACCTATAAATCCCTCATCCGCCCTATCCTTTGTTATGCCCATCCAGCCTGGATCTCCGCCCCCCCCTACCTTTTATAAATCCCTCCAAATCCTTGAACGCCATGCTCTCCGCCTCGCCTATCGCATCCGTCTCCCCTCCCCCACGCGGATCCTGTATGATCTCATCCCCTTCCCCCACCTCCTCCTTTTCCTTGAAAGGATACGGATCCTGTACACCTCCCGTAAACTTGATCCTCCTCACCCGCTCGTCTCCCCAATCCTCTCCCATCCCCGCCCGCTGCCGCGCCTGTATTCCCACGTCCCGCCCGGTCTCCATCTCTCCACCCTCCTTACTCTCTCCCAAGGTGGCTCCCGCCAGCTCCCCCTCCCTGATGATGTCCTCCTCCCCTCCATCTACCCCTCCTATCAACTTTGACCCTGCCCCACCACCCACTTCCGGTGTCCTTTCCTTTAGGCACCCTCCCTCCCTCCCTTCTCTTCCCTTCCCTCCCCTTCTCTTTCCTTTTCCCGCATCCCCTCCCTCCACCACTCTTCCCCCCGGGCTTCCCCTCCCCCTTCCTGCCTCCCCCCTTTCTCCCCTGCCCGTGGCATCTCTGCTCTCCCCTCTCCCTCTCCCACTCCCCTTCCTCCTCCTCCTCCTCTCTTGGCAGGTCCCCGGACTCGCACACGCATAGTGAACATTCGCGCGCCGGAGATCATCGCCATCAGTGTCTAGTGTGTGCCGTCGTGTTTAGTGTTCAGTGTTCCCCGTCACACTCCCTCGTTCACCAGTGCCATCGTCATCTTCAGAGTTTGTGCGTCGTCTCATCAGTTAGCAGTGTGGATTATCGACGAGTGTGAACGGCTCCGTGTTTGTCTCTATGTGTCTCCTGTTTTATTGCCCACATTCTGTAACTTATGTGTCTTCTCCTGTTTTTCTCTGCTTGTATATTCTATGGCTGAAGAGCAGCGTAGTGTGCTGCTGACAGCCTGCCTGTTGTACAGGCTTTAAAATAACAATAAAGTAAAAAAAAAAAAAATGGGAAAGTTTCGACGCCAGCGTGTTGTTTTGTGGTTCTTATTTCTATTTTTGGGGGGCATGGATAGTTAGTAGTAAACGGACGTGTGCCCTCAGTCATCGCAGATGGCAACACAGGACGGAGCGGCGTCGGAAATAGTAGTAGAATTGCTGTACCCATAATTTTCCATGCCTTCAACTGCAGCCACGAACTTCCTCGATCGATCTGCAATTCACGGTATATCCACACACACATATATCCTACTTCCAACACATCTTCATTACAGCTGCAAATTGCGTCTTTCTCCTTTCGAAACAAGCAGGAAACTTTAGTTTTGGAAAGCCTATATTGTGTTTACAGTAAAGCAGTCCAATTTACTTTTGTTTTCCTGTTTATTTTTCTGCTCTGCCCAACCCGTAACTTTTATCGATTTGTTCGTTGCATGTTAGTTTTTTGCATCGAATTTCAAGCATACTTTCAAACTTGCTGTTTCAGGTTCTCACCTCCACTATCCACCAGATTTATGTGGACTAGATGTAAACAGCACAATGCCGTCAGCGAAAAAAAATATTCTTCCTGTGTTTCGTATCACACAATGGAACTCTCGAATTATGACGAGAAGTGCCATGAATATCTGCTTTCTTACCAACTGGGTCGGGATTAGTCTTCCCTCGTTCCAGTAGTGAAAAGACAATTTTTTCTTTTGTCTATGGCGTCAGTCCGTCCGTTGCGCTCAGCTTTAGAAAGCCTGGCAAGAAGAAGAAGGCAGGAGGTGTAGTGGGGGAGATTCTAACCCAGCCAGCTTGCATGTAGTGTACCGGAGTGACGCTAGAGAGCAGCATCTGCCTGCAGTGCAGAGTAGCCGGACTCGAGTAGTACGGACTGCCACCGACAGATAGCAGGCGAGAGCTGCAGAGAATAAATCTCTGTGTTGGGGGATTAGGGCCAACTTGCCAGAAGTCGAAATTATCGGCACACTGCGCCGATGGTGATACATTGACTTCCGCAGTACATTTACCGTGTCTATTGAAGAAGTGCACTCAACCGTCTAATGCACTGCTAAAACTGACCAGTGATTTCAAACGGAACATGTCGGATATTTTGCAACAAAAAGTCTCAATTAATTTAAGTTAAATGAGTCGAAAAGCATTTGGTCCGGCGAGCTTGAAACACAGTTTTTTCCCCTGCTACCTTTTATTAACACCGAAAGCAGATTTCGAAGTTCTTGTTGCGGTATCATGTTTGAACACCTGTTTTCGTAATTAGCGTTAAATTGGCCCTATCCAATAGTCAGCAGGACGAAAGCGAACCAATATTAGTTAGGAAGTGCAGAGAAAAATGAGTCGCTAATTTAAAGCTCTATCTCGACTTACTTCTTGTCCTTGCTACACCATATTACGAAAATTCATCCAAAATGGCCAGTACTGCCTGCTTTGCACTTACGAGATCTTTCTCACTGTGCTGGCCCACAAACAGGGCAGACAGCATACTTCTATTCAAATACTGATTGTGCACGTTTGAGGAATGCGCATAAAATACAGCAGAAGACATCGTTAAGTGCTTCAAGAGTGACTGCAGATTTTTGGCTGGTTTAAGATACATGGGCAGGAAGAGTATGTTATGGCAGTGCTAAAAAAAAATGACTGTATTCCAATCATGGGATGGTAAGTGAGTTGTGCTCGAGTAGCTCAGTCGGTACAGCACTTGCCCGCGAAAGGCAAAAGTCCCGAGTTCGAGTCTCGGTCTGGCACACAGTTTTAATCTGCCAGGAAGTTTCATATCAGCTTACAGTCCGCTGCAGATTGAAAGTTTCATTCTGGATCTCCCACCTGGCTGCAAGCGACATCTCCTTGTCATCTTCAACTGGACGTGGTGTGATGGCGTCTTTCTATTGCAATGGCAGGAGGGCACCATTATTCCGGTGCTGCAACCAGGTGAAGACCCGGTTGACGTGTAGAGCTATCGGCCCATCAGCCTCACCAGGTGGCACTTGGGCTGGGTCCTGGAGTCACGTGGCTCCACGTCAGGGCGGCTTTCTACCGGGTCGCTCTACCACTGACCATCTCGTGTCCCTCTAGTCTGCCATCCGAACAGCCTTTTCCAGACGCCAACGCCTGTTGCCGTCTTTTTTTACTTGCGAAAAGCATATAACGTGACCTGGTGACATCATAGCTTTGCCACAATATACGAGTGGGTCCTCTGAATATTATTACCACCAACTTTCAAATCGCGCAATGGTGAGCGTTCAAATATAAGGGAAAAGCATTCAGAGGGAGAGGTGATGTGTGAAAAGAATCGAGGAAAAAGCGCTGAACACACGACATATAAGAAGCTGTGTGTCATTGGCTGAATGTGTTACAAGTGGCTCATTATACCTTATTCTAAACGTATGCACAGTGAATTTTTGATGAGGTTTCCAGGACAGATGAATATTCAGTATTTCTTCATCGCATGCACGTTCGGATTGCTGGAAGTTATGCAGTCAAAAGAACTTGATGGAATATTTCCTCTCGACACGAGAGTTCAAGTGGGGGTCCGGCAGAAATTTTCACGTGTCACTAATAGGTATTACATTTATACCTAATACAGCTGTTGTCTAATAGTTCACAGTAAGCGAATAAGTTCTGGATAACTGAATATATTATAACAAAACATTCAACATTCCACGCAGGACCACAAAGTACTTTAGTTTCATACTTTAAACAGTTTTGGTTTTGAAAAAACGTAAACAACTCAGCCAAAAAATAGTGTCCTTGGACGTGTAACAACACTGAACGTGAATTGTCTCACGCAATGAATGTTTTTGAACTAACCTGACGAGTGTTCGAATTGATGCTCGGCAGTGAAGTTCGATCCGGTGAAGGAACTGCGGACTGCAGTCTCAACAGCGAGGTGCGGGTCGCAGCGAGTTCCTTGTTAGTGGGAGCAATGCGTTGTTTCAGCTCGTCATTCTGCCGCCAGAGGTGCACCGGTGAGTCGTATTCTGAAAGTAGGTCAGTGACACAGGTCACAATCTTGCCCACGAGGGCGCAACTCTCGCAAAGTAAATCCCACGTTGTGGCGCAAACAGCACGAGGAGTATGGGTGCTGGAGCACGGTGTCTGAGTGTTAGAGGGGGTTGTAGCACTGAACTACGTCCAGGGAGAGCTTGCAATGGGACAAAAAAATCCATACCCAGAATTGGTTCGTCGATGTTGGCGATGTAGGAGGTTCACAGGAAATGGAGAGAAGGGGATAGCTACACCATCACTTTCAAGGAACTGACAGTTTGTAACATTGATGCGCTGACAGCTCGTAGGAGAGACTTCGTCAGTGAAAAGTTGGTAGGAGCCAACGATCGAGGTACGATAGACACGTCAGCGCCAGTGTCAAATAGGTGGACAAACTGCGATGAAATGTCTGTCACGTATAAACGACCGCTCGGCCGAGGTGACGAGTGCAGTGTTGGGGGACGCCTGTGAAGTTCCCTGCAGGACTCGGAGCCACCTGCGGTCGCCAAGGTAACCTGCAGTTCTCGGCCTCAGCCCCAAAACTCTAGCGGTACCAACAGCACGGATGAGCCGAATGTGGCGGTGGCGGTGGCTGCGACAGCGCGGGAGGCTCGTCCTCGTAGATGCGTCCTGGGATGTAAACCGGGACGTACGGAGCGTGGGCGAGTGTCGAGTGCTCGGAAAGAGGAGGCAGCAAGCGGGCACTGCCTGGCGGCGTAGAAGGCGTGGGAGCGGAACTGGCCCTGCCCCTGCCTGCAGACGGCCGGTAGACAGGAGGTGTGGCGTCACACAGCGATGGGGGTGAGCTGCGTGTATCCGGCGCAGGCGCGCATACAGCTCGTCTGGCAGTGCGTAGGCGAGAACCGATAGCCTCCAAAGAGTGCGGCGGTAGGTGCATCTGTGGGTCGGTAGGTAACTTGGCACACAGTGTGGTCTGGCATTGCGTGTTCAGTCACGAGTAACCTGAGGCGGGGCCAAAGTTGTGAGGGATTGCGGTCCACCAGGTGCTCCTTGAACAGAATCTTGATTATAAATTCCGGTGGCGAGCAGGCAAGTCGGTCCAATATCGTTTTCTTAGCGAACTCGTCAAGATGAATGAGACAGGTGAAATACCCTCAGACTTCAAGAAGAATATAATAATTCCAATCCCAAAGAAAGCAGGTGTTGACAGATGTGAAAATTACCAAACTATCAGTTTAATAAGTCACAGCTGCAAAATACTAACGCGAATTATTTACAGACGAATGGAAAGCTGGTAGAAGACGAACTAGGGGAAGATCAGTTTGGATTCCGTAGAAATTTTGGAACACGTGAGGCAATACCGACCTTATGACTTATCTTAGAAGAAAGATTAAGGAAAGACAAACCTACGTTTCTAGCATTTGTAGACTTAGAGAAAGCTTTTGACAATGTTGACTGGAATACTCTATTCTGAAGGTGGCAGGGGTAAAAAACAGGGAGCGAAAGGCTATTTACAATTTGTACAGAAACCAGGTGGCAGTTATAAGAGTCGAGGGCCATGAAAGGGCAGCAGCGGTTGGGAAGGGAGTGAGACAGGGTTGTAGTCTGTCCCCAGTGTTATTCAATCTGTATATTGAGCAAGCAGTGAAGGGAACGAAAGAAAAATTCGGAGTAGGTATTAAAATCCATGGAGAAGAAATAAAAACTTTGAGGTTCGCTGATGACATTGTAATTCTGTCAGAGACAGCAAAGGACTTGGAAGAGCAGTTGAACGGAATGGATAGCATCTTGAAAGGAGGCTATAAGATGAACATCAACAAAAGGAAAACGAGGATAATGGAATGTAGTCGAATTAAGTGGGGTGATGCTGAGGGAATTTGATTAGGAAATGAGACACTTAAAGTAGTAAAGGAATTTTTGCTATTTGGGGAGCAAAATAACTGATGATGGTCGAAGTAGAGAGGATATAAAATGTAGACTGGCAATGGCAAGGAAAGCGGTTCTGACGAACAGAAATTTGTTAACATTGAGTATGCACATAAGTGTGAGGAAGTCGTTTCTGAAAGTATTTGTATGGAGTGTAACCATGTATGGAAGTGAAACGTGGACGATAAATAGTTTGGACATGAAAAGAATAGAAGCTTTCGAAATGTGGTGCTACAGAAGAATGTTGAAGATTAGGTGGGTAGATCACATAAGCGATGAGGAGGTATTGAATAGGATTGGGGAGAAGAGGAGTTTGTGGCACAACTTGACTAGAAGAAGGGATCGGTTGGTAGGACATGTTCTGAGGCATCAAGGGATCACCAATTTAGTATTGGAGGGCAGTGTGGAGGTTAAAAATCGTAGGGGGAGACCAAGAGATGAATACACTAAGCAGATTTAGAAGGATGTAGGCCACAGTAGGTACTGGAAGATGAAGCAGCTTGCACAGGATTGAGTAGCGTGGAGAGCTGCATCAAACCAGTCTCAGGACTGAGGACCACAACAACAACAGTGAACTCGTACTTCAGTAGCGGTGGAGGCAAAAGTAGGAGCTCACAAATTAAATCTTAGTGGTCGTGAAGGTGTGTGACCAAACGTAGGAACTTGGAGTTGTCATCAGCCACTCGATGGAGCTCGAAGAGGTGCTCCACCAGTGCGAACCGTGAAACAGGATCAGCCTCGTACAGGGGAGGCGGCTCGGGTAGGCGGCCTGGAGCTGGAGACGGAGGTGGCTTCAGCGTGTCTCGGAAGGCCTGCGGTCCCGCTGCAGAAGAGTTCGTGCCGGGATCCGGCATCACCGGAGCGGAAATGTTACTAGCCCACACGTTCAGAACGACGGCTGCTTGCAATGTCTCCGAAGACGCCCGAAAACACGACACGGCAGGCACGGTACGTACCGTGGGAGCGAACGGGCGACTGGCGCGTAATGAGGGCCCGTAAACTGGACCGGAAATTGTAGGAATAGCATTGACATTGTCCAACTCGGAAATGACGCTGAAGGCCGGCACGTCAGATGCCGGTGGTACTGTGGAAGCAGCGAGCGGTCGTATGGCCGGAATCGAGGCCCCCCGTGGGTGAGTGCGGTTAAGGGGGGGGGGGGGTGGCCTCAAGCTTAAAGTGGCAACAACGAGAGTTTTCCGCGCACACTGGCCACGCACCCTTCGTGGTAGGGCCAAAAACGCCGGTGAAACCCGCCGGTGGTCGCAGTGTCGCAGTGCAACGTTGCTGGGCAAAGAGGCCGTGTCGGGTGCAGTCGGTAGCCACGTGGTCGCCAGACTGGGCCGCCGATCCGGTGGTTTGTCCTGGCGAACTGGATGCATAAAAAATGTCTGTTGCTGATTTGCGAGGAAGGCGAGGCTGGCGTAGCTCGGTGACAGTTGACTGTGTGTGCGTTTTGCACAAATGGCGGCATTGCACACGGCTCTACTGTAACCGACGTCATGGCGCGTAGAGGATCAAAGCACGTGTGCGAATTTTGGTCCCTTTGAACTTTGTACGAGTGATCAATCGTCACACTATTTAGTAGACCGTCCACTTCACTTCTTGTTGTGCGTAATCTGGCGAAATAAAGCCCGAGTCCATTGCCTGAGGTAACTGCATAACACTCGGTGACTGTGGAGTTGCTAAAGCAGAGGTTATCCTCGTCGAAGATCGTAGACCGTTGTCCGTTAGCTGTGAAATAACTGACGGCGGTGGGATGTGTTGACCTGGTCGTAAAGAATGTTCGGTTACGTAGCCGTGGCGTCGGACGTGAAACCTGTCGATTCTATACGACCGGCGCGGAGGACGTACAACTTTCTGTCCGGGGTCACCAATATGGGATACTGGATACGGATTGTAAAATACGTAATAAACAGTTCCCAAGTTTTCTATATACACACATATTTTACCATAAAGACTGATAGACATGAACAGTGCATGAAGTACAAAGGCAGACTGAATTAAATATGGCGGCTCGTCAGAGCGGTTCATGTTACAAGGTTTGTAATTCGTGTGGTTGAAGTGACCTATCGGCGCCACAGAAGGAAAGCATTCATTGAATTCCATCAAGAAAGCCTCCAGAAAGTTATTGAAATTTTCATTTACTGAGGACTTGACGGTAAATGGCCACGAGGTGAGGCTGACGACCATTCCTATATTTTCATCTCTAAAATTTCTGATTTTCTTATTTTTGTGCTTTGACAAGCACAGACTAATGGCACTAATGGAGAGCACTGTGGTCTGAGGTCCCTAAGCTTACTGTACATTTCTCTGTCACTCTGTAGATTCAGCTACTAGCAACGTTATCTACGCAGGATGCCGAGTAAGCAGTTACCCTTGTCATTTCTACAAAATTTAGAATAAAACCGTGTGTGGACATCAGCTCCTTCATCTTCAAGGCAAATTTCTCATTTTTTCTCACATCTATATTACAATCAGCATAAATAACCATTTTTTTACGTAATTTTTCAGTTTTGAGTTGTGGAGTAAATTTCAAGTTTGACCAGAAAACTGCAGTAGATTAATTAATCAGGGGTACGATATATGCTGAAAATCAGCATATTGTAGTCCTTAAGTTCTACGCAGCAACTCTCAAATGTGCATTCTTCATTTCAATTATTGAAATTTTGCTTAATTTGGTATTTTACTGATGAATGAACCAGAATACATGAACCATCATACCCATTGTCTCTACAGAAGCTAGCTGCTGCTTCATAATCGGTAAGTTTGTTCAATAAATTTATATTTTCATCTCTAAGCCAATGTTCACTTAAGCAAATAACCTTTACAGACCATATCCTTCTCTCTAGACATATTTCTGTCATAAAGCTTACTGACCAGATTAGCTGATAAACCTCCAATATCCGAATGCATAATAAGATTATTATTTGCTATACTAGATGTGATGTCATCAAAATTATCTACTCTAAACTGACCAGACACAACTTTTTGCAGATTACTTATCTTAATGTTTTTTTCCTCCCAGTTTCTACTAAAAATCCTTAAGATGGCACGGAGGTGAAGTTTTTCTCTTGTTATGAGTGGCTCCTATTGATTCTTCTGCTGTTGTTTCTTCTGTTGATGTTGTTGGTTCTTCTGTTGTTCCTTGTTCATGTGGTGATGATAGTCCTGATTCTGGCACCACTTGTAATAGTGGCTCTGTTGCAGCCTCTTACGATCGCGGTTCTGCTGACCATCGAGATTGTGCTGAATCTGAAGTTGCTGCCACATCTGATGAGGATTGTCTTGCTTCAGTCTTTGCTGGTTTTTCTGCCGCTGGTGAGGGCTGTGCTATATCAGCTGATGATGGTGGTTTTGTTTCTGATATTGATAGTTGTTTTGTTTGTTTTTTTTGTTGCTGTAGTTTCGGATGGTTTCACTGCTGTAGTTGATGGTGGTTGTTGTACTACTATTTGTGGCTGGCATGGTAATCTCGGTTGTGCTGTTACCATCAACGTATCCACAATTTTAGACCTGAGAAGTCTCTTTCCCTTTCCATTAAAGAGCATACCATGTTTTGTAAAACTGCCTCTCTCTCGGTAGTCAACAGGAAGAAACTGAGCGTTTTCATACGTTTCGAATATGTTCTCGAACTGTTTGTTGGCTTTCCTGATTTCTTTATTTACACACGAATCGTTTATGAGTTCGTGTCTGTGCGGAATTCCAGTGATGGTCATCGTTTTACTGTGATTGGTATCCAGTGTTTCCTTTAACTTTTCGACGGCACTCGATAATTCATTTTTGTATACATCATTGGCCCCCCCACCATCACTGTAATTCATTTGCATTTGATGAAGTTCCAGCTTTTATGGTTTTCTCCTAATTTCGTGCATAGGTGCCCCTGGTCTCACGTAACTAGATGCGTTTGTACCATGTCCATAACTTAAAATTTTTGCGAGTCGACGCCCAAGGCTATCCGAGTGTATGTTTACTTTCGGAAATTTCGTTCCTACCTTTCTCATCGTAATTATAGACACAGTTTTAGTTGTGTATTGATTTGCATATAAGTCATCTGGTCTTTCGTCTGTTTCTAAAACCCTGAAACTGTTTTTTAATATTTCGAGCAAATATTAAGTTGTCAAATGGTGAAGCATATAGTCGGCTAATCTGATCACATGTTGTATTCACATTGTAAATTGGGAGCTGCAGACAGAGATGCTGGTTCTTACCGACAGTCACTTTGTAGGTGCATCTTCAAGGCATTAAGAATTCTAACAGCACCTTCACAATATATACGTTTACTAATGTAGTTTGACATAAATAAACCATTACAATTTCAAAAGAATAGCGATTTCTTCCACTCATTCATGACATTCTGTACAAAACACCAAGGACGAGAACATACTAGGCTATGGAACAACGAAAGGTAGACATTAACAGAAGATAACCAAATACTGCTTAAGCCATCCACTATATTAACACTAGTGCTGTTTATGCCAGTTAAATGTGTTCTAGTGAGTTAGAAAGAAGACTGCTGCTACTTCAGTTACATTAGGTAGCTGCAGGTTGTCTTATCAGAAACTTAATATTTACTTCATTAATCAAGTATTTTTCCAAGAAAATTGTAGCCTAAATATGTAATTTCACTGGACTGGCTGAGATAACCAATTACTTGCTGTATATTGGATGGGAGCTTCTCAAATATCTTCACACCATAGTATATAACTTTGTTAAATCTTACGTAAGAATACAAAGTTTACACAAAAGTTATATATCTGTGTTGTATTGATAGTGCAGATCACAGTTCAGCTTGAACTGCTTTTTCACAACCACACTACTCCTTGTCTAAAATAACTCTGTGTTTGTGGCAGTGGCTAGGAGTCAGCCGACTGCAGTTCTTTCCTGACACCTATGAGCCCACTACAACGACTGACTTTCTGGGCACCACGCAGATTTCTCAGGCACAGCAGGACGCATGAGAAGGGGACAGCCGACCGT
This sequence comes from Schistocerca americana, assembly GCF_021461395.2. Lineage (NCBI taxonomy): Eukaryota > Metazoa > Arthropoda > Insecta > Orthoptera > Acrididae > Schistocerca > Schistocerca americana. The sequence goes on along the minus strand of NC_060129.1, from coordinate 206,845,736 downwards.
TGCCCTATTCACCACCCCCACTGATGTACTTCCCACAACTGCTGACAACGACAACAATAAAAATAATCTGAATGTATTTTTTGCTCTATTTGCATTGCACGTGCAGCTCTTGCTCGTTCTAAGTATGTGGAATAATGTATACAACCAGCAACCCTGCGCCGCCACAGTTGGTTATCAACTACGAAGTAGTTTTGATCCAAATTTTGAAGAAAACATAATAATCTTTTATCACTAAATCTGCCAAAGCCTCATGAAAGCGTTCAACATTACCCACAAAAGTTTCGTATTGTTTTCCCACTAATATAATGTGACAGGTGCCAAAAAATTTTAAAACTTTTAATATCTACCCAATATATTTGTGGGACACTGTAACTGTGATGGATAAAGGTCTCCAGAAATTGCTTTTGTATTATTTTTCAATCTTTATTTACCATGACCAGTTTTGAATCACTATAATCAGATGGTACATATTTATTGCATCTTTGCAGCATTGTTGGAGTTTCACAGCTGTGGCCAGACGTGAACTGTACATACTTCTCACCACATTCAGTGCGTACACGTTTCGTTCTCTTGCCGCAGCTACATGAGGCACAACAATGCTGCATATATGTAATACATATGTAACACCTGATAATAAATCACTTGTCAATTCAAAACCAGTCACGGTAAATAGAGGGGTACATGGCAGGGGCCTCCCCGAAGATCGCAACATGGGGAAGATATGACAAACAATACTGTTAGCGATCGGGCGGACCCCGGGCAATGTTGGGAGCAGTTCCAACGGCACATCCTTCGACCACCAGGACATTACACCATCTAGACACGTATAAATAAATAAAAATTATAAATAGAAACTGAAGAATAAAACGAAAGGCGACTGGCTGCTGGAAACCATCACACAATTTTAAATCTGAACTGAAATTGCTTCTTCTGGCAACTTCTGCTCTGAAGATGGATATTTAACAAAAACCTTGTGGCATAAAAGACTGAAATGATTGCTTGTGCTACTTAGAAGTAGATGTAAACATTCCTCAACAGTAACATGAGCAGTGATAGGTCAATGCGTTCAGTATTATTACTTTTCAGCCAGTGGGCTGGCTGTAAATATGTAAGTAGCTAGTATGCAGCCTTAAACACAAAGAAGACAGAGTGTAAAATCAATAATCTACACCATTTTGAAAGAAACAGACCAATGATCCTTGGAACATAGCATTATTTTTAATTAGTCAAAACAGACACAAACTATATGTGAAGAACAAAATCAGTCTATATAAAGGGATCTACCGCTCTAACTATTATAAAAGCTAGATTGGCATAACACAGTTGTGACTCTACTGACTGGTTTTGACCAGTAATGTCTCCAACGTGGTGTACACTTCCGTTTCAAACACATACATCGTAGTGATCACGACGACACGTCGTCACACCTGTGAACAAACATAAGTGACATGTGAAGTATTTAAGTCCTGCAACAGAATGAAACTAACAGGGTAACCGGATGAAGAAGATGGTTTCGGGCACACACAAGCTAAATATACGACAGTAAGATTAATGACATCACTGTAAAACAAATATTGACCCAAAAATCAAGCACACAAAATCCTCAAAATTTAACACAAAAAAATCACAGAAATGAAAACTATCGGTGTTGTAAATTTCGTGTGACCTCTATATCTCAAATGAAAACCACAATACCAGTAACCCACACACAACTGAAAAACTCCAACACCACAATTTTCACTTGACCTACATAGCTCCAACAAAGCCCCTGATACCAGGAACCAACATAAAACTCTAAAACATGGCGTTGCAAATTTCACTCCACCCAAACAGCTCAAGCATAGCTCTAGATATCATGAACTTGCAAGCAAATCCAAAACCCAAGGACAAAAATTTCACTCAATCTATACAGCAGCAAAAAAAAAAAAAAAAAACGAAGGCCACAGATAAAACATCCAACACACTCGAATTGTAAAACCCATTATCCACATTTTCACTTACACTGTCTAAAGCAGACTCCACAGTACAACAAAGCAAACCAAGCTCACATGACTAACATCAGAAATGTATCCTAACGAACGACAGCACATCAGTGCCCACAATACTTACTAATAACAATCCAAAACAATTACCAGTAATTTCCAAGAATGTTTACCTATCGAAGCCGCAGGGTGCAGACGGTAGATACCGAACGTGCGATTCTAAATCGATGACACGACTGTGGTGGCAGGCGTTATGAGCATGCTTATAGTGGTCGCTACAGCAACGACAAAAGAGCGTTGCTGAAGTAGTTGTAATTACAAAGGCAACGACTGACCTCACTCGTCGTCAACGTTGTCGTCATTAGAAAGTCCATACGATGTGTACGCTACGGGAAGCATTCCCTTTTTGCCGTAACCTGGGTAGGCTCTGCCAGTGTCTCGCGGACATATGGGTACAGTGTCACATTTCTGACAAAAATTCAAACAAATTTCTACATTGCATAAGCATCGAATTACATTCTTCAGCGGTAGCCAATTGGCCGAAGAAAAATCTACAATACCAGACACCCCACTCACTACTGTCATTAATCGTTTGGGTTTTCCTAGCATCATCATCATCATTTAAGGCTGATTATGCCTTTCAGCGTTCAGTCTGGAGCATAGCCCCTCTACAAAATTCCTCCATGATCCCCTATTCAGTGCTAACATTGGTGCCTCTTCTGATGTTAAACCTATTACTTCAAAATCATTCTTAACCGAATCCAGGTACCTTCTCCTTGGTCTGCCCCGACTCCTCCTACCCTCTACTGCTGAACCCATGAGTCTCTCGGGTAACCTTGCTTCTCCCATGCGTGTAACATGACCCCACCATCTAAGCCTGTTCGCCCTGACTGCTACATCTATAGAGTTCATTCCCAGTTTTTCTTTGATTTCCTCATTGTGGACACCTTCCTGCCATTGTTCCCATCTACTAGTACCTGCAGTCATCCTAGCTACTTTCATATCCGTAACCTCAACCTTGTTGATAAGGTAACCTGAATCCACCCAGCTTTCGCTCCCATACAGCAAGATTGGTCGAAAGATTGAACGGTGCACAGGTAACTTAGTCTTGGTACTGACTTCCTTCTTGCAGAAGAGAGCAGATCGTAGCTGAGCGCTTACTGCATTAGCTTTGCTACACCTCGCTTCCAGTTCTTTCACTATGTTGCCATCCTGTGAGAATATGCATCCTAAGTACTTGAAACCGTCCACCTGTTCTAACTTTGTTCCTCCTATTTGGCACTCAATCCGTTTATATTTCTTTCCCACTGACATTACTTTCGTTTTGGACATGCTAATCTTCATACCATAGTCCTTACATTTCTGATCTAGCTCTGAAATATTACTCTGTAACCTTTCAATCGAATATGCCATCACAACTAAGTCATCCGCATATGCAAGACTGCTTATTTTGTGTTCACATAACTTAATCTCACCCAGCCAGTCTATTGTTTTCAACATATGATCCATAAATAATATGAACAACAGTGGAGACAGGTTGCAGCCTTGTCTTACCCCTGAAACTACTCTGAACCGTGAACTCAATTTACCGTCAACTCTAACTGCTGCCTGACTATCCATGTAAAGACCTTTAATTGCTTGCAAAAGTTTGCCTCCTATTCCATAATCTCGTAGAACAGACAATAACCTCCTCCTAGGAACCCGGTCATGTGCCTTTTCTAGATGTACAAAGCATAGATACAATTCCCTGTTCCACTCATAACACTTCTCCATTATTTGCCGTAAGCTAAAGATCTGGTCCTGACAACCTCTAAGAGGCCTAAACCCACACTGATTTTCATCCAATTGGTCCTCAACTAATACTCGCACTTTCGTTTCAACAATACCTGAGATGATTTTAGCCACAACGCTGATTAAAGAGATACCTCTGTAGTTGTTACAATATTTTCTGTTTCCATGTTTAAAGATAGGTGTGGTTACTGCTTTTGTCCAGTCTGATGGAACGTGTCCCGACTCCCAGGCCATTTCAATTATCCTGTGCAGCCATTTAAGACCTGACATTCCACTGTATTTGATGAGTTCCGACTTAATTTCATCCACCCCAGCTGCTTTATTGCACTGCAATCTATTGACCATTTTCTCCACTTCCTCAAATGTGATGCTATTTCCATCATCATTGCTATCCCGTTCTACCTCGAAATCTGAAACATTACTGATCGTATTTTCACCTACATTGAACAACTCTTCAAAATATTCCCTCCATCTGCCCAAGGCATCCACAGGATTCACCAGCAGTTTTCCTGACCTGTCCAAAATACTTGTCATTTCCTTCTTACCTCCCTTTCGAAGACTGCTAACTACACTCCAGAATGGTTTTCCAGCAGCTTGACCCATAGTCTCCAACCTGTTTCCAAAGTCTTCCCAAGATTTCTTCTTGGATGCTGCAATTATCTGTTTGGCTTTGTTTCTTTCTTCAACATAACTCTCTCTGTCTACCTGAGTTCTAGTGTGTAGCCATTTTTGATACGCCTTCTTTTTCCTGTTACAGGCTGCCTTAACTGTGTCATTCCACCAAGCTGTTTGCTTCATCCTACTTTTACACACTACTGTTCCAACACATTCTTTAGCCACTTCTAGTACTGTGTCCCTGTACCTTGTCCATTCCTTTTCCAATGACAGTAATTGACTACATTCAACTAACTGGTACCTTTCTTCTGAGATCGCTGTTATGTACTTGTGCCTGATTTCCTTATCCTGAAGTTTCTCCACTCTTATCCTCTTACATATGGACCTGACCTCCTGCACTTTCGGCCTCACAATCCCAATTTCGCTGCAGATTAAATAATGATCAGTGTCATCAAAGAATCCCCTGAATACACGTGTGTCCCTCACAGCCTTCCTGAATTCCTGATCTGTTATTATATAGTCAATGACAGATCTGGTTCCCCTGCCTTCCCAAGTATACCGGTGAATGTTCTTATGTTTAAAAAAGGAGTTTGTGATTACTAAGCCCATACTGACACAGAAATCCAAGAGCTGTTTCCCGTTCCTGTTGGCCTCCATATCCTCTCCAAATTTACCCATAACCTTTTCATACCCTTCTGTTCGATTTCCAATCCTGGCGTTAAAATCACCCATGAGCAGAACACTGTCCTTGTCCTTTACTCTAACAACTACATCACTGAGTGCCTCATAAAAACTATCCATCTTATCTTGATCTGTCCCTTCACAATGCGAATATACTAACACAATCCTAATTTTCTTGCTAGACACTGTCAAATCTATCCACATTAGTCGTTCGTTTACATACCTTACTGCAACTACGCCGGGTTCCATTTCTTTCCTGATGTAAAGCCCTACACCCCATTGTGCTATTCCTGCTTTGACTCCTGACAGGTAGACCTTGTATTCTCCCACTTCCTCTTCTTTCTCACCCCTTACCCGAATGTCACTAACAGCTAAAACGTCCAGCCCCATCTTACTTGCAGCCTCTGCCAGCTCTACCTTCTTCCCAGAGTAGCCCCCATTGATATTAATAGCTCCCCATCTCATTACCATTTGTTTGCCAAGTCGTATCTTAGGAGTCCCTGGTTTGTCAGTTAGAGGTGGGACTCCGTCACCTCCAAAGGTCCGAGGCATTTTGCTCTGATTGTTGCCAGCATCATATTTAAAGTACCAGGGAAGCAGGTTGCTAGCCTTACTTGCCCCGAGTCCCATTGGGTTTTACCCCTAACGGTTGAGGGACTAAATGGTGGATTTGGTAGTCTTAGCCGTATGAGCACAAAGGTGACCACGACTCAGAATATGTCCGAGATGCCCAGCCTTATTCCAAAGTAACTGGTATCCCGACTGTCGGGACCACTTACTTGGTCGCTCATATGTTGCCCGTGGTTTTCCTAGCATCTCACAAATAATTTACCATAACGCCTGACAACACAGTCCCGTGATCAGTTTAGAATCGCGCGTTGAATATATAACGTTCGAACCCTGCGGCTTCGATAGGCAAATGTTCTTGGAAGTTACCCAATTAACAAACACTAAAAAGGCAACACCGTAAAATTATTCATGAAAAGTTGCATCGTCACCAATTTCATTATAAACAAACTATAATCAACAAACTCATACTATACATAGAATATAAAACAAAAATCACAGAAGTACTTAACCCCCCCCCCCCCACACTCCCACACACAAAAGTAAAAAAAAAATAAAATAAAAACAATCCACCATGTGTCCGAGTAACTGTAGAAGCTTTATCACAACCGTCGTATCGTCTCCCACTGCAACCAGCAATGGCCTGTTCACAAATATCTGTATCTTATTCACAACTGAGGAAAAAGAAAAATTAATATTAAATCTTCGACCATAAGCAACACAATAGTCCCAAACATAAAAATGAATCAATCAGCCGTAATATGTAAATTCAAAGTATCCCACCAGAAAACCAGCACAAATTCTTCCAATAGGAACCTGAAACATTCAGTTAATGTCAAACAACTCACTAACAAACATCCAGCACAAGAGAGGGCCACCAAATGCTACAATACACCATCTACAAACACAAACAGAGTCGAAAACATCAAATCTCAGCATGATATCACACACCACATCATGGTTACGTCACGGGCCTAAGCAGATGGGTGTAGCATCAGCACCTGACCGAGTGCGAATAACCTTACGCTATCCCCTGATAGTAAATGGTGACAATGACTGCCAATTGGCAAGAAAACAGCACCAAATTATCTAGAATGAAGCTTAGTTACTGTTGGAACATTTGTTCAGAGTGTAAGTCTTTTGGTACAACCGAAGAATGTCAGTACTGCCTGCTTTGCACTTGGAAATCTTTCTCACTGTACTGCCCCACAAACAGGACTGACAGCATAATTTTATTCCAATCTGTCCTCCAGCATTTTCTTTTTAAGCAGCGCAGCTAGAATCTAAAAATTGTCCATTCTTACACTGAAATTCTTATACTTACATCCTAAACCATTTACTCCCTAACTGTGCTTGTGACTAATAATAAGGAGTGAATTTAGTACACATTGATTTGATATACGAATTTTCTGAATGTCACTCGAGACATTCGTATAGACACTTACCTGGAGGAGAAATAAGTACCACCACGTTTCCGACTCTGATAAAGGTCGGATGGTAGCCAATCGCGATTGTGGTTTATTGTATCGCGACACTGCTGGTCACGTTGGTCGAGATCCAATGACTGTTGGCAGAATACGGAATCGGTGGTTTCAGGAGGGTAATAAGGAACTCCGTGCTGGATCCCAATGGCCTCGTATCACTAGCAGTCGAGATGACAGGCATCTTATCCGCACGGCTGTAACGAATCGTGCAGCCACGTCTTGATACCTGAGTCAACAGATGGGGACGTTTGCAAGACAACAACCATCTGCACTAATACTTCGACAACGTTTGCAGCAGCATGGACTATCAGCTCGGAGACCGTGGCTGCGGTTACCCTTGACGCTGCATCACAGACAGGAGCGCCTGCGATGGTGTACTCGACGACGAACCTGGGTGCACGAATGCCAAAGCGTCATTTTTTCGGATGAATCCAGGTTCTGTTTACAGCATCACGATGGTCACCTCCGTGTTTGGCGACGTCACGGTGAACGCACATTGGAAGCGTGTATTCGTCATCGCCATACTGGCGTATCACCCGGCGTGATGGTATGGGGTGCCATTGGTTGCATGTCTCGGTCACCTCTTGTTCGCATTGACGGCACTTTGAGGAATGGACGTTACATTTAAGACGTGTTACGGCCCGTAGCTCTACCCTTCATTCGATCCGTGCGAAACCCTACATTTCAGCAGGATAATGCATGACTGCATGTTGCAGGTCCTGCACGGGCCTTTCTGGATACAGAAAATGTTCAACTACTGCCCTGGCCAGCACATTCTCCAGATCTCTCAACAACTGAAAACGTCTAGTCAATGGTAGCCGAGCAACTGGCTCGTCACAATACGCCAGTCACTACTCTCGATGAGCTGCGGTATCGCGTTGAAGCTGCACGGGCAGCTGTACCTGTACACGCCATCCGAGCTCTGTTTGACTCAATGTGCAGGCGTATTGAGGCCGTTATTACGGCCAGAGGTGGTTGTTCTGGGTACTGATTTCTCAGGATCTGTGTACCCAAATTGCGTGAAAATGTAATCACATGTCAGTTCTAGTATAATATATTTGTCCAATGAATGCTCGTTTATCATCTGCATTTCTTCATGGTGTAGCAATTTTAATGGCCAGTAGTGTATTTGCCTCCCAGAACGTGGATGTATATAACATTTCTTATTCTCTCTCCAACAATTTTGCGTTCCGCTTTTCGTCTCTTAGAAATCGGTTCAGTACAAAGCCTATTGCTGTGTTACTACTACAGTTCAACGCTGCATCAACTTATCTCGACGAGAACATTAACAAACATTGATCTTTCTGCCCGCCAAAAATTTCGTCTTCAAAGATAATACTGACGACGCCTTCTACGGGATGTGGTAACTCCTGTGAACAACGTCACTTCCCGTGTTTTATTGCCGCCAGCCTTGTCAAAGACTCTACGTCTACGTTTATGTACATACTCCGAAAGCTACTGTAGAGTGTGTATCGGGGGTTACCCTGTACCACTACCAGTCATGTCCTTCCCTGTTCCACTCACAAATGGAATGAAGGAAAAGCGGCTGTCTATATGCCTCTGTACGAGCCCTCACGTCTCTAATCTTATCCTCGTGCTCCTTATGGGAAATGTATGTGGGCAGAACTAGAATCTTTCAGCAGTCAGCCTCAAGTGCCAGTGCTTAAATTTTCTCAACGGTGCTCTCGAATAGAACATCACCTTCTGTCCAGTTAGTCCTATTTGCTTCCCTGAAGCATCTGCACAACACTTGCACCTAGCAGCCCGCCTCCGAGTTGCTCAGAAGTCTTCCTTTAACCTGACCTCGTACGGATCCCAAACACTCGAGCAGTACTCGAGAACTGGTCTCCTTTACAGATGAACCACATTTTCCTAAAACTCTCCCAGTTAACCAAAGTCGCCGATTCGCCTTCCCACCTACAGTTCACACACGCTCGTTCCATTCCATACTGCCTTATGTCCAGATATTTAAAGGACTGTGTCAAGCGGAACACTATTAATTGTGTGTCCGAACGTGAAGGGTTTCTTCTTCCTACCCATCGCCTAATCTACTGCTCAGGGTACGTTGACTTCAACATAGGCTTTTTTTTTAATTCTTACTGTGCAGTACTGTTATGTAGCAATTCCCATCAGGTTCATGTCCATGCAACGCTACAGAAAGCTAGTAAGAAGGATTACGAATTTCTAGCAAAAATTAAAAATGTAATGAGGCAGTTGCTCATGTATACCAGATCTAAGGATAATAAGTTATTTATGACAGATTGGCAGGGAGGGGGCTAGACGTTGGCATATGAGAGTATTATTGATATCTTCGAAGATAAATGACGACTTGTAAGTAGTCATAAACGGTTCCAGCTACTGCCGTGTTAATAAACCTGCACAATACCGACTTTTAGATCATTTTCATGACAGAAATTCACCTGACTACGCTATGTCCCCCCCCCCTCCCCCCCTTCATTGTATTTCAGTTCCCCATCGGGGTGGGCTGGCAGCAGCATATGCGCTGCTCTTCAGCCGAAAGGCATAGAACAAACGATAGAAGACATTTAAAAAAACAAAGGAGAAAAGATGGTGAACATAGATATAAAAAAGGGGAAACATCATGGAAGACAATAGACAAAACAGGGGCGACTGTAAAATGGAGATAAAAACCGTAAAAGAATAGCGCACACAAAAAACCACACACTGGGACAATTAAAAGAACACAAGGTACCGTATGACCAGCGCGTAGTGGATCCCCCTCTATGGGTATCAATATAAAGCCATGTGAGGAGCTACAATGGTAAAAAAAAAAAAGTGTGCTGCCAGTCCGTAATTTGCCACAGAATAGCATTCTGTAAATTTCACCTCACCTCTGCGCATGCGCGTGGAACCGCCGGCAACTGCTTAAACGAACCTAAAACCGTACGCCGCCAATAACTCGTTTTCGGCCAATCACGAACCGTAGACGGCGAGAACAGACGGGGCTGAAAGGATCGCCACATTATCTGAGGCAGCGTCTTGGGCTGCCATCTGTTGGCAACACCGAACAACACTACAGTATTGAAGCGTTACATATTTTACATCGATTCGACAAGTTTAACACGAAAACATTGGAATTAACATACATTTTTGCAGGTATATCACTTGCTTGTTTGTAGTTTGCTAACAAAATAGCAATAAGCGCCCACGTATTTTTATTATCTGTGAACAATATACTTCATACCCACAAAGTTACTTGGTAAGGCGTGCTTTAGATAAGGTAACTTGCGCGTATGTGTAAAATCCACCCCCACCGTCCTACCTTACCACCACAGGCCGTCCTCCTCCTCCGTGAATCCCGTCGTCTCTACCGTGCCTTCCTCCGCACGCGTGACCCGGACACCCTACGACGCCACCGGCAACTACAGCGACACATTCGAAATTTGCTCGCGGCCAAGAAACGCCGGGACTGGCGACAGACATGCACCCGTTTAACTGCTACCCTCCCTATAAACTCGTCCAAGTTCTGGACCGCCTTCCGTCGCCTTACCGGAACTAAACCCTCCCCCTACTATCCTCTTCTCCACGATGATCACCCCTTTCCTGACGCCCTTAGTAAGGCCAATCACTTCGCCTCCTACCTGTCCGATGTGTTTTCCATCCCTGATGATCCCCAGTTCGATTACTCCCTCTTCCCAGATATCCGCGATCGAACTGATACCTCTGTCCCTCCCCTCGCTCCTGGTTTCCAGTACTTGGACAACATTCCCCACACGGACCTTAATGCCCCCATCACCACACAGGATCTCATCAATACACTCCGCACCAAACGCAACACCGCTCCTGGTCACGATCGTGTCACCTACCGTCACCTTCGTGAAGCTCCTGTCTCTTTTCTCTCCACCCTGGCCAGGCTCTACAATGTAGTCCTGTCCACCGGTTACTACCCTGACCTGTGGAAAACCTCCCGTATCCTCATGTTCCTCAAACCTGGCAAACCGCCGTCCGCCGTCTCCTCCTACCGTCCCATCAGCCTTACCTCGGTCTTCAGCAAGGTCCTGGAATCTATCCTCACCCGCCGCATCCACCAGCATCTCCGCCAGCACCGCCTCCTCCCCGTTACCCAGTGTGGCTTTCGGCCGTCCTTCTCTTCCGACGATCTTCTCCTTCACCTCACTCATCTCCTTTCCGAACAGCTCAATTCCCGTCGCTCCGCAATCTTCCTCTCTCTTGACCTCGAACGCGCATATGACCGCGTATGGCATTCCGGTCTCCTCTTCAAGCTCCAAACCTTCGCCCTTCCCATTAACTACGTTCGTCTGATCGGTTCCTTTCTCTCCCGCCGTCCTTCCTATGTCACCATCCATAACACCGATTCCTACACCTTTTTCCCCTCCGCCGGTGTGCCCCAAGGCTCCGTCCTCTCCCCCCTTCTGTACTTGTTGTACACGGCGGACATGCCGCCGCCGTCACCCCCCGTCCACCTTCTCCAGTTTGCCGATGACACCGCCTTCCTTGCCCTTGCCCCCACCCTGCGACGCTCCCAACACCTTCTCCAATCCCATCTTGACCGGTTCACCGCTTGGTGCAACCAGTGGTTGCTCAAGGTCAATCCTTCCAAAACCCAGGCGATCATTGTAGGCAAAACCACTCCCTCCTTCCGCCTCCTTGATTTCTATCTCACCGTTTATGGCCGTCCCATCGCTCTCACCCCCACCCTTAAGTACCTTGGCGTCACCCTCGACCGTCGCCTCTCCTGGACTCCCCATCTCCAGACAATCCAAGCCAAGGCACGTTCCCGACTCCGTCTCCTCAAGCTCCTTTCCGGCCGAACGTGGGGTCTGGACCCCTCCACCATCCTCCACACCTATAAGTCCCTCATCCGCCCTATCCTCTGTTACGCCCATCCCGCCTGGATCTCCGCCCCCCCTTCCTTTTATAAATCCCTCCAAATCCTTGAACGCCATGCTCTCCGCCTTGCCTATCGCATCCGTCTCCCTTCCCCCACGCGGATCCTGTATGACCTTATCCCCTTCCCCCACCTCCTCCTCTTCCTCGAAAGGATACGCATCCTATACACCTCCCGTAAACTCGATCCTCCTCACCCGCTCGTCTCCCCGATCCTCTCCCACCCCCGCCCGCTGCCACGCCTGTACTCCCACGTCCCACCCGGTCTCCATCTCTCCACCCTCCTTACCCTCTCCCAAGGTGGCTTCCGCCAGCTCCCCCTTCCTGATGATGCCCTCCTCCCCTCCATCTACCCCTCCTACCAACTTTGATCCTCCCACCCTCCTCCTGTGCTTGCTCCTCGGGGCACCCTCCCTCCCTTCTCTCCCCTTTCCCTCCCTCCTCCTTTTCTCGTCCCTCGTCCCCCGGGCCCCCCCCTCCCCTGTCCCTATCCTCCTGTCCCCGTTTCCTAAGCCATGGCATCCTCTTTTCCTCCCCTCTCCCCCTCCTCATCCCTGTTGCCCTCTTGGCAGGTCCCCGGACTCGCACACGCTCAGTGGACATTCGCGCGCCGGAGATCACCGCCATCAGTGTATCGTGTGTGCCGTCATGTTTAGTGTTCAGTGTTTACCGTCACACTCCATCGTTCACCAGTGCCATCGTCTCCTTCAGTGTTTGTGCGTCGTCTCAACAGTTTGCAGTGTGGCTTCTCGTCGGGTGTGAACGGCTCCGTGTTTGTTTCTCTGTGTCTCCTGTTTATTGCCCACCGTTTTGTAACTTTTATGTTTTTCTCCTGTTTTTGCTGATTGTACCTTCTATGGCTGAAGAGCAGCGTAGTATGCTGCTGACAGCCTGCCTGCTGTACAGGCTTTAAAATAACAATAAAGTAAAAAAAAAAAAAAAAAAAAAAAACGTATGTGTAAAACGGAAGTCCTTGTCGCCACTTTTGTGGCGGTAAATTTTTGGACGGCTTTGATGATCATATCGGAGCCTGTTGGTTTAATTCAATCGTTAGCGTCATGGAGGTCCCCGTGCATCAAAAGCAACGCACGGGATGACAGTAGTTATAGCAGTGGAATTGCCGTACACATAACTTTTCGGTTCTTCTCTCCATTATTGATATGTCTATTTTTTCGTTCGCCTAGGGCGTCAGACTGTTCATTGCGCTCAGCATTTTTTTTTTTTTTTAGGTTAGCGTGAACGCCACCGCGACTTTCAAAAATTGTGAGCCAGAAGGTCGCGCTTTTTTTGTAATTTATTTATTTATTAACACTGCAAATAACATCTTTACAACAATATATGAACAGAAATGTAATTGTGAGTGCAGGCCATATTATACAGAATCGAAATCCCTTAAAGAAAACAGAAATAAAGACAATTGTAAACTGTGACTAATTATTCACTTGGTAACAGTCCCAAAGATACGTGTATGAGTTGTGAAATTTAAACGAATTGAAATAAGTGTATCATACAGTAAAGTAAAGAAAAAATGTACAACTCTAATGAAAAATGGGAAACAAAATGGATACTTTGGAAATCCAAGCAAGCAGAAGACGGCAGGAGGTGTAATGGCGGAGATTCGAACCCGTCCAGCTGCACGTAGTGTACAGGATTGACGCGAGAGAGCAGCACAGTAGCCGGACCCGCGTAGCACAGACTGCCACCGACAGATGGTAGGCGCGAGCCTCAGAGCTTGAATCTCCGTATTGGGAAAGTATGGCCGCCTGCTAATACATTGAGTGCTGCAGAGTGTTTAGCCGTGGCCCGTGTTTATTAAAGAAGTACACTTAGCTCTCTAATGCAGTGCTAAAACTGATCAGTGGCTTCAAACGGAACATGTCGGATATTTTGCAACAAAAAATCTCAACAAATTAAAGCTAAATGAGTCGAAAAGCATTTGTTGTGGTGAGCATAACAGCTTTTTTTGCCTGCTATTCTTTATTAATAGCGAATGCAGATTTCGCAGTTCGTGATCCGGTATCGAGTTTTAACACCTGTTTTCGTAATTAGCGTTAAATTGGTCCTATCCAACAGTCGGGACAAAAGGGAACCAATATTAGGTCGCATGTGCAGGGTAAAATCAATCGCTTATTTAAAGCTCTATATCAACTTACTTCTTGTTCCTGCTACTCCGTAGTACGAAAATTCGCCCAATGTCTCTTTTGTTATACGAAATAAGGCATTGCATATTACGCATGCCTGCCTCACAAAATATTTTCTGCATATTCTTCATGGCATTAGGAGAATGATTACGAAAGTATCAGAGAATACAATATGTTTAAAATGTGTTCAAATAAAACTAGTCCTATGATTAAAAGTTGGCTGTAGGAAACAGTAACAACTCTACTCTTATTAGTATACTACAGATCTTCGGCAACGTTGCACCACAAATAATACTCTCCCAGTAACGTTAATGTTCACTGAATGTAAGGTTGTACTTGCATCTTGCATAATTTTTTTTTTTTTTTTTTACTTTATATTGTGTTGAAGAAAGTACAATTTATTGCTGTGAGCATCCTAAATGTACGTTTAAACAACAATCTACAGTCAGTCAGGTTACATTTTTACCAGTCATTACGACTTTGTACGGTCCCACTCACTATTTTTGTTTTATCTGCTAGCAGAGGCAATTTTGTCTCTAAGACTTCTATTTTGTTTTTAAATTATTATTAAACCATCCTATTACCTCTTCTGACTTTTCTTTGCTGTTCAAATGGATTGGAAAGCAAGTAACAGAAATGTAAAAGAAGACAAAAGGCCAGAAATGACTAAAATTAACTGAATGGTTAAGTCGAGTTCCGGCAATCTTTCCCATTGGGACCAAGATAAACCCAAAACCAAGAAAATGTATAAAAACTCTAGCTGCAGTGTTCAGACATTGAAATTGAAATACTGAGCCTGGAATGCTCCTGACAGTAGCATGAAGTTAGCTGAATTAGGTGTAAACAGCAGTCTCACAGGGAACTTATAAACGTCATTCCTGTCACTACCAATAAGGGAACATGGTTCTAGGCTTGCTGATAGAATTCTTCACTAAATTTACATTTATCTTTGAGTATGGCTTTCACATAAATATGTCATTACACTGTATGAAGGTAAATCATACGCAGGAAATGTCACTGTAGCAGATACGTAATGCAAGTATATCTCGTTTAAAATAAGTTGCAATTGCAGGATCAAGAAAGGGGAAAAGAAATAGGTTTTGGCTTCAAAGCTAAGGTGGAGTCTTGTACTGTAAAGACAGTGTATTAACAGAAAAGCTGAATCTCGCCCAATACCTGTTAACAGAAAGTGGCGTGGTCCATAATAGCAGTGAACATCTACGCTAAATAAGTGAAAATGTTTGACGGAATGTATTTAATATATGGTATTACTTAGTGTTGTTCTACTTTGAAGACAATGTGTGCACTATTATTTGTAACACGTGTTATCAAAAATATCCTTAACGAATGTGTTATTTTTTCATTTACAACCCCTGAGCCTAAAAACTGTTAATAACAGGTCTATATAAATATCTTTAAATTTCAAAGTAAACCTGTGTTACTGAAATAGAACAATTTATTTAGGCTTCTTATTAACCACCGATTTACTTTTGGAATGGCTTAAAATTACCCAGAGTATTTTATGTAGGTAAAATAATGTGTTGTCCAAGACTGACATAAACTTAGCCGGAATAGCAGAGCAACTTTTATAAATATTAAAATATAACAGCAAACAGTCAATTTGTCTATATTTTTACTATAAAAAATGATCAGTAACTGTAACTACAACATGTGTTGCAACAAGTAACATCTTTTGTGGGCAGTATTTTCAAAAAATGGTCTAAAGTGGGGCAAAGTTCCCCTAGTTGACTGCATTTCCATTCACATATTCCCGGTCTTCAACACAAAATGCTAAATTTTGATAATAAATAAAAATAGCAGTTACAATACAAAATATGCACGACATTTACTTGTAATGACATTTACTTTTTACCGTGATTGGAAACAAGTATTCTTCAAAAAGTATTCTTCAGCAGATTTTGCATATGTGCTATTTCATTCTGAGCTAGAAAAGAGTATAGAGTACAAGCTAATGTTCTTACTGAGTGAATGTATACTTTTTTCCTCTCTACAATATTATATAAAATATAGGTACATTGTATGTGTAAAAACCTATTAAAATCCAGAGAAAAAAATAAACGACATAAATGAAGCACAAGGAAGAAACAAAGTTGGTGGCAAAGCACAGAAGTCAAATATGTACACAGGTCGGAAGGGTGAAGTTTTTATTTATATATGCATCAATCTGAAACCTGGAGAGCGACATAGTTTACTTGCAAATAATATACGAATTAATAAAAACACTCCATACCTAGAAAGAAACATAGAACAAAAATTTATAAAAACGACTGTGATTTAAACAAAAATGTGACCACTTGAAGAGAAAATGGCAACCAAATGAAGTTTGGATGTCAATTTTTCAAATCATTTACTAAAGAGTGATTTTGGAAATCACAGTTTCTGCAGTAACTTTCTCATGGCCTGCTTCTACTGCCTTGTGTCACTACACCCTGATATCTTTTATTTCCCTCCCTTGGAACCAGATGAATTCTTGTTGCCAGGAAACTGAATTATTTTCTCCTGTACACTGTGGCAGGCTGGGAAAACTACTTTCTCCTTCACTGATGCAGGCACGGCAGTGGCTACATCAGAGACCAACAATTCACTTGAGAGTAATTTCTTCTTGTTGCTTCTCAAACACATCTCTGCCTTTTGCAACACACTGAAAAACCTCACTTGATGGCTCAATAAGTGAGGTATCTGAAGGACTTCAGACGTAAAAGCACGTTCACACACATACAGAGATTTTCTTTGCACGCTATTAGTCGCTCCTCGCAAAATTTGCAAAGTGCGTGACGCTTCATAACTTGCCTAACAGTGTGGCCAGGTAAATAGTATAGAGACTGGTGCTCACCATCACACACCATGTTACAAAGTGGCTCACCAACTTCCTCAGCACACTTGTCATCATCTTCTCTTACAGATTCCTCCAGTAGTTCTGCCTGGAAATTACTGCTTTCATTTCCATAATAATCAGTGGCAGTGTTAAAGAACTGAGAAAGAGTAATAACCCTCAGTGCTGATTTCTATTCTCGTGGTGTTGGTACTGGATGTTTGTAGCGGACAATTGAAAACAGATTTTCTAAGCCATCTTGTCAGCAGAAATTTAAATTTCTTCTCATTCAGGAATGTATCCTGCGACTGCAAAATACCTCCAGGTGTCAAAACTACACCAGCCAGGGTGGCCGAGCGGTTCTAGGCGCTGGGGTCTGGAACCGTGTGACCGCTACGGTCACAGGTTCGAATCCTGCCTCGGGCACGGATGTGTGTGATGTCCTTAGGTTAGTTAGGTTTAAGTAGTTCTAAGTTCTAAGTGACTGATGACCTCAGAAGTTAAGTCTCATAGTGCTCAGAGCCATTTTTGTCAAAACTACACCAGGCACCCTTCAGCCCAATTTTCAAGTTTTGAAATAAACACAGAGTGTCCTTAAGATGACAGAGAGCCTCACCGCATGTTTGTTCATCAGAACGACTCGGAATCATACTTAGAGCTCTGTATGTTATGAGGCACAACCACTCACGAACGTGCTTTAGAAACCGTGCTGTGGTTAAAGTATTTTGCTGCAGTTTCTCTGTCTTGACAGCATACTCACTGGCTGCCGCAGTCTGGCTGTTAATTAGGGCAGTAGGCGAGCCAACTTTCATTTTCTCGTAATGGTTTGGAATCAAACGCTTCTCACGCAGTTGTGGTGCCAGTTAAAGACTTAAACCACTGTCCACCTCAAGCAACTGTTCTACACGATTTATTTGTACCTCATTACGAGGCAGATCACGTTCCTCGACAGCATTTTGTCAAAGGAAGACTCATTGCCCATTGAATAAGTGGTTCCTCATATTTTTCAAAATGTGTGGTGTATCTGCGAGGAAAATTAGTTTCCTATTATCATTGATTGATTTTTATTGTTGTAGAGACCTCAGAGATCATCTGAGGCATTACAAAAGTCAATAGTACACAGTATAAATGTTACACAAATAATTACAAAAACAAGAAAAATATTACACAATATAAATATTACACAAATAATTATGGTACCTTCACACAAATACAAAACAGAGAAACTTCTGGTACAAATTGATATTGCATAGTAAATTTAGCCACTTACAGACTTACTCATATATAGAAGCACATAAAAACTGATCACAAAGTGTAGTCATACCCTATTCTTTGCCTCCCTTAAAAATTCATCAGTTTCATAAATGCTGAGCTCAAGAAGAAATTCTTTTACTTTTTTTTTTTTTTTTTGAATTGTTGAATTGGAAGATCCCTGATATGTTGGGGTATGGCATTAAAAATTTTGATGGACTTGTATAAGAAGCACTTTTGTGTTTTTTTTATAGTTACAAGTCCATAAAATTTTTTAATGCCATACCACAAGATATCAGGGATCTTCCAATTCAACAGTTCAAAAAAAAAAAGGATACTGGTAGAAACTAATTTTGAAAACCTTTCGACAACAATTCCAAATTCTTGCTATTCAGCTCAATTTTGCCCTGCCTTATCTGACACCATGCAGTGAACATTGTTCGAGTGCCCGAGATTGTCTAATAATGTTTATAATTATGTGTTTGACATGAGAACTGGAAAAAAGATGGCCACGTGTAATGGTAAAATGGCTCTAAGCACTATGTGACCTAACATCTGAGGCAATGGTAACCTATGATTTGTTTCCATCTTGAGGTGATACCACCCAGCATAAAAACTAATACATGAGAAGCTATAGTAGTTGCAAGGGCAAGATTTGATGGAGGTGTGTCATATCATTACCAATGAAGCAGCCATTGCTTCAATTGTATTCGAATGATGGAGTGATACTAACTTCATCCATCGTGGGAGCACGATGTTTCTCCACTGGTAACATGAGGGCAAGCTCTACTTTCAGGGAACTCATTAGCTCCTTCAGCACACCAGGTCTAAATTTCACATTCAGTAGTGAACTTCTCAGGGTTCTGTCTGAATGAAATGGAAATTTATTTTCCAGCAGGACTTTGTACCCCATACTACCACAAGGTGGTCTATTTTTTAGCCCTTTCTGCAGTGTTTCCACTGACCATTTGCTACCCTTACATGTCCCCTTTGTTCACACTGCAAACTGTTCTGCACCGAATAAACCATGCACACTGGCGAGGAGGTTGTCTTTTTCTGAACGCACTCCTCTCTCCCTTTTCTGAGAGAGGACGAGTTTTCTCTGTAAAGCTTCAATTCCAGCCTGAAGCTGTTGTACTGGGTTCTTCAGGATGGTGACTTCATCTTCTGTTGTGTCCAAGTTCTCTGCAGGACTGATGTCATTGGGCACATTTGAGGGCTGTCCAACATCTGGAACATAAATCTGCAATATTGCAATCTTCAAAAATAAAAATTATTTAATACTATAATATGTTTTTAAGTAGCCCGTAATTGATTCTCAGTAGGCTGTGGTATATGACTTGAAGATTCATAAGGTGTGAAAACTTAGTTTCGAAGGACAGAAGCAAATTATGAAAATCTGAGTGGTAATATTCCAGGTGTCCTCTTACTACGTTGTAATGGAAAGTAATGCCATATACTAAACTGAAATTGTGGGTGACCAATTATATTTAATTCCCAGCAAACAATACCATAGTGTTTCCAAAAATCTGTACGATCTTTGCTAGCCACCACATAAATCTGACTGCAATAGAATGTAACACAGCTTCACCGTGCAACACTTCAATAGCAGTGGAACACGTGAGGCTCGAATACTTGACTTACAAGAGCTGTGAGAACAGTGGTACTTACCGATGTGGGTGGTAGTGCCAGTTATTTTTAAGTGCAAATAAATATTACTTACAATAAAAGATTAAATAATCACGACCAAACCTAACCACAACATTAGACGTATTAGCACCTGTTGTACCACATATTGCCAACAAATCCTAAGCCCTGTATGCAGAGTTTTAAAAACATAAATGGTACAGAAAAGCCACTGACTTTGAAGTAAACTTTAAACGGCTGTGGTAAGAAATCAAAGTATCTATTTTCTCAGATAGGTATAATGTTTAACTGCAAATTAGAATACGGTATATACAGTGTCCAATGGAAAGCTGTAGAAACGATGTAGCTGAAAGGTATGAGAAAAGACATTGGTTTTTATTTCCATCAGATACCAATACAAGTGAACTGTTTATGTAAGAGACTGAGCCGTTTCTGGCTCGTGTTATGCTTTGCGTTAAACCTCGGTCGCTATTCTGTGATTAGTCTCCCGCCGTTATTGAGACTGTGGTGTTATCCCCTCTCTCCGCAAAGTGGCAGCAGCAGCCTGTACCGATATTCGCAGCCTCGTAATATCTTTGGCCCCGCGCTTACAGTTTCCGACTGGGCCACGTGCGGGAGTCGGTCGGTTGACGAGGAGCGTCGAGGAAGTCTCCGTGGCGCGTGGTTCGGCCGGGGCCGCTGGCGGTGTCCACAGTGTGAGGGGCTGCTCCAATTGCTACGAGGGCCGTGGCTCACCGATCCCGGACACGAAAGTTGAGTCTTTACTTAATTTACCCGCCAGCCCCAACTGTTCACATTGTGTCGCTTGAACTTCATTGTGGGCTGTTAGGACCTTCCCGTGAGCAACAGTGTGTGTTTTCGAGTTGGCGAAATTCTAGCCCATCCTTCTGTGGAGTTTAACTTAACTCTATTATTTTGAATCGAAGTGCACCAGCGGAATCTTCTGCATTGTGGCCGTTAATGTTCCAGTTACCTGCCCTGGCCGTAGACGTAAATTCGGGCAGTGCATTTTCCTCGTCGTGTCGTGGCTGTCCAGCACGGCGTGTAGTTTGACAGCTGAATGTGTAATTCGTTGTGGGCGCCAATAACTTCTGCGTTGTTCCATTGAACTCCTCGTCGTGTGCTGGTCAGGTGGAGTGTAAGTTATCCTAACACTTGGTCCATTGACTGTCTGTCGGTTGGGTTGCCGACAGATTGAGAATTGTTGGGCTGACTGCCTGTCTCACCTAAGCGAGCGTTAGTGTTTGAATTCCATGCCAGCCCTTGGAAACTTCTGAGTGCAGTTTGATGTACTGTCTTTCCTTATTTGTTCTTGTTCTTTGTTTCTGTATGGCTTCTAGCCCATTTTAAGTTAAAGTTGTTTGCCCTTAAGGAGTGACGTTGTTTGGGCCTTCAGCCTGATTTTAAGAAATGCTTTAAGATAAGACCTTCTGCCTTTGAAATTCAAATTCCTGTTTTTGGTTTTAAGTTATTGGCTTTCAGTCAGTTTTAAATTAAACTTGTTTTTCCCTTGAGGGAATTGAATGGCTCATTTATTGAGGAATTAAGTTCTAAAATAAATGTTTGGCTTGGTCTGTATTTAATGTTTTCTTTTTTATTGTAATGTTTGTCAAATCAGTAAAGTACTATGTTTGATTGCAACTGATAGCCATTCATTTTGGCCCCTTTTCCACAAATTAAACTATCTGTCCTGTCCTGAGGGTATAGCAGAGGATTTCAGAGATGTGGTCCCATTCGCTAAATTACCGAGTGACAAAGTATTTTGTTCCCACCATCAACAGAGCCTGGACAAGTCAGTTTGAAAAATATACAGCTGTTATAAATGAAATGTTTGAGTCTGCTTCTGTACACAACTGATGCTTAGAATGGGAGTACGATATATAATTTCTAAAGAAGAAAGTCTAAGCTACATATTTAGAACAACTTTTAAAAAGTATTTGCTTATTGTACTCAATTTACAAAGTAGATCCTGCGACAACTTCTACATTACAAGTAAGTCCACTGTTGGCAAGAATAGTGCTCTGAAGGGAAATTCTGTGTGTCCTGCGGATGAAAACAATAAATGTGAACTGTTAGCAGTCACACAAGATGTTCAAAGTGCGATAATTCAGCAGCAAGTGACAGCATACCGCATGTAGAAATCTGTTGAAGCAGGGAACCTTATTTTCTAGTTTCATTCCAGTATGTTTCTCTAGTAGGCCAACAGGTTTCCTCTCAGCAGGACCTTTACGTACCACCGGTGGCTTGTGATCACCAAAAATGGTTGGCACAGCATTTGGTTTGCGTTTTACCAGTCCACCAGCTCTGCTGGTTTCAAACTGGTCTGGAGTGAAATGATTCTTGTAAACAGAAACAGTACTATCAGTCAATTTAGTTACAAACTTCCTTATTTGAGCGATATAAAAAATTTCAAAACTATACATTATAACTATATATTATAACATAAAATATGTTTTTGTTGTGGTCTTCAGTCCAGAGACTGGTTTGATCCAGCTCTCCATGTTACTCTATCCTGTGCAAGCTTCATCATCTCCCCATACCTGCTGCAGCCTACATCCTTCTGAATCTGCTCAGTGTATTCATCTCTTGGTCTCACTCTACGATATTTCCCCTCCACGCTGCCCTCCAATACTAAACTGGCGATCCCTCGATGCCTCTGAATACGCCCTACCAACCGATCTCTTCATCTAGTCAAGTTGCGCCACATATTTCTCATCTCTCCAATTCCATTCAATACCTCCTCATTAGTTATGTGATCTACCATCTAATCTTCAGCATTCTTCTGTAGCCCCACATTTCACAAGCTTCCATTCTCTTCTTGTCCAAACTATTTATCGTCCATGTTTCACTTCCATACACAGCTACACTCCATACAAATACTTTCAGAAACGACTTCCTGACACTTAAATCTAAACTCGATGTTAACAAATTTCTCTTCCTCAGGAACGCTTTCCTTGCCATTGCCAGTCTACATTTTATATCCTCTCTACTTCGACCATAGTCAGTTATTTTGCTCCCCAAATAGCAAAACTCCTTTACTACTTGAAGCATCTCATTTCCTAATCTAATTCCCTCAACATCACCCGAGTTAACTCGACTACATTCCATTGTCTTCGTTTTGCTATATATAAAATATATGCAATATCAATAGAACTGAACACATGCTACTTATAACTACATACAGTGCAAGAAGCTCAGAAACCTATGAATTAGATACTGTAGCTATACACGAACATTGTAACACTCAGCCTTTACCAGCAAACTTACTGAAAAAATTTCATTTTACATCACATAACTAACATCTTTTAGGTAATGTATCTTTATACAAGCTTAATTTTCATTAGGTTCAGGTTTCCTGTGTGACAACAAGTATTGTGTGATGCATGTAATCTAGGCCTACCTACACTATGTGATCAAAAGCATCAGGACATCCCGAGAAACATACGTTTTTCGTATTAGGTGAATTGTGCTGCCGCCTACTGCCAGGTACTCCATATCAGCGACCTCAGTAGTCATTAGACATCGTGAGGGAGGGGAATGGGGCACTCCGATGAACTCACAGGCTTTGAACGTGGTCAGGTGATTGGCTGTCACTTGTGTCATATGACTGTACGTGATATTTCCACACTCCTAAACATCCCTAGGTCCACTGCTTCCGATTTGATAGCAAAGTGGAAACGTGAAGGGACACATACAGCACAAAAGCGTACAGGCCGACCTCGTCTGTTGACTGACAGAGACCGCCGACAGTTGAAGAGGGTCGTGATGTGTAATAGGCTGACATCTACCCACACCGTCACACAGGAATCAGAAACCGCATCAGAATCCACTCCAAGTACTGTGACAGTTAGGCGGGAGGTGAGAAAACTTGGATTTCAAGGTTGAGCAGCTGTTCATAAGCCACACATCACGCCTGTAAATGCCAAACGACGCCTCCCTTGCTGTAAGGATCGTAAACATTGGATGATTCAACAGTGGAATAACGTAGTGTGGATTGACGAATCACGGTGCAGAATGTGGCGATCCGATAGCAGGGTGTGAGTATGGCAAATGCCCAGTGAACGTCATCTTCCAGTGTGTGTAGTGCCAAGAGTAAAATTCGGATGCGGTGGTGTTACGATGGGGTCGTGTTTTTGATGTAGTGGGCTTGCACCCCTTGTCGTTTTGCGTGGTCCTATCACAGCACAGGTCTACATTGACGTTTTAAGCACCTTTTTGCTTCCCACTGTTGAACAATTTGGGGATGGTGATTGCATCTTTCAACACGATCGAGCACCTGTTCATAATGCACGGCCTGTGGCGGAGTGGTTACATGACAATAACATCCCTGTAATGGACTGGCCCGCACAGAGTCCTAACCTGACTCCTACAGAACACCTTTGGGATGTTTTGGAATGCCGACTTCGTGCCAGGCCTCACCGACCGACATCGATACCTCTCCTCAGTGCAGCACTCCGTGAAGAATGGGCTGCCATTCCCAAGAAACCTTCCAGCAGCTGATCGAAAATATGCCTGCGAGAGTGGAAGCTGTCATCAATGCTAAGGGTGGCCCAACACCATACTGAATTCCAGCATTACCGATGGAGGGCGCAACGAACTTGCAAGTCATTTTCAGGCACGTGTCCGGATACTTTTGATCACATAGTGTAGTATTTGCATCTGAGACTGCTGATTATACAAGATGCTGTGTTAAAAGAAGTAATTATAAATATACTGTACTGTAACGACTGACTTTGGTATTCAACTATGCTATTTTTTTCATTTATTTCAATGTTAGTCGAAACCGTTGTCCTACACTATTAAATGCAAGTAATATTTACTTTAAAGAGGCACGTCATTATCACAATAGTTATTTTCACGAAATTTACTGAAAGTGAGGCATTGTTATTGATCTTTAATGTTCAGATAGCCATAATAGATTATTTTTTGGGGGACACAACGACATACATTAAAGCATCCAAATACTGCACTTTCCGTCTTCAACAGTTGGACCTACAAACTACGGAACGAAAAACAATGTTTACCTATTACATCTTTTGTGTTGCAAAAAGTATGCCTGTATAGCAGTCAGTACATTACAGATTTACTATAAATGTATAGCTTTCACTATGGTTTGTCCAAAAAAAATAGGCTTGCAAACAATGCACCTTTTAAAAAAAACTTGACCGGCTTGAGGCTGACCACGTGTAATGACGCAGCAAATCTGATCACGAAGTGAGTCAAGATAGAGCAAGTTTGTTACACAGCTATTCTCAAACCAGGAGATGATTTGCACTAATGAATAAAAACTACTTTCCACGCACAAGCGAGAGTTTCTTGTGGGCTGCCAGTTGGCTCCACTGATTTTCATCAGCCATATTCTCCTTCTCGTTGCATCACTCCCTTCAGAAGGAATTCTGTACAGTTTTCCTCCCTTTCTGCCTCGAAACGAAAAGCCGATAGCACAGCACTGAGGCATAATTCTACGTAAAACTTTGAAAATACGCAGCACTTACCGTGCTTCACACACAACGTTTGGGCCCACAATGGCTGCTGATGTCACGATATGTGATTTCAGGCAACTGCGGATGGCAGCAAACGCAGCAGAATAGGGTGGCCATACTTCCCTTTAAGCCGGGTTCCCACCGGGCGTGACACGCTGGAGTGAGATATGCTGTCGTGGGGAACACTACCCGTGTGAACGAAGAGACGTGAGTTTGACGGTGACGTCACGGGCAGGCGTGAGGGCTCACGCTTCATATCAATCGTGTTTTTCAGTTGTGAGTATGCCTCGTCTGCGGCAGTGTCAGATTACAACATCTAGTGCTACGGACAACAAGATGGAAACTAGTGCCATTAAAGGTCGTGTGATCACGTTGCAAGACGGTGAAACTTTAGAATTTCTGGAACTTTACGCTACTGAGCTGGTCTTGTATGATGTAAACAGAGAAGAATACAGAGACCGAGATGCAAGAATGGCTGCTGCCAAAAGAATTAGTGATGCGCTCCAAATTCCAGGAGTCGGAGCAAAAGAAGTAATTGTGAAATTTAAAAACTCGAGGAGTTCGTATTGTCAGGAACTGAAGAAAAGAATCGAAAGCTAACGGTCTAGAGCTGGCACTGACGAGGTTTACAAACCAAAAATCTTCTGGTTTAACAAGATGAATTCTTTCATTCGCCCATTCGTTCAGCAGCGAGCCACACTATCAAATCTGGTATTTGAAATAAAAGTTTGTTTCCGTATTTGAAATTTTATACATTTTCAAAATTGTTCCTTACATTTACATTATTACAACAGTTTTTACAATGATTATACAGAGTAGTAGGCGTATCATAGGAACTGTACCAGCTTCTTTTAATACAACAGTAGCTAGCACTGTAACAATACATTCTTATGATAAAATATATCTAGCAATGCAATTACTTTGTGACACATACTAATTGAAGACAACCATGTACTAAATAACTGAGCACAATATTGACACTGATGTGCTCTACGGTTCTGTATTTGGAACGTCGCTGAGTAGTACATTTTGCTAGGGCACAGCACCTTCATTATTAAAGTAATCACAGTACTTATCCCGAATTCGTTGTGCCTGTCGATGTGGATGTATGTTAACCGTCTGCAGAAGGTTCTGTAGGCCAGTAATTTCCTCTTGACACCACGATCCAGGGAAAATACGATGGTTTTCATCCTCGAAGTCAATTAAACCTCGTGAGATGTAGGCGGGATTCGTTTTCCGCAGCCAGTTGTGCAACGACCAGCAGGATAGTACTACTTTGTCCACCGACTGTATTTTTAAAGATATTGGTTTTTCAAATACTCTAAATTTACTCACATGTATGCCGAAAGTATTTTCTACAACTCTTCGAGCCTTTGAAACTCGTTAGTTGTAGATCCTTTCCTATCGAAACATGTTGCGCCAACTGTAAGGTTTCATCAGATAAGTCTTTAGCGGAAACGCATCATCCCCTACACTAACAAAATCAACACTACCAAGTGAGAGAGAATCAAATATGAGAGCTGATTTCTCAGATGACTATTTATTTACAAATTTATAGATCGATCTTATTTTATTACTCAAACGATTACTTTTTTCTATGCTGGTAATATTTTAAATGATCAATACTATTGTGCTCATCAACCATTTTCGTATTATTGTTTCTTTCTATTCCTTAAATACTTACACCTAGAATACTCGTACATTACTATGTTGAAAATTCAAATAAATAATAAAAGAAAAAGTTGCATACTATATGTTATTGTAACTGCCTGTATGTATTCCATAAGTGCCTTGTGGACCGCTTCGTAGGTTTCAGGTGTAAATTTAGTGCTTGTGTTCTTTGGAACACGATATAAATATTCTAGACTTTTTTAGTCCCCTGTGGCTAAATAGCGTAAAGTTACTTGAAGTTTAATTTTTGCTTTTACTGCTTGTCTCATATTAGTGTCTGGTTTTGAAATCAGACGTGAAACGCGTTCCAAAAGGTAGTCAAACTGCGCACGAGACATTCGTAATAAGATGTTGAAATCTTCAGGATAATGGTTTCTTAGTTCCATGTCAACCAAATTATGTGCCCTCGATGTTCTTTGAAGTGTCCAGTTCCTGACCCACCATCGTCTTTTCTTCCGTTTTTCTTGGGGTTCCACCAACCGGTTCATTCTCTGTGTCAAAACGGTAGCGAAAACCGAACTCAGCACAGCACAGCTCTCGATAAGGAGCTCGTTCACGGCCGGCTTGGCGCGATCAACTGAATTACGCTCTCGTTGACACTTGAACACCGTGTGAACTGTCCACGCCCCACGACTGATGGTTTCACTCCTGTCGTGGCACAAAAGCGTGGTACACATTCGTGGTCACGCCCCGCGGGAACCAGCTTTATAAAGGGCTGTACCGGTACTGCCCTAGTAAACACTCCACAACTCCAGCGCAGCACGTGGAGTGCATCTCAACTTACACTGCTGCCAACTTCAGACTTTCTAGCAAAACGGCTTCCTCATGGAATAAAGACGAGACGTGTAGGTGGGACAGATCCTGGAAGTATTCAACGTTCACCTTTTGCATTATAAACACCACACATACTCTACTTGATAGTGTATCCCTCAGCAGTCTCCCAACAAATTCTCGCACTTTCTGAAATTAGGTGCTAATCATTTTCAACTGTATGAGCCAGCTATACGCTATCAGCAGAACTTGAATTTCTATAAGGGCATTACTTATCTCTAAACAGCAAGGTAGCTACGTCTACATCTACTGAATGCAACTCCAGTTACCTACTCAAAACGGTTTTAGCCCTTCCATTTGGTATAAGTTAATTGCATGCATGTACCCTTCCATTATTCTTCTGACATTATTGAGACAATACTCAGCAGTTGAAGTCGATGGAGTAACTTCTGTGAATGATGTTACTTCCCATGTTTTAGTGTGGGAACAGTCTTTTATAAGTTTCTGTCACATCGTAGTTAAAATAAGACACCTCTTTTAAATTACTTATTTCCAGTTCGTTAATGAAGTTACTATATGTGAACGTGGATTCGACGTACTTCCTTGGTAATCGTATACAATTTCATTGCGAGGAGCAAACGATCTGCTGAGTTGGAAGCAGCCTGACCCCTACTGAAGGAGGCTTGCCACCTACTGATCGGGCCACCACTGTCGAGCACGAGCAGAATCGTGATCAATGGAGGTCAGTGCGCAAAAATGGGTGTCACCACAGCATCCCAAATTAAAGATCACCCTCAACAACACGAGAGACACTGACACCCCAGGTGGACATCCACAATGGTCACTCTGATATCAAACGCAAAAAGGTGGCGTTGGCCAACTGCACAACATGAATGATGGGGGCTACCTGAGAGGATAAAATCAGATCACCTCGAACAGCGAAGATTGTCGAAACAGTGATAACTGGTGAAGTAATGCACCACAAAGGGTAGCTTGCACAGCAGAAGGAAATGAATCATAATATTAGCAACTTCGAAGAAGATAAAAGACACCAAAGACTGAGTCACCTGTGAGACACCATGGCAGACCATTTTGGCTACCATACTGGAAAGGAAAAGATTAGCCCCAGCTAAGGCTGGAACCCGAGAAAAACCCCAAGGTGTAATATTATTTACTTGTCATTTTCTTATAATATCTTCTTTAGGTATACATGTAGCACATATAAATTCATTGTTCCTGTTTTATCTTTAGCTAAACGTATTATTTGTGGATAAAATTTGTAACAGCAGTCTAAAGAAATAACTTAAAATGGTAAGACTGAACAATACCCACTTTTTGCGAGCAAAGGGATATAAATACAATAAAAATAAAAGTTGTTAAAAACCTGTGGCTGGAAAGGGTAGTTAGCATGCTCTCAAACAGCTTATTTTTTCTGTTTTTGTGAATAACAGTTCATATTTCGAGGACATCTATTACGGCAAAAAATATTTCTAGTGAAATTCTGCTCAAAGAAGCTCATATGCATGTTTTAACCAAAACAAACACTTTTGGATTACAGGAGGCCACTCACTGAGAAACAGAAGTACTGAGTTGTTGATAGGCACAAACAAAAGAAAGAAAACTTGCTAGCTTTATGATTTATTCTTTGACGAGCTAGACTAACAAAAACCAAAATTCTCTATCCCACTGAAGTATATAGTGATGAAACTCGCTTAAAACAGGAAAAAATGCAACAAAACTGGACATACAATGCGTAATTTGCATTTGCAAAACAAGATGCTGAAATAGCAGGCAAGGATTCATATGAATGTCTCACCTGACACTCAGAAAATTCGCAAATCAAATTAATGTCTAGTAAATTCACTCTTCATTATTAATCATAAGTACCACTATGGAGTAAATGGTTTAGGATGTAAGTATTAGATTTTCAATGTTAAAATGGACAATTTTTAGATCTAGCTGTGCTGCTTAGAAAGAAAATGCTGTAGGATAGATTGAATAAAAGTATTCTGTTTGTGGGCCAGTACAGTGAGAAAGATCTCATTAAGTGCAAAGCAGGCAGTACTGGCCTTCTTGGGTTGAACCAAAAACATGCAAACTCTGAGCAAATGTTCCAACAGTAATTAAGTTTCATTGTTGATAATTTAGCCCTGGGTTTTTTTTTTGTCAGTTGACAATCATTGCCTCATCACTATTTTGTACCTGATGCTAACATGAGTTAATTCACACAAGGTCAGGTGCTGACGCTTCACCCATCTGCTTTGACATGTGATGTCACAGTAAGCCTTGATGTTTTTGAGTCTTTGGGTATGTAGATTGTGTACTGTAGTATTTGGAGGCTCTCTGTTGAGCTGCATGTTTGTTAGTGATTAGTTTGACATGAATTGAATGTTTCATGTTGGTACTGAAAGAATTTGTGCTGGCTTTCTGGTGAGTTACTTTGAAATTGCATATTTTAGCTGATGGTTTCATTTTAATGTTTGGAAATATTAGTGTCATGTGTTTGTTGTGGTCGGAGATTTTATATTTTTCTTTTTTCTTCTGTTGTGAAGAAGATATAAATATTTATGAGTAGCTCAAAGGTTGTTGCAATGTGTATAGTTGTTTGCGTATATCGAAATTGGTGGTGGTGGAAAGTCTTCAAGAATTTTCGGGATTTCCTTGTTGTTGTTGTAGTTGTTGTTGTTGTTTTCTTCAGTCCTGAGACTGGTTTGATGCAGCTCTCCATGTTACCCTATCCTCTGCAAGCTTCTTCATCTCCCAGTACGTACTGCAGCCTTCATCCTTCTGAATCTGCTTAGTGAATTCATCTCTTAACTGCCTCTACGATTTTTACCCTCCACGCTGCCCTCCAATATTAAATTGGTGATCCGTTGATGCCTCAGAACATGTCCTACCAACCGATCCCTTCTTCTAGTCAAGTTGTGCCACAAATTTCTCTTCTCCCCTATTGTATTCAATCCTCCTCGTTAGTTACGTGATCTACCCATCTAATCATCAGCATTCTTCTGTAGCACCACATTTCTAAAGCTTCTATTCTCTTCTTGTCTAAACTATTTATCGTCCATGTTTCACCTAAGTCGAAACAAGGCCCCGGGAGTAGATAACATTCCATTAGAACTACTGACAGCCTTGGGAGAGCCAGTCCTGACAAAACTCTACCATCTGGTGAGCAAGATTTATGAGACAGGCGAAATACCCTCAGACTTCAAGAATAATATAATAATTCCAATTCCAAAGAAAGCAGGCATTGACAGACGTGAAAATTACTGAACTATCAGATTAAAATGCCACGGCTGTAAAATACTAATGCGAATTCTTTGCAGGCGAATGGAAAAACTGGTAGAAGCCTTGTTAGTGTTCGATAATTGTTGGATTGTTATTGGTAGGTATTATGGGTACTGATGTACCATCATTGTTTAGGATACATTTCTGATATTAGTCATATGAGCATCGTTTGGTCTTTTGTACTGAGAACTTTGCTTTAGGTAGAGTAAGTGAAAGTGTTGTATCTAGGGCTTTGTCTGAACTATGGGTTTGTTGTTGTGGTCTTCAGTCCTGAGACTGGTTTGATGCAGCTCTCCATGCTACTCTATCCTGTGCAAGCTTTTTCATCTCCCAGTACCTACTGCAACCTACATCCTTCTGAATCTGCTTAGTATATTCATCTCTTGGTCTCCCTCTACGATTTTTACCCTCCACGCTGCCCTCCAATACTAAATTGGTGATCCCTTGATGCCTCAGAACATGTCCTACCAACCGATCCCTTCTTCGGGTCAAGTTGTGCCACAAACTTCTCTTCTCCCCAATCCTATTCAATACTTCCTCATTAGTTATGTGATCTACCCATCTAATCTTCAGCATTCTTCTGTAGCACCACATTTCGAAAGCTTCTATTCTCTTCTTGTCCAAACTATTTATCGTCCATGTTTCACTTCCATACATGGCTACACTCCACACGAATACTTTCAGAAATGACTTCCTGACACTTAATTCTATACTGGATGTTAACAAATTTCTCTTCTTCAGAAACGCTTTCCTTGCCATTGCCAGCCTACATTTTATATCCTCTCTACTTCGACCATCATCAGTTATTTTGCTCCCCAAATAGCAAAACTCCTTTCCTATTTTAAGTGTCTCATTTCCTAGTCTAATTCCCTCAGCATCACCCGACTTAATTAGACTACATTCCATTATCCTTGTTTTGCTTTTGTTGATGTTCATCTTATATCCTCCTTTCAAGACACTGTCCATTCCATTCAACTGCTCTTCCAAGTCCTTTGCTGTCTCTGACAGAATTGCAATGTCATCGGCAAACCTCAAAGTTCTTACTTCTTCTCCATGGATTTTAATACCTACTCCGAATTTTTCTTTTGTTTCCTTTACTGCTTGCTCAATATACAGATTGAACAATATCGGGGAGAGACTACAACCCTGTCTTACTCCCTTCCCAACCACTGCTTCCCTTTCATGTCCCTCGACTCTTATAACTGCCATCTGGTTTCTGTACAAATTGTAAATAGCCTTTCGCTCCCTGTATTTTACCCCTGCCACCTTTAGAATTTGAAAGAGAGTATTCCAGTCAACATTGTCAAAAGCTTTCTCTAAGTCTACAAATGCTAGAAACGTAGGTTCGCCTTTCCTTACTCTTTCTTCTAAGATAAGTCGTAAGGTCAGTATTGCCTCACGTGTTCCAGTGTTTCTACGGAATCCGAACTGATCTTCCCCGAGGTTGGCTTCTACTAGTTTTTCCATTCGTCTGTAAAGAATTCGTGTTAATATTTTGCAGCTGTGACTTATTAAGCTGATAGTTCGGTAATTTTCACATCTGTCAACACCTGCTTTCTTTGGGATTGGAATTATTATATTCTTCTTGAAGTCTGAGGGTATTTCGCCTGTTTCATACATCTTGCTCACCAGATGGTAGAGTTTTGTCAGGACTGGCTCTCCCACGGCCGTCAGTAGTTCTAATGGAATATTGTCTACTCCGGGGGCTTTGTTTCGACTCAGGTCTTTCAGTGCTCTGTCAAACTCTTCACGCAGTATCGTATCTCCCGTTTCATCTTCATCTACATCCTCTTCCATTTCCATAATATTGTCCTCAAGTACATCGCCCTTGTATAGACCCTCTATATACTCCTTCCACCTTTCTGCTTTCCTTTCTTTGGTTAGAACTGGGTTCCCATCTGAGCTCTTGATATTCATACAAGTGGTTCTCTTTTCTCCAAAGGTCTCTTTAATTTTCCTGTAGGCGGTATCTATCTTACCCCTAGTGAGATAGGCCTCTACATCCTTACATTTGTCCTCTAGCCATCCCTGCTTAGCCATTTTGCACTTCCTGTCGATCTCATTTTTGAGACGTTTGTATTCCTTTTTGCCTGTTTCACTTACTGCATTTTTATATTTTCTCCTTTCATCAATTAAATTCAATATTTCTTCTGTTACCCAAGGATTTCTACTAGCCCTCGTCTTTTTACCTACTTGATCCTCTGCTGCCTTCACTACTTCATCCCTCAAAGCTACCCATTCTTCTTCTACTGTATTTATTTCCCCCATTCCTGTCAATTGTTCCCTTATGCTCTCCCTGAATCTCTGTACAACCTCTTGTTCTTTTAGTTTATCCAGGTCCCATCTCCTTAAATTTCCACCTTTTTGCAGTTTCTTCAGTTTTAATCTACAGCTCATAACCAATAGATTGTGGTCAGAGTCCACATCTGCCCCTGGAAATGTCTTACAATTTAAAACCTGGTTCCTAAATCTCTGTCTTTCCATTATATAATCTATCTGATACCTTTTAGTATCTCCAGGGTTCTTCCATGTATACGACCTTCTTTCATGATTCTTAAACCAAGTGTTAGTTATGATTATGTTATGCTCTGTGCAAAATTCTACCAGGCGGCTTCATTTCTGTCCCCCAATCCATATTCACCTACTATGTTTCCTTCTCTCCCTTTTCCTACACTCGAATTCCAGTCACCCATGACTATTAAATTTTCGTCTCCCTTCACAATCTGAATAATTTCTTTTATTTCATCATACATTTCTTCAATTTCTTCGTCATCTGCAGAGCTAGTTGGCATATAAACTTGTACTACTGTAGTAGGTGTGGGCTTCGTATCTATCTTGGCCACAATAATGCGTTCACTATGCTGTTTGTAGTAGCTTACCCGCATTCCTATTTTCCTATTCATTATTAAACCTACTCCTGCATTACCACTATTTGATTTTGTGTTTATAACCCTGTAGTCACCTGACCAGAAGTCTTGTTCCTCCTGCCACCGAACTTCACTAATTCCCACTATATCTAACTTCAACCTATCCATTTCCCTTTTTAAATTTTCTAACCTACCTGCCCGATTAAGGGATCTGACATTCCACGCTCCGATCCGTAGAACGCCAGTTTTCTTTCTCCTGATAACGACATCCTCTTGAGTAGTCCCCGCCCGGAGATCCGAATGGGGGACTATTTTACCTCCGGAATATTTTACCCAAGAGGACGCCATCATCATGTAATCATACAGTAAAGCTGCATGCCCTCAGAAAAAATTACGGCTGTAGTTTCCCCTTGCTTTCAGCCGTTTGCAGTACCAGCACAGCAAGGCCGTTTTGGTTATTGTTACAAGGCCAGATCAGTCAATCATCCAGACTGTTGCCCTTGCAACTACTGAAAAGGCTGCTGCCCCTCTTCAGGAACCACACATTTGTCTGGCCTCTCAACAGATACCCCTCCGTTTTGGTTGCACCTACGGTACGGCTATCTGTATCGCTGAGGCACGCAAGCCTCCCCACCAACGGCAAGGTCCATGGTTCATGGGGGGGAGGCTGAACTATTCAAATTTCACTTCACCCACTGAACTATGTGAAATTTGAAACACCATGTTTTAGAGTGGTTGGTTCGTGGTATTGAGGACTTTGTTGGAGTTGTGTAGCTCAAGTGAAAATTGTGTTGAGTTTTTGAATTCTGTGTGAATTACTGGTATTGAGGTCTTCATTAGAGATATATATAGGCCCTGTGAAATTTACAACAGAAATAGTTTTCATTTTTGTAATTTTTATTAAATTTTGAGTATTTTGTGCGTGAATAGTTGGGTGAATAGTTGTTTTGCAGTGATGTCATTATTGCCAGTGGGTGGAAGAAATCACTATTCTTTTGAAATTGTGATTGTTTGTTTGTCATGCCACATTAGTAATGTATATATTGTGAAGTGCTGTGAGAATGCTTAATGTCTTGAAGATGCACCCACAAAATGACGGTTGTTAAACACTCGCGTCTATCTCCAGCTTCTCACTTACAATTTGATGCAATATGTGATCAGATTAGCTGGATATGTGCTTCAGCATTTGACAACTTAATATTTGTTCAGATGTAGAAGATTTTACTCATAAGTACTTCATTGCATGTTGATTTGTACCTCATTGGCGACAGAGTGGTGTACTCTACACACAGAATTCATGTTACTAATCAGTACGTGTTTAATACTTTTCTAATTTGACCTGTTGTGACGATATTCTACTTACTATTGATCTTTTCTATACTGCCAGGTTCTATCACAAAGTATTTGATAATTCATTCAGTATACCTTCGATTTATTTTCAGAAACACATCACAAATCCAGTACCACACCAGAACTACAGGATTGTACAACTGAACCTCTTATGCCACCACCCTATATTTTTTTGGGATGGTTACTAAGGATAGGCCATGGTGTATACCAAACATCACTATTTTATATTTTACCATCTGTGCCAAATTAATGTGTCTGTTAATATATTAATGTTAGGGCACTGTCAATAGTATTATCACTGATACACTTTAAGAAGATGAAACAGTTTACATTCCCCTGTGAAAACCCACTATCATGTAATGTTTATTGAAATGGATGACACTTGTACCTCATGTGTTGGAGTTACTGTTGCAATGAATGTGATGTTTTAGTATGACATGTTAAAAACAACTGCAGTAAAATAAATCTGTTTATTTCAAAAGGAGTTATGTCTTTTACATATGTTGTTTTGTCTCATTTTATATGAGTGTGTGTTCACAATCCCTTCTCCCATCCCCACCCAGGGAAAGTAATTACAGAATCATTGCGTAATGTTACATCCTGTGTGTGTATGTCATGGAAGGGGGGGGGGGGGAGTGCACACACTTTTGAGAATAGTTTATTGGTCCATCCACTAATGATTATAGGTCCAAGGGTAATATTTTTTGACTGAGTTGCTTACATTTCCTCCAAAGTAAAGCTGTGAAAAATATGAAATTAAAATATTTTGTGACTGGGTCTGCATGGAATGCTGAATGTTTTGTTATAATATATACAGTTGCTCAACATTTATTCGATTACTGTGAACTGTTAGACATCAGCAGTACTAGGTACACATGGAATACCTATTAGTGACGAAAATTTCTGCCGGACTGCGACTTGAACCTACATTTCTCTCTTATTGTGAGGAAATATTCCATGAAGTACTGGATTTGCAGTCAGATGTTACTGAACCAGTCTTCCAGCAATGTGAATGGAATGAAGAGATACTGAATATTCATCTGTCTGAGAAACCTCAGCGAAGATTCAGTGTGTATATGCTTAGAATAAAGTATAAAAAGCCAGTTGTAACACACTCAGCCAATGATACACAGCTTCTTATTTGTCATGTGTTCAGTTCTTTTCCTTTGATTCTTTCCACACGTCACCTCTCCTCTGCTTGTAACTTCAGATTGATCAGTCTGTGAGAGTACATAATGGGCTCTGAAAATCAACACTGAGTTCTTCTACATATTTTGTTTGGTTTGTCATTTTGGATATGACATGATCTTGAAGAAATAGAACAAGCAGAAGTAGCAGCTGTTATGACCAGTGCTTGATTTGTGAAAAAGTAGTGGTACCCCCCAATGAACCATGGACCTTGCCGTCGGTGGGGAGGCTTGCGTGCCTCAGCGATACAGATGGCCGTACCGTAGGGGCGACCACAACGGAGGGGTATCTGTTGAGAGGCCAGACAAACGTGTGGTTCCTGAAGAGGGCTAGCAGCCTTTTCAGTAGTTGCAGGGGCAACAATCTGGATGATTGACTGATCTGGCCTTGTAACATTAACCAAAACGGCCTTGCTGTGCTGGTACTGCGAACGGCTGAAAGCAAGGGGAAACTACAGCCGAAATTTTTCCCGAGGGCATGCAGCTTTACTGTATGATTACATGATGATGGCGTCCTCTTGGGTAAAATATTCCGGAGGTAAAATAGTCCCCCATTCGGATCTCCGGGCGGGGACGTTATCAGGAGAAAGAAAACTGGCATTCTACGGATCGGAGCGTGCAATGTCAGATCCCTTAATTGGGCAGGTAGGTTAGAAAATTTAAAAAGGGAAATGGATAGGTTAAAGTTAGATATAGTGGGAATTAGTGAAGTTCGGTGGCAGGAGGAACAAGACTTTTGGTCAGGTGATTACAGGGTTATAAATACAAAATCAAATAGGGGTAATGCAGGAGTAGGTTTAATAATGAATAAAAAAATAGGAGTGCGGGTAAGCTACTACAAACAGCATAGTGAACGCATTATTGTGGCCAAGATAAACACGAAGCCCACGCCTACTACAGTAGTACAAGTTTATATGCCAACTAGCTCTGCAGATGATGAAGAAATTGATGAAATGTATGACGAGATAAAAGAAATTATTCAGGTAGTGAAGGGAGACGAAAATTTAATAGTCATGGGTGACTGGAATTCATCAGTAGGAAAAGGGAGAGAAGGAAACATAGTAGGTGAATATGGATTGGGGGTAAGAAATGAAAGAGGAAGCCGCCTGGTAGAATTTTGCACAGAGCATAACTTAATCATAGCTAACACTTGGTTCAAGAATCATAAAAGAAGGTTGTATACCTGGAGATACTAAAAGGTATCAGAGAGATTATATAATGGTTAGACAGAGATTTAGGAACCAGGTTTTAAATTGTAAGACATTTCCAGGGGCAGATGTGGATTCTGACCACAATCTATCGGTTATGAACTGCGGATTGAAACTGAAGAAACTGCGAAAAGGTGGGAATTTAAGGAGATGGGACCTGGATAAACTGAAAGAACCAGAGGTTGTAGAGAGTTTCAGGGAGAGCATAAGGGAACAATTGACAGGAATGGGTAGCTCTGAGGGATGTAGTAGTGAAGGCAGCAGACGATCAAGTAGGTAAAAAGACGAGGGCTAATAGAAATCCTTGGGTAACAGAA
This sequence comes from Schistocerca americana, assembly GCF_021461395.2. NCBI lineage: Eukaryota > Metazoa > Arthropoda > Insecta > Orthoptera > Acrididae > Schistocerca > Schistocerca americana. The sequence goes on along the minus strand of NC_060129.1, from coordinate 206,807,733 downwards.
GAAATATTGAATTTAATTGATGCAGGGAGAAAATATAAAAATGCAGTGAATGAAGCAGGCAAAAAGGAATACAAACGTCTCAAAAATGAGATCAACAGGAAGTGCAAAATGGCTAAGCAGGGATGGCTAGAGGACAAATGTAAGGATGTAGAGGCTTGTCTCTCTAGGGGTAAGATAGATACTGCCTACAGGAAAATTAAAGAGACCTTTGGAGAAAGGAGAACCACTTGCATGAATATCAAGAGCTTTGATGGAAACCCATTTCTAAGCAAAGAAGGGAAAGCAGAAAGGTGGAAGGAGTATATAGAGGGCCTATACAAGGGCGATGTACTTGAGGACAATATTATGGAAATGGAAGAGGATGTAGACGAAGACGAAATGGGAGATAAGATACTGCGTGAAGAGTTTGTCAGAGCACTGATAGACCTGAGTCGAAACAAGGACCCGGGAGTAGACAACATTCCATTAGAACTACTGATGGCCTTGGGAGAGATGAAAATTACCGAACTATCAGTTTAATAAGTCACAGCTGCAAATTACTAACGCGAATTGTTTACAGACGAATGGAAAAAATGGTAGAAGCGGACCTCGGGGAAGATCAGTTTGGATTCCGTAGAAATGTTGGAACACGTGAGGCAATACTAACCTTACAACTTATCTTAGAAGAAAGATTAAGAAAAGGCAAACCTACGTTTCTAACATTTGTAGACTTAGAGAAAGCTTTTGACAATGTTAACTGGAATACTCTCTTTCAAATTCTGAAGGTGGCAGGGGTAAAATACAGGGAGCGAAAGGCTATTTACAATTTGTAGAGAAACCAGATGGCAGTTATAAGAGCCGTGGGGCATGAAAGGGAAGCAGTGGTTGGGAAAGGAGTGAGACAGGGTTGTAGCCTCTCCCCGATGTTATTCAATCTGTATATTGAGCAAGCAGTAAAGGAAACAAAAGAAAAATTCGGAGTAGGTATTAAAATCCATGGAGAAGAAGTAAAAACTTTGAGGTTTGCCGATGACATTGTAATTCTGTCAGAGACAGGAAAGGACTTGGAAGAGCAGTTGAATGGAATGGACAGTGTCTTGAAAGGAGGATATAAGATGAACATCAACAAAAGCAAAACGAGGATAATGGAATGTAGTCAAATTAAATCAGGTGATGCTGAGGGAATTAGATTAGGAAATGAGACACTTAAAGCAGTAAAGAAGTTTTGCTATTTAGGGAGTAAAATAACTGACGATGGTAGAAGTAAAGAGGATATAAAATGTAGAATGGCAATGGCAAAGAAATCGTTTCTGAAGAAGAGAATTTTGTTAACATCGAATATAGATTTAAGTGTCAGGAAGTCGTTTCTGAAAGTATTTGTATGGAGTGTAGCCATGTATGGAAGTGAAACATGGACGATAACTAGTTTGGACAAGAAGAGAATAGAAGCTTTCGAAATGTGGTGCTACAGAAGAATGCTGAAGATAAGGTGGGTAGATCACGTAACTAATGAGGAGGTATTGAATAGGATTGGGGAGAAGAGAAGTTTGTGGCACAACTTGACTAGAAGAAGGGAGCGGTTGGTAGGACATGTTTTGAGGCATCAAGGAATCACAAATTTAGCATTGGAGGGCAGCGTGGAGGGTAAAAATCGTAGAGGGAGACCAAGAGATGAATACACTAAGCAGATTCAGAAGGATGTAGGTTGCAGTAGGTACTGGGAGATGAAGAAGCTTGCACAGGATAAATTAGCATGGAGAGGTGCATCAAACCAGTCTCAGGACTGAAGACCACACCAACAACAACAACAACCAGTAACCGTGACCTACCACCAAATGTTTCTCATTAATGTCTGTAAAACATTATTTTAATGGTTTTTTATCAGAGGTATCAGTATGGTATGCTATCACAAATCAAGCACTGGTTATAACAACAAAAGCAATTGCCTGGTTTAAAATAGTCACACTGACAGTACCTGGATTGCTTTGTCATATCACAGCAATAAAAAAGGAAGTTAGTTTGACAATTAGACAACATATATTCAGTATCTCTGCTATGTGGTGAGTAGCAACTACCCTTTTCATAACATTGTCACTATTACGTAATGGATTTTCCATTGTCTGAAGGTTAGTGTTCATTGTACCATTGGCCACAGGAGTACGGACAGACTATCAGGATTCTACCAACAGACAGAGCTTATCTCTTACTTTGTGGTCTCCATCGAGATGGACACAATCATCCTCAAGGCTATTCACATCAGATCAGTGGCTGAGTAGCAGGCAACAGCATATTGCCTCAAACTGAATTAGTGATAAGTAAAGAAAATAAACAGAGAGGAAATTTGTTCAGTGCATAAACTTGAAACTGATATTCAGTTGACAGATTTTTTTACCAAAAGTTGGCTTACACTACACAGTGTTTTCACAGTAGAAGTTTTCTTCTTAATTGAAAGTCATGACAGTTTCTGTTCATCATTATGTTTGAGAATTATTCCCAAACTATATGTATATATAAAAAAGCTTTTAGTCATGACTGAAGTATAGTGAGTTTGATTTCGTGGCTATTATTTATTTCCATTTATCTGCTTTCCTTTACTGATTTTCTCCAGCTGCCATATGTGACACAGCTGTTTCTGTCAGAATGATGGATTTTCATTCCCTTACAATCCAAATGTCAAAAAGGTAAAAAAAAAAAAAAAATATGGAAATTCCTTATAAATTGCAAAAGAATGAAATACTGCATAACTGGAGCTTTAGTAGTTATGCGAGGCTATTTGTCTGTATGGAGGCTGAGAATCTGGAAGATTGCAGCGAAGTGCAGGAAGGCTTGCAGAGCATCAACAATTGGTGGAGTGCCTTGCATTGTGAATAACTGTCAAGGCAGATCTCCATGTTGATGCACCACTTTCTAGTGAGCAACAGTTTTTTAGTTGTGCCATTAATTTCTCTTCTTACCAGATATATTCAGTGCCACCTATTTAGTTATCCGGTATACCCACACAATCCTCACCATTCTTCTGTAACCCTACATTTCAGACGCTTTATTCTTATGCAAATTAATTTTCAGGTTGTGTAAACATGTACATTATCACCCTAAATGAACACTGACGTTAACAAGACTGAATACGTGTTTTGTTGTGAAGACTGATCTGTAGTGTAACCAGAGGATTAGGTTAGGGTGGCTAGGTGACAGTTGAGTCACTTGTGGCCAAGCTGAAGTGTGAAAGCAGTGTGCTAAGAGTGAAGTATTGTCCCATACCTGTGCAGACAGTATTGTACGGGTGGGTACAGTGGAAGTGGTGGGGGTTTCATTGCGTGTGAACACTATCTGGCAGGGGAGATTCAGTTCAATGAATGAGTCCTGCTCAAAAGCAGAACTCCTAAGCTACACTTAGTGAGTCTGCAAAAGATCTCACGGACATCTCACCCCAGTATGACTAATAATATAACTGACTGAAGTGGCTAATAAGAAAAATCACTCCATTAACAATTAATGCAACTGCTGATAGTGTACTAAGCACACTGCTCAGCAGATTACTGCATACTAAGATGGTCACCCCCTCGTAACAAAAAGGTAGTCACACCTGGGGCAGTGTGGCTGCCAAGCTATTTTGAGCTAGATGTAACATATTGATCTGCAGAGCAGCATGATCTATGTTCATGCCATATTTAGTGCACTTTTTGTTATAAAAATGAAGTGCAAGGTAAATTCAGAAAGCACATACAGGTTAACAAACAACTATCTTGTGAGTGCACGACATGCATGGTACGTATTGTAAAAAAATAAATAAATAAATAAAAAATAAAAAAAAGAATGTCATACTGTCCTTTAACCACATACATTGTACATAATCTATTTTATTTCAAGATAAATAGTTGAGGACATCTAACTGGTACATGACTTCAGTATATCACTGTTTGTTTATCTTCCATGCAATGACTAAAAATTTAAATATTACTTGCTTTGGTCATGTTTTCATTTTTATTGTTACTGTTACAAATTTGTAGAGAAATCCATGAAAAAGGAAACAATTACAGTCCTTTCATAGGACAGTTTTACAAATGTTCAATTATATTAGTAGGACATTGCAAAAAACAAATACACAGAATTTAGATGAAAACAAAGAAGTCATTGTATGAGAGTCTGCCAGAACAAGAAGGAAACAGTGATCTTTTTATGGGTGGTTCTGAGCAAATTACTTTGCTGGGAGCATCTGAATTCAATGCAATCCAGGAGCTAGCTGCTGCTGTTTGTATGCAATGTCCTTATAACAGAAGACTATGTATAAAGTGGAGACAATGATGTGCTGCTGTCTGAGAATCCAGCTTTACCCCTTTGTGGTGATGATTCACAATTACTCTCATTAAAAAATAAAATTGGTATTCTTAGTATTCCATCAGGTGTACACAAGAAGACTACATTATGTGTTAATAAACACCGGCTCAGTGAAGATAAGCTACAACTGTACATATCATGGGGGATGGTCCTGGCATACTGCAGCATATCGAGCTGGGATCCACCACCTGCTCTAATTACACCCCAACTACTACCAATAAATTTTTCTCTTCTTTCTGTCTCTGGGTGGCTTTTGGTTCTGATTTTCAGTAATATTTGTATGTGATGTAGGCATAAATCTGCCCATTTGTTATTTAGTTCAGGTTTCATTGTTACAGTTGTAGTCTCAGCGTCTGACAGCAAAAATACAATTAGTTTTGTTTAAAACTGTGTTAATTAAAGGTTATGTCTGATTAAAAATTTTAATAAAGTAAATAGCAGTGAAAATATTTTGAGGTAATTGAGCTAATAAATAGATTTGGTAGCATTCCTACTTTTCATTAACATAGTTAAAATTTTGTGGAAAAAATTAACTTACAAGATAATCATCATTAAATTTCAGAAGTAGACACATTTTACATTGCAAATTTTGACTCTGTGCTTATTAGATTTCATCTCCGAGTGCTGTACTTCTGTTACTCCAGTTTTTGTGTACACGGTGGTTTACTTCATTAAGTGATTAGTTATGAAAATTGTGTAATCTTCCACGATGTTCAGTATTGCGCTCGTACCTGTAAATGGATTAGTTCCAATGCGGATGCATAAAATGATTCCACATACTATTCCAAAGTCCTAGATCACTACACTTTTTACAGACCAAATTATTGTTAATAATTATAGTCTATACTGAGTAGTATATTTTTTTCATATGACGTAAAGAAATTGGTCATCATCCAACAATTGGACCTTGAAGACAACATATGAAAAGTGAGACCAAAATTGTGGCGGTGTGTACATTTTCGAGCAAACACCATCCTGAACTGATTACGATTTTCCACTTTATGACTTCAGAATGGTGTGCTACTGAAGAGGTCACATAGAAGTGACTACATAATTGTCCCATGGGGCTTATCCTGTAATAGACGCAAAACCTGACCCACATCACAACACACTCCAGTCCTGTCCCTGACGTCTCCCATCGCATGGAAGGCAGGGGAAAATGTGAAAGTAGTCATGTGATCTACACAGTTATCTGCAGCCACTTTCTGTCACACTACACGGTCATGTCCACTGCCAAGTTGTGTCTCCAAATGAATGGCCAATGCCAAACTGGCCGAGAGACAGCCGGATCACCCATTTGCCGAGCATGCCACCCGACACGATATGCTTGAATTCAGTGACTTCTTCACTGACTGGATTCTTTCCGCCCACACCACCACCCTCATCTTAACCTTCCCTGCTCCCACTGACATTCTCCGGCCCTACACAAATTCTACCCCACTGGCACACTGTCAATATGTTTCTCCCTTCTCTACTTTACTCCACTTCCCCCACAGCCCCAGCATAGCCTGCAGATGCTGCAACTAGCAGCTCACTAGCCTGTCTCTACTATGTCCCAGCATCCTCCACTCTCTCTCTCTCTCTGTCCTGCTCAGTTTCATTTTTCCATTTTCTAGATTCGTCAATGACTCTAAAATATTGTTGTGCACATTTCACAAGTGGGATTTCAAAATGTTTAAACAAACAATTTTTGTAAGTTCTACCTAAGTACACAAAATGGACATAATTTGATTTTCATTGTAAGTGTCAATCACTCATAGTGATATCTGAAACTGAGATCGTGATTTAATGTATAGTTTACTGCAATAGGTGTGCAACTGGTGCCACTTGCAGAATAGTAAGATTCAGTTTTTGGATTCTGCTATCTCTCAATTGTACAATCACAGTTCTTTTATTTTGGACTATGCAGTACAGTACTGAGAAGTTCACAATCCATGGTGCTTATTCACTACCTATATAAATTTCAGTTACTGCTCTTAAAATGTCTTGCCAGGCTGTTCTGCCACTTGCGTTTATTCATAAATTTTTGTTTGTCTGAAGTAATGGTATTGTGATCAGATATCTCATTACACATATTTCATTAATCCTAATGGTACATGGAAAATAAAAGGTAACTGTGAAAGTAAATACCTTTTTTATGTTTTCTTGTATCGTGTCCTGACATGAGGTCCTTCCTACGCAAGATTATACCTACTTAACCCAGAGTCCTTTTTTGTTACTCTTTGTCTTAGGTACATATCACAAAATATTTATGCTGGATAGCACCTTTGTGGATGTAGATCAGCTGCAACTGTTACTGCTCTCATTTACAACAGCAGTGTTCTGTTACTGTGTGTACTAATCCATAGAAGTACTATTATTATTACATGCTACCACTTTGTCAAAAGGAAGGAATTATGATTGATCCAAGCGCTATAATGCTTATCCCTGAATTAATTAAAATTTTGGTGATTAACACAAATTGAATTCAGTATTAATCATCTGAGAAAGATCATTTTAATCCAGAAAGTTTTGCAAATGGAGTGAAAGGTTTCATGTACTTTTTTATTTATTCTGTTTAGCCTTCAGCAGTATAACACTATTTAGCCAAGGTTCCCTGTACTTGGAATGTGTTTATTGTTTATGGATTCATCGCCTCAACCAACTCATTGCATTAGTATGTAGACTACTCCATAATTTAATTGTAAGATATGCATATTAACACTATGTGTAGGTATCTATTCCCCATTTGAAATTTTAGTTTTCCTTAATTTGCTTGATGAACCTATAATTTACTTAACAGTAACTCTTACAGTCATATCTTGTATATGAAGAATAGAAATATTTACAAAATGGACTCAATCGTCATATGATTTTTTTTTTGTCTTTATTGTGATTTTAACACCTTATACAAAGGCGGGCTGTCAGCAGCACAATACGCCACTCTTCAGCCTTGAGTGTTACAACAAGTAGGACATAAAGGTGGCACAGAGTAGACAGTAAAAACGGTGGGCAAAAAATGTAGACACTAAAAATCGAAAAAAAAAAACATGGAGCCGTTCACGCTAGACGAGAAACATCACTAACACTGGGCGACACGATGCACAGAACATGGATGATGGCGACGGCACGTGAACGGTGGGGGCGTGACGGCGAACAACACTACACACAAACGAAGGCACACACACGAAACACTGACGGCGGTGATCTCCGGCGCGCGAATGTTCACTGAGCGTGTGCGAGTTCGGTGACCTGCCAAGAGAGGAGGAGGAGGAAGGGGAGTGGGAGAGCGACAGGGTAGAGCAGAGATGCCACGATCGGTGGAGAGGGAGGAAGGGGGAGTGAAGCCCGGTGTAGTGGGTGGAGGGAGGGGCTGGGTGAAAAGGAAAGGGAAGGGATGGGAAGGGAAGAGAAGGGAGGGAGTGAATGCCCAGGCGTATCGAGGCCGTTATTACGCCCAAAGGTTCTGGGTACTGATTTCTCAGAATGTGTGCACCCAAATTGCTTCAAAATGTAATCACATGTCAGTTCTAGTATAATATATTTGTTCAATGAATACTCGTTCATCATCTGCATTTCTTCATGGTGTACTAATTTTAATGGCCAGTAGTGTATTTGTCTCCCAGAACGTGAATGTATATTGAATCCCCCTCTATGGGTATCAATATAAAGCCATGTGAAGAGCTACAATGGTATAAAAAAAACGTGTGCTGCCAGTCCGTAATTTGCCACAGAATAGCATTCCGTAAATTTCACCTCAGCTCTGCGCATGCGCGTGGAACCGCCGGCGACTGCTTAAACGAACCTAAAACCGTACGCCGCCAATGCAACTCGTTTTCGGCCAATCGCGAACCGTAGACGGCGATATGAGACGTGGCTGAAAGGATCGCCGTATTATCTGAGGCAGCGTCTTTGGCTGACATCTGTTGGCAACGCCGAACAACTCTACCGTATTGAAGCGCTGCATATTTCACTTCGCGTTGACAAGTTCAACACGAAAACGTTCGAATTAACATTCATTTTAGCAGGTATATCACTTGCTTATTCGTAGTTTGCTAACAAAATAGCAATAAGCGCCCATGTATTTTTATTATCTGTGAACAATATACTTCATACCCACAAATTTTCTTGGTAAGGTGTGCTATACATATGGTAACTTGCCACAAATGAGTGTCATCGGCGCCAATGTTGCATTTGAAAATTTTTGGACGGCTCTGATAATTATATCGGAGCCTGCTAGTGTAATTTAAATGGTGATACGATGACGATTGAGGCCCTCATGCGTCAAATGCATCACACGGGTTCACATTAGTTACAGTAGTGGAATTGCCGTACTTAGGTGTGTAGCCAGGAACTTCCTCGGTCGATCTTTAGTTTAGTTCTTTGAATTTCAAGCATACTTTCCAATTTAATGTTTTAGGGTCTTACTTCGACTGTACTCCAGGTTTATGTGGACTAGATGTAAACAGCGCAGCGACGTCGACCAAAGCAGGGTGCTTCACGTAAAAATTCTTCCCACGTTTCGTCTTTCCCAGTGGAACTCTCGAATTATGACGAAAAGTGATGCTTAGATGCCAAGAATATGTGCTTTGGTACCATCTGGGACGACGTCAGACTGTCCGTTGCACTCAAGATTTCTTTATTTTTTTTTTTTTTCCAGGTTAGTGCGAATGCCATCCCGATTTTCAAAAATTATGCGCCAGAAGGTCGTGCTTTTTTATGTAATTTAGTTATTTATTAACGTTACAACATAACATCTTTGCAACAACGCATGAAATGAGATGTAATTGTGAGTGCATGTCAATATTATACAGAATCGAAATCCTTGAAAAGAAAACAGAATTAAAAACAAAGACAATTGTAAAGTGTGACAAATTATTCACAGAGCACTTTTGGCAACTATCCTAAAGATACGTGTATAAGTTGTGAAATTTAAACGAATTGAAATAAGTGTATCATATAGCAAAGTAAAGAGAAAATGGACAACTCTAACGAAAAATGGGAAACAAAATGGATACTTTGGAAATCCAAGCAAGCAGAAGACGGCAGGAGGTGTATGGAGGAGGCTGCACGTAGTGTACAAGAGTGACGCGAGAGAGCAGCAGGTGGGCGCAGTGGAGAGTAGCCGGACTCGAGTAGTACGGACTGCGACCGACAGATGGTAGGCGCGAGCTGCAGCGCATGATCTCTGTATAGGGAAAGTATGGCCGCCTGCTGATTCATTGACTGCTGCAGAGTATATAGCCGTGGCCCGTGTTTATTAAAGCTCACTTAGCTCTCTAATGCAGTGCTAAAACTGATCAGTGGCTTCAAACGGAACATGTCGGATATTTTGCAACAAAAAATTTCAACAAATTAAAGCTAAATGAGTCGAAATGCATTTGTTGTGGGGACCATAACAGTTTTTTGCCTGCTATTCTTTATTAATAGCGAAAGCAGATTTCGCAGTTTGTGATACGGTATCGTGTTTCAACATCTGTTTTCGTAATTAGCGTTAAATTGATCCTACCCAATAGTCAGGACAAAAGGAAACCAATATTATGTCGCAAGTGCAGGGTAAAATCAATCGCTAATTTAAAGCTCTATATCAACTTACTTCTTGTTCCTGCTACTCCGTAGTACGAAAATTCGCCAAATGTCTCTTTTGTTATACGAAATAAAGCATTGCATTCATATATAGTAAATAGAATCGATAAACGTGCCTTTATGATTACGCATACTGTATATTTTTGTCAGGTCTACCTCACAAAATATTTTCTGCATATTCTTCTTCATGGCATTAGGAGAATGGTTACGAAAGTACCAGAGAATACAATATTTTTGAAATTTGTTCAAATAAAATTAGTCGTATCATCAAAAGTAGGCTGTAGAAAACGGTAACAAGTCTACTCTTTATTAGTATACTACAGATCTTCGTCAACGTTGCACCAGAAATAATAGTCTCCCAGTAAACGTTAATGTTTACTGAAAGTAAGGTTGTACTTGCATCGTGCCTAAATGTTTTCTTTTTTTACTTTTTTATTGTGTTGAAGAAAGTACAATTTATTGTTGTGAGCACCCCAAATATACGTTTAAACCATACTTTACAGTCAGTCATGTCAAATTTTTTACGAGTCATTATAACTTTGTACGGTCCCACTCACTATTTTTTGTTTTATCTGCTAGCAGAGGCAGTTTTGTCTCTAAGACTCCTATTTTGTTATTAAATTATTATTTAACCATCCTATTACCTCTTCTGACTTTTCTTTGCTGTTCAAATGGATTGGAAAGCAAGTAACAGAAATGTAAAAGAAGACAAAAGGCCAGAAATGACTAAAATTAACTGAATGGTTAAGTCGAGTTCCTGCAATCTTTCCCATTGGGACCAAGATAAACCCAAAACCAAGAAAATATATAAAAACTCTAGCTGCAGTCTTCAGACATTGAAATTGAAATAATGAGCCTGGAGATGCTGCTGATAGTAGCATGAAATTAGCTGAATTAGGTGTAAACAGCAGTCTCACAGGGAACTTATAAACGTCATTTCTGTCACTACCAATAAGGGAACATGGTTCTAGGCTTGCTGATAGATTTGTTCGTTAAATTTTCATTTAGGCCTATCTTTGAATATAGCTTCCAAATAAATGATTTGTCATTAGACTGTATGAAGGTAAATCATAAGCTGGAAAAGTCACTGCAGCAGATATTTAAGGCAAGTATATCTCATTTAAAATAAGTTGCAATTGCAGGACCACGAAAGGAAAAAAGAAGTAGGTTTTGGCTTGAAAGCTAAGATGGAGTGTTGTACTGTAAAGACAGTGTATTAATAGAAAAGCTGAATCTCGCCCAATACCTGTTAACAGAAAGGGGCGTGGTCCATAATATCAGTGAACATCTACACTCAATATCTGAAAATGTTTGACGGAATGTATTTAAAAATGGTTCAAATGGCTCTGAGCACTATGGGACTTAACTGCGACGGTCATCAGTCTCCTAGAACTTAGAACTACTTAAACCTAACTAACCTAAGGACAGCACACAACACCCAGCCATCACGAGGCAGAGAAAATCCCTGACCCCGCCGGGAATCGAACCCGGGCGTGGGAAGCGAGAACGCTACCACACGACCACGAGATGCGGGCGAATGTATTTACTACATGGTGTTACTGAAAGTGTTGTTCTACTTTGAAGACAATGTGTGCACTATTATTTGTAATACGTGTCATTAAAAACATCCTGAAGGAATGTGTTATTTTACATTTATACCCCATTAGCTTAATAACTGTTAATAACAGGCCTATATAGATATCCTTAAATTTCAATATAAACCTGCATTACTGAAATAGAACAATTTATTTAGGCTTCTTATTAACCACTGATGTACTCTGGGAATGACTTAAAATTGCCCAGAGCATTTTATGTAAGTAAAATAATGTGTTGTCCACAACTGACCTAAACGTAGCCAAAATGGCACTGTAGCTTTATCAGAATAAATATTAAAATATTACAGCAAAAGGTCAGTTTGTTTATATTTTTACTATCAAAAGCACTCAGTAACTTTAACTACAACACGTGTTGCAACAAGTAACATATTTTGTGGGCAGTATTTTCAAAAAATGGTCTAAAGTGTTGCCAAGTTACCCCAGTTGACTGCATTTCCATTCGATTTTCATGGTTTTCTACATAAATTGCTAGATTATGAAGATAAATAAAAATAGCAGTTACAATACAAACTGTGCATGACATTTACTTGAAATGACCTTTACATTTTACCTTGTTTGGAAACAAGTATTCTTCAAGAAGTATTCTTTAGCAGATTTTGCATATGTGCTATTTCATTCTGAGCTATAAAAGGGTATAGAGTACAAGCCAATGTTCTTCCTCGAAAAATGTATGCTGTTTTTCCTGTCTACAATATTATATAAAATGTAGGTACATCATATGTATAAAAAGCTATTAAAATCCAGAGAAAAAATGAAGAACACAAATGAAGCACAAAGAAGAAACAAAGGTGGTGGCAAAGCACAGAAGTAAAATACACACATGTCGATGGATGAAGTTTTTATTTATATACGCATCATTCTGAATTCTGGAGAGGGACATAGTTTACTTGCAAATATTATACGAGATTGCAAATATTATACAATGCTTGCAAATATTATACACTCAAGACTCAGAAAGAAACATAGAACAACAATTTATAAAAATCACTGTAATTAAAACAAAAATGAGACCATTTGAAAAGAATAAGGCAACCAAAAGAAGTTTAAATGTCAATTTTTCAAATCATTTACTAAAGAGTGATTTTGGAACTCACAGTTTCTGCAGTAACTTTGTCATGGCCTGCTTCTACTGCCTTGTGCCACTACACCCTGGTATCTTTTATTTCCCTCCCTTGGAACCAGATGAATTCTTGTTGCCAGGAAACTGTGAATTATTTTCTCCTGTACACTGTGGCAGGCTGGGAAAACTACTTTCTCCTTCACTGATGCAGGCACGGCATTGCCTACATCACAGAGCAACAATTCACATGTGAGTAATTTCTTCTTGTTGCTTCTCAAACACATCTCTGCCTTTTGCAACACACTTAAGACCTCACTTGATGGCTCAATAAGTGAGGTATCTGTGAAGGACTTCAGATGTAAAAGCACGTTCACACACGTACAGAGATTTTCTTTGCACGCTATTAAGTGCTCCTCGCAAAATTTGCAAAGTGCATGACTCTTCATATCCTGCCTGACAGTGTGACCACACAAATAGTATTGAGACTGCTGCTCTTCATCACACACCATGTTACAAAGTGGCTCTCCAACTTCCTCAGCACACTTATCATCGTCTTCACTTACAGATTCCCCCAGTAGTTCTGCCTGCAAACTACTGCCTTCATTTTCATAATTATCAGTGGCAGTATTAAAGAACTGAGAAAGAGTAATAACCCTCAGTGCTGATTTCTATTCTCGTTGTGTTGGTACTGGATGTTTGTAGTGGACAATTGAAAACAGATTTTCTAAGCCATCTTGCATAAATCTACTTGTCAGCAGAAATTTAAATTTCTTCTCATTCAGGAATGTGTCCTGCTTCTCCAAAATACCTCCAGGTGTCAAAACTACACCAGCCAGGGTGGCCGAGCGGTTCTAGGCGCTGGGGTCTGGAACCGTGTGACCGCTACGGTCACAGGTTCGAATCCTGCCTCGGGCACGGATGTGTGTGATGTCCTTAGGTTAGTTAGGTTTAAGTAGTTCTAAGTTCTAAGTGACTGATGACCTCAGAAGTTAAGTCTCATAGTGCTCAGAGCCATTTTTGTCAAAACTACACCAGGCACCCTTTAGCCCAATTTTCAAGTTTTGAAATAAACACAGAGTGTCCTTAAGATGACAGAGAGCCTCACCGCATGTTTGTTCATCAGAACGACTCGGAGGCATACTTAGAGCTCTGTATGTTATGAGGCACAACCACTCACGAACGTGCTTTAGAAACCGTGCTGTGGTTAAAGTATTTTGCTGCAGTTTCTCTGTCTTGACAGCATACTCACTGGCTGCCGCAGTCTGGCTGTTAATTAGGGCAGTAGGCGAGCCAACTTTCATTTTCTCGTAATGGTTTGGAATCAAACGCTTCTCACGCAGTTGTGGTGCCAGTTAAAGACTTAAACCACTGTCCACCTCAAGCAACTGTTCTACACGATTTATTTGTACCTCATTACGAGGCAGATCACGTTCCTCGACAACATTTTCTCAAAGGAAGACTCATTGTCCATTGAATAAGTGGTTCCTCATATTTTTCAAAATGTGTGGTGTATCTGCGAGGAAAATTAGTTTCCTATTATCATTGATTGATTTTTATTGTTGTAGAGACCTCAGAGATCATCTGAGGCATTACAAAAGTCAATAGTACACAGTATAAATGTTACACAAATAATTACAAAAACAAGAAAAATATTACACAATATAAATATTACACAAATAATTCTGGTACCTTCACACAAATACAAAACAGAGAAACTTCTGGTACAAATTGATATTGCATAGTAAATTTAGCCACTTACAGACTTACTCATATATAGAAGCACATAAAAACTGATCACAAAGTGTAGTCATACCCTATTCTTTGCCTCCCTTAAAAATTCATCAGTTTCATAAATGCTGAGCTCAAGAAGAAATTCTTTTACTTTTTTTTTTTTTTTTTTTTGAATTGTTGAATTGGAAGATCCCTGATATGTTGGGGTATGGCATTAAAAATTTTGATGGACTTGTATAAGAAGCACTTTTGTGTTTTTTTTATAGTTACAAGTCCATAAAATTTTTTAATGCCATACCACAAGATATCAGGGATCTTCCAATTCAACAGTTCAAAAAAAAAAGGATACTGGTAGAAACTAATTTTGAAAACCTTTCGACAACAATTCCAAATTCTTGCTATTCAGCTCAATTTTGCCCTGCCGTATCTGACACCATGCAGTGAACATTGTTCGAGTGCCCGAGATTGTCTAATAATGTTTATAATTATGTGTTTGACATGAGAACTGGAAAAAAGATGGCCACGTGTAATGGTAAAATGGCTCTAAGCACTATGTGACCTAACATCTGAGGCAATGGTAACCTATGATTTGTTTCCATCTTGAGGTGATACCACCCAGCATAAAAACTAATACATGAGAAGCTATAGTAGTTGCAAGGGCAAGATTTGATGGAGGTGTGTCATATCATTACCAATGAAGCAGCCATTGCTTCAATTGTATTCGAATGATGGAGTGATACTAACTTCATCCATCGTGGGAGCACGATGCTTCTCCACTGGTAACATGAGGGCAAGCTCTACTTTCAGGGAACTCATTAGCTCCTTCAGCACACCAGGTCTAAATTTCACATTCAGTAGTGAACTTCTCAGGGTTCTGTCTGAATGAAATGGAAATTTATTTTCCAGCAGGACTTTGTACCCCATACTACCACAAGGTGGTCTATTTTTTAGCCCTTTCTGCAGTGTTTCCACTGACCATTTGCTACCCTTACATGTCCCCTTTGTTCACACTGCAAACTGTTCTGCACCGAATAAACCATGCACACTGGCGAGGAGGTTGTCTTTTTCTGAACACACTCCTCTCTCCCTTTTCTGAGAGAGGACGAGTTTTCTCTGTAAAGCTTCAATTCCAGCCTGAAGCTGTTGTACTGGGTTCTTCAGGATGGTGACTTCATCTTCTGTTGTGTCCAAGTTCTCTGCAGGACTGATGTCATTGGGCACATTTGAGGGCTGTCCAACATCTGGAACATAAATCTGCAATATTGCAATCTTCAAAAATAAAAATTATTTAATACTATAATATGTTTTTAAGTAGCCCGTAATTGATTCTCAGTAGGCTGTGGTATATGACTTGAAGATTCATAAGGTGTGAAAACTTAGTTTCGAAGGACAGAAGCAAATTATGAAAATCTGAGTGGTAATATTCCAGGTGTCCTCTTACTACGTTGTAATGGAAAGTAATGCCATATACTAAACTGAAATTGTGGGTGACCAATTATATTTAATTCCCAGCAAACAATACCATAGTGTTTCCAAAAATCTGTACGATCTTTGCTAGCCACCACATAAATCTGACTGCAATAGAATGTAACACAGCTTCACCGTGCAACACTTCAATAGCAGTGGAACACGTGAGGCTCGAATACTTGAATTACAAGAGCTGTGAGAACAGTGGTACTTACCGATGTGGGTGGTAGTGCGAGTTATTTTTAAGTGCAAATAAATATTACTTACAATAAAAGATTAAATAATCACGACCAAACCTAACCACAACATTAGACGTATTAGCACCTGTTGTACCACATATTGCCAACTAATCCTAAGCCCTGTATGCAGAGTTTTAAAAACATAAATGGTACAGAAAAGCCACTGACTTTGAAGTAAACTTTAAACGGCTGTGGTAAGAAATCAAAGTATCTATTTTCTCAGATAGGTATAATGTTTAACTGCAAATTAGAATACGGTATATACAGTGTCCAATGGAAAGCTGTAGAAACGATGTAGCTGAAAGGTATGAGAAAAGACATTGGTTTTTATTTCCATCAGATACCAATACAAGTGAACTGTTTATGTAAGAGACTGAGCCGTTTCTGGCTCGTGTTATGCTTTGCGTTAAACCTCGGTCACTATTCTGTGATTAGTCTCCCGCCGTTATTGAGACTGTGGTGTTATCCCCTCTCTCCGCAAAGTGGCAGCAGCAGCCTGTACCGATATTCGCAGCCTCGTAATATCTTTGGCCCCGCGCTTACAGTTTCCGACTGGGCCACGTGCGGGAGTCGGTCGGTTGACGAGGAGCGTCGAGGAAGTCTCCG
Source organism: Schistocerca americana (assembly GCF_021461395.2). Classification (NCBI taxonomy): domain Eukaryota; kingdom Metazoa; phylum Arthropoda; class Insecta; order Orthoptera; family Acrididae; genus Schistocerca; species Schistocerca americana. The sequence goes on along the minus strand of NC_060129.1, from coordinate 206,791,135 downwards.
TGGCGCGTGGTTCGGCCGGGGCCGCTGGCGGTGTCCACAGTGTGAGGGGCTGCTCCAATTGCTACGAGGGCCGTGGCTCACCGATCCCGGACACGAAAGTTGAGTCTTTACTTAATTTACCCGCCAGCCCCAACTGTTCACATTGTGTCGCTTGAACTTCATTGTGGGCTGTTAGGACCTTCCCATGAGCAACAGTGTGTGTTTTCGAGTTGGCGAAATTCTAGCCCATCCTTCTGTGGAGTTTAACTTAACTCGATTATTTTGAATCGAAGTGCACCAGCGGAATCTTCTGCATTGTGGCCGTTAATGTTCCAGTTACCTGCCCTGGCCGTAGACGTAAATTCGGGCAGTGCATTTTCCTCGTCGTGTCGTGGCTGTCCAGCACGGCGTGTAGTTTGACAGCTGAATGTGTAATTCGTTGTGGGCGCCGATACCTTCTGCGTTGTTCCACTGAACTCCTCGTCCTGTGCTGGTCAGGTGGAGTGGAAGTTATCCTAACACTTGGTCCATTGACTGTCTGTCGGTTGGGTTGCCGACAGATTGAGAATTGTTGGGCTGACTGCCTGTCTCACCTAAGCGAGCGTTAGTGTTTGAATTCCATGCCAGCCCTTGGAAACTTCTGAGTGCAGTTTGATGTACTGTCTTTCCTTATTTGTTCTTGTTCTTTGTTTCTGTATGGCTTCTAGCCCATTTTAAGTTAAAGTTGTTTGCCCTTAAGGAGTGACGTTGTTTGGGCCTTCAGCCTGATTTTAAGAAATGCTTTAAGATAAGACCTTCTGCCTTTGAAATTCAAATTCCTGTTTTTGGTTTTAAGTTATTGGCTTTCAGTCAGTTTTAAATTAAACTTGTTTTTCCCTTGAGGGAATTGAATGGCTCATTTATTGAGGAATTAAGTTCTAAAATAAATGTTTGGCTTGGTCTGTATTTAATGTTTTCTTTTTTATTGTAATGTTTGTCAAATCAGTAAAGTACTATGTTTGATTGCAACTGATAGCCATTCATTTTGGCCCCTTTTCCACAAATTAAACTATCTGTCCTGTCCTGAGGGTATAGCAGAGGATTTCAGAGATGTGGTCCCATTCGCTAAATTACCGAGTGACAAAGTATTTTGTTCCCACCATCAACAGAGCCTGGACAAGTCAGTTTGAAAAATATACAGCTGTTATAAATGAAATGTTTGAGTCTGCTTCTGTACACAACTGATGCTTAGAATGGGAGTACGATATATAATTTCTAAAGAAGAAAGTCTAAGCTACATATTTAGAACAACTTTTAAAAAGTATTTGCTTATTGTACTCAATTTACAAAGTAGATCCTGCGACAACTTCTACATTACAAGTAAGTCCACTGTTGGCAAGAATAGTGCTCTGAAGGGAAATTCTGTGTGTCCTGCGGATGAAAACAATAAATGTGAACTGTTAGCAGTCACACAAGATGTTCAAAGTGCGATAATTCAGCAGCAAGTGACAGCATACCGCATGTAGAAATCTGTTGAAGCAGGGAACCTTATTTTCTAGTTTCATTCCAGTATGTTTCTCTAGTAGGCCAACAGGTTTCCTCTCAGCAGGACCTTTACGTACCACCGGTGGCTTGTGATCACCAAAAATGGTTGGCACAGCATTTGGTTTGCGTTTTACCAGTCCACCAGCTCTGCTGGTTTCAAACTGGTCTGGAGTGAAATGATTCTTGTAAACAGAAACAGTACTATCAGTCAATTTAGTTACAAACTTCCTTATTTGAGCGATATAAAAAATTTCAGAACTATACATTATAACTATATATTATAACATAAAATATGTTTTTGTTGTGGTCTTCAGTCCAGAGACTGGTTTGATCCAGCTCTCCATGTTACTCTATCCTGTGCAAGCTTCATCATCTCCCCATACCTGCTGCAGCCTACATCCTTCTGAATCTGCTCAGTGTATTCATCTCTTGGTCTCACTCTACGATATTTCCCCTCCACGCTGCCCTCCAATACTAAACTGGCGATCCCTCGATGCCTCTGAATACGCCCTACCAACCGATCTCTTCATCTAGTCAAGTTGCGCCACATATTTCTCATCTCTCCAATTCCATTCAATACCTCCTCATTAGTTATGTGATCTACCATCTAATCTTCAGCATTCTTCTGTAGCCCCACATTTCACAAGCTTCCATTCTCTTCTTGTCCAAACTATTTATCGTCCATGTTTCACTTCCATACACAGCTACACTCCATACAAATACTTTCAGAAACGACTTCCTGACACTTAAATCTAAACTCGATGTTAACAAATTTCTCTTCCTCAGGAACGCTTTCCTTGCCATTGCCAGTCTACATTTTATATCCTCTCTACTTCGACCATAGTCAGTTATTTTGCTCCCCAAATAGCAAAACTCCTTTACTACTTGAAGCATCTCATTTCCTAATCTAATTCCCTCAACATCACCCGAGTTAACTCGACTACATTCCATTGTCTTCGTTTTGCTATATATAAAATATATGCAATATCAATAGAACTGAACACATGCTACTTATAACTACATACAGTGCAAGAAGCTCAGAAACCTATGAATTAGATACTGTAGCTATACACGAACATTGTAACACTCAGCTTTTACCAGCAAACTTACTGAAAAAATTTCATTTTACATCACATAACTAACATCTTTTAGGTAATGTATCTTTATACAAGCTTAATTTTCATTAGGTTCAGGTTTCCTGTGTGACAACAAGTATTGTGTGATGCATGTAACCTAGGCCTACCTACACTATGTGATCAAAAGCATCAGGACATCCCGAGAAACATACGTTTTTCGTATTAGGTGAATTGTGCTGCCGCCTACTGCCAGGTACTCCATATCAGCGACCTCAGTAGTCATTAGACATCGTGAGGGAGGGGAATGGGGCACTCCGATGAACTCACAGGCTTTGAACGTGGTCAGGTGATTGGCTGTCACTTGTGTCATATGACTGTACGTGATATTTCCACACTCCTAAACATCCCTAGGTCCACTGCTTCCGATTTGATAGCAAAGTGGAAACGTGAAGGGACACATACAGCACAAAAGCGTACAGGCCGACCTCGTCTGTTGACTGACAGAGACCGCCGACAGTTGAAGAGGGTCGTGATGTGTAATAGGCTGACATCTACCCACACCGTCACACAGGAATCAGAAACCGCATCAGAATCCACTCCAAGTACTGTGACAGTTAGGCGGGAGGTGAGAAAACTTGGATTTCAAGGTTGAGCAGCTGTTCATAAGCCACACATCACGCCTGTAAATGCCAAACGACGCCTCCCTTGCTGTAAGGATCGTAAACATTGGATGATTCAACAGTGGAATAACGTAGTGTGGATTGACGAATCACGGTGCAGAATGTGGCGATCCGATAGCAGGGTGTGAGTATGGCAAATGCCCAGTGAACGTCATCTTCCAGTGTGTGTAGTGCCAAGAGTAAAATTCGGATGCGGTGGTGTTACGATGGGGTCGTGTTTTTGATGTAGTGGGCTTGCACCCCTTGTCGTTTTGCGTGGTCCTATCACAGCACAGGTCTACATTGACGTTTTAAGCACCTTTTTGCTTCCCACTGTTGAACAATTTGGGGATGGTGATTGCATCTTTCAACACGATCGAGCACCTGTTCATAATGCACGGCCTGTGGCGGAGTGGTTACATGACAATAACATCCCTGTAATGGACTGGCCCGCACAGAGTCCTAACCTGACTCCTACAGAACACCTTTGGGATGTTTTGGAATGCCGACTTCGTGCCAGGCCTCACCGACCGACATCGATACCTCTCCTCAGTGCAGCACTCCGAGAAGAATGGGCTGCCATTCCCAAGAAACCTTCCAGCAGCTGATCGAAAATATGCCTGCGAGAGTGGAAGCTGTCATCAATGCTAAGGGTGGCCCAACACCATACTGAATTCCAGCATTACCGATGGAGGGCGCAACGAACTTGCAAGTCATTTTCAGGCACGTGTCCGGATACTTTTGATCACATAGTGTAGTATTTGCATCTGAGACTGCTGATTATACAAGATGCTGTGTTAAAAGAAGTAATTATAAATATACTGTACTGTAACGACTGACTTTGGTATTCAACTATGCTATTTTTTTCATTTATTTCAATGTTAGTCGAAACCGTTGTCCTACACTATTAAATGCAAGTAATATTTACTTTAAAGAGGCACGTCATTATCACAATAGTTATTTTCACGAAATTTACTGAAAGTGAGGCATTGTTATTGATCTTTAATGTTCAGATAGCCATAATAGATTATTTTTTGGGGGACACAACGACATACATTAAAGCATCCAAATACTGCACTTTCCGTCTTCAACAGTTGGACCTACAAACTACGGAACGAAAAACAATGTTTACCTATTACATCTTTTGTGTTGCAAAAAGTATGCCTGTATAGCAGTCAGTACATTACAGATTTACTATAAATGTATAGCTTTCACTATGGTTTGTCCAAAAAAAAATAGGCTTGCAAACAATGCACCTTTTAAAAAAAACTTGACCGGCTTGAGGCTGACCACGTGTAATGATGCAGCAAATCTGATCACGAAGTGAGTCAAGATAGAGCAAGTTTGTTACACAGCTATTCTCAAACCAGGAGATGATTTGCACTAATGAATAAAAACTACTTTCCACGCACAAGCGAGAGTTTCTTGTGGGCTGCCAGTTGGCTCCACTGATTTTCATCAGCCATATTCTCCTTCTCGTTGCATCACTCCCTTCAGAAGGAATTCTGTACAGTTTTCCTCCCTTTCTGCCTCGAAACGAAAAGCCGATAGCACAGCACTGAGGCATAATTCTACGTAAAACTTTGAAAATACGCAGCACTTACCGTGCTTCACACACAACGTTTGGGCCCACAATGGCTGCTGATGTCACGATATGTGATTTCAGGCAACTGCGGATGGCAGCAAACGCAGCAGAATAGGGTGGCCATACTTCCCTTTAAGCCGGGTTCCCACCGGGCGTGACACGCTGGAGTGAGATATGCTGTCGTGGGGAACACTACCCGTGTGAACGAAGAGACGTGAGTTTGACGGTGACGTCACGGGCAGGCGTGAGGGCTCACGCTTCATATCAATCGTGTTTTTCAGTTGTGAGTTTGCCTCGTCTGCGGCAGTGTCAGATTACAACATCTAGTGCTACGGACAACAAGATGGAAACTAGTGCCATTAAAGGTCGTGTGATCACGTTGCAAGACGGTGAAACTTTAGAATTTCTGGAACTTTACGCTACTGAGCTGGTCTTGTATGATGTAAACAGAGAAGAATACAGAGACCGAGATGCAAGAATGGCTGCTGCCAAAAGAATTAGTGATGCGCTCCAAATTCCAGGAGTCGGAGCAAAAGAAGTAATTGTGAAATTTAAAAACTCGAGGAGTTCGTATTGTCAGGAACTGAAGAAAAGAATCGAAAGCTAACGGTCTAGAGCTGGCACTGACGAGGTTTACAAACCAAAAATCTTCTGGTTTAACAAGATGAATTCTTTCATTCGCCCATTCGTTCAGCAGCGAGCCACACTATCAAATCTGGTATTTGAAATAAAAGTTTGTTTCCGTATTTGAAATTTTATACATTTTCAAAATTGTTCCTTACATTTACATTATTACAACAGTTTTTACAATGATTATACAGAGTAGTAGGCGTATCATAGGAACTGTACCAGCTTCTTTTAATACAACAATAGCTAGCACTGTAACAATACATTCTTATGATAAAATATATCTAGCAATGCAATTACTTTGTGACACATACTAATTGAAGACAACCATGTACTAAATAACTGAGCACAATATTGACACTGATGTGCTCTACGGTTCTGTATTTGGAACGTCGCCGAGTAGTACATTTTGCTAGGGCACAGCACCTTCATTATTAAAGTAATCACAGTACTTATCCCGAATTCGTTGTGCCTGTCGATGTGGATGTATGTTAACCGTCTGCAGAAGGTTCTGTAGGCCAGTAATTTCCTCTTGACACCACGATCCAGGGAAAATACGATGGTTTTCATCCTCGAAGTCAATTAAACCTCGTGAGATGTAGGCGGGATTCGTTTTCCGCAGCCAGTTGTGCAACGACCAGCAGGATAGTACTACTTTGTCCACCGACTGTATTTTTAAAGATATTGGTTTTTCAAATACTCTAAATTTACTCACATGTATGCCGAAAGTATTTTCTACAACTCTTCGAGCCTTTGAAACTCGTTAGTTGTAGATCCTTTCCTATCGAAACATGTTGCGCCAACTGTAAGGTTTCATCAGATAAGTCTTTAGCGGAAACGCATCATCCCCTACACTAACAAAATCAACACTACCAAGTGAGAGAGAATCAAATATGAGAGCTGATTTCTCAGATGACTATTTATTTACAAATTTATAGATCGATCTTATTTTATTACTCAAACGATTACTTTTTTCTATGCTGGTAATATTTTAAATGATCAATACTATTGTGCTCATCAACCATTTTCGTATTATTGTTTCTTTCTATTCCTTAAATACTTACACCTAGAATACTCGTACATTACTATGTTGAAAATTCAAATAAATAATAAAAGAAAAAGTTGCATACTATATGTTATTGTAACTGCCTGTATGTATTCCATAAGTGCCTTGTGGACCGCTTCGTAGGTTTCAGGTGTAAATTTAGTGCTTGTGTTCTTTGGAACACGATATAAATATTCTAGACTTTTTTAGTCCCCTGTGGCTAAATAGCGTAAAGTTACTTGAAGTTTAATTTTTGCTTTTACTGCTTGTCTCATATTAGTGTCTGGTTTTGAAATCAGACGTGAAACGCGTTCCAAAAGGTAGTCAAACTGCGCACGAGACATTCGTAATAAGATGTTGAAATCTTCAGGATAATGGTTTCTTAGTTCCATGTCAACCAAATTATGTGCCCTCGATGTTCTTTGAAGTGTCCAGTTCCTGACCCACCATCGTCTTTTCTTCCGTTTTTCTTGGGGTTCCACCAACCGGTTCATTCTCTGTGTCAAAACGGTAGCGAAAACCGAACTCAGCACAGCACAGCTCTCGATAAGGAGCTCGTTCACGGCCGGCTTGGCGCGATCAACTGAATTACGCTCTCGTTGACACTTGAACACCGTGTGAACTGTCCACGCCCCACGACTGATGGTTTCACTCCTGTCGTGGCACAAAAGCGTGGTACACATTCGTGGTCACGCCCCGCGGGAACCAGCTTTATAAAGGGCTGTACCGGTACTGCCCTAGTAAACACTCCACAACTCCAGCGCAGCACGTGGAGTGCATCTCAACTTACACTGCTGCCAACTTCAGACTTTCTAGCAAAACGGCTTCCTCATGGAATAAAGACGAGACGTGTAGGTGGGACAGATCCTGGAAGTATTCAACGTTCACCTTTTGCATTATAAACACCACACATACTCTACTTGATAGTGTATCCCTCAGCAGTCTCCCAACAAATTCTCGCACTTTCTGAAATTAGGTGCTAATCATTTTCAACTGTATGAGCCAGCTATACGCTATCAGCAGAACTTGAATTTCTATAAGGGCATTACTTATCTCTAAACAGCAAGGTAGCTACGTCTACATCTACTGAATGCAACTCCAGTTACCTACTCAAAACGGTTTTAGCCCTTCCATTTGGTATAAGTTAATTGCATGCATGTACCCTTCCATTATTCTTCTGACATTATTGAGACAATATTCAGCAGTTGAAGTCGATGGAGTAACTTCTGTGAATGATGTTACTTCCCATGTTTTAGTGTGGGAACAGTCTTTTATAAGTTTCTGTCAGATCGTAGTTAAAATAAGACACCTCTTTTAAATTACTTATTTCCAGTTCGTTAATGAAGTTACTATATGTGAACGTGGATTCGACGTACTTCCTTGGTAATCGTATACAATTTCATTGCGAGGAGCAAACGATCTGCTGAGTTGGAAGCAGCCTGACCCCTACTGAAGGAGGCTTGCCACCTACTGATCGCCCCACCACTGTTGAGCACGAGCAGAATCGTGATCAATGGAGGTCAGTGCGCAAAAATGGGTGTCACAACAGCATCCCAAATTAAAGATCACTCTCAACAACACGAGAGACACTGACACCCCAGGTGGACATCCACAATGGTCACTCTGATATCAAACGCAAAAAGGTGGCGTTGGCCAACTGCACAACATGAATGATGGGGGCTACCTGAGAGGATAAAATCAGATCACCTCGAACAGCGAAGATTGTCGAAACAGTGATAACTGGTGAAGTAATGCACCACAAAGAGTAGCTTGCACAGCAGAAGGAAATGAATCATAATATTAGCAACTTCGAAGAAGATAAAAGACACCAAAGACTGAGTCACCTGTGAGACACCATGGCAGACCATTTTGGCTACCATACTGGAAAGGAAAAGATTAGCCCCAGCTAAGGCTGGAACCCGAGAAAAACCCCAAGGTGTAATATTATTTACTTGTCATTTTCTTATAATATCTTCTTTAGGTATACATGTAGCACATATAAATTCATTGTTCCTGTTTTATCTTTAGCTAAACGTATTATTTGTGGATAAAATTTGTAACAGCAGTCTAAAGAAATAACTTAAAATGGTAAGACTGAACAATACCCACTTTTTGCGAGCAAAGGGATATAAATACAATAAAAATAAAAGTTGTTAAAAACCTGTGGCTGGAAAGGGTAGTTAGCATGCTCTCAAACAGCTTATTTTTTCTGTTTTTGTGAATAACAGTTCATATTTCGAGGACATCTATTACGGCAAAAAATATTTCTAGTGAAATTCTGCTCAAAGAAGCTCATATGCATGTTTTAACCAAAACAAACACTTTTGGATTACAGGAGGCCACTCACTGAGAAACAGAAGTACTGAGTTGTTGATAGGCACAAACAAAAGAAAGAAAACTTGCTAGCTTTATGATTTATTCTTTGACGAGCTAGACTAACAAAAACCAAAATTCTCTATCCCACTGAAGTATATAATGATGAAACTCGCTTAAAACAGGAAAAAATGCAACAAAACTGGACATACAATGCGTAATTTGCATTTGCAAAACAAGATGCTGAAATAGCAGGCAAGGATTCATATGAATGTCTCACCTGACACTCAGAAAATTCGCAAATCAAATTAATGTCTAGTAAATTCACTCTTCATTATTAATCATAAGTACCACTATGGAGTAAATGGTTTAGGATGTAAGTATTAGATTTTCAATGTTAAAATGGACAATTTTTAGATCTAGCTGTGCTGCTTAGAAAGAAAATGCTGTAGGATAGATTGAATAAAAGTATTCTGTTTGTGGGCCAGTACAGTGAGAAAGATCTCATTAAGTGCAAAGCAGGCAGTACTGGCCTTCTTGGGTTGAACCAAAAACATGCAAACTCTGAGCAAATGTTCCAACAGTAATTAAGTTTCATTGTTGATAATTTAGCCCTGGGTTTTTTTTTTGTCAGTTGGCAATCATTGCCTCATCACTATTTTGTACCTGATGCTAACATGAGTTAATTCACACAAGGTCAGGTGCTGACGCTTCACCCATCTGCTTTGACATGTGATGTCACAGTAAGCCTTGATGTTTTTGAGTCTTTGGGTATGTAGATTGTGTATTGTAGTATTTGGAGGCTCTCTGTTGAGCTGCATGTTTGTTAGTGATTAGTTTGACATGAATTGAATGTTTCATGTTGGTACTGAAAGAATTTGTGCTGGCTTTCTGGTGAGTTACTTTGAAATTGCATATTTTAGCTGATGGTTTCATTTTAATGTTTGGAAATATTAGTGTCATGTGTTTGTTGTGGTCGGAGATTTTATATTTTTCTTTTTTCTTCTGTTGTGAAGAAGATATAAATATTTATGAGTAGCTCAAAGGTTGTTGCAATGGGTATAGTTGTTTGCGTATATCGAAATTGGTGGTGGTGGAAAGTCTTCAAGAATTTTCGGGATTTCCTTGTTGTTGTTGTAGTTGTTGTTGTTGTTTTCTTCAGTCCTGAGACTGGTTTGATGCAGCTCTCCATGTTACCCTATCCTCTGCAAACTTCTTCATCTCCCAGTACGTACTGCAGCCTTCATCCTTCTGAATCTGCTTAGTGAATTCATCTCTTGGTCTGCCTCTACGATTTTTACCCTCCACGCTGCCCTCCAATATTAAATTGGTGATCCGTTGATGCCTCAGAACATGTCCTACCAACCGATCCCTTCTTCTAGTCAAGTTGTGCCACAAATTTCTCTTCTCCCCTATTGTATTCAATCCTCCTCGTTAGTTACGTGATCTACCCATCTAATCATCAGCATTCTTCTGTAGCACCACATTTCTAAAGCTTCTATTCTCTTCTTGTCTAAACTATTTATCGTCCATGTTTCACCTAAGTCGAAACAAGGCCCCGGGAGTAGATAACATTCCATTAGAACTACTGACAGCCTTGGGAGAGCCAGTCCTGACAAAACTCTACCATCTGGTGAGCAAGATTTATGAGACAGGCGAAATACCCTCAGACTTCAAGAATAATATAATAATTCCAATTCCAAAGAAAGCAGGCATTGACAGACGTGAAAATTACTGAACTATCAGATTAAAATGCCACGGCTGTAAAATACTAATGCGAATTCTTTGCAGGCGAATGGAAAAACTGGTAGAAGCCTTGTTAGTGTTCGATAATTGTTGGATTGTTATTGGTAGGTATCATGGGTACTGATGTACCATCATTGTTTAGGATACATTTCTGATATTAGTCATATGAGCATCGTTTGGTCTTTTGTACTGAGAACTTTGCTTTAGGTAGAGTAAGTGAAAGTGTTGTATCTAGGGCTTTGTCTGAACTATGGGTTTGTTGTTGTGGTCTTCAGTCCTGAGACTGGTTTGATGCAGCTCTCCATGCTACTCTATCCTGTGCAAGCTTTTTCATCTCCCAGTACCTACTGCAACCTACATCCTTCTGAATCTGCTTAGTATATTCATCTCTTGGTCTCCCTCTACGATTTTTACCCTCCACGCTGCCCTCCAATACTAAATTGGCGATCCCTTGATGCCTCAGAACATGTCCTACCAACCGATCCCTTCTTCGGGTCAAGTTGTGCCACAAACTTCTCTTCTCCCCAATCCTATTCAATACTTCCTCATTAGTTATGTGATCTACCCATCTAATCTTCAGCATTCTTCTGTAGCACCACATTTCGAAAGCTTCTATTCTCTTCTTGTCCAAACTATTTATCGTCCATGTTTCACTTCCATACATGGCTACACTCCACACGAATACTTTCAGAAATGACTTCCTGACACTTAATTCTATACTGGATGTTAACAAATTTCTCTTCTTCAGAAACGCTTTCCTTGCCATTGCCAGCCTACATTTTATATCCTCTCTACTTCGACCATCATCAGTTATTTTGCTCCCCAAATAGCAAAACTCCTTTCCTATTTTAAGTGTCTCATTTCCTAGTCTAATTCCCTCAGCATCACCCGACTTAATTAGACTACATTCCATTATCCTTGTTTTGCTTTTGTTGATGTTCATCTTATATCCTCCTTTCAAGACACTGTCCATTCCATTCAACTGCTCTTCCAAGTCCTTTGCTGTCTCTGACAGAATTGCAATGTCATCGGCAAACCTCAAAGTTTTTACTTCTTCTCCATGGATTTTAATACCTACTCCGAATTTTTCTTTTGTTTCCTTTACTGCTTGCTCAATATACAGATTGAACAATATCGGGGAGAGACTACAACCCTGTCTTACTCCCTTCCCAACCACTGCTTCCCTTTCATGTCCCTCGACTCTTATAACTGCCATCTGGTTTCTGTACAAATTGTAAATAGCCTTTCGCTCCCTGTATTTTACCCCTGCCACCTTTAGAATTTGAAAGAGAGTATTCCAGTCAACATTGTCAAAAGCTTTCTCTAAGTCTACAAATGCTAGAAACGTAGGTTCGCCTTTCCTTAATCTTTCTTCTAAGATAAGTCGTAAGGTCAGTATTGCCTCACGTGTTCCAGTGTTTCTACGGAATCCAAACTGATCTTCCCCGAGGTTGGCTTCTACTAGTTTTTCCATTCGTCTGTAAAGAATTCGTGTTAATATTTTGCAGCTGTGACTTATTAAGCTGATAGTTCGGTAATTTTCACATCTGTCAACACCTGCTTTCTTTGGGATTGGAATTATTATATTCTTCTTGAAGTCTGAGGGTATTTCGCCTGTTTCATACATCTTGCTCACCAGATGGTAGAGTTTTGTCAGGACTGGCTCTCCCACGGCCGTCAGTAGTTCCAATGGAATATTGTCTACTCCGGGGGCCTTGTTTCGACTCAGGTCTTTCAGTGCTCTGTCAAACTCTTCACGCATTATCGTATCTCCCGTTTCATCTTCATCTACATCCTCTTCCATTTCCATAATATTGTCCTCAAGTACATCGCCCTTGTATAGACCCTCTATATACTCCTTCCACCTTTCTGCTTTCCCTTCTTTGCTTAGAACTGGGTTTTCATCTGAGCTCTTGATATTCATACAAGTCGTTCTCTTATCTCCAAAGGTCTCTTTAATTTTCCTGTAGGCGGTATCTATCTTACCCCTAGTGAGATAGGCCTCTACATCCTTACATTTGTCCTCTAGCCATCCCTGCTTAGCCATTTTGCACTTCCTGTCGATCTCATTTTTGAGACGTTTGTATTCCTTTTTGCCTGTTTCACTTACTGCATTTTTATATTTTCTCCTTTCATCAATTAAATTCAATATTTCTTCTGTTACCCAAGGATTTCTACTAGCCCTCGTCTTTTTACCTACTTGATCCTCTGCTGCCTTCACTACTTCATCCCTCAAAGCTACCCATTCTTCTTCTACTGTATTTATTTCCCCCATTCCTGTCAATTGTTCCCTTATGCTCTCCCTGAATCTCTGTACAACCTCTTGTTCTTTTAGTTTATCCAGGTCCCATCTCCTTAAATTCCCACCTTTTTGCAGTTTCTTCAGTTTTAATCTACAGGTCATAACCAATAGATTGTGGTCAGAGTCCACATCTGCCCCTGGAAATGTCTTACAATTTAAAACCTGGTTCCTAAATCTCTGTCTTACCATTATATAATCTATCTGATACCTTTTAGTATCTCCAGGGTTCTTCCATGTATACGACCTTCTTTCATGATTCTTAAACCAAGTGTTAGTTATGATTATGTTATGCTCTGTGCAAAATTCTACCAGGCGGCTTCATTTCTGTCCCCCAATCCATATTCACCTACTATGTTTCCTTCTCTCCCTTTTCCTACACTCGAATTCCAGTCACCCATGACTATTAAATTTTCGTCTCCCTTCACAATCTGAATAATTTCTTTTATTTCATCATACATTTCTTCAATTTCTTCGTCATCTGCAGAGCTAGTTGGCATATAAACTTGTACTACTGTAGTAGATGTGGGCTTCGTATCTATCTTGGCCACAATAATGCGTTCACTATGCTGTTTGTAGTAGCTTACCCGCATTCCTATTTTCCTATTCATTATTAAACCTACTCCTGCATTACCACTATTTGATTTTGTGTTTATAACCCTGTAGTCACCTGACCAGAAGTCTTGTTCCTCCTGCCACCGAACTTCACTAATTCCCACTATATCTAACTTCAACCTATCCATTTCCCTTTTTAAATGTTCTAACCTACCTGCCCGATTAAGGGATCTGACATTCCACGCTCCGATCCGTAGAACGCCAGTTTTCTTTCTCCTGATGACGACATCCTCTTGAGTAGTCCCCGCCCGGAGATCCGAATGGGGGACTATTTTACCTCCGGAATATTTTACCCAAGAGGACGCCATCATCATGTAATCATACAGTAAAGCTGCATGCCCTCGGAAAAAATTACGGCTGTAGTTTCCCCTTGCTTTCAGCCGTTTGCAGTACCAGCACAGCAAGGCCGTTTTGGTTATTGTTACAAGGCCAGATCAGTCAATCATCCAGACTGTTGCCCTTGCAACTACTGAAAAGGCTGCTGCCCCTCTTCAGGAACCACACATTTGTCTGGCCTCTCAACAGATACCCCTCCGTTTTGGTTGCACCTACGGTACGGCTATCTGTATCGCTGAGGCACGCAAGCCTCCCCACCAACGGCAAGGTCCATGGTTCATGGGGGGGAGGCTGAACTATTCAAATTTCACTTCACCCACTGAACTATGCGAAATTTGAAACACCATGTTTTAGAGTGGTTGGTTCGTGGTATTGAGGACTTTGTTGGAGTTGTGTAGCTCAAGTGAAAATTGTGTTGAGTTTTTGAATTCTGTGTGAATTACTGGTATTGAGGTCTTCATTAGAGATATATATAGGCCCTGTGAAATTTACAACAGAAATAGTTTTCATTTTTGTAATTTTTATTAAATTTTGAGTATTTTGTGCGTGAATAGTTGGGTGAATAGTTGTTTTGCAGTGATGTCATTATTGCCAGTGGGTGGAAGAAATCACTATTCTTTTGAAATTGTGATTGTTTGTTTGTCATGCCACATTAGTAATGTATATATTGTGAAGTGCTGTGAGAATGCTTAATGTCTTGAAGATGCACCCACAAAATGACAGTTGTTAAACACTCGCATCTATCTCCAGCTTCTCACTTACAATTTGATGCAATATGTGATCAGATTAGCTGGATATGTGCTTCAGCATTTGACAACTTAATATTTGTTCAGATGTAGAAGATTTTACTCATAAGTACTTCATTGCATGTTGATTTGTACCTCATTGGCGACAGAGTGGTGTACTCTACACACAGAATTCATGTTACTAATCAGTACGTGTTTAATACTTTTCTAATTTGACCTGTTGTGACGATATTCTACTTACTATTGATCTTTTCTATACTGCCAGGTTCTATCACAAAGTATTTGATAATTCATTCAGTATACCTTTGATTTATTTTCAGAAACACATCACAAATCCAGTACCACACCAGAACTACAGGATTGTACAACTGAACCTCTTATGCCACCACCCTATATTTTTTTGGGATGGTTACTAAGGATAGGCCATGGTGTATACCAAACATCACTATTTTATATTTTACCATCTGTGCCAAATTAATGTGTCTGTTAATATATTAATGTTAGGGCACTGTCAATAGTATTATCACTGATACACTTTAAGAAGATGAAACAGTTTACATTCCCCTGTGAAAACCCACTATCATGTAATGTTTATTGAAATGGATGACACTTGTACCTCATGTGTTGGAGTTACTGTTGCAATGAATGTGATGTTTTAGTATGACATGTTAAAAACAACTGCAGTAAAATAAATCTGTTTATTTCAAAAGGAGTTATGTCTTTTACATATGTTGTTTTGTCTCATTTTATATGAGTGTGTGTTCACAATCCCTTCTCCCATCCCCACCCAGGGAAAGTAATTACAGAATCATTGCGTAATGTTACATCCTGTGTGTGTATGTCATGGAAGGGGGGGGGGGGGGGGAGTGCACACACTTTTGAGAATAGTTTATTGGTCCATCCACTAATGATTATAGGTCCAAGGGTAATATTTTTTGACTGAGTTGCTTACATTTCCTCAAAAGTAAAGCTGTGAAAAATATGAAATTAAAATATTTTGTGACTGGGTCTGCATGGAATGCTGAATGTTTTGTTATAATATATACAGTTGCTCAACATTTATTCGATTACTGTGAACTGTTAGACATCAGCAGTACTAGGTACACATGGAATACCTATTAGTGACGAAAATTTCTGCCGGACTGCGACTTGAACCTACATTTCTCTCTTATTGTGAGGAAATATTCCATGAAGTACTGGATTTGCAGTCAGATGTTACTGAACCAGTCTTCCAGCAATGTGAATGGAATGAAGAGATACTGAATATTCATCTGTCTGAGAAACCTCAGCGAAGATTCAGTGTGTATATGCTTAGAATAAAGTATAAAAAGCCAGTTGTAACACACTCAGCCAATGATACACAGCTTCTTATTTGTCATGTGTTCAGTTCTTTTCCTTTGATTCTTTCCACACGTCACCTCTCCTCTGCTTGTAACTTCAGATTGATCAGTCTGTGAGAGTACATAATGGGCTCTGAAAATCAACACTGAGTTCTTCTACATATTTTGTTTGGTTTGTCATTTTGGATATGATATGATCTTGAAGAAATAGAACAAGCAGAAGTAGCAGCTGTTATGACCAGTGCTTGATTTGTGAAAAAGTAGTGGTACCCCCCAATGAACCATGGACCTTGCCGTCGGTGGGGAGGCTTGCGTGCCTCAGCGATACAGATGGCCGTACCGTAGGGGCGACCACAACGGAGGGGTATCTGTTGAGAGGCCAGACAAACGTGTGGTTCCTGAAGAGGGGTAGCAGCCTTTTCAGTAGTTGCAGGGGCAACAATCTGGATGATTGACTGATCTGGCCTTGTAACATTAACCAAAACGGCCTTGCTGTGCTGGTACTGCGAACGGCTGAAAGCAAGGGGAAACTACAGCCGAAATTTTTCCCGAGGGCATGCAGCTTTACTGTATGATTACATGATGATGGCGTCCTCTTGGGTAAAATATTCCGGAGGTAAAATAGTCCCCCATTCGGATCTCCGGGCGGGGACGTTATCAGGAGAAAGAAAACTGGCATTCTATGGATTGGAGCGTGCAATGTCAGATCCCTTAATCGGGCAGGTAGGTTAGAAAATTTAAAAAGGGAAATGGATAGGTTAAAGTTAGATATAGTGGGAATTAGTGAAGTTCGGTGGCAGGAGGAACAAGACTTTTGGTCAGGTGATTACAGGGTTATAAATACAAAATCAAATAGGGGTAATGCAGGAGTAGGTTTAATAATGAATAAAAAAATAGGAGTGCGGGTAAGCTACTACAAACAGCATAGTGAACGCATTATTGTGGCCAAGATAAACACGAAGCCCACGCCTACTACAGTAGTACAAGTTTATATGCCAACTAGCTCTGCAGATGATGAAGAAATTGATGAAATGTATGACGAGATAAAAGAAATTATTCAGGTAGTGAAGGGAGACGAAAATTTAATAGTCATGGGTGACTGGAATTCATCAGTAGGAAAAGGGAGAGAAGGAAACATAGTAGGTGAATATGGATTGGGGGTAAGAAATGAAAGAGGAAGCCGCCTGGTAGAATTTTGCACAGAGCATAACTTAATCATAGCTAACACTTGGTTCAAGAATCATAAAAGAAGGTTGTATACCTGGAGATACTAAAAGGTATCAGAGAGATTATATAATGGTTAGACAGAGATTTAGGAACCAGGTTTTAAATTGTAAGACATTTCCAGGGGCAGATGTGGATTCTGACCACAATCTATCGGTTATGAACTGCAGATTGAAACTGAAGAAACTGCGAAAAGGTGGGAATTTAAGGAGATGGGACCTGGATAAACTGAAAGAACCAGAGGTTGTAGAGAGTTTCAGGGAGAGCATAAGGGAACAATTGACAGGAATGGGTAGCTCTGAGGGATGTAGTAGTGAAGGCAGCAGACGATCAAGTAGGTAAAAAGACGAGGGCTAATAGAAATCCTTGGGTAACAGAAGAAATATTGAATTTAATTGATGAAGGGAGAAAATATAAAAATGCAGTGAATGAAGCAGGCAAAAAGGAATACAAACGTCTCAAAAATGAGATCAACAGGAAGTGCAAAATGGCTAAGCAGGGATGGCTAGAGGACAAATGTAAGGATGGAGAGGCTTGTCTCTCTAGGGGTAAGATAGATACTGCCTACAGGAAAATTAAAGAGACCTTTGGAGAAAGGAGAACCACTTGCATGAATATCAAGAGCTTTGATGGAAACCCAGTTCTAAGCAAAGAAGGGAAAGCAGAAAGGTGGAAGGAGTATATAGAGGGCCTATACAAGGGCGATGTACTTGAGGACAATATTATGGAAATGGAAGAGGATGTAGACGAAGACGAAATGGGAGATAAGATACTGCGTGAAGAGTTTGTCAGAGCACTGATAGACCTGAGTCGAAACAAGGACCCGGGAGTAGACAACATTTCATTAGAACTACTGATGGCCTTGGGAGAGATGAAAATTACCGAACTATCAGTTTAATAAGTCACAGCTGCAAATTACTAACGCGAATTGTTTACAGACGAATGGAAAAAATGGTAGAAGCGGACCTCGGGGAAGATCAGTTTGGATTCCGTAGAAATGTTGGAACACGTGAGGCAATACTAACCTTACAACTTATCTTAGAAGAAAGATTAAGAAAAGGCAAACCTACGTTTCTAACATTTGTAGACTTAGAGAAAGCTTTTGACAATGTTAACTGGAATACTCTCTTTCAAATTCTGAAGGTGGCAGGGGTAAAATACAGGGAGCGAAAGGCTATTTACAATTTGTAGAGAAACCAGATGGCAGTTATAAGAGCCGTGGGGCATGAAAGGGAAGCAGTGGTTGGGAAAGGAGTGAGACAGGGTTGTAGCCTCTCCCCGATGTTATTCAATCTGTATATTGAGCAAGCAGTAAAGGAAACAAAAGAAAAATTCGGAGTAGGTATTAAAATCCATGGAGAAGAAGTAAAAACTTTGAGGTTTGCCGATGACATTGTAATTCTGTCAGAGACAGCAAAGGACTTGGAAGAGCAGTTGAATGGAATGGACAGTGTCTTGAAAGGAGGATATAAGATGAACATCAACAAAAGCAAAACGAGGATAATGGAATGTAGTCAAATTAAATCAGGTGATGCTGAGGGAATTAGATTAGGAAATGAGACACTTAAAGTAGTAAAGAAGTTTTGCTATTTAGGGAGTAAAATAACTGACGATGGTAGAAGTAAAGAGGATATAAAATGTAGAATGGCAATGGCAAAGAAATCGTTTCTGAAGAAGAGAATTTTGTTAACATCGAATATAGATTTAAGTGTCAGGAAGTCGTTTCTGAAAGTATTTGTATGGAGTGTAGCCATGTATGGAAGTGAAACATGGACGATAACTAGTTTGGACAAGAAGAGAATAGAAGCTTTCGAAATGTGGTGCTACAGAAGAATGCTGAAGATAAGGTGGGTAGATCACGTAACTAATGAGGAGGTATTGAATAGGATTGGGGAGAAGAGAAGTTTGTGGCACAACTTGACTAGAAGAAGGGAGCGGTTGGTAGGACATGTTTTGAGGCATCAAGGAATCACAAATTTAGCATTGGAGGGCAGCGTGGAGGGTAAAAATCGTAGAGGGAGACCAAGAGATGAATACACCAAGCAGATTCAGAAGGATGTAGGTTGCAGTAGGTACTGGGAGATGAAGAAGCTTGCACAGGATAAATTAGCATGGAGAGGTGCATCAAACCAGTCTCAGGACTGAAGACCACACCAACAACAACAACAACCAGTAACCGTGACCTACCACCAAATGTTTCTCATTAATGTCTGTAAAACATTATTTTAATGGTTTTTTATCAGAGGTATCAGTATGGTATGCTATCACAAATCAAGCACTGGTTATAACAACAAAAGCAATTGCCTGGTTTAAAATAGTCACACTGACAGTACCTGGATTGCTTTGTCATATCACAGCAATAAAAAAGGAAGTTAGTTTGACAATTAGACAACATATATTCAGTATCTCTGCTATGTGGTGAGTAGCAACTACCCTTTTCATAACATTGTCACTATTACGTAATGGATTTTCCATTGTCTGAAGGTTAGTGTTTATTGTACCATTGGCCACAGGAGTAAGGACAGACTATCAGGATTCTACCAACAGACAGAGCTTATCTCTTACTTTGTGGTCTCCATCGAGATGGACACAATCATCCTCAAGGCTATTCACATCAGATCAGTGGCTGAGTAGCAGGCAACAGCATATTGCCTCAAACTGAATTAGTGATAAGTAAAGAAAATAAACAGAGAGGAAATTTGTTCAGTGCATAAACTTGAAACTGATATTCAGTTGACAGATTTTTTTACCAAAAGTTGGCTTACACTACACAGTGTTTTCACAGTAGAAGTTTTCTTCTTAATTGAAAGTCATGACAGTTTCTGTTCATCATTATGTTTGAGAATTATTCCCAAACTATATGTATATATAAAAAAGCTTTTAGTCATGACTGAAGTATAGTGAGTTTGATTTCGTGGCTATTATTTATTTCCATTTATCTGCTTTCCTTTACTGATTTTCTCCAGCTGCCATATGTGACACAGCTGTTTCTGTCAGAATGATGGATTTTCATTCCCTTACAATCCAAATGTCAAAAAGGTAAAAAAAAAAAAAATATGGAAATTCCTTATAAATTGCAAAAGAATGAAATACTGCATAACTGGAGCTTTAGTAGTTATGCGAGGCTATTTGTCTGTATGGAGGCTGAGAATCTGGAAGATTGCAGCGAAGTGCAGGAAGGCTTGCAGAGCATCAACAATTGGTGGAGTGCCTTGCATTGTGAATAACTGTCAAGGCAGATCTCCATGTTGATGCACCACTTTCTAGTGAGCAACAGTTTTTTAGTTGTGCCATTAATTTCTCTTCTTACCAGATATATTCAGTGCCACCTATTTAGTTATCCGGTATACCCACACAATCCTCACCATTCTTCTGTAACCCTACATTTCAGACGCTTTATTCTTATGCAAATTAATTTTCAGGTTGTGTAAACACGTACATTATCACCCTAAATGAACACTGACGTTAACAAGACTGAATACGTGTTTTGTTGTGATGACTGATCTGTAGTGTAACCAGAGGATTAGGTTAGGGTGGCTAGGTGACAGTTGAGTCATTTGTGGCCAAGCTGAAGTGTGAAAGCAGTGTGCTAAGAGTGAAGTATTGTCCCATACCTGTGCAGACAGTATTGTACGGGTGGGTACAGTGGAAGTGGTGGGGGTTTCATTGCGTGTGAACACTATCTGGCAGGGGAGATTCAGTTCAATGAATGAGTCCTGCTCAAAAGCAGAACTCCTAAGCTACACTTAGTGAGTCTGCAAAAGATCTCACGGACATCTCACCCCAGTATGACTAATAATATAACTGACTGAAGTGGCTAATAAGAAAAATCACTCCATTAACAATTAATGCAACTGCTGATAGTGTACTAAGCACACTGCTCAGCAGATTACTGCATACTAAGATGGTCACCCCCTCGTAACAAAAAGGTAGTCACACCTGGGGCAGTGTGGCTGCCAAGCTATTTTGAGCTAGATGTAACATATTGATCTGCAGAGCAGCATGATGTCTATGTTCATGCCATATTTAGTGCACTTTTTGTTATAAAAATGAAGTGCAAGGTAAATTCAGAAAGCACATACAGGTTAACAAACAACTATCTTGTGAGTGCACGACATGCATGGTACGTATTGTAAAAAAATAAATAAATAAATAAAAAATAAAAAAAAAGAATGTCATACTGTCATTTAACCACATACATTGTACATAATCTATTTTATTTCAAGATAAATAGTTGAGGACATCTAACTGGTACATGACTTCAATATATCACTGTTTGTTTATCTTCCATGCAATGACTAAAAATTTAAATATTACTTGCTTTGGTCATGTTTTCATTTTTATTGTTACTGTTACAAATTTGTAGAGAAATCCATGAAAAAGGAAACAATTACAGTCCTTTCATAGGACAGTTTTACAAATGTTCAATTATATTAGTAGGACATTGCAAAAAACAAATACACAGAATTTGGATGAAAACAAAGAAGTCATTGTATGAGAGTCTGCCAGAACAAGAAGGAAACAGTGATCTTTTTATGGGTGGTTCTGAGCAAATTACTTTGCTGGGAGCATCTGGATTCAATGCAATCCAGGAGCTAGCTGCTGCTGTTTGTATGCAATGTCCTTATAACAGAAGACTATGTATAAAGTGGAGACAATGATGTGCTGCTGTCTGAGAATCCAGCTTTACCCCTTTGTGGTGATGATTCACAATTACTCTCATTAAAAAATAAAATTGGTATTCTTAGTATTCCATCAGGTGTACACAAGAAGACTACATTATGTGTTAATAAACACCGGCTCAGTGAAGATAAGCTACAACTGTACATATCATGGGGGATGGTCCTGGCATACTGCAGCATATCGAGCTGGGATCCACCACCTGCTCTAATTACACCCCAACTACTACCAATAAATTTTTCTCTTCTTTCTGTCTCTGGGTGGCTTTTGGTTCTGATTTTCAGTAATATTTGTATGTGATGTAGGCATAAATCTGCCCATTTGTTATTTAGTTCAGGTTTCATTGTTACAGTTGTAGTCTCAGCGTCTGACAGCAAAAATACAATTAGTTTTGTTTAAAACTGTGTTAATTAAAGGTTATGTCTGATTAAAAATTTTAATAAAGTAAATAGCAGTGAAAATATTTTGAGGTAATTGAGCTAATAAATAGATTTGGTAGCATTCCTACTTTTCATTAACATAGTTAAAATTTTGTGGAAAAAATTAACTTACAAGATAATCATCATTAAATTTCAGAAGTAGACACATTTTACATTGCAAATTTTGACTCTGTGCTTATTAGATTTCATCTCCGAGTGGTGTACTTCTGTTACTCCAGTTTTTGTGTACACGGTGGTTTACTTCATTAACTGATTAGTTATGAAAATTGTGTAATCTTCCACGATGTTCAGCATTGCGCTCGTACCTGTAAATGGATTGGTTCCAATGCGGATGCATAAAATGATTCCACATACTATTCCAAAGTCCTAGATCACTACACTTTTTACAGACCAAATTATTGTTAATAATTATAGTCTATACTGAGTAGTATATTTTTTTCATATGACGTAAAGAAATTGGTCATCATCCAACAATTGGACCTTGAAGACAACATATGAAAAGTGAGACCAAAATTGTGGCGGTGTGTACATTTTCGAGCAAACACCATCCTGAACTGATTACGATTTTCCACTTTATGACTTCAGAATGGTGTGCTACTGAAGAGGTCACATAGAAGTGACTACATAATTGTCCCATGGGGCTTATCCTGTAATAGACGCAAAATCTGACCCACATCACAACACACTCCAGTCCTGTCCCTGACGTCTCCCATCGCATGGAAGGCAGGGGAAAATGTGAAAGCAGTCATGTGATCTACACAGTTATCTGCAGCCACTTTCTGTCACACTACACGGTCATGTCCACTGCCAAGTTGTGTCTCCAAATGAATGGCCAATGCCAAACTGGCCGAGAGACAGCCGGATCACCCATTTGCCGAGCATGCCACCCGACACGATATGCTCGAATTCAGTGACTTCTTCACTGACTGGATTCTTTCCGCCCACACCACCACCCTCATCTTAACCTTCCCTGCTCCCACTGACATTCTCCGGCCCTACACAAATTCTACCCCACCGGCACACTGTCAATATGTTTCTCCCTTCTCTACTTTACTCCACTTCCCCCACAGCCCCAGCATAGCCTGCAGATGCTGCAACTAGCAGCTCACTAGCCTGTCTCTACTATGTCCCAGCATCCTCCACTCTCTCTCTCTCTCTCTCTCCTGCTCAGTTTCATTTTTCCATTTTCTAGATTCGTCAATGACTCTAAAATATTGTTGTGCACATTTCACAAGTGGGATTTCAAAATGTTTAAACAAACAATTTTTGTAAGTTCTACCTAAGTACACAAAATGGACATAATTTGATTTTCATTGTAAGTGTCAATCACTCATAGTGATATCTCAAACTGAGATCATGATTTAATGTATAGTTTACTGCAATAGGTGTGCAACTGGTGCCACTTGCAGAATAGTAAGATTCAGTTTTTGGATTCTGCTATCTCTCAATTGTACAATCACAGTTCTTTTATTTTGGACTATGCAGTACAGTACTGAGAAGTTCACAATCCATGGTGCTTATTCACTACCTCTATAAATTTCAGTTACTGCTCTTAAAATGTCTTGCCAGGCTGTTCTGCCACTTGCGTTTATTCATAAATTTTTGTTTGTCTGAAGTAATGGTATTGTGATCAGATATCTCATTACACATATTTCATTAATCCTAATGGTACATGGAAAATAAAAGGTAACTGTGAAAGTAAATACCTTTTTTATGTTTTCTTGTATCGTGTCCTGACATGAGGTCCTTCCTACGCAAGATTATACCTACTTAACCCAGAGTCCTTTTTTGTTACTCTTTGTCTTAGGTACATATCACAAAATATTTATGCTGGATAGCACCTTTGTGGATGTAGATCAGCTGCAACTGTTACTGCTCTCATTTACAACAGCAGTGTTCTGTTACTGTGTGTACTAATCCATAGAAGTACTAGTATTATTACATGCTACCACTTTGTCAAAAGGAAGGAATTATGACTGATCCAAGCGCTATAATGCTTATCCCTGAATTAATTAAAATTTTGGTGATTAACACAAATTGAATTCAGTATTAATCATCTGAGAAAGATCATTTTAATCCAGAAAGTTATGCAAATGGAGTGAAAGGTTTCATGTACTTTTTTATTTATTCTGTTTAGCCTTCAGCAGTATAACACTATTTAGCCAAGGTTCCCTGTACTTGGAATGTGTTTATTGTTTATGGATTCATCGCCTCAACCAACTCATTGCATTAGTATGTAGACTACTCCATAATTTAATTGTAAGATATGCATATTAACACTATGTGTAGGTATCTATTCCCCATTTGAAATTTTAGTTTTCCTTAATTTGCTTGATGAACCTATAATTTACTTAACAGTAACTCTTACAGTCATATCTTGTATATGAAGAATAGAAATATTTACAAAATGGACTCAATCGTCATATGATTTTTTTTTTTTTCTTTATTGTGATTTTAACACCTTATACAAAGGCGGGCTGTCAGCAGCACAATACGCCACTCTTCAGCCTTGAGTGTTACAACAAGTAGGACATAAAGGTGGCACAGAGTAGACAGTAAAAACGGTGGGCAAAAAATGTAGACACTAAAAATCGAAAAAAAAAAACATGGAGCCGTTCACGCTGGACGCGAAACATCACTAACACTGGGCGACACGATGCACAGAACATGGATGATGGCGACGGCACGTGAACGGTGGGGGTGTGACGGCGAACAACACTACACACAAACGAAGGCACACACACGAAACACTGACGGCGGTGATCTCTGGCGTGCGAATGTTCACTGAGCGTGTGCGAGTCCGGTGACCTGCCAAGATGGGTGGAGGAGGAAGGGGAGTGGGAGAGCGACAGGGTAGAGCAGAGATGCCACGATCGGTGGAGAGGGAGGAAGGGGGAGTGAAGCCCGGTGTAGTGGGTGGAGGGAGGGGCTGGGTGAAAAGGAAAGGGAAGGGATGGGAAGGGAAGAGAAGGGAGGGAGTGAATGCCCAGGCGTATCGAGGCCGTTATTACGCCCAAAGGTTCTGGGTACTGATTTCTCAGAATGTGTGCACCCAAATTGCTTCAAAATGTAATCACATGTCAGTTCTAGTATAATATATTTGTTCAATGAATACTCGTTCATCATCTGCATTTCTTCATGGTGTACTAATTTTAATGGCCAGTAGTGTATTTGTCTCCCAGAACGTGAATGTATATTGAATCCCCCTCTATGGGTATCAATATAAAGCCATGTGAAGAGCTACAATGGTATAAAAAAAACGTGTGCTGCCAGTCCGTAATTTGCCACAGAATAGCATTCCGTAAATTTCACCTCAGCTCTGCGCATGCGCGTGGAACCGCCGGCGACTGCTTAAACGAACCTAAAACCGTACGCCGCCAATGCAACTCGTTTTCGGCCAATCGCGAACCGTAGACGGCGAGAAGAGACGGGGCTGAAAGGATCGCCGTATTATCTGAGGCAGCGTCTTTGGCTGACATCTGTTGGCAACGCCGAACAACTCTACCGTATTGAAGCGCTGCATATTTCACTTCGCGTTGACAAGTTCAACACGAAAACGTTCGAATTAACATTCATTTTAGCAGGTATATCACTTGCTTATTCGTAGTTTGCTAACAAAATAGCAATAAGCGCCCATGTATTTTTATTATCTGTGAACAATATACTTCATACCCACAAATTTTCTTGGTAAGGTGTGCTATACATATGGTAACTTGCCACAAATGAGTACCATCTCCGGCGGTACACCGAAAGGTTACCGCCCTTCGATAGTGCAATTTTCGCGCTAATCGAAGTGTTAGGGGTTACAGGTGCCAGCCAGCCAGCCAGCCAGCCAGCCCAGCGCAGCAGCAGCAGCAGCAGTAGCAGTAGCAGCAGTAGTTCCCGGTCCCGGCCTGCAGCAGTGGTCCCGCCGCCAGCCCGCCCGCCAGCCAGCCAGCCAGCCGGCCAGCCAGCAGCAGTCCAGGCAGCAGCAGCAGCAGCAGCAGCAGCCGCAGCCGCCCCGGCCCCGTCCGCGGCAGCAGCGTTCCTGCCTCTCGCCGTCGCCGTCGCCGTCGCCGTCGCCGTCGCCGTCGCCGTCGCCGTCGCCGTCGCCGTCGCCGTCGCCGTCGCCGTCGCCGTCGCCGTCGCCGTCGCCGTCGCCGTCCGTCGTCCCCCAGTGTGTGTCCTGTCCTTTTAGTACTGTGTTTTTTCTTTCTTCTCCTTGTCGTCATGTCTGCCCCCACCACCACCGTCACAACCACCACCACCGCCATTGTGTATACGTCCCCTTCCGCCGCCTCCACCACTATCACTTGGTGTGCCCAGTCCCACCCCCCTCCTTCCATCCCTCCCCTCCTCTCTATCCCTTCGCCCTCGCCTTTTGTCGCCCCCTCTCCCGCCTCTTCCTCTCGTTCTGATCCCTTCCCCCCACTCCCCCAGCCTGTCACTGCCGCTCCGGCTCGGGTGGTGGCCCGTCGGGCCACTGCCCACGCCCAGCTCTCCCCGTCGCCATCGCCGTCGCCGCCGCCGCCGCCACCGCCACCACCGCCATCTTCATCGACTTCACCGTCGCCGTCACTGCCACCTTCGCCTGCACCGTCACAGTCATTATCTCCGGCGCCGACTGCTGCGTCCGTGCCGGGACCTGCCCGTTCCCACCACCTCCCCATTGTTCCCGTCCCTCTTATCACCACCCGCCCATCTGCCGCTGTCAAACGCCCTAGTGCCGCCCCCACTCCCTCTGCTCCTAAAAAGGCTCCACCCCGCCCCCCATCCCCACCCCAAAATGCTATGGACGTCTCCCCACCAGGCCCCGCTCCCTCCTCCTCCTCCTCCTCCTCCTCCTCCTCCTCCTCCTCCTCCCCACCCGGTCTCTACAAATATCTCCTGTCCCGTCCCGATCCTTCATTCCTCGAGGCCCGGAATCTCTCCCTCCTCCTCCGCCAACATTTCCCTGGCGCCCCCATCTCTCTCCTTACTCCCAGACGGGATTCCGTTCTCATCTCCTCCCCCAGCCCAACCCTCCATACTGACATCCTCTCCCGCCTCCCCATCACCCGTTTTGGCCCTAACGCCTCCCTCACCCCTGCTCCCTCCCCATCTCCTACCCGCCAACCCCAGCCCCCGCGTCGCCCGCCGACCCTCACCGCCGTGATCACTCGGCTTAGTCCGTCGATCACGGAGGAGGAGGTGTTGGCGGAGCTGAAGGCCCATCCCACCCTGGAGGTGCGGGCAGTCCGCCGCATTTTTAACGCGACCGGCCCCACCCGCCTTATGCGGGTGTTCTCTGAGGACGCCCCCTCCATTGACCGTCTCGTGAAGGAGGGTGCCCTCCTCTTCAATCAGCGGTACAAAGTCGACCCCTCCCGTTCCCCCCCTCAATCCCTGCGCTGCCAGAGATGTCTGCGCTACAATGCACACACAACAGCCGAGTGCCGCGAGGCCCCCACGTGCCCACATTGTCGCCAAGCGCACTTCCTCCGGCAGTGCCCCAACCTCCAATCCCCTCCCTCCTGTAATACCTGCAGCCTCCCCCACCCTACCTACTCCCAAAAGTGTAAAGCCCGGCCCCCTCCCACCACCCCTGAACTCACCGTCCCTGTCCGTCCCCTGGACGCCCCCACCCCTCCTGGCCATTCCCTTCGTCCCCCTCCCACTGCTGAGGACATCATCAGGTTCCTCACCATTGTCCTCCAAAACGTCCATCCCTTTCAGCGCCCCCACACCCTCCAACAGATCTCCCTCGCCGCCCGTTCCATATTCCACCTTAAAATGTACGCCACCTATTCCAATAACCAGGCCCATTTCACCTTCTCCCGCCTTGACACCCTCGTCTAAATCCTTATCATGGCACGACAGCATCGTATCCTTTTCAACAATATCCGCTCCCTTCCCGCCAACAAGAACCTTTTCCTGCACACCCTTGCTACCCACCGTGTGGATGCCTTCCTCCTCAATGAAACCTTCCTCCAACCCCACCACTCCATCCACACCTCCCCCTATCTCCTCCACCGCTCCGATAATCCCCTCCCAGTTGCGCGTGGCGGAGTTGCCATTGGCCACCACCGCCAGATCCCCGTTCGGCTCCAACCTCTCCTTCCCGACCCCACCGAACACCTGATCCTTAGTCTCTTCTTCCCTGGCCTTACCATTACCTGCGCCACCATCTATGTCCGCCCTAACGCCCCTCTTCCCTTCGACTTCCTCTCCCACATTGACCGTACCTTCTCCTCCTACGTGATCGCCGCCGACCTCAACATCCATAGTCGTTCCGCCGCCCAGTTACGGCGGTGGCATCGGTTCCTCTCCTCCCTTCAAGGCGACCTCATTCCCATCCCCCAGCACACCCGTCCCGAATCCAACTCCACTCCTGATGTTATCCTCTCCTCCCCCAACCTCCTTGGCCGCATAACGGTGGATGTCCTGGAACCTATTGGTAGCGACCATCTCCCTGTCCTCCTCACCGTATCGGACGGTCGTCGCCCTCGCCCCGACCCTCGTACTGATCCTCCCCCTAAGTATGTCCACGATTATTCCCGAGCCGACTGGAATGCCTACCGGGATACCCTCTCCACCCAGGTCGATAGCCACCCTCTTACCTACCACCACCCTGACGATGTCACCCATGCCGCCTCCTTTCTCCAGCAGACCTTGTCTGAGGCCGTGGAGGCCCACGTTCCTACTGTCGCCATCCACCCCCACCGTCCTACCTTACCCCCGCAGGCCGTTCTCCTCCTCCGTGAATCCCGTCGTCTCTACCGTGCCTTCCTCCGCACGCGTGACCCGGACACACTACGACGCCACCGGCAACTCCAGCGACACGTTCGTAATTTGCTCGCGGCTAAGAAACGCCGGGACTGGCGACAGACATGCACCCGTTTAAATGAAACCCTACCAATCAACTCGTCCAAGTTCTGGTCGGCCTTCCGTCGCCTTACCGGAACTAAACCCTCCCCCTACTATCCTCTTCTCCACGATGATCACCCCTTCCCTGACGCCCTTAGTAAGGCCAATCACTTTGCCTCCTACCTCTCCGATGTTTTCTCCATCCCCGATGATCCTCAGTTCGATTACTCCCTCTTCCCGGATATCCGCGATCGAACTGACACCTCTGTCCCTCCCCTCGCTCCTGGTTTCCAGTACTTGGACAACATTACACACACGGACCTCAATACCCCTATCACTACACAGGATCTCATTGATACACTCCGCACAAAACGCAACACCGCTCCTGGTCACGATCGTGCCACCTACCGTCACCTTCGTGAAGCTCCTGTCTCTTTCCTCTCCACCCTGGCCAGGCTCTACAATGTAGTCCTGTCCACCGGTTACTACCCCGACCTGTGGAAAACCTCCCGCATCCTCATGTTCCTTAAACCTAGCAAACCGCCGTCCGCCGTCTCCTCTTACCGTCCTATCAGCCTTACCTCGGTCTTCAGCAAGGTCCTGGAATCTATCCTCACCCGCCGCATCCACCAGCATCTCCGCCAGCACCGCCTCCTTCCCGTCACCCAGTGTGGCTTTCGGCCATCCTTCTCTTCCGACGATCTTCTCCTTCACCTCACTCATCTCCTTTCCGAACAGCTTAATTCCCGTCGCTCCGCCATCTTCCTCTCCCTTGACCTCGAACGCGCTTATGACCGCGTCTGGCATTCCGGTCTCCTCTTCAAGCTCCAAACCTTTGCCCTTCCCATTAACTACGTCCGTCTGATCGGTTCCTTTCTCTCCCGCCGTCCTTCCTATGTCACCATCCATAACACAGATTCCTACACTTTTTTTCCCTCTGCCGGTGTGCCCCAAGGCTCCGTCCTCTCCCCCCTTCTGTACCTTTTGTACACGGCGGACATGCCGCCGCCGTCACCCCCCGTCCACCTTCTCCAGTTTGCCGATGACACTGCCTTCCTTGCTCTTGCCCCCACCCTACAACGCTCCCAACGCCTTCTCCAATCCCATCTTGACCGCTTCACTGCTTGGTGCAACCAGTGGTTGCTTAAGGTCAATCCCTCCAAAACCCAGGCGATCATTGTCGGCAAAACCACCCCTTCCTTCCGCCTCCTTGATTTTTATCTCACCGTCTATGGCCGTCCTATCGCCCTCACTCCCACCCTTCAGTACCTTGGCGTCACCCTCGACCGTCGACTCTCCTGGACTCCCCATCTCCGGACAATCCAAGCCAAGGCACGTTCCCGACTCCGTCTCCTCAAGCTCCTTTCCGGCCGAACGTGGGGTCTGGACCCCTCCACCATCCTCCACACCTATAAGTCCCTCATCCGCCCTATCCTCTGTTACGCCCATCCAGCCTGGATCTCCGCCCCCCCTTCCTTTTATAAATCCCTCCAAATCCTTGAACGCCATGCTCTCCGCCTTGCCTATCGCATCCGTCTCCCCTCCCCCACGCGGATCCTGTATGATCTTATCCCCTTCCCTCACCTCCTCCTCTTCCTCGAAAGGATACGAATCCTCTACACCTCCCGTAAACTCGATCCTCCCCACCCGCTCGTCTCCCCGATCCTCTCCCACCCCCGCCCGCTGCCGCGCCTGTACTCTCATGTCCCACCCGGTCTCCATCTCTCCACCCTCCTTACCCTCTCCCAAGGTGGCTTCCGCCAGCTCCCCCTCCCTGATGATGCCCTCCTCCCCTCCATCTACCCCTCCTACCAACTTTGATCCTCCCGCCCTCCTCCCGTGCTTGCTCCTCCGGGCACCCTCCCTCCCTTCTCTTCCTTTTTCCTCCCTCCTCCTTTTCTCTCCCCTTCTCCCCCGGGCCTCCCCTCCCCTGTACCTCTCCCTCTTGCCCCCGTCTCCCCCGCCGTTGGCATCCTATTCTCCCCTCTCCCCCCACCTCCCCCCTGTTCCACTCTTGGCAGGTCCCCGGACTCGCACACGCTACGTGGACTTTCGCGCGCCGGAGATCGCCGCCATCAGTGTCTTGTGTGTGCCGTCGTGTTTCGTGTTCAGTGTTTCCCGTCACGCTCCGTTGTTCACCAGTGCCATCGTCTTCTTCAGTGTCTGTGCGTCGTCTCCACAGTTTGAAGTGTGGTTTATCGTCAAGTGTGAACGGCTCCGTGTTTGTCTCTTTGTGTCTCCTATTTTATCGCCCACCATTTTGTGACTTTTCTGTTTTTCTCCTGTTTCTTGTGCTTCTGTCGCATTTGGCTGAAGAGCAGCGTAGTGTGCTGCTGCCAGCCTGCTTATTGTATAGGCATTAAAATGACAATAAAGTAAAAAAAAAAAAAAACAAATGAGTACCCTACCACCACAGGCCGTCCTCCTCCTCCGTGAATATCGTCGTCTCTACCGTGCCTTCCTCCGCACGCGTGACCCGGACACACTACGACGCCACCGGCAACTACAGCGACACATTCGAAATTTGCTCGCGGCCAAGAAACGCCGGGACTGGCGACAGACATGCACCCGTTTAACTGCTACCCTCCCTATAAACTCGTCCAAGTTCTGGACCGCTTTCCGTCGCCTTACCGGAACTAAACCCTCCCCCTACTATCCTCTTCTCCACGATGATCACCCCTTCCCTGACGCCCTTAGTAAGGCCAATCACTTTGCCTCCTACCTGTCCGATGTGTTTTCCATCCCTGATGATCCCCAGTTCGATTACTCCCTCTTCCCAGATATCCGCGATCGAACTGACAACTCTATCCCTCCCCTCGCTCCTGGTTTCCAGTACTTGGACAACATTCCACACACGGACCTTAATGCCCCCATCACCACACAGGATCTCATCAATACACTCCGCACCAAACGTAACACCGCTCCTGGTCACGATCGTGTCACCTACCGTCACCTTCGTGAAGCTCCTGTCTCTTTTCTCTCCACCCTGGCCAGGCTCTACAATGTAGTCCTGTCCACCGGTTACTACCCCGACCTGTGGAAAACCTCCCGTATCCTCATGTTCCTCAAACCTGGCAAACCGCCGTCCGCCGTCTCCTCCTACCGTCCCATCAGCCTTACCTCGGTCTTCAGCAAGGTCCTGGAATCTATCCTCACCCGCCGCATCCACCAGCATCTCCGCCAGCACCGCCTCCTCCCCATTACCCAGTGTGGCTTTCGGCCGTCCTTCTCTTCCGATGATCTTCTCCTTCACCTCACTCATCTCCTTTCCGAACAGCTCAATTCCCGTCGCTCCGCAATCTTCCTCTCTCTTGACCTCGAACGCGCATATGACCGCGTATGGCATTCCGGTCTCCTCTTCAAGCTCCAAACCTTCGCCCTTCCCATTAACTACGTTCGTCTGATCGGTTCCTTTCTCTCCCACCGTCCTTCCTATGTCACCATCCATAACACCGATTCCTACCCCTTTTTCCCCTCCGCCGGTGTGCCCCAAGGCTCCGTCCTCTCCCCCCTTCTGTACTTGTTGTACACGGCGGACATGCCGCCGCCGTCACCCCCCGTCCACCTTCTCCAGTTTGCCGATGACACCGCCTTCCTCGCCCTTGCCCCCACCCTGCGACGCTCCCAACACCTTCTCCAATCCCATCTTGACCGGTTCACCGCTTGGTGCAACCAGTGGTTGCTCAAGGTCAATCCTTCCAAAACCCAGGCGATCATTGTAGGCAAAACCACTCCCTCCTTCCGCCTCCTTGATTTCTATCTCACCGTTTATGGCCGTCCCATCGCTCTCACCCCCACCCTTAAGTACCTTGGCGTCACCCTCGACCGTCGCCTCTCCTGGACTCCCCATCTCCAGACAATCCAAGCCAAGGCACGTTCCCGACTCCGTCTCCTCAAGCTCCTTTCCGGCCGAACGTGGGGTCTGGACCCCTCCACCATCCTCCACACCTATAAGTCCCTCATCCGCCCTATCCTCTGTTACGCCCATCCCGCCTGGATCTCCGCCCCCCCTTCCTTTTATAAATCCCTCCAAATCCTTGAACGCCATGCTCTCCGCCTTGCCTATCGCATCCGTCTCCCTTCCCCCACGCGGATCCTGTATGACCTTATCCCCTTCCCCCACCTCCTCCTCTTCCTCGAAAGGATACGAATCCTATACACCTCCCGTAAACTCGATCCTCCTCACCCGCTCGTCTCCCCGATCCTCTCCCACCCCCGCCCGCTGCCGCGCCTGTACTCCCACGTCCCACCTGGTCTCCATCTCTCCACCCTCCTTACCCTCTCCCAAGGTGGTTTCCGCCAGCTCCCTCTCCCTGATGATGTCCTCGTCCCCTCCATCTACCCCTCCTATCAACTTTGACCCTGCCCCCCCCTCCCTCCTGGTGTCCTTTCCCTTCGGCACCCTCCCTCCTTTCTCTTCCCTTCCCTTCTCTTTCCTTTTCCCCCATCCCCTCCCTCCCCCCTCTTCTTCCGGGCTTCCCCTCCCCCTTCCTCTCTCCCCCCTCTTTCCCCTGCCCGTGGCGTCCCTGCTCTCCCCTCTCGCTTTCCCACTCCCCCTCCTCCTCCTCCTCCTCCTCTCTTGGCAGGTCCCCGGACTCGCACACGCCTCGTGAACTTTCGCGCGCCGGAGATCCTCGCCCTCGTTTTAGTGTCTGTGCCGTCGTGTCTGTGCCTCAGTGTTTTTCGCCGTCCACGCTCCTTCGTTCACGTGTGTCATCTACATCGTCAGTGTTTGTACCCAGTGCCGACGGTTTTTTTTTGTTTGTTTCATCAAGTGTGAACGGCTTCATGTTTTTTAACTATTGTATCTCCTGTTTTTTAAACCGCCATTCTGTTACTTGTCTGTCTCCCTTTCTTTTTTATTGTACTGCTTATGGCTGAAGAGCGGAGTACACTGTTCCGCTGCCAGCCCACCTTGTATGGGGTGTCCAAATTACAATAAAGAAAAAAAAAAAAAGAAAAAAAAAAAAAAAAAAAAAAAAAAAACAAATGAGTATTGGCGGTCCGCCGCATTTTCAACGCGACCGGCCCCACCCGCCTTATGCGGGTTTTCTCTGAGGACGCCCCCTCCATTGACCGTCTCCTGAAGGAGGGTGCCCTCCTCTTCAATCAGCGGTACAAGGTCGACCCCTCCCGTTCCCCCCCTCAATCCCTGCGCTGCCAGAGATGTCTGCGCTACAATGCACATCCAACAGCAGAGTGCCGCGAGGCCCCCACCTGCCCGCATTGTCGGCAAGCGCACTTCCTCCGGCAGTGCCCCAACCTCCAATCCCCTCCCTCCTGTAATACCTGCAGCCTCCCCCACCCCACCTACTCCCAAAAGTGCAAAGCCCGACCCCCTCTCACCACTCCTGAACTCACCGTACCTGTCCGTCCCCTGGACGCCCCCACCCCTCCTGGCAATTCCCTTCGTCCCCCCCCCACTGCTGAGGACATCATCAGGTTCCTCACCATTGTCCTTCAAAACGTCCATCCCTTTCAGCGCCCCCACACCTTACAACAGATCTCCCTCGCCGCCCGTTCCATATTCCACCTTAAAATGTACGCCACCTTTTCCAATAACCAGGCCCATTTCACCTTCTCCCGCCTTGACACCCTCGTATAAGTCCTTATCATGGCGCGACAGCATCGTATCCTTTTCAACAATATCCGCTCCCTTCCCGCCAACAAGAACCTCTTCCTGCACACCCTTGCTACCCACCGTGTGGATGCCTTCCTCCTCAATGAAACCTTCCTCCAACCCCACCACTCCATCCACACCTCCCCCTATCTCCTCCACCGCTCCGATAATCCCCTCCCAGTTGCGCGTGGCGGAGTTGCCATTGGCCACCACCGCCAGATCCCCGTTCGGCTCCAGCCTCTCCTTCCCGACCCCACCGAACACCTGATCCTTAGTCTCTTCTTCCCCGGCCTTACCATTACCTGTGCCACCATCTATGTCCGCCCCAACGCCCCTCTTCCTTTCGACTTCCTCTCCCACATCGACCGTACCTTCTCCTCCTATGTGATCGCCGCCGACCTCAACATCCATAGTCGCTCCGCTGCCCAGTTACGGCGGTGGCATCGGTTCCTCTCCTCCCTTCAAGGCGACCTCATCCCCATCCCCCAGCACACTCGTCCCGAATCCAACTCCACTCCCGATGTTATCCTCTCCTCCCCCAACCTCCTTGGTCGCATTACGGTGGATGTCCTGGAGCCTATTGGTAGCGACCATCTCCCTGTCCTCCTCACCGTTTCAGACGGCCGTCGCCCCCGCCCCGACCCTCGTCATGACCCTCCCCCTAAGTACATCCATGACTATTCCCGTGCCAACTGGAATGCCTACCGGGATACCCTCTCCACTCAGGTCGATAGCCACCCTCTCGCCTACCGCCGTCCCGATGATGTCACCCATGCCGCCTCCTTTCTCCAGCAGACCTTGTCTGAGGCCGTGGAGGCCCACGTCCCTACTGTTGCCATCCACCCCCACCGTCCTACCCTACCACCACAGGCCGTCCTCCTCCTCCGTGAATCCCGTCGTCTCTACCGTGCCTTCCTCCACACGCGTGACCCGGACACACTACGACGCCACCGGCAACTACAGCGACACATTCGAAATTTGCTCGCGGCCAAGAAACGCCGGGACTGGCGACAGACATGCACCCGTTTAACTGCTACCCTCCCTATAAACTCGTCCAAGTTCTGGACCGCTTTCCGTCGCCTTACCAGAACTAAACCCACCCCCTACTATCCTCTTCTCCACGATGATCACCCCTTCCCTGACGCCCTTAGTAAGGCCAATCACTTTGCCTCCTACCTGTCCGATGTGTTTTCCATCCCTGATGATCCCCAGTTCGATTACTCCCTCTTCCCAGATATCCGCGATCGAACTGACACCTCTGTCCCTCCCCTCGCTCCTGGTTTCCAGTACTTGGACAACATTCCACACACGGACCTTAATGCCCCCATCACCACACAAGATCTCATCAATACACTCCGCACCAAACGCAACACCGCTCCTGGTCACGATCGTGTCACCTACCGTCACCTTCGTGAAGCTCCTGTCTCTTTTCTCTCCACCCTGGCCAGGCTCTACAATGTAGTCCTGTCCACCGGTTACTACCCCGACCTGTGGAAAACCTCCCGTATCCTCATGTTCCTCAAACCTGGCAAACCGCCGTCCGCCGTCTCCTCCTACCGTCCCATCAGCCTTACCTCGGTCTTCAGCAAGGTCCTGGAATCTATCCTCACCCGCCGCATCCACCAGCATCTCCGCCAGCACCGCCTCCTCCCCGTTACCCAGTGTGGCTTTCGGCCGTCCTTCTCTTCCGACGATCTTCTCCTTCACCTCACTCATCTCCTTTCCGAACAGCTCAATTCCCGTCGCTCCGCAATCTTCCTCTCTCTTGACCTCGAACGCGCATATGACCGCGTATGGCATTCCGGTCTCCTCTTCAAGCTCCAAACCTTCGCCCTTCCCATTAACTACGTTCGTCTGATCGGTTCCTTTCTCTCCCGCCGTCCTTCCTATGTCACCATCCATAACACCGATTCCTACACCTTTTTCCCCTCCGCCGGTGTGCCCCAAGGCTCCGTCCTCTCCCCCCTTCTGTACTTGTTGTACACGGCGGACATGCCGCCGCCGTCACCCCCCGTCCACCTTCTCCAGTTTGCCGATGACACCGCCTTTCTCGCCCTTGCCCCCACCCTGCGACGCTCCCAACACCTTCTCCAATCCCATCTTGACCGGTTCACCGCTTGGTGCAACCAGTGGTTGCTCAAGGTCAATCCTTCCAAAACCCAGGCGATCATTGTAGGCAAAACCACTCCCTCCTTCCGCCTCCTTGATTTCTATCTCACCGTTTATGGCCGTCCCATCGCTCTCACCCCCACCCTTAAGTACCTTGGCGTCAC
Organism: Schistocerca americana; assembly: GCF_021461395.2. Taxonomy (NCBI): domain Eukaryota; kingdom Metazoa; phylum Arthropoda; class Insecta; order Orthoptera; family Acrididae; genus Schistocerca; species Schistocerca americana. Next base: position 206,754,183 of record NC_060129.1, on the reverse strand, counting down.
CCTCGACCGTCGCCTCTCCTGGACTCCCCATCTCCAGACAATCCAAGCCAAGGCACGTTCCCGACTCCGTCTCCTCAAGCTCCTTTCCGGCCGAACGTGGGGTCTGGACCCCTCCACCATCCTCCACACCTATAAGTCCCTCATCCGCCCTATCCTCTGTTACGCCCATCCCGCCTGGATCTCCGCCCCCCCTTCCTTTTATAAATCCCTCCAAATCCTTGAACGCCATGCTCTCCGCCTTGCCTATCGCATCCGTCTCCCTTCCCCCACGCGGATCCTATATGACCTTATCCCCTTCCCCCACCTCCTCCTCTTCCTCGAAAGGATACGAATCCTATACACCTCCCGTAAACTCGATCCTCCTCACCCGCTCGTCTCCCCGATCCTCTCCCACCCCCGCCCGCTGCCGCGCCTGTACTCCCACGTCCCACCCGGTCTCCATCTCTCCACCCTCCTTACCCTCTACCAAGGTGGCTTCCGCCAGCTCCCCCTCCCTGATGATGTCCTCTTCCCCTGCATCTACCCCTCCTATCAACTTTGATCCTTCTCCCCCCTCCTGTGTCCTTTCCTTCAGGCACCCTCCCTCCCCCCCTTTCCCTTCCCTTCTCTTTCCTTTCCCCCCTCCCTCCTACCCTCTCCTCCGGGCTTCCCTCCCCCTTCCTCCCTCCCCCTCTCTCCTTTGCCCATGGCATCTCTGCTCTCCCCTCTCCCATTTCCCCTTCCTCCTCCTCCACCTCCACTCTTGGCAGGTCCCCGGACTCGTACACGCTGAGTGGACATTCGCGCGCCGGAGATCATCGCCATCAGTGTCTCGTGAGTGCCGTCGTGTTTCGTGTTCAGTGTTCCCGTCATACTCCATCGTTCACCTGTGCCATCGCCATCTTCAGTGTTAGTGCGTCGTGACACCAGTTTGTAGTGCATTATCGTCGAGTGTGAACGGCTCCGTGTTTGTCTTTATGTGTCTACTGTTTTATTACCCACCGTTCTGTCACATTTGTGTATTCTTTCTGTTCTTTCTTTATCTCCTCTACGGCTGAAGAGCGGCGTACCATGCTGCTGACAGCCTGCCTGTTTGTCCGGGTTTGAAAATAACAATAAAGAAAAAAAAAAAAAAAAAAAAAAAAAAAACAAATGAGTATTCCTCGTCGCCAATATATGTAGTGTTGGTATGTTGGTAAATTTTTGGACGGCTCCGATATTTATATCGGAGCCTGCTAGTGTAATTTAAATGGTGATACGATGACGATGGAGGCCCTCATGCGTCAAATGCATCGCACGGGTTGACATTAGTTACAGTAGTGGAATTGCCGTACTTAGGTGTGTAGCCAGGAACTTCCTCGGTCGATCTTTAGTTTAGTTCTTTGAATTTCAAGCATACTTTCCAACTTAATGTTTTAGGGTATTACTTCGACTGTACTCCAGGTTTATGTGGACTAGATGTAAACAGCGCAGCGACGTCGACCAAAGCAGGGTGCTTCACGTAAAAATTCTTCCCACGTTTCGTCTTTCCCAGTGGAACTCTCGAATTATGACGAAAAGTGATGCTTAGATGCCAAGAATATGTGCTTTGGTACCATCTGGGACGACGTCAGACTGTCCGTTGCACTCAAGATTTCTTTATTTTTTTTTTTTTTTCCAGGTTAGTGCGAATGCCATCCCGATTTTCAAAAATTATGCGCCAGAAGGTCGTGCTTTTTTATGTAATTTAGTTATTTATTAACGTTACAACATAGCATCTTTACAACAACGCATGAAAAAGAGATGTAATTGTGAGTGCATGTCAATATTATACAGAATCGAAATCCTTGAAAAGAAAACAGAATTAAAAACAAAGACAATTGTAAAGTGTGACAAATTATTCACAGAGCACTTTTGGCAACTATCCTAAAGATACGTGTATAAGTTGTGAAATTTAAACGAATTGAAATAAGTGTATCATATAGCAAAGTAAAGAGAAAATGGACAACTCTAACGAAAAATGGGAAACAAAATGGATACTTTGGAAATCCAAGCAAGCAGAAGACGGCAGGAGGTGTATGGAGGAGGCTGCACGTAGTGTACAAGAGTGACGCGAGAGAGCAGCAGGTGGGCGCAGTGGAGAGTAGCCGGACTCGAGTAGTACGGACTGCCACCGACAGATGGTAGGCGCGAGCTGCAGCGCATGATCTCTGTATAGGGAAAGTATGGCCGCCTGCTGATTCATTGACTGCTGCAGAGTATATAGCCGTGGCCCGTGTTTATTAAAGCTCACTTAGCTCTCTAATGCAGTGCTAAAACTGATCAGTGGCTTCAAACGGAACATGTCGGATATTTTTCTACAAAAAATTTCAACAAATTAAAGCTAAATGAGTCGAAATGCATTTGTTGTGGGGACCATAACAGTTTTTTGCCTGCTATTCTTTATTAATAGCGAAAGCAGATTTCGCAGTTTGTGATACGGTATCGTGTTTCAACATCTCTTTTCGTAATTAGCGTTAAATTGATCCTACCCAATAGTCAGGACAAAAGGAAACCAATATTATGTCGCAAGTGCAGGGTAAAATCAATCGCTAATTTAAAGCTCTATATCAACTTACTTCTTGTTCCTGCTACTCCGTAGTACGAAAATTCGCCAAATGTCTCTTTTGTTATACGAAATAAAGCATTGCATTCATATATAGTAAATAGAATAGATAAACGTGCCTTTATGATTACGCATGCTGTATATTTTTGTCAGGTCTACCTCACAAAATATTTTCTGCATATTCTTCTTCATGGCATTAGGAGAATGGTTACGAAAGTACCAGAGAATACAATATTTTTGAAATTTGTTCAAATAAAATTAGTCGTATCATCAAAAGTAGGCTGTAGAAAACGGTAACAAGTCTACTCTTTATTAGTATACTACAGATCTTCGTCAACGTTGCACCAGAAATAATAGTCTCCCAGTAAACGTTAATGTTTACTGAAAGTAAGGTTGTACTTGCATCGTGCCTAAATGTTATCTTTTTTTACTTTTTTATTGTGTTGAAGAAAGTACAATTTATTGTTGTGAGCACCCCAAATATACGTTTAAACCATACTTTACAGTCAGTCATGTCAAATTTTTTACGAGTCATTATAACTTTGTACGGTCCCACTCACTATTTTTTGTTTTATCTGCTAGCAGAGGCAGTTTTGTCTCTAAGACTCCTATTTTGTTATTAAATTATTATTTAACCATCCTATTACCTCTTCTGACTTTTCTTTGCTGTTCAAATGGATTGGAAAGCAAGTAACAGAAATGTAAAAGAAGACAAAAGGCCAGAAATGACTAAAATTAACTGAATGGTTAAGTCGAGTTCCTGCAATCTTTCCCATTGGGACCAAGATAAACCCAAAACCAAGAAAATATATAAAAACTCTAGCTGCAGTCTTCAGACATTGAAATTGAAATAATGAGCCTGGAGATGCTGCTGATAGTAGCATGAAATTAGCTGAATTAGGTGTAAACAGCAGTCTCACAGGGAACTTATAAACGTCATTTCTGTCACTACCAATAAGGGAACATGGTTCTAGGCTTGCTGATAGATTTGTTCGTTAAATTTTCATTTAGGCCTATCTTTGAATATAGCTTCCAAATAAATGATTTGTCATTAGACTGTATGAAGGTAAATCATAAGCTGGAAAAGTCACTGCAGCAGATATTTAAGGCAAGTATATCTCATTTAAAATAAGTTGCAATTGCAGGACCACGAAAGGAAAAAAGAAGTAGGTTTTGGCTTGAAAGCTAAGATGGAGTGTTGTACTGTAAAGACAGTGTATTAATAGAAAAGCTGAATCTCGCCCAATACCTGTTAACAGAAAGGGGCGTGGTCCATAATATCAGTGAACATCTACACTCAATATCTGAAAATGTTTGACGGAATGTATTTAAAAATGGTTCAAATGGCTCTGAGCACTATGGGACTTAACTGCGACGGTCATCAGTCTCCTAGAACTTAGAACTACTTAAACCTAACTAACCTAAGGACAGCACACAACACCCAGCCATCACGAGGCAGAGAAAATCCCTGACCCTGCCGGGAATCGAACCCGGGAACCCGGGCGTGGGAAGCGAGAACGCTACCGCACGACCACGAGATGCGGGCGAATGTATTTACTACATGGTGTTACTGAAAGTGTTGTTCTACTTTGAAGACAATGTGTGCACTATTATTTGTAATATGTGTCATTAAAAACATCCTGAAGGAATGTGTTATTTTACATTTATACCCCATTAGCTTAATAACTGTTAATAACAGGCCTATATAGATATCCTTAAATTTCAATATAAACCTGCATTACTCAAATAGAACAATTTATTTAGGCTTCTTATTAACCACTGATGTACTCTGGGAATGACTTAAAATTGCCCAGAGCATTTTATGTAAGTAAAATAATGTGTTGTCCACAACTGACCTAAACTTAGCCAAAATGGCACTGTAGCTTTATCAGAATAAATATTAAAATATTACAGCAAAAGGTCAGTTTGTTTATATTTTTACTATCAAAAGCACTCAGTAACTTTAACTACAACACGTGTTGCAACAAGTAACATATTTTGTGGGCAGTATTTTCAAAAAATGGTCTAAAGTGTTGCCAAGTTACCCCAGTTGACTGCATTTCCATTCGATTTTCATGGTTTTCTACATAAATTGCTAGATTATGAAGATAAATAAAAATAGCAGTTACAATACAAACTGTGCATGACATTTACTTGAAATGACCTTTACATTTTACCTTGTTTGGAAACAAGTATTCTTCAAGAAGTATTCTTTAGCAGATTTTGCATATGTGCTATTTCATTCTGAGCTATAAAAGGGTATAGAGTACAAGCCAATGTTCTTCCTCGAAAAATGTATGCTGTTTTTCCTGTCTACAATATTATATAAAATGTAGGTACATCATATGTATAAAAAGCTATTAAAATCCAGAGAAAAAATGAAGAACACAAATGAAGCACAAAGAAGAAACAAAGGTGGTGGCAAAGCACAGAAGTAAAATACACACATGTCGATGGATGAAGTTTTTATTTATATACGCATCATTCTGAATTCTGGAGAGGGACATAGTTTACTTGCAAATATTATACGAGATTGCAAATATTATACAATGCTTGCAAATATTATACACTCAAGACTCAGAAAGAAACATAGAACAACAATTTATAAAAATCACTGTAATTAAAACAAAAATGAGACCATTTGAAAAGAATAAGGCAACCAAAAGAAGTTTAAATGTCAATTTTTCAAATCATTTACTAAAGAGTGATTTTGGAACTCACAGTTTCTGCAGTAACTTTGTCATGGCCTGCTTCTACTGCCTTGTGCCACTACACCCTGGTATCTTTTATTTCCCTCCCTTGGAACCAGATGAATTCTTGTTGCCAGGAAACTGTGAATTATTTTCTCCTGTACACTGTGGCAGGATGGGAAAACTACTTTCTCCTTCACTGATGCAGGCACGGCAGTGCCTACATCACAGAGCAACAATTCACCTGTGAGTAATTTCTTCTTGTTGCTTCTCAAACACATCTCTGCCTTTTGCAACACACTTAAGACCTCACTTGATGGCTCAATAAGTGAGGTATCTGTGAAGGACTTCAGATGTAAAAGCACGTTCACACACGTACAGAGATTTTCTTTGCACGCTATTAAGTGCTCCTCGCAAAATTTGCAAAGTGCATGACTCTTCATATCCTGCCTGACAGTGTGACCACACAAATAGTATTGAGACTGCTGCTCTTCATCACACACCATGTTACAAAGTGGCTCTCCAACTTCCTCAGCACACTTATCATCGTCTTCACTTACAGATTCCCCCAGTAGTTCTGCCTGCAAACTACTGCCTTCATTTTCATAATTATCAGTGGCAGTATTAAAGAACTGAGAAAGAGTAATAACCCTCAGTGCTGATTTCTATTCTCGTGGTGTTGGTACTGGATGTTTGTAGTGGACAATTGAAAACAGATTTTCTAAGCCATCTTGCATAAATCTACTTGTCAGCAGAAATTTAAATTTCTTCTCATTCAGGAATGTGTCCTGCTTCTCCAAAATACCTCCAGGTGTCAAAACTACATCAGCCAGGGTGGCCGAGCGGTTCTAGGCGCTGGGGTCTGGAACCGTGTGACCGCTACGGTCACAGGTTCGAATCCTGCCTCGGGCACGGATGTGTGTGATGTCCTTAGGTTAGTTAGGTTTAAGTAGTTCTAAGTTCTAAGTGACTGATGACCTCAGAAGTTAAGTCTCATAGTGCTCAGAGCCATTTTTGTCAAAACTACACCAGGCACCCTTTAGCCCAATTTTCAAGTTTTGAAATAAACACAGAGTGTCCTTAAGATGACAGAGAGCCTCACCGCATGTTTGTTCATCAGAACGACTCGGAGGCATACTTAGAGCTCTGTATGTTATGAGGCACAACCACTCACGAACGTGCTTTAGAAACCGTGCTGTGGTTAAAGTATTTTGCTGCAGTTTCTCTGTCTTGACAGCATACTCACTGGCTGCCGCAGTCTGGCTGTTAATTAGGGCAGTAGGCGAGCCAACTTTCATTTTCTCGTAATGGTTTGGAATCAAACGCTTCTCACGCAGTTGTGGTGCCAGTTAAAGACTTAAACCACTGTCCACCTCAAGCAACTGTTCTACACGATTTATTTGTACCTCATTACGAGGCAGATCACGTTCCTCGACAACATTTTCTCAAAGGAAGACTCATTGTCCATTGAATAAGTGGTTCCTCATATTTTTCAAAATGTGTGGTGTATCTGCGAGGAAAATTAGTTTCCTATTATCATTGATTGATTTTTATTGTTGTAGAGACCTCAGAGATCATCTGAGGCATTACAAAAGTCAATAGTACACAGTATAAATGTTACACAAATAATTACAAAAACAAGAAAAATATTACACAATATAAATATTACACAAATAATTATGGTACCTTCACACAAATACAAAACAGAGAAACTTCTGGTACAAATTGATATTGCATAGTAAATTTAGCCACTTACAGACTTACTCATATATAGAAGCACATAAAAACTGATCACAAAGTGTAGTCATACCCTATTCTTTGCCTCCCTTAAAAATTCATCAGTTTCATAAATGCTGAGCTCAAGAAGAAATTCATTTACTTTTTTTTTTTTTTTTTTTTGAATTGTTGAATTGGAAGATCCCTGATATGTTGGGGTATGGCATTAAAAATTTTGATGGACTTGTATAAGAAGCACTTTTGTGTTTTTTTATAGTTACAAGTCCATAAAATTTTTTAATGCCATACCACAAGATATCAGGGATCTTCCAATTCAACAGTTCAAAAAAAAAGGATACTGGTAGAAACTAATTTTGAAAACCTTTCGACAACAATTCCAAATTCTTGCTATTCAGCTCAATTTTGCCCTGCCTTATCTGACACCATGCAGTGAACATTGTTCGAGTTCCCGAAATTCTCTAATAATGTTTATAATTATGTGTTTGACATGAGAACAGGAAAAAAGATGGCCACGTGTAATGGTAAAATGGCTCTAAGCACTATGTGACCTAACATCTGAGGCAATGGTAACCTATGATTTGTTTCCATCTTGAGGTGATACCACCCAGCATAAAAACTAATACATGAGAAGCTGTAGTAGTTGCAAGGGCAAGATTTGATGGAGGTGTGTCATATCATTACCAATGAAGCAGTCATTGCTTCAATTGTATTCGAATGATGGAGTGATACTAACTTCATCCATCGTGGGAGCACGATGTTTCTCCACTGGTAACATGAGGGCAAGCTCTACTTTCAGGGAACTCATTAGCTCCTTCAGCACACCAGGTCTAAATTTCACATTCAGTAGTGAACTTCTCAGGGTTCTGTCTGAATGAAATGGAAATTTATTTTCCAGCAGGACTTTGTACCCCATACTACCACAAGGTGGTCTATTTTTTAGCCCTTTCTGCAGTGTTTCCACTGACCATTTGCTACCCTTACATGTCCCCTTTGTTCACACTGCAAACTGTTCTGCACCGAATAAACCATGCACACTGGCGAGGAGGTTGTCTTTTTCTGAACACACTCCTCTCTCCCTTTTCTGAGAGAGGACGAGTTTTCTCTGTAAAGCTTCAATTCCAGCCTGAAGCTGTTGTACTGGGTTCTTCAGGATGGTGACTTCATCTTCTGTTGTGTCCAAGTTCTCTGCAGGACTGATGTCATTGGGCACATTTGAAGGCTGTCCAACATCTGGAACATAAATCTGCAATATTGCAATCTTCAAAAATAAAAATTATTTAATACTATAATATGTTTTTAAGTAGCCAGTAATTGATTCTCAGTAGGCTGTGGTATATGACTTGAAGATTCATAAGGTGTGAAAACTTAGTTTCGAAGGACAGAAGCAAATTATGAAAATCTGAGTGGTAATATTCCAGGTGTCCTCTTACTACGTTGTAATGGAAAGTAATGCCATATACTAAACTGAAATTGTGGGTGACCAATTATATTTAATTCCCAGCAAACAATACCATAGTGTTTCCAAAAATCTGTACGATCTTTGCTAGCCACCACATAAATTTGACTGCAATAGAATGTAACACAGCTTCACCGTGCAACACTTCAATAGCAGTGGAACACGTGAGGCTCGAATACTTGAATTACAAGAGCTGTGAGAACAGTGGTACTTACCGATGTGGGTGGTAGTGCGAGTTATTTTTAAGTGCAAATAAATATTACTTACAATAAAAGATTAAATAATCACGACCAAACCTAACCACAACATTAGACGTATTAGCACCTGTTGTACCACATATTGCCAACAAATCCTAAGCCCTGTATGCAGAGTTTTAAAAACATAAATGGTACAGAAAAGCCACTGACTTTGAAGTAAACTTTAAACGGCTGTGGTAAGAAATCAAAGTATCTATTTTCTCAGATAGGTATAATGTTTAACTGCAAATTAGAATACGGTATATACAGTGTCCAATGGAAAGCTGTAGAAACGATGTAGCTGAAAGGTATGAGAAAAGACATTGGTTTTTATTTCCATCAGATACCAATACAAGTGAACTGTTTATGTAAGAGACTGAGCCGTTTCTGGCTCGTGTTATGCTTTGCGTTAAACCTCGGTCGCTATTCTGTGATTAGTCTCCCGCCGTTATTGAGACTGTGGTGTTATCCCCTCTCTCCGCAAAGTGGCAGCAGCAGCCTGTACCGATATTCGCAGCCTCGTAATATCTTTGGCCCCGCGCTTACAGTTTCCGACTGGGCCACGTGCGGGAGTCGGTCGGTTGACGAGGAGCGTCGAGGAAGTCTCCGTGGCGCGTGGTTCGGCCGGGGCCGCTGGCGGTGTCCACAGTGTGAGGGGCTGCTCCAATTGCTACGAGGGCCGTGGCTCACCGATCCCGGACACGAAAGTTGAGTCTTTACTTAATTTACCCGCCAGCCCCAACTGTTCACATTGTGTCGCTTGAACTTCATTGTGGGCTGTTAGGACCTTCCCATGAGCAACAGTGTGTGTTTTCGAGTTGGCGAAATTCTAGCCCATCCTTCTGTGGAGTTTAACTTAACTCGATTATTTTGAATCGAAGTGCACCAGCGGAATCTTCTGCATTGTGGCCGTTAATGTTCCAGTTACCTGCCCTGGCCGTAGACGTAAATTCGGGCAGTGCATTTTCCTCGTCGTGTCGTGGCTGTCCAGCACGGCGTGTAGTTTGACAGCTGAATGTGTAATTCGTTGTGGGCGCCGATACCTTCTGCGTTGTTCCACTGAACTCCTCGTCCTGTGCTGGTCAGGTGGAGTGGAAGTTATCCTAACACTTGGTCCATTGACTGTCTGTCGGTTGGGTTGCCGACAGATTGAGAATTGTTGGGCTGACTGCCTGTCTCACCTAAGCGAGCGTTAGTGTTTGAATTCCATGCCAGCCCTTGGAAACTTCTGAGTGCAGTTTGATGTACTGTCTTTCCTTATTTGTTCTTGTTCTTTGTTTCTGTATGGCTTCTAGCCCATTTTAAGTTAAAGTTGTTTGCCCTTAAGGAGTGACGTTGTTTGGGCCTTCAGCCTGATTTTAAGAAATGCTTTAAGATAAGACCTTCTGCCTTTGAAATTCAAATTCCTGTTTTTGGTTTTAAGTTATTGGCTTTCAGTCAGTTTTAAATTAAACTTGTTTTTCCCTTGAGGGAATTGAATGGCTCATTTATTGAGGAATTAAGTTCTAAAATAAATGTTTGGCTTGGTCTGTATTTAATGTTTTCTTTTTTATTGTAATGTTTGTCAAATCAGTAAAGTACTATGTTTGATTGCAACTGATAGCCATTCATTTTGGCCCCTTTTCCACAAATTAAACTATCTGTCCTGTCCTGAGGGTATAGCAGAGGATTTCAGAGATGTGGTCCCATTCGCTAAATTACCGAGTGACAAAGTATTTTGTTCCCACCATCAACAGAGCCTGGACAAGTCAGTTTGAAAAATATACAGCTGTTATAAATGAAATGTTTGAGTCTGCTTCTGTACACAACTGATGCTTAGAATGGGAGTACGATATATAATTTCTAAAGAAGAAAGTCTAAGCTACATATTTAGAACAACTTTTAAAAAGTATTTGCTTATTGTACTCAATTTACAAAGTAGATCCTGCGACAACTTCTACATTACAAGTAAGTCCACTGTTGGCAAGAATAGTGCTCTGAAGGGAAATTCTGTGTGTCCTGCGGATGAAAACAATAAATGTGAACTGTTAGCAGTCACACAAGATGTTCAAAGTGCGATAATTCAGCAGCAAGTGACAGCATACCGCATGTAGAAATATGTTGAAGCAGGGAACCTTATTTTCTAGTTTCATTCCAGTATGTTTCTCTAGTAGGCCAACAGGTTTCCTCTCAGCAGGACCTTTACGTACCACCGGTGGCTTGTGATCACCAAAAATGGTTGGCACAGCATTTGGTTTGCGTTTTACCAGTCCACCAGCTCTGCTGGTTTCAAACTGGTCTGGAGTGAAATGATTCTTGTAAACAGAAACAGTACTATCAGTCAATTTAGTTACAAACTTCCTTATTTGAGCGATATAAAAAATTTCAAAACTATACATTATAACTATATATTATAACATAAAATATGTTTTTGTTGTGGTCTTCAGTCCAGAGACTGGTTTGATCCAGCTCTCCATGTTACTCTATCCTGTGCAAGCTTCATCATCTCCCCATACCTGCTGCAGCCTACATCCTTCTGAATCTGCTCAGTGTATTCATCTCTTGGTCTCACTCTACGATATTTCCCCTCCACGCTGCCCTCCAATACTAAACTGGCGATCCCTCGATGCCTCTGAATACGCCCTACCAACCGATCTCTTCATCTAGTCAAGTTGCGCCACATATTTCTCATCTCTCCAATTCCATTCAATACCTCCTCATTAGTTATGTGATCTTCCCATCTAATCTTCAGCGTTCTTCTGTAGCACCAGATTTCGAAAGCTTCTATTCTCTTCTTGTGTAAACCATTTATCGTCCACGTTTCACTTCCATACATGGCTACACTCCATACAAATACTTTCACAAAAGACTTCCTAACATTTAAATCTGTACTTGATGTTAACACATTTCTCTTGTTCAGAAACGCTTTCCTTGCCATTGCCAGTCTACATTTTATATCCTCTCTACTTCGACCATAGTCAGTTATTTTGCTCCCCAAATAGCAAAACTCCTTTACTACTTGAAGCATCTCATTTCCTAATCTAATTCCCTCAACATCACCCGAGTTAACTCGACTACATTCCATTGTCTTCGTTTTGCTATATATAAAATATATGCAATATCAATAGAACTGAACACATGCTACTTATAACTACATACAGTGCAAGAAGCTCAGAAACCTATGAATTAGATACTGTAGCTATACACGAACATTGTAACACTCAGCTTTTACCAGCAAACTTACTGAAAAAATTTCATTTTACATCACATAACTAACATCTTTTAGGTAATGTATCTTTATACAAGCTTAATTTTCATTAGGTTCAGGTTTCCTGTGTGACAACAAGTATTGTGTGATGCACGTAATCTAGGCCTACCTACACTATGTGATCAAAAGCATAGGGACACCCCGAGAAACATACGTTTTTCGTATTAGGTGAATTGTGCCGCCGCCTACTGCCAGGTACTCCATATCAGTGACCTCACTAGTCATTAGACATCGTGAGGGAGGGGAATGGGGCACTCCGATGAACTCACAGGATTTGAACGTGGTCAGGTGATTGGCTGTCACTTGTGTCATATGACTGTACGTGATATTTCCACACTCCTAAACATCCCTAGGTCCACTGCTTCCGATTTGATAGCAAAGTGGAAACGTGAAGGGACACATACAGCACAAAAGCGTACAGGCCGACCTCGTCTGTTGACTGACAGAGACCGCCGACAGTTGAAGAGGGTCGTGGTGTGTAATAGGCTGACATCTACCCACACCGTCACACAGGAATCAGAAACCGCATCAGAATCCACTCCAAGTACTGTGACAGTTAGGCGGGAGGTGAGAAAACTTGGATTTCAAGGTTGAGCAGCTGTTCATAAGCCACACATCACGCCTGTAAATGCCAAACGACGCCTCCCTTGCTGTAAGGATCGTAAACATTGGATGATTGAACAGTGGAATAACGTAGTGTGGATTGACGAATCACGGTGCAGAATGTGGCGATCCGATAGCAGGGTGTGAGTATGGCAAATGCCCAGTGAACGTCATCTGCCAGTGTGTGTAGTGCCAAGAGTAAAATTCGGATGCGGTGGTGTTACGATGGGGTCGTGTTTTTGATGTAGGGGGCTTGCACCCCTTGTCGTTTTGCGTGGTCCTATCACAGCACAGGTCTACATTGACGTTTTAAGCACCTTTTTGCTTCCCACTGTTGAACAATTTGGGGATGGTGATTGCATCTTTCAACACGATCGAGCACCTGTTCATAATGCCCGGCCTGTGGCGGAGTGGTTACATGACAATAACATCCCTGTAATGGACTGGCCCGCACAGAGTCCTAACCTGACTCCTACAGAACACCTTTGGGATGTTTTGGAATGCCGACTTCGTGCCAGGCCTCACCGACCGACATCGATACCTCTCCTCAGTGCAGCACTCCGTGAAGAATGGGCTGCCATTCCCAAGAAACCTTCCAGCAGCTGATCGAAAATATGCCTGCGAGAGTGGAAGCTGTCATCAATGCTAAGGGTGGCCCAACACCATACTGAATTCCAGCATTACCGATGGAGGGCGCAACGAACTTGCAAGTCATTTTCAGGCACGTGTCCGGATACTTTTGATCACATAGTGTAGTATTTGCATCTGAGACTGCTGATTATACAAGATGCTGTGTTAAAAGAAGTAATTATAAATATACTGTACTGTTACGACTGACTTTGGAATTCAACTATGCTATTTTTTTCATTTATTTCAATGTTAGTCGAAACCGTTGTCCTACACTATTAAATGCAAGTAATATTTACTTTAAAGAGGCACGTCATTATCACAATAGTTATTTTCACAAAATTTACTGAAAGTGAGGCATTGTTATTGATCTTTAATGTTCAGATAGCCATAATAGATTATTTTTTGGGGGACACAACGACATACATTAAAGCATCCAAATACTGCACTTTCCGTCTTCAACAGTTGGACCTACAAACTACGGAACGAAAAACAATGTTTACCTATTACATCTTTTGTGTTGCAAAAAGTATGCCTTTATAGCAGTCAGTACATTACAGATTTACTATAAATGTATAGCTTTCACTATGGTTTGTCCAAAAAAAATAGGCTTGCAAACAATGCTCCTTTTAAAAAAAACTTGACCGGCTTGAGGCTGACCACGTGTAATGACGCAGCAAATCTGATCACGAAGTGAGTCAAGATAGAGCAAGTTTGTTACACGGCTATTCTCAAACCAGGAGATGATTTGCACTAATGAATAAAAACTACTTTCCACGCACAAGCGAGAGTTTCTTGTGGGCTGCCAGTTGGCTCCACTGATTTTCATCAGCCATATTCTCCTTCTCGTTCCATCACTCCCTTCAGAAGGAATTCTGTACAGTTTTCCTCCCTTTCTGCCTCAAAACGAAAAGCCGATAGCACAGCACTGAGGCATAATTCTACGTAAAACTTTGAAAATACGCAGCACTTACCGTGCTTCACACACAACGTTTGGGCCCACAATGGCTGCTGATGTCACGATATGTGATTTCAGGCAACTGCGGATGGCAGCAAACGCAGCAGAATAGGGTGGCCATACTTCCCTTTAAGCCGGGTTCCCACCGGGCGTGACACGCTGGAGTGAGATATGCTGTCGTGGGGAACACTACCCGTGTGAACGAAGAGACGTGAGTTTGATGGTGACGTCACGGGCAGGCGTGAGGGCTCACGCTTCATATCAATCGTGTTTTTCAGTTGTGAGTTTGCCTCGTCTGCGGCAGTGTCAGATTACAACATCTAGTGCTACGGACAACAAGATGGCAACTAGTGCCATTAAAGGTCGTGTGATCACGTTGCAAGACGGTGAAACTTTAGAATTTGTGGAACTTTACGCTACTGAGCTGGTCTTGTATGATGTAAACAGAGAAGAATACAGAGACCGAGATGCAAGAATGGCTGCTGCCAAAAGAATTAGTGATGCGCTCCAAATTCCAGGAGTCGGAGCAAAAGAAGTAATTGTGAAATTTAAAAACTCGAGGAGTTCGTATTGTCAGGAACTGTAGAAAAGAATCGAAAGCTAACGGTCTAGAGCTGGCACTGACGAGGTTTACAAACCAAAAATCTTCTGGTTTAACAAGATGAATTCTTTCATTCGCCCATTCGTTCAGCAGCGAGCCACACTATCAAATCTGGTATGTGAAATAAAAGTTTGTTTCCGTATTCGAAATTTTATACATTTTCAAAATTGTTCCTTACATTTACATTATTACAACAGTTTTTACAATGATTATACAGAGTAGTAGGCGTATCATAGGAACTGTACCAGCTTCTTTTAATACAACAATAGCTATACTGTAACAATACATTCTTATGATAAAATATATCTAGCAATGCAATTACTTTGTGACACATACTAATTGAAGACAACCATGTACTAAATAACTGAGCACAATATTGACACTGATGTGCTCTACGGTTCTGTATTTGGACGTCGCCGAGTAGTACATTTTGCCAGGGCACAGCACCTTCATTATTAAAGTAATCACAGTACTTATCCCGAATTCGTTGTGCCTGTCGATGTGGATGTATGTTAAGCGTTTGCAGAAGGTTCTGTAGGCCAGTAATTTCCTCTTGACACCACGATCCAGGGAAAATACGATGGTTTTCATCCTCGAAGTCAATTAAACCTCGTGAGATGTAGGCGGGATTCGTTTTCCGCAGCCAGTTGTGCAACGACCAGCAGGATAGTACTACTTTGTCCACCGACTGTATTTTTAAAGATATTGGTTTTTCAAATACTCTAAATTTACTCACATGTATGCCGAAAGTATTTTCTACAACTCTTCGAGCCTTTGAAACTCGATAGTTGTAGATCCTTTCCTATCGAAACATGTTGCGCCGACTCTAAGGTTTCATCAGATAAGTCTTTAGCGGAAACGCATCATCCCCTACACTAACAAAATCAACACTACCAAGTGAGAGAGAATCAAATATGAGAGCTGATTTCTCAGATGACTATTTATTTACAAATTTATAGATCGATCTTATTTTATTACTCAAACGATTACTTTTTTCTATGCTGGTAATATTTTAAATGATCAATACTATTGTGCTCATCAACCATTTTCGTATTATTGTTTCTTTCTATTCCTTAAATACTTACACCTAGAATACTCGTACATTACTATGTTGAAAATTCAAATAAATAATAAAAGAAAAAGTTGCATACTATATGTTATTGTAACTGCCTGTATGTATTCCATAAGTGCCTTGTGGACCGCTTCGTAGGTTTCAGGTGTAAATTTAGTGCTTGTGTTCTTTGGAACACGATATAAATATTCTAGACTTTTTTAGTCCCCTGTGGCTAAATAGCGTAAAGTTACTTGAAGTTTAATTTTTGCTTTTACTGCTTGTCTCATATTAGTGTCTGGTTTTGAAATCAGACGTGAAACGCGTTCCAAAAGGTAGTCAAACTGCGCACGAGACATTCGTAATAAGATGTTGAAATCTTCAGGATAATGGTTTCTTAGTTCCATGTCAACCAAATTATGTGCCCTCGATGTTCTTTGAAGTGTCCAGTTCCTGACCCACCATCGTCTTTTCTTCCGTTTTTCTTGGGGTTCCACCAACCGGTTCATTCTCTGTGTCAAAACGGTAGCGAAAACCGAACTCAGCACAGCACAGCTCTCGATAAGGAGCTCGTTCACGGCCGGCTTGGCGCGATCAACTGAATTACGCTCTCGTTGACACTTGAACACCGTGTGAACTGTCCACGCCCCACGACTGATGGTTTCCCTCCTGTCGTGGCACAAAAGCGTGGTACACATTCGTGGTCACGCCCCGCGGGAACCAGCTTTATAAAGGGCTGTACCGGTACTGCCCTAGTAAACACTCCACAACTCCAGCGCAGCAACGTGGAGTGCATCTCAACTTACACTGCTGCCAACTTCAGACTTTCTAGCAAAACGGCTTCCTCATGGAATAAAGACGAGACGTGTAGGTGGGACAGTTCCTGGAAGTATTCAACGTTCACCTTTTGCATTATAAACACCACACATACTCTACTTGATAGTGTATCCCTCAGCAGTCTCCCAACAAATTCTCGCACTTTCTGAAATTAGGTGCTAATCATTTTCAACTGTATGAGCCAGCTATACGCTATCAGCAGAACTTGAATTTCTATAAGGGCATTACTTATCTCTAAACAGCAAGGTAGCTACGTCTACATCTACTGAATGCAACTCCAGTTACCTACTCAAAACGGTTTTAGCCCTTCCATTTGGTATAAGTTAATTGCATGCATGTACCGTTCCATTATTCTTCTGACATTATTGAGACAATACTCAGCAGTTGAAGTCGATGGAGTAACTTCTGTGAATGATGTTACTTCCCATGTTTTAGTGTGGGAACAGTCTTTTATAAGTTTCTGTCACATCGTAGTTAAAATAAGACACCTCTTTTAAATTACTTATTTCCAGTTCGTTAATGAAGTTACTATATGTGAACGTGGATTCGACGTACTTCCTTGGTAATCGTATACAATTTCATTGCGAGGAGCAAACGATCTGCTGAGTTGGAAGCAGCCTGACCCCTACTGAAGGAGGCTTGCCACCTATTGATCGGGCCACCACTGTCGAGCACGAGCAGAATCGTGATCAATGGAGGTCAGTGCGCAAAAATGGGTGTCACAACAGCATCCCAAATTAAAGATCACTCTCAACAACACGAGAGACACTGACACCCCAGGTGGACATCCACAATGGTCACTCTGATATCAAACGCAAAAAGGTGGCGTTGGCCAACTGCACAACATGAATGATGGGGGCTACCTGAGAGGATAAAATCAGATCACCTCGAACAGCGAAGATTGTCGAAACAGTGATAACTGGTGAAGTAATGCACCACAAAGAGTAGCTTGCACAGCAGAAGGAAATGAATCATAATATTAGCAACTTCGAAGAAGATAAAAGACACCAAAGACTGAGTCACCTGTGAGACACCATGGCAGACCATTTTGGCTACCATACTGGAAAGGAAAAGATTAGCCCCAGCTAAGGCTGGAACCCGAGAAAAACCCCAAGGTGTAATATTATTTACTTGTCATTTTCTTATAATATCTTCTTTAGGTATACATGTAGCACATATAAATTCATTGTTCCTGTTTTATCTTTAGCTAAACGTATTATTTGTGGATAAAATTTGTAACAGCAGTCTAAAGAAATAACTTAAAATGGTAAGACTGAACAATACCCACTTTTTGCGAGCAAAGGGATATAAATACAATAAAAATAAAAGTTGTTAAAAACCTGTGGCTGGAAAGGGTAGTTAGCATGCTCTCAAACAGCTTATTTTTTCTGTTTTTGTGAATAACAGTTCATATTTCGAGGACATCTATTACGGCAAAAAATATTTCTAGTGAAATTCTGCTCAAAGAAGCTCATATGCATGTTTTAACCAAAACAAACACTTTTGGATTACAGGAGGCCACTCACTGAGAAACAGAAGTACTGAGTTGTTGATAGGCACAAACAAAAGAAAGAAAACTTGCTAGCTTTATGATTTATTCTTTGACGAGCTAGACTAACAAAAACCAAAATTCTCTATCCCACTGAAGTA
The DNA here is from genome assembly GCF_021461395.2 of Schistocerca americana. Lineage (NCBI taxonomy): Eukaryota > Metazoa > Arthropoda > Insecta > Orthoptera > Acrididae > Schistocerca > Schistocerca americana. The sequence goes on along the minus strand of NC_060129.1, from coordinate 206,735,927 downwards.
TATAGTGATGAAACTCGCTTAAAACAGGAAAAAATGCAACAAAACTGGACATACAATGCGTAATTTGCATTTGCAAAACAAGATGCTGAAATAGCAGGCAAGGATTCATATGAATGTCTCACCTGACACTCAGAAAATTCGCAAATCAAATTAATGTCTAGTAAATTCACTCTTCATTATTAATCATAAGTACCACTATGGAGTAAATGGTTTAGGATGTAAGTATTAGATTTTCAATGTTAAAATGGACAATTTTTAGATCTAGCTGTGCTGCTTAGAAAGAAAATGCTGTAGGATAGATTGAATAAAAGTATTCTGTTTGTGGGCCAGTACAGTGAGAAAGATCTCATTAAGTGCAAAGCAGGCAGTACTGGCCTTCTTGGGTTGAACCAAAAACATGCAAACTCTGAGCAAATGTTCCAACAGTAATTAAGTTTCATTGTTGATAATTTAGCCCTGGGTTTTTTTTTTGTCAGTTGGCAATCATTGCCTCATCACTATTTTGTACCTGATGCTAACATGAGTTAATTCACACAAGGTCAGGTGCTGACGCTTCACCCATCTGCTTTGACATGTGATGTCACAGTAAGCCTTGATGTTTTTGAGTCTTTGGGTATGTAGATTGTGTATTGTAGTATTTGGAGGCTCTCTGTTGAGCTGCATGTTTGTTAGTGATTAGTTTGACATGAATTGAATGTTTCATGTTGGTACTGAAAGAATTTGTGCTGGCTTTCTGGTGAGTTACTTTGAAATTGCATATTTTAGCTGATGGTTTCATTTTAATGTTTGGAAATATTAGTGTCATGTGTTTGTTGTGGTCGGAGATTTTATATTTTTCTTTTTTCTTCTGTTGTGAAGAAGATATAAATATTTATGAGTAGCTCAAAGGTTGTTGCAATGGGTATACTTGTTTGCGTATATCGAAATTGGTGGTGGTGGAAAGTCTTCAAGAATTTTCGGGATTTCCTTGTTGTTGTTGTAGTTGTTGTTGTTGTTTTCTTCAGTCCTGAGACTGGTTTGATGCAGCTCTCCATGTTACCCTATCCTCTGCAAGCTTCTTCATCTCCCAGTACGTACTGCAGCCTTCATCCTTCTGAATCTGCTTAGTGAATTCATCTCTTGGTCTGCCTCTACGATTTTTACCCTCCACGCTGCCCTCCAATATTAAATTGGTGATCCCTTGATGCCTCAGAACATGTCCTACCAACCGATCCCTTCTTCTAGTCAAGTTGTGCCACAAATTTCTCTTCTCCCCTATTGTATTCAATCCTCCTCGTTAGTTACGTGATCTACCCATCTAATCATCAGCATTCTTCTGTAGCACCACATTTCTAAAGCTTCTATTCTCTTCTTGTCTAAACTATTTATCGTCCATGTTTCACCTAAGTCGAAACAAGGCCCCGGGAGTAGATAACATTCCATTAGAACTACTGACAGCCTTGGGAGAGCCAGTCCTGACAAAACTCTACCATCTGGTGAGCAAGATTTATGAGACAGGCGAAATACCCTCAGACTTCAAGAATAATATAATAATTCCAATTCCAAAGAAAGCAGGCATTGACAGACGTGAAAATTACTGAACTATCAGATTAAAATGCCACGGCTGTAAAATACTAATGCGAATTCTTTGCAGGCGAATGGAAAAACTGGTAGAAGCCTTGTTAGTGTTCGATAATTGTTGGATTGTTATTGGTAGGTATCATGGGTACTGATGTACCATCATTGTTTAGGATACATTTCTGATATTAGTCATATGAGCATCGTTTGGTCTTTTGTACTGAGAACTTTGCTTTAGGTAGAGTAAGTGAAAGTGTTGTATCTAGGGCTTTGTCTGAACTATGGGTTTGTTGTTGTGGTCTTCAGTCCTGAGACTGGTTTGATGCAGCTCTCCATGCTACTCTATCCTGTGCAAGCTTTTTCATCTCCCAGTACCTACTGCAACCTACATCCTTCTGAATCTGCTTAGTATATTCATCTCTTGGTCTCCCTCTACGATTTTTACCCTCCACGCTGCCCTCCAATACTAAATTGGTGATCCCTTGATGCCTCAGAACATGTCCTACCAACCGATCCCTTCTTCGGGTCAAGTTGTGCCACAAACTTCTCTTCTCCCCAATCCTATTCAATACTTCCTCATTAGTTATGTGATCTACCCATCTAATCTTCAGCATTCTTCTGTAGCACCACATTTCGAAAGCTTCTATTCTCTTCTTGTCCAAACTATTTATCGTCCATGTTTCACTTCCATACATGGCTACACTCCACACGAATACTTTCAGAAATGACTTCCTGACACTTAATTCTATACTGGATGTTAACAAATTTCTCTTCTTCAGAAACGCTTTCCTTGCCATTGCCAGCCTACATTTTATATCCTCTCTACTTCGACCATCATCAGTTATTTTGCTCCCCAAATAGCAAAACTCCTTTCCTATTTTAAGTGTCTCATTTCCTAGTCTAATTCCCTCAGCATCACCCGACTTAATTAGACTACATTCCATTATCCTTGTTTTGCTTTTGTTGATGTTCATCTTATATCCTCCTTTCAAGACACTGTCCATTCCATTCAACTGCTCTTCCAAGTCCTTTGCTGTCTCTGACAGAATTGCAATGTCATCGGCAAACCTCAAAGTTTTTACTTCTTCTCCATGGATTTTAATACCTACTCCGAATTTTTCTTTTGTTTCCTTTACTGCTTGCTCAATATACAGATTGAACAATATCGGGGAGAGACTACAACCCTGTCTTACTCCCTTCCCAACCACTGCTTCCCTTTCATGTCCCTCGACTCTTATAACTGCCATCTGGTTTCTGTACAAATTGTAAATAGCCTTTCGCTCCCTGTATTTTACCCCTGCCACCTTTAGAATTTGAAAGAGAGTATTCCAGTCAACATTGTCAAAAGCTTTCTCTAAGTCTACAAATGCTAGAAACGTAGGTTCGCCTTTCCTTAATCTTTCTTCTAAGATAAGTCGTAAGGTCAGTATTGCCTCACGTGTTCCAGTGTTTCTACGGAATCCAAACTGATCTTCCCCGAGGTTGGCTTCTACTAGTTTTTCCATTCGTCTGTAAAGAATTCGTGTTAATATTTTGCAGCTGTGACTTATTAAGCTGATAGTTCGGTAATTTTCACATCTGTCAACACCTGCTTTCTTTGGGATTGGAATTATTATATTCTTCTTGAAGTCTGAGGGTATTTCGCCTGTTTCATACATCTTGCTCACCAGATGGTAGAGTTTTGTCAGGACTGGCTCTCCCACGGCCGTCAGTAGTTCCAATGGAATATTGTCTACTCCGGGGGCCTTGTTTCGACTCAGGTCTTTCAGTGCTCTGTCAAACTCTTCACGCATTATCGTATCTCCCGTTTCATCTTCATCTACATCCTCTTCCATTTCCATAATATTGTCCTCAAGTACATCGCCCTTGTATAGACCCTCTATATACTCCTTCCACCTTTCTGCTTTCCCTTCTTTGCTTAGAACTGGGTTTTCATCTGAGCTCTTGATATTCATACAAGTCGTTCTCTTATCTCCAAAGGTCTCTTTAATTTTCCTGTAGGCGGTATCTATCTTACCCCTAGTGAGATAGGCCTCTACATCCTTACATTTGTCCTCTAGCCATCCCTGCTTAGCCATTTTGCACTTCCTGTCGATCTCATTTTTGAGACGTTTGTATTCCTTTTTGCCTGTTTCACTTACTGCATTTTTATATTTTCTCCTTTCATCAATTAAATTCAATATCTCTTCTATACCCAAGGATTTCTACTAGCCCTCGTCTTTTTACCTACTTGATCCTCTGCTGCCTTCACTACTTCATCCCTCAAAGCTACCCATTCTTCTTCTACTGTATTTATTTCCCCCATTCCTGTCAATTGTTCCCTTATGCTCTCCCTGAATCTCTGTACAACCTCTTGTTCTTTTAGTTTATCCAGGTCCCATCTCCTTAAATTCCCACCTTTTTGCAGTTTCTTCAGTTTTAATCTACAGGTCATAACCAATAGATTGTGGTCAGAGTCCACATCTGCCCCTGGAAATGTCTTACAATTTAAAACCTGGTTCCTAAATCTCTGTCTTACCATTATATAATCTATCTGATACCTTTTAGTATCTCCAGGGTTCTTCCATGTATACGACCTTCTTTCATGATTCTTAAACCAAGTGTTAGTTATGATTATGTTATGCTCTGTGCAAAATTCTACCAGGCGGCTTCATTTCTGTCCCCCAATCCATATTCACCTACTATGTTTCCTTCTCTCCCTTTTCCTACACTCGAATTCCAGTCACCCATGACTATTAAATTTTCGTCTCCCTTCACAATCTGAATAATTTCTTTTATTTCATCATACATTTCTTCAATTTCTTCGTCATCTGCAGAGCTAGTTGGCATATAAACTTGTACTACTGTAGTAGATGTGGGCTTCGTATCTATCTTGGCCACAATAATGCGTTCACTATGCTGTTTGTAGTAGCTTACCCGCATTCCTATTTTCCTATTCATTATTAAACCTACTCCTGCATTACCACTATTTGATTTTGTGTTTATAACCCTGTAGTCACCTGACCAGAAGTCTTGTTCCTCCTGCCACCGAACTTCACTAATTCCCACTATATCTAACTTCAACCTATCCATTTCCCTTTTTAAATGTTCTAACCTACCTGCCCGATTAAGGGATCTGACATTCCACGCTCCGATCCGTAGAACGCCAGTTTTCTTTCTCCTGATGACGACATCCTCTTGAGTAGTCCCCGCCCGGAGATCCGAATGGGGGACTATTTTACCTCCGGAATATTTTACCCAAGAGGACGCCATCATCATGTAATCATACAGTAAAGCTGCATGCCCTCGGAAAAAATTACGGCTGTAGTTTCCCCTTGCTTTCAGCCGTTTGCAGTACCAGCACAGCAAGGCCGTTTTGGTTATTGTTACAAGGCCAGATCAGTCAATCATCCAGACTGTTGCCCTTGCAACTACTGAAAAGGCTGCTGCCCCTCTTCAGGAACCACACATTTGTCTGGCCTCTCAACAGATACCCCTCCGTTTTGGTTGCACCTACGGTACGGCTATCTGTATCGCTGAGGCACGCAAGCCTCCCCACCAACGGCAAGGTCCATGGTTCATGGGGGGGAGTCTGAACTATTCAAATTTCACTTCACCCACTGAACTATGCGAAATTTGAAACACCATGTTTTAGAGTGGTTGGTTCGTGGTATTGAGGACTTTGTTGGAGTTGTGTAGCTCAAGTGAAAATTGTGTTGAGTTTTTGAATTCTGTGTGAATTACTGGTATTGAGGTCTTCATTAGAGATATATATAGGCCCTGTGAAATTTACAACAGAAATAGTTTTCATTTTTGTAATTTTTATTAAATTTTGAGTATTTTGTGCGTGAATAGTTGGGTGAATAGTTGTTTTGCAGTGATGTCATTATTGCCAGTGGGTGGAAGAAATCACTATTCTTTTGAAATTGTGATTGTTTGTTTGTCATGCCACATTAGTAATGTATATATTGTGAAGTGCTGTGAGAATGCTTAATGTCTTGAAGATGCACCCACAAAATGACAGTTGTTAAACACTCGCATCTATCTCCAGCTTCTCACTTACAATTTGATGCAATATGTGATCAGATTAGCTGGATATGTGCTTCAGCATTTGACAACTTAATATTTGTTCAGATGTAGAAGATTTTACTCATAAGTACTTCATTGCATGTTGATTTGTACCTCATTGGCGACAGAGTGGTGTACTCTACACACAGAATTCATGTTACTAATCAGTACGTGTTTAATACTTTTCTAATTTGACCTGTTGTGACGATATTCTACTTACTATTGATCTTTTCTATACTGCCAGGTTCTATCACAAAGTATTTGATAATTCATTCAGTATACCTTTGATTTATTTTCAGAAACACATCACAAATCCAGTACCACACCAGAACTACAGGATTGTACAACTGAACCTCTTATGCCACCACCCTATATTTTTTTGGGATGGTTACTAAGGATAGGCCATGGTGTATACCAAACATCACTATTTTATATTTTACCATCTGTGCCAAATTAATGTGTCTGTTAATATATTAATGTTAGGGCACTGTCAATAGTATTATCACTGATACACTTTAAGAAGATGAAACAGTTTACATTCCCCTGTGAAAACCCACTATCATGTAATGTTTATTGAAATGGATGACACTTGTACCTCATGTGTTGGAGTTACTGTTGCAATGAATGTGATGTTTTAGTATGACATGTTAAAAACAACTGCAGTAAAATAAATCTGTTTATTTCAAAAGGAGTTATGTCTTTTACATATGTTGTTTTGTCTCATTTTATATGAGTGTGTGTTCACAATCCCTTCTCCCATCCCCACCCAGGGAAAGTAATTACAGAATCATTGCGTAATGTTACATCCTGTGTGTGTATGTCATGGAAGGGGGGGGGGGAGTGCACACACTTTTGAGAATAGTTTATTGGTCCATCCACTAATGATTATAGGTCCAAGGGTAATATTTTTTGACTGAGTTGCTTACATTTCCTCAAAAGTAAAGCTGTGAAAAATATGAAATTAAAATATTTTGTGACTGGGTCTGCATGGAATGCTGAATGTTTTGTTATAATATATACAGTTGCTCAACATTTATTCGATTACTGTGAACTGTTAGACATCAGCAGTACTAGGTACACATGGAATACCTATTAGTGACGAAAATTTCTGCCGGACTGCGACTTGAACCTACATTTCTCTCTTATTGTGAGGAAATATTCCATGAAGTACTGGATTTGCAGTCAGATGTTACTGAACCAGTCTTCCAGCAATGTGAATGGAATGAAGAGATACTGAATATTCATCTGTCTGAGAAACCTCAGCGAAGATTCAGTGTGTATATGCTTAGAATAAAGTATAAAAAGCCAGTTGTAACACACTCAGCCAATGATACACAGCTTCTTATTTGTCATGTGTTCAGTTCTTTTCCTTTGATTCTTTCCACACGTCACCTCTCCTCTGCTTGTAACTTCAGATTGATCAGTCTGTGAGAGTACATAATGGGCTCTGAAAATCAACACTGAGTTCTTCTACATATTTTGTTTGGTTTGTCATTTTGGATATGATATGATCTTGAAGAAATAGAACAAGCAGAAGTAGCAGCTGTTATGACCAGTGCTTGATTTGTGAAAAAGTAGTGGTACCCCCCAATGAACCATGGACCTTGCCGTCGGTGGGGAGGCTTGCGTGCCTCAGCGATACAGATGGCCGTACCGTAGGGGCGACCACAACGGAGGGGTATCTGTTGAGAGGCCAGACAAACGTGTGGTTCCTGAAGAGGGCTAGCAGCCTTTTCAGTAGTTGCAGGGGCAACAATCTGGATGATTGACTGATCTGGCCTTGTAACATTAACCAAAACGGCCTTGCTGTGCTGGTACTGCGAACGGCTGAAAGCAAGGGGAAACTACAGCCGAAATTTTTCCCGAGGGCATGCAGCTTTACTGTATGATTACATGATGATGGCGTCCTCTTGGGTAAAATATTCCGGAGGTAAAATAGTCCCCCATTCGGATCTCCGGGCGGGGACGTTATCAGGAGAAAGAAAACTGGCATTCTATGGATCGGAGCGTGCAATGTCAGATCCCTTAATCGGGCAGGTAGGTTAGAAAATTTAAAAAGGGAAATGGATAGGTTAAAGTTAGATATAGTGGGAATTAGTGAAGTTCGGTGGCAGGAGGAACAAGACTTTTGGTCAGGTGATTACAGGGTTATAAATACAAAATCAAATAGGGGTAATGCAGGAGTAGGTTTAATAATGAATAAAAAAATAGGAGTGCGGGTAAGCTACTACAAACAGCATAGTGAACGCATTATTGTGGCCAAGATAAACACGAAGCCCACGCCTACTACAGTAGTACAAGTTTATATGCCAACTAGCTCTGCAGATGATGAAGAAATTGATGAAATGTATGACGAGATAAAAGAAATTATTCAGGTAGTGAAGGGAGACGAAAATTTAATAGTCATGGGTGACTGGAATTCATCAGTAGGAAAAGGGAGAGAAGGAAACATAGTAGGTGAATATGGATTGGGGGTAAGAAATGAAAGAGGAAGCCGCCTGGTAGAATTTTGCACAGAGCATAACTTAATCATAGCTAACACTTGGTTCAAGAATCATAAAAGAAGGTTGTATACCTGGAGATACTAAAAGGTATCAGAGAGATTATATAATGGTTAGACAGAGATTTAGGAACCAGGTTTTAAATTGTAAGACATTTCCAGGGGCAGATGTGGATTCTGACCACAATCTATCGGTTATGAACTGCAGATTGAAACTGAAGAAACTGCGAAAAGGTGGGAATTTAAGGAGATGGGACCTGGATAAACTGAAAGAACCAGAGGTTGTAGAGAGTTTCAGGGAGAGCATAAGGGAACAATTGACAGGAATGGGTAGCTCTGAGGGATGTAGTAGTGAAGGCAGCAGACGATCAAGTAGGTAAAAAGACGAGGGCTAATAGAAATCCTTGGGTAACAGAAGAAATATTGAATTTAATTGATGAAGGGAGAAAATATAAAAATGCAGTGAATGAAGCAGGCAAAAAGGAATACAAACGTCTCAAAAATGAGATCAACAGGAAGTGCAAAATGGCTAAGCAGGGATGGCTAGAGGACAAATGTAAGGATGGAGAGGCTTGTCTCTCTAGGGGTAAGATAGATACTGCCTACAGGAAAATTAAAGAGACCTTTGGAGAAAGGAGAACCACTTGCATGAATATCAAGAGCTTTGATGGAAACCCAGTTCTAAGCAAAGAAGGGAAAGCAGAAAGGTGGAAGGAGTATATAGAGGGCCTATACAAGGGCGATGTACTTGAGGACAATATTATGGAAATGGAAGAGGATGTAGACGAAGACGAAATGGGAGATAAGATACTGCGTGAAGAGTTTGTCAGAGCACTGATAGACCTGAGTCGAAACAAGGACCCGGGAGTAGACAACATTTCATTAGAACTACTGATGGCCTTGGGAGAGATGAAAATTACCGAACTATCAGTTTAATAAGTCACAGCTGCAAATTACTAACGCGAATTGTTTACAGACGAATGGAAAAAATGGTAGAAGCGGACCTCGGGGAAGATCAGTTTGGATTCCGTAGAAATGTTGGAACACGTGAGGCAATACTAACCTTACAACTTATCTTAGAAGAAAGATTAAGAAAAGGCAAACCTACGTTTCTAACATTTGTAGACTTAGAGAAAGCTTTTGACAATGTTAACTGGAATACTCTCTTTCAAATTCTGAAGGTGGCAGGGGTAAAATACAGGGAGCGAAAGGCTATTTACAATTTGTAGAGAAACCAGATGGCAGTTATAAGAGCCGTGGGGCATGAAAGGGAAGCAGTGGTTGGGAAAGGAGTGAGACAGGGTTGTAGCCTCTCCCCGATGTTATTCAATCTGTATATTGAGCAAGCAGTAAAGGAAACAAAAGAAAAATTCGGAGTAGGTATTAAAATCCATGGAGAAGAAGTAAAAACTTTGAGGTTTGCCGATGACATTGTAATTCTGTCAGAGACAGCAAAGGACTTGGAAGAGCAGTTGAATGGAATGGACAGTGTCTTGAAAGGAGGATATAAGATGAACATCAACAAAAGCAAAACGAGGATAATGGAATGTAGTCAAATTAAATCAGGTGATGCTGAGGGAATTAGATTAGGAAATGAGACACTTAAAGTAGTAAAGAAGTTTTGCTATTTAGGGAGTAAAATAACTGACGATGGTAGAAGTAAAGAGGATATAAAATGTAGAATGGCAATGGCAAAGAAATCGTTTCTGAAGAAGAGAATTTTGTTAACATCGAATATAGATTTAAGTGTCAGGAAGTCGTTTCTGAAAGTATTTGTATGGAGTGTAGCCATGTATGGAAGTGAAACATGGACGATAACTAGTTTGGACAAGAAGAGAATAGAAGCTTTCGAAATGTGGTGCTACAGAAGAATGCTGAAGATAAGGTGGGTAGATCACGTAACTAATGAGGAGGTATTGAATAGGATTGGGGAGAAGAGAAGTTTGTGGCACAACTTGACTAGAAGAAGGGAGCGGTTGGTAGGACATGTTTTGAGGCATCAAGGAATCACAAATTTAGCATTGGAGGGCAGCGTGGAGGGTAAAAATCGTAGAGGGAGACCAAGAGATGAATACACCAAGCAGATTCAGAAGGATGTAGGTTGCAGTAGGTACTGGGAGATGAAGAAGCTTGCACAGGATAAATTAGCATGGAGAGGTGCATCAAACCAGTCTCAGGACTGAAGACCACACCAACAACAACAACAACCAGTAACCGTGACCTACCACCAAATGTTTCTCATTAATGTCTGTAAAACATTATTTTAATGGTTTTTTATCAGAGGTATCAGTATGGTATGCTATCACAAATCAAGCACTGGTTATAACAACAAAAGCAATTGCCTGGTTTAAAATAGTCACACTGACAGTACCTGGATTGCTTTGTCATATCACAGCAATAAAAAAGGAAGTTAGTTTGACAATTAGACAACATATATTCAGTATCTCTGCTATGTGGTGAGTAGCAACTACCCTTTTCATAACATTGTCACTATTACGTAATGGATTTTCCATTGTCTGAAGGTTAGTGTTTATTGTACCATTGGCCACAGGAGTAAGGACAGACTATCAGGATTCTACCAACAGACAGAGCTTATCTCTTACTTTGTGGTCTCCATCGAGATGGACACAATCATCCTCAAGGCTATTCACATCAGATCAGTGGCTGAGTAGCAGGCAACAGCATATTGCCTCAAACTGAATTAGTGATAAGTAAAGAAAATAAACAGAGAGGAAATTTGTTCAGTGCATAAACTTGAAACTGATATTCAGTTGACAGATTTTTTTACCAAAAGTTGGCTTACACTACACAGTGTTTTCACAGTAGAAGTTTTCTTCTTAATTGAAAGTCATGACAGTTTCTGTTCATCATTATGTTTGAGAATTATTCCCAAACTATATGTACATATAAAAAAGCTTTTAGTCATGACTGAAGTATAGTGAGTTTGATTTCGTGGCTATTATTTATTTCCATTTATCTGCTTTCCTTTACTGATTTTCTCCAGCTGCCATATGTGACACAGCTGTTTCTGTCAGAATGATGGATTTTCATTCCCTTACAATCCAAATGTCAAAAAGGTAAAAAAAAAAAAAAATATGGAAATTCCTTATAAATTGCAAAAGAATGAAATACTGCATAACTGGAGCTTTAGTAGTTATGCGAGGCTATTTGTCTGTATGGAGGCTGAGAATCTGGAAGATTGCAGCGAAGTGCAGGAAGGCTTGCAGAGCATCAACAATTGGTGGAGTGCCTTGCATTGTGAATAACTGTCAAGGCAGATCTCCATGTTGATGCACCACTTTCTAGTGAGCAACAGTTTTTTAGTTGTGCCATTAATTTCTCTTCTTACCAGATATATTCAGTGCCACCTATTTAGTTATCCGGTATACCCACACAATCCTCACCATTCTTCTGTAACCCTACATTTCAGACGCTTTATTCTTATGCAAATTAATTTTCAGGTTGTGTAAACACGTACATTATCACCCTAAATGAACACTGACGTTAACAAGACTGAATACGTGTTTTGTTGTGATGACTGATCTGTAGTGTAACCAGAGGATTAGGTTAGGGTGGCTAGGTGACAGTTGAGTCATTTGTGGCCAAGCTGAAGTGTGAAAGCAGTGTGCTAAGAGTGAAGTATTGTCCCATACCTGTGCAGACAGTATTGTACGGGTGGGTACAGTGGAAGTGGTGGGGGTTTCATTGCGTGTGAACACTATCTGGCAGGGGAGATTCAGTTCAATGAATGAGTCCTGCTCAAAAGCAGAACTCCTAAGCTACACTTAGTGAGTCTGCAAAAGATCTCACGGACATCTCACCCCAGTATGACTAATAATATAACTGACTGAAGTGGCTAATAAGAAAAATCACTCCATTAACAATTAATGCAACTGCTGATAGTGTACTAAGCACACTGCTCAGCAGATTACTGCATACTAAGATGGTCACCCCCTCGTAACAAAAAGGTAGTCACACCTGGGGCAGTGTGGCTGCCAAGCTATTTTGAGCTAGATGTAACATATTGATCTGCAGAGCAGCATGATGTCTATGTTCATGCCATATTTAGTGCACTTTTTGTTATAAAAATGAAGTGCAAGGTAAATTCAGAAAGCACATACAGGTTAACAAACAACTATCTTGTGAGTGCACGACATGCATGGTACGTATTGTAAAAAAATAAATAAATAAATAAAAAATAAAAAAAAAGAATGTCATACTGTCATTTAACCACATACATTGTACATAATCTATTTTATTTCAAGATAAATAGTTGAGGACATCTAACTGGTACATGACTTCAATATATCACTGTTTGTTTATCTTCCATGCAATGACTAAAAATTTAAATATTACTTGCTTTGGTCATGTTTTCATTTTTATTGTTACTGTTACAAATTTGTAGAGAAATCCATGAAAAAGGAAACAATTACAGTCCTTTCATAGGACAGTTTTACAAATGTTCAATTATATTAGTAGGACATTGCAAAAAACAAATACACAGAATTTGGATGAAAACAAAGAAGTCATTGTATGAGAGTCTGCCAGAACAAGAAGGAAACAGTGATCTTTTTATGGGTGGTTCTGAGCAAATTACTTTGCTGGGAGCATCTGGATTCAATGCAATCCAGGAGCTAGCTGCTGCTGTTTGTATGCAATGTCCTTATAACAGAAGACTATGTATAAAGTGGAGACAATGATGTGCTGCTGTCTGAGAATCCAGCTTTACCCCTTTGTGGTGATGATTCACAATTACTCTCATTAAAAAATAAAATTGGTATTCTTAGTATTCCATCAGGTGTACACAAGAAGACTACATTATGTGTTAATAAACACCGGCTCAGTGAAGATAAGCTACAACTGTACATATCATGGGGGATGGTCCTGGCATACTGCAGCATATCGAGCTGGGATCCACCACCTGCTCTAATTACACCCCAACTACTACCAATAAATTTTTCTCTTCTTTCTGTCTCTGGGTGGCTTTTGGTTCTGATTTTCAGTAATATTTGTATGTGATGTAGGCATAAATCTGCCCATTTGTTATTTAGTTCAGGTTTCATTGTTACAGTTGTAGTCTCAGCGTCTGACAGCAAAAATACAATTAGTTTTGTTTAAAACTGTGTTAATTAAAGGTTATGTCTGATTAAAAATTTTAATAAAGTAAATAGCAGTGAAAATATTTTGAGGTAATTGAGCTAATAAATAGATTTGGTAGCATTCCTACTTTTCATTAACATAGTTAAAATTTTGTGGAAAAAATTAACTTACAAGATAATCATCATTAAATTTCAGAAGTAGACACATTTTACATTGCAAATTTTGACTCTGTGCTTATTAGATTTCATCTCCGAGTGGTGTACTTCTATTACTCCAGTTTTTGTGTACACGGTGGTTTACTTCATTAACTGATTAGTTATGAAAATTGTGTAATCTTCCACGATGCTCAGCATTGCGCTCGTACCTGTAAATGGATTGGTTCCAATGCGGATGCATAAAATGATTCCACATACTATTCCAAAGTCCTAGATCACTACACTTTTTACAGACCAAATTATTGTTAATAATTATAGTCTATACTGAGTAGTATATTTTTTTCATATGACGTAAAGAAATTGGTCATCATCCAACAATTGGACCTTGAAGACAACATATGAAAAGTGAGACCAAAATTGTGGCGGTGTGTACATTTTCGAGCAAACACCATCCTGAACTGATTACGATTTTCCACTTTATGACTTCAGAATGGTGTGCTACTGAAGAGGTCACATAGAAGTGACTACATAATTGTCCCATGGGGCTTATCCTGTAATAGACGCAAAATCTGACCCACATCACAACACACTCCAGTCCTGTCCCTGACGTCTCCCATCGCATGGAAGGCAGGGGAAAATGTGAAAGCAGTCATGTGATCTACACAGTTATCTGCAGCCACTTTCTGTCACACTACACGGTCATGTCCACTGCCAAGTTGTGTCTCCAAATGAATGGCCAATGCCAAACTGGCCGAGAGACAGCCGGATCACCCATTTGCCGAGCATGCCACCCGACACGATATGCTCGAATTCAGTGACTTCTTCACTGACTGGATTCTTTCCGCCCACACCACCACCCTCATCTTAACCTTCCCTGCTCCCACTGACATTCTCCGGCCCTACACAAATTCTACCCCACCGGCACACTGTCAATATGTTTCTCCCTTCTCTACTTTACTCCACTTCCCCCACAGCCCCAGCATAGCCTGCAGATGCTGCAACTAGCAGCTCACTAGCCTGTCTCTACTATGTCCCAGCATCCTCCACTCTCTCTCTCTCTCTCTCTCCTGCTCAGTTTCATTTTTCCATTTTCTAGATTCGTCAATGACTCTAAAATATTGTTGTGCACATTTCACAAGTGGGATTTCAAAATGTTTAAACAAACAATTTTTGTAAGTTCTACCTAAGTACACAAAATGGACATAATTTGATTTTCATTGTAAGTGTCAATCACTCATAGTGATATCTCAAACTGAGATCATGATTTAATGTATAGTTTACTGCAATAGGTGTGCAACTGGTGCCACTTGCAGAATAGTAAGATTCAGTTTTTGGATTCTGCTATCTCTCAATTGTACAATCACAGTTCTTTTATTTTGGACTATGCAGTACAGTACTGAGAAGTTCACAATCCATGGTGCTTATTCACTACCTCTATAAATTTCAGTTACTGCTCTTAAAATGTCTTGCCAGGCTGTTCTGCCACTTGCGTTTATTCATAAATTTTTGTTTGTCTGAAGTAATGGTATTGTGATCAGATATCTCATTACACATATTTCATTAATCCTAATGGTACATGGAAAATAAAAGGTAACTGTGAAAGTAAATACCTTTTTTATGTTTTCTTGTATCGTGTCCTGACATGAGGTCCTTCCTACGCAAGATTATACCTACTTAACCCAGAGTCCTTTTTTGTTACTCTTTGTCTTAGGTACATATCACAAAATATTTATGCTGGATAGCACCTTTGTGGATGTAGATCAGCTGCAACTGTTACTGCTCTCATTTACAACAGCAGTGTTCTGTTACTGTGTGTACTAATCCATAGAAGTACTAGTATTATTACATGCTACCACTTTGTCAAAAGGAAGGAATTATGACTGATCCAAGCGCTATAATGCTTATCCCTGAATTAATTAAAATTTTGGTGATTAACACAAATTGAATTCAGTATTAATCATCTGAGAAAGATCATTTTAATCCAGAAAGTTATGCAAATGGAGTGAAAGGTTTCATGTACTTTTTTATTTATTCTGTTTAGCCTTCAGCAGTATAACACTATTTAGCCAAGGTTCCCTGTACTTGGAATGTGTTTATTGTTTATGGATTCATCGCCTCAACCAACTCATTGCATTAGTATGTAGACTACTCCATAATTTAATTGTAAGATATGCATATTAACACTATGTGTAGGTATCTATTCCCCATTTGAAATTTTAGTTTTCCTTAATTTGCTTGATGAACCTATAATTTACTTAACAGTAACTCTTACAGTCATATCTTGTATATGAAGAATAGAAATATTTACAAAATGGACTCAATCGTCATATGATTTTTTTTTTTTTCTTTATTGTGATTTTAACACCTTATACAAAGGCGGGCTGTCAGCAGCACAATACGCCACTCTTCAGCCTTGAGTGTTACAACAAGTAGGACATAAAGGTGGCACAGAGTAGACAGTAAAAACGGTGGGCAAAAAATGTAGACACTAAAAATCGAAAAAAAAAAAACATGGAGCCGTTCACGCTGGACGCGAAACATCACTAACACTGGGCGACACGATGCACAGAACATGGATGATGGCGACGGCACGTGAACGGTGGGGGCGTGACGGCGAACAACACTACACACAAACGAAGGCACACACACGAAACACTGACGGCGGTGATCTCTGGCGTGCGAATGTTCACTGAGCGTGTGCGAGTCCGGTGACCTGCCAAGAGGGGTGGAGGAGGAAGGGGAGTGGGAGAGCGACAGGGTAGAGCAGAGATGCCACGATCGGTGGAGAGGGAGGAAGGGGGAGTGAAGCCCGGTGTAGTGGGTGGAGGGAGGGGCTGGGTGAAAAGGAAAGGGAAGGGATGGGAAGGGAAGAGAAGGGAGGGAGTGAATGCCCAGGCGTATCGAGGCCGTTATTACGCCCAAAGGTTCTGGGTACTGATTTCTCAGAATGTGTGCACCCAAATTGCTTCAAAATGTAATCACATGTCAGTTCTAGTATAATATATTTGTTCAATGAATACTCGTTCATCATCTGCATTTCTTCATGGTGTACTAATTTTAATGGCCAGTAGTGTATTTGTCTCCCAGAACGTGAATGTATATTGAATCCCCCTCTATGGGTATCAATATAAAGCCATGTGAAGAGCTACAATGGTATAAAAAAACGTGTGCTGCCAGTCCGTAATTTGCCACAGAATAGCATTCCGTAAATTTCACCTCAGCTCTGCGCATGCGCGTGGAACCGCCGGCGACTGCTTAAACGAACCTAAAACCGTACGCCGCCAATGCAACTCGTTTTCGGCCAATCGCGAACCGTAGACGGCGAGAAGAGACGGGGCTGAAAGGATCGCCGTATTATCTGAGGCAGCGTCTTTGGCTGACATCTGTTGGCAACGCCGAACAACTCTACCGTATTGAAGCGCTGCATATTTCACTTCGCGTTGACAAGTTCAACACGAAAACGTTCAAATTAACATTCATTTTAGCAGGTATATCACTTGCTTATTCGTAGTTTGCTAACAAAATAGCAATAAGCGCCCATGTATTTTTATTATCTGTGAACAATATACTTCATACCCACAAATTTTCTTGGTAAGGTGTGCTATACATATGGTAACTTGCCACAAATGAGTATTCCTCGTCGCCAATATATGTAGTGTTGGTATGTTGGTAAATTTGGCTGATCTCCTGCGGTACACCGTAAGGTTACCGCCCTTCGATAGTGCAATTTTCGCGCTAATCGAAGTGTTAGGGGTTACAGGTGCCCGCCAGCCAGCCAGCCAGCCAGCCAGCCAGCCAGCCCAGCAGCAGCAGCAGCAGTTTCCCGGTCCCGGCCTGCAGCAGTGGTCCCGCCGCCAGCCAGCCAGCAGCCCTCCGGTGCCAGCAGCAGTCCAGGCAGCAGCAGTCCCGGCAGCGGCAGCCGCAGCCGCAGCCGCAGCCGCCGCCGCCGCCCCGGCCCCGTCCGCGGCAGCAGCGTTCCTGCCTCTCGCCGTCGCCGTCGCCGTCGCCGTTCACCGTCGCCGTTCGCCGTTCGCCGTCGCCGTTCGCCGTCGCCGTCCGTCATCCCCAAGTGTGTGTCCTGTCCTTTTAGTGCTGTGTTTTTTCTTTCTTCTCCTTGTCGTCATGTCTGCCCCCACCACCACCGTCACAACCACCACCACCGCCATCGTGTATACGTCCCCTTCCGCCGCCTCCACCACTATCACTTGGTGTGCCCAGTCCCACCCCCCTCCATCCATCCCTCCCCTCCTCTCTATCCCTTCGCCCTCGCTTTTTGTCGCCCCCTCTCCCGCCTCTTCCTCTCGTTCTGATCCCTTCCCCCCACTCCCCCAGCCTGTCACTGCCGCTCCGGCTCGGGTGGTGGCCCGTCGGGCCACTGCCCACGCCCAGCTCTCCCCGTCGCCATCGCCGTCACCGCCGCCGCCACCACCACCACCGCCATCTTCATCGACTTCCCCGTCGCCGTCACTGCCACCTTCGCCTGCACCGTCACAGTCATTATCTCCGGCGCCGACTGCTGCGTCCGTGCCGGGACCTGCCCCTTCCCGCCACCTCCCCATTGTTCCCGTCCCTCTTATCACCACCCGCCCATCTGCCGCTGTCAAACGCCCTAGTGCCGCCCCCACTCCCTCTGCTCCTAAAAAGGCTCCACCCCGCCCCCCATCCCCACCCCAAAATGCCATGGACGTCTCCCCACCAGGCCCCGCTCCCTCCTCCTCCTCCTCCTCCTCCTCCTCCCCACCCGGTCTCTACAAATATCTCCTGTCCCGTCCCGATCCTTCATTCCTCGAGGCCCGGAATCTCTCCCTCCTCCTCCGCCAACATTTCCCTGGCGCCCCCATCTCTCTCCTTACGCCCAGACGGGATTCCGTTCTCATCTCCTCTCCCAGCCCAACCCTCCATACTGACATCCTCTCCCGCCTCCCCATCACCCGTTTTGGTCCTAACGCCTCCCTCACCCCTGCTCCCTCCCCATCTCCTACCCGCCAACTCCAACCCCCGCGTCGCCCGCCGACCCTCACCGCCGTGATCACTCGGCTTAGCCCGTCGATCACGGAGGAGGAGGTGTTGGCGGAGCTGAAGGCCCATCCCACCTTGGAGGTGCGGGCAGTCCGCCGCATTTTTAACGCGACAGGCCCCACCCGCCTTCTGCGGGTGTTCTCTGAGGACGCCCATTCCATTGACCGTCTCCTGAAGGAGGGTGCCCTCCTCTTCAATCAGCGGTACAAAGTCGACCCCTCCCGTTCCCCCCCTCAATCCCTGCGCTGCCAGAGATGTCTGCGCTACAATGCACACACAACAGCCGAGTGCCGCGAGGCCCCCACCTGCCCGCATTGTCGCCAAGCGCACTTCCTCCGGCAGTGCCCCAACCTCCAATCCCCTCCCTCCTGTAATACCTGCAGCCTCCCCCACCCTACCTACTCCCAAAAGTGTAAAGCCCGGCCCCCTCCCACCACCCCTGAACTCACCGTCCCTGTCCGTCCCCTGGACGCCCCCACCCCTCCTGGCAATTCCCTTCGTCCACCCCCCACTGCTGAGGACATCATCAGGTTCCTCACCATTGTCCTCCAAAACGTCCATCCCTTTCAGCGCCCCCACACCCTCCAACAGATCTCCCTCGCCGCCCGTTCCATATTCCACCTTAAAATGTACGCCACCTATTCCAATAACCAGGCCCATTTCACCTTCTCCCGCCTTGACACCCTCGTCTAAATCCCTATCATGGCGCGACAGCATCGTATCCTTTTCCACAATATCCGCTCCCTTCCCGCCAACAAGAACCTCTTCCTGCACACCCTTGCTACCCACCGTGTGGATGCCTTCCTCCTCAATGAAACCTTCCTCCAACCCCACCACTCCATCCACACCTCCCCCTATCTCCTCCACCGCTCCGATAATCCCCTCCCAGTTGCGCGTGGCGGAGTTGCCATTGGCCACCACCGCCAGATCCCCGTTCGGCTCCAACCTCTCCTTCCCGACCCCACCGAACACCTGATCCTTAGTCTCTTCTTCCCTGGCCTTACCGTTACCTGCGCCACCATCTATGTCCGCCCTAACGCCCCTCTTCCCTTGGACTTCCTCTCCCACATTGACCGTACCTTCTCCTCCTACGTGATCGCCGCCGACCTCAACATCCATAGTCGTTCCGCCGCCCAGTTACGGCGGTGGCATCGGTTCCTCTCCTCCCTTCAAGGCGACCTCATTCCCATCCCCCAGCACACCCGTCCCGAATCCAACTCCACTCCTGATGTTATCCTCTCCTCCCCCAACCTCCTTGGCCGCATAACGGTGGATGTCCTGGAACCTATTGGTAGCGACCATCTCCCTGTCCTCCTCACCGTATCGGACGGTCGTCGCCCTCGCCCCGACCCTCGTACTGATCCTCCCCCTAAGTATGTCCACGATTATTCCCGAGCCGACTGGAATGCCTCCCGGGATACCCTCTCCACCCAGGTCGATAGCCATCCTCTCACCTACCACCACCCTGACGATGTCACCCATGCCGCCTCCTTTCTCCAGCAGACCTTGTCTGAGGCCGTGGAGGCCCACGTTCCTACTGTCGCCATCCACCCCCACCGTCCTACCTTACCCCCGCAGGCCGTTCTCCTCCTCCGTGAATCCCGTCGTCTCTACCGTGCCTTCCTCCGCACGCGTGACCCGGACACACTACGACGCCACCGGCAACTCCAGCGACACGTTCGTAATTTGCTCGCGGCTAAGAAACGCCGGGACTGGCGACAGACATGCACCCGTTTAAATGAAACCCTACCAATCAACTCGTCCAAGTTCTGGTCGGCCTTCCGTCGCCTTACCGGAACTAAACCCTCCCCCTACTATCCTCTTCTCCACGATGATCACCCCTTCCCTGACGCCCTTAGTAAGGCCACTCACTTTGCCTCCTACCTCTCCGATGTTTTCTCCATCCCCGATGATCCCCAGTTCGATTACTCCCTCTTCCCGGATATCCGCGATCGAACTGACACCTCTGTCCCTCCCCTCGCTCCTGGTTTCCAGTACTTGGACAACATTACACACACGGACCTCAATACCCCTATCACTACACAGGATCTCATTGATACACTCCGCACAAAACGCAACACCGCTCCTGGTCACGATCGTGCCACCTACCGTCACCTTCGTGAAGCTCCTGTCTCTTTCCTCTCCACCCTGGCCAGGCTCTACAATGTAGTCCTGTCCACCGGTTACTACCCCGACCTGTGGAAAACCTCCCGCATCCTCATGTTCCTTAAACCTGGAAAACCGCCGTCCGCCGTCTCCTCTTACCGTCCTATCAGCCTTACCTCGGTCTTCAGCAAGGTCCTGGAATCTATCCTCACCCGCCGCATCCACCAGCATCTCCGCCAGAACCGCCTCCTTCCCGTCACCCAGTGTGGCTTTCGGCCATCCTTCTCTTCCGACGATCTTCTCCTTCACCTCACTCATCTCCTTTCCGAACAGCTCAATTCCCGTCGCTCCGCCATCTTCCTCTCCCTTGACCTCGAACGCGCTTATGACCGCGTCTGGCATTCCGGTCTCCTCTTCAAGCTCCAAACCTTTGCCCTTCCCATTAACTACGTCCGTCTGATCGGTTCCTTTCTCTCCCGCCGTCCTTCCTATGTCACCATCCATAACACAGATTCCTACACTTTTTTTCCCTCCGCCGGTGTGCCCCAAGGCTCCGTCCTCTCCCCCCTTCTGTACCTTTTGTACACGGCGGACATGCCGCCGCCGTCACCCCCCGTCCACCTTCTCCAGTTTGCCGATGACACTGCCTTCCTTGCTCTTGCCCCCACCCTGCAACGCTCCCACCGCCTTCTCCAATCCCATCTTGACCGCTTCACTGCTTGGTGCAACCAGTGGTTGCTTAAGGTCAATCCCTCCAAAACCCAGGCGATCCTTATAGGCAAAACCACCCCTTCCTTCCGCCTCCTTGATTTTTATCTCACCGTCTATGGCCGTCCTATCGCCCTCACTCCCACCCTTCAGTACCTTGGCGTCACCCTCGACCGTCGACTCTCCTGGACTCCCCATCTCCGGACAATCCAAGCCAAGGCACGTTCCCGACTCCGTCTCCTCAAGCTCCTTTCCGGCCGAACGTGGGGTCTGGACCCCTCCACCATCCTCCACACCTATAAGTCCCTCATCCGCCCTATCCTTTGTTACGCCCATCCAGCCTGGATCTCCGCCCCCCCTTCCTTTTATAAATCCCTCCAAATCCTTGAACGCCATGCTCTCCGCCTTGCCTATCGCATCCGTCTCCCCTCCCCCACGCGGATCCTGTATGATCTTATCCCCTTCCCTCACCTCCTCCTCTTCCTCGAAAGGTTACGAATCCTCTACACCTCCCGTAAACTCGATCCTCCTCACCCACTCGTCTCCCCGATCCTCTCCCACCCCCGCCCGCTGCCGCGCCTGTACTCTCATGTCCCACCCGGTCTCCATCTCTCCACCCTCCTTACCCTCTCCCAAGGTGGCTTCCGCCAGCTCCCCCTCCCTGATGGTGCCCTCCTCCCCTCCATCTACCCCTCCTACCAACTTTGATCCTCCCGCCCTCCTCCCGTGCTTGCTCCTCCGGGCACCCTCCCTCCCTTCTCTTCCTTTTTCCCTCCCTCCTCCTTTTCTCTCCCCTTCTCCCCCGGGCCTCCCCTCCCCTGTACCTCTCCCTCTTGCCCCCGTCTCCCCCGCCGTTGGCATCCTCTTCTCCCCTCTCCCCCCACCTCCCCCCTGTTCCACTCTTGGCAGGTCCCCGGACTCGCACACGCTACGTGGACTTTCGCGCGCCGGAGATCGCCGCCATCAGTGTCTTGTGTGTGCCGTCGTGTTTCGTGTTCAGTGTTTCCCGTCACGCTCCGTTGTTCACCAGTGCCATCGTCTTCTTCAGTGTCTGTGCGTCGTCTCAACAGGTTGCAGTGTGGTTTCTCGTCAAGTGTGAACGGCTCCGTGTTTGTCTCTCTGTGTCTCCTATTTTATCGCCCACCATTTTGTGACTTTTCTGTTTTTCTCCTGTTTCTTGTGCTTCTTTCGCATTTGGCTGAAGAGCAGCGTAGTGTGCTGCTGCCAGCCTGCTTATTGTATAGGCATTAAAATGACAATAAAGTAAAAAAAAAAAAAAAAAGTTGGTAAATTTTTGGACGGCTCCGATATTTATATCGGAGCCTGCTAGTGTAATTTAAATGGTGATACGATGACGATGGAGGCCCTCATGCGTCAAATGCATCGCACGGGTTGACATTAGTTACAGTAGTGGAATTGCCGTACTTAGGTGTGTAGCCAGGAACTTCCTCGGTCGATCTTTAGTTTAGTTCTTTGAATTTCAAGCATACTTTCCAACTTAATGTTTTAGGGTATTACTTCGACTGTACTCCAGGTTTATGTGGACTAGATGTAAACAGCGCAGCGACGTCGACCAAAGCAGGGTGCTTCACGTAAAAATTCTTCCCACGTTTCGTCTTTCCCAGTGGAACTCTCGAATTATGACGAAAAGTGATGCTTAGATGCCAAGAATATGTGCTTTGGTACCATCTGGGACGACGTCAGACTGTCCGTTGCACTCAAGATTTCTTTATTTTTTTTTTTTTTTCCAGGTTAGTGCGAATGCCATCCCGATTTTCAAAAATTATGCGCCAGAAGGTCGTGCTTTTTTATGTAATTTAGTTATTTATTAACGTTACAACATAGCATCTTTACAACAACGCATGAAAAAGAGATGTAATTGTGAGTGCATGTCAATATTATACAGAATCGAAATCCTTGAAAAGAAAACAGAATTAAAAACAAAGACAATTGTAAAGTGTGACAAATTATTCACAGAGCACTTTTGGCAACTATCCTAAAGATACGTGTATAAGTTGTGAAATTTAAACGAATTGAAATAAGTGTATCATATAGCAAAGTAAAGAGAAAATGGACAACTCTAACGAAAAATGGGAAACAAAATGGATACTTTGGAAATCCAAGCAAGCAGAAGACGGCAGGAGGTGTATGGAGGAGGCTGCACGTAGTGTACAAGAGTGACGCGAGAGAGCAGCAGGTGGGCGCAGTGGAGAGTAGCCGGACTCGAGTAGTACGGACTGCCACCGACAGATGGTAGGCGCGAGCTGCAGCGCATGATCTCTGTATAGGGAAAGTATGGCCGCCTGCTGATTCATTGACTGCTGCAGAGTATATAGCCGTGGCCCGTGTTTATTAAAGCTCACTTAGCTCTCTAATGCAGTGCTAAAACTGATCAGTGGCTTCAAACGGAACATGTCGGATATTTTTCTACAAAAAATTTCAACAAATTAAAGCTAAATGAGTCGAAATGCATTTGTTGTGGGGACCATAACAGTTTTTTGCCTGCTATTCTTTATTAATAGCGAAAGCAGATTTCGCAGTTTGTGATACGGTATCGTGTTTCAACATCTCTTTTCGTAATTAGCGTTAAATTGATCCTACCCAATAGTCAGGACAAAAGGAAACCAATATTATGTCGCAAGTGCAGGGTAAAATCAATCGCTAATTTAAAGCTCTATATCAACTTACTTCTTGTTCCTGCTACTCCGTAGTACGAAAATTCGCCAAATGTCTCTTTTGTTATACGAAATAAAGCATTGCATTCATATATAGTAAATAGAATCGATAAACGTGCCTTTATGATTACGCATGCTGTATATTTTTGTCAGGTCTACCTCACAAAATATTTTCTGCATATTCTTCTTCATGGCATTAGGAGAATGGTTACGAAAGTACCAGAGAATACAATATTTTTGAAATTTGTTCAAATAAAATTAGTCGTATCATCAAAAGTAGGCTGTAGAAAACGGTAACAAGTCTACTCTTTATTAGTATACTACAGATCTTCGTCAACGTTGCACCAGAAATAATAGTCTCCCAGTAAACGTTAATGTTTACTGAAAGTAAGGTTGTACTTGCATCGTGCCTAAATGTTATCTTTTTTTACTTTTTTATTGTGTTGAAGAAAGTACAATTTATTGTTGTGAGCACCCCAAATATACGTTTAAACCATACTTTACAGTCAGTCATGTCAAATTTTTTACGAGTCATTATAACTTTGTACGGTCCCACTCACTATTTTTTGTTTTATCTGCTAGCAGAGGCAGTTTTGTCTCTAAGACTCCTATTTTGTTATTAAATTATTATTTAACCATCCTATTACCTCTTCTGACTTTTCTTTGCTGTTCAAATGGATTGGAAAGCAAGTAACAGAAATGTAAAAGAAGACAAAAGGCCAGAAATGACTAAAATTAACTGAATGGTTAAGTCGAGTTCCTGCAATCTTTCCCATTGGGACCAAGATAAACCCAAAACCAAGAAAATATATAAAAACTCTAGCTGCAGTCTTCAGACATTGAAATTGAAATAATGAGCCTGG
Organism: Schistocerca americana; assembly: GCF_021461395.2. Classification (NCBI taxonomy): domain Eukaryota; kingdom Metazoa; phylum Arthropoda; class Insecta; order Orthoptera; family Acrididae; genus Schistocerca; species Schistocerca americana. Next base: position 206,711,197 of record NC_060129.1, on the reverse strand, counting down.
AGATGCTGCTGATAGTAGCATGAAATTAGCTGAATTAGGTGTAAACAGCAGTCTCACAGGGAACTTATAAACGTCATTTCTGTCACTACCAATAAGGGAACATGGTTCTAGGCTTGCTGATAGATTTGTTCGTTAAATTTTCATTTAGGCCTATCTTTGAATATAGCTTCCAAATAAATGATTTGTCATTAGACTGTATGAAGGTAAATCATAAGCTGGAAAAGTCACTGCAGCAGATATTTAAGGCAAGTATATCTCATTTAAAATAAGTTGCAATTGCAGGACCACGAAAGGAAAAAAGAAGTAGGTTTTGGCTTGAAAGCTAAGATGGAGTGTTGTACTGTAAAGACAGTGTATTAATAGAAAAGCTGAATCTCGCCCAATACCTGTTAACAGAAAGGGGCGTGGTCCATAATATCAGTGAACATCTACACTCAATATCTGAAAATGTTTGACGGAATGTATTTAAAAATGGTTCAAATGGCTCTGAGCACTATGGGACTTAACTGCGACGGTCATCAGTCTCCTAGAACTTAGAACTACTTAAACCTAACTAACCTAAGGACAGCACACAACACCCAGCCATCACGAGGCAGAGAAAATCCCTGACCCCGCCGGGAATCGAACCCGGGAACCCGGGCGTGGGAAGCGAGAACGCTACCGCACGACCACGAGATGCGGGCGAATGTATTTACTACATGGTGTTACTGAAAGTGTTGTTCTACTTTGAAGACAATGTGTGCACTATTATTTGTAATACGTGTCATTAAAAACATCCTGAAGGAATGTGTTATTTTACATTTATACCCCATTAGCTTAATAACTGTTAATAACAGGCCTATATAGATATCCTTAAATTTCAATATAAACCTGCATTACTCAAATAGAACAATTTATTTAGGCTTCTTATTAACCACTGATGTACTCTGGGAATGACTTAAAATTGCCCAGAGCATTTTATGTAAGTAAAATAATGTGTTGTCCACAACTGACCTAAACTTAGCCAAAATGGCAATGTAGCTTTATCAGAATAAATATTAAAATATTACAGCAAAAGGTCAGTTTGTTTATATTTTTACTATCAAAAGCACTCAGTAACTTTAACTACAACACGTGTTGCAACAAGTAACATATTTTGTGGGCAGTATTTTCAAAAAATGGTCTAAAGTGTTGCCAAGTTACCCCAGTTGACTGCATTTCCATTCGATTTTCATGGTTTTCTACATAAATTGCTAGATTATGAAGATAAATAAAAATAGCAGTTACAATACAAACTGTGCATGACATTTACTTGAAATGACCTTTACATTTTACCTTGTTTGGAAACAAGTATTCTTCAAGAAGTATTCTTTAGCAGATTTTGCATATGTGCTATTTCACTCTGAGCTATAAAAGGGTATAGAGTACAAGCCAATGTTCTTCCTCGAAAAATGTATGCTGTTTTTCCTGTCTACAATATTATATAAAATGTAGGTACATCATATGTATAAAAAGCTATTAAAATCCAGAGAAAAAATGAAGAACACAAATGAAGCACAAAGAAGAAACAAAGGTGGTGGCAAAGCACAGAAGTAAAATACACACATGTCGATGGATGAAGTTTTTATTTATATACGCATCATTCTGAATTCTGGAGAGGGACATAGTTTACTTGCAAATATTATACGAGATTGCAAATATTATACAATGCTTGCAAATATTATACACTCAAGACTCAGAAAGAAACATAGAACAACAATTTATAAAAATCACTGTAATTAAAACAAAAATGAGACCATTTGAAAAGAATAAGGCAACCAAAAGAAGTTTAAATGTCAATTTTTCAAATCATTTACTAAAGAGTGATTTTGGAACTCACAGTTTCTGCAGTAACTTTGTCATGGCCTGCTTCTACTGCCTTGTGCCACTACACCCTGGTATCTTTTATTTCCCTCCCTTGGAACCAGATGAATTCTTGTTGCCAGGAAACTGTGAATTATTTTCTCCTGTACACTGTGGCAGGCTGGGAAAACTACTTTCTCCTTCACTGATGCAGGCACGGCAGTGCCTACATCACAGAGCAACAATTCACCTGTGAGTAATTTCTTCTTGTTGCTTCTCAAACACATCTCTGCCTTTTGCAACACACTTAAGACCTCACTTGATGGCTCAATAAGTGAGGTATCTGTGAAGGACTTCAGATGTAAAAGCACGTTCACACACGTACAGAGATTTTCTTTGCACGCTATTAAGTGCTCCTCGCAAAATTTGCAAAGTGCATGACTCTTCATAACCTGCCTGACAGTGTGACCACACAAATAGTATTGAGACTGCTGCTCTTCATCACACACCATGTTACAAAGTGGCTCTCCAACTTCCTCAGCACACTTATCATCGTCTTCACTTACAGATTCCCCCAGTAGTTCTGCCTGCAAACTACTGCCTTCATTTTCATAATTATCAGTGGCAGTATTAAAGAACTGAGAAAGAGTAATAACCCTCAGTGCTGATTTCTATTCTCGTGGTGTTGGTACTGGATGTTTGTAGTGGACAATTGAAAACAGATTTTCTAAGCCATCTTGCATAAATCTACTTGTCAGCAGAAATTTAAATTTCTTCTCATTCAGGAATGTGTCCTGCTTCTCCAAAATACCTCCAGGTGTCAAAACTACACCAGCCAGGGTGGCCGAGCGGTTCTAGGCGCTGGGGTCTGGAACCGTGTGACCGCTACGGTCACAGGTTCGAATCCTGCCTCGGGCACGGATGTGTGTGATGTCCTTAGGTTAGTTAGGTTTAAGTAGTTCTAAGTTCTAAGTGACTGATGACCTCAGAAGTTAAGTCTCATAGTGCTCAGAGCCATTTTTGTCAAAACTACACCAGGCACCCTTTAGCCCAATTTTCAAGTTTTGAAATAAACACAGAGTGTCCTTAAGATGACAGAGAGCCTCACCGCATGTTTGTTCATCAGAACGACTCGGAATCATACTTAGAGCTCTGTATGTTATGAGGCACAACCACTCACGAACGTGCTTTAGAAACCGTGCTGTGGTTAAAGTATTTTGCTGCAGTTTCTCTGTCTTGACAGCATACTCACTGGCTGCCGCAGTCTGGCTGTTAATTAGGGCAGTAGGCGAGCCAACTTTCATTTTCTCGTAATGGTTTGGAATCAAACGCTTCTCACGCAGTTGTGGTGCCAGTTAAAGACTTAAACCACTGTCCACCTCAAGCAACTGTTCTACACGATTTATTTGTACCTCATTACGAGGCAGATCACGTTCCTCGACAACATTTTCTCAAAGGAAGACTCATTGTCCATTGAATAAGTGGTTCCTCATATTTTTCAAAATGTGTGGTGTATCTGCGAGGAAAATTAGTTTCCTATTATCATTGATTGATTTTTATTGTTGTAGAGACCTCAGAGATCATCTGAGGCATTACAAAAGTCAATAGTACACAGTATAAATGTTACACAAATAATTACAAAAACAAGAAAAATATTACACAATATAAATATTACACAAATAATTCTGGTACCTTCACACAAATACAAAACAGAGAAACTTCTGGTACAAATTGATATTGCATAGTAAATTTAGCCACTTACAGACTTACTCATATATAGAAGCACATAAAAACTGATCACAAAGTGTAGTCATACCCTATTCTTTGCCTCCCTTAAAAATTCATCAGTTTCATAAATGCTGAGCTCAAGAAGAAATTCTTTTACTTTTTTTTTTTTTTTTTTTTTGAATTGTTGAATTGGAAGATCCCTGATATGTTGGGGTATGGCATTAAAAATTTTGATGGACTTGTATAAGAAGCACTTTTGTGTTTTTTTTATAGTTACAAGTCCATAAAATTTTTTAATGCCATACCACAAGATATCAGGGATCTTCCAATTCAACAGTTCAAAAAAAAAAGGATACTGGTAGAAACTAATTTTGAAAACCTTTCGACAACAATTCCAAATTCTTGCTATTCAGCTCAATTTTGCCCTGCCGTATCTGACACCATGCAGTGAACATTGTTCGAGTGCCCGAGATTCTCTAATAATGTTTATAATTATGTGTTTGACATGAGAACTGGAAAAAAGATGGCCACGTGTAATGGTAAAATGGCTCTAAGCACTATGTGACCTAACATCTGAGGCAATGGTAACCTATGATTTGTTTCCATCTTGAGGTGATACCACCCAGCATAAAAACTAATACATGAGAAGCTATAGTAGTTGCAAGGGCAAGATTTGATGGAGGTGTGTCATATCATTACCAATGAAGCAGTCATTGCTTCAATTGTATTCGAATGATGGAGTGATACTAACTTCATCCATCGTGGGAGCACGATGTTTCTCCACTGGTAACATGAGGGCAAGCTCTACTTTCAGGGAACTCATTAGCTCCTTCAGCACACCAGGTCTAAATTTCACATTCAGTAGTGAACTTCTCAGGGTTCTGTCTGAATGAAATGGAAATTTATTTTCCAGCAGGACTTTGTACCCCATACTACCACAAGGTGGTCTATTTTTTAGCCCTTTCTGCAGTGTTTCCACTGACCATTTGCTACCCTTACATGTCCCCTTTGTTCACACTGCAAACTGTTCTGCACCGAATAAACCGTGCACACTGGCGAGGAGGTTGTCTTTTTCTGAACACACTCCTCTCTCCCTTTTCTGAGAGAGGACGAGTTTTCTCTGTAAAGCTTCAATTCCAGACTGAAGCTGTTGTACTGGGTTCTTCAGGATGGTGACTTCATCTTCTGTTGTGTCCAAGTTCTCTGCAGGACTGATGTCATTGGGCACATTTGAAGGCTGTCCAACATCTGGAACATAAATCTGCAATATTGCAATCTTCAAAAATAAAAATTATTTAATACTATAATATGTTTTTAAGTAGCCAGTAATTGATTCTCAGTAGGCTGTGGTATATGACTTGAAGATTCATAAGGTGTGAAAACTTAGTTTCGAAGGACAGAAGCAAATTATGAAAATCTGAGTGGTAATATTCCAGGTGTCCTCTTACTACGTTGTAATGGAAAGTAATGCCATATACTAAACTGAAATTGTGGGTGACCAATTATATTTAATTCCCAGCAAACAATACCATAGTGTTTCCAAAAATCTGTACGATCTTTGCTAGCCACCACATAAATCTGACTGCAATAGAATGTAAGCAACACAGCTTCACCGTGCAACACTTCAATAGCAGTGGAGCACGTGTGGCTCGAATACTTGAATTACAAGAGCTGTGAGAACAGTGGTACTTACCGATGTGGGTGGTAGTGCCAGTTATTTTTAAGTGCAAATAAATATTACTTACAATAAAAGATTAAATAATCACGACCAAACCTAACCACAACATTAGACGTATTAGCACCTGTTGTACCACATATTGCCAACAAATCCTAAGCCCTGTATGCAGAGTTTTAAAAACATAAATGGTACAGAAAAGCCACTGACTTTGAAGTAAACTTTAAACGGCTGTGGTAAGAAATCAAAGTATCTATTTTCTCAGATAGGTATAATGTTTAACTGCAAATTAGAATACGGTATATACAGTGTCCAATGGAAAGCTGTAGAAACGATGTAGCTGAAAGGTATGAGAAAAGACATTGGTTTTTATTTCCATCAGATACCAATACAAGTGAACTGTTTATGTAAGAGACTGAGCCGTTTCTGGCTCGTGTTATGCTTTGCGTTAAACCTCGGTCGCTATTCTGTGATTAGTCTCCCGCCGTTATTGAGACTGTGGTGTTATCCCCTCTCTCCGCAAAGTGGCAGCAGCAGCCTGTACCGATATTCGCAGCCTCGTAATATCTTTGGCCCCGCGCTTACAGTTTCCGACTGGGCCACGTGCGGGAGTCGGTCGGTTGACGAGGAGCGTCGAGGAAGTCTCCGTGGCGCGTGGTTCGGCCGGGGCCGCTGGCGGTGTCCACAGTGTGAGGGGCTGCTCCAATTGCTACGAGGGCCGTGGCTCACCGATCCCGGACACGAAAGTTGAGTCTTTACTTAATTTACCCGCCAGCCCCAACTGTTCACATTGTGTCGCTTGAACTTCATTGTGGGCTGTTAGGACCTTCCCATGAGCAACAGTGTGTGTTTTCGAGTTGGCGAAATTCTAGCCCATCCTTCTGTGGAGTTTAACTTAACTCTATTATTTTGAATCGAAGTGCACCAGCGGAATCTTCTGCATTGTGGCCGTTAATGTTCCAGTTACCTGCCCTGGCCGTAGACGTAAATTCGGGCAGTGCATTTTCCTCGTCGTGTCGTGGCTGTCCAGCACGGCGTGTAGTTTGACAGCTGAATGTGTAATTCGTTGTGGGCGCCGATACCTTCTGCGTTGTTCCACTGAACTCCTCGTCCTGTGCTGGTCAGGTGGAGTGGAAGTTATCCTAACACTTGGTCCATTGACTGTCTGTCGGTTGGGTTGCCGTCAGATTGAGAATTGTTGGGCTGACTGCCTGTCTCCCCTAAGCGAGCGTTAGTGTTTGAATTCCATGCCAGCCCTTGGAAACTTCTGAGTGCAGTTTGATGTACTGTCTTTCCTTATTTGTTCTTGTTCTTTGTTTCTGTATGGCTTCTAGCCCATTTTAAGTTAAAGTTGTTTGCCCTTAAGGAGTGACGTTGTTTGGGCCTTCAGCCTGATTTTAAGAAATGCTTTAAGATAAGACCTTCTGCCTTTGAAATTCAAATTCCTGTTTTTGGTTTTAAGTTATTGGCTTTCAGTCAGTTTTAAATTAAACTTGTTTTTCCCTTGAGGGAATTGAATGGCTCATTTATTGAGGAATTAAGTTCTAAAATAAATGTTCGGCTTGGTCTGTATTTAATGTTTTCTTTTTTATTGTAATGTTTGTCAAATCAGTAAAGTACTATGTTTGATTGCAACTGATAGCCATTCATTTTGGCCCCTTTTCCACAAATTAAACTATCTGTCCTGTCCTGAGGGTATAGCAGAGGATTTCAGAGATGTGGTCCCATTCGCTAAATTACCGTGTGACAAAGTATTTTGTTCCCACCATCAACAGAGCCTGGACAAGTCAGTTTGAAAAATATACAGCTGTTATAAATGAAATGTTTGAGTCTGCTTCTGTACACAACTGATGCTTAGAATGGGAGTACGATATATAATTTCTAAAGAAGAAAGTCTAAGCTACATATTTAGAACAACTTTTAAAAAGTATTTGCTTATTGTACTCAATTTACAAAGTAGATCCTGCGACAACTTCTACATTACAAGTAAGTCCACTGTTGGCAAGAATAGTGCTCTGAAGGGAAATTCTGTGTGTCCTGCGGATGAAAACAATAAATGTGAACTGTTAGCAGTCACACAAGATGTTCAAAGTGCGATAATTCAGCAGCAAGTGACAGCATACCGCATGTAGAAATCTGTTGAAGCAGGGAACCTTATTTTCTAGTTTCATTCCAGTATTTTTCTCTAGTAGGCCAACAGGTTTCCTCTCAGCAGGACCTTTACGTACCACTGGTGGCTTGTGATCACCAAAAATGGTTGGCACAGCATTTGGTTTGCGTTTTACCAGTCCACCAGCTCTGCTGGTTTCAAACTGGTCTGGAGTGAAATGATTCTTGTAAACAGAAACAGTACTATCAGTCAATTTAGTTACAAACTTCCTTATTTGAGCGATATAAAAAATTTCAAAACTATACATTATAACTATATATTATAACATAAAATATGTTTTTGTTGTGGTCTTCAGTCCAGAGACTGGTTTGATCCAGCTCTCCATGTTACTCTATCCTGTGCAAGCTTCATCATCTCCCCATACCTGCTGCAGCCTACATCCTTCTGAATCTGCTCAGTGTATTCATCTCTTGGTCTCACTCTACGATATTTCCCCTCCACGCTGCCCTCCAATACTAAACTGGCGATCCCTCGATGCCTCTGAATACGCCCTACCAACCGATCTCTTCATCTAGTCAAGTTGCGCCACATATTTCTCATCTCTCCAATTCCATTCAATACCTCCTCATTAGTTATGTGATCTTCCCATCTAATCTTCAGCGTTCTTCTGTAGCACCAGATTTCGAAAGCTTCTATTCTCTTCTTGTGTAAACCATTTATCGTCCACGTTTCACTTCCATACATGGCTACACTCCATACAAATACTTTCACAAAAGACTTCCTAACATTTAAATCTGTACTTGATGTTAACACATTTCTCTTGTTCAGAAACGCTTTCCTTGCCATTGCCAGTCTACATTTTATATCCTCTCTACTTCGACCATAGTCAGTTATTTTGCTCCCCAAATAGCAAAACTCCTTTACTACTTGAAGCATCTCATTTCCTAATCTAATTCCCTCAACATCACCCGAGTTAACTCGACTACATTCCATTGTCTTCGTTTTGCTATATATAAAATATATGCAATATCAATAGAACTGAACACATGCTACTTATAACTACATACAGTGCAAGAAGCTCAGAAACCTATGAATTAGATACTGTAGCTATACACGAACATTGTAACACTCAGCTTTTACCAGCAAACTTACTGAAAAAATTTCATTTTACATCACATAACTAACATCTTTTAGGTAATGTATCTTTATACAAGCTTAATTTTCATTAGGTTCAGGTTTCCTGTGTGACAACAAGTATTGTGTGATGCACGTAATCTAGGCCTACCTACACTATGTGATCAAAAGCATAGGGACACCCCGAGAAACATACGTTTTTCGTATTAGGTGAATTGTGCCGCCGCCTACTGCCAGGTACTCCATATCAGTGACCTCACTAGTCATTAGACATCGTGAGGGAGGGGAATGGGGCACTCCGATGAACTCACAGGATTTGAACGTGGTCAGGTGATTGGCTGTCACTTGTGTCATATGACTGTACGTGATATTTCCACACTCCTAAACATCCCTAGGTCCACTGCTTCCGATTTGATAGCAAAGTGGAAACGTGAAGGGACACATACAGCACAAAAGCGTACAGGCCGACCTCGTCTGTTGACTGACAGAGACCGCCGACAGTTGAAGAGGGTCGTGGTGTGTAATAGGCTGACATCTACCCACACCGTCACACAGGAATCAGAAACCGCATCAGAATCCACTCCAAGTACTGTGACAGTTAGGCGGGAGGTGAGAAAACTTGGATTTCAAGGTTGAGCAGCTGTTCATAAGCCACACATCACGCCTGTAAATGCCAAACGACGCCTCCCTTGCTGTAAGGATCGTAAACATTGGATGATTGAACAGTGGAATAACGTAGTGTGGATTGACGAATCACGGTGCAGAATGTGGCGATCCGATAGCAGGGTGTGAGTATGGCAAATGCCCAGTGAACGTCATCTGCCAGTGTGTGTAGTGCCAAGAGTAAAATTCGGATGCGGTGGTGTTACGATGGGGTCGTGTTTTTGATGTAGGGGGCTTGCACCCCTTGTCGTTTTGCGTGGTCCTATCACAGCACAGGTCTACATTGACGTTTTAAGCACCTTTTTGCTTCCCACTGTTGAACAATTTGGGGATGGTGATTGCATCTTTCAACACGATCGAGCACCTGTTCATAATGCCCGGCCTGTGGCGGAGTGGTTACATGACAATAACATCCCTGTAATGGACTGGCCCGCACAGAGTCCTAACCTGACTCCTACAGAACACCTTTGGGATGTTTTGGAATGCCGACTTCGTGCCAGGCCTCACCGACCGACATCGATACCTCTCCTCAGTGCAGCACTCCGTGAAGAATGGGCTGCCATTCCCAAGAAACCTTCCAGCAGCTGATCGAAAATATGCCTGCGAGAGTGGAAGCTGTCATCAATGCTAAGGGTGGCCCAACACCATACTGAATTCCAGCATTACTGATGGAGGGCGCAACGAACTTGCAAGTCATTTTCAGGCACGTGTCCGGATACTTTTGATCACATAGTGTAGTATTTGCATCTGAGACTGCTGATTATACAAGATGCTGTGTTAAAAGAAGTAATTATAAATATACTGTACTGTTACGACTGACTTTGGAATTCAACTATGCTATTTTTTTCATTTATTTCAATGTTAGTCGAAACCGTTGTCCTACACTATTAAATGCAAGTAATATTTACTTTAAAGAGGCACGTCATTATCACAATAGTTATTTTCACAAAATTTACTGAAAGTGAGGCATTGTTATTGATCTTTAATGTTCAGATAGCCATAATAGATTATTTTTTGGGGGACACAACGACATACATTAAAGCATCCAAATACTGCACTTTCCGTCTTCAACAGTTGGACCTACAAACTACGGAACGAAAAACAATGTTTACCTATTACATCTTTTGTGTTGCAAAAAGTATGCCTTTATAGCAGTCAGTACATTACAGATTTACTATAAATGTATAGCTTTCACTATGGTTTGTCCAAAAAAAATAGGCTTGCAAACAATGCTCCTTTTAAAAAAAACTTGACCGGCTTGAGGCTGACCACGTGTAATGACGCAGCAAATCTGATCACGAAGTGAGTCAAGATAGAGCAAGTTTGTTACACGGCTATTCTCAAACCAGGAGATGATTTGCACTAATGAATAAAAACTACTTTCCACGCACAAGCGAGAGTTTCTTATGGGCTGCCAGTTGGCTCCACTGATTTTCATCAGCCATATTCTCCTTCTCGTTCCATCACTCCCTTCAGAAGGAATTCTGTACAGTTTTCCTCCCTTTCTGCCTCAAAACGAAAAGCCGATAGCACAGCACTGAGGCATAATTCTACGTAAAACTTTGAAAATACGCAGCACTTACCGTGCTTCACACACAACGTTTGGGCCCACAATGGCTGCTGATGTCACGATATGTGATTTCAGGCAACTGCGGATGGCAGCAAACGCAGCAGAATAGGGTGGCCATACTTCCCTTTAAGCCGGGTTCCCACCGGGCGTGACACGCTGGAGTGAGATATGCTGTCGTGGGGAACACTACCCGTGTGAACGAAGAGACGTGAGTTTGATGGTGACGTCACGGGCAGGCGTGAGGGCTCACGCTTCATATCAATCGTGTTTTTCAGTTGTGAGTTTGCCTCGTCTGCGGCAGTGTCAGATTACAACATCTAGTGCTACGGACAACAAGATGGCAACTAGTGCCATTAAAGGTCGTGTGATCACGTTGCAAGACGGTGAAACTTTAGAATTTGTGGAACTTTACGCTACTGAGCTGGTCTTGTATGATGTAAACAGAGAAGAATACAGAGACCGAGATGCAAGAATGGCTGCTGCCAAAAGAATTAGTGATGCGCTCCAAATTCCAGGAGTCGGAGCAAAAGAAGTAATTGTGAAATTTAAAAACTCGAGGAGTTCGTATTGTCAGGAACTGTAGAAAAGAATCGAAAGCTAACGGTCTAGAGCTGGCACTGACGAGGTTTACAAACCAAAAATCTTCTGGTTTAACAAGATGAATTCTTTCATTCGCCCATTCGTTCAGCAGCGAGCCACACTATCAAATCTGGTATGTGAAATAAAAGTTTGTTTCCGTATTCGAAATTTTATACATTTTCAAAATTGTTCCTTACATTTACATTATTACAACAGTTTTTACAATGATTATACAGAGTAGTAGGCGTATCATAGGAACTGTACCAGCTTCTTTTAATACAACAATAGCTATACTGTAACAATACATTCTTATGATAAAATATATCTAGCAATGCAATTACTTTGTGACACATACTAATTGAAGACAACCATGTACTAAATAACTGAGCACAATATTGACACTGATGTGCTCTACGGTTCTGTATTTGGACGTCGCCGAGTAGTACATTTTGCCAGGGCACAGCACCTTCATTATTAAAGTAATCACAGTACTTATCCCGAATTCGTTGTGCCTGTCGATGTGGATGTATGTTAAGCGTTTGCAGAAGGTTCTGTAGGCCAGTAATTTCCTCTTGACACCACGATCCAGGGAAAATACGATGGTTTTCATCCTCGAAGTCAATTAAACCTCGTGAGATGTAGGCGGGATTCGTTTTCCGCAGCCAGTTGTGCAACGACCAGCAGGATAGTACTACTTTGTCCACCGACTGTATTTTTAAAGATATTGGTTTTTCAAATACTCTAAATTTACTCACATGTATGCCGAAAGTATTTTCTACAACTCTTCGAGCCTTTGAAACTCGATAGTTGTAGATCCTTTCCTATCGAAACATGTTGCGCCGACTCTAAGGTTTCATCAGATAAGTCTTTAGCGGAAACGCATCATCCCCTACACTAACAAAATCAACACTACCAAGTGAGAGAGAATCAAATATGAGAGCTGATTTCTCAGATGACTATTTATTTACAAATTTATAGATCGATCTTATTTTATTACTCAAACGATTACTTTTTTCTATGCTGGTAATATTTTAAATGATCAATACTATTGTGCTCATCAACCATTTTCGTATTATTGTTTCTTTCTATTCCTTAAATACTTACACCTAGAATACTCGTACATTACTATGTTGAAAATTCAAATAAATAATAAAAGAAAAAGTTGCATACTATATGTTATTGTAACTGCCTGTATGTATTCCATAAGTGCCTTGTGGACCGCTTCGTAGGTTTCAGGTGTAAATTTAGTGCTTGTGTTCTTTGGAACACGATATAAATATTCTAGACTTTTTTAGTCCCCTGTGGCTAAATAGCGTAAAGTTACTTGAAGTTTAATTTTTGCTTTTACTGCTTGTCTCATATTAGTGTCTGGTTTTGAAATCAGACGTGAAACGCGTTCCAAAAGGTAGTCAAACTGCGCACGAGACATTCGTAATAAGATGTTGAAATCTTCAGGATAATGGTTTCTTAGTTCCATGTCAACCAAATTATGTGCCCTCGATGTTCTTTGAAGTGTCCAGTTCCTGACCCACCATCGTCTTTTCTTTCGTTTTTCTTGGGGTTCCACCAACCGGTTCATTCTCTGTGTCAAAACGGTAGCGAAAACCGAACTCAGCACAGCACAGCTCTCGATAAGGAGCTCGTTCACGGCCGGCTTGGCGCGATCAACTGAATTACGCTCTCGTTGACACTTGAACACCGTGTGAACTGTCCACGCCCCACGACTGATGGTTTCCCTCCTGTCGTGGCACAAAAGCGTGGTACACATTCGTGGTCACGCCCCGCGGGAACCAGCTTTATAAAGGGCTGTACCGGTACTGCCCTAGTAAACACTCCACAACTCCAGCGCAGCAACGTGGAGTGCATCTCAACTTACACTGCTGCCAACTTCAGACTTTCTAGCAAAACGGCTTCCTCATGGAATAAAGACGAGACGTGTAGGTGGGACAGTTCCTGGAAGTATTCAACGTTCACCTTTTGCATTATAAACACCACACATACTCTACTTGATAGTGTATCCCTCAGCAGTCTCCCAACAAATTCTCGCACTTTCTGAAATTAGGTGCTAATCATTTTCAACTGTATGAGCCAGCTATACGCTATCAGCAGAACTTGAATTTCTATAAGGGCATTACTTATCTCTAAACAGCAAGGTAGCTACGTCTACATCTACTGAATGCAACTCCAGTTACCTACTCAAAACGGTTTTAGCCCTTCCATTTGGTATAAGTTAATTGCATGCATGTACCCTTCCATTATTCTTCTGACATTATTGAGACAATACTCAGCAGTTGAAGTCGATGGAGTAACTTCTGTGAATGATGTTACTTCCCATGTTTTAGTGTGGGAACAGTCTTTTATAAGTTTCTGTCACATCGTAGTTAAAATAAGACACCTCTTTTAAATTACTTATTTCCAGTTCGTTAATGAAGTTACTATATGTGAACGTGGATTCGACGTACTTCCTTGGTAATCGTATACAATTTCATTGCGAGGAGCAAACGATCTGCTGAGTTGGAAGCAGCCTGACCCCTACTGAAGGAGGCTTGCCACCTACTGATCGGGCCACCACTGTCGAGCACGAGCAGAATCGTGATCAATGGAGGTCAGTGCGCAAAAATGGGTGTCACAACAGCCTCCCAAATTAAAGATCACTCTCAACAACACGAGAGACACTGACACCCCAGGTGGACATCCACAATGGTCACTCTGATATCAAACGCAAAAAGGTGGCGTTGGCCAACTGCACAACATGAATGATGGGGGCTACCTGAGAGGATAAAATCAGATCACCTCGAACAGCGAAGATTGTCGAAACAGTGATAACTGGTGAAGTAATGCACCACAAAGAGTAGCTTGCACAGCAGAAGGAAATGAATCATAATATTAGCAACTTCGAAGAAGATAAAAGACACCAAAGACTGAGTCACCTGTGAGACACCATGGCAGACCATTTTGGCTACCATACTGGAAAGGAAAAGATTAGCCCCAGCTAAGGCTGGAACCCGAGAAAAACCCCAAGGTGTAATATTATTTACTTGTCATTTTCTTATAATATCTTCTTTAGGTATACATGTAGCACATATAAATTCATTGTTCCTGTTTTATCTTTAGCTAAACGTATTATTTGTGGATAAAATTTGTAACAGCAGTCTAAAGAAATAACTTAAAATGGTAAGACTGAACAATACCCACTTTTTGCGAGCAAAGGGATATAAATACAATAAAAATAAAAGTTGTTAAAAACCTGTGGCTGGAAAGGGTAGTTAGCATGCTCTCAAACAGCTTATTTTTTCTGTTTTTGTGAATAACAGTTCATATTTCGAGGACATCTATTACGGCAAAAAATATTTCTAGTGAAATTCTGCTCAAAGAAGCTCATATGCATGTTTTAACCAAAACAAACACTTTTGGATTACAGGAGGCCACTCACTGAGAAACAGAAGTACTGAGTTGTTGATAGGCACAAACAAAAGAAAGAAAACTTGCTAGCTTTATGATTTATTCTTTGACGAGCTAGACTAACAAAAACCAAAATTCTCTATCCCACTGAAGTATATAGTGATGAAACTCGCTTAAAACAGGAAAAAATGCAACAAAACTGGACATACAATGCGTAATTTGCATTTGCAAAACAAGATGCTGAAATAGCAGGCAAGGATTCATATGAATGTCTCACCTGACACTCAGAAAATTCGCAAATCAAATTAATGTCTAGTAAATTCACTCTTCATTATTAATCATAAGTACCACTATGGAGTAAATGGTTTAGGATGTAAGTATTAGATTTTCAATGTTAAAATGGACAATTTTTAGATCTAGCTGTGCTGCTTAGAAAGAAAATGCTGTAGGATAGATTGAATAAAAGTATTCTGTTTGTGGGCCAGTACAGTGAGAAAGATCTCATTAAGTGCAAAGCAGGCAGTACTGGCCTTCTTGGGTTGAACCAAAAACATGCAAACTCTGAGCAAATGTTCCAACAGTAATTAAGTTTCATTGTTGATAATTTAGCCCTGGGTTTTTTTTTTGTCAGTTGGCAATCATTGCCTCATCACTATTTTGTACCTGATGCTAACATGAGTTAATTCACACAAGGTCAGGTGCTGACGCTTCACCCATCTGCTTTGACATGTGATGTCACAGTAAGCCTTGATGTTTTTGAGTCTTTGGGTATGTAGATTGTGTATTGTAGTATTTGGAGGCTCTCTGTTGAGCTGCATGTTTGTTAGTGATTAGTTTGACATGAATTGAATGTTTCATGTTGGTACTGAAAGAATTTGTGCTGGCTTTCTGGTGAGTTACTTTGAAATTGCATATTTTAGCTGATGGTTTCATTTTAATGTTTGGAAATATTAGTGTCATGTGTTTGTTGTGGTCGGAGATTTTATATTTTTCTTTTTTCTTCTGTTGTGAAGAAGATATAAATATTTATGAGTAGCTCAAAGGTTGTTGCAATGGGTATACTTGTTTGCGTATATCGAAATTGGTGGTGGTGGAAAGTCTTCAAGAATTTTCGGGATTTCCTTGTTGTTGTTGTAGTTGTTGTTGTTGTTTTCTTCAGTCCTGAGACTGGTTTGATGCAGCTCTCCATGTTACCCTATCCTCTGCAAGCTTCTTCATCTCCCAGTACGTACTGCAGCCTTCATCCTTCTGAATCTGCTTAGTGAATTCATCTCTTGGTCTGCCTCTACGATTTTTACCCTCCACGCTGCCCTCCAATATTAAATTGGTGATCCGTTGATGCCTCAGAACATGTCCTACCAACCGATCCCTTCTTCTAGTCAAGTTGTGCCACAAATTTCTCTTCTCCCCTATTGTATTCAATCCTCCTCGTTAGTTACGTGATCTACCCATCTAATCATCAGCATTCTTCTGTAGCACCACATTTCTAAAGCTTCTATTCTCTTCTTGTCTAAACTATTTATCGTCCATGTTTCACCTAAGTCGAAACAAGGCCCCGGGAGTAGATAACATTCCATTAGAACTACTGACAGCCTTGGGAGAGCCAGTCCTGACAAAACTCTACCATCTGGTGAGCAAGATTTATGAGACAGGCGAAATACCCTCAGACTTCAAGAATAATATAATAATTCCAATTCCAAAGAAAGCAGGCATTGACAGACGTGAAAATTACTGAACTATCAGATTAAAATGCCACGGCTGTAAAATACTAATGCGAATTCTTTGCAGGCGAATGGAAAAACTGGTAGAAGCCTTGTTAGTGTTCGATAATTGTTGGATTGTTATTGGTAGGTATCATGGGTACTGATGTACCATCATTGTTTAGGATACATTTCTGATATTAGTCATATGAGCATCGTTTGGTCTTTTGTACTGAGAACTTTGCTTTAGGTAGAGTAAGTGAAAGTGTTGTATCTAGGGCTTTGTCTGAACTATGGGTTTGTTGTTGTGGTCTTCAGTCCTGAGACTGGTTTGATGCAGCTCTCCATGCTACTCTATCCTGTGCAAGCTTTTTCATCTCCCAGTACCTACTGCAACCTACATCCTTCTGAATCTGCTTAGTATATTCATCTCTTGGTCTCCCTCTACGATTTTTACCCTCCACGCTGCCCTCCAATACTAAATTGGTGATCCCTTGATGCCTCAGAACATGTCCTACCAACCGATCCCTTCTTCGGGTCAAGTTGTGCCACAAACTTCTCTTCTCCCCAATCCTATTCAATACTTCCTCATTAGTTATGTGATCTACCCATCTAATCTTCAGCATTCTTCTGTAGCACCACATTTCGAAAGCTTCTATTCTCTTCTTGTCCAAACTATTTATCGTCCATGTTTCACTTCCATACATGGCTACACTCCACACGAATACTTTCAGAAATGACTTCCTGACACTTAATTCTATACTGGATGTTAACAAATTTCTCTTCTTCAGAAACGCTTTCCTTGCCATTGCCAGCCTACATTTTATATCCTCTCTACTTCGACCATCATCAGTTATTTTGCTCCCCAAATAGCAAAACTCCTTTCCTATTTTAAGTGTCTCATTTCCTAGTCTAATTCCCTCAGCATCACCCGACTTAATTAGACTACATTCCATTATCCTTGTTTTGCTTTTGTTGATGTTCATCTTATATCCTCCTTTCAAGACACTGTCCATTCCATTCAACTGCTCTTCCAAGTCCTTTGCTGTCTCTGACAGAATTGCAATGTCATCGGCAAACCTCAAAGTTTTTACTTCTTCTCCATGGATTTTAATACCTACTCCGAATTTTTCTTTTGTTTCCTTTACTGCTTGCTCAATATACAGATTGAACAATATCGGGGAGAGACTACAACCCTGTCTTACTCCCTTCCCAACCACTGCTTCCCTTTCATGTCCCTCGACTCTTATAACTGCCATCTGGTTTCTGTACAAATTGTAAATAGCCTTTCGCTCCCTGTATTTTACCCCTGCCACCTTCAGAATTTGAAAGAGAGTATTCCAGTCAACATTGTCAAAAGCTTTCTCTAAGTCTACAAATGCTAGAAACGTAGGTTCGCCTTTCCTTAATCTTTCTTCTAAGATAAGTCGTAAGGTCAGTATTGCCTCACGTGTTCCAGTGTTTCTACGGAATCCAAACTGATCTTCCCCGAGGTTGGCTTCTACTAGTTTTTCCATTCGTCTGTAAAGAATTCGTGTTAATATTTTGCAGCTGTGACTTATTAAGCTGATAGTTCGGTAATTTTCACATCTGTCAACACCTGCTTTCTTTGGGATTGGAATTATTATATTCTTCTTGAAGTCTGAGGGTATTTCGCCTGTTTCATACATCTTGCTCACCAGATGGTAGAGTTTTGTCAGGACTGGCTCTCCCACGGCCGTCAGTAGTTCCAATGGAATATTGTCTACTCCGGGGGCCTTGTTTCGACTCAGGTCTTTCAGTGCTCTGTCAAACTCTTCACGCATTATCGTATCTCCCGTTTCATCTTCATCTACATCCTCTTCCATTTCCATAATATTGTCCTCAAGTACATCGCCCTTGTATAGACCCTCTATATACTCCTTCCACCTTTCTGCTTTCCCTTCTTTGCTTAGAACTGGGTTTTCATCTGAGCTCTTGATATTCATACAAGTCGTTCTCTTATCTCCAAAGGTCTCTTTAATTTTCCTGTAGGCGGTATCTATCTTACCCCTAGTGAGATAGGCCTCTACATCCTTACATTTGTCCTCTAGCCATCCCTGCTTAGCCATTTTGCACTTCCTGTCGATCTCATTTTTGAGACGTTTGTATTCCTTTTTGCCTGTTTCACTTACTGCATTTTTATATTTTCTCCTTTCATCAATTAAATTCAATATTTCTTCTGTTACCCAAGGATTTCTACTAGCCCTCGTCTTTTTACCTACTTGATCCTCTGCTGCCTTCACTACTTCATCCCTCAAAGCTACCCATTCTTCTTCTACTGTATTTATTTCCCCCATTCCTGTCAATTGTTCCCTTATGCTCTCCCTGAATCTCTGTACAACCTCTTGTTCTTTTAGTTTATCCAGGTCCCATCTCCTTAAATTCCCACCTTTTTGCAGTTTCTTCAGTTTTAATCTACAGGTCATAACCAATAGATTGTGGTCAGAGTCCACATCTGCCCCTGGAAATGTCTTACAATTTAAAACCTGGTTCCTAAATCTCTGTCTTACCATTATATAATCTATCTGATACCTTTTAGTATCTCCAGGGTTCTTCCATGTATACGACCTTCTTTCATGATTCTTAAACCAAGTGTTAGTTATGATTATGTTATGCTCTGTGCAAAATTCTACCAGGCGGCTTCATTTCTGTCCCCCAATCCATATTCACCTACTATGTTTCCTTCTCTCCCTTTTCCTACACTCGAATTCCAGTCACCCATGACTATTAAATTTTCGTCTCCCTTCACAATCTGAATAATTTCTTTTATTTCATCATACATTTCTTCAATTTCTTCGTCATCTGCAGAGCTAGTTGGCATATAAACTTGTACTACTGTAGTAGATGTGGGCTTCGTATCTATCTTGGCCACAATAATGCGTTCACTATGCTGTTTGTAGTAGCTTACCCGCATTCCTATTTTCCTATTCATTATTAAACCTACTCCTGCATTACCACTATTTGATTTTGTGTTTATAACCCTGTAGTCACCTGACCAGAAGTCTTGTTCCTCCTGCCACCGAACTTCACTAATTCCCACTATATCTAACTTCAACCTATCCATTTCCCTTTTTAAATGTTCTAACCTACCTGCCCGATTAAGGGATCTGACATTCCACGCTCCGATCCGTAGAACGCCAGTTTTCTTTCTCCTGATGACGACATCCTCTTGAGTAGTCCCCGCCCGGAGATCCGAATGGGGGACTATTTTACCTCCGGAATATTTTACCCAAGAGGACGCCATCATCATGTAATCATACAGTAAAGCTGCATGCCCTCGGAAAAAATTACGGCTGTAGTTTCCCCTTGCTTTCAGCCGTTTGCAGTACCAGCACAGCAAGGCCGTTTTGGTTATTGTTACAAGGCCAGATCAGTCAATCATCCAGACTGTTGCCCTTGCAACTACTGAAAAGGCTGCTGCCCCTCTTCAGGAACCACACATTTGTCTGGCCTCTCAACAGATACCCCTCCGTTTTGGTTGCACCTACGGTACGGCTATCTGTATCGCTGAGGCACGCAAGCCTCCCCACCAACGGCAAGGTCCATGGTTCATGGGGGGGAGGCTGAACTATTCAAATTTCACTTCACCCACTGAACTATGCGAAATTTGAAACACCATGTTTTAGAGTGGTTGGTTCGTGGTATTGAGGACTTTGTTGGAGTTGTGTAGCTCAAGTGAAAATTGTGTTGAGTTTTTGAATTCTGTGTGAATTACTGGTATTGAGGTCTTCATTAGAGATATATATAGGCCCTGTGAAATTTACAACAGAAATAGTTTTCATTTTTGTAATTTTTATTAAATTTTGAGTATTTTGTGCGTGAATAGTTGGGTGAATAGTTGTTTTGCAGTGATGTCATTATTGCCAGTGGGTGGAAGAAATCACTATTCTTTTGAAATTGTGATTGTTTGTTTGTCATGCCACATTAGTAATGTATATATTGTGAAGTGCTGTGAGAATGCTTAATGTCTTGAAGATGCACCCACAAAATGACAGTTGTTAAACACTCGCATCTATCTCCAGCTTCTCACTTACAATTTGATGCAATATGTGATCAGATTAGCTGGATATGTGCTTCAGCATTTGACAACTTAATATTTGTTCAGATGTAGAAGATTTTACTCATAAGTACTTCATTGCATGTTGATTTGTACCTCATTGGCGACAGAGTGGTGTACTCTACACACAGAATTCATGTTACTAATCAGTACGTGTTTAATACTTTTCTAATTTGACCTGTTGTGACGATATTCTACTTACTATTGATCTTTTCTATACTGCCAGGTTCTATCACAAAGTATTTGATAATTCATTCAGTATACCTTTGATTTATTTTCAGAAACACATCACAAATCCAGTACCACAGCAGAACTACAGGATTGTACAACTGAACCTCTATTGCCACCACCCTATATTTTTTTGGGATGGTTACTAAGGATAGGCCATGGTGTATACCAAACATCACTATTTTATATTTTACCATCTGTGCCAAATTAATGTGTCTGTTAATATATTAATGTTAGGGCACTGTCAATAGTATTATCACTGATACACTTTAAGAAGATGAAACAGTTTACATTCCCCTGTGAAAACCCACTATCATGTAATGTTTATTGAAATGGATGACACTTGTACCTCATGTGTTGGAGTTACTGTTGCAATGAATGTGATGTTTTAGTATGACATGTTAAAAACAACTGCAGTAAAATAAATCTATTTATTTCAAAAGGAGTTATGTCTTTTACATATGTTGTTTTGTCTCATTTTATATGAGTGTGTGTTCACAATCCCTTCTCCCATCCCCACCCAGGGAAAGTAATTACAGAATCATTGCGTAATGTTACATCCTGTGTGTGTATGTCATGGAAGGGGGGGGGGGGAGTGCACACACTTTTGAGAATAGTTTATTGGTCCATCCACTAATGATTATAGGTCCAAGGGTAATATTTTTTGACTGAGTTGCTTACATTTCCTCAAAAGTAAAGCTGTGAAAAATATGAAATTAAAATATTTTGTGACTGGGTCTGCATGGAATGCTGAATGTTTTGTTATAATATATACAGTTGCTCAACATTTATTCGATTACTGTGAACTGTTAGACATCAGCAGTACTAGGTACACATGGAATACCTATTAGTGACGAAAATTTCTGCCGGACTGCGACTTGAACCTACATTTCTCTCTTATTGTGAGGAAATATTCCATGAAGTACTGGATTTGCAGTCAGATGTTACTGAACCAGTCTTCCAGCAATGTGAATGGAATGAAGAGATACTGAATATTCATCTGTCTGAGAAACCTCAGCGAAGATTCAGTGTGTATATGCTTAGAATAAAGTATAAAAAGCCAGTTGTAACACACTCAGCCAATGATACACAGCTTCTTATTTGTCATGTGTTCAGTTCTTTTCCTTTGATCCTTTCCACACGTCACCTCTCCTCTGCTTGTAACTTCAGATTGATCAGTCTGTGAGAGTACATAATGGGCTCTGAAAATCAACACTGAGTTCTTCTACATATTTTGTTTGGTTTGTCATTTTGGATATGACATGATCTTGAAGAAATAGAACAAGCAGAAGTAGCAGCTGTTATGACCAGTGCTTGATTTGTGAAAAAGTAGTGGTACCCCCCAATGAACCATGGACCTTGCCGTCGGTGGGGAGGCTTGCGTGCCTCAGCGATACAGATGGCCGTACCGTAGGGGCGACCACAACGGAGGGGTATCTGTTGAGAGGCCAGACAAACGTGTGGTTCCTGAAGAGGGCTAGCAGCCTTTTCAGTAGTTGCAGGGGCAACAATCTGGATGATTGACTGATCTGGCCTTGTAACATTAACCAAAACGGCCTTGCTGTGCTGGTACTGCGAACGGCTGAAAGCAAGGGGAAACTACAGCCGAAATTTTTCCCGAGGGCATGCAGCTTTACTGTATGATTACATGATGATGGCGTCCTCTTGGGTAAAATATTCCGGAGGTAAAATAGTCCCCCATTCGGATCTCCGGGCGGGGACGTTATCAGGAGAAAGAAAACTGGCATTCTACGGATCGGAGCGTGCAATGTCAGATCCCTTAATCGGGCAGGTAGGTTAGAAAATTTAAAAAGGGAAATGGATAGGTTAAAGTTAGATATAGTGGGAATTAGTGAAGTTCGGTGGCAGGAGGAACAAGACTTTTGATCAGGTGATTACAGGGTTATAAATACAAAATCAAATAGGGGTAATGCAGGAGTAGGTTTAATAATGAATAAAAAAATAGGAGTGCGGGTAAGCTACTACAAACAGCATAGTGAACGCATTATTGTGGCCAAGATAAACACGAAGCCCACGCCTACTACAGTAGTACAAGTTTATATGCCAACTAGCTCTGCAGATGATGAAGAAATTGATGAAATGTATGACGAGATAAAAGAAATTATTCAGGTAGTGAAGGGAGACGAAAATTTAATAGTCATGGGTGACTGGAATTCATCAGTAGGAAAAGGGAGAGAAGGAAACATAGTAGGTGAATATGGATTGGGGGTAAGAAATGAAAGAGGAAGCCGCCTGGTAGAATTTTGCACAGAGCATAACTTAATCATAGCTAACACTTGGTTCAAGAATCATAAAAGAAGGTTGTATACCTGGAGATACTAAAAGGTATCAGAGAGATTATATAATGGTTAGACAGAGATTTAGGAACCAGGTTTTAAATTGTAAGACATTTCCAGGGGCAGATGTGGATTCTGACCACAATCTATCGGTTATGAACTGCAGATTGAAACTGAAGAAACTGCGAAAAGGTGGGAATTTAAGGAGATGGGACCTGGATAAACTGAAAGAACCAGAGGTTGTAGAGAGTTTCAGGGAGAGCATAAGGGAACAATTGACAGGAATGGGTAGCTCTGAGGGATGTAGTAGTGAAGGCAGCAGACGATCAAGTAGGTAAAAAGACGAGGGCTAATAGAAATCCTTGGGTAACAGAAGAAATATTGAATTTAATTGATGAAGGGAGAAAATATAAAAATGCAGTGAATGAAGCAGGCAAAAAGGAATACAAACGTCTCAAAAATGAGATCAACAGGAAGTGCAAAATGGCTAAGCAGGGATGGCTAGAGGACAAATGTAAGGATGTAGAGGCTTGTCTCTCTAGGGGTAAGATAGATACTGCCTACAGGAAAATTAAAGAGACCTTTGGAGAAAGGAGAACCACTTGCATGAATATCAAGAGCTTTGATGGAAACCCAGTTCTAAGCAAAGAAGGGAAAGCAGAAAGGTGGAAGGAGTATATAGAGGGCCTATACAAGGGCGATGTACTTGAGGACAATATTATGGAAATGGAAGAGGATGTAGACGAAGACGAAATGGGAGATAAGATACTGCGTGAAGAGTTTGTCAGAGCACTGATAGACCTGAGTCGAAACAAGGACCCGGGAGTCGACAACATTCCATTAGAACTACTGATGGCCTTGGGAGAGATGAAAATTACCGAACTATCAGTTTAATAAGTCACAGCTGCAAATTACTAACGCGAATTGTTTACAGACGAATGGAAAAAATGGTAGAAGCGGACCTCGGGGAAGATCAGTTTGGATTCCGTAGAAATGTTGGAACACGTGAGGCAATACTAACCTTACAACTTATCTTAGAAGAAAGATTAAGAAAAGGCAAACCTACGTTTCTAACATTTGTAGACTTAGAGAAAGCTTTTGACAATGTTAACTGGAATACTCTCTTTCAAATTCTGAAGGTGGCAGGGGTAAAATACAGGGAGCGAAAGGCTATTTACAATTTGTAGAGAAACCAGATGGCAGTTATAAGAGCCGTGGGGCATGAAAGGGAAGCAGTGGTTGGGAAAGGAGTGAGACAGGGTTGTAGCCTCTCCCCGATGTTATTCAATCTGTATATTGAGCAAGCAGTAAAGGAAACAAAAGAAAAATTCGGAGTAGGTATTAAAATCCATGGAGAAGAAGTAAAAACTTTGAGGTTTGCCGATGACATTGTAATTCTGTCAGAGACAGCAAAGGACTTGGAAGAGCAGTTGAATGGAATGGACAGTGTCTTGAAAGGAGGATATAAGATGAACATCAACAAAAGCAAAACGAGGATAATGGAATGTAGTCAAATTAAATCAGGTGATGCTGAGGGAATTAGATTAGGAAATGAGACACTTAAAGTAGTAAAGGAGTTTTGCTATTTAGGGAGTAAAATAACTGACGATGGTAGAAGTAAAGAGGATATAAAATGTAGAATGGCAATGGCAAAGAAATCGTTTCTGAAGAAGAGAATTTTGTTAACATCGAGTATAGATTTAAGTGTCAGGAAGTCGTTTCTGAAAGTATTTGTATGGAGTGTAGCCATGTATGGAAGTGAAACATGGACGATAACTAGTTTGGACAAGAAGAGAATAGAAGCTTTCGAAATGTGGTGCTACAGAAGAATGCTGAAGATAAGGTGGGTAGATCACATAACTAATGAGGAGGTATTGAATA
This sequence comes from Schistocerca americana, assembly GCF_021461395.2. Taxonomy (NCBI): domain Eukaryota; kingdom Metazoa; phylum Arthropoda; class Insecta; order Orthoptera; family Acrididae; genus Schistocerca; species Schistocerca americana. The sequence goes on along the minus strand of NC_060129.1, from coordinate 206,686,331 downwards.
GGATTGGGGAGAAGAGAAGTTTGTGGCACAACTTGACTAGAAGAAGGGAGCGGTTGGTAGGACATGTTTTGAGGCATCAAGGAATCACAAATTTAGCATTGGAGGGCAGCGTGGAGGGTAAAAATCGTAGAGGGAGACCAAGAGATGAATACACTAAGCAGATTCAGAAGGATGTAGGTTGCAGTAGGTACTGGGAGATGAAGAAGCTTGCACAGGATAAATTAGCATGGAGAGGTGCATCAAACCAGTCTCAGGACTGAAGACCACACCAACAACAACAACAACCAGTAACCGTGACCTACCACCAAATGTTTCTCATTAATGTCTGTAAAACATTATTTTAATGGTTTTTTATCAGAGGTATCAGTATGGTATGCTATCACAAATCAAGCACTGGTTATAACAACAAAAGCAATTGCCTGGTTTAAAATAGTCACACTGACAGTACCTGGATTGCTTTGTCATATCACAGCAATAAAAAAGGAAGTTTGTTTGACAATTAGACAACATATATTCAGTATCTCTGCTATGTGGTGAGTAGCAACTACCCTTTTCATAACATTGTCACTATTACGTAATGGATTTTCCATTGTCTGAAGGTTAGTGTTTATTGTACCATTGGCCACAGGAGTAAGGACAGACTATCAGGATTCTACCAACAGACAGAGCTTATCTCTTACTTTGTGGTCTCCATCGAGATGGACACAATCATCCTCAAGGCTATTCACATCAGATCAGTGGCTGAGTAGCAGGCAACAGCATATTGCCTCAAACTGAATTAGTGATAAGTAAAGAAAATAAACAGAGAGGAAATTTGTTCAGTGCATAAACTTGAAACTGATATTCAGTTGACAGATTTTTTTACCAAAAGTTGGCTTACACTACACAGTGTTTTCACAGTAGAAGTTTTCTTCTTAATTGAAAGTCATGACAGTTTCTGTTCATCATTATGTTTGAGAATTATTCCCAAACTATATGTATATATAAAAAAGCTTTTAGTCATGACTGAAGTATAGTGAGTTTGATTTCGTGGCTATTATTTATTTCCATTTATCTGCTTTCCTTTACTGATTTTCTCCAGCTGCCATATGTGACACAGCTGTTTCTGTCAGAATGATGGATTTTCATTCCCTTACAATCCAAATGTCAAAAAGGTAAAAAAAAAAAAAAATATGGAAATTCCTTATAAATTGCAAAAGAATGAAATACTGCATAACTGGAGCTTTAGTAGTTATGCGAGGCTATTTGTCTGTATGGAGGCTGAGAATCTGGAAGATTGCAGCGAAGTGCAGGAAGGCTTGCAGAGCATCAACAATTGGTGGAGTGCCTTGCATTGTGAATAACTGTCAAGGCAGATCTCCATGTTGATGCACCACTTTCTAGTGAGCAACAGTTTTTTAGTTGTGCCATTAATTTCTCTTCTTACCAGATATATTCAGTGCCACCTATTTAGTTATCCGGTATACCCACACAATCCTCACCATTCTTCTGTAACCCTACATTTCAGACGCTTTATTCTTATGCAAATTAATTTTCAGGTTGTGTAAACACGTACATTATCACCCTAAATGAACACTGACGTTAACAAGACTGAATACGTGTTTTGTTGTGATGACTGATCTGTAGTGTAACCAGAGGATTAGATTAGGGTGGCTAGGTGACAGTTGAGTCACTTGTGGCCAAGCTGAAGTGTGAAAGCAGTGTGCTAAGAGTGAAGTATTGTCCCATACCTGTGCAGACAGTATTGTACGGGTGGGTACAGTGGAAGTGGTGGGGGTTTCATTGCGTGTGAACACTATCTGGCAGGGGAGATTCAGTTCAATGAATGAGGCCTGCTCAAAAGCAGAACTCCTAAGCTACACTTAGTGAGTCTGCAAAAGATCTCACGGACATCTCACCCCAGTATGACTAATAATATAACTGACTGAAGTGGCTAATAAGAAAAATCACTCCATTAACAATTAATGCAACTGCTGATAGTGTACTAAGCACACTGCTCAGCAGATTACTGCATACTAAGATGGTCACCCCCTCGTAACAAAAAGGTAGTCACACCTGGGGCAGTGTGGCTGCCAAGCTATTTTGAGCTAGATGTAACATATTGATCTGCAGAGCAGCATGATGTCTATGTTCATGCCATATTTAGTGCACTTTTTGTTATAAAAGTGAACTGCAAGGTAAATTCAGAAAGCACATACAGGTTAACAAACAACTATCTTGTGAGTGCACGACATGCATGGTACGTATTGTAAAAAAATAAATAAATAAATAAAAAATAAAAAAAAGAATGTCATACTGTCATTTAACCACATACATTGTACATAATCTATTTCATTTCAAGATAAATAGTTGAGGACATCTAACTGGTACATGACTTCAATATATCACTGTTTGTTTATCTTCCATTCAATGACTAAAAATTTAAATATTACTTTCTTTGGTCATGTTTTCATTTTTATTGTTACTGCTACAAATTTGTAGAGAAATCCATGAAAAAGGAAACAATTACAGTCCTCTCATAGGACAGTTTTACAAATGTTCAATTATATTAGTAGGACATTGCAAAAAACAAATACACAGAATTTGGATGAAAACAAAGAAGTCATTGTATGAGAGTCTGCCAGAACAAGAAGGAAACAGTGATCTTTTTATGGGTGGTTCTGAGCAAATTACTTTGCTGGGAGCATCTGGATTCAATGCAATCCAGGAGCTAGCTGCTGCTGTTTGTATGCAATGTCCTTATAACAGAAGACTATGTATAAAGTGGAGACAATGATGTGCTGCTGTCTGAGAATCCAGCTTTACCCCTTTGTGGTGATGATTCACAATTACTCTCATTAAAAAATAAAATTGGTATTCTTAGTATTCCATCAGGTGTACACAAGAAGACTACATTATGTGTTAATAAACACCGGCTCAGTGAAGATAAGCTACAACTGTACATATCATGGGGGATGGTCCTGGCATACTGCAGCATATCGAGCTGGGATCCACCACCTGCTCTAATTACACCCCAACTACTACCAATAAATTTTTCTCTTCTTTCTGTCTCTGGGTGGCTTTTGGTTCTGATTTTCAGTAATATTTGTATGTGATGTAGGCATAAATCTGCCCATTTGTTATTTAGTTCAGGTTTCATTGTTACAGTTGTAGTCTCAGCGTCTGACAGCAAAAATACAATTAGTTTTGTTTAAAACTGTGTTAATTAAAGGTTATGTCTGATTAAAAATTTTAATAAAGTAAATAGCAGTGAAAATATTTTGAGGTAATTGAGCTAATAAATAGATTTGGTAGCATTCCTACTTTTCATTAACATAGTTAAAATTTTGTGGAAAAAATTAACTTACAAGATAATCATCATTAAATTTCAGAAGTAGACACATTTTACATTGCAAATTTTGACTCTGTGCTTATTAGATTTCATCTCCGAGTGGTGTACTTCTGTTACTCCAGTTTTTGTGTACACGGTGGTTTACTTCATTAACTGATTAGTTATGAAAATTGTGTAATCTTCCACGATGTTCAGTATTGCGCTCGTACCTGTAAATGGATTAGTTCCAATGCGGATGCATAAAATGATTCCACATACTATTCCAAAGTCCTAGATCACTACACTTTTTACAGACCAAATTATTGTTAATAATTATAGTCTATACTGAGTAGTATATTTTTTTCATATGACGTAAAGAAATTGGTCATCATCCAACAATTGGACCTTGAAGACAACATATGAAAAGTGAGACCAAAATTGTGGCGGTGTGTACATTTTCGAGCAAACACCATCCTGAACTGATTACGATTTTCCACTTTATGACTTCAGAATGGTGTGCTACTGAAGAGGTCACATAGAAGTGACTACATAATTGTCCCATGGGGCTTATCCTGTAATAGACGCAAAATCTGACCCACATCACAACACACTCCAGTCCTGTCCCTGACGTCTCCCATCGCATGGAAGGCAGGGGAAAATGTGAAAGCAGTCATGTGATCTACACAGTTATCTGCAGCCACTTTCTGTCACACTACACGGTCATGTCCACTGCCAAGTTGTGTCTCCAAATGAATGGCCAATGCCAAACTGGCCGAGAGACAGCCGGATCACCCATTTGCCGAGCATGCCACCCGACACGATATGCTCGAATTCAGTGACTTCTTCACTGACTGGATTCTTTCCGCCCACACCACCACCCTCATCTTAACCTTCCCTGCTCCCACTGACATTCTCCGGCCCTACACAAATTCTACCCCACCGGCACACTGTCAATATGTTTCTCCCTTCTCTACTTTACTCCACTTCCCCCACAGCCCCAGCATAGCCTGCAGATGCTGCAACTAGCAGCTCACTAGCCTGTCTCTACTATGTCCCAGCATCCTCCACTCTCTCTCTCTCTCTCTCCTGCTCAGTTTCATTTTTCCATTTTCTAGATTCGTCAATGACTCTAAAATATTGTTGTGCACATTTCACAAGTGGGATTTCAAAATGTTTAAACAAACAATTTTTGTAAGTTCTACCTAAGTACACAAAATGGACATAATTTGATTTTCATTGTAAGTGTCAATCACTCATAGTGATATCTCAAACTGAGATCATGATTTAATGTATAGTTTACCGCAATAGGTGTGCAACTGGTGCCACTTGCAGAATAGTAAGATTCAGTTTTTGGATTCTGCTATCTCTCAATTGCACAATCACAGTTCTTTTATTTTGGACTATGCAGTACAGTACTGAGAAGTTCACAATCCATGGTGCTTATTCACTACCTATATAAATTTCAGTTACTGCTCTTAAAATGTCTTGCCAGGCTGTTCTGCCACTTGCGTTTATTCATAAATTTTTGTTTGTCTGAAGTAATGGTATTGTGATCAGATATCTCATTACACATATTTCATTAATCCTAATGGTACATGGAAAATAAAAGGTAAAGTAAATACCTTTTTTATGTTTTCTTGTATCGTGTCCTGACATGAGGTCCTTCCTACGCAAGATTATACCTACTTAACCCAGAGTCCTTTTTTGTTACTCTTTGTCTTAGGTACATATCACAAAATATTTATGCTGGATAGCACCTTTGTGGATGTAGATCAGCTGCAACTGTTACTGCTCTCATTTACAACAGCAGTGTTCTGTTACTGTGTGTACTAATCCATAGAAGTACTATTATTATAACATGCTACCACTTTGCCAAAAGGAAGGAATTATGATTGATCCAAGCGCTATAATGCTTATCCCTGAATTAATTAAAATTTTGGTGATTAACACAAATTGAATTCAGTATTAATCATCTGAGAAAGATCATTTTAATCCAGAAAGTTATGCAAATGGAGTGAAAGGTTTCATGTACTTTTTTATTTATTCTGTTTAACCTTCAGCAGTATAACACTATTTAGCCAAGGTTCCCTGTACTTGGAATGTGTTTATTGTTTATGGATTCATCGCCTCAACCAACTCATTGCATTAGTATGTAGACTACTCCATAATTTAATTGTAAGATATGCATATTAACACTATGTGTAGGTATCTATTCCCCATTTGAAATTTTAGTTTTCCTTAATTTGCTTGATGAACCTATAATTTACTTAACAGTAACTCTTACAGTCATATCTTGTATATGAAGAATAGAAATATTTACAAAATGGACTCAATCGTCATATGATTTTTTTTTTTTCTTTATTGTGATTTTAACACCTTATACAAAGGCGGGCTGTCAGCAGCACAATACGCCACTCTTCAGCCTTGAGTGTTACAACAAGTAGGACATAAAGGTGGCACAGAGTAGACAGTAAAAACGGCGGGCAAAAAATGTAGACACTAAAAATCGAAAAAAAAAACATGGAGCCGTTCACGCTGGACGCGAAACATCACTAACACTGGGCGACACGATGCACAGAACATGGATGATGGCGACGGCACGTGAACGGTGGGGGTGTGACGGCGAACAACACTACACACAAACGAAGGCACACACACGAAACACTGACGGCGGTGATCTCTGGCGTGCGAATGTTCACTGAGCGTGTGCGAGTCCGGTGACCTGCCAAGATGGGTGGAGGAGGAAGGGGAGTGGGAGAGCGACAAGGTAGAGCAGAGATGCCACGATCGGTGGAGAGAGAGGAAGGGGGAGTGAAGCCCGGTGTAGTGGGTGGAGGGAGGGGCCGGGTGAAAAGGAAAGGGAAGGGATGGGAAGGGAAGAGAAGGGAGGGAGTGAATGCCCAGGCGTATCGAGGCCGTTATTACGCCCAAAGGTTCTGGGTACTGATTTCTCAGAATGTGTGCACCCAAATTGCTTCAAAATGTAATCACATGTCAGTTCTAGTATAATATATTTGTTCAATGAATACTCGGTCATCATCTGCATTTCTTCATGGTGTACTAATTGTAATGGCCAGTAGTGTATTTGTTTTTTTTTTTTTTTTTTTTTTTCTTTATTGTAATTTGGACACCCCATACAAGGTGGGCTGGCAGCGGAACAGTGTACTCCGCTCTTCAGCCATAAGCAGTACAAGAAAAAAGAAAGGGAGACAGACAAGTAACAGAATGGCGGTTAAAAAACAGGAGATACAATAGTTAAAAAACATGAAGCCGTTCACACTTGACGAAACAAACAAGAAAAACCGTCGGCACTGGGCACAAACACTGACGAGGTAGATGACACACGTGAACGAAGGAGCGTGGACGGCGAAAAACACTGAGGCACAGACACGACGGCACAGACACTAATCCGAGGGCGATGATCTCCGGCGCGCGAAAGTTCACGATGCGTGTGCGAGTCCGGGGACCTGCCAAGAGAGGAGGAGGAGGAGGAGGAGGAGGAGGAGGAGGAGGAGGAGGAGGAGGAGGGGGAGAGGGAAAGCGAGAGGGGAGAGCAGGGACGCCAAGGGGTGGGGAAAGAGGGGGGAGAGAGGAAGGGGGAGGGGAAGCCCGGAAGAAGAGGGGTGGAGGGAGGGGATGGGGGAAAAGGAGTGAGAAGGGAAGGGAAGAGAAAGGAGGGAGGGTGCCGCAGGGAAAGGACACCAGGAGGGAGGGGGGGCAGGGTCAAAGTTGATAGGAGGGGTAGATGGAGGGGACGAGGACATCATCAGGGAGAGGGAGCTGGCGGAAACCACCTTGGGAGAGGGTAAGGAGGGTGGAGAGATGGAGACCGGGTGGGACATGGGAGTACAGGCGCGGCAGCGGGCGGGGGTGGGAGAGGATCGGGGAGACGAGCGGGTGAGGAGGATCGAGTTTACGGGAGGTGTAGAGGATTCGTAGCCTTTCGAGGAAGAGGAGGAGGTGGGGGAAGGGGATAAGGTCATACAGGATCCGCGTGGGGGAAGGGAGACGGATGCGATAGGCAAGGCGGAGAGCATGGCGTTCAAGGATTTGGAGGGATTTATAAAAGGAAGGGGGGGCGGAGATCCAGGCTGGATGGGCGTAACAGAGGATAGGGCGGATGAGGGACTTATAGGTGTGGAGGATGGTGGAGGGGTCCAAACCCCACGTTCGGCCGGAAAGGAGCTTGAGGAGACGGAGTCGGGAACGTGCCTTGGCTTGGATTGTCTGGAGATGGGGAGTCCAGGAGAGGCGACGGTCGAGGGTGACGCCAAGGTACTTAAGGGTGGGGGTGAGAGCGATGGGACGGCCATAAACGGTGAGATAGAAATCAAGGAGGCGGAAGGAGGGAGTGGTGTTGCCTACAATGATCGCCTGGGTTTTGGAAGGATTGACCTTGAGCAACCACTGGTTGCACCAAGCGGTGAACCGGTCAAGATGGGATTGGAGAAGGCGTTGGGAGCGTCGCAGGGTGGGGGCAAGGGCAAGGAAGGCGGTGTCATCGGCAAACTGGAGAAGGTGGACAGGGGGTGACGGCGGCGGCATGTCCGCCGTGTACAACAAGTACAGAAGGGGGGATAGGACGGAGCCTTGGGGCACACCGGCGGAGGGGAAAAAGGTGTAGGAATCGGTGTTATGGATGGTGACATAGGAAGGACGGCGGGAGAGAAAGGAACCGATCAGACGAACGTAGTTAATGGGAAGGGCGAAGGTTTGGAGCTTGAAGAGGAGACCGGAATGCCATACGCGGTCATATGCGCGTTCGAGGTCAAGAGAGAGGAAGATTGCGGAGCGACGGGAATTGAGCTGTTCGGAAAGGAGATGAGTGAGGTGAAGGAGAAGATCGTCGGAAGAGAAGGACGGCCGAAAGCCACACTGGGTAACGGGGAGGAGGCGGTGCTGGCGGAGATGCTGGTGGATGCGGCGGGTGAGGATAGATTCCAGGACCTTGCTGAAGACCGAGGTAAGGCTGATGGGACGGTAGGAGGAGACGGCGGACGGCGGTTTGCCAGGTTTGAGGAACATGAGGATACGGGAGGTTTTCCACAGGTCGGGGTAGTAACCGGTGGACAGGACTACATTGTAGAGCCTGGCCAGGGTGGAGAGAAAAGAGACAGGAGCTTCACGAAGGTGACGGTAGGTAACACGATCGTGACCAGGAGCGGTGTTGCGTTTGGTGCGGAGTGTATCGATGAGATCCTGTGTGGTGATGGGGGCATTAAGGTCCGTGTGTGGAATGTTGTCCAAGTACTGGAAACCAGGAGCGAGGGGAGGGACAGAGGTGTCAGTTCGATCGCGGATATCTGGGAAGAGGGAGTAATCGAACTGGGGATCATCAGGGATGGAAAACACATCGGACAGGTAGGAGGCAAAGTGATTGGCCTTACTAAGGGCGTCAGGGAAGGGGTGATCATCGTGGAGAAGAGGATAGTAGGGGGAGGGTTTAGTTCCGGTAAGGCGACGGAAGGCGGTCCAGAACTTGGACGAGTTTATAGGGAGGGTAGCATTTAAACGGGTGCATGTCTGTCGCCAGTCCCGGCGTTTCTTGGCCGCGAGCAAATTTCGAATGTGTCGCTGTAGTTGCCGGTGGCGTCGTAGGGTGTCCGGGTCACGCGTGCGGAGGAAGGCACGGTAGAGACGACGGGATTCACGGAGGAGGAGGACGGCCTGTGGTGGTAAGGTAGGACGGTGGGGGTGGACGGCAACAGTAGGGACGTGGGCCTCCACGGCCTCAGACAAGGTCTGCTGGAGAAAGGAGGCGGCATGGGTGACATCATCGGGACGGCGGTAGGCGAGAGGGTGGCTATCGACCTGAGTGGAGAGGGTATCCCGGTAGGCATTCCAGTTGGCACGGGAATAGTCATGGATGTACTTAGGGGGAGGGTCATGACGAGGGTCGGGGCGGGGGCGACGGCCGTCTGACACGGTGAGGAGGACAGGGAGATGGTCGCTACCAATAGGCTCCAGGACATCCACCGTAATGCGACCAAGGAGGTTGGGGGAGGAGAGGATAACATCGGGAGTGGAGTTGGATTCGGGACGGGTGTGCTGGGGGATGGGGATGAGGTCGCCTTGAAGGGAGGAGAGGAACCGATGCCACCGCCGTAACTGGGCAGCGGAGCGACTATGGATGTTGAGGTCGGCGGCGATCACATAGGAGGAGAAGGTACGGTCGATGTGGGAGAGGAAGTCGAAAGGAAGAGGGGCGTTGGGGCGGACATAGATGGTGGCACAGGTAATGGTAAGGCCGGGGAAGAAGAGACTAAGGATCAGGTGTTCGGTGGGGTCGGGAAGGAGAGGCTGGAGCCGAACGGGGATCTGGCGGTGGTGGCCAATGGCAACTCCGCCACGCGCAACTGGGAGGGGATTATCGGAGCGGTGGAGGAGATAGGGGGAGGTGTGGACGGAGTGGTGGGGTTGGAGGAAGGTTTCATTAAGGAGGAAGGCATCCACACGGTGGGTAGCAAGGGTGTGCAGGAAGAGGTTCTTGTTGGCGGGAAGGGAGCGGATATTGTTGAAAAGGATACGATGCTGTCGCGCCATTGGAAGGACTTAGACGAGGGTGTCAAGGCGGGAGAAGGTGAAATGGGCCTGGTTATTGGAAAAGGTGGCGTACATTTTAAGGTGGAATATGGAACGGGCGGCGAGGGAGATCTGTTGTAAGGTGTGGGGGCGCTGAAAGGGATGGACGTTTTGGAGGACAATGGTGAGGAACCTGATGATGTCCTCAGCAGTGGGGGGGGGACGAAGGGAATTGCCAGGAGGGGTGGGGGCGTCCAGGGGACGGACAGGGACGGTGAGTTCAGGAGTGGTAGGAGGAGGTCGGGCTTTACATTTTTGGGAGTAGGTGGGGTGGGGGAGGCTGCAGGTATTACAGGAGGGAGGGGATTGGAGGTTGGGGCACTGCCGGAGGAAGTGCGCTTGGCGACAATGCGGGCAGGTGGGGGCCTCGCGGCACTCGGCTGTTGGATGTGCATTGTAGCGCAGACATCTCTGGCAGCGCAGGGATTGAGGGGGGGAACGGGAGGGGTCGACTTTGAACCGCTGATTGAAGAGGAGGGCACCCTCCTTCAGGAGACGGTCAATGGAGGGGGCGTCCTCAGAGAAAACCCGCATAAGGCGGGTGGGGCCGGTCGCGTTGAAAATGCGGCGGACTGCCCGCACCTCCAGGGTGGGATGGGCCTTCAGCTCCGCCAGCACCTCCTCCTCCGTGATCGACGGGCTAAGCCGAGTGATCACGGCGGTGAGGGTCGGCGGGCGACGCGGGGGTTGGGGTTGGCGGGTAGGAGATGGGGAGGGAGCAGGGGTGAGGGTGGCGTGAGGACCAAAACGGGTGATGGGAGGCGGGAGAGGATGTCAGTATGGAGGGTGGGGCTGGGGGAGGAGATAAGAACAGAATCCCGTCTGGGAGTAAGGAGAGATATGGGGGCGCCAGGGAAATGTTGGCGGAGGAGGAGGGAGAGATTCCGGGCCTCGAGGAAGGAAGGATCGGGATGGGACAGGAGATATTTGTAGAGACCGGGTGGGGAGGAGGAGGAGGAGGGAGCGGGGCCTGGTGGGGAGACGTCCATGGCATTTTGGGGTGGGGATGGGGGGCGGGGTGGAGCCTTTTTAGGAGCAGAGGAAGTGGAGGCGCCACTAGGGCGTTTGACAGCGGCAGATGGGCGGGTGGTGACATGAGGGACGGGAACGATGGGGAGGTGGCGGGAAGGGACAGGTCCCGGCACGGACGCAGCAGTCGGCGCCGGAGAGAGTGACTGTGACGGTGCAGGCGAATGTGGCAGTGATGGTGATGGTGACGATGACGGTGGTGGCGGTGATGGCGATGGCGACGGCGACGGGGAGAGCTGGGCGTGGGCAGTGGCCCGACGGGCCACCACCCTAGCCGGAGCTGCAGTGACAGGCTGGGGGAGTGGGGGGAAAGGATCAGAACGAGAGGAAGAGGCGGGAGAGGGGGCGACAAAGAGCGAGGGCGAAGGGATAGAGAGGAGGGGAGGGATGGAAGGAGGGGGGTGGGACTGGGCACACCAAGTGATAGTGGTGGTGGCAGCGGAAGGGGACGTATACACGATGGCGGTGGTGGTAGTAGTGACGGTGGTGGTGGGGGCGGACATGACGACAAGAAGAAGAAAGAAAAACACAGCACTAAAGGGACAGGACACACACTGGGAGACGACGGACGGCGACGGCGACGGCGACGGCGACGGCGACGGCGACGGCGACGGCGACGGCGACGGCGACGGCGACGGCGACGGCGACGGCGACGGCGACGGCGACGGCGAGAGGCAGGGACGCTGCTGCCGCGGACTGGGCCGGGGCGGCGGCGGCGGCGGCTGCTGCTGCTGCTGCTGCTGCTGCTGCTGGCAGGACTGCTGCTGGCTGGACTGCTGCTGGCTGGACTGCTGGCAGGCTGGCTGGCTGGCTGGCTGGCTGGCTGGCTGGCTGTCTGCGGGACCACCGCTGCAGGCCGGGACCGGGAACCGCTGCTGGCTGGCTGGCTGGCTGGCTGGCTGGCTGGCTGGCTGGCTGGCTGGCTGGCTGGCTGGCACCTGTAAACCCTAGCACTTCGATTAGCGCGAAAACGGCACTATCGAAGGGCGGTAACCTTGCGGTGTACCGCCGGAGATGGTGTATTTGTCTCCCAGAACGTGAATGTATATTGAATCCCCCTCTATGGGTATGAATATAAAGCCATGTGAAGAGCTACAATGGTATAAAAAAACGTGTGCTGCCAGTCCGTAATTTGCCACAGAATAGCATTCCATAAATTTCACCTCAGCTCTGCGCATGCGCGTGGAACCGCCGGCGACTGCTTAAACGAACCTAAAACCGTACGCCGCCAATGCAACTCGTTTTCGGCCAATCGCGAACCGTAGACGGCGAGAAGAGACGGGGCTGAAAGGATCGCCGTATTATCTGAGGCAGCGTCTTTGGCTGACATCTTTTGGCAACGCCGAACAACTCTACCGTATTGAAGCGCTGCATATTTCACTTCGCGTTGACAAGTTCAACACGAAAACGTTCGAATTAACATTCATTTTAGCAGGTATATCACTTGCTTATTCGTAGTTTGCTAACAAAATAGCAATAAGCGCCCATGTATTTTTATTATCTGTGAACAATATACTTCATACCCACAAATTTTCTTGGTAAGGTGTGCTATACATATGGTAACTTGCCACAAATGAGTATATCTCGTCGCCAATATATGTAGTGTTGGTATGTTGGTAAATTTTTGGACGGCTCCGATATTTATATCGGAGCCTGCTAGTGTAATTTAAATGGTGATACGATGACGATGGAGGCCCTCATGCGTCAAATGCATCGCACGGGTTGACATTAGTTACAGTAGTGGAATTGCCGTACTTAGGTGTGTAGCCAGGAACTTCCTCGGTCGATCTTTAGTTTAGTTCTTTGAATTTCAAGCATACTTTCCAACTTAATGTTTTAGGGTATTACTTCGACTGTACTCCAGGTTTATGTGGACTAGATGTAAACAGCGCAGCGACGTCGACCAAAGCAGGGTGCTTCACGTAAAAATTCTTCCCACGTTTCGTCTTTCCCAGTGGAACTCTCGAATTATGACGAAAAGTGATGCTTAGATGCCAAGAATATGTGCTTTGGTACCATCTGGGACGACGTCAGACTGTCCGTTGCACTCAAGATTTCTTTATTTTTTTTTTTTTTTTTTCCAGGTTAGTGCGAATGCCATCCCGATTTTCAAAAATTATGCGCCAGAAGGTCGTGCTTTTTTATGTAATTTAGTTATTTATTAACGTTACAACATAGCATCTTTACAACAACGCATGAAAAAGAGATGTAATTGTGAGTGCATGTCAATATTATACAGAATCGAAATCCTTGAAAAGAAAACAGAATTAAAAACAAAGACAATTGTAAAGTGTGACAAATTATTCACAGAGCACTTTTGGCAACTATCCTAAAGATACGTGTATAAGTTGTGAAATTTAAACGAATTGAAATAAGTGTATCATATAGCAAAGTAAAGAGAAAATGGACAACTCTAACGAAAAATGGGAAACAAAATGGATACTTTGGAAATCCAAGCAAGCAGAAGACGGCAGGAGGTGTATGGAGGAGGCTGCACGTAGTGTACAAGAGTGACGCGAGAGAGCAGCAGGTGGGCGCAGTGGAGAGTAGCCGGACTCGAGTAGTACGGACTGCGACCGACAGATGGTAGGCGCGAGCTGCAGCGCATGATCTCTGTATAGGGAAAGTATGGCCGCCTGCTGATTCATTGACTGCTGCAGAGTATATAGCCGTGGCCCGTGTTTATTAAAGCTCACTTAGCTCTCTAATGCAGTGCTAAAACTGATCAGTGGCTTCAAACGGAACATGTCGGATATTTTTCTACAAAAAATTTCAACAAATTAAAGCTAAATGAGTCGAAATGCATTTGTTGTGGGGACCATAACAGTTTTTTGCCTGCTATTCTTTATTAATAGCGAAAGCAGATTTCGCAGTTTGTGATACGGTATCGTGTTTCAACATCTGTTTTCGTAATTAGCGTTAAATTGATCCTACCCAATCGTCAGGACAAAAGGAAACCAATATTATGTCGCAAGTGCAGGGTAAAATCAATCGCTAATTTAAAGCTCTATATCAACTTACTTCTTGTTCCTGCTACTCCGTAGTACGAAAATTCGCCAAATGTCTCTTTTGTTATACGAAATAAAGCATTGCATTCATATATAGTAAATAGAATCGATAAACGTGCCTTTATGATTACGCATACTGTATATTTTTGTCAGGTCTACCTCACAAAATATTTTCTGCATATTCTTCTTCATGGCATTAGGAGAATGGTTACGAAAGTACCAGAGAATACAATATTTTTGAAATTTGTTCAAATAAAATTAGTCGTATCATCAAAAGTAGGCTGTAGAAAACGGTAACAAGTCTACTCTTTATTAGTATACTACAGATCTTCGTCAACGTTGCACCAGAAATAATAGTCTCCCAGTAAACGTTAATGTTTACTGAAAGTAAGGTTGTACTTGCATCGTGCCTAAATGTTATCTTTTTTTACTTTTTTATTGTGTTGAAGAAAGTACAATTTATTGTTGTGAGCACCCCAAATATACGTTTAAACCATACTTTACAGTCAGTCATGTCAAATTTTTTACGAGTCATTATAACTTTGTACGGTCCCACTCACTATTTTTTGTTTTATCCGCTAGCAGAGGCAGTTTTGTCTCTAAGACTCCTATTTTGTTATTAAATTATTATTTAACCATCCTATTACCTCTTCTGACTTTTCTTTGCTGTTCAAATGGATTGGAAAGCAAGTAACAGAAATGTAAAAGAAGACAAAAGGCCAGAAATGACTAAAATTAACTGAATGGTTAAGTCGAGTTCCTGCAATCTTTCCCATTGGGACCAAGATAAACCCAAAACCAAGAAAATATATAAAAACTCTAGCTGCAGTCTTCAGACATTGAAATTGAAATAATGAGCCTGGAGATGCTGCTGATAGTAGCATGAAATTAGCTGAATTAGGTGTAAACAGCAATCTCACAGGGAACTTATAAACGTCATTTCTGTCACTACCAATAAGGGAACATGGTTCTAGGCTTGCTGATAGATTTGTTCGTTAAATTTTCATTTAGGCCTATCTTTGAATATAGCTTCCAAATAAATGATTTGTCATTAGACTGTATGAAGGTAAATCATAAGCTGGAAAAGTCACTGCAGCAGATATTTAAGGCAAGTATATCTCATTTAAAATAAGTTGCAATTGCAGGACCACGAAAGGAAAAAAGAAGTAGGTTTTGGCTTGAAAGCTAAGATGGAGTGTTGTACTGTAAAGACAGTGTATTAATAGAAAAGCTGAATCTCGCCCAATACCTGTTAACAGAAAGGGGCGTGGTCCATAATATCAGTGAACATCTACACTCAATATCTGAAAATGTTTGACGGAATGTATTTAAAAATGGTTCAAATGGCTCTGAGCACTATGGGACTTAACTGCGACGGTCATCAGTCTCCTAGAACTTAGAACTACTTAAACCTAACTAACCTAAGGACAGCACACAACACCCAGCCATCACGAGGCAGAGAAAATCCCTGACCCCGCCGGGAATCGAACCCGGGAACCCGGGCGTGGGAAGCGAGAACGCTACCGCACGACCACGAGATGCGGGCGAATGTATTTACTACATGGTGTTACTGAAAGTGTTGTTCTACTTTGAAGACAATGTGTGCACTATTATTTGTAATACGTGTCATTAAAAACATCCTGAAGGAATGTGTTATTTTACATTTATACCCCATTAGCTTAATAACTGTTAATAACAGGCCTATATAGATATCCTTAAATTTCAATATAAACCTGCATTACTGAAATAGAACAATTTATTTAGGCTTCTTATTAACCACTGATGTACTCTGGGAATGACTTAAAATTGCCCAGAGCATTTTATGTAAGTAAAATAATGTGTTGTCCACAACTGACCTAAACTTAGCCAAAATGGCAATGTAGCTTTATCAGAATAAATATTAAAATATTACAGCAAAAGGTCAGTTTGTTTATATTTTTACTATCAAAAGCACTCAGTAACTTTAACTACAACACGTGTTGCAACAAGTAACATATTTTGTGGGCAGTATTTTCAAAAAATGGTCTAAAGTGTTGCCAAGTTACCCCAGTTGACTGCATTTCCATTCGATTTTCATGGTTTTCTACATAAATTGCTAGATTATGAAGATAAATAAAAATAGCAGTTACAATACAAACTGTGCATGACATTTACTTGAAATGACCTTTACATTTTACCTTGTTTGGAAACAAGTATTCTTCAAGAAGTATTCTTTAGCAGATTTTGCATATGTGCTATTTCATTCTGAGCTATAAAAGGGTATAGAGTACAAGCCAATGTTCTTCCTCGAAAAATGTATGCTGTTTTTCCTGTCTACAATATTATATAAAATGTAGGTACATCATATGTATAAAAAGCTATTAAAATCCAGAGAAAAAATGAAGAACACAAATGAAGCACAAAGAAGAAACAAAGGTGGTGGCAAAGCACAGAAGTAAAATACACACATGTCGATGGATGAAGTTTTTATTTATATACGCATCATTCTGAATTCTGGAGAGGGACATAGTTTACTTGCAAATATTATACGAGATTGCAAATATTATACAATGCTTGCAAATATTATACACTCAAGACTCAGAAAGAAACATAGAACAACAATTTATAAAAATCACTGTAATTAAAACAAAAATGAGACCATTTGAAAAGAATAAGGCAACCAAAAGAAGTTTAAATGTCAATTTTTCAAATCATTTACTAAAGAGTGATTTTGGAACTCACAGTTTCTGCAGTAACTTTGTCATGGCCTGCTTCTACTGCCTTGTGCCACTACACCCTGGTATCTTTTATTTCCCTCCCTTGGAACCAGATGAATTCTTGTTGCCAGGAAACTGTGAATTATTTTCTCCTGTACACTGTGGCAGGCTGGGAAAACTACTTTCTCCTTCACTGATGCAGGCACGGCAGTGCCTACATCACAGAGCAACAATTCACCTGTGAGTAATTTCTTCTTG
This sequence comes from Schistocerca americana, assembly GCF_021461395.2. Classification (NCBI taxonomy): domain Eukaryota; kingdom Metazoa; phylum Arthropoda; class Insecta; order Orthoptera; family Acrididae; genus Schistocerca; species Schistocerca americana. Next base: position 206,669,448 of record NC_060129.1, on the reverse strand, counting down.
TTGCTTCTCAAACACATCTCTGCCTTTTGCAACACACTTAAGACCTCACTTGATGGCTCAATAAGTGAGGTATCTGTGAAGGACTTCAGATGTAAAAGCACGTTCACACACGTACAGAGATTTTCTTTGCACGCTATTAAGTGCTCCTCGCAAAATTTGCAAAGTGCATGACTCTTCATAACCTGCCTGACAGTGTGACCACACAAATAGTATTGAGACTGCTGCTCTTCATCACACACCATGTTACAAAGTGGCTCTCCAACTTCCTCAGCACACTTATCATCGTCTTCACTTACAGATTCCCCCAGTAGTTCTGCCTGCAAACTACTGCCTTCATTTTCATAATTATCAGTGGCAGTATTAAAGAACTGAGAAAGAGTAATAACCCTCAGTGCTGATTTCTATTCTCGTGGTGTTGGTACTGGATGTTTGTAGTGGACAATTGAAAACAGATTTTCTAAGCCATCTTGCATAAATCTACTTGTCAGCAGAAATTTAAATTTCTTCTCATTCAGGAATGTGTCCTGCTTCTCCAAAATACCTCCAGGTGTCAAAACTACACCAGCCAGGGTGGCCGAGCGGTTCTAGGCGCTGGGGTCTGGAACCGTGTGACCGCTACGGTCACAGGTTCGAATCCTGCCTCGGGCACGGATGTGTGTGATGTCCTTAGGTTAGTTAGGTTTAAGTAGTTCTAAGTTCTAAGTGACTGATGACCTCAGAAGTTAAGTCTCATAGTGCTCAGAGCCATTTTTGTCAAAACTACACCAGGCACCCTTTAGCCCAATTTTCAAGTTTTGAAATAAACACAGAGTGTCCTTAAGATGACAGAGAGCCTCACCGCATGTTTGTTCATCAGAACGACTCGGAATCATACTTAGAGCTCTGTATGTTATGAGGCACAACCACTCACGAACGTGCTTTAGAAACCGTGCTGTGGTTAAAGTATTTTGCTGCAGTTTCTCTGTCTTGACAGCATACTCACTGGCTGCCGCAGTCTGGCTGTTAATTAGGGCAGTAGGCGAGCCAACTTTCATTTTCTCGTAATGGTTTGGAATCAAACGCTTCTCACGCAGTTGTGGTGCCAGTTAAAGACTTAAACCACTGTCCACCTCAAGCAACTGTTCTACACGATTTATTTGTACCTCATTACGAGGCAGATCACGTTCCTCGACAACATTTTCTCAAAGGAAGACTCATTGTCCATTGAATAAGTGGTTCCTCATATTTTTCAAAATGTGTGGTGTATCTGCGAGGAAAATTAGTTTCCTATTATCATTGATTGATTTTTATTGTTGTAGAGACCTCAGAGATCATCTGAGGCATTACAAAAGTCAATAGTACACAGTATAAATGTTACACAAATAATTACAAAAACAAGAAAAATATTACACAATATAAATATTACACAAATAATTCTGGTACCTTCACACAAATACAAAACAGAGAAACTTCTGGTACAAATTGATATTGCATAGTAAATTTAGCCACTTACAGACTTACTCATATATAGAAGCACATAAAAACTGATCACAAAGTGTAGTCATACCCTATTCTTTGCCTCCCTTAAAAATTCATCAGTTTCATAAATGCTGAGCTCAAGAAGAAATTCTTTTACTTTTTTTTTTTTTTTTTTTGAATTGTTGAATTGGAAGATCCCTGATATGTTGGGGTATGGCATTAAAAATTTTGATGGACTTGTATAAGAAGCACTTTTGTGTTTTTTTTATAGTTACATGTCCATAAAATTTTTTAATGCCATACCACAAGATATCAGGGATCTTCCAATTCAACAGTTCAAAAAAAAAAGGATACTGGTAGAAACTAATTTTGAAAACCTTTCGACAACAATTCCAAATTCTTGCTATTCAGCTCAATTTTGCCCTGCCGTATCTGACACCATGCAGTGAACATTGTTCGAGTGCCCGAGATTCTCTAATAATGTTTATAATTATGTGTTTGACATGAGAACTGGAAAAAAGATGGCCACGTGTAATGGTAAAATGGCTCTAAGCACTATGTGACCTAACATCTGAGGCAATGGTAACCTATGATTTGTTTCCATCTTGAGGTGATACCACCCAGCATAAAAACTAATACATGAGAAGCTATAGTAGTTGCAAGGGCAAGATTTGATGGAGGTGTGTCATATCATTACCAATGAAGCAGTCATTGCTTCAATTGTATTCGAATGATGGAGTGATACTAACTTCATCCATCGTGGGAGCACGATGTTTCTCCACTGGTAACATGAGGGCAAGCTCTACTTTCAGGGAACTCATTAGCTCCTTCAGCACACCAGGTCTAAATTTCACATTCAGTAGTGAACTTCTCAGGGTTCTGTCTGAATGAAATGGAAATTTATTTTCCAGCAGGACTTTGTACCCCATACTACCACAAGGTGGTCTATTTTTTAGCCCTTTCTGCAGTGTTTCCACTGACCATTTGCTACCCTTACATGTCCCCTTTGTTCACACTGCAAACTGTTCTGCACCGAATAAACCGTGCACACTGGCGAGGAGGTTGTCTTTTTCTGAACACACTCCTCTCTCCCTTTTCTGAGAGAGGACGAGTTTTCTCTGTAAAGCTTCAATTCCAGACTGAAGCTGTTGTACTGGGTTCTTCAGGATGGTGACTTCATCTTCTGTTGTGTCCAAGTTCTCTGCAGGACTGATGTCATTGGGCACATTTGAAGGCTGTCCAACATCTGGAACATAAATCTGCAATATTGCAATCTTCAAAAATAAAAATTATTTAATACTATAATATGTTTTTAAGTAGCCAGTAATTGATTCTCAGTAGGCTGTGGTATATGACTTGAAGATTCATAAGGTGTGAAAACTTAGTTTCGAAGGACAGAAGCAAATTATGAAAATCTGAGTGGTAATATTCCAGGTGTCCTCTTACTACGTTGTAATGGAAAGTAATGCCATATACTAAACTGAAATTGTGGGTGACCAATTATATTTAATTCCCAGCAAACAATACCATAGTGTTTCCAAAAATCTGTACGATCTTTGCTAGCCACCACATAAATCTGACTGCAATAGAATGTAAGCAACACAGCTTCACCGTGCAACACTTCAATAGCAGTGGAGCACGTGTGGCTCGAATACTTGAATTACAAGAGCTGTGAGAACAGTGGTACTTACCGATGTGGGTGGTAGTGCCAGTTATTTTTAAGTGCAAATAAATATTACTTACAATAAAAGATTAAATAATCACGACCAAACCTAACCACAACATTAGACGTATTAGCACCTGTTGTACCACATATTGCCAACAAATCCTAAGCCCTGTATGCAGAGTTTTAAAAACATAAATGGTACAGAAAAGCCACTGACTTTGAAGTAAACTTTAAACGGCTGTGGTAAGAAATCAAAGTATCTATTTTCTCAGATAGGTATAATGTTTAACTGCAAATTAGAATACGGTATATACAGTGTCCAATGGAAAGCTGTAGAAACGATGTAGCTGAAAGGTATGAGAAAAGACATTGGTTTTTATTTCCATCAGATACCAATACAAGTGAACTGTTTATGTAAGAGACTGAGCCGTTTCTGGCTCGTGTTATGCTTTGCGTTAAACCTCGGTCGCTATTCTGTGATTAGTCTCCCGCCGTTATTGAGACTGTGGTGTTATCCCCTCTCTCCGCAAAGTGGCAGCAGCAGCCTGTACCGATATTCGCAGCCTCGTAATATCTTTGGCCCCGCGCTTACAGTTTCCGACTGGGCCACGTGCGGGAGTCGGTCGGTTGACGAGGAGCGTCGAGGAAGTCTCCGTGGCGCGTGGTTCGGCCGGGGCCGCTGGCGGTGTCCACAGTGTGAGGGGCTGCTCCAATTGCTACGAGGGCCGTGGCTCACCGATCCCGGACACGAAAGTTGAGTCTTTACTTAATTTACCCGCCAGCCCCAACTGTTCACATTGTGTCGCTTGAACTTCATTGTGGGCTGTTAGGACCTTCCCATGAGCAACAGTGTGTGTTTTCGAGTTGGCGAAATTCTAGCCCATCCTTCTGTGGAGTTTAACTTAACTCTATTATTTTGAATCGAAGTGCACCAGCGGAATCTTCTGCATTGTGGCCGTTAATGTTCCAGTTACCTGCCCTGGCCGTAGACGTAAATTCGGGCAGTGCATTTTCCTCGTCGTGTCGTGGCTGTCCAGCACGGCGTGTAGTTTGACAGCTGAATGTGTAATTCGTTGTGGGCGCCGATACCTTCTGCGTTGTTCCACTGAACTCCTCGTCCTGTGCTGGTCAGGTGGAGTGGAAGTTATCCTAACACTTGGTCCATTGACTGTCTGTCGGTTGGGTTGCCGTCAGATTGAGAATTGTTGGGCTGACTGCCTGTCTCCCCTAAGCGAGCGTTAGTGTTTGAATTCCATGCCAGCCCTTGGAAACTTCTGAGTGCAGTTTGATGTACTGTCTTTCCTTATTTGTTCTTGTTCTTTGTTTCTGTATGGCTTCTAGCCCATTTTAAGTTAAAGTTGTTTGCCCTTAAGGAGTGACGTTGTTTGGGCCTTCAGCCTGATTTTAAGAAATGCTTTAAGATAAGACCTTCTGCCTTTGAAATTCAAATTCCTGTTTTTGGTTTTAAGTTATTGGCTTTCAGTCAGTTTTAAATTAAACTTGTTTTTCCCTTGAGGGAATTGAATGGCTCATTTATTGAGGAATTAAGTTCTAAAATAAATGTTCGGCTTGGTCTGTATTTAATGTTTTCTTTTTTATTGTAATGTTTGTCAAATCAGTAAAGTACTATGTTTGATTGCAACTGATAGCCATTCATTTTGGCCCCTTTTCCACAAATTAAACTATCTGTCCTGTCCTGAGGGTATAGCAGAGGATTTCAGAGATGTGGTCCCATTCGCTAAATTACCGTGTGACAAAGTATTTTGTTCCCACCATCAACAGAGCCTGGACAAGTCAGTTTGAAAAATATACAGCTGTTATAAATGAAATGTTTGAGTCTGCTTCTGTACACAACTGATGCTTAGAATGGGAGTACGATATATAATTTCTAAAGAAGAAAGTCTAAGCTACATATTTAGAACAACTTTTAAAAAGTATTTGCTTATTGTACTCAATTTACAAAGTAGATCCTGCGACAACTTCTACATTACAAGTAAGTCCACTGTTGGCAAGAATAGTGCTCTGAAGGGAAATTCTGTGTGTCCTGCGGATGAAAACAATAAATGTGAACTGTTAGCAGTCACACAAGATGTTCAAAGTGCGATAATTCAGCAGCAAGTGACAGCATACCGCATGTAGAAATCTGTTGAAGCAGGGAACCTTATTTTCTAGTTTCATTCCAGTATTTTTCTCTAGTAGGCCAACAGGTTTCCTCTCAGCAGGACCTTTACGTACCACTGGTGGCTTGTGATCACCAAAAATGGTTGGCACAGCATTTGGTTTGCGTTTTACCAGTCCACCAGCTCTGCTGGTTTCAAACTGGTCTGGAGTGAAATGATTCTTGTAAACAGAAACAGTACTATCAGTCAATTTAGTTACAAACTTCCTTATTTGAGCGATATAAAAAATTTCAAAACTATACATTATAACTATATATTATAACATAAAATATGTTTTTGTTGTGGTCTTCAGTCCAGAGACTGGTTTGATCCAGCTCTCCATGTTACTCTATCCTGTGCAAGCTTCATCATCTCCCCATACCTGCTGCAGCCTACATCCTTCTGAATCTGCTCAGTGTATTCATCTCTTGGTCTCACTCTACGATATTTCCCCTCCACGCTGCCCTCCAATACTAAACTGGCGATCCCTCGATGCCTCTGAATACGCCCTACCAACCGATCTCTTCATCTAGTCAAGTTGCGCCACATATTTCTCATCTCTCCAATTCCATTCAATACCTCCTCATTAGTTATGTGATCTTCCCATCTAATCTTCAGCGTTCTTCTGTAGCACCAGATTTCGAAAGCTTCTATTCTCTTCTTGTGTAAACCATTTATCGTCCACGTTTCACTTCCATACATGGCTACACTCCATACAAATACTTTCACAAAAGACTTCCTAACATTTAAATCTGTACTTGATGTTAACACATTTCTCTTGTTCAGAAACGCTTTCCTTGCCATTGCCAGTCTACATTTTATATCCTCTCTACTTCGACCATAGTCAGTTATTTTGCTCCCCAAATAGCAAAACTCCTTTACTACTTGAAGCATCTCATTTCCTAATCTAATTCCCTCAACATCACCCGAGTTAACTCGACTACATTCCATTGTCTTCGTTTTGCTATATATAAAATATATGCAATATCAATAGAACTGAACACATGCTACTTATAACTACATACAGTGCAAGAAGCTCAGAAACCTATGAATTAGATACTGTAGCTATACACGAACATTGTAACACTCAGCTTTTACCAGCAAACTTACTGAAAAAATTTCATTTTACATCACATAACTAACATCTTTTAGGTAATGTATCTTTATACAAGCTTAAGTTTCATTAGGTTCAGGTTTCCTGTGTGACAACAAGTATTGTGTGATGCACGTAATCTAGGCCTACCTACACTATGTGATCAAAAGCATAGGGACACCCCGAGAAACATACGTTTTTCGTATTAGGTGAATTGTGCCGCCGCCTACTGCCAGGTACTCCATATCAGTGACCTCACTAGTCATTAGACATCGTGAGGGAGGGGAATGGGGCACTCCGATGAACTCACAGGATTTGAACGTGGTCAGGTGATTGGCTGTCACTTGTGTCATATGACTGTACGTGATATTTCCACACTCCTAAACATCCCTAGGTCCACTGCTTCCGATTTGATAGCAAAGTGGAAACGTGAAGGGACACATACAGCACAAAAGCGTACAGGCCGACCTCGTCTGTTGACTGACAGAGACCGCCGACAGTTGAAGAGGGTCGTGGTGTGTAATAGGCTGACATCTACCCACACCGTCACACAGGAATCAGAAACCGCATCAGAATCCACTCCAAGTACTGTGACAGTTAGGCGGGAGGTGAGAAAACTTGGATTTCAAGGTTGAGCAGCTGTTCATAAGCCACACATCACGCCTGTAAATGCCAAACGACGCCTCCCTTGCTGTAAGGATCGTAAACATTGGATGATTGAACAGTGGAATAACGTAGTGTGGATTGACGAATCACGGTGCAGAATGTGGCGATCCGATAGCAGGGTGTGAGTATGGCAAATGCCCAGTGAACGTCATCTGCCAGTGTGTGTAGTGCCAAGAGTAAAATTCGGATGCGGTGGTGTTACGATGGGGTCGTGTTTTTGATGTAGGGGGCTTGCACCCCTTGTCGTTTTGCGTGGTCCTATCACAGCACAGGTCTACATTGACGTTTTAAGCACCTTTTTGCTTCCCACTGTTGAACAATTTGGGGATGGTGATTGCATCTTTCAACACGATCGAGCACCTGTTCATAATGCCCGGCCTGTGGCGGAGTGGTTACATGACAATAACATCCCTGTAATGGACTGGCCCGCACAGAGTCCTAACCTGACTCCTACAGAACACCTTTGGGATGTTTTGGAATGCCGACTTCGTGCCAGGCCTCACCGACCGACATCGATACCTCTCCTCAGTGCAGCACTCCGTGAAGAATGGGCTGCCATTCCCAAGAAACCTTCCAGCAGCTGATCGAAAATATGCCTGCGAGAGTGGAAGCTGTCATCAATGCTAAGGGTGGCCCAACACCATACTGAATTCCAGCATTACCGATGGAGGGCGCAACGAACTTGCAAGTCATTTTCAGGCACGTGTCCGGATACTTTTGATCACATAGTGTAGTATTTGCATCTGAGACTGCTGATTATACAAGATGCTGTGTTAAAAGAAGTAATTATAAATATACTGTACTGTTACGACTGACTTTGGAATTCAACTATGCTATTTTTTTCATTTATTTCAATGTTAGTCGAAACCGTTGTCCTACACTATTAAATGCAAGTAATATTTACTTTAAAGAGGCACGTCATTATCACAATAGTTATTTTCACAAAATTTACTGAAAGTGAGGCATTGTTATTGATCTTTAATGTTCAGATAGCCATAATAGATTATTTTTTGGGGGACACAACGACATACATTAAAGCATCCAAATACTGCACTTTCCGTCTTCAACAGTTGGACCTACAAACTACGGAACGAAAAACAATGTTTACCTATTACATCTTTTGTGTTGCAAAAAGTATGCCTTTATAGCAGTCAGTACATTACAGATTTACTATAAATGTATAGCTTTCACTATGGTTTGTCCAAAAAAAATAGGCTTGCAAACAATGCTCCTTTTAAAAAAAACTTGACCGGCTTGAGGCTGACCACGTGTAATGACGCAGCAAATCTGATCACGAAGTGAGTCAAGATAGAGCAAGTTTGTTACACGGCTATTCTCAAACCAGGAGATGATTTGCACTAATGAATAAAAACTACTTTCCACGCACAAGCGAGAGTTTCTTGTGGGCTGCCAGTTGGCTCCACTGATTTTCATCAGCCATATTCTCCTTCTCGTTGCATCACTCCCTTCAGAAGGAATTCTGTACAGTTTTCCTCCCTTTCTGCCTCAAAACGAAAAGCCGATAGCACAGCACTGAGGCATAATTCTACGTAAAACTTTGAAAATACGCAGCACTTACCGTGCTTCACACACAACGTTTGGGCCCACAATGGCTGCTGATGTCACGATATGTGATTTCAGGCAACTGCGGATGGCAGCAAACGCAGCAGAATAGGGTGGCCATACTTCCCTTTAAGCCGGGTTCCCACCGGGCGTGACACGCTGGAGTGAGATATGCTGTCGTGGGGAACACTACCCGTGTGAACGAAGAGACGTGAGTTTGATGGTGACGTCACGGGCAGGCGTGAGGGCTCACGCTTCATATCAATCGTGTTTTTCAGTTGTGAGTTTGCCTCGTCTGCGGCAGTGTCAGATTACAACATCTAGTGCTACGGACAACAAGATGGCAACTAGTGCCATTAAAGGTCGTGTGATCACGTTGCAAGACGGTGAAACTTTAGAATTTGTGGAACTTTACGCTACTGAGCTGGTCTTGTATGATGTAAACAGAGAAGAATACAGAGACCGAGATGCAAGAATGGCTGCTGCCAAAAGAATTAGTGATGCGCTCCAAATTCCAGGAGTCGGAGCAAAAGAAGTAATTGTGAAATTTAAAAACTCGAGGAGTTCGTATTGTCAGGAACTGTAGAAAAGAATCGAAAGCTAACGGTCTAGAGCTGGCACTGACGAGGTTTACAAACCAAAAATCTTCTGGTTTAACAAGATGAATTCTTTCATTCGCCCATTCGTTCAGCAGCGAGCCACACTATCAAATCTGGTATGTGAAATAAAAGTTTGTTTCCGTATTCGAAATTTTATACATTTTCAAAATTGTTCCTTACATTTACATTATTACAACAGTTTTTACAATGATTATACAGAGTAGTAGGCGTATCATAGGAACTGTACCAGCTTCTTTTAATACAACAATAGCTATACTGTAACAATACATTCTTATGATAAAATATATCTAGCAATGCAATTACTTTGTGACACATACTAATTGAAGACAACCATGTACTAAATAACTGAGCACAATATTGACACTGATGTGCTCTACGGTTCTGTATTTGGACGTCGCCGAGTAGTACATTTTGCCAGGGCACAGCACCTTCATTATTAAAGTAATCACAGTACTTATCCCGAATTCGTTGTGCCTGTCGATGTGGATGTATGTTAAGCGTTTGCAGAAGGTTCTGTAGGCCAGTAATTTCCTCTTGACACCACGATCCAGGGAAAATACGATGGTTTTCATCCTCGAAGTCAATTAAACCTCGTGAGATGTAGGCGGGATTCGTTTTCCGCAGCCAGTTGTGCAACGACCAGCAGGATAGTACTACTTTGTCCACCGACTGTATTTTTAAAGATATTGGTTTTTCAAATACTCTAAATTTACTCACATGTATGCCGAAAGTATTTTCTACAACTCTTCGAGCCTTTGAAACTCGATAGTTGTAGATCCTTTCCTATCGAAACATGTTGCGCCGACTCTAAGGTTTCATCAGATAAGTCTTTAGCGGAAACGCATCATCCCCTACACTAACAAAATCAACACTACCAAGTGAGAGAGAATCAAATATGAGAGCTGATTTCTCAGATGACTATTTATTTACAAATTTATAGATCGATCTTATTTTATTACTCAAACGATTACTTTTTTCTATGCTGGTAATATTTTAAATGATCAATACTATTGTGCTCATCAACCATTTTCGTATTATTGTTTCTTTCTATTCCTTAAATACTTACACCTAGAATACTCGTACATTACTATGTTGAAAATTCAAATAAATAATAAAAGAAAAAGTTGCATACTATATGTTATTGTAACTGCCTGTATGTATTCCATAAGTGCCTTGTGGACTGCTTCGTAGGTTTCAGGTGTAAATTTAGTGCTTGTGTTCTTTGGAACACGATATAAATATTCTAGACTTTTTTAGTCCCCTGTGGCTAAATAGCGTAAAGTTACTTGAAGTTTAATTTTTGCTTTTACTGCTTGTCTCATATTAGTGTCTGGTTTTGAAATCAGACGTGAAACGCGTTCCAAAAGGTAGTCAAACTGCGCACGAGACATTCGTAATAAGATGTTGAAATCTTCAGGATAATGGTTTCTTAGTTCCATGTCAACCAAATTATGTGCCCTCGATGTTCTTTGAAGTGTCCAGTTCCTGACCCACCATCGTCTTTTCTTTCGTTTTTCTTGGGGTTCCACCAACCGGTTCATTCTCTGTGTCAAAACGGTAGCGAAAACCGAACTCAGCACAGCACAGCTCTCGATAAGGAGCTCGTTCACGGCCGGCTTGGCGCGATCAACTGAATTACGCTCTCGTTGACACTTGAACACCGTGTGAACTGTCCACGCCCCACGACTGATGGTTTCCCTCCTGTCGTGGCACAAAAGCGTGGTACACATTCGTGGTCACGCCCCGCGGGAACCAGCTTTATAAAGGGCTGTACCGGTACTGCCCTAGTAAACACTCCACAACTCCAGCGCAGCAACGTGGAGTGCATCTCAACTTACACTGCTGCCAACTTCAGACTTTCTAGCAAAACGGCTTCCTCATGGAATAAAGACGAGACGTGTAGGTGGGACAGTTCCTGGAAGTATTCAACGTTCACCTTTTGCATTATAAACACCACACATACTCTACTTGATAGTGTATCCCTCAGCAGTCTCCCAACAAATTCTCGCACTTTCTGAAATTAGGTGCTAATCATTTTCAACTGTATGAGCCAGCTATACGCTATCAGCAGAACTTGAATTTCTATAAGGGCATTACTTATCTCTAAACAGCAAGGTAGCTACGTCTACATCTACTGAATGCAACTCCAGTTACCTACTCAAAACGGTTTTAGCCCTTCCATTTGGTATAAGTTAATTGCATGCATGTACCCTTCCATTATTCTTCTGACATTATTGAGACAATACTCAGCAGTTGAAGTCGATGGAGTAACTTCTGTGAATGATGTTACTTCCCATGTTTTAGTGTGGGAACAGTCTTTTATAAGTTTCTGTCACATCGTAGTTAAAATAAGACACCTCTTTTAAATTACTTATTTCCAGTTCGTTAATGAAGTTACTATATGTGAACGTGGATTCGACGTACTTCCTTGGTAATCGTATACAATTTCATTGCGAGGAGCAAACGATCTGCTGAGTTGGAAGCAGCCTGACCCCTACTGAAGGAGGCTTGCCACCTACTGATCGGGCCACCACTGTCGAGCACGAGCAGAATCGTGATCAATGGAGGTCAGTGCGCAAAAATGGGTGTCACAACAGCATCCCAAATTAAAGATCACTCTCAACAACACGAGAGACACTGACACCCCAGGTGGACATCCACAATGGTCACTCTGATATCAAACGCAAAAAGGTGGCGTTGGCCAACTGCACAACATGAATGATGGGGGCTACCTGAGAGGATAAAATCAGATCACCTCGAACAGCGAAGATTGTCGAAACAGTGATAACTGGTGAAGTAATGCACCACAAAGGGTAGCTTGCACAGCAGAAGGAAATGAATCATAATATTAGCAACTTCGAAGAAGATAAAAGACACCAAAGACTGAGTCACCTGTGAGACACCATGGCAGACCATTTTGGCTACCATACTGGAAAGGAAAAGATTAGCCCCAGCTAAGGCTGGAACCCGAGAAAAACCCCAAGGTGTAATATTATTTACTTGTCATTTTCTTATAATATCTTCTTTAGGTATACATGTAGCACATATAAATTCATTGTTCCTGTTTTATCTTTAGCTAAACGTATTATTTGTGGATAAAATTTGTAACAGCAGTCTAAAGAAATAACTTAAAATGGTAAGACTGAACAATACCCACTTTTTGCGAGCAAAGGGATATAAATACAATAAAAATAAAAGTTGTTAAAAACCTGTGGCTGGAAAGGGTAGTTAGCATGCTCTCAAACAGCTTATTTTTTCTGTTTTTGTGAATAACAGTTCATATTTCGAGGACATCTATTATGGCAAAAAATATTTCTAGTGAAATTCTGCTCAAAGAAGCTCATATGCATGTTTTAACCAAAACAAACACTTTTGGATTACAGGAGGCCACTCACTGAGAAACAGAAGTACTGAGTTGTTGATAGGCACAAACAAAAGAAAGAAAACTTGCTAGCTTTATGATTTATTCTTTGACGAGCTAGACTAACAAAAACCAAAATTCTCTATCTCACTGAAGTATATAGTGATGAAACTCGCTTAAAACAGGAAAAAATGCAACAAAACTGGACATACAATGCGTAATTTGCATTTGCAAAACAAGATGCTGAAATAGCAGGCAAGGATTCATATGAATGTCTCACCTGACACTCAGAAAATTCGCAAATCAAATTAATGTCTAGTAAAATCACTCTTCATTATTAATCATAAGTACCACTATGGAGTAAATGGTTTAGGATGTAAGTATTAGATTTTCAATGTTAAAATGGACAATTTTTAGATCTAGCTGTGCTGCTTAGAAAGAAAATGCTGTAGGATAGATTGAATAAAAGTATTCTGTTTGTGGGCCAGTACAGTGAGAAAGATCTCATTAAGTGCAAAGCAGGCAGTACTGGCCTTCTTGGGTTGAACCAAAAACATGCAAACTCTGAGCAAATGTTCCAACAGAAATTAAGTTTCATTGTTGATAATTTAGCCCTGGGTTTTTTTTTTGTCAGTTGGCAATCATTGCCTCATCACTATTTTGTACCTGATGCTAACATGAGTTAATTCACACAAGGTCAGGTGCTGACGCTTCACCCATCTGCTTTGACATGTGATGTCACAGTAAGCCTTGATGTTTTTGAGTCTTTGGGTATGTAGATTGTGTATTGTAGTATTTGGAGGCTCTCTGTTGAGCTGCATGTTTGTTAGTGATTAGTTTGACATGAATTGAATGTTTCATGTTGGTACTGAAAGAATTTGTGCTGGCTTTCTGGTGAGTTACTTTGAAATTGCATATTTTAGCTGATGGTTTCATTTTAATGTTTGGAAATATTAGTGTCATGTGTTTGTTGTGGTCGGAGATTTTATATTTTTCTTTTTTCTTCTGTTGTGAAGAAGATATAAATATTTATGAGTAGCTCAAAGGTTGTTGCAATGGGTATAGTTGTTTGCGTGTATCGAAATTGGTGGTGGTGGAAAGTCTTCAAGAATTTTCGGGATTTCCTTGTTGTTGTTGTAGTTGTTGTTGTTGTTTTCTTCAGTCCTGAGACTGGTTTGATGCAGCTCTCCATGTTACCCTATCCTCTGCAAGCTTCTTCATCTCCCAGTACGTACTGCAGCCTTCATCCTTCTGAATCTGCTTAGTGAATTCATCTCTTGGTCTGCCTCTACGATTTTTACCCTCCACGCTGCCCTCCAATATTAAATTGGTGATCCGTTGATGCCTCAGAACATGTCCTACCAACCGATCCCTTCTTCTAGTCAAGTTGTGCCACAAATTTCTCTTCTCCCCTATTGTATTCAATCCTCCTCGTTAGTTACGTGATCTACCCATCTAATCATCAGCATTCTTCTGTAGCACCACATTTCTAAAGCTTCTATTCTCTTCTTGTCTAAACTATTTATCGTCCATGTTTCACCTAAGTCGAAACAAGGCCCCGGGAGTAGATAACATTCCATTAGAACTACTGACAGCCTTGGGAGAGCCAGTCCTGACAAAACTCTACCATCTGGTGAGCAAGATTTATGAGACAGGCGAAATACCCTCAGACTTCAAGAATAATATAATAATTCCAATTCCAAAGAAAGCAGGCATTGACAGACGTGAAAATTACTGAACTATCAGATTAAAATGCCACGGCTGTAAAATACTAATGCGAATTCTTTGCAGGCGAATGGAAAAACTGGTAGAAGCCTTGTTAGTGTTCGATAATTGTTGGATTGTTATTGGTAGGTATCATGGGTACTGATGTACCATCATTGTTTAGGATACATTTCTGATATTAGTCATATGAGCATCGTTTGGTCTTTTGTACTGAGAACTTTGCTTTAGGTAGAGTAAGTGAAAGTGTTGTATCTAGGGCTTTGTCTGAACTATGGGTTTGTTGTTGTGGTCTTCAGTCCTGAGACTGGTTTGATGCAGCTCTCCATGCTACTCTATCCTGTGCAAGCTTTTTCATCTCCCAGTACCTACTGCAACCTACATCCTTCTGAATCTGCTTAGTATATTCATCTCTTGGTCTCCCTCTACGATTTTTACCCTCCACACTGCCCTCCAATACTAAATTGGTGATCCCTTGATGCCTCAGAACATGTCCTACCAACCGATCAATTCTTCGGGTCAAGTTGTGCCACAAACTTCTCTTCTCCCCAATCCTATTCAATACTTCCTCATTAGTTATGTGATCTACCCATCTAATCTTCAGCATTCTTCTGTAGCACCACATTTCGAAAGCTTCTATTCTCTTCTTGTCCAAACTATTTATCGTCCATGTTTCACTTCCATACATGGCTACACTCCACACGAATACTTTCAGAAATGACTTCCTGACACTTAATTCTATACTGGATGTTAACAAATTTCTCTTCTTCAGAAACGCTTTCCTTGCCATTGCCAGCCTACATTTTATATCCTCTCTACTTCGACCATTATCAGTTATTTTGCTCCCCAAATAGCAAAACTCCTTTCCTATTTTAAGTGTCTCATTTCCTAGTCTAATTCCCTCAGCATCACCCGACTTAATTAGACTACATTCCATTATCCTTGTTTTGCTTTTGTTGATGTTCATCTTATATCCTCCTTTCAAGACACGGTCCATTCCATTCAACTGCTCTTCCAAGTCCTTTGCTGTCTCTGACAGAACTGCAATGTCATCGGCAAACCTCAAAGTTTTTACTTCTTCTCCATGGATTTTAATACCTACTCCGAATTTTTGTTTTGTTTCCTTTACTGCTTGCTCAATATACAGATTGAACAATATCGGGGAGAGACTACAACCCTGTCTTACTCCCTTCCCAACCACTGCTTCCCTTTCATGTCCCTCGACTCTTATAACTGCCATCTGGTTTCTGTACAAATTGTAAATAGCCTTTCGCTCCCTGTATTTTACCCCTGCCACCTTTAGAATTTGAAAGAGAGTATTCTAGTCAACATTGTCAAAAGCTTTCTCTAAGTCTACAAATGCTAGAAACGTAGGTTCGCCTTTCCTTAATCTTTCTTCTAAGATAAGTCGTAAGGTCAGTATTGCCTCACGTGTTCCAGTGTTTCTACGGAATCCGAACTGATCTTCCCCGAGGTTGGCTTCTACTAGTTTTTCCATTCGTCTGTAAAGAATTCGTGTTAATATTTTGCAGCTGTGACTTATTAAGCTGATAGTTCGGTAATTTTCACATCTGTCAACACCTGCTTTCTTTGGGATTGGAATTATTATATTCTTCTTGAAGTCTGAGGGTATTTCGCCTGTTTCATACAGCTTGCTCACCAGATGGTAGAGTTTTGTCAGGACTGGCTCTCCCACGGCCGTCAGTAGTTCCAATGGAATATTGTCTACTCCGGGGGCCTTGTTTCGACTCTGGTCTTTCAGTGCTCTGTCAAACTCTTCACGCAGTATCGTATCTCCCGTTTCATCTTCATCTACATCCTCTTCCATTTCCATAATATTGTCCTCAAGTACATCGCCCTTGTATAGACCCTCTATATACTCCTTCCACCTTTCTGCTTTCCCTTCTTTGCTTAGAACTGGGTTTTCATCTGAGCTCTTGATATTCATACAAGTCGTTCTCTTATCTCCAAAGGTCTCTTTAATTTTCCTGTAGGCGGTATCTATCTTACCCCTAGTGAGATAGGCCTCTACATCCTTACATTTGTCCTCTAGCCATCCCTGCTTAGCCATTTTGCACTTCCTGTCGATCTCATTTTTGAGACGTTTGTATTCCTTTTTGCCTGTTTCACTTACTGCATTTTTATATTTTCTCCTTTCATCAATTAAATTCAATATTTCTTCTGTTACCCAAGGATTTCTACTAGCCCTCGTCTTTTTACCTACTTGATCCTCTGCTGCCTTCACTACTTCATCCCTCAAAGCTACCCATTCTTCTTCTACTGTATTTATTTCCCCCATTCCTGTCAATTGTTCCCTTATGCTCTCCCTGAATCTCTGTACAACCTCTTGTTCTTTTAGTTTATCCAGGTCCCATTTCCTTAAATTCCCACCTTTTTGCAGTTTCTTCAGTTTTAATCTACAGGTCATAACCAATAGATTGTGGTCAGAGTCGACATCTGCCCCTGGAAATGTCTTACAATTTAAAACCTGGTTCCTAAATCTCTGTCTTACCATTATATAATCTATCTGATACCTTTTAGTATCTCCAGGGTTCTTCCATGTATACAACCTTCTTTCATGATTCTTAAACCAAGTGTTAGTTATGATTATGTTATGCTCTGTGCAAAATTCTACCAGGTGGCTTCATTTCTGTCCCCCAATCCATATTCACCTACTATGTTTCCTTCTCTCCCTTTTCCTACACTCGAATTCCAGTCACCCATGACTATTAAATTTTCGTCTCCCTTCACAATCTGAATAATTTCTTTTATTTCATCATACATTTCTTCAATTTCTTCGTCATCTGCAGAGCTAGTTGGCATATAAACTTGTACTACTGTAGTAGGTGTGGGCTTCGTATCTATCTTGGCCACAATAATGCGTTCACTATGCTGTTTGTAGTAGCTTACCCGCATTCCTATTTTCCTATTCATTATTAAACCTACTCCTGCATTACCACTATTTGATTTTGTGTTTATAACCCTGTAGTCACCTGACCAGAAGTCTTGTTCCTCCTGCCACCGAACTTCACTAATTCCCACTATATCTAACTTCAACCTATCCATTTCCCTTTTTAAATTTTCTAACCTACCTGCCCGATTAAGGGATCTGACATTCCACGCTCCGATCCGTAGAACGCCAGTTTTCTTTCTCCTGATAATGACATCCTCTTGAGTAGTCCCCGCCCGGAGATCCGAATGGGGGACTATTTTACCTCCGGAATATTTTACCCAAGAGGACGCCATCATCATTTAACCTTACGGTAAAGCTGCATGCCCTCGGAAAAAATTACAGCTGTAGTTTCCCCTTGCTTTCAGCCGTTTGCAGTACCAGCACAGCAAGGCCGTTTTGGTTATTGTTACAAGGCCAGATCAGTCAATCATCCAGACTGTTGCCCTTGCAACTACTGAAAAGGCTGCTGCCCCTCTTCAGGAACCACACATTTGTCTGGCCTCTCAACAGATACCCCTCCGTTTTGGTTGCACTTACGGTACGGCTATCTGTATCGCTGAGGCACGCAAGCCTCCCCACCAACGGCAAGGTCCATGGTTCATGGGGGGGAGGCTGAACTATTCAAATTTCACTTCACCCACTGAACTATGTGAAATTTGAAACACCATGTTTTAGAGTGGTTGGTTCGTGGTATTGAGGACTTTGTTGGAGTTGTGTAGCTCAAGTGAAAATTGTGTTGAGTTTTTGAATTCTGTGTGAATTACTGGTATTGAGGTCTTCATTAGAGATATATATAGGCCCTGTGTAATTTACAACAGAAATAGTTTTCATTTTTGTAATTTTTATTAAATTTTGAGTATTTTGTGCGTGAATAGTTGGGTGAATAGTTGTTTTGCAGTGATGTCATTATTGCCAGTGGGTGGAAGAAATCACTATTCTTTTGAAATTGTGATTGTTTGTTTGTCATGCCACATTAGTAATGTATATATTGTGAAGTGCTGTGAGAATGCTTAATGTCTTGAAGATGCACCCACAAAATGACAGTTGTTAAACACTCGCGTGTATCTCCAGCTTCTCACTTACAATTTGATGCAATATGTGATCAGATTAGCTGGATATGTGCTTCAGCATTTGACAACTTAATATTTGTTCAGATGTAGAAGATTTTACTCATAAGTACTTCATTGCATGTTGATTTGTACCTCATTGGCGACAGAGTGGTGTACTCTACACACAGAATTCATGTTACTAATCAGTGCGTGTTTAATACTTTTCTAATTTGACCTGTTGTGACGATATTCTACTTACTATTGATCTTTTCTATACTGCCAGGTTCTATCACAAAGTATTTGATAATTCATTCAGTATACCTTTGATTTATTTTCAGAAACACATCACAAATCCAGTACCACACCAGAACTACAGGATTGTACAACTGAACCTCTTATGCCACCACCCTATATTTTTTTGGGATGGTTACTAAGGATAGGCCATGGTGTATACCAAACATCACTATTTTATATTTTACCATCTGTGCCAAATTAATGTGTCTGTTAATATATTAATGTTAGGGCACTGTCAATAGTATTATCACTGATACACTTTAAGAAGATGAAACAGTTTACATTCCCCTGTGAAAACCCACTATCATGTAATGTTTATTGAAATGGATGTCACTTGTACCTCATGTGTTGGAGTGACTGTTGCAATGAATGTGATGTTTTAGTATGACATGTTAAAAACAACTGCAGTAAAATAAATCTGTTTATTTCAAAAGGAGTTATGTCTTTTACATATGTTGTTTTGTCTCATTTTATATGAGTGTGTGTTCACAATCCCTTCTCCCATCCCCACCCAGGGAAAGTAATTACAGAATCATTGCGTAATGTTACATCCTGTGTGTGTATGTCATGGAAGGGGGGGGGGGGGGAGTGCACACACTTTTGAGAATAGTTTATTGGTCCATCCACTAATGATTATAGGTCCAAGGGTAATATTTTTTGACTGAGTTGCTTACATTTCCTCAAAAGTAAAGCTGTGAAAAATATGAAATTAAAATATTTTGTGACTGGGTCTGCATGGAATGCTGAATGTTTTGTTATAATATATACAGTTGCTCAACATTTATTCGATTACTGTGAACTGTTAGACATCAGCAGTACTAGGTACACATGGAATACCTATTAGTGACGAAAATTTCTGCCGGACTGCGACTTGAACCTACATTTCTCTCTTATTGTGAGGAAATATTCCATGAAGTACTGGATTTGCAGTCAGATGTTACTGAACCAGTCTTCCAGCAATGTGAATGGAATGAAGAGATACTGAATATTCATCTGTCTGAGAAACCTCAGCGAAGATTCAGTGTGTATATGCTTAGAATAAAGTATAAAAAGCCAGTTGTAACACACTCAGCCAATGATACACAGCTTCTTATTTGTCATGTGTTCAGTTCTTTTCCTTTGATCCTTTCCACACGTCACCTCTCCTCTGCTTGTAACTTCAGATTGATCAGTCTGTGAGAGTACATAATGGGCTCTGAAAATCAACACTGAGTTCTTCTACATATTTTGTTTGGTTTGTCATTTTGGATATGACATGATCTTGAAGAAATAGAACAAGCAGAAGTAGCAGCTGTTATGACCAGTGCTTGATTTGTGAAAAAGTAGTGGTACCCCCCAATGAACCATGGACCTTGCCGTCGGTGGGGAGGCTTGCGTGCCTCAGCGATACAGATGGCCGTACCGTAGGGGCGACCACAACGGAGGGGTATCTGTTGAGAGGCCAGACAAACGTGTGGTTCCTGAAGAGGGCTAGCAGCCTTTTCAGTAGTTGCAGGGGCAACAATCTGGATGATTGACTGATCTGGCCTTGTAACATTAACCAAAACGGCCTTGCTGTGCTGGTACTGCGAACGGCTGAAAGCAAGGGGAAACTACAGCCGAAATTTTTCCCGAGGGCATGCAGCTTTACTGTATGATTACATGATGATGGCGTCCTCTTGGGTAAAATATTCCGGAGGTAAAATAGTCCCCCATTCGGATCTCCGGGCGGGGACGTTATCAGGAGAAAGAAAACTGGCATTCTACGGATCGGAGCGTGCAATGTCAGATCCCTTAATCGGGCAGGTAGGTTAGAAAATTTAAAAAGGGAAATGGATAGGTTAAAGTTAGATATAGTGGGAATTAGTGAAGTTCGGTGGCAGGAGGAACAAGACTTTTGATCAGGTGATTACAGGGTTATAAATACAAAATCAAATAGGGGTAATGCAGGAGTAGGTTTAATAATGAATAAAAAAATAGGAGTGCGGGTAAGCTACTACAAACAGCATAGTGAACGCATTATTGTGGCCAAGATAAACACGAAGCCCACGCCTACTACAGTAGTACAAGTTTATATGCCAACTAGCTCTGCAGATGATGAAGAAATTGATGAAATGTATGACGAGATAAAAGAAATTATTCAGGTAGTGAAGGGAGACGAAAATTTAATAGTCATGGGTGACTGGAATTCATCAGTAGGAAAAGGGAGAGAAGGAAACATAGTAGGTGAATATGGATTGGGGGTAAGAAATGAAAGAGGAAGCCGCCTGGTAGAATTTTGCACAGAGCATAACTTAATCATAGCTAACACTTGGTTCAAGAATCATAAAAGAAGGTTGTATACCTGGAGATACTAAAAGGTATCAGAGAGATTATATAATGGTTAGACAGAGATTTAGGAACCAGGTTTTAAATTGTAAGACATTTCCAGGGGCAGATGTGGATTCTGACCACAATCTATCGGTTATGAACTGCAGATTGAAACTGAAGAAACTGCGAAAAGGTGGGAATTTAAGGAGATGGGACCTGGATAAACTGAAAGAACCAGAGGTTGTAGAGAGTTTCAGGGAGAGCATAAGGGAACAATTGACAGGAATGGGTAGCTCTGAGGGATGTAGTAGTGAAGGCAGCAGACGATCAAGTAGGTAAAAAGACGAGGGCTAATAGAAATCCTTGGGTAACAGAAGAAATATTGAATTTAATTGATGAAGGGAGAAAATATAAAAATGCAGTGAATGAAGCAGGCAAAAAGGAATACAAACGTCTCAAAAATGAGATCAACAGGAAGTGCAAAATGGCTAAGCAGGGATGGCTAGAGGACAAATGTAAGGATGTAGAGGCTTGTCTCTCTAGGGGTAAGATAGATACTGCCTACAGGAAAATTAAAGAGACCTTTGGAGAAAGGAGAACCACTTGCATGAATATCAAGAGCTTTGATGGAAACCCAGTTCTAAGCAAAGAAGGGAAAGCAGAAAGGTGGAAGGAGTATATAGAGGGCCTATACAAGGGCGATGTACTTGAGGACAATATTATGGAAATGGAAGAGGATGTAGACGAAGACGAAATGGGAGATAAGATACTGCGTGAAGAGTTTGTCAGAGCACTGATAGACCTGAGTCGAAACAAGGACCCGGGAGTCGACAACATTCCATTAGAACTACTGATGGCCTTGGGAGAGATGAAAATTACCGAACTATCAGTTTAATAAGTCACAGCTGCAAATTACTAACGCGAATTGTTTACAGACGAATGGAAAAAATGGTAGAAGCGGACCTCGGGGAAGATCAGTTTGGATTCCGTAGAAATGTTGGAACACGTGAGGCAATACTAACCTTACAACTTATCTTAGAAGAAAGATTAAGAAAAGGCAAACCTACGTTTCTAACATTTGTAGACTTAGAGAAAGCTTTTGACAATGTTAACTGGAATACTCTCTTTCAAATTCTGAAGGTGGCAGGGGTAAAATACAGGGAGCGAAAGGCTATTTACAATTTGTAGAGAAACCAGATGGCAGTTATAAGAGCCGTGGGGCATGAAAGGGAAGCAGTGGTTGGGAAAGGAGTGAGACAGGGTTGTAGCCTCTCCCCGATGTTATTCAATCTGTATATTGAGCAAGCAGTAAAGGAAACAAAAGAAAAATTCGGAGTAGGTATTAAAATCCATGGAGAAGAAGCAAAAACTTTGAGGTTTGCCGATGACATTGTAATTCTGTCAGAGACAGCAAAGGACTTGGAAGAGCAGTTGAATGGAATGGACAGTGTCTTGAAAGGAGGATATAAGATGAACATCAACAAAAGCAAAACGAGGATAATGGAATGTAGTCAAATTAAATCAGGTGATGCTGAGGGAATTAGATTAGGAAATGAGACACTTAAAGTAGTAAAGGAGTTTTGCTATTTAGGGAGTAAAATAACTGACGATGGTAGAAGTAAAGAGGATATAAAATGTAGAATGGCAATGGCAAAGAAATCGTTTCTGAAGAAGAGAATTTTGTTAACATCGAGTATAGATTTAAGTGTCAGGAAGTCGTTTCTGAAAGTATTTGTATGGAGTGTAGCCATGTATGGAAGTGAAACATGGACGATAACTAGTTTGGACAAGAAGAGAATAGAAGCTTTCGAAATGTGGTGCTACAGAAGAATGCTGAAGATAAGGTGGGTAGATCACGTAACTAATGAGGAGGTATTGAATAGGATTGGGGAGAAGAGAAGTTTGTGGCACAACTTGACTAGAAGAAGGGAGCGGTTGGTAGGACATGTTTTGAGGCATCAAGGAATCACAAATTTAGCATTGGAGGGCAGCGTGGAGGGTAAAAATCGTAGAGGGAGACCAAGAGATGAATACACTAAGCAGATTCAGAAGGATGTAGGTTGCAGTAGGTACTGGGAGATGAAGAAGCTTGCACAGGATAAATTAGCATGGAGAGGTGCATCAAACCAGTCTCAGGACTGAAGACCACACCAACAACAACAACAACCAGTAACCGTGACCTACCACCAAATGTTTCTCATTAATGTCTGTAAAACATTATTTTAATGGTTTTTTATCAGAGGTATCAGTATGGTATGCTATCACAAATCAAGCACTGGTTATAACAACAAAAGCAATTGCCTGGTTTAAAATAGTCACACTGACAGTACCTGGATTGCTTTGTCATATCACAGCAATAAAAAAGGAAGTTTGTTTGACAATTAGACAACATATATTCAGTATCTCTGCTATGTGGTGAGTAGCAACTACCCTTTTCATAACATTGTCACTATTACGTAATGGATTTTCCATTGTCTGAAGGTTAGTGTTTATTGTACCATTGGCCACAGGAGTAAGGACAGACTATCAGGATTCTACCAACAGACAGAGCTTATCTCTTACTTTGTGGTCTCCACCGAGATGGACACAATCATCCTCAAGGCTATTCACATCAGATCAGTGGCTGAGTAGCAGGCAACAGCATATTGCCTCAAACTGAATTAGTGATAAGTAAAGAAAATAAACAGAGAGGAAATTTGTTCAGTGCATAAACTTGAAACTGATATTCAGTTGACAGATTTTTTTACCAAAAGTTGGCTTACACTACACAGTGTTTTCACAGTAGAAGTTTTCTTCTTAATTGAAAGTCATGACAGTTTCTGTTCATCATTATGTTTGAGAATTATTCCCAAACTATATGTATATATAAAAAAGCTTTTAGTCATGACTGAAGTATAGTGAGTTTGATTTCGTGGCTATTATTTATTTCCATTTATCTGCTTTCCTTTACTGATTTTCTCCAGCTGCCATATGTGACACAGCTGTTTCTGTCAGAATGATGGATTTTCATTCCCTTACAATCCAAATGTCAAAAAGGTAAAAAAAAAAAAAAATATGGAAATTCCTTATAAATTGCAAAAGAATGAAATACTGCATAACTGGAGCTTTAGTAGTTATGCGAGGCTATTTGTCTGTATGGAGGCTGAGAATCTGGAAGATTGCAGCGAAGTGCAGGAAGGCTTGCAGAGCATCAACAATTGGTGGAGTGCCTTGCATTGTGAATAACTGTCAAGGCAGATCTCCATGTTGATGCACCACTTTCTAGTGAGCAACAGTTTTTTAGTTGTGCCATTAATTTCTCTTCTTACCAGATATATTCAGTGCCACCTATTTAGTTATCCGGTATACCCACACAATCCTCACCATTCTTCTGTAACCCTACATTTCAGACGCTTTATTCTTATGCAAATTAATTTTCAGGTTGTGTAAACACGTACATTATCACCCTAAATGAACACTGACGTTAACAAGACTGAATACGTGTTTTGTTGTGATGACTGATCTGTAGTGTAACCAGAGGATTAGATTAGGGTGGCTAGGTGACAGTTGAGTCATTTGTGGCCAAGCTGAAGTATGAAAGCAGTGTGCTAAGAGTGAAGTATTGTCCCATACCTGTGCAGACAGTATTGTACGGGTGGGTACAGTGGAAGTGGTGGGGGTTTCATTGCGTGTGAACACTATCTGGCAGGGGAGATTCAGTTCAATGAATGAGTCCTGCTCAAAAGCAGAACTCCTAAGCTACACTTAGTGAGTCTGCAAAAGATCTCACGGACATCTCACCCCAGTATGACTAATAATATAACTGACTGAAGTGGCTAATAAGAAAAATCACTCCATTAACAATTAATGCAACTGCTGATAGTGTACTAAGCACACTGCTCAGCAGATTACTGCATACTAAGATGGTCACCCCCTCGTAACAAAAAGGTAGTCACACCTGGGGCAGTGTGGCTGCCAAGCTATTTTGAGCTAGATGTAACATATTGATCTGCAGAGCAGCATGATGTCTATGTTCATGCCATATTTAGTGCACTTTTTGTTATAAAAATGAAGTGCAAGGTAAATTCAGAAAGCACATACAGGTTAACAAACAACTATCTTGTGAGTGCACGACATGCATGGTACGTATTGTAAAAAAATAAATAAATAAATAAAAAATAAAAAAAAAGAATGTCATACTGTCATTTAACCACATACATTGTACATAATCTATTTTATTTCAAGATAAATAGTTGAGGACATCTAACTGGTACATGACTTCAATATATCACTGTTTGTTTATCTTCCATGCAATGACTAAAAATTTAAATATTACTTGCTTTGGTCATGTTTTCATTTTTATTGTTACTGTTACAAATTTGTAGAGAAATCCATGAAAAAGGAAACAATTACAGTCCTTTCATAGGACAGTTTTACAAATGTTCAATTATATTAGTAGGACATTGCAAAAAACAAATACACAGAATTTGGATGAAAACAAAGAAGTCATTGTATGAGAGTCTGCCAGAACAAGAAGGAAACAGTGATCTTTTTATGGGTGGTTCTGAGCAAATTACTCTGCTGGGAGCATCTGGATTCAATGCAATCCAGGAGCTAGCTGCTGCTGTTTGTATGCAATGTCCTTATAACAGAAGACTATGTATAAAGTGGAGACAATGATGTGCTGCTGTCTGAGAATCCAGCTTTACCCCTTTGTGGTGATGATTCACAATTACTCTCATTAAAAAATAAAATTGGTATTCTTAGTATTCCATCAGGTGTACACAAGAAGACTACATTATGTGTTAATAAACACCGGCTCAGTGAAGATAAGCTACAACTGTACATATCATGGGGGATGGTCCTGGCATACTGCAGCATATCGAGCTGGGATCCACCACCTGCTCTAATTACACCCCAACTACTACCAATAAATTTTTCTCTTCTTTCTGTCTCTGGGTGGCTTTTGGTTCTGATTTTCAGTAATATTTGTATGTGATGTAGGCATAAATCTGCCCATTTGTTATTTAGTTCAGGTTTCATTGTTACAGTTGTAGTCTCAGCGTCTGACAGCAAAAATACAATTAGTTTTGTTTAAAACTGTGTTAATTAAAGGTTATGTCTGATTAAAAATTTTAATAAAGTAAATAGCAGTGAAAATATTTTGAGGTAATTGAGCTAATAAATAGATTTGGTAGCATTCCTACTTTTCATTAACATAGTTAAAATTTTGTGGAAAAAATTAACTTACAAGATAATCATCATTAAATTTCAGAAGTAGACACATTTTACATTGCAAATTTTGACTCTGTGCTTATTAGATTTCATCTCCGAGTGGTGTACTTCTGTTACTCCAGTTTTTGTGTACACGGTGGTTTACTTCATTAACTGATTAGTTATGAAAATTGTGTGATCTTCCACGATGTTCAGCATTGCGCTCGTACCTGTAAATGGATTGGTTCCAATGCGGATGCATAAAATGATTCCACATACTATTCCAAAGTCCTAGATCACTACACTTTTTACAGACCAAATTATTGTTAATAATTATAGTCTATACTGAGTAGTATATTTTTTTCATATGACGTAAAGAAATTGGTCATCATCCAACAATTGGACCTTGAAGACAACATATGAAAAGTGAGACCAAAATTGTGGCGGTGTGTACATTTTCGAGCAAACACCATCCTGAACTGATTACGATTTTCCACTTTATGACTTCAGAATGGTGTGCTACTGAAGAGGTCACATAGAAGTGACTACATAATTGTCCCATGGGGCTTATCCTGTAATAGACGCAAAATCTGACCCACATCACAACACACTCCAGTCCTGTCCCTGACGTCTCCCATCGCATGGAAGGCAGGGGAAAATGTGAAAGCAGTCATGTGATCTACACAGTTATCTGCAGCCACTTTCTGTCACACTACACGGTCATGTCCACTGCCAAGTTGTGTCTCCAAATGAATGGCCAATGCCAAACTGGCCGAGAGACAGCCGGATCACCCATTTGCCGAGCATGCCACCCGACACGATATGCTCGAATTCAGTGACTTCTTCACTGACTGGATTCTTTCCGCCCACACCACCACCCTCATCTTAACCTTCCCTGCTCCCACTGACATTCTCCGGCCCTACACAAATTCTACCCCACCGGCACACTGTCAATATGTTTCTCCCTTCTCTACTTTACTCCACTTCCCCCACAGCCCCAGCATAGCCTGCAGATGCTGCAACTAGCAGCTCACTAGCCTGTCTCTACTATGTCCCAGCATCCTCCACTCTCTCTCTCTCTCTCTCTCTCCTGCTCAGTTTCATTTTTCCATTTTCTAGATTCGTCAATGACTCTAAAATATTGTTGTGCACATTTCACAAGTGGGATTTCAAAATGTTTAAACAAACAATTTTTGTAAGTTCTACCTAAGTACACAAAATGGACATAATTTGATTTTCATTGTAAGTGTCAATCACTCATAGTGATATCTCAAACTGAGATCATGATTTAATGTATAGTTTACTGCAATAGGTGTGCAACTGGTGCCACTTGCAGAATAGTAAGATTCAGTTTTTGGATTCTGCTATCTCTCAATTGTACAATCACAGTTCTTTTATTTTGGACTATGCAGTACAGTACTGAGAAGTTCACAATCCATGGTGCTTATTCACTACCTCTATAAATTTCAGTTACTGCTCTTAAAATGTCTTGCCAGGCTGTTCTGCCACTTGCGTTTATTCATAAATTTTTGTTTGTCTGAAGTAATGGTATTGTGATCAGATATCTCATTACACATATTTCATTAATCCTAATGGTACATGGAAAATAAAAGGTAACTGTGAAAGTAAATACCTTTTTTATGTTTTCTTGTATCGTGTCCTGACATGAGGTCCTTCCTACGCAAGATTATACCTACTTAACCCAGAGTCCTTTTTTGTTACTCTTTGTCTTAGGTACATATCACAAAATATTTATGCTGGATAGCACCTTTGTGGATGTAGATCAGCTGCAACTGTTACTGCTCTCATTTACAACAGCAGTGTTCTGTTACTGTGTGTACTAATCCATAGAAGTACTAGTATTATTACATGCTACCACTTTGTCAAAAGGAAGGAATTATGACTGATCCAAGCGCTATAATGCTTATCCCTGAATTAATTAAAATTTTGGTGATTAACACAAATTGAATTCAGTATTAATCATCTGAGAAAGATCATTTTAATCCAGAAAGTTATGCAAATGGAGTGAAAGGTTTCATGTACTTTTTTATTTATTCTGTTTAGCCTTCAGCAGTATAACACTATTTAGCCAAGGTTCCCTGTACTTGGAATGTGTTTATTGTTTATGGATTCATCGCCTCAACCAACTCATTGCATTAGTATGTAGACTACTCCATAATTTAATTGTAAGATATGCATATTAACACTATGTGTAGGTATCTATTCCCCATTTGAAATTTTAGTTTTCCTTAATTTGCTTGATGAACCTATAATTTACTTAACAGTAACTCTTACAGTCATATCTTGTATATGAAGAATAGAAATATTTACAAAATGGACTCAATCGTCATATGATTTTTTTTTTTCTTTATTGTGATTTTAACACCTTATACAAAGGCGGGCTGTCAGCAGCACAATACGCCACTCTTCAGCCTTGAGTGTTACAACAAGTAGGACATAAAGGTGGCACAGAGTAGACAGTAAAAACGGTGGGCAAAAAATGTAGACACTAAAAATCGAAAAAAAAAAAACATGGAGCCGTTCACGCTGGACGCGAAACATCACTAACACTGGGCGACACGATGCACAGAACATGGATGATGGCGACGGCACGTGAACGGTGGGGGCGTGACGGCGAACAACACTACACACAAACGAAGGCACACACACGAAACACTGACGGCGGTGATCTCTGGCGTGCGAATGTTCACTGAGCGTGTGCGAGTCCGGTGACCTGCCAAGAGGGGTGGAGGAGGAAGGGGAGTGGGAGAGCGACAGGGTAGAGCAGAGATGCCACGATCGGTGGAGAGGGAGGAAGGGGGAGTGAAGCCCGGTGTAGTGGGTGGAGGGAGGGGCTGGGTGAAAAGGAAAGGGAAGGGATGGGAAGGGAAGAGAAGGGAGGGAGTGAATGCCCAGGCGTATCGAGGCCGTTATTACGCCCAAAGGTTCTGGGTACTGATTTCTCAGAATGTGTGCACCCAAATTGCTTCAAAATGTAATCACATGTCAGTTCTAGTATAATATATTTGTTCAATGAATACTCGTTCATCATCTGCATTTCTTCATGGTGTACTAATTTTAATGGCCAGTAGTGTATTTGTCTCCCAGAACGTGAATGTATATTGAATCCCCCTCTATGGGTATCAATATAAAGCCATGTGAAGAGCTACAATGGTATAAAAAAAACGTGTGCTGCCAGTCCGTAATTTGCCACAGAATAGCATTCCGTAAATTTCACCTCAGCTCTGCGCATGCGCGTGGAACCGCCGGCGACTGCTTAAACGAACCTAAAACCGTACGCCGCCAATGCAACTCGTTTTCGGCCAATCGCGAACCGTAGACGGCGAGAAGAGACGGGGCTGAAAGGATCGCCGTATTATCTGAGGCAGCGTCTTTGGCTGACATCTGTTGGCAACGCCGAACAACTCTACCGTATTGAAGCGCTGCATATTTCACTTCGCGTTGACAAGTTCAACACGAAAACGTTCCAATTAACATTCATTTTAGCAGGTATATCACTTGCTTATTCGTAGTTTGCTAACAAAATAGCAATAAGCGCCCATGTATTTTTATTATCTGTGAACAATATACTTCATACCCACAAATTTTCTTGGTAAGGTGTGCTATACATATGGTAACTTGCCACAAATGAGTATATCTCGTCGCCAATATATGTAGTGTTGGTATGTTGGTAAATTTTTGGACGGCTCCGATATTTATATCGGAGCCTGGTAGTGTAATTTAAATGGTGATACGATGACGATGGAGGCCCTCATGCGTCAAATGCATCGCACGGGTTGACATTAGTTACAGTAGTGGAATTGCCGTACTTAGGTGTGTAGCCAGGAACTTCCTCGGTCGATCTTTAGTTTAGTTCTTTGAATTTCAAGCATACTTTCCAACTTAATGTTTTAGGGTATTACTTCGACTGTACTCCAGGTTTATGTGGACTAGATGTAAACAGCGCAGCGACGTCGACCAAAGCAGGGTGCTTCACGTAAAAATTCTTCCCACGTTTCGTCTTTCCCAGTGGAACTCTCGAATTATGACGAAAAGTGATGCTTAGATGCCAAGAATATGTGCTTTGGTACCATCTGGGACGACGTCAGACTGTCCGTTGCACTCAAGATTTCTTTATTTTTTTTTTTTTCCAGGTTAGTGCGAATGCCATCCCGATTTTCAAAAATTATGCGCCAGAAGGTCGTGCTTTTTTATGTAATTTAGTTATTTATTAACGTTACAACATAGCATCTTTACAACAACGCATGAAAAAGAGATGTAATTGTGAGTGCATGTCAATATTATACAGAATCGAAATCCTTGAAAAGAAAACAGAATTAAAAACAAAGACAATTGTAAAGTGTGACAAATTATTCACAGAGCACTTTTGGCAACTATCCTAAAGATACGTGTATAAGTTGTGAAATTTAAACGAATTGAAATAAGTGTATCATATAGCAAAGTAAAGAGAAAATGGACAACTCTAACGAAAAATGGGAAACAAAATGGATACTTTGGAAATCCAAGCAAGCAGAAGACGGCAGGAGGTGTATGGAGGAGGCTGCACGTAGTGTACAAGAGTGACGCGAGAGAGCAGCAGGTGGGCGCAGTGGAGAGTAGCCGGACTCGAGTAGTACGGACTGCGACCGACAGATGGTAGGCGCGAGCTGCAGCGCATGATCTCTGTATAGGGAAAGTATGGCCGCCTGCTGATTCATTGACTGCTGCAGAGTATATAGCCGTGGCCCGTGTTTATTAAAGCTCACTTAGCTCTCTAATGCAGTGCTAAAACTGATCAGTGGCTTCAAACGGAACATGTCGGATATTTTTCTACAAAAAATTTCAACAAATTAAAGCTAAATGAGTCGAAATGCATTTGTTGTGGGGACCATAACAGTTTTTTGCCTGCTATTCTTTATTAATAGCGAAAGCAGATTTCGCAGTTTGTGATACGGTATCGTGTTTCAACATCTCTTTTCGTAATTAGCGTTAAATTGATCCTACCCAATAGTCAGGACAAAAGGAAACCAATATTATGTCGCAAGTGCAGGGTAAAATCAATCGCTAATTTAAAGCTCTATATCAACTTACTTCTTGTTCCTGCTACTCCGTAGTACGAAAATTCGCCAAATGTCTCTTTTGTTATACGAAATAAAGCATTGCATTCATATATAGTAAATAGAATCGATAAACGTGCCTTTATGATTACGCATGCTGTATATTTTTGTCAGGTCTACCTCACAAAATATTTTCTGCATATTCTTCTTCATGGCATTAGGAGAATGGTTACGAAAGTACCAGAGAATACAATATTTTTGAAATTTGTTCAAATAAAATTAGTCGTATCATCAAAAGTTGGCTGTAGAAAACGGTAACAAGTCTACTCTTTATTAGTATACTACAGATCTTCGTCAACGTTGCACCAGAAATAATAGTCTCCCAGTAAACGTTAATGTTTACTGAAAGTAAGGTTGTACTTGCATCGTGCCTAAATGTTATCTTTTTTTACTTTTTTATTGTGTTGAAGAAAGTACAATTTATTGTTGTGAGCACCCCAAATATACGTTTAAACCATACTTTACAGTCAGTCATGTCAAATTTTTTACGAGTCATTATAACTTTGTACGGTCCCACTCACTATTTTTTGTTTTATCTGCTAGCAGAGGCAGTTTTGTCTCTAAGACTCCTATTTTGTTATTAAATTATTATTTAACCATCCTATTACCTCTTCTGACTTTTCTTTGCTGTTCAAATGGATTGGAAAGCAAGTAACAGAAATGTAAAAGAAGACAAAAGGCCAGAAATGACTAAAATTAACTGAATGGTTAAGTCGAGTTCCTGCAATCTTTCCCATTGGGACCAAGATAAACCCAAAACCAAGAAAATATATAAAAACTCTAGCTGCAGTCTTCAGACATTGAAATTGAAATAATGAGCCTGGAGATGCTGCTGATAGTAGCATGAAATTAGCTGAATTAGGTGTAAACAGCAGTCTCACAGGGAACTTATAAACGTCATTTCTGTCACTACCAATAAGGGAACATGGTTCTAGGCTTGCTGATAGATTTGTTCGTTAAATTTTCATTTAGGCCTATCTTTGAATATAGCTTCCAAATAAATGATTTGTCATTAGACTGTATGAAGGTAAATCATAAGCTGGAAAAGTCACTGCAGCAGATATTTAAGGCAAGTATATCTCATTTAAAATAAGTTGCAATTGCAGGACCACGAAAGGAAAAAAGAAGTAGGTTTTGGCTTGAAAGCTAAGATGGAGTGTTGTACTGTAAAGACAGTGTATTAATAGAAAAGCTGAATCTCGCCCAATACCTGTTAACAGAAAGGGGCGTGGTCCATAATATCAGTGAACATCTACACTCAATATCTGAAAATGTTTGACGGAATGTATTTAAAAATGGTTCAAATGGCTCTGAGCACTATGGGACTTAACTGCGACGGTCATCAGTCTCCTAGAACTTAGAACTACTTAAACCTAACTAACCTAAGGACAGCACACAACACCCAGCCATCACGAGGCAGAGAAAATCCCTGACCCTGCCGGGAATCGAACCCGGGAACCCGGGCGTGGGAAGCGAGAACGCTACCGCACGACCACGAGATGCGGGCGAATGTATTTACTACATGGTGTTACTGAAAGTGTTGTTCTACTTTGAAGACAATGTGTGCACTATTATTTGTAATATGTGTCATTAAAAACATCCTGAAGGAATGTGTTATTTTACATTTATACCCCATTAGCTTAATAACTGTTAATAACAGGCCTATATAGATATCCTTAAATTTCAATATAAACCTGCATTACTGAAATAGAACAATTTATTTAGGCTTCTTATTAACCACTGATGTACTCTGGGAATGACTTAAAATTGCCCAGAGCATTTTATGTAAGTAAAATAATGTGTTGTCCACAACTGACCTAAACTTAGCCAAAATGGCACTGTAGCTTTATCAGAATAAATATTAAAATATTACAGCAAAAGGTCAGTTTGTTTATATTTTTACTATCAAAAGCACTCAGTAACTTTAACTACAACACGTGTTGCAACAAGTAACATATTTTGTGGGCAGTATTTTCAAAAAATGGTCTAAAGTGTTGCCAAGTTACCCCAGTTGACTGCATTTCCATTCGATTTTCATGGTTTTCTACATAAATTGCTAGATTATGAAGATAAATAAAAATAGCAGTTACAATACAAACTGTGCATGACATTTACTTGAAATGACCTTTACATTTTACCTTGTTTGGAAACAAGTATTCTTCAAGAAGTATTCTTTAGCAGATTTTGCATATGTGCTATTTCATTCTGAGCTATAAAAGGGTATAGAGTACAAGCCAATGTTCTTCCTCGAAAAATGTATGCTGTTTTTCCTGTCTACAATATTATATAAAATGTAGGTACATCATATGTATAAAAAGCTATTAAAATCCAGAGAAAAAATGAAGAACACAAATGAAGCACAAAGAAGAAACAAAGGTGGTGGCAAAGCACAGAAGTAAAATACACACATGTCGATGGATGAAGTTTTTATTTATATACGCATCATTCTGAATTCTGGAGAGGGACATAGTTTACTTGCAAATATTATACGAGATTGCAAATATTATACAATGCTTGCAAATATTATACACTCAAGACTCAGAAAGAAACATAGAACAACAATTTATAAAAATCACTGTAATTAAAACAAAAATGAGACCATTTGAAAAGAATAAGGCAACCAAAAGAAGTTTAAATGTCAATTTTTCAAATCATTTACTAAAGAGTGATTTTGGAACTCACAGTTTCTGCAGTAACTTTGTCATGGCCTGCTTCTACTGCCTTGTGCCACTACACCCTGGTATCTTTTATTTCCCTCCCTTGGAACCAGATGAATTCTTGTTGCCAGGAAACTGTGAATTATTTTCTCCTGTACACTGTGGCAGGCTGGGAAAACTACTTTCTCCTTCACTGATGCAGGCACGGCAGTGCCTACATCACAGAGCAACAATTCACCTGTGAGTAATTTCTTCTTGTTGCTTCTCAAACACATCTCTGCCTTTTGCAACACACTTAAGACCTCACTTGATGGCTCAATAAGTGAGGTATCTGTGAAGGACTTCAGATGTAAAAGCACGTTCACACACGTACAGAGATTTTCTTTGCACGCTATTAAGTGCTCCTCGCAAAATTTGCAAAGTGCATGACTCTTCATATCCTGCCTGACAGTGTGACCACACAAATAGTATTGAGACTGCTGCTCTTCATCACACACCATGTTACAAAGTGGCTCTCCAACTTCCTCAGCACACTTATCATCGTCTTCACTTACAGATTCCCCCAGTAGTTCTGCCTGCAAACTACTGCCTTCATTTTCATAATTATCAGTGGCAGTATTAAAGAACTGAGAAAGAGTAATAACCCTCAGTGCTGATTTCTATTCTCGTGGTGTTGGTACTGGATGTTTGTAGTGGACAATTGAAAACAGATTTTCTAAGCCATCTTGCATAAATCTACTTGTCAGCAGAAATTTAAATTTCTTCTCATTCAGGAATGTGTCCTGCTTCTCCAAAATACCTCCAGGTGTCAAAACTACACCAGCCAGGGTGGCCGAGCGGTTCTAGGCGCTGGGGTCTGGAACCGTGTGACCGCTACGGTCGTAGGTTCGAATCCTGCCTCGGGCACGGATGTGTGTGATGTCCTTAGGTTAGTTAGGTTTAAGTAGTTCTAAGTTCTAAGTGACTGATGACCTCAGAAGTTAAGTCTCATAGTGCTCAGAGCCATTTTTGTCAAAACTACACCAGGCACCCTTTAGCCCAATTTTCAAGTTTTGAAATAAACACAGAGTGTCCTTAAGATGACAGAGAGCCTCACCGCATGTTTGTTCATCAGAACGACTCGGAGGCATACTTAGAGCTCTGTATGTTATGAGGCACAACCACTCACGAACGTGCTTTAGAAACCGTGCTGTGGTTAAAGTATTTTGCTGCAGTTTCTCTGTCTTGACAGCATACTCACTGGCTGCCGCAGTCTGGCTGTTAATTAGGGCAGTAGGCGAGCCAACTTTCATTTTCTCGTAATGGTTTGGAATCAAACGCTTCTCACGCAGTTGTGGTGCCAGTTAAAGACTTAAACCACTGTCCACCTCAAGCAACTGTTCTACACGATTTATTTGTACCTCATTACGAGGCAGATCACGTTCCTCGACAACATTTTCTCAAAGGAAGACTCATTGTCCATTGAATAAGTGGTTCCTCATATTTTTCAAAATGTGTGGTGTATCTGCGAGGAAAATTAGTTTCCTATTATCATTGATTGATTTTTATTGTTGTAGAGACCTCAGAGATCATCTGAGGCATTACAAAAGTCAATAGTACACAGTATAAATGTTACACAAATAATTACAAAAACAAGAAAAATATTACACAATATAAATATTACACAAATAATTATGGTACCTTCACACAAATACAAAACAGAGAAACTTCTGGTACAAATTGATATTGCATAGTAAATTTAGCCACTTACAGACTTACTCATATATAGAAGCACATAAAAACTGATCACAAAGTGTAGTCATACCCTATTCTTTGCCTCCCTTAAAAATTCATCAGTTTCATAAATGCTGAGCTCAAGAAGAAATTCATTTACTTTTTTTTTTTTTTTTTTGAATTGTTGAATTGGAAGATCCCTGATATGTTGGGGTATGGCATTAAAAATTTTGATGGACTTGTATAAGAAGCACTTTTGTGTTTTTTTATAGTTACAAGTCCATAAAATTTTTTAATGCCATACCACAAGATATCAGGGATCTTCCAATTCAACAGTTCAAAAAAAAAGGATACTGGTAGAAACTAATTTTGAAAACCTTTCGACAACAATTCCAAATTCTTGCTATTCAGCTCAATTTTGCCCTGCCTTATCTGACACCATGCAGTGAACATTGTTCGAGTTCCCGAAATTCTCTAATAATGTTTATAATTATGTGTTTGACATGAGAACAGGAAAAAAGATGGCCACGTGTAATGGTAAAATGGCTCTAAGCACTATGTGACCTAACATCTGAGGCAATGGTAACCTATGATTTGTTTCCATCTTGAGGTGATACCACCCAGCATAAAAACTAATACATGAGAAGCTGTAGTAGTTGCAAGGGCAAGATTTGATGGAGGTGTGTCATATCATTACCAATGAAGCAGTCATTGCTTCAATTGTATTCGAATGATGGAGTGATACTAACTTCATCCATCGTGGGAGCACGATGTTTCTCCACTGGTAACATGAGGGCAAGCTCTACTTTCAGGGAACTCATTAGCTCCTTCAGCACACCAGGTCTAAATTTCACATTCAGTAGTGAACTTCTCAGGGTTCTGTCTGAATGAAATGGAAATTTATTTTCCAGCAGGACTTTGTACCCCATACTACCACAAGGTGGTCTATTTTTTAGCCCTTTCTGCAGTGTTTCCACTGACCATTTGCTACCCTTACATGTCCCCTTTGTTCACACTGCAAACTGTTCTGCACCGAATAAACCATGCACACTGGCGAGGAGGTTGTCTTTTTCTGAACACACTCCTCTCTCCCTTTTCTGAGAGAGGACGAGTTTTCTCTGTAAAGCTTCAATTCCAGACTGAAGCTGTTGTACTGGGTTCTTCAGGATGGTGACTTCATCTTCTGTTGTGTCCAAGTTCTCTGCAGGACTGATGTCATTGGGCACATTTGAAGGCTGTCCAACATCTGGAACATAAATCTGCAATATTGCAATCTTCAAAAATAAAAATTATTTAATACTATAATATGTTTTTAAGTAGCCAGTAATTGATTCTCAGTAGGCTGTGGTATATGACTTGAAGATTCATAAGGTGTGAAAACTTAGTTTCGAAGGACAGAAGCAAATTATGAAAATCTGAGTGGTAATATTCCAGGTGTCCTCTTACTACGTTGTAATGGAAAGTAATGCCATATACTAAACTGAAATTGTGGGTGACCAATTATATTTAATTCCCAGCAAACAATACCATAGTGTTTCCAAAAATCTGTACGATCTTTGCTAGCCACCACATAAATCTGACTGCAATAGAATGTAAGCAACACAGCTTCACCGTGCAACACTTCAATAGCAGTGGAGCACGTGTGGCTCGAATACTTGAATTACAAGAGCTGTGAGAACAGTGGTACTTACCGATGTGGGTGGTAGTGCGAGTTATTTTTAAGTGCAAATAAATATTACTTACAATAAAAGATTAAATAATCACGACCAAACCTAACCACAACATTAGACGTATTAGCACCTGTTGTACCACATATTGCCAACAAATCCTAAGCCCTGTATGCAGAGTTTTAAAAACATAAATGGTACAGAAAAGCCACTGACTTTGAAGTAAACTTTAAACGGCTGTGGTAAGAAATCAAAGTATCTATTTTCTCAGATAGGTATAATGTTTAACTGCAAATTAGAATACGGTATATACAGTGTCCAATGGAAAGCTGTAGAAACGATGTAGCTGAAAGGTATGAGAAAAGACATTGGTTTTTATTTCCATCAGATACCAATACAAGTGAACTGTTTATGTAAGAGACTGAGCCGTTTCTGGCTCGTGTTATGCTTTGCGTTAAACCTCGCTCGCTATTCTGTGATTAGTCTCCCGCCGTTATTGAGACTGTGGTGTTATCCCCTCTCTCCGCAAAGTGGCAGCAGCAGCCTGTAGTGATATTCGTACCCTCGTAATATCTTTGGCCCCGCGCTTACAGTTTCCGAATGGGCCACGTGCGGGAGTCGGTCGGTTGGCGTGGAGCGTCGAGGAAGTCTCCGTGGCGCGTGGTTCGGCCAGGGCCGCTGGCGGTGTCCACAGTGTGAGGGGCTGCTCCAGTTGCTACGAGGGCCGTGGCTCACCGATCCCGGACACGAAAGTTGAGTCTTTACTTAATTTACCAGCCAGCCCCAACTGTTCACATTGTGTCGCTTGAACTTCATTGTGGGCTGTTAGGACCTTCCCATGAGCAACAGTGTGTGTTTTCGAGTTGGCGAAATTCTAGCCCATCCTTCTGTGGAGTTTAACTTAACTCTATTATTTTGAATCGAAGTGCACCAGCGGAATCTTCTGCATTGTGGCCGTTAATGTTCCAGTTACCTGCCCTGGCCGTAGACGTAAATTCGGGCAGTGCATTTTCCTCGTCGTGTCGTTGCTGTCCAGCACGGCGTGTAGTTTGACAGCTGAATGTGTAATTCGTTGTGGGCGCCGATACCTTCTGCGTTGTTCCACTGAACTCCTCGTCCTGTGCTGGTCAGGTGGAGTGGAAGTTATCCTAACACTTGGTCCATTGACTGTCTGTCGGTTGGGTTGCCGTCAGATTGAGAATTGTTGGGCTGACTGCCTGTCTCCCCTAAGCGAGCGTTAGTGTTTGAATTCCATGCCAGCCCTTGGAAACTTCTGAGTGCAGTTTGATGTACTGTCTTTCCTTATTTGTTCTTGTTCTTTGTTTCTGTATGGCTTCTAGCCCATTTTAAGTTAAAGTTGTTTGCCCTTAAGGAGTGACGTTGTTTGGGCCTTCAGCCTGATTTTAAGAAATGCTTTAAGATAAGACCTTCTGCCTTTGAAATTCAAATTCCTGTTTTTGGTTTTAAGTTATTGGCTTTCAGTCAGTTTTAAATTAAACTTGTTTTTCCCTTGAGGGAATTGAATGGCTCATTTATTGAGGAATTAAGTTCTAAAATAAATGTTCGGCTTGGTCTGTATTTAATGTTTTCTTTTTTATTGTAATGTTTGTCAAATCAGTAAAGTACTATGTTTGATTGCAACTGATAGCCATTCATTTTGGCCCCTTTTCCACAAATTAAACTATCTGTCCTGTCCTGAGGGTATAGCAGAGGATTTCAGAGATGTGGTCCCATTCGCTAAATTACCGTGTGACAAAGTATTTTGTTCCCACCATCAACAGAGCCTGGACAAGTCAGTTTGAAAAATATACAGCTGTTATAAATGAAATGTTTGAGTCTGCTTCTGTACACAACTGATGCTTAGAATGGGAGTACGATATATAATTTCTAAAGAAGAAAGTCTAAGCTACATATTTAGAACAACTTTTAAAAAGTATTTGCTTATTGTACTCAATTTACAAAGTAGATCCTGCGACAACTTCTACATTACAAGTAAGTCCACTGTTGGCAAGAATAGTGCTCTGAAGGGAAATTCTGTGTGTCCTGCGGATGAAAACAATAAATGTGAACTGTTAGCAGTCACACAAGATGTTCAAAGTGCGATAATTCAGCAGCAAGTGACAGCATACCGCATGTAGAAATCTGTTGAAGCAGGGAACCTTATTTTCTAGTTTCATTCCAGTATTTTTCTCTAGTAGGCCAACAGGTTTCCTCTCAGCAGGACCTTTACGTACCACTGGTGGCTTGTGATCACCAAAAATGGTTGGCACAGCATTTGGTTTGCGTTTTACCAGTCCACCAGCTCTGCTGGTTTCAAACTGGTCTGGAGTGAAATGATTCTTGTAAACAGAAACAGTACTATCAGTCAATTTAGTTACAAACTTCCTTATTTGAGCGATATAAAAAATTTCAAAACTATACATTATAACTATATATTATAACATAAAATATGTTTTTGTTGTGGTCTTCAGTCCAGAGACTGGTTTGATCCAGCTCTCCATGTTACTCTATCCTGTGCAAGCTTCATCATCTCCCCATACCTGCTGCAGCCTACATCCTTCTGAATCTGCTCAGTGTATTCATCTCTTGGTCTCACTCTACGATATTTCCCCTCCACGCTGCCCTCCAATACTAAACTGGCGATCCCTCGATGCCTCTGAATACGCCCTACCAACCGATCTCTTCATCTAGTCAAGTTGCGCCACATATTTCTC
Source organism: Schistocerca americana (assembly GCF_021461395.2). Classification (NCBI taxonomy): domain Eukaryota; kingdom Metazoa; phylum Arthropoda; class Insecta; order Orthoptera; family Acrididae; genus Schistocerca; species Schistocerca americana. The sequence continues at coordinate 206,629,494 of NC_060129.1, read as the reverse complement.
ATCTCTCCAATTCCATTCAATACCTCCTCATTAGTTATGTGATCTTCCCATCTAATCTTCAGCGTTCTTCTGTAGCACCAGATTTCGAAAGCTTCTATTCTCTTCTTGTGTAAACCATTTATCGTCCACGTTTCACTTCCATACATGGCTACACTCCATACAAATACTTTCACAAAAGACTTCCTAACATTTAAATCTGTACTTGATGTTAACACATTTCTCTTGTTCAGAAACGCTTTCCTTGCCATTGCCAGTCTACATTTTATATCCTCTCTACTTCGACCATAGTCAGTTATTTTGCTCCCCAAATAGCAAAACTCCTTTACTACTTGAAGCATCTCATTTCCTAATCTAATTCCCTCAACATCACCCGAGTTAACTCGACTACATTCCATTGTCTTCGTTTTGCTATATATAAAATATATGCAATATCAATAGAACTGAACACATGCTACTTATAACTACATACAGTGCAAGAAGCTCAGAAACCTATGGATTAGATACTGTAGCTATACACGAACATTGTAACACTCAGCTTTTACCAGCAAACTTACTGAAAAAATTTCATTTTACATCACATAACTAACATCTTTTAGGTAATGTATCTTTATACAAGCTTAATTTTCATTAGGTTCAGGTTTCCTGTGTGACAACAAGTATTGTGTGATGCACGTAATCTAGGCCTACCTACACTATGTGATCAAAAGCATAGGGACACCCCGAGAAACATACGTTTTTCGTATTAGGTGAATTGTGCCGCCGCCTACTGCCAGGTACTCCATATCAGTGACCTCACTAGTCATTAGACATCGTGAGGGAGGGGAATGGGGCACTCCGATGAACTCACAGGATTTGAACGTGGTCAGGTGATTGGCTGTCACTTGTGTCATATGACTGTACGTGATATTTCCACACTCCTAAACATCCCTAGGTCCACTGCTTCCGATTTGATAGCAAAGTGGAAACGTGAAGGGACACATACAGCACAAAAGCGTACAGGCCGACCTCGTCTGTTGACTGACAGAGACCGCCGACAGTTGAAGAGGGTCGTGGTGTGTAATAGGCTGACATCTACCCACACCGTCACACAGGAATCAGAAACCGCATCAGAATCCACTCCAAGTACTGTGACAGTTAGGCGGGAGGTGAGAAAACTTGGATTTCAAGGTTGAGCAGCTGTTCATAAGCCACACATCACGCCTGTAAATGCCAAACGACGCCTCCCTTGCTGTAAGGATCGTAAACATTGGATGATTGAACAGTGGAATAACGTAGTGTGGATTGACGAATCACGGTGCAGAATGTGGCGATCCGATAGCAGGGTGTGAGTATGGCAAATGCCCAGTGAACGTCATCTGCCAGTGTGTGTAGTGCCAAGAGTAAAATTCGGATGCGGTGGTGTTACGATGGGGTCGTGTTTTTGATGTAGGGGGCTTGCACCCCTTGTCGTTTTGCGTGGTCCTATCACAGCACAGGTCTACATTGACGTTTTAAGCACCTTTTTGCTTCCCACTGTTGAACAATTTGGGGATGGTGATTGCATCTTTCAACACGATCGAGCACCTGTTCATAATGCCCGGCCTGTGGCGGAGTGGTTACATGACAATAACATCCCTGTAATGGACTGGCCCGCACAGAGTCCTAACCTGACTCCTACAGAACACCTTTGGGATGTTTTGGAATGCCGACTTCGTGCCAGGCCTCACCGACCGACATCGATACCTCTCCTCAGTGCAGCACTCCGTGAAGAATGGGCTGCCATTCCCAAGAAACCTTCCAGCAGCTGATCGAAAATATGCCTGCGAGAGTGGAAGCTGTCATCAATGCTAAGGGTGGCCCAACACCATACTGAATTCCAGCATTACCGATGGAGGGCGCAACGAACTTGCAAGTCATTTTCAGGCACGTGTCCGGATACTTTTGATCACATAGTGTAGTATTTGCATCTGAGACTGCTGATTATACAAGATGCTGTGTTAAAAGAAGTAATTATAAATATACTGTACTGTTACGACTGACTTTGGAATTCAACTATGCTATTTTTTTCATTTATTTCAATGTTAGTCGAAACCGTTGTCCTACACTATTAAATGCAAGTAATATTTACTTTAAAGAGGCACGTCATTATCACAATAGTTATTTTCACAAAATTTACTGAAAGTGAGGCATTGTTATTGATCTTTAATGTTCAGATAGCCATAATAGATTATTTTTTGGGGGACACAACGACATACATTAAAGCATCCAAATACTGCACTTTCCGTCTTCAACAGTTGGACCTACAAACTACGGAACGAAAAACAATGTTTACCTATTACATCTTTTGTGTTGCAAAAAGTATGCCTTTATAGCAGTCAGTACATTACAGATTTACTATAAATGTATAGCTTTCACTATGGTTTGTCCAAAAAAAATAGGCTTGCAAACAATGCTCCTTTTAAAAAAAACTTGACCGGCTTGAGGCTGACCACGTGTAATGACGCAGCAAATCTGATCACGAAGTGAGTCAAGATAGAGCAAGTTTGTTACACGGCTATTCTCAAACCAGGAGATGATTTGCACTAATGAATAAAAACTACTTTCCACGCACAAGCGAGAGTTTCTTGTGGGCTGCCAGTTGGCTCCACTGATTTTCATCAGCCATATTCTCCTTCTCGTTCCATCACTCCCTTCAGAAGGAATTCTGTACAGTTTTCCTCCCTTTCTGCCTCAAAACGAAAAGCCGATAGCACAGCACTGAGGCATAATTCTACGTAAAACTTTGAAAATACGCAGCACTTACCGTGCTTCACACACAACGTTTGGGCCCACAATGGCTGCTGATGTCACGATATGTGATTTCAGGCAACTGCGGATGGCAGCAAACGCAGCAGAATAGGGTGGCCATACTTCCCTTTAAGCCGGGTTCCCACCGGGCGTGACACGCTGGAGTGAGATATGCTGTCGTGGGGAACACTACCCGTGTGAACGAAGAGACGTGAGTTTGATGGTGACGTCACGGGCAGGCGTGAGGGCTCACGCTTCATATCAATCGTGTTTTTCAGTTGTGAGTTTGCCTCGTCTGCGGCAGTGTCAGATTACAACATCTAGTGCTACGGACAACAAGATGGCAACTAGTGCCATTAAAGGTCGTGTGATCACGTTGCAAGACGGTGAAACTTTAGAATTTGTGGAACTTTACGCTACTGAGCTGGTCTTGTATGATGTAAACAGAGAAGAATACAGAGACCGAGATGCAAGAATGGCTGCTGCCAAAAGAATTAGTGATGCGCTCCAAATTCCAGGAGTCGGAGCAAAAGAAGTAATTGTGAAATTTAAAAACTCGAGGAGTTCGTATTGTCAGGAACTGTAGAAAAGAATCGAAAGCTAACGGTCTAGAGCTGGCACTGACGAGATTTACAAACCAAAAATCTTATGGTTTAACAAGATGAATTCTTTCATTCGCCCATTCGTTCAGCAGCGAGCCACACTATCAAATCTGGTATGTGAAATAAAAGTTTGTTTCCGTATTCGAAATTTTATACATTTTCAAAATTGTTCCTTACATTTACATTATTACAACAGTTTTTACAATGATTATACAGAGTAGTAGGCGTATCATAGGAACTGTACCAGCTTCTTTTAATACAACAATAGCTATACTGTAACAATACATTCTTATGATAAAATATATCTAGCAATGCAATTACTTTGTGACACATACTAATTGAAGACAACCATGTACTAAATAACTGAGCACAATATTGACACTGATGTGCTCTACGGTTCTGTATTTGGACGTCGCCGAGTAGTACATTTTGCCAGGGCACAGCACCTTCATTATTAAAGTAATCACAGTACTTATCCCGAATTCGTTGTGCCTGTCGATGTGGATGTATGTTAAGCGTTTGCAGAAGGTTCTGTAGGCCAGTAATTTCCTCTTGACACCACGATCCAGGGAAAATACGATGGTTTTCATCCTCGAAGTCAATTAAACCTCGTGAGATGTAGGCGGGATTCGTTTTCCGCAGCCAGTTGTGCAACGACCAGCAGGATAGTACTACTTTGTCCACCGACTGTATTTTTAAAGATATTGGTTTTTCAAATACTCTAAATTTACTCACATGTATGCCGAAAGTATTTTCTACAACTCTTCGAGCCTTTGAAACTCGATAGTTGTAGATCCTTTCCTATCGAAACATGTTGCGCCGACTCTAAGGTTTCATCAGATAAGTCTTTAGCGGAAACGCATCATCCCCTACACTAACAAAATCAACACTACCAAGTGAGAGAGAATCAAATATGAGAGCTGATTTCTCAGATGACTATTTATTTACAAATTTATAGATCGATCTTATTTTATTACTCAAACGATTACTTTTTTCTATGCTGGTAATATTTTAAATGATCAATACTATTGTGCTCATCAACCATTTTCGTATTATTGTTTCTTTCTATTCCTTAAATACTTACACCTAGAATACTCGTACATTACTATGTTGAAAATTCAAATAAATAATAAAAGAAAAAGTTGCATACTATATGTTATTGTAACTGCCTGTATGTATTCCATAAGTGCCTTGTGGACCGCTTCGTAGGTTTCAGGTGTAAATTTAGTGCTTGTGTTCTTTGGAACACGATATAAATATTCTAGACTTTTTTAGTCCCCTGTGGCTAAATAGCGTAAAGTTACTTGAAGTTTAATTTTTGCTTTTACTGCTTGTCTCATATTAGTGTCTGGTTTTGAAATCAGACGTGAAACGCGTTCCAAAAGGTAGTCAAACTGCGCACGAGACATTCGTAATAAGATGTTGAAATCTTCAGGATAATGGTTTCTTAGTTCCATGTCAACCAAATTATGTGCCCTCGATGTTCTTTGAAGTGTCCAGTTCCTGACCCACCATCGTCTTTTCTTTCGTTTTTCTTGGGGTTCCACCAACCGGTTCATTCTCTGTGTCAAAACGGTAGCGAAAACCGAACTCAGCACAGCACAGCTCTCGATAAGGAGCTCGTTCACGGCCGGCTTGGCGCGATCAACTGAATTACGCTCTCGTTGACACTTGAACACCGTGTGAACTGTCCACGCCCCACGACTGATGGTTTCCCTCCTGTCGTGGCACAAAAGCGTGGTACACATTCGTGGTCACGCCCCGCGGGAACCAGCTTTATAAAGGGCTGTACCGGTACTGCCCTAGTAAACACTCCACAACTCCAGCGCAGCAACGTGGAGTGCATCTCAACTTACACTGCTGCCAACTTCAGACTTTCTAGCAAAACGGCTTCCTCATGGAATAAAGACGAGACGTGTAGGTGGGACAGTTCCTGGAAGTATTCAACGTTCACCTTTTGCATTATAAACACCACACATACTCTACTTGATAGTGTATCCCTCAGCAGTCTCCCAACAAATTCTCGCACTTTCTGAAATTAGGTGCTAATCATTTTCAACTGTATGAGCCAGCTATACGCTATCAGCAGAACTTGAATTTCTATAAGGGCATTACTTATCTCTAAACAGCAAGGTAGCTACGTCTACATCTACTGAATGCAACTCCAGTTACCTACTCAAAACGGTTTTAGCCCTTCCATTTGGTATAAGTTAATTGCATGCATGTACCCTTCCATTATTCTTCTGACATTATTGAGACAATACTCAGCAGTTGAAGTCGATGGAGTAACTTCTGTGAATGATGTTACTTCCCATGTTTTAGTGTGGGAACAGTCTTTTATAAGTTTCTGTCACATCGTAGTTAAAATAAGACACCTCTTTTAAATTACTTATTTCCAGTTCGTTAATGAAGTTACTATATGTGAACGTGGATTCGACGTACTTCCTTGGTAATCGTATACAATTTCATTGCGAGGAGCAAACGATCTGCTGAGTTGGAAGCAGCCTGACCCCTACTGAAGGAGGCTTGCCACCTACTGATCGGGCCACCACTGTCGAGCACGAGCAGAATCGTGATCAATGGAGGTCAGTGCGCAAAAATGGGTGTCACAACAGCATCCCAAATTAAAGATCACTCTCAACAACACGAGAGACACTGACACCCCAGGTGGACATCCACAATGGTCACTCTGATATCAAACGCAAAAAGGTGGCGTTGGCCAACTGCACAACATGAATGATGGGGGCTACCTGAGAGGATAAAATCAGATCACCTCGAACAGCGAAGATTGTCGAAACAGTGATAACTGGTGAAGTAATGCACCACAAAGGGTAGCTTGCACAGCAGAAGGAAATGAATCATAATATTAGCAACTTCGAAGAAGATAAAAGACACCAAAGACTGAGTCACCTGTGAGACACCATGGCAGACCATTTTGGCTACCATACTGGAAAGGAAAAGATTAGCCCCAGCTAAGGCTGGAACCCGAGAAAAACCCCAAGGTGTAATATTATTTACTTGTCATTTTCTTATAATATCTTCTTTAGGTATACATGTAGCACATATAAATTCATTGTTCCTGTTTTATCTTTAGCTAAACGTATTATTTGTGGATAAAATTTGTAACAGCAGTCTAAAGAAATAACTTAAAATGGTAAGACTGAACAATACCCACTTTTTGCGAGCAAAGGGATATAAATACAATAAAAATAAAAGTTGTTAAAAACCTGTGGCTGGAAAGGGTAGTTAGCATGCTCTCAAACAGCTTATTTTTTCTGTTTTTGTGAATAACAGTTCATATTTCGAGGACATCTATTATGGCAAAAAATATTTCTAGTGAAATTCTGCTCAAAGAAGCTCATATGCATGTTTTAACCAAAACAAACACTTTTGGATTACAGGAGGCCACTCACTGAGAAACAGAAGTACTGAGTTGTTGATAGGCACAAACAAAAGAAAGAAAACTTGCTAGCTTTATGATTTATTCTTTGACGAGCTAGACTAACAAAAACCAAAATTCTCTATCTCACTGAAGTATATAGTGATGAAACTCGCTTAAAACAGGAAAAAATGCAACAAAACTGGACATACAATGCGTAATTTGCATTTGCAAAACAAGATGCTGAAATAGCAGGCAAGGATTCATATGAATGTCTCACCTGACACTCAGAAAATTCGCAAATCAAATTAATGTCTAGTAAATTCACTCTTCATTATTAATCATAAGTACCACTATGGAGTAAATGGTTTAGGATGTAAGTATTAGATTTTCAATGTTAAAATGGACAATTTTTAGATCTAGCTGTGCTGCTTAGAAAGAAAATGCTGTAGGATAGATTGAATAAAAGTATTCTGTTTGTGGGCCAGTACAGTGAGAAAGATCTCATTAAGTGCAAAGCAGGCAGTACTGGCCTTCTTGGGTTGAACCAAAAACATGCAAACTCTGAGCAAATGTTCCAACAGAAATTAAGTTTCATTGTTGATAATTTAGCCCTGGTTTTTTTTTTTGTCAGTTGGCAATCATTGCCTCATCACTATTTTGTACCTGATGCTAACATGAGTTAATTCACACAAGGTCAGGTGCTGACGCTTCACCCATCTGCTTTGACATGTGATGTCACAGTAAGCCTTGATGTTTTTGAGTCTTTGGGTATGTAGATTGTGTATTGTAGTATTTGGAGGCTCTCTGTTGAGCTGCATGTTTGTTAGTGATTAGTTTGACATGAATTGAATGTTTCATGTTGGTACTGAAAGAATTTGTGCTGGCTTTCTGGTGAGTTACTTTGAAATTGCATATTTTAGCTGATGGTTTCATTTTAATGTTTGGAAATATTAGTGTCATGTGTTTGTTGTGGTCGGAGATTTTATATTTTTCTTTTTTCTTCTGTTGTGAAGAAGATATAAATATTTATGAGTAGCTCAAAGGTTGTTGCAATGGGTATAGTTGTTTGCGTATATCGAAATTGGTGGTGGTGGAAAGTCTTCAAGAATTTTCGGGATTTCCTTGTTGTTGTTGTAGTTGTTGTTGTTGTTTTCTTCAGTCCTGAGACTGGTTTGATGCAGCTCTCCATGTTACCCTATCCTCTGCAAGCTTCTTCATCTCCCAGTACGTACTGCAGCCTTCATCCTTCTGAATCTGCTTAGTGAATTCATCTCTTGGTCTGCCTCTACGATTTTTACCCTCCACGCTGCCCTCCAATATTAAATTGGTGATCCGTTGATGCCTCAGAACATGTCCTACCAACCGATCCCTTCTTCTAGTCAAGTTGTGCCACAAATTTCTCTTCTCCCCTATTGTATTCAATCCTCCTCGTTAGTTACGTGATCTACCCATCTAATCATCAGCATTCTTCTGTAGCACCACATTTCTAAAGCTTCTATTCTCTTCTTGTCTAAACTATTTATCGTCCATGTTTCACCTAAGTCGAAACAAGGCCCCGGGAGTAGATAACATTCCATTAGAACTACTGACAGCCTTGGGAGAGCCAGTCCTGACAAAACTCTACCATCTGGTGAGCAAGATTTATGAGACAGGCGAAATACCCTCAGACTTCAAGAATAATATAATAATTCCAATTCTAAAGAAAGCAGGCATTGACAGACGTGAAAATTACTGAACTATCAGATTAAAATGCCACGGCTGTAAAATACTAATGCGAATTCTTTGCAGGCGAATGGAAAAACTGGTAGAAGCCTTGTTAGTGTTCGATAATTGTTGGATTGTTATTGGTAGGTATCATGGGTACTGATGTACCATCATTGTTTAGGATACATTTCTGATATTAGTCATATGAGCATCGTTTGGTCTTTTGTACTGAGAACTTTGCTTTAGGTAGAGTAAGTGAAAGTGTTGTATCTAGGGCTTTGTCTGAACTATGGGTTTGTTGTTGTGGTCTTCAGTCCTGAGACTGGTTTGATGCAGCTCTCCATGCTACTCTATCCTGTGCAAGCTTTTTCATCTCCCAGTACCTACTGCAACCTACATCCTCCTGAATCTGCTTAGTATATTCATCTCTTGGTCTCCCTCTACGATTTTTACCCTCCACACTGCCCTCCAATACTAAATTGGTGATCCCTTGATGCCTCAGAACATGTCCTACCAACCGATCAATTCTTCGGGTCAAGTTGTGCCACAAACTTCTCTTCTCCCCAATCCTATTCAATACTTCCTCATTAGTTATGTGATCTACCCATCTAATCTTCAGCATTCTTCTGTAGCACCACATTTCGAAAGCTTCTATTCTCTTCTTGTCCAAACTATTTATCGTCCATGTTTCACTTCCATACATGGCTACACTCCACACGAATACTTTCAGAAATGACTTCCTGACACTTAATTCTATACTGGATGTTAACAAATTTCTCTTCTTCAGAAACGCTTTCCTTGCCATTGCCAGCCTACATTTTATATCCTCTCTACTTCGACCATTATCAGTTATTTTGCTCCCCAAATAGCAAAACTCCTTTCCTATTTTAAGTGTCTCATTTCCTAGTCTAATTCCCTCAGCATCACCCGACTTAATTAGACTACATTCCATTATCCTTGTTTTGCTTTTGTTGATGTTCATCTTATATCCTCCTTTCAAGACACGGTCCATTCCATTCAACTGCTCTTCCAAGTCCTTTGCTGTCTCTGACAGAACTGCAATGTCATCGGCAAACCTCAAAGTTTTTACTTCTTCTCCATGGATTTTAATACCTACTCCGAATTTTTGTTTTGTTTCCTTTACTGCTTGCTCAATATACAGATTGAACAATATCGGGGAGAGACTACAACCCTGTCTTACTCCCTTCCCAACCACTGCTTCCCTTTCATGTCCCTCGACTCTTATAACTGCCATCTGGTTTCTGTACAAATTGTAAATAGCCTTTCGCTCCCTGTATTTTACCCCTGCCACCTTTAGAATTTGAAAGAGAGTATTCTAGTCAACATTGTCAAAAGCTTTCTCTAAGTCTACAAATGCTAGAAACGTAGGTTCGCCTTTCCTTAATCTTTCTTCTAAGATAAGTCATAAGGTCAGTATTGCCTCACGTGTTCCAGTGTTTCTACGGAATCCGAACTGATCTTCCCCGAGGTTGGCTTCTACTAGTTTTTCCATTCGTCTGTAAAGAATTCGTGTTAATATTTTGCAGCTGTGACTTATTAAGCTGATAGTTCGGTAATTTTCACATCTGTCAACACCTGCTTTCTTTGGGATTGGAATTATTATATTCTTCTTGAAGTCTGAGGGTATTTCGCCTGTTTCATACAGCTTGCTCACCAGATGGTAGAGTTTTGTCAGGACTGGCTCTCCCACGGCCGTCAGTAGTTCCAATGGAATATTGTCTACTCCGGGGGCCTTGTTTCGACTCTGGTCTTTCAGTGCTCTGTCAAACTCTTCACGCAGTATCGTATCTCCCGTTTCATCTTCATCTACATCCTCTTCCATTTCCATAATATTGTCCTCAAGTACATCGCCCTTGTATAGACCCTCTATATACTCCTTCCACCTTTCTGCTTTCCCTTCTTTGCTTAGAACTGGGTTTTCATCTGAGCTCTTGATATTCATACAAGTCGTTCTCTTATCTCCAAAGGTCTCTTTAATTTTCCTGTAGGCGGTATCTATCTTACCCCTAGTGAGATAGGCCTCTACATCCTTACATTTGTCCTCTAGCCATCCCTGCTTAGCCATTTTGCACTTCCTGTCGATCTCATTTTTGAGACGTTTGTATTCCTTTTTGCCTGTTTCACTTACTGCATTTTTATATTTTCTCCTTTCATCAATTAAATTCAATATTTCTTCTGTTACCCAAGGATTTCTACTAGCCCTCGTCTTTTTACCTACTTGATCCTCTGCTGCCTTCACTACTTCATCCCTCAAAGCTACCCATTCTTCTTCTACTGTATTTATTTCCCCCATTCCTGTCAATTGTTCCCTTATGCTCTCCCTGAATCTCTGTACAACCTCTTGTTCTTTTAGTTTATCCAGGTCCCATTTCCTTAAATTCCCACCTTTTTGCAGTTTCTTCAGTTTTAATCTACAGGTCATAACCAATAGATTGTGGTCAGAGTCCACATCTGCCCCTGGAAATGTCTTACAATTTAAAACCTGGTTCCTAAATCTCTGTCTTACCATTATATAATCTATCTGATACCTTTTAGTATCTCCAGGGTTCTTCCATGTATACAACCTTCTTTCATGATTCTTAAACCAAGTGTTAGTTATGATTATGTTATGCTCTGTGCAAAATTCTACCAGGTGGCTTCATTTCTGTCCCCCAATCCATATTCACCTACTATGTTTCCTTCTCTCCCTTTTCCTACACTCGAATTCCAGTCACCCATGACTATTAAATTTTCGTCTCCCTTCACAATCTGAATAATTTCTTTTATTTCATCATACATTTCTTCAATTTCTTCGTCATCTGCAGAGCTAGTTGGCATATAAACTTGTACTACTGTAGTAGGTGTGGGCTTCGTATCTATCTTGGCCACAATAATGCGTTCACTATGCTGTTTGTAGTAGCTTACCCGCATTCCTATTTTCCTATTCATTATTAAACCTACTCCTGCATTACCACTATTTGATTTTGTGTTTATAACCCTGTAGTCACCTGACCAGAAGTCTTGTTCCTCCTGCCACCGAACTTCACTAATTCCCACTATATCTAACTTCAACCTATCCATTTCCCTTTTTAAATTTTCTAACCTACCTGCCCGATTAAGGGATCTGACATTCCACGCTCCGATCCGTAGAACGCCAGTTTTCTTTCTCCTGATAATGACATCCTCTTGAGTAGTCCCCGCCCGGAGATCCGAATGGGGGACTATTTTACCTCCGGAATATTTTACCCAAGAGGACGCCATCATCATTTAACCTTACGGTAAAGCTGCATGCCCTCGGAAAAAATTACGGCTGTAGTTTCCCCTTGCTTTCAGCCGTTTGCAGTACCAGCACAGCAAGGCCGTTTTGGTTATTGTTACAAGGCCAGATCAGTCAATCATCCAGACTGTTGCCCTTGCAACTACTGAAAAGGCTGCTGCCCCTCTTCAGGAACCACACATTTGTCTGGCCTCTCAACAGATACCCCTCCGTTTTGGTTGCACCTACGGTACGGCTATCTGTATCGCTGAGGCACGCAAGCCTCCCCACCAACGGCAAGGTCCATGGTTCATGGGGGGGAGGCTGAACTATTCAAATTTCACTTCACCCACTGAACTATGTGAAATTTGAAACACCATGTTTTAGAGTGGTTGGTTCGTGGTATTGAGGACTTTGTTGGAGTTGTGTAGCTCAAGTGAAAATTGTGTTGAGTTTTTGAATTCTGTGTGAATTACTGGTATTGAGGTCTTCATTAGAGATATATATAGGCCCTGTGTAATTTACAACAGAAATAGTTTTCATTTTTGTAATTTTTATTAAATTTTGAGTATTTTGTGCGTGAATAGTTGGGTGAATAGTTGTTTTGCAGTGATGTCATTATTGCCAGTGGGTGGAAGAAATCACTATTCTTTTGAAATTGTGATTGTTTGTTTGTCATGCCACATTAGTAATGTATATATTGTGAAGTGCTGTGAGAATGCTTAATGTCTTGAAGATGCACCCACAAAATGACAGTTGTTAAACACTCGCGTGTATCTCCAGCTTCTCACTTACAATTTGATGCAATATGTGATCAGATTAGCTGGATATGTGCTTCAGCATTTGACAACTTAATATTTGTTCAGATGTAGAAGATTTTACTCATAAGTACTTCATTGCATGTTGATTTGTACCTCATTGGCGACAGAGTGGTGTACTCTACACACAGAATTCATGTTACTAATCAGTGCGTGTTTAATACTTTTCTAATTTGACCTGTTGTGACGATATTCTACTTACTATTGATCTTTTCTATACTGCCAGGTTCTATCACAAAGTATTTGATAATTCATTCAGTATACCTTTGATTTATTTTCAGAAACACATCACAAATCCAGTACCACACCAGAACTACAGGATTGTACAACTGAACCTCTTATGCCACCACCCTATATTTTTTTGGGATGGTTACTAAGGATAGGCCATGGTGTATACCAAACATCACTATTTTATATTTTACCATCTGTGCCAAATTAATGTGTCTGTTAATATATTAATGTTAGGGCACTGTCAATAGTATTATCACTGATACACTTTAAGAAGATGAAACAGTTTACATTCCCCTGTGAAAACCCACTATCATGTAATGTTTATTGAAATGGATGTCACTTGTACCTCATGTGTTGGAGTTACTGTTGCAATGAATGTGATGTTTTAGTATGACATGTTAAAAACAACTGCAGTAAAATAAATCTGTTTATTTCAAAAGGAGTTATGTCTTTTACATATGTTGTTTTGTCTCATTTTATATGAGTGTGTGTTCACAATCCCTTCTCCCATCCCCACCCAGGGAAAGTAATTACAGAATCATTGCGTAATGTTACATCCTGTGTGTGTATGTCATGGAAGGGGGGGGGGGGGGGGGAGTGCACACACTTTTGAGAATAGTTTATTGGTCCATCCACTAATGATTATAGGTCCAAGGGTAATATTTTTTGACTGAGTTGCTTACATTTCCTCAAAAGTAAAGCTGTGAAAAATATGAAATTAAAATATTTTGTGACTGGGTCTGCATGGAATGCTGAATGTTTTGTTATAATATATACAGTTGCTCAACATTTATTCGATTACTGTGAACTGTTAGACATCAGCAGTACTAGGTACACATGGAATACCTATTAGTGACGAAAATTTCTGCCGGACTGCGACTTGAACCTACATTTCTCTCTTATTGTGAGGAAATATTCCATGAAGTACTGGATTTGCAGTCAGATGTTACTGAACCAGTCTTCCAGCAATGTGAATGGAATGAAGAGATACTGAATATTCATCTGTCTGAGAAACCTCAGCGAAGATTCAGTGTGTATATGCTTAGAATAAAGTATAAAAAGCCAGTTGTAACACACTCAGCCAATGATACACAGCTTCTTATTTGTCATGTGTTCAGTTCTTTTCCTTTGATCCTTTCCACACGTCACCTCTCCTCTGCTTGTAACTTCAGATTGATCAGTCTGTGAGAGTACATAATGGGCTCTGAAAATCAACACTGAGTTCTTCTACATATTTTGTTTGGTTTGTCATTTTGGATATGACATGATCTTGAAGAAATAGAACAAGCAGAAGTAGCAGCTGTTATGACCAGTGCTTGATTTGTGAAAAAGTAGTGGTACCCCCCAATGAACCATGGACCTTGCCGTCGGTGGGGAGGCTTGCGTGCCTCAGCGATACAGATGGCCGTACCGTAGGGGCGACCACAACGGAGGGGTATCTGTTGAGAGGCCAGACAAACGTGTGGTTCCTGAAGAGGGCTAGCAGCCTTTTCAGTAGTTGCAGGGGCAACAATCTGGATGATTGACTGATCTGGCCTTGTAACATTAACCAAAACGGCCTTGCTGTGCTGGTACTGCGAACGGCTGAAAGCAAGGGGAAACTACAGCCGAAATTTTTCCCGAGGGCATGCAGCTTTACTGTATGATTACATGATGATGGCGTCCTCTTGGGTAAAATATTCCGGAGGTAAAATAGTCCCCCATTCGGATCTCCGGGCGGGGACGTTATCAGGAGAAAGAAAACTGGCATTCTACGGATCGGAGCGTGCAATGTCAGATCCCTTAATCGGGCAGGTAGGTTAGAAAATTTAAAAAGGGAAATGGATAGGTTAAAGTTAGATATAGTGGGAATTAGTGAAGTTCGGTGGCAGGAGGAACAAGACTTTTGATCAGGTGATTACAGGGTTATAAATACAAAATCAAATAGGGGTAATGCAGGAGTAGGTTTAATAATGAATAAAAAAATAGGAGTGCGGGTAAGCTACTACAAACAGCATAGTGAACGCATTATTGTGGCCAAGATAAACACGAAGCCCACGCCTACTACAGTAGTACAAGTTTATATGCCAACTAGCTCTGCAGATGATGAAGAAATTGATGAAATGTATGACGAGATAAAAGAAATTATTCAGGTAGTGAAGGGAGACGAAAATTTAATAGTCATGGGTGACTGGAATTCATCAGTAGGAAAAGGGAGAGAAGGAAACATAGTAGGTGAATATGGATTGGGGGTAAGAAATGAAAGAGGAAGCCGCCTGGTAGAATTTTGCACAGAGCATAACTTAATCATAGCTAACACTTGGTTCAAGAATCATAAAAGAAGGTTGTATACCTGGAGATACTAAAAGGTATCAGAGAGATTATATAATGGTTAGACAGAGATTTAGGAACCAGGTTTTAAATTGTAAGACATTTCCAGGGGCAGATGTGGATTCTGACCACAATCTATCGGTTATGAACTGCAGATTGAAACTGAAGAAACTGCGAAAAGGTGGGAATTTAAGGAGATGGGACCTGGATAAACTGAAAGAACCAGAGGTTGTAGAGAGTTTCAGGGAGAGCATAAGGGAACAATTGACAGGAATGGGTAGCTCTGAGGGATGTAGTAGTGAAGGCAGCAGACGATCAAGTAGGTAAAAAGACGAGGGCTAATAGAAATCCTTGGGTAACAGAAGAAATATTGAATTTAATTGATGAAGGGAGAAAATATAAAAATGCAGTGAATGAAGCAGGCAAAAAGGAATACAAACGTCTCAAAAATGAGATCAACAGGAAGTGCAAAATGGCTAAGCAGGGATGGCTAGAGGACAAATGTAAGGATGTAGAGGCTTGTCTCTCTAGGGGTAAGATAGATACTGCCTACAGGAAAATTAAAGAGACCTTTGGAGAAAGGAGAACCACTTGCATGAATATCAAGAGCTTTGATGGAAACCCAGTTCTAAGCAAAGAAGGGAAAGCAGAAAGGTGGAAGGAGTATATAGAGGGCCTATACAAGGGCGATGTACTTGAGGACAATATTATGGAAATGGAAGAGGATGTAGACGAAGACGAAATGGGAGATAAGATACTGCGTGAAGAGTTTGTCAGAGCACTGATAGACCTGAGTCGAAACAAGGACCCGGGAGTCGACAACATTCCATTAGAACTACTGATGGCCTTGGGAGAGATGAAAATTACCGAACTATCAGTTTAATAAGTCACAGCTGCAAATTACTAACGCGAATTGTTTACAGACGAATGGAAAAAATGGTAGAAGCGGACCTCGGGGAAGATCAGTTTGGATTCCGTAGAAATGTTGGAACACGTGAGGCAATACTAACCTTACAACTTATCTTAGAAGAAAGATTAAGAAAAGGCAAACCTACGTTTCTAGCATTTGTAGACTTAGAGAAAGCTTTTGACAATGTTAACTGGAATACTCTCTTTCAAATTCTGAAGGTGGCAGGGGTAAAATACAGGGAGCGAAAGGCTATTTACAATTTGTAGAGAAACCAGATGGCAGTTATAAGAGCCGTGGGGCATGAAAGGGAAGCAGTGGTTGGGAAAGGAGTGAGACAGGGTTGTAGTCTCTCCCCGATGTTATTCAATCTGTATATTGAGCAAGCAGTAAAGGAAACAAAAGAAAAATTCGGAGTAGGTATTAAAATCCATGGAGAAGAAGCAAAAACTTTGAGGTTTGCCGATGACATTGTAATTCTGTCAGAGACAGCAAAGGACTTGGAAGAGCAGTTGAATGGAATGGACAGTGTCTTGAAAGGAGGATATAAGATGAACATCAACAAAAGCAAAACGAGGATAATGGAATGTAGTCAAATTAAATCAGGTGATGCTGAGGGAATTAGATTAGGAAATGAGACACTTAAAGTAGTAAAGGAGTTTTGCTATTTAGGGAGTAAAATAACTGACGATGGTAGAAGTAAAGAGGATATAAAATGTAGAATGGCAATGGCAAAGAAATCGTTTCTGAAGAAGAGAATTTTGTTAACATCGAGTATAGATTTAAGTGTCAGGAAGTCGTTTCTGAAAGTATTTGTATGGAGTGTAGCCATGTATGGAAGTGAAACATGGACGATAACTAGTTTGGACAAGAAGAGAATAGAAGCTTTCGAAATGTGGTGCTACAGAAGAATGCTGAAGATAAGGTGGGTAGATCACGTAACTAATGAGGAGGTATTGAATAGGATTGGGGAGAAGAGAAGTTTGTGGCACAACTTGACTAGAAGAAGGGAGCGGTTGGTAGGACATGTTTTGAGGCATCAAGGAATCACAAATTTAGCATTGGAGGGCAGCGTGGAGGGTAAAAATCGTAGAGGGAGACCAAGAGATGAATACACTAAGCAGATTCAGAAGGATGTAGGTTGCAGTAGGTACTGGGAGATGAAGAAGCTTGCACAGGATAAATTAGCATGGAGAGGTGCATCAAACCAGTCTCAGGACTGAAGACCACACCAACAACAACAACAACCAGTAACCGTGACCTACCACCAAATGTTTCTCATTAATGTCTGTAAAACATTATTTTAATGGTTTTTTATCAGAGGTATCAGTATGGTATGCTATCACAAATCAAGCACTGGTTATAACAACAAAAGCAATTGCCTGGTTTAAAATAGTCACACTGACAGTACCTGGATTGCTTTGTCATATCACAGCAATAAAAAAGGAAGTTTGTTTGACAATTAGACAACATATATTCAGTATCTCTGCTATGTGGTGAGTAGCAACTACCCTTTTCATAACATTGTCACTATTACGTAATGGATTTTCCATTGTCTGAAGGTTAGTGTTTATTGTACCATTGGCCACAGGAGTAAGGACAGACTATCAGGATTCTACCAACAGACAGAGCTTATCTCTTACTTTGTGGTCTCCATCGAGATGGACACAATCATCCTCAAGGCTATTCACATCAGATCAGTGGCTGAGTAGCAGGCAACAGCATATTGCCTCAAACTGAATTAGTGATAAGTAAAGAAAATAAACAGAGAGGAAATTTGTTCAGTGCATAAACTTGAAACTGATATTCAGTTGACAGATTTTTTTACCAAAAGTTGGCTTACACTACACAGTGTTTTCACAGTAGAAGTTTTCTTCTTAATTGAAAGTCATGACAGTTTCTGTTCATCATTATGTTTGAGAATTATTCCCAAACTATATGTATATATAAAAAAGCTTTTAGTCATGACTGAAGTATAGTGAGTTTGATTTCGTGGCTATTATTTATTTCCATTTATCTGCTTTCCTTTACTGATTTTCTCCAGCTGCCATATGTGACACAGCTGTTTCTGTCAGAATGATGGATTTTCATTCCCTTACAATCCAAATGTCAAAAAGGTAAAAAAAAAAAAAAAAATATGGAAATTCCTTATAAATTGCAAAAGAATGAAATACTGCATAACTGGAGCTTTAGTAGTTATGCGAGGCTATTTGTCTGTATGGAGGCTGAGAATCTGGAAGATTGCAGCGAAGTGCAGGAAGGCTTGCAGAGCATCAACAATTGGTGGAGTGCCTTGCATTGTGAATAACTGTCAAGGCAGATCTCCATGTTGATGCACCACTTTCTAGTGAGCAACAGTTTTTTAGTTGTGCCATTAATTTCTCTTCTTACCAGATATATTCAGTGCCACCTATTTAGTTATCCGGTATACCCACACAATCCTCACCATTCTTCTGTAACCCTACATTTCAGACGCTTTATTCTTATGCAAATTAATTTTCAGGTTGTGTAAACACGTACATTATCACCCTAAATGAACACTGACGTTAACAAGACTGAATACGTGTTTTGTTGTGATGACTGATCTGTAGTGTAACCAGAGGATTAGATTAGGGTGGCTAGGTGACAGTTGAGTCACTTGTGGCCAAGCTGAAGTGTGAAAGCAGTGTGCTAAGAGTGAAGTATTGTCCCATACCTGTGCAGACAGTATTGTACGGGTGGGTACAGTGGAAGTGGTGGGGGTTTCATTGCGTGTGAACACTATCTGGCAGGGGAGATTCAGTTCAATGAATGAGGCCTGCTCAAAAGCAGAACTCCTAAGCTACACTTAGTGAGTCTGCAAAAGATCTCACGGACATCTCACCCCAGTATGACTAATAATATAACTGACTGAAGTGGCTAATAAGAAAAATCACTCCATTAACAATTAATGCAACTGCTGATAGTGTACTAAGCACACTGCTCAGCAGATTACTGCATACTAAGATGGTCACCCCCTCGTAACAAAAAGGTAGTCACACCTGGGGCAGTGTGGCTGCCAAGCTATTTTGAGCTAGATGTAACATATTGATCTGCAGAGCAGCATGATGTCTATGTTCATGCCATATTTAGTGCACTTTTTGTTATAAAAGTGAACTGCAAGGTAAATTCAGAAAGCACATACAGGTTAACAAACAACTATCTTGTGAGTGCACGACATGCATGGTACGTATTGTAAAAAAATAAATAAATAAATAAAAAATAAAAAAAAGAATGTCATACTGTCATTTAACCACATACATTGTACATAATCTATTTCATTTCAAGATAAATAGTTGAGGACATCTAACTGGTACATGACTTCAATATATCACTGTTTGTTTATCTTCCATTCAATGACTAAAAATTTAAATATTACTTGCTTTGGTCATGTTTTCATTTTTATTGTTACTGTTACAAATTTGTAGAGAAATCCATGAAAAAGGAAACAATTACAGTCCTTTCATAGGACAGTTTTACAAATGTTCAATTATATTAGTAGGACATTGCAAAAAACAAATACACAGAATTTGGATGAAAACAAAGAAGTCATTGTATGAGAGTCTGCCAGAACAAGAAGGAAACAGTGATCTTTTTATGGGTGGTTCTGAGCAAATTACTTTGCTGGGAGCATCTGGATTCAATGCAATCCAGGAGCTAGCTGCTGCTGTTTGTATGCAATGTCCTTATAACAGAAGACTATGTATAAAGTGGAGACAATGATGTGCTGCTGTCTGAGAATCCAGCTTTACCCCTTTGTGGTGATGATTCACAATTACTCTCATTAAAAAATAAAATTGGTATTCTTAGTATTCCATCAGGTGTACACAAGAAGACTACATTATGTGTTAATAAACACCGGCTCAGTGAAGATAAGCTACAACTGTACATATCATGGGGGATGGTCCTGGCATACTGCAGCATATCGAGCTGGGATCCACCACCTGCTCTAATTACACCCCAACTACTACCAATAAATTTTTCTCTTCTTTCTGTCTCTGGGTGGCTTTTGGTTCTGATTTTCAGTAATATTTGTATGTGATGTAGGCATAAATCTGCCCATTTGTTATTTAGTTCAGGTTTCATTGTTACAGTTGTAGTCTCAGCGTCTGACAGCAAAAATACAATTAGTTTTGTTTAAAACTGTGTTAATTAAAGGTTATGTCTGATTAAAAATTTTAATAAAGTAAATAGCAGTGAAAATATTTTGAGGTAATTGAGCTAATAAATAGATTTGGTAGCATTCCTACTTTTCATTAACATAGTTAAAATTTTGTGGAAAAAATTAACTTACAAGATAATCATCATTAAATTTCAGAAGTAGACACATTTTACATTGCAAATTTTGACTCTGTGCTTATTAGATTTCATCTCCGAGTGGTGTACTTCTGTTACTCCAGTTTTTGTGTACACAGTGGTTTACTTCATTAACTGATTAGTTATGAAAATTGTGTAATCTTCCACGATGTTCAGTATTGCGCTCGTACCTGTAAATGGATTAGTTCCAATGCGGATGCATAAAATGATTCCACATACTATTCCAAAGTCCTAGATCACTACACTTTTTACAGACCAAATTATTGTTAATAATTATAGTCTATACTGAGTAGTATATTTTTTTCATATGACGTAAAGAAATTGGTCATCATCCAACAATTGGACCTTGAAGACAACATATGAAAAGTGAGACCAAAATTGTGGCGGTGTGTACATTTTCGAGCAAACACCATCCTGAACTGATTACGATTTTCCACTTTATGACTTCAGAATGGTGTGCTACTGAAGAGGTCACATAGAAGTGACTACATAATTGTCCCATGGGGCTTATCCTGTAATAGACGCAAAATCTGACCCACATCACAACACACTCCAGTCCTGTCCCTGACGTCTCCCATCGCATGGAAGGCAGGGGAAAATGTGAAAGCAGTCATGTGATCTACACAGTTATCTGCAGCCACTTTCTGTCACACTACACGGTCATGTCCACTGCCAAGTTGTGTCTCCAAATGAATGGCCAATGCCAAACTGGCCGAGAGACAGCCGGATCACCCATTTGCCGAGCATGCCACCCGACACGATATGCTCGAATTCAGTGACTTCTTCACTGACTGGATTCTTTCCGCCCACACCACCACCCTCATCTTAACCTTCCCTGCTCCCACTGACATTCTCCGGCCCTACACAAATTCTACCCCACCGGCACACTGTCAATATGTTTCTCCCTTCTCTACTTTACTCCACTTCCCCCACAGCCCCAGCATAGCCTGCAGATGCTGCAACTAGCAGCTCACTAGCCTGTCTCTACTATGTCCCAGCATCCTCCACTCTCTCTCTCTCTCTCTCCTGCTCAGTTTCATTTTTCCATTTTCTAGATTCGTCAATGACTCTAAAATATTGTTGTGCACATTTCACAAGTGGGATTTCAAAATGTTTAAACAAACAATTTTTGTAAGTTCTACCTAAGTACACAAAATGGACATAATTTGATTTTCATTGTAAGTGTCAATCACTCATAGTGATATCTCAAACTGAGATCATGATTTAATGTATAGTTTACTGCAATAGGTGTGCAACTGGTGCCACTTGCAGAATAGTAAGATTCAGTTTTTGGATTCTGCTATCTCTCAATTGTACAATCACAGTTCTTTTATTTTGGACTATGCAGTACAGTACTGAGAAGTTCACAATCCATGGTGCTTATTCACTACCTCTATAAATTTCAGTTACTGCTCTTAAAATGTCTTGCCAGGCTGTTCTGCCACTTGCGTTTATTCATAAATTTTTGTTTGTCTGAAGTAATGGTATTGTGATCAGATATCTCATTACACATATTTCATTAATCCTAATGGTACATGGAAAATAAAAGGTAAAGTAAATACCTTTTTTATGTTTTCTTGTATCGTGTCCTGACATGAGGTCCTTCCTACGCAAGATTATACCTACTTAACCCAGAGTCCTTTTTTGTTACTCTTTGTCTTAGGTACATATCACAAAATATTTATGCTGGATAGCACCTTTGTGGATGTAGATCAGCTGCAACTGTTACTGCTCTCATTTACAACAGCAGTGTTCTGTTACTGTGTGTACTAATCCATAGAAGTACTATTATTATAACATGCTACCACTTTGTCAAAAGGAAGGAATTATGATTGATCCAAGCGCTATAATGCTTATCCCTGAATTAATTAAAATTTTGGTGATTAACACAAATTGAATTCAGTATTAATCATCTGAGAAAGATCATTTTAATCCAGAAAGTTATGCAAATGGAGTGAAAGGTTTCATGTACTTTTTTATTTATTCTGTTTAACCTTCAGCAGTATAACACTATTTAGCCAAGGTTCCCTGTACTTGGAATGTGTTTATTGTTTATGGATTCATCGCCTCAACCAACTCATTGCATTAGTATGTAGACTACTCCATAATTTAATTGTAAGATATGCATATTAACACTATGTGTAGGTATCTATTCCCCATTTGAAATTTTAGTTTTCCTTAATTTGCTTGATGAACCTATAATTTACTTAACAGTAACTCTTACAGTCATATCTTGTATATGAAGAATAGAAATATTTACAAAATGGACTCAATCGTCATATGATTTTTTTTTTTCTTTATTGTGATTTTAACACCTTATACAAAGGCGGGCTGTCAGCAGCACAATACGCCACTCTTCAGCCTTGAGTGTTACAACAAGTAGGACATAAAGGTGGCACAGAGTAGACAGTAAAAACGGCGGGCAAAAAATGTAGACACTAAAAATCGAAAAAAAAAAACATGGAGCCGTTCACGCTGGACGCGAAACATCACTAACACTGGGCGACACGATGCACAGAACATAGATGATGGCGACGGCACGTGAACGGTGGGGGTGTGACGGCGAACAACACTACACACAAACGAAGGCACACACACGAAACACTGACGGCGGTGATCTCTGGCGTGCGAATGTTCACTGAGCGTGTGCGAGTCCGGTGACCTGCCAAGATGGGTGGAGGAGGAAGGGGAGTGGGAGAGCGACAGGGTAGAGCAGAGATGCCACGATCGGTGGAGAGGGAGGAAGGGGGAGTGAAGCCCGGTGTAGTGGGTGGAGGGAGGGGCCGGGTGAAAAGGAAAGGGAAGGGATGGGAAGGGAAGAGAAGGGAGGGAGTGAATGCCCAGGCGTATCGAGGCCGTTATTACGCCCAAAGGTTCTGGGTACTGATTTCTCAGAATGTGTGCACCCAAATTGCTTCAAAATGTAATCACATGTCAGTTCTAGTATAATATATTTGTTCAATGAATACTCGTTCATCATCTGCATTTCTTCATGGTGTACTAATTGTAATGGCCAGTAGTGTATTTGTCTCCCAGAACGTGAATGTATATTGAATCCCCCTCTATGGGTATGAATATAAAGCCATGTGAAGAGCTACAATGGTATAAAAAAACGTGTGCTGCCAGTCCGTAATTTGCCACAGAATAGCATTCCATAAATTTCACCTCAGCTCTGCGCATGCGCGTGGAACCGCCGGCGACTGCTTAAACGAACCTAAAACCGTACGCCGCCAATGCAACTCGTTTTCGGCCAATCGCGAACCGTAGACGGCGAGAAGAGACGGGGCTGAAAGGATCGCCGTATTATCTGAGGCAGCGTCTTTGGCTGACATCTGTTGGCAACGCCGAACAACTCTACCGTATTGAAGCGCTGCATATTTCACTTCGCGTTGACAAGTTCAACACGAAAACGTTCGAATTAACATTCATTTTAGCAGGTATATCACTTGCTTATTCGTAGTTTGCTAACAAAATAGCAATAAGCGCCCATGTATTTTTATTATCTGTGATCAATATACTTCATACCCACAAATTTTCTTGGTAAGGTGTGCTATACATATGGTAACTTGCCACAAATGAGTATTTCTCGTCGCCAATATATGTAGTGTTGGTAAATTTTTGGACGGCTCTGATAATTATATCGGAGCCTGCTAGTGTAATTTAAATGGTGATACGATGACGATGGAGGCCCTCATGCGTCAAATGCATCGCACGGGTTGACATTAGTTACAGTAGTGGAATTGCCGTACTTAGGTGTGTAGCCAGGAACTTCCTCGGTCGATCTTTAGTTTAGTTCTTTGAATTTCAAGCATACTTTCCAACTTAATGTTTTAGGGTATTACTTCGACTGTACTCCAGGTTTATGTGGACTAGATGTAAACAGCGCAGCGACGTCGACCAAAGCAGGGTGCTTCACGTAAAAATTCTTCCCACGTTTCGTCTTTCCCAGTGGAACTCTCGAATTATGACGAAAAGTGATGCTTAGATGCCAAGAATATGTGCTTTGGTACCATCTGGGACGACGTCAGACTGTCCGTTGCACTCAAGATTTCTTTATTTTTTTTTTTTTTTTTTCCAGGTTAGTGCGAATGCCATCCCGATTTTCAAAAATTATGCGCCAGAAGGTCGTGCTTTTTTATGTAATTTAGTTATTTATTAACGTTACAACATAGCATCTTTACAACAACGCATGAAAAAGAGATGTAATTGTGAGTGCATGTCAATATTATACAGAATCGAAATCCTTGAAAAGAAAACAGAATTAAAAACAAAGACAATTGTAAAGTGTGACAAATTATTCACAGAGCACTTTTGGCAACTATCCTAAAGATACGTGTATAAGTTGTGAAATTTAAACGAATTGAAATAAGTGTATCATATAGCAAAGTAAAGAGAAAATGGACAACTCTAACGAAAAATGGGAAACAAAATGGATACTTTGGAAATCCAAGCAAGCAGAAGACGGCAGGAGGTGTATGGAGGAGGCTGCACGTAGTGTACAAGAGTGACGCGAGAGAGCAGCAGGTGGGCGCAGTGGAGAGTAGCCGGACTCGAGTAGTACGGACTGCGACCGACAGATGGTAGGCGCGAGCTGCAGCGCATGATCTCTGTATAGGGAAAGTATGGCCGCCTGCTGATTCATTGACTGCTGCAGAGTATATAGCCGTGGCCCGTGTTTATTAAAGCTCACTTAGCTCTCTAATGCAGTGCTAAAACTGATCAGTGGCTTCAAACGGAACATGTCGGATATTTTGCAACAAAAAATTTCAACAAATTAAAGCTAAATGAGTCGAAATGCATTTGTTGTGGGGACCATAACAGTTTTTTGCCTGCTATTCTTTATTAATAGCGAAAGCAGATTTCGCAGTTTGTGATACGGTATCGTGTTTCAACATCTGTTTTCGTAATTAGCGTTAAATTGATCCTACCCAATCGTCAGGACAAAAGGAAACCAATATTATGTCGCAAGTGCAGGGTAAAATCAATCGCTAATTTAAAGCTCTATATCAACTTACTTCTTGTTCCTGCTACTCCGTAGTACGAAAATTCGCCAAATGTCTCTTTTGTTATACGAAATAAAGCATTGCATTCATATATAGTAAATAGAATCGATAAACGTGCCTTTATGATTACGCATACTGTATATTTTTGTCAGGTCTACCTCACAAAATATTTTCTGCATATTCTTCTTCATGGCATTAGGAGAATGGTTACGAAAGTACCAGAGAATACAATATTTTTGAAATTTGTTCAAATAAAATTAGTCGTATCATCAAAAGTAGGCTGTAGAAAACGGTAACAAGTCTACTCTTTATTAGTATACTACAGATCTTCGTCAACGTTGCACCAGAAATAATAGTCTCCCAGTAAACGTTAATGTTTACTGAAAGTAAGGTTGTACTTGCATCGTGCCTAAATGTTATCTTTTTTTACTTTTTTATTGTGTTGAAGAAAGTACAATTTATTGTTGTGAGCACCCCAAATATACGTTTAAACCATACTTTACAGTCAGTCATGTCAAATTTTTTACGAGTCATTATAACTTTGTACGGTCCCACTCACTATTTTTTGTTTTATCTGCTAGCAGAGGCAGTTTTGTCTCTAAGACTCCTATTTTGTTATTAAATTATTATTTAACCATCCTATTACCTCTTCTGACTTTTCTTTGCTGTTCAAATGGATTGGAAAGCAAGTAACAGAAATGTAAAAGAAGACAAAAGGCCAGAAATGACTAAAATTAACTGAATGGTTAAGTCGAGTTCCTGCAATCTTTCCCATTGGGACCAAGATAAACCCAAAACCAAGAAAATATATAAAAACTCTAGCTGCAGTCTTCAGACATTGAAATTGAAATAATGAGCCTGGAGATGCTGCTGATAGTAGCATGAAATTAGCTGAATTAGGTGTAAACAGCAGTCTCACAGGGAACTTATAAACGTCATTTCTGTCACTACCAATAAGGGAACATGGTTCTAGGCTTGCTGATAGATTTGTTCGTTAAATTTTCATTTAGGCCTATCTTTGAATATAGCTTCCAAATAAATGATTTGTCATTAGACTGTATGAAGGTAAATCATAAGCTGGAAAAGTCACTGCAGCAGATATTTAAGGCAAGTATATCTCATTTAAAATAAGTTGCAATTGCAGGACCACGAAAGGAAAAAAGAAGTAGGTTTTGGCTTGAAAGCTAAGATGGAGTGTTGTACTGTAAAGACAGTGTATTAATAGAAAAGCTGAATCTCGCCCAATACCTGTTAACAGAAAGGGGCGTGGTCCATAATATCAGTGAACATCTACACTCAATATCTGAAAATGTTTGACGGAATGTATTTAAAAATGGTTCAAATGGCTCTGAGCACTATGGGACTTAACTGCGACGGTCATCAGTCTCCTAGAACTTAGAACTACTTAAACCTAACTAACCTAAGGACAGCACACAACACCCAGCCATCACGAGGCAGAGAAAATCCCTGACCCCGCCGGGAATCGAACCCGGGAACCCGGGCGTGGGAAGCGAGAACGCTACCGCACGACCACGAGATGCGGGCGAATGTATTTACTACATGGTGTTACTGAAAGTGTTGTTCTACTTTGAAGACAATGTGTGCACTATTATTTGTAATACGTGTCATTAAAAACATCCTGAAGGAATGTGTTATTTTACATTTATACCCCATTAGCTTAATAACTGTTAATAACAGGCCTATATAGATATCCTTAAATTTCAATATAAACCTGCATTACTGAAATAGAACAATTTATTTAGGCTTCTTATTAACCACTGATGTACTCTGGGAATGACTTAAAATTGCCCAGAGCATTTTATGTAAGTAAAATAATGTGTTGTCCACAACTGACCTAAACTTAGCCAAAATGGCAATGTAGCTTTATCAGAATAAATATTAAAATATTACAGCAAAAGGTCAGTTTGTTTATATTTTTACTATCAAAAGCACTCAGTAACTTTAACTACAACACGTGTTGCAACAAGTAACATATTTTGTGGGCAGTATTTTCAAAAAATGGTCTAAAGTGTTGCCAAGTTACCCCAGTTGACTGCATTTCCATTCGATTTTCATGGTTTTCTACATAAATTGCTAGATTATGAAGATAAATAAAAATAGCAGTTACAATACAAACTGTGCATGACATTTACTTGAAATGACCTTTACATTTTACCTTGTTTGGAAACAAGTATTCTTCAAGAAGTATTCTTTAGCAGATTTTGCATATGTGCTATTTCATTCTGAGCTATAAAAGGGTATAGAGTACAAGCCAATGTTCTTCCTCGAAAAATGTATGCTGTTTTTCCTGTCTACAATATTATATAAAATGTAGGTACATCATATGTATAAAAAGCTATTAAAATCCAGAGAAAAAATGAAGAACACAAATGAAGCACAAAGAAGAAACAAAGGTGGTGGCAAAGCACAGAAGTAAAATACACACATGTCGATGGATGAAGTTTTTATTTATATACGCATCATTCTGAATTCTGGAGAGGGACATAGTTTACTTGCAAATATTATACGAGATTGCAAATATTATACAATGCTTGCAAATATTATACACTCAAGACTCAGAAAGAAACATAGAACAACAATTTATAAAAATCACTGTAATTAAAACAAAAATGAGACCATTTGAAAAGAATAAGGCAACCAAAAGAAGTTTAAATGTCAATTTTTCAAATCATTTACTAAAGAGTGATTTTGGAACTCACAGTTTCTGCAGTAACTTTGTCATGGCCTGCTTCTACTGCCTTGTGCCACTACACCCTGGTATCTTTTATTTCCCTCCCTTGGAACCAGATGAATTCTTGTTGCCAGGAAACTGTGAATTATTTTCTCCTGTACACTGTGGCAGGCTGGGAAAACTACTTTCTCCTTCACTGATGCAGGCACGGCAGTGCCTACATCACAGAGCAACAATTCACCTGTGAGTAATTTCTTCTTGTTGCTTCTCAAACACATCTCTGCCTTTTGCAACACACTTAAGACCTCACTTGATGGCTCAATAAGTGAGGTATCTGTGAAGGACTTCAGATGTAAAAGCACGTTCACACACGTACAGAGATTTTCTTTGCACGCTATTAAGTGCTCCTCGCAAAATTTGCAAAGTGCATGACTCTTCATAACCTGCCTGACAGTGTGACCACACAAATAGTATTGAGACTGCTGCTCTTCATCACACACCATGTTACAAAGTGGCTCTCCAACTTCCTCAGCACACTTATCATCGTCTTCACTTACAGATTCCCCCAGTAGTTCTGCCCGCAAACTACTGCCTTCATTTTCATAATTATCAGTGGCAGTATTAAAGAACTGAGAAAGAGTAATAACCCTCAGTGCTGATTTCTATTCTCGTGGTGTTGGTACTGGATGTTTGTAGTGGACAATTGAAAACAGATTTTCTAAGCCATCTTGCATAAATCTACTTGTCAGCAGAAATTTAAATTTCTTCTCATTCAGGAATGTGTCCTGCTTCTCCAAAATACCTCCAGGTGTCAAAACTACACCAGCCAGGGTGGCCGAGCGGTTCTAGGCGCTGGGGTCTGGAACCGTGTGACCGCTACGGTCACAGGTTCGAATCCTGCCTCGGGCACGGATGTGTGTGATGTCCTTAGGTTAGTTAGGTTTAAGTAGTTCTAAGTTCTAAGTGACTGATGACCTCAGAAGTTAAGTCTCATAGTGCTCAGAGCCATTTTTGTCAAAACTACACCAGGCACCCTTTAGCCCAATTTTCAAGTTTTGAAATAAACACAGAGTGTCCTTAAGATGACAGAGAGCCTCACCGCATGTTTGTTCATCAGAACGACTCGGAATCATACTTAGAGCTCTGTATGTTATGAGGCACAACCACTCACGAACGTGCTTTAGAAACCGTGCTGTGGTTAAAGTATTTTGCTGCAGTTTCTCTGTCTTGACAGCATACTCACTGGCTGCCGCAGTCTGGCTGTTAATTAGGGCAGTAGGCGAGCCAACTTTCATTTTCTCGTAATGGTTTGGAATCAAACGCTTCTCACGCAGTTGTGGTGCCAGTTAAAGACTTAAACCACTGTCCACCTCAAGCAACTGTTCTACACGATTTATTTGTACCTCATTACGAGGCAGATCACGTTCCTCGACAACATTTTCTCAAAGGAAGACTCATTGTCCATTGAATAAGTGGTTCCTCATATTTTTCAAAATGTGTGGTGTATCTGCGAGGAAAATTAGTTTCCTATTATCATTGATTGATTTTTATTGTTGTAGAGACCTCAGAGATCATCTGAGGCATTACAAAAGTCAATAGTACACAGTATAAATGTTACACAAATAATTACAAAAACAAGAAAAATATTACACAATATAAATATTACACAAATAATTCTGGTACCTTCACACAAATACAAAACAGAGAAACTTCTGGTACAAATTGATATTGCATAGTAAATTTAGCCACTTACAGACTTACTCATATATAGAAGCACATAAAAACTGATCACAAAGTGTAGTCATACCCTATTCTTTGCCTCCCTTAAAAATTCATCAGTTTCATAAATGCTGAGCTCAAGAAGAAATTCTTTTACTTTTTTTTTTTTTTTTTGAATTGTTGAATTGGAAGATCCCTGATATGTTGGGGTATGGCATTAAAAATTTTGATGGACTTGTATAAGAAGCACTTTTGTGTTTTTTTTATAGTTACAAGTCCATAAAATTTTTTAATGCCATACCACAAGATATCAGGGATCTTCCAATTCAACAGTTCAAAAAAAAAAGGATACTGGTAGAAACTAATTTTGAAAACCTTTCGACAACAATTCCAAATTCTTGCTATTCAGCTCAATTTTGCCCTGCCGTATCTGACACCATGCAGTGAACATTGTTCGAGTGCCCGAGATTCTCTAATAATGTTTATAATTATGTGTTTGACATGAGAACAGGAAAAAAGATGGCCACGTGTAATGGTAAAATGGCTCTAAGCACTATGTGACCTAACATCTGAGGCAATGGTAACCTATGATTTGTTTCCATCTTGAGGTGATACCACCCAGCATAAAAACTAATACATGAGAAGCTATAGTAGTTGCAAGGGCAAGATTTGATGGAGGTGTGTCATATCATTACCAATGAAGCAGCCATTGCTTCAATTGTATTCGAATGATGGAGTGATACTAACTTCATCCATCGTGGGAGCACGATGCTTCTCCACTGGTAACATGAGGGCAAGCTCTACTTTCAGGGAACTCATTAGCTCCTTCAGCACACCAGGTCTAAATTTCACATTCAGTAGTGAACTTCTCAGGGTTCTGTCTGAATGAAATGGAAATTTATTTTCCAGCAGGACTTTGTACCCCATACTACCACAAGGTGGTCTATTTTTTAGCCCTTTCTGCAGTGTTTCCACTGACCATTTGCTACCCTTACATGTCCCCTTTGTTCACACTGCAAACTGTTCTGCACCGAATAAACCGTGCACACTGGCGAGGAGGTTGTCTTTTTCTGAACACACTCCTCTCTCCCTTTTCTGAGAGAGGACGAGTTTTCTCTGTAAAGCTTCAATTCCAGCCTGAAGCTGTTGTACTGGGTTCTTCAGGATGGTGACTTCATCTTCTGTTGTGTCCAAGTTCTCTGCAGGACTGATGTCATTGGGCACATTTGAAGGCTGTCCAACATCTGGAACATAAATCTGCAATATTGCAATCTTCAAAAATAAAAATTATTTAATACTATAATATGTTTTTAAGTAGCCAGTTATTGATTCTCAGTAGGCTGTGGTATATGACTTGAAGATTCATAAGGTGTGAAAACTTAGTTTCGAAGGACAGAAGCAAATTATGAAAATCTGAGTGGTAATATTCCAGGTGTCCTCTTACTACGTTGTAATGGAAAGTAATGCCATATACTAAACTGAAATTGTGGGTGACCAATTATATTTAATTCCCAGCAAACAATACCATAGTGTTTCCAAAAATCTGTACGATCTTTGCTAGCCACCACATAAATCTGACTGCAATAGAATGTAAGCAACACAGCTTCACCGTGCAACACTTCAATAGCAGTGGAACACGTGAGGCTCGAATACTTGAATTACAAGAGCTGTGAGAACAGTGGTACTTACCGATGTGGGTGGTAGTGCCAGTTATTTTTAAGTGCAAATAAATATTACTTACAATAAAAGATTAAATAATCACGACCAAACCTAACCACAACATTAGACGTATTAGCACCTGTTGTACCACATATTGCCAACAAATCGTAAGCCCTGTATACAGAGTTTTAAAAACATAAATGGTACAGAAAAGCCACTGACTTTGAAGTAAACTTTAAACGGCTGTGGTAAGAAATCAAAGTATCTATTTTCTCAGATAGGTATAATGTTTAACTGCAAATTAGAATACGGTATATACAGTGTCCAATGGCAAGCTGTAGAAACGATGTAGCTGAAAGGTATGAGAAAAGACATTGGTTTTTATTTCCATCAGATACCAATACAAGTGAACTGTTTATGTAAGAGACTGAGCCGTTTCTGGCTCGTGTTATGCTTTGCGTTAAACCTCGGTCGCTATTCTGTGATTAGTCTCCCGCCGTTATTGAGACTGTGGTGTTATCCCCTCTCTCCGCAAAGTGGCAGCAGCAGCCTGTACCGATATTCGCAGCCTCGTAATATCTTTGGCCCCGCGCTTACAGTTTCCGACTGGGCCACGTGCGGGAGTCGGTCGGTTGACGAGGAGCGTCGAGGAAGTCTCCGTGGCGCGTGGTTCGGCCGGGGCCGCTGGCGGCGTCCACAGTGTGAGGGGCTGCTCCAGTTGCTACGAGGGCCGTGGCTCACCGATCCCGGACACGAAAGTTGAGTCTTTACTTAATTTACCCGCCAGCCCCAACTGTTCACATTGTGTCGCTTGAACTTCATTGTGGGCTGTTAGGACCTTCCCATGAGCAACAGTGTGTGTTTTCGAGTTGGCGAAATTCTAGCCCATCCTTCTGTGGAGTTTAACTTAACTCGATTATTTTGAATCGAAGTGCACCAGCGGAATCTTCTGCATTGTGGCCGTTAATGTTCCAGTTACCTGCCCTGGCCGTAGACGTAAATTCGGGCAGTGCATTTTCCTCGTCGTGTCGTGGCTGTCCAGCACGGCGTGTAGTTTGACAGCTGAATGTGTAATTCGTTGTGGGCGCCAATACCTTCTGCGTTGTTCCATTGAACTCCTCGTCGTGTGCTGGTCAGGTGGAGTGGAAGTTATCCTAACACTTGGTCCATTGACTGTCTGTCGGTTGGGTTGCCGTCAGATTGGGAATTGTTGGGCTGACTGCCTGTCTCCCCTAAGCGAGCGTTAGTGTTTGAATTCCATGCCAGCCCTTGGAAACTTCTGAGTGCAGTTTGATGTACTGTCTTTCCTTATTTGTTCTTGTTCTTTGTTTCTGTATGGCTTCTAGCCCATTTTAAGTTAAAGTTGTTTGCCCTTAAGGAGTGACGTTGTTTGGGCCTTCAGCCTGATTTTAAGAAATGCTTTAAGATAAGACCTTCTGCCTTTGAAATTCAAATTCCTGTTTTTAGTTTTAAGTTATTGGCTTTCAGTCAGTTTTAAATTAAACTTGTTTTTCCCTTGAGGGAATTGAATGGCTCATTTATTGAGGAATTAAGTTCTAAAATAAATGTTCGGCTTGGTCTGTATTTAATGTTTTCTTTTTTATTGTAATGTTTGTCAAATCAGTAAAGTACTATGTTTGATTGCAACTGATAGCCATTCATTTTGGCCCCTTTTCCACAAATTAAACTATCTGTCCTGTCCTGAGGGTATAGCAGAGGATTTCAGAGATGTGGTCCCATTCGCTAAATTACCGTGTGACAAAGTATTTTGTTCCCACCATCAACAGAGCCTGGACAAGTCAGTTTGAAAAATATACAGCTGTTATAAATGAAATGTTTGAGTCTGCTTCTGTACACAACTGATGCTTAGAATGGGAGTACGATATATAATTTCTAAAGAAGAAAGTCTAAGCTACATATTTAGAACAACTTTTAAAAAGTATTTGCTTATTGTACTCAATTTACAAAGTAGATCCTGCGACAACTTCTACATTACAAGTAAGTCCACTGTTGGCAAGAATAGTGCTCTGAAGGGAAATTCTGTGTGTCCTGCGGATGAAAACAATAAATGTGAACTGTTAGCAGTCACACAAGATGTTCAAAGTGCGATAATTCAACAGCAAGTGACAGCATACCGCATGTAGAAATCTGTTGAAGCAGGGAACCTTATTTTCTAGTTTCATTCCAGTATGTTTCTCTAGTAGGCCAACAGGTTTCCTCTCAGCAGGACCTTTACGTACCACTGGTGGCTTCTGATCACCAAAAATGGTTGGCACAGCATTTGGTTTGCGTTTTACCAGTCCACCAGCTCTGCTGGTTTCAAACTGGTCTGGAGTGAAATGATTCTTGTAAACAGAAACAGTACTATCAGTCAATTTAGTTACAAACTTCCTTATTTGAGCGATATAAAAAATTTCAAAACTATACATTATAACTATATATTATAACATAAAATATGTTTTTGTTGTGGTCTTCAGTCCAGAGACTGGTTTGATCCAGCTCTCCATGTTACTCTATCCTGTGCAAGCTTCATCATCTCCCCATACCTGCTGCAGCCTACATCCTTCTGAATCTGCTCAGTGTATTCATCTCTTGGTCTCACTCTACAATATTTCCCCTCCACGCTGCCCTCCAATACTAAACTGGCGATCCCTCGATGCCTCTGAATACGCCCTACCAACCGATCTCTTCATCTAGTCAAGTTGCGCCACATATTTCTCATCTCTCCAATTCCATTCAATACCTCCTCATTAGTTATGTGATCTTCCCATCTAATCTTCAGCGTTCTTCTGTAGCACCAGATTTCGAAAGCTTCTATTCTCTTCTTGTGTAAACCATTTATCGTCCATGTTTCACTTCCATACATGGCTACACTCCATACAAATACTTTCACAAAAGACTTCCTAACATTTAAATCTGTACTTGATGTTAACACATTTCTCTTGTTCAGAAACGCTTTCCTTGCCATTGCCAGTCTACATTTTATATCCTCTCTACTTCGACCATAGTCAGTTATTTTGCTCCCCAAATAGCAAAACTCCTTTACTACTTGAAGGATCTCATTTCCTAATCTAATTCCCTCAACATCACCCGAGTTAACTCGACTACATTCCATTGTCTTCGTTTTGCTATATATAAAATATATGCAATATCAATAGAACTGAACACATGCTACTTATAACTACATACAGTGCAAGAAGCTCAGAAACCTATGAATTAGATACTGTAGCTATACACGAACATTGTAACACTCAGCTTTTACCAGCAAACTTACTGAAAAAATTTCATTTTACATCACATAACTAACATCTTTTAGGTAATGTATCTTTATACAAGCTTAATTTTCATTAGGTTCAGGTTTCCTGTGTGACAACAAGTATTGTGTGATGCACGTAATCTAGGCCTACCTACACTATGTGATCAAAAGCATCGGGACACCCCGAGAAACATACGTTTTTCGTATTAGGTGAATTGTGCTGCCGCCTACTGCCAGGTACTCCATATCAGTGACCTCACTAGTCATTTGACATCGTGAGGGAGGGGAATGGGGCACTCCGATGAACTCACAGGCTTTGAACGTGGTCAGGTGATTGGCTGTCACTTGTGTCATATGACTGTACGTGATATTTCCACACTCCTAAACATCCCTAGGTCCACTGCTTCCGATTTGATAGCAAAGTGGAAACGTGAAGGGACACATACAGCACAAAAGCGTACAGGCCGACCTCGTCTGTTGACTGACAGAGACCGCCGACAGTTGAAGAGGGTCGTGGTGTGTAATAGGCTGACATCTACCCACACCGTCACACAGGAATCAGAAACCGCATCAGAATCCACTCCAAGTACTGTGACAGTTAGGCGGGAGGTGAGAAAACTTGGATTTCAAGGTTGAGCAGCTGTTCATAAGCCACACATCACGCCTGTAAATGCCAAACGACGCCTCCCTTGCTGTAAGGATCGTAAACATTGGATGATTGAACAGTGGAATAACGTAGTGTGGATTGACGAATCACGGTGCAGAATGTGGCGATCCGATAGCAGGGTGTGAGTATGGCAAATGCCCAGTGAACGTCATCTTCCAGTGTGTGTAGTGCCAAGAGTAAAATTCGGATGCGGTGGTGTTACGATGGGGTCGTGTTTTTGATGTAGGGGGCTTGCACCCCTTGTCGTTTTGCGTGGTCCTATCACAGCACAGGTCTACATTGACGTTTTAAGCACCTTTTTGCTTCCCACTGTTGAACAATTTGGGGATGGTGATTGCATCTTTCAACACGATCGAGCACCTGTTCATAATGCACGGCCTGTGGCGGAGTGGTTACATGTCAATAACATCCCTGTAATGGACTGGCCCGCACAGAGTCCTAACCTGACTCCTACAGAACACCTTTGGGATGTTTTGGAATGCCGACTTCGTGCCAGGCCTCACCGACCGACATCAATACCTCTCCTCAGTGCAGCACTCCGTGAAGAATGGGCTGCCATTCCCAAGAAACCTTCCAGCAGCTGATCGAAAATATGCCTGCGAGAGTGGAAGCTGTCATCAATACTAAGGGTGGCCCAACACCATACTGAATTCCAGCATTACCGATGGAGGGCGCAACGAACTTGCAAGTCATTTTCAGGCATGTGTCCGGATACTTATGATCACATAGTGTAGTATTTGCATCTGAGACTGCTGATTATACAAGATGCTGTGTTAAGAGAAGTAATTATAAATATACTGTACTGTTACGACTGACTTTGGAATTCAACTATGCTATTTTTTTCATTTATTTCAATGTTAGTCGAAACCGTTGTCCTACACTATTAAATTCAAGTAATATTTACTTTAAAGAGGCACGTCATTATCACAATAGTTATTTTCACAAAATTTACTTAAAATGAGGCATTGTTATTGACCTTTAATGTTCAGATAGCCATAATAGATTACTTTTTGGGGGACACAACAACATACTTTAAAGCATCCAAATACTGCACTTTCCGTCTTCAACAGTTGGACCTACAAACTACGGAACGAAAAACAATGTTTACCTATTACATCTTTTGTGTTGCAAAAAGTATGCCTTTATAGCAGTCAGTACATTACAGATTTACTATAAATGTATAACTTTCACTATGGTTTGTCCAAAAAAAATAGGCTTGCAAACAATGCACCTTTTAAAAAAAACTTGACCGGCTTGAGGCTGACCACGTGTAATGACGCAGCAAATCTGATCACGAAGTGAGTCAAGATAGGGCAAGTTTGTTACACAGCTATTCTCAAACCAGGGGATGATTTGCACTAATGAATAAAAACTACTTTCCACGCACAAGCGAGAGTTTCTTGTGGGCTGCCAGTTGGCTCCACTGATTTTCATCAGCCATATTCTCCTTCTCGTTGCATCACTCCCTTCAGAAGGAATTCTGTACAGTTTTCCTCCCTTTCTGCCTCGAAACGAAAAGCCGATAGCACAGCACTGAGGCATCATTCTATGTAAAACTTTGAAAATACACAGCACTTACCGTGCTTCACACACAACGCTTGGGCCCACAATGGCTGCTAATGTCACGAGATGTGATTTCAGGCAACTACGGATGGCAGCAAACACAGCAGAATAGGGTGGCCATACTTCCCTTTAAGCGGGGTTCCCACAGGGCGTGACACACTAGCGTGAGATGTGCTGTCGTGGGGAACACTACCCGTGTGAACGAAGAGACGTGAGTTTGACGGTGACGTCACGGGCAGGCGTGAGGGCTCACGCTTCATATCAAACGTGTTTTTCAGTTGTGAGCTTGCCTCGTCTGTGGCTGTGTCAGATTACAACATCTAGTGCTACAAACAACAAGATGGCAACCAGTGCCATTAAAGGTTGTGTGATGAAGTTGGAAGACAGTGAAACTTTAGAATTTCTGGAACTTTACGCTACTGAGCTGGTCTTGTATGATGTAAACAGAGAAGAATACAGAGACCGAGATGCAAGAATGGCTGCTGCCAAAAGAATTAGTGATGCGCTCCAAATTCCAGGAGTCGGAGCAAAAGAAGTAATTGTGAAATTTAAAAACTCGAGGAGTTCGTATTGTCAGGAACTGAAGAAAAGAATCGAAAGCTAACGGTCTAGAGCTGGCACTGACGAGGTTTACAAACCAAAAATCTTCTGGTTTAACAAGATGAATTCTTTCATTCGCCCATTCGTTCAGCAGCGAGCCACACTATCAAATCTGGTATGTGAAATAAAAGTTTGTTTCCGTATTTGAAATTTTATACATTTTCAAAATTGTTCCTTACATTTACATTATTACAACAGTTTTTACAATGATTATACAGAGTAGTAGGCGTATCATAGGAACTGTACCAGCTTCTTTTAATACAACAATAGCTAGCACTGTAACAATACATTCTTATGATAAAATATATCTAGCAATGCAATTACTTTGTGACACATACTAATTGAAGACAACCATGTACTAAATAACTGAGCACAATATTGACACTGATGTGCTCTACGGTTCTGTATTTGGAACGTCGCCGAGTAGTACATTTTGCCAGGGCACAGCACCTTCATTATTAAAGTAATCACAGTACTTATCCCGAATTCGTTGTGCCTGTCGATGTGGATGTATGTTAAGCGTTTGCAGAAGGTTCTGTAGGCCAGTAATTTCCTCTTGACACCACGATCCAGGGAAAATACGATGGTTTTCATCCTCGAAGTCAATTAAACCTCGTGAGATGTATGCGGGATTCGTTTTCCGCAGCCAGTTGTGCAACGACCAGCAGGATAGTACTACTTTGTCCACCGACTGTATTTTTAAAGATATTGGTTTTTCAAATACTCTAAATTTACTCACATGTATGCCGAAAGTATTTTCTGCAACTCTTCGAGCCTTTGAAACTCGTTAGTTGTAGATCCTTTCCTATCGAAACATGTTGCGCCAACTGTAAGGTTTCATCAGATAAGTCTTTAGCGGAAACGCACATCCCCTACAATAACAAAATCAACACTACCAAGTGAGAGAGAATCAAATATGAGAGCTGATTTCTCAGATGACTATTTATTTACAAATTTATAGATCGATCTTATTTTATTACTCAAACGATTACTTTTTTCTATGCTGGTAATATTTTAAATGATCAATATTATTATGCTGATTAACCATTTTCGTATTATTGTTTCTTTTTATTCCTTAAATACTTACACCTAGAATACTCATACATTACTATGTTGAAAATTCAAATAAATAATAAAAGAAAAAGTTACATACTATATGTTATTGTAATTACCTGTATGTATTCCATAAATGCCTTGTGGACCGCTTCGTAGGTTTCAGGTGTAAATTTAGTACTTGTGTTCTTTGGAACACGATATAAATATTCTAGACTTTTTTAGTCCCCTGTGGCTAAATAGCGTAAAGTTACTTGAAGTTTAATTTTTGCTTTTACTGCTTGTCTCATATTAGTGTCTGATTTTGAAATCAGACGTGAAACGCGTTCCAAAAGGTAGTCAAACTGCGCACGAGACATTCGTAATAAGATGTTGAAATCTTCAGGATAATGGTTTCTTAGTTCCATGTCAACCAAATTATGTGCCCTCGATGTTCTTTGAAGTGTCCAGTTCCTGACCCACCATCGTCTTTTCTTCCGTTTTTCTTGGGGTTCCACCAACCGGTTCATTGTCTGTGCCAAAACGGTAGCAAAAACCGAACTCACCACAGCACAGCTCTCGATAAGGAGCACGTTCACGGCCGGCTTCGCGCGATCAACTGAATTACGCCCTCGTTGACACTCGAACACCGTGTGAACTGACCACGCCCCACGACTGATGGTTTCCCTCCTGTCACGGCACGAAAGCGTGGTACACATTCGTGGTCACGCCCCGCGGGAACCCAGCTTTATAAAGATCTGTACCGGCACTGCCCTGGTGAACACTCCACAACTTCAGCGCAGCAACGTGGAATGCATCTCAACTTACACTGCTGCCAACTTCAGACTTTCTAGCAAAACGGCTTCCTCGTGGAATAAAGACGAGACGTGTAGGTGGGACAGATCCTGTAAGTATTCAACGTTCACCTTTTGCATTATAAACACCACACATACTGTACTTGACAGTGTATCCCTCAGCAGCCTCCAAACAAATTCTCGCACTTGCTGAAATTAGGTGCTAATCATTTTCAACTGTATGAGCCAGCTATACGCTATCAGCAGAACTTGAATTTCTACAAGGGCATTACTTATCTCTAAACAGCAAGGTAGCTTCGTCAACATCTACTGAATGTAACTCCAGTTACCTACTCAAAACGGTTTTTGCCCTTCCGTTTGGTATAAGTTAATTGCATGCATGTACCCTTCCATTATTTTTCTTACGTTTAGGTTGCGGATTGTTTGTGGCTTTTGGAAATAAGTGCCTTACACGTAGTGTACGTCGATGAGCATTCTGGCGCCCCGCCATTGGTGAGTATATTTGTACAGCAGGCTTATGTATAACACATAAATGAGATATTTTGTGACCTTAATTCAATTACATAAATATAGTGGGGATGGGACCAGTACTTCATCCAGAAATCTCATCCAACCATGCTATATGAGCCAGCACTTACTGTGTCAAAGTGAAATCTTCATACGCCCCTTCACTTCTGCTGCCACAGTATCTGTATTTCTCAGATAAGTTTTCATATTTGTGTAGGCCTCTTTGTGACCTATTAAGTGAAACAACCTCTATCTAATTGATGGCACTATATCTGAGCAGTGATTTTAATAATTACCAGCAGCAGGAATCTACAGATTACTCGATTCAACTAAACTTTTCAATGTCTTAATTTATTGCCGTTTGGGTATTTCACGCTAAATATAATTTATAGAAATTAAATTTTTGCATCTGCTAGTACTACTGCTAAAAATCATACTGAACGAGGTGGAGCAGTGGATAGCACAAAGGAATCGTATTCAGAAAGACAGTGGTTCAAACATGTGTCCAGACAACCTGATTTAGCTGTTCCATCATTTCTCTAAATCACTTTAGTGAAATGCCGGGACGATTCCTTTCAAAGTGCATGGCCTAATTTCCTTCAGCATCCTAATCATTATTTTGTACATTTCAGAGAGATGGAAGCTCGTGACATGAAAGTGATGCTGTAGCAGCTTCCACCAACAGTGCTGCAGAACCTATGGGAGGAAATGACATGGATTCTTCTAGGTGAATCAGATGGAGTAGTGGAACAGCTATGGCCACCACAAACGACATGGAATCAGGAGGAGGTGATACACCCAGATCCTCCACACCAACAAAAACTAAGGAGACTCAAGATTGTTATTTTCGTGCAGCGCTACTACTTGCGCAGATACCCTGAAACAAAATGACAATGGTAATGTGGGCAGTTTCGTAAACTATCTGGCAACAGTTTGTGAAAGCAATTAAAAGGCATAGAGCAAGACCACCGTAGCACATCAATAAATGTTATGTATGTTATGTGTATGCGCGCTATTTAACCAAAATTTCATTTCTGTCTTGGAAATAAACTAAACCCTTATTACTTCCTGAGAGAAATGAATGTGTGTGTTTTCACACGACACTTGGCTGTATTCAAAATGATCGCTGTCAGCGATTGTAATTATGTAGCTCTGTATCCCTCCCCCCCTTTGACCCAGTGAACCGTGGACCGAGCTGTCGATGGGAAGGCTTACGTCCCTCAGTGATACAGATAGCCATAACATAGGCGCAGCCACAATGGAGCGGTATCTGTTGAGAGGTCAGGAAAACGTGTGGTTCCTAAAGAAGGGCACCAATTGACTGAACGTCCTTGTGACATCAAGCAGAATGGCCTTGCTCTGCTCGTACTGAAAAAGGCTGAAAGCGAGGGGAAAACTACAGTCATAAGTTTTCCTGGGGGCATACAGCATTGCTGTAGGGTTAAATGATTATGGCATCCTGTTAGGTAAAATATTACAGAGGTATAATATTGCCTCATTTGGATCTCCGGTCAGGGACTGCTCATGGGGACATAATTATCAGGAGAAACATAGCTGGGGTTTTATGGATAGGAGCATTGAATGTCAGACTCCTTAATTGGGCAGGTAGGGTGGAAAATTTAAAAAGGGAAATGGATTTATTACGGTCAGACATAGTGGGAATAAGTTAGTTCAATGGCAGGAGAAACTGGACTTCTGGTCAGGTGAATACAGGGTTATAAATACAAAATCAGGGGTAATGCAGGAGTGGGTTTAATAATGAATAAAAATTAGGAATGCGGATAAGTTACTACGAACAGTATGGTGAATGCGTAGCACAGTAGTACAAGTTTATATGCCAACTAGATGAAGTGATTGAAGAAATGTATGATGAGAAAAAAAATTATTCAGATATTTAAGGGAGACAAAATTTTTATATTAATTTTGGTCTGGAATTTGGTAATAGGAAAACTAAATATGGATGTTTAAGAATCATGAAAGAAGGTTGTATATGTGGAAGAGATGTGGAGACACTGAAAGATTTCAGATTGATTACATAACAGTAAGACAGAGATTTGGGAACCAGGTTTTAAATTCTATGACATTTCCAGGGCAGATGTGGACTCTGACCAAAATTTATTGGTTACGGACCATAGAGTAAATCTGAAGAAATTGCAAAAAGGTAGGACTTTAAGGAGATGGGACCTGGATAAACTGAAAAAAACATAGGTTGTAGAGAGTTAAAGAGAGAGCATTAGAGAACAACTGACAACAGGGGAAAGGAATACAGTAAAAGGGGAATGGGTAGCTTTCAGAGATGAAATAGTGTAGACAGCACAGGATCAAGTACATAAAAAGACGAGCTCTAGTAGAAATCCTTGGGTAACAAGAGAGATAATGAATTTAATTGATAAAAGGAGAGAACATAAAATGCATAAAATGAAGCAGACAAAATGGAATACAAACATCTCAAAAATGACATTGACAGGAAGTGCAAAATGGCTAAGCAGGAATGGTTAGACAACAAATGTAAGGATGTAGACACATATATGACTAGGAGTAAGATAAATACTGCCTACAGGAAAATTAGAGAGACGTTTGGAGAAAAGAGGACCACCTGTATGAATATCAAGAGCTCAGATGGAAAACCAGTCCTAAGCAAAATTAGGAAAAGCAGGAAGGTGGAAGGAATATATAGAGGGTCTGTACAAGAGCAATGTACTTGGGGGCAGTATTATGGAAATGGAAGAGGGCATAGATGAAGATGAGGTAGGAGATATAACACTGCGTGAAGAATTCGGCAGAGCAATGAAACACCTAAGTCGAAACAAGGCTCTGGGAGTAGACAAAATTCCATTAGAACTACTGATACCCTTGGGAGAGCCAGCCGTGACAAAACTCTACCATCTGGTGAGCAAGATGTATGAGACAGGCGAAATACCCACAGACTTCAAGAAGAATATAATAATTCAATATCCACAGAAAGCAGCGGCTGACAGGTGTGAAAACTACCTAACTATCAGTTTCATAAGTCGCCACTGAAAAACAGATAAATGGAAAAACTGGTAGAAGATTACCTCAGAAGATCAGTTTGGATTCTGTCGAAATGTAGGAAACGCAAGCCAATTCTGACACTACTACTTATCTTAGGAGCTAGTTTAAGGAAATGCAAACCTACGT
The DNA here is from genome assembly GCF_021461395.2 of Schistocerca americana. Lineage (NCBI taxonomy): Eukaryota > Metazoa > Arthropoda > Insecta > Orthoptera > Acrididae > Schistocerca > Schistocerca americana. Next base: position 206,586,511 of record NC_060129.1, on the reverse strand, counting down.
TTGTATCATTTGTATGCATAGAGAGCTTTTGACTATGTTGACTGGAACAAGCTTTTTCAAATTCTCAAGGTGGTAGGCATAAAATACAGAGAGCGAAAGGGTGTTCACAATTTGTTCAGAAACCGGATGGCAGTTATAAGAGTTGATGAGGGGCATAAAAGGACAGCAGTGATTGAGAAGGAAGTGAGACAGGGTTGTAGTTTATCCTCGATGTTACTCAACCCGTATGTTGAGCAACAGTAACGGAAACAAAAGAAAAATTTGAAGTAGGAATTAAAAAGGTTTGCTGATGGCACTGTAACTCTGCCAGAAACAGCAAAGGACCTGGAAAAGCAGCTGAACAGAATGGACAGTGTCTTGAAACATGGATATAAGATAAACATCAACAAAAGCTAAACAGGGACAATGGGATGTAGTCAAATTATATCAGGTGAAGCAGAAGGAATTAGATTAGGAACTGAGGCATTTAAAGTAGTAGAGGAGTTTCTCTATTTGGGCAGAAAAATAGTTGATGATGATAAAAGTAGAGAGGATATAAAATGTAGACTGGCAAGGGCAAGGAAAGCGTTTCTGAAGAAGAAAAACTTGTTAAAACCAAGCAGAGATTTAAATGTCAGGAAGCCTTTTCTGAGAGTATTTGTTTAGAATGTAGCCATGTATGAAAGTGAATTGGACGATAAACACTTTAGACAAGAAGAGAATAGAAGCTTTTGAAATGTGGTGCTACAGAAGAATGCTGAAGGTTAGATTGGTAGATGACTTAACTAATGAGGAGGGACTGAATACAAATGGGGAGGGGAGGAATTTGTGGCACAACCTGACTAGAAGAAGAGGTAAGTTGGTAGGAACGTTCTGAGGGTTTATTTAGTACTGGAAGCAAGTGTGGAGAGTAAAAATCGTAGAGGGAGACAAAGAGATGAATACACTAAGCACATTCATAAGGATGTCGGTTGCAGCAGTTACTCTGAGATGAAGAGGTTTGCACTGGATAGAGTAGCACAGAGAGTTGCATCAAACCAGTCTATGGACTGAAGACCAGATCCAAAACGACAACACCTGTACGCTACCAAATCACAATATATGTGGCTAGTCTGAAGACTGTGTGATATGGCGTACATTTACGAGTACAACTATCGGGTTATACTTTCTCGTACAGTCCATGGTGAAGTGCTATATGCTAAAGTGGTGTCCAGGATAGCTATATTATTTGTAGATCTGAGCAACTCTGTGGGAAACAGATTTTAGAAGTGCGCAAGTGAAATAAAACACAGGTGCGTGATTTGTGTGTACGTGCACCACTGCTCTCGCTTGCAGTGCAGATTTTGAAAGGCAGTTCAGTTAATTTTTCAGTTACCACTTGACTCTTAGAGGGATATGTAGCTGGTACACATTTCACAGCCACATTCTTATTACAGCTGCACATAAGAAGGTTTGGATTGATTGGTGATTACTGTTGAGCTCAAAACGAATCTCTTACATTTAGAAAAATGTATTATACATGAGCAACATCAATACAGAGTTAATGCATAAGTTTCAGTTGTCTCTGTAGCCATCAGCAACAAACAGTTGCTACTGTTAATGCGACTACTGTTACTATTTGCAAGCGTAACAGCAAATGAATGAGAACTCTGTATGAACAAAAATAATGACTAATAAGCACTATTATATACAATACAAAAAGCTTGTAAAAATCTGTTTAGCCTTTTGACAGGCTTAGACTTCAGTCTAAAAGTTCCTTTCTAATGAACATAGAAGGATAAAAATTTTGTCATACAATTTGTGTGATGTCCTATCATTATTATCAGGAAAGAAAAAGTTTTCAAGGAAAGTTGCTCCTCTTTTGTCTATAATTGCTGAGCGAAGTGGTACTTCCTTAGGTGAGTTTGCTTACTCGGGAAAAGAACTAGGAGTGGTATTGGGAATATGTAGTAGTGGCACATAAATGAAATACATAACGAACTGCCAATGCGATCTCAAGGAGGGTACGTGGATGCTCCTGCGGTGGTAGAAGTGGGAATTAGGGAGTTGTTTGGGTGGAGTGGTGTGTCAATAAGGCTAATTGGGACAGTCAGGTCAGGCTTGGTGGGAGCAGGTTTGGCTGCACATGTATGGGAGTAACTGGGGTGGGACTGGTTGCAGGTATTTCAGGTGGGTGGGGACTGAGGATTGGAACAGTGCCGGTACAGGGGGGCTGGCTTTGCAGTGGGTGCAGGTAGGAGGGTTTTTCGCAGTTGGGAGTTAAATGATCATTGTAGATGATGAATTTGTGGCAATGACAGTCTCTGACTAGGGATCGGGAAGGCTCTACTTTGTGCTCTGGTAACAGATGAACACTGCATTCCAAAGGTGGTGACCTACGGTTGAGGGGTCTTCAGAAAAGATGCAAATGAGGAATATAGGGCCAGAATTGTGGTGAATCAAAAGGGCTTCTTGGATCTGCATTTCAGAATTGGAACTTAGCTTCCACACAACTCCGCCCACTGTGACCTTGGGGGTCCTCCCCCACAAATCGCAACAATAAATGTCAGCAGGAGGCGGGGTAATGCGGTCATCTGGGTCACGGTGGACTGTTTTTGAGGAGGGAGGCGTGTGGACCAAAGGTGATGGCAGGTAGACATTGCAGGAGGTGGGTTTGGAAATCAGAATCAGTGGATTTGATGATTACCAAGTCTTTGCAGGATATGAGTTGTGATATACTGTCCAGTAAGTTTTTTTTTTTTTTTTTTTTTTTTTTTTTTTAGGAAAAGTGTTTTAGCACTGGGCAATCCGCAATAAGAATGATGTGATGTAGTAGATGCGTGGGCTGAGATGGGATTTGGCTATATAGGTTCAGATGTGTAGGGCTAATGCGGGGGTGTCACAGACATGTGGGGTACCTGTCTTAGGTGGGTTACTGCGATCGTTTCAGGATGGAGTGTCAGAGGATATTGACTGTGGAGTGGGACAAGGTTTTCAATGCCTTTTCTTATTTTTCTTACGTTTAGCAGGTGGGTTCAGGCCAATGCAGATATAGCCAGTGCGGTAACAACTATGGCACAGGTGGTAGGTGTTGGTTTGTTGTTGCTGGAGTAGATGGGGATGCTGGTAAGCTGCTTCTGGACCCAGATGTAGTGATGGTGGGTGTGGAAGTGGAGCAGCAGTGTGGGCTGAAGGCACAGCTGCCTGCTGCAAGTGTGAGACGGATGTCACTGTCGGGAATTTTGTGTGTGTGTATGTGTGTGTGTGTGTGTGTGTGTGTGTGTGTGTGTGTGTGTGTGTGTGAAAGAGAGAGAGAGAGAGAGAGAGAGAGAGAGAGAGAGAATATGTGGGAAGATGGATGGAGTCATCTGAGTAGCACGATGGAAGGTAAGATCAGTTCATGGCCGAAATGTGTTTTGGTATAAACGACAGTTGCAGTTCTGTAACACACACATATATATGATTTTAATGCTACCTTTCACATGCTTTGCACTACCGCATGTTGCAAAGGTACTTCTCACTGTATTTCCTTCTTTTGAACTCCACTTAAAACTTGTACTAGTCGCAAGTCTGGTTTCTGTCACTGGGAATCATTCGTAGTGAAATCAAACAACACTATCTGTCAGGGAAAAATAACAGTTCATAGACACTTTTGCATCACTTGTGTGCATTCATCCATCATGTTTTGGTAAGAGTGAGAGGAAAATTAGCTGATGTGTGGTATAAAACCCAAGACTTTCAAATGATAGTTTAGAAGTTCAAACTTTTTCATGCACAGGTGTCAAATGCTGCAAGCCCTGTGCTCACAAAGATGATACACCAACTTTGTTTATTATTTATATGTGTGACTCGAAGTGGTTGACAGTTCTATTAATTATTAATTGACTAAAACCTGCTAGTCAAGACGTTTTGTTTCCTGTTTTAATAAAGCCACCACAACTTTGAGTTTTGAACTGTAACGTCCAAATTTTCTGCAAACATTTGTCATCCTTAAGGACATGTTTGCGATTCAGATATATTAGCATGTGATATCTGTAGTTATAGGTAAAATATATTTATGGTTAATATAAATAGTAATTTCCAAGCATTTCATGTATCATCATCCAGTTCATTGTATACATGACTGAGGAGTTGTCATGTGTGGAGACGCGGAAAGACCGAGTTTACAATTTGTAGCTACAAGTATTTATAACAATATAAACATTTCAGAGAATCACTTTTAAGTTACAGTCATAATAAACAAAATTTCTTCCCAGGCAGTTGAAGAAACAAACTTTTGCCTCTCTTGATAAGTGAGGTCTTTATATTAGTTGTAAGCATCCTATGGTTGAGCAGGTGCAATGTGAGAAGAATCTAACTTAAATAATAGTGAAACGACCATTATGTGTGTTGCTAACTAACATATCGCTCAGTGCTGTAGGGGCTTCATATAAATATCATTCTTTCTGAATTCTTTCAAGTTAAGTGAGCACGAAAGATATTTCCAATCTCTGGTAGGAGAGCTTTTGGATGTATTTTTTCTAGACTATTGGCCCTAAGAGTACAGATTAAATATAAAGACGACTAAAATCGGCCAGGGAACAGACTGGCAGGGCAGACATAATTACAGCTGTAGTGGGAATGTATTGCAGTTGGGCAGGACGTGTAGCCAAGGGAATCGATGGTTGACTGAACAAGGAACGTTTTCTTGCATTCGAAGACACACGGTGAAAATATGGACATGAGGACCTCCTTTGGAATTTTTTTTCAAAAACGAATACCTCTTCACAGGTTATCCAATCTACACATCTGATCTTCAACACTCTTCTGTAGCACCACATTTAAACAACTACCTTTCTCCTCCTCTCTACACTATTTGTTGTCCATGGATCACTTCCATACTTGGTTAAACTCCACACAAGTTCTTTCAAAAAAAGAAGAAAGAAAGACTTTCCAGTAGTTACTCAAACATACAGTTATGTAACGTAAACATATTTCACTTTTTTCAGATAACCATTTCTCTATACTGCCGCACTGCAGTTTGGCCATTGTGAAATATGTTGCTGCCAAAATAGCAAAATTCATCCAACCCCAGTAGTGTGCCATTTCCTGCTCTTAATTCCTTGTGCATTATGTTCTGTAATTTCACTACATCCCTTTACATTGTTTTACGTTTTCCATTGGTTTCTGTTTACTTGCATCAAGAGTCCTAAAAGGCATGCTGAGTGACCCAGCCAAGTCCTTCATCTCAACACATCTGAAGCTACTTTATATCAGTACTTTTGAAGTCACTTTATACAACTACATCACTTCAAATGAAGCAATGTGTTTACTGTTACCATTCACTGTTTAATTTGTTTCCCCAATGTGTTTCAAAGATTTAAACCTCCATTGTCAGGTGGATTGTTTGTATTAATATGATGTGCGTACTGTGTTACGATTTTTGGCTAACTTGAGGCACTGTCTGCTGGGAAACAAATCAATATTTGGAACACGGCTCTGTGGAGATCTTTGACTAAAACCTGAACATAAATCTAAATGTACAATAAAACAGTTATAATAGAATACAGGCTAGTTTCTGTGTCATAATACATCACAATAAACTGACACATTTTCTAAACAAAAATGATGTTTAGAAAGTGATAGATACAAAGAACATACAGCAGAAACACTACTTCAAAATACTAAGCACACACAGTAAAACAGACCACTATTGCTGAACAAGTCTTAAAGTATTGTGCATATCTGTGGTTGAGCACATGAATAGATATCTTAGATTTCGTATTTAAAATGGTACATGACTTTTCTTTTAACTTTAGGCAACTCAAACTTTGTACTCATTTGTGTGTTCAGGTGACCTGTTGAAGACATGAAATGTGATAATTATATTGCTAAATTGGTATAATTATACACAAATAACAATTTGGTTTGGGATTCAGAGATAGAGGATGAGAGGAGTGACAGAAGAAGAGCGAAATATAGGTTATCTCAGAGCTATGGGTTTGCTAGGCTTCCATCTGTTGCATGTTGCCGGCCGAAGTGGCCGTGCGGTTAAAGGCGCTGCAGTCTGGAACCGCAAGACCGCTACGGTCGCAGGTTCGAATCCTGCCTCGGGCATGGATGTTTGTGATGTCCTTAGGTTAGTTAGGTTTAACTAGTTCTAAGTTCTAGGGGACTAATGACCTCAGCAGTTGAGTCCCATAGTGCTCAGAGCCATTTGAACCGTTTTTTTTGTTGCATGTTATAACCAACTAGGTTGTTGTGGATCCAAACTGTATTGTCATTTTAAGTAGATCTAATAAGTACTGGGACTATGCTAGTCAAATGTTCGTTTAATAAATAGTAATGAAACACAAATTACGAAATTCATGGCGCAATATACTAAACTCACGTTTGGGAGGTCCGAGGTTTATTCCCTGTGTCATAGTGCTGACTTGGCTTTCCCAAGTTTCTCCTCGTTCCTGAGGTGAGTGCTTTGACGGTTCATTTGCTATCGCTGTGGCTGCATTCCTGTCCTATCCTCACCTTATCCTGTCATATCCTGTTAATGCTTCAGTATATGCTGCATGTGTTATGTTTCTGCCAAGTCTGATACAATTGTACTAAATGATCTACAGATGAATAAATAAATAAATAAAGAAATAATCAGTGAATGGTTTATTGTTATTCTATTTATATTATGAAGAGTTAAAGTAAAGCTGTGCATAAACACCAGTCAATGTTATTAACAATAAATGAACTTCGTATATCATCATCACTTGCATGAGGCAGACAGGCATACGAACAAACATAAGTACAATAAAAAATATGCACCCCTAAATCACTATTTTGAACTCTTTGTTTATTTGCTGCAACTGACCAAACTTTTTTTTATTTGTTTTTTTCCATGTATGTGGAGAGATGGATTACCACCCTTTAGCTAGAATATGAAAAACAAGATTTTTAGTTAAAAATTAAGATAATGGGATTAAAATACAATCGACTTTGTTTTACCAGTTTCTTCTTTATTGTTATCTCATCCTTCCATACCTCATTTGGGTGGGAGTGGGGAGGGGGGTGAGTGGTGGTCCATCAGCTTTACAGTCAACCAGCAGCTCTTCAGCCAACTGGCTACAAAAACTAAATGAGAACAAAAACAAGGAACGGAGTGGTGCAATATTTACAATGAATTTAAAGCATTTTAATAGTGAAAATAAAATGTAAATTTTATATATGTACAAGAATTATGAGATCCTACACTTTTTGTTAAAAGCGGGGGGGGGGGGGGGGGGGAGGTGGAGTAGCGAGGAGATAGTAGTGAGGTTAAAATTTGATGGGACATGGGGATAGAAGAAGAATGGCAGAGGAGGAAGAAAAGACAATAAGGTAATATGCGGAAAAGTTGGAGAGGGGGCCACAGTAAGGTGGAATAGGTGGCGTGGGTTTAGAGCTGGTAGCATGTGTAAATGTCTGGTGGTGTTCAAGATCTGGCAGCAGAAGGTGGCTGAAGTTTCTTTGGGAGAGTATGCGGAGGGTGTGCGGGTGTAGGATCTGTTTGACATAAAGGTAAAGAAACATCAGCATATGAGGATTGAAAAGTAGAGGGGAAACTATAGGATTATTAGAGTCGAATTATCAGATGATGGAAGTGTTTAATGTATGTGAGGAGAGCGTGGAATGTGATGAGTCCCCAAAGGAACCTCTCAGGGAGCAAGGTAAACAGATGCGGAAAGCGAGATGAAATGTGTGGCATTCCAGGATATCGAGAGACTTACAGAATTGGGGTAGGGTAGAGATCTGTGCTACAATTCCAATCTGAAGGATGGATTGGATCGAGATTTTGTAGATGTGGAGGACAGCGGAGGCATGCATTCCCTAAGTTTGGCCTTTTAGTAGTTGTAGTCTGTTGTGGGCTTCCTGTCGGATGATTATTAGATGAGGTTTCCACATAAGTTGACGGTCGGTAGGTAGTCTGAGATATTTCAGTGTATTAGTTAGCAGGAGGGGATGGTCATAAATAGGAAGGTACAATTCATGGAGAACAGGCTGGACTGAGGGAGAAGTGAACTGTCCACAGTCCAGGGTGGCATGTTTCTGGGGGTGTCAAAATCAGAAAATCTGATATGGCTCCAAAAGGATAAAATAAATAAGACAATGAAAGATTTGCACAAATGAAGAACTGTGAGAATAAGACAGAAATAAAAATCATTCATAAAATCTAATGCATTACTGGAAACCGTCCACCGTATTGTGACACAGATGAGAAATGAAGTGCCAGAGTTGGTCACCTGGGATGTGTCTTTCAAAATAGCACAACTTGTGGCCAAGTCCGTTGCTACTGTGCCCCTACATAACAATTTTAAAGTATTTGCGTCAGTCACTACAGAAGTGGAAGTAAACGGAGTAGGTATTCAAATGTAAAAAGGAGTAGGCAGGGAGGAAATGTGCTGGAGGGTCTGGAGATGTTGGAAGGGGTGGATGTTTTGCAGGATGCTGGTCAGGAATCAGACGGTTTGTTCAGCTGTAGGGGGAGGGTGGAAGAAACTATTCGGGTGGATGGGCTGGTTGTTTAGGTGAATGGGGACAGTGGGCTCAGGGTTGATGGGAGGGTGTTTGGATTTGTATTTGGAGGAGTAGGTGGGGTGGGGCTCATTGTAATTTTTGCAGGAAGGAGGAGAGGCGAGGTTAGGACACTGTTTGAGGAAGTTGGAGGCCTTACAGTGAGGGCAGATGGGAGGGTTGTTGCAGTTTTGGGTGAGGTGATCATTATACAGAAGACATTGTCGGCTACGGTACGATTGAGGAGGGGAGCAGGACGGATCAACAGCGGAGGACAGTCGGAAATAGGGCTCCCCGAGTGAGAAGGTGATCCGTGGAGGAGGCGGACTCAGTAAAGAGGAAGGTAGGGTCAGAGGAGTTGTAAATACAAAAGGCCGAGCAGGGTGGGGTGGGAGTTCAGTTCTGGCAACACCTTCACCTCCTTGATCACAAGGAACAGTTTTGTGATCAGAGCAGTGAGTGTTGGTGGATGATGAAGGGGTTGGGGCTGACGAGAATATCAGTACGGAAAGAGAGAGAGCGGGGGATTTGACGAGGAGAGAGTCTCCGCAGAGGATAAGTTGGGTAATGGGGCGCTGGGGACGTATTTCGAGAGTAAGTGTGGCCGCATCTAGAAACTTCAGACGGAGTTGGCAGGAATCGAGGTATACAGGGTGGGGGCTAGAGAGGTGAGAGGAGGGGTGGTGTCCGTGGGGGGATCAGAAGTAAGATGGGCAGGCAGTGGTTATTTGGAGGAAAGAGGTGGAAATGAGGTCACCACTTGGCTGTTTGGGAGGTTTACTTACAGGTATGGCCTGGGAGGAAGGGTGAGAAATTGAATGGATTGGGATGTGGTGGGAGGCAGGCCCCTTTCGCAAGGTGGTGGCACTGAGAATGGAGGTGGGGCGCTCTGTGGTGGTGGCTGTGGCTGGGGAAGCATGAGTGACTGTAGCAGGGTGGATGGGGAGGGGGCGAAAGTCGTCTCGGCAGGTGACAGCGGTGGGGGCGGTGGCTGGAGTAGGAGCAACATACAGATGGGGAGGAGACTGTGAGGAGGCAAGGTGGAGTAGATAGCTTGACCCCAGAGGAGGTGCTCCACGAGGTAGCAGTGAATGTAGGGGAAGGGGAGGTGTAAATGATGGTGGCAGTGGGGGTATTCACAATGGAAAGCGTTGTCCACTGGCGACAGGAGTCGCTGAAGTGGGAAAAGAGAACAAATATAGGGGGCAGCAGTGACGAGGACAGGTCGGCAGCGTCGAATGCACCCTGAGAGTAGCCCGGGCGGCGTAATCCTCCGATCTGTAAGTGGGGGGATACGACCCTCGAGATGTTCAGTCTTCCGTGATGTTTAAATATATTTTAAATCGCGTGACAGCATCCACACACAGAATTCCATTTTGTTCTCATTTGACGTGAGAGCTATAAATGAAGAGAAAACGACAATACCTCGAAACGTAATCACGCGTGACGTGGAGACCGACCAGAACGACAACTGAGACCACTCTGCACATGTGTGAATCTGTCTGCAGGCTGCCGCTGCTGTCGCAGGTGACTGGCGCACCACGAGCAGCCGGGAGCGGCAGGAGGTGCTGGTAGTACGCGACCTCAGCTCTGCGCACGCGTGCGAGCTCTCCGGTGGCTGTCGAACGAACCTAACCGTACGACCCTATTCACCTGGGGATACTCAAATCACGTCTCCAGCTACTTGACAACCGAGAGACTGGGAGACTGGATGACTCGAGTAGCCGATCGCATTCACACAGCCACGACACGAGTCTCCCGTACTGCCAAGTCATTTGTGGTGTGAACAGAAAATTAAATCAGTTTGATTGGCTGTGGGCACAGGACGCATGTAACTCGCTTTTTTGTGTAGGGTGCCCCAGTAGTACAATGTCTAGTGACTCTAGTAGTGAGGGTGATATTATAATAAAGTATTATTATGACCACCGGTACAGAAGGAGAAAATTGAGCAAGTTGTGTGTTCATCCTTACATTGAGAATAATATAAATTGTAGGTTACAAACTGCTGCAAAGAACTGGAGGAATCAGATTCGACGTCCCGAACGTTCTACAGGATGAGAAAGGAGACTTACCTACAACTAACACGGACAATCACTCCTTACAGTCATTGTACTGACACAGACATGAGGGAACGAGTGAGTTCTGATGAGCGACTTCTAATGACGCTGAGGTGAGTCTCAAATCACATTACACCAATATTTTTAATTTTACTTTTTCCACTTGTATTTACACAAAAATGAACAATGTAGGTGTACAAGGGATCACCCATTTTGTATTGGAAGGCAGTGTGGAGGGTAAAAATCGTAGAGGGAGACCAAGAGATGAATACACTAAGCAGATTCTGAAGGATGTAGGCTGCAGTAGGTACTGGGAGATGAAGAAGCTTGCACAGGATAGGGTAGCATGGAGAGCTGCATCAAACCAGTCTCAGGACTGAAGACCACAACAACAACAACAACAACAACAACAGGTGTATATTCATACTAAAGTAAACAAAATGTTTGTAGAGGTCAATGCAAAGACTGTACAGACAGTACGCTAGACAAAAATGATTTAGCTGGTGACTCTGCAAAAACAAATTACAGGGTGGTATCAGCCGAATAGAAAACGTCACACACTACTTCATAATATGTTTAAGAGCCCTGCCACTGCTCCTACTCGGGTGACACACGGCACTCTGAGTAGAATACGTGGACGCCTCCATAGGGGCCCGTCCACTGCGAACTTTGTGTTTTTCGCAATACATTACGTCATCAATTAGTTGCAGAAACCTATGCCAGAACGAACTCATCTACGTGTCCATCATTGGTTCGATTCTCGTAGCAAACTGAGAAGAAATGTTCTTCTGCTTTGCGAGTGATGGATGGATATTTCGTGCTTCTGCAACCAAACACTGGATTACAAACAAAAGGTTAAACTTTCCATTGCCTTCTATATTACCAGTTGACGAAAACGAAAATGATTTCCCTTATTACTTTGTAGGAGACGAAGAGTTTCCATTAACACGCTACTTGATGCGACCATACACACAAAGAATACTCTATAATATTAAGAGAATTTAAAATTATAGATTAAGCAGAGGATGAACATCTGTGGAATGCAGTATGACACGGAAGTTCCAAGTCCTGAGCAGTCCTATTCGTTCTCGAACTGTAGAAAGTTTGGTTGATATAATAAAATCCGGGTACATTCTGCATAATTTCGTTCGAAAACGGGAAGGTATCCAACAAAGTTGTGCTGAACAGCACTGTAACAACTCCAAAACGCCAACACTCAGAATACAGCCAAGGAGGGACATGGCACTGCATCCTCATTCTACTGCTTATGAAGTAAGGAATTATTTAGCCAGTTTGTAACGCATATTTCTGTAAAACTTATAACTGAATTATATATATATATATATATATATATATATATATATATATATATATATATATATATAATGTATTGATAAGTATAGTATTTTATGCAGCCTCAGCAACTGTAGACGTATATAATGAAATAATAAGCAAACAGCTGCATAACAGAAAGAGAGAAGTGAGGCAGAGGGAGGGTACACGGGGAAAAAAAAACAGGATGGAAGGGGGGAGGGAGCATGGGAAAAGGACAGAGGAAGGGAGGAGTAGATGAGGATCAGAATTGATAGGAGGGATAAATGGAGGGAGAGAGGGCATCATCCAGGAGGGGGAGTCGATGGAAGCCACCTTGGGAAAGGAGATGAAGTGTGTAGAGGTGGAGGACAGGGGGGTACAACGGTGAAGGCACGGCAGAAGGCGGGGATTGGAGAGGAGAGAAGCAACCAGGGGATGAGGGGCATCAAGGCGGTGGGAGGCGCACAGGACGCAGGTTTGTTCGAGGAATAGGAGCAGATGGGGGAAAGGAATCAGGTCGTAGAGGATCCGTGTGGGGGATGGGAGGCGTATACGGAAGGCGAGGCGGAGTCCGTGGCGTTCGAGGATCTTGAGACTTAAAGAACTTGGGGGAGGGGGGGGGGCGGATATCAGGACAGGACTGGCACAACAGAGGATGGGACGGATTAAGAATTTGTAGGTGTGGAGGATGGTACGGAGCACAGTAGAGGGCCTCAACCCGCATGTCCGGCCAGTGAGGATTCAGTGGCAGTTGTGGGCTTTGAATTAGATAGAGCAGAGATGAGGGACCCAGGTGAGGTGACGGTCAATGGTGAGGCCAAAGTAGGTGAGGATGGGGACGAGGCAGACAGGATGGGCGCAGAGGGTAAGGGAGAAATCCAGGAGCTGGAAGGAGCGAGTGGTACGACCTGTGACGATTGCCTGGGTCTCGGAAGGATTGATTTTCGGGAGCCACTGGTTACGCCGTGCAGCAAAAAGGTCAAGGTGATTCTGGAGAAGGAGCGAGTGCAAGGAATGCGATGTCATCGGCATATTGCAAGAGGTGTACTGGAGGGGGAGGGAGGTTGGGGCATATCTGCCGTGTACGGGAGGTAGAGGAGAGGGCTTGCAGAGTATCTCTCTCAGTCACTCGGAAACTGAAGTATCCCCATGTGAATAGGACCTACATCGCCAATGCGACTCGTTTTCGGCCTGTCACGAACTGTAGACGGCAAAAAGAGACGGGGCTAAAAGTATCACCATATTTTCAGAGGTAGCATCCCGCGCTGACATCTGTTGGCAACACAGAGCAACACTGCAGTGTTCAAGTGCTGCTTATTTTATATCGCATTGACATGTTCAGCATGAAAATATTGAGGCTAATAAACAATTTCGTGGATACAACAAGTATTTATTTGTAGATTACTAACAAACTATCAATAAGCGCTCATGTCTTTTGTTTGTCTGTGAAGACTATATTTCATAACCACACACTCTCTCGGTAAGGTGTTCTTTAGATATGGGAACTTCATCCGTACGAAATCCATCCTCACCCGACGCATCCACCAGCATCTCTGCCAGCATCGCCTCCTTCCCGTTATCCAGTGTGGCTTTCGGCCGTCCTTCTCTACCAATGACCTTCTCCTTCACCTCACTCATCTCCTCTCCGAACAGCTTAATTCCAGTCACTTCGCTATCTTCCTCTCCCTTGACCTCGCATTCTGGCCTCCTCTTCAAGCTCCAAACCTTCGCCCTTCTTTTTAACTACATCGTCTGACGGGTCCTTTCTTTCCTGACGTCCTTCCTACGTCACCATCCATAACACGGATTCCTACATCTTCTTCCCCTCTGCCGGATTCCTACACCTTCTTCCCCTCTGCCGGGTACTTTCTTTCGCGACGTCCTTCCTACGCCACCATCCATAACACGGATTCCTACACCTTCTTCCCCTCCGCCGGTGTGCCCCAAGGTTCTGTTCTGTCCGGTACCTTTTGTATATGGCGGAAATGCCGCCGCCTTCACCCCCCCTCCACCTTCTCCAGTTTGCCGATGACATCGCCTTCCTCGCCCTTGTCCCCACCCTGCAGTGTTTCAACACCTTCTCCAATCCCACATTGACTGGTTCACCACATGGTCCAACTAATGGTTGCTCAAGGTCAATCCCTCCAAAACCCAGGCGATCATTGTAGGCAAAATCACCCCTTCCTTCCGCCTCCTCGACTTCTATGTCACCGTCTGTGGCCGTCCTATCGCCCTCCCCCCACCCTTAAGTACCTCGGCGTCACCCTCGACCGTCGCCTTCCTGGACCCCCACCTCGGGACGATCCGAGCCGAGGCACGCTCCCACCTCCATCACCTCAAGCTCCTTTCTGGCCGTACGTGGGGTCTGGACCCCTCCACCATCCTCCACACCTATAAATCCCTCATCCGCCCTATCTTCTGCTACGTCCACCCTGCCTGGATCTCTGCTCCTCCTACCTTTTATAAATCCCTTCAGATCCTCGAATGCCATGCTCTTCGCCTCGCCTATCGCATCTGTCTCCCCTCCCCCACGCGGATCCTGTACAACCTTATTCCGTTGCCCCACCTCCTCCTCTTCCTCGAACAGATACGGATCCTTTACACCTCCCGGAAACTCGATCCTCCTCACCCGCTTGTCTCTCACATCCTCTCCAACCCCGTCTGCTGCGGTGCCTGTATTCCCACGACTCACCTGCTCTCCATCTATCCACCCTCCTTACCCTCTCACAAGATGGCTTCCGCCAGCTCCCCCTCCCTGATGATGCCCTCCTCCCCTCCATCTACCCCTCCTACCAACTTTGATCCTCCCCTCCCACTTCCTGTGTTTGTTCCTATGGGCACACTCTCTCCCTTCTCTCCCCCTTCCCTCCTTCCTCCCTTGTGTGTGTGTGTGTGTGTGTGTGTGTGTGTGTGTGTGTGTGTAGGGGGATGGCGCACGTTATCTAGGATTGAGAGTCATCGTCAGATGTAGAAGTTACTTCAGGTGTGTCCCAGGGGAGTGTGTTGGGGCCCTTACTGTTCATGTTGTATATTAATGACCTTGCAGACAATATTCATAGTAAACTCAGGGATATGAAATGGAATGCTCACATAGGCTCAGTCTAGGGTAAAGCAGGTGGTAGACTTTGGTTTATTGGTAGAAGACTGGAGAAGTGCAGTCAGTCTACAAATGAGATTGCTTACAAATCACTCTTGTGGCCAATATTGCTCAAGTGTATGGAATCTGTACCAGGTAGGATTAATGGAGGATACTGAAAGTGTACAGGCAAGGACAGCACGGATGGTCACAGGCTGGTTTATAGCGTGGGAGCGTGTCCCAGAGATAGTGAAGGAAATGAACTGGAACACTCTTGAAGATAGATGTAAATTATCCCGAGAATATCCGCTAACAACGTTTCGAGAACTGTCTTTAAATGATGAATCTAGGAATATATCACAATACCCTACATACCGCTCACATAGGGATCGTGAGGATACCAGCAGAATAATTACTGCACACACAGAGGCACTGAGTCAGTCATTTTTCTCGTGCTACGCACATGGATGGAATGGGAATAAACCCTAATAACTGGTACAATGGAAAGTGCCCTCTGCCTTTCAACTGGGCGCGGTTTTTTGTTCGAGGCCTCAACAGTAGGGTACAGTTAGAAGAGGGACATACTCAGCTGCAAATTCAGTGTAGAATCTGACAGGGATTTCATCGGGCCCTGGTCCTCTGTTCCATTTTAACGATTTCAGCTGTTTCTCAACACCGTTGCGGGCAAAGACAGAAGCAGCCCCTGTAAGTAGAAAGGAAAAAAGGAAGAGCTACAGTGGACTTACCATTTATTTACAGTGCAAAATAGATTTATAGAAGATTAATTTATGAGCTAACTACTTAGTCTTCAGTCGCATGCTTTCACAACATCTGGTCGATACGGAAGTCAGCTGTGGGGGAGATAGGACACCTTACGTCCGCCTAACTGCATTCGACCACGAAATACGATACCAGTCGACAAGTGTGCTGCGCATTGGTATACACTGAGCTGCCAGAAACTCGCGGGACAGCGACATGCACGTGTCTAATGGCGGCAGTGTCACGTTGACAGGTTATAAGAGGGCAGAGGTGTCGTTTGTGTTCAGGTGATTCCCGTGAAGAGATTTACGACGTTATTGCAGCCGAGCAATGGGAATTAACAGGGTCCGAACGCAGAATGTTAGTTGGAGGTGTACTCGTGGGACATTCGATTTCGCAAATCGGTCGTAATTCAATACTCCGAGATCCGCGGTGTGTGTCGAGAATACAAAATTTCAGGTATTACCTGTCACCACGGGCAACACGGTCGCCGAAAGCCTTCGTGTAATGACCCGGAGCATCAGCGTCTCCGTAGAGTTGTCACTCCTAACAAACGAGTAACACTGTGTAGAACAACCTGAGAAGCCCACGCGGGACATACAACCGACGTATCCATTACGACACTGTGGCGAAACTTGGCAGCAGACAACTGGAGATGACTGCTGCAGTGCCTCTCGTGAGCTCGTGACCGTGTCGGTTAGGCCCTCGACTACTGCAAAACCGTGGCCTAGTCAGGTGAAACCTGATTTCAGTTGGTAACAGCTGAGAGTAGTGTTTAGAGAGCGGCGCAGACCCCACTGAGCCGTCGGTGCGAGTTGTCTAAAAGGCGCTGTGCAAGCTGGTGGAGGCTCAGTTAAATATGTGGGCTGTGCTTACATCGAACGGACTGGGTCCTGGCTATGTTTGGCTACTTGCAGACAATTTTCAGTTATTCACGGACTTCACATTTCCAAACAACAACGGAATATTTACGGATGAGAACGCTCTGTGTCCCCAGGTTACTAACGCCCGTGTTCGCTTTGCACAACATTCTGGATAATTTGTGAGTGTGATCTGCCCACCCAGATTGCCCCGACATCAATACGAGCAATCGTACATGCGGCATAACCGAGAGGTCAGTTCGTTCACAAAGTTCTGCACTGACAACCCCTTCGCAATTACGAAAGGCTGTAGAGGGGCACGGCTCGATATTTCTGCAGGGAACGTCCAATGAGTGCACGCCACGTCCATCTCCTGCACCGAACCCCTCAGAAGGAGGTATCCCATTTCTTTTGTCGCATCAGTGGGCTGTACGTCATTTCGACGGCACTTCCGAGGGATTCTGAACCGTGCAGGAGTGGTACAACACTTGTGCTTGCTTTACACAGACGCTTTTCGTCGCATTTTCCGTTTGGGATTTTGTACATTCTTGGGCTACACGTGCACCACAACAGTGTGTTGTTCAGAGGGTGTGTATGTACCATTGTACTTAGGGCAGCTGGTTCATCATATTATACACGGTTACGGAACGCAAAGTAAGGGAGCAGTCCCTCACATAATATTCAATTCAAAACTAAACTCTACATCTATATCTATACAGATACTCCGCAAGGCACTGCACAGTGTGTGTCAGAGGGTACCCAGTACCACTGCTAACCGTGTCCTTTCCTGTTCCACACGCAAACAGAGTGAAGGAAAAAAGCCTGTCTCTATGCCTCCATATGAGCCCCAATTTCTCTTTTCTTTGTGATCCTCACATGCAATGTACCGGGTAATCAAAAAGTCAGTATAAATTTGAAAACTGAGTAAATCACGGAATAATGTAGATAGAGAGGTACAAATTGACACACATGCTTGGAATGACATGAGGTTTTATTAGAACCAAAGAAATACAAAAGTTCCAAAAAATGTCCGACACATGACGCTTCATCTGATCAGAATACCAATAATTAGCATATAACAAAGTAAGACATAGAAAAGATGATGTTCTTTACAGGAAATGCTCAATATGTCCACCATCATTCCTCAACAATAGCTGTAGTCGAAGAATAATGTTGCGAACAGCACTGTAAAGCATGTCAGGAGTTATGGTGAGGCATTGGCGTCGGATGTTGTCTTTCGGCATCCCTAGAGATGTCGGTCGATCACGATACACTTGCGACTTCAGGCAACCCCAAAGCCAATAATCGCACGGACTGAGGTCTGGGGACCTGGGAGGCCGAGCGTGACGAAAGTGACGGCTGAGCACGCGATCGTCACCAAACGACGCGCGCAAGAGATCTTTCACACGTCTAGCAATATGGGGTGGAGCGCCATCCTGCATAAACATCGTACGTTCCAGCAGGTGTTTATGAGCCAGGCTGGGGATGATGCGATTCTGTAACATATAGGCGTACCTCTCACCCGTCATGGGAGCAGTTTTGCTTTCGAGCGCCATCTGTCGGACATTTTGTGAACTTTGTTTTTTTTTTTTTTTTTTTTTTTTTTTTTTTTTTTTTGTTCTAATAAAACCCCATGTCATTCCAAGCGTGTGTGTCAATTTTTACCTGTCTATCTGCATTATTCCGTGGTTTATTAAGTTTTCAAATTTATACTGACTTTTTGATCACCCGATATGTTTGCGGCAGTAGAATCATTTGGCAGTAATCTCCACCAGTTCTCTAAATTTTGTTAGTAGTGTTTCTCGAAAAGAACGTCGGCTTCACCCCTGGGATTCCCGTTTCAGTTCCCAAAGCATCTCCGTAACACTTGCATATTGTTTGAACCAGTTGTGTGAAGTTAGCAACCCCTTTTCGAGAAATATACATTTTTTTCACAGTTCTTGATAGATGTAGCATAGTTCTAGAGTTCTTTGCACAAAATTTCAATAGTTCTGCAGAATTTAGCGAAGAAAACAACAATATTCGAAAAATTTTTCGTATCGCAAACATTTTTTGTCACTTTTCGCAAAAATTAAACTTGTACAACAGTTCTGAGGACAGTTCTGAACAGAACCCCAAGAGCTCTATCGAAAATCCCAAACAACATTTTTCTATGGCGATAATGGTTTGAGATAAATTGATTTAATATGGGACACACTTTCTTTACGGAAAATATAAATATATTCGTACAACAGTTCTGATGATAGTTCTGGACACCACGTGAAGAGTTCTATCGAAAATCCTATTGAAATTTTTTTGTGCAGGTAATAGTTTAAGAGGTAATTGCAACTTAATTAAGAATTCCATAAGAGCTCCTACTGTGAAGCTGGCACCCCTTTTTTCAGAAATATATATTTTTTTCAGAGCTCTTGATAGATAAGTCATAGTTATAGAGTTCTCTGTACAAAATTTCAATAGTTCTGCAGAATTTAGCGAAGAAAACAACAATACTCGAAAAATTTTCGTATCGAAAACATTCTTTGGCAATTTCCGCAAAATGTAAATAAGTACAAGAGTTCTGAGCACAGTTCTGAACAGAGCTTCAAGAGTTCTTTGGAAAATCCAAGTAACATTTTTTACTGCAGCTAATATTTTACGAGATAATTGCATTTTAATGAGAAAATCTTTTCACTTACTGTGAAGTTGGCACCATTTTTTTTCAGAAATATGTTTTTTTCAGAGTTCTTGATAGATATGGCATAGTTCTAGAGTTCTTTGTACAAAATTTGAATAGTTCTGCAGAATTTAACGAAGAAAACAACAATACTCAAAAAAATTCGAATAGCAAACATTCGTTATTAATTTTCGCAAAAAGTAAATTCGGACAACAGTTCTGAGGTCAGTTCTGAACAGAACCCCAATAGTTCTATCGAATATCCTAATTACAATTTTTTGTGCAGCTAACACGTTACGAGATAATTGCAATTTAAGAAGGGAACCTCTTCACTTACTGTGAAGTTGGAATCCTTTTCTTCAGAAATATATATGTTTTCAGAGTTCTTGATAGAAATGTCATATTTCTAGAGTTATTTGTACAAAATTGGAATAGTCCTGCAGAATTTAGCGAGAAAAACAACAATACTCGAAAAATTTTTCGTTTCGAATACATTCTTTGTCAATTTTCGCAAAAAGTAAATTCGTACAACAGTTCTGAACAGAACACCAAGAGCTCTATCGAAAATCCTAATAATATCTTTTTGTGGCGATGATAGTTTATACGGTACCTGCTTTGATGTTAGACCCACTTTCTCCACAGAAAAAGTAAATTCTTTCAACAGTTTTGATGAACAGTTCTGGTTAACACCTCAAGACTTCTATCGATAATCATAATAACATTTTTTGTGGTTATAGTAGTTTGTATGGTAATTGATTAATTGTGGGGCACTCTTACTAAAAAAAAAAAAAATTGTTTCTGTTCGTATGCTCTGATGCCAGCTCTGGATAGCGTTGTAAGAGTTCTATCGAAAATACTAGTAACATATTCTGTGCAGGTAATTGTTTACGTAGTAACTGCCTTTATTAAGGAATGCTTATGAGCATTTCCCGTGAAGTTTGAACCCCTTTTACGATAAATATAATTTTTTTTCACAGTTCTTGATTTATATGCAAAAGTTCTAGATTTCCCTGCTCAAAACACGAATAGTTCTACAGAATTTCGGGAAGAAAACATTAACTCGGCAAAATTTTGGTATGGTAAAAAATTATTTGTCAGTTTGGAAAAAATAAATTTGTATAACAGTTCTGTTGGCAGTTCTGGATAGCACCGGAAGAGTTGCATTGAAAATGATAAGAACATTTTTGTGGCGATAATAGTTTATACAATAATTGTTTTAATCTGATACTCACTTTATCTAATATAGCAAAATTCGTAGAATAGTTGTGATGACAGTTCTGAATATCACCCACAGAGTTCTACCAAAAACTATAACAACATTATTTGTGACGATGACATTATATGAGATAATTAATGTGGGACTCACTTTTGTCATGTAAAAGTAATAAATTCGTACAAAAGATCTGATGGCATTTCTTAATACGACCCTAAGAGTTCTACCGACAACTGTAATAACATTTTTTGTGGGGATAACAGTTAATGAGATACTAGCATTTTCGAGAGACCCACTTGGTCTAAATTATAATAAATTGGCACAACCCTTTTGCTGACAGTTCTGGATAGCACCAAAAGAGTTCTTTTAAAAACTCTCATAACATTTTTATGGTGCCAGTAGATTATGAAATAGATTGTGTTTCACTCTGCAGTGGGTGTGCGCCGATGTGAAACTTACTGGCAGATAAAAACTGTGTGCCTGACCGGGTCTCTAACCCCAGGCTATGACGAAGGAATATTGTCACAATATCCTTTCGTCCAGGAGTGCTTCTTCTGCAATTTTCGTAGGACAACTTCTACGAAATTGGGAACGCAGGAGATAAAGTACTGCTGGAAGTACAGCTATGAGTACGATCGTAAATTCTCACTTTTATTTTGGAAAACCGAAAATCGAAAACCCGGATGTATATTCTACTAAATACAAAAAGTCTAAATGTTCAGCACTATACAAATGCCAGTACACCTTCTTAAGACTGACTGCAGTAACTGTAGGTGGAAGCGTGGGATGTGCACGCTTAGATGATTCAAGGAGAGAAGGCTCGTCAGTGCAAAACAAACAGATGGCTGAGAGAGCAGATACATTCACACGCGCCACTAACCAGATGGTGTCACACCTGTCGAGAAGGTACAATGAGCTGTGGTGGAGTGCTGTTGGCGTGGTTACTATGCAACTTACTTGATGGGCATCAATACACCGTTATATTAATGTACAATACTTGAGAAACAATGTCATTCACACACTCCGAGTTCCTTATCACTCAGTACTAGACTAAATTACCGGCCTAGTGATAAGCAGCCTATGGATCTCACCGACTACACATCTTCGTGTTACAAGAAAAAAAGAGAAAAATACCAAGGGACACAAAATATGAATCCGGATAAACCGGAAATCCGGATTACTGAGGACCAAATAAACGGGGTTCTTATTTACAAATTTAGAACTTCTTATTAACTTTAATACTGTATCCCCTCAACATTATAACACCTCTATCAGTCATGTATTGAATTACGATTTAAACATACTACTTAGTTCGTTTGTACGATATATTCAGTAAATATACTTACATTTCTATACATTGTAAAGACTTTTAACTCTCGCTGTAGTGTAACTCATCAAACTTCCACACTTCCTTTCTAACTAGAACAAATGTTTGCAACAATATTAACAACAGCAATTTCACATTTATTCGTTACACACAGCACATGTTTTTATGTATCCTAGCGGCTGGTGATGTTGCCACATAACTGTCATCCATGAGGGTCCTTGGCATATTTTTAGCTGTTAGTGGGTCCTGGATGTCATGAGAGCTCAAAACAATTACTGTTTTACGTAATAAAATTCATCTGGTTCTTCCTGATTCTAAAAGTATACACTTCATGTGTGCCTTTCATTGTTGTATGATTCAGTATCGACGCTAATGCTCTCTTGATGAGATATGAGCCGATTGCTCGTTTTTATCCACTGTGCCCTTTCGTATTTCATTTCAGCGATTAATTTATTTGTTTATCAACGTAGTAAGTAGTACAAAGCTCATCCAGAATGTAAACTGCACTTAAATTCTGTTTGAACTGTTTAATAGTCAGTGTCCGCTGTCTGAACGTCAAATTTCAGATTAATACACTGCGCGTGGTTGCGTTATTTTATAGGAATTTTATTATTGTAAGTGGGAAGTACTAAATAGTGTTGAAGAAATCCAAAGCATATTGTTCGAAGAGCATAATATTATTCGAAATTTACCTGTACCAATAGGTGCAGCCAAAGCAGCATTTGTGATGCAGTAATTACCTCATAGATAACGATATTTGTCTATTGTAGTTTTGTATTCCAATCAGAATTTTGAGAGCATCAAAGCCTCATTTCAGCGTGAGAGAGGGGTAAAATCAATAGATGATATTGAACTGAAAGCCTTCATGAGTCTCTTGTTTTTAATTGTTGTTAACAAAAGTAACAGATAAAGCCTGGAAGATCTGTGTGGAACTGATGGTGATGGCATTGAAAAATTTCACCTCGCAAATGAACATAAAACGTTTCAAATTTATTCTGGAGAGCCTTAGATTTTACAGTCGCGCTATTCGTGATGAAAGGAGACAATTAGACAAGCTAACAGCTATTCGGGAAATATTTACTGTGTTTGTACGCAACTACCACAAATCTTACACCCTTGGAGAAAATGTTACAGTAGACAAGAAGCTGGAAGGATTCTGTGGAAGGTACAGTTTTCGCCAATATGTATCAATCGAAACAAACGAGTATGGATTCTTAAGTGTGGATTCTTAAGTATTTTACCTGTACAATATGGAAATATACGCTGTGTTGCAACCAGAAGGATTTACCAACTGAGCAATAAACATTTTGATGTTGTTCTGTGACTGTGTAAACCTGTATATCAGTCAGGTCGAAATGTGAAAGCGGACAACTGGTTTACTAGTACTGGAATGATAATAGATCTATGAAGGGAGAATTTTTATTTTGTTGGCATGATGAAGAAAAACAAGCGTGGAGATTTCTCTAGAGTTTGCTATCAGTAAAAGAAGGGATGCCCACATTTCCTTTTTTGGCTTCCACAAGACTGAACTCTAGTTTCCTCCGTACCTAAAAAGGGGACGTCTGTGATCCAGGCATCACGTTTGCATGAAGATAATTCGATAGATGCTGACATTGTAGATAAACGGAAGCCATCCACAACGCTGCAAGAAATGTGCGCCGCTGGTCAATGGTTGTATTTTTGTAATGATCAATACCGTTGGAATCTATGCACAAGTGATTTATTGTGGCAACAGTAAGAATCGTATCAGAAGGAAAGGGTTCCAAAATCAGCTATGTTATACAATGTTGTTTTCTTCGCTAAATTCTGCATAACTATTGAAATTTTGTACAGAGAACTCTATAACTATGACTTATCTATCAAGAACTCTGAAAAAAATATATATTTCTGAAAAAGTAGGAGCTCTTATGGGGTTCTTAATTAAGTTACAATTACCTCTTAAACTATTACCTGCACTAAAAAATTCTACTAGGAATTTCGATAGAACTCTTCACGTGGTGTCCAGAACTGACATCAGAACTGTTGTACGAATATATTTATATTTTCTGTAGAGAAAGTGTGTCCCACATTAAATCAATTTTTCACAAACTATTATCGCCATAGAAAAATGTTATTAGAATTTTCGATAGAGCTCTTGGGGTTCTGTTCAGAACTGTCATCAGAACTGTTGTACAAGTTTAATTTTTGCGAAAATTGACAAAAAATGTTTTCGATAGAAACATTTTTTAGAGTATTGTTGTTTTCTTTGCTAAATTCTGCAGAACTATTGAAATTTTGTACAAAGAACTCTAGAACTATGGCATACCTGTCAAGAACTGTGAAAGAAATATACATTTCTGAAAAAAAGGGTGCCAACTTCACAGTAAGTGAAAAGATTTTCTTCTTAAATTGTAATTATCTCGTAAGCTGTTAGCTGCACAAAAAAATGTTACTTGGGTTTTCGATAGAACTCTTGGAGTTCAATTCAGAACTGTGCTCAGAACTGTTGTACTTATTTACAATTTGCGAAAATTGACGAAGAATGTTTTCGATATGACAATTTTTTCGAATATTGTTTTTGTCGCTAAATTCTGCAGAACTATTGAAATTTTGTACAAAGAACTCTAGAACTATGGCATATCTATCAAGAAATCTGAAAAAAGTATACATTTGTGAAAAAAAGGGTGCCAACTTCACAGTAAGTGAAAAGATTTTCTCTTAAATTGCAATTATCTCGTAAACTATTAGCTGCACAAAAAAATGTTACTTAGATTTTCGAAAGAACTCTTGGAGCTCTGTTCAGAACTGTGCTCAGAACTCTTGTACTTATTTACATTTTGTGGAAATTGTCAGAGAATGTTTTCGATATGAAAATTTTTTCGAGTATTGTTGTTTTCTTCGTTACATTTTGCAGAACTATTGAAATTTTGTGGAAAGAACTCTAGAACTATGGCACATCTAACAAGAACTGTGAAAAAAATGTATATTTCTCGAAAAAGGGGTGCTAACTTCACACGACTGTTTGAACCCACCGTTAACAAATCTAGCAGCCTGCCTCTGAGTTTCTTCAATGTGTTGCTTAAATTTGACCTCGTACGGATCCCAAACACTCCAGCAGTACTCGAGAAATGATCTCACCAAAGTCCTATATGCGGTCTCCTTTACAGGTAAACAAATCTTTCCTAAAATTCTCCCAATTAACCAAAGTTGACCATTCGCCCTCCCTACCACACCTCTCACACTCTCATTCCATTCCGTATCGCTCTGCAATGTTACGTGCAGAGATTTAAACGACTTGACTGTCTCAAGCAGGACACTACTAATGCTGTATGCAAACATTACGCGTTTGTCCGTACTACTCATCTGCTTACTGTACAGCTCAGAGTACCCTAGTACTTGGTTGTGCGATGAGTTTAACACAGATTTTGTTTTTTAATTCTTGTTGTGCATACTGTTATATAGCAACTCCCATCTACACAACACTGCAAAAAACTAGTATAAAAGAACGCAAACTCCTACCAAAAATAAAAAAACACTAGGAAACAATAAAACACCTGCTCATGTGAACCAGAACTAAGGACTATATGTTATTTCACGACCATTTTAAACTGTACAAAACTTAACTAGGTTATCTGTGAATCTTGGAAACCGTACAACTGGCGGCTTGTATTCTATTCTAGGGAGGAGAGCGCCCATATGACATTTTGTGTGGGGTGGGGATGGGGAAGGGGGGCTACACCTTGGGATATGGAGTATTTGTAATATTTTGGAAGATACATGGCGACTTGTAAATAGCTATAGAAAAAGTTGCAGCTACCGTCCTCCTAAGAAACCCGCGTAATAACGACTTGCAAATCATTTCCAACAAAGAGAAGCACCTGACTACGCAATATTTTTTCTTCTTCCCATGGGAACTGTCTTCTCGCCACGAGAGCCGTCTCGGTGCTGAGTATGGGTCCCCTCATGCAGCTATCAATACAAAGCCGTGTAAGGAGCTACTGTGATAAAAAACGGTGTGCTGCCGGTCCGTCATTTGCCAAAGCATAGCATTCTCCAAATTTCAGAAGTAAACAACACTTGTTAAGAAATAGCGTCAAGCCTAGAGGAGGCACCAGACAAGTGTCGAAACATGCCTCGTTATCGAAAAACGTGGTGTCTCACGGAGGGCTTATTTCTAAAATTCTGTTAATTCTGTCACATATTTCAAACAATACATTTTATTAAACGCTGTTGACCAAAAATGTATCTCCTTAGTTCTTTTCAACTGAATATACATGTTCATTTGTACATATTTAGCATTAATTGATCTAACATTATCTCATAAACAGTATATCAGAGAATGCTTCAAGAGCATTGAAATTTCGTAAACCACACTAAAATCGATAGTTAGGCTCGAAGTGCACATTCTATGTCCAGATTCACACCGACGTGGCTGGTATTAAGCCAATTTTCTTGGCCTACCAATTACTATATTATCTCATGTTTGGCTTTTTGTTACGGCATACTGCTGTAGGTGTCTCAAAATGAAAATGTCCACTCGAAGTTGACTGAACGGTAGAAACTAATCATTAGTGTAGAATGAACACATCGTTTCAAATAAATTTACTGTATCTGCGGAAAATATTAATAAAAGTCCAATTCTTTAGCAAACACGTAAATCACCTCAACGTAAGAACTTTCAACATCGCAGTGCATCAGCAGTCGTTGGTTAATATATTAGAAAACTAAAAACCCGCCTCGATTGCGAAAAAAGCACCTAGTATTAAGTGTTAAGCCAGGTTTCGACGTAGATAACGGCACCTTCTTCAGAACAACAGTAATACCCACAAGTGGCTGAGAAGACAACTTGTGCAAACAGCTCATGCCCCGAACCCTCCAGTTGTTGTTCTGAAGAAGGTGTAGTTATCTACACCAAATCCTGGGCTAACACTTAACATTAGGTGCTTTTTTCGCAATCGAGGGTTTTTTCAGTTTTCTAATATATCACCTCAGTGTTCTGCAAGAAGATTAATGGTTGATTGCTAATAATGTGGCAATTAAACAGAATCAAAAAACTGAAACTATACCCAGGCTGCTTAAACTTTGCACTTGCTGAATGCCGACTTCGTTTGGTGTGAACATAAACAACGTGCATTGAGTATCGTTTCTACTGTGTGCTTGCACTGTGCTGTGTTTTGATACACTGCGGCTTAGAAAATTAGGGTATGCGAAAAAATGTCGTTTGCCTCACAACAATCCTTTGCGCCAAGGTTTGCTGCTAGAGGGCGAAGCACCGGAGTTTCTACACAGAATTGGTGAGTCTTACAAGCAGAAGGAATACCCAAGTACTAATGCACGGCCATCAGTTCCTGCTGAGAAAGTTGTGGAACGAACATCAAAATATCGTGGAATTAGTATAAGAATAGAAGTAAGCGACAGAGTGTTATTGCAAAAATTCGGAGCCGTCTGGATCAGATTATATATTTTTGGTGACTCTTGGAAAGAAGAAAAAGCAGCCTGACCCTGTAACTGACTTGGATTCTTTCAAGACTGGTGCAGTTATTATGCATATTTACGCATACTTCAGCAGGAAAGAGCATCCTACGGCAGCAAAGCTATTAGTGTTGTTAAAAGAAAGTAAGCTTTTCAGGGATGGGAAAACGTAACTGACAATTATGCTGAAAATTTTTCTTAATTTGCTTGGGGTATAAGAAAGGCGGCAAGCACAGGTTGTCCATTGATTATTCTTAACTGTCTTAAAAAATAATATTATCTCAAAGAAATAACACAGATAAATAACTATCAACTATATTCCCTGAGTAACACAAATTCAGAACCATGGGTATGGCATGTCATTAACTACATGGCTTAACACTGTATCTTACTTTTATTGATATTAGCAAACACAAATCACTCCATAGCTATCCAAGCCCCCCCCCACCCCCAAAATTCAAGGTAAGGACATTCCTTACCCTTCGCCCCACCCCCACTCCCCACCCACCCTCCCCAGGCTCCTCCATCAGGGGGAAGAGCAAGCTGTTTGAGAGCATGCTAACTACCCTTTCCGGCCATAGGTTTTAACAACTTTTATTTTTATTGCATTTATATCCCTTTTCTTGCAAAAAGTGGGGGTTGTACAGTCTTACCATTTTAAGTTATTTCTTTAGACTGCTATTACAAATTTTACACACAAATAATACATATAGCTAAAGAAAAGATAGGAACAATGAATTTACATGTGGTACATGTATAGCTAAAGAAAATATTATAAGAATATGGCAAGTAAATAATATTAGACCTTGGGGTTTTTCTCAGGTTCCAGCCTTAGCTGGGACTAATCATTTTTCTTTCCAGTATGGTAGCCAAAATGGTCTGCCATGGTGTCTCACAGAGGACTCAGTCTTTGGTGTCTTTTATCTTCTTCAAAGTTGCTAATATTATGGTTCCTTTCTTGCTGCTGTGCCAGCTACCCTTTGTGGTGCATTACTTCACCAGTTATCACTGTTTTGACAATCTTCGCTGTTCGAGCTGGTCCGATTTTATCCTGTCAGGTAGCCCCCGTCATTCGTGTTGTGCAGTTGGCCAACGCCACCTTTATGGCTTTCATATCAGAGTGGTCATTGTGGACGTCCACCTGGGGTGTCAGTGTCTCTCGTGTTGTTGAGAGTGATCTTTAATTTGGGAGGCTGTGGAGACACCCATTTTTGCGCACTGACCTCCATTGATCACGATTCCGCTCGTGCTCGCCAATGGTGGGCCCATTAGTAGGTGGCAAGCCTCCTTCAGTAGGAGCCAGGCTGCTTCCAACTCAGCACATCGTTTGCTCCTCGCAATGAAATTGTAAACGATTCCCAATGAAGTACATCAACGAATGTGATGATTCTCTTTGTAAATATGTCGAATCCACGTTCACCTATAGTAACTTCAATAACGAACTAGAAATATGTAATTTAAAAGAGGTGTCTTATTTTAACTACGATTTGACAGAAATTTATAAAATCAACAAAAGACTGTTCCCACACCAAAACATGAGAAGTAACATCATTGACAGAAGTGACCCCATCGACTTCAACTACTGAGTATTGTCTCAATAATGTCAGACTGTGCCCAAATACTGATGCTGCATGCTTGAGGAATATGTATATAATACAGCAAAAGACATCAATCATTAAGTGCTTTAAGAATGGCTACAGATTTTTGGCTTATTTAAGATACGTGGGCAGCAAGAGTACATTACGGCAGTGCTCAAAAAATGACTGTATTCCAATCGTGGGATGGTAAGTCCAATATATAAGATTAGTAAATCGAATAGCTTACAATGTATGCATTTAAGGTAGTTTTATTTTTCCTATCAACAAGTGAAGAACTGCTATGGGTACATATCTTGAGTTTCATCCTTTGTGGCCATTATTCTGATGCAGTTTTGAAGTCTTATTTTGACGTGTGTACAAAGATTTTTCTTTGTATTAACGCCTCATTTTCTGAAGAATTGGCTTCTATTCTACATGAAAGTCATAAACATGCAAATCAACAATGGTTAATGTAGTGTCTATTTTTGTTAGCTAATAACAGTACTCACTGTAATTTGTACAGTATTGATAGCATATCTACACACTGTACTGTGATCATTACAATTACATTTTTACAGATTTATTATTCAGCTGTGGCAAAGGAAATGCACCGAGAGTAAAGATGAGCAAAATGTGCAATTATAATTGTATTAAACATTACAGTATTGATTGAGACTCACTGTCTGATATTCCAGGTCCAACTTGGTTTGCAGGGACCAAGGGCATTACTAACACCACTGACAAAGTACAGCAAAGGATGTGAAACTTGCGTTGAGGGAGTATCCTGTACAGCTTGCTTCCTGTGTTCAAATACGTGTCTAATACACTTTATTCGTGGGAAAGCAATTTCTAATTAGTCAATTTTTTAATCAGTGATTTTGTAACATTGAAATAAAAAATATCACAAACACACAAATATGCTAGGAGTGATAATACTACGCAGAAAACATAAATATATGGAGCCTGTAATAATTAAATATTATTTTGTGTTTAATGTTTCTTGTGCAAACATGCTGAAATCTGTGAGATATGTAATACAGCAAGGAACACGTGAAAGACAATTGCGCCCCAGTTTCCTTTGGTCAGAACACAATAAAAAATGAAACCGACATTTCTCTCGGCCAGTGGTCTCGCTGCAGCGGCAACACCAGTTCCCGTCAGATCACCGATGTTAAGCGCTGTCGGGCTCGGCTAGCACTCGGATGGGTCAGTATCCGGGTCTGCCGAGTGCTGTTGGCAAACGAGGTGCACTCAGCCCTTGTGAGGCGTATTGAGAAGCTGCTCGACTGAGAAGTAGCAAAACTGGTCACGAAAGCTGCCAACGACTGGGAGAGCTGTGTGCTGACCACATTCCCCTCTGTATCTGCACCTGGTAATGCCTAAGGGCTGAGGGGTGACGCAGCAGCCAGTCAGTACCGTTGGGCCTTCAAGGGCGGCTCAGATTTTTTTTTGTTTTTTTAAATACTTTCTTGTACATGCTGGAGCCATGTTATAAGTGGGTCTACACCCACTGACTATTATATCAAATGTTTGTTGATAGTAAATATTGGATCTGAGAATAGTTAATGGAAGATAATAATGATACTAATGATATTTAATACCCTTTAGAAGCAGTTCTGACAATTTGTAGTGATGCACAAATCCATGAGGATATCACACTTAAAAGCATTGAATGTAACTGTAATTAATTTATTCGGGAAACTTGGATACATTTTGTTATAAGGCACAGCTTCCAATAACATTTTGTTATGAGGTACAACTTCCATCCATTTGAATCTGCTTACAGTAGTGAAACGCTAGGTTGCACCTCTGTAATTTTTATCCCACCCACTTCCCTGCAGTACCAAATTGACTTGACGATTCCTCGATGCCTCGGGATGTGTCCTAACAGTCAGTCCCATTTTTTAGTTGTGCCATTAAGTTCTCTTCTTACCAGATTTATTCAGTGCCACCTATTTAGTTATCCGGTATACCCACACAATCTTCACCATTCTTCTGTAACCCTACATTTCAGACGCTTTATTCTTATGCAAATTAATTTTCAGGTTGTGTAAACACGTACATTATCACCCTAAATGAACACTGACGTTAACAAGACTGAATACGTGTTTTGTTGTGATGACTGATCTGTAGTGTAACCAGAGGATTAGGTTAGGGTGGCTAGGTGACAGTTAAGTCACTTGTGGCCAAGCTGAAGTGTGAAAGCAGTGTGCTAAGAGTAAAGTATTGTCCCATACCTGTGCAGATAGTATTGTATGGGTGGGTACAGTGGAAGTGGTGGGGGTTTCGCTGAGTGTGAGCACTATCTGGCAGGGGGGATTCACTTCAATGCAAAGCAGAACTCCTAAGCTACATTTAGTGAGTCTGCAAAAGATCTGAAGGACATCTCATAACTGACTGAAGTGGCTAATAAGGAAAATCACTCCATTAACAATTAATGCAACTGCTGATAGTGTGCTAAGCACACTGCTCAGCAGATTACTGCATACTAAGATGGTCACCCCCTCGTAACAGAAAGGTAGTCACACCTGGGGCAGTGTGGCTGCCAAGCTATTTTGAGCTAGATGTAACATATTGATCTGTAGAGCAGCATGATGTCTATGTTCATGCCATATTTAGTGCACTTTTTGTTATAAACATGAACCTTAAGGTAAATTCAGAAAGCACATACGGGTTAACAAACAAGTATCTTTTTTAAGTGCATGACATACATTGTATGTATTCTAAAAAAAAATAAATAAATAAAAAGCATGTCATACTGTCATTTAACCACATACATTGTACGTAATCTAGTTTATTTCGTGATAAATAGTTGAGGAGATCTAACTGGTACATGACTTCAGTATATCACTGTTTGTTTATCTTCCATGCAATGACTAAAAATTTAAATATTACATTTTTTGGTCATGTTTTCATATTTATTGTTACTGCTACAAATTCATTGAAAAATCCATGAAGAAGGAAACAATTACAGTCCTTTCATTGGACAGTATTACAAATGTTCAATTACATTAGTAGGACGTTGCAGAAAACAAATACGCAGAATTTGGATGAATACAAAGAAGTCATTGTATGAGAGTCTGCCAGAACAAGAAGGAAACGGTGATCTTTTTATGGGTGGTTCTGAGCAAATTACTTTGCTGGGAGCATCTGGATTCAATGCATTCCAGGAGCTAGCTGCTGCTGTTTGTATGCAATGTCCTTATAACAGAAGACTATGTATAAAGTGGAGACAATGATGTGCTGCTGTCTGTCTTTACCCCTTTGTGGCGATGACTCACAAGTACTCTTATATATAAATGTCAGGTCATTAAAAAATAAAATTGGTATTCTTAGTATTCCGTTAGGTGTAAACAAGAAGACTACATTATGTGTTAATAAACACTGGCTCAGTGAAGATGAGCTACAGCTGTACATATCACAGGGGACGGTCCTGGCATACTGTGGCACCCACCACTTGCTCTAATTACACCCCAACTACTATCAATAATTTTTTCTCTCCTTTCTGTCTCCGGGTGTCTTTTGGTTCTGATTTTCAGTAATATTTGTATGTGATGTAGGCATAAATCTGCCCATTTGTTATTTAGTTCAGGTTTCATTGTTACCGTTGTAGTCTCAGTGTCTGACAGCAAAAATACAATTAGTTTTGCTTAAAACTGTGTTAATTAAAGTTTATGTCTGATTAAAAATTTTACTAAAGTAAATAGCAGTGAAAATATTTTGAGCTAATAAATAGATTTGGTAGCATTCCTACTTTTCATTAACATAGTTAAAATTTTGTGGAAAAATTTAACTTACAAGATAATCATCATTAAAGTTTAGAAGTAGACACATTTTACATTGCAAATTTTGACTCTGTGCTTATTAGATTTCATCTCCGAGTGCTGTACTTCTGTTACTCCAATTTTTATGCATACGGTGTCTTACTTCATTAACTGATTAGTTATGAAAATTGTGTAATCTGCCACGATGTGCAGTATTGCGCTCGTACCCGTAAATGGATTAGTGCCAACGAAGATGCGTAAAATGATTCCACATACTGTTCCAAAGTCCAAGATCACTGCACTTTTTACTCACCAAATTATTGTTTGTAATTATAGTCTATACTGAATAGTATATTTTTTTCACATGACGTTACGAAATTGGTCATCATCCAACAATTGGACCTTGAAGTCAATATATGAAAAGTGAAACCAAAAATGTGCTGGTGTGTACATTTTCGAGCAAACACCATCGTGAACTCATTAAGATTTTCCACTTTATGACTTCAGAATGGTGTGCTACTGAAGAGGCATCATAGAAGAGACTACATAATTGTCCCATGGGGCTTATCCTGTAATAGATGCAAAACCTGACCCATATCACAACACACTCCAGTCATGTCCCTGACATCTCCCATCCCATGGAAGGCAGGCACAAATGTGAAAGCAGTCATGTGATATACCCAGTTATCTGCAGCCACTGTCTGTCACACTACACGGTCATGTCCACTGCCAAGTTGTGTCTCCAAATGAATGGCCAATGCCAAACTGGCCGAGAGACAGCCGGATCACCCATTTGCTGAGCATGCCACCCGACACGATATGCTCGAATTCAGTGACTTCTTCACTGACTGGTTTCTTTCCACCCACACCACCGCCCTCATCTTAACCTTCCCTACTCCCACTGAGATTCTCCGGTCCTACACAACCTTCTACCCCACCGGCACACTGGCAATATGTTTTTCCCTTCTCTACTTTACTCCACTTCCCCCACAGCCCCAGCATAGCCTGCAGATGATGCAACTAGCAGCTCACTAGCCTGTCTCTACTATGTCCCAGCATCCTCCACTCTCTCTCTCTCTCTCTCTCTCTCTCTCTCTCTCTCTCGCCTGCTCAGTTTCCTTTTTCCATTTTCTAGATTCGCCAATGACTCTAAAATATTGTTGTTCACATTTCACAAGTGGGATTTCAAAATGTTTACACAAACAATTTTTGTAAGTTCTACCTAAGTACATAAAATGCACATAATTTGATTTTCATTTTAAGTGTCAATCACTCATAGTGATATCTGAAACTGAGATCGTGATTTAATGTATAGTTTACTGCAATAGGTGTGCAACTGGTGCCACTTGCAGAATAGTAAGATTCAGTTTTTGGATTCTGCTATCTCTCAATTGTACAATCACAGTTCTTTTATTTTGGACTATGCAGTACAGTATTGAGAAGTTCACAATCCATGTTGCTTATTCACTATCTGTATAAATTTCAGTTACTGCTCTTAAAATATCTTGGCAGGCTGTTCTACCACTTGCGTTCATTCATAAATTTTTGTTTGTCTGAAGTAATGGTATTGTGATCAGATATCTTATTACACATATTTGATTAATCTTAATGATACATGGAAAATAAAAAGTAACTGTGAAAGTAAATACCTTTTTTATGTTTTCTTGTATCATGTCCTGACATGAAGTCCTTCCTACACAACATTATACCTACTTAACCCAGAGTCCTTTTTTGTAACTCTTTGTCTTAAGTACATATCACAAAATATTTATGCTGGATGGCATCTTTGTGGATGTAGATCTGCTGCAACCGTTACTGCTCTCATTTACAACAGCAGTGTTCTGTTACTGTGTGTACTAATCCATAGAAATACTATTATTAGAACATGCTACCATTTTGTCAAAAGGAAGGAATTATGATTGATCCAAGCGCTATAATGCTTATCCCTGAATTAATTAAAATTTTGGTGATTAACACAAATTGAATTCAATATTATTCATCTGAGAAAGATAACTTTAATCCAGAACGTTATGCAAATGGAGTGAAAGGTTTCATGTACTTTTTTATTTATTCTGTTTAGCCTTCAGCGGTATAACACTATGTAGCCAAGGTTCCCTGTACTTGGAATGTGTTTATTGTTTATGGATTCATCGCCTCAACAAACTCATTGCATTAGTATGTAGACTATTCCATAATTTAATTGTAAGATATGCATATTAACACTATGTATAGGCATCTATCCCCCATTTGAAATTTTAGTTTTCCTTAATTTCCCTGATGAACTTATAATTGACTTAACAGTAACTCTTACAGGCATATCTTGTATATGAAGAATAGAAATATTTACAAAATGGACTCATTCGTCATACGATTTGTTTACTTCACTAAATGGAAACAAACACTTCAAGTGTCAATGAGCACTCTGTATAGTATAGCATTTAGTATTGCAGTTCTGGGCAACCTGTTTTTCCAGTTGGAAAGGAAGTTGCTACGGGCCTTTCTGGATACAGAAAATGTTCGACTGCTGCCCTGGCCAGCACATTCTCCAGGTCTCTCACCAATTGAAAACGTCTGTTCAATGGCGACCGAGCACCTGGCTCGTCACAATACGCCAGTCACTACTCTCGATGAACTGTGATATACTGTTGAAGCTGCATGGGCAGCTGTAGCTGTACACGCCATCCGAGCTCTGTCTGACTCAATGCCCAGGCATATCGAGGCCGTTATTACGGCTAGAGGTGGTCGTTCTGGGTACTGATTTCTCTGGATGTATGCACCCAAATTGCTTGAAAATGTAATCAAAAAATGGCTCTGAGCACTATGGGAGAAAATGTAATCACATGTCAGTTCTAGTATAATATATTTGTCCAATGAGTGCTCGTTTATCATCTGCATTTCTTCTTGGTGCAGCAATTTCAATGGCCAATAGTGTATGTGCCTCCCAGAACGTGAATGTATGTAACATTTCTTATTCTCTCTCCAACAATTTTGCGTTGCGTTTTTCGTCTCTTAAAAATCGGTTCAGTACAAAGCCTGTTGCTGTGTTACTACTGCAGTTCAACGCTGCATCAACTTATCTCGACGAGAACAATAACAAACATTGATCTTTCTGCCCGCCAAAAATTTCGTCTTCAAAGATAATACTCACGACGCCTTCTACCGGATGTGGTAACTCCTGTGAACAACGTCACTTCCTGTGTTTTATTGCCGCCAGCCTTGTCAAAGACTCTACGTCTACGTTTATGTACATACGCCGGAAGCTACTGTACAGGGTGTAGCATGGGGTACCCTGTACCACTACTAGCCATGTCCTTCCCTCTGTTCCACTCACAAATGGAATGAAGGAAAAGCGGCTGTCTACATGCCTTTGTACGAGCCCTAACGTCTCTAATCTTATCCTCGTGCTCCTTATGGGAAATGTATGTGGGCAGAACTAGAATCTTTCGGCAGTCAGCCTCAAGTGCCGGTGCTTAAATTTTCTCAATGGTGCTCTCAAAAAGAACATCACCTTTTGTCCAGTTAGTCCTATTTGCTTTCCTGAAGCATCTGCACAACACTTGCACGTCGTTCGAACCCATCGGTAACAAACCTAGCAGCCCGCCTCCGAGTTGCTCAGAAGTCTTCCTTTAACCTGACCTCGTACGGATCCCAAACACTCGAGCAGTACTCGAGAACTGGTCTCCTTTACAGATGAACCACATTTTCCTAAAATTCTCCCAGTTAACCAAAGTCGTCGATTCGCCTTCCCACCTACAGTTCACACACGCTCGTTCCATTCCATACTGCCTTATGCCCAGATATTTAAAGGACTGTGTCAAGCGGAACACTATTAATTCTGTGTCTGAACATTAAGGGTTTCTTCTTCCTATTCATCGCCTAATCTACTGCTCAGGGTACGCTGACTTCAACATAGGCTTTTTTTTTGTAATTCTTACTGTGCAGTACTGTTATGTAGCAATTCCCATCAGGTTCATGTCTATGCAACGCTACAGAAAGCTAGTAAGAAGGATTACGAATTTCTAGCAAAAATTAAAAATGTAATAAGGCAGTTGCTCATGTATACCAGATCTAAGGATAATAAGTTATTTATGACAGATTGGCAGGGAGGGGGCTAGACGTTGGCATATGAGAGTATTATTGATATCTTCGAAGATAAATGACGACTTGTAAGTAGTCATAAACGGTTCCAGTTACTGCCGTGTTAATAAACCTGCACAATACCGACTTTTAGATCATTTTCATGACAGAAATTCACCTGACTACGCTATGTCCCCCCCTTCCCCCCTTCACCGTATTTCAGTTCCCCATCGGGGTGCGCCCTAAAACACTAATCATCATCATCATCATCCCATCGGGGTGGGCTGGCAGCATCATATGCGCTGCTCTTCAGCTGAAAGACATAGAACAAACAATAGAAGACATTTAAAGAAACAAAGGAGAAAACATGGTGAACATAGATATAAAAAAGGGGGAACATCATGGAAGACAATAGACAAAAAAGAGGCGACTGTAAAATGGAGATAAAAACCGTAAAAGAATAGCGCACACAAAAAACCACACACTGAGACATTTAAAAGAACACAAGGCACCATATGACCAGCGCGTAGTGGATCCCCCCCTTTTTTTTTCTTTATTGATTTTCAATTCCCCCCCAAGGGGGCGGGCTGGCAGCAGCTTACTACGTTGCTCTACAGCCTACAGACTTTTTTTAAATAAAGGAAGAAGAATGAAACAAGGAAAAACAGGCGATAAAATGGTGATTTAAAGTGTAAAATGGCGTAAAATTGCGGAAAGTTAAAACAGAAAGCAAAAGGGGTTGGTAATGTAGATAAAATACACAGGAATCAGACAAGTAACATAGTAGACACACAATTAAAAAACATGGCGACAGTCTGGTTTCTGTTCGCAAGAGATAAAAGGCACACGCAGCGACGGTATGATAGCCGTTTGCAACAAGTCCAAAAAAAACACAACACGGAACACTCACTGTAAAACACGCACTGTAGAACACTCACTGTAGAACACTGCACGAAAGTGGCAGCACAAAGACGACACTCCCGAGCCAAAGGCAGATGGGGGGGGGGACCTGCAGGAGGGGGAAAAACAAGGAGGGAGGAGAGGAAAAAAAACGAAAAGGGGGGGAGGGGGAACCAAGGAGGGAGAGAACTAATAAAGGGGGAGAAGGGCAGACGCGAGAGGGAAGGAGAGGAGGGAAATGTAAAAGGACGCCGGAAGGAGAAGGGGGCAAAGAGAGGGGAGGTGGGGAAGAAACAGGAGGGAAGGGGGATGGATCCCTTTTTTTTTTTTTCCTTTATTGTAATTTTCATCACCTCATACAAGGTGGGCTGGCAGCAGCTTAATACGCTGCTCTTCAGCCTTATGGGGTACAATAATATGAGATAGGTGACACAGACAATACAAAAAATAGCGGGCAAAGAAAGTAGTTACAAAAAACAAAAAACAAGAAGCCGTTCACGTTGGACGATAAAAACACTAACACTTGTTGACACGGCGCACAAAACACGGAGAACTGCGACGGCACATGTGAACAGGTGAGTTGTAACCGCACGAAACACAAAACGAAGCACACACACTAGACATGGATGGCGATGATCTCCGGCGCGCGAATGTTCACTATGCGTGTGCGAGTCCAGGGACCTGCCAAGAGAGGAGGAGGAGGAAGGGGAGTGGGAGAGGGAGAGGGGAGAGCAGAGATGCCACGGGCAGGGGAGAAAGGGGGGAGGGAGGAAGGGGGAGAGGAAGCCCGGGGGGAAGAGGGGTGGAGAGAGGGGACGGGGGAAGAGGAAAGAGAAGGGGAGGGAAGGGAAGAGAAGGGTGGGAGGGAGGGTGCCTAAAGGAAAGAACACCGGAAGTGGGGGGTGGGGCAGGGTCAAAGTTGATAGGAGGGGTAGATGGAGGGGAGGAGGACATCATCAGGGAGGGGGAGCTGGCGGAAGCCACCTTGGGAGAGAGTAAGGAGGGTGGAGAGATGGAGACCGGGTGGGACGTGGGAATAAAGGCGCGGCAGCGGGCCGGGGTGGGAGAGGATCGGGGATACGAGCGGGTGAGGAGGATCGAGTCTACGGGAGGTGTACAGGATCCGTATCCTTTCAAGGAAAAGGAGGAGGTGGGGGAAGGGGATGAGATCATACAGGACCCGCGTGGGGGAGGGGAGATGGATGCGATAGGCAAGGCGGAGAGCATGGCGTTCAAGGATTTAGAGGGATTTATAAAAGGTAGGGTGGGCGGAGATCCAGGCTGGATGGGCATAACAAAGGATAGGGCGGATGAGGGATTTATAGGTGTGGAGGATTGTGGAAGGGTCCAGACCCCACGTACGGCCAGAAAGGAGCTTGAGGAGATGGAGTCGGGAACGTGCCTTGGCTTGGATTGTACGGAGATGGGGAGTCCAGGAGAGGCGACGGTCGAGGGTGACGCCAAGGTACTTAAGGGTGGGAGTGAGGGTGATGGGACGGCCATAGACGGTGAGATAGAAATCAAGGAGGCGGAAGGAAGGGGTGGTTTTGCCCACAATGATCGCCTGGGTTTTCGAAGGATTGACCTTGAGCAACCACTGGTTACACCAAGCTGTGAATCGGTCAAGATGGAATTGGAGAAGGCGTTGGGAGCGTTGCAGGGTGGGGGCAAGTGCAAGGAAGGCAGTGTCATCGGCAAACTGGAGAAGGTGGACGGGGGTGGTGACGGCGGCGGCATGTCCGCCGTGTACAAA
Organism: Schistocerca americana; assembly: GCF_021461395.2. NCBI lineage: Eukaryota > Metazoa > Arthropoda > Insecta > Orthoptera > Acrididae > Schistocerca > Schistocerca americana. The sequence goes on along the minus strand of NC_060129.1, from coordinate 206,547,255 downwards.
AGATACAGGAGGGGGGAGAGGACGGAGCCTTGGGGCACACCGGCGGAGGGGAAAAAGGTGTAGGAATCTGTGTTATGGATGGTGACATAGGAAGGACGGCGGGAGAGAAAGGAGCCGATCAGACGGACGTAGTTAATGGGAAGGGCGAAGGTTTGGAGCTTGAAGAGGAGACCGGAATGCCATACGCGGTCATATGCACGTTCGAGGTCCAGGGAGAGGAAGATTGCGGAGCGACGGGAATTAAGCTGTTCAGAAAGGAGATGAGTGAGGTGAAGGAGAAGGTCGTCGGAAGAGGAGGACGGCCGAAAGCCACACTGGGTAACGGGAAGGAGGCGGTGCTGGCGGAGATGCTGGTGGATGCGTCGGGTGAGGATAGATTCCAGGACCTTGCTGAAGACCGAGGTAAGGCAGATGGGACGGTAGGAGGAGACGGCGGACGGCGGTTTGCCAGGTTTAAGGAACATGAGGATACGGGAGGTTTTCCACAGGTCGGGGTAGTTACCGGTGGACAGGACTACATTGTAGAGCCTGGCCAGGGTGGAGAGGAAAGAGACAGGAGCTTCACAAAGGTGACGGGAGGTGGCACTATCATGACCAGGAGCGGTGTTGCGTTTTGTGCGGAGTGTAGCAATGAGATCCTGTGTAGTGATAGGGGCATTGAGTTCCGTGTGTGCAATGTAGTCCAAGTACTGGGAGAGGAAGTCGAAGGGAATAGGAGCGTTGGGGCGGACATAGATGGTGGCGCAGGTAACGGTAAGGCCGGGGAAGAAGAGACTAAGGATCAGGTGTTCGGTGGGGTCGGGAAGGAGAGGTTGGAGCCTAATGGGGATCTGACAGTGGTGACCAATGGCAACTCCGCCACGCGCAATTGGGAGGGGATTATCGGAGTGGTGGAGGAGGTAGGGCGAAGTGTGAATGGTGTGGTGGCGTTGGAGGAAGGTTTCATTAAGGAGGAAGGCATCCACGCGGTGGGTGGCAAGGGTGTGCAGGAAGAGGTTCTTGTTGGCGGTAGGAGAGCAGATGTTGTTGAAAAGGATACGTTGCTGTCGCGCCATGACAGGGATTTAGACGAGGGTGTCAAGGCGGGAGAAGGTGAAATGGGCCTGGTTGATGGAGTAGGTGGCGTACATCTTGAGTTGGAATATGGAACGGGCGGCGAGGGAGATCTGCCTTAGGGTGTGGGGGCGCTGAAAGGGATGAACATTTTGAAGGACGATTGTGAGGAACCTGATGATGTCCTAAGCGGTGGGGGGGACGAAGGGATTTGCCAGGAGGGGTGGGGGCGTCCAGGGGACGGACAGGGACGGTGAGTTCAGGAGTGGTTGGAAGGGGTCGGGCTTTACACTTTTGGGAGTAGGTGGGATGGGGGAGATTGCAGGTATTGCAGGAAGGAGGGGATTGGAGGTTAGGGCACTGCCTGAGGAAGTGCGCTTGCCGACAATGCGGGCAGGTGGGGGCCTCGCGGCACTCAGCTGTGGGGTGCGCGTTATAGCGCAGACACCTCTGGCAGCGCAGGGATTGAGGAGGGGAACAGGAGGGGTCGACCTTGTACCGCTGGTTAAAAAGGAGGGCACCCTCCTTCAGGAGACGGTCAATGGAGGGGGCGTGCTCAGAAAAAACCCGCATAAGGCGGGTGGGGTCGGCAGCGTTATGTATGCGGCGAGCCGCACGCACCTCCAAATGGGGATGCGCCTTGAGCTCCGCCAACACCTCCTCCTCCGTGATCACTGGACTAAGCCGAGTGATCACGGCGGTGAGAGTTGGCGGGCGACGCGGAGGTTGGGGTTGGCGGGAGGGAGGTGGTGAAGGAGCAGGGGTGAGAGAGGCATGAGGGCCAAAGCGGGTGAGAGGGATGCGGGAAAGGAGGTATGTGTGGAGGGTTGGGCTGGGGGAGGAGATGAGGACCGAATCACGGCGAGGAGTGAGGAGGGAGATGGGGGCACCAGGGCAATGCTGGCGAAGGAAGAGGGTGAGGTTCCGGGCTTCAAGGAGAGAGGGATCAGGACGGGAGAGGAGGTAGCGGTAGGAGGAGCGGGTAGAGGAGGAGGATGAGGGGGCAGGGAGATTCCAACCAGAGAGTAGCCCAGGCTTTGGAATCAGGCGCCTTCGAATGAGGGGATCCAACCCTCTGATGGGTCCCCCTTTTTTCTTTTTTTTTTTTTCTTTATTGTTAATTTCAAACCCGTACAAACAGGCAGGCCGTCAGCAGCATGGTACGCCGCTCTTCAGCCGTAGAGGAGATAAAGAAAGAACAGAAAGAATACACAAATGTGACACAACGGTGGGTAATAAAACAGTAGACACATAAAGACAAACACGGAGCCGTCCACACTCGACGATAATTCACTACAAACTGTTGTCACGACGCACTAACACTGAAGATGGCGATGGCACAGGTGAACGATGGAGTATGACGGGAACCCTGAACACGAAACACGACGGCACTCACGAGACACTGATGGCGATGATCTCCAGCGCGCGAATGTCCACTCAGCATGTACGAGTCCGGGGACCTGCCAAGAGAGAAGGTGGAGGAGGAGGAAGGGGAAATGGGAGAGGGGAGAGCAGAGATGCCATGGGCAAAGGAGAGAGGGGGAGGGAGGAAGGGGGAGGGAAGCCCGGAGGAGAGGGTAGGAGGGAGGGGGGAAAGGAAAGAGAGGGAAAGGGAAAGGGGGGAGGGAGGGTGCCTGAAGGAAAGGACACAGGAGGTGGGGGGGAGGATCAAAGTTGATAGGAGGGGTAGATGCAGGGGAGGAGGACATCATCAGGGAGGGGGAGCTGGCGGAAGCCACCTTGGGAGAGGGTAAGGAGGGTGGAGAGATGGAGACCGGGTGGGACGTGGGAATACAGGCACGGCAGCGGGCGGGGGTGGGAGAGGATCGGGGACACGAGCGGGTGAGGAGGATCAAGTTTACGGGAGGTGTACAGGATCCGTATCCTTTCAAGGAAAAGGAGGAGGTGGGGGAAGGGGATGAGATCATACAGGATCTGCGTGGGGGAGGGGAGACGGATGCGATAGGCGAGGCGGAGAGCATGGCGTTCAAGGATTTGGAGGGATTTATAAAAGGTAGGGGGAGCGGAGATCCATGCAGGATGGGCATAACAAAGGATAGGGCGGATGAGGGATTTATAGGTGTGGAGGATGGTGGAGGGGTCCAGACCCCACGTACGGCCGGAAAGGAGCTTGAGGAGACGGAGTCGGGAACGTGCCTTGGCTTGGATCGTCTGGAGATGGGGAGTCCAGGAGAGGCGACGGTTGAGGGTGACGCCAAGATACTTAAGGGTGGGAGTGAGGGCGATAGGACGGCCATAGACGGTGAGATAAGCAACCACTGGTTGCACCAAGCGGTGAACCGGTCAAGATGGGATTGGAGAAGGCGTTGGGAGCGTTGCAGGGTGGGGGCAAGGGCGAGGAAGGCGGTGTCATCGGCGTACTGGAGGAGGTGGACGGGGGGCGACGGCGGCGGCATGTCCGCCGTGTACAAAAGGTACAGAAGGGGGGAGAGGACGGAGCCTTGGGGCACACCGGCGGAGGGGAAAAAGGTGTAGGAATCTGTGTTATGGATGGTGACATAGGAAGGATGGCGGGAGAGAAAGGAACCGATCAGACGGACGTAGTTAATGGGAAGGGCAAAGGTTTGGAGCTTGAAGAGGAGACCGGAATGCCAGACGCGGTCATAAGCGCGTTCGAGGTCAAGGGAGAGGAAGATGGCGGAGCGACGGGAATTAAGCTGTTCGGAAAGGAGATGAGTGAGGTGAAGGAGAAGATCGTCGGAAGAGAAGGATGGCCGAAAGCCACACTGGGTGACGGGAAGGAGGCGGTGCTGGCGGAGATGCCGTTGGATGCGGCGGGTGAGGATAGATTCCAGGACCTTGCTGAAGACCGAGGTAAGGCTGATGGGACGGTAGGAGGAGACGGCGGACGGCGGTTTGCCAGGTTTAAGGAACATGAGGATACGGGAGGTTTTCCACAGGTCGGGGTAGTAACCGGTGGACAGGACTACATTGTAGAGCCTGGCCAGGGTGGAGAGGAAAGAGACAGGAGCTTCACGAAGGTGACGGTAGGTGGCACTATCATGACCAGGAGCGGTGTTGCGTTTTGTGCGGAGTGTAGCAATGAGATCCTGTGTAGTGATAGGGGCATTGAGTTCCGTGTGTGCAATGTAGTCCAAGTACTGGAAACCCGGGGCGAGGGGAGGGATGGAGGTGTCAGTTCGATCGCGGACATACGGGAAGAGGGAGTAATCGAACTGGGGATCATCGGGGATGGAAAAGACATCGGAGAGGTAGGAGGCAAAGTGATTGGCCTTACTAAGGGTGTCAGGGAAAGGGTGATCATCATGGAGAAGAGGATAATAGGGGGAGGGTTTAGTTCCGGTAAGGCGACGGAAGGCCGACCAGAACTTGGACGAGTTGATTGGCAGAGTAGCATTTAAACGGGTGCATGTCTGTCGCCAGTCCCGACGTGTCTTAGCCGTGAGCAAATTACGAATGTGTCGCTGGAGTTGCCGGTGGCGTCGTAGTGTGTCCGGGTCACGCGTGCGGAGGAAGGCACGGTAGAGACGACGGGACTCACGGAGGAGGAGAACAGCCTGTGGGGGTAAGGTAGGACGGTGGGGGTGGATGGCGACAGTAGGGACGTGGGCCTCCACGGCCTCAGACAAGGTCTGCTGGAGAAAGGAGGCGGCATGGGTGACATCGTCAGGGTGGGGGTAGGTGAGAGGGTGGCTATCGACCTGGGTGGAAAGGGTATCCCGGTAGGCATTCCAGTCGGCTCGGGAATAGTCGTGGACATACTTAGGGGGAGGGTCTGGATCCCCCTCTATGGGTATCGATATAAAGCCATGTGGGGAGCTACAATGGTAAAAAAAAACGTGTGCTGCCAGTCCGTATTTTGCCAAGGAATCGCATTCTGTAAATTTCACCTCAGCTCTGCGCATGCGCGTGGAACCGCCGGCGACTGCTTAAACAAACCTAAAACCGTACGCCGCCAATAACTCGTTTTCGGCCAATCACGAACCGTAGACGGCGATAAGAGACGGGGCTGAAAGGATCACCACATTATCTGAGGCAACGTCTTCGGCTGACATCTGTTGGCAACACCGAACAACACTACAGTATTGAAGCGCTACATATCTTACTTCGAATCGACAAGTTTAACACGAAAACATTCGAATTAACATACATTTTTGCAGGTATATCACTTGCTTATTTGTAGTTTGCTATCAAAATAGCAATAAGCGCCCACGTATTTTTATTATCTGTGAACAATATACTTCATACCCACAAAGTTTCTTGGTAAGATGTGCTCTAAATACGGTAACTTGCGCACATGTGTTGCATTCGAGGGTTGGATTCCCTCTATTCTTCATCGAAGAGTTTCACTGCCTGGGCTACTCTCAGGGTGCGCCTTCGACGTTGAAGATCCCTGCCGTGTCGTCTGCTTGCCGTCCATACTGCCTGCCGGTGCTCGCCGCCGCCACCGCCGCCGCCACTTGGTCGCCGCCTTCCGGTCCAAGGCCCTCGCAGCCCCCGCCGCCTTCGCCGCCTGCCGGGGGGGGGTCGCCGCCCCCGCCTGGTCGCCGCCTGCCGGTACTCACCGCCGCCGCCGCCATCCGGTGCCGCCTGGTCGCCACCATCGCCGCCGTCCTGACCCTGGTCTACGGCCGTCTTCGTCTTCATCCGTCTTTGTCTTTGTCTGTCCCTAGTTTCTGTCCTCTCCTCTCCTCTTCGTTCTGTTCGTTCTTGTTTCTCTCTCCCGTCATGTCCGCCCCCACCACCACTGTCACTACTACCACCACCGCCATTGTCTATACCTCCCCTTCCGCCGCCTCCACCACTATCACTTGGTGTGCCCAGTCCCACCCCCCTCCTTCCATTCCACCTCTCCTCACTCTCCCTCTATCTTTGTCGCCCCCTCTCCCGCTTCTTCCTCCCGCTCTTCTCGTTCTGATCCCTTCCCCCCACTCCCCCAGCCTGTCACTGCAGCTCCGGCTCGGGTGATGGCCCGTCGGGCCACTGCCCACGCCCAGCTCTCCCCGTCACCTTCGCCATCACCGCCGCCACTGCCACCGTCATCGTCATCGTCGCCGTCGCCGTCACCATCTCCGGCGCCGACTCCGGCCCCGGGACCTGCCCCTCCCCGCCACATTCCCGTTGTTCCCATCCCCCACACCTCCTCCACCGCCGTCAAGCGCCCCGGTGGCACCCCTGCTTCCTCTGCTTCCAAAAAGGCTGCGCCTCGTCCTCCTTCCCCCACCCATGATGCCATGGAAGTCTCCCCGCCTGTCCCTGCCCCCTCATCCTCCTCCTCTCCCCCTTCCTCCTACCGCTACCTCCTCTCCCGTCCTGAACCCTCTCTCCTTGAAGCCCTGAACCTCACCCTCTTCCTTCGCCAGCATTGTCCTGGTGCCCCCATCCCCTCCTCACTCCTCGCCGAGATTCTGTTCTCATCTCCTCCCCCAGCCCAACCCTCCATACTGACATCCTCTCCCGTCTCCCCAACGCCTCCCTTACCCCTGCTCCTTCTCCATCTCCTACCCGCCAACCCCAACCCCCGCGTCGCCCACCAACCCTCACCGCCGTGATCACGCGGCTCAGTCCGTCGATCACGGAGGAGGAGGTGTTGGCGGAGCTCCAGGCCCATCCCATGCTGGAGGTGCGGGCGGTCCGCCGCATTTTCAACTCGGCCGGCCCCACCCGCCTTATGCGGGTTTTCTCTGAGGACGCCCCCTCCATTGACCGTCTCCTGAAGGAGGGTGCCCTCCTCTTCCACCAGCGGTACCAGGTCGACCCTTCCCGTTCCCCTCCTCAATCCCTGCGCTGCCAGAGGTGTCTGCGCTATAATGCGCACCCCACAGCTGAGTGCCGCGAGGCCCCCACCTGCCCGCATTGTCGGCAGGCGCACTTCCTCCGGCAGTGCCCTAACCTCCAATCCCCTCCCTCCTGTAATACCTGCAATCTCCCTCATCCCACCTACTCCCAAAAGTGTAAAGCCCGACCCCCTCCAACCACTCCTGAACTCACCGTACCTGTCCGTCCTCTGGACGCCCCCACCCCTCCTGGCAATTCCCTTCTTCCCCACCCACCGCTGAGGACATCATCAGGTTCCTCACCATCGTCCTCCAGAATGTTCATCCCTTTCAGCGCCCTCACACCCTCCAGCAGATCTCCCTTGCTGCCCGTTCCATCTTCCAACTCAAGATGTACGCCACCTACTCCAACAACCACGCCCATTTCACCTTCTCCCGTCTTGACACCCTCGTTTAAATCCCAGTCATGGCGCGACAGCAACGTATCCTTTTCAACAACATACGCTCCCTTCCCACCAACAAAAACCTGTTCCTGCACACCCTTGCCACCCACCGCGTGGATGCCTTCCTCCTCAATGAAACCTTCCTGCAACCCCACCACACAGTCCACACTTCGCCCTACCTCCTCCACCGCTCCGATAATCCCCTCCCGATTGCGCGTGGCGGAGTTGCCATTGGGCACCACCGCCAGATCCCCGTTCGGCTCCAACCTCTCCTTCCCGACCCCACCGAACACCTGATCCTTAGTGTCTTCTTCCCCGGCCTTACCATTACCTGCGCCACCATCTATGTTCGCCCCAACGCTCCTCTTCCCTTCGACTTCCTCTCCCACATTGACCGTACCTTCTCCTACGTGATCGCCGCCGACCTCAACATCCATAGTCGTTCCGCCGCCCAGTTACGGCGGTGGCATCGGTTCCTCTCCTCCCTTCAAGGCGACCTCATTCCCATCCCCCAGCACACCTGTCCCGAATCCAACTCCACTCCTGATGTTGTCCTATCCTCCCCCAACCTCCTTGGCCGCATAACGGTGGATGTCCTGGAGCCTATTGGTAGCGACCATCTCCCTGTCCTCCTCACCATTTCAGACGGTCGTCGCCCTCGCCCCGACCCTCGTACTGCTCCTCCCCCTAAGTATGTCCACGACTATTCCCGAGCCGACTGGAATGCCTACCGGGATACCCTTTCCACCCAGGTCAATAGCCACCCTCTCACCTACCACCACCCTGACGATGTCACCCATGCCGCCTCCTTTCTCCAGCAGACCTTGTCTGAGGCCGTGGAGGCCCACGTTCCTACTGTCGCCATCCACCCCCACCGTCCTACCTTACCCCCACAGGCCGTTCTCCTCCTCCGTGAATCCCGTCGTCTCTACCGTGCCTTCCTCCGCACGCGTGACCCGGACACACTATGACGCCACCGGCAACTCCAGCGACACATTCAAAATTTGCTCGCGGCTAAGAAACGCCGGGACTGGCGACAGACATGCACCCGTTTAAATGCAACCCTACCAATCAACTCGTCCAAGTTCTGGTCAGCCTTCCGTCGCCTTACCGGAACTAAACCCTCCCCCTACTATCCTCTTCTCCACGATGATCACCCCTTCCCTGACACCCTTAGTAAGGCCAATCACTTTGCCTCCTACTTCTCAGATGTTTTCTCCATCCCCGACGATCCCCAATTCGATTACTCCCTCTTCCTGGATATCCGCGATCGAACTGACACCTCTGTCCCTCCCCTCGCTCCTGGTTTCCAGTACTTGGACAACATTACACACACGGAACTCAATACCCCTATCACTACGCAGGATCTCATTGATACACTCCGCACCAAACGCAACACCGCTCCTGGTCACGATCGTGCCACCTACCGTCACCTTCGTGAAGCTCCTGTCTCTTTCCTCTCCACCCTGGCCAGGCTCTACAATGTAGTCCTGTCCACCGGTTACTACCCCGACCTGTGGAAAACCTCCCGTATCCTCATGTTCCTTAAACCTGGCAAACCGCCGTCCGCCGTCTCCTCCTACCGTCCCATCAGCCTTACCTCGGTCTTCAGCAAGGTCCTGGAATCTATCCTCACCCGCCGCATCCACCAGCATCTCCGCCAGCACCGCCTCCTTCCCGTCACCCAGTGTGGCTTTCGGCCATCCTTCTCTTCCGACGATCTTCTCCTTCACCTCACTCATCTCCTTTCCGAACAGCTTAATTCCCGTCGCTCCGCCATCTTCCTCTCCCTTGACCTCGAACGCGCTTATGACCGCGTCTGGCATTCCGGTCTCCTCTTCAAGCTCCAAACCTTTGCCCTTCCCATTAACTACGTCCGTCTGATCGGTTCCTTTCTCTCCCGCCGTCCTTCCTATGTCACCATCCATAACACCGATTCCTACACCTTTTTCCCCTCCGCCGGTGTGCCCCAAGGCTCCGTCCTCTCCCCCCTTCTGTACCTTTTGTACACGGCGGACATGCCGCCGCCGTCGCCCCCCGTCCACTTCCTCCAGTTTGCCGATGACACCGCCTTCCTCGCCCTTGCTCCCACCCTGCAACGCTCCCAACGCCTTCTCCAATCCCATCTTGACCGGTTCACCGCTTGGTGCAATCAGTGGTTGCTCAAGATCAATCCCTCCAAAACCCAGGCGATCATTGTAGGCAAAACCACCCCTTCCTTCCGCCTCCTTGATTTCTATCTCACCGTCTATGGCCGTCCTATCGCCTTCACTCCCACCCTTAAGTACCTTGGCGTCACCCTCGACCGTCGCCTCTCCTGGACTCCCCATCTCCAGACGATCCAAGCCAAGGCACGTTCCCGACTCCGTCTCCTCAAGCTCCTTTCCGGCCGCACGTGGGGTCTGGACCCCTCCACAATCCTCCACACCTATAAATCCCTCATCCGCCCTATCCTTTGTTACGCCCCTCCAGCATGGATCTCCGCCCCCCCTACCTTCTATAAATCCCTCCAAATCCTTGAACGCCATGCTCTCCGCCTTGCCTATCGCATCCGTCTCCCCTCCCCCACGCGGATCCTGTATGATCTCATCCCCTTCCCCCACCTCCTCCTTTTCCTTGAAAGGATACGTATCCTGTACACCTCACGTAAACTTAATCCTCCTCACCCGCTCGTTTCCCCGATCCTCTCCCACCCCTGCCCGCTGCCGCGCCTGTATTCTCACGTCCCACCCGGTCTCCATCTCTCCACCCTCTTTACCCTCTCCCAAGGTGGCTTCCGCCAGCTCCCCCTCCCTGATGTCCTCGTCCCCTCCATCTACCCCTCTTATCAACTTTGATCCTCCCCCCCACCTCCTACGTCCTCTCCTTTAGGCACCCTCCCTCCCTCCCTTCCCTTCCCTCCTCTTTCCTTTCCCCCCTCCCTCCTCCCCTCTCCACCGGGCTTCCCTCCCCCTTCCTCCCTCCCCCTCTCTCCTTTGCCCATGGCATCTCTGCTCCCACCTCTCCCATTCCCCTTCCCATTCCTCCTCCTCCACCTCCTCTCTTGGCAGGTCCCCGGACTCGTACACGCTCAGTGAACATTCGCGCGCCGGGGATCGTCGCCGTCAGTGTTTCGTGTGTGTGCCTTCGTTTGTGTGTAGTGTTGTTCGCCATCACGCCCCCACCGTTCACGTGCCGTCGCCATCATCCATGTTCTGTGCATCGTGTCGCCCAGTGTTCGTGATGTTTCTCGTCTAGCGTGAACGGCTACATGTTTTATCGATTTTTAGTGTCTACATTTTTTGCCCACCGTTTTTACTGTCTACTCTGTGCCACCTTTATGTACTACTTGTTGTAACACTCAAGGCTGAAGAGCGGCGTATTGTGCTGCTGCCAGCCCGCCTTTGTATAAGGTGTTAAAATCACAATAAAGAAAAAAAAAAACACATGTGTTGTTCTTAAAAACTGGTCGCCTAATTTGTTGTGTCGAATTATTGGAAGGATCTGATGATATTATCGGAGCCCATTAGTTTAATTTAAACGTTAGCGGTGCAATGACGTTAGTCAAAGCAGGGTGCTTTACGTAAAAATTCTTCCTACGCTTCGTCTTACCCAGTGGAACTCACGAATTAAGTGCCAACATATCTGCTTTGGTACCATCTGGGTCGGGATTAGTCTTCCCCTCTCTCCATTATTGATATGACAGTTTTTTCGTTCGCCTAGGGCGTCAGACTGTTCGTTGCGCTCAGCATTTTTTTTTTTTTTTTTTCAGGTTAGCGTGAACGCCATCGCGACTGTCAAAAATAGTGAGCCAGAAGGTCGCGCTTTTTTTGTAATTTATTTATTTATTAATACTACAAATAACATCTTTACAACAATACATGAACAGAAATGTAATTGTGAGTGCAGGCCATATTATACAGAATCGAAATCCCTTAAAGAAAACAGAAATAAAGACAATTGTAAACTGTGACAAATTATTCACAGAGTACTTTTGGCAACTATCCTAAAGATACACGTATGAGTTGTGAAATTTAAACGAATTGAAATAAGTGTATCATATAGTACAGTAAAGAGAAAATGGACAACTCTAATGAAAAATGGGAAACAAAATGGATGTTTTGGAAATCCAAGCAAGCAGAAGATGGCAGGAGGTGTAAAGGCGGAGATTCCAACCCGTCCAGCTGCACGTAGTGTACAGGATTGACGCGAGAGAGCAGCAGAGTAGGCGGACTCGAGTAGTACGGACTGCCACCGACAGATGGTAGACGCGAGCCTCAGAGCTCGAATCTCCGTATAGGGAAAGTACGGCCGCCTGTGATACATTGACTGCTGCAGAGTATTTAGCCGTGTTTATTAAAGAAGTACACTTAGCTCTCTAATGCAGTGCTAAAACTGATCAGTGGCTTCAATCGGAACATGTCGGATATTTTGCAACAAAAAATCTCAACAAATTAAAGCTAAATGAATCGAAAAACATTTGTTGTGGTGAGCATAACAGCTTTTTTTGCCTGCTATTCTTTATTAATAGCGAATGCAGATTTCGCAGTTCGTGATCCGGTATCGAGTTGTAACACATGTTTTCGTAATTAGTGTTAAATTGGTCCTATCCAATAGTGGGGACAAAAGGGAACCAATATTAGGTCGCAAGTGCAGGGTAAAATCAATCGCTAATTTAAAGCTCTATATCAACTTACTTCTTGTTCCTGCTACTCCGTAGTACGAAAATTCGCCCAATGTCTCTTTTGTTATACGAAATAAAGCATTGCATATTACGCATGCCTGCCTCACAAAATATTTTCTGCATATTCTTCATGGCATTAGGAGAATGATTACGAAAGTATCAGAGAATACAATATGTTTAAAATGTGTTCAAATAAAACTAGTCCTATGATTAAAAGTTGGCTGTAGGAAACAGTAAGAACTCTACTCTTATTAGTATACTACAGATCTTCGGCAACGTTGCACCACAAATAATAGTCTCCCAGTAACGTTAATGTTCACTGAATGTAAGGTTGTACTTGCATCTTGCATAAATGTTTTTTTTTTGTTTTTTTTACTTTATATTGTGTTGAAGAAAGTACAATTTATTGCTGTGAGCATCCTAAATCTACGTTTAAACAATAATCTACAGTCAATCAGGTCAAATTTTTACCAGTCATTACAACTTTGTACGGTCCCACTCACTATTTTTGTTTTATCTGCTAGCAGAGGCAGTTTTGTCTCTAAGATTTCTATTTTGTTATTAGATTACCTTTAAACCATCCTATTACCTCTTCTGACTTTTCTTTGCTGTTCAAATGGATTGGAAAACAAGTAACAGAAATGTAAAAGAAGACAAAAGGCCAGAAATGACTAAAATTAACTGAATGGTTGAGTCGAGTTCCTGCAATGTTCCCAAGATAAACCCAAAACCAAGAAAATATATAAAAACTCAAGCTGCAGTCTTCAGACATTGAAATTAAAATAATGAGCCTGGAGATGCTCCTGATTGTAGCATGAAATTAGCTGAATTAGATATAAACAGCAGTCTGATGCTCATGATCACAGGGAACTTATAAACATCATTTCTGTCACTACCAATAAGGGAACATGGTTCTAGGCTTGCTGATAGATTTGTTCGTTATATTTACATTTATCTTTGAATGTAGCTTCCAAATAAATGATTTGTCATTAGACTGTATGAAGGTAAATCATAAGCTGGAGAAGTCACTGCAGCATAATCCTTCGTCGTCACTTCAGTTATGTGGGCAACTGTCAGTTGTAATGGACCGTCGCACGCTCTACACACACTGAAAGAGTTTCAGAACACATTGGGTTAGTTAAGCATAGCGCCTATTTAACAGTCAATTAAATTTAAACTTTGAACCTCACTAATATTGCGGTCGCATATGGCTTCACTATTATCAACGAAAGCCTTGCATCTATCCAAATTGCGCCTATTTACCAATCACTATTATTACACATTGAGCCTCTCTAATATTGCGGTCGCATATGGCTTGACTAACATTAGATTTAAGGCAAGTATATCTCATTTAAAATAAGTTGCAATTGCAGGACTAAGAAAGTAAAAAAGTAATAGGTTTTGGATTGAGAGCTAAGATGGAGTGTTGTACTGTAAAGACAGTGTATTAATAGAAAAGCTGAATCTCGCCCAATACCTGTTAACAGAAAGGGGCATGGTCCATAATAGCAGTGAACATCTACACTCAATATCTGAAAATGTTTGACGGAATGTATTTAATACATGGTATTACTGAAAGTGTTGTTCTACTTTGAAGACAATGTGTGCACTATTATTTGTAATACGTGTAATTAAAAACATCCTGAAGGAATGTGTTATTTTACATTTATATCCCATTAGCTTAATAACTGTTAATAACAGGCCTATATAGATATCTTTAAATTTCAATGTAAACCTGCATTACTGAAATAGAACAATTTATTTAGGCTTCTTATTAACCACTGATTTACTCTGGGAATGACTTAAAATTACCCAGAGCATTTTATGTAAGTAAAATAATGCGTTGTCCACAACTGACCTAAACTTAGCCAGAATAGCAGAGCAACTTTATCAGTATAAATATTAAAATATTACAGCAAAAGGTCAGTTTGTTTATATTTTTACTATCAAAAGCACTCAGTAACTTTACCTACAACATGTGTTGCAACAAGTAACATATTTTGTGGGCAGTATTTTCAAAAAATGGTCTAAAGTGCTGCAAAGTGACCTCAGTTGACTGGATTTCCATTCAGATATTCATGGATTTGTACATAAATTGCTAGATTATGAAGATAAATAGAAATAGCAGTTACAATACAAACTGTGCATGACATTTACTTGAAATGACCTTTACATTTTACCTTGTTTGGAAACAAGTATTCTTCAAAAAGTATTCTTTAGCAGATTTTGCATATGTGCTATTTCATTCTGAGCTAGAAAAGGGTATAGAGTACAAGCTAATGTTCTTCCTGGAAAAATGTATGCTGTTTTTCCTCTCTACAATATTATATAAAATGTAGGTACATCGTATGTATAAAAAGCTATTAAAATCCAGAGAAAAAATGAAGAACGCAAATGAAGCACAAAGAAGAAACAAAGGTGGTGGCAAAGCACAGAAGTAAAATACACACACGTCAATGGATGAAGTTTTTATTTATATAGGCATCATTCTGAACTCTGGAGAGGGACATAGTATACTTGCAAATACTATACGAGATTGCAAATATTATACAATGCTTGCAAATATTATACACTCAAGACTCAGAAAGAAACATAGAACAACAATTTATAGAAATCACTGTAATTAAAACAAAAATGAGACCATTTGAAAAGAATAAGGCAACCAAACGAAGTTTAAATGTCAATTTTTCAAATCATTTACTAAAGAGTGTTTTTGGAAATCACAGTTTCTGCAGTAACTTTGTCATGGCCTGCTTCTACTGCCTTGTGTCACTACACCCTGATATCTTTTATTTCCCTCCCTTGGAACCAGATGAATTCTTGTTGCCAGGAAACTGAATTATTTTCTCCTGTGCACTGTGGCAGGCTGGGAAAACTACTTTCTCCTTCACTGATGCAGGCACGGCAGTGGCTACATCGGAGAGCAACAATTCACCTGTGAGTAATTTCTTCTTGTTGCTTCTAAAATACATCTCTGCCTTTTGCAACACACTGAAAACCTCACTTGATGGCTGAATAAGTGAGGTCTCTATAAAGGACTTTAGATGTAAAAGCACGTTTACAGGCTTACAGATATTTTCTTCAGGTGCTATTAGACTCTCCTCGCAAAATTTGCAAAGTGCATGACACTTCATAACCTGCCTGACAGTGTGACCACACACCATGTCACAAAGTGGCTCACCAACTTCCTCAGCACACTTATCCTCGTCTTCACTTACAGATTCCCCCAGTAGTTCTGCCTGCAAACTACTGCCTTCATTTTCATTATTATCAGTGACAGTATTAAAGAACTGAGAAAGAGTAATAGCCCTCAGTGACGATTTCTATTCTCGTGGTGTTGGTACTGGATGTTTGTAGCGGACAATTGAAAACAGATTTTCTAAGCCATCTTGCATAAGTCTACTTGTCAGCAGAAATTTAAATTTCTTCTCATTCAGGAATGTGTCCTGCAACTCCAAAATACCTCCAGCTGTCAAAACTACACCACACTGAACTGGTTTCCAGGCACTGTTCAGGCCAATTTTGAAGTTTCCAAATAATCACAGAGTGTCCTAAAGATGGCAGAGAGCCTCACTGTATGTTTGTTCATCAGAACGACTCAGAGGCATAACTGGAGCTCTGGATGTCGTGAGGCAAGACCACTTATGAACGTGCTTTAGCAACCGTGGTGTGGTTAAAGTATTTCTCTGCTGTTTCTCTGTCTTGACAGCCCACTCAACGGTTGCTGCAGTCTGGCTGTTAATTAGGGCAGTAGATGAGCCAACTTTCATTTTCTCGTCACGGATTGGCCTCAGACACCTATCACGCAGTTGTGGTGCCAGTTTAAGACTTAAATCACTGTCTACCTCAAGCAACTGTTCTACGCGATTTATTTGTACCTCACTACAAGGCAGATCACATTCCTCGGCAACATTTTGTGAAAGGAGGACTGATTGCCCATTGAACAAGTGAATCCTCATATTTTTCAAAATGGGTGGTGCATCTGTGAGGAAAAATTAGTTTCCTATTATCATCACTAGGATGCTGGCAGAAACTGACTAATTCTGAAAACCTGCCAACAACAATTGCAAATTCTCCACATACAACTCGATTTTGCCCTCCCATATCTGACAGAACACAGTACTAAGATCATCCATCATTCATGAGAACAGCATGTTTTTCCTCTGGTATAATGAGGTCAAGCTTGACTTTCAAATAACTCAGGAGCTCCCTCAGCACACTAGGTCTAAATTGAATGTTCTGTAGCGAACATATCGGGGTTCTGTCTGAAGGAAATGGTAATTTATTTTCCAGCAGGACTTTGTACCCCATACCACCACAAGCTAGTCTAATTTTTAGCCCTTTCTGCAGTGTTTCCACTGACCATTTGCTACCTTTACATGTCCCCTTTGTCCATACTGCAAACTGTTCTGCACCGAATAAACCGTGCACACTGGCGAGGAGGTTGTCTTTTTCTAAACACATTCCTCTCTCCCTTTTCTGAGAGAGGACGAGTTTTCTCTTTAAAGCTTCAATTACAGCCTGAAGTTGTTGTACTAGGTTCTTCAGGATGCTGACTTCATCTTCTGTTGTGTCCAAGTTCTCTGCAGGACTGATGTCATTGGGCACATTCGAAGGCTCTCCAACATCTGGAACATAAATCTGCAATATTGCAATCTTCAAAAATAAAAAAGCATTTAATACTATAATATGGTTTTAAGTTGCTAGTAATTGTTTCTCAGTAGGTTGTGTATGCAATTGAAAGATTCATAAGATGCCAAAATCGTAGTTTCAAGGGACAGAAGCAAATCCGTGACAATCTGAGTGGTAATATATTCCAGGTATCCTCTTAATACTATGAAAGGGAAATGTAATGCCATATACTAAACTGAAATTGTAGGTGACCAATTATATTTAATTCCCAGCAAACAATACCATAGCGTTTCCAAAAATCTGTACGATCTTTGCTAGGCACCACAGAAATCTGAATGTAACACAGCTTCACCGTGCAACACTTCAATAGCAGTGGAACACGTGAGGCTCGAATACTTGAATTACAAGAGCTGTGAGAACAGTGGTACTTACCGATGTGGGTGGTAGTGCGAGTTATGTTTAAGTGCAAATAAATGTTACTTACAATAAAAGATTAAATAATCACGACCAAACCTAACCACAACATTAGACGTATTAGCACCTGTTGTACCAAATATTGCCAACAAATCGTAAGCCCTGTATACAGAGTTTTAAAAACATAAATGGTACAGAAAAGCCACAGGCTTTGAAGTAAACTTTAAACGGCTGTGGTAAGAAATCAAAGTATCTATTATCTCAGATAGGTATAATGTTTAACTGCAAATTGGAATACGGTATATACAGTGTCCAATGGCAAGCAGTAGAAACGATGTAGCCGAAAGGTATGAGAAAAGACATTGGTTTTTATTTCCATCAGATACCAATACAAGTGAACTGTGTATGTAAGAGATTGAGCCCTTTCTGGCTCGTGTTATGCTTTGCTTTAAACCTCGGTCACTATTCTGTGATTAGTCTCCCGCCGTTATTGAGACTGTGGTGTTATCCCCTCTCTCCGCAGAGTGGCAGCAGCAGCCTGTATCGATATTCGCACCCTCGTAATATCTTCGGCCCCGCGCTTACAGTTTCCGACTGGGCCACGTGCGGGAGTCGGTCGGTTGGCTTGGAGCATCGAGGAAGTCTCCGTGCCGCGTGGTTCGGCCGGGGCCGCTGGCGGTGTCCACAGTGTGAGGGGCTGCTCCAACTTCCACGAGGTCCGTGGCTCACCGATCCCGGACAAGAAAGTTGAGTCTTTACTTAATTTACCAGCCAGCCCCAACTGTTCACATTGTGTCGCTTGAATTTCATTGTGCGCTGTTGGGACCTTCCCGTGAGCAACAGCGTGTGTTTTCGAGTTGGCGAAATTCTAGCCCATCCTTCTGTGGAGTTTAACTTAACTCGATTATTTTGAATCGAAGTGCACCAGCGGAATCTTCTGCATTGTGGCCGTTAACGTTCCGGTTACCTGCCCTGGCCGTAGACGTAAATTCCGGCAGTGCATTTTCCTCGTCGTGTCGTGGCTGTCCAGCACGGTGTGCAGTTTGACAGCTGAATGTGTAATTCGTTGTGGGTGCCGATACCTTCTGAGTTGTTCCATTGAACTCCTCGTCGTGTGCTGGTCGTGTGGAGTGGAAGTTATCCCAACACTTGGTCCATTGACTGTCTGTCGGTTGGGTTGCCGTCAGATTGGGAATTGTTGGGCCAACTGCCTATCTCCCCTAAGCGAGCGTTAGTGTTTGAATTCCAGGCCGACCCTTGGAAAATTCTGAGTGCAGTTTGATGTACTGTCTTTTCTTATTTGTCCTTGTTGTTTGTTTCTGTATGGCTCCTCACCCATTTCAAGTTAAAGTTGTTTGCCCGTAAGGCATGACATTGTTTGGGCATTCAGCCTGATTTTAAGAAATGCTTCAAGATAAGGCCTTCTGCCTTTTAAATTCAAACTCCTGTTTTGGGTTTTAAGTTATTGGCCTTCAGTTAGTTTTAAATTAAAGTTGTCTTTCACCTGAGGGGATTGAATGGCACATTTAGTCAGGAATTAACTTCTAAAATAAATGTTTGGCTTGGTCTGTTTTTAATGTTTTCTTTACTCTTGTAATGTTGTCAAATGAATAAAGTGTGTGTGTGTGTGTGTGTGTGTGTGTGTGTGTGTGTGTGTGTGTGTGTGTGTGTGTGTGTGTGTGTGTGTGCGTGAGTGTATACCCGTCCCTTTTTCCCCCTAAGGTAAGTCTTTCCGCTCCCGGGATTGGAATGACTCCTTACCCTCTCCCTTAAAACCTACACCCTTTCGTCTTTCCCTCTCCTTCCCCTCTTTCCTGATGAGGCAACAGTTTGTTGTGAAAGCTTGAATTTTGTGTGTGTGTTTGTGTTTGTTTGTGTGTCTATCGACCTGCCAGCGCTTTCGTTCGGTAAGTCACATCATCTTTGTTTTTAGAATAAAGTACTATGTTTGAGTGCAACTGGCAGCCATTCATTTTGGCCCCTTTCCACAAATTAATCTATCTGTCCTGCCCTGAGGGTATAGCAGAGGATTTCAGAGATGTGGTCCCATTCGCTAAATTACCGTGTGACAAAGTATTTTGTTCCCAGCGTCAACAGACCCTGGACATGTCAGTTTGAAAAATATACAGCTGTTATAAATGAAATGTTTGAGTCTGCTTCTGTACACAACTGATGGTTAGAATGAGAGTATGATATATAATTTCTAAAGAAGAAACTCTAAGCTACATATTTAGAACAACTTTTAAAAAGTATTTGCTTGTTGTACTCAATTGACAAAGTAGATCCTGCGACAACTTCTATGTTACAAGTAAGTCCATTGTTGGCAAGAATAGTGCTCTGAAGGGAAATTCTGTGTGTCCTACTGATGAAAACAATAAATGTGAACTGTTAGCAGTCACACAAGATTTCCAAAGTGTGATAATTCAGCAGCAAGTGACAGCATACCACATGTAGAAATCTGTTGAAGCAGGGAACCTTATTTTCCAGTACGTTTCTCTAGTAGGCCAACAGGTTTCCTCTCAGCAGGACCTTTATGTAACACTGGTGGCTTGTGATCACCAAAAATGGTTGGCACAGCATTTGGTTTGCATTTTACCACTCCACAAGCTCTGCTGGTTTCAAACTGGTGTGGAGTGAAGTGATTCTGGTAAACAGAAACAGTACTATCAGTCAATTTAGTTACAAACTTCCTTATTTAAGCAATATAAAAACTTCAAAACTATACATTATAACTATATATCATAATATAAAATATGTTGTTGTTGTGGTCTTCAGTCCTGAGACTGGTTTGATGCAGCTCTCCGTGCTACTCTATCCTGTGCAAGCTTCATCATCTCCCAGTACCTACTGCAACCTACATCCTTCTGAATCTGCTCAGTGTATTCATCTCTTGGTCTCCTTCTGCGATTTTTACCCTCCACGCTGCCCTCCAATGCTAAATTGGTGATCCCTTGATACCTCAGAACATGTCCTACCAACTGATCCCTTCTTCTTGTCAAGTTGTGCCTCAAATTTCTCTTCTCTCCAATTCTATTCAATACCTCCTCATTAGTTATGTGATCTACCCATCTAATCTTCAGCATTCTTCTGTAGCACCACATTTTGAAAGCTTCTATTCTCTTCTTGTGTAAACTATTTATTGTCCACGTTTCACTTCCATACACAGCTACACTCTATACAAATACTTTCAGAAATGACTTCCTGACACTTAAATCTATACTCGATGTTAACAAATTTCTCTTCCTCAGAAACGCTTTCCTTGCCATTGCCAGTCTACATTTTATATCCTCTCTACTTCGACCATCATCAGTTACTTTGCTCCCCAAATAGCAAAACTCCTTTACTACTTTAAGTGTCTCATTTCCTAATCTAATTCCCTCAGCATCACCCGACTTAATTCGACTACATTCCATTATCCTTGTTTTGCTATATATAAAATATATTGCATATCAGTAGAACTGAGCACATGCTACTCGTAACTACATACAGTGCAAGAAGCTGAGAGACCCATGAATTAGGTACTGTAGCTATGCACAAACATTGTAACACTCAGCTTTTACCTGCAAACTAACTGAAAAAATTTCCATTTTACATGACATAACTAACATCTTTTAGGTAATGTATCCTTATACAAGTTTAATTTTCATTAGGTTTAGGTTTCCTGTGTAACAACAAATATTGTGTGATGCACGTGATCTAGGCCTACCTACACTATGTGATCAAAAGTATCCAGACACCGCCAAAAATATATGTTTTTCGTATTTGGTGAATTATGCTGCTGCCTACTGCCAGGTACTCCATATCAGTGACCTCAGTAGTCATTACACATTGTGAGAGAGCAGAATGGGGCACTCCGCGGAACTCACAGGCTTCGAATGTGGTCAGGTGATTGGGTGTCACTTGTGTCGTACGACTGTACGCGATATTTCCACACTCCTAAACATCCGTAGGTCCACTGCTTCCGATGTGATAGTAAAGTGGAAACGTGAAGGGACACGTACAGCACAAAAGCATACAGGCCGACCTCGTCTGTCGACTGACAGACTGCCGACAGTTGAAGAAGGTCATGATGTGTAACAGGCAGACATCTATCCACACTGCCACACAGGAATTACAAACTGCATCAGAATCCAATGCAAGTACAATGACAGTTAGGCGGGAGGTGAGGAAACTTGGATTTCAAGGTCGAGCAGTTGTTCATAAGCCACACATCACGCCGGTAAATGCCAAACGACGCCTCGCTCGGTGTAAGGAGCGTAAACATTGGTCGATTGAACAGTGGAAAAATGTTGTGTGGAGTGACGAATCACCGTACACAATGTGGCGATCCGATAGCAGGGTGTGGGTACGGCGAATGCCCAGTGAACGTCGTCTGCCAGCGTGTGTAGTGCCGACCGTAAAACTCGGAGGCGGCGGTGTTATGGTGTGGTCGTGTTTTCCGTGGAGGCGACTTGCACTCCTCGTATTGTGTGGCTGTATCACAGCACAGGGCTACACTGATGTTTTAAGCACCTTCTCGCTTCCCACTGTCGAAGAGCAATTCGGGGATGGCGACTGCGTCTTTCAACACGATCGAGCACCTGTTCATAATGCACGGTCTATCAACCGTACCACAACAAAGTTTAATTATTGTGGTGTTGCTCACGCTGCTAAATATTGCATTTTCGGGCAACAGCAGTCCTATTATGTGGCAGGTGTAATTAGAGCACAGTTAATAAAGTCATTTCATGTAATAATCAAAAAATTAGGCACTCATATTTTTGTGTTTCCCACACCGGTCTCATCGTAAAATCGTGGCTCAATCGTTGAAAATCTAGATGGTTATGATCCCAGGCTCGGACGCAAAGAGGCCTAGGTTTTATCGTGCTATGTTCAAAAGATGCGCTTCACAAACCATTCTTGAAGAGTACACTTTTGCTGGACAATGGTGATGTAAAAAAATAATCAGCACTCCGAAATTAAGTTCCACTTCCTTTTAATTGCTTTTATTGCAATATCACGTGACACACTAACATCACTTAACGATACAAAACATACTCGAAAACATCTTCCTCACAGTCACTGTTAAAGTTCACATTTTATAAGTGGACGACAATATTCGTCTTTCCAACATGACGTCCACGACTTGACTTTCTCAAGGTCCAGCTCTCTAACAAGTTAACAACCAACTAACAATGGCTCATGCGCCCAAAAATCAGAGTTACAAGTACGTCAAAGATCATAGTGATACAAGAAAGAACACACATAAGAATAATATCATTGCAATATAAACAAATCGATGTATCAAAAGTGAAATCAAATCTGAATGTTGTCTCAGAAATATGTTAAGTAGTTAACAGAAATACAGTAGAAAATTACTGGTATCGAGGGGTTCAGGTGAGGTACCATAATGGTTACGTAATTCAAGTACCATTACAACGGCCTGTGGCAGAGTGGTTACACGACAACAGCATCCCTGTAATGGTCTGGCCTGCACAGAGTGCTGACCTGAACCCCCCCCCCCCCCCCCTTTCCAGTGCACCCCTCCTGGGTGTCCGTGCTCCCTGCTGACTTCCCCTCCCTCTCCATCTCCCATCCCACCCTTCTCCTGCCCCTCAGTGCGCCCCCCACCCCCTTTTCCATTTCACCCCCACTCCTCCCCTCTCCCCATTGCACCTTCCTCTCCCCTCTTTTCACCTCCTCTCAAAACTCCTTCTCCTCAGCAGGTACATCTCGGCAGTTTTTATTCTTCGTCGTGTGCGCTCTCTCCCTTACCGTGGTTTTTTAAGTGTCTTCCCCATTCTGGAGTGTTTTTATACTGTGGCCAACTTTTAAACTTGTGCACGTGACTGCAATGTACTTTATGTGCTCCGTGAATCGCCAACTGTGTTTTTAACTCTATGTCGACTTCTATAACTGTCCCACAATGAACATCTTCGTGTCAGTGAATATTTTCCCCCCATCGCCTCCACTTGTTATGTTTTTATGTCCCCCCTTCTAGCCCCTTTTCTGTGTATAGTTTCCTCTTTTTTAACTGTAATGTCACTCGGCTGAAGAGTGGCAGATTGTGCCACTGAGCCCTCCCCTGCTCGTATGGGATAGGGGAATGAAATCACTTTCCCTGTCCCTAGGGGAGGTTAATGAGGTAGTGCGGGTGGGGGTGATTGCTTGGAAGAGAAAGAACCCTCAGGGGTGCTCTCTTTGCAATTGAAGGAAAAAGACCTTCAAAAACTAATGTTTTAAGCTGGTTTGATATTCAAAAATTTTAGACAACAAAGTTTTAAATTTCCTGTATTATACAGAAAGCAAATGTAGTTAATTCGTATCTTTGGTAACAAGAAATTAGATTCAGTAATTCTCATCGGGTACCGTATCCTATCATTCGGTTGGCTACGAGTGTCATCAATGACTTAGCCATAATCGGCATGCGACGAATGAATTCCTGACACTGTAAGAGCACTTTAGCTGAGACAAATGCTGAAATACGATACTGCACTGCCTGTGTTATTCTGATGACAGTGCACTGTGGTGACTACAGCCTTAATGAAATACATCAGATGAATTTGTAATTGCAAATAATGACTGCCATCAACTGCAGAATGGAATGGAGACAATGAAAATTTGTTCAGGTCCGGGACCCGAACCCGGATTTCCCACGAGTGGTTGCCTTATCATTTGGCTATCCGTGCACGACTCACGGCCGGACCCAAACTTCCCTACGTCGTCGACCGTCCGTCTACGATATGTACTCGCACGTCTGTTATGTGCGGGAAGTTCGGGTTAAAGTCCCAGAATAGCACAAATTTTCATTGGCATCATTCCACTCTACAGCTGACAGTAGTCATTATTCACAATTGTGAATTCGTCTGATGTAAAAGCTAAAATGGTTCCACCGTCGAGTGGGAAGAAGCGGTGGAAGCCAATGCAAACTGAACTTGAGCTTTCAACAACAACTGCTCTACAATTATTTGTGAAACTCTGTTCTAAATGGTCGTTTCATTATGCGCCAGCCGGTGCATCGTGAGCAAACTGTGCTGAATGTTTTTTTTCCGTAAGTTATTGCCCAGCACTGACATATACCACAGTCATCCAACTGGCACATTATTTTAATGAAACAATCAGGATGCTATGTCTGGGTTCATACCCTGAATATCAGATCCTGTAAATGTCAATGTTATCTGCAAACCAGAACTGTATTACTTAGCATGTCGGATTGTGTATAATCTTACAAGTGTTTGTAAGTCAGTCACACGCATTAAATCACTTCCAGTGACCCATCCCTGTGAGCGAACTTGAGCCGTAAGGAAAGTGCACTTGTGCATCCTACTTAGTGTGCTTTTACCATTATGTGTCGCAATGAAGAGCTCTTTCAGAAATATGATCTGTTAAAGCATAATTCAAATATGCATTGAATGAAAATTTCTTAGTGCTGTTGAATGCGTGAACTGCCCTTTCAGTCTGGTTCATAAGATTTTTCTCTCTGTGAGGCTGCATATTTTTGCTGAAGATTTAAATGTACATTTCAGTGATGAAAAACCTATGCCAGTAGAAGTCCATATAACACAGATTTGTCAGATTTTAGTTAAAGGATGTAATTAAAGTTTTCACGTGGTATCAACTTTCTTACTGTTTAGTTTGTATTACATGTAAATGAGTGGACGAATAAATGGGCAGGTACAATACTTTTAAGTTTAGAGGAGTAGCAAAACGAATTTTAGACTTTTTTACTGCCATTGTTGCCATTACATGAGTGTATGTACCATATAAGGCATTACTTTAGTGCTATTGTTATTTATTGCAGCTCACTTACAGTCTCCTTATTTATGTCACACAGATCATCTCATAAGTTGATTCAGTTAACTGTTGTTTATTTCCTTTCTTTTTTACATTGTCACTATGCATTTTTCAGCATGCTCTCATATTTTTGTTTTGGAATAATGTACATTTTTCATATGTGGCATTTAGCTTCAGGATGTGAACTTCTGTTTCTTATTGTTGGCACTAATTTTTGTGATGAAAATGGATTTCTACTTTCAATCACAAATTTTGCAAAATATTTTTATTGAGGCTCATCTGCTGCAGGTTTCCATACTTGTGAGAAATTGCTGTTTTCTGTTAAAAGTTAAATTCAGTCCCATCCATGAATTGCTATTAAATAGCTGTGTAAATAATAATTACTTTGCTTCTGTAACTTTAGTTGTAAAGCTATAATGCACAGTTTTTAAAAAAACAATATGCAATGCAATAAAGGTTTTTACAAATCTTTGAAAATTTGTGTGAACCGAAACTTGGCCCATATCATTGGTGTTGTAACTAGGTGTAGTATGGCACGAGCAGTAGACTGAAGTTTAATTTTATTTCATGGAAGCATTAACAAACTGAACACAGTATCTAAGTAACATTCAGCAGGAAACAATTACGTACACAAAGAGCTGTAGCAGCACACACAGAGAACTGTTTGTGACTTGGAAACAATTAAAGCTGCATACCTAGGATATTTCCAGTGGTCTATCAGATATGGCATCATATTTTGGGATAACCAGTCGTGAACAAACAACCCCAGATGCTCTTGCAGGAACTTATTCAAACAGCTCAGTATCCTCACCTACATTTTTTTCAATAATGTGTTTAAAAAAACAGTGAATATCATGGTCATGATACAAAAAGTAAACATGATCTTCACAAAGATATAAAAAATCTGAGCATGGTGAACAAAGGTGTACATTATTCAAGCATAAGAGTATACAAAAAACATTCATTTTATGTTAAATCTGCCATTAGTGATATGACTAAATTAAAAAGCCAGCTGAAACTTTATCTTTTAAATACTTCTTTCTATTCTTTACAGGAATTCTTGGACAGTATGTAACAATTGGTACAATGTATTTAATTTTAAGCATTCCTATAAGAACCGATTATGTATCACTGCCATATTAAATGATGACAATGCTTTTTATATGTATTAGAATGTAAGACTCATAATTTTTTGTGTAATCATTATTACTACTATAACCTGTGACACTTGAACCTCATGTATCTGTGTATATATGATTTATTTTGTGAGCCTCATCACCATTTAGATATGGTTATTACTGTAATGATGTGACACGTTTTATATTCTAACAAGGATCTATGAAACATGAAAATAAAAGAATGAATGAGACTAAGCATAGCTCGGCTAGCCTCGAATAGACTGAGGCCCGTAGTGGACTCTGACGGTGATCCGCTCCCACACATATGAGGCGTCCTCTGCGGATGACACAGCACTGCTGCACGGTTCAGGTGACATGTTGCAGTGGTAGCGTACAGCCTGAAGTGCTTCGGGTGTGGACACATTCTGCGTCCACCTTTCCGTGTCAAACTGTACGGCAATCCCGGTGCTGTCTCCGTGTCGACCTCACGCATCGGCTCCAGTCACAGTGTTTACGGCGCAGACAATACGGGTATCAGCGGTTGCTCGGCAACAGTTGACACGACTCCCTGACGGTGGTGTATTAAGCAATAGAGGAACTTTCGGTACAGCCACTGAGAATATTTGCTCTCGCTCACGCAGAAGTGGAGAATCGTTAGCAGCAGGTGATGTGACACCCGAAGTCGATGGGATCGGAGTGTGACATCAGGGGGCACCCGGCCCTCCGTGTGACGCTGAAGCCGACTGTAGTGCCTCGAGCAGAGGCCGTCCTCTGCACGGATTTCACAGAGATGCCACCCCCGGCACCTCACGACGACAGCTGGAATCCGTTTAGGGCGACGCCTGAAACCACGTGCCGAGACGGCCGTACCCGGCTACAAGAGTCACGGCGGCTGCACGAATCGATTCGCAGGTGGAGGACACGGGACGCGTAGTAGTGGCCCGAGTGGAGGAGCTCTGCCGGACTCTTATCGCCGAACAGTGTGGAACGCCACGAGCAGAGAAACCGATCTGAGGGTCGAGTTCTTTGGGGAACGAAATCGGCCGTGCCCTTTCCGAGGAACCGTCCCGACATTTGCCTGGAGCGATTTAGGGAAATCACGGAAAACCTAAATCGGGATGGCCGGACGTAACCAATCTGAGGCAACGTTGGACAAATAGTTGGCAACATATTTTCTCACCTGAGTTTTGAAAGTTTACACTTTGCATTCCACCTCACCGTCAGATTGTGGATGGAACGGTCGGGTCAGGATGTGACGGATACCACAAGAATCGCAAAATGCCGCAAACTCTTGCGATGGACACTGTGGCTCATTATCGGACACTAGCTGAGATACTAAACACCTTTTTCCAAAGCTGTTTCACAGAGGAAGACTGCACTGCAGTTCCTTCTCTAAATCCTCATACAAACGAAAAACTGGCTGACATCTAAATAAGTGTCCAAGGAATAGAAAAGCAACTGGAATCACTCGACAGAGGAAAGTCCACTGGACCTGAAGGGATACCAATTCGATTCTACACAGAGTACGCGAAAGAACTTGCCCCCCTTCTAACAGCCGCGTACCGCAAGTCTCTAGAGGTAGTCCCAGTCTTCAAGAAGGGTCGTCGAGCAGATGCGCAAAACTATAGACCTATATCTCTGACGTCGATCTGTTGTAGAATTTTAGAACATGTTTTTTGCTCGAGTATCGTGTCGTTTTTGGAAACCCACAATCTACTGTGTAGGAATCAACATGGATTCCGGAAACAGTGATTGCGTGAGACCCGACTCGCTTTATTTGTTCATGAGACCCAGAAAATATTAGATACAGGCTCCCAGGTAGATGCCATTTTCCTTGACTTCCGGAAGGCGTTCGATACAGTTCCGCACTGTCGCCTGATAAGCAAAGTAAGAGCCTATGGAATATCAGACCAGTTGTGTGGCTGGATTGAAGAGTTTTCAGCAAACGGAACACAGCATGTTGTTCTCAATGGAGAGATGTCTACAGACTTTAAAGTAACCTCTCGCGTTCCACAGGGGAGTGTTATGGGACCATTGCTTTTCACAATATATATAAATGACCTAGTAGATAGTGTCGGAAGTTCCATGCGGCTTTTCGCGGATGATGCTGTAGTATAGAGAGAAGTTGCAGCATTAGAAAATTGTAGCGAAATGCAGGAAGACCTGCAGCAGATAGGGTGTGGCAACTGACCCTTAACATAGACAAATGTAATGTATTGCGAATACATAGAAAGAAGGATCCTTTATTGTATGATTATATGATAGCGGAACAAACACTGGTAGCAGTTACTTCTGTAAAATATCTGGGAGTATGCGTGCGCAACGATTTGAAGTGGAATGATCATATAAAATTAATTGTTGGTAAGGCGGGTACCAGGTTGAGATTCATTGGGAGAGTCCTTAGAAAATGCAGTCCATCAACAAAGGAGGTGGCTTACAAAACACTCGTTCAACCTATACTTGAGTATTGCTCATCAGTGTGGGATCCGTACCAGATCGGGTTGACGGAGGAGATAGAGAAGATCCAAAGAAGAGCGGCGTGTTTCGTCACAGGGTTATTTGGTAACCGTGATAGCGTTACGGAGATGTTTAACAAACTCAAGTGGCAGACTCTGCAAGAGAAGCGCTCTGCATCGCGGTGTAGCTTGCTGTCCAGGTCTCGAGAGGGTGCGTTTCTGGATGAGGCATTGAATATATTGCTTCCCCCTACTTATACCTCCCGAGGAGATCACGAATGTAAAATTAGAGAGATTGGAGCGCGCACGGAGGCTTTCAGACAGTCGTTCTTCCCGCGAACTATGCGCGACTGGAACAGGAAAGGGAGGTAATGACAGTGGCACGTAAAGTGCCCTCCGCCACACACCATTGGGTGGCTTGCAGCGTATAAATGTAGATGTAGCATTGAGGGCAAGAATTTGAGTGAAAATTTTGGACAAGGCCACAACGGTGGCAGTTCTGGACGTGGAAACGCAAAGAATGACATGCAGGAAACGAGAATATTCATCGACGACCGACAGCCAGTAAGTGTTGAGAAAGGGGCCAGCAAAATCCACATATGTACAGACAAGTGCACGTGATGGCATCGGCCGAGGAGACAACGGTGCCGTGAAAAGGGGGCAACTGGACGGGTTACGTCACTTTCTGAGGCGGGCCAAAGCACACGTCGACTAGCCGACACTTCCGCGTGTGTGGCACAACCCGACGATCTGCGTGTAATAAACAGAGGACCTCCAAACAAAGTACTGAGGGGAACACTACCCGAGGCACCACGTTATCCGTGTCTGAAAGAAGAATACCGTCCACGATGGAGAATCGATGTCAAAAGATCTAATAATTATAGAGGGGGTCAGACACGTGAGAAGGTGGTGGTTAATCCAGACACTATGTTGTACGAATGCTATGACCTTCCACAAAACGGGATCTGAAGCTAGAACCTTTATGACCGGTGTACTAGTTACAGGAAAACCGTCAACTATCTGTCGTGTGGCGACATCAATGTGGAAACAAAGCAATTCCTCCTGATCAGATCCTAAGTCTGTACTGGCCCAGCAGGCAGAACAAAGCATCTGCATTTGCATGTCGATTTGTACGGTGGAAATGACTCTCGTAGTTGAAATGCGACCCTTTACCTGGTAAAGGCACAGAAGTACTGAATAAGGAAACTAGTGGTTTGTGATCAGTGGCTAGGGAATTTGGTGCCATAAAGAAAAACACAGAATTTTTCGCAGCAAATATAATGACCAAAGCTTCCCTTTCTACCTGAGAGTACTTAGTTCGAGCAGGTGTCGGCATTTACGAGGCACGAGCAGATAGGCCACTCGGAGCCAACGGGATATATATGTGCGCCGGGACTGCCCCCAACCCGTACCGTCGCAAGTACCCAGTGGAGGCCCAATTGGTACGTCACAAAGCAGGGCGCGGACTGCGACACACTCTTTAAGGGTGGAAAACGCAGTTTCAAAAGCCAGCGACCAGTGAAGCTGAGTCCCTTTGCACGGCAATACATGCAATGGCTGTGTGATTGTCACTGGCAGTAGGCGACTCTCTCTAGAAAAACCTGAAATCCTTTCACTGACGTAAGACGTGGAAGCAACACAGTAGCAGAAACATGTTAATGCAGCGGTTTGAGACCATCTTGAGAAAATGCGAACCTGAGATGAAGTATATAATGTTGAAAAAAAAAATAGACATTTTTCTTAATTACACTTCAATCCAGCCGCTCGGAAGACGGAAAAAAAAGAGTACAGACTTTTGTAAATGTCTAAAAACTATGATGTGATTCAATGTCGAAAAGTAGTGGGAGCGTTGGCGACTCCAAAGGGCAACCGCAAGTATTGGTACACACCAAAAGGGGCATTGACAACTTACATACATTGTGACTCTGTATCTAATAGTGGTTGTAAATAGGGATCAGAGAAGTCAATTTTTGAAAAATATTGACTACCTGATAACCTTTCAAAGAGTCTGTCTGGGCACGGTATTGGGTTATGTATCCACTACAGATTGTGGGTTTATAGGAACTTTAAAATCACCACAGAGGAGTTTCCTTACTATAACTAGGGGGTAGACCATTAACTTGATGCAATAGGCTGAAAAATGCCAGATTCCGTGAAGCAATCTAATTCACCTTTCACTTGTTCCCGATTGCCACTGTAGCTGGACAGGCCCAGAGAAAATGAGGACAAGCAGAAGTTTTCACGGTAGCGTGCACTTGAAAATTTTCGGCACACACCAGTCCCGGAGACAACCGAGGGCAAAACCTCGGAACACAGTGCACCGAACTGTGTATACCAACCTTGTTCAGATACTAAATTCACTGCACCTGAAATGGTAAACCGAGCAACTTAAAAGCATCTAATCCAAAAAGATTCCGATAACTGTGTTATCTACAACAAGAAATTTAAGTGACCAGACTACTGACTTGCAGGTCACTGGGGCAGAGAATTGGCCGAAAATAGGAATACCCTGTTTATTGTAATTTAGCATCTTTGGTGACACGGGAAAAATTGGAGGGAAGCCCAAGTCCTTACGAGTTTGTGAGTTTAAGAAGGTTACCACAGCTCGTGTGTCCAGTTACACAGGGTGTTACAAAAAGGTACGGCCAAA
This sequence comes from Schistocerca americana, assembly GCF_021461395.2. Lineage (NCBI taxonomy): Eukaryota > Metazoa > Arthropoda > Insecta > Orthoptera > Acrididae > Schistocerca > Schistocerca americana. The sequence goes on along the minus strand of NC_060129.1, from coordinate 206,516,294 downwards.
CTTCCAGGAAACATTCCTCACACACAAAGAAAGAAAATATGTTATGTGGACATGTGTCCGGAAACGCTTACTTTCCCTGTTAGAGTTCATTTTATTACTTCTCTTCAAATCACATTAATCGTGGAATGGAAACACACAGCAACAGAATGTACCAGCGTGACTTCAAACACTTTGTTACAGGAAATGTTCAAAATGTCCTCCGTTAGCGAGGATACACGCATTCACCCTCCGTCGCACGGAATCCCTGATGCGCTGATGCAGCCCTGGAGAATGGCGTATTGTATCACAGCCGTCCACAATACGAGCACGAAGAGTCTATACATTTGGTCCCGGGGTTGTGTAGACGAGACCTTTCAAATGCCCCCATAAATGAAAGTCGAGAGGGTTGAGGTCAGAAGAGCGGGGAGGCCACGGAATTGGTCCGCCTCTACCAATCCGTCGGTCACCGAATCTGTCGTGGAGAAGCGTACGAACACTTACACTGAAATGTGCAGGAGCTCCATCATGCACGAACCACATGTTGTGTCGTACTTGTAAAAGCACGTTCTAGCAGCACAGGTAGAGTATCCCATATGAAATCATGATAACGTGATCCATTGAGCGTAGGTGGAAGAACGTGGGGCCCAATCAATACATCACCGACAATGCCTGCGCAAATGTTCACAGAAAATCTGTGTCGATTACGTGATTGCACAATTGTGTGCGGATTCTCGTCAGCCCACACATGTCGATTGTGAAAACTTACAATTTGATCACGTCGGAATAAAGCCTCTGATAGCGTGTGTTTACGGCCTGTCGCCGCTTGCGGCATGGCTTGCTTTTGTGCGCGCTACTGCCGCTTACAATAAAAATCGTCTCATTAGTGAAACAATGGCAAGAGACTGCTATTTGTTGTTACTTACACTGCTGCTTACTTTGATAATGATCAACAAGAACCAAATAATAGACTGTGTATGATAGAACGTTCTGAACGAGAGTTAGGTGAAAATTTTTCTCCGTTTGAAAATCTTTGCAGACGCCTCTTTAGCACATAAAATTCTGCACAGAAGTTAGAGTCATCCTAGATTTAAAAATCTAGTCAGTTGCCGTGCTTCATTCCTGACTGTATCACTATTAGGCATAAGAATAATACGAATATAAACACGACACGATACGTATATTCTTCCTCCTTTGCTGTTGTCTCACTCTAGTTTTGTAGTTTATTAGGCAGACAGGATTTAAATGAGATAGCAGCAAACACGAAAGAATACATGGCAAAATGTTTATATTCCTATTATTCTTATGGTGAAGAGAATACCGGATGTGATTCACAATTCATAAAAGTTCCTATTACCAACCATCTCTTCTCACAGGTAGGAAAAAATTCAGAATGTAGAGTTGGCCATATTGACAAACATCCCAAACAGTCTTGCCAGTCGGAATTTCGTAGTACACTGAAATGCTGCTACATTCGAAGATGAACAATACGGAATTTGTATTTACTTTGTTGGATAATGTATGAAAATGCAGTGGTCGAAACTCGGGGCGGATACAAAAGCTCGTCTTCAACCTTTTTTTAATTCAGAGGTTTTGGCGCCAGTATTTATCTTTGTGCCTGCAAAGCATGCCTGTGTAGTGCTACATATATTCGATGGCAGAAGTTGGTTGTGGCGGCACGTACCAACATTTTTCAGAACTTCCACTTGCTTTGCACTTGATTCTAAGCCGCAGGCGGTTTTTTGGATTACAAAAACAGGGGAAAAAAGTGCAGCTTAGATTCGAGTAAATACGGTACATTACTATTCTGAAAGATGTTCACACATTTGGTCAAACGTTAAAGAAGACAGATCCTGCAGAGGGGCGAGTTGACACAGGACTCGATACATCCAGATTCGTCCTCGGCCATATCCTCAAAAGGAACGAGGCACGATGTGAAATAGAATCGGTAATCCAAAAAGCTTTGAAGTGTTGTTGCAGAAGTTTCTCTCACGTGTCCCATTCCTCCACAGACTCGTCGTATGTAGAAAATTGAGGTGGATAAGCTGTGCGGTACACGCAGGGCGAAACAGGGTGACGAGCGTCCCGACTAGACAAAACAGAAGCCAGTGACTGAACTAGCCGAATTTCATTCTTTACTGCACGACATTGACGGTGTTACATCACGGCGAACGATTCTCGCCGTTCGACCGACCTGACGTAAAATGTCCTCCGTGCCACCGTCAGCCGTCACGAGAATTTACACTTCAACTTCATTTTTTTAGAAATATCTTGGAAAAGTATCTCCTATAAGTGTTGCCCTTTCATAAACATAAACGCAAAAACAGGAAGACTTCAGTAGCAATATGTACAATATTTAAAACTTTATCCTTGTGCTGCAGCAAATGTGGGTATTCTTAACAAAGTTTTGCACGATCTTCTCAAAGTAAATTGCCAATATGAGCTTACCACACAGAACACACGTGAAGTTGCAGACAGGCACGATTAAAAGACACTCAAGTGTAGCTTTTGGCTGTACATTTGTGTGTGTGTTTACTGAAGAAGGCTGTGGCCGAAAGCTATACGTGAGTGTCTTTTAATCGTACCTGTTTGCAACTTGACGTATCTTCTTTACAGTACGTAGCAATCTATCTTTTCCTACATTGTTGATACTCACCAGGAGTTTCTATTGTCTAAATTATCAATATTAGATGTGTGTCCTCTGCTGCAGCCCCCCATATGTCAACTCCATAAAGAATACTCACTGCTTGTGTCCAGACCGCTGTATAAAGACCGAGGCCCCACAAACTCCAAAGTGGTCTGCTGTGAACAGTACACAAACTGAATAGGCTCTCGGTGGCCACTGTGTTGGTAAACTTATGCACAAACTTTGAATGTATTTACAGTATATTTGATTCTATCACAAACAAAGTGTCTCATTTAAGTACAAAGCTACAACACAGTTGTTTAATTTATGAATAAACAGAAAGCAGTCATGGTTTATCAATGTATTTTATGTGGTACAATAAATTCAGAAAAACTGTGTCCCCAACTAAATACAGCTTACTACGTTAGCATGAGTAGGAATTGTAGCATTTTAATATTTACTTCTCCAAATTTATGAAGCAAAATGTATTTTGCATCACATTATTCCTCTGGTATACTACATTACAACCATTTTGTGCCATATGCTAAAAGCTGGTGAATGCTGTGTGCAAATGTACGAATTTCGGGAGGTACAAAGTTCAGTCTATACCTGACTGTAGTGGATGATGCACATTTCAGTCTTTACTTGACGTTGATATTTCCAACAATATGTTGACTACCAGCACCACATAATAAAATCTTTTGAGACTCATATCCACCAGTATTGCCAGAGAACAGATATTTTTTTTTTTTAAAAAAAAAAGGAAGAAGTTGTGTGAAGTACCCTTCTGAAAAGGTAAGTGCTAAGAAGGAAAGTTCCTAATATAGTCTTACTTTACAGCATGTTGAATAATTTACACTTTCTGTTATCCACAAACCAGAATAACAGCTACTTCCCTATGAAGGCTAGATTTACTGATTGTAAAGTAGTTTTTACCTTCTATTATCCGTGAACAGGAATACATACCACCCATCCAGGCTATCGAACTTAAGCTTGTTAAACAGTATCTTCTTTTCTTAACTGCATTATTGTATGACTTACGTAGGTCTAAGAAAGGTCATCTAAAGTGGCAAACAGTAGGTGACGTTACAACAGTAAAAGAAGTAACAGCTCTTATCAAAGTTTTCAGTTTCACAGTCACATCAAAATTAAGTCTGCTGGTACTGCTGATTTGCAAGTAAGTTATAGTAGCAAACTGCTATAGAAGTTGGCCAGCAGATATTGGAAATAAATTATGCTGAAATGCTGCATAGATAGAAACTAGAATTTATTTTTTACTATTTTGATATGAGCCAGAGGAGCCAGCTGAGCCTCCCTTTAGGTCGAGCCTCACAAGGCACAGCCCGCACCTCAAGTGGGGGTGGGCAAAGTTTACAGGCGACACTATGGGGCGGGGGAGATCACTCACCGTACAATTCCTGCAGCAGTTTGTATTAGAGCTGCCCTTTTTTAGACTGAAGTCAGCTATAGGTATCCCTGTTTAAGGGAAAACTCTTGCAAAGGGGCCACCTTCAAAAAAGGCCGGGTATCTAAGTAATGAAGAAATTAGCGTATTCCGTCAAAATATAGGATGTAGTAGAGGTGAAGTTAGTGAACTGCTTGATGACTTTGATTAAACAATTTGACAATTCAGAGGCTTTCTATACCAGGGGATTCATTAGCTATTTTTCAAGGAGCACTTGGCAGCATAGGGGGAGAGGCCATGCACATGAAAAATTGTATTCCATTTGAATTTATTGACGTATCAAACACTGCAGTCAACAATTCATTGAATATTACACAGATGTAGTTGAATATAGTAAAACTACACTTTTGGTTATAGTTCTCTATAGATCCTGTAGCTGTAGTTTCAGGACGTTTCTGCTTAAGCCAGAGAGAGTTCCAGTTTCACTTTCTAGAAAGTACCAAAAATTAATGAATGTGGCTACTTCAGCGTTAATTTTGTAAGTGGTTATGCAAGGAAAAGAATGTTGGAAGATCTCCTAAATTCACATTTGATACAGAATGTATTCTTTCCATCCACAGAGCAGGGCAACAGAAGGACAACTATAGACAATATTTTCATGAATTCTTCCTTGTTAGAGGGGAATTCCTGTTCATAAAAGGGCTTCAGACCATAATCCACAAGTTTCAACACTAAAAGGAACTTTTATACTCTTTCATGGTTCATATAATTACAAGCTATCTACAAATGTTAATCCAATGGCAACAGAACATGTTTTAAGCCTCATTAAAGAAGATGAAGGGTGGCAAGTTTATTGTGCAGGTAACACAGAAAATATATATAATGCTTTCTCCAACACACATCTCACACTCTTTGAAACTTGCTCTCCATTAGAACGTTTAGAACAGGGTACAGGCACCAACAAGCAGCCTGGGTGGCCGACTGAGGAGACAAAGATATAGTGGAGAACAACACTAGTGATAGTAAAAAGCGAGATGCAGTAGTCCAACTCAAGAAGTACTGTAGGTGCATAAAGATGTCATCAGGAAGGCGAAAAGCATGTGGTACCAGTATGCAGATACAATAACCAGTTCTCAGGATAAAATTAAAACCAAATGGTCAGTCATATTGGGAGTGTCTGGTAAACAGCTTAAGTAATTACACAGTAAAAGTATTTGTTGTTTACTTGTTTAACAATCTCTGAATAAAGCACGTGAATTAAATAAAAACTTAAGTTTCTATAGGTAACCACATAACTCTGTTAGAAAATGGCTTCCCAAGGCTGCTATCTGAAGTACATTTCAGTGGTACTGACATGGGGGAGACTGAGTGAATAATTAAATTGTTCAAGACTCTCATCGGATACGAGGTGTCGAAGATAAGTGACTCTAGATTGATACGAGATGACCTACACAAAATTTCTAGTTGGTGCAATGAATGGCAGTTGGCTCTTAATGTAGAAAAATGTAAGTTAATGTGGATGAGTGGGAAGAACAAACCAGTGATGTTTGGATACAGTATTACTAGAGTCCTGCTTGACACTGTCAAGTGGTTTAAATGTGTGGGTAGAACATTTTGAAGCAATATGAAATGGAACAATCCTGTGCGGATTATGGTAGGTTAGGCTGAAGTTCAACTTTGTTTTATTGGCAGAATTTCTGGTAAGTGTAGTTCATCTGCAAAGGAGACCTCTAGTATAAATTGCATTTTTTATATACGTGTGGCATTTATACGTGATGATGATGATATATATTGCTGATAATCTCAAGAATACAATTTACACTAGATTCCATACTCACAGCAATTGTTTTACTGATTTTGGTACGGGTCTGAGAGAGAGAGAAAGCAGATGATCTGCGTCATGTCGGGTCTTGATTGTGTTCAGGACGAATAAAGCTCAATTACGCGAAGGTTTGAACCTGACATTTAACCCGGATTGTCTTCACGCAATCTGAATCTCTGATGCAAATACCTAAGGGACCTAACTGAATATTAAAAAAGGAAATGAATGCACGAAAGTGGATTTTTGGTATTGGTTATCAAATCTGGGGTTGAACACATTAGTCACCTCCCGAAAACAATCAAGATACCACTATAAAGAGCTGACCTGTAACGTAGCTTACATACATCGGAAAGCCACTGAGGTTATTTAAAGAAAAGAATAGAAAGAAGAAGATTTCATTATGACATCAATATATTCTTAAAGAGGTACAAATATTCAAGAAACATGAATCTTACATCACGATGTTCAACAATGTCGTCTCTTGTCTGTCCAATAGTTATTAAAATTAAATGTACTGGCATGTGCGTGAGTATTTCATTATGTCACACGTTTTTTTGAAGCGTCTGTTCAATGATTTACATTTTTCAGTACTCAAAATAAAATATAACTCGTGGGGATACTACACAGCGCTTCTTAGCATGTCGGCGACCAAACAGTAAAAGGTAATTGAGTCTCTAGAAGTAAACATAACTATGTATACAAATTTTTATCATTCATACGTTTCACATCTTATTAGGATCGAGTGCTGCAGCAATGATTTAAATATCGGTGCCCAGCAGATCATAGTGTGTATTTGAAGTACTTTATGCTGGACACGCGTCATAGTGTAGATGCATGTTACAAAAATATAACATTTTACCAACTACAGCTCAATGGCTGTTCTTCTCTTTTATGACAAATATTCCATAAACAGAGCATCGGAAACCCAATAATATTACAGACTGCATATAGGATGCTAGTGCAACCTATTCTTGAATACTGCTCAAGTGTTTGGGATCCACAGGAGGTCAGAATGAAAAAAAAACATTGAAGCAAGTCAGCCACAATCTGCTAGGTTTGTCACCAGTAGGTTTGATCAGCATGCTTGGTAACTCAAGAGCCGTTTCCCTGGAGACATTCATTTTTATTGAACACTACTGAGAAAGTTTACAGAACCAGCATTTTAGGCAGACTGCAGGACAATCCTGCCGCCACCAGCGTACATCTCGCATAGGGATCGTGAAGATAAGATATGAGAAACTAGGGCTCATAAGGGGTCATTATTCCCTTACTCTACCTGCAAGTGGAACAAGAAAGAAATGACTATTGTCGTACACGGTACCCTCTGTCACGCACCGTACAGTTAAGAACTGACAGCAAAATGTCCTCTTCCACAGTAATGATGTGGAGTCTGATTAGGGTACAGTGAAATATGGTGTGCCTTGGGGGTCAGTGCTGTTTCTTTATACCATCTAATCGCTTTGCTGACGGCACTAGCTTGGTAGTGAAAGATGCTGAGTGCAACATAGTCAGTGTACGAGATAATTAATTGCAACACATATGAGTTCATGACTAGTACAAAATAAATTGATTCTAAATCACAATGGAAAATACAGGATGGAATGTAGCAATACTGTGAAAAGGAAAGTTGTTACTCACCATATAGTGGAAATGTTGAGACGCAGATAGGCACGACAACCAAACTGTCACAAGTTTACATTTTATTTTACTTTTCTAAGTTACAGCTACATGTGTACATAAAATAATACATGTAACACAATCCCTGTGTTCAGACTGTGAAGCCGTCCTCAATGAATTCATCGACAGAATAACAACACTTTTCCACCAGAAGAGTAAAGAGCAATCTTTTGACTGAACCAGTCTCCATTTTAAATATATTACTGCCTTTTATTTTATTGAAAATTTTTAACCCCATATACTCTGGCATTTGGGCATAAAGTTTTAAACGATGTGTTGGAAGTTTGGAGTTGTCTCTGTGGCGAGTGCTGTAGTTGTGGTCAAAAAGGAAAGTGTCTAGTGTATGTTGATTTTTATATAGGAACACCACCATCTCATATATGTAAAGTGAGGGGATAGATAGCATTTTTAATTTTTTTTTTTTTTTGCAACACACGTTTCCAATTACTTTCTTTTGTAATACTAGGAGCCTAGTGACATTTGCTGAATTTCTCCAGAAGATTATGCCACAACGAATAACTGACTCAAAGTAGCAGTGATAAACTATCTTTCTGGTAACCATGTTTGTGGCACCTGAAAATACACCTTGCAAATAGTAAGTTGTTCAGTTTATTTGCTAAGTAATCTATGTGTAGCTTCCAATTTAAATTTTTGTCAAGATTTAGGCCTAAGAATTTCATGTGGTTTGCTTCTGTGATATCCTGACCATTGCAAGTTATCTTTATTTCACTCCTTTTCTACTGATTTAGCTTCAAATTGCATCATTTTGGTTTTAGTTACATTTAGTTTTAGTCCATTTTGATAGAACCAAGAATCAAGTTTTTCTAAAGTATTTTTGGCTTTTTCTTGAATATTTTCAGATACCTCATTTTCAATTAGAACTGATGTATCATCAGCAAATAAGACTGAATGAACATCAATAGCAAGTGGTAGGTCATTTACGTAAAAAAGAAACAGATAGGGACCCAATATCGAACCTTTCGGGACTCACAGTAAGACTCAGTTTTATAGTTTTTAATACATAGTTAACTAAAACTGACTTTTTCATTACTCATAATGGGTAAAAGATTAGGGAGTCTGGAAAGCTCAAGTAGCTAGGTGTTCATATAGATAGTTATCGCTTAAAGAACGCTCATGTTCAGGACCTTGTTAAAAAGTGAACACTGCTGTATTTACCATTATAATCAGCATATTTATCTGCAAGTGATAGTCCAACACAAAAATTAGTCCAATTATCTTTTTTCAAGCAATGTTAGGTCCAGGATGGAATAATGACAATATTTTGAAGAGGATAGATTGCTACTCACCATTTAGTGGAGATGTTGAGTAGCAGCCAGGCACAACAGAAAGACTGCTAGATGTATAAGCTTTGGGCCAAAAAGCCCCCCCCCCCTCTCTCTCTCTCTCTCTCTCTCTCTCTCTCTCTCTCTCTCTCTCTCTCTATATATATATATATATATATATATATATATATATATATATATATATATATATATACAAAGGGTATTTTTGGCTCAGAAACAGACGATTTGAGCAATATGTGGTATAGGTTTAGGAATCTCTTGTTCGGAATCTGAGAATTCTGACAATGACCACTCAACATATACAACATTAAATGTTATTTGTTAATAATATGAGCATATCCCAAAGAATCAGCAGCCTTCACTCAGTTCATACTAGGCAGAAATTCAGTTAATGTGGATCTCACCTCCTTGACTCGTAAGCAGAAAGGAGTGCAGTATTCTGCTGCATCCATTTTGAATAAGCTGCCACAAGAATTTAAGAAAAAAAATCTTAGCAGTAATCCTTACACTTTCATTTCATTATGGCTCACTGTTCCTGTTCTGTTGAGGAGTTTCTTGAGGGGGGGGAAGCTAATTCCTCTATTTTATTGTCGAATATGCTAATATATACTCAGAGCTGTCATCCACATAAAATTCATGTACATTTTATTTTATTTACTATTACTTTCTTGAAAATTTAGAGATATTTGCTTCAGTTTTATTAATAATTATTTATTCAAACCATGACCACTTTTGGGATTTTAAAATTCAGCTGTATGAAATTGTCTTTGGTAACACACAAAATGCAGTCCATGCTAGTTAGGATTCCTGCCGTGTGGCGTTGTTGCGCCTTCTTGCTGGAGCCGGCAGTGTTATTCAGCAGCCTCTGCCAGTGCTACGAATTGAACGTTTACGTACTTTTAACATTCAGCCGTTATCATTTAAAAAAAAAAAAGTCTACAATTATTTTGAGTGGAATTGCACAACAATCTCCAAATTCCGTGAATGTTGAAAGTGATGGTTTTCTCAACTTGAATATCTGTCATTCTGGCTGTTTACGTAGCTACTTGGATGGAACATTGCTTCGTCAGAGTAGAAAACACAATACAGTACCCAAACATTGTTGCGAATAAAATGCAGACACTACAGAAGTAATGTCGTCTTTTTCCTCTTATCAGGTTCTCAAAGCTCATGCACAATTTGAATGCCACACGGATGGTGTTTCAGGTGCTTTGTAGCTCTGAAAACACACCCAAAAGAGATTCCAGTTTGCTGACACAGTTTTCGTATTAAGTTTCTTTGTGAAGATAGCAGTGCTGCACAGACATTTTCCAATGAAGCATCACTCAACACTGAAGGTCGGCTGGAACGATCACATCCATTCACACCAATTTTTCTGAAATGTTGCAACTATGCACCAAATCTGAGTTGTTAGGCACCCTTCCTTCAGGAGAAACTAACCTAAGGTCTTCCTGACGTTTTAAGAAAAATTTCAATTTGAAGTAACTTTGAAGAATGAACATATGTCGAGCAGGAGAAAACTGCACATTTCTTGGCAGACAGCTAACTCTACTGACATCAAAAGTAGTAGTAGTAGTTTTATTCATCTGTAGATCTGTTTTTACAAGAATATAGGACATGTCAATGTATTTAAAAGTTTAGTACAATTTAAAATAAGGTAATTCATATACACATACATCTGCAGACTTCTAGTTAGAGACAATCATCAAATTTACTCCTGGTGTACAATACTTTCCTTACAAATAACTTATTAAGTAATGTAATGCCACACTGTTGCCTCATACCTCACTATCAGTCACTCCACACACTATACACACATTGTTTCATAACACTTCACTCACTCACTCACTAAGAGGTTATGAAGGTTCGGTGGACGGCGGAAAGGCACTCTTGGTGGAGTGGGGAGGATTTCATGAAGGATGGATCTCATTAACCTCTTGGTTCATCCCTATGAAATCCCCCAACCACCTTCCCTACCCTCTGGCTCCTACCCTTGTAACTGCCCCCGGTGTAAAACCTGTCCCGTGCACCCTCCCACCACCACCTACTCCAGTTCTGTAACCTGGAAGGTGTACACGATCAAAGGCAGAGCCACGTGTGAAAGCACCCACGTGATTTACCAACTGACCTGCCTACACTGTGAAGCTTTCTATGTGGGAATGACCGGCAACAAACTGTCCATTCGCATGAATGCACACAGGCAGACAGTGTTTGTCGGTAATGAGGATCACCCTGTGGCTAAACATGCCTCGGTGCACAGCCAGCACATCTTGGCACAGTGTTACACTGTCCGGGTTATCTGGATACTTCCCACTGACACCAACCTGTCAGAACTCCGGAGATGGGAACTTGCTCTTCAATACACCCTCACTTCTCGTTATCCGCCAGGCCTCAACCTCCACTAATTTCAAGTTGCCGCCGCTCATACCTCACCTGTCTTTCAACATCTTTGCCTTTGTACTTCCGCCCGACTGACATCTCTGCCCAAACTCTTTGCCTTTACAAATGTCTGCTTGTGTCTGTGTATGTGCGGATGGATATGTGTGTGTATGCGAGTGTATACCTGTCCTTTTTTCCCCCTAAGGTAAGTCTTTCTGCTCCCGGGATTGGAATGACTCCTTACCCTCTCCCTTAAAACCCACATCCTTTCGTCTTTCCCTCTCCTTCCCTCTTTCCTGACGAAGCAACTGTTGGTTGCGAGGGCTAGAATTTCGTGTGTGTGTGTGTGTGTGTGTGTGTGTGTGTGTGTGTGTGTGTGTGTGTGTGCGTGTTTGTGTGTCTATCGACCTGCCAGCGCTTTCGTTCGGTGAGTCACATCATCTTTGTTTTTGGATGTATTTTTCCCACGTGGAATAGAACTTCCCATTTCCTATTCTGAAAAACTGAGTCAGCATCCCTCTAATGTGAGATGTTGAGCTCAGAAAGAGGAAGAGTTGTTAGTATTGTGCTATGCATGGGGATAAGTTTTTCTAGAAAAGGAAAAAAGGAGAAATCAAAACACAGTGTGAAGGTTTATGTGGAATGTTTTATAATCATTGTCAGTATTTATTTGTATAAAATTTTTTTTTAGCAAACCCATACTCTGTTTCATCTAAGTAATCTTTCAATGTATAAAATGTATTGCATAACAGGTACAAGGGTAATCCCAAAAGTAAGTACTATTTTTTTATAACTATATAGACCTGTTTATTTCTACAATGGTTTACAGCAGTTTACAGCTTGAACATTTAGCTATTTTTCGACATAATGACCATTTCTGTCGATGCAGTTTTGTAGACGCTGTGGCAGTTTTTATATGCCAAAGTCATACCAGCTCACCAGCTGCCATGCTGTTCAGAAAATTATGAACCTCTTCTTTCACCTTGTCGTCGGAGCTCAATGGCTTTCCGGCAAAATGTTCTTTTAACCTAGGGAACAGGTGATAGTCACTGGGCGCCAAGTCAGGACTATAGGGTTGGTGGGTGATCATGTTCCACTGAAACTGTTGCAGGAGAGCAACGGTTTGCCGAGCGATGTGTGGGCGAGCGTCGTCACGGAGAATGTGTACGCCCTCGGTCAACATTCCTCTTCTCCGGTTCTAAATTGCTCGTTTGAGTTTTTTCAGAGTCTCACAGTACCTGCCAGCGTTAATTGTGGACCCAACGATTCAGCTCCGACAACGAGGTGAAAGAAGAGATTTATAACTTTCTAAACAGCATGGCAGTGAGCTGGTATGACATGGGCATACAAAAACTGCCACAGCATCTACAAAAATGCTGTGACAGAAATGGTGATAATGTCAAAAAAATAGCTAAATGTTCTAGCTGTAAACTGATGTAAACCATTGTAGAAATAAACAGGTCTATGTACTTATAAAGAAATAGGAGACCTTACTTTGGGATTACACTCTCATTTTTTTGCTGCCTTTTTAAATAAGTGTATTTTTGTAATTTCTTTAATGTCTTTTGGTAACTTATTGTACAGTTTTATTCCTTGGTAGAAAATGCTGTTTTGAGTTTTATGTTTATTTTTTCTTGGTAAATGTTGAGTGTAGCTCTTGTTCCATGGTCATGGACGGAGCTATTTGTGCAGTAATTACCAATGTTATTTTTGATGTATACAACTGACTGGTAAATGTACTCACACAGAGCAGTCAAAATCTCCAGCGTTTTGAACAGATCTTTACAATGAGCTCTACTACTATTTTTTGTTATTATTCTTATGGTTCTTTTTCTATAGTTTGAAAATTGTGTTTATATTTTGTACATTTGTTCCCCAAAAAAGACGGCTAAGAACTGAGTGTACATACAAATAGTATCTAACTAAAAGACATTGCGTGTTACACACTGATGATAGGATTGTAAGGGCATAACATGCTAATGACATTCTGTTTGAAAGTACCTTTGTGTGTTCACACCACTTCAACTGAGAATCAATATTCATTCCTGGGAAGTTTGCATTTGTTATGCAGTTTATAGAGGTGCTGTCTACCTTTAATTTAACGCTGTTATTTTCCCCTCTTCAAACAAACTCACGACATTAGTTTTCTTTATGTTAAATGTCACTTTATTGCTTACTAGCTAACCCGGCGAACTTCGTACCGCCTAACAGTCAATGAATGTCGTGTTACCTTTTAGCTGAACTAATTTAGGCTTTGATGAACGTAATACAATGATACAAAATAATATTAATATAGATAGAAATATAAAAGTATTTTATTTTGATGAATGATGATGAATACATACAGAATGAGAATAAAAATTAAAAAAATAATAATTATTAAGTATTTCAAACATGTCAGAAAAAAATCATTGAAAACTATGTTGTGCAGGTTGAGATACACTCTGATTAATTCATTAATCGGATTTTCATTCAAGCACCTTGTGGTAAACGACATTCTTTGTTTTTTGGTCAGGTGCAAGAACAAATAATGCGGATGGTTTGCCGACACGTGAGCATGCCACGTACAATTGACCATGAGAAAAACACGCATTTTCTAGATTGAGGCCACAAATAGTCAAGGATTGGCCCTGTGATTTGTTGATCATCGTGGCGAAGGCAAGACGAATCGGTAATTGAATTCGTTTAAACTCAAAGGGCATATCTGTTGGTATCATCGGAATCCTTGGAATAAGAACTTCCTCATCTTTAAATTTTCCTTTAAGTATCGACGCGTGAATCACATTGCTCATCAGTTTTCTTATCACCAAACGCGTTCCATTGCACAGTTTTGGTTGGTTTAAATTTCTAAGGATGATGACTACCGAGCCAACCTTCAGTTGTAAATTGTGCGGTGGTAAACCAGGCACATCCAAGGAGTTCAAAAATTCAGTTGGATAATTAGTGGCTTCTTCTTCGTTTGTTACACAGTCGATAGATTTGAATGAATACAGAGTACCTACGATTTGATTTTGAATTATAAAATTGAGGTCATCTACATCTTTATTTTTAGCCGCCAAAATTGCTCGCTCGCTTAACCATTTAGTATTTTTGTGGTTAGCAATGATATCCGGAAATACTTTGTTGATAAGCTCGTCTTTTGATGAGACGAAATTGCAAAAATTTGGAGGAAATGAAATCAAACCGCTCGATTCGTCAACAGGAACACGGCCATTACCGATAGTCAGCAATTGCTTCGAGAAATCATCAGCAGATAGATCATTCAACAATGCAACTCTCATATTTACAGACAGTTGAAGTTTGTTTACGTATCGCCACAGATTTGATGCTTTGAGGCAAGCGTTTATTTCGTCGGCAGCAGTAGATCTTGGAATTACTGGTAGTGTTTGTCGAAAATCGCCAGATAGTAAAATCATTGAACCACCAAAACATCTTGAGTCATTGCGCAGATCTTTTAATGTTCGGTCTAGTGCTTCCAATGCGCGTTTGTGCGGCATTGTGCATTCGTCCCATATGATGATTTTTGATGCTACTAAAACTTTGGCCATTGCGGAGTGTTTCGAAATGTTACATGTCGGCTGTTCAGTAGTTTGAAGGTTTAAGGGCAATTTTAACGCTGAGTGAGCCGTACGGTATCCGTCTAACAATGTGGCCGCTATTCCAGAAGAAGCAATTGCTACCGCAATTTCGGATCTCGCACGTACAGTGGCCAAAATCAATGACATGAGGAATGTCTTCCCAGTTCCACCGGCGGCATCCAAAAAAATAAGCCACCATTTCCATCATCAATTGCATTAATCAGTGTATCATAGACTTCCTTCTGCTTAGGATTCAACAGTGGTACATTCGTTTGAACTGATTGGATTAGTTCATGTGGATCATATTCACGTTCACATTCCACATGAGGTAACACACATCTTCGATCAAGAGCAAAGCCTGGTTATGCATCTCCTCATTCGCCTCAAGATCGGGATTTCTTGAGCTGACACGAATTCGATATAAAATGTCTTCTGACATCTTATCTTTGTATTTGTTCCACAGGTCACGTGGGTTCGATGGGAAGCATGTCGAAATGATGATAGCAAATAATGTGCGTATCTGACTTGGAGATGCAGAAATAATTGCTTCAGCGATTGTCGTGTCCCAATGAGTGTCGTTTTCAAGCAAATTCAGCTCTTGACATGCTGCACGAAATGTGGGGCACACTATACCATTAACAGTTCGTAGTGATTCAAATGATGTTGGCCCTCGAGCATGTACCAGCAACAACCGCAAATAGAAACATTCATCATTCTTCGGATGAACTGTGTAAATACGACCAAGAGCATCAGCAGAACGCATATCTGGATGACCAGGAACTGCATCGCCTTGCTTCCGACGTTGAAATTTCTTCGATGTAGCGTTCTAAGTGTAATAACGTGGCATTTCCGAGTAAAGCAACGTTCGTGCGAACGGATCGTTTTGACAAATCGCAAAGAAACTGGTCAGTGTTGTCGCTGGAGATGTTTCGGCACGTTGAGCAGCGTTCAACGCTGTGAAATATACTCTCTGACCGTTCTCTAGATGCACCCCCAAATGTACAACAGTGGGATAACGTTCGTGAATAGGGAATGAGAATATACGCCAAATTGCTTCATTGCAGTTCACATATCTACCAACTTGATAGCGCGTGATTTCATCGTTGATATTGGATGTTTGGATACCAAAAACCGCCATGTCGCTCCCTTTCGTGACATATTTGCAAATGTATTTAATAGATTTGACCGAATTGCAATACTCAACATTACAATGTTGCCTTGAATGTTTTGGAAAGAAGTGGCGAATATGGAACAATCCAACTGTTGTCAACTATGAAATGGTTTCCTTTCACTTTTGTTGTGATAGTTCTACCATTATCATCGGGCGATCGACGCCGATACAATGGATAACCATCGTTGCCTGTAATGGTCTCTGCCGTGAATTTTCGCGGATACCGTTTGGAACACTTGCCGTCGACCATGCACGGTGATTGGCGGTTGATAGTGCCACATGGTCCATGAATCATATTTGTGATTACAGCATCATGTAGGTCTGGATCGGTTTCAGGAGCAGGAATCTCCGCACATATGATGTCATCTATTTGATCTGGCCGAATTCTGTCTACTAACCAAATTAGAATGTGAGCATGCGGTAGGCCTCGTTTTTGCCATTCGACTGAATATATCCAGCATCGAGTAATCCCAAAGACGTGTTGCTTAACAATGTAATTTATTAGTGACCGAATTTTTTGCTTGAAAACCCGTGCGGTGATGTCGTGTCGATCACTTGATGTTTGTCCGGGAAGCAGCAATTGAATAATTTCCATCCATTTCGGATTACATGTAAATGTAATGAATAGATCTGGCCGACCATAATGACGAACATATGTCATTGCATCTTGCGCATATTCATGCATATGACGCAGGCTACCTGTGTATGTCGCTGGTAAAATAGTCAATCGACCAACATTTTCTGAATCTCCTTCTGTGCTTATTGCATCGCGTAATTGAATATACTCTTCCGAACGCAATTTAGCTTGATTCAACCGGATGAAAGTCGGGTGCTCCGTTTCGATTTTAACGTACATGTCAATGCAGTATTGTTGAAGCAGTCGATGAAATCGCAACAAATAATTGTCAGAATTTTCACGAATCATCAAACGATATGCGTAATAATTCATCGAACTAACCTTCTTGGTAGTTTCCTCACCTGAAACAAATACAGTAAAAATTGTATTTTAGAACCCCTAATAGGTTAACGACTCTTAAAGCTACTCTCTACTAAATTAGGAGTGACAACTTTTTTTGTGTACCAAAAGCAAACAAATAAAATGTATATCAAGTTAAAATGAAAACAATGATATTGATCTTACCATTCAATGGATTAATCATTTTGATATTAAAGTGATATCCATCATCTTCTTGCCAAAACATCAGCGGGTATCGTAACGCGTCATATAAACAGTGTGTTTCATATATTCTTTGTAGTTGCCCAGTATTGCGTCGTGTAAGCACAATATCACGTGTTTCCAAGTTTTCACCAACAATCAGGATTGCCACTTCATCGATTGTTGGAGCATTAAATGTGCGTTCATGTGTTCCAGCTGGTCTTTTATCTGCTCTGATTACAACTTTATAGTCATCACTTGGCATGCGCTCTAAAGCAGTCTTGAACAGCCTGACCAATGCATGATGTTCATGAAGCATTTGCTGCAAATCTTGGAGAATTGCTCTTTTTGTAGCTGTGTTGATCCCTTGACGCCGGTCAAGTTGTTCTTCCATATTGCCCATGAAGTATATTTGCAAGAATTTGTGCTGTGCACCTTCAATAGGTTGCAATGATCCAATGCGATGGCAAATCTGGCCTTGAATCTGTAAATTCAAAGCCATAGTTATAGTTAGATTTACAAACACTTTTTTTTCAAATAATAACATACCATTTTTATTTTAGAGACAAATACAGAAATCTAACAAACTACATTCCAAATTTTTTTTACAATCACAGAAAATAAAGTTTTTAACCTAAATTACCTTAAATGTCGGATTATATCCATGTTCTTCGATAATTTCCGCCCCAAATGAAGTCATTTGGAAACAGACATTGTGTTTTTGAGTGTTCGCTAGAAAATGTCGTGATTCTAGTGTTTCGCCATAAAGCAGGGAACGCAATGGCTCTGGTGGCGGGACCACTAATGGCAATGTCACTTTACCACTAAGGCAGCACAAACCAAGCGTTTCATCAGCAAACTTCAATGCGCCACAATGCTGGCAAAAGACGTCCATTGGACCAATGCAAACTAAACGATGCAAGCTGTAGTCGATGGTGCAATCATATCGAAACGCTGCTTGATTCAAATCAATACTTGAACCATTTCTTCTTGCACTTCAAAGATTATTCCTCTGTTCATCTGTACGATAAGCTCGACGATTTCTCGTTTCTAATCTAGCCGTTTCACGGGCTGCCTCTCTTTGCTCTTGTGTTTGAGAAGCACGAATTAAGGCCCTTCTTTGCTCCATCCTAATGCGGCGCTCTTCTCGGGCAATTTCTCGTTCTTCATCAGATAATTGACTCGTGATATTCCGTTGCCTAATTGCATTACGGCTCCGCTGGGAAAGATTAGATCTTCTAGGATGCGGCATTTTTATTAATAGTAATACTGAATATGCACTCGCACAAAACCACATAAAACAATCGAGACATAGACAATAGCTTATCAAGAAAAATCATAGACAACCTATGAGAAGACATTTACACTTTTGTTAACCTGTAGAATAAGTCTTTAATTAATTTAATAAATAATTTACACAAATTAATGTCTAAAACAAACAAATATAACAGTACCTACCTGAACTTTCGAGACATTTTATACAAAATAAATTTCTGAACGCACACATAAATAGTTGTTACAGTATTTGACAGGATTGGACAACAAATGTTTGACATGTAATAAACAAATGAGCATTTATTGAAATGATTAAGTATTCATTACACATTTCTGAACGCACACGTAATATTTTTCAATCTTTTTTTAAAAAAAATACACATAATAGTTTATTCATCTATTTTAAATAGTTTATGAACGCATGCATAAATGTCAATCATTACTTACAGATTTTGACAAAAAAATTTGACAGCTCCGAAACTAAAGAACTTTTAGGGAAAATAACGCATTTTTCAAGTATTCGTCAATTTTTCATTATTTTTAAGATGTATTCTGCTATTCGGGGCGGAGACAAATCCAACAAATCAAAAACCATGAAAATTTTTATTCGTCAATTTTTCATTGTTTTTAAGATGTATTCTGCTATTCGGGGCGGAGACAAATCCAACAAATCAAAAACCATGAAAATTGGTCCAGCAGATCTCGAGTTACAAGTGTTGTAACAACCCCGACTTTGTTTTATATATATAGATTGACCAATCGTAAACTTCCTTCAGAGTTTCATTTGCTTTCTCTGCAAGGAGTTCTCTCATTTTCTCAGTGACTATAACATTGGTGTCATCAGCGAAGAGAATTTTTTCGCCACGAGTAATACTACTGGGAAAGTCATTGACATATATCAGGAATAGTACTGGTCCTAATATGCTATCTTGCAGAACCCTGAATTAATGTATTTTGGTTCTGATTAGTGTTTTGCTAAATGGTTAGATCTATTTGAAGTATGTGTTATCTCTACTGTTTGTACCCTATTTGTTAGGTATGATCGAAACCAGTCATTAGCTACCCCTCTTACTCCTGATGCTTCCAATTTATTTAATAGAACTCGTGGTCGACTGTATCAAATGCCTTAGAAAGGTCCAAAAATATGGCTATGACACACTCATCTTTGTTAAGAGCATCAAGCACAACTTTTGTGAATTCTACTATGGCTGACTACATATTTTTGCCACTTCAGAAACCAAACTGATTCGCTTAAAAGATTGTATTTATTTAGGTAATTCATTAATCTATCTTTCATACTTGCTTCTGTTTTTTTGTGAATGGTGACAGCAGGGAAATGGACCGCTAATTTTCTGTCTGTTCTGCTTTATCTTTCTTAAGCAAAGGTACAACTCTTGCCTGTTTTAACTGCTCTGGAAATGTTCCTGATGTGAAGGATTCATTTATTATATTTGTTGATGGGTGGTGAACTGCTTGGATGCCACAAGCTGTACATCTATCCCCAAAGTTATCTGTTGCCAACACACACACATTCATCAACACACAAATGAAATGACGCATTTTCAGAGACTTCACTGGTCTCTGACAGGTATGATTTTATGTATACAGACCGAAGTGATGAGTGGAAATTTGGACCAAGGCTGGGAATTTTACTCAAGTCTGCTCCTTACTAGTGTACATGAGACCAGTGAAGTCTCTGAAATTGTGTCACATCATTTTTATAAGTACCTGCATCTCGGCTTCAGGCTTGATCACCCATTTACATTAGATGCTGAGGAGCTTTTCCAGAATGTGGATAGCCTCGGCAATTCTGTTTGTGTGTAGGGGGGAATTTAAAATAGACTGAAGTAGCAGTGAGAATTTGGATTGAGGAGAGGGGGGCATGCCAGTTTTATGACCTGCTGTCCCAACGTGGCTTAGTGGCTAACATGCCGGGCTAGTAAGCAGGACTCCCGGGTTCGATTCCCGGGCTCGGTACAAATTTTCACTCGCTGCCTCTGTCTGTATACATAAATTTCACAAACATTCCTACTGATAAGAAGCTCAATTTCCCCACCCCATTATGTTTTCGAACTTAGGGTCATGTACCTTCTGGCTCTCCCTGTTTGTGACCTGTTTCCTGTACTACACATGTCTATAGAAAGGCATGGCAACAACAGCCTGAGTGAGCAGACATTACACAATCTACCTCTCTTTATGTAACTTCCAGTGCAGTTCGTGCTATGTAGTCTAAACGTAACCGACATGTAATTTTCAGTAGGGTTTAGTAGTCTACATATTTTTGCCACTTCAGAAACCAAACTGATTCGCTTAAAAGATTGTATTTATTTAGGTAATTCATTAATCTATCTTTCATACTTGCTTCTGTTTTTTTGTGAATGGTGACAGCAGGGAAATGGACCGCTAATTTTCTGTCTGTTCTGCTTTATCTTTCTTAAGCAAAGGTACAACTCTTGCCGTCTACGTGAGTAAGTTAGAGCTGAACTGTTAAAAAAGGAGTTACTACGCCTCTCCGAGTTGTGTAACGCGGTACGTTAAACTGTCACCGATGAACTGTGAGAATGTTTTCTAACTGGCACAACTTACTGATCTGACTTAGTTTTTCAGGCTAGGAAATGCCAAACTGCAGCCAAACATAGTCACTACGATCCCATCATCTGCTGACAGTGTGTGTAGTGTTAAGAGAGGACTGTGTGCCATGACTGAGTGAGAAATAAATGACCAGTGTAGCACCAGCCTCTCACACTATTAAAGAACGTCTTCACAAACAGTAAAGTACACAGTTCGTAAACTGTAAGAGGTAGCACGGTTTTACACAGAGTGGCCCCGTGTTTGGGAGTGTGGAGGCTGCCGTCTCCATCCAGCCGTCCCGATTTCTGTGGCTTTGCTAAGTTACCTCGGACGAGTGCCGGCACGGTTCCCCTGACGAGGGCGCAGCCCACTGCCTATCCCACCCTTGTCATACTAGGCGTGTACAAAAAGTTTCACTTCAACAGTTTATAGCTATGGTGATCACAAATTCACACAAAAAATGAGACTGCATTTCTTTAAACCCTGCTAATTCCCTGCAGTAATATGGGTTGAGAGTGTGTGTGGGTTGGGCTGTATGTTACAGATTAGTATTTATACAGGATGATTTTGGTGAATGGGAAGAGACTACAAGAAATGGTTGCTGAGAGAATAATGAGCAAAAGAGGTCCTATGGAGATACAGTCAGAATTGCACTTCGAGTGAGGTACACCCACATGAAGGTGGACCACACACGAGAGCAGACCGGGCAACTGGCAATGTACTGTTTGTATCAGTGACCCACAAGGGTACTAATACTGTCCGACTCGTGTGACCAGTCGTCCCCCCCAAAATGCTTCACAAGCAAGGCACAACTGCTTTTCCTACAGGAAAGCCTGACCCCCCCCCCCTTCTGGAAGATACGCCTTTTGTAGTGTTTTTTTTTTTTTTTTTTGTGGTTTTAGGGCGCACAACTTCAACGGTCATTAGCGCCCAGACTACGTGAGGAATGCACCACGAGTCACAAGTTTAAAACAGCAACGAAACGGAAAACACGATAAAAGACAGACTGACAGGCATAGGATTAAAAAAGGAAAACAGCAGAATCAAATGTCCTTTGAGAGGGTTGTCAAATTGATAAAATGAAGAACGCGAGCAGCTGCTCGTGGGTCATCCGCTAAAATGGCTTCTACAGTACATGGCAGGCCAAGATCAAGACACAGGGTGTTAAAATCCGGACAGACCGTTAAAATATGGCAGACCGTCAGCAATTGCCCACAGGGGCAGAACGGCGCCGGCGCAGCCGTCAGCAGATGGCGATGGCTGAACCGGCAGTGGCCAATTCGTAACCGGGCCAAAACGACCTCCTCCCGCCGAGAAGGGCGTAAGGAGGACGTCCAAGCCACGGGAAGAGGTTTCAGGGCCCGAAGTTTGTTGTCTGTGAGTGCAGCCCAATCGGCATGCCACTGCGATAAAATTCGCCGACAAATGACCCTGCTACAATCGGACGAAGGGACACCACAAGATGCTGTCCGAGGCTGGAGGACCGCAGCCTTGGCCGCGGCATCTGCAGCTTCGTTCCCAGGGATACCGACATGGCCAGGAACCCACATAAAGCTAACCGGAGAACCGACGTCCACCAGCTGCTGAAGAGAGCGTTGGATCCAGTGCACGAAAGGGTGAACCGGGTACGAATCACTGAGGCTCTGGATAGCGCTCAGGGAATCGGAGCAGATGATATATGCAGAATGTCGGTGGCGGCAGATGTAAAGGACAGCCTGGTAGAGGGCAAAGAGCTCAGCTTTGAAGACCGAACAAAGGCTATGGAGCCGGTATTTGAAACTTTGTGCCCCGACAATAAAGGAACACCCAACCCCGTCATTGGTCTTAGAGCCATCTGTATAAATGAAGGTCATATTAATGAACTTCGAACGAAGTTCGATAAAACGGGAGTGGTAGACTGAACCGGGGGTAACCTCCTTTGGGAGCGAGCAGAGGTCAAGGTGGACGCGAACCTGAGCCTGGAGCCGAGGTGGCGTGTGGCTCTCGCCCACTCGACTTTTGTAGTGTGAATGGTAATGTGGCTACTGCGTGATCTCGAGCCTTTGAATTTCTACCAGTGGGGGTACCTGACAGAAGTTTTGTATGTGGAGCCCATTTTAGACGTGCAGACACTGGAACAATGCGCTTTTGCTGCCTGTGATGCCATTTGTTTGCAAGAGGGCACATTTGAGAACGTTTGTCACTCGCCACTGCACTGTGTTCACACAAGCTAAGAGGCCTATGGGGGCCACTGCAAACACCTCGTCTAATGGCAGTCTCCTAACAGCCTGTTGTGTGCTGCACTGTTACTGTGCAGGTATGATTAATTAATAAATACCTTGTAGTGCAGACACCGTGCATTTCCAACCTCAAGTTGTCCTCAGCAGTGAGTGTTTGTCAGAGGCAAAGGTATCATCAGGAGTGCCCAAGGAAAGTGTGATGGGGCTGCTATTATTTTCTATATACATAAATGATTGATGACAGGGTGGGCAGCGACCTGTGGTCATTTGCTGATGATGCTGTGGGGTACGGTAAGGTGTAAAAGTTGAGTGACTGTAGGAAGATGTAAGGGGACTTAGACAAAATTCTAGTTGGTGTGATGGATGGCAGATGGCTCTAAATGTAGAAAAATGTGTGTTAATGTGGACGAGTATGGGGAACAAACCTGTAACACTCAGCTACAGCATTAGTAGTGTCCCATTTGGGACAGTCAATTAATTTAAATATGTGGGTGTAATGCTGTAGTGTGATAGGAAACGGAATGACCGTGTGAGTATTGCAGAAAGGACCGTGAATGGTCAACTTCAGTTTATTGGGAGAATTTTGGGAAGTGCAGTTCATCTGTGCATAAAGGATGCTAGTGCAACCTATTCTTCAGTACTGCTCGAGTGTTTGGGATCCGTACCAGGTGGCATTAAAAACACTGAAGCAATTCGAAGGCAGGCTGCTCGATTTGTTACGGTAGGTTCAAACAACACGAGGCATCGGGAATTCAAATGGGAATCCCTGGCGGGAAGGCGACATTCTTTTGTGCAACGCTATTGACAAAATTTAGAGAACTGACATCTGAAGCTGACAGCAGCACTATTCTACTGCAAACCAACATATTTTGCATAAGTGCCACAAGGACAAGATTCAAGAAATTAGAGCCATACGGAGGTATACACACAGTCTTTTTTCCCTTGCTCTATTTGCGAGTGGAACAGGAAAGGAAATGACTAGTAGTACAGGATACATTCCGCTGTATGGTGGCTTGCAGAGTATGTATGTAGATGTACAAATGTTCATGTGACGTTTTTTCTCCATATTCTCTCAGGGATCATTTCCTCCAGTTCGTCACCATTTAGCAAAATCACCCTGTACAGTGGCATGTCACTATCATTACAAATGTGCACATTGCAGGTATTCTATGAAGTCTCAAACATACATACATACATGACTTGTGTCTTCTATGAACCAGAAGGTATCAGTATTCTATGCTATTCAGTCTTAGCACATGGCACAGATATGCAGTATGATCAAGTCAACTACCCCACACCTATTCAATGCAGCAGTTGCAAAATGCTGTATTTTGAAAGAAATTTGTTAATATTTAATAACCTTCAAACCTTTTTCTTTTACTAATAAAGTTCTTACAAGTTGATGGGATTCACATCGTATGAAAACTCTTCAAACTGCTTTAGCTGTTGTTTAGCCCTTTATTGGGAACACTGCTGGTTTCATACTATTACAGGTGGTAGCTGTCCAAGTGAGGCACTGCTGGTGGCTGGTAGGTTTGATGTGGACAGAGGCACTGGGTTGACTAGGGCCAGGTGATGCAGATGGGGCAGAAGTTGTTGACGTTCTGGAGGAACGGGGATAGGGCGTCCTCACCGTCGATCCAGATGGCAGAGATGTCATCAGTGAATCTGAATGAAGTGAGGGATTTAGGATTCGACCCCTTACCTCATGGCTCATACCCCTGTAATAGACATAGATGCAAGGCCTGTCCCATACGTCCTCCCACCACCACCACCACCACCACCACCACCACCACCACCACCACCACCTACTCCAGTCCGTCACAAACATCACCTGTCCCGTTAAAGGCAGGGCTACCTGTGGAACCAGTCCTGTGATCTAGAATCTAAGCTGCAACCACTGTGCTGCATTCTATGTGGGCACGACAACTGACAAGCTGTCTGTCTGCACGAATGGCCACCGATAAACTGTGGCCGAGAAACGAGTGGACCACCCTGTTGCTGAGCGTGCTGCCAAACACGATATCCTTCATTTCGATGACTGCTTCACCATCTGTGCCATACAGATCCTTCCCACCGACACCAGCTTTTCCGAATTTCGCAGGTGGGAACTTTCCCTGTAATACATCATACATTCCCATTATACTCCTGGCCGCAACCTTCGTCAGCCGTTGTCCTCTCCCATCCCCCCTTCCACCATCACATCCAGTTCTTTTACTTCTCTCCCCTGTCCTCCGTCTAACCTGCAGCACTTCACTATCCACCATACTATCCCTCCCCCTCCCTGTATCACGGTATAAGTGGATGTGTGTGTGTCTGGGTGCACTTTATCATGGGATAATTATGTATTTTTATAATTATGTATTTTATGAATTTGGTTTGGGTTGGCTTTAAATACTGTGGGCTAGCATGAGACTTAATTAACTTACACCGCAATAACACTCTTACGGACATCGGCTGCCCTGAAGTACATATGTCATAATATTTTTTTAAACACAGCACACAACTCACCGCCTTCTAATAAATAGTTTGCGTGTGCGCTGCTATTTAGAAAAGAAAATATGCGTATTCTTAGGCAGACTGTAATTATTAATATGGGTCTCCGGGGTACGGGTTATTTATGTACCAAATTACATAAAGATTAACTGAAATATTGCGGAATGTAATGATTTTCAGTATTTCTTGTTCATTATTTGCAAGGCAAAACCGGAGAGAATCTCGTCTGCCGTTAGGCGGCCAAAATGGAACACATTGAACTCATTCAGAGCTGTGAATTTTGGTAACTTCTAAATTAATGAAAGTTCAAAATTGAGAAGTCTCTCGCATTTACATTTAATAACATGAATCATCAGAGTAATGGCCGAATAAATCCTGCTTAGGGCAGATGAGCTCTCTGCACTACGAAGTTCTGTAAAAACTTTGTTAATTATAATGAATGGTTGCGATCATGAGAGGTGACAACAAAGTCAATAATACACACTTTCTAATTACAATTTCTATCATATTTTTCAAAAATACAGATACAACTTACGTCAATTATCAGACAGCACTAGAATGGTGGCCTACTGCCAGACGAAACAAAACTGAGAGCTAGTTCAATCAAAGCATTTTCTCTGATCTTCATGTCTTATGTTACACAGAGATTATACCAGAAAAACTGTTTTGTTAATTACATCAATTAATATTTGTGTTTTGATAACAACTTACATTATTATTTGTTATACATCGCACACACGTACACAGTCTTGAAAATTTATAGTTCACACGTCTCATAACAAAAACTTCCTTTCCCTTTCTCCTAATGTCCATTAATGTGACGTACCATCACACCTGCCCTAGCCTCCTCCTTACTCCCCCCCCCCCCATCGCCACTCCCATCACACACTGGTGCTGCTGCTGCTGGCAGAGCGTGTGTGTGTGTGTGTGTGTGTGTGTGTGTGTGTGTGTGTGTGTGTGTTTGACAAAGGCCTTACTGGCCGAAAGCTTTGTGACAGTTTTTTTTTGTTGTGCCTCTCTGCGACTCAGCATCTCTGCTATAAGGTAACAACTTTCCTTTTCATAATACTGTTACATTCCATCCTGGATTTTTCATTGTTTGAGTAAGTTCTCGTAAGCCTGTGAAAAATAAGAAAATAGCTAGTGAATTCATTTAACCACAGGTGCAATAAATTGACTAACAATAAGCAAAGTGGCAAGTGTTGGTTCATACAGACAATGTAAGGAATACGCAGTGTAGAATCCGTACAGCCATGCTTGTAATAAATTGACTGCCAATAAACAAAGTGACCAGTGTAAATTTATATAAGCATGTGAGCAACAGATGTCGCAAACTGTTTACCAGACACTCAGATAGGTAAGTATAAATGATTTATTGTAAGTTTTCTTATGTCTAAAGGGAAATACATCAGGAATTGTTTTCATTCTTGACACAAACAGCATACCAGCAGTTTACATCCAACAGGAATATATAGTTTGGTGCAATAATAGGCTGATAGTATAGGTGCAAAATGAATATTAGGAGTTTCAAATACGTATGTGAATGATAAAAATAAGTGTATGTAAATCATATATTGCAAGTTTTGTACGCAATGTGTACTGTTTGTGTATAGAAAAGCTATAAAGAAAAGAATAGAGGAATGTGACATCAGAAACTGTGTTTATGTTGAAGACAGTGTCACATGACTAGAGTCCTGCTCTTGCCACACACAATCCATAAAGAGCGTGCATCTCCCTGAAAGTACTTTCTTCCTTTCTCTACAGCGTGTATGTAATTATCATATGTGCCTGAAACCAATTTCAAATTGGTATAATGTCTGAATAAACAAATTGGTGAGTAAATAGTATCAGCCTAGTCTGAATTCCTGTATGGTTTCCATTGTGTTACATTTCTGAGCCCATAAAGTTTCTCTGATTTGACGCAAATGATCCAGTAGCAGTAGAGTGGGGGTATTCAAAAATTTTGAATGGCCCTATGTAAATATAAAAAAAATTCTTAATCTCACTATTTACTGTCCTTGCTAGAACTAAAACTCCAATTTTAAACCATGCGGCTTTTACTTTCCTGTCAGGTCCCTGCTTTCTCCTGTAACATTGTTTCATAGTTTCTCTTACAATATCATCTCTAAGTGACACCTGCTTTTGCATGCAGGGAGTTCAAGCAGTTCACTAATGAGGTAAGCAGGTTTCTTGTTGTACAAAAGTTCACATGGTGAGCTATTTAACACATCTTCAAAACTACTGATACATTCTAACCCATCTGAACGATCCTTGCTGCAGTATATTCTACACAAACGGCTTATTTCTCTCATTTATCACTCAGTTGGATTACAGCGTGATAAGTACAAATGGTTTTTTCTGTTGTAGCCTTCAAAAAATTCTTTACATATTTTTGATGTGAATTGCCTTCCAGTATGAGAAAAATATCTTTTTGTATGCCTACAGCATGAAATCAGCCCTTTGTGATTTAGTAACTATTTTCTTGCTGGCTGCATTCTTCTAAGGATATAGTTTTATACATTTTGAAAACCAGTCTATCATGGCAAATACGAGATATGTTCAAAAATTCCAGAACATTTGTAATTTCGCAGCTACGGTTTGTTGGAGCAAAATGCGATTGGCATCCCTGAACATGCCTGCGTTTAAAAATCTAAGTGTTGGAAGTTTTGTCACTGTATACCTGATTAGTTTCTTTTTTCATGCTTTATTGAGTAGAACATTGTCTCTCTCTTTGTGAATTTTGAGATGGCAGAGTTAGAAGAGCATTGTGCCTGCATTAAATTTTGAAACTTGAGCAAACCTTTACAGAAACACAACAAATAATGCAGGAAGCCTACAATGATGAGCGCTTAAGCCATACTCGGTGTTACAAATGGTTCACACGGTTTAAAAATGGCCGCATGGAAGATAGAGATGAGCCACGTTAAGGAGGCCTTCAACACCTAGTGACAGCATTCGTGTCGGGAACCTCGGCGAAACTGTGCGTGCCAATAAATGAGTGACTCAGATAGAGATTGCAGAAGAATGTAACATTTCAGTTTATTTTATCTATTTTTTTATTTTTATTTATTTATTTGCCTGTAGACAACTGTTGTGTTGTATAGGCATCATCAGATGGTTACACAAATGATTATACATTAGGTCAGTAGTTTCATAGTTGTACAGATTGTGGTACAAATGATTACACAAAAGGTCAGTATGGTTGTATGACATAAATTACAGTTCCTTTGATCACAATCACATTTATAATAATAGAGAATCATTTTTTCATCATGTAGGAATTCACTTATGCTATAGAATGCTCTCTTTTTCAACCATGTCCCTACCACCATTTTAAATTTATTCTCATGCAATTGCCTCGTTCCATGTGATGTATTTTTGTAAAATGTTTTGCCAGCATGTAAAAAATTATTTTGGATTTAACTCAAACGTGTCCAAGGAATGTCTAATAAGTTCCTATGTCTGGTTTCATATGAGTGCACATCTGACCTGCTTTCATACATGTGGGCTTTCTATTTGGCATGCATAAGTGCTTTAAGTATGTATAGACTGGGAACTGTAAGAATTTTGTGCTCAATGAAGTACTGTCTGCAGGAAGTTAAATTGCTCACACCAAAAATACATCTAATGGCTTTCTTCTGCCAGAGGAAAACATCTTTTGCCCCAGCGGAGTTTCCCCAAAGAAGTATTCCATAATGCAGATGAGTATGAAAATAGGCATGGTATGTCATAAGTATGCACTCCTTACTGACAGAATGCTTCAGTTTCCTAAGGAGATATAGAAATCTTGCCAACCTACTGCACAGCTTTTCTGTGTGGGTATTCCAGCACAATTTGGTATCAAGACAAATGCCTAGCAATTTTACTGAATGTCTGATTTCATTAGCTCCATCATTAATATCTCTAAGGGAAGAAAGGATGTGTTCAGTTTTATTTTTGTTTAACGACAGCCTATTTTCATGGAACCACTGAGCCGCCTTTTCCATCATGGATTTGTTCATTTGTTTGACAACATTCACATCATTATGTGACGTGATAAAAGTTTTGTCATCAGCATACATGACAGATTTATATGGTAATGTGTTGGGCACGTTATTCACATCCACAGTGAATAAGAAAGGTTCCAGTACAGATCCTTGTGGGACTCCATATTTCACCTTGAGAAGGTCAGATTTGTTGTTTGAATTTATATAGACCATTTGGTTTCTGTTTGTCAAATATGATTTCAGCAGTAATAGTTCTGTTTCAGTTGTTCCATATTTTTCTAGTTTCTTAATTAAAATGCTATGTGAGGCAGTGTCAAATGCCTTGGTTAAATCAAATAAAAAGATAATTAAATGGACACCCTAGCTGCAAACAGGTGTTGATGTACTTCATTGGGGTCATGTTGAAATTGTGTGCCCCGACCGGGACTCGAACCCGGGATCTCCCGCTTACATGGTAGACACTCTATCCATCTGAGCCACCGCGGACACAGAGGATAGTGCGACTGCAGGGACTTATCCCTTGCACGCTCCCCGTGAGATCCACATTCCCAACATGTCCACACCACTACATTC
Organism: Schistocerca americana; assembly: GCF_021461395.2. Classification (NCBI taxonomy): domain Eukaryota; kingdom Metazoa; phylum Arthropoda; class Insecta; order Orthoptera; family Acrididae; genus Schistocerca; species Schistocerca americana. The sequence continues at coordinate 206,486,080 of NC_060129.1, read as the reverse complement.
GTAGTGCGCCTAATAGATGTTTGCCCATCATACTCATTACTCGTGGCAGATTAATCCACCAAGTCCCGTACGAGTTCGGGCATAGCGTGTGCGTTCGCACAAGAAGGTCAATGGCCAGGAAGCCATATTTTTTTTAACTATATATGACAGTAGTATCTGTTCCTGAAAGAACAGTTACCGTGGATGACCATGCAGCTTTGCTAGAAATGAAATGATAATTAAATGGACACCCTAGCTGCAACATGTCCCCAATGAAGTACATCAACGCCTGTTTGCAGCTAGGGTGTCCATTTAATTATCATTTCATTTCTAGCAAAGCTGCATGGTCATCCACGGTAACTGTTCTTTCGGGAACAGATACTACCGTCATATCCAGTTAAATCAAATAAAGTTGTATAGGTATGTTCCCTTTCTTCAAAACCTTGTAATATTGATAAGACAACTTCCTGAACTGCTTTTATTGTTGATAGCCCAGTTCGGAATCCATACTGAGCCTTATTGAGACGGTTGTGACACTCAAAAAAATCGTTTATTGGACTTTCAATAATTTTAGATAATATTGGTACTATTGCTATAGGTCTGTAATTTTGGGGGTGAATTTCTGCCTCCCTTTTTGTATATGGGCAATACAATTGTCAGTTTAAGGCAATCTGGAAATGTTCCCTCTGTAAACATCCTATTGATTAAGTAAGACAGTGGAATGCATATAAAGTGTCTTATTTTCTTTATGGTAAAATTAGAAAAACCATGGATGTCCTCAGTTCTGGAGTTGCTTAGTGATCTGACTACATCCAGTATATCCTTAGCATAAATGGTTCTCCATTCAAATTTTGGCAAGTCTCCTGTCAACTCTGTTTCCTGCAATTTGGGAAGTCTGTCCTCACTATCATCTAAATTACTTTCATCTGTCATAGCTAATTCTCCAGAATTTATGAAACTATTATTTAGTTCAACTGCACTTAGAGGAACAGGTAAATTTTCTGCAATTAGCCCTGTTTCTGCTTTAACTATTTTCCATGCTGCTTTATATTTGTTGCTGGACTGAAATATAGTTTTCATTAGCTTTTTTCTTTGCAGAAATGATTTCTTTTCTGTACAGCTGTTTTGAATTGGCATATGAGTGTCTATACTCATTATTCGAGCAAGATTTATCATAGTAAATTCTTAACAGAATCCTGAAGTTATTTAAGTAAGGTGTATACCAGTAAGTTACTTTTCTTTTCTGTTTTCTCCTTGCATTTAGTCTATTGTGTTTAATGATGAGGGGGCAATATTCATTTAAGATAGCAGTAATGGTGTGTAAGAAATAATCAAAAGCAACACTTAATGACTCATTTTCCATGACAGCATTACACCAGTCCACGATCGTTAAGTCTTTGTGTGAGATTTGTTATATTTGATGGGTTTAACTGCCTCACTGTCCTGGCTTCTATTGGTTGAGCCTGTTCTTTTTTGAATGGCATTAATTTTTGGAAAATTCCATCATAGTCAGAGAGCATTGGTTTAACAACATTTAAGATTACATCATCTTTGCAAATGTTTGGTATCACATTGTCTAGGCAGGCATTCTGCCTGGTAGGCTCATAGTTAAGGCAAGCATAACTGTATGACTTGAGGGTATCTAGCAGCAATCTACTTTTAGGATTTTGCACCAACACATCAGTACTGACGTCACCAAATATTAAAATTTTATGCTTCTTATATCTAACTAAGTACATTAAGAGGTTATCTACATGCTGGACAAAAACTCTGGCACCAGTCTTGGGGGCACAGTACACGGATACTACAACAATCTTGCATTTTCAGGGAAGTGAATGGCAGCAATTTCAATTTCTCCTTCGTGGACTAAGTGCTTGAGATCTATTATCTTAACTATATGGTTTAATTCACTTTTCATTAGTATTGACACTCTTCCATTTTCCATAGCTGATTTAAAATAGCCAGTTAAAAATTGTAAACCAACAGGAGTATACATCTTGGATTCATGTTCTTTAAGCCAGTGCTCATTTAGGCACAGAATATCACAATGCAAGTCTTCTAACAGCAGTTCAAGTTCATGAAGTTTATTTCTCACTGACTGTATGTTTATACGAAAGAAGGACAGATAATCCCAATCTTTAACTTTCGATTTAGCACAGAGTTACAATCATCTGACTTTGTAGTTAATGGTGCTTGTTGCAGTTTAATAGGCATGTCTTGGTCATCACTGCAAGTTTCCCTGCTGGAGACATTTATATTCAAGACTGTGGATTGTTTTCAGCAGTTTTATCTTATCAATGACAACTTCTTCAATAGCCTGGCATAAAGCTAATTTACCAGAGTAATTTAAGTGCTGCCCATGTTTTGTATAACGATCCCTTTTGAAAGTGCTTACATTTATTAGTGTCACGTTATTGAAATGATCACAGATTTGTTTACTCCTATTACACTTGTTTACACATGAAGCTTCTGTCAAGTCATGTCGATGTGGTATGCTCACTATGATAGTATTTGTATGTGTGAGGCTTGCAGTTGGATCATGTCATGAAATTCTGACAGCATCTTTGAATGCATCGTGTTGCCGCCAAGTTCGTTTTTACGTGGCTCGTCAGCCAAGACCACGAAGACCTTCGCCTCGCAATCTGTGAAGAGCTTTTGGATCACGCAAATGAGTACACGATGTTCTTTAAGATAATCATAACTAGTGATGAGACATGGGTCTACAGTTGTTGTTGTTGTTGTTGTTGTTGTTGTTGTTGTTGTCGTCGTCTTCAGTCCTGAGACTGGTTTGATGCAGCTCTCCATGCTACTCTATTCAGTGCAAGCTGCTTCATCTCCCAGTACCTACTGCAGCCTACATCCTTCTGAATCTACTTAGTGTATTCATCTCTTGGTCTCCCTCTACGATTTTTACCCTCCACACTGCCCTCCAATACTAAATTGGTGATCCCTTGATGCCTCAGAACATGTCCTACTAACCGATCCCTTCTTCTTGTCAAGTTGTGCCACAAACTCCTCTTCTCCCCAATACTATTCAATACCTCCTCATTAGTTATGTGATCTACCCACCTAATCTTCAACATTCTTCTGTAGCACCACATTTCAAAAGCTTCTATTCTCTTCTTGCCCAAACTGTTTATCGTCCATGTTTCACTTCCATACATGGCTACACTCCATACAAATACTTTCAGAAATGACTTCCTGACACTTAAATCTATACTCGACGTTAACAAATTTCTCTTCTTCAGAAACGCTTTCCTTGCCATTGCCAGTCTACATTTTATATCCTCTCTACTTCGACCATCATCAGTTATTTTGCTCCCCAAATAGCAAAGCTCCTTTACTACTTTAAGTGTCTCATTTCCTAACCTAATTCCCTCAGCATCACCCGACTTAATTCGACTACATTCCATTATCCTCGTTTTGCTTTTGTTGATGTTCATCTTATACCCTCCTTTCAAGCCACTGTCCATTCCGTTCAACTGCTCTTGCCAGTCCTTCGCTGTCTCTGATAGAATTACAATGTCATCGGCGAACCTCAAAGTTTTCATTTCTTCTCCATGGATTTTAATACCTACTCCGAATTTTTCTTTGTTTCCTTTACTGCTTGCTCAATATACAGATTGAATAACATCAGGGAGAGGCTACAACCCTGTCTCACTCCCTTCCCAACCACTGCTTCCCTTTCGTGCCCCTCGACTCATATAACTGCCGTCTGGTTTCTGTACAAATTGTAAATAGCCTTTTGCTCCCTGTATTTTACCCCTGCCACCTTTAGAATTTGAAAGAGAGTATTCCAGTCAACATTTTCAAAAGCTTTCTCTAAGTCTATTAATGCTAGAAACATAGGTTTGCCTTTCCTTAATCTTTCTTCTAAGGTAAGTCGTAAGGTCAATATTGCCTCACATGTTCCAATATTTCTACGGAATCCAAACTGATCTTCCCCGAGGTCGGCTTCTACCAGTTTTTCCATTCGTCTGTAAAGAATTCGCGTTAGTATTTTGCAGCAGTGACTTATTAAACTGATAGTTCCGTGATTTTCACTTCTGTCAACACCTGCTTTCTTTGGGATTGGAATTATTATATTCTTCTTGAAAATTGAGGGTATTTCGCCTGTCTCCTACATCTTGCTCACCAGATGGTAGAGTTTTGTCAGGATTGGCTCTCCCAGGGCCATCAGTAGTTCTAATGGAATGTTTCCTACTCCCGGGGACCTGTTTCCAGGTCTTTCAGTGCTTTGTCAAACTCTTCACGCAGTATCGTATCTCTCATTTCATCTTCATCTACATCCTCTTCCATTTCCATAATATTGTCCTCAAGTACATCGCCCTTGTACAGACCCTCTATATACTCCCTCCACCTTTCTGCTTGCCCTTCTTTGCTTAGAACTGGGTTTCCATCTGAGCTCTTGATATTCATACAAGTGATTCTCTTTTCTCCAAAGGTCTTTTTAATTTTCCTGTAGGCAGTATCTATCTTACCCCTAGTGAGATAAGCCTCTACATCCTTACATTTGCCCTCTAGCCATGCCTGCTTAGCCATTTTGCACTTCCTGTCGATCTCATTTTTGAGATGTCTGTATTCCTTTTTCCCTGCTTCATTTACTGCATTTTTATATTTTCTCCTTTCCTCAATTAAATTCAGTATTTCCTTCTGTTACCCAAGGATTTCTAGCAGCCCTCGCCTTTTTACCTACTTGATCCTCTGCTGCCTTCACTACTTGATCCCTCAGAGCTACCCATTCTTCTTCTACTGTATTTCTTTCCCCCATTCCTGTCAATTGTTCCCTTATGCTCCCCCTGAAACTCTGTACAACCTCTACTTTAGTCAGTTTATCCAGGTCCCATCTCCTTAAATTCCCACCTTTTTGCTGTTTCTTCAGTTTAATCTACAGTTCATAACCAATAGATTGTGGTGAGAGTCCATATATGCCCCTGGAAATGTCTTACAATTTAAAACCTGGTTCCTAAATCTCTGTCTTATCATTATATAATCTATCTGATATCTTCTAGTATCTCCAGGATTCTTCCATGTATACTGTGGTGTCACCGCCAGACACCACACTTGCTAGGTGGTAGCCTTTAAATCGGCCGCGGTCCGTTAGTATACGTCGGACCCGCGTGTCGCCACTGTCAGTGATTGCAGACCGAGCGCCGCCACACGGCAGGTCTAGAGAGACTTCCTAGCACTCGCCCCAGTTGTACAGCCGACTTTGCTAGCGATGGTTCACTGACAAATTACGCTCTCATTTGCCGAGATGATGGTTAGCATAGCCTTCAGCTACGTCATTTGCTACGACCTAGCAAGGCGCCATTACCAGTTACTATTGATGCTGTAAAACACGTACCATCAAGAACGATGTTCACCAATTATGGATTAAAGTTAAGTATTCCAGCAGCTACGTACGTTTTTTGCTAGTCTCATTTCCTTGACCTGTTCCAGACCTCACGCCAGCCTGCGTGAGCTTAAACGCGTGCCTTTCGGCTTCCTCTCATAGTGGGTTGGCTGTCTTGCCAATCCACAACATATACAACCTTCTTTCATGATTCTTAAACCAAGTGTTAGCTATGATTAAGTTGTGCTCTGCGCAAAATTCTACCAGGCAGCTTCCTCTTTCATTTCTTAGCCCCAATCCATATTCGCCTACTAAGTTTCCTTCTCTCCGTTTTCCTACTACCAAATTCCAGTCACCCATGACTATTAAATTTTCGTCTCCCTTCACTACCTGGATAATTTCTTTTATCTCATCATACATTTCATCAATTTCTTCATCATCTGCAGAGCTAGTTGGTATATAAACTTGTACTACTGTAGTAGGTGTGGGCTTCGTGTCTATCTTTGCCGCAATAATGCGTTCACTATGCTGTTTGTAGTAGCTTACCCGCACTCCTATTTTTTTATTCATTATTAAACCTACTCCTGCATTACCCCTAATTGATTTTGTATTTATAACCCTGTATTCACCTGACCAAAAGTCTTGTTCCTCCTGCCACCGAACTTCGCTAATTCCCACTATGTCTAACTTTAACCTATCCATTTCCCTTTTCAAATTTTCTGATCTACCTGCCCGGTTAAGGGCAGGTAGACATTCCACATTCCGATCCGTAGAATGCCAGTTTTCTTTTCCTGATAATGACGTCCTTTTGAGTAGTCCCCGCCCGGAGATCCGAATGGGGGACTATTTTACCTCCGGAATATTTTACCCAAGAGGATGCTATCATCATTTATCCATAGGTCTACAGTTATGATGTGGATATTCAATCTTCACAGTGGATTGGGAAATTTCCTCCGAGGCCAAAAAGAGCTTGTCATGTCAGGTCAAATGTCAAAGCCATGCTGACAGACTTCTCTGACATTTTTGGGGAGGAGAATGTGGTGTAGGACTTTTTAAAATGACTTCAAATGTTAATTATTGCTACTCTACAGCACTAGTTTGCAAGACCTATCCTGGAGCAGACTTTGCCAGTGACCATATCATGCTGCATATGGAAATGAAAATGAACATAAAACTGAAAGTTACCAAAAAGAAAAGAGTAAGGCAGATTCGTCTCACAGATAAAACTAGTCTCAAAGAATTTGGAGAAAGAATAAGACCCAAATTCCAAAAACTAACAGAGCAGTAGCTCCCAAAATATGGTACAAAATGAAAGAAATCATCAGTTCATCTCTCCCTGAACAGGTTACAAAGACCCCCAAACAAAGAATCCCTGGATTTCGAACAATACTCAACTGCTCACTGAAGAACGGAAGCACACTAGAACGTGGCATACAAACCGCTGAAGACGAATAAGCATACGAAGAACTTTGCCGCAAAATACAGCGCAGCTGCCAAACTGACGAGACACAGTATCTCACCAGTATTTGTGATGACGTAGAACAACAACAAAAATTAAATGGAACGCATGACCTATTCAAGAAGATAAACAGCATCACCCGAGAGTTCAAGTCACGCACGTGGATGGTAGAAAATATAGATGGCACTATTATTAGTGACAAGCAATTAGCAATAGCTAGATGGAAACAACACTGTGAAACACTGTATTGCAACGGAAACAACATCGAAGAAGAGAACATTTGTACGGAATCAAATAAAGAACCTGATATTCTATACAGTCAAACCTAAAATGCCATCAAGCACCTAAAACACAACAAATCCCCAGGTATAGATGGTACTTCCAAAGAAATGATGACTGCGGTGGGAGAGGAAGGCATGCATGCCCTACATTTAATATGTAGTAAGGTATGTAAAACGGGACAATGGCCTTAAGACTGGACTACATCTGTCCTAATTCCTCTGCACAAATAAGGATCAGTTAGGGACAGCTCCAAGTATAGTACCGTAGCATTAAATCAACACCTAAAAATTTTCCTGCAGTCTCAGATTTCTGCAGAACAAGCAGGTTTCGTGTCAGGTAAAGGTACTCGAGAGGCAGTCTTTAATTTAAGGCAGATAATTGAAAAATGTTACGAGTTCTGTGTCCCTGCCTACATCTGCTTCCTAGATTATAAAAAGGCCTTCGATTGTGACATGTGGGACAAGTTGTGGCATGTGCTCAGCCAGTCTGTGGTTCCAAAACACCTGGTATCCTTACTAAAAGGTCTTTATAATAGCCATACTGAAACCATAAAAGTAGACGGCGAATACTCGGAATTTTTCGACGTAACAAATGGCGTCAGATGAGGTTGTGTACCGTAACCTCAGCTCTACAATATCTATGCAGAGTGTGTAATCAGGAAAGTGCCGGATGGCTGGGACGGTGGTATTTCTATCGGCGGCAGGAAAATCGACAATTTATGCTTCGGAGATGATACTACAGTCATAGAAGGAAGTAAGGAAGAACTTGGTAACCTGTTCTCGAGAGTAGAAGATATTAGTCTAAACCTTGGCCTAGAGATAAACATGAAAAAACCAAGCTAATGGTTATAAATTGCCAAGGCATCCATCAAAACCAGCTTACAGGATGCTTAAGGAATCTGGAGATAGTGATTATGTATATCTAGGCTCTCTGATCAATATCACAGGAAAATGTGATAAAGAGATAAGGCGACAAATTATTCTCGGCTGAGCCGCAATGGTCAAAGTCACTAAGGTATGGCAGAATCGGGCAATATCCGAGACAACGAAGATGCACCCGTTAGAAGCACTGGTGTTTCCTGTATTCTTATACAGATGCGAGATCTGAACCGTGAAAGGTAACGGTAAGAGACATGGTGTCTGTGGAGGATGCTACGTGTACCGTGGACACAAAAAGAACAAATATTTCAATAACAGAATAACTTAAAATCACAAGAAGGTTATCTTCTCGTGTCAGCCAAAGATACCTTCAGTTCCTCGGGCACATCTCGAGAGGGAAAGGGGATAATTTAGAGAAGACCATCACAAAGGGAAAAATTGAGGGCAGAAAACGAAGTGGGAGAGCAGCAAACACATGGTTGGATTAAGAGAAGATTGCCAGCCTGCCTCTTCACACCATATTAAGAAAGGCTAAAGATCGCTGTGGATGGAGACAGCTGTCTGAACTTTCAACTACGTAAGAACGAATGAGGAAATGAGGACGACGACAGCGCTTTCAATAAAGTTCCGCACTCCTCTGCCGGCCAATCACCGGATGTATTGCCAGCAGGCTAAGTGTGAAGACGAACTACTATTGCAAAGGTCAAAGAACTTGTGAACAAAGTTGAAGGCAGGTGTCTCACAAGCAGAAGGGAGACCAATATTATGAGGAGGAGGAGGAGAAGAAACATGGAGGGAGTAAGTAGTTGAGTAATTTGCTGGCACTTGTTTTGAGGTATACCAGGATTTTATATCGGTTTATTTTTGTATGACAGGCCCACGTTACATGGGACAAATTCCTCTCAGTATGTCTACGACCTGTAATGGTACTTTAATTACATAGCCACTACGGCAGCTCACCGGAACCTCTCGATACCAGCAATATTGTACTGTGTTTCTGTAGAGTGGTTAACATATTTCTAAGACAACATTCAGATTTGATTTGATTAATGTACAGGTACTTTGATTCATCGATATGTTTATATTGCAATGATATTATTCTTATGTATATTGTTTCTTTTGTTATTATGATCTTTGACGTACTTGTAACTCTGATTTTTGGGCGCATAAGTGATTATTAGTTGGAGTCGATCCTTGGAAACATCAAGTCTTTAACGTCATGCGGGAAAGACGCATAACATAGCCAGCTTATAAAATGTGAACTTTAACAGTGAGGAAGATGTTTTCAAGTATGTTTTGTATTGTGAAGTGATGTTTTGTGTGTTACGCAATACTGCAACAAAGGCAATAAAAAGGAAGTGTAACTTAAATTCGGAGTGCAGATTTAATTTTTTTTTTTATATCACCATTGTGCTAACTTTCAAAGGTTTAATCATCAAGAATGGTTTGTGAAGCGCATCTACAAAACTTTTGAATATAGCTTAATAAAACCTAGGCCTCTTTGCATCCGAGCTCGGAATCAGCACCACCTAGATTTTCAACGATTGAGTCACGAGTTCACAACGAGACCAGCGTGGGAAACACGAAAAGATGAGTGCCTAGTTTATTCATTATTATATGAAATGACTTTATTAACTGTGCTCTAATGACACCTGCCACATAATAACTTTGTTGTTCCCCGAAAATTCAGTATGTAGCAGCGTGAGCAACACCACAATCTTTATTAAATTTTGACCTTTGTTGTGGTAGGGTTGTCAGAGACCACTGTCCTGTTGTAGGCCAGGCCAAGCTCGAGAGGTGTTCTGCCGTAACCGGCGGCAGACCGGTCCGCCCCCACACACGAAAGCAGGTTCACCACAGCCGCTTCGCCACACGCTGCAGAGCTGTCTGCCCACTGCCGCCCCGCACCACAGGACAGCGGCACCCCGCCTGCCGAATCCTGCCGCTGTGTGGAGTGGCGTCTGCTACCAGTTGTTCCTTACATTTACATCTACATCTACATCTACATCTACATCCATACTCCGCAAGCCACCTGACGGTGTGTGGCGGAGGGTACCTCGAGTACCTCTATCGGTTCTCCCTTCTATTCCAGTCTCGTATTGTTCGTGGAAAGAAGGATTGTCGGTATGCTTCTGTGTGTGCTCTAATCTCTCTGATTTTATCCTCATGGTCTCTTCGCGAGATACACATAGGAGGGAGCAATATACTGCTTGACTCCTCGGTGAATGTATGTTCTCGAAACTTCAACAAAAGTCCGTACCGAGCTACTGAGCGTCTGTCCTGCAGAGTCTTCCACTGGAGTTTATCTATCATCTCCGTAACGCTTTCGCGATTACTAAATGACCCTGTAACGAAGCGCGCTGCTCTCCGTTGGATCTTCTCTATCTCTTCTATCGACCCTATCTGGTACGGATCACACACTGCTGAGCAGTATTCGAGCAGTGGGCGAAAAAGCGTACTGTAACCTACTTCCTTTGTTTTCGGATTGCATTTCCTTAGGATTCTTCCAATGAATCTCAGTCTGGCATCTGCTTTACCGACGATCAACTTTATATTATCATTCCATTTTAAATCACTCCTAATGCGTACTCCCAGATAATTTATGGAAGAAACTGCTTCCAGTTGCTGACCTCCTATTTTGTAGCTAAATGACAAGGGATCTATCTTTCTATGTATTCGCAGCACATTACACTTGTCTACATTGAGATTCAATTGCCATTCCCTGCACCATGCGTAAATTCGCTGAAGATCCTCCTGCATTTCAGTACAATTTTCCATTGTTACAACCTCTCGATACACCACAGCATCATCTGCAAAAAGCCTCAGTGAACTTCCGATGTCATCCACCAGGTCATTTATGTATATTGTGAATAGCAACGGTCCCATGACACTCCCCTGCGGCACACCTGAAATCACTCTTACTTCGGAAGACTTCTCTCCATTGAGAATGACATGCTGCGTTCTGTTATCTAGGAACTCCTCAATCCAATCACACAATTGGTCTGATAGTCCATATGCTCTTACTTTGTTCATTAAACGACTGTGGGGAACTGTATTGAACGCCTTGCGGAAGTCAAGAAACACGGCATCTACCTGGGAACCCGTGTCTATGTCCCTGTGAGTCTCGTGGACGAATAGCGCGAGCTGGGTTTCACACGATCGTCCTTTCCGAAACCCATGCTGATTCCTACAGAGTAGATTTCTAGTCTCCAGAAAAGTCATTATACTCTAACATAATACGTGTTCCAAAATTCTACAACTGATCGACGTTAGAGATATAGGTCTATAGTTCTGCACATCTGTTCGACGTCCCTTCTTGAGAACGGGGATGACCTGTGCCCTGCTCTTCTAGAGACCTATGGTACACCGCTGCAAGAAGGGGGGCAAGTTCCTTTGCGTACTCTGTGTAAAATCGAACTGGTATCCCATCAGGTCCAGCGGCCTTTCCTATTTTGAGGGATTTTAATTGTTTCTCTATCCCTCTGTCGTCTATTTTGATATCTACCATTTTGTCATCTGTGTGACAATCTAGACAAGGAACTACAGTGCAGTCTTCCTCTGTGAAACAACTTTGGAAAAAGACATTTAGTATTTCGGCCTTTAGTCTGTCATCCTCTGTTTCAGTACCATTTTGGTCACAGAGTGTCTGGACATTTTGTTTTGATCCACCTACCGCTTTGACATTAGACCAAAATTTCTTAGGATTTTCTGCAAAGTCAGTACATAGAACTTTACTTTCGAATTCATTGAACGCCTCTCACATAGCCCTCCTCACACTTCATTTGGATTCGCGTAATTTTTGTTTGTGTGCAAGGCTTTGGCTATGTTTATGTTTGCTGTGAAGTTCCCTTTGCTTCCGCAGCAGTTTTCTAACTCAGTTGTTGTACCACAGTGGCTCTTTTCCATCTCTTACGATCTTGCTTGGCACATACTCATCTAACGCATATTGTACGATGGTTTTGAACTTTGTCCACTGATCCTCAACACTATCTGTACTTGAGACAAAACTTTTGTGTTGAGCCATCAGGTACTCTGAAATCTGCTTTTTGTCACTTTTGCTAAACAGAAAAATCTTTCTATCCTTTTTAATATTTCTATTTACGGCTGAAATCATCGATGCCGTAACCGCTTTATGATCGCTGATTCCCTGTCCTGCGATAACTGTTTCAAATAGTTCGGGTCTGTTTGTCACTAGAAGGTGTAATATGTTATCACCACGAGTCGGTTCTCTGTTTAACTGCTCAAGGTAGTTTTCAGATAAAGCACTTAAAAAAATTTCACTGGATTCTTTGTCCCTGCCACCTGTTATGAACGTTTGAGTCTCCCAGTCTATATCTGGCAAATTAAAATCTCCACCCAGAACTATAACATGGTGGGGAAATCTTCTAGATATATTTTCCAAATTATCCTTCAGGTGCTCAGCCACAACAGCTGCTGAGCCAGGGGGCCTATAGAGACATCCAATTACCATGTCTGAGCCTGCTTTAACCGTGACCTTCACCCAAATCATTTCACATTTCGGATCTCCGTCAATTTCCTTAGATAGTATTGCACTTCTTATCGCTATAAACACGCCTCCCCCTTCACTGTCCAGCCTGTCTCTGCGATATACGTTCCAATCCGAGTTTAGGATTTCATTACTGTTTACGTCTGGTTTCAGCCAACTTTCTGTCCCTAGTACTATATGGGCGTTGTGACTGTTTATTAATGAGAGCAGCTCTGGGACCTTTCTATAGACGCTCCTGCAGTTTACTACTAGCACATTAATATTGTTATTCTCTGTTGCATTTTGCCTACTCCTACCTTGCCGCGTCTCTGGAGGCGTCTTGTCGGGCCTAGGGAGGGAATTCTCTAACCTAAAAAACCCCCATGTGCACTCCACACGTACTCCGCTACCCTTGTAGCCGCTTCCGGCGTGTAGTGCACGCCTGACCTATTCAGGGGGACCCCACATTTCTCCACCCGATAGCGGAGGTCGAGAAATTTGCACCCCAGATCTCTGCAGAATCGTCTGAGCCTCTGGTTTAAGCCTTCCACTCGGCTCCAAACCAGAGGACCGCGATCGGTTCTGGGAACGATACTACAGATAGTTAGCTCTGATTCCACCCTGCGAGCGAGGCTTTCCGCCTTCACCAATTCCGCCAACCGCCTGTACAAAGTAAGGATGACCTCTGGACCCAGACAGCAGGAGTCATTGGTCCCGACATGAGCAACAATTTGCAGTCAGGTGCAGCCAGTGCTCTCTATCGCCGCCGGTAGCACCTCCTCCACATCTCGGATGAGACCTTTCCGCTATTTTCCTAAGGGGCTCCATCACCCGCCTAACGTTGGAGCTCCCAATAACTAATAAACCCCTCCCCCCGTGTGCCTGCTCGGACCTTGCTGAAAGAGCAGCCACACGTCCACTCACAGGCAGAGCGGGCGATGCCACACGGCCAGCCTCCACATTGACCCTCCGCCTCGTGCGCCGCAAATGCCGCTGAACCCGGCACTCCCCTCGGGGAGAGGGTGGCCCAACCGCGCCCGGCACCCGCGAAGATGTCTCGACAGCAGGGACAGTGGGTGAAGCACGTAACACCTGGGGTGTGCCATGCGACGCACCAGACTCCCCACTGCCGCTACACTCCGAGGCAGCAGCCCGAAGACGGCTGACAGCGGCCATCAACACGCTCAGCTGTTCGCGAACAGTGGCCAGCTCCCCCTGCGTCCGTACACAGCAGTCACATGTCCTATCCATCCTAAGGAATCAATTTACTGAAGGCATCGGCACCCGCCTCCGGCGAGTAGTTCACGGCCACGGTGTCGCCACCCTTTGCAACCCCGTGCAGTGCGGTGCAGCTATTTTGGCACCGGCTGTCGACATGTTTTCCCCGCGCCAGGATCTCGTAAAGTTCGGCAACATTTCCGCGCTCGGCACTTTCCCGCGTCCACTTCTCGGCAGCACACTCCTTTGAGGCACTGTGGCGAGCATAGAGATTTATTATTTTCCACAGAAATTTACCGCCACAGTAGAACACACAATCATTAACTACACCAGTTGAATGTAATAAACCTCAATGATTAGTAAGAAATGTGTAACTAAGACTTGACAGTTGTTCCAGTAAGGAGGGGGGGGGGGGAGGGGGGGGGAAGATTTTGAGGTTACACACAATTACTTGACAACATTTTTACATGCAAAAATCGTCAGAGGGTGGAGTACTACATTAGATCTGACATGGGACATTGTAACACCTCGATTCAGTTTACAGTGATAAAAGCTATAGAAAGAATAATTTAAAATTAAGAATAGAATAGGGGAAAATAGTGTAGAATCAGAGTTCGGTAATTTCAGATCAAAATTATAGTATATCAGCAAGTAGTTTAACGACTAAGTAAAGCAAAGCCACGGAACTCCATCACGGAGGAAGCAGTGACGTTAAACTCTCGTGATGAAAAACCAATAAAAAGGCCCGATCGTCATTATTGCCGCCTTTTTTTCCTCGATTGTTTCGTTAAAGGGCGGGGAACCCGTGTCAGTCGGCGAGACAATAATTAGATTGGACTTTATCGTGTTAAGATTCACGATAAACTGTTAGAATGTTACGGAGATTAAAAGTGATGTAGTGTACGATCTCTGACTGTCAGTAGGAACGGAGTATTAAGGGGATTTTAGGACTTTAGTGCTAGATTGGAAGTCTACGGACATATAGACGACAGAAACTCAAATTATCTGCCGATACGAGTGAATTCAGAGGTACCGGTATTCAGATAGTGGCGTGTGGACTTTCGAAAGTGTCTTGTGCCGGTAGTTGCGAGTCTGGACGTAGAGCGCGTGCATATCGGCATTTGCGGACTATTTAGATTCCTCCAGGCTAGGAACCTTTTAAATAGACCTTCATCCATCACCATCTTAATCCTCGAATATAGAGTGAAAGTGAAATACATGAGTGTTGTACTTATTCCATTTGCCTGGTGCTAATCAGTGAAGGTTTTACGCAACCAAAGCTATACAGCAGTAAGTCAGCACCGTCTAGCGGAAAGCGCAGGCATTAACTAACACACCAACCGTTTACGTGTTTTACGGACTGCTTAATATGAACTTTTGTGACTCTCTGACGTCCCCTCTCCCTCCGAAAGGTGGCGCAGGCTGTCTTAATCGTAAGAGAGGAGAGTTTTAGCCGGGCAAATTACTAAACAAAGGCGATATTTACAAGACTCGCAGTAATAACAAAACACGAGGCCCGCACTCCATCGGAGAGTCGTCGCGGTCACGTCGGGAAGTGAAGCCGGAAAACCTACCGGCGATACATATCTACGAGCAGACGTCGGCGTGGAGCACCTAAAAAGGGAACTGCAAGAGAGTTGGGGATCCTTTCTCCAGCAGACCTTGTCTGAGGCCGTGGAGGCCCACGTCCCTACTGTTGCCATCCACCCCCACCGTCCTACCTTACCACCACAGGCCGTCCTCCTCCTCCGTGAATCCCGTCGTCTCTACCGTGCCTTCCTCCGCACGCGTGACCCGGACACCCTACGACGCCACCGGCAACTACAGCGACACATTCGAAATTTGCTCGCGGCCAAGAAACGCCGGGACTGGCGACAGACATGCACCCGTTTAACTGCTACCCTCCCTATAAACTCGTCCAAGTTCTGGACCGCCTTCCGTCGCCTTACCGGAACTAAACCCTCCCCCTACTATCCTCTTCTCCACGATGATCGCCCCTTTCCTGACGCCCTTAGTAAGGCCAATCACTTTGCCTCCTACCTGTCCGATGTGTTTTCCATCCCTGATGATCCCCAGTTCGATTACTCCCTCTTCCCAGATATCCGCGATCGAACTGATACCTCTGTCCCTCCCCTCGCTCCTGGTTTCCAGTACTTGGACAACATTCCACACACGGACCTTAATGCCCCCATCACCACACAGGATCTCATCAATACACTCCGCACCAAACGCAACACCGCTCCTGGTCACGATCGTGTCACCTACCGTCACCTTCGTGAAGCTCCTGTCTCTTTTCTCTCCACCCTGGCCAGGCTCTACAATGTAGTCCTGTCCACCGGTTACTACCCCGACCTGTGGAAAACCTCCCGTATCCTCATGTTCCTCAAACCTGGCAAACCGCCGTCCGCCGTCTCCTCCTACCGTCCCATCAGCCTTACCTCGGTCTTCAGCAAGGTCCTGGAATCTATCCTCACCCGCCGCATCCACCAGCATCTCCGCCAGCACCGCCTCCTCCCCGTTACCCAGTGTGGCTTTCGGCCGTCCTTCTCTTCCGACGATCTTCTCCTTCACCTCACTCATCTCCTTTCCGAACAGCTCAATTCCCGTCGCTCCGCAATCTTCCTCTCTCTTGACCTCGAACGCGCATATGACCGCGTATGGCATTCCGGTCTCCTCTTCAAGCTCCAAACCTTCGCCCTTCCCATTAACTACGTTCGTCTGATCGGTTCCTTTCTCTCCCGCCGTCCTTCCTATGTCACCATCCATAACACCGATTCCTACACCTTTTTCCCCTCCGCCGGTGTGCCCCAAGGCTCCGTCCTCTCCCCCCTTCTGTACCTGTTGTACACGGCGGACATGCCGCCGCCGTCACCCCCCATCCACCTTCTCCAGTTTGCCGATGACACCGCCTTCCTCGCCCTTGCCCCCACCCTGCGACGCTCCCAACACCTTCTCCAATCCCATCTTGACCGGTTCACCGCTTGGTGCAACCAGTGGTTGCTCAAGGTCAATCCTTCCAAAACCCAGGCGATCATTGTAGGCAAAACCACTCCCTCCTTCCGCCTCCTTGATTTCTATCTCACCGTTTATGGCCGTCCCATCGCTCTCACCCCCACCCTTAAGTACCTTGGCGTCACCCTCGACCGTCGCCTCTCCTGGACTCCCTATCTCCAGACAATCCAAGCCAAGGCACGTTCCCGACTCCGTCTCCTCAAGCTCCTTTCCGGCCGAACGTGGGGTCTGGACCCCTCCACCATCCTCCACACCTATAAGTCCCTCATCCGCCCTATCCTCTGTTACGCCCATCCCGCCTGGATCTCCGCCCCCCCTTCCTTTTATAAATCCCTCCAAATCCTTGAACGCCATGCTCTCCGCCTTGCCTATCGCATCCGTCTCCCTTCCCCCACGCGGATCCTGTATGACCTTATCCCCTTCCCCCACCTCCTCCTCTTCCTCGAAAGGATACGAATCCTATACACCTCCCGTAAACTCGATCCTCCTCACCCGCTCGTCTCCCCGATCCTCTCCCACCCCCGCCCGCTGCCGCGCCTGTACTCCCACGTCCCACCTGGTCTCCATCTCTCCACCCTCCTTACCCTCTCCCAAGGTGGTTTCCGCCAGCTCCCCCTCCCTGATGATGTCCTCCTCCCCTGCATCTACCCCTCCTATCAACTTTGATCCTCCCCCCCCTCCTGTGTCCTTTCCTTCAGGCACCCTCCCTCCCCCCCTTTTCCCTTCCCTTCTCTTTCCTTTCCCCCCTCCCTCCTACCCCCTCCTCCGGGCTTCACTCCCCCTACCTCCCTCCCCCTCTCTCCTTTGCCCATGGCATCTCTGCTCTCCCCTCTCCCATTTCCCCTTCCTCCTCCTCCACCTCCTCTCTTGGCAGGTCCCCGGACTCGTACACGCTGAGTGGACATTCGCGCGCCGGAGATCGTCGCCATCAGTGTCTCGTGAGTGCCGTCGTGTTTCGTGTTCAGTGTTCCCGTCATACTCCATCGTTCACCTGTGCCATCGCCATCTTCAGTGTTAGTGCGTCGTGACAACAGTTTGTAGTGAATTTTCGTCAAGTGTGAACGGCTCCGTGTTTGTCTTTATGTGTCTACTGTTTTATTACCCACCGTTATGTCACATTTGTGTATTCTTTCTGTTCTATCTTTATCTCCTCTACGGCTGAAGAGCGGCGTACCATGCTGCTGACAGCCTGCCTGTTTGTACGGGTTTGAAAATAACAATAAAGAAAAAAAAAAAAAAAAAGAGTTGGGGATGTTTCAACACGCAACAGGTCACTAATTTTATCGAACTTCTGCACTGACTTAGTTCATATAGATGTGACAAATGTTCCTGAAGTAGAAAGTACTGCTCAAGCATTTTTTAGAAACTGACATTCAAAATTTCACCAGCCAGTCAGGTACAGTACAAGAAAGTCAGACGTCTGACAGTCATATTAGCACACCCAGTTACGGCAGCATTTCCTCATACTGCATATCAGCCTAGTCCTTTTTTATGCTACTCTTTCACCAAACACATTGCTACAACGAATGAAGTTTCACGTTCACCTGGGAGAAGGCACACCTACATACGAAGTGCGCCAACCGTAAACGACACTATCTTTCACCGTTCGGTCGGCATTTATAACTGCGAGCCCATACCTATTTCTCAATTATTGCTTCACCTGACGGAGTGTGTTGTTGCACGTCCAAGTGAGCAGCAGTAATATTACATAAATTGTGAACTAGGTGAGAAAAAATTTAGGATCTGTGCAAGAAAATGTCCCAAATTCTGAGCTAACAGCACAATACCACAATGAGGACGTTGTCTATGAGGTAATTAGTAATCAAATAAGTTCTTGGCTGCAACCTGATGCAACTGCACTGTTTAATTCTTCGAGTGGTTCATTTTCACTACAGTGGGGCAACACTTTCACATGGCAACAGAGTTATATAATGAAAGTTTATTTTATCATTGTTTGAATAAATTAAGATTAACTGTGACTCTGCTCACGCATGTTTATCTTGTACTACACAGAGTATTACGAGTATTTACATGTACACAAAGTACGCCACATGTCCACTCACGTTATCAAGATTGGAGTGCTACCTCAACACACAATAATAAACAGTCACAGAGGGAGAGTTTCTGTTCCCCTGCCGGGAAGGTAGGCGAAGGCTCTGCAGATATGCAGGTGGCGAGTCATTCTGTGTCAAAACACAATTTTGAATGGAAATTTACCTTAAGCTCTCAGATTTTGATGAAACTTTTTATACCTAGTGCCTCTACATAGTTATTAATGAAAACCATCGAGACTATTTTTGGGTGTAGAATCGTGATAAATGTAAAATCCAACTTCTGCTGTAATTATTTAATTTTTTCTCGAAATCCCTGGTGTTGCTGATTTAAGACATTAACATAAAAGGAGGGACAAATGTGATGTGTAATTTGCAGTGTTTCAATTCCTTGTGAACAGTGAACCATAGTTGGCAGACAAAAGGACTGAGAAATGTTTCCGAATGAATGTGTACACTTTTTCCTGAAATGCCAAAAGTTGCAAAAGTTTGTGACAGCCGTAGGAAAAAAAAAAAACTTGTATACTTTGAAAAGAACAGGAGGCTACAATAGATGCTGACCACAATATGATGTCAGACTCAAATCAGATCCCATTTTTACTTCTCAGGCACAGGTTTTGCAGCCCCTTAAAACATGTCTTCAAGAGGTAGGAGAGTCTACTGCACATGTGAAAGAGATATCGTCTAAGAGACATTCTGCAGGAAAGAGAAACAGAATTGATTCTGCTACGAAAAGGAATCTATCAGCAGTGTCTTCTGAAAGTGACACTGCGGTGTGAAAGAATGCAGTTTTAAACAATCTGAGACAAATTTAAGCAGCAGGAAGGAGAAAATCATAATTTTAACTTGCCTGCCTGAACCAGAGTGTAAGGGAGAGAACACAGCGTGTTCAATACCCCAAACTACATGGTTCGTTAAGTGATGCATCTATTATAGAACATAGGTATTTTGGAAAATCCAGATCAAATACCAGGGAAAAGACCAATCCATTTGGTCATTTTATGAGTGTGGCGGCATAAACAGGGCCATGTCTAGAATAGAAGATTGTGTTCAATGAAGGACAGAGGTGATCAGAAAATTAAAGTTTCAAAGAGACTTGTTCTTTGTAATTTAAATGAGGCATACAGAGTGTTTAAAGAAAATTTTCCTAAAATGCATGTTAGTTTTTCCAAATTTGCAGAGTTGAGGCATAGAAACTGTATTCTAGCAGGCACCTGTGTGACTAACGGGATACATAAGTAGCATTCGCCGAAATTTGAAACTTACAACTGAAAATGCAAGGCTAAACTCCGTAACAAGTGGAGAAATAAGACATATAAACATTGTCTTGCAAACATTCTGTGCAAGCCACCATCAATAGTCTGTCAGTTGGGAGACTAACTCGTGCCCTGGGAATAAGGAAATCGAGACCATACTTGAGAAGGCATTGGAAGAAATGTGGATAGATAATGTCACCTTCTGACAGAATTTCTGTGGACAGGTCTAAATTGGAAACATTCAAAAATCAACTACAGACATCATCAATTTATTTTGCAATAAGCTGTCTATGTTGGTCCTCATGACTTTATCACAAAAACAACAAAGTTCATTTATGAAACATTACAGACAGCCTACACGATTCACAGTTTGCTGTGTGCTGTGATTTTTCAGAAAACTACTCATTTTTGATGCAGGATGAGGTCCAAGTCAGCAAGCCACTGTTCACCCATTTCTTGTGTACTACACAGGAGAAACAGAGTGTGTCAGTTATGTCGTTATTCCAGACTGTGGCCATCAACAGCTACCAGAAAAAGCTCACTGAATCCTTGAGAAAGCACTCTGAACCCAAAGAAATATACTACTGCTGTTCTGTTACTGCCAATCAATACAAAACAAGAAAAACTTTAGATCTATGTTTCCATCAAGATGATTTTGGCATAGAAGCTGAATGACATTTTTCACCAACAGCTCACAGAAAAGGGCCTTGCGATGGAGTTTGTGACACAGTCAAGAGGTTGGCAGGATGAGAAAGTTTGCAACATTTGTATGACAAATTCTTACAGTCCAGCAGCTTTTCAACTTGGCAGTGGAAAACATCTCTGGACTACATTTTACATTTGTAACTCAGGATGAATACACAGACAGCCACATTTCTAAACAGCCACTTCAGCAAAGCGTTAACGATTCCAGGGACTCCAACGTTTCACGGATTCACTTCTGTAGTTCCAGATGCGACAAAAATCTTTGTCGAGATATTCTCATATGCTCAAAGTTCATTACAACAATTGACCATCAAACCTCAAGGTATGCTGCCACCGAGTTATAAATAGGTACATGACTACAGTGTACAACAGGTGGTGGCTTGCACACATTTTCGGAAAAAGACGAACAAGATTAAATAAATGTGACATTTCTTCCTCTGTGTGGCCCATCTCCTCCTCTTTTATACCCAGAGAAGCCAGACGCTATGTGGATTCGTGTGGTGGATGTTCTGTGTGTGGAGAACCCAGTGACTCCAACAAGCCAAATATTCACCTTGCCTGGAAATCGCATGGTCAAAACCAACAGAGCCTTTATAGTTAATTCCAATTTATAAGCAGTTGTGAGAGACAGCTGCTAATAAATGTCATGTTGTAACTAATTTTTTTAAATTAATTTGATGATTTCTTCATGTAGAAACGCTATGAAAGTCATGTTTCACACAACACATGGAACTTGAAAATTTTGCAACATGTGATGCCATGATGATCCCGAAATGAAACTTTCAGAGGTGTGAGAGTACAGTGCAAGAAAACTGATTTTTTCAAAATTTTAAGAATATTGCTTTTTAGAAAATTAAAATGTATTTAATTGAAAAAAAAAAAAAAAATTTTTAAATGCAATCATGTTTTATATCAAATGAAAGCTCATCTAAAGAGCCTTAAAATGACTTTTCCAGGTCTGTACCTCATCTGGTTCCTGAGAAAATAGCAATTTACTACTCCAAGGTGTAGCAATTTTTAACTAAAAATTCTAAAATCCAAGGCTTAGTAAACTTTTAATTAAAATCACGAAAATTTTTGTTGTTTTCCTAACTGTGTATGGACACTAGGTACACAATTTCACCAAAATCTGTTAACGTCAAACTTAACCAGCTTGTGCATTTGACACGGAATGACCTTTGAAAATAAAATACCACCCACAGACCAACACAAGAATCCAAAGATGGCCTTTGACCAGCTGGAACAATAGGAGCCACCCCATAATATTATTAATTATGGAAGAATGTGATGTGAAACAGATTACTCAAGGTGGACAATCCACAGCACCACAGTGTGCAACCAGACAATCAGATTTTGGGGAGTCTGCAGCTTTATCAGACAGAGATGAGCCAGAGCATCTTGGAAGCTTAAGCAAGATGAAGCATAGAAGACCAGGTTACACAGCTAATTTCAATGTAAATCCTCTACTAAAAACCAGAAAATTAAAGTGTCTTACAGAAACCCTCAGAACCACAAAATTCTTGTAATGGTCCTACAAGAAACCAGATTCATTAATGATAACTTTCATCTGGAGGTTTCAGAATATACAAATGAGAGGTATGGAAAAAAATTTGAAAAACACATTGTACCTTGGAACTCACTTCATAATAGACAAAAATATTTTGGACTCCATTATCAACTTGGAATCACAACCCTAAAGACTCTCCACACTTTACCTTTAAAACTGCTAACAAAATATACACCATAGTGAATGCACATGCCCCCATAAATGAAGAGAATTGAAAGGACAACGAAAAGGTAGAATGTTTCTGGGACCAATTCAATGGTGATGTGCAAAAATCCCAGAGGTGAGGGGGGGGGGGGGGTAAAAAAAAAAAGGTCCTACTTATGGTAGACTTCAATGCCCAGAGGCAAGAAATACAGCAAAATTGTTGGAAACTACCCAGCACATAACAGAACTAATAAAAATGCCATAAGACTGATAAAATTACACTAAGCACACAACATGAACCCGAAATCCATAGCATCTAGAAAGCTACCTCAAAAACAGCAAACATGGATCTTACCAAACCAGCACATATGTGAATTTCAACTTTATCATGTGGCAATCAAACTAGAGTTCCATGAAGAAATGTTAAAGTCCTCAGAGGTGACAACCCACCTACCTTTCCCAGAAAGGAAAAACAGAACCAACAATCCCAAAAGAAGAAATATAACTTGTCGGAGATTCACAAAGCCAAAAAGCATGAGCCCACTAGGGTACTCAATGGTCAAAGCGATTGTGTGTCCAACGCCTACTCTGCTTTGTTTGATAATGTACTACGATAACCAAATAATGCCTCGCATATTTATACCTAGACTTACTTGATGATTTATGTCGAGAACAGTAGGCATTTGCCTTACTTGCATACATTAGTCCCTCTAATCCTGTAACTGATTATGTCCTACCTATTCATGGAATGTATAGCCAGACTATATAATTTTATTTATTGACTGTTAATATGTTGTTTAAACGTTTTCTGTGGGAGACATAACACGATGTATGTCAAGCCCTCTAGTGGTTAAGTTCTGGTGGCTGACCCAACAGAGGGCGCTGATCATTGATCTGTCTTTCCTTCAGCTGTCATATAGACATTTTATCTTTCATAGGCAAGTTATAGGTTGCTACAGGCAATGTATTACGTATATTGTTGACCATAAATTCACCATAAAAAGGGTCGGACCTATCCTCTTCATGTATTTCCTTTTAATAATTTTATACGGGTAACTGTATTCATCTTGTAATGTATCACAATTGATTTCTATGATAGTATCAATTTTAAAAGTCTGCTACATGTATTTTACACAATGTGTTTTTATCAGATTATGTTTTTTACGTAAATGATGACTACATCTAACACAACAGTAGTGGCATCTAGGGAGGATGTAGGTAAAGATTTCTGGTGGCTACTGCACTTCAGCAGCCAGTTGCAATAATGACTGTGTGGATGACGTGGCCTATTCTACACCTTATTTTAGATCTATGTGACGATGCTGTGCTGATTATATTTATATGTTTTGACAATGCCATTATGGCCTTATCACTTTAGGACATGGTGTAAAAAGTATTTTTTGCCGTATTTTATCTGTACATTTCCTTGGTTCTATGATAGTATATTGTGATACGTATTGCTGTATCATGTTTAAAGATACACTGCTCACTAGGTGTAGATTGTAGATCTGAGGATGGTCATAATGCACTGAAACTGATAATTGTCTAAAGAATTGATATTGTTATCGAAGACTGGAATGAAAACATTTGAACAAATAAAACCCAGAAAGGTAACAAACCCCATGGAGTTTCCCCTTGCAACTGAAGACCTGTAAAACCAAACTTAGGATCAAATATAAAAAAGCCTAATAAGTGAAATCAAACACTTAGCTCTCGTAACAAAAGCCAAAAAACACACTTCACCTGTGGACAGAGAAACTGGAAGAGAAGCATGGAAACAGTGTCAGTCACACAGAAATGAACATAGCACACAAAACTTCTCAAACATGCGAAAATTAGTGAGCAAAAATATCAAAAGAATAAAGAAAGCACAAGAAGCCCAGATCCTCTTTCAAATCAATGAAGAATTCATAAAAAACGAAGATCTTTTACAAGACTTTTAAACAAGAAATAACCAAATATAGCCCACTGGCTCTACAGCTCCAAGACAAAAACAGAAATATTTCCCATAACAGCAGGACAAAATTTCAGGAACCACCTCAACTGTGAATAACCCACAGAAAAAAAAATGGACTATTAAGACCTCAACAACAATAACCAATACAAACTCTGAACCACCCTCCACTGAGGAATTACAGTCATTCGATTCAAGTCTCGATAACTATAGAGCCTCGAGAGAAGACCAAATCACAGCTCAACTTTGGAGAAAATGAAAAAACTGCCATACACTCTCTCCAAATTATCTTTTGAGAAATATTGACAAATGGAAGCATCCCACACGAATGGAACACAGCTCTCATCCACCCAATCCAGAAGAGAACTAGAACGACTACAGAGGGATTGGATTCCTAGACAACATACAAGATATTCTCTACAGTACCATTAAACAGGGCAGAACCCCAACTAGTCCATCAACTTTGATAATACCAAGCATGTTCTGAGATCCTCCCCAGAACAAATCCTAAATCTAAAAAACCTCATGGCCTATCAGAAAACACACAACTCAAATCAGGAATCCCTTATCACTGTACTAAAAGAATTAAACCTAGACAACAAAATCACTAAATCAGAGAAATCCTTACAAACGTAATCCGTGGCCAAATTCTCAGAACTCTGACCCCTTAGAAATAAAAGCAGGTGTACGGAAAGGAGAAGGATTCTCTCCAAACCTATTTAACTGTGCCCTCGAAGAAGTAGTGTGTGGAAAACTTACATCCATAGTAGAATCCAACTAGGAACAAACAGCAAAGTCATCAAAGTCAATTGTCTAGATTTTGCAGGTGATATGGCCCTACTAAGCAGAGACCTGGAAAGAAGACGAGGAACTGACCCTCAAACTACAAAAACAAGCTAAAAAAATAGGTCTCAAAATCTCATTTGAAAAGCTCCGGATAATAACAAACCCCACCAAGAAGGAGAATGAAAAAAATTGAGATTGTCAAAGAATACAAATATCTTTGAGAATGGATCGTCTGGAATGCCCTCGAGGGAAAGGCAATGGAAGCTAGAAGAAGTAAAGCTGAACTGGCCTTCCAACTCACCAAGAACACGTAACAAAAAGTCTCTCTCATGGAATCCAAATGTAAGACATTACAATACAATAATCAAATGAAAAGCCCTTAGTGGAGCCAAACATTGTCCAACACTAACCATGCCCAGCTGAAAGTCTGGAGATCAAAGAAAGGGAGAAGTCTCACACAATAAAAAAAAAAAGAAGAAAGCAATGTTTATGGACACATCCTCAATGAAACCAAACAGATTAAAATAGAA
Organism: Schistocerca americana; assembly: GCF_021461395.2. Lineage (NCBI taxonomy): Eukaryota > Metazoa > Arthropoda > Insecta > Orthoptera > Acrididae > Schistocerca > Schistocerca americana. Next base: position 206,460,438 of record NC_060129.1, on the reverse strand, counting down.
TTTTTTTGACTACTACTGCAGGGAAAAAAAAAAACAACCAAATTGGTTTAAGGAAATGAAGGAGGTCTTAAAAGACATCTAAATCACAAATTGTAAAAAAGTAATCAAACACAAGAAAGAAGTTCCAAGTCAAAATAAAAACCAAAACAATCAATCCAAATCTCTGAAGAAGAAAGTAAAGCAAGATTAGAAAGAATGAAACAATACTGAGCTAATAGAATGGCACAGAACATTAAGTGACTGACTTTTTATACCCCAAAGTAGGGTGTAAAAATACTAATAACAATAACGATGTGATCACACCCACCAACACCACCACCACCACCACCACCACGTAATATCATCGAGGTACATATGTGGAAAGGTTCAATCAAGATCTAATAAAACATTGTGACAAAAGTATCGTTTATGTCTCAATACACCCTTGAGCATATCGCAGTGAAGTTATACGTGACTATATATTGTATAGACAAACAAATATTCGTACATCTCCCCCCAACATACCACAATGATTGTAGGTACCATGTTTGTTCCTTTCCAAAGAAATGTGAATCGTAGTAATGCAAGACATTCATGAAAGCTCAGAAAAAAACTAAAAAATGTCAGGCTTGTCGGCTGCCACCTTCTCTAACTGTGCTAATACTGCTCCTCGTGAAACCTGGCAAACTATTTCTTGAAAATGCTGGAAGATGAACAGAATCAGTGTACCATTTGGTGTATGCAAGTGTAGTGGGCAATCTTCCCCCAACTACAGACATCAGAGGTAACCAGCCTGCATAAAGCAACAGGAATTGTGAAAGGGAACAAATCATTCTCTCAGGTTGATTTTATATGGAGGCATTCTTTACATATCCAAACCTTTGCAAGCTTTTTAGAGCATTGTTAATTTGGGCTAAGATCAGTCACAATTAAATGTCAATTACAAACACAGTGAACTTTTGCACAATGTTTTCTATGAAAAATGTTAAACCATATTCAATTGCTAAATTCAGTTAAAACACAGAAATGGAAAAACAGTGAACGTGCAAGATATATTACCACCCATAGCAGTCAGATTAAGGCTAAGGTAGAGCCCAAATAATTTGAGCTAATTGGGGCTTAGCCTACCTTGAATTACAAAAATCTCATATAATATGGAAATTCCACTAAATCAATGGGTAAATCATGAATAAATCTTTAATGAGAACAATAATTGTTAAAAATAAATAAAATATATAGTACATATCTGTGATGTACATATAAGGGGAAGGATTTCCAAGTTGCAAAAATACACTCCTGGAAATTGAAATAAGAACACCGTGAATTCATTGTCCCAGGAAGGGGAAACTTTATTGACACATTCCTGGGGTCAGATACATCACATGATCACACTGACAGAACCACAGGCACATAGACACAGGCAACAGAGCATGCACAATGTCGGCACTAGTACAGTGTATATCCACCTTTCGCAGCAAGGCAGGCTGCTATTCTCCCATGGAGACGATCGTAGAGATGCTGGATGTAGTCCTGTGGAACGGCTTGCCATGCCATTTCCACCTGGCGCCTCAGTTGGACCAGCGTTCGTGCTGGACGTGCAGACCGCGTGAGACGACGCTTCATCCAGTCCCAAACATGCTCAATGGGGGACAGATCCGGAGATCTTGCTGGCCAGGGTAGTTGACTTACACCTTCTAGAGCACGTTGGGTGGCACGGGATACATGCGGACGTGCATTGTCCTGTTGGAACAGCAAGTTCCCTTGCCGGTCTAGGAATGGTAGAACGATGGGTTCGATGACGGTTTGGATGTACCGTGCACTATTCAGTGTCCCCTCGACGATCACCAGTGGTGTACGGCCAGTGTAGGAGATCGCTCCCCACACCATGATGCCGGGTGTTGGCCCTGTGTGCCTCGGTCGTATGCAGTCCTGATTGTGGCGCTCACCTGCACGGCGCCAAACACGCATACGACCATCATTGGGACCAAGGCAGAAGCGACTCTCATCGTTGAAGACGACACGTCTCCATTCGTCCCTCTATTCACGCCTGTCGCGACACCACTGGAGGCGGGCTGCACGATGTTGGGGCGTGAGCGGAAGACGGCCTAAAGGTGTGCGGGACCGTAGCCCAGCTTCATGGAGACGGTTGCGAATGGTCCTCGCCGATACCCCAGGAGCAACAGTGTCCCTAATTTGCTGGGAAGTGGCAGTGCGGTCCCCTACGGCACTGCGAAGGATCCTACGGTCTTGGCGTGCATCTGTGCGTCGCTGCGGTCCGGTCCCAGGTCGACGGGCACGTGCACCTTCCGCCGACCACTGGCGACAACATCGATGTACTGTGGAGACCTCACACCCCACGTGTTGAGCAATTCGGCGGTACGTCCACCCGGCCTCCCGCATGCCCACTATACGCCCTCGCTCAAAGTCCGTCAACTGCACATACGGTTCACGTCCACGCTGTCGCGGCATGCTACCAGTGTTAAAGACTGCGATGGAGCTCCGTATGCCACGGCAAACTGGCTGACACTGACGGCGGCGGTGCACAAATGCTGCGCAGCTAGCGCCATTCGACGGCCAACACCGCGGTTCCTGGTGTGTCCGCTGTGCCGTGCGTGTGATCATTGCTTGTACAGCCCTCTCGCAGTGTCCGGAGCAAGTATGGTGGGTCTGACACACCGGTGTCAATGTGTTCTTTTTTCCATTTCCAGGAGTGTACAAGCTACATTTAAAAAAAAACCATTCATAGTCCTTTATTTTAAAACAGAACCTCTTTTCTTAGCAGCAATGTTGTGCCATCATCTAAGAAGCATCGTGTCAGTTGGAGAAGCTTCCACCTTCTGTTCAATATAAGAAGTCACGTCTAGAATTGCCAAACCCATGGTTTAAGTGATCAGTGGTACAATTTCTTCAGGCATTTCCTTGTCACTTTCTCCGTTAGAGTCACTAATCATTACGACGACGGAGACCACCACCACCACTTTTAAATTCTTTGATGGTTCCTTCACCTGTTTGTAAAAGTGTCTGAAGCAAACAACATCAATGCCTTTTTTTCCCAAGTGTTGTAAAATGTCTGTCCATTGGCTGTATTAAGCTCAGGGGGTAAGAACAACACACAAATACCATCACACTTCCTGATCAGGGTATGATGCAGAGTTAAGCCTTAAGACTGCTTTGGAAGGGAAGCACTTTCTTAAGGTATCTTTTGGTCTCTGGAACAAAATCTTCAAGAAACCACTTCTTAAAAATATTTTTGTGCATCTAAGCAGATTTTTGGTGGACATATGTAACAGGCCGTGCAGGAGCAGTTATATTTTTTAAAGCTCTACTCTCAGCATACTTCCCTATTATGAGCAGCTTCAGTTTGTGCTGACCATTCTTCCTGAGTAGACAACAACAGGGGTAACAATAAGGATGGTGTCCCAATTAGTGACCTAGAAAGAGCAAGAGCACTCCTCAGAACCTAATGGTACCTGTCCATCTATAATTTACAAAGAACCTGGTAGGTAGGACTCTCACTCTCTCCTGGAAGCATGATTTATATCCCGTATCTATATTAAACTGTCTCCATAACTGACTGTAGATCACAGGACTGCCTTCTAAAATACAGCAAAACGATATGAAAATTTCAGTGTATCTTCAAAGCAGAGAAATGCTGATAAAGTGTTTCCTTACTGAAAAAAATGTGTTGTTTTAGGGTGCAAAAACAACAAGGGCCACATGCGCCCATGTCAGAAGCGGAGAACACGGAGAGGGGGTGGGGGGTGAGAGAGAGAGAGAGAGAGAGAGAGAGAGAGAGAGAGAGAGAGAGAGAGTTATAAGCAACTACACATTAAGCCCAATCAATAGAAAAAAAACCCAACTAAAAACAAGTACTTGGAGAAAGGTCCATAAAATGAAACGAACCATAGAGAAACAGAGGTCTTGAACTAAAGATTAAACATCCTTCACCAAATTGCTACGACAGATAAGAAGTAAAAAGCAATCGACAGCCCACGCATCGTTCGCTGAAACAGCCGATAACTCAGGTGGTAAAAATAAATTGGAACGAAAGTCGTTAAAAAAAGGCATTCCGACAGGAAATAGCGGACCGTCAAAGGCTGAGGGCAACGAATGCACAGTGGTGTGTAAGTACCACTTAAACAGCGATGGCTAAAAACACCGTGCTCGATACACAACCTAGCTAAAATGACGATCTCACAGCAAGAGGGCCTCGAGCAGGTCGTTCGAGCTGCTGCGAGAGGCTAAGTTTCCTAGAGCTTGTCCCCACGAAGGGGAGACCAGTGGTGACGTCGAAGTGACGTCACCTGCCGCGACACGGCAACACAGACATCTGAGGGAACGTAAGAACTGGCGGGCCGAGGCACGGCGACTGCAACCTCGGGAGCAGCAGCCTCGTTTCCCGTCAGACCGACACGACCCGAAACCCACAGACACCGCCGTGCCTCCACCGAGACCGAGCGAGCGACAGTTTTCCCCGACCCGTTACGACGAGGGACGGACGGTGTACGGCACACTGAGGCTCCGAAGGGCAGAGTGTCGGAGCAGAAGATGCAATCGAAAAGCCCGTCTCTAGATGTACTGCGTGGCCCGAAACAGGGCAAAGAGCTCTGCTGTACATACAGGGCAGTGTTTCAGACACCGATACTGACAAACGTCTGTGCCAATGACGAAGGCACACCCGACACCAGTCAGAGCCACCAGTGTACGCAAAGGTACTATTGAGAAGTTACTCGAGAAGGCCGTGAAACTGGAGGCGAAAGAGCAAGGCCGGAGTAGTACCTTTAGGAAGAGAACGAACACGAGCCGCCGCACGAAGCCGAGGTGGTGAAGGGTTTACACCCACCGGGAAAATTGCGCGTAGCGTGTAGTTAAGCTGCCGGAGCAAGAGTCACAAGTGAACTCCAGGAGGTAACGGAAGAGGGACGCGCCCCATAATGGCAATCAAAGGAGTCACCAAAGAAGGAAGCACAGGACAGGTCGCTACGAATGGCAGACGAACGGCACGCCTATCTGCCGAGGAGGAAGTCACGGCAGTAGTTTGGCAGCTTACAGACTCTCACCTGGACTAGTGTAAAAGATGCCAGTGGCCCAACATGTGCCACAATGGCGGATTGTATTGAGACGACTTAAGATGAACATAAATGCATAAATGAAACATTCTTAGTCTAGTTTCGAACAGACAAGGAAGCTGTACAAATGGAGGAGGGCAGTTCGATCCGCTCCTCGGGAAGTACCACCGAAGACACGTAGGGCACTGAGGGCCGAGGTATAGCAGGTGGACAGGTAAGATGTGAGGGAGGACCGACGAGGTTTCCTATCGAGCACGAGCCCCGGGAATTTCGTAGTTCCGACGAACGGAAGAGCGACAGGCCCGAGACGTAAAGATGGAGGAAGAAACCAATTGCACTGCCAGAAATTTATACGAACGGGTTTGTCAGCGGAAAAGCGAAAGACATTATTGACGCTCCACGAGTCGAGACAATTGAGATGTCGCACGAGACGCTGCTCGAGAAGAAAAGTCCGTGGAGAACTGCGACAGACACCCAGTGGGAGACAGCTCACAATAGGGGTAATGGGAAATAGCAAAGAGAAAGAGGTTCAGATCAGACCCCTGAGGCATAACATTTTCCTGGATAAAGGTGTGACAAGGCAAAACCCACACGTACCTCAAAAACTGTCTTAAAAATTCCTGAAGGAAATGTGGCATGCGAGCAAAGAAGCCCCATTTGTAGAGTGACCGGAGGATACCAGAGCTCCGACAGGTGTCGTACGCCTTTTCCAAACCGGTGTCTCGGATTTGCACAGAATACCATTCACGACACGGGTGGACAAAGTGACAAGACGGTCACCTGCAGAACGACACACTCAAAATCCACACTGTGAGAGGTCGGTAAATTGCGAGACTTGAGCCACCGTACCGGCCGGGCACGAACCGTACGTTCCGTCACCTCGCAAATACAGCTGGTGAGAGAAACGGGGCAGCAGCTAGAAGGACAGCGTTTGTCCTCACCAGGCTCTGGTATGGATTCGATAGTGACTTCACACCGGTGACTGGGAAACGTGCCATCTACCCAGATGCAGTTGTATGTACTAAGCAGAAAGTACTTGCCGCAACAGAAAGCTGCTCCCACATCCGAATGTTAACAGTGTCTGGCCCTCGGGCGGAGGATCGGGACGAAGTGGGAGAATTATCTCGCTCTCTCACAGTAAGGCGGCATTTTAACACTCACGATTCTGAGGAGAGAAGGGTATCACTCGAGCCACCACCTCTGCTCGTTTCCGATGGAGAAAGACAGGGTGACGAAAGGGAAGAGCTCAAAATTTCCGCAAAATGGCGGCCCGAGGTGTCGGAGACAGCAATAGGGTCCACAATGACATCGTCTGCTACTGTCACGTCAGAAATTGGGAAACGGATCTCGGTCCCAGAGAGGTCGGCTTACACAACAGGAGCGGGGGGTGGGGGAAATGTTGAAAGAACTAGTGAATGGAACACTGCTATCTTTTCTGCTATCCTGAAGAACGCGACAATACTGTGCGTGCATTTGTATATAATGAATGCAGTTTGCCATCGTAGGATGACAGTTAACCTCTCAAGTGGGTAGTTGGCGCGTGCACACGCGCCTCTTCCACAGTGGGTAATATACGCCAGAGCGCCAGTTCGCGGTGGTGCTGGGCACTGTTCTCACGTTTTCCTTCGCGTTTTCATTGTTGAATTTAAATTGATATTGGGTGGAAATGAATAAAATAAATTGCAGAACTTAACAGAACAGTATTTTCACAATATTACATATCATTTTCAGTGTGAAACGTTTTAAAACAAGGTGCTGCAGACAAGGAAACTTCGCATTCTGCGCATCAGTATGAAGTCTCTTTGCGAAGGCCTTCTCTCGTACACACCACACACGCCCTTGTTGGTCTTTTCTTCATTGTGGGTGGCAGAAGGTCTGGAAAATGCCTGGCTGTAAGGTGTGTCGCTTTTGGTGTTCGAGGTGGGTGTCCTACTGATGTTCCCTGATGTGGTAAAGATACGGTATAGTGTTCACCGAGACTAATCACGGAGCTCAGTCTACTTTGCTCGCCACCGTGCTTCTTGTACAGAAGGTATGCATTGTAGCACGCAATGTCCGACAAGTGGCGGAAAGGCTTCTGATAGTAATTTTTCAGCCTGATTCTGGCCATCTGGTAGCTTTGTAACTGAGAATTGCACCTATCCACGCCCCCTATATTCTTGTTGTAGTCAACGATAACTTGTGGCTTTTGAACGATTCCCTTCTTCGAGTTTACATTTACAAATGTATAGTCGTGGAAGGTGCTGACCGTAACAACGTCTCTTGTCTTTCCATTTCATTACCACCTGCTTGCCTTTGTACCCTGTTATGTACTCCCTTTCTTCAGTTTTTCCTGTTTTACAAAGTCAGGGAACCCCTTCCTGTCTCACTGCATTGTGCCGACAACATCGGTGTTATTGCTGGTTAGTTTGTCCACCAAATCTGTACTGGTGTACCAGTTGTCGAGACAAATACAGTGGCCTTTCCCGAGTAGAATGTGTGGAAGCTCCAAAACAATTTGAGAGGTTATTTTTTCGTCTGGATAGTGGCTACCACAATTAGTGTCCTTTCCAGTGTAAACAATAAAGTGCCATACATACCCGGAACTGCTTTTACAGAGTTCGTACAATTTGATGCCAAATCTGCTACGCTTTGATGGAATATATTGCTTCCATCCGAGCCGTCCTTTCCAGAGCATCAACGATTCGCCAAAGGTTTAGTTCCTTTCTGGCATGTAAACTGATCTGAATTTATGTCGCAGATGCTCCATAGTAGGGTGAATTTTGAATACTTTTCTGCTGATAGTGCCTAGTGGATCATATGAGGTATTGTCAGCAAAGTGGAGGAATTTCAATAGAAGATGAAACCGCTTTTCACTCATCACTTTCCTGAAAAAAAGTGCGTCAACTGATTCCCTCTTTGAAAAGTTCACTTTGTGGTCTGGTTTGTGAAGAATTCCTTGAAGTACAAGCATTCCAATGAGTGTTTTTACCTCATCGCGTGTAGTATTCTGCCAGCTGTGAACCCTGGAGCGTGCTGCTAAATTGGGATGAGAAGCTATGAACTGCTCTGCATACAAGTTCGTCTGTTCAGCTATCATTGCGCACAAAGCATCATCCACAAAACACATAGAACAACTCATCACATCGTTTTGTTTTAGAGGCACAACTGCACCACTATTACCACTGAACAAATATTGAATACGAACTGAACTAGCACGCACAAATTCACTACGTACTGTCTGCTGCAATAGTGTCTCGTCGTCAGATGTTTCTGAATCGAAGTCACTTTCACTAGCCTCAACATCTGTATCCTGAAAACTTCCAGAACTGTCACTGAAATTATCATCACTTTCTAAAAGCAGCTTCTCAATCTCCGAATCTGATAAACTACTTCTTTACACCATTGCAAAAGATCACTCACTAACGCTGCGGTAAACACAGACGAAAAAGGCACGCTTTTGCGGCTGCTTCACAGGACGCATTTTCTCGATGCGCGCTCGGGTGGACAATGTTATAACTAGCCTAGAACATGCTGCGTTGCGTGACAAGAGCTGCCATCTAGTGGACGAAGCTCAACTAATACCACGGTGTCAACGGCAGGGCAATAACTCGTCATGCCCACTAGCTACTAGCCACAGAACGCAGTGGACCGATATATCTGTCGAACCCACTGTGCAATAGCAGAGTACGGACGGATATATCCGTCATGCCCACTTAAAAGGTTAAAAATAGGGAGAGCACCTCTCTGCGCACGAATTGCAATGCGACATGCCTCAGTCCACCGAGGTACTGGGACACGGAGCAGTAAAGAAAAAGTGTGAGGAATGGAACATTCTGCAGTGGTAAGGATAAAGTTTGCACAATATTCTACCCGGTCATCACAACTGGAGAAACGTGGTATGTCGAGCGTTGCCAGGGAGGAATAAAAGTCTCCAGTTGGCCTCAGAAAGCTGCCATTTGGGTGTGCATGTAGGTGGGGTAGGAGTCAGCAAACGGGTAGCACACGAGAAACGGTTGTTCGAGTACGCGTCAGAGCGAATGGACCACTCTCGATTGATGACGGGCAAGCTGGGCCGTGCAGGAGGAGAGGTCCGAATGGGAATACATGTGCGTGGAGGCTGAAAGGAATGTGGGTGCTCCTAGCATTTCTTTTTTCTCTGATCTTGCTACAGCTTGACACACCGCGCTTTCCTTTCTGCGACAGAATCTATTACCTCATCGAAGTTCGTCAAACGCTTTTCTACACGAAAAATCAAAATATCGCTGTCTAATACCGCGTAACCTGTTAATACATATAGTACCCGAGACTGGTGTGGTTTCTCGATCTGATTACAGCTCTCTTGTCACTGTCTGCTACGTAAAACAAAATAGGCTTTTCTAACACTGCAGAAATTGTAACACACACCAAACAAATGAGACCCTTTAGGCACAAATTGTCATTTTTATAACACGGCAGAATATAATTCACAAATACCGACATAAAATGCCTATTACGCCTACGACAAGCAAAAAATAGTTTCGTATTTCATTTATACGCTCCAGTTTCTCGAGCGCGAGACCGAAAAAGTATTAGTAAGAGATTTTTATACGAATTTGGAATTGCCATATTCTTTCCTAATTTGTGTGATGTCCCCGTTTCTTCTCCTCCCTCGTTCTAACAAACAATCTTGTCAGCACTAATTTTGGAACTATTCCTGCCGTTGTCAAAACTTATTCGCCGGTGAACTTACTAAGCCTGCCAGAATCACCAGTTTAGTTATCCCCGATTATTCTCGGGTTACGTGTCATTATGTGTTCGTACCACGCGTTTTCCGTGCAAACCTCGACACATCGCCTGAGACCGCACGGCTACCCCATGCGGCGTATGATTCAGTCAGAAATCCACTTACAGAGTATTCAAAAACCCGACAGGGATGCGCATCAAAATCGAATGAGTAAATCGATAGACCAACATGCGCTGGATGCTACGCACTTTGTGAAACAAGTTGCTCTCCTCCACAATATGAATTTGGCGTCCCTCCCTCCCTCCCACAGAGCTGGGCCCACTGCGCATGTGTGAATCTGGCAGGTTGGGCACGGCAGTAAAATGTTTCCCAGTAGCATCTAGCTGCTCGCTGCAACTGCTTACACAGCTGACAGCCACATTTCTGTAGCCAGAAATGGGAGAAGGTGCTACTCGAACGCCACTCAACTGCACGTGCGCAAGGAGCCCACTCTTAACTGCTAAAACGAATCTAATGTAAACAGTCGTGACGTCACCTCGTCAGAGGCAATTTGTTATGAAGCATTGCATAGACTTTCTAAAGCCTTTGACACATTTTGCTGTTGGCAAACGCTCATATTAGCACTGTGTTGTGTTGTATATGTCACGTTTCCTTTGCAATTTATGTTTTATTTCCCTTTTTTTCTCATTCACGTTTATTGTTGCAGTATTATTCTGCAGTAGCTGGATACGGCAATATCCTTTGTTAGAGTATAGATTCATACCAGGCAAAAATCACAAAAATTTAACTGAAAACTGAAACAACAAAAATTTCCCGGGTTTATCCCGGATCTTCCGGGTCGTATACACCCTGCTACATGTGAACCCCACCTGTCAATCCAGGGTTTGGAATTATGCATTACGCAATCACATGTTACGTGTCAGACTTCAGGAGTGCACAGGGATGAACAAGAAAAAGCAGAGTCTCAAACACCGAAGTGAAGGAAGGACAGAAGGTGAACGAAGAAAGGAAAAGGGAACGAAAAACAGTGGTGAGACTGCGCTTATGTCAGGTATGGACAATGAGGAACATTCCCGTAAACACCCCAGACATGTTCCCCAAAGGAGGGGACAAGGAACAACAAGAGGACAGACACGCAGAACGGAAGGGAAAAGATGCTGCAATGGCTGGGGCCCACTGGTAACCAAGCACGAACCCGCTAAAGAGTGGCGAGCTCCACGAGGTGTAACGTAACGGACTACTGAAACTACCGATACCACCGGCTGGCGAGGTGTGTGGTGCTGTCAATCAACTTGAAGGAGCAAGTGAACTTTAACCGCGTAAACATAAAGTGAAATAATATTTTGTTACAAAACTGTTGTTTTTTTTTGGGAAGGAGACCAGACAGCGAGGTCATCGGTCTTATCAGATTAGGGAAGGAAGTCGGCTGTGCCCTTTTAGAGGAACCATTCCAGCATTTGCCTGGAGTGATTTAGGGAAATGACAGAAAACCTAAGTCAGGATGGCCGGACGCAGGATTGAACCGTCGTCTTCCCGAATGTGAGTCCACTGACAAAACTGTTAATATGAGGACAATAATGAGGTATATGGCCACAGAACTATATTACAAACACTTAATTCTTCATGCCATGTTTTTCATATATCTATACGTGCGATATACAACCGAGGCTGGCAGTACTGCACAGTTTGTAAGCTCTGCGAACAGGAGCCAGTGGTTGACGGGTGTAGAGACAATGGGCAGTTGGCGTCGAGACGTCTTAATACGCGTGCTTTGAGAAGGTCAAGGATAGAGGGAACGAAATGATGTATTGGAAAAGCTGTTACATTGAAAATTGTTGAATATCATCACAATCAGCATTTATAAAATAAAAGTTGGAAGTTTAACTATGTGCCAGTTCTTACACAGCCGAATACACACCCTGGACCTCAAATTGATTTAACAAACAGCGGATGGCGAGATTCGTCACTGGACGACGACGACGTGCAACACTGACCAATAAAGGTAAGAAAGTTATATTACTCTAAATTCAATTTGTGATTATACACCTATCTTTCTCCATGTCTTCAACCCTGTATGTACTCGGAGTGAGCAGCGTGACGGGGACTTGTGGTCGACTAGGCACACCAGGGAGACCACACAGGTTTAAAATGATAATTTGTAGCTTGATATACTACTACTGATAATTAATATTTGTCCCCCAGAGAAAGAGGTCCATTACAGAGGGAATTTATGGATTGTGCGAGACGTGTGAGATTTACATTAGTAAAATATCGATGGAAGGAAGCCTCAATGTTTTATCAAACTATTACTTAACAGAAGTGTTTGAAAGGTGCTACTTACAAGGAGATAGGAAAGTAGAACTGTATGCTAACCTGATTTTTGTTTCCACTAACTGTAACACCTCTGCCACAACCTGTGGGCAGCTGGCCACCCCGTCTCACCAGTATTTCATCCTCCACACATCCAGAGAGTCCCGCGAGATCAGATCAGATTACATTAATTGTTCATTCTGTAGACCCATAAAAGAGGGAATCCTCCTGGGTGTGGAACATGTCAGATAAACACATTACAAAAATGTAATTAGAAAAACTTGAGTTCTATTAATTTTAATGATCCTCAGGCAATAAACAGTAAAGTTATGTACATGAATTCAATTTAAACTTCTAATATTTGCAGGTTTAATACTTACATCTGCTTTCATTAAATCCATCATTCAGACATTTGCTAGTTTGTTGGCCATTACAACCAAGTACTGTCAAAAATTAAAATAAAATATTCATTTCAGTGATCTACAGTTAAGAACAGTCAGATTATGTACAAGATTTAAAATTAAACTTCCACTATTTACAGACTTAAGACTTACGTCTGCTTTCCATACATCCATCATTCACACAGTAGGTAGTAACTTAGCTATTACAAACAAGTATTGTCAAAAATTAAAGTATAATAAATTTTCATTAAAATGGTCTACTGCACTTGTTGAGAAACTCACAGATGGAAAAGGAGGAGTTGGCCACCAAAAATTCTTTTAAATTATGTTTACATTGTGCCTTGTCTGAAACTAAACTCCTTATGGTTGCTGGTAAGTTACTCAAAATATGCGTTGCTGAATACTGGACTGCTTTCTGGGCAAGAGTAAGTGATTTTAAACCTTTATGTATGTTGTTCTTATACCTAGTATTTATGCTGTGAACTGAGCAGTTGGTTGGAAAAAGTGATGTATTATTTACAACAAACTTCATTAAGGAATAAATATACTGAGAAGCTGTGGTTAATATGCCCAATTCTTTGAATAGCTTTCGACATGATGCTCTTGTATTTACACAACTAATTACTCTTATTACACACTCCTGTACTCCAAAAATTTTTTTCTGTTTGTGGAGATACCCCAAAATATGATACCATATGATATAATGGAGTGAAAATAAGCAAAATATGCCCGTATTTTTATATTGATATCTCCTATGTCTGACATCATTCGCATTGCAAACACAGACTTGTTTAGGCACTTTAGCAGTTTGTTAGTATGTTGCTCCCAATTGAATTTATTATCAAGTTGTAATCCCAAGAATTTTACACTCTCAACTTCTATTTCCATGTTGTCATATTTTATACACACACCAGAAGGAAATCTCTTGGAAGTTCTTAACTGCATATAGGGGGTCTTTTCAAAGCTTAATGACAGTGAATTGGCTATGAACCACTTATTAATGTCAGTAAAAATTTGATTAGCTGCCCTTTCTAAATTTATATTTGATTAACTATTTATTGCAATGTTTGTATCATCTGCAAATAAGACCAACTTGGCATCTGGTAATGTAACAGATGACAGGTCATTGATATACACAAGAAACGGTAGTGGACCTAGTATGGAATCTTTGAGACCACCACATGTAATTTCTTCCCAGTCAGATGTCTGATTGCCTACTGCTGAAGTGTTACGTAATGACACCCTTTGTTTTCTATTGGTAAGATATGATTGAAACCACTTTGCAGCACTACCAGTGACGCCATACTATTTTAATTTACTTAAAAGAATGCTGAGATTCACACAGTCAAACGCCTTTGACAGGTCACAGAATATGCCAGTTGCCTCCAATTTGTTGTCCAATGAACTAAGGACATTTTTGCTGTAAGTGTAAATAGCTTTCTCAATATCAGAACCCTTAAGAAACCCAAACTGTGACTGACAGTGTGTGATTTTCGCTAAGGTGCTTAAGTAGACACTTTAACATAACCTTTTCAAAGTCTTTTGAAAAAGCTGGCAGAAGTGAGATCGGTCAGTAATTTCTTTGTCCACTTTCTTGTGGAGAGGTATAACTTCAGCATATTTAAGCCATTCTGGAATGTTCCTGTGATAAGTGATTGATTACACAAATAACTTGAGATATGACTAAGCTCACATGAATGCACTTATTAACTTTGTTAATACGTTATCATAACCACTAGAATGCTCTGATTTCAAAGACTTTATGATGGATTCTATTTCTTTGGGTGAAGTAAGTGTCAATTCCATTTTACTGAGATTGCTTGTGTGCACTGGTCTCGTATTCCTTTGCATTATTTACTGAACCTGACAACCCCATGCTATCAGTAACAGAGACAAAATACTTGTTTAGATGGTTTGCAACACAACATGCGTATGTTACCAGAGTTTCATTTATTTTTAGGGCTATTTGTTCCTTCTTATTTCTGGTTCTACCTGTCTCTGACTTAACTATATCCCATATTGTTTTTATTTTATTGCTGGATGTATTTATCTTCTTCTCATAATGCAGGTGTTTAGATTTCGGGATAACCTTCAGTATTTTGCAGTAATTTTTGCAATGAGCTATAATGCTAGTGTCAAAGGTGTCCCTACGTATCAGAGTTTGCTTTTTGTCTCACATGATATCTTTATCCCTTGTGTGATCCATGGTTTCTATTAGACTTCTGCTTAATTTGAGTTACCTTCAGGAGAAAACAATTTTCAAATAAGGTGCTAACTTTATTAATGAATGTTTTGTATTTTCCATTTGTGTCTTGGATGCTGTAAAAATCCATCAAATTAATTTCTTTGAGCAATCTCTTAAATTTCTCAGTTTTTGACTGTTTTGTTGGCCTTCTGTACTCAGTTCAGATAGATGTTTTACCCTGACAATTTTCAAAATTAATGTTACATGTAGCATGTCATGGTCAGATAGCCCATTTACTACAGGTTTTGTAATGTGGTTTAGTTGGCTAGAATTGTCTATAAATATATTATCAATGGCAGTCTTAGAACATTTGTATACCCTAGTTGGGAAATTTACAGTAGAAATTAAACTGAATGACAATGTAACTGATTTCAGTAACTGTTCACTGACAATGTTTTTCAGGACACCTATATTAGGATCACCAGCAACCACAAGTTCTTTGCTTTTCAATTTTAGATGAGATAATAAATCTTTAAGACCATTTATAAACAGGTTGAAATTTCATGAAGGTGCTCTGTATATGGCTACTATTATAAAGAACATATTATGAAATTCTATCTCTGTTGCACATGCTTCTAAGTGCTGCTCTAAACAAAATTTATTAACATCAATATTCTTAAATTTAAAACTTTTTAACAAACGTGGTAACTCCTCCTTTCTCCATCTTTTGTCTACAGAAGTAGGAGGCTAACTTAAATTCTGTAAGGTGTAACATATCTATACCAGTGGTCACACAATGTTCAGAGAGGCAGATTATATCAACAAGGCAATAGGCACTTTCCTAAATATGAGTAAAACCTTTGACACTGTGAATCATACCGTTTTTCTGTGTAAGCTATAAGAGTACGGGTTGACAGGACTAGCCTTGGAACTACTTACCTCCTATTTGAAAGACAGGAAACAGTGTGTAAAGCTAACTTATCAAAATGATCAGCTCCTAACAACCAAATCAAACTTCAGGACACTTCACTTCAATGTGGCTAGCCTCGAGGAAGCATACGAGGGCCTTTTCTGGTCCTCGTATATGTAAATAACTTATTTGAACCCCAAAATTGCACAGTTGTAAGCTATGCCGATGCCATATCCTTCATCAGCTGTGGCAGTGATATGCAGTCTGCAGCTAACAGTAGCGAGATCAGTTTCAATACTCTGTCCGCATACCTCACAGCAAACGAGCTTCTTGTAAATAAAGAAGAAACTGTGATAATGAAGTTCATCCTCAGTTATAATGCTGCCGTAACTGATACTGTATTTACATCCCCATTGGGTGTTGCAAATGCAAATTCACATAAATTTTTGGGCATCGTTGTTGATGACCACTTATCATGGGAAGACCATGTAGATAATATTTGCAAGAAAATCAGTAGAAACGTATCTACTGAAACGGGTCTCAGCCTTCTTGGACCACGATACCTTAAGGCAAATATATTTTGGGTTAATTCATCCGCACCTTCAGTATGGTATTGAGATATGGGGTGGGGCATCAGCAGTTCATATAAATAGACTTTTTAGATTACAAAAAAGGAAGTAAGAATGGTAGCCAAGGTAAAGAAGAGAGAGCCTTGTAGAGACATCTTTAGAAAATATAAAATTCTTACGGTGTACTATATGTATATACTGCAGGCAGTCATGTTCGTGAAACAAAATCCCGAATTTAATATGAGAAACAGTGATGTACACAACTATGATACACAGGGAAGGGAAAATTTTCATAGAATTGTGACAAATAAAAAGACAACTGACCACAGCCCACACAGAATGGGAGCAATTTTCTACAATGCACTACCCTGTGAACTCAAGAAAGTAAATCTAAATATGCTAAAGAGTAGACTGAAGCAATTATTAATAGAGAAGTGTTGTTACTCTATAGAGGACCAAGTTGTAGTGCCATCTTGGAAAACAGTGTATATGGACAATGTCTCCGATCTATCAGTGGTATAAAAGAATGTAATTGTACACTGTATTACGTGTACTGTACTATTATAAATATAAGCTAAATTGTGTTACACTATAGAAGAATCTACTTGTCATGCCCTTTTGAAAAATAATGTGTACAGACATGTGTCTGATCCATATGTTGTTATGAAAGAATGTAAATATTTTACTGTATATGTGTAATGTAATCTAAATTTTCCTGACAATGTCCGAAAACTGTTATATGGACAGAAAACAAATAAATAAATAAAAAACTGGGTTTGATGACTAATTCATCAATGCACATAAGTAGTTCATTAATTTTACTTCTAAGCCCTCAAATATTATGATGCACTAAAGGTAGTTGGCATTTCATATTTACCGAGACGAAATCGGGTGGAAATAAAATTTCTGCCAATCGCTGTAAATTTTTAACAGACAGCTGTGTTCACTGATCCAATGTGCCAGGATTATGCTGTTTGATTTCTTTATCAAACAGAAGGTTTGTTTCAATCTTAACTCCTCCAGTGTCAGTTCCTGTACCAACCTGTCTTTACGAGGCTCCTTTAGGAGATGGGGGTCATATTTGTCTGCAGCTGCCAATAGTTGTACCACAGACACGTAACGGACAAGGTGGTTCACAGCGGTGGTCTCTATGTCCAGTATGTGGACACAGTCACTGGCAGTTTCTGCTGTGTCATGCCACACCAGCACAGCTGTGACAACAGGGTTTATGGCAGCCAGTATTACACCGTGTGGCTCTATTTTACCACCTCCGGTACACAGCATTAACATCGGCACGTGTGCCCCACGCGAGGAGCTCCGACACCGCACCGATCGAGTTCCCTTTCCTCTCTGCCACACTCAGGCACCTGAAATTACAAGGGGAAAAAGAAAAAAAAACACATTAAAAGCTGCCCAATTTCCGATACAGTCACTTCACACTACTCGGTACAGCCACCGACTATTTACGATGATTACACTTCAATTTTACACGTATGATATTCTTCATACAAGTAAAATTAAAGTCACAAAGCAAATTACACAGGTCCTGATGATTCTGGAGCTAGATGACAATCCACTGTAAAGACCACTGTCACCACAAATCTAAAAATCCTCCAGTTTTACAAGAAAGGTAAATGTACATACCATATTCAACATGTATAATTCTCCGGCTTAAGGCACAAGCCGTTCAGAACGTTATTAAACAAGAAATGGAAACAGCAAAGCTAATAAAACTGACACAAAGACAATAGCTCGGCCAAAAACAGTGAAAATTCAAATGACTGGCCAAAAAAGACACGATTACTTCAACATGGTGGCAAGCAATGGACCCAGTAATAAACTGACAATTGCAGATGTGTTGATGCATTAGTTTTACTTTTAACACAGGGTATGCACTGTCAACAGTTCATCTCAAAATGACATTGAGCAACTAAAGTATTGCAATTCTGACAGTCGTAATGGGGTTCGTAGCAGATTTAAAATGTTGTGGAGGTTGCTAGGACTAATGTTAAGGTGTGTCCAGTATGACTGTAGGCATAACTAACAGGCCATAGTATCATGTAATGACAGCCACTTGTAAGTCTTTTGAAAAGATTGTTTGAGAACGGCTTGTGATAGAACACACACTCGTTCACCGAGCAGAAACTTAACTGTCTGGCTCTTGTACAGCATTCTTCACACCCATTCGTAATGGGTCGACACGGAAAATAAATGTTACATTAACAACTTATCGTATTTCGTGTAAATCAATATGTCAAGAAATTAAGAATCAGAAACAGGGTCCCAAACATTCCTTGTGAGCTAAGCAAGTCCATTTTATGGTAACAGCATTGCAGGTCTACACTGATCTTGATTCTGCACAAACTTACCAAGCACTTTGGTACAGGCTGTTCCAAACTTAGATACATCTCTGTTCCCATCACATTTACTCCGTAATGCTGTTTGTTACCACTGACAGTAAGTTTCTGCTTAACGATGACAGTCGAAATCACAGTGCAAGACAATTTCCACAGAGGCTGTGCCTGTTTCTAACGTTCACAGTGCAGAAAGACCTCAGACACACTCCCATCACACGTAAAGCAAGCAATCTGGAATACCTCCCGGTTCAGACGAACACCAGATACGTGCCTCGTCACTCTTCACACAAATTACCCAAATATCTAGAGTCAGGGACTGGAAAGTTGTGTTAGCTACACGGCAAGTAGCAATGTTCACTGTAAACCTTCTCAACCAATAACAACATATTGTGGAAAGGACTGTTTAATGATACAGGTACATACTTCAAGGAATACCATTGTAATGAAGTAAATACTAAGCTGCCAACAGCACACGAATGGCTGCTATTTAACGGAAGTGAGCAGACAGCAGTAGCAGCTTTCTGTCCAGTTCACTCATTCATATTTAGTCGGCATACTGCGAACAGTGAGTGTTACCTGCCAGGATAGCCGAGAGCGCTAACTCGCCGCTTCCTCGGCTCGGCCGGCCCCGGATCGAATCCGCCCGGCAGATTAACGACGACTGCCCATGTGCCGGCCAGCCCGGATGTGGTTTTTAGGCGGGTTGCCACATCCTCCTAGATGAATACCGGGCCGGTCCCCACGTCCCCCCTCAGTTACACGACTCGCAGACATTTGAAACGCATTCACACTATTTCACGATTTACACTAGAAGCAGACAGCCGGGATCCACTAATTCCATCCCGGGCGGTACGGGGTGGCGGTAGGGGGCATCCGGCCACCCCTTAACCGTGCCAAATCCGTACTTAACCCTGCCGACCGGTAGAGAAAGAAAGAAGAAAGACTGCGAACAGTGAGTGTTATTAATGCAGTACACACTCAACTTTCTATGATTTGCTTGTCTCATTACTGTATACAATGGGAATTGACAGACTTTGAATGTGGAGGGGTAGTCAGATCTAGAGAGCCTGTCTGTATAGGGAGAGAGTGGCCAACCGGACGATACGGCAGCCATTTTTCTGCCAAACTGTAAGCGGGACTTTTGAATGGCCAGTAGTGGAGTACACACTCACCGAATCAAAAGCACAAGACAAAGACAATATGGCAAAGTCATTCGTTAAATGCCTTTTTTTACAGCTATAACATACTCATAGTAGCCAACTACGTACAGCACAGGAAAATGTGATACAGTGGTTGTAAAAATTATTCGTTATTTGCATTTATCTCCTTTAAAATTCGTTTACTAGACATATTGCAATGAAAGTAACGTAAATAAAAAAAATATAGTGTATAGCATTTGTTTTGTATTGGAACTGCACAACGCTAACTATTTAATTTACCTGTATTACGGGAGATGAATGAAAGTCGTAAGCAGTTGTTTACTTGTGACATGCAAAAAGTGTGAGTCGTATTAGTACTTCTTGTCACGTCTTCAAACTTTTTGCATGTCACAAGTGAACAACTGGAATACCTCTCTTAGATAACAAACGAAAAAGATTACAAAAATCAGGTAATGTTAAATGTAGGCTACTGTAATAACGACCAAATATAATATAACAAGAAAACTACCGTATCCCTTCTACCCCACAGTAAGTAGGCCTATTAAAAATTGTCTTCAAGAGTACCTACAATTATTTATCACGAATAATGTTTCAGCAACCACGATTACTGTGGAAAACGTGCTTACAACTTGCCTGCATCAAAAGGTCAGGCAATAATACTGAATCCAAAATATAGCCTAGTGTTCCGATTCGGAACGAAATAAAGTTTGACGCTATAAAGTCTAATGAGCACGGCACAACAATTACAGGAACTTTCCGTTTCCAGCAAGGACTGTCAGATATTGGCTTCAGAAAAGCTTGTGATGCTACCAGTATGCACGCAAATGCTAATTACGTACTCACGAGTTCCTCTGCTGACAGCGTGACATTGCCTGCAGCACTTCTGCTGGGCTCGTGTCCGTATCGGTTGGACCCTAGACTGGTGGACTAGCCTGGTCAGACAGGTCCAGCTTTCTGTTGGTAAAAGCTGACTGTAGGGTTCGAATGTGGCACACACCCCACGAAGCCGTGGACCCGAGCAACCCGGTGGTGGCTGCATAGTGGTGTTTGCTGTATTTTCATAAGATGGAAACCGATCATTAAAAATACTTACGTTTGGCTACTTAGATCATTGCAGCCATTTGTGGACTTCAGAGTTGCCGCAAGTGAAATTCCCTGATATTTCCGCGACTTCCACACAAGTTTTAGCATTTACCCCTGACAAATTCTGAGATCTCAGTGGTAAGTAAAGACCTAAGTTGACAAAAAGTTTAAGGACTTCTGTATTTCTCCTGCAAAAATCTTAAGTACTAACACAAAAATCTTTTGTAATGAACTACTTTTAGATGCAGACAGCAAGCCAAATGGTATGTGTGTTTCATTAAGACCACTTATTTTATTTCAATAACATGAAATACATTTGGTGAGAAAAATAGGCATTTCCTTGGAATTGCAAGATAGATTTAAAATACCTTCACTGATTTCAGAAAGAACCTCACGTGTCTAAAGAAGTGTATAACATGGGGAAGAGTTGTGTAAACCAACAATTGTCAGTTATTACACACTGTTATGTCTATTATTTTACAGGGATTGTGTGATTTTTTCGAGAAATAAATGAGTAAATAGCATACAAACTTCCAGTGACTGCCACATTTTCTTTTTCTTACCATCCATATTTTCTAATATTTAAACTACTTTTGAGGTGCCAAAATGTACTATAATAAGTAAAATATCTACGAAACACTGCACTGTACAATGCACTCGGGGTGAGAGAGCCTCAATTCCCGAACTCCACCGCCCGCGGCCTCCGGCCTGCCGAGGAGCACCGCAGTTCTAGGTCCACGGATGAACCGCGAAAATCCACCACATTGTGCCACACACGAACAGACCCAGCCTGTGCGTAGTTCGGTGAGACCAGATCCGACAGGCAGGGCTCACACATTACGGGGAAACGGTGGGCTTCAGAGCGGCAGCCCCGATCCGTTAGAGATACCCGCAGAAACGGCCTGCAGTTTTGGCCCGTTGTCAAAGTCCACTCGTGTGGCCAACTATTCACACGTCACAGAGACAGTGTCGAAGTGAGACTGCAGTGGTCAACCCGTGCTGCAGAACTTGCACAAATACTCAGAATCAGTACTAATGAGGATAGGGGGAACTCACCGTAAAGACGACTGCTGAGCCGCTTACAGTCACGTAGAAAAGACAACCACACCCTCTCAATTAAATTTTTAACCATATACTTTTTCAGAAACGAGAGCGTGCACACATCCAGGCAACTCGTGCACGCACGACCGCCGTCTCTGGCCGCCGCGTCGACAATCTCAGAATCGGATCCAAACGAAGCACTCCTCACGCTTCCCTGCCTCTCGTCAGCAGCTGCTAGGCTAGTGACAAGAAGGGGTGCAAGCACTGACTGCAAGCCAAGGGGAGTGGTAAGAAGGGGAGAAGCCGTAAGAACTAGGGAGAAGGGAAGTGGCACCCAGCCAGTGACAATGCTTGATATCTCAGTAAACAAATCATTTCATCTACTGAGACAAAAACTAAATTTTCCACTGTTTTTTTTTTCAGATTTAACTCATTTTCCTGACATTTGAAATTCTCTGATTTCCAGAACTTGTGGTAACCCTGTTGACAGTCCCAAACAATGGTGGAATTTTTATGGATGACAATGCATCACGTCATCAGGCTACAGTTGTTATGGACAATCCGAGGAAATAATTTGACCATTCAAACTGTCCAGTAGGAATCCCATCAGAGATTTATGGAATCTAATCGAGAGGTCAGTTCGTGCACAATCCAGCAACAAAAACACTTTCACAATAATGGACAGCAATAGAGGCAGCACGGTTCAATATTTCCACAGGGGACTTTGAACAACTTGTCGAGACAACGCCACTTCGAGTTGCTACAACTGTGCTCGGCAAAAGGTCCGACACGATATTAGGGGGTCTCCCACAACCGGCCTCCGTATATGCTTTCACTATTGTTACATCTCCCAAAGTTTTCCATCTTGGTAAATTATTCAAACCACACATGCATGAATTCCATTTATAATACAATTTGCATTACAAATAAACTGCACAATACAAGTAAATTATATTAGATATAAGACAAGTCCCTGTAGAATATTTTGATTCCTGTCAAACACACAGCTCAACAACGAACTATACAACATACTTGAGATGTCTACAAAGCTCTACGCCTAACTGGTACTGGAGAGGAGAATACTGTATCTCACCTCACACAAACTAGTCGGTAGTAAAACTTAACATCCGGTCTGTCAATCTTGAATAACAACTCAGAATGGAATGAAATTTTAACAGTTACAGGTAACTTAATTGTATCAGATTCGACTGATATATCCCGAATATTATAAAAGGAGCACAACCAACATGTTTAAGAGAGCCATATTCTCAACCAGCAAGCACATAAATTGTTCTAACAAAGTGAACATAAAGTCAATAAAATGTCCTCTTGTACCTCGGACCCAGTAAAACCTCTCAATACTCGCGTAACCAAAGTGATGCGGTGTACTACAGTAGACTGTGACAAATTGTATTTGTATAGACCAGTAGCAAACAGGGAGATGTGAAGAAACATTGCCTGCAGAAAGTGGGAATGACCTCCACAGATAGACAGCAGCCTGCGCCAGAGACTACCTGGTTTGTGTTTGCAGTACACAGCGGATAAATGAACATAGGGGGTACTGAATTTAATTCACGAAAGGAAAAACACAGAAATAAAGCATATGAAAGGGGTAAAAAAGACAGAAAATGCCAAACAACTAAGAAGGAATGGCTAGAGGACAGATGCAATTGTGCAGAAACATGCTTGTCTAGGGAAATGATAAATTACACCTACAGAAATCTTAAAGACCCCAAAATTGAGAAAAGAGAAGCATCTGTATAAATATTAAGAGCTCAGACGGCAAACCATTACCGGTCAAAGATGGGAAGACTGGTCAGTGCAGGGCATATATACACAGTTTATGTCAGGAGACAAAACTACAAGATAATACTGTTAACCCAAAAGAGGAAGTAGGTAAGCATGAAGTAGGAACCTTGATACTTCAAGAATTTCACAGAGCACTGGAAGACCTAGGCTGAAGTAAGTGCACAGGAGTAGATCACGTCTCCTCTGAATTACTGGCAGCCTTAGGAAAACCAGTAAGAGATAGCAAACTGCAACAAAAATAAAGCTAACTAACCTAAGGACATCGTAAACATCCATGCCCGAGGCAGAATTCGAACCTGCGACCATAGCAGTCGCGCAGTTACAGACTGAAGTGCCTAGAACCACTTGGCCACAGAGGCCAGTAGCAAGCTGGAACAATTCCATCTGTTATGACTTCAGCTCCTGAAAATATCTGGATTTTCCCCCCTTTGTGAATTTCTCAAATTTTGTACTTTCTCTAAATAGTATACATGTGGAAGGTGTTCGGGTTCTCCAAAACATCAAATCATTTACCTCTTAGATTGATTGTTCAAGATAATATTTTCAATGTGCTTATTCTAATACTGGTCATAGCTTTACTGAGACCTCAGTTAAACACAGACGAAAATTCTAATACATAACATAAGAAAAACAAACTAATGTATTCCTGGGTACAGTGATAACATTAGGTTTAAGGACTAGCAGTTCAACTTCTAAGTAGGCCTAACGTTTCCCATATTCTGTTAGACTCATTAATTTACAAGATATTCAATATCAGAAATAGCTGCATCTTCACTTGCAGACATTGCCTTGGGGCTTATAAAACTCCAACCTTTGTCTTCATTTCTTTAGGCCAGAATTTTATGCACTAGTTCACATACTTCATTAATTGATACATTAAGATCCCTAAATTGCCATATTATTCATAATTTAAACTGCTGTCAGTTGTTATAGCCCATTGTTTTCTTCAATCCAAAGATTGGTTTGATGCAGCTCTCCATGCTACTCTATCCTGTGCAAGCCTCTCCATCTCTGAGTAATTACTACAACCTACATTATTCTCAATCTGCTTAATGTATTTGTCACTGTCTCCCTCCACAATTTTTACCCACCATGCTTCCCTTCAGTAGTAAATTGGTGATCCCTTGATGCCTCAGAATGTTCATACCAACTTATCCCTTCTTCTAGTCAATTTGTGCCACAAATTCCTCTTCTCCCCAATTCTATTCAGTACCTCCTCATTAGTTATGTGATCTACCCATCTAATCTTCAACATTCTTCTGTAGCATAACATTTCGAAAGCTTCTTTCTCTTCTTGTCTATACTGTTTATCGTCCATGTTTCACATCCATACATGGACTACACTCCATACAAATACTTTCAGAGAGCACTTCCTGACAAATCTAAACTCGTTAACAAATTTTGATTTTTTTGTCCTCAAATGGGCAGAAATGGAGCACTAAGCAACAAAAATAACTGCTACTAGTTCCTATGCTATCAGCAGATTTTCATAATCATTAGATATTTAATGTAATTGTGTCAAACAACAATATGCGTACACACATAGTAGTATGTATAAAAAAAATTATGCATCAGTAGGCAACAGGAACAACATTGCAACTTTCATGCATTCACCCCATAACACTGTTTACAGTGCCTGGGTTGTTGACAGTAAAGCCGGATTCACATGCAACACAAGTATTGAGACAGCTAGTGGCATACTGCAGTTGCAAGTGAAAACTCCCACTTTCTGTGGTGTAACTTTTCTTGTGCCACAAAAGTTCAACTTGGTTGTATATTGTTACCCCAACTTCCTTCTACCACTGCTCCCTGGTGGCTGTACTTTGAAACACAAGCTTTGTCACAGTTTGCATGGAGCAATTATGAAGTACTTCATTTGACTTCAATGTGTTCCCATTTTATTACTGAAAAAAAAAAAAAAAAAGTTAGAGAACAGTGGCCAGTAGGTTCTGGAACGAGAACAGTAGGACAGAACTGTGTGTGTGGGCACGTGCATAGAGGGGACAGGGGGGGAGGCATCTGCAATATCTGCAAACCAATAACGTAGGCCTATCCCACAATCTTCAAAGATGTTGGGTGGATAAATAAAGTTAATTTGTAGCCAAAAAAGTGAGTCATATAAACCGAGACCAGCCACTGGATAAGTTGTGGATTATTTGTGTGAAATAGCTGCTGTTAAACTAAAGATTAATTATTTTAAATGCTCACATCAACAAATGAAATGAGATCCTAAACTCTTAGAAGAGTGCCAACGTCTGCAGATGATACTTACATACCAGCTGTTCATTATGTTGCCACAGCAGACAGAATTCTAATTTTCGAGCATTATTCCTGTTATAAAAAATGTGTTTGGGGCTCCTGACTTATTTCTGGATCTAACATTTGGGTTTGTGTTCCATGTATTTACCATAAATTGTCACAACTATAATGTCATAACATGTCATAACATGCACTGTAAGTTTAATATCGATCCATATGATTTCAGTTTGCAACAGTAATATTTTGAATCAAGTTTACACATTCAAAGCATCAATGCGAGAAGTACACTAAGAAGGATCACAAATTTCTTGCAAAAATAATAAAATACAATTATTTGTATCCACCAGAACTAGACAATAAGTTACTTCAGGACAATTTCAAAATTTATAAAAAAAATTGGTAAGAATCTGCGAAGCCAAGAATATGCACAACTGGCAATTTAAATTTATTTCTGGAGAAGAATACTAAGGCATGTGATAAATCACTGCCAATCTATAAATAACCAACAAACACCATTCTGTACATATAATACAAAGACAAACCTAGAAATAGCATGAAGCCTAGAGAAGGTGCCAGATAGGTGTGGAAATGTCTTGTCATAGAAAAACATTGTTTTTCACAGAAAGCAGATCAGTAAAAGAACCATTTATTCTGCTAAAGCTGTCAACAAATTTGAAGAAAAAATATATTTTTGCACTGCTGATCACATTCAACTGTTTACTCATCCTCAAAGGACACTAACATGTGTTCATATGTTTAGTATTACACGGTCTTATAAAGCACCATAAAAACAAATCAGAAATCACAAAATACTGAAAGCATCAATTTTATAAACCATACTAAAAAACCATTCAGCCTGACGTGGACATTCTGATTTCTAGATTCACAATGAAGAACAGTTCATTTTACCTGATTAATAAAAGCCGAATATCTTTAGCTAACAGACAAAATTAACTTTAATGTTCTGCAAGACGATTAATGTTTGATTTGCAAATAAGGTGGAAATAAAACGAAACCAGAAAACAAACTAGTAGTCAAGCACAATTACCCCAGTCACAGAAGACCATTGTTTTCATATGAAGTGAAGCTCTACGGAAAATAAAAACAGAAAACAGCAACATCACAAAATCAAGATAGCTCACCTGCTCACTCAACTCAGCAGACAAACTGCATTTCTACATCTGTTAACTCTTAACTAGGCACGTACATACAAACGAGAATTGCACTGTACAAAATGTATGCGCCACAGCCCGTCTTTCTCTTAGGCCTCGATGTATGTAAATTACATTACTGGCCAGTAGCAGCCTTACGTCTTTTCAGATGTACGATATTGGTGAAGTGCTTGTTACATTTAAACATTTGTTTGGTGTTAGCTGACACAGGACATGGGATGTTAGGATAGACTAGCACGGAGAGTTGCATCAAACCAGTCTATGGATCTGAAGACATACATCTCGCTCCAGAAGTTAATGCAGCACATTTTACATCATCACAGACTGCCATAGTTATGGGATAACACTTGCTGAACTGACACACATCACATATTCGACTATAATTCTCGAATCGAGAACTTCACAACATATCTGCTACACTTTGGCACAATCACCATAAATCCAACCCCCGTTCCCTATCTCCAATAGTACAATTTACTACAATCACCAAAAATTTAAATCGTCTAAAAAGCAGATGTAACGGTGGACAAGGAATGTTATACCATATCCTGCACTACAGCGCATTTAAAATTAGTTGCAGCTTGACGTTTGGCTGACCAGAGGGGGACACGACGCCGTTTTCCAGGTAACACCAATGGCGAGGCGGTTTTCCCTGCCGTGCCGGCAGCAGTCCGGCTGGTAAAGTGCCCCGGTTGCCAAAGCACAAGTAAAAAGTATTGAATGGCATCACACAGTAGATTCAGCAGTGTCAGCTCTTATTAAGTCTTATTTTATGGCACTGAAATGTTGTGTAGTCCTGTATTCTGAAGAAGTGTTTTGTATTTAAATTATAATAAATAGACACCCTAGCTGCAAAGAGGCGTTGATATATTTCATTGGGGACATGTTGAAAAATGTGTGCCCCGACCGGGACTCGAACCCGGGATCTCCTGCTTACATGGCAGACGCTCTATCCACCAGAGCCACTGAGGGCACAGAGGATAGTGCACCTGCAAGGACTTATCCCTTGCACGCTCCTCAGGAGACCCACATTCACAACATGTCCACACGAATGCAGTGGTGTGGACATGTTGGGAATGTGAGTCACTGTTCACCGGTCAGGAAACACTGTGCTGCAAAACATTCCTCGGAATGACAACAGTAATGGGCAGAATGCCATACCACACTGCTGTTATGCATAAATCTCCAATAATGCAGTGGAGGGAAGGGATGTTTTGCTCTGTGTACAAAGAAATGTTGCCCGAGATAAAGTTGAACGTAACATGTATAAAGCAAAGTTAATGGAACTCTTAGTGCAGTATAAGTCAAAACTTCACACTACCAGGTCGACGAACTGGCTAAACGTGAAGGGCGTAGTTTAATCGGGCACCCTCCGTATCGTGCCCGTGTAAATCCGACAGAGTATATGGGCCTAAGTGAAAAGTACACTGGCAAAAAGCAACAGGAAGTGTACGCTCACTGACATTGAAATGCTGACAAAAGAAGCCACTGCAAATGTTACACAACAGGACTGGTCTTGAGATGTCAGCCATACCAAGGAGGTAGTTGAGGGAACACTGATTCATGAAGGACTGTGGCAAGCTTTGAGGAATACGTAACTTCTCTTGTTGCCCTGTTAAAATCTGCTTCTTTTGTCAAAACATACCAGAGTGTAGAAATATTCATGTCACTAACTTTCTAATGCATTTGAAATTGTGACAGAATCCTGAGGTAGTGAATTATTAAACTAACAACTGAGTGCAAATCAGGTCAATAGTTAATGAAACAGCCCATGCTCAGTATAAAAATAAACAGTAACCTCTTCAGCTATACTGTTGCAAAAACAGCAGTTCTCGTTTCACCAGCTATCAATGGCCCTAAGTAATTACATTACATCACTGAAAAATCTGTAGTCGCTTTAATATCGTGGTAGATATGGATGTTTTGCATATTAATCATATGGCAAAACACTCATCTTTGCGTGCTGTCATTTGCCAAAATCTTGAGATATGAGGAATTTGTGAATATTTCATTCTACTTTTTTCCACCGACACCTGAGTTCGTGACTGAGTACTTTACATATATTGCATTTCCAGACAGCTTTCCTTCAAAATTTAAGAATTAATTCAATATATTGTCTACATTTAATACGTAGCAACACGCAACCTAACACACACAAAAAACAATTTCATTGCGGCACCTATTTTTCGCTGCAAACTAAGGATTTCTCTCTGGAGTTTACCTACTATGGGTATATCACAATAATTATGCCACCAACAAAATGATAGGGGGTTCACCATGAAGCCGATGAATTAAACTACAAGATATGCGAGAATCAGTTTTTTGTTACAGAATAGTTTCTTTAAAGTAATTTTAGAAAAATCGCAGATCCATCGGTTTGCTGTTCATACAAGTCAAGCGAGTCTGCCAGGTTCCACACTGAGAAGGCCTGACAATATACTGTCGTCACCTGCCGATGTGCCCCGCACATGCTGGCAAATGCGCCTCCCTCCTCCACTCACTCTGTACTGAACTGTCAAAAGCCGCAACTCATTTTAAACGCACTGTAACTCTTCCCCAGACAACAACAAACTGACTGCAGACAATCACATACCAGCAACACAATGCTAGCAGCTGGTATCACCTGCAATCTGTCAATGTCTCAGCTCCAACAAATGAGCCATTTACCAACCAACTTCAATAAGTATTTCTACCAACACCATTACATCGAGGTCTACAGTGAACAGCTACATTGACCAATAGGGGCAACAAACTGACTGCAGACAATCACATAACAGCCTCATACCAGCAACACAATGCTAGCAGCTGGTATGACCTGCAATCTGTCAATGTCTCAGCTCCAACAAATGAGCCATTTACCAACCAATTTCAATAAGTATTTCTACCAACACCATTACATCGAGGTCTACAGTGACCAATAGGGACAATGGCAGTTGATCTGTGGATATCAAACAATGACAAAAGGGTGAAATTTACTAATCTTATTCTGAGACACAGATCCTGCTAACTAAATATCTGCTATATTAGGGAATACATTTTTGATTAATTCCAAATGTTTTACATATGTGTCCTCAATTCTTGTTACATTACAATTCCTGCTCAACTTCAAGTAGGACCTACTTACATTTGCACTTTCTAATCTGTTACCTCATATGTTACTATATCAGTAGCAAAACATAGCAGGGACATTTGGTTCCCACAAGAGTTGTGAATCTTAGTACAGTGAGATTATATCAGGCGAAAAGGGATGTGAGTAGACTGTGGCCTAACTGTAGAATATGTACCATTTTTATACTACCTGAATAACTACGAATTTCAACAAAGTTCTCACTACAAGTAACCATTCTTAAACAAAACCTAGCACACATGGGACACTACCACATCCTGCCCCCCCCCCCACCCCTCAATCCAGCAACACCGCACAGACATATTCGTGGTAGTAATAATACTAGTAGTAACAGAATAATCTGTAGTCTAGCCAAATGTTTTTGTTCGTGCCATATTTAACACATTTTTCGTTACAAAAGAGTAAATTGCAAATTCAGGAAACCCATATTAAACACTGGATATGGCTTGACGAATATTTTTACGCATAACACGGGTCGACAGAAGCGTCCGATCCCACGCGTTGGCTTTGACCCGTGACGTAAGGGTGTTGTGTGTGACGTCATGACGGCGCGGAGTTTGGTTTGAGTGTGGCTGTCTCCAGTTCTGTTTTATCTTATTTTATTTACTTTTCTGATCTGTTCGTTCTATCCCGTGAGATTTTTTTTTTTAAGACAAAAAGCACTAATCAGCTACTGAAGCATCTTTATCTTCTAAGGGTTGCAGGGGTTACGACCCCTGGGGAGGTGGGTGGGTATTCATGCATGGCTCTCTTCACTTACACGTTGTAGCTACGCAAGGCGTCTAAATTTGTTTATATTTAGTTTGCCCCCCACCCAAAACACCCCATTTCCCGCGCTTGTCCCGTTAGTGTCATTAGGCTGCTTGTGGAAAGTGTGTGTGTCTGTTTTTGTTTCCGCCATATTTGTGAGGTCATGGGTCACAGCAGACGGGCGGGGTCGGACGCTTCCGTATTTCCCATAACACGTACACACACTGCACAAACTACAAAAATTCAATGGAGTCCATTACATAACATTTACTATTATTGTCTGTCTTATGAAACAAAAACTATTTATGAAAGCAATGCCTTACTGTAAACGCATTACAGCTAACTTCATTCTGGGGTCAACAGAAGCGTCCGATCTTACCCATCGGCTTTGACCCGTGACGTAAGCGTGTTGTGGTGTGTGACGTCATTATGGCGCGGAGTTTGATTTGCGATTGTGGCGTGTTTGTAGATGTCTTGTTTTTGTTTGTCGTGCTCTCTGGTGGTGTGTTCATGGTTTTCGTTTGTTTCGTTTGTTTCGTGTGGTGGGGTCAGTTTTCTGTTGCTCAGGAGTTGGATTTGAAGCGGAATTTCTATTAGTGAGTTTATGGTTAATTTAATGCTCATTGCTGTACGTCGGGTGAGTTTGTTATTGAGTGTATTTGGTTGTGGTTTTTTGTTCAGGAATGGATATGAAAGACCGCCTTAACAGTGTTCGGTTGAGGGCGATGATGGGGGAGACAGCTTTAGAGCTGATTAAATTTCTTCAGCTATTTGGCTTAATTGCCGAGGTCGTGAAGTGCGGTGTGTGCCGTGAACCTATGAAATTGGTTAAAGTTCCGGACTCTCGGACCAGGGACGGATACATGTGGTGTTGCCGGAAAGATGGCGTATGGCGTTCTGTAAGGCGTGGTACCTGGTTCGAGAAGTCTAGATTGGCCATGCGTGAGATTGTGCTTATTACGTATTATTTTTGTTATAGTTGCGGGCAGAGTTTTTGCGCGTTTGAGACTGGTGTGAGTGAGAGGACTGTTTTAGACTGGTATTCCTTTTGTCGTGAGGTGTGTTCCGAATTTATTAAGTACAGGGGTAAGTTGGGTGGGCATGGGGTGCTTGTGGAGGTGGATGAATCGCAGTTTGGTAAAAGGAAGTATGGGAGGGGGAAGTCTGTGGCTGGTCTTTGGGTGTGGGGGGCTGTTGTTCAGGGGGGTGGGGGTACTGAATGTGTTTTTAGGGTTGTGGAGGGGAGGTCGAAGCCTGAATTAGTGGGGTTAATTGAGGAGTATGAGAGCCGGGGTCCACAGTAGTTTCAGATGCGTTTTCTTCATATAGGGGGTTGGGTGAGAGGGGATTTAATCATTTAGTAGTGAACCACAGTCTAGAGTTTAAGAATTATGATACTGGGGCTTGCACTAACACAATTGAGGGGATGTGGGGAGCGGTTAAGTCAGTTCTTGGGAGGGGGAAGAGGCGCTCTTCCAACCTTCAGTCTCATTTAGATGAGTACTGTTGGCGGAAGAGTGTCCCAGAGGGCTATTGCATTCTTCGGGTTTTTTTAAGGGCTGTGGGTAAAATGTATAGACCGAAAGTGGTTAGTTAGGGTGGGCTGGGTAGGTGGGTGGGTGGTTTATTTTGTTGTATAGTGTTTGTGTGTTGTATTTTGGAGTTGTGGGGGAGGGGGTTGACGTTTGGGTGGGTTGGGTTTTTATTTTAGTTCAGTATTTTTTCGTTGGTGTGTGTGTGTGTGTGTGTTTTTGTATGTGTGTGTGTGTGTGTGTGTGTGTGTGTGTGTGTGTGTGCGTGCGTGCGTGTGTGCATTTGTGTGTGATTGTGGTGGCCAATCTAGTTTGTGGAGCTGGAACTTTTTTGAGGTAAGTTCCGTTTTTTTTTTTGGTTATTTATGTATGTTTTGTGTATTGGGTATAGGTTGGAAACATCCGATCTCACGCGTCGGCTTTGACCCGTGACGTAAGGGACCTACACATTGATCTGTAGCATAGCCCTGAATACGAGGTTAGGTTGGGAGTTTTTTTTTGGAATGCGGCCGCGGCAGCGGCCGCCTATGATTCGAAAATATTGATTTGACACTAATGAACATGTATACGTAATATGAAGCAATTTGATGAACATATTGATCTGTAGCGTAGCCCACTTGAGGTTAGGTTGGGAGTTTTTTTTTTGGAATGCGGCCGCGGCAGCGGCCGCCTATGATTCGAAAATATTGATTTGACACTAATGAACATGTATACGTAATATGAAGCAATTTGATGAACATATTGATCTGTAGCGTAGCCCACTTGAGGTTAGGTTGGGAGTTTTTTTTTGGAATGCGGCCGCGGCAGCGGCCGCCTATGATTCGAAAATATTGATTTGACACTAATGAAGCCTGTGGGGGGATGGGGGGGGCACTGCAGACTCCCCCCACCGCATAACGACACATGATGATCAAATTTTGAAAAAAAATGAAAAATTTTTTCCGTACCTGCTAAACTGCATAAGTGCCGATGTATGTAGGTGTAAGGGAAGCTTTCGTTTCTTAGTTTTCTATTGGGGGATGTGATCGGTAGGTTCTGTTGAGCTATATAGGTTAAGGGAAGTGTCCGATTATGGATAGGAATGTGTTTTTTGGTATTTGGTCAGTTTTGTGATGTTGATTTATTTCGTTGTTTTGCGTGGTTTTGAATGGCGGTCGGTGGCTACATTTCTGTATATTTAGTTTCTCCGCACCCAAAAACCCCTAATTTCCCACGCTTGTCCCGTTACAGTCATTAGGCTTTTTGTGAAACTTGTGTATTTCAGTGTTTACAATACGTATGCGATGTTTTTTTATCCGCCATATTGGAATTGTTTATAGTCGTTTCCGCGGTATTTGTGACGTCATGGGTCAAAGCCGACGGGTAAGATCGGACGCTTCTGTATTTCCTCATTCTGTACATGAATAAATGAATTCTTAATCTTTACGAAAATCCGCCTAGTTCACATATTCAACCTCATTTCCGCTTAAGCGAAATTGAAGACCACATGCTGTTCGAAACCACTTGGCTGTAAAATTAATGATACCGATTACAAGTTTGCAAGGAAGGCCAACAAAATAACTATTGTTACCTACAAAAAAAATTGCATCAATATTACCTTTTCCGTATCCTACTATCAGGACGCACAACTTCCTTGAGCTGACATACATCACATCATCTATAGTAACTATTACGAGCGACAAAGCGCAAACACACTGTCTCGTTAACGTACCATAATCTTGCAGCGGACGAATCTATAATGTATTTCATGCAGAATACTAAAGTAAGTTCTCGCATCAGAGAAAAATCCTTTGTAGTACGACTACAAAAATTAGGACTCAACTGTTTCAATGACTGACGAACTCAACCACCAGACAAATGAACGGCAAACAGTAACTAATTTTCGGCTAGTCAAACCGAGTCCCAGAATACAAATGAACACCGATGACTATGAAATGACAGCAGTGCCTGCAGCACCGCGAATTGCTTCAACTTCTTTCCGGTATGGTCGAACTTATAGGTACGTCTTTGGTTCTTTGTTGCGGCCTAACTCTTAGTTTTTATTGGAATTTGCGCAGCTGAATAAGTATTAAGGAGAAAAAAAGGACATTTTACTAATAACTATATTTGCACATTCAAACAAACAAAATTTACAGCGAACACAACAGAATAATTAGCGCACACAAAGAGTGTTAGACAAAGTCAAAGAGGTCTATTTTACACAGTGCACTTTGCGCCGTCACACACGAAATATATTGTTCACACAATTCCAACACTCCTCCTTGAACTTATATTTTGTGTGTTGCTTCCACAAGATAAGCCAAATAGTCCCACAATCTTCTCAAACGTCTCCCTTTCCAAGGGTTTGGTCAGAAGGTCAGCTAACATGTCTTCTGTGCACAGATAGTCCACGGCAATGTTCTGTCGCTCTATGTGGTCCCGAATGAAATGGTGCCGTATATCAATATGCTTTGTCCTAGCACTAGTAACATCATTTTGAGCTAGGTTTATGGCTCCCTTATTGTCAGAGAAGATGGTTGTAGGTTCCTCAATTAAATTGGGTTCTATTTCACTTACTAATATTCGTAGCCATAATGCTTCCGGTGTGGTGTAAGATAGAGCCATATACTCAGCCTCTACGGTGCTCAATGCAACAGTTTTTTGCTTTTGGCACGACCATGATGTGAGGCCCCCCATTAATTTAAAACAGCAGCCAGGGGTGGAGTATCTGTCTCCCAATTCACTCCCCCAGTCCGCATCGCTATATCCCTCTAGTTTTGCATTATCATGTCTATGGTATTTTAACTCATAGTTTGAGGTTCCTCTTAGGTATCGGAATATCCTCTTTACATCTTTCCAGTGCTTTTCCTTTGGGTATCTGCAATATCTGCTCACTGCATTGGTGGCAAAAGCAATGTCGGGTCGTGACGTTTGAGACAAATATAACAGACTCCCTACTGCTTCTAAATAAGGAACATTCTTGTCACATTCCACATCAGTCTCATTTACACTTAACTTCATTCCTACTTCCATTGGAGTACTTATGGGTTTGCAATCACTCATGCCAAATTTCTTTAATATTTTTTCCGTGTATGATGATTGACTTATCCTCAATTCTTGTCTTTCTTCATCCTTAGTAATCTGCATACCTAAATAACGTTTGACTTCTCCCACATCATGCACCTTAAACTTGGTTTGCAGCTGTTCCTTGAAAATTCTCATTTGGCCTTCACTTTCAGTCAGGATAAAGAAATCGTCCACCCATATCGCCATTATTATTATTTCTTCTTTTCTCCCTTTATAGTAAATGCTGGAATCTGCCTTGGATTGCTTCATATTCATATTTATTAGAGTTTCATGTAGACATCGATTCCAGCAACGTCCACTTTGTTTAAGTCCATAAATACTTTTTCTCAAACGCCAAATCTTTTTACTTTCTGATCTGGTTTTTATGGCTTCCCTTGGTGGAATGACATATATCTCCTCCTCCAATTTCCCATTTAAATATGCCGTTTTAACATCCATATGACGGATTATTAAATTTCGTTTTACTGCCAAGGCTAAAAGATATCTCAATAATGCATACTTGACTACAGGTGAAAAAGTTTCTTCGTAATCTACCCTTTTTTTGTGAATATCCTTTTACCACAAGTCTTGCTTTGTATTTTGGTGATGAGCTTTCAGGGTTCTTCAAATTGAATACCCATCTTGCCTGTAGTGGTTTCTTATCTCCTGGCATATCTACCCATTCAAAGGTTTCGTTCTGATATAAAGATTCTAATTCTCTCTTCATCGCTTCTTTCCATTCTTGAGAGTTTGGGCCACTCATTGCTTCTTCTGCTGTTCTTGGCTCATCA
The DNA here is from genome assembly GCF_021461395.2 of Schistocerca americana. Classification (NCBI taxonomy): domain Eukaryota; kingdom Metazoa; phylum Arthropoda; class Insecta; order Orthoptera; family Acrididae; genus Schistocerca; species Schistocerca americana. The sequence continues at coordinate 206,424,184 of NC_060129.1, read as the reverse complement.
TTAAAAGACTGTGCTGTATACATCTCAAAATATGGATATTCCTTCGGTTTTGGTACACGAGAAGAACGCCTTACATTGTTTTCTTCATTTTTTTCATCCTCTAACTCGTTGTCATCATAAATTGTATCCATTTGTCCTTGGTTGTCGTCTTCCTCTTCTTCACTTTCTATTTCCTCACACAAGGTTTCACCTTCTGAACTAGGTGCAGTTGACTTAGTGGTTTTGCTCTCTTTTGAGTCCTTTCTATTTTCAAAGAATATTACATCTCTACTTGTGACAATCTTTTTAGTCAATGGATCCATTAATCGGTAGCCCTTTGAATTTTCACAATAGCCTACAAAAATATACTTTTTAGTTTTCGGATCTCATTTTCCTCTTAGCTGTTTTGGAATATGTGCCATTGCAACACACCCAAAAACCCTTATATTGCTTAGATCAGGTTTCTTTCCTATTCATATCTCATTAGGGGTTCTATTCTTTAATGCTTTTGTAGGTGATCTATTGTTCAAATATACAGCTGTTGACACTGCCTCTGCCCAAAAATCTTTGGATAATTCAGCGTCAGTCATCATGCTCCTTGCTTTCTCAACAATGGTCCTATTAGCCCTCTCAGCAACCCCATTTTGAGATGGGCTGTACCTTATGGTAGTTTGATGCCTGATTCCCTTTTCTGCCAGAAGTTTCATCAATTTCTGGTTAATATATTCTCTCCCATTATCAGACCTGATGATCTTGATCTTATTTCCCATCCACCTTTCAACCATATTGCAATATTCCTCAAAGATATCTCTCACTTGGTCTTTAGAACTAAGAAAATAAACATGAGTATATCGTGAGTAATCATCAATAAACGTAAGAAAATAATTACTCCCACCTATGGATTCACACTCCATCGGGCCACATACATCTGTGTGGATTAACTGTAAGACTTCTGTGGATTTACTCTTACTAGTCTTGAAGGGTAACCTTGCTTGTTTTCCCTTTATACATGCCTCACAAGGATCCTTGGACACACTAAAATTCTGTATTCCCTTTACCATATTCTTTATTATAGACATACTCTTTCTATTTAGATGTCCAAGCCTCCAGTGCCATAAAAAACCTTCTGCTGAATATACTGAATCACTAACATTTTTATGTTTACTGTCAATGGTATCCAACTTAAAAATACCCCTTTCGTTACTTGCTGTAGCTATAACTTCACCACTTTCACTGATTACTCTTGCACCCTGCATGTCAAAAGTGACTGTACTTCCTTTCTTGACAATTTCCCCTACAGACAGCAGGTTAGTTGCCACATTTTTCACATAATGAACATTGTGTGCTGTACCCATATCTGATTCACCATTTACACTTACATGTAGATCTAGTTTCCCAGCCAGGTAACACTGGAGCTTGTTGCCGTCAACAGTAGATATTCCCATATGAGTCTTATCTTTGATGTTATAAAGAAGTGATTTATCTTTAACAATATGCACAAATGCACCTGAGCCTAAAATCCATTCCATATCACGATTGCTCATCCCACCAAAAGAATAAAAACATGAGAGTGCCTTACCTTTGTTATTGGTCCTTATCTCTGGGCTATCAGTAACATACCTCATTTGCTGAGTGTCTGATCTTGGGCTTACTTTTTCTTTGCAGTGAGACGCAATATGTCCCATCTTCTGACATTTATAGCACCTCACCGATTTCTTCTTTTTGTTTTTTGAGTAGAGAGCAGATGCACCTTCCTTCTCCAATGTACAACAGCTTGGAGCACTCTTTAAGTCCTGCAGGATTTTCACCTTAACACTGTCGCCTTTGATTTGTATACCCGAGCTTTCAAGTCCCATAATCATAGGTGCATACCTTTTGGGCAGTACTGCCAACAGCAATGTTCCTATCCATTCGTCAGCGATCTCGAATCTGATGTTTCTCAGTCGGTTCGACGTGGTTGTTATTTTGTTAACGTATTCGTCTACACTCTTACATTTGTCCAGACGAGTGGTAATTAACTCGCGTAATAATCCTACTTTTCTCGTAAGACCACCATCCTCGAATGCACTTCGTAAATTGTCCCAGACTTCTTTCGTTGTAGCAGCTTTTTCAATGTGAACATAATTCACCGAATCAATCAGTAATATCAATTTTGATTTTGCTTTCCTATCCTTACTTGGTCAGGTGACTACAGGGTTATAAACACAAAGTCAAATAGGGGTAATGCAGGAGTAGGTTTAATAATGAATAGGAAAATAGGAATGCGGGTAAGCTACTACAAACAGCATAGTGAACGCATTATTGTAGCCAAGATAGATACGAAGCCCACACCTACTACAGTAGTACAAGTTTATATGCCAACTAGCTCTGCAGATGACGAAGAAATTGAAGAAATGTATGATGAAATAAAAGAATTTATTCAGATAGTGAAGGGAGACGAAAATTTAATAGTCATGGGTGACTGGAAATCGAGTGTAGGAAAAGGGAGAGAAGGAAACGTAGTAGGTGAATATGGATTGGGGCTAAGAAATGAAAGAGGAAGCCGCCTGATAGAATTTTGCACAGAGCACAACTTAATCATAGCTGACACTTGGTTTAAGAATCATGATAGAAGGTTGTATACATGGAGGAACCCTGGAGATACTAAAAGGTATCAGATAGATTATATAATGGTAAGACAGAGGTTTAGGAACCAGGTTTTAAATTGTAAGACATTTCCAGGGGCAGATGTGGACTCTGACCACAATCTGTTGGTTATGACCTGTAGATTAAAACTGAAGAAACTGCAAAAAGGTGGGAATTTAAGGAGATGGGACCTGGATAAACTGAAAGAACCAGAGGTTGTACAGAGCTTCAGGGAGAGCATAAGGGAACAATTGAAAGGAATGGGGGAAAGAAATACAGTAGAAGAAGAATGGGTAGCTCTGAGGGATGAAGTAGTGAAGGCAGCAGACGATCAAGTAGGTAAAAAGAAGAGGGTTAGTAGAAATCCTTGGGTAACAGAAGAAATATTGAATTTAATTGATGAAAGGAGAAAATATAAAAATGCAGTAAGTGAAGCAGGCAAAAAGGAATACAAACGTCTCAAAAATGAGATCGACAGGAAGTGCAAAATGGCTAAGCAGGGATGGCTAGAGGACAAATGTAAGGATGTAGAGGCTTATCTCACTAGGGGTAAGATAGATACTGCCTACAGGAAAATTAAAGAGACCTTTGGAGATAAGAGAACCACATGTATGAACATCAAGAGCTCAGATGGAAACCCAGTTCTAAGCAAAGAAGGGAAAGCAGAAAGGTGGAAGGAGTATATAGAGGGTCTATACAAGGGCGATGCACTTGAGGACAATATTGTGGAAATGGAAGAGGATGTAGATGAAGGTGAAATGTGAGATACGATACTGCGTGAAGAGTTTGACAGAGCACTGAAGGACCTGAGTCGAAACAAGGCCCCTGGAGTAGACAAAATTCCATTGGAACTACTGACGGCCTTGGGAGAGCCAGTCCTGACAAAACTCTACCATCTGGAGGCGAAATACCCTCAGACTTCAAGAAGAATATAATAATTCCAATCCCAAAGAAAGCAGGTGTTGACAGATGTGAAAATTACCGAACCATCAGTTTAATAAGCCACAGCTGCAAAGTACTAACACGAATTCTTTACAGACGAATGGAAAAACTAGTAGAAGCCGACCTCGGGGAAGATCAGTTTGGATTCCGTAGAAATACTGGAACACGTGAGGCAATACTGACCTTACGACTTATCTTAGAAGAAAGATTAAGGAAAGGCAAACCTACGTTTCTAGCATTTGTAGACTTAGAGAAAGCTTTTGACAATGTTGACTGGAATACTCTCAAATTCTAAAGGTGGCAGGGGTAAAATACAGGGAGCGAAAGGCTATTTACAACTTGTACAGAAACCAGATGGCAGTTATAAGAGTTGAGGGACATGAAAGGGAAGCAGTGGTTGGGAAGGGAGTAAGACAGGGTTGTAGCCTCTCCCCGATGTTATTCAATCTGTATATTGAGCAAGCAGTAAAGGGAACAAAAGAAAAATTTGGAGTAGGTATTAAAATCCATGGAGAAGAAATAAAAACTTTGAGGTTCGCCGATGACATTGTAATTCTGTCAGAGACAGCGAAGGACTTGGAAAACCAGTTGAACGGAATGGATGGTGTCTTGAAGGGAGGATATAAGATGAACATCAACAAAAGCAAAACGAGGATAATGGAATGTAGTCGAGTTAAGTCGGGTGATGCTGAGGGTATTAGATTAGGAAATGAGACACTTAAAGTAGTAAAGGAGTTTTGCTATTTGGGGAGCAAAATAACTGATGATGGACGAAGTAGAGAGGATATAAAATGTAGACTGGCAATGGCAAGGAAAGCGTTTCTGAAGAAGAGAAATTTGTTAACATCGAGTATAGATTTAAGTGTCAGGAAGTTATTTCTGAAAGTATTTGTATGGAGTGTAGCCTTGTATGGAAGTGAAACATGGACGGTAAATAGTTTGGACAAGAAGAGAATAGAAGCTTTTGAAATGTGGTGCTACAGAAGAATGCTGAAGATTAGATGGGAAGATCACATAACTAATGATGAAGTATTGAATAGGATTGGGGAGAAGAGAAGTTTGTGGCACAACTTGACCAGAGGAAGGGATCGGTTGGTAGGACATGTTCTGAGGCATCAAGGGATCACCAATTTAGTATTGGAGGGCAGCGTGGAGGGTAAAAATCATAGGGGGAGACCAAGAGATGAATACACTAAGCAGATTCAGAAGGATGTAGGTTGCAGTAGGTACTGGGAGATGAAGAAGCTTGCACAGGATAGAGTAGCATGGAGAGCTGCATCAAACCAGTCTCAGGACTGAAGACCACAACAACAACAATCCTTACTTGAACAATTCTGATCTGTGAATTTCATTGTCCCATCTACCACGTCCCATAGATCGTCTAAACGTAAATACACTTCTACTGCGAACTTCCAGGTTGCATAGTTTTCGCGATCTATAAGTCTTTCAATCTGTGGAATTTGTGCCGCACTCATTCTTAACGGTAACTTGCTTTTTATTGCCGTAAAGAACACCGAAAAATAATGCGGAAAAAAACTGCGATCGTCTTGTAAGGATAACTCGCACTTCACGTAAATTGGAACTTTTCCAATACTTTCTCCCTACCATTTTATTGATATACTTATTTCAAATGCACACTGGGCCCATAACCTATTGGAATTTGCGCAGCTCAATAAGTATTAAGGAGAAAAAAAGGACATTTTACTAATAACTATATTTGCACATTCAAGAACAAACAAAATTAACAGCGAACACAACAGAATAATTAGCGCACACAAAGAGTGTTAGACAATGTCAAAGCGGTCTATTTTACACAGTGCACTTTGCACCGTCACACACGAAATATATTGTCCACACAATTCAAACAGTTTACCAGTGAGGGTATTGGATGCATCATGCAAATTTAAATACATGTCTCCTGACAGCATTTACCCTGCAATATTAAATCACGACTTTATATATATATATATATATAATATACTTTCAGTTACAATATAGCCTCGAAGATTTAGTTCCATTTTAGCTACTTCCACATGTTATAGACATTTCACATTTCTCTCATAACTGATTTCAGTTGCTTATTAAAGAGTATTTTGACTGCTTCACCAGGTACACTCATCGTTGGTTTCACATTCATCCGTCTAGTGTAATAATTTCTCTATTAGGAGCCATAGTACTGAGATATCCAATTTATAAATGGAAACGTATTTTTCTTGCTGCAATCTTTATTTGCCTATACTCCACTACAGTTTCGCCTTTTAAGGAATCTTCAGTGGATTTATTCTCGAACTACACAGTTTTGCTTTTATACACGATACTGGTTGACCAGAAAATAGTAAGCAACACAATTTTTACATTAATGAATTGCTGCTTACAGTTGTACGTATTTCCAGCCGATATCTACGTCTCCTGTCATCTTATCACACTAAGTGAAGTGATTGTTCCCCTAACGTATAACGAGGGCAGATAAAATGCAGATTTTTGGCTGGAAAACAAATTTGTTGGTGTGTCTTTAATCCACAACAAATATATACTTATTTGTCTTAGAAGTTAGAAAGTCTTTTTCTTGCGGTATCTACGTATATTTATGTTTAGACGCGTTTTACATGAATACATATTTTTGTGTCATATTTGCTACTGTAGGGTCTTGTACCATGGGAAGCAAGGAGAGGATGTTGCTTGGTAGCTGGTGTCCTCTTTCTATAACACAACTGCACACATATTTTAACAAGGTTCTTTATTCGTAAGAAGAAGGAGCTACTTATCTTTAACCAAGTTGTTGTGGTACAAGCTCTTCTGTAATAATCCACATTAGCCTCACTGCTGGTGAAGTACAAGTCCCACTATAAATGGTAATGTAAAATGGCAGATGCGAACCAGGATAGTGACTGAGCTAGTAACTGAGCTGGTTGTGACTGACTGACTTGGTTGGCCGTCTGTGACTGACTGGGCGCGGCGGCGATCTAAATACTGACGGTCGAGAGGACTTTGGCGGCGCATTGCTTGCGAGTCTGTTTTTCCCCTCTCTTCTGATAAGTGCGCTTGATTCATCGCATATTATCGATCTTCTTGCAAACTCTTTGCCGATCGGTGTGCTGGCGACAGCTTATGCCAGCAACACATAGTGTGTATGTTGTCAGAATACAGTGCTGGAACAAGACTGCGGCACCCTCAGTGACAAGGTCTTTTTAATGATAAGTGAGATGATAGATAATTCATCACTGTAGCAGTATATGACAATAACTTCTGACCAAATAAAACACATATAGCACAGTAAAACGTGCCCAAACAGTCGCATCAATATGTGATCAAAAGTATCCGGACACCTGGCGCCCTCCATCGGCAATGCTGGAATTCAGTATGGTGTTGGCCTACTCTTAGCCTTGATGAGAGCTTCTACTCTCGCAGTCATACGTTCAGTCAGGTGTTGGAAAGTTTCTTGGGGAACGACAGCCTATTCTTCATGGACTCCTCCACTGAGGGGAGGTATAGATGTTGGTGGATGAGGTTGTGCCGGATTTCCAACACATCCCAAAAGTGTCTATAGGATTCACGTCAGGACTCTATGCGGGCCAGTCCATTACAGGGCTGTTATTGTCATGTAAGCACTCCGTCACAGGTCGTGCTTATGAACAGTTACTTTATTGTGTTGAAAGATGCAATTGCCATCCCAGAATTGATCTTCAACAGTGGGAAGCAAGAAGGTGCTTAAAACATCAGTATAGGCCAGTGCTGTGATAGTGCCACGCAAAATAACAAGGAGTGCAAGCCCCCTCTTTGAAAAACATGACCAGACCACTACACCACCGCATCCAAAATTTGCTGTTGGCACTACACACGCTGGCAGATGATGTTCACTGGGCATTCGCCATATCCACACCCTGCCATCGGATCGCCCCATTGTGTACCGTGATTTGTCACTCCACTCAACATTTTTTCACTGTTCAGTCGTCCAATGTTTATGCTCCTTACACCAAGCAAGGCGTCATTTGGCATTTGCCCGTTTAATGTGTGGCTTTTGAGCAGCCGCTAGGCCATGAAATCCAAGTTTTCTCACCTCCTACTTAACTGTCATAGTACTTGCAGTGGATCCTGATGCAGTTTGGGATTCCTGTGTGATGGTATGTATAGGTGTCTGCCTATTACACATCACGACCCTCTTCAACTGTCAGCAGTTTCTGTCAGTCAACAGACGAGGTCTGCCTGTACACTTTTGTGATGTACGTGTCCCTTCACGTTTCCATTTCACTATCACATTGGAAACAGAGGACCTAGGGATGCTTCGGAGTGTGGCAATCTCGTGTACAGACATATGACACTAGTGACACCCAATTGCCTGACCACGTTCGAAGTCCGTGAGTTCTACAGAGAGCCCCATTCTGCTCTCTCATGATGTCTAATGACTACTGAGGTCGCTGATATGGAGCACCTGGCAGTAGTTGGCAGCGCAATGCACCTAATATAAAAATCGTATGTTTTTGGGGGTGCCCAGATACTTTTGATCAAATGGTGTACTGTACCCCTACCTGGTGAATGCACAAACGTGTACTCTTCAGTCCAAACTATCATAAAGGTGCCAAGCGATGTCCTGTGATAAACTGTGCTGAGCATCTTTTGCCTTTTGTTGTAATCTGGCAATGGTTCTTCCAGGCTCTGGAGAATGAGTAAGTTATTGCAATTGACTAGAGATGAGGGCAGTTGATGCACATGACGAAGAGCACATTGCACCAAAGCACCCATACATTATCCTGCTAAAAAAGCATATCACCTTCCTGTCGAAGAAATTGTCTGTGGCTGTGCAATGTATTGGGCACTGGTTACTTTATCTTGCAGAAACACCAGATATGACCACTAACTTAAGTGATTGCCTCTTTCCCACCACTACCATCAACTCTGGAATGAGACGTATGTGTCATAGGTGAATGCACTCTAGAATAGGCAGTTCATCAGGTGTACAGCAGAAGTATGTCCATCGCTTGCATATAGACAGAACGTACTCGCTAATCACTGAAGACAACAGCTCCATTCCACTCTACAGTCAACACTTTAACGACACCAGAGTGCTGGTAGCCATGGTTAGTGGTGTCATGGAGGCTGTGGTATCCTGGCCAAAGATGCATGTGACCTTAATCCTGCTGCAAGCTGATGGTTCCCAATTATCCCTGACGAGACAGCAGATGCAACATGAGCCCTGATTTCGATCCTTCATGATGTTCGGCTGGCCACCACTCTTCACACAATGGGTCGACATTGACATTCATCTGTACTAAATCAAAGTCCAGAACATGGTCTACAGACGTGGAAATGTTCCACAGCCCACTGATGAAAGCAGCGACGCATTACCAATACATTGTGCCCAACATGTGTAGCAATCTGTCCATCCATCTTCCTGCTGGCTGTAGCTGTTCAGCAAGAGTCTGCCCTCTTTGGTGAGGTACGGTTGTACGCCAGAATGAATGTTTCAAACACTTTTCACCTCTAAACTCGACACAGTTATTGCATGCTGAGTCAGAACCCAGGGTTCTCAAACAGCCCTACTGACCATCAAGAATCTGTAACACTACAGCCCCTCAGTATGCACATCTACATCTACATCTACCTCCATACCCCGCAAGCCACCTGACGGAGGGTACCTTGAGTACCTCTATCGACTCTCCCTTCTATTCCAGTCTCGTATTGTTCGTGGAAAGGATTGTCGATATGCCTCTGTGTGGGCTCTAATCTCTCTGATTTTATCCTCATGGTCTCTTCGCGAGATACACATAGGAGGGAGCAATATACTGCTTGACTCCTCGGTGAATGTATGTTCTCGAAACTTCAGAAAAAGCCCGTACCGAGCTACTGAGCGTCTCGCTTGCAGAGTCTTCCAATGGAGTGTATCTATCATCTCCGTAACGCTTTCGCGATTACTGAATGATCCTGTAACGAAGTGTGCTGCTCTCTGTCGGATCTTCTCTCTCTCTTCTATCAACCCTATCTGGTATGGATCCTTCATCGGTGAGCAGTATTCCAGCAGTGGGCGAACAAGCGTACTGTAACCTACTTTCTTTGTTTTCGGACTGCAATTCCTTAGGATTCTTCCAAGGAATCTCAGTCAGGCATCTGCTTTACCGACGATTAATTTTTTATGGTCATTCTATTTTAAATCACTCCTAATGCCTAGTCCCAGATAATTTATGGAATTAACTGCTTCCAGTTGCTGACCTGCTATATTGTAGCTAAATGAGGAAGGATCTTTGTTTCTATGTATTCGCAGCACATTACACTTGGCTACACTGAGGTTCAATTGCTTTTCCCTGCACAATGCCTCAATTCATTACAGATCCTCCTGCATTTCAGTACAATTTTCCATTGTTACAACCTCTCGATATACTACAGCATCATCCGCAAAAAGCCTCAGTGAACTTCCGATGTTATCCACAAGGCCACTTACATATACTGTGAACAGCAACGGTCCTACAACACTCCCCTGCGGCACAACGGAAATCACTCTTACTTCGGAAGACTTCTCTCCATTGAGAATGACGTGCTGCGTTCTGTCATCTAGGAACTCTTCAATCCAATCACACAATTGGTCTGATAGTCCATGCGCTCTTACTTTGTTCATTTAACGTCTGTGGGGAACTATATCAAACTGCTTGCGGAAATCAAGAAACACGGCATCTACCTGGGAACCCGTGTCTATGGATCTCTGAGTCTCGTGGACGAATAGCGCGAGCTCGGTTTCACATGATAGTTTTTTTCGAAACCCATGCTACAGCGTAGATTTCTAGTCTCCATAAAAGTCATTATACTCGAACATAATATGTGTCCCAAAATTCTACAACTGATTGACGTTAGAGATACAGGTCTATAGTTCTGCACATCTGTTCGACGTCCCTTCTTGGAAATGGGGATGACCTCTGCCTTTTTCCAATCTTTTGGAACGCTACGCTCTTCTAGTGACCTACGGTACACTGCTGCAAGAAGGGGGGCATGTTCCTTGGTGTACTATGTGTAAAATCGAACTGGTATCCCGTCAGGTCCAGCAGCCTTTCCTCTTTTGAGCGATTTTAATTGTTTGTCTATCCCTCTGTCATCTATTTCGGTATCTACCATTTGTCATCTGTGGGACAATCTAGAGAAGGAACTATGATGCGGTCTTTCTCTGTGAAACAGCTTTGGAAAAAGACATTTAGTACTTCGGCCTTTAGTCTGTCATCCTCTGTTTCAGTACCATTTTGGTCACAGAGTGTCTGGACATTTTGTTTTGATCTTCCTACCTCTTCGAAGTAAGGATTTTCTGCCAAGTCAGTACATAGAACTCTACATTTAAGTTGATGCAGTGGGCAAAACAGGGTGAATGTCGAATCCTTAAAATTTAGACAGATTTTTCGTAATTGCAGTGTTGTCTGTAACCACTACTATTGTCTTATCACGGGTATTGTATTCTAGTAAGATTTGATCTGAAAATATGTAATGTTAATGTAACCTGCAAGTATGTCCGAAATTTTGCATAATATTGTCAAAAAATTTCTTTCTTTAGCGTCTTGTTATCTGATAAATTACTTTCATACGTAAAAAATAATTCACATAAAAACTTGGCCAATATGTTATTTGTCGACGTTACATCGAGCTTCAGAGTCTTAGAAGCATGGGGAAAACAGGAAGAGCAAGAGGAAGAAGAAGGTGGTCGTAAGGAATAGGGATGTGAGAGGGGAAATGTTCACCGTTCAGCTACGCAATGTTGCTACGTTAGGTGTGCATGCTTGCTGATGAACTGCAGCAGTTATGGTATAAACTGGACATTGGAATAACAAGGCTGAAACTGGGTTGAAGAGATCAAGGGTGGCTCCTTCACTCATGTTTTTTCTCTGTTGAGTTGACACTCAGTACGAAACAAAAGGGCCATCACTCTACTGCAGTGCTACAGCCACTACATCACAGAGATCGGTAGCACTTGTGATCTTAGTGCAGTTGACATAAAGCATGTAGCTTGTAGAAGTTTTGTTGGGTGTTTTGCCTTTCGTCGGGGGGAAACACACGGAGCGGTATAAAGAGCACGGTATTAATGAAGGATATGGTAAGGTGCAGCGAGAGACCGATGTATTCCTATAATATACCCGCGTTGCTCGAATTATACACTTGACAGAACCTGAGAGATAGCGTTTCGTCAGCTTCACTGCAGTGGCGATACGACAGCTTCCATTACTCAATAGCTCAGAGTTTACCATTACCACTGGTAAGTTTCGATTCGTTAGTAAGGCTTATATTTACAACTTGCTATGGTTAGTCTTTTATGGCAAATATATGTGTTAATTTTTGATGCCATTTTATAAGCACCGAAAGTTTTAATTCTTTCCAATTCGCTGACATAAGGGAAACACTTCCACATAAATCGCCACAAAAGCAAGTTGTTTATATACTCAGAAGACAGCAACATTGTAATTGTAATGCCACTGCAGCTGATTTTTCTATGCTATATTAACTTTGGTTCAGATCGTGTTGGGGTTACCATTCATTTCTCACTTGTTAGTCTGCTATTGCACGAACTCTCAAGAGAAAACTATGGGCGTGGAAGTAACAATATTTTGAGAAAGCGCATTACAGAGACATCTATGTTCAAATGTGTTGTTTATTTGTAGTAATGAATAAGAAAATATACTAAGCCTGTTGTAACACAATTACTCAATGATCTGTTGCAGCTGGCAGTGTCTAAACAGAACACAAATACACGATAACGTCAGATTTCTATCGACAAGATTGGCGAGTGTAGTGGGGGCGGGAAGGGGACGGGTGAAACTGCCAAGAAATATCTTACAAGTTACGCCGACTTGACTTATACCGACATGTACCGATCACAAGAACGAAACGAAACTCAGCATGGCATTGACAAGTTAAAGGAGGAAACGTTTTTAAAAAATGTTAGTTGCATGTGCATAGATTATGCCTTGTGTAGCCTGTAGTTTTTGTCAGTTTTAATATGGGTGAAACTAATTTTTCGTTTATTATAGAGTGGCAAGTCAATGGCAGTATGAGTTATATGTGTCGCTTTTCCACATGTCTGTTATAACACTAAAAAATTACATTTTGTAAGGGCTTACTCCGATTTATTTTTTATCGCTTCTTATAGTTTTGAGATCGGTAAACATTTAAGTGTGGTTTTTATCCGCTGTCTAAGGCACAAACAATTTTTTTCAAGCATTGATGGTCGGAAGTTGTGTTTGGCAGAATGTAGATAGCAGTCATTTGTGCATAAAGAGAACCAAGTTCTTTTTTTTACATTTGAACTGGCATCGTACAACTGTCTTGTGTTAAAATAATTGGTTGTAGAGGTTTTCGATGTTTTTGGTTGCACCTCTTGCACTTGATCTAGCTCACAACTCGATCCCTTCCCTTTCGCTTCTATTGCTAATTCATGGTTCCTAGTTTTCACCATGATTTCTTTTTAGTGGTCTCTTAAATTAGTCCTATTCGCTGATCATGTTTATTATCTCAAATGCAGATGGTACACTTTACAAACTGACTGTTATCCCTCGCTTTCTTGAAAAAATTCCACATGGATTATTGATTTTTACGGTTCATTTTCAGAACAATAAGACGCAGCTCTTACATAAACAAAAGCGCGGAATTTCCTCAGCCAACAGAGACTGTCGCTGGCACGCAAAAAGTACTGATCGCTTCATGTCGGCACCATTCGGAAAACTTCTTCGCTACTGTGCTCTTTGTCTCACTGCTGCCGACAGAGGTTGAACAGTTGTGGCACTATAGTTGCATGATCAATAATAATGTTGTGTGGCGTTTAAATAACGAAGTGAGTGACGAAGAAGCGATTGTTGGCATATTGTGGTCGCCCCCTATGGTACCTCGTAGAGCGAGAAGCTTAAGGGATAGAATTCTTTCTCGTGGCGTTCGAAAAATTATTCATCAGGTTGCAGAAAGATGTAAACACGAAAAATGAAAAAAAATGGTGAGCTTATTCACCTGCTGCACAAATTTCAAACAAGGGGTTTCAGCATTAACGAGCAAGAGCTTAAGAAATATATACAGGATTTGGAGCTTTGCAAAAACAGCCGTGGACATTCAGTCAACTCTTGGCAAGAAGTGATTAGTTTTTTCTCACATCCACTAAAACATTCACATTTCGCCCGAATTACTTATGAATACGCCCTACAATGCTGTGAAAGCATATAGCATGTAAATACAGCTGTATATTTTAATGTTTGTGTCCAGCCATCACTTTACGTATTAATATGTACAACTGAAAACACTTGTAAGTGCATTGAGGACTCAGAAACAGAAGAGGGCAGTAGCAGGTGTGTTTACTTGATAACGACAATAATTGTATTTATTTTAAAATGCATTACACGTTACAATCAGAAACACTTAAAAAATCTTTAAAATGTCATATTTTCCTCTACTAACTGCGTTGTATTACAACAGCATTATTTACATTTGTATTCCATTTTACAAGTAAGTAAGCCCACACATTTGAAGATGAAAATCAGTATAACGCACATTCACAATTACGTGTTATTTAGCTGTGTAGTTTTCGCCATAAGCATCTGATCGGTACGAGACACACGACCATGAGTTGTCATCATTGGAAGACAAACAAGAAAATTAAAATTCCCTTTTTCACGAACCCCTCTCCCACAGCGAACAATCCATTAACAACATAGCTTATAAACAACTTAGACTGGCTTAGGCGCCACCGTATTTGTTGTTGATTAAATAGCACCATACAGTCTACATTTCCTCTGCACTCCAAACGCCATGGAGGTAATAGGAACCAACAATTTTTCAGGCGCCAATTACATTATAAAAGATAGGACTAACGATAGTTAAACCAGACTACCGATAGCGCATATACTATCGATTAATCGATAGTCTGACGATGTAAGTAACACTGTCGAATGTTAAGATCATGCCCACCAGGATATTATGAAGGTATTCGTTACTCATTAGCTTGTTGTCGAAACGAACGGATAGGATTTTCGCAGACATAGGTAATTCATCTTTGGTCGCAAGTCCCCGTGGGATGGAAAGAAATGAATTAAATGTTATCAAGGCAACAGAAGAGTGGAAATTTGATTATTCTTTTTCTTGTGCCGCGGTATCTTTGTACACGTATGTTTGCGACAGGACCAAATGTGCATTTAAATGCATGCTTGTAGAATGTATTTAATGCAGAACTCTTAAAACTTGCCCACAAAAAGTCCAGGTCTAGTTTAGCAGGGGATACAACCCGTCGGCTTTGACCAATGGCTTCGGAATTGGCCAGAAATCATGTATTGTAAAGATGAAAGAGCTGAGAAGAATGTTCAGAAACAAAGGAATGCAAGACAGAAAGACTGTACTTCACATATATAAGGGCTAGTAGTATTTTCACGTTAATGATATCGCGTGTTTGTATCTTAGTATTTCTCCGCAAAATACAATGGAAATACATGAATGAAATATATTACTAGCAAAGAAGACATCAAGTTACATGTACGTCAGTTGTATGTCGAAACTCTTTCGAACTGTATTGCTTAAGTGCAGTACGGGATACAAATTTAGCGTATGTCGATTTCTTAATTTCAACTAGCATTGCTGTCCTGTTGTTCACTTGAACTATGTATCCCCTGCTTCACTAACCATAAATGAAAAACCCGATACAAATTAAAAGCTCATCCGAAGTGTGTTGCTTAAGTACAGTACGGAATACGAGTTTGTCATAAGTCGATTTCCTCGTTTTCACCAGCATTACTGTCCTGTTCTTCACTTGAACGATGTATCCTCCTCTTCAGTAAACCCTAAGTGGAATACAGGATACAAATTGTAGATGTGTTGTTTATTTAGTCTATTACTAACAGTCTTTTCTTATGTACATATCAGTACCACTGATGACAGAAGGACCTACGTATGTAATATATGTATACCAGACTTCCGTTGACCTCTATATATGTACACTGGTGACGAAACGGTGGAAATAGACGTACTCTACATTCGCAACTGTACCTCAATTGTACTACACGGAGACAAGAAGACGACACATGTACAATTTGTATCCCGTACTTCACTTTGGGGTACAGTTTCCTTGTTGCCTTGGAAGCTAATGGTATCCCATTCGTTACTTGAGCTATATAGCTATACGCAACATTTGTATCTTGCTCGCCAATTGACATATATAGTGTCAGTTAAAGGCGAAGTGAAGGATGGGATACAAATTTTCGTTGTGTCGTCAGTGTTAATGCGAAGTGAAGGACATGATAGAAATTTTAGTTGTGCCGGGGGTTTAGCCTGTAATATAGCAAGTACACATTCGAAAATGTCGTACTGATACTAGTGCTGGGAAACGAAAGAAGATCGACAGCTGAGAAATTTCTATTACGTACTTTACAACACGAAAATACACATATTGGGGGAATAAAACAGTGAAATATGTCAAAATAGTGAAATACAGTGAAAGAAGCAAATGGAAAAGTGAACTTACCACACGGAAATATCGAGGAATAACCGAAGCTCACCTAGACAGACAGTAACGAAAGTTCCATACCCACAAACAAACAAATCCATTCCTATAAACGAAAATAAGACACTAAAAATTTTTCTACAATAACAAACTAATACTCCAAATTACCTCAATATCATTACGAATAATTATTTTAATGTACAATGATAGCGCTTATCCGGGACACAGAACTGTTTTATTATCTATGCCTCGAAGTGAAGACATTACTATCTCTGACTAATGCATGACGATTGACGTTATTGGTCAAGGCCGACAGATTATATTCCCTGCTTCACTAGACCAGAAGTGCTACGCTTGTGACCGGATTGACGATAATTTACGTCTTGTAAGCGTGTGTGGTCGGATGTGCTCGATAAAATTCAAAACAAAATTGTGATACTTAAATGTCTACTGGGGTCAACAGAAGCGTCCGATCTTACCCGTCGGCTTTGACCCATGACGTAAGCGTGTTGTGGTGTGTGACGTCATTACGGCGCGGAGTTTGATTTGCGATTGTGGCGTGTTTGTAGATGTCTTGTTTTTGTTTGTCGTGCTCTCTGGTGGTGTGTTCATGGTTTTCGTTTGTTTCGTTTGTTTCGTGTGGTGGGGTCAGTTTTCTGTTGCTCAGGTGTTGGATTTGAAGCGGAATTTCTATTAGTGAGTTAATGGTTAATTTAATGCTCATTGCTGTATCCGATCTCACGCGTCGGCTTTGACCCGTGACGTAAGGGACCTACACATTGATCTGTAGCGTAGCCCTGAATACGAGGTTAGGTTGGGAGTTTTTTTTTTGGAATGCGGCCGCGGCAGCGGCCGCCTATGATTCGAAAATATTGATTTGACACTAATGAACATGTATACGTAATATGAAGCAATTTGATGAACATATTGATCTGTAGCGTAGCCCACTTGAGGTTAGGTTGGGAGTTTTTTTTTTGGAATGCGGCCGCGGCAGCGGCCGCCTATGATTCGAAAATATTGATTTGACACTAATGAACATGTATACGTAATATGAAGCAATTTGATGAACATATTGATCTGTAGCGTAGCCCACTTGAGGTTAGGTTGGGAGTTTTTTTTTGGAATGCGGCCGCGGCAGCGGCCGCCTATGATTCGAAAATATTGATTTGACACTAATGAAGCCTGTGGGGGGATGGGGGGGCACTGCAGACTCCCCCCACCGCATAACGACACATGATGATCAAATTTTGAAAAAAAATGAAAAATTTTTTCCGTACCTGCTAAACTGCATAAGTGCCGATGTATGTAGGTGTAAGGGAAGCTTTCGTTTCTTAGTTTTCTATTGGGGGATGTGATCGGTAGGTTCTGTTGAGCTATATAGGTTAAGGGAAGTGTCCGATTATGGATAGGAATGTGTTTTTTGGTATTTGGTCAGTTTTGTGATGTTGATTTATTTCGTTGTTTTGCGTGGTTTTGAATGGCGGTCGGTGGCTACATTTCTGTATATTTAGTTTCTCCGCACCCAAAAACCCCTAATTTCCCACGCTTGTCCCGTTACAGTCATTAGGCTTTTTGTGAAACTTGTGTATTTCAGTGTTTACAATACGTATGCGATGTTTTTATATCCGCCATATTGGAATTGTTTATAGTCGTTTCCGCGGTATTTGTGACGTCATGGGTCAAAGCCGACGGGTAAGATCGGACGCTTCTGTATTTCCGAAATCACAGTACCACATACCCTGTTGCTGAGTTACTACCACAGTTCCATGCAGCATGTACCACTTCGATGAAAACAATAACAAACACAGATCTTTCGGCCCGCCAAAAATTTCTTCTACAAAGATAATACTCGCAACGCCTTCAATTGGATGTGGTAACTTGTGTGAACTACGTCACTTCCCGTGTTTCGCTATCGCTAGACTAGAGGTGGGCCAAACGGTTATTCTGGAGTAACCGTTAACACAGTTCCAGTTATTCTTTGATAACCGTTATCTTTAACGGTTATTAATAACTGCCAAGTTATTTTTCGCTAGCGAATACCGAATACTCCGACAGTTAAATAACGACATAGTTGGAATCCATCAGTTATCAGTATAACTGCGAGTAGTGTGAAATAGCAGGAATGTCGTATGAATCGTGTCATAACCTTAGCTTATTAACTCCGGGTACATTTTAGTTGATGTTAGAACGATTATTAGTGTTTCATATTATATGTTTGTAGGTTATCGGTCGCTATTAGAAATATTATCTTCGCAGCTGCGACAGAAAGTACGGGGAACTTCGCCAAAGCACTGTTTAAGTAAAATGTTAACAACGTGCGTTTTTAAGTATGAAGTAGTATGTAAACTGAGTACTGTAGGTTAAATTCGAAGCTTAATTTCTTGTGCTGCTCACATAATAGAATAAAGTGTACAGCCTTGTAATACAAAAAAAAAAAAATTATACGTAATGTGACAGATTCGTTTACTCTTGTGCTGTAAAAGCTAGACCTATTGGGGAAAGTGTGAGTACGCTAATCCAAGTTTTATGTCAAATTTGGAAACTGCTCGATTTCTCCAGCTACAGCATGTTTATAACATATGAAGACATGCAGATCGAAATGGTTGACAGTGTTACAACTCGATAATAAATTCAGTTGGGAAGGGCATACCACATTTTTTCATTCTATTATTTCATAAGGGAGCATATTCTGTGGTAACTTATCAAACGTAGCAAAAGTTTTTCGCATGTAAAAGCGTGTAATAAAAATTGTTTGTGGTATCAATTCAAGAACATCATGTAGGAACGTGTTCAAGGAACTTTGTATTCTAACCACTGCTTCCTAGTATATTTATTCCTTAATGAAATTTGTTACAAGTATTTCCAACCAATAGCTTAATACATAATATCAGTACTAGAAATGGGAACAGCAATCTACATAAAGACCTAAAATCACTTACCTTGGTCCAAAAGGGGTCCAGTATTCAGGAACATGCATTTTCAATAAACTGCCAGCAAGTCAGCAACCATTAAAAACTTGGTTTCAGATAAAGCACGGTTTACAGTGTGTTTGAAAGACTATTTGATACAGAAGTGTCTGATTCCACCCGTCATCAATATGCCGGAAATGGCTATTTTAAGTGTGTCTATGACGTCACTACATACACATGGCAACAAACACGAAGATACATATAAATAATACAATAACATTTCTCACCAAAAATACAATCAAACCAATGGGACAACTGCGGGAAGTTGGGGGTTTTAGGGTGATGACAAGCTAGTAAAAAAAAACACACCATGATCCCAAAACACAAAATGAAGAACAAAAAGAAAAAAATACAGCATTCTGCTACACCAAAAAAATCTGCAGGAATCGGACACTTCCCTTGAACAATATAGGTCAACTGTAGGTGACCATACCAAAACACCAATACCCACAACTAAAAGTACAAAAATTGGAATCGGACATTTCCCTTGACCTACATAGGTCAACCTCAGATGACGATACTAAAACATCAACACACACAACTATGAAAATGGGAATCGGTCATTTCCGGTGACCTATATAGGTCCACCACAGCTACTGATGCCAAAAAACCAACACCTACAACTGCGAAAAATAAAACCACAATCCCAAAAGTCCACAAATCAATCATCCCTACATAAATTAAATCACATTCAATACTTCATAAATACACAAAACATCACAGCTAGAAAAAAAAAAATTAATTACCACCAACAAATTCCGGCACTGCAACCTAGATCGACAGCCCACCCCCCCCCACACACACACAGACAAAAACCAACTCATAAACACCGTGCCGTAACGACATTCACACACCACAACACCTTTACGTCAAAGCAGACAGGTGGAATCAGACGCTTCCATTAACCCCTCCTTCTATTCCGCAGATGAATATCGCAACAGAGGCTGATAGACCAGCTTAGGTAAAAATTCTGCTATATTTCAGTTTTGACAGCACTTGGTTGCAACAGTCAAGATCGGGTATTCTGTGTACGATAAATTTATTAAAAGTACGTAACTGTGTTTTATTCTGTCAGTGTACCAATTCTGTAAATATTAGCAGTTACTGTGATATATTCACATATTTTGACAATCTCCTGACAAATGATGAGGATAATAATTATTATATTCCACTGTATTATGTTATACTTTCTGACATGTTATTTGTCATTCGCGATGGCCAGCGGCTATTTCCGGAGAAGTACGTAAATATTTGTTCGCTCCAGTAACTATCGTCTCTGTAATATCACCGGGGTCTAAGACTGGAGTCACTGTATCAGGGAAACAGACACACAGTTATTCCGTTACCAACTTCCAGGTTACTTGTAATGGTAGTGCAATAACTGCCAGAGAGCGAGAACTGTGAGCCAATAACGATAACTGCCAGGGGAAAATATTTTTTTTTTCTTTATTGTGATTTCATGCCCCTGCCCCATATGGGCAGGGGAGGGCTGTCAGCAGCACAATCCGCCGCTCTTCAGCCGAATGACATGGCAACTAAAACAAGAATAAAATAATACATACATAAGGAGGTAAAAAAAGGGGAACATAAAACAGAGTAAGGGGAGAAAATGGAGGTAAAAATCACTGACATGTAGAAGTTCATGGGGGACAGTTAAAATAGTCACCAGAAAGTTTAAAAAAAAAAACACAGTCTGCGATTCTTAAAACACAGAGAAGACACTGGATGCGCATGCACAGTTTAAAAGTTGGCCACAGTATTAAAAACACTCCGAAAACAACACACTTAAAACCCACTCGGAGCACACACGACGAAGAGTAAAACTACCAGGCGGGACCTGCCGAGGGAGAGGGCAGAGAGGATGGAAAAGGAGGGGAGAGCATGGGGCAGCTGGGGAAGCGGCGGGATGAAGAGAGGAGGGGCAACCGTGGGTGCACGAAGAGGCAGGAGAAACATGGGGCGGGAGAGGGAAAGGGAAGACAGGGCAGGAGGGAGCGCAGAGACACTGAAAGAAGGCACAAGAGATGGACGGGGAGTAGGAGGGGAAATCCGCTCAGAAGGAGGGAGGGGGAGGAGAGGGAGCCCTGAGGAGGAGGCAGGAAGAGGGGGTTAGAGTTGGTAGGAAGGGTAGATGTCAGGGCGAAGCTCATCATCCGGGAGTGGTAGACAGTGGAAGTTGTGTTGGGAAAGGAGATGGAGGGCGTGGAGATGGAGAGAGGGAGGGACACAACGGTAAAGGCGCGGCAACTGGTTGGGAGTGGAGAGGAAGGGAGACACCAGGGGGTGAGGGGGATCAAGGCGGCGGACAATATATAGTGTGCGGATGTGTTCAAGGAAAAGGAGACGGTGGGGGAAGGGGATGAGGTCATAGAGGATGCGCATGGGGGACGGAAGGCGGATGCGGAAGGCAAGGCGGAGTGCATGGCGTTCGAGGATTTGGAGGGCTTTATAGAACCGGGGAGGGGCGGAAATCCAAGCGATGCTGGCATAACAAAGGATGGGGCGGATCATGGATTTGTGGGTGTGAAGGATGGTGGAAGGATGCAGACCCCACGTCCGGCCGGACAGGAGTTTCAGGAGGCGGTTGTGAGCTTTGTTTTGGATGGTAAGGAGATGGGGAGTCCAGGTGAGGTGGCGGTCGAGTGTGAGGCCAAGGTATTTGAGGGTAGGAGTGAGGTGGATAGGACGGCCATAAATGGTGAGGTAGAAATCATGGAGGCGGAAGGAGCGGGTGGTGCGGCCTATGATGATCGCCTGGGTCTTGGAGGGATTAACACGGAGGAACCACTGGTTGCACCAAGCGGTGAATTGGTCAAGGTGGGTTTGGAGGGTACGTTGGGACCGCTGAAGGGTAGGATAAAGGGCTAGGAAGGCGGTGTCATCAGCGAACTGGAGAAGATGAACAGGAGGGGGAGGTTTGGGCATATCAGCAGTGTACAGGAGATAGAGGAGAGGGGAAAGGACAGAACCTTGGGGCACGCCGGCAGAGGGGTAGAAAGTACGGGAGTTGGAATTGTGGATAGTCACATAGGTGGGACGATGGGAGAGGAAGGAAGCAACGAGACGGACGAAGTTGATGGGGAGAGCATAGGTCTGGAGTTTGAAAAGGAGCCCGGGATGCCAGACACGGTCATAGGCGTTCTGGAGATCAAGGGAAACAAAGATAGCAGAGCGACGGGAGTTAAGTTGGAGGGAAAGAATATGGGTAAGGTTAAGGAGCTGGTCGTCAGCAGAGAAGGAAGGCCGGAAGCCACATTGGGTAAGAGGAAGGAGGTGGTGCTGGTGAAGGTGGCGGTGGATACGGCGAGAGAGGATGGCCTCAAAGACCTTACTGAACACGGAGGTGAGGCAGATGGGACGATAGGAAGAGGTAGCAGAGGGGGGTTTGTTAGGCTTAGGGAACAGCAGGACACGGGAAGTCTTCCACAGGTCAGGGTAAAATCCAGTGGAGAGGAGGACATTGTACAGCGTGGCAAGGACAGACAGGAAGGATGGAGGGGATTCCTTGAGGTGACGGTAGGTGACGCCATCATGACCAGGGGCGGTGTTGCGTTTGGAGCGGAGGACGAGTGTGATGCCTTGCATGGTGATGGGAGTGTTGATGTCGGAGGGGGGTAGCCGATCCAAGTACTGGAAGCTAGGGGCGAGCGGGGGGACAGAGGTGTCAGTGTGGTCAAGGACAGTGGGGAAGAGGGAGTAATCAAAATGGGGATCGTCAGGAATGGAGAAGACCTTGGACAGGTGAGAAGCAAAATGGTTAGCCTTACTGAGGTTGTCAGGAAAGGGTCGATCGTCATGGAGGATGGGGTAATGCGGGGTGGGATGGCTACCAGTAAGGCGGTGGAAGGCTGACCAGTACTTGGAGGAGTTGACAGGGAGGGTGGAGTTGAGGCGTGTGCATGTCTGTCGCCAGTCCCGGCGTTTCTTTGCTGTAAGGAGGTTCCGGATATGTCGCTGTAATTGCCGGTGGCGGGTGAGAGTATCCCGGTCACGAGTGCGGAGGAAGGAGCGGTAGAGCCTGCGGGATTCACGGAGAAGAAGGACGGCCTGTGGAGGAAGCGTAGGGCGGTGAGGGTGGATGAGTTTGGTAGGGACGTGAGCCTCCACAGCGTCAGTGATGGTCTTCTGAAGGAAGGAAGAGGCATGGGTGATGTCATCAGGGTGGTGGAAAGTGAGGGGGTGGCTTTCAACCTGTAAGGCGATGGATTCCCGGTAGGCATCCCAATTGGCACGGTGGTAGTCATGGACAGATTTTGGAGGGGCAGGTGGGCAGGTGGCTGCAGTGGCAGGACGGGTAGAGGAGATGGTGAGAAGGACAGGGAGATGGTCACTACCGACAGGATCGAGGACATCAACGGCAATGCGACCAAGGAGGTTGGGGGAAGCGAGGATAACATCGGGGGTAGAGTTACTTTCAGGACGGGTGTGCTGTGGGAGAGGAACAAGGTCACCATGGAGGGTGGCAAGGAACTGATGCCACCGCCGAAGAGTGGCAGGGTCACGGCTGTGGATGTTGAGGTCAGCGGCGATCACATAGGTGGAGAAGGTACGGTCAACATGGGAAATGAAGTCAAAGGGGAGAGGAGCTGCAGGGCGAACATAGATAGTGGCACAGGTGACGGTGAGGGAGGGAAAAAAGAGGCTGAGGAGGAGGTGTTCGGTTGGGTCATTGAGGAGGGGTTGTGGCCGGACAGGGAGATGCCGGAGGTGGCCGATAGCGACCCCGCCTCGAGCTAGGGGAAGGGGATTGTCGGTGCGGTGAAGGAGATAAGGGGAGATGCGGACTACATGGTGGGGTTGGAGGAAGGTTTCATTCAGGATGAAGGAGTCAACCTGGTGCTGGGAGAGGGTATGCATGAAGAGGTATTTGTTTGCAGGGAGGCAGCGAATGTTGAGGTACAGGAGACGATACTGTTGACGAGCCATGGCGTTGGGTGGGGGAAGGGTGTGGGAAGGGGAGAGAGGGTCTTAAACGAGGGTGTCTAGGCGGGTGAAGGTAAAGTGGGCCTGGTTGTGGGAGTATGTGGCGTAGGTGTTTAAGTGGAAAATAGAGCGGGCAGCGAGGGAAATCTGCTGGAGAGTGTGGGGGCGCTGGAAGGGGTGGATGTTCTGCAGGACGACGGTGAGGAACCGGATGATGTCTTCTGCTGTAGGGGGAGGGCGGAGGGAATTGTTAGGGTGGATAGGTGGGTCAATGGGGCGAACGGGGACAGTGAGTTCAGGGTTGGTGGGAGGGGGCTTGGCTTTGCATTTGGAGGAATAGGTGGGGTGAGGTTCATTGCAGGTGTTGCAGGATGGGGGGGAGGCGAGGTTGGGACACTGTTTGAGGAAGTGGGAGGCTTTACAATGGGGGCAGGTGGGTGGGTTCTTGCAGTGTTGGGTGAGGTGGTCATTGTACAGAAGACAACGCTGGCAGCGGTAGGATTGAGGAGGGGAACGGGATGGGTCAACAGGGTGGCGGCGGTTGAAAATCAGGGCACCCTGCGTGAGGAGGTGGTCGATGGAGGAAGCGGACTCTGTAAAGATACGCATGAGGAAAGTAGGGCCAGAGGAGTTGTAAATACGGCGGGCAGAGCGGACTTCCAGGGAGGGGTGGGCATTCAGTTCCGCCAACACCTCAGCCTCCGTGACCACAGGGCTGAGTTTTGTGATGACGGCAGTGAGGGTCGGCGGACGACAAGGTGGTTGGGGTTGACGAGGAGAGGAGGATGTAAGGAATGGGGTGAGGGATGCGTGGGGCCCAAAGGTGATGCGGGGAAGGCGCCGGAGGAGATCAGTATGGAAGGACGGAGAGGGAGACTTGATGAGGACAGAGTCTCTGCGAGGGATAAGTTGGATGATGGGTGCACTGGGGATGTACTTCCGGATTTCAAAGGTGAGGGTGCGGGCATCCAGGAATTTCGGATCAGGGTTGGCTAGGACAAAGGTATACAGGGAGGGGGCTGGAGAGGAGGGAGGTGGGGTGGTATCCATAGCGGGGTCAGTGGGAGGTGGGGCGGGCAGTGGCTTTTTGGAGGAAGGAGTAGAGGAGAGGTCGCCACTGGGCCGTTTGGAAGATTTTTTGGCGGGCGTTGCCTGGGAGGAGGGATGAGGGACGGGATGGATGGGGAGGTGGTGGGAGGCAGGGCCCTCCTGTGAGGCAGTAGCACCGGATGAGAGGGTAGGGCGCTCTGTGGCGGCGACTGTGGCGCGGCGGGCGGAGACTCTGGCAGGGGAAGCAGCGGTAGTCGCAGGGGGGAGAAGGGGAAAGTCGTCTCGGCGGGCGACAGGAGGGGTAGGGGGGTTGGGAGCAGGGACAGAGGCAGGAGTGGGAGAAGCAGCAGGGGCAGTAGCAGGAGTAGGAGCAGGAGTGACGTACAGGTGGGGATACATCGATGGAGAGGAGATAGATGGGGAGGAGACTGTGAGGAGGGGAGGTGCATGAGACGGGTGAATCCCAGAGGAAGCACTCCATGACGTGACAGTGGGGGCAGGTGAAGGAGAGGTGTAGATGATGGTGGTAGTTGGGGCGTCCATGATCGCAGGCGGCAGCGAACACCGAGAGACGGCGGCAGAAGAAGCGGCGAGCACCAAGAGACGGCGACAGCGGCGGCGGCGGCGGCGGCTGAAGAGGCGGCGGCGGCTGAAGAAGCGGCGACCAGGTGGCGGCGGCGGCTGAAGAAGTGGCGACCAGGCGGCGGCGGCAGAAGAGGAAGCGGCGAGCACCGACGGACGGCGACCAAGCGGCGGCGGCGGCGGCGGCGGCGGGCAGCAGCGACGGCGTGCAGCAGCGACGGCGTGCAGACGGGCAGCAATACGACAGGCACGTTGGGGGCTCTTCCACGTCGAAGATACACCCTGAGAGTAGCCCAGGCAGTGCGAGTCCTCGATGAGGAAGTGAGGGAATCCAACCCTCGAATGCCAGGGGAAAATACCGATCTCTGACAGTTATTTCCATAGTCGCTCGAATTCCTTATGGTACCTCTCTTTATACAACCCGTCCAAGCTAGATTGACATATGAGGCGGTGGCTTAAGGGAACGACCGTACTTGTTAATGCCTGTACTGCAGCTCCTATCAGCCACCACTCGGACATTGGAAATGAGCGTTTGGCGTCAGTGGCCGGGAGGCCCCTCGCGGGGCAGGTCCGGCCGCCATATCGCAGGTCTTATTACATTCGGCGCCACATTGGGCAACCTGCACGCCGGATGGGGATGAAATGATGATGAACACAACACAACACCCAGTCCCTGAGCGGAGAAAATCTCCGGCCCAGCCGGGAATCGAACCCGGGCCCAGAGGACGGCAATCCGTCACGCTGACCACTCAGCTACTGGGGCGGACACTCGGACATTAACCTTATTTAATTGTTTGTGCTAAAAGTAACGAAGGCGCACGATATAGTACACAGTTCTTATCAACAGATGGCGCGCAGTCTCACAGTTATTCCCATGGCCTATTGAACGCCTTCCAAATGGTCTACCCTCTCCTTAGTTCCTAGCCAGATCTCCGATGAGTTGACGGGAAAGCATAGTACGATCTTCTGTCAACAGATGGCGCGAGGCACTGTTGACATTAGACAGTTATTGAAATAACTGCCTGTATCAGAGGAACGGTTATCGCAGTAACTGTTACTTTTCAGTAACCGGTTATTTCTATCAGTTACGTTATTTTTTGCCACCTCTACGCTAGACTCCTGTCTAGGAGGTACAACAATAAAAAAAAAAAAAAGAAAAAAAACGTGTGCTGACAGTCCATTATGTGCCAAAGAACAGCATTCTGCAAGTTCCTCCTCAGCTCTGCGCATGCGCGTGGGGCCGCATACGACTGCTTAAGCGAACCCAACCGTACACCGCCAATACGACTCGTTTCCGGCCAATGGCGACCTCTAGACGGCGAGAAGAGACGGCATTAAACGGGTCGCCATATTTTCAAAGGTGGCGTGTTGAGCTGACATCTGTTGGCAACACGGAGCAACACAGCAGTTTTCGAAGCGCTGCTAAGTTTACTTCGCATTGCAAAGTTTAGCAGGAAAATATTGGAAGTAACAAACATCTTCACAGTTATATCAGTTACTTATTTCTAGTTTGCTAACGAAATAGCAATAAGCGCCCACATCTTCTGATTATTTGAGAAGGATGTGCTTCATACCCACAAAGATTGTTGGTAAGGTGTTCCTTAAATGTGTTACCATCTTCAGGAAAGTTTTGACTCGCACACGCCTCGTGAACTTTCGCGCGCCGGAGATCCTCGCCCTCGTTTTAGTGTCTGTGCCGTGGTGTCTGTGCCTCAGTGTTTTTTCGCCGTCCACGCTCCTTCGTTCACGTGTGTCATCTACCTCGTAAGTGTTTGTGCCCAGTGCCGACGGTTTTTCTTGTTTGTTTCGTCAAGTGTGAACGGCTTCATGTTTTTTTAACTACTGTATCTCCTGTTTTTTAAACCGCCATTCTGTTACTTGTCTGTCTCCCTTTCTTTTTTATTGTACTGCTTATGGCTGAAGAGCGGAGTACACTGTTCCGCTGCCAGCCCACCTTGTATGGGGTGTCCAAATTACAATAAAGAAAAAAAAAAAAAAAAAACAGGAAAGTTTCATCCTGTACACCTCACGTAAACTTGATCCTCCTCACCCGCTCATTTCCCCGATCCTCTCCCACCCCCGCCCGCTGCCGCGCCTGTATTCTCATGTCCCACCCGGTCTCCATCTCTCCACCCTCCATACCCTCTCCCAAGGTGGCTTCCGCCAGCTCCCTCTCCCTGATGATGTCCTCGTCCCCTCCATCTACCCCTCCTATCAACTTTGACCCTGCCCCGCCCCCCACTTCCCGTGCCCTTTCCTTTCGGCACCCTCCCTCCCTTCTCTTCTCTTCCCTTCTTTTTCCGTCTCCCTGTCCCCTCCCTTCCCCCTCTTCCCCCGGGCTTCCTCTCCCCCTTTCTCCCTCCCCCCTATCTCCCCTGCCCATGGCATCTCTGCTCTCCCCTCTCGCTCTCCCACTCCCCTTCCTCCTCCTCCCCTCTTGGCAGGTCCCCGGACTCGCACACGCCTAGTGAACATTTGCGCGCCGGAGATCGTCGCCTTCTGTGTCTCGTGTGTGTGACGTCATGTTCAGTGTTTTTGGTGTCCGCCGTCCCACTCCTACGTTCACTTGTGCCGTCGGACTCACCAGTGTTTTGTGCGCCGTGCCAACGTGTTTTCAGTGTTGTCATCGTCACATGTGAACGACTCCGTGTTTTTTATGTCTCTGTGACCTCTCTCTTTTGCCCGTCACTTTGTTCATTGTCATTCACCATGTTTTATACTCTTGTAAAACGCTATGGCTGAAGAGCGGCGTAGTGTGCCGCTGCCAGCCTACCTGAGTTGTACAGGTTTTTTTTTTAAAAAAAAAAAAAAAAAAAAAAAAAAACAGGAAAGTTTCGACGCCAGCGTGTTGTTTCGTGGTTCTTATTTCTATATTTCGGGGGCATGGATAGTTAGTAGTAAACGTACGTGTGCCCTCAGTCATCGCTAGTGATGGGCTAAACTGCGATTTTCCGATATCAGTGATTTCTGTGAATGCTACTTTTCAGTATCTGTTATTCTTAACTGTGATTTGTCGCAGTTAAGGAACCTAAGTCGCGTATCCCTCCGCCACTGCTACTTCTGCTACTTCCGCGATTTCTGCGACTTTTGCTACTTCTGCGATTTCTGTGACTTCTGCTACTTCTGCGATTTCTGTGACTCCTGCGATTTCTGCGACGTACCACCGTATGAAAAAGTTACATCTGTCCACACAGAAAATTGCATCTCAACAAACCTGTCATTGGTAAGTATGTTTTACGTTTATTCTTCCCTTGGCTTTAATTTTGTATTAAAGAAACAACTGTGAAAATATTAATAGTGTAATTAATATGTAAGTAGCCGCACAGTACCGTAATAGTTCGTGTTTAGAAAATGAATTCTAACATATTGTAATGTTCATAGGTACCTGAACTACATTTCAGTCACTCAGTAAAGTGATAATTCAAAATATCATTGTCAACAGATCTGAAGAAATTGCCAGTCTTTTAGACCGTTTTCGTCAGACGAGAGGTTAGTTTCTAAGTGTTTCGATGGACTTAATTACTTCAGTGAGATCGTTCTCGCAAATGTGATATAGCAAATATTAGCAAATGTGATATAGCAAATATTAGCAATCTACTCTGTCAATTATATTGCTAGTAATTAGCGACAGCAAAAATTGTTTAATAATCCTTGTGTTTTTGCAGACGCAGTTCTGACTGATTACTGGTTGCTGTACATATCTATCCACATCAAGGCTGTTGAGAGAGACTCGTGAAGATTCAAGACAGCTCTTAGAGGATTTGCAGTTTAAAAGTGAAATAATTATGAAATAAGTGTGCGACTGATTAAAGAGTTTTATTGAAGTTGTGCGATTTTAAAGGAATAATAAATGTTAAATACATTGAGTGAATAATAAAAATCTCATTTTCCACATGTTAAGCCGTCCTATACCCGTAATTTTCCGCCACTTATTTATTGGTAAACACTTGTTGGAGAGTGACTTGCCTCTCATTTTCCACATGTTAAGCCGTCCTATACCCGTAATTTTCCGCCACTTATTTATTGGTAAACACTTGTTGGAGAGTGACCTGCCGCCCCCCCCCCCCCCCTTTCTCCACAATCTTGGTGTGACTCTGACCTGTAACATATCCCGAAGTCTACAATATGCATTTTGAGGCTGTTGATATGAAAGTGGGAAGTACAGATCTTCCAGTTTAATCAGGAATAGCTTAAGTGCATTACTTGAAAGTGACACAGGTAAAGCTTACTTATGTAGGTGGCAGTAGTGTCGGCAAAAAGTTCTTGTGTGTGAAGTTGCCATGTAGAACACCAGGTGTAAAAGTTTTCTCCCGAGTCTTGAACTGTGTCAGAACAAAAGTGAGGCATTCATATGACTGTTTTCATTTCTCTACACTTATACAGATGTCTGAGTTCCGCTGTGTTAACATTGCAAAGTCCTGTAGGCATGTGGAGTATTAACCAAAACTGTCATATTGGAAGCAGAATCAAACACATTTGTTACGTTACTTGATATTTTCAGGAGAAAAAGGCAATGTTGCTTCTTATTAATATAATACATTCAGAGTCACAGCAGTATTGGACCAACCATAACTGATGCTGAATGTGCATGTCGTCATATAATATGAAGGGCTTATTTCAATAGTGGTACAAGTCCATTACCTACACTTTTCTGTCTATAATGCTTCTGAAATTAGTGATCCAAACAAACATAAATAAAGGTTCATCTCTAGCAAGAAGCCATATGCCTGAATATTTCTGGTATCTCAACTGCAGATTTTTCAGCACTCATTTAACTTTACGACTCTGTATCTCAAAATGAACAAAAATGGACTTGTACCACTACTGAAATAAGCCCTTCATGTGCACACACAGCACATCGATCTCGTGAGGCACAAGGCTCTCATAACGAAGTACGTACGTCGGTCAACAGATGACACTAGGAAAAGTATGTTAACTCCGCTTTTTAGTTGCTACTTGCGACTCTTAGTTGCGATTTGTCACAGAAATCGCAGTTTGACTCGGTAGCGAATAGCGTAGTATGAACTTTGCTCAACAGATGGCAGTGCTAACTGCGCTTTTTAGTTGCTACTTGCGACTCTTAGTTGCGACTTGTCACTGAAATCGCAGAAAGCAGTGCTAAATTCGACCAATAGATGGCTCACCTCTTTGAATGTGAAATACTACTTGCGACTGCTAACTGTGACTGAAATCGCAGTTAGATTCTGTAAAGTTGCTACTGTGATATCTGTGACTTCTGAGTCACTGTGATTTCTAACAGATACGCGATTTCCTGCCCACCACTAGTCATCGCAGATGGTAACACAGGACGGAGCGGCGTCGGAAATAGTAGTAGAATTGCTGTACCCATAATTTTCCATGCCTTCAACTGCAGCCACGAACTTCCTCGATCGATCTGCGATTCACGGTATATCCACACACTAGTGATGGGCTAAACTGCGATTTTCCGATATCAGTGATTTCTGTGAATGCTACTTTTCAGTATCTGTTATTCTTAACTGTGATTTGTCGCAGTTAAGGAACCTAAGTCGCGTATCCCTCCGCCACTGCTACTTCTGCTACTTCCGCGATTTCTGCGACTTTTGCTACTTCTGCGATTTCTGTGACTTCTGCTACTTCTGCGATTTCTGTGACTCCTGCGATTTCTGCGACGTACCACCGTATGAAAAAGTTACATCTGTCCACACAGAAAATTGCATCTCAACAAACCTGTCATTGGTAAGTATGTTTTACGTTTATTCTTCCCTTGGCTTTAATTTTGTATTAAAGAAACAACTGTGAAAATATTAATAGTGTAATTAATATGTAAGTAGCCGCACAGTACCGTAATAGTTCGTGTTTAGAAAATGAATTCTAACATATTGTAATGTTCATAGGTACCTGAACTACATTTCAGTCACTCAGTAAAGTGATAATTCAAAATATCATTGTCAACAGATCTGAAGAAATTGCCAGTCTTTTAGACCGTTTTCGTCAGACGACAGGTTAATTTCTAAGCGTTTTGATGGACTTAATTACTTCAGTGAGATCGTTCTTGCAAATGTGATATAGCAAATATTAGCAAATGTAGTATAACAAATATTAGCAATCTACTCTGTCAATTATATTGCTAGTAATTAGTGACAGCAAAAATTGTTTAATAATCCTTGTGTTTTTGCAGATGCAGTTCTGACTGATTACTGGTTGCTGTACATATCTATCCACATCAAGGCTGTTGAGAGAGACTCGTGAAGATTCAAGACAGCTCTTAGAGGATTTGCAGTTTAAAAGTGAAATAATTATCAAATAAGTGTGTGACTGATTAAAGTGTTTTATTGAAGTTGTTGTGCGATTTTAAAGGAATAATAAATGTTAAATACATTGAGTGAATAATAAAAATCTCATTTTCCACATGTTAAGCCGTCCTATACCCGTAATTTTCCGCCACTTATTTATTGGTAAACACTTGTTGGAGAGTGACTTGCCGCCCCCCCCCCCCCCCCTTTCTCCACAATCTTGGTGTGACTCTGACCTGTAACATATCCCGAAGTCTACAATATGCATTTTGAGGCTGTTGATACGAAAGTGGGAAGTACAGATCTTCCAGTTAAATCAGGAATAGCTTAAGTGCATTACTTGAAAGTGACACAGGAAAAGCTTACGTATGTAGGTGGTAGTAGTGTCGGCAAAAAGTTCTTGTGTGTGAAGTTGCCATGTAGAACACCAGGTGTAAAACTTTTCTCCCGAGTCTTGTTTTCGTAATTAGCGTTAAATTGGCCCTATCCAATAGTCAGCAGGACGAAAGCGAACCAATATTAGTTAGGAAGTGCAGAGAAAAATGAGTCGCTAATTTAAAGCTCTATCTCGACTTACTTCTTGTTCTTGCTACACCATATTACGAAAATTCATCCAAAATGGCCAGTACTGCCTGCTTTGCACTTACGAGATCTTTCTCACTGTGCTGGCCCACAAACAGGGCAGACAGCATACTTCTATTCAAATACTGATTGTGCACGTTTGAGGAATGCGCATAAAATACAGCAGAAGACATCGTTAAGTGCTTCAAGAGTGACTGCAGATTTTTGGCTGGTTTAAGATACATGGGCAGGAAGAGTATGTTATGGCAGTGCTAAAAAAAATGACTGTATTCCAATCATGGGATGGTAAGCGAGTCGTGCTCGAGTAGCTCAGTCGGTACAGCACTTGCCCGCGAAAGGCAAAAGTCCCGAGTTCGAGTCTCGGTCTGGCACACAGTTTTAATCTGCCAGGAAGTTTCATATCAGCTTACAGTCCGCTGCAGATTGAAAGTTTCATTCTGGATCTCTCATCTGGCTGCAAGCGACATCTCCTTGTCATCTTCAACTGGATCTGGTGTGATGGCGTCTTTACATTGCAGTGGCGGGAGGGCACCATTATTCCGGTGCTGCAACCAGGTGAAGACCCGGTTGACGTGGAGAGCTATCGGCCCACCAGCCTCACCAGTTGGCACTTGGGCTGGGTCCTGGAGTCACGTGGCTCCACGTCAGGGCGGCTTCCAGCAGGGTCGCTCTACCACTGATCATCTCGAGTCTGCCATCCGAACAGCCTTTTCCAGACGCCAACGCCTGTTGCCGTCTTTTTTGACTTACGAAAAGCATATAACGTGACCTGGTGACATCATATCTTTGCCACAATATACGAGTGGGTTCTCCGAATATTATTACCACCAACTTTCAAATTGCGCAATGGTGAGCGTTCAAATATAAGGGAAAAGCATTCAGAGGGAGAGGTGATGTGTGAAAAGAATCGAGGAAAAAGCGCTGAACACACGATATATAAGAAGCTGTGTGTCAGTGGCTGAATGTGTTACAAGTGGCTCATTATACCTTATTCTAAACGTATGTACAGTGTATTTTTGATGAGGTTTCCAGGATAGGTGAATATTCAGTATTTCTTCATCGCATTCACGTTCGGATTGCTGGAAGTTATGCAGTCAAAAGAACTTGATGGAATATTTCCTCTCGACACGAGAGTTCAAGTGGGAGTCCGGCAGAAATTTTCACGTATCACTAATAGGTATTACATTTATACCTAATACAGCTGTTGTCTAATAGTTCACAGTAAGCGAATAAGTTCTGGATAACTGAATATATTATAACAAAACATTCAACATTCCACGCAGAACCACAAAGTACTTTAGTTTCATACTTTAAACAGTTTTGGTTTTGAAAAAACGTAAACAACTCATCCAAAAAATAGTGTCCTTGGACGTGTAACAACACTGAACGTGAATTGTCTCACGCAATGAATGTTTTTGAACTAACCTGACGAGTGTTCGAATTGATGCTCGGCAGTGAAGTTCGATCCGGTGAAGGAACTGCGGACTGCAGTCTCAACAGCGAGGTGCGGGTTGCAGCGAGTTCCTTGTTAGTGTGAGCAATGCGTTGTTTCAGCTCGTCATTCTGCCGCCAGAGGTGCACCGGTGAGTCGTATTCTGAAAGTAGGTCAGTGACACAGGTCACAATCTAGCCCACGAGGGCGCAACTCTCGCGAAGTAAATCCCACGTTGTGGCGCAAACAGTACGAGGAGTATGGGTGCTGGAGCACGGTGTCTGAGTGTTAGAGGGGGTTGTAGCACTGAACTACGTCCAGGGAGAGCTTGGAATGGGACAAAAAAATCCATACCCAGAATTGGTTCGTCGATGTTGGCGATGTAGGAGGTTCACAGGAAATGGAGAGAAGGGGATAGCTACACCATCACTTTCAAGGAACTGACAGTTTGTAACATTGATGCGCTGACAGCTCGTAGGAGAGACTTCGTCAGTGAAAAGTTGGTAGGAGCCAACGATCGAGGTACGATAGACACGTCAGCGCCAGTGTCAAATAGGTGGACAGACTGCGATGAAATGTCTGTCACGTATAAACGACCGCTCGGCCGAGGTGACGAGTGCAGTGTTGGGGGACGCCTGTGAAGTTCCCTGCAGGACTCGGAGCCACCTGCGGTCGCCAAGGTAACCTGCAGTTCTCGGCCTCAGCCCCAAAACTCTAGTGGTACCAACAGCACGGATGAGCCAGATGTGGCGGTGGCGGTGACTGCGACAGCGCGGGATGCTGGTCCTCGTAGATGCGTCCTGGGATGTAAACCGGGACGTAGGGAGCGTGGGCGAGTGTCGAGTGCACGGAAAGAGGAGGCAGCAAGCGGGCACTGCCTGGCCTGGCGGCGTAGAAGGCGTGGGAGCGGAACTGGCCCTGCCCCTGCCTGCAGACGGCCGGTAGACAGGAGGTGTGGCGTCACACAGCGATGGGGGTGAGCTGGGTGTATCCGGCGCAGCGGCGCATACAGCCCATCTGGCAGTGCGTAGGCGAGAACCGATAGCCTCCAAAGAGTGCGGCGGTAGGTGCATCTGTGGGTCGGTAGGTAACTTGGCACACAGTGTGGTCTGGCATTGTGTGTTCAGTCACGAGTAACCTGAGGCGGGGCCAAAGTTGTGAGGGATTGCGGTCCCCCAAGTGCTCCTTGAACAGAATCTTGATTATCAATTCCGGTGGCGAGCAGGCAAGTCGGTCCAATATCGTTTTCTTAGCGAACTCGTCAAGATGAATGAGACAGGTGAAATACCCTCAGACTTCAAGAAGAATATAATAATTCCAATCCCAAAGAAAGCAGGTGTTGACAGATGTGAAAACTACCAAACTATCAGTTTAATAAGTCACAGCTGCAAAATACTAACGCGAATTATTTACAGACGAATGGAAAAACTGGTAGAAGCCGAACTAGGGGAAGATCAGTTTGGATTCCGTAGAAATATTGGAACACGTGAGGCAATACCGACCTTATGACTTATCTTAGAAGAAAGGTTAAGGAAAGACAAACCTACGTTTCTAGCATTTGTAGACTTAGAGAAAGCTTTTGACAATGTTGACTGGAATACTCTATTCTGAAGGTGGCAGGGGTAAAATACAGGGAGCGAAAGGCTATTTACAATTTGTACAGAAACCAGATGGCAGTTATAAGAGTCGAGGGCCATGAAAGGGCAGCGGCGGTTGGAAGGGAGTGAGACAGGGTTGTAACCACTCTCCGATGTTATTCAATCTGTATATTCAGCAAGCAGTAAAGGAAGCAAAAGAAAAATTTGGAGTAGGTACTAAAATCCATGGAGAAGAAATAAAAACCTTGAGGTTCGCTGATGACATTGTAATTCTGTCAGAGACAGCAAAGGACTTGGAAGAGCAGTTGAACGGAATGGACAGTGTCTTGAAAGGAGGGTATAAGATGAACATCAACAAAAGCAAAATGAGGATAATGGAATGTAGTGGAATTAAGTGGGGTGATGCTGAGGGAATTTGATTAGGAAATGAGACACTTAAAGTAATAAAGGAGTGTTGCTATTTGGGGAGGAAAATAACTGATGATGGTCGAAGTAGAGAGGATATAAAATGTAGACTGGCAATGGCAAGGAAAGCGGTTCTGACGAAGAGAAATTTGTTAACATTGACTATAGATTTAAATGTCAGGAAGTCGTTTCTGAAAGTGTTTGTGTGGAGTGTAGCCATGTATGGAAGTGAAATGTGGACGATAAATAGTTTGGACAAGAAGAGAATAGAAGCTTTCGAAATGTGGTGCTACAGAAGAATGCTGAAGATTATATGGGTAGATCACATAAGTGATGAGGAGGTATTGAATAGTATTGGAGAGAAGAGGAGCTTGTGGCACAACTTGACTACAAGAAGGGATCTGTTGGTAGGACATGTTCTGAGGCATCAAGGGATCACCAATTTAGTATTGGAGGGCAGCGTGGAGGTTAAAAATCGTAGGGGGAGACCAAGAGATGAATACACTAAGCAGATTCAGAAGGATGTAGGCCACAGTAGGTACTGGGACATGAAGCAGCTTGCACAGGATAGGGTAGCATGGAGAGCTGCATCAAACCAGTCTCAGGACTGAAGACCACAACAACAACAACAACAACAACAACAGTGAACTCGTACTTCAGTAGCGGTGGAGGCGAAAGTTGGAGCTCACAAATTAAATCCGAGTGGTCGTGAAGGTGTGTGACCAAACGTAGGAACTTGGAGTTGTCATCAGTCACTCGATGGAGCTCGAAGAGGTGCTCCACCAGTGCGAACTGTGAAATAGGATCGGCCTCGTATAGGGGAGGCGGCTCGGGTAGGCGGCCTGGAGCTGGAGACGGAGGTGGCTTCAGCGTGTCTCGGAAGGCCTGCGGTCCCGCTGCACAAGAGTTCGTGCCGGGATCCGGCATCACCGGAGCGGAAATGTTACTAGCCCACACGTTCGGAACGACGACTGCTCGCAATGTCTCTGAAGACGCCCGAAAACACGACACGGCAGGTACGGTACGTACCGTGGGAGCGAACGGGCGACTGGCGCGTAATGAGGGCCCGTAAACTGGACCGGAAATTGTAGGAATAGCATTGACATTGTCCAACTCGGAAATGACGCTGAAGGCCGGCACGTCAGATGCCGGTGGTACTGTGGAAGGAGCGAGCGGTCGTATGGCCGGAATCGAGGCCCCCCGTGGGTGAGTGCGGTTAAGGGGGAGGGGGGTGGCCTCAAGCTTAAAGTGGCAACAACGAGAGTTTTCCGCGCACGCTGGCCGTGCACCCTTCGTGGTAGGGCCAAAAACGCCGGTGAAACCCGCCGGTGGTCGCAGTGTCGCATTACAACGTTGCTGGGGGAAGAGGCCGTATCGGGTGCACTCGGTAGCCACGTGGTCGCCAGACTGGGCCGCCGATCCGGTGGTTTGTCCTGGCGAACTGGATGCATAAAAAATGTCTGTTGCTGATTTGCGAGGAAGGCGAGGCTGGCGTAGCTCGGTGACAGTTGACTGTGTGTGCGTTTCGCACAAATGGCGGCATTGCACACGGCTCTACTGTAACCGACGTCATGGCGCGTAGAGGATCAAAGCACGTGTGCGAATTTTGGTCCCTTTGAACTTCGTACGAGTGATCGATCGTCACAGTATTTAGTAGACCGTCCACTTCACTTCTTGTTGTGCGTAATCTGGCGAAATAAAGCCCGAGTCCATTGTCTGAGGTAACTGCATAACACTCGGTGACTGTGGGGTTGCTAAAGCAGAGGTTATCCTCGTCGAAGATCGTAGACCGTTGTCTGTTAGCTGTGAAATAACTGACGGCGGAGGGATGTGTTGACCTGGTCGTAAAGAATGTTCGGTTACGTAGCCGTGGCGTCGGACGTGAAAGCTGTCGATTCTATACGACCGGCGCGGAGGACGTACAACTTTCTGTCCGGGGTCACCAATATGGGATACTGGATACAGATTGTAATATACGTAATAAACAGTTCCCAAGTTTTCTATATACACACATATTTTACCATAAAGACTGATAGACATGAACAGTGCATGAAGTACAAAGGCAGACTGAATTAAATATGGCGGCTCGTCAGAGCAGTTCATGTTACAAGGTTTGTAATTCGTGTGGTTGAAGTGACCTATCGGCGCCACAGAAGGAAAGCATTCATTGAATTCCATCAAGAAAGCCTCCAGAAAGTTATTGAAATTTTCATTTACTGAGGACTTGACGGTAAATGGCCACGAGGTGAGGCTGACGACCATTCCTATATTTTCATCTCTAAAATTTCTGATTTTCTTATTTTTGTGCTTTGACAAGCACAGAGTAATGGCACTAATGCACAGCTCTGTGGTCTGAGGTCCCTAAGCTTACTGTACATTTCTCTGTCACTCTGTAGATTCAGCTACTAGCAACGTTATCTACGCAGGATGCCGAGTAAGCAGTTACCCTTGTCATTTCTACAAAATTTAGAATAAAACCGTGTGTGGACATCAGCTCCTTCATCTTTAAGGCAAATTTCTCATTTTTTCTCACATCTATATTACAATCAGCATAAATAACCATTTTTTTACGTAATTTTTCAGTTTTGAGTTGTGGAGTAAATTTCAAGTTTGACCAGAAAACTGCAGTAGATTAATTAATCAGGGGTACGATATATGCTGAAAATCAGCATATTATAGTCCTTAAGTTCTACGCAGCAACTCTCAAATGTGCATTCTTCATTTCAATTATTGAAATTTTGCTTAATTTGGTATTTTACTGATGAATGAACCAGAATACATGAACCATCATACCCATTGTCTCTACAGAAGCTAGCTGCTGCTTCATAATCGGTAAGTTTGTTCAATAAATTTATATTTTCATCTCTAAGCCAATGTTCACTTAAGCAAATAACCTTTACAGACCATATCCTTCTCTCTAGACATATTTCTGTCATAAAGCTTACTGACCAGATTAGCTGATAAACCTCCAATATCCGAATGC
The DNA here is from genome assembly GCF_021461395.2 of Schistocerca americana. NCBI lineage: Eukaryota > Metazoa > Arthropoda > Insecta > Orthoptera > Acrididae > Schistocerca > Schistocerca americana. The sequence continues at coordinate 206,385,403 of NC_060129.1, read as the reverse complement.
ATAATAAGATTATTATTTGCTATACTAGATGTGATGTCATCAAAATTATCTACTCTAAACTGACCAGACACAACTTTTTGCAGATTACTTATCTTAATGTTTTTTTCCTCCCAGTTTCTACTAAAAATCCTTAAGATGGCACGGAGGTGAAGTTTTTCTCTTGTTATGAGTGGCTCCTATTGATTCTTCTGCTGTTGTTTCTTCTGTTGATGTTGTTGGTTCTTCTGTTGTTCCTTGTTCATGTGGTGATGATAGTCCTGATTCTGGCACCACTTGTAATAGTGGCTCTGTTGCAGCCTCTTACGATCGCGGTTCTGCTGACCATCGAGATTGTGCTGAATCTGAAGTTGCTGCCACATCTGATGAGGATTGTCTTGCTTCAGTCTTTGCTGGTTTTTCTGCCGCTGGTGAGGGCTGTGCTATATCAGCTGATGATGGTGGTTTTGTTTCTGATATTGATAGTTGTTTTGTTTGTTTTTTTTTGTTGCTGTAGTTTCGGATGGTTTCACTGCTGTAGTTGATGGTGGTTGTTGTACTACTATTTGTGGCTGGCATGGTAATCTCGGTTGTGCTGTTAACATCAACGTATCCACAATTTTAGACCTGAGAAGTCTCTTTCCCTTTCCATTAAAGAGCATACCATGTTTTGTAAAACTGCCTCTCTCTCGGTAGTCAACAGGAAGAAATTGAGCGTTTTCATACGTTTCGAATATGTTCTCGAACTGTTTGTTGGCTTTCCTGATTTCTTTATTTACACACGAATCGTTTATGAGTTCGTGTCTGTGCGGAATTCCAGTGATGGTCATCGTTTTACTGTGATTGGTATCCAGTGTTTCCTTTAACTTTTCGACGGCACTCGATAATTCATTTTTGTATACATCATTGGCCCCCCCCCACCATCACTGTAATTCATTTGCATTTGATGAAGTTCCGGCTTTTATGGTTTTCTCCTAATTTCGTGCATAGGTGCCCCTGGTCTCACGTAACTAGATGCGTTTGTACCATGTCCATAACTTAAAATTTTTGCGAGTCGACGCCCAAGGCTATCCGAGTGTATGTTTACTTTCGGAAATTTCGTTCCTACCTTTCTCATCGTAATTATAGACACAGTTTTAGTTGTGTATTGATTTGCATATAAGTCATCTGGTCTTTCGTCTGTTTCTAAAACCCTGAAACTGTTTTTTAATATTTCGAGCAAATATTAAGTTGTCAAATGGTGAAGCATATAGTCGGCTAATCTGATCACATGTTGTATTCACATTGTAAATTGGGAGCTGCAGACAGAGATGCTGGTTCTTACCGACAGTCACTTTGTAGGTGCATCTTCAAGGCATTAAGAATTCTAACAGCACCTTCACAATATATACGTTTACTAATGTAGTTTGACATAAATAAACCATTACAATTTCAAAAGAATAGCGATTTCTTCCACTCATTCATGACATTCTGTACAAAACACCAAGAACGAGAACATACTAGGCTATGGAACAACGAAAGGTAGACATTAACAGAAGATAACCAAATACTGCTTAAGCCATCCACTATATTAACACTAGTGCTGTTTATGCCAGTTAAATGTGTTCTAGTGAGTTAGAAAGAAGACTGCTGCTACTTCAGTTACATTAGGTAGCTGCAGGTTGTCTTATCAGAAACTTAATATTTACTTCATTAATCAAGTATTTTTCCAAGAAAATTGTAGCCTAAATATGTAATTTCACTGGACTGGCTGAGATAACCAATTACTTGCTGTATATTGGATGGGAGCTTCTCAAATATCTTCACACCATAGTATATAACTTTGTTAAATCTTACGTAAGAATACAAAGTTTACACAAAAGTTATATATCTGTGTTGTATTGATAGTGCAGATCACAGTTCAGCTTGAACTGCTTTTTCACAACCACACTACTCCTTGTCTAAAATAACTCTGTGTTTGTGGCAGTGGCTAGGAGTCAGCCGACTGCAGTTCTTTCCTGACACCTATGAGCCCACTACAACGACTGACTTTCTGGGCACCACGCAGATTTCTCAGGCACAGTAGGACGCATGAGAAGGGGACAGCCGACCGTTGCCCTATTCACCACCCCCACTGATGTACTTCCCACAACTGCTGACAACGACAACAATAAAAATAATCTGAATGTATTTTTTGCTCTATTTGCATTGCACGTGCAGCTCTTGCTCGTTCTAAGTATGTGGAATAATGTATACAACCAGCAACCCTGCGCCGCCACAGTTGGTTATCAACTACGAAGTAGTTTTGATCCAAATTTTGAAGAAAACATAATAATCTTTTATCACTAAATCTGCCAAAGCCTCATGAAAGCGTTCAACATTAGCCACAAAAGTTTCGTATTGTTTTCCCACTAATATAATGTGACAGGTGCCAAAAAATTTTAAAACTTTTAATATCTACCCAATATATTTGTGGGACACTGTAACTGTGATGGATAAAGGTCTCCAGAAATTGCTTTTGTATTATTTTTCAATCTTTATTTACCATGACCAGTTTTGAATCACTATAATCAGATGGTACATATTTATTGCATTTTTGCAGGATTGTTGGAGTTTCACAGCTGTGGCCAGACGTGAACTGTACATACTTCTCACCACATTCAGTGCGTACACGTTTCGTTCTCTTGCCGCAGCTACATGAGGCACAACAATGCTGCATATATGTAATACATATGTAACACCTGATAATAAATCACTTGTCAATTCAAAACCAGTCACGGTAAATAGAGGGGTACATGGCAGGGGCCTACCCGAAGATCGCAACATGGGGAAGATATGACAAACAATACTGTTAGCGATCGGGCGGACCCCGGGCAATGTTGGGAGCAGTTCCAACGGCACATCCTTCGACCACCAGGACATTACACCATCTAGACACGTATAAATAAATAAAAATTATAAATAGAAACTGAAGAATAAAACGAAAGGCGACTGGCTGCTGGAAACCATCACACAATTTTAAATCTGAACTGAAATTGCTTCTTCTGGCAACTTCTGCTCTGAAGATGGATATTTAACAAAAACCTTGTGGCATAAAAGACTGAAATGATTGCTTGTGCTACTTAGAAGTAGATGTAAACATTCCTCAACAGTAACATGAGCAGTGATAGGTCAATGCGTTCAGTATTATTACTTTTCAGCCAGTGGGCTGGCTGTAAATATGTAAGTAGCTAGTATGCAGCCTTAAACACAAAGAAGACAGAGTGTAAAATCAATAATCTACACCATTTTGAAAGAAACAGACCAATGATCCTTGGAACATAGCATTATTTTTAATTAGTCAAAACAGACACAAACTATATGTGAAGAACAAAATCAGTCTATATAAAGGGATCTACCGCTCTAACTATTATAAAAGCTAGATTGGCATAACACAGTTGTGACTCTACTGACTGGTTTTGACCAGTAATGTCTCCAACGTGGTGTACACTTCCGTTTCAAACACATACATCGTAGTGATCACGACGACACGTCGTCACACCTGTGAACAAACATAAGTGACATGTGAAGTATTTAAGTCCTGCAACAGAATGAAACTAACAGGGTAACCGGATGAAGAAGATGGTTTCGGGCACACACAAGCTAAATATACGACAGTAAGATTAATGACATCACTGTAAAACAAATATTGACCCAAAAATCAAGCACACAAAATCCTCAAAATTTAACACAAAAAAATCACAGAAATGAAAACTATCGGTGTTGTAAATTTCGTGTGACCTCTATATCTCAAATGAAAACCACAATACCAGTAACCCACACACAACTGAAAAACTCCAACACCACAATTTTCACTTGACCTACATAGCTCCAACAAAGCCCCTGATACCAGGAACCAACATAAAACTCTAAAACATGGCGTTGCAAATTTCACTCCACCCAAACAGCTCAAGCATAGCTCTAGATATCATGAACTTGCAAGCAAATCCAAAACCCAAGGACAAAAATTTCACTCAATCTATACAGCAGCAAAAAAAAAAAAAAACGAAGGCCACAGATAAAACATCCAACACACTCGAATTGTAAAACCCATTATCCACATTTTCACTTACACTGTCTAAAGCAGACTCCACAGTACAACAAAGCAAATCAAGCTCACATGACTAACATCAGAAATGTATCCTAACGAACGACAGCACATCAGTGCCCACAATACTTACTAATAACAATCCAAAACAATTACCAGTAATTTCCAAGAATGTTTACCTATCGAAGCCGCAGGGTGCAAACGGTAGATACCGAACGTGCGATTCTAAATCGATGACACGACTGTGGTGGCAGGCGTTATGAGCATGCTTATAGTGGTCGCTACAGCAACGACAAAAGAGCGTTGCTGAAGTAGTTGTAATTACAAAGGCAACAACTGACCTCACTCGTCGTCAACGTTGTCGTCATTAGAAAGTCCATACGATGTGTACACTACGGGAAGCATTCCCTTTTTGCCGTAACCTGGGTAGGCTCTGCCAGTGTCTCGTGGACATATGGGTACAGTGTCACATTTCTGACAAAAATTCAAACAATTTTCTACATTGCATAAGCATCGAATTAGATTCTTCAGCGGTAGCCAATTGGCCGAAGAAAAATCTACAATACCAGACACCCCACTCACTACTGTCATTAATCGTTTGGGTTTTCCTAGCATCATCATCATCATTTAAGGCTGATTATGCCTTTCAGCGTTCAGTCTGGAGCATAGCCCCTCTACAAAATTCCTCCATGATCCCCTATTCAGTGCTAACATTGGTGCCTCTTCTGATGTTAAACCTATTACTTCAAAATCATTCTTAACCGAATCCAGGTACCTTCTCCTTGGTCTGCCCCGACTCCTCCTACCCTCTACTGCTGAACCCATGAGTCTCTCGGGTAACCTTGCTTCTCCCATGCGTGTAACATGACCCCACCATCTAAGCCTGTTCGCCCTGACTGCTACATCTATAGAGTTCATTCCCAGTTTTTCTTTGATTTCCTCATTGTGGACACCTTCCTGCCATTGTTCCCATCTACTAGTACCTGCAGTCATCCTAGCTACTTTCATATCCGTAACCTCAACCTTGTTGATAAGGTAACCTGAATCCACCCAGCTTTCGCTCCCATACAGCAAGATTGGTCGAAAGATTGAACGGTGCACAGGTAACTTAGTCTTGGTACTGACTTCCTTCTTGCAGAAGAGAGCAGATCGTAGCTGAGCGCTTACTGCATTAGCTTTGCTACACCTCGCTTCCAGTTCTTTCACTATGTTGCCATCCTGTGAGAATATGCATCCTAAGTACTTGAAACCGTCCACCTGTTCTAACTTTGTTCCTCCTATTTGGCACTCAATCCGTTTATATTTCTTTCCCACTGACATTACTTTCGTTTTGGACATGCTAATCTTCATACCATAGTCCTTACATTTCTGATCTAGCTCTGAAATATTACTCTGTAACCTTTCAATCGAATATGCCATCACAACTAAGTCATCCGCATATGCAAGACTGCTTATTTTGTGTTCACATAACTTAATCTCACCCAGCCAGTCTATTGTTTTCAACATATGATCCATAAATAATATGAACAACAGTGGAGACAGGTTGCAGCCTTGTCTTACCCCTGAAACTACTCTGAACCGTGAACTCAATTTACCGTCAACTCTAACTGCTGCCTGACTATCCATGTAAAGACCTTTAATTGCTTGCAAAAGTTTGCCTCCTATTCCATAATCTCGTAGAACAGACAATAACCTCCTCCTAGGAACCCAGTCATATGCCTTTTCTAGATCTATAAAGCATAGATACAATTCCCTGTTCCACTCATAAAACTTCTCCATTATTTGCCGTAAGCTAAAGATCTGGTCCTGACAACCTCTAAGAGGCCTAAACCCACACTGATTTTCATCCAATTGGTCCTCAACTAATACTCGCACTTTCGTTTCAACAATACCTGAGATGATTTTAGCCACAACGCTGATTAAAGAGATACCTCTGTAGTTGTTACAATATTTTCTGTTTCCATGTTTAAAGATAGGTGTGGTTACTGCTTTTGTCCAGTCTGATGGAACGTGTCCCGACTCCCAGGCCATTTCAATTATCCTGTGCAGCCATTTAAGACCTGACATTCCACTGTATTTGATGAGTTCCGACTTAATTTCATCCACCCCAGCTGCTTTATTGCACTGCAATCTATTGACCATTTTCTCCACTTCCTCAAATGTGATGCTATTTCTATCATCATTGCTATCCCGTTCTACCTCGAAATCTGAAACATTACTGATCGTATTTTCACCTACATTGAACAACTCTTCAAAATATTCCCTCCATCTGCCCAAGGCATCCACAGGATTCACCAGCAGTTTTCCTGACCTGTCCAAAATACTTGTCATTTCCTTCTTACCTCCCTTTCGAAGACTGCTAATTACACTCCAGAATGGTTTTCCAGCAGCTTGACCCATAGTCTCCAACCTGTTTCCAAAGTCTTCCCAAGATTTCTTCTTGGATGCTGCAATTATCTGTTTGGCTTTGTTTCTTTCTTCAACATAACTCTCTCTGTCTACCTGAGTTCTAGTGTGTAGCCATTTTTGATACGCCTTCTTTTTCCTGTTACAGGCTGCCTTAACTGTGTCATTCTACCAAGCTGTTTGCTTCATCCTACTTTTACACACTACTGTTCCAACACATTCTTTAGCCACTTCTAGTACTGTGTCCCTGTACCTTGTCCATTCCTTTTCCAATGACAGTAATTGACTACATTCAACTAACTGGTACCTTTCTTCTGAGATCGCTGTTATGTACTTGTGCCTGATTTCCTTATCCTGAAGTTTCTCCACTCTTATCCTCTTACATATGGACCTGACCTCCTGCACTTTCGGCCTCACAATCCCAATTTCGCTGCAGATTAAATAATGATCAGTGTCATCAAAGAATCCCCTGAATACACGTGTGTCCCTCACAGCCTTCCTGAATTCCTGATCTGTTATTATATAGTCAATGACAGATCTGGTTCCCCTGCCTTCCCAAGTATACCGGTGAATGTTCTTATGTTTAAAAAAGGAGTTTGTGATTACTAAGCCCATACTGACACAGAAATCCAAGAGCTGTTTCCCGTTCCTGTTGGCCTCCATATCCTCTCCAAATTTACCCATAACCTTTTCATACCCTTCTGTTCGATTTCCAATCCTGGCGTTAAAATCACCCATGAGCAGAACACTGTCCTTGTCCTTTACTCTAACAACTACATCACTGAGTGCCTCATAAAAACTATCCATCTTATCTTGATCTGTCCCTTCACAATGCGAATATACTAACACAATCCTAATTTTCTTGCTAGACACTGTCAAATCTATCCACATTAGTCGTTCGTTTACATACCTTACTGCAACTACGCCGGGTTCCATTTCTTTCCTGATGTAAAGCCCTACACCCCATTGTGCTATTCCTGCTTTGACTCCTGACAGGTAGACCTTGTATTCTCCCACTTCCTCTTCTTTCTCACCCCTTACCCGAATGTCACTAACAGCTAAAACGTCCAGCCCCATCTTACTTGCAGCCTCTGCCAGCTCTACCTTCTTCCCAGAGTAGCCCCCATTGATATTAATAGCTCCCCATCTCATTACCATTTGTTTGCCAAGTCGTATCTTAGGAGTCCCTGGTTTGTCAGTTAGAGGTGGGACTCCGTCACCTCCAAAGGTCCGAGGCATTTTGCTCTGATTGTTGCCAGCATCATATTTAAAGTACCAGGGAAGCAGGTTGCTAGCCTTACTTGCCCCGAGTCCCATTGGGTTTTACCCCTAACGGTTGAGGGACTAAATGGTGGATTTGGTAGTCTTAGCCGTATGAGCACAAAGGTGACCACGACTCAGAATATGTCCGAGACGCCCAGCCTTATTCCAAAGTAACTGGTATCCCGACTGTCGGGACCACTTACTTGGTCGCTCATATGTTGCCCGTGGTTTTCCTAGCATCTCACAAATAATTTACCATAACGCCTGACAACACAGTCCCGTGATCAGTTTAGAATCGCGCGTTGAATATATAACGTTCGAACCCTGCGGCTTCGATAGGCAAATGTTCTTGGAAGTTACCCAATTAACAAACACTAAAAAGGCAACACCGTAAAATTCATGAAAAGTTGCATCGTCACCAATTTCATTATAAACAAACTATAATCAACAAACTCATACTATACATAGAATATAAAACAAAAATCACAGAAGTACTTAACCCCCCCCCCCCACACTCCCACACACAAAAGTAAAAAAAAAATAAAATAAAAACAATCCACCATGTGTCCGAGTAACTGTAGAAGCTTTATCACAACCGTCGTATCGTCTCCCACTGCAACCAGCAATGGCCTGTTCACAAATATCTGTATCTTATTCACAACTGAGGAAAAAGAAAAATTAATATTAAATCTTCGACCATAAGCAACACAATAGTCCCAAACATAAAAATGAATCAATCAGCCGTAATATGTAAATTCAAAGTATCCCACCAGAAAACCAGCACAAATTCTTCCAATAGGAACCTGAAACATTCAGTTAATGTCAAACAACTCACTAACAAACATCCAGCACAAGAGAGGGCCACCAAATGCTACAATACACCATCTACAAACACAAACAGAGTCGAAAACATCAAATCTCAGCATGATATCACACACCACATCATGGTTACGTCACGGGCCTAAGCAGATGGGTGTAGCATCAGCACCTGACCGAGTGCGAATAACCTTACGCTATCCCCTGATAGTAAATGGTGACAATGACTGCCAATTGGCAAGAAAACAGCACCAAATTATCTAGAATGAAGCTTAGTTACTGTTGGAACATTTGTTCAGAGTGTAAGTCTTTTGGTACAACCGAAGAATGTCAGTACTGCCTGCTTTGCACTTGGAAATCTTTCTCACTGTACTGCCCCACAAACAGGACTGACAGCATAATTTTATTCCAATCTGTCCTCCAGCATTTTCTTTTTAAGCAGCGCAGCTAGAATCTAAAAATTGTCCATTCTTACACTGAAATTCTTATACTTACATCCTAAACCATTTACTCCCTAACTGTGCTTGTGACTAATAATAAGGAGTGAATTTAGTACACATTGATTTGATATACGAATTTTCTGAATGTCACTCGAGACATTCGTATAGACACTTACCTGGAGGAGAAATAAGTACCACCACGTTTCCGACTTTGATAAAGGTCGGATGGTAGCCAATCGCGATTGTGGTTTATTGTATCGCGACACTGCTGGTCACGTTGGTCGAGATCCAATGACTGTTGGCAGAATACGGAATCGGTGGTTTCAGGAGGGTAATAAGGAACTCCGTGCTGGATCCCAACGGCCTCGTATCACTAGCAGTCGAGATGACAGGCATCTTATCCGCACGGCTGTAACGAATCGTGCAGCCACGTCTTGATACCTGAGTCAACAGATGGGGACGTTTGCAAGACAACAACCATCTGCACTAATACTTCGACGACGTTTGCAGCAGCATGGACTATCAGCTCGGAGACCGTGGCTGCGGTTACCCTTGACGCTGCATGACAGACAGGAGCGCCTGCGATGGTGTACTCGACGACGAACCTGGGTGCACGAATGCCAAAGCGTCATTTTTTCGGATGAATCCAGGTTCTGTTTACAGCATCACGATGGTCACCTCCGTGTTTGGCGACGTCACGGTGAACGCACATTGGAAGCGTGTATTCGTCATCGCCATACTGGCGTATCACCCGGCGTGATGGTATGGGGTGCCATTGGTTGCATGTCTCGGTCACCTCTTGTTCGCATTGACGGCACTTTGAGGAATGGACGTTACATTTAAGACGTGTTACGGCCCGTAGCTCTACCCTTCATTCGATCCGTGCGAAACCCTACATTTCAGCAGGATAATGCATGACTGCATGTTGCAGGTCCTGCACGGGCCTTTCTGGATACAGAAAATGTTCAACTACTGCCCTGGCCAGCACATTCTCCAGATCTCTCAACAACTGAAAACGTCTAGTCAATGGTAGCCGAGCAACTGGCTCGTCACAATACGCCAGTCACTACTCTCGATGAGCTGTGGTATCGTGTTGAAGCTGCACGGGCAGCTGTACCTGTACACGCCATCCGAGCTCTGTTTGACTCAATGTGCAGGCGTATTGAGGCCGTTATTACGGCCAGAGGTGGTTGTTCTGGGTACTGATTTCTCAGGATCTGTGTACCCAAATTGCGTGAAAATGTAATCACATGTCAGTTCTAGTATAATATATTTGTCCAATGAATGCTCGTTTATCATCTGCATTTCTTCATGGTGTAGCAATTTTAATGGCCAGTAGTGTATTTGCCTCCCAGAACGTGGATGTATATAACATTTCTTATTCTCTCTCCAACAATTTTGCGTTCCGCTTTTCGTCTCTTAGAAATCGGTTCAGTACAAAGCCTATTGCTGTGTTACTACTACAGTTCAACGCTGCATCAACTTATCTCGACGAGAACATTAACAAACATTGATCTTTCTGCCCGCCAAAAATTTCGTCTTCAAAGATAATACTCACGACGCCTTCTACGGGATGTGGTAACTCCTGTGAACAACGTCACTTCCCGTGTTTTATTGCCGCCAGCCTTGTCAAAGACTCTACGTCTACGTTTATGTACATACTCGGAAAGCTACTGTAGAGTGTGTATCGGGGGTTACCCTGTACCACTACCAGTCATGTCCTTCCCTGTTCCACTCACAAATGGAATGAAGGAAAAGCGGCTGTCTATATGCCTCTGTACGAGCCCTCACGTCTCTAATCTTATCCTCGTGCTCCTTATGGGAAATGTATGTGGGCAGAACTAGAATCTTTCGGCAGTCAGCCTCAAGTGCCGGTGCTTAAATTTTCTCAACGGTGCTCTCGAATAGAACATCACCTTCTGTCCAGTTAGTCCTATTTGCTTTCCTGAAGCATCTGCACAACACTTGCACCTAGCAGCCCGCCTCCGAGTTGCTCAGAAGTCTTCCTTTAACCTGACCTCGTACGGATCCCAAACACTCGAGCAGTACTCGAGAACTGGTCTCCTTTACAGATGAACCACATTTTCCTAAAATTCTCCCAGTTAACCAAAGTCGTCGATTCGCCTTCCCACCTACAGTTCACACACGCTCGTTCCATTCCATACTGCCTTATGTCCAGATATTTAAAGGACTGTGTCAAGCGGAACACTATTAATTGTGTGTCCGAACATGAAGGGTTTCTTCTTCCTACCCATCGCCTAATCTACTGCTCAGGGTACGTTGACTTCAACATAGGCTTTTTTTTTAATTCTTACTGTGCAGTACTGTTATGTAGCAATTCCCATCAGGTTCATGTCCATGCAACGCTACAGAAAGCTAGTAAGAAGGATTACGAATTTCTAGCAAAAATTAAAAATGTAATGAGGCAGTTGCTCATGTATACCAGATCTAAGGATAATAAGTTATTTATGACAGATTGGCAGGGAGGGGGCTAGACGTTGGCATATGAGAGTATTATTGATATCTTCGAAGATAAATGACGACTTGTAATAGTCATAAACGGTTCCAGCTACTGCCGTGTTAATAAACCTGCACAATACCGACTTTTAGATCATTTTCATGACAGAAATTCACCTGACTACGCTATGTCCCCCCCCTCCCCCCCCTTCATTGTATTTCAGTTCCCCATCGGGGTGGGCTGGCAGCAGCATATGCGCTGCTCTTCAGCCGAAAGGCATAGAACAAACGATAGAAGACATTTAAAAAAACAAAGGAGAAAAGATGGTGAACATAGATATAAAAAAGGGGGAACATCATGGAAGACAATAGACAAAACAGGGGCGACTGTAAAATGGAGATAAAAACCGTAAAAGAATAGCGCACACAAAAAACCACACACTGGGACAATTAAAAGAACACAAGGTACCGTATGACCAGCGCGTAGTGGATCCCCCTCTATGGGTATCAATATAAAGCCATGTGAGGAGCTACAATGGTAAAAAAAAAAAAAAAGTATGCTGCCAGTCCGTAATTTGCCAAGGAATAGCATTCTGTAAATTTCACCTCACCTCTGCGCATGCGCGTGGAACCGCCGGCAACTGCTTAAACGAACCTAAAACCGTACGCCGCCAATAACTCGTTTTCGGCCAATCACGAACCGTAGACGGCGAGAAGAGACGGGGCTGAAAGGATCGCCACATTATCTGAGGCAGCGTCTTGGGCTGCCATCTGTTGGCAACACCGAACAACACTACAGTATTGAAGCGTTACATATTTTGCATCGATTCGACAAGTTTAACACGAAAACATTGGAATTAACATACATTTTTGCAGGTATATCACTTGCTTGTTTGTAGTTTGCTAACAAAATAGCAATAAGCGCCCACGTATTTTTATTATCTGTGAACAATATACTTCATACCCACAAAGTTACTTGGTAAGGCGTGCTTTAGATAAGGTAACTTGCGCGTATGTGTTAATCGGAAGTCCTTGTCGCCACATTTGTGGCGGTAAATTTTTGGACGGCTTTGATGATCATATCGGAGCCAGTTGGTTTAATTCAATCGTTAGCGTCATGGAGGTCCCCGTGCATCAAAAGCAACGCACGGGATGACAGTAGTTATAGCAGTGGAATTGCCGTACACATAACTTTTCGGTTCTTCTCTCCATTATTGATATGTCTATTTTTTCGTTCGCCTAGGGCGTCAGACTGTTCATTGCGCTCAGCATTTTTTTTTTTTTTGGGTTAGCGTGAACGCCACCGCGACTTTCAAAAATTGTGAGCCAGAAGGTCGCGCTTTTTTTGTAATTTATTTATTTATTAACACTGCAAATAACATCTTTACAACAATACATGAACAGAAATGTAATTGTGAGTGCAGGCCATATTATACAGAATCGAAATCCCTTAAAGAAAACAGAAATAAAGGCAATTGTAAACTGTGACTAATTATTCACTTGGTAACAGTCCCAAAGATACGTGTATGAGTTGTGAAATTTAAACGAATTGAAATAAGTGTATCATACAGTAAAGTAAAGAAAAAATGTACAACTCTAATGAAAAATGGGAAACAAAATGGATACTTTGGAAATCCAAGCAAGCAGAAGACGGCAGGAGGTGTAATGGCGGAGATTCGAACCCGTCCAGCTGCACGTAGTGTACAGGATTGACGCGAGAGAGCAGCACAGTAGCCGGACCCGCGTAGCACAGACTGCCACCGACAGATGGTAGGCGCGAGCCTCAGAGCTTGAATCTCCGTATTGGGAAAGTATGGCCGCCTGCTAATACGTTGACTGCTGCAGAGTGTTTAGCCGTGGCCCGTGTTTATTAAAGAAGTACACTTAGCTCTCTAATGCAGTGCTAAAACTGATCAGTGGCTTCAAACGGAACATGTCGGATATTTTGCAACAAAAAATCTCAACAAATTAAAGCTAAATGAGTCGAAAAGCATTTGTTGTGGTGAGCATAACAGCTTTTTTTGCCTGCTATTCTTTATTAATAGCGAATGCAGATTTCGCAGTTCGTGATCCGGTATCGAGTTTTAACACCTGTTTTCGTAATTAGCGTTAAATTGGTCCTATCCAACAGTCGGGACAAAAGGGAACCAATATTAGGTCGCATGTGCAGGGTAAAATCAATCGCTTATTTAAAGCTCTATATCAACTTACTTCTTGTTCCTTGCTACTCCGTAGTACGAAAATTCGCCCAATGTCTCTTTTGTTATACGAAATAAGGCATTGCATATTACGCATGCCTGCCTCACAAAATATTTTCTGCATATTCTTCATGGCATAAGGAGAATGATTACGAAAGTATCAGAGAATACAATATGTTTAAAATGTGTTCAAATAAAACTAGTCCTATGATTAAAAGTTGGCTGTAGGAAACAGTAACAACTCTACTCTTATTAGTATACTACAGATCTTCGGCAACGTTGCACCACAAATAATACTCTCCCAGTAACATTAATGTTCACTGAATGTAAGGTTGTACTTGCATCTTGCATAATTTTTTTTTTTTTTTTTACTTTATATTGTGTTGAAGAAAGTACAATTTATTGCTGTGAGCATCCTAAATGTACGTTTAAACAACAATCTACAGTCAGTCAGGTTAAATTTTTACCAGTCATTACGACTTTGTACGGTCCCACTCACTATTTTTGTTTTATCTGCTAGCAGAGGCAATTTTGTCTCTAAGACTTCTATTTTGTTTTTAAATTATTATTAAACCATCCTATTACCTCTTCTGACTTTTCTTTGCTGTTCAAATGGATTGGAAAGCAAGTAACAGAAATGTAAAAGAAGACAAAAGGCCAGAAATGACTAAAATTAACTGAATGGTTAAGTCGAGTTCCGGCAATCTTTCCCATTGGGACCAAGATAAACCCAAAACCAAGAAAATGTATAAAAACTCTAGCTGCAGTGTTCAGACATTGAAATTGAAATACTGAGCCTGGAATGCTCCTGACAGTAGCATGAAGTTAGCTGAATTAGGTGTAAACAGCAGTCTCACAGGGAACTTATAAACGTCATTTCTGTCACTACCAATAAGGGAACATGGTTCTAGGCTTGCTGATAGAATTCTTCACTAAATTTACATTTATCTTTGAGTATGGCTTTCACATAAATATGTCATTACACTGTATGAAGGTAAATCATACGCAGGAAATGTCACTGTAGCAGATACGTAATGCAAGTATATCTCGTTTAAAATAAGTTGCAATTGCAGGATCAAGAAAGGGGAAAAGAAATAGGTTTTGGCTTCAAAGCTAAGGTGGAGTCTTGTACTGTAAAGACAGTGTATTAACAGAAAAGCTGAATCTCGCCCAATGCCTGTTAACAGAAAGTGGCGTGGTCCATAATAGCAGTGAACATCTACGCTAAATAAGTGAAAATGTTTGACGGAATGTATTTAATATATGGTATTACTTAGTGTTGTTCTACTTTGAAGACAATGTGTGCACTATTATTTGTAACACGTGTTATCAAAAATATCCTTAACGAATGTGTTATTTTTACATTTACAACCCCTGAGCCTAAAAACTGTTAATAACAGGTCTATATAAATATCTTTAAATTTCAAAGTAAACCTGTGTTACTGAAATAGAACAATTTATTTAGGCTTCTTATTAACCACCGATTTACTTTTGGAATGGCTTAAAATTACCCAGAGTATTTTATGTAGGTAAAATAATGTGTTGTCCAAGACTGACATAAACTTAGCCGGAATAGCAGAGCAACTTTTATAAATATTAAAATATAACAGCAAACAGTCAATTTGTCTATATTTTTACTATAAAAAATGATCAGTAACTGTAACTACAACATGTGTTGCAACAAGTAACATCTTTTGTGGGCAGTATTTTCAAAAAATGGTCTAAAGTGGGGCAAAGTTCCCCTAGTTGACTGCATTTCCATTCACATATTCCCGGTCTTCAACACAAAATGCTAAATTTTGATAATAAATAAAAATAGCAGTTACAATACAAAATATGCACGACATTTACTTGTAATGACATTTACTTTTTACCGTGATTGGAAACAAGTATTCTTCAAAAAGTATTCTTCAGCAGATTTTGCATATGTGCTATTTCATTCTGAGCTAGAAAAGAGTATAGAGTACAAGCTAATGTTCTTACTGAGTGAATGTATACTTTTTTCCTCTCTACAATATTATATAAAATATAGGTACATTGTATGTATAAAAACCTATTAAAATCCAGAGAAAAAAATAAACGACATAAATGAAGCACAAGGAAGAAACAAAGTTGGTGGCAAAGCACAGAAGTCAAATATGTACACAGGTCGGAAGGGTGAAGTTTTTATTTATATATGCATCAATCTGAAACCTGGAGAGCGACATAGTTTACTTGCAAATAATATATGAATTAATAAAAACACTCCATACCTAGAAAGAAACATAGAACAAAAATTTATAAAAACGACTGTGATTTAAACAAAAATGTGACCACTTGAAGAGAAAATGGCAACCAAATGAAGTTTGGATGTCAATTTTTCAAATCATTTACTAAAGAGTGATTTTGGAAATCACAGTTTCTGCAGTAACTTTCTCATGGCCTGCTTCTACTGCCTTGTGTCACTACACCCTGATATCTTTTATTTCCCTCCCTTGGAACCAGATGAATTCTTGTTGCCAGGAAACTGAATTATTTTCTCCTGTACACTGTGGCAGGCTGGGAAAACTACTTTCTCCTTCACTGATGCAGGCACGGCAGTGGCTACATCAGAGACCAACAATTCACTTGAGAGTAGTTTCTTCTTGTTGCTTCTCAAACACATCTCTGCCTTTTGCAACACACTGAAAAACCTCACTTGATGGCTCAATAAGTGAGGTATCTGAAGGACTTCAGACGTAAAAGCACGTTCACACACATACAGAGATTTTCTTTGCACGCTATTAGTCGCTCCTCGCAAAATTTGCAAAGTGCGTGACGCTTCATAACTTGCCTAACAGTGTGGCCAGGTAAATAGTATAGAGACTGGTGCTCACCATCACACACCATGTTACAAAGTGGCTCACCAACTTCCTCAGCACACTTGTCATCATCTTCTCTTACAGATTCCCCCAGTAGTTCTGCCTGGAAATTACTGCTTTCATTTCCATAATAATCAGTGGCAGTGTTAAAGAACTGAGAAAGAGTAATAACCCTCAGTGCTGATTTCTATTCTCGTGGTGTTGGTACTGGATGTTTGTAGCGGACAATTGAAAACAGATTTTCTAAGCCATCTTGTCAGCAGAAATTTAAATTTCTTCTCATTCAGGAATGTGTCCTGCGACTGCAAAATACCTCCAGCTGTCAAAACTACGCCAGCCGGGGTGGCCGAGCGGTTCTAGGCGCTGGGGTCTGGAACTGCGCGACCGCCACGGTCGCAGTTTCGAATCCTGCCTCGGGCACGGATGTGTGTCGTGTCCTTAGGTTAGTTAGGTTTAAGTAGTTCTAGGTGATTGATGACCTCAGAAGTTAAGTCCCATAGTGCTCAGAGCCATTTTTGTCAAAACTACACCAGGCACCCTTCAACCCAATTTTCAAGTTTTGAAATAAACACAGAGTGTCCTTAAGATGACAGAGAGCCTCACCGCATGTTTGTTCATCAGAACGACTCGGAATCATACTTAGAGCTCTGTATGTTATGAGGCACAACCACTCACGAACGTGCTTTAGAAACCGTGCTGTGGTTAAAGTATTTTGCTGCAGTTTCTCTGTCTTGACAGCATACTCACTGGCTGCCGCAGTCTGGCTGTTAATTAGGGCAGTAGGCGAGCCAACTTTCATTTTCTCGTAATGGTTTGGAATCAAACGCTTCTCACGCAGTTGTGGTGCCAGTTAAAGACTTAAACCACTGTCCACCTCAAGCAACTGTTCTACACGATTTATTTGTACCTCATTACGAGGCAGATCACGTTCCTCGACAACATTTTCTCAAAGGAAGACTCATTGTCCATTGAATAAGTGGTTCCTCATATTTTTCAAAATGTGTGGTGTATCTGCGAGGAAAATTAGTTTCCTATTATCATTGATTGATTTTTATTGTTGTAGAGACCTCAGAGATCATCTGAGGCATTACAAAAGTCAATAGTACACAGTATAAATGTTACACAAATAATTACAAAAACAAGAAAAATATTACACAATATAAATATTACACAAATAATTATGGTACCTTCACACAAATACAAAACAGAGAAACGTCTGGTACAAATTGATATTGCATAGTAAATTTAGCCACTTACAGACTTACTCATATATAGAAGCACATAAAAACTGATCACAAAGTGTAGTCATACCCTATTCTTTGCCTCCCTTAAAAATTCATCAGTTTCATAAATGCTGAGCTCAAGAAGAAATTCTTTTACTTTTTTTTTTTTTTTTTTGAATTGTTGAATTGGAAGATCCCTGATATGTTGGGGTATGGCATTAAAAATTTTGATGGACTTGTATAAGAAGCACTTTTGTGTTTTTTTTATAGTTACAAGTCCATAAAATTTTTTAATGCCATACCACAAGATATCAGGGATCTTCCAATTCAACAGTTCAAAAAAAAAAAGGATACTGGTAGAAACCAATTTTGAAAACCTTTCGACAACAATTCCAAATTCTTGCTATTCAGCTCAATTTTGCCCTGCCTTATCTGACACCATGCAGTGAACATTGTTCGAGTGCCCGAAATTCTCTAATAATGTTTATAATTATGTGTTTGACATGAGAACTGGAAAAAAGATGGCCACGTGTAATGGTAAAATGGCTCTAAGCACTATGTGACCTAACATCTGAGGCAATGGTAACCTATGATTTGTTTCCATATTGAGGTGATACCACCCAGCATAAAAACTAATACATGAGAAGCTATAGTAGTTGCAAGGGCAAGATTTGATGGAGGTGTGTCATATCATTACCAATGAAGCAGCCATTGCTTCAATTGTATTCGAATGATGGAGTGATACTAACTTCATCCATCGTGGGAGCACGATGTTTCTCCACTGGTAACATGAGGGCAAGCTCTACTTTCAGGGAACTCATTAGCTCCTTCACCACACCAGGTCTAAATTTCACATTCAGTAGTGAACTTCTCAGGGTTCTGTCTGAATGAAATGGAAATTTATTTTCCAGCAGGACTTTGTACCCCATACTACCACAAGGTGGTCTATTTTTTAGCCCTTTCTGCAGTGTTTCCACTGACCATTTGCTACCCTTACATGTCCCCTTTGTTCACACTGCAAACTGTTCTGCACCGAATAAACCATGCACACTGGCGAGGAGGTTGTCTTTTTCTGAACACACTCCTCTCTCCCTTTTCTGAGAGAGGACGAGTTTTCTCTGTAAAGCTTCAATTCCAGCCTGAAGCTGTTGTACTGGGTTCTTCAGGATGGTGACTTCATCTTCTGTTGTGTCCAAGTTCTCTGCAGGACTGATGTCATTGGGCACATTTGAGGGCTGTCCAACATCTGGAACATAAATCTGCAATATTGCAATCTTCAAAAATAAAAATTATTTAATACTATAATATGTTTTCAAGTAGCCAGTAATTGATTCTCAGTAGGCTGTGGTATATGACTTGAAGATTCATAAGGTGTGAAAACTTAGTTTCGAAGGACAGAAGCAAATTATGAAAATCTGGTTGGTAATATTCCAGGTGTCCTCTTACTACGTTGTAATGGAAAGTAATGCCATATACTAAACTGAAATTGGTGACCAATTATATTTAATTCCCAGCAAACAATACCATAGTGTTTCCAAAAATCTGTACGATCTTTGCTAGCCACCACATAAATCTGACTGCAATAGAATGTAACACAGCTTCACCGTGCAACACTTCAATAGCAGTGGAACACGTGAGGCTCGAATACTTGAATTACAAGAGCTGTGAGAACAGTGGTACTTACCGATGTGGGTGGTAGTGCGAGTTATTTTTAAGTGCAAATAAATATTACTTACAATAAAAGATTAAATAATCACGACCAAACCTAACCACAACATTAGACGTATTAGCACCTGTTGTACCACATATTGCCAACAAATCCTAAGCCCTGTATGCAGAGTTTTAAAAACATAAATGGTACAGAAAAGCCACTGACTTTGAAGTAAACTTTAAACGGCTGTGGTAAGAAATCAAAGTATCTATTTTCTCAGATAGGTATAATGTTTAACTGCAAATTAGAATACGGTATATACAGTGTCCAATGGAAAGCTGTAGAAACGATGTAGCTGAAAGGTATGAGAAAAGACATTGGTTTTTATTTCCATCAGATACCAATACAAGTGAACTGTTTATGTAAGAGACTGAGCCGTTTCTGGCTCGTGTTATGCTTTGCGTTAAACCTCGGTCGCTATTCTGTGATTAGTCTCCCGCCGTTATTGAGACTGTGGTGTTATCCCCTCTCTCCGCAAAGTGGCAGCAGCAGCCTGTACCGATATTCGCAGCCTCGTAATATCTTTGGCCCCGCGCTTACAGTTTCCAACTGGGCCACGTGCGGGAGTCGGTCGGTTGACGAGGAGCGTCGAGGAAGTCTCCGTGGCGCGTGGTTCGGCCGGGGCCGCTGGCGGTGTCCACAGTGTGAGGGGCTGCTCCATTTGCTACGAGGGCTGTGGCTCACCGATCCCGGACACGAAAGTTGAGTCTTTACTTAATTTACCAGCCAGCCCCAACTGTTCACATTGTGTCGCTTGAACTTCATTGTGGGCTGTTAGGACCTTCCCGTGAGCAACAGTGTGTGTTTTCGAGTTGGCGAAATTCTAGCCCATCCTTCTGTGGAGTTTAACTTAACTCTATTATTTTGAATCGAAGTGCACCAGCGGAATCTTCTGCATTGTGGCCGTTAATGTTCCAGTTATCTGCCCTGGCCGTAGACGTAAATTCGGGCAGTGCATTTTCCTCGTCGTGTCGTGGCTGTCCAGCACGGCGTGTAGTTTGACAGCTGAATGTG
Source organism: Schistocerca americana (assembly GCF_021461395.2). NCBI lineage: Eukaryota > Metazoa > Arthropoda > Insecta > Orthoptera > Acrididae > Schistocerca > Schistocerca americana. Next base: position 206,364,993 of record NC_060129.1, on the reverse strand, counting down.
TAATTCGTTGTGGGCGCCAATACCTTCTGCGTTGTTCCATTGAACTCCTCGTCGTGTGCTGGTCAGGTGGAGTGGAAGTTATCCTAACACTTGGTCCATTGACTGTCTGTCGGTTGGGTTGCCGTCAGATTGAGAATTGTTGGGCTGACTGCCTATCTCCCCTAAGCGAGCGTTAGTGTTTGAATTCCATGCCAGCCCTTGGAAACTTCTGAGTGCAGTTTGATGTACTGTCTTTCCTTATTTGTTCTTGTTCTTTGTTTCTGTATGGCTTCTAGCCCATTTTAAGTTAAAGTTGTTTGCCCTTAAGGAGTGACGTTGTTTGGGCCTTCAGCCTGATTTTAAGAAATGCTTTAAGATAAGACCTTCTGCCTTTGAAATTCAAATTCCTGTTTTTGGTTTTAAGTTATTGGCTTTCAGTCAGTTTTAAATTAAACTTGTTTTTCCCTTGAGGGAATTGAATGGCTCATTTATTGAGGAATTAAGTTCTAAAATAAATGTTCGGCTTGGTCTGTATTTAATGTTTTCTTTTTTATTGTAATGTTTGTCAAATCAGTAAAGTACTATGTTTGATTGCAACTGATAGCCATTCATTTTGGCCCCTTTTCCACAAATTAAACTATCTGTCCTGTCCTGAGGGTATAGCAGAGGATTTCAGAGATGTGGTCCCATTCGCTAAATTACCGTGTGACAAAGTATTTTGTTCCCACCATCAACAGAGCCTGGACAAGTCAGTTTGAAAAATATACAGCTGTTATATATGAAATGTTTGAGTCTGCTTCTGTACACAACTGATGCTTAGAATGGGAGTACGATATATAATTTCTAAAGAAGAAAGTCTAAGCTACATATTTAGAACAACTTTTAAAAAGTATTTGCTTATTGTACTCAATTTACAAAGTAGATCCTGCGACAACTTGTACATTACAAGTAAGTCCACTGTTGGCAAGAATAGTGCTCTGAAGGGAAATTCTGTGTGTCCTGCGGATGAAAACAATAAATGTGAACTGTTAGCAGTCACACAAGATGTTCAAAGTGCGATAATTCAGCAGCAAGTGACAGCATACCGCATGTAGAAATCTGTTGAAGCAGGGAACCTTATTTTCTAGTTTCATTCCAGTATGTTTCTCTAGTAGACCAACAGGTTTCCTCTCAGCAGGACCTTTACGTACCACTGGTGGCTTGTGATCACCAAAAATGGTTGGCACAGCATTTGGTTTGCGTTTTACCAGTCCACCAGCTCTGCTGGTTTCAAACTGGTCTGGAGTGAAATGATTCTTGTAAACAGAAACAGTACTATCAGTCAATTTAGTTACAAACTTCCTTATTTGAGCGATATAAAAAATTTCAAAACTATACATTATAACTATATATTATAACATAAAATATGTTTTTGTTGTGGTCTTCAGTCCAGAGACTGGTTTGATCCAGCTCTCCATGTTACTCTATCCTGTGCAAGCTTCATCATCTCCCCATACCTGCTGCAGCCTACATCCTTCTGAATCTGCTCAGTGTATTCATCTCTTGGTCTCACTCTACGATATTTCCCCTCCACGCTGCCCTCCAATACTAAACTGGCGATCCCTCGATGCCTCTGAATACGCCCTACCAACCGATCTCTTCATCTAGTCAAGTTGCGCCACATATTTCTCATCTCTCCAATTCCATTCAATACCTCCTCATTAGTTATGTGATGTACCCATCTAATCTTCAGCATTCTTCTGTAGCACCAGATTTCGAAAGCTTCTATTCTCTTCTTGTGTAAACCATTTATCGTCCACGTTTCACTTCCATACATGGCTACACTCCATACAAATACTTTCACAAAAGACTTCTTGACACTTAAATCTAAACTCGATGTTAACAAATTTCTCTTCCTCAGGAACGCTTTCCTTGCCATTGCCAGTCTACATTTTATATCCTCTCTACTTCGACCATAGTCAGTTATTTTGCTCCCCAAATAGCAAAACTCCTTTACTACTTGAAGCATCTCATTTCCTAATCTAATTCCCTCAACATCACCCGAGTTAACTCGACTACATTCCATTGTCTTCGTTTTGCTATATATAAAATATATGCAATATCAATAGAACTGAACACATGCTACTTATAACTACATACAGTGCAAGAAGCTCAGAAACCTATGAATTAGATACTGTAGCTATACACGAACATTGTAACACTCAGCTTTTACCAGCAAACTTACTGAAAAAATTTCATTTTACATCACATAACTAACATCTTTTAGGTAATGTATCTTTATACAAGCTTAATTTTCATTAGGTTCAGGTTTCCTGTGTGACAACAAGTATTGGGTGATGCACGTAATCTAGGCCTACCTACACTATGTGATCAAAAGCATTGGGACACCCCGAGAAACATACGTTTTTCGTATTAGGTGAATTGTGCTGCCGCCTACTGCCAGGTACTCCATATCAGTGACCTCACTAGTCATTAGACATCGTGAGGGAGGGGAATGGGGCACTCCGATGAACTCACAGGCTTTGAACGTGGTCAGGTGATTGGCTGTCACTTGTGTCATATGACTGTACGTGATATTTCCACACTCCTAAACATCCCTAGGTCCACTGCTTCCGATTTGATAGCAAAGTGGAAACGTGAAGGGACACGTACAGCACAAAAGCGTACAGGCCGACCTCGTCTGTTGACTGACAGAGACCGCCGACAGTTGAAGAGGGTCGTGATGTGTAATAGGCTGACATCTACCCACACCGTCACACAGGAATCAGAAACCGCATCAGAATCCACTCCAAGTACTGTGACAGTTAGGCGGGAGGTGAGAAAACTTGGATTTCAAGGTTGAGCAGCTGTTCATAAGCCACACATCACGCCTGTAAATGCCAAACGACGCCTCCCTTGCTGTAAGGATCGTAAACATTGGATGATTGAACAGTGGAATAACGTAGTGTGGATTGACGAATCACGGTGCAGAATGTGGCGATCCGATAGCAGGGTGTGAGTATGGCAAATGCCCAGTGAACGTCATCTGCCAGTGTGTGTAGTGCCAAGAGTAAAAGTCGGATGCGGTGGTGTTACGATGGGGTCGTGTTTTTGATGTAGGGGGCTTGCACCCCTTGTCGTTTTGCGTGGTCCTATCACAGCACAGGTCTACATTGATGTTTTAAGCACCTTTTTGCTTCCCACTGTTGAACAATTTGGGGATGGTGATTGCATCTTTCAACATGATCGAGCACCTGTTCATAATGCCCGGCCTGTGGCGGAGTGGTTACATGACAATAACATCCCTGTAATGGACTGGCCCGCACAGAGTCCTAACCTGACTCCTACAGAACACCTTTGGGATGTTTTGGAATGCCGACTTCGTGCCAGGCCTCACCGACTGACATCGATACCTCTCCTCAGTGCAGCACTCCGTGAAGAATGGGCTGCCATTCCCAAGAAACCTTCCAGCAGCTGATCGAAAATATGCCTGCGAGAGTGGAAGCTGTCATCAATGCTAAGGGTGGCCCAACACCATACTGAATTCCAGCATTACCGATGGAGGGCGCAACGAACTTGCAAGTCATTTTCAGGCACGTGTCCGGATACTTTTGATCACATAGTGTAGTATTTGCATCTGAGACTGCTGATTATACAAGATGCTGTGTTAAAAGAAGTAATTATAAATATACTGTACTGTTACGACTGACTTTGGAATTCAACTATGCTATTTTTTTCATTTATTTCAATGTTAGTCGAAACCGTTGTCCTACACTATTAAATGCAAGTAATATTTACTTTAAAGAGGCACGTCATTATCACAATAGTTATTTTCACGAAATTTACTGAAAGTGAGGCATTGTTATTGATCTTTAATGTTCAGATAGCCATAATAGATTATTTTTTGGGGGACACAACGACATACATTAAAGCATCCAAATACTGCACTTTCCGTCTTCAACAGTTGGACCTACAAACTACGGAACGAAAAACAATGTTTACCTATTACATCTTTTGTGTTGCAAAAAGTATGCCTGTATAGCAGTCAGTACATTACAGATTTACTATAAATGTATAGCTTTCACTATGGTTTGTCCAAAAAAAATAGGCTTGCAAACAATGCACCTTTTAAAAAAAACTTGACCGGCTTGAGGCTGACCACGTGTAATGATGCAGCAAATCTGATCACGAAGTGAGTCAAGATAGGGCAAGTTTGTTACACAGCTATTCTCAAACCAGGAGATGATTTGCACTAATGAATAAAAACTACTTTCCACGCACAAGCGAGAGTTTCTTGTGGGCTGCCAGTTGGCTCCACTGATTTTCATCAGCCATATTCTCCTTCTCGTTGCATCACTCCCTTCAGAAGGAATTCTGTACAGTTTTCCTCCCTTTCTGCCTCGAAACGAAAAGCCGATAGCACAGCACTGAGGCATCATTCTATGTAAAACTTTGAAAATACGCAGCACTTACCGTGCTTCACACACAACGCTTGGGCCCACAATGGCTGCTAATGTCACGAGATGTGATTTCAGGCAACTACGGATGGCAGCAAACGCAGCAGAATAGGGTGGCCATACTTCCCTTTAAGCCGGGTTCCCACCGGGCGTGACACGCTGGAGTGAGATATGCTGTCGTGGGGAACACTACCCGTGTGAACGAAGAGACGTGAGTTTGACGGTGACGTCACGGGCAGGCGTGAGGGCTCACGCTTCATACCAATCGTGTTTTTCAGTTGTGAGTTTGCCTCGTCTGCGGCAGTGTCAGATTACAACATCTAGTGCTACGGACAACAAGATGGCAACTAGTGCCATTAAAGGTCGTGTGATCACGTTGCAAGACGGTGAAACTTTAGAATTTCTGGAACTTTACGCTACTGAGCTGGTCTTGTATGATGTAAACAGAGAAGAATACAGAGACCGAGATGCAAGAATGGCTGCTGCCAAAAGAATTAGTGATGCGCTCCAAATTCCAGGAGTCGGAGCAAAAGAAGTAATTGTGAAATTTAAAAACTCGAGGAGTTCGTATTGTCAGGAACTGAAGAAAAGAATCGAAAGCTAACGGTCTAGAGCTGGCACTGACGAGGTTTACAAACCAAAAATCTTCTGGTTTAACAAGATGAATTCTTTCATTCGCCCATTCGTTCAGCAGCGAGCCACACTATCAAATCTGGTATGTGAAATAAAAGTTGGTTTCCGTATTTGAAATTTTATACATTTTCAAAATTGTTCCTTACATTTACATTATTACAACAGTTTTTACAATGATTATACAGAGTAGTAGGCGTATCATAGGAACTGTACCAGCTTCTTTTAATACAACAATAGCTAGCACTGTAACAATACATTCTTATGATAAAATATATCTAGCAATGCAATTACTTTGTGACACATACTAATTGAAGACAACCATGTACTAAATAACTGAGCACAATATTGACACTGATGTGCTCTACGGTTCTGTATTTGGAACGTCGCCGAGTAGTACATTTTGCCAGGGCACAGCACCTTCATTATTAAAGTAATCACAGTACTTATCCCGAATTCGTTGTGCCTGTCGATGTGGATGTATGTTAACCGTTTGCAGAAGGTTCTGTAGGCCAGTAATTTCCTCTTGACACCACGATCCAGGGAAAATACGATGGTTTTCATCCTCGAAGTCAATTAAACCTCGTGAGATGTAGGCGGGATTCGTTTTCCGCAGCCAGTTGTGCAACGACCAGCAGGATAGTACTACTTTGTCCACCGACTGTATTTTTAAAGATATTGGTTTTTCAAATACTCTAAATTTACTCACATGTATGCCGAAAGTATTTTCTGCAACTCTTCGAGCCTTTGAAACTCGATAGTTGTAGAGCCTTTCCTATCGAAACATGTTGCGCCGACTGTAAGGTTTCATCAGATAAGTCTTTAGCGGAAACGCATCATCCCCTACACTAACAAAATCAACACTACCAAGTGAGAGAGAATCAAATATGAGAGCTGATTTCTCAGATGACTATTTATTTACAAATTTATAGATCGATCTTATTTTATTACTCAAACGATTACTTTTTTCTATGCTGGTAATATTTTAAATGATCAATACTATTGTGCTCATCAACCATTTTCGTATTATTGTTTCTTTCTATTCCTTAAATACTTACACCTAGAATACTCGTACATTACTATGTTGAAAATTCAAATAAATAATAAAAGAAAAAGTTGCATACTATATGTTATTGTAACTGCCTGTATGTATTCCATAAGTGCCTTGTGGACCGCTTCGTAGGTTTCAGGTGTAAATTTAGTGCTTGTGTTCTTTGGAACACGATATAAATATTCTAGACTTTTTTAGTCCCCTGTGGCTAAATAGCGTAAAGTTACTTGAAGTTTAATTTTTGCTTTTACTGCTTGTCTCATATTAGTATCTGGTTTTGAAATCAGACGTGAAACGCGTTCCAAAAGGTAGTCAAACTGCGCACGAGACATTCGTAATAAGATGTTGAAATCTTCAGGATAATGGTTTCTTAGTTCCATGTCAACCAAATTATGTGCCCTCGATGTTCTTTGAAGTGTCCAGTTCCTGACCCACCATCGTCTTTTCTTTCGTTTTTCTTGGGGTTCCACCAACCGGTTCATTCTCTGTGCCAAAACGGTAGCAAAAACCGAACTCACCACAGCACAGCTCTCGATAAGGAGCTCGTTCACGGCCGGCTTCGCGCGATCAACTGAATTACGCTCTCGTTGACACTTGAACACGGTGTGAACTGACCACGCCCCACGACTGATGGTTTCACTCCTGTCGTGGCACAAAAGCGTGGTACACATTCGTGGTCACGCCCCGCGGGAACCAGCTTTATAAAGGGCTGTACCGGTACTGCCCTAGTAAACACTCCACAACTCCAGCGCAGCAACGTGGAGTGCATCTCAACTTACACTGCTGCCAACTTCAGACTTTCTAGCAAAACGGCTTCCTCATGGAATAAAGACGAGACGTGTGGGTGGGACAGATCCTGGAAGTATTCAACGTTCACCTTTTGCATTATAAACACCACACATACTCTACTTGATAGTGTATCCCTCAGCAGTCTCCCAACAAATTCTCGCACTTTCTGAAATTAGGTGCTAATCATTGTCAACTGTATGAGCCAGCTATACGCTATCAGCAGAACTTGAATTTCTATAAGGGCATTACTTATCTCTAAACAGCAAGGTAGCTACGTCTACATCTACTGAATGCAACTCCAGTTACCTACTCAAAACGGTTTTAGCCCTTCCATTTGGTATAAGTTAATTGCATGCATGTACCCTTCCATTATTCTTCTGACATTATTGAGACAATACTCAGCAGTTGAAGTCGATGGAGTAACTTCTGTGAATGATGTTACTTCCCATGTTTTAGTGTGGGAACAGTCTTTTATAAGTTTCTGTCACATCGTAGTTAAAATAAGACACCTCTTTTAAATTACTTATTCCCAGTTCGTTAATGAAGTTACTATATGTGAACGTGGATTCGACGTACTTCCTTGGTAATCGTATACAATTTCATTGCGAGGAGCAAACGATCTGCTGAGTTGGAAGCAGCCTGACCCCTACTGAAGGAGGCTTGCCACCTACTGATCGCCCCACCACTGTCGAGCACGAGCAGAATCGTGATCAATGGAGGTCAGTGCGCAAAAATGGGTGTCACAACAGCATCCCAAATTAAAGATCACTCTCAACAACACGAGAGACACTGACACCCCAGGTGGACATCCACAATGGTCACTCTGATATCAAACGCAAAAAGGTGGCGTTGGCCAACTGCACAACATGAATGATGGGGGCTACCTGAGAGGATAAAATCAGATCACCTCGAACAGCGAAGATTGTCGAAACAGTGATAACTGGTGAAGTAATGCACCACAAAGGGTAGCTTGCACAGCAGAAGGAAATGAATCATAATATTAGCAACTTCGAAGAAGATAAAAGACACCAAAGACTGAGTCACCTGTGAGACACCATGGCAGACCATTTTGGCTACCATACTGGAAAGGAAAAGATTAGCCCCAGCTAAGGCTGGAACCCGAGAAAAACCCCAAGGTGTAATATTATTTACTTGTCATTTTCTTATAATATCTTCTTTAGCTATACATGTAGCACATATAAATTCATTGTTCCTGTTTTATCTTTAGCTAAACGTATTATTTGTGGATAAAATTTGTAACAGCAGTCTAAAGAAATAACTTAAAATGGTAAGACTGAACAATACCCACTTTTTGCGAGCAAAGGGATATAAATACAATAAAAATAAAAGTTGTTAAAAACCTGTGGCTGGAAAGGGTAGTTAGCATGCTCTCAAACAGCTTATTTTTTCTGTTTTTGTGAATAACAGTTCATATTTCGAGGACATCTATTATGGCAAAAAATATTTCTAGTGAAATTCTGCTCAAAGAAGCTCATATGCATGTTTTAACCAAAACAAACACTTTTGGATTACAGGAGGCCACTCACTGAGAAACAGAAGTACTGAGTTGTTGATAGGCACAAACAAAAGAAAGAAAACTTGCTAGCTTTATGATTTATTCTTTGACGAGCTAGACTAACAAAAACCAAAATTCTCTATCTCACTGAAGTATATAGTGATGAAACTCGCTTAAAACAGGAAAAAATGCAACAAAACTGGACATACAATGCGTAATTTGCATTTGCAAAACAAGATGCTGAAATAGCAGGCAAGGATTCATATGAATGTCTCACCTGACACTCAGAAAATTCGCAAATCAAATTAATGTCTAGTAAATTCACTCTTCATTATTAATCATAAGTACCACTATGGAGTAAATGGTTTAGGATGTAAGTATTAGATTTTCAATGTTAAAATGGACAATTTTTAGATCTAGCTGTGCTGCTTAGAAAGAAAATGCTGTAGGATAGATTGAATAAAAGTATTCTGTTTGTGGGCCAGTACAGTGAGAAAGATCTCATTAAGTGCAAAGCAGGCAGTACTGGCCTTCTTGGGTTGAACCAAAAACATGCAAACTCTGAGCAAATGTTCCAACAGTAATTAAGTTTCATTGTTGATAATTTAGCCCTGGTTTTTTTTTTGTCAGTTGGCAATCATTGCCTCATCACTATTTTGTACCTGATGCTAACATGAGTTAATTCACACAAGGTCAGGTGCTGACGCTTCACCCATCTGCTTTGACATGTGATGTCACAGTAAGCCTTGATGTTTTTGAGTCTTTGGGTATGTAGATTGTGTATTGTAGTATTTGGAGGCTCTCTGTTGAGCTGCATGTTTGTTAGTGATTAGTTTGACATGAATTGAATGTTTCATGTTGGTACTGAAAGAATTTGTGCTGGCTTTCTGGTGAGTTACTTTGAAATTGCATATTTTAGCTGATGGTTTCATTTTAATGTTTGGAAATATTAGTGTCATGTGTTTGTTGTGGTCGGATATTTTATATTTTTCTTTTTTCTTCTGTTGTGAAGAAGATATAAATATTTATGAGTAGCTCAAAGGTTGTTGCAATGGGTATAGTTGTTTGCGTATATCGAAATTGGTGGTGGTGGAAAGTCTTCAAGAATTTTCGGGATTTCCTTGTTGTTGTTGTAGTTGTTGTTGTTGTTTTCTTCAGTCCTGAGACTGGTGTGATGCAGCTCTCCATGTTACCCTATCCTCTGCAAGCTTCTTCATCTCCCAGTACGTACTGCAGCCTTCATCCTTCTGAATCTGCTTAGTGAATTCATCTCTTGGTCTGCCTCTACGATTTTTACCCTCCACGCTGCCCTCCAATATTAAATTGGTGATCCGTTGATGCCTCAGAACATGTCCTACCAACCGATCCCTTCTTCTAGTCAAGTTGTGCCACAAATTTCTCTTCTCCCCTATTGTATTCAATCCTCCTCGTTAGTTACGTGATCTACCCATCTAATCATCAGCATTCTTCTGTAGCACCACATTTCTAAAGCTTCTATTCTCTTCTTGTCTAAACTATTTATCGTCCATGTTTCACCTAAGTCGAAACAAGGCCCCGGGAGTAGATAACATTCCATTAGAACTACTGACAGCCTTGGGAGAGCCAGTCCTGACAAAACTCTACCATCTGGTGAGCAAGATTTATGAGACAGGCGAAATACCCTCAGACTTCAAGAATAATATAATAATTCCAATTCCAAAGAAAGCAGGCATTGACAGACGGAAAATTACTGAACTATCAGATTAAAATGCCACGGCTGTAAAATACTAATGCGAATTCTTTGCAGGCGAATGGAAAAACTGGTAGAAGCCTTGTTAGTGTTCGATAATTGTTGGATTGTTATTGGTAGGTATTATGGGTACTGATGTACCATCATTGTTTAGGATACATTTCTGATATTAGTCATATGAGCATCGTTTGGTCTTTTGTACTGAGAACTTTGCTTTAGGTAGAGTAAGTGAAAGTGTTGTATCTAGGGCTCTGTCTGAACTATGGGTTTGTTGTTGTGGTCTTCAGTCCTGAGACTGGTTTGATGCAGCTCTCCATGCTACTCTATCCTGTGCAAGCTTTTTCATCTCCCAGTACCTACTGCAACCTACATCCTTCTGAATCTGCTTAGTATATTCATCTCTTGGTCTCCCTCTACGATTTTTACCCTCCACGCTGCCCTCCAATACTAAATTGGTGATCCCTTGATGCCTCAGAACATGTCCTACCAACCGATCCCTTCTTCGGGTCAAGTTGTGCCACAAACTTCTCTTCTCCCCAATCCTATTCAATACTTCCTCATTAGTTATGTGATCTACCCATCTAATCTTCAGCATTCTTCTGTAGCACCACATTTCGAAAGCTTCTATTCTCTTCTTGTCCAAACTATTTCTCGTCCATGTTTCACTTCCATACATGGCTACACTCCACACGAATACTTTCAGAAATGACTTCCTGACACTTAATTCTATACTGGATGTTAACAAATTTCTCTTCTTCAGAAACGCTTTCCTTGCCATTGCCAGCCTACATTTTATATCCTCTCTACTTCGACCATCATCAGTTATTTTGCTCCCCAAATAGCAAAACTCCTTTCCTATTTTAAGTGTCTCATTTCCTAGTCTAATTCCCTCAGCATCACCCGACTTAATTAGACTACATTCCATTATCCTTGTTTTGCTCTTGTTGATGTTCATCTTATATCCTCCTTTCAAGACACTGTCCATTCCATTCAACTGCTCTTCCAAGTCCTTTGCTGTCTCTGACAGAATTGCAATGTCATCGGCAAACCTCAAAGTTTTTACTTCTTCTCCATGGATTTTAATACCTACTCCGAATTTTTCTTTTGTTTCCTTTACTGCTTGCTCAATATACAGATTGAACAATATCGGGGAGAGACTACAACCCTGTCTTACTCCCTTCCCAACCACTGCTTCCCTTTCATGTCCCTCGACTCTTATAACTGCCATCTGGTTTCTGTACAAATTGTAAATAGCCTTTCGCTCCCTGTATTTTACCCCTGCCACCTTTAGAATTTGAAAGAGAGTATTCCAGTCAACATTGTCAAAAGCTTTCTCTAAGTCTACAAATGCTAGAAACGTAGGTTCGCCTTTCCTTAATCTTTCTTCTAAGATAAGTCGTAAGGTCAGTATTGCCTCACGTGTTCCAGTGTTTCTACGGAATCCAAACTGATCTTCCCCGAGGTTGGCTTCTACTAGTTTTTCCATTCGTCTGTAAAGAATTCGTGTTAATATTTTGCAGCTGTGACTTATTAAGCTGATAGTTCGGTAATTTTCACATCTGTCAACACCTGCTTTCTTTGGGATTGGAATTATTATATTCTTCTTGAAGTCTGAGGGTATTTCGCCTGTTTCATACATCTTGCTCACCAGATGGTAGAGTTTTGTCAGGACTGGCTCTCCCACGGCCGTCAGTAGTTCCAATGGAATATTGTCTACTCCGGGGGCCTTGTTTCGACTCAGGTCTTTCAGTGCTCTGTCAAACTCTTCACGCAGTATCGTATCTCCCGTTTCATCTTCATCTACATCCTCTTCCATTTCCATAATATTGTCCTCAAGTACATCGCCCTTGTATAGACCCTCTATATACTCCTTCCACCTTTCTGCTTTCCCTTCTTTGCTTAGAACTGGGTTTTCATCTGAGCTCTTGATATTCATACAAGTCGTTCTCTTATCTCCAAAGGTCTCTTTAATTTTCCTGTAGGCGGTATCTATCTTACCCCTAGTGAGATAGGCCTCTACATCCTTACATTTGTCCTCTAGCCATCCCTGCTTAGCCATTTTGCACTTCCTGTCGATCTCATTTTTGAGACGTTTGTATTCCTTTTTGCCTGTTTCACTTACTGCATTTTTATATTTTCTCCTTTCATCAATTAAATTCAATATTTCTTCTGTTACCCAAGGATTTCTACTAGCCCTCGTCTTTTTACCTACTTGATCCTCTGCTGCCTTCACTACTTCATCCCTCAAAGCTACCCATTCTTCTTCTACTGTATTTATTTCCCCCATTCCTGTCAATTGTTCCCTTATGCTCTCCCTGAATCTCTGTACAACCTCTTGTTCTTTTAGTTTATCCAGGTCCCATCTCCTTAAATTCCCACCTTTTTGCAGTTTCTTCAGTTTTAATCTACAGGTCATAACCAATAGATTGTGGTCAGAGTCCACATCTGCCCCTGGAAATGTCTTACAATTTAAAACCTGGTTCCTAAATCTCTGTCTTACCATTATATAATCTATCTGATACCTTTTAGTATCTCCAGGGTTCTTCCATGTATACAACCTTCTTTCATGATTCTTAAACCAAGTGTTACTTATGATTATGTTATGCTCTGTGCAAAATTCTACCAGGCGGCTTCATTTCTGTCCCCCAATCCATATTCACCTACTATGTTTCCTTCTCTCCCTTTTCCTACACTCGAATTCCAGTCACCCATGACTATTAAATTTTCGTCTCCCTTCACAATCTGAATAATTTCTTTTATTTCATCATACATTTCTTCAATTTCTTCGTCATCTGCAGAGCTAGTTGGCATATAAACTTGTACTACTGTAGTAGGTGTGGGCTTCGTATCTATCTTGGCCACAATAATGCGTTCACTATGCTGTTTGTAGTAGCTTACCCGCATTCCTATTTTCCTACTCATTATTAAACCTACTCCTGCATTACCACTATTTGATTTTGTGTTTATAACCCTGTAGTCACCTGACCAGAAGTCTTGTTCCTCCTGCCACCGAACTTCACTAATTCCCACTATATCTAACTTCAACCTATCCATTTCCCTTTTTAAATTTTCTAACCTACCTGCCCGATTAAGGGATCTGACATTCCACGCTCCGATTCGTAGAACGCCAGTTTTCTTTCTCCTGATAACGACATCCTCTTGAGTAGTCCCCGCCCGGAGATCCGAATGGGGGACTATTTTACCTCCGGAATATTTTACCCAAGAGGACGCCATCATCATGTAATCATACAGTAAAGCTGCATGCCCTCGGAAAAAATTACGGCTGTAGTTTCCCCTTGCTTTCAGCCGTTTGCAGTACCAGCACAGCAAGGCCGTTTTGGTTATTGTTACAAGGCCAGATCAGTCAATCATCCAGACTGTTGCCCTTGCAACTACTGAAAAGGCTGCTGCCCCTCTTCAGGAACCACACATTTGTCTGGCCTCTCAACAGATACCCCTCCGTTTTGGTTGCACCTACGGTACGGCTATCTGTATCGCTGAGGCACGCAAGCCTCCCCACCAACGGCAAGGTCCATGGTTCATGGGGGGGAGGCTGAACTATTCAAATTTCACTTCACCCACTGAACTATGTGAAATTTGAAACACCATGTTTTAGAGTGGTTGGTTCGTGGTATTGAGGACTTTGTTGGAGTTGTGTAGCTCAAGTGAAAATTGTGTTGAGTTTTTGAATTCTGTGTGAATTACTGGTATTGAGGTCTTCATTAGAGATATATATAGGCCCTGTGAAATTTACAACAGAAATAGTTTTCATTTTTGTAATTTTTATTAAATTTTGAGTATTTTGTGCGTGAATAGTTGGGTGAATAGTTGTTTTGCAGTGATGTCATTATTGCCAGTGGGTGGAAGAAATCACTATTCTTTTGAAATTGTGATTGTTTGTTCGTCATGCCACATTAGTAATGTATATATTGTGAAGTGCTGTGAGAATGCTTAATGTCTTGAAGATGCACCCACAAAATGACAGTTGTTAAACACTCGCGTCTATCTCCAGCTTCTCACTTACAATTTGATGCAATATGTGATCAGATTAGCTGGATATGTGCTTCAGCATTTGACAACTTAATATTTGTTCAGATGTAGAAGATTTTACTCATAAGTACTTCATTGCATGTTGATTTGTACCTCATTGGCGACAGAGTGGTGTACTCTACACACAGAATTCATGTTACTAATCAGTACGTGTTTAATACTTTTCTAATTTGACCTGTTGTGACGATATTCTACTTACTATTGATCTTTTCTATACTGCCAGGTTCTATCACAAAGTATTTGATAATTCATTCAGTATACCTTTGATTTATTTTCAGAAACACATCACAAATCCAGTACCACACCAGAACTACAGGATTGTACAACTGAACCTCTTATGCCACCACCCTATATTTTTTTGGGATGGTTACTAAGGATAGGCCATGGTGTATACCAAACATCACTATTTTATATTTTACCATCTGTGCCAAATTAATGTGTCTGTTAATATATTAATGTAAGGGCACTGTCAATAGTATTATCACTGATACACTTTAAGAAGATGAAACAGTTTACATTCCCCTGTGAAAACCCACTATCATGTAATGTTTATTGAAATGGATGACACTTGTACCTCATGTGTTGGAGTTACTGTTGCAATGAATGTGATGTTTTAGTATGACATGTTAAAAACAACTGCAGTAAAATAAATCTGTTTATTTCAAAAGGAGTTATGTCTTTTACATATGTTGTTTTGTCTCATTTTATATGAGTGTGTGTTCACAATCCCCTCTCCCATCCCCACCCAGGGAAAGTAATTACAGAATCATTGCGTAATGTTACATCCTGTGTGTGTATGTCATGGAAGGGGGGGGGGGGAGTGCACACACTTTTGAGAATAGTTTATTGGTCCATCCACTAATGATTATAGGTCCAAGGGTAATATTTTTTGACTGAGTTGCTTACATTTCCTCAAAAGTAAAGCTGTGAAAAATATGAATTTAAAATATTTTGTGACTGGGTCTGCATGGAATGCTGAATGTTTTGTTATAATATATTCAGTTGCTCAACATTTATTCGATTACTGTGAACTGTTAGACATCAGCAGTACTAGGTACACATGGAATACCTATTAGTGACGAAAATTTCTGACGGACTGCGACTTGAACCTACATTTCTCTCTTATTGTGAGGAAATATTCCATGAAGTACTGGATTTGCAGTCAGATGTTACTGAACCAGTCTTCCAGCAATGTGAATGGAATGAAGAGATACTGAATATTCATCTGTCTGAGAAACCTCAGCGAAGATTCAGTGTGTATATGCTTAGAATAAAGTATAAAAAGCCAGTTGTAACACACTCAGCCAATGATACACAGCTTCTTATTTGTCATGTGTTCAGTTCTTTTCCTTTGATTCTTTCCACACGTCACCTCTCCTCTGCTTGTAACTTCAGATTGATCAGTCTGTGAGAGTACATAATGGGCTCTGAAAATCAACACTGAGTTCTTCTACATATTTTGTTTGGTTTGTCATTTTGGATATGACATGATCTTGAAGAAATAGAACAAGCAGAAGTAGCAGCTGTTATGACCAGTGCTTGATTTGTGAAAAAGTAGTGGTACCCCCCCATGAACCATGGACCTTGCCGTCGGTGGGGAGGCTTGCGTGCCTCAGCGATACAGATGGCCGTACCGTAGGGGCGACCACAACGGAGGGGTATCTGTTGAGAGGCCAGACAAACGTGTGGTTCCTGAAGAGGGGTAGCAGCCTTTTCAGTAGTTGCAGGGGCAACAATCTGGATGATTGACTGATCTGGCATTGTAACATTAACCAAAACGGCCTTGCTGTGCTGGTACTGCGAACGGCTGAAAGCAAGGGGAAACTACAGCCGAAATTTTTCCCGAGGGCATGCAGCTTTACTGTATGATTACATGATGATGGCGTCCTCTTGGGTAAAATATTCCGGAGGTAAAATAGTCCCCCATTCGGATCTCCGGGCGGGGACGTTATCAGGAGAAAGAAAACTGGCATTCTACGGATCGGAGCGTGCAATGTCAGATCCCTTAATCGGGCAGGTAGGTTAGAAAATTTAAAAAGGGAAATGGATAGGTTAAAGTTAGATATAGTGGGAATTAGTGAAGTTCGGTGGCAGGAGGAACAAGACTTTTGGTCAGGTGATTACAGGGTTATAAATACAAAATCAAATAGGGGTAATGCAGGAGTAGGATTAATAATGAATAAAAAAATAGGAGTGCGCGTAAGCTACTACAAACAGCATAGTGAACGCATTATTGTGGCCAAGATAAACACGAAGCCCACGCCTACTACAGTAGTACAAGTTTATATGCCAACTAGCTCTGCAGATGATGAAGAAATTGATGAAATGTATGACGAGATAAAAGAAATTATTCAGGTAGTGAAGGGAGACGAAAATTTAATAGTCATGGGTGACTGGAATTCATCAGTAGGAAAAGGGAGAGAAGGAAACATAGTAGGTGAATATGGATTGGGGGTAAGAAATGAAAGAGGAAGCCGCCTGGTAGAATTTTGCACAGAGCATAACTTAATCATAGCTAACACTTGGTTCAAGAATCATAAAAGAAGGTTGTATACCTGGAGATACTAAAAGGTATCAGAGAGATTATATAATGGTTAGACAGAGATTTAAGAACCAGGTTTTAAATTGTAAGACATTTCCAGGGGCAGATGTGGATTCTGACCACAATCTATCGGTTATGAACTGCAGATTAAAACTGAAGAAACTGCGAAAAGGTGGGAATTTAAGGAGATGGGACCTGGATAAACTGAAAGAACCAGAGGTTGTAGATAGTTTCAGGGAGAGCATAAGGGAACAATTGACAGGAATGGGTAGCTCTGAGGGATGTAGTAGTGAAGGCAGCAGACGATCAAGTAGGTAAAAAGACGAGGGCTAATAGAAATCCTTGGGTAACAGAAGAAATATTGAATTTAATTGATGAAGGGAGAAAATATAAAAATGCACTGAATGAAGCAGGCAAAAAGGAATACAAACGTCTCAAAAATGAGATCAACAGGAAGTGCAAAATGGCTAAGCAGGGATGGCTAGAGGACAAATGTAAGGATGTAGAGGCTTGTCTCTCTAGGGGTAAGATAGATACTGCCTACAGGAAAATTAAAGAGACCTTTGGAGAAAGGAGAACCACTTGCATGAATATCAAGAGCTTTGATGGAAACCCAGTTCTAAGCAAAGAAGGGAAAGCAGAAAGGTGGAAGGAGTATATAGAGGGCCTATACAAGGGCGATGTACTTGAGGACAATATTATGGAAATGGAAGAGGATGTAGACGAAGACGAAATGGGAGATAAGATACTGTGTGAAGAGTTTGTCAGAGCACTGATAGACCTGAGTCGAAACAAGGACCCGGGAGTAGACAACATTCCATTAGAACTACTGATGGCCTTGGGAGAGATGAAAATTACCGAACTATCAGTTTAATAAGTCACAGCTGCAAATTACTAACACGAATTGTTTACAGACGAATGGAAAAAATGGTAGAAGCGGACCTCGGGGAAGATCAGTTTGGATTCCGTAGAAATGTTGGAACACGTGAGGCAATACTAACCTTACAACTTATCTTAGAAGAAAGATTAAGAAAAGGCAAACCTACGTTTCTAACATTTGTAGACTTAGAGAAAGCTTTTGACAATGTTAACTGGAATACTCTCTTTCAAATTCTGAAGGTGGCAGGGGTAAAATACAGGGAGCGAAAGGCTATTTACAATTTGTAGAGAAACCAGATGGCAGTTATAAGAGCCGTGGGGCATGAAAGGGAAGCAGTGGTTGGGAAAGGAGTGAGACAGGGTTGTAGCCTCTCCCCAATGTTATTCAATCTGTATATTGAGCAAGCAGTAAAGGAAACAAAAGAAAAATTCGGAGTAGGTATTAAAATCCATGGAGAAGAAGTAAAAACTTTGAGGTTTGCCGATGACATTGTAATTCTGTCAGAGACAGCAAAGGACTTGGAAGAGCAGTTGAATGGAATGGACAGTGTCTTGAAAGGAGGATATAAGATGAACATCAACAAAAGCAAAACGAGGATAATGGAATGTAGTCAAATTAAATCAGGTGATGCTGAGGGAATTAGATTAGGAAATGAGACACTTAAAGTAGTAAAGGAGTTTTGCTATTTAGGGAGTAAAATAACTGACGATGGTAGAAGTAAAGAGGATATAAAATGTAGAATGGCAATGGCAAAGAAATCGTTTCTGAAGAAGAGAATTTTGTTAACATCGAGTATAGATTTAAGTGTCAGGAAGTCGTTTCTGAAAGTATTTGTATGGAGTGTAGCCATGTATGGAAGTGAAACATGGACGATAACTAGTTTGGACAAGAAGAGAATAGAAGCTTTCGAAATGTGGTGCTACAGAAGAATGCTGAAGATAAGGTGGGTAGATCACGTAACTAATGAGGAGGTATTGAATAGGATTGGGGAGAAGAGAAGTTTGTGGCACAACTTGACTAGAAGAAGGGAGCGGTTGGTAGGAACATGTTTTGAGGCATCAAGGAATCACAAATTTAGCATTGGAGGGCAGCGTGGAGGGTAAAAATCGTAGAGGGAGACCAAGAGATGAATACACTAAGCAGATTCAGAAGGATGTAGGTTGCAGTAGGTACTGGGAGATGAAGAAGCTTGCACAGGATAAATTAGCATGGAGAGGTGCATCAAACCAGTCTCAGGACTGAAGACCACACCAACAACAACAACAACCAGTAACCGTGACCTACCACCAAATGTTTCTCATTAATGTCTGTAAAACATTATTTTAATGGTTTTTTATCAGAGGTATCAGTATGGTATGCTATCACAAATCAAGCACTGGTTATAACAACAAAAGCAATTGCCTGGTTTAAAATAGTCACACTGACAGTACCTGGATTGCTTTGTCATATCACAGCAATAAAAAAGGAAGTTTGTTTGACAATTAGACAACATATATTCAGTATCTCTGCTATGTGGTGAGTAGCAACTACCCTTTTCATAACATTGTCACTATTACGTAATGGATTTTCCATTGTCTGAAGGTTAGTGTTTATTGTACCATTGGCCACAGGAGTAAGGACAGACTATCAGGATTCTACCAACAGACAGAGCTTATCTCTTACTTTGTGGTCTCCATCGAGATGGACACAATCATCCTCAAGGCTATTCACATCAGATCAGTGGCTGAGTAGCAGGCAACAGCATATTGCCTCAAACTGAATTAGTGATAAGTAAAGAAAATAAACAGAGAGGAAATTTGTTCAGTGCATAAACTTGAAACTGATATTCAGTTGACAGATTTTTTTACCAAAAGTTGGCTTACACTACACAGTGTTTTCACAGTAGAAGTTTTCTTCTTAATTGAAAGTCATGACAGTTTCTGTTCATCATTATGTTTGAGAATTATTCCCAAACTATATGTATATATAAAAAAGCTTTTAGTCATGACTGAAGTATAGTGAGTTTGATTTCGTGGCTATTATTTATTTCCATTTATCTGCTTTCCTTTACTGATTTTCTCCAGCTGCCATATGTGACACAGCTGTTTCTGTCAGAATGATGGATTTTCATTCCCTTACAATCCAAATGTCAAAAAGGTAAAAAAAAAAAAAAATATGGAAATTCCTTATAAATTGCAAAAGAATGAAATACTGCATAACTGGAGCTTTAGTAGTTATGCGAGGCTATTTGTCTGTATGGAGGCTGAGAATCTGGAAGATTGCAGCGAAGTGCAGGAAGGCTTGCAGAGCATCAACAATTGGTGGAGTGCCTTGCATTGTGAATAACTGTCAAGGCAGATCTCCATGTTGATGCACCACTTTCTAGTGAGCAACAGTTTTTTAGTTGTGCCATTAATTTCTCTTCTTACCAGATATATTCAGTGCCACCTATTTAGTTATCCGGTATACCCACACAATCCTCACCATTCTTCTGTAACCCTACATTTCAGACGCTTTATTCTTATGCAAATTAATTTTCAGGTTGTGTAAACACGTACATTATCACCCTAAATGAACACTGACGTTAACAAGACTGAATACGTGTTTTGTTGTGATGACTGATCTGTAGTGTAACCAGAGGATTAGGTTAGGGTGGCTAGGTGACAGTTGAGTCACTTGTGGCCAAGCTGAAGTGTGAAAGCAGTGTGCTAAGAGTGAAGTATTGTCCCATACCTGTGCAGACAGTATTGTACGGGTGGGTACAGTGGAAGTGGTGGGGGTTTCATTGCGTGTGAACACTATCTGGCAGGGGAGATTCAGTTCAATGAATGAGTCCTGCTCAAAAGCAGAACTCCTAAGCTACACTTAGTGAGTCTGCAAAAGATCTCACGGACATCTCACCCCAGTATGACTAATAATACAACTGACTGAAGTGGCTAATAAGAAAAATCACTCCATTAACAATTAATGCAACTGCTGATAGTGTACTAAGCACACTGCTCAGCAGATTACTGCATACTAAGATGGTCACCCCCTCGTAACAAAAAGGTAGTCACACCTGGGGCAGTGTGGCTGCCAAGCTATTTTGAGCTAGATGTAACATATTGATCTGCAGAGCAGCATGATGTCTATGTTCATGCCATATTTAGTGCACTTTTTGTTATAAAAATGAAGTGCAAGGTAAATTCAGAAAGCACATACAGGTTAACAAACAACTATCTTGTGAGTGCACGACATGCATGGTACGTATTGTAAAAAAATAAATAAATAAATAAAAAATAAAAAAAAGAATGTCATACTGTCATTTAACCACATACATTGTACATAATCTATTTTATTTCAAGATAAATAGTTGAGGACATCTAACTGGTACATGACTTCAATATATCACTGTTTGTTTATCTTCCATGCAATGACTAAAAATTTAAATATTACTTGCTTTGGTCATGTTTTCATTTTTATTGTTACTGTTACAAATTTGTAGAGAAATCCATGAAAAAGGAAACAATTACAGTCCTTTCATAGGACAGTTTTACAAATGTTCAATTATATTAGTAGGACATTGCAAAAAACAAATACACAGAATTTGGATGAAAACAAAGAAGTCATTGTATGAGAGTCTGCCAGAACAAGAAGGAAACAGTGATCTTTTTATGGGTGGTTCTGAGCAAATTACTTTGCTGGGAGCATCTGGATTCAATGCAATCCAGGAGCTAGCTGCTGCTGTTTGTATGCAATGTCCTTATAACAGAAGACTATGTATAAAGTGGAGACAATGATGTGCTGCTGTCTGAGAATCCAGCTTTACCCCTTTGTGGTGATGATTCACAATTACTCTCATTAAAAAATAAAATTGGTATTCTTAGTATTCCATCAGGTGTACACAAGAAGACTACATTATGTGTTAATAAACACCGGCTCAGTGAAGATAAGCTACAACTGTACATATCATGGGGGATGGTCCTGGCATACTGCAGCATATCGAGCTGGGATCCACCACCTGCTCTAATTACACCCCAACTACTACCAATAAATTTTTCTCTTCTTTCTGTCTCTGGGTGGCTTTTGGTTCTGATTTTCAGTAATATTTGTATGTGATGTAGGCATAAATCTGCCCATTTGTTATTTAGTTCAGGTTTCATTGTTACAGTTGTAGTCTCAGCGTCTGACAGCAAAAATACAATTAGTTTTGTTTAAAACTGTGTTAATTAAAGGTTATGTCTGATTAAAAATTTTAATAAAGTAAATAGCAGTGAAAATATTTTGAGGTAATTGAGCTAATAAATAGATTTGGTAGCATTCCTACTTTTCATTAACATAGTTAAAATTTTGTGGAAAAAATTAACTTACAAGATAATCATCATTAAATTTCAGAAGTAGACACATTTTACATTGCAAATTTTGACTCTGTGCTTATTAGATTTCATCTCCGAGTGCTGTACTTCTGTTACTCCAGTTTTTGTGTACACGGTGGTTTACTTCATTAACTGATTAGTTATGAAAATTGTGTAATCTTCCACGATGTTCAGTATTGCGCTCGTACCTGTAAATGGATTAGTTCCAATGCGGATGCATAAAATGATTCCACATACTATTCCAAAGTCCTAGATCACTACACTTTTTACAGACCAAATTATTGTTAATAATTATAGTCTATACTGAGTAGTATATTTTTTTCATATGACGTAAAGAAATTGGTCATCATCCAACAATTGGACCTTGAAGACAACATATGAAAAGTGAGACCAAAATTGTGGCGGTGTGTACATTTTCGAGCAAACACCATCCTGAACTGATTACGATTTTCCACTTTATGACTTCAGAATGGTGTGCTACTGAAGAGGTCACATAGAAGTGACTACATAATTGTCCCATGGGGCTTATCCTGTAATAGACGCAAAACCTGACCCACATCACAACACACTCCAGTCCTGTCCCTGACGTCTCCCATCGCATGGAAGGCAGGGGAAAATGTGAAAGCAGTCATGTGATCTACACAGTTATCTGCAGCCACTTTCTGTCACACTACACGGTCATGTCCACTGCCAAGTTGTGTCTCCAAATGAATGGCCAATGCCAAACTGGCCGAGAGACAGCCGGATCACCCATTTGCCGAGCATGCCACCCGACACGATATGCTCGAATTCAGTGACTTCTTCACTGACTGGATTCTTTCCGCCCACACCACCACCCTCATCTTAACCTTCCCTGCTCCCACTGACATTCTCCGGCCCTACACAAATTCTACCCCACCGGCACACTGTCAATATGTTTCTCCCTTCTCTACTTTACTCCACTTCCCCCACAGCCCCAGCATAGCCTGCAGATGCTGCAACTAGCAGCTCACTAGCCTGTCTCTACTATGTCCCAGCATCCTCCACTCTCTCTCTCTCTCTCTCCTGCTCAGTTTCATTTTTCCATTTTCTAGATTCGTCAATGACTCTAAAATATTGTTGTGCACATTTCACAAGTGGGATTTCAAAATGTTTAAACAAACAATTTTTGTAAGTTCTACCTAAGTACACAAAATGCACATAATTTGATTTTCGTTGTAAGTGTCAATCACTCATAGTGATATCTCAAACTGAGATCGTGATTTAATGTATAGTTTACTGCAATAGGTGTGCAACTGGTGCCACTTGCAGAATAGTAAGATTCAGTTTTTGGATTCTGCTATCTCTCAATTGTACAATCACAGTTCTTTTATTTTGGACTATGCAGTACAGTACTGAGAAGTTCACAATCCATGGTGCTTATTCACTACCTCTATAAATTTCAGTTACTGCTCTTAAAATGTCTTGCCAGGCTGTTCTGCCACTTGCGTTTATTCATAAATTTTTGTTTGTCTGAAGTAATGGTATTGTGATTACACATATTTCATTAATCCTAATGGTACATGGAAAATAAAAGGTAACTGTGAAAGTAAATACCTTTTTTATGTTTTCTTGTATCGTGTCCTGACATGAGGTCCTTCCTACGCAAGATTATACCTACTTAACCCAGAGTCCTTTTTTGTTACTCTTTGTCTTAGGTACATATCACAAAATATTTATGCTGGATAGCACCTTTGTGGATGTAGATCAGCTGCAACTGTTACTGCTCTCATTTACAACAGCAGTGTTCTGTTACTGTGTGTACTAATCCATAGAAGTACTATTATTATAACATGCTACCACTTTGTCAAAAGGAAGGAATTATGATTGATCCAAGCGCTATAATGCTTATCCCTGAATTAATTAAAATTTTGGTGATTAACACAAATTGAATTCAGTATTAATCATCTGAGAAAGATCATTTTAATCCAGAAAGTTATGCAAATGGAGTGAAAGGTTTCATGTACTTTTTTATTTATTCTGTTTAGCCTTCAGCAGTATAACACTATTTAGCCAAGGTTCCCTGTACTTGGAATGTGTTTATTGTTTATGGATTCATCGCCTCAACCAACTCATTGCATTAGTATGTAGACTACTCCATAATTTAATTGTAAGATATGCATATTAACACTATGTGTAGGTATCTATTCCCCATTTGAAATTTTAGTTTTCCTTAATTTGCTTGATGAACTTATAATTTACTTAACAGAAACTCTTACAGTCATATCTTGTATATGAAGAATAGAAATATTTACAAAATGGACTCAATCGTCATATGATTTTTTTTTTCTTTATTGTGATTTTAACACCTTATACAAAGGCGGGCTGTCAGCAGCACAATACGCCACTCTTCAGCCTTGAGTGTTACAACAAGTAGGACATAAAGGTGGCACAGAGTAGACAGTAAAAACGGCGGGCAAAAAATGTAGACACTAAAAATCGATAAAACATGTAGCCGTTCACGCTAGACGAGAAACATCACTAACACTGGGCGACACGATGCACAGAACATGGATGATGGCGACGGCACGTGAACGGTGGGGGCGTGACGGCGAACAACACTACACACAAACGAAGGCACACACACGAAACACTGACGGCGATGATCTCCGGCGCGCGAATGTTCGCTGAGCGTGTGCGAGTTCGGTGACCTGCCAAGAGAGGAGGAGGAGGAAGGGGAGTGGGAGAGCGACAGGGTAGAGCAGAGATGCCACGATCGGCGGAGAGGGAGGAAGGGGGAGTGAAGCCCGGTGTAGTGGGTGGAGGGAGGGGCCGGGTGAAAAGGAAAGGGAAGGGATGGGAAGGGAAGAGAAGGGAGGGAGTGAATGCCCAGGCGTATCGAGGCCGTTATTACGCCCAAAGGTTCTGGGTACTGATTTCTCAGAATGTGTGCACCCAAATTGCTTCAAAATGTAATCACATGTCAGTTCTAGTATAATATATTTGTTCAATGAATACTCATTCATCATCTGCATTTCTTCTCGGTGTACTAATTTTAATGGCCAGTAGTGTATTTGCCTCCCAGAATGTGAATGTATATTGAATCCCCCTTTTTTTTTTTTTTTTTTTTTTTTTTCTTTATTGTAATTTGGACACCCCATACAAGGTGGGCTGGCAGCGGAACAGTGTACTCCGCTCTTCAGCCATAAGCAGTACAAGAAAAAAGAAAGGGAGACAGACAAGTAACAGAATGGCGGTTAAAAAACAGGAGATACAATAGTTAAAAAACATGAAGCCGTTCACACTTGACGAAACAAACAAGAAAAACCGTCGGCACTGGGCACAAACACTGACGAGGTAGATGACACACGTGAACGAAGGAGCGTGGACGGCGAAAAACACTGAGGCACAGACACGACGGCACAGACACTAAACCGAGGGCGATGATCTCCGGCGCGCGAAAGTTCACGATGCGTGTGCGAGTCCGGGGACCTGCCAAGAGAGGAGGAGGAGGAGGAGGAGGAGGAGGAGGAGGAGGAGGGGGAGAGGGAAAGCGAGAGGGGAGAGCAGGGACGCCACGGGCAGGGGAAAGAGGGGGGAGAGAGGAAGGGGGAGGGGAAGCCCGGAAGAAGAGGGGTGGAGGGAGGGGATGGGGGAAAAGGAGAGAGAAGGGAAGGGAAGAGAAAGGAGGGAGGGTGCCGCAGGGAAAGGACACCAGGAGGGAGGGGGGCAGGGTCAAAGTTGATAGGAGGGGTAGATGGAGGGGACGAGGACATCATCAGGGAGAGGGAGCTGGCGGAAACCACCTTGGGAGAGGGTAAGGAGGGTGGAGAGATGGAGACCGGGTGGGACATGGGAGTACAGGCGCGGCAGCGGGCGGGGGTGGGAGAGGATCGGGGAGACGAGCGGGTGAGGAGGATCGAGTTTACGGGAGGTGTAGAGGATTCGTATCCTTTCGAGGAAGAGGAGGAGGTGGGGGAAGGGGATAAGGTCATACAGGATCCGCGTGGGGGAAGGGAGACGGATGCGATAGGCAAGGCGGAGAGCATGGCGTTCAAGGATTTGGAGGGATTTATAAAAGGAAGGGGGGGCGGAGATCCAGGCTGGATGGGCGTAACAGAGGATAGGGCGGATGAGGGACTTATAGGTGTGGAGGATGGTGGAGGGGTCCAAACCCCACGTTCGGCCGGAAAGGAGCTTGAGGAGACGGAGTCGGGAACGTGCCTTGGCTTGGATTGTCTGGAGATGGGGAGTCCAGGAGAGGCGACGGTCGAGGGTGACGCCAAGGTACTTAAGGGTGGGGGTGAGAGCGATGGGACGGCCATAAATGGTGAGATAGAAATCAAGGAGGCGGAAGGAGGGAGTGGTTTTGCCTACAATGATCGCCTGGGTTTTGGAAGGATTGACCTTGAGCAACCACTGGTTGCACCAAGCGGTGAACCGGTCAAGATGGGATTGGAGAAGGCGTTGGGAGCGTCGCAGGGTGGGGGCAAGGGCAAGGAAGGCGGTGTCATCGGCAAACTGGAGAAGGTGGACAGGGGGTGACGGCGGCGGCATGTCCGCCGTGTACAACAAGTACAGAAGGGGGGATAGGACGGAGCCTTGGGGCACACCGGCGGAGGGGAAAAAGGTGTAGGAATCGGTGTTATGGATGGTGACATGGGAAGGACGGCGGGAGAGAAAGGAACCGATCAGACGAACGTAGTTAATGGGAAGGGCGAAGGTTTGGAGCTTGAAGAGGAGACCGGAATGCCATACGCGGTCATATGCGCGTTCGAGGTCAAGAGAGAGGAAGATTGCGGAGCGACGGGAATTGAGCTGTTCGGAAAGGAGATGAGTGAGGTGAAGGAGAAGATCGTCGGAAGAGAAGGACGGCCGAAAGCCACACTGGGTAACGGGGAGGAGGCGGTGCTGGCGGAGATGCTGGTGGATGCGGCGGGTGAGGATAGATTCCAGGACCTTGCTGAAGACCGAGGTAAGGCTGATGGGACGGTAGGAGGAGACGGCGGACGGCGGTTTGCCAGGTTTGAGGAACATGAGGATACGGGAGGTTTTCCACAGGTCGGGGTAGTAACCGGTGGACAGGACTACATTGTAGAGCCTGGCCAGGGTGGAGAGAAAAGAGACAGGAGCTTCACGAAGGTGACGGTAGGTAACACGATCGTGACCAGGAGCGGTGTTGCGTTTGGTGCGGAGTGTAGTGATGAGATCCTGTGTGGTGATGGGGGCATTAAGGTCCGTGTGTGGAATGTTGTCCAAGTACTGGAAACCAGGAGCGAGGGGAGGGACAGAGGTGTCAGTTCGATCGCGGATATCTGGGAAGAGGGAGTAATCGAACTGGGGATCATCAGGGACGGAAAACACATCGGACAGGTAGGAGGCAAAGTGATTGGCCTTACTAAGGGCGTCAGGGAAAGGGTGATCATCGTGGAGAAGAGGATAGTAGGGGGAGGGTTTAGTTCCGGTAAGGCGACGGAAGGCGGTCCAGAACTTGGACGAGTTTATAGGGAGGGTAGCATTTAAACGGGTGCATGTCTGTCGCCAGTCCCGGCGTTTCTTGGCCGCGAGCAAATTTCGAATGTGTCGCTGTAGTTGCCGGTGGCGTCGTAGGGTGTCCGGGTCACGCGTGCGGAGGAAGGCACGGTAGAGACGACGGGATTCACGGAGGAGGAGGACGGCCTGTGGTGGTAAGGTAGGACGGTGGGGGTGGATGGCAACAGTAGGGACGTGGGCCTCCACGGCCTCAGACAAGGTCTGCTGGAGAAAGGAGGCGGCATGGGTGACATCATCGGGACGGTGGTAGGCGAGAGGGTGGCTATCGACCTGAGTGGAGAGGGTATCCCGGTAGGCATTCCAGTTGGCACGGGAATAGTCATGGATGTACTTAGGGGGAGGATCATGACGAGGGTCGGGGCGGGGGCGACGGCCGTCTGACACGGTGAGGAGGACAGGGAGATGGTCGCTACCAATAGGCTCCAGGACATCCACCGTAATGCGACCAAGGAGGTTGGGGGAGGAGAGGATAACATCGGGAGTGGAGTGGGATTCGGGACGGGTGTGCTGAGGGATGGGGATGAGGTCGCCTTGAAGGGAGGAGAGGAACCGATGCCACCGCCGTAACTGGGCAGCGGAGCGACTATGGATGTTGAGGTCGGCGGCGATCACATAGGAGGAGAAGGTACGGTCGATGTGGGAGAGGAAGTCGAAAGGAAGAGGGGCGTTGGGGCGGACATAGATGGTGGCACAGGTAATGGTAAGGCCGGGGAAGAAGAGACTAAGGATCAGGTGTTCGGTGGGGTCGGGAAGGAGAGGCTGGAGCCGAACGGGGATCTGGCGGTGGTGGCCAATGGCAACTCCGCCACGCGCAACTGGGAGGGGATTATCGGAGCGGTGGAGGAGATAGGGGGAGGTGTGGATGGAGTGGTGGGGTTGGAGGAATGTTTCATTAAGGAGGAAGGCATCCACACGGTGGGTAGCAAGGGTGTGCAGGAAGAGGTTCTTGTTGGCGGGAAGGGAGCGGATATTGTTGAAAAGGATACGATGCTGTCGCGCCATGATAAGGACTTAGACGAGGGTGTCAAGGCGGGAGAAGGTGAAATGGGCCTGGTTATTGGAAAAGGTGGCGTACATTTTAAGGTGGAATATGGAACGGGCGGCGAGGGAGATCTGTTGTAAGGTGTGGGGGCGCTGAAAGGGATGGACGTTTTGGAGGACAATGGTGAGGAACCTGATGATGTCCTCAGCAGTGGGGGGGGACGAAGGGAATTGCCAGGAGGGGTGGGGGCGTCCAGGGGACGGACAGGGACGGTGAGTTCAGGAGTGGTAGGAGGAGGTCGGGCTTTACATTTTTGGGAGTAGGTGGGGTGGGGGAGGCTGCAGGTATTACAGGAGGGAGGGGATTGGAGGTTGGGGCACTGCCGGAGGAAGTGCGCTTGCCGACAATGCGGGCAGGTGGGGGCCTCGCGGCACTCGGCTGTTGGATGTGCATTGTAGCGCAGACATCTCTGGCAGCGCAGGGATTGAGGGGGGGAACGGGAGGGGTCGACCTTGAACCGCTGATTGAAGAGGAGGGCACCCTCCTTCAGGAGACGGTCAATGGAGGGGGCGTCCTCAGAGAAAACCCGCATAAGGCGGGTGGGGCCGGTCGCGTTGAAAATGCGGCGGACTGCCCGCACCTCCAGGGTGGGATGGGCCTTCAGCTCCGCCAGCACCTCCTCCTCCGTGATCGACGGGCTAAGCCGAGTGATCACGGCGGTGAGGGTCGGCGGGCGACGCGGGGGTTGGGGTTGGCGGGTAGGAGATGGGGAGGGAGCAGGGGTGAGGGTGGCGTGAGGACCAAAACGGGTGATGGGGAGGCGGGAGAGGATGTCAGTATGGAGGGTTGGGCTGGGGGAGGAGATAAGAACAGAATCCCGTCTGGGAGTAAGGAGAGAGATGGGGGCGCCAGGGAAATGTTGGCGGAGGAGGAGGGAGAGATTCCGGGCCTCGAGGAAGGAAGGATCGGGATGGGACAGGAGATATTTGTAGAGACCGGGTGGGGAGGAGGAGGAGGAGGAGGAGGGAGCGGGGCCTGGTGGGGAGACGTCCATGGCATTTTGGGGTGGGGATGGGGGGCGGGGTGGAGCCTTTTTAGGAGCAGAGGAAGTGGAGGCGCCACTAGGGCGTTTGACAGCGGCAGATGGGCGGGTGGTGACATGAGGGACGGGAACGATGGGGAGGTGGCGGGAAGGGACAGGTCCCGGCACGGACGCAGCAGTCGGCGCCGGAGAGAGTGACTGTGACG
Source organism: Schistocerca americana (assembly GCF_021461395.2). Lineage (NCBI taxonomy): Eukaryota > Metazoa > Arthropoda > Insecta > Orthoptera > Acrididae > Schistocerca > Schistocerca americana. The sequence goes on along the minus strand of NC_060129.1, from coordinate 206,335,316 downwards.
GTGCAGGCGAATGTGGCAGTGATGGTGATGGTGACGATGACGGTGGTGGCGGTGCGGGCGATGGCGATGGCGACGGGGAGAGCTGGGCGTGGGCAGTGGCCCGACGGGCCACCACCCTAGCCGGAGCTGCAGTGACAGGCTGGGGGAGTGGGGGGAAAGGATCAGAACGAGAGGAAGAGGCGGGAGAGGGGGCGACAAAGAGCGAGGGCGAAGGGATAGAGAGGAGGGGAGGGATGGAAGGAGGGGGGTGGGACTGGGCACACCAAGTGATAGTGGTGGAGGCGGCGGAAGGGGACGTATACACGATGGCGGTGGTGGTAGTAGTGACGGTGGTGGTGGGGGCGGACATGACGACAAGAAGAAGAAAGAAAAACACAGCACTAAAAGGACAGGACACACACTGGGAGACGACGGACGACGGACGGCGACGGCGACGGCGACGGCGACGGCGACGGCGACGGCGACGGCGACGGCGACGGCGACGGCGACGGCGACGGCGACGGCGACGGCGACGGCGACGGCGACGGCGACGGCGACGGCGACGGCGACGGCGACGGCGAGAGGCAGGGACGCTGCTGCCGCGGACTGGGCCGGGGCGGCGGCGGCGGCGGTGGCGGCGGCTGCTACTGCTGCTGCTGCTGCTGCTGGCTGGACTGCTGCTGCCACCGGAGGGCTGGCAGGCAGGCTGGCTGGCTGGCTGGCTGGCTGGCTGGCTGCGGGACCACTGCTGCAGGCCGGGACCGGGAACTGCTGCTGGCTGGCTGGCTGGCTGGCTGGCTGGCTGGCTGGCTGGCACCTGTAAACCCTAGCACTTCGATTAGCGCGAAAATGGCACTATCGAAGGGCGGTAACCTTGCGGTGTACCGCCGGAGATGGGTTGAATCCCCCTCTATAGGTATCAATATAAAGCCATGTGAAGAGCTACAATGGTATAAAAAAAAGTGTGCTGCCAGTCCGTAATTTGCCACAGAATAGCATTCCGTAAATTTCACCTCAGCTCTGCGCATGCGCGTGGAACCGCCGGCGACTGCTTAAACGAACCTAAAACCGTACGCCGCCAATGCAACTCGTTTTCGGCCAATCGCGAACCGTAGACGGCGAGAAGAGACGGGGCTGAAAGGATCGCCGTATTATCTGAGGCAGCGTCTTTGGCTGACATCTGTTGGCAACGCCGAACAACTCTACCGTATTGAAGCGCTGCATATTTCACTTCGCGTTGACAAGTTCAACACGAAAACGTTCGAATTAACATTCATTTTAGCAGGTATATCACTTGCTTATTCGTAGTTTGCTAACAAAATAGCAATAAGCGCCCATGTATTTTTATTATCTGTGAACAATATACTTCATACCCTCAAATTTTCTTGGTAAGGTGTGCTATACATGTGGCAACTTGCCACAAATGGGTATTCTCGTCTCTTAATTTGTGTTCGTAAATTTTTGGACGGCTTTTATAATTATATCGGAGCCTGCTAGTGTAATTTAAATGGTGATACGATGACGATGGAAGCCCTCATGCGTCAAATGCATCACACGGGTTGACATTAGTTACAGTAGTGGAATTGCCGTACTTAGGTGTGTAGCCAGGAACTTCCTCGGTCGATCTTTAGTTTAGTTCTTTGAATTTCAAGCATACTTTCCAACTTAACGTTTTAGGGTCTTACTTCGACTGTACTCCAGGTTTATGTGGACTAGATGTAAACAGCGCAGCGACGTCGACCAAAGCAGGGTGCTTCACGTAAAAATTCTTCCCACGTTTCGTCTTTCCCAGTGGAACTCTCGAATTATGACGAAAAGTGATGCTTAGATGCCAAGAATATGTGCTTTGGTACCATCTGGGACGACGTCAGACTGTCCGTTGCACTCAAGATTTCTTTATTTTTTTTTTTTCCAGGTTAGTGCGAATGCCATCCCGATTTTCAAAAATTATGCGCCAGAAGGTCGTGCTTTTTTATGTAATTTAGTTATTTATTAACGTTACAACATAGCATCTTTACAACAACGCATGAAAAAGAGATGTAATTGTGAGTGCATGTCAATATTATACAGAATCGAAATCCTTGAAAAGAAAACAGATTTAAAAACAAAGACAATTGTAAAGTGTGACAAATTATTCACAGAGCACTTTTGGCAACTATCCTAAAGATACGTGTATAAGTTGTGAAATTTAAACGAATTGAAATAAGTGTATCATATAGCAAAGTAAAGAGAAAATGGACAACTCTAACGAAAAATGGGAAACAAAATGGATACTTTGGAAATCCAAGCAAGCAGAAGACGGCAGGAGGTGTATGGAGGAGGCTGCACGTAGTGTTCAAGAGTGACGCGAGAGAGCAGCAGGTGGGCGCAGTGGAGAGTAGCCGGACTCGAGCAGTACGGACTGCCACCGACAGATGGTAGGCGCGAGCTGCAGCGCATGATCTCTGTATAGGGAAAGTATGGCCGCCTGCTGATTCATTGACTGCTGCAGAGTATATAGCCGTGGCCCGTGTTTATTAAAGCTCACTTAGCTCTCTAATGCAGTGCTAAAACTGATCAGTGGCTTCAAACGGAACATGTCGGATATTTTTCTACAAAAAATTTCAACAAATTAAAGCTAAATGAGTCGAAATGCATTTGTTGTGGGGACCATAACAGTTTTTTGCCTGCTATTCTTTATTAATAGCGAAAGCAGATTTCGCAGTTTGTGATACGGTATCGTGTTTCAACATCTGTTTTCGTAATTAGCGTTAAATTGATCCTACCCAATAGTCAGGACAAAAGGAAACCAATATTATGTCGCAAGTGCAGGGTAAAATCAATCGCCAATTTAAAGCTCTATATCAACTTACTTCTTGTTCCTGCTACTCCGTAGTACGAAAATTCGCCAAATGTCTCTTTTGTTATACGAAATAAAGCATTGCATTCATATATAGTAAATAGAATCGATAAACGTGCCTTTATGATTACGCATGCTGTATATTTTTGTCAGGTCTACCTCACAAAATATTTTCTGCATATTCTTCTTCATGGCATTAGGAGAATGGTTACGAAAGTACCAGAGAATACAATATTTTTGAAATTTGTTCAAATAAAATTAGTCGTATCATCAAAAGTAGGCTGTAGAAAACGGTAACAAGTCTACTCTTTATTAGTATACTACAGATCTTCGTCAACGTTGCACCAGAAATAATAGTCTCCCAGTAAACGTTAATGTTTACTGAAAGTAAGGTTGTACTTGCATCGTGCCTAAATGTTTTCTTTTTTTACTTTTTTATTGTGTTGAAGAAAGTACAATTTATTGTTGTGAGCACCCCAAATATACGTTTAAACCATACTTTACAGTCAGTCATGTCAAATTTTTTACGAGTCATTATAACTTTGTACGGTCCCACTCACTATTTTTTGTTTTATCTGCTAGCAGAGGCAGTTTTGTCTCTAAGACTCCTATTTTGTTATTAAATTATTATTTAACCATCCTATTACCTCTTCTGACTTTTCTTTGCTGTTCAAATGGATTGGAAAGCAAGTAACAGAAATGTAAAAGAAGACAAAAGGCCAGAAATGACTAAAATTAACTGAATGGTTAAGTCGAGTTCCTGCAATCTTTCCCATTGGGACCAAGATAAACCCAAAACCAAGAAAATATATAAAAACTCTAGCTGCAGTCTTCAGACATTGAAATTGAAATAATGAGCCTGGAGATGCTGCTGATAGTAGCATGAAATTAGCTGAATTAGGTGTGAACAGCAGTCTCACAGGGAACTTATAAACGTCATTTCTGTCACTACCAATAAGGGAACATGGTTCTAGGCTTGCTGATAGATTTGTTCGTTAAATTTTCATTTAGGCCTATCTTTGAATATAGCTTCCAAATAAATGATTTGTCATTAGACTGTACGAAGGTAAATCATAAGCTGGAAAAGTCACTGCAGCAGATATTTAAGGCAAGTATATCTCATTTAAAATAAGTTGCAATTGCAGGACCACGAAAGGAAAAAAGAAGTAGGTTTTGGCTTGAAAGCTAAGATGGAGTGTTGTACTGTAAAGACAGTGTATTAATAGAAAAGCTGAATCTCGCCCAATACCTGTTAACAGAAAGGGGCGTGGTCCATAATATCAGTGAACATCTACACTCAATATCTGAAAATGTTTGACGGAATGTATTTAAAAATGGTTCAAATGGCTCTGAGCACTATGGGACTTAACTGCGACGGTCATCAGTCCCCTAGAACTTAGAACTACTTAAACCTAACTAACCTAAGGACAGCACACAACACCCAGCCATCACGAGGCAGAGAAAATCCCTGACCCTGCCGGGAATCGAACCCGGGAACCCGGGCGTGGGAAGCGAGAACGCTACCGCACGACCACGAGATGCGGGCGAATGTATTTACTACATGGTGTTACTGAAAGTGTTGTTCTACTTTGAAGACAATGTGTGCACTATTATTTGTAATACGTGTCATTAAAAACATCCTGAAGGAATGTGTTATTTTACATTTATACCCCATTAGCTTAATAACTGTTAATAACAGGCCTATATAGATATCCTTAAATTTCAATATAAACCTGCATTACTGAAATAGAACAATTTATTTAGGCTTCTTATTAACCACTGATGTACTCTGGGAATGACTTAAAATTGCCCAGAGCATTTTATGTAAGTAAAATAATGTGTTGTCCACAACTGACCTAAACTTAGCCAAAATGGCACTGTAGCTTTATCAGAATAAATATTAAAATATTACAGCAAAAGGTCAGTTTGTTTATATTTTTACTATCAAAAGCACTCAGTAACTTTAACTACAACACGTGTTGCAACAAGTAACATATTTTGTGGGCAGTATTTTCAAAAAATGGTCTAAAGTGTTGCCAAGTTACCCCAGTTGACTGCATTTCGATTCGATTTTCGTGGTTTTCTACATAAATTGCTAGATTATGAAGATAAATAAAAATAGCAGTTACAATACAAACTGTGCATGACATTTACTTGAAATGACCTTTACATTTTACCTTGTTTGGAAACAAGTATTCTTCAAGAAGTATTCTTTAGCAGATTTTGCATATGTGCTATTTCATTCTGAGCTATAAAAGGGTATAGAGTACAAGCCAATGTTCTTCCTCGAAAAATGTATGCTGTTTTTCCTGTCTACAATATTATATAAAATGTAGGTACATCATATGTATAAAAAGCTATTAAAATCCAGAGAAAAAATGAAGAACACAAATGAAGCACAAAGAAGAAACAAAGGTGGTGGCAAAGCACAGAAGTAAAATACACACATGTCGATGGATGAAGTTTTTATTTATATACGCATCATTCTGAATTCTGGAGAGGGACATAGTTTACTTGCAAATATTATACGAGATTGCAAATATTATACAATGCTTGCAAATATTATACACTCAAGACTCAGAAAGAAACATAGAACAACAATTTATAAAAATCACTGTAATTAAAACAAAAATGAGACCATTTGAAAAGAATAAGGCAACCAAAAGAAGTTTAAATGTCAATTTTTCAAATCATTTACTAAAGAGTGATTTTGGAACTCACAGTTTCTGCAGTAACTTTGTCATGGCCTGCTTCTACTGCCTTGTGCCACTACACCCTGGTATCTTTTATTTCCCTCCCTTGGAACCAGATGAATTCTTGTTGCCAGGAAACTGTGAATTATTTTCTCCTGTACACTGTGGCAGGCTGGGAAAACTACTTTCTCCTTCACTGATGCAGGCACGGCAGTGCCTACATCACAGAGCAACAATTCACCTGTGAGTAATTTCTTCTTGTTGCTTCTCAAACACATCTCTGCCTTTTGCAACACACTTAAGACCTCACTTGATGGCTCAATAAGTGAGGTATCTGTGAAGGACTTCAGATGTAAAAGCACGTTCACACACGTACAGAGATTTTCTTTGCACGCTATTAAGTGCTCCTCGCAAAATTTGCAAAGTGCATGACTCTTCATATCCTGCCTGACAGTGTGACCACACAAATAGTATTGAGACTGCTGCTCTTCATCACACACCATGTTACAAAGTGGCTCTCCAACTTCCTCAGCACACTTATCATCGTCTTCACTTACAGATTCCCCCAGTAGTTCTGCCTGCAAACTACTGCCTTCATTTTCATAATTATCAGTGGCAGTATTAAAGAACTGAGAAAGAGTAATAACCCTCAGTGCTGATTTCTATTCTCGTGGTGTTGGTACTGGATGTTTGTAGTGGACAATTGAAAACAGATTTTCTAAGCCATCTTGCATAAATCTACTTGTCAGCAGAAATTTAAATTTCTTCTCATTCAGGAATGTGTCCTGCTTCTCCAAAATACCTCCAGGTGTCAAAACTACACCAGCCAGGGTGGCCGAGCGGTTCTAGGCGCTGGGGTCTGGAACCGTGTGACCGCTACGGTCACAGGTTCGAATCCTGCCTCGGGCACGGATGTGTGTGATGTCCTTAGGTTAGTTAGGTTTAAGTAGTTCTAAGTTCTAAGTGACTGATGACCTCAGAAGTTAAGTCTCATAGTGCTCAGAGCCATTTTTGTCAAAACTACACCAGGCACCCTTTAGCCCAATTTTCAAGTTTTGAAATAAACACGGAGTGTCCTTAAGATGACAGAGAGCCTCACCGCATGTTTGTTCATCAGAACGACTCGGAATCATACTTAGAGCTCTGTATGTTATGAGGCACAACCACTCACGAACGTGCTTTAGAAACCGTGCTGTGGTTAAAGTATTTTGCTGCAGTTTCTCTGTCTTGACAGCATACTCACTGGCTGCCGCAGTCTGGCTGTTAATTAGGGCAGTAGGCGAGCCAACTTTCATTTTCTCGTAATGGTTTGGAATCAAACGCTTCTCACGCAGTTGTGGTGCCAGTTAAAGACTTAAACCACTGTCCACCTCAAGCAACTGTTCTACACGATTTATTTGTACCTCATTACGAGGCAGATCACGTTCCTCGACAACATTTTCTCAAAGGAAGACTCATTGTCCATTGAATAAGTGGTTCCTCATATTTTTCAAAATGTGTGGTGTATCTGCGAGGAAAATTAATTTCCTATTATCATTGATTGATTTTTATTGCTGTAGAGACCTCAGAGATCATCTGAGGCATTACAAAAGTCAATAGTACACAGTATAAATGTTACACAAATAATTACAAAAACAAGAAAAATATTACACAATATAAATATTACACAAATAATTATGGTACCTTCACACAAATACAAAACAGAGAAACTTCTGGTACAAATTGATATTGCATAGTAAATTTAGCCACTTACAGACTTACTCATATATAGAAGCACATAAAAACTGATCACAAAGTGTAGTCATACCCTATTCTTTGCCTCCCTTAAAAATTCATCAGTTTCATAAATGCTGAGCTCAAGAAGAAATTCTTTTACTTTTTTTTTTTTTTTTTTGAATTGTTGAATTGGAAGATCCCTGATATGTTGGGGTATGGCATTAAAAATTTTGATGGACTTGTATAAGAAGCACTTTTGTGTTTTTTTTATAGTTACAAGTCCATAAAATTTTTTAATGCCATACCACAAGATATCAGGGATCTTCCAATTCAACAGTTCAAAAAAAAAAGGATACTGGTAGAAACTAATTTTGAAAACCTTTCGACAACAATTCCAAATTCTTGCTATTCAGCTCAATTTTGCCCTGCCTTATCTGACACCATGCAGTGAACATTGTTCGAGTGCCCGAAATTCTCTAATAATGTTTATAATTATGTGTTTGACATGAGAACTGGAAAAAAGATGGCCACGTGTAATGGTAAAATGGCTCTAAGCACTATGTGACCTAACATCTGAGGCAATGGTAACCTATGATTTGTTTCCATCTTGAGGTGATACCACCCAGCATAAAAACTAATACATGAGAAGCTATAGTAGTTGCAAGGGCAAGATTTGATGGAGGTGTGTCATATCATTACCAATGAAGCAGCCATTGCTTCAATTGTATTCGAATGATGGAGTGATACTAACTTCATCCATCGTGGGAGCACGATGTTTCTCCACTGGTAACATGAGGGCAAGCTCTACTTTCAGGGAACTCATTAGCTCCTTCAGCACACCAGGTCTAAATTTCACATTCAGTAGTGAACTTCTCAGGGTTCTGTCTGAATGAAATGGAAATTTATTTTCCAGCAGGACTTTGTACCCCATACTACCACAAGGTGGTCTATTTTTTAGCCCTTTCTGCAGTGTTTCCACTGACCATTTGCTACCCTTACATGTCCCCTTTGTTCACACTGCAAACTGTTCTGCACCGAATAAACCATGCACACTGGCGAGGAGGTTGTCTTTTTCTGAACACACTCCTCTCTCCCTTTTCTGAGAGAGGACGAGTTTTCTCTGTAAAGCTTCAATTCCAGCCTGATGCTGTTGTACTGGGTTCTTCAGGATGGTGACTTCATCTTCTGTTGTGTCCAAGTTCTCTGCAGGACTGATGTCATTGGGCACATTTGAAGGCTGTCCAACATCTGGAACATAAATCTGCAATATTGCAATCTTCAAAAATAAAAATTATTTAATACTATAATATGTTTTTAAGTAGCCCGTAATTGATTCTCAGTAGGCTGTGGTATATGACTTGAAGATTCATAAGGTGTGAAAACTTAGTTTCGAAGGACAGAAGCAAATTATGAAAATCTGAGTGGTAATATTCCAGGTGTCCTCTTACTACGTTGTAATGGAAAGTAATGCCATATACTAAACTGAAATTGTGGGTGACCAATTATATTTAATTCCCAGCAAACAATACCATAGTGTTTCCAAAAATCTGTACGATCTTTGCTAGCCACCACATAAATCTGACTGCAATAGAATGTAACACAGCTTCACCGTGCAACACTTCAATAGCAGTGGAACACGTGAGGCTCGAATACTTGAATTACAAGAGCTGTGAGAACAGTGGTACTTACCAATGTGGGTGGTAGTGCCAGTTATTTTCAAGTGCAAATAAATATTACTTACAATAAAAGATTAAATAATCACGACCAAACCTAACCACAACATTAGACGTATTAGCACCTGTTGTACCACATATTGCCAACAAATCCTAAGCCCTGTATGCAGAGTTTTAAAAACATAAATGGTACAGAAAAGCCACTGACTTTGAAGTAAACTTTAAACGGCTGTGGTAAGAAATCAAAGTATCTATTTTCTCAGATAGGTATAATGTTTAACTGCAAATTAGAATACGGTATATACAGTGTCCAATGGAAAGCTGTAGAAACGATGTAGCTGAAAGGTATGAGAAAAGACATTGGTTTTTATTTCCATCAGATACCAATACAAGTGAACTGTTTATGTAAGAGACTGAGCCGTTTCTGGCTCGTGTTATGCTTTGCGTTAAACCTCGGTCGCTATTCTGTGATTAGTCTCCCGCCGTTATTGAGACTGTGGTGTTATCCCCTCTCTCCGCAAAGTGGCAGCAGCAGCCTGTACCGATATTCGCAGCCTCGTAATATCTTTGGCCCCGCGCTTACAGTTTCCGACTGGGCCACGTGCGGGAGTCGGTCGGTTGACGAGGAGCGTCGAGGAAGTCTCCGTGGCGCGTGGTTCGGCCGGGGCCGCTGGCGGTGTCCACAGTGTGAGGGGCTGCTCCAATTGCTACGAGGGCCGTGGCTCACCGATCCCGGACACGAAAGTTGAGTCTTTACTTAATTTACCCGCCAGCCCCAACTGTTCACATTGTGTCGCTTGAATTTCATTGTGGTCTGTTGGGACATTCCCATGAGCAACAGTGTGTGTTTTCGAGTTGGCGAAATTCTAGCCCATCCTTCTGTGGAGTTTAACTTAACTCGATTATTTTGAATCGAAGTGCACCAGCGGAATCTTCTGCATTGTGGCCGTTAATGTTCCAGTTACCTGCCCTGGCCGTAGACGTAAATTCGGGCAGTGCATTTTCCTCGTTGTGTCGTGGCTGTCCAGCACGGCGTGTAGTTTGACAGCTGAATGTGTAATTCGTTGTGGGCGCCAACACCTTCTGCGTTGTTCCATTGAACTCCTCGTCGTGTGCTGGTCAGGTGGAGTGGAAGTTATCCTAACACTTGGTCCATTGACTGTCTGTCGGTTGGGTTGCCGTCAGATTGAGAATTGTTGGGCTGACTGCCTATCTCCCCTAAGCGAGCGTTAGTGTTTGAATTCCATGCCAGCCCTTGGAAACTTCTGAGTGCAGTTTGATGTACTGTCTTTCCTTATTTGTTCTTGTTCTTTGTTTCTGTATGGCTTCTAGCCCATTTTAAGTTAAAGTTGTTTGCCCTTAAGGAGTGACGTTGTTTGGGCCTTCAGCCTGATTTTAAGAAATGCTTTAAGATAAGACCTTCTGCCTTTGAAATTCAAATTCCTGTTTTTGGTTTTAAGTTATTGGCTTTCAGTCAGTTTTAAATTAAACTTGTTTTTCCCTTGAGGGAATTGAATGGCTCATTTATTGAGGAATTAAGTTCTAAAATAAATGTTCGGCTTGGTCTGTATTTAATGTTTTCTTTTTTCTTGTAATGTTTGTCAAATGAGTAAAGTACTATGTTTGATTGCAACTGATAGCCATTCATTTTGGCCCCTTTTCCACAAATTAAACTATCTGTCCTGTCCTGAGGGTATAGCAGAGGATTTCAGAGATGTGGTCCCATTCGCTAAATTACCGTGTGACAAAGTATTTTGTTCCCACCATCAACAGAGCCTGGACAAGTCAGTTTGAAAAATATACAGCTGTTATAAATGAAATGTTTGAGTCTGCTTCTGTACACAACTGATGCTTAGAATGGGAGTACGATATATAATTTCTAAAGAAGAAAGTCTAAGCTACATATTTAGAACAACTTTTAAAAAGTATTTGCTTATTGTACTCAATTTACAAAGTAGATCCTGCGACAACTTCTACATTACAAGTAAGTCCACTGTTGGCAAGAATAGTGCTCTGAAGGGAAATTCTGTGTGTCCTGCGGATGAAAACAATAAATGTGAACTGTTAGCAGTCACACAAGATGTTCAAAGTGCGATAATTCAGCAGCAAGTGACAGCATACCGCATGTAGAAATCTGTTGAAGCAGGGAACCTTATTTTCTAGTTTCATTCCAGTATGTTTCTCTAGTAGACCAACAGGTTTCCTCTCAGCAGGACCTTTACGTACCACTGGTGGCTTGTGATCACCAAAAATGGTTGGCACAGCACTTGGTTTGCGTTTTACCAGTCCACCAGCTCTGCTGGTTTCAAACTGGTCTGGAGTGAAATGATTCTTGTAAACAGAAACAGTACTATCAGTCAATTTAGTTACAAACTTCCTTATTTGAGCGATATAAAAAATTTCAAAACTATACATTATAACTATATATTATAACATAAAATATGTTTTTGTTGTGGTCTTCAGTCCAGAGACTGGTTTGATCCAGCTCTCCATGTTACTCTATCCTGTGCAAGCTTCATCATCTCCCCATACCTGCTGCAGCCTACATCCTTCTGAATCTGCTCAGTGTATTCATCTCTTGGTCTCACTCTACGATATTTCCCCTCCACGCTGCCCTCCAATACTAAACTGGCGATCCCTCGATGCCTCTGAATACGCCCTACCAACCGATCTCTTCATCTAGTCAAGTTGCGCCACATATTTCTCATCTCTCCAATTCCATTCAATACCTCCTCATTAGTTATGTGATCTTCCCATCTAATCTTCAGCGTTCTTCTGTAGCACCAGATTTCGAAAGCTTCTATTCTCTTCTTGTGTAAACCATTTATCGTCCACGTTTCACTTCCATACATGGCTACACTCCATACAAATACTTTCACAAAAGACTTCCTAACACTTAAATCTGTACTTGATGTTAACACATTTCTCTTGTTCAGAAACGCTTTCCTTGCCATTGCCAGTCTACATTTTATATCCTCTCTACTTCGACCATAGTCAGTTATTTTGCTCCCCAAATAGCAAAACTCCTTTACTACTTCAAGCATCTCATTTCCTAATCTAATTCCCTCAACATCACCCGAGTTAACTCGACTACATTCCATTGTCTTCGTTTTGCTATATATAAAATATATGCAATATCAATAGAACTGAACACATGCTACTTATAACTACATACAGTGCAAGAAGCTCAGAAACCTATGAATTAGATACTGTAGCTATACACGAACATTGTAACACTCAGCTTTTACCAGCAAACTTACTGAAAAAATTTCATTTTACATCACATAACTAACATCTTTTAGGTAATGTATCTTTATACAAGCTTAATTTTCATTAGGTTCAGGTTTCCTGTGTGACAACAAGTATTGTGTGATGCGCGTAATCTAGGCCTACCTACACTATGTGATCAAAAGCATCGGGACACCCCGAGAAACATACGTTTTTCGTATTAGGTGAATTGTGCTGCCGCCTACTGCCAGGTACTCCATATCAGTGACCTCACTAGTCATTAGACATCGTGAGGGAGGGGAATGGGGCACTCCGATGAACTCACAGGCTTTGAACGTGGTCAGGTGATTGGCTGTCACTTGTGTCATATGACTGTACGTGATATTTCCACACTCCTAAACATCCCTAGGTCCACTGCTTCCGATTTGATAGCAAAGTGGAAACGTGAAGGGACACGTACAGCACAAAAGCGTACAGGCCGACCTCGTCTGTTGACTGACAGAGACCGCCGACAGTTGAAGAGGGTCGTGATGTGTAATAGGCTGACATCTACCCACACCGTCACACAGGAATCAGAAACCGCATCAGAATCCACTCCAAGTACTGTGACAGTTAGGCGGGAGGTGAGAAAACTTGGATTTCAAGGTTGAGCAGCTGTTCATAAGCCACACATCACGCCTGTAAATGCCAAACGACGCCTCCCTTGCTGTAAGGATCGTAAACATTGGATGATTGAACAGTGGAATAACGTAGTGTGGATTGACGAATCACGGTGCAGAATGTGGCGATCCGATAGCAGGGTGTGAGTATGGCAAATGCCCAGTGAACGTCATCTGCCAGTGTGTGTAGTGCCAAGAGCAAAATTCGGATGCGGTGGTGTTACGATGGGGTCGTGTTTTTGATGTAGGGGGCTTGCACCCCTTGTCGTTTTGCGTGGTCCTATCACAGCACAGGTCTACATTGACGTTTTAAGCACCTTTTTGCTTCCCACTGTTGAACAATTTGGGGATGGTGATTGCATCTTTCAACACGATCGAGCACCTGTTCATAATGCCCGGCCTGTGGCGGAGTGGTTACATGACAATAACATCCCTGTAATGGACTGGCCTGCACAGAGTCCTAACCTGACTCCTACAGAACACCTTTGGGATGTTTTGGAATGCCGACTTCGTGCCAGGCCTCACCGACTGACATCGATACCTCTCCTCAGTGCAGCACTCCGTGAAGAATGGGCTGCCATTCCCAAGAAACCTTCCAGCAGCTGATCGAAAATATGCCTGCGAGAGTGGAAGCTGTCATCAATGCTAAGGGTGGCCCAACACCATACTGAATTCCAGCATTACCGATGGAGGGCGCAACGAACTTGCAAGTCATTTTCAGGCACGTGTCCGGATACTTTTGATCACATAGTGTAGTATTTGCATCTGAGACTGCTGATTATACAAGATGCTGTGTTAAAAGAAGTAATTATAAATATACTGTACTGTTACGACTGACTTTGGAATTCAACTATGCTATTTTTTTCATTTATTTCAATGTTAGTCGAAACCGTTGTCCTACACTATTAAATGCAAGTAATATTTACTTTAAAGAGGCACGTCATTATCACAATAGTTATTTTCACGAAATTTACTGAAAGTGAGGCATTGTTATTGATCTTTAATGTTCAGATAGCCATAATAGATTATTTTTTGGGGGACACAACGACATACATTAAAGCATCCAAATACTGCACTTTCCGTCTTCAACAGTTGGACCTACAAACTACGGAACGAAAAACAATGTTTACCTATTACATCTTTTGTGTTGCAAAAAGTATGCCTGTATAGCAGTCAGTACATTACAGATTTACTATAAATGTATAACTTTCACTATGGTTTGTCCAAAAAAAATAGGCTTGCAAACAATGCACCTTTTAAAAAAAACTTGACCGGCTTGAGGCTGACCACGTGTAATGATGCAGCAAATCTGATCACGAAGTGAGTCAAGATAGAGCAAGTTTGTTACACAGCTATTCTCAAACCAGGAGATGATTTGCACTAATGAATAAAAACTACTTTCCACGCACAAGCGAGAGTTTCTTGTGGGCTGCCAGTTGGCTCCACTGATTTTCATCAGCCATATTCTCCTTCTCGTTGCATCACTCCCTTCAGAAGGAATTCTGTACAGTTTTCCTCCCTTTCTGCCTCGAAACGAAAAGCCGATAGCACAGCACTGAGGCATCATTCTATGTAAAACTTTGAAAATACGCAGCACTTACCGTGCTTCACACACAACGCTTGGGCCCACAATGGCTGCTAATGTCACGAGATGTGATTTCAGGCAACTACGGATGGCAGCAAACACAGCAGAATAGGGTGGCCATACTTCCCTTTAAGCGGGGTTCCCACAGGGCGTGACACACTAGCGTGAGATGTGCTGTCGTGGGGAACACTACCCGTGTGAACGAAGAGACGTGAGTTTGACGGTGACGTCACGGGCAGGCGTGAGGGCTCACGCTTCATATCAAACGTGTTTTTCAGTTGTGAGCTTGCCTCGTCTGTGGCTGTGTCAGATTACAACATCTAGTGCTACAAACAACAAGATGGCAACCAGTGCCATTAAAGGTTGTGTGATGAAGTTGGAAGACAGTGAAACTTTAGAATTTCTGGAACTTTACGCTACTGAGCTGGTCTTGTATGATGTAAAAAGAGAAGAATACAGAGACCGAGATGCAAGAATGGCTGCTGCCAAAAGAATTAGTGATGCGCTCCAAATTCCAGGAGTCAGAGCGAAAGAAGTAATTGCGAAATTTAAAAACTCTAGGAGTTCTTATTGTCAGGAACTGAAGAAAATAATCGAAAGCTAACGGTCTAGAGCTGGCACTGACGAGGTTTACAAACCAAAAATCTTCTGGTTTAGCAAGATGAATTCTTTCATTCGCCCATTCGTTCAGCAGCGAGCCACACTATCAAATCTGGTATGTGAAATAAAAGTTGGTTTCCGTATTTGAAATTTTATACATTTTCAAAATTGTTCCTTACATTTACATTATTACAACAGTTTTTACAATGATTATACAGAGTAGTAGGCGTATCATAGGAACTGTACCAGCTTCTTTTAATACAACAATAGCTAGCACTGTAACAATACATTCTTATGATAAAATATATCTAGCAATGCAATTACTTTGTGACACATACTAATTGAAGACAACCATGTACTAAATAACTGAGCACAATATTGACACTGATGTGCTCTACGGTTCTGTATTTGGAACGTCGCCGAGTAGTACATTTTGCCAGGGCACAGCACCTTCATTATTAAAGTAATCACAGTACTTATCCCGAATTCGTTGTGCCTGTCGATGTGGATGTATGTTAACCGTTTGCAGAAGGTTCTGTAGGCCAGTAATTTCCTCTTGACACCACGATCCAGGGAAAATACGATGGTTTTCATCCTCGAAGTCAATTAAACCTCGTGAGATGTAGGCGGGATTCGTTTTCCGCAGCCAGTTGTGCAACGACCAGCAGGATAGTACTACTTTGTCCACCGACTGTATTTTTAAAGATAATGGTTTTTCAAATACTCTACATTTACTCACATGTATGCCGAAAGTATTTTCTAGAACTCTTCGAGCCTTTGAAACTCGATAGTTGTAGATCCTTTCCTATCGAAACATGTTGCGCCGACTGTAAGGTTTCATCAGATAAGTCTTTAGCGGAAACACATCATCCCCTACACTAACAAAATCAACACTACCAAGTGAGAGAGAATCAAATATGAGAGCTGATTTCTCAGATGACTATTTATTTGCAAATTTATAGATCGATCTTATTTTATTACTCAAACGATTACTTTTTTCTATGCTGGTAATATTTTAAATGATCAATACTATTGTGCTCATCAACCATTTTCGTATTATTGTTTCTTTCTATTCCTTAAATACTTACACCTAGAATACTCGTACATTACTATGTTGAAAATTCAAATAAATAATAAAAGAAAAAGTTGCATACTATATGTTATTGTAACTGCCTGTATGTATTCCATAACTGCCTTGTGGACCACTTCGTAGGTTTCAGGTGTAAATTTAGTGCTTGTGTTCTTTGGAACACGATATAAATATTCTAGACTTTTTTAGTCCCCTGTGGCTAAAGCGTAAAGTTACTTGAAGTTTAATTTTTGCTTTTACTGCTTGTCTCATATTAGTGTCTGATTTTGAAATCAGACGTGAAACGCGTTCCAAAAGGTAGTCAAACTGCGCACGAGACATTCGTAATAAGATGTTGAAATCTTCAGGATAATGGTTTCTTAGTTCCATGTCAACCAAATTATGTGCCCTCGATGTTCTTTGAAGTGTCCAGTTCCTGACCCACCATCGTCTTTTCTTTCGTTTTTCTTGGGGTTCCACCAACCGGTTCATTCTCTGTGCCAAAACGGTAGCAAAAACCGAACTCACCACAGCACAGCTCTCGATAAGGAGCTCGTTCACGGCCGGCTTCGCGCGATCAACTGAATTACGCTCTCGTTGACACTTGAACACGGTGTGAACTGTCCACGCCCCACGACTGATGGTTTCACTCCTGTCGTGGCACAAAAGCGTGGTACACATTCGTGGTCACGCCCCGCGGGAACCAGCTTTATAAAGGGCTGTACCGGTACTGCCCTAGTAAACACTCCACAACTCCAGCGCAGCAACGTGGAGTGCATCTCAACTTACACTGCTGCCAACTTCAGACTTTCTAGCAAAACGGCTTCCTCATGGAATAAAGACGAGACGTGTAGGTGGGACAGATCCTGGAAGTATTCAACGTTCACCTTTTACATTATAAACACCACACATACTCTACTTGATAGTGTATCCCTCAGCAGTCTCCCAACAAATTCTCGCACTTTCTGAAATTAGGTGCTAATCATTTTCAACTGTATGAGCCAGCTATACGCTATCAGCAGAACTTGAATTTCTATAAGGGCATTACTTATCCCTAAACAGCAAGGTAGCTACGTCAACATCTACTGAATGCAACTCCAGTTACCTACTCAAAACGGTTTTAGCCCTTCCATTTGGTATAAGTTAATTGCATGCATGTACCCTTCCATTATTCTTCTGACATTATTGAGACAATACTCAGCAGTTGAAGTCGACGGAGTAACTTCTGTGAATGATGTTACTTCCCATGTTTTAGTGTGGGAACAGTCTTTTATAAGTTTCTGTCACATCGTAGTTAAAATAAGACACCTCTTTTAAATTACTTATTTCCAGTTCGTTAATGAAGTTACTATATGTGAACGTGGATTCGACGTACTTCCTTGGTAATCGTATACAATTTCATTGCGAGGAGCAAACGATCTGCTGAGTTGGAAGCAGCCTGACCCCTACTGAAGGAGGCTTGCCACCTACTGATCGCCCCACCACTGGCGAGCACGAGCAGAATCGTGATCAATGGAGGTCAGTGCGCAAAAATGGGTGTCACAACAGCATCCCAAATTAAAGATCACTCTCAACAACACGAGAGACACTGACACCCCAGGTGGACATCCACAATGGTCACTCTGATATCAAACGCAAAAAGGTGGCGTTGGCCAACTGCACAACATGAATGATGGGGGCTACCTGAGAGGATAAAATCAGATCACCGCGAACAGCGAAGATTGTCGAAACAGTGATAACTGGTGAAGTAATGCACCACAAAGGGTAGCTTGCACAGCAGAAGGAAATGAATCATAATATTAGCAACTTCGAAGAAGATAAAAGACACCAAAGACTGAGTCACCTGTGAGACACCATGGCAGACCATTTTGGCTACCATACTGGAAAGGAAAAGATTAGCCCCAGCTAAGGCTGGAACCCGAGAAAAACCCCAAGGAGTAATATTATTTACTTGTCATTTTCTTATAATATCTTCTTTAGCTATACATGTAGCACATATAAATTCATTGTTCCTGTTTTATCTTTAGCTAAACGTATTATTTGTGGATAAAATTTGTAACAGCAGTCTAAAGAAATAACTTAAAATGGTAAGACTGAACAATACCCACTTTTTGCGAGCAAAGGGATATAAATACAATAAAAATAAAAGTTGTTAAAAACCTGTGGCTGGAAAGGGTAGTTAGCATGCTCTCAAACAGCTTATTTTTTCTGTTTTTGTGAATAACAGTTCATATTTCGAGGACATCTATTATGGCAAAAAATTTTCTAGTGAAATTCTGCTCAAAGAAGCTCATATGCATGTTTTAACCAAAACAAACACTTTTGGATTACAGGAGGCCACTCACTGAGAAACAGAAGTACTGAGTTGTTGATAGGCACAAACAAAAGAAAGAAAACTTGCTAGCTTTATGATTTATTCTTTGACGAGCTAGACTAACAAAAACCAAAATTCTCTATCTCACTGAACTATATAGTGATGAAACTCGCTTAAAACAGGAAAAAATGCAACAAAACTGGACATACAATGCGTAATTTGCATTTGCAAAACAAGATGCTGAAATAGCAGGCAAGGATTCATATGAATGTCTCACCTGACACTCAGAAAATTCGCAAATCAAATTAATGTCTAGTAAATTCACTCTTCATTATTAATCATAAGTACCACTATGGAGTAAATGGTTTAGGATGTAAGTATTAGATTTTCAATGTTAAAATGGACAATTTTTAGATCTAGCTGTGCTGCTTAGAATGAAAATGCTGTAGGATAGATTGAATAAAAGTATTCTGTTTGTGGGCCAGTACAGTGAGAAAGATCTCATTAAGTGCAAAGCAGGCAGTACTGGCCTTCTTGGGTTGAACCAAAAACATGCAAACTCTGAGCAAATGTTCCAACAGTAATTAAGTTTCATTGTTGATAATTTAGCCCTGGGTTTTTTTTTTGTCAGTTGGCAATTATTGCCTCATCACTATTTTGTACCTGATGCTAACATGAGTTAATTCACACAAGGTCAGGTGCTGACGCTTCACCCATCTGCTTTGACATGTGATGTCACAGTAAGCCTTGATGTTTTTGAGTCTTTGGGTATGTAGATTGTGTATTGTAGTATTTGGAGGCTCTCTGTTGAGCTGCATGTTTGTTAGTGATTAGTTTGACATGAATTGAATGTTTCATGTTGGTACTGAAAGAATTTGTGCTGGCTTTCTGGTGAGTTACTTTGAAATTGCATATTTTAGCTGATGGTTTCATTTTAATGTTTGGAAATATTAGTATCATGTGTTTGTTGTGGTCGGAGATTTTATATTTTTCTTTTTTCTTCTGTTGTGAAGAAGATATAAATATTTATGAGTAGCTCAAAGGTTGTTGCAATGGGTATAGTTGTTTGCGTATATCGAAATTGGTGGTGGTGGAAAGTCTTCAAGAATTTTCGGGATTTCCTTGTTGTTGTTGTAGTTGTTGTTGTTGTTTTCTTCAGTCCTGAGACTGGTTTGATGCAGCTCTCCATGTTACCCTATCCTCTGCAAGCTTCTTCATCTCCCAGTACGTACTGCAGCCTTCATCCTTCTGAATCTGCTTAGTGAATTCATCTCTTGGTCTGCCTCTACGATTTTTACCCTCCACGCTGCCCTCCAATATTAAATTGGTGATCCGTTGATGCCTCAGAACATGTCCTACCAACCGATCCCTTCTTCTAGTCAAGTTGTGCCACAAATTTCTCTTCTCCCCTATTGTATTCAATCCTCTTCGTTAGTTACGTGATCTACCCATCTAATCATCAGCATTCTTCTGTAGCACCACATTTCTAAATCTTCTATTCTCTTCTTGTCTAAACTATTTATCGTCCATGTTTCACCTAAGTCGAAACAAGGCCCCGGGAGTAGATAACATTCCATTAAAACTACTGACAGCCTTGGGAGAGCCAGTCCTGACAAAACTCTACCATCTGGTGAGCAAGATTTATGAGACAGGCGAAATACCCTCAGACTTCAAGAATAATATAATAATTCCAATTCCAAAGAAAGCAGGCATTGACAGACGTGAAAATTACTGAACTATCAGATTAAAATGCCACGGCTGTAAAATACTAATGCGAATTCTTTGCAGGCGAATGGAAAAACTGGTAGAAGCCTTGTTAGTGTTCGATAATTGTTGGATTGTTATTGGTAGGTATCATGGGTACTGATGTACCATCATTGTTTAGGATACATTTCTGATATTAGTCATATGAGCATCGCTTGGTCTTTTGTACTGAGAACTTTGCTTTAGGTAGAGTAAGTGAAAGTGTTGTATCTAGGGCTTTCTCTGAACTATGGGTTTGTTGTTGTGGTCTTCAGTCCTGAGACTGGTTTGATGCAGCTCTCCATGCTACTCTATCCTGTGCAAGCTTTTTCATCTCCCAGTACCTACTGCAACCTACATCCTTCTGAATCTGCTTAGTATATTCATCTCTTGGTCTCCCTCTACGATTTTTACCCTCCACGCTGCCCTCCAATACTAAATTGGTGATCCCTTGATGCCTCAGAACATGTCCTACCAACCGACCCCTTCTTCGGGTCAAGTTGTGCCACAAACTTCTCTTCTCCCCAATCCTATTCAATACTTCCTCATTAGTTATGTGATCTACCCATCTAATCTTCAGCATTCTTCTGTAGCACCACATTTCGAAAGCTTCTATTCTCTTCTTGTCCAAACTATTTATCGTCCATGTTTCACTTCCATACATGGCTACACTCCACACGAATACTTTCAGAAATGACTTCCTGCCACTTAATTCTATACTGGATGTTAACAAATTTCTCTTCTTCAGAAACGCTTTCCTTGCCATTGCCAGCCTACATTTTATATCCTCTCTACTTCGACCATCATCAGTTATTTTGCTCCCCAAATAGCAAAACCCCTTTCCTATTTTAAGTGTCTCATTTCCTAGTCTAATTCCCTCAGCATCACCCGACTTAATTAGACTACATTCCATTATCCTTGTTTTGCTTTTGTTGATGTTCATCTTATATCCTCCTTTCAAGACACTGTCCATTCCATTCAACTGCTCTTCCAAGTCCTTTGCTGTCTCTGACACAATTGCAATGTCATCGGCAAACCTCAAAGTTTTTACTTCTTCTCCATGGATTTTAATACCTACTCCGAATTTTTCTTTTGTTTCCTTTACTGCTTGCTCAATATACAGATTGAACAATATCGGGGAGAGACTACAACCCTGTCTTACTCCCTTCCCAAGCACTGCTTCCCTTTCATGTCCCTCGACTCTCATAACTGCCATCTGGTTTCTGTACAAATTGTAAATAGCCTTTCGCTCCCTGTATTTTACCCCTGCCACCTTTAGAATTTGAAAGAGAGTATTCCAGTCAACATTGTCAAAAGCTTTCTCTAAGTCTACAAATGCTAGAAACGTAGGTTCGCCTTTCCTTAATCTTTCTTCTAAGATAAGTCGTAAGGTCAGTATTGCCTCACGTGTTCCAGTGTTTCTACGGAATCCAAACTGATCTTCCCCGAGGTTGGCTTCTACTAGTTTTTCCATTCGTCTGTAAAGAATTCGTGTTAATATTTTGCAGCTGTGACTTATTAAGCTGATAGTTCGGTAATTTTCACATCTGTCAACACCTGCTTTCTTTGGGATTGGAATTATTATATTCTTCTTGAAGTCTGAGGGTATTTCGCCTGTTTCATACATCTTGCTCACCAGATGGTAGAGTTTTGTCAGGACTGGCTCTCCCACGGCCGTCAGTAGTTCCAATGGAATATTGTCTACTCCGGGGGCTTTGTTTCGACTCAGGTCTTTCAGTGCTCTGACAAACTCTTCACGCAGTATCGTATCTCCCGTTTCATCTTCATCTACATCCTCTTCCATTTCCATAATATTGTCCTCAAGTACATCGCCCTTGTATAGACCTCTATATACTCCTTCCACCTTTCTGCTTTCCCTTCTTTGCTTAGAACTGGGTTTTCATCTGAGCTCTTGATATTCATACAAGTCGTTCTCTTATCTCCAAAGGTCTCTTTAATTTTCCTGTAGGCGGTATCTATCTTACCCCTAGTGAGATAGGCCTCTAAATCCTTACATTTGTCCTCTAGCCATCCCTGCTTAGCCATTTTGCACTTCCTGTCGATCTCATTTTTGAGACGTTTGTATTCCTTTTTGTCTGTTTCACTTACTGCATTTTTATATTTTCTCCTTTCATCAATTAAATTCAATATTTCTTCTGTTACCCAAGGATTTCTACTAGCCCTCGTCTTTTTACCTACTTGATCCTCTGCTGCCTTCACTACTTCATCCCTCAAAGCTACCCATTCTTCTTCTACTGTATTTATTTCCCCCATTCCTGTCAATTGTTCCCTTATGCTCTCCCTGAATCTCTGTACAACATCTTGTTCTTTTAGTTTATCCAGGTCCCATCTCCTTAAATTCCCACCTTTTTGCAGTTTCTTCAGTTTTAATCTACAGGTCATAACCAATAGATTGTGGTCAGAGTCCACATCTGCCCCTGGAAATGTCTTACAATTTAAAACCTGGTTCCTAAATCTCTGTCTTACCATTATATAATCTATCTGATACCTTTTAGTATCTCCAGGGTTCTTCCATGTATACAACCTTCTTTCATGATTCTTAAACCAAGTGTTAGTTATGATTATGTTATGCTCTGTGCAAAATTCTACCAGGCGGCTTCATTTCTGTCCCCCAATCCATATTCACCTACTATGTTTCCTTCTCTCCCTTTTCCTACACTCGAATTCCAGTCACCCATGACTATTAAATTTTCGTCTCCCTTCACAATCTGAATAATTTCTTTTATTTCATCATACATTTCTTCAATTTGTTCGTCATCTGCAGAGCTAGTTGGCATATAAACTTGTACTACTGTAGTAGGTGTGGGCTTCGTATCTATCTTGGCCACAATAATGCGTTCACTATGCTGTTTGTAGTAGCTTACCCGCATTCCTATTTTCCTATTCATTATTAAACCTACTCCTGCATTACCACTATTTGATTTTGTGTTTATAACCCTGTAGTCACCTGACCAGAAGTCTTGTTCCTCCTGCCACCGAACTTCACTAATTCCCACTATATCTAACTTCAACCTATCCATTTCCCTTTTTAAATTTTCTAACCTACCTGCCCGATTAAGGGATCTGACATTCCACGCTCCGATCCGTAGAACGCCAGTTTTCTTTCTCCTGATAACGACATCCTCTTGAGTAGTCCCCGCCCGGAGATCCGAATGGGGGACTATTTTACCTCCGGAATATTTTACCCAAGAGGACGCCATCATCATGTAATCATACAGTAAAGCTGCATGCCCTCGGAAAAAATTACGGCTGTAGTTTCCCCTTGCTTTCAGCCGTTTGCAGTACCAGCACAGCAAGGCCGTTTTGGTTATTGTTACAAGGCCAGATCAGTCAATCATCCAGACTGTTGCCCTTGCAACTACTGAAAAGGCTGCTGCCCCTCTTCAGGAACCACACATTTGTCTGGCCTCTCAACAGATACCCCTCCATTTTGGTTGCACCTACGGTACGGCTATCTGTATCGCTGAGGCACGCAAGCCTCCCCACCAACGGCAAGGTCCATGGTTCATGGGGGGGAGGCTGAACTATTCAAATTTCACTTCACCCACTGAACTATGTGAAATTTGAAACACCATGTTTTAGAGTGGTTGGTTCGTGGTATTGAGGACTTTGTTGGAGTTGTGTAGCTCAAGTGAAAATTGTGTTGAGTTTTTGAATTCTGTGTGAATTACTGGTATTGAGGTCTTCATTAGAGATATATATAGGCCCTGTGAAATTTACAACAGAAATAGTTTTCATTTTTGTAATTTTTATTAAATTTTGAGTATTTTGTGCGTGAATAGTTGGGTGAATAGTTGTTTTGCAGTGATGTCATTATTGCCAGTGGGTGGAAGAAATCACTATTCTTTTGAAATTGTGATTGTTTGTTTGTCATGCCACATTAGTAATGTATATATTGTGAAGTGCTGTGAGAATGCTTAATGTCTTGAAGATGCACCCACAAAATGACAGTTGTTAAACACTCGCGTCTATCTCCAGCTTCTCACTTACAATTTGATGCAATATGTGATCAGATTAGCTGGATATGTGCTTCAGCATTTGACAACTTAATATTTGTTCAGATGTAGAAGATTTTACTCATAAGTACTTCATTGCATGTTGATTTGTACCTCATTGGCGACAGAGTGGTGTACTCTACACACAGAATTCATGTTACTAATCAGTACGTGTTTAATACTTTTCTAATTTGACCTGTTGTGACGATATTCTACTTACTATTGATCTTTTCTATACTGCCAGGTTCTATCACAAAGTATTTGATAATTCATTCAGTATACCTTTGATTTATTTTCAGAAACACATCACAAATCCAGTACCACACCAGAACTACAGGATTGTACAACTGAACCTCTTATGCCACCACCCTATATTTTTTTGGGATGGTTACTAAGGATAGGCCATGGTGTATACCAAACATCACTATTTTATATTTTACCATCTGTGCCAAATTAATGTGTCTGTTAATATATTAATGTTAGGGCACTGTCAATAGTATTATCACTGATACACTTTAAGAAGATGAAACAGTTTACATTCCCCTGTGAAAACCCACTATCATGTAATGTTTATTGAAATGGATGACACTTGTACCTCATGTGTTGGAGTTACTGTTGCAATGAATGTGATGTTTTAGTATGACATATTAAAAACAACTGCAGTAAAATAAATCTGTTTATTTCAAAAGGAGTTATGTCTTTTACATATGTTGTTTTGTCTCATTTTATATGAGTGTGTGTTCACAATCCCTTCTCCCATCCCCACCCAGGGAAAGTAATTACAGAATCATTGCATAATGTTACATCCTGTGTGTGTATGTCATGGAAGGGGGGGGGGGGAGTGCACACACTTTTGAGAATAGTTTATTGGTCCATCCACTAATGATTATAGGTCCAAGGGTAATATTTTTTGACTGAGTTGCTTACATTTCCTCAAAAGTAAAGCTGTGAAAAATATGAAATTAAAATATTTTGTGACTGGGTCTGCATGGAATGCTGAATGTTTTGTTATAATATATTCAGTTGCTCAACATTTATTCGATTACTGTGAACTGTTAGACATCAGCAGTACTAGGTACACATGGAATACCTATTAGTGACGAAAATTTCTGCCGGACTGCGACTTGAACCTACATTTCTCTCTTATTGTGAGGAAATATTCCATGAAGTACTGGATTTGCAGTCAGATGTTACTGAACCAGTCTTCCAGCAATGTGAATGGAATGAAGAGATACTGAATATTCATCTGTCTGAGAAACCTCAGCGAAGATTCAGTGTGTATATGCTTAGAATAAAGTATAAAAAGCCAGTTGTAACACACTCAGCCAATGATACACAGCTTCTTATTTGTCATGTGTTCAGTTCTTTTCCTTTGATTCTTTCCACACGTCACCTCTCCTCTGCTTGTAACTTCAGATTGATCAGTCTGTGAGAGTACATAATGGGCTCTGAAAATCAACACTGAGTTCTTCTGCATATTTTGTTTGGTTTGTCATTTTGGATATGACATGATCTTGAAGAAATAGAACAAGCAGAAGTAGCAGCTGTTATGACCAGTGCTTGATTTGTGAAAAAGTAGTGGTACCCCCCAATGAACCATGGACCTTGCCGTCGGTGGGGAGGCTTGCGTGCCTCAGCGATACAGATGGCCGTACCGTAGGGGCGACCACAACGGAGGGGTATCTGTTGAGAGGCCAGACAAACGTGTGGTTCCTGAAGAGGGGTAGCAGCCTTTTCAGTAGTTGCAGGGGCAACAATCTGGATGATTGACTGATCTGGCCTTGTAACATTAACCAAAACGGCCTTGCTGTGCTGGTACTGCGAACGGCTGAAAGCAAGGGGAAACTACAGCCGAAATTTTTCCCGAGGGCATGCAGCTTTACTGTATGATTACATGATGATGGTGTCCTCTTGGGTAAAATATTCCGGAGGTAAAATAGTCCCCCATTCGGATCTCCGGGCGGGGACGTTATCAGGAGAAAGAAAACTGGCATTCTACGGATCGGAGCGTGCAATGTCAGATCCTTTAATCGGGCAGGTAGGTTAGAAAATTTAAAAAGGGAAATGGATAGGTTAAAGTTAGATATAGTGGGAATTAGTGAAGTTCGGTGGCAGGAGGAACAAGACTTTTGGTCAGGTGATTACAGGGTTATAAATACAAAATCAAATAGGGGTAATGCAGGAGTAGGTTTAATAATGAATAAAAAAATAGGAGTGCGGGTAAGCTACTACAAACAGCATAGTGAACGCATTATTGTGGCCAAGATAAACACGAAGCCCACGCCTACTACAGTAGTACAAGTTTATATGCCAACTAGCTCTGCAGATGATGAAGAAATTGATGAAATGTATGACGAGATAAAAGAAATTATTCAGGTAGTGAAGGGAGACGAAAATTTAATAGTCATGGGTGACTGGAATTCATCAGTAGGAAAAGGGAGAGAAGGAAACATAGTAGGTGAATACGGATTGGGGGTAAGAAATGAAAGAGGAAGCCGCCTGGTAGAATTTTGCACAGAGCATAACTTAATCATAGCTAACACTTGGTTCAAGAATCATAAAAGAAGGTTGTATACCTGGAGATACTAAAAGGTATCAGAGAGATTATATAATGGTTAGACAGAGATTTAGGAACCAGGTTTTAAATTGTAAGACATTTCCAGGGGCAGATGTGGATTCTGACCACAATCTATCGGTTATGAACTGCAGATTGAAACTGAAGAAACTGCGAAAAGGTGGGAATTTAAGGAGATGGGACCTGGATAAACTGAAAGAACCAGAGGTTGTAGAGGGAGAGCATAAGGGAACAATTGACAGGAATGGGTAGCTCTGAGGGATGTGGTAGTGAAGGCAGCAGACGATCAAGTAGGTAAAAAGACGAGGGCTAATAGAAATCCTTGGGTAACAGAAGAAATATTGAATTTAATTGATGAAGGGAGAAAATATAAAAATGCAGTGAATGAAGCAGGCAAAAAGGAATACAAACGTCTCAAAAATGAGTTCAACAGGAAGTGCAAAATGGCTAAGCAGGGATGGCTAGAGGACAAATGTAAGGATGTAGAGGCTTGTCTCTCCAGGGGTAAGATAGATACTGCCTACAGGAAAATTAAAGAGACCTTTGGAGAAAGGAGAACCACTTGCATGAATATCAAGAGCTTTGATGGAAACCCAGTTCTAAGCAAAGAAGGGAAAGCAGAAAGGTGGAAGGAGTATATAGAGGGCCTATACAAGGGCGATGTACTTGAGGACAATATTATGGAAATGGAAGAGGATGTAGACGAAGACGAAATGGGAGATAAGATACTGCGTGAAGAGTTTGTCAGAGCACTGATAGACCTGAGTCGAAACAAGGACCCGGGAGTAGACAACATTCCATTAGAACTACTGATGGCCTTGGGAGAGATGAAAATTACCGAACTATCAGTTTAATAAGTCACAGCAGCAAATTACTAACGCGAATTGTTTACAGACGAATGGAAAAAATGGTAGAAGCGGACCTCGGGGAAGATCAGTTTGGATTCCGTAGAAATGTTGGAACACGTGAGGCAATACTAACCTTACAACTTATCTTAGAAGAAAGATTAAGAAAAGGCAAACCTACGTTTCTAACATTTGTAGACTTAGAGAAAGCTTTTGACAATGTTAACTGGAATACTCTCTTTCAAATTCTGAAGGTGGCAGGGGTAAAATACAGGCAGCGAAAGGCTATTTACAATTTGTAGAGAAACCAGATGGCAGTTATAAGAGCCGTGGGGCATGAAAGGGAAGCAGTGGTTGGGAAAGGAGTAAGACAGGGTTGTAGCCTCTCCCCGATGTTATTCAATCTGTATATTGAGCAAGCAGTAAAGGAAACAGAAGAAAAATTCGGAGTAGGTATTAAAATCCATGGAGAAGAAGTAAAAACTTTGAGGTTTGCCGATGACATTGTAATTCTGTCAGAGACAGCAAAGGACTTGGAAGAGCAGTTGAATGGAATGGACAGTGTCTTGAAAGGAGGATATAAGATGAACATCAACAAAAGCAAAACGAGGATAATGGAATGTAGTCAAATTAAATCAGGTGATGCTGAGGGAATTAGATTAGGAAATGAGACACTTAAAGTAGTAAAGGAGTTTTGCTATTTAGGGAGTAAAATAACTGACGACGGTAGAAGTAAAGAGGATATAAAATGTAGAATGGCAATGGCAAAGAAATCGTTTCTGAAGAAGAGAATTTTGTTAACATCGAATATAGATTTAAGTGTCAGGAAGTCGTTTCTGAAAGTATGTGTATGGAGTGTAGCCATGTATGGAAGTGAAACATGGACGATAACTAGTTTGGACAAGAAGAGAATATAAGCTTTCGAAATGTGGTGCTACAGAAGAATGCTGAAGATAAGGTGGGTAGATCACGTAACTAATGAGGAGGTATTGAATAGGATTGGGGAGAAGAGAAGTTTGTGGCACAACTTGACTAGAAGAAGGGAGCGGTTGGTAGGACATGTTTTGAGGCATCAAGGAATCACAAATTTAGCATTGGAGGGCAGCGTGGAGGGTAAAAATCGTAGAGGGAGACCAAGAGATGAATACACTAAGCAGATTCAGAAGGATGTAGGTTGCAGTAGGTACTGGGAGATGAAGAAGCTTGCACAGGATAAATTAGCATGGAGAGGTGCATCAAACCAGTCTCAGGACTGAAGATCACACCAACAACAACAACAACCAGTAACCGTGACCTACCACCAAATGTTTCTCATTAATGTCTGTAAAACATTATTTTAATGGTTTTTTATCAGAGGTATCAGTATGGTATGCTATCACAAATCAAGCACTGGTTATAACAACAAAAGCAATTGCCTGGTTTAAAATAGTCACACTGACAGTACCTGGATTGCTTTGTCATATCACAGCAATAAAAAAGGAAGTTTGTTTGACAATTAGACAACATATATTCAGTATCTCTGCTATGTGGTGAGTAGCAACTACCCTTTTCATAACATTGTCACTATTACGTAATGGATTTTCCATTGTCTGAAGGTTAGTGTTTATTGTACCATTGGCCACAGGAGTAAGGACAGACTATCAGGATTCTACCAACAGACAGAGCTTATCTCTTACTTTGTGGTCTCCATCGAGATGGACACAATCATCCTCAAGGCTATTCACATCAGATCAGTGGCTGAGTAGCAGGCAACAGCATATTGCCTCAAACTGAATTAGTGATAAGTAAAGAAAATAAACAGAGAGGAAATTTGTTCAGTGCATAAACTTGAAACTGATATTCAGTTGACAGATTTTTTTACCAAAAGTTGGCTTACACTACACAGTGTTTTCACAGTAGAAGTTTTCTTCTT
The DNA here is from genome assembly GCF_021461395.2 of Schistocerca americana. Lineage (NCBI taxonomy): Eukaryota > Metazoa > Arthropoda > Insecta > Orthoptera > Acrididae > Schistocerca > Schistocerca americana. Next base: position 206,305,870 of record NC_060129.1, on the reverse strand, counting down.
AATTGAAAGTCATGACAGTTTCTGTTCATCATTATGTTTGAGAATTATTCCCAAACTATATGTATATATAAAAAAGCTTTTAGTCATGACTGAAGTATAGTGAGTTTGATTTCGTGGCTATTATTTATTTCCATTTATCTGCTTTCCTTTACTGATTTTCTCCAGCTGCCATATGTGACACAGCTGTTTCTGTCAGAGTGATGGATTTTCATTCCCTTACAATCCAAATGTCAAAAAGGTAAAAAAAAAAATATGGAAATTCCTTATAAATTGCAAAAGAATGAAATACTGCATAACTGGAGCTTTAGTAGTTATGCGAGGCTATTTGTCTGTATGGAGGCTGAGAATCTGGAAGATTGCAGCGAAGTGCAGGAAGGCTTGCAGAGAATCAACGATTGGTGGAGTGCCTTGCATTGTGAATAACTGTCAAGGCAGATCTCCATGTTGATGCACCACTTTCTAGTGAGCAACAGTTTTTTAGTTGTGCCATTAATTTCTCTTCTTACCAGATATATTCAGTGCCACCTATTTAGTTATCCGGTATACCCACACAATCCTCCCCATTCTTCTGTAACCCTACATTTCAGACGCTTTATTCTTATGCAAATTAATTTTCAGGTTGTGTAAACACGTACATTATCACCCTAAATGAACACTGACGTTAACAAGACTGAATACGTGTTTTGTTGTGATGACTGATCTGTAGTGTAACCAGAGGATTAGGTTAGGGTGGCTAGGTGACAGTTGAGTCACTTGTGGCCAAGCTGAAGTGTGAAAGCAGTGTGCTAAGAGTGAAGTATTGTCCCATACCTGTGCAGACAGTATTGTACGGGTGGGTACAGTGGAAGTGGTGGGGGTTTCATTGCGTGTGAACACTATCTGGCAGGGGAGATTCAGTTCAATGAATGAGTCCTGCTCAAAAGCAGAACTCCTAAGCTACACTTAGTGAGTCTGCAAAAGATCTCACGGACATCTCACCCCAGTATGACTAATAATATAACTGACTGAAGTGGCTAATAAGAAAAATCACTCCATTAACAATTAATGCAACTGCTGATAGTGTACTAAGCACACTGCTCAGCAGATTACTGCATACTAAGATGGTCACCCCCTCGTAACAAAAAGGTAGTCACACCTGGGGCAGTGTGGCTGCCAAGCTATTTTGAGCTAGATGTAACATATTGATCTGCAGAGCAGCATGATGTCTATGTTCATGCCATATTTAGTGCACTTTTTGTTATAAAAATGAAGTGCAAGGTAAATTCAGAAAGCACATACAGGTTAACAAACAACTATCTTGTGAGTGCACGACATGCATGGTACGTATTGTAAAAAAATAAATAAATAAATAAAAAATAAAAAAAAGAATGTCATACTGTCATTTAACCACATACATTGTACATAATCTATTTTATTTCAAGATAAATAGTTGAGGACATCTAACTGGTACATGACTTCAATATATCACTGTTTGTTTATCTTCCATGCAATGACTAAAAATTTAAATATTACTTGCTTTGGTCATGTTTTCATTTTTATTGTTACTGTTACAAATTTGTAGAGAAATCCATGAAAAAGGAAACAATTACAGTCCTTTCATAGGACAGTTTTACAAATGTTCAATTATATTAGTAGGACATTGCAAAAAACAAATACACAGAATTTGGATGAAAACAAAGAAGTCATTGTATGAGAGTCTGCCAGAACAAGAAGGAAACAGTGATCTTTTTATGGGTGGTTCTGAGCAAATTACTTTGCTGGGAGCATCTGGATTCAATGCAATCCAGGAGCTAGCTGCTGCTGTTTGTATGCAATGTCCTTATAACAGAAGACTATGTATAAAGTGGAGACAATGATGTGCTGCTGTCTGAGAATCCAGCTTTACCCCTTTGTGGTGATGATTCACAATTACTCTCATTAAAAAATAAAATTGGTATTCTTAGTATTCCATCAGGTGTACACAAGAAGACTACATTATGTGTTAATAAACACCGGCTCAGTGAAGATAAGCTACAACTGTACATATCATGGGGGATGGTCCTGGCATACTGCAGCATATCGAGCTGGGATCCACCACCTGCTCTAATTACACCCCAACTACTACCAATAAATTTTTCTCTTCTTTCTGTCTCTGGGTGGCTTTTGGTTCTGATTTTCAGTAATATTTGTATGTGATGTAGGCATAAATCTGCCCATTTGTTATTTAGTTCAGGTTTCATTGTTACAGTTGTAGTCTCAGCGTCTGACAGCAAAAATACAATTAGTTTTGTTTAAAACTGTGTTAATTAAAGGTTATGTCTGATTAAAAATTTTAATAAAGTAAATAGCAGTGAAAATATTTTGAGGTAATTGAGCTAATAAATAGATTTGGTAGCATTCCTACTTTTCATTAACATAGTTAAAATTTTGTGGAAAAAATTAACTTACAAGATAATCATCATTAAATTTCAGAAGTAGACACATTTTACATTGCAAATTTTGACTCTGTGCTTATTAGATTTCATCTCCGAGTGCTGTACTTCTGTTACTCCAGTTTTTGTGTACACGGTGGTTTACTTCATTAACTGATTAGTTATGAAAATTGTGTAATCTCCCACGATGTTCAGTATTGCGCTCGTACCTGTAAATGGATTAGTTCCAATGCGGATGCATAAAATGATTCCACATACTATTCCAAAGTCCTAGATCACTACACTTTTTACAGACCAAATTATTGTTAATAATTATAGTCTATACTGAGTAGTATATTTTTTTCATATGACGTAAAGAAATTGGTCATCATCCAACAATTGGACCTTGAAGACAACATATGAAAAGTGAGACCAAAATTGTGGCGGTGTGTACATTTTCGAGCAAACACCATCCTGAACTGATTACGATTTTCCACTTTATGACTTCAGAATGGTGTGCTACTGAAGAGGTCACATAGAAGTGACTACATAATTGTCCCATGGGGCTTATCCTGTAATAGACGCAAAACCTGACCCACATCACAACACACTCCAGTCCTGTCCCTGACGTCTCCCATCGCATGGAAGGCAGGGGAAAATGTGAAAGCAGTCATGTGATCTACACAGTTATCTGCAACCACTTTCTGTCACACTACACGGTCATGTCCACTGCCAAGTTGTGTCTCCAAATGAATGGCCAATGCCAAACTGGCCGAGAGACAGCCGGATCACCCATTTGCCGAGCATGCCACCCGACACGATATGCTCGAATTCAGTGACTTCTTCACTGACTGGATTCTTTCCGCCCACACCACCACCCTCATCTTAACCTTCCCTGCTCCCACTGACATTCTCCGGCCCTACACAAATTCTACCCCACCGGCACACTGTCAATATGTTTCTCCCTTCTCTACTTTACTCCACTTCCCCCACAGCCCCAGCATAGCCTGCAGATGCTGCAACTAGCAGCTCACTAGCCTGTCTCTACTACGTCCCAGCATCCTCCACTCTCTCTCTCTCTCTCTCCTGCTCAGTTTCATTTTTCCATTTTCTAGATTCGTCAATGACTCTAAAATATTGTTGTGCACATTTCACAAGTGGGATTTCAAAATGTTTAAACAAACAATTTTTGTAAGTTCTACCTAAGTACACAAAATGGACATAATTTGATTTTCATTGTAAGTGTCAATCACTCATAGTGATATCTCAAACTGAGATCATGATTTAATGTATAGTTTACTGCAATAGGTGTGCAACTGGTGCCACTTGCAGAATAGTAAGATTCAGTTTTTGGATTCTGCTATCTCTCAATTGTACAATCACAGTTCTTTTATTTTGGACTATGCAGTACAGTACTGAGAAGTTCACAATCCATGGTGCTTATTCACTACCTCTATAAATTTCAGTTACTGCTCTTAAAATGTCTTGCCAGGCTGTTCTGCCACTTGCGTTTATTCATAAATTTTTGTTTGTCTGAAGTAATGGTATTGTGATTACACATATTTCATTAATCCTAATGGTACATGGAAAATAAAAGGTAACTGTGAAAGTAAATACCTTTTTTATGTTTTCTTGTATCGTGTCCTGACATGAGGTCCTTCCTACGCAAGATTATACCTACTTAACCCAGAGTCCTTTTTTGTTACTCTTTGTCTTAGGTACATATCACAAAATATTTATGCTGGATAGCACCTTTGTGGATGTAGATCAGCTGCAACTGTTACTGCTCTCATTTACAACAGCAGTGTTCTGTTACTGTGTGTACTAATCCATAGAAGTACTATTATTATAACATGCTACCACTTTGTCAAAAGGAAGGAATTATGATTGATCCAAGCGCTATAATGCTTATCCCTGAATTAATTAAAATTTTGGTGATTAACACAAATTGAATTCAGTATTAATCATCTGAGAAAGATCATTTTAATCCAGAAAGTTATGCAAATGGAGTGAAAGGTTTCATGTACTTTTTTATTTATTCTGTTTAGCCTTCAGCAGTATAACACTATTTAGCCAAGGTTCCCTGTACTTGGAATGTGTTTATTGTTTATGGATTCATCGCCTCAACCAACTCATTGCATTAGTATGTAGACTACTCCATAATTTAATTGTAAGATATGCATATTAACACTATGTGTAGGTATCTATTCCCCATTTGAAATTTTAGTTTTCCTTAATTTGCTTGATGAACCTATAATTTACTTAACAGTAACTCTTACAGTCATATCTTGTATATGAAGAATAGAAATATTTACAAAATGGACTCAATCGTCATATGATTTTTTTTTTCTTTATTGTGATTTTAACACCTTATACAAAGGCGGGCTGTCAGCAGCACAATACGCCACTCTTCAGCCTTGAGTGTTACAACAAGTAGGACATAAAGGTGGCACAGAGTAGACAGTAAAAACGGTGGGCAAAAAATGTAGACACTAAAAATCGAAAAAAAAAAACATGGAGCCGTTCACGCTGGACGCGAAACATCACTAACACTGGGCGACACGATGCACAGAACATGGATGATGGCGACGGCACGTGAACGGTGGGGGCGTGACGGCGAACAACACTACACACAAACGAAGGCACACACACGAAACACTGACGGCGATGATCTCCGGCGCGCGAATGTTCACTGAGCGTGTGCGAGTTCGGTGACCTGCCAAGAGAGGAGGAGGAGGAAGGGGAGTGGGAGAGCGACAGGGTAGAGCAGAGATGCCACGATCGGAGGAGAGGGAGGAAGGGGGAGTGAAGCCCGGTGTAGTGGGTGGAGGGAGGGGCTGGGTGAAAAGGAAAGGGAAGGGATGGGAAGGGAAGAGAAGGGAGGGAGTGAATGCCCAGGCGTATCGAGGCCGTTATTACGCCCAAAGGTTCTGGGTACTGATTTCTCAGAATGTGTGCACCCAAATTGCTTCAAAATGTAATCACATGTCAGTTCTAGTATAATATATTTGTTCAATGAATACTCGTTCATCATCTGCATTTCTTCATGGTGTACTAATTTTAATGGCCAGTAGTGTATTTGTCTCCCAGAACGTGAATGTATATTGAATCCCCCTCTATGGGTAACAATATAAAGCCATGTGAAGAGCTACAATGGTATAAAAAAAACGTGTGCTGCCAGTCCGTAATTTGCCACAGAATAGCATTCCGTAAATTTCACCTCAGCTCTGCGCATGCGCGTGGAACCGCCGGCGACTGCTTAAACGAACCTAAAACCGTACGCCGCCAATGCAACTCGTTTTCGGCCAATCGCGAACCGTAGACGGCGATATGAGACGTGGCTGAAAGGATCGCCGTATTATCTGAGGCAGCGTCTTTGGCTGACATCTGTTGGCAACGCCGAACAACTCTACCGTATTGAAGCGCTGCATATTTCACTTCGCGTTGACAAGTTCAACACGAAAACGTTCGAATTAACATTCATTTTAGCAGGTATATCACTTGCTTATTCGTAGTTTGCTAACAAAATAGCAATAAGCGCCCATGTATTTTTATTATCTGTGAACAATATACTTCATACCCACAAATTTTCTTGGTAAGGTGTGCTATACATATGGTAACTTGCCACAAATGAGTATTCTCGACTCTTAATTTGTGTTCGTAAATTTTTGGACGGCTCTGATAATTATATCGGAGCCTGCCAGTGTAATTTAAATGGTGATACGATGACGATGGAGACTCTCATGCGTCAAATGCATCACACGGGTTCACATTAGTTACAGTAGTGGAATTGCTGAACTTAGGTGTGTAGCCAGGAACTTCCTCGGTCGATCTTTAGTTTAGTTCTTTGAATTTCAAGCATACTTTCCAACTTAATGTTTTAGGATCGTACTTCGACTGTACTCCAGGTTTATGTGGACTAGATGTAAACAGCGCAGCGACGTCGACCAAAGCAGGGTGCTTCACGTAAAAATTCTTCCCACGTTTCGTCTTTCCCAGTGGAACTCTCGAATTATGACGAAAAGTGATGCTTAGATGCCAAGAATATGTGCTTTGGTACCATCTGGGACGACGTCAGACTGTCCGTTGCACTCAAGATTTCTTTATTTTTTTTTTTTCCAGGTTAGTGCGAATGCCATCCCGATTTTCAAAAATTATGCGCCAGAAGGTCGTGCTTTTTTATGTAATTTAGTTATTTATTAACGTTACAACATAACATCTTTGCAACAACGCATGAAAAGAGATGTAATTGTGAGTGCATGTCAATATTATACAGAATCGATATCCTTGAAAAGAAAACAGAATTAAAAACAAAGACAATTGTAAAGTGTGAAAATTATTCACAGAGCACTTTTGGCAACTATCCTAAAGATACGTGTATAAGTTGTGAAATTTAAACGAATTGAAATAAGTGTATCATATAGCAAAGTAAAGAGAAAATGGACAACTCTAACGAAAAATGGGAAACAAAATGGATACTTTGGAAATCCAAGCAAGCAGAAGACGGCAGGAGGTGTATGGAGGAGGCTGCACGTAGTGTACAAGAGTGACGCGAGAGAGCAGCAGGTGGGCGCAGTGGAGAGTAGCCGGACTCGAGTAGTACGGACTGCCACCGACAGATGGTAGGCGCGAGCTGCAGCGCATGATCTCTGTATAGGGAAAGTATGGCCGCCTGCTGATTCATTGACTGCTGCAGAGTATTTAGCCGTGGCCCGTGTTTATTAAAGTACACTTAGCTCTCTAATGCAGTGCTAAAACTGATCAGTGGCTTCAAACGGAACATGTCGGATATTTTTCTACAAAAAATTTCAACAAATTAAAGCTAAATGAGTCGAAATGCATTTGTTGTGGGGACCATAACAGTTTTTTGCCTGCTATTCTTTATTAATAGCGAAAGCAGATTTCGCAGTTCGTGATACGGTATCGTGTTTCAACATCTGTTTTCGTAATTAGCGTTAAATTGATCCTACCCAATAGTCAGGACAAAAGGAAACCAATATTATGTCGCAAGTGCAGGGTAAAATCAATCGCTAATTTAAAGCTCTATATCAACTTACTTCTTGTTTCTGCTACTCCGTAGTACGAAAATTCGCCAAATGTCTCTTTTGTTATACGAAATAAAGCATTGCATTCATATATAGTAAATAGAATCGATAAACGTGCCTTTATGATTACGCATGCTTTGTATTTTTGTCAGGTCTACCTCACAAAATATTTTCTGCATATTCTTCTTCATGGCATTAGGAGAATGGTTACGAAAGTACCAGAGAATACAATATTTGTGAAATTTGTTCAAATAAAATTAGTCGTATCATCAAAAGTAGGCTGTAGAAAACGGTAACAAGTCTACTCTTTATTAGTATACTACAGATCTTCGTCAACGTTGCACCAGAAATAATAGTCTCCCAGTAAACGGTTATGTTTACTGAAAGTAAGGTTGTACTTGCATCGTGCCTAAATGTTTTCTTTTTTTAATTTTTTATTGTGTTGAAGAAAGTACAATTTATTGTTGTGAGCACCCCAAATATACGTTTAAACCATACTTTACAGTCAGTCATGTCAAATTTTTTACGAGTCATTATAACTTTGTACGGTCCCACTCACTATTTTTTGTTTTATCTGCTAGCAGAGGCAGTTTTGTCTCTAAGACTCCTATTTTGTTATTAAATTATTATTTAACCATCCTATTACCTCTTCTGACTTTTCTTTGCTGTTCAAATGGATTGGAAAGCAAGTAACAGAAATGTAAAAGAAGACAAAAGGCCAGAAATGACTAAAATTAACTGAATGGTTAAGTCGAGTTCCTGCAATCTTTCCCATTGGGACCAAGATAAACCCAAAACCAAGAAAATATATAAAAACTCTAGCTGCAGTCTTCAGACATTGAAATTGAAATAATGAGCCTGGAGATGCTGGTGATAGTAGCATGAAATTAGCTGAATTAGGTGTAAACAGCAGTCTCACAGGGAACTTATAAACGTCATTTCTGTCACTACCAATAAGGGAACATGGTTCTAGGCTTGCTGATAGATTTGTTCGTTAAATTTTCATTTAGGCCTATCTTTGAATATAGCTTCCAAATAAATGATTTGTCATTAGACTGTATGAAGGTAAATCATAAGCTGGAAAAGTCACTGCAGCAGATATTTAAGGCAAGTATATCTCATTTAAAATAAGTTGCAATTGCAGGACCACGAAAGGAAAAAAGAAGTAGGTTTTGGCTTGAAAGCTAAGATGGAGTGTTGTACTGTAAAGACAGTGTATTAATAGAAAAGCTGAATCTCGCCCAATACCTGTTAACAGAAAGGGGCGTGGTCCATAATATCAGTGAACATCTACACTCAATATCTGAAAATGTTTGACGGAATGTATTTAAAAATGGTTCAAATGGCTCTGAGCACTATGGGACTTAACTGCGACGGTCATCAGTCCCCTAGAACTTAGAACTACTTAAACCTAACTAACCTAAGGACAGCACACAACACCCAGCCATCACGAGGCAGAGAAAATCCCTGACCCTGCCGGGAATCGAACCCGGGAACCCGGGCGTGGGAAGCGAGAACGCTACCGCACGACCACGAGATGCGGGCGAATGTATTTACTACATGGTGTTACTGAAAGTGTTGTTCTACTTTGAAGACAATGTGTGCACTATTATTTGTAATACGTGTCATTAAAAACATCCTGAAGGAATGTGTTATTTTACATTTATACCCCATTAGCTTAATAACTGTTAATAACAGGCCTATATAGATATCCTTAAATTTCAATATAAACCTGCATTACTCAAATAGAACAATTTATTTAGGCTTCTTATTAACCACTGATGTACTCTGGGAATGACTTAAAATTGCCCAGAGCATTTTATGTAAGTAAAATAATGTGTTGTCCACAACTGACCTAAACTTAGCCAAAATGGCACTGTAGCTTTATCAGAATAAATATTAAAATATTACAGCAAAAGGTCAGTTTGTTTATATTTTTACTATCAAAAGCACTCAGTAACTTTAACTACAACACGTGTTGCAACAAGTAACATATTTTGTGGGCAGTATTTTCAAAAAATGGTCTAAAGTGTTGCCAAGTTACCCCAGTTGACTGCATTTCGATTCGATTTTCATGGTTTTCTACATAAATTGCTAGATTATGAAGATAAATAAAAATAGCAGTTACAATACAAACTGTGCATGACATTTACTTGAAATGACCTTTACATTTTACCTTGTTTGGAAACAAGTATTCTTCAAGAAGTATTCTTTAGCAGATTTTGCATATGTGCTATTTCATTCTGAGCTATAAAAGGGTATAGAGTACAAGCCAATGTTCTTCCTCGAAAAATGTATGCTGTTTTTCCTGTCTACAATATTATATAAAATGTAGGTACATCATATGTATAAAAAGCTATTAAAATCCAGAGAAAAAATGAAGAACACAAATGAAGCACAAAGAAGAAACAAAGGTGGTGGCAAAGCACAGAAGTAAAATACACACATGTCGATGGATGAAGTTTTTATTTATATACGCATCATTCTGAATTCTGGAGAGGGACATAGTTTACTTGCAAATATTATACGAGATTGCAAATATTATACAATGCTTGCAAATATTATACACTCAAGACTCAGAAAGAAACATAGAACAACAATTTATAAAAATCACTGTAATTAAAACAAAAATGAGACCATTTGAAAAGAATAAGGCAACCAAAAGAAGTTTAAATGTCAATTTTTCAAATCATTTACTAAAGAGTGATTTTGGAACTCACAGTTTCTGCAGTAACTTTGTCATGGCCTGCTTCTACTGCCTTGTGCCACTACACCCTGGTATCTTTTATTTCCCTCCCTTGGAACCAGATGAATTCTTGTTGCCAGGAAACTGTGAATTATTTTCTCCTGTACACTGTGGCAGGCTGGGAAAACTACTTTCTCCTTCACTGATGCAGGCACGGCAGTGCCTACATCACAGAGCAACAATTCACCTGTGAGTAATTTCTTCTTGTTGCTTCTCAAACACATCTCTGCCTTTTGCAACACACTTAAGACCTCACTTGATGGCTCAATAAGTGAGGTATCTGTGAAGGACTTCAGATGTAAAAGCACGTTCACACACGTACAGAGATTTTCTTTGCACGCTATTAAGTGCTCCTCGCAAAATTTGCAAAGTGCATGACTCTTCATATCCTGCCTGACAGTGTGACCACACAAATAGTATTGAGACTGCTGCTCTTCATCACACACCATGTTACAAAGTGGCTCTCCAACTTCCTCAGCACACTTATCATCGTCTTCACTTACAGATTCCCCCAGTAGTTCTGCCTGCAAACTACTGCCTTCATTTTCATAATTATCAGTGGCAGTATTAAAGAACTGAGAAAGAGTAATAACCCTCAGTGCTGATTTCTATTCTCGTGGTGTTGGTACTGGATGTTTGTAGTGGACAATTGAAAACAGATTTTCTAAGCCATCTTGCATAAATCTACTTGTCAGCAGAAATTTAAATTTCTTCTCATTCAGGAATGTGTCCTGCTTCTCCAAAATACCTCCAGGTGTCAAAACTACACCAGCCAGGGTGGCCGAGCGGTTCTAGGCGCTGGGGTCTGGAACCGTGTGACCGCTACGGTCACAGGTTCGAATCCTGCCTCGGGCACGGATGTGTGTGATGTCCTTAGGTTAGTTAGGTTTAAGTAGTTCTAAGTTCTAAGTGACTGATGACCTCAGAAGTTAAGTCTCATAGTGCTCAGAGCCATTTTTGTCAAAACTACACCAGGCACCCTTTAGCCCAATTTTCAAGTTTTGAAATAAACACAGAGTGTCCTTAAGATGACAGAGAGCCTCGCCGCATGTTTGTTCATCAGAACGACTCGGAATCATACTTAGAGCTCTGTATGTTATGAGGCACAACCACTCACGAACGTGCTTTAGAAACCGTGCTGTGGTTAAAGTATTTTGCTGCAGTTTCTCTGTCTTGACAGCATACTCACTGGCTGCCGCAGTCTGGCTGTTAATTAAGGCAGTAGGCGAGCCAACTTTCATTTTCTCGTAATGGTTTGGAATCAAACGCTTCTCACGCAGTTGTGGTGCCAGTTAAAGACTTAAACCACTGTCCACCTCAAGCAACTGTTCTACACGATTTATTTGTACCTCATTACGAGGCAGATCACGTTCCTCGACAACATTTTCTCAAAGGAAGACTCATTGTACATTGAATAAGTGGTTCCTCATATTTTTCAAAATGTGTGGTGTATCTGCGAGGAAAATTAATTTCCTATTATCATTGATTGATTTTTATTGCTGTAGAGACCTCAGAGATCATCTGAGGCATTACAAAAGTCAATAGTACACAGTATAAATGTTACACAAATAATTACAAAAACAAGAAAAATATTACACAATATAAATATTACACAAATAATTATGGTACCTTCACACAAATACAAAACAGAGAAACTTCTGGTACAAATTGATATTGCATAGTAAATTTAGCCACTTACAGACTTACTCATATATAGAAGCACATAAAAACTGATCACAAAGTGTAGTCATACCCTATTCTTTGCCTCCCTTAAAAATTCATCAGTTTCATAAATGCTGAGCTCAAGAAGAAATTCTTTTACTTTTTTTTTTTTTTTTTTTTTTTGAATTGTTGAATTGGAAGATCCCTGATATGTTGGGGTATGGCATTAAAAATTTTGATGGACTTGTATAAGAAGCACTTTTGTGTTTTTTTTATAGTTACAAGTCCATAAAATTTTTTAATGCCATACCACAAGATATCAGGGATCTTCCAATTCAACAGTTCAAAAAAAAAAGGATACTGGTAGAAACTAATTTTGAAAACCTTTCGACAACAATTCCAAATTCTTGCTATTCAGCTCAATTTTGCCCTGCCTTATCTGACACCATGCAGTGAACATTGTTCGAGTGCCCGAAATTCTCTAATAATGTTTATAATTATGTGTTTGACATGAGAACTGGAAAAAAGATGGCCACGTGTAATGGTAAAATGGCTCTAAGCACTATGTGACCTAACATCTGAGGCAATGGTAACCTATGATTTGTTTCCATCTTGAGGTGATACCACCCAGCATAAAAACTAATACATGAGAAGCTATAGTAGTTGCAAGGGCAAGATTTGATGGAGGTGTGTCATATCATTACCAATGAAGCAGCCATTGCTTCAATTGTATTCGAATGATGGAGTGATACTAACTTCATCCATCGTGGGAGCACGATGTTTCTCCACTGGTAACATGAGGGCAAGCTCTACTTTCAGGGAACTCATTAGCTCCTTCAGCACACCAGGTCTAAATTTCACATTCAGTAGTGAACTTCTCAGGGTTCTGTCTGAATGAAATGGAAATTTATTTTCCAGCAGGACTTTGTACCCCATACTACCACAAGGTGGTCTATTTTTTAGCCCTTTCTGCAGTGTTTCCACTGACCATTTGCTACCCTTACATGTCCCCTTTGTTCACACTGCAAACTGTTCTGCACCGAATAAACCATGCACACTGGCGAGGAGGTTGTCTTTTTCTGAACACACTCCTCTCTCCCTTTTCTGAGAGAGGACGAGTTTTCTCTGTAAAGCTTCAATTCCAGCCTGATGCTGTTGTACTGGGTTCTTCAGGATGGTGACTTCATCTTCTGTTGTGTCCAAGTTCTCTGCAGGACTGATGTCATTGGGCACATTTGAAGGCTGTCCAACATCTGGAACGTAAATCTGCAATATTGCAATCTTCAAAAATAAAAATTATTTAATACTATAATATGTTTTTAAGTAGCCAGTAATTGATTCTCAGTAGGCTGTGGTATATGACTTGAAGATTCATAAGGTGTGAAAACTTAGTTTCGAAGGACAGAAGCAAATTATGAAAATCTGAGTGGTAATATTCCAGGTGTCCTCTTACTACGTTGTAATGGAAAGTAATGCCATATACTAAACTGAAATTGTGGGTGACCAATTATATTTAATTCCCAGCAAACAATACCATAGTGTTTCCAAAAATCTGTACGATCTTTGCTAGCCACCACATAAATCTGACTGCAATAGAATGTAACACAGCTTCACCGTGCAACACTTCAATAGCAGTGGAACACGTGAGGCTCGAATACTTGAATTACAAGAGCTGTGAGAACAGTGGTACTTACCGATGTGGGTGGTAGTGCGAGTTATTTTTAAGTGCAAATAAATATTACTTACAATAAAAGATTAAATAATCACGACCAAACCTAACCACAACATTAGACGTATTAGCACCTGTTGTACCACATATTGCCAACAAATCCTAAGCCCTGTATGCAGAGTTTTAAAAACATAAATGGTACAGAAAAGCCACTGACTTTGAAGTAAACTTTAAACGGCTGTGGTAAGAAATCAAAGTATCTATTTTCTCAGATAGGTATAATGTTTAACTGCAAATTAGAATACGGTATATACAGTGTCCAATGGAAAGCTGTAGAAACGATGTAGCTGAAAGGTATGAGAAAAGACATTGGTTTTTATTTCCATCAGATACCAATACAAGTGAACTGTTTATGTAAGAGACTGAGCCGTTTCTGGCTCGTGTTATGCTTTGCGTTAAACCTCGGTCGCTATTCTGTGATTAGTCTCCCGCCGTTATTGAGACTGTGGTGTTATCCCCTCTCTCCGCAAAGTGGCAGCAGCAGCCTGTACCGATATTCGCAGCCTCGTAATATCTTTGGCCCTGCGCTTACAGTTTCCGACTGGGCCACGTGCGGGAGTCGGTCGGTTGACGAGGAGCGTCGAGGAAGTCTCCGTGGCGCGTGGTTCGGCCGGGGCCGCTGGCGGTGTCCACAGTGTGAGGGGCTGCTCCAGTTGCTACGAGGGCCGTGGCTCACCGATCCCGGACACGAAAGTTGAGTCTTTACTTAATTTACCAGCCAGCCCCAACTGTTCACATTGTGTCGCTTGAACTTCATTGTGGGCTGTTAGGACCTTCCCGTGAGCAACAGTGTGTGTTTTCGAGTTGGCGAAATTCTAGCCCATCCTTCTGTGGAGTTTAACTTAACTCTATTATTTTGAATCGAAGTGCACCAGCGGAATCTTCTGCATTGTGGCCGTTAATGTTCCAGTTACCTGCCCTGGCCGTAGACGTAAATTCGGGCAGTGCATTTTCCTCGTCGTGTCGTGGCTGTCCAGCACGGCGTGTAGTTTGACAGCTGAATGTGTAATTCGTTGTGGGCGCCAATACCTTCTGCGTTGTTCCATTGAACTCCTCGTCGTGTGCTGGTCAGGTGGAGTGGAAGTTATCCTAACACTTGGTCCATTGACTGTCTGTCGGTTGGGTTGCCGTCAGATTGAGAATTGTTGGGCTGACTGCCTATCTCCCCTAAGCGAGCGTTAGTGTTTGAATTCCATGCCAGCCCTTGGAAACTTCTGAGTGCAGTTTGATGTACTGTCTTTCCTTATTTGTTCTTGTTCTTTGTTTCTGTATGGCTTCTAGCCCATTTTAAGTTAAAGTTGTTTGCCCTTAAGGAGTGACGTTGTTTGGGCCTTCAGCCTGATTTTAAGAAATGCTTTAAGATAAGACCTTCTGCCTTTGAAATTCAAATTCCTGTTTTTGGTTTTAAGTTATTGGCTTTCAGTCAGTTTTAAATTAAACTTGTTTTTCCCTTGAGGGAATTGAATGGCTCATTTATTGAGGAATTAAGTTCTAAAATAAATGTTTGGCTTGGTC
Organism: Schistocerca americana; assembly: GCF_021461395.2. NCBI lineage: Eukaryota > Metazoa > Arthropoda > Insecta > Orthoptera > Acrididae > Schistocerca > Schistocerca americana. Next base: position 206,290,783 of record NC_060129.1, on the reverse strand, counting down.
TGTATTTAATGTTTTCTTTTTTATTGTAATGTTTGTCAAATCAGTAAAGTACTATGTTTGATTGCAACTGATAGCCATTCATTTTGGCCCCTTTTCCACAAATTAAACTATCTGTCCTGTCCTGAGGGTATAGCAGAGGATTTCAGAGATGTGGTCCCATTCGCTAAATTACCGTGTGACAAAGTATTTTGTTCCCACCATCAACAGAGCCTGGACAAGTCAGTTTGAAAAATATACAGCTGTTATAAATGAAATGTTTGAGTCTGCTTCTGTACACAACTGATGCTTAGAATGGGAGTACGATATATAATTTCTAAAGAAGAAAGTCTAAGCTACATATTTAGAACAACTTTTAAAAAGTATTTGCTTATTGTACTCAATTTACAAAGTAGATCCTGCGACAACTTCTACATTACAAGTAAGTCCACTGTTGGCAAGAATAGTGCTCTGAAGGGAAATTCTGTGTGTCCTGCGGATGAAAACAATAAATGTGAACTGTTAGCAGTCACAAAAGATGTTCAAAGTGCGATAATTCAGCAGCAAGTGACAGCATACCGCATGTAGAAATCTGTTGAAGCAGGGAACCTTATTTTCTAGTTTCATTCCAGTATGTTTCTCTAGTAGGCCAACAGGTTTCCTCTCAGCAGGACCTTTACGTACCACTGGTGGCTTGTGATCACCAAAAATGGTTGGCACAGCATTTGGTTTGCGTTTTACCAGTCCACCAGCTCTGCTGGTTTCAAACTGGTCTGGAGTGAAATGATTCTTGTAAACAGAAACAGTACTATCAGTCAATTTAGTTACAAACTTCCTTATTTGAGCGATATAAAAAATTTCAAAACTATACATTATAACTATATATTATAACATAAAATATGTTTTTGTTGTGGTCTTCAGTCCAGAGACTGGTTTGATCCAGCTCTCCATGTTACTCTATCCTGTGCAAGCTTCATCATCTCCCCATACCTGCTGCAGCCTACATCCTTCTGAATCTGCTCAGTGTATTCATCTCTTGGTCTCACTCTACGATATTTCCCCTCCACGCTGCCCTCCAATACTAAACTGGCGATCCCTCGATGCCTCTGAATACGCCCTACCAACCGATCTCTTCATCTAGTCAAGTTGCGCCACATATTTCTCATCTCTCCAATTCCATTCAATACCTCCTCATTAGTTATGTGATCTTCCCATCTAATCTTCAGCGTTCTTCTGTAGCACCAGATTTCGAAAGCTTCTATTCTCTTCTTGTGTAAACCATTTATCGTCCACGTTTCACTTCCATACATGGCTACACTCCATACAAATACTTTCACAAAAGACTTCCTAACATTTAAATCTGTACTTGATGTTAACACATTTCTCTTGTTCAGAAACGCTTTCCTTGCCATTGCCAGTCTACATTTTATATCCTCTCTACTTCGACCATAGTCAGTTATTTTGCTCCCCAAATAGCAAAACTCCTTTACTACTTGAAGCATCTCATTTCCTAATCTAATTCCCTCAACATCACCCGAGTTAACTCGACTACTTTCCATTGTCTTCGTTTTGCTATATATAAAATATATGCAATATCAATAGAACTGAACACATGCTACTTATAACTACATACAGTGCAAGAAGCTCAGAAACCTATGAATTAGATACTGTAGCTATACACGAACATTGTAACACTCAGCTTTTACCAGCAAACTTACTGAAAAAATTTCATTTTACATCACATAACTAACATCTTTTAGGTAATGTATCTTTATACAAGCTTAATTTTCATTAGGTTCAGGTTTCCTGTGTGACAACAAGTATTGTGTGATGCACGTAATCTAGGCCTACCTACACTATGTGATCAAAAGCATCGGGACACCCCGAGAAACATACGTTTTTCGTATTAGGTGAATTGTGCTGCCGCCTACTGCCAGGTACTCCATATCAGTGACCTCACTAGTCATTAGACATCGTGAGGGAGGGGAATGGGGCACTCCGATGAACTCACAGGCTTTGAACGTGGTCAGGTGATTGGCTGTCACTTGTGTCATATGACTGTACGTGATATTTCCACACTCCTAAACATCCCTAGGTCCACTGCTTCCGATTTGATAGCAAAGTGGAAACGTGAAGGGACACATACAGCACAAAAGCGTACAGGCCGACCTCGTCTGTTGACTGACAGAGACCGCCGACAGTTGAAGAGGGTCGTGGTGTGTAATAGGCTGACATCTACCCACACCGTCACACAGGAATCAGAAACCGCATCAGAATCCACTCCAAGTACTGTGACAGTTAGGCGGGAGGTGAGAAAACTTGGATTTCAAGGTTGAGCAGCTGTTCATAAGCCACACATCACGCCTGTAAATGCCAAACGACGCCTCCCTTGCTGTAAGGATCGTAAACATTGGATGATTGAACAGTGGAATAACGTAGTGTGGATTGACGAATCACGGTGCAGAATGTGGCGATCCGATAGCAGGGTGTGAGTATGGCAAATGCCCAGTGAACGTCATCTGCCAGTGTGTGTAGTGCCAAGAGTAAAATTCGGATGCGGTGGTGTTACGATGGGGTCGTGTTTTTTATGTAGGGGGCTTGCACCCCTTGTCGTTTTGCGTGGTCCTATCACAGCACAGGTCTACATTGACGTTTTAAGCACCTTTTTGCTTCCCACTGTTGAACAATTTGGGGATGGTGATTGCATCTTTCAACACGATCGAGCACCTGTTCATAATGCACGGCCTGTGGCGGAGTGGTTACATGACAATAACATCCCTGTAATGGACTGGCCCGCACAGAGTCCTAACCTGACTCCTACAGAACACCTTTGGGATGTTTTGGAATGCCGACTTCGTGCCAGGCCTCACCGACCGACATCGATACCTCTCCTCAGTGCAGCACTCCGTGAAGAATGGGCTGCCATTCCCAAGAAACCTTCCAGCAGCTGATCGAAAATATGCCTGCGAGAGTGGAAGCTGTCATCAATACTAAGGGTGGCCCAACGCCATACTGAATTCCAGCATTACCGATGGAGGGCGCAACGAACTTGCAAGTCATTTTCAGGCATGTGTCCGGATACTTATGATCACATAGTGTAGTATTTGCATCTGAGACTGCTGATTATACAAGATGCTGTGTTAAAAGAAGTAATTATAAATATACTGTACTGTTACGACTGACTTTGGAATTCAACTATGCTATTTTTTTCATTTATTTCAATGTTAGTCGAAACCGTTGTCCTACACTATTAAATTCAAGTAATATTTACTTTAAAGAGGCACGTCATTATCACAATAGTTATTTTCACAAAATTTACTGAAAATGAGGCATTGTTATTGACCTTTAATGTTCAGATAGCCATAATAGATTACTTTTTGGGGGACACAACAACATACATTAAAGCATCCAAATACTGCACTTTCCGTCTTCAACAGTTGGACCTACAAACTACGGAACGAAAAACAATGTTTACCTATTACATCTTTTGTGTTGCAAAAAGTATGCCTTTATAGCAGTCAGTACATTACAGATTTACTATAAATGTATAACTTTCACTATGGTTTGTCCAAAAAAAATAGGCTTGCAAACAATGCACCTTTTAAAAAAAACTTGACCGGCTTGAGGCTGACCACGTGTAATGACGCAGCAAATCTGATCACGAAGTGAGTCAAGATAGGGCAAGTTTGTTACACAGCTATTCTCAAACCAGGAGATGATTTGCACTAATGAATAAAAACTACTTTCCACGCACAAGCGAGAGTTTCTTGTGGGCTGCCAGTTGGCTCCACTGATTTTCATCAGCCATATTCTCCTTCTCGTTGCATCACTCCCTTCAGAAGGAATTCTGTACAGTTTTCCTCCCTTTCTGCCTCGAAACGAAAAGCCGATAGCACAGCACTGAGGCATCATTCTATGTAAAACTTTGAAAATACGCAGCACTTACCGTGCTTCACACACAACGCTTGGGCCCACAATGGCTGCTAATGTCACGAGATGTGATTTCAGGCAACTACGGATGGCAGCAAACACAGCAGAATAGGGTGGCCATACTTCCCTTTAAGCGGGGTTCCCACAGGGCGTGACACACTAGCGTGAGATGTGCTGTCGTGGGGAACACTACCCGTGTGAACGAAGAGACGTGAGTTTGACGGTGACGTCACGGGCAGGCGTGAGGGCTCACGCTTCATATCAAACGTGTTTTTCAGTTGTGAGCTTGCCTCGTCTGTGGCTGTGTCAGATTACAACATCTAGTGCTACAAACAACAAGATGGCAACCAGTGCCATTAAAGGTTGTGTGATGAAGTTGGAAGACAGTGAAACTTTAGAATTTCTGGAACTTTACGCTACTGAGCTGGTCTTGTATGATGTAAAAAGAGAAGAATACAGAGACCGAGATGCAAGAATGGCTGCTGCCAAAAGAATTAGTGATGCGCTCCAAATTCCAGGAGTCAGAGCGAAAGAAGTAATTGCGAAATTTAAAAACTCTAGGAGTTCTTATTGTCAGGAACTGAAGAAAATAATCGAAAGCTAACGGTCTAGAGCTGGCACTGACGAGGTTTATAAACCAAAAATCTTCTGGTTTAACAAGATGAATTCTTTCATTCGCCCATTCGTTCAGCAGCGAGCCACACTATCAAATCTGGTATGTGAAATAAAAGTTTGTTTCCGTATTTGAAATTTTATACATTTTCAAATTTTTGTTCCTTACATTTACATTATTACAACAGTTTTTACAATGATTATACAGAGTAGTAGGCGTATCATAGGAACTGTACCAGCTTCTTTTAATACAACAATAGCTAGCACTGTAACAATACATTCTTATTATAAAATATATCTAGCAATGCAATTACTTTGTGACACATACTAATTGAAGACAACCATGTACTAAATAACTGAGCACAATATTGACACTGATGTGCTCTACAGTTCTGTATTTGGAACGTCGCCGAGTAGTACATTTTGCCAGGGCACAGCACCTTCATTATTAAAGTAATCACAGTACTTATCCCGAATTCGTTGTGCCTGTCGATGTGGATGTATGTTAAGCGTTTGCAGAAGGTTCTGTAGGCCAGTAATTTCCTCTTGACACCACGATCCAGGGAAAATACGATGGTTTTCATCCTCGAAGTCAATTAAACCTCGTGAGATGTATGCGGGATTCGTTTTCCGCAGCCAGTTGTGCAACGACCAGCAGGATAGTACTACTTTGTCCACCGACTGTATTTTTAAAGATATTGGTTTTTCAAATACTCTAAATTTACTCACATGTATGCCGAAAGTATTTTCTGCAACTCTTCGAGCCTTTGAAACTCGTTAGTTGTAGATCCTTTCCTATCGAAACATGTTGCGCCAACTGTAAGGTTTCATCAGATAAGTCTTTAGCGGAAACGCACATCCCCTACAATAACAAAATCAACACCACCAAGTGAGAGAGAATCAAATATGAGAGCTGATTTCTCAGATGACTATTTATTTACAAATTTATAGATCGATCTTATTTTATTACTCAAACGATTACTTTTTTCTATGCTGGTAATATTTTAAATGATCAATATAATTGTGCTGATTAACCATTTTCGTATTATTGTTTCTTTTTATTCCTTAAATACTTACACCTAGAATACTCATACATTACTATGTTGAAAATTCAAATAAATAATAAAAGAAAAAGTTACATACTATATGTTATTGTAATTACCTGTATGTATTCCATAAGTGCCTTGTGGACCGCTTCGTAGGTTTCAGGTGTAAATTTAGTACTTGTGTTCTTTGGAACACGATATAAATATTTTAGACTTTTTTAGTCCCCTGTGGCTAAATAGCGTAAAGTTACTTGAAGTTTAATTTTTGCTTTTACTGCTTGTCTCATATTAGTATCTGGTTTTGAAATCAGACGTGAAACGCGTTCCAAAAGGTAGTCAAACTGCGCACGAGACATTCGTAATAAGATGTTGAAATCTTCAGGATAATGGTTTCTTAGTTCCATGTCAACCAAATTATGTGCCCTCGATGTTCTTTGAAGTGTCCAGTTCCTGACCCACCATCGTCTTTTCTTCCGTTTTTCTTGGGGTTCCACCAACCGGTTCATTCTCTGTGCCAAAACGGTAGCAAAAACCGAACTCACCACAGCACAGCTCTCGATAAGGAGCTCGTTCACGGCCGGCTTCGCGCGATCAACTGAATTACGCCCTCGTTGACACTCGAACACCGTGTGAACTGACCACGCCCCACGACTGATGGTTTCCCTCCTGTGACGGCACGAAAGCGTGGTACACATTCGTGGTCACGCCCCGCGGGAACCCAGCTTTATAAAGAGCTGTACCGGCACTGCCCTGGTGAACACTCCACAACTTCAGCGCAGCAACGTGGAATGCATCTCAACTTACACTGCTGCCAACTTCAGACTTTCTAGCAAAACGGCTTCCTCGTGGAATAAAGACGAGACGTGTAGGTGGGACAGATCCTGTAAGTATTCAACGTTCACCTTTTGCATTATAAACACCACACATACTGTACTTGACAGTGTATCCCTCAGCAGCCTCCAAACAAATTCTCGCACTTGCTGAAATTAGGTGCTAATCATTTTCAACTGTATGAGCCAGCTATACGCTATCAGCAGAACTTGAATTTCTACAAGGGCCTTACTTATCTCTAAACAGCAAGGTAGCTTCGTCAACATCTACTGAATGTAACTCCAGTTACCTACTCAAAACGGTTTTTGCCCTTCCGTTTGGTATAAGTTAATTGCATGCATGTACCCTTCCATTATTTTTCTTACGTTTAGGTTGCGGATTGTTTGTGGCTTTTGGAAATAAGTGCCTTACACGTAGTGTACGTCGATGAGCATTCTGGCGCCCCGCCATTGGTGAGTATATTTGTACAGCAGGCTTATGTATAACACATAAATGAGATATTTTGTGACCTTAATTCAATTACATAAATATAGTGGGGATGGGACCAGTACTTCATCCAGAAATCTCATCCAACCATGCTATATGAGCCAGCACTTACTGTGTCAAAGTGAAATCTTCATATGCCCCTTCACTTCTGCTGCCACAGTATCTGTATTTCTCAGATAAGTTTTCATATTTGTGTAGGCCTCTTTGTGACCTATTAAGTGAAACAACCTCTATCTAATTGATGGCACTATATCTGAGCAGTGATTTTAATAATTACCAGCAGCAGGAATCTACAGATTACTCGATTCAACTAAACTTTTCAATGTCTTAATTTATTGCCGTTTGGGTATTTCACGCTAAATATAATTTATAGAAATTAAATTTTTGCATCTGCTAGTACTACTGCTAAAAATCATACTGAACGAGGTGGAGCAGTGGATAGCACAAAAGAATCGTATTCAGAAAGACAGTGGTTCAAACATGTGTCCAGGCAACCTGATTTAGCTGTTCCATCATTTCTCTAAATCACTTTAGTGAAATGCCGGGACGATTCCTTTCAAAGTGCATGGCCTAATTTCCTTCAGCATCCTAATCATTATTTTGTACATTTCAGAGAGATGGAAGCTCGTGACATGAAAGTGATGCTGTAGCAGCTTCCACCAACAGTGCTGCAGAAGGAAATGACATGGAGGCTTCTGGGTGAATCAGATGGAGTAGTGGAACAGCTATGGCCACCACAAACGACATGGAATCAGGAGGATGTGATACACCCAGATCCTCCACACCAACAAAAACTAAGGAGACTCAAGATTGTTATTTTCGTGCAGCGCTACTACTTGCGCAGATACCCTGAAACAAAATGACAATGGTAATGTGGGCAGTTTCGTAAACTATCTGGCAACAGTTTGTGAAAGCAATTAAAAGGCATAGAGCAAGACCACCGTAGCACATCAATAAATGTTATGTATGTTATGTGTATGCGCGCTATTTAACCAAAATTTCATTTCTGTCTTGGAAATAAACTAAACCCTTATTACTTCCTGAGAGAAATGAATGTGTGTGTTTTCACACGACACTTGGCTGTATTCAAAATGATCGCTGTCAGCGATTGTAATTATGTAGCTCTGTATCCCTCCCCCCCTTTGACCCAGTGAACCGTGGACCGAGCTGTCGATGGGAAGGCTTACGTGCCTCAGTGATACAGATAGCCATAACGAAGGCGTAGCCACAATGGAGCGGTATCTGTTGAGAGGTCAGGAAAACGTGTGGTTCCTAAAGAAGGGCACCAATTGACTGAACGTCCTTGTGACATCAAGCAGAATGGCCTTGCTCTGCTCGTACTGAAAAAGGCTGAAAGCGAGGGGAAAACTACAGTCATAAGTTTTCCTGGGGGCATACAGCATTGCTGTAGGGTTAAATGATTATGGCATCCTGTTAGATAAAATATTACAGAGGTATAATATTCCCTCATTTGGATCTCCGGTCAGGGACTGCTCATGGGGACATAATTATCAGGAGAAACATAGCTGGGGTTTTATGGATAGGAGCATTGAATGTCAGACTCCTTAATTGGGCAGGTAGGGTGGAAAATTTAAAAAGGGAAATGGATTTATTACGGTCAGACATAGTGGGAATAAGTTAGTTCAATGGCAGGAGAAACTGGACTTCTGGTCAGGTGAATACAGGGTTATAAATACAAAATCAGGGGTAATGCAGGAGTGGGTTTAATAATGAATAAAAATTAGGAATGCGGATAAGTTACTACGAACAGTATGGTGAATGCCTAGCGCAGTAGTACAAGTTTATATGCCAACTAGATGAAGTGATTGAAGAAATGTATGATGAGAAAAAAAATTATTCAGATATTTAAGGGAGACAAAATTTTCATATTAATTTTGGTCTGGAATTTGGTAATAGGAAAACTAAATATGGATGTTTAAGGATCATGAAAGAAGGTTGTATATGTGGAAGAGATGTGGAGACACTGAAAGATTTCAGATTGATTACATAACAGTAAGACAGAGATTTGGGAACCAGGTTTTAAATTCTATGACATTTCCAGGGCAGATGTGGACTCTGACCAAAATTTATTGGTTACGGACCATAGAGTAAATCTGAAGAAATTGCAAAAAGGTAGGACTTTAAGGAGATGGGACCTGGATAAACTGAAAAAAACATAGGTTGTAGAGAGTTAAAGAGAGAGCATTAGAGAACAACTGACAACAGGGGAAAGGAATACAGTAAAAGGGGAATGGGTAGCTTTCAGAGATGAAATAGTGTAGACAGCACAGGATCAAGTACATAAAAAGACGAGCTCTAGTAGAAATCCTTGGGTAACAAGAGAGATAATGAATTTAATTGATAAAAGGAGAGAACATAAAATGCATAAAATGAAGCAGACAAAATGGAATACAAACATCTCAAAAATGACATTGACAGGAAGTGCAAAATGGCTAAGCAGGAATGGTTAGACAACAAATGTAAGGATGTAGACACATATACGACTAGGAGTAAGATAAATACTGCCTACAGGAAAATTAGAGAGACGTTTGGAGAAAAGAGGACCACCTGTATGAATATCAAGAGCTCAGATGGAAAACCAGTCCTAAGCAAAATTAGGAAAAGCAGGAAGGTGGAAGGAATATATAGAGGGTCTGTACAAGAGCAATGTACTTGGGGGCAGTATTATGGAAATGGGAGAGGACATAGATGAAGATGAGGTAGGAGATATAACACTGCGTGAAGAATTCGGCAGAGCAATGAAACACCTAAGTCGAAACAAGGCTCTGGGAGTAGACAAAATTCCATTAGAACTACTGATACCCTTGGGAGAGCCAGCCGTGACAAAACTCTACCATCTGGTGAGCAAGATGTATGAGACAGGCGAAATACCCACAGACTTCAAGAAGAATATAATAATTCAATATCCACAGAAAGCAGCGGCTGACAGGTGTGAAAACTACCTAACTATCAGTTTCATAAGTCGCCACTGAAAAACAGATAAATGGAAAATCTGGTAGAAGATTACCTCAGAAGATCAGTTTGGATTCTGTCGAAATGTAGGAAACGCAAGCCAATTCTGACACTACTACTTATCTTAGGAGCTAGTTTAAGGAAATGCAAACCTACGTTTGTATCATTTGTATGCATAGAGAGCTTTTGACTATGTTGACTGGAACAAGCTTTTTCAAATTCTCAAGGTGGTAGGCATAAAATACAGAGAGCGAAAGGGTGTTCACAATTTGTTCAGAAACCGGATGGCAGTTATAAGAGTTGATGAGGGGCATAAAAGGACAGCAGTGATTGAGAAGGAAGTGAGACAGGGTTGTAGTTTATCCTCGATGTTACTCAACCCGTATGTTGAGCAACAGTAACGGAAACAAAAGAAAAATTTGAAGTAGGAATTAAAAAGGTTTGCTGATGGCACTGTAACTCTGCCAGAAACAGCAAAGGACCTGGAAAAGCAGCTGAACAGAATGGACAGTGTCTTGAAACATGGATATAAGATAAACATCAACAAAAGCTAAACAGGGACAATGGGATGTAGTCAAATTATATCAGGTGAAGCAGAAGGAATTAGATTAGGAACTGAGGCATTTAAAGTAGTAGAGGAGTTTCTCTATTTGGGCAGAAAAATAGTTGATGATGATAAAAGTAGAGAGGATATAAAATGTAGACTGGCAAGGGCAAGGAAAGCGTTTCTGAAGAAGAAAAACTTGTTAAAACCAAGCAGAGATTTAAATGTCAGGAAGCCTTTTCTGAGAGTATTTGTTTAGAATGTAGCCATGTATGAAAGTGAATTGGACGATAAACAGTTTAGACAAGAAGAGAATAGAAGCTTTTGAAATGTGGTGCTACAGAAGAATGCTGAAGGTTAGATTGGTAGATGACTTAACTAATGAGGAGGGACTGAATACAAATGGGGAGGGGAGGAATTTGTGGCACAACCTGACTAGAAGAAGAGGTAAGTTGGTAGGAACGTTCTGAGGGTTTATTTACTACTGGAAGCAAGTGTGGAGAGTAAAAATCGTAGAGGGAGACAAAGAGATGAATACACTAAGCACATTCATAAGGATGTCGGTTGCAGCAGTTACTCTGAGATGAAGAGGTTTGCACTGGATAGAGTAGCACAGAGAGTTGCATCAAACCAGTCTATGGACTGAAGACCAGATCCAAAACGACAACACCAGTACGCTACCAAATCACAATATATGTGGCTAGTCTGAAGACTGTGTGATATGGCGTACATTTACGAGTACAACTATCGGGTTATACTTTCTCGTACAGTCCATGGTGAAGTGCTATATGCTAAAGTGGTGTCCAGGATAGCTATATTATTTGTAGATCTGAGCAACTCTGTGGGAAACAGATTTTAGAAGTGCGCAAGTGAAATAAAACACAGGTGCGTGATTTGTGTGTACGTGCACCACTGCTCTCGCTTGCAGTGCAGATTTTGAAAGGCAGTTCAGTTAATTTTTCAGTTACCACTTGACTCTTAGAGGGATATGTAGCTGGTACACATTTCAAAGCCACATTCTTATTACAGCTGCACATAAGAAGGTTTGGATTGGTTGGTGATTACTGTTGAGCTCAAAACGAATCTCTTACATTTAGAAAAATGTATTATACATGAGCAACATCAATACAGAGTTAATGCATAAGTTTCAGTTGTCTCTGTAGCCATCAGCAACAAACAGTTGTTACTGTTAATGCGACTACTGTTACTATTTGCAAGCGTAACAGCAAATGAATGAGAACTCTGTATGAACAAAAATAATGACTAATAAGCACTATTATATACAATACAAAAAGCTTGTAAAAATCTGTTTAGCCTTTTGACAGGCTTAGACTTCAGTCTAAAAGTTCCTTTCTAATGAACATAGAAGGATAAAAATTTTGTCATACAATTTGTGTGATGTCCTATCATTATTATCAGGAAAGAAAAAGTTTTCAAGGAAAGTTGCTCCTCTTTTGTCTATAATTGCTGAGCGAAGTGGTACTTCCTTAGGTGAGTTTGCTTACTCGGGAAAAGAACTAGAAGTGGTATTGGGAATATGTAGTAGTGGCACATAAATGAAATACATAACGAACTGCCAATGCGATCTCAAGGAGGGTACGTGGATGCTCCTGCGGTGGTAGAAGTGGGAATTAGGGAGTTGTTTGGGTGGAGTGGTGTGTCAATAAGGCTAATTGGGACAGTCAGGTCAGGCTTGGTGGGAGCAGGTTTGGCTGCACATGTATGGGAGTAACTGGGGTGGGACTGGTTGCAGGTATTTCAGGTGGGTGGGGACTGAGGATTGGAACAGTGCCGGTACAGGGGGGCTGGCTTTGCAGTGGGTGCAGGTAGGAGGGTTTTTCGCAGTTGGGAGTTAAATGATAATTGTAGATGATGAATTTGTGGCAATGACAGTCTCTGACTAGGGATCGGGAAGGCTCTACTTTGTGCTCTGGTAACAGATGAACACTGCATTCCAAAGGTGGTGACCCACGGTTGAGGGGTCTTCAGAAAAGATGCAAATGAGGAATATAGGGCCAGAATTGTGGTGAATCAAAAGGGCTTCTTGGATCTGCATTTCAGAATTGGAACTTAGCTTCCACACAACTCCGCCCACTGTGACCTTGGGGGTCCTCCCCCACAAATCGCAACAATAAATGTCAGCAGGAGGCGGGGTAATGCGGTCATCTGGGTCACGGTGGACTGTTTTTGAGGAGGGAGGCGTGTGGACCAAAGGTGATGGCAGGTAGACATTGCAGGAGGTGGGTTTGGAAATCAGAATCAGTGGATTTGATGATTACCAAGTCTTTGCAGGATATGAGTTGTGATATACTGTCCAGTAAGTTTTTTTTTTTTTTTTTTTTTTTTAGGAAAAGTGTTTTAGCACTGGGCAATCCGCAATAAGAATGTGATGTAGTAGATGCGTGGGCTGAGATGGGATTTGGCTATATAGGTTCAGATGTGTAGGGCTAATGCGGGGGTGTCACAGACATGTGGGGTACCTGTCTTAGGTGGGTTACTGCGATCGTTTCAGGATGGGGTGTCAGAGGATATTGACTGTGGAGTGGGACAAGGTTTTCAATGCCTTTTCTTATTTTTCTTACGTTTAGCAGGTGGGTTCAGGCCAATGCAGATGTAGCCAGTGCGGTAACAACTATGGCACAGGTGGTAGGTGTTGGTTTGTTGTTGCTGGAGTAGATGGGGATGCTGGTAAGCTGCTTCTGGACCCAGATGTAGTGATGGTGGGTGTGGAAGTGGAGCAGCAGTGTGGGCTGAAGGCACAGCTGCCTGCTGCAAGTGTGAGACGGATGTCACTGTCGGGAATTTTGTGTGTGTGTATGTGTGTGTGTGTGTGTGTGTGTGTGTGTGTGTGTGTGTGAAAGAGAGAGAGAGAGAGAGAGAGAGAGAGAGAGAATATGTGGGAAGATGGATGGAGTCATCTGAGTAGCACGATGGAAGGTAAGATCAGTTCATGGCCGAAATGTGTTTTGGTATAAACGACAGTTGCAGTTCTGTAACACACACATATATATGATTTTAATGCTACCTTTCACATGCTTTGCACTACCGCATGTTGCAAAGGTACTTCTCACTGTATTTCCTTCTTTTGAACTCCACTTAAAACCTGTACTAGTCGCAAGTCTGGTTTCTGTCACTGGGAATCATTCGTAGTGAAATCAAACAACACTATCTGTCAGGGAAAAATAACAGTTCATAGACACTTTTGCATCACTTGTGTGCATTCATCCATCATGTTTTGGTAAGAGTGAGAGGAAAATTAGCTGATGTGTGGTATAAAACCCAAGACTTTCAAATGATAGTTTAGAAGTTCAAACTTTTTCATGCACAGGTGTCAAATGCTGCAAGCCCTGTGCTCACAAAGATGATACACCAACTTTGTTTATTATTTATATGTGTGACTCGAAGTGGTTGACAGTTCTATTAATTATTAATTGACTAAAACCTGCTAGTCAAGACGTTTTGTTTCCTGTTTTAATAAAGCCACCACAACTTTGAGTTTTGAACTGTAACGTCCAAATTTTCTGCAAACATTTGTCATCCTTAAGGACATGTTTGCGATTCAGATATATTAGCATGTGATATCTGTAGTTATAGGTAAAATATATTTATGGTTAATATAAATAGTAATTTCCAAGCATTTCATGTATCATCATCCAGTTCATTGTATACATGACTGAGGAGTTGTCATGTGTGGAGACGCGGAAAGACCGAGTTTACAATTTGTAGCTACAAGTATTTATAACAATATAAACATTTCAGAGAATCACTTTTAAGTTACAGTCATAATAAACAAAATTTCTTCCCAGGCAGTTGAAGAAACAAACTTTTGCCTCTCTTGATAAGTGAGGTCTTTATATTAGTTGTAAGCATCCTATGGTTGAGCAGGTGCAATGTGAGAAGAATCTAACTTAAATAATAGTGAAACGACCATTATGTGTGTTGCTAATTAACATATCGCTCAGTGCTGTAGGGGCTTCATATAAATATCATTCTTTCTGAATTCTTTCAAGTTAAGTGAGCACGAAAGATATTTCCAATCTCTGGTAGGAGAGCTTTTGGATGTATTTTTTCTAGACTATTGGCCCTAAGAGTACAGATTAAATATAAAGACGACTAAAATCGGCCAGGGAACAGACTGGCAGGGCAGACATAATTACAGCTGTAGTGGGAATGTATTGCAGTTGGGCAGGACGTGTAGCCAAGGGAATCGATGGTTGACTGAACAAGGAACGTTTTCTTGCATTCGAAGACACACGGTGAAAATATGGACATGAGGACCTCCTTTGGAATTTTTTTTCAAAAACGAATACCTCTTCACAGGTTATCCAATCTACACATCTGATCTTCAACATTCTTCTGTAGCACCACATTTAAACAACTACCTTTCTCCTCCTCTCTACACTATTTGTTGTCCATGGATCACTTCCATACTTGGTTAAACTCCACACAAGTTCTTTCAAAAAAAGAAGAAAGAAAGACTTTCCAGTAGTTACTCAAACATATAGTTATGTAACGTAAACATATTTCACTTTTTTCAGATAACCATTTCTCTATACTGCCGCACTGCAGTTTGGCTATTGTGAAATATGTTGCTGCCAAAATAGCAAAATTCATCCAACCCCAGTAGTGTGCCATTTCCTGCTCTTAATTCCTTGTGCATTATGTTCTGTAATTTCACTACATCCCTTTACATTGTTTTACGTTTTCCATTGGTTTCTGTTTACTTGCATCAAGAGTCCTAAAAGGCATGCTGAGTGACCCAGCCAAGTCCTTCATCTCAACACATCTGAAGCTACTTTATATCAGTACTTTTGAAGTCACTTTATACAACTACATCACTTCAAATGAAGCAATGTGTTTACTGTTACCATTCACTGTTTAATTTGTTTCCCCAATGTGTTTCAAAGATTTAAACCTCCATTGTCAGGTGGATTGTTTGTATTAATATGATGTGCGTACTGTGTTACGATTTTTGGCTAACTTGAGGCACTGTCTGCTGGGAAACAAATCAATATTTGGAACACGGCTCTGTGGAGATCTTTGACTAAAACCTGAACATAAATCTAAATGTACAATAAAACAGTTATAATAGAATACAGGCTAGTTTCTGTGTCATAATACATCACAATAAACTGACACATTTTCTAAACAAAAATGATGTTTAGAAAGTGATAGATACAAAGAACATACAGCAGAAACACTACTTCAAAATACTAAGCACACACAGTAAAACAGACCACTATTGCTGAACAAGTCTTAAAGTATTGTGCATATCTGTGGTTGAGCACATGAATAGATATCTTAGATTTCGTATTTAAAATGGTACATGACTTTTCTTTTAACTTTAGGCAACTCAAACTTTGTACTCATTTGTGTGTTCAGGTGACCTGTTGAAGACATGAAATGTGATAATTATATTGCTAAATTGGTATAATTATACACAAATAACAATTTGGTTTGGGATTCAGAGATAGAGGATGAGAGGAGTGACAGAAGAAGAGCGAAATATAGGTTATCTCAGAGCTATGGGTTTGCTAGGCTTCCATCTGTTGCATGTTGCCGGCCGAAGTGGCCGTGCGGTTAAAGGCGCTGCAGTCTGGAACCGCAAGACCGCTACGGTCGCAGGTTCGAATCCTGCCTCGGGCATGGATGTTTGTGATGTCCTTAGGTTAGTTAGGTTTAACTAGTTCTAAGTTCTAGGGGACTAATGACCTCAGCAGTTGAGTCCCATAGTGCTCAGAGCCATTTGAACCGTTTTTTTTGTTGCATGTTATAACCAACTAGGTTGTTGTGGATCCAAACTGTATTGTCATTTTAAGTAGATCTAATAAGTACTGGGACTATGCTAGTCAAATGTTCGTTTAATAAATAGTAATGAAACACAAATTACGAAATTCATGGCGCAATATACTAAACTCACGTTTGGGAGGTCCGAGGTTTATTCCCTGTGTCATAGTGCTGACTTGGCTTTCCCAAGTTTCTCCTCGTTCCTGAGGTGAGTGCTTTGACGGTTCATTTGCTATCGCTGTGGCTGCATTCCTGTCCTATCCTCACCTTATCCTGTCATATCCTGTTAATGCTTCAGTATATGCTGCATGTGTTATGTTTCTGCCAAGTCTGATACAATTGTACTAAATGATCTACTGATGAATAAATAAATAAATAAAGAAATAATCAGTGAATGGTTTATTGTTATTCTATTTATATTATGAAGAGTTAAAGTAAAGCTGTGCATAAACACCAGTCAATGTTATTAACAATAAATGAACTTCATATATCATCATCACTTGCATGAGGCAGACAGGCATACGAACAAACATAAATACAATAAAAAATATGCACCCCTAAATCACTATTTTGAACTCTTTGTTTATTTGCTGCAACTGACCAAACTTTTTTTTATTTGTTTTTTTCCATGTATGTGGAGAGATGGATTACCACCCTTTAGCCAGAATATGAAAAACAAGATTTTTAGTTAAAAATTAAGATAATGGGATTAAAATACAATCGACTTTGTTTTACCAGTTTCTTCTTTATTGTTATCTCATCCTTCCATACCTCATTTGGGTGGGAGTGGGGAGGGGGGTGAGTGGTGGTCCATCAGCTTTACAGTCAACCAGCAGCTCTTCAGCCAACTGGCTACAAAAACTAAATGAGAACAAAAACAAGGAACAGAGTGGTGCAATATTTACAATGAATTTAAAGCATTTTAATAGTGAAAATAAAATGTAAATTTTATATATGTACAAGAATTATGAGATCCTACACTTTTTGTTAAAAGCGGGGGGGGGGGGGGGTGGAGTAGCGAGGAGATAGTAGTGAGGTTAAAATTTGATGGGACATGGGGATAGAAGAAGAATGGCAGAGGAGGAAGAAAAGACAATAAGGTAATATGCGGAAAAGTTGGAGAGGGGGCCACAGTAAGGTGGAATAGGTGGCGTGGGTTTAGAGCTGGTAGCATGTGTAAATGTCTGGTGGTGTTCAAGATCTGGGAGCAGAAGGTGGCTGAAGTTTCTTTGGGAGAGTATGCGGAGGGTGTGCGGGTGTAGGATCTGTTTGACATAAAGGTAAAGAAACATCAGCATATGAGGATTGAAAAGTAGAGGGGAAACTATAGGATTATTAGAGTCGAATTATCAGATGATGGAAGTGTTTAATGTATGTGAGGAGAGCGTGGAATGTGATGAGTCCCCAAAGGAACCTCTCAGGGAGCAAGGTAAACAGATGCGGAAAGCGAGATGAAATGTGTGGCATTCCAGGATATCGAGAGACTTACAGAATTGGAGTAGGGTAGAGATCTGTGCTACAATTCCAATCTGAAGGATGGATTGGATCGAGATTTTGTAGATGTGGAGGACAGCGGAGGCATGCATTCCCTAAGTTTGGCCTTTTAGTAGTTGTAGTCTGTTGTGGGCTTCCTGTCGGATGATTATTAGATGAGGTTTCCACATAAGTTGACGGTCGGTAGGTAGTCTGAGATATTTCAGTGTATTAGTTAGCAGGAGGGGATGGTCATAAATAGGAAGGTACAATTCATGGAGAACAGGCTGGACTGAGGGAGAAGTGAACTGTCCACAGTCCAGGGTGGCATGTTTCTGGGGGTGTCAAAATCAGAAAATCTGATATGGCTCCAAAAGGATAAAATAAATAAGACAATGAAAGATTTGCACAAATGAAGAACTGTGAGAATAAGACAGAAATAAAAATCATTCATAAAATCTAATGCATTACTGGAAACCGTCCACCGTATTGTGACACAGATGAGAAATGAAGTGCCAGAGTTGGTCACCTGGGATGTGTCTTTCAAAATAGCACAACTTGTGGCCAAGTCCGTTGCTACTGTGCCCCTACATAACAATTTTAAAGTATTTGCGTCAGTCACTACAGAAGTGGAAGTAAACGGAGTAGGTATTCAAATGTAAAAAGGAGTAGGCAGGGAGGAAATGTGCTGGAGGGTCTGGAGATGTTGGAAGGGGTGGATGTTTTGCAGGATGCTGGTCAGGAATCAGACGGTTTGTTCAGCTGTAGGGGGAGGGTGGAAGAAACTATTCGGGTGGATGGGCTGGTTGTTTAGGTGAATGGGGACAGTGGGCTCAGGGTTGATGGGAGGGTGTTTGGATTTGTATTTGGAGGAGTAGGTGGGGTGGGGCTCATTGTAATTTTTGCAGGAAGGAGGAGAGGCGAGGTTAGGACACTGTTTGAGGAAGTTGGAGGCCTTACAGTGAGGGCAGATGGGAGGGTTGTTGCAGTTTTGGGTGAGGTGATCATTATACAGAAGACATTGTCGGCTACGGTACGATTGAGGAGGGGAGCAGGACGGATCAACAGCGGAGGACAGTCGGAAATAGGGCTCCCCGAGTGAGAAGGTGATCCGTGGAGGAGGCGGACTCAGTAAAGAGGAAGGTATGGTCAGAGGAGTTGTAAATACAAAAGGCCGAGCAGGGTGGGGTGGGAGTTCAGTTCTGGCAACACCTTCACCTCCTTCATCACAAGGAACAGTTTTGTGATCAGAGCAGTGAGTGTTGGTGGATGATGAAGGGGTTGGGGCTGACGAGAATATCAGTACGGAAAGAGAGAGAGCGGGGGATTTGACGAGGAGAGAGTCTCCGCAGAGGATAAGTTGGGTAATGGGGCGCTGGGGACGTATTTCGAGAGTAAGTGTGGCCGCATCTAGAAACTTCAGACGGAGTTGGCAGGAATCGAGGTATACAGGGTGGGGGCTAGAGAGGTGAGAGGAGGGGTGGTGTCCGTGGGGGGATCAGAAGTAAGATGGGCAGGCAGTGGTTATTTGGAGGAAAGAGGTGGAAATGAGGTCACCACTTGGCTGTTTGGGAGGTTTACTTACAGGTATGGCCTGGGAGGAAGGGTGAGAAATTGAATGGATTGGGATGTGGTGGGAGGCAGGCCCCTTTCGCAAGGTGGTGGCACTGAGAATGGAGGTGGGGCGCTCTGTGGTGGTGGCTGTGGCTGGGGAAGCATGAGTGACTGTAGCAGGGTGGGTGGGGAGGGGGCGAAAGTCGTCTCGGCAGGTGACAGCGGTGGGGGCGGTGGCTGGAGTAGGAGCAACATACAGATGGGGAGGAGACTGTGAGGAGGCAAGGTGGAGTAGATAGCTTGACCCCAGAGGAGGTGCTCCACGAGGTAGCAGTGAATGTAGGGGAAGGGGAGGTGTAAATGATGGTGGCAGTGGGGGTATTCACAATGGAAAGCGTTGTCCACTGGCGACAGGAGTCGCCGAAGTGGGAAAAGAGAACAAATATAGGGGGCAGCAGTGACGAGGACAGGTCGGCAGCGTCGATTGCACCCTGAGAGTAGCCCGGGCGGCGTAATCCTCCGATCTGTAAGTGGGGGGATACGACCCTCGAGATGTTCAGTCTTCCGTGATGTTCAAATATATTTTAAATCACGTGACAGCATCCACACACAGAATTCCGTTTTGTTCTCATTTGACGTGAGAGCTATAAATGAAGAGAAAACGACAATACCTCGAAACGTAATCACGCGTGACGTGGAGACCGACCAGAACGACAACTGAGACCACTCTGCACATGTGTGAATCTGTCTGCACGCTGCCGCTGCTCTCGCAGGTGACTGGCGCACCACAAGCAGCCGGGGGCAGCAGGAGGTGCTGGTAGTACGCGACCTCAGCTCTGCGTACGCGTGCGAGCCCTCCGGTGGCTGTCGAACGAACCTAACCGTACGACCCTACTCACCTGGGGATACTCAAATCACGTCTCCAGCTACTTCACAACCGAGAGACTGGGGGACTGGATGACTCGAGTAGCCGATCGCATTCACACAGCCACGACACGAGTCTCCCGTACTGCCAGGGCATTTGTGGTGTGAACAGAAAATTAAATCAGTTTGATTGGCTGTGGGCACAGGACGCATGTAACTCGCTTTTTTGTGTAGCGTGGCCCCAGTAGTACAATGTCTAGTGACTCTAGTAGTGAGGGTGATATTATAATAAAGTATTATTATGACCACCGGTACAGAAGGAGAAAATTGAGCAAGTTGTGTGTTCATCCTTACATTGAGAATAATATAAATTGTAGGTTACAAATTGCTGCAAAGAACTGGAGGAATCAGATTCGACGTCCCGAACGTTCTACAGGATGAGAAAGGAGACTTACCTACAACTAACACGGACAATCACTCCTTACAGTCATTGTACTGACACAGACATGAGGGAACGAGTGAGTTCTGATGAGCGACTTCTAATGACGCTGAGGTGAGTCTCAAATCACATTACACCAATATTTTGAATTTTACTTTTTCCACTTGTATTTACACAAAAATGAACAATGTAGGTGTACAAGGGATCACCCATTTTGTATTGGAAGGCAGTGTGGAGGGTAAAAATCGTAGAGGGAGACCAAGAGATGAATACACTAAGCAGATTCTGAAAGATGTAGGCTGCAGTAGGTACAGGGAGATGAAGAAGCTTGCACAGGATAGGGTAGCATGGAGAGCTGCATCAAACCAGTCTCAGGACTGAAGACCACAACAACAACAACAACAACAACAACAACAACAACAACAGGTGTATATTCATACTAAAGTAAACAAAATGTTTGTAGAGGTCAATGCAAAGACTGTACAGACAGTACGCTAGACAAAAATGATTTAGCTGGTGACTCTGCAAAAACAAATTCCAGGGTGGTATCAGCCGAATAGAAAACGTCACACACTACTTCATAATATGTTTAAGAGCCCTGCCACTGCTCCTACTCGGGTGACACACGGCACTCTGAGTAGAATACGTGGACGCCTCCATAGGGGCCCGTCCACTGCGAACTTTGTGTTTTTCGCAATACATTACGTCATCAATTAGTTGCAGAAACCTATGCCAGAACGAACTCATCTACGTGTCCATCATTGGTTCGATTCTCGTAGCAAACTGAGAAGAAATGTTCTTCTGCTTTGCGAGTGATGGATGGATATTTCGTGCTTCTGCAACCAAACACTGGATTACAAACAAAAGGTTAAACTTTCCATTGCCTTCTATATTACCAGTTGACGAAAATCAAAATGATTTCCCTTATTACTTTGTAGGAGACGAAGAGTTTCCATTAACACGCTACTTGATGCGACCATACACACAAAGAATACTCTATAATATTGAGAGAATTTAAAATTATAGATTAAGCAGAGGATGAACATCTGTGGAATGCAGTATGACACGCAAGTTCCAAGTCCTGAGCAGTCCTATTCGTTCTCGAACTGTAGAAAGTTTGGTTGATATAATAAAATCCGGGTACATTCTGCATAATTTCGTTCGAAAACGGGAAGGTATCCAACAAAGTTGTGCTGAACAGCACTGTAACAACGCCAAAACGCCAACACTCAGAATACAGCCAAGGAGGGACATGGCACTGCATCCTCATTCTACTGCTTATGAAGTAAGGAATTATTTAGCCAGTTTGTAACGCATATTTCTGTAAAACTTATAACTGAATTATATATATATATATATATATATATATATATATATATATATATATATATATATATATAATGTATTGATAAGTATAGTATTTTATGCAGCCTCAGCAACTGTAGACGTATATAATGAAATAATAAGCAAACAGCTGCATAACTGAAAGAGAGAAGTGAGGCAGAGGGAGGGTACACGGGGAAAAAAAAACAGGATGGAAGGGGGGAGGGAGCATGGGAAAAGGACAGAGGAAGGGAGGAGTAGATGAGGATCAGAATTGATAGGAGGGATAAATGGAGGGAGAGAGGGCATCATCCAGGAGGGGGAGTCGATGGAAGCCACCTTGGGAAAGGTGATGAAGGGTGTAGAGGTGGAGGACAGGGGGGTACAACGGTGAAGGCACGGCAGAAGGCGGGGATTGGAGAGGAGAGAAGCAACCAGGGGATGAGGGGCATCAAGGCGGTGGGAGGCGCACAGGACGCAGGTTTGTTCGAGGAATAGGAGCAGATGGGGGAAAGGAATCAGGTCGTAGAGGATCCGTGTGGGGGATGGGAGGCGTATACAGAAGGCGAGGCAGAGTCCGTGGCATTCGAGGATCTTGAGACTTAAAGAATTTGGGGGAGGGGGGGGCGGATATCAGGACAGGACTGGCACAACAGAGGATGGGACGGATTAAGAATTTGTAGGTGTGGAGGATGGTACGGAGCACAGTAGAGGGCCTCAACCCGCATGTCCGGCCAGTGAGGATTCAGTGGCAGTTGTGGGCTTTGAATTAGATAGAGCAGAGATGAGGGACCCAGGTGAGGTGACGGTCAATGGTGAGGCCAAAGTAGGTGAGGATGGGGACGAGGCAGACAGGATGGGCGCAGAGGGTAAGGGAGAAATCCAGGAGCTGGAAGGAGCGAGTGGTACGACCTGTGACGATTGCCTGGGTCTTGGAAGGATTGATTTTCGGGAGCCACTGGTTACGCCGTGCAGCAAAAAGGTCAAGGTGATTCTGGAGAAGGAGCGAGTGCAAGGAATGCGATGTCATCGGCATATTGCATGAGGTGTACTGGAGGGGGAGGGAGGTTGGGGCATATCTGCCGTGTACGGGAGGTAGAGGAGAGGGTTTGCAGAGTATCTCTCTCAGTCACTCGGAAACTGAAGTATCCCCGTGTGAATAGGACCTACATCGCCAATGCGACTCGTTTTCGGCCTGTCACGAACTGTAGACGGCAAAAAGAGACGGGGCTAAAAGTATCACCATATTTTCAGAGGTAGCATCCCGCGCTGACATCTGTTGGCAACACAGAGCAACACTGCAGTGTTCAAGTGCTGCTTATTTTATATCGCATTGACAAGTTCAGCATGAAAATATTGAGGCTAATAAACAATTTCGTGGATACAACAAGTATTTATTTGTAGATTACTAACAAACTATCAATAAGCACTCATGTCTTTTGTTTGTCTGTGAAGACTATATTTCATACCCACACACTCTCTCGGTAAGGTGTTCTTTAGATATGGGAACTTCATCCGTACGAAATCCATCCTCACCCGACGCATCCACCAGCATCTCTGCCAGCATCGCCTCCTTCCCGTTATCCAGTGTGGCTTTCGGCCGTCCTTCTCTACCAATGACCTTCTCCTTCACCTCACTCATCTCCTCTCCGAACAGCTTAATTCCAGTCACTTCGCTATCTTCCTCTCCCTTGACCTCGCATTCTGGCCTCCTCTTCAAGCTCCAAACCTTCGCCCTTCTTTTTAACTACATCGTCTGACGGGTCCTTTCTTTCCTGACGTCCTTCCTACGTCACCATCCATAACACGGATTCCTGCACCTTCTTCCCCTCTGCCGGATTCCTACACCTTCTTCCCCTCTGCCGGGTCCTTTCTTTCCCGACGTCCTTCCTACGCCACCATCCATAACACGGATTCCTACACCTTCTTCCCCTCCGCCGGTGTGCCCCAAGGTTCTGTTCTGTCCGGTACCTTTTGTATATGGCGGACATGCCGCCGCCTTCACCCCCCCCTCCACCTTCTCCAGTTTGCCGATGACATCGCCTTCCTCGCCCTTGTCCCCACCCTGCAGTGTTTCAACACCTTCTCCAATCCCATATTGACTGGTTCACCACATGGTCCAACTAATGGTTGCTCAAGGTCAATCCCTCCAAAACCCAGGCGATCATTGTAGGCAAAATCACCCCTTCCTTCCGCCTCCTCGACTTCTATGTCACCGTCTGTGGCCGTCCTATCGCCCTCCCCCCCACCCTTAAGTACCTCGGCGTCACCCTCGATCGTCGCCTTCCTGGACCCCCACCTCGGGACGATCCGAGCCGAGGCACGCTCCCGCCTCCATCACCTCAAGCTCCTTTCTGGCCGTACGTGGGGTCTGGACCCCTCCACCATCCTCCACACCTATAAATCCCTCATCCGCCCTATCTTCTGCTACGTCCACCCTGCCTGGATCTCTGCTCCTCCTACCTTTTATAAATCCCTTCAGATCCTCGAATGCCATGCTCTTCGCCTCGCCTATCGCATCTGTCTCCCCTCCCCCACGCGGATCCTGTACAACCTTATTCCGTTGCCCCACCTCCTCCTCTTCCTCGAACAGATACGGATCCTTTACACCTCCCGGAAACTCGATCCTCCTCACCCGCTTGTCTCTCACATCCTCTCCAACCCCGTCTGCTGCGGTGCCTGTATTCCCACGACTCACCTGCTCTCCATCTATCCACCCTCCTTACCCTCTCACAAGATGGCTTCCGCCAGCTCCCCCTCCCTGATGATGCCCTCCTCCCCTCCATCTACCCCTCCTACCAACTTTGATCCTCCCCTCCCACTTCCTGTGTTTGTTCCTATGGGCACACTCTCTCCCTTCTCTCCCCCTTCCCTCCTTCCTCCCTTGTGCGTGTGTGTGTGTTTGTGGGTGTGTGTGTGTGTGTGTGTGTGTGTGTGTGTGTGTGTAGGGGGA
Organism: Schistocerca americana; assembly: GCF_021461395.2. Lineage (NCBI taxonomy): Eukaryota > Metazoa > Arthropoda > Insecta > Orthoptera > Acrididae > Schistocerca > Schistocerca americana. The sequence continues at coordinate 206,265,992 of NC_060129.1, read as the reverse complement.
TGGTGCACGTTATCTAGGATTGAGAGTCATCGTCAGAGATGTAGAAGTTACTTCAGGTGTGTCCCAGGGGAGTGTGTTGGGGCCCTTACTGTTCATGTTGCATATTAATGACCTTGCAGACAATATTCATAGTAAACTCAGGGATATGAAATGGAATGCTCACATAGGCTCAGTCTAGGGTAAAGCAGGTGGTAGACTTTGGTTTATTGGTAGAAGACTGGAGAAGTGCAGTCAGTCTACAAATGAGATTGCTTACAAATCACTCTTGCGGCCAATATTGCTCAAGTGTATGGAATCTGTACCAGGTAGGATTAATGGAGGATACTGAAAGTGTACAGGCAAGGACAGCACGGATGGTCACAGGCTGGTTTGTAGCGTGGGAGCGTGTCCCAGAGATAGTGAAGGAAATGAACTGGAACACTCTTGAAGATAGATGTAAACTATCCCGAGAATATCCGCTAACAACGTTTCGAGAACTGTCTTTAAATGATGAATCTAGGAATATATCACAATACCCTACATACCGCTCACATAGGGATCGTGAGGATACCAGCAGAATAATTACTGCACACACAGAGGCACTGAGTCAGTCATTTTTCTCGTGCTACGCACATGGATGGAATGGGAATAAACCCTAATAACTGGTACAATGGAAAGTGCCCTCTGCCTTTCAACTGGGCGCGGTTTTTTGTTCGAGGCCTCAACAGTAGGGTACAGTTAGAAGAGGGACATACTCAGCTGCAAATTCAGTGTAGAATCTGACAGGGATTTCATCGGGCCCTGGTCCTCTGTTCCATTTTAACGATTTCAGCTGTTTCTCAACACCGTTGCGGGCAAAGACAGAAGCAGCCCCTGTAAGTAGAAAGGAAAAAAGTAAGAGCTACAATGGACTTAGCATTTATTTACAGTGCAAAATAGATTTATAGAAGATTAATTTATGAGCTAACTACTTAGTCTTCAGTCGCATGCTTTCACAACATCTGGTCGATACGGAAGTCAGCTGTGGGGGAGATAGCACACCTTACGTCCGCCTAACTGCATTCGACCACGAAATACGATACCAGTCGACAAGTGTGCTGCGCATTGGTATACACTGAGCTGCCAGAAACTCGCGGGACAGCGACATGCACGTGTCTAATGGCGGCAGTGTCACGTTGACAGGTTATAAGAGGGCAGAGGTGTCGTTTGTGTTCAGGTGATTCCCGTGAAGAGATTTACGACGTTATTGCAGCCGAGCAATGGGAATTAACAGGGTCCGAACGCAGAATGTTAGTTGGAGGTGTACTCGTGGGACATTCGATTTCGCAAATCGGTCGTAATTCAATACTCCGAGATCCGCGGTGTGTGTCGAGAATACAAAATTTCAGGTATTACCTGTCACCACGGGCAACACGGTCGCCGAAAGCCTTCGTGTAATGACCCGGAGCATCAGCGTCTCCGTAGAGTTGTCACTCCTAACAAACGAGTAACACTGTGTAGTACAACCTGAGAAGCCCACGCGGGACATACAACCGACGTATCCATTACGACACTGTGGCGAAACTTGGCAGCAGACAACTGGAGATGACTGCTGCAGTGCCTCTCGTGAGCTCGTGACCGTGTCGGTTAGGCCCTCGACTACTGCAAAACCGTGGCCTAGTCAGGTGAAACCTGATTTCAGTTGGTAACAGCTGAGAGTAGTGTTTAGAGAGCGGCGCAGACCCCACTGAGCCGTCGGTGCGAGTTGTCGACAAGGCGCTGTGCAAGCTGGTGGAGGCTCAGTTAAATATGTGGGCTGTGCTTACATCGAACGGACTGGGTCCTGGCTATGTTTGGCTACTTGCAGACAATTTTCAGTTATTCACGGACTTCACATTTCCAAACAACAACGGAATATTTACGGATGAGGACGCTCTGTGTCCCCAGGTTACTAACGCCCGTGTTCGGTTTGCACAACATTCTGGATAATTTGTGAGTGTGATCTGCCCACCCAGATTGCCCCGACATCAATACGAGCAATCGTACATGCGGCATAACCGAGAGGTCAGTTCGTTCACAAAGTTCTGCACTGACAACCCCTTCGCAATTACGAAAGGCTGTAGAGGGGCACGGCTCGATATTTCTGCAGGGAACGTCCAATGAGTGCACGCCACGTCCATCTCCTGCACCGAACCCCTCAGAAGGAGGTATCCCATTTCTTTTGTCGCATCAGTGGGCTGTACGTCATTTCGACGGCACTTCCGAGGGATTCTGAACCGTGCAGGAGTGGTACAACACTTGTGCTTGCTTTACACAGACGCTTTTCGTCGCATTTTCCGTTTGGGATTTTGTACATTCTTGGGCTACACGTGCACCACAACAGTGTGTTGTTCAGAGGGTGTGTATGTACCATTGTACTTAGGGCAGCTGGTTCATCATATTATACACGGTTACGGAACGCAAAGTAAGGGAGCAGTCCCTCACATAATATTCAATTCAAAACTAAACTCTACATCTATATCTATACAGATACTCCGCAAGGCACTGCACAGTGTGTGTCAGAGGGTACCCAGTACCACTGCTAACCGTGTCCTTTCCTGTTCCACACGCAAACAGAGTGAAGGAAAAAAGCCTGTCTCTATGCCTCCACATGAGCCCCAATTTCTCTTTTCTTTGTGATCCTCACATGCAATGTACCGGGTAATCAAAAAGTCAGTATAAATTTGAAAACTGAGTAAATCACGGAATAATGTAGATAGAGAGGTACAAATTGACACACATGCTTGGAATGACATGAGGTTTTATTAGAACCAAAGAAATACAAAAGTTCCAAAAAATGTCCGACACATGACGCTTCATCTGATCAGAATACCAATAATTAGCATATAACAAAGTAAGACATAGAAAAGATGATGTTCTTTACAGGAAATGCTCAATATGTCCACCATCATTCCTCAACAATAGCTGTAGTCGAAGAATAATGTTGCGAACAGCACTGTAAAGCATGTCAGGAGTTATGGTGAGGCATTGGCGTCGGATGTTGTCTTTCGGCATCCCTAGAGATGTCGGTCGATCACGATATACTTGCGACTTCAGGCAACCCCAAAGCCAATAATCGCACGGACTGAGGTCTGGGGACCTGGGAGGCCGAGCGTGACGAAAGTGACGGCTGAGCACGCGATCGTCACCAAACGACGCGCGCAAGAGATCTTTCACGCGTCTAGCAATATGGGGTGGAGCGCCATCCTGCATAAACATCGTACGTTCCAGCAGGTGTTTATGAGCCAGGCTGGGGATGATGCGATTCTGTAACATATAGGCGTACCTCTCACCCGTCATGGGAGCAGTTTTGCTTTCGAGCGCCATCTGTCGGACATTTTGTGAACTTTGTTTTTTTTTTTTTTGTTCTAATAAAACCCCATGTCATTCCAAGCGTGTGTGTCAATTTTTACCTGTCTATCTACATTATTCCGTGGTTTATTAAGTTTTCAAATTTATACTGACTTTTTGATCACCCGATATGTTTGCGGCAGTAGAATCATTTGGCAGTAATCTCCACCAGTTCTTTAAATTTTGTTAGTAGTGTTTCTCGAAAAGAACGTCGGCTTCACTCCTGGGATTCCCGTTTCAGTTCCCAAAGCATCTCCGTAACACTTGCATATTGTTTGAACCAGTCGTGTGAAGTTAGCAACCCCTTTTCGAGAAATATACATTTTTTTCACAGTTCTTGATAGATGTAGCATAGTTCTAGAGTTCTTTGCACAAAATTTCAATAGTTCTGCAGAATTTAGCGAAGAAAACAACAATATTCGAAAAATTTTTCGTATCGCAAACATTTTTTGTCACTTTTCGCAAAAATTAAACTTGTACAACAGTTCTGAGGACAGTTCTGAACAGAACCCCAAGAGCTCTATCGAAAATCCCAAACAACATTTTTCTATGGCGATAATGGTTTGAGATAAATTGATTTAATCTGGGACACACTTTCTTTACGGAAAATATAAATATATTCGTACAACAGTTCTGATGATAGTTCTGGACACCACGTGAAGAGTTCTATCGAAAATCCTATTGAAATTTTTTTGTGCAGGTAATAGTTTAAGAGGTAATTGCAACTTAATTAAGAATTCCATAAGAGCTCCTACTGTGAAGCTGGCACCCCTTTTTTCAGAAATATATATTTTTTTCAGAGCTCTTGATAGATAAGTCATAGTTATAGAGTTCTCTGTACAAAATTTCAATAGTTCTGCAGAATTTAGCGAAGAAAACAACAATACTCGAAAAATTTTCGTATCGAAAACATTCTTTGGCAATTTCCGCAAAATGTAAATAAGTACAAGAGTTCTGAGCACAGTTCTGAACAGAGCTTCAAGAGTTCTTTGGAAAATCCAAGTAACATTTTTTACTGCAGCTAATATTTTACGAGATAATTGCATTTTAATGAGAAAATCTTTTCACTTACTGTGAAGTTGGCACCATTTTTTTTCAGAAATATGTTTTTTTCAGAGTTCTTGATAGATATGGCATAGTTCTAGAGTTCTTTGTACAAAATTTGAATAGTTCTGCAGAATTTAACGAAGAAAACAACAATACTCAAAAAAATTCGAATAGCAAACATTCGTTATTAATTTTCGCAAAAAGTAAATTCGGACAACAGTTCTGAGGTCAGTTCTGAACAGAACCCCAATAGTTCTATCGAATATCCTAATTACAATTTTTTGTGCAGCTAACACGTTACGAGATAATTGCAATTTAAGAAGGGAACCTCTTCACTTACTGTGAAGTTGGAATCCTTTTCTTCAGAAATATATATGTTTTCAGAGTTCTTGATAGAAATGTCATATTTCTAGAGTTATTTGTACAAAATTGGAATAGTCCTGCAGAATTTAGCGAGAAAAACAACAATACTCGAAAAATTTTTCGTTTCGAATACATTCTTTGTCAATTTTCGCAAAAAGTAAATTCGTACAACAGTTCTGAACAGAACACCAAGAGCTCTATCGAAAATCCTAATAATATCTTTTTGTGGCGATGATAGTTTATACGGTACCTGCTTTGATGTTAGACCCACTTTCTCCACAGAAAAAGTAAATTCTTTCAACAGTTTTGATGAACAGTTCTGGTTAACACCTCAAGACTTCTATCGATAATCATAATAACATTTTTTGTGGTTATAGTAGTTTGTATGGTAATTGATTAATTGTGGGGCACTCTTACTATAAAAAAAAAAAATTGTTTCTGTTCGTATGCTCTGATGCCAGCTCTGGATAGCGTTGTAAGAGTTCTATCGAAAATACTAGTAACATATTCTGTGCAGGTAATTGTTTACGTAGTAACTGCCTTTATTAAGGAATGCTTATGAGCATTTCCCGTGAAGTTTGAACCCCTTTTACGATAAATATAAATTTTTTTCACAGTTCTTGATTTATATGCAATAGTTCTACATTTCCCTGCTCAAAACACGAATAGTTCTACAGAATTTCGGGAAGAAAACTATAACTCGGCAAAATTTTGGTATGGTAAAAAATTATTTGTCAGTTTGGAAAAAATAAATTTGTATAACAGTTCTGTTGGCAGTTCTGGATAGCACCGGAAGAGTTGCATTGAAAATGATAAGAACATTTTTGTGGCGATAATAGTTTATACAATAATTGTTTTAATCTGATACTCACTTTATCTAATATAGCAAAATTCGTAGAATAGTTCTGATGACAGTTCTGAATATCACCCACAGAGTTCTACCAAAAACTATAACAACATTATTTGTGACGATGACATTATATGAGATAATTAATGTGGGACTCACTTTTGTCATGTAAAAGTAATAAATTCGTACAAAAGATCTGATGGCATTTCTTAATACGACCCTAAGAGTTCTACCGACAACTGTAATAACATTTTTTGTGGGGATAACAGTTAATGAGATAACAGCATTTTCGAGAGACCCACTTGGTCTAAATTATAATAAATTGGCACAACCCTTTTGCTGACAGTTCTGGATAGCACCAAAAGAGTTCTTTTAAAAACCCTCATAACATTTTTATGGTGCCAGTAGATTATGAAATAGATTGTGTTTCACTCTGCAGTGGGTGTGCGCCGATGTGAAACTTACTGGCAGATAAAAACTGTGTGCCTGACCGGGTCTCTAACCCCAGGCTATGACGAAGGAATATTGTCACAATATCCTTTCGTCCAGGAGTGCTTCTTCTGCAATTTTCGTAGGACAACTTCTACGAAATTGGGAACGCAGGAGATAAAGTACTGCTGGAAGTACAGCTATGAGTACGATCGTAAATTCTCACTTTTATTTTGGAAAACCGAAAATCGAAAACCCGGATGTATATTCTACTAAATACAAAAAGTCTAAATGTTCAGCACTATACAAATGCCGGTACACCTTCTTAAGACTGACTGTAGTAACTGTAGGTGGAAGCGTGGGATGTGCACGCTTAGATGATTCAAGGAGAGAAGGCTCGTCAGTGCAAAACAAACAGATGGCTGAGAGAGCAGATACATTCACACGCGCCACTAACCAGATGGTGTCACACCTGTCGAGAAGGTACAATGAGCTGTGGTGGAGTGCTGTTGGCGTGGTTACTATGCAAGTTACTTGATGGGCATCAATGCACCGTTATATTAATGTACAATACTTGAGAAACAATGTCATTCACACACTCCGAGTTCCTTATCACTCAGTACTAGACTAAATTACCGGCCTAGTGATAAGCAGCCTATGTATCTCACCGACTACACATCTTCGTGTTACAAGAAAAAAAGAGAAAAATACCAAGGGACACAAAATATGAATGTGGATAAACCGGAAATCCGGATTACTGAGGACCAAATAAACGGGGTTCTTATTTACAAATTTAGAACTTCTTATTAACTTTAATACTGTATCCCCTCAACATTATAACACCTCTATCAGTCATGTATTGAATTACGATTTAAACATACTACTTAGTTCGTTTGTACGATATATTCAGTAAATATACTTACATTTCTATACATTGTAAAGACTTTTAACTCTCGCTGTAGTGTAACTCATCAAACTTCCACACTTCCTTTCTAACTAGAACAAATGTTTGCAACAATATTAACAACAGCAATTTCACATTTATTCGTTACACACAGCACATGTTTTTATGTATCCTAGCGGCTGGTGATGTTGCCACATAACTGTCATCCATGAGGGTCCTTGGCATATTTTTAGCTGTTAGTGGGTCCTGGATGTCATGAGAGCTCAAAACAATTACTGTTTTACGTAATAAAATTCATCTGGTTCTTCCTGATTCTAAAAGTATACACTTCATGTGTGCCTTTCATTGTTGTATGATTCAGTATCGACGCTAATGCTCTCTTGATGAGATATGAGCCGATTGCTCGTTTTTATCCACTGTGCCCTTTCGTATTTCATTTCAGCGATTAATTTATTTGTTTATCAACGTAGTAAGTAGTACAAAGCTCATCCAGAATGTAAACTGCACTTAAATTCTGTTTGAACTGTTTAATAGTCAGTGTCCGCTGTCTGAACGTCAAATTTCAGATTAATACACTGCGCGTGGTTGCGTTATTTTATAGGAATTTTATTATTGTAAGTGGGAAGTACTAGATAGTGTTGAAGAAATCCAAAGCATATTGTTCGAAGAGCATAATATTATTCGAAATTTACCTGTACCAATAGGTGCAGCCAAAGCAGCATTTGTGATGCAGTAATTACCTCATAGATAACGATATTTGTCTATTGTAGTTTTGTATTCCAATCAGAATTTTGAGAGCAAAGCCTCATTTCAGCGTGAGAGAGGGGTAAAATCAATAGATGATATTGAACTGAAAGCCTTCATGAGTCTCTTGTTTTTAATTGTTGTTAACAAAAGTAACAGATAAAGCCTGGAAGATCTGTGTGGAACTGATGGTGATGGCATTGAAAAATTTCACCTCGCAAATGAACATAAAACGTTTCAAATTTATTCTGGAGAGCCTTAGATTTTACAGTCGCGCTATTCGTGATGAAAGGAGACAATTAGACAAGCTAACAGCTATTCGGGAAATATTTACTGTGTTTGTACGCAACTACCACAAATCTTACACCCTTGGAGAAAATGTTACAGTAGACAAGAAGCTGGAAGGATTCTGTGGAAGGTACAGTTTTCGCCAATATGTATCAATCGAAACAAACGAGTATGGATTCTTAAGTGTGGATTCTTAAGTATTTTACCTGTACAATATGGAAATATACGCTGTGTTGCAACCAGAAGGATTTACCAACTGAGCAATAAACATTTTGATGTTGTTCTGTGACTGTGTAAACCTGTATATCAGTCAGGTCGAAATGTGAAAGCGGACAACTGGTTTACTAGTACTGGAATGATAATAGATCTATGAAGGGAGAATTTTTATTTTGTTGGCATGATGAAGAAAAACAAGCGTGGAGATTTCTCTAGAGTTTGCTATCAGTAAAAGAAGGGATGCCCACATTTCCTTTTTTGGCTTCCACAAGACTGAACTCTAGTTTCCTCCGTACCTAAAAAGGGGACGTCTGTGATCCAGGCATCACGTTTGCATGAAGATAATTCGATAGATGCTGACATTGTAGATAAACGGAAGCCATCCACCGTAAATTTTAAAATAGCGTTAAGTGGGGTATTTTCATAGCGGAGAAGCCGAATGCTTTGTACAACGCTGCAAGAAATGTGCGCCGCTGGTCAGTGGTTGTATTTTTGTAATGATCAATACCGTTGGAATCTATGCACAAGTGATTTATTGTGGCAACAGTAAGAATCGTATCAGAAGGAAAGGGTTCCAAAATCAGCTATGTTATACAATGTTGTTTTCTTCGCTAAATTCTGCATAACTATTGAAATTTTGTACAGAGAACTCTATAACTATGACTTATCTATCAAGAACTCTGAAAAAAATATATATTTCTGAAAAAGTAGGAGCTCTTATGGGGTTCTTAATTAAGTTACAATTACCTCTTAAACTATTACCTGCACTAAGAAATTCTACTAGGAATTTCGATAGAACTCTTCACGTGGTGTCCAGAACTGACATCAGAACTGTTGTACGAATATATTTATATTTTCTGTAGAGAAAGTGTGTCCCACATTAAATCAATTTTTCACAAACTATTATCGCCATAGAAAAATGTTATTAGGATTTTCGATAGAGCTCTTGGGGTTCTGTTCAGAACTGTCATCAGAACTGTTGTACAAGTTTAATTTTTGCGAAAATTGACAAAAAATGTTTTCGATAGAAACATTTTTTCGAGTATTGTTGTTTTCTTCGCTAAATTCTGCAGAACTATTGAAATTTTGTACAAAGAACTCTAGAACTATGGCATACCTGTCAAGAACTGTGAAAGAAATATACATTTCTGAAAAAAAGGGTGCCAACTTCACAGTAAGTGAAAAGATTTTCTTCTTAAATTGCAATTATCTCGTAAGCTGTTAGCTGCACAAAAAAATGTTACTTGGGTTTTCGATAGAACTCTTGGAGTTCTGTTCAGAACTGTGCTCAGAACTGTTGTACTTATTTACAATTTGCGAAAATTGACGAAGAATGTTTTCGATACGACAATTTTTTCGAATATTGTTTTTGTCGCTAAATTCTGCAGAACTATTGAAATTTTGTACAAAGAACTCTAGAACTATGGCATATCTATCAAGAAATCTGAAAAAAGTATACATTTGTGAAAAAAAGGGTGCCAACTTCACAGTAAGTGAAAAGATTTTCTCTTAAATTGCAATTATCTCGTAAACTATTAGCTGCACAAAAAAATGTTACTTGGATTTTCGAAAGAACTCTTGGAGCTCTGTTCAGAACTGTGCTCAGAACTCTTGTACTTATTTACATTTTGTGGAAATTGTCAGAGAATGTTTTCGATACGAAAATTTTTTCGAGTATTGTTGTTTTCTTCGTTACATTTTGCAGAACTATTGAAATTTTGTGGAAAGAACTCTAGAACTATGGCACATCTAACAAGAACTGTGAAAAAAATGTATATTTCTCGAAAAAGGGGTGCTAACTTCACACGACTGTTTGAACCCACCGTTAACAAATCTAGCAGCCTGCCTCTGAGTTTCTTCAATGTGTTGCTTAAATTTGACCTCGTACGGATCCCAAACACTCCAGCAGTACTCGAGAAATGATCTCACCAAAGTCCTATATGCGGTCTCCTTTACAGGTAAACAAATCTTTCCTAAAATTCTCCCAATTAACCAAAGTTGACCATTCGCCATCCCTACCACACCTCTCACACTCTCATTCCATTCCGTATCGCTCTGCAATGTTACGTGCAGAGATTTAAATGACTTGACTGTCTCAACAGGACACTACTAATGCTGTATGCAAACATTACGCGTTTGTCCGTACTACTCATCTGCTTACTGTACAGCTCAGAGTACCCTAGTACTTGGTTGTGCGATGAGTTTAACACAGATTTTGTTTTTTAATTCTTGTTGTGCATACTGTTATGTAGCAACTCCCATCTACACAACACTGCAAAAAACTAGTATAAAAGAACGCAAACTCCTACCAAAAATAAAAAAAACTAGGAAACAATAAAACACCTGCTCATGTGAACCAGAACTAAGGACTATATGTTATTTCACGACCATTTTAAACTGTACAAAACTTAACTAGGTTATCTGTGAATCTTGGAAACCGTACAACTGGCGGCTTGTATTCTATTCTAGGGAGGAGAGCGCCCATATGACATTTTGTGTGGGGTGGGGATGGGGAAGGGGGGCTACACCTTGGGATATGGAGTATTTGTAATATTTTGGAAGATACATGGCGACTTGTAAATAGCTATAGAAAAAGTTGCAGCTACCGTCCTCCTAAGAAACCCGCGTAATAACGACTTGCAAATAATTTCCAACAAAGAGAAGCACCTGACTACGCAATATTTTTTCTTCTTCCCATGGGAACTGTCTTCTCGCCACGAGAGCCGTCTCGGTGCTGAGTATGGGTCCCCTCATGCAGCTATCAATACAAAGCCGTGTAAGGAGCTACTGTGATAAAAAACGGTGTGCTGCCGGTCCGTCATTTGCCAAAGCATAGCATTCTCCAAATTTCAGAAGTAAACAACACTTGTTAAGAAATAGCGTCAAGCCTAGAGGAGGCACCAGACAAGTGTCGAAACATGCCTCGTTATCGAAAAACGTGGTGTCTCACGGAGGGCTTATTTCTAAAATTCTGTTAATTCTGTCACATATTTCAAACAATACATTTTATTAAACGCTGTTGACCAAAAATGTATCTCCTTAGTTCTTTTCAACTGAATATACATGTTCATTTGTACATATTTAGCATTAATTGATCTAACATTATCTCATAAACAGTATATCAGAGAATGCTTCAAGAGCATTGAAATTTCGTAAACCACACTAAAATCGATAGTTAGGCTCGAAGTGCACATTCTATGTCCAGATTCACACCGACGTGGCTGGTATTAAGCCAATTTTCTTGGCCTACCAATTACTATATTATCTCTTGTTTGGCTTTTTGTTACGGCATACTGCTGTAGGTGTCTCAAAATGAAAATGTCCACTCGAAGTTGACTGAACGGTAGAAACTAATCATTAGTGTAGAATGAACACATCGTTTCAAATAAATTTACTGTATCTGCGGAAAATATTAATAAAAGTCCAATTCTTTAGCAAACACGTAAATCACCTCAACGTAAGAACTTTCAACATCGCAGTGCATCAGCAGTCGTTGGTTAATATATTAGAAAACTAAAAACCCGCCTCGATTGCGAAAAAAAGCACCTAGTATTAAGTGTTAAGCCAGGTTTCGACGTAGATAATGGCACCTTCTTCAGAACAACAATAAAACCCACAAGTGGCTGAGAAGACAACTTGTGCAAACAGCTCATGCCCCGAACCCTCCAGTTGTTGTTCTGAAGAAGGTGTAGTTATCTACACCAAATCCTGGGCTAACACTTAACATTAGGTGCTTTTTTCGCAATCGAGGGTTTTTTTCAGTTTTCTAATATATCACCTCAGTGTTCTGCAAGAAGATTAATGGTTGATTGCTAATAATGTGGCAATTAAACAGAATCAAAAAACTGAAACTATACCCAGGCTGCTTAAACTTTGCACTTGCTGAATGCCGGCTTCGTTTGGTGTGAACATAAACAACGTGCATTGAGTATCGTTTCTACTGTGTGCTTGCACTGTGCTGTGTTTTGATACACTGTGGCTTAGAAAATTAGGATATGCGAAAAAATGTCGTTTGCCTCACAACAATCCTTTGCGCCAAGGTTTGCTGCTAGAGGGCGAAGCACCGGAGTTTCTACACAGAATTGGTGAGTCTTACAAGCAGAAGGAATACCCAAGTACTAATGCACGGCCATCAGTTCCTGCTGAGAAAGTTGTGGAACGAACATCAAAATATCGTGGAATTAGTATAAGAAAAGAAGTAAGCGACAGAGTGTTATTGCAAAAATTCGGAGCCGTCTGGATCAGATTATATATTTTTGGTGACTCTTGGAAAGAAGAAAAAGCAGCCTGACCCTGTAACTGACTTGGATTCTTTCAAGACTGGTGCAGTTATTATGCATATTTACGCATACTACAGCAGGAAAGAGCATCCTACGGCAGCAAAGCTATTAGTGTTGTTAAAAGAAAGTAAGCTTTTCAGGGATGGGAAAACGTAACTGACAATTATGCTGAAAATTTTTCTTAATTTGCTTGGGGTATAAGAAAGGCGGCAAGCACAGGTTGTCCATTGATTATTCTTAACTGTCTTAAAAAATAATATTATCTCAAAGAAATAACACAGATAAATAACTATCAACTATATTCCCTGAGTAACACAAATTCAGAACCATGGGTATGGCATGTCATTAACTACATGGCTTAACACTGTATCTTACTTTTATTGATATTAGCAAACACAAATCACTCCATAGCTATCCAAGCCCCCCCCCCCACCCCCAAAATTCAAGGTAAGGACATTCCTTACCCTTCGCCCCACCCCCACTCCCCACCCACCCTCCCCAGGCTCCTCCATCAGGGGGAAGAGCAAGCTGTTTGAGAGCATGCTAACTACCCTTTCCGGCCATAGGTTTTTAACAACTTTTATTTTTATTGCATTTATATCCCTTTTCTTGCAAAAAGTGGGGGTTGTACAGTCTTACCATTTTAAGTTATTTCTTTAGACTGCTATTACAAATTTTACACACAAATAATACATATAGCTAAAGAAAAGATAGGAACAATGAATTTACATGTGGTACATGTATAGCTAAAGAAAATATTATAAGAATATGGCAAGTAAATAATATTAGACCTTGGGGTTTTTTTCAGGTTCCAGCCTTAGCTGGGACTAATCATTTTTCTTTCCAGTATGGTATCCAAAATGGTCTGCCATGGTGTCTCACAGAGGACTCAGTCTTTGGTGTCTTTTATCTTCTTCAAAGTTGCTAATATTATGGTTCCTTTCTTGCTGCTGTGCCAGCTACCCTTTGTGGTGCATTACTTCACCAGTTATCACTGTTTCGACAATCTTCGCTGTTCGAGCTGGTCCGATTTTATCCTGTCAGGTAGCCCCCGTCATTCGTGTTGTGCAGTTGGCCAACGCCACCTTTATGGCTTTCATATCAGAGTGGTCATTGTGGACGTCCACCTGGGGTGTCAGTGTCTCTCGTGTTGTTGAGAGTGATCTTTAATTTGGGATGCTGTTGTGACACCCATTTTTGCGCGCTGACCTCCATTGATCACGATTCTGCTCGTGCTCGCCAATGGTGGGCCCATCAGTAGGTGGCAAGCCTCCTTCAGTAGGGGTCAGGCTGCTTCCAACTCAGCAGATCGTTTGCTCCTCGCAATGAAATTGTAAACGATTCCCAATGAAGTACATCAACGAATGTGATGATTCTCTTTGTAAATATGTCGAATCCACGTTCACCTATAGTAACTTCCATAACGAACTAGAAATATGTAATTTAAAAGAGGTGTCTTATTTTAACTACGATTTGACAGAAATTTATAAAATCAACAAAAGACTGTTCCCACACCAAAACATGAGAAGTAACATCATTGACAGAAGTGACCCCATCGACTTCAACTACTGCGTATTGTCTCAATAATGTCAGACTGTGCCCAAATACTGATGCTGCATGCTTGAGGAATATGTATATAATACAGCAAAAGACATCAATCATTAAGTGCTTTAAGAATGGCTACAGATTTTTGGGTTATTTAAGATACGTGGGCAGCAAGAGTACATTACGGCAGTGCTCAAAAAATGACTGTATTCCAATCGTGGGATGGTAAGTCCAATATATAAGATTAGTAAATCGAATAGCTTACAATGTATGCATTTAAGGTAGTTTTATTTTTCCTATCAACAAGTGAAGAACTGCTATGGGTACATATCTTGAGTTTCATCCTTTGTGGCCATTATTCTGATGCAGTTTTGAAGTCTTATTTTGACGTGTGTACAAAGATTTTTCTTTGTATTAACGCCTCATTTTCTGAAGAATTGGCTTCTATTCTACATGAAAGTCATAAACATGCAAATCAACAATGGTTAATGTAGTGTATATTTTTGTTAGCTAATAACAGTACTCACTGTAATTTGTACAGTATTGATAGCATATCTACACACTGTACTGTGATCATTACAATTACATTTTTACAGATTTATTATTCAGCTGTGGCAAAGGAAATGCACCGAGAGTAAAGATGAGCAAAATGTGCAATTATAATTGTATTAAACATTACAGTATTGATTGAGACTCACTGTCTGATATTCCAGGTCCAACTTGGTTTGCAGGGACCAAGGGCATTACTAACACCACTGACAAAGTACAGCAAAGGATGTGAAACTTGCGTTGAGGGAGTATCCTGTACAGCTTGCTTCCTGTGTTCAAATACGTGTCTAATACACTTTATTCGTGGGAAAGCAATTTCTAATTAGTCAATTTTTTAATCAGTGATTTTGTAACATTGAAATAAAAAATATCACAAACACGCAAATATGCTAGGAGTGATAATACTACACAGAAAACATAAATATATGGAGCCTGTAATAATTAAATATTATTTTGTGTTTAATGTTTCCTGTGCAAACATGCTGAAATCTGTGAGATATGTAATACAGCAAGGAACACGTGAAAGACAATTGCGCCCCAGTTTCCTTTGGTCAGAACACAATAAAAAATGAAACCGACATTTCTCTCGGCCAGTGGTCTTGCTGCAGCGGCAACACCAGTTCCCGTCAGATCACCGATGTTAAGCGCTGTCGGGCTCGGCTAGCACTCGGATGGGTCAGTATCCGGGTCTGCCGAGTGCTGTTGGCAAACGAGGTGCACTCAGCCCTTGTGAGGCGTATTGAGAAGCTGCTCGACTGAGAAGTAGCAAAACTGGTCACGAAAGCTGCCAACGACTGGGAGAGCTGTGTGCTGACCACATTCCCCTCTGTATCTGCACCTGGTAATGCCTAAGGGCTGAGGGGTGACGCAGCAGCCAGTCAGTACCGTTGGGCCTTCAAGGGCGGCTCAGATTTTTTTTTGTTTTTTTAAATACTTTCTTGTACATGCTGGAGCCATGTTATAAGTGGGTCTACACCCACTGACTATTATATCAAACGTTTGTTGATAGTAAATATTGGATCTGAGAATAGTTAATGGAAGATAATAATGATACTAATGATATTTAATACCCTTTAGAAGCAGTTCTGACAATTTGTACTGATGCACAAATCCATGAGGATATCACACTTAAAAGCATTGAATGTAACTGTAATTAATTTATTCGGGAAACTTGGAAACATTTTGTTATAAGGCACAGCTTCCAATAACATTTTGTTATGAGGTACAACTTCCATCCATTTGAATCTGCTTACAGTAGTGAAACGCTAGGTTGCACCTCTGTAATTTTTATCCCACCCACTTCCCTGCAGTACCAAATTGACTTGACGATTCCTCGATGCCTCGGGATGTGTCCTAACAGTCAGTCCCATTTTTTAGTTGTGCCATTAAGTTCTCTTCTTACCAGATTTATTCAGTGCCACCTATTTAGTTATCCGGTATACCCACACAATCTTCACCATTCTTCTGTAACCCTACATTTCAGACGCTTTATTCTTATGCAAATTAATTTTCAGGTTGTGTAAAGACCTACTTTATCACCCTAAATGAACACCGACCTTAACAAGACTGAATACGTGTTTTGTTGTGATGACTGATCTGTAGTGTAACCAGAGGATTAGGTTAGGGTGGCTAGGTGACAGTTAAGTCACTTGTGGCCAAGCTGAAGTGTGAAAGCAGTGTGCTAAGAGTAAAGTATTGTCCCATACCTGTGCAGATAGTATTGTATGGGTGGGTACAGTGGAAGTGGTGGGGGTTTCGCTGAGTGTGAGCACTATCTGGCAGGGGGGATTCACTTCAATGCAAAGCAGAACTCCTAAGCTACATTTAGTGAGTCTGCAAAAGATCTCAAGGACATCTCATAACTGACTGAAGTGGCTAATAAGGAAAATCACTCCATTAACAATTAATGCAACTGCTGATAGTGTGCTAAGCACACTGCTCAGCAGATTACTGCATACTAAGATGGTCACCCCCTCGTAACAAAAAGGTAGTCACACCTGGGGCAGTGTGGCTGCCAAGCTATTTTGAGCTAGATGTAACATATTGATCTGTAGAACAGCATGATGTCTATGTTCATGCCGTATTTAGTGCACTTTTTGTTATAAACATGAACCTTAAGGTAAATTCAGAAAGCACATACGGGTTAACAAACAAGTATCTTTTTTAAGTGCATGACATACATTGTATGTATTCTAAAAAAAAATAAAAAAATAAAAAGCATGTCATACTGTCATTTAACCACATACATTGTACGTAATCTAGTTTATTTCGTGATAAATAGTTGAGGAGATCTAACTGGTACATGACTTCAGTATATCACTGTTTGTTTATCTTCCATGCAATGACTAAAAATTTAAATATTACATTTTTTGGTCATGTTTTCATATTTATTGTTACTGCTACAAATTCATTGAAAAATCCATGAAGAAGGAAACAATTACAGTCCTTTCATTGGACAGTATTACAAATGTTCAATTACATTAGTAGGACGTTGCAGAAAACAAATACGCAGAATTTGGATGAATACAAAGAAGTCATTGTATGAGAGTCTGCCAGAACAAGAAGGAAACGGTGATCTTTTTATGGGTGGTTCTGAGCAAATTACTTTGCTGGGAGCATCTGGATTCAATGCATTCCAGGAGCTAGCTGCTGCTGTTTGTATGCAATGTCCTTATAACAGAAGACTATGTATAAAGTGGAGACAATGATGTGCTGCTGTCTGTCTTTACCCCTTTGTGGCGATGACTCACAAGTACTCTTATATATAAATGTCAGGTCATTAAAAAATAAAATTGGTATTCTTAGTATTCCGTTAGGTGTAAACAAGAAGACTACATTATGTGTTAATAAACACTGGCTCAGTGAAGATGAGCTACAGCTGTACATATCACAGGGGACGGTCCTGGCATACTGTGGCACCCACCACTTGCTCTAATTACACCCCAACTACTATCAATAATTTTTTCTCTCCTTTCTGTCTCCGGGTGTCTTTTGGTTCTGATTTTCAGTAATATTTGTATGTGATGTAGGCATAAATCTGCCCATTTGTTATTTAGTTCAGGTTTCATTGTTACCGTTGTAGTCTCAGTGTCTGACAGCAAAAATACAATTAGTTTTGCTTAAAACTGTGTTAATTAAAGTTTATGTCTGATTAAAAATTTTACTAAAGTAAATAGCAGTGAAAATATTTTGAGGTAATAAATAGATTTGGTAGCATTCCTACTTTTCATTAACATAGTTAAAATTTTGTGGAAAAATTTAACTTACAAGATAATCATCATTAAAGTTTAGAAGTAGACACATTTTACATTGCAAATTTTGACTCTGTGCTTATTAGATTTCATCTCCGAGTGCTGCACTTCTGTTACTCCAATTTTTATGCATACGGTGTCTTACTTCATTAACTGATTAGTTATGAAAATTGTGTAATCTGCCACGATGTGCAGTATTGCGCTCGTACCCGTAAATGGATTAGTGCCAACGAAGATGCGTAAAATGATTCCACATACTGTTCCAAAGTCCAAGATCACTGCACTTTTTACTCACCAAATTATTGTTAGTAATTATAGTCTATACTGAGTAGTATATTTTTTTCACATGACGTTACGAAATTGGTCATCATCCAACAATTGGACCTTGAAGTCAATATATGAAAAGTGAATCCAAAATTGTGCTGGTGTGTACATTTTCGAGCAAACACCATCGTGAACTCATTAAGATTTTCCACTTTATGACTTCAGAATGGTGTGCTACTGAAGAGGCATCATAGAAGAGACTACATAATTGTCCCATGGAGCTTATCCTGTAATAGATGCAAAACCTGACCCATATCACAACACACTCCAGTCCTGTCCCTGACATCTCCCATCCCATGGAAGGCAGGCACAAATGTGAAAGCAGTCATGTGATATACCCAGTTATCTGCAGCCACTGTCTGTCACACTACACGGTCATGTCCACTGCCAAGTTGTGTCTCCAAATGAATGGCCAATGCCAAACTGGCCGAGAGACAGCCGGATCACCCATTTGCCGAGCATGCCACCCGACACGATATGCTCGAATTCAGTGACTTCTTCACTGACTGGTTTCTTTCCACCCACACCACCGCCCTCATCTTAACCTTCCCTACTCCCACTGAGATTCTCCGGTCCTACACAACCTTCTACCCCACCGGCACACTGGCAATATGTTTTTCCCTTCTCTACTTTACTCCACTTCCCCCACAGCCCCAGCATAGCCTGCAGGTGCTGCAACTAGCAGCTCACTATCCTGTCTCTACTATGTCCCAGCATCCTCCCTCTCTCTCTCTCTCTCTCTCTCTCTCTCTCTCTCTCTCTCTCTCTCTCTCTCTCTCTCTCGCCTGCTCAGTTTCCTTTTTCCATTTTCTAGATTCGCCAATGACTCTAAAATATTGTTGTTCACATTTCACAAGTGGGATTTCAAAATGTTTACACAAACAATTTTTGTAAGTTCTACCTAAGTACATAAAATGCACATAATTTGATTTTCATTGTAAGTGTCAATCACTCATAGTGATATCTGAAACTGAGATCATGATTTAATGTATAGTTTACTGCAATAGGTGTGCAACTGGTGCCACTTGCAGAATAGTAAGATTCAGTTTTTGGATTCTGCTATCTCTCAATTGTACAATCACAGTTCTTTTATTTTGGACTATGCAGTACAGTATTGAGAAGTTCACAATCCATGTTGCTTATTCACTATCTGTATAAATTTCAGTTACTGCTCTTAAAATATCTTGGCAGGCTGTTCTACCACTTGCGTTCATTCATAAATTTTTGTTTGTCTGAAGTAATGGTATTGTGATCAGATATCTTATTACACATATTTGATTAATCTTAATGATACATGGAAAATAAAAAGTAACTGTGAAAGTAAATACCTTTTTTATGTTTTCTTGTATCATGTCCTGACACGAAGTCCTTCCTACACAACATTATACCTACTTAACCCAGAGTCCTTTTTTGTAACTCTTTGTCTTAAGTACATATCACAAAATATTTATGCTGGATGGCATCTTTGTGGATGTAGATCAGCTGCAACCGTTACTGCTCTCATTTACAACAGCAGTGTTCTGTTACTGTGTGTACTAATCCATAGAAATACTATTATTAGAACATGCTACCATTTTGTCAAAAGGAAGGAATTACGATTGATCCAAGTGCTATAATGCTTATCCCTGAATTAATTAAAATTTTGGTGATTAACACAAATTGAATTCAATATTATTCATCTGAGAAAGATAACTTTAATCCAGAACGTTATGCAAATGCAGTGAAAGGTTTCATGTACTTTTTTATTTATTCTGTTTAGCCTTCAGCGGTATAACACTATTTAGCCAAGGTTCCCTGTACTTGGAATGTGTTTATTGTTTATGGATTCATCGCCTCAACAAACTCATTGCATTAGTATGTAGACTATTCCATAATTTAATTGTAAGATATGCATATTAACACTATGTATAGGCATCTATCCCCCATTTGAAATTTTAGTTTTCCTTAATTTCCCTGATGAAATTATAATTGACTTAACAGTAACTCTTACAGGCATATCTTGTATATGAAGAATAGAAATATTTACAAAATGGACTCATTCGTCATACGATTTGTTTACTTCACTAAATGGAAACAAACACTTCAAGTGTCAATGAGCACTCTGTATAGTATAGCATTTAGTATTGCAGTTCTGGGCAACCTGTTTTTCCAGTTGGAAAGGAAGTTGCTACGGGCCTTTCTGGATACAGAAAATGTTCGACTGCTGCCCTGGCCAGCACATTCTCCAGGTCTCTCACCAATTGAAAACGTCTGTTCAATGGCGACCGAGCACCTGGCTCGTCACAATACGCCAGTCACTACTCTCGATGAACTGTGATATACTGTTGAAGCTGCATGGGCAGCTGTAGCTGTACACGCCATCCGAGCTCTGTCTGACTCAATGCCCAGGCATATCGAGGCCGTTATTACGGCTAGAGGTGGTCGTTCTGGGTACTGATTTCTCTGGATGTATGCACGCAAATTGCTTGAAAATGTAATCAAAAAATGGCTCTGAGCACTATGGGAGAAAATGTAATCACATGTCAGTTCTAGTATAATATATTTGTCCAATGAGTGCTCGTTTATCATCTGCATTTCTTCTTGGTGCAGCAATTTCAATGGCCAGTAGTGTATGTGCCTCCCAGAACGTGAATGTATGTAACATTTCTTATTCTCTCTCCAACAATTTTGCGTTGCGTTTTTCGTCTCTTAAAAATCGGTTCAGTACAAAGCCTGTTGCTGTGTTACTACTGCAGTTCAACGCTGCATCAACTTATCTCGACGAGAACAATAACAAACATTGATCTTTCTGCCCGCCAAAAATTTCGTCTTCAAAGATAATACTCACGACGCCTTCTACCGGATGTGGTAACTCCTGTGAACAACGTCACTTCCCGTGTTTTATTGCCGCCAGCCTTGTCAAAGACTCTACGTCTACGTTGATGTACATACGCCGGAAGCTACTGTACAGGGTGTAGCATGGGGTACCCTGTACCACTACTAGCCATGTCCTTCCCTCTGTTCCACTCACAAATGGAATGAAGGAAGAGCGGCTGTCTACATGCCTTTGTACGAGCCCTAACGTCTCTAATCTTATCCTCGTGCTCCTTATGGGAAATGTATGTGGGCAGAACTAGAATCTTTCGGCAGTCAGCCTCAAGTGCCGGTGCTTAAATTTTCTCAATGGTGCTCTCAAAAAGAACATCACCTTTTGTCCAGTTAGTCCTATTTGCTTTCCTGAAGCATCTGCACAACACTTGCACGTCGTTCGAACCCATCGGTAACAAACCTAGCAGCCCGCCTCCGAGTTGCTCAGAAGTCTTCCTTTAACCTGACCTCGTACGGATCCCAAACACTCGAGCAGTACTCGAGAACTGGTCTCCTTTACAGATGAACCACATTTTCCTAAAATTCTCCCAGTTAACCAAAGTCGTCGATTCGCCTTCCCACCTACAGTTCACACACGCTCGTTCCATTCCATACTGCCTTATGCCCAGATATTTAAAGGACTGTGTCAAGCGGAACACTATTAATTCTGTGTCTGAACATTAAGGGTTTCTTCTTCCTATTCATCGCCTAATCTACTGCTCAGGGTACGCTGACTTCAACATAGGCTTTTTTTTTGTAATTCTTACTGTGCAGTACTGTTATGTAGCAATTCCCATCAGGTTCATGTCTATGCAACGCTACAGAAAGCTAGTAAGAAGGATTACGAATTTCTAGCAAAAATTAAAAATGTAATAAGGCAGTTGTTCATGTATACCAGATCTAAGGATAATAAGTTATTTATGACAGATTGGCAGGGAGGGGGCTAGACGTTGGCATATGAGAGTATTATTGATATCTTCGAAGATAAATGACGACTTGTAAGTAGTCATAAACGGTTCCAGTTACTGCTGTGTTAATAAACCTGCACAATACCGACTTTTAGATCATTTTCATGACAGAAATTCACCTGACTACGCTATGTCCCCCCCTTCCCCCCTTCACCGTATTTCAGTTCCCCATCGGGGTGGGCTGGCAGCATCATATGCGCTGCTCTTCAGCTGAAAGACATAGAACAAACAATAGAAGACATTTAAAGAAACAAAGGAGAAAACATGGTGAACATAGATATAAAAAAGGGGGAACATCATGGAAGACAATAGACAAAAAAGGGGCGACTGTAAAATGGAGATAAAAACCGTAAAAGAATAGCGCACACAAAAAAACCACACACTGAGACATTTAAAAGAACACAAGGCACCATATGACCAGCGCATAGTGGATCCCCCCCCTTTTTTTTCTTTATTGATTTTCAATTCCCCCCCAAGGGGGTGGGCTGGCAGCAGCTTACTACGTTGCTCTACAGCCTACAGACTTTTTTTAAATAAAGGAAGAAGAATGAAACAAGGAAAAACAGGTGATAAAATGGTGATTTAAAGTGTAAAATGGCGTAAAATTGCGGAAAGTTAAAACAGAAAGCAAAAGGGGTTGGTAATGTAGATAAAATACACAGGAATCAGACAAGTAACATAGTAGACACACAATTAAAAAACATGGCGACAGTCTGGTTTCTGTTCGCAAGAGATAAAAGGCACACGCAGCGACAGTATGATAGCCGTTTGCAACAAGTCCAAAAAAAACACAACACGGAACACTCACTGTAAAACACGCACTGTAGAACACTCACTGTAGAACACTGCACGAAAGTGGCAGCACAAAGACGACACTCCCGAGCCAAAGGCAGATGGGGGGGGGGGGGACCTGCAGGAGGGGGAAAAACAAGGAGGGAGGAGAGGAAAAAAAACGAAAAGGGGGGGAGGGGGAACCAACGAGGGAGAGAACTAATAAAGGGGGAGAAGGGCAGACGCGAGAGGGAAGGAGAGGAGGCAGAGGAGGGAAATGTAAAAGGATGCGGGAAGGAGAAGGGGGCAAAGAGAGGGGAGGTGGGGAAGAAACAGGAGGGAAGGGGGATGGATCCCTTTTTTTTTTTTTTTCCTTTATTGTAATTTTCATCACCTCATACAAGGTGGGCTGGCAGCAGCTTAATACGCTGCTCTTCAGGCTTATGGGGTACAATAATATGAGATAGGTGACACAGACAATACAAAAAATAGCGGGCAAAGAAAGTAGTTACAAGAAACAAAAAACAAGAAGCCGTTCACGTTGGACGATAAAAACACTAACACTTGTTGACACGGCGCACAAAACACGGAGAACTGCGACGGCACATGTGAACAGGTGAGTTGTAACCGCACGAAACACAAAACGAAGCACACACACTAGACATGGATGGCGATGATCTCCGGCGCGCGAATGTTCACTATGCGTGTGCGAGTCCAGGGACCTGCCAAGAGAGGAGGAGGAGGAAGGGGAGTGGGAGAGGGAGAGGGGAGAGCAGAGATGCCACGGGCAGGGGAGAAAGGGGGGAGGGAGGAAGGGGGAGAGGAAGCCCGGGGGGAAGAGGGGTGGAGAGAGGGGACAGGGGAAGAGGAAAGAGAAGGGGAGGGAAGGGAAGAGAAGGGAGGGAGGGAGGGTGCCTAAAGGAAAGAACACCGGAAGTGGGGGGTGGGGCAGGGTCAAAGTTGATAGGAGGGGTAGATGGAGGGGAGGAGGACATCATCAGGGAGGGGGAGCTGGCGGAAGCCACCTTGGGAGAGAGTAAGGAGGGTGGAGAGATGGAGACCAGGTGGGACGTGGGAATACAGGCGCGGCAGCGGGCGGGGGTGGGAGAGGATCGGGGATACGAGCGGGTGAGGAGGATCGAGTCTACGGGAGGTGTACAGGATCCGTATCCTTTCAAGGAAAAGGAGGAGGTGGGGGAAGGGGATGAGATCATACAGGACCCGCGTGGGGGAGGGGAGATGGATGCGATAGGCAAGGCGGAGAGCATGGCGTTCAAGGATTTAGAGGGATTTATAAAAGGTAGGGTGGGCGGAGATCCAGGCTGGATGGGCATAACAAAGGATAGGGCGGATGAGGGATTTATAGGTATGGAGGATTGTGGAAGGGTCCAGACCCCACGTACGGCCGGAAAGGAGCTTGAGGAGATGGAGTCGGGAACGTGCCTTGGCTTGGATTGTACGGAGATGGGGAGTCCAGGAGAGGCGACGGTCGAGGGTGACGCCAAGGTACTTAAGGGTGGGAGTGAGGGTGATGGGACAGCCATAGACGGTGAGATAGAAATCAAGGAGGCGGAAGGAAGGGGTGGTTTTGCCCACAATGATCGCCTGGGTTTTCGAAGGATTGACCTTGAGCAACCACTGGTTACACCAAGCGGTGAATCGGTCAAGATGGAATTGGAGAAGGCGTTGGGAGCGTTGCAGGGTGGGGGCAAGTGCAAGGAAGGCAGTGTCATCGGCAAACTGGAGAAGGTGGACGGGGGTGGTGACGGCGGCGGCATGTCCGCCGTGTACAAAAGATACAGGAGGGGGGAGAGGACGGAGCCTTGGGGCACACCGGCGGAGGGGAAAAAGGTGTAGGAATCTGTGTTATGGATGGTGACATAGGAAGGATGGCGGGAGATGAGGGGGCAGGGACAGGCGGGGAGACATCCATGGCATCATGGGTGGGGGAAGGAGGACGAAGCGGAGCCTTTTTGGAAGCAGAGGGAGCAGGGGTGCCACTGGGGCGCTTGACGGCGGTGGAGGAGGTGTGGGGGATGGGAACAACGGGGATGTGGTGGGGAGGGGCAGGTCCCGGGGCCGGAGTCGGCGCCGGAGATGGTGACGGTGACGGTGAAGGCGGAGGCGACGGCGACGATGACGAGGACGGTGGCAGTGGCGGCGGTGATGGCGAAGGTGACGGGGAGAGCTGGGCGTGGACAGTGGCCCGACGGGCCACCACCCGAGCCGGAGCTGCAGTGACAGGCTGGGGGAGTGGGGGGAAAGGATCAGAACGAGAGGAGCGAGAGGAAGAAGCGGGAGAGGGGGCGACAAAGATAGAGGGTGAAGGGAGAGTGAGGAGAGGTGGGATGGAAGGAGGGGGGTGGGACTGGGCACAACAAGTTATAGTGGTGGAGGCGGCGGAAGGGGATGTATATACGATGGCGGTGGTGGTAGTAGTGACGGTGGTGCTGGGGGCGGACATGACGACAGGAAGAAAAAACGCACAGCACGAAAAGGAAAGGACACAAACGGGGAACAGGCGAAGACGCAGACGGACGAAGACCAGGGTCGGACGACCAGGGCGGACGGCGGCGGCGGCGAGCACCGGCTGGCGGCGGCGGCGGCGGCGGCGAGCACCGGCTGGCGGCGACGGCGGTGGCGAACAGACGGACGGACAGCAGGCGGCGTCGGCGGCGAACAGACGGACGCACGGACAGCAGGCAGCAGCGGAGACGGACAGCGAGCAGGCAGGCGGACGGACGGACGGACGGACGGACGAACAGCTACAACAGTAAGCGGCGGGCAGACAGGTAGACAAACAGACAGACGAACACAATCTTCGAAAGCGGAGATTCCAACCAGAGAGTAGCCCAGGCTTTGGAATCAGGCGCCTTCGAATGAGGGGATCCAACCCTCTGATGGGTCCCCCTTTTTTCTTTTTTTTTTTCTTTATTGTTAATTTAAAACCCGTACAAACAGGCAGGCCGTCAGCAGCATGGTACGCCGCTCTTCAGCCGTAGAGGAGATAAAGAAAGAACAGAAAGAATACACAAATGTGACACAACGGTGGGTAATAAAACAGTAGACACATAAAGACAAACACGGAGCCGTCCACACTCGACGATAATTCACTACAAACTGTTGTCACGACGCACTAACACTGAAGATGGCGATGGCACAGGTGAACGATGGAGTATGACGGGAACACTGAACACGAAACACGACGGCACTCACGAGACACTGATGGCGATGATCTCCAGCGCGCGAATGTCCACTCAGCATGTACGAGTCCGGGGACCTGCCAAGAGAGAAGGTGGAGGAGGAGGAATGGGAAATGGGAGAGGGGAGAGCAGAGATGCCATGGGCAAAGGAGAGAGGGGGAGGGAGGAAGGGGGAGGGAAGCCCGGAGGAGAGGGTAGGAGGGAGGGAGGAAAGGAAAGAGAAGGGAAGGGAAAGGGGGGAGGGAGGGTGCCTGAAGGAAAGGACACAGGAGGTGGGGGGGAGAATCAAAGTTGATAGGAGGGGTAGATGCAGGGGAGGAGGACATCATCAGGGAGGGGGAGCTGGCGGAAGCCACCTTGGGAGAGGGTAAGGAGGGTGGAGAGATGGAGACCGGGTGGGACGTGGGAATACAGGCGCGGCAGCGGGCGGGGGTGGGAGAGGATCGGGGACACGAGCGGGTGAGGAGGATCAAGTTTACGGGAGGTGTACGGGATCCGTATCCTTTCAAGGAAAAGGAGGAGGTGGGGGAAGGGGATGAGATCATACAGGATCCGTGTGGGGGAGGGGAGACGGATGCGATAGGCGAGGCGGAGAGCATGGCGTTCAAGGATTTGGAGGGATTTATAAAAGGTAGGGGGAGTGGAGATCCATGCAGGATGGGCATAACAAAGGATAGGGCGGATGAGGGATTTATAGGTGTGGAGGATGGTGGAGGGGTCCAGACCCCACGTACGGCCGGAAAGGAGCTTGAGGAGACGGAGTCGGGAACGTGCCTTGGCTTGGATCGTCTGGAGATGGGGAGCCCAGGAGAGGCGACGGTTGAGGGTGACGCCAAGATACTTAAGGGTGGGAGTGAGGGCGATAGGACGGCCATAGACGGTGAGATAGAAATCAAGGAGGCGGAAGGAAGGGGTGGTTTTTCCTACAATGATCGCCTGGGTTTTGGAGGGATTGACCTTGAGCAACCACTGGTTGCACCAAGCGGTGAACCGGTCAAGATGGGATTGGAGAAGGCGTTGGGAGCGTTGCAGGGTGGGGGCAAGGGCGAGGAAGGCGGTGTCATCGGCGTACTGGAGGAGGTGGACGGGGGGCGACGGCGGCGGCATGTCCGCCGTGTACAAAAGGTACAGAAGGGGGGAGAGGACGGAGCCTTGGGGCACACCGGCGGAGGGGAAAAAGGTGTAGGAATCTGTGTTATGGATGGTGACATAGGAAGGATGGCGGGAGAGAAAGGAACCGATCAGACGGACGTAGTTAATGGGAAGGGCAAAGGTTTGGAGCTTGAAGAGGAGACCGGAATGCCAGACGCGGTCATAAGCGCGTTCGAGGTCAAGGGAGAGGAAGATTGCGGAGCGACGGGAATTAAGCTGTTCGGAAAGGAGATGAGTGAGGTGAAGGAGAAGATCGTCGGAAGAGAAGGATGGCCGAAAGCCACACTGGGTGACGGGAAGGAGGCGGTGCTGGCGGAGATGCCGTTGGATGCGGCGGGTGAGGATAGATTCCAGGACCTTGCTGAAGACCGAGGTAAGGCTGATGGGACGGTAGGAGGAGACGGCGGACGGCGGTTTGCCAGGTTTAAGGAACATGAGGATACGGGAGGTTTTCCACAGGTCGGGGTAGTAACCGGTGGACAGGACTACATTGTAGAGCCTGGCCAGGGTGGAGAGGAAAGAGACAGGAGCTTCACGAAGGTGACGGTAGGTGGCACGATCGTGACCAGGAGCGGTGTTGCGTTGTGTGCGGAGTGTATCAATGAGATCCTGTGTAGTGATAGGGGCATTGAGTTCCGTGTGTGTAATGTTGTCCAAGTACTGGAAACCAGGAGCGAGGGGAGGGACAGAGGTGTCAGTTCGATCGCGGATATCCGGGAAGAGGGAGTAATCGAACTGGGGTTCGTCGGGGATGGAGAAAACATCGGAGAGGTAGGTGGCAAAGTGATTGGCCTTACTAAGGGTGTCAGGGAAGGGGTGATCATCGTGGAGAAGAGGATAGTAGGGGGAGGGTTTAGTTCCGGTAAGGCGACGGAAGGCCTACCAGAACTTGGACGAGTTGATTGGTAGGTTTGCATTTAAACGGGTGCATGTCTGTCGCCAGTCCCGGCGTTTCTTAGCCGCGAGCAAATTACGAACGTGTCGCTGGAGTTGCCGGTGGCGTCGTAGTGTGTCCGGGTCACGCGTGCGGAGGAAGGCACGGTATAGACGACAGAATTCACGGAGGAGGAGGACGGCCTGTGGGGGTAAGGTAGGACGGTGGGGGTGGACGGCGACAGTAGGGACGTGGGCCTCCACGGCCTCAGACAAGGTCTGCTGGAGAAAGGAGGCGGCATGGGTGACATCGTCAGGGTGGTGGTAGGTGAGAGGGTGGCTATCGACCTGGGTGGAAAGGGTATCCCGGTAGGCATTCCAGTCGGCTCGGGAATAGTCGTGGACATACTTAGGGGGAGGGTCTGGATCCCCCTCTATGGGTATCGATATAAAGCCATGTGAGGAGCTACAATGGTAAAAAAAAACGTGTGCTGCCAGTCCGTATTTTGCCAAGGAATCGCATTCTGTAAATTTCACCTCAGCTCTGCGCATGCGCGTGGAACCGCCGGCGACTGCTTAAACAAACCTAAAACCGTACGCCGCCAATAACTCGTTTTCGGCCAATCACGAACCGTAGACGGCGATAAGAGACGGGGCTGAAAGGATCACCACATTATCTGAGGCAACGTCTTCGGCTGACATCTGTTGGCAACACCGAACAACACTACAGTATTGAAGCGCTACATATTTTACTTCGAATCGACAAGTTTAACACGAAAACATTCGAATTAACATACATTTTTGCAGGTATATCACTTGCTTATTTGTAGTTTGCTATCAAAATAGCAATAAGCGCCCACGTATTTTTATTATCTGTGAACAATATACTTCATACCCACAAAGTTTCTTGGTAAGATGTGCTCTAAATACGGTAACTTGCGCACATGTGTTCAATTCGAGGGTTGGATTCCCTCTCTTCTTCATCGAAGAGTTTCACTGCCTGGGCTACTCTCAGGGTGCGCCTTCGACGTGGAAGATCCTTGCCGTGTCGTCTGTTTGCCGCCGCCGCCGCCGCTTGGTCGCCGCCTTCCGGTCCTTGCCGCCGCCGCCGCCTGCCGGGGCTCGTCGCCCGTCGCCCCCGCCTGGTCGCCGCCTGCCGGGGCTCGCCGCCCCCGCCTGGTCGCCGCCTGCCGGTGCCCGCCGCCGCCGCCTGCCGGTGCTCGCCGCCGCCGCCGCCGCCGCCGCCGGTGCCCGCCGCCGCCGCCGCCGCCATCCGGTGTAGCCTGGTCGCCACCATCGCCGCCGTCCTGACCCTGGTCTACGGCCGTCTTCGTCTTCATCCGTCTTCGTCTTTGTCTGTCCCCGGTTTCTGTCCTCTCCTCTTCGTTCTGTTCGTTCTTGTTTCTCTCTCCCGTCATGTCCGCCCCCACCACCACTGTCACTACTACCACCACCGCCATTGTCTATACCTCCCCTTCCGCCGCCTCCACCACTATAACTTGGTGTGCCCAGTCCCACCTCCCTCCTTCCATTCCACCTCTCCTCACTGTCCCTTCACCCTCTATCTTTGTCGCCCCCTCTCCCGCTTCTTCCTCCCGCTCCACTCGTTCTGATCCCTTCCCCCCACTCCCCCAGCCTGTCACTGCAGCTCCAGCTCGGGTGGTGGCCCGTCGGGCCACTGCCCACGCCCAGCTCTCCCCGTCACCTTCGCCATCACCGCCGCCTCTGCCGCCGTCATCGTCATCGTCGCCTTCACCGTCACCGTCACCATCTCCGGCGCCGACTCCGGCCCCGGGACCTGCCCCTCCCCGCCACATTCCCGTTGTTCCCATCCCCCACACCTCCTCCACCGCCGTCAAGCGCCACGGTGGCACCCCTGCTTCCTCTGCTTCCAAAAAGGCTGCACCTCGTCCTCCTTCCCCCACCCTTGATGCCATGGAAGTCTCCCCGCCTGTCCCTGCCCCCTCATCCTCCTCCTCTCTCCCTTCCTCCTACCGCTACCTCCTCTCCCGTCCTGATCCCTCTCTCCTTGAAGCCCGGAACCTCACCCTCTTCCTTCGCCAGCATTGTCCTGGTGCCCCCATCTCCCTCCTCACTCCTCGCCGAGATTCTGTTCTCATCTCCTCCCCCAGCCCAACCCTCCATACTGACATCCTCTCCCGTCTCCCCATCACCCGTTTTGGTCCCAACGCCTCCCTTACCCCTGCTCCTTCTCCATCTCCTACCCGCCAACCCCAACCCCCGCGTCGCCCGCCGACCCTCACCGCCGTGATCACGCGGCTCAGTCCGTCGATCACGGAGGAGGAGGTGTTGGCGGAGCTCCAGGCCCATCCCACGCTGGAGGTGCGGGCGGTCCGCCGCATTTTCAACTCGGCCGGCCCCACCCGCCTTATGCGGGTTTTCTCTGAGGACGCCCCCTCCATTGACCGTCTCCTGAAGGAGGGTGCCCTCCTCTTCCACCAGCGGTACAAGGTCGACCCTTCCCGTTCCCCTCCTCAATCCCTGCGCTGCCAGAGGTGTCTGCGCTATAATGCGCACCCCACAGCTGAGTGCCGCGAGGCCCCCACCTGCCCGCATTGTCGGCAGGCGCACTTCCTCCGGCAGTGCCCTAACCTCCAATCCCCTCCCTCCTGTAATACCTGCAATCTCCCTCATCCCACCTACTCCCAAAAGTGTAAAGCCCGACCCCCTCCAACCACTCCTGAACTCACCGTACCTGTCCGTCCTCTGGACGCCCCCACCCCTCCTGGCAATTCCCTTCGTCCCCCACCCACCGCTGAGGACATCATCAGGTTCCTCACCATCGTCCTCCAGAATGTTCATCCCTTTCAGCGCCCTCACACCCTCCAGCAGATCTCCCTTGCTGCCCGTTCCATCTTCCAACTCAAGATGTACGCCACCTACTCCAACAACCAGGCCCATTTCACCTTCTCCCGTCTTGACACCCTCGTTTAAATCCCAGTCATGGCGCGACAGCAACGTATCCTTTTCAACAACATACGCTCCCTTCCCGCCAACAAAAACCTGTTCCTGCACACCCTTGCCACCCACCGCGTGGATGCCTTCCTCCTCAATGAAACCTTCCTGCAACCCCACCACACAGTCCACACTTCGCCCTACCTCCTCCACCGCTCCGATAATCCCCTCCCGATTGCGCGTGGCGGAGTTGCCATTGGTCACCACCGCCAGATCCCCGTTCGGCTCCAACCTCTCCTTCCCGACCCCACCGAACACCTGATCCTTAGTCTCTTCTTCCCCGGCCTTACCGTTACCTGCGCCACCATCTATGTCCGCCCCAACGCTCCTATTCCCTTCGACTTCCTCTCCCACGTCGATCGTACCTTTTCCTCCTACGTGATCGCCGCCGACCTCAACATCCATAGTCGTTCCGCTGCCCAGTTACGGCGATGGCATCGGTTCCTCTCCACCCTTCAAGGTGACCTCGTCCCCATCCCCCGGCATACCCGTCCTGAATCCAACTCCACTCCTGATGTTATCCTCTCCTCCCCCAACCTCCTTGGCCGCATCACGGTGGATGTCCTGGAGCCTATTGGTAGCGACCATCTCCCTGTCCTCCTCACCGTTTCAGACGGTCGTCGCCCTCGCCCCGACCCTCGTACTGACCCTCCCCCTAAGTATGTCCACGACTATTCCCGAGCCGACTGGAATGCCTACCGGGATACCCTTTCCACCCAGGTCGATAGCCACCCTCTCACCTACCACCACCCTGACGATGTCACCCATGCCCCCTCCTTTCTCCAGCGGACCTTGTCTGAGGCCGTGGAGGCCCACGTTCCTACTGTCGCCATCCACCCCCACCGTCCTACCTTACCCCCACAGGCCGTTCTCCTCCTCCGTGAATCCCGTCGTCTCTACCGTGCCTTCCTCCGCACGCGTGACCCGGACACACTACGACGCCACCGGCAACTCCAGCGACACGTTCGTAATTTGCTCGCGGCTAAGAAACGCCGGGACTGGCGACAGACATGCACCCGTTTAAATGCAACCCTACCAATCAACTCGTCCAAGTTCTGGTCGGCCTTCCGTCGCCTTACCGGAACTAAACCCTCCCCCTATCATCCTCTTCTCCATGATGATCACCCTTTCCCTGACTCCCTTAGTAAGGCCAATCACTTTGCCTCCTACCTCTCCGATGTATTTTCCGTCCCCGATGATCCCCAGTTCGATTCCTCCCTCTTCCCAGATATCCGCGATCGAACTGACACCTCTTCCCCTCCCCTCACTCCTGGCTTCCAGTACTTGGACAACATTACACACACGGAACTCAATGCCCCTATCACTACACAGGATCTCATTGCTACACTCCGCACAAAACGCAACACCGCTCCTGGTCACGATCGTGCCACCTACCGTCACCTTCGTGAAGCTCCTGTCTCTTTCCTCTCCACCCTGGCCAGGCTCTACAATGTAGTCCTGTCCACCGGTTACTACCCCGACCTGTGGAAAACCTCCCGTATCCTCATGTTCCTTAAACCTGGCAAACCGCCGTCCGCCGTCTCCTCCTACCGTCCCATCAGCCTTACCTCGGTCTTCAGCAAGGTCCTAGAATCTATCCTCACCCGCCGCATCCACCAGCATCTCCGCCAGCACCGCCTCCTTCCCGTCACCCAGTGTGGCTTTCGGCCATCCTTCTCTTCCGACGATCTTCTCCTTCACCTCACTCATCTCCTTTCCGAACAGCTTAATTCCCGTCGCTCCGCCATCTTCCTCTCACTTGACCTCGAACGCGCTTATGACCGCGTCTGGCATTCCGGTCTCCTCTTCAAGCTCCAAACCTTTGCCCTTCCCATTAACTACGTCCGTCTGATCGGTTCCTTTCTCTCCCGCCGTCCTTCCTATGTCACCATCCATAACACCGATTCCTACACCTTTTTCCCCTCCGCCGGTGTGCCCCAAGGCTCCGTCCTCTCCCCCCTTCTGTACCTTTTGTACACGGCGGACATGCCGCCGCCGTCGCCCCCCGTCCACCTTCTCCAGTTTGCCGATGACACCGCCTTCCTCGCCCTTGCCCCCACCCTGCAACGCTCCCAACGCCTTCTCCAATCCCATCTTGACCGGTTCACCGCTTGGTGCAACCAGTGGTTGCTCAAGGTCAATCCCTCCAAAACCCAGGCGATCATTGTAGGCAAAACCACCCCTTCCTTCCGCCTCCTTGATTTCTATCTCACCGTCTATGGCCGTCCTATCGCCCTCACTCCCACCCTTAAGTACCTTGGCGTCACCCTCGACCGTCGCCTCTCCTGGATTCCCCATCTCCAGACAATCCAAGCCAAGGCACGTTCCCGACTCCGTCTCCTCTAGCTCCTTTCCGGCCGCACGTGGGGTCTGGACCCCTCCACAATCCTCCACACCTATAAATCCATCATCCGCCCTATCCTTTGTTACGCCCATCCAGCCTGGATCTCCGCCCCCCCCCTCCTTCTATAAATCCCTCCAAATCCTTGAACGCCATGCTCTCCGCCTTGCCTATCGCATCCGTCTCCCCTCCCCCACACGGATCCTGTATGATCTCATCCCCTTCCCCCACCTCCTCCTTTTCCTTGAAAGGATACGTATCCTGTACACCTCACGTAAACTTGATCCTCCTCACCCGCTCGTTTCCTCGCTCCTCTCCCACCCCCGCCCGCTGCCGCGCCTGTATTCTCACGTCCCACCCGGTCTCCATCTCTCCACCCTCCATACCCTCTCCCAAGGTGGCTTCCGCCAGCTCCCTCTCCCTGATGATGTCCTCGTCCCCTCCATCTACCCCTCCTATCAACTTTGACCCTGCCCCGCCCCCCACTTCCCGTGTCCTTTCCTTTCGGCACCCTCCCTCCCTTCTCTTCTCTTCCCTTCTTTTTCCATCTCCCTGTCCCCTCCCTTCCCCCTCTTCCCCCGGGCTTCCTCTCCCCCTTCCTCCCTCCCCCCTATCTCCCCTGCCCGTGGCATCTCTGCTCTCCCCTCTCGCTCTCCCACTCCCCTTCCTCCTCCTCCTCTCTTGGCAGGTCCCCGGACTCGCACACGTATAGTGAACATTCGCGCGCCGGAGATCGTCGCCTTTTGTGCTTCGTGTGTTTGACGTCATATAGTGTTTTTGGTGTCCGCCATCCCACTCCTACGTTCACTTGTGCCGTCGGACTCACCAGTGTTTTGTGCGCCGTGCCGACGTGTTTTCCGTGTTGTTATCGTCACATGTGAACGACTCCGTGTTTTTTTTTTTTTATGTCTGTGACCTCTCTCTTTTGCCCGTCACTTTGTTCATTGTCATTCACCATGTTTTATACTCTTGTAAAACGCTATGGCTGAAGAGCGGCGTAGTGTGCCGCTGCCAGCCTACCTGAATTGTACAGGTTTTAAAATAACAATAAAGTAAAAAAAAAAAAAAAAAAAAAAAAACACATGTGTTGCATTCGAGGGTTGGATTCCCTCTCTTCTTCATCGAAGAGTTTCCCTGCCTGGGCTACTCTCAGGGTGCGCCTTCGACGTGGAAGATCCCTGCCGTGTCGTCTGCTTGCCGTCCATACTGCCTGCCGGTGCTCGCCGCCGCCACCGCCGCCGCCGCTTGATCGCCGCCTTCCGGTCCAAGGCCCTCGCAGCCGCCGCCGCCGTCGCCGCCTGCCGGGGGTCGCCGCCCCCGCCTGGTCGCCGCCTGCCGGTACTCACCGCCGCCGCCGCCATCCGGTGCCGCCTGGTCGCCACCATCGCCACCGTCCTGACCCTGGTCTACGGCCGTCTTCGTCTTCATCCGTCTTCGTCTTTGTCTGTCCCCAGTTTCTGTCCTCTCCTCTCCTCTTCGTTCTGTTCGTTCTTGTTTCTCTCTCCCGTCATGTCTGCCCCCACCACCACTGTCACTACTACCACCACCGCCATTGTCTATACCTCCCCTTCCGCCGCCTCCACCACTATAACTTGGTGTGCCCAGTCCCACCTCCCTCCTTCCATTCCACCTCTCCTCACTGTCCCTTCACCCTCTATCTTTGTCGCCCCCTCTCTCGCTTCTTCCTCCCGCTCCTCTCGTTCTGATCCCTTCCCCCCACTCCCCCAGCCTGTCACTGCAGCTCCGGCTCGGGTGATGGCCCGTCGGGCCACTGCCCACGCCCAGCTCTCCCCGTCACCTTCGCCATCACCGCCGCCACTGCCACCGTCATCGTCATCGTCGCCGTCGCCGTCACCATCTCCGGCGCCGACTCCGGCCCCGGGACCTGCCCCTCCCCGCCACATTCCCGTTGTTCCCATCCCCCACACCTCCTCCACCGCCGTCAAGCGCCCCGGTGGCACCCCTGCTCCCTCTGCTTCCAAAAAGGCTGCGCCTCGTCCTCCTTCCCCCACCCATGATGCCATGGAAGTCTCCCCGCCTGTCCCTGCCCCCTCATCCTCCTCCTCTCCCCCTTCCTCCTACCGCTACCTCCTCTCCCGTCCTGAACCCTCTCTCCTTGAAGCCCGGAACCTCACCCTCTTCCTTCGCCAGCATTGTCCTGGTGCCCCCATCCCCTCCTCACTCCTCGCCGAGATTCTGTTCTCATCTCCTCCCCCAGCCCAACCCTCCATACTGACATCCTCTCCCGTCTCCCCAACGCCTCCCTTACCCCTGCTCCTTCTCCATCTCCTACCCGCCAACCCCAACCCCCGCATCGCCCGCCAACCCTCACCGCCGTGATCACGCGGCTCAGTCCATCGATCACGGAGGAGGAGGTGTTGGCGGAGCTCCAGGCCCATCCCATGCTGGAGGTGCGGGCGGTCCGTCGCATTTTCAACTCGTCCGGCCCCACCCGCCTTATGCGGGTTTTCTCTGAGGACGCCCCCTCCATTGACCGTCTCCTGAAGGAGGGTGCCCTCCTCTTCCACCAGCGGTACCAGGTCGACCCTTCCCGTTCCCCTCCTCAATCCCTGCGCTGCCAGAGGTGTCTGCGCTATAATGCGCACCCCACAGCTGAGTGCCGCGAGGCCCCCACCTGCCCGCATTGTCGGCAGGCGCACTTCCTCCGGCAGTGCCCTAGCCTCCAATCCCCTCCCTCCTGTAATACCTGCAATCTCCCTCATCCCACCTACTCCCAAAAGTGTAAAGCCCGACCCCCTCCAACCACTCCTGAACTCACCGTACCTGTCCGTCCTCTGGACGCCCCCACCCCTCCTGGCAATTCCCTTCGTCCCCCACCCACCGCTGAGGACATCATCAGGTTCCTCACCATCGTCCTCCAGAATGTTCATCCCTTTCAGCGCCCTCACACCCTCCAGCAGATCTCCCTTGCTGCCCGTTCCATCTTCCAACTCAAGATGTACGCCACCTACTCCAACAACCAGGCCCATTTCACCTTCTCCCGTCTTGACACCCTCGTTTAAATCCCAGTCATGGCACGACAGCAACGTATCCTTTTCAACAACATACGCTCCCTTCCCACCAACAAAAACCTGTTCCTGCACACCCTTGCCACCCACCGCGTGGATGCCTTCCTCCTCAATGAAACCTTCCTGCAACCCCACCACACAGTCCACACTTCGCCCTACCTCCTCCACCGCTCCGATAATCCCCTCCCGATTGCGCGTGACGGAGTTGCCATTGGGCACCACCGCCAGATCCCCGTTCGGCTCCAACCTCTCCTTCCCGACCCCACCGAACACCTGATCCTTAGTGTCTTCTTCCCCGGCCTTACCATTACCTGCGCCACCATCTATGTTCGCCCCAACGCTCCACTTCCCTTCGACTTCCTCTCCCACATTGACCGTACCTTCTCCTACGTGATCGCCGCCGACCTCAACATCCATAGTCGTTCCGCCGCCCAGTTACGGCGGAGGCATTGGTTCCTCTCCTCCCTTCAAGGCGACCTCATTCCCATCCCCCAGCACACCCGTCCCGAATCCAACTCCACTCCTGATGTTGTCCTATCCTCCCCCAACCTCCTTGGCCGCATAACGGTGGATGTCCTGGAGCCTATTGGTAGCGACCATCTCCCTGTCCTCCTCACCATTTCAGACGGTCGTCGCCCTCGCCCCGACCCTCGTACTGCTCCTCCCCCTAAGTATGTCCACGACTATTCCCGAGCCGACTGGAATGCCTACCGGGATACTCTTTCCACCCAGGTCAATAGCCACCCTCTCACCTACCACCACCCTGACGATGTCACCCATGCCGCCTCCTTTCTCCAGCAGACCTTGTCTGAGGCCGTGGAGGCCCACGTTCCTACTGTCGCCATCCACTCCCACCGTCCTACCTTACCCCCACAGGCCGTTCTCCTCCTCCGTGAATCCCGTTGTCTCTACCGTGCCTTCCTCCGCACGCGTGACCCGGACACACTACGACGCCACCGGCAACTCCAGCGACACATTCGAAATTTGCTCGCGGCTAAGAAACGCCGGGACTGGCGACAGACATGCACCCGTTTAAATGCAACCCTACCAATCAACTCGTCCAAGTTCTGGTCAGCCTTCCGTCGCCTTACCGGAACTAAACCCTCCCCCTACTATCCTCTTCTCCACGATGATCACCCCTTCCCTGACACCCTTAGTAAGGCCAATCACTTTGCCTCCTACCTCTCTGATGTTTTCTCCATCCCCGACGATCCCCAATTCGATTACTCCCTCTTCCTGGATATCCGCGATCGAACTGACACCTCTGTCCCTCCCCTCGCTCCGGGTTTCCAGTACTTGGACAACATTACACACACGGAACTCAATACCCCTATCACTACGCAGGATCTCATTGATACACTCCGCACCAAACGCAACACCGCTCCTGGTCACGATCGTGCCACCTACCGTCACCTTCGTGAAGCTCCTGTCTCTTTCCTCTCCACCCTGGCCAGGCTCTACAATGTAGTCCTGTCCACCGGTTACTACCCCGACCTGTGGAAAACCTCCCGTATCCTCATGTTCCTTAAACCTGGCAAACCGCCGTCCGCCGTCTCCTCCTACCGTCCCATCAGCCTTACCTCGGTCTTCAGCAAGGTCCTGGAATCTATCCTCACCCGCCGCATCCACCAGCATCTCCGCCAGCACCGCCTCCTTCCCGTCACCCAGTGTGGCTTTCGGCCATCCTTCTCTTCCGACGATCTTCTCCTTCACCTCACTCATCTCCTTTCCGAACAGCTTAATTCCCGTCGCTCCGCCATCTTCCTCTCCCTTGACCTCGAACGTGCTTATGACCGCGTCTGGCATTCCGGTCTCCTCTTCAAGCTCCAAACCTTTGCCCTTCCCATTAACTACGTCCGTCTGATCGGTTCCTTTCTCTCCCGCCGTCCTTCCTATGTTACCATCCATAACACCGATTCCTACACCTTTTTCCCCTCCGCCGGTGTGCCCCAAGGCTCCGTCCTCTCCCCCCTTCTGTACCATTTGTACACGGCGGACATGCCGCCGCCGTCGCCCCCCGTCCACCTCCTCCAGTTTGCCGATGACACCGCCTTCCTCGCCCTTGCTCCCACCCTGCAACGCTCCCAACGCCTTCTCCAATCCCATCTTGACCGGTTCACCGCTTGGTGCAACCAGTGGTTGCTCAAGATCAATCCCTCCAAAGCCCAGGCGATCATTGTAGGCAAAACCACCCCTTCCTTCCGCCTCCTTGATTTCTATCTCACCGTCTATGGCCGTCCTATCGCCCTCACTCCCACCCTTAAGTACCTTGGCGTCACCCTCAACCGTCGCCTCTCCTGGACTCCCCATCTCCAGGCGATCCAAGCCAAGGCACGTTCCCGACTCCGTCTCCTCAAGCTCCTTTCCGGCCGCACGTGGGGTCTGGACCCCTCCACAATCCTCCATACCTATAAATCCCTCATCCGCCCTATCCTTTGTTATGCCCATCCAGCGTGGATCTCCGCCCCCCCCTACCTTTTATAAATCCCTCCAAATCCTTGAACGCCATGCTCTCTGCCTTGCCTATCGCATCCGTCTCCCCTCCCCCACGCGGATTCTGTATGATCTCATCCCCTTCCCCCACCTCCTCCTTTTCCTTGAAAGGATACGTAACCTGTATACCTCACGTAAACTTAATCCTCCTCACCCGCTCGTTTCCCCGATCCTCTCCCACCCCTGCCCGCTGCCGCGCCTGTATTCCCACGTTCCACCCGGTCTCCATCTCTCCACCCTCCTTACCCTCTCCCAAGGTGGCTTCCGCCAGCTCCCCCTCCCTGATGTCCTCGTCCCCTCCATCTACCCCTCTTATCAACTTTGATCCTCCCCCCCACCTCCTATGTCCTCTCCTTTAGGCACCCTCCCTCCCTCCCTTCCCTTCCCTCCTCTTTCCTTTCCCCCCTCCCTCCTCCCCTCTCCACCGGGCTTCCCTCCCCCTTCCTCCCTCCCCCTCTCTCCTTTGCCCATGGCATCTCTGCTCCCACCTCTCCCATTCCCCTTCCCATTCCTCCTCCTCCACCTCCTCTCTTGGCAGGTGCCCGGACTCGTACACGCTCAGTGAACATTCGCGCGCCGGGGATCGTCGCCGTCAGTGTTTCGTGTGTGTGCCTTCGTTTGTGTGTAGTGTTGTTCGCCGTCACGCCCCCACCGTTCACGTGCAGTCGCCATCATCCATGTTCTGTGCATCGTGTCGCCCAGTGTTCGTGATGTTTCTCGTCTAGCGTGAACGGCTACATGTTTTATCGATTTTTAGTGTCTACATTTTTTGCCCACCGTTTTTACTGTCTACTCTGTGCCACCTTTATGTACTACTTGTTGTAACACTCAAGGCTGAAGAGCGGCGTATTGTGCTGCTGCCAGCCCGCCTTTGTATAAGGTGTTAAAATCACAATAAAGAAAAAAAAAAAAACACATGTGTTGTTCTTAAAAACTGGTCGCCTAATTTGTTGTGTCGAATTATTGGAAGGATCTGATGATATTATCGGAGCCC
Organism: Schistocerca americana; assembly: GCF_021461395.2. Taxonomy (NCBI): domain Eukaryota; kingdom Metazoa; phylum Arthropoda; class Insecta; order Orthoptera; family Acrididae; genus Schistocerca; species Schistocerca americana. Next base: position 206,226,210 of record NC_060129.1, on the reverse strand, counting down.
ATTAGTTTAATTTAAACGTTAGCGGTGCAATGACGTTAGTCAAAGCAGGGTGCTTTACGTAAAAATTCTTCCTACGCTTCGTCTTACCCAGTGGAACTCTCGAATTAAGTGCCAACATATCTGCTTTGGTACCATCTGGGTCGGGATTAGTCTTCCCCTCTCTCCATTATTGATATGACAGTTTTTTCGTTCGCCTAGGGCGTCAGACTGTTCGTTGCGCTCAGCATTTTTTTTTTTTTTTTCAGGTTAGCGTGAACGCCATCGCGACTGTCAAAAATAGTGAGCCAGAAGGTCGCGCTTTTTTTGTAATTTATTTATTTATTAATACTACAAATAACATCTTTACAACAATACATGAACAGAAATGTAATTGTGAGTGCAGGCCATATTATACAGAATCGAAATCCCTTAAAGAAAACAGAAATAAAGACAATTGTAAACCGTGACAAATTTTTTTTTTTTTTTTTTTTTTTTCTTTATTGTAATTTGGACACCCCATACAAGGTGGGCTGGCAGCGGAACAGTGTACTCCGCTCTTCAGCCATAAGCAGTACAAAAAAAAAAAAAGAAAAAAAAAAAAAAAAGAAAAAAAAAAAAAGAAAGGGAGACAGACAAGTAACAGAATGGCGGTTAAAAAACAGGAGATACAATAGTTAAAAAACATGAAGCCGTTCACACTTGACGAAGCAAACAAGAAAAACCGTCGGCACTGGGCACAAACACTGACGAGGTAGATGACACACGTGAACGAAGGAGCGTGGACGGCGAAAAACACTGAGGCACAGACACGACGGCACAGACACTAAACCGAGGGCGATGATCTCCGGCGCGCGAAAGTTCACGATGCGTGTGCGAGTCCGGGGACCTGCCAAGAGAGGAGGAGGAGGAGGAGGAGGAGGGGGAGAGGGAAAGCGAGGGGGGAGAGCAGGGACGCCACGGGCAGGGGAAAGAGGGGGGAGAGGGAAAGGGGGAGGGGAAGCCCGGAAGAAGAGGGGTGGAGGGAGGGGATGGGGGAAAAGGAGAGAGAAGGGAAGGGAAGAGAAAGGAGGGAGGGTGCCGCAGGGAAAGGACACCAGGAGGGAGGGGGGGCAGGGTCAAAGTTGATAGGAGGGGTAGATGGAGGGGACGAGGACATCATCAGGGAGAGGGAGCTGGCGGAAACCACCTTGGGAGAGGGTAAGGAGGGTGGAGAGATGGAGACCGGGTGGGACATGGGAGTACAGGCGCGGCAGCGGGCGGGGGTGGGAGAGGATCGGGGAGACGAGCGGGTGAGGAGGATCGAGTTTACGGGAGGTGTATAGGATTCGTATCCTTTCGAGGAAGAGGAGGAGGTGGGGGAAGGGGATAAGGTCATACAGGATCCGCGTGGGGGAAGGGAGACGGATGCGATAGGCAAGGCGGAGAGCATGGCGTTCAAGGATTTGGAGGGATTTATAAAAGGAAGGGGGGCGGAGATCCAGGCTGGATGGGCGTAACAGAGGATAGGGCGGATGAGGGACTTATAGGTGTGGAGGATGGTGGAGGGGTCCAAACCCCACGTTCGGCCGGAAAGGAGCTTGAGGAGACGGAGTCGGGAACGTGCCTTGGCTTGGATTGTCTGGAGATGGGGAGTCCAGGAGAGGCGACGGTCGAGGGTGACGCCAAGGTACTTAAGGGTGGGGGTGAGAGCGATGGGACGGCCATAAACGGTGAGATAGAAATCAAGGAGGCGGAAGGAGGGAGTGGTTTTGCCTACAATGATCGCCTGGGTTTTGGAAGGATTGACCTTGAGCAACCACTGGTTGCACCAAGCGGTGAACCGGTCAAGATGGGATTGGAGAAGGCGTTGGGAGCGTCGCAGGGTGGGGGCAAGGGCAAGGAAGGCGGTGTCATCGGCAAACTGGAGAAGGTGGACAGGGGGTGACGGCGGCGGCATGTCCGCCGTGTACAACAAGTACAGAAGGGGGGATAGGACGGAGCCTTGGGGCACACCGGCGGAGGGGAAAAAGGTGTAGGAATCGGTGTTATGGATGGTGACATGGGAAGGACGGCGGGAGAGAAAGGAACCGATCAGACGAACGTAGTTAATGGGAAGGGCGAAGGTTTGGAGCTTGAAGAGGAGACCGGAATGCCATACGCGGTCATATGCGCGTTCGAGGTCAAGAGAGAGGAAGATTGCGGAGCGACGGGAATTGAGCTGTTCGGAAAGGAGATGAGTGAGGTGAAGGAGAAGATCGTCGGAAGAGAAGGACGGCCGAAAGCCACACTGGGTAACAGGGAGGAGGCGGTGCTGGCGGAGATGTTGGTGGATGCGGCGGGTGAGGATAGATTCCAGGACCTTGCTGAAGACCGAGGTAAGGCTGATGGGACGGTAGGAGGAGACGGCGGACGGCGGTTTGCCAGGTTTGAGGAACATGAGGATACGGGAGGTTTTCCACAGGTCGGGGTAGTAACCGGTGGACAGGACTACATTGTAGAGCCTGGCCAGGGTGGAGAGAAAAGAGACAGGAGCTTCACGAAGGTGACGGTAGGTAACACGATCGTGACCAGGAGCGGTGTTGCGTTTGGTGCGGACTGTATTGATGAGATCCTGTGTGGTGATGGGGGCATTAAGGTCCGTGTGTGGAATGTTGTCCAAGTACTGGAAACCAGGAGCGAGGGGAGGGACAGAGGTGTCAGTTCGATCGCGGATATCTGAGAAGAGGGAGTAATCGAACTGGGGATCAGCAGGGATGGAAAACACATCGGACAGGTAGGAGGCAAAGTGATTGGCCTTACTAAGGGCGTCAGGGAAGGGGTGATCATCGTGGAGAAGAGGATAGTAGGGGGAGGGTTTAGTTCCGGTAAGGCGACGGAAGGCGGTCCAGAACTTGGACGAGTTTATAGGGAGGGTAGCATTTAAACAGGTGCATGTCTGTCGCCAGTCCCGGCGTTTCTTGGCCGCGAGCAAATTTCGAATGTGTCGCTGTAGTTGCCGGTGGCGTCGTAGGGTGTCCGGGTCACGCGTGCGGAGGAAGGCACGGTAGAGACGACGGGATTCACGGAGGAGGAGGACGGCCTGTGGTGGTAAGGTAGGACGGTGGGGGTGGATGGCAACAGTAGGGACGTGGGCCTCCACGGCCTCAGACAAGGTCTGCTGGAGAAAGGAGGCGGCATGGGTGACATCATCGGGATGGCGGTAGGCGAGAGGGTGGCTATCGACCTGAGTGGAGAGGGTATCCCGGTAGGCATTCCAGTTGGCACGGGAATAGTCATGGATGTACTTAGGGGGAGGGTCATGACGAGGGTCGGGGCGGGGGCGACGGCCGTCTGACACGGTGAGGAGGACAGGGAGATGGTCGCTACCAATAGGCTCCAGGACATCCACCGTAATGCGACCAAGGAGGTTGGGGGAGGAGAGGATAACATCGGGAGTGGAGTGGGATTCGGGACGGGTGTGCTGGGGGATGGGGATGAGGTCGCCTTGAAGGGAGGAGAGGAACCGATGCCACCGCCGTAACTGGGCAGCGGAGCGACTATGGATGTTGAGGTCGGCGGCGATCACATAGGAGGAGAAGGTACGGTCGATGTGGGAGAGGAAGTCGAAAGGGAGAGGGGCGTTGGGACGGACATAGATGGTGGCACAGGTAATGGTAAGGCCGGGGAAGAAGAGACTAAGGATCAGGTGTTCGGTGGGGTCGGGAAGGAGAGGCTGGAGCCGAACGGGGATCTGGCGGTGGTGGCCAATGGCAACTCCGCCACGCGCAACTGGGAGGGGATTATCGGAGCGGTGGAGGAGATAGGGGGAGGTGTGGATGGAGTGGTGGGGTTGGAGGAAGGTTTCATTAAGGAGGAAGGCATCCACACGGTGGGTAGCAAGGGTGTGCAGGAAGAGGTTCTTGTTGGCGGGAAGGGAGCGGATATTGTTGAAAAGGATACGATGCTGTCGCGCCATGATAAGGACTTAGACGAGGGTGTCAAGGCGGGAGAAGGTGAAATGGGCCTGGTTATTGGAAAAGGTGGCGTACATTTTAAGGTGGAATATGGAACGGGCGGCGAGGGAGATCTGTTGTAAGGTGTGGGGGCGCTGAAAGGGATGGACGTTTTGGAGGACAATGGTGAGGAACCTGATGATGTCCTCAGCAGTGGGGGGGGGGACGAAGGGAATTGCCAGGAGGGGTGGGGGCGTCCAGGGGACGGACAGGGACGGTGAGTTCAGGAGTGGTAGGCGGAGGTCGGGCTTTACACTTTTGGGAGTAGGTGGGGTGGGGGAGGCTGCAGGTATTACAGGAGGGAGGGGATTGGAGGTTGGGGCACTGCCGGAGGAAGTGCGCTTGCCGACAATGCGGGCAGGTGGGGGCCTCGCGGCACTCGGCTGTTGGATGTGCATTGTAGCGCAGACATCTCTGGCAGCGCAGGGATTGAGGGGGGGAACGGGAGGGGTCGACCTTGAACCGCTGATTGAAGAGGAGGGCACCCTCCTTCAGGAGACGGTCAATGGAGGGGGCGTCCTCAGAGAAAACCCGCATAAGGCGGGTGGGGCCGGTCGCGTTGAAAATGCGGCGGACTGCCCGCACCTCCAGGGTGGGATGGGCCTTCAGCTCCGCCAGCACCTCCTCCTCCGTGATCGACGGGCTAAGCCGAGTGATCACGGCGGTGAGGGTCGGCGGGCGACGCGGGGGTTGGGGTTGGCGGGTAGGAGATGGGGAGGGAGCAGGGGTGAGGGTGGCGTGAGGACCAAAACGGGTGATGGGGAGGCGGGAGAGGATGTCAGTATGGAGGGTTGGGCTGGGGGAGGAGATAAGAACAGAATCCCGTCTGGGAGTAAGGAGAGAGATGGGGGCGCCAGGGAAATGTTGGCGGAGGAGGAGGGAGAGATTCCGGGCCTCGAGGAAGGAAGGATCGGGATGGGACAGGAGATATTTGTAGAGACCGGGTGGGGAGGAGGAGGAGGAGGAGGAGGAGGAGGAGGAGGAGGAGGAGGGAGCGGGGCCTGGTGGGGAGACGTCCATGGCATTTTGGGGCAGGGATGGGGGGCGGGGGGGAGCCTTTTTAGGAGCAGAGGAAGTGGAGGCGCCACTAGGGCGTTTGACAGCGGCAGATGGGCGGGTGGTGACATGAGGGACGGGAACGATGGGGAGGTGGCGGGAAGGGACAGGTCCCGGCACGGACGCAGCAGTCGGCGCCGGAGAGAGTGACGGTGACGGTGACGGTGCAGGCGAATGTGGCAGTGATGGTGATGGTGACGATGACGGTGGTGGCGGTGATGGCGACGGCGATGGCGACGGGGAGAGCGGGGCGTGGGCAGTGGCCCGACGGGCCACCACCCTAGCCGGAGCTGCAGTGACAGGCTGTGGGAGTGGGGGGAAAGGATCAGAACGAGAGGAAGAGGCGGGAGAGGGGGCGACAAAGAGCGAGGGCGAAGGGATAGAGAGGAGGGGAGGGATGGAAGGAGGGGGGTGGGACTGGGCACACCAAGTGATAGTGGTGGAGGCGGCGGAAGGGGACGTATACTCGATGGCGGTGGTGGTAGTAGTGACGGTGGTGGTGGGGGCGGACATGACGACAAGAAGAAGAAAGAAAAACACAGCACTAAAAGGACAGGACACACACTGGGAGACGACGGCGACGGCGACGGCGACGGCAACGGCGACGGCGAGAGGCAGGGACGCTGCTGCCGCGGACTGGGCCGGGGCGGCGGCGGCGGCGGCGGCGGCTGCTGCTGCTGCTGCTGCTGCTGGCTGGACTGCTGCTGGCTGGACTGCTGCTGCCACCGGAGGGCTGGCTGGCTGGCTGGCTGGCTGCGGGACCACTGCTGCAGGCCGGGACCGGGAACTGCTGCTGGCTGGCTGGCTGGCTGGCTGGCTGGCTGGCTGGCTGGCACCTGTAAACCCTAGCACTTCGATTAGCGCGAAAATGGCACTATCGAAGGGCGGTAACCTTGCGGTGTACCGCCGGAGATCCTGTGACAAATTATTCACAGAGTACTTTTGGCAACTATCCTAAAGATACACGTATGAGTTGTGAAATTTAAACGAATTGAAATAAGTGTATCATATAGTACAGTAAAGAGAAAATGAACAACTCTAATGAAAAATGGGAAACAAAATGGATATTTTGGAAATCCAAGCAAGCAGAAGATGGCAGGAGGTGTAAAGGCGGAGATTCCAACCCGTCCAGCTGCACGTAGTGTACAGGATTGACGCGAGAGAGCAGCAGAGTAGGCGGACTCGAGTAGTACGGACTGCCACCGACAGATGGTAGACGCGAGCCTCAGAGCTCGAATCTCCGTATAGGGAAAGTACGGCCGCCTGTGATACATTGACTGCTGCAGAGTATTTAGCCGTGTTTATTAAAGAAGTACACTTAGCTCTCTAATGCAGTGCTAAAACTGATCAGTGGCTTCAATCGGAACATGTCGGATATTTTGCAACAAAAAATCTCAACAAATTAAAGCTAAATGAATCGAAAAACATTTGTTGTGGTGAGCATAACAGCTTTTTTTGCCTGCTATTCTTTATTAATAGCGAATGCAGATTTCGCAGTTCGTGATCCGGTATCGAGTTGTAACACATGTTTTCGTAATTAGTGTTAAATTGGTCCTATCCAATAGTGGGGACAAAAGGGAACCAATATTAGGTCGCAAGTGCAGGGTAAAATCAATCGCTAATTTAAAGCTCTATATCAACTTACTTCTTGTTCCTGCTACTCCGTAGTACGAAAATTCGCCCAATGTCTCTTTTGTTATACGAAATAAAGCATTGCATATTACGCATGCCTGCCTCACAAAATATTTTCTGCATATTCTTCATGGCATTAGGAGAATGATTACGAAAGTATCAGAGAATACAATATGTTTAAAATGTGTTCAAATAAAACTAGTCCTATGATTAAAAGTTGGCTGTAGGAAACAGTAAGAACTCTACTCTTATTAGTATACTACAGATCTTCGGCAACGTTGCACCACAAATAATAGTCTCCCAGTAACGTTAATGTTCACTGAATGTAAGGTTGTACTTGCATCTTGCATAAATGTTTTTTTTTGTTTTTTTTACTTTATATTGTGTTGAAGAAAGTACAATTTATTGCTGTGAGCATCCTAAATCTACGTTTAAACAATAATCTACAGTCAATCAGGTCAAATTTTTACCAGTCATTACAACTTTGTACGGTCCCACTCACTATTTTTGTTTTATCTGCTAGCAGAGGCAGTTTTGTCTCTAAGATTTCTATTTTGTTATTAGATTACCTTTAAACCATCCTATTACCTCTTCTGACTTTTCTTTGCTGTTCAAATGGATTGGAAAACAAGTAACAGAAATGTAAAAGAAGACAAAAGGCCAGAAATGACTAAAATTAACTGAATGGTTGAGTCGAGTTCCTGCAATGTTCCCAAGATAAACCCAAAACCAAGAAAATATATAAAAACTCAAGCTGCAGTCTTCAGACATTGAAATTAAAATAATGAGCCTGGAGATGCTCCTGATTGTAGCATGAAATTAGCTGAATTAGATATAAACAGCAGTCTGATGCTCATGATCACAGGGAACTTATAAACATCATTTCTGTCACTACCAATAAGGGAACATGGTTCTAGGCTTGCTGATAGATTTGTTCGTTATATTTACATTTATCTTTGAATGTAGCTTCCAAATAAATGATTTGTCATTAGACTGTATGAAGGTAAATCATAAGCTGGAGAAGTCACTGCAGCGTAATCCTTCGTCGTCACTTCAGTTATGTGGGCAACTGTCAGTTGTAATGGACCGTCGCACGCTCTACACACACTGAAAGAGTTTCAGAACACATTGGGTTAGTTAAGCATAGCGCCTATTTAACAGTCAATTAAATTTAAACTTTGAACCTCACTAATATTGCGGTCGCATATGGCTTCACTATTATCAACGAAAGCCTTGCATCTATCCAAATTGCGCCTATTTACCAATCACTATTATTACACATTGAGCCTCTCTAATATTGCGGTCGCATATGGCTTGACTAACATTAGATTTAAGGCAAGTATATCTCATTTAAAATAAGTTGCAATTGCAGGACTAAGAAAGTAAAAAAGTAATAGGTTTTGGATTGAGAGCTAAGATGGAGTGTTGTACTGTAAAGACAGTGTATTAATAGAAAAGCTGAATCTCGCCCAATACCTGTTAACAGAAAGGGGCATGGTCCATAATAGCAGTGAACATCTACACTCAATATCTGAAAATGTTTGACGGAATGTATTTAATACATGGTATTACTGAAAGTGTTGTTCTACTTTGAAGACAATGTGTGCACTATTATTTGTAATACGTGTAATTAAAAACATCCTGAAGGAATGTGTTATTTTACATTTATATCCCATTAGCTTAATAACTGTTAATAACAGGCCTATATAGATATCTTTAAATTTCAATGTAAACCTGCATTACTGAAATAGAACAATTTATTTAGGCTTCTTATTAACCACTGATTTACTCTGGGAATGACTTAAAATTACCCAGAGCATTTTATGTAAGTAAAATAATGCGTTGTTCACAACTGACCTAAACTTAGCCAGAATAGCAGAGCAACTGTATCAGTATAAATATTAAAATATTACAGCAAAAGGTCAGTTTGTTTATATTTTTACTATCAAAAGCACTCAGTAACTTTACCTACAACATGTGTTGCAACAAGTAACATATTTTGTGGGCAGTATTTGCAAAAAATGGTCTAAAGTGCTGCAAAGTGACCTCAGTTGACTGGATTTCCATTCAGATATTCATGGATTTGTACATAAATTGCTAGATTATGAAGATAAATAGAAATAGCAGTTACAATACAAACTGTGCATGACATTTACTTGAAATGACCTTTACATTTTACCTTGTTTGGAAACAAGTATTCTTCAAAAAGTATTCTTTAGCAGATTTTGCATATGTGCTATTTCATTCTGAGCTAGAAAAGGGTATAGAGTACAAGCTAATGTTCTTCCTGGAAAAATGTACGCTGTTTTTCCTCTCTACAATATTATATAAAATGTAGGTACATCGTATGTATAAAAAGCTATTAAAATCCAGAGAAAAAATGAAGAACGCAAATGAAGCACAAAGAAGAAACAAAGGTGGTGGCAAAGCACAGAAGTAAAATACACACACGTCAATGGATGAAGTTTTTATTTATATAGGCATCATTCTGAACTCTGGAGAGGGACATAGTTTACTTGCAAATACTATACGAGATTGCAAATATTATACAATGCTTGCAAATATTATACACTCAAGACTCAGAAAGAAACATAGAACAACAATTTATAAAAATCACTGTAATTAAAACAAAAATGAGACCATTTGAAAAGAATAAGGCAACCAAACGAAGTTTAAATGTCAATTTTTCAAATCATTTACTAAAGAGTGTTTTTGGAAATCAATGTTTCTGCAGTAACTTTGTCATGGCCTGCTTCTACTGCCTTGTGTCACTACACCCTGATATCTTTTATTTCCCTCCCTTGGAACCAGATGAATTCTTGTTGCCAGGAAACTGAATTATTTTCTCCTGTACACTGTAGCAGGCTGGGAAAACTACTTTCTCCTTCACTGATGCAGGCACGGCAGTGGCTACATCGGAGAGCAACAATTCACCTGTGAGTAATTTCTTCTTGTTGCTTCTAAAATACATCTCTGCCTTTTGCAACACACTGAAAACCTCACTTGATGGCTGAATAAGTGAGGTCTCTATAAAGGACTTTAGATGTAAAAGCACGTTTACAGGCTTACAGATATTTTCTTCAGGTGCTATTAGACTCTCCTCGCAAAATTTGCAAAGTGCATGACACTTCATAACCTGCCTGACAGTGTGACCACACACCATGTCACAAAGTGGCTCACCAACTTCCTCAGCACACTTATCCTCGTCTTCACGTACAGATTCCCCCAGTAGTTCTGCCTGCAAACTACTGCCTTCATTTTCATTATTATCAGTGACAGTATTAAAGAACTGAGAAAGAGTAATAGCCCTCAGTGACGATTTCTATTCTCGTGGTGTTGGTACTGGATGTTTGTAGCGGACAATTGAAAACAGATTTTCTAAGCCATCTTGCATAAGTCTACTTGTCAGCAGAAATTTAAATTTCTTCTCATTCAGGAATGTGTCCTGCAACTCCAAATTACCTCCAGCTGTCAAAACTACACCACACTGAACTGGTTTCCAGGCACTGTTCAGGCCAATTTTGAAGTTTCCAAATAATCACAGAGTGTCCTAAAGATGGCAGAGAGCCTCACTGTATGTTTGTTCATCAGAACGACTCAGAGGCATAACTGGAGCTCTGGATGTCATGAGGCAAGACCACTTATGAACGTGCTTTAGCAACCGTGGTGTGGTTAAAGTATTTCTCTGCTGTTTCTCTGTCTTGACAGCCCACTCAACGGTTGCTGCAGTCTGGCTGTTAATTAGGGCAGTAGATGAGCCAACTTTCATTTTCTCGTCACGGATTGGCCTCAGACACCTATCACGCAGTTGTGGTGCCAGTTTAAGACTTAAATCACTGTCTACCTCAAGCAACTGTTCTACGCGATTTATTTGTACCTCACTACAAGGCAGATCACATTCCTCGGCAACATTTTGTGAAAGGAGGACTGATTGCCCATTGAACAAGTGAATCCTCATATTTTTCAAAATGGGTGGTGCATCTGTGAGGAAAAATTAGTTTCCTATTATCATCAATAGGATGCTGGCAGAAACTGACTAATTCTGAAAACCTGCCAACAACAATTGCAAATTCTCCACATACAACTCGATTTTGCCCTCCCATATCTGACAGAACACAGTACTAAGATCATCCATCATTCATGAGAACAGCATGTTTTTCCTCTGGTAAAATGAGGTCAAGCTTGACTTTCAAATAACTCAGGAGCTCCCTCAGCACACTAGGTCTAAATTGAACGTTCTGTAGCGAACATATCGGGGTTCTGTCTGAAGGAAATGGTAATTTATTTTCCAGCAGGACTTTGTACCCCATACCACCACAAGCTAGTCTAATTTTTAGCCCTTTCTGCAGTGTTTCCACTGACCATTTGCTACCTTTACATGTCCCCTTTGTTCATACTGCAAACTGTTCTGCACCGAATAAACCGTGCACACTGGCGAGGAGGTTGTCTTTTTCTAAACACATTCCTCTCTCCCTTTTCTGAGAGAGGACGAGTTTTCTCTTTAAAGCTTCAATTACAGCCTGAAGCTGTTGTACTAGGTTCTTCAGGATGCTGACTTCATCTTCTGTTGTGTCCAAGTTCTCTGCAGGACTCATGTCATTGGGCACATTCGAAGGCTCTCCAACATCTGGAACATAAATCTGCAATATTGCAATCTTCAAAAATAAAAAAGCATTTAATACTATAATATGGTTTTAAGTTGCCAGTAATTGTTTCTCAGTAGGTTGTGTATGCAATTGAAAGATTCATAAGATGCCAAAATCGTAGTTTCAAGGGACAGAAGCAAATCCGTGACAATCTGAGTGGTAATATATTCCAGGTATCCTCTTAATACTATGAAAGGGAAATGTAATGCCATATACTAAACTGAAATTGTAGGTGACCAATTATATTTAATTCCCAGCAAACAATACCATAGTGTTTCCAAAAATCTGTACGATCTTTGCTAGGCACCACAGAAATCTGAATGTAACACAGCTTCACCGTGCAACACTTCAATAGCAGTGGAACACGTGAGGCTCGAATACTTGAATTACAAGAGCTGTGAGACCAGTGGTACTTACCAATGTTGGTAGTAGTGCGAGTTATGTTTAAGTGCAAATAAATGTTACTTACAATAAAAGATTAAATAATCACGACCAAACCTAACCACAACATTAGACGTATTAGCACCTGTTGTACCACATATTGCCAACAAATCGTAAGCCCTGTATACAGAGTTTTAAAAACATAAATGGTACAGAAAAGCCACAGGCTTTGAAGTAAACTTTAAACGGCTGTGGTAACAAATCAAAGTATCTATTTTCTCAGATAGGTATAATGTTTAACTGCAAATTGGAATACGGTATATACAGTGTCCAATGGCAAGCAGTAGAAACGATGTAGCCGAAAGGTATGAGAAAAGACATTGGTTTTTATTTCCATCAGATACCAATACAAGTGAACTGTGTATGTAAGAGATTGAGCCCTTTCTGGCTCGTGTTATGCTTTGCTTTAAACCTCGGTCGCTATTCTGTGATTAGTCTCCCGCCGTTATTGAGACTGTGGTGTTATCCCCTCTCTCCGCAAAGTGGCAGCAGCAGCCTGTACCGATATTCGCAGCCTCGTAATATCTTTGGCCCTGCGCTTACAGTTTCCGACTGGGCCACGTGCGGGAGTCGGTCGGTTGACGAGGAGCGTCGAGGAAGTCTCCGTGGCGCGTGGTTCGGCCGGGGCCGCTGGCGGCGTCCACAGTGTGAGGGGCTGCTCCAGTTGCTACGAGGGCCGTGGCTCACCGATCCCGGACAAGAAAGTTGAGTCTTTACTTAATTTACCAGCCAGCCCCAACTGTTCACATTGTGTCGCTTGAATTTCATTGTGCGCTGTTGGGACCTTCCCGTGAGCAACAGCGTGTGTTTTCGAGTTGGCGAAATTCTAGCCCATCCTTCTGTGGAGTTTAACTTAACTCGATTATTTTGAATCGAAGTGCACCAGCGGAATCTTCTGCATTGTGGCCGTTAACGTTCCGGTTACCTGCCCTGGCCGTAGACGTAAATTCCGGCAGTGCATTTTCCTCGTCGTGTCGTGGCTGTCCAGCACGGTGTGCAGTTTGACAGCTGAATGTGTAATTCGTTGTGGGTGCCGATACTTTCTGAGTTGTTCCATTGAACTCCTCGTCGTGTGCTGGTCGTGTGGAGTGGAAGTTATCCCAACACTTGATCCATTGACTGTCTGTCGGTTGGGTTGCCGTCAGATTGGGAATTGTTGGGCCAACTGCCTATCTCCCCTAAGCGAGCGTCAGTGTTTGAATTCCAGGCCAGCCCTTGGAAACTTCTGAGTGCAGTTTGATGTACTGTCTTTTCTTATTTGTCCTTGTTGTTTGTTTCTGTATGGCTCCTCACCCATTTCAAGTTAAAGTTGTTTGCCCGTAAGGCATGACATTGTTTGGGCATTCAGCCTGATTTTAAGAAATGCTTCAAGATAAGGCCTTCTGCCTTTTAAATTCAAACTCCTGTTTTGGGTTTTAAGTTATTGGCCTTCAGTTAGTTTTAAATTAAAGTTGTCTTTCCCCTGAGGGGATTGAATGGCACATTTAGTCAGGAATTAACTTCTAAAATAAATGTTTGGCTTGGTCTGTTTTTAATGTTTTCTTTACTCTTGTAATGTTGTCAAATGAATAAAGTATGTGTGGATGGATGTGTGTGTGTGTGTGTGTGTGTGTGTGTGTGTGTGTGTGTGTGTGTGTGTACCTGTCCTTTTTTCCCCCAAGGTAAGTCTTTCCGCTCCCGGGATTGGAATGACTCCTTACCCTCTCCCTTAAAACCTACACCCTTTCGTCTTTCCCTCTCCTTCCCCTCTTTCCTGATGAGGCAACAGTTTGTTGCGAAAGCTTGAATTTTGTGTGTGTGTTTGTGTTTGTTTGTGTGTCTATCGACCTGCCAGCGCTTTCGTTCGGTAAGTCACATCATCTTTGTTTTTAGAATAAAGTACTATGTTTGAGTGCAACTGACAGCCATTCATTTTGGCCCCTTTCCACAAATTAATCTATCTGTCCTGCCCTGAGGGTATAGCAGAGGATTTCAGAGATGTGGTCCCATTCGCTAAATTACCGTGTGACAAAGTATTTTGTTCCCAGCGTCAACAGACCCTGGACATGTCAGTTTGAAAAATATACAGCTGTTATAAATGAAATGTTTGAGTCTGCTTCTGTACACAACTGATGGTTAGAATGAGAGTATGATATATAATTTCTAAAGAAGAAACTCTAAGCTACATATTTAGAACAACTTTTAAAAAGTATTTGCTTGTTGTACTCAATTGACAAAGTAGATCCTGCGACAACTTCTATGTTACAAGTAAGTCCATGGTTGGCAAGAATAGTGCTCTGAAGGGAAATTCTGTGTGTCCTACTGATGAAAACAATAAATGTGAACTGTTAGCAGTCACACAAGATTTCCAAAGTGTGATAATTCAGCAGCAAGTGACAGCATACCACATGTAGAAATCTGTTGAAGCAGGGAACCTTATTTTCTAGTTTCATTCCAGTATGTTTCTCTAGTAGGCCAACAGGTTTCCTCTCAGCAGGACCTTTATGTAACACTGGTGGCTTGTGATCACCAAAAATGGTTGGCACAGCATTTGGTTTGCATTTTACCACTCCACCAGCTCTGCTGGTTTCAAACTGGTGTGGAGTGAAGTGATTCTGGTAAACAGAAACAGTACTATCAGTCAATTTAGTTACAAACTTCCTTATTTAAGCAATATAAAAACTTCAAAACTATACATTATAACTATATATCATAATATAAAATATGTTGTTGTTGTGGTCTTCAGTCCAGAGACTGGTTTGATGCAGCTCTCCGTGCTACTCTATCCTGTGCAAGCTTCATCATCTCCCAGTACCTACTGCAACCTACATCCTTCTGAATCTGCTCAGTGTATTCATCTCTTGGTCTCCTTCTGCGATTTTTACCCTCCACGCTGCCCTCCAATGCTAAATTGGTGATCCCTTGATACCTCAGAACATGTCCTACCAACTGATCCCTTCTTCTTGTCAAGTTGTGCCTCAAATTTCTCTTCTCTCCAATTCTATTCAATACCTCCTCATTAGTTATGTGATCTACCCATCTAATCTTCAGCATTCTTCTGTAGCACCACATTTTGAAAGCTTCTATTCTCTTCTTGTGTAAACTATTTATTGTCCACGTTTCACTTCCATACACAGCTACACTCTATACAAATACTTTCAGAAATGACTTCCTGACACTTAAATCTATACTCGATGTTAACAAATTTCTCTTCCTCAGAAACGCTTTCCTTGCCATTGCCAGTCTACATTTTATATCCTCTCTACTTCGACCATCATCAGTTACTTTGCTCCCCAAATAGCAAAACTCCTTTACTACTTTAAGTGTCTCATTTCCTAATCTAATTCCCTCAGCATCACCCGACTTAATTCGACTACATTCCATTATCCTTGTTTTGCTATATATAAAATATATTGCATATCAATAGAACTGAGCACATGCTACTCGTAACTACATACAGTGCAAGAAGCTGAGAGACCCATGAATTAGGTACTGTAGCTATGCACAAACATTGTAACACTCAGCTTTTACCTGCAAACTAACTGAAAAAATTTCCATTTTACATGACATAACTAACATCTTTTAGGTAATGTATCCTTATACAAGTTTAATTTTCATTAGGTTTAGGTTTCCTGTGTAACAACAAATATTGTGTGATGCACGTGATCTAGGCCTACCTACACTATGTGATCAAAAGTATCCAGACACCGCCAAAAATATATGTTTTTCGTATTTGGTGAATTATGCTGCTGCCTACTGCCAGGTACTCCATATCAGTGACCTCAGTAGTCATTACACATTGTGAGAGAGCAGAATGGGGCACTCCGCAGAACTCACAGGCTTCGAATGTGGTCAGGTGATTGGGTGTCACTTGTGTCGTACGACTGTACGCTATATTTCCACACTCCTAAACATCCGTAGGTCCACTGCTTCCGATGTGATAGTAAAGTGGAAACGTGAAGGGACACGTACAGCACAAAAGCATACAGGCCGACCTCGTCTGTTGACTGACAGACTGCCGACAGTTGAAGAAGGTCGTGATGTGTAACAGGCAGACATCTATCCACACTGCCACACAGGAATTACAAACTGCATCAGAATCCAATGCAAGTACAATGACAGTTAGGCGGGAGGTGAGGAAACTTGGATTTCAAGGTCGAGCAGTTGTTCATAAGCCACACATCACGCCGGTAAATGCCAAACGACGCCTCGCTCGGTGTAAGGAGCGTAAACATTGGTCGATTGAACAGTGGAAAAATGTTGTGTGGAGTGACGAATCACCGTACACAATGTGGCGATCCGATAGCAGGGTGTGGGTACGGCGAATGCCCAGTGAACGTCGTCTGCCAGCGTGTGTAGTGCCGACCGTAAAACTCGGAGGCGGCGGTGTTACGGTGTGGTCGTGTTTTCCGTGGAGGCGACTTGCACTCCTCGTATTGTGTGGCTGTATCACAGCACAGGCCTACACTGATGTTTTAAGCACCTTCTCGCTTCCCACTGTCGAAGAGCAATTCGGGGATGGCGACTGCGTCTTTCAACACGATCGAGCACCTGTTCATAATGCACGGTCTATCAACCGTACCACAACAAAGTTTAATTATTGTGGTGTTGCTCACGCTGCTAAATATTGCATTTTCGGGCAACAGCAGTCCTATTATGTGGCAGGTGTAATTAGAGCACAGTTAATAAAGTCATTTCATGTAATAATCAAAAAATTAGGCACTCATATTTTTGTGTTTCCCACACCGGTCTCATCGTAAAATCGTGGCTCAATCGTTGAAAATCTAGATGGTTATGATCCCAGGCTCGGACGCAAAGAGGCCTAGGTTTTATCGTGCTATGTTCAAAAGATGCGCTTCACAAACCATTCTTGAAGAGTACACTTTTGCTGGACAATGGTGATGTAAAAAAATAATCAGCACTCCGAAATTAAGTTCCACTTCCTTTTAATTGCTTTTATTGCAATATCACGTGACACACTAACATCACTTAACGATACAAAACATACTCGAAAACATCTTCCTCACAGTCACTGTTAAAGTTCACATTTTATAAGCGGACGACAATATTCGTCTTTCCAACATGACGTCCACGACTTGACTTTCTCAAGGTCCAGCTCTCTAACAAGTTAACAACCAACTAACAATGGCTTATGCGCCCAAAAATCAGAGTTACAAGTACGTCAAAGATCATAGTGATACAAGAAAGAACACACATAAGAATAATATCATTGCAATATAAACAAATCGATGTATCAAAAGTGAAATCAAATCTGAATGTTGTCTCAGAAATATGTTAAGTAGTTAACAGAAATACAGTAGAAAATTACTGGTATCGAGGGGTTCAGGTGAGGTACCATAATGGTTACGTAATTCAAGTACCATTACAACGGCCTGTGGCAGAGTGGTTACACGACAACAGCATCCCTGTAATGGTCTGGCCTGCACAGAGTGCTGACCTGAACCACCCCCCCCCCTTTCCAGTGCACCCCTCCTGTGTGTCCGTGCTCCCTGCTGACTTCCCCTCCCTCTCCATCTCCCATCCCACCCTTCTCCTGCCCCTCAGTGCGCCCCCACCCCCTTTTCCATTTCACCCCCACTCCTCCCCTCTCCCCATTGCACCTTCCTCTCCCCTCTTTTCACCTCCTCTCAAAACTCCTTCTCCTCAGCAGGTACATCTCGGCAGTTTTTATTCTTCGCCGTGTGCGCTCTCTCCCTTACCGTGGTTTTTTAAGTGTCTCCCCCATTCTGGAGTGTTTTTATACTGTGGCCAACTTTTAAACTTGTGCACGTGACTGCAATGTACTTTATGTGCTCCGTGAATCGCCAACTGTGTTTTTAACTCTATGTCGACTTCTATAACTGTCCCACAATGAACATCTTCGTGTCAGTGAATATTTTCCCCCCATCGCCTCCACTTGTTATGTTTTTATGTCCCCCTTTCTAGCCCCTTTTCTGTGTATAGTTTCCTCTTTTTTAACTGTAATGTCACTCGGCTGAAGAGTGGCAGATTGTGCCACTGAGCCCTCCCCTGCTCGTATGGGGTAGGGGAATGAAATCACTTTCCCTGTCCCTAGGGGAGGTTAATGAGGTAGTGCGGGTGGGGGTGATTGCTTGGAAGAGAAAGAACCCTCAGGGGTGCTCTCTTTGCAATTGAAGGAAAAAGACCTTCAAAAACTAATGTTTTAAGCTGGTTTGATATTCAAAAATTTTAGACAACAAAGTTTTAAATTTCCTGTATTATACAGAAAGCAAATGTAGTTAATTCGTATCTTTGGTCACAAGAAATTAGATTCAGTAATTCTCATCGGGTACCGTATCCTATCATTCGGTTGGCTACAAGTGTCATTAATGACTTAGCCATAATCGGCATGCGACGAATGAATTCCTGACACTGTAAGAGCACTTTAGCTGAGACAAATGCTGAAATACGATACTGCACTGCCTGTGTTATTCTGATGACAGTGCACTGTGGTGACTACAGCCTTAATGAAATACATCAGATGAATTTGTAATTGCAAATAATGACTGCCATCAACTGCAGAATGGAATGGAGACAATGAAAATTTGTTCAGGTCCGGGACCCGAACCCGGATTTCCCACGAGTGGTCGCCTTATCATTTGGCTATCCGTGCACGACTCACGGCCGGACCAAAACTTCCGTACGTCGTCGACCGTCCGTCTACGATATGTACTCGCACGTCTGTTATGTGCGGGAAGTTCGGGTTAAAGTCCCAGAATAGCACAAATTTTCATTGGCATCATTCCACTCTACAGCTGACAGTAGTCATTATTCACAATTGTGAATTCGTCTGATGTAAAAGCTAAAATGGTTCCACCGTCGAGTGGGAAGAAGCGGTGGAAGCCAATACAAACTGAACTTGAGCTTTCAACAACAACTGCTCTACAATTATTTGTGAAACTCTGTTCTAAATGGTCGTTTCATTATGCGCCAGCCGGTGCATCGTGAGCAAACTGTGCTGAATGTTTTTTTTCCGTAAGTTATTGCCCAGCACTGGCATATACCACAGTCATCCAACTGGCACATTATTTTAATGAAACAATCAGGATGCTATGTCTGGGTTCATACCCTGAATATCAGAGCCTGTAAATGTCAATGTTATCTGCAAACCAGAACTGTATTACTTAGCATGTCGGATTGTGTATAATCTTACAAGTGTTTGTAAGTCAGTCACACGCATTAAATCACTTCCAGTGACCCATCCCTGTGAGCGAACTTGAGCCGTAAGGAAAGTGCGCTTGTGCATCCTACTTAGTGTGCTTTTACCATTATGTGTCGCAATGAAGAGCTCTTTCAGAAATATGATCTGTTAAAGCATAATTCAAATATGCATTGAATGAAAATTTCTTAGTGCTGTTGAATGCGTGAACTGCCCTTTCAGTCTGGCTCATAAGATTTTTCTCTCTGTGAGGCTGCATATTTTTGCTGAAGATTTAAATGTACATTTCAGTGATGAAAAACCTATGCCAGTAGAAGTCCATATAACACAGATTTGTCAGATTTTAGTTAAAGGATGTAATTAAAGTTTTCACGTGGTATCAACTTTCTTACTGTTTAGTTTGTATTACATGTAAATGAGTGGACGAATAAATGGGCAGGTACAATACTTTTAAGTTTAGAGGAGTAGCAAAACGAATTTTAGACTTTTTTACTGCCATTGTTGCCATTACATGAGTGTATGTACCATATAAGGCATTACTTTAGTGCTATTGTTATTTATTGCAGCTCACTTACAGTCTCCTTATTTATGTCACACAGATCATCTCATAAGTTGATTCAGTTAACTGTTGTTTATTTCCTTTCTTTTTTACATTGTCACTATGCATTTTTCAGCATGCTCTCATATTTTTGTTTTGGAATAATGTACATTTTTCATATGTGGCATTTAGCTTCAGGATGTCAACTTCTGTTTCTTATTGTTGGCACTAATTTTTGTGATGAAAATGGATTTCTACTTTCAATCACAAATTTTGCAAAATATTTTTATTGAGGCTCATCTGCTGCAGGTTTCCATACTTGTGAGAAATTGCTGTTTTCTGTTAAAAGTTAAATTCAGTCCCATCCATGAATTGCTATTAAATAGCTGTGTAAATAATATTTACTTTGCTTCTGTAACTTTAGTTGTAAAGCTATAATGCACAGTTTTTAAAAAAACAATATGCAATGCAATAAAGGTTTTTACAAATCTTTGAAAATTTGTGTGAACCGAAACTTGGCCCATATCATTGGTGTTGTAACTAGGTGTAGTATGGCACGAGCAGTAGACTGAAGTTTAATTTTATTTCATGGAAGCATTAACAAACTGAACACAGTATCTAAGTAACATTCAGCAGGAAACAATTACGTACACAAAGAGCTGTAGCAGCACACACAGAGAACTGTTTGTGACTTGGAAACAATTAAAGCTGCATACCTAGGATATTTCCAGTGGTCTATCAGATATGGCATCATATTTTGGGATAACCAGTCGTGAACAAACAACCCCAGATGCTCTTGCAGGAACTTATTCAAACAGCTCAGTATCCTCACCTACATTTTTTTTCAATAATGTGTTTAAAAAAACAGTGAATATCATGGTCATGATACAAAAAGTAAACATGATCTTCACAAAGATATAAAAAATCTGAGCATGGTGAACAAAGGTGTACATTATTCAAGCATAAGAGTATACAAAAAACATTCATTTTATGTTAAATCTGCCATTAGTGATATGACTAAATTAAAAAGCCAGCTGAAACTTTATCTTTTAAATAGTTCTTTCTATTCTTTACAGGAATTCTTGGACAGTATGTAACAATTGGTACAATGTATTTAATTTTAAGCATTCCTATAAGAACCGATTATGTATCACTGCCATATTAAATGATGACAATGCTTTTTATATGTATTAGAATGTAAGACTCATAATTTTTTGTGTAATCATTATTACTACTATAACCTGTGACACTTGAACCTCATGTATCTGTGTATATATGATTTATTTTGTGAGCCTCATCACCATTTAGATATGGTTATTACTGTAATGATGTGACACGTTTTATATTCTAACAAGGATCTATGAAACATGAAAATAAAAGAATGAATGAGACTAAGCATAGCTCGGCTAGCCTCGAATAGACTGAGGCCCGTAGTGGACTCTGACGGTGATCCGCTCCCACACATATGAGGCGTCCTCTGCGGATGACACAGCACTGCTGCACGGTTCAGGTGACATGTTGCAGTGGTAACGTACAGCCTGAAGTGCTTCGGGTGTGGACACATTCTGCGTCCACCTTTCCGTGTCAAACTGTACGGCAATCCCGGTGCTGTCTCCGTGTCGACCTCACGCATCGGCTCCAGTCACAGTGTTTACGGCGCTGACAATACGGGTATCAGCGGTTGCTCGGCAACAGTTGACACGACTCCCTGACGGTGGTGTATTAAGCAATAGAGGAACTTTCGGTACAGCCACTGAGATTATTTGCTCTCGCTCACGCAGAAGTGGAGAATCGTTAGCAGCAGGTGATGTGACACCCGAAGTCGATGGGATCGGAGTGTGACATCAGGGGGCACCCGGCCCTCCGTGTGACGCTGAAGCCGACTGTAGTGCCTCGAGCAGAGGCCGTCCTCTGCACGGATTTCACAGAGATGCCACCCCCGGCACCTCACGACGACAGCTGGAATCCGTTAGGGCGACGCCTGAAACCACGTGCCGAGACGGCCGTACCCGGCTACAAGAGTCACGGCGGCTGCACGAATCGATTCGCAGGTGGAGGACACGGGACGCGTAGTAGTGGCCCGAGTGGAGGAGCTCTGCCGGACTCTTATCGCCGAACAGTGTGGAACGCCACGAGCAGAGAAACCGATCTGAGGGTCGAGTTCTTTGGGG
Organism: Schistocerca americana; assembly: GCF_021461395.2. Lineage (NCBI taxonomy): Eukaryota > Metazoa > Arthropoda > Insecta > Orthoptera > Acrididae > Schistocerca > Schistocerca americana. The sequence continues at coordinate 206,204,617 of NC_060129.1, read as the reverse complement.
AAGGAAATCGGCCGTGCCCTTTCCGAGGAACCGTCCCGACATTTGCCTGGAGCGATTTAGGGAAATCACGGAAAACCTAAATCGGGATGGCCGGACGTAACCAATCTGAGGCAACGTTGGACAAATAGTTGGCAACATATTTTCTCACCTGAGTTTTGAAAGTTTACACTTTGCATTCCACCTCACCGTCAGATTGTGGATGGAACGGTCGGGTCAGGATGTGACGGATACCACAAGAATCGCAAAATGCCGCAAACTCTTGCGATGGACACTGTGGTTCATTATCGGACACTAGCTGAGATACTAAACACCTTTTTCCAAAGCTGTTTCACAGAGGAAGACTGCACTGCAGTTCCTTCTCTAAATCCTCATACAAACGAAAAACTGGCTGACATCTAAATAAGTGTCCAAGGAATAGAAAAGCAACTGGAATCACTCGACAGAGGAAAGTCCACTGGACCTGAAGGGATACCAATTCGATTCTACACAGAGTACGCGAAAGAACTTGCCCCCCTTCTAACAGCCGCGTACCGCAAGTCTCTAGAGGAACGGAAGCTTCCAAATGATTGGAAAAGAGCACAGGTAGTCCCAGTCTTCAAGAAGGGTCGTCGAGCAGATGCGCAAAACTATAGACCTATATCTCTGACGTCGATCTGTTGTAGAATTTTAGAACATGTTTTTTGCTCGAGTATCGTGTCGTTTTTGGAAACCCACAATCTACTGTGTAGGAATCAACATGGATTCCGGAAACAGTGATTGCGTGAGACCCGACTCGCTTTATTTGTTCATGAGACCCAGAAAATATTAGATACAGGCTCCCAGGTAGATGCCATTTTCCTTGACTTCCGGAAGGCGTTCGATACAGTTCCGCACTGTCGCCTGATAAGCAAAGTAAGAGCCTATGGAATATCAGACCAGCTGTGTGGCTGGATTGAAGAGTTTTCAGCAAACAGAACACACCATGTTGTTCTCAATGGAGAGATGTCTACAGACTTTAAAGTAGCCTCTGGCGTGCCACAGGGGAGTGTTATGGGACCATTGCTTTTCACAATATATATAAATGACCTAGTAGATAGTGTCGGAAGTTCCATGCGGCTTTTCGCGGATGATGCTGTAGTATAGAGAGAAGTTGCAGCATTAGAAAATTGTAGCGAAATGCAGGAAGACCTGCAGCAGATAGGGTGTGGCAACTGACCCTTAACATAGACAAATGTAATGTATTGCGAATACATAGAAAGAAGGATCCTTTATTGTATGATTATATGATAGCGGAACAAACACTGGTAGCAGTTACTTCTGTAAAATATCTGGGAGTATGCGTGCGCAACGATTTGAAGTGGAATGATCATATAAAATTAATTGTTGGTAAGGCGGGTACCAGGTTGAGATTCATTGGGAGAGTCCTTAGAAAATGCAGTCCATCAACAAAGGAGGTGGCTTACAAAACACTCGTTCAACCTATACTTGAGTATTGCTCATCAGTGTGGGATCCGTACCAGATCGGGTTGACGGAGGAGATAGAGAAGATCCAAAGAAGAGCGGCGTGTTTCGTCACAGGGTTATTTGGTAACCGTGATAGCGTTACGGAGATGTTTAATAAACTCAAGTGGCAGACTCTGCAAGAGAGGCGCTCTGCATCGCGGTGTAGCTTGCGCGTCAGGTTTCGAGAGGGTGCGTTTCTGGATGAGGCATTGAATATATTGCTTCCCCCTACTTATACCTCCCGAGGAGATCACGAATGTAAAATTAGAGAGATTAGAGCGCGCACGGAGGCTTTCAGACAGTCGTTCTTCCCGCGAACTATGCGCGACTGGAACAGGAAAGGGAGGTAATGACAGTGGCACGTAAAGTGCCCTCCGCCACACACCATTGGGTGGCTTGCAGCGTATAAATGTAGATGTAGCATTGAGGGCAAGAATTTGAGTGAAAATTTTGGACAAGGCCACAACGGTGGCAGTTCTGGACGTGGAAACGCAAAGAATGACATGCAGGAAACGAGAATATTCATCGACGACCGACAGCCAGTAAGTGTTGAGAAAGGGGCCAGCAAAATCCACATATGTACAGACAAGTGCACGTGATGGCATCGGCCGAGGAGACAACGGTGCCGTGAAAAGGGGGCAACCGGACGGGTTACGTCACTTTCTGAGGCGGGCCAAAGCACACGTCGACTAGCCGACACTTCCGCTTGTGTGGCACAACCCGACGATCTGCGTGTGATAAACAGAGGACCTCCAAACAAAGTACTGAGGGGAACACTACCCGAGGCACCACGTTATCCGTGTCTGAAAGAAGAATACCGTCCACGATGGAGAATCGATGTCAAAAGATCTAATAATTATAGAGGGGGTCAGACACGTGAGAAGGTGGTGGTTAATCCAGACACTATGTTGTACGAATGCTATGACCTTCCACAAAACGGGATCTGAAGCTACAACCTTTATGACCGGTGTACTAGTTACAGGAAAACCGTCAACTATCTGTCGTGTGGCGACATCAATGTGGAAACAAAGCAATTCCTCCTGATCAGATCCTAAGTCTGTACTGGCCCAGCAGGCAGAACAAAGCATCTGCATTTGCATGTCGATTTGTACGGTGGAAATGACTCTCGTAGTTGAAATGCGACCTTTTACCTGGTAAAGGCACAGAAGTACTGAATAAGGAAACTAGTGGTTTGTGATCAGTGGCTAGGGAATTTGGTGCCATAAAGAAAAACACAGAATTTTTCGCAGCAAATATAATGACCAAAGCTTCCCTTTCTACCTGAGAGTGCTTAGTTCGAGCAGGTGTCGGCATTTACGTGGCACGAGCAGATACGCCACTCGGAGCCAACGGGATATATATGTGCGCCGGGACTGCCCCCAACCCGTACCGTCGCAAGTACCCTGTGGAGGCCCAATTGGTACGTCACAAAGCAGGGCGCGGACTGCGACACTCTCTTTAAGGGTGGAAAACGCAGTTTCAAAAGCCAGCGACCAGTGAAGCTGAGTCCCTTTGCACGGCAATACATGTAATGGCTGTGTGATTGTCACTGGCAGTAGGCGACTCTCTCTAGAAAAACCTGAAATCCTTTCACTGACGTAAGACGTGGAAGCAACACAGTAGCAGAAACATGTTAATGCAGCGGTTTGAGACCATCTTGAGAAAATGCGAACCTGAGATGAAGTATATAATGTTGAAAAAAAAAATAGACATTTTTCGTAATTACACTTCAATCCAGCCGCTCGGAAGACGGAAAAAAAAGAGTACAGACTTTTGTAAATGTCTAAAAACTATGATGTGATTCAAATAGTTCGCACAACCCAGTACAGATGCTGTGACATATTTCAAAAAAATGTCGAAAAGTAGTGGGAGCGTTGGCGACTCCAAAGGGCAACCGCAAGTATTGGTACACACCAAAAGGGGCATTGACAACTTACATACATTGTGACTCTGTATCTAATAGTGGTTGTAAATAGGGATCAGAGAAGTCAATTTTTGAAAAATATTGACTACCTGATAACCTTTCAAAGAGTCTGTCTGGGCACGGTATTGGGTTATGTATCCACTACAGATTGTGGGTTTATAGGAACTTTAAAATCACCACAGAGGAGTTTCCTTACTATAACTAGGGGGTAGACCATTAACTTGATGCAATACGCTGAAAAATGCCAGATTCCGTGAAGCAATCTAATTCACCTTTCACTTGTTCCCGATTGCCACTGTAGCTGGACAGGCCCAGAGAAAATGAGGACAAGCAGAAGTTTTCACGGTAGCGTGCACTTGAAAATTTTCGGCACACACCAGTCCCGGAGACAACCGAGGGCAAAACCTCGGAACACAGTGCACCGAACTGTGTATACCAACCTTGTTCAGATACTAAATTCCCTGCACCTGAAATGGTAAACCGAGCAACTTAAAAGCATCTAATCCAAAAAGATTCCGATAACTGTGTTATCTACAACAAGAAATTTAAGTGACCAGACTACTGACTTGCAGGTCACTGGGGCAGAGAATTGGCCGAAAATAGGAATACCCTGTTTATTGTAATTTAGCATCTTTGGTGACACGGGAAGAATTGGAGGGAAGCCCAAGTCCTTACGAGTTTGTGAGTTTAAGAAGGTTACCACAGCTCGTGTGTCCAGTTACACAGGGTGTTACAAAAAGGTGCGGCCAAACTTCCAGGAAACATTCCTCACACACAAAGAAAGAAAATATGTTATGTGGACATGTGTCCGGAAACGCTTACTTTCCCTGTTAGAGTTCATTTTATTACTTCTCTTCAAATCACATTAATCGTGGAATGGAAACACACAGCAACAGAATGTACCAGCGTGACTTCAAACACTTTGTTACAGGAAATGTTCAAAATGTCCTCCGTTAGCGAGGATACACGCATTCACCCTCCGTCGCACGGAATCCCTGATGCGCTGATGCAGCCCTGGAGAATGGCGTATTGTATCACAGCCGTCCACAATACGAGCACGAAGAGTCTATACATTTGGTCCCGGGGTTGCGTAGACAAGAGCTTTCAAATGCCCCCATAAATGAAAGTCGAGAGGGTTGAGGTCAGAAGAGCGGGGAGGCCACGGAATTGGTCCGCCTCTACCAATCCGTCGGTCACCGAATCTGTCGTGGAGAAGCGTACGAACACTTACACTGAAATGTGCAGCAGCTCCATCGTGCACGAACCACATGTTGTGTCGTACTTGTAAAAGCACGTTCTAGCAGCACAGGTAGAGTATCCCATATGAAATCATGATAACGTGCTCCATTGAGCGTAGGTGGAAGAACGTGGGGCCCAATCAATACATCACCGACAATGCCTGCGCAAATGTTCACAGAAAATCTGTGTCGATTACGTGATTGCACAATTGTGTGCGGATTCTCGTCAGCCCACACATGTCGATTGTGAAAACTTACAATTTGATCACGTCGGAATAAAGCCTCATCCGTAAAGAGAACATTTGCACTGAAATGAGGATTGACACATTGTCGGATGAACCGTTTGCAGAAGTGTACCCGTGGAGGCCAATCAGCCGCTGATAGTGCCTGCACACGCTGTACACGGTACGGAAACAACTGGTTCTCCCGTAGCACTCTCCATACAGTGACGTGGTCAACGTTACCTTGTACTGCAGCAACTTCTCTGACGCTGACATTAGGGTTATCGTCAACTGCACGAAGAATTGCCTCGTCGATTGCAGGTGTCCTCGTTGTTCTAGGTCTTCCCCCGTCGCGAGTCATAGGCCGGAATGTTCCGTGCTCCCTAAGACGCCGATCAACTGCTTCGAACATCTTCCTGTCGGGACACCTCCGTTCTGGAAACCTGTCTCGATACAAACGTACCGCGCCATGGCTATTGCTCCGTGCTAATCCGTACATCAAATGGGCATCTGCCAACTCCGCATTTGTAAACATTGCACTGACTGCAAAACAACGTTCGTGATGAACACTAACCTGTTGATGCTACGTACTGATGTGCTTAATGCTAGTACTGTAGAGCAATGAGTCACATGTCAACATTACCTTCCTTCAATTGGGCCAACTGGCGGTGAATCGAGGAAGTACAGCACACACTGACAAAACTAAAATGAGCTCTAACATGGAAATTAAGCGTTTCCGGACACATGTCCACATAACATATTTTCTTTATTTGTGTGTGAGGAATGTTTCCTGAAAGTTTGGCCGTACCTTTATGTAACACCCTGTATGTGCACAACTTTACGAAAAACTGTAAGATTAATGTAAAGCTCGTTTGTTGGAACAGAAATACCTGGTACAACACTTAAGTTTGTATACACGTCAGGATTGCTGTGCTGATTTTTTGCATTGCAAACAGAAGCAATGTGATCATTTTTGTTGCAATTATGACAGGCAGCCCAGCATTTTGGGCAGTCTGGGCGCTCACGGTTAAAGAAAGGAGAAGGGCAGGAAGGGAGTGTGAGAACGCGTAGGTTGCCGTTTACCGGCTCATTTAGTTCGTCTGTAGAGAGCGAGGCTGGCTGTCTCGACGCTGTGACCGCATGCGGACCACTGACTGTATCCTCCCCCTGTGAACTGTCTGGAGCTCGGTACGGAGGAGGGATTGGATCGTTGATGCCTCACACCTGCAGCTCACGACACCTCGAATAACTGTGCCATAGCTGAAACTTCACAGAGGGATGGATTTTCACCACTGGAGGGTACACCCTCAAACCTCACACTCCAGAGCTAAGCAAATGATAGCACGTCTCACCATTTGAACACCGTACGGCTCATTATGCACACCGGACACAAAATGCGACGATAACAATCTGTGGAGTTCAGGATTGAAGCAGTTGCTTCCTACGACAGTAAAACTCGACCAGGGATGCAGTACTGTGGGTGTGTGTATTTACTCGAATCTAAGCCGCACCTGAAATTTGAGACTCGAAATTCAAGGGTAGAGAAAAGTTTTAGGCCACACATCCAAATCGAAACAAAGTTGGTCCATTGTAATATGAGACACAATTTAGGTCGAATGAATGACGATACAGCTACAGTAGTTTGGTTCGAGTCGTAAGCTTAGCACTTAAGCTTTACCAGGTAGCCATTGCTATGCCTCAGACGCTCCGTCCGTATTTATACGGGTACCCTTCCTTTTTCACGTGCTTCGTCTGGTTTGAATCGATTGCTTATTTTGCTTTGATCTGATAATTGCCGTTCTCTTTGTTATAGGTGTTTACGTCAGTCACTCTAAGCTGAAAATGCATTACTGTACAATGTCATGCATTGTTTGTCGCATTCTGATAGTGCGTGTTTACGGTCTGTCTCCGCTCGCGGCACGGCTTGCTTTTCTGCATGCTACCGCCGCTTACAATAAAAAAAAAAGAGAGAGGAATCGTCTCTTAAGCGAAACAATGGCAAGAGACTGCTATTTGTTGTTACTTACACTGCTGCTTACTTTGATAATGATCAACAAGAACCAAATAATAGACTGTGTATGATAGAACGTTCTGAACGAGAGTTAGGCGAAAATTTTTCTCCGTTTGAAAATCTTTGCAGACGCCTCTTTAGTACATCAAATTCTGCACAGAAGTTAGAGTCGTCCTAGATTTAAAAATCTAGTCAGTTGCCGTGCTTCATTCCTGACTGTATCACTATTAGGCATAAGAATAATACGAATATAAACACGACACGATACGTATATTCTTCCTCCTCTGCTGTTGTCTCACTCTAGTTTTGTAGTTTATTAGGCAGACAGGATTTAAATGAGATAGCAGCAAACACGAAAGAATACATGGCAAAATGTTTATATTCCTATTATTCTTATGGTGAAGAGAATACCGGATGTGATTCACAATTCATAAAAGTTTCTATTAGCAACCATTTCTTCTCACAGGTAGGAAAAAATTCAGAATGTAGAGTTGGCCATATTGACAAACATCCCAAACAGTCTTGCCAGTCGGAATTTCGTAGTACACTGAAATGCTGCTACATTCGAAGATGAACAATACGGAATTTGTATTTACTTTTGTTGGATAATGTATGAAAATGCAGTGGTCGAAACTCGGGGCAGATACAAAAGCTCGTCTTCAACCTTTTTTTAATTCAGAGGTTTTGGCGCCAGTATTTATCTTTGTGCCTGCAAAGCATGCCTGTGTAGTGCTACATATATTCGATGGCAGAAGTTGGTTGTGGCGGCACGTACCAACATTTTTCAGAACTTCCACTTGCTTTGCACTCGATTCTAAGCCGCAGGCGGTTTTTTGGATTACAAAAACAGGGAAAAAAAGTGCAGCTTAGATTCGAGTAAATACGGTACATTACTATTCTGAAAGATGTTCACACATTTGGTCAAACGTTAAAGAAGACAGATCCTGCAGAGGGGCGAGTTGACACAGGACTCGATACATCCAGATTCGTCCTCGGCCATATCCTCAAAAGGAACGAGGCACGATGTGAAATAGAATCGGTAATCCAAAAAGCTTTGAAGTGTTGTTGCAGAAGTTTCTCTCACGTGTCCCATTCCTCCACAGACTCGTCGTATGTAGAAAATTGAGGTGGATAAGCTGTGCGGTACACGCAGGGCGAAGCAGGGTGACGAGCGTCCCGACTAGACAAAACAGAAGCCAGTGACTGAACTACCCGAATTTCATTCTTTACTGCACGACATTGACGGTGTTACATCACGGCGAACGATTCTCGCCGTTCGACCGACCTGACGTAAAATGTCCTCCGTGCCACCGTCAGCCGTCACAAGAATTTACAGTTGAACTTCATTTTTTTAGAAATATCTTGGAAAAGTATCTCCTATAAGTGTTGCCCTTTCATAAACATAAACGCAAAAACAGGAAGATTTCAGTAGCAATATGTACAATATTTAAAACTTTATCCTTGTGCTGCAGCAAATGTGGGTATTCTTAACAAAGTTTTGCACGATCTTCTCAAAGTAAATTGCCAATATGAGCTTACCATACAGAACACACGTCAAGTTGCAGACAGGCACGATTAAAAGACACTCAAGTGTAGCTTTTGGCTGTACATTTGTGTGTGTGTTTACTGAAGAAGGCTGTGGCCGAAAGCTATACGTGAGTGTCTTTTAATCGTACCTGTTTGCAACTTGACGTATCTTCTTTACGGTACGTAGCAATCTATCTTTTCCTACATTGTTGATACTCAGAAGGAGTTTCTATTGTCTAAATTATCAATATTAGATGTGTGTCCTCTGCTGCAGCCCCCCATATGTCAACTCCATAAAGAATACTCACTGTTTGTGTCCAGACCGCTGTATAAAGACCGAGGCCCCACAAACTCCAAAGTGGTCTGCTGTGAACAGCACACAAACTGAATAGGCTCTCGGTGGCCACTGTGTTGGTAAACTAATGCACAAACTTTGAATGTATTTACAGTATATTTGATTCTATCACAAACAAAGTGTCTCATTTAAGTACAAAGCTACAACACAGTTGTTTAATTTATGAATAAACAGAAAGCAGTCATGGTTTATCAATGTATTTTATGTGGTACAATAAATTCACAAAAACTGTGTCCCCAACTAAATACAGCTTACTACGTTAGCATGAGTAGGAATTGTAGCATTTTAATATTTACTTCTCCAAATTTATGAAGCAAAATGTATTTTGCATCACATTATTCCTCTGGTATACTACATTACAACCATTTTGTGCCATATGCTAAAAGCTGGTGAATGCTGCGTGCAAATGTACGAATTTCGGGAGGTACAAAGTTCAGTCTATACCTGACTGTAGTGGGTGATGCACATTTCAGTCTTTACTTGACGTTGATATTTCCAACAATATGTTGACTACCAGCACCACATAATAAAATCTTTTGAGACTCATATCCATCAGTATTGCCAGAGAACAGATATTTTTTTTTTTTTTTTTTTTAAAAAAAAAAAAGAAGAAGTTGTGTGAAGTACCCTTCTGAAAAGGTAAGTGCTAAGAAGGAAAGTTCCTAATATAGTCTTACTTTACAGCATGTTGAATAATTTACAATTTCTGTTATCCACAAACCAGAATAACAGCTACTTCCCTATGAAGGCTAGATTTACAGTATGTAAAGTAGTTTTTACCTTCTATTATCCATGAACAGGAATACATACCACCCATCCAGGCTATCGAACTTAAGCTTGTTAAACAGTATCTTCTTTTCTTAACTGCATTATTGTATCACTTACGTAGGTCTAAGAAAGGTCATCTAAAGTGGCAAACAGTAGATGACGTTATAACAGTAAAAGAAGTAACGGCTCTTATCAAAGTTTTCAGTTTCACAGTCACATCAAAATTAAGTCTGCTGGTACTGCTGATTTGCAAGTAAGTTATAGTAGCAAACTGCTATAGAAGTTGGCCAGCAGATATTGGAAATAAATTATGCTGAAATGCTGCATAGATAGACACTAGAATTTATTTTTTACTATTTTGATATGAGCCAGAGGAGCCAGCTGAGCCTGCCTTTAGGTCGAGCCTCACAAGGCACAGCCTGCACCTCAAGTGGGGGTGGGCAGAGTTTACAGGTGACACTATGGTGCGGGGGAGATCACTCACCGTACAATTCCTGCAGCAGTTTGTATTAGAGCTGCCCTTTTTTAGACTGAAGTCAGCTATAGGTATCCCTGTTTAAGGGAAAACTCTTGCAAAGGGGCCACCTTCAAAAAAGGCCGGGTATCTAAGTAATGAAGAAATTAGCGTATTCCGTCAAAATATAGGATGTAGTAGAGGTTAAGTTAGTGAACTGCTTGATGACTTTGATTAAACAATTTGACAATTCAGAGGCTTTCTATACCAGGGGATTCATTAGCTATTTTTCAAGGAGCACTTGGCAGCATGGGGGGAGAGGCCATGCACATGAAAAATTGTATTCCATTTGAATTTATTGACGTATCAAACACTGCAGTCAACAATTCATTGAATATTATGCAGAAGTAGTTGAATATAGTAAAACTACACTTTTGGTTGTAGTTCTCTATAGATCCTGTAGCTGTAGTTTCAAGACGTTTCTGCTTAAGCCAGAGAGAGTTCCAGTTTCATTTTCTAGAAAGTACCGAAAATTAATGTGTGTGGCTACTTCAGCATTAATTTTGTAAGTGGTTATGCGAGGAAAAGAATGTTGGAAGATCTCCTAAATTCACATTTGATACAGAATGTATTCTTTCCATCCACAGAGCAGGGCAACAGAAGGACAACAATAGACAATATTTTCATGAATTCTTCCTTGCTAGAGGGGAACTCTGTTCATAAAAGGGCTTCAGACCATAATCCACAAGTTTTAACACTAAAAGGAATTTTTATACTCTTTCATGGTTCATATAATTACAAGCTATTTACAAATGTTAATCCAATGGCAACAGAACATGTTTTAAGCCTCATTAAAGAAGATGAAGGGTGGTAAGTTTATTGTGCAGGTAACACAGAAAATATATATAATGCTTTCTCCAACACATATCTCACACTCTTTGAAACTTGCTCTCCATTAGAACGTTTAGAACAGGGTACAGGCACGAACAAGCAGCCTGGGTGGCTGACTGAGGAGACAAAGATATAATGGAGAACAACACTAGTGATAGTAAAAATCGAGATGCAGTAGTCCAACTCAAGAAGTACTGTAGGTGCATAAAGATGTCATCAGGAAGGCAAAAAGCATGTGGTACCAGTATGCAGATACAATAACCAGTTGGATAAAATTAAAACCAAATGGTCAGTCATATTGGGAGTGTCTGGTAAACAGCTTAAGTAATTACACAGTAAAAGTATTTGTTGTTTACTTGTTTAACAATCTCTGAATAAAGCACGTGAATTAAATAAAAACTTAAGTTTCTACAGGGAACCACGTAACCCTGTTAGAAAATGGCTTCCCAAGGCTGCTATCTGAAGTACATTTCAGTGGTACTGACATGGGGGAGACTGAGTGAATAATTAAATTGTTCAAGACTCTCATCGGATACGAGGTGCCGAAGATAAGTGACTCTAGATTGATACGAGATGACCTACACAAAATTTCTAGTTGGTGCAATGAATGGCAGCTGGCTCTTAATGTAGAAAAATGTACGTTAATGTGGATGAGTGGGAAGAACAAACCAGTGATGTTTGGATACAGTATTACTAGAGTCCTGCTTGACACTGTCAAGTGGTTTAAATGTGTGGGTAGAACATTTTGAAGCAATATGAAATGGAACAATCCTGTGCGGATTATGGTAGGTTAGGCTGAAGTTCAACTTCGTTTTATTCGCAGAATTTCTGGAAAGTGTAGTTCATCTGCAAAGGAGACCTCTAGTATAAATTGCATTTTTTTAATATATGTGTGGCATTTATACATGATGATGATGAGATATTATACACTGCTAATAATCTCAAGAATACAATTTATACTAGATTCCATACTCACGGCAATTGTTTTACTGATTTTGGTACGGGTCGGAGAGAGAGAAAAAGCAGACGATCTGCGTCATGTCGGGTCTCGATTGTGTTCAGGACGAATAAAGCTCAATTACGCGAAGGTGGTTTGAACCTGACATTTAATCCGGACTGCCTTCACGCAATCTGAATCTCTGATGCAAATACCTAAGGGACCTAACTGAATATTAAAAAAGTAAATGAATGCACGAAAGTGGATTTTTGGTATTGGTTATCAAATCTGGGGTTGAACACATTTGTCACCTCCCGAAAACAATCAAGATGCCACTATAAAGAGCTGACCTGTAACGTAGCTTACATACATCGGAAAGCCACTGAGGTTATTTAAAGAAAAGAATAGAAAGAAGAAGATTTCATTATGACATCAATATATTCTTAAAGAGGTAAAAATATTCGAGAAACATGAAACTTACATCACGATGTTCAACAATGTCTTCTCTTGTCTGTCCAATAGTTCTTAAAATTAAATGTACTGGCACGTGCGTGAGTATTTCATTATGTCACACATTTTTTGAAGCGTCTGTTCAATGATTTACATTTTTCAGTACTCAAAATAAAATATAACTCGTGGGGATACTACACAGCGCTTCTTAACATGTCGGCGACCGAACAGTAAAAGGTAATTGAGTCTCTAGAAGTAAACATAACTGTGTATACAAATGTTCATCATTCATACGTTTCACATCTTATTAGGATCGAGTGCTGCAGCAATGATTTAAATATCGGTGCCCAGCAGATCATAGTGTGTATTTGAAGTAGTTTATGCTGGACACGCATCTTAGTGTAGATGCACTTTACAAAAATATAACATTTTACCAACTACAGCTCAATGGCTGTTCTTCTCTTTTATGACAAATATTCCATAAACAGAGCATCGGAAACCCAATAATATTACAGACTGCCTATAGGATGCTAGTGCAACCTATTCTTGAATACTGCTCAAGTGTTTGGGATCCACAGGAGGTCAGAATGGAAAAAAAAACATTGAAGCAAGTCAGCCACAATCTGCTAGATTTGTCACCAGTAGGTTTGATCAGCATGCTTGGTAACTCAAGAGCCGTTTCCCTGGAGACATTCATTTTTATTGAACACTACTGAGAAAGTTTACAGAACCAGCATTTTAGGCAGACTGCAGGACAATCCTGCTGCCACCAGTGTACATCTCGCATAGGGATCGTGAAGATAAGATATGAGAAACTAGGGCTCATAAGGAGTCAGTATTCCCTTACTCTACCTGCAAGTGGAACAAGAAAGAAATGACTATTGTCGTACACGGTACCCTCTGTCATGCACCGTACAGTTAAGAACAGACATCAAAATGTCCTCCTCCACAGTAATGATGTGGAGTCTGATTAGGGTACAGTGAAGTATGGTGTACCTTGGGGGTCAGTGCTGTTTCTTTATACCATCTAATCGCTTTGCTGACGGCACTAGCTTGGTAGTGAAAGATGCTGAGTGCAGCATAGTCAGTGTACGAGATAATTAATTGCAACGCATACGAGTTCATGACTAGTACAAAATTGATTCTAAATCACAATGGAAAATACAGGATGGAATGTAGCAATACTGTGAAAAGGAAAGTTGTTACTCACCATATAGTGGAAATGTTGAGACGCAGATAGGCACGACAACCAAACTGTCACAAGTTTACATTTTATTTTACTTTTCTAAGTTACAGCTACATGTGTACATAAAATAATACATGTAACACAATCCCTGTGTTCAGACTGTGAAGCCGTCCTCAATGAATTCATCGACAGAATAACAGCACTTTTCCACCAGAAGAGTAAAGAGCAATCTTTTGACTGAACCAGTCTCCATTTTAAATATATTACTGCCTTTTATTTTATTGAAAATTTTTAACCCCATATACTCTGGCATTTGGGCATAAAGTTTTAAACGATGTGTTGGAAGTTTGGAGTTGTCTCTGTGGCGAGTGCTGTAGTTGTGGTCAAAAAGGAAAGTGTCTAGTGTATGTTGATTTTTATATAGGAACACCACCATCTCATATATGTAAAGTGAGGGGATAGATAGCATTTTTAATTTTTTTTTTTTTTGCAACACACGTTTCCAATTACTTTCTTTTGTAATACTAGGAGCCTAGTGACATTTGCTGAATTTCTCCAGAAGATTATGCCACAACGAATAACTGACTCAAAGTAGCAGTGAGATAAACTATCTTTCTGGTAACCATGTTTGTGGCACCTGAAAATACACCTTGCAAATAGTAAGTTGTTCAGTTTATTTGCTAAGTAATCTATGTGTACCTTCCAATTTAAATTTTTGTCAAGATTTAGGCCTAAGAATTTCATGTGGTTTGCTTCTGTGATATCCTGACCATTGCAAGTTATCTTTATTTCACTCCTTTTCTACTGATTTAGCTTCAAATTGCATCATTTTGGTTTTAGTTACATTTAGTTTTAGTCCATTTTGATAGAACCAAGAATCAAGTTTTTCTAAAGTATTTTTGGCTTTTTCTTGAATATTTTCAGATACCTCATTTTCAATTAGAACTGATGTATCATCAGCAAATAAGACTGAATGAACATCAATAGCAAGTGGTAGTGGTAGGTCATTTACGTAAAAAAGAAACAGATAGGGACCCAATATCGAACCTTTTGGGACTCACAGTAAGACTCAGTTTTTATAGTTTTTAATACATAGTTAACTAAAACTGACTTTTTCATTACTCATAATGGGTAAAAGATTAGGGAGTCTGGAAAGCTCAAGTAGCTAGGTGTTCATATAGATAGTTATCGCTTAAAGAACGCTCATGTTCAGGACCTTGTTAAAAAGTGAACACTGCTGTATTTACCATTATAATCAGCATATTTATCTGCAAGTGATAGTCCAACACAAAAATTAGTCCAATTATCTTTTTTCAAGCAATGTTAGGTCCAGGATGGAATAATGACAATATTTTGAAGAGGATAGATTGCTACTCACCATTTAGTGGAGATGTTGAGTAGCAGCCAGGCACAACAGAAAGACTGCTAGATGTATAAGCTTTGGGCCAAAAAGCCCCCCCCCTCTCTCTCTCTCTCTCTCTCTCTCTCTATATATATATATATATATACAAAGGGTATTTTTGGCTCAGAAACAGACGATTTGAGCAATATGTGGTATAGGTTTAGGAATCTCTTGTTCGGAATCTGAGAATTCTGACAATGACCACTCAACATATACAACATTAAATGTTGTTTGTTAATAATATGAGCATATCCCAAAGAATCAGCAGCCTTCACTCAGTTCATACTAGGCAGAAATTCAGTTAATGTGGATCTCACCTCCTTGACTCGTAAGCAGAAAGGAGTGCAGTATTCTGCTGCATCCATTTTGAATAAGCTGCCACAAGAATTTAAGAAAAAAAATCTTAGCAGTAATCCTTACACTTTCATTTCATTATGGCTCACTGTTCCTGTTCTGTTGAGGAGTTTCTTGAGGGGGGGGGGGGGGGGGGGGGAAGCTAATTCCTCTATTATATTGTCGAATATGCTAATATATACTCAGAGCTGTCATCCACATAAAATTCATGTACATTTTATTTTATTTACTATTACTTTCTTGAAAATTTAGAGATATTTGCGTCAGTTTTATTAATAATTATTTATTCAAACCATGACCACTTTTGGGATTTTAAAATTCAGCTGTATGAAATTGTCTTTGGTAACACACAAAATGCAGTCCATGCTAGTTAGGATTCCTGCCGTGTGGCGTTGTTGCGCCTTCTTGCTGGAGCCGGCAGTGTTATTCAGCAGCCTCTTCGAGTGCTACGAATTGAACGTTTACGTACTTTTAACATTCAGCCGTTATCATTTAAAAAAAAAAAAGGCTACAATTATTTTGAGTGGAATTGCACAACAATCTCCAAATTCCGTGAATGTTGAAAGTGATGGTTTTCTCAACTTGAATATCTGTCATTCTGGCTGTTTATGTAGCTACTTGGATGGAACATTGCTTCGTCAGAGTAGAAAACACAACACAGTACCCAAACATTGTTGCGAATAAAATGCAGACACTATAGAAGTCATGTCGTCTTTTTCCTCTTATCAGGTTCTCAAAGCTCATGCACAATTTGAATGCCACACGGATGGTGTTTCAGGTGCTTTGTAGCTCTGAAAACACACCCAAAAGAGATTCCAGTTTGCTGACACAGTTTTCGTATTAAGTTTCTTTGTGAAGATAGCAGTGCTGCACAGACATTTTCCAATGAAGCATCACTCAACACTGGAGGTCGGCTGGAACGATCACATCCATTCACACCAATTTTTCTGAAATGTTGCAACTATGCACCAAATCTGAGTTGTTAGGCACCCTTCCTTCAGGAGAAACTAACCTAAGGTCTTCCTGACGTTTTAAGAAAAAATTCAATTTGAAGTAACTTTGAAGAATGAACATATGTCGAGCAGGAGAAAACTGCACATTTCTTGGCAGACAGCTAACTCTACTGACATCAAAAGTAGTAGTAGTAGTTTTATTCATCTGTAGATCTGTTTTTACAAGAATATAGGACATGTCAATGTATTTAAAAGTTTAGTACAATTTAAAATAAGGTAATTCATATACACATACATCTGCAGACTTCTAGTTAGAGACAATCATCAAATTTACTCCTGGTATACAATACTTTCCTTACAAATAACTTATTAAGTAATGTAATGCCACACTGTTGCCTCATACCTCACTATCAGTCACTCCACACACTATACACACATTGTTTCATAACACTTCACTCACTCACTCACTAAGAGGTTATGAAGGTTCGGTGGACGGCGGAAAGGCACTCTTGGTGGAGTGGGGAGGATTTCATGAAGGATGGATCTCATGAACCTCTTGGTTCATCCCTATGAAATCCCCAAACCACCTTCCCTACCCTCTGGCTCCTACCCTTGTAACAGCCCCCGGTGTAAAACCTGTCCCGTGCACCCTCCCACCACCACCTACTCCAGTCCTGTAACCCGGAAGGTGTACACGATCAAAGGCAGAGCCACGTGTGAAAGCACCCACGTGATTTACCAACTGACCTGCCTACACTGTGAAGCTTTCTATGTGGGAATGACCGACAACAAACTGTCCATTCGCATGAATGCACACATGCAGACAGTGTTTGTTGGTAATGAGGATCACCATGTGGCTAAACATGCCTCGGTGCACGGCCAGCACATCTTGGCACAGTGTTACACTGTCCGGGTTATCTGGATACTTCCCACTGACACCAACCTGTCAGAACTCCGGAGATGGGAACTTGCTCTTCAATACACCCTCTCTTCTCGTTATCCGCCAGGCCTCAACCTCCACTAATTTCAAGTTGCCGTCGCTCATACCTCACCTGTCTTTCAACATCTTTGCCTTTGTACTTCCGCCCGACTGACATCTCTGCCCAAACTCTTTGCCTTTACAAATGTCTGCTTGTGTCTGTGTATGTGCGGATGGATATGTGTGTGTATGCGAGTGTATACCTGTCCTTTTTTCCCCCTAAGGTAAGTCTTTCCGCTCCCGGGATTGGAATGACTCCTTACCCTCTCCCTTAAAACCCACATCCTTTCGTCTTTCCCTCTCCTTCCCTCTTTCCTGACGAAGCAACCGTTGGTTTGTGTGTCTATCGACCTGCCAGCGCTTTCGTTCGGTGAGTCACATCATTTTTGTTTTTGGATGTATTTTTCCCACGTGGAATAGAACTTCCCATTTTCTATTCTGAAAAACTGAGTCAGCATCCCTCTAATGTGAGATGTTGAGCTCAGAAAGAGGAAGAGTTGTTACTATTGTGCTATGCATGGGGATAAGTTTTTCTAGAAAAGGAAAAAAGGAGAAATCAAAACACAGTGTGAAGGTTTATGTGGAATGTTTTATAATCATTGTCAGTATTTATTTGTATAAAATTTTTTTTTAGCAAACCCATACTCTGTTTCATCCAAGTAATCTTTCAATGTATTGCATAACAGGTACAAGGGTAATCCCAAAAGTAAGTACTATTTTTTTATAACTATATAGACCTGTTTATTTCTACAATGGTTTACAGCAGTTTACAGCTTGAACATTTAGCTATTTTTCGACATAATGACCATTTCTGTCGATGCAGTTTTGTAGACGCCGTGGCAGTTTTTATATGCCAAAGTCATACCAACTCACCGGCTGCCATGCTGTTCAGAAAATTATGAACCTCTTCTTTCACCTTGTCGTCGGAGCTCAATGGCTTTCCGGCAAAATGTTCTTTTAACCTAGGGAACAGGTGATAGTCGCTGGGCGCCAAGTCAGGACTATAGGGTTGGTGGGTGATCATGTTCCACTGAAACTGTTGCAGGAGAGCAACGGTTTGCCGAGCGATGTGTGGGCGAGCGTCGTCACGGAGAATGTGTACGCCCTCGGTCAACATTCCTCTTCTCCGGTTCTAAATTGCTCGTTTGAGTTTTTTCAGAGTCTCACAGTACCTGTCAGCGTTAATTGTGGCCCCCAACGATTCAGCTCCGACAACGAGGTGAAAGAAGAGATTTATAACTTTCTAAACAGCATGGCAGTGAGCTGGTATGACATGGGCATACAAAAACTGCCACAGCATCTACAAAAATGCTGTGACACAAATGGTGATAATGTCAAAAAAATAGCTAAATGTTCTAGCTGTAAACTGATGTAAACCATTGTAGAAATAAACAGGTCTATGTACTTATAAAGAAATAGGAGACCTTACTTTGGGATTACACTCTCATTTTTTTGCTGCCTTTTTAAATAAGTGTATTTTTGTAATTTCTTTAATGTCTTTTGGTAACTTATTGTACAGTTTTATTCCTTGGTAGAAAATGCTGTTTTGAGTTTTATGTTTATTTTTTCTTGGTAAATGTTGAGTGTAGCTCTTGTTCCATGGTCATGGACGGAGCTATTTGTGCAGTAATTACCAATGTTATTTTTGATGTATACAACTGACTGGTAAATGTACTCACACAGAGCAGTCAAAATCTCCAGCGTTTTGAACAGATCTTTACAATGAGCTCTACTACTATTTTTTGTTATTATTCTTATGGTTCTTTTTCTATAGTTTGAAAATTGTGTTTATATTTTGTACATTTGTTCCCCAAAAAAGACGGCTAAGAACTGAGTGTACATACAAATAGTATCTAACTAAAAGACATTGCGTGTTACACACTGATGATAGGATTGTAAGGGCATAACATGCTAATGACATTCTGTTTGAAAGTACCTTTGTGTGTTCACACCACTTCAACTGAGAATCAATATTCATTCCTGGGAAGTTTGCATTTGTTATACAGTTTATAGAGGTGCTGTCTACCTTTAATTTAACGCTGTTATTTTCCCTCTTCAAACAAACTCACGACATTAGTTTTCTTTATGTTAAATGTCACTTTATTGCTTACTAGCTGACCCAGCGAACTTCGTACCGCCTAACAGTCAATGAATGTCGTGTTACCTTTTAGCTGAACTAATTTAGGCTTTGATGAACGTAATACAATGATACAAAATAATATTAATATAGATAGAAATATAAAAGTATTTTATTTTGATGAATGATGATGAATACATACAGAATGAGAATAAAAATTAAAAAAATAATAATTGGTGGTGGTGGTTAGTGTTTAACGTCCCGTCGACAACGAGGTCATTAGAGACGGAGCGCAAGCTCGGGTTAGGGAAGGATTGGGAAGGAAATCGGCCGTGCCCTTTCAAAGGAACCATCCCGGCATTTGCCTGAAACGATTTAGGGAAATCACGGAAAACCTAAATCAGGATGGCCGGAGACGGGATTGAACCGTCGTCCTCCCGAATGCGAGTCCAGTGTGCTAACCACTGCGCCACCTCGCTCGGTAAAAATAATAATTATTAAGTATTTCAAACACATGTCAGAAAAAAATCATTGAAAACTATGTTGTGCAGGTTGAGACACACTCTGATTAATTCATTAATCGGATTTTCATTCAAGCACCTTGTGGTAAACGACATTCTTTGTTTTTTGGTCAGGCGCAAGAACAAATAATGCGGATGGTTTGCCGACACGTGAGCATGCCACGTACAATTGACCATGAGAAAAACACGCATTTTCTAGATTGAGGCCACAAATAGTCAAGGAGTGGCCCTGTGATTTGTTGATCATCATGGCGAAGGCAAGACGAATCGGGAATTGAATTCGTTTAAACTCAAAGGGCATATCTGTTGGGATCATCGGAATCCTTGGAATAAGAACTTCCTCATCTTTAAATTTTCCTTTCAGTATCGGCGCGTGAATCACATTGCTCATCAGTTTTCTTATCACCAAACGCGTTCCATTGCACAGTTTTGGTTGGTTTAAATTTCTAAGGATGATGACTACCGAGCCAACCTTCAGTTGTAAATTGTGCGGTGGTAAACCAGGCACATCCAAGGAGTTCAAAAATTCAGTTGGATAATTAGTGGCTTCTTCTTCGTTTGTTACACAGTCGATAAGATTTGAATGAATACAGAGTACCTACGATTTGATTTTGAATTATAAAATTGAGGTCATCTACATCTTTATTTTTAGCCGCCAAAATTGCTCGCTCACTTAACCATTTAGTATTTTTGTGGTTAGCAATGATATCCGGAAATACTTTGTTGATAAGCTCGTCTTTTGATGAGACGAAATTGCAAAAATTTGGAGGAAATGAAATCAAACCGCTCGATTCGTCAACAGGAACACGGCCATTACCGATAGTCAGCAATTGCTTCGAGAAATCATCAGCAGATAGATCGTTCAACAATGCAACTCTCATATTTACAGACAGTTGAAGTTTGTTTCCATATCGCCACAGATTTGATGCTTTGAGGCAAGCGTTTATTTCGTCGGCAGCAGTAGATCTTGGAATTACTGGTAGTGTTTGTCGGAAATCGCCAGATTATTAAAATCATTGAACCACCAAAACATCTCGAGTCATTGCGCAGATCTTTTAATGTTCGGTCTAGGGCTTCCAATGCGCGTTTGTGCGCCATTGTGCATTCGTCCCATATGATGATTTTTGATGCTACTAAAACTTTGGCCATTGCGGAGTGTTTCGAAATGTTACATGTCGGCTGTTCAGTAGTTTGAAGGTTTAAGGGCAATTTTAACGCTGAGTGAGCCGTACAGCATCCGTCTAACAATGTGGCCGCTATTCCAGAAGAAGCAATTGCTACCGCAATTTCGGATCTCGCATGTACAGTGGCCAAAATCAATGACATGAGGAATCTCTTCCCAGTTCCACCGGGGGCATCCAAAAAAAATAAGCCACCATTTCCATCATCAATTGCATTAATCAGTGTATCATAGACTTCCTTCTGCTTAGGATTCAACAGTGGTACATTCGTTTGAACTGATTGGATTAGTTCATGTGGATCATATTTACGTTCACAGTCCAATCCTCTATTAAATGCGTCATTCATTCCGCGATCTGGCGCTGGCATTCCTAACCTAACTAACATACTGCCGCACATGAGGTAACACATATCTTCGATCAAGAGCAAAGCCTGGTTATGCATCTCCTCATTCGCCTCAAGATCGGGATTTCTTGAGCTGACACGAATTTGATATAAAATGTCTTCTGACATGTTATCTTTGTATTTGTTCTACAGGTCACGTGGGTTCGATGGGAAGCATGTCGAAATGATGATAGCAAATAATGTGCGTATCTGACTTGAGATGCAGAAATAATTGCTTCAGCGATTGTCGTGTCCCAATGAGTATCGTTTTCAAGCAAATTCAGCTCTTGACATGCTGCACGAAATGTGGGGCACACTATACCATTAACAGTTCGTAGTGATTCAAATGATGTTGGCCCTCGAGCATGTACCAGCAACAACCGCAAATAGAAACATTCATCATTCTTCGGATGAACTGTGTAAATACGACCAAGAGCATCAGCAGAACGCATATCTGGATGACCAGGAACTGCATCGCCTTGCTTCCGACGTTGAAATTTCTTCGATGTAGCGTTCCAAGTGTAATAACGAGGCATTTCCGAGTAAAGCAACGTTTGTGCGAACGGATCGTTTTGACAAATCGCAAAGAAACTGGTCAGTGTGGTCGCTGGAGGTGTTTCGGCACGTTGAGCAGCATTCGACGCTGTGAAATATACTCTCTGACCGTTCTCTAGATGCACCCCCAAATGTACAACAGTGGGATAACGTTCGTGAATAGGGAATGAGAATATACGCCAAATTGCTTCATTGCAGTTCACATATCTACCAACTTGATAGCGCGTGATTTCATCGTTGATATTGGATGTTTGGATACCAAAAACCGCCATGTCGCTCCCTTTCGTGACATATTTGCAAATGTATGTAATAGATTTGACCGAATTGCAATACTCAACATTACAATGTGCCTTGAATGTTTTGGAAAGAAGTGGCGAATATGGAACAATCCAACTGTTGTCAACTATGAAATCGTTTCCTAATATGCTATCTTGCAGAACCCTGAATTAATGTATTTTGGTTCTGATTAGTGTTTTACTAAATGGTTAGATCTATTTGAAGTATGTGTTATCTCTACTGTTTGTACCCTATTTGTTAGATATGATCGAAACCAGTCATTAGCTACCCCTCTTACTCCTGATGCTTCTAATTTATTTAATAGAATCTTGTGGTCGACTGTATCAAATGCCTTAGAAAGATCCAAAAATATGGCTATGACACACTCATCTTTGTTAAGAGCATCAAGCACAACTTTTGTGAATTCTACTATGGCTGACTACATATTTTTGCCACTTCAGAAACCAAACTGATTCGCTTAAAAGATTGTATTTATTTAGGTAATTCATTAATCTATCTTTCATACTTGCTTCTGTTTTTTTGTGAATGGTGACAGCAGGGAAATGGACCGCTAATTTTCTGTCTGTTCTGCTTTATCTTTCTTAAGCAAAGGTACAACTCTTGCCTGTTTTAACTGCTCTGGAAATGTTCCTCATGTGAAGGATTTATTTATTATATTTGTTAATGGGTGGTGAACTGCTTGGATACCACAAGCTGTACATCTATCCCCAAAGTTATCTGTTGCCAACACACACACACATTCATCAACATACAAATGAAATGGCGCAATTTCAGAGACTTCACTGGTCTCTGACAGGTATGATTTTATGTATACAGACCGAAGTGATGAGTGGAAATTTGGACCAAGGCTGGGAATTTTACTCAAGTCTGCTCCTTACTAGTGTACATGAGACCAGTGAAGTCTCTGAAATTGTGTCACATCATTTTTATAAGTACCTGCATCTCGGCTTCAGGCTGGATCACCCATTTACATTAGATGCTGAGGAGCTTTTCCAGAATGTGGATAGCCTCGGCAATTCTGTTTGTGTGTAGGGGGCAATTTAAAATAGACTGAAGTAGCAGTGAGAATTTGGATTGAGGAGAGGGGGGCATGCCAGTTTTATGACCTGCTGTCCCAACGTGGCTTAGTGGCTAACATGCCCGGCTAGTAAGCAGGACTCCCCGGTTCGATTCCCGGGCTCGGTACAAATTTTCACTCGCTGCCTCTGTCTGTATACATAAATTTCACAAACATTCCTACTGATAAGAAGCTCAATTTTCCCACCCCATTATGTTTTTGAACTTAGGGTCATGTACCTTCTGGCTCTCCCTGTTTGTGACCTGTTTCCTGTACTACACATGTCTATGGAAAGGCATGGCAACAACAGCCTGAGTGAGCAGACATTACACAATCTACCTCTCTTTATGTAACTTCCAGTGCAGTTCGTGCTATGTAGTCTAAACGTAACCGACATGTAATTTTCAGTAGGGTTTAGTAGTCTACACGTGTATGTCTACGTGAGTAAGTTAGAGCTGAACTGTTAAAAAAGGAGTTACTACGCCTCTCCGAGTTGTGTAACGCGGTATGTTAAACTGTCACCCGTGAACTGTGAGAATGTTTTCTAACTGGCACAACTTACTGATCTGACTTAGTTTTTCAGGCTAGGAAATGCCAAACTGCAGCCAAACATAGTCACTACGATCCCATCATCTGCTGACAGTGTGTGTAGTGTTAAGAGAGGACTGTGTGCCATGACTGAGAGAAATAAATGAACAGTGTAGCACCAGCCTCTCACACTATTAAAGAACGTCTTCACAAACAGTAAAGTACACAGTTCGTAAACTGTAAGAGGTAGCACGGTTTTACACAGAGTGGCCCCGTGTTTGGGAGTGTGGAGGCTGCCGTCTCCATCCAGCCGTCCCGATTTCTGTGGCTTTGCTAAGTTACCTCGGACGAGTGCCGGCACGGTTCCCCTGACGAGGGCGCAGCCCACTGCCTATCCCACCCTTGTCATACTAGGCGTGTACAAAAAAGTTTCACTTCAACAGTTTATAGCTATGGTGATCACAAATTCACACAAAAAATGAGACTGCATTTCTTTAAACCCTGCTAATTCCCTGCAGTAATATGGGTTGAGAGTGTGTGTGGGTTGGGCTGTATGTTACAGATTAGTATTTATACAGGATGATTTTGGTGAATGGGAAGAGACTACAAGAAATGGTTGCTGAGAGAATAATGAGCAAAAGAGGTCCTACGGAGATACAGTCAGAATTGCACTTCGAGTGAGGTACACCCACACGAAGGTGGACCACACACGAGAGCAGACCGGGCAACTGGCAATGTACTGTTTGTATCAGTGACCCACAAGGGTACTAATACTGTCCGACTCGTGTGACCAGTCGTCCCCCCCAAAATGCTTCACAAGCAAGGCACATCTGCTTTTCCTACAGGAAAGCCTGACCCCCCCTCCACTTCTGGAAGATATGCCTTTTGTAGTGTGAATGGTAATGTGGCTACTGCGTGATCTCGAGCCTTTGAATTTCTACCGGTGGGGGTATCTGACAGAAGTTTTGTATGTGGAGCCCATGTTAGACATGCAGACACTGGAACAATGCACTTTTGCTGCCTGTGATGCCATTTGTTTGCAAGAGGGCACATTTGAGAACGTTTGTCACTCGCCGCTGCACTGTGTTCACACAAGCTAAGAGGCCTATGGGGGCCACTGCAAACACCTCGTCTAATGGCAGTCTCCTAACAGCGTGTTGTGTGCTGCACTGTTACTGTGCAGGCATGATTAATTAATAAATACCTTGTAGTGCAGACACCGTGCATTTCCAACCTCAAGTTGTCCTCAGCAGTGAGTGTTTGTCAGAGGCAAAGGTATCATCAGGAGTGCCCAAGGAAAGTGTGATGGGGCTGCTATTATTTTCTATATACATAAATGATTGATGACAGGGTGGGCAGCGACCTGTGGTCATTTGCTGATGATGCTGTGGGGTACGGTAAGGTGTAAAAGTTGAGTGACTGTAGGAAGATGTAAGGGGACTTAGACAAAATTCTAGTTGGTGTGATGGATGGCAGATGGCTCTAAATGTAGAAAAATGTGTGTTAATGTGGACGAGTATGGGGAACAAACCTGTAACACTCAGCTACAGCATTAGTAGTGTCCCATTTGGGACAGTCAATTAATTTAAATATGTGGGTGTAATGCTGTAGTGTGATAGGAAACGGAATGACCGTGTGAGTATTGCAGAAAGGACCGTGAATGGTCAACTTCAGTTTATTGGGAGAATTTTGGGAAGTGCAGTTCATCTGTGCATAAAGGATGCTAGTGCAACCTATTCTTCAGTACTGCTCGAGTGTTTGGGATCCGTACCAGGTGGCATTAAAAAGACTGAAGCAATTCGAAGGCAGGCTGCTAGATTTGTTACGGTAGGTTCAAACAACACGAGGCATCGGGAATTCAAATGGGAATCCCTGGCGGGAAGGCGACATTCTTTTGTGCAACGCTATTGAGAAAATTTAGAGAACTGACATCTGAAGCTGACAGCAGCACTATTCTACTGCAAACCAACATATTTTGCATAAGTGCCACAAGGACAAGATTCAAGAAATTAGAGCCATACGGAGGTATACACACAGTCTTTTTTCCCTCGCTCTATTTGCGAGTGGAACAGGAAAGGAAATGACTAGTAGTACAGGATACATTCCGCTGTATGGTGGCTTGCAGAGTATGTATGTAGATGTACATATGTTCGTATGATGTTTTTTCTCCATATTCTCTCAGGGATCATTTCCTCCAGTTCGTCACCATTTAGCAAAACCACCCTGTACAGTGGCATGTCACTATCATTACAAATGTGCACATTGCAGGTATTCTATGAAGTCTCAAACATACATACATACATACATACATACATGACTTGTGTCTGCTATGAACCAGAAGGTATCAGTATTCTATGCTATTCAGTCTTAGCACATGGCACAGATATGCAGTATGATCAAGTCAACTACCCCGCACCTATTCAATGCAGCAGTTGCAAAATGCTGTATTTTGAAAGAAATTTGTTAATATTTAATAACCTTCAAACCTTTTTCTTTTACTAATAAAGTTCTTACAAGTTGATGGGATTCACATCGTATGAAAACTCTTCAAACTGCTTTAGCTGTTGTTTAGCCCTTTATTGGGAACACTGCTGGTTTCATACTATTACAGGTGGTAGCTGTCCAAGTGAGGCACTGCTGGTGGCTGGTAGGTTTGATGTGGACAGAGGCACTGGGTTGACTAGGACCAGGTGATGCAGATGGGGCAGAAGTTGTTGACGTTCTGGAGGAATGGGGATAGGGCGTCCTCACCGTCGATCCAGATGGCAGAGATGTCATCAGTGAATCTGAATGAAGTGAGGGATTTAGGATTCAACTCCTTACCTCATGGCTCATACCCCTGTAATAGACATAGATGCAAGGCCTGTCCCATACATCCTCCCACCACCACCACCTACTCCAGTCCGTCACAAACATCACCTGTCCCGTTAAAGGCAGGGCTATCTGTGGAACCAGTCCTGTGATCTAGAATCTAAGCTGCAACCACTGTGCTGCATTTTATGTGGGCACGACAACTGACAAGCTGTCTGTCTGCACGAATGGCCACCGATAAACTGTGGCCGAGAAACGAGTGGACCACCCTGTTGCTGAGCGTGCTGCCAAACACGATATCCTTCATTTCGATGACTGCTTCACCGTCTGTGCCATACAGATCCTTCCCACCGACACCAGCTTTTCCGAATTTTGCAGGTGGGAACTTTCCCTGTAATACATCGTACATTCCCATAATACTCCTGGCCGCAACCTTCGTCAGTCGTTGTCCTCTCCCATCCCCCCTTCCACCATCACATCCAGTTCTTTTACTTCTCTCCCCTGTCCTCCGTCTAACCTGCAGCACTTCACTATCCACCATACTATCCCTCCCCCTCCCTGTATCACGGTATAAGTGGATGTGTGTGTGTCTGGGTGCACTTTATCATGGGATAATTATATATTTTTATAATTATGTATTTTATGAATTTGGTTTGGGTTGGCTTTAAATACTGTGGGCTAGCATGAGACTTAATTAACTTACACCGCAATAACACTCTTACAGACATCGGCTGCCCTGAAGTACATATGTCATAATATTTTTTTAAACACAGCACACAACTCACCGCCTTCTAATAAATAGTTTGCGTGTGTGCTGCTATTTAGAAAAGAAAATATGCGTATTCTTACGCAGACTGTAATTATTAATATGGGTCTCCGGGGTACTGGTTATTTATGTACCAAATTACATAAAGATTAACTGAAATATTGCGGAATGTAATGATTTTCAGTATTTCTTGTTCATTATTTGCAAGGCAAAACCGGAGAGAATCTCGTCTGCCGTTAGGCGGCCAAAATGGAACACATTGAACTCATTCAGAGCTGTGAATTTTGGTAACTTCTAAATTAATGAAAGTTCAAAATTGAGAAGTCTCTCGCATTTACATTTAATAACATGAATCATCAGAGTAATGGCCGAATAAATCCTGCTTAGGGCAGATGAGCTCTCTGCACTACGAAGTTCTGTAAAAACTTTGTTAATTATAATGAATGGTTGCGATCATGAGACGTGACAACAAAGTCAATAATACACACTTTCTAATTACAATTTCTATCATATTTTTCAAAAATACAGATACAACTTACGTCAATTATCAGACAGCACTAGAATGGTGGCCTACTGCCAGACGAAACAAAACTGAGAGCTAGTTCAATCAAAGCATTTTCTCTGATCTTCATGTCTTATGTTACACAGAGATTATACCAGAAAAACTGTTTTGTTAATTACATCAATTAATATTTGTGTTTTGATAACAACTTACATTATTATTTGTTATACATCGCACACACATACACAGTCTTGAAAATTTATAGTTCACACGTCTCATAACAAAAACTTCCTTTCCCTTTCTCCTAATGTCCATTAATGTGACGTACCGTCACACCTGTCCTAGCCTCCTCCTTACTCCCCTCCCCCTCCCCCCCCCCCCTCCCCGTCGCCACTCCCATCATACACTGGTGCTGCTGCTGCTGGCAGTGTGTGTGTGTGTGTGTGTGTGTGTGTGTGTGTGTGTTTGACAAAGGCCTTACTGGCCGAAAGCTTTGTGACAGTTTTTTTTTGTTGTGCCTCTCTGCGACTCAGCATCTCTGCTATAAGGTAACAACTTTCCTTTTCGTAATACTGTTACATTCCATCCTGGATTTTTCATTGTTTGAGTAAGTTCTCATAAGCCTGTGAAAAATAAGAAAATAGCTAGTGAATTCATTTAACCACAGGTGTAATAAATTGACTAACAATAAGCAAAGTGGCAAGTGTTGGTTCATACAGACAATGTAAGGAACACGCAGTGTTGAATCCGTACAGCCATGCTTGTAATAAATTGACTGACAATAAACAAAGTGACCAGTGTAAATTTATATAAGCATGTGAGCAACAGATGTCGCAAACTGTCTACCAGACACTCAGATAGGTAAGTATAAATGATTTATTGTAAGTTTTCTTATGTCTAAAGGGAAATACATCAGGAATTGTTTTCATTCTTGACACAAACAGCATACCAGCAGTTTACATCCAACAGGAATACATAGTTTGGTGCAATAATAGGCTGATAGTATAGGTGCAAAATGAATATTAGGAGTTTCAAATACGTATGTGAATGATAAAAATAAGTGTATGTAAATCATATATTGCAAGTTTTGTACGCAATGTGTACTGTTTGTGTATAGAAAAGCTATAAATAAAAGAATAAAGGAATGTGACATCAGAAACTGTGTTTATGTTGAAGACAGTGTCACATGACTAGAGTCCTGCTCTTGCCACACACAATCCATAAAGAGCGTGCATCTCCCTGAAAGTACTTTTCCTTTCTCTACAGGGTGTATGTAATTATCATATGTGCCTGAAACCAATTTCAAATTGGTATAATGTCTGAATAAACAAATTGGTGAGTAAATAGTATCAGCCTAGTCTGAATTCCTGTATGGTTTCCATTGTGTTACATTTCTGAGCCCATAAAGTTTCTCTGATTTGACGTAAATGATCCAGTAGCAGTAGGGTGGGGGTATTCAAAAATTTTGAATGGCCCTATGTAAATATAAAAAAAAATTCTTAATCTCACTATTTACTGTCCTTGCTAGAACTAAAACTCCAATTTTAAACCATGTGGCTTTTACTTTCCTGTCAGGTCCCTGCTTTCTCCTGTAACATTGTTTCATAGTTTCTCTTACAATATCATCTCTAAGTGACACCTGCTTTTGCATGCAGGGAGTTCAAGCAGTTCACTAATGAGGTAAGCAGGTTTCTTGTTGTACAAAAGTTCACATGGTGAGCTATTTAACACATCTTCAAAACTACTGATACATTCTAACCCATCTGAACGATCCTTGCTGCAGTATATTCTACACAAACGGCTTATTTCTCTCATTTATCACTCAGTTGGATTACAGCGTGATAAGTACAAATGGTTTTTTTCTGTTGTAGCCTTCAAAAAATTCTTTACATATTTTTGATGTGAATTGCCTTCCAGTATGAGAAAAATATCTTTTTGTATGCCTACAGCATGAAATCAGCCCTTTGTGATTTAGTAACTATTTTCTTGCTGACTGCATTCTTCTAAGGATATAGTTTTATACATTTTGAAAACCAGTCTATCATGGCAAATACGAGATCTGTTCAAAAATTCCAGAACATTTGTAATTTCGCAGCTACGGTTTGTTGGAGCAAAATGCGATTGGCATCCCTGAACATGCCTGCGTTTAAAAATCTAAGTGTTGGAAGTTTTGTCACTGTATACCTGATTAGTTTCTTTTTTCGTGCTTTATTGAGTAGAACATTGTCTCTCTCTTTGTGAATTTTGAGATGGCAGAGTTAGAAGAGCATTGTGCCTGCATTAAATTTTGAAACTTGAGCAAACCTTTACAGAAACACAACAAATAATGCAGGAAGCCTACAATGATGAGCGCTTAAGCCATACTCGGTGTTACAAATGGTTCACACAGTTTAAAAATGCCTGCATGGAAGATAGAGATGAGCCACGTTAAGGAGGCCTTCAACACCTAGTGACAGCATTCGTGTCGGGAACCTCGGCGAAACTGTGCGTGCCAATCAATGAGTGACTCAGATAGAGATTGCAGAAGAATGTAACATTTCAGTTTATTTTATCTATTTTTTTATTTTTATTTATTTATTTGCCTGTAGACAACTGTTGTGTTGTACAGGCATCATCAGATGGTTACACAAATGATTATACATTAGGTCAGTATGGTTGTATGACATAAATTACAGTTCCTTTGATCACAATCACATTTATAATAATAGAGAATCATTTTTTCATCATGTAGGAATTCACTTATGCTATAGAATGCTCTCTCTTTCAACCATGTCCCTACCACCATTTTAAATCTATTCTCATGCAATTCCCTCGTTCCATGTGATGTATTTTTGTAAAATGTTTTGCCAGCATGTAAAAAATTATTTTGGATTTAACTCAAACGTGTCCAAGGAATGTCTAATAAGTTCCTATGTCTGGTTTCATACGAGTGCACATCTGACCTGCTTTCATACATGTGGGCTTTCTATTTGGCATGCATAAGTGCTTTATGTATGTATAGACTGGGAACTGTAAGAATTTTGTGCTCAATGAAGTACTGTCTGCAGGAAGTTAAATTGCTCACACCAAAAATACATCTAATGGCTTTCTTCTGCCAGAGGAAAACATCTTTTGCCCCAGCAGAGTTTCCCCAAAGAAGTATTCCATAATGCAGATGAGTATGAAAATAGGCATGGTATGTCATAAGTATGCACTCCTTACTGACAGAATGCTTCAGTTTCCTAAGGAGATATAGAAATCTTGCCAACCCACTGCACAGCTTTTCTGTGTGGGTATTCCAGCACAATTTGGTATCAAGACAAATGCCTAGCAATTTTACTGAATGTCTGATTTCATTAGGTCCATCATTAATATCTCTAAGGGAAGAAAGGATGTGTTCAGTTTTATTTTTGTTTAACGACAGCCTATTTTCATGGAACCACTGAGCCGCCTTTTCCATCATGGATTTCTTCATTTGTTTGACAACATTTACATCATTATGTGACGTGATAAAAGTTGTGTCATCAGCATACATGACAGATTTATATGGTAATGTGTTGGGCACGTTATTCACATCCACAGTGAATAAGAAAGGTTCCAGTACAGATCCTTGTGGG
Organism: Schistocerca americana; assembly: GCF_021461395.2. NCBI lineage: Eukaryota > Metazoa > Arthropoda > Insecta > Orthoptera > Acrididae > Schistocerca > Schistocerca americana. The sequence continues at coordinate 206,173,212 of NC_060129.1, read as the reverse complement.
ACTCTGTATTTTACCTTGAGAACGTCAGATTTGTTGTTTGAATTTATATAGACCATTTGGTTTCTGTTTGTCAAATATGATTTCAGCAGTAATAGTTCTGTTTCAGTTATTCCATATTTTTCTAGTTTCTTAATTAAAATGCTATGTGACGCAGTGTCAAATGCCTTGGTTAAATCAACTAAAGTTGTATAGGTATGTTCCCTATTTTCAAAACCTTGTAATATTGATAAGACAACTTCCTGAACAGCTTTTATTGTTGATAGCCCAGTTCGGAATCCATACTGAACCTTATAGAGAAGGTTGTGACACTCAAAAAAATCGTTTAATTGGACTTTCAATAATTTTAGATAGTTTTGGTACTATTGCTATAGGTCTGTAATTTTGGGGGTGAATTTCTGCCTCCCTTTTTGTATATGGGCAATACAATTGTCAGTTTAAGGCAGTCTGGAAATGTTCCCTCTGTAAACATCCTATTGATTAAGTAAGACAGTGGAATGCATATATTGTGTCTTATTTTCTTTATGGTAAAATTAGAAAAACCATGGATGTCCTCAGTTCTGGAGTTGCTTAGTGATCTGACTACATCCAGCATATCCTTAGCATAAATGGTTCTCCATTGAAATTTTGGCAAGTCTCTTGTCAACTCTGTTTCCTGCAATTTGGGAAGTCTGTCCTCACTATCATCTAAATTACTTTCATCTGTCATAGCTAATTCTCCAGAATTTATGAAACTATTATTTAGTTCAACTGCACTTAGAGGAACAGGAAAATTTTCTGCTATTAGCCCTGTTTCTGCTTTAACTATTTTCCATGCTGCTTTATATTTGTTGCTGGACTGAAATATAGTTTTCATTAGCTTTTTTCTTTGCAGAAATTATTTCTTTTCTGTACAGCTGTTTTGAATTGGCATATGAGTGTATATACTCATTATTCGAGCAAGATTTATCATAGTAAATTCTTAACAGAATCCTGAAGTTATTTAAGTAAGGTGTATACCAGTAAGTTACTTTTCTTTTCTGTTTTCTCCTTGCATTTAGTCTATTGTGTTTAATGATGAGGGGGCAATATTCATTTAAGATAGCAGTAATGGTGTGTAAGAAATAATCAAAAGCAACACTTAATGACTCATTTTCCATGACCGCATTACACCAGTCCACGATCGTTAAGTCTTTGTGTGAGATTTGTTATATTTGATGGGTTTAACTGCCTCACTGTCCTGGCTTCTATTGGTTGAGCCTGTTCTTTTTTGAATGGCATTAATTTTTGGAAAATTCCATCATAGTCAGAGAGCATTGGTTTAACAACATTTAAGATTACATCATCTTTGCAAATGTTTGGTATCACATTGTCTAGGCAGGCATTCTGCCTGGTAGGCTCATAGTTAAGGCAAGCATAACTGTATGACTTGAGGGTATCTAGCAGCTATCTACTTTTAGGATTTTGCACCAACACATCAGTACTGACGTCACCAAATATTAAAATTTTATGCTTCTTATATCTAACTAAGTACATTAAGAGGTTATCTACATGCTGGACAAAAACGCTGGCACCAGTCTTGGGGGCACAGTACACAGATACTACAACAATCTTGCATTTTCAGGGAAGTGAATGGCAGCAATTTCAATTTCTCCTTCGTGGACTAAGTGCTTGAGATCTATTATCTTAACTGTATGGTTTAGTTCACTTTTCATTAGTACTGACACTCTTCCATTTTCCATAGCTGATCTAAAATAGCCAGTTAAAAATTGTAAACCAACAGGAGTATACATCTTGGATTCATGTTCTTTAAGCCAGTGCTCATTTAGGCACAGAATATCACAATGCAAGTCTTCTAATAGCAGTTCAAGTTCATGAAGTTTATTTCTCACTGACTGTATGTTTATATGAAAGAAGGACAGATAATCCCAATCTTTAACTTTCGATTTAGCACAGAGTTACAATCATCTGACTTTGTAGTTAATGGTGCTTGTTGCAGTTTAATAGGCATGTCTTGGTCATCACTGCAAGTTTCCCTGCTGGAGACATTTATATTCAAGACTGTGGATTGTTTTCAGCAGTTTTATCTTATCAATGACAACTTCTTCAATAGCCTGGCATAAAGCTAATTTACCAGAGTAATTTAAGTGCTGCCCATGTTTTGTATAACGATCCCTTTTGAAAGCGCTTACATTTATTAGTGTCACGTTATTGAAATGATCACAGATTTGTTTACTCCTATTACACTTGTTTACACATGAAGCTTCTGTCAAGTCATGTCGATGTGGTATGCTCACTATGATAGTATTTGTATGTGTGAGGCTTGCAGTTGGATCATGTCATGAAATTCTGACAGCATCTTTGAATGCATCGTGTTGCCGCCAAGTTCGTTTTTACGTGGCTCGTCAGCCAAGACCACGAAGACCTTCGCCTCGCAATCTGTGAAGAGCTTTTGGATCACGCAAATGAGTACACGATGTTCTTTAAGATAATCATAACTAGTGATGAGACATGGGTCTACAGTAGTAGTTGTTGTTGTTGTTGTTGTTGTCGTCGTCTTCAGTCCTGAGACTGGTTTGATGCAGCTCTCCATGCTACTCTATTCAGTGCAAGCTGCTTCATCTCCCAGTACCTACTGCAGCCTACATCCTTCTGAATCTCCTTAGTGTATTCATCTCTTGGTCTCCCTCTACGATTTTTACCCTCCACGCTGCCCTCCAATACTAAATTGGTGATCCCTTGATGCCTCAGAACATGTCCTACCAACCGATCCCTTCTTCTTGTCAAGTTGTGCCACAAACTCCTCTTCTCCCCAATACTATTCAATACCTCCTCATTAGTTATGTGATCTACCCACCTAATCTTCAACATTCTTCTGTAGCACCACATTTCAAAAGCTTCTATTCTCTTCTTGCCCAAACTGTTTATCGTCCATGTTTCACTTCCATACATGGCTACACTCCATACAAATACTTTCAGAAACGACTTCCTGACACTTAAATCTATACTCGACGTTAACAAATTTCTCTTCTTCAGAAACGCTTTCCTTGCCATTGCCAGTCTACATTTTATATCCTCTCTACTTCGACCATCATCAGTTATTTTGCTCCCCAAATAGCAAAACTCCTTTACTACTTTAAGTGTCTCATTTCCTAATCTAATTCCCTCAACATCACTCAACTTAATTCGACTACATTCCATTATCCTCGTTTTGCTTTTGTTGATGTTCATCTTATACCCTCCTTTCAAGGCACTGTCCATTCCGTTCAACTGCTCTTGCCAGTCCTTCGCTGTCTCTGATAGAATTACAATGTCATTGGCGAACCTCAAAGTTTTCATTTCTTCTCCATGGATTTTAATACCTACTCCGAATTTTTCTTTGTTTCCTTTACTGCTTGCTCAATATACAGATTGAATAACATCAGGGAGAGGCTACAACCCTGTCTCACTCCCTTCCCAACCACTGCTTCCCTTTCGTGCCCCTCGACTCATAACTGCCGTCTGGTTTCTGTACAAATTGTAAATAGCCTTTTGCTCCCTGTATTTTACCCCTGCCACCTTTAGAATTTGAAAGAGAGTATTCCAGTCAACATTTTCAAAAGCTTTCTCTAAGTCTATTAATGCTAGAAACATAGGTTTGCCTTTCATTAATCTTTCTTCTAAGGTAAGTCGTAAGGTCAGTATTGCCTCACATGTTCCAATATTTCTACGGAATCCAAACTGATCTTCCCCGAGGTCGGCTTCTACCAGTTTTTCCATTCGTCTGTAAAGAATTCGCGTTAGTATTTTGCAGCAGTGACTTATTAAACTGATAGTTCCGTGATTTTCACTTCTGTCAACACCTGCTTTCTTTGGGATTGGAATTATTATATTCTTCTTGAAGTTTGAGGGTATTTCGCCTGTCTCCTACATCTTGCTCACCAGATGGTAGAGTTTTGTCAGGATTGGCTCTCCCAGGGCCATCAGTAGTTCTAATGGAATGTTTCCTACTCCCGGGGACCTGTTTCCAGGTCTTTCAGTGCTTTGTCAAACTCTTCACGCAGTATCGTATCTCTCATTTCATCTTCATCTACATCCTCTTCCATTTCCATAATATTGTCCTCAAGTACATCGCCCTTGTACAGACCCTCTATATACTCTCTCCACCTTTCTGCTTGCCCTTCTTTGCTTAGAACTGGGTTTCCATCTGAGCTCTTGATATTCATACAAGTGATTCTCTTTTCTCCAAAGGTCTTTTTAATTTTCCTGTAGGCAGTATCTATCTTACCCCTAGTGAGATAAGCCTCTACATCCTTACATTTGCCCTCTAGCCATGCCTGCTTAGCCATTTTGCACTTCCTGTCGATCTCATTTTTGAGATGTCTGTATTCCTTTTTCCCTGCTTCATTTACTGCATTTTTATATTTTCTCCTTTCCTCAATTAAATTCAGTATTTCCTTCTGTTACCCAAGGATTTCTAGCAGCCCTCGCCTTTTTACCTACTTGATCCTCTGCTGCCTTCACTACTTGATCCCTCAGAGCTACCCATTCTTCTTCTACTGTATTTCTTTCCCCCATTCCTGTCAATTGTCCTCTTATGCTCCCCCTGAAACTCTGTACAACCTCTGGTTTAGTCAGTTTATCCAGGTCCCATCTCCTTAAATTCCCACCTTTTTGCTGTTTCTTCAGTTTAATCTACAGTTCATAACCAATAGATTGTGGTGAGAGTCCATATATGCCCCTGGAAATGTCTTACAATTTAAAACCTGGTTCCTAAATCTCTGTCTTACCATTATATAATCTATCTGATATCTTCTAGTATCTCCAGGACTCTTCCATGTATACTGTGGTGTCACCGCCAGACACCACACTTGCTAGGTGGTAGCCTTTAAATCGGCCGCGGTCCGTTAGTGTACGTCGGACCCGCGTGTCGCCACTATCAGTGATTGCAGACTGAGCGCCGCCACACGGCAGGTCTAGTCTAGAGAGACTCCCTAGCACTCGCCCGTTGTACAGCCGACTTTGCTAGCGATGGTTCACTGACAAATTACGCTCTCATTTGCCGAGATGATGGTTAGCATAGCCTTCAGCTACGTCATTTGCTACGACCTAGCAAGGCGCCATTACCAGTTACTATTGATGCTGTAAAACATGTACCATCATGAACGATGTTCACCAATTATGGATTAAAGTTTAAGTATTCCAGCAGCTACGTACGTTTTTTGCTAGTCTCATTTCCTTGACCTGTTCCAGACCTCACGCCAGCCTGCGTGAGCTTAAACGCGTGCCTTTCGGCTTCCTCTCATAGTGGGTTGGCTGTCTTGCCAATCCACAACATATACAACCTTCTTTCATGATTCTTAAACCAAGTGTTAGCTATGATTAAGTTGTGCTCTGCGCAAAATTCTACCAGGCGGCTTCCTCTTTCATTTCTTAGCCCCAATCCATATTCGCCTACTATGTTTCCTTCTCTCCGTTTTCCTACTACCAAATTCCAGTCACCCATGACTATTAAATTTTCGTCTCCCTTCACTACCTGGATAATTTCTTTTATCTCATCATACATTTCATCAATTTCTTCATCATCTACAGAGCTAGTTGGTATATAAACTTGTACTACTGTAGTAGGTGTGGGCTTCGTGTCTATCTTTGCCACAATAATGCGTTCACTATGCTGTTTGTAGTAGCTTACCCGCACTCCTATTTTTTTATTCATTATTAAACCTACTCCTGCATTACCCCTAATTGATTTTGTATTTATAACCCTGTATTCACCTGACCAAAAGTCTTGTTCCTCCTGCCACCGAACTTCGCTAATTCCCACTATGTCTAACTTTAACCTATCCATTTCCCTTTTCAAATTTTCTGATCTACCTGCCCGGTTAAGGGCAGGTAGACATTCCACATTCCGATCCGTAGAATGCCAGTTTTCTTTTCCTGATAATGACGTCCCTTTGAGTAGTCCCCGCCAGGAGATCCGAATGGGGGACTATTTTACCTCCGGAATATTTTACCCAAGAGGTTGCCATCATCATTTATCCATAGGTCTACAGTTATGATGTGGATATTCAATCTTCACAGTGGATTGGGAAATTTCCTCCGAGGCCAAAAAGAGCTTGTCATGTCAGGTCAAATGTCAAAGCCATGCTGACAGACTTCTCTGACATTTTTGGGGAGGAGAATGTGGTGTAGGACTTTTTAAAATGACTTCAAATGTTAATCATTGCTACTCTACAGCACTAGTTTGCAAGACCTATCCTGGAGCAGACTTTGCCAGTGACCATATCATGCTGCATATGGAAATGAAAATGAACATAAAACTGAAAGTGACCACAAAGAAAAGAGTAAGGCAGATTCGTCTCACAGATAAACCTAGTCTCAAAGAATTTGGAGAAAGAATAAGACCCAAATTCCAAAAACTAACAGAGCAGTAGCTCCCAAAATATGGTACAAAATGAAAGAAATCATCAGTTCATCTCTCCCTGAACAGGTTACAAAGACCCCTCAAACAAAGAATCCCTGGATTTCGAACAATACTCAACTGCTCACTGAAGAACGGAAGCACACTAGAACGTGGCATACAAACCGCTGAAGACGAATAATCATACGAAGAACTTTGCCGCAAAATACAGCGCAGCTGCCAAACTGACGAGACACAGTATCTCACCAGTATTTGTGATGACGTAGAACAACAACAAAAATTAAATGGAACGCATGACCTATTCAAGAAGATAAACAGCATCACCCGAGAGTTCAAGTCACGCACGTGGATGGTAGAAAATATAGATGGCACTATTATTAGTGACGAGCAATTAGCAATAGCTAGATGGAAACAACACTGTGAAACACTGTATTGCAACGGAAACAACATCGAAGAAGAGAACATTTTTATGGAATCAAATAAAGAACCTGATATTCTATACAGTCAAACCTAAAATGCCATCAAGCACCTAAAACACAACAAATCCCCAGGTATAGATGGTACTTCCAGAGAAATGATGACTGCGGTGGGAGAGGAAGGCATGCATGCCCTACATTTAATATGTAGTAAGGTATGTAAAACGGGAGAATGGCCTTAAGACTGGACTACATCTGTCCTAATTCCTCTGCACAAATAAGGATCAGTTAGGGACAGCTCCAAGTATAGTACCGTAGCATTAAATCAACACCTAAAAATTTTTCTGCAGTCTCAGATTTCTGCAGAACAAGCAGGTTTCGTGTCAGGTAAAGGTACTCGAGAGGCAGTCTTTAATTTAAGGCAGATAATTGAAAAATGTTACGAGTTCTGTGTCCCTGCCTACATCTGCTTCCTAGATTATAAAAAGGCCTTCGATTGTGTCATGTGGGACAAGTTGTGGCATGTGCTCAGCCAGTCTGTGGTTCCAAAACACCTGGTATCCTTACTAAAAGGTCTTTATAACAGCCATACTGAAACCATAAAAGTAGACGGCGAATACTCGGAACTTTTTGACGTAACAAACGGCGTCAGACAAGGTTGTGTACTGTAACCTCAGCTCTACAATATCTATGCAGAGTGTGTAATCAGGTAAGTGCCGGATGGCTGGGACGGTGGTATTTCTATCGGCGGCAGGAAAATCGACAATTTATGCTTCGGAGATGATACTACAGTCATAGAAGGAAGTAAGGAAGAACTTGGTAACCTGTTCTCGAGAGTAGAAGATATTAGTCTAAACCTTGGCCTAGAGATAAACATGAAAAACCAAGCTAATGGTTATAAATTGCCAAGGCATCCATCAAAACCAGCTTACAGGATGCTTAAGGAATCTGGAGATAGTGATTATGTATATCTAGGCTCTCTGATCAATATCACAGGAAAATGTGATAAAGAGGTAAGGCGACAAATTATTCTCGGCCGAGCCGCAATGGTCAAAGTCACTAAGGTATGGCAGAATCGGGCAATATCCGAGACAACGAAGATGCACCCATTAGAAGCACTGGTGTTTCCTGTATTCTTATACAGATGCGAGATCTGAACCGTGAAAGGTAACGGTAAGAGACGTGGTGTCTGCGGAGGATGCTACGTGTACCGTGGACACAAAAAGAACAAATATTTCAATAACAGAATAACTTAAAATCACAAGAAGGTTATCTTCTCGTGTCAGCCAAAGATACCTTCAGTTCCTCGGGCACGTCTCGAGAGGGAAAGGGGATAATTTAGAGAAGACCATCACAAAGGGAAAAATTGAGGGCAGAAAACGAAGTGGGAGAGCAGCAAACACATGGTTGGATTAAGAGAAGATTGCCAGTCTGCCTCTTCACACCATATTAAGAAAGGCTAAAGATCGCTGTGGATGGAGACAGCTGTCTGAACTTTCAACTACGTAAGAACAAATGAGGAAATGAGGACGACGACAGCGCTTTCAATAAAGTTCCGCACTCCTCTGCCGGCCAATCACCGGACGTATTGCCAGCAGGCTAAGTGTGAAGACGAACTACTATTGCAAAGGTCAAAGAACTTGTGAACAAAGTTGAAGGCAGGTGTCTCACAAGCAGAAGGGAGACCAATATTATGAGGAGGAGGAGGAGAAACATGGAGGGAGTAAATAGTTGAGTAATTTGCTGGCACTTGTTTTGAGGTATACCAGGATTTTATATCGGTTTATTTTTGTATGACAGATCCACTTTACATGGGACAAATTCCTCTCAGTATGTCTACGACCTGTAATGGTACTTTAATTACATAGCCATTACGGCAGCTCACCGGAACCTCTCGATACCAGCAATATTGTACTGTGTTTCTGTAGAGTGGTTAACATATTTCTAAGACAACATTCAGATTTGATTTGATTAATGTACAGGTACTTTGATTCATCGATATGTTTATATTGGAATGATATTATTCTTATGTATATTGTTTCTTTTGTTATTATGATCTTTGACGTACTTGTAACTCTGATTTTTGGGCGCATAAGTGATTATTAGTTGGAGTCGATCCTTGGAAACATCAAGTCTTTAACGTCATGCGGGAAAGACGCATAACATAGTCAGCTTATAAAATGTGAACTTTAACAGTGAGGAAGATGTTTTCAAGTATGTTTTGTATTGTGAAGTGATGTTTTGTGTGTTACGCAATACTGCAACAAAGGCAATAAAAAGGAAGTGTAACTTAAATTCGGAGTGCAGATTTAATTTTTTTTTTTTTATATCACCATTGTGCTAACTTTCAAAGGTTTAATCATCAAGAATGGTTTGTGAAGTGCATCTACAAAACTTTTGAATATAGCTTAATAAAACCTAGGCCTCTTTGCATCCGAGCTCGGAATCAGCACCACCTAGATTTTCGACGATTGAGTCACGAGTTCACAACGAGACCAGCGTGGGAAACACGAAAAGATGAGTGCCTAGTTTATTCATTATTATATGAAATGACTTTATTAACTGTGCTCTAATGACACCTGCCACATAATAACTTTGTTGTTCCCCGAAAATTCAGTATGTAGCAGCGTGAGCAACACCACAATCTTTATTAAATTTTGACCTTTGTTGTGGTAGGGTTGTCAGAGACCACTGTCCTGTTGTAGGCCAGACCAAGCTCGAGAGGTGTTCTGCCATAACCGGCGGCAGACCGGTCCGCCCCCACACACGAAAGCAGGTTCACCACAGCCGCTTCGCCACACGCTGCAGCGACGTGCAGAGCTGTCTGCCCACTGCCGCCCCGCACCACAGGACAGCGGCACCCCGCCTGCCGAATCCTGCCGCCGTGTGGAGGGGCGTCTGCTGCCAGTTGTTCCTTACATCTACGTCTACATCTACATCTACATCCATACTCCGCAAGCCACCTGACGGTGTGTGGCGGAGGGTACCTTGAGTACCTGTATCGGTTCTCCCTTCTATTCCAGTCTCGTATTGTTCGTGGAAAGAAGGATTGTCGGTATGCTTCTGCGTGGGCTCTAATCTCTCTGATTTTATCCTCATGGTCTCTTCACGAGATACACATAGGAGGGAGCAATATACCGCTTGACTCCTCGGTGAATGTATGTTCTCGAAACTTCAACAAAAGCCCGTACCGAGCTACTGAGCGTCTGTCCTGCAGAGTCTTCCAATGGAGTTTATCTATCATCTCCGTAACGCTTTCGCGATTACTAAATGATCCTGTAACGAAGCGCGCTGCTCTCCGTTGGATCTTCTCTATCTCTTCTATCGACCCTATCTGGTACGGATCCCACACTGCTGAGCAGTATTTGAGCAGTGGGCGAACAAGCGTACTGTAACCTACTTCCTTTGTTTTCGGATTGCATTTCCTTAGGATTCTTCCAATGAATCTCAGTCTGGCATCTGCTTTACCGACGATCAACTTTATATCATTCCATTTTAAATCACTCCTAATGCGTACTCCCAGATAATTTATGGAAGAAACTGCTTCCAGTTGCTGACCTGCTATTTTGTAGCTAAATGACAAGGGATCTATCTTTCTATGTATTCGCAGCACATTACACTTGTCTACATTGAGATTCAATTGCCATTCCCTGCACCATGCGTAAATTCGCTGAAGATCCTCCTGCATTTCAGTACAATTTTCCATTGTTACAACCTCTCGATACACCACAGCATCATCTGCAAAAAGCCTCAGTGAACTTCCGATGTCATCCACAAGGTCATTTATGTATATTGTGAATAGCAACGGTCCCATGACATTCCCCTGCGGCACATCTGAAATCACTCTTACTTCGGAAGACTTCTCTCCATTGAGAATGACATGCTGCGTTCTGTTATCTAGGAACTCCTCAATCCAATCACACAATTGGTCTGATAGTCCATATGCTCTTACTTTGTTCATTAAACGACTGTGGGAACTGTATTGAACGCCTTGCGGAAGTCAAGAAACACGGCATCTACCTGGGAACCCGTGTCTATGGCCCTCTGTGTCTCGTGGACGAATAGCGCGAGCTGGGTTTCACACGACCGTCTTTTTCGAAACCCGTGCTGATTCCTACAGAGTAGATTTCTAATCTCCAGAAAAGTCATTATACTCGAACATAATACGTGTTCCAAAATTCTACAACTGATCGACGTTAGAGATATAGGTCTATAGTTCTGCACATCTGTTCGACGTCCCTTCTTGAGAACGGGGATGACCTGTGCCCTTTTCCAATCCTTTGGAACGCTACGCTCTTCTAGAGACCTACGGTACATCGCTGCAAGAAGGGGGGCAAGTTCCTTCGCGTACTCTGTGTAAAATCAAACTGGTATCCCATCAGGTCCAGCGGCCTTTCCTATTTTGAGGGATTTTAATTGTTTCTCTATCCCTCTGTCGTCTGTTTCGATATCTACCATTGTGTCATCTGTGCGACAATCTAGAGAAAGAACTACAGTGCAGTCTTCCTCTGTGAAACAACTTTGGAAAAAGACATTTAGTATTTCGGCCTTTAGTCTGTCATCCTCTGTTTCAGTACCATTTTGGTCACAGAGTGTCTGGACATTTTGTTTTGATCCACCTACCGCTTTGACATAAGACCAAAATTTCTTAGGATTTTCTGCCAAGTCAGTACATAGAACTTTACTTTCGAATTCATTGTACGCCTCTCGCATAGCCCTCCTCACACTTCATTTGGATTCGCGTAATTTTTGTTTGTGTGCAAGGCTTTGGCTATGTTTATGTTTGCTGTGAAGTTCCCTTTGCTTCCGCAGCAGTTTTCTAACTCAGTTGTTGTACCACGGTGGCTCTTTTCCATCTCTTACGATCTTGCTTGGCACATACTCATCTAACGCATATTGTACGATGGTTTTGAACTTTGTCCACTGATCCTCAACACTATCTGTACTTGAGACAAAACTTTTGTGTTGAGCCATCAGGTACTCTGAAATCTGCTTTCTGTCACTTTTGCTAAACAGAAAAATCTTTCTACCCTTTTTAATATTTCTATTTACGGCTGAAATCATCGATGCCGTAACCGCTTTATGATCGCTGATTCCCTGTTCTGCGTTAACTGTTCCAAATAGTTCGGGTCTGTTTGTCACTAGAAGGTCTAATATGTTATCGCCACGAGTCGGTTCTCTGTTTAACTGCTCAAGGTAGTTTTCAGATAAAGCACTTAAAAAAATTTCACTGGATTCTTTGTCCCTGCCACCTGTTATGAACGTTTGAGTCTCCCAGTCTATATCTGGCAAATTAAAATCTCCACCCAGAACTATAACATGGTGGGGAAATCTTCTAGATATATTTTCTAAATTATCCTTCAGGTGCTCAGCCACAACAGCTGCTGAGCCAGGGGGCCTATAGAGACATCCAATTACCATGTCTGAGCCTGCTTTAACCGTGACCTTCACCCAAATCATTTCACATTTCGGATCTCCGTCAATTTCCTTAGGTAGTATTGCACTTCTTATCGCTATAAACACGCCTCCCCCTTCACTGTCCAGCCTGTCTCTGCGATATACGTTCCAATCCGAGTTTAGGATTTCATTACTGTTTACGTCTGGTTTCAGCCAACTTTCTGTCCCTAGTACTATATGGGCGTTGTGACCGTTTATTAATGAGAGCAGCTCTGGGACCTTTCTATAGACGCTCCTGCAGTTTACTATTAGCACATTAATATTGTTATTCGCTGTTGCATTTTGCCTACTCCTACCTTGCCGCGTCTCTGGAGGCGTCTTGTCGGGCCTAGGGAGGGAATTCTCTAACCTAAAAAACCCCCATGTGCACTCCACATGTACTCCGCTACCCTTGTAGCCACTTCCGGCGTGTAGTGCACGCCTGACCTATTCAGGGGGACCCCACATTTCTCCACCCGATAGCGGAGGTCGAGAAATTTGCACCCCAGATCTCTGCAGAATCGTCTGAGCCTCTGGTTTAAGCCTTCCACTCGGCTCCAAACCGCAGGACCGCGATCGGTTCTGGGAACGATACTACAGATAGTTAGCTCTGATTTCACCCTGCGAGCGAGGCTTTCCGCCTTCACCAATTCCGCCAACCGCCTGTACAAACTAAGGATGACCTCTGAACCCAGATGGCAGGAGTCATTGGTGCCGACATGAGCAACAATTTGCAGTCAGGTGCAGCCAGTGCTCTCTATCGCCGCCGGTAGCGCCTCCTCCACATCTCGGATGAGACCCCCGGCAAGCAGACAGAGTGAACACTGGCCTTCTTCCCCGACCTTTCCGCTATTTTCCTAAGGGGCTCCATCACCCGCCTAACGTTGGAGCTCCCAATAACTAATAAACCCCTCCCACCCCGTGTGCCTGCTCGGACCTTGCTGAAAGAGCAGCCACATGTCCACTTACAGGCAGAGCGGGCGATGCCACACGGCCAGCCTCCACATTGACCCTCTGCCTCGTGCGCCGCTGAACCCGGCACTCCCCTCGGGGAGAGGGTGGCCCAACCGCGCCCGGCACCCGCGAAGATGTCTCGACAGCAGGGACAGTGGGTGAAGCACGTAACACCTGGGGTGTGCCATGCGACGCACCAGACTCCCCACCGCCGCTACACTCCGAGGCAGCAGCCCGAAGACGGTTGACCGCGGCCATCAACACACTCAGCTGTTCGCGAACAGTGGCCAGCTCCTCCTGCGTCCGTACACAGCAGTCACACATCCTATCCATCCTAAGGAATCAATTTACTGAAGGCATCGGCACCCGCCTCCGGCGAGTAGTTCACGGCCACGGTGTTGCCCCCCTTTGCAGCCCCGTGCAATGCAGTGCAGCTATTTTGGCACCGGCTGTCGACGTGTTTTCCCCGCGCCAGGATCTCGTAAAGTTCGGCAACATTTCCGCGCTCGGCACTTTCCCGCGTCCACTTCTCGGCAGCGCACTCCTTTGAGGCACTGTGGCGAGCGTAGAGATTTATTATTTTCCACAGAAATTTACCGCCACAGTAGATAAACACACAATCATCAACTATACCAGTTGAATGTAATAAACCTCAATGATTAGTAAGAAATGTGTAACTAAGACTTGACAGTTGTTCCAGTAAGGAGGGGGGGCGGGGGGGGAAGATTTTGAGGTTACACACAATTACTTGACAACATTTTTACATGCGAAAATCGTCAGAGGGTGGAGTACTACATTAGATCTGACATGGGACATTGTAACACCTCGATTCAGTTTACAGTGATAAAAGCTATAGAAAGAATAATTTAAAATTAAGAATAGAATAGGGGAAAATAGTGTAGAATCAGAGTTCGGTAATTTCAGATCAAAATTATAGTATATCAGCAAGTAGTTTAACGACTAAGTAAAGCAAAGCCACGGAACTCCATCACGGAGGAAGCAGTGACGTTAAACTCTCGTGATGAAAAACCAATAAAAAGGCCCGATCGTCATTATTGCCGCCTTTTTTTCCTCGATTGTTTCGTTAAAGGGCGGGGAACCCGTGTCAGTCGGCGAGACAATAATTAGATTGGACTTTATCGTGTTAAGATTCACGATAAACTGTTAGAATGTTACGGAGATTAAAAGTGATGTAGTGTACGATCTCTGACTGTCGGTAGGAACGGAGTATTAAGGGGATTTTAGGACTTTAGTGCTAGATTGGAAGTCTACGGACATATAGACGACAGAAACTCAAATTATCTGCCGATACGAGTGAATTCAGAGGTACCGGTATTCAGATAGTGGCGTGTGGACTTTCGAAAGTGTCTTGTGCCGGTAGTTGCGAGTCTGGACGTAGAGCGCGTGCATATCGGCATTTGCGGACTATTTAGATTCCTCCAGGCTAGGAACCTTTTAAATAGACCTTCATCCATCACCATCTTAATCCTCGAATATAGAGTGAAAGTGAAATACATGAGTGTTGTACTTATTCCATTTGCCTGGTGCTAATCAGTGAAGGTTTTACGCAACCAAAGCTATACAGCAGTAAGTCAGCACCGTCTAGCGGAAAGCGCAGGCATTAACTAACACACCAACCGTTTACGTGTTTTACGGACTGCTTAATATGAACTTTTGTGACTCTCTGACGTCCCCTCTTCCTCCGAAAGGTGGCGCAGGCTGTCTTAATCGTAAGAGGGGAGAGTTTTAGCCGGGCAAATTACTAAACAAAGGCGATATTTACAAGACTCGCAGTAATAACAAAACACGAGGCCCGCACTCCATCGGAGAATCGTCGCGGTCACGTCGGGAAGTGAAGCCGGAAAACCTACCGGCGATACGTATCTACGAGCAGACGTCGGCGTGGAGCACCTAAAAAGGGAACTGCAAGAGAGTTGGGGACCCCTTCCCCCACCTCCTCCTTTTCCTTGAAAGGATACGTATCCTGTACACCTCACGTAAACTTGATCCTCCTCACCCGCTCGTTTCCTCGCTCCTCTCCCACCCCCGCCCGCTGCCGCGCCTGTATTCGCACGTCCCACCCGGTCTCCATCTCTCCACCCTCCATACCCTCTCCCAAGGTGGTTTCCGCCAGCTCCCCCTCCCTGATGATGTCCTCCTCCCCTGCATCTACCCCTCCTATCAACTTTGATCCTCCCCCCCCTCCTGTGTCCTTTCCTTCAGGCACCCTCCCTCCCCCCCTTTTCCCTTCCCTTCTCTTTCCTTTCCCCCCTCCCTCCTACCCCCTCCTCCGGGCTTCACTCCCCCTACCTCCCTCCCCCTCTCTCCTTTGCCCATGGCATCTCTGCTCTCCCCTCTCCCATTTCCCCTTCCTCCTCCTCCACCTCCTCTCTTGGCAGGTCCCCGGACTCGTACACGCTGAGTGGACATTCGCGCGCCGGAGATCGTCGCCATCAGTGTCTCGTGAGTGCCGTCGTGTTTCGTGTTCAGTGTTCCCGTCATACTCCATCGTTCACCTGTGCCATCGCCATCTTCAGTGTTAGTGCGTCGTGACAACAGTTTGTAGTGAATTTTCGTCAAGTGTGAACGGCTCCGTGTTTGTCTTTATGTGTCTACTGTTTTATTACCCACCGTTATGTCACATTTGTGTATTCTTTCTGTTCTATCTTTATCTCCTCTACGGCTGAAGAGCGGCGTACCATGCTGCTGACAGCCTGCCTGTTTGTACGGGTTTGAAAATAACAATAAAGAAAAAAAAAAAAAAAAAGAGTTGGGGATGTTTCAACACGCAACAGGTCACTAATTTTATCGAACTTCTGCACTGACTTAGTTCATATAGATGTGACAAATGTTCCTGAAGTAGAAAGTACTGCTCAAGCATTTTTTAGAAACTGACATTCAAAATTTCACCAGCCAGTCAGGTACAGTACAAGAAAGTCAGACGTCTGACAGTCATATTAGCACACCCAGTTACGGCAGCATTTCCTCATACTGCATATCAGCCTAGTCCTTTTTTATGCTACTCTTTCACCAAACACATTGCTACAACGAATGAAGTTTCACGTTCACCTGGGAGAAGGCACACCTACATACGAAGTGCGCCAACCGTAAACGACACTATCTTTCACCGTTCGGTCGGCATTTATAACTGCGAGCCCATACCTATTTCTCAATTATTGCTTCACCTGACGGAGTGTGTTGTTGCACGTCCAAGTGAGCAGCAGTAATATTACATTAATTGTGAACTAGGTGAGAAAAAATTTAGGATCTGTGCAAGAAAATGTCCCAAATTCTGAGCTAACAGCACAATACCACAATGAGGACGTTGTCTATGAGGTAATTAGTAATCAAATAAGTTCTTGGCTGCAACCTGATGCAACTGCACTGTTTAATTCTTCGAGTGGTTCATTTTCACTACAGTGGGGCAACACTTTCACATGGCAACAGAGTTATATAATGAAAGTTTATTTTATCATTGTTTGAATAAATTAAGATTAACTGTGACTCTGCTCACGCATGTTTATCTTGTACTACACAGAGTATTACGAGTATTTACATGTACACAAAGTACGCCACATGTCCACTCACGTTATCAAGATTGGAGTGCTACCTCAACACACAATAATAAACAGTCACAGAGGGAGAGTTTCTGTTCCCCTGCCGGGAAGGTAGGCGAAGGCTCTGCAGATATGCAGGTGGCGAGTCATTCTGTGTCAAAACACAATTTTGAATGGAAATTTACCTTAAGCTCTCAGATTTTGATGAAACTTTTTATACCTAGTGCCTCTACATAGTTATTAATGAAAACCATCGAGACTATTTTTGGGTGTAGAATCGTGATAAATGTAAAATCCAACTTCTGCTGTAATTATTTAATTTTTTCTCGAAATCCCTGGTGTTGCTGATTTAAGACATTAACATAAAAGGAGGGACAAATGTGATGTGTAATTTGCAGTGTTTCAATTCCTTGTGAACAGTGAACCATAGTTGGCAGACAAAAGGACTGAGAAATGTTTCCGAATGAATGTGTACACTTTTTCCTGAAATGCCAAAAGTTGCAAAAGTTTGTGACAGCCGTAGGAAAAAAAAAAAACTTGTATACTTTGAAAAGAACAGGAGGCTACAATAGATGCTGACCACAATATGATGTCAGACTCAAATCAGATCCCATTTTTACTTCTCAGGCACAGGTTTTGCAGCCCCTTAAAACATGTCTTCAAGAGGTAGGAGAGTCTACTGCACATGTGAAAGAGATATCGTCTAAGAGACATTCTGCAGGAAAGAGAAACAGAATTGATTCTGCTACGAAAAGGAATCTATCAGCAGTGTCTTCTGAAAGTGACACTGCGGTGTGAAAGAATGCAGTTTTAAACAATCTGAGACAAATTTAAGCAGCAGGAAGGAGAAAATCATAATTTTAACTTGCCTGCCTGAACCAGAGTGTAAGGGAGAGAACACAGCGTGTTCAATACCCCAAACTACATGGTTCGTTAAGTGATGCATCTATTATAGAACATAGGTATTTTGGAAAATCCAGATCAAATACCAGGGAAAAGACCAATCCATTTGGTCATTTTATGAGTGTGGCGGCATAAACAGGGCCATGTCTAGAATAGAAGATTGTGTTCAATGAAGGACAGAGGTGATCAGAAAATTAAAGTTTCAAAGAGACTTGTTCTTTGTAATTTAAATGAGGCATACAGAGTGTTTAAAGAAAATTTTCCTAAAATGCATGTTAGTTTTTCCAAATTTGCAGAGTTGAGGCATAGAAACTGTATTCTAGCAGGCACCTGTGTGACTAACGGGATACATAAGTAGCATTCGCCGAAATTTGAAACTTACAACTGAAAATGCAAGGCTAAACTCCGTAACAAGTGGAGAAATAAGACATATAAACATTGTCTTGCAAACATTCTGTGCAAGCCACCATCAATAGTCTGTCAGTTGGGAGACTAACTCGTGCCCTGGGAATAAGGAAATCGAGACCATACTTGAGAAGGCATTGGAAGAAATGTGGATAGATAATGTCACCTTCTGACAGAATTTCTGTGGACAGGTCTAAATTGGAAACATTCAAAAATCAACTACAGACATCATCAATTTATTTTGCAATAAGCTGTCTATGTTGGTCCTCATGACTTTATCACAAAAACAACAAAGTTCATTTATGAAACATTACAGACAGCCTACACGATTCACAGTTTGCTGTGTGCTGTGATTTTTCAGAAAACTACTCATTTTTGATGCAGGATGAGGTCCAAGTCAGCAAGCCACTGTTCACCCATTTCTTGTGTACTACACAGGAGAAACAGAGTGTGTCAGTTATGTCGTTATTCCAGACTGTGGCCATCAACAGCTACCAGAAAAAGCTCACTGAATCCTTGAGAAAGCACTCTGAACCCAAAGAAATATACTACTGCTGTTCTGTTACTGCCAATCAATACAAAACAAGAAAAACTTTAGATCTATGTTTCCATCAAGATGATTTTGGCATAGAAGCTGAATGACATTTTTCACCAACAGCTCACAGAAAAGGGCCTTGCGATGGAGTTTGTGACACAGTCAAGAGGTTGGCAGGATGAGAAAGTTTGCAACATTTGTATGACAAATTCTTACAGTCCAGCAGCTTTTCAACTTGGCAGTGGAAAACATCTCTGGACTACATTTTACATTTGTAACTCAGGATGAATACACAGACAGCCACATTTCTAAACAGCCACTTCAGCAAAGCGTTAACGATTCCAGGGACTCCAACGTTTCACGGATTCACTTCTGTAGTTCCAGATGCGACAAAAATCTTTGTCGAGATATTCTCATATGCTCAAAGTTCATTACAACAATTGACCATCAAACCTCAAGGTATGCTGCCACCGAGTTATAAATAGGTACATGACTACAGTGTACAACAGGTGGTGGCTTGCACACATTTTCGGAAAAAGACGAACAAGATTAAATAAATGTGACATTTCTTCCTCTGTGTGGCCCATCTCCTCCTCTTTTATACCCAGAGAAGCCAGACGCTATGTGGATTCGTGTGGTGGATGTTCTGTGTGTGGAGAACCCAGTGACTCCAACAAGCCAAATATTCACCTTGCCTGGAAATCGCATGGTCAAAACCAACAGAGCCTTTATAGTTAATTCCAATTTATAAGAAGTTGTGAGAGACAGCTGCTAATAAATGTCATGTTGTAACTAATTTTTTTAAATTAATTTGATGATTTCTTCATGTAGAAACGCTATGAAAGTCATGTTTCACACAACACATGGAACTTGAAAATTTTGCAACATGTGATGCCATGATGATCCCGAAATGAAACTTTCAGAGGTGTGAGAGTACAGTGCAAGAAAACTGATTTTTTCAAAATTTTAAGAATATTGCTTTTTAGAAAATTAAAATGTATTTAATTGAAAAAAAAAAAAATTTTTAAATGCAATCATGTTTTATATCAAATGAAAGCTCATCTAAAGAGCCTTAAAATGACTTTTCCAGGTCTGTACCTCATCTGGTTCCTGAGAAAATAGCAATTTACTACTCCAAGGTGTAGCAATTTTTAACTAAAAATTCTAAAATCCAAGGCTTAGTAAACTTTTAATTAAAATCACGAAAATTTTTGTTGTTTTCCTAACTGTGTATGGACACTAGGTACACAATTTCACCAAAATCTGTTAACGTCAAACTTAATCAGCTTGTGCATTTGACACGGAATGACCTTTGAAAATAAAATACCACCCACAGACCAACACAAGAATCCAAAGATGGCCTTTGACCAGCTGGAACAATAGGAGCCACCCCATAATATTATTAATTATGGAAGAATGTGATGTGAAACAGATTACTCAAGGTGGACAAACCACAGCACCACAGTGTGCAACCAGACAATCAGATTCTGGGGAGTCTGCAGCTTTATCAGACAGAGATGAGCCAGAGCATCTTGGAAGCTTAAGCAAGATGAAGCATAGAAGACCAGGTTACACAGCTAATTTCAATGTAAATCCTCTACTAAAAACCAGAAAACTAAAGTGTCTTACAGAAACCCTCAGAACCACAAAATTCTTGTAATGGTCCTACAAGAAACCAGATTCATTAATGATAACTTTCATCTGGAGGTTTCAGAATATACAAATGAGAGGTATGGAAAAAAATTTGAAAAACACATTGTACCTTGGAACTCACTTCATAATAGACAAAAATATTTTGGACTCCATTATCAACTTGGAATCACAACCCTAAAGACTCTCCACACTTTACCTTTAAAACTGCTAACAAAATATACACCATAGTGAATGCACATGCCCCCATAAATGAAGAGAATTGAAAGGACAACGAAAAGGTAGAATGTTTCTGGGACCAATTCAATGGTGATGTGCAAAAATCCCAGGGGTGAGGGGGGGGGGGGGGGGGGGGGGGTTAAAAAAAAAAGGTCCTACTTATGGTAGACTTCAATGCCCAGAGGCAAGAAATACAGCAAAATTGTTGGAAACTACCCAGCACATAACAGAACTAATAAAAATGCCATAAGACTGATAAAATTACACTAAGCACACAACATGAACCCGAAATCCATAGCATCTAGAAAGCTACCTCAAAAACAGCAAACATGGATCTTACCAAACCAGCACATATGTGAATTTCTACTTTATCATGTGGCAATCAAACTAGAGTTCCATGAAGAAATGTTAAAGTCCTCAGAGGTGACAACCCACCTACCTTTCCCAGAAAGGAAAAACAGAACCAACAATCCCAAAAGAAGAAATATAACTTGTCGGAGATTCACAAAGCCAAAAAGCATGAGCCCACTAGGGTACTCAATGGTCAAAGCGATTGTGTGTCCAACGCCTACTCTGCTTTGTTTGATAATGTACTACGATAACCAAATAATGCCTCGCATATTTATACCTAGACTTACTTGATGATTTATGTCGAGAACAGTAGGCATTTGCCTTACTTGCATACATTAGTCCCTCTAATCCTGTAACTGATTATGTCCTACCTATTCATGGAATGTATAGCCAGACTATATAATTTTATTTATTGACTGTTAATATGTTGTTTAAACGTTTTCTGTGGGAGACATAACACGATGTATGTCAAGCCCTCTAGTGGTTAAGTTCTGGTGGCTGACCCAACAGAGGGCGCTGATCATTGATCTGTCTTTCCTTCAGCTGTCATATAGACATTTTATCTTTCATAGGCAAGTTATAGGTTGCTACAGGCAATGTATTACGTATATTGTTGACCATAAATTCACCATAAAAAGGGTCGGACCTATCCTCTTCGTGTATTTCCTTTTAATAATTTTATACGGGTAACTGTATTCATCTTGTAATGTATCACAATTGATTTCTATGATAGTATCAATTTTAAAAGTCTGCTACATGTATTTTACACAATGTGTTTTTATCAGATTATGTTTTTTACGTAAATGATGACTACATCTAACACAACAGTAGTGGCATCTAGGGAGGATGTAGGTAAAGATTTCTGGTGGCTACTGCACTTCAGCAGCCAGTTGCAATAATGACTGTGTGGATGACGTGGCCTATTCTACACCTTATTTTAGATCTATGTGACGATGCTGTGCTGATTATATTTATATGTTTTGACAATGCCATTATGGCCTTATCACTTTAGGACATGGTGTAAAAAGTATTTTTTGCCGTATTTTATCTGTACATTTCCTTGGTTCTATGATAGTATATTGTGATACGTATTGCTGTATCATGTTTAAAGATACACTGCTCACTAGGTGTAGATTGTAGATCTGAGGATGGTCATAATGCACTGAAACTGATAATTGTCTAAAGAATTGATATTGTTATCGAAGACTGGAATGAAAACATTTGAACAAATAAAACCCAGAAAGGTAACAAACCCCATGGAGTTTCCCCTTGCAACTGAAGACCTGTAAAACCAAACTTAGGATCAAATATAAAAAAGCCTAATAAGTGAAATCAAACACTTAGCTCCCGTAACAAAAGCCAAAAAACACACTTCACCTGTGGACAGAGAAACTGGAAGAGAAGCATGGAAACAGTGTCAGTCACACAGAAATGAACATAGCACACAAAACTTCTCAAACATGCGAAAATTAGTGAGCAAAAATATCAAAAGAATAAAGAAAGCACAAGAAGCCCAGATCCTCTTTCAAATCAATGAAGAATTCATAAAAAACGAAGATCTTTTACAAGACTTTTAAACAAGAAATAACCAAATATAGCCCACTGGCTCTACAGCTCCAAGACAAAAACAGAAATATTTCCCATAACAGCAGGACAAAATTTCAGGAACCACCTCAACTGTGAATAACCCACAGAAAAAAAAATGGACTATTAAGACCTCAACAACAATAACCAATACAAACTCTGAACCACCCTCCACTGAGGAATTACAGTCATTCGATTCAAGTCTCGATAACTATAGAGCCTCGAGAGAAGACCAAATCACAGCTCAACTTTGGAGAAAATGAAAAAACTGCCATACACTCTCTCCAAATTATCTTTTGAGAAATATTGACAAATGGAAGCATCCCACACGAATGGAACACAGCTCTCATCCACCCAATCCAGAAGAGAACTAGAACGACTACAGAGGGATTGGATTCCTAGACAACATACAAGATATTCTCTACAGTACCATTAAACAGGGCAGAACCCCAACTAGTCCATCAACTTTGATAATACCAAGCATGTTCTGAGATCCTCCCCAGAACAAATCCTAAATCTAAAAAACCTCATGGCCTATCAGAAAACACACAACTCAAATCAGGAATCCCTTATCACTGTACTAAAAGAATTAAACCTAGACAACAAAATCACTAAATCAGAGAAATCCTTACAAACGTAATCCGTGGCCAAATTCTCAGGAGAACTCTGACCCCTTAGAAATAAAAGCAGGTGTACGGAAAGGAGAAGGATTCTCTCCAAACCTATTTAACTGTGCCCTCGAAGAAGTAGTGTGTGGAAAACTTACATCCATAGTAGAATCCAACTAGGAACAAACAGCAAAGTCATCAAAGTCAATTGTCTAGATTTTGCAGGTGATATGGCCCTACTAAGCAGAGACCTGGAAAGAAGACGAGGAACTGACACTCAAACTACAAAAACAAGCTAAAAAAATAGGTCTCAAAATCTCATTTGAAAAGCTCCGGATAACAACAAACCCCACCAAGAAGGAGAATGAAAAAAATTGAGATTGTCAAAGAATACAAATATCTTTGAGAATGGATCGTCTGGAATGCCCTCGAGGGAAAGGCAATGGAAGCTAGAAGAAGTAAAGCTGAACTGGCCTTCCAACTCACCAAGAACACGTAACAAAAAGTCTCTCTCATGGAATCCAAATGTAAGACATTACAATACAATAATCAAATGAAAAGCCCTTAGTGGAGCCAAACATTGTCCAACACTAACCATGCCCAGCTGAAAGTCTGGAGATCAAAGAAAGGGAGAAGTCTCACACAATAAAAAAAAAAAGAAGAAAGCAATGTTTATGGACACATCCTCAATGAAACCAAACAGATTAAAATAGAATTTTTTTGACTACTACTGCAGGGAAAAAAAAAACAACCAAATTGGTTTAAGGAAATGAAGGAGGTCTTAAAAGACATCTAAATCACAAATTGTAAAAAAGTAATCAAACACAAGAAAGAAGTTCCAAGTCAAAATAAAAACCAAAACAATCAATCCAAATCTCTGAAGAAGAAAGTAAAGCAAGATTAGAAAGAATGAAACAATACTGAGCTAATAGAATGGCACAGAACATTAAGTGACTGACTTTTTATACCCCAAAGTAGGGTGTAAAAATACTAATAACAATAACGATGTGATCACACCCACCACCACCACCACCACCACCACCACCACCACCACCACCACCACGTAATATCATCGAGGTACATATGTGGAAAGGTTCAATCAAGATCTAATAAAACATTGTGACAAAAGTATCGTTTATGTCTCAATACACCCTTGAGCATATCGCAGTGAAGTTATACGTGACTATATATTGTATAGACAAACAAATATTCGTACATCTCCCCCCAACATACCACAATGATTGTAGGTACCATGTTTGTTCCTTTCCAAAGAAATGTGAATCGTAGTAATGCAAGACATTCATGAAAGCTCAGAAAAAAACTAAAAAATGTCAGGCTTGTCGGCTGCCACCTTCTCTAACTGTGCTAATACTGCTCCTCGTGAAACCTGGCAAACTATTTCTTGAAAATGCTGGAAGATGAACAGAATCAGTGTACCATTTGGTGTATGCAAGTGTAGTGGGCAATCTTCCCCCAACTACAGACATCAGAGGTAACCAGCCTGCATAAAGCAACAGGAATTGTGAAAGGGAACAAATCATTCTCTCAGGTTGATTTTATATGGAGGCATTCTTTACATATCCAAACCTTTGCAAGCTTTTTAGAGCATTGTTAATTTGGGCTAAGATCAGTCACAATTAAATGTCAATTACAAACACAGGGAACTTTTGCACAATGTTTTCTATGAAAAATGTTAAACCATATTCAATTGCTAAATTCAGTTAAAACACAGAAATGGAAAAACAGTGAACGTGCAAGATATATTACCACCCATAGCAGTCAGATTAAGGCTAGGGTAGAGCCCAAATAATTTGAGCTAATTGGGGCTTAGCCTACCTTGAATTACAAAAATCTCATATAATATGGAAATTCCACTAAATCAATGGGTAAATCATGAATAAATCTTTAATGAGAACAATAATTGTTAAAAATAAATAAAATATAGTACATATCTGTGATGTACATATAAGGGGAAGGATTTCCAAGTTGCAAAAATACACTCCTGGAAATTGAAATAAGAACACCGTGAATTCATTGTCCCAGGAAGGGGAAACTTTATTGACACATTCCTGGGGTCAGATACATCACATGATCACACTGACAGAACCACAGGCACATAGACACAGGCAACAGAGCATGCACAATGTCGGCACTAGTACAGTGTATATCCACCTTTCGCAGCAAGGCAGGCTGCTATTCTCCCATGGAGACGATCGTAGAGATGCTGGATGTAGTCCTGTGGAACGGCTTGCCATGCCATTTCCACCTGGCGCCTCAGTTGGACCAGCGTTCGTGCTGGACGTGCAGACCGCGTGAGACGACGCTTCATCCAGTCTCAAACATGCTCAATGGGGGACAGATCCGGAGATCTTGCTGGCCAGGGTAGTTGACTTACACCTTCTAGAGCACGTTGGGTGGCACGGGATACATGCGGACGTGCATTGTCCTGTTGGAACAGCAAGTTCCCTTGCCGGTCTAGGAATGGTAGAACGATGGGTTCGATGACGGTTTGGATGTACCGTGCACTATTCAGTGTCCCCTCGACGATCACCAGTGGTGTACGGCCAGTGTAGGAGATCGCTCCCCACACCATGATGCCGGGTGTTGGCCCTGTGTGCCTCGGTCGTATGCAGTCCTGATTGTGGCGCTCACCTGCACGGCGCCAAACACGCATACGACCATCATTGGGACCAAGGCAGAAGCGACTCTCATCGCTGAAGACGACACGTCTCCATTCGTCCCTCTATTCACGCCTGTCGCGACACCACTGGAGGCGGGCTGCACGATGTTGGGGCGTGAGCGGAAGACGGCCTAACGGTGTGCGGGACCGTAGCCCAGCTTCATGGAGACGGTTGCGAATGGTCCTCGCCGATACCCCAGGAGCAACAGTGTCCCTAATTTGCTGGGAAGTGGCAGTGCGGTCCCCTACGGCACTGCGAAGGATCCTACGGTCTTGGCGTGCATCTGTGCGTCGCTGCGGTCCGGTCCCAGGTCGACGGGCACGTGCACCTTCCGCCGACCACTGGCGACAACATCGATGTACTGTGGAGACCTCACAACCCACGTGTTGAGCAATTCGGCGGTACGTCCACCCGGCCTCCCGCATGCCCACTATACGCCCTCGCTCAAAGTCCGTCAACTGCACATACGGTTCACGTCCACGCTGTCGCGGCATGCTACCAGTGTTAAAGACTGCGATGGAGCTCCGTATGCCACGGCAAACTGGCTGACACTGACGGCGGCGGTGCACAAATGCTGCGCAGCTAGCGCCATTCGACGGCCAACACCGCGGTTCCTGGTGTGTCCGCTGTGCCGTGCGTGTGATCATTGCTTGTACAGCCCTCTCGCAGTGTCCGGAGCAAGTATGGTGGGTCTGACACACCGGTGTCAATGTGTTCTTTTTTCCATTTCCAGGAGTGTACAAGCTACATTTAAAAAAAAACCATTCATAGTCCTTTATTTTAAAACAGAACCTCTTTTCTTAGCAGCAATGTTGTGCCATCATCTAAGAAGCATCGTGTCAGTTGGAGAAGCTTCCACCTTCTGTTCAATATAAGAAGTCACGTCTAGAATTGCCAAACCCATGGTTTAAGTGATCAGTGGTACAATTTCTTCAGGCATTTCCTTGTCACTTTCTCCGTTAGAGTCACTAATCATTACGACGACGGAGACCACCACCACCACTTTTAAATTCTTTGATGGTTCCTTCACCTGTTTGTAAAAGTGTCTGAAGCAAACAACATCAATGCCTTTTTTTCCCAAGTGTTGTAAAATGTCTGTCCATTGGCTGTATTAAGCTCAGGGGGTAAGAACAACACACAAATACCATCACACTTCCTGATCAGGGTATGATGCAGAGTTAAGCCTTAAGACTGCTTTGGAAGGGAAGCACTTTCTTAAGGTATCTTTTGGTCTCTGGAACAAAATCTTCAAGAAACCACTTCTTAAAAATATTTTTGTGCATCTAAGCAGATTTTTGGTGGACATATGTAACAGGCCGTGCAGGAGCAGTTATATTTTTTAAAGCTCTACTCTCAGCATACTTCCCTATTATGAGCAGCTTCAGTTTGTGCTGACCATTCTTCCTGAGTAGACAACAACAGGGGTAACAATAAGGATGGTGTCCCAATTAGTGACCTAGAAAGAGCAAGAGCACTCCTCAGAACCTAATGGTACCTGTCCATCTATAATTTACAAAGAACCTGGTAGGTAGGACTCTCACTCTCTCCTGGAAGCATGATTTATATCCCGTATCTATATTAAACTGTCTCCATAACTGACTGTAGATCACAGGACTGCCTTCTAAAATACAGCAAAACGATATGAAAATTTCAGTGTATCTTCAAAGCAGAGAAATGCTGATAAAGTGTTTCCTTACTGAAAAAAATGTGTTGTTTTAGGGTGCAAAAACAACAAGGGCCACATGCGCCCATGTCAGAAGCGGAGAACACGGAGAGGGGGTGGGGGGTGAGAGAGAGAGAGAGAGAGAGAGAGAGAGAGAGAGAGAGAGAGAGAGAGTTATAAGCAACTACACATTAAGCCCAATCAATAGAAAAAAAACCCAACTAAAAACAAGTACTTGGAGAAAGGTCCATAAAATGAAACGAACCATAGAGAAACAGAGGTCTTGAACTAAAGATTAAACATCCTTCACCAAATTGCTACGACAGATAAGAAGTAAAAAGCAATCGACAGCCCACGCATCGTTCGCTGAAACAGCCGATAACTCAGGTGGTAAAAATAAATTGGAACGAAAGTCGTTAAAAAAAGGCATTCCGACAGGAAATAGCGGACCGTCAAAGGCTGAGGGCAACGAATGCACAGTGGTGTGTAAGTACCACTTAAACAGCGATGGCTAAAAACACCGTGCTCGATACACAACCTAGCTAAAATGACGATCTCACAGCAAGAGGGCCTCGAGCAGGTCGTTCGAGCTGCTGCGAGAGGCTAAGTTTCCTAGAGCTTGTCCCCACGAAGGGGAGACCAGTGGTGACGTCGAAGTGACGTCACCTGCCGCGACACGGCAACACAGACATCTGAGGGAACGTAAGAACTGGCGGGCCGAGGCACGGCGACTGCAACCTCGGGAGCAGCAGCCTCGTTTCCCGTCAGACCGACACGACCCGAAACCCACAGACACCGCCGTGCCTCCACCGAGACCGAGCGAGCGACAGTTTTCCCCGACCCGTTACGACGAGGGACGGACGGTGTACGGCACACTGAGGCTCCGAAGGGCAGAGTGTCGGAGCAGAAGATGCAATCGAAAAGCCCGTCTCTAGATGTACTGCGTGGCCCGAAACAGGGCAAAGAGCTCTGCTGTACATACAGGGCAGTGTTTCAGACACCGATACTGACAAACGTCTGTGCCAATGACGAAGGCACACCCGACACCAGTCAGAGCCACCAGTGTACGCAAAGGTACTATTGAGAAGTTACTCGAGAAGGCCGTGAAACTGGAGGCGAAAGAGCAAGGCCGGAGTAGTACCTTTAGGAAGAGAACGAACACGAGCCGCCGCACGAAGCCGAGGTGGTGAAGGGTTTACACCCACCGGGAAAATTGCGCGTAGCGTGTAGTTAAGCTGCCGGAGCAAGAGTCACAAGTGAACTCCAGGAGGTAACGGAAGAGGGACGCGCCCCATAATGGCAATCAAAGGAGTCACCAAAGAAGGAAGCACAGGACAGGTCGCTACGAATGGCAGACGAACGGCACGCCTATCTGCCGAGGAGGAAGTCACGGCAGTAGTTTGGCAGCTTACAGACTCTCACCTGGACTAGTGTAAAAGATGCCAGTGGCCCAACATGTGCCACAATGGCGGATTGTATTGAGACGACTTAAGATGAACATAAATGCATAAATGAAACATTCTTAGTCTAGTTTCGAACAGACAAGGAAGCTGTACAAATGGAGGAGGGCAGTTCGATCCGCTCCTCGGGAAGTACCACCGAAGACACGTAGGGCACTGAGGGCCGAGGTATAGCAGGTGGACAGGTAAGATGTGAGGGAGGACCGACGAGGTTTCCTATCGAGCACGAGCCCCGGGAATTTCGTAGTTCCGACGAACGGAAGAGCGACAGGCCCGAGACGTAAAGATGGAGGAAGAAACCAATTGCACTGCCAGAAATTTATACGAACGGGTTTGTCAGCGGAAAAGCGAAAGACATTATTGACGCTCCACGAGTCGAGACAATTGAGATGTCGCACGAGACGCTGCTCGAGAAGAAAAGTCCGTGGAGAACTGCGACAGACACCCAGTGGGAGACAGCTCACAATAGGGGTAATGGGAAATAGCAAAGAGAAAGAGGTTCAGATCAGACCCCTGAGGCATAACATTTTCCTGGATAAAGGTGTGACAAGGCAAAACCCACACGTACCTCAAAAACTGTCTTAAAAATTCCTGAAGGAAATGTGGCATGCGAGCAAAGAAGCCCCATTTGTAGAGTGACCGGAGGATACCAGAGCTCCGACAGGTGTCGTACGCCTTTTCCAAACCGGTGTCTCGGATTTGCACAGAATACCATTCACGACACGGGTGGACAAAGTGACAAGACGGTCACCTGCAGAACGACACACTCAAAATCCACACTGTGAGAGGTCGGTAAATTGCGAGACTTGAGCCACCGTACCGGCCGGGCACGAACCGTACGTTCCGTCACCTCGCAAATACAGCTGGTGAGAGAAACGGGGCAGCAGCTAGAAGGACAGCGTTTGTCCTCACCAGGCTCTGGTATGGATACGATAGTGACTTCACACCGGTGACTGGGAAACGTGCCATCTACCCAGATGCAGTTGTATGTACTAAGCAGAAAGTACTTGCCGCAACAGAAAGCTGCTCCCACATCCGAGTGTTAACAGTGTCTGGCCCTCGGGCGGAGGATCGGGACGAAGTGGGAGAATTATCTCGCTCTCTCACAGTAAGGCGGCATTTTAACACTCACGATTCTGAGGAGAGAAGGGTATCACTCGAGCCACCACCTCTGCTCGTTTCCGATGGAGAAAGACAGGGTGACGAAAGGGAAGAGCTCAAAATTTCCGCAAAATGGCGGCCCGAGGTGTCGGAGACAGCAATAGGGTCCACAATGACATCGTCTGCTACTGTCACGTCAGAAATTGGGAAACGGATCTCGGTCCCAGAGAGGTCGGCTTACACAACAGGAGCGGGGGTGGGGGAAATGTTGAAAGAACTAGTGAATGGAACACTGCTATCTTTTCTGCTATCCTGAAGAACGCGACAATACTGTGCGTGCATTTGTATATAATGAATGCAGTTTGCCATCGTAGGATGACAGTTAACCTCTCAAGTGGGTAGTTGGCGCGTGCACACGCGCCTCTTCCACAGTGGGTAATATACGCCAGGGCGCCAGTTCGCGGTGGTGCTGGGCACTGTTCTCACGTTTTCCTTCGCGTTTTCATTGTTGAATTTAAATTGATATTGGGTGGAAATGAATAAAATAAATTGCAGAACTTAACAGAACAGTATTTTCACAATATTACATATCATTTTCAGTGTGAAACGTTTTAAAACAAGGTGCTGCAGACAAGGAAACTTCGCATTCTGCGCATCAGTATGAAGTCTCTTTGCGAAGGCCTTCTCTCGTACACACCACACACGCCCTTGTTGGTCTTTTCTTCATTGTGGGTGGCAGAAGGTCTGGAAAATGCCTGGCTGTAAGGTGTGTCGCTTTTGGTGTTCGAGGTGGGCGTCCTACTGATGTTCCCTGATGTGGTAAAGATACGGTATAGTGTTCACCGAGACTAATCACGGAGCTCAGTCTACTTTGCTCGCCACCGTGCTTCTTGTACAGAAGGTATGCATTGTAGCACGCAATGTCCGACAAATGGCGGAAAGGCTTCTGATAGTAATTTTTCAGCCTGATTCTGGCCATCTGGTAGCTTTGTAACTGAGAATTGCACCTATCCACGCCCCCTATATTCTTGTTGTAGTCAACGATAACTTGTGGCTTTTGAACGATTCCCTTCTTCGAGTTTACATTTACAAATGTATAGTCGTGGAAGGTGCTGACCGTAACAACGTCTCTTGTCTTTCCATTTCATTACCACCTGCTTGCCTTTGTACCCTGTTATGTACTCCCTTTCTTCAGTTTTTCCTGTTTTACAAAGTCAGGGAACCCCTTCCTGTCTCACTGCATTGTGCCGACAACATCGGTGTTATTGCTGGTTAGTTTGTCCACCAAATCTGTACTGGTGTACCAGTTGTCGAGACAAATACAGTGGCCTTTCCCGAGTAGAATGTGTGGAAGCTCCAAAACAATTTGAGAGGTTATTTTTTCGTCTGGATAGTGGCTACCACAATTAGTGTCCTTTCCAGTGTAAACAATAAAGTGCCATACATACCCGGAACTGCTTTTACAGAGTTCGTACAATTTGATGCCAAATCTGCTACGCTTTGATGGAATATATTGCTTCCATCCGAGCCGTCCTTTCCAGAGCATCAACGATTCGCCAAAGGTTTAGTTCCTTTCTGGCATGTAAACTGATCTGAATTTATGTCGCAGATGCTCCATAGTAGGGTGAATTTTGAATACTTTTCTGCTGATAGTGCCTAGTGGATCATATGAGGTATTGTCAGCAAAGTGGAGGAATTTCAATAGAAGATGAAACCGCTTTTCACTCATCACTTTCCTGAAAAAAAGTGCGTCAACTGATTCCCTCTTTGAAAAGTTCACTTTGTGGTCTGGTTTGTGAAGAATTCCTTGAAGTACAAGCATTCCAATGAGTGTTTTTACCTCATCGCGTGTAGTATTCTGCCAGCTGTGAACCCTGGAGCGTGCTGCTAAATTGGGATGAGAAGCTATGAACTGCTCTGCATACAAGTTCGTCTGTTCAGCTATCATTGCGCACAAAGCATCATCCACAAAACACATAGAACAACTCATCACATCGTTTTGTTTTAGAGGCACAACTGCACCACTATTACCACTGAACAAATATTGAATACGAACTGAACTAGCACGCACAAATTCACTACGTACTGTCTGCTGCAATAGTGTCTGGTCGTCAGATGTTTCTGAATCGAAGTCACTTTCACTAGCCTCAACATCTGTAGCCTGAAAACTTCCAGAACTGTCACTGAAATTATCATCACTTTCTAAAAGCAGCTTCTCAATCTCCCAATCTGATAAACTACTTCTTTACACCATTGCAAAAGATCACTCACTAACGCTGCGGTAAACACAGACGAAAAAGGCACGCTTTTGCGGCTGCTTCACAGGACGCATTTTCTCGATGCGCGCTCGGGTGGACAATGTTATAACTAGCCTAGAACATGCTGCGTTGCGTGACAAGAGCTGCCATCTAGTGGACGAAGCTCAACTAATACCGCGGTGTCAACGGCAGGGCAATAACTCGTCATGCCCACTAGCTACTAGCCACAGAACGCAGTGGACCGATATATCTGTCGAACCCACTGTGCAATAGCAGAGTACGGACGGATATATCCGTCATGCCCACTTAAAAGGTTAAAAATAGGGAGAGCACCTCTCTGCGCACGAATTGCAATGCGACATGCCTCAGTCCACCGAGGTACTGGGACACGGAGCAGTAAAGAAAAAGTGTGAGGAATGGAACATTCTGCAGTGGTAAGGATAAAGTTTGCACAATATTCTACCCGGTCATCACAACTGGAGAAACGTGGTATGTCGAGCGTTGCCAGGGAGGAATAAAAGTCTCCAGTTGGCCTCAGAAAGCTGCCATTTGGGTGTGCATGTAGGTGGGGTAGGAGTCAGCAAACGGGTAGCACACGAGAAACGGTTGTTCGAGTACGCGTCAGAGCGAATGGACCACTCTCGATTGATGACGGGCAAGCTGGGCCGTGCAGGAGGAGAGGTCCGAATGGGAATACATGTGCGTGGAGGCTGAAAGGAATGTGGGTGCTCCTAGCATTTCTTTTTTCTCTGATCTTGCTACAGCTTGACACACCGCGCTTTCCTTTCTGCGACAGAATCTATTACCTCATCGAAGTTCGTCAAACGCTTTTCTACACGAAAAATCAAAATATCGCTGTCTAATACCGCGTAACCTGTTAATACATATAGTACCCGAGACTGGTGTGGTTTCTCGATCTGATTACAGCTCTCTTGTCACTGTCTGCTACGTAAAACAAAATAGGCTTTTCTAACACTGCAGAAATTGTAACACACACCAAACAAATGAGACCCTTTAGGCACAAATTGTCATTTTTATAACACGGCAGAATATAATTCACAAATACCGACATAAAATGCCTATTACGCCTACGACAAGCAAAAAATAGTTTCGTATTTCATTTATACGCTCCAGTTTCTCGAGCGCGAGACCGAAAAAGTATTAGTAAGAGATTTTTATACGAATTTGGAATTGCCATATTCTTTCCTAATTTGTGTGATGTCCCCGTTTCTTCTCCTCCCTCGTTCTAACAAACAATCTTGTCAGCACTAATTTTGGAACTATTCCTGCCGTTGTCAAAACTTATTCGCCGGTGAACTTACTAAGCCTGCCAGAATCACCAGTTTAGTTATCCCCGATTATTCTCGGGTTACGTGTCATTACGTGTTCGTACCACGCGTTTTCCGTGCAAACCTCGACACATCGCCTGAGACCGCACGGCTACCCCATGCGGCGTATGATTCAGTCAGAAATCCACTTACAGAGTATTCAAAAACCCGACAGGGATGCGCATCAAAATCGAATGAGTAAATCGATAGACCAACATGCGCTGGATGCTACGCACTTTGTGAAACAAGTTGCTCTCCTCCACAATATGAATTTGGCGTCCCCCCTCCCTCCCACAGAGCTGGGCCCACTGCGCATGTGTGAATCTGGCAGGTTGGGCACGGCAGTAAAATGTTTCCCAGTCGCATCTAGCTGCTCGCTGCAACTGCTTACACAGCTGACAGCCACATTTCTGTAGCCAGAAATGGGAGAAGGTGCTACTCGAACGCCACTCAACTGCACGTGCGCAAGGAGCCCACTCTTAACTGCTAAAACGAATCTAATGTAAACAGTCGTGACGTCACCTCGTCAGAGGCAATTTGTTATGAAGCATTGCATAGACTTTCTAAAGCCTTTGACACATTTTGCTGTTGGCAAACGCTCATACGAGCACTGTGTTGTGTTGTATATGGCACGTTTCCTTTGCAATTTATGTTTTATTTCCCTTTTTTTCTCATTCACGTTTATTGTTGCAGTATTATTCTGCAGTAGCTGGATACGGCAATATCCTTTGTTAGAGTATAGATTCATACCAGGCAAAAATCACAAAAATTTAACTGAAAACTGAAACAACAAAAATTTCCCGGGTTTATCCCGGATCTTCCGGGTCGTATACACCCTGCTACATGTGAACCCCACCTGTCAATCCAGGGTTTGGAATTATGCATTACGCAATCACATGTTACGTGTCAGACTTCAGGAGTGCACGGGGATGAACAAGAAAAAGCAGAGTCTCAAACACCGAAGTGAAGGAAGGACAGAAGGTGAACGAAGAAAGGAAAAGGGAACGAAAAACAGTGGTGAGACTGCGCTTATGTCAGGTATGGACAATGAGGAACATTCCCGTAAACACCCCAGACATGTTCCCCAAAGGAGGGGACAAGGAACAACAAGAGGACAGACATGCAGAACGGAAGGGAAAAGATGCTGCAAAGGCTGGGGCCCACTGGTAACCAAGCACGAACCCGCTAAAGAGTGGCGAGCTCCACGAGGTGTAACGTAACGGACTACTGAAACTACCGATACCACCGGCTGGCGAGGTGTGTGGTGCTGTCAATCAACTTGAAGGAGCAAGTGAACTTTAACCGCATAAACATAAAGTGAAATAATATTTTGTTACAAAACTGTTGTTTTTTTTTTGGGAAGGAGACCAGACAGCGAGGTCATCGGTCTTATCAGATTAGGGAAGGAAGTCGGCTGTGCCCTTTTAGAGGAACCATTCCAGCATTTGCCTGGAGTGATTTAGGGAAATCACAGAAAACCTAAGTCAGGATCACTTAATTCTTCATACCATGTTTTTCATATATGTATACGTGCGATATACAACCGAGGCTGTCAGTACTGCACAGTTTGTAAGCTCTGCGAACAGGAGCCAGTGGTTGACGGGTGTAGAGACAATGGGCAGTTGGCGTCGAGACGTCTTAATACGCGTGCTTTGAGAAGGTCAAGGATAGAGGGAACGAAATGATGTATTGGAAAAGCTGTTACATTGAAAATTGTTGAATATCATCACAATCAGCATTTATAAAATAAAAGTTGGAAGTTTAACTATGTGTCAGTTCTTACACAGCCGAATACACACCCTGGACCTCAAATTGATTTAACAAACAGTGGATGGCGAGATTCGTCACTGGACGATGACGTGCAACACTGACCAATAAAGGTAAGAAAGTTATATTACTCTAAATTCAAATTGTGATTATACACCTATCTTTCTCCATGTCTTCAACCCTGTATGTACTCTGTTAGAGTGAACACCTTGACGGGGACTTGTGGTCGACTAGGCACACCAGGGAGACCACACAGGTTTAAAATGATAATTTGTGGCTTAATATACTACTACTGATAATAATTAATATTTGTCCCCCAGAGAAAGAGGTCCATTACAGAGGGAATTTATGGATCGTGCGAGACGTGTGAGATTTACATTAGTAAAATATCGATGGAAGGAAGCCTCAATCTTGTATCAAACTATTACTTAACAGAAGTGTTAGAGAGGTGCTACTTACAAGGAGATAGGAAAGTAGAACTTTATGCTAACCTGATTTTTGCTTCCACTAACTGTAACACCTCTGCCACAACCTGTGGGCAGCTAGCCACCCCTTCTCACCAGTATTTCATCCTCCACACATCCAGAGAGTCCCGCGAGATCAGATCAGATTACATTAATTGTTCATTCTGTAGACCCATAAAAGAGGGAATCCTCCTGGGTGTGGAACATGTCAGATAAACACATTACAAAAATGTAATTAGAAAAACTTGAGTTCTATTAATTTTAATGATCCTCAGGCAATAAACAGTAAAGTTATGTACATGAATTCAATTTAAACTTCTAATATTTGCAGGTTTAATACTTACATCTGCTTTCATTAAATCCATCATTCAGACATTTGCTAGTTTGTTGGCCATTACAACCAAGTACTGTCAAAAATTAAAATAAAATATTCATTTCAGTGATCTACAGTTAAGAACAGTCAGATTATGTACAAGATTTAAAATTAAACTTCCACTATTTACAGACTTAAGACTTACGTCTGCTTTCCATACATCCATCATTCACACAGTAGGTAGTAACTTAGCTATTACAAACAAGTATTGTCAAAAATTAAAGTATAATAAATTTTCATTAAAATGGTCTACTGCACTTGTTGAGAAACTCACAGATGGAAAAGGAGGAGTTGGCCACCAAAAATTCTTTTAAATTATGTTTACATTGTGCCTTGTCTGAAACTAAACTCCTTATGGTTGCTGGTAAGTTACTCAAAATATGCGTTGCTGAATACTGGACTGCTTTCTGGGCAAGAGTAAGTGATTTTAAATCTTTATGTATATCGTTCTTATACCTAGTATTTATGCTGTGAACTGAGCAGTTGGTTGGAAAAAGTGATGTATTATTTACAACAAACTTCATTAAGGAATAAATATACTGAGAAGCTGTGGTTAATATGCCCAATTCTTTGAATAGCTTTCGACATGATGCTCTTGTATTTACACAACTAATTACTCTTATTACACACTCCTGTACTCCAAAAATTTTTTTCTGTTTGTGGAGATACCCCAAAATATGATACCATATGATATAATGGAGTGAAAATAAGCAAAATATGCCCGTATTTTTATATTGATATCTCCTATGTCTGACATCATTCGCATTGCAAACACAGACTTGTTTAGGCACTTTAGCAGTTTGTTAGTATGTTGCTCCCAATTGAATTTATTATCAAGTTGTAATCCCAAGAATTTTACACTCTCAACTTCTATTTCCATGTTGTCATATTTTATACACACACCAGAAGGAAATCTCTTGGAAGTTCTTAACTGCATATAGGGGGTCTTTTCAAAGCTTAATGACAGTGAATTGGCTATGAACCACTTATTAATGTCAGTAAAAATTTGATTAGCTGCCCTTTCTAAATTTATATTTGATTAACTATTTATTGCAATGTTTGTATCATCTGCAAATAAGACCAACTTGGCATCTGGTAATGTAACAGATGACAGGTCATTGATATACACAAGAAACGGTAGTGGACCTAGTATGGAATCTTTGAGACCACCACATGTAATTTCTTCCCAGTCAGATGTCTGATTGCCTACTGCTGAAGTGTTACGTAATGACACCCTTTGTTTTCTATTAGTAAGATATGATTGAAACCACTTTGCAGCACTACCAGTGACGCCATACTATTTTAATTTACTTAAAAGAATGCTGAGATTCACACAGTCAAACGCCTTTGACAGGTCACAGAATATGCCAGTTGCCTCCAATTTGTTGTCCAATGAACTAAGGACATTTTTGCTGTAAGTGTAAATAGCTTTCTCAATATCAGAACCCTTAAGAAACCCAAACTGTGACTGACAGTGTGTGATTTTCGCTAAGGTGCTTAAGTAGACACTTTAACATAACCTTTTCAAAGTCTTTTGAAAAAGCTGGCAGAAGTGAGATCGGTCAGTAATTTCTTTGTCCACTTTCTTGTGGAGAGGTATAACTTCAGCATATTTAAGCCATTCTGGAATGTTCCTGTGATAAGTGATTGATTACACAAATAACTTGAGATATGACTAAGCTCACATGAATGCACTTATTAACTTTGTTAATACGTTATCATAACCACTAGAATGCTCTGATTTCAAAGACTTTATGATGGATTCTATTTCTTTGGGTGAAGTAAGTGTCAATTCCATTTTACTGAGATTGCTTGTGTGCACTGGTCTCGTATTCCTTTGCATTATTTACTGAACCTGACAACCCCATGCTATCAGTAACAGAGACAAAATACTTGTTTAGATGGTTTGCAACACAACATGCGTATGTTACCAGAGTTTCATTTATTTTTAGGGCTATTTGTTCCTTCTTATTTCTGGTTCTACCTGTCTCTGACTTAACTATATCCCATATTGTTTTTATTTTATTGCTGGATGTATTTATCTTCTTCTCATAATGCAGGTGTTTAGATTTCGGGATAACCTTCAGTATTTTGCAGTAATTTTTGCAATGAGCTGTAATGCTAGTGTCAAAGGTGTCCCTACGTATCAGAGTTTGCTTTTTGTCTCACATGATATCTTTATCCCTTGTGTGATCCATGGTTTCTATTAGACTTCTGCTTAATTTGAGTTACCTTCAGGAGAAAACAATTTTCAAATAAGGTGCTAACTTTATTAATGAATGTTTTGTATTTTCCATTTGTGTCTTGGATGCTGTAAAAATCCATCAAATTAATTTCTTTGAGCAATCTCTTAAATTTCTCAGTTTTTGACTGTTTTGTTGGCCTTCTGTACTCAGTTCAGATAGATGTTTTACCCTGACAATTTTCAAAATTAATGTTACATGTAGCATGTCATGGTCAGATAGCCCATTTACTACAGGTTTTGTAATGTGGTTTAGTTGGCTAGAATTGTCTATAAATATATTATCAATGGCAGTCTTAGAACATTTGTATACCCTAGTTGGGAAATTTACAGTAGAAATTAAACTGAATGACAATGTAACTGATTTCAGTAACTGTTCACTGACAATGTTTTTCAGGACACCTATATTAGGATCACCAGCAACCACAAGTTCTTTGCTTTTCAATTTTAGATGAGATAATAAATCTTTAAGACCATTTATAAACAGGTTGAAATTTCATGAAGGTGCTCTGTATATGGCTACTATTATAAAGAACATATTATGAAATTCTATCTCTGTTGCACATGCTTCTAAGTGCTGCTCTAAACAAAATTTATTAACATCAATATTCTTAAATTTAAAACTTTTTAACAAACGTGGTAACTCCTCCTTTCTCCATCTTTTGTCTACAGAAGTAGGAGGCTAACTTAAATTCTGTAAGGTGTAACATATCTATACCAGTGGTCACACAATGTTCAGAGAGGCAGATTATATCAACAAGGCAATAGGCACTTTCCTAAATATGAGTAAAACCTTTGACACTGTGAATCATACCGTTTTTCTGTGT
The DNA here is from genome assembly GCF_021461395.2 of Schistocerca americana. Taxonomy (NCBI): domain Eukaryota; kingdom Metazoa; phylum Arthropoda; class Insecta; order Orthoptera; family Acrididae; genus Schistocerca; species Schistocerca americana. Next base: position 206,134,054 of record NC_060129.1, on the reverse strand, counting down.
AAGCTATAAGAGTACGGGTTGACAGGACTAGCCTTGGAACTACTTACCTCCTATTTGAAAGACAGGAAACAGTGTGTAAAGCTAACTTATCAAAATGATCAGCTCCTAACAACCAAATCAAACTTCAGGACACTTCACTTCAATGTGGCTAGCCTCGAGGAAGCATACGAGGGCCTTTTCTGGTCCTCGTATATGTAAATAACTTATTTGAACCCCAAAATTGCACAGTTGTAAGCTATGCCGATGCCATATCCTTCATCAGCTGTGGCAGTGATATGCAGTCTGCAGCTAACAGTAGCGAGATCAGTTTCAATACTCTGTCCGCATACCTCACAGCAAACGAGCTTCTTGTAAATAAAGAAGAAACTGTGATAATGAAGTTCATCCTCAGTTATAATGCTGCCGTAACTGATACTGTATTTACATCCCCATTGGGTCTTGCAAATGCAAATTCACATAAATTTTTGGGCATCGTTGTTGATGACCACTTATCATGGGAAGACCATGTAGATAATATTTGCAAGAAAATCAGTAGAAACGTATCTACTGAAACGGGTCTCAGCCTTCTTGGACCACGATACCTTAAGGCAAATATATTTTGGGTTAATTCATCCGCACCTTCAGTATGGTATTGAGATATGGGGTGGGGCATCAGCAGTTCATATAAATAGACTTTTTAGATTACAAAAAAGGAAGTAAGAATGGTAGCCAAGGTAAAGAAGAGAGAGCCTTGTAGAGACATCTTTAGAAAATATAAAATTCTTACGGTGTACTATATGTATATACTGCAGGCAGTCATGTTCGTGAAACAAAATCCCGAATTTAATATGAGAAACAGTGATGTACACAACTATGATACACAGGGAAGGGAAAATTTTCATAGAATTGTGACAAATAAAAAGACAACTGACCACAGCCCACACAGAATGGGAGCAATTTTCTACAATGCACTACCCTGTGAACTCAAGAAAGTAAATCTAAATATGCTAAAGAGTAGACTGAAGCAATTATTAATAGAGAAGTGTTGTTACTCTATAGAGGACCAAGTTGTAGAGCCATCTTGGAAAACAGTGTATATGGACAATGTCTCCGATCTATCAGTGGTATAAAAGAATGTAATTGTACACTGTATTACGTGTACTGTACTATTATAAATATAAGCTAAATTGTGTTACACTATAGAAGAATCTACTTGTCATGCCCTTTTGAAAAATAATGTGTACAGACATGTGTCTGATCCATATGTTGTTATGAAAGAATGTAAATATTTTACTGTATATGTGTAATGTAATCTAAATTTTCCTGACAATGTCCGAAAACTGTTATATGGACAGAAAACAAATAAATAAATAAAAAACTGGGTTTGATGACTAATTCATCAATGCACATAAGTAGTTCATTAATTTTACTTCTAAGCCCTCAAATATTATGATGCACTAAAGGTAGTTGGCATTTCATATTTACCGAGACGAAATCGGGTGGAAATAAAATTTCTGCCAATCGCTGTAAATTTTTAACAGACAGCTGTGTTCACTGATCCAATGTGCCAGGATTATGCTGTTTGATTTCTTTATCAAACAGAAGGTTTGTTTCAATCTTAACTCCTCCAGTGTCAGTTCCTGTACCAACCTGTCTTTACGAGGCTCCTTTAGGAGATGGGGGTCATATTTGTCTGCAGCTGCCAATAGTTGTACCACAGACACGTAACGGACAAGGTGGTTCACAGCGGTGGTCTCTATGTCCAGTATGTGGACACAGTCACTGGCAGTTTCTGCTGTGTCATGCCACACCAGCACAGCTGTGACAACAGGGTTTCTGGCAGCCAGTATTACACCGTGTGCCTCTACTTTACCACCTCCGGTACACAGCATTAACATCGGCACGTGTGCCCCACGCGAGGAGCTCCGACACCGCACCGATCGAGTTCCCTTTCCTCTCTGCCACACTCAGGCACCTGAAATTACAAGGGGAAAAAGAAAAAAAAACACATTAAAAGCTGCCCAATTTCCGATACAGTCACTTCACACTACTCGGTAGAGCCACCGACTATTTACGATGATTACACTTCAATTTTACACGTATGATATTCTTCATACAAGTAAAATTAAAGTCACAAAGCAAATTACACAGGTCCTGATGATTCTGGAGCTAGATGACAATCCACTGTAAAGACCACTGTCACCACAAATCTAAAAATCCTCCAGTTTTACAAGAAAGGTAAATGTACATACCATATTCAACATGTATAATTCTCCGGCTTAAGGCACAAGCCGTTCAGAACGTTATTAAACAAGAAATGGAAACAGCAAAGCTAATAAAACTGACACAAAGACAATAGCTCGGCCAAAAACAGTGAAAATTCAAATGACTGGCCAAAAAAGACACGATTACTTCAACATGGTGGCAAGCAATGGACCCAGTAATAAACTGACAATTGCAGATGTGTTGATGCATTAGTTTTACTTTTAACACAGGGTATGCACTGTCAACAGTTCATCTCAAAATGACATTGAGCAACTAAAGTATTGCAATTCTGACAGTCGTAATGGGGTTCGTAGCAGATTTAAAATGTTGTGGAGGTTGCTAGGACTAATGTTAAGGTGTGTCCAGTATGACTGTAGGCATAACTAACAGGCCATAGTATCATGTAATGACAGCCACTTGTAAGTCTTTTGAAAAGATTGTTTGAGAACGGCCTGCGATAGAACACACACTCGTTCACCGAGCAGAAACTTAACTGTCTGGCTCTCGTACAGCATTCTTCACACCCATTCGTAATGGGTCGACACAGAAAATAAATGTTACATTAACAACTTATCGTATTTCGTGTAAATCAATATGTCAAGAAATTAAGAATCAGAAACAGGGTCCCAAACATTCCTTGTGAGCTAAGCAAGTCCATTTTATGGTAACAGCATTGCAGGTCTACACTGATCTTGATTCTGCACAAACTTACCAAGCACTTTGGTACAGGCTGTTCCAAACTTAGATACATCTCTGTTCCCATCACATTTACTCCGTAATGCTGTTTGTTACCACTGACAGTAAGTTTCTGCTTAACGATGACAGTCGAAATCACAGTGCAAGACAATTTCCACAGAGGCTGTGCCTGTTTCTAACGTTCACAGTGCAGAAAGACCTCAGACACACTCCCATCACACGTAAAGCAAGCAATCTGGAATACCTCCCGGTTCAGACGAACACCAGATACGTGCCTCGTCATTCTTCACACAAATTACCCAAATATCTAGAGTCAGGGACTGGAAAGTTGTGTTAGCTACACGGCAAGTAGCAATGTTCACTGTAAACCTTCTCAACCAATAACAACATATTGTGGAAAGGACTGTTTAATGATACAGGTACATACTTCAAGGAATACCATTGTAATGAAGTAAATACTAAGCTGCCAACAGCACACGAATGGCTGCTATTTAACGGAAGTGAGCAGACAGCAGTAGCAGCTTTCTGTCCAGTTCACTCATTCATATTTAGTCGGCATACTGCGAACAGTGAGTGTTACCTGCCAGGATAGCCGAGAGCGCTAACTCGCTGCTTCCTCGGCTCGGGGAGGCACGCCGGCCCCGGATCGAATCCGCCCGGCAGATTAACGACGACTGCCCATGTGCCGGCCAGCCCGGATGTGGTTTTTAGGCGGGTTTCCACATCCTCCTAGGTGAATACCGGGCCGGTCCCCACGTCCCCCCTCAGTTACACGACTCGCAGACATTTGAAACGCATTCACACTATTTCACGATTTACACTAGAAGCAGACAGCCGGGATCCACTAATTCCATCCCGGGCGGTACGGGGTGGCGGTAGGGGGCATCCGGCCACCCCTTAACCGTGCCAAATCCGTACTTAACCCTGCCGACCGGTAGAGAAAGAAAGAAGAAAGACTGCGAACAGTGAGTGTTATTAATGCAGTACACACTCAACTTTCTATGATTTGCTTGTCTCATTACTGTATACAATGGGAATTGACAGACTTTGAATGTGGAGGGGTAGTCAGATCTAGAGAGCCTGTCTGTATAGGGAGAGAGTGGCCAACCGGACGATACGGCAGCCATTTTTCTGCCAAACTGTAAGCGGGACTTTTGAATGGCCAGTAGTGGAGTACACACTCACCGAATCAAAAGCACAAGACAAAGACAATATGGGAAAGTCATTCGTTAAATGCCTTTTTTTACAGCTATAACATACTCATAGTAGCCAACTACGTACAGCACAGGAAAATGTGATACAGTGGTTGTAAAAATTATTCGTTATTTGCATTTATCTCCTTTAAAATTCGTTTACTAGACATATTGCAATGAAAGTAACGTAAATAAAAAAAATATAGTGTATAGCATTTGTTTTGTATTGGAACTGCACAACGCTAACTATTTAATTTACCTGTATTACGGGAGATGAATGAAAGTCGTAAGCAGTTGTTTACTTGTGACATGCAAAAAGTGTGAGTCGTATTAGTACTTCTTGTCACGTCTTCAAACTTTTTGCATGTCACAAGTGAACAACTGGAATACCTCTCTTAGATAACAAACGAAAAAGATTACAAAAATCAGGTAATGTTAAATGTAGGCTACTGTAATAACGACCAAATATAATATAACAAGAAAACTACCGTATCCCTTCTACCCCACAGTAAGTAGGCCTATTAAAAATTGTCTTCAAGAGTACCTACAATTATTTATCACGAATAATGTTTCAGCAACCACGATTACTGTGGAAAACGTGCTTACAACTTGCCTGCATCAAAAGGTCAGGCAATAATACTGAATCCAAAATATAGCCTAGTGTTCCGATTCGGAACGAAATAAAGTTTGACACTATAAAGTCTAATGAGCACGGCACAACAATTACAGGAACTTTCCGTTTCCAGCAAGGACTGTCAGATATTGGCTTCAGAAAAGCTTGTGATGCTACCAGTATGCACGCAAATGCTAATTACGTACTCACGAGTTCCTCTGCTGACAGCGTGACATTGCCTGCAGCACTTCTGCTGGGCTCGTGTCCGTATCGGTTGGACCCTAGACTGGTGGACTAGCCTGGTCAGACAGGTCCAGCTTTCTGTTGGTAAAAGCTGACTGTAGGGTTCAAATGTGGCACACACCCCACGAAGCCGTGGCTCCGAGCAACCCGGTGGTGGCTGCATAGTGGTGTGGGCTGTATTTTCATAAGATGGAAACCGATCATTAAAAATACTTACGTTTGGCTACTTAGATCATTGCAGCCATTTGTGGACTTCAGAGTTGCCGCAAGTGAAATTCCCTGATATTTCCGCGACTTCCACACAAGTTTTAGCATTTACCCCTGACAAATTCTGAGATCTCAGTGGTAAGTAAAGACCTAAGTTGACAAAAAGTTTAAGGACTTCTGTATTTCTCCTGCAAAAATCTTAAGTACTAACACAAAAATCTTTTGTAATGAACTACTTTTAGATGCAGAAAGCAAGCCAAATGGTATGTGTGTTTCATTAAGACCACTTATTTTATTTCAATAACATGAAATACATTTGGTGAGAAAAATAGGCATTTCCTTGGAATTGCAAGATAGATTTAAAATACCTTCACTGATTTCAGAAAGAACCTCACGTGTCAAGTGTATAACATGGGGAAGAGTTGTGTAAACCAACAATTGTCAGTCATTACACACTGTTATGTCTATTATTTTACAGGGATTGTGTGATTTTTTCGAGAAATAAATGAGTAAATAGCATACAAACTTCCAGTCACTGCCACATTTTCTTTTTCTTACCATCCATATTTTCTAATATTTAAACTACTTTTGAGGTGCCAAAATGTACTCTAGTAAATAAAATATCTACGAAACACTGCACTGTACAATGCACTCGGGGTGAGAGCGCCTCAATTCCCGAACTCCATCGCCCGCGGCCTCCGGCCTGCCGAGGAGCACCGCAGTTCTAGGTCCACGGATGAACCGCAAAAATCCACCACATTGTGCCACACACGAACAGACCCAGCCTGTGCGTAGATCGGCGAGACCAGATCCGACAGCCAGGGCTCGCACATTACGGGGAAACGGTGGGCTTCAGAGCGGCAGCCCCGATCCGTTAGAGATACCCGCAGAAACGGCCTGCAGTTTTGGCCCGTTGTCAAAGTCGACTCGTGTGGCCAACTATTCACACGTCACAGACACCGTGTCGAAGTGAGACCGCAGTGAACAACCCGTGCAGCAGAACTTGCACAAATACTCAGAATCAGTACTAATGAGGATAGGGGGAACTCACCGTACAGACGATTGCCGAGCTGCAGAGAGGCCACTAGAAAAGACAACCGCACTCTCTCAACTAAATTTCTGACCGTATACTTTGTCAGAAACGAGAGCGTGCACACATCCAGGCAACTCGTGCACGCACGACCGCCGTCTCTGGCCGCCGCGTCAACAATCTCAGAATCGGATCCAAACGAAGCACTCCTCACGCTTCCCTGCCTCTCGTCAGCAGCTGCTAGGCTAGTGGCAAGAAGGGGTGCAAGCACTGACTGCAAACCAAGGGGAGTGGTAAGAAGGGGAGAAGCCGTACGAACTAGGGAGAAGGGAAGTGGCACCCAGCCAGTGACAATGCTTGATATCTCAGTAAACAAATCATTTCATCTACTGAGACAAAAACTAAATTTTCCACTGTTTTTTTTTCAGATTTAACTCATTTTCCTGACATTTGAAATTCTCTGATTTCCAGAACTTGTGGTAACCCTGTTGACAGTCCCAAACAATGGTGGAATTTTTATGGATGACTATGCATCACGTCATCAGGCTACAATTGTTATGGACAATCCGAGGAAATAATTTGACCATTCAAACTGTCCAGTAGGAATCCCATCAGAGATTTATGGAATCTAATCGAGAGGTCAGTTCGTGCACAATCCAGCAACAAAAACACTTTCACAATAATGGACAGCAATAGAGGCAGCACGGTTCAATATTTCCACAGGGGACTTTGAACAACTTGTCGAGACAACGCCACTTCGATTTGCTGCAACTGTGCTCGGCAAAAGGTCCGACACGATATTAGGAGGTCTCCCACGACCGGCCTCCGTATATGCTTTCACTATTGTTACATCTCCCAAAGTTTTCCATCTTGGTAAATTATTCAAACCACACATGCATGAATTCCATTTATAATACAATTTGCATTACAAATAAACTGCACAATACAAGTAAATTATATTAGATATAAGACAAGTCCCTGTAGAATATTTTGATTCCTGTCAAACACACACAGCTCAACAACGAACTATACAACATACTTGAGATGTCTACAAAGCTCTACGCCTAACTGGTACTGGAGAGGAGAATACTGTATCTCACCTCACACAAACTAGTCGGTAGTAAAACTTAACATCCGGTCTGTCAATCTTGAATAACAACTCAGAATGGAATGAAATTTTAACAGTTACAGGTAACTTAATTGTATCAGATTCGACTGATATATCCCGAATATTATAAAAGGAGCACAACCAACATGTTTAAGAGAGCCATATTCTCAACCAGCAAGCACATAAATTGTTCTAACAAAGTGAACATAAAGTCAATAAAATGTCCTCTTGTACCTAGGACCCAGTAAAACCTCTCAATACTCGCGTAACCAAAGTGATGCGGTGTACTACAGTAGACTGTGACAAATTGTATTTGTATAGACCAGTAGCAAACAGGGAGATGTGAAGAAACATTGCCTGCAGAAAGTGGGAATGACCTCCACAGATAGACAGCAGCCTGCGCCAGAGACTACCTGGTTTGTGTTTGCAGTACACAGTGGATAAATGAACATAGGGGGTACTGAATTTAATTCACGAAAGGAAAAACACAGAAATAAAGCATATGAAAGGGGCAAAAAAAGACAGAAAATGCCAAACAACTAAGAAGGAATGGCTAGAGGACAGATGCAACTGTGCAGAAACATGCTTGTCTAGGGAAATGATAAATTACACCTACAGAAATCTTAAAGACCCTAAAATTGAGAAAAGAGAAGCATCTGTATAAATATTAAGAGCTCAGACGGCAAACCATTACCGGTCAAAGAGGGGAAGACTGGTCAGTGCAGGGCATATATACACAGTTTATGTCAGGAGACAAAACTACAAGATAATACTGTTAACCCAAAAGAGGAAGTAGGTAAGCATGAAGGAGGAACCTTGATACTTCAAGAATTTCACAGAGCACTGGAAGACCTAGGCTGAAGTAAGTGCACAGGAGTAGATCATGTCTCCTCTGAATTACTGGCAGCCTTAGTCAAACCAGTAAGAGATAGCAAACTGCAACAAAAATGGTTCAAATGGCTCTCAGCACTATGGGACTTAATTTCTGAGGTCATCAGTCCCCTAGACTTAGAACTACTTAAAGCTAACTAACCTAAGGACATCGTAAACATCCATGCCCGAGGCAGAATTCGAACCTGCGACCGTAGCAGTCGCGCAGTTACAGACTGAAGTGCCTAGAACCACTTGGCCACAGAGGCCAGTAGCAAGCTGGAACAATTCCATCTGTTATGACTTCAGCTCCTGAAAATATCTGGATTTTCCCCCCTTTGTGAATTTCTCAAATTTTGTACTTTCTCTAAATAGTATACATGTGGAAGGTGTTCGGATTCTCCAAAACATCAAATCATTTACCTCTTAGATTGATTGTTCAAGATAATATTTTCAATGTGCTTATTCTAATACTGGTCATAGCTTTACTGAGACCTCAGTTAAACACAGACGAAAATTCTAATACGTAACATAAGAAAAACAAACTAATGTATTCCTGGGTACAGTGATAACATTAGGTTTAAGGACTAGCAGTTCAACTTCTAAGTAGGCCTAACGTTTCCCATATTCTGTTAGACACATTAATTTACAAGATATTCAATATCAGAAATAGCTGCATCTTCACTTGCAGACATTGCCTTGGGGCTTATAAAACTCCAACCTCTGTCTTCATTTCTTTAGGCCAGAATTTTATGTACTAGTTCACATACTTCATTAATTGATACATTAAGATCCCTAAATTGCCATATTTTTCATAATTTAAACTGCTGTCAGTTGTTATAGCCCATTGTTTTCTTCAATCCAAAGATTGGTTTGATGCAGCTCTCCATGCTACTCTATCCTGTGCAAGCCTCTCCATCTCTGAGTAATTACTACAACCTACATTATTCTCAATCTGCTTAATGTATTTGTCACTGTCTCCCTCCACAATTTTTACCCTCCATGCTTCCCTTCAGTAGTAAATTGGTGACCCCTTGATGCCTCAGAATGTTCATACCAACTTATCCCTTCTTCTAGTCAATTTGTGCCACAAATTCCTCTTCTCCCCAATTCTGTTCAGTACCTCCTCATTAGTTATGTGATCTACCCATCTAATCTTCAACATTCTTCTGTAGCATAACATTTCGAAAGCTTCTTTCTCTTCTTGTCTATACTGTTTATCGTCCATGTTTCACATCCATACATGGCTACACTCCATACAAATACTTTCAGAGAGCACTTCCTGACAAATCTAAACTCGTTAACAAATTTTGATTTTTTTGTCCTCAAATGGGCAGAAATGGAGCACTAAGCAACAAAAATAACTGCTACTAGTTCCTCTGCTATCAGCAGATTTTCATAATCATTAGATATTTAATGTAATTGTGTCAAACAACAATATGCGTACACACAAAGTAGTATGTATAAAAAAATTATGCATCAGTAGGCAACAGGAACAACATTGCAACTTTCACGCATTCACCCCATAACACTGTTTACAGTGCCTGGGTTGTTGACAGTAAAGCCGGATTCACATGCAACACAAGTATTGAGACAGCTAGTGGCATACTGCAGTTGCAAGTGAAAACTCCCACTTTCTGTGGTGTAACTTTTATTGTGCCACAAAAGTTCAACTTGGTTGTATATTGTTACCCCAACTTCCTTCTACCACTGCTCCCTGGTGGCTGTACTTTGAAACACAAGCTTTGTCACAGTTTGCATGGAGCAATTATGAAGTACTTCATTTGACTTCAATGTGTTCCCATTTTATTACTGAAAAAAAAAAAAAAAAAAAAAAAAAAGTTAGAGAACAGTGGCCAGTAGGTTCTGGAACGAGAACAGCAGGACAGAACTGTGTGTGTGGGCACGTGCATAGAGGGGACAGGGGGGGAGGCATCTGCAATATCTGCAAACCAATAACGTAGGCCTATCCCACAATCTTCAAAGATGTTGGGTGGATAAATAAAGTTAATTTGTAGCCAAAAAAGTGAGTCATATAAACCGAGACCAGCCACTGGATAAGTTGTGGATTATTTGTGTGAAATAGCTGCTGTTAAACTAAAGATTAATTATTTTAAATGCTCACATCAACAAATGAAATGAGATCCTAAACTCTTGGAAGAGTGCCAACGTCTGCAGATGATACTTACATACCAGCTGTTCATTATGTTGCCACAGCAGACAGAATTCTAATTTTCGAGCATTATTCCTTTTATAAAAAATGTGTTTGGGGCTCCTGACTTATTTCTGGATCTAACATTTGGGTTTGTGTTCCATGTATTTACCATAAATTGTCACAACTATAATGTCATAACATGCACTGTAAGTTTAATATCGATCCATATGATTTCAGTTTGCAACAGTAATATTTTGAATCAAGTTTACACATTCAAAGCATCAATGCGAGAAGTACACTAAGAAGGATCACAAATTTCTTGCAAGAATAATAAAATACAATTATTTGTATCCACCAGAACTAGACAATAAGTTACTTCAGGACAATTTCAAAATTTATAAAAAAAATTGGTAAGAATCTGCAAAGCCAAGAATATGCACAACTGGCAATTTAAATTTATTTCTGGAGAAGAATACCAAGGCATGTGATAAATCACTGCCAATCTATAAATAACCAACACTATTCTGTACATATAATACAAAGACAAACCTAGAAATAGCATGAAGCCTAGAGAAGGTGCCAGATAGGTGTGGAAATGTCTTGTCATAGAAAAACATTGTTTTTCACAGAAAGAACCATTTATTCTGCTAAAGCTGTCAACAAATTTGAAGAAAAAATATATTTTTGCACTGCTGATCACATTCAACTGTTTACTCATCCTCAAAGGACACTAACATGTGTTCATATGTTTAGTATTACACGGTCTTACAAAGCACCATAAAAACAAATCAGAAATCACAAAATACTGAAAGCATCAATTTTATAAACCACACTAAAAAACCATTCAGCCTGACGTGGACATTCTGATTTCTAGATTCACACTGAAGAACAGTTCATTTTACCTGATTAATAAAAGCCGAATATCTTTAGCTAACAGACAAAATTAACTTTAATGTTCTGCAAAATGATTAATGTTTGATTTGCAAATAAGGTGGAAATAAAACGAAACCAGAAAACAAACTAGTAGTCAAGCACAATTACCTCAGTCACAGAAGACCATTGTTTTCATATGAAGTGAAGCTCTACAGAAAATAAAAACAGAAAACAGCAACATCACAAAACCAAGATAGGTCCGAGCTCACTTGCTCACTCAACTCAGCAGACAAACTGCATTTCTACATCTGTTAACTCTTAACTAGGCACGTACATACAAGCGAGAATTGCACTGTACAAAATGTATGCGCCACAGCCCGTCTTTCTCTTAGGCCTCGATGTATGTAAATTACATTACTGGCCAGTAGCAGCCTTACGTCTTTTCAGATGTACGATATTGGTGAAGAGCTTGTTACATTTAAACATTTGCTTGGTGTTAGCTGACACAGGACATGGGATGTTAGGATAGACTAGCACGGAGAGTTGCATCAAACCAGTCTATGGATCTGAAGAGACACATCTCGCTCCAGCAGTTAATGCAGCACATTTTACATCATCACAGACTGCCATAGTTATGGGATAACACTTGCTGAACTTACACACATCACATATTCGACTACAATTCTCGAATCGAGAACTTCACAACATATCTGCTACACTTTGGCACAATCACCATAAATCCAACCCCCGTTCCCTATCTCCAATAGCACAATTTACTACAATCACCAAAAATTTAAATCGTCTAAAAAGCAGATGTAACGGTGGACAAGGAATGTTATACCATATCCTGCACTACAGCGCATTTAAAATTAGTTGCAGCTTGACGTTTGGCTGACCAGAGGGGGACACGACGCCGTTTTCCAGGTAACACCAATGGCGAGGCGGTTTTCCCTGCCGTGCCGGCAGCAGTCCGGCTGGTAAAGTGCCCCGGTTGCCAAAGCACAAGTAAAAATATTGAATGGCATCACACAGTATATTCAGCAGTGTCAGCTCTTATTAAGTCTTATTTTATGGCACTGAAATGTTGTGTAGTCCTGTATTCTGAAGAAGTGTTTTGTATTTAAATTATAATAAATAGACACCCTAGCTGCAAAGAGGCGTTGATATATTTCATTGGGGACACGTTGAAAAATGTGTGCCCCGACTGGGACTCGAACCCGGTATCTTCTGCTTACATGGCAGACGCTCTATCAACCAGAGCCACTGAGGGCACAGAGGATAGTGCACCTGCAAGGACTTATCCCTTGCACGCTCCTCAGGAGACCCACATTCCCAACATGTCCACACGAATGCAGTGGTGTGGACATGTTGGGAACGTGAGTCACTGTTCCCCGGTCAGGAAACACTGTGCTGCAAAACATTCCTCGGAATGACAACAGTAATGGGCAGAATGCCATACCACACTGCTGTTATGCATAAATCTCCAATAATGCAGTGGAGGGAAGGGATGTTTTGCTCTGTGTACAAAGAAATGTTGCCCGAGATAAAGTTGAACGTAACATGTATAAAGCAAAGTTAATGGAACTCTTAGTGCAGTATAAGTCAAAACTTCACACTACCAGGTCGACGAACTGGCTAAACGTGAAGGGCGTAGTTTAATCGGGCACCCTCCGTATCGTGCCCGTGTAAATCCGACAGAGTATATGGGCCTAAGTGAAAAGTACACTGGCAAAAAGCAACAGGAAGTGTACGCTCACTGACATTGAAATGCTGACAAAAGAATCCACTGCAAATGTTACACAACAGGACTGGTCTTGAGATGTCAGCCATACCAAGGAGGTAGTTGAGGGGAACACTGATTCATGAAGGACTGTGGCAAGCTTTGAGGAATACGTAACTTCTCTTGTTGCCCTGTTAAAATCTGCTTCTTTTGTCAAAACATACCAGAGTGTAGAAATATTCATGTCACTAACTTTCTAATGCATTTGAAATTGCGACAGAATCCTGAGGTAGTGAATTATTAAACTAACAACTGAGTGCAAGTCAGGTCAATAGTTAATGAAACAGCCCATCCTCAGTATAAAAATAAACAGTAACCTCTTCAGCTATACTGTTGCAAAAACCACAGCAGTTCTTGTTTCACCAGCTATCAATGGCCCTAAGTAATTACATTACATCACTGAAAAATCTGTAGTCGCTTTAATATCGTGGTAGATATGGATGTTTTGCATATTAATCATATGGCAAAACACTCATCTTTTCGTGCTGTCATTTGCCAAAATCTTGTTCGATATATCAAACTATTTATGAGATATGAGGAATTTGTGAATATTTCATTCTACTTTTTTCCACCGACACCCGAGTTCGTGACTGAGTACTTTACATGCATTGCATTTCCAGACAGCTTTCCTTCAAAATTTAAGAATTAATTCAATATATTGTCTACATTTAATACGTAGCAACACGCAACCTAACACACACAAAAAACAATTTCATTGCGGCACCTATTTTTCGCTGCAAACTAAGGATTTCTCTCTGGAGTTCACCTACTATGGGTATATCACAATAATTATGCCACCAACAAAATGATAGGGGGTTCACCATGAAGCCGATGAATTAAACTACAAGATATGCGAGATCCGGTTTTTTGTTACAGAATAGTTTCTTTAAAGTAATTTTAGAAAAATCGCAGATCCATCGGTTTGCTGTTCATATAAGTCAAGCGAGTCTGCCAGGTTCCACACTGAGAAGGCCTGACAATATACTGTCGTCACCTGCCGATGCGCGCCGCACATGCTGGCAAATGCGCCTCCCTCCTCCACTCACTCTGTACTGAACTGTCAAAAGCCGCAACTCATTTTAAACGCACTATAACTCTTCCCCACATAACAACAAACTGACTGCAGACAGCCTCATACTAGCAACACAATGCTAGCAGCTGGTATCACCTGCAATCTGTCAATGTCTCAGCTCCAACAAATGAGCCATTTACCAACCAACTTCAATAAGTATTTCTACCAACACCATTACATCGAGGTCTACAGTGAACAGCTACATTGACCAATAGTGGCAATGGCAGTTGATCTATGGATATCAAACAATGACAAAAGGGTGAAATTTACTAATCTTATTCTGAGACACAGATCCTGCTAACTAAATATCTGCTATATTAGGGAATACATTTTTGATTAATTCCAAATGTTTTACATATATGTGTCCTCAATTCTTGTTACATCACAATTCCTGCTTAACTTCAAGTAGGACCTACTTACATTTGCACTTTCCAATCTGTTACCTCATATGTTACTATATCAATAGCAGAACATAGCAGGGACATTTGGTTCCCACAAGAGTTGTGAATCGTAGTAGAGTGAGATTATATCAGGCGAAAAGGGATGTGAGTAGACTGTGGCCTAACTGTAGAATATGTACCATTTTTATACTACCTGAATAACTACGAATTTCAACAAAGTTCTCACTACAAGTAACCATTCTTAAACAAAACCTAGCACACATGGGACACTACCACATCCGCTTCCTGCCCCCCCCCCCACCACCCCTCAATCCAGCAACACCGCACCCAGACATATTCGTGGTAGTAATAATACTAGTAGTAACAGACTAATCTGTAGTCTAGCCAAATGTTTTTGTTCGTGCCATATTTAACACATTTTTCGTTACAAAAGAGTAAATTGCAAATTCAGGAAACCCATATTAAACACTGGATATGGCTTGACGAATATTTTTACGCATAACACGGGTCGACAGAAGCGTCCGATCCCACGCGTCGGCTTTGACCCGTGACGTAAGGGTGTTGTGTGTGACGTCATGACGGCGCGGAGTTTGGTTTGAGTGTGGCTGTCTCCAGTTCTGTTTTATCTTATTTTATTTACTTTTCTGATCTGTTCGTTCTATCCCGTGAGATTTTTTTTTAAGACAAAAAACACTAATCAGCTACTGAAGCATCACTTCATTAAATTCTAAACTATCCAAAATGACTTATGCGATGAGGGTTATATGGAACAACACAAGTCCTGAAACAGTTAGAGCAGTGTATTACGCTTGCATACACTCCCTATTAAGATATGGCATCATATTCTGGGGAAATTCTCCTCATTGCATAACCACATTCCGGAAACAAAAAAAGATTGTGAGGGTAATGAAAAATGCCAACAGCCGAAAATCATGCAAACCATTCTTTAAAGAACTGGGGATTCTACCCCTACCATGTATCTATATACTAGAAGTTGTAATGTTCCTAAAAAAGAGCATGCTAAAAAATGGAAATGTATTTATTCAAAATAAATCTGTACACGAACACCATACAAGGGCAAACAGTGACATACACAGACATCATTGTTATACCACACTGTGCAAGAAAGGTGTATATCACTCAGGTTCACATTTGTTTAATAAGCTGCCAAGTAATCTAAAGGCCATAAACAAAATCCATAGCTTTAAAAAATCTTTAACATCATATCTCTTGGAAAACTGTTTTTACTCAGTTACACAGTATCTTGAAAAATAAGTTGGTTGTCACAGTATAAAAATGTAATGTAACAATATAGCAATATAAAAATGTAACAATTTATAAATGTAATGTATACACCAATGTAACAGTATATTAATGTAATATTTTGTCCAACATCTAAGGTATGGTATATGTACCACAAAGATTCAGGACGTAAATAAATAAAAAAAAAATAAATAAATAAAAAAATAAATAAGCATCTTTATCTTCTAAGGGTTGCAGGGGTTACGACCCCTGGGGAGGTGGGTGGGTATTCATGCATGGCTCTCCTCACTTACACGTTGTAGCTACGCAAGGCGTCTAAATTTGTTTATATTTAGTTTGCCCCCCACCCAAAACACCCCATTTCCCGCGCTTGTCCCGTTAGTGTCATTAGGCTGCTTGTGGAAAGTGTGTGTGTTTGTTTTTGTTTCCACCATATTTGTGACGTCATGGGTCAAAGCAAACGGGCGGGATCGGACGCTTCCGTTACATAACATTTACTATTATTGTCTGTCTTATGAAACCCAAACTATTTATGAAAGCAATGCCTTACTGTAAACGCATTACAGGTAACTTCATTCTGTACATGAATAAATGAATTCTTAATCTTTACGAAAATCCGCCTAGTTCACATATTCAACCTCATTTCCGCTTAAGCGAAATTGAAGACCACATGCTGTTCGAAACCACTTGGCTGTAAAATTAATGATACCGATTACAAGTCTGCAAGGAAGGCCAACAAAATAACTATTGTTACCTACAAAAAAAATTGCATCAATATTACCTTTTCCGTATCCTACTATCAGGACGCACAACTTCCTTGAGCTGACATACATCACATCTATAGTAACTATTACGAGCGACAAAGCGCAAACACACTGTCTCGTTAATGTACCATAATCTTGCAGCGGACGAATCTATAATGTATTTCATGCAGAATACTAAAGTAAGTTCTCGCATCAGAGAAAAATCCTTTGTAGTACGACTACAAAAATTAGGACTCAACTGTTTCAATGACTGACGAACTCAACCACCAGACAAATGAACGGCAAACAGTAACTAATTTTCGGCTGGTCAAACCGAGTCCCAGAAGACAAATGAACACCGATGACTACGAAATGACAGCAGTGCCCTGCAGCACCGCGAATTGTTTCAACTTCTTTCCGGTATGGTCGAACTTATAGGTACATCTTTGGTTCTTTGTTGCGGCCTAACTCTTAGTTTTTATTGGAATTTGCGCAGCTGAATAAGTATTAAGGAGAAAAAAGGACATTTTACTAATAACTATATTTGCACATTCAAACAAACAAAATTTACAGCGAACACAACAGAATAATTAGCGCACACAAGGAGTGTTAGACAAAGACAAAGAGGTCTATTTTACACAGTGCACTTTGCGCCGTAACACACGAAATATATTGTTCACACAATTCAAACACTCCTCCTTGAACTTATATTTTGTGTGTTGCTTCCACAAGATAAACCAAATAGTCCCACAATCTTCTCAAACGTCTCCCTTTCCAAGGGTTTGGTCAGAAGGTCAGCTAACATGTCTTCTGTGCACAGATAGTCCACGGCAATGTTCTGTCGCTCTATGTGGTCCCGAATGAAATGGTGCCGTATATCAATATGCTTTGTCCTAGCACTAGTAACATCATTTTGAGCTAGGTTTATGGCTCCCTTATTGTCAGAGAAGATGGTTGTAGGTTCCTCAATTAAATTGGGTTCTATTTCACTTACTAATATTCGTAGCCATAATGCTTCCGGTGTGGTGTAAGATAGTGCCATATACTCAGCCTCTACGGTGCTCAATGCAACCGTTTTTTGCTTTTGACAGGACCATGATGTGAGGCCCCCCATTAATTTAAAACAGCAGCCAGGGGTGGAGTATCTGTCTCCCAATTCACTCCCCCAGTCCGCATCGCTATATCCCTCTAGTTTTGCATTATCATGTCTATGGTATTTTAACTCATAGTTTGAGGTTCCTCTTAGGTATCGGAATATCCTCTTTACATCTTTCCAGTGCTTTTCCTTTGGGTATCTGCAATATCTGCTCACTGCATTGGTGGCAAAAGCAATGTCGGGTCGTGACGTTTGAGACAAATATAACAGACTCCCTACTGCTTCTAAATAAGGAACATTCTTGTCACATTCCACATCAGTCTCATTTACACTTAACTTCATTCCTACTTCCATTGGAGTACTTATGGGTTTGCAATCACTCATGCCAAATTTCTTTAATATTTTTTCCGTGTATGATGATTGACTTATGCTCAATTCTTGTCTTTCTTCATCCTTAGTAATCTGCATACCTAAATAACGTTTGACTTCTCCCACATCATGCACCTTAAACTTGGTTTGCAGCTGTTCCTTGAAAATTCTCATTTGGCCTTCACTTTCAGTCAGGATAAAGAAATCGTCCACCCATATCGCCATTATTATTATTTCTTCTTTTCTCCCTTTATAGTAAATGCTGGAATCTGCCTTGGATTGCTTCATATTCATATTTATTAGAGTTTCATGTAGACATCGATTCCAGCAACGTCCACTTTGTTTAAGTCCATAAATACTTTTTCTCAAACGCCAAATCTTTTTACTTTCTGATCTGGTTTTTATGGCTTCCCTTGGTGGAATGACATATATCTCCTCCTCCAATTTCCCATTTAAATATGCCGTTTTAACATCCATATGACGAATTATTAAATTTCGTTTTACTGCCAAGGCTAAAAGATATCTCAATAATGCATACTTGACTACAGGTGAAAAAGTTTCTTCGTAATCTACCCTTTTTTTGTGAATATCCTTTTACCACAAGTCTTGCTTTGTATTTTGGTGATGAGCTTTCAGGGTTCTTCAAATTGAATACCCATCTTGCCTGTAGTGGTTTCTTATCTCCTGGCATATCTACCCATTCAAAGGTTTCGTTCTGATATAAAGATTCTAATTCTCTCTTCATCGCTTCTTTCCATTCTTGAGAGTTTGGGCAACTCATTGCTTCTTCTGCTGTTCTTGGCTCATCATTAAAAGACTGTGCTGTATACATCTCAAAATATGGATATTCCTTCGGTTTTGGTACACGAGAAGAACGCCTTACATTGATTTCTTCATTTTTTTCATCCTCTAACTCGTTGTCATCATAAATTGTATCCATTTGTCCTTGGTTGTCGTCTTCCTCTTTTGCACTTTCTATTTCCTCACACAAGGTTTCACCTTCTGAACTAGGTGCAGTTGACTTAGTGGTTTTGCTCTCTTTTGAGTCCTTTCTATTTTCAAAGAATATTACATCTCTACTTGTGACAATCTTTTTAGTCAATGGATCCATCAATCGGTAGCCCTTTGAATTTTCACAATAACCTACAAAAATATACTTTTTAGTTTTCGGATCTCATTTTCCTCTTAGCTGTTTTGGAATATGTGCCATTGCAACACACCCAAAAACCCTTATATTGCTTAGATCAGGTTTCTTTCCTATCCACATCTCATTAGCGGTTCTATTCTTTAATGCTTTTGTAGGTGATCTATTGTTCAAATATACAGCTGTTGACACTGCCTCTGCCCAAAAATCTTTGGATAATTCAGCGTCAGTCATCATGCTCCTTGCTTTCTCAACAATGGTCCTATTAGCCCTCTCAGCAACCCCATTTTGAGATGGGCTGTACCTTATGGTAGTTTGATGCCTGATTCCCTTTTCTGCCAGAAGTTTCATCAATTTCTGGTTAATATATTCTCTCCCATTATCAGACCTGATGATCTTGATCTTCTTTCCCATCCACCTTTCAACCATATTGCAATATTCCTCAAAGATATCTCTCACTTGGTCTTTCGAACTAAGAAAATAAACATGAGTATATCGTGAGTAATCATCAATAAACGTAAGAAAATAATTACTCCCACCTATGGATTCACACTCCATTGGGCCACATACATCTGTGTGGATTAACTGTAAGACTTCTGTGGATTTACTCTTACTAGTCTTGAAGGGTAACCTTGCTTGTTTTCCCTTTATACATGCCTCACAAGGATCCTTGGACACACTAAAATTCTGTATTACCTTTACCATATTCTTTATTATAGACATACTCTTTCTATTTAGATGTCCAAGCCTCCGGTGCCATAAAAAACCTTCTGCTGAATATACTGAATCACTAACATTATTATGTTTACTGTCAATGGTATCCAACTTAAAAATACCCCTTTCGTTACTTGCTGTAGCTATAACTTCACCACTTTCACTGATTACTCTTGCACCCTGCATGTCAAAAGTGACTGTATTTCCTTTCTTGACAATTTCCCCTACAGACAGCAGGTTAGTTGCCACATTTTTCACATAATGAACATTGTGTGCTGTACCCATATCTGATTCACCATTTACACTTACATGTAGATCTAGTTTCCCAGCCAGGTAACACTGGAGCTTGTTGCCATCAACAGTAGATATTCCCATATGAGTCTTATCTTTGATGTTATAAAGAAGTGATTTATCTTTAACAATATGCACAGATGCACCTGAGTCTAAAATCCATTCCATATCACGATTACTCATCCCACCAAAAGAATAAAAACATGAGAGTGCCTTACCTTTGTTATTGGACCTTCTCTCTGGGCTATCAGTAACATACCTCTTTTGCTGAGTGTCTGATCTTGGGCTTACTTTTCTTTGCACTGAGACGCAATATGTCCCATCTTCTGACATTTATAGCACCTCACCGATTTCTTCTTTTTGTTTTTTGAGTAGAGAGCAGATGCACCTTCCTTCTCCAATGTACAACAGCTTGGAGCACTCTTTACGTCCTGCAGGATTTTCACCTTAACACTGTCGCCTCTGATTTGTATACCCGAGCTTTCAAGTCCCATAATCATAGGTGCATACCTTTTGGGCAGTACTGCCAACAGCAATGTTCCTATCCATTCGTCAGCGATCTCGAATCTGATGTTTCTCAGTCGGTTCGACGTGGTTGTTATTTTGTTAACGTATTCGTCTACACTCTTACATTTGTCCAGACGAGTGGTAATTAACTCGCGTAATAATCCTACTTTTCTCGTAAGACCACCATCCTCGAATGCACTTCGTAAATTGTCCCAGACTTCTTTCGTTGTAGCAGCTTTTCCAACGTGAACATAATTCACCGAATCAATCAGTAATATCAATTTTGATTTTGCTTTCCTATCCTTACTTGAACAATTCTGATCTGTGAATTTCATTGTCCCATCTACCACGTCCCATAGGTCGTCTAAACGTAAATACACTTCTACTGCGAACTTCCAGGTTGCATAGTTTTCGCGACCTATAAGTCTTTCAATCTGTGGAATTTGTGCCACACTCATTCTTAACGGTAACTTGCTTTTTATTGCCGTAAAGAACATCGAAAAATAATGCGGAAAAAAACTGCGATCGTCTTGTAAGGATAACTCGCACTTCACGTAAATTGGAACTTTTCCAATACTTTCTCCCTACCATTTTATTGATATACTTATTCCAAATGCACACTGGGCCCATAACCTATTGGAATTTGCGCAGCTCAATAAGTATTAAGGAGAAAAAAATGACATTTTACTAATAACTATATTTGCACATTCAAGAACAAACAAAATTAACAGCGAACACAACAGAATAATTAGCGCACACAAAGAGTGTTAGAGAATGTCAAAGAGGTCTATTTTACACAGTGCACTTTGCACCGTCACACACGAAATATATTGTCCACACAATTAAAACAGTTTACCAGTGAGGGTATTGGATGCATCATACAAATTTAAATACATGTCTCCTGACAGCATTTACCCTGCAATATTAAATCACGACTTATATATATATATATATATATATATATATATATATATATATATATATATATATATATATAGAAAACAGAACTACACTTAACAGGCACATAATAGGTTATTAAATACTTTCAGTTACAATATAGCCTCGAAGATTTAGTTCCATTTTAGCTACTTCCACATGTTATAGACATTTCACATTTCTTTCATAACTGATTTCAGTTGCTTATTAAAGAGTATTTTGACTGCTTCACCAGGTACACTCATCGTTGGTTTCACATTCATCTGTCTAGTGTAATAATTTTTTTATTAGGAGCCATAGTACTGCGATATTCAATTTATAAATGGAAACGTATTTTTCTTGCTGCAGTCTTTATTTGCCTATACTCCACTACAGTTTCGCCTTTTAAGGAATCTTCAGTGGATTTATTCTGGAACTGCACAGTTTTGCTTTTATACACGATACTGGTTGATCAGAAAATAGTATGCAACACAATTTTTACATTAATGAATTACTGCTTACAGTTGTACGTATTTCCAGCCGATATCTACGTCTCCTGTCATCTGATCACACTAAGTGAAGTGATTGTTCCCCTAACGTATAACGAGGGCAGAGAAAATCCAGATTTTTGGCTGGAAAACAAATTTGTTGGTGTATCTTTAATCCACAACAAATATATACTTATTTGTCTTAGAAGTTAGAAAGTCTTTTTCTTGCGGTATCTACGTATATTTATGTTTAGACGCGTTTTACATGAATACATATTTAGGTGTAATATTTGCTACTGTAGGGTCTTGTACCATGGGAAGCAAGGAGAGGATGTTGCTTGGTAGCTGGTGTCTTCTTTCTATAACACAACTGCACACATATTTTAACAAGGTTCTTTATTCATAAGAAGAAGGAGCTCTTTAACCTAGTTGTTGTGGTACAAGCTCTTCTGTTATAATCCACATTAGCCTCACTGTTGTTGAAGTACAAGTCCCACCATAAATGGTAATGTAAAATGGCAGACGCGAACCAGGATAGTGACTGAGCTAATAACTGAACTGACTGTGACTGACCGACTTGGTTGACCGTCTGTGACTGACTGGGCGCGGCGGCGATCTAAATACTGAAGGCCGAGAGGACTTTGGCGGCGCATTGCTTGCGAGTCTGTTTTTCCCCTCTCTTCTGATAAGTGCGCTTGATTCATCGCCTATTATCGATCTTCTTGCAAACTCTTTGCCGATCGGTGTGCTGGCGACAGCTTATGCCAGCAACACATAGTGCGTGTGTTGTCAAAATTCGGTGCTGGAACAAGACTGCGGCACACTCAGTGACAACGTCTTTTTAATGATAAGTGAGATGATAGATAATTCATCACTGTAACAGTATATGACAATAACTTCTGACCAAATAAAACACATATAGCACAGTAAAATGTGCCCAAACAGTCGCATCAATACATACACTATGTGATCAAAAGTATCCGGACACCTGGCGCCCTGCATCGGCAATGCTGGAATTCAGTATGGTGTTGGCCCACTCTTAGCCTTGATGAGAGCTTCTACTCTCGCAGTCATACGTTGAGTCAGGTATTGGAAGGTTTCTTGGGGAACGGCAGCCTATTCTTCATGGACTGCTCCACTGAGGGGAGGTATAGAAGTTGGTGGATGAGATCTGGCACAAAGCCGGCGTTCCAACACATCCCAAAAGCGTCTATAGGATTCACGTCAGGACTCTATGCAGGCCAGTCCATTACAGGGCTGTTATTGCCATGTAAGCACTCCGTCACAGGTCGTGCTTATGAACAGTTGCTTTATTGTGTTGAAAGATGCAGTTGCCATCCCAGAATTCATCTTCAACAGTGGGAAGCAAGAAGGTGCTTAAAGCATCAGTATAGGCCAGTGCTGTGATAGTGCCACGCAAAACAACAAGGAGTGCAAGCCCCCTCTTTGAAAAACATGACCACACCACTACACCACCGCCTCCAAAATTTACTGTTGGCACTACACACGCTGGCAGATAATGTTCACTGGGCATTCGCCATACCCACACCCTGCCATCGGATCGCCCCATTGTGTACCGTGATTTGTCACTCCACTCAACATTTTTTCACTGTTCAGTCGTCCAATGTTTATGCTCCTTACACCAAGCAACGTGTCATTTGGCATTTGCCCATTTGATGTGTGGCTTATGAGCAGCCGCTAGGCCATGAAATCCAAGTTTTCTCACCTCCTACTTAACTGTCATAGTACTAGCAGTGGATCCTGATGCAGTTTGGGATTCCTGTGTGATGGTCTGTATAGGTGTCTGCCTATAACACATCACGACCCTCTTCAACTGTCGGCAGTCTCTGTCAGTCAACAGACGTGGTCTGCCTGTACGCTTTTGTGCTGTATGTGTCCCTTCACGTTTCCATTTCACTATCACATTGGAAACAAAGGATCTAGGGATGCTGCGGAGTGTGGAAATCTCGCGTACAGACGTATGACACTGGTGACACCCAATCGCCTGACCACGTTCGAAGTCCGTGAGTTCTACAGAGAGCCCCATTCTGCTCTCTCATGATGTCTGATGACTACTGAGGTCGCTGATATGGTGGCAGCACAATGCACCTAATATGAAAATCGTATGTTTTTTGGGGTGCCCAGATACTTTTGACCAAATGGTCTACTGTACCCCTACCTGGTGATTGCACAGACGTGTACTCTTGAGTCCAAACCATCATAAAGGTGCCAAGTGATGTTCTGTGATAAACTGTCCTGAGCATCTTTTACCTTTTGTTGTAATCTGGCAATGGTTCTTCCAGGCTCTGGAGAATGAGTAAGTTATTGCAACTGACTAGAGATGAGGGCAGTTGATGCACATGACGAAGAGCACATTGCACCAAAGCACTCATACATTATCCTGCTGAAAAGGCACATCACCTTCCCGTCGAAGAAATGGTCTATGCCTGTGTAATGTATTGGGCACTGGTTACTTTATCTTGCAGAAACACCAGATATGACCACTAACTTAAGTGATTGCCTCTCTCCCACCACTACCATCAACTCTGGAATGAGACGTATGTGTCATAGGTGAATGCACTCTAGAATAGGCAGTTCATCAGGTGTACAGCAGAAGTATGTCCATCGCTTGCATGTAGACAGAACCTACTCTCTAATCACTGAAGACAACAGCTCCATTCCACTCTACAGTCAACACTTTAACGACACCAGAGTGCTGGTAGCCATGATTAGTGGTGTCATGGAGGCTGTGGTATGGTGGCCAAAGATGCATGTGATCTTAATCCTGCTGCAAGCTGATGGTTCCCAATTATCCCTGACGGCACAGCAGATGCAACATGAGCCCTGATTTCGATCCTTCATGATGTTCGGCCGGCCACCACTCTTCACTCAATGGGTCGACACTGACATTCATCTGTACTAAGTGAAAGTCCAGAACATGGCCTACAGACGTGGAAATGTTCCACAGCCCACTGATGAAAGCAGCGACGCATTACGAATACATTGTGCCCAACATGTGTAGCAATCTGTCCATCCATCTTCCTGCTGGCTGTAGCTGTTCAGCAAGAGTATGCCCTCTTTGGTGAGGTATGGTTGTACGCCAGAATGAATGTTTCAAACACTTTTCACCTCTAAACTCGACACAGTTATTGCATGCTTAGTCAGAACCCAGCGTCCTCAAATAGCCCTACCGAGCATCAAGAATCTCTAACACTACAGCCGCTCAGAATGCACATCTTATACGCTGTGTGTCTGAACACAGTTCTTGAGAGTGTCGGATTTTTTTTTCTGGCAGTGTATTATGCTGCACAAAGCCTTCCGTACATGACCATCTGTGCCATATTCTTTACAATTGCCTCACTGCTCTTTTATGAACTGCAAATATTCTGTTTTAATTTGGCAACATGTAGACTGCACTGAAGAGAATAGTTTGGGAAACATATGTCCACAGAACATTTTTCAGATAGCTTTGTCATAAACACACAGGCACGCTTGTCTAACACGTTTTTCAGAATATTGATTTAGTTCAATTATCAAAGCACTGACTAGTGTAGTGACATCGACGTTACACTGTTGCTAATTGGAAAAAAAAGTAGATCATCCACTTTCAAACTGTTAGACGTATCAGTGGACGTATTAACACAGCCCATGGATGCTTCTGTTACAGGTACTATTCTTGTAGTTGATGCAATGATAGCATACTCGTTCTGAAGTACTTGTGCAGCGTTCTCTGCCTCTTGAAATGTCCTGAAACAAGTTTTTAAGCCTACGGTCTAATAACGTCACCAGCATATTAACAGTCAATGTGTTAAATGATTTCACTCTTTCACTGACTAATCAAGGAATCCAGAACACTTTGTCCTTTATTACTTGTCAAGTTGCTTTACAAGTCCGAAAATTTTGCAGCGACACCTCATATAAGAGGTAAAATTAAAGAAGCAGTGATGTACAACTCCCCCGAGATTGTTGTTGCTGCTATTTCAAAAGGTTCAAAAAGATCTATTATATTTTGTACAGCTAGGTAATTTTCTGCTCTGAGGGCAGTGCTTTTGAACTTTCATTGTTCACAATGCCAAGCTCACTTCGTACTTCCAAAATTCTTTTGAGCATGTGGCATGAGCTGTTCCATCGAATCAGCACCTCTTGCATCAGTCTCGCTTCTTTTTTGTTTGCTCTTTTTTGAACGTTGCACAGTTCGTCATTGGCTAGTTTAGAGCTATGAAGGAAAGTCACAATAGCCTTTATTTTCAATAAAATTTTGGAAAACGTTTCTGCTTAGAAAAAATCTTCACTGTTACATCTACATCTACATCTACCTCCATACCCCGCAAGCCACCTGACGGAGGGTACCTTGAGTAGCTCTATCGACTCTCCCTTCTATTCCAGTCTCGTATTGTTCGTGGAAAGAAGGATTGTCGATATGCCTCTGTGTGGGCTCTAATCTCTCTGATTTTATCCTCATGGTCTCTTCGCGAGATACACATAGGAGAGAGCAATATACTGCTTGACTCCTCGGTGAATGTATGTTCTCGAAACTTCAGAAAAAGCCCGTACCGAGCTACTGAGCGTCTCGCTTGCAGAGTCTTCCAATGGAGTGTATCTATCATCTCCGTAACGCTTTCGCGATTACTGAATGATCCTGTAACGAAATGTGCTGCTCTCTGTCGGATCTTCTCTCTCTCTTCTATCAACCCTATCTGGTATGGATCCCACATCGGTGAGCAGTATTCCAGCAGTGGGCGAACAAGCGTACTGTAACCTACTTTCTTTGTTTTCGGACTGCAATTCCTTAGGATTCTTCCAAGGAATCTCAGTCTGGCATCTGCTTTACCGACGATTAATTTTTTATGGTCATTCTATTTTAAATCACTCCTAATGCCTACTCCCAGATAATTTATGGAATTAACTGCTTCCAGTTGCTGACCTGCTATATTGTAGCTAAATGATGAAAGATCTTTGTTTCTATGTATTCGCAGCACATTACACTTGGCTACACTGAGGTTCAATTGCTTTTCCCTGCACGATGCCTCAATTCGTTACAGATCCTCCTGCATTTCAGTACAACTTTCCATTGTTACAACCTCTCGATATACTACAGCATCATCCGCAAAAAGCCTCAGTGAACTTCCGATGTTATCCACAAGGCCACTTACATATACTGTGAACAGCAACGGTCCTACGACACTCCCCTGCGGCACAACGGAAATCACTCTTACTTCGGAAGACTTCTCTCCATTGAGAATGACGTGCTGCGTTCTGTCATCTAGGAACTCTTCAATCCAATCACACAATTGGTCTGATAGTCCATGTGCTCTTACTTTGTTCATTTAACGTCTGTGGGGAACTATATCAAACTCCTTGCGGAAATCAACAAACTCGGCATCTACCTGGGAACCCGTGTCTATGGATCTCTGAGTCTCGTGAACGAATAGCGCGAGCTCGGTTTCACATGATAGTTTTTTTCGAAACCCATGCTACAGCGTAGATTTCTAGTCTCCATAAAAGTCATTATACTCGAACATAATATGTGTCCCAAAATTCTACAACTGATTGACGTTAGAGATACAGGTCTATAGTTCTGCACATCTGTTCGACGTCCCTTCTTGGAAATGGGGATGACCTCTGCCTTTTTCCAATCTTTTGGAACGCTACGCTCTTCTAGTGACCTACGGTACACTGCTGCAAGAAGGGGGGCATGTTCCTTGGTGTACTATGTGTAAAATCGAACTGGTATCCCGTCAGGTCCAGCAGCCTTTCCTCTTTTGAGCGATTTTAATTGTTTGTCTATCCCTCTGTCATCTATTTCGGTATCTACCATTTGTCATCTGTGGGACAATCTAGAGAAGGAACTATGATGCGGTCTTTCTCTGTGAAACAGCTTTGGAAAAAGACATTTAGTACTTCGGCCTTTAGTCTGTCATCCTCTGTTTCAGTACCATTTTGGTCACAGAGTGTCTGGACATTTTGTTTTGATCTTCCTACCTCTTCGAAGTAAGGATTTTCTGCCAAGTCAGTACATAGAACTCTACATTTAAGTTGATGCAGTGGGCAAAACAGGGTGAATGTCGAATCCTTAAAATTTAGACAGATTTTTCGTAATTGCAGTGTTGTCTGTAACCACTACTATTGTCTTATCACGGGTATTGTATTCTAGTAAGATTTGATCTGAAAATATGTAATGTTAATGTAACCTGCAGGTATGTCCGAAATTTTGCATAATATTGTCAAAAAATTTCTTTCTTTAGCGTCTTGTTATCTGAAAAATTACTTTCATACGTAAAAAATAATTCACATAAAAATTTGGCCAATATATTATTTGTCGATGTTACATCGAGCTTCAGAGTCTTAGAAGCATGGGGAAAACAGGAAGAGCAAGAGGAAGAAGAAGGTGGTCGTAAGGAATAGGGATGTGACAGGGGAAATGTTCACCGTTCAGCTACGCAATGTTGCTACCTTAGGTGTGCATGCTTGCTCATGAAGTGCAGCAGTTATGGTATAAACTGGACATTGGAATAACAAGGCTGAAACTGGGTTGAAGAGATCAAGGGTGGCTCCTTCACTCATGTTTTTTCTCTGTTGAGTTGACACTCAGTACGAAACAAAAGGGCCATCACTCTACTGCAGTGCTACAGCCACTACATCACAGAGATCGGTAGCACTTGTGATCTTAGTGCAGTTGACATAAAGCATGTAGCTTGTAGAAGTTTTGTTGGGTGTTTTGCCTTTCGTCGGGGGGAAACACACGGAGCGGTATAAAGAGCACGGTATTAATGAAGGATATGGTAAGGTGCAGCGAGAGACCGATGTATTCCTATAATATACCCGCGTTGCTCGAATTATACACTTGACAGAACCTGAGAGATAGCGTTTCGTCAGCTTCACTGCAGTGGCGATACGACAGCTTCCATTACTCAATAGCTCAGAGTTTACCATTACCACTGGTAAGTTTCGATTCGTTAGTAAGGCTTATATTTACAACTTGCTATGGTTAGTCTTTTATGGCAAATATATGTGTTAATTTTTGATGCCATTTTATAAGCACCGAAAGTTTTAATTCTTTCCAATTCGCTGACATAAGGGAAACACTTCCACATAAATCGCCACAAAAGCAAGTTGTTTATATACTCAGAAGACAGCAACATTGTAATTGTAATGCCACTGCAGCTGATTTTTCTATGCTATATTAACTTTGGTTCAGATCGTGTTGGGGTTACCATTCATTTCTCACTTGTTAGTCTGCTATTGCACGAACTCTCAAGAGAAAACTATGGGCGTGGAAGTAACAATATTTTGAGAAAGCGCATTACAGAGACATCTATGTTCAAATGTGTTGTTTATTTGTAGTAATGAATAAGAAAACATACTAAGCCTGTTGTAACACAATTACTCAATGATCTGTTGCAGCTGGCAGTGTCTAAACAGAACACAAATACACGATAACGTCAGATTTCTATCGACAAGATTGGCGAGTGTAGTGGGGGCGGGAAGGGGACGGGTGAAACTGCCAAGAAATATCTTACAAGTTACGCCGACTTGACTTATACCGACATGTACCGATCACAAGAACGAAACGAAACTCAGCATGGCATTGACAAGTTAAAGGAGGAAACGTTTTTAAAAAATGTTAGTTGCATGTGCATAGATTATGCATTGTGTGGCCTGCAGTTTTTGTCACTTTTAATATGGGTGAAACTAATTTTTCGTTTATTATAGAGTGGCAAGCCATGGCAGTATGAGTTATATGTGTCGCTTTTCCACATGTCTGTTATAACACTAAAAAATTACATTTTGTAAGGGCTTACTCCGATTTATTTTTTATCGCTTCTTATAGTTTTGAGATCGGTAAACATTTAAGTGTGGTTTTTATCCGCTGTCTAAGGCACAAACAATTTTTTTCAAGCATTGATGGTCGGAAGTTGTGTATGGCAGAATGTAGATAGCAGTCATTTGTGCATAAAGAGAACCAAGTTCTTTTTTTTTACATTTGAACTGGCATCGTACAACTGTCTTGTGTTAAAATAATTGGTTGTAGAGGTTTTCGATGTTTTTGGTTGCACCTCTTGCACTTAATCTAGCTCACAACTCGATCCCTTCCCTTTCGCTTCTATTGCTAATTCATGGTTCCTAGTTTTCACCATGATTTCTTTTTAGTGGTCTCTTAAATTAGTCCTATTCGCTGATCATGTTTATTATCTCAAATGCAGATGGTACACTTTACAAACTGACTGTTATCCCTCGCTTTCTTGAAAAAATTCCACATGGATTATTGATTTTTACGGTTCATTTTCAGAACAATAAGACGCAGCTCTTACATAAACAAAAGCGCGGAATTTCCTCAGCCAACAGAGACTGTCGCTGGCACGCAAAAAGTACTGATCGCTTCATGTCGGCACCATTCGGAAAACTTCTTCGCTACTGTGCTCTTTGTCTCACTGCCTCCGACAGAGGTTGAACAGTTGTGGCACTATAGTTGCATGATCAATAATAATAATGTGTGGCGTTTAAATAACGAAGTGAGTGACGAAGAAGCGATTGTTGGCATATTGTGGTCGCCCCCTATGGTACCTCGTAGAGCGAGAAGCTTAAGGGATAGAATTCTTTCTCGTGACGTTCGAAAAATTATTCATCAGGTTGCAGAAAGATGTAAACACGAAAAATGAAAAAAAATGGTGAGCTTATTCACCTGCTGCACAAATTTCAAACAAGGGGTTTCAGCATTAACGAGCAAGAGCTTAAGAAATATATACAGGATTTGGAGCTTTGCAAAAACAGCTGTGGACATTCAGTCAACTCTTGGCAAGAAGTGATTAGTTTTGTCTCACATCCACTAAAACATTCACATTTCGCCCAAATTACTTATGAATACGCCCTACAATGCTGTGAAAGCATATAGCATGTAAATACAGCTGTATATTTTAATGTTTGTGTCCAGCCATCACTTTACGTATTAATATGTACAACTGAAAACACTTGTAAGTGCATTGAGGACTCAGAAACAGAAGAGGGCAGTAGCAGGTGTGTTTACTTGATAACGACAATAATTGTATTTATTTTAAAATGCATTACACGTTACAATCAGAAACACTTAAAAAATCTTTAAAGTGTCATATTTTCCTCTACTAACTGCGTTGTATTACAACAGCATTATTTACATTTGTATTCCATTTTACAAGTAAGTAAGCCCACACATTTGAAGATGAAAATCAGTATAACGCACATTCACAATTACGTGTTATTTAGCTGTGTAGTTTTCGCCATAAGCATCTGATCGGTATGAGACACACGACCATGAGTTGTCATCATTGGAAGACAAACAAGAAAATTAAAATTCCCTTTTTCACGAACCCCTCTCCCACAGCGAACAATCCATTAACAACATAGCTTATAAACAACTTAGACTGGCTTAGGCGCCACCGTATTTGTTGTTGATTAAATAGCACCATACAGTCTACATTTCCTCTGCACTCCAAACGCCATGGAGGTAATAGGAACCAACAATTTTTCAGGCGCCAATTACATTATAAAAGATAGGACTAACGATAGTTAAACCAGACTACCGATAGCGCATATACTATCGATTAATCGATAGTCTGACGATGTAAGTAACACTGTCGAATGTTAAGATCATGCCCACTAGGATATTATGAAGGTATTCGTTACTCATTAGCTTGTTGTCGAAATGAACGGATAGGATTTTCGCAGACATAGGTAATTCATCTTTGGTCGCAAGTCCCCGTGGGATGGAAAGAAATGAATTAAATGTTATCAAGGCAACAGAAGAGTGGAAATTTGATTATTCTTTTTCTTGTGCCGCGGTATCTTTGTACACGTATGTTTGCGACAGGACCAAATGTGCATTTAAATGCATGCTTGTAGAATGTATTTAATGCGGAACTCTTAAAACTTGCCCACAAAAAGTCCAGGTCTAGTTTAGCAGGGGATACAACCCGTCGGCTTTGACCAATGGCTTCGGAATTGGCCAGAAATCATGTATTATAAAGATGAAAGAGCTGAGAAGAATGTTCAGAAACAAAGGAATGCAAGACAGAAAGACTGTACTTCACATATATAAGGGCTAGTAGTATTTTCACGTTAATGATATCGCGTGTTTGTATCTTAGTATTTCTCCGCAAAATACAATGGAAATACATGAATGAAATATATTACTAGCAAAGAAGACATCAAGTTACATGTACGTCAGTTGTATGTCGAAACTCTTTCGAACTGTATTGCTTAAGTGCAGTACGGGATACAAATTTAGCGTATGTCGATTTCTTAATTTCAACTAGCATTGCTGTCCTGTTGTTCACTTGAACTATGTATCCCCTGCTTCACTAACCATAAATGAAAAACCCGATACAAATTAAAAGCTCATCCGAAGTGTGTTGCTTAAGTACAGTACGGAATACGAGTTTGTCATAAGTCGATTTCCTCGTTTTCACCAGCATTACTGTCCTGTTCTTCACTTGAACGATGTATCCTCCTCTTCAGTAAACCCTAAGTGGAATACAGGATACAAATTGTAGATGTGTTGTTTATTTAGTCTATTACTAACAGTCTTTTCTTATGTACATATCAGTACCACTGATGACAGAAGGACCTACGTATGTAATATATGTATACCAGACTTCCGTTGACCTCTATATATGTACACTGGTGACGAAACGGTGGAAATAGACGTACGCTACATTCGCAACTGTACCTCAATTGTACTACACGGAGACAAGAAGACGACACATGTACAATTTGTATCCCGTACTTCACTTTGGGGTACAGTTTCCTTGTTGCCTTGGAAGCTAATGGTATCCCATTCGTTACTTGAGCTATATAGCTATACGCAACATTTGTATCTTGCTCGCCAATTGACATATATAGTGTCAGTTAAAGGCGAAGTGAAGGATGGGATACAAATTTTCGTTGTGTCGTCAGTGTTAATGCGAAGTGAAGGACATGATAGAAATTTTAGTTGTGCCGGGGGTTTAGCCTGTAATATAGCAAGTACACATTCGAAAATGTCGTACTGATACTAGTGCTGGGAAACGAAAGAAGATCGACAGCTGAGAAATTTCTATTACGTACTTTACAACACGAAAATACACATATTGGTGGAATAAAACAGTGAAATATGTCAAAATAGTGAAATACAGTGAAAGAAGCAAATGGAAAAGTGAACTTACCACACGGAAATATCGAGGAATAACCGAAGCTCACCTAGACAGACAGTAACGAAAGTTCCATACCCACAAACAAACAAATCCATTCCTATAAACGAAAATAAGACACTAAAAATTTTTCTACAATAACAAACTAATACTCCAAATTACCTCAATATCATTACGAATAATTATTTTAATGTACAATGATAGCGCTTATCCGGGACACAGAACTGTTTTATTATCTATGCCTCGAAGTGAAGACATTACTATCTCTGACTAATGCATGACGATTGACGTTATTGGTCAAAGCCGACAGAAAAGACAGAATCACTAGACCAGAAGTGCTACGCTTGTGACCGGCTTGTCGATAATTTACGTCTTGTAAGCGTGTGTGGTCGGATGTGCTCGATAAAATTCAAAACAAAATTGTGATACTTAAATGTCTACTGGCAATTTATAGTTACGGCAGTTACATGAATTGGTAAGACTCGTGAATGATTTGTCATAACACACTAATTTGTGTTAAAATGTTCAGTTTACTTGGTGTATGTGGTAATGAAGATTCTAGTGCCTCATCTTATGTCAACAGTTCCTGTGAACACGACCCTATTCCAGGAAGTGAACATTGGTGAACGTTAATTATTAGCCCATTTGTCGCTTCCTCGTGTTGCCGGGAAGGAAGACCCACTGGTTGATTTCGCTCCTGTTTATAAGGTGAGAACGCGTCCCTTTTCATTCGTTATTTTTTTCAACGTGTTCCCTAGCTCCCATCGAAAATGAGTTCCATCAGGGATGCAGAATGGACGAGATATATGGAACAAAAGCATGAGAAACCTAGAAACTGTCTGTATACAGTATTAACAGTAAGCTGACATAATATTTGAATGCTGTTCACACATATGACATCAAAACTTAGTCGAGTAAATTAGAAAGTGACTAGTGCCTCTATACCAGTACTGTGAGCAAATCAGCAAATTCCTTAAGCTTATCAAGTAGTTCACTGCATATTTCATATTGCTAGTTTAATATTTGCGTGACAACACAGGAAGATAATCGTTGGCTTACAAATTTAGTTATCAAGTCACAATTTTGCAGTAGGGCAATTCCATAGTTACGGGTGTTACATGTACACACCTTAAAATCAGGAAAAATAATGTAAGGAATAATATTTATTGAATTTAATACTGAAAACTTTTAAGGCTTACATTATATTTCATGTGACAAATGTTGATACTGGAATTGTTTTATTATTCTCCTGGTTATTAATCAAAAAAGTAGTGTTACGGGTGTTACCAAAAGTAGACCTGGCCCCTGTTATGAGTTAGGGAACTCTCTAATTTCTGCAAACTTGATGAAGCTTTTATTCTTGTAAAACAACTGTTAAGAGGTATTGCCCCAAATTTTATTTTGAAATATAAATTTTTATTTTTTTGGACATCATAACTCAGTATATATATATTTTTTTCTGTTACGGGTGTTACATTAAATGTTACGGGTGTTACATAGATGCATCAGATTTGATTCTTGAGGAATAAATCTACCTCTTACAATTGCATCAAAGTAAAAGAAGTACTGTAGTTTATTTGGAATAAAAGTATGTACTTAAGAAAACATATTTGAAGGATAAAGCTATTTATCACACAAAAAATTTTGTTACAATTTTATAGTACAACTAGGCCAAGATATCATTGCTTACATAACCTAATTTTGTAGGCCTAATAAATTTATGACAAAAATGTTTTCTTATTGTTGATAGGTTTAAAAACTTCATTTAATAATCTTTTTCAGCAACATCCAACTCAAAATTGAACTCAAAGTACGAACGGTTACCTTGTTTGATTTCTGGTGTTACCTTAGATAGTACTTGACTGAATTTCACAAAACAAACATCAGTTTCATCTAGTTTAAAAAGTGTTTTAGTTTTTCCTACTGACTTCAGAAAGATTATTTTCACATCCTCCTCTTCATCAACCTCACTCTGGCAGATTCCCAAGTAACAGTACTGACTTTTGGATAGGGTTGGCTTCTTTTTATCACTTGCAATGTCAACCAAGACAAATAACCCAAATTTTAAATCAGACTTTTCAATTTTATTAGTTAGGCTTAACTCACAAGCACTTCCAATATTGTCTTGTGATTCAGATAGTGAAGCAGTCTCCTGATCAGAATCATCAGAACTGCACACTTCATAGAAGTTTATGCATCTTTTTGCATGTAATGTTTTAACTTTGGCGTCGTCAGAAATGACACCCTTGTCATTAATGACTCTGCTGTTTTTGAAACCAGCAAATCAGTTGTGTTATAAGGCCAAAAGTGATGTCAGCCCTGGATTTGAAGAATCGCTTGTAAATTTTTCCACCTTTCATCCAAAATAGGAATGTTATGCTCCTATCTTATCAACCCATAGTACCTTAAATTTAGAAAAATTCTTCAGAGTGTAGTCATAAAACTCAATTGTGTTGTTAATAATAATTTTCCTAGATCTAACAGCATGTCCACATGCTCCTCTTCAGCACACCTCCAATGCCATCCATGGCGCCTTTACCATGTGAACTGGCAAAAAAATTCCACTAGACTGTCAATCCAAAGTCTCTCTCAAAATAACATAGATTGGACTAAGTATATTTATTTTTGAACTGCCCAGCACAGTACATTGTTAAACATAGGCTCTTATGAATGACTAGAATTTGCCTCAATAAGCAGTTTACTGGGCCTATGTAAATTTTAAAACTGAGGTTATAAATATTGTTCTTGGAAAAGTTAGAATGGAAAACATAAACTATATGTAAAGAATTTTGGGCTTAATTAACTTTTTAGGAGAACATCAGTTGAGTCAGGTTAATGCTCTAATTAACTTTTATAATGTAGGGTAGTGCTTAAAAAATGTATGCAGAGGAATAAAAATTTTAGTTTTCATGCTTAAAACTGTTTTCATATGTAATAAACATAGTTAAAAACTTTTTTCATTCATAATAATACCCTTTGGTTATAATTTAAATGTAGGGCCTAGGCCTACTAAAGATGAAGGTGGCATTAAACCTTCCAATTCAAATTACGGGTGTTATGCATGTGTTAAGTAACACCCGAAACGAAAATTAGTAACACCCGTAACAGCTCTAAGAGTGTTAAATAAGATTTCAAAATGCCATGTAATGGTATGATATTGTAAAACATGTGCATAACCTCACTTTTACAGAAAGGTATTGTACAGAACAAATTTACTAGATTACAAATTAAACTTTTGTATCATTTTTGTTACGGGTGTTACAAGCTGCATATATGTTATAAAACTAACAAAATAAAGAAATGCAATTAGCTTACTTCAACAAAACGAATTATTATGAGCTATAACAATGTTGACTTCAATATTCTTTCCAACAATAGAACAATCAGCCATAGATAACACAACTAATACTCATCTGGAAATAGCATAAAGCATACCTCTGTGGTGCCATAGAGTAGTGCACTTTAAACACTTAGTGAAGGTAGAAATTTATTTTTTTCATATTCATGATTATTTTGCAATGAACAAATGTACTTTTAACTTGGCATTTTTAAGGTTATATTTGTAATATTGTCATTTTAATTTTTTTGTCACAAAGTCTCTTTAACATGGAATGACCCAGTACATTATTACCAACACTCCGATGAAATATGTGATAGCAGTAGTTGGACTTGCGTATTCTATCAGGACGGGCAGTATCATCTTGGTACATAACTTCAAAGAGTTTGTATTTGTCATACATCCGTTTGACTTAAAATTAGTTGAGAAATTAACAAGAATGTTTCTTAGTTATGCAAAGTTCATACACATTTTCCTGTTTCCAGTCACTTTCTGTTGCTAGAGAAAAGTGACAAGTGTCGTGAAAACCTCGGGTTTCTGGTCATTTGGAAATATCTAAATACCATGGCTTTTTGTCGTTGCTAGAAGACATTCTTTGAAACGGTGTATTGTCTCAGCATTGACACTCGCCAGTAAGGTGGAGCTCTTTGTCATTAGTATACACAGGTGCATGGCAGAGGGTACCTCCTACCTTACCAGGTATCAGGCCTTCTTCCTATTCCAGTTGTGATTGTGGGAAGAATGCCTGTTTAAACACCTCTGTATGCACTGTAATTGGTGGGCTTCTCTCTTTGCTGTCCCTAAAAAAGCTGATGCAGTTTGTGCTCTAGTACATTTCTCATATTCTGATAACTGGTTGTTAACTAAGCTTGCGTGTGCCTAATTCTTTATTTCCTCTACAAATCCACCTGCCTCGAGTGTATTGTGAAATGGTCCACTGTGGAAAAGGTAGCTAAAAATAATTAACATAACCCAACATTATGGTGAACATTCTTTGTTTTATTTATTGGTGGATTATTGTTGCAAGGGTGTTGTACATGTACAGCAGTGCAATTTAAGAACAACACTGTATAGGTTAGAGAGGCAGTTACATTCTTACTGGTCTAGTTTCACAAGGATGGGGCAGGTGACTGGCCTTAGCCTAATAGTAGGAAAAATCCTTAAATTGACTTGGAGGTAATTTAGGGAAATGACACAAACCTAAATCTGGATGGTCAGATGGAGATGGGAACCTCCACCCACGCAAATGCAGGGGTCAGTCCACTTAAAACAGCAAGACCTCATTTGGTTCACCCCTAGTGTGCAGGGGTTTGTTTGCTAAGAAGTAAAAGGCTGGTGCTTCACTGTTCAGTCATACCTCACTACCAGTCCATCTTCACATTATGCACAAGTCTTCATAATGTAGTGATACTACACATTATCAACTGACATCTCAACTGCTGCGACATTATTTGGTTTCCATTTTGTGAACTGCAGCTTTCCATTTGCTACTTTGAAGAACAAGGGGAGGGGGGGGGGGAGGTGGCTCACCATCCATCTGTAATGAGGGATATGTTGGGCTTAGAGATGGTAAAGTGTTAAGGTAGAAGAAACAGCCCTTCACATTTATCTGAGTTTCGATTAGTAGTAGACAGTAGGACCATTCTCTGTGGCGTGGATGTGAAAGTCTAATGCCTTACAATGTGGCAAAATTGTAGGTTAGCAGGTCCTCAACACAGCTTTGTTCTAGTGGAAGAGTAAACTATGAAGTGATTGTTGGTGTTCTGAGACCAGTTTTCAATATTTTTTGCAAAGGAAAATGTTATGTCAACTGAAGAATGGTGCAAAACTTATTAGCTTTGTCCATTGATGTCATATTTAACTCATAGATGACATTTTATTTTTGAGTCATAGAGCAGAGCATACATATCTGCAAATGTCACAGCTCAATGGCTGTTGGAAAGTGAACTTCTTATAAATCTAAAGACTATGTATGCAGTGTTTAAAAACAAGCAGGCTGTAGACGTGGATTTAGAGGTTGATGGAACAAGGCTGGAAGAATTAGAATCTATTACATTCTTAGGTATTCTTGTGGATAATGAACTGAAATGGGGGAAAAAAAACATATTAATAATGTCTGTAAGAAACTGAGCTCTGTCATATTCTTAATGATGCAGCCATCACAGTATTAAGACAACCTTCTGTGTACAGTGTATCATGGACTTTTCAAACCATACTTACTGTATGGAGTGACTGGGAGGGGGGGGGGGGGGGGGGACTCAAACAAGAGACAAAACGAGTGTTCACATTACAAAAAAAAAAGCAATTAGGACCATTTTAAGTAGAAAGACCTAACTGCTTCAAGAAGTTAGGTATCTTAACTTCATCATTGTATATATACAAAACAATAATGCACATGACAAAAGGTAGTGAGGACTGGATTACAAATGCTAGTGTGCACACCCACAATACAAGAAGGAAGAATGAAGTACGGAGCATACCCCACCGACTGGCAATGCTAGAACAGGACCCCAGTACTCTGGTATCAGTCTACTAAGTAGTCTGTCTAAAAAGTGCAACGTAGTGTACTTGACAACTTTCCGAAGAAACTTACTCTCACATTGAAAAAGTTTGTTATTCATTATCAATTATGTAATAAAAGCTAAAGGGGTAGAAAAATAAGTGATAATGAATGTTACTACTTTGACACGTCCTGTATTACATGTACATTTACTGTACACAATGTAATCTTACAGGATCAGATAAAATTCAGTTAAATTCAATAGTAAATTGCATAGCTTTGGAAACGAAGTGTCAAGTTCTAAATTTGAATGAATGAATGTACCCTTAAAAGAAAGGAAGAAAGAATGTGTGTGTGTGTGTGTGTGTGTGTGTGTGTGTGTGTGTGTGTGTGTGTGTGTGTGTTTCATTTGTTGTTTTAAGGAATTTGTGTACCATTTACTTTACTGCAGTGCCGTAATAAATAAGACACGTCAGGTTTGTCATTCTTTTTGCTGGGGGTAACACTAATATCCTATTTTTCAGTTGATCTGTATAGGATACCAGTGTTAAGTGTCATTTTCTGCCCATCAGTTAATATTCATGTGACCGGAAATGAGATACTGTGTTTGTGGTTTCCTCCACAATAGGTAATGTCATCTGACCTACAGGGTACCAATGGAAGAGTTATAGTTTTCTTCGCAATACTTAATTCGTAGATGAACTGAAGTACACGATACCAGTGTTAGGTATGTTCTTCTTTTGGCTGTTGGTAATACCAGTGTTTGGCTGCTTGCTTACTTTTTCCTTCGTGGCTAACACTGGTATTTTCTTCCTCAGTTGAACAACAAGATATCAGTGATTAGATTAGATTGGTACTTGTTCCATAGATCATGAATACGACACTTCGTAATGATGTGGAACGTATCAGATTAATAAAAGGTGTCAATACAAGATATTACATTACACAAAATATTACATGACACTTAATCTTTTTATTTATTTATTTTTTGTGGCTGTTGGGGAAATTACCCACTTACTATATCCAAAATTCATCTACTGAGTAGGAGTTGCCATTAAGAAATTCTTATTTCCTTTTACATGCTATATGGCTATCTGTCAGACTTAAGATGCAAAGACTTTTGTGGCAGCATAATTTACCCCCTTCTGAGCCAAAGTTAGACTTAACCTTGAGTAGTGAAGATCATCCTTTCTCCTAGTGTTGTAGCCATGTACACTGCTATTACTTTTGAATTCGTTCGGATTGTTAATAACAAATTTCATAAGTGAATATATATATATATATATATATATATATATATATATATATATATATATATATATATATATATATATATATATATATAGTGTGAGGCCACAGTGAAGATCTGTAGCTCTTTAAATAAGTGTCTGCAGGATGATCTTGGATGAGCTCTAGCAATTATTCTCATTACACGCTTTTGTG
This sequence comes from Schistocerca americana, assembly GCF_021461395.2. NCBI lineage: Eukaryota > Metazoa > Arthropoda > Insecta > Orthoptera > Acrididae > Schistocerca > Schistocerca americana. The sequence goes on along the minus strand of NC_060129.1, from coordinate 206,093,597 downwards.
CAATGAACACTCTTTTACTCAATGATGAGTTACCCCAGAATATGACGCCATACGAAAGCAGAGAATGAAAATAGGTGTGGTAAGCTAATTTACTGAGATGTATATCGCCAAAATTTTCAATGACCCTGATAGCATAAGTAGTTGAATTCAAACGTTTCAGCAGATCTCCCATGTGTTTTTTCCAGTTCAACCCCTCATCAATGCATACACCTAGAAATTTAGAATATTCTGCCTTAGCTACCAATTTCTGATCGAAGTCTGGAGTTATTAATGGTGTCATTCCATTTACTGTGTGGAACTGTATGTATTGTGTTTTGTCAAAGTTTAATGAGAGCCCATTTGCAGAGAACCACTTAATGATTTTCTGAGAAACATCATTTACAATTTCACCAGTTAATTCTTGTCTGTTGGGTGTGATAACTAGAGTTTAAGAACAGAAGACTCTTTAAAAATATCATCATTCCCATCTGTTAATTTTAAGGTAAGGTATAGAAGACTGGTAATAATTGTCATGGTCCAGTCTTTCATACCACCTAACAGTGATTGGCTCCAGGGTCTTATTTATGGTTTGAGTTCAAAACATATGTGACCAAAATTAATTACATTAAGAATTCCTATTGGAATTTTATGCTTGTGAATTTGGGTTCCAATGTCTGGTGTGGTCAGTAACTGGAGCACCTTCTTCCAGGAATGAGAACCAGTAGAAATTACAGGCGCAAATAAAGGGCAAAAGCTATAGAACCTGTCCAGGCAGGCAACTTAATGGCTGCCACAGCCAAACAACTTAGTGTGCCAAGGGTTGGTTTACAGAAATGTCAGATTCCACCCATCTGCTTTGACCAATGACGTCACCAATATGGCGGAAATGACCATTCACGGCAACTCCCATATCGCGACCATGACGTCATTACATAAAAATGACAACAAACACAAAAATAGATCAAAAAACCATCAAATACATATTCCTCCAAAAGTATAATGAAACTAACAGGACAAGCGAGGGAACTTGGGGGTATTTGGGTGGGGGCAAACTAAAAATAAACACACGCTGCTAAACTGAACGACAAAAACAGTAAAATAAAACAACCACAACCTTCCCAAAATCAACTAAAAACACTGGAATCAAACACTTCCCTTGACCTATATAGGTCAACAGCAACTATTGACACAACATAAGTCTCAACTTTCACCACCACCACACTTAATCCTACAAAAAAAAAAAAAAAAAAAAAAAAAAAAAAACTTAGAAAATTAAAATTGACCAATTCTCTTGACCTGTTATCCCTAAGACATCTCCACATATAGCTGTCCCTTAGCCGAGACACCAGAACTTTAGTAAGCCCGATTTCTTCACGAGAAACTGAACACTTCACAACTTCAGCCAACAGGCCGAATAGCTGAAGAAGTTTTATTAGAGACAATTCACTGTCCCCCATCATCGACGACAACCTAAACTGTTCACCTTGTCAGTCATATCAATACCTAGCAAAGACATAAACAAAGCGATTTACAAAAATTCACACACGACTAACAAAACTACAATAACATTGACATAACAAAACCAAAATTGTTCACTCACTGAAAAATATTCCACTGAAAGCACAGTCACAACCGATACCACACATATGCAATGCTACCATGCAAATGAACCCCATATGCCGCATAACATGCTAACCGTAAACACACCACCAGAGAGAACCATCGACCACAACAATGCGCTGCCTATAAACACACACACTGAACCAAAAGCATGACCTAATACACAACACATAAACACACCACCAGAGAGCATCACCAATCATATCAAAACGAAACACATGCAAGCACGCCACTCTCACAAACTAAACTCTGCGCCATCGTCTTTGTCACGGGTCAAAGCTGACAGGTGGAATCGGACGCTTCGGTTAACCCCCAAGGGTGACAGTGCATTACAAAGTGGCGAAAGTACTAAATCACGAAGCATCAGTCCTTATGTTGAACTGACTGGGGATCAAGAGAAATTGGTGTCAAGTGGCTTCTATAAACAGCAATAGTGCGCTACCTGGTAAGAAAATAAATGTTCTTTGGGCAGTTTCAGCAAATAAGGAAAGGGAACACACAAAATCTGTCATCACTGTTTGAGATGGTTTATTTAAATCAGGACCAGTTTTGTACGTATGCTGATCTTCAAATGACTGTACATTCAGTTTCATGTTGTGACGTTCGATTAGAGTTAATTGTTCACTGTTAGATGGAATATCCGTATCACAATTGAGCATTTCTCACCAAAGTATTCACTTGCACCGCCATATTCAGATTTCCACACATTAATGCCACTAAAAATGTTGTTACCTGCAGGCGAGACATAAACTCACACATTCAAAATGTGTACTACATTTGAAAACAGAATTTATAACCTATAAGGTATGATTACTTAAAGATAGGCGTAAGACTGAAAATGGCTGCGATCTAAATAACCCACCTTTGATTGTGGCTGGTAGCAGATTTTATTCAACATGAGCTGTGCCCAGCATGCGTTGCGATGGCTCTTTTTCTTTTGGAGTATGTACACACATGTGAAGCACACACATTTGCATGTGCAAAATAATGAAAGACAAGGATTCTTTGTGCAGTAATTAAATTTGAAGTTTGTTGGTATACTTTTGAACACAGAGCATTTTTGTCTTTGTCTTTCGCAATAACAATTTTTTTGGCAGACACTTTTGAGCGTGCGACATATAATTGACTCCAGAATGAGATCTTCACTCTGCAGCGGAGTGTGCACTGATATGAAACTTCCTGGCAGATTAAAACTGTGTGCCCGACCGAGACTCGAACTCGGGACCTTTGCCTTTGCCCGCGAAAGGCAAAGGTCCCGAGTTAGTCTCGGTCGGGCACACAGTTTTAAATTGCCAGGAAGTTTCATATAATTGACTGTTCGAAAAGCCTACATGTACCTAAAATGACTGACTTGGGATTCAATGGTCATTACGAATGCAAGATGAATAGGGAGCTCCAGTCTTTTGAAATCAAATGGCACGCTTCCTTTTTGACTTGCCATTCAGAATTGTTGCTTTGATGACATTTGGGATTGGTATTTTGACAATGAGCCTGGTTCCACTAGACAACTGTCATTTCTTCTCTCTCCAAAACCCTCGGTGAAGGTTCGCTAGGGGTATTGTTACTGCCACAATTTTTCCAGGCAGCAAGCAATAAAATTACCAATCTCGATAGATGGTCCTTCAGGTGCTAGAGATAAATCAGAGGTAGGCAACAAGAACCTCGTAATTCTGTTTCATTAAATTTTACAGATGATGTGAAGAGGTTCTTAAAAAAATAATATTAAGTGAAAGCAAACAATGGAAATTCCAGGTAGGAATATAAACAGTCTCGGAAGAGAGGTTGCTACTTACCATAATAACACACTAAGTTGCAGACAGGCACATTTAAGGGGAGGTATAATGGAAAAAAAAAAATTGTTCCCACATTTTCAGATTTTTATCTCTTTATAAAATTTGCAATTTTCTGAATAAAATGATTTGTGTATCACTTATAAACTCACGTGGGAAGTATTTTATTTTCTAAATATAATGTACACTAGTTAAAATTTGTATGTGTATTACTTAAAGATGTAACAAAATCGGCAATTTTTTTTATATGGAAGGCTATGGATTGCTGTTATAAAGGTCATGTCCAGAAGAGGATGGGCCTATCTGTGCTTCAACTACATTACGAGGTTTGTCTGGAAAATACGTATAAAAGTTCAAGAATGTCTTTGTTAAAAGTTGCAGTCACCACCAGGTGGGACTACTGCTGTAATCAATCCCATCAACGCTCAGTCCGAGTCGGAGCACTCTGCGTGTGCGGCAGCTTGTTGTGACAGTCACCCTTTTTCACCTGCCGTCGGCCTGGAGCTCTCTCTGAGGAACAGCACGTCAACATCAAGTTTCTTGCAAAGCTAGGCAAGAATGGCTGAGAGATTTTTGAGTGTCTGAAACAAGTTTACGGAGACAAGTCTCCGAAGGAACCGACCGTGAACAACTGGTTAAAAAGGTTCCGGGATGGCCGAGAAGTAGTGAACGGTGGCCCTCGCCCGGGACGCCCGTAGACATAGAGTTCCGATGCAAATGTTGAACGAATTCGGGCTCGTGTTCTTAAAGACCGTAGATTGACGGTCAGAATGATTGCTGACGAGCTGTCAATCCCCAAAACAATCGTTCACGAAATCCTGGCACAAAAACTTGAAATGAAGAAATTGTGTGCGAAAATCGTACCGAAGCTCTTGATGCCAGAACAGAAAGCGAAGAGGGTCGAGTGCTGTGAGGATTGGTTGGAAGCAGAGGAACGAGGGGACTTCCTCGACTGAGTCATCACTGGAGACGAGTCCTGATTTTACGAATTCGATGTGGAGCTCAAATCTCAAAGCGAGGAATGGAAACTAGCTGGAGAACCGAGAGCAAAAAAGTTGCGAAAATCGAGGTCCAATGTGAGGACTATGTTGATTGTTTTCTTTGATTCTAGGGACATTGTTTACAAGGAATGTGTCCCTCCCGGCCAGAGAGTGAAGGGACATTTTTACGTCAAAGTTATGACACGTCTCAGAGCTCGTGTGGCTGGAGTTCGACCGGAGTTGGCAAAAGGGGGCAGATGGATCCTTCATCACGACAATGCGCCCGCTCACACGTTGCTCATTGTGCGCGAGTTTTTGGCCCGAAGCTCAATCACCGTGACAGACCACCCACCTTATTCACCCGATTTAGCCTCGTGTGACTTCTTCACGTTCCCGAAATGCAATATGGTGCTTCGGGGGTGGCACTCGGGAAATGTGGAAGCCACCGAGCCGGAAGCGACACGGCAACCGAACGACAACACAACTGAAGACTTTCAGCAATGTTATCAACAGTGGAAACGCCGTTGGCAGAAGTGTATCGCTCTCAGGGTGGGCACTTCGAAGGAGACCATATTGTAATACCTGAATAATTGTAAAATAGTTATTATTCAACTTTTATACGTATTTTACGGACAAACCTCGTACATGGCGAGTACCACCACAGCCTGCAAGACGGGAAGCCACAGAGAACGCCAGTTAACGTGAGACGAAACAGAATGTCGAGGTTTGGAGTCTTTCTCAAACTATTGAGTAAAACAGATTGATTCTCTCTCGTCTAATCACCTCATTCGGCAGGTTCGTAATGAAGTAACGTCTGTCATTTTGTTAAAAACCAGAATTATTGTGATGTTTTCATATTAAGTAAACTATTGCAAAAAATTGAATAGTTTGGATGGGAAAACAAGGATTGCTATGAATTTGCGTTTTGTTTGTGTTGCATACTTTCTGCAAACGAAACGCAGGTAATGTATTGAACTAGTCTTTAAACTTGGGAGGAGATCTCGGCAAAATGGATTGTATGAAATGGACTTGGTTCAGATCGTGCCACAACATCTCACCTGTATCTTAAAAACGGTTTGGGATATAGAAACAAAATTTTGGCAAAGGATAGCATGCAAAGAGAAGAGTATTTTTCCATATAGTTAAAATGCAAAACTTCCTTATCTTCATGATGTTTAAATAACTACAGATTTTTCAATAAAATAATATAAATTTTTAAGGGATGTTGGTAGGTGGGGACAAGTGAATTGTTGTGGGGTTTTGCAACAACGTAAATAAAGAAATTAAATGTTTCATGATGGACTGTTGTAAGCTCTGCTGTGTTTTGGTAAAAGGAGCAAAAGAAGTTAGGTACTGTCAAAACCAGCTGTCATATTTTCCCTGCCATGACAGTACAAAAAACAAGATGTGTTGACACCATCTTAGAAGACGAGTCATTGAGGATTGTGCCTTATCTGGTACATTACATCAGTGGCAGACAAGGGGAGGGGGCTGCAAGTGGAGGGGGGCTGGGTTGTCTGTTTGTGGATGGAGGAGAGGGGGTGTCCTGATATTTTTTCTGAAAGCAGGTTGATTTTATTCAGAATTCTAGTACACCCTATTATTCCCCACTTGCTCAGCTGCAAAACACTATTATTCAACACGATCTCCATTCAGTGTGACAACCTCGTGTCACCTTACTGGAAGGGCCTATAAGCCCGCACGGTACAACTCTACTTGTCGACATCGGAGCCATTGCCTCGCTACATCCGTGTACCGCTTCCCGTGAAGTGTGTCCCCAATCGGACCAAACAGACGGAAGTCGGAAGGTGAGAGATACGGACTGTAGGGCGGGTGAGGAAGAACAGTCGAATGAAGTTTCGAGAGTTTCTCTCAGGTGCGTGGGCTTGTGTGAGGCCTCGTGTTGTCACGGAGATGGAAACAGTCCGTTACAGATGCCATTTTGAAGGCTATGTGTAGTGCTGCCAGCTATTGGAACTTCATGAAAATATAGGGGCTGAAATTCCGTGATGTCCTTCCCCAAATTCTGAATTCTTTTCAACCGATATTGACTGAGAAAAAGTGTTGCATTACTTATTGAACACCCCTTGTATGAGTGGAACAGGAAAGGAAATGATTAGTAGTGGTACGAGGTAAGCTCTGTCATACGTCATACCGTGTCTTGTGGCGTATGTATGTAAATGTAGATAATGAGCTGGCTGCAGCTATTCTGCAGGAAACATTTTGATGACTGTACCATCTACACAGCTTTACTGTAATTACAGTTAAGCCAGTATAGAAGACACGATTGTGGAAGTTGTGGAACCCATCTTAGCTTTTTATTTATGTTGGGAAAGACTGCAGAGGATATGTGAAAATATATTCAACAACACCTGGGAAAAGATGGTCTGGATATTGCAGTGAATGGATGAAGGTTAACATGATGCCATGTCTGTCTGATGTACGTGGAGAAGTGAAACAAACAATTCAGAAAAGTCAATCCACAAGCTGTGTTCAGTCTGTGTCAATTGTTTCTTAAATCTCTGTGGAGTTTGTGCATTCGCATCTATTCCTGTTTTGGAACTGTAGAGAATTTCATTCTTTTTGTCATCTACTTATAGATTCGAATTACTTGTAGGGGGAAAAAAAATAGGGGACAGTTTGAAATAATTGCCTGGTATTTGCTGGAGTGCTCAATACTATTGTCAGTCATAACAGGAAATGTGAAAATAATTGTAAGCCCTTTGGAAGGTATGAAAGATCCATCTATGGCAAACCTTAATAGATGTCCGAGTTTGCTCTTTCCAGCTGCATGTGATATTTATCTTTATGACCTACATCAACTTTAGACGCACAGCACTGGAGGAAGTAAATTTAGTCCGACAATATGTGCAGTACCCAAAAATGACTTTGGATTAAAGACTTGTCAAATTTAAAACCCCGATTGAGTTTTTAGTGATGGAAAGAACTGTTACAGACAATGCTGTTAACTTTCAAAAAATTACTTGAGAATGTGCTTACAATGTTAATGTAATGAAAGTTAGATGACGTTATTTCTACTGAAGAAGACACCTGTAGTGACGCTGAAACCCAGCCATTGCTTATTACAATAAACTTCATGTAACCAATTTGCTGTAAACATCATTTGTTGCAAGTTTATACACACTTGGTGCCGTCAGCCGTGTTTAAAATTGTAACAGTTCTGTCACTTTTTGCTTCAAAAAATGCAATGATATGGGCATTAACATTGACAAACAAGGAAGGGGGAAGGTAAATAAAAAAATACCATGTGAACTAGCATCATGATGCTACACGCAGGTCGACGATATAAAGTCAGTTTGTAGTAAAAATGTCTGTTACTGATAAATCGGATATATGCACAGTATGTGACAATCATTTTCTAAGCATTGCTGGTGATTTAAATAAAAATATATTTTTTGCAGGGAGTCGTATAATACTCTTGGCAAATGCCTTTCTGAGGTTGTTGTCTGAAATACTCAGTGATACAGACAAGGGGGAGATTTAGTCAATAATTAAATCACTGAAGACTAAGGACTCTCCTGGTTATCATGGAGTGCCTAGCAGACTATTAAAGTACTATGCTGCACATGTTAGCCCTGTACTTAGCCTTATTTGTAATTTTTCCTTTAGGAATCGTCAGTTTCCTGAACGATTAACGTACTCAGTAGTAAAGCCGCTTTATGAAAAGGGAGAAAGGAAAAATGTAGAAAATTTTGGACCTATTTCTATGCCATCAGTGTTTGCTAAAGTTATTGAAAAGGCTGTGTATGTAAGGATAATAGATCATTTTTTATCACACAGTTTGCCATCAAATGTATGGTTTGGCTTTAGAAGTCCTTTAACAACTGAAAATGCTATATTCTCTTTTCCCTGAGGTTTTGGATGGGTTAAACAAAAGGTTTCAGACGCTAGGCATATTTTTTGATTTAACAAAGGCATTTGACTGTGTTGATCACACAATATTGCTCCAGAAGTTGGACCATTACGGAATAAGGGAGTAGCTCACAATTGGTTCACCTCTTACTTTAGCAACAGGCAGCAAAACGTCATTATTCACAATGTTGATAACGGCTGTGATGTGGGATCTGAGTGGGGTAGGGTCAAATGCGGTTTGCCCCAGGGATCAGTGTTGGGGCCACTCCTGTTACTTATTTATGTAAATCATGTGCCCTTTAGTATTAAGGGTAACTAAAATATTTGTTTGCTGAGGACACTAGCTTGGTAGTAAGGGATGTTGTGTGCAACACTGTCTCAGTTTCAAATAGTGCAGTTCATGACATAAGTTCATGGCTTGTAGAAAATAAACTAATGCTAAATCACAGTAAGACTCAGTTTGTACAGTTTCTAACACAAAATTCAACAAATTCTGATGTTTTAATTTCACAGTATGGACATAAGATTAGTGAAACTGAACAGTTCAAATTTCTCTGAGTGTTCAGATAGATAGTAAACTTTTGTGGAAAGCCCACATTCAGGATCTTGTTCAAAGACTTAAGGGGCTCCGGAATGCCCTATACTTGCAATGTTAAAATAACGCTTATAAATTACATCTTTCCTCACAAAGTATTGGAGTAGGAAGTTGAACTTTTTACAGATTATTTATTGGAATATGGGCTACAACTTAGCACAGGGATTTTACAAAATTTTAGTTCAGTTATTAAAGATGATTTTTTTCAATTGTAATGAAAATTCACAACATTTTTTTGCAATTTTTTATTTATATATTCAAAAATATACAGTTTTTTGGAAAAAGGCTGTGTCAAATTATGCAGAAGGTACTGTGTAACATTTACTGAAAGTTTGAAACAAATATGTTTGGAAGATCCTTAGAAAACATGTAATTAGTATGAGAAAATAAAAGTTTTGGGAATCGAGCGACAAAGATTGGATTAACTTTTTAGTGCATTCCAGGTCCATAGGACGGATTATCTTCATCCTCTGCAAACTCCTCCTCCAGCTTCCTCTTGTTCCTCCTCCTGTTTACTCTTGCTTGTATTTCTAGACTCTTTACAGCCCTGTCTGCAGCCCGAAGGTGTTCCTTGTCTAAAGCAAGCATCGCTCGTTGTTGTGTTCGTAGATTTTGCTACCATTTTCTTCAGTTGCAGTTACTGCAACACTGTTCCAAAAGGTGGTCATGTATGAACACTTATCACATTTCAGTTGTATTTCACTAGCAAGTCCTACGTGCTTTATTATGGAGAGTTCCAGACCAACTTCACTACAATGAATACATCTTACACAGTTTGAAAAAATTCCTTTGAGAACCGACATATCAAATAATTCATTCACATCCGATTCGCCCATAAAACATTCATATTTTTCACTCATTGAACCAAGCTTCTTCTGTGAAGTATTTTCTTTCCGACTTTGACTGCTATGGGCAGGTGTACTTGAGAGGTTAGGTTCACTCACTTGGTTATCGTCTTTATTGTTTACAGTAATAACACATACCTTTGGCTTTCCAACATTTCTCCTTTTCTTAAAAGCCTTCAGAGGATTTCTAATAACTTTACTTTCACTCATTATTATACTTCAACAAAACAGAGACTCAAGAAACAGAATTAATTACGAATATTTTCGAGATAACGACAGAGTAAATAAACATGAAACAATCGACAATCACACCAGCGATATATATTGAACCATCACAGGTTAGCCACAACACATACTTTCTCACATCACTAAAATGTACCTGATGAACACGGACGTTAATAATAACACCATTTGACAGCAGTTTAACAGCGCCACAGTGGGTCACGCCCATGTAGAACACATTTCAAAAAAAATTTAAAAATAGTTGTACTCTTCGGAATTGAATAAATTATATATCTATTAAAAGGTAATAGTCTGCAGATTCAGAAAACGTAAAAAAGTAAAAATTGAACTTTTCATGATTTTGAGCCTTTCCGGAGCCCCTTAATGTTTCCATTTTTACTATTGAAATGGTATCCAAAGTAAGTGAGCATTCAACACGAAAATTAGTCTACTTTGCTTATTTTCATTCGCTTATGTCGTATGGTATTATATTTTGGAGTAACTCTTCCCGTTCTTCTTGTTAACAATATTACCTTATTCCCAAGAATAAGCAGCTTTCACTCTGTTAATACTCGGCAAAAATAAAATTTGCATTTGCATTGGACTTCCTTAACTCTTGTGCGGAAATGTGTGCAGTATACTGCTGCACCCATTTTCAATAAGCTACCACAAGAATTCAAAAATCTTAGCAGTAATCCACGTGCGTTCAAGTCGAAACGTGAAGTTTCCTCATGCGTCACTCCTTCTATTCTGTTTAGGTTTTCCTTGAAAGCTTAAGCTGATTCTTGTTGTATTGTTGTTTGCATTTACGTAAACTTACGGATTGACATTTTTCGGTTTCAGAAACATTTTATTTTTATGTATTATTACTTTTATGTTGTAATTTCATGTACTGATATGTTCCATGACCTTGGAGATTTGCTCCTCAATTTGGTCCTATGGAACTTGACTTGTAAATAAAAATAAATAAATGCTGGATTATCAATTCAGGAAGTTCGTCAATCATCGATTAAATGCATTGACAGAATTATAAAGAAAATGTTGCAATGCTATTTAACCATGAAAAAATGGCCAAACTGTTCCAAATGGTTGAAACTAAATTTATGCTTGAAGCTGCTGATGTTCTGGCTGTAGCACTGGAGTATTTGGTAGAAATGTAAGAGATTGATAAGGAGCATGTGCTGAAAGAAATAAAGAGATTTTAGGCATCTCTGTACAAATCGATAAGTGTGTGGAAGTTGCTCTTAGATTGATGGCCTAGGAAACCTTCAAATTTATAATTAGATGGGACTTCCACGAATCATTACTCTGTGTGTCACTTACAGTGCAATACTTCTGGATCATTTGTCTCTGTCGCATCATCAGAGAGCAGTTTCTCTGAAACTAATGATGAATCTAGAATGACTAGCCAGTCGAGCCATTTTATCAATTGAAAGGAGATGAATTTAAATGACATAATTGAGAATGTTGTTAAAATGAAGGCACAAACATACGTACAATAGCAATATTTATAACAACTAGTGTCTTGTACTGTGGTGACCAAACTGTTACTGTAATTTTACAGGCTTTGTTTTCAGGCATCAAAATAAAAGGTAATTTTCTTATTTTGTTGCTCTCTACCTGATAATTGCTGTGCTAAATGCTGATATACACTGCAAGTTTCGACCGATATCTTTGAGTATGTATATTACTGTTCAGGCCAGTTCAGTTCAATTACGGTTACATAAATATGTGGATGCTGGATACCACATTTGTATGGAAATGACATCTGTTGGACTCAAATGGTTTTCAGCTTGCAGGGATAGCTTGTATATTAGAGAAAGAAGAGAGAAGTGTGAAACAGTGCAGTGGGTCCAAAAAAATGTTATTACGTGGTACAGAGGGGGATTTCTCACTCTACAAAGAGCCCGAGGAAGAGGAATCTGCATTTTATAAATATTTTAGAAAGTTGAAACGCAATTTTTTGTTAAAACAGACTGTTGTGACCTGCCATCACACCCTGTGAGAAACAATTTGTTCAAGGTTAAGTTTAGTTACTGGTTCGGTGCAAATTTTTGTGCAATAGTGATATTGTCCTCAATACCTTTCCCTTCAAGATTTAGAAATTTTCTTTACATTGTGTCTTTGGCTTTTAATAGTTAAACTTCATTGCAGTGAACTAGTGAAACCAAGTAAATGTTGACCACTGATGCTTCCAAAACTGTTTCACACACAGTCCAGAGCGCTATTTTACAGTAAATAAGCCTGCCACAAATATGTATGTAAACAAGACTCTGATACATTAGTTGTTGTTATTGTGGTCTTCAGTCCTGAGACTGGTTTGATGCAGCTCTCCATGCTACCCTGTCCTGTGCAACCTTCATCTCACTTTACGTACTGCAACCTACATCCTACTGAATTTGCTTAGTGTATTCATCTCTTGGTCTCCCCCTATGATTTTTACCCTCCACGCTGCCCTCTGGTACTAAATTGGTGATCCCATGATGCCTCAGAACCTGTAAACCAACCAATCCCTTCTTCTAGTCAAGTTGTGCCACAAACTCCTCTTCTCGCCAATTCTATTCAATACTTCATCATTAGTTATGTGATCTATCCATCTAATCCTCAGCATACTTCTGTGGCACCACATTTCGAAAGCTTCTATTCTCTTCTTGTCCAAACTATTTATCGTCCATGTTTCACTTCCATACATGGCTACACTCCATACAAATACTTTCAGAAACAACTTCCTGACATTTAAATCTATACTCAATGTCAACAAATTTCTCTTCTTCAGAAACGCTTTCCTTGCCATTGCCAGTCTACATTTTATATCCTCTTTACTTCGACTATCGTCAGTTATTTTGCTCCCCAAATAGCAAAACTCCTTTACTACTTCAAGTGTCTCATTTCCTAATCTAATTATCTCGGCATAACCCGACTCAATTCGACTACTTTCCATTATCCTCATTTTGCTTTTGTTGATGTTTATCTTATATGCTGCTTTCAAGACACTGTCCATTCCGTTCAACTGCTCTTCCAAGTCCTTTGCTGTCTTTGACAGAATTACAATGTCATCGGCGAACCTGAAAGTTTTTATTTCTTCTCCATGGATTTTAATACCTACTACGAATTTTTGTTTCCTTTACTGCTTGCTCAATATACAGGTTGAATAACATTGGGGAGAGGCTACAACCCTGCCTCACTCCTTTCCCAACCACTGCTTCCCTTTCGTGCACCTCGACTCTCATAACTGCCATCTGGTTTCTGTACAAATTGTAAATAGCCTTTCGCTCCCTGTATGTTACCCCTGCCACCTTCAGAATTTGAAAGAGAGTATGCCAGACAACATTGTCAAAAGCTTCCTCTCAGTCTACAAATGCTAGAAACGTGGGTTTGCCTTTCCTTAATCTTTCTTCTAAGATAAGTCGTAGGGTCAGTATTGCCTCACGTGTTCCAGTATTTCTACGGAATCCAAACTGATCTTCCCCGAGGTTGGCTTCTACCAGTTTTTCCATTCGTCTGTAAAGAATTCTCTTCAGTATTTTGCAGCTGTGACTTATTAAACTGATAGTTCGGTAATTTGCACATCTGTCGACACCTGCTTTCTTTGGGATTGGAATTATTATATTCTTCTAGAAGTCTGAGGTATACTACACACAAAATACTTTGCCATTGTTGCAGCCAAAATGCTGCCTCACTGTGAATGTTGTTCTCCAACATGGAATTAATTGGCTGACATTCATACGCAGCTGGAAATCGTCCCGAGTATTGTCAAAAGATAGGCAGTTGCTGCAAAGCGGTGCGTCGGGAGAGCTGCCGAGAGCTGTGTACCTCCTGTACTGGTACCGGAGGTACCTCAAGTACCGTCCTCTCCTGTAAGTCGAGTGTCCTCTGCAGAAAGTACAGGAGCTGCCATTACTTGTGCACTCAAATGTAAGTGGCACGTCAGTGGTAGATCCGGGCCTGCCGTACAACGTGGAAGGGGACCGGGGAGGACTCGGGGTGTCGTACCGATCCCCGTAACCGACGAGTTGGAGTTGAAGTTTTTCACTGACACTGGAACTGACTCTGTGGGACTCACTTCACCTGTTTGTGGGGAAACCTGTTTTATCCGAGTCAGGAGGAGGCAAACGCAAAAGTGTAGGGGTCTACTAATTGTAGGCAGTTCGAACATACGGCGAATGATGGTACCACTTGGAGAAATGGCTGCAAGAATCGGGAAAGGACACCGGGAGCCCTCAGTGTGTCTGCTCGAGGGTGTTATTCAGTATGCTGAAGAGCCTATTCCAGCAGCCATTGAAGGGACAGCATCCAACCGACTGCACGTTATCCCACACTTTAGAACAAATGCCTGTCCGGGCTCTGAGGTCATTCTTGGGTCATTCCAGTGACTGGAATAGACAGCTGAGAAGACCCGACTTGTGCTTAGTTTGTAATGGAGCTTACCAATAGAGCCCATTTTTTTGTGAGACATTATACGATAATTAAAGTAGTTTTCGAAAACTGATCACTTAGTATGATCATAAGGTAGGTCTTGCGATCAATTCAAATTTGGAAGTATATTTAAATTAAAACTTTTATTATTTCTAAAAGTTTGACTTGCATTATTTATATGTACAATTTTCTCACTCTTATTATTATTGTCACTGAATTATCCATTATGCTATTTGATATTTCACGCAACTTCAAAATGTAGTATCAATAATCGATACAGAAATTGTAAGTTCTTTGTCGATACAACTCTGAGGTCATTGGTCAGCAACGTGATTTTGGCCACTCGCGTTTTGGCTGCGGTCGAGAGTTGTTGTTTTTGTGTGTTTCTCGATAAATATGTGGTATCCACAGTGCACGTGGTACTTTATTTTTGTGATCAGAGATTTTCTAAACAAAAATAGTGGACTCCTGCTTCGTGATTTCGGTCGGTCTGGTAATAGTCAAAACCCACACCTTTTTCATCTGGAGCAGCAAAGGAATCGATCGTCGCCTAGACGACGAAGCCACGTGCACGGTGGCTATTCGGCAGCGTCAAGATAAGTGACATCGTGATTATCTCTACAGATTACTTTACATCTGTCAGCCACACCGTGACGGTGTCTTTACGGGAATAACTTTGCATCGTAGTAGTGAGGGTCCGTGATAAGTTTTAACGAAGCTCACAATTTGCTGCACTGTTCGCAGAACTGATCGTGGCCGCTCGTTTCCGAGTCGAGTGGATGACTGAACCGGAGACTCTGAAGATTGTGTGACAAGCTAGGCTGTCACTTCCTGGACCTGTGCTATAGGGCTGAGAACTGCAGGGTCCCCTTAAATGAATCAGGTGTGCCCTATACGGCAGACGGCAGTAGTCAGGTAGCAGACTGTGTGTGGGGTGCGATTTTTAGATTAGACGGCTCTCCGTCCAGTCCAGACAGTGATACTTGTACGATACAGGGAAGTATCAGTGTAAGATAGAAATAAATGTCTCCCGCAGGTGAGAGTATTAAAATCTTAACGGTTAACTCTCGAAGCATTTGCAACAGTGCCAGAGTTTGAAGTGCTCGTGAAATGCGGTGAAGGTTGCATAACACTAGGTACAGAAAGCTGGTTGAAAACTGAAATTGATGGCGGTTAGATTTTCGGGAAAAATTTGAGTGTATATTGACAGGATAGGCAGTTGGGGAATGGAGGTGGTGTATTTGTTGCAGTAGAAAAGAGTCGTATCGACTGAGATAGAAATTGAAACTTCATATTGTTGGAGCGAGGCGCAGTATCGATGGCGGGTGTAAAATACTTTTATCCTTCTGTCACCCACCAGACTCGTCTCCTGATGTAACAGAAACCTTCAGAGAAAGCTTCGGTTCACTTGCACGTACGAGTTCCCCGATCGTACTGTAATCGTCGGTGGAGACTTTAATCGTCAGACAGTTAATTGGGAAAATTAGTTCTGTTTCTGGTGGGCACGATAAGACGAGCTGTGAAAATTTACTAAATGCCTTAACTGAAAACTACTAGAACAAATAGTTAGGGGCACCGCTCGTGATGGAAATGTGTTGGATCTATTGGCAACAAGCAGATCTGACTTCTTTGAGGATGTCAGCATCGAAACTAGTATCAGTGAGCGTGATGCAGTTGTGGCGACAGTGAGTACCAAAGTAAAAAGGACAACTAAAACAAGCAGAAACTAGATAAAAAATCAGTCGTGTCATATCTCACTGAAGAACTTCAAACTTCCAGCACAGTGCAGGAGTGTGTACAGGAACTACGGGTAAAGTTTAAAAGAACAGCTGACCATGTGCTGGATGGATACGTACCCAGTAGAACAGCTAATAATGAGAGAGAACCTCCACAGTATACAGCTACTGTGGAGAAACTTCTAAAGAAACGGAGTTTACTATGTAATAGGCATAAAACAAAGCGTCGGGCTACAGATAGAGAGATGCCGAATGAAATGTCAGCTGTTAAGAGCAGTGTGTGATGCCTTCAGTGACTGACAGCAGAATGTTGTAGCGTGATATTTCACAAAACCCAAAGAAATTCTGGTCATATGTAAAGGCTGACACCAAAGTTGTGTCCAGCCCCTAGCAAAAGAGCCAGGGACTGTAATTGAGGTTAGCAAACCAAAAGCTGAAATGCTTAACTTCATTTTCAAATGTTCTTTTACAAAGGGAAATCCAGGCGAATTACCCTAATTTAATACTTATAACACAGAAAAGGTGAATGGAAGCGAGTATTAATGGTGTTGAGAAAAAAATCTGAAATCCTTAAAATTGGACAGCTCTAGTGCCCTATGGAATCCTTCTGATTCTATACTGAATTTGCTGCTGAGTTAGCCCTCTTCTTACTATAATCTATTGTAGATCTCTCGAACAAAAGAACTCTGCCCAGTTCTAGGAAAAAAGTGCAGGCCACAGCCGTGTACAAGAAGGGTAGAAGTGATCCACAAAACAACCGTCCAATATCCTTGACGTAGGTTTGTTGTAGAATCTTAGAATGTATCCCGAGTTCAAACATTATGAGGTATTGTGAACAGTGTGACCACCTCAATGCCAGGCAGCACGGATCTTGAAAATGTCAGTCACGAGTAACCCAACTCGCACTTCTCTCGCAGACGTACTGAAAACTTTTCATCGAGGTAATCGGGTAGTTGCAGTATTTCTCCACTTGTGATAAGCATTTGACTCGGTACCACAGCTCAGGGGTGTCAAGTGAAATTTGTGACCGAATTGGGGACCTTTTCGTGTGGACGACACAGTGTGTTATCTTGGGTGGAGAGTTGTCATCTGATGTAGATGTAACTTTAGGTGTGCCCCAGGGAAATGTGTTGGGACCACTGCTGTTCATGTTGTGTATTAATAACCGTACAGACAATGTTAATAGTAAAATCAGACTTTCTGCAGCTGATGCAGTTATCTGCAATTAAGTACTATCTAAGAGAAGCTGCATATTCATATATTTATTCAGTCAGATCCTGAGAAGATTTCAAAGTGGTGCAACAATTGTAAACTTGCTTTAAATGCTCAGAAATGTAAAATTTTGCAGTTCACATAACGAAAAAAATGTAGTACCCAATGACTATAATATCAGAGTATCACTGCTGGAATCGGCCTACTCGTACAAATACCTAGGTTTAACACTTTGTAGGGATATGAAATGGAAAGATCACATAGGATCAGTTGTAGGCAAAGCAGGTGGTGGGCTTCAGTTCATTGGTAGAGTACTGGGGAAGTGCAGTCGGTCTACAGGCGAGACTGCTTACAAACCACTCGTCTGACTGGTTCTAGAATATTGCTCAGGAGTGTGGGACCCATACCAAATAGGACTAGCAGGGTATGTTGAACGTGTACAGGCCAGCACGAATGGTTTCAGGTTTGTCTGATTCGTGGTAGTGTGTCGCAGAGACTGAAGGAACCGAACTTCGAGACTCTGGAAGACCGATGTGAAATATCCCGAGAAAGTCTACGAACAAAGTTTTGAGGACTCGCTTTAAATGCTGACTCTTGGAATATACGACAACCCCCCTACGTATCGCTCAAATAGGGATCGTGAGGATAAGATTAAAATAATTACTGTAGGTACAGAGGCATTCGATCGTCTCGCACTGTGTACGTGAACGAAATGGGAAGAAACCCTAATACTGGTACAGTGGGACGTACACTCTGCCATGCACCTCACAGTGGTTTGCAGATGCAATGCCTGAAGGTTTCAGTCCATTTCTTTATCGAACATTATAAATGCCTGACCACTTCCAGATATATTCCACTTAATACCGGTACTCTGGTTTTAACCATAGTATCTCTTCCGCTTAAAGTTGCATGCATACTGCCATCCATTTCATTGTAAAATATTAAATAATATAGCGGTATGTATAGAAGTCCACTTAAATGTAGTATAGAGCAAGTAATGAAGTACACTCGTGTTCTACAATTCGTAAGCTACCTCACTGCTTCAATTAATCTTTTGTCATTCATTATAGAATTAAACATTTTAACAAAATAAACAACAAAATGGAACAAATTATACCAAATAACAAAAATAACTAATAGAAATAACACAAAATGTGTGACAAAACAAAGTTAGGAGATACATATGTCACTGTATATCGGAAGGAAATGCGTTTCTGGATCGTGTGATAAATGCGTGATGTCGGCCATCAAAACTTTCTTCCTGAGAAACCTCGACAGTGATTTGATGGCCAATGTGGACGCCGCCATTTGAAATGCATTGTGGAATGTTTAGACGCGACATGACGTGAGGTGACGTGATGGGCAGTGAAAACTGACCTTCATTAGAGCATTGACTACATACATTATCAATACTTCACTCTTTTCTGAAGCATCCGACTCATTTTGTACAGAGTGGACACTACAAGCACATAAATTTGTAACTCCGACTGGGGACCTTGTTTATTTTTGCTGCCCTAGGCCTGCAGTAGTTTAACTTGCCACTGCATCTCAATATATAAAAACCTTGAACTAATGGCAATTTTCATACCAAGTGTTGATGGAAAAGCACATCAGCCTCACACTGTCAAAATTAACAGATCCAGTGATCTTTCTAGCGATTATTGAACATTTCTTGTCACTTCAGATTTTGGTGATGCCTGCTTTGCTCCAGACTGCCGAGCAGAGAATGATTGAATGTAGTGTGGCACTGTCAATTACTGACTTTTGCTTATCCCTTGGGTAGCTGCCTCATTGTCATCATATGTATGCAATTGGACTGTATTTGGATTTAAATACATATTACTAAAATGTATTCAGTGTTGAACTGCTGTTAGTGTGTGACAGTGGATGCAGATGCGTAGAAAATGCTGTGCGTGTACTTGGCTTGACAATATTTTATATCTTAGAAGCATGTCCAGTTGTTTGTGCTCAATAAAAACAGAAAACAAAAAATGTGATGATTACATGTTTACTGGCAATTCATAGTTAAGACAACTATGTAAATTAGTGTGAATCTGTGTGTGAATGATAATTAATGTGAAATCAATCTGTGTTAAAATGTTCAATTTGCTGTTAAGATGTTAATGATTCAAATATCTGTTTACGAACAGTTCCCTGCAGCACAAACCAAATCGGAGAAGTTGACGCCTGTGAACATTAATCGTCAGCCTATTTGTTGCCGCAATGGAAGAATCGCTGGACGCTTCGTTGCCGGTCGACACGGTAAGAATGGATCCCTTTTCGTTTCGTTCTTTATTTCATTAATTTGTCCATTGCGATCCGTAGATTTCCTCGAGGCCAAATTCCAGGTCGCTGTATACAGCAACAAACTCAATTGGTACCCTGATGCATTTTTCATAATTTATGTGCAACATACGTGAGTAATACAAGGTGTAAAACTTTGCTTCTGCCATTTTTTTCCCCCGGCATTTGAGGCTTTAATGAAACAAATTGGTTACACACGTATCATTCAAAGTATTTTCCATCGCTGGCCACTACGTTCTCCCATCTTCCGGGCAGTGTACGAATCCCACGTCGAAAAAATGGTTCATCTTTTGAAGTGATCCACGAATTGATCCAATTTGTGACTTCTTTGTGAGATCTGAAGTGTTGGTCAGCCAGGCCGTGCGCCATTGATCTAAACAGGTGATAGTCAGAGGGAGCAATGTCAGGACAATACGGCGGGTGGGGTACGACTTCCCATTTTAACGTTTCAAAGTACGTTTTGACCCTTTTGCAATGTGGGGTCGAGTGTTGTCATACTGCAAAATCCCTTTATCATACCTCCCACTGTATTGTGGCCGTTTGTCTTCGAACACTCTGCTCAAACATATTGTGTTTGATAACGAGCACCTGTGATTCTTTAACTTGGTTTCAACACCTCATTGTACACGACACAGAGCTGGTCCCACCAAATGCAGAGCACGATCTTTGAGCTGTGAATATTCGGTTTGTCCCCAGTCCCAATGCGATGCAGAAATCCCTTTCGTTTTTTGCCTCTGAAGCAACTGTTCACAAACGCCATTCAGTCTCTCTCGGTTTCAGCTCACACGGGACTCCAAGTTCCTTCTTTCTGAATCGTGCCCATAGCCTCGAGACGTTTTGAATAGGCTTGCTGTGTCACTCCCACTAATCGTGCCAATTCTTCCCGAGTTTGACGCGAGTGTTCACTCGGCAGTGTCTCCAATTCTGCATCTTCGAAAACATTCTCTCTTCCACCGCTATGCCGGTCTGCAAAGTTAAAATCACTCACGAAACGTTCTTTCACTTATACCGTACATAATAGAGAGCGTTCAATAAGACTAACCTGCTGTTCTCTTCATATTGAAACTAAACAGTAACACCTCCCGCAAATGACTAGAATTAGGCTCGTAAACTGACATTTTCAATCCAGAACAACTTTATGGTGCAGACACAAATCGACTAATGTTTGAACGAGGTTATGTTGACCGAGGGCCGAGCTAACTGCCTGACATCTGCGATCTGTTTCTTTCGACCACTACTTCCCATTGTCGCCACCTATCGGTAAACGGCAAAAGCAAAGTTGTACACCTAGTACGTATTGGAATACGTGTCGCAGACGTGTCTGTTACGATACAGCTTTCCTGAATTTACTTTGCAGTTTCAGTTATTGTGATGAAACGTGCTACAGATCACTCCTGTTACCACACACTATATCCCGTATTCACGTTCGTTGGCTTCGTTAACTGCAGTCAGATTAGACCTCGTGCTATGCAACAGATCAGTCTGTGCACACCACCGAAAAACACCTAAAGGTTCAACTGTTAATGACTGATATTCGAGAGGTGTGAACACGAACTTCTGTTCGGAAAGCCCGAGAGATTTTTGAACAAAGTCAAAGGCAGTAGTTCAGGAAGTATCACGTGTGGAAGGAAGACAGTATGAGGAGGAGAAAGGGTGGGTGTGGAAGGGGGGGAAGAGGAGTGGATACATATTTCAGTAATTTGGTGGCACTTGATGTGTGGCATACCAGTCTTTTATTTGTTTTACTTACAGCATCGTATCACAGGCCTGCGTTACATGGCATGAATCCCCCTCAGAGTGTCAATTACTACCTTCCTGTTGTAGGCTATGGCGAGCTGGAGAGGTCTTCAGCAGCAGCAGCAGTCACCGGCGGCCGCGGACTCGACCACACCCACCCGCAGTGTCACTCCCACTGCGGCCGCTTCACCACGCGCCGCAGTGGTCTGCAGAACTGCCTGCCTCTCGCTGTCCCTCACATCTCTGTTCACTCTGGGGACCGGCAGGAGCTTTGCGGCACCCTGTCTGTTGTATCCTGCCGCTATGTGGAGGCCGCCCTGCTGCCACTTGTTCTGCATGTTGACATCGGCCCCCGACTGCGGCAGAATTCCGCTGTACAGTGCGGTGGAGTGTAGCCGCGTTCGCGCCGGTTGTTCGCGTCTGTTCCCCTGGCAGAGACCTCGAGGACTTTGGCCGCGTCTCCGTTCCCTGTGCATTTTGAATCTGCTTCTCGATGTCTTGCTCCTTTGCCGTATTATTTTCCACGGAAATGTGTTGCCGCAGTGGAAAATCTGAAAGTCTTTATAACCGTGCCAATTACGCGCTAAAAACCCAGTACTGTGAGCAGCGTGTAAGACTTGACAACTTGGTCCAGTATGGGGAAGGAGATTTTGAGGTTAAACAGAATTACTTGACAACATTTGTAGAACTGAAAGTAATGTCAGAGGGTGGTGTTCCACATTACATCTGACTTGGGAAGCACCCTACAAAATCCCCTGTTCAGGGTTACCTTTGCTAACCCAGAAAACTAATTTTTGGCAGGCCACGTATTTGAGGCATATCCTGTAATTTTAATGTGCGGAATTTCAAATTGAACTGTGGCCTCGGGCGTAGATCCTTAAGCGGGGATTTGCATATTATTTAATGTGATTGAAGATATCTGAGTAAAACAAATTTTCATTTCAACATGTAAATGTATTCACTAAAACCATCTATTAACTTCACGTACAAAAATTGATTGTCAAAACTGTTAACAAGTCTGTTGGTGTTGAAATTCTGTTTAATGACTGAGTGTATAGCGGTGTTACTGGTTCACCTGTGAATTTACACACTGATAAACCACAGTGAAAACTGAAACTTTGAGATGGGATCAAAAAATACCTGGAATGCTGCAGTTGGATGTGCACGCTTTGTTGTTACGTGTTGTGGTACTAGGTGGTGTTGGTTAGGG
This sequence comes from Schistocerca americana, assembly GCF_021461395.2. Classification (NCBI taxonomy): domain Eukaryota; kingdom Metazoa; phylum Arthropoda; class Insecta; order Orthoptera; family Acrididae; genus Schistocerca; species Schistocerca americana. The sequence goes on along the minus strand of NC_060129.1, from coordinate 206,071,078 downwards.
GTATTCCACGTGGCTCAGGAAGCTGGCATCAGTTGGAGTTCAGTGGTTTGTTTGTTGTGCTCTGTTGTTAGTGTTTCTGTTCGCTTCCCTTGGCATTTAATGACACGGTTGACAACGAGCAGAGAGTCTGCATGAAATTTTGTTTCCTGTCGGGGAAAACTGCAGCAGAGACTATTGGGATGCTTCGGCAAGCCTTTAGTGACGATGCTTTGGAGAAATCGCAGGGCTAAGAGTGGTTCTCTTATTTCAGATCTCGCAAAACATCGACTGAAAAGTGCCACACTGTGGTTGTACTTAGACATCAAGAAATGATGAAAACGATTGCCACAATCAATCAAACTAGCAATTCTCAGAGGACCATTGACCAAATTTCTCAGGAAAGAAAAGTGTCACGGAGCACAGTCCAGTAAATCTTAACTGAAGATTTGCACACGAGACTGAGTCTGCAAAATTTGTTCCTCGCTCACTCGCAGGTGACTGAACAGAAAACCACGTTAATGTTTGCCACGGTTCGAAGAGTGAAATGCAAAACTGTCCAACTGCCGGATGAGAGTCAGTACTACGGGTACAATCTGGAGTCGAGGAGTAAAAGCGAGTGCGGAGCCAGTGGAAAACTCGAACATTGCCACGGCCCGAGAAAGCACGTCGAGTGCCGTCCGACATGAAAACAGTGTTTATCTATGTTTTTGATATGAATGGAATTGTTTACAGGGAGTGTGTTGTTCCAGACAGTTTGTGAGCCGATATTTTTATGAGGATGTGTTAGGAAGATTCGAAGGTGTGTGCAGTGAATATGGCCAGAACTGGGGAAAAATGGAAACTGGTTGCTCCAGCGAGACAATGCTCCAGCCGTCACAGCTCCGACAGTCTGTGGCAAAACGTGACACGGTGCTTGTCCCTCGTCCACCCTCTCACCCAATCTCACTCTGTCTGACTTTTTTTTTATTTTCACGGACGAAGCGAAGTCCAAAAGGAAACTGAATTGGTGATGTAGATGACGTCAAAGAAAACGCACTGACGGCTTCGAACAGTATCCTGCCACGAGAGTTCCAGAACTGTTTCCGGCAGTGGCGAAAGCATCGGGCTAAGTGTACCGTTGCACACGGATGATACTTTGAAGGGGACTAAAATACTGTAAATGTAGGGTTCAATAAAATGCAAAATAAAAATTCCAGTTACTGTGCCCCCTAGTAAACTCGCAATTACAGACAAAGTAGTGATCGAAAGCTCGGTGTGTAACCTCAGAAATTTGCATTCGACACATGACTGTCGATCTCGAGACGGGCAGTAGCGTGTAATTCCACAGTGCCGCTTAAAATGCTCGCCACATTTGCAACTGTGGTGTTCCGTGCTGTCCTCTGCTGACAAGCGGGCCCTCTGTGGACGGCACTCGGTCAAAACTCTGAGGTGCCGCAGTTTACGTCCCAACTCGAACTGACAGGTCCCACGTGGAATTGACCGTGACCCAATTCGGAGGCATTGCGTGCTCTGCCACGACTCGATGCCTAGTCCCCGATGTGGCCACTGCCGGTACGGAATGGCTAGTCTTCGAAATTTTGGTAGTGTGTTATACCCTGCGAGAAGTGCTGGATGCTCCCCTTCACCTTAAAGGCGAGACGAGGGGACCATTTCCTGCCCGTTTCCCGGACGTAGGGATTCGAGGAAACGAACTCACCACTGCGGCTGCCGAGGAGGCTTGCTCCCTTTCTGACTCTCGCTCACTGTCGAACAACCCCCCTCCGTGTACGCTGTCCCCCCATTTCTGACCGGGAAGGCCACGTGTCGGCAGGACTTTCAGTTGTTGAAAGTGAGGAGTAATGAACTACGTTCTGTAAAACGTTCAGTGTGTCCTTGGGTTACTTCCTTCCACCTGGGAGGGTCTGAAGGAGTAACCGTTATACAGCTCGTAGTGGAACATTCTACATTGACATGTGGCTTCTTTTTAAGATGCAAGACTGCCCCCAGCTTCTCACAGATGTGGGACACAGACATCAGCATGAGGTATTTTGAGTGTGTGTTATATGTCGATACGAGTGTCGATCTGGCTCTCCCGTAGGACTTGCCCTCTATTGTAACTGATAATGAGGCGAGTAGTGTTCGTGTTTCAAGATTTTGTCTGATTTCCGGAAATTTTTCCCAAATATAGAATGTCATATTTTAACGTGTCACAGAGTGGCTCGGTCACTGATTATTTATAAGTAGTCACCTAGCGACACACACCTGACTCCTTGTTAATGATGTCTTTACTGGTACTTCATCCACTATTTCATCTAGTTGTCGTGCAGCATCTCGTCGGGATTTTATTACGGGCTTTCCTGCAGCTCACATTATTGTGGTTGCCTTACAGTTCTCGAAGGGGAATGCAACTCGGTTTTCCATTTTATTGCCGTTTTTTGAAATAAGATTGTTCTCTGTGCTCGTCGGTACATCATTAACACGAGAGCACTGACGGCCTGGCTGTTCGGTGCCTTTAGTCGTAAATAGTCATCTCATTCCCACCTGACAGTGCAGTTACCAAATTAAGAACACTGCGGCCCAACAGCAACTGCTCCCCCCCCCCCCCCCCCCCTGCCGCCCCCAACTGGAGAAACTCGTCAAAAATAGCGCATCACGTCTGAGGTCAGTCGCAAAATAACTCGCCCCTACTACTAAAAACACTCTCCTCAGCTTTGTGTCTGACGTTCACTCTCTGATATGCCAACCACGCGTTTTCTGATCTATGTTGCTGGCCTAGCACCAGGGTTTTATCTGCAGCATCGTATGACAGAACTGTGTTACACGGGACAAGTCACCATCACTGTACCGGGTTCCACTGTCTGGTTGCAGACCAGGAAAAGCTGTTCATTGTACTGGCCACAATCGCAAAGGTGGATAACACTTTGGTGCACCCCCCCCCCCCCCCCCCCCCCAGGGGGGAGGGGGGGGGAAATAACGTCATTTCCATGAATAAATTCATAAAACTAGTAGTTTATTAACGAAAGTGAACGTATTCAGTATGCCATTATTCAGTATGTCTTAACAATCAAAATGTCCAAAAATGTCTCTTTACTTTTTAAAGGTGACATCGGAAAGATGTGCTCCCATTCGGTGTTCACACTCTAACAGCCTGTTACGAAAACTCTGCAATGCGCGGTGTAGGAAATCTCGGGGAGTGGCAGTGATTTCATTTTCAATGTTCTCCTTCAGTTCATGGATTGTTGCAGGACGTGTACGGTACACCTCGCCTTTAAGATATCCCCACAGGAAGAAGGGATCTCGCAGGCCGTGCAATGTCACCGTTACATGAAATAATGCGTCTTCCAAACAATTGACGAACTGCTGCCATCGATTGTCGAGCAGTGGGTGACGTGGCTCTGTCCTGCTGAAACCACACGTTTTCGACGTTAACATTAAGCTCGTACAGTCTCGGTGTAATGAATGTTAGAAGCATTTCAACATATCGAGCGGATGTTACTGTCACTGCACTACCATCCTCACGTTCAAAAAAATAAGGGCCGATAACACCGTGACATGATTCAGCACACCGTATTGTGACCTTGGCGCTATGTAGTGGTCGCTGTTGAAACTCACAAAGATTGTCCTGTGCCCGATAACGAAAATTCTGTTTGTTCACGAATCCGTTCAGGTGGAAATGGGCTTCGTCTGATATCCATAAGTTACCAAGGAAATTCGCGTCCTCGTTGATTTTAGCCAATATCTGGCTACTAAACTCCACATGTGTTCGTGTAAGTGTTGCGCAATCTGAAACTTATAGGGATGGAAGTCTAATTCGTGCAGTATTCTCCGTAAGCTTCATCGCTTAATCCCTAGCGAAGATGCGTGCTGTCGAACGGAGTGGCGAGGACTTCTCTCGATTGCAGCCCTAGCAGCTGCAATGTTCTCTGGGGTACGTACCGTCGGAATGCCACCTGGAGGTTTCTTTTCAAGGCAGATCCTGTTTCTTCAAAATTACACACCCACGTTGTAATCGCATGCGCAGATGGGACGCGTCTGTGACGTCCGAGCTGGCAATGCTGTCAGAATGTTCTCTGTGCGGCAGTCGCACTATCACCATTTTTGTAAAATGCCCTCACGGCTACTGCACGTTCCGCACCAGTCCAGTTCTCCACGATTACTAAATGGCAATGCGTTCACATCAGTTGTGCAAAGTTTCGAACATCTGCCGGTGCTACAGTGCTGCCAACTGTAACGTTCAAAATTTCCCGTTCCCCTGCGCCACCCTGTACAAACATAAAAACAGTGCATGTGCGAGATATACCTAGTGGCGACGTTAGTCAGTTTAGGAATATTAGTGTCTCTAGAAGGAAGCACAATGCTTCACGTTCGGATTTTGTCGGTGGAACTGATAGTCTCTCTCTCTACATGTCTATCCCATATCTGCATTAAGTCATCAGCACTATAGATTGTAAATCAAGAGACTGACTTCAAAAATATTGCACGAGGATATGAAAATTTCAAAATACCTTCAAAGAAGAAATCATTTACGGAGTGTGTCTGTCGACAAAATACACGTGTATTGACGGTGCCGATTGTGGACCGTGTGAGATTTACATTACTGCATCACGGATGGAAGGAAACTTGAGGGTCGTCTCAAACCGTTACTTCGAAAGTGTGAATTTTATGCAAACTCGATTCTTTTTCTTCGACTGACTGCAAAACTAGTGCCGTCGGCTGTGGGCAGCTAGCCGCCCCGTCTCGTCAGTCTTCCGTTCTCCAGACGTCCGGGGAGGCCCCGGGAGATCGGCTCGACGGCGGTGTCCGTCAGGCGAGAGTACACGTGCCGTGAGGCCGGCACTGCACGGTCTGCCACGTCCTCCGGTGTCGAACCCAGGACCGATTAGTCTTGACGAGCCTCCTTGTGGAGAGGGAGCTCACAATTGTCTGCAGCTGGCAGTAGTTTTGCCCACTCCCACTCCCCTTCCCTTGCGGCAGCTCGCCCGTGTACACTTCACGGAGGAGATGGTGCCTGACGACAACCTCAGTGTCCAGTATGTGGTCACAGTCTCTGGCAAATTGTGATGCACCGGTCTGCAGCCGCACGAGTGCGAAGGCGGGGCTGTTAATGACAAGCGGTGCTCTTACCTTGCCGTATCTGGTAATCATTTTATGGAACGTAACATCAAACTGCTGAATTTCAGGTGGAATTTTATTAAATTTAATCAGATACAGAGTAAGGAAATAAACATTTGAATTTATTACATTCTTACACATTCGAATGAATATTGGAGGTTGGCTACGTGTGAAACCACTGTGGCAAATCTTAGAGATATACACGGTGAGTAGAAAACGTACGTCACAGCCTGGATAGACTCAAAATAACTAACTATGGAAAAGAATGAAAGCGGTCTTGTCAGGTGACAAGCATAAGTATACATCGTGTTTTAAGTGGTTTTTCGTACCACAGTTTGCACGACATTTTAGTGGCCCCTGCTGCAGTGTGTGTGTGTGTGTGTGTGTGTGTGTGTCGCTTCTGACTTTTTCTTTTCTGTCGGCACCTGTCGTTTGAATCTGTCGGGGTGTGGTGTATTACGTGGTAAACCTGTCACATTTCTAGTACTTATTTAACCAGTTAAAACGTTAACTCTAAATTCCTAGTCGTAATCTCATACCGGTATACATCGCAACTGATAAATGGACAAAATACAGAAACAAATATTAATCGCGGCCTTCACGATTTTCTGTCAATTGTATAGAACGGTGTCAGCTTTCAGTGCATTCTGTATTTGCACGATATGTGTTAGCTGTGTCAGGATAAGAAATTTGCTTCATGCTGCCGTCAGTCTCGTTTCTGTTCACGACAGAAACGTCATCTGGAGAATTGATCGTAGTTAAAAAATTGTCCTTCCGTTGTTATACAGGATATTCCATCATTCCTTACTGGCCAATTAGATTCCGTTCTACTGAGTTCTTCGTGCTTCATTTGTGCCAAACCTTTGTGGTCACACATGAAGGTACCACAACTGTGTATCCCATGTTGTTTCAGCTTTCTGCTAGTGGCAAACTTGTAAGGCAGTTGTCAGAAATCGTGTGGTAACCTTCCGTTTCCAGACCCTAGCACAAGTCAGGTACAGCTCTTTGCCCTAAATTATCCTCAGCTCTATCTATTTTTGCAGTGTACACTTAAAAATCACAAACTATTCATCGGCCTGAAGCCTTACTGTAAATGCGCTCCTGGTGGGTTTTTTGGGCACGTATTATTTATAAATAATACTACCTTTGAATGTCGCCTTGCATTCGTCAACTGCTTGATGTGGTCAAACGTAGCTCTTACTTTATAAAAGTATACCATAATTTGTAGACTCTCTTCGTGGCGTCATGTTGTCGTTGTTGAAATGGATGTGTGTTAGTAGCCCTCCAAAACTTTTTAGGGGCATGAGTGAACTTGTACAGTTGTCCCTCAACTCTTTACAGCAAGATCAAGTGTCACAGTAACTAAGGGGGCATTTTATTCCCACGACAATATTATTTGCTAGAAAAACACTTTGTTTTTGGTTACACGTGTGGCTTTTTAGGTGGCATGCAAGTTAGTTTGAAGTGTTAAATGTTCAATCAAATCATAACCGAAAAACAGAAAGCAAATTATGCTGTGCCATGTTGCTACCTTCATCTTCCAATTTGCCCATTACACCAACATAAACATTGAAGTTGGGACACTTTGTACTACCACAATAAATTTTACTCCATGTATTAGTGGCAAGCGAAGACAAAGGCAAGCCATCACCACTGCTAAAACTATGATGATCATAATCACTTCACTCTCAGAAATGATTAGGTCTCCCATTTTTTATATTTTTTCTGATCAGTTTTACAATGATTTTAGGTGTGTTATGTTGCAAATTTATACAGAAAGAAACAAATTTCTTGCAAATTTGTCATTTGTTCCATGAAATAATTCTGTAGTAACGTTTACTGATAATATTTTTGTTTAGTGATATATGATAGCCTGTGTTCATTTACACAGCAGTCTAGCACACATAGGGAAAGTCTACAACCTAATTGTTGTTGTTTTCTGACATACTGCTAATAATAATAATAATAATAATAATAATAATAATAATAATTACTACTCGTGTTGGCATTTAGTCCCGCCACGTTAGACGAGTAACCGCCGAGGACATTTAAATTCGGGTCCTCTACCGCACATCTTATACTGCCTGAGTCGCCCGTTGCCCTGGAAAAAGGCGATAACCAGGGATGAGGTAGAAAACAGGCAGCTTTATGGGTAACTGCTGTGCGGTCTGCCAAGGGGCTCATCGTATCTCCCGCAGGAGAACTTGGATACTAGTTCACGCGTGAACCGACACCTCTGACGACTACCCCAGCAGCTACCCCATGGCTCCCTTTAAAGGGGTACTCGTTTTAACAAGATTTCTCTTGTCACATTGACGAGTTACTGTCAGAGGTCGCTTGCGCAATCCTCTACCACACATCTCCTGCATACCAGAAAGTGCCCGTTGCCCGTGGGTTCTACCTATTGAGGCGCGGGATTGGGTAGCTTCCGGCAGTTTTGTGAGTAAACGCCGTGTGGTCTGCCAAGGGACATCGCCGTTACCAAACAGAGTTCGGATACTAGTTCACGCCACCACGTGAACCGACACCTCAGACGGCTATCCCAGCGTTTACCGCTTGTTCGCATGGTCTTTTACCACCACGCTACTCGTGTTAGCGAGACTCCTCTTGCAGCGCGTGACGGGTTTCCGCCGAGGTCGCCGACGCGATCCTCTACTGCATTGACGATCTGCCAGTCTCGCCCTTTACGACCTAACTCGTGTGAGCTAGGGATCGGGTAGAAACGTGACAGTTCTAACGGTCGTTGCCATGCAGTTGACAGGGTAACATCGTGGCCAAATGGCTCTCTGTTACTAGTGATTCCCACGTTAAAGAACGTGGCCCGACTCCTCTAACGATGGCCCTGGCCAACAACCCTTCAACCGTGGACTGGTCTGGCATCACCTGTTCGGCATATTCGGTAGCAACCCTCCACTACAGAGGGCCCCATAACAGTCACTTATTCAACATATTCGTGACGGTCTCCCACCATATGAGACCGGACCTGGTTCCAACTCTTGTTTGCCCCCCGACGGCAGAAAAGGGGACTTACTACGAGGTCGGCCTGTAGATCCTGCGTGGCACTGCCTGTTCAGTATATTCAGCAGCAACCCTCCACTACAGAGGGCCCCCAGAGAAGCCCACGGGGCCTCGGTCCGGAGCTACCTATTGACATACATTCGGCAGCTACCTCCTATTACGGGAGGCGTTCCCCTATCCGCGTAGCGTGGCCAGCGCTCGGACCTGGTTCCGACACTTAGGTTGCCCTTCGATGGGTCTTACGGCCACAAGGTCAGTCCTCAGGTCCCGAATAATAATATGTGTAAAAGAACTGAAGACTCATTTACTTCATCTATGTTAAACACACTGCATAGAAAAATTAGGACATTTATACATTATTGCAATTCTGAGTCTTAGTCTGCATGTTTTCTTCTGTATTTTCAGCACTACACTTAGTTTTCTTTTTCCTTCTTTCAGGAAAATTAGACATTCCAACTAGTCTTGCGCATAACAGTTCGCGACTGGGAATGTTCAGTTTAGCTCACGGTTCTGTTGCGAACTAGGTCGCTCTTTTAGTTCGTTAGCTCCCATCTCGATTTCCGGAAAGACAGTTCACTCGCTTTGGTACCGCTGCTGCACACACTCTTTTATTTGTTATGCTGGTCTTTTAAATAATGACCAGTGGTACCAATGCCTGTATTATCACAGTTTTATGTCGAGTAATTAGACTTAGGAAGGGCAAATAAACTAGTTATTTATACAAATGGGTAAAATGGGGTAGTAAACCACTTTACTTTATGTACAGTGCACTTGTAGTATTTTAATTTTAAAAAATATTTGTTTATTTATTAGTTCAGTGTAGGAATATTACTTACAGAATATGCTAAATGCTTTTTTTTTAATCTTCTTCTTCTTCTTCTTCTTCTTCTTCGCGGATGGATCACGTAGGACCACGCGTAATCAACATTTGTTGGCCTTTCTTTTAGCCCAGTATTCCTTCATAAACAACGAATGGGCTAGCTTTCGTTGTGTAGACCATGTATGTCAGTTAGGTTTTTCTCTCTTCTTCCTCAAAACCCTGTGTGTTTGTGATTTTTCTGATTTCATTTCTATCATGTAGATTTGGAGACCCTAAATATCTGAGGTCTTTTTCCGTCTGTTTGTACCAGTTCGGTCTTGTAGTTTTGTTCTTTAAAAATGTGTGGATTTTGTGCATTAACCTGTTTGAGTCCATTCTTTCTAAGTGCCCCATGAATTGGATTCTTCTCATGTGCTTTGTGTTTGTTATTTTGGAGATATTTTTATATATTTCTGCATTGGGTTTTGGATAATGTACCCCATCTTTAGTTCTTGGTCCTAGGATTTTCCTCATTATCGCACGTTCTTTCACTTCTAATTCCTCTTTTAGTATTCTGTGTTGAAAGTTTAGTGTCTCAAATGCGTAGAGAGCTTCAGGTCTAATTACTGTTGTATAGTGTCGTATTTTGCAGTTCCATGAGACTTTTTGTTGTAGGTGTTTTTTGTTAACTGAAACGCCGTCTCCATTTTCTGGACTCTTGATCTGACAGATTTCTTTTCATTACAATTTTCTGCAATCCATTCACCTAAATATTTAAATTCGTTTACTCGAGAGATGTAGTTATTACCAATTTTGAGATCAGAGGGCGCATCTTTGATGTCAGTCTGAAATTTTGTTTTTTCAAATGAAATTTGTAATCCTATTTTAGCTGCCTTTTCTTGTAATAATTCTAGCCGTTTCTGTGCATCGGTAATGTCTTGTGCAATCAGTGCCACGTCATCAGCAAATGCTAAACAGTCTAGTTCTATGTCGTACTCCTGTGTCTATTTCAAATTCTGTGCTTTTTTTTAAAATAAAAATACACTTTCATAAATAATAGACTTTTTTAAAGTTTTGGAAATAACCAACAAAAATATTTCTGCTTTAGCTACAGGTTAAGTACTATATGGCACAAGCAATAATACTTTCATCATTAACAGAAGAAACACTAACACTTGTAATTTGCTACCGAACAATTAGACATAGAAAAAATAACTATGACCGACTGAGTGAGATTGTATTCTAAAGCATACATTTTGTGCTTTGCATTATCATTCTTTAAATAATCAGTCTTCTAATTTTCAAGTGAAATATTACAAAAATGTACATATTATTATGTAAAAACATTAATTTGGAAACTTTGTTCATTGATAATGTTATTCGTTCATTAAGGATTTCTTCCGTAACAGAAAAAACGCGTTCGTAGGGCACTGATGTCGCTACTATGCAAAATCTCTTTAACACACATGCATGTACATGAGGATGTAACTGAAGACGCTAGTGCCACCACTCGAGCGGATCTTTTTTTCGATCTAAATACTCTTCGTTGAGGTATTTATAGAGTTTGCGAATACCGGCAGCAAGTTGGTTATCTGGTCTAGTGATTTTTCTTATTTCTTGGTCATAGTCGTCCCATATAGTCGTTTTGTTTTCATTACTGCTGCTACTAGAAAAAGACGCCGAAGGGTCGCTAGCAGTAGGATCAGCCACTAAAATATCTCGATTCTCCCTCTGAGGTAACTGCACTCTACCAACTTTATTCTTGATTTCTAAGCACGTGATTTTTTTTTTTTAAAGCCAACTGCGGGCTTTCTCTCCGTCTCGCTGTTGTCCGTCGGTCTTCGGAAAAGAGCAAACGAACTAAGGAGCTAGGTTATCCGTGAACTGTTTCGTGTACTTCGCCTGTGGGAATGCTCTCTCGAACTAGTTCGTTCACGAACTACATGAAATTAATTCCAAATAACATTTGTCCTATTGATTTGTCAGCAAGTACTGTTTCACCTTATACCAGCATCCAGAGATGAGGTGTCCCTTGAGTTTTCTTTTGAACATGCTTAGTTGCTTGATGCTCTTGATACTAGGTGGTAGTCTCTCTGTTTAGAGGTGCTGTACACTTTACCTTTAGAAGTATTCTCTCATATATGTACAGACTTGGTACAGTTAATATTTTAAATTCCTCAAATTTGTTTTTGCAGGATTCTCGAGGCATTAGTTTAGCTGTGCATGTAATGGCTTTCTTTTGAAGCTTTAGGATTTTTTTATTCATGGACATCTGCTGCATCACCTCGTGTTGGGGTACAGTAAAATATGTGTGGGAAGGAAAGTCCATAGTACATATTAAGCAAGGTTTCTGTGTCCACTGTACAGCAATTTTTTTTTCATTACAAATATATTTGCACTTACTTTGGAACAGATCCTGTCAGTGTGGTTTCCACATGAGACATTTGTCCACATCTACACCCAGAAAACTGTTACAGTCCACTGATTCTAAGTGTACACCCCAATACACTCTGTAAATTCCTCTGATCTGTTGGTTTTGTTTGTTTCAAAATTTGTAAACATAGTCGTCTTCCTGTTGACCAATAAGTCAGTATCTGTAAAATACCTTTCTGCCATTTGTAAGTTTTTACTGGCTCTTTTTTCCAACACCTTCACGGAGTCACTACGTACTAGTGAAGTTGTCATTGGCATGCATGATCACTTTATTTACAGCAGTGGGCATATCATTGATATAAAGATAGAGCAGAGATTGTAGTACTGAATCGTGACCTACTGCACAATTTACCTGCAGAAAATCAGAGTAAACATTTCTCTCTGTATTTCCAGATTTTTATTTTATTTCAGTACACTGTTGTCTGTTTCCAGCAGCTTTCTCTCTTGTGCCATAGCAGTCCAGATTCTGTAGGAGTTTAATGGCAGACACAATCAAAGGCTTTTGAACGGTCTAAATAGACACTAGATACTTTCTTTTGATGATCCATTGCCTCACTGATGTGTGTTACAAAGTTTGTCATCTGTAATCACTGCTTTTACCATTTAGACAAAACAGGTGTGACGGTTATTGGCCGACCGTTTCCACGGTCTCTTATATCCCCTCCTTTGAAAACTGGCACATCTTTACTTCAAACACTTAGGGAATACTCGTTGCTTCATTACTAAATGTATCAGGAATGCTATAGGTTTAGCAACATATCTAGCACAGTGTGTGACTGTTTTTTCTGAAATGCCATCCACAAGTCCTGTATTTTTATTTTTTAGTGCTACAATTTTTTCAAGGTTCATCTGTAGGAAGGACATATCAACTCTCAGCCACATTTTTAGGACTTCCCAATCTTTTTGATGCTGATATGTTTTGTTTTAGAAGTTTCTCCAGTATAGCTATATAGTGCTGGTTGAAAATATTGCACACTATTTGTGGATAGGTCACTTATTTCCCTTCTCTTGTCAACTATATTTGTATTTTTCAAGGCATCCGATTCTTTTCTGTTTCCATTTATGTACTTGCAGACTGTTTTAGAGATGTTAGATTGTATTTTAGATTTTTTGTGGCTTGCCTTTGCTTCTCTTATCATCCCAGTGTATGCTTCCTTCTTATACTTGTAAGCCTCAAGACTGACCTGACATTTTCCTTTCTGATATGTTTCAAAGAGTTAAATCAGTTCATCTCTTGCTTTTTAATTTTTGTAGTAAACATTTTTTTTTGTGTGGTGTAACCCTAGTAGTTCTGTATATTTTAGGACAATCTGTCCCTATGTAGTGTCATAATTCAAGATTCCCAGCTCTTTTTTGCACTCTGTTCTATGTACACATCGTACCATGCTATTCTTCTAGCAAAAATTCTAGCCTGCTCAGATTTCTAAGGTTAGTTTGTCTAAATTCAACCACTTCCTTTTTCCTCTGTTTTTATGTGATCTCGCAGTTAAATTGTTTGTCCAAAATGGTCTGCAACAACAGTAGTAATAACCTGTCTGTAGGTATATTTGACAGATCATGGTCTATTAATGTGCCAGATGTGTCTGTAAGCCTTGATGGATTTGTCACATGAAACTGGAGGGTGTCTGTCCTTACGATGCCTTGAAAACTCCTTGTGTAGCCACTGACTTTAACGATATCTACAGGGTGAGTCACTAACTGTTGCCACAATAACAACTCAAAGTATGATAGGAGCTGAAAAGTTTGTGGGACAAAAGTTGCCTGGGGCAATGGGGGCCATAATATGATGTTGGTTTTTTGTTGCTAGGTGGAGTTGTCATAGATATGAAGGTCAACTTTGCCATTTTAAATGGAATGCTATAGTTTGGTACTTATTTTCTGATAGTGGCTTTCGAGACAAATTCAATGGTGTGGAACAGTAAGGTCTTTGGAGATCAATGAAGGTCACAAAGTTGGTACGAACGTCCATTTACAGAAGGTGTTCAAAGCGATGACCGTCGGTATCAATGCAGTGCTACAATCTTCATATCGTGGACTGAGTGGTATTCCTTATTACACAGTCACAGGGGTTCGAGCACATTGTCGGCCGCTGTCGAGCACTCGGAACATGTGGAAAGTTCGTACTCGACGTAAAATGTTCGAATTCAGTTTTGTGCGCGAAAAACGTTGTGTTGTTACGGAACACTGGCACAAGACTGCCGAATCACGTAAGATAACGGTAAGTTATTGTTCGTACCTGATACCAGCATTTGTGACTGTGGGAATGCAGGAGCACTCTCCTGTCGAGTACTGCTGGTAGGTGTGTGCGGGAACTGCGTCGAACTATTGCGAACACAACGTGGATAGTTGGAAAACTGTGCCGACGCATCCGTTGGTCAACTTAGTTGGCACGTGTGTGGTGTAATGGGCGGCAAGTGATCCACTGTGTACTGCTCGACGGTACAAAAGTTTGTTGTAGCACTCGCGCACAAAATTCGGGGTCACCAGTATGGGTTTTACTGTTGTAAGACTGCTGAATTCAATGGTGCACACTATACCACATGTAATAAACACTATTTTATTTATCAGAGGCACACACATACAGTAGATACATTCGTGATTCTCTGTCCACGTGTGTAAACTTTCGCGCCCGGCAACAGAATGCCGCAAAGAGCTTGGCGAAACAGATATTACACGTGACTCAGTCGATAGTCACCACACGTCTCTCTCCGTAACAGTCAGAGATAATGAACTAGAGACAGGGTAACCAACTTATGGGAACACAATGGCCACAAATGTAACCACTGGCCATTACAGGCCTCCATTTCCTTCAATATATTCAGCATAAGGTTAATGGCCACATTTGTGCAAATATCCCTGAAGAGGTGAAAAAAACAGTGTACCTTCATATCTCTGACGTGATCCCACCTAGCAACAAAAAACCGACATAATATAATTGCCCCCGTTGACCCGTGCAACATTTGTCACACCAACTTTTCGGCTATCATCTTTCAGGAGCTATCCTAGGTGGCAGTACTTAGTGACTCACCCTGTGTATTTGTCACCAGCTAGTATTACATAAGTGTATTGATTCGTGAGTTTAAGCAGTAGCATATCAATTTCCAGTGAAAATCTTTCAGTGCATGAAGTAGGTGGTGGATATATTCCTATTACAAGGCACCTTTCCTCGAGATTTTTACTCAAAGCAAAATTCTGTGTAGTTTATCCTCCAGGGAGTGCAATTCCTCTACTTTGCTGTCTACATATATTGCTACTCCCACACTTCTGTGTGCAGTTCTGCAGTAATATGCTACATTTTTATATCCCATTAGACTGAAGACATTTAGTTCATTCTCCTTCAAACCGTGCGCAGTCATTATGAAAATGTTGGGCACTTCAGCAGGTAAAAACACTTCCAATTTTCTGATTTGTTGGATGCACATTAAACATTTGGATGCAGTATTTTTAAATTGAATTTCTTTGAATCTATTGTTCTACTTGTTATACTGGTTTTTTCCTACCTTTGTGAATAAAAAGTTTTGGGCCTTTTGTGAGGGCTTCCTGTTCCCTGTGGTTCTCAACATTGATCCAGGTGCTACTTCTGCTGTCAGAAGATTTGCAGCTGATGTTTGCACTGCTTTTGCTGTTGATGTTGGAAATACTACTTCCCTGGACACTGGTGTGATTGCCGTGTAGTATATAATGTGTGTAAATGCAAAGAGGTTGGGCAGAGATGTCAGTCTGCTTGTGTCTGTGTATGTGCGGATCGATATGTGTGTGTGTGTGTGCGCGCGCGAGTGTATACCTGTCCTTTTTTTCTCCCTAAGGTAAGTCTTTCAGCTCCCGGGATTGGAATGACTCCTTACCCTCTCCCTTAAAACCCACATCCTTTCGTCTTTCCCTCTCCTTCCCTCTTTCCTGATGAAGCAACAGTTTGTTGCAAAAGCTTGAATTTCGTGTGTGTGTGTTTGTGTTTGTTTGTGTGTGTATTGACCTGCCAGCATTTTCGTTCGGTAAGTCACATCATCTTTGTGTGTGTGTGTGTATATATATATTAGTACAGGTTCATCACACCAGTGTCCAGGGAAGTATTATTTCCAACATCAACAGCAAAAGCAGTGCAAACATCAGCTGCAGATGTTCTGACAAATCTTGCTTCTAGAGCGACAGCATCCTTTTCTTTGCTACGTTTGTAGAACAGTTCACTTGACTGCGAAAGTAGCTTAACCTTCCTTTTCTGTTTAGGTGCAGGGCACGGCTTGTGTAATTACCACGGTTCATTTCCCTAAAGTCTACCGATTGTACGTAGTTAAATTTGTCGCACAATTTTTTAGCTCACGATTGTACAATTTCACTTCATTTACACAGGACCATATTGGCAGATCATGTCGCACTGGAACAGTTGTGATGACGGCATTTGTATTAAACAATTTCGGCAATATGTTACGGAAAGATTGCAGGGCAGTCTTGCTTTCGTTTGTATATACATCGTTTCCGCCACCAATAATTAAGAAGTGATAACGTTTTTTTTGTTGGCTTGCATCTGTTCCAATATTTGTGACCATTACATTTAACTTGGCACCAGGCTTTACTGTCACTGAATGTTTTGAATGTGTTACTCACGCATAAGCATGTGGAGAGGTCTTTTGTGCGACTATTAGTGTACATTACGAGACCTTTTGCGCATTTTTGCATCGAGAAGTTCATTTTTGAATTTTTTTTTGGAGTATTTTAGCTTTTTTCCTGATTTTCTACACCGGTTTTATCATCGTAGTCAACGTCAAGTGCTGAAAATTTCACTGGAACTGTACTTCTAGTCCGTGTGATAATTGGTGCCTTGTCGAATGCAATACAATGACCATTTTATAGTGCGTGCTCTGCTACCGCTGATTTGTCTGGGTACCGTCGACGTAAACAACTTAAGTGTTCTACACAGTGCCGTTCAGTGGTACGCACAGTCTGTCCGTTATAGAACTGTCCACACCCACGTGGTATTTTATACGCTCCTGCCATTCTCAGGCCTACGTCATCTTTCACGGGCCTCAAGATTTGTCTGATTTTTGCTGCAGCCCTGAAGACAGAATCTATTTTATGCCTCTTTAGGAGTTGGCTCGTCTTTCCTGTTATTGAGTCGCAGAACGGCAAGAACGCAACCTTCTCAGTTCTCCTCAGAGTAGTCTTTCTGCATACACATTTTCAGAAAGGTAGCTTGCGCAATCTGGCGGTTGTTGCAGCTGTTTTTTCTCGAATACTTCTCGCGAGTGGTTCGGTTCCTTCAGCAAGATTTTCAGAGTCTGAGACATCCACCACTTGACAATGGCAGAGGAGTATTCGGCCGAAATCTCGTGGCTTTGTCGCAGCTGGAAGCCCGAGGAACTTTTATTACTATTTCCAGTAGTCACCCTTCACATCATACACTATATGTGTGGCAACAGTTGCTTTTCTCTTCGTGAGAAATCTAAAACCAATAATTTTTCCAATTGTTTTGTTCCGTGGTGCACAATGCGAAAATTTGAGACTGCTAAACTACTTAGAAAGCTGAAAAGGAAGCTTTTGCTTTCACCAAGAACACCTGTCACTGCTTTCTCTGCGAGACCCAGACTTGTCAGTACCTTCTCACAGATTTACCGAATTAGATTTCTCCTTACAAGAAATCAGTTAACATTGCACAAGTTGCCTCTCACTGTGTTGTACGCTGATGGGCAACAGTAACAAGACACCTCAGAATAGGGACGTCTGTGCCGATATGAAAATGCACACACCAATTTCAAAGTGCTGGGAAGAGAATGTGGTGTAGGAGTCTTGAAAATTGCTTTAAAGTATACCACACTGGAAGTTTATTGAAAATGATCGTGTCTATTTGGAACGTAGTGAATTTAAACGTTAACGATTGCTACTCCGGAGCAGTTTCGACAGAGCTCGGCACTCCTGTGACAGTGAAACATTTGATCTACTACCGGCAGACTAAGTGTAAGAAACTACCGTTTCGAAAGCTCGAGGCAGTTGACGGTAGTAGTTCAGAAAGTCTCACCTGTGGGAGGAAGATCAGTATGAGGAGAAGAAAGGAGGGGGGAGGAAGATTTGAATAATTCGACGACACGTATTTCACAGTGTCTCGGAGTTTTACTTGCTTCGTCTCCAAACGGTAGGACAGGTCCGTGTTACACGGGACGAATCCCACTCGGTATATCTACGACTGCCCCCCCCCCCCCCCCACCACCCCCGCAACGGCAGCTTCGCGACGGCCGTTTCGCCACGTGCGGCGACTCGGCAGAGCTGTCTGCCCGCTGCCATCCCGTGCGTCATTGTCTGCACCGTAGAACAGCGGGACAGTCGCGGCGTCCCGTCTGCTGTATCCTGCCGCTGTCAGGAGGGGCGTCTCTTACCGGTTGTTCCGCACACTGGCTTCGTCACCCGACTCCGGCAGGCAGTTTACGACGACGACGTCGCCGTCCTGTGAAATGCGGTGTAGCTGTTTTCACACTGGCTGTTAGCGTCCGTTCCCTGTGCCAGGATGTCTGAGCAGTTCGGCCACGTTTCCGTATTCTGCAGCTTCGTGCATCCACTTCTCGGTTGTGTGCTCCTTTGCGGCACTGTGGCAAGTGTGGAGATTTATTACTTTCCACAGAAAGCTGTTTCCACAGTGAAAAGTGGCAGAAATCATTAACTACACTAATTGAGTACTATAAACCCAGTTGATCAGTGAGCAGTGTGTAAGGCTCGACAACTTGTTCTAGCGTGAGCAAGGAGGTTGAGGTTACACAGAATTACTTGACAATGTCTTCAGGACTGAAAGTAATGTCAGAGGATGGTGTTGCACATTAGATCTGACCTGGGAAGCACACGCCCTTCAAAATCTCGTTCGGGGTTACTTTGCCTTACCCATAAAACTAATTTTTGGCAAGCAAAGTCTTTAGAACCCCTTCTTTAACTTTAATGCGCAGAATTTCTAGTTGAACTATGGCATCTGGCATAGATTCTTAAGTGGGGATTTGCATACGACTTAATGTGAGTGAAGGTATGTGAGTAAAACAGTTTCATTTAAATACCTAATTTTATTCACTAAAACCATCTATTAAATCGGAATATGAATATTTGCTGCACATCAATAAGTTTTTTCGTCTTAATCCGACCGAGACTAGCTAATTAGTGAGTAAAGCTTCTGCTCTCGAGAGACAAAAGCTGGTAGAAAACAGTTACAATTTTAGTACCTTCATTTTCTTATATATTTTCTGTGCCGTCGAGCACTCGTACAGCTGCGACGGTATAATTTATATCTGAGGGAACGAGTGTAGCGCGGTGAAAATCAAAGTCCCGCTACACCGTTTTCGGGACGTAGCGATTTGGGGAAATGGACACGCCGCTGCAGCTGCTGAGGCAGCTCGCTCCCTTCCAGTGTAAACCCCCCCCCCCCCCTCCCCCACCCCCTTCCCTCCGCCTGTGGGCTGTCCTCTCGTTTGTGATTGGTAAGGCCACATGTTGGTGAACTGCTCGGTTGCCGAAAGTGAGGAATAGTGAACTACATTCTGTGAAATCTTCAGTGTCACCGTGGTTTACGTCCTTCCACCTGTGACGCGGCTGATAGTGGGACATTGTCCACTGACACGTGGCTTCCTCTTACGATGTGAGGGAGCCCTCAGTATACCACAGATGGGGGTCACAGCTATCAGTAAGACATATTTTAATTGTGTTTCACACGATGACCTGAGGGTCGATCAGGGTCCCCCACAGGACGTGCCCTCTATTAAAACTGATGATGAGGTGAGAGTTGTTTGTGTCTTAAGGTTTTCGCCTGGTGTCCATAATTCATCCCCAGATATTGGACATTTTTGTGTGTCGCAGAGGGGCTTGTCACTCACTATTTATAAGTAGTCACCCAGCCACAACCATCTGCCTCCTTTTTAACAGTGTCTTTACTGATATCTTATCCCCCGTGTCAACTAGTTGCCTGCTGTCACTTGCCGCGATTTTATTACGAGGTTTTCCGAATCTCACCGTATCGTCATTGCCTATCGGTACTCGTAGTGGAATGCGACTTGCCATTTCTTACGTAGATTTTCACCGTGCTCGTCAGTGTATCATTAAAACGAGGGTGCTGGTGACCTTGCTGTTCGGTGTCCTCAGTCGTAATGAGACATCCCCTTCTTGCCAGACAGTGGTGGTCACTAGTTGCCAAATTAGAAAACACAGCGTCCCATTAGGGAGGGTCCACACACCGTTGTTGTTTCTGTGACTTTGTCCAAATTCCCTCACAAAACAATGGTCCGTATATTTTCCTCAGAATTTTTCTTTCCTGCTTTTCAATCTCTCTGATCTTCGTACGATCACAAATCACTGTAGTTTCTGCAGCATAAGGTGCTTCTGGTTGGACTTCTCTGTTGTAATGCCTTAGTTTCGCATTGACAGGAATAGGTTTCTTATTATAGTGATTCCGAGTGAGCTTATACGCTTTTTCAAGTTTGGAGATTCTATCTTTATTGGCTATTGAGTTCAGTCCTGACGGTTGGATTCTCTCTCCCAGATATCTCAAGTGGGCAACTTGTGCATCTTTCCTGTATTGCGTAGTAACGGGGAGATTATCTACAGGTTAGTTTTCCATATATTGTGATTTCTCATAGGAGATTTGTAGCTCAGTTTTCTGAGAGATTTCTTGTAGTTTTTCAATGCAAGTTTGGCTTCCTGTCTATTCATTAGAATGGCAAGATCGTCTGCAAAAGCCAGACACTTTGCCCCGATTCTCTGCTCTTACGTAATCCCGAGCTGACTTCCTTTTATTTCCTTTTTCCCGTGTCCTCGCAATTTTTTCAAGAACTGTGTTAAATAGAAGGGGGACATCCCATCTCCTTGGTGAACACCAGTATGGATATGAAATGCGTCTGATGTTTCTCCCGCGAATTTAACTTCAGAGGTTGTATCAGTTAATGCCTGTTGAATAATTGACCCTGTTTTCCTGTCAATCCTGAACTCCTCTTAAGTGTAGAATAATGTTTGCCCGTCTATTGAATCGTAAGCCTTCTTAAAATCGGCAAAAGTTACCACAGTATCTCTACGTCTTCTCATTTGCAAAATTGTTTTTAAGTTCCGTATCTGTTAGATGCGAGATCGACCTTTGAGAAACTCTGCCCGATACTCCCCTATTAACTGGTCCGCTTGTTCTTCCAGTCTGACAGGGCCTTTGAAAGAATTTTGTACATTACAGGGAGCAGTGAAATTCCCCTGTAATTATTTGGATCGGTTTTTGCACTTTTTTGTGGAGAGGGTGAATTAATGCACATTTCCACTCTGCGGGTATGTGTTCAGTTTCCCAAATATTTGATATAATTCTGTGGGTTGCTTGTGTGAGATTGTCATTTAATTGCCATACTTCTGCTACGATTCCTTCTTCCCCTGGAGACTTGTCGTTCTTAAAAGAATTGATTATTTCCTTTACCTCTTCAAGTGATTCTGTCGGATGCTCGCAGTTGAGAAGTGAGTGAAAATATTTAGCTAAAATTTGACAGTTCTTTTTAGGGATGGTTTCCAGTGATCCATTGGGCCGGCAAAAGCAGATTGGGTGGTTGATACCCTGTTAGGTTTCCTTTGAAAATTTTGTAAAAATTTCTGGTGGTCTTCTTGATAAATTCGTGTTTAATTTCTTTAAGCTGGCTTATATCATATCTACATTTTTCTCTTCGTATTGCCTCGGATGAACTCTTCTGCATTCTCAAATTCCTGTCATTTTTCTGTAGTCTTGTTGCTACTGAAAGTTTTCCAAGCTTGTATTCTTTCTTCTATTGCTCGATCCCATGCACTGTTCCATCATGTGTGTTTTCTATTTCTTGGGGGTGTGCCAAATTTCATAGTGTTTAGGGCAGTCTTGTGATTTACAATCCACTGTGGTGGTCATTTAATGCAGATTGTTTGCCCATATCAACAAGCGGTGTTCGGTGAATCGTAGCAGACTATGGGGCACATACGTTGGTATGTGCACAATAATCACAACGTTGATATTGACCAAGATAATGAGGCAAGTACATGGTTTTTTAAATGGGACGCTATACATTTTCTTTTCAATCATTCGAACGCTCTGGAAAAGACGCTTATAGTGATGTGACGCATGTTGCTATTGTGATTCAAACGTTGCTTACAAGACAGTGGGAAATATTGTACGATCGAAGATCAAGGTGGTCAGAAGCGGCCGCAGACTGTAAACACGCATCACGCGGGCCGAGTTGCCGTGCTCTATGCAGCATGCACGGCCTATGCTACGTAGGTAAAGCCTCATCTGACCTCTTCACGATACACCATAGGTACAAGGGTGGCAAGTCGCGTTTTGTATTTAACTGTGGCACGTGCTAGCTAATTGCATATCAAAAGGGGATTATGAGAACTATGCCAAATGCATGGACATTCCCTGGCTGAAATGAATAGTTGTAGTGTGAACATGGCAACCGCTTTGTCACGCAGTTTCTCATCCAAGCTTTGCCCCCTTCCTGCTTAAATGTCACACCTGACACAAAGTATGCCGCTGATCGTGTTATTGATGGATGCGTCACGGGAAACTCTTCACCGGGTGACGCCTCAGTGTGGGGTAACAAAGCGTCTGCTGTGAAACTACTGTTTCCACAGATAGTATTGGACATTAGAATTAGAGGAATGCACATTTGATAAGATAAATTATAATTAGAGAGAATGCACATTTGATAAGATAATCATTTTATTCACATTCATATGCTAACCACCTCCCACGAAACAATACAACAGAAGGACTACCTATGTGGTACACACGTTACATTTATACTTGAAGGATGTTACTGGTCATAGACGTATATTGTTCAATAATACATTGGTAAGTACTGATAATCTTAACAATTCATAGTGTTCTTAACAAAACATGGCGTTGTACTTCACTTAAGGGGACACAGTGGCGAGGGAACTCCCATAAGGAATCAATGCTAAAACGAGCAAACGTCAGGTACACTTTCTGAAGTAACTAATGGAGATAAAGACCTGAAACTTTTGTACAGCTGAAACATCATTCTCAAATCACATAAAAAATGGTTAATGTATTTTATATATTTCATGAGTAATCATTTTTTTGTTCTATAAGACAAAAAATTAACTTTTCTAAACACCTCGGAGCTTGTAAATCTGTTCTTGTTATCACTACTGGTCTATTTTTTATCTAATTAATCATCGTTGTATTAACAAGAGATACTGTAAGTGTGATATCTGTAGCATTCAGAAATGTGTACCAGAAGGTCAAAAAATGTAGTTTTGAGAAAAATGGTATTAGTTTTACATGCAAGAAAGTAATGTACATTGTCATACAGACGCACTTTTAAAACATTCCAGGGCTATACTGTGGCTCAGCCTCTTGATCTTTATCTTCTTTTCTTTGATCTTCTGGCTATCCTGTCCTCCTTGGTAGCACTTCCTGCAGAAATATCAGCATAGCGGATACAGTCCATGTCAATCTTTTTCAGTCCCCTTTCAGTATTGATACCATCCTTTGTTCCCAAGAGTCTTAATACATCAGTCTTCTTTGACACACCAGCATTGAAGCACATCACTGCATCATGAACATCAAATTTTAGTGTTTCTTTTCTAGCAAAAACAGTTTTTGGTAGCCTTGTCCAAATGACAGAATTCAAACTTTCATTTGGGTTTTGAGTTTTTCCATGGAGACACTTTTTCAAGAGCTCTTGTTAGCTAAGGTCTCTGAAAATGGGTTTCACAGCTAGCAGGATTTTTTCTGGAATTGAATGTTTGTGCTTTTAGCTGGAAGATGCAGCTGGGTTGTCGAATTTGCACCAGCTGGCAGGTCCCCGTGGGCAAAGGTTATGTTGTGGTTCCTCATCTGTTGAAATTTTATGAAAGAATATAGCCCAGATGGCTCTCCTCATTGCTTCTACATTGTTGCAGTTATTTCTAATGGCCATACCATAAGAAGTCTGGATCCTGTCTATTTCAGCCTTTGTCAGGCCCACTTTACCACCTAACTTTTTTCCTTACATATCTTTAGAAGTCGTGATCCCATTCTTTTCTGTACATGTCCTATACATTCCAGTTTATTAATTTTGACTCTAGGCCCATAAGGTTTATCTTCTACCACTTTCTGATAAGCCTTACTGTCCCCGTCCCCAAGGTAGTCTGTATAGAGGATACCTCTTCATTGCACAGACCTTTTGAAAATGTTAGCAACACCAGCCACTTCCGTGCCTCCACTAGAATTGTCATAGACCTTTTTGCACACATGTTGTATAGTGGGATTTTTGCTACAGATGTCACAGAACTTAGTAATAATTTCAATATCCAGAACCTTCCCAGTATCAAAAGAAGTTGCTGACACAATACCATTTAGGGATGTATGCCCACGTTTCTGGCAACTGCCATCAAAACCGGCAGAAATTTGCCTCGGGTCAGATTTCGTATCATTCAACTGAACTGCTTCTTTGGCTGCTTTCAGCATTGTGGATTCACTTACCTCAGCTACAACTGCACCAATAGTCTTGTTGTAAACATCAAACTTTCTTGGAGGTGCAGGAAAGAACAGCACCTGCACAAAGGACAGCACCCGCACTTCGCCCTTTTCCAATAGACCTGAGTGCATACACTAATCTTATACTGTTTTCATAGAATCTGCTTCTTGTTACGTGGGATGACATTCTATTGGCAGTACGGCTACATTCCAAACATGTCAAAACTAAATTACAAACAATTTCCTTGGTTTTCACCACATCTTCGTGCAAAGTAACATTTCCACCACAGTTTTTACAATTTGTGTGTTTTTCGATAAGTTCATGTAATAACCTCATGGAGATCAGATTGTTTGCATCAGTAACAACAGAAACACTGTTCACTCCACATATTGCATTGTCATGCATTTGAGAGGCACTTGGAAAACCGGCAGCACCTAGAAGCTTCTTGCTTGAAGCACTAACTCTCGCATTGACTTCACTTTGAATATTATTTTCTGCCCTCTGTTCAAAACTAGCAGTTTGGAGGTTTATTTTTACGTATTTATTTCCACGAAACTTGGGCTTGTATCCAAACTTCCTCATTCTACCCATTGTGTTATAACGTTTCACAAAATCATTACATTTGTATCACCAAAACGTAAACAACTAGGATGAAGAAACTGACAAACGATAGTCGACAAAGCAGACAGGCTGGCAACATCAGAATAACAGTTCTCTCCTGCAACCCAAATAAAGAGTATTTATACCCGTGGAACATAAATGATTGTTGTACTATAGTCAATGCTGACTACTGCGCAAGACACTGCAAAAATGGACCTAGTGCAAGTTACCGTGCTTCACGAACAAATTAATAACTCCGAATCTAATAATCAGATTTGTATGAAACAAACGGCATTTTGTAGACAAATAATTGCAGCATAGATTAAGACTAAAAAAAAATTCGATTTTTTTTAGCCTGTTCGCGACTGTCCCCTAAGCATGTACTCGGATGGTTTACCCTCGACTGCAAGACATCTGTAATCGATGTTCAAGAGTATGGGTAACAGATGAAAGGTCAGTGGACGATACGGCGGAGCAAGCTGTGACAATTAGGCGGCGCGTCATCTGGCGTTGTTGGGGCTTCGTGGTAGACCGAATCTTTCAGTGTTCCACACAAAAAGAAATAAAGTGGAGTCAAATCAGGGGAACTGGCAGGCCATTGTACTCAGTATTCCGTCCAATCCAGCGGTCTGGAAATGTCTCATTTAATATTAGAC
This sequence comes from Schistocerca americana, assembly GCF_021461395.2. Taxonomy (NCBI): domain Eukaryota; kingdom Metazoa; phylum Arthropoda; class Insecta; order Orthoptera; family Acrididae; genus Schistocerca; species Schistocerca americana. The sequence goes on along the minus strand of NC_060129.1, from coordinate 206,046,062 downwards.
TTGCAACAAGTGAGGAGTGAGCGGGACAGCCATCACGTCGGAACCACATACACACGCGCTCCTCGAGCGGCATCTCCTCTAGCAGAACGGGTAGAATGTTCCTAAGAAAGTCTCCATACTTATTTCAGTTCCTTACTCCTGTAATGAAATAAGGTCCTACGGTGTAATTTCCTCACATGCTGCACCACACGTCGACGCGCCACGGCCTTTGGTGCTGTAGCTGACGCAGCCAGTGTGGGTTCTCAGCTGCCCAGTAGTGCACGTTACGTAAATTTACATTCCCGTGATTAGTGAACGTCGCTTCGTCGTTGAAGAGCACACGTCCGAACAACGTATTATCATCTCGCAGGTGTCGCAGAGCAAACCGACAAAATTCCATACGACATTCGAAATCGCGTCCTTAGAGTGCCCGATGGAGTGAAAGGTGATACGGGTGGAAGTTACGCCGGTGCAGAATACGCACGACACTCGCCTGGCTGACCCCACATTCCACGGCAGTACGTCTCGTGCCGCAGTGAGGATCGATAAACGTCGTGGCCAGAACAGCCTCTTCGTGGTCTCTGTCGGTTGCAGTCTTCTCCCTCCTCCTCTGTTTGCTGTTAGAGCTGCCTGTTCGCACTAGTGTAGTAATGGTTCTTGCAGTGGCCCGGCGAGTAGGACACTATCAGGATACGTATCCCTGTACCGTCGTAAGGTTTCGAAAGCATTTGTACGACATTCGCCATACAGAAGTAACGTGTGTAACTTCTCCTGGTTTGTGTACATATCTGGACGTAATGTTCCAGCAGCAACTACGTCTGGATAAGAGACGCATGTCCTACTGCTTCAGCATCGCATGACCTACTAGTTGTATGACGCGGCCTGCTTTCCGGGTTGCGCGAGGCGTGTTTACAGTCTGCAGCTGCTTCCGACCGCCTCGGCCTTCAATCGTACAATATTTCCCAGCGTCTTTGAATCACAATAGTAACGTGCGTTACATCACTATAAGTGTCTTTTCCAGAGCGTTCGAATGATTGCAAAAAATGTATAGTGTCCCATTTAAAAAACATGTACTTGCCTCATTATCTCAGTCAATATAAATGATGTGATTATTGTGCATGTACCAATGTATGTGCCCCATAGTCCGCTATGATTCGCCGAAAACTGCATGCCGATACGTGTGCGTGCGTGCGTGCGTGCGCGCGCGCGCACACACACACACAAAATTCAAGCTTTCGCAACCCACTGTTTCTTCATCAGGAAATAGGGAAGGAGAGGGAAAGACAAAAGGATGTGGGTTTTAAGGGAGAGGGTAAGGAGTCATTCCAATCTCGGGAGCGGGAAGACTTACCTTAGGGGAAAAGGACAGGTATACACTCGAGCGCGCGCGCGCGCGCGCGCGCACACACACACACACCTGTCCTTTTTTTCCCCCTAAGGTAAGTTTTTCCACTCCCGGGATTGGAATGACTCCTTATCCTCTCCCTTAAAACCTACATCCTTTTGTCTTCCCCTCTCCTTCCCTCTTTCCTGATGAAGAAACCGTGGGTTGCGAAAGCTTGGTATTTGTGTATTCGTGTGTGTGTGTGTGTGTGTGTGTGTGTGTGTGTGTGTGTGTGTGTGTGTGTGTGTGTTTTTATTGTGTCTATCTACCAGCGCTTTCCCGTTTGGTAAGTCACATATTTTTTAAAGTTTCACTATATCATCAAGACAGAAAAATTGGCATGGAGTGTTTCCTTAGACAATATCCATGCATGCTGACAGTGCTGATTGTGGATCATGTCAGATGTGAGATTTACATTAGTAGAATATAGATGGAAGAAAACTTAAAAATTGTCACAAACTGTTACTTTGAGAAGTGTTTGAGAGATGTGCTACTTAAAAGGAGATAGGAAAGTAGAATTTTATACTAATGTGATTTTTGCTTCAACCAACTGTGAAATTACTGCCATCGGCTGTGGGCAGCTGGCCACCCTGTGTCGCAAGCCTTCCGTTCTCCGGGCTCCCTGGGGGGGCCCGGGAGTTCGGTTCGACGGCGGCGACCGGCAGGTGCGAGGAGCAGTGGGCACTGCAAACTCTGCCGCGTCCTCCTGTGTCAAACCCGAGACAGACTTTCCTTCACGAGCCACTTTAAAGAGAGGGAGCTTGCACTTGTCTGCAGCTGCCAGAAGTTTCGCCCATTTCCTGTGCCCTCCGGGACCTCGGCCGTGTACACACGACGGAGGAGGTGGTGCCTGACGGCAACCTATGTGTCCAGTATGTGGTCACAGTCACTGGCAGATTCTGCTGTGTTGTGCTGCAGCGGCAGGAGTCCGAACACGGGGCTCCCGACTGCCGGTATTATAGAGTGCCTTCATCTTGCCATCTCCGGCAACTGTTTGAGGCTCAGAGCACAAAACCACTGAATTTCAGGTCGAAATTGGTCATATTAAATCAAATATGCAGTAAGGAAATGAAAATTACCATTTATTACTTTTTTCATACATGTGCATACTACTTAAGGGATGGCTTCAAATGAAGAAAATACACAATGCATAAAAAAGACAATATATCCAAGATGGACTCGACATAATTATGGAAAGGAATTAAAAAAGTCTTACCTGTAACAAAAAACTCCATCGGGATCTATGAAGGGCTTTTCCATACCACAATGTTGTTGTTGTTGTTGTTGTTGTTGTTGTGGTCTTCAGTCCTGAGACTGGTTTGATGCAGCTCTCCATGCTACTCTATCCTGTGCAAGCTTCATCTCCCAGTACCTACTGCACCCTACATCCTTCTGAATCTGCTTAGTGTATTCATCTCTTGGTCTCCCTCTACGATTTTTACCCTCCACGCTGCCCTCCAGCACTAAATTGGTGATCCCTTGATGCCTCGGAACACGTCCTACCAACCGATCCCTTCTTCTGGTCAAGTTGTGCCACAAATTCCTCTTCTCCCCAATTCTATTCAATACCTCCTCATTAGTTACGTTATCTTCTCTGTCCTTGTTGTGGTAGGCTCGGATGTGGCTCGCGAATCCGAATTTCGCTTTGAATATCCTGTTGCATGAAGCACAGTGAAGTTGACCAGCACAGTTGTAAGTATACGTGTAGACAGGCTCGAGCTGAGATTTTCGGAGCTCTTTTAGCATCCAGGTTGATTAGACGCTTTTGCTCGAATTGTTCGATGCTCTTATGTACAGTCGATCGCCACTCCGATCGCCGCAGTGCTAGCTCCTCCCAACGGTTGCTTGGAATGCCACAGGCTGCGAGGTGGCGTTTAATGGTGTCTTTATATCGCAGGTGTTGACCACCTTTCCTCCTCTTCCCGCACGAGAGCTGCGAGTAGAACACCGCTTTAGGTAGCCTACTGTCACCCGTGCGTACTACGTGACCACTCCATCTCAGTTGGTGTTTCATTATTAGAGCTTCAATACCAGCCAGTTTCACGCGGCGCAAAATCTCCGTGTTTGGGACACGGTCTTCCCATTTGATGCGCAGAATTGATCTCGGACATTGAAGGTGAAATTTATCTAGCTTCTTAATGTCACCTTTGTAACAGCACCAGGTTTCCGAGGCATAGAGTAAGGTGGATAATACTACTGCTTTGTAGACTGCAATGTTTGTTTGTAGTTTGAGATCGTGTGATTTCCATACTCGGTCATTAAGCTTACCGAAGGCTGAGGCTGCGCTGGCTATACACGCTGCGATTTCCGTTGTCAGACTGTTGTCACTTCTAATTTGGCTTCCCAGGTATTTGAAATTTGACACATTTTGCAAGGGTTTGTTATTTATCTCAATACTGGAGTCATCTGCGTTAAGACCTCTGTGCCTGTTTGAGAACTTGCGTCTTAGTGATGCTAATGGCTAAGCCAAATCTTCTGCAGGAGGCATTTAGCAGATTTATATAAGTCTGAAGAGTTTCACAAGAATTAGCCATCATGCATACATCATCCGCGTAGAGAATCTCTGAGATGGATAGTTTGGTTATGCGACTTTTTGTTCTGAGGCGAGAGATGTTGAAGACACTTTAGTCTGTCCTTGTGTCGAGACTAATTTGATTACTACAGGCTTTGGTCACGTCTCTCATAACAACTGCGAAGTGAGAAGAGTGTGGGAGCCAGAACACAGCCTTGTTTTACACCACATGTCACGGGAAACTGTTCTGGGACCTTGTCCTCATGGCGGATTTTTGTACTGTATTGGTGAACACACGTCAGATTCTTCAAAATTTGGAGCTTTGTAAGTTTCTGCAATAATACTTAGAGGCTTGTGTTTCCATTTTGTATAGTATTTAGCTGTCACCATTAGGTTGTCTCTCAGATTATCTAACTCTGGGTTGTTTCCATTGCATAAAATGTTTGTCAGTACTCACCACATGTTTGTCTTCTTCAGATGTGGTGTGTCATATATATATCATTCTTATCTACTTTGCCTACTCCAAAACATTTTGCTTTTACTTATTTTGTAAATAAAACAGCCTTCTCTTGCTGCAAATTATTTTTCCCAGACACGGTTCGCCATTTTCTTGCTCTAAGGCATCTTCAGGGAGATCTATAACCATACAGTTTCATTATTTGTAGATTATCAAACTATTATATTCCCCTCCTTTTATGTAAACAAGTAATTACTTAGTTTGCTGTGATTTGTTTTTCCTCTCATCTGTTCTGGAGGTCCCATTAACCCTTTATTTCTGAAACAAAAGCACAATTTTGTATTCTGAACTTTTTCACACTGTTCACTATTTTGCGTTTTGTGGGACATGGCTTTTAATAACTGATACATAATCATCATCCCTCAAACTGTCAGAAACTTTGCCATTTTCAGTTATGTCTAGAAACTCTTAGTATCTAACTAACTAATAGACTTTGCTGGAATCAGTAAAATTTAGGCTTTCTTTTGGATGCAGTCTTATAGCTGAATTCTATCTATTAGCTCACTCGAATTTTACTTAATATGTATTGCACAATATACGTCATTGTTCATAACTTTTAATAGGATGCATTTCCAATAAAACTAATTAGCTCATTACTTTCAGAATAGTCATTAGAATGTACTGAAATAAGATTTTACTAGGGGAATTTTATTTAAACTATTTCTGAATTCTGTGCCTAAAGGCTAAAGGCTGAAGGCCACGGAATCTGTAGTCAGAATGAAAAAAATAAGTAAATAAATCAACGCTCATAGCTTAACTAAGTTACTGAAGGAGTGTAAAACCAAAACAGGATAGCAGTGGGCAACCCTGCTTCGTTACATGTGGAGGGCATCCCTGGGCCAGAAAGACAGAAGTCAGAAGATGAGAGATCCGGGCAGTAGGGTGAATGGAGGAAGCCCACTGAAGTTTCAAGAGTGGCTCTCGGGTGTGCAGGATCCTCGCATCGTCACTGAGAAAGAGAGGTTCGTTCGCATTTTTTGTGGCGATAGACACGCTGAGGTTGTTGTTCCTTCAATTTCCTGAGGGTAGCGCAATATATTACGTAGTTCGTTGTAGTGCCACGAGGGAGGATATCAAACGGAATATAACGCCTTCAGTTTCCTAGAAGGCCGTCACCATAACTTTACTGGCTGTGGGTGCTGCTCTGAACTTTTTCTCTGGAGGACAGGTCGTGTGGCACCACTGTGTGGATTGCCATTTCGTGTCCGGTCGAAAGTGGTGAACTCATGTTTCATTGCCTGTGATTACGGTAGACAAAAAAAAGTCACATTCAGACCTGTAACGTACGAGCAGTTCCGTACAGGAGGTCCTCTCTAGTTCCGTACAAAGGGTCCTTCTTTGCTCTTTACAGTCTTCTGTTAGACGGCTAGTAACCCACTGGGCACACTCCTCAGAGTACCCCGCCTGGTGGATGAGTGTGTCGGCACTACCAGTGAAGACGTCCAGTTGCGCACCGAGGTGTTCGATAGTGATCTGTCGATCTCCTCGAATGAACGTCCGCACGTTCAGACACTGCAGGAGTCACTGATGTGTGTGGCTGGCCGGCACACGGGAGACGGGACGTTTGCGTGGCCTCGTCACGACGACGACAGACGCCTCGCCCGACGACTCGCCGTGTGCCTCTGCTCGTTGCCGGGTCTGCGTAGACGTTCCCCGAGTGCCTGTGAATATCTGCGATCCTCTGGTTTTCACCGAAAGTGACTCGGTGACAGATCTCTGCTCGGAGCACGCCTCCATTACGGACGCCATTTTGAAGGCTGTGTTTAGTGCCACCACCTATCGGATCTTCGTGCAACTACGGGGACTGAAGTGGGAATATTCCACAGTTTCCCGTAACAGAGTCGGCACTTTTTCAACTGAAATTGACCGAGAAAAACATGTTGCGTTACTTACTAAATGCCCCTTGGATAAAATACAGGTGTGCCTAATGGATTAATACAAGATACTAAAGTAGTTACGAAAATACACCGCTTCTCCACAGTATCAGTAATATATATTACAACACTTTGAAGCCATGAAAATTAGTTATCCTAAAGATTCTACTTTACAAATAGTTTTTCAAATATAATTTTTCATGAAATAATCAGAATAATATTATGTTTCAAAAATGCGTTTAGCTTTTTCATAAAGGTATCTATAGTTCGTAAAAACTAAGTGTACACTGTCATTAAATGATGTATTTATTTTGTAACAACTAAGTACTCCCTGTCATTTACTCGTGGCATATTTCGAAATTATTAAATTTTCCTAACTATATAAGCATCTTTTGTTTATATTGTGTTTCAGAAGTTTGTAATCATAAAAATGTAAGTTCATTTAGATTTATCTGTACTCCTAAAAGCAGAAACTGCTTTATTTATGTTTTGACTAAAGTTTGACACTTTTGGAATGAACATGGTTTAACTTTCGAGTTTTGTGTCAAAAACAACACTTCAGTAGACACTTCTTGTGAGCTTTTTCTAATACTGCTAATAAACTGCGCATTTTGTGTTAGTTTCCCCATATGGACCTTCATAGAAAACATCTCTTCAATTCTAGGAGATGAACAATGTAAGTTTTTATTGTTGTAATAAATCAGCATGTGCAATACACCTTGTGCAATGGTAGTGTGAAGGATTTTCACTTTGTTATTTAAGAGCCAAAGAAAATACAACAACCCTGAATCGTGGACAGCACGTATACAATCATTTGTTACATTGTTATTCATCAAACTTTTATTTAACGTTGACACTGTCCAAGCAGGACAGGTGTGTACTGAAATAGCAGTGACAAATGCTAGAAGAGTACAATATTAAAATACCAAACTCCAAGAATGATTTTTACGTAAAACTGGAAAGACTGACATTACAAGTATGATCAAACAGTGCCAGTTCAGTGTCCAACGGACATGTGACAAAGCAATCTGAGATCTTTTTATTTCCTTTCTTGTTTTCCCATCTGCCTCCTTAAATTCATTTTTGACTAATTACTATTGATAGTGTATGGTCGATAAGGCCTTAGCCACGTGTAAAGGCAAACTATTGATATATATGAGAATAATCTTCGTTGATCCATTATGGATTGTGGGACAACAGCTGACGTGAACTTCTTGGTAAAATAATTTACCAACAGCAGTGTGTATTGTACAAACTTATTTTATTTTATGAACTTGTATGTGCTACCAGTTTCGGCATTATATTGATGCCATCTTCAGGCCCCACTAGTCATAGTCGTAAAATCGCTATACACGGAAGGAGCCATGTAACTGGATCTGTGAATAAATTTGTCCTGCAACAGCTCTTGATGGCCATGCAACAGTCTGTGTCGCATGGCCACCAAGAGCTGTTGCAGGACAAATTGATTCACAGATCCAGTTACATGGCTCCTTCCGTGTATAGCGATTTTACGACTATGACGAGTGGGGCCTGAAGATGGCATCAATATAATACCAAAACTGGTAGCACATACAAGTTCATAAAATAAATTTCTACAATACGTACAGCTGTTGGTAAATTATTGCATCAAGGAGTATATCAGAATAATCTGCATTTTCTGAAAAGAGAAAGGTTGGCCCTCGGTCTAAAGAAATATAGCACCAGATCTAATTTTGTGCTTAGTTTTGCATATGTTATCAATTCCCTAATTTATTTTGACCATTTAATATCTTTTGTTATAGGGTGAAATCAGTAATTGTTCCTTGACTTAGACTATGTTGTCGACTTATAAACAAATATAAATTCTATACTAAGAGCCAGTCATGACAAAACTCTACCATCTGGTGAGCACAATGTATGAGACAGGCGAAATACCCTCAGACTTCAAGAAGAATATAATATAATTCCAATCCCAAAGAAAGCAGGTGTTGACAGATGTGACAATTACCGAACTATCAGTTTAATAAGTCACAGCTGCAAAATACTAACGCGAATTCTTTACAGACAAATGGAAAAACTGGTAGAAGCCGACCTCGGGGAAGATCAGTTTGGATTCCGTAGAAATGTTGGAACACGTGAGGCAATACTGACCTTACGACTTATCTTAGTAGAAAGATTAAGAAAAGGCAAACCTACGTTTCTAGCATTTGTAGATTTAGAGAAAGCTTTTGACAATGTTGACTGGAATACTCTTTCAAATTCTGAAGATGGCAGGGGTAAAATACAGGGAGCGAAAGGCTATTTACAATTTGTACAGAAACCAGATGGCAGTTATAAGAGTCGAGGGGCATGAAAGGGAAGCAGTGGTTGGGAAAGGAGGTTGTAGCCTCTCCCCGATGTTATTCAATCTGTATATTGAGCAAGCAGTGAAGGAAACAAAAGAAAAATTCGGAGTAGGTATTAAAATTCACGGAGAAGAAGTAAAAACTTTGAGGTTCGCCGATGACATTGTAATTCTGTCAGAGACAGCAAAGGACTTGGAAGAGCAGTTGAACGGAATGGACAGTGTCTTGAAAGGAGGATATAAGATGAACATCAACAAAAGCAAAACGATGATAATGGAATGTAGTCATATTAAGTCGGGTGATGCTGAAGGAATTAGATTAGGAAATGAGACACTTAAAGTAGTAAAGGAGTTTTGCTATTTAGGGAGCAAAATAACTGATGATGGTCGAAGTAGAGAGGATATAAAATGTAGACTGGCAATGGCAAGGAAAGCGTTTCTCAAGAAGAGAAATTTAACATTGAGTATAGATTTAGGTGTCAGGAAGTTGTCTCTGAAAGTATTTGTATGGAGTGTAGCCATGTATGGAAGTGAGACATGGACGATAACTAGTTTGGATAAGAAGAGAATAGAAGCTTTCGAAATGTGGTGCTACAGAAGAATGCTGAAGATTAGATGGGTAGGTCACATAAGTAATGATGAAGTAGTGAACAGAATTGGGAAGAAGAGGAGTTTGTGGCACACTTTGACTAGAAAAAGGGATCGGTTGGTAGGACATATTGTGAGACATCAAGGGATCACAAATTTAGCATTGGAGGGCAGTGTGGAGGGTAAAAATCATAGAGGGAGACCAAGAGATGAATACACTAAGCAGATTCAGAAGGAGGTAGGTTGCAGTAGGTACTGGGAGATGAAGAAGCTTGCACAGGATAGAGTAGCATGGAGAGCTGCATCAAACCAGTCTCAGGACTGAAGACCACAACAACTACTAATTATAAAACATTTGGAAGACAAACCACTGGCATTCCTAAAGTATTTTTTTGGCTCCATTTGAAAACCTGCTATCAAAGCCAGCCCTTATTTATTTCCAAAATAATTACCAGGTTTGTCAAAAGTATTGCTTGTATAACTATATCTGTTAATTTCATTATTTAAACAATGAAGTAGGGCTAGTAGAAGAAACTGTTAAAAAGAAAGAATTTAGATATATTCAGTTAATTGAATGAGTTATGTTTGAATTGTAATTTCTGTAACCTAAACATCGTACACTGTGTAGCTTCAGCTCCTATTATTGTGAGGATATATTAAGGCCCAATTTTTGGTCCAGAGACAGTTAGTCCACAGCTTTTTTTTTTTTACATAATGGCTGAGTACTTTTAGATGCTAATGTTAGAAATCTCATTTTTTTTGTCTACTTGGAGGTATTGTGCTGCCTCCATTACACAGAATGTCACTCATGTGCAATTTATCACTTTCACTGTTTTAGGGAACAAAACAATCTACAGAGATACTATGGTTCCACAGAGTTTTTAGTGTTTTTTGATTACATTAAATAGCCTATACAGAGTTGTCAGTTAAAAAACTTATTTTAGCTCTAATAACTACAGAATTAACCATTAAATTATTCTATATGTATGTGGAAATATATATTTATAAAAAATAGTTATCATACGAACAAGAAAGAGTGACTTTTCAGTTTCTCATTGAGAATTTTCCTCATTGCTTTCTGTGGTGCACAAAAATTTTAAGCTGCTCATTAAATCCATTGTGTTTTTTTGAAAGTTGTGTAATATCAGATCTATGTTTTCAAATGGGCGTCCTGTGTTTTGTTGCTGATTCGTTATGTCTGTTAACAGTTGTGTTCAATGTATCTAATTCAAAAATTCCTGCCAGTTGTAGGTTTTACATGTGCTTTTTCATATTCCTGAGTCTAGAATTTATCACTTTTATTGTTTAAGATGCAAACTAATGTCTGTTACTGAAGAAAGCTACTTTTTCACTATAACGTTCATATTTGGCAGTGGAACCACTGGAACAAATCATAAAGGCAAACATAATTTTTAGAAAAATGTAAAGGTGAATGGCAGAGCTGACAGAACAATACGTAGCAAGCACGAACAGCAGCTGAAGTACACCACTATTTGGATTTAAGACATACGACAAACCACCCCTTTTTCCCGCCGTAACTGCTAATGCGATGTGCAGGCTAATCTGACAGGGTTGCTTATCTTTCGTTAATGCATACATCCTCATTGATGAGACCTGCAGGACGTAATGAACGAATAAGTTAGTTTTCTTGTTCTCTAAATCACACCAAAACTTTTAGGAAAACTGGATGTATGGATAACAGCTTTTAGTGCTGCCCTACATGTCAGTGATGTGTGAACTTGCATTTCTGTACAAAAAAAATCACTTTTTTGGTTGGTTGTCTGAATAAAGGTTGCAGTGTATTCTTAACATGTCTCATGTTGGATTTCATGGGAATAAGTGATTCCATGCACTGTAACACTTGTAAGAATTCTCGAATTTATGTGACTATAAACAGAATGGTATTTTATTGTAATTGTTTTCTGAATTCACTGTATTTTTATCTAAAATTTTAACCCCATGTTTTATGATGGGTAATAAAATAGCTGTTGGCTATCCAGTGTGACAAACAGGTTAGCTGTGTGGGTGTACCAACAGCAGCAGTGTCAGTTGGACTGATGCTCGTACATTTGATAGTTATATTGGAATGTGTGATTTAATTACATTGACCACCTGTAACAGTATGTAATCGTGGAATTGGAATTAAGTAAATTGTGAGATGGCTTTAGTTCAGTGTACTGTTTGATTCTTGTATCATTAGTGTATATAAATCATTGATATTGTACAACCATTTCGGCTAGTTCTAACAACTTTCGCTTTATTTCCATTCCCATTTTTCCAACATCACCATTTTTTAGCAGCTTCCCACAGGTTTTAACGTTGTTAACGTTATTATTTCTTCGTCAGACAATTGTTAACCTAACTTTCATAATCTGCCACGACATAACCACTCCTTTTAATACATTTACACAGTTTTTTCGAAATTTTCCCCTAATTTCTCCACCCTGTAACGTGTTTTGGAGGCAACACAACCACCTAACCTTTGTGCACATCATTGTTTACCAACCTAAGTTCACCACAGGGTCAGCTTTAACCAACACTTTTTAGACTTTCCACACCAGAACGCCCAGTTGCTTTCTAGTTCACCTTCATCTCTCCCCATATATTTTTATTTTCATTTCAGCCTCATGTTACACTTTCCACCTTCTAAATACCATGTCACCTTCACAACATCCCCACAGCAAAGGTAAGTCTTTCCGCTCCCGGGATTGGAATGACTCCTTACCCTCTCCTTCAAAACCCACATCCTTTCGTCTTTCCCTCTCCTTCCCCCTTTCCTGATGAAGCAACCGTTGGTTGCGAAAGCTTGAATTTTGTGTGTATGTTTCTGTGTGTTTGTGTGTCTATCAACATGCCAGCGCTTTCGTTTGGTAAGTTACATCATCTTTGTTTTTAGTTATAATTTTCCCACTTGGAATGTCTCTCTCTCTCTCTCTCTCTCTCTCTCTCTCTCTCTCTCTCTCTCTCTCTCTCTCTCTCTCTCTCGGGAAATATACTATATATAGTACTGTTAGACAAAATCTAGAGCTGCAGTAAAAACTATTATGACTGATGCTGACCACCTTTCTGTCCTGTGTCGTATATGTCAGAAGTAAGTTTGGTGGAGAATGTTTGGAACAATATTTCCTGTCACACTAAGGGCATGTCACATTCGTGTTTCCACATCTCGTAGAGTCTCTCAGTGGAGCTGACGAGAGTATTGAGAACTCCAGTCGACTGTTCAGAGTGTTCACATAAGCTACTAAATGCAGATGTGCCTCGACGTAGAAAAGGAATGAGCGCGTGTGGACCGAAGTTCCAGCATTAAAAAGCTGCAGTAGCCAGTCACATGACTGACACTGAACAACAGTGCGTGAATGGCCGGTCGCTCTGTTATGCTCTATAAGGTTTCAGAGTGAGCTAGTACTGCCGACCCAAAGCCCGGAACAAATGACGCTGTGACTTCTCTTTGAAGTCACTCCCTACTCACCTAGTTTGTCAGTTAGAACTGGTACACATTCCACGGCATACGACCAGTAAGATTGTAATTGGTCTTCAAAAAATAAAATGTTGGAGCAAATTAATCATTTTAAACATAAGGCGCTACATCACATAGGAATACATCCACAATGTTAATGAAATATTAAATTAATTTCCATATGTGGAACAACTGTAAAAAAATTTCAGAAGAAAGCTGGGAAACAGATGTAGCTGCAGATTTACAGAAAGAAACCACTGAATATAGTAAAGTATAGAAAAGGTCAGTAGTCGTCCTTCCTGTTCTAAACCTCAACTGTTTTCACATCATGTCTGTGGAGCCCCCTTCCCACGTACAAGTGATCTTTGTGTGAGATTTGAATGACATCCAAGGTGGACACCAGTTCACTTGTAAATAGTTCTCTCCCTAACTCCTGTTAAATAAACTTTCATTTCCATTCCTGTTCAACACGTTATTATGCTGGAGTAATTACCTGTATGATTCTGCTTGACTGGTTCCTATAATCTTACACATTCACATCAGTTCAAAAATGGTTCAAATGGCTCTGAGCACTATGGGACTCAACTGCTGAGGTCATTAGTCCCCTAGAACTTATAACTAGTTAAACCTAACTAACCTAAGGACATCACAAACATCCATGCCCGAGGCAGGATTCGAACCTGCGACCGTAGCGGTCTTGCGGTTCCAGACTGCAGCGCCTTTAACCGCACGGCCACTTCGGCCGGCTTCACATCAGTGTAGGCATTTATATCAGTACGTATAAATCCAAAATTCCCATCATAGTGATCTGTGTTCTGGCAGTGAGACACACAGCAATGCCGTTACATTTTGTCCGTCACTTCTTGTCCCACTTGAAAACCGTGTTGATCTCAATTTTTTCTACTCGTAACTGACACTTCTGTTTTATCCCTGTTGTTGGTTAAACTCTGCTCATAGTATTCATTTAAACTTAATTGGTCAATGAAATTTATGAGTGTAATATCACCTAGCCTGTATTAGCAACAATTCTACAAAGTAATTTTTATTTGCAGTATCAAAATTAAGTTACAAAACATAGTATAATGGTTACACAAAATGCTGTTAATACAGTTTACTGCTGCAAAAATGGTTAGATTTGTTCACAACCAAAAAGAGATAATTGACAAACACTGAATTGTTTTGTGAACAAATGATGACCAACTGAAACCCTCAGCTGCCGACAGGTGTTGTTGATATACCTCGATGTGGACAGCTGAAAATGTGTGCCCCGACCGGGACGCAAATCCGGGATCTCCTGCTTACATGGCAGACGCTCCTCTCTGAGCTGCCGAGGACACAGATGAATAGCGCGACTGCAGAAGAAAGCTGGGAGACAGGTGCAGCTGCAAATTTACAGAAAGAAAGCAGGAGATCCCGGGTTCGAGTCCCGGTCGGGGCACACATGTTCAGCTGTCCACATCGAGGTATATCAACAACACCTGTTGGCAGCTGAGGTTTTCAGTTAGTCATCATTTATTCCAGGGAAAAGCTGCACTGTCATCTACAGTATCTGTTCTTTCGAGAACGGTTACTGTCTTCATGTATATAGTTTGTGAACAGTCGAATGACACAAAATTAGAAACTGCCAAAACACTGTAATTCATAACTTAATTGAAACTTTACCAGTGTTGAGCTACATTTTTCATTATTTAACACAGGTGCTCATCAGATCCAACTACACCAATATTATTAGGCTGACCAGAGATCCTGCTGCCCCGAGAAAATCATTTGGGATACAATTGTCCTGGTTTTTAACCGAGAAACAAAATGAGTGCAATAATTTATTTCTCACTCGAGCATTCGTGAAAACGAGTTTCCTACTAGTAGAACATTATAGAAATGTATATTTTCACAATATATAGGCCTACCACATTTAACCAGTCTTATGCCTGAAGATAGAGTAAGAGATGCTCAAAACAAAAGTGGATTCTACCTACCCTCATCTCTAACTTACTGATCGTCCACTTTATGATCTTCAAAAACAAGTAAAAGCAAACTCAAAGGAGATCAATTAAACTATTTGTTGTCATGGAACTGCAGCCATATGGAAGTTAATATTGAGTGATGCACTGTGTGTTAGCAGTGCTTTTCGAATATCATTTAGCACGTCCGCACGCTCGCCTCGACCGTCCGTTAAATTTTTGTAAGAAGTACATAAGGTAAACATAACCGTAGTACTGAAGTTACGTATAAACCCAAGTGTCCCGGATTTCTCTTAGAAAACTGATTACCCTAAATATTACTGGAGATGGAAAATGCACTAACAGCACTGCAGCAGAACCGAGCCTCGGCTACAGAAGTGAGGCACAGGCGGGACGTCCCGGGCAGTGCCGGTCCACCCGTATGGCTGTCTAGGAATAAATAACCCAAATGAAGGAACACGTACACCGTGTGGGTAGACCGAGGTCCCAGCAAACGCTCAAAATTATAAATGCCCTGGAAGAAGTGTTGAGGAGTCATACCACCCTGAGTGCAGTAGAAGACAATTTGCGTAATACATGAAACAAACTAGGGCAATCACCACAGCCGCCGATACGTCACCTGCCACTGCCGCCCGAGCACCACGCAGCGGCCACAGCCGACCTGCGGCATCGGTGGCTCCCCGCAGTCCAAACGTCGGCACTTGTCGTACAGGAAAATACCCCGTGTGTAAGTCTAGTATGTATGGCTGCTCTGATCTGAACTTGATGTGAGACAATAGACTAATCTGCGTTGTGGGGTGGATGCGATATTTTTTATATTCCAATTTTAACTTGCATGTTGGTTTTGGCACGTGTACAGAGCAGCAAATAGTGACACCTTTCCATTAACAATAATTTACTTTTCAATTCCTAAAAATTTCGCCAGACTGTTTAAAGAAATTGTGAGACAAGTCTCATCCAGTGCCCATCCTTCGACAATTTTGAATTTAAGCCAAGAATAACTTGCAAGGAATTCTATGATACCTTTCAAAGAATTACAATTACAGATGCAGTTCTCGACACAAGGAATAACTGTAAATTAGTGAAATATTCGTAAACGTAATAAAATGTCTGATGCAGCTTTCCACAAGTGTGCAATTTTAAAGCTTTTAGTGCATTTCTGATCTCCAGTAATATTGATATACTTGAGCCCCAATAGTACCTCTGTTAAATAATGAGAAATGCAGAGAGAGTTGTATTCGACTATGGTCAAGTTGCAGTTTAAGGTATGAATTACTGCACATTTCTGTAGTTATCAACTTTGTTACTTTGCTCTTTTTGGCATTTGTGAACAAATCCAAACCTTTTTGCAGCAGTATATATTGTTTTAACAACATTTTATTTAACAGTTATACAATCTTTTGTAAGTTAAACTTTTCATAATATAACTTTTGTTGAATAACTTCTACTTGTGACCAATGTTGGCTAAGTGCCGAAACTACGTACTCATTCATTTTGTCGAGCAACTACCTTTAAATGAATATTATGAGCAAAGTATCACTAACAGGTAAGAAACTGAAAATGTCTATTAGCCATGAATGGAAATCACTAAGACAGGATTGTCATTTCATGTCTCACATGAAAACTGACACACATTAATGGTGTTGCAGTTGTCACTGTCATCATACAAATGACTAGGATGGGAATTTAGTATTTTTTTGTACTGATGTAAGTGTGCAAACTTGTTACTCTGATTATTAATGACTTTAGATGTTAAAGTTTCAGAAATAGTTTAAGATTTATTCCACAAGTCTACACAGAAGGTCCAGGTGAGAGATGAGGTAGGAGCTCTTGTGAACAAAGATTAGTCAACGAACGGAGAGACTCAGCAGTCTACAGCGTGGGCCTTAACACTGTAGCTGGAAGCTCTTCCAGGAGAGCTGAGTAACAGTGCCGACTGTGTAGCGAGCTCATCTCCAGCATTCAGCATTCCTTCTAAGCCCATAATGTTTTAACTGAAACCTTTATTCATTAATAAAATAAGTAGTTGATACAATTTGTCTCTCACCAGCCACTTCAGGATTTACTAGACTCCATCCCCTTAACAATTCATTTCCATTCAATTAACACAACAGAAAGACTATTGCCCAGTTAATAACTCTTCATGACCTATCTCTATTGAGATGATGATGATGATCTTGTTGTCTTCAGTCATGAGACTGGTTTGATGCAGCTCTCCATGCTACTCTATCCTGTGCAAGCTGCTTCATCTCCCAGTACTTACTGCAACCTACATCCTTCTGAATCTGCTTAGTGTATTCATCTCTTGGTCTCCCTCTACGATTTTTACCCTCCACGCTGCCCTCCAATACCAAATTGGTGATCCCTCGATGTCAAAGAACGTGTCCTACCAACCGATCCCTTCTTCATGTCAAATTGTGCCACAAACTCCTCTTCTCCCCAATTCTATTCAATACCTCCTCATTAGTTATGTGATCTACCCATCTAATCTTCAGCATTCTTCTGTAGCACCACATTTCGAAAGCTTCTATTCTCTTCTTATCCAAACTAGTTATCGTCCATGTCTCACTTCCATACATGGCTACACTCCATACAAATACTTTCAGAAACGACTTCCTGACACTTAAATCTATACTCGATGTTAACAAATTTCTCTTCTTCAGAAACGCTTTCCTTGCCATTGCCAGTCTACATTTTATATCCTCTCTACTTCGACCATCGTTAGTTATTTTGCCCCCCAAATAGCAAAACTCCTTTACTACTTCAAGTGTCTCATTTCCTAATCTAATTCCGTCAGCATCACCCGACTTAATTCGACTACATTCCATTATCCTCGTTTTGTTTTTGTTGATGTTCATCTTATATCCTCCTTTCAAGGCACTGTCCATTCCGTTCAACTGCTCTTCCAAGTCCTTTGCTGTCTCTGAGAGAATTACAATGTCATCGGCAAACCTCAACATTTTTGTTTCTTTTCCATGGACTTTAATACCTACACCGAATTTTTCTTTTGTTTCCTTTACTGCTTGCTCAATATACAGATTAAATAACATCGGGGAGAGGCTACAACCCTGTCTCACTCCCTTCCCAACCACTGCTTCTCTTTCGTGGCCCTCGACTCGTACAACTGCCATCTGGTTTCTGTACAAATTGTAAATAGCCTTTCGCTCCCTGTGTTTTACCCCTGCCACCTTCAGAATTTGAAAGAGAGTATTCCAGTCAACATTGTCAAAAGCTTTCTCTAATGCTAGAAATGTAGGTTTGCCTTTCCTTAATCTATTTTCTAAGATAAGTCGTAGGGTCAGTATTGCCTCACGTGTTCCAACATTTCTGCGGAATCCAAACAGATCTTCGCCGAGTTCGGCTTCTACCAGTTTTTCCATTCGACTGTAAAGAATTCGCGTTAGTATTTTGCAGCCGTGACTTATTAAACTGATAGTTCGGTAATTTTCACATCTGTCAGCACCTGCTTTCTTTGGGATTGGAATTATTATATTCTTCTTGAAGTCTGAGGGTATTTCGCCTGTTTCTTACATCTTGCTCACCAGATGGTAGAGTTTTGTCGGGACTGGCTCTCCCAAGGCCGTCAGTAGTTCCAATGGAATGTTGTCTACTCCCGGGGCCTTGTTTCGACTCAGGTCTTTCAGTGCTCTGTCAAACTCTTCATGCAGTATCGTATCTCCCATTTCATCTTCATCTACATCCTCTTCCATTTCCATAATATTGTCCTCAAGTACTTAGCCCTTGTATAGACCCTCTATATACTCCTTCCACCTTTCTGCTTTCCCTTCTTTGCCTAGAACTGGGTTTCCATCTGAGCTTTTGATATTCATACAAGTGGCTCTCTTTTCTCCAAAGGTCTCTTTAATTTTCCTGTAGGCGGTATCTATCTTACCCCTAGTGAGACAAGCCTCTACATCCTTACATTTGTCCTCTAGCCATGCCTGCTTAGCCATTTTGCACTTCCTGTCGATCTCATTTTTGAGATGTTTGTATTCCTTTTTGCTTGCTTCATTTACTGCATTTTTATATTTTCTCCTTTCATCAATTAAATTCAATATTTCTTCTGTTACCCAAGGATTTCTACTTGCCCTCGTCTTTTTACCTACTTGATCCTCTGCTGCCTTCACTACTTCATCCCTCAGAGCTACCCATTCTTCTTCTACTGTATTTCTTTCTCCCATTCTTATCAATTGTTCTCTTATGCTCTCCCTGAAACTCTGTACAAACTCTGGTTTAGTCAGTTTATCCAGGTCCCATCTCCTTAAATTCCCACCTTTTTGCAGTTTCTTCAGTTTTAATCTGCAGTTCATAACCAATATATTGTGGTCAGAGTCCACATCTGCCCCTGGAAATGTCTTACAATTTAATACCTGGTTCCTAAATCTCTGTCTTACCATTATATAATCTATCTGATACCTTCTAGTATCTCCAGGATTCTTCCATGTATACAACCTTTTTTTATGATTCTTGAACCAAGTGTTAGCTATGATTAAATTATGCTCTGTGCAAAATTCTACAAGGCGGCTTCCTCTTACATTTCTCTCCTCCAACCCATAATCATCCACTATGTTTCCTTCTCTCCCTTTTCCTACACTCGAATTCCAGTCACCCATGACTATTAAATTTTCGTCTCCTTTGACTACCTGAATAATTTTTTTTATCTCATAATACATTTCATCAATTTCTTTATCATCTGCAGAGCTAGTTGGCATATAAACTTGTACTACTGTAGTAGGTGTGGGCTTCATGTCTATCTTGGCCACAATAATGCGTTCACTATGCTGTTTGTAGTAGCTTACCCGCACTGCTATTTTTTTTATTCATTATTAAACCTACTCCTGCATTACCCCTATTTGATTTTGTATTTATAACGCTGTGTTCACCTGATTGAGAAAACACAAAAACTCCCAGTTCCATACACGGATGTCTCCCAATACGTAATACCAAAGAATAACCAGCACACAGTGTCTATTAGAGTTATGAGTCAATTGTTGGCAACCAGTTGCACACTGCCAATATATTTTATTAGCTCAGTTAATAGTCCAGGCAAGAAAATGTGTACCATACACTGATGCAGATGTTTAAGATTTTTCTGCAATCTGATAGAATCCTACAGGTAACTACTCAGGGCATAGTAATGGTGTGGGACAGGGAAATGGAAATAAAAGTTCAGTGGAGAGTGGTTACGGAGAGAACTATTTACAAGTTACAGTAGTATAACTTCTGATTCAAAGCATACCAAAAGACCACTAATTTGTGGGAATGACACTCCATGGAGATAATCTGAAAGCAGCCAAGACTAAAAAGGACAATCCTCTGACTATTTCTATGCTGGACTGTAACTGGTTTCCTTTTCTGCATTGGGTACTAATAGTGTTAATGGGGTACATTGAGAGAGTTCACAGAAGAACAGCACGTTTTGTATTATCACAAAATAGGGGAGCGTGTCACAGACATTACACAGGATTTGGGATGGACACTGTAAAAACAAGGCATTTTTTGTTGCAGCAGTATCTTCTCACAAAATTTCAATCACCAGCTTTCTTCTTGTCCGAAAACGAAAATATTTTGTCGCAAACCTACACAGGAAGAAACTATCACAATAAAATAAGCAAACTTAGAACTCGCATAGAAAGATAGGCGTTAATTTTTTCTGTGCACTGTTGGAGAGCGGAGTAAGTTAAGTGTCATTTGCAGAGCACCCATGTAGATACAGATTTATAAGATACAAGCATTGCATTATTTATGTAGTTTAAATACTCACATTTAACATCCAAATAAATGTTTATTTTCCAAAACTGAAGATTTGAAAAAGCGCCACTAATTGCTCCAATCAAACAAGAGTAAAGAGATTTGGCGCAGTGCTTAATCTGAAGGCCACTCCCATTTGTAAGACCTATTGTTATGCATGTGCGGCATTTGTTCCACATTCACATCTCTTTCTGAATTCCTACCAAATTACTAAATTTAGAAATTTATGGCTGTAGAGGTATCAAACAATTACATTCTTTTGCCATATCTAAATGAGTGGTGACTATTCTTAGCTTGAACATTTTTTACTTCTACTGCTTCGTTTCATGTGTGTTACTGCTCTGTGATAAATCCACAAGGTTTAAACATCAGCAGTTTGTTGTCGGTCTTGTGTTGATGTGGCTTACAGAAGTAGAATTGTCAATACTGTCCGGCTGTTTAAACCGTTCATTCCCATGAAGCCTTAAGTGACAACAGTCTCGAAGCAATAGACATAATGACCCGAGTCAGACAACTCACCGTTTCAATAATATTCACGTTGTGTGCAGTTAGTAAGCAAGTATCTGTCCCAATACATACTCAAGTACTTGTTGTTGTTGTGGTCTTCAGTCCTGAGACTGGTTTGATGCAGCTCTCCATGCTACTCTATCCTGTGCAAGCTTCATCATCTCACAGTACTTACTGCAACCTACATCCTTCTGAATCTGCTTAGTGTATTCATATCTTGGTCTCCCTCTACGATTTTTACCCTCCATGCTCCCTCCAATGCTAAATTTGTGATCCCTTGATGCTTCAGAACATGTCCTACCAACCGATCCCTTCTTCTGGTCAAGTTGTGCCACAAATTCCTCTTCTCCCCAATTCTATTCAGTACCTCCTGATTAGTTATGTGATCTACCCATCTAATCTTCAGCATTCTTCTGTAGCACCACATTTCGAAAGCTTCTATTCTCTTCTTGTCTAAACTATTTATCGTCCACGTTTCACTTCCATATATGGCTACACTCCGTACAAACACTTTCAGAAACGACTTCCTGACACTTGAATCTATACTCGATGTTAACTAATTTCTCTTCTTCAGAAACGCTTTCTTTGCGATAGCCAGTCTACATTTTATATCGTCTTTACTTTGACCATCATCAGTTATTTTGCTCCCCAAAAACCAAAACTCAGTTACTACCTTAAGTGACTAATTTCTTAATCTTAATTCCTTCAGCATCACCAGATTTAATTCCACTAAATTCCATTATCCTCGTTTTGCTTTTGTTGATGTTCATCTTATACCCTCCTTTCAAGACACTGTCCATTCTGTTCAACTGCTCTTCCAAGTCCTTTGCTGTCTCTGACAGAATTACAAAGTCATCAGCAAACCTCAAAGTTTTTATTTCTCTTCCATGGATTTTAATACCTACTCTGAATTTTTCTTTTGTTTCCTTTACTGCTTGCTCAATATACAGATTGAATAACATCGGGGAGAGGCTACAACCCTGTCTCACTCCCTTCCCAACCACTGCTTCCCTTTCCTACCCGTCGACTGATATAACTGCCATCTGCTTTCTGTACAAATTGTAAATAGCCTTTCGCTCCCTGTATTTTGCCCCTGCCACCTTTAGGATTTGAAAGAGAGTATTCCAGTCAACATTGTCAAATGCTGTCTCTAAGCCTACAAATGCTAGAAATGTAGGTTTGCCTTTCCTTAATCATTCTTCTAAGATAAGCCGTAAGGTCAGTATTGCCTCACGTGTTCCAACATTTCTACGGAATCCAAACTGATCTTCCCCGAGGTCGGCTTCTACCAGCTTTTCCATTCGTCTGTAAAGTCCTTGAGGGAAAAAATTGTTTACCCCCAAAAGACTCAGTTGCACAGATTCTCCCATTAGGAAATGGACACACCTGCCCTGCCAGTGTGGCAAGTGAAGAAACCGCTACCCGGTGCCACCGTATTTCACATCTCGACGGCACGTCGTGCCCGCTGTATCTCTGCTTTGACAACTGCCAGCACTGGCTACAAATATGACACTGCAGTTCCTTTTCTAACCTGTACACCGCACTCTCAGCACCAGTCTCCCCATCTTACACGCGAAGCTGGCTTGACCTTCAAACCGATACATCGGTCTCTCGTACCCGTCACTCGTTGCGAACATCGACTGTCTCTGCACTGCGAGAAACGAAAATCTTTCAGAGTCTTCATTTTAATGTGTGCCATATGTAAAGTAACATTCAACAATTAGCTCAACTTTGTCATTTTAGTGATAAAGTATATTGCTCGGAAGGCAGTGTGAAATATTGTGCCTATTAACGTTTTGCTTTCAGTTGTTTTCTTTCGGATTTTCTTATTTTATAGCATTGTATTATGTGCAAGAAACTTATTTTTGGCTATAGCACGGAGTGACTTTCTAAGACAAATAAGACTTCTTCAGTTTATCCAAATTTTGAAGCTCAGGTGCAAATCTGTTACGATGTAGGTGAAGTGGAACACTGGAATGATGACATTTTTGACAATTCCGATTTTGTGGTGGCTGATGGTCACCACGAAACACAGGGATACTAACAGAGAAAAGGGTTTGTTGGTAAAAGGGGCTGTTGTGACCTGAAACTTCGTGGCAGATTAACACAGGTTGTCGGTCCAGTGCTAACTCGGAACCACTATCAATATCAGAAACAAAACCACCACCATCAGCTGATTCAGCGCAGCCGTCACCAGTGGCAGAAAAACCAGCGTCGACTGAAGCGAGACAGTCCTCATCAACAGCAACAGTAGGCATAGTCACAACATTAGCTGACAATGCACCATCGGTCATGGCAGAACCACTGCCGCCACCACCACCACCACCAGCAGCAGATGAATCAGCATCATCACTAACCCCAGTAACAAGACCAAATACTAACAGGGTGAGTAAACGGAAAACAGTGCTTCCCTCCCATCTAAAAGATTTTTTAGTGGTAGGTCGAAGGGGGAGGAAGATCTCGAGGTAAACAGACTCGGGCACAGATTAGACAATTTTAACGTCCTTCACTGGAATGTACAGTGTTTATCTGACAAGCTGGAAGTAGTGGAAGGTGTCATAGAGACTTATCACTTAGACGCAGTCTGCCTCGTAGAACACTGGTTAAAGCGGGATGAAATAGATCTATACTGCCCTGAGGGCTACACCCTAGCTGACAAATATTGTAGAGCTAATAGAAATCATGGTGGGTGTGTTATATTTCTAAAAAAAGGGATTAAATATGAACCGATAGCAAAAGTTGAAGCCTTCTCTCTAGAAATGTTATGTGAAATTGCAGCTGTTAGGTTAACAGATTTAAATTTAATAGTTGTAGCTTTGAACTCAAATAAGACTGGAGGCAATTCAACAGACGATTTTGTTAACAAGTTAGTGTCTTTATGTGAGACAGTCTGTAAGTGTGAGTGTAGGATACTAATCTGTGGAGATTTCAATTTGAATTTTCAGTTGTCCACTATCTATAACTCATATGTAAATAATTTATTAAATTATTTTGGTCTTTATATTACAACCACTGAAATAACAAGGCCACATTGTAAAGGTACCGGTACCTGTATTGACAATATAGTTGTATCAAATGAGTTAATGCATCTCCAGTCAGAGGTAATTAAGGTCGACTGATTGATTGATTGAAATCAATCGATCGACCTTTGCCTGATGTGGTAAAGGGCTGTACTGACTGAGCCAACTGGCAACTCCTGACCTGTGCTCCTCACAGATTTACTTCCGCCAGCATCTCGTCTCCTACCTTCCCAACTTCCGGCAGAGCCAGTTTGTCAGTTGTCTGGATTCAGGAGTACTACTCTTGCATTTGTCTCGAGAGAGCTTCTGTGAAGTTTGGAAGGCAGGAGACGAGGTACTGGCAGACGTAAAGGCAAAGGTCTCTAGTTCGAGTCTCGGTCTGGCACACACTTAATCTGACACGAAGTTTCTCCACTGCAGAGAGTGATAATTTCATTCTGGTAGGACCAGTTCCACAGATAATTACTCTTAGCAGGGACAGTCTTTCATAGCAAAAATAATTTGAAGTGAAAACATTCAGAACTGTTTTGTAAGAGCAAGAAAAAACGCAACACAACATTTTTCAAAGGAGGAACGCTTGGACTACAAGGAAAAGTTGAATTTTGGTACAGATGCCATCCAGATCTCAAATATAGAGGAATCATCCAAAGACACGTATGTAAACCAACTGACAGAATGGAAAAGAGTAAGTGTATGAGGTACTGTGCATAATAGGAAAGGAAATTGGCAAATAAATGCACCAACCGAGGTCAGACAATTTGTCTGGAATGTAGTAAAAAGATGGGTGTCCACTGTGCAAAAGTTGTGCCAATTAAAACCTTCAGATAATTTGATTTTACTTACATTTACACTTTCTGCATTCTTTCATTTAATTCTACACCTACATGTATACTTGGCAAACCACCATGAGGTGCATTGCAGAGGGTACGTCCCAATGTACCAGTTACTGGGTTTCTTCACTCTATTGATGCATGGAGTGCAGGAAGAATGATTCAGTGCCTTTGTGCACACAGTAATTTTTCTGATCTTATTTTCATGATCCATGTGTGAGTGATACATAGTGGATTGCAGTATATTAAGTCATTTCAAGACTCGTACTAAGTGATTACACTCACAGTGATTCATATACATGTCGATTAATGTGAACAACGAAGTCTTTATACAGGGTTGCCACAACTTTCCCGAAGTGAAATTCCCTGATTTCTAGAGAAGTTGTTGTGTTTTTCCCTGACATATTCTGAGATCTCAAGGGTAACTAAAGACATAAGTTGAGAAAAAAGTAAGCACTTCTGTATTTCTCTCCTATCTGAGCAAAAATCTGAAGTACTAACATGTACATCTTTTGTAACGAACTGTTTTTAGATGCAGAAAGCAACCCAAATGGTATGTGTGTTGCATTAAGACCATTTATTTTATTTCAATAAAACATTTGGCAACAAAAATACACATTTCCTTCGAGTCACATGACAAGAGTTAAAATACCTTCACTGATTTCAAAAATAATCTCAGAAAAATGTAGGCCTTTAGAAAGAAGGGTGAAGGGGGGAAGAGGTGTGTAAATCAACAGTACAGGGTGCTCGCCGAAAAGATGTCGGTTGTACTATATTTGTTGTTATCAGGTATCACCACAGTGTCATGTCTTACTTTATAGGTATCGTGTAATCTTTCTTAGAGATACCTGACTACATAGCATACAAACCACCAGCAACTGCCACAGTTTTCTCATCGTTCATACTTTCTAATACATTAAACTACTTTCGTGGTGGCAAAATATATTAGAATTAAAAAAAGGCTATAAAACACTGCACCGTACAATGTACTTGCTGTGAGACGGTCGAAATCTGTCGTGTGGGGCCTCTCACCCACCGAGGAGCCCCAGTCCTAGGTCCACGGATAAACCACAAAAATCTGCCCCACTACACCACACCAAGTCCCGTGGCTACGTCGGCGGGACTAGATCCGACGGCCAGGGCTCGCACGTCGGTGGGAGATGACACGCTTCGTATCGGCTGGCCCGATCCGTGAGAGATGACCAACAGAAATGGCCCGCGCTTTTGGCCCGTCCCGGAAGTCCACTGGTCGGACCAGCTATTCACTCGGATACCGTGTCGACGAAATGAGACCGCAGTGACCAGTCCGTGCAACAGATAGCGTGCGCAAAGACTCTGAGAGTCGGTACTGGTGGGGACAGGTAGCAACTGACTGCGAAGATAATCACCGAGGTGCAGGCAGGCACGTAGCAAGGACAACCGCACACTCTCAACTAAATTTCCAGCCGTATTCCTCGTCAGAAAACGAGAGCGCACACACAATCACTCGGAGAACTCGTGCACACGTGACCACCACCTCCGGCCGCCGTGTCGACGGTCTCCGAGAATCGGATCCGAACGAACCACTGCTCACGCCTGCCTGCCTCTCGTTAGCAGCTGCTGGGTTGGCAGCACTGACTGCCTCCTGAGGGAAGTAGTAGGAGGGGGGAGGAAGGGGAGAAGCAGTAAGAGTGAGGGGGTACGGAAGAGGCATGCCATCCCACTAAACAAACCATTTCATCTACTGAGACAGAGGCGAGAGGTCTATTCCCCCCGACACATTTGAAATTCCTGATTTCCAGAACTTGTGGCAAACCTGTTATAAGTGCTAAATAGCATTTCATCTGCTCTTAATAGTTTACTATTCAACTAATGTATCAGCTTATGTACTTATCTGATAAAAGTACCGGGTGATCAAAAAGTCAGTATAAATTTGAAAACTGAATAAATCACGGAATAATGTAGATAGAGAGGCACAAATTGACACATATGCTTGGAATGACATGGGGTTTTATTAGAACCAAAAAAATACAAAAGTTCAAAAAATGTCCGATAGATGGCTCTTCGTCTGATCAGAATAGCAATAGTTAGCATATAACAAAGTAAGACAAAGCAAAGATGATCTTTACAGGAAATGCTCAATATGTCCACCATCATTCCTCAACAATAGCTGTAATCGAGGAATAATGTTGTGAACAGCAGTGTAAAGCATGTCCGGAGTTACGGTGAGGCATTGGCGTCAGATGTTGTCTTTCAGCGTCCCTAGAGATGTCGGTCGAACACGATACACTTGCGACTTCAGGTAACCCCGAAGCCAATAGTCACAAGGACAGATGTCTGGGGACCTGGGAGGCCGAGCGTGACGAAAGTGGCGGCTGAATGCGCGATCGTCACCAAACGACGCACGCAAGAGATCTTTCGCGCGTCTAGCAGTATGGGGTGGAGCGCCATCCTGCATAAACATCGTACGTTCCAACAGGTGTTTATCAGCCAGGCTGGGGATGACGCGACTCTGTAACATATCGGCGTACCTCTCACCCGTCACGGTAGCAGTTTTGCTGTCCAGCGCCATCTCTCGGACATTTTGTGACCTTTGTTTTTTTTTTTTTTTTTTTTTGTTTTAACGAAACCCCATGTCATTCCAAGCATGTGTGTCAACTTTAACCTCTCTATCTACATTATTGATCACCCGGTATTAAGAGGATTGTGAGATGACTCATCTTTCTACTTACACACATTTAAGAGATGTTTTGCACGAGTGTTAAAATTGCATTCAGTTCATATGGTCCTTACTTCGATAGACCTGTCAGATTCAGTGATATTAGGGATGTCTTCGAGTGCGTAATGTGATGCTGCAGTGTCTGCAGTTCACAGAAAAATTTAAACATTCATATTCACTCACTTCGAAGATTTGCTAGAGCGCCAGGTCCTGCTCGTGTCGGAACCTTACGAGCAATCGAACATTGATTTCTGCACTACGATTTGCAGTCTTACAATCGTATCGTTATAACAGCTCTGGAATTTGGCATGTTATCTTCATTATGCTAGTTGTCAAAATGTATTTAGTATGTTAAGCAAGTTGGCAAACTGATTCACATTTCACAATTATTTCTGTCCGGTGTTTGAGAATAATTTTCATGACGTCTGTAACTTCCAGTAACTGAACTGTTTGTGGCTGGCCATTACTCATCTCTCGATATCGAATATAATGATCGATTGAAGAATGTGTTATGTCCAATCTGTCGATTAACCTTCCAGCGACAGTCACAATATCCCACGACAGTACGCTTTGTCAGCCGTATTTACATTTACTGTTACAAAATTAGATCAACAAACCAGGCAGCCTGGGGCATTGTCAGTAACCTGGCGTAATTCCAGTAGATTAGTGTCCTATATGCTGAAGTTTGCAGCAACTTGTAGCGGGGCTTTGAATTTCACCGCGCTACACTCGTTCCCTCAGATAAAAAATATCTCGTCGCAGCGGTATGAGCGCTCGACGGCAGAGAAAATACCAAAATTGTTAACTTTTTTTGTTTTTTTATTCCGTTTTCAATTGTCTCTTGATAGCCGTAGCTTAAGGCAGGCGTGATCGGATGCTGACGTAAAAACTTAATGGCTAATCTTGATCTGATTGTAATGTGTAGATATTGTGGAAGTTATTAAGAAATTCGTTGGATGGAAGTAGCAAAGTGAATTAAATTGCATACAGTATCAAGATGATTTTAATTGGTATAAATTAGTGGTCCCTGGACTATTGCAAGATTTCGGAGCAGATTTTTTCACGCTGAAATGAAGGAGATTTTTGAAGACGTGGACGCCGCCCTAAAGAAGATAAGTTAATCTGGTAAAGGATGATCTCTCGTCTACGCCACTTCCCCCTGTCCGTTACATTCTGTTATTCTCTGTTTCTTTTCAATAACTTTTGTAGTGAAAATTGGTTTAACTTTTGCTCAAAAACGACACATCCGAAAATTGCGTCCAGTCGCGGGAGCCAGTTGTAGTGGTTAATAAAAAAAATGGGAGAAGAGAGACCGTGAAAAAGGGAAAGAATGAAAAGCAAATCGGACTTTGTATTACAGAAAAGCTATCGGACTTCGTTATTCGGAAAAGCTATTGTTGGGGTGGTCCTTGTGGCGTTTTTGAGCAAAAGTTAAACCAATTTTCACTACAAAAGTTATTGAAAAGAAACAGAGAATAACAGAATGTAACGGACAGGGGGAAGTGGCGTAGACGAGAGATCATCCTTTACCAGATTAACTTATCTTCTTTAGGGCGGCGTCCACGTCTTCAAAAATCTCATTCATTTCAGCGTGAAAAAATCTGCTCCGAAATCTTGCAATAGTCCAGGGATCACTAATTTATACCAATTAAAATCATCTTGATACTGTATGCAATTTAATTCACTTTGCTACTTCCATCTACCGAATTTCTTAATACCTTCCACAATGTCTACACATTACAATCAGATCAAGATTAGCCATTAAGTTTTTACGTCAGCATCAGATCACGCCTGCCTTAAGCTACGGCTATCAAGAGACAATTGAAACGGAATAAAAAACAAAAAAGAGTTAACAATTTTAGTATTTTCTCTCTGCCGTCGAGCGCTCATACCGCTGCGACGGGATATTTTTATCTGAGGGAACGAATGTAGCGCGGCGAAATTCAAAGCCCCGCTACAAACTCCATATCTTGTAAGAAAGTGTTGGCAAAAGTACGGGTACCTGTATCCTCGTCACTAACCGTCGGATTAATAGTCACGGTGTTCACAAATACAAACAGTTACACGCAACGTTGCCAAGTGGCTTCACATTCAATCTCTACAACTAGTTCTGAACCTTACACAGAGCCGGCCAGTACTGCCGTGCGGTTCTAGGTGCTTCAGTCTGGAACCACGTGACAGGTTCGAATCCTGCCTCGGGCACGGATGTGTGTGTGATGTCCTTAGGTTAGTTAGGTTTAAGTAGTTCTAAGTTCTAGGGGACTGACGACCACAGATGTTAAGTCCCATAGTGCTCAGAACCATTTGAACCTTACACAGATTGTAAAATATGTTTTCCTTTAGGCCACCTGTAAATCAGACAATCGTGCAAGTTGTTTCTGATCAATTTGGAACTCGATCAAATGAAATTGTAAATTGAAACTTAGTGTGTGATATGTGGTTAGTCTCCCTTCACAACAAACTATATGCGAGGCAAGTCACTTTCCTTTTTGTGACAAATCCAAGACCAATAATTTTTTCAGCTGTTTTGTTCCATGCCGCACAGCATAAAACTTTATTTACCATTGCTAAAATTTTTTGAACAGTTGGAAAGGAAGCTTTTCCTTTCGCCAGGAATATCTGTCACTGCTTCATGTGCAAGACCCAGACTGGTTAATACCTTCTCACAGATTTACCAAACAAGATTTCTCCTTACAGGGAATCAGTTAACATTGCTAACTGGTAAGTGGAGTACGCACTCTGGTGCACGCTGCTTCACCGGTGGTAACCTGACCACGTACTCCCCAGCTGTCTCTCGCACTGGTATAAGCTGACGGGCAACAGTAATTCGCCACCTAAGAATGGGGATGTGTGTGCCGACATGAAAATGCACACACAAATGTCGGGCTGTGTTAACACAAGTGCTGGACACTTCTGGGAAGAGTATGTGGATAAAGAGTCTGGAAGCTGACTTCAGAGTATACCACACTGGAAGTTTATTGAAAATGATGTGTATTTGGAACACAGTGAAGATCGAATGTTAATGACTGCTACTCTGGAACAGTTTCAATAACGCTCTGCACTCCTGCACCAGTCAAACATTTGATCTACTGCCTGCGGAAGGAAGACGAGTATGAAGAGAAGAAAGAAGGGGGGAGGAAGAGCAGGTAAATATTTGAATAATCCAATGACGCACGTTTCACAGTGTAATGCACCTCTTTCACCGTGGGACAAATATTAATTATTATCAGTAGTAGTATATTAAGCCACAAATTATCATTTTAAACCTGTGTGGTCTCCCTGGTGTGCCTAGTCGACCACAAGTCCCCGTCACGCTGTTGACTCTATCAGAGTACATACAGGGTTGAAGTCATGGACAAAGATAGGTATCATCACAATTTGAATTTAGAGTAATATAACTTTGTTACCTCTATTGGTCGCTGTTGCACGCTTGTCGTCCAGTGATGAATCTAGCCATCCACTGTTTGTTAAATCAATTTGAGGCCCAGCTTTGTGTATTTTGCTGCGTAAGAACTGACACACAGTTAAACTTCCAACTTTTATTTTCTAAATGCTGATCACGACAATATTCAATAATTTTCAATGTTACAGCTTTTCCAATATATCATTTCGTTCCGTCTGTCATTGACCATCTCAAAGCACGCGTATTACAAGACGTCTCCGCACCAACTGCCCATTGTCTCTACACCCGCCAACCACCGGCTCCTGTTCACAGAACTTACAAACTGTGCAGTACTGCCAACCTCGGTTGTATATCGATTTTTTACACATCACACGTATACATATATGAAAAACATAGTATGAAAAATGAAAAGTGTTTTAACAGTTTTGTAACAAAATAATAATATTTCACTTTATGTTTACGTGGTTAAAGTTCACCTGCTCCTTCGAGTCGATTGACGGCACCGCACACCTCGCCAGTCGGTGGTATCGGTAGTTTCAGTAGTCCGTTACATTACAACAGATTTTACTTGCTTCAGTCTCCAAATGGTAGGACAGGCCCGTGTTACACGGCACCAATCCTGCTCAGTATGTCTACGACTGCCCTCCTATTATATGCCAGGGCAAGTTTGAGAGGTGTCCTAGCGTAGACGGCAGCACACCGTTCCGCCCCTAGCCGCAACAGCAGGTTCACGACAGCCGCTTCACCACACGTGGCGGCAATCTGCAGGGCCGTCTGCCCGCTGCCGTCCCACGCGTCCTTGTCCACACCGTAAAACGGCAGGACTCCCGTCTGCCGTGCCCTGCCGCTACGTTGCCAGTTGTTCCGCGCACTGACGTCACCACCCCACTCCAGGAGGAAGTTAGGGTCCAGACGTCGCCACCCTTTGCCATCCAGTGAAGTGCGGTGTTGCCGTTTTCACACTGGCTGTTGACGTCCATTCCCTGCGCCAGGATCTCAACCAGTTCAGCCACATTTCCGTACTCGGCAGCTTCGTGTATCTGCTTCCTCGTGGCACGCTCCTTTGCGGCACTGGCAAACATGTTGTTGTTGTTGTTGTTTTTGCGGTCTTCAGTCCTGACACTGGTTTGATGCAGCTCTCCATGCTGCTCTATCCTGTACAAGTTTCTTCATCTCCCAGTACCTACTGCAACCTACATCCTTCTGACTCTGCTTAGTGTATTCATCTCTTCGTCTCCCCCTACGATTTTTACCCTCCACACTGCCCTCCAGTACTAAATTGGTGATCCCTCCATGTCTTAGAACATGTCCTACCAACCGATCCTTTCTTCTAGTCAAGTTGTGCCACAAACGCCTCTTCTCCCCAATTCTATTCAATACCTCCTCATTAGTTATGTGATCTACCCATCTAATCTTCAGCATTCTTCTGTAGCACCACACTTCGAAAGCTTCTATTCTCTTCTTGTCTAAACTATTTATCGTCCATGTTTCACTTCCATACATGGCTACACTCCACACAAATACTTTCAGAAACAGATTTCCTGACATTTAAATCTATACCCCATGTTAACAAATTTCTCTTCTTCGGAAACGCTTTCCTTGCCATTGCCAGTCTACGTTTTATATCCTCTCTACTTCGACCATCATCAGTTATTTAGGTCCCCAAATAGCAAAACTCCTTTACTACTTTAGGTGTCTCATTTCCTAATGTATTTCCCTCAGCATCACCCGACTTAATTCGACTACATTCCATTATCCTTGTTTTGCTTTTGTTGATGTTCATCTTATACCCTCCTTTCAAGACACTGTCCATTCCGTTCAGCTGCTCTTTCAAGTCCTTTCCTGTCTCTGATAGACTTACAATGTCTTCGGCGAACCTCAAAGTTTTTATTTCTTCTCCGTGGATTTTAATCCTTACTCCCAACTTTTCTTTTGTTTCCTTTACTGTTTGCTCAATATACAGATTAAATAACATCGGGGACAGGCTACGACCCTGTCTCACTCCCTTCCCAACCACTGCTTCCCTTTCATGCCCCTCGATTCTTATAACTGCAACCTGGTTTCTGTACAAATTGTAAATAGCCTTTCACTCCCTGTATTTTACCCCTGCCACCTTCAGAATTTGAAAGAGAGTATTCCAGTCAACATTGTCAAAAGATTTCTCTATGCTAGAAATGTCATAGAGATTAGTTATTTTCCACATAAATTTATCATCACAGTAGACAATGGCAAAATCGTCAGCTACACCAATTGAATGCTATAAACCCACACGATCAGTGATAAATGTGTATTAAGGTTTGAAAGTATGCTCCAGGGTGGGGAAGGAGATTGTGAGGTTACACAGAATTGCTTGACACTTTTAGAACTCTAAGAAACGTCTGACGGTGGTGTACCACATTAGACCTGGCACAGGAAGGATAAACCGCACATATATATAGAGATTTGGCAACCACTCCTCTGGTACTGGGAGATGAAGAAGCTTGCCTAGGATAGAGTAGCATGGAGAGCTGCATCAAACCAGTCTCAGAACTGAAGACCACAACAACAACAACAACATTTCTGCCACGTCCATTTGCTGCACCAGCGTGTTGTTCAGAGGCGACGTATGGAGTCACTGTATTTAGGGCAGCTGTTTCATCACATGCAATACGGTTCAGGAATACTAAATAAGGAAGCGTTTCTGGGTATAATATTCAATTCAAATCTAAACTCTACATCTACATTTATGTAGATACTCCGAAAGCTATTGAGCAGTGTGTAGCAGAGGGTACCCTGTACCACTACTAGCCATGTCCTTTGCTGTTCCACTCGCAAATGGAACAAAGGAAAAACGGCTGTCTATATGCCTCTGTGCGAGCCCCTCTAATCTTATCCTCGTGCTCCTTATGTGAAATGTATGTGGGCAGAACTAGAACCTTTCGTCAGCCGGTACTTAAATTTTCTCAACAGTGCTCTCAAAAAGAACATCCGCTTCGTTCGAGTGGTTCCTATTTGGTTTCCTGAAGCATCTGCATAACGTTTGCGCATCGTTCGAACCCACCGGTAACAAATCTAGCAGCCCGCCTTTGAGTCGCTTACAAGTCTTCCTTTTTATTTTTATTTATTTTTTTAAAATAATTTCGTCAGGTTGGCGCGAACGCAATCCCAGCTTCCAAAAATTATGCGCCTGAAGAACACTTCATTTTGTTTACATTTATTTATTTATTAACTTTACATCATTACAAAAATACATGAGAGAAATGTAATAGTGAGTAGCAGGTGAATATTATACAGAATCGAAATCCTTTAAAGAAAACGGAATGAAAACAAAAACAAATGAAATGTGTGACAAGTTATTCACAGAGTTCTTTTGGCAACAATCCTAAAAGAAATGTGTATTAGTTGTAGAGATGGGCAAACTGAAACACGTAACTGTTTCGAAACAAATGAAACAGTACAAAGTAATGTTTCGATACGCTGTTTCGAAACAGTGAAACAGTTTGTGTTTTGTTATCTAATAAATCTACACATTTTATCATCTTGAATGTCTACTGTGTAAGTATGGACATACTTATACAGTATATAAACACAAATGAGGTGCGAGAGCGCTAATCATATCGCAGAAAGTATGAAACTATCACTTGGGCGTCTTGGCAGTTTCGTATTTCCTGCAGCCAATACGCTGCTTTCGTGTCGTGTGACTTTCATACTTTTCGATTTTGTCTTTCTAGGTGTTTCGAACCGTTACTATAAATTCACCATGCTTGGCAGCCCTTCCCGTTCACCATTACACTATCAGTGATATGTAAAACAGATTGCTTGCAATTATACCTACATCAAATTTATGTGTATGTCTAATAACTGTCACTCTACGCCTTTTTTTATTCGAAATGTTGTAGGCTTACTTGCGTTTCTTAATATGATTACTGTACATGAACAGAGAAGCGTATGGTATAAAAAAAGTGTCATTTAACTGAATGATTTTCACTTATTTATTATTTTGAATGTGAATAGTATGCGTAGTTTTGTTGTTTGGTTAGTGTTTATAAAGCAGATGTTACGCCATTTCGGAATAGGACTGTCAGCCAGAAACGAAGCTTTATTTTCGGATATCTTAAGCTTCATGCTATTGCTTGTCAAAAAGATTTCGACACTCTTGAAAGTGTTTCACGAAGTGGTATGTTGTGTTTCAGTACCTGTGCCGAGCCCGAATCTCGCCCGACACAGAGCGGAATGAAACATCACTGTTTCGATACAATTAGTCCTTTCCAAGCACAAGTGGACTGAAACAGCCTTATTTTGAAACAACGATACAGTTTCTGTGTCTGGCTCGAGATCGAATCTGGTCCGGTTATCCGAGACAGGGGCGGAATGAAACACCACTGTTTCGAAACAGTGAACCACAGCCGTTCCGAAACACTGAAACAGTTCCACGTATCGATACACTGTATCGAAACATAGAAACAGTGGCCGAGTCTAATTAGTTGTGAATTTTAAACAATTTAAAAAAGTGTATCATGTAAAAAAGCAAAAGAAAATGGAAAAATCTAATGAAAAAGGGAAATAAATGGGTATTTCTAACAAGGATATCACTGTAACTGGAACATCCTCTGATGAACATACAGTAACGCAACAGATAAACATACAATAACGCAACAGATAAACTGTTTGGAAAACGTTTGCTGTACTTCGGTGAATGGTTCAGCCGTTGATGACCTTCCCACAGGTAGTCCATACAGGATGAAAAGTATTTAAACCGACAAACTCTGGGAGGTTGTAAGAGACATCAAAACAAATATTTTTCCCTAAAGTCATTTTTTCATACGAGGAGTATTTAAGGCAGTAGAGGAAGATTTCTCTGGCGTCAAATTAATTAAACCAACAAACACTTTTCCATTTTTTATGACCAAGAGACAACAACTAGGTAGCAGATGCGGCCCAATTAAACAATCCCCAACAACACCGACCCACACATTAACGAAGAACCGCACTTGATGAGCGCTAGTAACTGTGGCATGTGGGTTATCCTCACTCCAAACATGCGAATTGTGCATCTTGAAGACTACATCACTCTCGAACGTTGCTTCATCGGTAAACAACACAGAGGATGGAAATGTATGACGCATTTCACACTGTTCCAGATACCACTGCGAAAACTGTGCTCTGGGTGGATAATAAACTGGTTGCAGGTTGTGGACACGCTGTAAGTGAAATGGACGTAACAATTGCTCTCGAAGGGCTGTTCTTACATTGGTCTGATTCGTCCCCGTGTTACGTGCAATTGCACGAGTGCTGATTGAATGATCCCGCTCCACATGCTGCAAGACAGCTTCCTCAACTTGCAGTGTTCTTACCGTGCGACGGCGTCCCTGTCCAGGTAATCTGCTAAATGGCCCGGTCTCACGCAGACGTCGGTACACAGCAGCAAAGGTCGTACGATGCGGGATACGTCGATTAGGATATTGTTGTTGACAAACCCGCTGTGCAGCTCGTCCGTTGTGGTGCGCTACGTAGTACGCACCAACCGTAACAGTGTACTCACTCCAGGTGTATCGCTCCACTAGTAAACACAGACAATGCACTGCTACACTGGTGGACAGCAGTTGCCTACAACTGAAGAGCGTAATACGCCCTGTAACAACTGAAGTTCGTAATACCGCCTCTAACAACTGAAGAGTATAATACGGCCTCCACCGATTTAAATAATCCTGATAGGAAAAAATGACATTAGGGAAAAATATTTGTTTCGATGTCCCCTACAACCTCCCAGAGTTTGTCGGTTTAAATACTTTTCACTCTGTTGTTAAATCAAAAACAGCGTAGGCAGTGTGTCCCTGTAGCCAGGCCGCGGCGTTGCTCTTCGCTCTTGGGTACAGTTTAAAATTTTAATCTGATGACGGACGCTCGAGCAGTACTCGAGAACTGGTCGCACCAGTGTCCTATATGCGGTCTCCTTTGTAGATGAACCACACTCTCCTAAAATTCTCCCAATCGACCAAAGTCGGCCAGTCGCCTTGCCTACCACATCTAACACGCTCGTTCCATTCCATATCGTTTTACGCCCAGATATTTAAACAACTTGACTGTGTCAAGCAGGACACTATTAATCCTGTATCCGATCATTGCCTGTTTCTTCTTCCTACTCATTGCCTGCTCTACTGCTCAGGCTACACTAGTATTTTGCTTTTTGCTGACTTTAACGTAGCCTTTTTCTTTAAATTCTTACTGTGCAGTTCTCTTATGTAGCAATTCCGGTCAGGTTCATATACATGCAACACTGCAAAAAGCTAGCAAGAAGGAATACGAAATTCTAGAAAAAAAAAAAAAAAACAGTTACTCATGTGTACCAGAACTAAGAACAATAAGCTATTACATGGCCATTTTAAACTGCATAAAAAATGAACAAGGTTATTTGAGAAGCTGGGAAACTGTAGAACTGGCGCTTTGTATTCTTTTCTAGGGATAACAGAGGCCATATGACAGTTTGGTGGGAGAGCAGGGCTCTACACCTTGGCGTATGGAATATTTTTAATATCCTGGAAGATAGACGGTGACTTCTAAGAAGCCATAAAAAGTTCCAGTTACTGTTCTGTTAATAAACCTGCATAATACCGACTTTTAAATCATTTTCTTGAAAGAAATGCACCTGACTGCGCTATATTTTTAATTCTTCCCCTGACAGCTATTGGACGGGGGACCTGACCCCGAGTATGGATCCCCTTCTGTAGGTATCAAGAGAAAGCCATGTGAGAAGCTACAACCATAAAAAAAAAAAAAAAATAAACGGTGTGCTGCCAGTCCGTAATTTGCCAAACAGTAGCTTTCTGTAAATTTCGCCTCAGCTCTGCGCATGCACGTGTGGTCGCCACGAATGCTTAAACGAACCTAACCGTACACCGCCAATGCCACTCGTTTTCTGCCAGTCACGAACTGTATATGGCGATTAGAGACGGGGCTAAAAGCAAAGCCGTATCTTGAGGCAGCGTCTTGAGCTGACATCTGTTGGCAACACCGAGCAACACTGCAGTATTCGAGCGCTGTTTATTTTACTTCGCATTAACAAGTTTAGCAGGAAAATATTGGAAGTAACAAACATCATCGCAGGTATATCATTTAGTTATTTCTAGTTTGCTAACAAAATAGCAATAAGCCCCCATGTCTTTTAATTATCTATAAAGGATGTACTTCACACCCATAAAGTTTCGTGGTAATGTGCTCTTTAGATATGACAACGTCGCAATTTTGACTGCGACATTCGAGGGTTGGATTCCCTCTCTTCTTCATCGAAGAGTTTCACTGCCTGGGCTACTCTCAGGGTGCACCTTCGACGTGGAAGTTCCCTGCCGTGTCGTCTGCTTGCCGTCCATACTGCCTGCCGGTGCTCGCCGCCGCCGCCGCCGACGACGCCGCCGCCGCTTGGTCGCCGCCTTCCGGTCCTCGCCGCCTGCCGGGGCTCGCCGCCCCCGCCTGCTCGCCGCCTGCCGGTGCTCGCCGCCGCCGCCACCGCCGCCGCCAGCCGGTGCCGCCCGGTCGCCGCCGTCCTGACCCTGGTCTACGGCCGTCTTCGTCTTTGTCTTTGTCTGTCCCCAGTTTCTGTCCTTTCCTCTTCGTTCTGTTCGTTCTTGTTTCTCTCTCCCGGCCGTCTTCGTCTTTGTCTTTGTCTGTCCCCAGTTTCTGTCCTTTCCTCTTCGTTCTGTTCGTTCTTGTTTCTCTCTCCCGTCATGTCCGCCCCCACCACCACTGTCACTACTACCACCACCGCCATTGTCTATACCTCCCCTTCCGCCGCCTCCACCACTATAACTTGGTGTACCCAGTCCCACCCCCCTCCTTCCATTCCGCCTCTCCTCACTCTCCCTTCACCCTCTATCTTTGTTGCCCCCTCTGCCGCTTCTTCCTCCCGCTCCTCTCGTTCTGATCCCTTCCCCCCACTACCCCAGCCTGTCACTGCAGCTCCGGCTCGGGTGGTGGCCCGTCGGGCCACTGCCCACGCCCAGCTCTCCCCGTCACCTTCGCCATCACCGCCGACACTCCCACCATCATCGTCATCGCCGCCGTCGCCTTCGCCTTCACTGTCACCGTCACCATCTCCGGCGCCGACTCCAGCCCCGGGACCTGCCCCTCCCCGCCACCTTCCCGTTGTTCCCGTCCCCCACACCTCCTCCTCCACCGTCAAGCGCCCCTGTGGCACTCCTGCTTCCTCTGCTTCCAAAAAGGCTGCGCCTCGTCCTCCTTCCCCCACCCATGATGCCATGGAAGTCTCCCCGCCTGTCCCTGCCCCCTCATCCTCCTCCTCTCTCTCTTCCTCCTACCGCTACCTCCTCTCCCGTCCTGATCCCTCTCTCCTTGAAGCCCGGAACCTCACCCTCTTCCTTCGCCAGCATTGTCCTGGTGCCCCCATCTCCCTCCTCACTCCTCGCCGCGATTCGGTCCTCATCTCCTCCCCCAGCCCAACCCTCAACCCCTACCTCCTTTCCCGCATCCCTGTCACCCGCTTTGGCCCTCATGCCTCTCTCACCCCAGCTCCTTCACCACCTCTCTCCCGCCAACCCCAACCTCCGCGTCGCCCGCCAACTCTCACCGCCGTGATCACTCGGCTTAGTCCAGTGATCACGGAGGAGGAGGTGTTGGCGGAGCTCAAGGCGCATCCCCATTTGGAGGTGCGTGCGGCTCGCCGCATACATAACGCTGCCGGCCCCACCCGCCTTATGAGGGTTTTTTCTGAGCACGCCCCTTCCATTGACCGTCTCCTGAAGGAGGGTGCCCTCCTTTTTAACCAGCGGTACAAGGTCGACCCCTCCCGTTCCCCTCCTCAATCCCTGCGCTGCCAGAGGTGTCTGCGCTATAACGCGCACCCCACAGCTGATTGCCGCGAGGCCCCCACCTGCCCGCATTGTCGGCAAGCGCACTTCCTCAGGCAGTGCCCTAACCTCCAATCCCCTCCTTCCTGCAATACCTGCAATCTCCCCCATCCCACCTACTCCCAAAAGTGTAAAGCCCGACCCCCTCCAACCACTCCTGAACTCACCGTCCCTGTCCGTCCCCTGGACGCCCCCACCCCTCCTGACAATTCCCTTCGTCCCCCCCCCCCCCCCCCCCACCGCTGAGGACATCATCAGGTTCCTTACCATCGTCCTCCAGAATGTTCATCCCTCCAACAGATCTCCCTCGCCGCCCGTTCCATATTCCAACTCAAGATGTACGCCACCTACTCCAACAACCAGGCCCATTTCACCTTCTCCCGCCTCGACACCCTCGTCTAAATCCCTATCATGGCGCGACAGCAACGTATCCTTTTCAACAACATCCGCTCCCTACCCGCCAACAGGAACCTCTTCCTGCACACCCTTGCCACCCACCGCGTGGATGCCTTCCTCCTTAATGAAACCTTCCTCCAACCCCACCACACCATTCACACTTCGCCCTACCTCCTCCACCGCTCCGATAATCCCCTCCCAATTGCGCGTGGCGGAGTTGCCATTGGTCACCACCGCCAGATCCCCGTTCGGCTCCAACCTCTCCTTCCCGACCCCACCGAACACCTGATCCTTAGTCTCTTCTTCCCCGGCCTTACCGTTACCTGCGCCACCATCTATGTCCGCCCCAACGCTCCTATTTCCTTCGACTTCCTCTCCCACGTCGATCGTACCTTTTCCTCCTACGTGATCGCCGCCGACCTCAACATCCATAGTCGTTCCGCTGCCCAGTTACGGCGATGGCATCGGTTCCTCTCCACCCTTCAAGGTGACCTCGTCCCCATCCCCGGGCATACCCGTCCTGAATCCAACTCCACTCCTGATGTTATCCTCTCCTCCCCCAACCTCCTTGGCCGCATAACGGTGGATGTCCTGGAGCCTATTGGTAGCGATCATCTCCCTGTCCTCCTCACCATTTCAGACGGTCGTCGCCCTCACTCCGACCCTCGTACTGACCTTCCCCCTAAGTATGTCCACGACTATTCCCGCGCCGACTGGAATGCCTACCGGGATACCCTTTCCACCCAGGTCGATAGCCACCCTCTCACCTACCACCACCCTGACGATGTCACCCATGCTGCCTCCTTTCTCCAGCAGACCTTGTCTGAGGCCGTGGAGGCCCACGTTCCTACTGTCGCCATCCACCCCCACCGTCCTACCTTACCCCCACAGGCCGTTCTCCTCCTCCGTGAATCCCGTCGTCTCTACCGTGCCTTCCTCCGCACGCGTGACCCGGACACACTACGACGCCACCGACAACTCCAGCGACACGTTCGTAATTTGCTCGCGGCTAAGAAACGCCGGGACTGGCGACAGACATGCACCCGTTTAAATGCAACCCTACCAATCAACTCGTCCAAGTTCTGGTCGGCCTTCCGTCGCCTTACCGGAACTAAACCCTCCCCCTACTACCCTCTTCTCCACGATGATCACCCCTTCCCTGACACCCTTAGTAAGGCCAATCACTTTGCCTCCTACCTCTCCGATGTCTTCTCCATCCCCGACGATCCCCAGTTCGATTACTCCCTCTTCCCGGATATCCGCGATCGAACTGACACCTCTGTCCCTCCCCTCGCTCCTGGTTTCCAGTGCTTGGACAACATTACACACACGGAACTCAATGCCCCTATCACTACACAGGATCTCATTGTTACACTCCGCACCAAACGCAACACCGCTCCTGGTCACGATCGTGTCACCTACCTTCACCTTCATGAAGCTCCTGTCTCTTTCCTCTCCACCCTGGCCAGGCTCTACAATGTAGTCCTGTCCACCGGTTACTACCCCGACCTGTGGAAAACCTCCCGTATCCTCATGTTCCTTAAACCTGGCAAACCGCCATCCGCCGTCTCCTCCTACCGTCCCATCAGCCTTACCTCGGTCTTCAGCAAGGTCCTGGAATCTATCCTCACCCGTCGCATCCACCAGCATCTCCGCCAGCACCGCCTCCTTCCCGTCACGCAGTGTGGCTTTCGGCCGTCCTTCTCTTCCGACGACCTTCTCCTTCACCTCACTCATCTCCTTTCCGAACAGCTTAATTCCCGCCGCTCCGCAATCTTCCTCTCCCTGGACCTCGAACGTGCATATGACCGCGTATGGCATTCCGGTCTCGTCTTCAAGCTCCAAACCTTCGCCCTTCCCATTAACTACGTCCGTCTGATCGGCTCCTTTCTCTCCCGCCGTGCTTCCTATGTCACCATCCATAACACCGATTCCTACACCTTTTTCCCCTCCGCCGGTGTGCCCCAAGGCTCCGTCCTCTCCCCCCTTCTGTACCTGTTGTACACGGCGGACATGCCGCCGCCGTCACCCCCCGTCCACCTTCTCCAATTTGCCGATGACACCGCCCTCCTTGCCCTTGCCCCCACCCTACAGCGCTCCCAACGCCTTCTCCAATCCCATCTTGACCGGTTCACCGCTTGGTGCAACCAGTGGTTGCTCAAGGTCAATCCTTCCAAAACCCAGGCGATCATTGTAGGCAAAACCACCCCTTCCTTCCGCCTCCTTGATTTCTATCTCACCATCTATGGCCATCCTATCGCCCTCACTCCCACCCTTAAGTACCTTGGCGTCACCCTCGACCGTCGCCTCTCCTGGACTCCCCATCTCCAGACAATCCAAGCCAAGGCACGTTCCCAACTCCGTCTCCTCAAGCTCCTTTCCGGCCGCACGTGGGGTCTGGACCCCTCCACAATCCTCCACACCTATAAATCCCTCATCCGCCCTATCCTTTGTTACGCCCATCCAGCCTGGATCTCCGCCCCCCCTACCTTCTATAAATCCCTCCAAATCCTTGAACGCCATGCTCTCCACCTTGCCTATCGCATCCGTCTCCCCTCCCCCACGCGGATCCTGTATGATCTCATCCCCTTCCCCCACCTCCTCCTTTTCCTTGAAAGGATACGTATCCTGTACACCTCACGTAAACTTGATCCTCCTCACCCGCTCGTTTCCCCGATCCTCTCCCACCCCCGCCCGCTGCCGCGCCTGTATTCCCA
Source organism: Schistocerca americana (assembly GCF_021461395.2). NCBI lineage: Eukaryota > Metazoa > Arthropoda > Insecta > Orthoptera > Acrididae > Schistocerca > Schistocerca americana. Next base: position 206,003,305 of record NC_060129.1, on the reverse strand, counting down.
CGTCCCACCCGGTCTCCATCTCTTCACCCTCCTTACCCTCTCCCAAGGTGGCTTCCGCCAGCTCCCCCTCCCTGATGATGTCCTTGTCCCCTCCATCTACCCCTCTTATCAACTTTGATCCTCCCCCCCTACCTCCTATGTCCTCTCCTTTAGGCACCCTCCCTCCCTCCCTTCCCTTCCCCCCTATTTCCTATCCCCCCTCCCTCCTCCCCTCTCCACCGGGCTTCCCCTCCCCCTTCCTCCCTCCCCCTCTCTCCTTTGCCCATGGCATCTCTGCTCCCCCCTCTCCCATTCCCCTTCCCATTCCTCCTCCTCCACCTCCTCTCTTGGCAGGTCCCCGGACTCGTACACGCTCAGTGAACATTCGCGCGCCGGAGATCATCGCCGTCAGTGTTTCGTGTGTGTGCCTTCGTTTGTGTGTAGTGTTGTTCGCCGTCACGCCCCCACCGTTAACGTGCCGTCGCCATCATCCATGTTCTGTGCATCGTGTCGCCCAGTGTTAGTGATGTTTCTCGTCCAGCGTGAACGGCTACATGTCTTTTCGATTTTTAGTGTCTACATTTTTTTTGCCCACCGTTATTACTGTCTACTCTGTGCCACCTTTCTGTACTACTTGTTGTAACACTCAAGGCTGAAGAGCGGCGTATTGTGTTGCTGCCAGCCCGCCTTTGTATAAGGTGTTAAAATCACAATAAAGAAAAAAAAAAAAAAAAAATTTACTGCTGTTCGTCGACGCGTCTACGTTTTCTTCCAATTTTTGAAGGGCTCGGATGAAATAATCCGTGCCTAAGGAATACAATAATAATAAAGGTTTCGTTGTCTGATATGAATCGTGGTGGGTTAGGTACACAGCGCGGAGTGATGTACTCATAATTTTCCATTTCAAATGCAGCCAGGAACTTTCTCGGTCGATCTATCGTCCACGGCTTGCTACACATATATATCCTTCTTGCAACACATCTTTATCACAGCCGCAAATTGCGTCTTTCGCATTGTTGCATCTTGTTTAATTTTTTGTATCGAATTTTAAAGCATACTTTCAAACTTGCTATTTTAGATCCTTACTGCGACTATCCTCCAGGTTTATGTGAACTAGATGTAAACAAAGTGAAAACGTATTACGAGTGCCACTAAAAAACAGTTTCAATGTTTTAGATACAGACAAAAGACCAGAAGATGTTTATGCAAATGAAAACACAACAAAGAGTGCGTCTGTTATTACGACGAGAAAAAAATGAAAGAAATTTCCTGATGTAGACATACACCCAGAAAATGACACTAGTGGACTCCCAAAAACTTTACGTTAAGAACATGGTGTAAATACATGTAGTTATGTGCAGCGAAGAATTAAACATCGAAATCAAAAGTAGATCACACAAGGAACCTAAAATGTTTGTTTTGGCAGATAGTCATGGCAGGGGTGTCGTAAATATACAAAGAAGCATACAACCAGACACAGAAATAACCGGTATCATTAAGCCTGGAACACCTCTCTGTGCAGTTGTAAGATCTTGCGAAAAAGCAGTGACGCCTGGCAGTAACTGTGTTATAATTGGTGGCTCAAATGACTTGTATCATAATGAAAGCGAGCATGCAACGAGAGCTCTGAAGGAAGAAATACAAAAACTACCTCTTGTAAACTTTTATGTGGTCAGCCTCCCATTGAGACATGATTTAATACCAAAGTCATATGTAAAGACGGAGTTAACAGCCACAAACAGAAAGTTTGGGAAGATCTGTAAAAACTTCCCAAATGCTATCTTTATAGACATAAACAGTGATGTGAGGGAGTGTTTCCCAAGACATGGTCTCCATAGAAACACCAGAGGAAAGAGGGAAATGTGTTCGGAGATACTGAGGAAGATAAAAGGTGAAACTGCTGTGAAGAAAGCCACAATCTCACTTCCTGCAAAAGCCGAATCAGTACAAAACAGGACACTGTCAAACTCAGACTTAATATCGACAGAGATAGCTAAACCACTGCAGTCAGTGGGAGATGCTGTCACAATTAATAGTGAAGTGAACACAGACGCAAAAGCAAATGGCAGTTTTACAGTCACAGATAAAATTTTAAAAACAAAAACTTCAGCAGAAACAAGATCACCACCTGAAAAAGCAGCAGCAACAGGCAGCCAAAAAATGTCTTTAAGGTCAAGAAGAGCAGCAATGCAGGAAAAGGACTTTCTGTGGTGTTGTCGCAGAACAATGAGAGTGCCCTCCCAAAATCAAACTGCAAAAACACCACCTACTAGGAACACAAAGCAGCCAAATCACCAGAAGGATTTTTTATTAACAAGAGGAAGCAAGAAACACGTAAGCAGAAGGCCACAGCACCGGTGTCCGAGTTACCTGCACTCACATCAAATGACAAGGACTCAAATATCGCACAAAAAAAAAACAGTGAACAAGGAAAATTGCAAGATAAACAGTCAATCGTGGGTAAATACATCTGCTAATAGGTATACTAACGTGTTAAAACTCTTACACCACAATGTTCAATCTCCAGAAAATAAGTTATTTCTGTTTGAATTAGTAAATCTTGAACTAAAAATTCATATCCTATGTGTAACTGAACACTCGTTAGACAAAGACCAGATTATGTCAACTATGATTCCGGGTTACAAGCTTGCCAGTTATTATTGTAGAAGCAATAGTAAATGTGGTGGAGCAGCTATTTCTGTAAAAGATTATTTAAAATTTACTGCAGTAGAAAGTTATCAGAGCTTGGCAAGAGACAAAGCCTTTGAGCTGTGTGTTGTGGATTTGACAGATGTTAATATTTTGGTTGTAACACTATATAGGTCTGGGGACTGGGAAATTTTCATTAAAAATTTTGAAAGGCTGCTAAATTTTATAAAGAGTGAGAGAATGAAAGTGGTTATTTGTGGAGATGTAAATGTAGACGTTTTACAAGATTCAAATTATAGAAATGAAATGTTAAATATAGTCAATAGTTTTGGTTTTAAACACACAGTCAATTCCCCAACTAGAATTACTGCCGATAGTAAAACTGCAGTTGACCAAGTTTTTATAAGACTATGTGACCTAAATTATAGCACTAATGTTATAAATATGGGTTACAGTGACGATGAAGCTCATCTCCTGTCTATTGAACTGAAATCAGACACTAAGTGTGGACTAAAAGCTAAAATAGTGGAACAAAGAGGCTTCAGTGATGACAACATTAGAGTGTTTAATTTTATGCTGTCAGGGGAAACATGGGACGATGTCTTTAGTAAAACTGAAATAAATAGCATCATGTTCGACAGTTTCCATAATATATACCCTCACTACTTTCATATAGCGTTTCCAGTGAAAAAAAGGAGGATTAAGATAGTAAAAAATAAATGTTGGCTAACGAAAGGCATTATAACTTCCAGTAGAAAGAAAAAAATACTTCACTGTCTTATTAAGCACAGAAATACTACTCCAGAATTCAGAAATTATGTGAAAAAATACAACCAAATATCCAGCAAGGTAATAAAAGAAGCCAAAAAACGAAAAAAATGATGAGTACTTCTCAAATGCAAACAATAAAATGAAAGCTGTATGGAAGGTTATTAGAGCAGAAACTGGTACAGAACAGTCAACTTTACAAAATATCTCTCCTCCAATTGAAAATAACAGACACTCAGATCCAAAACAGGTAGCTGAAAAGTTAAACATGTACTTTACTAATATAGCAAAGCAGTTAATCGAAAATCAGTATGACGATGGACCTGCGTGCCTACCAAATTATTTAAATGCTAGTGTTAAGTCTATGTTCCTTCAAACAGTCATGGAAACAGAGGTGAAACAAATAATAAGGTCACTCAAAATCAAATATTCATGTGGACTGGATGGTGTGCCAGACTATGTCTTTTAAAAGTAATCTGATAAGGTATTAAAACCTCTAATATATATATCCCCCCCATGAACCATGGACCTTGCCGTTGGTGGGGAGGCTTGCGTGCCTCAGCGATACAGATAGCCGTACCGTAGGTGCAACCACAACGGAGGGGTATCTGCTGAGAGGCCAGACAAACGTGTGGTTCCTGAAGAGGGGCAGCAGCCTTTTCAGTAGTTGCAAGGGCAACAGTCTGGATGATTGACTGATCTGGCCTTGTAACACTAACCAAAATGGCCTTGCTGTGCTGGTACTGCGAACGGCTGAAGGCAAGGGGAAACTACGGCTGTAATTTTTCCCGAGGGCATGCAGCTTTACTGTATGATTAAATGATGATGGCATCCTCTTGGGTAAAATATTCCGGAGGTAAAATAGTCCCCCATTCGGATCTCCGGGCGGGGACTACGCAAGAGGACATCGTTATCAGGAGAAAGAAAACTGGCGTTCTACGGATCGGAGCGTGGAATGTCAGATCCCTTAATCGGGCAGGTAGGTTAGAAAATTTGAAAAGGGAAATGGATAGGTTAAAGTTAGATATAGTGGGAATTAGCGAAGTTCAGTGGCAGGAGGAACAAGACTTTTGGTCAGGTGACTACAGGGTTATAAACACAAAGTCAAATAGGGGTAATGCAGGAGTAGGTTTAATAATGAATAGGAAAATAGGAATGCAGGTAAGTTACTACAAACAGCATAGTGAACGCATTATTGTGGCCAAGATAGATACGAAGCCCACACCTACTACAGTAGTACAAGTTTATATGCCAACTAGCTCTGCAGATGACGAAGAAATTGAAGAAATGTATGATGAAATAAAAGAAATTATTCAGATAGTGAAGGGAGACGAAAATTTAATAGTCATGGGTGACTGGAATTCGAGTGTAGGAAAAGGGAGAGAAGGAAACGTAGTAGGTGAATATGGATTGGGGGGAAGGAATGAAAGAGGAAGCCGCCTGGTAGAATTTTGCATGAAGGTCTCTACAATGCAATTTTTGTAAGGTGTGGTTGGTCAAACCACGTCATATGTTGTAGATGAAAATGTATTGCAATTGTGCGCATCACATATCGTGGAACAATGCGAGGGTGTTTCTCACTGTCTATGAATGCGCGAAAGATCTTGAAAAGTCATAACTGCTAATCGTAGTGCTCCCTAACTTCCTTTTTCGCACAAATCGGAGGCTCAGTATACTCGCTTAGTGTTGGAAACTCTGCCGAGTAGGCCAGATTTTCACTCTCCTAATTATTTCATTCCCTGTCCATGCAGTCGATAATCATTATCTTCAGTTCCCACAAATGAAAAAAGTCATTGTTAGGTTCAATGAATTTTATCTGTTTGCTGCTTGTGTGTAACTCTAGAGTTGTTCTATTTGATCTGAATCACATTTTGATGTGTAATTGATTTGGGAAACAGTTCTAAGAATCAACATCCTTTAATTGGTCTTATGATAAGTTAATCTTCAGAATTTGGTACGTTGCGGGACCCGGTCTGGAGAAGACGGCACGAGGTGTAATGGCGGAAAAGACACTTGGCCGACTGTACGTAGTGTACCGGAGAGGCGCGAGAGGGCAGGAGTTGCCGGCCACAGTACCAACTGCCGCAGACAGATGGCAGGTCGAGTCGCTGCCTGCAACTGTTTCACATCCGCACGGCGCACACTGCACAGGTTACAGCTGACTGCAGTTCGTGACATGTTCGTTTAAAGTAGGAGATATTGGGCTTTCTCGTCTTGAATAAACTAACAATGCTGTGCTTTTGGTTGTACCTTCGAAGAGAAGAAGAGAGGGACGCAGGAAGAAGAAGAATAATACGGCTGATGAACATCTGCAGAGCATACTGGCAGATTACAAAAGCAACTGCTTTGTGTAAAGTAAGTGCAATTTTCGCGCATTAACGTGGATTAGAAAATTTAAGATTCCGCACCGAGTATATCACGTAGTAGAGACCTGCAGTATTTTAACTTGTTAAAGTTCTTGACATAACTAGTAGTAGATTGTTGAGGTTAAATTCAGATGTACAGTATCGGTGCTTTCACAGGTGTACACTTGGAAAAACAGAAAAAAAATGTCATAACTGAGGCCCAAGACGGTTACGTTTCAGTTTGTGGTGTGCAAATCCTGAAGGACGTTTACCTATTTCTTTTTATTTTATTTTTTGTTATTTTTTTTTAAACTGTGTTCAGTGCATTATCACGGGAGTGACGAATTGAAACGAACAGGAAAAATGTAAAACGAAAGCAAACGGAATGAGAGCAGCATAATTAATTTCTCGTTATTTTACAACTGTTTGTGTAAGATGTTACTCCAGTAAACGATCTCAAGTGCAAATAGAACTTCAACATGTGTGTGAAATATTGCTAAAAATTAAACATAACAGAAATAACATACCAAGAAATGAATGTTACTTAAGAGGAGCAGCTAAGTTTTTAAATTAAAAATTAAATTGCGTTCGAGCAATACTGTAAGTGGAACGCCACAGATGAGAAGGTATTATTGTGTGTCAGCCGAACGTATGCAGATTGTGTGTTACTATCAGTAATATTCGTAAAGTTTTATTTTTTTTGCAGATGAACAACGTTTTCATTGCTAAATATAATTGTAATGGACAGTTACAAAATTTTTGCACCTTTAATACACGGCTGACGTAATGAGATTAGATGATAATTGTTTCAGTGATTAATCAAATCGCTTTACTCCAGAGCCATTTTAAACCATAGGAACTAATGAATTTGTGACAGTTAAACCAGCGCTGCAGAAAACTCTTTTTGCCATAGTAAAACACTAATCGTACGCAAGGCTATTGCTGAGAGGAAGATGTTTTTGAAACATGCCCGTAGGAGACAGGTAGCATGGAAAAATTTGTTTTATATCTTCAGTATCTGCCACATTGTATTAAGTAACACTTTAAATAAAAATAAGTTTTTATTGTACTGTATTTTTTTAAAGGGGGCAAGAAGTATAAATAATTTCATCCAGTCCCATACAGATAGCCATGAAAAATAGTAATTGTGAAACTTTGATAGCTATAGAAACGCTTGCAATACTTCAAAAAATGAGAAACGTGGTGTACATCCAGTAGATAATTGATGCATGAATAGTTCCCCTCTTTGCTATTAACTTAAGCAAGCAATTATTCCATAATATACTAGTCTGCAGAAATACGCTAAAGATGTCTGCATTATTAATTTGTCAGAATATGTATATATCTGCAAATATTTTAGACACTCATTAAAATCCAGTGGTTTTGCTGAATAAGAACTTATACTGTCATAGGCTTCAAATAAATTTCCCATTTCCATTAACAATTTCTTGCACATCACTTGTTCAGCCTGAGCTGTGTCAATAAATATTTTGATTCGGGGTCCTCTTGTCTCCCTGCTCACAAGTTGCTAAATTCACTACCAGAATCAGATTCAAACACCCAAATAATGGTTCTAGCACTTTTTACCTGTCAGAATCTTCTAAGAAAAGTTCATTAAAATCCTCACAAACTAATGACTGATTCAACTTGTTTGGCAGAAAGCTCAACAATTCGTCTAGATTTCTCCTAAATCACTGATAGTCTCCTAGACCCCTGAGGAGTGTTATAATTAGAAGTGTATATTTTTGCTTTTGTGTTAACATCTTTCCCTTTTCCAAGTAAACTGTACACACACATGATGCTAGCCTGTAATCCCTTATATTTTAAGCCGGCCGCGGTGGTCTCGCGGTTCTAGGCGCGCAGTCCGGAACCGTGCGACTGCTACGGTCGCAGGTTCGAATCCTGCCTCGGGCATGGATGTGTGTGATGTCCTTAGGTTAGTTAGGTTTAAGTAGTTCTAAGTTCTAGGGGACTGATAACCACAGCAGTTGAGTCCCATAGTGCTCAGAGCCATTTGAACCTTATATTTAATTTCTGCATCACTGAGAGTACATGGTACTGAGAGAGGCAAAAAAGACACACCCGAAATTCATACACCTTCCTGACATAAAAGAAGCTCATCTACCTATTCATTCAGCATCCTAATGTTTTGACGGAACAAACTAATTTATATTTTCTGGTAACTATTCCATATTTGATGGTTCTACGCAGTTGTAATTCCTATCAAAGCTGTCTGTCTGTAATCTGATTCTAGCCAAAAGATGTGTTGCCTTACGCATCCTGCCAGATGCTCATCTAGTACCTCTCCCTAGCCACCCTATTCAGATGCAGGCGATAATCAGCATATCCACATCTGCAAGTTGGAGCGACAGTAACAGCACACGTGTGAGACATTGTTCCAACAGACAGCAGTTCACTCGGCACCCCGATTACACGGCTGACAGCTGTGTTAACTCACGGCCGGTCGTGGTGCTGCATTACTTCCACACTGTTACTGCTTGTATTTTCTCCAGACCAGCTTCCGTACTCTGCTCTAACTTGACAGTACTATTTAAGTGAAACGAGTCCAAAACTCATTCTAGACTTTGTGTTCCTTTCTCTGTGGCTTTGTGCATCTGTATAAGTTTTGTTACGTGAAGGACTGTAACAGTTGTTGAAATTTTCAGGCAGAATAGATGTACACAAGTTTGGTGGACCAAAGGCTGCAGTTGGACTCTTTACTGATGATTAGAAATGGAAAATAAGAGACAAACGAGGGAAGAACAAACACCTGTTTGGAATTCTATGAGGGTCAGCCAGCATGTGGGTTTTCTTGCCTTCGATCAGCCTGACTGCTTTTCGTACCTGCATTACTGCTACTTAAATATTGTGGTCGTCACTCCTTAGACTGACTTCATCACATCTCCAATCTAGTCCGTCATGTGCGAGCTTCTTAATCTCCGAATAACTACTGCAACGTTCGTCCATTTGAACTCACCTACAGTATTTGAGGCTTTGTCTCTCTCTAAAATTTTTACTGCCAACACATCCCAATTCACCGTTACTTTTTACCTCTCAATGTTTCATGTTAACGTGACTGCACTTATAGGCAGGGGGTGCCATAAATTTCTATCCTCCCAGATTATGTACCTGTTTATCTATCATGATCTTCTCCATTATCATCATGTATCATGATCTTCTCCATTACTGTCATTGGAGAACTTCGTGAGTCAGCAAGTGATAAACTGTTTATGATAGCGTAGAAGTTCCACGGCCATAATACATTGTTTTTATTTTATTACTTGATGTTCCAGTCTTTGTGATTAATTTTGGGATCCGCCACATTATCCATCTGGAATGATGCATCGCCACTGGTCGCAGTTGGCAAAACTAGTCACAAACGTGAAATTGGTAAAATAAAATGATAGAGTGTACGTGTGGGACGTTGTTCAAAAACATTTCCTCTTAATTGGTGGTTCAGTCTACCCACCTAATCTTTAGCATTCTTCTGCAGCACGACATTTAAACAGCTTCTATTCTCCTCTTGTCTATGCTGTTTATTGCTCACGATTCAGTTCCATTTAAGGCTACAGTCCAGACAAATATTTCAGGCGTCAGGTTGATTTACTTGTCTTAATAGAGGTGTGCATTGTGTCAGGATTTTAGGGTAACCTGAGGCACCGTGTGTAAAGAAACAAACCACTATTTAGAAAATGGCTGTGTGGAGGCCACTAAGACTCGAACATAAATCCAAATATGTAAATAAAATAACTAAAGTGTAGTACCTCCAGTGGTCACGGTCTCCTTTCTGTGCCATATACATCACAATTAACTAGCAGTGAGTTATCTAATTGTTCAGCACCCCACATAAAGGTATTAAGTTCACAGTTGAGGACAAAGTAGGCACCATTGTAAACTTACTAGACCTGACCATTACAATAACAAGTAGTAGACATAAAATTGGAATTTATTGGAAGCCTACAACAACATTCCGCCATCCACAACTCCTCTTGTCATCCCACAGCCCCAAAATGGCAGCATTCTGGTATGTTGTCAAGAGGAACAGCAACCCAACTACAACACTCTGAAGATAAATGTAAACAAGAGATTGAAATAAACACCAGTGTAGCTGAATCCCTGAAAAACACAAATAGTTGCAAAAGAATCACAGCACACAAAACAAACATAAAATAAGACCACCTATACCGTACCATTTGTGGGTAGTATTTCATATCAGATTGCCAATGTCGTGATACGTAAAGGCATAAACATGTATTTTGTCTCATGTAACGTGATTGGGCAGAAAATTGTACATCCTTGAACAACTGCTGATGTACAAATGTCAAAGAAAACAGACAGAGTCCATCCTAATTGACAACATATACCAAAGCGTTTGTCATCTCTGGTCTTAACAGCAGCCTGCACCATTAGATTTGCAATGCACATTTCCAATATCTCTCTATATATCTCTCCGTCTCTGGCACAGTCTCTGGCACAGTCTCTGGCACAGTCTCTGGCACAGTCTCTGGCACAGTCTCTGGCACAGTCTCTGGCACAGTCTCTGGCACAGTCTCTGGCACAGTCTCTGGCACAGTCTCTGGCACAGTCTCTGGCACAGTCTCTGGCACAGTCTCTGGCACAGTCTCTGGCACAGTCTCTGGCACAGTCTCTGTCCCCCCCCCCCCCAGTCTACCTGCCATCACCATTGGTCCACATGCATCCTTCCTCAAAAACAGTCCACTGTGACGCAGATGGCTTCGACGCCCCACCTCCTGCTCACTTTCATTTTTGCGATTGACGGTGGTGGACCCCGGGATCCCAGTGGGGGCAGTTGTGTGGAAGCAGAGTCGAAATCCTGACACGCAGATCCAAAGAGCCCACTGAATTCGCCACAATTCTGGCCCTATATTCCTCATTCGCATCTTTTCTGAAGACCCCTCAACCGTAGATCGCCACCTTCAGAATGCGGTGCTCATCTGTTACCAGAACACAAAGTAGAGCCTTCCTGATACCTAGTCAGAGACTGTCATTACTACAGATTCATCATCTACAATGATCATTTAACTCCCAACTGCGAAAACCCTCCTACGTGTTCCCACTTGCCCTATTGGTTGGGGAATTGTAGGACGCCCCTAGGTAGGTCAGGGGTGCTCTACACAAAGGAAGCGGCTACTCGGGTAGCAGAGTACTTGCGGCGTGCACAGGGGGGTTTTTTAGGCTAGGCAGCAGTGCGAGGTGTCCTGATGAACACTCACCAGTCGACGTGCGGGCAGGGAAATCGGGACGCGCTCACTTTAAATACACTCCACCTATCAAGATATTAGCAGTAAATTTTCAGAGTGTTCGGAATAAAGTTCCCAAATTTACTGCCCTCCAGGAAGCGTGTGGTGCGCAAATTATTCTCTCGGGACTGAGAGCTGGCTGAACCCTGAGATAGGAAGTTCTGAAATATTTAGTGAGGGTCGGAATGTGTATCAGAAAGACAGATTAGACACCGTAGGAGGTGGTGTCTTCATTGCAGTTGACAAAAATATTGTGTCTACTGAGGTCAAAGTAGATTGTGAAGTTATTTGCACACGTTTAACAGAGCAAGGGGAAATAAAGTTAATTGTTGGGTGTTATTACCGGCCACGAGATTCCACCGTGACAGTTCTAGAATCATTCAGAGAGAGTCTACACTCTGTATCGCAGAAGTACGTGGATCGTGCTATATTAGTCGGAGGTGACTTCAACCTATCTAGTATAGACTGGGATGTCTATAGATTCATTACAGGTGGTACAGACAAGCTGTGGTGTGAATTACTTTGGAACACATTATCCGAAAACTGTCTTGAGCAGCTAAATCGACAGCCAGTGCGTAATGGAAATATTTTAGATCTGGCAGCCACGAACAGAACAGACGTCGATGGTGTCAGTGTTGAGACAGGGATTAGTGATCGTGATGTTGTCATTACGACTATGGTTACGAAAGTTAAAAAGTCGGTCATGAAGGGTAGGAGAGTGTTCTTACTAGAAAGTGCGGATAAGCAGTTGTTAGCATCCCACTTAGTAAATGAATCGACTTCATTTACTTCCGGTACGATGGACGTGGAAGAATTATGGGCAAATTTTAAACACATTGGACAAATATGTGCGGAAAAAGTGGGTTACGGGCGGAAAAGACCCACCTTGGTTTAACAGTGCAATTGGGAGAATGCTCAGGAAGCAAAGACAGTTGCACTCGCGGTACAAGAAAGATCGGGAGAATGATGACAGGCGAAAGTTAGTGGAGATTCTTGTTGCTGTAAAAAGAGCAATGCGCAAAGCATACAACCACTACCACCGTCGTACCTTAGCAAAAGATCTTGCTGAAAACCCAAGGAAATTCTGGTCTTATGTAAAATCGGTAAGCGGCTCTAAGGCTTCCGTCCAGTCACTCACTGATCAGTCTGGCCTGGCAACGGAAGACAGCAAAACGAAAGCTGAAATTTTAAATTTAGCATTTGAGAAATCTTTCACGCAGGAGGATCGTACAAACATACCGCCGTTTGAGTCTCGTGCAGATTCCCGTATGGAGGACGTAGTGATAGACATCCCTGGGGTTGTGAAGCAGCTGAATGAATGGGTTGAAAATAAATAAATCGCCAGGTCCTGATGGGATTCCAATTAACAGTAACAACAGTTCGTTGTTGGTGGCTACAGAGATGACAACTGAATTTTATGCAGTAACACTGTGTAATGATGTTGCTCGTGTATAATACACTTTACTAAATGTAGGAAATTCGTTTTGAGCTCTACAGTAATCACCAATCAATTCAGACCTTCTTCTGTGGAGCTGTAATAAGAACGTGGCTGTGAAATGTGAACCAGCTACACATCCCTCTAAGAGTCAAGCGGCAACTAACAAATTAACTGAACTGCCTATCAAAATCTGCACTGAAAGCCAGAGCAGTGGTGCATGTACACACAAAGCACACAACTGTGTTTTATTTCACTTGTGCATTCCTAAAATCTGGTTCCCGTAGAGTTACTCAGATCTACAAATAATGCAGCGTTTCTGGACACGTGTGGCATACAGCACTTCACCGTGCACTAATACAAGAGAGTATAACCTGATAGTTGTGCCCATAAATGTACGCCATGTCACACAGTCTTCAGGCGGGCAACATATGTTGTGATTTGGTAGTACAGAGGTGGTGTTGTTGTGATCTTCAGTCCAAAGACTGGTTCGATGCAACTCTCCGTGCTACTCCATCCTGTGCAAACCTTTTCATCTCAGAGTAACTGCTGCAACCGACATCCTCCTGCATTCATCTCTTGGTCTCAATCTACAATTTTTACCCTCCACGCTTCCCTCCAGTACTAAGTAGGTGATCGTCGATCCCTCAGAATGTTCCTACCGACTTACTTCTTCTAGCCAAGTTGTGCCACAATGCTACAGCCCTGTCTCACTCCCTTCTCAATCACTGCTGCCCTTTCATGCCCCTCGACTCCTATAACTGCCATCTGGTTTCTGTACAAATTGTAAATAGCCTTTCGCGCCCTGTATTTATCACGAGAATTTGAAAGAGCTTGTTCCAGTCAACATTGTCAAAAGCTCTCTGTGCCTACAAATGTTGTAAATGTAGGTTTACCGTTCCTTAACATAGCTTCTAAGGTAAGTAGTGGGGTCAGAATTGGCTCGCGTGTTCCTACATTTGAACAGAACCCAAACTGATCTTCCTGAGGCCATCTTCTACCAGTTTTTTCATTTGTCTGTTTTGCAATGGTGACTTATTAAAACGATAGTTTGGTGGTTCACACACCTGTCAGCACCTCCTTTCTATGGATATGGAGTTGTTATATTCTTCTTGAAGTCCGAGGATACTTCGCCTGTCTCATACAACTTGCTCACCAGATGGCAGAGTTTTGTCAGGGCTGGCTCTCCCAAGGGTATCAGTAGCTCTAACGGAATGATGTCTACTTGCGGTGCCTTGTTTCTACTTAGGTGTTTCAGTGCTCTCACCAATTCTTCACACAGTGTCATATCTCCTACCTCATCTTCATCTACGTCCTCTTCCATTTCCATAATAATGTCCCTGAGTACATCGCCCTTGTATAGACCCTCTATATACTCCTTCCACCTTTCTGTTTTCCTTTCTTTGCTTAGAACTGGGTTTCCATCTGAGATCTTGATATTCATACAAGTGGTTCTCCTTTCACCAAAGGTCTCTTTAATTTTCCTGTAGGCAGTATCTATCTTACCCCTAGTGAGATAAGCCTCTACATCCTTACATTTGTCCTCTAGCCATCCCTGCTTAGCCATTTTGCACTTCCTGTCGATCTCATTTTTGAGACTTTTGTATTCCCTTTTGCCTGCTTCATTTACTGCGTTTTTATATTTTCTCCCATCATGAATTAAATTAAATATTTCTTCTGTTACCCAAGGATTTCTACTAGCCCTCGTCTTTTTTTACCTACTTGATCCTCTCCTGCCTTCACTATTTCATCCCTCTAAGCTACCCATTCTCCTTCTACTGTATTCCATTCCCCTTTTATTGTCCTCTAATGCTCTCTCTGAAACACTCTACAACCTCTGATTTTTTCAGATTATCCAGCTCCCAACTCCTGAAATTCCTACCATTTTGTAATTTCTTCATTTTTAATATATAGTACATAACCAGTAAATTGTGTACAGAGTCCACATCTGCCCCTGGAATATGTCATAGAACTTAAAACCTGTTTCCCAAATCTGTCTTACCACCATACAGGGTGTTACAAAAACGTTCCTCACACACAAATAAAGAAAATATGTTATGTGGACATGTGTCCAGAAACGCTTACTTTCCATGTTAGAGCTCATTTTATTACTTCTCTTCAAATCACATTAATTGTGGAATGGAAACACACAGCAACAGAACGTACCAGCGTGACTTCAAACACTTTGTCACAGGAAATGTTCAAAATGTCCTCCGTTAGCGAGGATACGTGCATCCACCCTCCGTCGCACGGAATCCCTGATGCGCTGATGCAGCCCTGGAGAATGGCGTATTGTATCACAGCCGTCCACAATACGAGCACAAAGAGTCTACATTTGGTACCGGGGTTGCGTATACAAGAGCTTTCAAATGCCCCCATAAATGAAAGTCGAGAGGGTTGAGGTCAGTAGAGCGAGCAGGCCACGGAATTGGTCCGCCTCTACCAATCCATCGGTCACCGAATCTGTCGTCGAGAAGCGTACGAACACTTGGACTGAAATGTGCAGGAGCTCCATCGTGCACGAACCACATGTTGTGTCGTACTTGTAAAGGCACATGTTCTAGCAGCACAGGGAGAGTATCCCGTATGAAATCATAACTGCTCCATTGAGCGTAGGTGGAAGAACGTGGGGCCCAATCGAGACATCACCGACAATGCCTGCCCAAACGTTCACAGAAAATCTGTGTCGATGACATAATTGCACAATTGCGTGCGGATTCTCGTCAGCCCGTACCTGTTGACTGTGAAAATTTACAATTTGATGACGTCGGAATGATGCCTCACCCGTAAAGAGAACATTTGCACTGAAATGAGGATTGACACATTGTCGGATGAACCATTCGCAGAAGTGTACCCGTGGAGGGCAATCAGCTGCCGATAGTGCCTGCACACGCTGTACACGGTACGGAAACAACTGGTTCTCCCGTAGCACTGTCCGTACAGTGACGTGGTCAACGTTACCTTGTACAGCAGCAACTTCTCTGACGCTGACATTAGGGTTATCATCAACTGCACGAAGAATTGCCTCGTCCGTTGCAGGTGTCCTCGTCGTTTTAGGTCTTCCCCAGTCGCGAATCGTAGGCTGGAATGTTCCGTGCTCCCTAAGACGCCGATCGATTGCTTCGAACGTCTTCCTGTCGGGACACCTTCGTTCTGGAAATCTGTCCGATACAACGTACCGCGCCACGGCTATTGCCCCGTGCTAATCCGTACATCAAATGGGCATCTGCCAACTCCGCATTTGTAAACGTTGCACTGACTGCAAAACCACGTTCGTGATGAACACTAACCTGTTGATGCTACGTACTGATGTGCTCGATGCTAGTACTGTAGAGCAATGAGTCGCATGTCAACACAAGCACCGAAGTCAACATTACCTTCCTTCGTTTGGGCCAACTGGCGGTGAATCGAGGAATTACAGTGCATACTGACGAAACTAAAATGAGCTCTAACATGGAAATTAAGCGTTTCCGGGCACATGTCCATATAAAATCTTTTCTTTATTTGTGTGTGAGGAATGTTTCCTGAAAGTTTGGTCGTACGTTTTTGTAATGCCCTGTATAATCAATCTGAAATCTCTTGGTGTCTCCAGGTCTCTTCCACAGATACAACCTTCTTTCATGATTCTTAAACCTCCATATTCACCTACTACTTTTCCTTCTCCTCCTTTTCCTACTACTGAATTCCAGTCCCCAATGAGTATTACATTTTTTTCTCCCTTAACTATGTGAATAATTTCTTTTATCTCATTATATATTTCTTCAATGCATCATGTGCAGAGCTAGTTTGCATATTAACCTGTACTACTGTGCAAAAGCTTTCACCCTGCTGTTTGTAGTAGCTTATCCGCATTCCTAATTTTCATTCATTATTAAAGCTACCCCTGCATTACCCCTATTTGATTCTGTATTTATGACCCTGTATTCACCTGACCAGAAGTTCAGTTTCTCCTGCCAATCAACTAACTAGTTCCCATTATATCTAACGTTAACCTATCCATTTCCATTTTTAAATTTTCCAACCTATCTGCCCAGTTAAGGGGTCTGACAGTCAACGCTCCAATCCATAAAACCCCTGTTCTGTTTCTCCTGATAATGATGTTCTCCTGAGCAGTCCCTGATCGGAAATCCAATTCAGGAAGTATTATACCTCTGTAGTGTTTTACCCGAGAGGATGTCATCATTATTTAACCGTACAGCAAAGCTGTATGCCCCCAGGAAAACTTATGGCTGTAGTTTCCCCTTGCTTTCAGCTGTTTGCAGTACAACCACAGAAAGACAATTTTGCGTGATGTTACAAGGCCAGTTCAGTCAATTGCCCAGACTGTTGCCTATTGCAACTACTGAAAAGGCTACTGCTCTTCTTCAGGAACCACACGTTTGTCTGACCTCTCAACAGATACCCCTCTTTTGTGGGTGTGCACCTACAGTATGGTTATCTGCATCTGTTTCACGCAAGCCTTCCCTAATGGGAAGGCTTGCTTGATACAGATGCAAGGTCCAAGGTTCACGTGGGGGGGCGGGGGGGGGGGGGGGGGGGGTTAGTAGTGCAGAGCTACATAATTACAATAGCTGACAGGAGTCATTTTGAACACAGTCGAGGGTCATGTGAAAACACTCGCATTCAGTTCTCTCAGGAAGTAATAAGGGTTTAGTTTATTTCCAAGACAGCAATCAAATTTTGTTTAAATAGTGTGCATACGGGTAACACACACAGTTTATTGATGTGCTACAGTGGTCTTGCTCTATGCCTTCTAATTGATTTCACAAACTGATGCCAGATATTTTATGAAACTGCCCACATTACCATTCTCATTTTGTTTCAGGGTATCTGCGCAAGTAGTTGCGCTGCACGAAAATAGCGATCTTCAGTCTCCTTAGATTTTGTTGGTGTGGATTGGTGTAGCAATTCCTCCTGATTCCACGTCGCTTGTGGTGGCCATAGCTGTTCCATTATTCAGTCTGATTCACCCAGAAGCCTCCATGTCATTTCCCTCCTGCAGCACTATTGGTGGAAACTGCTACAGCATCACTTTCTTGTCACGAGGTTGCATCTCTCTCAAATGTACAAAATAATGATTGGATCAAAAGCTCAGATTAGCAAAGGATGTTAAAGGAAGTAAGGCCTTGCACTTTGATAGGAACCATCCCGGCATTTCGCTGAAGTGATTTAGAGAAATAACGGAACATCTGAAATGGGATGTCTGGACGCGGGTTTGAACCACTGTCTTTCTGAATACGATTCCATTGTGCTATCCACTGCTCCACCTCGTTCAGCATAATTTAGATGTAGTAGTCAGTTTGGTCTTGTGGGTAGTGACGAAAAAAAAATTAGTTACGTAGTATCTGCACGTCACAATAAATGCACACGTAAAGTTCTGATATCTATGGTTCTATAACTTGTAGCTGCAGCAGTAGTACTAGCAGTTGCAAAAATTGCATTTCTGTAAATTATATTTAGCCTTAACAGCAACAAACTAAGATACTGAGATGTTTAATTGAATTGAGTAACCTGTACATTCCTGCTGCTGGTAATTATTAAAATCAGTGTTCAAACATACTGCCATCAATTAAAGATTGTATTTACTTAGTAGGTCACAAAGAGACATACACAAAGATGAAAACTTACCTGAGAGATACAGATACTGGGGCAGCAGAAGTGAAGAGACATACAAAGTTTTCACTTTGACACACTAAGTGCTGATTCAGATAGCAAGGTTGGATGGGATTTCTGGATGAATTATATTTTTACAGAATGACACTCCCATCTTGAATTAAGGTCATGAAGTATCTCATTTATGTGTTACATACAAGCCTTGCAAAGCACTAATTCCAAAAGCTGCAAAGAATCCACAACCTGGATGGTGCATAAATAACTCAAGAGTTCATGCATGCAATTAACTCGCAAAAAATGCGAGGGCAAAGCCGTTTCAGTAGGTTAAACATTGTAACTTATAAACTGGAATTATGTTAAATAATTGTTAATGAAGTTGAATACCTATAAAGATGTAAGTAATGCTCTTTTTGAAATTAAAGTTCTGATGGTAGCGTACAGCCAGCGCAAACAGTTGAAAATAATTAGCACCTAATAGCACAAGGGCAAGAATTTATTTGGAGACTGCTGTAGGATATACTATCAAGTACTGTATGTGGGTTGTTTATAATGCAAAAGGTGAACGTTGAATCCTTACAGAATCTGTTCCACATACAAGTGTCGTACTATCTTCTCACTTGTGAAACCTTGCTGATCTATCCGATTGCACGATTGAAGATTTTAAACACACGTCCCCGTTCTTCCACGAGGAAGCCATTTTGCTAGCAAGTCCAAAGTTGGCAGCAGTGCAAGTCGAGATGCACTCCACTTTGCAGCGCTGGAGTCGTGGCGTGTTTACCAGGGCAGTACAGCCTCGTATAAAGGGAAGTACGGCCATCGTATTCTGCTGCGTTCGCCGCCATCCACAGTTGGCTGAAATCACATCTTGTAACATTAGCAGCCGTTGTGGGCCCAAGCATTGTGTGTGAGGCATGGGCAGTGTTGTGTATTTTCAAAGTTCTAAGTAGAATACTACCTCAGTGCTGTGCTTTTTGCTTTTTGTTCTGAGGCAGAAAGGGAGGTAAACTGTACAGAATTCCTTCTGAAGGTAGAGATGCAACAAGAAGGAGAATATGGCCGATGAAAACCAGCAGAGCCAACTGGCGGCCCACATGAGACTCTCGCTTCTGTATGGAAAGAACAGTTTTCATTCATTAGTGCAAATAATCTTTAGGTTTAACATACGCTGTGTAACAGACTTGCTGTATTTCGACTCGCTTAGTGATCAGATTTGGTGTGTCACTACATGTGGTTCGTCTCAAACCGGTCACAGTTGTTTGTGAAAGGTACGTTGTGTGCAAGTCTGTCTTTGTGGACAAACCATAGTGAAAGCTACACGTTTCTAGTTAATCTGTAATGTACTGACTGCTATAAAGACATATTTTTTGCAACACGAAAGGTGTAATAGGTAAACACGGATTTTCGTTTCATATTCAGTGTGTAGGCCCAATTGTTGAAGATGGAAAGTACAGTATTTGGATGTTTTAATGTATGTTGTTGGCTATGGCTATGTGTACTTCAAAGATCAATTAACAGTGCCTCATTTTCAGTAAATTTTGTGAAAATAATTGGCGTGATACTGACGTGCCTCTGTAAAGTACCTGTTACTTGCATTTAATAGTGTAGGCCTACCGTTTCGACAAACATTGAAATAAATAAAAAGAATAGCATAGCTGAATTGTATCGTCAGTCGTAACAGTACAGTATATTTATAATTAACTCTTTTAATACGGCATCTTGTATATTCAACAGTCTCAGATACAAATACTACACTATGTGATCAAAAGTATCCGGACACATGCATGAAAATGACTTAAAAGTTCCTGGCGCCCTCCGTCAGTAATGCTGGAATTCAGTGTGGTGTTGGCCCACTCTTAGCCTTGATGACACCTTCCACTCTCGCTTGCATACGTTCGATGAGGTGCTGGAGGGTTTCTCGGGGAATGGCAGCCCATTCTTCACGGAGTGCTGCACTGAGGAGGGGTATCGATGTCGGTCGGTGAGGCCTGGCACAAAGTCCGCATTCTGAAACGTGCCAAAGATGTTCCCTAGGATTCAGGTCAGGACTCTGTGCAGGCCAGTTCATTACAGGGATGTTATTGTCGTGTAACCACTCCGTCACAGGTCGTGCAATACAAACAGGTGCTCGATCGTGTTGAAAAATGCAATCACCATCCCCGAATTGCTCTTCAACAGTGGAAAGCAAGAAGGTGCTTAAAACATCAATGTAGGCGTGTGATACTGCCACGCAAAACAACAAGGGGTGAAAAATGCAATCACCATCCCCGA
Organism: Schistocerca americana; assembly: GCF_021461395.2. NCBI lineage: Eukaryota > Metazoa > Arthropoda > Insecta > Orthoptera > Acrididae > Schistocerca > Schistocerca americana. The sequence goes on along the minus strand of NC_060129.1, from coordinate 205,982,987 downwards.
ATTGCTCTTCAACAGTGGAAAGCAAGAAGGTGCTTAAAACATCAATGTAGGCGTGTGATACTGCCACGCAAAACAACAAGGGGTGGAAGCCCAGTCCATGGAAAACACCACCACACCATATAACACCGCTGCCTCTGAATTTTGCTGTTGACACTACATATGCTGACAGATGACGTGCACCGGGCATTCGGAATACCCACACTCTGCCTTCGGATCGCCACATTGTGTACCGTGATTTGTCTCTCCACACAACGTTTCTCCGCTGTTCCATCGTCCAGTGTTTACACTCGTTGCACTGTGCGCTCAACCTTGAAATCCAGTATTTACTGTCAAAAACAGTCTTGATCACAATTTATTTATTACGGTGAGTACTGATTGCTGGTAGTGATTTACCACCAAAAGGAGGTTCTTACTCATTGCTCTAAAGATGACCACAGTAGTGGTCGAAACCGGACACCGCAATAAATAAATCGTGATCGAGACTGTTTTTGATAGTAAATATTTGTAACACATTGACCACTGTTCACTCCCATAATGTACTCAAAAGTAACTTGAAATCAAAGTTTCCCAAGTGTCATAGTACTTGCACTGAATTCTGATTCTGATGCAGTTTGGAATTCCTGCGTGACGGTTTGGACAGACCCTCTTCAACTGTCGGCGGTCTCTGCCAGTCAACAGACGAGGTCGGCCTGTACGCTTTTGTGCTGTACGTGTCCCTTCACGTTTCCACTTCACCATCACATCGGAAACAGTGGCAGTAGGTGGCAGGACTATGCACCTAATATGAAAAACTGATATTTTTAGTGGTTTTTAGTGGTGTCTGGATACTTTTGATCACACAGTGTAGGCAGGCGTAGACAACGTGCATCGTACAATATTTGTTGTTACACAGGAAACCTAAACCTAATGAAAATTAAACTTGAATGAAGATACATTCCCTAAAAGATGTTAGTCGTATCATGTAAAATGAAATTGTTTCAGTTAGTTTGTAGATAGAATCTGAGTGTTACAATGTTTGTGTATAGCTACTGTACCTAACTCATACGTCTCTTGATTTCTTGCACTTTATGTAGTTACGAGTAGCATGTGCTGAGTTCTATTGATATTACAGATTCATATATTTTATGTTACAAAATATAGTTATAACGTATAGTCTTGATATTTTTATATCGCTTAAATAACGAAGTTGGTAACTAAACTGACTGATAGCACTGTTTGTGTTTACCAGAATCACTTTACTCCAGACCAGTTTGAACCGACAGACTTGGTGGAGTGGTAAAACGTAAACCAAATGCTGTGCCAACAATTTTTGGTGATCGTAAAGCTCCTGCCGAGAGGAAACCTGTTGGCCTACTGGAGAAACGTACTGAGGATACAGGTAACTGGAAAATAAAGCTCACAGCTTCAGTTGCTATATGCATACGTCATGCTTTCACTTGCTCCTGAATTATGACACTCTGAAAATCTCGTGTGACTGCTAACAGCACACATTTGTTGTTTTGATCAGTAGGACACACAGAATTTCCCTTCACAGCATTATGCTTGCAGAAAGTAGGCTTAGTTGTATCGTAGTAATTGTCGTAGGAAACACTTTTGTCAGTTGAGTACAGTAAGCATATACCTTTTTAAAGTTGTTGTAAATGTGTTGCTTAGAGTTCCTTCTTTAGAAGTTATATTTTGTACACTCATTTTAACCCTGAGTTGTGTACAGAAGAAGACTAAAACATTTCATTTGCAACAGCTGTATATTTTTGAAACTGACATGTCCAGGGTCTGTTGATGGAAGGAACAAAATACTTCACCACAAGGTAATTTAGTGAACAGGACCACATCTCTCACACACACAGTCCACTTGTATTGGTATCTGATGAAATATAAAGTAATGTAATTTCTCGTACCTTTGTGCTATATCGTTTCTACTGCTTGCCATTGGATACTGTATATACCATATTTCTAATTTACAGTTAAATGTTATAAACAAATGGGAAAACTGATGCTTTGATTTGTTACCACAGCTGGCTAAAGTTTCCTTAAAAGCCTGTGGTGTTTCCCATACCATTTGTGTTTTTCAGACTCTATATACAGAGCTTTGCCTTTATTGGTAGTATGTAGCACAATAGGTGCTAAGGTGTCCAATGTTGTGGTTCGGTCTGGTCCTCATTATTTAATCTTTTATTGTAAATAATAATTACTTGCCCTTAAAGGTAATCTCCACTAAAACCCACATCGGGAAGTAACACTTGCCGCACAGCTCTTGTAATTTAAGTATTCAGTTCTCACGTGCTGCGTTATTATTGAAGTGTTGTATAGTGAAGCTCTTTTACATTCTATTGCCGTCAGGTTCCTGTGATGCCTAGCAAAGAACCTACAGGTTTTTGGAAACACTATAGTAGCGTTTGTTGAGAATTAAATACAATTGATCAACTACAATTGCACTGTAGGATATGACATTACTTTACCATTTCATAGTATTAAGAGCATACTGGGAATATTACCACTCAGATTGTCATAGACTTGCTTCAGTCCTTTGAAACTAAGATTTTGGCATCTTACGAATCTTTAAATTACATACCACAGCCTACTGAGAAACAATTACTGGTTACCTAAAAACATATTACAGTATTAAATGCTTTTTATGTTTGAAGATTGTAATATTGCAAATATGTGTTCCAGAGGTTGGAGAGCCTTCGAATGTGACCAATGACGTCAGTCCTGCAGCGAACTTGGACACGACAGAAGATGAAGTCACCACCCTGAAGAACCTAGCTTCAGGCTGGAACTGAAGCTTTCAAGAGAAAACTCACCCTCTCTCAGAAAAGGGAGAGAAGAGTGTCTTTAGAAAAAGACAGCCTCTTAGCGAGTCTGCACGGTTTATTCGGTGCAGATCAGTTTGTAGTATGAGTGAAGGGGACACGTGAAGGTAGCAAATGGTCAGTGGAAAGGGCTAAAAATTCGACCACCTTGTAGTAGTAAGGGGTACAAAGTCCTGCTGGAAAATAAATTACCATTTCCTTCAGATAGAACCCCAATATGTTCGCTACAGAGCATAAAAGTTAGACCTGGTGTGCCGAGGGAGCTCGTGAGTTTCGTGAGAGTCAAGCTTGCCCTCATGTTACCAGTGGAGATGCATGCTGTTCTCCTGATGGATGAGGTTAGTATCACTCACCATTGGAATGTGGTTGAGCATTGGCTGCACCATTGATAATGATACGACACCTCCACCAGAACTCGCCCTTGCAAAAACTATAGCTTCTAATGCATCAGTTGTTATGCTGGGTGGTATTACCTCAAGATGGAAACAAACAATAGGTTACCATTACACAGGGCCATCTTTTTCCAGTTCTCACCCCAGACATTACTATAAGCTTTATTAGGGAATCTTAGGCACTCGTACAATGTTCGCTGCATCGCGTCAGTGACGGGAGGGCAGAATTGAGCTGTATGGCGAGAATTTGGAATTGTTGTCGAAAGGTTTTCAAAATTAGTTTCTGCCAGTGTCTTTGTGATGATAATTGGAAACTAATTTTCCTCACAGATACACCACACATTTTGAAAAACGAGGATTCACTTAGTCAATGGGCAATCGGTCTTCCTCTGACGAAATGTTGTCAAGGGACATGATCTGCCTTGTAATGAGGTACATATAAATCGTGTATAACAGTGGCTTGAGGTAGACAGTGGTTTAAGTCTTAAACTGGCACCAAAACTGTGTGAGGGATGTCTGAGGCCAAACCATTACGAGAAAATGAAAGTTGGCTCATCTACTGCCATAATTAACAGCCAGACTGCAGCAGCCAGTGAGTGTGCTGTAAAGACAGAGAAACTGCAGAAAAATACTTTAACCACAGCACGGTTGCTAAAGCACGTTCGTGAGTGGTCTTGCCTCATGACATCCAGAGCTCCAGTTATGCCTCTGAGTCGTTCTGATGAACAAACATACAGTGAGGCTCTCTGTCATCTTTAGGACACTCTGTGATTATTTGGAAACTTGAAAATTGGGCTGAGCAGTGCCTGGAAACCAGTTCAGTGTGGTGTAGTTTTGACAGCTGGAGGTATTTTGGGATTGCAGAACACATTCCTGAATGAGAAGAAATTAAAATTTTTGCTAATAAGTAGATTTACACAAGATACCTTGGAAAATCTGTTAGCAATGCTCCACTTCAAAAATCCAGTACCAATGCTACGAGAAGTAAAATCGTCACTGAGGGTTATTACTCTTTCTCAGTTCTTTAATACTGCCACTGATAATTATGAAAATGAAGGCAGTAGTTTGCAGTCAGAACTAGTGAAGATGGGGATGTCTGTGCTGAGGAAGTTGGTGAGCCACTTTGTAACATGGTGTGTGACGAAGAGCAGCAGTCCCAATACTATTTGTGTGGTCACACTGTCAGGCAGGTTATGAAGCGTCACGCACTTTGTTAATTTTTCGAGGAGCGCCTAATAGCGTGCAAAGAAAATCTCTGTACCTGTGTGAACGTGCTTTTACATATGAAGTCCTTCACGGATACCTCACTTATTGAGCCATCAAGTGAGGTTTTCAGTGTGTTGCAAAAGGCAGAGATGTGTTTGAGAAGCAACAAGAAGAAATTACTCTCAGGTGAATTGTTGCTCTGTGATGTAGCCACTGCCGTGCCTGCATCAGTGAAGGAGAAAGTAGTTTTCCCAGCCTGCCACAGTGTACAGGAGAAAATAATTCACAGTTTCCTGGCAACAAGAATTCATCTGGTTCCAAGGGAGGGAAATAAAATATATCAGGGTGTAGTGACACAAGGCAGTAGAAGCAGGCCATGAGAAAGTTACTGCAGAAACTGTGATTTCCAAAATCACTCTTTAGTAAATGATTTGAAAAATTGACATTCAAACTTCATTTGGTTGCCATTTTCTCTTAAAGTGGTCTCATTATTGTTTCAATCACAGTGATTTTTATAAATTTTTGTTCTATGTTTCTTTCTGAGTATGGAGTATTTTTATTATATCGTATATTATTTGCAAGTAAACTATGTCACTCTCCAGGTTTCAGATTGATGCATATAAAAATAAAAACTTCACCTTTCGACCTGTGTACCTATTTGACTTCTGTGCTTTGCCACCAACTATGTTTCTTCCTTGTGCTTCATTTATGTCGTTTATTTTTTTCTCTGGATTTTAATAGGTTTTTATTCATACAATGTACCCATATTTTATATAATATTGTAGAGAGGAAAAAAGTATACATTCACTCAGTAAGAACATTAGCTTGTACTCTATACTCTTTTCTAGCTCAGAATGAAATAGCACATATGCAAAATCTGCTGAACAATACTTTTTGAAGAATACTTGTTTCCAAACACGGTAAAAAGTAAACGTCATTACAAGTAAATGTCGTGCATATTTTGTATTGTAACTGCTATTTTTATTTATTATCAAAATTTAGCGTTTTATGTTGAAGACTGGGAATATGTGAATGGAAATGCAGTCAACTGGGGAACTTTGCCCCCCATGAGACCATTTTTTGAAAATACTGCCCACAAAATATGTTACTTGTTGCAACACATGTTGTAGTTACAGTTACTGAGCATTTTTTATAGTAAAAATATAGACAAATTGACTGTTTGCTGTAATATTTTAATATTTATACTGATAAAGTTGCTCTGCTATTCTGGCTAAGTTTATGTCAGTCTTGGACAACACATTATTTTACCTACATAAAATACTCTGGGTAATTTTAAGCCATTCCAAAAGTAAATCGGTGGTTAATAAGAAGCCTAAATAAATTGTTCTATTTCAGTAATGCAGGTTTACTTTGAAATTTAAAGATATTTATATAGACCTGTTATTAACAGTTTTTAGGCTAAGGGGTTGTAAATGTAAAAATAACACATTCGTTAAGGATATTTTTGATAACACGTGTTACAAATAATAGTGCACACATTGTCTTCAAAGTAGAACAACACTTTCAGTAATACCATATATTAAATACATTCCATCAAACATTTTCAGATATTTAGCGTAAATGTTCACTGCTATTATGGACCACGCCACTTTCTGTTAACAGGTATTGGGCGAGATTCAGCTTTTCTGTTAATACACTGTCTTTACAGTACAAGACTCCACCTTAGCTTTGAAGCCAAAACCTATTTCTTTTCCCCTTTCTTGATCCTGCAATTGCAACTTATTTTAAACGAGATATACTTGCATTACATATCTGCTACAGTGACATTTCCAGCGTATGATTTACCTTCATACAGTGTAATGACATATTTATGTGAAAGCCATACTCAAAGATAAATGTAAATTTAATGAACAAATCTATCAGCAAGCCTAGAACCATGTTCCCTTATTGGTAGTGACAGAAATGATTATAAGTTCCCTGTGAGACTGCTGTTTACACCTAATTCAGCTAACTTCGTGCTACTATCAGCAGCATCTCCAGGCTCATTATTTTAATTTCAATTTCTGAACACTGCAGCTAGAGTTTTTATACATTTACTTGGTTTTGGGTTTATCTTGGTCCCAATGGGAAAGGTTGCAGGAACTTGATTTAACCATTTAGTTAATTTCATTCATTTCTGGTCTTTTGTCTTATTTTACATTTATGTTACTTAGTTTCCAATCCATCTGAACAGCAAAGAAAAGTCAGAAGAGGTAATAGGATGGTTTAAAGGTAGTCTAATTACAAAATAGAAATCTTGGAGACAAAACTGCCTCTGTTAGCAGATAAAACGAAAAATAGTGAGTGGTGGTGTACAAAGTTATAATGACTGGTAAAAAAATTTGACCTGGTTGACTGTAGATTATGGTTTAAATGTATATTTAGGATGCTCACGACAAGAAATTGTTTTTGTTCAACACATTATAACGTAAAAAAAAAAAAAAAAATGCACGATGCACGTACGGAACCTACAACCTTATATTCAGTGAATATTGACGTTACTGGCAGACTATTATTTCTGATGGAACCTGGCCAAAAATTTGTAGTATACTAATAAGAGTACAGTTGTTACAGTTCCCTACAGCCTACTTTTGATCATACGACTAGTTTTACCTCAACACATTTGAAACATATTGTATTCTCCTGTACTTTCGTCATCATTCTCCTAATGCTATGAAGAATTTGCAGAAAAAATTTTGTGGGATAGGCCTGACAAAGATATAAAGCATGCCTAATCATAAAGCCTCGTTTGTCAATTCTATTTACTAGGGTACCGCGCATATATATGTGAATGCAATGCTTCATTTCATATAACAAGAGACATTGGGCGAATTTTCGTACTATGAAGTAGCAGGAACAAGAGGTAAGCTGATATAGAGCTTTAAATTAGCGACTTCTACTTCCCTGCACTTGCGACCTAACATTGGTCTTACTAACAGTTGGATAGGACCGATTTAATGCTAATTACGAAAACAGGTGTTCAAACTCGATACCGCATCAAGAACTGCGATATCTGCTTTCGCTACTAATAAAGAATAGCAGGCAAAAAACTGTTTTGCTCCCAGCAGCAAATGCTTTTCGACTCATTTAGCTTTAATTTGTTGATTTTTTGTTGCAAAATATCCGACATGTTCCGTTTGTAGCCACTGATTAGTCTTAGCAGTGTATTGGAGAGCTGAGTGTACTCCTTCAGTAAACACTGCTAAATACGCTGCAGCAGTTAATGTATCACCATCGGCGCAGTCGTTCGAAAATGGCGCCCAATTTCAAGTTGGCCATAATTTCCCTTTACAGAGATTTATGCACTGCAGTTCGCACCTGCCATCTGTCGGTGGCAGTCCGTACTATGCGTGTCGGGCTACGCTGCTGCTCTCTCGCGTCACTCCTCTACACTACGTGCAGCTGGCTGGGTTAGCATCGCCATTACATCTCCTGCCGTCTTCTGCTTGCCTGGACTTCCACTGGGTAATACGAAACGTGGGAAGAATTTTTACGTGAAGCACCCTGCTTTGGCTCACGGCATTGTGCTGTCTGTTTACATCTAGTCCACATAAACCTGGAGACACTCGAAGTAAGACCCTATAACAGCAAGTTGGAAAGTATGCTTGAAATTCGATACAAAAACTTAACTAATATGCAGCGAACAAATCGATAAAGTTGCGGGTTGGGCAGAGAAGAAAATTAAACGGGAAAATAAAAGTAACCTGGGCTGCTTTACTGTAAACTCGATATAGGTTTCCCATAACGAAATTTCCTGCTGTTTCGAAAGGCGAAGTTAAGAAATGTTAACCTTTTTCAGTTTCGTGTATGTATTGTGTGTGTGTGTGTAGCCAAGCACATAGATGATAGATCATTTATCGACCGAGGAAGTTCCAGGCTGTAGTCGCAAGTACGGCTAATGAATGGAAAATTATGGGTACAGCAATTCCGATGATATGTCAAATCCCACTGCGCGCTGTGCTGTTAGAACACGAGCCCTTTCGCCGCCCATACTACTGCATTTAGAGCATGTACTCGGATAATATTATCCGAGCCCCCCAAAAATTGATTCCACGTTCTAAATAAGCAAACACTAATCACGACACATTGTTCCAAGTTATCATATCTAAAGAACGCCTTACCAAGAAACTTTGTGGGCGTGAAGTATACCCTTCACAAATAATGAAAAGATGTTGGCACTTATTCCTATTTTGTTAGCAAACTGTAAATAAGAAATTGATATACCTGCAAAGATGTGTCTTACTTCCAACGTTTTCGTGCTAAACTTGCCAATGCGAAGTAAAATACGCATCGCTTGAGTACTGTAGTGTTGCTCGGTGTTGCCAACAGATGTCAGCTCAACACGCTGCCTCAGAACTGGGCTAGTTCGTTCGGGCGAAAACAAGGTCTCCCATCTTTTACCGCCATCTACAGTTCGTGATTGGCTGAAAACTTGTTGGATTGGCGGCGTACGGTTAGGTTCGTTCGAGCAGTCGCTGGCGGTCCCACGCTCTAGCGCAGAGCTGAGGTGAAATTTACAGAATGCTATTCTTTGTTAAACTACGGACTAGCAGCACACCGATTTTTTTTGTCATTTTAGCTCCTCACATGACTTTACGTTGATACCTACAGAAGGAGATCCATATTCGGGGAAATATAACGTAGTCGCGTGCATTTCTTTCATGAAGATCATTTAAAAGGCATTATTGTGCAGGTTTATTTACAGGACAGTGAGTGGAACCCTTTATGGCTACTTACAAGACGCCATTTATATTCGAAGATACTAAAAGTACTCCATACGCCGAGGTCTAGCCCCCTCCCCCCAAACTGTCATAAATAACTTATTATCCTTAGTTTTGGTATACATAGGCAACTGCTTTATTACATTTTCAATTATTGCTAGAATTTCGTATTCCTTCTTACTAGATTTTTGTAGCGTTGCATAGACATCAACCTGACGGGTATTGCTACATAACAGTACTACACAGTAAGAATTAAAAAAAAAAGTCTATGTTAAAGTGAGCACAAAGCAAAATACTAGCGTACCCTGAGCATTAGAGTAGGCGATGAATAGGAAGAAGAAACACGTAATACTCGGAAACGGAATTAATAGCGTCCTGCTTGACACAGTCAAATCGTTTAAATGTTGTTGTTGTTGTGGTCTTTAGTCCTGAGACTGGTTTGATGCAGCTCTCCATGCTACTCTATCCTGTGCAAGCTTCTTCATCTCCCAGTACCTACTGCAACCTACATCCTTATTTTATTTATTGTTCCGTGGGACCACATTTAGGAGAAGTCTCCAGGGTCATGGAACGAATCAATACATGAAATTATAACACGATTGTAGAAACAGATGAAATGAAATATAAGAAACATATTCAGGCGACAAGTCGTTAGTTTAAATGAAGAAAATCAAGAATGTAACACTGGAATTTGCTTAATTTTTTAGCTCTTCCAGGAGCTCCTCGACAGAATAGGAGTGGGCCATGAGGAAACTCTTCAGTTTAGACTTAAAAGTGTTTGGGCTACTGCTAAGATTTTTGAGTTCTTGTGGTAGCTTATTAAAAATGGATGCAGCAGAATACTGCACTCCTTTCTGCACAAGAGTCAAGGAAGTGCATTCCACATGCAGATTTGATTTCTGCCTAGTATTAACTGAGTGAAAGCTGCTAACTCTTGGGAATAAGCTAATATTGCTAACAACAAACGACATTAAAGAAAATACATACTGTGAGGGCAATGTCAAAATTCCAAGACTATTGAAAGGGGTGGACAAGAGGTTTTAGAACTTACACCATACATAGCTCGAACAGCCCGTTTTTGAGCCAAAAATACCCTTTTTGAATCAGAAGAATTATCCCAAAAAATAATCTGCTTAGTGTATTCATCTCTTGGTCTCCCTCTACGATTTTTACCCTCCACACTGCCCTCCAATGCTAAATTTGTGATCCCTTGATGCCTCAAAACATGTCCTACCAACCGATCCCTTCTTCTAGTCAAGTTGTGCCACAAACTTCTCTTCTCCCCAATCCTATTCAATACCTCCTCATTAGTTACGTGATCTACCCACCTTATCTTCAGCATTCTTCTGTAGCACCGCATTTCGAAAGCTTCTATTCTCTTCTTGTCCAAACTAGTTATCGTCCATGTTTCACTTCCATACATGGCTACACTCCATACAAATACTTTCAGAAACGACTTCCTGACACTTACATCTATACTCGATGTTAACAAATTTCTCTTCTTCAGAAACAATTTCCTTGCCATTGCCGGTCTACATTTTATATCCTCTTTACTTCGACCATCATCAGTTATTTTACTCCCCAAATAGCAAAACTCGTTTACTGCTTTAAGTGTCTCATTTCCTAATCTAATTCCCTCAGCATCACCCGATTTAATTTGACTACATTCCATTTTCCTCGTTTTGCTTTTGTTGATGTTCATCTTATACCCTCCTTTCAAGACACTGTCCATTCCGTTCAACTGGTCTTCCAAGTCCTTTGCTGTCTCTGACAGAATTACAATGTCATCGGCGAACCTCAAAGTTTTTACTTCTTCTCCATGAATTTTAATACCTACTCCGAATTTTTCTTTTGTTTCCTTTACTGCTTGCTCAATATACAGATTGAATAACATCGGGGAGAGGCTACAACCCTGTCTCACTCCTTTCCCAACCACTGCTTCCCTTTCATACCCCTCAACTCTTATAACTGCCATCTGGTTTCTGTACAAATTGTAAATAGCCTTTCACTCCCTGTATTTTACCCCTGCCACCTTCAGAATTTGAAAGAGAATATTATAGTTAACATTGTCAAAAACTTTCTCTAAGTCTACAAATGCTAGAAACGTAGGTTTGCCTTTTCTTAATCTGTCTTCTAAGATAACTCGTAGGGTAAGTATGGCGTCACGTGTTCAAACATTTCTACGGAATCCAAACTGATCTTCCCCGAGGTCCGCTTCTACCAGTTTTTCCATTTGTCTGTAAAGAATTCGCGTTAGTATTTTGCAGCTGTGACTTATTAAACTGATAGTTCGGTAATTTTCACATCTGTCAACACATGCTTTCTTTGGGATTGGAATTATTATATTCTTCTTGAAGTCTGAGGGTATTTCGCCTGTCTCATACATCTTGCTCACCAGATGGTAGAGTTTTGTCATGACTGGCTCTCCCAAGGCCATCAGTAGTTCTAATGGAATGTTGTCTACTCCCGGGGCCTTGTTTCGACTCAGGTCTTTCAGTGCTCTGTCAAACTCTTCACGCAGTATCTTATCTCCCATTTCATCTTCATCTACATCCTCTTCCATTTCCATAATATTGTCCTCAAGTACATCGCCCTTGTATAAACCCTCTATATACTCCTTCCACCTTTCTGCCTTCCCTTCTTTGCTTAGAACTGGGTTGCCATCTGAGCTCTTGATATTCATACAAGTGGTTCTCTTCTCTCCAAAGGTCTCTTTAATTTTCCTGTAGGCAGTATCTATCTTACCCCTAGTGAGACAAGCCTCTACATCCTTAAATTTGTCCTCTAGCCATCCCTGCTTAGCCATTTTGCACTTCCTGTCGATCTCATTTTTGAGACGTTTGTATTCCTTTTTGCCTGCTTCATTTACTGAATTTTTATATTTTCTCCTTTTATCAATTAAATTCAATATTTCATCTGTTACCCAAGGATTTCTATTAGCCCTCGTCTTTTTACCTGCTTGATCGTCTGCTGCCTTCACTACTTCATCCCTCAGAGCTACCCATTCTTCTTCTACTGTATTTCTTTCCCCCATTCCTGCCATTTGTTCCCTTATGCTCTCCCTGAAACTCTGTACAACCTCTGGTTTAGTCAGTTTATTTAGGTCCCATCTCCTTAAATTCCCACCTTTTTGCAGTTTCTTCAGTTTTAATCTACAGTTCATGACCAATAAATTGTGGTCAGAGTCCACATCTGCCCCTGGAAATGTCTTACAATTTAAGACCTGGTTCCTAAATCTCTGTCTTACCATTATATAATCTATCCGATACCTTTTAGTATCTCCGGGATTCTTCCATGTATACAACCTTCTTTTATGATTCTTGAACCAAGTGTTAGCTATGATTAAATTATGCTCTGTGCAAAATTCTACAAGGCGGCTTCCTCTTTCATTTCTTACCCCCAATCCATATTGACCTACTATGTTTCCTTCTCTCCCTTTTCCTACCGACGAATTTCAGTCACCCATGACTATTAAATTTTCGTCTCCCTTCACTACCTGAATAATTTATTTTATCTCGTCATACATTTCATCTATTTCTTCATCATCTGCAGAGCTAGTTGGTATATAAACCTGTACTACTGTAGTAGGCATGGGCTTTGTGTCTATCTTGGCCACAATAATGCGTTCACTATGCTGTTTGTAGTAGCTAACCCGCACTCCTATTTTTTTATTCATTATTAAACCTACTCCTGCATTACCGATATTTGATTTTGTATTTATAACCCTGTAATCACCAGACCAAAAGTCTTGTTCCTCCTGCCACCGAACTTCACTAATTCCCACTATATCTAACTTTAACCTATCCATTTCCCTTTTTAAATTTTCTAACCTACCTGCCCGATTAAGGGATCTGACATTCCATGCTCCGATCCGTAGAACGCCAGTTTTCTTTCTCCTGATAACGACGTCCTCTTGAGTAGTCCCCGCCTGGAGATCCGAATGGGGGACTATTTTACCTCCGGAATATTTTACCCAAGAGGACGCCATCATCATTTAATCATACAGTAAAGCTGCATGTCCTCGGGAAGAAATACAGCTGTAGTTTCCCCTCGCTTTCAGCCGTTCGCAGTACCAGCACAGCAAGGTCGTTTTGGTTAATGTTACAAGGCCAGATCAGTCAATCATCCAGACTGTTGCCCCTGCAACTACTGAAAAGGCTGCTGCCCCTCTTCAGGAACCACACGTTTGTCTGGCCTCTCAACAGATACCCCTCCGTTGTGGTTGCACCTACGGTACGGCCATCTGTATCACTGAGGCACGCAAGCCTCCCCACCAACGACAAGGTCCATGGTTCATGGGCCTCGTCTTTTTACCTCTTGGTTCAAGAATCATGAAAGAAGGTTGTATACCTGGAAGAATCCTGGAGATACTAAAAGGTATCAGATAGATTATATAATGGTAATACAGAGATTTAGGAACCAGGTCTTAAATTGTAAGACATTTCCAGGGGCAGATGTGGACACTGACCACAATTTATTGGTCATGAACTGTAGATTAACTGTATAGTACTGCTTTAAAGAGTGTGCAAGGCTTCTTGAAAGTTAACTCTCATTTAAACATTCTGACTTGTGAAGCGAGTTCTTGAACTTCATTTACAAAGTATTTAATGATGAAACTCGCCAACAGCAGAAGGAGACATGCGGCAGAACTGAAGATACAGTGGGAAATTTGCATTTGCAAATCAAGATGCTGAAGAAATAGCAGGTATGTCTTCATGCGAATGTCTCGACTGACATTATGAAAATTCGCAAATCAAATCAGTGTGTACTAAACGCACCCCTTATTATTAATCACAATTACGATCAGGGAGTAAATGGTTTAGGGTGTAAGTATAACAATTTCAGTGTTAGAATGTACAATTTTATATCCTAGCTGTGGCACATAAAGAGAAAATGCTGTAGGACAGATTGAATAAAATTATGCTGTGAGTCCTGTTTGTGGGCCAGTACAGTGAGAAAGATTTCCAAGTGCAAAGCAGCCAGTACTGATATTCTTGGATTGTACCAAAAGACTCACACTCTGAACAAAAGTTCCAACAGCATTTAAGCTTCATGCTAGATAATTTGTTCCCGTTTTCTTGCCAATTGGCACTCATTGTCACCATTTGCTATGTGGGGATAACGTAAGGTTATTCGCACTCGGTCGGGTCTGATGCTACACCCATCTGCTTAGGCCCGTGACGTAAGCGTGATGTGGTGTGTGATGTCATGGTGAGATTTGATGTTTTTGTCTCTGTTTGTGTTTGTAGATGGTGTGCTGTAGCATTTGGTGGCCCTCTCTTGAGTTGGATGTTGGTTAGTGAATTGGTTGACATGAATTGAATGTTTCAGGCTGCATTTGGAAGAATTTGTGCTGGTTTACTGGTGAGATACTTTGAATTTACATATTACGGCTGATGGATTAATTTTTATGTTTGGAACAATCAGTGATATGTGTGTCTTATGGTCGGAGATATAATATTAATTTTCTTTGTGTTTATGGCTACATACCAGCTTCTTACAGATTACTGGATGGGTCCGGTGCTATTTTTCTTGCAAGGTTCCCTGCATGTTACCTGCGTTGGCCAATCATGATACGTTTCGTTTGTGACGTCAGACGCGGAAAGCTTGAGCTGGAAGCCTTTGTTCGTAGTTGCTTTTCTGCTGTTGTGAGGTGCGGTAGGAAGTTATTATAATTATTAAATAATGGCACCGCAGTGGTCCGAGGAAGCGACTGAAACTTTGATATGTGCTTATAGGGAAGAACAGTGTCTGTACGTCGTGAAAAGCGCAAATTATTACAATAAACACTTGCGTGCAGAAGCACTCGAAAGAGTTGCAAGTGCCGTGTGTCTTGTTTGACCATACACGACGAGCAAGGAGTGCTACAGCAAAGTGCACAATCTACGAACTCAATTTAAAGTGGAGCACGCCAAAGTAAAATCAACGAAAAGCAGTGGCGCTGGGATGAACGACGTAAGTACAAAACTATGAATTTTGTGTTGAATGTAGAAACCTACTACTTGCAAACATCGGACACATTTAAGACTATTTCATAGAAATATCACACTGAATATTTACCCGATTTTTGAAAGCACATAATCTTGAATGGTAATGGATTACAATGTTGCTTTCCCACGTACATTTTACTATGTTAATATGAACTTACAATTTTTCAGATATACAAACCATCTTTATGGTATTACGAGAAGTTAATGTTTTTGGCGGATCATTGCTTGCCACGAAAGAGCACAGCCATAGGCCTGACTCAACATTCCATGACTGAGTACAATGAAAGTGAAGAGGTAAGTTACCTATTTACTTAAGACAAAAACTGAATTTCATGGGTCTTAGACACATTACAAATGCAATTAGAATACTGTGCTCCACTGTCGTAGTTATTCATACAAAATCATGTAGTGGGTAGTAGTTTTGTAAAATTACTTTTGAAAATGAGGTTATTCTGTTCGAAGCTATTTAAGAACCATAGTAAACCCTGAAGGGATTATTTTTTTAAATTTTTTAACCTTTTAAAAACTGGAGCAAAGTAGCCCTAGTGTGGATTAGGCCTAATTTGCTTGTGGATAGGTGTCAGTTTTCTCTGTGGCTTTGATATGGTTTTATTTCTTCTGTATGATTCCCAGTCTTCATCTGAATTTCCTCATCTGCAATTTGTTCTTATGATAGGTCTTCATCACTAGAATAATCAAGCACTGCCTGGTTTCTTCCTTCTATCAGGTTGTTTACTAGTACCTTTTACTGATTCACAAGCATTTTGTGACATTTTTAGCAAATGTTCCATTTGTTATGGATTACTGGAATTCTTTCAGATTTTGTGTGCATTGTAATTTGCATATTGGTGTGCTCTTGGCTTTTGTTTGCATTCATACCCACTGTAATAACACTAATCTCTTAAGCAGTATTCCTTTCAATGTGTTAAGTTCATCCCAAGTTGCTTCAGGTATGAAAGACAGCAATGAAAATATTGTGGAGCTATTTTGATCAAATTTGTCAGAGGGAACAAGTTGCCTCAGTTTCCCTGAAATTGGGGCAAAGAACACCCCCCCCCCCCCACTTTTATAATAACAAAATGTAATTTAAATAGAAGTTACCCCTTATGTAGTAACTGTCTTACACTATTTACAAAACTTCAGTATGCTCAACTGTTCATTGGTATGTTATGCATTTCATTCAGTTACAGTACTGGAGCCGGCCGCGGTGGTCTCGCGGTTCTAGGCGCGCAGTCCGGAGCCGTGCGACTGCTACGGTCGCAGGTTCGAATCCTGCCTCGGGCATGGATGTGTGTGATGTCCTTAGGTTAGTTAGGTTTAAGTAGTTCTAAGTTCTAGGGGACTGATAACCACAGCAGTTGAGTCCC
The DNA here is from genome assembly GCF_021461395.2 of Schistocerca americana. Lineage (NCBI taxonomy): Eukaryota > Metazoa > Arthropoda > Insecta > Orthoptera > Acrididae > Schistocerca > Schistocerca americana. The sequence goes on along the minus strand of NC_060129.1, from coordinate 205,966,498 downwards.
ATAGTGCTCAGAGCCATTTGAACCATTTTTTTACAGTACTGGAATAAATTTCAGAACGTTTTGCAATTTACAGACATGCAGTCTCTCTTCTCAAAGTGTGGATATACAACCATCACCACATCAAAACATCGAAGGCTGTTATAGTCTTGATGTGGATGTGCTGAACGATGTATGCATTGGGGAACAATGTGAAGAAGCAGCAGCAACGTCACCTCCACCACCACCACCACCACCACCTACCCATGCCACTCAAAGCAAGGATGGAAGAAGAAAGAGGCCTGGTGACGGGTACATGAGTGCTATTGAGGTAATAGCTAATAAAATGTGTGCCACCCAAGACCGCCAACAACCCTCGGCAGAGCTCACTATGGATAGCTGCATGATATTCATTGGTAACCTTGCAAAGGAAATCAAGAGCAGTGAAATCAAAATGCAGTTAATAAGAGATCTTGTTAATGTAACAACAGAAGCAAAACTGAAAGATCTACAGATACAAATGCAGAACTCGAGTGAAAGTGAAATTGCGTAAGTTCGTGATTTTCATGATGTACAGAAAATAAATGGTATTTAAAATTATTTGCTTTATTCCTTTCTTCCAAGTTCCCTTTAATTTCCACTAACATCTTGGCCAACAATATCTTTATTTGTTGTGCAACATACAGTAAAGAAATATACCAGTCATTGAATTACTTCATTGATGTCATTTACTTATAGCACATCATTCCACTGCCATATGAAATATTGATAAAATAAACGTTTTTTCCCTGCTGTAAGACTTCTATTTATCTCGAACCTGAAATTTTATGAAAGGCTTAAGAGAGAAAATTTTAATTGTCTCTGATAAACAAATTTCAGCCTTTTTTTCAGCAATGGTATGAGTAGTTACAAATAATTAATCTTCTACTAATGACATAAATTCTATTGAGGTGGATTGATGTAGATATTTGTATAGTTCTTCTGAGATTTTATTTATACATATGTTTACAATGCTTTGTTGAACTGCTTTGAGAAGTCTATTTTAAGGGTAATGAGAAACAAATGCGAGAAGTGTTATAAGGTCCTTTGTCCACTTACTGCACTTAACATGAAAATGAAGCTTCAAATTTAAAGGTAATATTTCTGCTAATTGAATCAGAAATCAGTTGTTTAGCAAGATCATTTTTATGATTTATGTGCATATCCTCATGGAGCTGAACAGCAACTTTACCAACAGTAAATGCACTCTCAAACATTTAATGGAAATTAATGGTAAAAGTCTAATGACAGATGCAAAAAGGGAAATGTAGATAAAGAAAGCTGTAGTGTTGACTCATGAAGTTCCTAATTATCCTAATGCAAGCTGTACTACCAACATATTTCATATTAAACCATTTTTTCAGTTTTGAAAGCAATTTTCCAGGAAGGTAAATTAAATGCAATACTAAGAAATCAAACCTTTGTTCATGAAGTATTAGCATCTTCACAATAAGAAAGTGATGTATAAGAAATAGCTAGAACAATTATCAATACCAATTTCGAAATTAAACCGCTAATATTGTTACATTCGCTGCCATGGGGTTCCACTAGCCGAGGCAGAGCCTTGGCTATTTCTGCTAGTGGCCACATTGCAGTCAACATAAGAGACTGCCAAAGAAACCATATAAGCTATGTCTAGTAAGGAGAATTGTAAAATAGTTCAAAGAGTAAGTAAAACAGTACACTGATGCAGGAAAGAGGACATTTATTGAAATAGAACTTTCTCATTGTCTGAAAGGAATGAGTAAAGTAAAATCCCTGTAACATAATTATATACTAGCAAACCCAGGAATGCTGGACAATTGTAAAATATGTGTGGGAATTGGATACACATCTTTAGCACCCCTCTCTCCCCATCCTTATCTTACCACTGTATGATCTTGAGCCTTGATTGGAATGTCTCAATATGAGTAAGTGCATCCATTGAGATAACTGGTATACAGGGTATTCTAAAGACTTCTGCTACTGAATTTTTGAGGACAATAATTTCAATGACATTTCACAATTTTAATCTGCACAGGAATAGGATTACAAAGTTTTCTAATCATAACCCACAAGTGCAACTGGCCTCTTTCCTGTAAATATGATTGCTATGATGAAAACTTAGCAGCACATTTTGTATACAATTTGATTATATATAAGTAGGAAGAATTATGATAGGGGAAACAACTTGAATAACTGTAGACATGCCAGACTATGTTGGTTGAAACAGTGTGTGAATAGGTTAAGCTGTACATTTTCACAGCATAGCAATTTCTTTCTTGCAGTAACTTTATGCAGAAATCCTTAAGACATTTATAAAAAAGAGAAAAAATAGCCTATGTCAATATGAATGAGAGTATCAGATAAAAATACAAAACATATTGGTAAAGATCTTGCTATAGACTTTTGGTAACACCCCCACCCCCTATCTATGCAGATGTTCATTAGACAGTGTAAAAATTTGAAGCAAATGACCCAAGTACTTCGAGATATTAGGTAACAACATTATGCAGACTTGCCTATGTAGTAGCATAGCCTGCATGAAAGCTTTGCACTCAACTGTACATTTAGATCAGGCTGTTTCACGAGAACAAATTAAAATATGCCGTTTTGAATCCACTCGATAGTAAGGATTTCTAAATCTCTGAGTAGGTAAATTACTTCAAGAGTATCACCCATAAATGCAGTAGTTGAGATTTGTAGCCAATCATAGTATGAATTCCAAAAGAAGCATGTACTTATGTGACAAATAATAGCAGTTGGAATCTTGTGATATCTAATGATATAATTGTATTTAAGAAATTGAATACAGTTACAATATCCTGGGATATTTAAATAATACACAGAGATACAAGTCGTCTGCATGATAAGTAATTACAATAGGAATTTAACATGATAGGAAACAGGAGTAAAATAAGCAGTAACATTTTAACCAGTTCTGTTTATGCATTGTATTTGCCTATTAAAATTTAACAACTGCATCAGAGAAATACATAATGTGACACTCGTGAATGAAGTCGGCCGTGGCATTTTAGACACATCATCCCGGTATTCACCTTAGCGACAAGGGGAAACCACGAAAACCCAAGTCAGGATGGCTTGATATTTACTTAATAAACAAATAATCCCATAACATATATAATGGCTACAGTTAGCTCAATCCCAACACACACACACACACACACACACACACACACACACACACACACACACACACAGTAAAAATGTCTTTTTACATGGCTGCTTTGTTCTGTACACTTTTTAAATATGGACACATGAACTGCAACAGTATTTTCTTCAGAACACTTCACAAGCATTCTTGAACGTGAATCCTATCATGTAGTTGGTGTATCGGCAGCTGCATCTGGAACAGAAAACCAGAAACGAACAGCAGAAAATCTCTTACACACAAAAACAGACACCTATTGTCTGAATAGAAATATAGACAATATTCTTGAATACATGCATACTGATTAAGAAAGTTTTATGCAACTGATAAAAAAATGCACATACTTTGTAGCAGCCATCTATGACAACATTGAGACCTCATAAATGCCTAAATATATTCTCAGAGTTGTACATAGTTCTCTTAACCATATATTGCTTCATTATTCTCTTTGCAGTTTCAAACATACATCAAAATTAATAGAAAGTAGGTAATAGTTCTTACATTGCTAAAGGAGGCTAGTGATAGTGTGCCTGAAAACAGGAAGCAAAATTTAAGGCTGTTCAGACCACAAAAAGTTTCAGTTAGCCTTCAGTGTAGCACTCCCCTTTCAGTGATGTGAGGAGCTGCCAAAAATGACATGTCCCATCTTGATAACAGTATTAGATTTGGAATATGCAAGTTGCCGAAGTGGCATCACATCAAAAGAAAGGCACTTTGCCATTGTGCCACACAAATTATTATTATTATTATTCAGTTCTCACGCAGAACAGTAGCAAAGTGGTGTCTTCTAGTTACTGGTATTTCAAAAGCAAGGAGTCTAAAAATCAAGTGGCTTACGAACAGGAGTACAATGAACCAATTTTAACATGTTGTTCTGAGACTACCACCATCATTCTATAAAAAAAAGAGGTTATCAAAAAGTAGTAGCAACAAAAATTAATGTGCATGGGTAGTAGCTAATATCTGACTCCATGCAGAAACATTGTTTCACAAAGGTTGGGAATCACTGATAAAGTGTTAATGGAAGTGGTTAATAGTAATATGGGATAACATCATCATCCCGACACCGTAAAATACTGTAATCCTGTGCCAATATCTGAAGTGAATGACAGGGGATGAAGACTCAGGACAGAGGTGGGAATAGAAGTATGTCTACCAGTGTGGAGCCAGTTTTCCAAGCAGACTAAAGTTAGAGCACGGTGTAAAGCAGCAAATTTGTGATCCAGAGTTATCACTAAATGCTGTTCCGTGTCCAAAAGTGAACAGTAAAACCACATTTGTATTATAAGCTATCTGGAACAGACAGTACTTAAATCAAAGAACATTGTACAATAGGGGCTAAACAGATGAGCCAATCCAACTGTTAAAATAGTAACCTCATATTTTAGAGGTTGGAGCAGGCCCTATTTGGCCATCCTGATTTATGTTACCCCCCATCAAGGTTGTGTCAAGGCCACAACCAACCAGCTGTCCTATCCCAAAAGCATACTTATATGTACACATATATGTATATTTACAAACTATGTCTTTCCATTGTATTATGGTGACAAATACCAGATAATTGTTAGATGATCCTTCAATGAATGAATAAATAAATAAGTAAAATAAAAATAAGCATATACATCCAAGTGCTATCAATCAGAAAAAAATATTGTGCAGTACCTTACTACCACAAATACAGTCAGCACAAAATTATCTTCCAAAACTGTTAATTTGGGATTCATAAATGTTTAGTAGGTCTTTCCATACCTTCTTCATAACCATCAAAGAAAAATATTATTTCATAATAGTGGCTCTCTACATGTCCCAGGTAATTAATTGTGGAGCTGTTATACAAAATAAGATCAGATTTTTGCAAGGTCTTGCACAGGTTCCAATCATTGCTTGAGATACATATACATTTATATTTATCTCTCTCTCTCTCTCTCTCTCTCTCTCTCTCTCTCTCTCTCTCTCTCTCTCTCTCTCTCTCTCTCTATATATATATATATATATATATATATATATATATATATATATATATATATATATATATATATATATATATATATAAAAAAAAATCACACACACACAAAATCATTGTCAATATGCGAAAGGACTGAAAATGAAACAATGAATAAGGTAATGTTTCAGAAACATAGTAAACCATTATCTGTTACCTTCCTGAACACACCTTTCCTGCCATGGAACTCTGCCAACAGTATTGAAATACCATGTCAGATGTTGTCTCACTTCTCTTGCACTGGCTGCACTATGATTTGCACCCTGAGTAGCAATGCCAGGAAGACATGGTAATTCATCTACATTTGGAGGGATATATCCTTGAGAGTTTCTGGCAAGTACAAAATTATGTAGCAAGCAACACACTTTTGTAATGAGCTCTACTTTCGAAACAGATAGTGGAATAGTCTGCAGCAAAATTCTGAATTTGTTTGACATTATGCCAAAGGCATTTTCCACAACTCTACGTGCTCTACAAATTCTGTAGTTAAAAATTCTTTTTTCAGGTGTTATGTCACGTTCAGGATATGGTTTCATTAAATTTTCCTTTAACGCAAAAGCATCATCTGCCACAAACATGTAGGGAACACAGATGTCACTACCTGGAAGTGGAGACTTGGTGGCAAATTTAATGAACCATCCATGAGTTTCATGAACAGGGCACTCTCTCTGAATATTGCACCATCATTCATTCTTCCATTTCTGCCAATGTCCACAAACAAAATTTATAATTAGCATCTACTAGAGCTAAAAGAACTATGCTGTCGTGACCTTTGTAGTTTCTGAATGATGAACCATCAGAGCGCAGAGGCCTAAACTTGACATGTTTCCCATCAAGTGCTCCAATGCAATGCGGGAATTGCCAGAGGCTGTGGAACCCATCTTCTATTACTTTCCACTCGGCAGGATCACGTGGACACTGCAAATTACATTTTACTTCACAGTCGTGCCGTACCAAGTAGAAAATCGTAGCAAATACTTATAGCATTTATCTTGAGCTTACCTGTGTCGCATTATCTCCTAACACGCTTGCTATGGCCGTCAAAGTCTCTGGTATCATACGGGAGAGCGTGTTGTTCGCTATTCGTGTAGAATAGGCCAAATCTTTGTAAGTGTTTCCGGTCGCTAGGAAACGCAGTGTGACAGCAAGCCTAGAGACGCATATTAAACATGTCTCAGATTGATCGTAAAATTACAATGGATTATAAATAAAAATTAACTTTCTGTTTCGAACATATAATAATGCACTTACCTTTCCCGCGCCGTAATTGCCTGACGCATCACAGTGTCTTTCTTCTGAATCAAAGGCGAAACCATTCGAAGCAGTTCTTCAAATACCAATACATCCATTCGAATAAAATTTGCAAAGCATGTGCGATCTTCTATCCTATAAAATAAAGTCGTATATAACAGTCATTATTTGTATATTTATAAAGTCAAACAGTAATGAAATGGTGATATTTTTCAAAGAAAAGTAGGTATTATGCGAACTAACCTCAACTCTTTATGAAGCATGGAGAGCACACCTTTCCCAGCGTTTCTCCTCTTAATCCAGTTTTTCGTCCATTCTTTCTTTCTTCTTCTCTCAGTAGCATGTATTTCTGCATCGTTTAGCACCAAAAGAGCTAATAATGCCAGTTTGCTCAGAACATCTGTACCTGAAGCATCTTGGTTCGATACAACACGCAGCCGATCACAACACAACTAGCAGCCGATCTTGCACCGTGGGAGAGCTTCGACATGGAAGACAGCCGGCTCCCTTCCCTGCAAGCCGGCAGGCATGCACGCCATCTCGCAAACTTGCGGCGAACCTTGCTCCGTGTGAGACGGGCTTTACCGTTCCTTAACCTAGCTTCTAAGATAAGTAGTAGGGTCAGAATTGGCTCGCGTGTTCCTACATTTGAACAGAACCCAAACTGATGTTCCTGAGGCCATCTTCTACCAGTTTTTTCATTTGTCTGATTTGCAATGGTGACTTATTAAAACGATAGTTTGGTGGTTCACGCACCTGTCATCACCTGCTCTCTATGGATACGGAATTATTATATTGTTCTTGAAGTCTGAGGATACTTCGCCTGTCTCATACAACTTGCTCACCAGATGGCAGAGTTTTGTCAGGGCTGGCTCTCCCAAGGGTATCAGTAGCTCTAACGGAATGATGTCTACTTGCGGTGCCTTGTTTCTACTTAGGTGTTTCAGTGCTCTCACCAATTCTTCACACAGTGTCATATCTCCTACATCTTCATCTACGTCCTCTTCCATTTCCATAATAATGCCCCCCAGTACATCGCCCTTGTACAGACCCTCTATATACTCCTTCCACCATTCTGTTTTCCCTTCTTTGCTTAGAACTGGGTTTCCATCTGAGATCTTGATATTCATACAAGTGGTACTCCTTTCACGAAAGGTCTCTTTAATTTTCCTGTAGGCAGTATCTATCTTACCCCTAGTGAGATAAGCCTCTACATCCTTACATTTGTCCTCTAGCCATCCCTGCTTAGCCATTTTGCACTTCCTGTCGATCTCATTTTTGAGACTTTTGTATTCCCTTTTGCCTGCTTCATTTACTGCGTTTTTATATTTTCTCCTTTCATCAATTAAATTCAATATTTCTTCTGTTACCCAAGGATTTCTACTAGCCCTCGTCTTTTTTTACCTACTTGATCCTCTCCTGCCTTCACTATTTCATCCCTCTAAGCTACCCATTCTCCTTCTACTGTATTCCATTCCCCTTTTATTGTCCTCTAATGCTCTGTCTGAAACACTCTACAACCTCTGATTTTTTCAGATTATCCAGGTCCCAACTCCTGAAATTCCTACCATTTTGTAATTTCTTCATTTTTAATATATAGTCCATAACCAGTAAATTGTGTACAGAGTCCACATCTGCCCCTGGAATATGTCATAGAACTTAAAACCTGTTTCCCAAATCTGTCTTACCATCATACAGGGTGTTACAAAAAGGTATGGCCAAACTTTCAGGAAACGTTCCTCACACACAAAGAAAGAAAATATGTTATGTGGACATGTGTCCGGAAACGCTTACTTTCCATGTTAGAGCTCATTTTATTACTTCTCCTCAAATCACATTAATCGTGGAATGGAAACACACAGCAACAGAACGTACCAGTGTGACTTCAAACGCTTTGTTACAGGAAATGTTCAAAATGTCCTCCGTTAGCGAGGATACGTGCATCCACCCTCCGTCGCATGGAATCCCTGATGCGCTGATGCAGCCCTGGAGAATGGCGTATTGTATCACAGCCGTCCACAATACGAGCACGAAGAGTCTCTACATTTGGTACCGGGGTTGCGTAGACAAGAGCTTTCAAATGCCCCCATAAATGAAAGTCGAGAGGGTTGAGGTCAGGAGAGCGTGGAGGCCACGGAATTGGTCCGCCTCTACCAATCCGTCGGTCACCGAATCTGTTGTCGGGAAGCGTACGAACACTTGTACTGAAATGTGCAGGAGCTCCATCGTGCACGAACCATATGTTGTGTCGTACTTGTAAAGGCACATGTTCTAGCAGCACAGGTAGAGTATCCCGTATGAAATCATAACTGCTCCATTGAGCGTAGGTGGAAGAACATGGGGCCCATTCGAGACATCACCGACAATGCCTGCCCAAACGTTCACAGAAAATCTGTGTCGATGACGTAATTGCACAATTGCGTGTGGATTCTTGTCAACCCACACATGTCGATTGTGAAAATTTACAATTTGATCACAGCCCCATCCATAAAGAGAACATTTGCACTGAAATGAGGATTGACACATTGTTGGATGAACCATTCGCAGAAGTGTACCCGTGGAGGCCAATCAGCTGCTGATAGTGCCTGCACACGCTGTACACGGTACGGAAACAACTGGTTCTCCCGTAGCGATCTCCATACAGTGACGTGGTCAACGTTACCTTGTACAGCAGCAACTTCTCTGACGCCGACATTAGGGTTATCGTCAACTGCACGAAGAATTGCCTCGTCCATTGCAGGTGTCCTCGTCGTTCTAGGTCTTCCCCAGTCGCGAGTCATACGCTGGAATGTTCCGTGCTCCCTAAGACGCCGATCAATTGCTTCGAACGTCGTCCTGTCGGGACACCTTCGTTCTGGAAATCTGTCCGATACAACGTACCGCGCCACGGCTATTGCCCCGCGCTAATCTGTACATCAAATGGGCATCTGCCAACTCCGCATTTGTAAACATTGCACTGACTGCAAAACCACGTTCGTGATGAACACTAACCTGTCGATGGTACGTACTGATGTGCTTAATGCTAGTACTGTAGAGCAACGAGTCGCATGTCAACACAAGCACCCAAGTCAACATTACCTTCCTTCAGTTGGGCCAACTGGCGGTGTGTCGAGGAAGTGAAGTACATACTGACGAAACTAAAATGAGCTCTAACGTGGAAATTAAGCGTTTCCGGACACATGTCCACATAACATCTTTACTTTATTTGTGTGTGAGGAATGTTTCCTGAAAGTTTGGTCCTACCTTTTTGTAATGCCCTGTATAATCAATCTGAAATCTCTTGGTGTCTCCAGGTCTCTTCCACACACACAACCTTCTTTCATGATTCTTAAACCTCCATATTCACCTACTACTTTTCCTTCTCCTCCTCTTCCTACTACTGAATTCCAGTCCCCAATGAGTATTAAATTTTTTTCTCCCTTAACTATGTGAATAATTTCTTTTATCTCATCATACATTTCTTCAATGCATCATGTGCAGAGCTAGTTCGCATATAAACCTGTACTACTGTGCAAAAGCATTAACCCTGCTGTTTGTAGTAGCTTATCCGCATTCCTAATTTTTATTCATTATTAAACCTACCCCTGCATTACCCCTATCCGATTTTGTATTTATGACCCTGTATTCACCTGACCAGAAGTTCAGTTTCTCCTGCCAATCAACTAACTAATTCCCATTATATCTAACGTTAACCTATCCATTTCCATTTTTAAATTTTCCAACCTATCTGCCCAGTTAAGGGGTCTGACATTCAACGCTCCAATCCATAAAACTCCTGTTCTGTTTCACCTGATAATGATGTTCTCCTGAGCAGTCCCTGATCGGAAATCCAATTGAGGAAGTATTATACCTCTGTAGTGTTTTACCCGAGAGGATGTCATCATTATTTAACCATACAGGAAAGCTGTATGCCCCCAGGAAAACTTATGGCTGTAGTTTCCCCTTGCTTTCAGCTGTTTGCAGTACAAGCACAGAAAGACCATTTTGCGTGATGTTACAAGGCCAGTTGAGTCAATTGCCCAGACTCTTGCCCATTGCAACTACTGAAAAGGCTACTGCTCATCTTCAGGAACTACACGTTCGTCTGACCTCTTAACATATACCCCTCTGTTCTGGGTGCACCTACAGTATGGTTATCTGTATCTGTATCATGCAAGCCTTCCCATTAACGTCAAGGTCAAAGGTTGGGGGGAGTGGGGGGGGGGGGGGGGGGGGTAGTAGTGCAGAGCTACATAATTACAATAGCTGACAGCAGTCATTTTGAACACAGCCGAGAGTCATGTGAAAACACTCACATTCAGTTCTCTCAGGAAGTAATAAGGGTTTAGTTTATTTCCAAGACAGCGATCAAATTTTGTTTAAATAGTGTGCATACACATAACACACACAGTTTACTGATGTGCTACAGTGGTCTTGCTCAATGCCTTCTAATTGATTTCACAAACTGATGGCAGATATTTTATGAAACTGCCCACATTACCATTCTCATTTTGTTTCAAGGTATCTGCGCAAGTAGTTGCGCTGCACGAAAATAGCGATCTTCAGTCTCCTTAGATTTTGTTGGTGTGGAGGATGTGGGTGTAGCACATCCTCCTGATTCCATGTCGCTTGTGGTGGCCATAGCTGTTCCACTGTTCAGTCTGATTCACCCATAAGCCTCCATGTCATTTCCCTCCTGCAGCACTATTGGTGGAAACTGCTACAGCATCACTTTCTTGTCACGAGGTTGCATCTCTCTCAAATGTACAAAATAATGATTGGATCAAAAGCTCAGATTAGCAAAGGATGTTAAAGGAAGTAAGGCCTTGCACTTTGATAGGAACCATCCCGGCATTTCGCTGAAGTGATTTAGAGAAATAACGGAACATCTGAAATGGGATGTCTGGACGCGGGTTTGAACCACTGTCTTTCTGAATACGATTCCATTGTGCTATCCACTGCTCCACCTCGTTCAGCATAATTTAGATGTAGTAGCCAGTTTGGTCTTGTGGGTAGTGACGAAAAAAAAATTAGTTACGTAGTATCTGCACGTCACAATAAATGCACACATAAAGTTCTGATATCTATGGTTCTATAACTTGTAGCTGCAGCAGTAGATTTAGCAGTAGTACTAGCAGTTGCAAAAATTGCATTTGTATAAATTATATGTAGGCTTAACAGCAATAAACTAAGATACTGAGATGTTTAATTGAATTGAGTAATCTGTACATTCCTGCTGCTGGTAATTATGAAAAGCAGTGCTCAAACATACTGCCATCAATTAAAGATTGTATTTACTTAGTAGGTCACAAAGAGACATACACAAAGATGAAAACTTACCTGAGAAATACAGATACTGGGGCAGCAGAAGTGAAGAGACATACAAAGTTTTCACTTTGACACACTAAGTGCTGATTCAGATAGCAAGGTTGGATGGGATTTCTGGATGAATTATATTTTTACAGAATGACACTCCCATCTTGAATTAAGGTCATGAAGTATCACATTTATGTGTTACATATAAGCCTTGCAAAACACTAATTCCAAAAGCTGCAAAGAATCCACAACCTGAATGGTGCATAAATAACTCAAGAGTTCATGCATGCAATTAACTCGCAAAAAATGCGAGGGCAACGCCGTTTCAGTAGGTTAAACATAGTGACTTATAAACTGGAATTATGTTAAGTAATTGTTAATGAAGTTGAATACCTATTTAGATGTAAGTAATGCTCTTTTTGAAATTAAAGTTCTGATGGTAGCGTACAGCCAGCGCAAACAGTTGAAAATAATTAGCACCTAATAGCACAAGGGCAAGAATTTATTTGGAGACTGCTGTAGGATATACTATCAAGTACCATATGTGGGTTGTTTATAATGCAAAAGGTGAACGTTGAATCCTTACAGAATCTGTTCCACATACAAGTGTCGTACTATCTTCTCACTTGTGAAACTTTGCTGATCTATCCGATTGCACGATTGAAGGTTTTAAACACACATCCCCGTTCTTCCACGAGGAAGTCGTTTTGCTAGCAAGTCCAAAGTTGGCAGCAGTGCAAGTCGAGATGCACTCCACTTTGCAGCGCTGGAGTCGTGGCGTGTTTACCAGGGCAGTACAGCCTCGTATAAAGGGAAGTACGGCCATCGTATTCTGCTGCGTTCGCCGCCATCCACAGTTGGCTGAAATCACATCTTGTAACATTAGCAGCCGTTGTGGGCCCAAGCATTGTGTGTGAGGCATGGGCAGTGTTGTGTATTTTCAAAGTTCTAAGTAGAATACTACCTCAGTGCTGTGCTTTTGGCTTTTTGTTCTGAGGCAGAAAGGGAGGTAAACTGTACAGAATTCCTTCTGAAGGTAGAGATGCAGCAAGAAGGAGAATATGACCGATGAGTATCAGCAGAGCCAAATGGCAGCCCACATGAGACTCTCGCTTCTGTATGGAAAGTACAGTTTTCATTCATTAGTGCAAATAATCTTAAGGTTTAACATTCGCTGTCTAACAAACTTGCTGTATTTCGACTCGCTTAGCGATCAGATTTGGTGTGTCATTACATGTGGTTCGTCTCAAACCGTTCACATTTGTTTGTAAAAGGTACGCTGTGTGCAAGCCCAACTTTTTTTGGAGAAACCATAGTGAAAGCTACACGTCTCTAGTTAATCTGTAATGTACTGACTGCTATAAAGACATATTTTTGTCAACACGAAAGGTGTAATAGGTAAACACGGTATTTCGTTTCGTATTCAGTGTGTAGGCCCAATTGTTGAAGATGGGAAGTACAGTACTTGGATGTTTTAATGTATGTTGTTGGCTATGGCTATGTGTACTTTAAAGATCAATTAACAGTGCCTCATTTTCAGTAAATTTTGTGAAAATAATTGGCGTGATAATGACGTGCCTCTGTAAAGTACCTGTTACTTGCATTTAATAGTGTAGGCCTACCGTTTCGACAAACATTGAAATAAATAAAAAGAATAGCATAGTTGAATTGTATCGTCAGTCGTAACAGTACAGTATATTTATAATTAACCCTTTTAATACGGCATCTTGTATATTCAACAGTCTCAGATACAAATACTACACTATGTGATCAAAAGTATCCGGACACATGCTTGAAAATGACTTAAAAGTTCGTGGCGCCCTCCGACAGTAATGCTGGAATTCAGTGTGGTGTTGGCCCACTCTTAGCCTTGATGACACCTTCCACTCTCGCTTGCATACGTTCGATGAGGTGCTGGAGGGTTTCTCGGGGAATGGCAGCCCATTCTTCACGGAGTGCTGCACTGAGGAGGGGTATCGATGTCGGTCGGTGAGGCCTGGCACAAAGTCCGCATTCTGAAACGTGCCAAAGATGTTCCCTAGGATTCAGGTCAGGACTCTGTGCAGGCCAGTTCATTACAGGGATGTTATTGTCGTGTAACCACTCCGTCACAGGTCGTGCAATACAAACAGGTGCTCGATCGTGTTGAAAAATGCAATCACCATCCCCGAATTGCTCTTCAACAGTGGAAAGCAAGAAGGTGCTTAAAACATCAATGTAGGCGTGTGATACTGCCACGCAAAACAACAAGGGGTGGAAGCCCACTCCATGGAAAACACGACCACACCATATAACACCGCTGCCTCAGAATTTTGCTGTTGACACTACATATGCTGGCAGATGACGTGCACCGGGCATTCGGAATAACCACACCCTGCCTTCGGATCGCCACATTGTGTACCGTGATTTGTCTCTCCACGCAACGTTTCTCCGCTGTTCAATCGTCCAATGTTTACACTCGTTGCACCGTGCGCTCAACCTTGAAATCCAGTATTTACTGTCAAAAACAGTCTTGATCACAATTTGTTTATTACGGTGAGTACCGATTGGTGGTAGTGATTTACCACCAGAAGGAGGTTCTTACTCAATGCTTTTAAGATGACCACAGTAGTGGTCGAAACCGGTCACCGTAATAAATAAATCTTGATCGAGACTGTTTTTGATAGTAAATATTTGTAACACATTGACCACTGTTCACTCCCATAATGTACTCAAAAGTAACTTGAAATCAAAGTTTCCCAAGTGTCATGGTACTTGCATTGGATCCCGATGCAGTTTGGAATTCCTGTGTGACGGTCTGGATAGATGTCTGCCTATTAGACATTATGACCCTCTTCAACTGTCGGCGGTCTCTGCCAGTCAACATAAGAGGTCGGCCTGTATGCTTTTGTGCTGTACGTGTCCCTTCACGTTTCCACTTCACTATCACATCGGAAACAGTGGCAGTATGTGGCAGGACTATGCACCTAATATGAAAAACTGATATTTTTGGTGGTGTCCGGATACTTTTGATCACACAGTGTAGGCAGGCGTAGACAACGTGCATCGTACAATATTTGTTGTTACACAGGAAACCCAAACCTAATGAAAATTAAACTTGAATGAAGATACTTTCCCTAAAAGATGTTAGTCGTATCGTGTAAAATGAAATTTTTTCAGTTAGTTTGTAGATAGAATCTGAGTGTTACAATGTTTGTGTATAGCTACAGTACCTAACTCATAGGTCTCTGACTTCTTGCACTGTATGTAGTTAGGAGTAGCATGTACTGAGTTCTATTGATATTACAGATTCATATATTTTATGTTACAAAATATAGTTATAACGTATAGTCTTGAAATTTTTATATCGCTTAAATAACGAAGTTGGTAACCAAACTGACTGATAGTACTGTTTGTGTTTACCAGAATCACTTTACTCCAGACCAGTCTGAACCGACAGACTTGGTGGAGTGGTAAAACGTAAACCAAATGCTGTGCCAACCATTTTTGGTGATTGTAAAGCTCCTGCCGAGAGGAAACCTGTTGGCCTACTAGAGAAACGTACTGAGGATACAGGTAACTGGAAAATAAAGCTCACAGCTTCAGTTGCTATATGCATACGTCATGCTTTCACTTGCTCCTGAATTATGACACTCTGAAAATCTCGTGTGACTGCTAACAGCACACATTTGTTGTTTTGATCAGTAGGACACACAGAATTTCCCTTCACAGCATTATGCTTGCAGAAAGTAGGCTTAGTTGTATCGTAGTAATTGTCGTAGGAAACACTTTTGTCAGTTGAGTACAGTAAGCATATACCTTTTTAAAGTTGTTGTAAATGTGTTGCTTAGAGTTCCTTCTTTAGAAGTTATATTTTGTACACTCATTTTAACCCTGAGTTGTGTACAGAAGAAGACTAAAATATTTCATTTGCAAGAGCTGTATATTTTTGAAACTGACATGTGCAGGGTCTGTTGATGGAGGGAACAAAATACTTCACCACAAGGTAATTTAGTGAACAGGACCACATCTCTCACACACACAGTCCACTTGTATTAGTATCTGATGAAATATAAAGTAATGTAATTTCTCGTACCTTTGTGCTATATCGTTTCTACTGCTTGCCATTGGACACTGTATATACTGTATTTCTAATTTACAGTTAAATGTTATGCACAAATGGGAAAACTGATGCTTTGATTTGTTGCCACAGCTGGTTAAAGTTTCCTTAAACGCCTGTGCTGTTTCCCATACCATTTGTGTTTTTCAGACTCTGTATACAGAGCTTTGCCTTTGTTGGTAATATGTAGCACAATAGGTGCTAAGGTGACCAATGTTGTGGTTAGGTCTGGTCCTGATTATTTAATCTTTTATTGTAAATAATAATTACTTGCACTGAAAGGTAATCTCCACTAAAACGCACATCAGGAAGTAACACTTGCCTCACAGCTCTTGTAATTTAAGTATTCAGTTCTCACGTGCTGCGTTATTATTGAAGTGTTGTAAAGTGAAGCTCTTTTACATTCTATTGCTGTCAGATTCCTGTGGTGCCTAGCAAAGAGCCTACAGATTTCTGGAAACACTACAGTAGTGTTTGTTGAGAATTAAATATAATTGGTCAACTACAATTGCACTTTAGGATATGACATTACTTTACCATTTCATAGTATTAAGAGCATACTTGGAATATTACCACTCAGATTGTCATAGACTTGCTTCAGTCCTTTGAAAGTAAGATTTTGGCATCTTACGAATCTTTAAATTACATACCACAGCCTATTGAGACACAATTACTGGCTACCTAAAAACATATTACAGTATTAAATGCTTTTTATGTTTGAAGATTGTAATATTGCAAATATGTGTTCCAGAGGTTGGAGAGCCTTCGAATGTGCCCAATGACATCAGTCCTGCAGCGAACTTGGACACAACAGAAGATGAAGTCACCACCCTGAAGAACCTAGCTTCAGGATGGAATTGAAGCTTTCAAGAGAAAACTCATCCTTTCTCAGAAAAGGGAGAGAAGAGTGTCTTTAGAAAAAGACAGCCTCTTTGCGAGTCTGCACGGTTTATTCGGTGCAGATCAGTTTGTAGTATGAGTGAAGGGGACACGTGAAGGTAGCAAATGGTCAGTGGAAAGGGCTAAAAATTCGACCACCTTGTAGTAGTAAGGGGTACAAAGTCCTGCTGGAAAATAAATTACCATTTCCTTCAGATAGAACCCCAATATGTTCGCTACAGAGCATAAAAGTTAGACCTGGTGTGCTGAGGGAGCTCGTGAGTTTCCTGAAAGTCAAGCTTGCCCTCATGTTACCAGTGGAGATGCATGCTGTTCTCCTGATGGATGAGGTTAGTATCACTCACCATTGGAATGTGGTTGAGCATTGGCTGCACCATTGATAATGATACGACACCTCCACCAGATCTCGCCCTTGCAAAAACTATAGCTTCTAATGCATCAGTTGTTATGCTGGGTGGTATTACCTCAAGATGGAAACAAACAATAGGTTACCATTACACAGGGCCATCTTTTTCCAGTTCTCACGCCAGACATTACTATAAGCTTTATTAGGGAATCTTATGCACTCGTACAATGTTCGCTGCATCGCGTCAGTGACGGGAGGGCAGAATTGAGCTGTATGGCGAGAATTTGGAATTGTTGTCGAAAGGTTTTCAAAATTAGTTTCTGCCAGTGTCTTTGTGATGATAATTGGAAACTAATTTTCCTCACAGATACACCACACATTTTGAAAAACGAGGATTCACTTAGTCAATGGGCAATCGGTCTTCCTCTGACGAAATGTTGTCGAGGGACGTGATCTGCCTTGTAATGAGGTACATATAAATCGTGTATAACAGTGGCTTGAGGTAGACAGTGGTTTATGTCTTAAACTGGCACCAAAACTGTGTGAGGGATGTCTGAGGCCAAACCATTACGAGAAAATGAAAGTTGGCTCGGCTACTGCCATAGTTAACAGCCAGACTGCAGCAGCCAGTGTGTATGGTGTCAAGATAGAGAAACTGCAGAAAAATACTTTAACCACAGCACGGTTTGTAAAGCACGTTCGTAAGAGGTCTTGCCTCATGACATCCAGAGCTCCAGTTATGGCTCTGAGTCGTTCTGATGAACAAACATACAGTGAGGCTCTCTGTCATCTTTAGGACACTCTGTGATTATTTGGAAACTTGAAAATTGGCCTGAACAGTGCCTGGAAACCAGTTCAGTGTGGTGTAGTTTTGACAGCTGGAGGTATTTTGGAATTGCAGAACACATTCCTGAATGAGAAGAAATTTAAATTTTTGCTAATAAGTAGATTTACACAAGATACCTTGGAAAATCTGTTAGCAATGCCCCACTTCCAAAATCTAGTACCAACACTACGAGAAGTAAAATCGTCACTGAGGGTTATTACTCTTTCTCAGTTCTTTAATACTGCCACTGATAATAATGAAATTAAGACGGTAGTTTGCAGGCAGAACTACTGGGGGAATATGTAAGTGAAGATGGGGATGTGTGTGCTGAGGAAGTTGGTGAGCCACTTTGTGACATGGTGTGTGATGAAGAGCAGCAGTCTCAATACTATTTATGTGGTCACACTGTGCAAAGAAAATCTCTGTACCTGTGTGAACGTGCTTTTACATCTGAAGTCCTTCACAGATACCTCACTTATTGAGCCATCAAGTGAGGTTTTCAGTGTGTTGCGAAAGGCAGAGATGTGTTTGAGAAGCAACAAGAAGAAATTACTCTCAGGTGAATTGTTGCTCTCTGATGTAGCCACTGCCGTGCCTGCATCAGTGAAGGAGAAAGTAGTTTTCCCAGCCTGCCACAGTGTACAGGAGAAAATAATTCACAGTTTCCTGGCAACAAGAATTCATCTGGTTCCAAGGGAGGGAAATAAAAGATATCAGGGTGTAGTGACACAAGGCAGTAGAAGCAGGCCATGAGAAAGTTACTGCAGAAACTGTGATTTCCAAAATCACTCTTTAGTAAATGATTTGAAAAATTGACATTCAAACTTCATTTGGTTGCCATTTTCTCTTAAAGTGGTCTCATTTTTGTTTAAATCACAGTGATTTTTATAAATTTTTGTTCTATGTTTCTTTTTGGTATGGAGTGTTTTTATTAATTCGTATATTATTTGCAAGTAAACTATGTCGCTCTCCAGGTTTCAGAATGATGCATATATAAATAAAAACTTCATCCTTCGACCTGTGTACATATTTGACTTCTGTGCTTTGCCACCAACTATGTTTCTTCCTTGTGCTTCATTTATGTCGTTTATTATTTTCTCTGGATTTTAATAGCTTTTTATACATGTACCCATATTTTATATAATATTGTAGAGAGGAAAAAAGTATACATTCACTCAGTAAGAACATTAGCTTGTACTCTATACTCTTTTCTAGCTCAGAATGAAATAGCACATATGCAAAATCTGCTGAACAATACTTTTTGAAGAATACTTGTTTCCAAACACGGTAAAAAGTAAACGTCATTACAAGTAAATGTAGTGCATATTTTGTATGGTAACTGCTATTTTTATTTATTATCAAAATTTAGCATTTTATGTTGAAGACTGGGAATATGTGAATGGAAATGCAGTCAACTGGGGGAACTTTGCCCCACTTTAGACCAATTTTTGAAAATACTGCCCACAAAATATGTTACTTGTTGCAACACATGTTGTAGTTACAGTTACTGAGCATTTTTTGTAGTAAAAATATAGACAAATTGACTGTTTGCTGTAATATTTTAATATTTATACTGATAAAGTTGCTCTGCTATTCTGGCTAAGTTTATGTCAGTCTTGGACAACACATTATTTTACCTACATAAAATACTCTGTGTAATTTTAAGCCATTCCAAAAGTAAATCGGTGGTTTATTTATTTATTTATTTATTTATTTTATCCATCTTTCAGCATTAACATGCAATCGATGTCGTCAGAAGAGTTACAGCTATTTGTACATTATGTTTTACATACCAAAATATTACATAGTAAAAATATAGCAATGTTGTAAACTATTAGCTTACAACAGCCTCTATACCTAGATCCATACGTAACAGCAAGCCATAATTTATCAGCATTAACATGCAATCAATGTTGTCAGAAGTATTATAGCTATTTGTACATTATGTTTCATATAACAAAAATATTACATGGAAAAAAAAAGACAGTGTTGTACCCTATTAGCTTATAGCTAGCTGCCTCTACATCCATAACTATACATAACAGTAAGCCTAAGTTTATCAATAAATTAGATCATCTTTACAGCTATTCTGAAATTCTTCTACACTGTAGAAAGTATTTTTCTTCATCCACACTTTGGTTTTAGTTTTGAAAATATCCATTGAAACCAATTGAGCCTGTACGGGTAAAGTGTTGAATAATTTTATGCCTATGTATTCATAGCTAGATTGGGTTTTCTTAAGCCTGGTTGTGGGTATATCAATCATATTTGTTTGTCGAGTATTGTGTTGATGAACTGATTTCCTTATAGTGTAGTGGTTTAAGTTTTCTTTTATGTTTAATAGGCAACAATATATGTAAAGAGATGGAACTGTGAGAATTTTTAAGTCTCTGAAATAAGGTCTACATGAGGTCTTGTTGTCAGTGATTCCGTAAAGACGTCTAATTGCTTTCTTCTGCCAAGTGAAAATTTTTTTGGCTTCTGGAGAGTTACCCCATAAAATAATGCCATATTGTAGATGGCAATGAAAGAAGGCATAGTATGACTGAAGCAATAAATCTTGTGTAACACATGTGTGTAGTTTGGCTAGTAGGTAGATAACTCGTGATAGCTTTCGACATACATAACCTGTATGTGTGTCCCAAGTTAATTTTGAGTCAATGTGTATTCCTAGTAGTTTAACACATGATAAATCCATGTTACTGTTTGATAAACTGAAGATTATCTTGACAGTCTTTTCATGGTTCATAGATAAGTCATTAGCTTCAAACCAGATATTAGATATTTTGAGACACTCTTCACTTTCCTCCATCAATATGTTAATATCCTTTCCAGAATTAGCTAATGTTGTGTCATCAGCATAGAGGATAGATTTACAGGGTAAGTTATTCGGAAAGTCATTTACAAACAATATAAATAGTAGAGGGCCAAGCACTGAGCCCTGAAGAACACCTCGTTTTATACTTAAAGTCTGTGACTGTTGGTCATTATGCTTTACTATTTGTTTTCTATTGCTGAGGTATGATTCAATTAGTGAGAGTTCCAAGTGTTTGATTCCATAGCAATACAGTTTATCTAATAATAATTTGTGGTTAACTGAGTCAAAAGCCTTACTCAGGTCAATTAGAATGGCTTCAGCAGATAATTCTGACTCAAATGCACTTAGTACAAAAGAGATAAGGTTTTCAACTGCTTTGACTGTTGATAAGTTTGACCTGAATCCATACCGAGAATCATTTAATATATTATTGTCTGATAGGTGTATGCATATTTGCTGCAGTATGCAATGTTCTATTATTTTTGAGAGAATAGGCACAAGTGAAATTGGTCTATAATTATTGATACAGGACTTGTCATACCATTATACAAAAAGGGTGACAACTGTTTTTTTGAGACATTCTGGAAAGTGTCCACTCGAGAGCATCCAGTTTATCAGTATGCAAAGAGGATATGTAATGAGATCTACAACTTTTTTAATTACATAGTTTGACAGGCCATACACATCTTCAGATCTAGATTATCCTAATTTAGAGGTTGCTTTAATTATATCAGTTACTTGTACTTCTCTCCATTTACAAGCTGACACTATGTTTGTAATGTTTTGTTGAAAATTTCTGCCAGATATGGGATGAGAAATAGGTGTATGTGTTGAATTGGAATTCTGGTTGCTGTGGGTTGGAAGGCTAAGATTGGCAGAGTTGACAAAAAAGTGATTGAAATCATCAGCAGTGACGTTAGCAGCATTTGTGTTGTCTTTGTAGTTTATATCCATACCTAGCTCTGCTTTTATTACTTTCCATGCAGCCTTACATTTATTGTGTGATTTTTTAATGAAATCACCATTTGCCTTACACTTGGCTACTTTAATTTCAGATCTATATTTTCTTTTCAGGTTTTTGTAAGTTTCTTTGTCTACTGCTCCCTTTTTGACCTTATCGTGACAAGTAATAAGAAGCCTAAATAAATTGTTTTATTTCAGTAATGCAGGTTTACTTTGAAATTTAAAGATATTTATATAGACCTGTTATTAACAGTTTTTAGGCTAAGGGGTTGTAAATGTAAAAATAACACATTCGTTAAGGATATTTTTGATAACACGTGTTACAAATAATAGTGCACACATTGTCTTCAAAGTAGAACAACACTTTCAGTAATACCATATATTAAATACATTCCGTCAAACATTTTCACATATTTAGTGTAGATGTTCACTGCTATTATGGACCACGCCCCTTTCTGTTAACAGGTATTGGGCGAGATTCAGTTTTTCTGTTAATACACTGTCTTTACAGTACAAGACTCCACCTTAGCTTTGAAGCCAAAACCTATTTCTTTTCCCCTTTCTTGATCCTGCAATTGCAACTTATTTTAAATGAGATATACTTGCATTACGTATCTGCTACAGTGACATTTCCAGCGTATGATTTACCTTCATACAGTGTAATGACATATTTATGTGAAAGCCATACTCAAAGATAAATGTAAATTTAGTGAAGAATTCTATCAGCAAGCCTAGAACCATGTTCCCTTATTGGTAGTGACAGAAATGACGTTTTGTAAGTTCCCTGTGAGACTGCTGTTCACACCTAATTCAGCTAATTTCATGCTACTATCAGCAGCATCTCCAGGCTCAGTATTTCAATTTCAATGACTGACCACTGCAGCATGAGTTCTTACACATTTTATTGTTTTTGCATTTATCTCGGTCACAATGGGAAAGGTTGCAGGAACTTGATTTAACCATTCAGTTAATTTCATTCATTTCTGGTCTTTTGTCTTACTTTACATTTCTGTTACTTAGTTTCCAATCCATCTGAACAGCAAAGAAAAGTCAGAAGAGGTAATAGGACGGTTTAAAGGTAGTCTAATTACAAAATAGAAATCTTTGAGACAAAACTGCCTCTGTTAGCAGATAAAACGAAAAATAGTGAGTGGTAGTGTACAAAGTTATAATGACTGGTAAAAAAATTTGACCTGATTGACTGTAGAGTATGGTTTAAATGTATATTTAGGATGCTCACGACAATAAATTGTTTTTTGTTCAACACATTATAATGTAAAAAAAATTATGCACGATGCAAGTACCGAACCTACAACCTTATATTCAGTGAATATCGACGTTACTGGCAGACTATTATTTCTGATGGAAACTGGCTAAAAATCTGTAGTATACTAATAAGAGTACAGTTGTTACAGTTCCCTACAGCCTACTTTTGATCATATGACTAGTTTTACCTCAACACATTTGAAACATATTGTATTCTCCTGTACTTTCGTCATCATTCTCCTAATGCTATGAAGAATTTGCAGAAAAAATTTTGTGGGATAGGCCTGACAAAGATATAAAGCATGCCTAATCATAAAGCCTCGTTTGTCAATTCTATTTACTAGGGTACCGCGCATATATATGTGAATGCAATGCTTCATTTCATATAACAAAAGAGATATTAGGCGAACTTTCGTACTACGAAGTAGCAGGAACAAGAGGTAAGCTGATATAGAGCTTTAAATTAGCGATTTCTTTTTCCCTGCACTTGCGACCTAACATTGGTCTTACTAACAGTTGGATAGGACCGATTTAATGCCAATTACGAAAACAGGTGTTCAAACTCGATACCGCATCAAGAACTGCGATATCTGCTTTCGCTACTAATAAAGAATAGCAGGCAAAAAACTGTTGTGCTCCCAGCAGCAAATGCTTTTCGACTCAGTTAGCTTTAATTTGTTGATTTTTTGTTGCAAAATATCCGACATGTTCCGTTTGTAGCCACTGATTAGTCTTAGCAGTGTATTGGAGAGCTGAGTGTACTCCTTCAGTAAACACTGCTAAACACGCTGCAGCAGTTAATGTATCACCATCGGCGCAGTCGTTCGAAAATGGCGCCCAATTTCAAGTTGGCCATAATTTCCCTTTACAGAGATTTATGCACTGCAGTTCGCACCTGCCATCTGTCGGTGGCAGTCCGTACTACGCGGGTCCGGCTACTCTGCTGCTCTCTCGCGTCACTCCTCTACATTACGTGCAGCTGGCTGGGTTAGCATCGCCATTACATCTCCTGCCGTCTTCTGCTTGCCTGGATTTCCACTGGGTAATACGAAACGTGGGAAGAATTTTTACGTGAAGCACCCTGCTTTGGCTCACGGCATTGTGCTGTTTACATCTAGTCCACATAAACCTGGAGACATTCGAAGTAAGACCCTATAACAGCAAGTTGGAAAGTATGCTTGAAATTCGATACAAACGCATTCGAGGGTTGGATTCCCTCTCTTCTTCATCGAAGAGTTTCACTGCCTGGGCTACTCTCAGGGTGCGCCTTCGACGTGGAAGATCCTTGCCGTGTCGTCTGTTTGCCGCCGCCGCCGCCGCCGCCTGCCGGGGCTCGTCGCCCGTCACCCCCGCCTGGTCGCCGCCTGCCGGGGCTCGCCGCCCCCGCCTGGTCGCCGCCTGCCGGTGCCCGCCGCCGCCGCCTGCCGGTGCTCGCCGCCGCCGCCGCCGGTGCCCGCCGCCTGCCGGTGCTCGCCGCCGCCGCCGCCGCCGCCGCCGCCGCCGGTGCCCGCCGCCGCCGCCGCCGCCGCCATCCGGTGCCGCCTGGTCGCCACCATCGCCGCCGTCCTGACCCTGGTCTACGGCCGTCTTCGTCTTCATCCGTCTTCGTCTTTGTCTGTCCCCGGTTTCTGTCCTCTCCTCTTCGTTCTGTTCGTTCTTGTTTCTCTCTCCCGTCATGTCCGCCCCCACCACCACTGTCACTACTACCACCACCGCCATTGTCTATACCTCCCCTTCCGCCGCCTCCACCACTATAACTTGGTGTGCCCAGTCCCACCTCCCTCCTTCCATTCCACCTCTCCTCACTGTCCCTTCACCCTCTATCTTTGTCGCCCCCTCTCCCGCTTCTTCCTCCCGCTCCTCTCGTTCTGATCCCTTCCCCCCACTCCCCCAGCCTGTCACTGCAGCTCCAGCTCGGGTGGTGGCCCGTCGGGCCACTGCCCACGCCCAGCTCTCCCCGTCACCTTCGCCATCACCGCCGCCTCTGCCGCCGTCATCGTCATCGTCGCCTTCACCGTCACCGTCACCATCTCCGGCGCCGACTCCGGCCCCGGGACCTGCCCCTCCCCGCCACATTCCCGTTGTTCCCATCCCCCACACCTCCTCCACCGCTGTCAAGCGCCCCGGTGGCACCCCTGCTTCCTCTGCTTCCAAAAAGGCTGCACCTCGTCCTCCTTCCCCCACCCTTGATGCCATGGAAGTCTCCCCGCCTGTCCCTGCCCCCTCATCCTCCTCCTCTCTCCCTTCCTCCTACCGCTACCTCCTCTCCCGTCCTGATCCCTCTCTCCTTGAAGCCCGGAACCTCACCCTCTTCCTTCGCCAGCATTGTCCTGGTGCCCCCATCTCCCTCCTCACTCCTCGCCGAGATTCTGTTCTCATCTCCTCCCCCAGCCCAACCCTCCATACTGACATCCTCTCCCGTCTCCCCATCACCCGTTTTGGTCCCAACGCCTCCCTTACCCCTGCTCCTTCTCCATCTCCTACCCGCCAACCCCAACCCCCGCGTCGCCCGCCGACCCTCACCGCCGTGATCACGCGGCTCAGTCCGTCGATCACGGAGGAGTAGGTGTTGGCGGAGCTCCAGGCCCATCCCACGCTGGAGGTGCGGGCGGTCCGCCGCATTTTCAACTCGGCTGGCCCCACCCGCCTTATGCGGGTTTTCTCTGAGGACGCCCCCTCCATTGACCGTCTCCTGAAGGAGGGTGCCCTCCTCTTCCACCAGCGGTACAAGGTCGACCCTTCCCGTTCCCCTCCTCAATCCCTGCGCTGCCAGAGGTGTCTGCGCTATAATGCGCACCCCACAGCTGAGTGCCGCGAGGCCCCCACCTGCCCGCATTGTCGGCAGGCGCACTTCCTCCGGCAGTGCCCTAACCTCCAATCCCCTCCCTCCTGTAATACCTGCAATCTCCCTCATCCCACCTACTCCCAAAAGTGTAAAGCCCGACCCCCTCCAACCACTCCTGAACTCACCGTACCTGTCCGTCCTCTGGACGCCCCCACCCCTCCTGGCAATTCCCTTCGTCCCCCACCCACCGCTGAGGACATCATCAGGTTCCTCACCATCGTCCTCCAGAATGTTCATCCCTTTCAGCGCCCTCACACCCTCCAGCAGATCTCCCTTGCTGCCCGTTCCATCTTCCAACTCAAGACGTACGCCACCTACTCCAACAACCAGGCCCATTTCACCTTCTCCCGTCTTGACACCCTCGTTTAAATCCCAGTCATGGCGCGACAGCAACGTATCCTTTTCAACAACATACGCTCCCTTCCCGCCAACAAAAACCTGTTCCTGCACACCCTTGCCACCCACCGCGTGGATGCCTTCCTCCTCAATGAAACCTTCCTGCAACCCCACCACACAGTCCACACTTCGCCCTACCTCCTCCACCGCTCCGATAATCCCCTCCCGATTGTGCGTGGCGGAGTTGCCATTGGTCACCACCGCCAGATCCCCGTTCGGCTCCAACCTCTCCTTCCCGACCCCACCGAACACCTGATCCTTAGTCTCTTCTTCCCCGGCCTTACCGTTACCTGCGCCACCATCTATGTCCGCCCCAACGCTCCTATTCCCTTCGACTTCCTCTCCCACGTCGATCGTACCTTTTCCTCCTACATGATCGCCGCCGACCTCAACATCCATAGTCGTTCCGCTGCCCAGTTACGGCGATGGCATCGGTTCCTCTCCACCCTTCAAGGTGACCTCGTCCCCATCCCCCGGCATACCCGTCCTGAATCCAACTCCACTCCTGATGTTATCCTCTCCTCCCCCAACCTCCTTGGCCGCATCACGGTGGATGTCCTGGAGCCTATTGGTAGCGACCATCTCCCTGTCCTCCTCACCGTTTCAGACGGTCGTCGCCCTCGCCCCGACCCTCGTACTGACCCTCCCCCTAAGTATGTCCACGACTATTCCCGAGCCGACTGGAATGCCTACCGGGATACCCTTTCCACCCAGGTCGATAGCCACCCTCTCACCTACCACCACCCTGACGATGTCACCCATGCCGCCTCCTTTCTCCAGCGGACCTTGTCTGAGGCCATGGAGGCCCACGTTCCTACTGTCGCCATCCACCCCCACCGTCCTACCTTACCCCCACAGGCCGTTCTCCTCCTCCGTGAATCCCGTCGTCTCTACCGTGCCTTCCTCCGCACGCGTGACCCGGACACACTACGACGCCACCGGCAACTCCAGCGACACGTTCGTAATTTGCTCGCAGCTAAGAAACGCCGGGACTGGCGACAGACATGCACCCGTTTAAATGCAACCCTACCAATCAACTCGTCCAAGTTCTGGTCGGCCTTCCTTCGCCTTACCGGAACTAAACCCTCCCCCTATTATCCTCTTCTCCATGATGATCACCCTTTCCCTGACTCCCTTAGTAAGGCCAATCACTTTGCCTCCTACCTCTCCGATGTATTTTCCGTCCCCGATGATCCCCAGTTCGATTACTCCCTCTTCCCAGATATCCGCGATCGAACTGACACCTCTTCCCCTCCCCTCGCTCCTGGCTTCCAGTACTTGGACAACATTACACACACGGAACTCAATGCCCCTATCACTACACAGGATCTCATTACTACCCTCCGCACAAAACGCAACACCGCTCCTGGTCACGATCGTGTCACCTACCGTCACCTTCGTGAAGCTCCTGTCTCTTTCCTCTCCACACTGGCCAGGCTCTACAATGTAGTCCTGTCCACCGGTTACTACCCCGACCTGTGGAAAACCTCCCGTATCCTCATGTTCCTTAAACCTGGCAAACCGCCGTCCGCCGTCTCCTCCTACCGTCCCATCAGCCTTACCTCGGTCTTCAGCAAGGTCCTAGAATCTATCCTCACCCGCCGCATCCACCAGCACCTCCGCCAGCACCGCCTCCTTCCCGTCACCCAGTGTGGCTTTCGGCCATCCTTCTCTTCCGACGATCTTCTCCTTCACCTCACTCATCTCCTTTCCGAACAGCTTAATTCCCGTCGCTCCGCCATCTTCCTCTCACTTGACCTCGAACGCGCTTATGACCGCGTCTGGCATTCCGGTCTCCTCTTCAAGCTCCAAACCTTTGCCCTTCCCATTAACTACGTCCGTCTGATCGGTTCCTTTCTCTCCCGCCGTCCTTCCTATGTCACCATCCATAACACCGATTCCTACACCTTTTTCCCCTCCGCCGGTGTGCCCCAAGGCTCCGTCCTCTCCCCCCTTCTGTACCTTTTGTACACGGCGGACATGCCGCCGCCGTCACCCCCCGTCCACCTTCTCCAGTTTGCCGATGACACCGCCTTCCTCGCCCTTGCCCCCACCCTGCAACGCTCCCAACGCCTTCTCCAATCCCATCTTGACCGGTTCACCGCTTGGTGCAACCAGTGGTTGCTCAAGGTCAATCCCTCCAAAACCCAGGCGATCATTGTAGGCAAAACCACCCCTTCCTTCCGCCTCCTTGATTTCTATCTCACCGTCTATGGCCGTCCTATCGCCCTCACTCCCACCCTTAAGTACCTTGGCGTCACCCTCGACCGTCGCCTCTCCTGGACTCCCCATCTCCAGACAATCCAAGCCAAGGCACGTTCCCGACTCCGTCTCCTCAAGCTCCTTTCCGGCCGCACGTGGGGTCTGGACCCCTCCACAATCCTCCACACCTATAAATCCATCATCCGCCCTATCCTTTGTTACGCCCATCCAGCCTGGATCTCCGCCCCCCCTACCTTCTATAAATCCCTCCAAATCCTTGAACGCCATGCTCTCCGCCTTGCCTATCGCATCCGTCTCCCCTCCCCCACACGGATCCTGTATGATCTCATCCCCTTCCCCCACCTCCTCCTTTTCCTTGAAAGGATACGTATCCTGTACACCTCACGTAAACTTGATCCTCCTCACCCGCTCGTTTCCTTGCTCCTCTCCCACCCCCGCCCGCTGCTGCGCCTGTATTCGCACGTCCCACCCGGTCTCCATCTCTCCACCCTCCATACCCTCTCCCAAGGTGGCTTCCGCCAGCTCCCTCTCCCTGATGATGTCCTCGTCCCCTCCATCTACCCCTCCTATCAACTTTGACCCTGCCCCACCCCCCACTTCCCGTGTCCTTTCCTTTCGGCACCCTCCCTCCCTTCTCTTCTCTTCCCTTCTTTTTCCATCTCCCTGTCCCCTCCCTTCTCCCTCTTCCCCCGGGCTTCCTCTCCCCCTTCCTCCCTCCCCCCTATCTCCCCTGCCCGTGGCATCTCTGCTCTCCCCTCTCGCTCTCCCACTCCCCTTCCTCCTCCTCCTCCCTTGGCAGGTCCCCGGACTCGCACACGTATAGTGAACATTCGCGCGCCGGAGATCGTTGCCTTTTGTGCTTCGTGTGTGTGACGTTATATAGTGTTTTTGGTGTCCGCCATCCCACTCCTACGTTCACTTGTGCCGTCGGACTCATCAGTGTTTTGTGCGCCGTGCCGACGTATTTTCCGTGTTGTTATCGTCACATGTGAACGACTCCGTGTTTTTTTTATGTCTCTGTGACCTCTCTCTTTTGCCCGTCACTTTGTTCATTGTTATTCACCATGTTTTATACTCTTGTAAAACGCTATGGCTGAAGAGCGGCGTAGTGTGCCGCTGCCAGCCTACCTGAATTGTACAGGTTTTAAAATAACAATAAAGTAAAAAAAAAAAAAAAAAAAAAAAATCGATACAAAAACTTAACTAATATGCAGCGAACAAATCGATAAAGTTGCGGGTTGGGCAGAGGAGAAAATTAAACGGGAAAATAAAAGTAACCTGGGCTGCTTTACTGTAAACTCGATATAGGTTTTCCATAACGAAATTTCCTGCTGTTTCGAAAGGCGAAGTTAAGAAATGTTAACCTTTTTCAGTTTCGTGTATGTATTGTGTGTGTGTAGCCAAGCACATAGATGATAGATCATTTATCGACCGAGGAAGTTCCAGGCTGTAGTCGCAAGTACGGCTAACGAACGGAAAATTATGGGTACAGCAATTCCGATGATGTGTCAAATCCCACCGCGCGCTGTGCTGTTAGAACACGAGCCCTTACGCCGCCCATACTATTGCATTTAGAGCATGTGCTCGGATAATATTATCCGAGCCTTCTAAAAATTGATTCCACGTTCTAAATAAGCAAACATTAATCATTACACATCGTTTTTTTTTTTTTCTTTATTGTAATTTGGACACGCCATACAAGGTGGGCTGGCAGCGGAACAGTGTACTCCGCTCTTCAGCCATAAGCAGTACGATAAAAAAGAAAGGGAGACAGACAAGTAACAGAATGGCGGTTTAAAAAACAGGAGATACAATAGTTAAAAGACATGAAGCCGTTCACACTTGACGAAACAAACAAGAAAAACCGTCGGCACTGGGCACAAACACTGACGAGGTAGATGACACACGTGAACGAAGGAGCGTGGACGGCGAAAAACACTGAGGCACAGACACGACAGCACAGACACTAAACCGAGGGCGATGATCTCCGGCGCGCGAAAGTTCACGATGCGTGTGCGAGTCCGGGGACCTGCCAAGAGAGGAGGAGGAGGAGGAGGAGGAGGGGGAGTGGGAAAGCGAGAGGGGAGAGCAGGGACGCCACGGGCAGGGGAAAGAGGGGGGAGAGAGGAAGGGGCAGGGGAAGCCCGGAAGAAGAGGGGTGGAGGGAGGGGATGGGGGAAAAGGAAAGAGAAGGGAAGGGAAGAGAAAGGAGGGAGGGTGCCGAAGGGAAAGGACACCATGAGGGAGGGGGGGCAGGGTCAAAGTTGATAGGAGGGGTAGATGGAGGGGACGAGGACATCATCAGGGAGAGGGAGCTGGCGGAAACCACCTTGGGAGAGGGTAAGGAGGGTGGAGAGATGGAGACCGGGTGGGACATGGGAGTACAGGCGCGGCAGCGGGCGGGGGTGGGAGAGGATCAGGGAGACGAGCGGGTGAGGAGGATCGAGTTTACGGGAGGTGTATAGGATTCGTATCCTTTCGAGGAAGAGGAGGAGGTGGGGGAAGGGGATAAGGTCATACAGGATCCGCGTGGGGGAAGGGAGACGGATGCGATAGGCAAGGCGGAGAGCATGGCGTTCAAGGATTTGGAGGGATTTATAAAAGGAAGGGGGGGCGGAGATCCAGGCTGGATGGGCGTAACAGAGGATAGGGCGGATGAGGGACTTATAGGTGTGGAGGATGGTGGAGGGGTCCAGACCCCACGTTCGGCCGGAAAGGAGCTTGAGGAGACGGAGTCGGGAACGTGCCTTGGCTTGGATTGTCTGGAGATGGGGAGTCCAGGAGAGGCGACGGTCGAGGGTGACGCCAAGGTACTTAAGGGTGGGGGTGAGAGCGATGGGACGGCCATAAACGGTGAGATAGAAATCAAGGAGGCGGAAGGAGGGAGTGGTTTTGCCTACAATGATCGCCTGGGTTTTGGAAGGATTGACCTTGAGCAACCACTGGTTGCACCAAGCGGTGAACCGGTCAAGATGGGATTGGAGAAGGTGTTGGGAGCGTCGCAGGGTGGGGGCAAGGGCAAGGAAGGCGGTGTCATCGGCAAACTGGAGAAGGTGGACGGGGGGTGACGGCGGCGGCATGTCCGCCGTGTACAACAAGTACAGAAGGGGGGAGAGGATGGAGCCTTGGGGCACACCGGCGGAGGGGAAAAAGGTGTAGGAATCGGTGTTATGGATGGTGACATGGGAAGGACGGCGGGAGAGAAAGGAACCGATCAGACAAACGTAGTTAATGGGAAGGGCGAAGGTTTGGAGCTTGAAGAGGAGACCGGAATGCCATACGCGGTCATATGCGCGTTCGAGGTCAAGAGAGAGGAAGATTGCGGAGCGACGGGAATTGAGCTGTTCGGAAAGGAGATGAGTGAGGTGAAGGAGAAGATCGTCGGAAGAGAAGGACGGCCGAAAGCCACACTGGGTAACGGGGAGGAGGCGGTGCTGGCGGAGATGCTGGTGGATGCGGCGGGTGAGGATAGATTCCAGGACCTTGCTGAAGGCTGATGGGACGGTAGGAGGAGACGGCGGACGGCGGTTTGCCAGGTTTGAGGAACATGAGGATACGGGAGGTTTTCCACAGGTTGGGGTAGTAACCGGTGGACAGGACTACATTGTAGAGCCTGGCCAGGGTGGAGAGAAAAGAGACAGGAGCTTCACGAAGGTGACGGTAGGTGACACGATCGTGACCAGGAGCGGTGTTGCGTTTGGTGCGGAGTGTAGTGATGAGATCCCGTGTGGTGATGGGGGCATTAAGGTCCGTGTGTGGAATGTTGTCCAAGTACTGGAAACCAGGAGCGAGGGGAGGGACAGAGGTGTCAGTTCGATCGCGGATATCTGGGAAGAGGGAGTAATCGAACTGGGGATCATCAGGGATGGAAAACACATCGGACAGGTAGGAGGCAAAGTGATTGGCCTTACTAAGGGTGTCAGGGAAGGGGTGATTATCGTGGAGAAGAGGATAGTAGGGGGAGGGTTTAGTTCCGGTAAGGCGACGGAAGGCGGTCCAGAACTTGGACGAGTTTATAGGGAGGGTAGCATTTAAACGGGTGCATATCTGTCACCAGTCCCGGCGTTTCTTGGCCGCGAGCAAATTTCGAATGTGTCGCTGTAGTTGCCGGTGGCATCGTAGGGTGTCCGGGTCACGCGTGCGGAGGAAGGCACGGTAGAGACGACGGGATTCACGGAGGAGGAGGACGGCCTGTGGTGGTTAGGTAGGACGGTGGGGGTGGATGGCAACAGTAGGGACGTGGGCCTCCACGGCCTCAGACAAGGTCTGCTGGAGAAAGGAGGCGGCATGGGTGACATCATCGGGACGGCGGTAGGCGAGAGGGTGGCTATCGACCTGAGTGGAGAGGGTATCCCGGTAGGCATTCCAGTTGGCACGGGAATAATCATGGATGTACTTAGGGGGAGGGTAATGACGAGGGTCGGGGCAGGGGCGACGGCCGTCTGAAACGGTGAGGAGGACAGGGAGATGGTCGCTACCAACAGGCTCCAGGACATCCACCGTAATGCGACCAAGGAGGTTGGGGGAGGAGAGAATAACATCGGGAGTGGAGTTGGATTCGGGATGGGTGTGCTGGGGGATGGGGATGAGGTCGCCTTGAAGGGAGGAGAGGAACCGTTGCCACCGCCGTAACTGGGCAGCGGAGCGACTATGGATGTTGAGGTCGGCGGCGATCACATAGGAGGAGAAGGTACGGTCGATGTGGGAGAGGAAGTCGAAAGGAAGAGGGGCGTTGGGGCGGACATAGATGGTGGCACAGGTAATGGTAAGGCCGGGGAAGAAGAGACTAAGGATCAGGTGTTCGGTGGGGTCGGGAAGGAGAGGTTGGAGCCGAACGGGGATCTGGCGGTGGTGGCCAATGGCAACTCCGCCACGCGCAACTGGGAGGGGATTATCGGAGCTGTGGAGGAGATAGGGGGAGGTGTGGATGGAGTGGTGGGGTTGGAGGAAGGTTTCATTGAGGAGGAAGGCATCCACACGGTGGGTAGCAAGGGTGTGCAGGAAGAGGTTCTTGTTGGCGGGAAGGGAGCGGATATTGTTGAAAAGGATACGATGCTGTCGCGCCATGATAAGGACTTATACGAGGGTGTCAAGGCGGGAGAAGGTGAAATGGGCCTGGTTATTGGAAAAGGTGGCGTACATTTTAAGGTGGAATATGGAACGGGCGGTGAGGGAGATCTGTTGTAAGGTGTGGGGGCGCTGAAAGGGATGGGCGTTTTGGAGGACAATGGTGAGGAACCTGATGATGTCCTCAGCAGTGGGGGGGGGGACGAAGGGAATTGCCAGGAGGGGTGGGGGCGTCCAGGGGACGGACAGGTACGGTGAGTTCAGGAGTAATAGGAGGGGGTCGGGCTTTACACTTTTGGGAGTAGGTGGGGTGGGTGAGGCTGCAGGTATTACAGGAGGGAGGGGATTGGAGGTTGGGGCAATGCCGGAGGAAGTGCGCTTGCCGACAATGCGGGCAGGTGGGGGCCTCGCGGCACTCTGCTGTTGGATGTGCATTGTAGCGCAGACATCTCTGGCAGCGCAGGGATTGAGGGGGGGGGAACGGGAGGGGTCGACCTTGTACCGCTGATTGAAGAGGAGGGCACCCTCCTTCAGGAGACGGTCAATGGAGGGGGCGTCCTCAGAGAAAACCCGCATAAGGCGGGTGGGGCCGGTCGCGTTGAAAATGCGGCGAACTGCCCGCACCTCCAGGGTGGGATGGGCCTTCAGCTCCGCCAGCACCTCCTCCTCTGTGTTCGACGGGCTAAGCCGAGTGATCACGGCAGTGAGGATCGGCGGGCGACGCGGGGCTTGGGGTTGGTGGGTAGGAGATGGGGAGGGAGCAGGGGTGAGGGAGGCGTGAGGACCAAAACGGGTGATGGGGAGGCGGGAGAGGATGTCAGTATGGAGGGTTGGGCTGGGGGAGGAGATAAGAACAGAATCCCGTCTGGGAGTAAGGAGAGAGATGGGGGCGCCAGGGAAATGTTGGCGGAGGAGGAGGGAGAGATTCCGGGCCTCGAGGAAGGAAGGATCGGGACGGGACAGGAGATATTTGTAGAGACCGGGTGGGGAGGAGGAGGAGGAGGAGGGAGCGGGGCCTGGTGGGGAGACGTCCATGGCACTTTGGGGTGGGGATGGGGGGCGGGGTGGAGCCTTTTTAGGAGCAGAGGAAGTGGAGGCGCCACTAGGGCGTTTGACAGTGGCAGATGGGCGGGTGGTGACATGAGGGACGGGAACGATGGGGAGGTGGTGGGAAGGGACAGGTCCCGGCACGGACGCAGCAGTCGGCGCCGGAGATAGTGACTGTGACGGTGCAGGCGAATGTGGCAGTGATGGTGATGGCGACGATGATGACGGTGGTGGCGGTGGCGGTGGTGATGGCGATGGCGACGGGGAGAGCTGGGCGTGGGCAGTGGCCCGACGGGCCACCACCCTAGCCGGAGCTGCAGTGACAGGCTGGGGGAGTGGGGGGAAAGGATCAGAACGAGAGGAAGAAGCGGGAGAGGGGGCGACAAAGAGCGAGGGCGAAGGGATAGAGAGGTGGGGAGGGATGGAAGGAGGGGGGTGGGACTGGGCACACCAAGTGATAGTGGTGGAGGCGGCGGAAGGGGACGTATACACGATGGCGGTGGTGGTAGTAGTGACGGTGGTGGTGGGGGCGGACATGACGACAAGAAGAAGAAAGAAAAAACACAGCACTAAAAGGACAGGACACACACTGGGAGACGGCGGACGGCGACGGACGGCGACGGACGGCGACGACGACGGCGACGGCGACGGCGACGGCGAGAGGCAGGGACGCTGCTGCCGCGGACGGGGCCGGGGCGGCGGCGGCAGCGGCTGCTGCTGCTGCTGCTGCTGCTGCTGCTGCTGGCTGGACTGCTGCTGGCTGGACTGCTGCTGCCACCGGAGGGCTGGCTGGCTGGCTGGCTGGCTGGCTGGCTGGCTGCGGGACCACTGCTGCAGGCCGGGACCGGGAACTGCTGCTGCTGCTGCTGGCTGGCTGGCTGGCACCTGGAACCCCTAGCACTTCGATGAGCGCGAAAATTGCACTATCGAAGGGCGGCAACCTTTCGGTGTACCGCCGGAGATGTTACACATCGTTCCAAGTTATCATATCTAAAGAACGCCTTACCAAGAAACTTTGTGGGCATGAAGTATACCCTTCACAAATAATGAAAAGATGTTGGCACTTATTCCTATTTTGTTAGCAAACTGTAAATAAGAAATTGATATACCTGCAAAGATGTGTCTTACTTCCAACGTTTTCGTGCTAAACTTGCCAATGCGAAGTAAAATACGCAGCGCTTGAGTACTGTAGTGTTGCTCGGTGTTGCCAACAGATGTCAGCTCAACACGCTGCCTCAGAACTGGGCTAGTTCGTTCGGGCGAAAACAAGGTCTCCCATCTTTTACCGCCATCTACAGTTCGTGATTGGCTGAAAACTTGTTGGATTGGCGGCGTACGGTTAGGTTCGTTCGAGCAGACGCTGGCGGTCCCACGCTCTAGCGCAGAGCTGAGGTGAAATTTACAGAATGCTATTCTTTCTTAAATTACGGACTAGCAGCACACCGATTTTTTTTGTCATTGTAGCTCCTCACATGTCTTTACGTTGATACCTACAGAAGGGGATCCATATTCGGGGAAATATAACGTAATCGCGTGCATTTCTTTCATGAAAATCATTTAAAAGGAGTTATTGTGCAGGTTTATTTACAAGACAGTGACTGGAACCCTTCAGTGCCCCAATCTCCAGCCCCCCCCCCTCCTGTAATACCTGTAACCTCCCTCATCCCACCTACTCCCAGAAGTGTAAGGCCCGACCCCCTCCTACAACTCCTGAACTCACCGTTCCTGTCCGCCCTCTGGGCGCCCCCACCCCTCCCGGCAACTCCCTTCGCCCGCCCCCTACCGCTGAGGACATCATCCGGTTCCTCACCACTGTCCTGCAGAATGTTCATCCTTTCCAGCGCCCACACACCCTCCAACAGATCTCCCTCGCCACCCGATCCGTTTTCCACCTCAAAATGTACGCCACCTACTCCAATAACCAGGCCCATTTCACCTTCTCCCGTCTTGACACCCTCGTTTAAATCCCTGTCATGGCGCGACAGCACCGTATCCTTTTCAACAACATCCGCTCTCTTCCCGCCAACAAGAACCTCTTCCTCCACACCCTTGCCACCCACCGCGTGGACGCCTTTCTCCTTAATGAAACCTTCCTCCAACCCCACCACACCGTCCACACTTCGCCCTACCTCCTCCACCGCTCCGATAATCCCCTCCCAATTGCGCGTGGCAGAGTTGCCATTGGGCACCATCGCCAGATCCCCGTTCGGCTCCAACCTCTCCTTCCCGACCCCACCGAACACCTGATCCTTAGTCTCTTCTTCCCTGGCCTTACCGTTACCTGCGCCACCATCTATGTCCGCCCTAACGCCCCTATTCCCTTCGATTTCCTCTCCCACGTCGACCGTACCTTCTCCTCCTACGTGATCGCCGCCGACCTCAACATCCATAGTCGTTCCGCTGCCCAGTTACGGCGGTGGCATCGGTTCCTCTCCTCCCTTCATGGCGACCTCATTCCCATCCCCCAGCACACCCGTCCCGAATCCGACTCCACTCCCGATGTTATCCTCTCCTCCCCCAACCTCCTTGGCCGCATAACGGTGGATGTCCTGGAGCCTATTGGTAGCGACCATCTCCCTGTCCTCCTCACCGTTTCAGACGGTCGTCGCCCCTGCCCCGACCCTCGTAATGACCCTCCCCCTAAGTATGTCCATGACTTCTCCCGTGCCAACTGGAATGCCTACCAGGATACCCTTTCCACCCAGGTCGATAGCCACCCCTTCACCTACCACCACCCTGACGATGTCACCCATGCCGCCTCCTTTCTCCAGCAGACCTTGTCTGAGGCCGTGGAGGCCCACGCCCCTACTGTCGCCATCCACCCCCACCGTCCTACCTTACCCCCACAGGCCGTCCTCCTCCTCCGTGAATCCCGTCGTCACTACCGTGCCTTCCTCCGCATGCGTGACCCGGACACACTACGACGCCACCGGCAACTCCAGCGACACGTTCGTAATTTGCTCGCGGCTAAGAAACGCCGGGACTGGCGACAGACATGCACCCGTTTAAATGCTACCCTACCAATCAACTCGTCCAAGTTCTGGTCGGCCTTCCGTCGCCTTACCGGAACTAAACCCTCCCCTTATTATCCTCTTCTCCATGATGATCACCCTTTCCCTGACTCCCTTAGTAAGGCCAATCACTTTGCCTCCTACCTCTCCGATGTATTTTCCATCCCCGATGATCCGCAGTTCGATTACTCCCTCTTCCCGGATATCCGCGATCGAACTGACACGTCTATCCCTCCCCTCGCTCCTGGTTTCCAGTACTTGGACAACATTACACACACGGAACTCAATGCCCCTATCACTACACAGGATCTCATTACTACCCTCCGCACAAAACGCAACACCGCTCCTGGTCACGATCGTGTCACCTACCGTCACCTTCGTGAAGCTCCTGTCTCTTTCCTCTCCACACTGGCCAGGCTCTACAATGTAGTCCTGTCCACCGGTTACTACCCCGACCTGTGGAAAACCTCCCGTATCCTCATGTTCCTTAAACCCGGCAAACCACCGTCCACCGTCTCCTCCTACCGCCCCATCAGCCTTACCTCGGTCTTCAGCAAGGTCCTGGAATCTATCCTCCCCCTCCGCATCCACCAGCATCTCCGCCAGCACCGCCTCCTTCCCGTTACCCAGTGTGGCTTTCGGCCGTCCTTCTCTTCCGACGACCTTCTCCTTCACCTCACGCATCTCCTTTCCCAACAGCTTAATTCCCGTCGCTCCGCAATCTTCCTCTCCCTTGACCTCTAACGTGCCTGTGACCGAGTATGGCATTCCGGTCTCCTCTTCAAGCTCCAAACCTTCGCCCTTCCCATTAACTACGTCCGTCTGATCGGCTCCTTTCTCTCCCGCCGTCCTTCCTATGTCACCATCCATAACGCAGATTCCTACACCTTTTTCCTCTCCGCCGGTGTGCCCCAAGGCTCCGTCCTTTCCCCCCTTCTGTACCTTTTGTACACAGCGGACATGCCGCCGCCGTCACCCCCCGTCCACCTTCTCCAGTTTGCCGATGACACCGCCTTCCTTGCCCTTGCCCCCACCCTGCAGCGCTCCCAACACCTTCTCCAATCCCATCTTGACCGGTTCACCGCTTGGTGCAACCAGTGGTTGCTCAAGGTCAATCCCTCCAAAACCCAGGCGATCATTGTAGGCAAAACCACCCCTTCCTTCCGCATCCTTGATTTCTACATCACCATCTATGGCCGTCCTATCGCCCTCACTCCAACCCTTAAGTACCTTGGCGTCACCCTCGACCGTCGCCTCTCCTGGACCCCCCACCTCCGGTCAATCCAAGCCAAGGCACGCTCCCGACTCAGTCTCCTCAAGCTCCTCTCCGGCCGTACGTGGGGTCTGGACCCCTCCACCATCCTCCACACTTATAAATCCCTCATCCGCCCTATCCTTTGTTATGCCCATCTGGCTTGGATCTCCGCCCCCCCCCCCTTCCTTTTATAAATCCCTCCAAATCCTTGAACGCCATGCTCTCCGCCTCGCCTATCGCATCCGTCTCCCCTCCCCTACGCGGATCCTGTACGATCTCATCCCCTTCCCCCACCTCCTCCTTTTCCTTGAAAGGATACGGATCCTGTACACCTCCCGCAAACTCGATCCTCCTCACCCTCTCGTCTCCCAAATCCTCTCCCACCCCCGCCCGCTGCCGCGCCTGTATGTCCACGTCCCACCTGGTTTCCATCTCTCCACCCTCCTTACCCTCTCCCAAGGTGGCTTCCGCCAGCTCCCCCTCCCTGATGATGTCCTCGTCCCCTCCATCTACCCCTCCTATCAACTTTGACCCTGCCCCACCCCCCACTTCTGGTGTCCTTTCCTTTAGGCACCCTCCCTCCCTCCCTTCTCTTCCCTTCCCTTCCATTCTCTTTCCTTTTCCCCCATCCCCTCCCTCCACCCCTCTTCCCCCGGGCTTCCCCTCCCCCTTCCTCCCTCCGCCCTTTCTCCCCTGCCTGTGGCATCTCTGCTCTCCCCTCTCCCTCTCCCACTCCCCTTCCTCCTCCTCCTCTCTTGGCAGGTCCCCGGACTCGCACACGCATAGTGAACATTCGCGCGCCGGAGATCGTCGCCATCAGTGTCTAGTGTGTGTGCTTCGTTTTGTGTCTCGTGCAGTTACAACTCGACTGTTCACATGTGCCGTCGCCGTTCTCCGTGTTTTGTGCGCCGTGTCAACAAGTGTTAGTGTTGTTTTATCGTCCAACGTGAACGGCTTCTTGTTTATTGTTTTTTGTATCTACATTCTTTGCCCGCCACTTTTTGTATTGTCTGTGTCATCTATATCACGTTATTGTACCCCATAAGGCTGAAGTGCGGCGTATAAAGCTGCTGCCAGCCCGCCTTGTATGAGGTGGTTAAAATTACAATAAAGAAAAAAAAAAAGGAACCCTTTATGGCTACTTACAAGACGACATTTATATTCGAAGATACTAAAAGTATTCCATACACGAAGGTCTACCCCCCATCCCCCAAACTTTCATAAATAATTTATTATCCTTTGTTTTGGTATACATAAGCAACTGCTTTATTACATTTTTAATTATTGCTAGAATTTCGTATTCCTTCTTACTAGAGTTTTGTAGCGTTGTGTAGACATCAACCTGACGGGTATTGCTACATAACAGTAGGCCTACTACACAGTAAGAATTAAAAAAAAAAGTCTATGTTAAAGTGAGCACAAAGCAAAATACAAGCATACCCTGAGCATTAGAGTAGGCGATGAATAGGAAGAAGAAACAGGTAATGTTCGGATACAGGTTTAATAGTGTCCTGCTTGACACAGTCAAATAGTTTAAATGATGTTGTTGTTGTGGTCTTCAGTCCTGAGACTGCTTTGATGCAGCTCTCCATGCTACTCTATCCTGTGCAAGCTTCTTCATCTCCCAGTACCTACTGCAACCTACATCCTTCTGAATCTGCTTAGTGTATTCATCTCTTGGTCTCCCTCTGCGATTTTTACCCTCCACACTGCCCTCCAATGCTAAATTTGTGATCCCTTGATGCCTCAAAACATGTCCTACCAACCGATCCCTTCTTCTAGTCAAGTTGTGCCACAAACTTCTCTTCTCCCCAATCCTATTCAATACCTCCTCATTAGTTACGTGATCTACCCACCTTATCTTCAGCATTCTTCTGTAGCACCACATTTCGAAAGCTTCTATTCTCTTCTTGTCCAAACTACTTATCGTCCATGTTTCACTTCCATACATTGCTACACTCCATACAAATACTTTCAGAAACGACATCCTGACACTTAAATCTATACTCGATGTTAACAAATTTCTCTTCTTCAGAAACGATTTCCTTGCCATTGCCAGTCTACATTTTATATCCTCTTTACTTCGACCATCATCAGTTATTTTACTCCCTAAATAGCAAAACTCCTTTACTACTTTAAGTGTCTCATTTCCTAATCGAATTTCCTCAGTATCACCCGATTTAATTTGACAACATTCCATTTTCCTCGTTTTGCTTTTGTTGATGTTCATCTTATACCCTCCTTTCAAGATACTGTCCATTCCGTTCAACTGCTCTTCCAAGTCCTTCGCTGTATCTGACAGAATTACAATGTCATCAGCGAACCTCAAAGTTTGTACTTCTTCTCCATCAATTTTAATACCTACTCCGAATTTTTCTTTTGTTTCCTTTACTGCTTGCTCAATATACAGATTGAATAACATCGGGGAGAGGCTACAACCCTGTCTCACTCCTTTCCCAATCACTGCTTCCCTTTCATGCCCCTCGACTCTTATAACTGCCGTCTGGTTTCTGTACAAATTGTAAATAGCCTTTCGCTCCCTGTATTTTACCCCTGACACATTCAGAATTTGAAAGAGAGTATTCTAGTTAACATTGTCAAAAGCTTTCTCTAAGTCTACAAATGCTAGAAACGTAGGTTTGCCTTTTCTTAATCTTTCTTCTAAGATAAGTCATAAGGTTAGTATTGCCTCACGTGTTCCAACATTTCTACGGAATCCAAACTGATCTTCCCCGAGGTCCGCTTCTACCAGTTTTTCCATTCGTCTGTAAAGAATTCGTGTTAGTATTTTGCAGCTGTGACTTATTAAACTGATAGTTCGGTAATTTTCACATCTGTCAACACCTGCTTTCTTTGGGATTGGAATTATTATATTCTTCTTGAAGTCTGAGGGTATTTCGCCTGTTTCATACATCTTGCTCACCAGATGGCAGAGTTTTGTCATGACTGGCTCTCCCAAGGCCATCAGTAGTTCTATTGGAATGTTGTCTACTCCCGGGGCCTTGTTTCGACTCAGGTCTTTCAGTGCTCTGTCAAACTCTTCACGCAGTATCTTATCTCCCATTTCGTCTTCATCTACATCCTCTTCCATTTCCACAATACTGTCCTCAAGTACATCGCCCTTGTATAAACCCTCTATATACTCCTTCCACCTTTCTGCCTTCCCTTCTTTGCTTAGAACTGGGTTGCCATCTGAGCTCTTGATATTCATACAAGTGGTTCTCTTATCTCCAAATGTCTCTTTAATTTTCCTGTAGGCAGTATCTATCTTACCCCTAGTGAGATAGGCCTCTACATCCTTACATTTGTCCTCTAGCCATCCCTGCTTAGCCATTTTGCACTTCCTGTCGATCTCATTTTTGAGACGTTTGTATTCCTTTTTGCCTGCTTCATTTACTGCATTTTTATATTTTCTCCTTTTATCAATTAAATTTAATATTTCGTCTGTTACCCAAGGATTTCTATTAGCCCTCGGATTTTTACCTACTTGACCGTCTACTGCCTTCTCTACTTCATCCCTCAGAGCTACCCATTCTTCTTCTACTGTATTTCTTTCCCCCATTCCTGTCAATTGTTCGATTATGCTCTCCCTGAAACACTCTACAACCTCTGGTTCTTTCACTTTATCCAGGTCTTATCTCCTTAAATTCCCACCTTTTTGCAGTTTCTTCAGTTTTAATCTACAGTTCATGACCAATAAATTGTGGTCAGAGTCCACATCTGCCCCTGGAAATGTCTTACAATTTAAGACCTGGTTCCTAAATCTGTGTCTTACCATTATATAATCTATCTGATACCTTTTAGTATCTCCAGGATTCTTCCAGGTATACAACCTTCTTTTATGATTCTTGAACCAAGTGTTAGCTATGATTAAATTATGCTCTGTGCAAAATTCTACAAGGCGGCTTTCTCTTTCATATCTTCCCTCCAATCCATATTGACCTACTATGTTTCCTTCTCTCCCTTTTCCTACTGACGAATTTCAGTCACCCATGACTATTAAATTTTCGCCCTCTTCACTACCTGAATAATTTCTTTTATCTCGTCATACATTTCATCTATTTCTTCATCATCTGCAGAGCTAGTTGGCATATAAACCTGTACTACTGTAGTAGGCATGGGCTTTGTGTCTATCTTGTTCACAATAATGCGTTCACTATGCTGTTTGTAGTAGCTAACCCGCACTCCTATTTTTTTATTCATTATTAAACCTACTCCTGCATTACCCCTATTTGCTTCTGTATTTATAACCCTGTATTCGCCTGACCAAAAGTCTTGTTCCTCCTTCCACCGAACTTCACTAATTCCCACTGTATCTAACTTTAACCTATCCATTTCCCTTTTTAAATTTTCTAACCTACCTGCCCGATTAAGGGATCTGACATTCCACGCTCCGATCCGTAGAACGCCAGTTTCCTTTCTGTCAGTGTGATCATGTGATGTATCTGACCCCAGGAATGTGTCAATAAAGTTTCCCCTTCCTGGGACAATGAATTCACGGTGTTCTTATTTCAATTTCCAGGAGTGTATAATGGTAATACAGAGATTTAGGAACCAGGTCTTAAATTGTAAGACATTTCCAGGGGGAGATGTGGACTCTGACCACAATTTATTGGTCATGAACTGTAGATTAACTGTATAGTACTGCTTTAAAGAGTGTGCAAGGCTTCTTGAAAGTTAACTCTCATTTAAACATTCTGACTTGTTAAGCCAGTTATTGAACTACATTCACAAAGTATTTAACGATGAAACTCGCCAACAGCAGGAGGAGACATGCAGTAGAACTGGAGATACTGTGGGAAATTTGCATTTGCAAATCAAGATGCTGAAGAAATAGCAGGTATGTCTTCATGCGAATATCTCGACTGACATTATGAAAATTCGCAAATCAAATCAGTGTGTACTAAACGCACCCCTTATTATTAATCACAATTACGATTAGGGAGTAAATGGTTTAGGGTGTAAGTATAACAATTTCAGTGTTAGAATGTACAATTTTATATCCTAGCTGTGGCACATAAAGAGAAAATGCTGCAGGACAGATTGAATAAAATTATGCTGTGAGTCCTGTTTGTGGGCCAGTACAGTGAGAAAGATTCCCAAGTGCAAAGCAGCCAGCACTGATATTCTTGGATTGTACCAAAAGACTCACACTCTGAACAAAAGTTCCAACAGCATTTAAGCTTCATGCTAGATAATTTGTTCCTGTTTTCTTGCCAATTGGCAGTCATTGTCACCATTTACTATCTGGGGATAACGTAAGGTTATTCGCACTCGGTCGGGTCTGATGCTACACCCATCTGCTTAGGCCCGTGACATAACTGTGATGTGGTGTGTGATGTCATGGTGAGGTTTGATGTTTTTGTCTCTGTTTGTGTTTGTAGATGGTGTGCTGTAGCATTTGGGGGCCCTCTCTTGAGTTGGATGTTGGTTAGTGAATTGCTTGACATGAATTGCATGTTTCAGGCTGCTATTGTAAGAATTTGTGCTGGTTTACTGGTGAGATACTTTGAATTTACATATTATAGCTGATGGATTAATTTTTATGTTTGGAACAAT
Organism: Schistocerca americana; assembly: GCF_021461395.2. Taxonomy (NCBI): domain Eukaryota; kingdom Metazoa; phylum Arthropoda; class Insecta; order Orthoptera; family Acrididae; genus Schistocerca; species Schistocerca americana. Next base: position 205,922,163 of record NC_060129.1, on the reverse strand, counting down.
CAGTGCCATGTGTTTCTTATGGTCGGAGATTTAATATTAATTTTCTTTGTGTTTATGGCTACATACCAGATTCTTACAGATTACTGGCTGAAAAGTAATAATAATGAGCATATTGATCTGTCACTGCTCATGTAACATTTACATCTACTTCTCAATAGCACAAGTAATCATTGTAGTGTTTTGTGCCACAAGATTTTTGTTAAATATCTATCTTCAGGGCAGATGTTGCCAGAAGAAGCAATTTCAGTTCAGATTTAATGTTGTGTAATGGTTTCCAGCAGCCAGTAGCCTTTAGTTTTATTATTCAGTTTATATTTATTATTTTTCCTTAATGTGTAATGTTCTGGTGGTCTAAGGATCTGCCACTGGAATTTCTACCAGCATTGCCCAGGGTACGCCCGAACGCTGACGATGACATTGTGTGTCGTATCCTCCTCATGTTGCGATCTTCACTGAGGCATCTTCCATGTACCCCCCTGTTTACCGTGTCTGGTTTTGAATCGACAAGCGATTTATCATCATATTTATTGCATATTTGCAGCATTGTTGTGGCTCATGTAGCTATGGCAAGAAAACGAAACATGTACGCATGTAATGTGGTGAGTAGTATGTGCGGTTCACAGCTGGCCACAGCTGGGCAACTCCAACAATGCTGCAAACATGCAATAAATATGTACCATGTGATTATAAAGATTCAAAACTGGTCACGGTAAACAAAGATTGAAAAATAGAAAAGGTGGCTGGTAACTGTAATTTCTAGAGAGATTGATCCACGACAGTTACCATGCCCCACACATATAATGGACAGATACTAAAGGTTTTTAAATTTTTTGGCACCTGTCAGATTATATTAGTGGGAAAACAATACAAAACTTTTGTGGCTATTGTTGGACGCTTTCATGAGCCTTTGGCGATTTAGTGATAAAGGATTATTATGTTTTCTTCTAAATTTCGATTACAACTATTTCGTAGCTGGCAGTCACCTGTGGTGGTGAACGGTTGCTGGTTGTATACATCATTCCACATACTTGGAACGAACAAGAGCTGCACGTGCAACACAAACAGAGCAAACATGTATTCAGATTAGTTTTATTGTTATCGTTGTGAGCAGCACTACTTGATAACTTGGTATTTGATCGAATGCAGGAGTTCTTACTCCTAGGTACTTCATTTGAGATTGATTTGCACCTCACTGGCGACAGAGTGGTGTACTCTACATACAGAAATCGTGTTACTAATCAGTGTAGACTTAATTCTTTTCTGATTTGACAGAATGATGTTATTCTGCTTATGTTTGTCCTTTCCATTACTGCCATGTTCTATCAGAAACTATTCAATAATTCATTCAATATACCTTTGATTTGTTTTGTGAGACACGTCGCAAACTCAGCACCACAACAAAACGTCTACAGGATTGCACAACCAAACGTTTTGTGCCACCGCCCTTTATTTTCTGGGGTGGTTGCCAGGGATAGGCCGTGGCCAATACCCAAGAACATTATTTTATGTTTTACCATCTGTGGCAAATTAGTGTGTCTGGTATTATAGTAACATTATGGCACTGTCAATAGTAGTATGATAGATAGCTCTTGGATCAAACATAGTTCCCTCCTTTTGACAAAGTGGTACAGTGTACATAGAATAATATTTCTTTGGGTTGGTACACACAGTAACAAAACACTGTTGTAAAAGAGTGCACAAACACTTGCATCAGATCTACATTCATGAAGTAGTAATCCAGCATTAATATTTTATGATAACTACCTAAGACAAAGAGCTACAAAAAAGAACTCTTGGTTAAGTAGTTGTAAGCTTGTTTAGGAAGGACCTCATTTCAAGACAAGATACAAGAAAACGTAATAAAAGATATTTATTTTCACAGTTGCATTTTATTTCCTGTACACCATTAAGGATAACATGTGTAATAAGTTGCATGAGCACAGTACCATTACTTCAGACTAAGAAACATTTATGAATATACACAAGTGGTACAACAGCCTGCCAAAATATTTTAAGAGCAGTAACTGAAATTTGTTTTAAGTAAAATTACAACATACATGTAGTGAATAAGCAACATGGATTTAGAACTTCTCAGTACCTTATGGCATAGTACAAAATAAAAGAACTGTGATTTTACAATTGAGAGGTAGCAGAACCCAAAAACTGAATTTTACAATACATCAAATGGCAACATTTGCACACCTATTGCAGTAAACAATATATTAAATCATGATACCACTATGAGTGATCAATATTTACACTGAAAAACAAATTTGTGCATTTTATGTACTCACGTAGAACCGAGAAAAATTGTTTGTGTAAACATATTGAAATTTTGCTTGTGAAATGTGAAGAGCAATGTTTTAGGGTCATTGACAAATCTAGAAAATTCGAGCATATCCCGTTGGGTGGCATGCTGAGCAGCTGGGTGGTCCAGCTGTCTCTTGGACAGTTTGGCGGTGGCCATTCGTGTGGACACACAACTTGTTAGTGGTCGTGACCGTGTAGAATGCCAGAAAGTGGTTGCAGGTAACTTGCTAGAGCACACGACTGCTTTCACATCTGTCCCTTGCTTTGATGGGATGGGAGATGCCCGGGACAGGACTGGAGTGTGTTGTGGTATGGATCAGGTTTTGCATCTATTGCAGGATAAACCCCATGGGGCAATTGATTCGGAATAGGGGCAGGGAAGGATGTCACGTAAGTTGGGTAAGCAGTTGAATACCTTAGTTGGGGGGGGGGGGGGCGGCGAGTTATTTTTCATTTCATGACATATGATGAGAGGTTGTCAAGTTGCTGTCATTCTCCGAAGTATCACTAATGAACACTGATGATGACAGAAAAATTGTTATGAAGTATCATTAATGCAGTACAAGTCATCCAGTCGTACGATTTTAACAAAACTAAATTGTGTGGTTCCCTTAGTCTTAGATCAGTATTTATGTCTCCATGAATACATATTCTGTCCTTAGATCGTTTTGCAAAAAAATAAAAAATAAATAAAAATAAAAGTCAATTTTCTTCAAGGACTGAGCAAATGCTTCAATATTAGTGTCTGGCATACAGTACAAAAATTTAGTTATCATTTTTAACATGGGTCGTAATGGTGCAGCTGCCTCCATTGCATTTTCTATGCTTGTATCACCCACAGTAAGGACACTGTAAGCCCACCAACGTGATTTATGTTTTCTCCTCTGTGGAGCCTCTTCAGTAACACATCAGTCTGAAGTCATAAAGCTGAAAATCTTAATGAGTACAGGATGGTGTTTGCTAAAAAAATATATGCCCCACCACAATTTTGGTTTCGTTTTTTCACATATTGCTTTCAACGTTTCATTGTTGGAAAAAAAATTTGCTTATAACTGTCAATATTAATTTGGTTTGTAAAAAGTGTAGTGATCTAGGACTTTGGAAAAGTATATGGAATCATTTTATGCATTTGCAGTGGCACTGATCCGTTTGTGGGTACAAGCATAATACTGAGCATCGTGGCAGATTGTGCAAAATTTATAACTAATGGCTCAGTCAGTTAATGAAGCAAGCCAGTTTGCGCATCCTTACCGAAAGTAGCTCAAAATATATTTCTCTGTTATTTGCTATAGTAAAATGTTTAATCAGACATAACTTTTAATTAACATGGTTTGAAACAAAAGTAATTGTATTTTTGCTGTCAGATCCTTAGGCTACAATTGTAACAATGATATCTGACCTAAATAACAAATGGGCAGATTTATGCCTACCTCTCATATGGATATCACTGAAAATCAGAACCAAAAGATGTCCATAGACAGAAAAAGACAGAAAAGAATTATTGGTAGTAGTTGGGGTGTAGTCGGAGCAGGCAGAGGGTGCCAGCTTCATCTCCCACAGTATGCCATGACTGACATGTATCAGAGGTCCATCCCCTGTGATACAGGGCAGTTGCAGCTGATCTTCACTAAGCCAGAGTTTATTAACACGAAATGCAGTTTTCTTGTCTATGCCTGACAGAATACTAGGATTACGAATATGACCTGACATTTATATAAAAGAATAATAATGAGTCATGACCACAAAGGGGTAAAGGTGGATTCGTAGCCAGCGGCACATCATTGTCCTCACATTGTGTACATTCAACAGAAGCTAGTTGCTTGATTGCATTGAATCCAGACGCTCCCAGCAAAGTGATTTGCTCAGAACCACCCATAAAATAATCGCTGTTCGTTTCTTGTTCTGGCAGACTCTCGTACAATGACTTCTTTGTGTTCATCCAAATTCTCTACATTTGTTTGTTTTGCAATTTATTACTAATATAATTGTACATTTGTAATACTTTCCTATGAAAAAAAATGTGATTCTTTACTTTTTCGTGGATTTGTCTATGCATTTATAGTGGTAACAGTAAATATGACAAGACAGCAAAATAATATAATACTTAAATTCTTATATTAAGCATAAAATGTAAACAAAAACTGACATATTAAACTCGTGTAATAATACCAGTTAGATGTTCTCAACTATTTATCATGAAACAATGTAGAATTATTTATTGTATGTGGTTAAAAGGCAGTATACCATTCGACCACTGCATTTTTTGTAGTTACGTACAATATATGTTATGCACAAATGAGGTACATGTCTTTTATCCTGTATGTGCTTTCTGAATTTACCTTGCAGTTCGTTTTTGTAACAAAAAGTGCACTAAATAGGGCACAAACATAAGACATCGTGCTACTCTAGACATCACTACGTTACATCTAGCTCAAAATAACTTGGCACCCACATACGACCAGCCTTGTTCTCAGCTCCAGGTGTGTCTACCTTTTTGTTCCAAAGGAGTGACCATCTCAGTCTGCAGTAATCTCCTGATCAGTGTACTGCATCCACTGTCAGCAGTTGCGTTAATTGTTAATGCGGTGATTTCCTTATTAGGCACTCCGGTTGTAACACCAAAAATGCAGGATGCATGGCACCTGATACCGTTATATAATTTTGCGGAATTGTGTGTAAATATTTGTAATTTAAATGCTTTCTTTTAATCAGTAAGAAAGTATGGTTCATCTGTAAAGGAGACCACATATAGGACACTGGCGCGACCAGGATTAGTTAAAAACTATGGAACTGTGTACAAAGAAACACATCAAAATTACTGGGTCAGAAGATATGAAATTTTACTTTTCCCATACATTATTGTAGCTGGTTCTAAAGTTTCGGTTAATCTTTACGTGTTTCGTTGTGTGTTGTCTACCCGATGTTTCACACTGTGTTGTTAATCACATACGCATGTTATTTTACGCAAGTGCTCTGGTTGACAGAAAGAATCATCCAGTTTGTGTGCAATTTTTCAAGGATTAACAATAAATGACATATGATATGATAGAGGAGACAATTAGCTTCTACAGTGCGAGAAAAGAAACTGTGTGAGTGAGAAATCATATAGTCCAAAATTACAAGTCCTGGATGTATAAAATATATTTTTATTCACAGAATACATGTGGCAGTAAGATGCTGATTACCAGGTAACTGTGTAGGCAGTACAGTTTACTATGTATCTTCAGTATTCGCTTACGCTCAGGAAACCTTATTTTTTACCTTTATATTTATTCTCATTACCAGTTCATTTCGTGAATAGCCTGGTGACACACAATAATATTTGAAAGTGTTGATGTGTAAGAGAAAACATTAGAAAGGGTATCACGCAGATTGATACCACAACTCTCTGCTCATTTGTGGCAAGATTCCAATTTACAAAATAATTATTATGTTAGGAACAGTAATCTTTCATTCTAGATGATATAATATCTAAATGATTATGAAACAGTAACACATCAAACACATAAAAATCGATAAAATAGTAGAAGCATCTGAAACTGTTACATTGTCTTGTAATTAGCATATACTAAAACTGCATTGTAGCACATTGCTCTGTTTTGCTGTTACCCAAAACTGAATGTCTGAAAATAATAAGAGGGAAAATTGACTTTTGATCATTTTTAATTGTAATATCTAAATAGAGCAATACTATCAAACAACTGTTTGAAAACATATATAACAGGTGGGGTTGAGGTTCGCACTGTTCACTGTTGATCTGACATTTGCAAAGGACCGTCTGTGTATCTTTGAGTAGTAAAAATTTGATATCTATAAAAGCATATACTGTTTACTCTATTCACTTACAATGCTGACTGGACCTTAGATTCATATCCTATTCTTGTCAAAAATTTCGGGAAAATGAGGAAGAAAAGACAATTACTTGAGTTGCACCAGATATCTGCCAGCCAGCCATCTGAAGTGTTTACATTTCATCGAATTATAAATTCAGTAAGCTTACATCATTTTCACAGTCAAGAAATAAAAAGCATTTAGTACCAAGATTTTCTTTGTATCGTCAATAGATGGCTTAATGTGTAGAGTGGCCCCACACCAGCAGTCCATGAGAAATGTGGGACTGGAGCAGTGCAAAATAGGTCAATCTTAAATATTCTATAGTACATAAATCTCTCAGTTTCCATTATAGATGTGATACCTTTGATAATTTTTTGCAGATGTGACTAATGTGTTCTTCCCAGGTCAACTTGGAGTCAATATGGACTCCTAAAAGTTTAACTGTTCAATTTCCTATATCTTTAGATAGTTCTGACAGAAAATGCTGGTTCTTGTCAGGTTTAGACAGAAGTTTGTTAGAGGAGAACTGTTTTACTGCAGCATCTAGTGATTACAGCCACATTTGTTGTACTACTGAAGTGTCTTGATGAGTTGCAATAGCACATTACAGATTGGGGAATATGATGCGGCAATTGATATGCCAATTCAAAAAAGCTGTACAGAAAAGAAATCATTTCTGCAAAGAAAAAAGCTAATGATAACTATATTTATCACTCCAGCAGCAAATATAAAGCAGCATGGAAAATAGTTAAAGCAGAAACAGGGCTATTTGCAGAAAATTTACTTGTTCCTCTAAGTGCAGTTGAACTAAATAATAGTTTCATAAATTCTGGAGAATTAGCTATGACAGATGAAAGTAATTTAGATGATAGTGAAGACAGACTTCCCAAATTGCAGGAAACAGAGTTGACAGGTGACTTGCCAAAATTTGAATGGAGAACAATTTATCTTAAGGATATGCTGGATGTAGTCAGATCACTAAGCAACTCCACAACTGAGGACATCCATGGTTTTTCTAATTTTACCATAAAGAAAATGTGACACTATATGCATTCCACTGTCTTACTTAATCAATAGGATGTTTACAGAGGGAACATTTCCAGACTGCCTTAAACTGACAATTGTATTGCCCATATACAAAAAGGGAGACAGAAATTCACACCAAAATTACAGGCCTATAGCAATAGTACCAATATTATCTAAAATTATTGAAAGTCCAATTAAACGATTTCTTTTAGTGTCACAACCGTCTCAATAAGGCTCAGTATGGATTCCGAACTGGGCTATCAACAATAAAAGCAGTTCAGGAAGTTGTCTTATCAATATTACAAGGTTTTGAAGAAAGGGAACATAGCTATACAACTTTATTTGATTTAACTGTATATGACGGTAGTATCTGTTCCCGAAAGAACAGTTACCGTGGATGACCATGCAGCTTTGCTAGAAATGAAATGATAATTAAATGGACACCCTAGCTGTAAACAGGCGTTGATGTACTTCATTGGGGACATGTTGCAGCTAGGGTGTCCATTTAATTATCATTTCATTTCTAGCAAAGCTGCATGGTCATCCACGGTAACTGTTCTTTCAGGAACAGATACTACTGTCATATATAGTTTAAAAAAATATGGCTTCCCGGCCATTGACCTTCTTGTGCGAATGCACACGCTATGCCCGAACTCGTACGGGACTTGGTGGTTAATCTGCCACAAGTAATGAGAATGATGGGCAAACATCTATTAGGCGCACTACGAATGTAGTGGTGTGGACATGTTGGGAATGTGCATCTCACGGGGAGCGTGCAAGGGATAAGTCCATGCAGACGCACTATCCTCTGTGTCCGCGGTGGCTCAGATGGATAGAGTGTCTGCCATGTAAGCGGGAGATCCCGGGTTCGAGTCCCGGTCGGGGCACACAATTTCAACATGACCCCAATGAAGTACATCAACGCCTGTTTGCAGCTAGGGTGTCCATTTAATTATCATTTTATTTGATTTAACCAAGGCATTTGACACTGCCTCACATAGCATTTTAATTAAGAAATTAGAAAAATATGGAGTAACTGAAACAGAACTATTACTGCTGAAATCATATTTGACAAACAGAAACCAAATGATCTATATAAATTCGAACAACAAATCTGACCTTCTCAAGGTAAAATATGGAGTCCCACAAGGGTCTGTACTGGGACCTTTTTTATTCATTGTGTATGTGAATGACCTGCCCAACACATTACCATATAAATCTGTAATGTATGCTGATGACACAACTTTTATCACGTCACATAATGATGTGGATGTTGTCAAACAAATGAACAAATCCATGAAGGAAATGGCAGCTCACTTGTTCCACGAAAATAGGCTGTCGTTAAACAAAAATAAAACTGAACACATCCTGTCTTCCCTTAGAGATATTAATGATGGACCTAATGAAATCAGACATTCAGTAAAATTGCTAAGCATTTATCTTGATACCAAATTGTGCTGGAATACTCACACAGAAAAGCTGTGCAGTAGGTTGGAAAGATTTCTATATCTCCTTAGGAAACTGAAGCATTGTGTCAGTAAGGAGTGCATACTTATGGCATACCATGCCTATTTTCATACTCATCTGCATTACGGAATACTTCTTTGGGGAAACTCTGCTGGGGCAAAAGATGTTTTCCTCTGGCAGAAGAAAGCCATTAGATATATTTTTGGTGTGAGCAATTTAACTTCTTGCGGACAGTACTTCATTGAGCACAAAATTCTTACAGTTCCCAGTCTATACATACTTAAAGCACTTATGCATGCCAAAGAGAATTCCCACATGTAGGAAAGCAGGTCAGACGTGCGCTCATATGAAACCAGACATAGGAACTTATTAGACATCCTTGGACACGTTTGAGTAAAATCCGAAATAATTTTTTACATGCTGGCAAAACATTTTACAAAAATACATCACATGGAACGAGGGAATTGCATGAGAATAGATTTAAAATGGTAGTAGAGACATGGTTGAAAGAGAAAGCATTCTATAGCATAAGTGAATTCCTACATGATGAAAAAATATGATTCTCTATTATTATAAATGTGATTGTGATCAAAGGAACTGTAATTTATGTCATACAACCATACTGACATTTTGTATAATCATATACCATATGTTATCTTTTGTGTAATCATTTGTACCACAATCTGTATAACTATGTAACTACTGACCTTATGTATAATCATTTGTATAACCATCTGACTGTGCCTACACAACACAACAGTTGTCTACAGGCAAATAAATAAAATAAATAATCACATTTAAGTTTCTTAATGACTGCATATGAGCAGTAACGACTTATGTAGTGGAGTACAGGCCACACATACTCATCCAATTCCTGTATATCAACATCTTCCACAACTACATTTAACTCTTCATTATATGTCACTCCTGGGAGGTCATTTATATCTGTCTCAGTAGAAAAAATGTCACCCTTGGCAATTACAACACCACCCATTTTTGGGACTTTAATATTAATGATACATAGCTTCATACCCTCAGAGTCTTTCTGTCTCAAAAATCTGTCTAATTGACACATGGTAATTACCACCACTCATGTGACAAAATTTACCAAACCTGCTTTCCAGGTCATCAGTTTGAACCTTGCCTGTTAGAAAGTATTGCCTCTTTTTCTCATTGTCGCAATACCTAGCCAGATCCACCAATGTGAGAGTGGTATGCCTAAGAGCTAAATGTGTTTATCTGCTAAGACCAATTAAACCCTGAGAATTTTCCTTTATTAACCAATTTGCAAACTGAAGTAGGAACTCCAGTATGTGCTTAGAATTCCTGGTTATTGGCTGCTGAATCCTATTTAATAACCTTTGACCTTTTAATAATGTTTTTACATTAACTGCATCCACCACTTGCAAATGATCTCAATGAAAGTTGCAGTATTCAGTATTGTGTTTAGAGCCTAATTCTCTCAGAGCAATAGCTGTTGTATGGTCAAAAATATGAAGAGCAAGTTTTACATTCTGCCTTTCTATGGTTCAGGGATACAGTGATTTAAGACATAGCTTGTTTGCAAATGTCAATAAATTTGCCTTTTACAGCAAATGAAGAGATTTCAAGCTGTTGAAAGACGCAAAACCATCACCCGGGCTCATAATTAAAATCCGGAAGCTCTATAATCTCTTCTTTCTGATTCAGCCAGTTGTTTCTTATGCATTTTGATAGGTGCACACTATCGATAAGAAAATAAAATAGCCTACTTCCAGCACCTGGAGAAGAGTGTCGAAGTTCGGATGGATCACTGAAGTAAGATACAGCTTTCTTATTAATGTTATTATTATGAGATACAATACCAACAACTTCAAACTCTATGTTTTCTAACTTCAATACAATATCTTTAAGGAAGGTGAAAAGAGCAGGAGCCTGCAAGACTTTGACCGGCAGAATATGAGCTACATCGGTGTACTGTGTATCCAAACCACGCACCACGAATACGTAGGCTACGGATGCAAATTCACTACTATTGTAGGCCTGGCCAACTACGTTTCCCCCTTTGTAGCCCATTTGTGACTTTAAATGGATTTCATGCATCGAGAGGAGACCGCCCGGTCTTCTTCAGTTAAAAATATTCCTGTCCTAGTTATGTATCCCAGAAAATGTGCAGGAACTTGTTCAAGAGCAGTATTACTAGCAAATCCACCACATATTCTAGTCAGAGTAGCAGGGCTAGACATAGTTATTATACCACCGCTTCTTGAAAACTTGTAACACTGAGGAGAAATAGAATGAACTAATGACCACAAAACTAAAATATCCCACGAATATCTTGCAATTTTCTTCTTGCATTTTAGCAATGGAATCTGTTCTTCCATAACGTTTATAATTTCATGTTTATCTGGCAAGTTTTCAGATAAATTATTCAAAATAGTGGTTATGAAATCAATACTCTCATTAGGTTCCTGATCTTCTCTGTTGCTAAATTTTAACTCGACAATATTAAGAATATTAGCTAACTGTGTTTTGGTACTTATGGTTACTAGAAACTTTATGTTCCCTATTTGACCAAGCTGTTAATCATTGACATGGACAGTGAAAGTGAGACTTGCGTTAATTGTAACATACCACTGAACTCTCAAAAATGGCATTTCACTAATTAAAAGAAAATACACACCATTCAACTTTTTGACACAGGTCCACTCATTCAAATGACTACTATTAATTTTATCACATAATACCTTCAACGAAAAGAAAGATATTGCCTTCTTATGGTGTAGATAAATAATCAGGACATGCTGGCAATAGTGCTGGTATTGCACCTATAAACAAATATTAATTCTCAGTACCTTACCATATAAACCAGGAGTGTAAGAGATTCATCCAATAATTATATAACCTAACTTAAGTCCGTAAACGACCAACTTACCTTTCCTTAAACGTGGACGATCAAGAGGCGTGTAATTAATCTTCCAGTCTTAGCATCATATGACGATGTACTTCTTTCTATTTCGTGTGCATGGAAATGCAGCTCACAAATCTGTTAAAAATAATGGATTACGTTACGTTAATATGAGAAAAGTTTGGCCTATGTATACAGGTTATGTTTATAAATTACAATTAACACTCAGACTAAACAGAACCATTTCATAGGTTTATTTACTAAAGCTGCTACTTACCACAGAGTGATCTGAAGGGATGAAATTATCACGGTGAACTGCTCTTATCCATTCTCTCCATGCATCTTCATCACGAGGGAAATGGAATGCACTGACTCTTTCCCGAGCAGTTTAATAGCCTCTACAAGCATGCATAAAGTCTTCTTTTTTTCCTTTACTGCATTTCGATCCACCCCCCCCCCCCCCCCCCCCCCCCGCCGTACGCTGCTCTGCAGCCTACAGACGTTAAAAATGTAAGAAGAAAAGAAACAAGAAAAACAGGTGATAAAATGGTGCTTAAATTGTAAAACGGTGGAAAATTGTGGAAAGTAGGCATACAGCATCTACGTGGCATGTTTATATGTTGAAGTACTATGAACACTTTTACACTAACATTTCAATTCACAATCATATAACGGCTACACATGCGAATCAACCACGACAGCACATGTTGCCTTGTGTTTGTTATGACCCGAGTACTTACATCACGAGCGACTCCAAAGACAGTGTAGCGGCCTTGTTCCTAGATGGCCATGCTAAAAGCAAAGCCATATCTTCTGTAACAGCGTCTTGAGCTGACATCTGTTGGCGACACCGAGCAACACTGCAGTATTCAAGCGCTGCTTATTTTACTTCGCATTGACAAGTTTAGCAGGAAAATATTGGAAGTAACATACATTATCGCAGGAATATCATTTAGTTATTTTTAATTTTCTAACAGAATTGCAATAAGTGGCCACATCTTTTGATTATATGTAAATGATATACTTCATACCCATAAAGTTTTGTGGTAAGGTGCTCGTTAGATATGGTAACAAAAAAAAAAAAAAAAAAAAAAAAAAAAAAAAAAAAAAAAAAAAAAAGTGGTAGCTGCGTTCGGCATCAGCGATGATCGTAATTAATAATTTTTGGAGGGCTCGGATACATTAATTCGTGCCTCAGAATTGTTCATTACAAATAATTTCGCCATGTGATTGAGTGATTGCGGGTGAAGTACACAGCGTGGAGAGATGTACTCATAATTTTCCGTATTTTCAACTACAGCTAGGAACTTTCTTGGTCGATCTATCGACCACGGCTTGGCTACACATACATATCCTTCTTGCAACACATCTCCATCACAGCCGCAAATTGCGTCTTTTTCCCTTGTTGCATCTTGTTTATTTTTTTGTATCGAATTTCTAGCATACTTTCAAACTTCCTATTTTAGATCCTTACTTCGACTATTCTCCAGGTTTCGGTGGACCGTATGTAAACAGCACGATGCTGTCAGCCCAAGCAGGGGGATTCACTCAAAAATTCTTCCCGCGTTTCGTCTCATCCAGTGGAACTATCGAATTATGACGCAAAATTCCGCTGAAATGCCAAGAATATCAGCTTTCGTACCAACTGGCTCGGGATTAGTCTTCCCTCGCTCCTGTACTGAAATGACAATTTTTTCTTTCGCCTACGGCGCCAGTCTGTTCGTTGAGCTCAGCTTTGGAAATCCAGCCAGGCAGAAGACTGTGATTCTAACTCGGCCAGCTGCACGTAGTGTAGAGGAGTGACGCGAGAGAGCAGCAGCCGCCCGCTATGGAGAAAAGCCGGACTCGAGTAGTACGGATTGTCGCCGACAGATGGCAGGCGAGAGCTGCAGAGAATAAATCTCTGTGTAGGTAGAGTAAAGCCAAATTTCGGCCCACTGTGAGCTGATAATGCATTGACTTCCGCTGTACATTTACCGTGTCTAATAAAGAAGTACACTCAACCGTCTAATGCACTGCTAAAACTGATCAGTGGCTTCATACGGAACATGCAACAAAGAATTCTTTTTTTCTTTATTGTTATTTTAAACACCTTGTACAAAGGTGGGTTGTCAGCAGCATAGTACGCTGCTCTTCAGCCGTGAGTGGTACAATATATGACATAAAGGAGGTGCAGATAATACAATAAAAATGGCGGACAAAAACTGTAGACACGGAAAACAATATACTCGAAGCCAGTCACGCTGGACAAGAAAAAACACTAAAACCTGTTGACATGGCGCACGAAACACAGACGACTGCGACGGCACAGGTGAACGGTGGTGGCGTGACGGCGAAAGAACACTAAACACAAACACAAAGGCACACAAACGAGATGATCTACGGCGCGCGAATGTCCACTGAGCGTGTACGAGTCCGAGGACCTGCCAAGAGAGGTGGAGGGGGGTTGGAGAGGGAGAGGGGAGAGCAGAGATGCCAAGGGCAGCGGAGATGGGGGGGAGGAAGTAAGGGAGGAAGGGGGAGGGGAAGCCCGGGGGAAGAGGGGTGGGGGATCTGTATCCGTTCGAGGAAAAGGAGGAGGTGGGGAACGGAATTAGGTCGTACAGGATCCGTGGGAGGGAGGGGAGACGGATGCGATAGGCAAGGCGGAGAGCATGGTGTTCAAGGATCTGAAGGGATTTGTGAAAGGTAGTCAGGGTGGAGATCCAGGCCGGGTGGGCGTAACAGAGGATAGGGCGATTTATAGGTGTGGAGGATGGTGGAGGGGTCCAGACCCCACGTATAGCCGGAGAGGAACTTGAGGAGACGGAATCGGGAGCGTGCCTTGGCATGGATTGTCCGGAGACGGGGGGGTCCAGGAGAGGCGACGGTCGAGGGTGACGCCAAGGTACTTAAAGGTGGGGGTGAGGGCGATAGGACCGCCATAGATGGTTAGATATAAACTGAGGAGGCGGAAGGAAGGGGTGGTTTTGCCTACAATGATCGCCTGGGATTTGGAGGGATTGGCCTTAAGCAACCACTGGGTTGACCAAGCGGTGAACCAGTCAAGATGGGATTGGAGAAGGTGTTGAAACACTGCAGTGTGGGGTCGAGGGCAAGGAAGGCAGTTTCATCGGCAAACTGGAGAAGGTGTAGGGGGGTGTTGGCTGCGGCATGTCCGCCATATACAAAAGGTACGGTAGGGGGGAGAGGATGGAGCCTTGGGGCACACCGGCAGAGGGAGAAAAGGTGTAGGAATATGTGTTATGGATGGTGACATAGGAAGGACAGTGGGAGAGAAAGGAGCCGATCAGACGGAAATAGTTAATGGGAAGGGTGAAGGTTTGGAGCTTGAAGAGGAGACTGGAATGCCATACGCGGTCAAAGGCACGTTCGAGGTCCAGGGAGAGGAAGATTGTGTAGGGACGGGAATTAAGCTGTTCGGAAAGGAGACGAGTGAGGTGAAGGAGAAGGTCATCGGAAGAAAAGGACGGCCGAAAGCCACACTGGGTAAAGGGAAGGAGGCGGTACTGGCGGAGATGCTGGTGGATGTGTCGGGTGAGGATAGATTCCAGGACCTTGCTGAAGACCGAGGTAAGGCTGATGGGACGGTAGGAGGAGATGGCGGACGGCGATTTGTCAGGTTTAAGGAACATCAGGATACAGGAGGTTTTCCACAGGTCGCGGTAGTAACCGGTGGACAGGAGTAAGGAGTACATTGTAGAGCCTGGCCAGGGTGGAGAGAAAAGAGACAGGAGCTTCACGAAGGTGGAGGAAGGTGACACGACCGTGACCAGGAGCGGTGTTGCATTTTGTGCGGAGTGTAGCAATGAGATCCTGTGTAGTGATAGGGGCATTGAGTTCCGTGTGTGCAATGTTGTCCAAGTACTGGAAACCAGGTGCAAGGGGAGGGACACAGGTGTCACTTCGATCGCGGACACCTGGTAAGAGGGAGTAATCGAACTGGGGATCATCGGGGATGGGAAAGACTTTGGGGAGGTAGGAGGCAAAGTGATTGGCCTTACTAAGGGTGTCAGGGAAGGTGTGATCATCATGGAGAAGAGGATAGTAGGGCGAGGGTTTAGTTCCGGTAAGGCGACGGAAGGCTGACCAGAACCTGGATGACTTTATAGGAAGGGTAGCATTTAAACAGGTGCATGTCTGTCGCCAGTCCCGGCATTTCTTAGCCGCGAGAAGGTTACGGATGTGTCGCTGGAGTTGCCGGTGGCTGCGTAGTGTGTCCGGGTCACGTGTGTGGCCGAAGGCACGGTAGAGATGGCGGGATTCACGGAGGAGGAGGACGGCCTGTGGGGGTAAGGTAGGATGGTGGGGGTGGATGGGGACAGTAGGGACGTGGGCCTCCATGGCCTGAGACAAGGTCTGCTGGAGAAAGGAGGCAGCATCGGTAACGTCGTCAGGGTGGTGGTAGGTGAAAGGGTGGCTATCGACCTGGGTGGAGAGGGTATCCCGGTAGACATTACAGTCGGCATGGGAATAATCATTGACGTACTTCGGGGGAGGGTCATTACGAGGGTCGGGGCAGGGGCGACGACCGTCTGAAACGGTGAGGAGGACAGGGAGATGGTCACTACCAATGGGGTCCAGGACATCCACCGCTATGCAGCCAAGGAGGTTAGGGGAGGATTGGAGTTGGATTTGGGGCGGGTGTGCTGGGGAATGGGGATGACGTCGCCTTGGAGGGAGGAGAGGAACCGATGCCACCGCCGTAACTGGGCGGTGGAACGACTGTGGATGTTGAGGTCGGCGGCGATCACGTAGGAGGAGAAGGTACGGTCAATGTGGGAGAGGAAATCGAAAGGAATAGGGGCGTTAGGGCGGACATAGATGGTGGCACAGGAGACGGTAAGGCCGGGGAAGAAGAGACTAAGGATCAGGTGTTCGGTGAGGTCGGGAAGGAGAGGTTGGAGCCGAACGGGGATCTGGCGGTGGTGACCAATGGCAACTCCGCCATGCGCAATCGGGAGGGGATTATCGGAGCATTGAAGGAGGTAGGGCGAAGTGTGGATGGTGTGGTGGGGTTGGAGGAAGGTTTCATTTAGGAGGAAGGCATCCACGTGGTGGGTGGCAAGGGTGTGCAGGAAGAGGTTCTTGTTGGGAGGAAGGGAGCGGATGTTGTCGAACAGGATACGGTGCTGTCACGCTATGACAAGGATTTAAACGAGGGTGTCGAGACGGGAAAAGGTGAAAGGGGCCTGGTTGTGGGAGTAGGTGGCATACATTTTTAGGTGGAAGACGGAACAGGCGGCGAGGGATATCTGTTGGAGGGTGTGGGGGTGCTGGAAAGGGTGAACGTTTTGGAGGACGATGGTAAGGAATCTGATGATGTCCTCAGAGGTAGGGGGGGGTGAAGGGAATTGCCAGGAGGGGTGAGGGCGTCCAGAGGGCAGACAGAGACTGTGAGTTCAGGAGTGGCAGGAGGGGGTCGGGCCTTACATTTTTGGGAGTACGTAGGATGAGAGAGGTTACAGGTGTTACAGGAGGGAGGGGACTGAAGGTTAGGGCACTGCCGTAGGAAGTGTGCTTGCTTACAGTGCAGGCAGGTGGGGGCATGGCGGCACTCAGATGTCGGTTGTGCATTATACCACAAGCACCTCTGGTAGCAGAGGGATCGAGAAGGGGAACGGGAGGGGCCAACTTTGTAATGTTGGTTAAAGAGGAGGGCACCCTCCTTCAGGAGATGGTCTATGGAGGGGGCGTGTTTGGAAAAAAACCCGCATAAGGCAGGTGGGGCCAACAGATTTGTGAATGCGCCGAAGTGCACCCACATCCACATGGGGATGCGACTCGAGTTCCGCGAACATCTCCTCCTCTGTGATCGTCGGACGGAGCCGAGTGATAACGGCGGTGAGGGTCGGCGGGAGGGAGGTGGGGAAGGGGCAGGGGTGAGGGAGGCATTAGGGCCAAAGCGGGTGACGGGGATGCGGGAAAGGATATCGGTGTGAAGGGTAGAGCTGGAGGAGGAGATAAGGACCGAGTCACGGTGAGGAGTGAGGCGGGAGATGGGGCCACCAAGAAAATGTTGTTGAATGAATAGGGTGAGGTTCCGGGCCTCAAGAAGGGAGGGATCAGGACGGGAGAGGAGATAGTGGTAGGAGGAGGGGGTAGAGGAGGAGGAGGAGGAGGAGGAGGGGGCAGGGACAGGTGGGGAGACACGCATGGCACCATGGGCTCGGGACGGGGACAGGGCGGAGCCTTTTTAGGTGCAGAGGAGACAGGGGTGGCACTGGGGCGTTTGACGGCGGCAGAGGCGGTGTGGGGGCCTGGAGCAACTGGAAGGTGGCGTGGAGTGGCAGCTCCCGGTGCTGGAGTCGGCGCCGGATATGGTGAGGGCGAAAGCGATGGCGATGACGATGACGTAGATGACGATGAGGGCGAAGGGGAGAGTGGAGCACGGGCTGTAGCCCACCGGGCGACCACCCTGGCGGGGGCCGCAGAGACGGAAGGAGCAGAGGGAGGGAGTGGAGGGGAGGGATCAGAGGGGGCGCGGGAGGGAGGAGCCGGGGATGGGGGGACAAAAAGTGAGGGTGATGGGAGAGTGAGGAGTGGGGGGATGGACTGAGGGGGGAGTGATGCGGCACACAACGTGATAGTGGCGGCGGCGGCGGAGGGGGTTGTGTAGATGATGGCAGTGGTGGTGGCTGACTGGAACAAACTGTCGAACATTAATTCACGAATACAGACGGCACTCAGAACTGTCGAGCCTCGGGTGGAATGGTGGCGTATTAAAGTAAATGTCGACAAGTGGGAAGCAGTTGTGTTTACGAGCGGACCAAAAGTACTTTGCAAATATCAACACAGTAGACAGATAACACTACATACACACCCAATGCGTTTCCAAGAGAAAGTCAGATATCTCGGTGTCTGGCTGGACCGGAAACTTACACGGGGGGACCACATCGAATATGTTGCCAACAGAGCACACGCAAGGCTCAAAAAACTCTACCCAATGCTCGGCAGGGGAAAGCACACTGGATAGGAGGGTGTCGAGGTCCGTATATGTGACACATTAGACCTCTGATGACGTACACAGCTCCCATCTGGGGATATGCAGCTCCTACATGACTGCGCCACCTGCAGATCATACAGAAGAAAGTGCTGCAAATCATTAGCAACACTCCACGCTACACACACACCGTGAACCTTCACAATGAATACCGCCTTGAAACCCTCAAGGAAGTATTCAAAAAACATGCCTCATGACTATACAGGAAATCGAGACACTCGAACAATCCTTTCATTCTTACTCTGGGAAACTACGATCACAACCATAGGTGGGAGCATAAGCGGCCAAACACGCTACCAGCTAGGGCATGACCACCTACGGCAAGCTAACATACACCGACAAGCGACAAACGTCGGCAAGCCCCTGCGTCTCAGCGACGTTGACTGGAAATTACCAGCTGCCTTCAGAGCCGACCGACAGTCCACGGCAGGCAAACCGACGAGCTCGCCCACTGACGCACAAACCAATCGCCAACATCACCCTACACTGTGCATCCGATGTATGCCCTATCGGATCCAAAACGATGACAAACCTAACTGTTGTAGGTTGCCGACGCTGATCGAGATATCAACACCGGCCCGCACGAGGCCGAAGGTATCGGCACGCACGATGCCCCCTTGCAACAGTACGGGTCAAGATAGATGTAATGGAACTTGAATAGCGTATTTGCCTCAATCGGTTGCGGTAGAGAGATCGAGCTTTCAGTCCTGTCTGTATATTTACATAATATACTGCATGAATAGTGGATGGGAGAGAGTAAAGCTATTGTTAAAAACGCACGCCACGCGATTTGTTACGATTTGGTCGGTCATAATAATAATAACATGCTTTTGAATACAATTAAAATATAACGGCGATACCTGTTTGGTGTAATTGGAAATAATATGTAGTAAATTAATGAGTAAGGTAGCCGATCCTATAAGAAGAGGTAAAATTGGGCATATTGAGCTGTTTTGCTCTATATCGACGAAGCCGATGATACGGCGTCATTTTTTTGGTTTACTCTTAGAAATAAACAAGTAAAGAAGTGCTAATTCTGCGTAGTGAAAAAATGTAGGGACGAGTTTAAAATAACTACGGTATACAATCAGAGTAACAAAAGGGCATTTAGTTACACGAAATTGCGGATAGCGAAGTGTGGTCATTAAATTGAGTACACCTACAGGGCGGTCAATTCTGGGATAAATCTATTCGCATCCCACGAGGGACGCCGGTATTAAGACCTTTTTTTTTTTTTAAATATATTGCGGAGAGCGGGCTCCAATTTATGAAAAGGACAAAAACGTCAACTTTTGCGCGACCTCTTAATAATTGCAGATCGGAAAGAGAAGTGTGTAATTGTCTTACGCCCAACAAACATTCGTGGAGGCGGTGGCTTAACTAGAAGAGTCAATTACAAAATACTGTATCATTATCATTGACTGTTGGTGTCTAGCAACCAGCGCTGTTCATCAAAGGGTTTCCATGAACTCGGGAGTTTGGGTTCAGGCATCAGAGTGTGAATGAGTGGTGAATGCGAAATAAAACTGTTAACAAAGTTACGTTAAATAAAACAGAACACACAAGACAGTTTGGTCGTATCTGTTATTATTCCATAAACTGTAACATTTCTCATCGTTGTTCGAAGCCTTTATGGATGGTCTTTATGACAATCTCGTTACAAGTTAATTTTTGGAGACCTGGTCAAGAGGGGGTAGCTGGTAGATCGTAACTACTGCAGCTATTCTGGAATCAGGTGCTACCGTGACCGTTGTGTGTTGTCAGTGACTTAAGGTTACCATATCTCGTGCTCTAAGATCGGCGCGCCTTTCCACTTGGTGTAACGGTGCCTCACAGTAACAATGACAACGCCGACGACGAAGGAAGATACGGTAGACTACTCTACAATACATTACTTTTTCAAGAATTTTGGACAAGGCAGTCAGAAGAGAGATTGGGCGGTAGTTGTTGACATCAGACATAGCCCCCTTTTTTTTATGCAGTCGCATACTTCTGTCTATCTGGGAAAATACCCTGCTTCAGAGAGCTGTTACATATGTGGCTAAGAATCCCACTTATTTCTTGGGAACGAGCTTTTATTATCCTGCTGGAAATGCCATCAATTCCATGTGAACTTTTATTCCTGAGAAAGTTTATTATCTTCCTAATTTCAGAAGGAGAGGTTGGTTTAATTTCAATTGTATCAAATGGTGTGGGTAAGACCTCTTTTCTCTACAACATTTAAAAAATGAATATTCAAACTGTTTTCGGCTTCCAGCTTGTTGTTTATCAAGTTTCCATTCTCTTTGATGGTGATGCCATCATCCTGTACTCTTGGTTGCCCTGTCTCCCTTGTAATAATATTCCAAATTTTTTTGATTTTGTTATCAGAGGTATTAATCTCAGACATGAAGCACATGCTTCTGTACTTTTCAATAACCTTTCTTGATGTAGCACAGTAGTTTTTATAATATTAGGCTGTTTCTGGGTCATTACTCTTTCTTGTTGTTAGATACAGTTCCCTTTTGTGGTTACAAGATATTTTTATTCCTTTAGTAAGCCAAGGTTTTTTGCATGGTTTCTTATAATTACATTTAACTACTTACTTGGGGAAACAGTTTTCAAATCCTCTTACAAGCGTATCATGAAATAAGTTATATTTTAAATTAGCATCGGGTTCCTTGTACACCTCATCCCAGTCTAACTGCTGAAGATTTTGTCTGAAATTTCTAATTGTTGAGTCATTCATTGAACGCGCAACTTTGGAGGGTAGTTTTGAATTACTGAATGGAGCTATGTCATATACTGTAGCTAGCTGAGCATCAAGATCAGAAAGGCCATTCTCAACACGACAATAATTTATGTTTTTAAACATATCTTGGTCTATAAAATTGTTATCTATCAATGTGCTGCTGTCCTTTACTACCCGAGTGGGAAAATTAATGACAGATGTCAAATTGAAAGAACTGAGCAAGACTACCAGGTCATTCTTCCTATTACACTCTTTCAGTGAATCAACATTGAAGTCCCCACAAATAATAATTTACTTTCCCGTACCTGATTGATAGCATGACAAGGCATCCAAGTTTTCCAGGAATAAATGAAAGTTTCCTGAATGGGACCTATATACTGTTACAATTATAAAAGAGCCCTCCTTCAGTTTAAGTTGACAGGCACATGCTTCTATATGTTGCTCTAGACAAAACTTTTTTGTATCTAAGCTTTCTACACAGTGATAACTTTTGACATATGTGGCCAATCCTCCTCCCACCTGGTTCTCTCTACTCATATGTGCAGATAGTTTATAACCACTGATATTTAACTTTTCCATATCAGACACAATGTGATGCTCAGACAGGCATTGTATAACTACTACATTATCAGATCGAATGTTGTCTCAACAAACCAGGAGCTCATCTACTTTATTCTTCAATCCCGGGTTATTTTGGTGAAAAATGGTAACATTACTGTTTACTTTACTTTTGTGAGAATCTACTTTTTTCTTTACTCTACCAATATTTTGGTTAAATATGGTAACATCATTATTTACTTTATTGTTGTGAGAATTTTGTGTGTTTTGGACCTCTTTTGCACCTGCCTGCCAGAACTTCTCATTGGACACTGATATTAGTCTAAAACAGAGGTACATCCATGAGTACTAGTGTCCCCCCTCATGGATTTCGCAAACAACCCTGCCAGTTTACCCTTCCCTTTCCTATTGAGGTGTCGGCCATGCCTCGAGAAATCCCCCCTTATCGATAGCCTCGACAGTAACCGATCCAATGTCTGACAGAGTGGCCGCCCTACGCAACTGATCCGACTCCATATTTACCCTCCTGACGGAGCGGTTCAACTGGGGCCGATCGTGCCGCACAAAAGCAGGCACCAGCCCAACATTGGTACGGGTCGTTGCCGAGGCTGTTTTCACCAGGTCACACTCGATACTGTAGCTCTGATCCCTATCGACACTGTTTCCCACTCCACCCACTATCATCATACGATCCTGCTTTGTGAATCTCTTGCGTAAGGAACCTACATCCTCTACCACCTGGCTAAGACTTACACTTGGCTTGAAAAAGTTTGTGACCTGGTACCTGTCACCTAATTTTTCCTGAAAAAGCTGGCCCACACCTCTTCCAAGGCTGCTACCTAGCAACAGAACTTTCCTCTTACTTTCTACTTTTTTTGAAACAGTTAGTTTCCTAGTGAGATTCTGTTGCATCCTAACTACATCTACTTCTACTGGAGCCTCTTCCTTACTTAACTGTGGCAGCAAGGCAAATCTATCGGTTGTGCCAATTGGGAAACTGTCAGACACTCTCCTCTTTCTGAAGCCCCTGTTCCCAGCTACCACTTCCCACCGCTGTTTACCCTCCTCCCCCCTTAACCTCTTCAGTTCCCCCCTCGCTCTGTCCAAATCAGCCTGAAGGGCTCTAATTTTCTCCTCCTGTTCAGCTATAATCCTATCTCTTGAGCAAACGCAGCAAAAGAATGGAAGAGTCTCGTTTGCTTCCCCAATTTCCATGCCGCTACAACTTCCCAAATGAAACCACCAATAATCGGTGCGGAATCTTAAATTTTCTAATCCACATTAATGCTTGAAAATTGCACTTACTTTACATAAAAGCAGTTGCTTTTCTATTCTGCCAGTTTGCTCTGCAGATGTTCATCAGCCATGTTATTCTTCATGCTGCATCCCTCTCTTCTTGCCTTCAAAAGTACAACTAAAAGCACAGCATTGTCGGTTCATTCAAGACGAAAATACCCAATATCTCCTACTTTAAATGAACATGTCACGAACTGCAGTCAGCTCTAACCTGTGCAGATGTGATGACGGCCATACTTTTGCTGGCAGGGACTCGACCTGCCATCTGTCTGCGGCAGTTGGTACTGTGGCCGGCAACTCTTGCCCTCTCGCGCCTCTCCGGTACACTACGTGCAGCCGGCCAAGTGTCTTTTCCGCCATTACACCTCGTGCCGTCTTCTCCAGACCTGGTCCCGCAACGTACCAAAGTCGGAAGATTAACTTATCATAAGACCAATTAAAGGATATTGATTGTTAGAACTGTTTCCCAAATCAATTACACATCAAAATGTGCTTCAGATTCAAATAGAGCAACTCTACAGTTATGCACAAGCAACAAACAAATAAAACTCATTGAACCTAAGGATGAGTTCTTTCATTTGTGGGATTTGAAGATAATGACTATCGACTGGATGGGCGGGACCGCCTCCGACTCCTCAAACTCCTCTCTGGCTGGACATGGGGGTTGCCCGCCTCTACCATCCTCCACACCTACAAATCCTTAATCCGTCCCATCCTCTGTTATGCCAGTCCTGCCTGGATAACGCCCCCCCCCCCAAATTCTATAAGTCCCTCCAGATCTTTGAGCGTCATGCACTCCGCCTTGCCTTCCGTATACGCCTCCCGCCCCCCACGAGGATCCTCTATGACATCATTCCTTTCCCCCATCTGCTCCTATTCCTCGAACATATCCGCATCCTCTAAACCTCCCGCCACCTTGATCCCCCTCACCCCCTGGTTGCTCCTCTCCTCTCCCATCCCCACCCTCTGCCACGTCTTCACTGTTGTGTCCCCCCTACCCTCCATCGCTACACCCTTCATCTCCTTTCCCAACGTGGCTCCCATCAACTACCCCTCCTGGATGATGTCCTCTCTCCCTCCATTTATCCCTCCTATCAACTCTGATCCTCACTCCCCCTCTTTTCCCGGGCTCCCTCTCCCCCCTTCCATCGTCTTTCGTCCCCATCTCCCTTCTCTCTGCCCCCCTCTTCTCTCCCTCGAGTCCTTTTGCATTTCCCTCCTCTGCCTCCTCTCATTCCCTCTCGCGTCTGCCCTGCCCCTCCCCCCCTTTATTAGTCCTCTCCCTCCTTGGTTCCCCACCCCTTTTCGTTTTTTTCCTTCCTCCCTCCTTGTTCTTCCCCCTCCTCCAGGTCCCCCCCTCCCATCTACCTTTGGCTCGGGAGTGTCATCTTTGAGCCGCCCTTTTCGTGCAGTGTTTTACAGTGAGTGTTCCGTGTTGTGTTTTTTTTGGGAAGTGTTGCGAACGGCCATCATACTGTCACTGGGTGTGCTTTTTATCTCTTGCGAACAGAAACCAGACTGTCGCCGTGTTTCTTTTTTTTTTTTTTAATTGCGTATGTACTATGTTACTTGTCTGATTCCTGTGTCTTTTATTAACATTGCCAACCCCTTTTGGTTTCTGTTTTAACTTTCCGCATTTTACACTTTATGTCACCGTTTTATCGCCTGTTTTTCTTGTTTCTTTTCTTCTTCCATTTTTTAAAACAAAAGTCTGTAGAGCAGCGTACTAAGCTGCTGCCAGCCCACCCCCTTCGGGGGGGAATTGAGAATCAATAAAGGAAAAAAATATATGGGCGGGGAACGAAATAAATAGGAGAGCGAAAATAACCTGGCCTACTCGGTAGTGTTTACAACACTAGGCGAGTATACTGAGCCTCCGATTTGTGCGAAAAAGTAAGTTGGGAAGCACTACGATTACCACTTATGACTTTTAGTATCGAGGTATGCTGGTCAACGTTAACTGGTCAGGAGCTGAAGGTTGGTCTCACAGCAATGTGGAAATGCGCACTGTCAGCTGCTGCATTAAGACAGGGGACTGCGGGAATTACGCACAGCTCCACATCCTAATCCAATAAGCAAGATATTTCGCGTATTCACAAATAAATCTGCATTGTCCTACCAAGTGCAGCATGCCAAGCTTCGGCTACAACGTTTGACGCGGTTTCATAAACCACGTCGTTTAAAAATTGACGAACATTAAAATTTCCTTGAAAAACGTTACTGGAGTTGACCGAATATGTAGAATACACTACCAAACTTATGCCTGGGTGTAAGAAATTCTCGCCACAAACCTTGTACAGACAGGGGCACGTACAGCATTTTTATTAGTAAAAAAGCTATAACTAAACATTAAGACACACCAAGCAATTGTTTATTACCTCTAAGAGTTTCCTGTCAAAGTTCTAAATTGGAAATGAGGTGAAGAAATACGAGTGATGCTCCCGAGTGCACTGTTGCTGATCGTCGCCGATAGATGGCACGCCGGCATGCTGCCCTGGTAAACACACCGCAAACGCAGCGCCGCAGAGCTGAGAGCATCTCAACTCACTGTGCTGGCAACACGGCTGCTTCACGGAAAACGAATAAACGAGCTTTTTAACACTAAACTATTAGGCGTGAGCCATTACACACTGTGGTTAATATTCATAAGGCATTGCATGCTGTGCTAATTCTTGGTCCAAGTATGCGGATATGTTAACACCATTTTAATAGTTGTTCGACATGGATACCTAAGAATTATGTGCCAGCTACACAGTCTATGGTTTCACCACATTCTTTAAGTTTTGTTATATTATCTTTCGTATTTGTGTAGAAGTTTATTGTTATCTGACCAGTTACCCAACGACTCAAGTCCTTTTCGTTTTTTACTTCTAGTATTTCTGGTGTCCTATCTGTAATTACTATAATGCTATCAGCAGCAAGTAACACAGTTTATCCTAGTGTGACCAACAGTGGGAAGTCATAATGGAAATGAGAAACAGTGTTTGGCCTGACACACTCTGTTGTTGACATATTGGTGATCTGAAGGATGTTTCACCATATAATTAGGGCCACTTGAAATCTGGGATATCTCTGTACTCTGTCTGCTAGGTAAGACCAAATCATTCATTAATCACTAGTGTTTCAATTTTACCTTGAAGTATTTCATGATCAATCGTGTCAAATGCTTCACTGAGATCTAGGAAAATATCTGTTACTTGTTCTCCTTTACCTAGAGCTGCTAAAACTACTTTTGTAAATTTTGCTTTAGCTTCTACTGTTCACTCTCCAGACCTCAAGCCAAATTGCTCTTTGCACCCAAGTTACCATTTATTAGAATAACCCGTAAGTCTGTTTTTCATAATAATTTCTATCATTTTTTTGAAAAGTAAGACAGCAATAAAACTGGTCTGTTGTCACCTGTGTTTTCTGTATCACGTTTTTTATGCATGGGAAGGACTTTTGCTTACGTCAGGCAATCGGCGAGACAACCTGATGAGAACTCATTTATGATGTCTGTTAAGGGTGTTTTTGTGCTTCTAGGGGGAGACCAAGAGATGAATACACTAAGCAGATTCAGAAGGTTGTAGGTTGCAGTAGGTACTGGGAGATGTAGAAGCTTGCACAGGATAGAGTAGCATGGAGAGCTGTATCAAACCAGTCTCAGGACTGAAGACCACAACAACAACAATGCAGTTCCTTAGTAGACACATTGGAAGGTGATCAACATCTGCGGAAACTTTATTCTTAAATGTCTGTACAATCGTACCGACTTCCTCCCCAGTGGCACTGTGTATGGCAAGTAATTATTTGTTGCTGTATGTTGCATTTTTGTTAGCTTCTCTTGCAGTCTGGCTGCTATATAGCTGAAGTTTTATGTTCCTCTGATTTCGCTTTGTGATACAAATTTCTTGGTTTGCTACATTCCAAATTGCTTTCCTTTTATTGGTTGAGTTGTGTAGCGTCTTATCATGTTGGATTCGTTTGGTCCCTGCAGCAGTTTTCTGTATGTCCTTTCATATCTCAGAAAGAACTGTAAGAACGCTGGATCACTCTTATTTTCCTTAATAGATCTGAGATACAGGGTGGCACACATAAAACTGGCCCCTACGCTGGAAGGGATACGAATGGAAAAAATCAACGTACATCATCGCTTTCTTACATTTTTGTTATATAGTTTCGTTATTAACTATGTAATTAACAGTATAAGTAACAGATTTAATTTTATTAGTACAATAAACATATTTTAGAAAGGAATTTAAAGTCTGTGTTCAAAACGTTCTCCTCCAACATCCGAGCAAAGTTGTGCACGTCAAAGCGTGTTAAGGAAAACACTTTTCAGTAGTCTTTGAAGAATGTTCGAAATTTCTTCACATATGCCATTTTTTAATGTGTCAAGTGTTCTGGGACTGTTGCAGTAGGCTCTAGCCTTTAGAAACCACCAGAGGTAGAAGTCACACGGTGACAAGTCGGGAGAGTGGGGTGGCCACAAGCCCTTACTAATGGTCCTCTCTTCTGTAAAATCAGTATGTCTTTCCTTGATGAGTCTTAATGTCTTTTGATCAAGTCCTCGTTCTTCCAAGATGTTACAGAGGGTCTGTCGATCAGCTGAATCGTACGCCTTCTCGAAGTCGACGAACGTACAGGTGATTGGAGAGCTTCGGGTTGCTCCATGTTTCGATAGCATCTTCGAATTAAAAATTTGTTCGACACAAGAACACCCTGGTCGGGAACTGGCTTGATAGTCACCAGGTTTGTTTTCAAGCTGTTTTTGTGGTCTTTGAAGAAGGCACATGGATAGACTTGTGTGGGTGACTTCAAGGAGAGAAATACCTACGTGGTTATTGAAATCTCTTCTGTCACCTTTCTTGTGCAACGGATGGATGAGTGCATATTTCCATTCTTCAGGTACCTTTTCCGTTTTCCAGATATCTATGATGATTTGTGTGAGCTCCTCAAGTGTATTTGGGCCTGTGTTCTTCACTAGTTCTGCAACTGTACCATCTTCTCCAGATGTCCTATTATTCTTGAGTCAGAAGATGTGTCTACTTATTTTTTCTTTAGTAGCTGATAAAGACTCGGGGTTTACTTGTGCGGGAATCTCTTTGGGCCACCTCGATGTGGGCTCCTGGCAACTGACTACCTCTGAGAAATATCGAGCCAATTCTCTACAATTATCTCGGTTGGTCGGTGCGAGTTTGCCGTCTGGTTTTCGGAAACATAAGTTCTGAGGGGTGGATCCTCAAATCCTCCCTGCAAACGTCCTGTAAAAGTCTCGAGTATTGTGACCTCGGAAGTGTTTTTCTATCGAGTCCAACTGGTCCTTCGTGTGCGTCCTCTTTGTTTGTCTGATAATTTTCGGGACTTCCTTTCTGGTCTGAAGATAATGTTGTTGAGTCTCCAGTGACTTCTTAGGGTTATATTTCTGGAAAGCACTCTTTCGTTTTTCCAGTACTTCTTCAGATGCCGAGTCCCACCACAGGTGTTTTGTATTCTTCTTCAACGGTACTGCCTCTTTGGCTCTCTTGATTATCTACTGCCTGGCTTTTCATTTTCCAATTCTTCTTTTATGTTGCTTTCTTTGATCTTTTTGGTGTCGAATTTTTGAAGATAAGTTTTTTTGTGGTGGATTCTTTTCAGAATAAATTACACTTTGATCCGCCCTAGATAGTGGTCAGAGTGAATGTCGGCTCCACTTCGGACTTGCACGTCCTGAATTTCCTTCAGTGAAGGGTGTGTGATGGCCACGTGGTCGATCTGATATTATCTGAAAGACTCTACAGCAGAGCTACATCTCTGGAAATCAAAAGCTCTATATCATGAGAAACAAATAGATAATTCTAATAATAAAATAAAAACAATTTCGAGCATTGTAAAAAAAGAAACAGGAAGAGATACAACAAGCAAAGAAGATGTAAATAAAATCAGATATGAAGGTACCCCTAGTAGATAACCCAAAACTGTGGCTGACATTATTAATAAACACTTCCTATCAGTAACTCAACAGATTCGTTGAAAGCCCAATGTTTATGAGGCTTTAACTCTTTGTCAAGCAGTATACTGAAACACAATTTCAAAAATTCACAGTAATCCTGTCACTGTAGAAGAAATTCAAAAAATGGTCATGTCTCTAAAAAGTAAGAACTCTGCAGTGGTTGACAATATATCTAGTATTTTATTGAAATATTCTTCTGTGTGGATAAGGGACATTCTCTGTTATATTTTCAATGCTTCCCTTCAGAAAGGTGTTGTTCCCAGTAGACTTAAGTAAGCCATTGTGAAGCCCCTGTACCAAAAGGGCGATAAAGCTGAACTAACTAATTATCGACCTATCTCTTTGCTGACAGACTTCTACAAAATTCTAGAAAAGCTAATACATGTAAGAATTACTGATCATCTCATGAAGAATGGAGTTCTCAGCAAGAGCCAATTTGGCTCTCAAAATGGCGCAGTCTTTGCACTTGTAAATGAAGTCCTAGAAACCCTTAATGGAAAAATACTTGCACTTGGTGTCTTCTGTGATTTGTCCAAAGAGTTTGACCTTGTTGATCACCAGATTCTCTTGCAAAAAGCAAAATTAGTAGGAATAAGTGGTGTTGCAGCCAATTGGCTACAGTAATACCTCCGAGACAGGAAACAAAAAGTTGTCTCGAATAGCTCGGGTGGAGTATGTGACGTTTCCTCACATTCTGAGTGGAGTTCCATTACATGCGGAGTGCCTCAGGGCTCAGCTCTTTTGCCACTATTATTCCTGATTTTTATAAATGATCTACCATCACATACAAGTCTGCCGTGTAAATTTACATTATTTACTGACGATACCACAATTTTTATGGGCAGTAGAACATACAGTAATCTTGAGGAACTCATTAATCACATACTCTCAGATGTGGTTAAATGGTTCAAGGTGAATGGTCTCTCATTAAATTCCAGTAAGACCAGCTTTATTCAATTCTGCATAAGAACAGAAAAAGTGAGAGAGGTAAGAGTGACATGTGGTAATCAGCCAATAGAAACAATGGAGACAACGAAATTTCTTGGAGTGCACATTGGCAAGAAAATGAACTGGTCTTTACATATTATAGATCTCTCTAAAAGGCTCAGCTCTGCTATGGATTGTCACTACATGTGTTGAACCTAAAACTGCAAAGGTGGCATACTATGGCTATTTTCACTCACTCATTGAATATTGCGTTATTTTTTGGGGCAACCAGCCGTTAGCAAGGAAAGTGTTCATTGCACAGAAGCGAGCTTTAAGAATTATATGTGGATTGCGCCCAAGAGACTCGTGTAGAGACAGCTTTAGGAAATTTAAATATACACAACTACATGCAAATATATTTTTTCTCTCATGTGTTTTCTTTGTAAAAATATAGAGATATTTCAACCAAACAGTAATTATCACGATTCATAACAAGAGTAAGTTTAAGAAAGCACTAAAAATATTTCTGCTAGAAAAAGCTTTTTACAGTCTAGATAAATTTTTAACTAAATAAATTGTAAAATTTTACTATTATATAATACAAGTCGACATAATGCCCCTAAGAATGTTATTTAACATGAGCTCTGTATCTGTTTTCTGTAGTACTTTAATGTATTTTCTTTTTACTGTATTGCTGCTCACAGAATTCACTGTATAAATTTTCATATAATCATGTACTCAAATGTCTGTATATGCTATAAGATTATCATACTGTACTTGTGAAAAACTGACTCGTTCCACGTCCTTGTGAACCCAACACAGTTGGACCTATGGAACACGAAATAAATCAAATCAAATCAAATCCGAGTGTTCGGTTTTCGAGGATGTTTCCTCAGGGAGGTGGATATTATTTTCGGATTCTTCTGTTGGCAATGTTTAATGAGTCTCATGCCATTGTTGTTGACGAATTTATGGGCCAGGAAATTGCCTGCAGTCTTTTGGTATTCCTTTTCTCTGCCAATCTGGGCACTGAAGTCGCCTAGTAATATGTTTGTGTCTTCAGAATGAGATTTTCACTCTGCAGCAGAGTGTGCGCCGATATGAAACTTCCTGGCAGATTAAAACTGTGCTCTGCCAACTGAGCTACCCAAGTTCGACTCACACCCGTCCTCACAGCTTTACTCGCAGGAGAGCTTCTGTAAAGTTTGGAAGGTAGGGGACGAGGTACTGGCAGAAGTAAAGCTGTGAAGAGGGGACATGAGTCGTGCTTGGGTAGCTCATTTGGTAGAGCACTTACCTGCGAAAGGCAAAGGTCCCGAGTTCGAGTCTCGGTCCGGCACGTAGTTTTAATCTGGCAGGAAGTTTCATCTTTGTGTCTTCTTTGGGGACTATTCCTATAATCTTCTCCAATTTACACTAAAACTGCTTTACCTTCTGCAGATCTCTTATTTTCAATGTTCGTGGTTTCATGTACATTAATTAGTGTATATTTTTTGTTTGCACCCTGTATGCACATTGTCATTAGTCTATTACTTGTGGGGGTGACTTCTTTAATCGAATCGACTATGCTCTTGTGAGTTACTTCGTTACTATTTGCACGTGAAATGGATGAATTTTAACTTGTAAATTCTTCCAATCTCGTCCCTGCACATTATAGATGAGATTAATTTAGGGACTACAAAGAATTATGGCTGTTGCTGTGTGATATATTAGTATCCTATGTGCTGACCCAAGCACCTCAGGGAAATAGTCTTCTGCCATAATTTGTAGTGTCTGTTGTCAACCAGGAACTGTATGCAATAACTGACATTCAAACCCGTTGTTTGCTTGTCCCAGTGTGGGCTTGCACGAAATAAGCGCTACACTGTTTCATAAGTGTAATGTATGTTCTCCAACGTAAACTACTCCTAACCGCCCCTCCCCCCCCTTTTAACTCCTCAGCAGAACTGCTCACTGAATAACATACAAAAACAGTTTGTATTGATCTAGCAAGAACAGAGTAATACGGTATTTGTTTCACACATACTGTTTGAATTCTGAACTTAGGTTTCAACTATGCTGTGGTTCCACTTTCTCAGAGTTCAAATTATTCTCTGAGGGTACGCTTTTTGGTTTTACCTTTGGGTGACATTTCTCACTCTGAAGTCTGTTTCTTCATAGGATATTCACCTAAATACTGAGTAAAGAATTCAGTGCTACGCTGTGGAAGCACACAGCACAGCTGAGACCAATTCAGCAGGTGCTTAGTAATGTGTCTTGCAAATTTGTAGCAAAATTTAACACCAGCCTAGATACTAATCAAACATTCACTCCAAAAAGTATTAAAATGCTTCTGTACACTCGCATTGCTTTTAAATGTATTGTAATTTTTTATTGTTTGTTGTAATATGTTAGCCATTGCCTCTGTGTCTTCTGTCATTGGATATTCCACAACTTAAACATTAAATTAGTTTCATGGACCAAGTGCTGATGACAGGGTGTGAGGGGGAATTAGGTGGTATTATTTTAAATTACTACAGTATATATATACAAAAACAAAGACGATGTGACTTACCAAACGAAAGCGCTGGCAGGTTGATAGACACACAAACAAACACAAACACACACACAAAATTCAAGCTTTCGCAATCAACCGTTGCTTCATCAGGAAAGAGGGAAGGAGAGGGAAAGACGAAAGGATGTGGGTTTTAAGGGAGAGGGTAAGGAGTCATTCCAATCCCAGGAGCGGAAAGACTTACCTTATGGGGAAAAAAGGACAGGTATACAAAAAAAAGGACAGGTATACACTCACGCGCACACACACACACACACACACACATATGCAGAGATCTCTGTCCAAACTCTTTGCCTTTACAAATGCCTGCTTGTGTCTGTGTATGTGCGGATGGATATGTGTATGTGGGCGAGTGTATGTATATATTTGTTTTTATGGACATAAGATATGTAAAATTGAAAGAGAGGGATTAACTCGAAAATAAAATCTTGAAGCTACTAATTTTTCTAGGACAGACCTTAATGTGAACAAAATACAATCAAGATTTGATGAAGCAGCCTGTATTCATTTTCCATCAAACAAATTAAAAGTTTGTGTTAAAACCTTTTGTTTGAGTAGCAATACAGTAAAAAGAAAATACATATTTTCTTAGAATCATTAAAGCACTACAGAAAACAGAGACAGAGGACCTACTGCTCATTAAAAAGTGAAAAGTTTCACTACTGCAACAGACAATGAAAGAATTTGATTGTTGCTTCTCTGGTTTGAATTATGTACAAACTGGAAGTGTGTGCTATTTCCATGCAACAATATTATTTAATCTGGATATTCCCCAACGATGTAGAGAATGTGAACTTGAATGTTTGAAGGGATCTGGTGTTACTCCAGCACAGCTGTACCATGACAGCTAGGCATTGTCACTTCCTGCACTGGAGCATCTGTTACAGTAATTTTCAGTGAGGGATTTTGTATATTATAGAAAAGATGAGCAATCAGTAATGAGAGTTTTTCTAGCTTTCACTTACTGCCAAACATGATATTTTGGTTCCATCAGAACATTTCCACCTCGTTATGATTATGTTAATCAGATACTGAAAACGGAGTGGTAACTGCTGTGTGATGAGCGATTTGTACTTTGCTTCGGTGTGCACTCCTCACCTCACCCTGACAAACAATAAAAATCTCACTGAAATTCATCTGGAGAGAATAGTAATGTTTCTTTCATAACACACTGAATGCAAAATGTGCATCGATGGGTTTTCACCACCACACTGGCGGGCAAGCAGCATCACGCTCTGCTGTGGCCGTTGGCAGTCAGAGTGTTAAATATAAAATTATGGGAGTAAACAAGTTAAATGAAGTACTTCATTCTATTGTGTCTAAAATGTAAAGAGACGTTTCCAAATATTGTATGAAATGTTTTGCAGGTCTCTAAATGATTCACTGAAACAGCGAAATAGCAAGCTAACATTTCGTACCAAATACAATGTACCAAAAGTCGTGGTTTGTTATCCACTCTGGGTAAACCTTCATCAGTCCATTTTCAATGAAAATATAAATTATATGTCATTATGATGTGAAATGTTTCACAGCGTCAGAAATTGTACATTATGACTTTTGCATTGATATACAAGAAGACAAAGTCTATTGCATTTCAAAATTCAGCATTTTGATTTGAATTTTCATGGGACTACATGTGCAAATTAACATTGAAACCACACTAATGGGTAGCTGTATCGTTTATATATTTAAGAAAATAAATTAATGAAAAGACAATTATTTACTGTACTGATGAAAATGGAAGAGAAATGTACACGCACTCTTACATGTTATTCTGTTAAAGGAAACCAGAGGACAAGAAACTGGAATTAACACAGCTTCCACTGCACCCTTGGCCATCTCGATTGTTGACTGGTAACGGTGTGAGCAGGGAGGGAAAACTGGACAAGGTGAGGCCATGTATAAAGCCCTGCAAACTTATTTTTCTAGTAGAAGTACCATTGCTGTGCACAGGTTAGAATAATAATAGTCAATTATCCTGAGATGTGTTAATATGTTTCCAGACGTTGCAGACTTGTAAGTTTCCTCTACAGTCTTTTGGTTTGTCATCTCTAACCATCATCACTGAGTGTAGCAAATGTGAAAGAAATCAGATGTTTCAATTGAAAATGTATAACTTTTGTCTTGTTTATTTAGAATTAATCATTGACATGTGTGTTCATCACATCCCTCACAGAACTGACCAAATACCCACTTCCAACGCGTCTGATCTGAAATAGTTTTCTGGAACTTAAATAAGTTATTTCAACATTTGCTCTCATTGAATCTACCACTTGGAATAGCTGCTGACTTTCAAGGTGTTAATGAATTATTGGAAGGTTCTCTGTCGTGATATACATGCACCAGTAAATGCACGAGTGAATACATACAAAAGGAATAAACCCTTCCTCTAATATGCACATTGCAACTGGGGGGTTAAAAGTGTCTTACACAGACCGATAACTTCAAAGAGTGGTTGCCAATTTACGACTTTAGCTTTGTTTTAAGTGTATGTAGATTCAAAAATCTAATATTTGTGTGTGCTGCAAGTTTATTGCGACACAATACAAATACCATTCAGGAATTTGAATATGAGTGGGAAGTCTATGTGAAACACATATAGTAATCTGTCATCATTATATATATAACAATTTATTGAAATTTACTGTAGCTACCAGATACAAACATCACAAGTATTGCCACCAACCTTCAAAGGACTTCTTCACGATCTTCCAAGTGCCGACAGAGTATTGCCTTTTAGTGCCAAAGTAAAAGGTTTGTATATTTTAGTACATTCTTGTAAATGCACAGAATGGTATCAGAAAAGGCAAATATACACAAACGGCTCTCTTCAATTTTCTAAAACTTGTTTACAAAGGTGTTGAGGACAAGAAACTGATCTGTGGGTTGTTTATGGAGACTTCCAAAGCACATGATCTTATAACTCATAATCTATTGCTGTTAAAACTACACTCCTGGAAATGGAAAAAAGAACACATTGACACCGGTGTGTCAGACCCACCATACTTGCTCCGGACACTGCGAGAGGGCTGTACATGCAATGATCACACGCACGGCACAGCGGACACAGCAGGAACCGCGGTGTTGGCCG
Organism: Schistocerca americana; assembly: GCF_021461395.2. NCBI lineage: Eukaryota > Metazoa > Arthropoda > Insecta > Orthoptera > Acrididae > Schistocerca > Schistocerca americana. The sequence continues at coordinate 205,886,505 of NC_060129.1, read as the reverse complement.
TCGAATGGCGCTAGCTTCGCAGCATTTGTGCACCGCCGCCGTCAGTGTCAGCCAGTTTGCCGTGGCATACGGAGCTCCATCGCAGTCTTTAACACTGGTAGCATGCCGCGACAGCGTGGACGTGAACTGTATGTGCAGTTGACGGACTTTGAGAGAGGGCGTATAGTGGGCATGTGGGAGGCCGGGTGGACGTACCGCCGAATTGCTCAACACGTGGGGCGTGAGGTCTCCACAGTACATCAATGTTGTCGCCAGTGGTCGGCGGAAGGTGCACGTGCCCGTCGACCTGGGACCGGACCGCAGCGACGCACGGATGCACGCCAAGACCGTAGGATCCTACGCAGTGCCGTAGGGGACCGCACCGCCACTTTCCAGCAAATTAGGGACACTGTTGCTCCTGGGGTATCGGCGAGGACCATTCGCAACTGTCTCCATGAAGCTGGGCTACGGTCCCGCACACCGTTAGGCCGTCTTCCGCTCACGCCCCAACATCGTGCAGCCCGCCTCCAGTGGTGTCGTGACAGGCGTGAATGGAGGGACGAATGGAGACGTGTCGTCTTCAGCGATGAGAGTCGCTTCTGCCTCGGTGCCAATGATGGTCGTGTGCGTGTTTGGCGCCGTGCAGGTGAGCGCCACAATCAGGACTGCATACGACCGAGGCACACAGGGCCAACACCCGGCATCATGGTGTGGGGAGCGATCTCCTACACTGGCCGTACACCACTGGTGATCGTCGAGGGGACACTCAATAGTGCACGGTACATCCAAACCGTCATCGAACCCATCGTTCTACCATTCCTAGACCGGCAAGGGAACTTGCTGTTCCAACAGGACAATGCACGTCCGCATGTATCCCGTGCCACCCAACGTGCTCTAGAAGGTGTAAGTCAACTACCCTGGCCAGCAAGATCTCCGGATCTGTCCCCCATTGAGCATGTTTGGGACTGGATGAAGCGTCGTCTCACGCGGTCTGCACGTCCAGCATGAACGCTGGTCCAACTGAGGCGCCAGGTGGAAATGGCATGGCAAGCCGTTCCACAGGACTACATCCAGCATCTCTACGATCGTCTCCATGGGAGAATAGCAGCCTGCATTGCTGCGAAAGGTGGATATACACTGTACTAGTGCCGACATTGTGCATGCTCTGTTGCCTGTGTCTATGTGCCTGTGGTTCTGTCAGTGTGATCATGTGATGTATCTGCCCCAGGAATGTGTCAATAAAGTTTCCCCTTCCTGGGACAATGAATTCACGGTGTTCTTATTTCAATTTCCAGGAGTGTATATGATTATGGTACCCCTGCTGTTTCCTATGAGTGGTTCAAGTCATAAGTAACTGATAGGAAACGAAGAGTACACATTTCTTGGGATGGTAATGTGTACCATTCTGAATACAAAAGAGTAAATTATGGGGTGCCCCAGGGCTCGGTATTGGGACCATTGTTATATTCTTGGTTGCAGGGCAAACAATCGTTACGACACGGTATCCGAGCTGGAGTACCCCAGGGAAGCATGCTAGGGCCCATGTTGTTCGACCTGTACATTAACGACTTCCCAGCAACACAAAACACTACAATAGCCATCTAAGCAGATGATGCAGCCATCCTCGTGCAAGATTGGAAACCGTCGAACATTAATTCACGAATACAGACAGTACTTAGAACTGCCGAGCCTTGGGTGGAATTGTGGCGTATTAAAGTAAATGTCGACAAGTGCGAAGCAGTTGTGTTTACGAGCAGACCAAAAGTACTGTGCAAACATCAACACAGTAGACAGATAACACTACATACACACCCAATACGTTTCCGAGAGAAAGTCAGATATCTCGGTGTCTGGCTGGACCGGAAACTTACACGGGGGGACCACATCGAATATGTTGCCAACAGAGCACACGCGAGGCTCAAAAAACTCTACCCAATGCTCGACAGGGGAAAGCACACTGAATAGGAGGGTGTCGAGGTCCGTATATGTGACACATTAGACCTCTGATGACGTACACAGCTCCCATCTGGGGATATGCAGCTCCTACACGACTGCGCCACCTGCAGATCATACAGAAGAAAGTGCTGCAAATCATTAGCAACACTCCACGCTACACACACACCGTGAACCTTCACAATGAATACCGCCTTGAAACCCTCAAGGAAGTATTCAAAAAACATGCCTCATGACTATACAGGAAATCGAGACACTCGAACAATCCTTTCATTCTTACTCTGGGAAACTACGATCACAACCATAGGTGGGAGCATAAGCGGCCAAACACGCTACCAGCTAGGGCATGACCACCTACGGCAAGCTAACATACACCGACAAGCGACAAACGTCGGCAAGCCCCTGCGTCTCAGCGACGTTGACTGGAAATTACCAGCTGCCTTCAGAGCCGTCCGACAGCCCATGGCAGGCAAACCGACGAGCTCGCCCACTGACGCACAAACCAATCGCCAACATCACCCTACACTGTGCATCCGATGTATGCCCTATCGGATCCAAAACGATGACAAACCTAACTGTTGTAGGTTGCCGACGCTGATCGAGATATCAACACCGGCCCGCACGAGGCCGAAGGTATCGGCATGCACGATGCCCCCTTGTAACAGTACGGGTCAAGATAGATGTAATGGAACTTGAATAGCGTATTTGCCTCAATCGGTTGCGGTAGAGAGATCGATCTTTCAGTCCTGTCTCTATATTTACATAATATACTGCATGAATAGAGGATGGGCGAGTGTAAAGCTATCGTTAAAACGCGATTTGTTACGATTTGGTCGGTCATAATAATAATAAAATGCTTTTGAATACAATTAAAATATAACGGCGATACCTGTTTGGTGTTATTGGAAATAATATGTGGTAAATTAATGAGTAAGGTAGCCGATCCTATAAGAAGAGGTAAAATTGGGCATTTTGAGCTGTTTTGCTCTATATCGACGAAGCCGATGATACGGCGTCATTTTTTTGGTTTACTCTTAGAAATAAACAAGTAAAGAAGTGCTAATTCTGCGTAGTGAAAAAATGTAGGGACGAGTCTAAAATAACTATGGTATACAATCAGAGTAACAAAAGGTCATTCAGTTACACGAAATTGCGGATAGCGAAGTGTGGTCATTAAATTGAGTACACCTACAGGGCGGTCAATTCTGGGATAAATCTATTCGCAACCCACGAGGGACGCCGGTATTAAGACCTTTTTTTTTTTTAAATATATCGCGGAGAGCGGGCTCCAATTTATGAAAAGGACAAAAACGTCAACTTTTACGCGACCTATTAATAATTGCAGATCGGAAAGAGAAGTGTGTAATTGTCTTACGCCCAACAAACATTCGTGGAGGCGGTGGCTTAACTAGAAGAGTCAATTACAAAATACTGTATCATTATCATGGACTGTTGTGTCGAGCAACCAAAGCTGTTCCTCAAAGGGTTTCCATGGAACTCGGGAGTTAGGGTTCAGGCACTCCGATATAGTCCGCATCAGAGTGTGAACGAGTGGTGAATGCGAAATAAAACTGTGAACAAAGTTACGTTAAATAAAACAGAACACACAAGACAGTTTGGTCGTATCTGTTATTATTCCATAAACTGTAACATTTCTCATCGTTGTTCGAAGCCTTTATGGATGATCTTTATGACAATCTCGTTACAAGTTAAGTTTTGGAGACCTGGTCAAGAGCGGGTAGTTGGTAGATCCTAATTACTGCAGCTATTCTGGAATCGGGTGCTACCGTGACCGTTGTGTGTTGTCAGTGACTTAAGGTTACCATATCTCGTGCTCTAAGATCGACGCTCCTTTCCACTTGGTGTAACGGTGCCTCACAGTAACAACGACAACGCCGACGACGAAGGAAGATACGGTAGACTACTCTACAATACATTACTTTTTCAAGAATTTTGGACAAGGCAGTCAGAAGACAGATTGGGCGGTAGTTGTTGACATCAGACATAGCCCCCTTTTTTTTATGCAGTCGCATACTTCAGTCTATCTGGGAAAATACCCTGTTTCAGAGAGCTGTTACATATGTGGCTAAGAATCCCACTTATTTCTTGGGAACGAGCTTTTATTATCCTGCTGGAAATGCCATCAATTCCATGTGAACTTTTATTCCTGAGAAAGTTTATCTTCCTAATTTCAGAAGGAGAGGTTCGTTTAATTTCAATTGTATCAAATGGTGTGGGTAAGACCTCTTTTCTCTACAACATTTAAAAAATGAATATTCAAAATGTTTTCGGCTTCCAGCTTGTTGTTTATCAAGTTTCCATTCTCTTTGATGGTGATGCCATCATGCTGTACTCTTGGTTGCCCTGTCTCCCTTGTAATAATATTCCAAACTTTTTTGATTTTGTTATCAGAGGTATTAATCTCAGACATGAAGCACATGCTTCTGTACTTTTCAATAACCTTTCTTGATGTAGCACAGTAGTTTTTATAATATTAGGCTGTTTCTGGGTCATTACTCTTTCTTGTTGTTAGATACAGTTCCCTTTTGTGGTTACAAGATATTTTTATTCCTTTAGTAAGCCAAGGTTTTTTGCATGGTTTCTTATAATTACATTTAACTACTTACTTGGGGAAACAGTTTTCAAATCCTCTTACAAGCGTATCATGAAATAAGTTATATTTTAAATTAGCATCGGGTTCCTTGTACACCTCATCCCAGTCTAACTGCTGAAGATTTTGTCTGAAATTTCTAATTGTTGAGTCATTCATTGAACGCGCAACTTTGGAGGGTAGTTTTGAATTACTGAATGGAGCTATGTCATATACTGTAGCTAGCTTAGCATCAAGATCAGAAAGGCCATTCTCAACACGACAATAATTTATGTTTTTAAACATATCTTGGTCTATAAAATTGTTATCTATCAATGTGCTGCTGTCCTTTACTACCCGAGTGGGAAAATTAATGACAGATGTCAAATTGAAAGAACCGAGCAAGACTACCAGGTCATTCTTCCTATTACACTCTTTCAGTGAATCAACATTGAAGTCCCCACAAATAATAATTTACTTTCCCATACCTGATTGATAGCATGACAAGGCATCCAAGTTTTCCAGGAATAAATGAAAGTTTCCTGAATGGGACCTATATACTGTTACAATTATAAAAGAGCCCTCCTTCAGTTTAAGTTGACAGGCACATGCTTCTATATGTTGCTCTAGACAAAACTTTTTTGTATCTAAGCTTTCTACACAGTGATAACTTTTGACATATGTGGCCAATCCTCCTCCCACCTGGTTCTCTCTACTCATATGTGCAGCTAGTTTATAACCACTGATATTTAACTTTTCCATTTCAGACACAATGTGATGCTCAGACAGGCATTGTATAACTACTACATTATCAGATCGAATGTTGTCTCAACAAACCAGGAGCTCATCTACTTTATTCTTCAATCCCGGGTTATTTTGGTGAAAAATGGTAACATTACTGTTTACTTTACTTTTGTGAGAATCTACTTTTTTCTTTAATCTACCAATATTTTGGTTAAATATGGTAACATCATTATTTACTTTACTGTTGTGAGAATTTAGTGTGTTTTGGACCTCTTTTGCACCTGCCTGCCAGAACTTCTCATTGGACACTGATATTAGTCTAAAACAGAGGTACATCCATGAGTACTAGTGTCCCCCCTCATGGATTTCGCAAACAACCCTGCCAGTTTACCCTTCCCTTTCCTATTGAGGTGTAGGCCATGCCTCGAGAAATCCCCCCTTATCGATAGCCTCGACAGTAACCGATCCGATGTCTGACAGAGTGGCCGCCCTACGCAACTGATCCGACTCCATATTTACCCTCCTGACGGAGCGGTTCAACTGGGGCCGATCGTGCCGCACAAAAGCAGGCACCAGCCCAACATTGGTACGGGTCGTTGCCGAGGCTGTTTTCACCAGGTCACACTCGATACTGTAGCTCTGATCCCCATCGACACTGTTTCCCACTCCACCCACTATCATCACACGATCCTGCTTTGTGAATCCCTTGCACAAGGAACCTATATCCTCTACCACCTGGCTAAGACTTACACTTGGCTTGAAAAAGTTTGTGACCTGGTACCTGTCACCTAATTTTTCCTGAAAAATCTGGCCCACACCTCTTCCAAGGCTGCTACCTAGCAACAGAACTTTCCTATTACTTTCTACTTTTTTTGAAACAGTTAGTTTCCTAGTGAGATTCTGTTGCATCCTAACTACATCTACTTCTACTGGAGCCTCTTCCTTACTTAACTGTGGCAGCAAGGCAAATCTATCGGTTGTGCCAATTGGGAAACTGTCAGACACTCTCCTCTTTCTGTAGCCCCTGTTCCCAGCTACCACTCCCCACCGCTATTTACCCTCCTCCCCCCTTAGCCTCTACAGTTCCAGCCCTCGCTCTGTCCAAATCAGCCTGAAGGGCTCTAATTTCTCCTCCTGTTCAGCTATATTCCTATCTCTTGAGCAAACGCTGCAAAAGAATGGAAGAGTCTCGTTTGCTTCCCCAATTCCCACGCCGCTACAATTTCCCCAATGAAACCACCAATACTCGGTGCGGGATATTAAATTTTCTAATCCACATTAATGCTTGAAAATTGCACTTACTTTACATAAAAGCAGTTGCTTTTCTATTCTGCTAGTTTGCTCTGCAGATGTTCATCAGCCGTATTATTCTTCATGCTGCATCCCTCTCTTCTTGCCTTCAAAAGTACAACTAAAAGCACAGCATTGTCGGTTCATTCAAGACGAAAATACCCAATATCTCCTACTTTAAAGGAACGTGTCACGAACTGCAGTCAGCTGTAACCTGTGCAGATGTGATGACGGCCATACTTTTACTGGCAGGGACTCGACCTGCCATCTGTCTGCGGCAGTTGGTACTGCGGCCGGCAACTCCTGCCCTCTCGCGCCTCTCCGGTACACTACGTACAGCCGGCCAAGTGTCTTTTCCGCCATTACACCTCGTGCCGTCTTCTCCAGACCTGGTCCCACAACGTACCAAATTCGGAAGATTAACTTATCATAACACCAATTAAAGGATGTTGATTGTTAGAACTGTTTCCCAAATCAATTACACATCAAAATGTGCTTCAGATTCAAATAGAGCAACTCTACAGTTATCCACAAGCAACAAACAAATAAACCTAAGGATGAGTTCTTTCATTTGTGGGATTTGAAGATAATGACTATCGACTGGATGGGCGGGACCGCCTCCGACTCCTCAAACTCCTCTCTGGCCGGACATGGGGGTTGCCCGCCTCTACCATCCTCCACACCTACAAATCCTTAATCCGTCCCATCCTCTGTTATGCCAGTCCTGCCTGGATATCTGCCCCCCCCCCCCCAAATTCTATAAGTCCCTCCAGATCCTTGAGCGTCATGCACTCCGCCTCGCCTTCCATATACGCCTCCCGTCCCCACGAGGATCCTCTATGACATCATTCCTTTCCCCCATCTGCTCCTATTCCTCGAACATATCCGCATCCTCTACACCTCCCGCCGCCTCGATCCCCTAACCCCCTGGTTGCTCCTCTCCTCTCCCACCCCCGCCCCCTGCCACGTCTTCACTGTTGTGTCGCCCCTACCCTCCATATTTACACCCTTCATCTCCTTTCCCAAGGTGGCTTCCATCAACTACCCCTCCTGGATGATGTCCTCTCTCCCTCCTTTTATCCCTCCTATCAACTCTGATCCTTCGCCCCCTACTCTGTCCTTTTCCCGAGCTCCCTCTCCCCCCCCTTCCATCCTCTTTCTTCCCCACCTCCCTTCTCTCTGCCCCCTTCTTCTCTCCCCCGAGTCCTTTTGCATTTCCCTCCTCTGCCTCCTCTCATTCCCTCTCGCATCTGCCCTGCCCCTCCCCTCCCTTTAATAGTCCCCTCCCTCCTTGGTTTCCCCCCTTTTCGTTTTTTTCCTTCCTCCCTCCTTGTTCTTCCCCCTCCTCCAGGTCCCCCCCCCCATCTGCCTTTGGCTCGGGAGTGTCATCTTTGTGCCGCCCTTTTCGTGCAGTGTTTTACAGTGAGTGTTCCCTGTTGTGTTTTTTTTGGGAAGTGTTGCGAACGGCCATCATACTGTCACTGGGTGTGCTTTTTATCTCTTGCGAACGGAAACCAGACTGTCACTGTGTTTCTTTTTTTTTTTAATTGCGTATGTACCATATTACTTGTCTGATTCCTGTGTCTTTTATTAACATTGCCAACCCCTTTAGCTTTCTGTTTTAACTTTCCGCATTTTTCCGCCATTTTATACTTTATATCACCGTTTTATCGCCTGTTTTTCTTGTTTCTTTTCTTCTTCCATTTTTTAAAATAAAAGTCTGTAGGCTGTAGAGCAGCGTACTAAGCTGCTGCCAGCCCACCCCCTTCGGGGGGGAATTGAAAATCAATAAAGGAAAAAAATATCTGGGCAGGGAACGAAATAAACAGGAGAGCAAAATAACATGGCCTACTTGGCAGTGTTTCCATCACTAAGCGAATATACTGAGCCTCCGATGTGTGTGAAAAAGTAGACAATTCCCAACATTCTCCACTGAAAAGAACAACCTGCATCCGAAAATCTTTATCAATAATTTCAAAAGAATGTTTCCACGTAGCTGGTCTGAACACGACCGACTTCAATTTATAGTATCGAATATTACCGGAGAAGCCGCATTATGGGCCGCCGAAGTAAGTGAAAGATGCCATACTTGCGCTGAGTTTCAACAACTTTTTTTGGCTAAATACTGGTCGTCGAGTAAACAAGAGAAATTAAGAAAAGAGGTTTACCAACCCGAGTATTTTAACAGTAAAAGGAGTACTTTAAGGCAATATTTTGAAAAGTACATAAAGAAGACACGTTATTGGATTGATCCGATTTCTCACAAGGAAGTAATCAGAATTTTGAAGGGAAGGTTGCCCATAAATATACGTGAAAAGTTAATAAATGTTCCCGACCACGATGTAGAACAATTCCTGCCGCTGATTGACTCTATAGATATGATTATGGAAGACGCAAGACAAATGAGTAGTAATCAAATGTCGACTTGTAGGGACGCAGCATACTCACGCCTTATAAAATTCACATCAGTCTTTCCATTGTGTGACAGCCTAGTCCGCTATAGCTCTGACGTCATAAATATTGCGCAGTACTTTAAAATGAAGTAAATAACCTGAAACGTTTCTAGCATGTAAGGAGTAATACAAAATCAATATGTGTTGGATATCAATTCAATAACTTTAACCATTTTCGAAATTTGCACGTTTTTCTGTAAAAATCATTGGCGCAACAGAAAAGAGCTAGAAACCTAAAAATTTATATTTAGATTCCTTTTGCATAATAATTTAGTAGAAACAATATTCTGGATCTCACAAATTAAAATTTTAGTTGAAATTCATGATTTTCTGGTTTTTGTCTTAGAAATTAAGGAAGCAATGTAGATTAAGTAGGCGAATAAATAAAGCTAGGATGCTTAAATTTAAGTAGAAGAGAGATCCGCTATAATCATGAAAATGTGAGAAGTTTCAACAGAATAACTATAAAACTATAGCTACAGCGTATCTCCAAAAAGCAATTTCAGAGCTCGTCTACTGCGTGTAGTGTAATTAAATTAATTCTCTCGCCCAAAATATTTGACTTCGCCACGTCAGACTTTTATTATGATTACTTACTTGTGTGCTGATTGCGCAATTAAATTGAAAGCTTCATCAGCCATCAGCAAAGGAAGCAATGATTTATTCGATAACTTAAAGTGGTGCATTACTAGCCCAGCGGCTAGTCGGGAGAGCAGATTTGATCAGGCATTCCCCTAGCCGTCCGCACCGCGGCTTTATATGTAAGAACGCTGCGCGAGAAGGAAGGCCCCAGTTCTCTCCAGACGCTGATTAGCGCACCACCTGTGCCGGGAGTCGCGTCGCGTCGGTACCGTTGATATAAACAGCCTCGGATGCAGTAATAAGTTACTGGGGATATGCGTAACCATGAAATCGTTTTCGAGTGAAGTGTTAATTTTAGGATGACGTTAATGATCTATCTTTAGTTTGCGTATGTCGTATTTTCACGTGCCGCCGCAGGACAGACATTCTACCATTATTAGCGTGCCGTTTGATGAACATTATCATCAAATTATGACGAGCATTCACTTAAACATTTAATTTGAACAGTTATAGTTGCTTCAGCGCATTAGACTCAGAACTGCTCTTGTAGTTGGATTGTGTGGATCCTTTTTCGTCTGTGACTTTCAGAATATAGTGAACATTTTAGAGAGAATGGCTTTTGATTAGGAATCCCAGACAATCTCCTAATTCCTCAGAGCTATAAGCTGTAGCTATAAATGTATTTCCCAGATGAAGTGGGCACTAGGAATTCTAACTACAGGCTTCACGTTTTGCTAACCCCTGGTTGCCAATATTGTAGTTAGAGAGCCAGTGTTGAGAACGGCAAACAACAGCATTAAATAAATAATAGGAACATTATTCTATTATTCCACCCGCCGCCCCACAGACTCACACTCATAGTAATACGAATAATTACAATAATAATTTAACTTCTGATAATAATAATACTGAAAACCAGGTCAAACCCGCATCACAGGAGCGTGGACAACCTTCGTCCTATGGTTACAATAAAAACAATGATTATAATAAATATAGAAGAGATACTTACTGCACTAGAGGTAATTATGGGGGTAAAGTCAACCCAGTAAATCAGATTAATGCTGTACAACTTAATCGTAAACATCGATATGGCGACGCGAATGTGCATAGTAGTGATATTAATAAGAGTAACAGGTACCCAAGTGATGAACCCAATTGTATTCGACCTTGGGAAGATAATTCGAAGCATAATGTACATCGGCAGGATGGAACAAATGCCTCGAGTCCTTATCCAGTTATACCAATGGGTGAAGGAGCCTCCAATGTGCGACGGGGTGAATACCATAGCTCGGATCATACTGTACGGATTGTGGAAGTTCATGAACCCCCACCGATGACTCAACGAGATAGATTGAACTAATACCAGTCACCAAATGCCTTCCTAGGATGACTGGAATGGAGAAGGAAGGCAGGCATCAATTTGAACTGGGAGTATTAAGGTACAATAATGATCAGGATATAAGGAATGAATTAATTGAAGAAAAACCTGAAGTTTCTAATAAATGCGGACAAATTTTCCAGGCAATAATTCCAACAAGTATAAATAATGATGTTGAAATATTAATTGATACTGGAGCGACTATTAGTGTCATGACCCTGGACTGTTTAAAACAGATAAGCCAAGGGGTAAAAATGCCCACTTTTCCTATCACAGGATGTACCGTGTCTGGCGCGTTCAGCGCCAAAATGCAAAGAGTTGTGAAACAGGTACGTGTCGACGTTACAATACGGGGGGCTCAAATAGAAAGTACATTCCTGGTTGTTCCTAAAATGACAGCACCATGTATCTGCGGTTTGGATTTTTTATGTGAGACCAGTGCAATCATTAATTTAGAGAAAGGTTTTGACAGCCACCATGAGAAAGAGCCGAGTAATTCCAAATCAACTGTGTATGAATCTAATGGTAAAATATGTCAGTATTGATGATGAAATTGTGTATGATATCTGCCTTATTGAATGTTCTAAAGAAATGATGGATAAAATGTCATTGCAGGAAAAGGTGTTAGAATCAGAATATTTATATGTTATCCAAAGGGACGAATTGTACTACTTGTTGGAAGCATATCAGTCGACTTTTAGTAAACGTCCGGGTATAATAAAATACTTTGAATACCATATAAAGACGTACGAGCATAAACCCTTTTGTCGTACTTCCTATTCTATCCCATGGACAAAGAAAGAAGTAGTCAGAAAGGAAATCAATAAAATGTTAGAATGGGGTATTATTGGATCCCCAGATTCCGAATATTGTAACCCTCTTGTGGCGGTAATTAAACCCAATGGTGACATCAGATTGGTGTTGGATGCCAGAGAGATCAATAAGATCATTATACCTGTACAAACGCGACCGGAGAACCTAGAACAGTTAGTACAAGCGTTTTATGGTGGCCGCTTCTTAACTTCTTTGGATATGCATAGTTCATATTGGCAAACTAGAATATCGAAAGAATCTCGGAATTATACTGCATACGTTTTTCTAGGCCAAACCGTCATGCCATTTGGGTTGAAAATAAGCGGTGGTGTTTTCATATCGGCATTAGATACCGTACTGGGCAGAGACGTTTTGAATGAAGTTACTTTATATGTGGTTTATTTGATAATTGCTTCTGAAACTTGGGGAGGAACATTTGGACTTATTAGGAAGAGGTTTTGCGAAATTTTTGGAATACAGAGTTACTGTAAATTTGAGTACAAGTTTGCTCATAACCAATTGAAATTTCTTGGCATATAATTACTCCTGAAGGGATAAAACCAAATCCTAAAAAGATGGATGCAATTAACAGACGTGCTTATCCAAACAATAGAACGGAATTAAAGTCGTTTATCGCCTTAGTTTCTTTTTTTCGACGATTTTTACCAAATCAGTTAGGAAGCCAAGACTGCTTGTACGGTTGTTAAGAAAAAATGTCATGTGGGAGTGCAATACTGAATGTACGCAAGCTTTTGATAACATCCGCAATGCTTTGACTAATGCTCCACTGTTACATCATCCGAGACTCGATCAAGAGTTTTATATTGCTGCGGATGCTTCTGAAACAAGATTGGGTGCCACTCTTTTCTAGATGGACAATCCAGAAGATATCAGTACCATCAAAATAATTGGGTTTGCCAGCAGAACACTCTCTAGCTGTGAACGTGCGTATTGTACTACTGAATTGGAAGTACTGGCCGTGTTCTGGTCCCTTAGAAAGTTTCGCTATTTTGTATATGGAAAGAAGATCATTGTATTCTGCGACAACAAAGCTTTATCTTTTATTTTAACGGGAAGGATGTTCCATTCACGTTTAACCCGGTGGGCCTTGTTATTGCAAGAATATGATATTACGCTCAAATACATCAGAGGGAAAGACAACATCATAGCCGATGCTCTTTCAAGACTACCGAAAAGAAAGAATGACGACGAGTGTGAAGAACGGACTATTGACTTTAAAGTCATGAATTTATCAAGGCAATATTGTGAGAGGCAGATTTCACAGCTATGTCGAGGTCTCCCACAACTGCAAGAAGATGATAAGTTGTGGAAAGCCATTAGACGTGCTGTTGAAAGCAAAACGCTAAGTCACTCTCAAGAACAGTATCAATTAAAATCCGGAATATTGTATTGGAGGAAGGATGAAGATGTTTGGAAAGTTTGTGTTCCAAATAAATATTTAGAATCACTCACTTGAATTGAGATCATTTTGGTGCCGCTAAATGTACAGCCAAAATAGCAAAATACTGCTATCATCCAAATTTGGGACGTCCAGCTACAAATATTCTTGTTGTTGTTGTTGTTGTTGTGGTCTTCAGTCCTGAGACTGGTTTGATGCAGCTCTCCGTGCTACTCTATCCTGTGCAAGCTTCTTCATCTACCAGTATCTACTGCAGCCTACATCCTTCTGAATCTGCTTAGTGTGTTCATCTCTTGGTCTCCCTCTACGATTTTTACCCTCCACGCTGCCCTCCAATACTACATTGGTGATCCCTTGATGCCTCAGAACATGTCCTACCAACCGATCCCTTCTTCTGGTCAAGTTGTGCCACAAACTTCTCTTCTCCCCAATCCTATTCAATACTTCCTCATTAGTTATATGATCTACCCATCTAATCTTCAGCATTCTTCTGTAGCACCACATTTCGAGAGCTTCTATTCTCTTCTTGTCCAAAGTATTTATCGTCCATGTTTCACATCCATACATGGCTACACTCCATAAAAATACTTTCAGAAATGACTTCCTGACACTTAAATCTATACTCGATGTTAACAAATTTCTCTTCTTCAGAAACGCTTTTCTTGCCATTGCCAGTCTACATTTTATGTCCTCTCTACTTCGACCATCATCAGTTATTTTGCTCCCCAAATAGCAAAACTCCTTCACTACTTTAAGTGTCTCATTTCCTAATCTAATTCCCTCAGCATCACCCGACTTAATTCGACTACATTCCATTATCCTCGTTTTGCTTTTCTTGATGTTCATCTTATATAATCCTTTCAAGACGCTATCCATTCCATTCAACTGCTCTTCCAAGTCCTTTGCTGTCACTGACAGAATTACAATGTCGTCGGCGAACCTCAAAGTTTTTATTCCTTCTCCATGGATTTTAATACCTACTCCGAATTTTTCTTTTGTTTCCTTTACTGCTTGCTCAATATACAGATTGAATAACATCGGGGAGAGGCTACAACGCTGTCTCACTCCCTTCCCAACCACTGCTTCCCTTTCATGTCCCTCGATTCTTATAACTGCCATCTGGTTTCTGTACAAATTGCAAATGGCCTTTCGCTCCCTGTATTTTACCCCTGCCACCTTTAGAATTTGAAAGAGAGTATTCCAGTCAACATTGTCAAAAGCTTTCTCTAAGTCTACAAACGCTAGAAACGTAGGTTTGCCTTTCCTTAATCTTTCTTCTAAGATAAAGTCGTAAGGTCAGTATTGCCTCACGTGTTCCAGTATTTCTACGGAATCCAAACTGATCTTCCCCGAGATCGGCTTCTACTAGTTTTTCCATTCGTCTGTAAAGAATTCGTGTTAGTATTTTGCAGCTGTGGCTTACTAAACTGATTGTTCGGTAATTTTCACATCTGTCAACACACGCTTTCTTTGGGATTGGAATTATTATATTCTTCTTGAAGTCTGAGGGTATTTCGCCTGTTTCATACATCTTGCTCACCAAATGGTATAGTATTTTCAGGACTGGCTCTCCCAAGGCCGTCAGTAGTTCCAATGGAATGTTGTCTACTCCTGGGGACTTGTTTCGACTCAGGTCTTTCAGTGCTCTGTCAAACTCTTCACGCAGTATCGTATCTCCCATTTCATCTTCATCTACATCCTCTTCCATTTCCATAATGTTGTCCTCAAGTACATCGCCCTTGTATAGACCCTCTATATACTCCTTCCACCTTTCTGCTTTCCCTTCTTTGCTTAGAACTGGGTTTCCATCTGAGCTCTTGATGTTCATACAAGTGGTTCTCTTATCTCCAAAGGTCTCTCTAATTTTCCTGTAGGAAGTATCTATCTTACCCCTACTGAGATAAGCCTCTACATCCTTACATTGCAAAATATGTCAGAAGGCAAAACCCATAAACTATTGTCAGAAGATAGAATTACATCCTATCATGCCACAACAACCTTTAATGTTGGTGTCATGTGATGTCTGTGGGCCATGTCCCATGACATGTGGACGGTTCAAATATATTTTGGCTTTTTATGATCTCTTTTCAAAATATGTGAACTTATATCCACGTTTGACCCACGTTACGCAAATTTATCAACAACTATATAACTGAGCTTGGCAAACCTATAATGATTTTGACAGACAACGCTGCTTATTATACAAGCAAAGTATGGAGAGACACTATGAAAGATCAAGGAATCCAGCACATTTACATCTCAAGATTTTACCCTTGCGGAAATCCGGTTGGGAGAATCTTCCGAAAGTTGAACTGATTTTTACGGACGTACATACCCAAACAACATTATAAATGGATCGATTGGATTTATGAATTTGAGAAAGTGTATAATGACTTACCACACTTATCGACAGGTTATTCACCTAATCAAATAGTATTTGGTGAAAGTATTGTGCCAGAATGGATGAAGAAATTACCTGCGATAGAACAAAAGATTATCAAGAAAAAAAATAAGGTGAAGAAGGTCTACAAAAACCTCAAGCATCAAGCACAATTGAGAAAAACCCGGTTTGATAAAAACGTGAAGAAAGTAGTCACATATGATGTAGGGGAAGAAATTTTATTGAGAAATCACCCAAAAGCATCAGCCAGGAAAAGACTGAATAAGAAATGGCAATATTTATATACAGGTCCATACAAAATAATGAAAATACCTCATGAAGGGAGCTACCTTCTGGCAGATTGTGATACTGATGTAATTAAGGGCTTGTTCCCTCACAAAGACCTGAAGAAGTATTATCAATAATTAGCGAAATATAAATTCAAGAAACACTGAATGATACCAAGACTACACTCAGAGTGGACTAAATAAAAGCACCAGTGGATAAATACATACTTATATTAACTTACAAAGAAAATTAAAGAAAGTACCGAAGATTTCCATGAGATACCTTCTTGGTATCAACAACAGAGACGACGCTGAAAAACGATTTATCCTCTCACCGAACAACGAGGATGGATGGTTTAAAAGTGGAATTAAGAGGAAAAGAAAAGGACCAAATCCTCTCTGGTTAAACATGACCGAGGACGCCAATCGTCTAACCCGGCTGTGATCTCTGCCTTGCACAGTCGGTTGAAGAACTGAGGACTTCATCCAAGAAAAAAAAAATGTGGTGTGAATATGAAGTGATTAGTGCGAAGTGTTTCTAAGACAACCTATAAACAAATGTGGAATTTAGTTAAGGGCATTTTGTCTAGGCCCATTAACTCAACTTAAATATTGTACAATGTATGTACTGACTTGTTGAGTGAATCTGAGAGTGAGTGGATTCGCCGAAACAAATACCCTCTCCTGTCACAGTACACAAAAAATAAGCCTGTTGTGTCTGGAAACCTCTTCAAGACATCACAGTCTGGGGGGCCGTGTAACATTACGAGTCAAGATACTGTAACGGAACTTGAATAGCGTATTCGCCTCTATTGGTTACGGTAGAGAGATCGATCTTTCGGTCCTGTCTGTATATTTATATATAATATTGCACGAATAAAGGCTGGGCGAGTGTAAAGCTATCGTTAAAAACGCACGCCGCGTGATTTGTTACGATTTGGTCGGTCATAATAATAATAACATGCTTTTGAATACAATTAAAATACAACGGCGATACCTGTTTAATGTTATTGGAAATAATTGTAGTAAATTAATGAGTAACGTAGCCGATCCTATAAGAAGAGGCAAAATTGGGCATATTGAGCTGTTTTGCTCTATATCGACGAAGCCGATGATACGGCGTCATTTTTTTGGTTTACTCTTAGAAATAAACAAGTAAAGAAGTTATTTAACTATATATGACCATGCAGCTTTGCTAGAAATGAAATGATAATTAAATAGACACCCTAGCTGCAAGCAGGCGTTGATACACTTCGTTGGGGACATGTTGAAAATGTGTGCCCCGACCGGGACTCGAACCCGGGATCTCCTGCTTACATGGCAGACGCTCTATCCATCGGAGCCACCGCGGGCACAGAGGATTGTGCATCTGCAGGGACTTATCCCTTGCACGCTCCCCGTGAGATCCACATTCCCAACATGTCCACAACACTACATTCGTAGTGCGCCTAATAGATGTTTGCCCATCATACTCATTACTCGTGGCAGATTAATCTACCAAGTCCCGTACGAATTCGGGCATAGCGTGCTCTAAGATCGACGCTCCTTTCCACTTGGTGTAACGGTGCCTCACAGTAACAATGACAACGCCGACGAAGAAGGAAGATACGGTAGACTACTCTACAGTACATTACTTTTTGAAGAATTTTGGATAAGGCAGTCAGAAGATAGATTGGGCGGTAGTTGTTGACATCAGACGTAGCTCCTTTTTTTTATGCAGTCGCATATCTCAGTCTATCTGGGAAAATACCCTGCTTCAGAGAGCTGTTACATATGTTGCTAAGAATCCCACTTATTTCTTGGGAACAAGCTTTTATTATCCTGCCGGAAATGCCATCAATTCCATGTGAGCTTTTGTTCCTGAGAAAGTTTATTATCTCCCTAATTTCAGAAGGAGAGGTTGGTTTAATTTCAATTGTATCAAATGGTGTGGGTAAGACCTCTTTTCTCTACAACATTTAAAAAATGAATATTCAAAATGTTTTCGGCTTCCAGCTTGTTGTTTATCAAGTTTCCATTCTCTTTGGTGGTGATGCCGTCATCCTGTACTCTTGGTTGTCCTGTCTCCCTTGTAATAATACTCCAAATTTTTTTGATTTTGTTATCAGAGGTATTAATCTCAGACATGAAGCACGTGCTTCTGTACTTTTTAATAACCTTTCTTGATGTAGCACAGTAGTTTTTATAATATTTGGCTGTTTCTGGGTCATTACTCTTTCTTGTTGTTAGATACAGTTCCCTTTTGTGGTTACAAGATATTTTTATTCCTTTAGTAAGCCAAGGTTTTTTGCATGGTTTCTTATAATTACATTTAACTACTTCCTTGGGGAAACAGTTTTCAAATCCTCTTACAAGTGTATCATGAAATAAGTTACATTTTAAATTAGCATCAGGTTCCTTGTACACCTCATCCCAGTCTAACTGCTGAAGATTTTGTCTGAAATTTCTAATTGTTGAGTCATTCATTGAACGCACAACTTTGGAGGGTAGTTTTGAATTACTGAATGGTGCTGTGTCATATACTGTAACTAGCTGAGCATCAAGATCAGAAAGGCCATTCTCAACACGACAATAATTTATGTTTTTAAACATATCTTGGTCTATAAAATTGTTATCTATCAATGTGCTGCTGTCCTTTACTACCCGAGTGGAAAAATTAATGACAGATGTCAAATTGAAAGAACTGAGCAAGACTACCAGGTCATTCTTCCTATTACAGTCTTTCAGTGAATCAACATTGAAGTCCCCACAAATAATAATTTACTTTCCCGTACCTGATTGATAGCACGACAAGGCATCCAAGTTTTCCAGGAATAAATGAAAGTTTCCTGAATGGGACCTATATACTGTTACAATTATAAAAGAGCCCTCCTTCAGTTTAAGTTGACAGGCACGTGCTTCTATATGTTGCTCTAGACAAAACTTTTTTGCATCCAAGCTTTCTACACAGTGATAACTTTTGACATATGTGGCCAACCCTCCTCGCACCTGGTTCTCCCTACTGATATGTGCAGCTAGTTTACAACCACTGAAATTTACCTTTTCCATATCAGACACAATGTGATGCTCAGACAGGCATTGTATATCTGTTACATTATCAGATCGAATGTCGTCTCAACAAACCAGAAGCCCATCTACTTTATTCTTCAATCCCGGGCTATTTTCGTGAAAAGTGGTAACGTTACTGTTTACTTTACTTTTGTGAGAATCTACTTTTTTCTTTACTCTACCAATATTTTGGTTAAATATGGTAACATCATTATTTATGTTCCTGTTGTGAGAATTTTGTGTGTTTTGGGCCTCTTTAGCATCTGCCTGCCAGAACTTCTCATTGGACACTGATATTAGTCTAAAACAGAGGTACATCCGTGAGTACTAGTGTCCCCCCTCATGGATTTCGCAAACAACCCTGCCAGTTTACCCTTCCCTTTCCTATTGAGGTGTAGGCCATGCCTCGAGAAATCCCCCCTTATCGATAGCCTCGACAGTAACTGATCCGATGTCTGACAGAGTGGCCGCCCTACGCAACTGATCCGACTCCATATTTACCCTCCTGACGGAGCGGTTCAACTGGAGCCGATCGTGCCGAACGAAAGCAGCCACCGGCCCAACATTGGTACGGGTCGTTGCCGAGGCTGTTTTCACCAGATCACACTCGATACTGCAGCCCTGATCCCCATCGACACTGTTTCCCACTCCACCCACTATCATCACACGATCCTGCTTTGTGAATCCCTTGCACAAGGAACCTATATCCTCTACCACCTGGCTAAGACTTACACTTGGCTTGAAAAAGTTTGTGACCTGGTATCTGTCACCTAATTTTTCCTGCAACATCTGGCCCACACCTCTTCCAAGGCTGCTACCTAGCAACAGAACTTTCCTCTTATTTTCTACTTTTTTTGAAACAGTTGGTTTCCTAGTGAGATTCTGTTGCATCTTAACTACATCTACTTCTACTGGAGCCTCTTCCTTACTTAACTGTGGCAGCAAGGCAAATCTATCGGTTGTGCCAATTGCGAAACTGTCAGACACTCTCCTCATTCTGTAGCCCCTGTTCCCAGCTACCACTCCCCACCGCTGTTTACCCTCCTCCCCCCTTAACCTCTTCAGTTCCCCCCTCGCTCTGTCCAAATCAGCCTGAAGGGCTCTAATTTTCTCCTCCTGTTCAGCTATAATCCTATCTCTTGAGCAAACGCTGCAAAAGAATGGAAGAGTCTCGTTTGCTTCCCCAATTCCCACGCCGCTACAATTTCCCCAATGAAACCACCAATACTCGGTGCGGAATATTAAATTTTCTAATCCACGTTAATGCTTGAAAATTGCACTTACTTTACATAAAAGCAGTTGCTTTTCTATTCTGCCAGTTTGCTCTGCAGATGTTCATCAGCCGTATTATTCTTCATGCTGCATCCCTCTCTTCTTGCCTTCAAAAGTACAACTAAAAGCACAGCATTGTCGGTTCATTCAAGACGAAAATACCCAATACCTCCTACTTTAAAGGAACGTGTCACGAACTGCAGACAGCTGTAACCTGTGCAGATGTGAAGACGGCCATACTTTTGCTGGCAGTGACTCGACCTGCCATCTGTCTGCGGCAGTTGGTACTGCGGCCGGCAACTCCTGCCCTCTCGCGCCTCTCCGGTACACTACGTACAGCCGGCCAAGTGTCTTTTCCGCCATTACACCTCGTGCCATCTTCTCCAGACCTGGTCCCACAACGTACCAAATTCGGAAGATTAACTTATCATAACACCAATTAAAGGATGTTGATTGTTAGAACTGTTTCCCAAATCAATTACACATCAAAATGTGCTTCAGATTCAAATAGAGCAACTCTACAGTTATGCACAAGCAACAAACAAATAAAACTCATTGAACCTAAGGATGAGTTCTTTCATTTGTGGGATTTGAAGATAATGACTATCGACTGGATGGGCGGGACCGCCTCCGACTCCTCAAACTCCTCTCTGGCCGGACATGGGGGTTGCCCACCTCTACCATCCTCCACACCTACAAATCCTTAATCCGTTCCATCCTCTGTTATGCCAGTTCTGCCTGGATATCGCCCCCCCCCCCTCCAAATTCTATAAGTCCCTCCAGATCCTTGAGCATCACGCACTGCGCCTCGCCTTCTGTATACGCCTCCCGTCCCCCACGAGGATCCTCTATGACCTCATTCCTTTCCCCCATCTGCTCCTATTCCTCGAACATATCCGCATCCTCTACACCTCCCGCCGCCTTGATCCCCCTCACCCCCTGGTTGCTCCTCTCCTCTCCAACACCGCCCCCTGCCACGTCTTCACTGTTGTGTCCCCCCTACCCTCCATTTCTACACCCTTCATCTCCTTTCCCAAGGTGGCTTCCATCAACTCCCGCTCCCGGATGATGCCCTCTCACCCTCCATTTATCCCTCCTATCAACTCTGATCCTTCGCCCCCTACTTTGTCCTTTTCCCGGGCTCCCTCTCCCCCCCTTCCATCCTCTTTCTTCCCCACCTCCCTTCTCTCTGCCCCCTTCTTCTCTCCCCCAAGACCTTTTGCATTTCCCTCCTCTGCCTCCTCTCATTCCCTCTCGCGTCTGTCCTGCCCCTCCCCCCCTTTATAAGTCCTCTCCCTCCTTGGTTTCCCCCCTTTTCGTTTTTTTCCCTTCCTCCCTCCTTGTTCTTCCCACTCCTCCAGGTCCCCCCACCCCCCATCTGCCTTTGGCTCGGGAGTGTCATCTTTGTGCCGCCCTTTTCGTGCAGTGTTTTACAGTGAGTGTTCCCTGTTGTGTTTTTTTTGGGAAGTGTTGCGAACGGCCATCATACTGTCGCTGGGTGTGCCTTTTATCTCTTGCGAACAGAAACCAGACTGTCGTCGTGTTTTTTTTTTTTTTTTATTGCGTATGTACTAAGTTACTTGTCTGATTCCTGTGTCTTTTATTAACATTGCCACTCCCTTTTGCTTTCTGTTTTAAATTTGCTCATTTTTCCGCCATTTTATACTTTATGTCACCGTTTTATCGCATGTTTTTCTTGTTTCTTTTCTTCTTCCATTTTTTAAAATAAAAGTCTGTAGGCTGTAGAGCAGCGTACTATGCTGCTGCCAGCCCACCCCCTTCGGGAGGGATTTAAAATCAATAAAGGAAAAAAAAAATATGCGTGGGGAACGAAATAAATAGGAAAGCGAAAATAACCTGGCCTACTCGGCAGTGTTTCCATCACTAATCGAATATACTGAGCCTCCGATTTGTACGAAAAAGTAAGTTAGGAGGCACTACGATTACCGCTTATGACTTTTAGTATCGAGATATGCCGGTCAACGTTAACTGCGAGAACTGGTCAGGAGCTGAAAGTTGGTCCCACAGCAATGTGGAGATGCGCACTGTCAGCTGCTGTACTAAGACAGGGAACTACAGGAATTACGCATAGCTGCACATTCAAATCCAATAAGCAAGATGTTTCGCGCATTCACAAACACATCTGCATTGTGCTACTGAGTGCAGTGTGCCAAGTTTCGGCTACATCGTTTGACGCGGTTTCATGGACCACGCCGTTCAAAAATTTGAATTAGAACAATATCGTAGGGTATACGAACATTATTGCAGTTGACCGAATATGTAGAATACACTACCAAACTTGTACCTGGGTGTAAGAAATTCTCGCCACAAACCTTGTACAGACAGGGGCACGTACAGCAGTTTAATTAGTAAAAAAGCTATACCTAAACATTAGGACACACCAAGCAATTATTTATTACCTCTAAGAGTTTCCTGTCAAAGTTCTAAATTGGAAATGAGGTGAAGAAATACGAGTGATGCTCCCGAGTGCTCTGTTGCTCATCGCCGCCGATAGATGGCACACCGGCATGCTGCCCTGGTAAACACACCGCAAACGCAGCGCCGCAGAGCGGAGAGCATCTCAACTCACTGTGCTGGCAACACGGCTGCTTCACGGAAAACGAATAAACGAATTTTTAACACTAAACTTTTAGGCGTGAGCCATTACACACTGTGGTTAATATTCAGAAGGCATTGCATGCTGTGCGAATTCTTTGTCCAAGTATGCTGATGTGTTAACACCATTTTAATAGTTGATCGACGTGGATACCTCAGAATTATGTGCCAGCTACACAGTCTATGGTTTCACCACATTCTTTAAGTTTTGTTATATTATCTTTTGTGTTTGTGTAGAAGTTTATTGTTATCTGACCAGTTACACAACGACTTAATTCCTTTTCATTTTTTACTTCTAATATTTCTTGTGTCCTATCTGTAATTACTATAATGCTATCAGCAGCAAGTAACACAGTTTATCTTGGTGTGACCAACAGTGGGAAGTCATAATGGAAATGAGAAACAGTGTTTGGCCTGACACACTCTGTTGTTGACATATTGGTGATCTGAAAGATGTTTCACAATATAATTAGGGCCACTTGAAATCTGGGATATCTCTGTACTCTGTCTGCTAGGTAAGACCAAATCATTCATTAATCACTATTGTTTCAATTTTACCTTGAAGTATTTCATGATCAATCGTGTCAAATGCTTCACTGAGGTCTAGGAAAATATCTGTTACTTGTTCTCCTTTACCTAGAGCTGCTACAACTACTTTTGTAAATTTTGCTTTAGCTTCTACTGTTCACTCTCCAGACCTCAAGCCAAATTGTTCTTTGCACCCAAGTTACCATTTATTGAAATAACCCGTAAGTCTGTTATTCATAATAATTTCTATCGAATAGCCAACTTCAGAAAGTGAATCACATAAAATTTTTAGGATTATGGGTGGATGAGCATCTAAGATGGGAAAAACATGAAGAGATGCTTGACAAAATATTAAGCAAGTACTGTTACATATTAAGAATGCTTAAAGATTGCTGCAATACCAAAACAGTGTTACGTGCTCATTACTCATAGATGCATAGTCTACTGAAGTATGGTATAGTGTTCTGGGGAAATACCTCTTTTGCAAAGCAGACTTAGAGCACCAAAAGAAAGCTGTAACATTAATAAGTAATACAGCTTACAGAGCATCACGAAGAGGTATCTTCAAGGAATTAAAAATCATGACCTTACCATTTATATTTATATTTTGAAGTTTCTGCTTCATTAAAAACCATCAAGTTTCAGCTTTGAATAGTGAGATCCACAATTACCAAACAAGAAACAGCGATGACTCTCATAGGGATGTGCACAGAAAATCAATATATCAGGACAGTGCTGTTTACAAACCTAAAATTCCTTACAGTGCATCGCCAGATAGCATCAAAACATGCCAAACATTCAAAAAATAACCAAAAAATCTACCAATATACAACAGCTTCTACAGCATTAATGAATACCTGAAATTTTGCTCAAATCTGTAGGTCTGCTTCAAACCTCTCGAAACAGAAATTGATTATTATCAAGCATTTCCTAGATAAAACCAAATTTCTTTTATCTATGCATGTATCTAATTATGTACCTGACTTTTGTGCCATAAGTTACTATGCCTAGTTAACTAAAGTACCGGTATTTAATAGTTTTTGTGAAATCAACCACATTGTTTAACTAGCTTTTATGTTATCTATATGCACATATAAAATCTTTTAATCGAATCAAGCAGAATAATGTTTTTGTTATAAAGGTGTGTTGATACCAATGATATGCTTTTATACATGATGCAAATATGTAATATTTTATACTGTTCTCTACTTTGACAAGTCCAATATCATGAATGTGATAATAAGGGCAGTAAATAAATAAAAATACTAGAATATTTGCAGTTATTAAAATATTTCGAGAATATCCAAAAGGTTAGTAGCCCGGATTACATCAAGCACCACCAAGACCATACCAACAGGTTCTTATGTAGCACTTCCATTTCCTCATAGCTAATGAGACTACCATGGGTTATAGCTAATGAGACTACCATGGGGATGAGTATTTGGAAAGCAAATATTTAATTCTTCATAGCAGTAAACTTCAGGTGCAATATACATATATCTCATAATTCATGAGTACACGGACAAAAACTTTCACACCGGTTTAATATTGTGTGTGTGTGTGTGTGTGTGTGTGTGTGTGTGTGTGTGTGTGTGTGTGTGTGTGTGTTTGGCCAAGGCTATTATATATGAACATACTTTGTTTCCAAGACCCCTAAAAGCGATTCCTTTCCAACATTGTAAAAATTAAGACTAAGAAAGCAAGCAAAATAAATTTTATGGGAATATTGTAACACAATAACAAAATAGTAACAGAATAAGCAATTTTCACGTACGTTCGCCAAGCTAATTTTGCTTTTTGATTCAATGAATTCTTTTGCCACAACTGACTACTGAAAGTGCATACTGGAGGACTTTGGTGAATACTCATACTTTACCTGTGCAGTGCAGCGTAGTCGTTGTAAATTACACACACAGTCCAAATGATGTTTAAAGAATCAGCTGGACATTTGAGTTGAATTTTGTTAATTATCTCTAGCAGGATAATGGAATCAACAGGAGCGGGTACACACTGAATTATTTTCGTTATTAATAATACTTGTACATCACCACAGATGCGCTAAGCGTGTACATTACTCATTTTTTTAACTTGGTGTGTTCCCCAGTAGGCCTGTAAACCGTGATGCGCACATAAATCAAAGGCAGATCCATCTAATAACAATATGCCCAATGCCGAGACCATCCCCCGTCCTCATCTGTGAAGTATATTCTCTAATGTCATCATCCTCTTTTTGTTCTCTCTTAAACCACTGTAGCAGCTCACCAGACTTTTATATGTCTGCTTCTTCTAGCAGTTATGTAAAGTTGTACCATGATGCAAATTATTTTCTGACATGCCTATTACACATGTCATTGCACATAAGAAAGTGTTAGTGTTATCAGATAAATTCAAATACTTTAATTACTCCAACTTTCTTCGTGACTGAAGTTAAAAACTGTGTCTTTATATCGGTGCTTTCTTCGTTTGAAATGCAAAATAATGCCTGGATACCACCTTCAAACCCACCTATAACCAAGAATGTGGTCACTAATAATCTGCAAATTTTTACCATGTGTCTAGTCCACACAAATAGTACTGGAAAAAAAATTTCTGAGCAATTCATATTGCAGATCTGTTAACACTGTCATTGTGTCTTCACCAAGAGATTGTCCGTGTCATCATCGTCTTGTTCATAAGTTACAAAACAGTCCAATTCTTTCTAAAAAAGAAAAACGATGACACCAATTTCATCACTGGCATGGTATTGTTTGACACCACTTCCAAATTCTTTTTTGATACTGTGGAGGTCCTTCCGAGTAAGAATGTGCAGTCTCTCTCCTTCCTTGACATGGATGGAATCTCTCACAACATCCAAAATAATTTGGAACATCACATGCTCCGCTATTTTAACTGTAACTAATAAAACTACAGACGTATCACTAAACAAACACTACTGCCTATACTTAGTGTTTCACTGTTTACGTAATTCTGTCAGGACAAAGGCTGGGTGACAGCAAATGGCCTGAAGAGTTAACAAAATGCGTTACTGCTGCAAGGTATGAAGCTTACTGGAGTTCATCGAAGATGGCAGAGGCAGTCACTTTAAATCAAGTATACAGATAATGTATCTTTCGTGGAACTAAACTGTATTTCTATTTTTACTTTAAATGTGTAAGAGATCCAGACAGCACCAATGTGTTTGTGTCTGTACAATGAGCCAGGTGAAATCTGCGTATTAAAACTGGCTAAACAACAGTATGTAATGAGACACACACACATCAGACAGGAGTAGCATATTTAATTTCGTCTGTTGTCAGTATGGCTGCCACGGCTGTTACTTTCATAAGAAGAAGACAAAACACGTTAACTCATAAATCGTCAGTTTCATTCCAATGCACAATTTGTGGTACTCACATACTTAGTTTGCCATTTAGTACATAGTCTACAGTATACAGTATATATATTTAGTATGTATATTTAGTACAACAGGTGAGCAAAGCTGAGGTAGTAACAACACCTAATTAGTACAGGGTGGCCAAGCCAAATATGTCCTGAGACCGGGATTTGGTGACAAATTTGATTACATTTGCACAACATGAACAGTAGCAATTTCCGTCATGTACTCTGCAGAGCAGTTCCATTCATTAACAAGGGCAATATATTTTGTGTCATCCCCAAACATTTTCCAGTCTAATTTTATTCTGGCGACCCTGTATCTTCTCAGAATTTTAGGCAACAATACTTCACCAACATTTTACTATGCACTTTTTAGGCACAGAATGAAGTAAAATAATATTGGAAGATTAAGGAAATAGGGAAGAAAAGGATCAAAAAATAGAAATTTATCAGTGAATTTATTGTTCTAGTCGACATGATTTTCCACAGATATTTTAATTATTGGAATACATTCACCAACAAATAATAGAAAAGGGCAGCAGAAAGATGTTTTATGGACAACTCTCCAAGAACACACAGAAAAAGTCCCAAGAAGGAATTCCTCGATATGGGAGACACGACTGCAAGAGGACGAACTAGGTAATCACATACTGTGGTGCAGAGGGGAAAAACAGAGAAGCAGTTTAAAATGATAATGGAGAGTGACTGATTGAAATTTGTGGCATATTTGATCTAAAAATTATCAACATATTTTATGAACACAAAGACATTCACAGATATACTTTGCAGCACAATACCAAAGAACTTCAGCCTGTAATAGATTCTTGTGCTATTAGACAAATAAGTACTCTCAACATAGTCAATTAAAGTGCTTACAGCTTATTTTTACTAAAAATGAAATTTGCCAGCAGTGGAAAACACCAAGGAAAAATAATAATTGTACTACAAAAATGAACTAAAGTGAGGATCGATATTATTACCGAAGACATATTAGTTGAAAGTATAAGAATATTATTAGCAATAGGCTGGAGAAGATACTGGGCGAATTGTTTGAACAAAATAGAGAAGAAGTGTACGTATACATAAAGACCAATTTTAAAAACGGCAGCTGAGGTTCTGCACATACAGCTAAACTCCAAATATACAGCAGAACATTGGTTGGGAGAAACTGAGATAGCAACGAAAGAAAAAAGAAATGCAATCATTCAGTGGGTGGATGATGAACGAGCAGAAATAATGCCACTCTACAAAGAAGAAGAAAACGAAGTGGGGAAAACAACAAGCACATGAAACACCCACCCATTACTCGGGCACCTTTGTGTTCCTTATAAAATACACACGACTCGTCGTAAAGGATTTGCCGCTGCTAAAGTCAACACCTTATCTTTGAACCACAAATAAGACTTGGTATTTCAAAAGAGGTAGACCGTCACAACAAAGGCGAACAGTTCCGAGAGACTTGTTCGGTAAACTCTCAGCATAGGCACAATACAATCGTACCTTAATTCAAAAGTCGGCTTCATTATGCTCTTGCATTTCCACAAATGCAGTTATCACGCATTGCGATCGAGCACTGATACGTACACAACAACACGGCTCGAGCAGGGCACCGAGCAAACCATTTGTCCATTTCCAGCTCTCTCAGCTTACCAGCCAAATCTCGCCCGCCGCACTTCCAGCTCCGCACCACTCCAGCCGACTACCACTTCACGTGTGGCCGAACACCACAAAAGAGATCTTCTGGCACATCCCACCCTGAAATTAGATCACCGCCCCTCGATTGAATTGAATTGAATTGAATTTTATTTGATCCTGTAAGATTACATTGTGTACAGTAAATGTACGTGTAATATAGGACACGTCAAAGTATTAAAATTCTTTATCACTTATTTTTCTACACCTTTAGCTTACATTTTTACATCACTGATAACGAGTAACAACATATACAAATTTAATGGCATAAGTATTCTGCAACACTGTAAAACTCCTTTTCAATGAGATAGTCTTTAAGTTTCTTTGTAAAGTCATTGTGAAGTACACTATCTTGAGGGTTTTGGGCAGACTTCTTAGTAGTCTGATACCAGAGTACTGGGGTCCTTTTTCTAGCATTGCCAGTCGGTGGGGTATGCTCCGTACTTCATTCTTCTTTCTTGTATTGTGGGTGTGTACACTAGCATTTGTAATCCAGTCCTCACTACCTTTTGTGATATACACTATTGTTTTGTATATATACAACGATGAAAAAGTTAAGATACCTAAATTCTTGAAACAGTTTCTGCATGTTTCAGAGGTCTTTCTTCTTAAAATGGTCCTAATTGCTTTTTTTTTTGTAATGTGAACACTCGTTTTGTCTCTTCTTTGTTTGAGTTTCCCCACACCGTCACTCCATACTGTAAGTATGGTTTGAAAAGTCCATGGTACACTGTACACAGAAGGTTCTTGTCTGAATACTGTGATAGCTGCATCATTAAGAATATGACAGAGCTCAGTTTCTTACAGACATTGTTAATATGTTTTTTCCATTTCAGTTCATTATCCACAAGAATACCTAAGAATCTAGCAGATTCTACTTCTTCCAGCCTTGTTCCATCAACCTCTAAATCCATGTCTACAGTCTTTTCCTTGTTTTTAAACACTGCATACATAGTCTTTTTTTTTAGATTTATAACCAGTTCATTTTCCAACAGCCATTGAACTGTGACATTTGCAGATATGTATGCTCTTCTCTCAAGCTGTTCCATATTTTGGTCACTATTTAGTATTGTCATGTCATCAGCATACAATATTTTTTTTTCTTCCTCCTCAACACCTATATCATTAACAAATACATTAAATAACAATGGCCCCATTACCGAACCCTGCGGCACTCCATATTTGATGGATTTGGTTTCTGATTGGTACGAGTTTCCTAATGATACATACTGCTTGCGGTTGCACAAGTATGGATGTCACTATCGATAAGTGCACACGTGATACGTATTCCTCTTTTCGATTTTGGCCATCGCTGAAGGGCCTGTACTTGCCCGCAGGACCCGGGTTTATCCGGGGAGAGTTGAGCTCTAATCTGTCTGCAGTCCCGAGGTGCCGCAAGTTCACCGTAACAGGTGTAAGAAGTCCGACGGCCACCGGGAGCCTCTCAAAATGCCACAGCAACCGCGATGTGCTACCGGGGTCTTATAAAGCAGTGGAGCAGATTTGCCAAGTATACAATACAGTGCCAAACTGATTGATCGAATTACGCAGTAGTGACATTGGGCGTAAATAGCATAACTAGCATCCTGACAGCAAGTAAATATACGAACAACTAACAGGACAAAACTACAAAAAGTTGAACTGTTGCATCAAAATCTTATCAAAAACAGTTGCCAACCTTTAACTTTCATAACATAATTTCTGATTACCAAACTTAACAGTCTGTCACCAAGTCTTCAAAACAACAGGTACAAAATTCAAAATTATTATTATAAAACTAGAATACATTCATTTTGATTTATCCCCTTAATCAAACAACCATAATCCTGGATCCTACTGGTCTTTCAATTCAGGTTAGAACATAGTAGATGAACACTGTTTACAGCATTATTTACAGAAATACAGGAAACTATAATTAATACAAAACATGTGATAGATTATGCACCAGCACTAAGAGCAAATTAAGATTGCGAGAGCAAAAGAAGGATGGTCAGTATTCAAAAGACCCTGACGAGAAACGAAAGCCAAAGCCAATCTCCAGTTGATAACACAAAGGGGATTGGCAGAATATTCGAAATACGTTATTAAATGAAGGTAGAAAATATCTGGAGGAAGGAATAATAACTGAAAGAAAAACAAAGATGATGAGGATCCAAATTTCAGACAGGGAAATACTTGGCAAATTAAGAACTGACAACTTGAAACAGGTGTTATCAACCTGGAGTTTTTGAAATATGGGAATAAGGTTGTGAAACTATTAACACAGTTAATCAACACAATTTTACATGGAGATGCAATACCCAAAGAAATGGAGTTTGGTTAAATTACTGCCATATTTAAGAAAGGAGTTACAATATGTGTTTGAAATACATAGAAAGAAATTTTTATTACAAGCACATTAATAATAATTTTGAAAATAGATTCTGCAAAAGCAGGACACTGCTAAGGAAAGCACTGCACATGACAGGCATAGAGGATTCTTTAATCAACGATAACATATGCCAAATAAAAACTGGCAATACCCTTTCACAGAAAAGTTTAGAACAAGCAAAGGGCTATTACAAGGCTGCCCCATGCAACCAGTGCAATCCAAAATATTCGTGGGTATTAGTCTCAAAAAATGGTCTCAGAAATGTAAGAGTATGAGGTTACACATTGCAGATCGAATACACATACACCATCTACTATCCGCTGATGGCCAAGTTGTCATAGCACAGGACAGGGAGGATGCAAATTACGTATGTAATCAGCTAGTTATAGAGGTATAAATTTGAGTTTGTAGATTAATTATTAAAAAAACAATATTTTACTAGTGAACTGTATAATGAGGGGGAAAATCAGATGGTTCGTTTTTGCTACCTGAAGCGACGTTCATCATTAAGATGCTCAACTCATCTCTTTGGAGTAGGAATGTGATGAACAGAGCAAACAGGCTCAAACTAAATAGAAGGTATATAGAGGAATATTCGATCCCACTAGCTGGCTTTGAGTAGTGACATAGGAACCAAGTGACAAATGCCATAATTAATATGGCGACAGTAATGCATTTCAAACGAGCTAAGCTACAGATTAGTCTGTCACCTCAACCAGATTTTCTGCTTCCAAATTCATTGGCTTCGCCAGCTCACAAATAAACTGTCAAATTATGTACCAGAGTGTATAGTCTTCTGTGGAACAGAGACTAGACGTTGAAGGCATTGCGAGTATTAACTTTGAAGACGAAATTTTTGACGGGCAGAAAGATCTGTGTTTGTTATTGTTTTCTTCGAAGTGGTAGATGCTGCGTGGAACTTTCGTAGTAACTCTGTAATAGGCTTTGTGGTGTTGTGATTTCTAAGTGACGAAAAGCGGAACACAAAATTGTTGGAGAGAAAACAGGGAACATAATACACATTCGCATTCTGGGAGGCAAACAAGCTGATTGGCTAAAATGATTGTGGTTAGAATATTGTATTTTCCCATAGAATATAGATGTATAGCATTTATTTAATACTGTGACATATGTACTCAAAACTGCACGTGTAGTGTCGTACTCATGAATGTTACAAACGGCAGATTTAGTTTAATAGCTGTGTTGGGGTCTAGGGAAGTGTTCGATTCCAATTTATGGGATCAAGAGTTGCTGTTTAGGTACACAGGTCAAGGGAAGGGGTAGATTCTAACTTGTGGTATCGGGAGCTGCTATTGAGCTATATAGGTCAAGGGAAGTGTTCGATCCCAATTTATGGGATTGGGAGATGCTGTTTAGCTGTATAGGTCAAGGGAAGTATTCGATTCCAATTTGTGGGATCGGGAGCTGCTGTTGAGCTACGTAGGTCTAGGGAAGTGTCAGATCCCCGATGATATTGTGTTTAGTGGAATTTAGGGAGTTTTGTGTTGTCGGTTTTTTTCGTCGTTTTGTGTGGTTTTGTATGGGGGTGTGTGTCTAAATTTTTTTATATTTAGTTTGCCCCTACCCAGAAACCCCAAATTTCCATTGCTTGTCCCATTAGTGTCATTAGGCTTTTTGTGGAATGTGTGTGTGTTTGTTTTTCGACGTATTTTCGTCTTTATAATGTTTACATAATGACATCATAGGCGCCATATTGGATTCGTGGTTTACCGTCGTTTCCGCCATATTTGTGAAGTCATGGGTCAAAGCAGACGGGTGGAGTCGGTTGCTTCTGTATTTCGGTAAGTGGAATTTTCACGCATTAACGTAGATTAGAAAATTTAAGATTCCCCGTCGAGTATATCACGTAGCAGAGCCCTGCAGTATTTTAACTTGTTCAAGTTCATGACATAACTAGCAGCAGAATGTTGAGGTTAAATTCAGACATAGGCCTACAGTATCGGTGCTTTCACATGTGTACACTTGTTGGAAACATACAGAAAAATGTCACAAGTAGGTGAGCCCCAAGACAGAGTCTCGTTTCAATTTGTGGTGTGCAAATCCTGAAGCACGTTCTTCTAATTTTTTTACTTGTGTTTAGTCCATCATCACAGGAAGCGACAAATTGAAACGAATCAAAATAATAAACGTAAAAAGAAAGCAAATGCAATAACAGCATAATTGATTTCTTAATTTCTCTTTATTTTACAACTGTTTGTATAAGAGGTTACGGCTGTAAACGATCTCAAGTGCAAATAGAGCTTCAACATGTGTGTAAAATGTTGCTATACATTAAGCTTAATGGAAATCAAGTACCAAGGAATGAACGTTACATAAGAGGAGATGTTAAACTTTTATATTAAAAATTAAATTGCTTTCGAGCAGTTCAGTAAGTGGAATGCCACGTATGAGGCGTCACGTGTGTTGCTCCAGTATGTGCACTTTCTGTGTTGTCATTAACAGTAATATTTGTAAAGTTTTGTTGTTTTGCAGATGAACATCTTTTCCGTTTCCAAATATAACTGTAATGGACAGTTACGAATTTTTGTTCACCTTTAATACACACCAGATCTAATGAGATCAGCCGATTATAGTTTCAGTAATTAATTGAATCGTTTTATTCTGGGGCCATTTTAAACCAAAGGAACTAATGGATTTGTGATAGAGATTAGATTAGATTAGATTAATACTAGTTCCATGGATCATGAATACGATATTTCGTAATGATGTGGAACGAGTCAAATTTTCCAATACATGACATAATTAGGTTAATTTAACAACATACTTAAGTTAATATAACAACTTTATTTTTTATGTTTTTTTTTCTTTATTTTTTATTTTTTTAAATATTTTTTTTCTTAATTTATATCTAAAAATTCCTCTATGGAGTAGAAGGAGTTGTCATTCAGAAATTCTTTTAATTTCTTCTTAAATACTTGTTGGTTATCTGTCAGACTTTTGATACTATTTGGTAAGTGACCAAAGATTTTAGTGGCAGTATAATTCACCCCTTTCTGTGCCAAAGTTAGATTTAATCTTGAATAGTGAAGATCATCCTTTCTCCTAGTATTGTAGTTATGCACACTGCTATTACTTTTGAATTGGGTTTGGTTGTTAATAACAAATTTCATAAGAGAGTATATATACTGAGAAGCTACTGTGAATATCCCTAGATCCTTAAATAAATGTCTGCAGGATGATCTTGGGTGGACTCCAGCTATTATTCTGATTACACGCTTTTGTGCAATAAATACTTTATTCCTCAGTGATGAATTACCCCAAAATATGATGCCATATGAAAGCAATGAGTGAAAATAGGCGTAGTAAGCTAATTTACTAAGATGTTTATCACAAAAATTTGCAATGACCTTAAACCAGCGATGCAGAAAACTCTTTCTGTCATAGTAAAATACTAATGGTACGCAAGGCCAGTGCCGAGAGGAAGATGTTTTTGAAATATGCCCCTAGGAGACAGTTAGCATGGAAAAATTTGTTTTATATCTTCAGTATCTTGCACATCGTATTCGTACTATCGTTTGCTGCTGAATCACAACTGCCTGACGTACTATAGGAATACTTATGATTTTATGGTTTAATTAATAGGATGTTAAACATTCTGCACAACCAGCGTGGTGATCATAAATTGACCACTACAAGATAGTTAAGTATTCCAATAAAAGAAGTGAGTGGAATTATCTGGTGTATGCCATGGTGTGAAAACTAGCTTCAGTAACTATTTAAATAAAAATGATTTTTTATTGTACTGTATTTTTCAAATGCTGCAAAAAGTATAAAATAATTCATCCAGTCCCATACAAATAGCCATGAAAATTAGTGATTGTGAAACTCTGATAGCTGTAGAAATGCTTGCAATACTTCAAAAAATGAGAAACGTGGTGTACATTCAGTAGATAATTGATGCATGAATAGTTCACCTCTTTGCTATTAACTTAAGCAAGCAATTGTTCCATAATACATTAGCCTGCAGAAATATGCTAAAGATGTCTGCATTATTAATTTGTCAGAATATGTATATTTCTGCAAATATTTTAGAAACTCATTACAATCTAGTGGTTTTGTTGAATAAGAACTTATACTATCATAGGCTTCAAATAAATTTCCCTTTTCCATTAACAATTTCTTGCACATCACTTGTTCAGCCTGAGCTGTGTAAATAAATATTTTGATTTCGAGTCCTGTTGTCTTCCTGCTCACAAGCTGCTAAATTCACTACCAGAATCAGATTGAAACACCCAAATAATGGTTCTAGCACTTTTTACCTGTCAGAATCTTCTAAGAAAAGTGCATTAAAATCCTCAAAAACTAATGACTGATTCAACTTGTTTGGCAGAAAGCTCAACAGTTCATCTAGATTTCTCCTAAATCACTGATAGTCTGCTAGACCCCTGAGGAGTGTTATAATTAGAAGTGTATGATTCTGTAGTAACACCTGACAAGCACATGCTTTTACATTGTGATCTACACAAAAACCTCTTGCTTCTATATTTTCACTTTTGTGTTAATACTCCTCCTTTTTCCAAGTAAACTGTACACACACATGATGCTAGCCTGTAATCCCTTATATTTAATTTCTCCATCACTGAGAGTACATGGTGTTGAGAGAGGCAAAAAAGACACATTTGAATTTCATACACCTTCCTGGCATAAAAGAAGCTCATCTACCTATTCATTCAGCATCTTAATGTTTTAACAAACTAATTTATATTTTCTGGTAACTATTCCCTATTTTATGGTTCTACGCAGTTGTAATTCCTATCAGAGCTGTCTGTCTGTAATCTGATTCTAGCCAAAGGATGTGTCGCCTTACGCACCCTGCCAGATACTCATCTAGTACCTCTCCCTAGCCACCCTATTCAGATGCAGGCGATAGTCAGCATATCCACATCTGCAAGTTGGAGCGACAGTAACAGCACACGTGTGAGACATTGTTCCAACAGACAGCAGTTCACTCGGCACCCCGATTACACGGCTGACAGTGTTGTTAACTCACGGCCGGTCGTGGTGCTGCAATACTTCCACACCAGAGTGCACTGTTACTGCTTGTATTTTCTCCAGATCAGCTTCTGTACTCTGCTGTAACTTGACAGTACTATTTAAGTGAAACGAGTCCAAAACTCATTCCAGACTTTGTGTATAAGTTTTGTTATTTGAAGGACTGTAACAGTTGTTGAAATTTTCAGGCAGAATAGATGTACACAAATTTTGTGTACCAAAGGCTGCAGTTGGACTCTTTACTGATGATGAGAAACGGAAAATAAGAGACAAACGAGGGAAGAACAAACAAGCCTGAAACTTCCTGGCAGATTAAAACTGTGTGCCCGACCGAGACTCGAACTCGGGACCTTTGCCTTTCGCGGGCAAGTGCTCTACCATCTGAGCTACCGAAGCACGACTCACGCCCACTACTCACAGCTTTACTTCTGCCAGTATCTCGTCTCCAAGCCTGTTTGGAATTCTATGAGGGTCAGCCAGCATGCGGGTTTTCTTGCCTTCGATCAGCCTGACTGCTTTTCGTACCTGCATTACTGCTGATTAAATATTATGGTCATCACTCTTTAGACCGACTTCATCACATCTCCAATCTAGTCCGTCATGTGCAAGCTTCTTAATCTCCGAATAACTACTGCAACCTACGTCCATTTGAACTCACCTACAGTATTCGAGGCTTTGTCTCTCTCTAAAATTTTTACTGCCAGCACATCCCAATTAACCGTTACTTTTTGCCTCACAATGTTTCATGTTAACGTGACTGCACTTATAGGCACGGGGTGCCATAAATTTCTATCCTCCCAGATTATGTACCTGTTTGTCTATCATGATCTTCTCCATTATCATTATCTATCATGATCTTCTCCATTATTGTCATTGGAGAACTTCGTGGGTCAGCAAGTGATAAACTGTTTATGATAGCGTAGAAGTTCCACGGCCATAATACATTGTTTTTATTTTATTACTTGATGTTCCAGTCTTTGTGATTAATTTTGGGATCCGCCACATTATCCATCTGGAATGAGGCATCGCCACTGGTCGCAGTTGGCAAAACTAGTCACAAACGTGAAATTCGTAGAATAAAACGATAGAGTGTACGTGTGGGACGTTGTTCAAAAACAGTTCCTCTTAATTGGTGGTTCGGTCTACCCACCTAATCTTTAGCATTCTTCTGCAGCACGACATTGAAACAGCTTCTATTCTCCTCTTGTCTATGCTGTTTATTGCTCACGATTCAGTTCCATATAAGGCTACAGTCAGACAAATATTTCAGTCATCAGGTTGATTTATTTGTATTAATACAGGTGTACATTGTGTCAGGATTTTAGGGTAACCTGAGGCACTGTGTGTAAAGAAACAGACCACTATTTAGAAAACGGCTGTGTGGAGGTCACTAAGACTTGAACATAAATCCAAATATGTAAATAAAATAACTAAAATGTAGTACCTCCAGTGGTCATGGTCTCCTTTCTGTGCCATATACATCACAATTAACTAGCAATGAGTTATCTAATTGTTCAGCACCCCACATAAAGGTATAAAGTTCACAGTTGAGGACAAAGTAGGCACCATTGTAAACTTACTAGACCTGACCATTACAATAACAAGTAGTAGACATAAAATTGAAATTTATTGGAAG
This sequence comes from Schistocerca americana, assembly GCF_021461395.2. Taxonomy (NCBI): domain Eukaryota; kingdom Metazoa; phylum Arthropoda; class Insecta; order Orthoptera; family Acrididae; genus Schistocerca; species Schistocerca americana. Next base: position 205,849,085 of record NC_060129.1, on the reverse strand, counting down.
CCTACAACAACATTCCGCCATCCACAACTCCTCTTGTCATCCCACAGCCCCAAAATGGCAGCATTCTGGTATGTTGTCAAGAGGAACAGCAACCCAACTGCAACACTCTGAAGATAAATGTAAACAAGAGATTGAAATAAACACCAGTGTAGCAGAATCCCTGAAAAACACAAATAGTTGCAAAAGAATCACAGCACACAAAACAAACATAAAATAAGACCACCTATACCGTACCATTTGTGGGTAGTATTTCATATCAGATTGCCAATGTCGTGATACATAAAGGCATAAACACGTATTTTGTCACATGTAACGTGATTGGGCAGAAAATTGTACATCCTTGAACCACCGCAGATGTACAAATGTCAAAGAAAACAGACTGAGTCCATCCTAATTGACAACATATACCAAAGCGTTTGTCATCTCTGGTCTTAACAGCAGCGTGCACCATTAGATTTGCAATGCACATGTCCAATCTCTCTCTCTCTCTCTCTTTCTTTGTCATACACACATTGTTGTTGTGGTCTTCAGTCCTGAGACTGGTTTGATGCAGCTCCCCATGCTACTCTATCCTGTGCAAGCTTCTTCATCTCGCAGTACCTACTGCAACCTACATCCATCTGAATCTGCTTAGTGTATTCGTCTCTTGGTCTCCCTCTACGATTTTTACCCTCCACGCTGCCCTCCAATGCTAAATTTGTGATCCCTCGATGCCTCAGAACATGTCCTACCAACCGATCCCTTCTTCTAGTCAAGTTGTGCCACAAACTTCTCTTCTCCCCAATCCTATTCAATACCTCCTCATTAGTTACGTGATCTACCCACCTTATCTTCAGCATTCTTCTGTACCACCACATTTCGAAAGCTTCTATTCTCTTCTTGTCCAAACTAGTTATCGTCCATGTCTCACTTCCATACGTGGCTACACTCCATACAAATACTTTCAGAAACGACTTCCTGACACTTAAATCTATATTCGATGTTATCAAATTTCTCTTCTTGAGAAACGCTTTCCTTGCCATTGCCAGTCTACATTTTATATCCTCTCTACTTCGACCATCATCAGTTATTTTACTCCCTAAATAGCAAAACTCCTTTACTACTTTAAGTGTCTCATTTCCTAATGTAATTCCCTCAGCAACACCCGACTTAATTTGACTACATTCCATTATCCTCGTTTTGCTTTTGTTGATGTTCATCTTATATCCTCCTTTCAAGACACTGTCCATTCCGTTCAACTGCTCTTCCAAGTCCTTTGCTGTCTCTGACAGAATTACAATGTCATCGGCGAACCTCAAAGTTTTTACTTCTTCTCCATGAATTTTAATACCTACTCCGAATTTTTCTTTTGTTTCCTTTACTGCTTGCTCAATATACAGATTGAATAACATCGGGGAGAGGCTACAACCCTGTCTTACTCCCTTCCCAACCACTGCTTCCCTTTCATGTCCCTCGACTCTTATAACTGCCATCTGGTTTCTGTACAAATTGTAAATAGCCTTTCGCTCCCTGTATTTTACCCCTGCCACCTTCAGAATTTGAAAGAGAGTATTCCAGTCAACATTGTCAAAAGCTTTCTCTAAGTCTACAAAAGCTAGAAATGTAGGTTTGCCTTTTCTTAATCTTTCTTCCAAGATAAGTCGTAAGGTCAGTATTGCCTCACTTGTTCCAACATTTCTACGGAATCCAAACTGATCTTCCCCGAGGTCGGCTTCTACCAGTTTTTCCATTCGTCTGTAAAGAATTCGCGTTAGTATTTTGCAGCTGTGACTTATTAAACTGATAGTTTCAGTAATTTTCACATCTGTCAACACCTGCTTTCTTTGGGATTGGAATTATTATATTCTTCTTGAAGTCTGAGGGTATTTCACCTGTCTCATACATCGTGCTCACCAGATGGTAGAGTTTTGTCATGACATACACAACCCTTATCCTCCACTTAATATTTACCATGAATTTTGTAATTTGTGTTTCATTAATCTTTTCTAAATGAACATTTGACTAGCATACTCCCAGTACTCATTAGATCTACTTAAAATGACAATACAGTTTGGATCATTGTCAATATAGTTGGCTATAACATGCAACAGATGGAAACCTAGCAAACCCATTGCTCTGGGACGACCAATATTTCGCTCTTCTTCTGTCACTCCTTTCATCCTCTATCTCTGAATCCCAAACCGAATTGTTATTTATCTATAACTATGCCATTCTTAGCAATATAATTATCACATTTTGTGTTTTCAACAGATCCGGTAGATGCTGCTATGGAATACCTCAGACCAGACATTTCAAGTAACTTCCACAATATGAATTTGAGCCTCACTACCCCAGCAGAAATAATGTCCATCATAAAATCTTTAAAATCAAAAACATCTAGTGCATATGATGAAATATCAGCAAAGTTAATTAAAGAATGTGATTCTGAGCTAAGTAACATATTAAGCTATCTGTCTAACCAGTCGTTTATCAGTGGAATATTTCCTGAATGGTTAAAGTATGCTGAAGTTAAGCCACTGTTTAAGAAGGGAGATAAAGAAATAGCATCAAATTTCCGTCCAATTTCACTTTTGCCAGGATTTTCAACAATTTTAGAAAAAGTAATGTACAGTCGGCTTTATAACCATCTTATCTCAAATAACATACTGTCAAAGTCACAGTTTGGATTTCTAAAGGGTTCTGATATTAAGAAGGCTATCTACACTTACAGTGAAAATGTGCTTAATTCATTAAATAAAAAATTGCAGGCAACTGGTATATTTTGTGATCTGTCGAAGTCGTTTGACTGTGTAAATCACAATATCCTTTTAAGTAAATCAGAATATTACAGTGTAACAGGTAATGCTGCAAAATGGTTCAAATCTTATACCTCAGGCAGGAAACAAAGGGTGTTTTTAGGAAAGAGACATGTATCAAGCTATCAGGCCTCATCCAGCTGGGAACTAATTACATGTGGGGTCCCACAAGGTTCCATTTTGGGGCCCTTACTTTTTCTTGTGTATATCAATGAACTTTCATCAGTAACATTACCAGATGCCAGGTTTGTTTTGTTTGCCGATGATACAAACATTGCAGTAAATAGCAAATCAAGTGTAGTCTTAGAAAGATCAGCCAATAAAATATTTGTGGACATTAATCACTGGTTCCTAGCCAATTCTTTGTCACTAAACTTTGAAAAAACACACTACATGCAGTTCAGAACTTGTAAGGGGTGTCCCAAGAGTATACGTCTAACATATGATGACAAGAAGATAGAAGAAGTGGACAGTGTTAAATTCTTGGGATTACAGCTTGATAATAAATTCAACTGGGAGGAGCACACCACAGAGCTGCTGAAGCGTCTTAACAAATCTCTGTTTGCAATGCGAATTGTGTCAGACATAGGAGATATAAAAATGAAAAAGCTGGCATACTATGCTTACTTTCATTCCATAATGTCATATGGGATTATTTTCTGGGGTAATTCATCAAGCCAAGCTAAAGTTTTCCAGGCACAAAAACGTGCAGTAACAGTTATATGTGGTGTGAACTCAAGAACATCCTGCAGAAGCCTGTTTATGGAACTTGGGATACAAACTACTGCTTCCCACTATATTTATTCCTTAACGAAATTTGCCATTAAAAATATATCACTTTTTCAAACCAACAGCTCAATTCATATAATCAATACTAGAAATAAGAATAATCTTCACAAGGATTTAAAGTCACTTAGTCTTGTCCAAAAAGATGTGCATTATTCAGGAACACACATTTTCAATAACTTGCCAGCAGCCATAAAAAGCTTAACAACAAACGAAATTCGGTTTAAGAGAAGCCTAAAAGATTTACTGGTGGCCAACTCCTATTCCATTGATGAGTTTCTCAGTAGAACCAACTGATATATATATATATATATATATATATATATATATATATATATATATATATATATATATATATATATATATATATATATATGTGTGTGTGTGTGTGTGTGTTTGTGTGTGTGTGTGTGTGTGTGTGTGTGTGTGTGTGTGTAACTTCTGCACAATTTCAGTGCAGTAATGTGTTCATTGTAAATAAGTATTATAGTAGTTGTATTACACGTTTATTACCTTATAAATAAATATAAAAAAAACCTTTTTTATTTTAAATTCAGTGCTGTACTATTTGTAAAATGACTCTTTCATATAGTGTTCATTAAAAAATGACGATCATTCCACTTGGGACCTGTGGAATGGTACATTAGCTTATTTGTTTGAGTTGTAAATATTTGTCATATATTGTTGTTCTTCTGACATATTCCTGGAGGACCTCCTCACTACAGATCAATTGGAATGAAAGTAAATCTAATCTAATTTAATCTAACCATTTAATGAAAAGATCTGTGTTGCAGAAGTTATGTAGTGTTTTTCTTTAAGCAACACACGTACAGAGCGGTGTAGTCTCGGTGTACGCCGTGCCATGTATGTGGTAATATATCAAACATTATAAAATACTATTATTTACTATATTTATTTTTTATAGAATGTTCCAAATAATAGAAATGTAGTTATTTAAGTTGTATATATACATATTTTAACTTTTTGATAGTAGAATTTGTTACCTTACATAAATGACATCTCAGAAGGATTGGGCAATTATTGCTGCTAAATGTTGAAACCCTTTTACAGTAGCACAGCGTAAGAAAGTCCGTGTACTATCACTAAGAAACGTAACAGACTGGATGTGCTCTGTAGACTTAGGAATCATCAGTGGCATGAAAATATGTGATGTATGTAGGAAAAAAGTTAGTGACAAACACAAAACAGAAGAAGTAGTTTTACCTTGCAGTAGAGAAAATGTAGATGATTCTTTTATTGATCCTCAATCTTCCGTAGACTATTTGAACAAGTCAATAGAACTCATTGGCGAGTCACCACTAAAGAAGAAAAAGTTTGCTGTGCCTACCTAAACAAAGAAAAAACTTGATAAAATAAAGTCTAACTTAGAAAAGAACTTACTACCAGAATTGAGCCCTGAACACTCTGAAGATGAATCAGAGATTATTCAACAGTTAAAAGAAAAGTTTGCTCAAACAACAAAAAGACGTGAAAACATGATGATTTTGTCTATCTTACCTATGAGTTGGAGCTGTCAGAAAGTAGAAGAATAATTTGGACTGACAAACTACATGGCTCGTGCATTAAAACTGTTAGTAAAAGAAAAAGGAATTTTGTCAAATCCTAATCCTAAACCTGGAAGAACTCTAAATGAGAATATTGTTGACTGTGTAAAAGACTACTTCAATTCTGACGACGTTAGTAGAATGATGCCGGGGAAAAAAGATTGTGTGACCATAAGAAATAAAGATGGAAAGATCCGGGTTCAAAAGAGGATAGTGTTGGCAAATTTGCAAGAAATATACCAATTATTTAAGGAAAAGATCCCTGCAAACAAAATTGGTTTTTCCAAGTTTTGCGAATTAAGACCAAGGAAATGTATCCTGGCTAGAAGAAGTGGCACACATACTGTTTGTGTGTGTACCTTACACCAAAACACGTAGCTAATGATGAATGGTACTAAGGTGCAAAATTTTGTTTTGGATGAACATAAAACTGGTTTGAAATCTTACCATTCCTAGCTAGCCAAGATGACATGCAATCCCCCATCGCAACAATGTTTTATGGATATTTAGACTTAAAGATCTATTGAATGCAAAGTTCACTGACGATATGATTGATTGAAGCTACCTACAAAAAAGTGGGTAATTGTAGATAGGTGTTTGACGGAAACTGTAGTAAAAAGTACTGATGACTTTATGGATGAGTTTTTGGACTCTCTAACGAAGGTAAAAACTCATTCATTTATAGCTAGTCAGCAGAAAGAATACTGCAGCAAAATCAAGGACAATTTAAGTGAAGGTCACGTAGTAGTCAACTGTGATTTTGCAGAAAACTACTCTTTCGTAGTACAAGGTGAAACACAATCATTCCACTGGACTACCACCCAAGTTACACTGCATCCTTTCATCATATATTATAAATGGGAGGGAAAACTAAAACATCTGCAGTATGTCTTCATATCAGATTGCTTGAAACATAATCAATCTATCTCTTTATTCATCCATTAACAATATACATTGTATGGATGTAGTCAATTACAATATAGCTTCTTATCTTTAATTTGTTTCAAAAACTTGGATAATAAATACAAATATTTTATATCAGTATAAATAAATAATATTACTTTTCCATATTCAGATATTCTTCAATGCTGTAAAAACTGTGTGTTAGTATAAATTGTTTAAGAACTACCTTGAATTTACGAAATTCTTTAATTTTCTTTATTGTAGAAGGCAATGCACTAAAAAGTATTTTGGGCTGGTAGTTTACACTTTTTTGGTAGAGTGCTCCTTTGTGTGTGTCTTTGTGAAAATCGTCCCTGTTCCTTGTTTCGTGATTATGAACCTTATTATTTAACGTCGGAAATTCCTGGTGAGTTTTCAGAAAGCATACGCACTCACAGATGTATAAGCTAGGAAGAGTCATTATTTTAAATTCTTTAAATATTTCCCTGTACGGCACTCTGCAGGGAACCCCTTTCATTATTCTAACAGCCCTTTTTTTGAAGTTTGAAAGCTTGTTTTGCCGTACCTGTATTCCCCCAGAAGATCACACCATATCTAAGCAAACTGTTCGTGTAAGCATAATAGGCACACAGCAATGGTTCAGTGTTGCAGCATTCCCGAAGCATTCTTAGCACATAGCAGCATTTACTTAATTTTTTACTAAAAACTTCTAGATGCTTTTCCCATCTCAAGTGCTTATCCACCCATATACCGAGGAATTTTGTATACGGAGCTTGTGCAGTAACATAGTTCCTTAACTCAGCTTTTACTCTTCTTCTAGCTCTACTTTTAATATTACTGAAATTCATCAATACCGTTATCCATATTTATGATCAAAGCATTATCACTAAACCATTTTCCTGTCTCATTTATTGTCCTAAAGAGACTCTGCTGTAGATCATCCTCAGTGAATCCTTTTATAGAAATGCTAGCGTCATCAGCGAACATCGCCGTTTTTCAACTGTCGATTGTTTGGCAAATCGTTTATGTGCACCGAGAACAACAAAGGCCCTAACACGGAACCCTGGGGCACTCCATAGCTAGGGTTTTTTGAAAATCTGAAAGATACTCTTTGCTTTTATGACATATTTGTGCTTTCTGTTGTCTATCAGAGAGATAAGACTTGAACCATTTGAAGGCAAGTCCCCGGACCCCATAACAGTCTAGTTTCATAAGCAATAAGTCACGGCTGATTAAATCAAATGCTTTAGATAAATCTACAAATATTCCACAGCTTAGTTAGTTCTTGTCCAAGGCATTTAGAACCATTTTCACGAGTTGGAAGACTGCCGTTTCTGTGGATCTGTTCTTTCTAACCCCATTTTGAGCATTAGCCAGTATTTTATTTTTATTCAGGAAGTCAGGTAGCCTTTCATACATTACTCTTTCAATTACTTTAGAGAAACCTGGTACAATAATGACACTGGCCTACAGTTATTTGTCAGCTGTACTGTCCTTTTTGTCAAGTGGCTTTATTATGGAGAGTTTTAGTTTCGATGGGGACACACCTGTCCTGAAAGAAGTATTAATAATGTCAGTTAGGTGAGTCTCTATACTGATTGAACTATGTTTGGTTACATTGTCTAGAATTCCATCAATACCACAAGACATTTAATTTTTTAGTTTATTAATAGCATTTCGAACTTCACATTCTGTTACTGGGTACAGAAACATTGTCTTTTCACAAGTTGGCACTTTTATGTTTTTGTTGTTTGAATTGCACAGACTTTTAATTAGGTTCGGTGCTATGTTCACGTAATATTCATTGAATATATTGGCTACCTGTTGAGCATCTTCCATCACTTTACCCTCACTTTTAATTTTGAAATTATGGGTCTCGGTTTTACATTTTCCTATGCTATTCTTTATAACCTTCCAAATCAATTTTGATTTATTGCTTCCATTATTAATGTACGAATCATTGCTTAGCCTTTTTGCTGCCTGTAAAACTTTCCTATAGACCCTCCTAAATTTCCTATAGTACAGTTATATTGTCGTATTTATTTTAGCACGTTTGCTTAGGTTTCTAAGGGTGGTTGCCGATTTTTTAATCCCTCGTGTTACCCACGTGTTTGTCTTCTCACTGACTTTAATTCTTTTTAACGGGAATGCTACATCGTAGCAATATTTCTGATCAGTGAGAAAACTGTCATACTTTTTGTCTACGTCATCAGTTTGTTCTATGCCCCAATGCACCCTTTTTAGCATACTATTAAATACCCTTATGTTGTTTGCATTAATAAGTCTTCTTTGTACATATTTTACTGTGACTGTATTTCTTATTGTTCTCATTCCTTACCATCATTTTTAAAGCCGTATGGTCAGAAAAGCCTGTATCTGTTACTTCAACACTGTACTCACAGCTTTGTTTGTTGGTAAATATTTGATCAAGTGTTGTTTCAGACTCATCCCCATATCTGGTAATTTGCTGCACTGTAGGCTGCACGTTGTCCGTGTTAAACAGATTTAATAACTGTACCTCGTTCTTATTACTTTCGTTAAAATTAATGTTAAAGTCACCGAGAACTATTGCGTATTTCGACCTGCCTCTCAATTCATTTAAAAGATCACCTATATAATATAAGAATTGGGTAAAGTCACCTGATGGGGAGCTATAGATGCAAGCAATGATAGTTTGACAGTCTCTAAGTTCACAAATACAACATTCAAAATCTTTTTCTGTGCAGTTCACCTTGCTAAGTTTTACCTCCTTAGATATGACATCACTTCCAACATAGATGCATACACCTCCACATTTATAAGTTTCCCTGCAAAAACTACTTACTAAATCAAAGTCTGGTATATTTGCTGCACAGACCTGAGTGTCCCAAAGCCAGTGCTCACTGACACACAGCACAGAAACCTTCTTAAGGTTACAGTTTAAAATTACTTCCAGCTCACACACTTTGTTGCCTAGTCCTTGTACATTCTGATTTTGTTTTATTTTTCAATGTTTGTTTACCACGACTGGTTTTGAGTCACTATCGTCAGATGGTACATATCTACTGCAATGTTTGGAGTGTTGTGGGGTCACGTAGCTATGGCAGGATGTAAAAATAAAACACACGTGTCGAATGTGGTGAGAATTGTGTACAGTTCACATCTGGCCGTAGATGCAGGACTCTGACAATGCTGCAAACGTGCAGTAAATAAGTACAATCTGATGACAGTGATACAAAGAACCTTAAGTCTTTCATTGTTACTGCCATTAAAAGTTATTACAGCATCAGATACTGCTAACTTTAGAGTCACAAGGCCAACAAATACATTTTCAGGCGTACTGCACCACACAACATTATTGAAGGACTCATTCACATTCTGTGCCTTCGCATGTAAACACTTGTTTAGTAGTTCAGGATTTGCAAATAGGTTTGATTGCCTCCATTGCTGCCACAGGAAGAGAATGTATATATGTAAATTCATGCAGGGTGCCAGAAAATTCAACTTGCCTATATATACACCAAGTGTTTGGTGGAGGTGGACACAAAGCATGACACGGTTTCCTTCACTGCTAGCACACTTGTTTCCAAGTACTTCAGAAGAAAATGCAGGTCTCACAGATCTGTTACCCGCAAATTTGCGTTTCTTGAAGTTACTTTTATGCCTAGTCATTTTATATACGTATAAAAAGCAATAGAAGTTAGCTTACTACAGAAATAGCCAATAATCACACTACATTCAATGAAAAATAGTATCAGAAACAAAGGATTGATTTGTTTATTCATAATGCCAACTTCTGAGATGCAGCAGTAGGCACAAAACAAAGCAAGTGGGTCAGGTCGTTTGGGGGAAGAGACCAAACGGCGAGGTCACCGGTCTCGTCGGAATAGGGAAGGACGGGGAAGGAAGTCGGCCGTGCCCTTTCGAAGGAACCGTCCCGCCGTTTGCCTGGAGCGATTTAGGGAAATCACGGAAAACCTAAATTGCGACGGCCGGACGCAGGATTGAACAGCCGTCATCCAGAATGCGAGTCCAGTGTACTAACCACTGCACCACCTCGCTCGGTAAACAAAGCGAGTCACAGCTTTCTAGACCGTGTAGGTCCCGAGGTAGGATTGCTCAGCTGTGGCACAGCCGCGAAATTTGACAGTTACACAGGAACATTGAAAATATTATTTGAAGGTCTCGCAATTGTCCGATTTTAATGTATTATATACCAAAATCTTCAGGAAAGTCCAAAGTGCATTACGGAGTAGAAAACCGAAAATGTCAAATATCGACGAATTTCACGTACAGTGTCCCCTTAATGCCTTGAAATAAAATGACTGTTGGTAAACACTAGCACACTACCTTCAGCTGCCTGCTTACAGTGTGAGAGGAATACCTCATCAGATTAGTCGATTATGTACTTCGCCAGTAGACAACATAATATTTTCTCAAATGCAGGAGGTTTTACTCCTCGGTACTTCATTCGAGATCGATTCGCACCTTTCATCAGCGATGCAGTGGTGTATGCTATGTACAAAATATGTGCTAGTTATAACTACCCATTTTAATCTTTTCTAATTTGACATGTACTGACATGATTCTACTTATCTTTATTCTCTCTCTTATTCCCAGGTTCAATCAGAAAATATTCAACACTTCATTTAGTGTAACATTGATTTATTTTCAGAAACACATCACAAATCCAGAACCACTACAGGATTACACAACCAAATGTTCCCTGCCACAAACCTGTATATTCTGGGATGGTTACTAAGGACAGGCCACGGGCCATACCCAAAATCATTTTTTATTTTACAGTCTGTGCCAGATTCACGTGTCTGGTAACATATTAATGTTACGGCACTATCAGCAGAAGACGCACTTTAAGAAAATGAAATGATTTATACTCCACTGTGAAAATTCACTGTCATAAAATATTTACTGAATTGGATAACAGTTCTATCCCGTGTGTTGCAGTTACTGTTCTAATGATCGTGACTTTTTAGTACGACATGTTAATACAACTGCAGTAAAAGAAATTTCTTAATTGCAAGAGGAGTTACATCTCATACGTATGTTATATTGTCCAGTTTTATGTAAGTCTTACGCTCACAATCCCTACTGCCAGTCCACCCAAAGAAAGTAATTATATAGAATCATTACACCTTTATGTTCGTGTGTGTTTGATGGGGCGGGGGGGGGGGGGGGGGTGAGGGGGGGGGAGGTGGTGGCTGGTTGCCAAAACAGTTTCTTTTTTTTACATATCAGTAATATTATATGTCGTCACTTATAACTGTGATGGTCACGAGATTGTCAAGTGTGGTCTGTCGATCAGGGGAGACGAGTTGCCAGACTGACCGAAACGTATTTCTCATTGCACGAGGTCGACGATCGTGTCCAGACGCACCACATCGAGGTGGACGGCTGCTCGTCGCGCGTGCTACACGACGAGCCGTAGGCAAATTCGGTGGCCGAGACACCGGTGTCAGTTCGGTGCAGAAGTCATTAAAACGGAGGCATTTTTCACCGTGGCAGGATCTTCTCACGAAATTTCAGCTACCGACTTTCTCCCCCGTATGCGAAAATATTTTGTCAATGCTGACCTACGTAGAGAGAAACGGTCACAGTAATACGACGAGTGAAACGAAGATACGAGTGTTCGTTTCTTCTGTGCACTGTCCGAGAGCAGAATAATAAACAATTATTGCGAAGGTGGTTTGACGAACTCTCTACCGGGCACTCGACTGATTTGCAGAGTAGCCGTGCAGCTGTAGATGTAGAGGAGTACTTGATATTATTGTAATGGTATTGGTAATAAAATGTGTTTCTAGTCTGTCCGATTTTTATTTGAATTGCCCAGAGATCGTCACTGTGCCGTTTCTCGAGATCTGTACCTGGTAGCATTGAAAGAGGGGACGCTGAAGATCAACAGAAGAGCAGCACATTTCATTACAGCTTCAGTTCAGTATTATGTTTGTAAAAAAAAAAAAATATTGACTGCTATATGAAAAATTCTTTAGTACACAGCTATGAAACTAGAAACCAATACAATCTGCATCTAGAGAGGAAAAATAAAGTTAAAACTCAGAAGAGCTTGTTGTACAATGCCGTTAAATTATATAATAAATTACCCCTAAAAATAAAAGATATTGACACTATTGGACAGTTCAAAACAAAACTAAAATTTTTTTTATTAAATAAAAGTTATTACGCAATAATGGACTATCTGAATTAAAACGTAGTGTAATTAATGTAGCCTGCATTGTAATACATGAGGAAATAATTATAATATGAAATCCAGAGTTGTATAGTACTATAAGAAAATTACAAATTCCATAAGGATATAAAACTAATTTAAGATACCTCAAAAACGTGTGTAAATACTAATTTTATGTGTATAATTGTAGATATATTGTATATGATTTTGCTGACAAAATCCACACAATGTAAATTGTTACATGGATTAATAAAGAAATCAATCAATCAATCAAACCTCTCTGCACACCTGAAGGAAGTTCTTTTTCGAGAGCAAGGGGGTTCATAAAATAAATTCAGCCACAGTGCAGGGTGGCACAGTGGTTAACGTGTCTTCCCGGTGAGCGGGACTGCAGAACCAGGTTCGAATCCCAGCCTCGGTACTAATTATCAGTCGTCGCTTCAGTCTGCACAAAATCGTAGATGTTCGAGGCTCGGAAAGGTGTCTGGAGCCGTATACTTCCGTTAGAGTAAGTTAATAATTTCTTTGAAATTCTGGAAGGTTTGTTTAGAAAACACAAATACCCAGCTAATCTCACCTACAACGTGGACAAAACTAGATTTTCAGTCTTACAAAGTAAAATTCCTCGTTACTGGTCTCGTAGGCAAGAGGCAGGTAGCATCTTTAACATCGGCAGCAAGTGGGTCAGCTTTGACTGTCACTGCCCGTACGAGCACCGGAGGTGATCTCCTTCCTCCTCTCGCAATGTTTTCCTCGCGGAAAACACGAAAGAGTAACTCGCCGAGGTGTTCCTCCGCGTGTTAGCACTCGGTGCCACTCGTCCGGACGGCTTCGGAGTAACGCTTTTACTGGACGGTTCGGGCACCACCGATCCACCAAAGGTATCTGCTCGCACTCGACAGCCCTTCTAGGCAGGAGTGCAGCACAGAGGGTATACGCGGTGACTGTACTCTCGAGCCACGGAGTACCGCACCACTGTCGAGGAGCCACGCTCGAAACAGTCGTCGTGCAGCAGCGTACGGGTCGGCATTACGAGCAGGACAGAGGTCTGCCAGGGGCCACAGCTGCCGACCTCCGGGTGTGACGTGTCGACAGCGATCGCTCGATGCCCCGTTAAATATCGGAGCACCGAGCGACGGCCGACAGTTCCCTTCGGTGCGCCGATTCGTGCGCGGCCTCCAGTTACCGCTAACTCTACGAGCCGCAGTGTTTGTCCGTCATCTCCGATACTTACGGACACTGTAGGCGTGGCCACTTCTGGACTTCACGTAGGTGTCACTCGGAGGTACAGTAACGGGACTTTAATATTTTAGAGGACTCTTAATACTTTCAAACATCTAATTGTGCCGGACATTCACAAGAAGCATCGTCATTCGAGTATTTCTTCGTATATAATAAACATCGTTTTATTACTAATTGTCGGGAATCTTTCCGATTAGAGACAGCCTACGCCACTGTCGTTCGTTCCCGACACCATACCGTTAGCCGGAGAGAAACACGTCGCCACTGCTCGCTTACTACCTCACTGCTCGTACCAAGTGCAGCCTTCGGATCTGATGTCGACATCCGCTCACGTCGCAGCGAGGAAGTGAGACCTCTTTCGAGACACAGTTCGCATCCTCCGACCGTATCGGACACGACGGAACCCGCCGGTCGAGCCCGGGGAAACATTCGGCGTGGTGACATTGCTGTAAATGGCTTCGGAGTGACTAGGATTTGTCCTGTTAACAGGCACGTTTTCGGCACTGACGATTTCGTTGCCTCCTCGTTCGCTCTCGATCCCGAGTATTCACAACAGACACGCGAGAAAGGCCTCTCTGAGGATCCCAAAATTCCCACGGAACTGCACCAACTGTTACAGAGACAGCAAAGAGCACCAATTTCAAACCTGTCCACAGGAGTTCGACAGAGGTAGATATTAAACCCCTTCTTCAGACGTCGACGGATGCAGTACCGAAGCAGTTATTGCCTCTTCGGTGGACGTAAGCTATATTCTTTCTATTTTTCACGACCACCGTCTAAAGCAGAATCCACCGGGGGACGAAATCTGGGAACATCTGCCATACTTATTGGATCAGCTTACAAAAACGCAGCCGGAAGCCGACAGTAAAGGAAAGCCGGGCTTCAAATACGATAAGCGACAGCTCGTTTACAGAAAAGTAAAGACAACGTGCACCGACACTGGATCTGGGAGCACGAGCAAATGAAAAAGGAAACGAGTGTTACAAATTGATGAAAAATCTAAATTAAATGAGAAATTAAAGTTTGTTCTCAAGGACGATTCCAATGAAAGTCATAAATCTTTTCACTCATACGTGTCACCGGGATTGGACTTAGTGTCACGTTCTGTGCCAAATGATAATGATGCAGAGCGTTTCTTTTGTGAAAGAAAGTTTTCATACTACGGGAAAGGAGATCTTCGGATTAGATGTGCGGTTTGTGACGCGGGGCCACCTCGACTGTGCAGAGCTGCGGTTCTTCCCACACTCTATCTGCGTTTGGAGCAGACCAAGGGTGGGGACAGAGGTAGCAAACTACCCTCCACCACACACCGTTAGGAGACTCGCCGAGTGTGAACGTAGATACGGTTTCTGATCAGCGACACAAGAAAGCACTTTCCTGCTGCCGGACAGTTCACCAGATTTTTAGTGACCTGAGATTTTATTACTCTTTGTGCATCAGTGGGCACATCTTTAGTTTGCATGCCATAACAGGACTTCATCTCTCCTCCCCCCCCCCCCCCCCCGCCCCACTCCCTTTATCTTCCAGAAATTAAAGTGGTAAACTAGCATTTGGGAGGCTACTTTATTTTTGTTTATCAATTATAATGTTGCGAACACTATGGCATAAGCATTTAATAATGTCCAAGAAGGAAGACAAATGCTCAGTAGCACATCTCGGTGCTCCACTTGCTGCAAGTAATCGACATACTGCTAAGTTTACAAGTGGCGAATACGTGTGTTATGCAGCCGACACCGTACTCGCAGTCATTAAGCATTGTACCTGAGCATTTAAAATGACTCAATTTCTATCGCTCGCTTCAATGTGGAAAATTCGTCGGAAAATCGCGTGTAGCTCAAATTATTGAATAAACTAAATTTTCACTGCCTTCAGTTAACTCACACACTGTAAACACATTTTACGATGCCGAGCAAATTGTCTGTTGTCGTCGTCGTCACCTTCAGTCTGAAGAACGGCCCAGTGCTGCTCTCCGTGCCGGTCTACCCTCTGCGGTCCCCCGGTGCGCCCTACGTCTACTGGAAACTGCCCAGTACCTCCTCATTAGTTATTCGATGTACACATCTAATCTTCAGCATTTTTCTGCACCACCACATTTCTAAAGCTTCCACACGCTTCTCGTCAGCAGGATGTGACAAACATACGTGGAGTGATACAGATCAGGTCATTGCAGTCAGACTGCAGTTTCCAAACCTTATTCTCTTCTTCCAGAGAGGAGGAAAAATTATTTTTACTCAATATAATAGTGATGCCAAGCTATTATCTTAAAAGGTATAGCTTTGAACGTAGTTAATTCAAAGTGTCAGATAATTTTGTAACCAGAATCTCTGTTTTCCTTTTTTTATCAGAGACCAAAAAGAACACTGAAAGACACTATAATGCTAAAACTTCAATCTCATACGTTTTAACGATCGAGGAATTTCCCGTTTTGTGAGTCCGACGTTCGGCAGCGAGAACGGTACGGTCATTCGCCGCAAACGAGTTTTCCGTGTCTCGAGGCTCTTTTAACTTGCTGCAGACTGACGAGTGTTCAGAGCCTCGCCCCGTCCTACACTCACTCGTTCGGAGCGGTCCCGCGGCTCGTGCCCCCTCGACCTGCCGAGTATCTCCCGAATCCGGAGACGGGAGCCCGACGGTAGCTCCTCTTTCGGTGTCGGAGATACTCTGCACCTCAGTTTGGCGGACTTACTACGAGTCGGAATCGGCGCTTCTGTAACGGAGAAGCTTTTTGCGGATTTTAGTCGCGGAGGGCGAGTTCCGAACGGGGGATGCCTCGGATCTGTTTCTCGCCGCTCCTTTTCGGTCTTTCTGTCTTAAGCACTACACCTGCGAGCGGACAGATTGTGTCGGCTGCCAGTGACTACGCAGTGAGTCTCACGGAGACCCACGTCGACTCAGTTCCTGCGGACCGGAGCAGCGCACCTATCGGCAGAGGAGCCCACGGCGAGGGTAGGTCTGTGGAGAACACAGAGGCGCGTCCGCCCGCGTGGTGTCTGTCAGTTCGGAGTCGGGATTGTTGACGGTGCTCACCTTTTGTCTGGCGTGTATGCAGTGTCGTCTGTCACTCGAGGTACTATCAAATTTTACCTCTCAGTATTCGGAGTGGAGACAGTGATTCTACATATTTTCCAGGTGACGTTCCGTTTACAGAGTTCGGAGCATAGCACTGAACCGGAAATTGGAACGAGCGAGTTGACATTAAAAAAAAAAAAAAACATTACGGTAACCTTGCATTTTAGTCAGGTCACCTACAGAACGAGAGTCAAAAAAATTAATTAATAAAATTTCTGTTGTGCACTTACCACCCTCAACAAGATAACAGTCTTTTATGCACATCACGCCAGTGTTACTTATACATTTTTACTACGATGTCAGTCAAACGAAACTATTTTTTCGTGTGTCCACAGTGCAACCCTCCGACCACTGAAGTCGTGCACTGACAACGTTCATTTACTCGTACTGACCGGACTGTTTTTGTGGGGGTGTAGCTGCTTCACTAACCGCACAAGATAAAAGCAGGACAGGACCCTCTCGAATATTTTTCTTCTTAAATGCCTCAGACAACTTTCGTGACTAAATATGCGAGAGATTCCTATATCTGGTAGAATTTCCGTTAAGAACTCACCGAGTTTACAGTTTCAGTTTCCGCATCGTACAGCTTGTGGCTAGGGTTCCCAAAATCTATTACGACAAACCGAGGTAATTTTGAAAATACTACAGAAAGAAACTCCAGTCAAGTGAGTAAAATCGGGACACGATCAAATTTTCATTTACAACAATGTACTAAGTTACAAGGACGTTCCTGAGCACACGACTTAGGTAACAACATAAGAATCACAAGTTTTGTACCACAGCTGGCGGAGTGGACTCTTACAACGAACTACAATACCTTCATCTGGACAATCAAAAAGTACAGCAACGAACTGGAAATCTACACGGCTGGAAGAATCAGTAATTACTGAAATAAACCGTACTGCTTTGTGATCAGAGATCGACGGTTCCATAGCAAACGGGGCAGCTGCATCCGTGACAGTCTATTTTGTTTTAGTCTGAGAACAAGAAAACTTCTGGCCGAATAGCATTTCCACTGTATCGGGGGTGCAAACACTGGCCGAGTACCGCAGTGTGGTTTGCCAGTTAAACAGCTCACCTTCCTTGTCTGAAACTGTTTTGTCTGCTGAAGTAGTTATGCATTTTTAAGTCTGGGCACATTATTTTGTAAACCAACCTCACGTTTGAATTTGCAGACTGGCAGGTTTCCCCCCCCCCCCCCCCCCCCCCCCCCCCGTTCCAGACTCCATTCAGATGGAAGCGTGCTTCACCTATGAGCCAAATGCAGCCACCACCGAGTCCTCCATCACTAACTGTGAGAGTCCGGTTCACAAAGTCAGCTCTTTCTCACGGATCCTAAATGGAAACGTGTAGGGTCTGACACAGTATTTTGTGTGTGACGGAACGCATCAAACCAGATCTCCTCAGATTTTGCCGAATAATTCCAGAAATCGTACAGGCATCTTCGGAAGTAATTACAATTTAACGGTGGCCGGACATTCCGCACTAGATCCTGTGCTGTGCTGCCTGACTGTTAAGAGTCCGCCAAAGAGCTTACGAATGATTTTTCCACTCGAGTCCTTTTGGAACATTAAATTGTGTTTGAAAATTACAGACTGTTTCCGTAGGACTGTGTTCTGACCTTTGGTATTCAGTGCCGGAAAAACACACTGCTCAACCAAGTGTAAGATTTCAATCTCCTAGCGGAACATTAAGCTTTCTCACATTTCAACAATGGAACTGATCACTATGAACAGCAGTGCACTATTTATAGGCACTACATATTGCAATGACAGTTCCATCTGTTAGCAGCTTTTCAAATCATTTAAAAATTTCTGTATAGAATTCTTACACCCCTCAATTCATCTTAGTTTTTGAGATATTTAATTTTGAAACCGGCAACTCCTTCGATGTACACCCCGTTATTTCCTCTAACGTTAAAGGCTTCCGTCTCCAAAATGTCTCGTTCAATTACTCGTCCTCAATACTCGAATTTGATATTACTCCCACTTTTCCGTATGTAGTTTTCATTACCTCGAGGGTGGCCTTAATGTTTTGTCATAAATTTAGTTTTCGCAAAGGAGAATTGTAAGCCAGCTTTTCCAGATTGCTCTTTCAGCACTTCTATCTGTATAGTAGCTGTTTCCACTGAGCCTGAATGAAACAGCTAGGTTGTCTGAAAACACCAGACAGTCTGTCTCCGTGCTGTCCCTTTGACAACAGTAAGACTTTTGCTTATTTATTTTTCCACTTTTCATTCTCTAGTCTGAGGGGCAGAGCAGGAGAGCAGGCTGTACGAGATCAGACCCATTAAAGAGCACTCGTGTGCATCACTGTGTTAATGGGAAAGGGTTGTGCCTAATAAGACAGGATTTCGTCATCTATATAAAAGGGTGTAGTACTTACGCACAATGAGAAGACTGTGTCAAATGACATATATAAGCACCAATTCACTCGACATATTACAAACACATTACTTTGTGCAACAATACCTACTAAATTCGTGTCGTCCTGCAGTCTTAATTTCCACACTACATGTGACATTTGGCAGCTTCACAGTGAGGCACGAACTGGCATAAAAATTAAATATAAATAAATAAAACGACATTTACAAATGTTTGAAAGCAGGGCAAATTATTTACTTACGACACGATGTAATGGTACTTTGACTTCCGCAAAGTTATAATTTACGATCGCGCACGCAGAAGAGCGCTGCGCCAGCGACCGATTTTATAAATAATTTTGTTCTTTTTTTTTTACTTTCGCGAAGTTTTTTTGTTTTTTAAGAACGAATGGAGGTCTCTCTCTCTTGTCTTGATACGAAAGACGTGTATTTTTCCGCGATGTGTTGAATGTGCTTTTGGTGAAAATTAAAATTACATTACAAAGCGATGTTGTTTCAATAGCTAATGAGGAGAAGATAATAAAAAGGTAACACCACAGTTGGCGTCCTAGTGACAGGACTTGCAATCTTCGGATTTGATACAAGTGCCGTTTGGATTTGATACAAGTGCAGTTTGGATTTGATACAAGTGCAGTTATTATAAATTTTGGACATTTTATCTAACTTTAACCACTTAATAGCATCAGAAAATGAATTTGGACTAAGTCTCATTCATTTCAATTGTAATTTTACGTGCATGAAATTTACAACAATATTGTTTTCCCTGTTATTAATTTGTGTTAATTTTCGTTTTCATGCTGAGGAAATTAATTTGGTAAAAAAAAAAAGGGAAAAGGATAACGTTCCATAAAATAATTTGCACGGACGCGAAAGAAAAATTTTGGATTGAAAACTGTATATTTGACGCTACATTTGCAACATAAGACTGAAAAAAAATTGGTGAGTACAGAAATTTACATTTTTTCCAGTTTCAAGCAGCCATCTGTACTTCCTTTATTCCGATCCATTTATTTCGAAATTATTTTTTCAAATTGTAGTTAAAATTGATTTACTACTATTATTGGAAATGGTAAGTGAAGAGCATATTCACAGTCATTTATTTGTGAGAGGGAAATTTCAGTGCCAATTTAATAATTCAATTTCTAATTAGAAATCATATAGAAATATCCATTTCCATAAGAGAAATTTCAGATTTCAACATATCATATTTTAAAAAAAAATTCTTTTTTCCATTGGAAAGTTTTATTTGCAATTAATTATGAAAATCGCAAGATGGACGCTAGACGCGTAGAAATTGTTTCCGCGGACGAGCTTAGTGAAAGTGACACATTGCAAAACATGTCCGACAGTCAAATGAATATTGAACTTAATAGGAAGGATGTTCAAGACATAATTTTACCGGATCGATTAAGACAACAACCCCTATATTTAAACAGATATACAGGCGAATGGAGAGAGTGCTACGCAACAAAACGTGACATTGACAACGTCAACTTCAGAACCAGACATCAATCAGATACGAAAAAATGACGAAACTAAGACACAGGACTCTGAGGTGCTCAACCAGATTCTGAGGTTACTTGGTGACCAAAACAGAAAATTTGACACTTTAGACAAAAGATTTGACGCTTTAGACGACAATTTAAAACGTGACATTGGGAAATTTGACACTAAATTCGATGAACTGACACGGGACATAAAACAAAATTTTGAAAAACAATCGAGACAAATTGCCGACTTGACAGAAACCACCAGTAGTCTTGGAAGGAAATTTACTGACTTATCAGACAAGGTTACGAGACAAGAAAAGGTATTTGTGGAATTCAGTGACGAGACAAAAACTGCCTTACAATGATGTAATGAGAAATTGTTAACAGTAGTTTTTGAACAACAGAAAACCAGTACCCAAGTTGACGAATTACGACAGTCACACAATTCCGTAAAAACAAACCAAGAACACTTAGACCTGACGATTACAGACCTTTCAGACAGATTAAATGATGTAACATTGGAGCAGAAATCCTTACAGGAAAAGTTAGAAAAGCTTGAAGACAGAGCAGATGTAGCATCTTTAAAGAATGACACAACTCTAGCAGAAAAACTTGTTCATGAATGCAAATTATGTGATGATTATTTAGATGAGAAGTTTGAGACAATGACACAGATCATTTTAGATAAGACAAAGCAACAAGTAAAGGGAGAGACAGATAATATTCAGGAAGAGGTACGTAAACTTAAAGAGAATGTAATACCAAGTTCATCAGTGATACCAAAACCCATAAAGTTTTCTGACGCAGGTGTCACTATCAATTTATCAAAGACAAAATTAGGGAGGAGAGAAATCAAATGCCTTGGTCACATCATATCAACTGAAGGCATTTATCCAGACTCAAGAAAAATTGATGCAATAAAGAATTTTCCATCCCCACAGAATCGTAAACAACTCAAAGCCTTTCTTGGTCTATCTTCATTCTTCAGGAAATTTGTACCCTACCACCTTCTTAACAGTCCACATCTTCCATCTTTACTCGAAAGAAATAATATTTGGAAATGGACAGAGTTCTGTCAGACAGATTTTGAAGCAATTAAGAATGCTTTAGTTAATGCACCGTTGTTATGTCATCCTGACATGACGTCAGACTTTTGCCTAGTAACAGATGCAAGTTCCTATGGGCTCGGAGCATTTTTATTCCAAATTCATGTAGAAGATGAACAAACAGTCATCAAACCTATAAGTTTTGCTAGCCGTACGCTCACTGAATGCGAAAAGTCATATCCAGTGACCGAGCGCGAAACACTTGCCATAGTATGGGCGTTTCGCAAGTTTCGGTACTTTTGGGGAAAACGTACTAAGTTTTATACTGATCATCAAGCTCTTTCTTTCCTGCTATCATGCAAGTTATTACATCCACGTCTTGCACGCTGGTGTGCATCACTACAAGAATATGATTTTGATATTATATATATAAAAGGAGAATCCAACATTATAGCCGATACTCTATCTCGTTTGCCACAAGGCCTACAAGAATTTTCAGATGTGACAGAACAAACATCAGATTTCAAAATTTTACTCATGTATGACGGTACATTTGCACCTTACTACAAAAACATGTGCAGGAAGT
This sequence comes from Schistocerca americana, assembly GCF_021461395.2. Lineage (NCBI taxonomy): Eukaryota > Metazoa > Arthropoda > Insecta > Orthoptera > Acrididae > Schistocerca > Schistocerca americana. The sequence continues at coordinate 205,827,036 of NC_060129.1, read as the reverse complement.
TAGCCATATTGCAGGACAATGATCCCAGGTGGATCCAGATAAAGAATAAATTACGTGCAGGAACAGACCCACATCTTGAAAAATGTTACACGTTACACAAAGAAGTATTATTTCACCTACGAAACCCTGAATCACAGCATTGGTGTGTTTGCTTAGCTGAAGCTCATGTTGTTGATTTTATTTTATTTACACACAGAACTTGGGGACACTATGGTGTAACCAAATGTACAGATAAGATTATACAATATTGCTATTTTCCAAATTTAAGGCGAAGAGTATTGAGTAATATTAGGAAATGCATCATATGTCAGAAAGCCAAATATTCTAATCGCACAAACATGAATGAATTGCACCCAATCATACCTAAGAGGCCATTACAGCTAATTTCTTTAGATATTGCAGGACCCTATCCACAAGCACGTGGAGGAATGAAATACATCCTTGCTGTGTTAGATGTTTTCACAAAGTATTTAAAATTATATGCTTTACGTTGAGTTTCTACCACTGCTATTACCAGACGTCTATTAACAGATTATTTTGTAAGAATAGGAAAACCTGAAGTTATGATCACAGATAATGCAGCATATTTTACCAGTTTAAAATGGAAGACTTTTATTGAAGAACAGAATGTTAAACATATTTTAATTTCAAGATTTCACGCAGCAGGAAACCCGGTAGAAAGAACATTTCGAGAATTTGGACAGTTTATGAGAACACACACACCAGAGAAGCACACAAAATGGGTAGAATACCTAGCACCATTTGAACAAATAGTGAACAATTTAACTCACATTTCTACTGGATACACACCAACTGAATTAATTATGGATAAAACAGAAAGAAATGAATGGACAGACCCTCTACCTAAATTTACAGCAACAACAAATCATGTTAGTTTAGAAGAAAAGGTAAGACAAGCTTACACAACATTATGTGACAAAGCTAAGGAAAGAAAGCAGAAATATGACAGAGGTGTCAGGAAAGCACAAACATTTCAAGTTGATGAGTTAGTTTTACTAAGAACACATCCTAAACCCACAAAACTGAAACATTTAAACAGGAAATGGCAGGTCTTATACTCTGGACCATACCGAATTGCAAATATTCCACACCCTGGCTGTTATTCATTAGAATATCCATTAACACATAAACCCAGAGGTCTACATCCACACAGACATTTGAAAAAATACATACAGTAAAATGTTAGCTACTGAGGAGAAGATAATTAATATGATATACAGTTATGATGAGCCTACATTTAAGTTATACAGATACTTACAATCTAATGAATGCAGGTAAGCCTAGAAAGCAATGTGAACCATCCAATAGCTAATAAGATATTTGGTTATAAGAGGAGTTGCTATTGAGGCATATACACATTAGAGGGGGCATATACACATTAGAGGAGGCAGAGAAGTAAACAGAATTATTTTCTTTAGGAGGCATGTGATAATAGTAATGTTGATATGAGTGATGTGCGTGACTGAATGAGATGAGTGAATGTAATTTTAGTTTAATAAGAGGACAAATAGTAATACAGAGAGAGGTAAATGAAATATAAGATGAGAAAAGGGTATTATAATATTATTATTGTTGAAGTAAAAAAGTAAATGATAATGAATAAGAAAAAATATATATATATATATATATATATAATGCTGAGGAATAAGTATATGTTATTTTGTGAAGAATGAATAATGGATAGGTGAGAATGCTATGAGTAATTGAGAATATGTTGAGAGGGGAGAAACTAGATTTGAACGCTATATCACATGTACTCATGGAATACAGAATGAAAGTAGTGGAAAGAATATTATTTATTGAAAGATTGGTATGCCTGAGATAATAACTTGTGTGATGTCTTATATATTCTTATAACTAAAGGTGAACGTATAGATTTATGTGGAAAGAATTATTTACAGCAGCCACTGTTGGAAATATACCAGAAGACTTAAATCTATAACACTTTAACACTAATCTAATGGGAACTTGTAATGAAATTTTTGGAGTTATGTAGGCTTGACACTTCAGATTGGAAGAATTATTTAAGAGAACATATTTAGCAGTCATCTAATGACATAATTACAGCTCGTCTACTGAACTGAACTAATGCACCATTAAATAGAAAGGAGAATAAGGAGAAAACAAAACGTCAGTCCTCTGTTGTGGCTCATACTCTCATCCCTCCCTTAAAAAAATTTATACATGTTGATGAAATATTGGACATTATATAATTCATTATTATCTGACAGTATGGAGAGACATACACAAATATTTATTTATGAATAGAATTTTACAGGTACCACAAGGTAAATACAGAATGGATATACAGCATGGAACGCAGCAGCAATTATCTAAGAAGATTTATTTATTTATTAAGTAAAACATTTATTTATATTGCTTGATACTCATGAAAGGAAGGAGATGAACTACACAAACTTTATAGGAACATGATTGACTTGAACTATCCTAAGATATTTAGAGGGGCACCACTCTTAGAAACGGTAATAGAGGGCTACCACTCTTAGAAACAGCAATAGTGGGGACACCACACTCAGAAACGGTATTAGGTATAGGAACTTTTACGTTATATTAAGTTAACATGTATTTTATTTATCATATTTTATTTTGTGTAGTCCACTGTAGGGGATGACTTTACTAGTATTTATGAAGTAGTCAGCAACCATCCCATGAACCTATCCTCCTACAGAGGGCTGTCTTGAAGCTTGAAATATGTGTAAATTTTATTCCAGGAGGCAAGATGAATTTTAAGTTGAATATTCTAGTGAGTTGCCACAATTATCTTCAAATGTTGCAAGTGTAACAAAAAAAAAAAAAAAAAAAAAAAATGTATATTTCAATCTGAATGTAATGTAATTCACATGTCAGCACAATGATATTGAATGTAACGTAAAAAAAATTGACTATATTTTTCATTTAATTCTGTGTATGTACTATATGACAACGATGTATCTCATGTAATGATAAGTTGTAAATATTTGTATATTTATGTACTTACTGTAACAAGAAATGTATTTTAAGGAGATGTTAATGAGCTGCAAAGGACTTGTGCATGTAGCACATGATTCATATAAATGGAACTGAAAATGCAAAGAAGAAACCAACATGATGGAACACTGGTCAAGCAATATTTACGTAGTGTCAATATGCTTTGAAGTGTATGGTGTTGTGGAAGCCGGCAGGTCTTCAGGTTGGTGTAAAGGACAAGCTCATCACCTGTCGTAGGCAGTGAGGTGTTTCCTGTGCACTCACTGACCATTTATACCCCGGTAGACGCCACCAAAATTCGACTGCTGGAGATCACAATTTCGTGTTGACACATTGAACAAACTTTGGATTTTCTTCAAGTCACACGCAAGAGATCCAGGCAGTACACACACACTCAGAATCCGATACTACGTTTAAAGACATTGGAGCAATATAATAGAAACATTTATTGTTCAAATTAATTCCATTGTAAACAAGAATCATGTGAACTGAATTCAAACGCTGTGCTAAGCAACGATAATACGCTGCAATTCAAAGACATTAATGTTACGACTCCTAAAGAAGATACACACCAAAAAGACTGTATACAAAGACTGATATGCAAAGAGCATTGTGCTCAGAAATATTTTTTTTGTAATATGTAAATTTCTTATTTTCTCATATATGTATGTATCTATGTAAATTTTCTATACTGCCACGCTCGCTTGCGGAGCGTGTCAGTAGAGGAGGCATTGTAATGGTACTTTGACTTCCGCAAAGTTATAATTTACGATCGCGCACGCAGAAGAGCGCTGCGCCAGCGACCGATTTTATAAATAATTTTGTTCTTTTTTTTTTTACTTTCGCGAAGTTTTTTTGTTTTTTAAGAACGAATGGAGGTCTCTCTCTCTTGTCTTGATACGAAAGACGTGTATTTTTCCGCGATGTGTTGAATGTGCTTTTGGTGAAAATTAAAATTACATTACAAAGCGATGTTGTTTCAATAGCTAATGAGGAGAAGATAATAAAAAGGTAACACCACAACGAGAATGGCAGAACAGCTGAGATCACGATTGTGAATAAATACATTTTAACAACAAGCCAGATGTAAACTTATTTCTAAAATACTGCAGGATTGTGGCAGCAAGTGAACAGAAAATTTATAATGTCTGGGTGTCCTCCCTGTCCGTGGCTCAATTTTGTACCACAGTCAAAATCCTCTCCTCGTCCTTAACGAGTAAGAAAAAGACTCAAAATAATTTACTATTTATTTGACAGTGACATTTCCTCATTACAAATATAAGAAATATTACAACACCAAATCACTAGTACTGAAACCAAATACGTATCTAACTGACATGTGACAATATACATAAACAAGCATACCACTACATCAGGTCACTGTCAAAATCTGTTCATGACAAATTACGTTCACGACGGCAACTCTTACGAACTTCCGGCGAAATAGATATTACAGTCCGTCAGACTCTAGGACTGACACTGCTTTTCTCGGAGAAGGGAGTGCAATGCCGTAATTCGTCAGATCCGCACAACAAACGAAATAACGCAAGGGAAGTCGTGACCTCACTGTTCTGAAAGAAAGCATCCTATAAGGTAATACGATTAGCTGAAAAATCAAAAACAAAAGGCACTTTACTAAAGACGAGGATATGAGAATTTGCTCTTCCTAAAATACGTTTGGAGCCACTAGAACAATCTCTCAAATAATAGTTGTGGAGAAACTGAGGCAGCAGGAACGCTACTCGTGACCGACCCCTGCAACAGGAGTCTGGCTGCAAAAGGGAGACACAGAAATAAAGAAACAGTACTAGCACACTCTTCTCTCACACACAACCTTTTATTGCAGCTCTTAACAAAAATATTGACACACAACGGACAGGAAACCTCATTTTCTACAATATACAGACAATCCACTCGTGCCGTACCTGTTAAGAATGCATCAGCCAATAAACACACTGCACGCTACGAGCCACCCTAACGACGTGTCCGTTCGGGAATATTACAGATAAATTCCGACACTGACATTCGAGAATCGACGTCCCCGTCAGTTCCGGATCGAGACACACAAATATACTTCACCGTCAACAGCCGCTCACACCCTCCTCCGAGACAGCTCCCCGTAGAGTTTACTAGTGGACTTTGCCCGTTCGCCAACCTGAAGATAAGAAGATAACGAAAACAAAATTGAATTAACACAGTACGGCACAGTGGTGAAAGCTCAATGCTTATATTCGAGAGAATTGTCAATTGTACAAACTAGAAGTATAAGAGGGAACAATATATGACCAATAAAAGACAAAGAAGCCTGCAAATTAAAAAGCGGCGATTAAATACAGTGACGAGCCCCGGCATTACGACGACCGCCGCCCGCCACAACTCCGAGTGTCGACCGGCGGTGTCGCGAGCTCGAGTCGTGGTGAGGAGAGCGTGTAGGCAGAGCCGAGAATAGTGGGGTAGTGTTACAGCAACGACACGGACCGTAAGTGTGGAAATCCGCGACACGAGCGACTTCGACAAACGGCAGGCCGCGTCGGAACGAGTGTGTCCGAGACGGTGAAGCCGGTCAGTCGCGTGCTTCTCGTGCGACACGCACATAATGTCACGAGACGTCCGGATCGGAAACTCGCACGTCCGGTAAAGCGGGACCGGAGGTGATCTGTGGCAAATGTGGTGACGAGAGTGCAATACTGACACGGGCACAAACGTTTCAGACCGCAAAGTCGGCACACCTTACCGATCGCGGAGACCAGCGGCACGTAACACCACGCGTTCCCACTCGGCCCAGTGACGTCACCAATTAGGTCTGCCGCGGGCACCGGACCGTCGATATCGCGCCGTCGACCGGTGAAGACGTATCGCCCGATCGAACGAATGACGCTTCTCGCCGCACCGCGTCGACAGTCGCATCCACCTGTGCCGTCATCCGGGGAAACGGCACTGTGCCACGGGTTCGGTATTATTCTACGTGGGTCGTCCGCCAGAGTTTGCACGGGACCTGCGCCAGTAATCGACGGCACTGTAACAGCTGCGGCCTTCGTGGACACTGCTGCGGGCCGCCCGGCACTGTTTCGCCCTCGACGCCTTCCCCGACGGCAGTGGTATCTTCCGGCACGGTGACAGCCCGTGTCGCGAGGCCGGACAGAGCGAGTGTTTCGAGGAGCACGGCAGTGGGCTCGCACCATTGCGGGACGTGTACTTCAGTCCGGTGACCGTGTAGTCAAGTTTTCTGAGACTACAGTTTTAAGTGCTACCACTAACTATTATCCACGACTGTATAGGGAGGCTATCGAAATTTATAAACGTGAAGATAATTTTAATAGAAAAGAAGAGGTCTAGAAATTAAGCGAGATATGGACAGTGGCGTTACAGAATCGATAAGTGATTTTTATCCATGACGGACTATTATCGATAGTTACATTTTATCTTTGACTAGTTTTCTCTCTGCTACTATGTGCAAGCTAGACCACGCCCACTTTCCTCCGTATTTAGGCCGCTCTCCGGCGCCCGACTCGTCAGCCGGCAGGACTCGGCAGGACCAGCTATACCTCTGAAGATGTCCGACGTAGTATCGGACGAAACGTTAGGAATAGAAGAATTCCACGGACCACGGCCATATAACCCGGAAGAATTATCAACTACAGTACCATCCGGTCGCGAAAGCCTTCATTGTACGACCCGAATTGAGCCCGACGGAGCACACCTAGGAGCCTATTGCGCACCAGCTCTGCACAGACAAAACGCCTTCTCGTAAATTACGAGAGCTGTGACACTGCTACTACACGGCTCTGGAAATGTAGCACGGACTCGTGGAACCACTGCTGCACAGCATTCCGACAACGGATCAGAATGCCAACAGGCGGGCGATCGTAGTATTACAGCTTACTGGTGCAGGGGACAGAACAGGAAATTTAATTCTGAAGCACACACACAGCTAATGTCACAATCGAAAGTAATACGAAATACGGATCACCTGTGATCAGAAACTGAATTCGGAGTGAATACTGTAACTGTTTACTACCTATAATGCTCCCCACAACTCTGCATATATTGGGCTTCACAAACACTCATCTCGACTAACACCTTCCGACATAATCTGAATCTTGGGCTACACTACAGATCAGTATGCCAGAAGAACCTACACCCCAAACAAAATTTTCTTCTTGCTGCCTTCAGCCTGAAGATTCGCATGCTACGGCTCTCCACCCTACTCTACCCTGTGCGAGCCCCTCTCCACCTCTTGCTGCCGACACCCACTAGGAACTGCTTACTGTAGCCTAGCCTCGCCTACATCTATAATTTATATCTCCACACACCCACTCTCTCTCTCTCTCTCTCTCTCTCTCTCTCTCTCTCTCTTCCCCCCACCTCGCCTCTCCCTGAAATACCAAAGTTATACTTGATGCCTGAAGATTCTTCCTATCACCTGATCCGTTCTTTTGGTCATGCCTAAACATCTTTTCTCTCCGAATCGATTCAGTACCTCTCCTCGCTGGTTACTCAGTCTACCCGTCTAAGCTTCAGCATTCTCCTGTAGCACCACATTTCAGAAGCTTGTCTGAACTGCTTATTGTGTATGTTTCACTTCTGTACAAGGCAACACCGTATTATCTGTTAAAAAAATCTCTTTTTCAGCAATTCTTTACTTGTCATAGCCAGTCTGCATTTTATATCCTCTCTGCTTAGGCAATCATCAGTTATTTTGCTGTCCAAACAACAATTCTCATTCATTGGTTGCTTGTTGAGCCTTACCAGATTAGGCCCTCTCTTGCATATGACCAGCAACAACGGATTCAAGAAATATTACATAAGAAGAAACAACAACAATATTAATAATTTGCCTGGTGATAATAACAGAGGATGAGCAGACTGCAGTCAAACAGCTACAAATACTCAAAGAATGTGAAGAATAGGTAGGTTTACAACTTTCATTTGACAAAATTGAACTCTTTTGTTCAAAAACATATTACAAGCTCGAAAACAAAATATGGTAAAATTAACAGGGTCCCACATGTTAAACACCTTGGAGAATTCATTGAACCGACAGGTACTGAAAAAATCTCGTAGCATCATCGTCTCCAAAAAATTAATAAAGGATTAGGTTGTTGTTGCTGTTGTTGTGGTCTTCAGTCCTCAGACTGGTTTGATGCAGCTCTCCATGCTACCCTATCCTGTGCGAGCTTCTTCATCTCCCAGTACTTACTGCAACCTACATCCTTCTGAATCTGCTTAGTGTATTCATCTCTTGGTCTCCCTCTTCGATTTTTACCCAACATGCTGCCCTCCAGTACTAAATTGGTGATCCCTTGATGTCTCAGAACATGTCCTACCAACCGATCCCCAATTCTATTCAATACCTCCTCATTAGTTATTTGATCTACCCATCTAATCTTCAGCATTCTTCTGTAGCACCACATTTCGAAAGCTTCTATTCTCTTCTTGTCCAAACTATTTATCGCCCATGTTTCACCTCCATACATGGCTACACTACATACAAATACTTTCAGAAACTACTTCCTGACACTTAAATCTATACTCTATGTTAACAAATTTCTCTTCTTGAGAAACGCTTTCCTTGCCGTTGCCAGTCTACATTTTATATCCTCTCTACTTCGACCATCATCAGTTATTTTGCTCCCCAAATAGCAAAACTCTTTTACTACTTTAAGTGTCTCATATTCTAATCTAATTCCCGTAGCATCACCCGACTTAATTCGACTACATTCCATTATTCTCGTTTTGCTTTTGTTGATGTTCATCTTATATCCTCCCTTCAAGACGCTGTCCATTCCGTTCGACTGCTCTTCCAAGTCCTTTGCTGTCTCTGACACAATTACAATGTCATCGGCGAACCTCAGAGTTTTTATTTCTTCTCCATGGATTTTTATACCTATTCCGAATTTTTCTTTTGTTTACTTTACTGCTTGCTCAATATACAGATTGAATAACATCGGGGAGAGGCTACAACCCTGTCTTACTCCCTTCCCAACCACTGCTTCCCTTTCATGTCCCTCGACTCTTACAACTGCCATCTGGTTTCAGTACAAACTGTAAATAGCCTTTCGCTCCCTGTATTTTACCCCTGCCACCTTCAGAAATTGGAAGAGAGTATTCCAGTCAACATTGTCAATAGCTTTCTCTAAGTCTACAAATGCTGGAAACGTAGGTTTGCCTTTCCTTAATCTTTCTTCTAAGATAAGTCTTAAGGTCAGTATTGCTCACGTGTTCCAATATTTCTACGGAATCCAAACTGATCTTCCCCGATGTGAGCTTCTACCAGTTTTTCCATTCGTCTGTAAAGAATTCGTGTTAGTATTTTGCAGCAGTGACTTATTAAACTGATAGTTCGGTAATTTACACATCTGTCAACACCCAATTTCTTTGGGATTGGAATTATTATATTCTTCTTGAAGTCTGAGGGTATTTCGCCTGTCTCGCACATCTTGCTCACCAGATGGTAGAGTTTTGATAGGACTGGCTCTCCCAAGGCCGTCAGTAGTTCCAATGGAATGTTGTCTACTCCCAGGGCATTGTTTCGACTCAGGTCTTTCAGTGCTCTGTCAAACTCTTCACGCAGTATCTTATCTCCCATTTCATCTTCATCTACATCCTCTTCCATTTCCATAATATTGTCCTCGAGTACATCACCCTTGTATAGATGCTCTATATACTCCTTCCACCTTTCTGCTTTCCCTTCTTTGCTTAGAACTGGGTTTCCATCTGAGCTTTTGATATTCATACAAGTGGCTCTCTTTTCTCCAAAGGTCTCTTTAATTTTCCTGTAGGCAGTATCTATCTTACCCCTAGTGAGACAAGCCTCTACATCCTTACATTTGTCCTCTAGCCATCCCTGCTTAGCCATTTTGCACTTCCTGTCGATCTCATTTTTGAGACATTTGTATTCCTTTTTGCCTGCCTCATTTAGTGCGTTTTTATATTTTCTCCTTTCATCATTTAAATTCAATATTTCTTCTGTTACCCAAGTTTTCTACTAGCCCTCGTTTTTTTACCTATTTGATCGTCTGCTGCCTTCACTACTTCATCTCTCAGAGCTACCCATTCTTCTTCTACTGTATTTCTTTCCCCCATTCCCGTCAATTGTTCCCTTATGCTCTCCCTGAAACTCTCTACAACCTCTGGTTCTTTCAGTTTATCCAGGTCCCATCTCCTTAGATTCCCACCTTTTTGCAGTTTCTTCAGTTTTAATCTACAGGTCATAACCAATAGATTGTGGTCAGAATCCACATCTGCCCCTGGAAATGTCTTACAATTTAAAACCTGGTTCCTAAATCTCTGTCTTACTATTATGTAATCTATCTGATACCTTTTAGTATCTCCAGGATTCTTCCAGGTATACAACCTTCTTTTATGATTCTTGAACCAAGTGTTAGCTATGATTAAGTTATGCTCTGTGCAAAATTCTACAAGGCGGCTTCCTCTTTCATTTCTTCCCCCCAACCCATATTCACCTACTATGTTGCCTTCTTTCCCTTTTCCTACTGACGAGTTCCAGTCACCCATGACTATTAAATTTTCATCTCCCTTCACTACCTGAATAATTTCTTTTATCTCGTCATACATTTCATCAATTTCTTCATCATCTGCAGAGCTAGTTGGCGTATAAACTTTTACTACTGTAGTAGGCATGGGCTTTTTGTCTATCTTTGCCACAATAATGCGTTCACTATGCTGTTTGTAGTAGCTAACCCGCACTCCTATTTTTTTATTCATTATTAAACCTACTCCTGCATTACCCCTATTTGATTCTGTATTTATAACCCTGTAATCACCTGACCAAAAGTCTTGTTCCTCCTGCCACCGAACTTCACTAATTCCCACTATACCTAACTTAACTTTAACCTATCCATTTCCCTTTTTAAATTTTCTAACCTACCTGCCCGATTAAGTGATCTGACACTCCACGCTCCGATCCGTAGAACGCCAGTTTTCTTTCTCCTGATAACGACATCCTCTTGAGTATTCCCCGCCCGGAGATCCGAATGGGGGACTATTTTACCTCTGGAATATTTTACCCAAGAGGACGCCATCATCATTTAATCATACAGTAAAGCTGCATGTCTTCGGGAAAAATTACAGCTGTAGTTACCCCTTGCTTTCAGCCGTTCGCAGTACCAGCACAGCAAGGCCGTTTTGGTTATTGTTACAAGGCCAGATCAGTCAATCATCCAGACTGTTGCCCTTGCAACTACTGAAATGGCTGCTGCCCCTCTTCAGGAACCACACGTTTGTCTGGCCTCTCAACAGACACCCCTCCGTTGTGGTTGCACCTACGGTACGGCCATCTGTATCGCTGAGGCACGCAAGCCTCCCCCCCAACGGCAAGGTCCATGGTTCACGGGGGGTTTTACCCCTGACAAATTCTGAGATCTCAATGGTAAGTAAAGACCTAAGTTGACAAAAAGTTTAAGGACTTCTGTATTTCTCCTGCAAATATCTTAAGTACTAACATCAAAATCTTTTGTAATGAACTACTTTTAGATGCAGAAAGCAAGCCAAATGGTATGTGTGTTTCATTAAGACCACTTATTTTATTTCAATGACATGAAATACATTTGGTGAGAAAAATAGACATTTCCTTGGAATTGCAAAATAGATTTAAAATACCTTCACTGATTTCAGAAAGAACCTCACGTGTCTAAAGAAGTGTATAACATGGGGAAGAGTTGTGTAAACCAACAATTGTCAGTTATTACACACTGTTATGTTTATTATTTTACAGGGATTGTGCGATTTTTTCGAGAAATAAATGAGTAAATAGCATACAAACTTCCAGTGACTGCCACATTTTCTTTTTCTTACCATCCATATTTTCTAATATTTAAACTACTTTTGAGGTGCCAAAATGTACTATAATAAATAAAATATCTACGAAACACTGCACTGTACAATGCACTCGGGGTGAGAGCGCCTCAATTCCCGAACTCCATCGCCCACGGCCTCCGGCCTGCCGAGGAGCACCGCAGTTCTACATCCACGGATGAACCACGAAAATCCACCACATTATGCCACACACGAACAGACCCAGCCTGTGCGTAGTCCGGTGAGACCAGATCCGACAGCCAGGGCTCGCACATTACGGGGAAACGGTGGGCTTCAGAGCGGCAGCCCCGATCCGTTAGAGATACCCGCCGAAACGTCCTGCAGTTTTGGCCCGTTGTCAAAGTCCACTCGTGTGGCCAACTATTCACACGTCACAGAGACCGTGTCGAAGTGAGACTGCAGTGGTCAACCCGTGCTGCAGAACTTGCACAAATACTCAGAATCAGTACTAATGAGGATAGGGGGAACTCACCGTAAAGACGACTGCTGAGCCGCTTACAGTCACGTAGAAAAGACAACCACACCCTCTCAATTAAATTTTTAACCATATACTTTTTCAGAAACGAGAGCGCACACACATTCAGACAATCACTCAGACAACTCGTCCACACACATCCATCTTACATGGCCACTGAATCGACAATCTGAAAATCAGATTGAAACGAAGCCCTCCTCATACTTCCCTGCCTCTCATTGGCAGCTGCTAGGCTAGTGGCAACAAGTGGTGCCATCACTGATTGCAAGCCAAAGGGAAGAGACTGTAAGGAGGGAAGAAGCTGTAAGGAGGGAAGAAGCTGTAAGGAGGGAAGAAGCTGTAAGGAGGGAAGAAGCTGTAAGGAGGGAAGAAGCTGTAAGGAGGGAAGAAGCTGTAAGGAGGGAAGAAGCTGTAAGGAGGGAAGAAGCTGTAAGGAGGGAAGAAGCTGTAAGGAGGGAAGAAGCTGTAAGGAGGGAAGAAGCTGTAAGGAGGGAAGAAGCTGTAAGGAGGGAAGAAGCTGTAAGGAGGGAAGAAGCTGTAAGGAGGGAAGAAGCTGTAAGGAGGGAAGAAGCTGTAAGGAGGGAAGAAGCTGTAAGGAGGGAAGAAGCTGTAAGGAGGGAAGAAGCTGTAAGGAGGGAAGAAGCTGTAAGGAGGGAAGAAGCTGTAAGGAGGGAAGAAGCTGTAAGGAGGGAAGAAGCTGTAAGGAGGGAAGAAGCTGTAAGGAGGGAAGAAGCTGTAAGGAGGGAAGAAGCTGTAAGGAGGGAAGAAGCTGTAAGGAGGGAAGAAGCTGTAAGGAGGGAAGAAGCTGTAAGGAGGGAAGAAGCTGTAAGGAGGGAAGAAGCTGTAAGGAGGGAAGAAGCTGTAACGAGGGAAGAAGCTGTAAGGAGGGAAGAAGCTGTAAGGAGGGAAGAAGCTGTAAGGAGGGAAGAAGCTGTAAGGAGGGAAGAAGCTGTAAGGAGGGAAGAAGCTGTAAGGAGGGAAGAAGCTGTAAGGAGGGAAGAAGCTGTAAGGAGGGAAGAAGCTGTAAGAATGAGGGAGAAGGCAAGTGGCACCCAGGCAGTGACAGTGCACGATATCTCAGTACACAAATCATTTCATCTACTGAGACAAAAACTAAATTTTCCCATGTTTTTTTTTCCTCTTCTCAAATTTCACTGATTTTCCTGACATTTGAAATTCCCCGATTTCTAGAACTTGTGGTAACCCTGTTCATAATCCCAAACAGTGGAATCTTTATGGATGACAATGCGTCATTGTTCTGGACAATACGAGAAACTAATTTGACCATTCAGACTGTCCAGTATGAATTCCATCAGACATTTATGGAATCTATTCGAGAGGTCAGTTCGCGCACAATTCTGCAACGACAACACTTTCCGAGTTGCTGCACTGTGCTCGGCAAAAGGTCCGACACGATATTAAGAGGTGTCCCACGAACAGCCTCCGTATATGCTTTCACTATTGTTACATCTCCGAAGGTTTTCCATCTTGGTGAATTACACAAACCACACGTGGATGAATTCCATTTATAATACAATTTACATTACAAATAACTGCACAATACAAGTAAATTGTATTACATATTAGACAAGTCCCTGTAGAGTATTTTGATTCCTGTCAAACACACACAGCTCAACAACAAACTATATAACATACTTGAGATGTCTACAAAGCTGTACTCCTAACAGGTACTGGAGAGGAGAATACTGTACCTCGCCTCACACAAACTAGTCGGTAGTAAAACTTAACATCCGGTCTGTCAATCTTGAATAACACAACTCAGAATGGAATGAAATTTTAACAGTTACAGGTAACTTTTATCAGATTGAACAGATATATCCCAAATATTATAAAAGGAGCCATATTCTCAACCAGCAAGCACATGAATTGTTCTAACAAAGTGAACATAAAGTCAATAAAATGTCCACTTGTACCTTGGACCCACTAAAACCTCTCAGTACTCGCGTAACTGAAGTGATGCAATGTACTACAGTAGACCGTGACAAATTGTATTTGTATAGACCAGTAGCAAACAGGGAGATGTGAAGAAACATTGCCTGCAGAAAGTGGGAATGACTTCCACAAACAGCCAGTAGCCTGCACCAGGGACTACCTGGTTTGTGTTTACGGTACACAGTGGATAGCTGAATAACACAGGGGGTACTGAATTTAATTCACGAAAGGAAAAACACAGAAGTAAAGCAAATGAAAGGGAAAAAAAGACAGAAAATGCAAAACAACTAAGAAGGAATGGCTAGAGGACAGATGCAATTGTGTAGAAACATGCTTGTCTAGGGAAATGATAAATTCCACCTACAGAAATCTGGAAGATCCCAAAAATTGCAAAATTGAGAAAATAGAAGCATCTGTATAAATATTAACAGCTCAGACAGCAAATTATTACCAGTCAAAGAGGGGAAGACTGGACAGTGCAGGGCATATATACACAGTTTATGTCAGGAGACAAAACTACAAGATAATACTGTTAACCCGATAGAGGAAGTAGGTAAGCATGAAGGAGGAACCTTGATACTTCAATAATTTCACAGAGCACTGGAAGACCTAAGATGAAGTAAGTGCACAGGAGTAGATCACGTCCCCTCTGAATTATTGGCAGCCTTAGGAAAGCCAGTGAGAGATAGCAAACTGGCACAAAAATGGTTCAAATGGCTTTGAGCACTATGGGACTTAACTTCTGACGTCATCAGTCCCCTAGACTTAGAACTACTTAAACCTATCTAACCTAAGGACATCGCACACATCCGTGCCCGAGGCAGGATTCGAACCTGCGACCGTAGCAACAGCGCGGTTTCGGACTGAAGCGCCTAGAACTGCTCGGCCACAGCGGCCGGCTAGCAAGCTGGAACAATTCCATCTGTTATGACTTCAGCTCCTGAGAATATCTGGGTTTTTCCCCCTTTGTGTATTTCTCAAATTTTGTACTTTCTCTAAATAGTATACATGTGCAAGGTGTTCAGATTCTCCAAAACATCAAATCATTTACCTCTTAGATTCATTGTTCAAAATATTATTTACAATGTGCTTATTCTAATACTGGTCATAGCTTTACTGAGACCTCAGTTAAACAGATGAAAATTCTAATACGTAACATAAGAAAAACAAACTAACGTATTCCTGGGCACAGTGATAACATTAGGTATAAGGACTAGTGGTTCAACTTCTAAATAATGTTTTCCACATTCTGATAGACTCGTTAATTCACAAGATATTCTATCTCAGAAATAGCTGCATCTTCACTTGCAGACATTGCCTCGGGGCTTATAAAACTCCAACCTCTGTCGTCATTTCTTTAGGCCAGAATTTTATGCACCAGATCACATACTTCATTAATTGATACAGTAAGATCCTTAAACTGCCATATTTTTCATAATTTAAACTGCTGTCAGTTGTTATAGCCCATTGTTTTCTTCAATCTAAAGATTGGTTTGATGCAGCTCTCCATGCTACTCTATCCCGTGCAAGCCTCCCCATCTCTGAGTAATTACTACATTCTACATTATTCTCAATCTGCTTAATGTATTTGTCACTTTGTCTCCCTCTACAATTTTTACCCTCCATGCTTCCCTTCAGTACTAAATTGGTGATCCCTTGATGCCTCAGAATGTTCTACCAACTTATCCCTTCTTCTAGTCAATTTGTGCCACAAATTCCTCTTCTCCCCAATTCTATTCAGTACCTCCTCATTAGTTATGTGATCTAATCTTCAACATTCTTCTGTAGCATAACATTTCGAAAGCTGCTTTCTCTTCTTGTCTAAACTGTTTATCGTCAATGTTTCACATCCATACATGGCTACAGTCCATACAAGTACTTTCAGAGAGCACTTCCTGACAAATCTAAACTCGTTAACAAATTTTGATTCTTCAGAAACGCTTTTCTTGCTATCACCAGTCAACATTTTAAATCCTCTCTACTTCAAACATCAGTTATTTTACTGCCCAAATCATTTCCTAATCTAATTCCCTCAGCATCACCTGATTTAATTGAACTACATTCCATTATCCTCATTTTGCTTTCAAGCCTCTGTCCATTCCATTCAACTGCTCTTCCAAGTCCTTTGCTGTCCCTGACAGAATTACAATATCATTGGCAAACCTCAAGGTTTTTATTTCTTTCCCTGGATTTTCATTCCTACTCCAATTTTTTTGTTCCTTTACTGCTTTTCTAATGTACAGATTGAATAACATTGGGGATAGGCTACAAGCCTGTCTGACTCCCTTCTCAACCACTGCTTCCCTTTCATACCTTTTGCTCCTTGTATTTTACCCTAGCCACCTTCAGAATTTTAAAGAGAGTATTCCAGTCAGCATTGCCAAAAGCTTCCTCTAAGTCTGCAAATGCCATAGACATAGGTTTGCCTTCCCTTAACCTAGCTTCTACAGTAAGTTGTGGGGTCAGTATTGCGTCACATGTTCCTACATTTCTACGGAATCCAAACTGATCTTCCCAGGGTCAGCGTCTACCAGTTTTTCCATTTGTCTGTAAATAATTCATATTAGTATTTTTCAACTGTGACTTATTAAACTGATAATTCATTACTTTTCACACCTTTCAGCACCTGCTTTCTTTAGAATTTGAATTATTATAGTTTTCTTGAAGTCTGAGGGTATTTTGTCTGTCTCGTACATCTTGCCCACCACATGGAAGAGTTTGGTCATGGTTGGCTCTCCCAAGGCTATCAATAGTTCTAACAGAATTTTGTCTCCTCCCCGTGCCCAGGGAACAATGGCTGTATAAATGACTGTGTGTGCTGCAATTAGATGTCTTCACTGTCCCCACAGCACGGATATGCAGGGCCTGAGGAATCTGTATTCTCATTTCAGGACTGGTTAATTAAGCACTGTTTCCAAAGTTAGTCATTTTTCTACTACTGCGGTGTTTAGATTTTAATATCCCTGAAAATTTAGGACAAAAATTACTTGAACTTTTCGGGTCTATGTGCGTTTTACTGAACAAAGTCACTTCAGCATTAGAGCACAAAACAATTCCTCTTGCATAGACACAAAATACTATAATTTTGTGCTTTCTTCCAAAAGCTGAAAAACATTAAAGAAGTTTAGACCTTCAAATATTTTTAGAAAACTATTAAGAAAACGTAGAGTTTCTCTGTGTAGCAGACCACTAGTTCACAGATGAAGTTGCCTACTTTTCCATTCCAGGCTGCCGCTGTGTTAATTATTTCTGCTGAACTACCAAAAAGGGAGGTGGGTGGCTAATAACGGAAGATTTACACCTCAAAGTATCTCAATATTTTTCTATGTGGTGACTTAGCAGATTTTTTTTGGTGTCCTTAAATGGGCAGAAACTGAGCACTAAGCAACAAAAATAACTGCTACTAGTTCCGCTGCTATCAGCAGATTTTCATAATCGTTAGATATTTAATGTAATTGTGTCAAACAACAATATGTGGACACACATACTAGTATGTATAAAAAAAAAATTATGCATCAGTAGGCAACAGGACCAATATTGCAGCTTTCACACAGTCACCCCATAACACTGTTTACAGTGCCTGGGTTGTTGACAGTAAAGCCGGATTCACATGCAACACAAGTGTTGAGACAGCTAGTGACATATTGGACTTGCAAGTGGAAACTCCCACTTTGTGGTGTAACTTTTCTTGTGCCACAAAAATTTCAACTTGGTTGTACATTGTTACCCCAACTTCCTTCTATCACTGGTCCCTGGAGGCTGTACTTCGAAACACAAGCTTTGTCACAGTTTGCATGGAACCATTATGAAGTACTTCATTTGACTTCAATGTTTTCCCATTTTATTACTGAAAAAAATGTTAGAGAACAGTGGCCAGTAGGTACACTTTCACAGCTTCTGGAACAAGAACAGCAGCACAGAAGAGAGAGAGAGAGAGAGAGAGAGAGAGAGAGAGAGAGAGAGAGAGAGAGTGTGAGTGAGTGAGTGAGTGAGTGTGTGTGTGTGTGTGTGTGTGTGTGTGTGTGTGCAGGGGAGGGGGGGGGGGGCACATCTGCAATATTCGCAAACCACTAACGTAGGCCTATCCCACAATCTTCAAAGATGTTGGGTGGATAAATAAAGTTAATTTGTAGCAAAAAAAGTGAGCCATTAAATTGAGACGAGCCACTGGCTAAGTTGTGGATTATTTGTGTGAAATAGCTGCTGTAACACTAAAGATTAATTACTTGAAATGCTCACATCAACAATGAATTAACAAATGAATTAAGATCCTAAATTCTTGGAAGAGTGCCATGTCTGCAGATATTTACATGCCAGATGTTCATTATGTTGCCACAGCAGACGGCATTCTAATTTTCGAGCATTACTTTCATAAAAAATGTGTCTGGGGCTCCTGACTTATTTCTGAATGAAATTATTTCTGGATCCAACATTTGGGTTTGTCTTCGATGTATTTACCATAAATTGTCACAATTATAATGTCATGACATGCACTGTAAGTTTAATATCAATCCATACGATTTCAGTTGGCAACAGTGTAATATTTTGAATCGGGTTTACATATTCACAGCATCAATGCAAGAAATACACTAAGAAGGATCACAAATTTGTTGCAAAAATAATAAAATACAATTATTTGTATGCACCAGAACTAGACAATAAGTTATTTCAGGACAATTTCAGAATTTATAAAAAAAAATTGGTAAGGATCTGCGAAGCCAAGAAACTGCACAACTGGAAATTTAAATTTATTTCAGGAGAAGAATACTAAGTCATGTGATAAACCACTGCCAATCTATAAATAACCAACAAACACCATTCTGTAAATATAACACAAAAACAAACCTAGAAATAGCATAAAGCCTAGAGAGAAGGTGCCAGATAGGTGTGGAAATGTCTTGTCATAGAAAAACATTGTTTTCCACAGAAAGCAGATCAGTAAAAGAACCATTTATTCTGCTAAAGCTGTCACCAAATTTGAAGAAAAAATATATTTTTGCATTGCTGATCACATTCAACTGTTTACTCATCCTCAAATGGACACTAACATGTGTTCATATGTTTAGTATTACACGGTCTTACAAAGCACCATAAAAACAAACCAGAAATCACAAAATACTGAAAGCATCAATTTTATAAACCACACTAAAAAACCATTCAGCCTGACGTGGACATTCTGATTTCTAGATTCACACTGAAGAACAGTTCATTTTACCTGATTAATAAAAGCCGAATATCTTTAGCTAACAGACAAAATTAACTTTAATGTTCTGCAAAATGATTAATGTTTGATTTGCAAATAAGGTGGAAATAAAGCGAAACCAGAAAACAAACTAGTAGTCAAGCACAATTACCTCAGTCACAGAAGACCATTGTTTTCATATGAAGTGAAGCTCTACAGAAAATAAAAACAGAAAACAGCAACATCACAAAATCAAGGTAGGCCCGAGCGCACTTGCTCACTCAACTCAGCAGACAAACTGCATTTCTACATCTGTTAACTCTTAACTAGGCACGTACATACAAACGAGAATTGCACTGTACAAAATGTATGCGCCACAGCCCGTCTTTCTCTTAGGCCTCGATGTATGTAAATTACATTACTGGCCAGTAGCAGCCTTACGTCTTTTCAGATGTACGATATTGGTGAAGTGCTTGTTACATTTAAACATTTGCTTGGTGTTAGCTGACACAGGACATGGGATGTTAGGATAGACTAGCACGGAGAGTTGCATCAAACCAGTCTATGGATCTGAAGAGACACATCTCGCTCCAGCAGTTAATGCAGCACATTTTACATCATCACAGACTGCCATAGTTATGGGATAACACTTGCTGAACTTACACACATCACATATTCGACTACAATTCTCGAATCGAGAACTTCACAACATATCTGCTACACTTTGGCACAATCACCATAAATCCAACCCCCGTTCCCTATCTCCAATAGCACAATTTACTACAATCACCAAAAATTTAAATCGTCTAAAAAGCAGATGTAACGGTGGACAAGGAATGTTATACCATATCCTGCACTACAGCGCATTTAAAATTAGTTGCAGCTTGACGTTTGGCTGACCAGAGGGGGACACGACGCCGTTTTCCAGGTAACACCAATGGCGAGGCGGTTTTCCCTGCCGTGCCGGCAGCAGTCCGGCTGGTAAAGTGCCCCGGTTGCCAAAGCACAAGTAAAAATATTGAATGGCATCACACAGTATATTCAGCAGTGTCAGCTCTTATTAAGTCTTATTTTATGGCACTGAAATGTTGTGTAGTCCTGTATTCTGAAGAAGTGTTTTGTATTTAAATTATAATAAATAGACACCCTAGCTGCAAAGAGGCGTTGATATATTTCATTGGGGACACGTTGAAAAATGTGTGCCCCGACTGGGACTCGAACCCGGTATCTTCTGCTTACATGGCAGACGCTCTATCAACCAGAGCCACTGAGGGCACAGAGGATAGTGCACCTGCAAGGACTTATCCCTTGCACGCTCCTCAGGAGACCCACATTCCCAACATGTCCACACGAATGCAGTGGTGTGGACATGTTGGGAACGTGAGTCACTGTTCCCCGGTCAGGAAACACTGTGCTGCAAAACATTCCTCGGAATGACAACAGTAATGGGCAGAATGCCATACCACACTGCTGTTATGCATAAATCTCCAATAATGCAGTGGAGGGAAGGGATGTTTTGCTCTGTGTACAAAGAAATGTTGCCCGAGATAAAGTTGAACGTAACATGTATAAAGCAAAGTTAATGGAACTCTTAGTGCAGTATAAGTCAAAACTTCACACTACCAGGTCGACGAACTGGCTAAACGTGAAGGGCGTAGTTTAATCGGGCACCCTCCGTATCGTGCCCGTGTAAATCCGACAGAGTATATGGGCCTAAGTGAAAAGTACACTGGCAAAAAGCAACAGGAAGTGTACGCTCACTGACATTGAAATGCTGACAAAAGAATCCACTGCAAATGTTACACAACAGGACTGGTCTTGAGATGTCAGCCATACCAAGGAGGTAGTTGAGGGAACACTGATTCATGAAGGACTGTGGCAAGCTTTGAGGAATACGTAACTTCTCTTGTTGCCCTGTTAAAATCTGCTTCTTTTGTCAAAACATACCAGAGTGTAGAAATATTCATGTCACTAACTTTCTAATGCATTTGAAATTGCGACAGAATCCTGAGGTAGTGAATTATTAAACTAACAACTGAGTGCAAGTCAGGTCAATAGTTAATGAAACAGCCCATCCTCAGTATAAAAATAAACAGTAACCTCTTCAGCTATACTGTTGCAAAAACCACAGCAGTTCTTGTTTCACCAGCTATCAATGGCCCTAAGTAATTACATTACATCACTGAAAAATCTGTAGTAGCTTTAATATCGTGGTAGATATGGATGTTTTGCATATTAATCATATGGCAAAACACTCATCTTTGCGTGCTGTCATTTGCCAAAATCTTGTTCGATATATCAAACTATTTATGAGATATGAGGAATTTGTGAATATTTCATTCTACTTTTTTCCACCGACACCCGAGTTCGTGACTGAGTACTTTACATGCATTGCATTTCCAGACAGCTTTCCTTCAAAATTTAAGAATTAATTCAATATATTGTCTACATTTAATACGTAGCAACACGCAACCTAACACACACAAAAAACAATTTCATTGCGGCACCTATTTTTCGCTGCAAACTAAGGATTTCTCTCTGGAGTTTACCTACTATGGATATATCACAATAATTATGCCACCAACAAAATGATAGGGGGTTCACCATGAAGCCGATGAATTAAACTACAAGATATGCGAGAATCAGTTTTTTGTTACAGAATAGTTTCTTTAAAGTAATTTTAGAAAAATCGCAGATCCATCGGTTTGCTGTTCATACAAGTCAAGCGAGTCTGCCAGGTTCCACACTGAGAAGGCCTGACAATACACTGTCGTCACCTGCCGATGCGCCCCGCACATGCTGGCAAATGCGCCTCCCTCCTCCACTCACTCTGTACTGAACTGTCAAAAGCTGCAACTCATTTTAAACGCACTATAACTCTTCCTCAGATAACAACAAACTGACTGCAGACAAACAGCCTCATACCAGCAACACAATGCTAGCAGCTGGTATCACCTGCAATCTGTCAATGTCTCAGCTCCAACAAATGAGCCATTTACCAACCAATTTCAATAAGTATTTCTACCAACACCATTACATCGAGGTCTACAGTGAACAGCTACATTGACCAATAGTGGCAATGGCAGTTGATCTATGGATATCAAACAATGACAAAAGGGTGAAATTTACTAATCTTATTCTGAGACACAGATCCTGCTAACTAAATATCTGCTATATTAGAGAATACATTTTTGATTAATTCCAAATGTTTTACATATATGTGTCCTCAATTCTTGTTACATCACAATTCCTGCTTAACTTCAAGTAGGACCTACTTACATTTGCACTTTCCAATCTGTTACCTCATATGTTACTATATCAATAGCAAAACATAGCAGGGACATTTGGTTCCCACAAGAGTTGTGAATCGTAGTAGAGTGAGATTATATCAGGCGAAAAGGGATGTGAGTAGACTGTGGCCTAACTGTAGAATATGTACCATTTTTATACTACCTGAATAACTACGAATTTCAACAAAGTTCTCACTACAAGTAACCATTCTTAAACAAAACCTAGCACACATGGGACACTACCACATCCGCATCCTGCCCCCCCCCCCCCCCCCCACCCCTCAATCCAGCAACACCGCACCCAGACATATTCGTGGTAGTAATAATACTAGTAGTAACAGACTAATCTGTAGTCTAGCCAAATGTTTTTGTTCGTGCCATATTTAACACATTTTTCGTTACAAAAGAGTAAATTGCAAATTCAGGAAACCCATATTAAACACTGGATATGGCTTGACGAATATTTTTACGCATAACACGGGTCGACAGAAGCGTCCGATCCCACGCGTTGGCTTTGACCCGTGACGTAAGGGTGTTGTGTGTGACGTCATGACGGCGCGGAGTTTGGTTTGAGTGTGGCTGTCTCCAGTTCTGTTTTATCTTATTTTATTTACTTTTCTGATCTGTTCGTTCTATCCCGTGAGATTTTTTTTTTAAGACAAAAAACACTAATCAGCTACTGAAGCATCACTTCATTAAATTCTAAACTATCCAAAATGACTTATGCGATGAGGATTATATGGAACAACACAAGTCCTGAAACAGTTAGAGCAGTGTATTACGCTTGCATACACTCCCTATTAAGATATGGCATCATATTCTGGGGAAATTCTCCTCATTGCATAACCACATTCCGGAAACAAAAAAAGATTGTGAGGGTAATGAAAAATGCCAACAGCCGAAAATCATGCAAACCATTCTTTAAAGAACTGGGGATTCTACCCCTACCATGTATCTATATACTAGAAGTTGTAATGTTCCTAAAAAAGAGCATGCTAAAAAATGGAAATGTATTTATTCAAAATAAATCTGTACACGAACACCATACAAGGGCAAACAGTGACATACACAGACATCATTGTTATACCACACTGTGCAAGAAAGGTGTATATCACTCAGGTTCACATTTGTTTAATAAGCTGCCAAGTAATCTAAAGGCCATAAACAAAATCCATAGCTTTAAAAAATCTTTAACATCATATCTCTTGGAAAACTGTTTTTACTCAGTTACACAGTATCTTGAAAAATAAGTTGGTTGTCACAGTATAAAAATGTAATGTAACAATATAGCAATATAAAAATGTAACAATTTATAAATGTAATGTATACACCAATGTAACAGTATATTAATGTAATATTTTGTCCAACATCTAAGGTATGGTATATGTACCACAAAGATTCAGGACATAAATAAATAAAAAAAAAAAAAATAAATAAGCATCTTCATCTTCTAAGGGTTGCAGGGGTTACGACCCCTGGGGAGGTCTGTGGGTATTCATGCATGGCTCTCTTCACTTACACGTTGTAGCTACGCAAGGCGTCTAAATTTGTTTATATTTAGTTTGCCCCCCACCCAAAACACCCCATTTCCCGCGCTTGTCCCGTTAGTGTCATTAGGCTGCTTGTGGAAAGTGTGTGTGTTTGTTTTTGTTTCCGCCATATTTGTGACGTCATGGGTCACAGCAGACGGGCGGGGTCGGACGCTTCCGTATTTCCCATAACACGTACACACACTGCACAAACTACAAAAATTCAATGGAGTCCATTACATAACATTTACTATTATTGTCTGTCTTATGAAACAAAAACTATTTATGAAAGCAATGCCTTACTGTAAACGCATTACAGCTAACTTCATTCTGTACATGAATAAATGAATTCTTAATCTTTACGAAAATCCGCCTAGTTCACATATTCAACCTCATTTCCGCTTAAGCGAAATTGAAGACCACATGCTGTTCGAAACCACTTGGCTGTAAAATTAATGATACCGATTACAAGTTTGCAAGGAAGGCCAACAAAATAACTATTGTTACCTACAAAAAAAATTGCATCAATATTACCTTTTCCGTATCCTACTATCAGGACGCACAACTTCCTTGAGCTGACATACATCACATCTATAGTAACTATTACGAGCGACAAAGCGCAAACACACTGTCTCGTTAATGTACCATAATCTTGCAGCGGACGAATCTATAATGTATTTCATGCAGAATACTAAAGTAAGTTCTCGCATCAGAGAAAAATCCTTTGTAGTACGACTACAAAAATTAGGACTCAACTGTTTCAATGACTGACCAACTCAACCACCAGACAAATGAACGGCAAACAGTAACTAATTTTCGGCTACTCAAACCGAGTCCCAGAAGACAAATGAACACCGATGACTACGAAATGACAGCAGTGCCCTGCAGCACCGCGAATTGTTTCAACTTCTTTCCGGTATGGTCGAACTTATAGGTACATCTTTGGTTCTTTGTTGCGGCCTAACTCTTAGTTTTTATTGGAATTTGCGCAGCTGAATAAGTATTAAGGAGAAAAAAGGACATTTTACTAATAACTATATTTGCACATTCAAACAAACAAAATTTACAGCGAACACAACAGAATAATTAGCGCACACAAAGTGTGTTAGACAAAGTCAAAGAGGTCTATTTTACACAGTGCACTTTGCGCCGTCACACACGAAATATATTGTTCACACAATTCCAACACTCCTCCTTGAACTTATATTTTGTGTGTTGCTTCCACAAGATAAGCCAAATAGTCCCACAATCTTCTCAAACGTCTCCCTTTCCAAGGGTTTGGTCAGAAGGTCAGCTAACATGTCTTCTGTGCACAGATAGTCCACGGCAATGTTCTGTCGCTCTATGTGGTCCCGAATGAAATGGTGTCGTATATCAATATGCTTTGTCCTAGCACTAGTAACATCATTTTTAGCTAGGTTTATGGCTCCCTTATTGTCACAGAAGATGGTTGTAGGTTCCTCAATTAAATTGGGTTCTATTTCACTTATTAATATTCGTAGCCGTAATGCTTCCTGTGTGGTGTAAGATAGTGCCATATACTCGGCCTCTACGGTGCTCAATGCAACAGTTTTTTGCTTTTGACAGGACCATGATGTGAGGCCCCCCCCCCATTAATTTAAAACAGCAGCCAGGGGTGGAGTATCTGTCTCCCAATTCACTCCTCCAGTCTGTATCGCTATATCCCTCTAGTTTTGCATTATCATCTCTATGGTATTTTAACTCATAGTTTGAGGTTCCTCTTAGGTATCGGAATATCCTCTTTACATCTTTCCAGTGCTTTTCCTTTGGGTATCTGCAATATCTGCTCACTGCATTGGTGGCAAAAGCAATGTCGGGTCGTGACGTTTGAGACAAATATAACAGACTCCCTACTGCTTCTAAATAAGGAACATTCTTGTCACATTCCACATCAGTCTCATTTACACTTAACTTCATTCCTACTTCCATTGGAGTACTTATGGGTTTGCAATCACTCATGCCAAATTTCTTTAATATTTTTTCCGTGTATGATGATTGACTTATGCTCAATTCTTGTCTTTCTTCATCCTTAGTAATCTGCATACCTAAATAACGTTTGACTTCTCCCAAATCATGCACCTTAAACTTGGTTTGCAGCTGTTCCTTGAAAATTCTCATTTGGCCTTCACTTTCAGTCAGGATAAAGAAATCGTCCACCCATATCGCCATTATTATTATTTCTTCTTTTCTCCCTTTATAGTAAATGCTGGAATCTGCCTCGGATTGCTTCATACTCATATTTATTAGAGTTTCATGTAGACATCGATTCCAGCAACGTCCACTTTGTTTAAGTCCATAAATACTTTTTCTCAAACGCCAAATCTTTTTACTTTCTGATCTGGTTTTTATGGCTTCCCTTGGTGGAATGACATATATCTCCTCCTCCAATTTCCCATTTAAATATGCCGTTTTAACATCCATATGACGAATTATTAAATTTCGTTTTACTGCCAAGGCTAAAAGATATCTCAATGATGCATACTTGACTACAGGTGAAAAAGTTTCTTCGTAATCTACCCTTTTTTTGTGAATATCCTTTTACCACAAGTCTTGCTTTGTATTTTGGTGATGAGCTTTCAGGGTTCTTCAAATTGAATACCCATCTTGCCTGTAGTGGTTTCTTATCTCCTGGCATATCTACCCATTCAAAGGTTTCGTTCTGATATAAAGATTCTAATTCTCTCTTCATCGCTTCTTTCCATTCTTGAGAGTTTGGGCCACTCATTGCTTCTTCTGCTGTTCTTGGCTCATCATTAAAAGACTGTGCTGTATACATCTCAAAATATGGATATTCCTTCGGTTTTGGTACACGAGAAGAACGCCTTACATTGTTTTCTTCATTTTTTTCATCCTCTAACTCGTTGTCATCATAAATTGTATCCATTTGTCCTTGGCTGTCGTCTTCCTCTTCTTCACTTTCTATTTCCTCACACAAGGTTTCACCTTCTGAACTAGGCGCAGTTGACTTAGTGGTTTTGCTCTCTTTTGAGTCCTTTTTATTTTCAAAGAATATTACATCTCTACTTGTGACAATCTTTTTAGTCAATGGATCCATTAATCGGTAGCCCTTTGAATTTTCACAATAGCCTACAAAAATATACTTTTTAGTTTTCGGATCTCATTTTCCTTTTAGCTGTTTTGGAATATGTGCCATTGCAACACACCCAAAAACCCTTATATTGCTTAGATCAGGTTTCTTTCCTATCCATATCTCATTAGGGGTTCTATTCTTTAATGCTTTTGTAGGTGATCTATTGTTCAAATATACAGCTGTTGACACTGCCTCTGCCCAAAAATCTTTGGATAATTCAGCGTCAGTCATCATGCTCCTTGCTTTCTCAACAATGGTCCTATTAGCCCTCTCAGCAACCCCATTTTGAGATGGGCTGTACCTTATGGTAGTTTGATGCCTGATTCCCTTTTCTGCCAGAAGTTTCATCAATTTCTGGTTAATATATTCTCTCCCATTATCAGACCTGATGATCTTGATCTTCTTTCCCATCCACCTTTCAACCATATTGCAATATTCCTCAAAGATATCTCTCACTTGGTCTTTAGAACTAAGAAAATAAACATGAGTATATCGTGAGTAATCATCAATAAACGTAAGAAAATAATTACTCCCACCTATGGATTCACACTCCATCGGGCCACATACATCTGTGTGGATTAACTGTAAGACTTCTGTGGATTTACTCTTACTAGTCTTGAAGGGTAACCTTGCTTGTTTTCCCTTTATACATGCCTCACAAGGATCCTTGGACACACTAAAATTCTGTATTCCCTTTACCATATTCTTTATTATAGACATACTCTTTCTATTTAGATGTCCAAGCCTCCAGTGCCATAAAAAACCTTCTGCTGAATATACTGAATCACTAACATTTTTATGTTTACTGTCAATGGTATCCAACTTAAAAATACCCCTTTCGTTACTTGCTGTAGCTATAACTTCACCACTTTCACTGATTACTCTTGCACCCTGCATGTCAAAAGTGACTGTACTTCCTTTCTTGACAATTTCCCCTACAGACAGCAGGTTAGTTGCCACATTTTTCACATAATGAACATTGTGTGCTGTACCCATATCTGATTCACCATTTACACTTACATGTAGATCTAGTTTCCCAGCCAGGTAACACTGGAGCTTGTTGCCATCAACAGTAGATATTCCCATATGAGTCTTATCTTTGATGTTATAAAGAAGTGATTTATCTTTAACAATATGCACAGATGCACCTGAGTCTAAAATCCATTCCATATCACGATTACTCATCCCACCAAAAGAATAAAAACATGAGAGTGCCTTACCTTCGTTATTGGACCTTCTCTCTGGGCTATCAGTAACATACCTCTTTTGCTGAGTGTCTGATCTTGGGCTTACTTTTTATTTGCACTGAGACGCAATATGTCCCATCTTCTGACATTTATAGCACCTCACCGATTTCTTCTTTTTGTTTTTTGAGTAGAGAGCAGATGCACCTTCCTTCTCCAATGTACAACAGCTTGGAGCACTCTTTACGTCCTGCAGGATTTTCACCTTAACACTGTCGCCTCTGATTTGTATACCCGAGCTTTCAAGTCCCATAATCATAGGTGCATACCTTTTGGGCAGTACTGCCAACAGCAATGTTCCTATCCATTCGTCAGCGATCTCGAATCTGATGTTTCTCAGTCGGTTCGACGTGGTTGTTGTTTTGTTAACGTATTCGTCTACACTCTTACATTTGTCCAGACGAGTGGTAATTAACTCGCGTAATAATCCTACTTTTCTCGTAAGACCACCATCCTCGAATGCACTTCGTAAATTGTCCCAGACTTCTTTCGTTGTAGCAGCTTTTCCAACGTGAACATAATTCACCGAATCAATCAGTAATATCAATTTTGATTTTGCTTTCCTATCCTTACTTGAACAATTCTGATCTGTGAATTTCATTGTCCCATCTACCACGTCCCATAGGTCGTCTAAACGTAAATACACTTCTACTGCGAACTTCCAGGTTGCATAGTTTTCGCGACCTATAAGTCTTTCAATCTGTGGAATTTGTGCCACACTCATTCTTAACGGTAACTTGCTTTTTATTGCCGTAAAGAACATCGAAAAATAATGCGGAAAAAAACTGCGATCGTCTTGTAAGGATAACTCGCACTTCACGTAAATTGGAACTTTTCCAATACTTTCTCCCTACCATTTTATTGATATACTTATTCCAAATGCACACTGGGCCCATAACCTATTGGAATTTGCGCAGCTCAATAAGTATTAAGGAGAAAAAAATGACATTTTACTAATAACTATATTTGCACATTCAAGAACAAACAAAATTAACAGCGAACACAACAGAATAATTAGCGCACACAAAGAGTGTTAGAGAATGTCAAAGAGGTCTATTTTACACAGTGCACTTTGCACCGTCACACACGAAATATATTGTCCACACAATTAAAACAGTTTACCAGTGAGGGTATTGGATGCATCATACAAATTTAAATACATGTCTCCTGACAGCATTTACCCTGCAATATTAAATCACGACTTTATATATATATATATATATATATATATATATATATATATATATATATATATATATATATAGAAAACAGAACTACACTTAACAGGCACATAATAGGTTATTAAATACTTTCAGTTACAATATAGCCTCGAAGATTTAGTTCCATTTTAGCTACTTCCACATGTTATAGACATTTCACATTTCTTTCATAACTGATTTCAGTTGCTTATTAAAGAGTATTTTGACTGCTTCACCAGGTACACTCATCGTTGGTTTCACATTCATCTGTCTAGTGTAATAATTTTTTTATTAGGAGCCATAGTACTGCGATATCCAATTTATAAATGGAAACGTATTTTTCTTGCTGCAGTCTTTATTTGCCTATACTCCACTACAGTTTCGCCTTTTAAGGAATCTTCAGTGGATTTATTCTGGAACTGCACAGTTTTGCTTTTATACACGATACTGGTTGATCAGAAAATAGTATGCAACACAATTTTTACATTAATGAATTACTGCTTACAGTTGTACGTATTTCCAGCCGATATCTACGTCTCCTGTCATCTGATCACACTAAGTGAAGTGATTGTTCCCCTAACGTATAACGAGGGCAGAGAAAATCCAGATTTTTGGCTGGAAAACAAATTTGTTGGTGTATCTTTAATCCACAACAAATATATACTTATTTGTCTTAGAAGTTAGAAAGTCTTTTTCTTGCGGTATCTACGTATATTTATGTTTAGACGCGTTTTACATGAATACATATTTAGGTGTAATATTTGCTACTGTAGGGTCTTGTACCATGGGAAGCAAGGAGAGGATGTTGCTTGGTAGCTGGTGTCTTCTTTCTATAACACAACTGCACACATATTTTAACAAGGTTCTTTATTCATAAGAAGAAGGAGCTCTTTAACCTAGTTGTTGTGGTACAAGCTCTTCTGTTATAATCCACATTAGCCTCACTGTTGTTGAAGTACAAGTCCCACCATAAATGGTAATGTAAAATGGCAGACGCGAACCAGGATAGTGACTGAGCTAATAACTGAACTGACTGTGACTGACCGACTTGGTTGACCGTCTGTGACTGACTGGGCGCGGCGGCGATCTAAATACTGAAGGCCGAGAGGACTTTGGCGGCGCATTGCTTGCGAGTCTGTTTTTCCCCTCTCTTCTGATAAGTGCGCTTGATTCATCGCCTATTATCGATCTTCTTGCAAACTCTTTGCCGATCGGTGTGCTGGCGACAGCTTATGCCAGCAACACATAGTGCGTGTGTTGTCAAAATTCGGTGCTGGAACAAGACTGCGGCACACTCAGTGACAACGTCTTTTTAATGATAAGTGAGATGATAGATAATTCATCACTGTAACAGTATATGACAATAACTTCTGACCAAATAAAACACATATAGCACAGTAAAATGTGCCCAAACAGTCGCATCAATACATACACTATGTGATCAAAAGTATCCGGACACCTGGCGCCCTGCATCGGCAATGCTGGAATTCAGTATGGTGTTGGCCCACTCTTAGCCTTGATGAGAGCTTCTACTCTCGCAGTCATACGTTGAGTCAGGTATTGGAAGGTTTCTTGGGGAACGGCAGCCTATTCTTCATGGACTGCTCCACTGAGGGGAGGTATAGAAGTTGGTGGATGAGATCTGGCACAAAGCCGGCGTTCCAACACATCCCAAAAGCGTCTATAGGATTCACGTCAGGACTCTATGCAGGCCAGTCCATTACAGGGCTGTTATTGCCATGTAAGCACTCCGTCACAGGTCGTGCTTATGAACAGTTGCTTTATTGTGTTGAAAGATGCAGTTGCCATCCCAGAATTCATCTTCAACAGTGGGAAGCAAGAAGGTGCTTAAAGCATCAGTATAGGCCAGTGCTGTGATAGTGCCACGCAAAACAACAAGGAGTGCAAGCCCCCTCTTTGAAAAACATGACCACACCACTACACCACCGCCTCCAAAATTTACTGTTGGCACTACACACGCTGGCAGATAATGTTCACTGGGCATTCGCCATACCCACACCCTGCCATCGGATCGCCCCATTGTGTACCGTGATTTGTCACTCCACTCAACATTTTTTCACTGTTCAGTCGTCCAATGTTTATGCTCCTTACACCAAGCAACGTGTCATTTGGCATTTGCCCATTTGATGTGTGGCTTATGAGCAGCCGCTAGGCCATGAAATCCAAGTTTTCTCACCTCCTACTTAACTGTCATAGTACTAGCAGTGGATCCTGATGCAGTTTGGGATTCCTGTGTGATGGTCTGTATAGGTGTCTGCCTATAACACATCACGACCCTCTTCAACTGTCGGCAGTCTCTGTCAGTCAACAGACGTGGTCTGCCTGTACGCTTTTGTGCTGTATGTGTCCCTTCACGTTTCCATTTCGCTATCACATTGGAAACAAAGGATCTAGGGATGCTGCGGAGTGTGGAAATCTCGCGTACAGACGTATGACACTGGTGACACCCAATCGCCTGACCACGTTCGAAGTCCGTGAGTTCTACAGAGAGCCCCATTCTGCTCTCTCATGATGTCTGATGACTACTGAGGTCGCTGATATGGTGGCAGCACAATGCACCTAATATGAAAATCGTATGTTTTTTGGGGTGCCCAGATACTTTTGACCAAATGGTCTACTGTACCCCTACCTGGTGATTGCACAGACGTGTACTCTTGAGTCCAAACCATCATAAAGGTGCCAAGTGATGTTCTGTGATAAACTGTCCTGAGCATCTTTTACCTTTTGTTGTAATCTGGCAATGGTTCTTCCAGGCTCTGGAGAATGAGTAAGTTATTGCAACTGACTAGAGATGAGGGCAGTTGATGCACATGACGAAGAGCACATTGCACCAAAGCACTCATACATTATCCTGCTGAAAAGGCACATCACCTTCCCGTCGAAGAAATGGTCTATGCCTGTGTAATGTATTGGGCACTGGTTACTTTATCTTGCAGAAACACCAGATATGACCACTAACTTAAGTGATTGCCTCTCTCCCACCACTACCATCAACTCTGGAATGAGACGTATGTGTCATAGGTGAATGCACTCTAGAATAGGCAGTTCATCAGGTGTACAGCAGAAGTATGTCCATCGCTTGCATGTAGACAGAACCTACTCTCTAATCACTGAAGACAACAGCTCCATTCCACTCTACAGTCAACACTTTAACGACACCAGAGTGCTGGTAGCCATGATTAGTGGTGTCATGGAGGCTGTGGTATGGTGGCCAAAGATGCATGTGATCTTAATCCTGCTGCAAGCTGATGGTTCCCAATTATCCCTGACGGCACAGCAGATGCAACATGAGCCCTGATTTCGATCCTTCATGATGTTCGGCCGGCCACCACTCTTCACTCAATGGGTCGACACTGACATTCATCTGTACTAAGTGAAAGTCCAGAACATGGCCTACAGACGTGGAAATGTTCCACAGCCCACTGATGAAAGCAGCGACGCATTACGAATACATTGTGCCCAACATGTGTAGCAATCTGTCCATCCATCTTCCTGCTGGCTGTAGCTGTTCAGCAAGAGTATGCCCTCTTTGGTGAGGTATGGTTGTACGCCAGAATGAATGTTTCAAACACTTTTCACCTCTAAACTCGACACAGTTATTGCATGCTTAGTCAGAACCCAGCGTCCTCAAATAGCCCTACCGAGCATCAAGAATCTCTAACACTACAGCCGCTCAGAATGCACATCTTATACGCTGTGTGTCTGAACACAGTTCTTGAGAGTGTCGGATTTTTTTTTCTGGCAGTGTATTATGCTGCACAAAGCCTTCCGTACATGACCATCTGTGCCATATTCTTTACAATTGCCTCACTGCTCTTTTATGAACTGCAAATATTCTGTTTTAATTTGGCAACATGTAGACTGCACTGAAGAGAATAGTTTGGGAAACATATGTCCACAGAACATTTTTCAGATAGCTTTGTCATAAACACACAGGCACGCTTGTCTAACACGTTTTTCAGAATATTGATTTAGTTCAATTATCAAAGCACTGACTAGTGTAGTGACATCGACGTTACACTGTTGCTAATTGGAAAAAAAAGTAGATCATCCACTTTCAAACTGTTAGACGTATCAGTGGACGTATTAACACAGCCCATGGATGCTTCTGTTACAGGTACTATTCTTGTAGTTGATGCAATGATAGCATACTCGTTCTGAAGTACTTGTGCAGCGTTCTCTGCCTCTTGAAATGTCCTGAAACAAGTTTTTAAGCCTACGGTCTAATAACGTCACCAGCATATTAACAGTCAATGTGTTAAATGATTTCACTCTTTCACTGACTAATCAAGGAATCCAGAACACTTTGTCCTTTATTACTTGTCAAGTTGCTTTACAAGTCCGAAAATTTTGCAGCGACACCTCATATAAGAGGTAAAATTAAAGAAGCAGTGATGTACAACTCCCCCGAGATTGTTGTTGCTGCTATTTCAAAAGGTTCAAAAAGATCTATTATATTTTGTACAGCTAGGTAATTTTCTGCTCTGAGGGCAGTGCTTTTGAACTTTCATTGTTCACAATGCCAAGCTCACTTCGTACTTCCAAAATTCTTTTGAGCATGTGGCATGAGCTGTTCCATCGAATCAGCACCTCTTGCATCAGTCTCGCTTCTTTTTTGTTTGCTCTTTTTTGAACGTTGCACAGTTCGTCATTGGCTAGTTTAGAGCTATGAAGGAAAGTCACAATAGCCTTTATTTTCAATAAAATTTTGGAAAACGTTTCTGCTTAGAAAAAATCTTCACTGTTACATCTACATCTACATCTACCTCCATACCCCGCAAGCCACCTGACGGAGGGTACCTTGAGTAGCTCTATCGACTCTCCCTTCTATTCCAGTCTCGTATTGTTCGTGGAAAGAAGGATTGTCGATATGCCTCTGTGTGGGCTCTAATCTCTCTGATTTTATCCTCATGGTCTCTTCGCGAGATACACATAGGAGAGAGCAATATACTGCTTGACTCCTCGGTGAATGTATGTTCTCGAAACTTCAGAAAAAGCCCGTACCGAGCTACTGAGCGTCTCGCTTGCAGAGTCTTCCAATGGAGTGTATCTATCATCTCCGTAACGCTTTCGCGATTACTGAATGATCCTGTAACGAAATGTGCTGCTCTCTGTCGGATCTTCTCTCTCTCTTCTATCAACCCTATCTGGTATGGATCCCACATCGGTGAGCAGTATTCCAGCAGTGGGCGAACAAGCGTACTGTAACCTACTTTCTTTGTTTTCGGACTGCAATTCCTTAGGATTCTTCCAAGGAATCTCAGTCTGGCATCTGCTTTACCGACGATTAATTTTTTATGGTCATTCTATTTTAAATCACTCCTAATGCCTACTCCCAGATAATTTATGGAATTAACTGCTTCCAGTTGCTGACCTGCTATATTGTAGCTAAATGATGAAAGATCTTTGTTTCTATGTATTCGCAGCACATTACACTTGGCTACACTGAGGTTCAATTGCTTTTCCCTGCACGATGCCTCAATTCGTTACAGATCCTCCTGCATTTCAGTACAACTTTCCATTGTTACAACCTCTCGATATACTACAGCATCATCCGCAAAAAGCCTCAGTGAACTTCCGATGTTATCCACAAGGCCACTTACATATACTGTGAACAGCAACGGTCCTACGACACTCCCCTGCGGCACAACGGAAATCACTCTTACTTCGGAAGACTTCTCTCCATTGAGAATGACGTGCTGCGTTCTGTCATCTAGGAACTCTTCAATCCAATCACACAATTGGTCTGATAGTCCATGTGCTCTTACTTTGTTCATTTAACGTCTGTGGGGAACTATATCAAACTCCTTGCGGAAATCAAGAAACTCGGCATCTACCTGGGAACCCGTGTCTATGGATCTCTGAGTCTCGTGAACGAATAGCGCGAGCTCGGTTTCACATGATAGTTTTTTTCGAAAGCCATGCTACAGCGTAGATTTCTAGTCTCCATAAAAGTCATTATACTCGAACATAATATGTGTCCCAAAATTCTACAACTGATTGACGTTAGAGATACAGGTCTATAGTTCTGCACATCTGTTCGACGTCCCTTCTTGGAAATGGGGATGACCTCTGCCTTTTTCCAATCTTTTGGAACGCTACGCTCTTCTAGTGACCTACGGTACACTGCTGCAAGAAGGGGGGCATGTTCCTTGGTGTACTATGTGTAAAATCGAACTGGTATCCCGTCAGGTCCAGCAGCCTTTCCTCTTTTGAGCGATTTTAATTGTTTGTCTATCCCTCTGTCATCTATTTCGGTATCTACCATTTGTCATCTGTGGGACAATCTAGAGAAGGAACTATGATGCGGTCTTTCTCTGTGAAACAGCTTTGGAAAAAGACATTTAGTACTTCGGCCTTTAGTCTGTCATCCTCTGTTTCAGTACCATTTTGGTCACAGAGTGTCTGGACATTTTGTTTTGATCTTCCTACCTCTTCGAAGTAAGGATTTTCTGCCAAGTCAGTACATAGAACTCTACATTTAAGTTGATGCAGTGGGCAAAACAGGGTGAATGTCGAATCCTTAAAATTTAGACAGATTTTTCGTAATTGCAGTGTTGTCTGTAACCACTACTATTGTCTTATCACGGGTATTGTATTCTAGTAAGATTTGATCTGAAAATATGTAATGTTAATGTAACCTGCAGGTATGTCCGAAATTTTGCATAATATTGTCAAAAAATTTCTTTCTTTAGCGTCTTGTTATCTGAAAAATTACTTTCATACGTAAAAAATAATTCACATAAAAATTTGGCCAATATATTATTTGTCGATGTTACATCGAGCTTCAGAGTCTTAGAAGCATGGGGAAAACAGGAAGAGCAAGAGGAAGAAGAAGGTGGTCGTAAGGAATAGGGATGTGACAGGGGAAATGTTCACCGTTCAGCTACGCAATGTTGCTACCTTAGGTGTGCATGCTTGCTCATGAAGTGCAGCAGTTATGGTATAAACTGGACATTGGAATAACAAGGCTGAAACTGGGTTGAAGAGATCAAGGGTGGCTCCTTCACTCATGTTTTTTCTCTGTTGAGTTGACACTCAGTACGAAACAAAAGGGCCATCACTCTACTGCAGTGCTACAGCCACTACATCACAGAGATCGGTAGCACTTGTGATCTTAGTGCAGTTGACATAAAGCATGTAGCTTGTAGAAGTTTTGTTGGGTGTTTTGCCTTTCGTCGGGGGGAAACACACGGAGCGGTATAAAGAGCACGGTATTAATGAAGGATATGGTAAGGTGCAGCGAGAGACCGATGTATTCCTATAATATACCCGCGTTGCTCGAATTATACACTTGACAGAACCTGAGAGATAGCGTTTCGTCAGCTTCACTGCAGTGGCGATACGACAGCTTCCATTACTCAATAGCTCAGAGTTTACCATTACCACTGGTAAGTTTCGATTCGTTAGTAAGGCTTATATTTACAACTTGCTATGGTTAGTCTTTTATGGCAAATATATGTGTTAATTTTTGATGCCATTTTATAAGCACCGAAAGTTTTAATTCTTTCCAATTCGCTGACATAAGGGAAACACTTCCACATAAATCGCCACAAAAGCAAGTTGTTTATATACTCAGAAGACAGCAACATTGTAATTGTAATGCCACTGCAGCTGATTTTTCTATGCTATATTAACTTTGGTTCAGATCGTGTTGGGGTTACCATTCATTTCTCACTTGTTAGTCTGCTATTGCACGAACTCTCAAGAGAAAACTATGGGCGTGGAAGTAACAATATTTTGAGAAAGCGCATTACAGAGACATCTATGTTCAAATGTGTTGTTTATTTGTAGTAATGAATAAGAAAACATACTAAGCCTGTTGTAACACAATTACTCAATGATCTGTTGCAGCTGGCAGTGTCTAAACAGAACACAAATACACGATAACGTCAGATTTCTATCGACAAGATTGGCGAGTGTAGTGGGGGCGGGAAGGGGACGGGTGAAACTGCCAAGAAATATCTTACAAGTTACGCCGACTTGACTTATACCGACATGTACCGATCACAAGAACGAAACGAAACTCAGCATGGCATTGACAAGTTAAAGGAGGAAACGTTTTTAAAAAATGTTAGTTGCATGTGCATAGATTATGCATTGTGTGGCCTGCAGTTTTTGTCACTTTTAATATGGGTGAAACTAATTTTTCGTTTATTATAGAGTGGCAAGCCATGGCAGTATGAGTTATATGTGTCGCTTTTCCACATGTCTGTTATAACACTAAAAAATTACATTTTGTAAGGGCTTACTCCGATTTATTTTTTATCGCTTCTTATAGTTTTGAGATCGGTAAACATTTAAGTGTGGTTTTTATCCGCTGTCTAAGGCACAAACAATTTTTTTCAAGCATTGATGGTCGGAAGTTGTGTATGGCAGAATGTAGATAGCAGTCATTTGTGCATAAAGAGAACCAAGTTCTTTTTTTTTACATTTGAACTGGCATCGTACAACTGTCTTGTGTTAAAATAATTGGTTGTAGAGGTTTTCGATGTTTTTGGTTGCACCTCTTGCACTTAATCTAGCTCACAACTCGATCCCTTCCCTTTCGCTTCTATTGCTAATTCATGGTTCCTAGTTTTCACCATGATTTCTTTTTAGTGGTCTCTTAAATTAGTCCTATTCGCTGATCATGTTTATTATCTCAAATGCAGATGGTACACTTTACAAACTGACTGTTATCCCTCGCTTTCTTGAAAAAATTCCACATGGATTATTGATTTTTACGGTTCATTTTCAGAACAATAAGACGCAGCTCTTACATAAACAAAAGCGCGGAATTTCCTCAGCCAACAGAGACTGTCGCTGGCACGCAAAAAGTACTGATCGCTTCATGTCGGCACCATTCGGAAAACTTCTTCGCTACTGTGCTCTTTGTCTCACTGCTGCCGACAGAGGTTGAACAGTTGTGGCACTATAGTTGCATGATCAATAATAATAATGTGTGGCGTTTAAATAACGAAGTGAGTGACGAAGAAGCGATTGTTGGCATATTGTGGTCGCCCCCTATGGTACCTCGTAGAGCGAGAAGCTTAAGGGATAGAATTCTTTCTCGTGACGTTCGAAAAATTATTCATCAGGTTGCAGAAAGATGTAAAC
This sequence comes from Schistocerca americana, assembly GCF_021461395.2. Classification (NCBI taxonomy): domain Eukaryota; kingdom Metazoa; phylum Arthropoda; class Insecta; order Orthoptera; family Acrididae; genus Schistocerca; species Schistocerca americana. Next base: position 205,788,085 of record NC_060129.1, on the reverse strand, counting down.
ACGAAAAATGAAAAAAAATGGTGAGCTTATTCACCTGCTGCACAAATTTCAAACAAGGGGTTTCAGCATTAACGAGCAAGAGCTTAAGAAATATATACAGGATTTGGAGCTTTGCAAAAACAGCTGTGGACATTCAGTCAACTCTTGGCAAGAAGTGATTAGTTTTGTCTCACATCCACTAAAACATTCACATTTCGCCCAAATTACTTATGAATACGCCCTACAATGCTGTGAAAGCATATAGCATGTAAATACAGCTGTATATTTTAATGTTTGTGTCCAGCCATCACTTTACGTATTAATATGTACAACTGAAAACACTTGTAAGTGCATTGAGGACTCAGAAACAGAAGAGGGCAGTAGCAGGTGTGTTTACTTGATAACGACAATAATTGTATTTATTTTAAAATGCATTACACGTTACAATCAGAAACACTTAAAAATCTTTAAAATGTCATATTTTCCTCTACTAACTGCGTTGTATTACAACAGCATTATTTACATTTGTATTCCATTTTACAAGTAAGTAAGCCCACACATTTGAAGATGAAAATCAGTATAACGCACATTCACAATTACGTGTTATTTAGCTGTGTAGTTTCCGCCATAAGCATCTGATCGGTACGAGACACACGACCATGAGTTGTCATCATTGGAAGACAAACAAGAAAATTAAAATTCCCTTTTTCACGAACCCCTCTCCCACAGCGAACAATCCATTAACAACATAGCTTATAAACAACTTAGACTGGCTTAGGCGCCACCGTATTTGTTGTTGATTAAATAGCACCATACAGTCTACATTTCCTCTGCACTCCAAACGCCATGGAGGTAATAGGAACCAACAATTTTTCAGGCGCCAATTACATTATAAAAGATAGGACTAACGATAGTTAAACCAGACTACCGATAGCGCATATACTATCGATTAATCGATAGTCTGACGATGTAAGTAACACTGTCGAATGTTAAGATCATTCCCACCAGGATATTATGAAGGTATTCGTTACTCATTAGCTTGTTGGATAGGATTTTTGCAGACATAGGTAATTCATCTTTGGTCGCAAGTCCCCGTGGGATGGAAAGAAATGAATTAAATGTTATCAAGGCAACAGAAGAGTGGAAATTTGATTATTCTTTTTCTTGTGCCGCGGTATCTTTGTACACGTATGTTTGCGACAGGACCAAATGTGCATTTAAATGCATGCTTGTAGAATGTATTTAATGCGGAACTCTTAAAACTTGCCCACAAAAAGTCCAGGTCTAGTTTAGCAGGGGATACAACCCGTCGGCTTTGACCAATGGCTTCGGAATTGGCCAGAAATCATGTATTATAAAGATGAAAGAGCTGAGAAGAATGTTCAGAAACAAAGGAATGCAAGACAGAAAGACTGTACTTCACATATATAAGGGCTAGTAGTATTTTCACGTTAATGATATCGCGTGTTTGTATCTTAGTATTTCTCCGCAAAATACAATGGAAATACATGAATGAAATATATTACTAGCAAAGAAGACATCAAGTTACATGTACGTCAGTTGTATGTCGAAACTCTTTCGAACTGTATTGCTTAAGTGCAGTACGGGATACAAATTTAGCGTACGTCGATTTCTTAATTTCAACTAGCATTGCTGTCCTGTTGTTCACTTGAACTATGTATCCCCTGCTTCACTAACCATAAATGAAAAACCCGATACAAATTAAAAGCTCATCCGAAGTGTGTTGCTTAAGTACAGTACGGAATACGAGTTTGTCATAAGTCGATTTCCTCGTTTTCACCAGCATTACTGTCCTGTTCTTCACTTGAACGATGTATCCTCCTCTTCAGTAAACCCTAAGTGGAATACAGGATACAAATTGTAGATGTGTTGTTTATTTAGTCTATTACTAACAGTCTTTTCTTATGTACATATCAGTACCACTGATGACAGAAGGACCTACGTATGTAATATATGTATACCAGACTTCCGTTGACCTCTATATATGTACACTGGTGACGAAACGGTGAAAATAGACGTACGCTACATTCGCAACTGTACCTCAATTGTACTACACGGAGACAAGAAAACGACACATGTACAATTTGTATCCCGTACTTCACTTTGGGGTACAGTTTCCTTGTTGCCTTGGAAGCTAATGGTATCCCATTCGTTACTTGAGCTATATAGCTATACGCAACATTTGTATCTTGCTCGCCAATTGACATATATAGTGTCAGTTAAAGGCGAAGTGAAGGATGGGATACAAATTTTCGTTGTGTCGTCAGTGTTAATGCGAAGTGAAGGACATGATAGAAATTTTAGTTGTGCCGGGGGTTTAGCCTGTAATATAGCAAGTACACATTCGAAAATGTCGTACTGATACTAGTGCTGGGAAACGAAAGAAGATCGACAGCTGAGAAATTTCTATTACGTACTTTACAACACGAAAATACACATATTGGTGGAATAAAACAGTGAAATATGTCAAAATAGTGAAATACAGTGAAAGAAGCAAATGGAAAAGTGAACTTACCACACGGAAATATCGAGGAATAACCGAAGCTCACCTAGACAGACAGTAACGAAAGTTCCATACCCACAAACAAACAAATCCATTCCTATAAACGAAAATAAGACACTAAAAATTTTTCTACAATAACAAACTAATACTCCAAATTACCTCAATATCATTACGAATAATTATTTTAATGTACAATGATAGCGCTTATCCGGGACACAGAACTGTTTTATTATCTATGCCTCGAAGTGAAGACATTACTATCTCTGACTAATGCATGACGATTGACGTTATTGGTCAAAGCCGACAGCGGACAGATTATATTCCCTGCTTCTTTAGACCAGAAGTGCTACGCTTGTGACTGGCTTGACGATAATTTGCGTCTTGTAAGCGTGTGTGGTCGGATGTGCTCGATAAAATTCAAAACAAAATTGTGATACTTAAATGTCTACTGGCAATTTATAGTTACGGCAGTTACATGAATTGGTAAGAATCGTGAATGATTTGTCATAACACACTAATTTGTGTTAAAATGTTCAGTTTACTTGGTGTATGTGGTAATGAAGATTCTAGTGCCTCTTCTTATGTCAACAGTTCCTGTGAACACGACCCTATTCCAGGAAGTGAACATTGGTGAACGTTAATTATTAGCCCATTTGTCGCTTCCTCGTGTTGCCGGGAAGGAAGACCCACTGGTTGATTTCGCTCCTGTTTATAAGGTGAGAACGCGTCCCTTTTCATTCGTTATTTTTTTCAACGTGTTCCCTAGCTCCCATCGAAAATGAGTTCCATCAGGGATGCAGAATGGACGAGATATATGGAACAAAAGCATGAGAAACCTAGAAACTGTCTGTATACAGTATTAACAGTAAGCTGACATAATATTTGAATGCTGTTCACACATATGACATCAAAACTTAGTCGAGTAAATTAGAAAGTGACTAGTGCCTATATACCAGTACTGTGAGCAAATCAGCAAATTCCTTAAGCTTATCAAGTAGTTCACTGCATATTTCATATTGCTAGTTTAATATTTGCGTGACAACACAGGAAGATAATCGTTGGCTTACAAATTTAGTTATCAAGTCACAATTTTGCAGTAGGGCAATTCCATAGTTACGGGTGTTACGTGTACACACCTTAAAATTAGGAAAAATAATGTAAGGAATAATATTTATTGAATTTAATACTGAAAACTTTTAAGGCTTACATTATATTTCATGTGACAAATGTTGATACTGGAATTGTTTTATTATTCTCCTGGTTATTAATCAAAAAAGTAGTGTTACGGGTGTTACCAAAAGTAGACCTGGCCCCTGTTATGAGTTAGGGAACTCTCTAATTTCTGCAAACTTGATGAAGCTTTTATTCTTGTAAAACAACTGTTAAGAGGTATTGCCCCAAATTTTATTTTGAAATATAAATTTTTATTTTTTTGGACATCATAACTCAGTATATATATATATTTTTTTCTGTTACGGGTGTTACATTAAATGTTACGGGTGTTACATAGATGCATCAGATTTGATTCTTGAGGAATAAATCTACCTCTTACAATTGCATCAAAGTAAAAGAAGTACTGTAGTTTATTTGGAATAAAAGTATGTACTTAAGAAAACATATTTGAAGGATAAAGCTATTTATCACACAAAAAATTTTGTTACAATTTTATAGTACAACTAGGCCAAGATATCATTGCTTACATTAACCTAATTTTGTAGGCCTAATAAATTTATGACAAAAATGTTTTCTTATTATTGATAGGTTTAAAAACTTCATTTAATAATCTTTTTCAGCAACATCCAACTCAAAATTGAACTCAAAGTACGAACGGTTACCTTGTTGTTTGATTTCTGGTGTTACCTTAGATAGTACTTGACTGAATTTCACAAAACAAACATCAGTTTCATCTAGTTTAAAAAGTGTTTTACTTTTTCCTACTGACTTCAGAAAGATTATTTTCACGTCCTCCTCTTCATCAACCTCACTCTGGCAGATTCCCAAGTAACAGTACTGACTTTTGGATAGGGTTGGCTTCTTTTTATCACTTGCAATGTCAACCAAGACAAATAACCCAAATTTTAAATCAGACTTTTCAATTTTATTAGTTAGGCTTAACTCACAAGCACTTCCAATATTGTCTTGTGATTCAGATAGTGAAGCAGTCTCCTGATCAGAATCATCAGAACTGCACACTTCATAGAAGTTTATGCATCTTTTTGCATGTAATGTTTTAACTTTGGCGTCGTCAGAAATAATGACACCCTTGTCATTAATGACTCTGCTGTTTTTGAAACCAGCAAATCAGTTGTGTTATAAGGCCAAAAGTGATGTCAGCCCTGGATTTGAAGAATCGCTTGTAAATTTTTCCACCTTTCATCCAAAATAGGAATGTTATGCTCCTATCTTATCAACCCATAGTACCTTAAATTTAGAAAAATTCTTCAGAGTGTAGTCATAAAACTCAATTGTGTTGTTAATAATAATTTTCCTAGATCTAACAGCATGTCCACATGCTCCTCTTCAGCACACCTCCAATGCCATCCATGGCGCCTTTACCATGTGAACTGGCAAAAAAATTCCACTAGACTGTCAATCCAAAGTCTCTCTCAAAATAACATAGATTGGACAAAGTATATTTATTTTTGAACTGCCCAGCACAGTACATTGTTAAACATAGGCTCTTATGAATGACTAGAATTTGCCTCAATAAGCAGTTTACTGGGCCTATGTAAATTTTAAAACTGAGGTTATAAATATTGTTCTTGGAAAAGTTAGAATGGAAAACATAAACTATATGTAAAGAATTTTGGGCTTAATTAACTTTTTAGGAGAACATCAGTTGAGTCAGGTTAATGCTCTAATTAACTTTTATAATGTAGGGTAGTGCTTAAAAAATGTATGCAGAGGAATAAAAATTTTAGTTTTCATGCTTAAAACTGTTTTCATATGTAATAAACATAGTTAAAAACTTTTTTCATTCATAATAATACCCTTTGGTTATAATTTAAATGTAGGGCCTAGGCCTACTAAAGATGAAGGTGGCATTAAACCTTCCAATTCAAATTACGGGTGTTATGCATGTGTTAAGTAACACCCGAAACGAAAATTAGTAACACCCGTAACAGCTCTAAGAGTGTTAAATAAGATTTCAAAATGCCATGTAATGGTATGATATTGTAAAACATGTGCATAACCTCACTTTTACAGAAAGGTATTGTACAGAACAAATTTACTAGATTACAAATTAAACTTTTGTATCATTTTTGTTATGGGTGTTACAAGCTGCATATATGTTATAAAACTAACAAAATAAAGAAATGCAATTAGCTTACTTCAACAAAACGAATTATTATGAGCTATAACAATGTTGACTTCAATATTCTTTGCAACAATAGAACAATCAGCCATAGATAACACAACTAATACTCATCTGGAAATAGCATAAAGCATACCTCTGTGGTGCCATAGAGTAGTGCACTTTAAACACTTAGTGAAGGTAGAAATTTATTTTTTTCATATTCATGATTATTTTGCAATGAACAAATGTACTTTTAACTTGGCATTTTTAAGGTTATATTTGTAATATTGTCATTTTAATTTTTTTGTCACAAAGTCTCTTTAACATGGAATGACCCAGTACATTATTACCAACACTCCGATGAAATATGTGATAGCAGTAGTTGGACTTGCGTATTCTATCAGGACGGTCAGTATCATCTTGGTACATAACTTCAAAGAGTTTGTATTTGTCATACATCCGTTTGACTTAAAATTAGTTGAGAGATTAACAAGAATGGTTCTTAGTTATGCAAAGTTCATACACATTTTCCTGTTTCCAGTCACTTTCTGTTGCTAGAGAAAAGTGACAAGTGTCGTGAAAACCTCAGGTTTCTGGTCATTTGGAAATATCTAAATACCATGGCTTTTTGTTGTTGCTAGAAGACATTCTTTGAAACGGTGTATTGTCTCAGCATTGACACTCGCCAGTAAGGTGGAGCTCTTTGTCACTAGTATACACAGGTGCATGGCAGAGGGTATCTCCTACCTTACCAGGTATCAGGCCTTCTTCCTATTCCAGTTGTGATTGTGGGAAGAATGCCTGTTTAAACACCTCTGTATGCACTGTAATTGATGGGCTTCTCTCTTTGCTGTCCCTAAAAAAGCTGATGCAGTTTGTGCTCTAGTACATTTCTCATATTCTGATAACTGGTTGTTAACTAAGCTTGCGTGTGCCTAATTCTTTATTTCCTCTACAAATCCACCTGCCTCGAGTGTATTGTGAAATGGTCCACTGTGGAAAAGGTAGCTAAAAATAATTAACATAACCCAACATTATGGTGAACATTCTTTGTTTTATTTATTGGTGGATTATTGTTGCAAGGGTGTTGTACATGTACAGCAGTGCAGTTTAAGAACAACACCGTATAGGTTAGAGAGGCAGTTACATTCTTACTGGTCTAGTTTCACAAGGATGGGGCAGGTGACTGGCCTTAGCCTAATAGACAAAACGAGTGTTCACATTACAAAAAAAAGCAATTAGGACCATTTTAAGTAGAAAGACCTAACTGCTTCAAGAAGTTAGGTATCTTAACTTCATCATTGTATATATACAAAACAATAATGCACATGACAAAAGGTAGTGAGGACTGGATTACAAATGCTAGTGTGCACACCCACAATACAAGAAGGAAGAATGAAGTACGGAGCATACCCCACCGACTGGCAATGCTAGAACAGGACCCCAGTACTCTGGTATCAGTCTACTAAGAAGTCTGTCTAAAAAGTGCAACGTAGTGTACTTGACAACTTTCCGAAGAAACTTACTCTCACATTGAAAAAGTTTGTTATTCATTATCAATTATGTAATAAAAGCTAAAGGGGTAGAAAAATAAGTGATAATGAATGTTACTACTTTGACACGTCCTGTATTACATGTACATTTACTGTACACAATGTAATCTTACAGGATCAGATAAAATTCAGTTAAATTCAATAGTAAATTGCAGAGCTTGGGAAACGAAGTGTCAAGTTCTAAATTTGAATGAATGAATGAATGTACCCTTAAAAGAAAGGAAGAAAGAATGTGTGTGTGTGTGTGTGTGTGTGTGTGTGTGTGTGTGTGTGTGTGTTTCATTTGTTGTTTTAAGGAATTTGTGTACCATTTACTTTACTGCAGTGCCGTAATAAATAAGACACTTACGTCAGGTTTGTCATTCTTTTTGCTGGGGGTAACACTAATATCGTATTTTTCAGTTGATCTGTATAGGATACCAGTGTTAAGTGTCATTTTCTGCCAATCAGTTAATATTCATGTGACCGGAAATGAGATACTGTGTTTGTGGTTTCCTCCACAATAGGTAATGTCATCTGACCTACAGGATACCAATGGAAGAGTTATAGTTTTCTTCGCAATACTTAATTCGTAGATGAACTGAAGTACACGATACCAGTGTTAGGTATGTTCTTTTGGCTGTTGGTAATACCAGTGTTTGGCTGCTTGCTTACTTTTTCCTTTGTGGCTAACACTGGTATTTTCTTCCTCAGTTGAACAACAAGATATCAGTGATTAGATTAGATTGGTACTTCTTCCATAGATCATGAATACGACACTTCGTAATGATGTGGAACGTATCAGATTAATAAAAGGTGTCAATACAAGATATTACATTACACAAAATATTACATGACACTTAATCTTTTTATTTATTTATTTTTTGTGGCTGTTGGGGAAATTACCCACTTACTATATCCAAAATTCATCTACTGAGTCGGAGTTGCCATTAAGAAATTCTTATTTCCTTTTACATGCTATATGGCTATCTGTCAGACTTAAGATGCAAAGACTTTTGTGGCAGCATAATTTACCCCCTTCTGAGCCAAAGTTAGACTTAACCTTGAGTAGTGAAGATCATCCTTTCTCCTAGTGTTGTAGCCATGTACACTGCTATTACTTTTGAATTCGTTCGGATTGTTAATAACAAATTTCATAAGTGAATATATATATATATTGTGAGGCCACAGTGAAGATCTGTAGCTCTTTAAATAAGTGTCTGCAGGATGATCTCGGATGAGCTCTAGCAATTATTCTCATTACACACTTTTGTGCAATGAACACTCTTTTACTCAGTGATGAGTTACCCCAGAATATGACGCCATACGAAAGCAGAGAATGAAAATAGGTGTGGTAAGCTAATTTACTGAGATGTATATCGCCAAAATTGTCAATGACCCTGATAGCACAAGTAGTTGAATTCAAACGTTTCAGCAGATCTCCCATGTGTTTTTTCCAGTTCAACCCCTCATCAATGCATACACCTAGAAATTTAGAATATTCTGCCTTAGCTACCAATTTCTGATCGAAGTCTGGAGTTATTAATTGTCATTCCATTTACTGTGTGGAACTGTATGTATTGTGTTTTGTCAAAGTTTAATGAGAGCCCATTTGCAGAGAACCACTTAATGATTTTCTGAGAAACATCATTTACAATTTCACCAGTTAATTCTTGTCTGTTGGGTGTGATAACTAGAGTTTATCATCGGCAAAAAGTTCCAGCTTTGCATCTTCGTGAATATAGAATGGCAAGTCATTAATGTATATTAAGAACAGAAGACTCTTTAAAAATATCATCATTCCCATCTGTTAATTTTAAGGTAAGGTATAGAAGACTGGTAATAATTGTCATGGTCCAGTCTTTCATACCACCTAACAGTGATTGGCTCCAGGGTCTTATTTATGGTTTGAGTTCAAAACATATGTGACCAAAATTAATTACATTAAGAATTCCTATTGGAATTTTATGCTTGTGAATTTGGGTTCCAATGTCTGGTGTGGTCAGTAACTGGAGCACCTTCTTCCAGGAATGAGAACCAGTAGAAATTACAGGCGCAAATAAAGGGCAAAAGCTATAGAACCTGTCCAGGCAGGCAACTTAATGGCTGCCACAGCCAAACAACTTAGTGTGCCAAGGGTTGGTTTACAGAAATGTCAGATTCCACCCATCTGCTTTGACCAATGACGTCACCAATATGGCGGAAATGACCATTCACGGCAACTCCCATATCGCGACCATGACGTCATTACATACAAATGACAAACACAAAAATAGATCAAAGAACCATCAAATACATATTCCTCCAAAAGTATAATGAAACTAACAGGACAAGCGAGGGAACTTGGGGGTATTTGGGTGGGGGCAAACTAAAAATAAACACACGCTGCTAAACTGAACGACAAAAACAGTAAAATAAAACAACCACAACCTTCCCAAAATCAACTAAAAACACTGGAATCAAACACTTCCCTTGACCTATATAGGTCAACAGCAACTACTGACACAACATAAGTCTCAACTTTCACCACCACCACACTTAATCCTACAAAAAAAAAAAAAAAAAAAAAAAACCTTAGAAAATTAAAATTGACCAATTCTCTTGACCTGTTATCCCTAAGACATCTCCACATATAGCTGTCCCTTAGCCGAGACACCAGAACTTTAGTAAGCCTGATTTCTTCACGAGAAACTGAACACTTCACAACTTCAGCCAACAGGCCGAATAGCTGAAGAAGTTTTATTGGAGACAATTCACTGTCCCCCATCATCGACGACAACCTAAACTGTTCACCTTGTCAGTCATATCAACACCTAGCAAAGACATAAACAAAGCGATTTACAAAAATTCACACACGACTAACAAAACTACAATAACATCGACATAACAAAACCAAAATTGTTCACTCACTGAAAAATATTCCGCTGAAAGCACAGTCACAACCGATACCACACATATGCAATGCTACCATGCAAATGAACCCCATATGCCGCATAACACGCTAACCGTAAACACACCACCAGAGAGAACCATCGACCACAACAATGCGCTGCCTATAAACACACACACTGAACCAAAAGCATGACCTAATACACAACACATAAACACACCACCAGAGAGCATCACCAATCATATCAAAACGAAACACATGCAAGCACGCCACTCTCACAAACTAAACTCTGCGCCATCGTCTTTGTCACGGGTCAAAGCTGACAGGTGGAATCGGACGCTTCGGTTAACCCCCAAGGGTGACAGTGCATTACAAAGTGGCAAAAGTACCAAATCACGAAGCATCAGTCCTTATGTTGAACTGACTGGGGATCAAGAGAAATTGGTGTCAAGTGGCTTCTATAAACAGCAATAGTGCGCTACCTGGTAAGAAAATAAATGTTCTTTGGGCAGTTTCAGCAAATAAGGAAAGGGAACACACAAAATCTGTCATCACTGTTTGAGATGGTTTATTTAAATCAGGACCAGTTTTGTACGTATGCTGATATTCAAATGACTGTACATTCAGTTTCATGTTGTGACGTTCGATTAGAGTTAATTGTTCACTGTTAGATGGAATATCCGTATCACAATTGAGCATTTCTCACCAAAGTATTCACTTGCACCGCCATATTCAGATTTCCACACATTAATGCCACTAAAAATGTTGTTACCTGCAGACGAGACATAAACTCACACATTCAAAATGTGTACTACATTTGAAAACAGAATTTATAACCTATCAGGTATGATTACTTAAAGATAGGCGTAAGACTGAAAATGGCTGCGATCTAAATAACCCACCTTTGATTGTGGCTGGTAGCAGATTTTATTCAACATGAGCTGTGCCCAGCATGCATTGCGATGGCTCTTTTTCTTTTGGAGTATGTACACACATGTGAAGCACACACATTTGCATGTGCAAAATAATGAAAGACGAGGATTCTTTGTGCAGTAATTAAATTTGAAGTTTGTTGGTATACTTTTGAACACAGAGCATTTTTGTCTTTGTCTTTCGCAATAACAATTTTTTTGGCAGACACTTTTGAGTGTGCGACATATAATTGACTCCAGAATGAGATCTTCACTCTGCAGCGGAGTGTGCGCTGATGTGAAACTTCCTGGCAGATTAAAACTGTGTGCCCGACCGAGACTCGAACTCGGGACCTTTGCCTTTGCCCGCGAAAGGCAAAGGTCCCGAGTTAGTCTCGGTCGGGCACACAGTTTTAATCTGCCGGGAAGTTTCATATAATTGACTGTTCGAAAAGCCTACATGTACCTAAAACGACTGACTTGGGATTCAATGGTCATTACGAATGCAAGATGAATAGGGAGCTCCAGTCTTTTGAAATCAAATGGCACGCTTCCTTTTTGACTTGCCATTCAGAATTGTTGCTTTGATGACATTTGGGATTGGTATTTTGACAATGAGCCTGGTTCCACTAGACAACTGTCATTTCTTCTCTCTCCAAAACCCTCGGTGAAGGTTCGCTAGGGATATTGTTACTGCCACAATTTTTCCAGGCAGCAAGCAATAAAATTACCAATCTCGATAGATGGTCCTTCAGGTGCTAGAGATAAATCAGAGGTAGGCAACAAGAACCTCGTAATTCTGTTTCATTAAATTTTACAGATGATGTGAAGAGGTTCTTAAAAAAATAATATTAAGTGAAATCAAACAATGGAAATTCCAGGTAGGAATATAAACAGTCTCGGAAGAGAGATTGCTACTTACCATAATAACACACTAAGTTGCAGACAGGCACATTTAAGGGGAGGTATAATGGAAAAAAAAAATTGTTCCCACATTTTCAGATTTTTCTCTCTTTATAAAATTTGCAATTTTCTGAATAAAATGATTTGTGTATCACTTATAAACTCACGTGGGAAGTATTTTATTTTCTAAATATAATGTACACTAGTTAAAATTTGTATGTGTATTACTTAAAGATGTAACAAAATCGGTAATTTTTTTTATATGGAAGGCTATGGATTGCTGTTATAAAGGTCATGTCCAGAAGAGGATGGGCCTATCTGTGCTTCAACTACATTACGAGGTTTGTCTGGAAAATACGTATAAAAGTTCAAGAATGTCTTTGTTAAAAGTTGCAGTCACCACCAGGTGGGACTACTGCTGTAATCCATCCCATCAACGCTCAGTCCGAGTCGGAGCACTCTGCGTGTGCGGCAGCTTGTTGTGACAGTCACCCTTTTTCACCTGCCGTCGGCCTGGAGCTCTCTCTGAGGAACAGCACGTCAACATCAAGTTTCTTGCAAAGCTAGGCAAGAATGGCTGTGAGATTTTTGAGTGTCTGAAACAAGTTTACGGAGACAAGTCTCCGAAGGAACCGACCGTGAACAACTGGTTAAAAAGGTTCCGGGATGGCCGAGAAGTAGTGAACGGTGGCCCTCGCCCGGGACGCCCGTAGACATCGAGTTCCGATGCAAATGTTGAACGAATTCGGGCTCGTGTTCTTAAAGACCGTAGATTGACGGTCAGAATGATTGCTGACGAGCTGTCAATCCCCAAAACAATCGTTCACGAAATCCTGGCACAAAAACTTGAAATGAAGAAATTGTGTGCGAAAATCGTACCGAAGCTCTTGATGCCAGAACAGAAAGCGAAGAGGGTCGAGTGCTGTGAGGATTGGTTGGAAGCAGAGGAACGAGGGGACTTCCTCGACTGAATCATCACTGGAGACGAGTCCTGATTTTACGAATTCGATGTGGAGCTCAAATCTCAAAGCGAGGAATGGAAACTAGCTGGAGAACCGAGAGCAAAAAAGTTGCGAAAATCGAGGTCCAATGTGAGGACTATGTTGATTGTTTTCTTTGATTCTAGGGACATTGTTTACAAGGAATGTGTCCCTCCCGGCCAGAGAGTGAAGGGACATTTTTACGTCAAAGTTATGACACGTCTCAGAGCTCGTGTGGCTGGAGTTCGACCGGAGTTGGCAAAAGGGGGCAGATGGATCCTTCATCACGACAATGCGCCCGCTCACACGTTGCTCATTGTGCGCGAGTTTTTGGCCCGAAGCTCAATCACCGTGACAGACCACCCACCTTATTCACCCGATTTAGCCTCGTGTGACTTCTTCACGTTCCCGAAATGCAATATGGTGCTTCGGGGGTGGCACTCGGGAAATGTGGAAGCCACCGAGCCGGAAGCGACACGGCAACCGAACGACAACACAACTGAAGACTTTCAGCAATGTTATCAACAGTGGAAACGCCGTTGGCAGAAGTGTATCGCTCTCAGGGTGGGCACTTCGAAGGAGACCATATTGTAATACCTGAATAATTGTAAAATAGTTATTATTCAACTTTTATACGTATTTTCCGGACAAACCTCGTACATGGCGAGTACCACCACAGCCTGCAAGACGGGAAGCCACAGAGAACGCCAGTTAACGTGAGACGAAACAGAATGTCGAGGTTTGGAGTCTTTCTCAAACTATTGAGTAAAACAGATTGATTCTCTCTCGTCTAATCACCTCATTCGGCAGGTTCGTAATGAAGTAACGTCTGTCATTTTGTTAAAAACCAGAATTATTGTGATGTTTTCATATTAAGTAAACTATTGCAAAAAATTGAATAGTTTGGATGGGAAAACAAGGATTGCTATGAATTTGTGTTTTGTTTGTGTTGCATACTTTCTGCAAACGAAACGCAGCTAATGTATTGAACTAGTCTTTAAACTTGGGAGGAGATCTCGGCAAAATGGATTGTATGAAATGGACTTGGTTCAGATCGTGCCACAACATCTCACCTGTATCTTACAAACGTTTTGGGATATAGAAACAAAATTTTGGCAAAGGATAGCATGCAAAGAGAAGAGTATTTTTCCATATAGTTAAAATGCAAAACTTCCTTATCTTCATGATGTTTAAATAACTACAGATTTTTCAATAAAATAATATAAATTTTTAAGGGATGTTGGTAGGTGGGGACAAGTGAATTGTTGTGGGGTTTTGCAACAACGTAAATAAAGAAATTAAATGTTTCATGATGGACTGTTGTAAGCTCTGCTGTGTTTTGGTAAAAGGAGCAAAAGAAGTTAGGTACTGTCAAAACCAGCTGTCACATTTTCCCTGCCATGACAGTACAAAAAACAAGATGTGTTGACACCATCTTAGAAGACGAGTCATTGAGGATTGTGCCTTATCTGGTACATTACATCAGTGGCAGACAAGGGGAGGGGGCTGCAAGTGGAGGGGGGCTGGGTTGTCTGTTTGTGGATGGAGGAGAGGGGGTGTCCTGATATTTTTTCTGAAAGCAGGTTGATTTTATTCAGAATTCTAGTACACCCTATTATTCCCCACTTGCTCAGCTGCAAAACACTATTATTCAACACGATCTCCATTCAGTGTGACAACCTCGTGTCACCTTACTGGAAGGGCCTATAAGCCCGCACGGTACAACTCTACTTGTCGACATCGGAGCCATTGCCTCGCTACATCCGTGTACCGCTTCCCGTGAAGTGCGTCCCCAATCGGACCAAACGGACGGAAGTCGGAAGGTGAGAGATACGGACTGTAGGGCGGGTGAGGAAGAACAGTCGAATGAAGTTTCGAGAGTTTCTCTCAGGTGCGTGGGCTTGTGTGAGGCCTCGTGTTGTCACGGAGATGGAAACAGTCCGTTACAGATGCCATTTTGAAGGCTATGTGTAGTGCTGCCAGCTATTGGAACTTCATGAAAATATAGGGGCTGAAATTCCGTGATGTCCTTCCCCAAATTCTGAATTCTTTTCAACCGATATTGACTGAGAAAAAGTGTTGCATTACTTATTGAACACCCCTTGTATGAGTGGAACAGGAAAGGAAATGATTAGTAGTGGTACGAGGTAAGCTCTGTCATACGTCATACCGTGTCTTGTGGCGTATGTATGTAAATGTAGATAATGAGCTGGATGCAGCTATTCTGCAGGAAACATTTTGATGACTGTACCATCTACACAGCTTTACTGTAATTACAGTTAAGCCAGTATAGAAGACACGATTGTGGAAGTTGTGGAACCCATCTTAGCTTTTTATTTATGTTGGGAAAGACTGCAGAGGATATGTGAAAATATATTCAACAACACCTGGGAAAAGATGGTCTGGATATTGCAGTGAATGGATGAAGGTTAACATGATGCCATGTCTGTCTGATGTACATGGAGAAGTGAAACAAACAATTCAGAAAAGTCAATCCACAAGCTGTGTTCAGTCTGTGTCAATTGTTTCTTAAATCTCTGTGGAGTTCGTGCATTCGCGTCTATTCCTGTTTTGGAACTGTAGAGAATTTCATTCTTTTTGTCATCTACTTATAGATTCGAATTACTTGTAAGGGAAAAAAAAAATAGGGGACAGTTTGAAATAATTGCCTGGTATTTGCTGGAGTGCTCAATACTATTGTCAGTCATAACAGGAAATGTGAAAATAATTGTAAGCCCTTTGGAAGGTATGAAAGATCCATCTATGGCAAACCGTAATAGATGTCCGAGTTTGCTCTTTCCAGCTGCATGTGATATTTATCTTTATGACCTACATCAACTTTAGACGCACAGCACTGGAGGAAGTAAATTTAGTCCGACAATATGTGCAGTACCCAAAAATGACTTTGGATTAAAGACTTGTCAAATTTAAAACCCCGATTGAGTTTTTAGTGATGGAAAGAACTGTTACAGACAATGCTGTTAACTTTCAAAAAATTACTTGAGAATGTGCTTACAATGTTAATGTAATGAAAGTTAGATGATGTTATTTCTACTGAAGAAGACACCTGTAGTGACACTGAAACCCAGCCATTGCTTATTACAATAAACTTTATGTAACCAATTTGCTGTAAACATCATTTGTTGCAAGTTTATACACACTTGGTGCCGTCAGCCGTGTTTAAAATTGTAACAGTTCTGTCACTTTTTGCTTCAAAAAATGCAATGATATGGGCATTAACATTGACAAACAAGGAAGGGGGAAGGTAAATAAAAAAATACCATGCGAACTAGCATCATGATGCTACACGCAGGTCGACGATATAAAGTCAGTTTGTAGTAAAAATGTCTGTTACTGATAAATCGGATATATGCACAGTATGTGACAACCATTTTCTAAGCATTGCTGGTGATTTTAAATAAAAATATATTTTTTGCAGGGAGTCGTATAATACTCTTGGCAAATGCCTTTCTGAGGTTGTTGTCTGAAATACTCAGTGATACAGACAAGGGGGAGATTTAGTCAATAATTAAATCACTGAAGACTAAGGACTCTCCTGGTTATCATGGAGTGCCTAGCAGACTATTAAAGTACTATGCTGCACATGTTAGCCCTGTACTTAGCCTTATTTGTAATTTTTCCTTTAGGAATCGTCAGTTTCCTGAACGATTAACGTACTCAGTAGTAAAGCCGCTTTATGAAAAGGGAGAAAGGAATAATGTAGAAAATTTTGAACCTATTTCTATGCCATCAGTGTTTGCTAAAGTTATTGAAAAGGCTGTGTATGTAAGGATAATAGATCATTTTTTATCACACAGTTTGCCATCAAATGTATGGTTCGGCTTTAGAAGTCCTTTAACAACTGAAAATGCTATATTCTCTTTTCCCTGAGGTTTTGGATGGGTTAAACAAAAGGTTTCAGACGCTAGGCATATTTTTTGATTTAACAAAGGCATTTGACTGTGTTGATCACACAATATTGCTCCAGAAGTTGGACCATTACGGAATAAGGGAGTAGCTCACAATTGGTTCACCTCTTACTTTAGCAACAGGCAGCAAAACGTCATTATTCACAATGTTGATAATGGCTGTGATGTGGGATCTGAGTGGGGTAGGGTCAAATGCGGTTTGCCCCAGAGATCAGTGTTGGGGCCACTCCTGTTACTTATTTATGTAAATCATGTGCCCTTTAGTATTAAGGGTAACTAAAATATTTGTTTGCTGAGGACACTAGCTTGGTAGTAAGGGATGTTGTGTGCAACACTCTGTTTCAAATAGTGCAGTTCATGACATAAGTTCATGGCTTGTAGAAAATAAACTAATGCTAAATCACAGTAAGACTCAGTTTGTACAGTTTCTAACACAAAATTCAACAAATTCTGATGTTTTAATTTCACAGTATGGACATAAGATTAGTGAAACTGAACAGTTCAAATTTCTCTGAGTGTTCAGATAGATAGTAAACTTTTGTGGAAAGCCCACATTCAGGATCTTGTTCAAAGACTAAGGGGCTCCGGAACGCCCTATACTTGCAATGTTAAAATAACGCTTATAAATTACATCTTTCCTCACAAAGTATTGGAGTAGGAAGTTGAACTTTTTACAGATTATTTATTGGAATATGGGCTACAACTTAGCACAGGGATTTTACAAAATTTTAGTTCAGTTATTAAAGATGATTTTTTTCAATTGTAATGAAAATTCACAACATTTTTTTGCAATTTTTTATTTATATATTCAAAAATATACAGTTTTTTGGAAAAAGGCTGTGTCAAATTATGCAGAAGGTACTGTGTAACATTTACTGAAAGTTTGAAACAAATATGTTTGGAAGATCCTTAGAAAACATGTAATTAGTATGAGAAAATAAAAGTTTTGGGAATCGAGCGACAAAGATTGGATTAACTTTTTAGTGCATTCCAGGTCCATAGGACGGATTATCTTCATCCTCTGCAAACTCCTCCTCCAGCTTCCTCTTGTTCCTCCTCCTGTTTACTCTTGCTTGTATTTCTAGACTCTTTACAGCCCTGTCTGCAGCCCGAAGGTGTTCCTTGTCTAAAGCAAGCATCGCTCGTTGTTGTGTTCGTAGATTTTGCTACCATTTTCTTCAGTTGCAGTTACTGCAACACTGTTCCAAAAGGTGGTCATGTATGAACACTTATCACATTTCAGTTGTATTTCACTAGCAAGTCCTACGTGCTTTATTATGGAGAGTTCCAGACCAACTTCACTACAATGAATACATCTTACACAGTTTGCAAAAATTCCTTTGAGAACCGACATATCAGATAATTCATTCACATCCGATTCGCCCATAAAACATTCATATTTTTCACTCATTGAACCAAGCTTCTTCTGTGAAGTATTTTCTTTCCGACTTTGACTGCTATGGGCAGGTGTACTTGAGAGGTTAGGTTCACTCACTTGGTTATCGTCTTTATTGTTTACAGTAATAACACATACCTTTGGCTTTCCAACATTTCTCCTTTCCTTAAAAGCCTTCAGAGGATTTCTAATAACTTTACTTTCACTCATTATTATACTTCAACAAAACAGAGACTCAAGAAACAGAATTAATTACGAATATTTTCGAGATAACGACAGAGTAAATAAACATGAAACAATCGACAATCACACCAGCGATATATATTGAACCATCACAGGTTAGCCACAACACATACTTTCTCACATCACTAAAATGTACCTGATGAACACGGACGTTAATAATAACACCATTTGACAGCAGTTTAACAGCGCCACAGTGGGTCACGCCCATGTAGAACACATTTCAAAAAAAAAATTTAAAAATAGTTGTACTCTTCGGAATTGAATAAATTATATATCTATTAAAAGGTAATAGTCTGCAGATTCAGAAAACGCAAAAAGTAAAAATTGAACTTTTCATGATTTTGAGCCTTTCCGGAGCCCCTTAATGTTTCCATTTTTACTATTGAAATGGTATCCAAAGTAAGTGAGCATTCAACACGAAAATTAGTCTACTTTGCTTATTTTCATTCGCTTATGTCGTATGGTATTATATTTTGGAGTAACTCTTCCCATTCTTCTTGTTAACAATATTACCTTATTCCCAAGAATAAGCAGCTTTCACTCTGTTAATACTCGGCAAAAATAAAACCTGCATTTGCATTGGACTTCCTTAACTCTAGTGCGGAAATGTGTGCAGTATACTGCTGCACCCATTTTCAATAAGCTACCACAAGAATTCAAAAATCTTAGCAGTAATCCACGTGCGTTCAAGTCGAAACGTGAAGTTTCCTCATGCGTCACTCCTTCTATTCTGTTTAGGTTTTCCTTGAAAGCTTAAGCTGATTCTTGTTGTATTGTTGATTGCATTTACGTAAACTTACGGATTGACTTTTTTCGGTTTCAGAAACATTTTATTTTTATGTATTATTACTTTTGTTGTAATTTCATGTACTGATATGTTCCATGACCTTGGAGATTTGCTCCTCAATTTGGTCCTATGGAACTTGACTTGTAAATAAATAAAAATAAATAAATGCTGGATTATCAATTCAGGAAGTTGGTCAATCATCGATTAAATGCATTGACAGAATTATAAAGAAAATGTTGCAATGCTATTTAACCATGAAAAAATGGCCAAACTGTTCCAACTGGTTGAAACTAAATTTATGCTTGAAGCTGCTGATGTTCTGGCTGTAGCACTGGAGTATTTGGTAGAAATGTAAGAGATTGATAAGGAGCATGTGCTGAAAGAAATAAAGAGATTTTAGGCATCTCTGTACAAATCGATAAGTGTGTGGAAGTTGCTCTTAGATTGATGGCCTAGGAAACCTTCAAATTTATAATTAGATGGGACTTCCACGAATCATTACTCTGTGTGTCACTTACAGTGCAATACTTCTGGATCATTTATCTCTGTCGCATCATCCGAGAGCAGTTTCTCTGAAACTAATGATGAATCTAGAATGACTAGCCAGTCGAGCCATTTTATCAATTGAAAGGAGATGAATTTAAATGACATAATTGAGAATGTTGTTAAAATGAAGGCACAAACATACGTACAATAGCAATATTTATAACAACTAGTGTCTTGTACTGTGGTTACCAAACTGTTACTGTAATTTTACAGGCTTTGTTTTCAGGCATCAAAATAAAAGGTAATTTTCTTATTTTGTTGCTCTCTACCTGATAATTGCTGTGCTAAATGCTGATATACACTGCGAGTTTCGACCGATATCTTTGAGTGTGTATATTACTGTTCAGGCCAGTTCAGTTCAGTTACGGTAACATAAATATGTGGATGCTGGATACCACATTTGTGTGGAAATGACATCTGTTGGACTCAAATGGTTTTCAGCTTGCAGGGATAGCTTGTATATTAGAGAAAGAAGAGAGAAGTGTGAAACAGTGCAGTGGGTCCAAAAAATGTTATTACGTGGTACAGAGGGGGATTTCTCACTCTACAAAGAGCCCGAGGAAGAGGAATCTGCATTTTATAAATATTTTAGAAAGTTGAAACACAATTTTTTGTTAAAACAGACTGTTGTGACCTGCCATCACACCCTGTGAGAAACAATTTGTTCAAGGTTAAGTTTAGTTACTGGTTCGGTGCAAATTTTTGTGCAATAGTGATATTGTCCTCAATACCTTTCCCTTCAAGATTTAGAAATTTTCTTTACATTGTGTCTTTGGCTTTTAATAGTTAAACTTCATTGCAGTGAACTAGTGAAACCACGTAAATGTTGACCACTGATGCTTCCAAAACTGTTTCACACACAGTCCAGAGCGCTATTTTACAGTAAATAAGCCTGCCACAAATATGTATGTAAACAAGACTCTGATACATTAGTTGTTGTTGTTATTGTGGTCTTCAGTCCTGAGACTGGTTTGATGCAGCTCTCCATGATACCCTGTCCTGTGCAACCTTCATCTCCCAGTACCTACTGCAACCTACATCCTACTGAATCTGCTTAGTGTATTCATCTCTTGGTCTCCCTCTACGATTTTTACCCTCCACGCTGCCCTCTGGTACTAAATTGGTGATCCCATGATGCCTCAGAACATGTAAACCAACCGATCCCTTCTTCTAGTCAAGTTGTGCCACAAACTCCTCTTCTCGCCAATTCTATTCAATACTTCATCATTAGTTATGTGATCTATCCATCTAATCCTCAGCATACTTCTGTGGCACCACATTTCGAAAGCTTCTATTCTCTTCTTGTCCAAACTATTTATCGTCCATGTTTCACTTCCATACATGGCTACACTCCATACAAATACTTTCAGAAACAACTTCCTGACATTTAAATCTATACTCAATGTTAACAAATTTCTCTTCTTCAGAAACGCTTTCCTTGCCATTGCCAGTCTACATTTTATATCCTCTTTACTTCGACTATCATCAGGTATTTTGCTCCCCAAATAGCAAAACTCCTTTACTACTTCAAGTGTCTCATTTCCTAATCTAATTATCTCGGCATAACCCGACTCAATTCGACTACTTTCCATTATCGTCATTTTGCTTTTGTTGATGTTTATCTTATATGCTGCTTTCAAGACACTGTCCATTCCGTTCAACTGCTCTTCCAAGTCCTTTGCTGTCTCTGACAGAATTACAATGTCATCGGCGAACCTGAAAGTTTTTATTTCTTCTCCATGGATTTTAATACCTACTACGAATTTTTGTTTCCTTTACTGCTTGCTCAATATACAGGTTGAATAACATTGGGGAGAGGCTACAACCCTGCCTCACTCCTTTCCCAACCACTGCTTCCCTTTCGTGCACCTCGACTCTCATAACTGCCATCTGGTTTCTGTACAAATTGTAAATAGCCTTTCGCTCCCTGTATGTTACCCCTGCCACCTTCAGAATTTGAAAGAGAGTATTCCAGACAACATTGTCAAAAGCTTTCTCTAAGTCTACAAATGCTAGAAACGTGGGTTTGCCTTTCCTTAATCTTTCTTCTAAGATAAGTCGTAGGGTCAGTATTGCCTCACGTGTTCCAATATTTCTACGGAATCCAAACTGATCTTCCCCGAGGTTGGCTTCTACCAGTTTTTCCATTCGTCTGTAAAGAATTCGCTTCAGTATTTTGCAGCTGTGACTTATTAAACTGATAGTTCGGTAATTTGCACATCTGTCGACACCTGCTTTCTTTGGGATTGGAATTATTATATTCTTCTAGAAGTCTGAGGTATACTACACACAAAATACTTTGCCATTGTTGCAGCCAAAATGCTGCCTCACTGTGAATGTTGTTCTTCAACATGGAATTAATTGGCTGACATTCATACGCAGCTGGAAATCGTCCCGAGTATTGTCAAAAGATAGGCAGTTGCTGCGAAGCGGTGCGTCGGGAGAGCTGCCGAGAGCTGTGTACCTCCTATACTGGTACCGGAGGTACCTCAAGTACCGTCCTCTCCTGTAAGTCGAGTGTCCTCTGCAGAAAGTACAGGAGCTGCCATTACTTGTGCACTCAAATGTAAGTGGCACGTCAGTGGTAGATCTGGGCCTGCTGTACAACGTGGAAGGGGACCGGGGAGGACTCGGGGTGTCGTACCGATCCCCGTAACCGACGAGTTGGAGTTGAAGTTTTTCACTGAAACTGGAACTGACTCTGTGGGACTCACTTCACCTGTTTGTGGGGAAACCTGTTTTATCTGAGTCAGGAGGAGGCAAACGCAAAAGTGTAGGGGTCTACTAATTGTAGGCAGTTCGAACATACGGCGAATGATGGTACCACTTGGAGAAATGGCTGCAAGAATCGGGAAAGGACACCGGGAGCCCTCAGTGTGTCTGCCCGAGGGTGTTATTCAGTATGCTGAAGAGCCTATTCCAGAAGCCATTGAAGGGACAGCATGCAACCGACTGCACGTTATCCCACACTTTAGAACAAATGCCTGTCCGGGCTCTGAGGTCATTCTTGGGTCATTCCAGTGACTGGAATAGACAGCTGAGAAGACCCGACTTGTGCTTAGTTTGTAATGGAGCTTACCAATAGAGCCCATTTTGTTGTGAGACATAATACGATAATTAAAGTAGTTTTCGAAAACTGATCACTTAGTATGATCATAAGGTAGGTCTTGCGATCAATTCAAATTTGGAAGTATATTTAAATTAAAACTTTTATTATTTCTTAAAGTTTGACTTGCATTATTTATATGTACAATTTTCTCACTCTTATTATTATTGTCACTGAATTATCCTTTATGCTATTTGATATTTCACGCAACTTCAAACTGTAGTATCAATAATCGATACAGAAATTGTAAGTTCTTTGTCGATACAACTCTGAGGTCATTGGTCAGCAACGTGATTTCGGCCACTCGCGTTTTGGCTGCGGTCGAGAGTTGTTGTTTTTGTGTGTTTCTCGATAAATATGTGGTATCCACAGTGCACGTGGTACTTTATTTTTGTGATCAGAGATTTTCTAAACAAAAATAGTGGACTCCTGCTTCGTGATTTCGGTCGGTCTGGTAATAGTCAAAACCCACACCTTTTTCATCTGGAGCAGCAAAGGAATCGATCGTCGCCTAGACGACGAAGCCACGTGCACGGTGGCTATTCGGCAGCGTCGAGATAAGTGACAGCGTGATTATCTCTACAGATTACTTTACATCTGTCAGCCACACCTTGACGGTGTCTTTACGGGAATAACTTTGCATCGTAGTAGTGAGGGTCCGTGATAAATTGTAATGAAACTCACAATTTGCTGCACTGTTCGCAGAACTGATCGTGGCCGCTCGTTTCCGAGTCGAGTGGATGACTGAACCGGAGACTCTGAAGATTGTGTGACAAGCTAGGCTGTCACTTCCTGGACCTGTGCTATAGGGCTGAGAACTGCAGGGTCCCCTTAAATGAATCAGGTGTGCCCTATACGGCAGAGGGCAGTAGTCAGGTAGCAGACTGTGTGTGGGGTGCGATTTTTAGATTAGACGGCTCTCCGTCCAGTCCAGACAGTGATACTTGTACGATACAGGGAAGTATCAGTGTAAGATAGAAAGAAATGTCTCCCGCAGGTGAGAGTATTAAAATCTTAACGGTTAACTCTCGAAGCATTTGCAACAGTGCCAGAGTTTGAAGTGCTCGTGAAATGCGGTGAAGGTTGCATAACACTAGGTACAGAAAGCTGGTTGAAAACTGAAATTGATGGCGGTTAGATTTTCGGGAAAAACTTGAGTGTATATTGACAGGATAGGCAGTTGGGGAATGGAGGTGGTGTATTTGTTGCAGTAGAAAAGAGTCGTATCGACTGAGATAGAAATTGAAACTTCATATTGTTGGAGCGAGGCGCAGTATCGATGGCGGGTGTAAAATACTTTTATCCTTCTGTCACCCACCAGACTCGTCTCCTGATGTAACAGAAACCTTCAGAGAAAGCTTCGGTTCACTTGCACGTACGAGTTCCCCGATCTTACTGTAATCTTCGGTGGAGACTTTAATCGTCAGACAGTTAATTGGGAAAATTAGTTCTGTTTCTGGTGGGCACGATAAGACGAGCTGTGAAAATTTACTAAATACCTTAACTGAAAACTACTAGAACAAATAGTTAGGGGCACCGCTCGTGATGGAAATGTGTTGGATCTATTGGCAACAAGCAGATCTGACTTCTTTGAGGATGTCAGCATCGAAACTAGTATCAGTGAGCGTGATGCAGTTGTGGCGACAGTGAGTACCAAAGTAAAAAGGACAACTAAAACAAGCAGAAACTAGATAAAAAATCAGTCGTGTCATATCTCACTGAAGAACTTCAAACTTCCAGCACAGTGCAGGAGTGTGTACAGGAACTACGGGTAAAGTTTAAAAGAACAGCTGACCATGTGCTGGATGGATACGTACCCAGTAGAACAGCTAATAATGAGAGAGAACCTCCACAGTATACAGCTACTGTGGAGAAACTTCTAAAGAAACGGAGTTTACTATGTAATAGGCATAAAACAAAGCGTCGGGCTACAGATAGAGAGATGCCGAATGAAATGTCAGCTGTTAAGAGCAGTGTGTGATGCCTTCAGTGACTGACAGCAGAATGTTGTAGCGTGATATTTCACAAAACCCAAAGAAATTCTGGTCATATGTAAAGGCTGACACCAAAGTTGTGTCCAGCCCCTAGCAAAAGAGCCAGGGACTGTAATTGAGGTTAGCAAACCAAAAGCTGAAATGCTTAACTTCATTTTCAAATGTTCTTTTACAAAGGGAAATCCAGGCGAATTACCCTAATTTAATACTTATAACACAGAAAAGGTGAATGGAAGCGAGTATTAATGGTGTTGAGAAAAAAATCTGAAATCCTTAAAATTGGACAGCTCTAGTGCCCTATGGAATCCTTCTGATTCTATACTGAATTTGCTGCTGAGTTAGCCCTCTTCTTACTATAATCTATTGTAGATCTCTCGAACAAAAGAACTCTGCCCAGTTCTAGGAAAAAAGTGCAGGCCACAGCCGTGTACAAGAAGGGTAGAAGTGATCCACAAAACAACCGTCCAATATCCTTGACGTAGGTTTGTTGTAGAATCTTAGAATGTATCCCGAGTTCAAACATTATGAAGTATTGTGAACAGTGTGACCACCTCAATGCCAGGCAGCACGGATCCTGAAAATGTCAGTCACGAGTAACTCAACTCGCACTTCTCTCGCAGACGTACTGAAAACTTTTCATCAAGGTAATCGGGTAGTTGCAGTATTTCTCCACTTGTGAAAAGCATTTGATTCGGTACCACAGCTCAGGGGTGTCAAGTGAAATTTGTGACCGAATTGGGGACCTTTTCGTGTGGAGGACACAGTGTGCTATCTTGGGTGGAGAGTTGTCATCTGATGTAGATGTAACTTTAGGTGTGCCCCAGGGAAATGTTGGGACCACTGCTGTTGATGTTGCATATTAATAACCGTACAGACAATGTTAATATTAATAGTAAAATCAGACTTTCTGCAGCTGATGCAGTTATCTGCAATTAAGTACTATCTAAGAGAAGCTGCATATTGATTTATTCAGTAAGATCCTGAGAAGATTTCAAAGTGGTGCAACAATTGTAAACTTGCTTTAAATGCTCAGAAATGTAAAATTTTGCAGTTCACATAACGAAAAAAATGTAGTACCCTATGACTATAATATCAGAGTATCACTGCTGGAATCGGCCTACTCGTACAAATACCTAGGTTTAACACTTTGTAGGGATATGAAATGGAAAGATCACATAGGATCAGTTGTAGGCAAAGCAGGTGGTGGGCTTCAGTTCATTGGTAGAGTACTGGGGAAGTGCAGTCGGTCTACAGGTGAGACTGCTTACAAACCACTCGTCTGACTGGTTCTAGAATATTGCTCAGGAGTGTGGGACCCATACCAAATAGGACTAGCAGGGTATGTTGAACGTGTACAGGCCAGCACGAATGGTTTCAGGTTTGTCTGATTCGTGGTAGTGTGTCGCAGAGACTGAAGGAACCGAACTTCGAGACTCTGGAAGACCGATGTGAAATATCCCGAGAAAGTCTACGAACAAAGTTTCGAGGACTCTCTTTAAATGCTGACCCTAGGAATATACGACAACCCCCCTACGTATCGCTCAAATAGGGATCGTGAGGATAAGATTAAAATAATTACTGTTGGTACAGAGGCATTCGATCGTCTCGCACTGTGTACGTGAACGAAATGGGAAGAAACCCTAATACTGGTACAGTGGGACGTACACTCTGCCATGCACCTCACAGTGGTTTGCAGATGCAATGCCTGAAGGTTTCAGTCCATTTCTTTATCGAACATTATAAATGCCTGACCACTTCCAGATATATTCCACTTAATACCGGTACTCTGGTTTTAACCATAGTATCTCTTCCGCTTAAAGTTGCATGCATACTGCCATCCATTTCATTGTAAAATATTAAATAATATAGCGGTATGTATAGAAGTCCACTTTAGAAATGTAGTATAGAGCAAGTAATGAAGTACACTCGTGTTCTACAATTCGTAAGCTACCTCACTGCTTCAATTAATCTTTTGTCATTCATTATAGAATTAAACATTTTAACAAAATAAACAACAAAATGGAACAAATTATACCAAATAACATATAACTAATAGAAATAACACAAAATGTGACAAAACAAAGTTAGGAGATCCATATGTCACTGTATATCAGAAGGAAATGCGTTTCTGGATCGTGTGATAAATGCGTGATGTCGGCCATCAAAACTTTCTTCCTGAGAAACCTCGACAGTGATTTGATGGCCAATGTGGACGCCGCCATTTGAAATGCATTGTGGAATGTTTAGATGCGACATGACGTGAGGTGACGTGATGGGCAGTGAAAACTGACCTTCATTAGAGCATTGACTACATACATTATCAATACTTCACTCTTTTCTGAAGCATCCGACTCATTTTGTACAGAGTGGACACTACAAGCACATAAATTTGTAACTCCGACTGGGGACCTTGTTTATTTTTGCTGCCCTAGGCCTGCAGTAGTTTAACTTGCCACTGCATCTCAATATATAAAAACCTTGAACTAATGGCAGTTTTCATACCAAGTGTTGATGGAAAAGCACATCAGCCTCACACTGTCAAAATTAACAGATCCAGTGATCTTTCTAGCGATTATTGAACATTTCTTGTCACTTCAGATTTTGGTGATGCCTGCTTTGCTCCAGACTGCCGAGCAGAGAATGATTGAATGTAGTGTGGCACTGTCAATTACTGACTTTTGCTTATCCCTTGGGTAGCTGCCTCATTGTCATCATATGTATGCAATTGGACTGTATTTGGATTTAAATACATATTACTAAAATGTATTCAGTGTTGAACTGCTGTTAGTGTGTGACAGTGGATGCAGATGCGTAGAAAATGCTGTGCGTGTACTTGGCTTGACAATATTTTATATCTTAGAAGCATGTCCAGTTGTTTGTGCTCAATAAAAACAGAAAACAAAAAATGTGATGATTACATGTTTACTGGCAATTCATAGTTAAGACAACTATGTAAATTAGTGTGAATCTGTGTGTGAATGATAATTAATGTGAAATCAATCTGTGTTAAAATGTTCAATTTGCTGTTAAGATGTTAATGATTCAAATATCTGTTTACGAACAGTTCCCTGCAGCACAAACCAAATCGGAGAAGTTGACGCCTGTGAACATTAATCGTCAGCCTATTTGTTGCCGCAATGGAAGAATCGCTGGACGCTTCGTTGCCGGTCGACACGGTAAGAATGGATCCCTTTTCATTTCGTTCTTTATTTCATTAATTTGTCCATTGTGATCCGTAGATTTCCTCGAGGCCAAATTCCAGGTCGCTGTATACAGCAACAAACTCGATTGGTACCCTGATGCATTTTTCATAATTTATGTGCAACATACGTGAGTAATACAAGGTGTAAAACTTTGCTTCTGCCATTTTTTTCCCCCGGCATTTGAGGCTTTAATGAAACAAATTGGTTACACACGTATCATTCAAAGTATTTTCCATCGCTGGCCACTACGTTCTCCCATCTTCCGGGCAGTGTACGAATCCCACGTCGAAAAAATGGTTCATCTTTTGAAGTGATCCACGAATTGATCCAATTTGTGACTTCTTTGTGAGATCTGAAGTGTTGGTCAGCCAGGCCGTGCGCCATTGATCTAAACAGGTGATAGTCAGAGGGAGCAATGTCAGGACAATACGGCGGGTGGGGTACGACTTCCCATTTTAACGTTTCAAAGTACGTTTTGACCCTTTTGCAATGTGGCGTCGAGTGTTGTCATACTGCAAAATCCCTTTATCATACCTCCCATTGTATTGTGGCCGTTTGTCTTCGAACACTCTGCTCAAACATATTGTGTTTGATAACGAGGACCTGTGATTGTTTAACTTGGTTTCAACACCTCATTGTACACGACACAGAGCTGGTCCCACCAAATGCAGAGCACGATCTTTGAGCTGTGAATATTCAGTTTGTCCCCAGTCCCAATGCGATGCAGAAATCCCTTTCGTTTTTTGCCTCTGAAGCAACTGTTCACAAACGCCATTCAGTCTCTCTCGGTTTCAGCTCACACGGGACTCCAAGTTCCTTCTTTCTGAATCGTGCCCATAGCCTCGAGACGTTTTGAATAGGCTCGCTGTGTCACTCCCACTAATCGTGCCAATTCTTCCCGAGTTTGACTCGAGTGTTCACTCTGCAGTGTCTCCAATTCTGCATCTTCGAAAACATTCTCTCTTCCACCGCTATGCCGGTCTGCGAAGTTAAAATCACTCGCGAAACGTTCTTTCACTTATACCGTACATAATAGATAGCGTTCAATAAGACTAACCTGCAGTTCTCTTCATATTGAAACTAAACAGTAACACCTCCCGCAAATGACTAGAATTAGGCTCGTAAACTGACATTTTCAATCCAGAACAACTTTATGGTGCAGACACAAATCGACTAATGTTTGAACGAGGTTATGTTGACCGAGGGCCGAGCTAACTGCCCGACATCTGCGATCTGTTTCTTTCGACCACTACTTCCCATTGTCGCCACCTATCGGTAAACGGCAAAAGCAAAGTTGTACACCTAGTACGTATTGGAATACGTGTCGCAGACGTGTCTGTTACGATACAGCTTTCCTGAATTTACTTTGCAGTTTCAGTTATTGTGATGAAACGTGCTACAGATCACTCCTGTTACCACACACTATATCCCGTATTCACGTTCGTTGGCTTCGTTAACTGCAGTCAGATTAGACCTCGTGCTATGCAACAGATCAGTCTGTGCACACCACCGAAAAACACCTAAAGGTTCAACTGTTAATGACTGATATTCGAGAGGTGTGAACACGAACTTCTGTTCGGAAAGCCCGAGAGATTTTTGAACAAAGTCAAAGGCAGTAGTTCAGGAAGTATCACGTGTGGAAGGAAGACAGTATGAGGAGGAGAAAGGGTGGGTGTGGAAGGGGGGGGGAAGAGGAGTGGATACATATTTCAGTAATTTGGTGGCACTTGATGTGTGGCATACCAGTCTTTTATTTGTTTTACTTACAGCATCGTATCACAGGCCTGCGTTACATGGCATGAATCCCCCTCAGAGTGTCAATTACTACCTTCCTGTTGTAGGCTATGGCGAGCTGGAGAGGTCTTCAGCAGCAGCAGCAGCAGCAGCAGTCACCGGCGGCCGCGGACTCGACCACACCCACCCGCAGCGTCACTCCCACCGCGGCCGCTTCACCACGCGCCGCAGCGGTCTGCAGAACTGCCTGCCTCTCGCTGTCCCTCACATCTCTGTTCACTCTGGGGACCGGCAGGAGCTTTGCGGCGCCCTGCCTGCTGTATCCCGCCGCTATGTGGAGGCCGCCCTGCTGCCACTTGTTCTGCGTGTTGACGTCGGCCCCCGACTGCGGCAGAATTCCGCTGTACAGTGCGGTGGAGTGTAGCCGCGTTCGCGCCGGTTGTTCGCGTCTGTTCCCCTGGCAGAGACCTCGAGGACTTTGGCCGCGTCTCCGTTCCCTGTGCATTTTGAATCTGCTTCTCGATGTCTTGCTCCTTTGCCGTATTATTTTCCACGGAAATGTGTTGCCGCAGTGGAAAATCTGAAAGTCTTTATAACCGTGCCAATTACGCGCTAAAAACCCAGTTGCGTGAGCAGCGTGTAAGACTTGACAACTTGGTCCAGTATGGGGAAGGAGATTTTGAGGTTAAACAGAATTACTTGACAACATTTGTAGAACTGAAAGTAATGTCAGAGGGTGGTGTTCCACATTACATCTGACTTGGGAAGCACCCTACAAAATCCCCTGTTCAGGGTTACCTTTGCTAACCCAGAAAACTAATTTTTGGCAGGCCACGTATTTGAGGCATATCCTGTAATTTTAATGTGCGGAATTTCAAATTGAACTGTGGCCTCGGGCGTACATCCTTAAGCGGGGATTTGCATATTATTTAATGTGATTGAAGATATCTGAGTAAAACAAATTTTCATTTCAACATGTAAATGTATTCACTAAAACCATCTATTAACTTCACGTACAAAAATTGATTGTCAAAACTGTTAACAAGTCTGTTGGTGTTGAAATTCTGTTTAATGACTGAGTGTATAGCGGTGTTACTGGTTCACCTGTGAATTTACACACTGATAAACCACAGTGAAAACTGAAACTTTGAGGTGGGATCAAAAAATACCTGGAATGCTGCAGTTGGATGTGCACGCTTTGTTGTTACGTGTTGTGGTACTAGGTGGTGTTGGTTAGGGGTATTCCACGTGGCTCAGGAAGCTGGCATCAGTTGGAGTTCAGTGGTTTGTTTGTTGTGCTCTGTTGTTAGTGTTTCTGTTCGCTTCCCTTGGCATTTAATGACACGGTTGACAACGAGCAGAGAGTCTGCATGAAATTTTGTTTCCTGTCGGGGAAAACTGCAGCAGAGACTATTGGGATGCTTCGGCAAGCCTTTAGTGACGATGCTTTGGAGAAATCGCAGGGCTAAGAGTGGTTCTCTTATTTCAGATCTCGCAAAACATCGACTGAAAAGTGCCACACTGTGGTTGTACTTAGACATCAAGAAATGATGAAAACGATTGCCACAATCAATCAAACTAGCAATTCTCAGAGGACCATTGACCAAATTTCTCAGGAAAGAAAAGTGTCACGGAGCACAGTCCAGTAAATCTTAACTGAAGATTTGCACACGAGACTGAGTCTGCAAAATTTGTTCCTCGCTCACTCGCAGGTGACCGAACAGAAAACCACGTTAATGTTTGCCACGGTTCGAAGAGTGAAATGCAAAACTGTCCAACTGCCGGATGAGAGTCGGTACTACGGGTACAATCTGGAGTCGAGGAGTAAAAGCGAGTGCGGAGCCAGTGGAAAACTCGAACATTGCCACGGCCCGAGAAAGCACGTCGAGTGCCGTCCGACATGAAAACAGTGTTTATCTATGTTTTTGATACGAATGGAATTGTTTACAGGGAGTGTGTTGTTCCAGACAGTTTGTGAGCCGATATTTTTATGAGGATGTGTTAGGAAGATTCGAAGGTGTGTGCAGTGAATATGGCCAGAACTGGGGAAAAATGGGAACTGGTTGCTCCAGCGAGACAATGCTCCAGCCGTCACAGCTCCGACAGGCCGACAGTCTGTGGCAAAACGTGACACGGTGCTTGTCCCTCGTCCACCCTCTCACCCAATCTCACTCTGTCTGACTTTTTTTTTATTTTCACGGACGAAGCGAAGTCCAAAAGGAAACTGAATTGGTGATGTAGATGACGTCAAAGAAAACGCACTGACGGCTTCGAACAGTATCCTGCCACGAGAGTTCCAGAACTGTTTCCGGCAGTGGCGAAAGCATCGGGCTAAGTGTACCGTTGCGCACACGGATGATACTTTGAAGGGGACTAAAATACTGTAAATGTAGGGTTCAATAAAATGCAAAATAAAAATTCCAGTTACTGTGCCCCCTAGTAAACTCGCAATTACAGACAAAGTAGTGATCGAAAGCTCGGTGTGTAACCTCAGAAATTTGCATTCGACACATGACTGTCGATCTCGCGACGGGCAGTAGCGTTTGATTCCACAGTGCCGCTTAAAATGCTCGCCACATTTGCAACTGTGGTGTTCCGTGCTGTCCTCTGCTGACAAGCGGGCCCTCTGTGGACGGCACTCGGTCAAAACTCTGAGGTGCCGCAGTCTACGTACCGACTCGAACTGACGGGTCCCACGTGGAATCGACCGTGACCCAATTCGGAGGCATTGCGTGCTCTGCCACGACTCGATGCCTAGTCCCCGACGTGGCCACCGCCGGTACGGAATGGCTAGTCTTCGAAATTTTGGTAGTGTGTTATACCCTGCGAGAAGTGCTGGATGCTCCCCTTCACCTTAAAGGCGAGACGAGGGGACCATTTCCTGCCCGTTTCCCCGAACGTAGGGATTGGAGGAAACGAACTCACCACTGCGGCTGCCGAGGAGGCTTGCTCCCTTTCTGACTCTCGCTCACTGTAGATCCCCCCCCCCCCCCCCCCCCCTCCCCGTGTACGCTGTCCCCCCATTTCTGACCGGGAAGGCCACGTGTCGGCAGGACTTTCAGTTGTTGAAAGTGAGGAGTAATGAACTACGTTCTGTAAAACGTTCAGTGTGTCCTTGGGTTACTTCCTTCCACCTGGGAGGGTCTGAAGGAGTAACCGTTATACAGCTCGTAGTGGAACATTCTACATTGACACGTGGCTTCTTTTTAAGATGCAAGACTGCCCCCAGCTTCTCACAGATGTGGGACACAGACATCAGCATGAGGTATTTTGAGTGTGTGTTATATGTCGATACGAGTGTCGATCTGGCTCTCCCGTAGGACTTGCCCTCTATTGTAACTGATAATGAGGCGAGTAGTGTTCGTGTTTCAAGATTTTGTCTGATTTCCGGAAATTTTTCCCAAATATAGAATGTCAGATTTTAACGTGTCACAGAGTGGCTCGGTCACTGATTATTTATAAGTAGTCACCTAGCGACACACACCTGACTCCTTGTTAATGATGTCTTTACTGGTACTTCATCCACTATTTCATCTAGTTGTCGTGCAGCATCTCGTCGGGATTTTATTACGGGCTTTCCTGCAGCTCACATTATTGTGGTTGCCTTACAGTTCTCGAAGGGGAATGCAACTCGGTTTTCCATTTTATTGCCGTTTTTTGAAATAAGATTGTTCTCTGTGCTCGTCGGTACATCATTAACACGAGAGCACTGACGGCCTGGCTGTTCGGTGCCTTTAGTCGTAAATAGTCATCTCATTCCCACCTGACAGTGCAGTTACCAAATTAAAGAACACTGCGGCCCAACAGCAACTGCTCCCCCCCCCCCCCCCCTGCCGCCCCCAACTGGAGAAACTCGTCAAAAATAGCGCATCACGTCTGAGGTCAGTCGCAAAATAACTCGCCCCTACTACTAAAAACACTCTCCTCAGCTTTGTGTCTGACGTTCACTCTCTGATATGCCAACCACGCGTTTTCTGATCTATGTTGCTGGCCTAGCACCAGGGTTTTATCTGCAGCATCGTATGACAGAACTGTGTTACACGGGACAAGTCACCATCACTGTACCGGGTTCCACTGTCTGGTTGCAGACCAGGGAAAGCTGTTCATTGTACTGGCCACAATCGCAAAGGTGGATAACACTTTGGTGCACCCCCCCCCCCCCCCCCCCCAAGGGGGAGGGGGGGGGAAATAACGTCATTTCCATGAATAAATTCATAAAACTAGTAGTTTATTAACGAAAGTGAACGTATTCAGTATGCCATTATTCAGTATGTCTTAACAATCAAAATGTCCAAAAATGTCTCTTTACTTTTTAAAGGTGACATCGGAAAGATGTGCTCCCATTCGGTGTTCACACTCTAACAGCCTGTTACGAAAACTCTGCAATGCGCGGTGTAGGAAATCTCGGGGAGTGGCAGTGATTTCATTTTCAATGTTCTCCTTCAGTTCATGGATTGTTGCAGGACGTGTACGGTACACCTCGCCTTTAAGATATCCCCACAGGAAGAAGGGATCTCGCAGGCCGTGCAATGTCACCGTTACATGAAATAATGCGTCTTCCAAACAATTGACGAACTGCTGCCATCGATTGTCGAGCAGTGGGTGACGTGGCTCTGTCCTGCTGAAACCACACGTTTTCGACGTTAACATTAAGCTCGTACAGTCTCGGTGTAATGAATGTTAGAAGCATTTCAACATATCGAGCGGATGTTACTGTCACTGCACTACCATCCTCACGTTCAAAAAAATAAGGGCCGATAACACCGTGACATGATTCAGCACACAGTATTGTGACCTTGGCGCTATGTAGTGGTCGCTGTTGAAACTCACAAAGATTGTCCTGTGCCCGATAACGAAAATTCTGTTTGTTCACGAATCCGTTCAGGTGGAAATGGGCTTCGTCTGATATCCATAAGTTACCAAGGAAATTCGCGTCCTCGTTGATTTTAGCCAATATCTGGCTACTAAACTCCACATGTGTTCGTGTAAGTGTTGCGCAATCTGAAACTTATAGGGATGGAAGTCTAATTCGTGCAGTATTCTCCGTAAGCTTCATCGCTTAATCCCTAGCGAAGATGCGTGCTGTCGAACGGAGTGGCGAGGACTTCTCTCGATTGCAGCCCTAGCAGCTGCAATGTTCTCTGGGGTACGTACCGTCGGAATGCCACCTGGAGGTTTCTTTTCAAGGCAGATCCTGTTTCTTCAAAATTACACACCCACGTTGTAATCGCATGCGCAGATGGGACGCGTCTGTGACGTCCGAGCTGGCAATGCTGTCCGAATGTTCTCTGTGCGGCAGTCGCACTATCACCATTTTTGTAAAATGCCCTCACGGCTACTGCACGTTCCGCACCAGTCCAGTTCTCCACGATTACTAAATGGCAATGCGTTCACATCAGTTGTGCAAAGTTTCGAACATCTGCCGGTGCTACAGTGCTGCCAACTGTAACGTTCAAAATTTCCCGTTCCCCTGCGCCACCCTGTACAAACATAAAAACAGTGCATGTGCGAGATATACCTAGTGGCGACGTTAGTCAGTTTAGGAATATTAGTGTCTCTAGAAGGAAGCACAATGCTTCACGTTCGGATTTTGTCGGTGGAACTGATAGTCTCTCTCTCTACATGTCTATCCCATATCTGCATTAAGTCATCAGCACTATAGATTGTAAATCACGAGACTGACTTCAAAAATATTGCACGAGGATATGAAAATTTCAAAATACCTTCAAAGAAGAAATCATTTACGGAGTGTGTCTGTCGACAAAATACACGTGTATTGACGGTGCCGATTGTGGACCGTGTGAGATTTACATTACTGCATCACGGATGGAAGGAAACTTGAGGGTCGTCTCAAACCGTTACTTCGAAAGTGTGAATTTTATGCAAACTCGATTCTTTTTCTTCGACTGACTGCAAAACTAGTGCCGTCGGCTGTGGGCAGCTAGCCGCCACGTCTCGTCAGTCTTCCGTTCTCCAGACGTCCGGGGAGGCCCCGGGAGATCGGCTCGACGGCGGTGTCCGTCAGGCGAGAGTACACGTGCCGTGAGGCCGGCACTGCACGGTCTGCCACGTCCTCCGGTGTCGAACCCAGGACCGATTAGTCTTGACGAGCCTCCTTGTGGAGAGGGAGCTCACAATTGTCTGCAGCTGGCAGTAGTTTTGCCCACTCCCACTCCCCTTCCCTTGCGGCAGCTCGCCCGTGTACACTTCACGGAGGAGATGGTGCCTGACGACAACCTCAGTGTCCAGTATGTGGTCACAGTCTCTGGCAAATTGTGATGCACCGGTCTGCAGCCGCACGAGTGCGAAGGCGGGGCTGTTAATGACAAGTGGTGCTCTTACCTTGCCGTATCTGGTAATCATTTTATGGAACGTAACATCAAACTGCTGAATTTCAGGTGGAATTTTATTAAATTTAATCAGATACAGAGTAAGGAAATAAACATTTGAATTTATTACATTCTTACACATTCGAATGAATATTGGAGGTTGGCTACGTGTGAAACCACTGTGGCAAATCTTAGAGATATACACGGTGAGTAGAAAACGTACGTCACAGCCTGGATAGACTCAAAATAACTAATTATGGAAAAGAATGAAAGCGGTCTTGTCAGGTGACAAGCATAAGTATACATCGTGTTTTAAGTGGTTTTTCGTACCACAGTTTGCACGACATTTTAGTGGCCCCTGCTGCAGTGTGTGTGTGTGTGTGTGTGTGTGTGTGTGTGTGTCGCTTCTGACTTTTTCTTTTCTGTCGGCACCTGTCGTTTGAATCTGTCGGGGTGTGGTGTATTACGTGGTAAACCTGTCACATTTCTAGTACTTATTTAACCAGTTAAAACGTTAACTCTAAATTCCTAGTCGTAATCTCATACCGGTATACATCGCAACTGATAAATGGACAAAATACAGAAACAAATATTAATCGCGGCCTTCACGATTTTCTGTCAATTGTATAGAACGGTGTCAGCTTTCAGTGCATTCTGTATTTGCACGATATGTGTTAGCTGTGTCAGGATAAGAAATTTGCTTCATGCTGCCGTCAGTCTCGTTTCTGTTCACGACAGAAACGTCATCTGGAGAATTGATCGTAGTTAAAAAATTGTCCTTCCGTTGTTATACAGGATATTCCATCATTCCTTACTGGCCAATTAGATTCCGTTCTACTGAGTTCTTCGTGCTTCATTTGTGCCAAACCTTTGTGGTCACACATGAAGGTACCACAACTGTGTATCCCATGTTGTTTCAGCTTTCTGCTAGTGGCAAACTTGTAAGGCAGTTGTCAGAAATCGTGTGGTAACCTTCCGTTTCCAGACCCTAGCACAAGTCAGGTACAGCTCTTTGCCCTAAATTATCCTCAGCTCTATCTATTTTTGCAGTGTACACTTAAAAATCACAAACTATTCATCGGCCTGAAGCCTTACTGTAAATGCGCTGCTGGTGGGTTTTTTGGGCACGTATTATTTATAAATAATACTACCTTTGAATGTCGCCTTGCATTCGTCAACTGCTTGATGTGGTCAAACGTAGCTCTTACTTTATAAAAGTATACCATAATTTGTAGACTCTCTTCGTGGCGTCATGTTGTCGTTGTTGAAATGGATGTGTGTTAGTAGCCCTCCAAAACTTTTTAGGGGCATGAGTGAACTTGTACAGTTGTCCCTCAACTCTTTACAGCAAGATCAAGTGTCACAGTAACTAAGGGGGCATTTTATTCCCACGACAATATTATTTGCTAGAAAAACACTTTGTTTTTGGTTACACGTGTGGCTTTTTAGGTGGCATGCAAGTTAGTTTGAAGTGTTAAATGTTCAATCAAATCATAACCGAAAAACAGAAAGCAAATTATGCTGTGCCATGTTGCTACCTTCATCTTCCAATTTGCCCATTACACCAACATAAACATTGAAGTTGGGACACTTTGTACTACCACAATAAATTTTACTCCATGTATTAGTGGCAAGCGAAGACAAAGGCAAGCCATCACCACTGCTAAAACTATGATGATCATAATCACTTCACTCTCAGAAATGATTAGGTCTCCCATTTTTTATATTTTTTCTGATCAGTTTTACAATGATTTTAGGTGTGTTATGTTGCAAATTTATACAGAAAGAAACAAATTTCTTGCAAATTTGTCATTTGTTCCATGAAATAATTCTGTAGTAACGTTTACTGATAATATTTTTGTTTAGTGATATATGATAGCCTGTGTTCATTTACACAGCAGTCTAGCACACATAGGGAAAGTCTACAACCTAATTGTTGTTGTTTTCTGACATACTGCTAATAATAATAATAATAATAATAATAATAATAATAATAATAATAATAATAATAATAATAATAATAATAATAATAATTACTACTCGTGTTGGCATTTAGTCCCGCCACGTTAGACGAGTAACAGCCGAGGACATTTAAATTCGGGTCCTCTACCGCACATCTTATACTGCCTGAGTCGCCCGTTGCCCTGGAAAAAGGCGATAACCAGGGATAAGGTAGAAAACAGGCAGCTTTATGGGTAACTGCTGTGCGGTCTGCCAAGGGGCTCATCGTATCTCCCGCAGGAGAACTTGGATACTAGTTCACGCGTGAACCGACACCTCTGACGACTACCCCAGCAGCTACCCCATGGCTCCCTTTAAAGGGGTACTCGTTTTAACAAGATTTCTCTTGTCACATTGACGAGTTACTGTCAGAGGTCGCTTGCGCAATCCTCTACCACACATCTCCTGCATACCAGAAAGTGCCCGTTGCCCGTGGGTTCTACCTATTGAGGCGCGGGATTGGGTAGCTTCCGGCAGTTTTGTGAGTAAACGCCGTGTGGTCTGCCAAGGGACATCGCCGTTACCAAACAGAGTTCGGATACTAGTTCACGCCACCACGTGAACCGACACCTCAGACGGCTATCCCAGCGTTTACCGCTTGTTCGCATGGTCTTTTACCACCACGCTACTCGTGTTAGCGAGACTCCTCTTGCAGCGCGTGACGGGTTTCCGCCGAGGTCGCCGACGCGATCCTCTACTGCATTGACGATCTGCCAGTCTCGCCCTTTACGACCTAACTCGTGTGAGCTAGGGATCGGGTAGAAACGTGACAGTTCTAAGGGTCGTTGCCATGCAGTTGACAGGGTAACATCGTGGCCAAATGGCTCTCTGTTACTAGTGATTCCCACGTTAAAGAACGTGGCCCGACTCCTCTAACGATGGCCCTGGCCAACAACCCTTCAACCGTGGACTGGTCTGGCATCACCTGTTCGGCATATTCGGTAGCAACCCTCCACTACAGAGGGCCCCATAACAGTCTCTTATTCAACATATTCGTGACGGTCTCCCACCATATGAGACCGGACCTGGTTCCAACTCTTGTTTGCCCCCCGACGGCAGAAAAGGGGACTTACTACGAGGTCGGCCTGTAGATCCTGCGTGGCACTGCCTGTTCAGTATATTCAGCAGCAACCCTCCACTACAGAGGGCCCCCAGAGAAGCCCACGGGGCCTCGGTCCGGAGCTACCTATTGACATACATTCGGCAGCTACCTCCTATTACGGGAGGCGTTCCCCTATCCGCGTAGCGTGGCCAGCGCTCGGACCTGGTTCCGACACTTAGGTTGCCCTTCGATGGGTCTTACGGCCACAAGGTCAGTCCTCAGGTCCCGAATAATAATATGTGTAAAAGAACTGAAGACTCATTTACTTCATCTATGTTAAACACACTGCATAGAAAAATTAGGACATTTATACATTATTGCAATTCTGAGTCTTAGTCTGCATGTTTTCTTCTGTATTTTCAGCACTACACTTAGTTTTCTTTTTCCTTCTTTCAGGAAAATTAGACATTCCAACTAGTCTTGCGCATAACAGTTCGCGACTGGGAATGTTCAGTTTAGCTCACGGTTCTGTTGCGAACTAGGTCGCTCTTTTAGTTCGTTAGCTCCCATCTCGATTTCCGGAAAGACAGTTCACTCGCTTTGGTACCGCTGCTGCACACGCTCTTTTATTTGTTATGCTGGTCTTTTAAATAATGACCAGTGGTACCAATGCCTGTATTATCACAGTTTTATGTCGAGTAATTAGACTTAGGAAGGGCAAATAAACTAGTTATTTATACAAATGGGTAAAATGGGGTAGTAAACCACTTTACTTTATGTACAGTGCACTTGTAGTATTTTAATTTTAAAAAATATTTGTTTATTTATTAGTTCAGTGTAGGAATATTACTTACAGAATATGCTAAATGCTTTTTTTTAATCTTCTTCTTCTTCTTCTTCTTCTTCGCGGATGGATCACGTAGGACCACGCGTAATCAACATTTGTTGGCCTTTCTTTTAGCCCAGTATTCCTTCATAAACAACGAATGGGCTAGCTTTCGTTGTGTAGACCATGTATGTCAGTTAGGTTTTTCTCTCTTCTTCCTCAAAACCCTGTGTGTTTGTGATTTTTCTGATTTCATTTCTATCATGTAGATTTGGAGACCCTAAATATCTGAGGTCTTTTTCCGTCTGTTTGTACCAGTTCGGTCTTGTAGTTTTGTTCTTTAAAAATGTGTGGATTTTGTGCATTAACCTGTTTGAGTCCATTCTTTCTAAGTGCCCCATGAATTGGATTCTTCTCATGTGCTTTGTGTTTGTTATTTTGGAGATATTTTTATATATTTCTGCATTGGGTTTTGGATAATGTACCCCATCTTTAGTTCTTGGTCCTAGGATTTTCCTCATTATCGCACGTTCTTTCACTTCTAATTCCTCTTTTAGTATTCTGTGTTGAAAGTTTAGTGTCTCAAATGCGTAGAGAGCTTCAGGTCTAATTACTGTTGTATAGTGTCGTATTTTGCAGTTCCATGAGACTTTTTGTTGTAGGTGTTTTTTGTTAACTGAAACGCCGTCTCCATTTTCTGGACTCTTGATCTGACAGATTTCTTTTCATTACAATTTTCTGCAATCCATTCACCTAAATATTTAAATTCGTTTACTCGAGAGATGTAGTTATTACCAATTTTGAGATCAGAGGGCGCATCTTTGATGTCAGTCTGAAATTTTGTTTTTTCAAATGAAATTTGTAATCCTATTTTAGCTGCCTTTTCTTGTAATAATTCTAGCCGTTTCTGTGCATCGGTAATGTCTTGTGCAATCAGTGCCACGTCATCAGCAAATGCTAAACAGTCTAGTTCTATGTCGTACTCCTGTGTCTATTTCAAATTCTGTGCTTTTTTTTAAAATAAAAATACACTTTCATAAATAATAGACTTTTTTAAAGTTTTGGAAATAACCAACAAAAATATTTCTGCTTTAGCTACAGGTTAAGTACTATATGGCACAAGCAATAATACTTTCATCATTAACAGAAGAAACACTAACACTTGTAATTTGCTACCGAACAATTAGACATAGAAAAAATAACTATGACCGACTGAGTGAGATTGTATTCTAAAGCATACATTTTGTGCTTTGCATTATCATTCTTTAAATAATCAGTCTTCTAATTTTCAAGTGAAATATTACAAAAATGTACATATTATTATGTAAAAACATTAATTTGGAAACTTTGTTCATTGATAATGTTATTCGTTCATTAAGGATTTTTTCCGTAACAGAAAAAACGCGTTCACAGGGCACTAATGTCTCTACTATGCAAAATCTCTTTAACACACATGCATGTACATGAGGATGTAACTGAAGACGCTCGTGCCACCACTCGAGCGGATCTTCTTTTCGATCTAAATACTCTTCGTTGAGGTATTTATAGAGTTCGCGAATACCGGCAGCAAGTTGGTTATCTGGTCTAGTGATTTTTCTTATTTCTTGGTCATACTCGTCCCATATAGTCTTTTTTTATTTTCATTACTGCTGCTACTAGAATAAGACGCCAAAGGGTCACTAGCAGTAGGATCAGCCACTAAAATATCTCGATTCTCCCTCTGAGGTAACTGCACTCTACCAACTTTATTCTTGATTTCTAAGCACGTGATTTTTTTTTAAAGTCAACTGCGGGCTTTCTCTCCGTCTTGCTGTTGTCCGTCGGTCTTCGGAAAAGAGCAAACGAACTAAGGAGCTAGGTTATCCGTGAACTGTTTCGTGTACTTCGCCTGTGGGAATGCTCTCTCGAACTAGTTCGTTCACGAACTACATGAGATTAATTCCAAATAACATTTGTCCTATTGATTTGTCAGCAAGTACTGTTTCACCTTATACCAGCATCCAGAGATGAGGTGTCCCTTGAGTTTTCTTTTGAACATGCTTAGTTGCTTGATGTTCTTGATACTAGGTGGTAGTCTCTCTGTTTAGAGGTGC
Source organism: Schistocerca americana (assembly GCF_021461395.2). NCBI lineage: Eukaryota > Metazoa > Arthropoda > Insecta > Orthoptera > Acrididae > Schistocerca > Schistocerca americana. Next base: position 205,745,839 of record NC_060129.1, on the reverse strand, counting down.
TGTACACTTTACCATTAGAAGTATTCTCTCATATATGTACAGACTTGGTACAGTTAATATTTTAAATTCCTCAAATTTGTTTTTGCAGGATTCTCGAGGCATTAGTTTAGCTGTGCATGTAATGGCTTTCTTTTGAAGCTTTAGGATTTTTTTATTCATGGACATCTGCTGCATCACCTCGTGTTGGGGTACAGTAAAATACGTGTGGGAAGGAAAGTCCATAGTACATATTAAGCAAGGTTTCTGTGTCCACTGTACAGCAATTTTTTTTTCATTACAAATATATTTGTACTTATTTTGGAACAGATCCTGTCAGTGTGGTTTCCACATGAGACATTTGTCCACATCTACACCCAGAAAACTGTTACAGTCCACTGATTCTAAGTGTACACCCCAATACACTCTGTAAATTCCTCTGATCTGTTGGTTTTGTTTGTTTCAAAATTTGTAAACATAGTCTTCTTCCTGTTGACCAATAAGTCAGTATCTATAAAATACCTTTCTGCCATTTGTAAGTTTTTACTGGCTCTTTTTTCCAACTCCTTCACGGAGTCACTACGTACTAGTGAAGTTGTCATTGGCATGCATGATCACTTTATTTACAGCAGTGGGCATATCATTGATATAAAGATAGAGCAGAGATTGTAGTACTGAATCCTGACCTACTGCACAATTTACCTGCAGAAAATCAGAGTAAACATTTCTCTCTGTATTTCCAGATTTTTATTTTATTTCAGTACACTGTTGTCTGTTTCCAGCAGCTTTCTCTCTTGTGCCATAGCAGTCCAGATTCTGTAGGAGTTTAATGGCAGACACAATCAAAGGCTTTTGAACGGTCTAAATAGACACTAGATACTTTCTTTTGATGATCCATTGCCTCACTGATGTGTGTTACAAAGTTTGTCATCTGTAATCACTGCTTTTAGCATTTAGACAAAACAGGTGTGACGGTTATTGGCCGACCGTTTCCACGGTCTCTTATATCCCCTCCTTTGAAAACTGGCACATCTTTACTTCAAACACTTTGGGAATACTCGTTGCTTTATTACTAAATGTATCAGGAATGCTATAGGTTTAGCAACATATCTAGCACAGTGTGTGACTGTTTTTTCTGAAATGCCATCCACAAGTCCTGTATTTTTATTTTTTAGTGCTACAATTTTTTCAAGGTTCATCTGTAGGAAGGACATATCAACTCTCAGCCACATTTTTAGGACTTCCCAATCTTTTTGATGCTGATATGTTTTGTTTTAGAAGTTTCTCCAGTATAGCTATATAGTGCTGGTTGAAAATATTGCACACTATTTGTGGATAGGTCACTTATTTCCCTTCTCTTGTCAACTATATTTGTATTTTTCAAGGCATCCGATTCTTTTCTGTTTCCATTTATGTACTTGCAGACTGTTTTAGAGATGTTAGATTGTATTTTAGATTTTTTGTGGCTTGCCTTTGCTTCTCTTATCATCCCAGTGTATGCTTCCTTCTTATACTTGTAAGCCTCAAGACTGACCTGACATTTTCCTTTCTGATATGTTTCAAAGAGTTAAATCAGTTCATCTCTTGCTTTTTAATTTTTGTAGTAAACATTTTTTTTTGTGTGGTGTAACCCTAGTAGTTCTGTATATTTTAGGACAATCTGTCCCTATGTAGTGTCGTAATTCAAGATTCCCAGCTCTTTTTTGCACTCTGTTCTATGTACACATCGTACCACGCTATTCTTCTAGCAAAAATTCTAGCCTGCTCAGATTTCTAAGGTTAGTTTGTCTAAATTCAGCCACTTCCTTTTTCCTCTGTTTTTATGTGATCTCGCAGTTAAATTGTTTGTCCAAAATGGTCTGCAACAACAGTAGTAATAACCTGTCTGTAGGTATATTTGACAGATCATGGTCTATTAATGTGCCAGATGTGTCTGTAAGCCTTGATGGATTTGTCACATGAAACTGGAGGGTGTCTGTCCTTACGATGCCTTGAAAACTCCTTGTGTAGCCACTGACTTTAAGGATATCTACAGGGTGAGTCACTAACTGTTGCCACAAGAATAACTCGGAAGTATGATAGGAGCTGAAAAGTTTGTGGGACAAAAGTTGCCTGGGGCAATGGGGGCCATAATATGATGTTGGTTTTTTGTTGCTAGGTGGAGTTGTCATAGATATGAAGGTCAACTTTGCCATTTTAAATGGAATGCTATAGTTTGGTACTTATTTTCTGATAGTGGCTTTCGAGACAAATTCAATGGTGTGGAACAGTAAGGTCTTTGGAGATCAATGAAGGTCACAAAGTTGGTACGAACGTCCATTTACAGAAGGTGTTCAAAGCGATGACCGTCGGTATCAATGCAGTGCTACAATCTTCATATCGTGGACTGAGTGGTATTCCTTATCACACAGTCACAGGGGTTCGAGCACATTGTCGGCCGCTGTCGAGCACTCGGAACACGTGGAAAGTTCGTACTCGACGTAAAATGTTCGAATTCAGTTTTGTACGCGAAAAACGTTGTGTTGTTACGGAACACTGGCACAAGACTGCCGAATCACGTAAGATAACGGTAAGTTATTGTTCGTACCTGATACCAGCATTTGTGGCTGTGGGAATGCAGGAGCACTCTCCTGTCGAGTACTGCTGGTAGGTGTGTGCGGGAACTGCGTCGAACTATTGCGAACACAACGTGGATAGTTGGAAAACTGTGCCGACGCATCCGTTGGTCAACTTAGTTGGCACGTGTGTGGTGTAATGGGCGGCAAGCGATCCACTGTGTACTGCTCGACGGTACAAAAGTTTGTTGTAGCACTCGCGCACAAAATTCGGGGTCACCAGTATGGGTTTTACTGTTGTAAGACTGCTGAATTCAATGGTGCACACTATACCACATGTAATAAACACTATTTTATTTATCAGAGGCACACACATACAGTAGATATATTCGTGATTCTCTGTCCACGTGTGTAAACTTTCGCGCCCGGCAACAGAATGCCGCAAAGAGCTTGGCGAAACAGATATTACACGTGACTCAGTCGATAGTCACCACACGTCTCTCTCCGTAACAGTCAGAGATAATGAACTAGAGACAGGGTAACCAACTTATGGGAACACAATGGCCACAAATGTAACCACTGGCCATTACAGGCCTCCATTTCCTTCAATATATTCAGCATAAGGTTAATGGCCACATTTGTGCAAATATCCCTGAAGAGGTGAAAAAAACAGTGTACCTTCATATCTCTGACGTGATCCCACCTAGCAACAAAAAACCGACATCATATAATTGCCCCCGTTGACCCGTGCAACATTTGTCACACCAACTTTTCGGCTATCATCTTTCAGGAGCTATCCTAGGTGGCAGTACTTAGTGACTCACCCTGTGTATTTGTCACCAGCTAGTATTACATAAGTGTATTGATTCGTGAGTTTAAGCAGTAGCATATCAATTTCCAGTGAAAATCTTTCAGTGCGTGAAGTAGGTGGTGGATATATTCCTATTACAAGGCACCTTTCCTCGAGATTTTTACTCAAAGCAAAATTCTGTGTAGTTTATCCTCCAGGGAGTGCAATTCCTCTACTTTGCTGTCTACATATATTGCTACTCCCACACTTCTGTGTGCAGTTCTGCAGTAATATGCTACATTTTTATATCCCATTAGACTGAAGACATTTAGTTCATTCTCCTTCAAACCGTGCGCAGTCATTATGAAAATGTTGGGCACTTCAGCAGGTAAAAACACTTCCAATTTTCTGATTTGTTGGATGCACATTAAACATTTGGATGCAGTATTTTTAAATTGAATTTCTTTGAATCTATTGTTCTACTTGTTATACTGGTTTTTTCCTACCTTTGAGAATAAAAAGTTTTGGGCATTTTGTGAGGGCTTCCTGTTCCCTGTGGTTCTCAACATTGATCCAGGTGCTACTTCTGCTGTCAGAAGATTTGCAGCTGATGTTTGCACTGCTTTTGCTGTTGATGTTGGAAATACTACTTCCCTGGACACTGGTGTGATTGCCGTGTAGTATATAATGTGTGTAAATGCAAAGAGGTTGGGCAGAGATGTCAGTCTGCTTGTGTCTGTGGATGTGCGGATCGATGTGTGTGTGTGTGTGTGTGTGTGTGTGTGTGTGTGTGTGTGTGTGTGTGTGTGTGTGTGCGCGCGAGTGTATACCTGTCCTTTTTTCTCCCTAAGGTAAGTCTTTCAGCTCCCGGGATTGGAATGACTCCTTACCCTCTCCCTTAAAACCCACATCCTTTCGTCTTTCCCTCTCCTTCCCTCTTTCCTGATGAAGCAACAGTTTGTTGCAAAAGCTTGAATTTCGTGTGTGTGTGTGTGTGTGTGTGTGTGTGTGTGTGTGTGTGTGTGTGTGTGTGTGTATGTATATATATATATTAGTACAGGTTCATCACACCAGTGTCCAGGGAAGTAGTATTTCCAACATCAACAGCAAAAGCAGTGCAAACATCAGCTGCAGATGTTCTGACAAATCTTGCTTCTAGGGCGACAGCATCCTTTTCTTTGCTACGTTTGTAGAACAGTTCACTTGACTGTGAAAGTAGCTTAACCTTCCTTTTCTGTTTAGGTGCAGGGCGCGGCTTGTGTAATTACCACGGTTCATTTCCCTAAAGTCTACCGATTGTACGTAGTTAAATTTGTCGCACAATTTTTTAGCTCAAGATTGTACAATTTTACTTCATTTACACAGGACCATATTGGCAGATCATGTCGCACTGGAACAGTTGTGATGACGGCATTTGTATTAAACAATTTCGGCAATATGTTACGGAAAGATTGCAGGGCAGTCTTGCTTTCGTTTGTATATACATCGTTTCCGCCACCAATAATTAAGAAGTGATAACGTTTTTTTTGTTGGCTTGCGTCTGTTCCAATATTTGTGACCATTACATTTAACTTGGCACCAGGCTTTACTGTCACTGAATGTTTTGAATGTGTTACTCACGCATAAGCATGTGGAGAGGTCTTTTGTGCGACTATTAGTGTACATTACGAGACCTTTTGCGCATTTTTGCATCGAGAAGTTCATTTTTGAATTTTTTTTGGAGTATTTTAGCTTTTTTCCTGATTTTCTACACCGGTTTTATCATCGTAGTCAACGTCAAGTGCTGAAAATTTCACTGGAACTGTACTTCTAGTCCGTGTGATAATTGGTGCCTTGTCGAATGCAATACAATGACCATTTTATAGTGCGTGCTCTGCTACCGCTGATTTGTCTGGGTACCGTCGACGTAAACAACTTAAGTGTTCTACACAGTGCCGTTCAGTGGTACGCACAGTCTGTCCGTTATAGAACTGTCCACACCCACGTGGTATTTTATACGCTCCTGCCATTCTCAGGCCTACGTCATCTTTCACGGGCCTCAAGATTTGTCTGATTTTTGCTGCAGCCCTGAAGACAGAATCTATTTTATGCCTCTTTAGGAGTTGGCTCGTCTTTCCTGTTATTGAGTCGCAGAACGGCAAGAACGCAACCTTCTCAGTTCTCCTCAGAGTAGTCTTTCTGCATACACATTTTCAGAAAGGTAGCTTGCGCAATCTGGCGGTTGTTGCAGCTGTTTTTCTCGAATACTTCTCGCGAGTGGTTCGGTTCCTTCAGCAAGATTTTCAGAGTCTGAGACATCCACCACTTGACAATGGCAGAGGAGTATTCGGCCGAAAGCTCGTGGCTTTGTCGCAGCTGGAAGCCCGAGGAACTTTTGTTACTATTTCCAGTAGTCACCCTTCACATCATACACTATATGTGTGGCAACAGTTGCTTTTCTCTTCGTGAGAAATCTAAAACCAATAATTTTTCCAATTGTTTTGTTCCGTGGTGCACAATGCGAAAATTTGAGACTGCTAAACTACTTAGAAAGCTGAAAAGGAAGCTTTTGCTTTCACCAAGAACACCTGTCACTGCTTTCTCTGCGAGACACAGACTTGTCAGTACCTTCTTACAGATTTACCGAATTAGATTTCTCCTTACAAGAAATCAGTTAACATTGCACAAGTTGCCTCTCACTGTGGTGTACGCTGATGGGCAACAGTAACAAGACACCTCAGAATAGGGACGTCTGTGCCGATATGAAAATGCACACACCAATTTCAAAGTGCTGGGAAGAGAATGTGGTGTAGGAGTCTTGAAAATTGCTTTAAAGTATACCACACTGGAAGTTTATTGAAAATGATCGTGTCTATTTGGAACGTAGTGAATTTAAACGTTAACGATTGCTACTCCGGAGCAGTTTCGACAGAGCTCGGCACTCCTGTGACAGTGAAACATTTGATCTACTACCGGCAGACTAAGTGTAAGAAACTACCGTTTCGAAAGCTCGAGGCAGTTGACGGTAGTAGTTCAGAAAGTCTCACCTGTGGGAGGAAGATCAGTATGAGGAGAAGAAAGGAGGGGGGAGGAAGATTTGAATAATTCGACGACACGTATTTCACAGTGTCTCGGAGTTTTACTTGCTTCGTCTCCAAACGGTAGGACAGGTCCGTGTTACACGGGACGAATCCCACTCGGTATATCTACGACTGCCCCCCCCACCCCACCCCCCCCCCCCCACCCCCCCGCAACGGCAGCTTCGCGACGGCCGTTTCGCCACGTGCGGCGACTCGGCAGAGCTGTCTGCCCGCTGCCATCCCGTGCGTCATTGTCTGCACCGTAGAACAGCGGGACAGTCGCGGCGTCCCGTCTGCTGTATCCTGCCGCTGTCAGGAGGGGCGTCTCTTACCGGTTGTTCCGCACACTGGCTTCGTCACCCGACTCCGGCAGGCAGTTTACGACGACGACGTCACCGTCCTGTGAAATGCGGTGTAGCTGTTTCCACACTGGCTGTTAGCGTCCGTTCCCTGTGCCAGGATGTCTGAGCAGTTCGGCCACGTTTCCATATTCTGCAGCTTCGTGCATCCACTTATCGGTTGTGTGCTCCTTTGCGGCACTGTGGCAAGTGTGGAGATTTATTACTTTCCACAGAAAGCTGTTTCCACAGTGAAAAGTGGCAGAAATCATTAACTACACTAATTGAGTACTATAAACCCAGTTGATCAGTGAGCAGTGTGTAAGGCTCGACAACTTGTTCTAGCGTGAGCAAGGAGGTTGAGGTTACACAGAATTACTTGACAATGTCTTCAGGACTGAAAGTAATGTCAGAGGATGGTGTTGCACATTAGATCTGACCTGGGAAGCACACGCCCTTCAAAATCTCGTTCGGGGTTACTTTGCCTTACCCATAAAACTAATTTTTGGCAAGCAAAGTCTTTAGAACCCCTTCTTTAACTTTAATGCGCAGAATTTCTAGTTGAACTATGGCATCTGGCATAGATTCTTAAGTGGGGATTTGCATACGACTTAATGTGAGTGAAGGTATGTGAGTAAAACAGTTTCATTTAAATACCTAATTTTATTCACTAAAACCATCTATCAAATGGGAATATGAATATTTGCTGCACATCAATAAGTTTTTTCGTCTTAATCCGACCGAGACTAGCTAATTAGTGAGTAAAGCTTCTGCTCTCGAGAGACAAAAGCTGGTAGAAAACAGTTACAATTTTAGTACCTTCATTTTCTTATATATTTTCTGTGCCGTCGAGCACTCGTACAGCTGCGACGGTATAATTTATATCGGAGGGAACGAGTGTAGCGCGGTGAAAATCAAAGTCCCGCTACACCGTTTTCGGGACGTAGCGATTTGGGGAAATGGACACGCCGCTGCAGCTGCTGAGGCAGCTCGCTCCCTTCCAGTGTAAACCCCACCCCCCCACCCCCTTCCCTCCGCCTGTGGGCTGTCCTCTCGTTTGTGATTGGTAAGGCCACATGTTGGTGAACTGCTCGGTTGCCGAAAGTGAGGAATAGTGAACTACATTCTGTGAAATCTTCAGTGTCACCGTGGTTTACGTCCTTCCACCTGTGACGCGGCTGATAGTGGGACATTGTCCACTGACACGTGGCTTCCTCTTACGATGTGGGGGAGCCCTCAGTATACCACAGATGGGGGTCATAGCTATCAGTAAGACATATTTTAATTGTGTTTCACACGATGACCTGAGGGTCGATCAGGGTCCCCCACAGGACGTGCCCTCTATTAAAACTGATGATGAGGTGAGAGTTGTTTGTGTCTTAAGGTTTTCGCCTGGTGTCCATAATTCATCCCCAGATATTGGACATTTTTGTGTGTCGCTGAGGGGCTTGTCACTCACTATTTATAAGTAGTCACCCAGCCACAACCATCTGCCTCCTTTTTAACAGTGTCTTTACTGATATCTTATCCCCCATGTCAACTAGTTGCCCGCTGTCACTCGCCGCGATTTTATTACGAGGTTTTCCGAATCTCACCGTATCGTCATTGCCTATCGGTACTCGTAGTGGAATGCGACTTGCCATTTCTTACGTAGATTTTCACCGTGCTCGTCAGTGTATCATTAAAACGAGGGTGCTGGTGACCTTGCTGTTCGGTGTCCTCAGTCGTAATGAGACATCCCCTTCTTGCCAGACAGTGGTGGTCACCAGTTGCCAAATTAGAAAACACAGCGTCCCATTAGGGAGGGTCCACGCACCGTTGTTGTTTCTGTGACTTTGTCCAAATTCCCTCACAAAACAATGGTCCGTATATTTTCCTCAGAATTTTTCTTTCCTGCTTTTCAATCTCTCTGATCTTCGTACGATCACAAATCACTGTAGTTTCTGCAGCATAAGGTGCTTCTGGTTGGACTTCTCTGTTGTAATGCCTTAGTTTCGCATTGACAGGAATAGGTTTCTTATTATAGTGATTCCGAGTGAGCTTATACGCTTTTTCAAGTTTGGAGATTCTATCTTTATTGGCTATTGAGTTCAGTCCTGACGGTTGGATTCTCTCTCCCAGATATCTCAAGTGGGCAACTTGTGCATCTTTCCTGTATTGCGTAGTAACGGGGAGATTATCTACAGGTTAGTTTTCCATATATTGTGATTTCTGATAGGAGATTTGTAGCTCAGTTTTCTGAGAGATTTCTTGTAGTTTTTCAATGCAAGTTTGGCTTCCTGTCTATTCATTAGAATGGCAAGATCGTCTGCAAAAGCCAGACACTTTGCCCCGATTCTCTGCTCTTACGTAATCCCGAGCTGACTTCCTTTTATTTCCTTTTTCCCGTGTCCTCGCAATTTTTTCCAGAACTGTGTTAAATAGAAGGGGGACATTCCATCTCCTTGGTAAACACCAGTATGGATATGAAATGCTTCTGATGTTTCTCCCATGAATTTAACTTCGGAGGTTGTATCAGTTAATGCCTGTTGAATAATTGACCCTGTTTTCCTGTCAATCCTGAACTCCTCTTAAGTGTAGAATAATGTTTGCCCGTCTATTGAATCGTAAGCCTTCTTAAAATCGGCAAAAGTTACCACAGTATCTCTACGTCTTCTCATTTGCAAAATTGTTTTTAAGTTCCGTATCTGTTAGATGCGAGATCGACCTTTGAGAAACTCTGCCCGATACTCCCCTATTAACTGGTCCGCTTGTTCTTCCAGTCTGACAGGGCCTTTGAAAGAATTTTGTACATTACAGGGAGCAGTGAAATTCCCCTGTAATTATTTGGATCGGTTTTTGCACTTTTTTGTGGAGAGGGTGAATTAATGCACATTTCCACTCTGCGGGTATGTGTTCAGTTTCCCAAATATTTGATATAATTCTGTGGGTTGCTTGTGTGAGATTGTCATTTAATTGCCATACTTCTGCTACGATTCCTTCTTCCCCTGGAGACTTGTCGTTCTTAAAAGAATTGATTATTTCCTTTACCTCTTCAAGTGATTCTGTCGGATGCTCGCAGTTGAGAAGTGAGTGAAAATATTTAGCTAAAATTTGACAGTTCTTTTTAGGGATGGTTTCCAGTGATCCATTGGGCCGGCAAAAGCAGATTGGGTGGTTGATACCCTGTTAGGTTTCCTTTGAAAATTTTGTAAAAATTTCTGGTGGTCTTCTTGATAAATTCGTGTTTAATTTCTTTAAGCTGGCTTATATCATATCTACATTTTTCTCTTCGTATTGCCTCGGATGAACTCTTCTGCATTCTCAAATTCCTGTCATTTTTCTGTAGTCTTGTTGCTACTGAAAGTTTTCCAAGCTTGTATTCTTTCTTCTATTGCTCGATCCCATGCACTGTTCCATCATGTGTGTTTTCTATTTCTTGGGGGTGTGCCAAATTTCATAGTGTTTAGGGCAGTCTTGTGATTTACAATCCACTGTGGTGGTCATTTAATGCAGATTGTTTGCCCATATCAACAAGCGGTGTTCGGTGAATCGTAGCTGACTATGGGGCACATACGTTGGTACGTGCACAATAATCACAACGTTGATATTGACTGAGATAATGAGGCAAGTACATGGTTTTTTAAATGGGACGCTATACATTTTCTTTTCAATCATTCGAACGCTCTGGAAAAGACGCTTATAGTGATGTAACGCATGTTGCTATTGTGATTCAAACGTTGCTTACAAGACGGTGGGAAATATTGTACGATCGAAGATCGAGGTGGTCAGAAGCGGCCGCAGACTGTAAACACGCATCACGCGGGCCGAGTTGCCGTGCTCTATGCAGCATGCACGGCCTACGCTACGTAGGTAAAGCCTCATCTGACCTCTTCACGATACACCATAGGTACAAGGGTGGCAAGTCGCGTTTTGTATTTAACTGTGGCATGTGCTAGCTAATTGCATATCAAAAGGGGATTATGAGAACTATGCCAAATGCATGGACATTCCCTGGCTGAAATGAATAGTTGTTGTGTGAACATGGCAACCGCTTTGTCACGCAGTTTCTCATCCAAGCTTTGCCCCCTTCCTGCTTACATGTCACACCTGACACAAAGTATGCCGCTGATCGTGTTATTGATGGATGCGTCACGGGAAACTCTTCACCGGGTGACGCCTCAGTGTGGGGTAACAAAGCGTCTGCTGTGAAACTACTGTTTCCACAGATAGTATTGGACATTAGAATTAGAGGAATGCACATTTGATAAGATAAATTATAATTAGAGAGAATGCACATTTGATAAGATAATCATTTTATTCACATTCATATGCTAACCACCTCCCACGAAACAATACAACAGAAGGACTACCTATGTGGTACACACATTGTCCACACGTTACATTTATACTTGAAGGATGTTACTGGTCATAGACGTATATTGTTCAGTAATACATTGGTAAGTACTGATAATCTTAACAATTCATAGTGTTCTTAACAAAACATGGCGTTGTACTTCACTTAAGGGGACACAGTGGCGAGGGAACTCCCATAAGGAATCAATGCTAAAACGAGCAAACGTCAGGTACACTTTCTGAAGTAACTAATGGAGATAAAGACCTGAAACTTTTGTACAGCTGAAACATCATTCTCAAATCACATAAAAAATGGTTAATGTATTTTATATGTTTCATGAGTAATCATTTTTTTGTTCTATAAGACAAAAAATTAACTTTTCTAAACACCTCGGAGCTTGTAAATCTGTTCTTGTTATCACTACTGGTCTATTTTTTTATCTAATTAATCATCGTTGTATTAACAAGAGATACTGTAAGTGTGATGTCTGTAGCATTCATAGTTTTTTGAGAAATGTGTACCAGAAGGTCAAAAAATGTAGTTTTGAGAAAAATGGTATTAAAGTTTTACATGCAAGAAAGTAATGTACATTGTCATACAGACGCACTTTTAAAACATTCCAGGGCTATACTGTGGCTCAGCCTCTTGATCTTTATCTTCTTTTCTTCTTTTCTTTGATCTTCTGGCTATCCTGTCCTCCTTGGTAGCACTTCCTGCAGAAATATCAGCATAGCGGATACAGTCCATGTCAATCTTTTTCAGTCCCCTTTCAGTATTGATACCATCCTTTGTTCCCAAGAGTCTTAATACATCAGTCTTCTTTGACACACCAGCATTGAAGCACATCACTGCATCATGAACACCAAATTTTAGTGTTTCTTTTCTAGCAAAAACAGTTTTTGGTAGCCTTGTCCAAATGACAGAATTCAAACTTTCATTTGGGTTTTGAGTTTTTCCATGGAGACACTTTTTCAAGAGCTCTTGTTAGCTAAGGTCTCTGAAAATGGGTTTCACAGCTAGCAGGATTTTTTTCTGGAATTGAATGTTTGTGCTTGTAGCTGGAAGATGCAGCTGGGTTGTCGAATTTGCACCAGCTGGCAGGTCCCCGTGGGCAAAGGTTATGTTGTGGTTCCTCATCTGTTGAAATTTTATGAAAGAATATAGCCCAGATGGCTCTCCTCATTGCTTCTACATTGTTGCAGTTATTTCTAATGGCCATACCATAAGAAGTCTGGATCCTGTCTATTTCAGCCTTTGTCAGGCCCACTTTACCACCTAACTTTTTTTCCTTACATATCTTCAGAAGTCGTGATCCCATTCTTTTCTGTACATGTCCTATACATTCCAGTTTATTAATTTTGACTCTAGGCCCATAAGGTTTATCTTCTACCACTTTCTGATAAGCCTTACTGTCCCCGTCCCCAAGGTAGTCTGTATAGAGGATACCTCTTGATTGCACAGACCTTTTGAAAATGTTAGCAACACCAGCCACTTCCGTGCCTCCACTAGAATTGTCATAGACCTTTTTGCACACATGTTGTATAGTGGGATTTTTGCTACAGATGTCACAGAACTTAGTAATAATTTCAATATCCAGAACCTTCCCAGTATCAAAAGAAGTTGCTGACACAATACCATTTAGGGATGTATGCCCACGTTTCTGGCAACTGCCATCAAAACCGGCAGAAATTTGCCTCGGGTCAGATTTCGTATCATTCAACTGAACTGCTTCTTTGGCTGCTTTCAGCATTGTGGATTCACTTACCTCAGCTACAACTGCACCAATAGTCTTGTTGTAAACATCAAACTTTCTTGGAGGTGCAGGAAAGAACAGCACCTGCACAAAGGACAGCACCTGCACTTCGCCCTTTTCCAATAGACCTGAGTGCATACACTAATCTTATACTGTTTTCATAGAATCTGCTTCTTGTTACGTGGGATGACATTCTATTGGCAGTACGGCTACATTCCAAACATGTCAAAACTAAATTACAAACAATTTCCTTGGTTTTCACCACATCTTCGTGCAAAGTAACGTTTCCACCACAGTTTTTACAATTTGTGTGTTTTTCGATAAGTTCATGTAATAACCTCATGGAGATCAGATTGTTTGCATCAGTAACAACAGAAACACTGTTCACTCCACATATTGCATTGTCACGCATTTGAGAGGCACTTGGAAAACCGGCAGCACCTAGAAGCTTCTTGCTTGAAGCACTAACTCTCGCATTGACTTCACTTTGAATATTATTTTCTGCCCTCTGTTCAAAACTAGCAGTTTGGAGGTTTATTTTTACGTATTTATTTCCACGAAACTTGGGCTTGTATCCAAACTTCCTCATTCTACCCATTGTGTTATAACGTTTCACAAAATCATTACATTTGTATCACCAAAACGTAAACAACTAGGATGAAGAAACTGACAAACGATAGTCGACAAAGCAGACAGGCTGGCAACATCAGAATAACAGTTCTCTCCTGCAACCCAAATAAAGAGTATTTATACCCGTGGAACATAAATGATTGTTGTACTATAGTCAATGCTGACTACTGCGCAAGACACAGCAAAAATGGACCTAGTGCAAGTTACCGTGCTTCACGAACAAATTAATAACTCCGAATCTAATAATCAGATTTGTATGAAACAAACGGCATTTTGTAGACAAATAATTGGAGCATAGATTAAAACTAAAAAAAAATTCGATTTTTTTAGCCTGTTCGCGACTGTCCCCTAAGCATGTACTCGGATGGTTTACCCTCGACTGCAAGACATCTGTAATCGATGTTCAAGAGTATGGGTAACAGATGAAAGGTCAGTGGACGATACGGCGGAGCAAGCTGTGACAATTAGGCGGCGCGTCATCTGGCGTTGTTGGGGCTTCGTGGTAGACCGAATCTTTCAGTGTTCCACACAAAAAGAAATAAAGTGGAGTCAAATCAGGGGAACTGGCAGGCCATTGTACTCAGTATTCCGTCCAATCCAGCGGTCTGGAAATGTCTCATTTAATATTAGACTTGCAACAAGTGAGGAGTGAGCGGGACAGCCATCACGTCGGAACCACATACACACGCGCTCCTCGAGCGGCATCTCCTCTAGCAGAACGGGTAGAATGTTCCTAAGAAAGTCTCCATACTTATTTCAGTTCCTTACTCCTGTAATGAAATAAGGTCCTACGGTGTAATTTCCTCACATGCTGCACCACACGTCGACGCGCCACGGCCTTTGGTGCTGTAGCTGACGCAGCCAGTGTGGGTTCTCAGCTGCCCAGTAGTGCACGTTACGTAAATTTACATTCCCGTGATTAGTGAACGTCGCTTCGTCGTTGAAGAGCACACGTCCGAACAACGTATTATCATCTCGCAGGTGTCGCAGAGCAAACCGACAAAATTCCATACGACATTCGAAATCGCGAGTGCCCGATGGAGTGAAAGGTGATACGGGTGGAAGTTACGCCGGTGCAGAATGCACGCGACACTCGCCTGGCTGACCCCACAGTCAACGGCAATACGTCTCGTGCCACAATGAGGATCGATAAACGTCGTGGCCAGAACAGCCTCTTCGTGGTCTCTGTCGGTTGCAGTCTTCTCCCTCCTCCTCTGTTTGCTGTTAGAGCTGCCTGTTCGCACTAGTGTAGTAATGGTTCTTGCAGTGGCCCGGCGAGTAGGACACTATCAGGATACGTATCCCTGTACCGTCGTAAGGTTTCGAAAGCATTTGTACGACATTCGCCATACAGAAGTAACGTGTGTAACTTCTCCTGGTTTGTGTACATATCTGGACGTAATGTTCCAGCAGCAACTACGTCTGGATAAGAGACGCATGTCCTACTGCTTCAGCATCGCACGACCTACTAGTTGTATGATGCGGCCTGCTTTCCGGGTTGCGCGAGGCGTGTTTACAGTCTGCAGCTGCTTCCGACCGCCTCGACCTTCAATCGTACAATATTTCCCAGCGTCTTTGAATCACAATAGTAACGTGCGTTACATCTCTATAAGTGTTTTTTCCAGAGCGTTCGAATGATTGCAAAAAATGTATAGCGTCCCATTTAAAAAACATGTACTTGCCTCATTATCTCAGTCAATATAAATGATGTGATTATTGTGCATGCACCAATGTATGTGCCCCATAGTCCGCTATGATTCGCCGAAAACTGCATGCCGATACGTGTGTGTGCGTGCGCGCGCGCGCATGCACACGCACGCACGCACACGCGCACGCACACACACGCACACAAAATTCAAGCTTTCGCAACCCACTGTTTCTTCATCAGCAAATAGGGAAGGAGAGGGAAAGACAAAAGGATGTGGGTTTTAAGGGAGAGGGTAAGGAGTCATTCCAATCCCGGGAGCGGGAAGACTTACCTTAGGGGAAAAGGACAGGTATACACGCGCGCGCGCGCGCACACACACACACACACACACACACACACACACACACACACACACACACACCTGTCCTTTTTTTCCCCCTAAGATAAGTTTTTCCACTCCCGGGATTGGAATGACTCCTTATCCTCTCCCTTAAAACCTACATCCTTTTGTCTTCCCCTCTCCTTCCCTCTTTCCTGATGAAGAAACCGTGGGTTGCGAAAGCTTGGTATTTGTGTGTGTGTGTGTGTGTGTGTGTGTGTGTGTGTGTGTGTGTGTTTTTATTGTGTCTATCTACCAGCGCTTTCCTGTTTGGTAAGTCACATCTTTTTTAAAGTTTCACTATATCATCAAGACAGAAAAATTGGCATGGAGTGTTTCCTTAGACAATATCCATGCATGCTGACAGTGCTGATTGTGGATCATGTCAGATGTGAGATTTACATTAGTAGAATATGGATGGAAGAAAACTTAAAAATTGTCACAAACTGTTACTTTGAGAAGTGTTTGAGAGATGTGCTACTTAAAAGGAGATAGGAAAGTAGAATTTTATGCTAATGTGATTTTTGCTTCAACCAACTGTGAAATTACTGCCATCGGCTGTGGGCAGCTGGCCACTCTGTGTCGCAAGCCTTCCGTTCTCCGGGCTCCCTGGGGGGGCCCGGGAGTTCGGTTCGACGGCGGCGACCGGCAGGTGCGAGGAGCAGTGCCGTGAGCCCGGCACTGCAAACTCTGCCGCGTCCTCCTGTGTCAAACCCGAGACAGACTTTCCTTCACGAGCCTCCTTAAAGAGAGGGAGCTCGCACTTGTCTGCAGCTGCCAGAAGTTTCGCCCATTTCCTGTGCCCTCCGGGACCTCGGCCGTGTACACACGACGGAGGAGGTGGTGCCTGACGGCAGCCTCAGTGTCCAGTATGTGGTCACAGTCACTGGCAGATTCTGCTGTGTTGTGCTGCAGCGGCAGGAGTCCGAACACGGGGCTCCTGACTGCCAGTATTATAGAGTGCCTTCATCTTGCCATCTCCGGCAACTGTTTGAGGCCCAGAGCACAAAACTACATAATTTCAGGTAGAAATTGATTAAATTAAATCAAATACGCAGTACGGAAATGAAAATTATCATTTATTACTTTTTTCATACATTTGCATACTACTTAGGGGATGGCTTCAAACGAAGAAAAATACACAATGCATAAAAAAAGACAATATATCCTGGATGGACTCGACATAATTAATTATGGAAAGGAATGAAAAAAGTCTTACCTGTAACGAAAAACTCCATTGGGATCTATGAAGGGCTTTTCCATACCACAATGTTGTTGTTGTTGTTGTTGTTGTTGTCTTCAGTCCTGAGACTGGTTTGATGCAGCTCTCCATGCTACTCTATCCTGTGCAAGCTACATCTCCCAGTACCTACTGCAGCCTACATCCTTCTGAATCTGCTTAGTGTATTCATCTCTTGGTCTCCCTCTATGATTTTTACCCTCCACGCTGCCCTCCATTGCTAAATTTGTGATCCCTTGATGCCTCGGAACACGTCCTACCAACCGATCCCTTCTTCTGGTCAAGTTGTGCCACAAATTCCTCTTCTCCCCAATTCTATTCAATACCTCCTCATTAGTTACGTTATCTTCTCTGTCCTTGTTGTGGTAGGCTCGGATGTGGCTCGCGAATCCGAATTTCGCTTTGAATATCCTGTTGCATGAAGCACAGTGAAGTTGACCAGCACAGTTGTAAGTATACGTGTAGACAGGCTCGAGCTGAGATTTTCGGAGCTCTTTTAGCATCCAGGTTGATTAGACACTTTTGCTCGAATTGTTCGATGCTCTTATGTACAGTCGATCGCCACTCCGATCGGCGCAGTGCTAGCTCCTCCCAACGGTTGCTCGGAATGCCACAGGCTGCGAGGTGGCGTTTAATGGTGTCTTTATATCGCAGGTGTTGACCACCTTTCCTCCTCTTCCCACACGAGAGCTGCGAGTAGAACACCGCTTTAGGTAGCCTACTGTCACCCGTGCGTACTACGTGACCACTCCATCTCAGTTGGTGTTTCATTATTAGAGCTTCAATACCAGCAAGTTCCACGCGGCGCAAAATCTCCGTGTTTGGGACACGGTCTTCCCATTTGATGCGCAGAATTGATCTCGGACATTGAAGATGAAATTTATCTAGCTTCTTAATGTCAGCTTTGTAACAGCACCAGGTTTCCGAGGCATAGAGTAAGGTGGATAATACTACTGCTTTGTAGACTGCAATGTTTGTTTGTAGTTTGAGATCGTGTGATTTCCATACTCGGTCATTAAGCTTACCGAAGGCTGAGGCTGCGCTGGCTATACGCGCTGCGATTTCCGTTGTCAGGCTATTGTCACTTCTAATTTGGCTTCCCAGGTATTTGAAATTTGACACATTTTGCAAGGGTTTGTTATTTATCTCAATACTGGAGTCATCTGCGTTAAGACCTCTGTGCCTGTTTGAGAACTTGCGTCTTAGTGATGCTAATGGCTAAGCCAAATCTTCTGCAGGAGGCATTTAGCAGATTTATATAAGTCTGAAGAGTTTCACAAGAATTAGCCATCATGCATACATCATCCGCATAGAGAATCTCTGAGATGGATAGTTTGGTTATGCGACTTTTTGTTCTGAGGCGAGAGATGTTGAAGACACTTTAGTCTGTCCTTGTGTCGAGACTAATTTGATTACTACAGGCTTTGGTCACGTCTCTCATAACAACTGCGAAGTAAAGTGAGAAGAGTGTGGGAGCCAGAACACAGCCTTGTTTTACACCACATGTCACGGGAAACTGTTCTGGGACCTTGTCCTCATGGCGGATTTTTGTACTGTATTGGTGAACACACATCAGATTCTTCAAAATTTGGAGCTTTGTAAGTTTCTGCAATAATACTTAGAGGCTTGTGTTTCCATTTTGTATAGTATTTAGCTGTCACCATTAGGTTGTCTCTCAGATTATCTAACTCTGGGTTGTTTCCATCATTCTTATCTACTTTGCCTACTCCAAAACATTTTGCTTTTACTTATTTTGTAAATAAAACAGCCTTCTCTTGCTGCAAATTATTTTTCCCAGACACGGTTCGCCATTTTCTTGCTCTAAGGCATCTTCAGGGAGATCTATAACCATACAGTTTCATTATTTGTAGATTATCAAACTATTATATTCCCCTCCTTTTATGTAAACAAGTAATTACTTAGTTTGCTGTGATCTGTTTTTCCTCTCATCTGTTCTGGAGGTCCCATTAACCCTTTATTTCTGAAACAAAAGCACAATTTTGTATTCTGAACTTTTTCACACTGTTCACTATTTTGCGTTTTGTGGGACATGGCTTTTAATAACTGATACATAATCATCCCTCAAACTGTCAGAAACTTCGCCATTTTCAGTTATGTCTAGAAACTCTTAATATCTAACTAACTAATAGACTTTAGGTTAATTTAAACACTTTGCTGGAATCAGTAAAATTTAGGCTTTCTTTCGGATGCAGTCTTATAGCTGAATTCTATCTATTAGCTCACTCGAATTTTACTTAATATGTATTGCACAATATACGTCATTGTTCATAACTTTTAATAGGATGCATTTCCAATAAAACTAATTAGCTCATTACTTTCAGAATAGTCATTAGAATGTACTGAAATAAGATTTTACTAGGGGAATTTTATTTAAACTATTTCTGAATTCTGTGCCTAAAGGCTGAAGGCCACAGAATCTGTAGTCAGAATGAAAAAAATAAGTAAATAAATAAACGTTCATAGCTTAACTAAGTTACTGAAGGAGTGTAAAACCAAAACAGGATAGCAGTGGGCAACCCTGCTTCGTTACACGTGGAGGGCATCCCTGGGCCAGAAAGACAGAAGTCAGAAGATGAGAGATCCGGGCAGTAGGGTGAATGGAGGAAGCCCACTGAAGTTTCAAGAGTGGCTCTCGGGTGTGCAGGATCCTCGCATCGTCACTGAGAAAGAGAGGTTCGTTCGCATTTTTTGTGGCGATAGACACGCTGAGGTTGTTGGTCCTTCAATTTCCTGATGGTAGCGCAATATATTACGTAGTTCATTGTAGTGCCACGAGGGAGGATATCAAACGGAATATAACGCCTTCAGTTTCCTAGAAGGCCGTCACCATAACTTTACTGGCTGTGGGTACTGCTCTGAACTTTTTCTCTGGAGGACAGGTCGTGTGGCACCACTGTGTGGATTGCCATTTCGTGTCCGGTCGAAAGTGGTGAACTCATGTTTCATTGCCTGTGATGACGGTAGACAAAAAAAGTCACATTCAGACCTGTAACGTACGAGCAGTTCCGTACAAAGGGTCCTTCTTTGCTCTTTACAGTCTTCTGTTAGACGGCTAGTAACCCACTGGGCACACTCCTCAGAGTACCCCGCCTGGTGGATGAGTGTGTCGGCACTACCAGTGAAGACGTCCAGTTGCGCACCGAGGTGTTCGATAGTGATCTGTCGATCTCCTCGAATGAACGTCCGCACGTTCAGACACTGCAGGAGTCACTGATGTGTGTGGCTGGCCGGCACATGGGAGACGGGACGTTTGCGTGGCCTCGTCACGACGACGACAGACGCCTCGCCCGACGACTCGCCGTGTGCCTCTGCTCGTTGCCGGGTCTGCGTGGACGTTCCCCGAGTGCCTGTGAATATCTGCGATCCTCTGGTTTTCACCGAAAGTGACTCGGTGACAGATCTCTGCTCGGAGCACGCCTCCATTACGGACGCCATTTTGAAGGCTGTGTTTAGTGCCACCACCTATCGGATCTTCGTGCAACTACGGGGACTGAAGTGGGAATATTCCACAGTTTCCCGTAACAGAGTCGGCACTTTTTCAACTGAAATTGGCCGAGAAAAACATGTGTTGCGTTACTTACTAAATGCCCCTTGGATAAAATACAGGTGTGCCTAATGGATTAATACAAGATACTAAAGTAGTTACGAAAATACACCGCTTCTCCACAGTATCAGTAATATATATTAAAACACTTTTAGGCCATGAAAATTAGTTATCCTAAAGATTCTACTTTACAAATAGTTTTTCAAATATAATTTTTCATGAAATAATCAGAATAATATTATGTTTCAAAAATGCGTTTAGCTTTTTCATAAAGGTATCTATAGTTCGTAAAAACTAAGTGTACACTGTCATTAAATGATGTATTTATTTTGTAACAACTAAGTACTCCCTGTCATTTACTCGTGGCATATTTCGAAATTATTAAATTTTCCTAACTATATAAGCATCTTTTGTTTATATTGTGTTTCAGAAGTTTGTAATCATAAAAATGTAAGTTCATTTAGATTTATCTGTACTCCTAAAAGCAGAAACTGCTTTATTTATGTTTTGACTAAAAAGTTTGTTGACACTTTTGGAATGAACATGGTTTAACTTTTGAGTTTTGTGTCAAAAACAACACTTCAGTAGACACTTCTTGTGAGCTTTTTCTAATACTGCTAATAAACTGCGCATTTTGTGTTAGTTTCCCCATATGGACCTTCATAGAAAACATCTCTTCAATTCTAGGAGATGAACAATGTAAGTTTTTATTGTTATAATAAATAAGCATGTGCAATACACCTTGTGCAATGGTAGTGTGAAGGGTTTTCACTTTGTTATTTAAGAGCCAAAGAAAATACAACAACCCTGAATCGTGGACAGCACGTATACAATCATTTGTTACATTGTTATTCATCAAACTTTTATTTAACGTTGACACTGTCCAAGCAGGACAGGTGTGTACTGAAATAGCAGTGACAAATGCTAGAAGAGTAAAATATTAAAATACCAAACTCCAAGAATGATTTTTACGTAAAACTGGAAAGACTGACATTACAAGTATGATCAAACAGTGCCAGTTCAGTGTCCAGCGGACATGTGACAAAGCAATCTGAGATCTTTTTATTTCCTTTCTTGTTTTCCCATCTGCCTCCTTAAATTCATTTTCGACTAATTACGATTGATAGTGTATGGTCGATAAGGCCTTAGCCACGTGTAAAGGCAAACTATTGATATATATATAAGAATAATCTTCGTTGATCCATTATGGATCGTGGGACAACAGCTGGTGTGAACTTCTTGGTAAAATAATTTACCAACAGCAGTGTGTATTGTACAAACTTATTTTATTTTATGAACTTGTATGTGCTACCAGTTTCGGCATTATATTGATGCCATCTTCAGGCCCCACTCGTCAGTCGTAAAATCGCTATACACGGAAGGAGCCATGTAACTGGATCTGTGAATAAATTTGTCCTGCAACAGCTCTTGATGGCCATGCAACAGTCTGTGTCGCATGGCCACCAAGAGCTGTTGCAGGACAAATTTATTCACAGATCCAGTTACATGGCTCCTTCCGTGTATAGCGATTTTACGACTGACGAGTGGGGCCTGAAGATGGCATCAATATAATGCCGAAACTGGTAGCACATACAAGTTCATAAAATAAATTTCTACAATACGTACAGCTGTTGGTAAATTATTGCATCAAGGAGTATATCAGAATAATCTGCATTTTCGGAAAAGAGAAAGGTTGGCCCTCGGTCTAAAGAAATATAGCACCAGATCTAATTTTGTGCTTAGTTTTGCATATGTTATCAATTCCCTAATTTATTTTGACCATTTAATATCTTTTGTTATAGGGTGAAATCAGTAATTGTTCCTTGACTTAGACTATGTTGTCGACTTATAAACAAATATAAATTCTATACTAAGAGCCAGTCATGACAAAACTCTACCATCTGGTGAGCACAATGTATGAGACAGGCGAAATACCCTCAGACTTCAAGAAGAATATAATATAATTCCAATCTCAAAGAAAGCAGGTGTTGACAGATGTGACAATTACCGAACTATCAGTTTAATAAGTCACAGCTGCAAAATACTAACGCGAATTCTTTACAGACAAATGGAAAAACTGGTAGAAGCCGACCTCGGGGAAGATCAGTTTGGATTCCGTAGAAATGTTGGAACACGTGAGGCAATACTGACCTTACGACTTATCTTGGAAGAAAGATTAAGAAAAGGCAAACCTACGTTTCTAGCATTTGTAGACTTAGAGAAAGCTTTTGACAATGTTGACTGGAATACTCTTTCAAATTCTGAAGATGGCAGGGGTAAACTACAGGGAGCGAAAGGCTATTTACAATTTGTACAGAAACCAGATGGCAGTTACAAGAGTCGAGGGGCATGAAAGGGAAGCAGTGGTTGGGAAAGGAGGTTGTAGCCTCTCCCCGATGTTATTCAATCTGTATATTGAGCAAGCAGTGAAGGAAACAAAAGAAAAATTCGGAGTAGGTATTAAAATTCACGGAGAAGTAGTAAAAACTTTGAGGTTCGCCGATGACATTGTAATTCTGTCAGAGACAGCAAAGGACTTGGAAGAGCAGTTGAACGGAATGGACAGTGTCTTGAAAGGAGGATATACGATGAACATCAACAAAAGCAAAACGATAATGGAATGTAGTCATATTAAGTCGGGTGATGCTGAGGGAATTAGATTAGGAAATGAGACACTTAAAGTAGTAAAGGAGTTTTGCTATTTAGGGAGCAAAATAACTGATGATGGTCAAAGTAGAGAGGATATAAAATGTAGACTGGCAATGGCAAGGAAAGTGTTTCTCAAGAAGAGAAATTTGTTAACACCGAGTATAGATTTAGGTGTCAGGAAGTCGTCTCTGAAAGTATTTGTATGGAGTGTAGCCATGTATGGAAGTGAGACATGGACGATAACTAGTTTGGATAAGAAGAGAATAGAAGCTTTCGAAATGTGGTGCTACAGAAGAATGCTGAAGATTAGATGGGTAGATCACATAAGTAATGATGAAGTAGTGAACAGAATTGGGAAGAAGAGGAGTTTGTGGCACACTTTGACTAGAAAAAGGGATCGGTTGGTAGGACATATTGTGAGACATCAAGGGATCACAAATTTAGCATTGGAGGGCAGTGTGGAGGGTAAAAATCATAGAGGGAGACCAAGAGATGAATACACTAAGCAGATTCAGAAGGAGGTAGGTTGCAGTAGGTACTGGGAGATGAAGAAGCTTGCACAGGATAGAGTAGCATGGAGAGCTGCATCAAACCAGTCTCAGGACTGAAGACCACAACAACAACTAATTATAAAACATTCGGAAGACAAACCACTGGCATTCCTAAAGTATTTTTTTGGCTCCATTTGAAAACCTGCTATCAAAGCCAGCCCTTATTTATTTCCAAAATAATTACCAGGTTTGTCAAAAGTATTGCTTGTATAACTATATCTGTTAATTTCATTATTTAAACAATGAAGTAGGGCTAGTAGAAGAAACTGTTAAAAAGAAAGAATTTAGATATATTCAGTTAATTGAATGAGTTATGTTTGAATTGTAATTTCTGTAACCTAAACATCGAACACTGTGTAGCTTCAGCTCCTATTATTGTGAGGATATATTAAGGCCCAATTTTTGGTCCAGAGACAGTAGGTCCACAGCCTCTTAGAATATTGGACAAAATGACTGAGTATTTTTAGGTGCTAATGTTAGAAATGGCATTTTTGTTTGTCTGCCTAGGGGTATAGTGCTGCTGCCTCCATTACACAGAATGTCACTCACGTGCAAATTATCCCTTTCACTGTTTTACTGAACAAAACAATTTACAGAGATACTATGGTTCCACAGAGTTGTTACTGTTTTTGATTACATTGCATAGCCTATACAGAGTTGTCAGTTAAAAATCTTATTTTAGCTCTAATAACTACAGAATTATGCATCAAATTTTGTGTGTCTGTGGAAATACATATTTATAAAAAATAGTTGTCATATGAACAAGAAAGAGTGACCTTTTTTCCTCCCTAAGGTGAGTCTTTCCACTCCTGGGATTGGAATGACTCCTTACCCTCTCCCTTAAAACCCACATCCTTTCGTCTTTCCCTCTTCTTCCCTCTTTCCTGATAAAGCAACCTTGGGTTGCAAAAGCTTGAAATTTGTGTTTGTGTGTTTTTTTTTTGTCTCTATCAACATACCAACAAAATCTAGAGCTGCAGTAAAAACAATTATGACTGATGCCGACCACCTTTGTATCCTGTCACATATGTCAGAAGTAAGTTTGGTGGAGAGTGATTGGAACAATATTTCCTGTCACACTAATGGCATGTCACATTCGTGTTCCCACAGCTCGTAGAGTCTCTCAATGGAGCTGACGAGAATATTGAGAACTCCAGTCGACTGTTCCGAGTGTTCACATAAGCTAATAAATGCAGCTGTGCCTCGATGTACAAAAGGAAAGAGCGTGTGTGGACCGAAGTTCCAGCATTAAAAAGCTGCACCAGCCAGTCACATAACTGACACTAAACATCAGTGTGTGAATGGCCGGTCGCTCTGTAAGGTTTCAGTGTGAGCTAGTACTGCCGACCCAAAGCCCGGAACAAATGACGCTGTGACTTCTCTTTGAAGTCGCTCCCTACTCACCTAGCTTGTCGGTTAGAACTGGTACACATTCCACGGCATACGACCAGTAAGATTGTAATTGGTCTTCAAAAAATAAAATGTTGGAGCAAATTAATCATGTTAAACATAAGGTGCTACATCACATAGGAATACATCCACAATGTTAATGAAATATTAAATTAATTTCCATATGTGGAACAACTGTTAAAAAAATTTCAGAAGGAAACGGGGAACCAGCTGCAGATATACAGAAAGAAAGCAGGAGATCCCGGGTTCGAGTCCCGGTCGGGGCACACATTTTCAGCTGTCCACATCGAGGTATATCAACAACACCTGTTGGCAGCTGAGGGTTTCAGTTAGTCATCATTTATCCCAGGGAAAAGCTGCACGGTCATCTGCAGTATCTGTTCTTTCGAGAACAGTTACTGTCTTCATATATATAGTTTTGTGAACAGTCGGAATGACACAAAATTGGAAACTGCCAAAACACTGTAATTCATAACTTAATTGAAACTTCACCAGTGTTGAGCAATATTTTTCATTATTTAACAGAGGTGCTCATCAGATCCAACTACACCAATATTATTAGGCTGACCAGAGATCCTGCTGCCCCGAGAAAATCATTTGGGATACAATTGTTCTGGTTTTTAACTGAGAAACAAAATGAGTGCAATAATTTATTTCTCACTTAAGCACTCGTGAAAACTAGTTTCCTACTAGTAGAACATTATAGAAATGTATATTTTCACAATATATAGGCCTACCACATTTAACTAGTCTTATGCCTGAAGACAGAGTAAGAGATGCTCAAAACAAGTGGGTTCTACCTACCCTCATCTCTAACTTACTGATCGTCCACTTTATGATCTTCAAAAACAAGCAAACTCAAAGATCACTTAAACCATTTGTGCTAATGGAACTGCAGCCATATGGAAGTTAATATTGAGTGATGCAGTGTGTGTTAGCAGTGCATTTCGAATATCATTTAGCACGTCCGCAGGCTCGACTCGACCGTCCGCAGTCAAACGATACGTTAAATTTTTGTAAGAAGTACATAAGGTAAACATAACCGTAGTACTGAAGTTACGTATAAACCCAAGTGTCCCGGATTTCTCTTAGAAAACTGATTATCCTAAATGTTACTGGAGATGGAAAATGCACTAACAGCACTGCAGCAGTACCGAGCCTCGGCTACAGAAGCGAGGCACGAGTGGTGGCGACACAGGCGGGACGTCCCGGGCAGTGCCGGTCCACCCGTGTGGCTGTCCAGGAATAAATAACCAAAATGAAGGAACACGTACACCGTGTGGGTAGACAGAGGTCCCAGCAAATGCTCAAAATTATAAATGCCCTGGGAGAAGTGTTGGGGAGTCATACCACCCCGAGTGCAGTAGAAGACAATTTGCCTAATACGTGAAACAAACTAGAGCAATCACCACGACCGATACGTCACCTGCCACTGCCGCCCGAGCACCACGCAGCGGCCACAGCCGACCTGCGGCATCGGTGGCTCCCCGCAGTCCAAACGTCGGCACTTGTCGTACAGGAAAATACCCCGTGTGTAAGTATAGTACGTATGGCTGCTCTGATCTGAACTTGATGTGAGACAATAGACTAATCTGCATTGTGGGGTAGATGCGATATTTTTTATATTCCAATTTTAAGTTGCGTGTTGGTTTTGGCACGTGTGCAGAGCAGCAAATAGTGACACCTTTCCATTAACTATAATTAACTTTTCAATTCCTAAAAATTTTGTCAGACCGTTTAAAGAAATTGTGAGACAAGTCTCGTCCAGTGTCCATCCTTCCACAATTTCGAATTTAAGCCAATAATAACTTGCAAGGAGTTTTATGATACCTTTAAAACCATTACAATTACACATGCAGTTCTTGACACAAGGAATAACTGTACATTATTGAAATATTCATAAATATAATAAAATGTCTGATGCAGCTTTCCACAATCTTTTGATTTTAAAGCTTTTATTGCATTTCTGTCTCCAGTAATATTGATGTACTTGAGCCCCAATAGTACCTCTGTAAAATAATGAGAAATGCAGAGAAAGTTCTATTCGACAATGGTCAAGTTGCAGTTTAAGGTATGAATTACTGCACATTTCTGTAGTTATGAACTTTGTTACTTTGCTCTTTTTGGCAATTGTGAACAAATCCAAACCTTTTTGCAGCAGTATATATTGTTTTAACAACATTTTATTTAACAGTTATACAATCTTTTGTAAGTTAAACTTTTCATAATAGAACTTTTGTTGAATAACTTCTACTTGTGACCAATGTTGGCTAAGTGCCGAAACTACGTACTCATTCATTTTGTCGAGCAACTACCTTTAAATGAATATTATGAGCAAAGTATCACTAACAGGTAAGAAACTGAAAATGTCTATTAGCCATGAATGGAAATCACTAAGACAGGATTGTCATTTCATGTCTCACATGAAAACTGACACACATTAATGGTGTTGCAGTTGTCACTGTCATCATACAAATGACTAGGATGGGAATTTAGTATTTTTTTGTACTGATGTAAGTGTGCAAACTTGTTACTCTGATTATTAATGACTTTAGATGTTAAAGTTTCAGAAATAGTTTACGATTTATTCCACAAGTCTACACAGAAGGTCCAGGTGAGAGATGAGGTAGGAGCTCTTGTGAACAAAGATTAGTCAACGAACGGAGAGACTCTGCAGTCTACAGGGTGGGCCTTAACACTGTAGCTGGAAGCTCTTCCAGGAGAGCTGAGTAACAGTGCCGACTGTGTAGCGAGCTCATCTGCAGCATTCAGCATTCCTTCTAAGCCCATAATGTTTTAACTGAAACCTTTATTCATTAATAAAATAAGTAGTTGATACAATTTGTCTCTCACCAGCCACTTCAGGATTTACTAGACTCCATCCCCTTAACAATTCATTTCCATTCAATTAACACAACAGAAAGACTATTGCCCAGTTAATAACTCTTCATGACCTATCTCTATTGAGATGATGATGTTCTTGTTGTCTTCAGTCATGAGACTGGTTTGATGCAGCTCTCCATGCTACTCTATCCTGTGCAAGCTGCTTCATCTCCCAGTACTTACTGCAACCTACATCCTTCTGAATCTGCTTAGTGTATTCATCTCTTGGTCTCCCTCTACGATTTTTACCCTCCACGCTGCCCTCCAATACTAAATTGGTGATCCCTCGATGTCTCAGAACATGTCCTATCAACCGATCCCTTCTTCATGTCAAATTGTGCCACAAACTCCTCTTCTCCCCAATTCTATTCAATACCTCCTCATTAGTTATGTGATCTACCCATCTAATCTTGAGCATTCTTCTGTAGCACCACATTTCAAAAGCTTCTATTCTCTTCTTGTCCAAACTATTTATCGTCCATGTTCCACTTCCATACATGGCTACACTCCATACAAATACTTTCAGAAACGACTTCCTGACACTTAAATCTATACTCGATGTTAACAAATTTCTCTTCTTCAGAAACGCTTTCCTTGCCATTGCCAGTCTACATTTTATATCCTCTCTACTTCGACCATCGTTAGTTATTTTGCCCCCCAAATAGCAAAACTCCTTTACTACTTCAAGTGTCTCATTTCCTAATCTAATTCCGTCAGCATCACCCGACTTAATTCGACTACATTCCATTATCCTCGTTTTGTTTTTGTTGATGTTCATCTTATATCCTCCTTTCAAGGCACTGTCCATTCCGTTCAACTGCTCTTCCAAGTCCTTTGCTGTCTCTGACAGAATTACAATGTCATCGGCAAACCTCAACATTTTTGTTTCTTTTCCATGGACTTTAATACCTACACCGAATTTTTCTTTTGTTTCCTTTACTGCTTGCTCAATATACAGATTAAATAACATCGGGGAGAGGCTACAACCCTGTCTCACTCCCTTCCCAACCACTGCTTCTCTTTCGTGGCCCTCGACTCGTACAACTGCCATCTGGTTTCTGTACAAATTGTAAATAGCCTTTCGCTCCCTGTGTTTTACCCCTGCCACCTTCAGAATTTGAAAGAGAGTATTCCAGTCAACATTGTCAAAAGCTTTCTCTAATGCTAGAAATGTAGGTTTGCCTTTCCTTAATCTATTTTCTAAGATAAGTCGTAGGGTCAGTATTGCCTCACGTGTTCCAACATTTCTGCGGAATCCAAACAGATCTTCGCCGAGTTTGGCTTCTACCAGTTTTTCCATTCGACTGTAAAGAATTCGCGTTAGTATTTTGCAGCCTTGACTTATTAAACTGATAGTTCGGTAATTTTCACATCTGTCAGCACCTGCTTTCTTTGGGATTGGAATTATTATATTCTTCTTGAAGTCTGAGGGTATTTCGCCTGTCTCTTACATCTTGCTCACCAGATGGTAGAGTTTTGTCGGGACTGGCTCTCCCAAGGCCGTCAGTAGTTCCAATGGAATGTTGTCTACTCCCGGGGCCTTGTTTCGACTCAGGTCTTTCAGTGCTCCGTCAAACTCTTCATGCAGTATCGTATCTCCCATTTCATCTTCATCTACATCCTCTTCCATTTCCATAATATTGTCCTCAAGTACTTAGCCCTTGTATAGACCCTCTATATACTCCTTCCACCTTTCTGCTTTCCCTTCTTTGCCTAGAACTTGGTTTCCATCTGAGCTTTTGATATTCGTACAAGTGGCTCTCTTTTCTCCAAAGGTCTCTTTAATTTTCCTGTAGGCAGTACCTATCTTACCCCTAGTGAGACAAGCCTCTACATCCTTACATTTGTCCTCTAGCCATGCCTGCTTAGCCATTTTGCACTTCCTGTCGATCTCATTTTTGAGACGTTTGTATTCCTTTTTGCTTGCTTCATTTACTGCATTTTTATATTTTCTCCTTTCATCAATTAAATTCAATATTTCTTCTGTTACCCAAGGATTTCTACTAGCCCTCGTCTTTTTACCTACTTGATCCTCTGCTGCCTTCACTACTTCATCCCTCAGAGCTACCCATTCTTCTTCTACTGTATTTCTTTCTCCCATTCTTATCAATTGTTCTCTTATGCTCTCCCTGAAACTCTGTACAAACTCTGGTTTAGTCAGTTTATCCAGGTCCCATCTCCTTAAATTCCCACCTTTTTGCAGTTTCTTCAGTTTTAATCTGCAGTTCATAACCAATATATTGTGGTCAGAGTCCACATCTGCCCCTGGAAATGTCTTACAATTTAATACCTGGTTCCTAAATCTCTGTCTTACCATTATATAATCTATCTGATACCTTCTAGTATCTCCAGGATTCTTCCATGTATACAACCTTTTTTTATGATTCTTGAACCAAGTGTTAGCTATGATTAAATTATGCTCTGTGCAAAATTCTGCAAGGCGGCTTCCTCTTACATTTCTCTCCTCCAACCCATAATCATCCACTATGTTTCCTTCTCTCCCTTTTCCTACACTCGAATTCCAGTCACCCATGACTATTAAATTTTCGTCTCCTTTGACTACCTGAATAATTTTTTTTATCTCATCATACATTTCATCAATTTCTTCATCACCTGCAGAGCTAGTTGGCATATAAACTTGTACTACTGTAGTAGGTGTGGGCTTCATGTCTATCTTGGCCACAATAATGCGTTCACTATGCTGTTTGTAGTAGCTTACCCGCACTGCTATTTTTTTTATTCATTATTAAACCTACTCCTGCATTACCCCTATTTGATTTTGTATTTATAACCCTGTGTTCACCTGATTGAGAAAACACAAAAACTCCCAGTTCCATACACGGATGTCTCCCAATACGTAATACCAAAGAATAACCGGCACACAGTGTCTATTAGAGTTATGAGTCAATTGTTGGCAACCAGTTGCACACTGCCAATATATTTTATTAGCTCAGTTAATAGTCCAGGGAAGAAAATGTGTACTGATGCAGAAGTTTAAGATTTTTCTGCAATCTGATAGAATCCTACAGGTAACTACTCAGGGCATAGTAATGGTGTGGGACAGGGAAATGGAAATAAAAGTTCAGTGGAGAGTGGTTACGGAGAGAACTATTTACAAGTTACAGTAGTATAACTTCTGATTCAAAGCATACCAAAAGACCACTAATTTGTGGGAATGACACTCCATAGAGATAATCTGAAAGCAGCCAAGACTAAAAAGGATAATCCTCTGACTATTTCTATGCTGGACTGTAACTGGTTTCCTTTTCTGCATTGGGTACTAATAGTGTTAATGGGGTACATTGAGAGAGTTCACAGAAGAACAGCACGTTTTGTATTATCACAAAATAGGGGAGCGTGTCACAGACATTACACAGGATTTGGGATGGACACTGTAAAAACAAGGCATTTTTTGTTGCAGCAGTATCTTCTCACAAAATTTCAATCACCAGCTTTCTTCTTGTCTGAAAACGAAAATATTTTGTCGCAAACCTACACAGGAAGAAACTATCACAATAAAATAAGCAAACTTAGAACTCGCATAGAAAGATAGGCGTTAATTTTTTCTGTGCACTGTTGGAGAGCGGAGTAAGTTAAGTGTCATTTGCAGAGCACCCGTGTAGATACAGATTTATAAGATACAAGCATTGCATTATTTATGTAGTTTAAATACTCACATTTAACATCCAAATAAATGTTTATTTTCCAAAACTGAAGATTTGAAAAAGCGCCACTAATTGCTCCAATCAAACAAGAGTAAAGAGATTTGGCGCAGTGCTTAATCTGAAGGCCACTCCCATTTGTAAGACCTATTGTTATGCATGTGCGGCATTTGTTCCACATTCACATCTCTTTCTGAATTCCTACCAAATTACTAAATTTAGAAATTTATGGCTGTAGAGGTATCAAACAATTACATTCTTTTGCCATATCTAAATGAGTGGTGACTATTCTTAGCTTGAACATTTTTTACTTCTACTGCTTCGTTTCATGTGTGTTACTGCTCTGTGATAAATCCACAAGGTTTAAACATCAGCAGTTTGTTGTCGGTCTTGTGTCGATGTGGCTTACAGAATTAGAATTGTCAATACTGTCCGGCTGTTTAAACCATTCATTCCCATGAAGCCTTAAGTGACAACAGTCTCGAAGCAATAGACATAATGACCCGAGTCAGACAACTCACCGTTTCAATAATATTCACGTTGTGTGCAGTTAGTAAGCAAGTGGAGCTTCCACAAATGTATCTGTCCCAATAAATACTCAAGTACTTGTTGTTGTTGTGGTCTTCAGTCCTGAGACTGGTTTGATGCAGCTCTCCATGCTACTCTATCCTGTGCAAGCTTCATCATCTCCCAGTACTTACTGCAACCTACATCCTTCTGAATCTGCTTAGTGTATTCATATCTTGGTCTCCCTCTACGATTTTTACCCTCCATGCTCCCTCCAATGCTAAATTTGTGATCCCTTGATGCTTCAGAACATGTCCTACCAACCGATCCCTTCTTCTGGTCAAGTTGTGCCACAAATTCCTCTTCTCCCCAATTCTATTCAGTACCTCCTGATTAGTTATGTGACCTACCCATCTAATCTTCAGCATTCTTCTGTAGCACCACATTTCGAAAGCTTCTATTCTCTTCTTGTCTAAACTATTTATCGTCCACGTTTCACTTCCATATATGGCTACACTCCGTACAAACACTTTCAGAAACGACTTCCTGACACTTGAATCTATACTCGATGTTAACCAATTTCTCTTCTTCAGAAACGCTTTCTTTGCGATAGCCAGTCTACATTTTATATCGTCTTTACTTTGACCATCATCAGTTATTTTGCTCCCCAAAAAACAAAACTCAGTTACTACCTTAAGTGACTAATTTCTTAATCTTAATTCCTTCAGCATCACCAGATTTAATTCCACTAAATTCCATTATCCTCGTTTTGCTTTTGTTGATGTTCATCTTATACCCTCCTTTCAAGACACTGTCCATTCTGTTCAACTGCTCTTCCAAGTCCTTTGCTGTCTCTGACAGAATTACAAAGTCATCAGCAAACCTCAAAGTTTTTATTTCTCTTCCATGGATTTTAATACCTACTCCAAATTTTTCTTTTGTTTCCTTTACTGCTTGCTCAATATACAGATTGAATAACATCGGGGAGAGGCTACAACCCTGTCTCACTCCCTTCCCAACCACTGCTTCCCTTTCCTACCCGTCGACTGATATAACTGCCATCTGCTTTCTGTACAAATTGTAAATAGCCTTTCGCTCCCTGTATTTTGCCCCTGCCACCTTTAGGATTTGAAAGAGAGTATTCCAGTCAACATTGTCAAATGCTGTCTCTAAGCCTACAAATGCTAGAAATGTAGGTTTGCCTTTCCTTAATCATTCTTCTAAGATAAGCCGTAAGGTCAGTATTGCCTCACGTGTTCCAACATTTCTACGGAATCCAAACTGATCTTCCCCGAGGTCGGCTTCTACCAGCTTTTCCATTCGTCTGTAAAGTCCTTGAGGGAAAAAATTGTTCGCCCCCAAAAGACTCAGTTGCACAGATTCTCCCATTAGGAAATGGACACACCTGCCCTGCCAGTGTGGCAAGTGAAGAAACCGCTACCCGGTGCCACCGTATTTCACATCTCGACGGCACGTCGTGCCCGCTGTATCTCTGCTTTGACAACTGCCAGCACTGGCTACAAATATGACACTGCAGTTCCTTTTCTAACCTGTACACCGCACTCTCAGCACCAGTCTCCCCATCTTACACGCGAAGCTGGCTTGACCCTCAAACCGATACATCGGTCTCTCGTACCCGTCACTCGTTGCGAATATCGACTGTCTCTGCACTGCGAGAAACGAAAATCTTTCAGAGTCTTCATTTTAATGTGTGCCATATGTAAAGTAACATTCAACAATTAGCTCAACTTTGTCATTTTAGTGATAAAGTATATTGCTCGGAAGGCAGTGTGAAATATTGTGCCTATTAACGTTTTGCTTTCAGTTGTTTTCTTTCGGATTTTCTTATTTTATAGCATTGTATTATGTGCAAGAAACTTATTTTTGGCTATAGCACGGAGTGACTTTCTAAGACAAATAAGACTTCTTCAGTTTATCCAAATTTTGAAGCTCAGGTGCAAATCTGTTACGATGTAGGTGAAGTGGAACACTGGAATGATGACATTTTTGACAATTCCGATTTTGTGGTGGCTGATGGTCACCACGAAACACAGGGATACTAACAGAGAAAAGGGTTTGTTGGTAAAAGGGGCTTTTGTGACCTGAAACTTCGTGGCAGATTAACACAGGTTGTCGGTCCAGTGCTAACTCGGAACCACTATCAATATCAGAAACAAAACCACCACCATCAGCTGATTCAGCGCAGCCGTCACCAGTGGCAGAAAAACCAGCGTCGACTGAAGCGAGACAGTCCTCATCAACAGCAACAGTAGGCGTAGTCACAACATTAGCTGACAATGCACCATCGGTCATGGCAGAACCACTGCCACCACCACCACCACCACCAGCAGCAGATGAATCAGCATCATCACTAACCCCAGTAACAAGACCAAATACTAACAGGGTGAGTAAACGGAAAACAGTGCTTCCCTCCCATCTAAAAGATTTTTTAGTGGTAGGTCGAAGGGGGAGGAAGATCTCGAGGTAAACAGACTCAGGCACAGATTAGACAATTTTAATGTCCTTCACTGGAATGTACAGTGTTTATCTGACAAGCTGGAAGTAGTGGAAGGTGTCATAGAGACTTATCACTTAGACGCAGTCTGCCTCGTAGAACACTGGTTAAAGCGGGATGAAATAGATCTATACTGCCCTGAGGGCTACACCCTAGCTGACAAATATTGTAGAGCTAATAGAAATCATGGTGGGTGTGTTATATTTCTAAAAAAAGGGATTAAATATGAACCGATAGCAAAAGTTGAAGCCTTCTCTCTAGAAATGTTATGTGAAATTGCAGCTGTTAGGTTAACAGATTTAAATTTAATAGTTGTAGCTTTGAACTCAAATAAGACTGGAGGCAATTCAACAGACGATTTTGTTAACAAGTTAGTGTCTTTGTGTGAGACAGTCTGTAAGTGTAAGTGTAGGATACTAATCTGTGGAGATTTCAATTTGAATTTTCAGTTGTCCACTATCTATAACTCATATGTAAATAATTTATTAAATTCTTTTGGTCTTTATATTACAACCACTGAAATAACAAGGCCACATTGTAAAGGTACCGGTACCTGTATTGACAATATAGTTGTATCAAATGAGTTAATGCATCTCCAGTCAGAGGTAATTAAGGTCGACTGATTGATTGATTGAAATCAATCGATCGACCTTTGCCTGATGTGATAAAGGGCTGTACTGACTGAGCCAACTGGCAACTCCTGACCTGTGCTCCTCACAGATTTACTTCCGCCAGCATCTCGTCTCCTACCTTCCCAACTTCCGGCAGAGCCAGTTTGTCAGTTGTCTGGATTCAGGAGTACTACTCTTGCATTTGTCTCGAGAGAGCTTCTGTGAAGTTTGGAAGGCAGGAGAC
The DNA here is from genome assembly GCF_021461395.2 of Schistocerca americana. Lineage (NCBI taxonomy): Eukaryota > Metazoa > Arthropoda > Insecta > Orthoptera > Acrididae > Schistocerca > Schistocerca americana. The sequence goes on along the minus strand of NC_060129.1, from coordinate 205,710,538 downwards.
GAGGTACTGGCAGACGTAAAGGCAAAGGTCTCTAGTTCGAGTCTCGGTCTGGCACACACTTAATCTGACACGAAGTTTCTCCACTGCAGAGAGTGATAATTTCATTCTGGTAGGACCAGTTCCACAGATAATTACTCTTAGCAGGGACAGTCTTTCATAGCAAAAATAATTTGAAGTGAAAACATTCAGAACTGTTTTGTAAGAGCAAGAAAAAACGCAACACAACATTTTTCAAAGGAGGAACGCTTGGACTACAAGGAAAAGTTGAATTTTGGTACAGATGCCATCCAGATCTCAAATATAGAGGAATCATCCAAAGACACGTATGTAAACCAACTGACAGAATGGAAAAGAGTAAGTGTATGAGGTACCGTGCATAATAGGAAAGGAAATTGGCAAATAAATGCACCAACCGAGGTCAGACAATTTGTCTGGAATGTAGTAAAAAGATGGGTGTCCACTGTGCAAAAGTTGTGCCAATTAAAACCTTCAGATAATTTGATTTTACTTACATTTACACTTTCTGCATTCTTTCATTTAATTCTACACCTACATGTATACTTGGCAAACCACCATGAGGTGCATTGCAGAGGGTACATCCCAATGTACCAGTTATTGGGTTTCTTCACTCTATTGATGCATGGAGTGCAGGAAGAATGATTCAGTGCCTTTGTGCACACGGTAATTTTTCTGATCTTATTTTCATGATCCATGTGTGAGTGATACATAGTGGATTGCAGTATATTAAGTCATTTCAAGGCTAGTACTAAGTGATTACACTCGCAGTGATTCATATACATGTCGATTAATGTGAACAACGAAGTCTTTATACAGGGTTGCCACAACTTTCCTGAAGTGAAATTCCCTGATTTCTAGAGAAGTTGTTGTGTTTTTCCCTGACATATTCTGAGATCTCAAGGGTAACTAAAGACATAAGTTGAGAAAAAAGTAAGCACTTCTGTATTTCTCTCCTATCTGAGCAAAAATCTGAAGTACTAACATGTACATCTTTTGTAACGAATTGTTTTTAGATGCAGAAAGCAACCCAAATGGTATGTGTGTTCCATTAAGACCATTTATTTTATTTCAATAAAACATTTGGCAACAAAAATACACATTTCCTTCGAGTCACATGACAAGAGTTAAAATACCTTCACTGATTTCAAAAATAATCTCAGAAAAATGTAGGCCTTTAGAAAGAAGGAAGAAGGGGGGAAGAGGTGTGTAAATCAACAGTACAGGGTGCTCGCGGAAAAGATGTTGGTTGTACTATATTTGTTGTTATCAGGTATCACCACAGTGTCATGTCTTACTTTATAGGTATCGTGTAATCTTTCTTAGAGATACCTGACTACATAGCATACAAACCACCAGCAACTGCCACAGTTTTCTCATCGTTCATACTTTCTAATACATTAAACTACTTTCGTGGTGGCAAAATATATTAGAATTAAAAAAAGGCTATAAAACACTGCACCGTACAATGTACTTGCTGTGAGACGGTCGAAATCTGTCGTGTGGGGCCTCTCACCCACCGAGGAGCCCCAGTCCTAGGTCCACGGATAAACCACAAAAATCTGCCCCACTACACCACACCCAGTCCCGTGGCTACGTCGGCGAGACTAGATCCGACGGCCAGGGCTCGCACGTCGGTGGGAGATGACACGCTTCGTATCGGCTGGCCCGATCCGTGAGAGATGACCGACAGAAATGCCCCGCAGTTTTGGCCCGTCCCGGAAGTCCACTGGTCGGGCCAGCTATTCACTCGGACACCGTGTCGACGAAATGAGACCGCAGTGACCAGTCCGTGCAACAGATAGCGTGCGCAAAGACTCTGAGAGTCGGTACTGGTGGGGACAGGTAGCAACTCACTGCGGAGATAATCACCGAGGTGCAGGCAGGCACGCAGTAAGGACAACTGCACACTCTCAACTAAATTTCCAGCCGTATTCCTCGTTGGAAAACGAGAGCGCACACACAATCACTCGGAGAACTCACGCGCACACGTGACCACCACCTCCGACCGCCGTGTCGACGGTCCCCGAGAATCAGATCCGAACGAACCACTGCTCACGCCTGCCTGCCTCTCGTTAGCAGCTGCTAGGCTGGCAGCACTGACTGCCTCCTGAGGGAAGTGGTAGGAGGGGGGAGGAAGGGGAGAAGCAGTAAGAGTGAGGGGGTAGGGAAGGGGCATGCCATCCCACTAAACAAACCATTCATCTACTGAGACAGGGGCGAGAGGTCTGTTCCCCCCGACACACTTGAAATTCCTGGTTTCCAGAACTTGTGGCAAACTTGTTATAAGTGCTAAACAGCATTTCATCTGCTCTTAATAGTTTACTATTCAACTAATGTATGAGCTTATGTACTTATCTGATAAAAGTACCGGGTGATCAAAAAGTCAGTATAAATTTGAAAACTGAATAAATCACGGAATAATGTAGATAGAGAGGCACAAATTGACACATGTGCTTGGAATGACATGGGGTTTTATTAGAACCAAAAAAATACAAAAGTTTAAAAATTGGGCCGACAGATGGCTCTTCGTCTGATCAGAATAGCAATAATTAGCATATAACTAAGTAAGACAAAGCAAAGATGATCTTTACAGGAAATGCTCAATATGTCCACCATCATTCCTCAACAATAGCTGTAGTCGAGGAATAATGTTGTGAACAGCACTGTAAAGCATGTCTGGAGTTACGGTGAGGCATTGGCGTCAGATGTTGTCTTTCAGCGTCCCTAGAGATGTCGGTCGAACACGATACACTTGCGACTTCAGGTAACCCCGAAGCCAATAGTCACAAGGACAGATGTCTGGGGACCTGGGAGGCCGAGCGTGACGAAAGTGGCGGCTGAATGCGCGATCGTCACCAAACGACGCACGCAAGAGATCTTTCACGCGTCTAGCAGTATGGGGTGGAGCGCCATCCTGCATAAACATCGTACGTTCCAACAGGTGTTTATCAGCCAGGCTGGGGATGATGCGACTCTGTAACATATCGGCGTACCTCTCACCCGTCACGGTAGCAGTTTTGCTGTCCAGCGCCATCTCTCGGACATTTTGTGACCTTTGTTTTTTTTTTTTTTTGTTTTAACGAAACCCCATGTCATTCCAAGCATGTGTGTCAACTTTAACCTCTCTATCTACATTATTGATCACCCGGTATTAAGAGGATTGTGAGATGACTCATCTTTCTACTTACACACATTTAAGAGATGTTTTGCACGAGTGTTAAAATTGCATTCAGTTCATATGGTCCTTACTTCGATAGACCTGTCAGATTCAGTGATATTAGGGATGTCTTCGAGTGCGTAATGTGATGCTGCAGTGTCTGCAGTTCACAGAAAAATTTAAACATTCATATTCACTCACTTCGAAGATTTGCTAGAGCGCCAGGTCCTGCTCGTGTCAGAACCTTACGAGCAATCGAACATTGATTTCTGCACTACGATTTGCAGTCTTACAATCGTATCGTTATAACAGCTCTGGAATTTGGAATGTTATCTTCATTATGCTAGTTGTCAAAATGTATTTAGTATGTTAAGCAAGTTGGCAAACTGATTCACATTTCACAATTATTTCTGTCCGGTGTTTGAGAATAATTTTCATGACGTCTGTAACTTCCAGTAACTGAACTGTTTGCGGTTGGCCATTACTCATCTTTCGATATCGAATATAATGATCGATTGAAGAATGTGTTATGTCCAATCTGTCGATTAACCTTCCAGCGACAGTCACAATATCCCACGACAGTACGCTTTGTCAGCCGTATTTACATTTACTGTTACAAAATTAGATCAACAAACCAGGCAGCCTGGGGCATTGTCAGTAACCTGGCGTAATTCCAGTAGATTAGTGTCCTATATGCTGAAGTTTGCAGCAACTCCATATCTTGTAAGAAAGTGTTGGCAAAAGTACGGGTACCTGTATCCTCGTCACTAACCGTCGGATTAATAGTCACGGTGTTCACAAATACAAACAGTTACACGCAACGTTGCCAAGTGACTTCACATTCATTCTCAACAACTAGTTCTGAACCTTACACAGAGCCGGCCAGTACTGCCGTGCGGTTCTAGGTGCTTCAGTCTGGAACCACGTGACAGGTTCGAATCCTGCCTCGGGCACGGATGTGTGTGCGATGTCCTTAGGTTAGTTAGGTTTAAGTAGTTCTAAGTTCTAGGGGACTGACGACCACAGATGTTAAGTCCCATAGTGCTCAGAACCATTTGAACCTTACACAGATTGTGAAATATGTTTTCCTTTAGGCCACCTGTAAATCAGACAATCGTGCAAGTTGTTTCTGATCAATTTGGAACTCGATCAAATGAAATTGTAAATTGAAACTTAGTGTGTGATATGTGGTTAGTCTCCCTTCACAACAAACTATATGCGAGGCAAGTCACTTTCCTTTTTGTGACAAATCCAAGACCAATAATTTTTTCAGCTGTTTTGTTCCATGCCGCACAGCATAAAACTTTATTTACCATTGCTAAAATTTTTTGAACAGTTGGAAAGGAAGCTTTTCCTTTCGCCAGGAATATCTGTCACTGCTTCATGTGCAAGACCCAGACTGGTTAATACCTTCTCACAGATTTACCAAACAAGATTTCTCCATACAGGGAATCAGTTAACATTGCTAACTGGTAAGTGGAGTACGCACTCTGGTGCACGCTGCTTCACCGGTGGTAACCTGACCACGTACTCCCCAGCTGTCTCTCGCACTGGTATAAGCTGACGGGCAACAGTAATTCGCCACCTAAGAATGGGGATGTGTGTGCCGACATGAAAATGCACACACAAATGTCGGGCTGTGTTAACACAAGTGCTGGACACTTCTGGGAAGAGTATGTGGATAAAGAGTCTGGAAGCTGGCTTCAGAGTATACCACACTGGAAGTTTATTGAAAATGATGTGTATTTGGAACACAGTGAAGATCGAATGTTAATGACTGCTACTCTGGAACAGTTTCAATAACGCTCTGCACTCCTGCACCAGTCAAACATTTGATCTACTGCCTGCGGAAGGAAGACGAGTATGAAGAGAAGAAAGAAGGGAGGAGGAAGAGCAGGTAAATATTTGAATAATCCAATGACGCACGTTTCACAGTGTAATGCACCTCTTTCACCGTGGGACAAATATTAATTATTATCAGTAGTAGTATATTAAGCTACAAATTATCATTTTAAGCCTGTGTGGTCTCCCTGGCGTGCCTAGTTGACCACAAGTCCCCGTCACGCTGTTGACTCTAACAGAGTACATACAGGGTTGAAGTCATGGACAAAGATAGGTATCATCACAATTTGAATTTAGAGTAATATAACTTTGTTACCTCTATTGGTCGCTGTTGCACGCTTGTCGTCCAGTGATGAATCTCGCCATCCACTGTTTGTTAAATCAATTTGAGGCCCAGCTTTGTGTATTTTGCTGCGTAAGAACTGACACACAGTTAAACTTCCAACTTTTATTTTCTAAATGCTGATCACGACAATATTCAATAATTTTCAATGTTACAGCTTTTCCAATATATCATTTCGTTCCGTCTGTCATTGACCATCTCAAAGCACGCGTATTACAAGACGTCTCCGCACCAACTGCCCATTGTCTCTACACCCGCCAACCACCAGCTCCTGTTCACAGAACTTACAAACTGTGCAGTACTGCCAACCTCGGTTGTATATCGATTTTTTACACATCACACGTATACATATATGAAAAACATAGTATGAAAAATGAAAAGTGTTTTAACAGTTTTTTAACAAAATAATAATATTTCACTTTATGTTTACGTGGTTAAAGTTCACCTGCTCCTTCGAGTCGATTGACGGCACCGCACACCTCGCCAGTCGGTGGTATCGGTAGTTTCAGTAGTCCGTTACATTACAACAGATTTTACTTGCTTCAGTCTCCAAATGGTAGGACAGGCCCGTGTTACACGGCACTAATCCTGCTCAGTATGTCTACGACTGCCCTCCTATTATATGCCAGGGCAAGTTTGAGAGGTGTCCTAGCGTAGACGGCAGCACACCGTTCCGCCCCTAGCCGCAACAGCAGGTTCACGACAGCCGCTTCACCACACGTGGCGGCAATCTGCAGGGCCGTCTGCCCGCTGCCGTCCCACGCGTCCTTGTCCACACCGTAAAACGGCAGGACTCCCGTCTGTCGTGCCCTGCCGCTACGTTGCCAGTTGTTCCGCGCACTGACGTCGCCACCCCACTCCAGGAGGAAGTTAGGGTCCAGACGTCGCCACCCTTTGCCATCCAGTGAAGTGCGGTGTTGCCGTTTTCACACTGGCTGTTGACGTCCATTCCCTGCGCCAGGATCTCAACCAGTTCAGCCACATTTCCGTACTCGGCAGCTTCGTGTATCTGCTTCCTCGTGGCACGCTCCTTTGCAGCACTGGCAAACATGTTGTTGTTGTTGTTGTTGTTTTTGCGGTCTTCAGTCCTGACACTGGTTTGATGCAGCTCTCCATGCTACTCTATCCTGTACAAGTTTCTTCATCTCCCAGTACCTACTGCAACCTACATCCTTCTGACTCTGCTTAGTGTATTCATCTCTTCGTCTCCCCCTACGATTTTTACCCTCCACACTGCCCTCCAGTACTAAATTGGTGATCCCTCCGTGTCTTAGAACATGTCCTACCAACCGATCCTTTCTTCTAGTCAAGTTGTGCCACAAACGCCTCTTCTCCCCATTTCTATTGAATACCTCCTCATTAGTTATGTGATCTACCCATCTAATCTTCAGCATTCTTCTGTAGCACCACACTTCGAAAGCTTCTATTCTCTTCTTGTCTAAACTATTTATCGTCCATGTTTCACTTCCATACATGGCTACACTCCATACAAATACTTTCAGAAACAGATTTCCTGACATTTAAATCTATACCCCATGTTAACAAATTTCTCTTCTTCGGAAACGCTTTCCTTGCCATTGCCAGTCTACGTTTTATATCCTCTCTACTTCGACCATCATCAGTTATTTAGGTCCCCAAATAGCAAAACTCCTTTACTACTTTAGGTGTCTCATTTCCTAATGTATTTCCCTCAGCATCACCCGACTTAATTCGACTACATTCCATTATCCTTGTTTTTCTTTTGTTGATGTTCATCTTATACCCTCCTTTCAAGACACTGTCCATTCCGTTCAGCTGCTCTTTCAAGTCCTTTCCTGTCTCTGATAGACTTACAATGTCTTCGGCGAACCTGAAAGTTTTTATTTCTTCTCCGTGGATTTTAATCCTTACTCGCAACTTTTCTTTTGTTTCCTTTACTGTTTGCTCAATATACAGATTAAATAACATCGGGGACAGGCTACAACCCTGTCTCACTCCCTTCCCAACCACTGCTTCCCTTTCATGCCCCTCGACTCTTATAACTGCAACCTGGTTTCTGTACAAATTGTAAATAGCCTTTCACTCCCTGTATTTTACCGCTGCCACCTTCAGAATTTGAAAGAGAGTATTCCAGTCAACATTGTCAAAAGATTTCTCTATGCTAGAAATGTCATAGAGATTAGTTATTTTCCACATAAATTTATCATCACAGTAGACAATGGCAAAATCGTCAGCTACACCAGTTGAATGCTATAAACCCACACGATCAGTGATAAATGTGTATTAAGGTTTGAAAGTATGCTCCAGGGTGGGGAAGGAGATTGTGAGGTTACACAGAATTACTTGACACTTTTAGAACTCTAAGAAACGTCTGACGGTGGTGTACCACATTAGACCTGGCACAGGAAGGATAAACCGCACATATATATAGAGATTTGGCAACCACTCCTCTGGTACAAAGTGCTCTCTGAATTTCACCAGCCTGTCGCGTAGCGTACGAGAAAGCCAGCCATCTAAAAGTCACAGTAACACTACCAATTACGGCAGTGTGTCATTGCACTCCTTGTCAGTCTTGTCCTTCGTGCAACCCTCCCCCCGAAAACTCGTTGCTATGACAGATGATGATTAATCTTAAATAATAGTGAAAATACACCTGTGGGGAGGTACTGTCAAGTTCTACTGAGGAGACGAGACAAAGTTATCATTTTTCTGTCGAGACACCTGAGCAAATCGTGCTCAAGTTATACCTCAATACACGATTTATAGATAAATATTCATTCTATTGTGATCTATTAGGTCAGCTATACATGTGTCCAAATATACCACAACTAGCTGACTCAGCAAACTCTGTTCCGCCTTAAAGACAATAAATAATCAGATTTTGGATGTTAAGTTCAATATTTTATTAGGAAATACATATAAAAAATTAAGTATTTTAATGATTCTTTATTCTTTGGTTTTTGGTGCATAGCTTCCACTCTTCAATTAAGTACCTTGTGACACGCGACATTTTTTGTTTTATTATCTGGCGCAAAAACATACGACGCAGGTGGTCTTCCGACCCGTGAACATGCCACATATAACTGACTGTGTAAAAAACATGGATATTCCAGATTTAAACCACAACGTCCATCGGCCCAATGCAAATGCAAGGATACAAGCAGTAATCAGTGCTGCAGTCGTACCTAAATGCTGCTCGATTCAAATCCTCACGTGGTAAATCTCTTCTTGTGCGTCGAAAATTATCTGCATGTTGATCTCAGTTGTTCGCTCGATGATTTTGCGCATTGCCAATCGAGCCGTTTCACGGGCTGCCTCACTTTGCTCTCGTGATTGAGAAGCACCAAGTCGAGCCGTACTAACGCGACACTCTTCGTGGGCAATTTGTTGTTGTTCTTCAGTCCTTTCATTCGCAATGTTTTGTACCCTTCCTGCATTACGGCTTTGTCAAGAAATATTCGATCATCTCGGTCGCGGCATTGTTAATGATGATTCAAAGAAAATACAAATTATTTCTTTAAATTTTATAATTAATGATATATACTGATACTTAACCATAGACGTTTAGCTGTCACTTGCGTTTTGTTATTCCATGCCAGGTCCGTTATTGTTATACCACGTTTTATAGCAGTCGAACGGGATAAAAAGTATCCTATGTCCGTCTTCTGATTTGCCTCAACAATACAGATAACCGTACCGTAAGTGCAACCACAATAGAGGGGTATCTGTTGAGAGGCCAGACAAACGTGTGGTTCCTTTTCAGTAGTTACAGGGGCAACAGTCTGGATGATTGACTGATCTGGCCTTGTAACACTAACCAAAACGGCCTTGCTGTGCTGGTACTGCGAAAGCAAGGGATAACTACAGCCGTAATTTTTCCCGAGGGCATGCAGCTTTACTGTATGATCAAATGATGATGGCGTCCTCTTGGGTAAAATATTCCGGAGGTAAAAGAGTCCCCCGTTCGGATCTCCGGGCGGGGACTAGTTGAGGGGACGTCGTTATCAGGAGAAAGAAAACTGGCGTTCTACGGATCGGAATGTGGAATGTCAGATCCCTTAATCGGGCAGGTAGGTAGAAAATTTAAAAAGGGAAATGGATAGGTTAAAGTTAGATATAGTGGGAATTAGTGAAGTTCAGTGGCAGGAGGAACAAGACTTTTGGTCAGGTGAATACAGGGTTATAAATACAAAATCAAATAGGGGTTATGCAGGAGTAGGTTTAATAATGAATAAAAAAAAAAAAAGTGTGGGTAAGCTACTCTGGACTCTGACCACAATCGATTGGTTATGAATTGCAGATTAAAACTGAAGAAACTTCAAAAAGGTGGAAATTTAAGGACATGGGACCTGGATAAACTGAAAGAACCAGAGGTTGTACAGAGTTTCAGGGAGAGCATAAGGAAACAATTGACAGGAATGGGGGAAAGAAATACAGTAGAAGAAGAATTGGCAGCTTTGAGGGATGAAATAGTGAAGGCAACAGAGGATCAAGTAGGTAAAAAGACGAGGGCTTGTAAAAAATATTTGGGTAACAGAAGAAATATTGAATTTAATTGATGAAAGGAGAAAATATAAAAACGCACTAAATGAAGCAGGCAAAAAGGAATTCAAACGTCTCAAAAATGAGATCGACAGGAAGTGCAAAATGGATAAGCAGGCATGGCTAGAGGACAAATGTAAGGATGAAGAGGCTTATCTCACTAGGGGTAAGATAGATGCTGCCTACAGGAAAATTAGAGACCTTTGGAGGAAAGAGAGCCACTTGCATGAATATCAAGAGCTCAGATGGAAACTCAGTTCTAAGCAAAGAAGGGAAAGCAGAAAGGTGGAAGGAGTATATAGAGGGTCTATACAGGGTTGATGTTCTTGAGGACAGTATTATGGAAATGGAAGAGGATATAGATGAAGATGAAATGAGAGATACGCTACTGCGTGAAGAGTTTAACAGAGCACTGAAAGAACTGAGTCGAAACAAGGCCCCTGGAGTAGACAACATTCCATTAGAACTACTGACAGACTCGGGAGAGCCAGTCCTGACAAAACTCTACCATCTGGTGAGCAAGATGTAAGAGACAGGCGAAATACCCAGAGACTTCAAGAAGAATATAATAATTCCAATCCCAAAGAAAGCAGGTGTTGACAGATGTGAAAATTACCGAACTATCACTTTAATAAGTCACAGCTGCAAAATACTGACGCGAATTCTTTACAGACGAATGGAAAAACTGGTAGAAGCCGACCTCGGGGAAGATAAGTTTGGATTCCGTAGAAATGTTGGAACACGTGAGGCAATACTGACCCTACGACTTATCTTAGAAGCTGGATTGAGGAAAGTCAAACCTACGTTTCTAGCATTTGTAGACTTAGAGAAAGCTTTTGACAATGTTGACTGGAATACTCACTTTCAAATTCTGAAGGTGGCAGGGCTATTTGAAAGGCTATTTACAATTTGTACAGAAACCAGATGGCAGTTATAAGAGTCGAGGGACATGAAAGGGAAGCAGTGGTTGGGAAGGAAGTGAGACAGTGTGGTAGCCTATCCTCGATGCTATTCAATCTGTATATTGAGCAAGCACAAAAGGAAACAAAAGAAAAGTTCGGAGTAGGTATTAAAATCCATGGAGAAGAAATAAAAACTTTGAGGTTCACCGATGACATTGTAATTCTGTCAGAGACAGCAAAGGACTGGGAAGAGCAGTTGAACGGAATGGACAGTGTCTTGAAATGAGAATATAAGATGAACATCAACAAAAGCAAAACAAGGATAATGGAATGTAAGTCGGGCGATGCTGAGGGAATTAGATTAGGAAATGAGACATTTAAAGTAGTAAAGGAGTTTTGCTATTTGGGGAGCAAAATAACTGATGATGGTCGAAGTAAAGAGGATATAAAATGTAGACCGGCAATGGCAAGGAAAGCGTTTCTGAAGAAGAGAACTTTGTTAACATCGAGTATAGATTTAAGTGTCAGGAAGTCGTTTCTGAAAGTATTTGTATGGAGTGTAGCCATGTATGGAAGTGAAATGTGGACGATAAATAATTTGGACAAGACGAGAATAGAAGCTTTCGAAATGTGGTGCTAGAGAAGAATGCTGAAGATTAGATGGGTAGATCACATAACTAATGAGGAGGTATTGAATAGACTTGGGGAGAAGAGAAGTTTGTGGCACAACTTGACAAGAAGAAGGGACCAGTTGGTAGGACATGTTCTGAGGCATCAAGCAGTCACAGATTTAGCATTGGAGGGCAGCGTGGAGGGTAAAAATCGTAGAGGGAGACCAAGAGATGAATACACTAAGCAGATTCAGAAGGATGTATATTGCAGTAGGTACTGGGAGATGAAGAAGCTTGCCTAGGATAGAGTAGCATGGAGAGCTGCATCAAACCAGTCTCAGAACTGAAGACCACAACAACAACAACAACATTTCTGCCACGTCCATTTGCTGCACCAGCGTGTTGTTCAGAGGCGACGTGTGGAGTCACTGTATTTAGGGTAGCTGTTTCATCACATGCAATACGGTTCAGGAATACTAAATAAGGAAGCGTTTCTGGGTATAATATTCAATTCAAATCTAAACTCTACATCTACATTTATGTAGATACTCCGAAAGCTATTGAGCAGTGTGTAGCAGAGGGTACCCTGTACCACTACTAGCCATGTCCTTTGCTGTTCCACTCGCAAATGGAACAAAGGAAAAACGGCTGTCTATATGCCTCTGTGCGAGCCCCTCTAATCTTATCCTCGTGCTCCTTATGTGAAATGTATGTGGGCAGAACTAGAACCTTTCGTCAGCCGGTACTTAAATTTTCTCAACAGTGCTCTCAAAAAGAACATCCGCTTCGTTCGAGTGGTTCCTATTTGGTTTCCTGAAGCATCTGCATAACGTTTGCGCATCGTTCGAACCCACCGGTAACAAATCTAGCAGCCCGCCTTTGAGTCGCTTACAAGTCTTCCTTTTTATTTTTATTTATTTTTTTAAAATAATTTCGTCAGGTTGGCGCGAACGCAATCCCAGCTTCCAAAAATTATGCGCCTGAAGAACACTTCATTTTGTTTACATTTATTTATTTATTAACTTTACATCATTACAAAAATACATGAGGGAAATGTAATAGTGAGTAGCAGGTGAATATTATACAGAATCGAAATCCTTTAAAGAAAACGGAATGAAAACAAAAACAAATGAAGTGTGTGACAAGTTATTCACAGAGTTCTTTTGGCAACAATCCTAAAAGAAATGTGTATTAGTTGTAGAGATGGGCAAACTGAAACACGTAACTGTTTCGAAACAAATGAAACAGTACAATGTAATGTTTCGATACGCTGTTTCGAAACAGTGAAACAGTTTGTGTTTTGTTATCTAATAAATCTACACATTTTATCATCTTGAATGTCTACTGTGTAAGTATGGACATACTTATACAGTATATAAACACAAATGAGGTGCGAGAGCGCTAATCATATCGCAGAAAGTATGAAACTATCACTTGGGCGTCTTGGCAGTTTCGTATTTCCTGCAGCCAATACGCTGCTTTCGTGTCGTGTGACTTTCATACTTTTCGATTTTGTCTTTCTAGGTGTTTCGAACCGTTACTATAAATTCACCATGCTTGGCAGCCCTTCCCGTTCACCATTACACTATCAGTGATATGTCAAACAGATTGCTTGCAATTATACCTACATCAAATTTATGTGTATGTCTAATAACTGTCACTCTACGCCTTTTTTTATTCGAAATGTTGTAGGCTTACTTGCGTTTCTTAATATGATTACTGTACATGAACAGAGAAGCGTATGTTATAAAAAAAGTGTCATTTAACTGAATGATTTTCACTTATTTATTATTTTGAATGTGAATAGTATGCGTAGTTTTGTTGTTTGGTTAGTGTTTATAAAGCAGATGTTACGCCATTTCGGAATAGGACAGTCAGCCAGAAACGAAGCTTTATTTTCGGATATCTTAAGCTTCATGCTATTGCTTGTCAAAAAGATTTCGACACTCTTGAAAGTGTTTCACGAAGTGGTATGTTGTGTTTCAGTACCTGTGCCGAGCCCGAATCTCGCCCGACACAGAGCGGAATGAAACATCACTGTTTCGATACAATTAGTCCTTTCCAAGCACAAGTGGACTGAAACAGCCTTATTTTGAAACAACGATACAGTTTCTGTGTCTGGCTCGAGATCGAATCTGGTCCGGTTATCCGAGACAGGGGCGGAATGAAACACCACAGCCGTTCCGAAACACTGAAACAGTTCCACGTATCGATACACTGTATCGAAACATAGAAACAGTGGCCGAGTCTAATTAGTTGTGAATTTTAAACAATTTAAAAAAGTGTATCATGTAAAAAAGCAAAAGAAAATGGAAAAATCTAATGAAAAAGGGAAATAAATGGGTATTTCTAACAAGGATATCACTGTAACTGGAACATCCTCTGATGAACATACAGTAACGCAACAGATAAACATACAATAACGCAACAGATAAACTGTTTGGAAAACGTTTGCTGTACTTCGGTGAATGGTTCAGCCGTTGATGACCTTCCCACAGGTAGTCCATACAGGATGAAAAGTATTTAAACCGACAAACTCTGGGAGGTTGTAAGAGACATCAAAACAAATATTTTTCCCTAAAGTCATTTTTTCATACGAGGAGTATTTAAGGCAGTAGAGGAAGATTTCTCTGGCGTCAAATTAATTAAACCAACAAACACTTTTCCATTTTTTATGACCAAGAGACAACAACTAGGTAGCAGATGCGGCCCAATTAAACAATCCCCAACAACACCGACCCACACATTAACGAAGAACCGCACTTGATGAGCGCTAGTAACTGTGGCATGTGGGTTATCCTCACTCCAAACATGCGAATTGTGCATCTTGAAGACTACATCACTCTCGAACGTTGCTTCATCGGTAAACAACACAGAGGATGGAAATGTATGACGCATTTCACACTGTTCCAGATACCACTGCGAAAACTGTGCTCTGGGTGGATAATAAACTGGTTGCAGGTTGTGGACACGCTGTAAGTGAAATGGACGTAACAACTGCTCTCGAAGGACTGTTCTTACATTGGTCTGATTCGTCCCCGTGTTACGTGCAATTGCACGAGTGTGGATTGAATGATCCCGCTCCACACGCTGCAAGACAGCTTCCTCAACTTGCAGCGTTCTTACCGTGCGACGGCGTCCCTGTCCAGGTAATCTGCTAAATGGCCCGGTCTCACGCAGACGTCGGTACACAGCAGCAAAGGTCGTATGATGCGGGATACGGCGATTAGGATATTGCCGTTGATAAACCCGCTGTGCAGCTCGTCCGTTGTGGTGCGCTACGTAGTACGCACCAACCGTAACAATGTACTCACTCCAGGTGTATCGCTCCATTAGTAAACAGAGACAATGCACTACTACACTGGTGGACAGCAGTTGCCTACAACTGAAGAGCGTAATACGCCCTGTAACAACTGAAGATCGTAATACCGCCTTTAACAACTGAAGAGTATAAGACGGCCTCCACCGATTTAAATAATCCTGATAGGAAAAAATGACATTAGGGAAAAATATTTGTTTCGATGTCCCCTACAACCTCCCAGAGTTTGTCGGTTTAAATACTTTTCACTCTGTTGTTAAATCAAAAACAGCGTAGGCAGTGTGTCCCTGTAGCCAGGCTACGGCGTTGCTCTTCGCTCTTGGGTACAGTTTAAAATTTTAATCTGATGACGGACGCTCGAGCAGTACTCGAGAACTGGTCGCACCAGTGTCCTATATGCGGTCTCCTTTGTAGATGAACCACACTCTCCTAAAATTCTCCCAATCGACCAAAGTCGGCCAGTCGCCTTGCCTACCACATCTAACACGCTCGTTCCATTCCATATCGTTTTACGCCCAGATATTTAAACAACTTGACTGTGTCAAGCAGGACACTATTAATCCTGTATCCGATCATTGCCTGTTTCTTCTTCCTACTCATTGCCTGCTCTACTGCTCAGGCTACACTAGTATTTTGCTTTTTGCTGACTTTAACGTAGCCTTTTTCTTTAAATTCTTACTGTGCAGTTCTCTTATGTAGCAATTCCGGTCAGGTTCATATACATGCAACACTGCAAAAAGCTAGCAAGAAGGAATACGAAATTCTAGAAAAAAAAAAAAAAAAACAGTTACTCATGTGTACCAGAACTAAGAACAATAAGCTATTACATGGCCATTTTAAACTGCATAAAAAATGAACAAGGTTATTTGAGAAGCTGGGAAACTGTAGAACTGGCGCTTTGTATTCTTTTCTAGGGATAACAGAGGCCATATGACAGTTTGGTGGGAGAGCAGGGCTCTACACCTTGGCGTATGGAATATTTTTAATATCCTGGAAGATAGACGGTGACTTCTAAGAAGCCATAAAAAGTTCCAGTTACTGTTCTGTTAATAAACCTGCATAATACCGACTTTTAAATCATTTTCTTGAAAGAAATGCACCTGACTGCGCTATATTTTTAATTCTTCCCCTGACAGCTATTGGACGGGGGACCTGACCCCGAGTATGGATCCCCTTCTGTAGGTATCAAGAGAAAGCCATGTGAGAAGCTACAACCATAAAAAAAAAAAAAAAAAAAAAACGGTGTGCTGCCAGTCCGTAATTTGCCAAACAGTAGCTTTCTGTAAATTTCGCCTCAGCTCTGCGCATGCACGTGTGGTCGCCACGAATGCTTAAACGAACCAAACCGTACACCGCCAATGCGACTCGTTTTCTGCCAGTCACGAACTGTATATGGCGATTAGAGACGGGGCTAAAAGCAAAGCCGTATCTTGAGGCAGCGTCTTGAGCTGACATCTGTTGGCAACACCGAGCAACACTGCAGTATTCGAGCGCTGTTTATTTTACTTCGCATTAACAAGTTTAGCAGGAAAATATTGGAAGTAACAAACATCATCGCAGGTATATCATTTAGTTATTTCTAGTTTGCTAACAAAATAGCAATAAGCCCCCATGTCTTTTAATTATCTATAAAGGATGTACTTCACACCCATAAAGTTTCGTGGTAATGTGCTCTTTAGATATGACAACGTCGCAATTTTGACTGCGACATTCGAGGGTTGGATTCCCTCTCTTCTTCATCGAAGAGTTTCACTGCCTGGGCTACTCTCAGGGTGCACCTTCGACGTGGAAGTTCCCTGCCGTGTCGTCTGCTTGCCGTCCATACTGCCTGCCGGTGCTCGCCGCCGCCGCCGCCGCCGCCGCCGCCGCTTGGTCGCCGCCTTCCGGTCCTCGCCGCCTGCCGGGGCTCGCCGCCCCCGCCTGGTCGCCGCCTGCCGGTGCTCGCCGCCGCCGCCACCGCCGCCGCCAGCCGGTGCCGCCCGGTCGCCGCCGTCCTGACCCTGGTCTACGGCCGTCTTCGTCTTTGTCTTTGTCTGTCCCCAGTTTCTGTCCTTTCCTCTTCGTTCTGTTCGTTCTTGTTTCTCTCTCCCGTCATGTCCGCCCCCACCACCACTGTCACTACTACCACCACCGCCATTGTCTATACCTCCCCTTCCGCCGCCTCCACCACTATAACTTGGTGTGCCCAGTCCCACCCCCCTCCTTCCATTCCACCTCTCCTCACTGTCCCTTCACCCTCTATCTTTGTCGCCCCCTCTCCCGCTTCTTCCTCCCGCTCCTCTCGTTCTGATCCCTTCCCCCCACTTCCCCTGCCTGTCACTGCAGCTCCGGCTCGGGTGGTGGCCCGTCGGGCCACTGCCCACGCCCAGCTCTCCCCGTCACCTTCGCCATCACCGCCGCCACTGCCACCGTCATCGTCATCGCCGCCGTCGCCTTCGCCTTCACCATCACCGTCACCATCTCCGGCGCCGACTCCAGCCCCGGGACCTGCCCCTCCCCGCCACCTTCCCGTTGTTCCCGTCCCCCACACCTCCTCCTCCGCCGTCAAGCGCCCCTGTGGCACTCCTGCTTCCTCTGCTTCCAAAAAGGCTGCGCCTCGTCCTCCTTCCCCCACCCATGATGCCATGGAAGTCTCCCCGCCTGTCCCTGCCTCCTCATCCTCCTCCTCTCTCCCTTCCTCCTACCGCTACCTCCTCTCCCGTCCTGATCCCTCTCTCCTTGAAGCCCGGAACCTCACCCTCTTCCTTTGCCAGCATTGTCCTGGTGCCCCCATCTCCCTCCTCACTCCTCGCCACGATTCGGTCCTCATCTCCTCCCCCAGCCCAACCCTCCACACCTACCTCCTTTCCCACATCCCTGTCACCCGCTTTGGCCCTCATGCCTCTCTCACCCCAGCTCCTTCACCACCTCTCTCCCGCCAACCCCAACCTCCACATCGCCCGCCAACTCTCACCGCCGTGATCACTCGGCTTAGTCCAGTGATCACGGAGGAGGAGGTGTTGGTGGAGCTCCAGGCACATCTCCATTTGGAGGTGCGTGCGGTTCGCCGCATACATAACGCTGCCAGCCCCACCCGCCTTATGCGGGTTTTTTCTGAGCACGCCCCTTCCATTGACCGTCTCCTGAAGGAGGGTGCCCTCCTTTTTAACCAGCGGTACAAGGTCGACCCCTCCCGTTCCCCTCCTCAATCCCTGCGCTGCCAGAGGTGTCTGCGCTATAACGCGCACCCCACAGCTGAGTGCCGCGAGGCCCCCACTTGCCCGCATTGTCGGCAAGCGCACTTCCTCAGGCAGTGCCCTAACCTCCAATCCCCTCCTTCCTGCAATACCTGCAATCTCCCCCATCCCACCTACTCCCAAAAGTGTAAAGCCCGACCCCCTCCAACCACTCCTGAACTCACCGTCCCTGTCCGTCCCCTGGACGCCCCCACCCATCCTGGCAATTCCCTTCGTCCCCCCCCCCCCCCCTCCGCTGAGGACATCATCAGGTTCCTTACCATCGTCCTCCAGAATGTTCATCCCTTTCAGCGCCCACACACCCTCCAACAGATCTCCCTCGCCGCCTGTTCCATATTCCAACTCAAGATGTACGCCACCTACTCCAACAACCAGGCCCATTTCACCTTCTCCCGCCTCGACACCCTCGTCTAAATCCCTATCATGGCGCGACAGCAACGTATCCTTTTCAACAACATCCGCTCCCTACCCGCCAACAGGAACCTCTTCCTGCACACCCTTGCCACCCACCACGTGGATGCCTTCCTCCTTAATGAAACCTTCCTCCAACCCCACCACACCATTCACACTTCGCCCTACCTCCTCCACCGCTCCGATAATCCCCTCCCAATTGCGCGTGGCGGAGTTGCCATTGGTCACCACCGCCAGATCCCCGTTCGGCTCCAACCTCTCCTTCCCGACCCCACCGAACACCTGATCCTTAGTCTCTTCTTCCCCGGCCTTACCGTTACCTGCGCCACCATCTATGTCCGCCCCAACGCTCCTATTCCCTTCGACTTCCTCTCCCACGTCGATCGTACCTTTTCCTCCTACGTGATCGCCGCCGACCTCAACATCCATAGTCGTTCCGCTGCCCAGTTACGGCGGTGGCATCGGTTCCTCTCCACCCTTCAAGGTGACCTCATCCCCATCCCCCGGCATACCCGTCCTGAATCCAACTCCACTCCTGATGTTATCCTCTCCTCCCCCAACCTCCTTGGCCGCATAACGGTGGATGTCCTGGAGCCTATTGGTAGCGACCATCTCCCTGTCCTCCTCACCGTTTCAGACGGTCGTCGCCCTCGCCCCGACCCTCGTACTGACCCTCCCCCTAAGTATGTCCACGACTATTCCCGAGCCGACTGGAATGCCTACCGGGATACCCTTTCCACCCAGGTCGATAGCCACCCTCTCACCTACCACCACCCTGACGATGTCACCCATGCCGCCTCCTTTCTCCAGCAGACCTTGTCTGAGGCCGTGGAGGCCCACGTTCCTACTGTCGCCATCCACCCCCACCGTCCTACCTTACCCCCACAGGCCGTTCTCCTCCTCCGTGAATCCCGTCGTCTCTACCGTGCCTTCCTCCGCACGCGTGACCCGGACACACTACGACGCCACCGGCAACTCCAGCGACACATTCGTAATTTGCTCGCGGCTAAGAAACGCCGGGACTGGCGACAGACATGCACCCGTTTAAATGCAACCCTACCAATCAACTCGTCCAAGTTCTGGTCGGCCTTCCGTCGCCTTACCGGAACTAAACCCTCCCCCTACTACCCTCTTCTCCACGATGATCACCCCTTCCCTGACACCCTTAGTAAGGCCAATCACTTTGCCTCCTACCTCTCCGATGTCTTCTCCATCCCCGACGATCCCCAGTTCGATTACTCCCTCTTCCCGGATATCCGCGATCGAACTGACACCTCTGTCCCTCCCCTCGCTCCTGGTTTCCAGTACTTGGACAACATTACACACACGGAACTCAATGCCCCTATCACTACACAGGATCTCATTGTTACACTCCGCACCAAACGCAACACCGCTCCTGGTCACGATCGTGTCACCTACCTTCACCTTCGTGAAGCTCCTGTCTCTTTCCTCTCCACCCTGGCCAGGCTCTACAATGTAGTCCTGTCCACCGGTTACTACCCCGACCTGTGGAAAACCTCCCGTATCCTCATGTTCCTTAAACCTGGCAAACCGCCATCCGCCGTCTCCTCCTACCGTCCCATCAGCCTTACCTCGGTCTTCAGCAAGGTCCTGGAATCTATCCTCACCCGTCGCATCCACCAGCATCTCCGCCAGCACCGCCTCCTTCCCGTCACGCAGTGTGGCTTTCGGCCGTCCTTCTCTTCCGACGACCTTCTCCTTCACCTCACTCATCTCCTTTCCGAACAGCTTAATTCCCGCTGCTCCGCAATCTTCCTCTCCCTGGACCTCGAACGTGCATATGACCGCGTATGGCATTCCGGTCTCCTCTTCAAGCTCCAAACCTTCGCCCTTCCCATTAACTACGTCTGTCTGATCGGCTCCTTTCTCTCCCGCCGTCCTTCCTATGTCACCATCCATAACACCGATTCCTACACCTTTTTCCCCTCCGCCGGTGTGCCCCAAGGCTCCGTCCTCTCCCCCCTTCTGTACCTGTTGTACACGGCGGACATGCCGCCGCCGTCACCCCCCGTCCACCTTCTCCAATTTGCCGATGACACCGCCCTCCTTGCCCTTGCCCCCACCCTACAGCGCTCCCAACGCCTTCTCCAATCCCATCTTGACCGGTTCACCGCTTGGTGCAACCAGTGGTTGCTCAAGGTCAATCCCTCCAAAACCCAGGCGATCACTGTAGGCAAAACCACCCCTTCCTTCCGCCTCCTTGATTTCTATTTCACCATCTATGGCCGTCCTATCGCCCTCACTCCCACCCTTAAGTACCTTGGCGTCACCCTCGACCGTCGCCTGTCCTGGACTCCCCATCTCCAGACAATCCAAGCCAAGGCACGTTCCCGACTCCGTCTCCTCAAGCTCCTTTCCGGCCGCACGTGGGGTCTGGACCCCTCCACAATCCTCCACACCTATAAATCCCTCATCTGCCCTATCCTTTGTTACGCCCATCCAGCCTGGATCTCCGCCCCCCCTACCTTCTATAAATCCCTCCAAATCCTTGAACGCCATGCTCTCCGCCTTGCCTATCGCATCCGTCTCCCCTCCCCCACGCGGATCCTGTATGATCTCATCCCCTTCCCCCACCTCCTCCTTTTCCTTGAAAGGATACGTATCCTGTACACCTCACGTAAACTTGATCCTCCTCACCCGCTCGTTTCCCCGATCCTCTCCCACCCCCGCCCGCTGCCGCACCTGTATTCCCACGTCCCACCCGGTCTCCATCTCTCCACCCTCCTTACCCTCTCCCAAGGTGGCTTCCGCCAGCTCCCCCTCCCTGATGATGTCCTTGTCCCCTCCATCTACCCCTCTTATCAACTTTGATCCTCCCCCCCTACCTCCTATGTCCTCTCCTTTAGGCACCCTCCCTCCCTCCCTTCCCTTCCCTCCTCTTTCCTATCCCCCCTCCCTCCTCCCCTCTCCACCGGGCTTCCCCTCCCCCTTCCTCCCTCCCCCTTACTCCTTTGCCTATGGCATCTCTGCTCCCCCCTCTCCCATTCCCCTTCCCATTCCTCCTCCTCCACCTCCTCTCTTGGCAGGTCCCCGGACTCGTACACGCTCAGTGAACATTCGCGCGCCGGAGATCATCGCCGTCAGTGTTTCGTGTGTGTGCCTTCGTTTGTGTGTAGTGTTGTTCGCCGTCACGCCCCCACTGTTCACGTGCCGTCGCCATCATCCATGTTCTGTGCATCGTGTCGCCCAGTGTTAGTGATGTTTCTCGTCCAGCGTGAACGGCTACATGTATTTTCGATTTTTAGTGTCTACATTTTTTTTGCCCACCGTTGTTACTGTCTACTCTGTGCCACCTTTCTGTACTACTTGTTGTAACACTCAAGGCTGAAGAGCGGCGTATTGTGCTGCTGCCAGCCCGCCTTTGTATAAGGTGTTAAAATCACAATAAAGAAAAAAAAAAAAAAATTTTGACTGCTGTTCGTCGACGCGTCTACGTTTTCTTCCAATTTTTGAAGGGCTCGGATGAAATAATCCGTGCCTAAGGAATACAATAATAATAAAGGTTTCGTTGTCTGATATGAATCGTGGTGGGTTAGGTACACAGCGCGGAGTGATGTACTCATAATTTTCCATTTCAAATGCAGCCAGGAACTTTCTCGGTCGATCTGTCGTCCACGGCTTGCTACACATATATATCCTTCTTGCAACACATCTTTATCACAGCCGCAAATTGCGTCTTTCGCATTGTTGCATCTTGTTTAATTTTTTGTATCGAATTTTAAAGCATACTTTCAAACTTGCTATTTTAGATCCTTACTGCGACTATCCTCCAGGTTTATGTGAACTAGATGTAAACAAAGTGAAAACGTATTACGAGTGCCACTAAAAAACAGTTTCAATGTTTTAGATACAGACAAAAGACCAGAAGATATTTATGCAAATGAAAACACAACAAAGAGTGCGTCTGTTATTACGACGAGAAAAAAATGAAAGAAATTTCCTGATGTAAACATACTCCCAGAAAATGACACTAGTGGACTCCCAAACACTTTACGTTAAGAACATGGTGTAAATACATGTAGTTATGTGCAGCGAAGAATTAAACATCGAAATCAAAAGTAGATCACACAAGGAACCTAAAATGTTTGTTTTGGCAGATAGTCATGGCAGGGGTGTCGTAAATATACTAAGAAGCATACAACCAGACACAGAAATAACCGGTATCATTAAGCCTAGAACACCTCTCTGTGCAGTTGTAAGATCTTGCGAAAAAACAGTGACGCCTGGCAGTAACTGTGTTATAATTGGTGGCTCAAATGACTTGTATCATAATGAAAGCGAGCATGCAACGAGAGCTCTGAAGGAAGAAATACAAAAACTACCTCTTGTAAACTTTTATGTGGTCAGCCTCCCATTGAGACATGATTTAATACCAAAGTCATATGTAAAGATGGAGTTAACAGCCACAAGCAGAAAGTTTGGGAAGATCTGTAAAAACTTCCCAAATGCTATCTTTATAGACATAAACAGTGATGTGAGGGAGTGTTTCCCAAGACATGGTCTCCATAGAAACACCAGAGGAAAGAGGGAAATGTGTTCGGAGATACTGAGGAAGATAAAAGGTGAAACTGCTGTGAAGAAAGCCACAATCTCACTTCCTGCAAAAACCGAATCAGTACAAAACAGGACACTGTCAAACTCAGACTTAATATCGACAGAGATAGCTAAACCACTGCAGTCAGTGGAAATCAGTGTGGGCCTATCTTCCCCAACAGGACCTGTGGGAGATGCTGTCACAATTAATAGTGAAGTGAACACAGATGCAAAAGCAAATGGCAGTTTTACAGTCACAGATAAAATATTAAAAACAAAAACTTCAGCAGAAACAAGATCACCACCTGAAAAAGCAGCAGTGTAGTGGTTAATAAAAAAAGATAAATGTGAGAAGAGAGACCGTGAAAAAGGGAAAGAATGAAAAGCAAATCGGACTTTGTATTACAGAAAAGCTATCGGACTTCGTTATTCGGAAAAGCTATTGTTGGGGTGGTCCTTGTGGCGTTTTTGAGCAAAAGTTAAACAAATTTTCACTACAAAAGTTATTGAAAAGAAACAGAGTATAACAGAATGTAACTGACAGGGGGAAGTGGCGTAGATGAGAGATCATCCTTTACCGGGTTAACTTATCTTCTTTCGGGCGGCGTCCACGTCTTCAAAAATCTCCTTCATTTAAGCGTGAAAAATCTGCTCCGAAAGCTTGCAATAGTCCAGGGATCACTAATTTATACCAATTAAAATCATCTTGATACTGTATGCAATTTAATTCACTTTGCTACTTCCATCCACCGAATTTCTTAATAACTTCCACAATGTCTACACATTACAATCAGATCAAGATTAGCCATTAAGTTTTTACGTCAGCATCCGATCACCCCTGCCTTAAGCTACCGCTATCAAGAGACAATTGAAACGGAATAAAAAACAAAAAAGAGTTAACAATTTTAGTATTTTCTCTCTGCCGTCGAGCGCTCATACCGCTGCGACGGGATATTTTTATCTGAGGGAACGAATGTAGCGCGGCGAAATTCAAAGTCCCGCTACAGCAGCAACAGGCAGCCAAAAAATGTCTTTAAGGTCAAGAAGAGCAGCAATGCAGGAAAAGGACTTTCTGTGGTGTTGTCGCAGAACAATGAGAGTGCCCTCCCAAAATCAAACTGCAAAAACACCACCTACTAGGAACACAAAGCAGCCAAATCACCAGAAGGATTTTTTATTAACAAGAGGAAGCAAGAAACACGTAAGCAGAAGGCCACAGCACCGGTGTCCCAGTTACCTGCACTCACATCAAATGACAAGGACTCAAATATCGCACAAAAAAAAAACAGTGAACAAGGAAAATTGCAAGATAAACAGTCAATCGTGGGTAAATACATCTGCTAATAGGTATACTAACGTGTTAAAACTCTTACACCACAATGTTCAATCTCCAGAAAATAAGTTATTTCTGTTTGAATTAGTAAATCTTGAACTAAAAATTCATATCCTATGTGTAACTGAACACTCGTTAGACAAAGACCAGATTATGTCAACTATGATTCCGGGTTACAAGCTTGCCAGTTATTATTGTAGAAGCAATAGTAAATGTGGTGGAGCAGCTATTTCTGTAAAAGATTATTTAAAATTTACTGCAGTAGAAAGTTATCAGAGCTTGGCAAGAGACAAAGCCTTTGAGCTGTGTGTTGTGGATTTGACAGATGTTAATATTTTGGTTGTAACACTATATAGGTCTGGGGACTGGGAAATTTTCATTAAAAATTTTGAAAGGCTGCTAAATTTTATAAAGAGTGAGAGAATGAAAGTGGTTATTTGTGGAGATGTAAATGTAGACGTTTTACAAGATTCAAATTATAGAAATGAAATGTTAAATATAGTCAATAGTTTTGGTTTTAAACACACAGTCAATTCCCCAACTAGAATTACTGCCGATAGTAAAACTGCAGTTGACCAAGTTTTTATAAGACTATGTGACCTAAATTATAGCACTAATGTTATAAATATGGGTTACAGTGACGATGAAGCTCATCTCCTGTCTATTGAACTGAAATCAGACACTAAGTGTGGACTAAAAGCTAAAATAGTGGAACAAAGAGGCTTCAGTGATGACAACATTAGAGTGTTTAATTTTATGCTGTCAGGGGAAACATGGGACGATGTCTTTAGTAAAACTGAAATAAATAGCATCATGTTCGACAGTTTCCATAATATATACCCTCACTACTTTCATATAGCGTTTCCAGTGAAAAAAAGGAGGATTAAGATAGTAAAAAATAAATGTTGGCTAACGAAAGGCATTATAACTTCCAGTAGAAAGAAAAAAATACTTCACTGTCTTATTAAGCACAGAAATACTACTCCAGAATTCAGAAATTATGTGAAAAAATACAACCAAATATCCAGCAAGGTAATAAAAGAAGCCAAAAAACGAAAAAAATGATGAGTACTTCTCAAATGCAAACAATAAAATGAAAGCTGTATGGAAGGTTATTAGAGCAGAAACTGGTACAGAACAGTCAACTTTACAAAATATCTCTCCTCCAATTGAAAATAACAGACACTCAGATCCAAAACAGGTAGCTGAAAAGTTAAACATGTACTTTACTAATATAGCAAAGCAGTTAATCGAAAATCAGTATGACGATGGACCTGCGTGCCTACCAAATTATTTAAATGCTAGTGTTAAGTCTATGTTCCTTCAAACAGTCATGGAAACAGAGGTGAAACAAATAATAAGGTCACTCAAAATCAAATATTCATGTGGACTGGATGGTGTGCCAGACTATGTCTTTTAAAAGTAATCTGATAAGGTATTAAAACCTCTAATATATATATCCCCCCCATGAACCATGGACCTTGCCGTTGGTGGGGAGGCTTGCGTGCCTCAGCGATACAGATAGCCGTACCGTAGGTGCAACCACAACGGAGGGGTATCTGCTGAGAGGCCAGACAAACGTGTGGTTCCTGAAGAGGGGCAGCAGCCTTTTCAGTAGTTGCAAGGGCAACAGTCTGGATGATTGACTGATCTGGCCTTGTAACACTAACCAAAATGGCCTTGCTGTGCTGGTACTGCGAACGGCTGAAGGCAAGGGGAAACTACGGCTGTAATTTTTCCCGAGGGCATGCAGCTTTACTGTATGATTAAATGATGATGGCATCCTCTTGGGTAAAATATTCCGGAGGTAAAATAGTCCCCCATTCGGATCTCCGGGCGGGGACTACGCAAGAGGACATCGTTATCAGGAGAAAGAAAACTGGCGTTCTACGGATCGGAGCGTGGAATGTCAGATCCCTTAATCGGGCAGGTAGGTTAGAAAATTTGAAAAGGGAAATGGATAGGTTAAAGTTAGATATAGTGGGAATTAGCGAAGTTCGGTGGCAGGAGGAACAAGACTTTTGGTCAGGTGACTACAGGGTTATAAACACAAAGTCAAATAGGGGTAATGCAGGAGTAGGTTTAATAATGAATAGGAAAATAGGAATGCAGGTAAGTTACTACAAACAGCATAGTGAACGCATTATTGTGGCCAAGATAGATACGAAGCCCACACCTACTACAGTAGTACAAGTTTATATGCCAACTAGCTCTGCAGATGACGAAGAAATTGAAGAAATGTATGATGAAATAAAAGAAATTATTCAGATAGTGAAGGGAGACGAAAATTTAATAGTCATGGGTGACTGGAATTCGAGTGTAGGAAAAGGGAGAGAAGGAAACGTAGTAGGTGAATATGGATTGGGGGGAAGGAATGAAAGAGGAAGCCGCCTGGTAGAATTTTGC
Source organism: Schistocerca americana (assembly GCF_021461395.2). Classification (NCBI taxonomy): domain Eukaryota; kingdom Metazoa; phylum Arthropoda; class Insecta; order Orthoptera; family Acrididae; genus Schistocerca; species Schistocerca americana. The sequence goes on along the minus strand of NC_060129.1, from coordinate 205,683,885 downwards.
ATGAAGGTCTCTACAATGCAATTTTTGTAAGGTGTGGTTGGTCAAACCACGTCATATGTTGTAGATGAAAATGTATTGCAATTGTGCGCATCACATATCGTGGAACAATGCGAGGGTGTTTCTCACTGTCTATGAATGCGCGAAAGATCTTGAAAAGTCATAACTGCTAATCGTAGTGCTCCCTAACTTCCTTTTTCGCACAAATCGGAGGCTCAGTATACTCGCTTAGTGTTGGAAACTCTGCCGAGTAGGCCAGATTTTCACTCTCCTAATTATTTCATTCCCTGTCCATGCAGTCGATAATCATTATCTTCAGTTCCCACAAATGAAAAAAGTCATTGTTAGGTTCAATGAATTTTATCTGTTTGCTGCTTGTGTGTAACTCTAGAGTTGTTCTATTTGATCTGAATCACATTTTGATGTGTAATTGATTTGGGAAACAGTTCTAAGAATCAACATCCTTTAATTGGTCTTATGATAAGTTAATCTTCAGAATTTGGTACGTTGCGGGACCAGGTCTGGAGAAGACGGCACGAGGTGTAATGGCGGAAAAGACACTTGGCCGACTGTACGTAGTGTACCGGAGAGGCGCGAGAGGGCAGGAGTTGCCGGCCACAGTACCAACTGCCGCAGACAGATGGCAGGTCGAGTCGCTGCCTGCAAAAGTTTCACATCCGCACACTGCACAGGTTACAGCTGACTGCAGTTCGTGACATGTTCGTTTAAAGTAGGAGATATTGGGCTTTCTCGTCTTGAATAAACTAACAATGCTGTGCTTTTGGTTGTACCTTCGAAGAGAAGAAGAGAGGGACGCAGGAAGAAGAAGAATAATACGGCTGATGAACATCTGCAGAGCATACTGGCAGATTACAAAAGCAACTGCTTTGTGTAAAGTAAGTGCAATTTTCGCGCATTAACGTGGATTAGAAAATTTAAGATTCCGCACCGAGTATATCACGTAGTAGAGACCTGCAGTATTTTAACTTGTTAAAGTTCTTGACATAACTAGTAGTAGATTGTTGAGGTTAAATTCAGATGTACAGTATCGGTGCTTTCACAGGTGTACACTTGGAAAAACAGAAAAAAAATGTCATAACTGAGGCCCAAGACGGTTACGTTTCAGTTTGTGGTGTGCAAATCCTGAAGGACGTTTACCTATTTCTTTTTATTTTATTTTTTGTTATTTTTTTTTAAACTGTTCAGTGCATTATCACGGGAGTGACGAATTGAAACGAACAGGAAAAATGTAAAACGAAAGCAAACGGAATGAGAGCAGCATAATTAATTTCTCGTTATTTTACAACTGTTTGTGTAAGATGTTACTCCAGTAAACGATCTCAAGTGCAAATAGAACTTCAACATGTGTGTGAAATATTGCTAAAAATTAAACATAACAGAAATAACATACCAAGAAATGAATGTTACTTAAGAGGAGCAGCTAAGTTTTTAAATTAAAAATTAAATTGCGTTCGAGCAATACTGTAAGTGGAACGCCACAGATGAGAAGGTATTATTGTGTGTCAGCCGAACGTATGCAGATTGTGTGTTACTATCAGTAATATTCGTAAAGTTTTATTTTTTTGCAGATGAACAACGTTTTCATTGCTAAATATAATTGTAATGGACAGTTACAAAATTTTTGCACCTTTAATACACGGCTGACGTAATGAGATTAGATGATAATTGTTTCAGTGATTAATCAAATCGCTTTACTCCAGAGCCATTTTAAACCATAGGAACTAATGAATTTGTGACAGTTAAACCAGCGCTGCAGAAAACTCTTTTTGCCATAGTAAAACACTAATCGTACGCAAGGCTATTGCTGAGAGGAAGATGTTTTTGAAACATGCCCGTAGGAGACAGGTAGCATGGAAAAATTTGTTTTATATCTTCAGTATCTGCCACATTGTATTAAGTAACACTTTAAATAAAAATAAGTTTTTATTGTACTGTATTTTTTTAAAGGGGGCAAGAAGTATAAATAATTTCATCCAGTCCCATACAGATAGCCATGAAAAATAGTAATTGTGAAACTTTGATAGCTATAGAAACGCTTGCAATACTTCAAAAAATGAGAAACGTGGTGTACATCCAGTAGATAATTGATGCATGAATAGTTCCCCTCTTTGCTATTAACTTAAGCAAGCAATTATTCCATAATATACTAGTCTGCAGAAATACGCTAAAGATGTCTGCATTATTAATTTGTCAGAATATGTATATATCTGCAAATATTTTAGACACTCATTAAAATCCAGTGGTTTTGCTGAATAAGAACTTATACTGTCATAGGCTTCAAATAAATTTCCCATTTCCATTAACAATTTCTTGCACATCACTTGTTCAGCCTGAGCTGTGTCAATAAATATTTTGATTCGGGGTCCTCTTGTCTCCCTGCTCACAAGTTGCTAAATTCACTACCAGAATCAGATTCAAACACCCAAATAATGGTTCTAGCACTTTTTACCTGTCAGAATCTTCTAAGAAAAGTTCATTAAAATCCTCACAAACTAATGACTGATTCAACTTGTTTGGCAGAAAGCTCAACAATTCGTCTAGATTTCTCCTAAATCACTGATAGTCTCCTAGACCCCTGAGGAGTGTTATAATTAGAAGTGTATATTTTTGCTTTTGTGTTAACATCTTTCCCTTTTCCAAGTAAACTGTACACACACATGATGCTAGCCTGTAATCCCTTATATTTTAAGCCGGCCGCGGTGGTCTCGCGGTTCTAGGCGCGCAGTCCGGAACCGTGCGACTGCTACGGTCGCAGGTTCGAATCCTGCCTCGGGCATGGATGTGTGTGATGTCCTTAGGTTAGTTAGGTTTAAGTAGTTCTAAGTTCTAGGGGACTGATAACCACAGCAGTTGAGTCCCATAGTGCTCAGAGCCATTTGAACCTTATATTTAATTTCTGCATCACTGAGAGTACATGGTACTGAGAGAGGCAAAAAAGACACACCCGAAATTCATACACCTTCCTGACATAAAAGAAGCTCATCTACCTATTCATTCAGCATCCTAATGTTTTGACGGAACAAACTAATTTATATTTTCTGGTAACTATTCCATATTTGATGGTTCTACGCAGTTGTAATTCCTATCAAAGCTGTCTGTCTGTAATCTGATTCTAGCCAAAAGATGTGTTGCCTTACGCATCCTGCCAGATGCTCATCTAGTACCTCTCCCTAGCCACCCTATTCAGATGCAGGCGATAATCAGCATATCCACATCTGCAAGTTGGAGCGACAGTAACAGCACACGTGTGAGACATTGTTCCAACAGACAGCAGTTCACTCGGCACCCCGATTACACGGCTGACAGCTGTGTTAACTCACGGCCGGTCGTGGTGCTGCATTACTTCCACACTGTTACTGCTTGTATTTTCTCCAGACCAGCTTCCGTACTCTGCTCTAACTTGACAGTACTATTTAAGTGAAACGAGTCCAAAACTCATTCTAGACTTTGTGTTCCTTTCTCTGTGGCTTTGTGCATCTGTATAAGTTTTGTTACGTGAAGGACTGTAACAGTTGTTGAAATTTTCAGGCAGAATAGATGTACACAAGTTTGGTGGACCAAAGGCTGCAGTTGGACTCTTTACTGATGATTAGAAATGGAAAATAAGAGACAAACGAGGGAAGAACAAACACCTGTTTGGAATTCTATGAGGGTCAGCCAGCATGTGGGTTTTCTTGCCTTCGATCAGCCTGACTGCTTTTCGTACCTGCATTACTGCTACTTAAATATTGTGGTCGTCACTCCTTAGACTGACTTCATCACATCTCCAATCTAGTCCGTCATGTGCGAGCTTCTTAATCTCCGAATAACTACTGCAACGTTCGTCCATTTGAACTCACCTACAGTATTTGAGGCTTTGTCTCTCTCTAAAATTTTTACTGCCAACACATCCCAATTCACCGTTACTTTTTACCTCTCAATGTTTCATGTTAACATGACTGCACTTATAGGCAGGGGGTGCCATAAATTTCTATCCTCCCAGATTATGTACCTGTTTATCTATCATGATCTTCTCCATTATCATTATGTATCATGATCTTCTCCATTACTGTCATTGGAGAACTTCGTGAGTCAGCAAGTGATAAACTGTTTATGATAGCGTAGAAGTTCCACGGCCATAATACATTGTTTTTATTTTATTACTTGATGTTCCAGTCTTTGTGATTAATTTTGGGATCCGCCACATTATCCATCTGGAATGATGCATCGCCACTGGTCGCAGTTGGCAAAACTAGTCACAAACGTGAAATTGGTAAAATAAAATGATAGAGTGTACGTGTGGGACGTTGTTCAAAAACATTTCCTCTTAATTGGTGGTTCAGTCTACCCACCTAATCTTTAGCATTCTTCTGCAGCACGACATTTAAACAGCTTCTATTCTCCTCTTGTCTATGCTGTTTATTGCTCACGATTCAGTTCCATTTAAGGCTACAGTCCAGACAAATATTTCAGGCATCAGGTTGATTTACTTGTCTTAATAGAGGTGTGCATTGTGTCAGGATTTTAGGGTAACCTGAGGCACCGTGTGTAAAGAAACAAACCACTATTTAGAAAATGGCTGTGTGGAGGCCACTAAGACTCGAACATAAATCCAAATATGTAAATAAAATAACTAAAGTGTAGTACCTCCAGTGGTCACGGTCTCCTTTCTGTGCCATATACATCACAATTAACTAGCAGTGAGTTATCTAATTGTTCAGCACCCCACATAAAGGTATTAAGTTCACAGTTGAGGACAAAGTAGGCACCATTGTAAACTTACTAGACCTGACCATTACAATAACAAGTAGTAGACATAAAATTGGAATTTATTGGAAGCCTACAACAACATTCCGCCATCCACAACTCCTCTTGTCATCCCACAGCCCCAAAATGGCAGCATTCTGGTATGTTGTCAAGAGGAACAGCAACCCAACTACAACACTCTGAAGATAAATGTAAACAAGAGATTGAAATAAACACCAGTGTAGCTGAATCCCTGAAAAACACAAATAGTTGCAAAAGAATCACAGCACACAAAACAAACATAAAATAAGACCACCTATACCGTACCATTTGTGGGTAGTATTTCATATCAGATTGCCAATGTCGTGATACGTAAAGGCATAAACATGTATTTTGTCTCATGTAACGTGATTGGGCAGAAAATTGTACATCCTTGAACAACTGCTGATGTACAAATGTCAAAGAAAACAGACAGAGTCCATCCTAATTGACAACATATACCAAAGCGTTTGTCATCTCTGGTCTTAACAGCAGCCTGCACCATTAGATTTGCAATGCACATTTCCAATATCTCTCTATATATCTCTCCGTCTCTGGCAGTCTCTCTCCGTCTCTGGCACAGTCTCTGGCACAGTCTCTGGCACAGTCTCTGGCACAGTCTCTGGCACAGTCTCTGGCACAGTCTCTGGCACAGTCTCTGGCACAGTCTCTGGCACAGTCTCTGGCACAGTCTCTGGCACAGTCTCTGGCACAGTCTCTGGCACAGTCTCTGGCACAGTCTCTGGCACAGTCTCTGGCACAGTCTCTGGCACAGTCTCTGGCACAGTCTCTGGCACAGTCTCTGGCACAGTCTCTGGCACAGTCTCTGGCACAGTCTCTGGCACAGTCTCTGGCACAGTCTCTGGCACAGTCTCTGGCACAGTCTCTGGCACAGTCTCTGGCACAGTCTCTGGCACAGTCTCTGGCACAGTCTCTGGCACAGTCTCTGGCACAGTCTCTGGCACAGTCTCTGGCACAGTCTCTGTCCCCCCCCCCCCCCCCCCCCCCCCGTCTACCTGCCATCACCATTGGTCCACATGCATCCTTCCTCAAAAACAGTCCACTGTGACGCAGATGGCTTCGACGCCCCACCTCCTGCTCACTTTCATTTTTGCGATTGACGGTGGTGGACCCCGGGATCCCAGTGGGGGCAGTTGTGTGGAAGCAGAGTCGAAATCCTGACACGCAGATCCAAAGAGCCCACTGAATTCGCCACAATTCTGGCCCTATATTCCTCATTCGCATCTTTTCTGAAGACCCCTCAACCGTAGATCGCCACCTTCAGAATGCGGTGCTCATCTGTTACCAGAACACAAAGTAGAGCCTTCCTGATACCTAGTCAGAGACTGTCATTACTACAGATTCATCATCTACAATGATCATTTAACTCCCAACTGCGAAAACCCTCCTACGTGTTCCCACTTGCCCTATTGGTTGGGGAATTGTAGGACGCCCCTAGGTAGGTCAGGGGTGCTCTACACAAAGGAAGCGGCTACTCGGGTAGCAGAGTACTTGTGGCGTGCACAGGGGGGTTTTTTAGGCTAGGCAGCAGTGCGAGGTGTCCTGATGAACACTCACCAGTCGACGTGCGGGCAGGGAAATCGGGACGCGCTCACTTTAAATACACTCCAGCTATCAAGATATTAGCAGTAAATTTTCAGAGTGTTCGGAATAAAGTTCCCAAATTTACTGCCCTCCAGGAAGCGTGTGGTGCGCAAATTATTCTCTCGGGACTGAGAGCTGGCTGAACCCTGAGATAGGAAGTTCTGAAATATTTAGTGAGGGTCGGAATGTGTATCAGAAAGACAGATTAGACACCGTAGGAGGTGGTGTCTTCATTGCAGTTGACAAAAATATTGTGTCTACTGAGGTCAAAGTAGATTGTGAAGTTATTTGCACACGTTTAACAGAGCAAGGGGAAATAAAGTTAATTGTTGGGTGTTATTACCGGCCACGAGATTCCACCGTGACAGTTCTAGAATCATTCAGAGAGAGTCTACACTCTGTATCGCAGAAGTACGTGGATCGTGCTATATTAGTCGGAGGTGACTTCAACCTATCTAGTATAGACTGGGATGTCTATAGATTCATTACAGGTGGTACAGACAAGCTGTGGTGTGAATTACTTTGGAACACATTATCCGAAAACTGTCTTGAGCAGCTAAATCGACAGCCAGTGCGTAATGGAAATATTTTAGATCTGGCAGCCACGAACAGAACAGACGTCGATGGTGTCAGTGTTGAGACAGGGATTAGTGATCGTGATGTTGTCATTACGACTATGGTTACGAAAGTTAAAAAGTCGGTCATGAAGGGTAGGAGAGTGTTCTTACTAGAAAGTGCGGATAAGCAGTTGTTAGCATCCCACTTAGTAAATGAATCGACTTCATTTACTTCTGGTACGATGGACGTGGAAGAATTATGGGCAAATTTTAAACACATTGGACAAATATGTGCGGAAAAAGTGGGTTACGGGCGGAAAAGACCCACCTTGGTTTAACAGTGCAATTGGGAGAATGCTCAGGAAGCAAAGACAGTTGCACTCACGGTACAAGAAAGATCGGGAGAATGATGACAGGCGAAAGTTAGTGGAGATTCTTGTTGCTGTAAAAAGAGCGATGCGCAAAGCATACAACCACTACCACCGTCGTACCTTAGCAAAAGATCTTGCTGAAAACCCAAGGAAATTCTGGTCTTACGTAAAATCGGTAAGCGGGTCGAAGGCTTCCGTCCAGTCACTCACTGATCAGTCTGGCCTGGCAACGGAAGACAGCAAAACGAAAGCTGAAATTTTAAATTTAGCATTTGAGAAATCTTTCACGCAGGAGGATCGTACAAACATACCGCCGTTTGAGTCTCGTGCAGATTCCCGTATGGAGGACGTAGTGATAGACATCCCTGGGGTTGTGAAGCAGCTGAATGAATGGGTTGAAAATAAATAAATCGCCAGGTCCTGATGGGATTCCAATTAACAGTAACAACAGTTCGTTGTTGGTGGCTACAGAGATGACAACTGAATTTTATGCAGTAACACTGTGTAATGATGTTGCTCGTGTATAATACACTTTACTAAATGTAGGAAATTCGTTTTGAGCTCTACAGTAATCACCAATCAATTCAGACCTTCTTCTGTGGAGCTGTAATAAGAACGTGGCTGTGAAATGTGAACCAGCTACACATCCCTCTAAGAGTCAAGCGGCAACTAACAAATTAACTGAACTGCCTATCAAAATCTGCACTGAAAGCCAGAGCAGTGGTGCATGTACACACAAAGCACACAACTGTGTTTTGTTTCACTTGTGCATTCCTAAAATCTGGTTCCCGTAGAGTTACTCAGATCTACAAATAATGCAGCGTTTCTGGACACGTGTGGCATACAGCACTTCACCGTGCACTAATACAAGAGAGTATAACCTGATAGTTGTGCCCATAAATGTACGCCATGTCACACAGTCTTCAGGCGGGCAACATATGTTGTGATTTGGTAGTACAGAGGTGGTGTTGTTGTGATCTTCAGTCCAAAGACTGGTTCGATGCAACTCTCCGTGCTACTCCATCCTGTGCAAACCTTTTCATCTCAGAGTAACTGCTGCAACCGACATCCTCCTGCATTCATCTCTTGGTCTCAATCTACAATTTTTACCCTCCACGCTTCCCTCCAGTACTAAGTAGGTGATCGTCGATCCCTCAGAATGTTCCTACCGACTTACTTCTTCTAGCCAAGTTGTGCCACAATGCTACAGCCCTGTCTCACTCCCTTCTCAATCACTGCTGCCCTTTCATGCCCCTCGACTCCTATAACTGCCATCTGGTTTCTGTACAAATTGTAAATAGCCTTTCGCGCCCTGTATTTATCACGAGAATTTGAAAGAGCTTGTTCCAGTCAACATTGTCAAAAGCTCTCTGTGCCTACAAATGTTGTAAATGTAGGTTTACCGTTCCTTAACATAGCTTCTAAGGTAAGTAGTGGGGTCAGAATTGGCTCGCGTGTTCCTACATTTGAACAGAACCCAAACTGATCTTCCTGAGGCCATCTTCTACCAGTTTTTTCATTTGTCTGTTTTGCAATGGTGACTTATTAAAACGATAGTTTGGTGGTTCACACACCTGTCAGCACCTCCTTTCTATGGATATGGAGTTGTTATATTCTTCTTGAAGTCCGAGGATACTTCGCCTGTCTCATACGTCTTGCTCGCCAGATGGTAGAGTTTTGTCAGGGCTGGCTCTCCCAAGGGTATCAGTAGCTCTAACGGAATGATGTCTACTTGCGGTGCCTTGTTTCTACTTAGGTGTTTCAGTGCTCTCACCAATTCTTCACACAGTGTCATATCTCCTACCTCATCTTCATCTACGTCCTCTTCCATTTCCATAATAATGTCCCTGAGTACATCGCCCTTGTATAGACCCTCTATATACTCCTTCCACCTTTCTGTTTTCCTTTCTTTGCTTAGAACTGGGTTTCCATCTGAGATCTTGATATTCATACAAGTGGTTCTCCTTTCACCAAAGGTCTCTTTAATTTTCCTGTAGGCAGTATCTATCTTACCCCTAGTGAGATAAGCCTCTACATCCTTACATTTGTCCTCTAGCCATCCCTGCTTAGCCATTTTGCACTTCCTGTCGATCTCATTTTTGAGACTTTTGTATTCCCTTTTGGCTGCTTCATTTACTGCGTTTTTATATTTTCTCCTTTCATGAATTAAATTAAATATTTCTTCTGTTACCCAAGGATTTCTACTAGCCCTCGTCTTTTTTTACCTACTTGATCCTCTCCTGCCTTCACTATTTCATCCCTCTAAGCTACCCATTCTCCTTCTACTGTATTCCATTCCCCTTTTATTGTCCTCTAATGCTCTCTCGGAAACACTCTACAACCTCTGATTTTTTCAGATTATCCAGCTCCCAACTCCTGAAATTCCTACCATTTTGTAATTTCTTCATTTTTAATATATAGTACATAACCAGTAAATTGTGTACAGAGTCCACATCTGCCCCTGGAATATGTCATAGAACTTAAAACCTGTTTCCCAAATCTGTCTTACCACCATACAGGGTGTTACAAAAACGTTCCTCACACACAAATGAAGAAAATATGTTATGTGGACATGTGTCCAGAAACGCTTACTTTCCATGTTAGAGCTCATTTTATTACTTCTCTTCAAATCACATTAATTGTGGAATGGAAACACACAGCAACAGAACGTACCAGCGTGACTTCAAACACTTTGTCACAGGAAATGTTCAAAATGTCCTCCGTTAGCGAGGATACGTGCATCCACCCTCCGTCGCACGGAATCCCTGATGCGCTGATGCAGCCCTGGAGAATGGCGTATTGTATCACAGCCGTCCACAATACGAGCACAAAGAGTCTACATTTGGTACCGGGGTTGCGTATACAAGAGCTTTCAAATGCCCCCATAAATGAAAGTCGAGAGGGTTGAGGTCAGTAGAGCGAGCAGGCCACGGAATTGGTCCGCCTCTACCAATCCATCGGTCACCGAATCTGTCGTCGAGAAGCGTACGAACACTTGGACTGAAATGTGCAGGAGCTCCATCGTGCACGAACCACATGTTGTGTCGTACTTGTAAAGGCACATGTTCTAGCAGCACAGGGAGAGTATCCCGTATGAAATCATAACTGCTCCATTGAGCGTAGGTGGAAGAACGTGGGGCCCAATCGAGACATCACCGACAATGCCTGCCCAAACGTTCACAGAAAATCTGTGTCGATGACATAATTGCACAATTGCGTGCGGATTCTCGTCAGCCCGTACCTGTTGACTGTGAAAATTTACAATTTGATGACGTCGGAATGATGCCTCACCCGTAAAGAGAACATTTGCACTGAAATGAGGATTGACACATTGTCGGATGAACCATTCGCAGAAGTGTACCCGTGGAGGGCAATCAGCTGCTGATAGTGCCTGCACACGCTGTACACGGTACGGAAACAACTGGTTCTCCCGTAGCACTGTCCGTACAGTGACGTGGTCAACGTTACCTTGTACAGCAGCAACTTCTCTGACGCTGACATTAGGGTTATCATCAACTGCACGAAGAATTGCCTCGTCCGTTGCAGGTGTCCTCGTCGTTTTAGGTCTTCCCCAGTCGCGAATCGTAGGCTGGAATGTTCCGTGCTCCCTAAGACGCCGATCGATTGCTTCGAACGTCTTCCTGTCGGGACACCTTCGTTCTGGAAATCTGTCCGATACAACGTACCGCGCCACGGCTATTGCCCCGTGCTAATCCGTACATCAAATGGGCATCTGCCAACTCCGCATTTGTAAACGTTGCACTGACTGCAAAACCACGTTCGTGATGAACACTAACCTGTTGATGCTACGTACTGATGTGCTCGATGCTAGTACTGTAGAGCAATGAGTCGCATGTCAACACAAGCACCGAAGTCAACATTACCTTCCTTCGTTTGGGCCAACTGGCGGTGAATCGAGGAATTACAGTGCATACTGACGAAACTAAAATGAGCTCTAACATGGAAATTAAGCGTTTCCGGGCACATGTCCATATAAAATCTTTTCTTTATTTGTGTGTGAGGAATGTTTCCTGAAAGTTTGGTCGTACGTTTTTGTAATGCCCTGTATAATCAATCTGAAATCTCTTGGTGTCTCCAGGTCTCTTCCACAGATACAACCTTCTTTCATGATTCTTAAACCTCCATATTCACCTACTACTTTTCCTTCTCCTCCTTTTCCTACTACTGAATTCCAGTCCCCAATGAGTATTACATTTTTTTCTCCCTTAACTATGTGAATAATTTCTTTTATCTCATTATATATTTCTTCAATGCATCATGTGCAGAGCTAGTTTGCATATTAACCTGTACTACTGTGCAAAAGCTTTCACCCTGCTGTTTGTAGTAGCTTATCCGCATTCCTAATTTTCATTCATTATTAAAGCTACCCCTGCATTACCCCTATTTGATTCTGTATTTATGACCCTGTATTCACCTGACCAGAAGTTCAGTTTCTCCTGCCAATCAACTAACTAGTTCCCATTATATCTAACGTTAACCTATCCATTTCCATTTTTAAATTTTCCAACCTATCTGCCCAGTTAAGGGGTCTGACAGTCAACGCTCCAATCCATAAAACCCCTGTTCTGTTTCTCCTGATAATGATGTTCTCCTGAGCAGTCCCTGATCGGAAATCCAATTCAGGAAGTATTATACCTCTGTAGTGTTTTACCCGAGAGGATGTCATCATTATTTAACCGTACAGCAAAGCTGTATGCCCCCAGGAAAACTTATGGCTGTAGTTTCCCCTTGCTTTCAGCTGTTTGCAGTACAACCACAGAAAGACAATTTTGCGTGATGTTACAAGGCCAGTTCAGTCAATTGCCCAGACTGTTGCCTATTGCAACTACTGAAAAGGCTACTGCTCTTCTTCAGGAACCACACGTTTGTCTGACCTCTCAACAGATACCCCTCTTTTGTGGGTGTGCACCTACAGTATGGTTATCTGCATCTGTTTCACGCAAGCCTTCCCTAATGGGAAGGCTTGCTTGATACAGATGCAAGGTCCAAGGTTCACGTGGGGGGGCGGGGGGGGGGGGGGGGGTTAGTAGTGCAGAGCTACATAATTACAATAGCTGACAGGAGTCATTTTGAACACAGTCGAGGGTCATGTGAAAACACTCGCATTCAGTTCTCTCAGGAAGTAATAAGGGTTTAGTTTATTTCCAAGACAGCAATCAAATTTTGTTTAAATAGTGTGCATACGGGTAACACACACAGTTTATTGATGTGCTACAGTGGTCTTGCTCTATGCCTTCTAATTGATTTCACAAACTGATGCCAGATATTTTATGAAACTGCCCACATTACCATTCTCATTTTGTTTCAAAGTATCTGCGCAAGTAGTTGCGCTGCACAAAAATAGCGATCTTCAGTCTCCTTAGATTTTGTTGGTGTGGATTGGTGTAGCAATTCCTCCTGATTCCACGTCGCTTGTGGTGGCCATAGCTGTTCCATTATTCAGTCTGATTCACCCAGAAGCCTCCATGTCATTTCCCTCCTGCAGCACTATTGGTGGAAACTGCTACAGCATCACTTTCTTGTCACGAGGTTGCATCTCTCTCAAATGTACAAAATAATGATTGGATCAAAAGCTCAGATTAGCAAAGGATGTTAAAGGAAGTAAGGCCTTGCACTTTGATAGGAACCATCCCGGCATTTCGCTGAAGTGATTTAGAGAAATAACGGAACATCTGAAATGGGATGTCTGGACGCGGGTTTGAACCACTGTCTTTCTGAATACGATTCCATTGTGCTATCCACTGCTCCACCTCGTTCAGCATAATTTAGATGTAGTAGTCAGTTTGGTCTTGTGGGTAGTGACGAAAAAAAAATTAGTTACGTAGTATCTGCACGTCACAATAAATGCACACGTAAAGTTCTGATATCTATGGTTCTATAACTTGTAGCTGCAGCAGTAGTACTAGCAGTTGCAAAAATTGCATTTCTGTAAATTATATTTAGCCTTAACAGCAACAAACTAAGATACTGAGATGTTTAATTGAATTGAGTAACCTGTACATTCCTGCTGCTGGTAATTATTAAAATCAGTGTTCAAACATACTGCCATCAATTAAAGATTGTATTTACTTAGTAGGTCACAAAGAGACATACACAAAGATGAAAACTTACCTGAGAGATACAGATACTGGGGCAGCAGAAGTGAAGAGACATACAAAGTTTTCACTTTGACACACTAAGTGCTGATTCAGATAGCAAGGTTGGATGGGATTTCTGGATGAATTATATTTTTACAGAATGACACTCCCATCTTGAATTAAGGTCATGAAGTATCTCATTTATGTGTTACATACAAGCCTTGCAAAGCACTAATTCCAAAAGCTGCAATGAATCCACAACCTGGATGGTGCATAAATAACTCAAGAGTTCATGCATGCAATTAACTCGCAAAAAATGCGAGGGCAAAGCCGTTTCAGTAGGTTAAACATTGTAACTTATAAACTGGAATTATGTTAAATAATTGTTAATGAAGTTGAATACCTATAAAGATGTAAGTAATGCTCTTTTTGAAATTAAAGTTCTGATGGTAGCGTACAGCCAGCGCAAACAGTTGAAAATAATTAGCACCTAATAGCACAAGGGCAAGAATTTATTTGGAGACTGCTGTAGGATATACTATCAAGTACTGTATGTGGGTTGTTTATAATGCAAAAGGTGAACGTTGAATCCTTACAGAATCTGTTCCACATACAAGTGTCGTACTATCTTCTCACTTGTGAAACCTTGCTGATCTATCCGATTGCACGATTGAAGGTTTTAAACACACGTCCCCGTTCTTCCACGAGGAAGCCATTTTGCTAGCAAGTCCAAAGTTGGCAGCAGTGCAAGTCGAGATGCACTCCACTTTGCAGCGCTGGAGTCGTGGCGTGTCTACCAGGGCAGTACAGCCTCGTATAAAGGGAAGTACGGCCATCGTATTCTGCTGCGTTCGCCGCCATCCACAGTTGGCTGAAATCACATCTTGTAACATTAGCAGCCGTTGTGGGCCCAAGCATTGTGTGTGAGGCATGGGCAGTGTTGTGTATTTTCAAAGTTCTAAGTAGAATACTACCTCAGTGCTGTGCTTTTTGCTTTTTGTTCTGAGGCAGAAAGGGAGGTAAACTGTACAGAATTCCTTCTGAAGGTAGAGATGCAACAAGAAGGAGAATATGGCCGATGAAAACCAGCAGAGCCAACTGGCGGCCCACATGAGACTCTCGCTTCTGTATGGAAAGAACAGTTTTCATTCATTAGTGCAAATAATCTTTAGGTTTAACATTCGCTGTGTAACAGACTTGCTGTATTTCGACTCGCTTAGTGATCAGATTTGGTGTGTCACTACATGTGGTTCGTCTCAAACCGGTCACATTTGTTTGTGAAAGGTACGTTGTGTGCAAGTCTGTCTTTGTGGACAAACCATAGTGAAAGCTACACGTTTCTAGTTAATCTGTAATGTACTGACTGCTATAAAGACATATTTTTTGCAACACGAAAGGTGTAATAGGTAAACACGGTTTTCGTTTCGTATTCAGTGTGTAGGCCCAATTGTTGAAGATGGGAAGTACTGTATTTGGATGTTTTAATGTATGTTGTTGGCTATGGCTATGTGTACTTCAAAGATCAATTAACAGTGCCTCATTTTCAGTAAATTTTGTGAAAATAATTGGCGTGATACTGACGTGCTTCTGTAAAGTATCTGTTACTTGCATTTAATAGTGTAGGCCTACCGTTTCGACAAACATTGAAATAAATAAAAAGAATAGCATAGCTGAATTGTATCGTCAGTCGTAACAGTACAGTATATTTATAATTAACTCTTTTAATACGGCATCTTGTATATTCAACAGTCTCAGATACAAATACTACACTATGTGATCAAAAGTATCCGGACACATGCATGAAAATGACTTAAAAGTTCCTGGCGCCCTCCGTCAGTAATGCTGGAATTCAGTGTGGTGTTGGCCCACTCTTAGCCTTGATGACACCTTCCACTCTCGCTTGCATACGTTCGATGAGGTGCTGGAGGGTTTCTCGGGGAATGGTAGCCCATTCTTCACGGAGTGCTGCACTGAGGAGGGGTATCGATGTCGGTCGGTGAGGCCTGGCACGAAGTCCGCATTCTGAAACGTGCCAAAGATGTTCCCTAGGATTCAGGTCAGGACTCTGTGCAGGCCAGTTCATTACAGGGATGTTATTGTCGTGTAACCACTCCGTCACAGGTCGTGCAATACAAACAGGTGCTCGATCGTGTTGAAAAATGCAATCACCATCCCCGAATTGCTCTTCAACAGTGGAAAGCAAGAAGGTGCTTAAAACATCAATGTAGGCGTGTGATACTGCCACGCAAAACAACAAGGGGTGAAAAATGCAATCACCATCCCCGAATTGCTCTTCAACAGTGGAAAGCAAGAAGGTGCTTAAAACATCAATGTAGGCGTGTGATACTGCCACGCAAAACAACAAGGGGTGGAAGCCCAGTCCATGGAAAACACCACCACACCATATAACACCGCTGCCTCTGAATTTTGCTGTTGACACTACATATGCTGACAGATGACGTGCACCGGGCATTCGGAATACCCACACTCTGCCTTCGGATCGCCACATTGTGTACCGTGATTTGTCTCTCCACACAACGTTTCTCCGCTGTTCCATCGTCCAGTGTTTACACTCGTTGCACCGTGCGCTCAACCTTGAAATCCAGTATTTACTGTCAAAAACAGTCTTGATCACAATTTATTTATTACGGTGAGTACTGATTGCTGGTAGTGATTTACCACCAAAAGGAGGTTCTTACTCATTGCTCTAAAGATGACCACAGTAGTGGTCGAAACCGGACACCGCAATAAATAAATCGTGATCGAGACTGTTTTTGATAGTAAATATTTGTAACACATTGACCACTGTTCACTCCCATAATGTACTCAAAAGTAACTTGAAATCAAAGTTTCCCAAGTGTCATAGTACTTGCACTGAATTCTGATTCTGATGCAGTTTGGAATTCCTGCGTGACGGTTTGGACAGACCCTCTTCAACTGTCGGCGGTCTCTGCCAGTCAACAGACGAGGTCGGCCTGTACGCTTTTGTGCTGTACGTGTCCCTTCACGTTTCCACTTCACCATCACATCGGAAACAGTGGCAGTAGGTGGCAGGACTATGCACCTAATATGAAAAACTGATATTTTTAGTGGTTTTTAGTGGTGTCTGGATACTTTTGATCACACAGTGTAGGCAGGCGTAGACAACGTGCATCGTACAATATTTGTTGTTACACAGGAAACCTAAACCTAATGAAAATTAAACTTGAATGAAGATACATTCCCTAAAAGATGTTAGTCGTATCATGTAAAATGAAATTGTTTCAGTTAGTTTGTAGATAGAATCTGAGTGTTACAATGTTTGTGTATAGCTACTGTACCTAACTCATACGTCTCTTGATTTCTTGCACTTTATGTAGTTACGAGTAGCATGTGCTGAGTTCTATTGATATTACAGATTCATATATTTTATGTTACAAAATATAGTTATAACGTATAGTCTTGATATTTTTATATCGCTTAAATAACGAAGTTGGTAACTAAACTGACTGATAGCACTGTTTGTGTTTACCAGAATCACTTTACTCCAGACCAGTTTGAACCGACAGACTTGGTGGAGTGGTAAAACGTAAACCAAATGCTGTGCCAACAATTTTTGGTGATCGTAAAGCTCCTGCCGAGAGGAAACCTGTTGGCCTACTGGAGAAACGTACTGAGGATACAGGTAACTGGAAAATAACGCTCACAGCTTCAATTTCTATATGCATACGTCATGCTTTCACTTGCTCCTGAATTATGACACTCTGAAAATCTCGTGTGACTGCTAACAGCTCACATTTGCTGTTTTTGATCAGTGGGACACACAGAATTTCCCTTCACAGCATTATCCTTGCAGAAAGTAGGCTTAGTTGTATCGTAGTAATTGTCGTAGGAAACACTTTTGTCAGTTGAGTACAGTAAGCATATACCTTTTTAAAGTTGTTGTAAATGTGTTGCTTAGAGTTCCTTCTTTAGAAGTTATATTTTGTACACTCATTTTAACCCTGAGTTGTGTACAGAAGAAGACTAAAACATTTCATTTGCAACAGCTGTATATTTTTGAAACTGACATGTCCAGGGTCTGTTGATGGAGGGAACAAAATACTTCACCACAAGGTAATTTAGTGAACAGGACCACATCTCTCACACACACAGTCCACTTGTATTGGTATCTGATGAAATATAAAGTAATGTAATTTCTCGTACCTTTGTGCTATATCGTTTCTACTGCTTGCCATTGGATACTGTATATACCGTATTTCTAATTTACAGTTAAATGTTATACACAAATGGGAAAACTGATGCTTTGATTTGTTACCACAGCTGGCTAAAGTTTCCTTAAAAGCCTGTGGTGTTTCCCATACCATTTGTGTTTTTCAGACTCTATATACAGAGCTTTGCCTTTATTGGTAGTATGTAGCACAATAGGTGCTAAGGTGTCCAATGTTGTGGTTCGGTCTGGTCCTCATTATTTAATCTTTTATTGTAAATAATAATTACTTGCCCTTAAAGGTAATCTCCACTAAAACCCACATCGGGAAGTAACACTTGCCGCACAGCTCTTGTAATTTAAGTATTCAGTTCTCACGTGCTGCGTTATTATTGAAGTGTTGTATAGTGAAGCTCTTTTACATTCTATTGCCGTCAGGTTCCTGTGATGCCTAGCAAAGAGCCTACAGGTTTTTGGAAACACTATAGTAGCGTTTGTTGAGAATTAAATACAATTGATCAACTACAATTGCACTGTAGGATATGACATTACTTTACCATTTCATAGTATTAAGAGCATACTGGGAATATTACCACTCAGATTGTCATAGACTTGCTTCAGTCCTTTGAAACTAAGATTTTGGCATCTTACGAATCTTTAAATTACATACCACAGCCTACTGAGAAACAATTACTGGTTACCTAAAAACATATTACAGTATTAAATGCTTTTTATGTTTGAAGATTGTAATATTGCAAATATGTGTTCCAGAGGTTGGAGAGCCTTCGAATGTGACCAATGACGTCAGTCCTGCAGCGAACTTGGACACGACAGAAGATGAAGTCACCACCCTGAAGAACCTAGCTTCAGGCTGGAACTGAAGCTTTCAAGAGAAAACTCACCCTCTCTCAGAAAAGGGAGAGAAGAGTGTCTTTAGAAAAAGACAGCCTCTTAGCGAGTCTGCACGGTTTATTCGGTGCAGATCAGTTTGTAGTATGAGTGAAGGGGACACGTGAAGGTAGCAAATGGTCAGTGGAAAGGGCTAAAAATTCGACCACCTTGTAGTAGTAAGGGGTGCAAAGTCCTGCTGGAAAATAAATTACCATTTCCTTCAGATAGAACCCCAATATGTTCGCTACAGAGCATAAAAGTTAGACCTGGTGTGCCGAGGGAGCTCGTGAGTTTCCTGAGAGTCAAGCTTGCCCTCATGTTACCAGTGGAGATGCATGCTGTTCTCCTGATGGATGAGGTTAGTATCACTCACCATTGGAATGTGGTTGAGCATTGGCTGCACCATTGATAATGATAAGACACCTCCACCAGAACTCGCCCTTGCAAAAACTATAGCTTCTAATGCATCAGTTGTTATGCTGGGTGGTATTACCTCAAGATGGAAACAAACAATAGGTTACCATTACACAGGGCCATCTTTTTCCAGTTCTCACCCCAGACATTACTATAAGCTTTATTAGGGAATCTTAGGCACTCGTACAATGTTCGCTGCATCGCGTCAGTGACGGGAGGGCAGAATTGAGCTGTATGGCGAGAATTTGGAATTGTTGTCGAAAGGTTTTCAAAATTAGTTTCTGCCAGTGTCTTTGTGATGATAATTGGAAACTAATTTTCCTCACAGATACACCACACATTTTGAAAAACGAGGATTCACTTAGTCAATGGGCAATCGGTCTTCCTCTGACGAAATGTTGTCAAGGGACATGATCTGCCTTGTAATGAGGTACATATAAATCGTGTATAACAGTGGCTTGAGGTAGACAGTGGTTTAAGTCTTAAACTGGCACCAAAACTGTGTGAGGGATGTCTGAGGCCAAACCATTACGAGAAAATGAAAGTTGGCTCATCTACTGCCATAATTAACAGCCAGACTGCAGCAGCCAGTGAGTGTGCTGTAAAGACAGAGAAACTGCAGAAAAATACTTTAACCACAGCACGGTTGCTAAAGCACGTTCGTGAGTGGTCTTGCCTCATGACATCCAGAGCTCCAGTTATGCCTCTGAGTCGTTCTGATGAACAAACATACAGTGAGGCTCTCTGTCATCTTTAGGACACTCTGTGATTATTTGGAAACTTGAAAATTGGGCTGAGCAGTGCCTGGAAACCAGTTCAGTGTGGTGTAGTTTTGACAGCTGGAGGTATTTTGGGATTGCAGAACACATTCCTGAATGAGAAGAAATTAAAATTTTTGCTAATAAGTAGATTTACACAAGATACCTTGGAAAATCTGTTAGCAATGCTCCACTTCAAAAATCCAGTACCAACGCTACGAGAAGTAAAATCGTCACTGAGGGTTATTACTCTTTCTCAGTTCTTTAATACTGCCACTGATAATTATGAAAATGAAGGCAGTAGTTTGCAGTCAGAACTAGTGAAGATGGGGATGTCTGTGCTGAGGAAGTTGGTGAGCCACTTTGTAACATGGTGTGTGACGAAGAGCAGCAGTCCCAATACTATTTGTGTGGTCACACTGTCAGGCAGGTTATGAAGCGTCACGCACTTTGCAAATTTTTCGAGAAGCGCCTAATAGCGTGCAAAGAAAATCTCTGTACCTGTGTGAACGTGCTTTTACATCTGAAGTCCTTCACTGATACCTCACTTATTGAGCCATCACGTGAGGTTTTCAGTGTGTTGCAAAAGGCAGAGATGTGTTTGAGAAGCAACAAGAAGAAATTACTCACAGGTGAATTGTTGCTCTGTGATGTAGCCACTGCCGTGCCTGCATCAGTGAAAGAGAAAGTAGTTTTCCCAGCCTGCCACAGTGTACAGGAGAAAATAATTCACAGTTTCCTGGCAACAAGAATTCATCTGGTGCCAAGGGAGGGAAATAAAAGATATCAGGGTGTAGTGACACAAGGCAGTAGAAGCAGGCCATGACAAAGTTACTGCAGAAACTGTGATTTCCAAAAACACTCTTTAGTAAATGATTTGAAAAATTGACATTCAAACTTCATTTGGTTGCCATTTTCTCTTGAAGTGGTCTCATTTTTGTTTAAATCACAGTGATTTTTATAAATTTTTGTTCTATGTTTCTTTCTGAGTATGGAGTGTTTTTATTATCTCGTATATTATTTGCAAGTAAACTATGTCGCTCTCCAGGTTTCAGAATGATGCATATGTAAATAAAAACTTCATCCTTCGACCTGTGTACATATTTGACTTCTGTGCTTTGCCACCATCTTTGTTTCTTCCTTGTGCTTCATTTATGTCGTTTATTTTTTTCTCTGGATTTTAATAGCTTTTTATACATACGATTTATATTTTATATAATATTGTAGAGAGGAAAAAAGTATACATTCACTCAGTAAGAACATTAGCTTGTACTGTATACTCTTTTCTAGCCTCAGAATGAAATAGCACATATGCAAAATCTGCTGAAGAATACTTTTTGAAGAATACTTGTTTCCAAACACGGTAAAAAGTAAACGTCATTACAAGTAAATGTCGTGCATATTTTGTATTGTAACTGCTATTTTTATTTATCAAAATTTAGCATTTTATGCTGAAGACTGCGAATATGTGAATGGAAATGCAGTCAACTGGGGGAACTTTGCCCACTTTAGACCATTTTTTGAAAATACTGCCCACAAAAGATGTTACTTGTTGCAACACATGTTGTAGTTACAGTTACTGATCATTTTTGATAGTAAAAATATAGACAAATTGACTGTTTGCTGTAATATTTTAATATTTATACCGATAAAGTTGCTCTGCTATTCTGGCTAAGTTTATGTCAATCTTGAACAACACATTATTTTACCTACATAAAATACTCTGGGTAATTTTAAGCCATTCCAAAAGTAAATCGGTGGTTAATAAGAAGCCGAAATAAATTGTTCTATTTCAGTAATGCTTTGAAATTTAAAGATATTTATATAGACCTGTTATTAAGTTTTTAGGCTAAGGGGTTGTAAATGTAAAAATAACACATTCGTTAAGGATATTTTTGATAACACGTGTTACAGATAATAGTGCACACATTGTCTTCAAAGTAGAACAACACTTTCAGTAATACCATGTAGTAAATACATTCCGTCAAACATTTTCAGATATATAGCGTAGATGTTCACTGCTATTATGGACCACGCCCCCTTCTGTTAACAGGTATTGGGCGAGATTCAGCTTTTCTGTTAATACACTGTCTTTACAGTACAAGACTCCACCTTAGCTTTGAAGCCAAAACCTATTTCTTTTCCCCTTTCTTGATCCTGCAATTGCAACTTATTTTAAATGAGATATACTTGCATTACATATCTGCTACAGTGACATTTCCAGCGTATGATTTACCTTCATACAGTGTAATGACATATTTATGTAAAAGCCATACTCAAAGATAAATGTAAATTTAACGAACAAATCTATCAGCAAGCCTAGAACCATGTTCCCTAATTGGTAGTGACAGAAATGACGTTTATAAGTTCCCTGTGAGACTGCTGTTTACACCTAATTCAGCTAATTTCATGCTACTATCAGCAGCATCTCCAGGCTCATTATTTCAGTTTCTGTGTCTGAACACTGCAGCTTGAGTTCTTACACATTTTATTGTTTTTGCGTTTATCTCGGTCCCAATGGGAAAGGTTGCAGGAACTTGATTTAACCATTCAGTTAATTTCATTCATTTCTGGTCTTTTGTCTTATTTTACATTTCTGTTACTTAGTTTCCAATCCATCTGAACAGCAAAGAAAAGTCAGAAGAGGTAATAGGACGGTTTAAAGGTAATCTAATTACAAAATAGAAATCTTAGAGACAAAACTGCCTCTGTTAGCAGATAAAACGAAAAATAGTGAGTGGTAGTGTACAAAGTTATAATGACTGGTAAAAAAATTTGACCTGGTTGACTGTAGAGTATGGCTTAAATGTATATTTAGGATGTTCACGACAATAAATTGTTTTTGTTCAACACATTATAATGTAAAAAAAAAAAAATATGCACGATGCACGTACCAAACCTACAACCTTATATTCAGTGAATATTGATGTTACTGGCAGACTATTATTTCTGATGGAACCTGGCCAAAAATTTGTAGTATACTAATAAGAGTGCAGTTGTTACAGTTCCCTACAGCCTACTTTTGATCATACGACTAGTTTTACCTCAACACATTTGAAACATATTGTATTCTCTTGTACTTTCGTAATCATTCTCCTAATGCTATGAAGAATTTGCAGAAAAAATTTTGTGGGATAGGCCTGACAAAGATATAAAGCTTGCCTAATCATAAAGCCTCGTTTGTCAATTCTATTTACTAGGGTACCGCGCATATATATGTGAATGCATTGCTTCATTTCATATAACAAAAGAGACATTGGGCGAACTTTCGTACTACGAAGTAGCAGGAACAAGAGGTAAGCTGATATAGAGCTTTAAATTAGCGACTTCTTTTTCCCTGCACTTGCGACCTAACATTGGTCTTACTAACAGTTGGATAGGACCGATTCAATGCTAATTACGAAAACAGGTGTTCAAACTCGATACCGCATCAAGAACTGCGATACCTGCTTTCGCTACTAATAAAGAATAGCAGGCAAAAAACTGTTGTGCTCCCAGCAGCAAATGCTTTTCGACTCATTTAGCTTTAATTTGTTGATTTTTTGTTGCAAAATATCCGACATGTTCCGCTTGTAGCCAGTGATTAGTCTTAGCAGTGCATTGGAGAGCTGAGTGTACTCCTTCAGTAAACACTGCTAAATACGCTGCAGCAGTTAATGTATCACCATCGGCGCAGTCGTTCGAAAATGGCGCCCAATTTCAAGTTGGCCATAATTTCCCTTTACAGAGATTTATGCACTACAGTTCGCACCTGCCATCTGTCGGTGGCAGTCCGTACTATGCGTGCCCCAAAGGGGGCGGGCTGGCAGCAGCTTAGGACGCCGCTCTGCAGCCTACAGATTTTCTGACAAAGAGCAGGAGAATAAATAATAATAAAAAACAGGCGATAAAATCGGGGACTTAGTGAGTAACAAGGTGAAAAGAAAATGGGGAAATTAAAACAAGCAACAGAGGGATGAAGAAGCGAATAAAAATACATACGGAGCAGACAGGGAAAACAATAGACAGTTAAAAAAAAAACACGGCGACAGTCTGGATTCTGTTCGCAAAGTATATAAAATTCACACCCAGCGACAGCATGGTTTCTGTTCGCAACACAACACTGAATAGGCACTAGAACACAGCACGAAAAAGTCGGCAAAGGTGACACCACAGTCGAGAGCAGGTGGGGGGAAACTGGACAGGAGATGGGAAAACAAAAAGGGGGGAAAGGAGAGTAAAAGCGAAGGGGGGGGGGAACCGGGAAAGGAGCTGATGGCGGATGAGGACCCATAAGAGGGGTAGGGGCAGACGCAACAGGGAGGGGGGTAGGCAGAGGAGGGGAATACAAAAGGACTGGGGGGGGAGAAGGGAGGTAGGGAGAGCCGTAGTGGGGAGGAAACAGGACGGAAGGGGGGGGGGGGAGAGGGAGCCCAGGGAAAGGACAGAGGAAAGGAGGAGGAGGGAGGATCAGAGTTGATAGGAAGGATAAATGGAGGGAGAGAGGGCATCATCCGGGAGGGGGAGCTGACGGAAGCCACCTTGGGAAAGGAGATGGAGGGTGTAGAGATGGAGGGTAGGGGGGACACAACGGTGAAGACGTGGCAGGGGGCAAGGATGGGAGAGGAGAGGAGCAACCAGGGGGTGAGGGGGTTCAAGACGGCGGGAGGTGTAGAGGATGCGGATACGTTCGAGGAAGAGGAGCAGATGGGGGAAAGGAATGAGATCATAGAGGATCCGCGTGGGGGACGGGAGGCGGATACGGAAGGCGAGGCGGAGTGCATGACGCTCAAGGATCTGGAGGGACTGATAGAATTTGGGGGGGGCAGATATCCAGGCAGGACTGGCATAACAGAGGATGGGACGGATTAAGGATTTGTAGGTGTGGAGGATGGTGGAGGGATGCAACCCCCATGTCTGGCCAGAGAGGAGTTTGAGGAGGCGGAGGCGGTTGTGGGCTTTGGATTGGATGGATCGGAGATGAGGGATCCAGGTGAGGTGACGGTCAATGGTGAGGCCAAGGTAGGTGAGGGTGGGGGTGAGACGGACAGGACGTGCGCAGACAGTAAGGGAGAAATCCAGGAGCCGGAAGGAGCGAGTGGTACGACCTACGATGATTGCCTGGGTCTTGGAAGGATTGAGTTTCAGGAGCCATTGGTTACACCATGCAGCAAAAAGGTCAAGGTGATTCTGGAGAAGGCGTTGGGACCGTTGGAGGGTAGGAGCGAGGGCGAGGAATGCGGTGTCATCAGCATATTGCAAGAGGTGCACTGGAGGGGGGTGTTGGGGCATATCGGCCGTGTACAGGAGGTAGAGGAGAGGGGAGAGGACAGAGCCCTGGGGCACACCGGCAGAGGGGTAGAAGGTGTGGGAATTGGCATGATGGATGGTAACGTAGGAGGGGCGGCGGGAGAGGAAGGAGGCCACCAGACGGATGTAGTTGATAGGATGGGCGTAGGTTTGGAGTTTAAACAGGAGACCGGGATGCCAGACACGGTCAAGTGAGACAAAAATGGCGGAGCGACGGGAGTTAAGCTGGAGGGAGAGGAGATGAGTGAGGCGGAGGAGTTTGTCATCAGCAGAGAAGGAAGGTCGAAAGCCACATTGGGTGTTTGGGAGGAGGTGGTTTTGGTGGAGGTGGAGATGGATGCGCCGGGAAAGGATGGATTCCAAGAGCTTGCTGAACACCGACGTGAGACAGATAGGACGATAGGAAGAGGCATCAGATGGAGGCTTATGGGGTTTGGAGAACATCAGGATACGGGAGGTTTTCCACAGGTCGGGATAGAAGCCAGTGGCAAGAATGACATTGTAGAGGGCGGCAAGGAGGGAAAGGAAGGAGGGAGGGCAGTGTTTGAGGTGGCGGTAGGTAACGCAGTCGTGGCCGGGAGCAGTGTTGCGTTTAGTGCGAAGTGTGAGGCTGATGTCCTGTGTAGTGATGGGAGTGTTAAGTGCAGATGGTGGGGTGTGGCCCAAGTACTGGAAGCTAGGAGCAAGGGGAGGAACAGAGGTATCCGTACGGTCCACGACATCAGGGAAGAGGGAATAATCAAAGTGGGGATCATCTGGGATGGAAAAAACATCAGAGAGGTGGGAGGCAAAGTGGTTGGCCTTACTGAGGTTGTCAGGAAAGGGACGGTCATTAAGGAGGAGAGGGTACTGGGGGGTGGGGCGGTTCCCAGTAAGGCGGTGGAAAGCAGACCAATACTTGGAAGAGTTGATGGGGAGCGTGGTGTTGAGGTGTGTACATGTCTGGCGCCAGGCTCGGCCTTTCTTCGCAACAAGCAGGTTGCGGATGTGTCGCTGTAATTGCCGGTGGCGGGTAAGTGTATCCCGGTCACGAGTGCGGAGAAAAGAGCGGTAGAGGCGGCGGGACTCCCGAAGGAGAAGGACGGCCTGTGGAGGCAGGGCAGGGCGGTGAGGGTGGATGGCTTTGGTGGGGATATGGGTGGCGACGGCGTCAGACAAGGTCTGGTGCAGGAAGGCAGCAGTGCGAGAGATGTCATCAGGAGACTGGAGGGTAAGGTCGCGGCTGTCAACCTGGGTGTGAATGGAATCCCGGTAGGCATCCCAGTTGGCACGGGAGTAATCATGGACAAGTTTAGGAGGGACGTCAGGGCAAGGAGTGTGGCGGGGATGGCGACCGTTAGAGATAGTGAGGAGGACAGGAGCATGGTCACTGCCAATGAGGTCAAGGACATCCGCGGTGATGCGCCCAAGTAGGTTGGGAGAGGCAAGGACTACATCAGGAGTGGTGTTGGATTCAGGCCGGGTGTGCTGGGGCAGGGGAACCAGGTCTCCCTGGAGAGTGGTGAGAAACTGATGCCACCGTCGGAGGTTGGCAGGATCACGGCTGTGGATTTTGAGGTCGGCGGCAATCACGTAGGTGGAGAAGGTGCGGTCAATGTGGGCCAGGAAATCGTACGGGATGGGGGTGCGAGTGCGGACATAAATGGTGGCTCAGGTGATGGTAAGGGCGGGGAAGAAGAGGCTGAGGGTGAGATGCTCGGCAGGATTGTTAAGGAGAGGTTGGGGCCGGACTGGGAGGTGCTTGAGGTGGCCTATAGCAACTCCGCCACGTGCCAGAGGGTGCGGGTTATCGGTGCGATGTAGGGTGTAAGGGGCAGTGGAGACGGAGATACGGGGCTGAAGGAAGTTTTCATTGAGGACGAAGGCATCCACGCGGTGCTGACGTAGGGTGTGGAGGAAGAGGAGTTTGTGGGTGGGCAGGGAGCGAATGTTGTGGTACAAGATACAGTACGGTTGTTGTACCATGGGAGTGGAGAGTTAGACGAGGGTGGTGAGGGGGGTGAAGGTGAAGTGGGCCTGGTTGTGGGAGTAAGTGGCATAGGTGGTAAGATGGAAGATGGAACGGGCAGCGAGGGCGATTTGGGAAAGAGTGTGGGAGCGCTGGAAGGGGTGGATGTTTTGGAGCACAATGGTGGTGAAACGGATGATGTCCTCAGCAGTAGGGGGAGGGCGGAGCGAGTTGTTGGGGTGGATGGGGTCATCAACAGGACGGACAGGGACGGTGAGCTCAGGAGTTACTGGTGGAGGTTTCGCTTTACACTTCGAGGAGTAGGTAGGATGGGGTTCATTACAAGTGTTGCAGGAGGGGGGAGAGGTGAGGTTGGGGCAATGCTTGAGGAAGTGGGAAGCTTTGCAGTGGGGACAAGTAGGGGGGTTCTTGCAGGCAGAGGTAACGTGGTCGTTGTAGGTGAGACAGCGTTGGCAGCGGTAGGATTGGACTGGGGAACGGGAGGGGTCCACCTTATGGCGCTGATTGTAGATGAGGGCTCCCTCGGTGAGGAGGCGGTCAATGGAGGAGGAGGATTCAGTGAATATCCGCATGAGAAAAGTCGGCCCGGCATCATTGAAGATGCGACGGGCCGAGCGGATTTCGATGTCAGGCCGGGAGTTGAGTTCCGCCAACACCTCAGCCTCCGTGATCACGGGGCTAAGCTTCGTGATCACAGCGGTGAAGGTCGGCGGACGTCGGGGAGGTTGAGGCTGACGGGGAGAGGACGGGGTGTGGTAGGGGGTGAGGGTTGCACGTTGGCCAAACTGGATACGAGGGATGCGGGAGAGGAGGTCGGTGTGGAAGGAAGCATTGGGGGATTTTATGAGGACCGAGTCCTTGCGAGGAATCAGTTGGGAGATGGGAGCATTGGGGCAGTATTTCCGGATGGCGAGAGTGAGGGAACGGGCATCAAGGAATTGAGGGTCAGGATTGGAGAGGACAAAGGTGTGGGTGGCAGGCGTGGCGGGGGCGGGGGTCGGGGCCGCGTCCATGGGAGTGGGTGGGTCACGGGGATTGGGGGTTTTTTTGGAGGAGACTTCGGGGGAAGGGTCAGCATTCGGGCGCTTGGAAGGTTTCGTGGACACCACTGGGTGGGGAGGGGGCAGGGGGAGATGGCGGGGGGCAGGACCACCCTGAGCAGCGGAAGACGCAGACGGTGGGGGCGTGGGTGTCACTGAGACTGTGGAACGTCGAGCAGAGATCCGTGCTGGCTTGGAGCCTGTCGGAGGTGGTGCGGGGAGCGGCGGAAAGTCTGGAGCTGTCGATGGGGCGACAGTGATAGGGGAAGAGGAGTTGGGGGTGGGTACAGCCGAAAGTGGCGCAGGGGTGGGGTGGACAGGGAGAGAGGGAAGGACGGAAAGTGGGGTGGAGGATGAGCTCCATGTGATGGTGGTTGGAACAGCGGAGGGAGAGGTGAAAATGATAGTGGTAGTGGTGGTGGGTTGGGACATAGCGGCGGCGCGCGAGAAGGGCGGCGGCGGCGACCAGACGGCGACGGCGGCGACCAGCAGGCGGCGGCGAGCACCGGCAGGCGGCGACCAGGCGGCGGCGGCGGCGAGCCCCGGCAGGCGGCGACGGCGAGGACCGGAAGGCGGCGACCAAGCGGCGGCGGCGGAGAGCACCGGCAGGCAGTATGGACGGCAAGCAGACGACACGGCAGGGAAACGGCGGGAATCTTCCACGTCGAAGGTGCACCCTGAGAGTAGCCCAGGCAGTAACACTCTTCGATGAAGAAGAGAGGGAATCCAACCCTCGAATGTACACATCGCTCCAAGTTATCATATGTAAAGAACGCCTTACCAAGAAACTTTGTGGGCATGAAGTATACCCTTCACAAGTAATGAAAAGATGTTGGCACTTATTCCTATTTTGTTAGCAAACTGTAAATAAGAAATTGATATACCTGCAAAGATGTGTCTTACTTCCAACGTTTTCGTGCTAAACTTGCCAATGCGAAGTAAAATACACAGCGCTTGAGTACTGTAGTGTTGCTCGGTGTTGCCAACAGATGTCAGCTCAACACGCTGCCTCAGAACTGGGCTAGTTCGTTCGGGCGAAAACAAGGTCTTCCATCTTTTACCGCCATCTACAGTTCGTGATTGGCTCAAAACTTGTTGGATTGGCGGCGTACGGTTAGGTTCGTTCGAGCAGTCACTGGCGGTCCCACGCGCTAGCGCAGAGCTGAGGTGAAATTTACAGAATGCTATTCTTTGTTAAATTACGGACTAGCAGCACACCGATTTTTTTGTCATTGTAGCTCCTCACATGTCTTTACGTTGATACCTACAGAAGGGGATCCATATTCGGGGAAATATAACGTAATCGCGTGCATTTCTTTCATGAAAATCATTTAAAAGGAGTTATTGTGCAGGTTTATACATCTCCGGCGGTACACCGCAAGGTTACCGCCCTTCGATAGTGCCATTTTCGCGCTAATCGAAGTGCTAGGGGTTACAGGTGCCAGCCAGCCAGCCAGCCAGCCAGCCAGCCAGCGAGCCAGCCAGCCAGCCAGCCAGCCAGCAGCAGCAGCAGCAGCAGGAGCAGCAGCAGCAGTTCCCGGTCCCGGCCTGCAGCAGTGGTCCCGCAGCCAGCCAGCCAGCCAGCCAGCCAGCCAGCCAGCCAGCCAGCCAGCCCGCCCTCCGGTGGCAGCAGCAGTCCCGACAGCAGCAGTCCAGCCAGCAGCAGCAGCAGCAGCAGCAGCAGCAGCCGCCGCCGCCGCCGCCCCGGCCCCGGCCCCGTCCGCGGCAGCAGCGTCCCTGCCTCTCGCCGTCGCCGTCGCCGTCGCCGTCGCCGTCCGTCGTCTCCCAGTGTGTGTCCTGTCCTTTTAGTGCTGTGTTTTTTTTCTTTCTTCTTCTTGTCGTCATGTCCGCCCCCACCACCACCGTCACTACTACCACCACCGCCATCGTGTATACGTCCCCTTCCGCCGCCTCCACCACTATCACTTGGTGTGCCCAGTCCCACCCCCCTCCTTCCATCCCTCCCCTCCTCTCTATCCCTTCGCCCTCGCTCTTTGTCGCCCCCTCTCCCGCCTCTTCCTCTCGTTCTGATCCTTTCCCCCCACTCCCCCAGCCTGTCACTGCAGCTCCGGCTAGGGTGGTGGCCCGTCGGGCCACTGCCCACGCCCAGCTCTCCCCGTCGCCATCACCATCACCATCACCTCCGCCACCGCCGCCACCGTCATCGTCGTCACCATCACCATCACTGCCACATTCGCCTGCACCGTCACAGTGACTATCTCCGGCGCCGACTGCTGCGTCCGTGCCGGGACCTGTCCCTTCCCACCACCTCCCCATCGTTCCCGTCCCTCCTGTCACCACCCGCCCATCTGCCGCTGTCAAACGCCCTAGTGGCGCCTCCACATCCTCTGCTCCTAAAAAGGCTCCACCCCGCCCCCCATCCCCGCCCCACAATGCCATGGACGTCTCCCCACCAGGCCCCGCTCCCTCCTCCTCCTCCTCCCCACCCGGTCTCTACAAATATCTCCTGTCCCGTCCCGATCCTTCCTTCCTCGAGGCCCGGAATCTCTCCCTCCTCCTCCGCCAACATTTCCCTGGCGCCCCCATCTCTCTCCTTACTCCCAGACGGGATTCTGTTCTTATCTCCTCCCCCAGCCCAACCCTCCATACTGACATTCTCTCCCGCCTCCCCATCACCCGTTTTGGTCCTCACGCCTCCCTTACCCCTGCTCCCTCCCCATCTCCTACCCGCCAACCCCAACCCCCGCGTCGCCCGCCGACCCTCACCGCCGTGATCACTCGGCTTAGCCCGTCGATCACGGAGGAGGAGGTGCTGGCGGAGTTGAAGGCCCATCCCACCCTGGAGGTGCGGGCAGTCCGCCGCATTTTCAACGCGACCGGCCCCACCCGCCTTATGCGGGTTTTCTCTGAGGACGCCCCCTCCATTGACCGTCTCCTGAAGGAGGGTGCCCTCCTCTTCAATCAGCGATACAAGGTCGACCCCTCCCGTTCCCCCCCTCAATCCCTGCGCTGCCAGAGATGTCTGCGCTACAATGCACATCCAACAGCAGAGTGCCGCGAGGCCCCCACCTGCCCGCATTGTCGGCAAGCGCACTTCCTCCGGCAGTGCCCCAACCTCCAATCCCCTCCCTCTTGTAATACCTGCAGCCTCCCCCACCCCACCTACTCCCAAAAGTGTAAAGCCCGACCCCCTCCCTCCACTCCTGAACTCACCGTACCTGTCCGTCCCCTGGACGCCCCCACCCCTCCTGGCAATTCCCTTCGTCCCCCTCCCACTGCTGAGGACATCATCAGGTTCCTCACCATTGTCCTCCAAAACGTCCATCCCTTTCAGCGCCCCCACACCTTACAACAGATCTCCCTTGCCGCCCGTTCCATATTCCATCTTAAAATGTACGCCACCTTTTCCAATAACCAGGCCCATTTCACCTTCTCCCGCCTTGACACCCTCGTATAAGTCCTTATCATGGCGCGACAGCATCATATCCTTTTCAACAATATCCGCTCCCTTCCCGCCAACAAGAACCTCTTCCTGCACACCCTTGCTACCCACCGTGTGGATGCCTTCCTCCTCAATGAAACCTTCCTCCAACCCCACCACTCCATCCACACCTCCCCCTATCTCCTCCACCGCTCCGATAATCCCCTCCCAGTTGCGCGTGGCGGAGTTGCCATTGGCCACCACCGCCAGGTCCCCGTTCGGCTCCAGCCTCTCCTTCCCGACCCCACCGAACACCTGATCCTTAGTCTCCTCTTCCCCGGCCTTACCATTACCTGCGCCACCATCTATGTCCGCCCAAACGCCCCTCTTCCTTTCGACTTCCTCTCCCACATCGACCGTACCTTCTCCTCCTATGTGATTGCTGCCGACCTCAACATCCATAGTCGCTCCGCTGCCCAGTTACGGCGGTGGCATCGGTTCCTCTCCTCCCTTCAAGGCGACCTCATCCCCATCCCCCAGCACACCCGTCCCGAATCCAACTCCACTCCCGATGTTATCCTCTCCTCCCCCAACCTCCTTGGTCGCATTACGGTGGATGTCCTGGAGCCTATTGGTAGCGACCATCTCCCTGTCCTCCTCACCGTTTCAGACGGCCGTCGCCCCCGCCCCGACCCTCGTCATGACCCTCCCCCTAAGTACATCCATGACTATTCCCGTGCCAACTGGAATGCCTACCGGGATACCCTCTCCACTCAGGTCGATAGCCACCCTCTCGCCTACCGCTGTCCCGATGATGTCACCCATGCCGCCTCCTTTCTCCAGCAGACCTTGTCTGAGGCCGTGGAGGCCCACGTCCCTACTGTTGCCATCCACCCCCACCGTCCTACCTTACCACCACAGGCCGTCCTCCTCCTCCGTGAATCCCGTCGTCTCTACCGTGCCTTCCTCCGCACGCGTGACCCGGACACCCTACGACGCCACCGGCAACTACAGCGACACATTCGAAATTTGCTCGCGGCCAAGAAACGCCGGGACTGGCGACAGACATGCACCCGTTTAAATGCTACCCTCCCTATAAACTCGTCCAAGTTCTGGACCGCCTTCCGTCGCCTTACCGGAACTAAACCCTCCCCCTACTATCCTCTTCTCCACGATGATCACCCCTTCCCTGACGCCCTTAGTAAGGCCAATCACTTTGCCTCCTACCTGTCCGATGTGTTTTCCATCCCTGATGATCCCCAGTTCGATTACTCCCTCTTCCCAGATATCCGCGATCGAACTGACACCTCTGTCCCTCCCCTCGTTCCTGGTTTCCAGTACTTGGACAACATTCCACACACGGACCTTAATGCCCCCATCACCACACAGGATCTCATCAATACACTCCGCACCAAACGCAACACCGCTCCTGGTCACGATCGTGTTACCTACCGTCACCTTCGTGAAGCTCCTGTCTCTTTTCTCTCCACCCTGGCCAGGCTCTACAATGTAGTCCTGTCCACCGGGTACTACCCCGACCTGTGGAAAACCTCCCGTATCCTCATGTTCCTCAAACCTGGCAAACCGCCGTCCGCCGTCTCCTCCTACCGTCCCATCAGCCTTACCTCGGTCTTCAGCAAGGTCCTGGAATCTATCCTCACCCGCCGCATCCACCAGCATCTCCGCCAGCACCGCCTCCTCCCCGTTACCCAGTGTGGCTTTCGGCCGTCCTTCTCTTCCGACGATCTTCTCCTTCACCTCACTCATCTCCTTTCCGAACAGCTCAATTCCCGTCGCTCCGCAATCTTCCTCTCTCTTGACCTCGAACGCGCATATGACCGCGTATGGCATTCCGGTCTCCTCTTCAAGCTCCAAACCTTCGCTCTTCCCATTAACTACGTTCGTCTGATCGGTTCCTTTCTCTCCCGCCGTCCTTCCCATGTCACCATCCATAATACCGATTCCTACACCTTTTTCCCCTCCGCCGGTGTGCCCCAAGGCTCCGTCCTCTCCCCCCTTCTGTACCTTTTGTACACGGCGGATATGCCGCCGCCGTCACCCCCCGTCCACCTTCTCCAGTTTGCCGATGACACCGCCTTCCTTGCCCTTGCCCCCACCCTGCAACGCTCCCAACGCCTTCTCCAATCCCATCTTGACCGGTTCACCGCTTGGTGCAACCAGTGGTTGCTCAAGGTCAATCCTTCCAAAACCCAGGCGATCATTGTAGGCAAAACCACTCCCTCTTTCCGCCTCCTTGATTTCTATCTCACCGTTTATGGCCGTCCCATCGCTCTCACCCCCACCCTTAAGTACCTTGGCGTCACCCTCGACCGTCGCCTCTCCTGGACTCCCCATCTCCAGACGATCCAAGCCAAGGCACGTTCCCGACTCCGTCTCCTCAAGCTCCTTTCCGGCCGAACGTGGGGTCTGGACCCCTCCACCATCCTCCACACCTATAAGTCCCTTATCCGCCCTATCCTCTGTTACGCCCATCCAGCCTGGATCTCCGCCCCCCCTTCCTTTTATAAATCCCTCCAAATCCTTGAACGCCATGCTCTCCGCCTTGCCTATCGCTTCCGTCTCCCTTCCCCCACGCGGATCCTGTATGACCTTATCCCCTTCCCCCACCTCCTCCTCTTCCTCGAAAGGATACGAATCCTATACACCTCCCGTAAACTCGATCCACCTCACCCGCTCGTCTCCCCAGTCCTCTCCCACCCCCGCCCGCTGCCGCGCCTGTACTCCCATGTCCCACCCGGTCTCCATCTCTCCACCCTCCTTACCCTCTCCCAAGGTGGCTTCCGCCAGCTCCCCCTCCCTGATGATGTCCTCCTCCCCTGCATCTACCCCTCCTATCAACTTTGATCCTCCCCCCCCCTCCTGTGTCCTTTCCTTCAGGCACCCTCCCTCCCCCCTTTTTTCCCTTCCCTTCTCTTTCCTTTCCCCCCTCCCTCCTACCCTCTCCTCCGAGCTTCACTCCCCCTTCCTCCCTCCCCCTCTCTCCTTTGCCCATGGCATCTCTGCTCTCCCCTCTCCCATTTCCCCTTCCTCCTCCTCCACCTCCTCTCTTGGCAGGTCCCCAGACTCGTACACGCTGAGTGGACATTCGCGCGCCGGAGATCATCGCCATCAGTGTCTCGTGAGTGCCGTCGTGTTTCGTGTTCAGTGTTCCCGTCATACTCCATCGTTCACCTGTGCCATCGCCATCTTCAGTGTTAGTGCGTCGTGACAACAGTTTGTAGTGAATTTTCGTCAAGTGTGAACGGCTCCGTGTTTGTCTTTATGTGTCTACTGTTTTACTACCCACCGTTATGTCACATTTGTGTATTCTTTCTGTTCTATCTTTATCTCCTCTACGGCTGAAGAGCGGCGTACCATGCTGCTGACAGCCTGCCTGTTTGTACGGGTTTGAAAATAACAATAAAGAAAAAAAAAAAACAGGTTTATTTACAAGACAGTGACTGGAACCCTTTATGGCTACTTACAAGACGCCATTTATATTCGAAGATACTAAATGTACTCCATACACCAAGGTCTACCCCCCTCCCCCCAAACTGTCATAAATAATTTATTATCCTTTGTTTTGGTATACATAAGCAACTGCTTTATTACATTTTTTTATTATTGCTAGAATTTCGTATTCCTTCTTACTAGAGTTTTGTAGCGTTGTGTAGACATCAACCTGACGAGTATTGCTACATAACAGTACTACACAGTAAGAATTAAAAAAAAAAGTCTGTTAAAGTGAGCACAAAGCAAAATACTAGCGTACCCTGAGCAGTAGAGTAGGCGATGAATAGGGAAAAGAAACACGTAATGCTCGGAAACAGAGTTAATAGTGTGCTGCTTGACACAGTCAAATCGTTTAAATGTCGTTGTTGTTGTGGTCTTCAGTCCTGAGTCTGGTTTGATGCAGCTCTCCATGCTACTCTATCCTGTGCAAGCTTCGTCATCTCCCAGTACCTATTGCAACCTACATCCTTCTGAATCTGCTTAGTGTATTCATCTCTTGGTCTCCCTCTACGATTTTTACCCCCACACTGACCTCCAATGCTAAATTTGTGATCCCTTGATGCCTCAAAACATTGCCACAAACTTCTCTTCTCCCCAATCCTATTCAATACCTCCTCATTAGTTACATGATCTACCCACCTTATCTTCAGCATTCTTCTGTAGCACCACATTTCGAAAGCTTCTATTCTCTTCTTGTCCAAACTAGTTATCGTCCATGTTTCACTTCCATACATTGCTACACTCCATACAAATACTTTCAGAAACGACTTCCTGACACTTAAATCTATACTCGATGTTAACAAATTTCTCTTCTTCAGAAACGATTTCCTTGCCATTGCCAGTCTACATTTTATATCCTCTTTACTTCGACCATCATCAGTTATTTTACTCCCTAAATAGCAAAACTCCTTTACTACTTTAAGTGTCTCATTTCCTAATCTAATTCCCTCAGCAACACCCGATTTCATTTGACTACATTCCATTTTCCTCGTTTTGCTTTTGTTGATGTTCATCTTATACCCTCCTTTCAAGACACTGTCCATTCCGTTCAACTGCTCTTCCAAGTCCTTCGCTGTATCTGACAGAATTACAATGTCATCGGCGAACCTCAAAGTTTTTACTTCTTCTCCATGAATTTTAATACCTACCCCGAATTTTTCTTTTGTTTCCTTTACTGCTTGCTCAATATACAGATTGAATAACATCGGGGAGAGGCTACAACCCTGTGTCACTCCTTTCCCAATCACTGCTTCCCTTTCATGCCCCTCGACTCTTATAACTGCCATCTGGTTTCTGTACAAATTGTAAATAGCCTTTTGCTCCCTGTATTTTACCCCTGACACCTTCAGAATTTGAAAGAGAGTATTCTAGTTAACATTGTCAAAAGCTTTCTCTAAGTCTACAAATGCTAGAAACGTAGGTTTGCCTTTTCTTAATCTTTCTTCTAAGATAAGTCATAAGGTTAGTATTGCCTCACGTGTTCCAACATTTCTACAGAATCCAAACTGATCTTCCCCGAGGTCCGCTTCTACCAGTTTTCCCATTCGTCTGTAAAGAATTCGTGTTAGTATTTTGCAGCTGTGACTTATTAAACTGATAGTTCGGTAATTTTCACATCTGTCAACACCTGCTTTCTTTGGGATTGGAATTATTATATTCTTCTTGAAGTCTGAGGGTATTTCGCCTGTCTCATACATCTTGCTCACCAGATGGTAGAGTTTTGTCATGACTGGCTCTCCCAAGGCCATCAGTAGTTCTAATGGAATGTTGTCTACTCCCGGGGCCTTGTTTTGACTCAGGTCTTTCAGTGCTCTGTCAAACTCTTCATGCAGTATCTTATCTCCCATTTCGTCTTCATCTACATCTTCTTCCATTTCCATAATATTGTTCTCAAGTACATCGCCCTTGTATAAACCCTCTATATACTCCTTCCACCTTTCTGCCTTCCCTTAGAACTGGGTTGCCATCTGAGCTCTTGATATTCATACAAGTGGTTCTCTTCTCTCCAAATGTCTCTTTAATTTTCCTGTAGGCAGTATCTATCTTACCCCTAGTGAGACATGCCTCTACATCCTTACATTTGTCCTCTAGCCATCCCTGCTTAGCCATTTTGCACTTCCTGTCGATGTCATTTTTGAGACGTTTGTATTCCTTTTTGCCTGCTTCATTTACTGAATTTTTATATTTTCTCCTTTTATCAATTAAATTTAATATTTCGTCTGTTACCCAAGGATTTCTATTAGCCCTCGTCTTTTTACCTACTTGATCGTCTGCTGCCTTCACTACTTCATCCCTCAGAGCTACCCATTCTTCTTCTACTGTATTTCTTTCCCTCATTCCTGTCAATTGTTCCATTATGCTCTCCCTGAAACACTCTACAACCTCTGGTTCTTTCAGTTTATCCAGGTCTTATCTCCTTAAATTCCCACCTTTTTGCAGTTTCTTCAGTTTTAATCTACAGTTCATGACCAATAAATTGTGGTCAGAGTCCACATCTGCCCCTGGAAATGTCTTACAATTTAAGACCTGGTTCCTAAATCTGTGTCTTACCATTATATAATCTATCTGATACCTTTTAGTATCTCCAGGATTCTTCCAGGTATACAACCTTCTTTTATGATTCTTGAACCAAGTGTTAGCTATGATTAAATTATGCTGTGTGCTAAATTCTACAAGTCGGCTTCCTCTTTCATTTCTTCCCCCCAATCCATATTGACCTACTATGTTTCCTTCTCTCCCTTTTCCTACTGACGAATTTCAGTCACCCATGACTATTAAATGTTCGCCCTCTTCACTACCTGAATAATTTCTTTTATCTCGTCATACATTTCATCTATTTCTTCATCATCTGCAGAGCTAGTTGGCATATAAACCTGTACTACTGTAGTAGGCATGGGCTTTGTGTCTATCTTGGCCACAATAATGCGTTCACTATGCTGTTTGTAGTAGCTAACCCGCACTCCTATTTTTTTTATTCATTATTAAACGTACTCCTGCATTACCCCTATTTGATTTTGTATTTATAACCCTGTAATCACCAGACCAAAAGTCTTGTTCCTCCTGCCACCGAACTTCACTAGTTCCTACTATATCTAACTTTAACCTATCCATTTCCCTTTTTAAATTTTCTAACCT
This sequence comes from Schistocerca americana, assembly GCF_021461395.2. Taxonomy (NCBI): domain Eukaryota; kingdom Metazoa; phylum Arthropoda; class Insecta; order Orthoptera; family Acrididae; genus Schistocerca; species Schistocerca americana. The sequence continues at coordinate 205,645,892 of NC_060129.1, read as the reverse complement.
ACCTGCCCGATTAAGGGATCTGACATTCCACGCTCCGATCCGTAGAACGCCAGTTTTCTTTCTCCTGATAACGAAGTCCTCTTGAGTAGTCCCCACCTGGAGATCCGAATGGGGGACTATTTTACCTCCGGAATATTTTACCCAAGAGGACGCCATCATCATTTAATCATACAGTAAAGCTGCATGTCCTCGGGAAGAAATACAGCTGTAGTTTCCCCTCGCTTTCAGCCGTTCGCAGTACCAGCACAGCAAGGCCGTTTTGGTTAATGTTACAAGGCCAGATCAGTCAATCATCCAGACTGTTGCCCCTGCAACTACTGAAAAGGCTGCTGCCCCTCTTCAGGAACCACATGTTTGTCTGGCCTCTCAACAGATATCCCTCCGTTGTGGTTGCACCTACGGTACGGCCATCTGTATCGCTGAGGCACGCAAGCCTCCCCACCAACGGCAAGGTCCGTGGTTCATGGGCCTCGTCTTTTTACCTCTTGGTTCAGGAATCGTGAAAGAAGGTTGTATACCTGGAAGAATCCTGGAGATACTAAAAGGTATCAGATAGATTATATAATGGTAAGACAGAGATTTAGGAACCAGGTCTTAAATTGTAAGACATTTCCAGGGGCAGATGTGGACACTGACCACAATTTATTGGTCATGAACTGTAGATTAACTGTATAGTACTGCTTTAAAGAGTGTGCAAGGCTTCTTGAAAGTTAACTCTCACTTAAACATTCTGACTTGTTAAGTCAGTTCTTGAACTTCATTTACAAAGTATTTAACGATGAAACTCGCCAACAGCAGAAGGAGACATGCAGCAGAACTGGAGATACTGTGGGAAATTTGCATTTGCAAAACAAGATGCTGACGAAATAGCAGGTAAGTCTTCATGCGAATGTCTCGACTGACATTATGAAAATCCGTAAATCAAATCAGTGTGTACTAAACGCACCCCTTATTATTAATCACAATTACGATTAGGGAGTAAATGGTTTAGGGTGTAAGTATAACAATTTCAGTGTTAGAATGTACAATTTTATATCCTAGCTGTGGCACATAAAGAGAAAATGCTGCAGGACAGATTGAATAAAATTATGCTGTGAGTCCTGTTTGTGGGCCAGTACAGTGAGAAAGATTTCAAAGTGCAAAGCAGCCAGTACTGATATTCTTGGATTGTAACAAAAGACTCACACTCTGAACAAAAGTTCCAACAGCATTTAAGCTTCATGCTAGATAATTTGTTCCTGTTTTTTGCCAATTGGCAGTCATTGTCACCATTTACTATGTGGGGATAACGTAAGGTTATTCACACTCTGTCGGGTCTGATGCTACACCCATCTGCTTAGGCCCGTGACATAACTGTGATGTGGTGTGTGATGTCATGGTGAGGTTTGATGTTTTTGTCTCTGTTTGTGTTTGTAAGTGGTGTGCTGTAGCATTTGGTGGCCCTCTCTTGACTTGGATGTTGGTTAGTGAATTGGTTGACATGAATTGAATGTTTCAGGCTGCTATTGGAAGAATTTGTGCTGGTTTACTGGTGAGATACTTTGAATTTACATATTATAGCTGATGGATTAATTTTTATGTTTGGAACAATCAGTGACACGTGTTTCTTATGGTCGGAGATTTAATATTAATTTTCTTTGTGTTTAGGGCTACATACCAGCTTCTTACAGATTACTGGCTGAAAAGTAATAATAATGAACATATTGATCTGTCACTGCTCATGTAACATTTACATCTATTTCTCAATAGCACAAGTAATCATTGTAGTGTTTCGTGCCACAAGATTTTTGTTAAATATCTATCTTCAGGGCAGATGTTGCCAGAAGAAGCAATTTCAGTTCAGATTTAATGTTGTGTAATGGTTTCCAGCAGCCAGTAGCCTTTAGTTTTCTTATTCAGATTCTATTTACCATTTTTCCTTAATGTGTAGTGTTCTGGTGGTCTAAGGAACTGCCACTGGAATTTCTCCCAGCATTGCCCAGGGTACGCCCGAGCGCTGACGATGACATTGTGTGTCGTATCTTCCTCGTGTTGCGATCTTCACTGAGGCATCTTCCATGTACCCCTCTGTTTACTGTGTTGCTTTTGAATCGACAAGCGATTTATCATCAGGTTGTACATATTTATTGCATATTTGCAGCATTGTTGTGGCTCATGTAGCTATGGCAAGAAAACGAAACATGTACGCATGTAATGTGGTGAGTAGTATGTGCGGTTCACATCTGGCCACAGCTGGGCAACTTCAAGAATGCTGCAAACATGCAATAAATATGTACCATGTGATTATAAAGATTCAAAACTGGTCACGGTAAACAAAGATTGAAAAATAATAGAAAAGGTGACTGGTAACTGTAATTTCTAGAGAGATTGATCCACGACAGTTGCCATGCCCCACACATATAATGGACAGATTCTAATGGTTTTTAAATTTTTTGGCACCTGTCAGATTATATTAGTGGGAAAAAAATACAAAACTTTTGTGGCTATTGTTTGACCCTTTCATGAGCCTTTGGCGATTTAGTGATAAAGGATTATTATGTTTTCTTCTAAATTTCGATTAAAACTACTTCGTGGCTGGCAGTCACCTGTGGTGGTGAACGGTTGCTGGTTGTATACATTATTCCACATACTTGGAACGAACAAGAGCTGCACGTGCAACGCAAACAGAGCAAAACATGTATTCAGATTACTTTCATTGTTATCGTTGTGAGCAGCACCACTTGATAACTTGGTATTTGCTCGAATGCAGGAGTTTTTGCTCCTAGGTACTTCATTTGAGATTGATTTGCACCTCACTGGCGACAGAGTGGTGTACTCTACATACAGAAATCGTGTTACTAATCAGTGTAGACTTAATTCTTTTCTGATTTGACAGAATGATGTTATTCTGCTTATGTTTGTCCTTTCCATTACTGCCATGTTCTATCAGAAACTATTCAACAATTCATTCAGTATACCTTTGATTTGTTTTCAGAGACACATCGCAAACTCAGCACCACAACAAAACGACTACAGGATTGCACAACCAAACGTTTTCTGCCACCGCCCTTTATTTTCTGGGGTGGTTGCCAGGGATAGGCTGTGGCCAATAACTGAGAACATTATTTTATATTTTACCATCTGTGCCAAATTAGTGTATCTGGTAATATACTAACCTTATGGCACTGTCAATAGTAGTATGATAGATAGCTCTTGGATCAAACATAGTTCCCTCCTTTTGACAAAGTGGTACAGTGTACATAGAATAATATTTCTTTGGGTTAGTACACTCAGTAACAAAACACTGTTGTAAAAGAGTGCACAAACACTTGCATCAGATCTACATTCGTGAAGTTACAATCCAGCATTAATATTTTATTATAATTACCTAACACAAAGAGCTACAAAAAAGAACTCTTGGTTAAGTAGTTGTAAGCTTGTTTAGGAAGGACCTCATTTCAAGACAAGATACAAGAAAACGTAATAAAAGATATTTATTTTCACAGTTACTTTTTATTTCCTGTACACCATTAAGGATAACACATGTGTAATAAGATGCATGAGCACAATACCATTACTTCATACTAAGAAACATTTATGAATATACACAAGTGGTACAACAGCCTGCCAAAATATTTTAAGAGCAGTAACTGAAATTTGTTTTAAGTAAAATTACAACATACATGTAGTGCATAAGGAACATGAATTTAGGACTTCCTAGTACCTTATGGCATAGTTCAAAATAAAAGAACTGTGATTTTACAATTGAGAGATAGCAGAACCCAAAAACTGAATCTTACAATACTTCAAATGGCAACAATTGCACACCTATTGCAGTAAACAACACATTAAATCATGATACCACTATGAGTGATCAATATTTACACTGAAAAACAAATTTGTGGATTTTATGTACTCATGTAGAACCGACAAAAATTGTTTGTGTAAACATATTGAAATTCCACTTGTGAAATGTGAAGAGCAATGTTTTAGGGTCATTGGCGAATCTAGAAAATTCGAGCATATCCTGTTGGGTGGCATGCTGAGCAGCTGGGTGGTCCAGCTGTCTCTGGGCCAGTTTGGCGGGCGCCATTCGTGCGGACACACGACTTGTTAGTGGTCGTGACCGTGTAGAATGCCAGGAAGTGGTTGCAGGTAACTTGCTAGAGCACTTGACTGCTTTCACATCTGTCCCTTGCTTTGATGGGATGGAAGATGCCCGGGACAGGACTGGAGTGTGTTGTGGTATGGATCAGGTTTTGCATCTATTGCAGGATAAGCCCCACGGGGCAATTGATTCGGAATAGGGGCAGGGAAGTATGTCGCGTAAGTTGGGTAAGCAGTTGAATACCTTAGTTGGGTGGGAGGGGGGGGGGGGTGGCGGCGAGATATTTTGCATTTCATGACATGATGAGAGGTTGTCAAATTCGCTGTCATTCTCCGAAGTATCACTAATGAACACTGGTGATGACAGAAAAAATTGTTATGAAGTATCATTAATGCAGTACAAGTCATCCAGTCGTACGATTTTAACAAAACTGAATTGTGTGGTTCCCTTAGTCTTAGATCAGTATTTATGTCTCCATGAATACATATTCTGTCCTTAGATCATTTTGCAAAAAGAAAGAAAAAAGTCAATTTTCTTCAAGGACTGAGCAAATGCTTCAATATTAGTGTCTGGCATACAGTACGAAAATGTAGTTACGTTTTTTAACATGAGCCGTAATGGTGCAGCTGCCTCCATTGCATTTTCTATGCTTGTATCAGCCACAGTAAGGACACTGTATTGCACAAGTACTGTAAGCCCACCAAACTGATTTATGTTTTCTCCTCTGTGGAGCCTCTTCGGTAGCACATCAGTCTGAAGTCATAAAGCTGAAAATCTTAATGAGTACAGGATGGTGTTTGCTAAAAAATATATGCCCCACCATAATTTTGGTTTCGTTTTTTCACATATTGCTTTCAACGTTTCATTGTTGGAAAAAAAATTTGCTTATAACTGTCAATATTAATTTGGTTTGTAAAAAGTGTAGTGATCTAGGACTTTGGAAAAGTATATGGAATCGTTTTATGCATCTGCAGTGGCACTGATCCGTCTGCTATTTGCTATAGTAAAATTTTTAATCAGACATAACTTTTAATTAACATGGTTTGAAACAAAAGTATTTTTGCTGTCAGATCCTTAGGCTATAATTGTAACAATGACATCTGACCTAAATAACAAATGGGCAGATTTATGCCTACCTCTCATATGGATATCACTGAAAATCAGAACCAAAAGATGTCCATAGACAGAAAAAAATTATTGGTAGTAGTTGGGGTGTAATTGGAGCAGGCAGAGGGTGCCAGCTTCATCTCCCACAGTATGCCATGACTGACATGTATCAGAGGTCCATCCCCTGTGATACATGGCAGTTGTAGCTGATCTTCACTAAGCCAGAGTTTATTAACACGTAATGCAGTTTTCTTGTCTATGCCTGACAGAATACTAGGATTACGAATATGACCTGACATTTATATAAAAGAATAATAATGAGTCATGACCACAAAGGGGTAAAGGTGGATTCGTAGCCAGCGGCACATCATTGTCCTCACATTGTGTACATTCAACAGAAGCTAGTTGCTTGATTGCATTGAATCCAGACACTCCCAGCAAAGTGATTTGCTCAGAACCACCCATAAAATAATCGCTGTTCGTTTCTTGTTCTGGCAGACTCTCGTAGAATGACTTCTTTGTGATAATCCAAATTCTCTACATTTGTTCGTTTTGCAATTTATTACTAATATAATTGTACATTTGTAATACTTTCCTATGAAAAAAAATGTGATTCTTTACTTTTTCATGGATTTGTCTATGCATTTATAGTGGTAACAGTAAATATGACAAGACAGCAAAATAATATAATACTTAAATTCTTATATTAAGCATAAAATGTAAACAAAAAGTGACATATTAAACTCGCGTAATAATACCAATTAGATGTTCTCAACTATTTATCATGAAACAAAGTAGAATTACTTATTGTATGTGGTTAAAAGGCACTATACCATTCGCCCACTGCATTTTTTGTAGTTACGTACAATATATGTTATGCACAAATGAGGTACATGTCTTTTATCCTGTATGTGCTTTCTGAACTTACCTTGCAGTTCGTTTTTGTAACAAAAAGTGCACTAAATAGGGCACGAACGTAGACATCGTGCTACTCTAGACATACTACGTTACATCTAGCTCAAAATAACTTGGCACCCACATACGACCAGTCTTGTTCTCAGCTCCAGGTGTGTCTACCTTTTTGTTCCAAAGGAGTGACCATCTCAGTCTGCAGTAATCTGCTGATCAGTGTACTTCATCCACTGTCAGCAGTTGCGTTAATTGTTAATGCGGTGATTTCCTTATTAGGCACTCCGGTTGTAACACCGAAAATGCAGGGTGCATGGCACCTGATACCGTTATATAATTTTTTTTTGCTGAATTGTGTGTAAATATTTGTAATTTAAATGCTTTCTTTTAATCACTAAGAAAGTGTGGTTCATCTGTAAAGGAGACCACATATAGGTCACTGGCGCAACCAGAATTAGTTAAAAACTATGGAACTGTGTACAAAGAAACACATCAAAATTACTGGGTCAGAAGATATGAAATTTTACTTTTCCCATACATTATTGTAGCTGGTTCTAAAGTTTTGGTTTATCTTTATGTGTTTCGTTGTGTGTTGTCTACCCGATGTTTCACATTGTGTTGTTAATCACATACGCATGTTATTTTACGCAAGTGCTCTGGTTGACAGAAAGAGTCATCCAGTTTGTGTGCAATTTTTCAAGGATTAACAATAAATGACATATGATAGAGGAGACAATTAGCTTCTACAGTGCGAGAAAAGAAACTGTGTGAGTGAGAAATCATATAGTCCAAAATTACAAGTCTTGGATGTATAAAATATATTTTTATTCACAGAATACATGTGGCAGTAAGATGCTGATTACCAGGTAACTATGTAGGCAGTACAGTTTACTATGTATCTTCTGTATTCGCTTATGCTCAGGAAACCTTATTTTTTACCTTTATATTTATTCTCATTACCAGTTCTCCATTTCGTGAATAGCCTGGTGACACACAATAATATTTGAAAGTGTTGATGTGTACGAGGAAACATTAGAAAGGGTATCACGCAGATTGATACCACAACTCTCTGCTCATTTGTGGCAAGATTCCAATTTACAAAATAATTGTTATGTTAGGAACAGTAATCTTTCATTCTAGATGATATAATATCTAAATGATTATGAAACAGTAACACATCAAACACACAAAAATCGATAAAATAGTAGAAGCATCTGAAACTGTTACACTGTCTTGTAATTAGCATATACTAAAACTGCATTGTAGCACATTGCTCTGTTTTGCTGTTACCCAAAACTGAATGTCTGAAAATAATAAGAGGAATTTTGAAAATTCTACATGTATGGAAAATTGACTTTTGATCATTTTTAATTGTAATATCTAAGTAGAGCAATACTATCAAACAACTGTTTGAAAACATATATAACAGGTGGGGTTGAGGTTTGCACAGTTCACTGTTGATCTGACATTTGCAAAGGACCGTCTGTGTATCTTTGAGTAGTAAAAATTTGATATCTATAAAAGCATACACTGTTTACTCTATTCACTTACTATGCTGACTGCTATGAGGAAGAAAAGACAATTACTTGAAATGCACCAGATATCTGCCAGCCAGCCATCTGAAGTGTTTACATTTCATCGAATTATAATTTCAGTAAGCTTATATCATTTTCACAGTCAAGAAATAAAAAGCATTTAGTACCAAGATTTTCTTTGTATCGTCATTAGATAGCTTATATGTGTAGAGTGGCCACGCACCAGCAGTCCATGAGAAAAGTGTGACTGGAGCAGTCCAAAATAGGTCAATCTTAAATATTCTATAGTAAATAAATATGAGTATCTCAGTTTCCATAATAGATGTGTTACCTTTGATAATTTTTTGCAGATGTAACTAATGTGTTCTTCCCAGGTCAACTTGGAGTCAATATGGACTCCTAAAAGTTTAACTGTTCAATTTCCTATATCCTTAGATAGTTCTGACAGAAAATGCCGATTCTTGTCAGGTTTACACAGAAGTTTGTTAGAGGCGAACTGTTTTACTGCAGCATCTAGTGATTACAGCAACATTTGTTGTACTACTGAAGCGTCTTGATGAGTTGCAATAGCACATTACAGATTGGGGAATATGATGCGGCAATTGATATGCCAATTCAAAAAAGCTGTACAGAAAAGAAATCATTTCTGCAAAGAAAAAAGCTAATGATAACTATATTTATCAGTCCAGCAGCAAATATAAAGCAGCATGGAAAATAGTTAAAGCAGAAACAGGGCTAATTGCAGAAAATTTACCTGTTCCTCTAAGTGCAGTTGAACTAAATAATAGTTTCATAAATTCTGGAGAATTAGCTATGACAGATGAAAGTAATTTAGATGATAGTGAGGACAGACTTCCCAAATTGCAGGAAACAGAGTTGACAGGAGACTTGCCAAAATTTGAATGGAGAACCATTTATCTTAAGGATATGCTGGATGTAGTCAGATCACTAAGCAACTCCACAACTGAGGACATCCATGGTTTTTCTAATTTTACCATAAAGAAAATAAGACACTTTATATGCATTCCACTGTCTTACTTAATCAATAGGATGTTTACAGAGGGAACATTTCCAGATTGCCTTAAACTGACAATTGTATTGCCCATATACAAAAAGGGAGGCAGAAATTCACACCAAAATTACAAACCTATAGCAATAGTACCAATATTATCTAAAATTATTGAAAGTCCAATAAACGATTTTTTTGAGTGTCACAACCGTCTCAATAAGGCTCAGTATGGATTCCGAACTGGGCTATCAACAATAAAAGCAGTTCAGGAAGTTGTCTTATCAATATTACAAGGTTTTGAAGAAAGGGAACATACCTATACAACTTTATTTGATTTAACTGGATATGACGGTAGTATCTGTTCCCGAAAGAACAGTTACCGTGGATGACCATGCAGCTTTGCTAGAAATGAAATGATAATTAAATGGACACCCTAGCTGCAAACAGGCGTTGATGTACTTCATTGGGGACATGTTGCAGCTAGGGTGTCCATTTAATTATCATTTCATTTCTAGCAAAGCTGCATGGTCATCCACGGTAACTGTTCTTTCAGGAACAGATACTACTGTCATATATAGTTAAAAAAAATATGGCTTCCCGGCCATTGACCTTCTTGTGCGAACGCACACGCTATGCCCGAACTCGTACGGGACTTGGTGGATTAATCTGCCACGAGTAATGAGAATGATGGGCAAACATCTATTAGGCGCACTACGAATGTAGTGTTGTGGACATGTTGGGAATGTGGGTCTCACGGGGAGCGTGCAAGGGATAAGTCCCTGCAGTCGCACTATCCTCTGTGTCCGCGGTGGCTCAGATGGATAGAGTGTCTACCAAGTAAGCGGGAGATCCCGGGTTCGAGTCCCGGTCGGGGCACACAATTTCAACATGACCCCAATGAAGTACATCAACACCTGTTTGCAGCTAGGGTGTCCATTTAATTATCTTTTTATTTGATTTAACCAAGGCATTTGACACTGCCTCACATAGCATTTTAATTAAGAAACTAGAAAAATATGGAACAACTGAAACAGAACTATTACTGCTGAAATCATATTTGACAAACAGAAACCAAATGATCTATATAAATTCAAACAACAAATCTGACCTTCTCAAGGTAAAATATGGAGTCCCATAAGGGTTTGTACTGGGACCTTTCTTATTCATTTTGTATGTGAATGACCTGCCCAACACATTACCATATAAATCTGTAATGTATGCTGATGACACAACTTTTATCACGTCACATAATGATGTGGATGTTGTCAAACAAATGAACAAATCCATGAAGGAAATGACAGCTCACTTGTTTCACGAAAATAGGCTGTCGTTAAACAAAAATAAAACTGAACACATCCTTTCTTCCCTTAGAGATATTAATGATGGACCTAATGAAATCAGACATTCAGTAAAATTGCTAAGCATTTATCTTGATACCAAATTGTGCTGGAATACTCACACAGAAAAGCTGTGCAGTAGGTTGGAAAGATTTCTATATCTCCTTAGGAAACTGAAGCATTGTGTCAGTAAGGAGTGCATACTTATGGCATACCATGCCTATTTTCATACTCATCTGCATTATGGAATACTTCTTTGGGGAAACTCTGCTGGGGCAAAAGATGTTTTCCTCTGGCAGAAGAAAGCCATTAGATGTATTTTTGATGTGAGCAATTGAACTTCTTGCGGACAGTGCTTCATTGAGCACAGAATTCTTTCAGTTCCCAGTCTATACATACTTAAAGCACTTATGCATGCCAAAGAGAATTCCCACATGTAGGAAAGCAGGTCAGACGTGCGCTCATATGAAACCAGACATAGGAACTTATTAGAGATTCCTTGGACACGTTTGAGTTAAATCCAAAATAATTTTATACATGCTGGCAAAACATTTTACAAAAATACATCACATGGAACGAGGGAATTGCATGAGAATAGATTTAAAATGGTAGTAGAGACATGGTTGAAAGAGAAAGCATTCTACAGCATAAGTGAATTCCTACATGATGAAAAAATATGATTCTCTATTATTATAAATGTGATTGTGATCAAAGGAACTGTAATTTATGTCATACAACCATACTGACCTTTTGTATAATCATATACCATATGTTATCTTTTGTGTAATCATTTGTATAACCATCTGACGGTGCCTACACAACACAACAGTTGTCTACAGGCAAATAAATAAAATAAAATAAATAATCACATTTAAGTTTCTTAATGACTGCATATGAGCAGTAACCACTTATGTAGTGGAGTACAGGCCACACATACTCATCCAATTCCTGTATATCAATATCTTCCACAACTACATTTAACTCTTCATTATGTCACTCCTGGGAGGTCATTTATGTCTGTTTCAGTAGAAAAAATGTCATCCTTGGCAATTACAACACCACCCATTTTTGGGACTTTAATATTAATGATACATAGCTTCATACCCTCAGAGTCTTTCTGTCTCAAAAATCTGTCTAATTGACACATGGTAATTACCACCACTCATCTGACAAAATTTACCAAACCTGCTTTCCAGGTCATCAGTTTGAACCTTGCCTGTTAGAAAGTATTGCCTCTTTTTCTCATTGTCGCAATACCTAGCCAGATCCACCAATGTGAGAGTGGTATGCCTAAGAGCTAAATGTGTTTATCTGCTAAGACCAATTAAACCCTGAGAATTTTCCTTTATTAACCAATTTGCAAACTGAAGTAGGAACTCCAGTATGTGCTTAGAATTCCTGGTTATTGGCTGCTGAATCCTATTTAATAACCTTTGACCTTTTAATAATGTTTTTACATTACCTGCATCCACCACTTGCAAATGATCTCAATGAAAGTTGCAGTATTCAGTATTGTGTTTAGAGCCTAATTCTCTCAGAGCAATAGCTGTTGTATGGTCAAAAATATGGAGAGCAAGTTTTACATTCTGCCTGTCTATGATTCAGGGATACAGTGATTTAAGACATAGCTTGTTTGCAAATGTCAATAAATTTGCCTTTTACAGCAAATGAAGAGATTTCAAGCTGTTGAAAGACGCAAAACCATCACCCAGCTCATAATTAAAATCTGGAAACTCTATAATCTCTTTTTTTTTATGCATTTTGATAGGTGCACACTATCGATAAGAAAATAAAATAGCCTACTTCCAGCACCTGGAGAAGGGTGTCGGTATTTAATTTTAAGTTCGGGTGGATCACTGAAGTAAGATACAGCTTTCTTATTAATGGTATTATTATGAGATACAATACCAACAACTTCAAACTGTATGCTTTCTAACTTCAATACAATATCTTTAAGGAAGGTGAGAAGAGCAGGAGCCTGCAAGACTTTGACCGGCAGAATATGAGCTACATCGGTGTACTGTGTATCCAAACCACGCACCATGAATACGTAGGCTGTGGATGCAAATTCACTACTATTATAGGCCCGGCCAACTACGTTTCCCCCTTTGTAGCCCATTTGTGACTTTAAATGGATTCCATGCATCGATAGGAGACCGCCCAGTCTTCTTCAGTTAAAAATATCATATCCTAGTTATGTATCCCAGAAAATGTGCAGGAACTTGTTCAAGAGCAGTATTACTAGCAAATCCACCAAATATTCTAGTCAGAGTAGCAGGGCTAGACATAGTTATTATACCACTGCTTCTTAAAAACTTGTAACAGTGAGGAGAAATAGAATGAACTAATGACCACAAAACTAAAATATCCCACGAATATCTTGCAATTTTCTTCTTGCATTTTAGCAATGGAATCTGTTCTTCCATAACGTTTATAATTTCATGTTTATCTGGCAAGTTTTCAGATAAATTATTCAAAATAGTGGTTATGAAATCAATACTCTCATTAGGTTCCTGATCTTCTCTGTTGCTAAATTTTAACTCGACTATATTAAGAATATTAGCTAACTGTGTTTTGGTACTTAACGGTTACTAGAAACTTTATGTTCCCTATTTGACCAAGCTGTTAATCATTGACATGGACAGTGAAAGTGAGACTTGCGTTAATTGTAACATACCACAGAACTCTCAAAAATGGCATTTCACTAATTAAAAGAAAATACACACTACTCAACTTTTTGACACAGGTCCACTCATTCGAATGGCTACTATTAATTTTATCACATAATACCTTCAACGAAAAGAATGATATTTTCCTTCTTGTGGTGTTGTTAAATAATCAGGACATTCTGGCAATAGTGCTGGTATTGCACCTATAAACAAATATTAATTCTCAGTACCTTACCATATAAACCAAGAGTGTAAGAGATTCATCCAATAATTATATAACCTAACTCAAAGTCCGTAAACGACCAACTAACCTTTCCTTAAACGTGGACGATCAAGAGGCGTGTAATTAATCTTCCAGTCTTAGCATCATATGACGATGTACTTCTTTCTATTTCGTGTGCATGGAAATGCAGCTCACAAATCTGTTAAAAATAATGGATTACGTTACGTTAATATGAGAAAAGTTTGGCCTATGTATACAGGTTATGTTTACAAATCACAATTAACACTCAGACTAAACAGAACCATTTCATAGGTTTATTTACTAAAGCTGCTACTTACCACAGAGTGATCTGAAGGGATGAAATTATCACGGTGAACTGCTCTTATCCATTCTCTCCATGCATCTTCATCACGAGGGAAATGGAATGTACTGACTCTTTCCCGAGCAGTGTAATTGCCTCTACAAGCAGGCATAAAGTCTTCTTTTTTCCTTTACTGCATTTCGATTGCCGCCCCCCCCCCCCCCCTTCACCGTCGTACGCTGCTCTGCAACCTACAGACGTTAAAAACGTAAGAAGAAAAGAAACAAGAAAAACAGGTGATAAAATGGTGACTTAAATTGTAAAACGGCGGAAAATTGTGGAAAGTAGGCATACAGCATCTACGTGGCACGTTAATATGTTGAACTACTATGAACACTATTACACTAACATTTCAATTCACAATCATACAACGTCTACACATGCGAATCAACCACGACAGCACATGTTGCCTTGTGTTTGTTATGACCCGAGTGCTTACATCACGAGCGACTCCAAAGACAGTGTAGCGGCCTTGTCCCTAGATGGCCATGCTAAAAGGAAAGCCATATCTTCTGTAGCAGCGTCTTGGGCTGACATCTGTTGGCGACACCGAGCAACACTGCAGTATTCAAGCGCTGCTAATTTTACTTCGCATTGGCAAGTTTAGCAGGAAAATATTGGAAGTAACATACATTATCGCAGGTATATCATTTAGTTATTTTTAATTTTCTAACAGAATTGCAATAAGTGGCCACATCTTTTGATTATTTGTAAATGATGTACTTCATACCCATCAAGTTTTGTGGTAAGGTGCTCTTTAGATATGGTAACGTTAGATATCTAATTGCTAGAGCGGCACTCACGGCCTTAACGTGAAATTTTTGGAGGGCTCGGATACATTATTTCGTGCCTAAGAATTGCTCAATACGAATAGTTTCGCCATCTGAGTCATTGCGGGTGGGGTGAAGTACACAGCGTGGAGAGATGTACTCGTAGTTTTCCGTATTTTCAACTACAGCCAGGAACTTTCTAGGTCGATCTATCGACCACGGCTTGGCTACACACACATATCCTTCTTGCAACGCAGTAGTTTCGCCATCTGAGTCATTGCGGGTGGGGTGAAGTACACAGCGTGGAGAGATGTACTCGTAGTTTTCCGTATTTTCAACTACAGCCAGGAACTTTCTAGGTCGATCTATCGACCACGGCTTGGCTACACACACATATCCTTCTTGCAACGCAATAGTTTCGCCATCTGAGTCGTTGCAGGTGGGGTGAAGTACACAGCGTGGAGAGATGTACTCGTAGTTTTCCGTATTTTCAACTACAGCCAGGAACTTTCTAGGTCGATCTATCGACCACGGCTTGGCTACACACACATATCCTTCTTGCAACGCATCTCCATCACAGCCGCAAATTGCGTCTGTCGCTTGTTGCATCTTGTTTATTTTTTTGTATCGAATTTCAAGCATACTTTCAAACTTACTATTTTAGATCCTTACTTCGACTATTCTCCAGGTTTAGGTGGACTATATGTAAACAGCACGATGCTGTCAGCCTAAGCAGGGGGATTCACTCAAAAATTATTCCCGCATTTCGTCTCATCCAGTGGAACTATCGAATTATGACTCAAAATTCCGCGGAAATGCCAAGAATATCAGCTTTCGTACCAACTGGGTCCGTACTAGTCTTCCCTCGCTCCTGTACTGAAATGACAATTTTTTCTTTCGCCTACGGCGCCAGTCTGTTCGTTGAGCTCAGCTTTGGAAATCCAGCCAGGCAGAAGACTGTGATTCTAACTCGGCCAGCTGCACGTAGTGTAGAGGAGTGACGCGAGAGAGCAGCAGCCGCCTGCTATGGAGAAAAGCCGGACTCAAGTCTTTTTCTTTACTCTACCAATATTTTGGTTAAATATGGTAACATCATTATTTATGTTCCTGTTGTGAGAATTTTGTGTGTTTTGGACCTCTTTAGCACCTGCCTGCCTGAACTCCTCATTGACACATTAGTCTAAAAAAGAGGTACATCCATGAGTACTAGTGTCCCCCCTTATGGATTTTGCAAACAACCCTGCCAGTTTACTCTTCCCTTTCCTATTGAGGTGTAGGCCATGCCTCGAGGAATCCCCCCTTATCGATAGCCTCGACAGGAACCGATCCGATGTCTGACAGAGTGGCCACCCTACGCAACTGATCCGACTCCATATTTACCCTCCTGACAGAGCGGTTCAACTGGGGCCCATCGTGCCGCACAAAAGCAGCCACCGGCCCAACACTGGTACGGGTCGTTGCCGAGGCTGTTTTCACCAGGTCGCACTCGATACTGTAGCTCTGATCCCTATCGACACTGTTTCCCACTCCACCCACTATCATCACACGATCCTGCTTTGTGAATCCCTTGCACAAGGAACCTATATCCTCTACCACCTGGCTAAGACTTACACTTGGCTTGAAAAAGTTTGTGGCCTGGTACCTGTCACCTAATTTTTCCTGCAAAATCTGGCCCACACCTCTTCCATGGCTGCTACCTAGCAACAGAACTTTCCTATTACTTTGTACTCTTTTTTTCTTAGTGAGATTATGTTGCATCATAACTACATCTACTTCTACTGGAGCCTCTTCCTTACTTAACTGTGGCAGCAAGGCAAATCTATCCGTTGTGCCAATTGGGAAACTGTCAGACACTCTCCTCTTTCTGTAGCCCCTGTTCCCAGCTACCACTTCCCACCGCTGTTTACCCTCCTCCCCCCTTAACCTCTTCAGTTCCAGCCCTCGCTCTGTCCAAATCAGCCTGAAGGGCTCTAATTTATCCTCCTGTTCAGCTATAAGCCTATCTCTTGAGCAAACGCTGCAAAAGAATGGAAGAGTCTCGTTTGCTTCCCCAATTCCCACGCCGCTACAATTTCCCCAATGAAACCAACAATACTAGGTGCGGAATCTTAAATTTTCTAATACACGTTAATGCTTGAAAATTGCACTTACTTTACATAAAAGCAGTTGCTTTTCTATTCTGCCAGTTTGCTCTGCAGATGTTCATCAGCCGTATTATTCTTCGTGCTGCATCCCTCTCTTCTTGCCTTCAAAAGTACAACTAAAAGCACAGCATTGTTGGTTCATTCAAGACGAAAATACCCAATATCTCCTACTTTAAATGAACATGTCACGAACTGCAGTCAGCTGTAACCTGTGCAGATGTGATGACGGCCATACTTTTGCTGGCAGCGACTCGACCTGCCATCTGTCTGCGGCAGTTGGTACTGCGGCCGGCAACTCCTGCCATCTCGCGCCTCTCCGGTACACTACGTGCAGCCGGCCAAGTGTCTTTTCCGCCATTACACCTCGTGCCGTCTTCTCCAGACCTGGTCCCGCAACGTACCAAATTCCTAAGATTAACTTATCATAAGACCAATTAAAGGATGTTGATTGTTAGAACTGTTTCCCAAATCAATTACACATCAAAATGTGCTTCAGATTCAAATAGAGCAACTCTACAGTTATGCACAAGCAACAAACAAATAACACTCATTGAACCTAAGGATGAGTTCTTTCATTTGTGGGATTTGAAGATAATGACTATCGACTGGATGGGCGGGACCGCCTCCGACTCCTCAAACTCCACTCTGGCCGGACATGGGGGTTGCCCGCCTCTACCATCCTCCACACCTACAAATCCTTAATCCGTCCCATCCTCTGTTATGCCAGTCCTGCCTGGATATCTGCCCCCCCCCCCCCCAAATTCTATAAGTCCCTCCAGATCCTTGAGCGTCATGCACTCCACCTCGCCTTCCGTATACACCTCACGTCCCCCACAACAACAACAACAACAACAGGCTGTAGAGCAGCGTACTAAGCTGCTGCCAGCCCACCCCCTTCGGGAGGAATTGAAAATCAATAAAGGAAAAAAAAATATGCGTGGGGAACGAAATAAATAGGAGAGCGAAAATAACCTGGCCCACTCGGCAGTGTTTCCATCACTAATCGAATATACTGAGCCTCCGATTTGTACGAGAAAGTAAGTTAGGAGGCACTACGATTACTGCTTATTAGTGGTGGGCAGGAAATCGCGTATCTGTTAGAAATCACAGTGACTGAGAAGTCACAGATATCACAGTAGCAACTTTACAGAATCTAACTGCGATTTCAGCCACAGTTAGCAGTCGCAAGTAGTATTTCACATTGAAAGACGTGAGCCATCTATTGGTCGAATTTAGCACTGCTTTCTGCAATTTCAGTGACAAGTCGCAACTAAGAGTCGCAAGTAGCAACTAAAAAGCGCGGTTAACAGTGCCATCTGTGGGTCAAAGTTCGTACTACGTCCATCTCTGCGGTACGCTATGGAGTCTAACTGCGATTTCCGTGACAAGTCGCAACTAAGAGTCGCAAGTAGCAACTAGAAAGCGCGGTTAACAGTGCCATCTGTGGGTCAAAGTTCGTACTACGTCCATCTCTGCGGTACGCTATGGAGTCTAACTGCGATTTCCGTGACAAGTCGCAACTAAGAGTCGCAAGTAGCAACTAGAAAGCGCGGTTACCAGTGCCATCTGTGGGTCAAAGTTCGTACTACGTCCATCTCTGCGATACGCTATGGAGTCTAACTGCGATTTCCGTGACAAGTCGCAACTAAGAGTCGCAAGTAGTAACTAGAAAGCGCGGTTAACAGTGCCATCTGTGGGTCAAAGTTCGTACTACGTCCATCTCTGCGGTACGCTATGGAGTCTAACTGCGATTTCCGTGACAAGTCGCAACTAAGAGTCGCAAGTAGCAACTAGAAAGCGCGGTTAACAGTGCCATCTGTGGGTCAAAGTTCGTACTACGTCCATCTCTGCGGTACGCTATGCAGTCTAACTGCGATTTCCGTGACAAGTCGCAACTAAGAGTCGCAAGTAGCAACTAGAAAGCGCGGTTAACAGTGCCATCTGTGGGTCAAAGTTCGTACTACGTCCATCTCTGCGATACGCTATGGAGTCTAACTGCGATTTCCGTGACAAGTCGCAACTAAGAGTCGCAAGTAGCAACTAAAAAGCGCGGTTAACAGTGCCATCTGTGGGTCAAAGTTCGTACTACGTCCATCTCTGCGATACGCTATGGAGTCTAACTGCGATTTCCGTGACAAGTCGCAACTAAGAGTCACAAGTAGCAACTAAAAAGCGCAGTTAGCACTGCCATCTGTTGAGCAAAGTTCATACTACGCTATTCGCTACCGAGTCAAACTGCGATATCTGTGACAAATCGCAACTAAGAGTCGCAAGTAGCAACTAAAAAGCGCAGTTAACATACTTTTCCTAGTGTCATCTGTTGACCCACGTACGTACTTCGTTATGAGAGCCTTGTGCCTCATGAGATCGATGTGCTGTGTGTGCATGTGAAGGGCTTATTTCAATAGTGGTACAAGTCCATTTTTGTTAATTTTGAGATATAGAGTCGTAAAGTTAAATGAGTGCAAAAAAATCTGCAGTTGAGATACCAGAAATATTCACCATATGGCTTCTTGCTAGAGATGAGCCTTTATTTATGTTTGTTTGGATCACTAATTTCAGAAGCATTATAGACAGAAAAGTGTAGGTAATGGACTTGTACCACTATTGAAATAAGCCCTTCATATTATATGACGACATGCACATTCAGCATCAGTTATGGTTGGTCAAATACTGCTGTGACTCTGAATGTATTATATTAATAAGAAGCGACATTGCCTTTTTCTCCTGAAAATATCGAGTAACGTAACAAATGTGTTTGATTCTGCTACCAATATGACAGTTTTGGTTAATACTCCACATGCCTACAGGACTTTGCAATGTTAACACAGCAGAACTCAGACATCTGTGTAAGTGTAGAGAAATGAAAACAGTCATATGAATGCCTCACAGTTCAAGACTCGGGAGAAAAGTTTTACACCTGGTGTTCTACATGGCAACTTCACACACAAGAACTTTTTGCCGACACTACTACCACCTACATAAGTAAGCTTTTCCTGTGTCACTTTCAAGTAATGCACTTAAGCTATTCCTGATTTAACTGGAAGATCTGTACTTCCCACTTTCATATCAACAGCCTCAAAATGCATATTGTAGACTTTGGGATATGTTACAGGTCAGTGTCACACCAAGATTGTGGAGAAAGGGGGGGGGGGCGGCATGTCACTCTCCAACAAGTGTTTACCAATAAATAAGTGGCGGAAAATTACGGGTATAGGACGGCTTAACATTTGGAAAATGAGATTTTTATTATTCACTCAATGTATTTAACATTTATTATTCCTTTAAAATCGCACAACAACTTCAATAAAACACTTTAATCAGTCATACACTTATTTCATAATTATTTCACTTTTAAACTGCAAATCCTCTAAGAGCTGTCTTGAATCTTCACGAGTCTCTCTCAACAGCCTTGATGTGGATAGATATGTACAGCAACCAGTAATCAGTCAGAACTGCGTCTGCAAAAACACAAGGATTATTAAACAATTTTTGCTGTCACTAATTACTAGCAATATAATTGACAGAGTAGATTGCTAATATTTTCTATATCACATTTGCTAATATTTGCTATATCACATTCGCAAGAACGATCTCACTGAAGTAATTAAGTCCATCAAAACGCTTAGAAACTAACCTGTCGTCTGACGAAAACGGTCTAAAGACTGGCAATTTCTTCAGATCTGTTGACAATGATATTTTGAATTATCACTTTACTGAGTGACTGAAATGTAGTTCAGGTACCTATGAACATAACAATATGTTAGAATTCATTTTCTAAACACGAACTATTACGGTACTGTGCGGCTACTTACATATTAATTACACTATTAATATTTTCACAGTTGTTTCTTTAATACAAAATTAAAGCCAACGGAAGAATAAACGTAAAACATACTTACCAATGACAGGTTTGTTGAGATGCAATTTTCTGTGTGGACAGATGTAACTTTTTCATACGGTGGTACGTCGCAGAAGTAGCAGAAGTCACAGAAATCGCAGAAGTAGCAGAAGTCACAGAAGTAGCAGAAGTAGCAGAAGTCACAGTAATCGCAGAAGTAGCAGAAATCGCAGAAGTAGCAGAAATCGCGGAAGTAGCAGAAGTAGCAGTGGCGGAGGGATACGCGACTTAGGTTCCTTAACTGCGACTCTTAACTGCGACAAATCACAGTTAAGAATAACAGATACTGAAAAGTAGCATTCACAGAAATCATTGATATCGGAAAATCGCAGTTTAGCCCAGCACTACTGCTTATGATTTTTAAGCTAGATGTTTCGCGCATTCACAAACACATCTGCATCGTGCTACTGAGTGCAGTGTGCCAAGTTTCGGCTACATCGTTTGACGCGGTTTCATAAACCACACCGTTCAAAAATATGAATTAGAAGAGTATTGTATGGTAAACAAACGTTACTTTTTTTTTTTCCTTTATTGTGATTTCATGCCCCTGCCCCATATGGGCAGGGGAGGGCTGTCAGCAGCACAATCCGCCGCTCTGCAGCCGAATGACATGGCAACTAAAACAAGAATAAAATAATACATACATAAGGAGGTAAAAAAAGGGGAACATAAAACAGAGTAAGGGGAGAAAATGGAGGTAAAAATCACTGACATGTAGAAGTTCATGGGGGACAGTCACCAGAAAGTTAAAAAACACAGTTGGCGATTCTTAAAACACAGAGAAGACACTGGATGCACATGCACAGTTTAAAAGTTGGCCACAGTATTAAAAACACTCCGAAAACAACACACTTAAAACCCACTCGGAGCACACACGACGAAGAGTAAAACTACCAGGCGGGACCTGCCGAGGGAGAGGGCAGAGAGGATGGAAAAGGAGGGGAGAGCATGGGGCAGCTGGGGAAGCGGCGGGATGAAGAGAGGAGGGGCAACCGTGGGTGCACGAAGAGGCAGGAGAAACATGGGGCGGGAGAGGGAAAGGGAAGACAGGGCAGGAGGGAGCGCAGAGACACTGAAAGAAGGCACAAGAGATGGACGGGGAGTAGGAGGGGAAATCCGCTCAGAAGGAGGGAGGGGGAGGAGAGGGATCCCTGAGGAGGAGGCAGGAAGAGGGGGTTAGAGTTGGTAAGAAGGGTAGATGTCAGGGCGAAGCTCATCATCCGGGAGTGGTAGACGGTGGAAGTTGTGTTGGGAAAGGAGATGGAGGGTGTGGAGATGGAGAGAGGGAGGGACACAACGGTAAAGGCGCGGCAACTGGTTGGGAGTGGAGAGGAAGGGAGACACCAGGGGGTGAGGGGGATCAAGGCGGCGGACAATATATAGTGTGCGGATGTGTTCAAGGAAAAGGAGAAGGTGGGGGAAGGGGATGAGGTCATAGAGGATGCGCGTGGGGGACGGAAGGCGGATACGGAAGGCGAGGCGGAGTGCATGGCGTTCGAGGATTTGGAGGGCTTTATAGAACCGGGGAGGGGCGGAAATCCAAGCGATGCTGGCATAACAAAGGATGGGGCGGATCATGGATTTGTAGGTGTGAAGGATGGTGGAAGGATGCAGACCCCACGTCCGGCCGGACAGGAGTTTCAGGAGGCGGAGGCGGTTGTGAGCTTTGTTTTGGATGGTAAGGAGATGGGGAGTCCAGGTGAGGTGGCGGTCGAGTGTGAGGCCAAGGTATTTGAGGGTAGGAGTGAGGTGGATAGGACGGCCGTAAATGGTGAGGTAGAAATCATGGAGGCGGAAGGAGCGGGTGGTGCGGCCTATGATGATCGCCTGGGTCTTGGAGGGATTAACACGGAGGAACCACTGGTTGCACCAAGCGGTGAATTGGTCAAGGTGGGTTTGGAGGGTACGTTGGGACCGTTGAAGGGTAGGATAAAGGGCTAGGAAGGCGGTGTCATCAGCGAACTGGAGAAGATGAACAGGAGGGGGAGGTTTGGGCATATCAGCAGTGTACAGGAGATAGAGGAGAGGGGAAAGGACAGAACCTTGGGGCACGCCGGCAGAGGGGTAGAAAGTACGGGAGTTGGAATTGTGGATAGTCACATAGGTGGGACGATGGGAGAGGAAGGAAGCAACGAGACGGACGAAGTTGATGGGGAGAGCATAGGTCTGGAGTTTGAAAAGGAGCCCGGGATGCCAGACACGGTCATAGGCGTTCTGGAGATCAAGGGAAACAAAGATAGCAGAGCGACGGGAGTTAAGTTGGAGGGAAAGAAGATGGGTAAGGTTAAGGAGCTGGTCGTCAGCAGAGAAGGAAGGCCGGAAGCCACATTGGGTAAGAGGAAGGAGGTGGTGCTGGTGAAGGTGGCGGTGGATACGGCGAGAGAGGATGGCCTCAAAGACCTTACTGAACACGGAGGTGAGGCAGATGGGACGATAGGAAGAGGTAGCAGAGGGGGGTTTGTTAGGCTTAGGGAACAGCAGGACACGGGAAGTCTTCCACAGGTCAGGGTAAAAGCCAGTGGAGAGGAGGACATTGTACAGCGTGGCAAGGACAGACAGGAAGGATGGAGGGGATTCCTTGAGGTGACGGTAGGTGACGCCATCATGACCAGGGGCGGTGTTGCGTTTGGAGCGGAGGACGAGTGTGACGTCTTGCATGGTGATGGGAGTGTTGATGTCGGAGGGGGGTAGCCGATCCAAGTACTGGAAGCTAGGGGCGAGCGGGGGGACAGAGGTGGCAGTGCGGTCAAGGACAGTGGGGAAGAGGGAGTAATCAAAATGGGGATCGTCAGGAATGGAGAAGACCTCGGACAGGTGAGAAGCAAAATGGTTAGCCTTACTGAGGTTGTCAGGAAAGGGTCGATCGTCATGGAGGATGGGGTAATGCGGGGTGGGATGGCTACCAGTAAGGCGGTGGAAGGCTGACCAGTACTTGGAGGAGTTGGCAGGGAGGGTGGAGTTGAGGCGTGTGCATGTCTGATCCCAGTCCCGGCGTTTCTTTGCTGTAAGGAGGTTCCGGATATGTCGCTGTAATTGCCGGTGGCGGGTGAGAGTATCCCGGTCACGAGTGCGGAGGAAGGAGCGGTAGAGCCTGCGGGATTCACGGAGAAGAAGGACGGCCTGTGGAGGAAGCGTAGGGCGGTGAGGGTGGATGAGTTTGGTAGGGACGTGAGCCTCCACAGCGTCAGTGATGGTCTTCTGAAGGAAGGAAGAGGCATGGGTGATGTCATCAGGGTGGTGGAAAGTGAGGGGGTGGCTTTCAACCTGTAAGGCAATGGATTCCCGGTAGGCATCCCAATTGGCACGGTGGTAGTCATGGACAGATTTTGGAGGGGCAGGTGGGTGGGTGGCTGCAGTGGCAGGACGGGTAGAGGAGATGGTGAGAAGGACAGGGAGATGGTCACTACCGACAGGATCGAGGACATCAACGGCAATGCGACCAAGGAGGTTGGGGGAAGCGAGGATAACATCGGGGGTAGAGTTACTTTCAGGACGGGTGTGCTGTGGGAGAGGAACAAGGTCACCATGGAGGGTGGCAAGGAACTGATGCCACCGCCGAAGAGTGGCAGGGTCACGGCTGTGGATGTTGAGGTCAGCGGCGATCACATAGGTGGAGAAGGTACGGTCAACATGGGAAATGAAGTCAAAGGGGAGAGGAGCTGCAGGGCGAACATAGATAGTGGCACAGGTGACGGTGAGGGAGGGAAAAAAGAGGCTGAGGAGGAGGTGTTCGGTTGGGTCATTGAGGAGGGGTTGTGGCCGGACAGGGAGATGCCGGAGGTGGCCGATAGCGACCCCGCCTCGAGCTAGGGGAAGGGGATTGTCGGTGCGGTGAAGGAGATAAGGGGAGATGCGGACTACATGGTGGGGTTGGAGGAAGGTTTCATTAAGGATGAAGGAGTCAACCTGGTGCTGGGAGAGGGTATGCATGAAGAGGTATTTGTTTGCAGGGAGGGAGCGAATGTTGAGGTAGAGGAGACGATACTGTTGACGAGCCATGGCGTTGGGTGGGGGAAGGGTGTGGGAAGGGGAGAGAGGGGCTTAAACGAGGGTGTCTAGGCGGGTGAAGGTAAAGTGGGCCTGGTTGTGGGAGTATGTGGCGTAGGTGTTTAAGTGGAAAATAGAGCGGGCAGCGAGGGAAATCTGCTGGAGAGTGTGGGGGCGCTGGAAGGGGTGGATGTTCTGCAGGACGACGGTGAGGAACCGGATGATGTCTTCTGCTGTAGGGGGAGGGCGGAGGGAATTGTTAGGGTGGATAGGTGGGTCAATGGGGCGAATGGGGACAGTGAGTTCAGGGTTGGTGGGAGGGGGCTTGGCTTTGCATTTGGAGGAATAGGTGGGGTGAGGTTCATTGCAGGTGTTGCAGGATGGGGGGGAGGCGAGGTTGGGACACTGTTTGAGGAAGTGGGAGGCTTTACAATGGGGGCAGGTGGGTGGGTTCTTGCAGTGTTGGGTGAGGTGGTCATTGTACAGAAGACAACGCTGGCAGCGGTAGGATTGAGGAGGGGAACGGGATGGGTCAACAGGGTGGCGGCGGTTGAAAATCAGGGCACCCTGCGTGAGGAGGTGGTCGATGGAGGAAGCGGACTCTGTAAAGATACGCATGAGGAAAGTAGGGCCAGAGGAGTTGTAAATACGGCGGGCAGAGCGGACTTCCAGGGAGGGGTGGGCATTCAGTTCCGCCAACACCTCAGCCTCCGTGACCACAGGGCTGAGTTTCGTGATGACGGCAGTGAGGGTCGGCGGACGACGAGGTGGTTGGGGTTGACGAGGAGAGGAGGATGTAAGGAATGGGGTGAGGGATGCGTGGGGCCCAAAGGTGATGCGGGGAAGGCGCCGGAGGAGATCAGTATGGAAGGACGGAGAGGGAGACTTGATGAGGACAGAGTCTCTGCGAGGGATAAGTTGGATGATGGGTGCACTGGGGATGTACTTCCGGATTTCAAGGGTGAGGGTGCGGGCATCCAGGAATTTCGGATCAGGGTTGGCTAGGACAAAGGTATACAGGGAGGGGGCTGGAGAGGAGGGAGGTGGGGTGGTATCCATAGCGGGGTCAGTGGGAGGTGGGGCGGGCAGTGGCTTTTTGGAGGAAGGAGTAGAGGAGAGGTCGCCACTGGGCCGTTTGGAAGATTTTTTGGCGGGCGTTGCCTGGGAGAAGGGATGAGGGACGGGATGGATGGGGAGGTGGTGGGAGGCAGGGCCCTCCTGTGAGGCAGTAGCACCGGATGAGAGGGTAGGGCGCTCTGTGGCGGCGACTGTGGCGCGGCGGGCGGAGACTCTGGCAGGGGAAGCAGCGGTAGTCGCAGGGGGGAGAGGGGGAAAGTCGTCTCGGCGGGCGACAGGAGGGGTAGGGGGGTTGGGAGCAGGGACAGAGGCAGGAGTGGGAGAAGCAGCAGGGGCAGTAGCAGGAGTAGGAGCAGGAGTGACGTACAGGTGGGGATACATCGATGGAGAGGAGATAGATGGGGAGGAGACTGTGAGGAGGGGAGGTGCATGAGACGGGTGAATCCCAGAGGAAGCACTCCATGACGTGACAGTGGGGGCAGGTGAAGGAGAGGTGTAGATGATGGTGGTAGTTGGGGCGTCCATGATCGCAGGCGGCAGCGAACACCGAGAGACGGCGGCAGCGGCGAGCACCGAGAGACGGCGGCAGAAGAAGCGGCGAGCACCAAGAGACGACGGCGACAGCGGCGGCGGCGGCTGAAGAAGCGGCGACCAGGTGGTGGCGGCAGAAGAGGAAGCGGCGAGCACCGACAGACGGCGACCAAGCGGCGGCGGCAAGCACCGGGCGGCGGCGAACAGCCACACCTACAAATCCTTAATCCGTCCCATCCTCTGTTATGCCAGTCCTGCCTGGATATCTGCCCCCCCCCCCCCCCCAAATTCTATAAGTCCCTCCAGATCCTTGAGCGTCATGCACTCCACCTCGCCTTCCGTATACACCTCACGTCCCCCACAACAACAACAACAACAACAGGCTGTAGAGCAGCGTACTAAGCTGCTGCCAGCCCACCCCCTTCGGGAGGAATTGAAAATCAATAAAGGAAAAAAAAATATGCGTGGGGAACGAAATAAATAGGAGAGCGAAAATAACCTGGCCTACTCGGCAGTGTTTCCATCACTAATCGAATATACTGAGCCTCCGATTTGTACGAGAAAGTAAGTTTGGAGGCACTACGATTACTGCTTATGATTTTTAAGCTAGATGTTTCGCGCATTCACAAACACATCTGCATCGTGCTACTGAGTGCAGTGTGCCAAGTTTCGGCTACATCGTTTGACGCGGTTTCATAAACCACACCGTTCAAAAATATGAATTAGAATAGTATTGTATGGTAAACAAACGTTACTTTTTCTTTATTTTTTTTCTTTTACTTTATTGTAATTTTGACACCTGAACAAACCAGGTAGGCTGGCAGCAGCACAATACGCCGCTCTTCAGCCGAAGAGAGTACATGAAGATAAACAAAGAAGAGACATTACATAGAAAAACGGCGGGAAACAAACAGAAGACACAAGAACATAAAAGCACAAGAAGCCGTTCACACTTGATGACAATCCACACTATGAACCGGAGACCCGACGCACAAACACTGAAGAAGACGATGTCACTGGTGAACAATGGAGCGTGACGGCGAAACGGAACACTAGACATGACGGCACACACGATACACTGATGGCGGTGATCTCCGGCGCGCGAATGTCCACGGAGCGTGTGCGAGTCCGGGGACCTGCCAAGAGGGCAACAGGGATGAGGAGGGGGAGAGGGGAGGAAAAGAGGATGCCACGGCTTAGGAGACGGGGACAGGAGGATAGGGACAGGGGAGGGGGGGCCCGGGGGACGAGGAACGAGAAAAGGAGGAGGGAGGGAAAAGGGAGAGAAGGGAGGGAGGGTGCCCTGAGGAGCAAGCACAGGAGGAGGGCAGGAGGATCAAAGTTGGTAGGAGGGGTAGATGGAGGGGAGGAGGGCATCATCAGGGAGGGGGTGCTGGCGGAAGCCACCTTGGGAGAGGGTAAGGAGGGTGGAGAGATGGAGACCGGGTGGGACATGGGAGTACAGGCGCGGCAGCGGGCGGGGGTGGGAGAGGATCGGGGAGACGAGCGGGTGAGGTGGATCGAGTTTACGGGAGGCGTATAGGATTCGTATCCTTTCGAGGAAGAGGAGGAGGTGGGGGAAGGGGATAAGGTCATACAGGATACGCGTGGGGGAAGGGAGACGGATGCGATAGGCAAGGCGGAGAGCATGGCGTTCAAGGATTTGGAGGGATTTATAAAAGGAAGGGGGGGCGGAGATCCAGGCTGGATGGGCGTAACAGAGGATAGGGCGGATAAGGGACTTATAGGTGTGGAGGATGGTGGAGGGGTCCAGACCCCACGTTCGGCCGGAAAGGAGTTTGAGGAGACGGAGTCGGGAACGTGCCTTGGCTTGGATTGTCTGGAGATGGGGAGTCCAGGAGAGGCGACGGTCGAGGGTGACGCCAAGGTACTTAAGGGTGGGGGTGAGAGCGATGGGACGGCCATAAACGGTGAGATAGAAATCAAGGAGGCGGAAGGAGGGAGTGGTTTTGCCTACAATGATCGCCTGGGTTTTGGAAGGATTGACCTTGAGCAACCACTGGTTGCACCAAGCGGTGAACCGGTCAAGATGGGATTGGAGAAAGCGTAGAGAGCGTTGCAGGGTGGGGGCAAGGGCAAGGAAGGCGGTGTCATCGGCAAACTGGAGAAGGTGGACGGGGGGTGACGGCGGCGGCATATCCGCCGTGTACAAAAGGTACAGAAGGGGGGAGAGGACGGAGCCTTGGGGCACACCGGCGGAGGGGAAAAAGGTGTAGGAATCGGTATTATGGATGGTGACATGGGAAGGACGACGGGAGAGAAAGGAACCGATCAGACGAACGTAGTTAATGGGAAGAGCGAAGGTTTGGAGCTTGAAGAGGAGACCGGAATGCCATACGCGGTCATATGCGCGTTCGAGGTCAAGAGAGAGGAAGATTGCGGAGCGACGGGAATTGAGCTGTTCGGAAAGGAGATGAGTGAGGTGAAGGAGAAGATCGTCGGAAGAGAAGGACGGCCGAAAGCCACACTGGGTAACGGGGAGGAGGCGGTGCTGGCGGAGATGCTGGTGGATGCGGCGGGTGAGGATAGATTCCAGGACCTTGCTGAAAACCGAGGTAAGGCTGATGGGACGGTAGGAGGAGACGGCGGACGGCGGTTGGCCAGGTTTGAGGAACATGAGGATATGGGAGGTTTTCCACAGGTCGGGGTAGTACCCGGTGGACAGGAATACATTGTAGAGCCTGGCCAGGGTGGAGAGAAAAGAGACAGGAGCTTCACGAAGGTGACGGTAGGTAACACGATCGTGACCAGGAGCGGTGTTGCGTTTGGTGCGGAGTGTATTGAGGAGATCCTGTGTGGTGATGGGGGCATTAAGGTCCGTGTGTGGAATGTTGTCCAAGTACTGGAAACCAGGAGCGAGGGGAGGGACAGAGGTGTCAGTTCGATCGCGGATATCTGGGAAGAGGGAGTAATCGAACTGGGGATCATCAGGGATGGAAAACACATCGGACAGATAGGAGGCAAAGTGATTGGCCTTACTAAGGGCGTCAGGGAAGGGGTGATCATCGTGGAGAAGAGGATAGGAGGGGGAGGGTTTAGTGCCGGTAAGGCGACGGAAGGCGGTCCAGAACTTGGACGAGTTTATAGGGAGGGTAGCATTTAAACGGGTGCATGTCTGTCGCCAGTCCCGGCGTTTCTTGGCCGCGAGCAAATTTCGAATGTGTCGCTGTAGTTGCCGGTGGCGTCGTAGGGTGTCCGGGTCACGCGTGCGGAGGAAGGCACGGTAGAGACGACGGGATTCACGGAGGAGGAGGACGGCCTGTGGTGGTAAGGTAGGACGGTGGGGGTGGATGGCAACAGTAGGGACGTGGGCCTCCACGGCCTCAGACAAGGTCTGCTGGAGAAAGGAGGCGGCATGGGTGACATCATCGGGACGGCGGTAGGCGAGAGGGTGGCTATCGACCTGAGTGGAGAGGGTATCCCGGTAGGCATTCCAGTTGGCACGGGAATAGTCATGGATGTACTTAGGGGGAGGGTCATGACGAGGGTCGGGGCGGGGGCGACGGCCGTCTGAAACGGTGAGGAGGACAGGGAGATGGTCGCTACCAATAGGCTCCAGGACATCCACCGTAATGCGACCAAGGAGGTTGGGGGAGGAGAGGATAACATCGGGAGTGGAGTTGGATTCGGGACGGGTGTGCTGGGGGATGGGGATGAGGTCGCCTTGAAGGGAGGAGAGGAACCGATGCCACCGCCGTAACTGGGCAGCGGAGCGACTATGGATGTTGAGGTCGGCGGCGATCACATAGGAGGAGAAGGTACGGTCGATGTGGGAGAGGAAGTCGAAAGGAAGAGGGGCGTTGGGGCGGACATAGATGGTGGCGCAGGTAATGGTAAGGCCGGGGAAGAAGAGACTAAGGATCAGGTGTTCGGTGGGGTCGGGAAGGAGAGGCTGGAGCCGAACGGGGATCTGGCGGTGGTGGCCAATGGCAACTCCGCCACGCGCAACTGGGAGGGGATTATCGGAGCGGTGGAGGAGATAGGGGGAGGTGTGGATGGAGTGGTGGGGTTGGAGGAAGGTTTCATTGAGGAGGAAGGCATCCACACGGTGGGTAGCAAGGGTGTGCAGGAAGAGGTTCTTGTTGGCGGGAAGGGAGCAGATATTGTTGAAAAGGATACGATGCTGTCGCGCCATGATAAGGACTTAGACGAGGGTGTCAAGGCGGGAGAAGGTGAAATGGGCCTGGTTATTGGAAAAGGTGGCGTACATTTTAAGGTGGAATATGGAACGGGCGGCGAGGGAGATCTGTTGTAAGGTGTGGGGGCGCTGAAAGGGATGGACGTTTTGGAGGACAATGGTGAGGAACCGGATGATGTCCTCAGCAGTGGGGGGGGGGACGAAGGGAATTGCCAGGAGGGGTGGGGGCGTCCAGGGGACGGACAGGTACGGTGAGTTCAGGAGCGGTGGGAGGGGGTCGGGCTTTACACTTCTGGGAGTAGGTGGGGTGGGGGAGGCTGCAGGTATTACAGGAGGGAGGGGATTGGAGGTTGGGGCACTGCCGGAGGAAGTGCGCTTGCCGACAATGCGGGCAGGTGGGGGCCTCGCGGCACTCTGCTGTTGGATGTGCATTGTAGCGCAGACACCTCTGGCAGCGCAGGGATTGAGGGGGCGAACGGGAGGGGTCGACCTTGTATCGCTGATTGAAGAGGAGGGCACCCTCCTTCAGGAGACGGTCAATGGAGGAGGCGTCCTCAGAGAAAACCCGCATAAGGCGGGTGGGGCCGGTCGCGTTGAAAATGCGGCGGACTGCCTGCACCTCCAGGGTGGGATGGGTCTTCAACTCCGCCAGCACCTCCTCCTCCGTGATCGACGGGCTAAGCCGAGTGATCACAGCGGTGAGGGTCGGCGGGCGACGCGGGGGTTGGGGTTGGCGGGTAGGAGATGGGGAGGGAGCAGGGGTGAGGGAGGTGTGAGGATCAAAACGGGTGATGGGGAGGCGGGAGAGGATGTCAGTATGGAGGGTTGGGCTGGGGGAGGAGATAAGAACAGAATCCCGTCTGGGAGTAAGGAGAGAGATGGGGGCGCCGGGGAAATGTTGGCGGAGGAGGAGGGAGAGATTCCGGGCCTCGAGGAAGGAAGGATCAGGACGGGACAGGAGATATTTGTAGAGACCGGGTGGGGAGGAGGAGGAGGAGGAGGAGGAGGGAGCGGGGCCTGGTGGGGAGACGTCCATGGCATTGTGGGGTGGGGATGGGGGGCGGGGTGGAGCCTTTTTAGGAGCAGAGGAAGTGGAGGCGCCACTAGGGCGTTTGACAGCGGCAGATGGGCGGGTGGTGACAGGAGGGACGGGAACGATGGGGAGGTGGTGGGAAGGGACAGGTCCCGGCACGGACGCAGCAGTCGGCGCCGGAGATAGTGACTGTGACGGTGCAGGCGAATGTGGCAGTGATGGTGATGGTGACGGTGACGATGAGGACGGTGGTGGCGGTGATGGCGACGGCGATGGCGACGGGGAGAGCTGGGCGTGGGCAGTGGCCCGACGGGCCACCACCCTAGCCGGAGCTGCAGTGACAGGCTGGGGGAGTGGGGGGAAAGGATCAGAACGAGAGGAAGAGGCGGGAGAGGGGGCGACAAAGAGCGAGGGCGAAGGGATAGAGAGGAGGGGAGGGATGGAAGGAGTGGGGTGGGACTGGGCACACCAAGTGATAGTGGTGGAGGCGGCGGAAGGGGACGTATACACGATGGCGGTGGGGTAGTAGTGACGGTGGTGGTGGGGGCGGACATGACGACAAGAAGAAGAAAGAAAAACACAGCACTAAAAGGACAGGACACACACTGGGAGACGGCGACGGCGACGGCGACGGCGAGAGGCAGGGACGCTGCTGCCGCGGACGGGGCCGGGGCCGGGGCCGGGGCCGGGGCGGCGGCGGCGGCGGCGGCTGCTGCTGCTGCTGCTGCTGCTGCTGCTGGCTGGACTGCTGCTGGCTGGACTGCTGCTGCTGCCACCGGAGGGCTGGCTGGCTGGCTGGCTGGCTGGCTGGCTGCGGGACCACTGCTGCAGGCCGGGACCGGGAACTGCTGCTGCTGCTGCTGCTGCTGCTGCTGCTGCTGGCTGGCTGGCACCTGTAACCCCTAGCACTTCGATTAGCGCGAAAATGGCACAATCGAAGGGCGGTAACCTTGCGGTGTACCGCCGGAGATGACAAACGTTACTTGAGTTGACCGAATATGTAGAATACACTACCAAACTTGTACCTGGGTGTAAGAAATTCTCGCCACAAACCTTGTATAGACAGGGGCACGTACAGCAGTTTTATTAGTAAAAAAGCCATAACTAAACATTAGGACACACCAAGCAATTGTTTATTACCTCTAAGAGTTTCCTGTCAAAGTTCTAAATTGGAAATGAGGCGAAGAAATTCGAGTGATGCTCCCGAGTGCACTGTTGCTGATCGTCGCCGATAGATGGCACACCGGCATGCTGCCCTGGTAAACACACCGCAAACGCATCGCCGCAGAGCGGAGAGCATCTCAACTCACTGTGCTGGCAACACGGCTGCTTCATGGAAAACGAATAAACGAGCTTTTTAACACTAAACTTTTTGGCGTGAGCCATTACACACTGTGATTAATATTCATAAGGCTTTGCATGCTGTGCTAATTCTTTGTCCAAGTATGCTGATGTGTTAACACCATTTTAATAGTTGATCGACATGGATACCTAAGAATTATGTGCCAGCTACACAGTCTATGGTTTCACCACATTCTTTAAGTTTTGTTATATTATCTTTTGTATTTGTGTAGAAGTTTATTGTTATCTGACCAGTTACACAACGACTTAATTCCTTTTCATTTTTTACTTCTAATATTTCTGGTGTCCTATCTGTAATTACTATAATGCTATCAGCAGCAAGTAACACAGTTTATCCTAGTGTGACCAACAGTGGGAAGTCATGATGGAAATGAGAAACAGTGTTTGGCCCGACACACTCTCTTGTTGACATATTGGTGATCTGAAAGGTGTTTCACCATATAATTAGGGCCACTTGAGATCTGGGATATCTCTGCACTCTGTCTGCTAGGTAAGACCAAATCATTCATTAATCGCTAGTGTTTCAATTTTACCTTGAAGTATTTCATGATCAATCGTGTCAAATGCTTCACTGAGGTCTAGGAAAATATCTGTTACTTGTTCTCCTTTACCTAGAGCTAGCTATCACTTTTGTAAATTTTGCTATAGCTTCTAGTGTTCACTCTCCAGACCTCAAGCCAAATTGTTCTTTGCACCCAAGTTACCACTTATGAAAATAACCCATAAGTCTGTTTTTCATAATAATTTCTATCACTTTCTTGAAAAGTAAGACAGCAATAAAACTGGTCTCTTGTCACCTATGTTTTCTGTATTACCTTTTTTATGCACGGGAAGGACTTTTGCTTACGTCAGGCAGTCGGGGAGACAACCTGATGAGAACTCATTTATTATGTCTGTTAAGGGTGTTTTTGTGCTTCTAATGCAGGGGGACACCAAGAGTCTCCTTTCTGTGCCATATACATCACAATTAACTAGCAATGAGTTATCTAATTGTTCAGCACCCCACATAAAGGTATTAAGTTCACAGTTGAGGACAAAGTAGGCACCATTGTAAACTTACTAGACCTGACCATTAGAATAACAAGTAGTAGACATAAAATTGAAATTTATTGGAAGTCTGCAACAGCATTCCGCCATCCACAACTCCTCTTGTCATCCCACAGCCCCAGAATGGCAGCATTCTGGTATGTTGTCAAGAGGAACAGCAACCCAACTGCAACACTCTGAAGATAAATGTAAACAAGAGATTGAAATAAACACCGGAGTAGCAGAATCCCTGAAAAACACAAATAGTTGCAAAAGAATCGCAGCACACAAAACAAACGTAAAATAAGACCACCTAAACAGTACAATTTGTGGGTAGTATTTGGTATCAGACTGCCAATGTCGTGATACGTAAAGACATAAACATGTCACATGCAACGCGATTGGGCAGAAAATAGTGCATCCTTGAACCACCGCAGATGTACAAATATCAAAGAAAGCAGACTGAGTCCATCCTAATTGACAACATGGTACCAAAGCGTTTGTCATCTCTGGTCTTAACAGCAGCCTGCACCATTAGATTTGCAATGCACATGTCCAATCTCTCTCTCTCTCTCTCTCTCTCTCTTGTATGACATACACTACATTTTTGCCCCACTTCATATTTACTACGAATTTCGTAATTTGTGTTTCATTAATATTTTCTAAATGAACACTTGACTAGCGTACTCCCAGTACTCATTAGATCTACTTAAAATGACAGCACAGTTTGGATCATTGTCAATATAGTTGGCTATAACATGCTACAGGTGGAAGCCTAGCAAACCCATAGCTCTGGGATGACCAATATTTCGCTCTTCTTCTGTCACTCCTTTCATCCTCTATCTCTGAGTCCCAAACTGAATTGTTATTTATGTATAATTATATCATTTCTAGCAATATAATTACCACATTTCATGTTTTCAACAGGTCACCTGAACACACAAATGAATACAACGTTTGAGTTATGTAAACTTAAAAGAAGTCATGTTCAATTTTAAATACTTAATATCTATTCATGTGCTCAACCACAGATATGCACAATACTTTAAGACTTACTCAGACATAATGGTCTGTTTCACTATATGTTCTTAGTATTTTGAAGTAGTGTTTCTGCTGTATGTTGTTTGTATCTACCACTTTCCAAATATCGTCTTTGTTTAGAAAGTGTGTCAGTTTATTGTGCTGTATATGATGCACAAACTAGCCTGTGAAGACCAGAGGTATTCTATTGTAACTGTTTTATTTGTACATTTAGATTTACGTCCACGTTTTAGCCGGAGATCTCCACAGAGCCGTGTTCCTAATAGTGATTTGTTTCCCTACAGGCAGTGCCTCAGGTTAGCCAAAAATCATAACATAATACAAACATCATATTAATACAAATAACCCACCTGGTAATGGAGGTTTAAATCTTTGAAACATGGCGAGGAAATAAATGAAACAGTGACTGGTAACAGTAAACACATTGCTTCAGTTGAATTAACATAGTTACTTGAAGTGTCTTCAGAAGTATTGGGGTGAAGGGCTTAACTGAATCACTCAGCATGTCTTGTAGGACTCCGAATGCAAGTAAACAGAAACCACAGGAAAATGTAAAACAAGGTAAAGGGTTGTAGTCAAATTACAGCAGATAATGCGCAAGGGATTAAGAGTGGGAAATGGCACACTTCTAGGACTGGACGAATTTTGCTATTTTGGCAGAAATGCCCAAACTAGAGAGCATTCAAACTGCAGTGCGGCAGTGAAAAAACTGAGATGTTTACATCACGTAATTGTAAATATGAGTAGTGGAAAGTAATTTTTTAAAGAATTTTTGTGGAGTTTTACTAGGTATGGAAGTTAACTGTGGACAACAAATACCATAGACAGGAGGAGAAAGGTAGTTGCTTAAATGTGGTGCTACAGAAGAAAGCTGAAGATCAGATGTGTAGACTGGATAACCCATGAAGAGGTATTTGTTTTTTAATACGAGTCCCACAGGAAGTCCTCATATCCATATTTTCACCATGTGTCTTCGAATGCGAGGGAACCTCCCTTGATAAATCAACCGTTGATTCCCTTGGGTACATGCCCTGCCCATCTGTAACACATTCCCATTATAGCTGTAATTATGTCCATCCCGCCGGTCTGCTTCCTCGCCCATTTTTACTCTTCTGTATATTCAAGCTGTACTCTGAGGTCCAATAGTCCAGAAATAATACACCCAAAAACTTTCCATCTCAGAGATTGGAAATATATTTTGTACTCACTTAACTTGAAAGAATTCAGAAGACATGATGGTTATATGAGGTGCCTACAGCACTGAGTGATATTTTAATTAACAAAACACACAATGCTCGTTTAACTACTATTTAGGTTAGATTCTCTGCATGCTATTCAAAACTGCACATGCTCAACCGTAGGATGCTTACAACTAGTATAAAGACCTCACTTATCTGTACAAATATATGGAGAGGCAAAAATTTGTTTCTTTCACAGTCTGGGAAGAAATTTTGTTTGTTATGACTGTAACTTACAAATGATTCACTGAAATGTTTATATTGTTATAAATATTTGTAGCTACAAATTGTAAACTCGGTCTTTCCGTGTCTCCACACATGACAACTCATCAGTCATGTATACAATGAAGTGGATGATGATAGATGAAATAATTTGAAATCGCTACTTATATTTACCACAAATATGTCATTGTACCTATAACTACAGATATCACATGCTAATATATCTGAATCACAAACACATCCTTAAGGATGGCAACTGTTTGCAGCAAATTTGGAGGCCACAGTTCAAAATCCAGAGTTGTCATGGCTTTATAAAAAGATAAACCTCTTGACTGGCAGGTTTTACTCAATTAATGAATAATAAAATTGTCAACCACCTCGAGTCACACATATAGGTAATAAACATAGTTATGTATCGACTGCTCACATATTCCCACACACCGGCACACACCGTCCCGACACGTAACCGACTGCTCACATATTCCCACACACAGGCACACAAGGTCCCGACACGTAACCGACTGCTCACATATTCCCACACACAGGTACACACCGACCTGACACGTAACCGACTGCTCACATATTCCCACACACAGGCACACACCGTCCCGACACGTAACCGACTGCTCACATATTCCCACACACAGGCACACACCGTCCCGACACGTAACCGACAGCTCACATATTCCCACACACAGGCACACACTGCCCCGACACGTAACCGACTGCTCACATATTCCCACACACCGGCACACACCGTCCCGACACGTAACCAACTACTCACTTATTCCCACACACCGGCACACACTGTCCCGACACTTAACCGACTGCTCACATATTCCCACACACCGGCACACATCGTCCTGACACGTAACCGACTGCTCACATATTCCCACACACAGGCACACACCGTCACGACACGTAACCGACAGCTCACATATTCCCACACACCGGCACACACCATCCCGACACGTAACCGACTGCTCACATATTCCCACACACAGGCACACACGGTCCCGACAAGTAACCGATTTCTCACATATTCCCACATACCGGCACACACCGTCCTGACACGTAACCGACTGCTCACATATTCCCACAGACAGGCACACACCATCTCGACACGTAACCGACTGCTCACATATTCCCACACACCGGCACACACCGTCCCGACACATAACCGACTGCTCACATATTCCCACACACCGGCACACATCGTCCTGACACGTAACCGACTGCTCACATATTCCCACACACAGGCACACACCGTCACGACACGTAACCGACAGCTCACATATTCCCACACACAGGCACACACCGTCACGACACGTAACCGACAGCTCACATATTCCCACACACCAGCACACACCATTACGGCACGTGACCGACTGCTCACATATTCCCACACACAGGCACAAACGGTCCCGACACGTAACCGATTGTTCACATATTCCCACACACCGGCACACACCGTCCTGACACGTAACCGACTGCTCACATATTCCCACAGACAGGCACACACCATCTCGACACGTAACCGACTGCTCACATATTCCCACACACCGGCACACACCGCCCCGACACATAACCGACTGCTCACATATTCCCACACACCGGCACACACCATCCCGACACGTAACCGACTGCTCACATATTCCCACACAGGCACACACCGTCCCGGCACGTAACCGACTGCTCACATATTGCCACACACCGTCCCGACACATAACCGACTGCTCACATGTTCCCACACACCGGCACACACCATCCTGACACGTAACCGACTGCTCACATATTCCCACACACAGGCACACACCGTCCCGGCACGTAACCGACTGCTCACATATTCCCACACACCGTCCCGACACGTAACTGACTGCTCACATATTCCCACACACCGGCACACACCGTCCCCACAAGAAACCGACTGCTCACATATTCCCACACACAGGCACAAAAGGTCCCGAAACGTAACCGACTGCTCACATATTCCCACACACTGGCACACACCGTCCCGACACGTAACTGACTGCTCACATGTTCCCACACACATGCCCACACCGTCCCGACACGTAACCGACTGCTCACATATTCCCACACACAAGCACACACCGTCCCGAAATGTAACCGACTGCTCAGATATTCCCACACACAGGCACACACCGTCCCGACACATAACCGACTGCTCACATATTCCCACACACAGCAACACAACGTCCCGACACGTAACCGACTGCTCACATATTCCCACACACAGGCACACACCGTCCCGACACGTAACCGACTGCTCATATATTCCCACACACAGGCACACACCATCCCAACACATAACCGACTGCTCACATATTCCCACACCCAGGCACACACCGTCCCGACACGTAACTGACTGCTCATATATTCCCACACACCGTCCCGTCACATAACTGACTGCTCACATATTCCCACACACCGGAACACACCGTCCCGACACTTAACCGGCTGCTCACATATTCCCACACACAGGCACACACAGTCCCGACACGTAACCGACTGCTCACATATTCCCACACACATGCCCACACCGTCCCGACACGTAACCGACTGCTCACATATTCCGACACACAGGCACACAAGGTCCAGACACGTAACCGACTGCTCGCATATTCCCACACACAGGCACACACCGTCCCGACACGTAACTGACTGCTCACATATTCCCAAACACACTGGCACACACCGTCCCGACATGTAACTGACTGCTCACATATTCCCCCACACAGGCACACACAGTCCCGACACGTAACCGACTGCTCACATATTCCCACACACCGGCACACACCATCCCGACACGTAATGGACTGCTCACATATTCCCACACACAAGCACACATCGTCCCGACACTTAACCGACTGCTCACATATTCCCACACACAGGCACACACCGTCCCGACACGTAACCGACTGCTCACATATTCCCACACACAGGCACACAAGGTCCCGACACGTAACCGACTGCTCACATATTCCCACACACAGCCACACACCGTCCCGACCCGCAACCGACTGCTCACATATTCCCACACACAGGCACACACCGTCCTGACACGTAACCGACTGCTCACATATTCCCACACACCGGCACACACCGTCCCGACACGTAACCGACTGCTCACTTATTCCCACACACCGGCACAAACCGTCACGACACGTAACCGACTGCTCACATATTCCCACACACTGGCACACATCGTCCTGACACGTAACCGACTGCTCACATATTCCCACACACAGGCACACACCGTCCCGACACGTAACCGACAGCTCACTTATTCCCGCACACCGGCACACACCATCCCGACACGTAACCGACTGCTCACATATTCCCACATACCGGCACACAACATCCCGACACGTAACCGACTCCTCACATATTCCCACACACAGGCACACACCGTCCCGACACGTAACCGACTGCTCACATATTACCACACACAGGCACACACCATCCCGACACGTAACCGACTGCTCACATATTCCCACACACAGGCACACCGTCTCGGCACGTAACCGACTGCTCACATATTCCCACACA
Organism: Schistocerca americana; assembly: GCF_021461395.2. Taxonomy (NCBI): domain Eukaryota; kingdom Metazoa; phylum Arthropoda; class Insecta; order Orthoptera; family Acrididae; genus Schistocerca; species Schistocerca americana. The sequence goes on along the minus strand of NC_060129.1, from coordinate 205,606,594 downwards.
CCATCCCGACACGTAACTGACTGCTCACATATTCCCACACACCGGCACACACCGTCCCGACACGTAACCGACTGCTCACATATCCCCAAACACAGGCACACAAGGTCCCGACACGTAAACGACTGCTCACATATTCCCACACACAGGCACACACCGTCCCGACACATAACCGACAGCTCACATATTCCCACACACTGGCACACACCGTCCCGACATGTAACCGACTCCTCACATATTCACACACACACAGGCACACACCGTCCCGACATGTAACCGACTGCTCACATATTCCCACACACAGGCACACACCGTCCCGACACGTAACCGACTGCTCACATATTCCCACACACAGGCACACACCATCCCGACACGTAACCGCCTGCTCACATATTCCCACACACCGTCGGGACACGTAACTGACTGCTCACATATTCCCACACACCGGCACACACCGTCCCGACACGTAACCGACTGCTCACATATTATCACACACAGGCACACACCATCCCGTCACGTAACCGACTGCTCACATATTCCCACACACAGGCACACACCGTTCCGACACGTAACTGACTGCTCACATATTCCCACATACTGGCACACACCGTCCCGACACGTAACCGACTGGTCACATATTCCCACACACAGGCACACAAGGTCCTGACATATAACCGACTGCTCACATATTCCCACACCCAGGCACACACCGTCCCGACACGTAACCGACTGGTCACATATCCCCACACACCAGCACACACCGGCCTGACATGTAACCGACTGCAAACATATTCCCACAAACCGGCACACACAATCCCGACACGTAACTGACTGCTCACATATTCCCACACACTGATACACACCGTCCGGACACGTAAATGACTGCTCACATATTCCCACACAGAGGCAGACACCGTCCCGACACGTAACCGTATGCTGACATATTCCCACACACTGGCACACACCGTCCCAACATGTAACCGACTGCTCACATATTCCCACACACAGGCACACACCGTCCCGACATGTAACCGACTGCTCACATATTCCCACACACAGGAACACACCGTCCCGACACGTAACCGACTGCTCACATATTCCCACACAGAGGCACACACCAGCCCGACACGTAACCGACAGTTCACATATTCCCACACACCGTCCCGACATGGAACTGAGTGCTCACATAAACCCACACACCGGCACACACCGTCCCGACACGTAACCGACTGCTCACATATTCCCACACACAGGCACACAAGGTCCCGACACGTAACCGATTGCTCACATATTCCCACACACAGGCACACACTGTCCCGACACGTAACTGACTGCTGACATATTCCCACACACAGGCACACACCGTCCCGACACGTAACCGACTGCTCACATATTCCCACACACAGGCCCACACCGTCCCGACACGTAAGCGACTGCTCACATATTCCCACACACAAGCACACACCGTCCCGACATGTAACCGACTGCTCAGATATTCCCACACACAGGCACACACCGTGTCGACACATAACCGACTGCTCACATATTCCCACACACAGGAACACAACGTCCCGACACGTAACCGACTGCTCACATATTCCCACACACAGGCACACACCGTCCCGACATGTTACTGACTGCTCAAATATTGCCACACACTGGCACACACTGTCCCGACACGTAACCGACTGCTCACATATTACCACACACAGGCACACATCATACCGACACGTAAACAATTTCTCACATATTCCCACACGCAGGCACACACCATCCCGATATGTAACCAACTGCTCACATATTCCCACACACCGTCCCGTCACGTAACTGACTGCTCACATATTCCCACACACCGGAACACACCGTCACGACACGTAACCGACTGCTCACATATTCCCACACACAGGCACACAAGGTCCCGACACGTAACCGACTGCTTGCATGCTCCCACACACAGGCACACACCGTCCCTACACGTAACTGACTGCTCACATATTCCCAAACACACTGGCACACACTTTCCTGACACGTAACCGACTGCTCACATATTGCCACACACAGGCACACACCCTCACGACACGTAACCGACTGCTCACATATTCCCACACACATGCACACACCGTCCCGACGCGTAACCGAATGCTCACGTATTCCCAGACACAGGCACACACCGTCCCGACATGTAACCGACTGCTCACATATTCCCACACACAAGCACACACCGTCCCGACACGTAACTGACTGCTCACATAATCCCACACACAGGCACACACCGTCCCGACACGTAACTGACTGCTCACATATTCCCAAACACACTGGCACACACTTTCTTGACACGTAACCGACTGCTCACATATTGCCACACACAGGCACACACCCTCACGACACGTAACCGACTGCTCACATATTCCCACACACATGCACACACCGTCCCGACGCGTAACCGAATGCTCACGTATTCCCACACACAGGCACACACCGTCCCGACACATAACCGACTGCTCACATATTCCCACACACCGTCCCGTCACGTAACTGACTGCTCACATATTCCCACACACCGGAACACACCGTCACGACACATGACCGAATGCTCACATATTCCCACACACAGAAACACACCGTCCTGACACGTAACCGACTGCTCACATATTCCCACACACAGGCACACACCGTCCCGACACGTAACCGACTGCTCACATATTCCCACACACAGGCACACAAGGTCCCGACACGTAACCGACTGCTCACATATTCCCACACACAGCCACACACCGTCCCGACCCGCAACCGACTGCTCACATATTCCCACACACAGGCACACACCGTCCTGACACGTAACCGACTGCTCACATATTCCCACACACCGGCACACACCGTCCCGACACGTAACCGACTGCTCACTTATTCCCACACACCGGCACAAACCGTCACGACACGTAACCGACTGCTCACATATTCCCACACACTGGCACACATCGTCCTGACACGTAACCGACTGCTCACATATTCCCACACACAGGCACACACCGTCCCGACACGTAACCGACAGCTCACTTATTCCCGCACACCGGCACACACCATCCCGACACGTAACCGACTGCTCACATATTCCCACATACCGGCACACAACATCCCGACACGTAACCGACTCCTCACATATTCCCACACACAGGCACACACCGTCCCGACACGTAACCGACTGCTCACATATTACCACACACAGGCACACACCATCCCGACACGTAACCGACTGCTCACATATTCCCACACACAGGCACACCGTCTCGGCACGTAACCGACTGCTCACATATTCCCACACACCATCCCGACACGTAACTGACTGCTCACATATTCCCACACACCGGCACACACCGTCCCGACACGTAACCGACTGCTCACATATCCCCAAACACAGGCACACAAGGTCCCGACACGTAAACGACTGCTCACATATTCCCACACACAGGCACACACCGTCCCGACACATAACCGACAGCTCACATATTCCCACACACTGGCACACACCGTCCCGACATGTAACCGACTCCTCACATATTCACACACACACAGGCACACACCGTCCCGACATGTAACCGACTGCTCACATATTCCCACACACAGGCACACACCGTCCCGACACGTAACCGACTGCTCACATATTCCCACACACAGGCACACACCATCCCGACACGTAACCGACTGCTCACATATTCCCACACACCGTCGGGACACGTAACTGACTGCTCACATATTCCCGCACACCGGCACACACCGTCCCGACACGTAACCGACTGCTCACATATTATCACACACAGGCACACACCATCCCGACACGTAACCGACTGCTCACATATACCCACACACAGGCACACACCGTTCCGACACGTAACTGACTGCTCACATATTCCCACATACTGGCACACACCGTCCCGACACGTAACCGACTGCTCACATATTCCCACACACAGGCACACACCGTCCCGACACGTAACCGACTGCTGACATATTCTTACACACAGGCACATACCGTCCCGACACGTAACCGACTGCTCACATATTCCCACACGCAGGCACACACCGTCCCAACATGTAACCGAAATCTCACATATTCCCACACACAGGAACACACCGTCCCGACACGTAACCGACTGCTCACATATTCCCACATACAGGCACGCACCGTCCCGACATGTAACCGACTGCTCACATATTCCCACACACAGGCACACACCGTCCCGACAAGTAACCGACTGCTCACATATTCCCACACCCAGGCACACACCGTCCCGACACGTAACCGACTGGTCACATATTCCCACACACAGGCACACAAGGTCCTGACATATAACCGACTGCTCACATATTCCAACACACAGGCACACACCGTCCTGACATGTATCTGACTGCTCACATATTCCCAAACACACTGGCACACACCGTTCCGACACGTAACCGACTGCTCACATATTCCCACACACAGGCACACACCGTCCCGACACGTAACCGACTGCTCACATATTCCCACACACATGCACACACCATCCCGACAGGTAACCGACTGCTCATATATTCCCACACACAGGCACACACCGTCCCCACACGTAACCGACTCCTCACATATTCCCACACACAGGCACACACCGTCCAGACACATAGCCGACTGCTCACATATTCCCACACACAGGAACACACCGTCCCGACACGTAACTGACTGCTCACATATTCCCACACACAGGCACACACCGTCCTGACACGTAACCGACAGCTCACATATTCCCACACACAGGCACACACCGTCCCGACACGTAACCGACTGCCCACATATTCCCACCCACAGGCACATACCGTACCGACACGTAACCAACTGCTCACATATTCCCACACACCGGCACACACCGTCCCGACACATAACCGACTGCTCACATATTCCCACACACCGGCACACACCATCCCGACACGTAACCGACTGCTCACATATTCCCACACACCAGCACACACCGGCCCGACATGTAACCGACTGCAAACATATTCCCACAAACCGGCACACACAATCCCGACACGTAACCGACTGCTCACATATTCCCACACACCGGCATACACCGTTCCGACACGTAACCGAGTGCTCACGTAGTCCCACACACAAGCACACACCGTCTCGGCACGTAACCGACTGCTCACATATTCCCACACACCGTCCCGACACGTAACTGACTGCTCACATATTCCCACACACCGGCACACACTGTCCCGACACGTAACCGACTGTTCACATGTTCCCAAACACAGGCACACAAGGTCCCGACACGTAACCGACTGCTCACATATTCCCACACACAGGCACACACCGACCCAACACGTAACCGACAGCTCACATATTCCCACACACTGACACACACCGTCCCCACACGTAACCGACTGCTCACATATTCCCACACACAGGCACACACCGTCCCGACACGTAACCGACTGCTCACATATTCCCACACACCGTCCCGACACGTAACTAACTGCTCACATATCCCCACACACCGGCACACACCGTCCCGACACGTAACCGACTGCTCACATATTTCCACACACAGGCACACAATGTCCCGACACGTAACCGACTGCTCACATCTTCCCAGACACAGGGTCACACCGTCCCGACACGTAACTGACTGCTCACATATTCCCACACACTGATACACACCGTCCGGACACGTAAGTGACTGCTCACATATTCCCACACAGAGGCAGACACCGTCCCGACACGTAACCGTATGCTGACATATTCCCACACACTGGCACACACCGTCCCAACATGTAACCGACTGCTCACATATTCCCACACACAGGCACACACCGTCCCGACACGTAACCGACTGCTCACATATTCCCACACACAGGAACACACCGTCCCGACACGTAACCGACTGCTCACATATTCCCACACAGAGGCACACACCAGCCCGACACGTAACCGACAGTTCACATATTCCCACACACCGTCCCGACATGTAACTGAGTGCTCACATAAACCCACACACCGGCACACACCGTCCCGACACGTAACCGACTGCTCACATATTCCCACACACAGGCACACAAGGTCCCGACACGTAACCGATTGCTCACATATTCCCACACACAGGCACACACTGTCCCGACACGTAACTGACTGCTGACATATTCCCACACACAGGCACACACCGTCCCGACACGTAACCGACTGCTCACATATTCCCACACACAGGCCCACACCGTCCCGACACGTAAGCGACTGCTCACATATTCCCACACACAAGCACACACCGTCCCGACATGTAACCGACTGCTCAGATATTCCCACACACAGGCACACACCGTGTCGACACATAACCGACTGCTCACATATTCCCACACACAGGAACACAACGTCCCGACACGTAACCGACTGCTCACATATTCCCACACACAGGCACACACCGTCCCGACATGTTACTGACTGCTCAAATATTGCCACACACTGGCACACACTGTCCCGACACGTAACCGACTGCTCACATATTACCACACACAGGCACACATCATACCGACACGTAAACAATTTCTCACATATTCCCACACGCAGGCACACACCATCCCGATACGTAACCAACTGCTCACATATTCCCACACACCGTCCCGTCACGTAACTGACTGCTCACATATTCCCACACACCGGAACACACCGTCACGACACGTAACCGACTGCTCACATATTCCCACACACAGCCACACAAGGTCCCGACACGTAACCGACTGCTTGCATGCTCCCACACACAGGCACACACCATCCCTACACGTAACTGACTGTTCACATATTCCCAAACACACTGGCACACACTTTCCTGACACGTAACCGACTGCTCCCATATTGCCACACACAGGCACACACCCTCACGACACGTAACCGACTGCTCACATATTCCCACACACATGCACACACCGTCCCGACGCGTAACCGAATGCTCACGTATTCCAAGACACAGGCACACACCGTCCCGACATGTAACCGACTGCTCACATATTCCCACACACAAGCACACACCGTCCCGACACGTAACTGACTGCTCACATAATCCCACACACAGGCACACACCGTCCCGACACGTAACTGACTGCTCACATATTCCCAAACACACTGGCACACACTTTCTTGACACGTAACCGACTGCTCACATATTGCCACACACAGGCACACACCCTCACGACACGTAACCGACTGCTCACATATTCCCACACACATGCACACACCGTCCCGACGCGTAACCGAATGCTCACGTATTCCCACACACAGGCACACACCGTCCTGACACATAACCGACTGCTCACATATTCCCACACACCGTCCCGTCACGTAACTGACTGCTCACATATTCCCACACACCGGAACACACCGTCACGACACATGACCGAATGCTCACATATTCCCACACACAGAAACACACCGTCCCGACACGTAACCGACTGCTCACATATTCCCACACACAGGCACACACCGTCCCGACATGTAACCGACTGCTCACTTATTCCCACACACAGGCACACACCTTCCTGACACGTAACCGACTGCTCACATATTCCCACACACCGGCACACACCGTCCCGACACATAACCGATTGCTCACATAATCGCACACACCGGCACACACCATCCCGACACGTAACCGACTGCTCACATATTCCCACACACATGCACACACCGTCCCGACGCGTAACCGAATGCTCACGTATTCCCAGACACAGGCACACACCGTCCCGACATGTAACCGACTGCTCACATATTCCCACACACAAGCACACACCGTCCCGACACGTAACTGACTGCTCACATAATCCCACACACAGGCACACACCGTCCCGACACGTAACTGACTGCTCACATATTCCCAAACACACTGGCACACACTTTCTTGACACGTAACCGACTGCTCACATATTGCCACACACAGGCACACACCCTCACGACACGTAACCGACTGCTCACATATTCCCACACACGGGCACTCATCGTCCCGACACGTAACCAACGGTTCACATATTCCCACACACAGGCACACACCATCCCGACACGTAACCAACTGCTCACATATTCCCACACACAGCCGCACACCGTCCTGACACGTAACCGACAGCCCACATATTCCCACGCACTGGTACACACCGTCCCGACACATAACCGACTGCTCACATATTCCCACACACAGGCACACACCGTCCCGCCACGTAACCAACTGCTCACATATTCCCACACACCGGCACACACCGCCCCGACACGTAACAGACTGCTCACATATTCCCACACTCAGGCACACATCGTCCTGACACGTAACCGACTGCTCACATATTCCCACACACCGGCACACATCGTCCCTACACGTAACCGACTGCTCACATATTCCCACACACAGGCACACACTGTCCCGACACGTAACCGACTGCTCACATATTCCCACACACCGGCACACACTGTCCCGACACGTGACCGACTGCTCACATATTCCCACACACAGGCACACACCGTCCCGACACGTAACCGACTGCTCACATATTCCCACACACAGGCACACACCATCCCGACACGTAACCGACTGCTCACATATTCACACACACGGGCTCACACCGTCCCGACACGTAACCGACTGCTCACATATTCCCACAAACCGGCACACACGATCACGATACGTAACCGACTGCTCACATATTCCCACACACAGGCACGCACCGTCCCGACACGTAACCGACTGCCCACATATTCCCACGCACTGGTACACACCGTCCCGACACGTAACCGACTGCTCACATATTCCCACTCACAGGCACACACTGTCCCGACACGTAACCGACTGCTCACATAGTCCCACACACAGGCACACACCGTCCCGACACGTAAACGACTGCTCACATATTCCCACACACAGGCACACACCGTCCCGACACGTAACCCACTGCTCACATATTCCCACACACAGGCACACACCGTCCCGACACGTAACCGACTGCTCACATATTCCCACTCACGGGCACACACCGTCCCGACACGTAACCGACTGCTCACATATTCCCACACACAGGCACACACCGTCACGACACGTAACCGACTGCCCACGTATTCCCACACATCGGCACACACCGTCCCGACATGTAACCGACTGCTCACATATTCCCACACACAGGCACACACCGTCCCGACATGTAACCGACTGCTCACATATTCCCACACACAGGCACACACCATCCCGACACGTAACCTACTGCTCACATATTCCCACACACAGGCACACACCATTCCGACACGTAACCAACTGCTCATATATTCCCACACACTGGCACACACCGTCCCGACACATAACTGACTGCTCACATATTCCCACACACAGGCACATACCGTACCGGCACGTAACCCACTGCTCACATATTCCCACACACAGGCACACATCGTCCCGACACATAACCGACTGCTCACATATTGACACACACAGGAACTCATCGTCCCAACACGTAACCAACTGTTCACATATTCCCACACACAGGCACACAACATCCCGACACGTAACCGACTGCTCACATATTCCCACACACAGGCACACACCGTCCCGGCACGTAACCAACTGCTCACATATTCCCACTCACAGGCACACACTGTCCCGACACTTAACCGACTGCTCACATATTTCGACACACAGGCACACACTTTCCCGACACGTAACCGACTGCTTACATATTCCCACACACGGGCACAAACCGTCCCGACACGTAACCAACTGCTCACATATTCCCACACACCGGCACACACCATCACGATACGTAAGCGACTGCTCACATATTCCCACACACAGGCACACACCGTCCCGACACGTAACCGACTGCCCACATATTCCCACGCACTGGTAAACACCATCCCGACAAGTAACCGACTGTTCACATATTCCCACACACAGGCACACACCGTCCCGACACGTAACCGACTGCTCACATATTCCCACTCACGGGCACACACCGTCCCGACACGTAACCGACTGCTCACATGATCCCACACACAGGCACACACGGTCACGACACGTAACCGACTGCCCACATATTCCCACACATCGGCACACACCATCCCGACACGTAACCGACTGCTCACATATTCCCACACACAGGCACACACCGTCCCGACACGTAACTGACTGCTGACATATTCCCACACACAGGCACACACCGTCCCGACACGTAACCGACTGCTCACATATTCTTACACACAGGCCCACACCGTCCCGACACGTAAGCGACTGCTCACATATTCCCTCACACAAGTACACACCGTCCCGACATGTAACCGACTGCTCAGATATTCCCACAAACAGGCACACACCATCCCGACACGTAACCGACTGCTCACATATTCCCACACACAGGCACACACCGTCCCGACACATAACCGACTGCTCACATATTCCCACACACAGGAACACAACGTCCCGACACGTAACCGAATGCTCACATATTCCCACACACAGGCACACACCGTCCCGACATGTTACTGACTGCTCAAATATTCCCACACACTGGCACACACTGTCCCGACACGTAACCGACTGCTCACATATTCCCACACACAGGCACACATCATCCCGACACGTAACCAACTTCTCACATATTCCCACACCCAGGCACACACCGTGCCGATACGTAACCAACTGCTCACATATTCCCACACACCGTCCCGTCACGTAACTGACTGCTCACATATTCCCACACACATGCACACACCGTCCCGACGCGTAACCGAATGCTCACGTATTCCCACACACAGGCACACACCGTCCCGACACGTAACTGACTGCTCACATATTCCCAAAAACACTGGCACACACTGTCCTGACACGTAACCGACTGCTCACATATTGCCACACACAGGCACACCACCTCACGACACGTAACCGACTGCTCACATATTCCCACACACATGCACACACCGTCCCGACGCGTAACCGAATGCTCACGTATTCCCACACACAGGCACACACCGTCCCGACATGTAACCGACTGCTCACATATTCCATCACACAAGAACACACCGTCCCGACAGGTAACTGACTGCTCACATATTCCCACACACAGGCACACACCGTCCCGACACATAACCGACCGCTCACATATTCCCACACACCATCCCGTCACGTAACTGACTGCTCACAAATTCCCACACACCGGAACACACCGTCACGACACATAACCGACTGCTCACATATTCCCACACACAGGCACACACCGTCCCGACACGTAACCGACTGATCACTTATTCCCACACACAGGCACAAACCTTCCTGACACGTAACCGACTGCTCACATATTCCCACACACCGGCACACACCGTCCCGGCACATAACCGATTGCTCACATAATTGCACACACCGGCACACACCATCCCGACACGTAACCGACTGCTCACATATTCCCACACACCGGCACACACCGTCCCGACACGTAACCGACTGCTCACATATTCCCACACACAGGCACACACCGTCCCGACACGTAACCGACTGCTCACATATTCCCACACACCGGCACACATCGTCCCTACACGTAACCGACTGCTCACATATTCCCACACACAGGCACACACTGTCCCGACACATAACCGACTGCTCACATATTCCCACACAGAGGCACACACCGTCCCGACACGTAACCAACTGCTCACATATTCCTACACACCGGCACACACCGTCCCGACACGTAACCGACTGCTCACATATTCCCACAGACAGGCACACACCGTCCCGACACGTAACCGACTGCTCACATATTCCCACACACCGGCACACCACGTTCCTACACGTAACCGACTGCTCACATATTCCCACACACAGGCACACACTGTCCCGACACGTAACCGACTGCTCACATATTCCCACACACCGGCACACACTGTCCCGACACGTGACCGACTGCTAACATATTCCCACACACAGGCACACACCGTCCAGACACGTAACCGACTGCTCACATATTCCCACACACAGGCACACACCATCCCGACACGTAACCGACTGGTCACATATTCCCACACACAGGCACACACCGTCCCGACACGTAACCGACTGCTCACATATTCCCACACACAGGCACACACCGTCCCGACACGTAACCGACTGCTCACATATTCCCACCCACTGGCACACACCGTCCCGACACGTAACCGACGGCTCACATATTCCCACACACCTACCCCATCACGTAACGACTGCACACATATTCCCATACACAGGCACACACCGTCCCGACACGTACCCCACTGCACACATATTCCCACACACAGGCACACACAGTCCCGACACGTAACCGACTGCTCACATATTCCCACACACAGGCACACACCGTCCCGGCTCGTAACTGACTGCTCACATATTCCCACTCACAGGCACACACTGTCCGGACACTTAACCGACTGCTCACATATTCCCACACACAGGCAAACACCTTCCCGACATGTAACCGACTGCTCACATATTCCCACACACGGGAACAAACCGTCCCGACACGTAACCAACTGCTCACATATTCCCACAAACCGGCACACACCATCACGATACGTAACCGACTGCTCACATATTCCCACACACAGGCACACACCGTCCCGACACGTACCCGACTGCCCACATATTCCCACGCACTGGTACACACCGTCCCGACACGTAACCGACTGCTCACATATTCCCACTCACAGGCACACACTGTCCCGACACGTAACCGACCGCTCACATAGTCCCACACACAGGCACACACCGTCCCGACACGTAAACCACTGCTCACATATTCCCACACACAGGCACACACCGTCCCGACACGTAACCCACTGCTCACATATTCCCACACACAGGCACACACCGTCCCGACACGTAACCGACTGCTAACATATTCCCACACACGGGCACACACCGTCCCGACACGTAACCGACTGCTCACATATTCCCACACACAGGCACACACCGTCACGACACGTAACCGACTGCCCACGTATTCCCACACATCGGCACACACCGTCCCGACACGTAACCGACTGCTCACATATTCCCACACACAGGCACACACCGTCCCGACATGTAACGGACTGCTCACATATTCCCACACACAGGCACATACCATCCCGACACGTAACCTACTGCTCACATATTCCCACACACAGGCACACACCATCCCGACACGTAACCAACTGCTCATATATTCCCACACACTGGCACACACCGTCCCGACACATAACTGACTGCTCACATATTCCCACACACAGGCACATACCGTACCGGCACGTAACCCACTGCTCAAATATTCCCACACACAGGCACACACCGTCCCGACACATAACCGACTGCTCACATATTGCCACACACAGGAACTCATCGTCCCGACACGTAACCAAATGTTCACATATTCCCACCCACAGGCACACACCATCCCGACACGTAACCGACTGCTCACATATTCACACACACAGACACACACCGTCCCCCCACGTAACCGACTGCTCACATATTCCCACTCACAGGCACACACTGTCCCGACACTTAACCGACTGCTCACATATTCCGACACACAGGATCACACCTTCCCGACACGTAACCGACTGCTCACATATTCCCACACACGGGCACAAACCGTCCCGACACGTAACCAACTGCTCACATATTCCCACACACCAGCACACACCATCACGATATGTAAGCGACTGCTCACATATTCCTACACACAGGCACACACCGTCCCGACAAGTAACCGACTGCCACATATTCCCACGCACTGGTACACACCATCCCGACACGTAACCGACTGTTCACATATTCCCACACACAGGCACACACCGTCCTGACACGTAACCGACTGCTCAAATGGTCCGACACACAGGCACACACCGTCCCGACACGTAACCGACTGCTCACATATTCCCACACACAGGCACACACCGTCCCGACACGTAACCCACTGCTCACATATTCCCACACACAGCCACACACCGTCCTGACACGTAACCGACTGCCACATATTCCCACGCACTGGTACACACCGTCCCGACACATAACCGACTGCTCACATATTCCCACACACAGGCACACACCGTCCCGACACGTAACCCACTGCTCACATATTCCCACACACAGCCACACACCGTCCTGACACGTAACCGACTGCCACATATTCCCACGCACTGGTACACACCGTCCCGACACATAACCGACTGCTCACATATTCCCACACACAGGCACACACCGTCCCGACACGTAACCAACTGCTCACATATTCCCACACACTGGCACACACCGTCCCGACACGTAACCGACTGCTCACATATTCCCACACACAGGCACACATCGTCCCGACACGTAACCGACTGCTCACATATTCCCACACACAAGCACACACCGTCCCGACACATAACCGACTGCTCACATATTCCCACACACCGTCCCGTCACGTAACTGACTGCTCACATATTCCCACACACCGGAACACACCCTCACGACACATAACCGACTGCTCACATATTCCCACACACCGTCCCGTCACGTAACTGACTGCTCACATATTCCCACACACCGGAACACACCGTCGCGACACATAACCGACTGCTCACATATTCCCACACACAGAAATACACCGTCCCGACACATAACTGACTGCTCACATATTCCCAAACACACTGGCACACACTGTCCTGACACGTAACCGACTGCTCACATATTGCCACACACAGGCACACACCCTCACGACACGTAACCGACTGCTCACATATTCCCACACACATGCACACACCGTCCCGACGCGTAACCGAATGCTCACGTATTCCCACACACAGGCACACACCGTCCCGACACGTAACTGACTGCTCACATATTCCCACACACAGGCACACACCGTCCCGACAGATAACCGACTGCTCACATATTCCCACACACCGTCCCGTCACGTAACTGACTGCTCACATATTCCCACACACCGGAACACACCGTCACGACACATAACCGACTGCTCACATATTCCCACACACAGAAACACACCGTCCCGACACGTAACCGACTGCTCACATATTCCCACACACAGGCACACACCGTCCCGACACGTAACCGACTGCTCACTTATTCCCACACACAGGCACACACCTTCCTGACCCGTAACCGACTGCTCACATGTTCCCACACACCGGCACACACCTTCCCGACACATAACCGATTGCTCACATAATCGCACACACCGGCACACACCATTACGACACGTAACCAACTGCTCACATATACCCACACACCGGCACACACCGTCCCGACACGTAACCGACTGCTCACATATTCCCACACACGGGCACACATCGTCCCGACACGTAACCAACGGTTCACATATTCCCACACACAGGCACACATCATCCCGACACGTAACCAACTGCTCACATATTCCCACACACAGCCACACACCGTCCTGACACGTAACCGACTGCCCACATATTCCCACGCACTGGTACACACCGTCCCGACACATAACCGACTGCTCACATATTCCCAGACACAGGCACACACCGTCCCGACACGTAACCAACTGCTCACATATTCCCACACACCGGCACACACCGTCCCGACACGTAACCGACTGCTCACATATTCCCACACACAGGCACACATCGTCCCGACACGAAACCGACTGCTCACATATTCCCACACACCGGCACACATCGTCCCTACACGTAACCGACTGCTCACATATTCCCACACATAGGCACACACTGTCCCGACACGTAACCGACTGCTCACATATTCCCACACACCGGCACACACTGTCCCGACACGTGACCGACAGCTCACATATTCCCACACACAGGCACACACCGTCCCGACACGTAACCGACTGCTCACATATTCCCACACACAGGCACACACCGTCCCGACACGTAACCGACTGCTCACATATTCCCACACACAGGCACACACCGTCCCGACACGTAACCGACTGCTCACATATTCCCACCCACTGGCACACACCCTCCCGACACGTAACCGACGGCTCACATATTCCCACACACCTACCCCATCACGTAACCGACAGCACACATATTCCCATACACAGGCACACACCGTCCCGACACGTAACCCACTGCACACATATTCCCACACACAGGCACACACCATCCCGAAACGTAACCGACTGCTCACATATTCCCACACACAGGCACACATCATCCCGACACGTAACCAACTGCTCACATATTCCCACACACAGGCACACACCATCCCGACACATAACCAACTGCTCATATATTCCCACACACTGGCACACACCGTCCCGACACATAAATGACTGCTCACATATTCCCACACACAGGCACACACCGTCCCGACACGTAACCCACTGCTCACATATTCCCACACACAGGCACACACCGTCCCGACACGTAACCGACTGCTCACATATTGCTACACACAGGCACTCATCGTCCCGACACGAAACCAACTGTTCATATATTCCCACACACAGGCACACACCATCCCTACACGTAACCGACTGCTCACATATTCCCACACACAGGCACACACCGTCCCGGCTCATAACTGACTGCTCACATATTCCCACTCACAGGCACACACTGTCCCGACACTTAATCGACTGCTCACATATTCCCACACACAGGCACACACCTTCCCGACATGTAACCGACTGCTCACATATTCCCACACATGGGCACAAACCGTCCCGACACGTAACCAACTGCTCACATATTCACACAAACCGGCACACACCATCACGATACGTAACCGACTGCTCACATATTCCCACACACAGGCACACACCGTCCCGACACGTAACCGACTGCCCACATATTCCCACGCACTGGTACACACCGTCCCGACACGTGACCGACTGCTCACATATTCCCACACACAGGCACACACCGTCCCGACACGTAACCGACTGCTCACATATTCCCACACACAGGCACACACCGTCCCGACACGTAACCGACTGCTCACATATTCCCACACGCAGGCACACACCGTCCCGACACGTAACCGACTGCTCACATATTCCCACCCACTGGCACACACCGTCCCGACACGTAACCGACGGCTCCCATATTCCCACACACCTATACCATCACGTAACCGACTGCACACATATTCCCATACACAGGCACACACCGTCCCGACACGTAACCCACTGCACACATATTCCCACACACAGGCACACACCGTCCCGAAACGTAACCGACTGCTCACATATTCCCACACACAGGCACACATCATCCCGACACGTAACCAACTGCCCACATATTCCCACACACAGACACACACCATCCCGACACTTAACCAACTGCTCATATATTCCCACACACTGGCACACACCGTCCCGACACATAAATGACTGCTCACATATTCCCACACACAGGCACACACCGTCCCGACACGTAAACCACTGCTCACATATTCCCACACACAGGCACACACCGTCCCGACACGTAACCGACTGCTCACATATTGCTACACACAGGCACTCATCGTCCCGACACGAAACCAACTGTTCATATATTCCCACACACAGGCACACACCATCCCGACACGTAACCGACTGCTCACATATTCCCACACACAGGCACACACCGTCCCGGCTCATTACTGACTGCTCACATATTCCCACTCACAGGCACACACTGTCCCGACACTTAACCGACTGCTCACATATTCCCACACACAGGCACACACGTTCCCGACATGTAACCGACTGCTCACATATTCCCACACACGGGCACAAACCGCCCCGACACGTAACCAACTGCTCACATATTCCCACAAACCGGCACACACCATCACGATACGTAACCGACTGCTCACATATTCCCACACACAGGCACACACCGCCCCGACACGTAACCGACTGCCCACATATTCCCACGCACTGGTACACACCGTCCCGACACGTAACAGACTGCTCACATATTCCCACACACAGACACACACCGTCCCGATACGTAACCGACTGCTCACATATTCCCACACACAGGCACACACCGTCACGACACGTAACCGACTGCCCACGTATTCCCACACATCGGCACACACCGTCCCGACACGTAACCGACTGCTCACATATTCCCACACACAGGCACACACCGTCCCGACATGTAACCGACTGCTCACATATTCCCACACACAGGCACACACCATTCCGACACGTAACCTACTGCTCACATATTCCCACACACAGGCACACACCGTCCCGACACGTAACCGACTGCCCACATATTCCCACGCACTGGTACACACCATCCCGACACGTAACCGACTGTTCACATATTCCCACACACAGGCACACACCGTCCCGACATGTAATCGACTGCTCACATGGTCCGACACACAGGCACACACCGTCCCGACACGTAACCGACTGCTCACATATTCCCACACACAGGCACACACCGTCCCGACACGTAACCCACTGCTCACATATTCCCACACACAGGCACACACCGTCCCGACATGTAACCGACTGCTCACATATTCCCACTCACGGGCACACACCGTCCCGACACGTAACCGACTGCTCACATATTCCCACACACAGGCACACACCGTCCCGACACGTAACCGACTGCTCACATATTCCCACACACAGGCACACACCGTCCCGACACGTAACCGACTGCTCACATATTCTTACACACAGGCCCACACCGTCCCGACACGTAAGCGACTGCTCACATATTCCCACACACAAGCACACACCGTCCCGACATGTAACCGACTGCTCAGATATTCCCACACACAGGCACACACCGTCCCGACACATAACCGACTGCTCACATATTCCCACACACAGGAACACAACGTCCCGACACGTAACCGACTGCTCACATATTCCCACACACAGGCACACACCGTCCCGACATGTTACTGACTGCTCAAATATTCCCACACACTGGCACACACAGTCCCGACACGTAACCGACTGCTCACATATTCCCACACACAGGCACACATCATCCCGACACGTAACCAACTTCTCACATATTCCCACACCCAGGCACACACCGTCCCGATACGTAACCAACTGCTCACATATTCCCACACACCGTCCCGTCACGTAACTGACTGCTCACATATTTCCACACACCGGAACACACCGTCACGACACCTAACCGACTGCTCACATATTCCCAAACACACTGGCACACACTGTCCTGACACGTAACCGACTGCTCACATATTGCCACACACAGGCACACAACCTCACGACACGTAACCGACTGCTCACATATTCCCACACACATGCACACACCGTCCCGACGCGTAACCGAATGCTCACGTATTCCCACACACAGGCACACACCGTCCCGACATGTAACCGACTGCTCACATATTCCCACACACAAGCACACACCGTCCCGACACGTAACTGTCTGCTCACATATTCCCACACACAGGCACACACCGTCCCGACACATAACCGACTGCTCACATATTCCCACACACCGTCCCGTCACGTAACTGACTGCTCACATATTCCCACACACCGGAACACACCGTCACGACACATAACCGACTGCTCACATATTCCCACACACAGAAACACACCGTCCCGACACGTAACCGACTGCTCACATATTCCCACACACAGGCACACACCGTCCCGACACGTAACCGACTGCTCACTTATTCCTACACACAGGCACACACCTTCCTGACACGTAACCAACTGCTCACATATTCCCACACACCGGCACACACCGTCCCGACACATAACCGATTGCTCACATAATCGCACACACCGGCACACACCATCCCGACACGTAACCGACTGCTCACATATTCCCACACACCGGCACACACCGTCCCGACACGTAACCGACTGCTCACATATTCCCACACACGGGCACACATCGTCCCGACACGTAACCAACGGTTCACATATTCCCACACACAGGCACACACCATCCCGACACGTAACCAACTGCTCACATATTCCCACACACAGGCACACACAGTCCTGACACGTAACCGACTGCCCAAATATTCCCACACACTGGTACACACCGTCCCGACACATAACCGACTGCTCACATATTCCCACACAGAGGCACACACCGTCCCGACACGTAACCAACTGCTCACATATTCCCACACACCGGCACACACCGTCCCGACACGTAACCGACTGCTCACATATTCCCACACACAGGCACACACCATCCCGACACGTAACCGACTGCTCACATATTCCCACACACCGGCACACATCGTCATTACACGTAACCGACTGCTCACATATTCCCACACACAGGCACACACTGTCCCGACACGTAACCGACTGCTCACATATTCCCACACACTGGCACACACTGTCCCGACACGTGACCGACTGCTCACATATTCCCACACACAGGCACACACCGTCCCGACACGTCACCGACTGCTCACATATTCCCACACACAGGCACACACTATCCCGACTCGTAACCGACTGCTCACATATTCCCACACACAGGCACACACCGTCCCGACACGTAACCGACTGCTCACATATTCCCGCACACAGGCACACACCGTCCCGACACGTAACCGACTGCTCACATATTCCCACCCACTGGCACACACCGTCCCGACACGTAACCGACGGCTCACATATTCCCACACACCTACCCCATCACGTAACCGACTGCACACATATTCCCATACACAGGCACACACCGTCCCGACACGTAACCCACTGCACACATATTCCCACACACAGGCACACACCATCCCGACACGTAACCGACTGCTCACATATTCCCACACACAGGCACACACCATCCCGACACGTAACCGACTGCTCACTTATTCCCACACACAGGCACACACCGTCCCGACACGTAACCGACTGCTCACATATTCCCACACACAGGCACACACCGTCCCGACACATAACCGACTGCTCACATATTCCCACACACAGGAACACAACGTCCCGACACGTAACCGACTGCTCACATTTTCCCACACACAGGCACACACCGTCCCGACATGTTACTGACTGCTCAAATATTCCCACACACTGGCACACACTGTCCCGACACGTAACTGTCTGCTCTCATATTCCCACACACAGGCACACATCATCCCGACACGTAACCAACTTCTCACATATTCCCACACCCAGGCACACACCGTCCCGATACGTAACATACTGCTCACATATTCCCACACACCGTCCCGTCACGTAACTGACTGCTCACTTATTCCCACACACAGGCACACACCGTCCCGACACGTAACCGACTGCTCACTTATTCCCACCCACTGGCACACACCGTCCCGACACGTAACCGACGGCTCACATATTCCCACACACCTACCCCATCACGTAACCGACTGCACACATATTCCCATACACAGGCACACACCGTCCCGACACGCAACCGACTGCTCACATATTCCCACCCACTGGCACACACCGTCCCGACACGTAACCGACGGCTCACATATTCCCACACACCTACCCCATCACGTAACCGACTGCACACATATTCCCATACACAGGCACACACCGTCCCGACACGTAACCCACTGCACACATATTTCCACACACAGGCACACACCGTCCCGACACGTAACCGACTGCTTACATATTCCCACACACAGGCACACACCGTCCCGGCTCGTAACTGGCTGCTCACATATTCCCACTCTCAGGCAAACACTGTCCCGACACTTAACCGACTGGTCACATATTCCCACACACAGGCACACACCGTCACGAAACGTAACCGACTGCCCACATATTCCCACACATCGTCACACACCGTCCCGACACGTAACCGACTGCTCACATATTCCCACACACAGGCACACACCGTCCCGACACGTAACTGACTGCTGACATATTCCCACACACAGGCACACACCGTCCCGACACGTTACCGACTGCTCACATATTCTTACACACAGGCCCACACCGTCCCGTCACGTAAACGACTGCTCACATATTCCCACACACAAGCACACACCGTCCCGACATGTAACAGACTGCTCAGATATTCCCACACACAGGCACACACCGTCCCGACACATAACCGACTGCTCACATATTCCCACACACAGGAACACAACGTCCCGACACGTAACCGACTGCTCACATATTCCCACACACAGGCACACACCGTGCCGACATGTTACTGACTGCTCAAATATTCCCACACACTGGCACACACTGTCCCGACACGTAACCGACTGCTCACATATTCCCACACACAGGCACACATCATCCCGACACGTAACCAACTTCTCACATATTCCCACACCCAGGCACACACCGTCCCGATATGTGACCAACTGCTCACATATTCCCACACACCGTCCCGTCACGTAACCGACTGCTCACATATTCCCACACACCGGAACACACCGTCACGACACGTAACCGACTGCTCACATATTCCCACACACAGGCACACAAGGTCCCGACACGTAACCGACTGCTCGCATGCTCCCACACACAGGCACACACCGTCCCGACACGTAACTGACTGCTCACATATTCCCAAACACACTGGCACACACTGTCCTGACACGTAACCGACTGCTCACATATTGCCACACACAGGCACACAACCTCACGACACGTAACCGACTGCTCACATATTCCCACACACATGCACACACCGTCCCGACGCGTAACCGAATGCTCACGTATTCCCACACACAGGCACAAACCGTCCCGACATGTAACCGACTGCTCACATATTCTCACACACAAGGACACACCGTCCCGACACGTAACTGACTGCTCACATATTCCCACACACAGGCACACACCGTCCCGACACATAACCGACTGCTCACATATTCCCACACACCGTCCCGTCACGTAACTGACTGCTCACATATTCCCACACACCGGAACACACCGTCACGACGCATAACCGACTGCTCACATATTCCCACACACAGAAATACACCGTCCCGACACGTAACCGACTGCTCACATATTCCCACACACAGGCACACACCGTCCCGACACGTAACCGACTGATCACTTATTCCCACACACAGGCACACACCTTCCTGACACGTAACCGACTGCTCACATATTCCCACACACCGGCACACACCGTCCCGACACATAACCATTGCTCACATAATCGCACACACCGGCACACACCATCCCGACACGTAACCGACTGCTCACATATTCCCACACACCGGCACACACCGTCCCGACACGTAACCGACTGCTCACATATTCCCACACACGGGCACACATCGTCCCGACACGTAACCAACGGTTCACATATTCCCACACACAGGCACACATCATCCTGACACGTAACCAACTGCCCACATATTCCCACACACAGGCACACACCGTCCTGACACGTAACCGACTGCCCACATATTCCCACGCACTGGTACACAGCGTCCCGACACATAACCGACTGCTCACATATTCCCACACAGAGGCACACACCGTCCCGACACGTAACCAACTGCTCACATATTCCCACACACCGGCACACACCGTCCCGACACGTAACCGACTGCTCACATATTCCCACACACAGGCACACACCGTCCAGACACGTAACCTACTGCTCACATATTCGCACACACCGGCACACATCGTCCCTACACGTAACCGACTGCTCACATATTCCCACACACAGGCACACACTGTCCCGACACGTAACCGACTGCTCACATATTCCCACACACCGGCACACACTGTCCCGACACGTGACCGACTGCTCACATATTCCCACACACAGACACACAGCGTTCCGACACGTAACCGACTGCTCACATATTCCCACACACATGCACACACTGTCCCGACACGTAACCGACTGCTCACATATTCCCACACACAGGCACACACCATCCCGACACGTAACCGACTGCTCAGATATTCCCACCCACTGGCACATACCGTCCCGACACGTAACCGACGGCTCACATATTCCCACACACCTACCCCATCACGTAACCGACTGCACACATATTCCCATACACAGGCACACACCGTCCCGACACGTAACCCACTGCACACATATTCCTACACACAGGCACACACCGTCCCGACACGTAACCGACTGCTCACATATTCCCACACACAGGCACACACCGTCCCGGCTCGTAACTGACTGCTCACATATTCCCACTCACAGGCACACACTGTCCCGACACTTAACCGACTGCTCACATATTCCCACACACAGGCACACACCTTCCCGACATGTAACCCACTGCTCACATATTCCCACACATGGGCACAAACCGTCCCGACACGTAACCAACTGCTCACATATTCCCACAAACCGGCACACACCATCACGATACGTAACCGACTGCTCACATATTCCCACACACAGGCACACACCGTCCCGACACGTAACCGACTGCCCACATATTCCCACGCACTGGTACACACCGTCCCGACACGTAACCGACTGCTCACATATTCCCACTCACAGGCACACACTGTCCCGACACGTAACCGACTGCTCACATAGTCCCACACACAGGCACACACCGTCCCGACACGTAAACCACTGCTCACATATTCCCGCACACAGACACACACCGTCCCGACACGTAACCCACTGCTCACATATTCCCACACACAGGCACACACCGTCCCGACACGTAACCGACTGCTCACATATTCCCACACACGGGCACACACCGTCCCGACACGTAACCGACAGTTCACATATTCCCACACACAGGCACACACCGTCACGACACGTAACCGACTGCCCACGTAATCCCACACATCGGCACACACTGCCCGACACGTAACCGACTGCTCACATATTCCCACACACGGGCACAAACCGTCCAGACATGTAACCAACTGCTCACATATTCCCACACACCGGCACACACCATCACGATACGTAAGCGACTGCTCACATATTCCCACACACAGGCACACACCGTCGCGACACGTAACCGACTGCCCACATATTCCCACGCACTGGTACACACCATCCCGACACGTAACCGACTGTTCACATATTCCCACACACAGGCACACTCCGTCCCGACATGTAACCGACTGCTCACATGGTCCGACACACAGGCACACGCCGTCCCGACACGTAACCGACTGCTCACATATTCCCACACACAGGCACACACCGTCCTGACACGTAACCCACTGCTCACATATTCCCACACACTGGCACACACCGTCCCGACACGTAACCGACTGCTCACATATTCCCACTCACGGGCACACACCGTCCCGACACATAACCGACTGCTCACATATTCCCACACACAGGCACACACCGTCACGACACGTAACCGACTGCCCACATATTCCCACACATCGGCACACACCGTCCCGACACGTAACCGACTGCTCACATACTCCCACACACAGGCACACACCGTCCCGACACGTAACTGACTGATGACATATTCCCACACACAGGCACACACCGTCCCGACACGTCACCGACTGCTCACATATTCTTACACACAGGCCCACACCGTCCCGACACGTAAGCGACTGCTCACATATTCCCACACACAAGCACACACTGTCCCGACATGTAACCGACTGCTCAGATATTCCCACACACAGGCACACACCGTCCCGACACATAACCGACTGCTCACATATTCCCACACACAGGCACACACCGTCCAGACACGTAACCTACTGCTCACATATTCGCACACACCGGCACACATCGTCCCTACACGTAACCGACTGCTCACATATTCCCACACACAGGCACACACTGTCCCGACACGTAACCGACTGCTCACATATTCCCACACACCGGCACACACTGTCCCGACACGTGACCGACTGCTCACATATTCCCACACACAGACACACAGCGTCCCGACACGTAACCGACTGCTCACATATTCCCACACACATGCACACACTGTCCCGAGACGTAACCGACTGCTCACATATTCCCACACGCAGGCACACACCGTCCCGACACGTAACCGACTGCTCAGATATTCCCACCCACTGGCACATACCGTCCCGACACGTAACCGACGGCTCACATATTCCCACACACCTACCCCATCACGTAACCGACTGCACACATATTCCCATACACAGGCACACACCGTCCCGACACGTAACCCACTGCACACATATTCCTACACACAGGCACACACCGTCCCGACACGTAACCGACTGCTCACATATTCCCACACACAGGCACACACCGTCCCGGCTCGTAACTGACTGCTCACATATTCCCACTCACAGGCACACACTGTCCCGACACTTAACCTACTGCTCACATATTCCCACACACAGGCACACACCTTCCCGACATGTAACCCACTGCTCACATATTCCCACACATGGGCACAAACCGTCCCGACACGTAACCAACTGCTCACATATTCCCACAAACCGGCACACACCATCACGATACGTAACCGACTGCTCACATATTCCCACACACAGGCACACACCGTCCCGACACGTAACCGACTGCCCACATATTCCCACGCACTGGTACACACCGTCCCGACACGTAACCGACTGCTCACATATTCCCACTCACAGGCACACACTGTCCCGACACGTAACCGACTGCTCACATAGTCCCACACACAGGCACACACCGTCCCGACACGTAAACCACTGCTCACATATTCCCGCACACAGGCACACACCGTCCCGACACGTAACCCACTGCTCACATATTCCCACACACAGGCACACACCGTCCCGACACGTAACAGACTGCTCACATATTCCCACACACGGGCACACACCGTCCCGACACGTAACCGACAGTTCACATATTCCCACACACAGGCACACACCGTCACGACACGTAACCGACTGCCCACGTAATCCCACACATCGGCACACACTGCCCGACACGTAACCGACTGCTCACATATTCCCACACACGGGCACATACCGTCCAGACATGTAACCAACTGCTCACATATTCCCACTCACAGGCACACACTGTCCCGACACGTAACCGACTGCTCACATAGTCCCACACACAGGCACACACCGTCCCGACACGTAAACCACTGCTCACATATTCCCACACACAGGCACACTCCGTCCCGACATGTAACCGACTGCTCACATGGTCCGACACACAGGCACACGCCGTCCCGACACGTAACCGACTGCTCACATATTCCCACACACAGGCACACACCGTCCTGACACGTAACCCACTGCTCACATATTCCCACACACTGGCACACACTGTCCCGACACGTAACCGACTGCTCACATATTCCCACTCACGGGCACACACCGTCCCGACACATAACCGACTGCTCACATATTCCCACACACAGGCACACACCGTCACGACACGTAACCGACTGCCCACATATTCCCACACATCGGCACACACCGTCCCGACACGTAACCGACTGCTCACATACTCCCACACACAGGCACACACCGTCCCGACACGTAACTGACTGATGACATATTCCCACACACAGGCACACACCGTCCCGACACGTCACCGACTGCTCACATATTCTTACACACAGGCCCACACCGTCCCGACACGTAAGCGACTGCTCACATATTCCCACACACAAGCACACACTGTCCCGACATGTAACCGACTGCTCAGATATTCCCACACACAGGCACACACCGTCCCGACACATAACCGACTGCTCACATATTCCCACACACAGGAACACAACGTCCCGACACGTAACCGACTGCTCACATATTCCCACACACAGGCACACACAGTTCCGACATGTTACTGACTGCTGAAATATTCCCACACACTGGTACACACTTTCCCGACACGTAACCGACTGCTCACATATTCCCACACACAGGCACACATCATCCCGACACGTAACCAACTTCTCACATATTCCCACACCCAGGCACACACCGTCCCGATACGTAACCAACTGCTCACATATTCCCACACACCGTCCCGTCACGTAACTGACTGCTCACTTATTCCCACACACCAGAACACACCGTCACGACACGTAACCGACTGCTCACATATTCCCACACACAGGCACACAAGGTCCCGACACGTAACCGACTGATCGCATGCTCCCACACACAGGCACACACCGTCCCGACACGTAACTGCCTGCTCACATATTCCCAAACACACTGGCACACACTGTCCTGACACGTAACCGACTGCTCACATATTGCCACACACAGGCACACAACCTCACGACACGTAACCGACTGCTCACATATTCCCACACACATGCACACACCGTCCCGACGCGTAACCGAATGCTCACGTATTCCCACACACAGGCACACACCGTCCCGACATGTAACCGACTGCTCACATATTCCCACACACAAGCACACACCGTCCCGACACGTAACTGACTGCTCACATATTCCCACACACAGGCACACACCATCCCGACACATAACCGACTGCTCACATATTCCCACACACCGTCCCGTCACGTAACTGACTGCTCACATATTCCCACACACCGGAACACACCGTCACGACACATAACCGACTGCTCACATATTCCCACACACAGAAACACACCGTCCCGACACGTAACCGACTGCTCACATATTCCCACACACAGGCACACACCGTCCCGACACGTAACCGACTGCTCACTTATTCCCACACACAGGCACACACCTTCCTGACACGTAACCGACTGCTCACATATTCCCACACACCAGCACACACCGTCCCGACACATAACCGATTGCTCACATAATCGCACACACCGGCACACACCATCCCGAAACATAACCGACTGCTCACATATTCCCACACACCGGCACACACCGTCCCGACACGTAACCGACTGCTCACATATTCCCACACACGGGCACACATCGTCCCGACACATAACCAACGGTTCACATATTCCCACACACAGGCACACACCATCCCGACACGTAACCAACTGCTCACATATTCCCACACACAGGCACACACCGTCCTGACACGTAACCGACTGCCCACATATTCCCACGCACTGGTACACAACGTCCCGACACATAACCGACTGCTCACATATTCCCACACAGAGGCACACACCGTCCCGACACGTAACCAACTGCTCACATATTCCCACACACCGGCACACACCGTCCCGACACGTAACCGACTGCTCACATATTCCCACACACAGGCACACACCGTCCCGACACGTAACCGACTGCTCACATATCCCCACACACCGGCACACATCGTCTCTATACATAACCGACTGCTCACATATTCCCACACACAGGCACACACTGTCCCGACACGTAACCGACTGCTCACAGATTCCCACACACCGGAACACACTGTCCCGACACGTGACCGACAGCTCACATATTCCCACACACAGGCACACACCGTCCCGACACGTAACCGACTGCTCACATATTCCCACACACAGGCACACACCATCCCGACACGTAACCGACTGCTCACATATTCCCACACACAGGCACACACCGTCCCGACACGTAACCGACTGCTCACATATTCCCACAAACAGCCACACACCGTCCCGACACGTAACCGACTGCTCACATATTCCCACCCACTGGCACATACCGTCCCGACACGTAACCGACGGCTCACATATTCCCACACACCTACCCCATCACGTAACCGACTGCACACATATTCCCATACACAGGCACACACCGTCCCGACACGTAACCCACTGCCCACATATTCCCACACACAGGCACACACCGTCCCGACACGTAACCGACTGCTCACATATTCCCACACACAGGCACACACCGTCCCGGCTCGTAACTGACTGCTCACATATTCCCACTCTCAGGCACACACTGTCCCGACACTTAACCGACTGCTCACATATTCCCACACACAGGCACACACCGTCACGACACGTAACCGACTGCCCACATATTCCGACACATCGGCACACACCGCCCCGACACGTAACCGACTGCTCACATATTCACACACACAGGCACACACCGTCCCGACACGTAACTGACTGCTGACATATTCCCACACACAGGCACACACCGTCCCGACACGTAACCGACTGCTCACATATTCTTACACACAGGCCCACACCGTCCCGACACGTAAGCGACTGCTCACATATTCCCACACACAAGCACCCACCGTCCCGACATGTAACCGACTGCTCAGATATTCCCACACTCAGGCACACACCGTCCCGACACATAACCGACTGCTCACATATTCCCACACACAGGAACACAACGTCCCGACACGTAACCGACTGCTCACATATTCCCACACACAGGCACACACCGTCCCGACATGTTACTGACTGCTCAAATATTCCCACACACTGGCACACACTGTCCCGACACGTAACCGACTGCTCACATATTCCCACACACAGGCACACATCATCCCGACACGTAACCAACTTCTCACATATTCCCACACCCAGGCACACACCGACCCGATACGTAACCAACTGCTCACATATTCCCACACACCGTCCCGTCACGTAACTGACTGCTCACATATTCCCACACACCGGAACACACCGTCACGACACGTAACCGACTACTCACTTATTCCCACACACAGGCACACAAGGTCCCGACACGTAACCGACTGCTCGCATGCTCCCACACACAGGCACACACCGTCCCGACACGTAACCGACTGCTCACATATTCCCACTCACGGGCACACACCGTCCCGACACATAACCGACTGCTCACATATTCCCACACACAGGCACACACCGTCACGACACGTAACCGACTGCCCACATATTCCCACACATCGGCACACACCGTCCCGACACGTAACCGACTGCTCACATACTCCCACACACAGGCACACACCGTCCCGACATGTAACTGACTGATGACATATTCCCACACACAGGCACACACCGTCCCGACACGTCACCGACTGCTCACATATTCTTACACACAGGCCCACACCGTCCCGACACGTAAGCGACTGCTCACATATTCCCACACACAAGCACACACTGTCCCGACATGTAACCGACTGCTCAGATATTCCCACACACAGGCACACACCGTCCCGACACATAACCGACTGCTCACATATTCCCACACACAGGAACACAACGTCCCGACACGTAACCGACTGCTCACATATTCCCACACACAGGCACACACAGTTCCGGCATGTTACTGACTGCTCAAATATTCCCACACACTGGTACACACTGTCCCGACACGTAACCGACTGCTCACATATTCCCACACACAGGCACACATCATCCCGACACGTAACCAACTTCTCACATATTCCCACACCCAGGCACACACCGTCCCGATACGTAACCAACTGCTCACATATTCCCACACACCGTCCCGTCACGTAACTGACTGCTCACTTATTCCCACACACCAGAACACACCGTCACGACACGTAACCGACTGCTCACATATTCCCACACACAGGCACACAAGGTCCCGACACGTAACCGACTGATCGCATGCTCCCACACACAGGCACACACCGTCCCGACACGTAACTGCCTGCTCACATATTCCCAAACACACTGGCACACACTGTCCTGACACGTAACCGACTGCTCACATATTGCCACACACAGGCACACAACCTCACGACACGTAACCGACTGCTCACATATTCCCACACACATGCACACACCGTCCCGACGCGTAACCGAATGCTCACGTATTCCCACACACAGGCACACACGGTCCCGACATGTAACTGACTGCTCACACATTCCCACACACAAGCACACACCGTCCCGACACGTAACTGACTGCTCACATATTCCCACACACAGGCACACACCGTCCCGACACATAACCGACTGCTCACATATTACCACACACCGTCCCGTCACGTAACTGACTGCTCACATATTCCCACACACCGGAACACACCGTCACGACACATAACCGACTGCTCACATATTCCCACACACAGAAACACACCGTCCCGACACGTAACCGACTGCTCACATATCCCCACACACAGGCACACACCGTCCCGACACATAACCGACTGATCACTTATTCCCACAAACAGGCACACACCTTCCTGACACGTAACCGACTGCTCACATATTCCCACACACCGGCACACACCGTCCCGACACATAACCGATTGCTCACATAATCGCACACACCGGCACACACCATCCCGACATGTAACCGACTGCTCACATATTCCCACACACCGGCACACACCGTCCCGACACGTAACTGACTGCTCACATATTCCCACACACGGGCACACATCGTCCCGACACGTAACCAACGGTTCACATACTCCCACACACAGGCACACATCATCCCTACACGTAACCAACTGCTCACATATTCCCACACACAGGCACACACCATCCTGACACGTAACCGACTGCCCACATATTCCCACGCACTGGTAGACACCGTCCCGACACGTAACCGACTGCTCACATATTCCCACACAGAGGCAAACACCGTCCCAACACGTAACCAACTGCTCACATATTCCCACACACCGGCACACACCGTCCCGATACGTAACCGACTGCTCACATATTCCCACACACAGGCACACACCGTCACGACACGTAACCGACTGCTCACATATTCCCACACACCGGCACACATCGTCCCAACACGTAACCGAATGCTCACATATTCCCACACACAGGCACACACTGTCCCGACACGTAACCGACTGCTCACATATTCCCACACACAGGCACACACCATCCTGACACGTAACCGACTGCCCACTTATTCCCACGCACTGGTACACACCGTCCCGACACGTAACCGACTGCTCACATATTCCCACACAGAGGCAAACACCGTCCCAACACGTAACCAACTACTCACATATTCCCACCCACTGGCACACACCGTCCCGACACGTAACCGACGGCTCACATATTCCGACACACCTACCCCATCACGTAACCGACTGCACACATATTCCCATACACAGGCACACACCGTCCCGACACGTAACCCACTGCACACATATTCCCACACACAGGCACGCACCGACCCGACACGTAACCGACTGCTCACATATTCCCACACACAGGCACACACCGTCCCGGCTCGTAACTGACTGCTCACATATTCCCACTCACAGGCACACACTGTCCCGACACTTAACCGACTGCTCACATATTCCCACACACAGGCACACACCTTCCCGACATGTAACCGACTGCTCACATATTCCCACACACGGGCACAAACCGTCCCGACACGTAACCAACTGCTCACATATTCCCACAAACAAGCACACACCATCACGATACGTAACCGACTGCTCAAATATTCCCACACACAGGCACACACCGTCCCGACACGTAACCGACTGCCCACATATTCCCACGCCCTGGTACACACCGTCCCGACACGTAACCGACTGCTCACATATTCCCACTCACAGGCACACACTGTCCCGACACGTAACCGACTGCTCACATAGTCCCACACACAGGCACACACCGTCCCGACACGTAAACCACTGCTCACATATTCCCACACACAGGCACACACCGTCCCGACACGTAACCCACTGCTCACATATTCCCACACACAGGCACACATCGTCCCGACACGTAACCGACTGCTCACATATTCCCACACACGGGCACACACCGTCCCGACACGTAACCGACTGCTCACATATTCCCACACAAAGGCACACACCGTCACGACACGTAACCGACTGCCCACGGATTCCCTCACATCGGCACACACCGTCCCGACACGTAACCGACTGCTCACATATTCCCACACACAGGCACACACCGTCCGACATGTAACCGACTGCTCACATATTCCCACACACAGGCACACACCATCCCGACACGTAACCTACTGCTCACATATTCCCACACACAGGCACACACCATCCCGACACGTAACCAACTGCCCATATATTCCCACACACTGGCACACATCGTCCCGACACATAACTGACTGCTCACATATTCCCACACACAGGCACATACCGAGCCGGCACGTAACCCACTGCTCACATATTCCCACACACAGGCACACACCGTCCCGACACATAACCGACTGCTCACATATTGCCACACACAGGAACTCATCGTCCCGACACGTAACCAACTGTTCACATATTCCCACACACAGGCACACACCATCCCGACACGTAACCGACTGCTCACATATTCCCACACACAGACACACACCGTCCCGGCACGTAACCGACTGCTCACATATTCCCACTCACAGGCACACACTGTCCCGACACTTAACCGACTGCTCACATATTCCGACACACAGGCACACACCTTCCCGACACGTAACCGACTGCTCACATATTCCCACACACGGGCACAAACCGTCCCGACACGTAACCAACTGCTCACATATTCCCACACACCGGCACACACCATCACGATACATAAGCGACTGCTCATATATTCCCACACACAGGCACACACCGTCCCGACACGTAACCGACTGCCCACATATTCCCACGCACTGGTACACACCATCCCGACATGTAACCGACTGTTCACATATTCCCACACACAGGCACACACCGTCCTGACATGTAACCGACTGCTCACATGGTCCGACACACAGGCACACACCGTCCCGACACGTAACCGACTGCTCACATATTCCCACACACAGGCACACACCGTCCCGACACGTAACCCACTGCTCACATATTCCCACACACAGCCACACACCGTCCTGACACGTAACCGACTGTCACATATTCCCACGCACTGGTACACACCGTCCCGACACATAACCGACTGCTCACATATTCCCACACACAGGCACACACCGTCCCGACACGTAACCAACTGCTCACATATTCCCACACACCGGCACACACCGTCCCGACACGTAACCGACTGCTCACATATTCCCACACACAGGCACACATCGTCCCGACACGTAACCGACTGCTCACATATTCCCACACACAAGCACACAATGTCCCGACACATAAACGACTGCTCACATATTCCCACACACCGGCACACACCATCACGATATGTAAGCGACTGCTCACATATTCCCACACACAGGCACACACCGTCCCGACACGTAACCGACTGGCCACATATTCCCACGCACTGGTCCACACCGTCCCGTCACGTAACTGACTGCTCACATATTCCCACACACTGGAACACACCGTCACGACACATAACCGAGTGCTCACATATTCCCACACACCATCCCGTCACGTAACTGACTGCTCACATATTCCCACACACCGGAACACACCGTCACGACACATAACCGACTGCTCACATATTCCCACACACTGAAACACACCGTCCCGACACGTAACTGACTGCTCACATATTCCCAAACACACTGGCACACACCATCCCGACACGTAACCGACTGCTCACATATTCCCACACACAGGCTCACACCGTCCCGACACGTAACCGACTGCTCACATATTCCCACACACAGGCACACACCATCCCGACACGTAACCGACTGCTCACATATTGCTACACACAGGCACTCATCGTCCCGACACGTAACCAACTGTTCATATATTCCCACACACAGGCACACACCATCCCGACACGTAACCGACTGCTCACATATTCCCACACACACGCACACACCGTCCCGGCTCGTAACTGACTGCTCACATATTCCCACTCACAGGCACACACTGTCCCGACACTTAACCGACTGCTCACATATTCCCACACACAGGCACACACCTTCCCGACATGTAACCGACTGCTCACATATTCCCACACACGGGCACAAACCGTCCCGACACGTAACCAACTGCTCACATATTCCCACAAACCGGCACACACCATCACGATACGTAACCGACTGCTCACATATTCCCACACACAGGCACACACCGTCCCGACACGTAACCGACTGCCCACATATTCCCACGCACTGGTACACACCGTCCCGACACGTAACCGACTGCTCGCATATTCCCACTCACAGGCACACACTTTCCCGACACGTAACCGACTGCCCACATAGTCCCACACACAGGCACACACCGTCCCGACACGTAAACCACTGCTCACATATTCCCACACACAGGCACACACCGTCCCGACACGTAACCCACTGCTCACATATTCCCACACACAGGCACACACCATCCCGACACGTAACCGACTGCTCACATATTCCCACACACGGGCACACACCATCCCGACACGTAACCGACTGCTCACATATTCCCACACACAGGCACACACCGTCACGACACGTAACCGACTGCCCACGTATTCCCACACATCGGCACACACCGTCCCGACACGTAACCGACTGCTCACATATTCCCACACACAGGCACACACCGTCCCGACATGTAACCGACTGCTCACATATTCCCACACACAGGCACACACCATCCCGACACGTAATCTACTGCTCACATATTCCCACACACAGGCACACACCATTACGACACGTAACCAACTGCTCATATATTCCCACACACTGGCACACACCGTCCTGACACATAACTGACTGCTCACGTATTCCCGCACACAGGCACATACCGTACCGGCACGTAACCCACTGCTCACATATTCCCACACACAGGCACGCACTGTTCCGACACATAACCGACTGCTCACATATTGCCACACACAGGAACTCATCGTCCCGACACGTAACCAACTGTTCACATATTCCCACACACAGGCACACACCATCCCGACACGTAACCGACTGCTCACATATTCCCACACACAGGCACACACCGTCCCGGCACGTAACTGACTCCTCACATATTCCCACTCACAGGCACACACTGTCCCGACACTTAACCGACTGCTCACATAATCCGACACACAGGCACACACCTTTCCGACACGTAACCGACTGCTCACATATTCCCACACACGGGCACAAACCGTCCCGACACGTAACCAACTGCTCACATATCCCCACACACCGGCACACACCATCACGATACGTATGCGACTGCTCACATATTCCCACACACAGGCACACACCGTCCCGAAACGTAACCGACTGCCCACATATTCCCACGCACTGGTACGCACCATCCCGACACGTAACCGACTGTTCACATATTCCCACACACAGGCACACACCGTCCCGACATGTAACCGACTGCTCACATGGTCCGACACACAGGCACACATCGTCCCGACACGTAACCGACTGCTCACATATTCCCACACACAGGCACACACCGTCCCGACACGTAACCCACTGCTCACATATTCCCACACACAGGCACACACCGTCCCGACACGTAACCGACTGCTCACATTTTCCCACTCACGGGCACACACCGTCCCGACACGTAACCGACTGCTCACATATTCCCACACACAGGCACACACCGTCACGACACGTAACCAACTGCCCACATATTCCCACACATCGGCACACACCGTCCCGACACGTAACCGACTGCTCACATATTCCCACACACAGGCACACACCGTCCCGACACGTAACTGACTGCTGACATATTCCCACACACAGGCACACACCGTCCCGACACGTAACCGACTGCTCACATATTCTTACACACAGGTCCACACCGTCCCGACACGTAAGCGACTGCTCACATATTCCCACACACAAGCACACACCGTCCCGACATGTAACCGACTGCTCAGATATTCCCACACACAGGCACACACCGTCCCGACACATAACTGACTGCTCACATATTCCCACACACAGGAACACAACGTCCCGACACGTAACCGACTGCTCACATATTCCCACACACAGGCACACACCATCCCGACATGTTACTGACTGCTCAAATATTCCCACACACTGGCACACACTGTCCCGACACGTAACCGACTGCTCACATATTCCCACACACAGCCACACATCATCCCGACACGTAACCAACTTCTCACATATTCCCACACCCAGGCACACACCGTCCCGATACGTAACCAACTGCTCACATATTCCCACACACCGTCCCGTCACGTAACTGACTGCTTACATATTCCCACACACCGGAACACACCGTCACGACACGTAACCGACTGCTCACATATTCCCACACACAGGCACACAAGGTCCCGACACGTAACCGACTGCTCGCATGCTCCCACACACAGGCACACACCGTCCCGACACGTAACTGACTGCTCACATATTCCCAAACACACTGGCACACACTGTCCTGACACGTAACCGACTGCTCACATATTGCCACACACAGGCACACACCCTCACGACACGTAACCGACTGCTCACATATTCCCACACACATCCACACACCGTCCCGACGCGTAACCGAATGCTCACGTATTCCCACACAAGGGCACACACCGTCCCGACATGTAACCGACTGCTCACATATTCCCACACACAAGCACACAATGTCCCGACACGTAATTGACTGCTCACATATTCCCACACACAGGCACACACCGTCCCGACACATAACGGGCTGCTCACATATTCCCACACACCGTCCCGTCACGTAACTGACTGCTCACATATTCCTACACACCGGAACACACCGTCATGACACATGACCGACTGCTCACATATTCCCACACACAGAAACACACCGTCCCGACACGTAACCGACTGCTCACATATTCCCACACAGAGGCACACACCATCCCGACACGTAACCGACTGCTCACTTATTCCCACACACAGGCACACACCTTCCTGACACGTAACCGACTGCTCACATATTCCCACACACCGGCACACACCGTCCCGACACATAACCGATTGCTCACATAATCGCACACACTGGCACACACCATCCCGACACGTAACCTACTGCTCACATATTCCCACACACAGGCACACACCATTACGACACGTAACCAACTGCTCATATATTCCCACACACTGGCACACACCGTCCTGACACATAACTGACTGCTCACATATTCCCGCACACAGGCACATACCGTACCGGCACGTAACCCACTGCTCACATATTCCCACACACAGGCACGCACTGTCCCGACACATAACCGACTGCTCACATATTGCCACACACAGGAACTCATCGTCCCGACACGTAACCAACTGTTCACATATTCCCACACACAGGCACACACCATCCCGACACGTAACCGACTGCTCACATATTCCCACACACAGGCACACACCGTCCCGGCACGTAACCGACTCCTCACATATTCCCACTCACAGGCACACACTGTCCCGACACTTAACCGACTGCTCACATAATCCGACACACAGGCACACACCTTTCCGACACGTAACCGACTGCTCACATATTCCCACACACGGGCAAAAACCGTCCCGACACGTAACCAACTGCTCACATATCCCCACACACCGGCACACACCATCACGATACGTAAGCGACTGCTCACATATTCCCACACACAGGCACACACCGTCCCGAAACGTAACCGACTGCCCACATATTCCCACGCACTGGTACGCACCATCCCGACACGTAACCGACTGTTCACATATTCCCACACACAGGCACACACCGTCCCGACATGTAACCGACGGCTCACATGGTCCGACACACAGGCACACATCGTCCCGACACGTAACCGACTGCTCACATATTCACACACACAGGCACACACCGTCCCGACACGTAACCCACTGCTCACATATTCCCACACACAGGCACACGCCGTCCCGACACGTAACCGACTGCTCACATTTTCCCACTCACGGGCACACACCGTCCCGACACGTAACCGACTGCTCACATATTCCCACACACAGGCACACACCGTCACGACACGTAACCAACTGCCCACATATTCCCACACATCGGCACACACCGTCCCGACACGTAACCGACTGCTCACATATTCCCACACACAGGCACACACCGTCCCGACACGTAACTGACAGCTGACATATTCCCACACACAGGCACACACCGTCCCGACACGTAACCGACTGCTCACATATTCTTACACACAGGTCCACACCGTCCCGACACGTAAGCGACTGCTCACATATTCCCACACACAAGCACACACCGTCCCGACATGTAACCGACTGCTCAGATATTCCCACACACAGGCACACACCGTCCCGACACATAACTGACTGCTCACATATTCCCACACACAGGAACACAACGTCCCGACACGTAACCGACTGCTCACATATTCCCACACACAGGCACACACCATCCCGACATGTTACTGACTGCTCAAATATTCCCACACACTGGCACACACTGTCCCGACACGTAACCGACTGCTCACATATTCCCACACACAGCCACACATCATCCCGACACGTAACCAACTTCTCACATATTCCCACACCCAGGCACACACCGTCCCGATACGTAACCAACTGCTCACATATTCCCACACACCGTCCCGTCACGTAACTGACTGCTCACATATTCCCACACACCGGAACACACCGTCACGACACGTAACCGACTGCTCACATATTCCCACACACAGGCACACAAGGTCCCGACACGTAACCGACTGCTCGCATGCTCCCACACACAGGCACACACCGTCCCGACACGTAACTGACTGCTCACATATTCCCAAACACACTGGCACACACTGTCCTGACACGTAACCGACTGCTCACATATTGCCACACACAGGCACACACCCTCACGACACGTAACCGACTGCTCACATATTCCCACACACATCCACACACCGTCCCGACGCGTAACCGAATGCTCACGTATTCCCACACAAGGGCACACACCGTCCCGACATGTAACCGACTGCTCACATATTCCCACACACAAGCACACAATGTCCCGACACGTAATTGACTGCTCACATATTCCCACACACAGGCACACACCGTCCCGACACATAACGGGCTGCTCACATATTCCCACACACCGTCCCGTCACGTAACTGACTGCTCACATATTCCTACACACCGGAACACACCGTCATGACACATGACCGACTGCTCACATATTCCCACACACAGAAACACACCGTCCCGACACGTAACCGACTGCTCACATATTCCCACACACAGGCACACACCATCCCGACACGTAACCGACTGCTCACTTATTCCCACACACAGGCACACACCTTCCTGACACGTAACCGACTGCTCACATATTCCCACACACCGGCACACACCGTCCCGACACATAACCGATTGCTCACATAATTGCACACACTGGCACACACCATCCCGACACGTAACCTACTGCTCACATATTCCCACACACAGGCACACACCATTACGACACGTAACCAACTGCTCATATATTCCCACACACTGGCACACACCGTCCTGACACATAACTGACTGCTCACATATTCCC
The DNA here is from genome assembly GCF_021461395.2 of Schistocerca americana. Lineage (NCBI taxonomy): Eukaryota > Metazoa > Arthropoda > Insecta > Orthoptera > Acrididae > Schistocerca > Schistocerca americana. The sequence continues at coordinate 205,565,370 of NC_060129.1, read as the reverse complement.
GCACACAGGCACATACCGTACCGGCACGTAACCCACTGCTCACATATTCCCACACACAGGCACGCACTGTCCCGACACATAACCGACTGCTCACATATTGCCACACACAGGAACTCATCGTCCCGACACGTAACCAACTGTTCACATATTCCCACACACAGGCACACACCATCCCGACACGTAACCGACTGCTCACATATTCCCACACACAGGCACACACCGTCCCGGCACGTAACCGACTCCTCACATATTCCCACTCACAGGCACACACTGTCCCGACACTTAACCGACTGCTCACATAATCCGACACACAGGCACACACCTTTCCGACACGTAACCGACTGCTCACATATTCCCACACACGGGCACAAACCGTCCCGACACGTAACCAACTGCTCACATATCCCCACACACCGGCACACACCATCACGATACGTAAGCGACTGCTCACATATTCCCACACACAGGCACACACCGTCCCGAAACGTAACCGACTGCCCACATATTCCCACGCACTGGTACGCACCATCCCGACACGTAACCGACTGTTCACATATTCCCACACACAGGCACACACCGTCCCGACATGTAACCGACTGCTCACATGGTCCGACACACAGGCACACATCGTCCCGACACGTAACCGACTGCTCACATATTCCCACACACAGGCACACACCGTCCCGACACGTAACCCACTGCTCACATATTCCCACACACAGGCACACACCGTCCCGACACGTAACCGACTGCTCACATTTTCCCACTCACGGGCACACACCGTCCCGACACGTAACCGACTGCTCACATATTCCCACACACAGGCACACACCGTCACGACACGTAACCAACTGCCCACATATTCCCACACATCGGCACACACCGTCCCGACACGTAACCGACTGCTCACATATTCCCACACACAGGCACACACCGTCCCGACACGTAACTGACTGCTGACATATTCCCACACACAGGCACACACCGTCCCGACACGTAACCGACTGCTCACATATTCTTACACACAGGTCCACACCGTCCCGACACGTAAGCGACTGCTCACATATTCCCACACACAAGCACACACCGTCCCGACATGTAACCGACTGCTCAGATATTCCCACACACAGGCAGACACCGTCCCGACACATAACTGACTGCTCACATATTCCCACACACAGGAACACAACGTCCCGACACGTAACCGACTGCTCACATATTCCCACACACAGGCACACACCATCCCGACATGTTACTGACTGCTCAAATATTCCCACACACTGGCACACACTGTCCCGACACGTAACCGACTGCTCACATATTCCCACACACAGCCACACATCATCCCGACACGTAATCAACTTCTCACATATTCCCACACCCAGGCACACACCGTCCCGATACGTAACCAACTGCTCACATATTCCCACACACCGTCCGGTCACGTAACTGACTGCTCACATATTCCCACACACCGGAACACACCGTCACGACACGTAACCGACTGCTCACATATTCCCACACACAGGCACACAAGGTCCCGACACGTAACCGACTGCTCGCATGCTCCCACACACAGGCACACACCGTCCCGACACGTAACTGACTGCTCACATATTCCCAAACACACTGGCACACACTGTCCTGACACGTAACCGACTGCTCACATATTGCCACACACAGGCACACACCCTCACGACACGTAACCGACTGCTCACATATTCCCACACACATCCACACACCGTCCCGACGCGTAACCGAATGCTCACGTATTCCCACACAAGGGCACACACCGTCCCGACATGTAAGCGACTGCTCACATATTCCCACACACAAGCACACAATGTCCCGACACGTAATTGACTGCTCACATATTCCCACACACAGGCACACACCGTCCCGACACATAACGGGCTGCTCACATATTCCCACACACCGTCCCGTCACGTAACTGACTGCTCACATATTCCTACACACCGGAACACACCGTCATGACACATGACCGACTGCTCACATATTCCCACACACAGAAACACACCGTCCCGACACGTAACCGACTGCTCACATATTCCCACACACAGGCACACACCATCCCGACACGTAACCGACTGCTCACTTATTCCCACACACAGGCACACACCTTCCTGACACGTAACCGACTGCTCACATATTCCCACACACCGGCACACACCGTCCCGACACATAACCGATTGCTCACATAATCGCACACACTGGCACACACCATCCCGACACGTAACCGACTGCTCACATATTCCCACACACCGTCACACACCGTCCCGACACGTAACCGACTGCTCACATATTCCCACACACGGGCACACATCGTCCCGACACGTAACCAACGGTTCACATATTCCCGCACACAGGCACACACCATCCCGACACGTAACCAACTGCTCACATATTCCCACACACAGGCACACACCGTCCTGACACGTAACCGACTGCCCACATATTCCCACGCACTGGTACACACCGTCCCGACACATAACCGACTGCTCACATATTCCCACACAGAGGCACACACCGTCCCGACACGTAACCAACTGCTCACATTTTCCCACACACCGGCACACACCGTCCCGACACGTAACCGACTGCTCACATATTCCCACACACAGGCACACACCGTCCCGACACGTAACCGACTGCTCACATATTCCCACACACCGGCACACATCGTCCCTACACGTAACGGACTGCTCACATATTCCCACACACAGGCACACACTGTCCCGACACGTAACCGACTGCTCACATATTCCCACACACCGGCACACACTGTCCCGACAGGTGACCGACTGCTCACATATTCCCACACACAGGCACACACCGTCCCGACACGTAACCGACTGCTCACATATTCCCACACACAGGCACACACCACCCCGACACGTAACCGACTGCTCACATATTCCCACACACAGGCACACACCGTCCCGACACGTAACCGACTGCTCACATATTCCCACACACAGGCACACACCGTCCCGACACGTAACCGACTGCTCACATATTCCCACCCACTGGCACACACCGTCCCGACACGTAACCGACGGCTCACATATTCCCACACACCTAACCCATCACGTAACCGACTGCACACATATTCCCATACACAGGCACACACCGTCCCGACACGTAACCCACTGCACACATATTCCTACACACAGGCACACACCGTCCCGACACGTAACCGACTGCTCACATATTCCCACACACAGGCACACACCGTCCCGGCTCGTAACTGACTGCTCACATATTCCCACTCTCAGGCACACACTGTCCCGACACTTAACCGACTGCTCACATATTCTCACACACGGGCACACACCTTCCCGACATGTAACCGACTGCTCACATATTCCCACACACGGGCACAAATCATCCCGACACGTAACCAACTGCTCACATATTCCCACAAACCGGCACACACCGTCCCGACACGTAACCGACTGCTCACATATTCCCACACACAGGCACACACCGTCACGACACGTAACCGACTGCCCACGTATTCCCACACATCAGCACACACCGTCCCGGCACGTAACCGAGTGCTCACATATTCCCACACACAGGCACACACCGTCCCGACATGTAACCGACTGCTCACATATTCCCACACACAGGCACACACCATCCCGACACGTAACCTACTGCTCACATATTCCCACACACAGGCACACACCATCCTGACACGTAACCAACTGCTCATATAATCCCACACACTGGCACACACCGTCCCGACACATAACTGAATGCTCACATATTCCCACACACAGGCACATACCGTACCGGCACGTAACCCACTGCTCACATATTCCCACACACAGTCACACACCGTCCCGACACATAACCGACTGCTCACGTATTGCCACACACAGGAACTCATCGTCCCGACACGTAACCAACTATTCACATATTCCCACACACATGCACACACCATCCCGACACGTAACCGACTGCTCACATATTCCCACACACAGGCACACACCGACCCGGCACGTAACCGACTGCTCACATATTCCCACTCACAGGCACACACTGTCCCGACACTTAACCGACTGCTCACATATTCCGACACACAGGCACACACCTTCCCGACACGTAACCGACTGCTCACATATTCCCACACACGGGCACAAACCGTCCCGACACGTAACCAACTGCTCACATATTCCCACACACCGGCACACACCATCACGATACGTAAGCGACTGCTCACATATTCCCAATCAGAGGCTCACACCGTCCCGACAAATAACCGACTGCCCACATATTCCCACGCACTGGTACACACCATCCCGACACGTAACCGACTGTTCACATATTCCCACACACAGGCACACACCGTCCTGACACGTAACCGACTGCTCACATGGTCCGACACACAGGCACACACCGACCCGACACGTAACCGACTGCTCACATATTCCCACACACAGGCACACACCGTCCCGACACGTAACCCACTGCTCACATATTCCCACACACAGGCACACACCGTCCCGACACGTAACCGACTGCTCACATATTCCCACTCACGGACACACACCATCCCGACACGTAACCGACTGCTCACATATTCCCACACACAGGCACACACCGTCACGACACGTAACCGACTGCCCACATATTCCCACACATCGGCACACACCGTCCAGACATGTAACCGACTGCTCACATATTCCCACACACAGGCACACACCGTCCCGACACGTAACCGACTGCTCACATATTCCCACACAGAGGCACACACCGTCCCGACACGTAACCTACTGCTCACATATTCCCACACACAGGCACACACCGTCCCGACACGTAACCGACTGCTCACTTATTCCCACCCACTGGCACCTGGCACACACCGTCCCGACACGTAACCGACGGTTCACATATTCCCACACACCTACCCCATCACGTAACCGAACTGCACACATATTCCCACACACCGGCACACACCATCCCGTCTCGTAACCGTCTGCTCACTTATTCCCACACACAGGCACACACCTTCCTGACACGTAACCGACTGCTCACATATTCCCACACACGGGCACACACCGTCCCGACACGTAACCGACTGCTCACATATTCCCACACACAGGCACACACCGTCACGACACGTAACCGACTGCCCACGGATTCCTAAACATCGGCACACACCGTCCCGACACGTAACCGACTGCTCACATATTCCTACACACAGGCACACACCGTCCCGACATGTAACCGACTGCTCACATATTCCCACACACAGGCACACACCATCCAGACACGTAACCTACTGCTCACATATTCCCACACACAGGCACACACCATCCCGACACGTAACCAACTGCTCATATATTCCCACACACTGGCACACACCATCCCGACACATAACTGACTGCTCACATATTCCCACACACAGGCACATACCGTACCGGCACGTAACCCACTGCTCACATATTCCCACACACAGGCACAAACCGTCCCGACACATAACCGACTGCTCACATATTGCCACACACAGGAACTCATCGTCCCGACACGTAACCAACTGTTCACATATTCCCACACACAGGCACACACCATCCCGACACGTAACCGACTGCTCACATATTCCCACACACAGACACACACCGTCCCGGCACGTAACCGACTGCTCACATATTCCCACTCTCAGGCACACACTGTCCCGACACTTAACCGACTGCTCACATATTCCGACACACAGGCACACACCTTCCCGACACGTAACCGACTGCTCACATATTCCCACACACGGGCACAAACCGTCCCGACACGTAACCAACTGCTCACATATCCCCACACACCGGCACACACCATCACGATTCGTAAGCGACTGCTCACATATTCCCACACACAGGCACACACCGTCCCGACACGTAACCGACTGCCCACATATTCACACGCACTGGTACACACCATCCCGACACGTAACCGACTGTTCTCATATTCCCACACACAGGCACACTTAGTCCTGACACGTAACCGACTGCTCACATGGTCCGACACACAGGCACACACCGTCCCGGCACGTAACCGACTGCTCACATATTCCCACACACAGGCACACACAGTCCCGACACGTAACCCACTGCTCACATATTCCCACACACAGCCACACACCGTCCTGACACGTAACCGACTGCCACATATTCCCACGCACTGGTACACACCGTCCCGACACATAACCGACTGCTCACATATTCCCACACACAGGCACACACCGTCCCGACACGTAACCAACTGCTCACATATTCCCACACACCGGCACACACCGTCGCGACACGTAACCGACTGCTCACATATTCCCACACACAGGCACTCATCGTTCCGACACGTAACCGACTGCTCACATATTCCCACACACAAGCACACAATGTCCCGACACATTTCCGACTGCTCACATAATCCCACACACCGTCCCGTCACGTAACTGACTGCTCACATATTCCCACACACCGGAACACACCGTCACGACACATAACCGACTGCTCACATATTCCCACACACCGTCCCGTCACGTAACTGACTGCTCACATATTCCCACACACCGGAACACACCGTCACGACACATAACCGACTGCTCACATATTCCCACACACAGAAACACACCTTCCCGACACGTAACTGACTGCTCACACATTCCCAAACACACTGGCGCACACTGTCCTGACACGTAACCGACTGCTCACATATTGCCACACACAGGCACACACCCTCACGACACGTAACCGACTGCTCACATATTCCCACACACATGCACACACCGTCCCGACGCGTAACCGAATGCTCACGTATTCCCACACACAGGCACACACCGTCCCGACATGTAACCGACTGCTCACATATTCCCACACACAAACACACACCGTCCCGACACGTAACTGACTGCTCACATATTCCCACACACAGGCACACACCGTCCCGACACATAACCGACTGCTCACATATTCCCACACACCGTCCCGTCACGTAACTGACTGCTCACATATTCCCACACACCGGAACACACCGTCACGATACATAACCGACTGCTCACATTTTCCCACACACAGAAACACACCGTCCCGACACGTAACCGACTGCTCACATATTCCCACACACAGGCACACACCGTCCCGACACGTAACCGACTGCTCACTTATTCCCACACACAGGCACACACCTTCCTGACCCGTAACCGACTGCTCACATATTCCCACACACCGGCACACACCGTCCCGACACGTATCCGATTGCTCACATAATCGCACACACCATCCCGACACGTAACCGACTGCTCACATATTCCCACACACCGGCACACACCGTCCCAACACGTAACCGACTGCTCACATATTCCCACACACGGACACACATCGTCCCGACACGTAACCAACGGTTCACATATTCCCACACACAGGCGCACACCATCCCGACACGTAACCAACTGCTCACATATTCCCACACACAGCCACATACCGTCCTGACACGTAACCGACTGCCCACATATTCCCACGCACTGGTACACACCGTCCCGACACATAACCGACTGCTCACATATTCCCACACACAGGCACACACCGCCCCGACACGTAACCAACTGCTCACATATTCCCACACACCGGCAAATACCGTCCCGACACGTAACCGACTGCTCACATATTCCCACACACAGGCACACATCGTCCCGACACGTAACCGACTGCTCACATATTCCCACACACCGGCACACATCGTTCCTACACGTAACCGACTGCTCACATATGCCCATACACAGGCACACACTGTCCCGACACGTAACCGACTGCTCACATATTCCCACACACCGGCACACACTGTCCCGACACGTGATCGACTGCTCACATATTCCCACACACAGGCACACACCATCCCGACACGTAACCGACTGCTCACATATTCCCACACACAGGCACACACCGTCCCGACACGTAACCGACTGCTCACATATTCCCACACACAGGCACACACCGTCCCGACACGTAACCGACTGCTCACATATTCCCACCCACTGGCACACACTGTCCCGACACGTAACCGACGGCTCACATAATCCCACACACAGGCACACACCATCCTGACACATAACCAACTGCTCATATATTCCCACACACTGTCACACACCGTCCCGACACATAAATGACTGCTCACATATTCCCACACACAGGCACACACCGTCCCGACACGTAACCCACTGCTCACATATTCCCACACACAGGCACACACCGTCCCGACACGTAACCGTCTGCTCACATATTGCTACACACAGGCACTCATCGTCCCGACACGTAACCAACTGTTCATATATTCCCACACACAGGCACACACCATCCCGACATGTAACCGACTGCTCACATATTCCCACACACACGCACACACCGTCCCGGCTGGTAACTGACTGCTCACATTTTCCCACTCACAGGCACACACTGTCCTGACACTTAACCGACTGCTCACATATTCCCACACACAGGCACACACCTTCCCGACATGTAACCGACTGCTCACATATTCCCACACACGGGCACAAACCGTCCCGACACATAACCAACTGCTCACATATTCCCACAAACCGGCACACACCATAACGATACGTAACCGACTGCTCACATATTCCCACACACAGGCACACACCGTCCCGACACGTAACCGACTGCCCACATATTCCCACGCACTGGTACACACCGTCCCGACACGTAACCGACTGCTCACATATTCCCACTCACAGGCACACACTGTCCCGACACGTAACCGACTGCCCACATAGTCCCACACACAGGCACACACCGCCCTGACACGTAAACCACTGCTCACATATTCCCACACATAGGCACACACCGTCCCGACACGTAACCCACTGCTCACATATTCCCACACACAGGCACACACCGTCCCGACACGTAACCAACTGCTCACATATTCCCACACACGGGCACACACCGTCCCGACACGTAACCGACTGCTCACATATTCCCACACACAGGCACACACCGTCACGACACGTAACCGACTGCCCACGTATTCCCACACATCGGCACACACCGTCCCGACACGTAACCGACTGCTCACATATTCCCACACACAGGCACACACCGTCCCGACATGTAACCGACTGCTCACATATTCCCACACACAGGCACACACCATCCCGACACGTAACCTACTGCTCACATATTCCCACACACAGGCACACACCATTCCGACACGTAACCAACTGCTCATATATTCCCACACACTGGCACAAACCGTCCTGACACATAACTGACTGCTCACATATTCACACACACAGGAACATACCGTACCGGCACGTAACCCACTGCTCACAAATTCCCACACACAGGCACACACCGTCCCGACACATAACCGACTGCTCACATATTGCCACACACAGGAACTCATCGTCCCGACACGTAACCAAATGTTCACATATTCCCACACACAGGCACACACCATCCCGACACGTAACCGACTGCTCACATATTCCCAAACACAGGCACACACCGTCCTGGCACGTAACCGACTCCTCACATATTCCCACTCACAGGCACACACTGTCCCGACACTTAACCGACTGCTCACATATTCCGACACACAGGCACACACCTTCCCGACACGTAACCGACTGCTCACATATTCCCACACACGGGCACAAACCGTCCCGACACGTAACCAACTGCTCACATATTCCCACACACCGGCACACACCATCACGATACGTAAGCGACTGCTCACATATCCCCACACACAGGCACAAACCGTCCCGAAACGTAACCGACTGCCCACATATTCCCACGCACTGGTACGCACCATCCCGACACGTAACCGACTGTTCACATATTCCCACACACAGGCACACACCGTCCCGACATGTAACCGACTGCTCACATGGTCCGACACACAGGCACACACCGTCCCGACTCGTAACCGACTGCGCACATATTCCCACACACAGGCACACACCGTCCCGACACGTAAGCCACTGCTCACATATTCCCACACACAGGCACACACCGTCCTGACACGTAACCGACTGCTCACATATTCCCACTCACGGGCACACACCGTCCCGACACGTAACCGACTGCTCACATATTCCCACACACAGGCACACACCGTCACGACACGTAACCAACTGCCCACATATTCCCACACATCGGCACACACCGTCCCGACACGTAACCGACTGCTCACATATTCCCACACACAGGCACACACCGTCCCGACACGTAACTGACTGCTGACATATTCCCACACACAGGCACACACCGTCCCGATACGTAACCGACTGCTCACATATTCTTACACACAGGCCCACACCGTCCCGACACGTAAGCGACTGCTCACATATTCCCACACACAAGCACACACCGTCCCGACATGTAACCGACTGCTCAGATATTCCCACACACAGGCACACACCGTCCCGACACATAACCGACTGCTCACATATTCCCACACACAGGAACTCAACGTCCCGACACGTAACCGACTGCTCACATATTCCCACACACAGGCACACACCGTCCCGACATGTTACTGACTGCTCAAATATTCCCACACACTGGCACACACTGTCCCGACATGTAACCGACTGTTCACATATTCCCACACACAGCCACACATCATCCCGACACGTAACCAACTTCTCACATATTCCCACACCCAGGCACACACCGTCCCGATATGTAACCAACTGCTCACATATTCCCACACACCGTCCCGTCACGTAACTGACTGCTCACATATTCCCACACACCGGAACACACCGTCACGACACGTAACCGACTGCTCACATATTCCCACACACAGGCACACAAGGTCCCGACACGTAACCGACTGCTCGCATGCTCCCACACACAGGCACACACCGTCCCGACACGTAACTGACTGCTCACATATTCCCAAACACACTGGCACACACTGTCCTGACACGTAACCGACTGCTCACATATTGCCACACACAGGCACACAACCTCACGACACGTAACCGACTGCTCACATATTCCCACACACATGCACACACCGTCCCGACGCGTAACCGAATGCTCACGTATTCCCACACACAGGCACACACCGTCCCGACATGTAACCGACTGCTCACATATTCCCACACACAAGCACACACCGTCCCGACACGTAACTGACTGCTCACATATTCCCACACACAGGCACACACCGTCCCGACACATAACCGACTGCTCACATATTCCCACACACCGTCCCGTCACGTCACTGACTGCTCACATATTCCCACACACCGGAACACACCGTCATGACACATTACCGACTGCTCACATATTCCCACACACAGAAACACACCGTCCCGACACGTAACCGACTGCTCACATATTCCCACACACAGGCACACACCATCCCGACACGTAACCGACTGCTCACTTATTCCCACACACAGGCACACACCTTCCTGACACGTAACCGACTGCTCACATATTCCCACACACCGGCACACACTGTCCCGACAGATAACCGATTGCTCACATAATCGCACACACCGGCACACACCATCCCGACACGTAACCGACTGCTCACATAATCCCACACACCGTCACACACCGTCACGACACGTAACCGACTGCTCACATATTCCCACACACGGGCACACATCGTCCCGACACGTAACCAACGGTTCACATATTCCCACACACAGGCACACACCATCCCGACACGTAACCAACTGCTAACATATTCCCACACACAGACACACACCGTCCTGACACGTAACCGACTGCCCACATATTCCCAAGCACTAGTACACACCGTCCCGACACATAACCGACTGCTCACATATTCCCACACAGAGGCACACACCGTCCCGACACGTAACCAGCTGCTCACATATTCCCACACACCGGCACACACCGTCCCGACACGTAACCGACTGCTCACATATTCCCACACACAGGCACACACCGTCCCGACACGTAACCGACTGCTCACATTTTCCCACACACCGGCACACATCGTCCCTACACGTAACCGACTGCTCACATATTCCCACACACAGGCACACACCGTTCCGACACGTAACCGACTGCTCACATATTCCCACACACAGGCACACACCATCCCGACACGTAACCGACTGCTCACATATTCCCACACACAGGCACACACCGTCCCGACACGTAACCGACTGCTCACATATTCCCACACACAGGCACACACTGTCCCGACACGTAACCCACTGCACACATATTCCCACACACAGGCACACACCGTCCCGACACGTAACCGACTGCTCCCATATTCCCACACACAGGCACACACCGTCCCGGCTCGTAACTGACTGCTCACATATTCCCACTCTCAGGCACACACTGTCCCGACACTTAACCGACTGCTCACATGTTCCCACACACAGGCACACACCTTCCCGACATGTAACCGACTGCTCACATATTCCCACACACGGGCACAAACCGTCCCGACACGTAACCAACTGCTCACATATTCCCACAAACCGGCACACACCATCACGATACGTAACCGACTGCTCACATATTCCCACACACTGGCACACACCGTCCCGACACGTAACCGACTGCCCACATATTCCCACGCACTGGTACACACCGTCCCGACACGTAACCGACTGCTCACATATTCCCACTCACAGGCACACACTGTCCCGACACGTAACCGACTGCTCACATAGTCCCACACACAGGCACACACCGTCCCGACACGTAAACCACTGCTCACATATTCCCACACACAGGCACACACCGTCCCGACACGTAACCCACTGCTCACATATTCCCAGACACCGGCACACACCGTCCCGACACGTAACCGACTGCTCACATATTCCCACACACGGGCACACACCGTCCCGACACGTAACCGACTGCTCACATAGTCCCACACACAGGCACACACCGTCACGACACGTAACCTACTGCCCACGTATTCCCACACATCGGCACACACCGTCCCGACACGTAACCGACTGCTCACATATTCCCACACACAGGCACACACCGTCCCGACATGTAACCCACTGCTCACATATTCCCACACACAGGCACACACCATCCCGACACGTAACCTACTGCTCACATATTCCCACACACAGGCACACACCATCCTGACACGTAACCGACTGCTCACATATTCCCACACACAGGCACACACCGTCCCGACACATAACCGACTGCTCACATATTGCCACACACAGGAACTCATCGTCCCGACACGTAACCAACTGTTCACATATTCCCACACACAGGCACACACCGTCCCGACACATAACCGACTGCTCACATATTCCCACACACAGGCACATACCGTACCGGCACGTAACCCACTGCTCACATATTCCCACACACAGGCACACACCGTCCCGACACATAACCGACTGCTCACATATTGCCACACACAGGAACTCATCGTCCCGACACGTAACCAACTGTTCACATATTCCCACACACAGGCACACACCATCCCGACACGTAACCGACTGCTCACATATTCCCACACACAGGCACACACCGTCCCGGCACGTAACCGACTGCTCACATATTCCCACTCACAGGCACACACTGTCCCGACACTTAACCGTTGCTCACATATTCCGACACACAGGCACACACCTTCCCGACACGTAACCGACTGCTCACATATTCCCACACACGGGCACAAACCGTCCCGACACGTAACCAACTGCTCACATTTTCCCACACACCGGATCACACCATCACGATACGTAAGCGACTGCTCACATATTCCCACACAGAGGCTCACACCGTCCCGACAAGTAACCGATTGCCCACATATTCCCACGCACTGGTACACACCATCCCGACACGTAACCGACTGTTCACATATTCCCACACACAGGCACACACCGTCCTGACACGTAACCGACTGCTCACATGGTCCGACACACAGGCACACACCGACCCGACACGTAACCGACTGCTCACATATTCCCACACACAGGCACACACCGTCCCGACACGTAACCCACTGCTCACATATTCCCACACACAGGCACACACCGTCCCGACACGTAACCGACTGCTCACATAATCCCACTCACGGGCACACACCGTCCCGACACGTAACCGACTGCTCACATATTCCCACACACAGGCACACACCGTCACGACACGTAACCGACTGCCCACATATTCCCACACATCAGAACACACCGTCCCGACACGTAACCGACTGCTCACATATTCCCACACACAGGCACACACCGTCCCGACACGTAACCGACTGCTCACATATTCCCACACAGAGGCACACACCGTCCCGACACGTAACCTACTGCTCACATATTCCCACACACAGGCACACACCGTCCCGACACGTAACCGACTGCTCACTTATTCCCACCCACTGGCACCTGGCACACACCGTCCCGACACGTAACCGACGGTTCACATATTCCCACACACCTACCCCATCACGTAACCGAACTGCACACATATTCCCACACACGGGCACACACCATCCCGACTCGTAACCGTCTGCTCACTTATTCCCACACACAGGCACACACCTTCCTGACACGTAACCGACTGCTCACATATTCCCTCACACAGGCACACACCGTCCCGACACGTAACCGACTGCTCACATATTCCCACACACCGGCACACACCGTCCCGACACGTAACCGACTGCTCACATATTCCCACACACCAGCACACACCGTCCCGACACACAACCGACTGCTCACATAATCGCACACACTGGCACACACCATCCCGACACGTAACCGACTGCTCACATATTCCCAGACACCGGCACACACCGTCCCGACACGTAACCGACTGCTCACAGATTCCCACACAGGCACACACCGTCCCGTCACGTAACCGGATGCTCACATATTCCCTCACACCGTCCCGACGCGTAACTAACTGCTCACATATAATCCCACACACCGGCACACACCGTCCCAACACGTAACCGACTGCTCACATATTAGCACACACGGGCACACAGGGTCCCGACACGTGACCGACTGCTCACATATTCCCACACACAGGCAAACACCGTCCCGACACGTAACCGACTGCTCACATATTCCCACACACAGCCACACACCGTCCCGACATGTAACCGACTGCTCACATATTCCCACACACAGGCACACACCGTCCCGACACGTAACCGACTGCTCACATATTCCCACCCACTGGCACACACCGTCCCGACACGTAACCGACGTCTCACATATTCCCACACACCTACCCCATCACGTAACCGACTGCACACATATTCCCATACACAGGCACACACCGTCCCGACACGTAACCCACTGCACACATATTCCCACACACAGGCACACACCGTCCCGACACGTAACCGACTGCTCACATATTCCCACACACAGGCACACACCGTCCCAACACGTAAACCACTGCTCTCATATTCCCACACACAGGCACACACCGTCCCGACACGTAACCCACTGCACACATATTTCCACACATAGGCACCCACCGTCCCGACACGTAACCGACTGCTCACATATTCCCACACACGGGCACACACTGTCCCGACACGTAACCGACTGCTCACATAGTCCCACACACAGGCACACACCGTCCCGACACGTAAACCACTGCTCTCATATTCCCACACACAGGCACACACCGTCCCGACACGTAACCCACTGCACACATATTTCCACACATAGGCACCCACCGTCCCGACACGTAACCGACTGCTCACATATTCCCACACACGGGCACACACCGTCCCGACACGTAACCGACTGCTCACATATTCCCACACACAGGCACACACC
Source organism: Schistocerca americana (assembly GCF_021461395.2). Taxonomy (NCBI): domain Eukaryota; kingdom Metazoa; phylum Arthropoda; class Insecta; order Orthoptera; family Acrididae; genus Schistocerca; species Schistocerca americana. The sequence goes on along the minus strand of NC_060129.1, from coordinate 205,549,547 downwards.
GTCACGACACGTAAGCGACTGCCCACATATTCCCACACATCGGCACACACCGTCCCGACACGTAACCGACTGCCCACATATTCCCACGCGCTGGTACACACCGTCCCGACACGTAACCGACTGCTCACATATTCCCACACACAGGCACACAAGGTCCCGACACGTAACCGACTGCTCGCATGCTCCCACACACAGGCACACACCGTCCCGACACATAACCGACTGCTCACATATTCCCACACACCGTCCCGTCACGTAACTGACTGCTCACATATTCCCACACACCGGCACACACCGTCCCGACACATGACCGATTGCTCACATAATCGCACACACCGGCACACACCACCCCGACACGTTACCGACTGCTCACATAATCCCACACACCGTCACACACCGTCACGACACGTAACCGACTGCTCACATATTCCCACACACGGGCACACATCGTACCGACACGTAACCAACGGTTCACATATTCCCACACACAGGCACACACCATCCCGACACGTAACCAACTGCTCACATATTCCCACACACAGGCACACACCGTCCTGACACGTAACCGACTGCCCACATATTCCCACGCACTGGTACACACCGTCCCGACACATATCCGACTGCTCACATATTCCCACACAGAGGCACACACCGTCCCGACACGTAACCAACTGCTCACATATTCCCACACACCGGCACACACCGTCCCGACACGTAACCGAGTGCTCACATATTCCCACACACAGGCACACACCGTCCCGACACGTAACCGACTGCTCACATATTCCCACACACCGGCACACATCGTCCCTACACGTAACCGACTGCTCACATATTCCCACACACAGGCACACACTGTCCCGACACGTAACCGACTGCTCACATATTCCCACACACCGGCACACACTGTCCCGACACGTAACCGACGGCTCACATATTCCCACACACCTACCCCATCACGTAACCGACTGCACACATATTCCCATACACAGGCACACACCGTCCCGACACGTAACCCACTGCACACATATTCCCACACACAGGCACACACCGTCCCGACACGTAACCGACTGCTCACATATTCCCACACACAGGCACACATCGTCCCGGCTCGTAACTGACTGCTCACATATTCCCACTCTCAGGCACACACTGTCCCGACACTTAACCGTCTGCTCACATATTCCCACACACAGGCACACACCTTCCCGACATGTAACCGACTGCTCACATATTCCCACACACGGGCACAAACCGTCCCGACACGTAACCAACTGCTGACATATTCCCACAAACCGGCACACACCATCACGATACGTAACCGACTGCTCACATATTCCCACACACAGGCACACACCGTCCCGACACGTAACCGACTGCCCACATATTCCCACGCACTGGTACACACCGTCCCTACACGTAACCGACTGCTCACATATTCCCACTGACAGGCACACACTGTCCCGACACGTAACCGACTGCTTACATAGTCCCACACACAGGCACACACCGTCCCGACACGTAAACCACTGCTCACATACTCCCACACACAGGCACACACCGTCCCGACACGTAACAGACTGCTCACATATTCCCACACACAGGCACACACCGTCCCAACACCTAACCGACTGCTCACATATTCCCACACACGGGCACACACCGTCCCGACACGTAACCGACTGCTCACATATTCCCACAAACAGGCACACACCGTCACGACTCGTAAGCGACTGCCCACGTATTCCCACACATCGGCACACACCGTCCCGACACGTAACCGACTGCTCACATATTCCCACACACAGGCACACACCGTCCCGACATGTAACCGACTGCTCACATATTCCCACACACAGGCACACACCATACCGACACGTAACCTACTGCTCACATATTCCCACACACAGGCACACACCATCCTGACACGTAACCGACTGCTCACATATTCCCACTCACAGGCACACACTGTCCCGACACTTAACCGACTGCTCACATATTCCGACACACAGGCACACACCTTCCCGACACGTAACCGACTGCTCACATATTCCCACACACGGGCACAAACCGTCCCGACACGTAACCAACTGCTCACATATTCCCACACACCGGCACACACCATCACGATACGTAAGCGACTGCTCACATATTCCCACACAGAGGCTCACACCGTCCCGACAAGTAACCGACTGCCCACATATTCCCACGCACTGGTACACACCATCCCGACACGTAACCGACTGTTCACATATTCCCACACACAGGCACACACCGTCCTGACACGTAACCGACTGCTCACATGGTCCGACACACAGGCACACACCGACCCGACACGTAACCGACTGCTCACATATTCCCACACACAGGCACACACCGTCCCGACACGTAACACACTGCTCACATATTCCCACACACAGGCACACACCGTCCCGACACGTAACCGACTGCTCACTTATTCCCACCCACTGGCACCTGCCACACACCGTCCCGACACGTAACCGACTGCCCACATATTCCCACACACCAGCACACACCATCACGATACGTAAGCGACTGCTCACATATTCCCACACACAGGCACACACCGTCCCGAAACGTAACCAACTGCCCACATATTCCCACGCACTGGTACGCACCATCCCGACACGTAACCGACTGTTCACATATTCCCACACACAGGCACACACGGTCCTGACACGTAACCGACTGCTCACATGGTCCGACACACAGGCACACACCGACCCGACACGTAACCGACTGCTCACATATTCCCACACACAAGCACACACCGTCCCGACATGTAACCGACTGCTCAGATATTCCCACACACAGGCACACACCGTCCCGACACATAACCGACTGCTCACATATTCCCACACACAGGAACTCAACGTCCCGACACGTAACCGACTGCTCACATATTCCCTCACACAGGCACACACCGTCCCGACATGTTACTGACTGCTCAAATATTCCCACACACTGGCACACACTGTCCCGACACGTAACCGACTGCTCACATATTCCCACACACAGCCACACATCATCCCGACACGTAACCAACTTCTCACATATTCCCACACCCAGGCACACACCGTCCCGATACGTAACCAACTGCTCACATATTCCCACACACTGTCCCGTCACGTAACTGACTGCTCACATATTCCCACACACCGGAACACACCGTCACGACACGTAACCGACTGCTCACATATTCCCACACACAGGCACACAAGGTCCCGACACGTAACCGACTGCTCGCATGCTCCCACACACAGGCACACACCGTCCCGACACGTAACTGACTGCTCACATATTCCCAAACACACTGGCACACACTGTCCTGACACGTAACCGACTGCTCACATATTGCCACACACAGGCACACAACCTCACGACACGTAACCGACTGCTCACATATTCCCACACACATGCACACACCGTCCCGACGCGTAACCGAATGCTCACGTATTCCCACACACAGGCACACACCGTCCCGACATGTGACCGACTGCTCACATATTCCCACACACCATCCCGTCACGTAACTGACTGCTCACATACTCCCACACACCGGAACACACCGTCATGACACATAACCGACTGCTCACATATTCCCACACACAGAAACACACCGTCCCGACACGTAACCGACTGCTCACATATTCCCACACACAGGCACACACCATCCCGACACGTAACCGACTGCTCACTTATTCCCACACACAGGCACACACCTTCCTGACACGTAACCGACTGCTCACATATTCCCACACACCGGCACACACCGTCCCGACACATATCCGATTGCTCACACAATCGCACACACCGGCACACACCATCCCGACACGTAACCGACTGCTCACTTAATCCCACACACCGTCACACACCGTCACGACACGTAACCGACTGCTCACATATTCCCACACACGGGCACACATCGTCCCGACACGTAACCAACGGTTCACATATTCCCACACACAGGCACACACCATCCCGACACGTAACCAACTGCTCACATATTCCCACACACAGGCACACACCGTCCTGACACGTAACCGACTGCCCACATATTCCCAAGCACTGATACACACCGTCCCAACACATAACCGACTGCTCACATATTCCCACACAGAGGCACACACCGTCCCGACACGTAACCAACTGCTCACATATTCCCACACACCGGCACACACCGTCCCGACACGTAACCGACTGCTCACATATTCCCACACACAGGCACACACCGTCCCGACACGTAACCGACTGCTCACATATTCCCACACACCGGCACACATCGTCCCTACACGTAACCGACTGCTCACATATTCCCACACACAGGCACACACCGTCCCGACACGTAACCGACTGCTCACATATTCCCACACACAGGCACACACCATCCCGACACGTAACCGACTGCTCACATATTCCCACACACAGGCACACACCGTCCCGACACGTAACCGACTGCTCACATATTCCCACACACAGGCACACACCGTCCCGACACGTAACCCACTGCACACATATTCCCACACACAGGCACACACCGTCCCGACACGTAACCGACTGCTCCCATATTCCCACACACAGGCACACACCGTCCCGGCTCGTAACTGACTGCTCACATATTCCCACTCTCAGGCACACACTGTCCCGACACTTAACCGACTGCTCACATATTCCCACACACAGGCACACACCTTCCCGACATGTAACCGACTGCTCACATATTCCCACACACGGGCACAAACCGTCCCGACACGTAACCAACTGCTCACATATTCCCACAAACCGGCACACACCATCACGATACGTAACCGACTGCTCACATATTCCCACACACAGGCACACACCGTCCCGACACGTAACCGACTGCCCACATATTCCCACGCACTGGTACACACCGTCCCGACACGTAACCGACTGCTCACATATTCCCACTCACAGGCACACACTGTCCCGACACGTAACCGACTGCTCACATAGTCCCACACACAGGCACACACCGTCCCGACACGTAAACCACTGCTCACATATTCCCACACACAGGCACACACCGTCCCGACACGTAACCCACTGCTCACATATTCCCAGACACCGGCACACACCGTCCCGACATGTAACCGACTGCTCACATATTCCCACACACGGGCACACACCGTCCCGACACGTAACCGACTGCTCACATATTCCCACACACAGGCACACACCGTCACGACACGTAACCGACTGCCCACGTATTCCCACACATCGGCACACACCGTCCCGACACGTAACCGACTGCTCACATATTTCCACACACAGGCACACACCGTCCCAAAATGTAACCGACTGCTCACATATTCCCACACACAGGCACACACCATCCCGACACGTAACCTACTGCTCACATATTCCCACACACAGGCACACACCATCCTGACACGTAACCAACTGCTCATATATTCCCACACACTGGCACACACCGTCCCGACACATAACTGACTGCTCACATATTCACACACACAGGCACATACCGTACCGGCACGTAACCCACAGCTCACATATTCCCACACACAGGCACACACCGTCCCGACACATAACCGACTGCTCACATATTGCCACACACAGGAACTCATCGTCCCGACACGTAACCAACTGTTCACATATTCCCACACACAGGCACACACCATCCCGACACGTAACCGACTGCTCACATATTCCCACACACAGGCACACACCGTCCCGGCACGTAACCGACTGCTCACATATTCCCACTCACAGGCACACACTGTCCCGACACTTAACCGTTGCTCACATATTCCGACACACAGGCACACACCTTCCCGACACGTAACCGACTGCTCACATATTCCCACACACGGGCACAAACCGTCCCGACACGTAACCAACTGCTCACATATTCCCACACACCGGCACACACCATCACGATACGTAAGCGACTGCTCACATATTCCCACACAGAGGCTAACACCGTCCCGACAAGTAACCGATTGCCCACATATTCCCACGCACTGGTACACACCATCCCGACACGTAACCGACTGTTCACATATTCCCACACACAGGCACACACCGTCCTGACACGTAACCGACTGCTCACATGGTCCGACACACAGGCACACACCGACCCGACACGTAACCGACTGCTCACATATTCCCACACACAGGCACACACCATCCCGACACGTAACCCACTGCTCACATATTCCCACACACAGGCACACACCGTCCCGACACGTAACCGACTGCTCACATAATCCCACTCACGGGCACACACCGTCCCGACACGTAACCGACTGCTCACATATTCCCACACACAGGCACACACCGTCACGACACGTAACCGACTGCCCACATATTCCCACACATCAGAACACACCGTCCCGACACGTAACCGACTGCTCACATATTCCCACACACAGGCACACACCGTCCCGACACGTAACCGACTGCTCACATATTCCCACACAGAGGCACACACCGTCCCGACACGTAACCTACTGCTCACATATTCCCACACACAGGCACACACCGTCCCGACACGTAACCGACTGCTCACTTATTTCCACCCACTGGCACCTGGCACACACCGTCCCGACACGTAACCGACGGTTCACATATTCCCACACACCTACCCCATCACGTAACCGAACTGCACACATATTCCCACACACCGGCACACACCATCCCGACTCGTAACCGTCTGCTCACTTATTCCCACACACAGGCACACACCTTCCTGACACGTAACCGACCGCTCACATATTCCCTCACACAGGCACACACCGTCCCGACACGTAACCGACTGCTCACATATTCCCTACACACCGGCACACACCGTCAAGACACGTAACCGACTGCTCACATATTCCCATACACCAGCACACACCGTCCCGACACACAACCGACTGCTCACATAATCGCACACACTGGCACACACCATCCCGACACGTAACCGACTGCTCACATATTCCCAGACACCGGCACACACCGTCCCGACACGTAACCGACTGCTCACAGATTCCCACACAGGCACAAACCGTCCCGTCACATAACCGGCTGCTCACATATTCCCTCACACCGTCCCGACGCGTAACTAACTGCTCACATATTCCCACACACCGGCACACACCGTCCCAACACGTAACCGACTGCTCACATATTCGCACACACGGGCACACAAGGTCCCGACACGTGACCGACTGCTCACATATTCCCACACACAGGCAAACACCGTCCCGACACGTAACCGACTGCTCACATATTCCCACCCACTGGCACACACCGTCCCGACACGTAACCGACGGCTCACATATTCCCACACACCTACCCCATCACGTAACCGACTGCACACATATTCCCATACACAGGCACACACCGTCCCGACACGTAACCCACTGCACACATATTCCCACACACAGGCACACACCGTCCCGACACGTAACCGACTGCTCACATATTCCCACACACAGGCACACACCGTCCCGGCTCGTAACTGACTGCTCACATATTCCCACTCTCAGGCACACACTGTCCCGACACTTAACCGACTGCTCACATATTCCCACACACAGGCACACACCTTCCCGACATGTAACCGACTGCTCACATATTCCCACACACGGGCACAAACCGTCCCGACACGTAACCAACTGCTCAAATATTCCCACAAACCGGCACACACCATCACGATACGTAACCGACTGCTCACATATTCCCACACACAGGCACACACCGTCCCGACACGTAACCGAGTGCCCACATATTCCCACGCACTGGTACACACCGTCCCGACACGTAACCGACTGCTCACATATTCCCACTCACAGGCACACACTGTCCCGACACGTAACCGACTGCTCACATAGTCCCACACACAGGCACACACCGTCCCGACACGTGAACCACTGCTCACATATTCCCACACACAGGCACACACCGTCCCGACACGTAACCCACTGCACACATATTTCCACACACAGGCACCCACCGTCCCGACACGTAACCGACTGCTCACATATTCCCACACACGGGCACACACCGTCCCGACACGTAACCGACTGCTCACATATTCCCACACACAGGCACACACCGTCACGACACGTAACCGACTGCCCACGTATTCCCACACATCGGCACACACCGTCCCGACACGTAACCGACTGCCCACATATTCCCACGCACTGGTACACACCGTCCCGACACGTAACCGACTGCTCACATATTCCCACACACAGGCACACAAGGTCCCGACACGTAACCGACTGCTCGCATGCTCCCACACACAGGCACACACCGTCCCGACACGTAACTGACTGCTCACATATTCCCAAACACACTGGCACACAGTGTCCTGACACGTAACCGACTGCTCACATATTGCCACACACAGGCACACAACCTCACGACACGTAACCGACTGCTCACATATTCCCACACACATGCACACACCGTCCCGACGCGTAACCGAATGCTCACGTATTCCCACACACAGGCACACACCGTCCCGACATGTAACCGACTGCTCACATATTCCCACACACAAGCACACACCGTCCCGACACGTAACTGACTGCTCACATATTCCCACACACAGGCACACACCGTCCCGACATATAACCGACTGCTCACATATTCCCACACACCGTCCCGTCACGTGACTGACTGCTCACATATTCCCACACACCGGAACTCACCGTCATGACACATAACCCACTGCTCACATATTCCCACACACAGAAACACACCGTCCCGACACGTAACCGACTGCTCACATATTCCCACACACAGGCACACACCATCCCGACACGTAACCGACTGCTCACTTATTCCCACACACAGGCACACACCGTCCTGACACGTAACCGACTGCCCACATATTCCCACGCACTGGTACACACCGTACCGACACATATCCGACTGCTCACATATTCCCACACAGAGGCACACACCGTCCCGAGACGTAACCAACTGCTCACATATTCCCACACACCGGCACACACCGTCCCGACACGTAACCGACTGCTCACATATTCCCACACACAGGCACACACCGTCCCGACACGTAACCGACTGCTCACATATTCCCACACACCGGCACACATCGTCCCTACACGTAACCGACTGCTCACATATTCCCACACACAGGCACACACTGTCCCGACACGTAACCGACTGCTCACATATTCCCACACACCGGCACACACTGTCCCGACACGTAACCGACGGCTCACATATTCCCACACACCTACCCCATCACGTAACCGACTGCACACATATTCCCATACACAGGCACACACCGTCCCGACACGTAACCCACTGCACACATATTCCCACACACAGGCACACACCGTCCCGACACGTAACCGACTGCTCACATATTCCCACACACAGGCACACATCGTCCCGGCTCGTAACTGACTGCTCACATATTCCCACTCTCAGGCACACACTGTCCCGACACTTAACCGACTGCTCACATATTCCCACACACAGGCACACACCTTCCCGACATGTAACCGACTGCTCACATATTCCCACACACGGGCACAAACCGTCCCGACACGTAACCAACTGCTCACATATTCCCACAAACCGGCACACACCATCACGATACGTAACCGACTGCTCACATATTCCCACACACAGGCACACACCGTCCCGACACGTAACCGACTGCCCACATATTCCCACGCACTGGTACACACCGTCCCGACACGTAACCGACTGCTCACATAGTCCCACACACAGGCACACACCGTCCCGACACGTAAACCACTGCTCACATATTCCCACACACAGGCACACACCGTCCCGACACGTAACCCACTGCTCACATATTCCCACACACAGGCACACACCGTCCCGACACATAACCGACTGCTCACATATTCCCACACACGGGCACACACCGTCCCGACACGTAACCGACTGCTCACATATTCCCACACACAGGCACACACCGTCACGACACGTAAGCGACTGCCCACGTATTCCCACACATCGGCACACACCGTCCCGACACGTAACCGACTGCTCACATATTCCCACACACAGGCACACACCGTCCCGACATGTAACCGACTGCTCACATATTCCCACACACAGGCACACACCATACCGACACGTAACCTACTGCTCACATATTCCCACACACAGGCACACACCATCCTGACACGTAACCGACTGCTCACATATTCCCACTCACAGGCACACACTGTCCCGACACTTAACCGACTGCTCACATATTCCGACACACAGGCACATACCTTCCCGACACGTAACCGACTGCTCACATATTCCCACACACGGGCACAAACCGTCCCGACACGTAACCAACTGCTCACATATTCCCACACACCGGCACACACCATCACGATACGTAAGCGACTGCTCACATATTCCCACACAGAGGCTCACACCGTCCCGACAAGTAACCGACTGCCCACATATTCCCACACACTGGTACACACCATCCCGACACGTAACCGACTGTTCACATATTCCCACACACAGGCACACACCGTCCTGACACGTAACCGACTGCTCACATGGTCCGACACACAGGCACACACCGACCCGACACGTAACCGACTGCTCACATATTCCCACACACAGGCACACACCGTCCCGACACGTAACCCACTGCTCACATATTCCCACACACAGGCACACACCATCCCGACACGTAACCGACTGCTCACTTATTCCCACCCACTGGCACCTGGCACACACCGTCCCGACACGTAACCGACTGCCCACATATTCCCACACACCGGCACACACCATCACGATACGTAAGCGACTGCTCACATATTCCCACACACAGGCACACACCGTCCCGAAACGTAACCGACTGCCCACAAATTACCACGCACTGGTACGCACCATCCCGACACGTAACCGACTGTTCACATACTCCCACACACAGGCACACACCGTCCCGACATGTAACCGACTGCTCACATGGTCCGACACACAGGCACACACCGTCCCGACACGTAACCGACTGCTCACATATTCCCACACACAGGCACACACCGTCCCGACACGTAACCCACTGCTCACATATTCCCACACACAGGCACACACCGTCCCGACACGTAACCCACTGCACACATATTCCCACTCACGGGCACACACCGTCCCGACACGTAACCGACTGCTCACATATTCCCACACACAGGCACACACCGTCACGACACGTAACCAACTGCCCACATATTCCCACACATCGGCACACACCGTCCCGACACGTAACCGACTGCTCACTTATTCCCACACACAGGCACACACCGTCCCGACACGTAACTGACTGCTGACATATTCCTACACACAGGCACACACCGTCCCGACACGTAACCGACTGCTCACATATTCTTACACACAGGCCCACACCGTCCCGACACGTAAGCGACTGCTCACATATTCCCACACACAAGCACACACCGTCCCGACATGTAACCGACTGCTCAGATATTCCCACACACAGGCACACACCGTCCCGACACATAACCGACTGCTCACATATTCCCACACACAGGAACTCAACGTCCCGACACGTAACCAACTGCTCACATATTCCCACACACAGGCACACACCGTCCCGACATGTTACTGACTGCTCAAATATTCCCACACACTGGCACACACTGTCCCGACACGTAACCGACTGCTCACATATTCCCACACACAGCCACACATCATCCCGACACGTAACCAACTTCTCACATATTCCCACACCCAGGCACACACCGTCCCGATACGTAACCAACTGCTCACATATTCCCACACACCGTCCCGTCACGTAACTGACTGCTCACATATTCCCACACACCGGAACACACCGTCACGACACGTAACCGACTGCTCACATATTCCCACACAAAGACACACAAGGTCCCGACACGTAACCGACTGCTCGCATGCTCCCACACACAGGCACACACCGTCCCGACACGTAACTGACTGCTCACATATTCCCAAACACACTGGCACACACTGTCCTGACACGTAACCGACTGCTCACATATTGCCACACACAGGCACACAACCTCACGACACGTAACCGACTGCTCACATATTCCCACACACATGCACACACCGTCCCGACGCGTAACCGAATGCTCACGTATTCCCACACACAGGCACACACCGTCCCGACATGTAACCGACTGCTCACATATTCCCACACACAAGCACACACCGTCCCGACACGTAACTGACTGCTCACATATTCCCACACACAGGCACACACCGTCCCGACACATAACCGACTGCTCACATATTCCCACACACCGTCCCGTCACGTAACTGACTGCTCACATATTCCCACACACCGGAACACACCGTCATGACACATAACCGACTGCTCACATATTCCCACACACAGAAACACACCGTCCCGACACGTAACCGACTGCTCACATATTCCCACACACAGGCACACACCATCCCGACACGTAACCGACTGCTCACTTATTCCCACACACAGGCACACACCTTCCTAACACGTAACCGACTGCTCACATATTCCCATACACCGGCACACACCGTCCCGACACATAACCGATTGCTCACATAATCGCACACACCGGCACACACCATCCCGACACGTAACCGACTGCTCACATAATCCCACACACCGTCACACACCGTCACGACACGTAACCGACTGCTCACATATTCCCACACACGGGCACACATCGTCCCGACACGTAACCAACGGTTCACATATTCCCACACACAGGCACACACAATCCCGACACGTAACCAACTGCTCACATATTCCCACACACAGGCACACACCGTCCTGACACGTAACCGACTGCCCACATATTCCCAAGCACTGGTACACACCGTCCCGACACATAACCGACTGCTCACATATTCCCACACAGAGGCACACACCGTCCCGACACGTAACCAACTGCTCACATATTCCCACACACCGGCACACACCGTCCCGACACGTAACCAACTGCTCACATATTCCCACACACCGGCACACACCGTCCCGACACGTAACCGACTGCTCACATATTCCCACACAGAGGCACACACCGTCCCGACACGTAACCCACAGCTCACATATTCCCAGACACCAGCACACACCTTCCCGACACGTAACCGACTCCTCACATATTCCCACACACGGGCACACACCGTCCCGACACGTAACCGACTGCTCACATATTCCCACACACAGGCACACACCGTCACGACACGTAACCGACTGCCCACGTATTCCCACACATCGGCACACACCGTCCCGACACGTAACCGACTGCTCACATATTCCCACACACAGGCACACACCGTCCCGACATGTAACCGACTGCTCACATATTCCCACACACAGGCACGCACCATCCCGACACGTAACCTACTGCTCACATATTCCCACACACAGGCACACACCATCCTGACACGTAACCAACTGCTCATATATTCCCACACACTGGCACACACCGTCCCGACACATAACTGACTGCTCACATATTCCCACACACAGGCACACACCGTCCCGGCACGTAACCGACTGCTCACATATTCCCACTCACAGGCACACACTGTCCCGACACTTAACCGTTGCTCACATATTCCGACACACAGCCACACACCTTCCCGACACGTAACCGACTGCTCACATATTCCCACATACGGGCACAAACCGTCCCGACACGTAACCAACTGCTCACATATTCCCACACACCGGCACACACCATCACGATACGTAAGCGACTGCTCACATATTCCCACACAGAGGCACACACCGTCCCGACAAGTAACCGATTGCCCACATATTCCCACGCACTGGTACACACCATCTCGACACGTAACCGACTGTTCACATATTCCCACACACAGGCACACACCGTCCTGACACGTAACCGACTGCTCACATGGTCCGACACACAGGCACACACCGACCCGACACGTAACCGACTGCTCACATATTCACACACACAGGCACACACCGTCCCGACACGTAACCCACTGCTCACATATTCCCACACACAGGCACACACCGTTCCAACACGTAGCCGACTGCTCACATAATCCCACTCACAGGCACACACCGTCCCGACACGTAACCGACTGCAGACATATTCCCACACACAGGCACAAACCGTCACGACACGTAACCGACTGCCCACATATTCCCACACATCAGAACACACCGTCCCGACACGTAACCGACTGCTCACATATTCCCACACACAGGCACACACCTTCCCGACACGTAACCGACTGCTCACATATTCCCACACAGAGGCACACACCGTCCCGACACGTAACCTACTGCTCACATATTCCCACACACAGGCACACGCCGTCCCGACACGTAACCGACTGCTCACTTATTCCCACCCACTGGCACCTGGCACACACCGTCCCGACACGTAACCGACGGTTCACATATTCCCACACACCTACCCCATCACGTAACCGAACTGCACACATATTCCCACACACCGGCACACACCATCCCGACTCGTAACCGTCTGCTCACTTAATCCCACACACAGGCACTCACCTTCCTGACACGTAACCGACTGCTCACATATTCCCTCACACAGGCACACACCGTCCCGACACGTAACTGACTGCTCACATATTCCCACACACTGGCACACACCGTCCCGACACGTAACCGACTGCTCACATATTCCCACACACCAGCACACACCGTCCCGACACACAACCGACTGCTCACATAATCGCACACACTGGCACACACCATCCCGACACGTAACCGACTGCTCTCATATTCCCAGACACCGGCACACACCGTCCCGACACGTAACCGACTGCTCACAGATTCCCACACAGGCACACACCGTCCCGTCACGTAACCGGCTGCTCACATATTCCCTCACACCGTCCCGACACGTAACCGACTGCTCACATATTCCCACACACCGGCAAACACCGTCCCGACACGTAACCGACTGCTCACATACTCCCACACACCAGCACACACCGTCCCGACACACAACCGACTGCTCACATAATCGCACACACTGGCACACACCGTCCCGACACGTAACCGACTGCTCACATATTCCCACACACAGGCACACACCGTCCCGACATGTAACCGACTGCTCACATATTCCCACCCACTGGCACACACCGTCTCGACACGTAACCGACGGCTCACATATTCCCACACACCTACCCCATCACGTAACCGACTGCACACATATTCCCATACACAGGCACACACCGTCCCGACACGTAACCCACTGCACACATATTCCCACACACAGGCACACACCGTCCCGACACGTAAACGACTGCTCACATATTCCCACACACAGGCACACACCGTCCCGGCTCGTAACTGACTGCTCACATATTCCCACTCTCAGGCACACACTGTCCCGACACTTAACCGACAGCTCACATATTCCCACACACAGGCACACACCTTCCCGACATGTAACCGACTGCTCACATATTCCCACACACGGGCACAAACCGTCCCGACACGTAACCAACTGCTCAAATATACCCACAAACCGGCACACACCATCACGATACGTAACCGACTGCTCACATATTCCCACACACAGGCACACACCGTCCCAACACGTAACCGAGTGCCCACATATTCCCACGCACTGGTACACACCGTCCCGACACGTAACCGACTGCTCACATATTCCCACTCACAGGCACACACTGTCCCGACACGTAACCGACTGCTCACATAGTCCCACACACAGGCACACACCGTCCCGACACGTAAACCACTGCTCACATATTCCCACACACAGGCACACACCGTGCCGACACGTAACCCACTGCACACATATTTCCACACACAGGCACCCACCGTCCCGACACGTAACCGACTGCTCAGATATTCCCACACACGGGCACACACCGTCCCGACACGTAACCGACTGCTCACATATTCCCACACACAGGCACACACCGTCACGACACGTAACCGACTGCCCACGTATTCCCACACATCGGCACACACCGTCCCGACACGTAACCGACTGCCCACATATTCCCACGCACTGGTACACACCGTCCCGACACGTAACCGACTGCTCACATATTCCCACACACAGGCACACAAGGTCCCGACACGTAACCGACTGCTCGCATGCTCCCACACACAGGCACACACCGTCCCGACACGTAACTGACTGCTCACATATTCCCAAACACACTGGCACACACTGTCCTGACACGTAACCGACCGCTCACATATTGCCACACACAGGCACACAACCTCACGACACGTAACCGACTGCTCACATATTCCCACACACATGCACACACCGTCCCGACGCGTAACCGAATGCTCACGTATTCCCACACACAGGCACACACCGTCCCGACATGTAACCGACTGCTCACATATTCCCACACACAAGCACACACCGTCCCGACACGTAACTGACTGCTCACATATTCCCACACACAGGCACACACCGTCCCGACACATAACCGACTGCTCACATATTCCCACACACCGTCCCGTCACGTAACTGACTGCTCACATATTCCCACACACCGGAACACACCGTCATGACACATAACCCACTGCTCACATATTCCCACACACAGAAACACACCGTCCCGACACGTAACCGACTGCTCACATATTCCCACACACAGGCACACACCATCCCGACACGTAACCGACTGCTCACTTATTCCCACACACAGGCACACACCTTCCTGACAGGTAACCGACTGCTCACATATTCCCACACACCGGCACACACCGTCCCGACACATAAACGATTGCTCACATAATCGCACACAACGGCACACACCATCCCGACACGTAACCGACTGCTCACATAATCCCACACACCGTCACACACCGTCACGACACGTAACCGACTGCTCACATATTCCCACACACGGGCACACATCGTCCCGACACGTAACCAACGGTTCACATATTCCCACACACAGGCACACACCATCCCGACACGTAACCAACTGCTCACATATTCCCACACACAGGCACACACCGTCCTGACACGTAACCGACTGCCCACATATTCCCACGCACTGGTACACACCGTTCCGACACATATCCGACTGCTCACATATTCCCACACAGAGGCACACACCGTCCCGACACGTAACCAACTGCTCACATATTCCCACACACCGGCACACACCGTCCCGACACGTAACCGACTGCTCACATATTCCCACACACAGGCACACACCGTCCTGACACGTAACCGACTGCTCACATATTCCCACACACCGGCACACATCGTCCCTACACGTAACCGACTGCTCACATATTCCCACACACAGGCATACACTGTCCCGACACGTAACCGACTGCTCACATATTCCCACACACCGGCACACACTGTCCCGACACGTGACCGACTGCTCACATATTCCCACACACAGGCACACACCGTCCCGACACGTAACCGACTGCTCACATATTCCCACATACAGGCACACACCATCCCGACACGTAACCCACTGCTCACATATTCCCACACACAGGCACACACCGTCCCGACACGTAACCGACTGCTCACATATTCCCACACACAGGCACACACCGTCCCGACACGTAACCGACTGCTCACATATTCCCACCCACTGGCACACACCGTCCCGACACGTAACCGACGGTTCACATATTCCCACACACCTACCCCATCACGTAACCGACTGCACACATATTCCCATACACAGGCACACACCGTCCCGACACGTAACCGACTGCTCACATATTCCCACACACAGGCACACACCGTCCCGACACGTAACCCACTGCTCACATATTCCCACACACAGGCACACACCGTCCCGACACGTAACCGACTGCTCACATATTCCCACACACGGGCACACACCGTCCCGACACGTAACCGACTGCTCACATATTCCCACACACAGGCACACACCGTCACGACACGTAAGCGACTGCCCACGTATTCCCACACATCGGCACACACCGTCCCGACACGTAACCGACTGCTCACATAATCCCACACACAGGCACACACCGTCCCGACATGTAACCGACTGCTCACATATTCCCACACACAGGCACACACCATCCCGACACGTAACCTACTGCTCACATATTCCCACACACAGGCACACACCATCCTGACACGTAACCGACTGCTCACATATTCCCACTCACAGGCACACACTGTCCCGACACTTAACCGACTGCTCACATATTCCGACACACAGGCACACACCTTCCCGACACGTAACCGACTGCTCACATATTCCCACACACGGGCACAAACCGTCCCGACACGTAACCAACTGCTCACATATTCCCACACACCGGCACACACCATCACGATACGTAAGCGACTGCTCACATATTCCCACACAGAGGCTCACACCGTCCCGACAAGTAACCGACTGCCCACATATTCCCACGCACTGGTACACACCATCCCGACACGTAACCGACTGTTCACATATTCCCACACACAGGCACACACCGTCCTGACACGTAACCGACTGCTCACATGTTCCGACACACAGGCACACACCGACCCGACACGTAACCGACTGCTCACATATTCCCACACACAGGCACACACCGTCCCGACACGTAACCCACTGCTCACATATTCCCACACACAGGCACACACCGTCCCGACACGTAACCGACTGCTCACATATTCCCACTCACGGGCACACACCATCCCGACAAGTAACCGACTGCTCACATATTCCCACACACAGGCACACACCGTCACGTCACGTAACCGACTGCCCACATATTCCCACACATCAGAACACACCGTCCCGACACGTAACCGACTGCTCACATATTCCCACACACAGGCACACACCGTCCCGACACGTAACCGACTGCTCACATATTCCCACACAGAGGCACACACCGTCCCGACACGTAACCTACTGCTCACATATTCCCACACACAGGCACACACCGTCCCGACACGTAACCGACTGCTCACATATTCCCACACACAGGCACACACCGTCACGACACGTAAGCGACTGCCCACGTATTCCCACACATCGGCACACACCGTCCCGACACGTAACCGACTGCTCACATATTCCCTCACACAGGCACACACCATCCCGACACGTAACCGACTGCTCACATATTCCCACACACCGGCACACACCGTCCCGGCACGTAACCGACTGCTCACATATTCCCACACACCAGCACACACCGTCCCGACACACAACCGACCGCTCACATAATCGCACACACTGGCACACACCATCCCGACACGTAACCGACTGCTCACATATTCCCAGACACCGGCACACACCGTCCCGACACGTAACCGACTGCTCACAGATTCCCACACAGGCACACACTGTCCCGTCACGTAACCGGCTGCTCACATATTCCCTCACACCGTCCCGACGCGTAACTAACTGCTCACATATTCCCACACACCGGCACACACCGTCCCAACACGTAACCGACTGCTCACATATTCACACACACGGGCACACAAGGTCCCGACACGTGACCGACTGCTCACATATTCCCACACACAGGTAAACACCGTCGCGACACGTAACCGACTGCTCACATATTCACACACACAGGCACACACCATCCCGACACGTAACCGACTGCTCACATATTCCCACACACAGGCACACACCGTCCCGACACGTAACCGACTGCTCACATATTCCCACACACAGGCACACACCGGCCCGGCTCGTAACTGACTGCTCACATATTCCCACTCTCAGGCACATACTGTCCCGACACTTAACCGACTGCTCACATATTCCCACCCACTGGCACACACCGTCCCGGCACGTAACCGACGGCTCACAAATTCCCACACACCTACCCCATCACGTAACCGACTGCACACATATTCCCATACACAGGCCACACCGTCCCGACATGTAACCCACTGCACACATATTCCCACACACAGGCACACACCGTCCCGACACGTAACCGACTGCTCACATATTCCCACACACAGGCACACACCGTCCCGGCTCGTAACTGACTGCTCACATATTCCCACTCTCAGGCACACACTGTCCCGACACTTAACCGACTGCTCACATATTCCCACACACAGGCACACACCTTCCCGACATGTAACCAACTGCTCACATATTCCCACACACGGGCACAAACCGTCCCGACACGTAACCAACTGCTCACATATTCCCACAAACCGGCACACACCATCACGATACGTAACCGACTGCTCACATATTCCCACACACTGGCACACACCGTCCCGACACGTAACCGACTGCCCACATATTCCCAACAACTGGTACACACCGTCCCGACACGTAACCAACTGCTCACATATTCCCACTCACAGGCACACACTGTCCCGACACGTAACCGACTGCTCACATAGTCCCACACACAGGCACACACCGTCCCGACACGTAAACCACTGCTCACATATTCCCACACACAGGCACACACCGTCCCGACACGTAACCCACTGCACACATATTCCCACACACAGGCACCCACCGTCCCGACACGTAACAGACTGCTCACATATTCCCACACACGGGCACACACCGACCCGACACGTAACCGACTGCCCACATATTCCCACACACAGGCACACACTGTCACGACACGTAACCGACTGCCCACGTATTCCCACACATCGGCACACACCGTCCCGACACGTAACCGACTGCTCACATATTCCCACACACAGGCACACACCGTCCCGACATGTAACCGACTGCTCACATATTCCCACACACAGGCACACACCATCCCGACACGTAACCTACTGCTCACATATTCCCACACACAGGCACACACCATCCTGACACGTAACCAACTGCTCATATATTCCCACACACTGGCACACACCGTCCCGACACATAACTGACTGCTCACATATTCCCACACACAGGCACATACCGTACCGGCACGTAACCCACTGCTCACATATTCCCACACACAGGCACACACCGTCCCGACACATAACCGACTGCTCACATATTGCCACACACAGGAACTCATCGTCCCGACACGTAACCAACTGTTCACATATTCCCACACACAGGCACACACCATCCCGACACGTAACCGACTGCTCACATTTTCCCACACACAGGCACACACCGTCCCGGCACGTAACCGACTGCTCACATATTCCCACTCACAGGCACACACTGTCCCGACACTTAACCGACTGCTCACATATTCCGACACACAGGCACACACCTTCCCGACACGTAACCGACAGCTCACATATTCCCACACACGGGCACAAACCGTCCCGACACGTAACCAACTGCTCACATATTCCCACACACCGGCACACACCATCACGATACGTAAGCGACTGCTCACATATTCCCACACAGAGGCACACACCGTCCCGACAAGTAACCGACTGCCCACATATTCCCACGCACTGGTACACACCATCCCGACACGTAACCGACTGTTCACATATTCCCACACACAGGCACACAGCGTCCTGACACGTAACCCACTGCTCACATATTCCCACACACAGGCACCACCGTCCCGACACGTAACCGACTGCTCACATATTCCCACACACAGGCACACACCGTCACGACACGTAACCGACTGCCCACATATTCCCACACATCGGCACACACCGTCCCGACACGTAACCGACTGCTCACATATTCCCACACACAGGCACACACCGTCCCGACACGTAACCGACTGCTCACATATTCCCACACAGAGGCACACACCATCCCGACACGTAACCTACTGCTCACATATTCCCACACACAGGCACACACCGTCCCGACACGTAACCGACTGCTCACTTATTTCCACCCACTGGCACCTGGCACACACCGTCCCGACACGTAACCGACGGTTCACATATTCCCACACACCTACCCCATCACGTAACCGAACTGCACACATATTCCCACACACCGGCACACACCATCCCGACTCGTAACCGTCTGCTCACTTATTCCCACACACAGGCACACACCTTCCTGACACGTAACCGACTGGTCACATATTCCCTCACACAGGCACACACTGTCCCGACACGTAACCGACTGCTCACATATTCCCACACACCGGCACACACCGTCCCGACACGTAACCGACTGCTCACATATTCCCACACACCAGCACACACCGTCCCGACACACAACCGACTGCTCACATAATCGCACACACCGGCACACACCATCCCGACACGTAACCAACTGCTCACATATTCCCAGACACCGGCACACACCGTCCCGACACGTAACCGACTGCTCACAGATTCCCACACAGGCACACACCGTCCCGTCACGTAACCGGCTGCTCACATATTCCCTCACACCGTCCCGACGCGTAACTAACTGCTCACATATTCCCACACACCGGCACACACCGTCCCAACACGTAACCGACTGCTCACATATTCGCACACACGGGCACACATGGTCCCGACACGTGACCGACTGCTCACATATTCCCACACACAGGCAAACACCGTCCCGACACGTAACCAACTGCTCACATATTCCCACACACAGGCACACACCGTCCCGACACGTAACCGACAGCTCACATATTCCCTCACACAGGCACACACCGTCCCGACACGTAACCAACTGCTCACATATTCCCACACACCGGCACACACCATCACGATACGTAAGCGACTGCTCACATATTCCCACACACCGGCACACACCGTCCCGACACGTAACCCACTGCTCACATATTCCCACACACAGGCACACACCGTCCCGACACGTAACCAACTGCTCACATATTCCCACACACAGGCACACACCATCCCGACACGTAACCAACTGCTCATATATTCCCACACACTGGCACACACCGTCCCGACACGTAACTGACTGCTCACATATTCCCACACACAGGCACACACCGTCCCGACACGTAACCCACTGCTCACATATTCCCACACACAGGCACCACCGTCCCGACACGTAACCGACTGCTCACATATTCCCACTCACGGGCACACACCGTCCCGACACGTAACCGACTGCTCACATATTCCCACACACAGGCACACACCGTCACGACACGTAACCGACTGCCCACATATTCCCACACATCGGCACACACCGTCCCGACACGTAACCGACTGCTCACATATTCCCACACACAGGCACACACCGTCCCGACACGTAACCGACTGCTCACATATTCCCACACAGAGGCACACACCATCCCGACACGTAACCTACTGCTCACATATTCCCACACACAGGCACACACCGTCCCGACACGTAACTGACTGCTCACATATTGCCACACACAGGCACACATCGTCCCGACACGTAACCAACTGTTCACATATTCCCACACACAGGCACACACCATCCAGACACGTAACCGACTGGGCACATATTCCCACACACAGGCACACACCGTTTCGGCACGTAACCGACTGCTCACATATTCCCACACACGGGCACACACCGTCCCGACACGTAACCAACTGCTCACATATTCCCACACACCGGCACACACCGTCCCGACACGTAACCGACTGCTCACATATTGCCACACACCGGCACACATCGTCCCGACACGTAACCGACTGCTCACATATTCCCACACACAGGCACACACCGTCCCGACACGTAACCGACTGCTCACATATTCCCACACACCGGCACACACCGTCCCGACACGTAACCGACTGCTCACATATTCGCACACATCGGCACACACCGTCCCGACACGTAACCGACTGCTCACATATTCCCACACACCGGCATACACTGTCCCGACACGGAACCGACTGCTCACATATTCCCACACACCGGCTCACACCATCCCGACACGTAACCGACTGCTCGTTTGCAGACCACATCAGTCCAGCACGGACCACAGCTCCACTGCCGGTGCTGCCAACACTGCTGACCGTGCCACGTATCTCGCAGTTGCAGCAGCCAGCTGCTCCACCTCCAGCATCGTCATCTCCACGTCTGGGTTCGGAAGCAGCTTCCCGACATCCCCCACCTACTCCAGCAACAACAGACCGACACCCACAAGCTGTGCCACAGTTGTTACCGCACTGGCTCTGTCTGCATTTCCCTGAACCCACCTGCTAAAGGTAGGAAAAGTAAGAAAAGGCATTCAAAATCTTGTCCCACTGCACAGTCAATATCCTCTGACACCGCAGCCTCAAACGATGCCAGTAACCCACCTAAGAGAGGTACCCCACCTATCTGTGACACCCTCCCACATTTCCCCCCCCCCCCCACAACCGAACCTATGCGGTCAAATCCCATCCCAGCCCACACGTCTCCTACATCACATTCCTTAATCCTCTCACACTCTGATTTCGGATTCCCCAGTGCTAAAACACTTTTCCTCAAAAACAAATAAAACAAATATATTCCCAGACAACATATCACAACGCATACCCTGCAAAGACTCGGTAATCGTAAAATCCACCGATTCTGATTCCCAGACCCGCCTCCTGCAATGTCTACCAGCCATCACCTTAGGTCCACATGCCTCCCTCCTCAAAAACAGTCCACTGTGACCGAGCTGACCCCGACGCCCCACCTCCTGCTGACTCATGTTTGCGATTGACGGTGGTGGACCCCGAGATCACTGTGGGGGCAGTTGTGTGGAAGCCGAGTCCAAATCCTGACACGCAGATCTAAAAAGCCCACGTAATTGTTACAATTCTGGCCCTATATTCCTCATTCGCATCTTTTCTGATGACTCCTCAACCGTAGATTGCCACCTTCGGACTGCGGTGCTCGTCTCTTACCAGAACACAAAGTAGAGCCTTCCTCATACCTAGTCAGAGACTGTCATTACCACAGATTCATCATCTACAATGATCATTTAATTCCCAACTGCGAAAACCCTCCTACGTGTTCCCACTTGCCCTATTGGTTGGGGAATTGTAGGACGCCCCTAGATAGGTCAGGGGTGCTCTACACAAAGGAAGCGGCTACTCGGGTAGCAGAGTAATTGCGGCGTGCACAGGGTTTTTTATTTTAGGATAGGCAGCAGTGCGAGGTGTCCCGATGAACACTCCAGCTATCAAGATATTAGCAGTAAATTTTCAGAGTGTTCGGAATAAAGTTCCCGAATTTACTGCCCTCCAGGAAGCGTGTGGCGCGCAAATTATTCTCGGGACTGAGACCTGGCTGAACCCTGAGATAGGAAGTTCTGAAATATTTAGTGAGGGTTGGAATGTGTATCGGAAAGACAGATTAGACAGCGTAGGAGGTGGTGTCTTCATTCCAGTTGACAAAAATATTGTGTCTACTGAGGTCAAAGTAGAGTGTGATTGTGAAGTTATCTGGACACGTCTAACAGAGCAAGGAGAAATAAAGTTAATTGTCGGGTGTTATTGCCGGCCACGAGGTTCCACCGTGACAGTTCTAGAATCATTCAGAGGGAGTCTACACTCTGTATCGCAGAAGTACGTGGATCGTGCTATATTAGTCGGAGGCGACTTCAACCTATCTAGTATATAGACTGGGATGTCTATGGATTCATTACAGGTGGTACAGACAAGCTGTGGTGTGAATTACTTTGGAACACATTATCCGAAAACTGTCTTGAGCAGCTAAATCGACGGCCAATGCGTAATGGAAATATTTTAGATCTGGTAGCCACGAACAGACCAGACATCATCGATGGTGTCAGTGTTGAGACAGGGGTTAATGATCCTGATGTTGTCATTACGACTATGGTTACGATAGTTAAAAAGTCGGTCAAGAAGGGTAGGAGAGTGTTCTTACTAGAAAGTGCGGATAAGCAGTTGTTAGCATCCCACTTAGTAAATGAATCGACTTCATTTACTTCCGGTACGATGGACGTGGAAGAATTATGGGCAAATTTTAAACACATTGTAAATCACACATTGGACAAATATGTGCGGAAAAAGTGGGTTACGGGCGGAAAAGACCCACCTTGGTTTAACAGTGTAATTGGGAGAATGCTCAGGAAGCAAAGACAGTTGCACTCGCGGTACAAGAAAGATCGGGAGAATGATGACAGGCAAAAGTTAGTGGAGATTCGTGTTGCTGTAAAAAGAGCGATGCGCAAAGCATACAACCACTACCACCGTTGTACCTTAGCAAAAGATCTTGCTGAAAACACAAGGAAATTCTGGTCTTACGTAAAATCGGTAAGCGGGTCGAAGGCTTCCGTCCAGTCACTCACTCATCAGTCTGGCCTGGCAACGGTGACAGCAGAACGAAAGCTGAAATTTTAAATTTAGCATTTGAGAAATCTTTCACGCAAGAGGATCGTACAAACATACCTCCGTTTGAGTCTCGTACAAATTCCCGTATGGAGGACGTAATGATAGACATCCCTGGGGTTGTGAAGCAGCTGAATCGGTTGAAAATAAATAAATTGCCAGGTCCTGATGGGATCCCAAGAGAACTCTAATGCATTGGCTTCTTACTTAGCTTGCTGTGTGCTAAATTCTACAAGTCGGCTTCCTCTTTCATTTCTTCCCCCCAATCCATATTGACCTACTATGTTTCCTTCTCTCCCTTTTCCTACTGACGAATTTCAGTCACCCATGACTATTAAATTTTCGCCCTCTTCATTATTAAACGTACTCCTGCATTACCCCTATTTGATTTTGTATTTATAACCCTGTAATCACCAGACCAAAAGTCTTGTTCCTCCTGCCACCGAACTTCACTAGTTCCTACTATATCTAACTTTAACCTATCCATTTCCCTTTTTAAATTTTCTAACCTACCTGCCCGATTAAGGGATCTGACATTCCACGCTCCGATCCGTAGAACGTCAGTTTTCTTTCTCCTGATAACGAAGTCCTCTTGAGTAGTCCCCACCTGGAGATCCGAATGGGGGATTATTTTACCTCCGGAATATTTTACCCAAGAGGACGCCATCATCATTTAATCATACAGTAAAGCTGCATGTCCTCGGGAAGAAATACAGCTGTAGTTTCCCCTCGCTTTCAGCCGTTCGCAGTACCAGCACAGCAAGGCCGTTTTGGTTAATGTTACAAGGCCAGATCAGTCAATCATCCAGACTGTTGCCCCTGCAATTACTGAAAAGGCTGCTGCCCCTCTTCAGGAACCACATGTTTGTCTGGCCTCTCAACAGATACCCCTCCGTTGTGGTTGCACCTACGGTACGGCCATCTGTATCGCTGAGGCACGCAAGCCTCCCCACCAACGGCAAGGTCCGTGGTTCATGGGCCTCGTCTTTTTACCTCTTGGTTCAGGAATCATGAAAGAAGGTTGTATACCTGGAAGAATCCTGGAGATACTAAAAGGTATCAGATAGATTATATAATGGTAAGACAGAGATTTAGGAACCAGGTCTTAAATTGTAAGACATTTCCAGGGGCAGATGTGGACACTGACCACAATTTATTGGTCATGAACTGTAGATTAACTGTATAGTACTGCTTTAAAGAGTGTGCAAGTCTTCTTGAAAGTTAACTCTCACTTAAACATTCTGACTTGTTAAGTCAGTTCTTGAACTTCATTTACAAAGTATTTAACGATGAAACTCGCCAACAGCAGAAGGAGACATGCAGCAGAACTGGAGATACTGTGTGAAATTTGCATTTGCAAAACAAGATGCTGAAGAAATAGCAGGTAAGTCTTCATGCGAATGTCTCGACTGACATTATGAAAATCCGTAAATCAAATCAGTGTGTACTAAACGCACCCCTTATTATTAATCACAATTACGATTAGGGAGTAAATGGTTTAGGGTGTAAGTATAACAATTTCAGTGTTAGAATGTACAATTTTATATCCTAGCTGTGGCACATAAAGAGAAAATGCTGCAGGACAGATTGAATAAAATTATGCTGTGAGTCCTGTTTGTGGGCCAGTGCAGTGAGAAAGATTTCCAAGTGCAAAGCAGCCAGTACTGATATTCTTGGATTGTAACAAAAGACT
The DNA here is from genome assembly GCF_021461395.2 of Schistocerca americana. Classification (NCBI taxonomy): domain Eukaryota; kingdom Metazoa; phylum Arthropoda; class Insecta; order Orthoptera; family Acrididae; genus Schistocerca; species Schistocerca americana. The sequence continues at coordinate 205,521,641 of NC_060129.1, read as the reverse complement.
CACACTCTGAACAAAAGTTCCAACAGCATTTAAGCTTCATGCTAGATAATTTGTTCCTGTTTTTTGCCAATTGGCAGTCATTGTCACCATTTACTATGTGGGGATAACGTAAGGTTATTCACACTCTGTCGGGTCTGATGCTACACCCATCTGCTTAGGCCCGTGACATAACTGTGATGTGGTGTGTGATGTCATGGTGAGGTTTGATGTTTTTGTCTCTGTTTGTGTTTGTAGATGGTGTGCTGTAGCATTTGGTGGCCCTCTCTTGACTTGGATGTTGGTTAGTGAATTGGTTGACATGAATTGAATGTTTCAGGCTGCTATTGGAAGAATTTGTGCTGGTTTACTGGTGAGATACTTTGAATTTACATATTATAGCTGATGGATTAATTTTTATGTTTGGAACAATCAGTGACACGTGTTTCTTATGGTCGGAGATTTAATATTAATTTTCTTTGTGTTTAGGGCTACATACCAGCTTCTTACAGATTACTGGCTGAAAAGTAATAATAATGAACATATTGATCTGTCACTGCTCATGTAACATTTACATCTATTTCTCAATAGCACAAGTAATCATTGTAGTGTTTCGTGCCACAAGATTTTTGTTAAATATCTATCTTCAGGGCAGATGTTGCCAGAAGAAGCAATTTCAGTTCAGATTTAATGTTGTGTAATGGTTTCCAGCAGCCAGTAGCCTTTAGTTTTCTTATTCAGTTTCTATTTACCATTTTTCCTTAATGTGTAGTGTTCTGGTGGTCTAAGGAACTGCCACTGGAATTTCTCCCAGCATTGCCCAGGGTACGCCCGAGCGCTGACGATGACATTGTGTGTCGTATCTTCCTCGTGTTGCGATCTTCACTGAGGCATCTTCCATGTACCCCTCTGTTTACTGTGTCTGCTTTTGAATCGACAAGCGATTTATCATCAGGTTGTACATATTTATTGCATATTTGCAGCATTGTTGTGGCTCATGTAGCTATGGCAAGAAAACGAAACATGTACGCATGTAATGTGGTGAGTAGTATGTGCGGTTCACATCTGGCCACAGCTGGGCAACTTCAAGAATGCTGCAAACATGCAATAAATATGTACCATGTGATTATAAAGATTCAAAACTGGTCACCGTAAACAAAGATTGAAAAATAATAGAAAAGGTGACTGGTAACTGTAATTTCTAGAGAGATTGATCCACGACAGTTGCCATGCCCCACACATATAATGGACAGATACTAAAGGTTTTTAAATTTTTTGGCACCTGTCAGATTATATTAGTGGGAAAAAAATACAAAACTTTTGTGGCTATTGTTTGACCCTTTCATGAGCCTTTGGCGATTTAGTGATAAAGGATTATTATGTTTTCTTCCAAATTTCGATTAAAACTACTTCGTGGCTGGCAGTCACCTGTGGTGGTGAACGGTTGCTGGTTGTATACATTATTCCACATACTTGGAACGAACAAGAGCTGCACGTGCAACGCAAACAGAGCAAAACATGTATTCAGATTACTTTCATTGTTATCGTTGTGAGCAGCACCACTTGATAACTTGGTATTTGCTCGAATGCAGGAGTTTTTGCTCCTAGGTACTTCATTTGAGATTGATTTGCACCTCACTGGCGACAGAGTGGTGTACTCTACATACAGAAATCGTGTTACTAATCAGTGTAGACTTAATTCTTTTCTGATTTGACAGAATGATGTTATTCTGCTTATGTTTGTCCTTTCCATTACTGCCATGTTCTATCAGAAACTATTCAACAATTCATTCAATATACCTTTGATTTGTTTTCAGAGACACATCGCAAACTCAGCACCACAACAAAACGACTACAGGATTGCACAACCAAACGTTTTCTGCCAACGCCCTTTATTTTCTGGGGTGGTTGCCAGGGATAGGCTGTGGCCAATAACTGAGAACATTATTTTATATTTTACCATCTGTGCCAAATTAGTGTATCTGGTAATATACTAACCTTATGGCACTGTCAATAGTAGTATGATAGATAGCTCTTGGATCAAACATAGTTCCCTCCTTTTGACAAAGTGGTACAGTGTACATAGAATAATATTTCTTTGGGTTAGTACACTCAGTAACAAAACACTGTTGTAAAAGAGTGCACAAACACTTGCATCAGATCTACATTCGTGAAGTTACAATCCAGCATTAATATTTTATTATAATTACCTAACACAAAGAGCTACAAAAAAGAACTCTTGGCTAAGTAGTTGTAAGCTTGTTTAGGAAGGACCTCATTTCAGGACAAGATACAAGAAAACATAATAAAAGATATTTATTTTCACAGTTACTTTTTATTTCCTGTACACCATTAAGGATAACACATGTGTAATAAGATGCATGAGCACAATACCATTACTTCATACTAAGAAACATTTATGAATATACACAAGTGGTACAACAGCCTGCCAAAATATTTTAAGAGCAGTAACTGAAATTTGTTTTAAGTAAAATTACAACATACATGTAGTGCATAAGGAACATGAATTTAGGACTTCCTAGTACCTTATGGCATAGTTCAAAATAAAAGAACTGTGATTTTACAATTGAGAGATAGCAGAACCCAAAAACTGAATCTTACAATACTTCAAATGGCAACAATTGCACACCTATTGCAGTAAACAACACATTAAATCATGATACCACTATGAGTGATCAATATTTACACTGAAAAACAAATTTGTGGATTTTATGTACTCATGTAGAACCGACAAAAATTGTTTGTGTAAACATATTGAAATTCCACTGGTGAAATGTGAAGAGCAATGTTTTAGGGTCATTGGCGAATCTAGAAAATTCGAGCATATCCTGTTGGGTGGCATGCTGAGCAGCTGGGTGGTCCAGCTGTCTCTGGGCCAGTTTGGCGGTGGCCATTCGTGCGGACACACAACTTGTTAGTGGTCGTGACCGTGTAGAATGCCAGGAAGTGGTTGCAGGTAACTTGCTAGAGCACTTGACTGCTTTCACATCTGTCCCTTGCTTTGATGGGATGGAAGATGCCCGGGACAGGACTGGAGTGTGTTGTGGTATGGATCAGGTTTTGCATCTATTGCAGGATAAGCCCCACGGGGCAATTGATTCGGAATAGGGGCAGGGAAGTATGTCGCGTAAGTTGGGTAAGCAGTTGAATACCTTAGTTGGGTGGGAGGGGGGGGGGGTGGCGGCGAGATATTTTGCATTTCATGACATGATGAGAGGTTGTCAAATTCGCTGTCATTCTCCGAAGTATCACTAATGAACACTGGTGATGACAGAAAAAATTGTTATGAAGTATCATTAATGCAGTACAAGTCATCCAGTCGTACGATTTTAACAAAACTGAATTGTGTGGTTCCCTTAGTCTTAGATCAGTATTTATGTCTCCATGAATACATATTCTGTCCTTAGATCATTTTGCAAAAAGAAAGAAAAAAGTCAATTTTCTTCAAGGACTGAGCAAATGCTTCAATATTAGTGTCTGGCATACAGTACGAAAATGTAGTTACGTTTTTTAACATGAGCCGTAATGGTGCAGCTGCCTCCATTGCATTTTCTATGCTTGTATCAGCCACAGTAAGGACACTGTATTGCACAAGTACTGTAAGCCCACCAAACTGATTTATGTTTTCTCCTCTGTGGAGCCTCTTCGGTAGCACATCAGTCTGAAGTCATAAAGCTGAAAATCTTAATGAGTACAGGATGGTGTTTGCTAAAAAATATATGCCCCACCATAATTTTGGTTTCGTTTTTTCACATATTGCTTTCAACGTTTCATTGTTGGAAAAAAAATTTGCTTATAACTGTCAATATTAATTTGGTTTGTAAAAAGTGTAGTGATCTAGGACTTTGGAAAAGTATATGGAATCGTTTTATGCATCTGCAGTGGCACTGATCCGTCTGCTATTTGCTATAGTAAAATTTTTAATCAGACATAACTTTTAATTAACATGGTTTGAAACAAAAGTATTTTTGCTGTCAGATCCTTAGGCTATAATTGTAACAATGACATCTGACCTAAATAACAAATGGGCAGATTTATGCCTACCTCTCATATGGATATCACTGAAAATCAGAACCAAAAGATGTCCATAGACAGAAAAAAATTATTGGTAGTAGTTGGGGTGTAATTGGAGCAGGCAGAGGGTGCCAGCTTCATCTCCCACAGTATGCCATGACTGACATGTATCAGAGGTCCATCCCCTGTGATACATGGCAGTTGTAGCTGATCTTCACTAAGCCAGAGTTTATTAACACGTAATGCAGTTTTCTTGTCTATGCCTGACAGAATACTAGGATTACGAATATGACCTGACATTTATATAAAAGAATAATAATGAGTCATGACCACAAAGGGGTAAAGGTGGATTCGTAGCCAGCGGCACATCATTGTCCTCACATTGTGTACATTCAACAGAAGCTAGTTGCTTGATTGCATTGAATCCAGACACTCCCAGCAAAGTGATTTGCTCAGAACCACCCATAAAATAATCGCTGTTCGTTTCTTGTTCTGGCAGACTCTCGTAGAATGACTTCTTTGTGATAATCCAAATTCTCTACATTTGTTCGTTTTGCAATTTATTACTAATATAATTGTACATTTGTAATACTTTCCTATGAAAAAAAATGTGATTCTTTACTTTTTCGTGGATTTGTCTATGCATTTATAGTGGTAACAGTAAATATGACAAGACAGCAAAATAATATAATACTTAAATTCTTATATTAAGCATAAAATGTAAACAAAAACTGACATATTAAACTCGTGTAATAATACCAGTTAGATGTTCTCAACTATTTATCATGAAACAAAGTAGAATTATTTATTGTATGTGGTTAAAAGGCAGTATACCATTCGACCACTGCATTTTTTGTAGTTACGTACAATATATGTTATGCACAAATGAGGTACATGTCTTTTATCCTGTATGTGCTTTCTGAATTTACCTTGCAGTTCGTTTTTGTAATAAAAAGTGCACTAAATAGGGCACAAACATAAGACATCGTGCTACTCTAGACATCACTACGTTACATCTAGCTCAAAATAACTTGGCACCCACATACGACCAGCCTTGTTCTCAGCTCCAGGTGTGTCTACCTTTTTGTTCCAAAGGAGTGACCATCTCAGTCTGCAGTAATCTCCTGATCAGTGTACTGCATCCACTGTCAGCAGTTGCGTTAATTGTTAATGCGGTGATTTCCTTATTAGGCACTCCGGTTGTAACACCAAAAATGCAGGATGCATGGCACCTGATACCGTTATATAATTTTGCGGAATTGTGTGTAAATATTTGTAATTTAAATGCTTTCTTTTAATCAGTAAGAAAGTATGGTTCATCTGTAAAGGAGACCACATATAGGACACTGGCGCAACCAGGATTAGTTAAAAACTATGGAACTGTGTACAAAGAAACACATCAAAATTACTGGGTCAGAAGATATGAAATTTTACTTTTCCCATACATTATTGTAGCTGGTTCTAAAGTTTCGGTTAATCTTTACGTGTTTCGTTGTGTGTTGTCTACCCGATGTTTCACACTGTGTTGTTAATCACATACGCATGTTATTTTACGCAAGTGCTCTGGTTGACAGAAAGAGTCATCCAGTTTGTGTGCAATTTTTCAAGGATTAACAATAAATGACATATGATATGATAGAGGAGACAATTAGCTTCTACAGTGCGAGAAAAGAAACTGTGTGAGTGAGAAATCATATAGTCCAAAATTACAAGTCCTGTATGTATAAAATATATTTTTATTCACAGAATACATGTGGCAGTAAGATGCTGATTACCAGGTAACTGTGTAGGCAGTACAGTTTACTATGTATCTTCAGTATTCGCTTACGCTCAGGAAACCTTATTTTTTACCTTTATATTTATTCTCATTACCAGTTCTCCATTTCGTGAATAGCCTGGTGACACACAATAATATTTGAAAGTGTTGATGTGTAAGAGAAAACATAAGAAAGGGTATCACGCAGATTGATACCACAACTCTCTGCTCATTTGTGGCAAGATTCCAATTTACAAAATAATTATTATGTTAGGAACAGTAATCTTTCATTCTAGATGATATAATATCTAAATGATTGTGAAACAGTAACACATCAAACACATAAAAATCGATAAAATAGTAGAAGCATCTGAAACTGTTACATTGTCTTGTAATTAGCATATACTAAAACTGCATTGTAGCACATTGCTCTGTTTTGCTGTTACCCAAAACTGAATGTCTGAAAATAATAAGAGGGAAAATTGACTTTTGATCATTTTTAATTGTAATATCTAAATAGAGCAATACTATCAAACAACTGTTTGAAAACATATATAACAGGTGGGGTTGAGGTTCGCACTGTTCACTGTTGATCTGACATTTGCAAAGGACCGTCTGTGTATCTTTGAGTAGTAAAAATTTGATATCTATAAAAGCATATACTGTTTACTCTATTCACTTACAATGCTGACTGGACCTTAGATTCATATCCTATTCTTGTCAAAAATTTCGGGAAAATGAGGAAGAAAAGACAATTACTTGAGTTGCACCAGATATCTGCCAGCCAGCCATCTGAAGTGTTTACATTTCATCGAATTATAAATTCAGTAAGCTTACATCATTTTCACAGTCAAGAAATAAAAAGCATTTAGTACCAAGATTTTCTTTGTATCGTCAATAAATGGCTTAATGTGTAGAGTGGCCCCGCACCAGCAGTCCATGAGAAATGTGGGACTGGAGCAGTGCAAAATAGGTCAATCTTAAATATTCTATAGTACATAAATCTCTCAGTATCCATTATAGATGTGATACCTTTGACAATTTTTTACAGATGTGACTAATGTGTTCTTCCCAGGTCAACTTGAAGTCAATATGGATTCCTAAAAGTTTAACTGTTCAATTTCCTATATCTTTACATAGTTCTGACAGAAAATGCTGGTTCTTGTCAGGTTTAGACAGAAGTTTGTTAGAGGAGAACTGTTTTACTGCAGCATCTAGTGATTACAGCCACATTTGTTGTACTACTGAAGTGTCTTGATGAGTTGCAATAGCACATTACAGATTGGGGAATATGATGCGGCAATTGATATGCCAATTCAAAAAAGCTGTACAGAAAAGAAATCATTTCTGCAAAGAAAAAAGCTAATGATAACTATATTTATCACTCCAGCAGCAAATATAAAGCAGCATGGAAAATAGTTAAAGCAGAAACTGGGCTATTTGCAGAAAATTTACTTGTTCCTCTAAGTGCAGTTGAACTAAATAATAGTTTCATAAATTCTGGAGAATTAGCTATGACAGATGAAAGTAATTTAGATGATAGTGAAGACAGACTTCCCAAATTGCAGGAAACCGAGTTGACAGGTGACTTCCCAAAATTTGAATGGAGAACAATTTATCTTAAGGATATGCTGGATGTAGTCAGATCACTAAGCAACTCCACAACTGAGGACATCCATGGTTTTTCTAATTTTACCATAAAGAAAATATGACACTATATGCATTCCACTGTCTTACTTAATCAATAGGATGTTTACAGAGGGAACATTTCCAGACTGCCTTAAACTGACAATTGTATTGCCCATATACAAAAAGGGAGACAGAAATTCACACCAAAATTACAGGCCTATAGCAATAGTACCAATATTATCTAAAATTATTGAAAGTCCAATTAAACGATTTTTTTTTAGTGTCACAACCGTCTCAATAAGGCTCAACAATAAAAGCAGTTCAGGAAGTTGTCTTATCAATATTACAAGGTTTTGAAGAAAGGGAACATACCTATACAACTTTATTTGATTTAACTGTATATGACAGTAGTATCTGTTCCCGAAAGAACAGTTACCGTGGATGACCATGCAGCTTTGCTAGAAATGAAATGATAATTAAATGGACAACCTAGCTGCAAACAGGCGTTGATGTACTTCATTGGGGACATGTTCCAGCTAGGGTGTCCATTTAATTATCATTTCATTTCTAGCAAAGCTGCATGGTCATCCACGGTAACTGTTCTTTCGGGAACAGATACTACTGTCATATATAGTTAAAAAAATATGGCTTCCCGGCCATTGACCTTCTTGTGCGAATGCACACGCTATGCCCGAACTCGTACGGGACTTGGTGGATTAATCTGCCACGAGTAATGAGAATGATGGGCAAACATCTATTAGGCGCACTACGAATGTAGTGGTGTGGACATGTTGGGAATGTGGATCTCACGGGGAGCGTGCAAGGGATAAGTCCATGCAGACGCACTATCCTCTGTGTCCGCAGTGGCTCAGATGGATAGAGTGTCTGCCATGTAAGCGGGAGATCCCGGGTTCGAGTCCCGGTCGGGGCATACAATTTCAACATGACCCCAATGAAGTACATCAACGCCTGTTTGCAGCTAGGGTGTCCATTTAATTATCATTTTATTTGATTTAACCAAGGCATTTGACACTGCCTAACATAGCATTTTAATTAAGAAATTAGAAAAATATGGAATAACTGAAACAGAACTATTACTGCTGAAATCATATTTGACAAACAGAAACCAAATGATCTATATAAATTCAAACAACAAATCTGACCTTCTCAAGGTAAAATATGGAGTCCCACAAGGGTCTGTACTGGGACCTTTTTTATTCATTGTGTATGTGAATGACCTGCCCAACACATTACCATATAAATCTGTAATGTATGCTGATGACACAACTTTTATCACGTCACATAATGATGTGGATGTTGTCAAACAAATGAACAAATCCATGAAGGAAATGGCAGCTCACTTGTTCCACGAAAATAGGCTGTCGTTAAACAAAAATAAAACTGAACACATCCTGTCTTCCCTTAGAGATATTAATGATGGACCTAATGAAATCAGACATTCAGTAAAATTGCTAAGCATTTATCTTGATACCAAATTGTGCTGGAATACTCACACAGAAAAGCTGTGCAGTAGGTTGGAAAGATTTCTATATCTCCTTAGGAAACTGAAGCATTGTGTCAGTAAGGAGTGCATACTTATGGCATACCATGCCTATTTTCATACTCATCTGCATTACGGAATACTTCTTTGGGGAAACTCTGCTGGGGCAAAAGATGTTTTCCTCTGGCAGAAGAAAGCCATTAGATATATTTTTGGTGTGAGCAATTTAACTTCTTGCGGACAGTACTTCATTGAGCACAAAATTCTTACAGTTCCCAGTCTATACATACTTAAAGCACTTATGCATGCCAAAGAGAATTCTCACATGTAGGAAAGCAGGTCAGACGTGCGCTCATATGAAACCAGACATAGGAACTTATTAGACATCCTTGGACACGTTTGAGTAAAATCCAAAATAATTTTTTACATGCTGGCAAAACATTTTACAAAAATACATCACATGGAACGAGGGAATTGCATGAGAATAGATTTAAAATGGTAGTAGAGACATGACTGAAAGAGAAAGCATTCTATAGCATAAGTGAATTCCTACATGATGAAAAAATATGATTCTCTATTATTATAAATGTGATTGTGATCAAAGGAACTGTAATTTATGTCATACAACCATACTGACCTTTTGTATAATCATATACCATATGTTATCTTTTGTGTAATCATTTGTACCACAATCTGTATAACTATGTAACTACTGACCTTATGTATAATCATTTGTATAACCATCTGACTGTGCCTACACAACACAACAGTTGTCTACAGGCAAATAAATAAAATAAATAATCACATTTAAGTTTCTTAATGACTGCATATGAGCAGTAACCACTTATGTAGTGGAGTACAGGCCACACATACTCATCCAATTCCTGTATATCAATATCTTCCACAACTACATTTAACTCTTCATTATATGTCACTCCTGGGAGGTCATTTATATCTGTCTCAGTAGAAAAAATGTCATCCTTGGCAATTACAACACCACCCATTTTTGGGACTTTAATATTAATGATACATAGCTTCATACCCTCAGAGTCTTTCTGTCTCAAAAATCTGTCTAATTGACACATGGTAATTACCACCACTCATCTGACAAAATTTACCAAACCTGCTTTCCAGGTCATCAGTTTGAACCTTGCCTGTTAGAAAGTATTGCCTCTTTTTCTCATTGTCGCAATACCTAGCCAGATCCACCAATGTGAGAGTGGTATGCCTAAGAGCTAAATGTGTTTATCTGCTAAGACCAATTAAACCCTGAGAATTTTCCTTTATTAACCAATTTGCAAACTGAAATAGGAACTTCAGTATGTGCTTAGAATTCCTGATTATTGGCTGCTGAATCCTATTTAATAACCTTTGACCTTTTAATAATGTTTTTACATTAACTGCATCCACCACTTGCAAATGATCTCAATGAAAGTTGCAGTATTCAGTATTGTGTTTAGAGCCTAATTCTCTCAGAGCAATAGCTGTTGTATGGTCAAAAATATGAAGAGCAAGTTTTACATTCTGCCTTTCTATGGTTCAGGGATACAGTGATTTAAGACATAGCTTGTTTGCAAATGTCAATAAATTTGCCTTTTACAGCAAATGAAGAGATTTCAAGCTGTTGAAAGACGCAAAACCATCACCCAGCTCATAATTAAAATCCGGAAGCTCTATAATCTCTTCTTTCTGATTCAGCCAGTTGTTTTTTATGCATTTTGATAGGTGCACACTATCGATAAGAAAATAAAATAGCCTACTTCCAGCACCTGGAGAAGGGTGTCGGTATTTAATTTTAAGTTCAGGTGGATCACTGAAGTAAGATACAGCTTTCTTATTAATGTTATTATTATGAGATACGATACCAACAACTTCAAACTCTATGCTTTCTAACTTCAATACAATATCTTTAAGGAAGGTGAAAAGAGCAGGAGCCTGCAAGACTTTGACCGGCAGAATATGAGCTACATCGGTGTACTGTGTATCCAAACCACGCACCACGAATACGTAGGCTGCGGATGCAAATTCACTACTATTGTAGGCCTGGCCAACTATGTTTCCCCCTTTGTAGCCCATTTGTGACTTTAAATGGATTTCATGCATCGAGAGGAGACCGCCCGGTCTTCTTCAGTTAAAAATATTACTGTCCTAGTTATGTATCCCAGAAAATGTGCAGGAACTTGTTCAAGAGCAGTATTACTAGCAAATCCACCACATATTCTAGTCAGAGTAGCAGGGCTAGACATAGTTATTATACCACTGCTTCTTAAAAACTTGTAACACTGAGGAGAAATAGAATGAACTAATGACCACAAAACTAAAATATCCCACGAATATCTTGCAATTTTCTTTTTGCATTTTAGCAATGGAATCTGTTCTTCCATAACGTTTATAATTTCATGTTTATCTGGCAAGTTTTCAGATAAATTATTCAAAATAGTGGTTATGAAATCAATACTCTCATTAGGTTCCTGATCTTCTCTGTTGCTAAATTTTAACTCGACAATATTAAGAATATTAGCTAATTGTATTTTGGTACTTACGGTTACTAGAAACTTTATGTTCCCTATTTGACCAAGCTGTTAATCATTGACATGGACAGTGAAAGTGAGACTTGCGTTAATTGTAACATACCACAGAACTCTCAAAAATGGCATTTCACTAATTAAAAGAAAATACACACCATTCAACTTTTTGACAAAGGTCCACTCATTCAAATGACTACTATTAATTTTATCACATAATACCTTCAACGAAAAGAAAGATATTGCCTTCTTATGGTGTAGATAAATAATCAGGACATGCTGGCAATAGTGCTGGTATTGCACCTATAAACAAATATTAATTCTCAGTACCTTACCATATAAACCAGGAGTGTAAGAGATTCATCCAATAATTATATAACCTAACTTAAGTCCGCAAACGATCAACTTACCTTTCCTTAAACGTGGACGATCAAGAGGCGTGTAATTAATCTTCCAGTCTTAGCATCATATGACGATGCACTTCTTTCTATTTCGTGTGCATGGAAATGCAGCTCACAAATCTGTTAAAAATAATGGATTACGTTACGTTAATATGAGAAAAGTTTGGCCTGTGTATACAGGTTATGTTTATAAATTACAATTAACACTCAGACTAAACAGAACCATTTCATAGGTTTATTTACTAAAGCTGCTACTTACCACAGAGTGATCTGAAGGGATGAAATTATCACGGTGAACTGCTCTTATCCATTCTCTCCATGCATCTTCATCACGAGGGAAATGGAATGCACTGACTCTTTCCCGAGCAGTTTAATAGCCTCTACAAGCATGCATAAAGTCTTCTTTTTTTCCTTTACTGCATCTTCATCACGAGGGAAATGGAATGTACTGACTCTTTCCCGAGCAGTTTAATAGCCTCTACAAGCAGGCATAAAGTCTTCTTTTTTTCCTTTACTGCATTTCGATCCCCCCCCCCCCCCCCCCCCCCGCCGTACGCTGCTCTGCAGCCTACAGACGTTAAAAACGTAAGAAGAAAAGAAACAAGAAAAACAGGTGATAAAATGGTGCTTAAATTGTAAAACGGTGGAAAATTGTGGAAAGTAGGCATACAGCATCTACGTGGCATGTTTATATGTTGAAGTACTATGAACACTATTACACTAACATTTCAATTCACAATCATATAACGGCTACACATGCGAATCAACCACGACAGCACATGTTGCCTTGTGTTTGTTATGACCCGAGTACTTACATCACGAGCGACTCCAAAGACAGTGTAGCGGCCTTGTTCCTAGATGGCCATGCTAAAAGCAAAGCCATATCTTCTGTAACAGCGTCTTGAGCTGACATCTGTTGGCGACACCGAGCAACACTGCAGTATTCAAGCGCTGCTTATTTTACTTCGCATTGACAAGTTTAGCAGGAAAATATTGGAAGTAACATACATTATTGCAGGAATATCATTTAGTTATTTTTAATATTCTAACAGAATTGCAATAAGTGGCCACATCTTTTGATTATATGTAAATGATATACTTCATACCCATAAAGTTTTGTGGTAAGGTGCTCGTTACATATGGTAACGTTACAGCCGGCCCCATCTCCGGCGGTACACCGCAAGGTTACCGCCCTTCGATAGTGCCATTTTCGCGCTAATCGAAGTGCTAGGGGTTACAGGTGCCAGCCAGCCAGCAGCAGCAGCAGCAGCAGCAGCAGTTCCCGGTCCCGGCCTGCAGCAGTGGTCCCCCAGCCAGCCAGCCAGCCAGCCAGCCAGCCAGCCAGCCAGCCCGCCCTCCGGTAGCAGCAGCAGCCTCCGCCACCCCGGCCCCGTCCGCGGCAGCAGCGTCCCTGCCTCTCGCCGTCGCCGTCGCCGTCGCCGTCGCCGTCGCCGTCGCCGTCGCCGTCCGTCGTCCGTCGTCCGTCGTCTCCCAGTGTGTGTCCTGTCCTTTTAGTGCTGTGTTTTTCTTTCTTCTTCTTGTCGTCATGTCCGCCCCCACCACCACCCCCCCCACCACCACCGTCACTACTACCACCACCGCCATCGTGTATACGTCCCCTTCCGCCGCCTCCACCACTATCACTTGGTGTGCCCAGTCCCACCCCCCTCCTTCCATCCCTCCCCTCCTCTCTATCCCTTCGCCCTCGCTCTTTGTCGCCCCCTCTCCCGCCTCTTCCTCTCGTTCTAATCCTTTCCCCCCACTCCCCCAGCCTGTCACTGCAGCTCCGGCTAGGGTGGTGGCCCGTCGGGCCACTGCCCACGCCCAGCTCTCCCCGTCGCCGTCGCCATCGCCATCGCCATCGCCATCGCCATCACCGCCACCACCGTCATCATCGTCACCATCACCATCACTGCCACATTCGCCTGCACCGTCACAGTCACTATCTCCGGCGCCGACTGCTGCGTCCGTGCCGGGACCTGTCCCTTCCCGCCACCTCCCCATCGTTCCCGTCCCTCATGTCACCACCCGCCCATCTGCCGCTGTCAAACGCCCTAGTGGCGCCTCCACTTCCTCTGCTCCTAAAAAGGCTCCACCCCGCCCCCCAACCCCACCCCAAAATGCCATGGACGTCTCCCCACCAGGCCCCGCTCCCTCCTCCTCCTCCTCCCCACCCGGTCTCTACAAATATCTCCTGTCCCGTCCCGATCCTTCCTTCCTCGAGGCCCGGAATCTCTCCCTCCTCCTCCGCCAACATTTCCCTGGCGCCCCCATCGCTCTCCTTACTCCCAGACGGGATTCTGTTCTTATCTCCTCCCCCAGCCCAACCCTCCATACTGACATCCTCTCCCGCCTCCCCATCACCCGTTTTGGTCCTCACGCCACCCTCACCCCTGCTCCCTCCCCATCTCCTACCCGCCAACCCCAACCCCCGCGTCGCCCGCCGACCCTCACCGCCGTGATCACTCGGCTTAGCCCGTCGATCACGGAGGAGGAGGTGCTGGCGGAGCTGAAGTCCCATCCCACCCTGGAGGTGCGGGCAGTCCGCCGCATTTTCAACGCGACCGGCCCCACCCGCCTTATGCGGGTTTTCTCTGAGGACGCCCCCTCCATTGACCGTCTCCTGAAGGAGGGTGCCCTCCTCTTCAATCAGCGGTTCAAGGTCGACCCCTCCCGTTCCCCCCCTCAATCCCTGCACTGCCAGAGATGTCTGCGCTACAATGCGCACCCCACAGCTGAGTGCCGCGAGGCCCCCACCTGCCCGCATTGTCGGCAAGCGCACTTCCTCCGGCAGTGCCCCAACCTCCAATCCCCTCCCTCCTGTAATACCTGCAGCCTCCCCCACCCCACCTACTCCCAAAAGTGTAAAGCCCGACCCCCTCCCTCCACTCCTGAACTCACCGTACCTGTCGGTCCCCTGGACGCCCCCACCCCTCCTGGCAATTCCCTTCGTCCCCCTCCCACTGCTGAGGACATCATCAGGTTCCTCACCATTGTCCTCCAAAACGTCCATCCCTTTCAGCGCCCCCACACCTTACAACAGATCTCCCTCGCCGCCCGTTCCATATTCCATCTTAAAATGTACGCCACCTTTTCCAATAACCAGGCCCATTTCACCTTCTCCCGCCTTGACACCCTCGTATAAGTCCTTATCATGGCGCGACAGCATCGTATCCTTTTCAACAATATCCGCTCCCTTCCCGCCAACAAGAACCTCTTCCTGCATACCCTTGCTACCCACTGTGTGGATGCCTTCCTCCTCAATGAAACCTTCCTCCAACCCCACCACTCCATCCACACCTCCCCCTATCTCCTCCACCGCTCCGATAATCCCCTCCCAGTTGCGCGTGGCGGAGTTGCCATTGGCCACCACCGCCAGATCCCCGTTCGGCTCCAGCCTCTCCTTCCCGACCCCACCGAACACCTGATCCTTAGTCTCTTCTTCCCCGGCCTTACCATTACCTGTGCCACCATCTATGTCTGCCCAAACGCCCCTCTTCCTTTCGACTTCCTCTCCCACATCGACCGTACCTTCTCCTCCTATGTGATCGCTGCCGACCTCAACATCCATAGTCGCTCCGCTGCCCAGTTACGGCGGTGGCATCGGTTCCTCTCCTCCCTTCAAGGCGACCTCATCCCCATCCCCCAGCACACCCGTCCCGAATCCAACTCCACTCCCAATGTTATCCTCTCCTCCCCCAACCTCCTTGGTCGCCTTACGGTGGATGTCCTGGAGCCTATTGGTAGCGACCATCTCCCTGTCCTCCTCACCGTTTCAGACGGCCGTCGCCCCCGCCCCGACCCTCGTCATGACCCTCCCCCTAAGTACATCCATGACTATTCCCGTGCCAACTGGAATGCCTACCGGGATACCCTCTCCACTCAGGTCGATAGCCACCCTCTCGCCTACCGCCGTCCCGATGATGTCACCCATGCCGCCTCCTTTCTCCAGCAGACCTTGTCTGAGGCCGTGGAGGCCCACGTCCCTACTGTTGCCATCCACCCCCACCGTCCTACCTTACCACCACAGGCCGTCCTCCTCCTCCGTGAATCCCGTCGTCTCTACCATGCCTTCCTCCGCACGCGTGACCCGGACACCCTACGACGCCACCGGCAACTACAGCGACACATTCGAAATTTGCTCGCGGCCAAGAAACGCCGGGACTGGCGACAGACATGCACCCGTTTAAATGCTACCCTCCCTATAAACTCGTCCAAGTTCTGGACCGCCTTCCGTCGCCTTACCGGAACTAAACCCTCCTCCTACTATCCTCTTCTCCACGATGATCACCCCTTCCCTGACGCCCTTAGTAAGGCCAATCACTTTGCCTCCTACCTGTCCGATGTGTTTTCCATCCCTGATGATCCCCAGTTCGATTACTCCCTCTTCCCAGATATCCGCGATCGAACTGACACCTCCCTCCCCTCGCTCCTGGTTTCCAGTACTTGGACAACATTCCACACACGGACCTTAATGCCCCCATCACCACACAGGATCTCATCAATACACTCCGCACCAAACGCAACACCGCTCCTGGTCACGATCGTGTTACCTACCGTCACCTTCGTGAAGCTCCTGTCTCTTTTCTCTCCACCCTGGCCAGGCTCTACAATGTAGTCCTGTCCACCGGGTACTACCCCGACCTGTGGAAAACCTCCCGTATCCTCATGTTCCTCAAACCTGGCAAACCGCCGTCCGCCGTCTCCTCCTACCGTCCCATCAGCCTTACCTCGGTCTTCAGCAAGGTCCTGGAATCTATCCTCACCCGCCGCATCCACCAGCATCTCCGCCAGCACCGCCTCCTCCCCGTTACCCAGTGTGGCTTTCGGCCGTCCTTCTCTTCCGACGATCTTCTCCTTCACCTCACTCATCTCCTTTCCGAACAGCTCAATTCCCGTCGCTCCGCAATCTTCCTCTCTCTTGACCTCGAACGCGCATATGACCGCGTATGGCATTCCGGTCTCCTCTTCAAGCTCCAAACCTTCGCTCTTCCCATTAACTACGTTCGTCTGATCGGTTCCTTTCTCTCCCGCCGTCCTTCCCATGTCACCATCCATAATACCGATTCCTACACCTTTTTCCCCTCCGCCGGTGTGCCCCAAGGCTCCGTCCTCTCCCCCCTTCTGTACCTTTTGTACACGGCGGATATGCCGCCGCCGTCACCCCCCGTCCACCTTCTCCAGTTTGCCGATGACACCGCCTTCCTTGCCCTTGCCCCCACCCTGCAACGCTCTCAACGCCTTCTCCAATCCCATCTTGACCGGTTCACCACTTGGTGCAACCAGTGGTTGCTCAAGATCAATCCTTCCAAAACCCAGGCGATCATTGTAGGCAAAACCACTCCCTCCTTCCGCCTCCTTGATTTCTATCTCACCGTTTATGGCCGTCCCATCGCTCTCACCCCCACCCTTAAGTACCTTGGCGTCACCCTCGACCGTCGCCTCTCCTGGACTCCCCATCTCCAGACAATCCAAGCCAAGGCACGTTCCTGACTCCGTCTCCTCAAACTCCTTTCCGGCCGAACGTGGGGTCTGGACCCCTCCACCATCCTCCACACCTATAAGTCCCTTATCCGCCCTATCCTCTGTTACGCCCATCCAGCCTGGATCTCCGCCCCCCCTTCCTTTTATAAATCCCTCCAAATCCTTGAACGCCATGCTCTCCGCCTTGCCTATCGCATCCGTCTCCCTTCCCCCACGCGGATCCTGTATGACCTTATCCCCTTCCCCCACCTCCTCCTCTTCCTCGAAAGGATACGAATCCTATACACCTCCCGTAAACTCGATCCACCTCACCCGCTCGTCTCCCCAGTCCTCTCCCACCCCCGCCCGCTGCCGCGCCTGTACTCCCATGTCCCACCCGGTCTCCATCTCTCCACGCTCCTTACCCTCTCCCAAGGTGGCTTCCGCCAGCTCCCCCTCCCTGATGATGTTCTCCTCCCCTGCATCTACCCCTCCTATCAACTTTGATCCTCCCCCCCCCTCCTGTGTCCTTTCCTTCAGGCACCCTCCCTCCCCCCCCCTTTTTCCCTTCCCTTCTCTTTCCTTTCCCCCCTCCCTCCTACCCTCTCCTCCGGGCTTCACTCCCCCTTCCTCCCTCCCCCTCTCTCCTTTGCCCATGGCATCTCTGCTCTCCCCTCTCCCATTTCCCCTTCCTCCTCCTCCACCTCCTCTCTTGGCAGGTCCCCGGACTCGTACACGCTGAGTGGACATTCGCGCGCCGGAGATCATCGCCATCAGTGTCTCGTGAGTGCCGTCGTGTTTCGTGTTCAGTGTTCCCATCATACTCCATCGTTCACCTGTGCCATCGCCATCTTCAGTGTTAGTGCGTCGTGACAACAGTTTGTAGTGAATTTTCGTCAAGTGTGAACGGCTCCGTGTTTGTCTTTATGTGTCTACTGTTTTACTACCCACCGTTATGTCACATTTGTGTATTCTTTCTGTTCTATCTTTATCTCCTCTACGGCTGAAGAGCGGCGTACCATGCTGCTGACAGCCTGCCTGTTTGTACGGGTTTGAAAATAACAATAAAGAAAAAAAAAAAAAAAGCCGGCCCCGTACCCGGTCTCCATCTCTCCACTCTCAATACCCTCTCCCAAGGTGGCTTCCGTCAGCTCCCCCTCCCGGATGATGCCCTCTCTCCCTCCATTTATCCTTCCTATCAACTCTGATCCTCCCTCCCCCTCCTTTCCTCTGTCCTTTCCCTGGGCTCCCTCTTCCCCCCCCCCTCCCTTCCGTCCTGTTTCCTCCCCACTACGGCTCTCCCTACCTCCCTTCTCCCCCCCAGTCCTTTTGTATTCCCCTCCTCTACCTACCCCCCTCCCTGTCGCGTCTGCCCACTACCCCTCTTATGGGTCCTCATCCTCCATCAGCTCATTTCCCGGTTCCCCCCCCCCCCTTCGCTTTTACTCTCCTTTCCCCCCTTTTGTTTTCCCATCTCCTGTCCAGTTTCCCCCCACCTGCTCTCGACTGTGGTGTCACCTTTGCCGACTTTTTCGTGCTGTGTTCTAGTGCCTATTCAGTGTTGTGTTGCGAACAGAAACCATGCTGTCGCTGGGTGTGAATTTTATATACTTTGCGAACAGAATCCAGACTGTCGCCGTGTTTTTTTTTTAACTGTCTATTGTTTTCCCTGTCTGCTCCGTATGTATTTTTATTCGCTTCATCATCCCTCTGTTGCTTGTTTAATTTCCCCATTTTCTTTTCACCTTGTTACTCACTAAGTCCCCGATTTTATCGCCTGTTTTTTTATTATTATTTATTCTCCTGCTCTTTGTCAGAAAATCTGTAGGCTGCAGAGCGGCGTCCTAAGCTGCTGCCAGCCCGCCCCCCTTTGGGGGGAATTGAAATTCAATAAAGAAAAAAAAAAAAAAAAAAAAAGCCGGCCCCTCCACCCGCCAGTGGCAGAGGTGGTCGGGGGGGGCCCTCGCGCGAGCAGGAGGGACGCCACTCAGCAGGCAGCAGCGGTGTGGGCAACATCGACGCGCTGATGGAGGAAGCGGAGTCACGCTTCCAGATGGCCCTCCACGCGGAGATGGAGGCTGCCTGCCACCTGCTGAGGGAAGCATTGGCTCTCCGCCTTCAATGTGATGGGCCGACGGCACACACCAGCGCGTCCGCGGCCACGCAGACCGAAGACACCACCACAAAGAAGAAGAGGATGGTGATCAACCGCGCCAGCCAGACCACCGACGGCGCCTCAACCATCCCCACAGAAGCCAGCGTGCGTGTCGATGAGGCCACCCAGACGTCGTCCAAACGGTGCAAGCGCCATCGAGGCGCCCAAACCGAGACGACGGATGCGGTGTCCATCGGCACGCAAACCGAAGTGGCAGCCACGGAGCCCACCAGGTCTCCATGGAAGCTGCACAAAATCGAGACGACAACGAGCAGCAAACCTCTCACTCCAAGTCCTCCCTCCCCAGAGGTAGAGGACCTCAGAGTGAGAGAAGAAAGAAGAAGAAGAGAGCGAGAGGCGGAACACGAAGCCGCCCTTGCCCACCGGGAACGACAGCGCCAACTACAATGGCGACTCCGTCTCGGAAAAAAAAGGGAAGGACCATGACAAGCAGTTCTGGCCGGGTTTTGCTGGTTTTCCTTGTCCGCTAAGGTAAATACCGGAACTGTCCCCAACAAACTCCTGCAAATAAATTCCCAATTGGGAGATATCCACCCCTTTCCCAGCACCCCAGCAACCAAAATAATAAATTGTGCCAAAACAGCATAACTACAACCCTTGGCTGAAAAGAGCCCAAGCATGCTCTATAACAGCCCGCCCTTCTCCATCCGAGAAGGGAATGAAATGTGCTAAAAAAAAAAAAGCTGCATTCGAGGGTTGGATTCCCTCTCTTCCTTCATCGAAGAGTTTCACTGCCTGGGCTACTCTCAGGGTGCGCCTTCGACGTGGAAGATCCCTGCCGTGTCGTCTGCTTGCCGTCCATACTGCCTGCCGGTGCTCGCCACTGCCGCTTGGTCGCCGCCTTCCGGTCCTCGCAGCCGCCGCCGCCGTCGCCGCCTGCCGGGGCTCGCCGCCCCCGCCTGGTCGCCGCCTGCCGGTGCTCGCCGCCGCCGCCCCCGCCTGGTCGCCGCTTGCCGGTGCTCGCCGCCGCCGCCGCCGCCGCCTGCTGATCGCCGCCGACGCCACCGCCTGCCGAGGCTCGCCGCCGCCGCCGCCGCCGCCGCCGCCGCCGCCATCCGGTGCCGCCTGGTCGCCACCATCGCCGCCGTCCTGACCCTGGTCTCCGGCCGTCTTCGTCTTCATCCGTCTTCGTCTTTGTCTGTCCCCAGTTTCTGTCCTCTCCTCTTCGTTCTGTTCGTTCTTGTTTCTCTCTCCTGTCATGTCCGCCCCCACCACCACTGTCACTACTACCACCACCGCCATTGTCTATACCTCCCCTTCCGCCGCCTCCACCACTATAACTTGGTGTGCCCAGTCCCACCCCCCTCTTTCCATTCCACCTCTCCTCACTCTCCCTTCACCCTCTATCTTTGTCGCCCCCTCTCCCGCTTCTTCCTCCCGCTCCTCTCGTTCTGATCCCTTCCCCCCACTCCCCCAGCCTGTTACTGCAGCTCCGGCTCGGGTGGTGGCCCGTCGGGCCACTGCCCACGCCCAGCTCTCCCCGTCACCTTCGCCATCACCGCCGCCACTGCCACCGTCCTCGTCATCGTCGCCGAAGCCTTCACCGTCACCGTCACCATCTCCGGCGCCGACTCCGGCCCCGGGACCTGCCCCTCCCCGCCACATTCCCATTGATCCCATCCCCCACACCTCCT
Source organism: Schistocerca americana (assembly GCF_021461395.2). Taxonomy (NCBI): domain Eukaryota; kingdom Metazoa; phylum Arthropoda; class Insecta; order Orthoptera; family Acrididae; genus Schistocerca; species Schistocerca americana. The sequence goes on along the minus strand of NC_060129.1, from coordinate 205,500,545 downwards.
CCACCGCCGTCAAGCGCCCCGGTGGCACCCCTGCTTCCTCTGCTTCCAAAAAGGCTGCGCCTCGTCCTCCTTCCCCCACCCATGATGCCATGGAAGTCTCCCCGCCTGTCCCTGCCCCCTCATCCTCCTCCTCTCCCCCTTCCTCCTACCGCTACCTCCTCTCCCGTCCTGATCCCTCTCTCCTTGAAGCCCGGAACCTCACCCTCTTCCTTCGCCAGCATTGTCCTGGTGCCCCCATCTCCCTCCTCACTCCTCCCCGAGATTCTGTTCTCATCTCCTCCCCCAGCCCAACCCTCCATACTGACATCCTCTCCCGTCTCCCCATCACCCGTTTTGGTCCCAACGCCTCCCTTACCCCTGCTCCTTCTCCATCTCCTACCTGCCAACCCCAAACCCCGCGTCGCCCGCCGACCCTCACCGCCGTGATCACGCGGCTCAGTCCGTCGATCACGGAGGTGGAGGTGTTGGCGGAGCTCCAGGCCCATCCCACGCTGGAGGTGCGGGCGGTCCACCGCATTTTCAACTCGGCCGGCCCCACCCGCTTTATGCGGGTTTTCTCTGAGGACGCCCCCTCCATTGACCGTCTCCTGAAGGAGGGTGCCCTCCTCTTCCACCAGCGGTACAAGGTCGAACCTTCCCGTTCCCCTCTTCAATCCCTGCGCTGCCAGAGGTGTCTGCGCTATAATGCGCACCCCACAGCTGAGTGCCGCGAGGCCCCCACCTGCCCGCATTGTCGGCAGGCGCACTTCCTCCGGCAGTGCCCTAACCTCCAATCCCCTCCCTCCTGTAATACCTGCAAACTCCCTCATCCCACCTACTCCCAAAAGTGTAAAGCCCGACCCCCTCCAACCACTCCTGAACTCACCGTACCTGTCCGTCCTCTGGACGCCCCCACCCCTCCTGGCAATTCCCTTCGCCCCCACCCACCGCTGAGGACATCATCAGGTTCCTCACCATCGTCCTCCAGAATGTTCATCCCTTTCAGCGCCCTCACACCCTCCAGCAGATCTCCCTTGCTGCCCGTTCCATCTTCCAACTCAAGATGTACGCCACCTACTCCAACAACCAGGCCCATTTCACCTTCTCCCGTCTTGACACCCTCGTTTAAATCCCAGTCATGGCGCGACAGCAACGTATCCTTTTCAACAACATACGCTCCCTTCCCGCCAACAAAAACCTGTTCCTGCACACCCTTGCCACCCACCGCGTGGATGCCTTCCTCCTCAATGAAACCTTCCTGCAACCCCACCACACAGTCCACACTTCGCCCTACCTCCTCCACCGCTCCGATAATCCCCTCCCGATTGCGCGTGGCGGAGTTGCCATTGGGCACCACCGCCAGATCCCCGTTCGGCTCCAACCTCTCCTTCCCGACCCCACCGAACACCTGATCCTTAGTCTCTTCTTCCCCGGCCTTACCGTTACCTGCGCCACCATCTATGTCCGCCCCAACGCTCCTATTCCCTTCGACTTCCTCTCCCACGTCGATCGTACCTTTTCCTCCTACGTGATCGCCGCCGACCTCAACATCCATAGTCGTTCCGCTGCCCAGTTACGGCGATGGCATCGGTTCCTCTCCACCCTTCAAGGTGACCTCATCCCCATCCCCCGGCATACCCGCCCTGAATCCAACTCCACTCCTGATGTTATCCTCTCCTCCCCCAAACTCCTTGGACGCATAACGGTGGATGTCCTGGAGCCTCTTGGTAGCGACCATCTACCTGTCCTCCTCACCGTTTCAGACGGTCGTCGCCCTCGCGCCGACCCTCGTACTGACCCTCCCCCTAAGTATGTCCACGACTATTCCCGAGCCGACTGGAATGCCTACTGGGATACCCTTTCCACCCAGGTCGATAGCCACCCTCTCACCTACCACCACCCTGACGATGTCACCCATGCCGCCTCCTTTCTCCAGCGGACCTTGTCTGAGGCCGTGGAGGCCCACGTTTCTACTGTCGCCATCCACCCCCACCGTCCTCCCTTACCCCCACAGGCTGTTCCCCTCCTCCGTGAATACCGTCGTCTCTACCGTGCCTTCCTCCGCACGCGTGACCCGGACACACTACGACGCCACCGGCAACTCCAGCGACACGTTCGTAATTTGCTCGCAGCTAAGAAACGCCGGGACTGGCGACAGACATGCACCCGTTTAAATGCAACCCTACCAATCAACTCGTCCAAGTTCTGGTCGGCCTTCCGTCGCCTTACCGGAACTAAACCCTCCCCCTATTATCCTCTTCTCCATGATGATCACCCTTTCCCTGACTCCCTTAGTTAGGCCAATCACTTTGCCTCCTACCTCTCCGATGTATTTTCCGTCCCCGATGATCCCCAGTTCGATTACCCCCTCTTCCCAGATATCCGCGATCGAACTGACACCCCTTCCCCTCCCCTCGCTCCTGGCTTCCAGTACTTGGACAACATTACACACACGGAACTCAATGCCCCTATCACTACACAGGATCTCATTGATACACTCCGCACAAAACGCAACACCGCTCCTGGTCACGATCGTGCCACCTACCGTCACCTTCGTGAAGCTCCTGTCTCTTTCCTCTCCACCCTGGCCAGGCTCTACAATGTAGTCCTGTCCACCGGTTACTACCCCGACCTGTGGAAAACCTCCCGTATCCTCATGTTCCTTAAACCTGGCAAACCGCCGTCCGCCGTCTCCTCCTACCGTCCCATCAGCCTTACCTCGGTCTTCAGCAAGGTCCTAGAATCTATCCTCACCCGCCGCGTCCACCAGCATCTCCGCCAGCACCGCCTCCTTCCCGTCACCCAGTGTGGCTTTCGGCCCTCCTTCTCTTCCGACGATCTTCTCCTTCACCTCACTCATCTCCTTTCCGAACAGCTTAATTCCCGTCGCTCCGCCATCTTCCTCTCACTTGACCTCGAACGCGCTTATGACCGCGTCTGGCATTCCGGTCTCCTCTTCAAGCTCCAAACCTTCGCCCTTCCCATTAACTACGTCCGTCTGATCGGTTCCTTTCTCTCCCGCCGTCCTTCCTATGTCACCATCCATAACACCGATTTCTACACCTTTTTCCCCTCCGCCGGTGTGCCCCAAGGCTCCGTCCTCTCCCCTCTTCTGTACCTTTTGTACACGGCGGACATGCCGCCGCCGTCGCCCCCCGTCCACCTCCTCCAGTTTGCCGATGACACCGCCTTCCTCGCCCTTGCCCCCACCCTGCAACGCTCCCAACGCCTTCTCCAATCCCATCTTGACCGGTTCACCGCTTGGTGCAACCAGTGGTTGCTCAAGGTCAATCCCTCAAAAACCCAGGCGATCATTGTAGGCAAAACCACCCCTTCCTTCCGCCTCCTTGATTTCTATCTCACCGTCTATGGCCGTCCTATCGCCCTCACTGCCACCCTTAACTACCTTGGCGTCACCCTCGACCGTCGCCTCTCCTGGACTCCCCATCTCCAGACAATCCAAGCCAAGGCACGTTCCCGACTCCGTCTCCTCAAGCTCCTTTCCGGCCGCACGTGGGGTCTGGACCCCTCCACAATCCTCCACACCTATAAATCCCTCATCCGCCCTATCCTTTGTTACGCCCATCCAGCCTGGATCTCCGCCCCCCCTACCTTCTATAAATCCCTCCAAATCCTTGAACGCCACGCTCTCCGCCTTGCCTATCGCATCCGTCTCCCCTCCCCCACGCGGATCCTGTATGATCTCATCCCCTTCCCCCACCTCCTCCTTTTCCTTGAAAGGATACGTATCCTGTACACCTCACGTAAACTTGATCCTCCTCACCCGCTCATTTCCCCGATCCTCTCCCACCCCCGCCCGCTGCCGCGCCTGTATTCCCACGTCCCACCCGGTCTCCATCTCTCCACCCTCCATACCCTCTCCCAAGGTGGCTTCCGCCAGCTCCCTCTCCCTGATGATGTCCTCGTCCCCTCCATCTACCCCTCCTATCAACTTTGACCCTGCCCCGCCCCCTACTTCCCGTGTCCTTTCCTTTCGGTACCCTACCTCCCTTCTCTTCTATTCCCTTCTTTTTCCATCTCCCTGTCCCCTCCCTTTCCCCTCTTCCCCCGGGCTTCCTCTCCCCCTTCCTCCCTCCCCCCTATCACCCCTGCCCGTGGCATCTCTGCTCTCCCCTCTCGCTCTCCCACTCCCCTTCCTCCTCCTCCTCTCTTGGCAGGTCCCTGGACTCGCACACGTATAGTGAACATTCGCGCGCCGGAGATCGTCGCCTTTTGTGTCTCGTGTGTGTGACGTCGTATAGTGTTTTTGGTGTCCGCCGTCCCACTCCTACGTTCACTTGTGCCGTCGGACTCATCAGTGTTTCGTGCGCCGTGCCAACGTGTTTTCAGTGTTGTTATCGTCACATGTGAACGACTCCGTGTTTTTTATGTCTCTGTGACCTCTCTCTTTTGCCCGTCACTTTTTTCATTGTCATTCACCATGTTTTATACTCTTGTAAAACGCTATGGCTGAAGAGCGGCGTAGTGTGCCGCTGCCAGCCTACCTGAGTTGTTCAGGTTTTCAAATAACAATAAAGTAAAAAAAAAAAAAAGCCGGCCCCGTACCCGGTCTCCATCTCTCCACCCTCCATACCCTCTCCCAAGGTGGCTTCCGCCAGCTCCCTCTCCCTGATGATGTCCTCGTCCCCTCCATCTACCCCTCCTATCAACTTTGACCCTGCCCCGCCCCCACTTCCCGTGTCCTTTCCTTTCGGCACCCTCCCTCCCTTCTCTTCTCTTCCCTTCTTTTTCCGTCTCCCTGTCCCCTCCCTTCCCCCTCTTCCCCCGGGCTTCCTCTCCCCCTTCCTCCCTCCCCCCTATCTCCCCTGCCCGTGGCATCTCTGCTCTCCCCTCTCGCTCTCCCACTCCCCTTCCTCCTCCTCCTCTCTTGGCAGGTCCCCGGACTCGCACACGTATAGTGAACATTCGCGCGCCGGAGATCGTCGCCTTTTGTGTCTCGTGTGTGTGACGTCGTATAGTGTTTTTGGTGTCTGCCGTCCCACTCCTACGTTCACTTGTGCCGTCGGACTTATCAGTGTTTTGTGCGCCGTGCCGACGTGTTTTCAGTGTTGTTATCGTCACATGTGAACGACTCCGTGTTTTTTTTCTGTCTCTGTGACCTCTCTCTTTTGCCCGTCACTTTGTTCATTGTCGTTCACCATGTTTTATACTCTTGTAAAACGCTATGGCTGAAGAGCGGCGTAGTGTGCCGCTGCCAGCCTACCTGAATTGTACAGGTTTTAAAATAACAATAAAGTAAAAAAAAAAAAAAAAAAAAAAAAGCCGGCCCCGTACCCGGTCTCCATCTCTCCACCCTCCATACCCTCTCCCAAGGTGGCTTCCGCCAGCTCCCTCTCCCTGATGATGTCCTCGTCCCCTCCATCTACCCCTCCTATCAACTTTGACCCTGCCCCGCCCCCACTTCCCGTGTCCTTTCCTTTCGGCACCCTCCCTCCCTTCTCTTCTCTACCCATTCTTTTTCCGTCTCCCTGTCCCCTCCCTTCCCCCTCTTCCCCTGGGCTTCCTCTCCCCCTTCCTCCCTCCCCCCTATCTCCCCTGCCCGTGGCATCTCTGCTCTCCCCTCTCGCTCTCCCACTCCCCTTCCTCCTCCTCCTCTCTTGGCAGGTCCCCGGACTCGCACACGTATAGTGAACATTCGCGCGCCGGAGATCGTCGCCTTTTGTGTCTCGTGTGTGTGACGTCGTATAGTGTTTTTGGTGTCCGCCGTCCCACTCCTACGTTCACTTGTGCCGTCGGACTTATCAGTGTTTTGTGCGCCGTGCCGACGTGTTTTCAGTGTTGTTATCGTCACATGTGAACGACTCCGTGTTTTTTTTCTTTCTCTGTGACCTCTCTCTTTTGCCCGTCACTTTGTTCATTGTCATTCACCATGTTTTATACTCTTGTAAAACGCTATGGCTGAAGAGCGGCGTAGTGTGCCGCTGCCAGCCTACCTGAGTTGTACAGGTTTTAAAATAACAATAAAGTAAAAAAAAAAAAAAAAAAGCCGGCCCCTCCACCCGCCAGTGGCAGAGGTGGTGGGGGGGGGCCCTCGCGCGAGCAGGAGGGACGCCACTCAGCAGGCAGCAGCGGTGTGGGCAACATCGACGCGCTGATGGAGGAAGCGGAGTCACGCTTCCGGATGGCCCTCCACGCGGAGATGGAGGCTGCCTGCCACCTGCTGAGGGAAGCATTGGCTCTCCGCCTTCAATGTGATGGGCCGACGGCACACACCAGCGCGTCCGCGGCCACGCAGACCGAAGACACCACCACAAAGAAGAAGAGGATGGTGATCAACCGCGCCAGCCAGACCACCGACGGCGCCTCAACCATCCCCACAGAAGCCAGCGTGCGTGTCGATGAGGCCACCCAGACGTCGTCCAAACGGTGCAAGCGCCATCGAGGCGCCCAAACCGAGACGACGGATGCGGTGTCCATCAGCACGCAAACCGAAGTGGCAGCCACGGAGCCCACCAGGTCTCCATGGAAGCTGCACAAAATCGAGACGACAACGAGCAGCAAACCTCTCACTCCGAGTCCTCCCTCCCCAGAGGTAGAGGACCTCAGAGTGAGAGAAGAAAGAAGAAGAAGAGAGCGAGAGGCGGAACACAAAGCCGCCCTTGCCCACCGGGAACGACAGCGCCAACTACAATGGCGACTCCGTCTCGGAAAATAAAGAGAAGGACCATGACAAGCAGTTCTGGCCGGGTTTTGCAGGTTTTCCTTGGCCGCTAAGGTAAATACCGGAACTGTCCCCAACAAACTCCTGCAAATAAATTCCCAATTGGGAGATATCCACCCCTTTCCCAGCACCCCAGCAACCAAAATAATAAATTGTGCCAAAACAGCATAACTACAACCCTTGGCTGAAAAGAGCCCAAGCATGCTCTATAACAGCCCGCCCTTCTCCATCCGAGAAGGGAATGAATTGTGCTAAAAAAAAAAAAAAAAAGAAAAAAAAAAAAAGAAAAGTGTTAGCTGCATTCGAGGGTTGGATTCCCTCTCTTCCTTCATCAAAGAGTTTCACTGCCTGGGCTACTCTCAGGGTGCACCTTCGACGTGGAAGTTCCCTGCCGTGTCGTCTGCTTGCCGTCCATACTGCCTGCTGGTACCGCCGCCGCCGCTTGGTCGCCGCCTTCCGGTCGCCACCGCCGCCGCCGCCGCCGTCGTCACCTGCCGGGGCTCGCCGCCCCCGCCTGGTCGCCGCCTGCCGGGGCTCGCCGCCGCCATCGCCGCCGTCCTGACCCTGGTCTACGGCCGTCTTCGTCTTCATCCGTCTTCGTCTTTGTCTGTCCCCAGTTTCTGTCCTTTCCTCTTCGTTCTGTTCGTTCTTGTTTCTCTCTCCCGTCATGTCCGCCCCCACCACCACTGTCACTACTACCACCACCGCCATTGTCTATACCTCCCCTTCCGCCGCCTCCACCTTTATAACTTGGTGTGCCCAGTCCCACCCCCCTCCTTCCATTCCGCCTCTCCTCACTCTCCCTTCACCCTCTATCTTTGTCGCCCCCTCTCCCGCTTCTTCCTCCCGCTCCTCTCGTTCTGATCCCTTCCCCCCACTCCCCCAGCCTGTCACTGCAGCTCCGGCTCGGGTGGTGGCCCGTCGGGCCACTGCCCACGCCCAGCTCTCCCCATCACCTTCGCCATCACCGCCGCCACTGCCACCATCATCGTCATCGCCGCCGTCGCCTTCGCCTTCACCGTCACCGTCACCATCTCCGGCGCCGACTCCGGCCCCGGGACCTGCCACTCCCCGCCACATTCCCGTTGTTCCCGTCCCCCACACCTCCTCCTCCGCCGTCAAGCGCCCCTGTGGCACTCCTGCTTCCAAAAAGGCTGCGCCTCGTCCTCCTTCCCACACCCATGATGCCATGGAAGTCTCCCCGCCTGTCCCTGCCCCCTCATCCTCCTCCTCTCTCCCTTCCTCCTACCGCTACCTCCTCTCCCGTCCTGATCCCTCTCTCCTTGAAGCCCGGAACCTCACCCTCTTCCTTCGCCAGCATTGTCCTGGTGCCCCCATCTCCCTCCTCACTCCTCGCCGCGATTCGGTCCTCATCTCCTCCCCCAGCCCAACCCTCCACACCTACCTCCTATCCCGCATCCCTGTCACCCGCTTTGGGCCTCATGCCTCTCTCACCCCAGCTCCTTCACCACCTCCCTCCCGCCAACCCCAACCTCCGCGTCGCCCGCCAACTCTCACCGCCGTGATCACTCGGCTTAGTCCAGTGATCACGGAGGAGGAGGTGTTGGCGGAGCTCAAGGCGCATCCCCATTTGGAGGTGCGTGCGGATCGCCGCATACATAACGCTGCCGGCCCCACCCGCCTTATGCGGGTTTTTTCTGAGCACCCCCCCTCCATTGACCGTCTCCTGAAGGAGGGTGCCCTCCTCTTCCACCAGCGGTACAAGGTCGACCCCTCCCATTCCCCTCCTCAATCCCTGCACTGCCAGAGGTGTCTGCGCTATAATGCGCACCCCACAGCTGAGTGCCGCGAGGCCCCCACCTGCCCGCATTGTCGGCAAGCGCACTTCCTCCGGCAGTGCCCTAACCTCCAATCCCCTCCCTCCTGTAATACCTGCAATCTCCCTCATCCCACCTACTCCCAAAAGTGTAAAGCCCGACCCCCTCCAACCACTCCTGAACTCACCGTACCTGTCCGTCCTCTGGACGCCCCCACCCCTCCTGGCAATTCCCTTCGTCCCCCACCCACCGCTGAGGACATCATCAGGTTCCTCACCATTGTCCTCCAGAATGTTCATCCCTTTCAGCGCCCCCACACCCTCCAACAAATCTCCCTCGCCGCCCATTCCATTTTTCACCTTAAAATGTACGCCACCTATTCCAACAACCAGGCCCATTTCACCTTCTCCCGTCTTGACACCATCGTCTAAATCCCTGTCATGGCGCGACAGCACCGTATCCTTTTCAACAACATCTGCTCCCTTCCCGCCAACAAGAACCTCTTCCTGCACACCCTTGCTACCCACCGTGTGGATGCCTTCCTCCTCAATGAAACCTTCCTCCAACCCCACCACTCCATCCACACATCCCCCTATCTCCTCCACCGCTCTGATAATCCCCTCCCAGTTGCGCGTGGCGGCGTGGCCATTGGTCACCACCGCCAGATCCCCGTTCGGCTCCAACCTCTGCTTCCCGACCCCACCGAACACCTGATCCTTAGTCTCTTCTTCCCCGGCCTTACCATTACCTGTGCCACCATCTATGTCCGCCCTAATGCCCCTCTTCCTTTCGACTTCCTATCCCACATCGACCGTACCTTCTCCTCCTACGTGATCGCCGCCGACCTCAACATCCATAGTCGCTCCGCTGCCCAGTTACGGCGGTGGCATCGGTTCCTCTCCTCCCTTCAAGGCGACCTCATCCCCATCCCCCAGCACACCCGACCCGAATCCAACTCCACTCCCGATGTTCTTCTCTCTTCCCCCAACCTCCTTGGTCGCATTACAATGGATGTCCTGGAGTCTATTGGTAGCGACCATCTCCCTGTCCTCCTCACCGTTTCAGACGGTCGTCGCCCCCACCCTGACCATCGTACTGACCCTCCCCCTAAGTACATCCATGACTATTCCCGTGCCAACTGGAATGCCTACCGGGATGCCCTCTCCACCCAGGTCGATAGCCACCCTCTCACCTATCGCCTTCCCGATGATGTCACGCGTGCCGCCTCCTTTCTCCAGCAGACCTTGTCTGAGGCCGTGGAGGCCCACGTCCCTACTGTTGCCATCCACCCCCACAGTCCTACCTTACCCCCTCAGGCCGTCCTCCTCCTTCGTGAATCCCGTCGTCTCTACCGTGCCTTCCTCCGCACGAGTGACCCGGACACACTACGACGCCACCGGCAACTCCAGCGACACATTCGTAATTTGCTCGCGGCTAAGAAACGCCAGGACTGGCGACAGACATGCACCCGTTTAAATGCTACCCTCCCTATAAACTCGTCCAAGTTCTGGTCAGCCTTCCGTCGCCTTACCGGCACTAAGCCCTCCCCCTACTATCCTCTTCTCCATGATGAGCACCCCTTCCCTGACGCCCTTAGTAAGGCTAACCACTTTGCCTCCTACCTGTCCTATGTGTTTTCCATCCCCGATGATCCCCAGTTCGACTACTCCCTCTTCCCGGATATCCGCGATCGAACTGAAACCTCTGTCCCTCCCCTCGCTCCTGGTTTCCAGTACTTGGACAACATTGCACACACGGACCTCAATACTCCTATCACTACACAGGATCTCATTGCTACACTCCGCACAAAACGCAACACCGCTCCTGGTCACGATCGTGTCACCTACCGTCACCTTCGTGAAGCTTCTGTCTCTTTTCTCTCCACCCTGGCCAGGCTCTACAATGTAGTCCTGTCCACCGGTTACTACCCCGACCTGTGGAAAACCTCTCGTATCCTCATGTTCCTTAAACCAGGCAAACCGCCGACCGCCGTCTCCTCCTACCGTCCCATCAGCCTTACCTCGGTCTTCAGCAAGGTCCTGGAATCTATCCTCACCCGCCGCATCCACCAGCATCTCCGCCAGCACCGTCTCCTTCCCGTTACCCAGTGTGGCTTTCGGTCGTCCTTCTCTTCTGACGATCTTCTCCTTCACCTCACTCATCTCCTTTCCGACCAGCTCAATTCCCGTCGCTCCGCAATCTTCCTCTCTCTTGACCTCGAACGCGCTTATGACCACGTATGGCATTCTGGTCTCCTCTTCAAGCTCCAAACCTTCGCCCTTCCCATTAACTACGTCCGTCTGATCGGTTCCTTTCTCTCCCGCCGTCCTTCCTATGTCACCATCCATAACACCGATTTCTACACCTTTTCCCCTCCGCCGGTGTGCCCCAAGGCTCCGTCCTCTCCCCCCTTCTGTACCTGTTCTACACGGCGGACATGCCACCGCCGTCGCCCCCCATCCACCTTCTCCAGTTTGCCGATGACACCGCCTTCCTTGCCCTTGCCCCCACCCTGCAACGCTCTCAACGCCTTCTCCAATCCCATCTTGACCGGTTCACCGCTTGGTGCAACCAGTGGTCGCTCAAGGTCAATCCTTCCAAAACCCAGGCGATCATTGTAGGCAAAACCACCCCTTCCTTCCGCCTCCTTGATTTCTATCTCACCGTCTATGGCCGTCCCATCGCCCTCACTCCCACTCTTAAGTACCTTGGCGTCACCCTCGACCGTCGCCTCTCCTGGACTCCCCATCTCCAGACAATCCAAGCCAAGGCACGTTCCCGCCTCCGTCTCCTCAAGCTCCTTTCCGGCCGCACATAGGGTCTGGACCCCTCCACCATCCTCCATACCTATAAATCCCTCATCCGTCCTATCCTTTGTTATGCCCATCCAGCTTGGATCTCCGCTCCCCCTACCTTTTATAAATCCCTCCAAATCCTGGAACGCCATGCTCTCCGCCTCGCCTACCGCATCCGTCTCCCCTCCCCCACACGGATCCTGTATGATGTCATCCCCTTCACCCACCTCCTCCTTTTCCTTGAAAGGATACAGATCCTGTACACCTCCCGTAATCTTGATCCTCCTCACCCACTCGTCTCCCCACTCCTCTCCCACCCCCGCCCGCTGCCGCGCCTGTATTCCCACGTCCCGCCCGGTCTCCATCTCTCCACCCTCCTTACCCTCTCCCAAGGTGGCTTCCGCCAGCTCCCTCTCCCTGATGATGCCCTCCTCCCCTCCATCTACCCCTCCTACCAACTTTGATCCTCCCAACCTCCTCCTGTACTTACTCCTCTGGGCACCCTCCCTCCCTTCTCTCCCTTTTCCCTCCCTCCTCCTTTTCTCGTCCCTCGTCCCCCGGGCCCCCCCTCCCCTGTCCCTATCCTCCTGTCCCCGTCTCCTAAGCCGTGGCATCCTCTTTTCCTCCCCTCTCCCCCTCCTCATCCCTGTTGCCCTCTTGGCAGGTCCCCAGACTCGCACACGCTCAGTGGACATTCGCGCGCCGGAGATCACCGCCATCAGTGTATCGTGTGTGCCGTCATGTTTAGTGTTCAGTTTCGCCGTCACGCTCCATTGTTCACCAGTGACATCGTCTTCTTCAGTGTTTGTGCGTCGGGTCTCCAGTTCATAGTGTGGATTGTCATCAAGTGTGAACGGCTTCTTGTGCTTTTATATTCTTGTGTCTCCTATTTTTTCCCGCCGTTTTTCTATGTAATGTCTCTTCTTTGTTTATCTCCATGTACTCTCTTCGGCTGAAGAGCGGCTTATCGTGCTGCTGCCAGCCTACCTGGTTGTTCAGGTTTCAAAATTACAATAAAGTAAAAAAAAAAAAAGTGTTAGCTGCGTTCGGCATCAGCGATGATCGTAATTAATAATTTTTGAAGGGCTCGGATACATTAATTCGTGCCTCAGAATTGTTCATTACAAATAATTTCGCCATGTGATTAGGTGATTGCGGGTGAAGTACACAGCGTGGAGAGATGTACTCATAATTTTCCGTATTTTCAACTACAGCTAGGAACTTTCTTGGTCGATCTATCGACCACAGCTTGGCTACACATACATATCCTTCTTGCAACACATCTCCATCACAGCCGCAAATTGCGTCTTTTTCCCTTGTTGCATCTTGTTTATTTTTTTGTATCGAATTTATAGCATTCTTTCAAACTTGCTATTTTAGATCCTTACTTCCACTATTCTCCAGGTTTCGGTGGACTATATGTAAACAGCACGATGCTGTCAGCCCAAGCAGGGGGATTCACTCAAAAATTCTTCCCGCGTTTCGTCTCATCCAGTGGAACTATCGAATTATGACGCAAAATTCCGCTGAAATGCCAAGAATATCAGCTTTCGTACCAACTGGCTCGGGATTAGTCTTCCCTCGCTCCTGTACTGAAATGACAATTTTTTCTTTCGCCTACGGCGCCAGTCTGTTCGTTGAGCTCAGCTTTGGAAATCCAGCCAGGCAGAAGACTGTGATTCTAACTCGGCCAGCTGCACGTAGTGTAGAGGAGTGACGCGAGAGAGCAGCAGCCGCCCGCTATGGAGAAAAGCCGGACTCGAGTAGTACGGATTGTCGCCGACAGATGGCAGGCGAGAGCTGCAGAGAATAAATCTCTGTGTAGGTAGAGTAAAGCCAAATTTCGGCCCACTGTGAGCTGATAATGCATTGACTTCCGCTGTACATTTACCGTGTCTAATAAAGAAGTACACTCAACCGTCTAATGCACTGCTGAAACTGATCAGTGGCTTCATACGGAACATGCAACAAAGAATTCTTTTTTTCTCTATTGTTATTTTAAACACCTTGTACAAAGGTGGGTTGTCAGCAGCATAGTACGCTGCTCTTCAGCCGTGAGTGGTACAATATATGACATAAAGGAGGTACAGATAATACAATAAAAATGGCGGACAAAAACTGTAGACACGGAAAACAATATACTCGAAGCCATTCACGCTGGACAAGAAAAAACACTAAAACCTGTTGACACGGCGCACGAAACACAGACGACTGCGACAGCACAGGTGAACGGTGGTGGCGTGATGGCGAAAGAACACTAAACACAAACACAAAGGCACACAAACGAGATGATCTACGGCGCGCGAATGTCCACTGAGCGTGTACGAGTCCGAGGACCTGCCAAGAGAGGTGGAGGGGGGTTGGAGAGGGAGAGGGGAGAGCAGAGATGCCAAGGGCAGCGGAGATGGGGGGGAGGAAGTAAGGGAGGAAGGGGGAGGGGAAGCCTGGGGGAAGAGGGGTGGGGGATCTGTATCCGTTCGAGGAAAAGGAGGAGGTGGGGAACGGAATTAGGTCGTACAGGATCCGTGTGGGGGAGGGGAGACGGATGCGATAGGCAAGGCGGAGAGCATGGTGTTCAAGGATCTGAAGGGATTTGTCAGAGGTAGTCAGGGTGGAGATCCAGGCCGGGTGGGCATAACAGAGGATAGGGCGATTTATAGGTGTGGAGGATGGTGGAGGGGTCCAGACCCCACGTATAGCCGCAGAGGAGCTTGAGGAGACGGAATCGGGAGCGTGCCTTGGCATGGATTGTCCGGAGACGGGGGGGTCCAGGAGAGGCGACGGTCGAGGGTGACGCCAAGGTACTTAAAGGTGGGGGTGAGGGCGATAGGACCGCCATAGATGGTTAGATATAAACCGAGGAGGCGGAAGGAAGGGGTGGTTTTGCCTACAATGATCGCCTGGGATTTGGAGGGATTGGCCTTAAGCAACCACTGGGTTGACCAAGCGGTGAACCAGTCAAGATGGGATTGGAGAAGGTGTTGAAACACTGCAGTGTGGGGTCGAGGGCAAGGAAGGCAGTTTCATCGGCAAACTGGAGAAGGTGTAGGGGGGTGTTGGCTGCGGCATGTCCGCCATATACAAAAGGTACGGTAGGGGGGAGAGGATGGAGCCTTGGGGCACACCGGCAGAGGGAGAAAAGGTGTAGGAATATGTGTTATGGATGGTGACATAGGAAGGACAGTGTGAGAGAAAGGAGCCGATCAGACGGACATAGTTAATGGGAAGGGTGAAGGTTTGGAGCTTGAAGAGGAGACTGGAATGCCATACGCGGTCAAAGGCACGTTCGAGGTCCAGGGAGAGGAAGATTGTGGAGGGACGGGAATTAAGCTGTTCGGAAAGGAGACGAGTGAGGTGAAGGAGAAGGTCATCGGAAGAAAAGGACGGCCGAAAGCCACACTGGGTAAAGGGAAGGAGGCGGTACTGGCGGAGATGCTGGTGGATGTGTCGGGTGAGGATAGATTCCAGGACCTTGCTGAAGACCGAGGTAAGGCTGATGGGACGGTAGGAGGAGATGGCGGACGGCGGTTTGTCAGGTTTAAGGAACATCAGGATACAGGAGGTTTTCCACAGGTCGCGGTAGTAACCGGTGGACAGGAGTAAGGAGTACATTGTAGAGCCTGGCCAGGGTGGAGAGAAAAGAGACAGGAGCTTCACGAAGGTGGAGGAAGGTGACACGACCGTGACCAGGAGCGGTGTTGCATTTTGTGCGGAGTGTAGCAATGAGATCCTGTGTAGTGATAGGGGTATTGAGATCCGTGTGTGCAATGTTGTCCAAGTAGAAACCAGGTGCAAGGGGAGGGACACAGGTGTCACATCGATCGCAGACATCTGGGAAGAGGGAGTAATCGAACTGGGGATCATCGGGGATGGGAAAGACTTTGGGGAGGTAGGAGGCAAAGTGATTGGCCTTACTAAGGGTGTCAGGGAAGGTGTGATCATCATGGAGAAGAGGATAGTAGGGGGAGGGTTTAGTTCCGGTAAGGCGACGGAAGGCTGACCAGAACCTGGATGACTTTATAGGAAGGGTAGCATTTAAACAGGTGCATGTCTGTCGCCAGTCCCGGCATTTCTTAGCCGCAAGAAGGTTACGGATGTGTCGCTGGAGTTGCCGGTGGCTGCGTAGTGTGTCTGGGTCACGTGTGTGGCCGAAGGCACGGTAGAGATGGCGGGATTCACGGAGGAGGAGGACGGCCTGTGGGGGTAAGGTAGGATGGTGGGGGTGGATGGGGACAGTAGGGACGTGGGCCTCCATGGCCTGAGACAAGGTCTGCTGGAGAAAGGAGGCAGCATCAGTAACGTCGTCAGGGTGGTGGTAGGTGAAAGGGTGGCTATCGACCTGGGTGGAGAGGGTATCCCGGTAGACATTACAGTCGGCATGGGAATAATCATTGACGTACTTCGGGGGAGGGTCATTACGAGGGTCGGGGCAGGGGCGACGACCGTCTGAAACGGTGAGGAGGACAGGGAGATGGTCACTACCAATGGGGTCCAGGACATCCACCGCTATGCAGCCAAGGAGGTTAGGGGAGGATTGGAGTTGGATTTGGGGCGGGTGTGCTGGGGAATGGGGATGACGTCGCCTTGGAGGGAGGAGAGGAACCGATGCCACCGCCGTAACTGGGCGGTGGAACGACTATGGATGTTGAGGTCAGCGGCGATCACGTAGGAGGAGAAGGTACGGTCAATGTGGGAGAGGAAATCGAAAGGATTAGGGGCGTTAGGGCGGACATAGATGGTGGCGCAGGAGACGGTAAGGCCGGGGAAGAAGAGACTAAGGATCAGGTGTTCGGTGAGGTCGGGAAGGAGAGGTTGGAGCCGAACGGGGATCTGGCGGTGGTGACCAATGGCAACTCCGCCACGCGCAATCGGGAGGGGATTATCGGAGCATTGAAGGAGGTAGGGCGAAGTGTGGATGGTGTGGTGGGGTTGGAGGAAGGTTTCATTTAGGAGGAAGGCATCCACGTGGTGGGTGGCAAGGGTGTGCAGGAAGAGGTTCTTGTTGGGAGGAAGGGAGCGGATGTTGTCGAACAGGATACGGTGCTGTCACGCTATGACAAGGATTTAAACGAGGGTGTCGAGACGGGAAAAGGTGAAATGGGCCTGGTTGTGGGAGTAGGTGGCATACATTTTTAGGTGGAAGACGGAACAGGCGGCGAGGGATATCTGTTGGAGGGTGTGGGGGTGCTGGAAAGGGTGAACGTTTTGGAGGACAATGGTAAGGAATCTGATGATGTCCTCAGAGGTAGGGGGGGGGGGGCGAAGGGAATTGCCAGGAGGGGTGAGGGCGTCCAGAGGGCAGACAGAGACTGTGAGTTGAGGAGTGGCAGGAGGGGGTAGGGCCTTACATTTTTGGGAGTACGTAGGATGAGGGAGGTTACAGGTGTTACAGGAGGGAGGGGACTGAAGGTTAGGGCACTGCTGTAGGAAGTGTGCTTGCTTACAGTGCAGGCAGGTGGGGGCATGGCGGCACTCAGATGTCGGTTGTGCATTATACCACAAGCACCTCTGGCAGCAGAGGGATCGAGAAGGGGAACGGGAGGGGCCAACTTTGTAATGTTGGTTAAAGAGGAGGGCACCCTCCATCAGGAGATGGTCTATGGAGGGGGCGTGTTTGGAAAAACCCGCATAAGGCAGGTAGGGCCAGCGGATTTGTGAATGCGCCTAAGTGCACCCATATCCAAATGGGGATGCGCCTCGAGCTCCGCGAACATCTCCTCCTCTGTGATCGTCGGACGGAGCCGAGTCATCACGGCGGTGAGGGTCGGCGGGAGGGAGGTGGGGAAGGGGCAGGGGTGAGGGAGGCATTAGGGCCAAAGCGGGTGACGGGGATGCGGGAAAGGATATCGGTGTGAAGGGTAGGGCTGGAGGAGGAGATAAGGACCGAGTCACGGTGAGGAGTGAGGAGGGAGATGGGGGCACCAGGAAAATGTTGGCGAATGAAGAGGGTGAGGTTCTGGGCCTCAAGAAGGGAGGGATCAGGACGGGAGAGTAGGTAGTGGTAGGAGGAGGGGGTAGAGGAGGAGGAGGAGGGGGCAGGGACAGGCGGAGAGACACGCATGGCATCATGGGCTCGGCACGGGGACGGGGCGGAGCCTTTTTAGGTGCAGAGGAGACAGGGGTGGCACTGGGGCGTTGGATGACGTAGATGACGAAGAGGGCGAAGGGGAGAGTGGAGGACGGGCCATAGCCCACCGGGCGACCACCCTGGCGGGGGCCGCAGAAACGGAAGGAGCAGAGGGAGGGAGTGGAGGGGTGGGATCAGAGGGGGCGTGGGAGGGAGGAGCCGGGGATGGGGGGACAAAAAGTGAGGGAGATGGGAGAGTGAGGAGTGGGGGGATGGACTGAGGGGAGAGTGATGCGGCACACAACGTGATAGTGGCGGCGGCGGCGGAGGGGGTTGTGTAGATGATGGCATTGGTGGTGGCTGACTGGAACAAACTGTCAAACATTAATTCACGAATACAGACGGCACTCAGAACTGTCGAGCCTCGGGTGGAATGGTGGCGTATTAAAGTAAATGTCGACAAGTGGGAAGCAGTTGTGTTTACGAGCGGACCAAAAGTACTGTGCAAACATCAACACAGTAGACAGATAACAATACATACACACCCAATGCGTTTCCAAGAGAAAGTCAGATATCTCGGTGTCTGGCTGGACCGGAAACTTACACGGGTGGACCACATCGCATATGTTGCCAACAGAGCACACGCGAGGCTCAAAAAACTCTAGCCAATGCTCGACAGGGGAAAGCACACTGAATAGGAGGGTATCGAGGTCCGTATATGTGACACATTAGACCTCTGATGACGTACACAGCTCCCATCTGGGGATATGCAGCTCCTACACGACTGCGCCACCTGCAGATCATACAGAAGAAAGTGCTGCAAATCATTAGCAACACTCAACGCTACACACACACCGTGAACCTTCACAATGAATACCGCCTTTAAACCCTCAAGGAAGTATTCAAAAAACATGCCTCATGACTATACAGGAAATCGAGACACTCGAACAATCCTTTCATTCTTACTCTGGGAAACAACGATCACAACCATAGGTGGGAGCATAAGCGGCCAAACACGCTACCAGCTAGGGCATGACCACCTACGGCAAGCTAACATACACCGACAAGCGACAAACGTCGGCAAGCCCCTGCGTCTCAGCGACGTTGACTGGAAATTACCAGCTGCCTTCAGAGCCGTCCGACAGCCCATGGCAGGCAAACCGACGAGCTCGCCCACTGACACACAAACCAATCGCCAACATCACCCTACACTGTGCATCCGATGTATGCCCTATCGGATCCAAAACGATGACAAACCTAACTGTTGTAGGTTGCCGACGCTGATCGAGATATCAACACCGGCCCGCACGAGGCCGAAGGTATCGGCATGCACGATGCCCCCTTGTAACAGTACGGGTCAAGATAGATGTAATGGAACTTGAATAGCGTATTTGCCTCAATCGGTTGCGGTAGAGAGATCGATCTTTCAGTCCTGTCTCTATATTTACATAATATACTGCATGAATAGAGGATGGGCGAGTGTAAAGCTATCGTTAAAAACGCGATTTGTTACGATTTGGTCGGTCATAATAATAATAACATGCTTTTGAATACAATTAAAATATAACGGCGATACCTGTTTGGTGTTATTGGAAATAATATGTAGTAAATTAATGAGTAAGGTAGCCGATCCTATAAGAAGAGGTAAAATTGGGCATTTTGGGCTGTTTTGCTCTATATCGACGAAGCCGATGATACGGCGTCATTTTTTTGGTTTACTCTTAGAAATAAACAAGTAAAGAAGTGCTAATTCTGCGTAGTGAAAAAATGTAGGGACCAGCTTAAATTAACTATGGTATACAATCAGAGTAACGAAAGGTCATTTAGTTACACGAAATTGCGGATAGCGAAGTGTGGTCATTAAATTGAGTACACCTACAGGGCGGTCAATTCTGGGATAAATCTATTCGCATCCCACGAGGGACGCCGGTATTAAGACCTTTTTTTTTTTTTTAAATATATCGCGGAGAGCAGGCTCCAATTTATGAAAAGGACAAAAACGTCAACTTTTACGCGACCTCTTAATAATTGCAGATCGGAAAGAGAAGTGTGTAATTGTCTTACGCCCAACAAACATTCGTGGAGGCGGTGGCTTAACTAGAAGAGTCAATTACAAAATACTGTATCATTATCATGGACTGTTGTGTCGAGCAACCAAAGCTGTTCCTCAAAGGGTTTCCATGGAACTCGGGAGTTAGGGTTCAGGCACTCGGATATAGTCCACATCAGAGTGTGAACGAGTGGTGAATGCGAAATAAAACTGTGAACAAAGTTACGTTAAATAAAACAGAAGACACAAGACAGTTTGGTCGTCTCTGTTATTATTCCATAAACTGTAACATTTCTCATCGTTGTTCGAAGCCTTTGTGGATGATCTTTATGACAATCTCGTTACAAGTTAAGTTTTGGAGACCTGGTCAAGAGCGGGTAGTTGGTAGATCCTAATTACTGCAGCTATTCTGGAATCAGGTGCTACCGTGACCGTTGTGTGTTGTCAGTGACTTAAGGTTACCATATCTCGTGCTCTAAGATCGGCGCGCCTTTCCACTTGGTGTAACGGTGCCTCACACTAACAATGACAACGCCGACGACGAAGGAAGATATGGTAGACTACTCTACAATACATTACTTTTTCAAGAATTTTGGACAAGGCAGTCAGAAGAGAGATTGGGCGGTAGTTGTTGACATCAGACATAGCCCCCTTTTTTTTATGCAGTCGCATACTTCAGTCTATCTGGGAAAATACCCTGCTGCAGAGAGCTGTTACATATGTGGCTAAGAATCCCACTTATTACTTGGGAACGAGCTTTTATTATCCTGCTGGAAATGCCATCAATTCCATGTGAACTTTTATTCCTGAGAAAGTTTATTATCTTCCTAATTTCAGAAGGAGAGGTTGGTTTAATTTCAATTGTATCAAATGGTGTGGGTAAGACCTCTTTTCTCTACAAAATTTAAAAAATGAATATTCAAAATGTTTTCGGCTTCCAGCTTGTTGTTTATCAAGTTTCCATTCTCTTTGATGGTGATGCCATCATCCTGTACTCTTGGTTGTCCTGTCTCCCTTGTAATAATATTCCAAATTTTTTTGATTTTGTTATCAGAGGTATTAATCTCAGACATGAAGCACATGCTTCTGTACTTTTCAATAACCTTTCTTGATGTAGCACAGTAGTTTTTATAATATTAGGCTGTTTCTGGGTCATTACTCTTTCTTGTTGTTAGATACAGTTCCCTTTTGTGGTTACAAGATATTTTTATTCCTTTAGTAAGCCAAGGTTTTTTGCATGGTTTCTTATAATTACATTTAACTACTTACTTGGGGAAACAGTTTTCAAATCCTCTTACAAGCGTATCATGAAATAAGTTATATTTTAAATTAGCATCGGGTTCCTTGTACACCTCATCCCAGTCTAACTGCTGAAGATTTTGTCTGAAATTTCTAATTGTTGAGTCATTCATTGAACGCGCAACTTTGGAGGGTAGTTTTGAATTACTGAATGGAGCTATGTCATATACTGTAGCTAGCTGAGCATCAAGATCAGAAAGGCCATTCTCAACACGACAATAATTTATGTTTTTAAACATATCTTGGTCTATAAAATTGTTATCTATCAATGTGCTGCTGTCCTTTACTACCCGAGTGGGAAAATTAATGACAGATGTCAAATTGAAAGAACCGAGCAAGACTACCAGGTCATTCTTCCTATTACACTCTTTCAGTGAATCAACATTGAAGTCCCCACAAATAATAATTTACTTTCCCGTACCTGATTGATAGCATGACAAGGCATCCAAGTTTTCCAGGAATAAATGCAAGTTTCCTGAATGGGACCTATATACTGTTACAATTATAAAAGAGCCCTCCTTCAGTTTAAGTTGACAGGCACATGCTTCTATATGTTGCTCTAGACAAAACTTTTTTGTATCTAAGCTTTCTACACAGTGATAACTTTTGACATATGTGGCCAATCCTCCTCCCACCTGGTTCTCTCTACTCATATGTGCAGCTAGTTTATAACCACTGATATTTAACTTTTCCATTTCAGACACAATGTGATGCTCAGACAGGCATTGTATAACTACTACATTATCAGATCGAATGTTGTCTCAACAAACCAGGAGCTCATCTACTTTATTCTTCAATCCCGGGTTATTTTGGTGAAAAATGGTAACATTACTGTTTACTTTACTTTTGTGAAAATCTACTTTTTTCTTTAATCTACCAATATTTTGGTTAAATATGGTAACATCATTATTTACTTTACTGTTGTGAGAATTTTGTGTGTTTTGGACCTCTTTTGCACCTGCCTGCCAGAACTTCTCATTGGACACTGATATTAGTCTAAAACAGAGGTACATCCATGAGTACTAGTGTCCCCCCTCATGGATTTCGCAAACAACCCTGCCAGTTTACCCTTCCCTTTCCTATTGAGGTGTCGGCCATGCCTCGAGAAATCCCCCCTTATCGATAGCCTCGA
Source organism: Schistocerca americana (assembly GCF_021461395.2). Taxonomy (NCBI): domain Eukaryota; kingdom Metazoa; phylum Arthropoda; class Insecta; order Orthoptera; family Acrididae; genus Schistocerca; species Schistocerca americana. Next base: position 205,478,763 of record NC_060129.1, on the reverse strand, counting down.
CAGTAACCGATCCAATGTCTGACAGAGTGGCCGCCCTACGCAACTGATCCGACTCCATATTTACCCTCCTGACGGAGCGGTTCAACTGGGGCCGATCGTGCCGCACAAAAGCAGGCACCAGCCCAACATTGGTACGGGTCGTTGCCGAGGCTGTTTTCACCAGGTCACACTCGATACTGTAGCTCTGATCACTATCGACACTGTTTCCCACTCCACCCACTATCATCACACGATCCTGCTTTGTGAATCCCTTGCGTAAAGAACCTACATCCTCTACCACCTGGCTAAGACTTACACTTGGCTTGAAAAAGTTTGTGACCTGGTACCTGTCACCTAATTTTTCCTGAAAAAGCTGGCCCACACCTCTTCCAAGGCTGCTACCTAGCAACAGAACTTTCCTCTTACTTTCTACTTTTTTTGAAACAGTTAGTTGCCTAGTGAGATTCTGTTGCATCCTAACTACATCTACTTCTACTGGAGCCTCTTCCTTACTTAACTGTGGCAGCAAGGCAAATCTATCGGTTGTGCCAATTGGGAAACTATCAGACACTCTCCTCTTTCTGAAGCCCCTGTTCCCAGCTACCACTTCCCACCGCTGTTTACCCTCCTCCCCCCTTAACCTCTTCAGTTCCCCCCTCGCTCTGTCCAAATCAGCCTGAAGGGCTCTAATTTTCTCCTCCTGTTCAGCTATAATCCTATCTCTTGAGCAAACGCAGCAAAAGAATGGAAGAGTCTCGTTTGCTTCCCCAATTTCCATGCCGCTACAATTTCCCAAATGAAACCACCAATACTCGGTGCGGAATCTTAAATTTTCTAATCCACATTAATGCTAGAAAATTGCACTTACTTTACATAAAAGCAGTTGCTTTTCTATTCTGCCAGTTTCCTCTGCAGATGTTCATCAGCCATGTTATTCTTCATGCTGCATCCCTCTCTTCTTGCCTTCAAAAGTACAACTAAAAGCACAGCATTGTTGGTTCATTCAAGACGAAAATACCCAAAATCTCCTACTTTAAATGAACATGTCACGAACTGCAGTCAGCTCTAACCTGTGCAGATGTGATGACGGCCATACTTTTGCTGGCAGGGACTCGACCTGCCATCTGTCTGCAGCAGTTGGTACTGCGGCCGGCAACTCCTGCCCTCTCGCGCCTCTCCGGTACACTACGTGCAGCCGGCCAAGTGTCTTTTCCGCCATTACACCTCGTGTCGTCTTCTCTAGACCTGGTCCCGCAACGTACCAAAGTCGGAAGATTAACTTATCATAAGACCAATTAAAGGATATTGATTGTTAGAACTGTTTCCCAAATCAATTACACATCAAAATGTGCTTCAGATTCAAATAGAGCAACTCTACAGTTATGCACAAGCAACAAACAAATAAAACTCATTGAACCTAAGGATGAGTTCTTTCATTTGTGGGATTTGAAGATAATGACTATCGACTGGATGGGTGGGACCGCCTCCGACTCCTCAAACTCCTCTCTGGCCGGACATGGGGGTATCCCGCCTCTACCATCCTCCACACCTACAAATCCTTAATCCGTCCCATTGTCTGTTATGCCAGTCCTGCCTGGATATCGCCCCCCCCCCTCCAAATTCTATAAGTCCCTCCAGATCCTTGAGCGTCATGCACTCCGCCTTGCCTTCCGTATACGCCTCCCGCCCTCCACGAGGATCCTCTATGACATCATTCCTTTCCCCCATCTGCTCCTGTTCCTCGAACATATCCGCATCCTCTAAACCTCCCGCCACCTTGATCCCCCTTACCCCTGGTTGCTCCTCTCCTCTCCCATCCCCGCCCCCTGCCACGTCTTCACTGTTGTGTCCCCCCGACCCTCCATCTCTACACCCTTCATCTCCTTTCCCAACGTGGCTCCCGTCTACTACCCCTCCTGGATGATGTCCTCTCTCCCTCCATTTATCCCTCCTATCAACTCTGATCCTCACTCCCCCTCCTTTCCTCTGTCCTTTTCCCGGGCTCCCTCTCCCCCCCTTCCATCGTCTTTCATCCCCATCTCCCTTCTCTCTGCCCCCTTCTTCTCTCCCCCGAGTCCTTTTGCATTTCCCTCCTCTGCCTCCTCTCATTCCCTCTCGCGTCTGCCCTGCCCCTCCCCCCCTTTATTAGTCCTCTCCCTCCTTGGTTCCCCACCCCTTTTCGTTTTTTTCCTTCCTCCCTTCTTGTTCTTCCCCCTCCTCCAGGTCCCCCCCTCCCATCTACCTTTGGCTCGGGAGTGTCATCTTTGTGCCGCCCTTTTCGTGCAGTGTTTTACAGTGAGTGTTCCCTGTTGTGTTTTTTTTGGGAAGTGTTGCGAACGGCCATCATAATGTCGCTGGGTGTGCTTTTTATCTCTTGCGAACAGAAACCAGACTGTCGCCGTGTTTCTTTTTTTTTTTTTTTTTAATTGCGTATGTACTACGTTACTTGTCTGATTCCTGTGTCTTTTATTAACATTGCCAACCCCTTTTGGTTTCTGTTTTAACTTTCCGCATTTTACACTTTATGTCACCGTTTTATCGCCTGTTTTTCTTGTTTCTTTTCTTCTTCCATTTTTTAAAATAAAAGTCTGTAGAGCAGCGTACTAAGCTGCTGCCAGCCCACCCCCTTCGGGGGGGAATTGAGAATCAATAAAGGAAAAAAATATATGGGCGGGGAACGAAATAAATAGGAGAGCGAAAATAACCTGGCCTACTCGGTAGTGTTTCCAACACTAGGCGAGTATACTGAGCCTCCGATTTGTGCGAAAAAGTAAGTTGGGAAGCACTACGATTACCGCTTATGACTTTTAGTATCGAGGTATGCTGGTCAACGTTAACTGGTCAGGAGCTGAAGGCTGGTCTCACAGCAATGTGGAAATGCGCACTGTCAGCTGCTGCATTAAGACAGGGGACTGCGGGAATTACGCACAGCTCCATATCCTAATCCAATAAGCAAGATGTTTCGCGTATTCACAAATAAATCTGCATTGTCCTACCAAGTGCAGCATGCCAAGTTTCGGCTACAACGTTTGACGCGGTTTCTTAAACCACGTCGTTCAAAACTTGACGAACATTAAAATACCCATGATAAACGTTACTGGAGTTGACCAAATATGTAGAATACACTACCAAACTTATGCCTGGGTGTAAGAAATTCTCACCACAAACCTTGTACAGACAGGGGCACGTACAGCATTTTTATTAGTAAAAAAGCTATAACTAAACATTAGGACACACCAAGCAATTGTTTATTACCTCTAAGAGTTTCCTGTCAAAGTTCTAAATTGAAAATGAGGTGAAGAAATACGAGTGATGCTCCCGAGTGCACTGTTGCTGATCGTCGCCGATAGATGGCACGCCGGCATGCTGCCCTGGTAAACACACCGCAAACGCAGCGCCGCAGAGCTGAGAGCATCTCAACTCACTGTGCTGGCAACACGGCTGCTTCACGGAAAACGAATAAACGAGCTTTTTAACACTAAACTATTAGGTGTGAGCCATTACACACTGTGGTTAATATTCATAAGGCATTGCATGCTGTGCTAATTCTTGGTCCAAGTATGCGGATATGTTAACACCATTTTAATAGTTGTTCGACATGGATACCTAAGAATTATGTGCCAGCTACACAGTCTATGGTTTCACCACATTCTTTAAGTTTTGTTATATTATCTTTCGTATTTGTGTAGAAGTTTATTGTTATCTGACCAGTTACCCAACGACTCAAGTCCTTTTCGTTTTTTACTTCTAGTATTTCTGGTGTCCTATCTGTAATTACTATAATGCTATCAGCAGCAAGTAACACAGTTTATCCTAGTGTGACCAACAGTGGGAAGTCATAATGGAAATGAGAAACAGTGTTTGGCCTGACACACTCTGTTGTTGACATATTGGTGATCTGAAGGATGTTTCACCATATAATTAGGGCCACTTGAAATCTGGGATATCTCTGTACTCTGTCTGCTAGGTAAGACCAAATCATTCATTAATCACTAGTGTTTCAATTTTACCCTGAAGTATTTCATGATCAATCGTGTCAAATGCTTCACTGAGGTCTAGGAAAATATCTGTTACTTGTTCTCCTTTACCTTGAGCTGCTAAAACTACTTTTGTAAATTTTGCTTTAGCTTCTACTATTCACTCTCCAAACCTCAAGCCAAATTGTTCTTTGCACCCAAGTTACCATTTATTAGAATAACCCGTAAGTCTGTTTTTCATAATAATTTCTATCATTTTTTTGAAAAGTAAGACAGCAATAAAACTGGTCTGTTGTCACCTGTGTTTTCTGTATCACGTTTTTTATGCATGGGAAGGACTTTTGCTTACGTCAGGCAATCGGCGAGACAACCTGATGAGAACTCATTTATGATGTCTGTTAAGGGTGTTTTTGTGCTTCTAGGGGGAGACCAAGAGATGAATACACTAAGCAGATTCAGAAGGTTGTAGGTTGCAGTAGGTACTGGGAGATGAAGAAGCTTGCACAGGATAGAGTAGCATGGAGAGCTGCATCAAACCAGTCTCAGGACTGAAGACCACAACAACAACAATGCAGTTCCTTAGTAGACACATTGGAAGGTGACCAACATCTGCGGAAACTTTATTCTTAAATGTCTGTACAATCGTACCGACTTCCTCCCCAGTGGCACTGTGTATGGCAAGTAATTATTTGTTGCTGTATGTTGCATTTTTGTTAGCTTCTCTTGCAGTCTGGCTGCTATATAGCTGAAGTTTTATGTTCCTCTGATTTCGCTTTGTGATACAAATTTCTTGGTTTGCTACATTCCAAATTGCTTTCCTTTTATTGGTTGAGTTGTGTAGCGTCTTATCATGTGGGATTCGTTTGGTCCCTGCAGCAGTTTTCTGTATGTCCTTTCATATCTCAGAAAGAACTGTAAGAACGCTGGATCACTCTTATTTTCCTTAATAGATCTGAGATACAGGGTGGCACACATAAAACTGGCCCCTACGCTGGAAGGAATACGAATGGAAAAAATCAACGTACATCATCGCTTTCTTACATTTTTATTATATAGTTTCGTTATTAACTATGTAATTAACAGTATAAGTAACAGATTTAATTTTATTAGTACAATAAACATATTTTAGAAAGGAATTTAAAGTCTGTGTTCAAAACGTTCTCCTCCAACATCCGAGCAAGTTGTGCACGTCAAAGTGTGTTAAGGAAAACACTTTTCAGTAGTCTTTGAAGAATGTTCGAAATTTCTTCACATATGTCATTTTTTAATGTGTCAAGTGTTCTGGGACTGTTGCAGTAGGCTCTAGCCTTTAGAAACCACCAGGGGTAGAAGTCACACGGTGACAAGTCGGGAGAGCGGGGTGGCCACAAGCCCTTACTAATGGTCCTCTCTTCTGTAAAATCAGTATGTCTTTCCTTGATGAGTCTTAATGTCTTTTGATCAAGTCCTCGTTCTTCCAAGATGTTACAGAGGGTCTGTCGATCAGCTGAATCGTACGCCTTCTCGAAGTCGACGAACGTACAGGTGATTGGAGAGCTTCGGGTTGCTCCATGTTTCAATAGCATCTTCGAATTAAAAATTTGTTCGACACAAGAACACCCTGGTCGGGAACTGGCTTGATAGTCACCAGGTTTGTTTTCAAGCTGTTTTTGTGGTCTTTGAAGAAGGCACATGGATAGACTTGTGTAGGTGACTTCAAGGAGAGAAATACCTACGTGGTTATTGAAATCTCTTCTGTCACCTTTCTTGTGTAACGGATGGATGAGTGCATATTTCCATTCTTCAGGTACCTTTTCCGTTTTCCAGATATCTATGATGATTTGTGTGAGCTCCTCAAGTGTATTTGGGGCTGTGCTCTTCACTAGTTCTGCAACTGTACCATCTTCTCCAGATGTCCTATTATTCTTGAGTCAGAAGATGTGTCTACTTATTTTTTCTTTAGTAGGTGATAAAGACTCGGGGTTTACTTGTGTGGGAATCTCTTTGGGCCACCTCGATGTGGGCTCCTGGCAACTGACTACCTCTGAGAAATATCGAGCCAATTCTCTACAATTATCTCGGTTGGTCGGTGCGAGTTTGCCGTCTGGTTTTCGGAAACATAAGTTCTGAGGGGTGGATCCTCAAATCCTCCCTGCAAACGTCCTGTAAAAGTCTCGAGTATTGTGACCTCGGAAGTGTTTTTCTATCGAGTCCAACTGGTCCTTCGTGTGCGTCCTCTTTGTTTGTCTCATAATTTTCGGGACTTCCTTTCTGGTCTGAAGATAATGTTGTTGAGTCTCCAGTGACTTCTTAGGGTTATATTTCTGGAAAGCACTCTTTCGTTTTTCCAGTACTTCTTCAGATGCCGAGTCCCACCACAGGTGTTTTGTATTCTTCTTCAACGGTACTGCCTCTTTGGCTCTCTTGATTATCTACTGCCTGGCTTTTCATTTTCCAATTCTTCTTTTATGTTGCTTTCTTTGATCTTTTTGGTGTCGAATTTTTGAAGATAAGTTTTTTTGTGGTGGATTCTTTTCAGAATAAATTACACTTTGATCCGCCCTAGATAGTGGTCAGAGTGAATGTCGGCTCCACTTCGGACTTGCACGTCCTGAATTTCCTTCAGTGAAGGGTGTGTGATGGCCACGTGGTCGATCTGATATTATCTGAAAGACTCTACAGCAGAGCTACATCTCTGGAAATCAAAAGCTCTATATCATGAGAAACAAATAGATAATTCTAATAATAAAATAAAAACAATTTCGAGCATTGTAAAAAAAGAAACAGGAAGAGATACAACAAGCAAAGAAGATGTAAATAAAATCAGATATGAAGGTACCCCTAGTAGATAACCCAAAACTGTAGCTGACATTATTAATAAACACTTCCTATCAGTAACTCAACAGATTCGTTGAAAGCCCAATGTTTATGAGGCTTTAACTCTTTGTCAAGCAGTATACTGAAACACAATTTCAAAAATTCACCGTAATCCTGTCACTGTAGAAGAAATTCAAAAAATGGTCATGTCTCTAAAAAGTAAGAACTCTGCAGTGGTTGACAATATATCTAGTATTTTATTGAAATATTCTTCTGTGTGGATAAGGGACATTCTCTGTTATATTTTCAATGCTTCCCTTCAGAAAGGTGTTGTTCCCAGTAGACTTAAGTAAGCCATTGTGAAGCCCCTGTACCAAAAGGGCGATAAAGCTGAACTAACTAATTATCGACCTATCTCTTTGCTGACAGACTTCTACAAAATTCTAGAAAAGCTAATACATATAAGAATTACTGATCATCTCATGAAGAATGGAGTTCTCAGCAAGAGCCAATTTGGCTCTCAAAATGGCGCAGTCTTTGCACTTGTAAATGAAGTCCTAGAAACCCTTAATGGAAAAATACTTGCACTTGGTGTCTTCTGTGATTTGTCCAAAGAGTTTGACCTTGTTGATCACCAGATTCTCTTGCAAAAAGCAAAATTGGTAGGAATAAGTGGTGTTGCAGCCAATTGGCTACAGTAATACCTCCGAGACAGGAAACAAAAAGTTGTCTCGAATAGCTCGGGTGGAGTATGTGACGTTTCCTCACATTCTGAGTGGAGTTCCATTACATGCGGAGTGCCTCAGGGCTCAGCTCTTTTGCCACTATTATTCCTGATTTTTATAAATGATCTACCATCACGTACAAGTCTGCCGTGTAAATTTACATTATTTACTGACGATACCACAATTTTTATGGGGAGTAGAACATACAGTAATCTTGAGGAACTCATTAATCACATACTCTCAGATGTGGTTAAATGGTTCAAGGTGAATGGTCTCTCATTAAATTCCAGTAAGACCAGCTTTATTCAATTCTGCATAAGAACAGAAAAAGTGAGAGAGATAAGAGTGACATGTGGTAATCAGCCAATAGAAAGAATGGAGACAACGAAATTTCTTGGAGTGCACATTGGCAAGAAAATGAACTGGTCTTCACATATTATAGATCTCTCTAAAAGGCTCAGATCTGCTATGGATTGTCACTACATGTGTTGAACCTAAAACTGCAAAGGTGGCATACTATGGCTATTTTCACTCACTCATTGAATATTGCGTTATTTTTTGGGGCAACCAGCCGTTAGCAAGGAAAGTGTTCATTGCACAGAAGCGAGCTTTAAGAATTATATGTGGATTGCGCCCAAGAGACTCGTGTAGAGACAGCTTTAGGAAATTTAAATATACACAACTACATGCAAATATATTTTTTCTCTCATGTGTTTTCTTTGTAAAAATATAGAGATTTTTCAACCAAACAGTAATTATCACGATTCATAACAAGAGTAAGTTTAAGAAAGCACTAAAAATATTTCTGCTAGAAAAAGCTTTTTACAGTCTAGATAAATTTTTAACTAAATAAATTGTAAAATTTTACTATTATATAATACAAGTCGACATAATGCCACTAAGAATGTTATTTAACTTGAGCTCTGTATCTGTTTTCTGTAGTACTTTAATGTATTTTCTTTTTACTGTATTGCTGCTCAAAGAATTCACTGTATAAATTTTCATATAATCATGTACTCAAATGTCTGTATATGCTATAAGATTATCATACTGTACTTGTGAAAAACTGACTCGTTCCACGTCCTTGTGAACCCAACACAGTTGGACCTATGGAACACGAAATAAATCAAATCAAATCAAATCCGAGTGTTCGGTTTTCGAGGATGTTTCCTCAGGGAGGTGGATATTATTTTCGGATTCTTCTGTTGGCAATGTTTAATGAGTCTCATGACATTGTTGTTGACGAATTTATGGGCCAGGAAATTGCCTGCAGTCTTTTGGTATTCCTTTTCTCTGCCAATCTGGGCACTGAAGTCGCCTAGTAATATGTTTGTGTCTTCAGAATGAGATTTTCACTCTGCAGCAGAGTGTGCGCCGATATGAAACTTCCTGGCAGATTTAAACTGTGCTCTGCCAACTGAGCTACCCAAGTTCGACTCACACCTGTCCTCACAGCTTTACTCGCAGGAGAGCTTCTGTAAAGTTTGGAAGGTAGGGGACGAGGTACTGGCAGAAGTAAAGCTGTGAAGAGGGGACATGAGTCGTGCTTGGGTAGCTCATTTGGTAGAGCACTTACCTGCGAAAGGCAAAGGTCCCGAGTTCGAGTCTCGGTCCGGCACGTAGTTTTAATCTGGCAGGAAGTTTCATCTTTGTGTCTTCTTTGGGGACTATTCCTATAATCTTCTCCAATTTACACTAAAACTGCTTTACCTTCTGCAGATCTCTTATTTTCAATGTTCGTGGTTTCATGTACATTAATTAGTGTATATTTTTTGTTTGCACCCTGTATGCACATTGTCATTAGTCTATTACTTGTGGGGGTGACTTCTTTAATCGAATCCACTATGCTCTTGTGAGTTACTTCGTTACTATTTGCACGTGAAATGGATGAATTTTAACTTGTAAATTCTTCCAATCTCGTCCCTGCACATTATAGATGAGATTAATTTAGGGACTATAAAGAATTATGGCTGTTGCTGTGTGATATGTTAGTATCCTATGTGCTGACCCAAGCACCTCAGGGAAATAGTCTTCTGCCATAATTTGTAGTGTCTGTTGTCAACCAGGAACTGTATGCAATAACTGACATTCAAACCCGTTGTTTGCTTGTCCCAGTGTGGGCTTGCACGAAATAAGCGCTACACTGTTTCATAAGTGTAATGTATGTTCTCCAACGTAAACTACTCCTAACCGCCCCTCCCCCCCCCCTTTTAACTCCTCAGCAGAACTGCTCACTGAATAACATACAAAAACAGTTTGTATTGATCTAGCAAGAACAGAGTAATACGGTATTTGTTTCACACATACTGTTTGAATTCTGAACTTAGGTTTCAACTATGCTGTGGTTCCACTTTCTCAGAGTTCAAATTATTCTCTGAGGGTACGCTTTTTGGTTTTACCTTTGGGTGACATTTCTCACTCTGAAGTCTGTTTCTTCATAGGATATTCACCTAAATACTCAGTAAAGAATTCAGTGCTACGCTGTGGAAGCACACAGCACAGCTGAGACCAATTCAGCAGGTGCTTAGTAATGTGTCTTGCAAATTTGTAGCAAAATTTAACACCAGCCTAGATACTAATCAAACATTCACTCCAAAAAGTATTAAAATGCTTCTGTACACTCGCATTGCTTTTAAATGTATTGTAATTTTTTATTGTTTGTTGTAATATGTTAGCCATTGCCTCTGTGTCTTCTGTCATTGGATATTCCACAACTTAAACATTAAATTAGTTTCATGGACCAAGTGCTGATGACAGGGTGTGAGGGGGAATTAGGTGGTATTATTTTAAATTACTACAGTATATATATACAAAAACAAAGATGATGTGACTTACCAAACGAAAGCGCTGGCAGTTTGATAGACACACAAACAAACACAAACACACACACAAAATTCAAGCTTTCTCAATCAACCGTTGCTTCATCAGGAAAGAGGGAAGGAGAGGGAAAGACGAAAGGATGTGGGTTTTAAGGGAGAGGGTAAGGAGTCATTCCAATCCCGGGAGCGGAAAGACTTACCTTATGGGGAAAAAAGGACAGGTATACACAAAAAAGGACAGGTATACACTCGCGCGCACACACACACACACACACACATATGCAGAGATCTCTGTCCAAACTCTTTGCCTTTACAAATGCCTGCTTGTGTCTGTGTATGTGCGGATGGATATGTGTATGTGGGCGAGTGTATGTATATATTTGTTTTTATGGACATAAGATATGTAAAATTGAAAGGGAGGGATTAACTCGAAAATAAAATCTTGAAGCTACTAATTTTTATAGGACAGACCTTAATGTGAACAAAATACAATCAAGATTTGATGAAGCAGCCTGTATTCATTTTCCATCAAACAAATTAAAAGTTTGTGTTAAAACCTTTTGTTTGAGTAGCAATACAGTAAAAAGAAAATACATATTTTCTTAGAATCATTAAAGCACTACAGAAAACAGAGACAGAGGACCTACTGCTCATTAAAAAGTGAAAAGTTTCACTACTGCAACAGACAATGAAAGAATTTGATTGTTGCTTCTCTGGTTTGAATTATGTACAAACTGGAAGTGTGTGCTATTTCCATGCAACAATATTATTTAAGCTGGATATTCCCCAACGATGTAGAGAATGTGAACTTGAATGTTTGAAGGGATCTGGTATTACTCCAGCACAGCTGTACCTTGACAGCTAGGCATTGTCACTTCCTGCACTGGAGCATCTGTTACAGTAATTTTCAGTGAGGGATTTTGTATATTATAGAAAAGATGAGCAATCAGTAATGAGAGTTTTTCTAGCTTTCACTTACTGCCAAACATGATATTTTGGTTCCATCAGAACATTTCCACCTCGTTATGATTATGTTAATCAGATACTGAAAACGGAGTGGTAACTGCTGTGTGATGAGCGATTTGTACTTTGCTTCGGTGTGCACTCCTCACCTCACCCTGACAAACAATAAAAATCTCACTGAAATTCATCTGGAGAGAATAGTAATGTTTCTTTCATAACACACTGAATGCAAAATGTGCATCGATGGGTTTTCACCACCACACTGGCGGGCAAGCAGCATCACGCTCTGCTGTGGCCGTTGGCAGTCAGAGTGTTAAATATAAAATTATGGGAGTAAACAAGTTAAATGAAGTACTTCATTCTATTGTGTCTAAAATGTAAAGAGATGTTTCCAAATATTGTATGAAATGTTTTGCAGGTCTCTAAATGATTCACTGAAACAGCGAAATAGCAAGCTAACATTTCGTACCAAATACAATGTACCAAAAGTCGTGGTTTGTTATCCACTCTGGGTAAACCTTCATCAGTCCATTTTCAATGAAAATATAAATTATATGTCATTATGATGTGAAATGTTTTACAGCGTCAGAAATTGTACATTATGACTTTTGCATTGATATACAAGAAGACAAAGTCTATTGCATTTCAAAATTCAGCATTTTGATTTGAATTTTCATGGGACTACATGTGCAAATTAACATTGAAACCACACTAATGGGTAGCTGTATCGTTTATATATTTAAGAAAATAAATTAATGAAAAGACAATTATTTACTGTACTGATGAAAATGGAAGAGAAATGTACACGCACTCTTACATGTTATTCTGTTAAAGGAAACCAGAGGACAAGAAACTGGAATTAACACAGCTTCCACTGCACCCTTGGCCATCTCGATTGTTGACTGGTAATGGTGTGAGCAGGGAGGGAAAACTGGACAAGGTGAGGCCATGTATAAAGCCCTGCAAACTTATTTTTCTAGTAGAAGTACCATTGCTGTGCACAGGTTAGAATAATAATAGTTAATTATCCTGAGATGTGTTAATATGTTTCCAGACGTTGCAGACTTGTAAGTTTCCTCTACAGTCTTTTGGTTTGTCATCTCTAACCATCATCACTGAGTGTAGCAAATGTGAAAGAAATCAGATGTTTCAATTGAAAATGTATAACTTTTGTCTTGTTTATTTAGAATTAATCATTGACATGTGTGTTCATCACATCCCTCACAGAACTGACCAAATACCCACTTCCAACGCATCTGATCTGAAATAGTTTTCTGGAACTTAAATAAGTTGTTTCAACATTTGCTCTCATTGAATCTACCACTTGGAATAGCTGCTGACTTTCAAGGTGTTAATGAATTATTGGAAGGTTCTCTGTCGTGATATACATGCACCAGTAAATGCACGAGTGAATACATACAAAAGGAATAAACCCTTCCTCTAATATGCACATTGCAACTGGGGGGTTAAAAGTGTCTTACACAGACCGATAACTTCAAAGAGTGGTTGCCAATTTACGACTTTAGCTTTGTTTTAAGTGTATGTAGATTCAAAAATCTAATATTTGTGTGTGCTGCAAGTTTATTGCGACACAATACAAATACCATTCAGGAATTTGAATATGAGTGGGAAGTCTATGTGAAACACATATAGTAATCTGTCATCATTATATATATAACAATTTATTGAAATTTACTGTAGCTACCAGATACAAACATCACAAGTATTGCCACCAACCTTCAAAGGACTTCTTCACGATCTTCCAAGTGCCGACAGAGTATTGCCTTTTAGTGCCAAAGTAAAAGGTTTGTATATTTTAGTACATTCTTGTAAATGCACAGAATGGTATCAGAAAAGGCAAATATACACAAACGGCTCTCTTCAATTTTCTAAAACTTGTTTACAAAGGTGTTGAGGACAAGAAACTGATCTGTGGGTTGTTTATGGAGACTTCCAAAGCACATGATCTTATAACTCATAATCTATTGCTGTTAAAACTACACTCCTGGAAATGGAAAAAAGAACACATTGACACCGGTGTGTCAGACCCACCATACTTGCTTCGGACACTGCGAGAGGGCTGTACATGCAATGATCACACGCACGGCACAGCGGACACACCAGGAACCGCGGTGTTGGCCGTCGAATGGCGCTAGCTTCGCAGCATTTGTGCACCGCCGCCGTCAGTGTCAGCCAGTTTGCCGTGGCATACGGAGCTCCATCGCAGTCTTTAACACTGGTAGCATGCCGCGACAGCGTGGACGTGAACTGTATGTGCAGTTGACGGACTTTGAGAGAGGGCGTATAGTGGGCATGTGGGAGGCCGGGTGGACGTACCGCCGAATTGCTCAACACGTGGGGCGTGAGGTCTCCACAGTACATCAATGTTGTCGCCAGTGGTCGGCGGAAGGTGCACGTGCCCGTCGACCTGGGACCGGACCGCAGCGACGCACGGATGCACGCCAAGACCGTAGGATCCTACGCAGTGCCGTAGGGGACCGCACCGCCACTTTCCAGCAAATTAGGGACACTGTTGCTCCTGGGGTATCGGCGAGGACCATTCGCAACTGTCTCCATGAAGCTGGGCTACGGTCCCGCACACCGTTAGGCCGTCTTCCGCTCACGCCCCAACATCGTGCAGCCCGCCTCCAGTGGTGTCGTGACAGGCGTGAATGGAGGGACGAATGGAGACGTGTCGTCTTCAGCGATGAGAGTCGCTTCTGCCTCGGTGCCAATGATGGTCGTGTGCGTGTTTGGCGCCGTGCAGGTGAGCGCCACAATCAGGACTGCATACGACCGAGGCACACAGGGCCAACACCCGGCATCATGGTGTGGGGAGCGATCTCCTACACTGGCCGTACACCACTGGTGATCGTCGAGGGGACACTGAATAGTGCACGGTACATCCAAACCATCCTCGAACCCATCGTTTTACCATTCCTAGACCGGCAAGGGAACTTGCTGTTCCAACAGGACAATGCACGTCCGCATGTATCCCGTGCCACCCAACGTGCTCTAGAAGGTGTAAGTCAACTACCCTGGCCAGCAAGATCTCCGGATCTGTCCCGCATTGAGCATGTTTGGGACTGGATGAAGCGTCGTCTCACGCGGTCTGCACGTCCAGCACGAACGCTGGTCCAACTGAGGCGCCAGGTGGAAATGGCATGGCAAGCCGTTCCACAGGACTACATCCAGCATCTCTACGATCGTCTCCATGGGAGAATAGCAGCCTGCATTGCTGCGAAAGGTGGATATACACTGTACTAGTGCCGACATTGTGCATGCTCTGTTGCCTGTGTCTATGTGCCTGTGGTTCTGTCAGTGTGATCATGTGATGTATCTGACCCCAGGAATGTGTCAATAAAGTTTCCCCTTCCTGGGACAATGAATTCACGGTGTTCTTATTTCAATTTCCAGGAGTGTATATGATTATGGTACCCCTGCTGTTTCCTATGAGTGGTTCAAGTCATAAGTAACTGATAGGAAATGAAGAGTACACATTTCTCGGGATAGTAATGTGTACCATTATGAATATAAAAGAGTAAATTATGGGGTGCCCCAGGGCTCGGTATTGGGACCATTGTTATATTCTTGGTTGCAGGGCAAACAATCGTTACGACACGGTATCCGAGCTGGAGTACCCCAGGGAAGCATGCTAGGGCCCATGTTGTTCGACCTGTACATTAACGACTTCCCAGCAACACAAAACACTACAATAGCCATCTAAGCAGATGATACAGCCATCCTCATGCAAGATTGGAAACCGTCGAACATTAATTCACGAATACAGACAGTACTTAGAACTGCCGAGCCTTGGGTGGAATTGTGGCGTATTAAAGTAAATGTCGACAAGTGCGAAGCAGTTGTGTTTACGAGCAGACCAAAAGTACTGTGCAAACATCAACACAGTAGACAGATAACACTACATACACACCCAATACGTTTCCGAGAGTAAGTCAGATATCTCGGTGTCTGGCTGGACCGGAAACTTACACGGGTGGACCACATCGAATATGTTGCCAACAGAGCACACGCGAGGCCCAAAAAACTCTACCCAATGCTCGACAGGGGAAAGCACACTGAATAGGACGGTGTCGAGGTCCGTATATGTAACACATTAGACCTCTGATCACGTACACAGCTCCCATCTGGGGATACGCAGCTCCTACACGACTGCGCCACCTGCAGATCATACAGAAGAAAGTGCTGCAAATCATTAAGTATTCAAAAAACATGCCTCATGACTATACAGGAAATCGAGACACTCGAACAATCCTTTCATTCTTACTCTGGGAAACAACGATCACAACCATAGGTGGGAGCATAAGCGGCCAAACACGCTACCAGCTAGGGCATGACCACCTACGGCAAGCTAACATACACCGACAAGCGACAAACGTCGGCAAGCCCCTGCGTCTCAGCGACGTTGACTGGAAATTACCAGCTGCCTTCAGAGCCGTCCGACAGCCCATGGCAGGCAAACCGACGAGCTCGCCCACTGACGTACAAACCAATCGCCAACATCACCCTACACTGTGCATCCGATATATGCCCAATCGGATCCAAAACGATGACAAACCTAACTGTTGTAGGTTGCCGACGCTGATCGAGATATCAACACCGGCCCGCAGGAGGCCGAAGGTATCGGCATGCACGATGCCCCCTTGCAACAGTACGGGTCAAGATAGATGTAATGGAACATGAATAGCGTATTTGCCTCAATCGGTTGCGGTAGAGAGATCGAGCTTTCAGTCCTGTCTGTATATTTACATAATATACTGCATGAATAGTGGATGGGAGAGAGTAAAGCTATCGTTAAAAACGCACGCCACGCGATTTGTTACGATTTGGTCGGTCATAATAATAATAACATGCTTTTGAATACAATTAAAATATAACGGCGATACCTGTTTGGTGTTATTGGAAATAATATGTGGTAAATTAATGAGTAAGGTAGTCGATCCTATAAGAAGAGGTAAAATTGGGCATATTGAGCTGTTTTGCTCTATATCGACGAAGCCGATGATACGGCGTCATTTTTTTGGTTTACTCTTAGAAATAAACAAGTAAAGAAGTGCTAATTCTGCGTAGTGAAAAAATGTAGGGACGAGTTTAAAATAACTATGGTATACAATCAGAGTAACAAAAGGTCATTTAGTTACACGAAATTGCGGATAGCGAAGTGTGGTCATTAAATTGAGTACACCTACAGGGCGGTCAATTCTGGGATAAATCTATTCGCATCCCACGAGGGACGCCGGTATTAAGACCTTTTTTTTTTTTTTAATATATCGCGGAGAGCAGGCTCCAATTTATGAAAAGGACAAAAACGTCAACTTTTACGCGACCTCTTAATAATTGCAGATCGGAAAGAGAAGTGTGTAATTGTCTTACGCCCAACAAACATTCGTGGAGGCGGTGGCTTAACTAGAAGAGTCAATTACAAAATACTGTATCATTATCATGGACTGTTGTGTCGAGCAACCAAAGCTGTTCCTCAAAGGGTTTCCATGGAACTCGGGAGTTAGGGTTCAGGCACTCGGATATAGTGCGCATCAGAGTGTGAACGAGTGGTGAATGCGAAATAAAACTGTGAACAAAGTTACGTTAAATAAAACAGAAGACACAAGACAGTTTGGTCGTCTCTGTTATTATTCCATAAACTGTAACATTTCTCATCGTTGTTCGAAGCCTTTATGGATGATCTTTATGACAATCTCGTTACAAGTTAAGTTTTGGAGACCTGGTCAAGAGCGGGTAGTTGGTAGATCCTAATTACTGCAGCTATTCTGGAATCGGGTGCTACCGTGACCGTTGCGTGTTGTCAGTGACTTAAGGTTACCATATCTCGTGCTCTAAGATCGGCGCGCCTTTCCACTTGGTGTAACGGTGCCTCACAGTAACAATGACAACGCCGACGACGAAGGAAGATACGGTAGACTACTCTACAATACATTACTTTTTCAAGAATTTTGGACAAGGCAGTCAGAAGAGAGATTGGGCGGTAGTTGTTGACATCAGACATAGCCCCCTTTTTTTTATGCAGTCGCATACTTCAGTCTATCTGGGAAAATACCCTGCTTCAGAGAGCTGTTACATATGTGGCTAAGAATCCCACTTATTTCTTGGGAACGAGCTTTTATTATCCTGCTGGAAATGCCATCAATTCCATGTGAACTTTTATTCCTGAGAAAGTTTACTATCTTCCTAATTTCAGAAGGAGAGGTTGGTTTAATTTCAATTGTATCAAATGGTGTGGGTAAGACCTCTTTTCTCTACAAAATTTAAAAAATGAATATTCAAAATGTTTTCGGCTTCCAGCTTGTTGTTTATCAAGTTTCCATTCTCTTTGATGGTGATGCCATCATCCTGTACTCTTGGTAGTCCTGTCTCCCTTGTAATAATATTCCAAATTTTTTTGATTTTGTTATCAGAGGTATTAATCTCAGACATGAAGCACATGCTTCTGTACTTTTCAATAACCTTTCTTGATGTAGCACAGTAGTTTTTATAATATTAGGCTGTTTCTGGGTCATTACTCTTTCTTGTTGTTAGATACAGTTCCCTTTTGTGGTTACAAGATATTTTTATTCCTTTAGTAAGCCAAGGTTTTTTGCATGGTTTCTTATAATTACATTTAACTACTTACTTGGGGAAACAGTTTTCAAATCCTCTTACAAGCGTATCATGAAATAAGTTATATTTTAAATTAGCATCAGGTTCCTTGTACACCTCATCCCAGTCTAACTGCTGAAGATTTTGTCTGAAATTTCTAATTGTTGAGTCATTCATTGAACGCGCAACTTTGGAGGGTAGTTTTGAATTACTGAATGGAGCTATGTCATATACTGTAGCTAGCTGAGCATCAAGATCAGAAAGGCCATTCTCAACACGACAATAATTTATGTTTTTAAACATATCTTGGTCTATAAAATTGTTATCTATCAATGTGCTGCTGTCCTTTACTACCCGAGTGGGAAAATTAATGACAGATGTCAAATTGAAAGAACCGAGCAAGACTACCAGGTCATTCTTCCTATTACACTCTTTCAGTGAATCAACATTGAAGTCCCCACAAATAATAATTTACTTTCCCGTACCTGATTGATAGCATGACAAGGCATCCAAGTTTTCCAGGAATAAATGCAAGTTTCCTGAATGGGACCTATATACTGTTACAATTATAAAAGAGCCCTCCTTCAGTTTAAGTTGACAGGCACATGCTTCTATATGTTGCTCTAGACAAAACTTTTTTGTATCTAAGCTTTCTACACAGTGATAACTTTTGACATATGTGGCCAATCCTCCTCCCACCTGGTTCTCTCTACTCATATGTGCAGCTAGTTTATAACCACTGATATTTAACTTTTCCATTTCAGACACAATGTGATGCTCAGACAGGCATTGTATAACTACTACATTATCAGATCGAATGTTGTCTCAACAAACCAGGAGCTCATCTACTTTATTCTTCAATCCCGGGTTAATTTGGTGAAAAATGGTAGCATTACTGTTTACTTTACTTTTGTGAGAGTCTACTTTTTTCTTTAATCTACCAATATTTTGGTTAAATATGGTAACATCATTATTTACTTTACTGTTGTGAGAATTTTGTGTGTTTTGGACCTCTTTTGCACCTGCCTGCCAGAACTTCTCATTGGACACTGATATTAGTCTAAAACAGAGGTGCATCCATGAGTACTAGTGTCCCCCCTCATGGATTTCGCAAACAACCCTGCCAGTTTACCCTTCCCTTTCCTATTGAGGTGTCGGCCATGCCTCGAGAAATCCCCCCTTATCGATAGCCTCGACAGTAATCGATCCGATGTCTGACAGAGTGGCAGCCCTATGAAACTGATCCGACTCCATATTTACCCTCCTGACAGAGCGGTTCAACTGGGGCCGATCGTGCCGCACAAAAGCAGGCACCAGCCCAACATTGGTACGGGTCGTTGCCGAGGCTGTTTTCACCAGGTCACACTCGATACTGTAGCTCTGATCCCCATCGACACTGTTTCCCACTCCACCCACTATCATCACACGATCCTGCTTTGTGAATCCCTTGCACAGGGAACCTATATCCTCTACCACCTGGCTAAGACTTACACTTGGCTTGAAAAAGTTTGTGACCTGGTACCTGTCACCTAATTTTTCCTGAAAAATCTGGCCCACACCTCTTCCAAGGCTGCTACCTAGCAACAGAACTTTCCTATTACTTTCTACTTTTTTTGAAACAGTTAGTTTCCTAGTGAGATTCTGTTGCATCCTAACTACATCTACTTCTACTGGAGCCTCTTCCTTACTTAACTGTGGCAGCAAGGCAAATCTATCGGTTGTGCCAATTGGGAAACTGTCAGACACTCTCCTCTTTCTGTAGCCCCTGTTCCCAGCTACCACTCCCCACCGCTGTTTACCCTTCTCCCCCCTTAGCCTCTTCAGTTCCAGCCCTCGCTCTGTCCAAATCAGCCTGAAGGGCTCTAATTTTCTCCTCCTGTTCAGCTATAACCCTATCTCTTGAGCAAACGCTGCAAAAGAATGGAAGAGTCTCGTTTGGTACCCCAATTCCCACGCCGCTTCAATTTCCCCAATGAAACCACCAATACTCGGTGCGGGATATTAAATTTTCTAATCCACATTAATGCTAGAAAATTGCACTTACTTTACATAAAAGCAGTTGCTTTTCTATTCTGCCAGTTTGCTCTGCAGATGTTCATCAGCCTTATTATTCTTCATGCTCCATCCCTCTCTTCTTGCCTTCAAAAGTACAACTAAAAGCACAGCATTGTCGGTTCATTCAAGACAAAATTCCCAATATCTCCTACTTTAAAGGAACGTGTCACGAACTGCAGTCAGCTCTAACCTGTGCAGATGTGATGACGGCCATACTTTTGCTGGCAGGGACTCGACCTGCCATCTGTCTGCGGCAGTTGGTACTGCGGCCGGCAACTCCTGCCCTCTCGCGCCTCTCCGGTACACTACGTACAGCCGGCCAAGTGTCTTTTCCGCCATTACACCTCATGCCATCTTCTCCAGACCTGGTCCCACAACGTACCAAATTCGGAAGATTAACTTATCATAACACCAATTAAAGGATGTTGATTGTTAGAACTGTTTCCCAAATCAATTACACATCAAAATGTGCTTCAGATTCAAATAGAGCAACTCTACAGTTATGCACAAGCAACAAACAAATAAAACTCATTGAACCTAAGGATGTGTTTTTTCATTTGTGGGATTTGAAGATAATGACTATCGACTGGATGGGCGGGACCGCCTCCAACTCCTCAAACTCCTCTCTGGCCGGACATGGGGGTTGCCCGCCTCTACCATCCTCCACACTTACAAATCCTTAATCCGTCCCATCCTCTGTTATGCCAGTCCTGCCTGGATATCTGCCCCCCCCCCCAAATTCTATAAGTCCCTCCAGATCCTTGAGCGTCATGCACTTCGCCTCGCCTTCCGTATACGCCTCCCGTCCCCACGAGGATCCTCTATGACATCATTCCTTTCCCCCATCTGCTCCTATTCCTCGAACATATCCGCATCCTCTACACCACCCGCCGCCTCGATCCCCTCACCCCCTGGTTGCTCCTCTCCTCTCCCACCCCTGCCCCCTGCCACGTCTTCACTGTTGTGTCGCCCCTACCCTCCATATTTACACCCTTCATCTCCTTTCCCAAGGTGGCTTCCATCAACTACCCCTCCTGGATGATGTCCTCTCTCCCTCCTTTTATCCCTCCTATCAACTCTGATCCTTCGCCCCCTACTCTGTCCTTTTCCCGAGCTCCCTCTCCCCCCCTTCCATCCTCTTTCTTCCCCACCTCCCTTCTCTCTGCCCCCTTCTTCTCACCCCCGAGTCCTTTTGCATTTCCTTCCTCTGCCTCCTCTCATTCCCTCTCGCGGTTGCCCCTCCCTTTAATAGTCCCCTCCCTCCTTGGTTTCCCCCCTTTTCGTTTTTTTCCTTCCTCCCTCCTTGTTCTTCCCCCTCCTCCAGGTCCCCCCCCCCCATCTGCCTTTGGCTCGGGAGTGTCATCTTTGTGCCGCCCTTTTCGTGCAGTGTTTTACAGTGAGTGTTCCCTGTTGTGTTTTTTTTGGGAAGTGTTGCGAACGGCCATCATACTGTCACTGGGTGTGCTTTTTATCTCTTGCGAACGGAAACCAGACTGTCACCGTGTTTCTTTTTTTTTTTTTAATTGCGTATGTACTATATTACTTGTCTGATTCCTGTGTCTTTTATTAACATTGCCAACCCCTTTTGCTTTCTGTTTTAACTTTCCGCATTTTTCCGCCATTTTATACTTTATATCACCGTTTTATCGCCTGTTTTTCTTGTTTCTTTTCTTCTTCCATTTTTTAAAATAAAAGTCTGTAGGCTGTAGAGCAGCGTACTAAGCTGCTGCCAGCCCACCCCCTTCGGGGGGGAATTGAAAATCAATAAAGGAAAAAAATATATGGGCGGGGAACGAAATAAACAGGAGAGCGAAAATAACATGGCCTACTTGGCAGTGTTTCCATCACTAAGCGAATATACTGAGTCTCCGATGTGTGTGAAAAAGTAGACAATTCCCAACATTCTCCACTGAAAGGAACAACCTGCATCCGAAAATCTTTATCAATAATTTCAAAAGAATGTTTCCACGTAGCTGGTCTGAACACGACCGACTTCAATTTATAGTATCAAATATTACCGGAGAAGCCGCATTATGGGCCGCCGAAGTAAGTGAAAGTTGCCATACTTGCGCTGAGTTTCAACAACTTTTTTTGGCTAAATACTGGTCGTCGAGTAAACAAGAGAAATTAAGAAAAGAGGTTTATCAACCTGAGTATTTTAACAGTAAAAGGAGTACTTTAAGGCAATATTTTGAAAAGTACATAAAGAAGACACGTTATTGGATTGATCCGATTTCTCACAAGGAAGTAATCAGAATTTTGAAGGGAAGGTTGACCATAAACATACGTGAAAAGTTAATAAATGTTCCCGACCACGATGTAGAACAATTCCTGCCGCTGATTGACTCTATAGATATGATTATGGAAGACGCAAGACAAATGAGTAGTAATCAAATGTCGACTTGTAGGGACGCAGCATACTCACGCCTTATAAAATTCACATCAGTCTTTCCATTGTGTGACAGCCTAGTCCGCTATAGCTCTGACGTCATAAATATTGCGCAGTACTTTAAAATGAAGTAAATAACCTGAAACGTTTCTAGCATGTAAGGAGTAATACAAAATCAATATGTGTTGGATATCAATTCAATAACTTTAACCATTTTCGAAATTTGCACGTTTTTCTGTAAAAATCATTGGCGCAACAGAAAAGAGCTAGAAACCTAAAAATTTATATTTAGATTCCTTTTGCATAATAATTTAGTAGAAACAATATACTGGATCTCACAAATTAAAATTTTAGTTGAAATTCATGATTTTCTGGTTTTTGTCTTAGAAATTAAGGAAGCAATGTAGATTAAGTAGGCGAATAAATAAAGCTAGGATGTTTAAATTTAAGTAGAAGAGAGATCCGCTATAATTATAAAAATGTGAGAAGTTTCAACAGAATAACTATAAAACTACAGCTACAGCGTATCTCCAAAAAGCAATTTCAGAGCTCGTCTACTGCGTGTAGTGTAATTAAATTAATTCTCTCGCCCAAAATATTTGACTTCGCCACGTCAGACTTTTATTATGATTACTTACTTGTGTGCTGATTGCGCAATTAAATTGAAAGCTTCATCAGCCATCAGCAAAGGAAGCAATGATTTATTCGATAACTTAAAGTGGTGCATTACTAGCCCAGCAGCTAGTCGGGAGAGCAGATTTGATCAGGCGTTCCCCTAGCCGTCCGCACCGCGGCTTTATATGTAAGAACGCTGCGCGAGAAGGAAGGCCCCAGTTCTCTCCAGACGCTGATTAGCGCACCACCTGTGCCGGGAGTCGCGTCGCGTCGGTACCGTTGATATAAACAGCCTCGGATGCAGTAATAAGTTACTGGGGATATGCGTAACCATGAAATCGTTTTCGAGTGAAGTGTTAATTTTAGGATGACGTTAATGATCTATCTTTAGTTTGCGTATGTCGTATTTTCACGTGCCGCCGCAGGACAGACATTCTACCATTATTAGCGTGCCGTTTGATGAACATTATCATCAAATTATGGCGAGCATTCACTTAAACATTTAATTTGAACAGTTATAGTTGCTTCAGCGCATTAGACTCAGAACTGCTCTTTTAGTTGGATTGTGTGGATCCTTTTTGGTCTGTGACTTTCAGAATATAGTGAACATTTTAGAGAGAATGGCTTTTGATTATGAATCCCAGACAATCTCCTAATTCCTCAGAGCTATAAGCTGTAGCTATAAATGTATTTCTCAGATGAAGTGGGCACTAGGAATTCTAATTACAGGCTTCACGTTTTGCTAACCCCTGGTTGCCAATATTGTAGTTAGAGAGCCAGTGTTGAGAACGGCAAACAACAGCATTAAATAAATAATAGGAACATTATTCTATTATTCCACCCGCCGCCCCACAGACTCACACTCATAGTAATACGAATAATTACAATAATAATTGAACTTCTGATAATAATAATACTGAAAACCAGGTCAAACCCGCATCACAGGAGCGTGGACAACCTTCGTCCTATGGTTACAATAAAAACAATGATTATAATAAATATAGAAGAGATACTTACTGCACTAGAGGTAATTATGGGGGTAAAGTCAACCCAGTAAATCAGATTAATGCTGTACAACTTAATCGTAAACATCGATATGGCGACGCGAATGTGCATAGTAGTGATATTAATAAGAGTAACAGGTACCCAAGTGATGTACCCAATTGTATTCGACCTTGGGAAGATAATTCGAAGCATAATGTTCATCGGCAGGATGGAACAAATGCCTCGAGTCCTTATCCAGTTATACCAATGGGTGAAGGAGCCTCCAATGTGCGACGGGGTGAATACCATAGCTCAGATCATACTGTACGGATTGTGGAAGTTCATGAACCCCCACCGATGACTCAACGAGATAGATTGAACTAATACCAGTCACCAAATGCCTTCCTAGGATGACTGGAATGGAGAAGGAAGGCAGGCATCAATTTGAACTGGGAGTATTAAGGTACAATAATGATCAGGATATAAGGAATGAATTAATTGAAGAAAAACCTGAAGTTTCTAATAAATGCGGACAAATTTTCCAGGAAATAATTCCAACAAGTATAAATAATGATGTTGAAATATTAATTGATACTGGAGCAACTATTAGTGTCATGACGTTGGACTGTTTAAAACAGATAAGCCGAGGGGTAAAAATGCCCACTTTTCCTATCACAGGATGTACCGTGTCTGGCGCGTTCAGCGCCAAAATGCAAAGAGTTGTGAAACAGGTACGTGTCGACGTTACAATACGGGGGGCTCAAATAGAAAGTACATTCCTGGTTGTTCCTAAAATGACAGCACCATGTATCTGCGGTTTGGATTTTTTATGTGAGACTGGTGCAATCATTAATTTAGAGAAAGGTTTTGACAGCCACCATGAGAAAGAGCCGAGTAATTCCAAATCAACTGTGTATGAATCTAATGGTAAAATATGTCAGTATTGATGATGAAATTGTGTATGATATCTGCCTTATTGAATGTTCTAAAGAAATGATGGATAAAATGTCATTGCAGGAAAAGGTGTTAGAATCAGAATATTTATATGTTATCCAAAGGGACGAATTGTACTACTTGTTGGAAGCATATCAGTCGACTTTTAGTAAACGTCCGGGTATAATAAAAGACTTTGAATACCATATAAAGACGTACGAGCATAAACCCTTTTGTCGTACTTCCTATTCTATCCCATGGACAAAGAAAGAAGTAGTCAGAAAGGAAATCAATAAAATGTTAGAATGGGGTATTATTGGATCCCCAGATTCTGAATATTGTAACCCTCTTGTGGCGGTAATTAAACCCAATGGTGACATCAGATTGGTGTTGGATGCCAGAGAGATCAATAAGATCATTATACCTGTACAAACGCGACCGGAGAACCTAGAACAGTTAGTACAAGCGTTTTATGGTGGCCGCTTCTTAACTTCTTTGGATATGCATAGTTCATATTGGCAAACTAGAATATCGAAAGAATCTCGAAATTATACTGCATACGTTTTTCTAGGCCAAACCGTCATGCCATTTGGGTTGAAAATAAGCGGTGGTGTTTTCATATCGGCATTAGATACCGTACTGGGCAGAGACGTTTTGAATGAAGTTACTTTATATGTGGTTTATTTGATAATTGCTTCTGAAACTTGGGGAGGAACATTTGGACTTATTAGGAAGAGGTTTTGCGAAATTTTTGGAATACAGAGTTACTGTAAATTTGAGTAAATCCAAGTTTGCTCATAACCAATTGAAATTTCTTGGCATATAATTACTCCTGAAGGGATAAAACCAAATCCTAAAAAGATGGATGCAATTAACAGACGTGCTTATCCAAACAATAGAACGGAATTAAAGTCGTCTATCGCCTTAGTTTCTTTTTTTCGACGATTTTTACCAAATCAGTTAGGAAGCCAAGACTGCTTGTACGGTTGTTAAGAAAAAATGTCATGTGGGAGTGCAATACTGAATGTACGCAAGCTTTTGATAACATCCGCAATGCTTTGACTAATGCTCCACTGTTACATCATCCGAGACTCGATCAAGAGTTTTATATTGCTGCGGATGCTTCTGAAACAAGATTGGGTGCCACTCTTTTCTAGATGGACAATCCAGAAGATATCAGTACCATCAAAATAATTGGGTTTGCCAGCAGAACACTCTCTAGCTGTGAACGTGCGTATTGTACTACTGAATTGGAAGTACTGGCCGTGTTCTGGTCCCTTAGAAAGTTTCGCTATTTTGTATATGGAAAGAAGATCATTGTATTCTGCGGCAACAAAGCTTTATCTTTTATTTTAACGGGAAGGATGTTCCATTCACGTTTAACCCGGTGGGACTTGTTATTGCAAGAATATGATATTACGCTCAAATACATCAGAGGGAAAGACAACATCATAGCCGATGCTCTTTCAAGACTACCGAAAAGAAAGAATGACGACGAGTGTGAAGAACGGACTATTGACTTTAAAGTCATGAATTTATCAAGGCAATATTGTGAGAGGCAGATTTCACAGCTATGTCGAGGTCTCCCACAACTGCAAGAAGATGATAAGTTATGGAAAGCCATTAGACGTGCTGTTGAAAGCAAAACGCTAAGTCACTCTCAAGAACAGTATCAATTAAAATCCGGAATATTGTATTGGAGGAAGGATGAAGATGTTTGGAAAGTTTGTGTTCCAAATAAATATTTAGAATCACTCACTTGAATTGAGATCATTTTGGTGCCGCTAAATGTACAGCCAAAATAGCAAAATACTGCTATCATCCAAATTTGGGACGTCCAGCTACAAATATTCTTGTTGTTGTTGTTGTTGTTGTTGTGGTCTTCAGTCCTGAGACTGGTTTGATGCAGCAGATGTGGACTCTGACCACAATCTATTGGTTATGACCTGTAGATTAAAACTGAAGAAACTGCAAAAAGGCGGGAATTTAAGGAGATGGGACCTGGATAAACTAAAAGAACCAGAGGTTGTACAGAGATTCAGGGAGAGCATAAGGGAGCAATTGACAGGAATGGGGGAAATAAATACAGTAGAAGAAGAATGGGTAGCTTTGAGGGATGAAGTAGTGAAGGCAGCAGAGGATCAAGTAGGTAAAAAGACGAGGGCTAGTAGAAATCCTTGGGTAACAGAAGAAATATTGAGTTTAATTGATGAAAGGAGAAAATATAAAAATGCAGTAAATGAAGCAGGCAAAAAGGAATACAAACGTCTCAAAAATGAGATCGACAGGAAGTGCAAAATGGCTAAGCAGGGATGGCTAGAGGACAAATGTAAGGATGTAGAGGCCTATCTCACTAGGGGTAAGATAGATACCGCCTACAGGAAAATTAAAGAGACCTTTGGAGATAAGAGAACCACTTGTATGAATATCAAGAGCTCAGATGGAAACCCAGTTCTAAGCAAAGAAGGGAAAGCAGAAAGGTGGAAGGAGTATATAGAGGGTCTATACAAGGGCGATGTACTTGAGGACAATATTATGGAAATGGAAGAGGATGTAGATGAAGATGAAATGGGAGATACGATACTGCGTGAAGAGTTCGACAGAGCACTGAAAGACCTGAGTCGAAACAAGGCCCCCGGAGTAGACAATATTCCATTGGAACTACTGACGGCCGTGGGAGAGCCAGTCCTGACGAAACTCTACCATTTGGTGAGCAAGATGTATGAAACAGGCGAAATACCCTCAGACTTCAAGAAGAATATAATAATTCCAATCCCAAAGAAAGCAGGTGTTGACAGATGTGAAAATTACCGAACTATCAGCTTAATAAGTCACAGCTGCAAAATACTAACGCGAATTCTTTACAGACGAATGGAAAAACTAGTAGACGCCAACCTCGGGGAAGATCAGTTTGGATTCCGTAGAAACACTGGAACACGTGAGGCAATACTGACCTTACGACTTATCTTAGAAGAAAGATTAAGGAAAGGCAAACCTACGTTTCTAGCATTTGTAGACTTAGAGAAAGCTTTTGACAATGTTGACTGGAATACTCTCTTTCAAATTCTAAAGGTGGCAGGGGTAAAATATAGGGAGCGAAAGGCTATTTACAATTTGTACAGAAACCAGATGGCAGTTACAAGAGTCGAGGGACATGAAAGGGAAGCAGTGGTTGGGAAGGGAGTAAGACAGGGTTGTAGCCTGTCCCCGATGTTGTTCAATCTGTATATTGAGCAAGCAGTAAAGGAAACAAAAGAAAAATTCGGAGTAGGTATTAAAATTCATGGAGAAGAAATAAAAACTTTGAGGTTCGCCGATGACATTGTAATTCTGTCAGAGACAGCAAAGGACTTGGAAGAGCAGTTGAATGGAATGGACAGTGTCTTGAAAGGAGGATATAAGATGAATATCAACAAAAGCAAAACAAGGATAATGGAATGTAGTCTAATTAAGTCGGGTGATGCTGAGGGAATTAGATTAGGAAATGAGGCACTTAAAGTAGTAAAGGAGTTTTGCTATTTGGGGAGCAAAATAACTGATGATGGTCGAAGTAGAGAGGATATAAAATGTAGGCTGGCAATGGCAAGGAAAGCGTTTCTGAAGAAGAGAAATTTGTTAACATCCAGTATTGATTTAGGTGTCAGGAAGTCATTTCTGAAAGTATTCGTATGGAGTGTTGCCATGTATGGAAGTGAAACATGGACGATAAATAGTTTGGACAAGAAGAGAATAGAAGCTTTCGAAATGTGGTGCTACAGAAGAATGCTGAAGATTAGATGGGTAGATCACATAACTAATGAGGAAGTATTGAATAGGATTGGGGAGAAGAGAAGTTTGTGGCACAACTTGACCAGAAGAAGGGATCGGTTGGTAGGACATGTTCTGAGGCATCAAGGGATCACCAATTTAGTATTGGAGGGCAGCGTGGAGGGTAAAAATCGTAGGGGGAGACCAAGAGATGAATACACTAAGCAGATTCAGAAGGATGTGGGTTGCAGTAAGTACTGGGAGATGAAAAAGCTTGCACAGGATAGAGTAGCATGGAGAGCTGCATCAAACCAGTCTCAGGACTGAAGACCACAACAACAACAACTCCGTGCTACTCTATCCTGTGCAAGCTTCTTCATCTACCAGTATCTACTGCAGCCTACATCCTTCTGAATCTGCTTAGTGTGTTCATCTCTTGGTCTCCCTCTACGATTTTTACCCTCCACGCTGCCCTCCAATACTACATTGGTGATCCCTTGATGCCTCAGAACATGTCCTACCAACCGATCCCTTCTTCTGGTCAAGTTGTGCCACAAACTTCTCTTCTCCCCAATCCTATTCAATACTTCCTCATTAGTTATATGATCTACCCATCTAATCTTCAGCATTCTTCTGTAGCACCACATTTCGAGAGGTTCTATTCTCTTCCTGTCCAAAGTATTTATCGTCCATGTTTCACATCCATACATGGCTACACTCCATAAAAATACTTTCAGAAATGACTTCCTGACACTTAAATCTATACTCGATGTTAACAAATTTCTCTTCTTCAGAAACGCTTTTCTTGCCATTGCCAGTCTACATTTTATGTCCTCTCTACTTCGACCATCATCAGTTATTTTGCTCCCCAAATAGCAAAACTCCTTCACTACTTTAAGTGTCTCATTTCCTAATCTAATTCCCTCAGCATCACCCGACTTAATTCGACTACATTCCATTATCCTCGTTTTGCTTTTCTTGATGTTCATCTTATATAATCCTTTCAAGACGCTATCCATTCCATTCAACTGCTCTTCCAAGTCCTTTGCTGTCACTGACAGAATTACAATGTCGTCGGCGAACCTCAAAGTTTTTATTTCTTCTCCATGGATTTTAATACCTACTCCGAATTTTTCTTTTGTTTCCTTTACTGCTTGCTCAATATACAGATTGAATAACATCGGGGAGAGGCTACAACCCTGTCTCACTCCCTTCCCAACCACTGCTTCCCTTTCATGTCCCTCGATTCTTATAACTGCCATCTGGTTTCTGTACAAATTGTAAATGGCCTTTCGCTCCCTGTATTTTACCCCTGCCACCTTTAGAATTTGAAAGAGAGTATTCCAGTCAACATTGTCAAAAGCTTTCTCTAAGTCTACAAACGCTAGAAACGTAGGTTTGCCTTTCCTTAATCTTTCTTCTAAGATAAAGTCGTAAGGTCAGTATTGCCTCACGTGTTCCAGTATTTCTACGGAATCCAAACTGATCTTCCCCGAGATCGGCTTCTACTAGTTTTTCCATTCGTCTGTAAAGAATTCGTGTTAGTATTTTGCAGCTGTGGCTTATTAAACTGATTGTTCGGTAATTTTCACATCTGTCAACACACGCTTTCTTTGGGATTGGAATTATTATATTCTTCTTGAAGTCTGAGGGTATTTCGCCTGTTTCATACATCTTGCTCACCAAATGGTATAGTATTTTCAGGACTGGCTCTCCCAAGGCCGTCAGTAGTTCCAATGGAATGTTGTCTACTCCTGGGGACTTGTTTCGACTCAGGTCTTTCAGTGCTCTGTCAAACTCTTCACGCAGTATCGTATCTCCCATTTCATCTTCATCTACATCCTCTTCCATTTCCATAATGTTGTCCTCAAGTACATCGCCCTTGTATAGACCCTCTATATACTCCTTCCACCTTTCTGCTTTCCCTTCTTTGCTTAGAACTGGGTTTCCATCTGAGCTCTTGATGTTCATACAAGTGGTTCTCTTATCTCCAAAGGTCTCTCTAATTTTCCTGTAGGAAGTATCTATCTTACCCCTACTGATATAAGCCTCTACATCCTTACATTGCAAAATATGTCAGAAGGCAAAACCCATAAACTATTGTCAGAAGATAGAATTACATCCTATCATGCCACAACAACCTTTAATGTTGGTGTCATGTGATGTCTGTGGGCCATGTCCCATGACATGTGGACGGTTCAAATATGTTTTGGCTTTTTATGATCTCTTTTCAAAATATGTGAACTTATATCCACGTTTGACCCACGTTACGCAAATTTATCAACAACTATATAACTGAGCTTGTCAAACCTATAATGATTTTGACAGACAACGCTGCTTATTATACAAGCAAAGTATGGAGAGACACTATGAAAGATCAAGGAATCCAGCACATTTACATCTCAAGATTTTACCCTTGTGGAAATCCGGTTGGGAGAATCTTCCGAAAGTTGAACTGATTTTTACGGACGTACATACCCAAACAACATTATAAATGGATCGATTGGATTTATGAATTTGAGAAAGTGTATAATGACTTACCACACTTATCGACAGGTTATTCACCTAATCAAATAGTATTTGGTGAAAGTATTGTGCCAGAATGGATGAAGAAATTACCTGCGATAGAACAAAAGATTATCAAGAAAAAAAATAAGGTGAAGAAGGTCTACAAAAACCTCAAGCATCAAGCACAATTGAGAAAAATCCGGTTTGATAAAAACGTGAAGAAAGTAGTCACATATGATGTAGGGGAAGAAATTTTATTGAGAAATCACCCAAAAGCATCAGCCAGGAAAAGACTGAATAAGAAATGGCAATATTTATATACAGGTCCATACAAAATAATGAAAATACCTCATGAAGGGAGCTACCTTCTGGCAGATTGTGATACTGATGTAATTAAGGGCTTGTTCCCTCACAAAGACCTGAAGAAGTATTATCAATAATTAGCGAAATATAAATTCAAGAAACACTGAATGATACCAAGACTACACTCAGAGTGGACTAAATAAAAGCACCAGTGGATAAATACATACTTATATTAACTTACAAAGAAAATTGAAGAAAGTACCGAAGATTTCCATGAGATACCTTCTTGGTATCAACAACAGAGACGACGCTGAAAAACGATTTATCCTCTCACCGAACAACGAGGATGGATGGTTTAAAAGTGGAATTAAGAGGAAAAGAAAAGGACCAAATCCTCTCTGGTTAAACATGACCGAGGACGCCAATCGTCTAACCCGGCTGTGATCTCTGCCTTGCACAGTCGGTTGAAGAACTGAGGACTTCATCCAAGAAAAAAAAAATGTGGTGTGAATATGAAGTGATTAGTGCGAAGTGTTTCTAAGACAACCTATAAACAAATGTGGAAAATAGTTAAGGGCATTTTGTCTAGGCCCATTAACTCAACTTAAATATTGTACAATGTATGTACTGACTTGTTGAGTGAATCTGAGAGTGAGTGGATTCGCCGAAACAAATACCCTCTCCTGTCACAGTACACAAAAAATAAGCCTGTTGTGTCTGGAAACCTCTTCAAGACATCACAGTCTGGGGGGCCGTGTAACATTACGAGTCAAGATACTGTAACGGAACTTGAATAGCGTATTCGCCTCTATTGGTTACGGTAGAGAGATCGATCTTTCGGTCCTGTCTGTATATTTATATATAATATTGCACGAATAAAGGCTGGGCGAGTGTAAAGCTATCGTTAAAAACGCACGCCGCGTGATTTGTTACGATTTGGTCGGTCATAATAATAATAACATGCTTTTGAATACAATTAAAATACAACGGCGATACCTGTTTAATGTTATTGGAAATAATTGTAGTAAATTAATGAGTAACGTAGCCGATCCTATAAGAAGAGGCAAAATTGGGCATATTGAGCTGTTTTGCTCTATATCGACGAAGCCGATGATACGGCGTCATTTTTTTGGTTTACTCTTAGAAATAAACAAGTAAAGAAGTTATTTAACTATATATGACCATGCAGCTTTGCTAGAAATGAAATGATAATTAAATAGACACCCTAGCTGCAAGCAGGCGTTGATACACTTCGTTGGGGACATGTTGAAAATGTGTGCCCCGACCAGGACTCGAACCCGGGATCTCCTGCTTACATGGAAGACGCTCTATCCATCGGAGCCACCGCGGGCACAGAGGATAGTGCATCTGCAGGGACTTATCCCTTGCACGCTCCCCGTGAGATCCACATTCCCAACATGTCCACAACACTACATTCGTAGTGCGCCTAATAGATGTTTGCCCATCATACTCATTACTCGTGGCAGATTAATCTACCAAGTCCCGTACGAATTCGGGCATAGCGTGCTCTAAGATCGACGCTCCATTCCACTTGGTGTAACGGTGCCTCACAGTAACAATGACAACGCCGACGAAGAAGGAAGATACGGTAGACTACTCTACAGTACATTACTTTTTGAAGAATTTTGGATAAGGCAGTCAGAAGATAGATTGGGCGGTAGTTGTTGACATCAGACGTAGCTCCTTTTTTTTATGCAGTCGCATATCTCAGTCTATCTGGGAAAATACCCTGCTTCAGAGAGCTGTTACATATGTTGCTAAGAATCCCACTTATTTCTTGGGAACATGCTTTTATTATCCTGCCGGAAATGCCATCAATTCCATGTGAGCTTTTGTTCCTGAGAAAGTTTATTATCTCCCTAATTTCAGAAGGAGAGGTTCGTTTAATTTCAATTGTATCAAATGGTGTGGGTAAGACCTCTTTTCTCTACAACATTTAAAAAATGAATATTCAAAATGTTTTCGGCTTCCAGCTTGTTGTTTATCAAGTTTCCATTCTCTTTGGTGGTGATGCCGTCATCCTGTACTCTTGGTTGTCCTGTCTCCCTTGTAATAATATTCCAAATTTTTTTGATTTTGTTATCAGAGGTATTAATCTCAGACATGAAGCACATGCTTCTGTACTTTTTAATAACCTTTCTTGATGTAGCACAGTAGTTTTTATAATATTTGGCTGTTTCTGGGTCATTACTCTTTCTTGTTGTTAGATACAGTTCCCTTTTGTGGTTACAAGATATTTTTATTCCTTTAGTAAGCCAAGGTTTTTTGCATGGTTTCTTATAATTACATTTAACTACTTCCTTGGGGAAACAGTTTTCAAATCCTCTTACAAGTGTATCATGAAATAAGTTATATTTTAAATTAGCATCAGGTTCCTTGTACACCTCATCCCAGTCTAACTGCTGAAGATTTTGTCTGAAATTTCTAATTGTTGAGTCATTCATTGAACGCACAACTTTGGAGGGTAGTTTTGAATTACTGAATGGTGCTGTGTCATATACTGTAACTAGCTGAGCATCAAGATCAGAAAGGCCATTCTCAACACGACAATAATTTATGTTTTTAAACATATCTTGGTCTATAAAATTGTTATCTATCAATGTGCTGCTGTCCTTTACTACCCGAGTGGGGAAATTAATGACAGATGTCAAATTGAAAGAACCGAGCAAGACTACCAGGTCATTCTTCCTATTACACTCTTTCAGTGAATCAACATTGAAGTCCCCACAAATAATAATTTACTTTCCCGTACCTGATTGATAGCACGACAAGGCATCCAAGTTTTAAAGGAATAAATGAAAGTTTCCTGAATGGGACCTATATACTGTTACAATTATAAAAGAGCCCTCCTTCAGTTTAAGTTGACAGGCACGTGCTTCTATATGTTGCTCTAGACAAAACTTTTTTGCATCCAAGCTTTCTACACAGTGATAACTTTTGACATATGTGGCCAACCCTCCTCGCACCTGGTTCTCCCTACTGATATGTGCAGCTAGTTTACAACCACTGATATTTACCTTTTCCATATCAGACACAATGTGATGCTCAGACAGGCATTGTATATCTATTACATTATCAGATCGAATGTCGTCTCAACAAACCAGGAGCTCATCTACTTTATTCTTCAATCCCGGGTTATTTTCGTGAAAAATGGTAACATTACTGTTTACTTTACTTTTGTGAGAATCTACTTTTTTCTTTACTCTACCAATATTTTGGTTAAATATGGTAACATCATTATTTATGTTCCTGTTGTGAGAATTTTGTGTGTTTTCGACCTCTGTAGCACCTGCCTGCCAGAACTTCTCATTGGACACTGATATTAGTCTAAAAAAGAGGTACATCCATGAGTACTAGTGTCCCCCCTCAAGGATTTCGCAAACAACCCTGCCAGTTTACCCTTCCCTTTCCTATTGAGGTGTAGGCCATGCCTCGAAAAATCCCCCCTTATCGATAGCCTCGACAGGAACCGATCCGATGTCTGACAGAGTGGCTGCCCTACGCAACTGATCCGACTCCATATTTACCCTCCTGGCAGAGCGGTCCCACTGGGGCCGATCGTGCCGAACGAAAGCAGCCACCGGCCCAACATTGGTACGGGTCGTTGCCGAGGCTGTTTTCACCAGATCACACTCGATACTGCAGCCCTGATCCCCATCGACACTGTTTCCCACTCCACCCACTATCATCACACGATCCTGCTTTGTGAATGCCTTGCACAAGGAACCTATATCCTCTACCACCTGGCTAAGACTTACACTTGGCTTGAAAAAGTTTGTGACCTGGTACCTGTCACCTAATTTTTCCTGCAAAATCTGGCCCACACCTCTTCCATGGCTGCTACCTAGCAACAGAACTTTCCTCTTACTTTCTACTTTTTTTGAAACAGTTGGTTTCCTAGTGAGATTCTGTTGCATCTTAACTACATCTACTTCTACTGGAGCCTCTTCCTTACTTAACTGTGGCAGCAAGGCAAATCTATCGGTTGTGCCAATTGGGAAACTGTCAGACACTCTCCTCATTCTGTAGCCCCTGTTCCCAGCTACCACTCCCCACCGCTGTTTACCCTCCTCCCCCCTTAACCTCTTCAGTTCCCCCCTCGCTCTGTCCAAATCAGCCTGAAGGGCTCTAATTTTCTCCTCCTGTTCAGCTATAATCCTATCTCTTGAGCAAACGCAGCAAAAGAATGGAAGAGTCTCGTTTGCTTCCCCAATTCCCACGCCGCTACAATTTCCCCAATGAAACCACCAATACTCGGTGCGGAATATTAAATTTTCTAATCCACGTTAATGCTTGAAAATTGCACTTACTTTACATAAAAGCACTTGCTTTTCTATTCTGCCAGTTTGCTCTGCAGATGTTCATCAGCCGTATTATTCTTCATGCTGCATCCCTCTCTTCTTGCCTTCAAAAGTACAACTAAAAGCACAGCATTGTCGGTTCATTCAAGACAAAATTCCCAATATCTCCTACTTTAAAGGAACGTGTCACGAACTGCAGTCAGCTTTAACCTGTGCAGATGTGATGACGGCCATACTTTTGCTGGCAGGGACTCGACCTGCCATCTGTCTGCGGCAGTTGGTACTGCAGCCGGCAACTCCTGCCCTCTCGCGCCTCTCCGGTACACTACGTGCAGCCGGCCAAGTGTCTTTTCCGCCATTACACCTCGTGCCATCTTCTCCAGACCTGGTCCCACAACGTACCAAATTCGGAAGATTAACTTATCATAACACCAATTAAAGGATGTTGATTGTTAGAACTGTTTCCCAAATCAATTACACATCAAAATGTGCTTCAGATTCAAATAGAGCAACTCTACAGTTATGCACAAGCAACAAACAAATAAAACTCATTGAACCTAAGGATGAGTTCTTTCATTTGTGGGATTTGAAGATAATGACTATCGACTGGATGGGCGGGACCGCCTCCGACTCCTCAAACTCCTCTCTGGCCGGACATGGGGGTTGCCCACCTCT
Organism: Schistocerca americana; assembly: GCF_021461395.2. Lineage (NCBI taxonomy): Eukaryota > Metazoa > Arthropoda > Insecta > Orthoptera > Acrididae > Schistocerca > Schistocerca americana. The sequence continues at coordinate 205,442,358 of NC_060129.1, read as the reverse complement.
ACCATCCTCCACACCTACAAATCCTTAATCCGTCCCATCCTCTGTTATGCCAGTCCTGCCTGGATATCTGCCCCCCCCCCCCAAATTCTATAAGTCCCTCCAGATCCTTGAGCGTCACGCACTGCGCCTCGCCTTCTGTATACGCCTCCCGTCCCCCACAAGGATCCTCTATGACCTCATTCCTTTCCCCCATCTGCTCCTATTCCTCGAACATATCCGCATCCTCTACACCTCCCGCTGCCTTGATCCCCCTCACCCCCTGGTTGCTCCTCTCCTCTCCAACACCGCCCCCTGCCACGTCTTCACTGTTGTGTCCCCCCTACCCTCCATTTCTACACCCTTCATCTCCTTTCCCAAGGTGGCTTCCATCAACTCCCGCTCCCGGATGATGCCCTCTCTCCCTCCATTTATCCCTCCTATCAACTCTGATCCTTCGCCCCCTACTCTGTCCTTTTCCCGGGCTCCCTCTCCCCCCCTTCCATCCTCTTTCTTCCCCACCTCCCTTCTCTCTGCCCCCTTCTTCTCTCCCCCGAGTCCTTTTGCATTTCCCTCCTCTGCCTCCTCTCATTCCCTCTCGCGTCTGTCCTGCCCCTCCCCCCCCTTTATAAGTCCTCTCCCTCCTTGGTTCCCCCCCTTTTCGTTTTTTTTCCCTTCCTCCCTCCTTGTTCTTCCCACTCCTCCAGGTCCCCCCACCCCCCATCTGCCTTTGGCTCGGGAGTGTCATCTTTGTGCCGCCCTTTTCGTGCAGTGTTTTACAGTGAGTGTTCCCTGTTGTGTTTTTTTTGGGAAGTGTTGCGAACGGCCATCATACTGTCGCTGGGTGTGCCTTTTATCTCTTGCGAACAGAAACCAGACTGTCGTCGTGTTTTTTTTTTTTTATTGCGTATGTACTAAGTTACTTGTCTGATTCCTGTGTCTTTTATAAACATTGCCACCCCCTTTTGCTTTCTGTTTTAACTTTGCTCATTTTTCCGCCATTTTATACTTTATGTCACCGTTTTATAGCATGTTTTTCTTGTTTCTTTTCTTCTTCCATTTTTTAAAATAAAAGTCTGTAGAGCAGCGTACTATGCTGCTGCCAGCCCACCCCCTTCGGGAGGAATTGAAAATCAATAAAGGAAAAAAAAAATATGCGTGGGGAACGAAATAAATAGGAGAGCGAAAATAACCTGGCCTACTCGGCAGTGTTTCCATCACTAATCGAATATACTGAGCCTCCGATTTGTACGAAAAAGTAAGTTAGGAGGCACTACGATTACCGCTTATGACTTTTAGTATCGAGATATGCCGGTCAACGTTAACTGCGAGAGCTGGTCAGGAGCTGAAAGTTGGTCCCACAGCAATGTGGAGATGCGCACTGTCAGCTGCTGTACTAAGACAGGGAGCTGCAAGAATCACGCATAGCTGCACATTCAAATCCAATAAGCTAGATGTTTCGCGCATTCACAAACACATCTGCATTGTGCTACTGAGTGCAGTGTGCCAAGTTTCGGCTACATCGTTTGACGCAGTTGCATAGACCACGCCGTTCAAAAATTTGAATTAGAACAATATCGTAGGGTAGACGAACATTATTGGAGTTGACCGAATATGTAGAATACACCACCAAACTTGTACCTGGGTGTAAGAAATTCTCGCCACAAACCTTGTACAGACAGGGGCACGTACAGCAGTTTTATTAGTAAAAAAAGCTATAACTAAACATTAGGACACACCAAGCAATTATTTATTACCTCTAAGAGTTTCCTGTCAAAGTTCTAAATTGGAAATGAGGTGAAGAAATACGAGTGATGCTCCCGAGTGCTCTGTTGCTCATCGCCGCCGATAGATGGCACGCCGGCATGCTGCCCTGGTAAACACACCGCAAACGCAGCGCCGCAGAGCGGAGAGCATCTCAACTCACTGTGCTGGCAACACGGCTGCTTCACGGAAAACGAATAAACGAATTTTTAACACTAAACTTTTAGGCGTGAGCCATTACACACTGTGGTTAATATTCAGAAGGCATTGCATGCTGTGCGAATTCTTTGTCCAAGTATGCTGATGTGTTAACACCATTTTAATAGTTGATCGACGTGGATACCTCAGAATTATGTGCCAGCTACACAGTCTATGGTTTCACCACATTCTTTAAGTTTTGTTATATTATCTTTTGTGTTTGTGTAGAAGTTTATTGTTATCTGACCAGTTACACAACGACTTAATTCCTTTTCATTTTTTACTTCTAATATTTCTTGTGTCCTATCTGTAATTACTATAATGCTATCAGCAGCAAGTAACACAGTTTATCCTGGTGTGACCAACAGTGGGAAGTCATAATGGAAATGAGAAACAGTGTTTGGCCTGACACACTCTGTTGTTGACATATTGGTGATCTGAAAGATGTTTCACAATATAATTAGGGCCACTTGAAATCTGGGATATCTCTGTACTCTGTCTGCTAGGTAAGACCAAATCATTCATTAATCACTAGTGTTTCAATTTTACCTTTAAGTATTTCATGATTAATCGTGTCAAATGCTTCACTGAGGTCTAGGAAAATATCTGTTACTTGTTCTCCTTTACCTAGAGCTACTAAAACTACTTTTGTAAATTTTGCTATAGCTTCTACTGTTCACTCTCCAGACCTCAAGCCAAATTGTTCTTTGCACCCAAGTTACCATTTATTAAAATAACCCATAAGTCTGTTATTCATAATAATTTCTATCGAATAGCCAACTTCAGAAAGTGAATCACATAAAATTTTTAGGATTATGGGTGGATGAGCATCTAAGATGGGAAAAACACGAAGAGATGCTTGACAAAATATTAAGCAAGTACTGTTACATATTAAGAATGCTTAAAGATTGCTGCAATACCGACACAGTGTTACGTGCTCATTACTCATAGATGCATAGTCTACTGAAGTATGGTATAGTGTTCTGGGGAAATACCTCTTTTGCAAAGCAGACTTAGAGCACCAAAAGAAAGCTGTAACATTAATAAGTAATACAGCTTACAGAGCATCACGAAGAGGTATCTTCAAGGAATTAAAAATCATGAGCTTACCATTTATATTTATATTTTGAAGTTTCTGCTTCATTAAAAACCATCAAGTTTCAGCTTTGAATAGTGTGATCCACAATTACCAAACAAGAAACAGCGATGACTCTCATAGGGATGTGCACAGAAAATCAATATATCAGGACAGTGCTGTTTACAAACCTAAAATTCCTTACAGTGCATCGCCAGATAGCATCAAAACATGCCAAACATTCAAAAAATAACCAAAAAATCTACCAATATACAACAGCTTCTACAGCATTAATGAATACCTGAAATTTTGCTCAAATCTGTAGGTCTGCTTCAAACCTCTCGAAACAGAAATTGATTATTATCAAGCATTTCCTAGATAAAACCAAATTTCTTTTATCTATGCATGTATCTAATTATGTACCTGACTTTTGTGCCATAAGTTACTATGCCTAGTTAACTAAAGTACCGGTATTTAATAGTTTTTGTGAAATCAACCACATTGTTTAACTAGCTTTTATGTTATCTATATGCACATATAAAATCTTTTAATCGAATCAAGCAGAATAATGTTTTTGTTATAAAGGTGTGTTGATACCAATGATATGCTTTTATACATGATGCAAATATGTAATATTTTATACTGTTCTCTACTTTGACAAGTCCAATATCATGAATGTGATAATAAGGGCAGTAAATAAATAAAAATACTAGAATATTTGCAGTTATTAAAATATTTCGAGAATATCCAAAAGGTTAGTAGCCCGGATTACATCAAGCACCACCAAGAACATACCAACAGGTTCTTATGTAGCACTTCCATTTCCTCATAGCTAATGAGACTACCATGGGTTATAGCTAATGAGACTACCATGGGGATGAGTATTTGGAAAGCAAATATTTAATTCTTCATAGCAGTAAACTTCAGGTGCAATATACATATATCTCATAATTCATGAGTACACGGACAAAAACTTTCACACCGGTTTAATATCGTGTGTGTGTGTGTGTGTGTGTGTGTGTGTGTGTGTGTTTGGCCAAGGCTATTATATATGAACATACTTTGTTTCCAAGACCTCTAAAAGCGATTCCTTTCCAACATTGTAAAAATTAAGACTAAGAAAGCAAGCAAAATAAATTTTATGGGAATATTGTAACACAATAACAAAATAGTAACAGAATAAGCAATTTTCACGTACGTTCGCCAAGCTAATTTTGCTTTTTGATTCAATGAATTCTTTTGCCACAACTGACTACTGAAAGTGCATACTGGAGGACTTTGGTGAATACTCATACTTTACCTGTGCAGTGCAGTGTAGTCGTTGTAAATTACACACACAGTGCAAATGATGTTTAAAGAATCAGCTGGACATTTGAGTTGAATTTTGTTAATTATCTCTAGCAGGATAATGGAATCAACAGGAACGGGTACACACTGAATTATTTTCGTTATTAATAATACTTGTACATCACCACAGATGCGCTAAGCGTGTACATTACTCATTTTTTTAACTTGGTGTGTTCCCCAGTAGGCCTGTAAACCGTGATGTGCACATAAATCAAAGGCAGATCCATCTAATAACAATATGCCCAATGCCGAGACCATCCCCCGTCCTCATCTGTGAAGTATATTCTCTAATGTCATCATCCTCTTTTTGTTCTCTCTTAAACCACTGTAGCAGCTCACCAGACTTTTATATGTCTGCTTCTTCTAGCAGTTACGTAAAGTTGTACCATGATGCAAATTATTTTCTGACATGCCTATTACACATGTCATTGCACATAAGAAAGTGTTAGTGTTATCAGATAAATTCAAATACTTTAATTACTCCAACTTTCTTCGTGACTGAAGTTAAAAACTGTGTCTTTATATCAGTGCTTTCTTCGTTTGAAATGCAAAATAATGCCTGGATACCACCTTCAAACCCACCTATAACCAAGAATGTGGTCACTAATAATCTGCAAATTTTTACCATGTGTCTAGTCCACACAAATAGTACTCGAAAAAAAATTTCTGAGCAATTCATATTGCAGATCTGTTAACACTGTCATTGTGTCTTCACCAAGAGATTGTCCGTGTCATCATCGTCTTGTTCATAAGTTACAAAACAGTCCAATTCTTTCTAAAAAAGAAAAACGATGACACCAATTTCATCACTGGCATGGTATTGTTTGACACCACTTCCAAATTCTTTTTTGATACTGTGGAGGTCCTTCCGAGTAAGAATGTGCAGTCTCTCTCCTTCCTTGAAATGGATGGAATCTCTCACAACATCCAAAATAATTTGGAACATCACATGCTCCGCTATTTTAACTGTAACTAATAAAACTACAGACGTATCACTAAACAAACACTACTGCCTATACTTAGTGTTTCACTGTTTACGTAATTCTGTCAGGACAAAGGCTGGGTGACAGCAAATGGCCTGAAGAGTTAACAAAATGCGTTACTGCTGCAAGGTATGAAGCTTACTGGAGTTCATCGAAGACAACAGAGGCAGTCACTTTAAATCAAGTATACAGATAATGTATCTTTCGTGGAACTAAACTGTATTTCTATTTTTACTTTAAATGTGTAAGAGATCCAGACAGCACCAATGTGTTTGTGTCTGTACAATGAGCCAGGTGAAATCTGCGTATTAAAACTGGCTAAACAACAGTATGTAATGAGACACACACACATCAGACAGGAGTAGCATATTTAATTTCGTCTGTTGTCAGTATGGCTGCCACGGCTGTTACTTTCATAAGAAGAAGACAAAACACGTTAACTCATAAATCGTCAGTTTCATTCCAATGCACAATTTGTGGTACTCACATACTTAGTTTGCCATTTAGTACATAGTCTACAGTATACAGTATATATATTTAGTATGTATATTTAGTACAACAGGTGAGCAAAGCTGAGGTAGTAACAACACCTAATTAGTACAGGGTGGCCAAGCCAAATATGTCCTGAGACCGGGATTTGGTGACAAATTTGATTACATTTGCACAACATGAACAGTAGCAATTTCCGTCATGTACTCTGCAGAGCAGTTCCATTCATTAACAAGGGCAATATATTTTGTGTCATCCCCAAACATTTTCCAGTCTAATTTTATTCTGGCGACCCTGTATCTTCTCAGAATTTTAGGCAACAATACTTCACCAACATTTTACTATGCACTTTTTAGGCACAGAATGAAGTAAAATAATATTGGAAGACTAAGGAAATAGGGAAGAAAAGGATCAAAAAATAGAAATTTATCAGTGAATTTATTGTTCTAGTCGACATGATTTTCCACAGATATTTTAATTATTGGAATACATTCACCAACAAATAATAGAAAAGGGCAGGAGAAAGATGTTTTATGGACAACTCTCCAAGAACACACAGAAAAAGTCCCAAGAAGGAATTCCTCATTATGGGAGACACGACTGCAAGAGGACGAACTAGGTAATCACATACTGTGGTGCAGAGGGGAAAAACAGAGAAGCAGTTTAAAATGATAATGGAGAGTGACTGATTGAAATTTGTGGCATATTTGATCTAAAAATTATCAACATATTTTATGAACACAAAGACATTCACAGATATACTTTGCAGCACAATACCAAAGAACTTCAGCCTGTAACAGATTCTTGTGCTATTAGACAAATAAGTACTCTCAACATAGTCAATTAAAGTGCTTACAGCTTATTTTTACTAAAAATGAAATTTGCCAGCAGTGGAAAACACCAAGGAAAAATAATAATTGTACTACAAAAATGAACTAAAGTGAGGATCGATATTATTACCGAAGACATATTAGTTGAAAGTATAAGAATATTATTAGCAATAGGCTGGAGAAGATACTGGGCGAATTGTTTGAACAAAATAGAGAAGAAGTGTACCTATACATAAAGACCAATTTTAAAAACGGCAGCTGAGGTTCTGCACATACAGCTAAACTCCAAATATACAGCAGAACATTGGTTGGGAGAAACTGAGATAGCAACGAAAGAAAAAAGAAAAGCAATCATTCAGTGGGTGGATGATGAACGAGCAGAAATAATGCCACTCTACAAAGAAGAAAAAAACGAAGTGGGGAAAACAACAAGCACAGGAAACACCCACCCATTACTCGGGCACCTTTGTGTTCCTTATAAAATACACACGACTCGTCGTAAAGGATTTGCCGCTGCTAAAGTCAACACCTTATCTTTGAACCACAAATAAGACTTGGTATTTCAAAAGAGGTAGACCGTCACAACAAAGGCGAACAGTTCCGAGAGACTTGTTCGGTAAACTCTCAGCATAGGCACAATACAATCGTACCTTAATTCAAAAGTCGGCTTCATTATGCCCTTGCATTTCCACAAATGCAGTTATCACGCATTGCGATCGAGCACTGATACGTACACAACAACACGGCTCGAGCAGGGCACCGAGCAAACCATTTGTCCATTTCCAGCTCTCTCAGCTCACCAGCCAAATCTCGCCCGCCGCACTTCCAGCTCCGCACCACTCCAGCCGACTACCACTTCACGTGTGGCCGAACACCACAAAAGAGATCTTCTGGCACATCCCATCCTGAAATTAGATCACCGCCCCTCGATTGAATTGAATTGAATTGAATTTTATTTGATCCTGTAAGATTACATTGTGTACAGTAAATGTACGTGTAATATAGGACACGTCAAAGTATTAAAATTCTTTACCACTTATTTTTCTACACCTTTAGCTTACATTTTTACATCACTGATAACGAGTAACAACATATACAAATTTAATGGCATAAGTATTCTGCAACACTGTAAAACTCCTTTTCAATGAGATAGTCTTTAAGTTTCTTTGTAAAGTCATTGTGAAGTATACTATCTTGCAGGGTTTTGGGCAGACTTCTTAGTAGTCTGATACCAGAGTACTGGGGTCCTTTTTCTAGCATTGCCAGTCAGTGGGGTATGCTCCGTACTTCATTCTTCTTTCTTGTATTGTGGGTGTGTACACTAGCATTTGTAATCCAGTCCTCACTACCTTTTGTGATATACACTATTGTTTTGTATATATACAACGATGAAAAAGTTAAGATACCTAAATTCTTGAAACAGTTTCTGCATATTTCAGAGGTCTTTCTTCTTAAAATGGTCCTAATTGCTTTTTTTTTGTAATGTGAACACTCGTTTTGTCTCTTCTTTGTTTGAGTTTCCCCACACCGTCACTCCATACTGTAAGTATGGTTTGAAAAGTCCATGATACACTGTACACAGAAGGTTCTTGTCTGAATACTGTGATAGCTGCATCATTAAGAATATGACAGAGCTCAGTTTCTTACAGACATTGTTAATATGTTTTTTCCATTTCAGTTCATTATCCACAAGAATACCTAAGAATCTAGCAGATTCTACTTCTTCCAGCCTTGTTCCATCAACCTCTAAATCCATGTCTACAGTCTTTTCCTTGTTTTTAAACACTGCATACATAGTCTTTTTTTTTTAGATTTATAACCAGTTCATTTTCCAACAGCCATTGAACTGTGACATTTGCAGATATGTATGCTCTTCTCTCAAGCTGTTCCATATTTTGGTCACTATTTAGTATTGTCATGTCATCAGCATACAATATTTTTTTTTCTTCCTCCTCAACACCTATATCATTAACAAATACATTAAATAACAATGGCCCCATTACCGAACCCTGCGGCACTCCATATTTGATGGATTTGGTTTCTGATTGATACGAGTTTCCTAATGATACATACTGCTTGCGGTTGCACAAGTATCGATGTCACTATCGATAAGTGCACACGTGATACGTATTCCTCTTTTCGATTTTGGCCATCGCTGAAGGGCCTGTACTTGCCCCTAGGACCCGGGTTTATCCGGGGAGAGTTGAGCTCTAATCTGTCTGCAGTCCCGAGGTGCCGCAAGTTCACCGTAACGGGTGTAAGAAGTCCGACGGCCACCGGGAGCCTCTCAAAATGCCACAGCAACCGCGATGTGCTACCGGGGTCTTATAAAGCAGTGGAGCAGATTTGCCGAGTATACAATACAGTGCCAAACTGATTGATCGAATTACGCAGTAGTGACATTGGGCGTAAATAGCATAACTAGCATCCTGACAGCAAGTAAATATACGAACAACTAACAGGACAAAACTACAAAAAGTTGAACTGTTGCATCAAAATCTTATCAAAAACAGTTGCCAACCTTTAACTTTCATAACATAATTTCTGATTACCAAACTTAACAGTCTGTCACCAAGTCTTCAAAACAACAGGTACAAAATTCAAAATTATTATTATAAAACTAGAATACATTCATTTTGATTTATCCCCTTAATCAAACAACCATAATCCTGGATCCTACTGGTCTTTCAATTCAGGTTAGAACATAGTAGATGAACACTGTTTACAGCATTATTTACCGAAATACAGGAAACTATAATTAATACAAAACATGTGATTGATTATGCACCAGCACTAAGAGCAAATTAAGATTGCGAAAGCAAAAGAAGGATGGTCAGTATTCAAAAGACCCTGACGAGAAACGAAAGCCAAAGCCAATCTCCAGTTGGTAACACAAAGGGGATTGGCAGAATATTCGAAATACGTTATTAAATGAAGGTAGAAAATATCTGGAGGAAGGAATAATAACTGAAAGAAAAACAAAGATGATGAGGATCCAAATTTCAGACAGGGAAATACTTGGCAAATTAAGAACTGACAACTTGAAACAGGTGTTATCAACCTGGAGTTTTTGAAATATGGGAATAAGGTTGTGAAACTATTAACACAGTTAATCAACACAATTTTACATGGAGATGTAATACCCAAAGAAATGGAGTTTGGTTAAATTACTGCCATATTTAAGAAAGGAGTTACAATATGTGTTTGAAATACATAGAAAGAAATTTTTATTACAAGCACATTAATAATAATTTTGAAAATAGATTCTGCAAAAGCAGGACACTGCTAAGGAAAGCACTGCACATGACAGGCATAGAGGATTCTTTAATCAACGATAACATATGCCAAATAAAAACTGGCAATACCCTTTCACAGAAAAGTTTAGAACAAGCAAAGGGCTATTACAAGGCTGCCCCACGCCACCAGTGCAATCCAAAATATTCGTGGGTATTAGTCTCAAAAAATGGTCTCAGAAATGCAAGAGTATGAGGTTACACATTGCAGATCGAATACACATACACCATCTACTATCCGCTGATGGCCAAGTTGTCATAGCACAGGACAGGGAGGATGCAAATTACGTATGTAATCAGCTAGTTATAGAGGTATAAATTTGAGTTTGTAGATTAATTATTAAAAAAACAATATTTTACTAGTGAACTATATAATGAGGGGGAAAATCAGATGGTTCGTTTTTGCTACCTGAAGCGACATTCATCATTAAGATGCTCAACTCATCTCTTTGGAGTAGGAATGTGATGAACAGAGCAAACAGGCTCAAACTAAATAGAAGGTATATAGAGGAATATTCGATCCCACTAGCTGGCTTTGAGTAGTGACATAGGAACCAAGTGACAAATGCCATAATTAATATGGCGACAGTAATGCATTTCAAACGAGCTAAGCTACAGATTAGTCTGTCACCTCAACCAGATTTTCTGCTTCCAAATTCATTGGCTTCGCCAGCTCACAAATAAACTGTCAAATTATGTACCAGAGTGTATAGTCTTCTGTGGAACAGAGACTAGACGTTGAAGGCATTGCGAGTATTAACTTTGAAGACGAAATTTTTGACGGGCAGAAAGATCTGTGTTTGTTATTGTTTTCTTCGAAGTGGTAGATGCTGCGTGGAACTTTCGTAGTAACTCTGTAATAGGCTTTGTGGTGTTGTGATTTCTAAGTGACGAAAAGCGGAACACAAAATTGTTGGAGAGAAAACAGGGAACATAATACACATTCGCATTCTGGGAGGCAAACAAGCTGATTGGTTAAAATGATTGTGGTTAGAATATTGTATTTTCCCATAGAATATAGATGTATAGCATTTATTTAATACTGTGACATATGTACTCAAAACTGCACGTGTAGTGTCGTACTCATGAATGTTACAAACGGCAGATTTAGTTTAATAGCTGTGTTGGGGTCTAGGGAAGTGTTCGATTCCAATTTATGGGATCAAGAGTTGCTGTTTAGGTACACAGGTGAAGGGAAGGGGTAGATTCTAACTTGTGGTATCGGGAGCTGCTATTGAGCTATATAGGTCAAGGGAAGTGTTCGATCCCAATTTATGGGATTGGGAGATGCTGTTTAGCTGTATAGGTCAAGGGAAGTATTCGATTCCAATTTGTGGGATCGGGAGCTGCTGTTGAGCTACGTAGGTCTAGGGAAGTGTCAGATCCCCGATGATATTGTGTTTAGTGGAATTTAGGGAGTTCTGTGTTGTCGGTTTTTTTCGTCGTTTTGTGTGGTTTTGTATGGGGGTGTGTGTCTAAATTTTTTTATATTTAGTTTGCCCCTACCCAGAAACCCCAAATTTCCGTTGCTTGTCCCATTAGTGTCATTAGGCTTTTTGTGGAATGTGTGTGTGTTTGTTTTTCGACGTATTTTCGTCTTTATAATGTTTACATAATGACATCATAGGCGCCATATTGGATTCGTGGTTTACCGTCGTTTCCGCCATATTTGTGAAGTCATGGGTCAAAGCAGACGGGTGGAATCGGTTGCTTCTGTATTTCGGTAAGTGGAATTTTCACGCATTAACGTAGATTAGAAAATTTAAGATTCCCCGTCGAGTATATCACGTAGCAGAGCCCTGCAGTATTTTAACTTGTTCAAGTTCATGACATAACTAGCAGCAGAATGTTGAGGTTAAATTCAGACATAGGCCTACAGTATCGGTGCTTTCACATGTGTACACTTGTTGGAAACATACAGAAAAATGTCACAAGTAGGTGAGCCCCAAGACAGAGTCTCGTTTCAATTTGTGGTGTGCAAATCCTGAAGCACGTTCTTCTAATTTTTTTACTTGTGTTTAGTCCATCATCACAGGAAGCGACAAATTGAAACGAATCAAAATAATAAACGTAAAAAGAAAGCAAATGCAATAACAGCATAATTGATTTCTTAATTTCTCTTTATTTTACAACTGTTTGTATAAGAGGTTACGGCTGTAAACGATCTCAAGTGCAAATAGAGCTTCAACATGTGTGTAAAATGTTGCTATACATTAAGCTTAATGGAAATCAAGTACCAAGGAATGAACGTTACATAAGAGGAGATGTTAAACTTTTATATTAAAAATTAAATTGCTTTCGAGCAGTTCAGTAAGTGGAATGCCACGTATGAGGCGTCACGTGTGTTGCTCCAGTATGTGCACTTTCTGTGTTGTCATTAACAGTAATATTTGTAAAGTTTTGTTGTTTTGCAGATGAACATCTTTTCCGTTTCCAAATATAACTGTAATGGACAGTTACGAATTTTTGTTCACCTTTAATACACACTAGATCTAATGAGATCAGCCGATTATAGTTTCAGTAATTAATTGAATCGTTTTATTCTGGGGCCATTTTAAACCAAAGGAACTAATGGATTTGTGATAGAGATTAGATTAGATTAGATTAATACTAGTTCCATGGATCATGAATACGATATTTCGTAATGATGTGGAACGAGTCAAATTTTCCAATACATGACATAATTAGGTTAATTTAACAACATACTTAAGTTAATATAACAACTTTATTTTTTTATGTTTTTTTGTTTTTCTTTATTTTTTATTTTTTTAATATTTTTTTTTCTTAATTTATATCTAAAAATTCCTCTATGGAGTAGAAGGAGTTGTCATTCAGAAATTCTTTTAATTTCTTCTTAAATACTTGTTGGTTATCTGTCAGACTTTTGATACTATTTGGTAAGTGACCAAAGATTTTAGTGGCAGTATAATTCACCCCTTTCTGTGCCAAAGTTAGATTTAATCTTGAATAGTGAAGATCATCCTTTCTCCTAGTATTGTAGTTATGCACACTGCTATTACTTTTGAATTGGGTTTGGTTGTTAATAACAAATTTCATAAGAGAGTATATATACTGAGAAGCTACTGTGAATATCCCTAGATCCTTAAATAAATGTCTGCAGGATGATCTTGGGTGGACTCCAGCTATTATTCTGATTACACGCTTTTGTGCAATAAATACTTTATTCCTCAGTGATGAATTACCCCAAAATATGATGCCATATGAAAGCAATGAGTGAAAATAGGCGTAGTAAGCTAATTTACTAAGATGTTTATCACAAAAATTTGCAATGACCTTAAACCAGCGATGCAGAAAACTCTTTCTGTCATAGTAAAATACTAATGGTACGCAAGGCCAGTGCCGAGAGGAAGATGTTTTTGAAATATGCCCCTAGGAGACAGTTAGCATGGAAAAATTTGTTTTATATCTTTAGTATCTTGCACATCGTATTCATACTATCGTTTGCTGCTGAATCACAACTGCCTGACGTACTATAGGAATACTTATGATTTTATGGTTTAATTAATAGGATGTTAAACATTCTGCACAACCAGCGTGGTGATCATAAATTGACCACTACAAGATAGTTAAGTATTCCAATAAAAGAAGTGAGTGGAATTATCTGGTGTATGCCATGGTGTGAAAACTAGCTTCAGTAACTATTTAAATAAAAATGATTTTTTATTGTACTGTATTTTTCAAATGCTGCAAAAAGTATAAAATAATTCATCCAGTCCCATACAAATAGCCATGAAAATTAGTGATTGTGAAACTTTGATAGCTATAGAAATGCTTGCAATACTTCAAAAAATGAGAAACGTGGTGTACATTCAGTAGATAATTGATGCATGAATAGTTCACCTCTTTGCTATTAACTTAAGCAAGCAATTGTTCCATAATACATTAGCCTGCAGAAATATGCTAAAGATGTCTGCATTATTAATTTGTCAGAATATGTATATTTCTGCAAATATTTTAGAAACTCATTACAATCTAGTGGTTTTGTTGAATAAGAACTTATACTATCATAGGCTTCAAATAAATTTCCCTTTTCCATTAACAATTTCTTGCACATCACTTGTTCAGCCTGAGCTGTGTAAATAAATATTTTGATTTCGAGTCCTGTTGTCTTCCTGCTCACAAGTTGCTAAATTCACTACCAGAATCAGATTGAAACACCCAAATAATGGTTCTAGCACTTTTTACCTGTCAGAATCTTCTAAGAAAAGTGCATTAAAATCCTCAAAAACTAATGACTGATTCAACTTGTTTGGCAGAAAGCTCAACAGTTCATCTAGATTTCTCCTAAATCACTGATAGTCTGCTAGACCCCTGAGGAGTGTTATAATTAGAAGTGTATGATTCTGTAGTAACACCTGACAAGCACATGCTTTTACATTGTGATCTACACAAAAACCTCTTGCTTCTATATTTTCACTTTTGTGTTAATACTCCTCCTTTTTCCAAGTAAACTGTACACACACATGATGCTAGCCTGTAATCCCTTATATTTAATTTCTCCATCACTGAGAGTACATGGTGTTGAGAGAGGCAAAAAAGACACATTTGAATTTCATACACCTTCCTGACATAAAAGAAGCTCATCTACCTGTTCATTCAGCATCTTAATGTTTTAACAAACTAATTTATATTTTCTGGTAACTATTCCCTATTTTATGGTTCTACGCAGTTGTAATTCCTATCAGAGCTGTCTGTCTGTAATCTGATTCTAACCAAAAGATGTCGCCTTACGCATCCTGCCAGATGCTCATCTAGTATCTCTCCCTAGCCACCCTATTCAGATGCAGGCGATAGTCAGCATATCCACATCTGCAAGTTGGAGCGACAGTAACAGCACACGTGTGAGACATTGCTCCAACAGACGGCAGTTCATTCGGCACCCCGGTTACACGGCTGACAGTGCTGTTAACTCACGGCCGGTCGTGGTGCTGCAATACTTCCACACCAGAGTGCACTGTTACTGCTTGTATTTTCTCCAGATCAGCTTCTGTACTCTGCTGTAACTTGACAGTACTATTTAAGTGAAACGAGTCCAAAACTCATTCCAGACTTTGTGTATAAGTTTTGTTATTTGAAGGACTGTAACAGTTGTTGAAATTTTCAGGCAGAATAGATGTACACAAATTTTGTGTACCAAAGGCTGCAGTTGGACTCTTTACTGATGATGAGAAACGGAAAATAAGAGACAAACGAGGGAAGAACAAACAAGCCTGAAACTTCCTGGCAGATTAAAACTGTGTGCCCGACCGAGACTCGAACTCGGGACCTTTGCCTTTCACGGGCAAGTGCTCTACCATCTGAGCTACCGAAGCACGACTCACGCCCACTACTCACAGCTTTACTTCTGCCAGTATCTCGTCTCCAAGCCTGTTTGGAATTCTATGAGGGTCAGCCAGCATGCGGGTTTTCTTGCCTTCGATCAGCCTGACTGCTTTTCGTACCTGCATTACTGCTGATTAAATATTATGGTCATCACTCCTTAGACCGACTTCATCACATCTCCAATCTAGTCCGTCATGTGCAAGCTTCTTAATCTCCGAATAACTACTGCAACATACGTCCATTTGAACTCACCTACAGTATTCGAGGCTTTGTCTCTCTCTAAAATTTTTACTGCCAGCACATCCCAATTAACCGTTACTTTTTGCCTCACAATGTTTCATGTTAACGTGACTGCACTTATAGGCACGGGGTGCCATAAATTTCTATCCTCCCAGATTATGTACCTGTTTGTCTATCATTTTCTTCTCCATTATCATTATCTATCATGATCTTCTCCATTATTGTCATTGGAGAACTTCGTGGGTCAGCAAGTGATAAACTGTTTATGATAGCGTAGAAGTTCCACGGCCATAATACATTGTTTTTATTTTATTACTTGATGTTCCAGTCTTTGTGATTAATTTTGGGATCCGCCACATTATCCATCTGGAATGAGGCATCGCCACTGGTCGCAGTTGGCAAAACTAGTCACAAACGTGAAATTCGTAGAATAAAACGATAGAGTGTACGTGTGGGACGTTGTTCAAAAACAGTTCCTCTTAATTGGTGGTTCGGTCTACCCACCTAATCTTTAGCATTCTTCTGCAGCACGACATTGAAACAGCTTCTATTCTCCTCTTGTCTATGCTGTTTATTGCTCACGATTCAGTTCCATATAAGGCTACAGTCAGACAAATATTTCAGTCATCAGGTTGATTTATTTGTATTAATACAGGTGTACATTGTGTCAGGATTTTAGGGTAACCTGAGGCACTGTGTGTAAAGAAACAGACCACTATTTAGAAAACGGCTGTGTGGAGGTCACTAAGACTTGAACATAAATCCAAATATGTAAATAAAATAACTAAAATGTAGTACCTCCAGTGGTCATGGTCTCCTTTCTGTGTCATATACATCACAATTAACTAGCAATGAGTTATCTAATTGTTCAGCACCCCACATAAAGGTATAAAGTTCACAGTTGAGGACAAAGTAGGCACCATTGTAAACTTACTAGACCTGACCATTACAATAACAAGTAGTAGACATAAAATTGAAATTTATTGGAAGCGTACAACAACATTCCGCCATCCACAACTCCTCTTGTCATCCCACAGCCCCAAAATGGCAGCATTCTGGTATGTTGTCAAGAGGAACAGCAACCCAACTGCAACACTCTGAAGATAAATGTAAACAAGAGATTGAAATAAACACCAGTGTAGCAGAATCCCTGAAAAACACAAATAGTTGCAAAAGAATCACAGCACACAAAACAAACATAAAATAAGACCACCTATACCGTACCATTTGTGGGTAGTATTTCATATCAGATTGCCAATGTCGTGATACATAAAGGCATAAACACGTATTTTGTCACATGTAACGTGATTGGGCAGAAAATTGTACATCCTTGAACCACCGCAGATGTACAAATGTCAAAGAAAACAGACTGAGTCCATCCTAATTGACAACATATACCAAAGCGTTTGTCATCTCTGGTCTTAACAGCAGCGTGCACCATTAGATTTGCAATGCACATGTCCAATCTCTCTCTCTCTCTTTCTTTCTCATACACACATTGTTGTTGTGGTCTTCAGTCCTGAGACTGGTTTGATGCAGCTCCCCATGCTACTCTATCCTGTGCAAGCTTCTTCATCTCGCAGTACCTACTGCAACCTACATCCATCTGAATCTGCTTAGTGTATTCATCTCTTGGTCTCCCTCTACGATTTTTACCCTCCACGCTGCCCTCCAATGCTAAATTTGTGATCCCTCGATGCCTCAGAACATGTCCTACCAACCGATCCCTTCTTCTAGTCAAGTTGTGCCACAAACTTCTCTTCTCCCCAATCCTATTCAATACCTCCTCATTAGTTACGTGATCTACCCACCTTATCTTCAGCATTCTTCTGTACCACCACATTTCGAAAGCTTCTATTCTCTTCTTGTCCAAACTAGTTATCGTCCATGTCTCACTTCCATACGTGGCTACACTCCATACAAATACTTTCAGAAACGACTTCCTGACACTTAAATCTATATTCGATGTTATCAAATTTCTCTTCTTGAGAAACGCTTTCCTTGCCATTGCCAGTCTACATTTTATATCCTCTCTACTTCGACCATCATCAGTTATTTTACTCCCTAAATAGCAAAACTCCTTTACTACTTTAAGTGTCTCATTTCCTAATGTAATTCCCTCAGCATCACCCGACTTAATTTGACTACATTCCATTATCCTCGTTTTGCTTTTGTTGATGTTCATCTTATATCCTCCTTTCAAGACACTGTCCATTCCGTTCAACTGCTCTTCCAAGTCCTTTGCTGTCTCTGACAGAATTACAATGTCATCGGCGAACCTCAAAGTTTTTACTTCTTCTCCATGAATTTTAATACCTACTCCGAATTTTTCTTTTGTTTCCTTTACTGCTTGCTCAATATACAGATTGAATAACATCGGGGAGAGGCTACAACCCTGTCTTACTCCCTTCCCAACCACTGCTTCCCTTTCATGTCCCTCGACTCTTATAACTGCCATCTGGTTTCTGTACAAATTGTAAATAGCCTTTCGCTCCCTGTATTTTACCCCTGCCACCTTCAGAATTTGAAAGAGAGTATTCCAGTCAACATTGTCAAAAGCTTTCTCTAAGTCTACAAAAGCTAGAAATGTAGGTTTGCCTTTTCTTAATCTTTCTTCCAAGATAAGTCGTAAGGTCAGTATTGCCTCACGTGTTCCAACATTTCTACGGAATCCAAACTGATCTTCCCCGAGGTCGGCTTCTACCAGTTTTCCCATTCGTCTGTAAAGAATTCGCGTTAGTATTTTGCAGCTGTGACTTATTAAACTGATAGTTTCGGTAATTTTCACATCTGTCAACACCTGCTTTCTTTGGGATTGGAATTATTATATTCTTCTTGAAGTCTGAGGGTATTTCACCTGTCTCATACATCGTGCTCACCAGATGGTAGAGTTTTGTCATGACATACACAACCCTTATCCTCCACTTAATATTTACCATGAATTTTGTAATTTGTGTTTCATTAATCTTTTCTAAATGAACATTTGACTAGCATACTCCCAGTACTCATTAGATCTACTTAAAATGACAATACAGTTTGGATCATTGTCAATATAGTTGGCTATAACATGCAACAGATGGAAACCTAGCAAACCCATTGCTCTGGGACGACCAATATTTCGCTCTTCTTCTGTCACTCCTTTCATCCTCTATCTCTGAATCCCAAACCGAATTGTTATTTATCTATAACTATGCCATTCTTAGCAATATAATTATCACATTTTGTGTTTTCAACAGATCCGGTAGATGCTGCTATGGAATACCTCAGACCAGACATTTCAAGTAACTTCCACAATATGAATTTGAGCCTCACTACCCCAGCAGAAATAATGTCCATCATAAAATCTTTAAAATCAAAAACATCTAGTGCATATGATGAAATATCAGCAAAGTTAATTAAAGAATGTGATTCTGAGCTAAGTAACATATTAAGCTATCTGTCTAACCAGTCGTTTATCAGTGGAATATTTCCTGAATGGTTAAAGTATGCTGAAGTTAAGCCACTGTTTAAGAAGGGAGATAAAGAAATAGCATCAAATTTCCGTCCAATTTCACTTTTGCCAGGATTTTCAACAATTTTAGAAAAAGTAATGTACAGTCGGCTTTATAACCATCTTATCTCAAATAACATACTGTCAAAGTCACAGTTTGGATTTCTAAAGGGTTCTGATATTAAGAAGGCTATCTACACTTACAGTGAAAATGTGCTTAATTCATTAAATAAAAAATTGCAGGCAACTGGTATATTTTGTGATCTGTCGAAGTCGTTTGACTGTGTAAATCACAATATCCTTTTAAGTAAATCAGAATATTACAGTGTAACAGGTAATGCTGCAAAATGGTTCAAATCTTATACCTCAGGCAGGAAACAAAGGGTGTTTTTAGGAAAGAGACATGTATCAAGCTATCAGGCCTCATCCAGCTGGGAACTAATTACATGTGGGGTCCCACAAGGTTCCATTTTGGGGCCCTTACTTTTTCTTGTGTATATCAATGACCTTTCATCAGTAACATTACCAGATGCCAGGTTTGTTTTGTTTGCCGATGATACAAACATTGCAGTAAATAGCAAATCAAGTGTAGTCTTAGAAAGATCAGCCAATAAAATATTTGTGGACATTAATCACTGGTTCCTAGCCAATTCTTTGTCACTAAACTTTGAAAAAACACACTACATGCAGTTCAGAACTTGTAAGGGGTGTCCCAAGAGTATACGTCTAACATATGATGACAAGAAGATAGAAGAAGTGGACAGTGTTAAATTCTTGGGATTACAGCTTGATAATAAATTCAACTGGGAGGAGCACACCACAGAGCTGCTGAAGCGTCTTAACAAATCTCTGTTTGCAATGCGAATTGTGTCAGACATAGGAGATATAAAAATGAAAAAGCTGGCATACTATGCTTACTTTCATTCCATAATGTCATATGGGATTATTTTTTGGGGTAATTCATCAAGCCAAGCTAAAGTTTTCCAGGCACAAAAACGTGCAGTAACAGTTATATGTGGTGTGAACTCAAGAACATCCTGCAGAAGCCTGTTTATGGAACTTGGGATACAAACTACTGCTTCCCACTATATTTATTCCTTAATGAAATTTGCCATATCACTTTTCAAACCAACAGCTCAATTCATATAATCAATACTAGAAATAAGAATAATCTTCACAAGGATTTAAAGTCACTTAGTCTTGTCCAAAAAGATGTGCATTATTCAGGAACACACATTTTCAATAACTTGCCAGCAGCCATAAAAAGCTTAACAACAAACGAAATTCGGTTTAAGAGAAGCCTAAAAGATTTACTGGTGGCCAACTCCTATTCCATTGATGAGTTTCTCAGTAGAACCAACTGATATACATGTGTGTGTGTGTGTGTGTGTGTGTGTGTGTGTGTAACTTCTGCACAATTTCAGTGCAGTAATGTGTTCATTGTAAATAAGTATTATAGTAGTTGTATTACACGTTTATTACCTTATAAATAAATATAAAAAAAACCTTTTTTATTTTAAATTCAGTGCTGTACTATTTGTAAAATGACTCTTTCATATAGTGTTCATTAAAAAATGACGATCATTCCACTTGGGACCTGTGGAATGGTACATTAGCTTATTTGTTTGAGTTGTAAATATTTGTCATATATTGTTGTTCTTCTGACATATTCCTGGAGGACCTCCTCACTACAGATCAATTGGAATGAAAGTAAATCTAATCTAATTTAATCTAACCATTTAATGAAAAGATCTGTGTTGCAGAAGTTATGTAGTGTTTTTCTTTAAGCAACACACGTACAGAGCGGTGTAGTCTCGGTGTACGCCGTGCCATGTATGTGGTAATATATCAAACATTATAAAATACTATTATTTACTATATTTATTTTTAATAGAATGTTCTAAATAATAGAAATGTAGTTATTTAAGTTGTATATATACATATTTTAACTTTTTGATAGTAGAATTTGTTACCTTACATAAATGGCATCTCAGAAGGATTGGGCAATTATTGCTGCTAAATGTTGAAACCCTTTTACAGTAGCACAGCGTAAGAAAGTCCGTGTACTATCACTAAGAAACGTAACAGACTGGATGTGCTCTGTAGACTTAGGAATCATCAGTGGCATGAAAATATGTGATGTATGTAGGAAAAAAGTTAGTGACAAACACAAAACAGAAGAAGTAGTTTTACCTTGCAGTAGAGAAAATGTAGATGATTCTTTTATTGATCCTCAATCTTCCATAGACTATTTGAACAAGTCAATAGAACTCATTGGCGAGTCACCACTAAAGAAGAAAAAGTTTGCTGTGCCTACCTAAACAAAGAAAAAACTTGATAAAATAAAGTCTAACTTAGAAAAGAACTTACTACCAGAATCGAGCCCTGAACACTCTGAAGATGAATCAGAGATTATTCAACAGTTAAAAGAAAAGTTTGCTCAAACAACAAAAAGAAGTGAAAACATGATGATTTTGTCTATCTTACCTATGAGTTGGAGCTGTCAGAATGTAGAAGAATAATTTGGACTGACAAACTACATGGCTCGTGCATTAAAACTGTTAGTAAAAGAAAAAGGAATTTTGTCAAATCCTAATCCTAAACCTGGAAGAACTCTAAATGAGAATATTGTTGACTGTGTAAAAGACTGCTTCAATTCTGACGACATTAGTAGAATGATGCCGGAAAAAAGATTGTGTGACCATAAGAAATAAAGATGGAAAGATCCGGGTTCAAAAGAGGATAGTGTTGGCAAATTTGCAAGAAATATACCAATTATTTAAGGAAAAGATCCCTGCAAACAAAATTGGTTTTTCCAAGTTTTGCGAATTAAGACCAAGGAAATGTATCCTGGCTAGAAGAAGTGGCACACATACTGTTTGTGTGTGTACCTTACACCAAAACACGTAGCTAATGATGAATGGTACTAAGGATTTGTGGTGCGTCACTTAGAGGAAACCTTAAAATGTGAACCATGTTTATCCGTGTTGAGAGGGGATGGCAGCCATGTTGCTTATTCTCTCATTCATAGAAAGAGTAGGGGATGGTTGGTTTTACCATCGAATGATGTTGTTGACATCTGTGTGTGTGTGTGTGCAGAAAAAGTGTTCAGGTGCTATACTACAGGTAATTCTAAAGTTCCTGTGAAAAATCAGTTTTCCAAATGTGTGTCTGAGGTGCTTAGTGAATTCATATTCAAGCCAGTGTTTAAGGAGTTAGCAGACCACATGAAAAATCAGCATCCCTTGGACAATCATATGATACTGCTGATTAAAGCAATTGCCACACAATACCTCCTGACGCGGCAAAAACATGCAGCCAAGAGAATAAGTGATGCATTGCATGAAAATAAAATCAGGACAACCTATACAAAACTGGTACTCTTTAAAGGTCAGTAGCTGATATTTGTACACAGAGGTCTAGTGTGTGAGGCATCTTGTATAAAGCACTCATTATATTGAGGCAAACTGGGAATGTAACCTTATTGTAATTAATAAATGATGCACATTCTTCCTTTTCCGTTATGTCTATGTTGTTATAACCAACTCCAAAATGTTTGTGATGTCTGTATCTTAAAACTATTAGTACTAGCATATTCAGTGTATCTATGAAAATTTGTTCCTGGTGTGTGATGGAGTCAGACAATTATAATTTTATGTGTGTGTGTGTAATACCTTTCAAATATATCTTCCTCAAACCAACATTTGGAACTACATTATATGTAGAGTGTTTCCAAGTGATTGATACTCCACCATACCGGTATGCAATACTGGTTCTGCAATAGCTTGTGATCTGTGTGCTTCCAAATGGGACATACATTTCTTTTTGAAATATTTAGCCATTGTTTGGCAGAGTATATTGTAGTATGTTCTAGCCAGTGTTGTCAATGAAGTTTCCACGAGTGACAACATATTAATGAAAAATAGAATTGCCTCATTTTTGTCACATTGAAATACATTCCTATCATTGTGTGGTATGTTATGGTTTTTGCTTGTGTGTCATTACAAATTATATTTTTTGGTGATCTAGTCCAACAGTGGTTTATTCTCAAAAAATGAGAGATAGTAGTGTTTGCAGGTGGGCGTTATTGGTTTTTCACTGCTTCATTGGGCACTAAATTTTCTAGCAGTCTCTCCCCTAATCCATTGAAATGTAACCCATGTGTTGTACAGAAACTACAGCCCACAACGTTTATATCTGTAGTATGACATATTTTATAAATGATTGCATATTTTCTTATGTTTGTTTGCTTGACTACTTTCCTGGTTTATGCAAGACCACTGTGATAAATCATATGTATGTGGAATAGTAAATAGTATTACATCTGTATCAGTCAGGAGACTGAGACATTTCTTTCATTCCCAACAAGCAATGATGTGGACTTTGTTACAATTTCATATAATATTTTTTTTACATAGAACTGTGTTATTTTTAAATTCCACAAGCTTGTGAAAAAGGCAGTTAACTGAAAAGTCACATTGTAATAATTTTTCTGTATACCTGTAACAAGCAGTTCAACAAAGTGGATTACAACAGATCAAGAAAAGCTTTTTTGCTGGAATAAAATTCTGAATATAGTACCTAATATTTATGCTTTATTTCATTCCCAGTTCCCATACTTTTTATAAATGAATAAGGAATATATAGCCTATATTTTTATTAGGATAATGATTTCAAAAGCAAATCCTAGTTTCAATGTTAGTAAAACTTTGTCATTGGCAAGCAATGAAGTTTCTGCTTATTGGTTGAGACATTCCACACTTCTCAAACTATGATGTAAAGTTTTGCTCCATGATCTGTCTCAATCCCTTCATCATTTCATATTGTACCACTGTAAATACCTGTCAACTTGACAAGAAAGGCTTGCATTTAAAAGAATGAAAGTTATAAAATAGGGAATGACATAAACAAAGCTCAATGAAGAATGGTTTATGCCTAAGCTACCTAAAAACACTGGGGCATTGTTGCCCTGTTAACAAATCTCTTCCATACCAAAATAAGAAATTGGAACCTAAGGTAAGTAAGCAATAAGTAGAACTCCTTACTAATATTAAAATGAGTCCCATAGCAGATGAAAATTGGAACACTGTTATACTGCCTTGGCTAACAGACATGTCATTTAAGTGCTGCTGCTGCAGCTGATTTGTTAGTTACTAAAAAAAGTGCCCCAGTCTCATATTAGAGCTGCTGCATATCACTTAAGAGAAGAAATGTGGGTATGTATTGAAGTGTGTATGAACTGTATGGCAAAGAGTTTTGTTTTCTTCCTCAGGGTCAATGTTATCCAAACTGAAAGTACGTGTTTTGTGTATTAACAAACACCTAATTTATATTTCTTGGGATTCTCCGCAGTTATATTCCACTTGACAACGGAATGAAGTTGTGCACAATGTGACAGGCTGTTGGCTAAACATTAACTCACATTGAGTTATTTTATCAGACTTATTTATCTGCTGCTTCATTGTTTAAATAATTAACAACAAAGACAGATCATTTGGTTACCTCTTCAGATATAGATGGTGGTCAGAACCGCAATCAGTCTGTTACACATTAGTAAATAGCTGCTACAATACATCATTCTGAACTCAAACAACTGAAAAGTTGTGGTTTGTATGTCACAAAAATCGGAAAAGACGTCGTCACTTTTCGTAAAGCTGGCATTGCTTCGTCCAATCAGATGATCGTAAGAATAAGTAAAGAAAGAACCCTAGTTTGTGATACACGTTAATTACTGAATTAACAAAATTGTATCGTTTACATTGAAGACTAGCTATTCGTAATATTACATTAAAAACAATATTTAATCAGAAGAAACGCGGAATTTCGCCTTTACGAGGTTTTATTTTAAACAAAAACTTTGAAACAACCAATCTGATGACGTTACATGCGTATATGGTGCAATTAGCGACTTTAATACATGCAGCGCTATAGCACACTGGCAATGTTTTGGTCAGAGTGTCATGGCAGCGAGCCACGCCCCCATGGCTTCAAAACATAGTACGGCTGGGATACGTAGCGCCATCTCCCCTTATTCTTACCTCCATGCGTGTAACATTACGAGTCAACACAGATGTAACGGAACTTGAATAGCGTATTTGCCTCTATTGGCTACGGTAGAGAGATCGATCTTTCGGTCCTGTCTGTATATTTATATATAATATTGCACGAATAAAGGCTGGGTGAGTGTAAAGCTATCGTTAAAACCGAACACCGCGGGATTTGCTACGATTTGGTCGGTCATAATAATAATAACATGCTTTTGAATACAATCAAAATATAGCGGCGATACCTGTTTAGTGTTATTGGAAATAATATGTAGTAAATTAATGAGTAAGGTAGCCGATCCTATAAGAAGAGGTAAAATTGGGCATATTGAGCTGTTTTGCTCTATATCGACGAAGCCGGTGATACGGCGTCATTTTTTTGGTTTACTCTTAGAAATAAACAAGTAAAGAAGTGTTAATTGTGCGTAGTGAAAAAATGTAGGGACGAGTTTTAAATAAGTACGGTATGCAATCAGAGTAACAAAAGGACATTTATTTACACGAAATCACGGATAGCGAAGTGTGGTCATTAAATTGAGTACACCTACAGGGCGGTCAATTCCGGGATAAATTTATACGCATCTCACGAGTGACGCGGTATTCAGACCTTTTCTTTTCTTTTTTTTTTTTTTTTTTTTTTTTTTTTTTTTTTTTTTTTTTTTTTTTTTTTTTTTTTTTTTTTAAATATATCGCGGAGAGCGGGCTCCAGTTTATGAAAAGGACAAAAACGTCAACTTTTACGCGAACTCTTAATAATTGCAGATCGGAAAGAGAAGTGTGTAATTGTCTTACGCCCAACAAACGTTCGTGGAGGCGGTGGCTTAACTAGAAGAGTCAATTACAAAATACTGTATCATTATCATGGACTGTTGGCGTCGAGCAACCAAAACTGTTCCTCAAAGGGTTTCCATGGAACTCGGGAGTTAGGGTTCAGGCACTCGCATATAGTCCGCATCAGAGTGTGAACGAGTGGTGAATGCAAAATAAAACTGTGAACAAAGTTACGTTAAATAAAACAGAAGAAACAAGACAGTTTGGTCGTATCTGTTATTATTCCATAAACTGTAACATTTCTCATCGTTGTTCGAAGCCTTAATGGATGATCTTTCCCAGCTAGCACTCAAGCTTATTTCAAGGTGGATATTGAGTTTACGTTCAGTTGAAAATTCAAGATTGAAAAATCAACCTGTTACACAGCTTATTTCAGGGTGGATATTGAGTTTAGGTTCAGCTGAAAATTCAAGATTGAAAAATCAACCTGTTACACAGTTTACATCAAGCTGAAAAAATTTAGCTTGAATTAAAATAATTTTCCCAAGCTTGAAATAAACTGTAATTTCCCTGGAAGGCTGTACAGCAGATGCGCGTGCAGCATAGCTTCCATAAATGTCCACGGGAAGCGCCACAAGCGTTTATAAGCCTTGCACTGACTCTGCTAGGTTTACGGCCATTTTACCTTTGTGACGCGCGTTAATGATTGTTGACTGTTGTGAAGCTTGTTTTATACTGGAAAATAGTTCGGTAAGTGTGTGGCGTCTCGTGCCTTACTGCTACACCGGGTCTGAAGAGGATATATAGTGTATTACAGGTATGTTGGTGCATTTTTCTCTAGTGGTACGTTAATATTACAAATGTTAAATACTATTACGTAACATAAAGAAATATGAAAGTGAAATGGATTACCAGCTAAGAATACATATTACAAGTTGTTCAGCAAAAAGAGATTTTAAACTAGCTCTCTAGTACGTGGCACCAATAAATTAAAACTTGATGTTATTTTACCTTTTTAAAATCTCGCCTTTTCATATATATATCGCCCTATTACATTTGTTTACTTGTAAGTACTCGCGTGTGTCACACCATGAATGAATAATCGTGAAGTGCGAAAAGTTTCTTTGTGAATACAAATAGTAATGACATGGTGAATGGGAAAAAGTACATCAAGAACCAGTCACTACATAGGTGTCAGTCTTTTATATTTACGTAGCTTTGACTGCTCTTCAATTGCGGTAATATGAAATTTCTTCCCGTTAGTATGACACTCTTTCACAAAGTAAACATGCTCAAAAAATTCAAGTCAAAGAAGTCTTAAAGTTGGGGCAACAGTAAAATCAGAGTTGCAGTCTGTTATTATGCCATCAGTCTTGAGAGATTTTATTGAAGCTGTTAATTCTTTCTGTGGTGATGGACACAAAATTTCTTGTGGCTCATGCTCGGCAAAAGTTAAGCATATTCATAATAAGCGTAACATTACTTTTCATATTTAGGTTGATCAGTTTCAACTTTTTACATTTGTCATGTTTAGGTGTGGCTAACATTTTCTTTTACCTGTTACAGGATCATTATACCAGCAGAAGTCAGCGAAATTTGATCCTGCTCTGGTCTGCGTGCTGGGACCGGAGGGGCATCAGAATAATTAAATTTTGAAATAAAACAATTTTAAACATTTTAAAAATAAAAATTTTTAAACATAAATGTCTTGATAATTTTTTCACACCATTTCCATTCTGATATTTATTTAATTAATTCGGTTCAATAAATTCAGATTAATAATTAAATAGCTTAAAACAAGCTGTAAATACCAGGCTGTATTCCACGTGTGTAGATACAGCTGGAGCCAAACTTGATGAGTCAAGCTTGAAATATAGCTTGAACTCTGCCAACTTTGATGTTTGTTTCAAGCTTGAATCCAACAAACAGGCCTGAATATTTCAGCTTTGATCAAGCTTATATACTTGAACTTTACATCTGGAAACAAGTTTGAAACCGGCTTACTGTGCTATCTGGGTTATGACAATCTCGTTACGAGTTACGTTTTGGAGACCTGGTCAAGAGGGGGTAGTTGGCAGATCCTAACTACTGCAGCTATTCTGGAATCAGGTGCTACCGTGACCGTTGTGTGTTGTCAGTGACTTAAGGTTACCATATCTCGTGCTCTAAGATCCACGTGCCTTCCTCTTGGTGTAACGGTGCCTCACAGTAACAACGCCGACGACGAAGGAAGATACGGTAGACTACTCTACAGTACATTACTTTTTCAAGAATTTTGGATAAGGCAGTCAGAAGGGAGATTGGGTGGTAGTTGTTGACATCAGACGTAGCCCCTTTTTTTTTATGCAGTCTATCTGGGAAAATACCCTGCTTCAGAGAGCTGTTACATATGTGGCTAAGAATCCCACTTATTTCTTGGGAACAAGCTTTTATTATCCTGCTGGAAATGCCATCAATTCCATGTGAACTTTTATTCCTGAGAAAGTTTATCTTCCTAATTTCAGAAGGAGAGGTTGGTTTAATTTCAATTGTATCAAATGGTGTGGGTAAGACCTCTTTTCTCTACAACATTTAAAAAATGAATATTCAAAATGTTTTCGGCTTCCAGCTTGTTGTTTATCAAGTTTCCATTCTCTTTGATGGTGATGCCATCATCCTGTACTCTTGGTTGCCCTGTCTCCCTTGTAATAATATTCCAAACTTCTTTGATTTTGTTATCAGAGGTATTAATCTCAGACATGAAGCACATGCTTCTGTACTTTTCAATAACCTTTCTTCATGTAGCACAGTAGTTTTTATAATATTTGGCTGTTTCTGGGTCATTACTCTTTCTTGTTGTTAGATACAGTTCCCTTTTGTGGTTACAAGATATTTTTATTCCTTTAGTAAGCCAAGGTTTTTTGCATGGTTTCTTATAATTACATTTAACTACTTACTTGGGGAAACAGTTTTCAAATCCTCTTACAAGTGTATCATGAAATAAGTTATATTTTAAATTAGCATCGGGTTCCTTGTACACCTCATCCCAGTCTAACTGCTGAAGATTTTGTCTGAAATTTCTAATTGTTGAGTCATTCATTGAACGCGCAACTTTGGAGGGTAGTTTTGAATTACTGAATGGAGCTATGTCATATACTGTAGCTAGCTGAGCATCAAGATCAGAAAGGCCATTCTCAACACGACAATAATTTATGTTTTTAAACATATCTTGGTCTATAAAATTGTTATCTATCAATGTGCTGCTGTCCTTTACTACCCGAGTGGAAAAATTAATGACAGATGTCAAATTGAAAGAACCGAGCAAGACTACCAGGTCATTCTTCCTATTACACTCTTTCAGTGAATCAACATTGAAGTCCCCACAAATAATAATTTACTTTCCCGTACCTGATTGATAGCATGACAAGGCATCCAAGTTTTCCAGGAATAAATGAAAGTTTCCTGAATGGGACCTATATACTGTTACAATTATAAAAGAGCCCTCCTTCAGTTTAAGTTGACAGGCACGTGCTTCTATATGTTGCTCTAGACAAAACTTTTTTGCATCCAAGCTTTCTACACAGTGATAACTTTTGACATATGTGGCCAACCCTCCTCGCACCTGGTTCTCCCTACTGATATGTGCAGCTAGTTTACAACCACTGATATTTACCTTTTCCATATCAGACACAATGTGATGCTCAGACAGGCATTGTATAACTACTACATTATCAGATCGAATGTTGTCTCAACAAACCAGGAGCTCATCTACTTTATTCTTCAATCCCGGGTTATTTTGGTGAAAAATGGTAACATTACTGTTTACTTTACTTTTGTGAGAATCTACTTTTTTCTTTAATCTACCAATATTTTGGTTAAATATGGTAACATCATTATTTACTTTACTGTTGTGAGAATTTTGTGTGTTTTGGACCTCTTTTGCACCTGCCTGCCAGAACTTCTCATTGGACACTGATATTAGTCTAAAACAGAGGTACATCCATGAGTACTAGTGTCCCCCCTCATGGATTTCGCAAACAACCCTGCCAGTTTACCCTTCCCTTTCCTATTGAGGTGTCGGCCATGCCTCGAGAAATCCCCCCTTATCGATAGCCTCGACAGTAACCGATCCGATGTCTGACAGAGTGGCAGCCCTATGAAACTGATCCGACTCCATATTTACCCTCCTGACAGAGCGGTTCAACTGGGGCCGATCGTGCCGCACAAAAGCAGGCACCAGCCCAACATTGGTACGGGTCATTGCCGAGGCTGTTTTTACCAGGTCACACTCGATACTGTAGCTCTGATCCCCATCGACACTGTTTCCCACTCCACCCACTATCATCACACGATCCTGCTTTGTGAATCCCTTGCACAAGGAACCTATATCCTCTACCACCTGGCTAAGACTTACACTTGGCTTGAAAAAGTTTGTGACCTGGTACCTGTCACCTAATTTTTCCTGCAAAATCTGGCCCACACCTCTTCCAAGGCTGCTACCTAGCAACAGAACTTTCCTATTACTTTCTACTTTTTTTGAAACAGTTAGTTTCCTAGTGAGATTCTGTTGCATCCTAACTACATCTACTTCTACTGGAGCCTCTTCCTTACTTAACTGTGGCAGCAAGGCAAATCTATCAGTTGTGCCAATTGGGAAACTGTCAGACACTCTCCTCTTTCTGTAGCCCCTGTTCCCAGCTACCACTCCCCACCGCTGTTTACCCTCCTCCCTCCTTAGCCTCTTCAGTTCCAGCCCTCGCTCTGTCCAAATCAGCCTGAAGGGCTCTAATTTTCTCCTCCTGTTCAGCTATAACCCTATCTCTTGAGCAAACGCTGCAAAAGAATGGAAGAGTCTCGTTTGCTTCCCCAATTCCCACGCCGCTACAATTTCCCCAATGAAACCACCAATACTCGGTGCGGGATATTAAATTTTCTAATCCACGTTAATGCTTGAAAATTGCACTTACTTTACATAAAAGCACTTGCTTTTCTATTCTGCCAGTTTGCTCTGCAGATGTTCATCAGCCGTATTATTCTTCATGCTGCATCCCTCTCTTCTTGCCTTCAAAAGTACAACTAAAAGCACAGCATTGTCGGTTCATTCAAGACAAAATTCCCAATATCTCCTACTTTAAAGGAACGTGTCACGAACTGCAGTCAGCTGTAACCTGTGCAGATGTGATGACGGCCATACTTTTGCTGGCAGGGACTCGACCTGCCATCTGTCTGCGGCAGTTGGTACTGCGGCCGGCAACTCCTGCCCTCTCGCGCCTCTCCGGTACACTACGTGCAGCCAGCCAAGTGTCTTTTCCGCCATTACACCTCGTGCCGTCTTCTCCAGACCTGGTCCCACAACGTACCAAATTCGGAAGATTAACTTATCATAACACCAATTAAAGGATGTTGATTGTTAGAACTGTTTCCCAAATCAATTACACATCAAAATGTGCTTCAGATTCAAATAGAGCAACTCTACAGTTATGCACAAGCAACAAACAAATAAAACTCATTGAACTTAAGGATGTGTTTTTTCATTTGTGGGATTTGAAGATAATGACTATCGACTGGATGGGCGGGACCGCCTCCGACTCCTCAAACTCCTCTCTGGCCGGACATGGGGGTTGCCCGCCTCTACCATCCTCCACACTTACAAATCCTTAATCTGTCCCATCCTCTGTTATGCCAGTCCTGCCTGGATATCTGCCCCCCCCCCCAAATTCTATAAGTCCCTCCAGATCCTTGAGCGTCATGCACTCCGCCTCGCCTTCCGTATACGCCTCCCGTCCCCACGAGGATCCTCTATGACATCATTCCTTTCCCCCATCTGCTCCTATTCCTCGAACATATCCGCATCCTCTACACCTCCCGCCGCCTCGATCCCCTCACCCCCTGGTTGCTCCTCTCCTCTCCCGCCCCCGCCCCCTGCCACGTCTTCACTGTTGTGTCGCCCCTACCCTCCATATTTACACCCTTCATCTCCTTTCCCAAGGTGGCTTCCATCAACTACCCCTCCTGGATGATGTCCTCTCTCCCTCCTTTTATCCCTCCTATCAACTCTGATCCTTCGCCCCCTACTCTGTCCTTTTCCCGAGCTCCCTCTCCCCCCCTTCCATCCTCTTTCTTCCCCACCTCCCTTCTCTCTGCCCCCTTCTTCTCTCCCCCGAGTCCTTTTGCATTTCCTTCCTCTGCCTCCTCTCATTCCCTCTCGCATCTGCCCTGCCCCTCCCCTCCCTTTAATAGTCCCCTCCCTCCTTGGTTTCCCCCCTTTTCGTTTTTTTCCTTCCTCCCTCCTTGTTCTTCCCCCTCCTCCAGGTCCCCCCCCCCCCCATCTGCCTTTGGCTCCGGAGTGTCATCTTTGTGCCGCCCTTTTCGTGCAGTGTTTTACAGTGAGTGTTCCTGTTGTGTTTTTTTTGGGAAGTGTTGCGAACGGCCATCATACTGTCACTGGGTGTGCTTTTTATCTCTTGCGAACGGAAACCAGACTGTCACCGTGTTTCTTTTTTTTTTTAATTGCGTATGTACTATATTACTTGTCTGATTCCTGTGTCTTTTATTAACATTGCCAACCCCTTTTGCTTTCTGTTTTAACTTTCCGCATTTTTCCGCCATTTTATACTTTATATCACCGTTTTATCGCCTGTTTTTCTTGTTTCTTTTCTTCTTCCATTTTTTAAAATAAAAGTCTGTAGGCTGTAGAGCAGCGTACTAAGCTGCTGCCAGCCCACCCCCTTCGGGGGGGAATTGAAAATCAATAAAGGAAAAAAATATATGGGTGGGGAACGAAATAAACAGGAGAGCTAAAATAACATGGCCTACTTGGCAGTGTTTCCATCACTAAGCGAATATACTGAGTCTCCGATGTGTGTGAAAAAGTAGACAATTCCCAACATTCTCCACTGAAAGGAACAACCTGCATCCGAAAATCTTTATCAATAATTTCAAAAGAATGTTTCCACGTAGCTGGTCTGAACACGACCGACTTCAATTTATAGTATCGAATATTACCGGAGAAGCCGCATTATGGGCCGCCGAAGTAAGTGAAAGATGCCATACTTGCGCTGAGTTTCAACAACTTTTTTTGGCTAAATACTGGTCGTCGAGTAAACAAGAGAAATTAAGAAAAGAGGTTTACCAACCCGAGTATTTTAACAGTAAAAGGAGTACTTTAAGGCAATATTTTGAAAAGTACATAAAGAAGACACGTTATTGGATTGATCCGATTTCTCACAAGGAAGTAATCAGAATTTTGAAGGGAAGGTTGCCCATAAATATACGTGAAAAGTTAATAAATGTTCCCGACCACGATGTAGAACAATTCCTGCCGCTGATTGACTCTATAGATATGATTATGGAAGACGCAAGACAAATGAGTAGTAATCAAATGTCGACTTGTAGGGACGCAGCCTACTCACGCCTTATAAAATTCACATCAGTCTTTCCATTGTGTGACAGCCTAGTCCGCTATAGCTCTGACGTCATAAATATTGCGCAGTACTTTAAAATGAAGTAAATAACCTGAAACGTTTCTAGCATGTAAGGAGTAATACAAAATCAATATGTGTTGGATATCAATTCAATAACTTTAACCATTTTCGAAATTTGCACGTTTTTCTGTAAAAATCATTGGCGCAACAGAAAAGTGCTAGAAACCTAAAAATTTATATTTAGATTCCTTTTGCATAATAATTTAGTAGAAACAATATTCTGGATCTCACAAATTAAAATTTTAGTTGAAATTCATGATTTTCTGGTTTTTGTCTTAGAAATTAAGGAAGCAATGTAGATTAAGTAGGCGAATAAATAAAGCTAGGATGTTTAAATTTAAGTAGAAGAGAGATCCGCTATAATTATAAAAATGTGAGAAGTTTCAACAGAATAACTATAAAACTACAGCTACAGCGTATCTCCAAAAAGCACTTTCAGAGCTCGTCTACTGCGTGTAGTGTAATTAAATTAATTCTCTCGCCCAAAATATTTGACTTCGCCACGTCGGACTTTTATTATGATTACTTACTTGTGTGCTGATTGCGCAATTAAATTGAAAGCTTCATCAGCCATCAGCAAAGGAAGCAATGATTTATTCGATAACTTAAAGTGGTGCATTACTAGCCCAGCGGCTAGTCGGGAGAGCGGATTTGATCAGGCGTTCCCCTAGCCGTCCGCACCGCGGCTTTATATGTAAGAACGCTGCGCGAGAAGGAAGGCCCCAGTTCTCTCCAGACGCTGATTAGCGCACCACCTGTGCCGGGAGTCGCGTCGCGTCGGTAACGTTGATATAAACAGCCTCGGATGCAGTAATAAGTTACTGGGGATATGCGTAACCATGAAATCGTTTTCGAGTGAAGTGTTAATTTTAGGATGACGTTAATGATCTATCTTTAGTTTGCGTATGTCGTATTTTCACGTGCCGCCGCAGGACCGACATTCTACCATTATTAGCGTGCCGTTTGATGAACATTATCATCAAATTATGACGAGCATTCACTTAAACATTTAATTTGAACAGTTATAGTTGCTTCAGCGCATTAGACTCTGAACTGCTCTTTTAGTTGGATTGTGTGGATCCTTTTTGGTCTGTGACTTTCAGAATATAGTGAACATTTTAGAGAGAATGGCTTTTGATTATGAATCCCAGACAATCTCCTAATTCCTCAGAGCTATAAGCTGTAGCTATAAATGTATTTCTCAGATGAAGTGGGCACTAGGAATTCTAATTACAGGCTTCACGTTTTGCTAACCCCTGGTTGCCAATATTGTAGTTAGAGAGCCAGTGTTGAGAACGGCAAACAACAGCATTAAATAAATAATAGGAACATTATTCTATTATTCCACCCGCCGCCCCACGGACTCACACTCATAGTAATACGAATAATTACAATAATAATTGAACTTCTGATAATAATAATACTGAAAACCAGGTCAAACCCGCATCACAGGAGCGTGGACAACCTTCGTCCTATGGTTACAATAAAAACAATGATTATAATAAATATAGAAGAGATGCTTACTGCACTAGAGGTAATTATGGGGGTAAAGTCAACCCAGTAAATCAGATTAATGCTGTACAACTTAATCGTAAACATCGATATGGCGACGCGAATGTGCATAGTAGTGATATTAATAAGAGTAACAGGTACCCAAGTGATGAACCCAATTGTATTCGACCTTGGGAAGATAATTCGAAGCATAATGTTCATCGGCAGGATGGAACAAATGCCTCGAGTCCTTATCCAGTTATACCAATGGGTGAAGGAGCCTCCAATGTGCGACGGGGTGAATACCATAGCTCGGATCATACTGTGCGGATTGTGGAAGTTCATGAACCTCCACCGATGACTCAACGAGATAGATTGAACTAATACCAGTCACCAAATGCCTTCCTAGGATGACTGGAATGGAGAAGGAAGGCAGGCATCAATTTGAACTGGCAGTATTAAGGTACAATAATGATCAGGATATAAGGAATGAATTAATTGAAGAAAAACCTGAAGTTTCTAATAAATGCGGACAAATTTTCCAGGAAATAATTCCAACAAGTATAAATAATGATGTTGAAATATTAATTGATACTGGAGCGACTATTAGTGTCATGACCCTGGACTGTTTAAAACAGATAAGCCAAGGGGTAAAAATGCCCACTTTTCCTATCACAGGATGTACCGTGTCTCGCGCGTTCAGCGCCAAAATGCAAAGAGTTGTGAAACAGGTACGTGTCGACGTTACAATACGGGGGGCTCAAATAGAAAGTACATTCCTGGTTGTTCCTAAAATGACAGCACCATGTATCTGCGGTTTGGATTTTTTATGTGAGACCGGTGCAATCATTAATTTAGAGAAAGGTTTTGACAGCCACCATGAGAAAGAGCCGAGTAATTCCAAATCAACTGTGTATGAATCTAATGGTAAAATATGTCAGTATTGATGATGAAATTGTGTATGATATCTGCCTTATTGAATGTTCTAAAGAAATGATGGATAAAATGTCATTGCAGGAAAAGGTGTTAGAATCAGAATATTTATATGTTATCCAAAGGGACGAATTGTACTACTTGTTGGAAGCATATCAGTCGACTTTTAGTAAACGTCCGGGTATAATAAAAGACTTTGAATACCATATAAAGACGTACGAGCATAAACCCTTTTGTCGTACTTCCTATTCTATCCCATGGGCAAAGAAAGAAGTAGTCAGAAAGGAAATCAATAAAATGTTAGAATGGGGTATTATTGGATCCCCAGATTCTGAATATTGTAACCCTCTTGTGGCGGTAATTAAACCCAATGGTGACATCAGATTGGTGTTGGATGCCAGAGAGATCAATAAGATCATTATACCTGTACAAACGCGACCGGAGAACCTAGAACAGTTAGTACAAGCGTTTTATGGTGGCCGCTTCTTAACTTCTTTGGATATGCATAGTTCATATTGGCAAACTAGAATATCGAAAGAATCTCGAAATTATACTGCATACGTTTTTCTAGGCCAAACCGTCATGCCATTTGGGTTGAAAATAAGCGGTGGTGTTTTCATATCGGCATTAGATACCGTACTGGGCAGAGACGTTTTGAATGAAGTTACTTTATATGTGGTTTATTTGATAATTGCTTCTGAAACTTGGGGAGGAACATTTGGACTTATTAGGAAGAGGTTTTGCGAAATTTTTGGAATACAGAGTTACTGTAAATTTGAGTAAATCCAAGTTTGCTCATAACCAATTGAAATTTCTTGGCATATAATTACTCCTGAAGGGATAAAACCAAATCCTAAAAAGATGGATGCAATTAACAGACGTGCTTATCCAAACAATAGAACGGAATTAAAGTCGTTTATCGCCTTAGTTTCTTTTTTTCGACGATTTTTACCAAATCAGTTAGGAAGCCAAGACTGCTTGTACAGTTGTTAAGAAAAAATGTCATGTGGGAGTGCAATACTGAATGTACGCAAGCTTTTGATAACATCCGCAATGCTTTGACTAATGCTCCACTGTTACATCATCCGAGACTCGATCAAGAGTTTTATATTGCTGCGGATGCTTCTGAAACAAGATTGGGTGCCACTCTTTTCTAGATGGACAATCCAGAAGATATCAGTACCATCAAAATAATTGGGTTTGCCAGCAGAACACTCTCTAGCTGTGAACGTGCGTATTGTACTACTGAATTGGAAGTACTGGCCGTGTTCTGGTCCCTTAGAAAGTTTCGCTATTTTGTATATGGAAAGAAGATCATTGTATTCTGCGACACCAAAGCTTTATCTTTTATTTTAACGGGAAGGATGTTCCATTCACTTTTAACCCGGTGGGCCTTGTTATTGCAAGAATATGATATTACGCTCAAATACATCAGAGGGAAAGACAACATCATAGCCGATGCTCTTTCAAGACTACCGAAAAGAAAGAATGACGACGAGTGTGAAGAACGGACTATTGACTTTAAAGTCATGAATTTATCAAGGCAATATTGTGAGAGGCAGATTTCACAGCTATGTCGAGGTCTCCCACAACTGCAAGAAGATGATAAGTTGTGGAAAGCCATTAGACGTGCTGTTGAAAGCAAAACGCTAAGTCACTCTCAAGAACAGTATCAATTAAAATCCGGAATATTGTATTGGAGGAAGGATGAAGATGTTTGGAAAGTTTGTGTTCCAAATAAATATTTAGAATCACTCACTTGAATTGAGATCATTTTGGTGCCGCTAAATGTACAGCCAAAATAGCAAAATACTGCTATCATCCAAATTTGGGACGTCCAGCTACAAATATTCTTGTTGTTGTTGTTGTTGTTGTGGTCTTCAGTCCTGAGACTGGTTTGATGCAGCTCTCCGTGCTACTCTATCCTGTGCAAGCTTCTTCATCTACCAGTATCTACTGCAGCCTACATCCTTCTGAATCTGCTTAGTGTGTTCATCTCTTGGTCTCCCTCTACGATTTTTACCCTCCACGCTGCCCTCCAATACTACATTGGTGATCCCTTGATGCCTCAGAACATGTCCTACCAACCGATCCCTTCTTCTGGTCAAGTTGTGCCACAAACTTCTCTTCTCCCCAATCCTATTCAATACTTCCTCATTAGTTATATGATCTACCCATCTAATCTTCAGCATTCTTCTGTAGCACCACATTTCGAGAGCTTCTATTCTCTTCTTGTCCAAAGTATTTATCGTCCATGTTTCACATCCATACATGGCTACACTCCATAAAAATACTTTCAGAAATGACTTCCTGACACTTAAATCTATACTCGATGTTAACAAATTTCTCTTCTTCAGAAACGCTTTTCTTGCCATTGCCAGTCTACATTTTATGTCCTCTCTACTTCGACCATCATCAGTTATTTTGCTCCCCAAATAGCAAAACTCCTTCACTACTTTAAGTGTCTCATTTCCTAATCTAATTCCCTCAGCATCACCCGACTTAATTCGACTACATTCCATTATCCTCGTTTTGCTTTTCTTGATGTTCATCTTATATAATCCTTTCAAGACGCTATCCATTCCATTCAACTGCTCTTCCAAGTCCTTTGCTGTCACTGACAGAATTACAATGTCGTCGGCGAACCTCAAAGTTTTTATTTCTTCTCCATGGATTTTAATACCTACTCCGAATTTTTCTTTTGTTTCCTTTACTGCTTGCTCAATATACAGATTGAATAACATCGGGGAGAGGCTACAACGCTGTCTCACTCCCTTCCCAACCACTGCTTCCCTTTCATGTCCCTCGATTCTTATAACTGCCATCTGGTTTCTGCACAAATTGCAAATGGCCTTTCGCTCCCTGTATTTTACCCCTGCCACCTTTAGAATTTGAAAGAGAGTATTCCAGTCAACATTGTCAAAAGCTTTCTCTAAGTCTACAAACGCTAGAAACGTAGGTTTGCCTTTCCTTAATCTTTCTTCTAAGATAAAGTCGTAAGGTCAGTATTGCCTCACGTGTTCCAGTATTTCTACGGAATCCAAACTGATCTTCCCCGAGATCGGCTTCTACTAGTTTTTCCATTCGTCTGTAAAGAATTCGTGTTAGTATTTTGCAGCTGTGGCTTATTAAACTGATTGTTCGGTAATTTTCACATCTGTCAACACACGCTTTCTTTGGGATTGGAATTATTATATTCTTCTTGAAGTCTGAGGGTATTTCGCCTGTTTCATACATCTTGCTCACCAAATGGTATAGTATTTTCAGGACTGGCTCTCCCAAGGCCGTCAGTAGTTCCAATGGAATGTTGTCTACTCCTGGGGACTTGTTTCGACTCAGGTCTTTCAGTGCTCTGTCAAACTCTTCACGCAGTATCGTATCTCCCATTTCATCTTCATCTACATCCTCTTCCATTTCCATAATGTTGTCCTCAAGTACATCGCCCTTGTATAGACCCTCTATATACTCCTTCCACCTTTCTGCTTTCCCTTCTTTCCTTAGAACTGGGTTTCCATCTGAGCTCTTGATGTTCATACAAGTGGTTCTCTTATCTCCAAAGGTCTCTCTAATTTTCCTGTAGGAAGTATCTATCTTACCCCTACTGAGATAAGCCTCTACATCCTTACATTGCAAAATATGTCAGAAGGCAAAACCCATAAACTATTGTCAGAAGATAGAATTACATCCTATCATGCCACAACAACCTTTAATGTTGGTGTCATGTGATGTCTGTGGGCCATGTCCCATGACATGTGGACGGTTCAAATATATTTTGGCTTTTTATGATCTCTTTTCAAAATATGTGAACTTATATCCACGTTTGATCCACGTTACGCAAATTTATCAACAACTATATAACTGAGCTTGGCAAACCTATAATGATTTTGACAGACAACGCTGCTTATTATACAAGCAAAGTATGGAGAGACACTATGAAAGATCAAGGAATCCAGCACATTTACATCTCAAGATTTTACCCTTGTGGAAATCCGGTTGGGAGAATCTTCCGAAAGTTGAACTGATTTTTACGGACGTACATACCCAAACAACATTATAAATGGATCGATTGGATTTATGAATTTGAGAAAGTGTATAATGACTTACCACACTTATCGACAGGTTATTCACCTAATCAAATAGTATTTGGTGAAAGTATTGTGCCAGAATGGATGAAGAAATTACCTGCGATAGAACAAAAGATTATCAAGAAAAAAAATAAGGTGAAGAAGGTCTACAAAAACCTCAAGCATCAAGCACAATTGAGAAAAACCCGGTTTGATAAAAACGTGAAGAAAGTAGTCACATATGATGTAGGGGAAGAAATTTTATTGAGAAATCACCCAAAAGCATCAGCCAGGAAAAGACTGAATAAGAAATGGCAATATTTATATACAGGTCCATACAAAATAATGAAAATACCTCATGAAGGGAGCTACCTTCTGGCAGATTGTGATACTGATGTAATTAAGGGCTTGTTCCCTCACAAAGACCTGAAGAAGTATTATCAATAATTAGCGAAATATAAATTCAAGAAACACTGAATGATACCAAGATTACACTCAGAGTGGACTAAATAAAAGCACCAGTGGATAAATACATACTTATATTAACTTACAAAGAAAATTAAAGAAAGTACCGAAGATTTCCATGAGATGCCTTCTTGGTATCAACAACAGAGACGACGCTGAAAAACGATTTATCCTCTCACCGAACAACGAGGATGGATGGTTTAAAAGTGGAATTAAGAGGAAAAGAAAAGGACCAAATCCTCTCTGGTTAAACATGACCGAGGACGCCAATCGTCTAACCCGGCTGTGATCTCTGCCTTGCACAGTCGGTTGAAGAACTGAGGACTTCATCCAAGAAAAAAAAAATGTGGTGTGAATATGAAGTGATTAGTGCGAAGTGTTTCTAAGACAACCTATAAACAAATGTGGAATTTAGTTAAGAGCATTTTGTCTAGGCCCATTAACTCAACTTAAATATTGTACAATGTATGTACTGACTTGTTGAGTGAATCTGAGAGTGAGTGGATTCGCCGAAACAAATACCCTCTCCTGTCACAGTACACAAAAAATAAGCCTGTTGTGTCTGGAAACCTCTTCAAGACATCACAGTCTGGGGGGCCGTGTAACATTACGAGTCAAGATACTGTAACGGAACTTGAATAGCGTATTCGCCTCTATTGGTTACGGTAGAGAGATCGATCTTTCGGTCCTGTCTGTATATTTATATATAATATTGCACGAATAAAGGCTGGGCGAGTGTAAAGCTATCGTTAAAAACGCACGCCGCGTGATTTGTTACGATTTGGTCGGTCATAATAATAATAACATGCTTTTGAATACAATTAAAATACAACGGCGATACCTGTTTAATGTTATTGGAAATAATTGTAGTAAATTAATGAGTAACGTAGCCGATCCTATAAGAAGAGGCAAAATTGGGCATATTGAGCTGTTTTGCTCTATATCGACGAAGCCGATGATACGGCGTCATTTTTTTGGTTTACTCTTAGAAATAAACAAGTAAAGAAGTTATTTAACTATATATGACCATGCAGCTTTGCTAGAAATG
This sequence comes from Schistocerca americana, assembly GCF_021461395.2. NCBI lineage: Eukaryota > Metazoa > Arthropoda > Insecta > Orthoptera > Acrididae > Schistocerca > Schistocerca americana. The sequence goes on along the minus strand of NC_060129.1, from coordinate 205,401,051 downwards.
AAATGATAATTAAATAGACACCCTAGCTGCAAGCAGGCGTTGTACACTTCGTTGGGGACATGTTGAAAATGTGTGCCCCGACCAGGACTCGAACCCGGGATCTCCTGCTTACATGACAGACGCTCTATCCATCGGAGCCACCGCGGGCACAGAGGATTGTGCATCTGCAGGGACTTATCCCTTGCACACTCCCCGTGAGATCCACATTCCCAACATGTCCACACCACTACAGTCGTAGTGCGCCTAATAGATGTTTGCCCATCATACTCATTACTCGTGGCAGATTAATCTACCAAGTCCCGTACGAATTCGGGCATAGCGTGCTCTAAGATCGACGCTCCTTTCCACTTGGTGTAACGGTGCCTCACAGTAACAATGACAACGCCGACGAAGAAGGAAGATACGGTAGACTACTCTACAGTACATTACTTTTTGAAGAATTTTGGATAAGGCAGTCAGAAGATAGATTGGGCGGTAGTTGTTGACATCAGACGTAGCTCCTTTTTTTTATGCAGTCGCATATCTCAGTCTATCTGGGAAAATACCCTGCTTCAGAGAGCTGTTACATATGTTGCTAAGAATCCCACTTATTTCTTGGGAACAAGCTTTTATTATCCTGCCGGAAATGCCATCAATTCCATGTGAGCTTTTGTTCCTGAGAAAGTTTATTATCTCCCTAATTTCAGAAGGAGAGGTTGGTTTAATTTCAATTGTATCAAATGGTGTGGGTAAGACCTCTTTTCTCTACAACATTTAAAAAATGAATATTCAAAATGTTTTCGGCTTCCAGCTTGTTGTTTATCCAGTTTCCATTCTCTTTGATGGTGATGCCGTCATCCTGTACTCTTGGTTGTCCTGTCTCCCTTGTAATAATATTCCAAATTTTTTTGATTTTGTTATCAGAGGTATTAATCTCAGACATGAAGCACGTGCTTCTGTACTTTTTAATAACCTTTCTTGATGTAGCACAGTAGTTTTTATAATATTAGGCTGTTTCTGGGTCATTACTCTTTCTTGTTGTTAGATACAGTTCCCTTTTGTGGTTACAAGATATTTTTATTCCTTTAGTAAGCCAAGGTTTTTTGCATGGTTTCTTATAATTACATTTAACTACTTCCTTGGGGAAACAGTTTTCAAATCCTCTTACAAGTGTATCATGAAATAAGTTATATTTTAAATTAGCATCAGGTTCCTTGTACACCTCATCCCAGTCTAACTGCTGAAGATTTTGTCTGAAATTTCTAATTGTTGAGTCATTCATTGAACACACAACTTTGGAGGGTAGTTTTGAATTACTGAATGGTGCTGTGTCATATACTGTAACTAGCTGAGCATCAAGATCAGAAAGGCCATTCTCAACACGACAATAATTTATGTTTTTAAACATATCTTGGTCTATAAAATTGTTATCTATCAATGTGCTGCTGTCCTTTACTACCCGAGTGGAAAAATTAATGACAGATGTCAAATTGAAAGAACCGAGCAAGACTACCAGGTCATTCTTCCTATTACACTCTTTCAGTGAATCAACATTGAAGTCCCCACAAATAATAATTTACTTTCCCGTACCTGATTGATAGCACGACAAGGCATCCAAGTTTTCCAGGAATAAATGAAAGTTTCCTGAATGGGACCTATATACTGTTACAACTATAAAAGAGCCCTCCTTCAGTTTAAGTTGACAGGCACGTGCTTCTATATGTTGCTCTAGACAAAACTTTTTTGCATCCAAGCTTTCTACACAGTGATAACTTTTGACATACATGGCCAACCCTCCTCGCACCTGGTTCTCCCTACTGATATGTGCAGCTAGTTTACAACCACTGATATTTACCTTTTCCATATCAGACACAATATGATGCTCAGACAGGCATTGTATATCTATTACATTATCAGATCGAATGTCGTCTCAACAAACCAGGAGCTCATCTACTTTATTCTTCAATCCCGGGTTATTTTCGTGAAAAATGGTAACATTATTGTATACTTTACTTTTGTGAGAATCTACTTTTTTCTTTACTCTACCAATATTTTGGTTAAATATGGTAACATCATTATTTATGTTCCTGTTGTGAGAATTTTGTGTGTTTTCGACCTCTTTAGCACCTGCCTGCCAGAACTTCTCATTGGACACTGATATTAGTCTAAAAAAGAGGTAGATCCATGAGTACTAGTGTCCCCCCTCAAGGATTTCGCAAACAACCCTGCCAGTTTACCCTTCCCTTTCCTATTGAGGTGTAGGCCATGCCTCGAGAAATCCCCCCTTATCGATAGCCTCGACAGGAACCGATCCGATGTCTGACAGAGTGGCTGCCCTACGCAACTGATCCGACTCCATATTTACCCTTCTGGCAGAGCGGTCCCACTGGGGCCGATCGTGCTGAACATAAGCAGCCACCGGCCCAACATTGGTACGGGTCGTTGCCGAGGCTGTTTTCACCAGATCACACTCGATACTGCAGCCCTGATCCCCATCGACACTGTTTCCCACTCCACCCACTATCATCACACGATCCTGCGTTGTGAATCCCTTGCACAAGAAACCTATATCCTCTACCACCTGGCTAGGACTTACACTTGGCTTGAAAAAGTTTGTGACCTGGTATCTGTCACCTAATTTTTCCTGCAAAATCTGGCCCACGCCTCTTCCAAGGCTGCTACCTAGCAACAGAACTTTCCTCTTACTTTCTACTTTTTTTGAAACAGTTAGTTTCCTAGTGAGATTCTGTTGCATCCTAACTACATCTACTTCTACTGGAGCCTCTTCCTTACTTAACTGTGGCAGCAAGGCAAATCTATCGGTTGTGCCAATTGGGAAACTGTCAGACACTCTCCTCTTTCTGTAGCCCCTGTTCCCAGCTACCACTTCCCACCGCTGTTTACCCTCCTCCCCCCTTAACCTCTTCAGTTCCCCCCTCGCTCTGTCCAAATCAGCCTGAAGGGCTCTAATTTTCTCCTCCTGTTCAGCTATAATCCTATCTCTTGAGCAAACGCAGCAAAAGAATGGAAGAGTCTCGTTTGCTTCCCCAATTCCCACGCCGCTACAATTTCCCCAATGAAACCGCCAATACTCGTTGCAGAATATTAAATTTTCTAATCCACGTTAATGCTTGAAAATTGCACTTACTTTACATAAAAGCAGTTGCTTTTCTATTCTGCCAGTTTGCTCTGCAGATGTTCATCAGCCATATTATTCTTCATGCTGCATCCCTCTCTTCTTGCCTTCAAAAGTACAACTAAAAGCACAGCATTGTCGGTTCATTCAAGACGAAAATACCCAATACCTCCTACTTTAAAGGAACGTGTCACGAACTGCAGTCAGCTGTAACCTGTGCAGATGTGATGACGGCCATACTTTTGCTGGCAGGGACTCGACCTGCCATCTGTCTGCGGCAGTTGGTACTGGGGCCGGCAACTCCTGCCCTCTCGCGCCTCTCCGGTACACTACGTGCAGCCGGCCAAGTGTCTTTTCCGCCATTACACCTCGTTCCATCTTCTCCAGACCTGGTCCCACAACGTACCAAATTCGGAAGATTAACTTATCATAAGACCAATTAAAGGATGTTGATTGTTAGAACTGTTTCCCAAATCAATTACACATCAAAATGTGCATAGAGCAACTCTACAGTTATGCACAAGCAACAAACTAATAAAACTCATTGAACCTAAGGATGAGTTCTTTCATTTGTGGGATTTGAAGATAATGACTATCGACTGGATGGGCGGGACCGCCTCCGACTCCTCAAACTCCTCTCTGGCCGGACATGGGGGTTGCCCACCTCTACCATCCTCCACACCTACAAATCCTTAATCCGTCCCATCCTCTGTTATGCCAGTCCTGTCTGGATATCTGCCCCCCCCCAAATTCTATAAGTCCCTCCAGATCCTTGAGCGTCACGCACTGCGCCTCGCCTTCTGTATACGCCTCCCGTCCCCACGAGGATCCTCTATGACCTCATTCCTTTCCCCCATCTGCTCCTATTCCTCGAACATATCCGCATCCTCTACACCTCCCGCCGCCTCGATCCCCTCACCCCCTGGTTGCTCCTCTCCTCTCCCACCCCCGCCCCCTGCCACGTCTTCACTGTTGTGTCGCCCCTACCCTCCATATTTACACCCTTCATCTCCTTTCCCAAGGTGGCTTCCATCAACTACCCCTCCTGGATGATGCCCTCTCTCCCTCCATTTATCCCTCCTATCAACTCTGATCCTTCGCCCCCTACTCTGTCCTTTTCCCGGGCTCCCTCTCCCCCCCTTCCATCCTCTTTCTTCCCCACCTCCCGTCTCTCTGCCCCCTTCTTCTCTCCCCCGAGTCTTTTTGCATTTTTCTCCTCTGCCTCCTCTCATTCCTTCTCGCGTCTGCCCTGCCCCTCCCCTCCCTTTAATAGTCCCCTCCCTCCTTGGTTTCCCCCCTTTTCGTTTTTTTCCTTCCTCCCTCCTTGTTCTTCCCCCTCCTCCAGGTCCCCCCCCCCCATCTGCCTTTGGCTCGGGAGTGTCATCTTTGTGCCGCCCTTTTCGTGCAGTGTTTTACAGTGAGTGTTCCCTGTTGTGTTTTTTTTGGGAAGTGTTGCGAACGGCCATCATACTGTCGCTGGGTGTGCCTTTTATCTCTTGCGAACAGAAACCAGACTGTCGTCGTGTTTTTTTTTTTTATTGCGTATGTACTAAGTTACTTGTCTGATTCCTGTGTCTTTTATTAACATTGCCACCCCCTTTTGCTTTCTGTTTTAACTTTGCTCATTTTTTCGCCATTTTATACTTTATGTCACCGTTTTATCGCGTTGTTTTTCTTGTTTCTTTTCTTCTTCCATTTTTTAAAATAAAAGTCTGTAGAGCAGCGTACTATGCTGCTGCCAGCCCACCCCCTTCGGGAGGAATTGAAAATCAATAAAGGAAAAAAAAATATGCGTGGGGAACGAAATAAATAGGAGAGCGAAAATAACCTGGCCTACTCGGCAGTGTTTCCATCACTAATCGAATATACTGAGCCTCCGATTTGTACGAAAAAGTAAGTTAGGAGGCACTACGATTACCGCTTATGACTTTTAGTATCGAGATATGCCGGTCAACGTTAGCTGCGAGAACTGGTCAGGAGCTGAAAGTTGGTCCCACAGCAATGTGGAGATGCGCACTGTCAGCTGCTGTACTAAGACAGGGAGCTGCAGGAACTACGCATAGCTGGAAATTCAAATCCAATAAGCTAGATGTTTCGCGCATTCACAAACACATCTGCATTGGGCTACTGAGTGCAGTGTGCCAAGTTTCGACTACATCGTTTGACGCGGTTTCATAGACCACGCCGTTCAAAAATTAGAATTTGAACAATACTGTAGGGTATACGAACATTATTGGAGTTGACCGAATATGTAGAATACACTACCAAACTTGTACCTGGGTGTAAGAAATTCTCGCCACAAACCTTGTACAGACAGGGGCACGTACAGCAGTTTTATTAGTAAAAAAGCTATAACTAAACATTAGGACACACCAAGCAATTATTTATTACCTCTAAGAGTTTCCTGTCAAAGTTCTAAATTGGAAATGAGGTGAAGAAATACGAGTGATGCTCCCGAGTGCTCTGTTGCTCATCGCCGCCGATAGATGGCACACCGGCATGCTGCCCTGGTAAACACACCGCAAACGCAGCGCCGCAGGGCGGAGAGCATCTCAACTCACTGTGCTGGCAACACGGCTGCTTCACGGAAAACGAATAAACGAATTTTTAACACTAAACTTTTAGGCGTGAGCCATTACACACTGTGGTTAATATTCAGAAGGCATTCCATGCTGTGCTAATTCTTGGTCCAAGTATGCTGATGTGTTAACACCATTTTAATAGTTGATCGACGTGGATACCTCAGAATTATGTGCCAGCTACACAGTCTATGGTTTCACCACATTCTTTAAGTTTTGTTATATTATCTTTTGTGTTTGTGTAGAAGTTTATTGTTATGTGACCAGTTACACAACGACTTAATTCCTTTTCATTTTTTACTTCTAATATTTCTTGTGTCCTATCTGTAATTACTATAATGCTATCAGCAGCAAGTAACACAGTTTATCCTGGTGTGACCAACAGTGGGAAGTCATAATGGAAATGAGAAACAGTGTTTGGCCTGACACACTCTGTTGTTGACATATTGGTGATCTGAAAGATGTTTCACAATATAATTAGGGCCACTTGAAATCTGGGATATCTCTGTACTCTGTCTGCTAGGTAAGACCAAATCATTCATTAATCACTAGTGTTTCAATTTTACCTTTAAGTATTTCATGATTAATCGTGTCAAATGCTTCACTGAGGTCTAGGAAAATATCTGTTACTTGTTCTCCTTTACCTAGAGCTACTAAAACTACTTTTGTAAATTTTGCTATAGCTTCTACTGTTCACTCTCCAGACCTCAAGCCAAATTGTTCTTTGCACCCAAGTTACCATTTATTAAAATAACCCATAAGTCTGTTATTCATAATAATTTCTATCGAATAGCCAACTTCAGAAAGTGAATCACATAAAATTTTTAGGATTATGGGTGGATGAGCATCTAAGATGGGAAAAACATGAAGAGATGCTTGACAAAATATTAAGCAAGTACTGTTATATATTAAGAATGCTTAAAGATTGCTGCAATACCGACACAGTGTTACGTGCTCATTACTCATAGATGCATAGTCTACTGAAGTATGGTATAGTGTTCTGGGGAAATACCTCTTTTGCAAAGCAGACTTAGAGCACCAAAAGAAAGCTGTAACATTAATAAGTAATACAGCTTACAGAGCATCACGAAGAGGTATCTTCAAGGAATTAAAAATCATGACCTTACCATTTATATTTATATTTTGAAGTTTCTGCTTCATTAAAAACCATCAAGTTTCAGCTTTGAATAGTGAGATCCACAATTACCAAACAAGAAACAGCGATGACTCTCATAGGGATGTGCACAGAAAATCAATATATCAGGACAGTGTTGTTTACAAACCTAAAATTCCTTACAGTGCATCGCCAGATAGCATCAAAACATGCCAAACATTCAAAAAATAACCAAAAAATCTACCAATATACAACAGCTTCTACAGCATTAATGAATACCTGAAATTTTGCTCAAATCTGTAGGTCTGCTTCAAACCTCTCGAAACAGAAATTGATTATTATCAAGCATTTCCTAGATAAAACCAAATTTCTTTTATCTATGCATGTATCTAATTATGTACCTGACTTTTGTGCCATAAGTTACTATGCCTAGTTAACTAAAGTACCGGTATTTAATAGTTTTTGTGAAATCAACCACATTGTTTAACTAGCTTTTATGTTATCTATATGCACATATAAAATCTTTTAATCGAATCAAGCAGAATAATGTTTTTGCAAACATGTAATATTTTATACTGTTCTCTACTTTGACAAGTCCAATATCATGAATGTGATAATAAGGGCAGTAAATAAATAAAAATACTAGAATATTTGCAGTTATTAAAATATTTCGAGAATATCCAAAAGGTTAGTAGCCCAGATTACATCAAGCACCACCAAGACCATACCAACAGGTTCTTATGTAGCACTTCCATTTCCTCGTAGCTAATGAGACTACCATGGGTTATAGCTAATGAGACTACCATGGGGATGAGTATTTGGAAAGCAAATATTTAATTCTTCATAGCAGTAAACTTCAGGTGCAATATACATATATCTCATAATTCATGAGTACACGGACAAAAACTTTCACACCGGTTTAATATTGTGTGTGTGTGTGTGTGTGTGTGTGTGTGTGTGTGTGTTTGGCCAAGGCTGTTATATATGAACATACTTTGTTTCCAAGACCCCTAAAAGCGATTCCTTTCCAACATTGTAAAAATTAAGACTAAGAAAGCAAGCAAAATAAACTTTATGGGAATATTGTAACACAATAACAAAATAGTAACAGAATAAGCAATTTTCACGTACGTTCGCCAAGCTAATTTTGCTTTTTGATTCAATGAATTCTTTTGCCACAACTGACTACTGAAAGTGCATACTGGAGGACTTTGGTGAATACTCATACTTTACCTGTGCAGTGCAGCGTAGTCGTTGTAAATTACACACACAGTCCAAATGATGTTTAAAGAATCAGCTGGACATTTGAGTTGAATTTTGTTAATTATCTCTAGCAGGATAATGGAATCAACAGGAACAGGTACACACTGAATTATTTTCGTTATTAATAATACTTGTACATCACCACAGATGCGCTAAGCGTGTACATTACTCATTTTTTTAACTTGGTGTGTTCCCCAGTAGGCCTGTAAACTGTGATGCGCACATAAATCAAAGGCAGATCCATCTAATAACAATATGCCCAATGCCGAGACCATCCCCCGTCCTCATCGGTGAAGTATATTCTCTAATGTCATCATCCTCTTTTTGTTCTCTCTTAAACCACTGTAGCAGCTCACCAGACTTTTATATGTCTGCTTCTTCTAGCAGTTATGTAAAGTTGTACCACGATGCAAATTATTTTCTGACATGCCTATTACACATGTCATTGCACATAAGAAAGTGTTAGTGTTATCAGATAAATTCAAATACTTTAATTACTCCAACTTTCTTCGTGACTGAAGTTAAAAACTGTGTCTTTATATCAGTGCTTTCTTCGTTTGAAATGCAAAATAATGCCTGGATACCACCTTCAAACCCACCTATAACCAAGAATGTGGTCACTAATAATCTGCAAATTTTTACCACGTGTCTAGTCCACACAAATAATACTGGAAAAAAAATTTCTGAGCAATTCATATTGCAGATCTGTTAACACTGTCATTGTGTCTTCACCAAGAGATTGTCCGTGTCATCATCGTCTTGTTCATAAGTTACAAAACAGTCCAATTCTTTCTAAAAAAGAAAAACGATGACACCAATTTCATCACTGGCATGGTATTGTTTGACACCACTTCCAAATTCTTTTTTGATACTGTGGAGGCCCTTCCGAGTAAGAATGTGCAGTCTCTCTCCTTCCTTGAAATGGATGGAATCTCTCACAACATCCAAAATAATTTGGAACATCACATGCTCCGCTATTTTAACTGTAACTAATAAAACTACAGACGTATCACTAAACAAACACTACTGCCTATACTTAGTGTTTCACTGTTTACGTAATTCTGTCAGGACAAAGGCTGGGTGACAGCAAATGGCCTGAAGAGTTAACAAAATGCGTTACTGCTGCAAGGTATGAAGCTTACTGGAGTTCATCGAAGACGACAGAGGCAGTCACTTTAAATCAAGTATACAGATAATGTATCTTTCGTGGAACTAAACTGTATTTCTATTTTTACTTTAAATGTGTAAGAGATCCAGACAGCACCAATGTGTTTGTGTCTGTACAATGAGCCAGGTGAAATCTGCGTATTAAAACTGGCTAAACAACAGTATGTAATGAGACACACACACATCAGACAGGAGTAGCATATTTAATTTCGTCTGTTGTCAGTATGGCTGCCACGGCTGTTACTTTCATAAGAAGAAGACAAAACACGTTAACTCATAAATCGTCAGTTTCATTCCAATGCACAATTTGTGGTACTCACATACTTAGTTTGCCATTTAGTACATAGTCTACAGTATACAGTATATATATTTAGTATGTATATTTAGTACAACAGGTGAGCAAAGCTGAGGTAGTAACAACACCTAATTAGTACAGGGTGGCCAAGCCAAATATGTCCTGAGACCGGGATTTGGTGACAAATTTGATTACATTTGCACAACATGAACAGTAGCAATTTCCGTCATGTACTCTGCAGAGCAGTTCCATTCATTAACAAGGGCAATATATTTTGTGTCATCCCCAAACATTTTCCAGTCTAATTTTATTCTGGCGACCCTGTATCTTCTCAGAATTTTAGGCAACAATACTTCACCAACATTTTACTATGCACTTTTTAGGCACAGAATGAAGTAAAATAATATTGGAAGATTAAGGAAATAGGGAAGAAAAGGATCAAAAAATAGAAATTTATCAGTGAATTTATTGTTCTAGTCGACATGATTTTCCACAGATATTTTAATTATTGGAATACATTCACCAACAAATAATAGAAAAGGGCAGCAGAAAGATGTTTTATGGACAACTCTCCAAGAACACACAGAAAAAGTCCCAAGAAGGAATTCCTCATTATGGGAGACACGACTGCAAGAGGACGAACTAGGTAATCACATACTGTGGTGCAGAGGGGAAAAACAGAGAAGCAGTTTAAAATGATAATGGAGAGTGACTGATTGAAATTTGTGGCATATTTGATCTAAAAATTATCAACATATTTTATGAACACAAAGACATTCACAGATATACTTTGCAGCACAATACCAAAGAACTTCAGCCTGTAATAGATTCTTGTGCTATTAGACAAATAAGTACTCTCAACATAGTCAATTAAAGTGCTTACAGCTTATTTTTACTAAAAATGAAATTTGCCAGCAGTGGAAAACACCAAGGAAAAATAATAATTGTACTACAAAAATGAACTAAAGTGAGGATCGATATTATTACCGAAGACATATTAGTTGAAAGTATAAGAATATTATTAGCAATAGGCTGGAGAAGATACTGGGCGAATTGTTTGAACAAAATAGAGAAGAAGTGTACGTATACATAAAGACCAATTTTAAAAACGGCAGCTGAGGTTCTGCACATACAGCTAAACTCCAAATATACAGCAGAACATTGGTTGGGAGAAACTGAGATAGCAACGAAAGAAAAAAGAAATGCAATCATTCAGTGGGTGGATGATGAACGAGCAGAAATAATGCCACTCTACAAAGAAGAAAAAAACGAAGTGGGGAAAACAACAAGCACAGGAAACACCCACCCATTACTCGGGCACCTTTGTGTTCCTTATAAAATACACACGACTCGTCGTAAAGGATTTGCCGCTGCTAAAGTCAACACCTTATCTTTGAACCACAAATAAGACTTGGTATTTCAAAAGAGGTAGACCGTCACAACAAAGGCGAACAGTTCCGAGAGACTTGTTTGGTAAACTCTCAGCATAGGCACAATACAATCGTACCTTAATTCAAAAGTCGGCTTCATTATGCCCTTGCATTTCCACAAATGCAGTTATCACGCATTGCGATCGAGCACTGATACGTACACAACAACACGGCTCGAGCAGGGCACCGAGCAAACCATTTGTCCATTTCCAGCTCTCTCAGCTCACCAGCCAAATCTCGCCCGCCGCACTTCCAGCTCCGCACCACTCCAGCCGACTACCACTTCACGTGTGGCCGAACACCACAAAAGAGATCTTCTGGCACATCCCATCCTGAAATTAGATCACCGCCCCTCGATTGAATTGAATTGAATTGAATTTTATTTGATCCTGTAAGATTACATTGTGTACAGTAAATGTACGTGTAATATAGGACACGTCAAAGTATTAAAATTCTTTATCACTTATTTTTCTACACCTTTAGCTTACATTTTTACATCACTGATAACGAGTAACAACATATACAAATTTAATGGCATAAGTATTCTGCAACACTGTAAAACTCCTTTTCAATGAGATAGTCTTTAAGTTTCTTTGTAAAGTAATTGTGAAGTACACTATCTTGCAGGGTTTTGGGCAGACTTCTTAGTAGTCTGATACCAGAGTACTGGGGTCCTTTTTCTAGCATTGCCAGTCGGTGGGGTATGCTCCGTACTTCATTCTTCTTTCTTGTATTGTGGGTGTGTACACTAGCATTTGTAATCCAGTCCTCACTACCTTTTGTGATATACACTATTGTTTTGTATATATACAACGATGAAAAAGTTAAGATACCTAAATTCTTGAAACAGTTTCTGCATGTTTCAGAGGTCTTTCTTCTTAAAATGGTCCTAATTGCTTTTTTTTTTGTAATGTGAACACTCGTTTTGTCTCTTCTTTGTTTGAGTTTCCCCACACCGTCACTCCATACTGTAAGTATGGTTTGAAAAGTCCATGATACACTGTACACAGAAGGTTCTTGTCTGAATACTGTGATAGCTGCATCATTAAGAATATGACAGAGCTCAGTTTCTTACAGACATTGTTAATATGTTTTTTCCATTTCAGTTCATTATCCACAAGAATACCTAAGAATCTAGCAGATTCTACTTCTTCCAGCCTTGTTCCATCAACCTCTAAATCCATGTCTACAGTCTTTTCCTTGTTTTTAAACACTGCATACATAGTCTTTTTTTTTAGATTTATAACCAGTTCATTTTCCAACAGCCATTGAACTGTGACATTTGCAGATATGTATGCTCTTCTCTCAAGCTGTTCCATATTTTGGTCACTATTTAGTATTGTCATGTCATCAGCATACAATATTTTTTTTTCTTCCTCCTCAACACCTATATCATTAACAAATACATTAAATAACAATGGCCCCATTACCGAACCCTGCGGCACTCCATATTTGATGGATTTGGTTTCTGATTGGTACGAGTTTCCTAATGATACATACTGCTTGCGGTTGCACAAGTATCGATGTCACTATCGATAAGTGCACACGTGATACGTATTCCTCTTTTCGATTTTGGCCATCGCTGAAGGGCCTGTACTTGCCCGCAGGACCCGGGTTTATCCGGGGAGAGTTGAGCTCTAATCTGCCTGCAGTCCCGAGGTGCCGCAAGTTCACCGTAACAGATGTAAGAAGTCCGACGGCCACCGGGAGCCTCTCAAAATGCCACAGCAACCGCGATGTGCTACCGGGGTCTTATAAAGCAGTGGAGCAGATTTGCCGAGTATACAATACAGTGCCAAACTGATTGATCGAATTACGCAGTAGTGACATTGGGCGTAAATAGCATAACTAGCATCCTGACAGCAAGTAAATATACGAACAACTAACAGGACAAAACTACAAAAAGTTGAACTGTTGCATCAAAATCTTATCAAAAACAGTTGCCAACCTTTAACTTTCATAACATAATTTCTGATTACCAAACTTAACAGTCTGTCACCAAGTCTTCAAAACAACAGGTAAAAAATTCAAAATTATTATTATAAAACTAGAATACATTCATTTTGATTTATCCCCTTAATCAAACAACCATAATCCTGGATCCTACTGGTCTTTCAATTCAGGTTAGAACATAGTAGATGAACACTGTTTACAGCATTATTTACAGAAATACAGGAAACCATAATTAATACAAAACATGTGATAGATTATGCACCAGCACTAAGAGCAAATTAAGATTGCGAGAGCAAAAGAAGGATGGTCAGTATTCAAAAGACCCTGACGAGAAACGAAAGCCAAAGCCAATCTCCAGTTGATAACACAAAGGGGATTGGCAGAATATTCGGAATAAGTTATTAAATGAAGGTAGAAAATATCTGGAGGAAGGAATAATAACTGAAAGAAAAACAAAGATGAGGATCCAAATTTCAGACAGGGAAATACTTGGCAAATTAAGAACTGACAACTTGAAACAGGTGTTATCAACCTGGAGTTTTTGAAGTATGGGAATAAGGTTGTGAAACTATTAACACAGTTAATCAACACAATTTTACATGGAGATGTAATACCCAAAGAAATGGAGTTTGGTTAAATTACTGCCATATTTAAGAAAGGAGTTACAATATGTGTTTGAAATACACTCCTGGAAATGGAAAAAAGAACACATTGACACCGGTGTGTCAGACCCACCATACTTGCTCCGGACACTGCGAGAGAGCTGTACAAGCAATGATCACACGCACGGCACAGCGGACACACCAGGAACCGCGGTGTTGGCCGTCGAATGGCGCTAGCTGCGCAGCATTTGTGCACCGCCGCCGTCAGTGTCAGCCAGTTTGCCGTGGCATACGGAGCTCCATCGCAGTCTTTAACACTGGTAGCATGCCGCGACAGCATGGACATGAACCGTATGTGCAGTTGACGGACTTTGAGCGAGGGCGTATAGTGGGCATGCGGGAGGCCGGGTGGACGTACCGCCGAATTGCTCAACACGTGGGGCGTGAGGTCTCCACAGTACATCGATGTTGTCGCCAGTGGTCGGCGGAAGATGCACGTGTCCGTCGACCTGGGACCGGACCGCAGCGACGCACGGATGCACGCCAAGACCGTAGGATCCTACGCAGTGCCGTAGGGGACCGCACTGCCACTTCCCAGCAAATTAGGGACACTGTTGCTCCTGGGGTATCGGCGAGGACCATTCGCAACCGTCTCCATGAAGCTGGGCTACGGTCCCGCACACCGTTAGGCCGTCTTCCGCTCACGCCCCAACATCGTGCAGCCCGCCTCCAGTGGTGTCGCGACAGGCGTGAATGGAGGGACGAATGGAGACGTGCCGTCTTCAGCGATGAGAGTCGCTTCTGCCTTGGTGCCAATGATGGTCGTATGCGTGTTTGGCGCCGTGCAGGTGAGCGCCACAATCAGGACTGCATACGACCGAGGCACACAGGGCCAACACCCGGCATCATGGTGTGGGGAGCGATCTCCTACACTGGCCGTACACCACTGGTGATCGTCGAGGGGACACTGAATAGTGCACGGTACATCCAAACCGTCATCGAACCCATCGTTCTACCATTCCTAGACCGGCAAGGGAACTTGCTGTTCCAACAGGACAATGCACGTCCGCATGTATCCCGTGCCACCCAACGTGCTCTAGAAGGTGTAAGTCAACTATCCTGGCCAGCAAGATCTCCGGATCTGTCCCCCATTGAGCATGTTTGGGACTGGATGAAGCGTCGTCTCACGCGGTCTGCACGTCCAGCACGAACGCTGGTCCAACTGAGGCGCCAGGTGGAAATGGCATGGCAAGCCGTTCCACAGGACTACATCCAGCATCTCTACGATCGTCTCCATGGGAGAATAGCAGCCTGCATTGCTGCGAAAGGTGGATATACACTGTACTAGTGGCGACATTGTGCATGCTCTGTTGCCTGTGTCTATGTGCCTGTGGTTCTGTCAGTGTGATCATGTGATGTATCTGACCCCAGGAATGTGTCAATAAAGTTTCCCCTTCCTGGGACAATGAATTCACGGTGTTCTTATTTCAATTTCCAGGAGTGTAGAAAGAAATTTTTATTACAAGCACATTAATAATAATTTTGAAAATAGATTCTGCAAAAGCAGGACACTGCTAAGGAAAGCACTGCACTTGACAGGCATAGAGGACTCTTTAATCAACGATAACATATGCCAAATAAAAACTGGCAATACCCTTTCACAGAAAAGTTTAGAACAAGCAAAGGGCTATTACAAGGCTGCCCCATGCAACCAGTGCAATCCAAAATATTCGTGGGTATTAGTCTCAAAAAATGGTCTCAGAAATGCAAGAGTATGAGGTTACACATTGCAGATCGAATACACATACACCATCTACTATCCGCTGATGGCCAAGTTGTCATAGCACAGGACAGGGAGGATGCAAATTACGTATGTAATCAGCTAGTTATAGAGGTATAAATTTGAGTTTGTAGATTAATTATTAAAAAAACAATATTTTACTAGTGAACTATATAATGAGGGGGAAAATCAGATGGTTCGTTTTTGCTACCTGAAGCGACATTCATCATTAAGATGCTCAACTCATCTCTTTGGAGTAGGAATGTGATGAACAGAGCAAACAGGCTCAAACTAAATAGAAGGTATAAAGAGGAATATTCGATCCCACTAGCTGGCTTTGAGTAGTGACATAGGAACCAAGTGACAAATGCCATAATTAATATGGCGACAGTAATGCATTTCAAACGAGCTAAGCTACAAATTAGTCTGTCACCTCAACCAGATTTTCTGCTTCCAAATTCATTGGCTTCGCCAGCTCACAAATAAACTGTCAAATTATGTACCAGAGTGTATAGTCTTCTGTGGAACAGAGACTAGACGTTGAAGGCATTGCGAGTATTAACTTTGAAGACGAAATTTTTGACGGGCAGAAAGATCTGTGTTTGTTATTGTTTTCTTCGAAGTGGTAGATGCTGCGTGGAACTTTCGTAGT
This sequence comes from Schistocerca americana, assembly GCF_021461395.2. Taxonomy (NCBI): domain Eukaryota; kingdom Metazoa; phylum Arthropoda; class Insecta; order Orthoptera; family Acrididae; genus Schistocerca; species Schistocerca americana. Next base: position 205,385,101 of record NC_060129.1, on the reverse strand, counting down.
AACTCTGTAATAGGCTTTGTGGTGTTGTGATTTCTAAGTGACGAAAAGCGGAACACAAAATTGTTGGAGAGAAAACAGGGAACATAATATACATTCGCATTCTGGGAGACAAACAAGCTGACTGGTTAAAATTATTGTGGTTAGAATATCGTATTTTCCCATAGAATATAGATATATAGCATTTATTTAATACTGTGACGTATGTACTCAAAATCCACGTGTAGTGTCGTACTCATGAACGTTACAAACGGCAGATTTAGTTTAATAGCTGTGTTGGGGTCTAGGGAAGTGTTCGATTCCAATTTATGGGATCAAGAGTTGCTGTTTAGGTACACAGGTCAAGGGAAGGGGTAGATTCTAACTTGTGGTATCGGGAGCTGCTATTGAGCTATATAGGTCAAGGGAAGTGTTCGATCCCAGTTTATGGGATTGGGAGATGCTGTTTAGCTGTATAGGTCAAGGGAAGTATTCGATTCCAATTTGTGGGATCGGGAGCTGCTGTTGAGCTACGTAGGTCTAGGGAAGTGTCAGATCCCCGATGATATTGTGTTTAGTGGAATTTAGGGAGTTTTGTGTTGTCGGTTTTTTTCGTCGTTTTGTGTGGTTTTGTATGGGGGTGTATGTCTAAATTTTTTTATATTTAGTTTGCCCCTACCCAGAAACCCCAAATTTCCGTTGCTTGTCCCATTAGTGTCATTAGGCTTTTCGTGGAATGTGTGTGTGTTTGTTTTTCGACATATTTTCGTCTTTATAATGTTTACATAATGACATCATAGGCGCCATATTGGATTCGTGGTTTACCGTCGTTTACGCCATATTTGTGAAGTCATGGGTCAAAGCAGACGGGTGGAATCGGTTGCTTCTGTATTTCGGTAAGTGGAATTTTCACGCATTAACGTAGATTAGAAAATTTAAGATTCCCCGTCGAGTATATCACGTAGCAGAGCCCTGCAGTATTTTAACTTGTTCAAGTTCATGACATAACTAGCAGCAGAATGTTGAGGTTAAATTCAGACATAGGCCTACAGTATCGGTGCTTTCACATGTGTACACTTGTTGGAAACATACAGAAAAATGTCACAAGTAGGTGAGCCCCAAGACGGAGTCTCGTTTCAATTTGTGGTGTGCAAATCCTGAAGCACGTTCTTCTAATTTTTTTACTTGTGTTTAGTCCATCATCACAGGAAGCGACAAATTGAAACGAATCAAAATAATAAACGTAAAAAGAAAGCAAATGCAATAACAGCATAATTGATTTCTTAATTTCTCTTTATTTTACAACTGTTTGTATAAGAGGTTACGGCTGTAAACGATCTCAAGTGCAAATAGAGCTTCAACATGTGTGTAAAATGTTGCTATACATTAAGCTTAATGGAAATCAAGTACCAAGGAATGAACGTTACATAAGAGGAGATGTTAAATTTTTATATTAAAAATTAAATTGCTTTAGAGCAGTTCAGTAAGTGGAATGCCACGTATGAGGCGTCACGTGTGTTGCTCCAGTATGTGCACTTTCTGTGTTGTCATTAACAGTAATATTTGTAAAGTTTTGTTGTTTTGCAGATGAACATCTTTTCCATTTCCAAATATAACTGTAATGGACAGTTACGAATTTTTGTTCTCCTTTAATACACACCAGATCTAATGAGATCAGCCGATTATAGCTTCAGTAATTAATTGAATCGTTTTATTCTGGGGCCATTTTAAACCAAAGGAACTAATGGATTTGTGATAGAGATTAGATTAGATTAGATTAATACTAGTTCCATGGATCATGAATACGATATTTCGTAATGATGTGGAACGAGTCAAATTTTCCAATACATGACATAATTAGGTTAATTTAACAACATACTTAAGTTAATATAACAACTTTATTTTTTTATGTTTTTTTGTTTTTCTTTATTTTTTATTTTTTTTAATTTTTTTTTTCTTAATTTATATCTAAAAATTCCTCTATGGAGTAGAAGGAGTTGTCATTCAGAAATTCTTTTAATTTCTTCTTAAATACTTGTTGGTTATCTGTCAGACTTTTGATACTATTTGGTAAGTGACCAAAGATTTTAGTGGCAGTATAATTCACCCCTTTCTGTGCCAAAGTTAGATTTAATCTTGAATAGTGAAGATCATCCTTTCTCCTAGTATTGTAGTTATGCACACTGCTATTACTTTTGAATTGGGTTTGGTTGTTAATAACAAATTTCATAAGAGAGTATATATACTGAGAAGCTACTGTGAATATCCCTAGATCCTTAAATAAATGTCTGCAGGATGATCTTGGGTGGACTCCAGCTATTATTCTGATTACACGCTTTTGTGTAATAAATACTTTATTCCTCAGTGATGAATTACCCTAAAATATGATGCCATATGAAAGCAATGAGTGAAAATAGGCGTAGTAAGCTAATTTACTAAGATGTTTATCACAAAAATTTGCAATGACCTTAAACCAGCGATGCAGAAAACTCTTTCTGTCATAGTAAAATACTAATGGTACGCAAGGCCAGTGCCGAGAGGAAGATGTTTTTGAAATATGCCCCTAGGAGACAGTTAGCATGGAAAAATTTGTTTTATATCTTCAGTATCCCCCCCCCCCCCCATGAACCATGGACCTTGCCGTTGGTGGGGAGGCTTGCGTGCCTCAGCGATACAGATAGCCGTACCGTAGGTGCAACCACAACGGAGGGGTATCTGTTGAGAGGCCAGACAAACGTGTGGTTCCTGAAGAGGGGCAGCAGCCTTTTCAGTAGATGCAAGGGCAACAGTCTGGATGATTGACTGATCTGGCCTTGTAACATTAACCAAAACGGCCTTGCTGTGCTGGTACTGCGAACGGCTGAAAGCAAGGGGAAACTACAGCCGTAATTTTTCCCAAGGGCATGCAGCTTTACTGTATGATTACATGATGATGGCGTCCTCTTGGGTAAAATATTCCGGAGGTAAAATAGTCCCCCATTCGGATCTCCGGGTGGGGACTACTCAAGAGGATGTCGTTATCAGGAGAAAGAAAACTGGCGTTCTACGGATCGGAGCGTGGAATGTCAGATCCCTTAATCGGGCAGGTAGGTTAGAAAATTTAAAAAGGGAAATGGATAGGTTGAAGTTGGATATAGTGGGAATTAGTGAAGTTCGGTGGCAGGAGGAACAAGACTTCTGGTCAGGTGACTACAGGGTTATAAACACAAAGTCAAATAGGGGTAATGCAGGAGTAGGTTTAATAATGAGTAGGAAAATAGGAATGCGGGTAAGCTACTACAAACAGCATAGTGAACGCATTATTGTGGCCAAGATAGACACGAAGCCCACACCTACTACAGTAGTACAAGTTTATATGCCAACTAGCTCTGCAGATGACGAAGAAATAGAAGAAATGTATGATGAAATAAAAGAAATTATTCAGATTGTGAAGGGAGACGAAAATTTAATAGTCATGGGTGACTGGAATTCGAGTGTAGGAAAAGGGAGAGAAGGAAACATAGTAGGTGAATATGGATTGGGGGACAGAAATGAAAGAGGAAGCCGCCTGGTAGAATTTTGCACAGAGCACAACATAATCATAGCGAACACTTGGTTTAAGAATCATGAAAGAAGGTTGTATACATGGAAGAACCCTGGAGATACTAAAAGGTATCAGATAGATTATATAATGGTAAGACAGAGATTTAGGAACCAGGTTTTAAATTGTAAGACATTTCCAGGGGCAGATGTGGACTCTGACCACAATCTATTGGTTATGACCTGTAGATTAAAACTGAAGAAACTGCAAAAAGGTGGGAATTTAAGGAGATGGGACCTGGATAAACTAAAAGAACCAGAGGTTGTACAGAGATTCAGGGAGAGCATAAGGGAGCAATTGACAGGAATGGGGGAAGTAAATACAGTAGAAGAAGAATGGGTAGCTTTGAGGGATGAAGTAGTGAAGGCAGCAGAGGATCAAGTAGGTAAAAAGACGAGGGCTAGTAGAAATCCTTGGGTAACAGAAGAAATACTGAATTTAATTGATGAAAGGAGAAAATATAAAAATGCAGTAAGTGAAACAGGCAAAAAGGAATACAAACGTCTCAAAAATGAGATCGACAGGAAGTGCAAAATGGCTAAGCAGGGATGGCTAGAGGACAAATGTAAGGATGTAGAGGCCTATCTCACTAGGGGTAAGATAGATACCGCCTACAGGAAAATTAAAGAGACCTTTGGAGATAAGAGAACGACTTGTATGAATATCAAGAGCTCAGATGGAAACCCAGTTCTAAGCAAAGAAGGGAAAGCAGAAAGGTGGAAGGAGTATATAGAGGGACTATACAAGGGCGATGTACTTGAGGACAATATTATGGAAATGGAAGAGGATGTAGATGAAGATGAAATGGGAGATATGATACTGCGTGAAGAGTTTGACAGAGCACTGAAAGACCTGAGTCGAAACAAGGCCCCCGGAGTAGACAATATTCCATTGGAACTACTGACGGCCGTGGGAGAGCCAGTCCTGACAAAACTCTACCATCTGGTGAGCAAGATGTATGAAACAGGCGAAATACCCTCAGACTTCAAGAAGAATATAATAATTATAATCCCAAAGAAAGCAGGTGTTGACAGATGTGAAAATTACCGAACTATCAGCTTAATAAGTCACAGCTGCAAAATACTAACACGAATTCTTTACAGACGAATGGAAAAACTAGTAGAAGCTAACCTCGGGGAAGATCAGTTTGGATTCCGTAGAAACACTGCAACACGTGAGGCAATACTGACCTTACGACTTACCTTAGAAGAAAGATTAAGGAAAGGCAAACCTACGTTTCTAGCATTTGTAGACTTAGAGAAAGCTTTTGACAATGTTGACTGGAATACTCTCTTTCAAATTCTAAAGGTGGCAGGGGTAAAATACAGGGAGCGAAAGGCTATTTACAATTTGTACAGAAACCAGATGGCAGTTAGGGAGGAGAGAAATCAAATTCCTTGGTCACATCATATCAACTGAAGGCATTTATCCAGACTCAAGAAAAATTGATGCAATAAAGAATTTTCCATCCCCACAGAATCGTAAACAACTCAAAGCCTTTCTTGGTCTATCTTCATTCTTCAGGAAATTTGTACCCTACCACCTTCTTAACAGTCCACATCTTCTATCTTTACTCAAAAGAAATAATATTTGGAAATGGACAGAGTTCTGTCAGACAGATTTTGAAGCAATTAAGAATGCTTTAGTTAATGCACCGTTGTTATGTCATCCTGACATGACGTCAGACTTTTGCCTAGTAACAGATGCAAGTTCCTATGGGCTCGGAGCATTTTTATTCCAAATTCATGTAGAAGATGAACAAACAGTCATCAAACCTATAAGTTTTGCTAGCCGCACGCTCACTGAATGCGAAAAGTCATATTCAGTGACCGAGCGCGAAACACTTGCCATAGTATGGGCGTTTCGCAAGTTTCGCTACTTTCTATGGGGAAAACGTACTAAGCTTTATACTGATCATCAAGCTCTTTCTTTCCTGCTATCATGCAAGTTATTACATCCACGTCTTGCACGCTGGTGTGCATCACTACAAGAATATGATTTTGATATTATATATATAAAAGGAGAATCCAACATTATAGCCGATACTCTATCTCGTTTGCCACAAGGCCTACAAGAATTTTCAGATGTGACAGAACAAACATCAGATTTCAAAATTTTACTCATGTATGACGGTACATTTGCACCTTACTACAAAAACATGTGCAGGAAGTTAGCCATATTGCAGGACAATGATCCCAGGTGGATCCAGATAAAGAATAAATTATGTGCAGGAACAGACCCACATCTTGAAAAATATTACACGTTACACAAAGAAGTATTATTTCACCGACGAAACCCTGAATCACAGCATTGGTGTGTTTGCTTAGCTGAAGCTCATGTTGATGATTTTATTTTATTTACACACAGAACTTGGGGACACTATGGTGTAACCAAATGTACAGATAAGATTATACAATATTGCTATTTTCCAAATTTAAGGCGAAGAGTATTGAGTAATATTAGGAAATGCATCATATGTCAGAAAGCCAAATATTCTAATCGCACAAACATGAATGAATTGCACCCAATCATACCTAAGAGGCCATTACAGCTAATTTCTTTAGATATTGCAGGACCCTATCCACAAGCACGTGGAGGAATGAAATACATCCTTGCTGAGTTAGATGTTTTCACAAAGTATTTAAAATTATATGCTTTACGTTCAGTTTCTACCACTGCTATTACCAGACGTCTATTAACAGATTATTTTGTAAGAATAGGAAAACCTGAAGTTATGATCACGGATAATGCAGCATATTTTACCAGTTTAAAATGGAAGACATTTATTGAAGAACAGAATGTTAAACATATTTTAATTTCAAGATTTCACGCAGCAGGAAACCCGGTAGAAAGAACATTTCGAGAATTTGGACAGTTTATGAGAACACACACACCAGAGAAGCACACAAAATGGGTAGAATACCTAGCACCATTTGAACAAATAGTGAACAATTTAACTCACATTTCTACTGGATACACACCAACTGAATTAATTATGGATAAAACAGAAAGAAATGAATGGACAGACCCTCTACCTAAATTTACAGCAACAACAAATCATGTTAGTTTAGAAGAAAAGGTAAGACAAGCTTACACAACATTGTGTGACAAAGCTAAGGAAAGAAAGCAGAAATATGACAGAGGTGTCAGGAAAGCACAAACATTTCAAGTTGATGAGTTAGTTTTACTAAGAACACATCCTAAACCCACAAAACTGAAACATTTAAACAGGAAATGGCAGGTCTTATACTCTGGACCATACCGAATTGCAAATATTCCACACCCTGGCTGTTATTCATTAGAATATCCATTAACACATAAACCCAGAAGTCTACATCCACACAGACATTTGAAAAAATACATACAGTAAAATGTTAGCTAATGAGGAGAAGATAATTAATATGATATACAGTTATGATGAGCCTACATTTAAGTTATACAGATACTTACAATCTAATGAATGCAGGTAAGCCTAGAAAGCAATGTGAACCATCCAATAGCTAATAAGATATTTGGTTATAAGAGGAGTTGCTATTGAGGCATATACACATTAGAGGAGGCATATACACATTAGAGGAGGCAGAGAACTAAACAGAATTATTTTCTTTAGGAGGCATGTGATAATAGTAATGTTGATATGAGTGATGTGCGTGACTGAATGAGATGAGTGAATGTAATTTTAGTTTAATAAGAGGACAAATAGTAATACAGAGAGAGGTAAATGAAATATAAGATGAGAAAAGGGTATTATAATATTATTATTGTTGAAGTAAAAAAGTAAATGATAATGAATAAGAAAATATATATATATATATATATATATATATATATATATATATATATATATATATATATAAAATGCTGAGGAATAAGTATATGTTATTTTGTGAAGAATGAATAATGGATAGGTGAGAATGCTATGAGTAATTGAGAATATGTTGAGAGGGGAGAAACTAGATTTGAACGCTATATCACATGTACTCATGGAATACAGAATGAAAGTAGTGGAAAGAATATTATTTATTGAAAGATTGGTATGCCTGAGATAATAACTTGTGTGATGTCTTATATATTCTTATAACTAAAGGTGAACGTATAGATTTATGTGGAAAGAATTATTTACAGCAGCCACTGTTGGAAATATACCAGAAGACTTAAATCTATAACACTTTAACACTAATCTAATGGGAACTTGTAATGAAATTTTTGGAGTTATGTAGGCTTGACACTTCAGATTGGAAGAATTATTTAAGAGAACATATTTAGCAGTCATCTAATGACATAATTAAAGCTCATCTACTGAACTGAACTAATGCACCATTAAATAGAAAGGAGAATAAGGAGAAAACAAAACGTCAGTCCTCTGTTGTGGCTCATACTCTCATCCCTCCCTTAAAAAAATTTATACATGTTGATGAAATATTGGACATTATATAATTCATTATTATCTGACAGTATGGAGAGACATACACAAATATTTACCCTACTCTACCCTGTGCGAGCCCCTCTCCACCTATTGCTGCCAACACCCACTAGGAACTGCTTACTGTAGTCTAGCCTCGCCTACATCTATAATTTATATCTCCACACACCCACTCTCTCTCTCTCTCTCTCTCTCTCTTCCCCCCACCTCGCCTCTCCCTGAAATACCAAAGTTATACTTGATGCCTGAAGATTCTTCCTATCACCTGATCCGTTCTTTTGGTCATGCCTAAACATCTTTTCTCTCCGGATCGATTCAGTACCTCTCCTCGCTGGTTACTCAGTCTACCCGTCTAAGCTTCAGCATTCTCCTGTAGCACCACATTTCAGAAGCTTGTCTGAACTGCTTATTGTGTATGTTTCACTTCTGTACAAGGCAACACCGTATTATCTGTTAAAAAAATCTCTTTTTCAGCAATTCTTTACTTGTCATAGCTAGTCTGCATTTTATATCCTCTCTGCTTAGGCAATCATCAGTTATTTTGCTGTCCAAACAACAATTCTCATTCATTGGTTGCTTGTTGAGCCTTACCAGATTAGGCCCTCTCTTGCATATGACCAGCAACAACGGATTCAAGAAATATTACATAAGAAGAAACAACAACAATATTAATAATTTGCCTGGTGATAATAACAGAGGATGAGCAGACTGCAGTCAAACAGCTACAAATACTCAAAGAATGTGAAGAATAGGTAGGTTTACAACTTTCATTTGACAAAATTGAACTCTTTTGTTCAAAAACATATTACAAGCTCGAAAACAAAATATGGTAAAATTAACAGGGTCCCACATGTTAAACACCTTGGAGAATTCATTGAACCGACAGCTACTGAAAAAATCTCGTAGCATCATCGTCTCCAAAAAATTAATAAAGGATTAGGTTGTTGTTGCTGTTGTTGTGGTCTTCAGTCCTCAGACTGGTTTGATGCAGCTCTCCATGCTACCCTATCCTGTGCAAGCTTCTTCATCTCCCAGTACTTACTGCAACCTACATCCTTCTGAATCTGCTTAGTGTATTCATCTCTTGGTCTCCCTCTTCGATTTTTACCCAACATGCTGCCCTCCAGTACTAAATTGGTGATCCCTTGATGTCTCAGAACATGTCCTACCAACCGATCCCCAATTCTATTCAATACCTCCTCATTAGTTATTTGATCTACCCATCTAATCTTCAGCATTCTTCTGTAGCACCACATTTCGAAAGCTTCTATTCTCTTCTTGTCCAAACTATTTATCGCCCATGTTTCACCTCCATACATGGCTACACTACATACAAATACTTTCAGAAACTACTTCCTGACACTTAAATCTATACTCTATGCTAACAAATTTCTCTTCTTGAGAAACGCTTTCCTTGCCGTTGCCAGTCTACATTTTATATCCTCTCTACTTCGACCATCATCAGTTATTTTGCTCCCCAAATAGCAAAACTCTTTTACTACTTTAAGTGTCTCATATTCTAATCTAATTCCCGTAGCATCTCCCGACTTAATTCGACTACATTCCATTATTCTCGTTTTGCTTTTGTTGATGTTCATCTTATATCCTCCCTTCAAGACGCTGTCCATTCCGTTCGACTGCTCTTCCAAGTCTGACACAATTACAATGTCATCGGCGAACCTCAGAGTTTTTATTTCTTCTCCATGGATTTTTATACCTACTCCGAATTTTTCTTTTGTTTCCTTTACTGCTTGCTCAATATACAGATTGAATAACATCGGGGAGAGGCTACAACCCTGTCTTACTCCCTTCCCAACCACTGCTTCCCTTTCATGTCCCTCGACTCTTACAACTGCCATCTGGTTTCAGTACAAACTGTAAATAGCCTTTCGCTCCCTGTATTTTACCCCTGCCACCTTCAGAAATTGGAAGAGAGTATTCCAGTCAACATTGTCAATAGCTTTCTCTAAGTCTACAAATGCTAGAAACGTAGGTTTGCCTTTCCTTAATCTTTCTTCTAAGATAAGTCTTAAGGTCAGTATTGCTCACGTGTTCCAATATTTCTACGGAATCCAAACTGATCTTCCCCGATGTGAGCTTCTACCAGTTTTTCCATTCGTCTGTAAAGAATTCGTGTTAGTATTTTGCAGCAGTGACTTATTAAACTGATAGTTCGGTAATTTACACATCTGTCAACACCCAATTTCTTTGGGATTGGAATTATTATATTCTTCTTCAAATCTGAGGGTATTTCGCCTGTCTCGCACATCTTGCTCACCAGATGGTAGAGTTTTGTCAGGACTGGCTCTCCCAAGGCCGTCAGTAGTTCTAATGGAATGTTGTCTACTCCGGGGGCCTTGTTTCGACTCAGGTCTTTCAGTGCTCTGTCAAACTGTTCACGCAGTATCACATCTCCCATTTCATCTTCATCTACATCATCTTCTATTTCCATAATGTTGTCTTCAAGTACAACGCCCTTGTATAAACCCTCTATATACTCCTTCCACCTTTCTGCTTTCCCTTCTTTCCTTAGAACTGGGTTTCCATCTCAGCTCTTGATATTCATACAAGTGGTTCTCTTTTCTCCAAAGGTCTCTTAAATTTTCCTGTAGGCAGTAGTTATCTTAGCCCTAGTGAGAGAAGTCTCTACATCCTTACATTTGTCCTCTAGCCATCCATGCTTAGCCATTTTGCACTTCCTGTTGATCTCATTTTTGAGGCGTTTGTATTCCTTTTTGCCTGCTTCATTTACTGCATTTTTATATTTTCTCCTTTCATCAATTAAATTCAATATTTCTTCTGTTACCCAAGGATTTCTACTAGCCCTCGTCTTTTTACCTACTTGATCCTCTGCTGCCTTCACTACTTCATCCCTCAGAGCTACCCATTCTTCTTCTACTGTATTTCTTTCCCCCATTCCTATCAATTGTTCCCTTATGCTCTCCCTGAAACTCTGTACAACCTCTGGTTTAGACAGTTTATCCAGGTCCCATCTCCTTAAATTCCCACCTTTTTGCAGTTTCTTCAATTTTAATCTACAGTTCATAACCAATAGATTGTGGTCAGAGTCCAGATCTGCCCCTGGAAATGTCCTAGAATGTAAAACCTGGTTCCTAAATCTGTCTTACCATTATATAATCTATCTGATACCTTTTAGTATCTCCAAGATTGTTCCATGTATACAACCTTCTTTCATGATTCTTAAACCAAGTGTTAGCTATGATTAAGTTATGCTCTGTGCAAAGTTCTACCAGGCGGCTTCCTCTTTCATTTCTTCCCCCCAATCCATATTCACCTACTATGTTTCCTTCTCTCCCTTTTCCTACTGATGAATTCCAGTCACCCATGACTATTAAATTTTCGTCTCCCTTCACTACCTGAATAATTTCTTTTATCTCGTCATACATTTCATCAATTTCTTCATCATCTGCAGAGCTAGTTGGCATATAAACTTGTACTACTGTAGTAGGCGTGGGCTTCGTGTTTATCTTGGCCACAATAATGCGTTCACTATGCTGTTTGTAGTAGCTAACCCGCACTCCTATTTTTTTATTCATTATTAAACCTACTCCTGCATTACCCCTATTTGATTTTGTATTTATAACCCTGTAATCACCTGACCAAAAGTCTTGTTCCTCCTGCCACCGAACTTCACTAATTCCCACTATATGTAACTTTAACCTATCCATTTCCCGTTTTAAATTTTCTAACCTACCTGCCCGATTAAGGGATCTGACATTCCACGCTCCGATCCGTAGAACGCCAGTTTTCTTTCTCCCGATAACGACGTCCTACTGAGTAGTCCCCGCCCGGAGATCCGAATGGGGGACTATTTTACCTGCGGAATATTTTACCCAAGAGGACGCCATCATCATTTAATCATACAGTAAAGCTGCGTGCCCTCGGGAAAAATTACGGCTGTAGTTTCCCCTTGCTTTCAGCCGTTCGCAGTACCAACACAGCAAGGCTGTTTTGGTTACTGTTACAAAGCCAGATCAGTCAATCATCCAGACTGTTGACCCCGCAACTACTGAAAAGGCTGCTGCCCCTCTTCAGGAACCACACGTTTGTCTGGCCTCTCAACAGATACCCCTCCGCTGTGGTTGTACCTACGGTACGGCCATCACAAGGCCCTTGGTTCATGGGGGGTAAGAATGATATTGATTTGTTTAGCACTTCTGAAGCCTTGTTTGGTATCAGAAAAAGGGAAAGTCTTACAGACTGCAGCTGTGTTTTCAGCCCAGTCTAAGTAATAAATGGACAAATGGGGTTTAAATATGAGGTGCCAGCGGTGTAACTACAATTAATAAAAATTTATGTTCTTTGTCTTCAATATGTAATAATGGGATTATGATTAAATTCTGTGATTGAGAGATATAAGATACTGTTTTGGCCGTTTCTTTCCTGAAGTACGATAGAGAGACCTTTTGTGAATAGTCATTAAATGGGTTTTTTCAGTATTGAATGATGATATAAAGAGAGCTAAGATTCAGAAAGACTATTGCAACTGTAACAAAAAGAAACATTTGTAACTGACTGAAAACTAGAATACAGTGTAAGTTACTGGAAATATTTTTATTCTTCCTCACTATTAGACTGCAACCTGTTACTCTACTAAAAACTCAGATGAACGAATACAATTACTGTAGCTTACTGTTAGTCTAAGTAATTAATTTCAAATAGGACCACATTCCACATATACAGGGGAGAGGGATAGGCAATTACGGCTTTTTCCGTGTAGAGGCACAGCTCGACACGTTCCACCCGAGCAAGTAAGAAGAAAACATCCCACTTGAGGAGATCTGATCTCGAGAATGTTCTATATTGGGGCGCAGTGGTGACAGATACACAGTAATTCTGGTCTCCCAGTGGGTAATGCCGGAGAGACCATAACATTCTTCAAGAATACGTATACATATTTATTCAGAAATTTGTGGACTGCTGCGAGTTACGCTACAATGCCACCTTTGCAATTTTTAAAACCCTCGCTCTCTTTCTCCCAAAAGCTCGATCTCGATTTGACCAAATGCTGTATCACTGGCAGTAAACTCAATTTATTTACTTTCGGGTACAGGTTGTTGGCCCAGTATCTTGGCAACTGTTTACTATATACATGGTGTGATCAAGAGGTATGGAAATATTTGTTGTTCTCGAAGAATCTTTATTTATTCATCAACATCAACTTTGTTCCCTTCAAAGTAACTCCCTCAGATGCAATACACTTGTGCCACTGCTTTTTCCAATCTCAGAAGCACTTCCGGAACTCACTTTCTGACAGGTGTTCAGCGATTCTGCTTTTATGTCACCAATGGTGGAACGATGAAGTCCTCTTCAGCCACGGGAACAGAAAAGGAACAAGCCGTGTTCGGCGAATACGGTGGCTGAGGTTCACGATTTTTTTTTTTTTTTTTTTTTTTTTTTTTTTTGCATTGAGACGTGAGTGAGCAGATGATCGTGATGCGTTTTCCACAAGTGGTTTTGCCACATTTCTGGTTGCTTTCTTTGGACAGCTTCGTGCAAATGGCACGTAACTTCCAGATTTGTTACTGACCTTATGACTGTAAGGCAGGAACACACGATGCACTATTCCATTGCAAATAGAAGTAAAGAGTGGGAAGAGTCTTCACATTGTACGTTTTCCAGACTCGGCTTTTCGCGCAGTTTCCACTGGGACCACCGGGCCTCAGTTTCGACGCCATATCGTGTACCCACGTTTTGTCACCTGTTATAATTTTCCTTAGAAGTTCTGGACGATTGTCAAATTCGTTCATCAATTTCGAAACTTACTTTGCTGCTACACTCTTCACGCCCGAAACATCTAAAACAAATTGTTCGGCTAGAGCCCGAGGGTATGCCGACATCATTAGCAACCTCTCTGATGGTGATTTGACAATTTTCCTGGACCATTTTCTCTATTTGTTCCACAGTGCCATCAGTAATTTATGTGCCACAGCATCCAGAGCACTCGAGAGCAGATATAACATTTTCATACGTCAAAAATGAAATAAATCTTCAAAACAGCAGAAAATGCAAACATACATCAAGAACGTGTGGATCAACAAGAAAAACAAAAGCTTGAAAATTAGACATATAGACCCCGTGAAATTAACAAATTCCTGTTCCTTTTTGAACATGCTTCTCACGTTACTCAGTTTGCCTAGGGCAGCGGTTCCCAACAAAATTTTCTAGAGGACCCACTAATCGAGCACGATCGGTACCTCGTCGTATCACAGTATCGAGCACCTAAAAAAGCTAAATTGAAAGTCTTTTTATACGTTTTCTATTCTTGGTGCTTAAAAAACATTGACATATTCATTATTTAAAAAATATTGAGCTTAAAATTTTTTCAATTTAACCATCATTGTTATCGTTAAATTTTGATTTTTGCTCAAAATCTTTGTCTTCATACCTGGGTGTTTAGTATAACAAATTCCGTAAAAAATAAAAAATTGAGTATGAACTGAAAATGACAGGAAAAAATTAAAACTGAATGTATTGGTCTTTCAAGTGTACTACACTTGGGATTGCATTGAGTAGACACGTGTGAAAAATATGAAAACACTAATTTCATACAAGGTATTATGTATTTGAAAAATACAGTTACAACATAGAACTCCATCAGTATATAATTAGTTTTAACTTTCAGTTCTTGGTGAGATGAGTTCGATCTGACCTTTGAGTCCATTATTTCTGATGTATTAGGTTCCAAACTCGAAACTTTCACTCTGAAATCCGACCGCATGTCGAGCCGCTTCCTATATTAGTTTTTCACAAAACACGAGGAAGAAAATTCTCGCTTACACCGATAAGTGGTTGCACACGGATCTTTTTCATTGGCTAGTTTCTCGTAGTCCTCGCGTGCCGATGCCCGGAAGTCTGTAATTTTTGCCTCTATCTAATTCTAGTTTTGCGCTAGAGTGTGCTAGTGCTAGTCGGCTCTAGGAAGACACTAGACGCAGAAGATAGCGTTCGCCAAAGCTCTGCTCGTGCAGGAAGCGGCCAAGACAAATAATCTGTTATCGTACGAAATATATTTAATATATTTTTTATTCTAATAACATCTTGCGTACCCCTCCGGCACAGCTCGCGGACCCCCGGGGGTGCACGGACCACCTGCTGGGAACCAGTGGCCTAGGGGATGAAGTCTGAAGAATACAACGCACAACTGCAACATTCCTCTCGAGGTAGTGATACTGCGACAGTCGACCGATCGATCGGGGGGCCGCGGGGGTTACGTCATCAGTCCTGAGATTCAAAAGTTACTTGTGTAAGGGTGTGCTAAAAGTGGGTGGATCCAGTCAGAGGGGTCGAAATATAAAGAAAGGAAGTTAAAACAGACACACAGTAGAAGGCATAAAAAGGTACACCAAATCTGAAAACTGGAGAAACAGAGGGATAAAAAAGAGGTCTTTACAGAGGAGGGGGGGGGGGAGTGGACACAGGTCCCAGACTGAGAAAAGCACGAAGAGAGGCCCCAACCACAATCAACCTACCCCTACTCCACGAGTAAAGCAAAAAGTTATAACTGAAAATAAAAATCACTTTCGTGTAGGAAACTGAGGACCAGTTCGACTGTCCCCGAATTGTGTACGAAAGAATCTATGACGCTATACTTAGTACAGGGGGCCAAAAGGAGGGGACATTCCTCCAATATATCGGACACCGTCAGTCTGGCTCCACAGCTACACTGTGGGGGTGGCCCGTCACACGAGGGAAAAAGACGGGCGAGTCCGGTAAGGCCGACGCGTAGACGGCAGAAGACGTCCGACTACTCCCGAGAGGAGGGAACGGAGAGCGCCTAACTGCAGTAGGTGCCTCGACTGTATAAAGTTCGTTACCGAAAGCAGTAGCGCACCGGCTGTCGTTCTACTTTCGAGCAAAGAGAGATTCGATCTGGATCCCCACATCTGCACCCGGAATCACGGAAGCGAACAGTCGGTAAATACACGCTTCTCTAGCAAAACGGTCAGCCAGTTCATTCCCCGGGACGCCCACACGACTCGGGACCCAAAGAAAGACGACTGAGGGCAGAGAGGTGGTCACGGATAGCAGAGACGAAGGGTGACGGGAGTAGCACCGGTCGACAGCCCGCGGGCCGCTCGCCGTGTCGGTACGTACCGAAACGCCGGGGAGGGAAGCCCGAGTAATAAAATGGGGGGCCCCGTTAGCGGCTGCCACCTCTGCCGTGGGGACACTACACGATCCCGGCAGTAAGTGGCGTTCCGTGCCAGTAGGAGACGTAGAAGCGTGTCCCACTTTCGTTTCTAGCGAGTCAGCGACATACAAATTGAAAAGTAGGGGGGCCAATACTGATGCTTGTGGTAGTCCATCATTTAAATTGTATACCTTGCTTACTTGACCTTTTAGGTGAACTTGGAATTTCCTGTTGGACAGCATGTTATTGAGTAGTTGTGCAATTATTTTACATGGAATTATTCTTAAGAACTTAAGAAGCATGCATTTCCGCCACACTGTATCATATGCTGATGTTAGGTCAATCAACACGGCCATTGTTTTCTTCAGGTCTCTGAAGGCCTCCTCTATGTATGTTGCCAACGCTAGCACTTGGTCGCTACAACTGCAGTCTTGTCTGAAGCCAGCCTGTTCTACAGGAATGTGTTTCAGAATAGTTGGTGCAATTCTATTATAGAGTACTCTCTCCAGCAGTTTATAGCAGACACTTAGAAGTGCAATGGGTCTATAGTCTTCAGGATTGTTACCAGATTTTGACGGTTTCAGGATGGCAATTGTTTTAGTTTTCTTAAAAAGATTTGGCAGTCTTCCTGTTGCGAGAATTTCATTAAACAGTGCAGTTAGCCACTGCACTGCACCTTGGCCAGCATGCTTTACCAGATTTCAGAGTATCTAGGGCTGAAACAGCTTCGGATGCAGAGATTTTCTGTGCAAATTCGGAAGGCTGTGCTTGAGACATTTTAGACTTTACCTCATGTTTTATTTCTTTGGGTTTCTGTTTGTTGTTGTTGCTTGGTGTTCTTGTTATATTAACAATCCTGGGTGCTATTTTGTTAGGATTTAATTTGACTGATAAGATATTACCTTTTGTGGCAGTGCCAAGCTTTCTTAATAAATTCCAAGCTTTCTTACTCGAGTGTCAGAAAGACATGTTTTCAGTTAGTTCCATCCATTTCTTTTGCCTAGCTGAATCTAGGGCCGAAATCAATTCATCTGCTACCTCGGTGTCTCGAGTCGTTTTAAATTCGTCGTACAATTCTTGACATCTAGGGCTCCATCCAGGAATGCAGTTCTCTCTGTAGCCTCTTGGAATATGTTTTCTGGCAATGGAATGAATTAGTCTAACAAAGTGGTCGCAGTGCCTAACTTTAGGTGGAATAAACTGAATAATATGATCAACCTCTTCAGAGAATTTTTCCCATTTGGCTTTTTGGAAGTTCCATCGTGGCTTTGGTATAGACTTCACTACTGGGATTTCGAGTCCAATTTTCACCAGTACAGGTCGGTCGGTGTTGGCTTCTAGGGAAATCACTGAGCACCTTCCTGCTGCTCTGCAAGGGTAGTCCTTTGTTGTTGGTGGTAGCAAAACAGAGATCGGGAGTGTAGTCCTGAGCCCATCTAGCTCAGCGGAATTTCCCTTTGTCCTTCCCGTCAAATAGTAAGAAAAGGCGTTCCATTTCAGCCCATTCTGATACTTTCTCACCATCTTCATTCGTGGTTCTGTAGCCTCTTTGTGTGTTATGGCTGTTGAAGTCTCCAATTACTATTCCTGGATGTGGGATATTTTGAGCAGCTTCATTTACCCATGGTTGTGCTCGGGGCTTATAGATGTTCACAATCTCTGTGTTGGCGACTTTCAGCCTGATGGTATGGATGTTATTTTCCGCTTTTGTTTGGACATCTGTTACCTCTTCAACATCATTCTTGATATATGTTGCAGATCCGTAACTTGCATGGTATGTCGCAGCAGCTAACGTGTAGCCAGGGAGCTTACACCTGGAATGAAGTTGGGTTTCGTCTGAGCAGTGGGTTTCCTGTAGTAGAACAACGTCCACCTTGTTTTCAGTCAATATTTGAGTAAGATACTCACCTTTTGCTCTGCTTGTTCCCTCTGTGTTTAGCTGTAAGAGCCGGAGGGTATTCCCTAAGTCCTTTGTCAGGTAGTTCTTGGCAGAACTGTTTTGCTACAGGAAGTGACTGACTGGAACAAAATAAGACGAATGTAGAAGGACAGCAAACTTAACAGTATAGACGATTTTTCAATTTCTTGATATTTGACAGCTGTTTCTACAATAGTCCATCAAAATAAATAATCTCAAGAACAAATAGTAGGTGGAACACGTGTTATAAATGTCGCTACAAATGAAGCTTAACGGAAATGATATGCCAAGGAATGAATATTGTTGGACAGTGTTACGAATAATTAGACCAAACGTTCTGCTATGAGCACATTCTGTTGGGAAACAACACAGTCTGTTTGGAAAACAAATCACCATTGTCATCGCAGCAACAGTTGCCGTAAAGTATTGAAAAAGACCAAGTGCCACTTCGCCAACGTTTGATTTTCAATTTTGCATCAAGAATCCACAAACCACAATACAAATTGTAGTTTTACAACAGTAGACCAAGTGCCACTTAGCAGTCTCCGGTCTAGTATTGATAAAGACAGTATCTGCTGTGTGCAAATTCGAATAAGATGCCTTCCGTTCCAGGTCTTTGAGCAGTACAATTTTCAAAGGTATAAAACCAGGTTACGAGTTTTAACGTCGTGAGTGTTACAGTTGCCAGGTGCGATAATCGGGACAACTGAAGAATGGCATACAACCCGCCAGCTTTGGCCAATAACATCAGAAGTTACCAAAGGTGATGTACTGCGGACATTTAACAATAAAGATGAGTATTGAAAAAGAAATAAATGTGGGCCAGAGAAAACAGACGGTAGACATAAAGTACGTACCGTGTGGGACAGGAAAAGTCAGTTTTGGTGGAATGTTTCCGAGTGCAGAAGTTACAGCCAGGCACGGGCCTGTTTACAGTGAGTTACGCTCACCAGCAGTTGAGAAGCAAAATGGAGGCCACAGGGGCGAAGAACCGCGAGGAAAAGTACACGCAGCGGTTTACATGGCGTAAGTGACAGGCAGAAGGGGCCCACTGGTCGACCTGAGTGTTAGGGGTACGTGAGGCGGAGGGGTGCATTTAGCAAAACGGGCGCACAGCTGCGTGTAGCTAGGTGCCAGTTCACTGACAGAGCATTCGAGTGTGGCAGCTCTCCCGGACGGTCGAGCACGTCCCACCACCGGCTACACACGGCAGCAGACGGGGCACCAGGCTTCCAGTCCACGGCAGGTCGCCGGTTCGAGCCTCTGTAGCCAGCCAGTGACGGGCCACTACACAGCTCAGTACCGCGGGCGAGGAAGCGCAGTGCGATCCACCCTGCATCTGTCAGTGCAGGATGGAGGCTGCTGAGTCTGCTGCAGGCGCAGCCCTGATGGCGTCATATCACGGCAAAAAAATGGC
The DNA here is from genome assembly GCF_021461395.2 of Schistocerca americana. Taxonomy (NCBI): domain Eukaryota; kingdom Metazoa; phylum Arthropoda; class Insecta; order Orthoptera; family Acrididae; genus Schistocerca; species Schistocerca americana. The sequence continues at coordinate 205,365,632 of NC_060129.1, read as the reverse complement.
TCTGAGCACTGTGGGACTCAACATCTGAGGTCAGCAGTCCGCTAGAACTTGGAACTACTTAAACCTAACTAACCTAAGGACGTCACGCACATCCACGCCCGAGGTAGGATTCGAACCTGCGACCACAGCGGTCTCGCCGTTCCGGACTGCAGCGCCTAGAACCGCTCGGCCACACCGGCCGGCATATCACTGCGGCCGTACAGGGCCGACACATTAGCAGAGCACTGCACAGGGTAGCTGAGGTGGCGTCCTCAGCATTTTGGGACCCTGTGACGCAGACCGACGGTAATCCGGCGGTGTAGTTGGGAACGATACGTCACTCGTAAAGCTCGGACGAGTCTTAACACGGGCCGTCCGCCTCTTCCCACTACATTTGGTGTTCCTGTGACATTCGGTGTCAGCAGGTGCGACAGCATTCGGTGTCAGAGTAGCGGACATCGTCTGTAAGGCACGACGTTCGAGCCCACTGCCGGCATTACAGTCACGAGATGTGGTGAGTTTGACCAGTTTTCTTTTGAGTGTTGGACGTTTTCTTTCTTTTTTGTGTTTTTGAGTATGACTCGTGGCAGGCCATTGCAGATGTTTTGCGTGGGAACGGTATTTTTTGTTGTCAGAGGAAGTGTCAGTGTATTTGGGGCCGTAAAATTTTTTTTCGTGGTATTTAATTACTCTTGTATTGGTTTGAGCACGATATTACTATAATGATACTGAGGTGTAGCGTGTCGGGTTATTTTTGTACTTAATTGTTCTGTTTAGGGATTAACGGGGAACAAAAGCAACACAATGGCAGAGTCAGGAATGTGAGGTGTGTCAGAACCAGAAGCAGTACAGATTTTGTTGGAAAAGGTAGCACAGTTGACAGCGGACAATATGCAGTTGAGGAGTGAATTAACCGCTAGAAGTGAGCGGGAAACCGCTTCTGATCAGTCCTTGTTGCCTAGAATGCCGGAGCTGGAGACTGATCCAGCTACCGCAATTTCGATTATTCCGTTTTGTGGCAAGCCATCTGAGGATGTGCATTCATTTGTGGAGGACTCGGAAACTTCAGCTGCGACGAGTGGTCGGTCTCGTGAACAGTTGTAACGTGTAGCCGAGATTAGATTAACAGTTGTTCTGAGGCGTTAAGGAAGGCAGGGCGGTTTAAGCAGTTGAAGGAGGGGCTTTTACAGAGGTACAAGAAACAGAATAGCGCTCGGTGCTTTAGGGAGAGGTCGAGTACAATGACGAAGAGACAGGGGGAGATGGTAGAGAAACTTGCGGACAGGATAAGGGAAATTAACGAGTATACTTACGAGTTGGGTCAGAGCGATGAAGTGAATGGTGTTCTGTTGCAGGAGGCAGAGCAAATGGCACTCGACGCATTTTTAAGGGGTTACCAGCGCATATGTGGCGGAAACTGAGTGAAGGGACTCTGTAAGAATGTATTCGGCCATTGAGCTGGCAATCCAATGTGAGGAAACAGATGTGGCAACAGGTGTGCGTGACAGACAAACAGCGTTTACAGTGGGCATAAAATGTTATAAGTGTGGTGGTACAGGACACGACGGCCTTATATATAAACTGAGCAAAGCTGATTTCCCAGACCGACTCGTACGTCTCGTACACTCGTGTCTCACAAACAGATGTTTCAACCCTGACGTGCAGGGCAAACAATCGACACGACACGGTATCCGAGCTGGAGTACCCCAGGGAAGCATCCTAGGGCCCATCTTGTTCGACCTGTACATTAACGACTTCTCAGCAACACAAAACACTACGTTAGCCATCTACGCAGATCACGCAGCCATCCTCGTGCAAGATTGGAAACCGTCGAACATTAATTCACGGATACAGACGGCACTCAGAACTGCCGAGCCTCGGGTGTAATGGTGGCGTATTAAAGTAAACGTCGACAAGTGTGAAGGAGTTGTGTTTACGAGCGGACCAAAAGTACTGTGCAAACATCTACACAGTAGACAGATTACGCTACATACACACCCAACACGTTTCCGAGAGAAAGTCAGATATCTCGGTGTCTGGCTGGACCGGAAACTTACACGGGGGGACCAGAGAGAATATGTTGCCAACAGAGCATACGCGAGGCTCAAAAAACTCTACCCAATGCTCGACAGGGGAAAGCACACTGAATAGGACGGTGTCGAGGCCCGTATATGTGACACATTAGACCTCTGATGACGTACACAGCTCCCATCTGGGGATACGCAGCTCCTACACGACTGCGCCACCTGCAGATCATACAGCACAAGGTGCTGCAAATCATTAGCAACACTCCACGCTACGCACACACCGTGAAAGTTGAATGAAAAATTTGAGGCCAAATTTGGTTCATTAGAAGATAAAATGGTTTCTTTGGAAAGCAAACTGAACACCTTTGATCATAAACTGGAAAATACTAAGAAAGAATTAAAGGTGGACTGGGAGACTCCATTAAATGCGGAATTTGGAGGACTAGACGTAGAGTTTTCGAACACCTTAGAAAGGCAACATAATAATTGAATGGGAAAACTTCGTGACGTAGAAAAGAAATATGAGGTAGTTTCGAATAGTTATGATGGCCTGTCCAATAGGATGGTTAAGTGTGAAAGCAGCTGTTTCAATGCTAGCCCACAGATAGAAGAGCTTTCGAAACAAATAGTCGAGTTTGAGTCCGATGCTCGTAAGGGGATTGACAAGTATTTGGTAGACCAAACTAAAAGACTTGACGAAGATCTATCTGAATGGATAGAAATAAAAGGAAATGAAATTGTAGACAAGGTTAAGACTACTATTGGATCCCAGCCAAATGAAAATATCAATGCTCACCTAAGTAGAAATGATGAATTAATTAAGCTGTTCACTAGCGAAATTCAGAAAATAAAAGACAAAATAGTTGATGAGTTCCCTAAATGGCAAAAGGAAACCAATCATAAATTGGCGGAGTTAGAACGAAAGTCATCACAAAATTTGTTGACTGAGGACGAACGTTCGGAGAATAGGACGAAAACCAACCGAACATGTGATAATACAAAGTACAATTGTGGTGAAAATTTGCATTGGGAAGTTGATGATTCGGTTGGTAAAGATGATGATTCTTTTGGTCGGCGAGGATATTTGTCTTCTTTAAAGGTGGAGAATAGCATTTTTAAATGTAGACAATTCCCAACATTCTCCACTGAAAAGAACAACCTGCATCCGAAAATCTTTATCAATAATTTCAAAAGAATGTTTCCACGTAGCTGGTCTGAACACGACCGACTTCAGTTTATAGTATCGAATATTACCGGAGAAGCCGCATTATGGGCCGCCGAAGTAAGTGAAAGTTGCCATACTTGTGCTGAGTTTGAACACCTTTTTTTGGCTAAATACTGGTCATCGAGTAAACAAGAGAAATTAAGAAAAGAGGTTTATCAACCTGAGTATTTTAACAGTAAAAGGAGTACTTTAAGGCAATATTTTGAAAAGTACATAAAGAAGACACGTTATTGGATTGATCCGATTTCTCACAAGGAAGTGATCAGAATTTTGAAGGGAAGGTTGCCCATAAATATACATGAAAAGTTAATAAATGTTCCTGACCACGATGTAGAACAGTTCTTGTCGGTGATTGACTCTATAGATATAATTATGGAAGACGCAAGACAAATGAGTAGTAATCAAATGTCGACTTGTAGGGAAGCAGCATACTCACGCCTTATAAAATTCACATCAGTCTTTCCATTGTGTGCCAGCCTAGTCCGCTGTAACTAGCTCTGACGTCATAAATATTGCGCAGTACTTTAAAATGAAGTAAATAACCTGAAACGTTTCTAGCATGTAAGGAGTAATACAAAATCAATATGTGTTGGATATCAGTTCAATAATTTTAACAATTTTCGAAATTTGCATTTTTTTCTGTAAAAATCATTGGCGCAACAGAAAAGAGCTAGAAACCTAAAAATTTATATTTAGATTCCTTTTGCATAATAATTTAGTAGAAACAGTATTCTGGATCTCACAAATTAAAATTTTAGTTGAAATTCATGATATTCTGGTTTTTGTCTTAGAAATTAAGAAAGTGAGACAGATTAAGTAAAGCACTCCGTCTTCAGGCCACAAGTGGCCCATCGGGACCATCCGACCGCCGTGTCATCCTCAGAGGAGGATGCGGATAGGAGGGGCGTGGGTTCAGCACACTGCTCTCCTGGTCGTTATGATGGTATTCTTGACCGAAACCACTACTATTCGGTCGAGCAGCTCCTCAATTGGCATCACGAGGCTGAGTGCACCCCGACAAATGGCAACAGCGCAAGGCGGCTGGATGGTCACCCATCCAAGCGCCGGCCAGGCCCGACAGCACTTAACTTCGGTGATCTCACGGGAACCGGTGTATCCACTGTGGCAAGGCCATTGCCACAAATAGATTAAGTAGACGAATAAATAAAGCTAGGATGTTTAAATTTAAGTAGAAGGGAGATCCGCTATAATCATAAAAATGTGAGAAGTTTCAACAGAATAACTATAAAACTATAGCTATAGCGTATCTCAAAAGAGCAATTTCAGAGCTCGTCTACTGCGTGTAGTTTAATTAAATTAATTCTCTCGCCCAAAATATTTGACTTCCTCATGTCAGACTTTTATTATGATTACTTACTTGTGTGCTGATTGCACAACTAAATTGAAAGCTTCATCGGCCATCAGCAAAGGAAGCAATTATTTCTTCAATAACTTAAAGTGGTGCATTACTAGCCCAGCGGCTAGTCGGTAGAGCGGATTTGATCAGGCATTCCCTTAGCCGTCCGCACCGCCGCTTTATATGTATGAACGCTGCGCGAGAAAGAAAGGCAGGCCCCAGTTCTGTCCAGAGGCTGATTAGCGCACCACCTGTGCCGGGAGTCGCGTCGCGTCGGTATCGTTGATATAAACAGCCTCGGATGCAGTAATAAGTTACTCAGGATACGCGTAACCGTGAAATCGTTTTCGAGTGAAGTGTTAATTTTGGGATGACGTTAATGAACTATCTTTAGTTTGCGTATGTCGTATTTTCACGTGCCGCCGCAGGACAGACATTCTACCATTATTAGCGTGGCGTTTGATGAACATTATCATCAAATTATGGCGAGCATTCACTTAAACATTTAATTTGAACAGTTATAGTTGCATCAGCGCATTAGACTCTGAACTACTCTTGTTGTTGGATTGTGTGGATCCTTTTTGGTCTGTGATTTTCAGAATATAGTGAACATTTTAGAGAGAATGGTTTTTGATTATGAATCCCAGACAATCTACTAATTCCCCAGAGTTATAAGCTGTAGCTATAAATGTATTTCTCAGATGAAGTGGGCACTAGGAATTCTAATTACAGGCTTCACGTTTTGCTAACCCCTGGTTGCCAATATTGTAGTTAGAGAGCCAGTGTTGAGAACGGCAAACAACAGCATTAAATAAATAATAGGAACATTATTCTATTATTCCACCCGCTGCCCCACAGACTCACACTCATAGTAATACGAATAATTACAATAATAATTTCACTTCTGATAATAATAATACCGAAAACCAGGTGAAACCTGCATCACAGGAGTGTGGACAATCTTCGTCCTATGGTTACTATAAAAACAATGATTATAATAAATATAGAAGAGATACTGCGCTAGAGGTAATTATGGGGGTAAAGTCAACCCAGTAAATCAGATTAATGCTGTACAACTTAATCGTAAACATCGATATGGTGACGCGAATGTGCATAGTAGTGATATTAATAAGAGTAACAGGTACCCAGGTGATGAACCCAATTGTATTCGACCTTGGGAAGATAATTCGAAGCATAATGTTCATCGGCAGGATGCCTCGAGTCCTCATCCAGCACAAGGAGTTATACCAATGGGCGAAGGAGCCTCCAATGTGCGACGGGGTGAATACCATAGCTCGGATCATACTGTACGGATTGTGGAAGTTCATGAACCCCCACCGATGACTCAACGAGATAGATTGAACTAATACTAGTCACCAAATGCCTTCCTAGGATGACTGGAATGGAGAAGGAAGGCAGGCATCAATTTGAACTGAGAGTATTAAGGTACAATAATGATCAGGATATAAGGAATGAATTAATTGAAGAAAAACCTGAAGTTTCTAATAAATGCGGACAAATTTTAAGGCAATAATTCCAACAAGTATAAATGATGTTGATGTTGAAATATTAATTGATACTGGAGCGACTATTAGTGTCATGACCCTGGACTGTTTAAAACAGATAAGCTGAGGGGTAAAAATGCCCACTTTTCCTATTACAGGATGTACCGTGTCTGACGTGTTCAGCGCAAAAATGCAAAGAGTTGTGAAACAGGTACGTGTCGACATTACAATACAGGGGGCTCAAATAGAAAGTACATTCCTGGTTGTTTCTAAAATGACAGTACCATGTATCTGCGGTTTGGATTTTTTTATGTTAGAGAAAGGTGACTGTATATTTAATTCCAATGGTAATGTTTTGACAGCCACCATGAGAAAGAGCCGAGTAATTCCAAATCAACTGTGTATGAATCTAATGGCAAAACATGTCAGTATTGATGATGAAATTGTGTATGATATCTGCCTTATTGAATGTTCTGAAGAAATGATGGATAAAATGTCATTGCAGGAAAAGGTGTTAGAATCAGAATATTTATATGTTATCCAAAGGGACGAATTGTACTACTTGTTGGAAGCATATCAGTCGATTTTTAGTAAACGTCCGGGTATAATAAAAGACTTCGAATACCATATAAAGACGTACGAGCATAAACCCTTTTGTCGTACTTCCTATTCTATCCCATGGACAAAGAAAGAAGTAGTCAGAAAGGAAATCAATAAAATGTTAGAATGGGGTATTATTGAGCCCCCAGATTCCGAATATTGTAACCCTCTTGTGGCGGTAATTAAACCCAATGGTGACATCAGATTGGTGTTGGATGCCAGAGAGATCAATACCTGTGCAAACGCGACCGGAGAACCTAGAACAGTTAGTACAATCGTTTTATGGTGCCCGCTTCTTAACTTCTTTGGATATGCGTAGTTCATATTGGCAAACTAGAATATCGAAAGAATCTCGAAATTATACTGCATACGTTTTTCTAGGCTAAACCGTCATGCCATTTGGGTTGAAAATAAGCGGTGGTGTTTTCATATCGGGATTAGATACCGTACTGGGAAGAGACGTTTTGAATGAAGTTACTTTATATGTGGTTTATTTGATAATTGCTTCTAAAAACTTGGGGAGGAACATTTGGACTTATTAGGAAGAGGTTTTGCGAAATTTTTGGAATACAGAGTTACTGTAAATTTGAGTACAAGTTTGCTCATAACCAATTGAAATTTCTTGGCATATAATTACTCCTGAAGGGATAAAACCAAATCCTAAAAAGATGGATGCAATTAACAGACGTACTTATCCAAACAATAGAACGGAATTAAAGTCGTTTATCGCCTTAGTTTCTTTTTTTCGACGATTTTTACCAAATCAGTTAGGAAGCCAAGACTGTTTGTACGGCTGTTAAGAAAAAATGTCATGTGGGAGTGCAATACTGAATGCACGCAAGCTTTTGATAACATCCGCAATGCTTTGACTAATGCTCCACTGTTACATCATCCAAGACTCGATCAAGAGTTTTATATTGCTGCGGATGCTTCTGAAACAAGATTGGATGCCACTCTTTTCTAGATGGACAATCCAGAAGATACCAGTACCATCAAAATAATTGGGTTTGCCAGCAGAACACTCTCTAGCTGTGAACGTGCATATTGTACTACTGAATTGGAAGTACTGGCCGTGGTCTGGTCCCTTAGAAAGTATCGCTATTTTGTATATGGAAAGAAGATCATTGTATTCTGCGACCACAAAGCTTTATCTTTTATTTTAATGGGAATGATGTTCCATTCACGTTTAACCCGGTGGGCCTTGCTATTGCAAGAATATGATATTACGCTCAAATACATCAGAGGGAAAGACAACATCATAGCCGATGCTCTTTCAAGACTACCGAAAAGAAAGAATGACGACGAGTGTGAAGAACGGACTATTGACTTTAAAGTCATGAATTTATCAAGGCAATACTGTGAGAGGCAGATTTCACAGCTATGTCGAGGTCTCCCACAACTGCAAGAAGATGATAAGTTGTGGAAAGCCATTAGACGTGCTGTTGAAAGCAAAACGCTAAGTCACTCTCAAGAACAGCTATCATCCAAATTTGGGACGTCCAGCTACAAATATTCTTGTTGTTGTTGTTGTTGTTGTTGTGGTCTTCAGTCCTGAGACTGGTTTGATGCAGCTCTCTGTGCTACTCTATCCTGTGCAAGCTTCTTCATCTACCAGTATCTATTGCAGCCTACATCCTTCTGAATCTGCTTAGTGTGTTCATTTCTTGGTCTCCCTCTACGATTTTTACCCTCCGCACTGCCCTCCAATACTACATTGGTGATTCCTTGATGCCTCAGAACATGTCCTACCAACCGATCCCTTCTTCTGGTCAAGTTGTGCCACAAACTTCTCTTCTCCCCAATCCTATTCAATACTTCCTCATTAGTTATATGATCTACCCATCTAATCTTCAGCATTCTTCTGTAGCACCACATTTCGAGAGCTTCTATTCTCTTCTTGTCCAAACTATTTATCGTCCATGTTTCACATCCATACATGGCTACACTCCATAAAAATACTTTCAGAAATGACTTCCTGACACTTAAATCTATACTCGATGTTAACAAATTTCTCTTCTTCAGAAACGCTTTTCTTGCCATTGCCAGTCTACATTTTATGTCCTCTCTACTTCGACCATCATCAGTTATTTTGCTCCCCAAATAGCAAAACTCCTTCACTACTTTAAGTGTCTCATTTCCTAATCTAATTCCCTCAGCATCACCCGACTTAATTCGACTACATTCCATTATCCTCGTTTTGCTTTTCTTGATGTTCATCTTATATAATCCTTTCAAGACGCTATCCATTCCATTCAACTGCTCTTCCAAGTCCTTTGCTGTCACTGACAGAATTACAATGTCGTCGGCGAACCTCAAAGTTTTTATTTCTTCTCCATGGATTTTAATACCTACTCCGAATTTTTCTTTCGTTTCCTTTACTGCTTGCTCAATATACAGATTGAATAGCATCGGGGAGAGGCTACAACCCTGTCTCACTCCCTTCCCAACAACTGCTTCCCTTTCATGTCCCTCGATTCTTATAACTGCCATCTGGTTTCTGTACAAATTGTAAATGGCCTTTCGCTCCCTGTATTTTACCCCTGCCACCTTTAGAATTTGAAAGAGAGTATTCCAGTCAACATTGTCAAAAGCTTTCTCTAAGTCTACAAATGCTAGAGACGTAGGTTTGCCTTTCCTTAATCTTTCTTCTAAGATAAGTCGTAAGGTCAGTATTGCCTCACGTGTTACAGTATTTCTACGGAATCCAAAATGATCTTCCCCGAGATCGGCTTCTTCTAGTTTTTCCATTCGTCTGTAAAGAATTCGTGTTAGTATTTTGCAGCTGTGGCTTATTAAACTGATTGTTCGGTAATTTTCACATCTGTCAACACACGCTTTCTTTGGGATGGGAATTATTATATTCTTCTTGAAGTCGAGGGTATTTCGCCTGTTTCATACATCTTGCTCACCAAATGGTATAGTATTTTCAGGACTGGCTCTCCCAAGGCCGTCAGTAGTTCCAATGGAATGTTGTCTACTCCTGGGGACTTGTTTCGACTCAGGTCTTTCAGTGCTCTGTCAAACTCTTCATGCAGTATCGTATCTCCCATTTCATCTTCATCTACATCCTCTTCCATTTCCATAATGTTGTCCTCAAGTACATCGCCCTTGTATAGACCCTCTATATACTCCTTCCACCTTTCTGCTTTCCCTTCTTTCCTTAGAACTGGGTTTCCATCTGAGCTCTTGATGTTCATACAAGTGGTTCTCTTACCTCCAAAGGTCTCTCTAATTTTCCTGTAGGCAGTATCAATCTTACCCCTAGTGAGATAAGCCTCTACATCCTTACATTGCAAAATATGTCTGAAGGCAAAACCCATAAACTATTGTCAGAAGATAGAATTACATCCCATCATGCCACAACAACCTTTAATGTTGGTGTCATGTGATGTCTGTGGGCCATGTCCCATGACATGTGGACGGTTCAAATATGTTTTGTCTATTTATGATCTCTTTTCAAAATATGTGAAATTATATCCACGTTTGACCCATGTTACGCAAATTTATCAACAACTATATAACTGAGCTTGGCAAACCTATAATGATTTTGACAGACAACGCTGCTTATTATACAAGCAAAGTATGGAGAGACACTATGAAAGATCAAGGAATCCAGCACATTTACATCTCAAGATTTTACCCTTGTGGAAATCCGGTTGGGAGAATCTTCCGAAAGTTGAACTGATTTTTACGGACGTACATACCCAAACAACATTATAAATGGATCGATTGGATTTATGAATTTGAGAAAGTGTATAATGACTTACCACACTTATCGACAGGTTATTCACCTAATCAAATAGTATTTGGTGAAAGTATTGTGCCAGAATGGATAAAGAAATTACCTGCGATAGAACAAAAGATTATCAAGAAAAAAAAAAGGTGAAGAAGGTCTACAAAAACCTCAAGCATCAAGCACAATTGAGAAAAACCCGGTTTGATAAAAACGTGAAGAAAGTAGTCACATATGATGTAGGGGAAGAAATTTTATTGAGAAATCACCCAAAAGCATCAGCCAGGAAAAGACTGAATAAGAAATGGCAATATTTATATACAGGTCCATACAAAATAATGAAAATACCTCATGAAGGGAGCTACCTTCTGGCAGATTGTGATACTGATGTAATTAAGGGCTTGTTCCCTCACAAAGACCTGAAGAAGTATTATCAATAATTAGCGAAATATAAATTCAAGAAACACTGAATGATACCAAGACTACACTCAGAGTGGACTAAATAAAAGCACCAGTGGATAAATACATACTTATATTAACTTACAAAGAAAATTAAAGAAGGTACCGAAGATTTCTATGAGATACCTTCTTGGTATCAACAACAGAGGCGACGCTGAAAACGATTTATCCTCTCACCGAACAACGAGGATGGATGATTTAAAAGTGGAATTAAGAGGAACAGAAAAGGACCAAATCCTCTCTGGTTAAACATGACCGAGGACGCCAATCGTCTAACCCGGCTGTGATCTCTGCCTTGCACAGTCAGTTGAAGAACTGAGGACTTCATCCAAGAAAAAAAAAATGTGGTGTGAATATGAAGTGATTAGTGCGAAGTGTTTCTAAGACAACCTATAAACAAATGTGGAATTTAGTTAAGGGCATTTTGTCTAGGCCCATTAACTCAACTTAAATATTGTACAATGTATGTACTGACTTGTTGAGTGAATCTGAGAGTGAGTGGATTCGCCGAAACAAATACCCTCTCCTGTCACAGTACACAAAAAATAAGCCTGTTGTGTCTGGAAACCTCTTCAAGACATCACAGTCTGGGGGGCTGTGTAACATTTCGAGTCCTGTCTATATATTTATATATAATATTGCACGAATAAAGGCTGGGCGAGTGTAAAGCTATCGTTAAAAACGCACGCCGCGCGATTTGTTACGATTTTATCGGTCATAATAGTAATAACATGCTTTTGAATACAATTAAAATACAACGGCGATACCTGTTTAATGTTATTGGAAATAATTGTAGTAAATTAATGAGTAACGTAGCCGATCCTATAAGAAGAGGCAAAATTGGGCATATTATTTTGGTGAAAAATGGTAACATTACTGTTTACTTTACTTTTGTGAGAATCTGCTTTTTTCTTTACTCTACCAATATTTTGGTTAAATATGGTAACATCATTATTTATGTTCCTGTTGTGAGAATTTTGTGTGTTTTGGACCTCTTTAGCACCTGCCTGCCAGAACCGTGTCCGTCAAGCCCCCCAGTGGCGCCCCTGTCTCCTCTGCTCCAAAAAAGGCTCCGCCTCGTCCCCCTTCCCCCACCCCTGATTCCATGGATGTCTCCCCGCCCGTCCCTGCCCCCTCCTCCTCCTCCTCTACCCCCTCCTCCTACCGCTACCTCCTCTCCCGTCCGGATCCCTCCCTTCTTGAAGCCCAGAACCTCACCCTCTTCCTTCGCCAGAATTGTCCTGGTGCCCCCATCTCCCTCCTCACTCCTCGCCATGATACGGTACTCATCTCCTCCCCCAGCCCTACCCTCCACACGGACCTCCTTTCCCGCATCCCTATCACCCGCTTTGGCCCTCATGCCTCTCTCACCCCTGCTCCCTCGCCACCTCCCTCCTGCCAACCGCAACATCCGCGTCGCCCGCCGACCCTCACCGCCGTGATCACTCGGCTCATTCCAGTGATCACGGAGGAGGAGGTGTTGGCGGAGCTTCAGGCCCATCCCCATCTGGAGGTGCGTGCGGTTCGCCGGATCCGTAACGCTGCCGGCCCCACCCGCCTTATGCGCGTTTTTTCTGAGCACGCCCCCTTCATAGACCGTCTTCTGAAGGAGGGTGCCCTCCCTTTTAACCAGCGTTATAAAGTTGACCCTCCCGTTCCCCTCCTCAATCCCTCCGCTGCCAAAGGTGCTTGCGATATAATGCGCACCCAACATCTGAGTGCCGCGAGGCCCCCACCTGCCCGCACTGTAGGCAAGCCTACTTTTTACGGCAGTGCCCCAATCTCCAGTCCCCCCCTCCTGTAATACCTGTAACCTCCCTCATCCCACCTACTAGCAGAAGTGTAAGGCCCTACCCCCTCCTACCACTCCCGAACTCACCGTTCCTGTCCGCCCTCTGGACGCCCTCACCCCTCCCAGCAACTCCCTTCGCCCACCCCCTACCGCTGAGGACATCATCCGATTCCTCACCATTGTCCTGCAGAATGTCCATCCTTTTCAGGGCCCACACACCCTCCAACAGATCTCCCTCGCCGCCCGATCCGTTTTCCACCTCAAAATGTACGCCACCTACTCCAACAACCAGGCCCATTTCACCTTCTCCCGTCTTGACACCCTCGTTTAAATCCCTGTCATGGCGCGACAGCAACGTATCCTTTTCAACAACATCCGCTCCCTTTCCGCCAACAAGAACCTCTTCCTCCACACCCTTGCCACCCACCGCGTGGACGCCTTCCTCCTCAATGAAACCTTCCTCCAACCCCACCACACCGTCCACACTTCACCCTACCTCCTCCTCCGCTCCGATCATCCCCTCCCAATTGCGCGTGGCGGAGTTGCCATTGGGCACCATCGCCAGATCCCCGTTTGGCTCCAACCTCTCCTTCCCGACCCCACCGAACACCTGATCCTGAGTCTCTTCTTCCCTGGCCTTACCGTTACCTGCGCCACCATCTATGTCAACCCCAACGCCCCTATTCCCTTCGACTTCCTCTCCCACGTCGACCGTACCTTCTCCTCCTATGTGATCGCCGCCGACCTCAACATCCATAGTCGTTCCACTGCCCAGTTACGGCGGTGGCATCGGTTCCTCTCCTCCCTTCACAGCGACCTCATTCCCATCCCCCAGCACACCCGTCCCGAATCCGACTCCACTCCCGATGTTATCCTCTCCTCCCCCAACCTCCTTGGCCGCATAACGGTGGATGTCCTGGAGCCTATTGGTAGCGACCATCTCCCTGTCCTCCTCACCATTTCAGACGGTCGCCGCCCCCGCCCCGACCCCCGTCATGACCCTCCCCCCAAGTACGTCCATGACTATTCCCGTGCCAACTGGAATGCCTACCGGGATCCCTCTCCGCCCAGGTCGATAGCCACCCCTTCACCTACCACCACCCTGACGATGTCACCCATGGTGCCTCCTTTCTCCAGCAGACCTTGTCTGAGGCCGTGGAGGCCCACGTCCCTACTGTCGCTGTCCACTCTCACCGTCCTACCTTACCCCCACAGGCCATCCTCCTCCTCTGTGAATCCCGTCGTCTCTACCGTGCCTTCCTCCGCACGCGTGACCCGGACACACTACGACGCCACCGGCAACTCCAGCGACACATTCGTAATTTGCTCGCGGCTAAGAAACGCCGGGACTGGCGACAGACATGCACCCGTTTAAATGCTACCCTACCAATCAACTCGTCCAAGTTCTGGTCGGCCTTCCGTAACCTTACTGGAACTAAACCCTCCCCCTTATATCCTCTTCTCCATGATGATCACCCTTTCCCTGACTCCCTTAGTAAGGCCAATCACTCTGCCTCCTACCTCTCCGATGTATTTTCCATCCCCGATGACCCCCAGTTCGATTACTCCATCTTCCCGGATATCCGCGATCGAACTGACGCCTCTGCCCCTCCCCTCGCTCCAGTACTTGGGCAACATTGCACACACGGAACTCAATGCCCCTATCACTACACAGGATCTCATTGATACACTCCGCACAAAACGCAACACCGCTCCTGGTCACGATCGTGCCACCTACCGTCACCTTCGTGAAGCTCCTGTCTCTTTCCTCTCCACCCTGGCCAGGCTCTACAATGTAGTCCTGTCCACCGGTTACTACCCCGACCTGTGGAAAACCTCCCGTATCCTCATGTTCCTTAAACCTGGCAAACCGCCGTCCGCCGTCTCCTCCTACCGTCCCATCAGCCTTACCTCGGTCTTCAGCAAGGTCCTGGAATCTATCCTCACCAGTCGCATCCACCAGCATCTCCGCCAGCACCGCCTCCTTCCCGTCACCCAGTGTGGCTTTCGGCCGTCCTTTTCTTCCGATGACCTTCTCCTTCACCTAACTCATCTCCTTTCCGAACAGCTTAATTCCCGTCGCTCCGCAATCTTCCTCTCCCTGGACCTCGAACGTGCCTATGACCGCGTATGGCATTCCGGTCTCCTCTTCAAACTCCAAACCTTCGCCCTTCCCATTAACTATGTCCGTCTGATCGGTTCCTTTCTCTCCCGCCGTCCTTCCTATGTCACCGTCCATAACACAGATTCCTACACCTTTTTCCCCTCTGCCGGTGTGCCCCAAGGCTCTGTCCTCTCCCCCCTTCTGTACCTTTTGTACACGGCGGACATGCCGCCGCCGTCAGCCCCCGTCCACCTTCTCCAGTTTGCCGATGACACCGCCTTCCTTGCCCTTGCCCCCACCCTACAGCGCTCCCAACACCTTCTCCAATCCCATCTTGACCGGTTCACCGCTTGGTGCAACCAGTGGTTGCTCAAGGTCAATCCCTCCAAAACCCAGGCGATCATTGTAGGCAAAACCACCCCTTCGTTCCGCCTCCTTTATTTATACATCACCATCTATGGGCGTCCTATCGCCCTCACTCCCACCCTTAAGTACCTTGGTGTCACCCTCGACCATCGCCTCTCCTGGACTCCCCACCTCCGGACAATCCAAGCCAAGGCACGCTCCCGACTCAGTCTCCTCAAGCTCCTCTCCGGCCATACGTGGGGTCTGGACCCCTCCACCATCCTCCACACCTATAAATCCCTCATCCGCCCTATCCTTTCTTATGCCCATCCGGCTTGGCTCTCCGCCCCCCCCCTCCCTTTTATAAATCCCTCCAAATCCTTGAACGCCATGCTCTCTGCCTTGCCTATCGCATTCGTCTCCCCTCCCCCGCGTGGATCCTGTATTATCTCATCCCCTTCCCCCAGCTTCTCCTTTTCCTTGAAAGGATACGGATCCTGTACACCTCCCGTAAACTCGACCCTCCTCACCCGCTCGTCTCCCCGATCCTCACCCACCCCCGCCCGCTGCCGCACCTGTATTCGCATGTCCCACCCGGTCTCCATCTCTCAACCCTCCTTACCCTCTCCCAAGGTGGCTTCCACCAGCTCCCCCTCCCTGATGGTGTCCTCCTCCCCAGCATCTACCCCTCCTATCAACTTTGATCCTCCCCCCCCACCTCCTGTGTCCTTTCCTTTAGGCACCCTCCCTCCCCCTTTTCCCTTCCCTTCTTTTCTTTTCCCCCCTCCCTCCTACCCTCTCCCCCGGGCTTCCCCTCCCCCTTCCTCCCTCCCCTCTCTCCTTTGCCCATGGCATCTCTGCTCTCCCCTCTCCCATTTCCCCTTCCTCCTCCTCCACCTCCTCTCTTGGCAGGTCCCCGGACTCGTACACGCTGAGTGGACATTCGCGGGCCGGAGATCATCGCCATCAGTGTCTCGTGAGTGCCGTCGTGTTTCGTGTTCAGTGTTCCAGTCATACTCCATCGTTCACCTGTGCCATCGCCATCTTCAGTGTTAGTGCGTCGTGACAACAGTTTGTAGTGAATTTTCGTCAAGTGTGAACGGCTCCGTGTTTGTCTTTATGTGTATACTGTTTTATTACCCACCGTTATGTCACATTTGTGTATTCTTTCTGTTCTATCTTTATCTCCTCTACGGCTGAAGAGCAGCGTACCATGCTGTTGACAGCCTGCCTGTTTGTACGGGTTTGAAAATAACAATAAAGAAAAAAAAAAAAACGTTTAGTTGCCATTCATTCGAGGGTTGGATTCCCTCTCTTCTTCATCGAAGAGTTTCACTGCCTGGGCTACTCTCAGGGTGCGCCTTCGACGTGGAAGATTCCTGCCGTGTCGTCTGCTTGCCGTCCATACTGCCTGCTGGTGCCGTCGCCGCCTTCCGGTCGCCGCCGCCGCCGCCGCCGCCTCCGCCTGCCGGGGCTCGCCGCCCCCGCCTGGTCGCCGCCTGCCGGTGCTCGCCGCCGCCGACGCCGCCGCCGCCGCCGCCTGCTGATCGCCGTTGACGCCGCCGCCGCCGTCGCCGCCTGCCGGGGCTCGCCGCCGCCGCCGCCGCCGCCGCCGCCGCCGCCATCCGGTGCCGCCTGGTCGCCGCCGTCGCCGCCGTCCTGACCCTGGTCTACGGCCGTCTTCGTCTTCATCCGTGTTCGTCTTTGTCTGTCCCCAGTTTCTGTCCTCTCCTCTTCGTTCTGTTCGGTCTTGTTTCTCTCTCCCGTCATGTCCGCCCCCACCACCACTGTCACTACTACCACCACCGCCATTGTCTATACCTCCCCTTCCGCCGCCTCCACCACTATAACTTGGTGTGCCCAGTCCCACCCCTCTCCTTCCATTCCACCTCTCCTCACTCTCCCTTCACCCTCTATCTTTGTCGCCCCCTCTCCCGCTTCTTCCTCCCGCTCCTCTCGTTCTGATCCCTTCCCCATACTCCCCCAGCCTGTCACTGCAGCTCCGGCTCGGGTGGTGGCCCGTCGGGCCACTGCCCACGCCCAGCTCTCCCCGTCACCTTCGCCATCACCGCCGCCACTGCCACCGTCATCGTCATCGTCGCCTTCGCCTTCGCCTTCACCGTCACCGTCACCATCTCCGGCGCCGACTCCGGCCCCGGGACCTGCCCCTCCCCGCCACATTCCCGTTGTTCCCATCCCCCACACCTCCTCCACTGCCGTCAAGCGCCCCGGTGGCACTCCTGCTTCCTCTGCTTCCAAAAAGGCTGCGCCTCGTCCTCCTTCCCCCACCCATGATGCCATGGAAGTCTCCCCGCCTGTCCCTGCCCCCTCATCCTCCTCCTCTCCCCCTTCCTCCTACCGCTACCTCCTCTCCCGTCCTGATCCCTCTCTCCTTGAAGCCCGGAACCTCACCCTCTTCCTTCGCCAGCATTGTCCTGGTGCCCCCATCTCCCTCCTCACTCCTCGCCGAGATTCGGTCCTCATCTCCTCCCCCAGCCCAACCCTCCACACCTACCTCCTTTCCCGCATCCCTGTCACCCGCTTTGGCCCTCATGCCTCTCTCACCCCTGCTCCTTCACCACCTCCCTCCCGCCAACCCCAACCTCCGCGTCGCCCGCCGACTCTCACCGCCGTGATCACTCGGCTTAGTCCAGTGATCACGGAGGAGGAGGTGTTGGCGGAGCTCCAGGCGCATCCCCATTTGGAGGTGCGTGCGGTTCGCCGCATACATAATGCTGCCGGCCCCACCCGCCTTATGCGGGTTTTTTCTGAGCA
The DNA here is from genome assembly GCF_021461395.2 of Schistocerca americana. Lineage (NCBI taxonomy): Eukaryota > Metazoa > Arthropoda > Insecta > Orthoptera > Acrididae > Schistocerca > Schistocerca americana. Next base: position 205,347,731 of record NC_060129.1, on the reverse strand, counting down.
CGCCCCCTCCATTGACCGTCTCCTGAAGGAGGGTGCCCTCCTCTTCCACCAGCGGTACAAGGTCGACCCCTCCCGCTCCCCTCCTCAATCCCTGCGCTGCCAGAGGTGTCTGCGCTATAACGCGCACCCCACAGCTGAGTGCCGCGAGGCCCCCACCTGCCCGCATTGTCGGCAAGCGCACTTCCTCAGGCAGTGCCCCAACCTCCAATCCCCTCCTTCCTGCGATACCTGCAATCTCCCCCATCCCACCTACTCCCAAAAGTGTAAGGCCCGACCCCCTCCAACCACTCCTGAACTCACCGTCCCTGTCCGTCCCCTGGACGCCCCCACCCCTCCTGGCAATTCCCTTCGTCCCCCCCCCACCGCTGAGGACATCATCAGGTTCCTTACCATCGTCCTCCAGAATGTTCATCCCTTTCAGCGCCCACACACCCTCCAACAGATCTCCCTCGCCGCCCGTTCCATATTCCAACTCAAGATGTACGCCACCTACTCCAACAACCAGGCCCATTTCACCTTCTCCCGCCTCGACACCCTCGTCTAAATCCCTATCATGGCGCGATAGCAACGTATCCTTTTCAACAACATCCGCTCCCTCCCCGCCAACAGGACCCTCTTCCTGCACACCCTTGCCACCCACCGCGTGGATGCCTTCCTCCTTAATGAAACCTTCCTCCAACCCCACCACACCATTCACACTTCGCCCTAACTCCTCCACCGCTCCGATAATCCCCTCCCGATTGCGCGTGGCGGAGTTGCCATTGGTCACCACCGCCAGATCCCCGTTCGGCTCCAACCTCTCCTCCCCGATCCCACCGAACACCTGATCCTTAGTCTCTTATTCCCCGGCCTTACCGTTACCTGCGCCACCATCTATGTCCGCCCCAACGCTCCTATTCCCTTCGACTTCCTCTCCCACGTCGATCGTACCTTTTCCTCCTACGTGATCGCCGCCGACCACAACATCCATAGTCGTTCCGCTGCCCAGTTACGGCGATGGCATCAGTTCCTCTCCACCCTTCAAGGTGACCTCGTCCTCATCCCCCGGCATACCCGTCCTGAATCCAACTCCACTCCTGATGTTATCCTCTCCTCCCCCAACCTCCTTGGCCGCATAACGGTGGATGTCCTGGAGCCTATTGGTAGCGACCATCTCCCTGTCCTCCTCACTGTTTCAGACGGTCGTCGCCCTCGCCCCGACCCTCGTACTGACCCTCCCCCTAAGTATGTCCACGACTATTCCCGAGCCGACTGGAATGCCTACCGGGATACCCTTTCCACCCAGGTCGATAGCCACCCTCTCACCTACCACCACCCTGACGATGTCACCCATGCCGCCTCCTTTCTCCAGCAGACCTTGTCTGAGGCCGTGGAGGCCGACGTTCCTACTGTCGCCATCCACCCCCACCGTCCTACCTTACCCCCACAGGCCGTTCTCCTCCTCTGTGAATCCCGTCGTCTCTACCGTGCCTTCCTCCGCATGCATGACCCGGACACACTACAACGCCACCGGCAACTCCAGCGACACGTTCGTAATTTGCTCGCGGCTAAGAAACGCCGGGACTGGCGACAGACATGCACCCGTTTAAATGCTACCCTACCAATCAACTCGTCCAAGTTCTGGTCGGCCTTCCGTCGCCTTACCGGAACTAAACCCTCCCCCTATTATCCTCTTCTCCATGATGTCCACCCTTTCCCTGACTCCCTTAGTAAGGCCAATCACTTTGCCTCCTACCTCTCCGATGTATTTTCCGTCCCCGATGATCCCCAGTTCGATTACTCCCTCTTCCCAGATATCCGCGATCGAACTGACACCTCTTCCCCTCCCCTCGCTCATGGCTTCCAGTACTTGGACAACATTACACACACGGAACTCAATGCCCCTATCACTACACAGGATCTCATTGATACACTCTGCACAAAACGCAACACCGCTCCTGGTCACGATCGTGCCACCTACCGTCACCTTCGTGAAGCTCCTGTCTCTTTCCTCTCCACCCTGGCCAGGCTCTACAATGTAGTCCTGTCCACCGGTTACTACCCCGACCTGTGGAAAACCTCCCGTATCCTCATGTTCCTTAAACCTGGCAAACCGCCGTCCGCCGTCTCCTCCTACCGTCCCATCAGCCTTACCTCGGTCTTCAGCAAGGTCCTAGAATCTATCCTCACCCGCCGCATCCACCAGCATCTCCGCCAGCACCGCCTCCTTCCCGTCACCCAGTGTGGCTTTCGGCCATCCTTCTCTTCCGACGATCTTCTCCTTCACCTCACTCATCTCCTTTCCGAACAGCTTAATTCCCGTCGCTCCGCCATCTTCCTCTCACTTGACCTCGAACGCGCTTATGACCGCGTCTGGCATTCCGGTCTCCTCTTCAAGCTCCAAACCTTTGCCCTTCCCATTAACTACGTCCGTCTGATCGGTTCCTTTCTCTCCCGCCGTCCTTCCTATGTCACCATCCATAACACCGATTCCTACACCTTTTTCCCCTCCGCCGGTGTGCCCCAAGGCTCCGTCCTCTCCCCCCTTCTGTACCTTTTGTACACGGCGGACATGCCGCCGCCGTCGCCCCCCGTCCACCTCCTCCAGTTTGCCGATGTCACCGCCTTCCTCGCCCTTGCCCCCACCCTGCAACGCTCCCAACGCCTTCTCCAATCCCATCTTGACCGGTTCACCGCTTGGTGCAACCAGTGGTTGCTCAAGGTCAATCCCTCCAAAACCCAGGCGATCATTGTAGGCAACACCACCCCTTCCTTCCGCCTCCTTGATTTCTATCTCACCATCTATGGCCGTCCTATCGCCCTCACTCCCACCCTTAAGTACCTTGACGTCACCCTCGACCGTCGCCTCTCCTGGACTCCCCATCTCCAGACAATCCAAGCCAAGGCACGTTCCCGACTCCGTCTCCTCAAGCACCTTTCCGGCCGCACGTGGGGTCTGGACCCCTCCACAATCCTCCACACCTATAAATCCCTCATCCGCCCTATCCTTTGTTACGCCCATCCAGCCTGGATCTCCGCCCCCCCCTACCCTCTATAAATCCCTCCAAATCCTTGAACGCCATGCTCTCTGCCTTGCCTATCGCATCCGTCTCCCCTCCCCCACGCGGATCCTGTATGGTCTCATCCCCTTCCCCCACCTCCTCCTTTTCCTTGAAAGGATACGTATCCTGTACACCTCACGTAAACTTGATCCTCCTCACCTGCTCATTTCCCCGATCCTCTCCCACCCCCGCCCGCTGCCGCGCCTGTATTCTCACGTCCCACCCGGTCTCCATCTCTCCACCCTCCATACCCTCTCCCAAGGTGGCTTCCGCCAGCTCCCTCTCCCTGATGATGTCCTCGTCCCCTCCATCTACCCCTCCTATCAACTTTGACCCTGCCCCGCCCCCCACTTCCCGTGTCCTTTCCTTTCGGCACCCTCCCTCCCTTCTCTTCTCTTCCCTTCTTTTTCCATCTCCCTGTCCCCTCCCTTCCCCCTCTTCCCCCGGGCTTCCTCTCCCCCTTCCTCCCTCCCCCCTATCTCCCCTGCCCGTGGCATCTCTGCTCTCCCCTCTCGCTCTCCCACTCCCCTTCCTCCTCCTCCTCTCTTGGCAGGTCCCCGGACTCGCACACGTATAGTGAACATTCGCGCGCCGGAGATCGTCGCCTTTTGTGTCTCGTGTGTGTGACGTCGTATAGTGTTTTTGGTGTCCGCCGTCCCACTCCTACATTCACTTGTGCCGTCGGACTCATCAGTGTTTTGTGCGCCGTGCCAACGTGTTTTCAGTGTTGTTATCGTCACATGTGAACGACTCCGTGTTTTTTATGTCTCTGTGACCTCTCTCTTTTGCCCGTCACTTTGTTCATTGTCATTCACCATGTTTTATACTCTTGTAAAACGCTATGGCTGAAGAGCGGCGTAGTGTGCCGCTGCCAGCCTACCTGAGTTGTACAGGTTTTAAAATAACAATAAAGTAAAAAAAAAAAAACGTCTAGTTGCCCCTTCCCTTCCCTCCTCTTTCCTATCCCCCCTCCCTCCTCCCCTCTCCACCGGGCTTCCCCTCCCCCTTCCTCCCCCCCCTCTCTCCTTTGCCCATGGCATCTCTGCTCCCCCCTCTCCCATTCCCCTTCCCATTCCTCCTCCTCCTCCTCCTCCTCCACCTCCTCTCTTGGCAGGTCCCCGGACTCGTACACGCTCAGTGCACATTCGCGCGCCGGAGATCATTGCCGTCAGTGTTTCGTGTGGGTGCCTTCGTTTGTGTGTAGTGTTGTTCGCCGTCACGCCCCCACCGTTCACGTGCCGTCGCCATCATCCATGTTCTGTGCATCGTGTCGCCCAGTGTTAGTGATGTTTCTCGTCCAGCGTGAACGGCTACATGTTTTTTCGATTTTTAGTGTCTACATTTTTTTTTTGCCCACCGTCATTACTGTCTACTCTGTGCCACCTTTCTGTACTACTTGTTGTAACACTCAAGGCTGAAGAGCGGCGTATTGTGCTGCTGCCAGCCCGCCTTTGTATAAGGCGTTAAAATCACAATAAAGAAAAAAAAAAACGTCTAGTTGCTATAGCGGCACTCACGGTCTTAGCGTATAATTTTTGGAGGGCTCGGATACATTAATTCGTGCCTAAGAATTGGTCAATACGAATAGTTTCGCCATCTGAGTCATTGCGGGTGAAGTACACAGCGTGGAGAGATGTACTCATAGTTTTCCGTATTTTCAACTACAGCCAGGAACTTTCTAGGTCGATCTATCGACCACGGCTTGGCTACACATACATATCCTTCTTGCAACGCATCTCCATCACTCAAAAATTATTCCCGCGTTTCGTCTCATCCAGTGCAACTATCGAATTATGACTCAAAATTCCGCGGAAATGCCAAGAATATCAGCTTTCGTACCAACTGGGTCCGTACTAGTCCTCCCTCGCTCCTGTACTGAAATGACAATTTTGTCTTTCGCCTACGGCGCCAGTCTGTTCGTTGAGCTCAGCTTTGGAAATCCAGCCAGGCAGAAGACTGTGATTCTAACTCGGCCAGCTGCACGTAGTGTAGAGGAGTGACGCGAGAGAGCAGCAGCCACCTGCTATGGAGAAAAGCCGGACCCGAGTAGTAGGGATTGTCGCCGACAGATGGCAGGCGAGAGCTGCAGAGAATAAATCTCTGTGTAGGTAGAGTAAATCCAAATTTCGGCCCACTGCGAGCTGATAATGCATTGACTTCCGCTGTACATTTACCGTGTCTAATAAAGAAGTACACTCAACCGTCTAATGCACTGCTAAAACTGATCAGTGGCTTCATACGGAACATGCAACATATTTTGCAACAAAGAATTCTTTTTTTCTTAATTGTTATTTTAAACACCTTGTACAAAGGTGGGTTGTCAGCAGCATAGTACGCTGCTCTTCAGGCGTGAGTGATACTATATATGACATAAAGGAGGTACAGATAATACAATAAAAATGGCGGACAAAAACTGTAGACACGGAAAACAATATACTCGAAGCCATTCACACTAGACAAGAAAAAACACTAAAACCTGTTGACACGGCGCACGAAACACAGACGACTGCGACGGCACAGGTGAACGGTGGTGGCGTGACGGCGAAAGAACATTAAACGCAAACACAAAGGCACACAAACGAGATGATCTACGGCGCGCGAATGTCCACTGAGCGTGTACGAGTCCGGGGACCTGCCAAGAGAGGAGATGGGGGTGGGAGAGGGGGAGGGGAGAGCAGAGATGCGAAGGGCAGCGGAGATGGGGGGGAGGAAGTAAGGGAGGAAGGGGGAGGGGAAGCCCGAGCGAAGAGGGGTGGAGGATCTGTATCCGTTAGAGGAAAAGGAGGAGGTAGGGGAATGGAATTAGGTCGTACAGGATCCGTGTGGGGGAGGGGAGACGGATGCGATAGGCAAGGCGGAGAGCATGGTGTTCAAGGATCTGAAGGGATTTGTAACAGGTAGGGGGGTGGAGATCCAGGCCGGGTGGGCGTAACAGAGGATAGGGCGATTTATAGGTGTGAAGGATGGTGGAGGGGTCCAGACCCCACGTATGGCCGGAAAGGAGCTTGAGGAGACGGAGTCGGGAGCGTGCCTTGGCATGGATTGCCCAGAGATGGGGGGTCCAGGAGAGGCGACGGTCGAGGGTGACGCCAAGGTACTTAAGGGTGGGGGTGAGGGCCATACGACCGCCATAGATGGTTAGATATAAACCGAGCAGGCGGAAGGAAGGGGTGGTTTTGCCTACAATGATCGCCTGGGATTTGGAGGGATTGGCCTTACGCAACCACTGGGTTGCTGAAACACTGCAATGTGGGGTCGAGGGCAAGGAAGGCGGTTTCATCGGCAAACTGGAGAAGGTGTAGGGGGGGGTGTTGGCGGCGGCATGTCCGCCATATACAAAAGGTACAGAAGGGGGGAGAGGACGGAGCCTTGGGGCACACCAGCAGAGGGAGAAAAGGTGTAGGAATATGTGTTATGGATGGTGACATAGGAAGGACAGTGGGAGAGAAAGGAGTTGATCAGACAGACATAGTTAATGGGAAGGGCGAAGGGTTGGAGCTTGAAGAGGAGACTGGAATGCCATACGCGGTCAAAGGCACGTTCGAGGTCCAGGGAGAGGAAGATTGTGGAGCGACGGGAATTAAGCTGTTCGGAAAGGAGACGAGTGAGGTGAAGGAGAAGGTCATCGGAAGAAAAGGACGGCCGAAAGCCACACTGGGTAATGGGAAGCAGGCGGTACTGGCGGAGATGCTGGTGGATGTGTCGGGTGAGGATAGATTCCAGGACCTTGCTGAAGACCGAGGTAAGGCTGATGGGACGGTAGGAGGAGATGGCGGACGGCGGTTTTCCAGGTTTAAGGAACATCAGGATACAGGAGGTTTTCCACAGGTCGGGGTAGTAACCGGTGGACAGGAGTAAGGAGTACATTGTAGAGCCTGGCCAGGGTGGAGAGGAAAGAGACAGGAGCTTCACGAAGGTGGAGGAAGGTGACACGACCGTGACCAGGAGTGGTGTTGCATTTTGTGCGGAGTGTAGCAATGAGATCCTGTGTAGTGATAGGGGCATTGAGTTCCGTGTGTGCAATGTTGTCCAAGTACTGGAAACCAGGTGCAAGGGGAGGGACACAGGTGTCACTTCGATCGCGGACACCTGGTAAGAGGTTGTAATCGAACTGGGAATCATCGGGAATGGAAAAAACTTCGGGGAGGTAGGAGGCAAAGTGATTGGCCTTACTAAGGGAGTCAGGGAAGGTGTGATCATCATGGAGAAGAGGATAGTAGGGGGAGGGTTTATTTCCGGTAAGGCGACGGAAGGCTGACCAGAACTCGGACGAGTTTATAGGAAGGGTAGCATTTAAACAGGTGGATGTCTGTCGCCAGTCCCGGCATTTCTTAGCCGCGAGCAAGTTCGGATGTGTCACTGGAGTTGCCGGTGGCTGCGTAGTGTGTCCGGGTCACGTGTGTGGCCGAAGGCATGGTAGAGATGGCGGGATTCACGGAGGAGGAGGACGGCCTGTGGGGGTAAGGTAGGACGGTGGGGCTGGATGGGGACAGTAGGGACGTGGGCCTCCATGGCCTCAGACAAGGTCTGCTGGAGAAAGGAGGCAGCATCGGTAACGTCGTCAGGGTGGTGGTAGGTGAAAGGGTGGTTTTCGACCTGGGTGGAGAGGGTATCCCGGCAGACATTACAGTCGGCACGGGAATAATCATTGACGAACTTCGGGGGAGGGTCATTACGAGGGTTGGGGTGGGGGCGACGAGCGTCTGAAAAGGTGAGGAGGACAGGGAGATGGTCACTACCAATGGGGTCCAGGACATCCACCGCTATGCGGCCAAGGAGGTTAGGGGAGGATTGGAGTTGGATTTGGGGCGGGTGTTTTGGGGAATGGAGATGACATCGCCTTGGAGGGAGGAGAGGAACTGATGCCACCGCCGTAACTGGGCGCTGGAACGACTATGGATGTTGAGGTCAGCGGCGATCACGTAGGAGGAGAAGGTACGGTCAATGTGGGAGAGGAAGTCGAAAGAAATAGGGGCGTTAGGGCGGACATAGATGGTGGCACAGGTGACGGTAAGGCCGGGGAAGAAGAGACTAAGGATCAGGTATTCGGTGGGGTCGGGAAGGAGAGGTTGGAGCCGAACGGGGATCTGACGGTGGTGACCAATGGCAACTCCGCCACGCGCAATCGGGAGGGGATTATCGGAGCATTGTAGGAGGTAGGGCGAAGTGTGGATGGTGTGGTGAGGTTGGAGGAAGGATTAATTTAGGGGGAAGGCATCCACGTGGTGGGTGGCAAGGGTGTGCAGGAAGAGGTTCTTGTTGGGAGGAAGGGAGCGGATGTTGTCGAACAGGAGACGGTGCTGTCACGCTATGACAAGGATTTAAACGAGGGTGTCATGACGGGAAAAGGTGAAATGGGCCTGGTTGTGGGAGTAGGTGGCATACATTTTTAGGTGGAAGACGGAACAGGCTGCAATGGATATCTGTTGGAGGGTGTGGGGGTGCTGGAAAGGGTGAACATTTTGGAGGACGATGGTAAGGAATCTGATGATGTCCTCAGAGGTAGGGGGGGGAGTGAAGGGAATTGCCAGGAGGGGTGAGGGCGTCCAGAGGGCATACAGGGACTGTGAGTTCAGGAGTGGCAGGAGGGGGTCGGGCCTTACATATTTGGGAGTACGTAGGATGAGGGAGGTTAGGGGTGTTACGGGAGGGAGGGGACTGAAGGTTAGGGCACTGCCGTAGGAAGTGTGCTTGCTTACAGTGCAGGCAGGTGGGGGCATGGCGGCAGTCAGATGTCGGTTGTGCATTATACCACAAGCACCTCTGGCAGCAGAGGGATCGAGGAGTGGAACAGGAGGGGCCAACTTTGTAATGTTGGATAAAGAGGAGGGCACCCTCCTTCAGGAGATGGTCTATGGAGGGGGCGTGATTGGAAAAAACCTGCATAAGGCAGGTGGGGCCAGCGGATTTGTGAATGCGCCGAAGTGCACCCACATCCACATGGGGATGCACCTCGAGCTCCGCGAACATCTCCTCCTCTGTGATCGTCGGACGGAGCCGAGTGATCACGGTGGTGAGGGTCGGCGGGAGGGAGGTGGGGAAAGGGCAGGGGTGAGGGAGGCATTAGGGCCAAAGCGGGTGACGGGGATGCGGGAAAGGATATCGGTGTGAAGGGTAGAGCTGGAGGAGGAGATAAGGACCGAGTCACGGTGAGGAGTGAGGAGGGAGATGGGGGCACCAAGAAAATGTTGGCGAATGAATAGGGTGAGGTTCCGGGCCTCAAGAAGGGAGGGATTAGGACGGGAGAGGAGATAGTGGTAGGAGGAGGGGGTAGAGGAGGAGGAGGAGGAGGAGGGGGCAGGGACAGGTGGGCAGACACGCATGGCATCATGGGCTCGGGACGGGGACGGGGCGGAGCCTTTTTAGGTGCAGAGGAGACAGGGGTGGCACTGGGGCGTTTGACGGCGGCAGAGCCGGTGTGGGGCCTGGAGCAACTGGAAGGTGGCGTGGAGTGGCAGGTCCCGGTGCTGGAGTCGGCGCCGGATATGGTAAGGGGGAAGGCGATGGTGATGATGATGACGTAGATGACGATGAGGGCGAAGGGGAGAGTGGAGCACGGGCCGTAGCCCACCGGGCGACCACCCTTGCGGGGGCCGCAGAAACGAAAGGAGCAGAGGGAGGGAGTGGAGGGGTGGGATCAGAGGGGTCACGGGAGGGAGGAGCCGGGGATGGCGGGACAAAAAGTGAGGGAGATGGGAGAGTGAGGAGTGGGGGGATGGACTGAGGGGGGAGTGATGCGGCACACCACGTGATAGTGGCGGCGGCGGCGGAGGGGGTTGTGTAGATGATGGCAGTGGTGGTGGCTGACTGGAACAAACCGTCGAACATTAATTCACGAATACAGACGGCACTCAGAACTGTTGAGCCTCGGGTGGAATGGTGGCATATTAAAGTAAATGTCGACAAGTGGGAAGCAGTTGTGTTTACGAGCGGACCAAAAGTACTGTGCTAACATCAACACAGTAGACAGATAACACTACATACACACCCAATGCGTTTCCAAGAGAAAGTCAGATATCACGGTGTCTGGCTGGACCGGAAACTTACACGGGGGGACCACATCGAATATGTTGCCAGCAGAGCACACGCGAGGCTCAAAAAACTCTACCCAATGCTCGACAGGGGAAAGCACACTGAATAGGAGGGTGTCGAGGTCCGTATATGTGACACATTAGACCTCTGTTGACGTACACAGCTCCCATCTGGGGATATGCAGCTCCTACACGACTGCGCCACCTGCAGATCATACAGAAGAAAGTGCTGCAAATCATTAAGTATTCAAAAAACATGCCTCATGACTATACAGGAAATCGAGACACTCGAACAATCCTTTCATTCTTACTCTGGGAAACTACGATCACAACCATAGGTGGGAGCATAAGCGGCCAAACACGCTACCAGCTAGGGCATGACCACCTACGGCAAGCTAACATACACCCACAAGCGACAAACGTCGGCAAGCCCCTGCGTCTCAGCGACGTTGACTGGAAATTACCAGCTGCCTTCAGAGCCGTCCGACAGCCCATGGCAGGCAAACCGACGAGCTCGCCCACTGACGCACAAACCAATCGCCAACATCACCCTACACTGTGCATCCGATGTATGCCCTATCGGACCCAAAACGATGACAAACCTAACTGTTGTAGGTTGCCGACGCTGATCGAGATATCAACACCGGCCCGCACGAGGCCGAAGGTATCGGCATGCACGATGCCCCCTTGTAACAGTACGGGTCAAGATAGATGTAATGGAACTTGAATAGCGTATTTGCCTCAATCGGTTGCGGTAGAGAGATCGATCTTTCAGTCCTGTCTCTATATTTACATAATATACTGCACGAATAGAGGATGGGCGAGTGTAAAGCTATCGTTAAAAACGCGATTTTTTACGATTTGGTCGGTCATAATAATAATAACATGCTTTTGAATACAATTAAAATATAACGGCGATACCTGTTTGGTGTTATTGGAAATAATATGTAGTAAATTAATGAGTAAGGTAGCCGATCCTATAAGAAGAGGTAAAATTGGGCATATTGAGCTGTTTTGCTCTATATCGACGAAGCCGATGATACGGCGTCATTTTTTTGGTTTACTCTTAGAAATAAACAAGTAAAGAAGTGCTAATTCTGCGTAGTGAAAAAATGTAGGGACGAGTTTAAAATAACTACGGTATACAATCAGAGTAACAAAAGGGTATTTAGTTACACGAAATCGCGGATAGTGAAGTGTGATCATTAAATTGAGTACACCTACAGGGTGGTCAATTCCGGGATAAATCTATTCGCATCCCAGGAGGGACGCCGGTATTGAGACCTTTTTTTTTTTTTTAAAAAATATATTGCGGAGAGCGGGCTCCAATTTATGAAAAGGACAAAAACGTCAACTTTTACGCGAACTCTTAATAATTGCAGATCGGAAAGAGAAGTGTGTAATTGTCTTACCCCCAACAAACATTCGTGGAGGCGGTGGCTTAACTAGAAGAGTCAATTACAAAATACTGTATCATTATCATGGACTGTTGTGTCGAGCAACCAAAACTGTTCCTCAAAGGGTTTCGATGGAACTCGGGAGTCAGGGTTCAGGCACTCGGATATAGTCCGCATCAGAGTGTGAACGAGTGGTGAATGCGAAATAAAACTGTGAACAAAGTTACGTTAAATAAAACAGAAGACACAAGACAGTTTGGTCGTATATGTTATTATTCCATAAACTGTAACATTTCTCATCGTTGTTCGAAGCCTTTATGGATGATCTTTATGACAATCTCGTTACAAGTTAAGTTTTGGAGACCTGGTCAAGAGCGGGTAGTTGGTAGATCCTAATTACTGCAGCTATTCTGGAATCAGGTGCTACCGTGACCGTTGTGTGTTGTCAGTGACTTAAGGTTACCATATCTCGTGCTCTAAGATCGGCGCGCCTTTCCACTTGGTGTAACGGTGCCTCACAGTAACAATGACAACGCCGACGACGAAGGAAGATACGGTAGACTACTCTACAATACATTACTTTTTCAAGAATTTTGGACAAGGCAGTCAAGACGAAAATACCCAATATCTCCTACTTTAAACGAACATGTCACGAACTGCAGTCAGCTGTAACCTGTGCAGATGTGATGACGGCCATACTTTTGCTGGCAGGGACTCGACCTGCCATCTGACTGCGGCAGTTGGTACTGCGGCCGGCAACTCCTGCCCTCTCCGGTACACTACGTGCAGCCAGCCAAGTGTCTTTTCCGCCATTACACCTCGTGCCGTCTTCTCCAGACCTGGTCCCGCAACGTACCAAATTCGGAAGATTAACTTATCATAAGACCAATTAAAGGATATTTATTGTTAGAACTGTTTCCCAAATCAATTACACATCAAAATGTGCTTCAGATTCAAATAGAGCAACTCTACAGTTATGCACAAGCAACAAACAAATAAAACTCATTGAACCTAAGGATGAGTTCTTTCATTTGTGGGATTTGAAGATAATGACTATCGACTGGATGGGCGGGACCGCCTCCGACTCCTCAAACTCCTCTCTGGCCGGACATGGGGGTTGCCCGCCTCTACCATCCTCCACACCTACAAGTCCTTAATCCGTCCCATCGTCTGTTATGCCAGTCCTGCCTGGATATCGCCCCCCCCCCCCTCCAAATTCTATAAGTCCCTCCAGATCCTTGAGCGTCACGCACTGCGCCTCGCCTTCTGTATACGCCTCCCGTCCCCCACGAGGATCCTCTATGACCTCATTCCTTTCCCCCATCTGCTCCTGTTCCTCGAACATATCCGCATCCTCTAAACCTCCCGCCACCTTGATCCCCCTCACCCCTGGTTGCTCCTCTCCTCTCCCATCCCCGCCCCCTGCCACGTCTTCACTGTTGTGTCCCCCCAACCCTCCATCTCTACACCCTTCATCTCCTTTCCCAATGTGGCTCCCATCAACTACCACTCCTGGATGATGTCCTCTCTCCCTCCATTTATCCCTCCTATCAACTCTGATTCTCACTCCCCCTCCTTTCCTCTGTCCTTTTCCCGGGCTCCCTCTCCCCCCCTTACATCCTCTTTCGTCCCCACCACCCTTCTCTCTGCCCCCTTCTTCTCTCCCCCGAGTCCTTTTGCATTTCCCTCCTCTGCCTCCTCTCATTCCCTCTCACGTCTGTCCTGCCCCTCCCCTCCTTTATTAGTCCTCTCCCTCCTTGGTTCCCCCCCTTTTCGTTTTTTTTCCCTTCCTCCCTCCTTGTTCTTCCCCCTCCTCCAGGTCCCCCCACCCCGCATATGCCTTTGGCTCGGGAGTGTCATCTTTGTGCCGCCCTTTTCGTGCAGTGTTTTACAGTGAGTGTTCCGTGTTGTGTGTTTTTTGGGAAGTGTTGCGAACGGCCATCATACTGTCGCTGGGTGTACCTAAAACCGTACGCCGCCAATAACTCGTTTTCGGCCAATCACGAACCGTAGACGGCGAGAAGAGACGGGGCTGAAAGGATCGCCACACTATCTGAGGCAGCGTCTTGGGCTGCCATCTGTTGGCAACACCGAACAACACTACAGTATTGAAGCGCTACATATTTTACATCGATTCGACAAGTTTAACACGAAAACATTGGAATTAACATACATTTTTGCAGGTATATCACTTGCTTGTTTGTAGTTTGCTAACAAAATAGCAATAAGCGCCCACGTATTTTTATTATCTGTGAACAATATACTTCATACCCACAAAGTTACTTGGTAAGGCGTGCCTTAGATAAGGTAACTTGCGCGTGTGCGTTTCACATTCGAGGGTTGGATTCCCTCTCTTCTTCATCGAAGAGTTTCACTGCCTGGGCTACTCTCAGGGTGCGCCTTCGACGTGGAAGATCCCTGCCGTGTCGTCTGCTTACCGCCACCGCCGCTTGGTCGCCGCCTTCCGGTCCTTGCAGCCGCCACAGCCGTCGCCGCCTGGTCGCCGCCTGCCGGTGCTCGCCGCCGCCGCCGCCGCCGCCGCCGCCGCCGCCTGCCGGGGCTCGCCGCCGCCGCCGCCGCCGCCGCCGTCCGGTGCCGCCGTCCTGACCCTGGTCTACGGCCGTCTTCGTCTTCATCCGTCTTCGTCTTTGTCTGTCCCCAGTTTCTGTCCTCTCCTCTTCGTTCTGTTCGTTCTTGTTTCTCTCTCCCGTCATGTCCACCCCCACCACCACTGTCACTACTACCACCACCGCCATTGTCTATACCTCCCCTTCTGCCGCCTCCACCACTATAACTTGGTGTGCCCAGTCCCACCCCCCTCCTTCCATTCCACCTCTCCTCACTCTCCCTTCACCCTCTATCTTTGTCGCCCCCTCTCTCGCTTCTTCCTCCCGCTCCTCTCGTTCTGATCCCTTCCCCCCACTCCCCCAGCCTGTCACTGCAGCTCCAGCTCGGGTGATGGCCCGTCGGGCCACTGCCCACGCCCAGCTCTCCCCGTCACCTTCGCCATCACCGCCGCCACTCCCACCGTCATCGTCATCGTCATCGTCGCCGTCGCCTTCACCGTCACCATCTCCGGCGCCGACTCCGGCCCCGGGACCTGCCCCTCCCCGCCACATTCCCGTTGTTCCCATCCCCCACACCTCCTCCACCGCCGTCAAGTGCCCCGGTGGCACCCCTGCTTCCTCTGCTTCCAAAAAGGCTGCGCCTCGTCCTCCTTCCCCCACCCATGATGCCATGGAAGTCTCCCCGCCTGTCCCTGCCCCCTCATCCTCCTCCTCTCCCCCTTCCTCCTACCGCTACCTCCTCTCCCGTCCTGATCCCTCTCTCCTTGAAGCCCGGAACCTCACCCTCTTCCTTCGCCAGCATTGTCCTGGTGCCCCCATCTCCCTCCTCACTCCTCGCCGAGATTCTGTTCTCATCTACTCCCCCAGCCCAACCCTCCATACTGACATCCTCTCCCGTCTCCCCATCACCCGTTTTGGTCCCAACGCCTCCCTTACCCCTGCTCCTTCTCCCTCTCCTACCCGCCAACCCCAACCCCCGCGTCGCCCGCCGACCCTCACCGCCGTGATCACGCGGCTCAGTCCGTCGATCACGGAGGAGGAGGTGTTGGCGGAGCTCCAGGCCCATCCCACGCTGGAGGTGCGGGCGGTCCGCCGCATTTTCAACTCGGCCGGCCCCACCCGCCTTATGCGGGTTTTCTCTGAGGACGCCCCCTCCATTGACTGTCTCCTGAAGGAGGGTGCCCTCCTCTTCCACCAGCGGTACAAGGTCGACCCTTCCCGTTCACCTCCTCAATCCCTGCGCTGCCAGAGGTGTCTGCACTATAATGCGCACCCCACAGCTGAGTGCCGCGAGGCCCCCACCTGCCCGCATTGTCGGCAGGCGCACTTCCTCCGGCAGTGCCCTAACCTCCAATCCCCTCCCTCCTGTAATACCTGCAACCTCCCTCATCCCACCTACTCCCAAAAGTGTAAAGCCCGACCCCCTCCAACCACTCCTGAACTCACCATACCTGTCCGTCCTCTGGACGCCCCCACCCCTCCTGGCAATTCCCTTCGTCCCCCACCCACCGCTGAGGACATCATCAGGTTCCTCACCATCGTTTTCCAGAATGTTCATCCCTTTCAGCGCCCTCACACCCTCCAGCAGATCCCCCTTGCTGCCCGTTCCATCTTCCAACTCAAGATGTACGCCACCTACTCCAACAACCAGGCCCATTTCACCTTCTCCCGTCTTGACACCCTCGTTTAAATCCCAGTCATGGCGCGACAGCAACGTATCCTTTTCAACAACATCCGCTCCCTTCCCGCCAACAAAAACCTGTTCCTGCACACCCTTGCCACCCACCGCGTGGATGCCTTCCTCCTCAATGAAACCTTCCTGCAACCCCACCACACAGTCCACACTTCGCCCTACCTCCTCCACCGCTCCGATAATCCCCACCCGATTGCGCGTGGCGGAGTTGCCATTGGTCACCACCGCCAGATCCCCGTTCGGCTCCAACCTCTCCTTCCCGACCCCACCGAACACCTGATCCTTAGTCTCTTCTTCCCCGGCCTTACCGTTACCTGCGCCACCATCTATGTCCGCCCCAACGCTCCTATTCCCTTCGACTTCCTCTCCCACGTCGATCGTACCTTTTCCTCCTACGTGATCGCCGCCGACCTCAACATCCATAGTCGTTCCGCTGCCCAGTTACGGCGATGGCATCGGTTCCTCTCCACCCTTCAAGGTGACCTCGTCCCCATCCCCCGGCATACCCGTCCTGAATCCAACTCTACTCCTGATGTTATCCTCTCCTCCCCCAACCTCCTTGGCCGCATAACGGTGGATGTCCTGGAGCCTATTGGTAGCGACCATCTCCCTGTCCTCCTCACCGTTTCAGACGGTCGTCGCCCTCGCCCCGACCCTCGTACTGACCCTCCCCCTAAGTATGTCCACGACTATTCCCGAGCCGACTGGAATGCCTACCGGGATACCCTTTCCACCCAGGTCGATAGCCACCCTCTCACCTACCACCACCCTGACGATGTCACCCATGCCGCCTCCTTTCTCCAGCAGACCTTGTCTGAGGCCGTGGAGGCCCACGTTCCTACTGTCGCCATCCACCCCCACCGTCCTACCTTACCCCCACAGGCCGTTCTCCTCCTCCGTGAATCCCGTCGTCTCTACCGTGCCTTCCTCCGCATGCATGACCCGGACACACTACGACGCCACCGGCAACTCCAGCGACACGTTCGTAATTTGCTCGCGGCTAAGAAACGCCGGGACTGGCGACAGACATGCACCCGTTTAAATGCAACCCTACCAATCAATTCGTCCAAGTTCTGGTCGGCCTTCCGTCGCCTTACCGGCACTAAACCCTCCCCCTATTATCCTCTTCTCCATGATGATCACCCTTTCCCTGACTCCCTTAGTAAGGCCAATCACTTTGCCTCCTACCTCTCCGATGTATTTTCCGTCCCCGATGATCCCCAGTTCGATTACTCCCTCTTCCCGGATATCCGCGATCGAACTGACACCTCTTCCCCTCCCCTCGCTCCTGGCTTCCAGTACTTGGACAACATTACACACATGGAACTCAATGCCCCTATCACTACACAGGATCTCATTGCTACCCTCCGCACAAAACGCAACACCGCTCCTGGTCACGATCGTGCCACCTACCGTCACCTTCGTGAAGCTCCTGTCTCTTTCCTCTCCACCCTGGCCAGGCTCTACAATGTAGTCCTGTCCACCGGTTACTACCCCGACCTGTGGAAAACCTCCCGTATCCTCATGTTCCTTAAACCTGGCAAACCGCCGTCCGCCGTCTCCTCCTACCGTCCCATCAGCCTTACCTCGGTCTTCAGCAAGGTCCTAGAATCTATCCTCACCCGCCGCATCCACCAGCATCTCCGCCAGCACCGCCTCCTTCCCGTCACCCAGTGTGGCTTTCGGCCATCCTTCTCTTCCGACGATCTTCTCCTTCACCTCACTCATCTCCTTTCCGAACAGCTTAATTCCCGTCGCTCCGCCATCTTCCTCTCACTTGACCTCGAACGCGCTTATGACCGCGTCTGGCATTCCGGTCTCCTCTTCAAGCTCCAAACCTTTGCCCTTCCCATTAACTACGTCCGTCTGATCGGTTCCTTTCTCTCCCGCCGTCCTTCCTATGTCACCATCCATAACACCGATTCCTACACCTTTTTCCCCTCCGCCGGTGTGCCCCAAGGCTCTGTCCTCTCCCCCCTTCTGTACCTTTTGTACACGGCGGACATGCCGCCGCCGTCGCCCCCCGTCCACCTCCTCCAGTTTGCCGATGACACCGCCTTCCTCGCCCTTGCCCCCACCCTGCAACGCTCCCAACGCCTTCTCCAATCCCATCTTGACCGGTTCACCGCTTGGTGCAACCAGTGGTTGCTCAAGGTCAATCCCTCCAAAACCCAGGCGATCATTGTAGGCAAAACCACCCCTTCCTTCCGCCTCCTTGATTTCTATCTCACCGTCTATGGCCGTCCTATCGCCCTCACTCCCACCCTTAAGTACCTTGGCGTCACCCTCGACCGTCGCCTCTCCTGGACTCCCCATCTCCAGACAATCCAAGCCAAGGCACGTTCCCGACTCCGTCTCCTCAAGCTCCTTTCCGGCCGCACGTGGGGTCTGGACCCCTCCACAATCCTCCACACCTATAAATCCCTCATCCGCCCTATCCTTTGTTACGCCGATCCAGCCTGGATCTCCGCCCCCCCTACCTTCTTTAAATCCCTCCAAATCCTTGAACGCCATGCTCTCCGCCTTGCCTATCGCATCCGTCTCCCCTCCCCCACGCGGATCCTTTATGGTCTCATCCCCTTCCCCCACCTCCTCCTTTTCCTTGAAAGGATACGTATCCTGTACACCTCACGTAAACTTGATCCTCCTCACCCGCTCATTTCCCCGATCCTCTCCCACCCCCGCCCGCTGCCGCGCCTGTATTCCCACGTCCCACCCGGTCTCCATCTCTCCACCCTCCATACCCTCTCCCAAGGTGGCTTCCGCCAGCTCCCTCTCCCTGATGATGTCCTCGTCCCCTCCATCTACCCCTCCTATCAACTTTGACCCTGCCCCGCCCCCCACTTCCCGTGTCCTTTCCTTTCGGCACCCTCCCTCCCTTCTCTTCTCTTCCCTTCTTTTTCCGTCTCCCTGTCCCCTCCCTTCCCCCTCTTCCCCCGGGCTTCCTCTCCCCCTTCCTCCCTCCCCCCTATCTCCCCTGCCCGTGGCATCTCTGCTCTCCCCTCTCGCTCTCCCACTCCCCTTCCTCCTCCTCCTCTCTTGGCAGGTCCCCGGACTCGCACACGTATAGTGAACATTCGCGCGCCGGAGATCGTCGCCTTTTGTGTCTCGTGTGTGTGACGTCAATATAGTGTTTTTGGTGTCCGCCGTCCCACTCCTACGTTCACTTGTGCCGTCGGACTCATCAGTGTTTTGTGCGCCGTGCCGACGTGTTTTCAGTGTTGTTATCGTCACATGTGAACGACTCCGTGTTTTTTGTGTCTCTGTGACCTCTCTCTTTTGCCCGTCACTTTGTTCATTGTCATTCACCATGTTTTATACTCTTGTAAAACGCTATGGCTGAAGAGCGGCGTAGTGTGCCGCTGCCAGCCTACCTGAGTTGTACAGGTTTTAAAATAACAATAAAGTAAAAAAAAAAAAAAAAAAACGTGTGTGTTTAACGGAAGTCCTTGTCGAATTTTTGGACGGCTCTGATGATCATATCGGAGCCAGTTGGTTTAATTCAATCGTTAGCGTCATGGAGGTCCCCGTGCATCAAAAGCAACGCACGGGGTGACATTAGTTACAGCAGTGGAATTGCCGTACACATAACTTTTCGGTTGTTCTCTCCATTTATTATTATTATTATTCGTTACAGTCAACTTTGGACTACGCTAAGCATCAGTCATTTCTTGTGCTTTTTCTTGCGTTCTTCCCAGTATTTCTTCATTTTTTCTGAGTGGGCTTCTTTACGTTCTTGCGACCAGGTTGTTCCCGTCTTTTTTGATTGCGTTCGGTCTTTGAATCCCTGTATTTTGTTGATGGCATTCCTATATTCCATTCTGTTGTAAACTGTCTCTGGTATAATGTTCATTTCTGCAATGTCTTCTTTTACTTCTTTCAGCCAGTTAATTTGTGTCTTTCTGCTTTCCATGTATTCCAGGATTTTCTTTGCCGTTCTTTCTGGTGCCATTCTTTTGACATGCCCATAGAAACTCAGTCTTCTCTTTTTAAAGGATGTTGTCAGTTTTTCAATTTTCTCGTATAACTCTTTATTGGATCGCAATTTATAATCCTGTCCATCCTTTTTAGGTCCTAAGATCTTTCTCAGTATTTTTCTCTCTTTTATTTCCAATTTCTCCAACAGACGTTTTCTGTTCAGTGGGATGCATTCAATCGCATACAAACTTTCTGGTTTTATTACCGCATTGTAGTGCCTGAGCTTGGCATTGATGGAGATCGACTTTTTATTGTATACATTTCAGCATAGCTGGTATGCTGTTTCCATCTTTATTGCTCTTTCCTGTAGTGAAACATTTGGTAACCCTGTCGGTGTAATCCATTCCCCTAGATACTTAAATTTATGAACTCTCTTAATTATTCCATATTTAGTTTGCAATGTCTGTGTTGGGTCTGTTTTGTCCTGTATCATCAGTTCTGTCTTTTCATACGATATTTGTAGACCTGTCTTCTCAGCGATCTCATGCAGCATTTCTATCTGAATCTTTGTTGTTTCGATGTCATCTGCCAATATTGCCATGTCATCAGCAAATGCCAGACATTCAATTTTTGTTTTATTTCTTCCTAACGTTATCCCATTTTTCACTCCAGCTTCTGTCATCTTCTTTCTCCATTCCCTGACCACTTTTTCAAGGACAATGTTAAACAACAGCGGGGAGAGCCCATCCCCTTGTCTAACACCTGTTCCAATTACAAACGGTTGTGACAATCTACCCAAAAACTTCACTTGCGATTTTGTTCCCGTAAGGGTTTCCTGGATTAGACTTTTGCTTTTATCATCAATCCCAAATTCTTCTAATGTGTTAATCAGAGTTGGTCTATCAATAGAATCATATGCTTTTTTGAAGTCTATGAATGTAATTACTAGATTTTTCGATGTGCGTGCGCGAAGTTGTATTATGGAGAGTAGACTGAATATCTGTTCACTGCATGATCTTCCTTTTCTAAACCCAGCCTGATATTCACCCAGTTCTTTCTCTACCTGATTTTCAATCCTGTTTTGTAGTGCCTTGGATAGGATCTTATAGGCCACTGATAACAATGAGATACCTCTGTAGTTATTTGCATTTGTCTTGGCACCCTTCTTATGTAACGGATGAATCAATGCTGTCTTCCATTCCTCCGGAATCTTCTCTGTATTCCAAATCTCTTCAAACAGCGCCTCGAAATTATTTATTAAGTTTTCTCCTGCGTATTTCAGTAGTTCCGCGACTAACGAATCTTTACCAGATGCTTTATTGTTTTTCAATCCTTTCAAGATCTCTTTAATTTCTTCTTTATTAGGTGGTTCAGAGTCTGGTAGCTTATTCTTAGGCTTCTCAAATGTCAAGGTTTCATCAGGTCTTTTGCAGCTTAGCAGCGTTTCAAAGTAGTTCGCTAGGTGTTGGCAATTTTGTTCCACGCTGGTGATCAGATTTCCTTTTTCATCTTTGAAGCAGAGTGTCGGTGGTTTATATCTTGTTATTGTAGTTCTGAATGTTTGAAAGAAATTGCGTGTATTATTCTTAGAAAATTCATCTTGTATTTTCTGTATTTGTTGTGTGTCATATTTCCTTCGTTCACTTTTAATGATTTTCGTCTTTTCACGTCTTTGCGTTTTGAACTGCTCCCAGTCAGTTGGCCTTTTGGTTGAGTTGTATTTCTCCCAAGTTCTGGCTCTTTTCTGTAGTGCTTTCTCACAGACCTCATTCCACCAGGGATGCTTTTTCTTTTTGGTTAGTAAAATTGTTTGTTCTGCTGCGTCTCGTATTGAGGTTGCAATTTCTTCCCATTTGTGACTTTTGATTTTATCTGTCTTTTCCTTGTAGTCGTCTAAGACTTGCTGATTGAGCATTAAGTCCTGTACTCTGTATTTGGCTATTTTTGTTTCGTCACTCTTGTGACTTCTTTCTGGTGTTAATTTCATCTTAATTTTGGTCAGATAATGGTCAGAATCAAAGTTGGCCCCTTTCACCACCTGTACATCTTGAATGTCCCTTGAATTATCATAACTTATTGCCACGTGATCAATCTGGAACTCGCCAAGTAATTTGTTCGGTGATTTCCATGTTGTTTGTTTTTTGGGATTCTTCTGGAATTTAGTTGTCATAATGTTCAATTTGAATTTCTCACAAAACTCTACTAATCTCTGGCCATTCATGTCAGTTTTAGTGTGTGCTGTAAACCTCCCTGTGCTTTTTGATAATTCGTTTCTTCCAATTTGTGCATTAAAGTCTCCTAACAGAATTGTAGTGTGTTGCTCAGGGATCTTCCCTATTGTTTCTTCCAGTTCCTCCCAAAATGTCTGCACTTTCTCTGGATTTTGTTGGTTGTCTTTATTTATTGGTGCATGGGTATTTATAAGTGTGTACTTTTTATTTTTATTTCTGAATGTTATCAATGATATTCTTGGTGATCTAGATTTAAATTCTAGTACCTTAGTAGAAAATGAGTTATGTATCACAAATGCTGTGCCATATACCCGAAGACCTTTTGTATTCTTTACTATCTGTGCTGGTTTCCCTTTATAAATCCTGTACTGGTCTGCCTGTACTGTATCCTCATCTGGGTATCTTGTTTCTTGTATAGCCAGAACTTTTAGTTTGTGTTCATCCATTAGTTTTGTCAGTTCTTTTTGTTTACCTGTTCTCAGCATTGAGTTCACGTTCAGTGTTCCTATGAACGTTTGATGTCTGTTCCTATGTTTAGCGTTAGGGATCCTAGGACCCTCCGACTGGTCTGTTGCGCAATGATGCTGGGCCCCCGGATCCGAATGCCCAGCTTCGGCGGTATTACCACCACGGGGAGGAAACTTTCTCATTGCACCTTCCATTTCTGATACTTGGTTAAAGCTGTTGTTTCCAGAGGTATACACCTCCTTCCACTAAGACTTAGTTCGCTACACTAAGAAGTTCTTCTCTCCATTATTGATATGTCTATTTTTTCGTTCGCCTAGGGCTTCAGACTGTTCATTGCGCTCAGCATTTTTTTTTTTTTTTAGGTTAGCGTCAACGCCATCGCGACTTTCAAAAATTGTGAGCCAGAAGGTCGCGCTTTTTTTGTAATTTATTTATTTATTAACACTGCAAATAACATCTTTACAACAATACATGAACATAAATGTAATTGTGAGTGCAGGCCATATTATACAGAATCGAAATCCCTTAAAGAAAACAGAAATAAAGACAATTGTAAACTGTGACAAATTATTCACAGAGTACTTTTGGTAACAGTCCCAAAGATACGTGTATGAGTTGTGAAATTTAAACGAATTGAAATAAGTGTATCATATAGTAAATTAAAGAAAAAATGTACAACTCTAATGAAAAATGGGAAACAAAATGGATACTTTGGAAATCCAAGCAAGCAGAAGACGGCAGGAGGTGTAATGGCGGAGATTCGAACCCGTCCAGCTGCACGTAGTGTACAGGATTGACGCGAGAGAGCAGCACAGTAGCCGGACCCGCGTAGCACAGACTGCCACCGACAGATGGTAGGCGCGAGCCTCAGAGCTTGAATCTCCGTATTGGGAAAGTATGGCCGCCTGCTAATACATTGACTGCTGCAGAGTGTTTAGCCGTGGCCCGTGTTTATTAAAGAAGTACACTTAGCTCTCTAATGCAGTGCTAAAACTGATCAGTGGCTTCAAACGGAACATGTCGGATATTTTGCAACAAAAAATCTCAACAAATTAAAGCTAAATGAGTCGAAAAGCATTTGTTGTGGTGAGCATAACAGCTTTTTTTGCCTGCTATTCTTTATTAATAGCGAATGCAGATTTCGCAGTTCGTGATCTGGTATCGAGTTTTAACACCTGTTTTCGTAATTAGCGTTAAATTGGTCCTATCCAACAGTCGGGACAAAAGGGAACCAATATTAGGTCGCAAGTGCAGGGTAAAATCAATCGCTTATTTAAAGCTCTATATCAACTTACTTCTTGTTCCTGCTACTCCGTAGTACGAAAACTCGCCCAATGTCTCTTTTGTTATACGAAATAAGGCATTGCATATTACGCATGCCTGCCTCACAAAATATTTTCTGCATATTCTTCATGGCATTAGGAGAATGATTACGAAAGTATCAGAGAATACAATATGTTTAAAATGTGTTCAAATAAAACTAGTCCTATGATTAAAAGTTGGCTGTAGGAAACAGTAACAACTCTACTCTTATTAGTATACTACAGATCTTCGGAAACGTTGCACCACAAATAATACTCTCCCAGTAACGTTAATGTTCACTGAATGTAAGGTTGTACTTGCATCTTGCATAATTTTTTTTTTTTTAACTTTATATTGTGTTGAAGAAAGTACAATTTATTGCTGTGAGCATCCTAAATGTACGTTTAAACAACAATCTACAGTCAGTCAGGTTAAATTTTTACCAGTCATTACGACTTTGTACGGTCCCACTCACTATTTTTGTTTTATCTGCTAGCAGAGGCAATTTTGTCTCTAAGACTTCTATTTTGTTTTTAAATTATTATTAAACCATCTTATTACCTCTTCTGACTTTTCTTTGCTGTTCAAATGGATTGGAAAGCAAGTAACAGAAATGTAAAAGAAGACAAAAGGCCAGAAATGACTCAAATTAACTGAATGGTTACGTCGAGTTCCTGCAATCTTTCCCATTGGGACCAAGATAAACCCAAAACCAAGAAAATGTATAAAAACTCTAGCTGCAGTGTTCAGACATTGAAATTGAAATACTGAGCCTGGAGATGCTCCTGACAGTAGCATGAAATTAGCTGAATTAGGTGTAAACAGCAGTCTCACAGGGAACTTATAAACATCATTTCTGTCACTACCAATAAGGGAACATTGTTCTAGGCTTGCTGATAGAATTCTTCACTAAATTTACATTTATCTTTGAGTATGGCTTTCACATAAATATGTCATTACACTGTATGAAGGTAAATCATACGCAGGAAATGTCACTGTAGCAGATACGTAATGCAAGTATATCTTGTTTAAAATAAGTTGCAATTGCAGGATCAAGAAAGGGGAAAAGAAATAGGTTTTGGCTTCAAAGCTAAGGTGGAGTCTTGTACTGTAAAGACAGTGTATTAACAGAAAAGCTGAATCTCGCCCAATACCTGTTAACAGAAAGGGGCGTGGTCCATAATAGCAGTGAACATCTACGCTAAATATCTGAAAATGTTTGACGGAATGTATTTAATATGTGGTATTACTTAGTGTTGTTCTACTTTGAAGACAATGTGTGCACTATTATTTGTAACACGTGTTATCAAAAATATCCTTAACGAATGTGTTATTTTTACATTTACAACCCCTGAGCCTAAAAACTGTTAATAACAGGTCTATATAAATATCTTTAAATTTCAAAGTAAACCTGTGTTACTGAAATAGAACAATTTATTTAGGCTTCTTATTAACCACCGATTTACTTTTGGAATGGCTTAAAATTACCCAGAGTATTTTATGTAGGTAAAATAATGTGTTGTCCAAGACTGACATAAACTTAGCCGGAATAGCAGAGCAACTTTTATAAATATTAAAATATAACAGCAAACAGTCAATTTGTCTATATTTTTACTATAAAAAATGATCAGTAACTGTAACTACAACATGTGTTGCAACAAGTAACATCTTTTGTGGGCAGTATTTTCAAAAAATGGTCTAAAGTGGGCAAAGTTCCCCCAGTTGACTGCATTTCCATTCACATATTCCCGGTCTTCAACACAAAATGCTAAATTTTGATAATAAATAAAAATAGCAGTTACAATACAAAATATGCACGACATTTACTTGTAATGACATTTACTTTTTACCGTGATTGGAAACAAGTATTCTTCAAAAAGTATTCTTCAGCAGATTTTGCATATGAGCTATTTCATTCTGAGCTAGAAAAGAGTATAGAGTACAAGCTAATGTTCTTACTGAGTGAATGTATACTTTTTTCCTCTCTACAATATTATATAAAATATAGGTACATTGTATGTATAAAAACCTATTAAAATCCAGAGAAAAAAATAAACGACATAAATGAAGCACAAGGAAGAAACAAAGTTGGTGGCAAAGCACAGAAGTCAAATATGTACACAGGTTGGAAGGGTGAAGTTTTTATTTATATATGCATCAATCTGAAACCTGGAGAGCGACATAGTTTACTTGCAAATAATATACGAATTAATAACGAAATAAACAGGAGAGCGAAAATAACATGGCCTACTTGGCAGTGTTTCCATCACTAAGCGAATATACTGAGCCTCCGATGTGTGTGAAAAAGTAGACAATTCCCAACATTCTCCACTGAAAAGAACAACCTGCATCCGAAAATCTTTATCAATAATTTCAAAAGAATGTTTCCACGTAGTTGGTCTGAACACGACCGACTTCAGTTTATAGTATCGAATATTACCGGAGAAGCCGCATTATGGGCCGCCGAAGTAAGTGAAAGATGCCATACTTGCGCTGAGTTTCAACAACTTTTTTTGGCTAAATACTGGTCGTCGAGTAAACAAGAGAAATTAAGAAAAGAGGTTTACCAACCCGAGTATTTTAACAGTAAAAGGAGTACTTTAAGGCAATATTTTGAAAATTACATAAAGAAGACACGTTATTGGATTGATCCGATTTCTCACAAGGAAGTAATCAGAATTTTGAAGGGAAGGTTGCCCATAAATATACGTGAAAAGTTAATAAATGTTCCCGACCACGATGTAGAACAATTCCTGCCGCTGATTGACTCTATAGATATGATTATGGAAGACGCAAGACAAATGAGTAGTAATCAAATGTCGACTTGTAGGGACGCAGCATACTCACGCCTTATAAAATTCACATCAGTCTTTCCATTGTGTGACAGCCTAGTCCGCTATAGCTCTGACGTCATAAATATTGCGCAGTACTTTAAAATGAAGTAAATAACCTGAAACGTTTCTAGCATGTAAGGAGTAATACAAAATGAATATGTGTTGGATATCAATTCAATAACTTTAACCATTTTCGAAATTAGCACGTTTTTCTGTAAAAATCATTGGCGCAACAGAAAAGAGCTAGAAACCTAAAAATTTATATTTAGATTCCTTTTGCATAATAATTTAGTAGAAACAATATTCTGGATCTCACAAATTAAAATTTTAGTTGAAATTCATGATTTTCTGGTTTTTGTCTTAGAAATTAAGGAAGCAATGTAGATTAAGTAGGCGAATAAATAAAGCTAGGATGTTTAAATTTAAGTAGAAGAGAGATCCGCTATAATCATGAAAATGTGAGAAGTTTCAACAGAATAACTATAAAACTATAGCTACAGCGTATATCCAAAAAGCAATTTCAGAGCTCGTCTACTGCGTGTAGTGTAATTAAATTAATTCTCTCGCCCAAAATATTTGACTTCGCCACGTCAGACTTTTATTATGATTACTTACTTGTGTGCTGATTGCGCAATTAAATTGAAAGCTTCATCAGCCATCAGCAAAGGAAGCAATGATTTATTCGATAACTTAATGTGGTGCATTACTAGCCCAGCGGCTAGTCGGGAGAGCAGATTTGATCAGGCGTTCCCCTAGCCGTCCGCACCGCGGCTTTATATGTAAGAACGCTGCGCGAGAAGGAAGGCCCCAGTTCTCTCCAGACGCTGATTAGCGCACCACCTGTGCCGGGAGTCGCGTCGCGTCGGTAACGTTGATATAAACAGCCTCGGATGCAGTAATAAGTTACTGGGGATATGCGTAACCATGAAATCGTTTTCGAGTGAAGTGTTAATTTTAGGATGACGTTAATGATCTATCTTTAGTTTGCGTATGTCGTATTTTCACGTGCCGCCGCAGGACAGACATTCTACCATTATTAGCGTGCCGTTTGATGAACATTATCATCAAATTATGACGAGCATTCACTTAAACATTTAATTTGAACAGTTATAGTTGCTTCAGCGCATTAGACTCAGAACTGCTCTTGTAGTTGGATTGTGTGGATCCTTTTTCGTCTGTGACTTTCAGAATATAGTGAACATTTTAGAGAGAATGGCTTTTGATTAGGAATCCCAGACAATCTCCTAATTCCTCAGAGCTATAAGCTGTAGCTATAAATGTATTTCCCAGATGAAGTGGGCACTAGGAATTCTAATTACAGGCTTCACGTTTTGCTAACCCCTGGTTGCCAATATTGTAGTTAGAGAGCCAGTGTTGAGAACGGCAAACAACAGCATTAAATAAATAATAGGAACATTATTCTATTATTCCACCCGCCGCCCCACAGACTCACACTCATAGTAATACGAATAATTACAATAATTATTTAACTTCTGATAATAATAATACTGAAAACCAGGTCAAACCCGCATCACAGGAGCGTGGACAACCTTCGTCCTATGGTTACAATAAAAACAATGATTATAATAAATATAGAAGAGATACTTACTGCACTAGAGGTAATTATGGGGGTAAAGTCAACCCAGTAAATCAGATTAATGCTGTACAACTTAATCGTAAACATCGATATGGCGACACGAATGTGCATAGTAGTGATATTAATAAGAGTAACAGGTACCCAAGTGATGAACCCAATTGTATTCGACCTTGGGAAGATAATTCGAAGCATAATGTACATCGGCAGGATGGAACAAATGCCTCGAGTCCTTATCCAGTTATACCAATGGGTGAAGGAGCCTCCAATGTGCGACGGGGTGAATACCATAGCTCGGATCATACTGTACGGATTGTGGAAGTTCATGAACCCCCACCGATGACTCAACGAGATAGATTGAACTAATACCAGTCACCAAATGCCTTCCTAGGATGACTGGAATGGAGAAGGAAGGCAGGCATCAATTTGAACTGGGAGTATTAAGGTACAATAATGATCAGGATATAAGGAATGAATTAATTGAAGAAAAACCTGAAGTTTCTAATAAATGCGGACAAATTTTCCAGGCAATAATTCCAACAAGTATAAATAATGATGTTGAAATATTAATTGATACTGGAGCGACTATTAGTGTCATGACCCTGGACTGTTTAAAACAGATAAGCCAAGGGGTAAAAATGCCCACTTTTCCTATCACAGGATGTACCGTGTCTGGCGCGTTCAGCGCCAAAATGCAAAGAGTTGTGAAACAGGTACGTGTCGACGTTACAATACGGGGGGCTCAAATAGAAAGTACATTCCTGGTTGTTCCTAAAATGACAGCACCATGTATCTGCGGTTTGGATTTTTTATGTGAGACCAGTGCAATCATTAATTTAGAGAAAGGTTTTGACAGCCACCATGAGAAAGAGCCGAGTAATTCCAAATCAACTGTGTATGAATCTAATGGTAAAATATGTCAGTATTGATGATGAAATTGTGTATGATATCTGCCTTATTGAATGTTCTAAAGAAATGATGGATAAAATGTCATTGCAGGAAAAGGTGTTAGAATCAGAATATTTATATGTTATCCAAAGGGACGAATTGTACTACTTGTTGGAAGCATATCAGTCGACTTTTAGTAAACGTCCGGGTATAATAAAAGACTTTGAATACCATATAAAGACGTACGAGCATAAACCCTTTTGTCGTACTTCCTATTCTATCCCATGGGCAAAGAAAGAAGTAGTCAGAAAGGAAATCAATAAAATGTTAGAATGGGGTATTATTGGATCCCCAGATTCTGAATATTGTAACCCTCTTGTGGCGGTAATTAAACCTAATGGTGACATCAGATTGGTGTTGGATGCCAGAGAGATCAATAAGATCATTATACCTGTACAAACGCGACCGGAGAACCTAGAACAGTTAGTACAAGCGTTTTATGGTGGCCGCTTCTTAACTTCTTTGGATATGCATAGTTCATATTGGCAAACTAGAATATCGAAAGAATCTCGGAATTATACTGCATACGTTTTTCTAGGCCAAACCGTCATGCCATTTGGGTTGAAAATAAGCGGTGGTGTTTTCATATCGGCATTAGATACCGTACTGGGCAGAGACGTTTTGAATGAAGTTACTTTATATGTGGTTTATTTGATAATTGCTTCTGAAACTTGGGGAGGAACATTTGGACTTATTAGGAAGAGGTTTTGCGAAATTTTTGGAATACAGAGTTACTGTAAATTTGAGTAAATCCAAGTTTGCTCATAACCAATTGAAATTTCTTGGCATATAATTACTCCTGAAGGGATAAAACCAAATCCTAAAAAGATGGATGCAATTAACAGACGTGCTTATCCAAACAATAGAACGGAATTAAAGTCGTTTATCGCCTTAGTTTCTTTTTTTCGACGATTTTTACCAAATCAGTTAGGAAGCCAAGACTGCTTGTACAGTTGTTAAGAAAAAATGTCATGTGGGAGTGCAATACTGAATGTACGCAAGCTTTTGATAACATCCGCAATGCTTTGACTAATGCTCCACTGTTACATCATCCGAGACTCGATCAAGAGTTTTATATTGCTGTGGATGCTTCTGAAACAAGATTGGGTGCCACTCTTTTCTAGATGGACAATCCAGAAGATATCAGTACCATCAAAATAATTGGGTTTGCCAGCAGAACACTCTCTAGCTGTGAACGTGCGTATTGTACTACTGAATTGGAAGTACTGGCCGTGTTCTGGTCCCTTAGAAAGTTACGCTATTTTGTATATGGAAAGAAGATCATTGTATTCTGCGACAACAAAGCTTTATCTTTTATTTTAACGGGAAGGATGTTCCATTCACGTTTAACCCGGTGGGTCTTGTTATTGCAAGAATATGATATTACGCTCAAATACATCAGAGGGAAAGACAACATCATAGCCGATGCTCTTTCAAGACTACCGAAAAGAAAGAATGACGACGAGTGTGAAGAACGGACTATTGACTTTAAAGTCATGAATTTATCAAGGCAATATTGTGAGAGGCAGATTTCACAGCTATGTCGAGGTCTCCCACAACTACAAGAAGATGATAAGTTGTGGAAAGCCATTAGACGTGCTGTTGAAAGCAAAACGCTAAGTCACTCTCAAGAACAGTATCAATTAAAATCCGGAATATTGTATTGGAGGAAGGATGAAGATGTTTGGAAAGTTTGTGTTCCAAATAAATATTTAGAATCACTCACTTGAATTGAGATCATTTTGGTGCCGCTAAATGTACAGCCAAAATAGCAAAATACTGCTATCATCCAAATTTGGGACGTCCAGCTACAAATATTCTTGTTGTTGTTGTTGTTGATTTGGTCTTCAGTCCTGAGACTGGTTTGATGCAGCTCTCCGTGCTACTCTATCCTGTGCAAGCTTCTTCATCTACCAGTATCTACTGCAGCCTACATCCTTCTGAATCAGCTTAGTGTGTTCATCTCTTGGTCTCCCTCTACGATTTTTACCCTCCACGCTGCCCTCCAATACTACATTGGTGATCCCTTGATGCCTCAGAACATGTCCTACCAACCGATCCCTTCTTCTGGTCAAGTTGTGCCACAAACTTCTCTTCTCCCCAATCCTATTCAATACTTCCTCATTAGTTATATGATCTACCCATCTAATCTTCAGCATTCTTCTGTAGCACCACATTTCGAGAGCTTCTATTCTCTTCTTGTCCAAAGTATTTATCGTCCATGTTTCACATCCATACATGGCTACACTCCATAAAAATACTTTCAGAAATGACTTCCTGACACTTAAATCTATACTCGATGTTAACAAATTTCTCTTCTTCAGAAACGCTTTTCTTGCCATTGCCAGTCTACATTTTATGTCCTCTCTACTTCGACCATCATCAGTTATTTTGCTCCCCAAATAGCAAAACTCCTTCACTACTTTAAGTGTCTCATTTCCTAATCTAATTCCCTCAGCATCACCCGACTTAATTCGACTACATTCCATTATCCTCGTTTTGCTTTTCTTGATGTTCATCTTATATAATCCTTTCAAGACGCTATCCATTCCATTCAACTGCTCTTCCAAGTCCTTTGCTGTCACTGACAGAATTACAATGTCGTCGGCGAACCTCAAAGTTTTTATTTCTTCTCCATGGATTTTAATACCTACTCCGAATTTTTCTTTTGTTTCCTTTACTGCTTGCTCAATATACAGATTGAATAACATCGGGGAGAGGCTACAACGCTGTCTCACTCCCTTCCCAACCACTGCTTCCCTTTCATGTCCCTCGATTCTTATAACTGCCATCTGGTTTCTGTACAAATTGCAAATGGCCTTTCGCTCCCTGTATTTTACCCCTGCCACCTTTAGAATTTGAAAGAGAGTATTCCAGTCAACATTGTCAAAAGCTTTCTCTAAGTCTACAAACGCTAGAAACGTAGGTTTGCCTTTCCTTAATCTTTCTTCTAAGATAAAGTCGTAAGGTCAGCATTGCCTCACGTGTTCCAGTATTTCTACGGAATCCAAACTGATCTTCCCCGAGATCGGCTTCTACTAGTTTTTCCATTCGTCTGTAAAGAATTCGTGTTAGTATTTTGCAGCTGTGGCTTATTAAACTGATTGTTCGGTAATTTTCACATCTGTCAACACACGCTTTCTTTGGGATTGGAATTATTATATTCTTCTTGAAGTCTGAGGGTATTTCGCCTGTTTCATACATCTTGCTCACCAAATGGTATAGTATTTTCAGGACTGGCTCTCCCAAGGCCGTCAGTAGTTCCAATGGAATGTTGTCTACTCCTGGGGACTTGTTTCGACTCAGGTCTTTCAGTGCTCTGTCAAACTCTTCACGCAGTATCGTATCTCCCATTTCATCTTCATCTACATCCTCTTCCATTTCCATAATGTTGTCCTCAAGTACATCGCCCTTGTATAGACCCTCTATATACTCCTTCCACCTTTCTGCTTTCCCTTCTTTGCTTAGAACTGGGTTTCCATCTGAGCTCTTGATGTTCATACAAGTGGTTCTCTTATCTCCAAAGGTCTCTCTAATTTTCCTGTAGGAAGTATCTATCTTACCCCTACTGAGATAAGCCTCTACATCCTTACATTGCAAAATATGTCAGAAGGCAAAACCCATAAACTATTGTCAGAAGATAGAATTACATCCTATCATGCCACAACAACCTTTAATGTTGGTGTCATGTGATGTCTGTGGGCCATGTCCCATGACATGTGGACGGTTCAAATATATTTTGGCTTTTTATGATCTCTTTTCAAAATATGTGAACTTATATCCACGTTTGATCCACGTTACGCAAATTTATCAACAACTATATAACTGAGCTTGGCAAACCTATAATGATTTTGACAGACAACGCTGCTTATTATACAAGCAAAGTATGGAGAGACACTATGAAAGATCAAGGAATCCAGCACATTTACATCTCAAGATTTTACCCTTGTGGAAATCCGGTTGGGAGAATCTTCCGAAAGTTGAACTGATTTTTACGGACGTACATACCCAAACAACATTATAAATGGATCGATTGGATTTATGAATTTGAGAAAGTGTATAATGACTTACCACACTTATCGACAGGTTATTCACCTAATCAAATAGTATTTGGTGAAAGTATTGTGCCAGAATGGATGAAGAAATTACCTGCGATAGAACAAAAGATTATCAAGAAAAAAAATAAGGTGAAGAAGGTCTACAAAAACCTCAAGCATCAAGCACAATTGAGAAAAACCCGGTTTGATAAAAACGTGAAGAAAGTAGTCACATATGATGTAGGGGAAGAAATTTTATTGAGAAATCACCCAAAAGCATCAGCCAGGAAAAGACTGAATAAGAAATGGCAATATTTATATACAGGTCCATACAAAATAATGAAAATACCTCATGAAGGGAGCTACCTTCTGGCAGATTGTGATACTGATGTAATTAAGGGCTTGTTCCCTCACAAAGACCTGAAGAAGTATTATCAATAATTAGCGAAATATAAATTCAAGAAACACTGAATGATACCAAGACTACACTCAGAGTGGACTAAATAAAAGCACCAGTGGATAAATACATACTTATATTAACTTACAAAGAAAATTAAAGAAAGTACCGAAGATTTCCATGAGATACCTTCTTGGTATCAACAACAGAGACGACGCTGAAAAACGATTTATCCTCTCACCGAACAACGAGGATGGATGGTTTAAAAGTGGAATTAAGAGGAAAAGAAAAGGACCAAATCCTCTCTGGTTAAACATGACCGAGGACGCCAATCGTCTAACCCGGCTGTGATCTCTGCGTTGCACAGTCGGCTGAAGAACTGAGGACTTCATCCAAGAAAAAAAAAATGTGGTGTGAATATGAAGTGATTAGTGCGAAGTGTTTCTAAGACAACCTATAAACAAATGTGGAATTTAGTTAAGAGCATTTTGTCTAGGCCCATTAACTCAACTTAAATATTGTACAATGTATGTACTGACTTGTTGAGTGAATCTGAGAGTGAGTGGATTCGCCGAAACAAATACCCTCTCCTGTCACAGTACACAAAAAATAAGCCTGTTGTGTCTGGAAACCTCTTCAAGACATCACAGTCTGGGGGGCCGTGTAACATTACGAGTCAAGATACTGTAACGGAACTTGAATAGCGTATTCGCCTCTATTGGTTACGGTAGAGAGATCGATCTTTCGGTCCTGTCTGTATATTTATATATAATATTGCACGAATAAAGGCTGGGCGAGTGTAAAGCTATCGTTAAAAACGCACGCCGCGTGATTTGTTACGATTTGGTCGGTCATAATAATAATAACATGCTTTTGAATACAATTAAAATACAACGGCGATACCTGTTTAATGTTATTGGAAATAATTGTAGTAAATTAATGAGTAACGTAGCCGATCCTATAAGAAGAGGCAAAATTGGGCATATTGAGCTGTTTTGCTCTATATCGACGAAGCCGATGATACGGCGTCATTTTTTTGGTTTACTCTTAGAAATAAACAAGTAAAGAAGTTATTTAACTATATATGACCATGCAGCTTTGCTAGAAATGAAATGATAATTAAATAGACACCCTAGCTGCAAGCAGGCGTTGATACACTTCGTTGGGGACATGTTGAAAATGTGTGCCCCGACCAGGACTCGAACCCGGGATCTCCTGCTTACATGACAGACGCTCTATCCATCGGAGCCACCGCGGGCACAGAGGATTGTGCATCTGCAGGGACTTATCCCTTGCACGCTCCCCGTGAGATCCACATTCCCAACATGTCCACACCACTACATTCGTAGTGCGCCTAATAGATGTTTGCCCATCATACTCATTACTCGTGGCAGATTAATCTACCAAGTCCCGTACGAATTCGGGCATAGCGTGCTCTAAGATCGACGCTCCTTTCCACTTGGTGTAACGGTGCCTCACAGTAACAATGACAACGCCGACGAAGAAGGAAGATACGGTAGACTACTCTACAGTACATTACTTTTTGAAGAATTTTGGATAAGGCGGTCAGAAGATAGATTGGGCGGTAGTTGTTGACATCAGACGTAGCTCCTTTTTTTTATGCAGTCGCATATCTCAGTCTATCTGGGAAAATACCCTGCTTCAGAGAGCTGTTACATATGTTGCTAAGAATCCCACTTATTTCTTGGGAACAAGCTTTTATTATCCTGCCGGAAATGCCATCAATTCCATGTGAGCTTTTGTTCCTGAGAAAGTTTATTATCTCCCTAATTTCAGAAGGAGAGGTTGGTTTAATTTCAATTGTATCAAATGGTGTGGGTAAGACCTCTTTTCTCTACAACATTTAAAAAATGAATATTCAAAATGTTTTCGGCTTCCAGCTTGTTGTTTATCCAGTTTCCATTCTCTTTGATGGTGATGCCATCATCCTGTACTCTTGGTTGTCCTGTCTCCCTTGTAATAATATTCCAAATTTTTTTGATTTTGTTATCAGAGGTATTAATCTCAGACATGAAGCACGTGCTTCTGTACTTTTTAATAACCTTTCTTGATGTAGCACAGTAGTTTTTATAATATTAGGCTGTTTCTGGGTCATTACTCTTTCTTGTTGTTAGATACAGTTCCCTTTTGTGGTTACAAGATATTTTTATTCCTTTAGTAAGCCAAGGTTTTTTGCATGGTTTCTTATAATTACATTTAACTACTTCCTTGGGGAAACAGTTTTCAAATCCTCTTACAAGTGTATCATGAAATAAGTTATATTTTAAATTAGCATCAGGTTCCTTGTCCACCTCATCCCAGTCTAACTGCTGAAGATTTTGTCTGAAATTTCTAATTGTTGAGTCATTCATTGAACGCACAACTTTGGAGGGTAGTTTTGGATTACTGAATGGTGCTGTGTCATATACTGTAACTAGCTGAGCATCAAGATCAGAAAGGCCATTCTCAACACGACAATAATTTATGTTTTTAAACATATCTTGGTCTATAGAATTGTTATCTATCAATGTGCTGCTGTCCTTTACTACCCGAGTGGAAAAATTAATGACAGATGTCAAATTGAAAGAACCGAGCAAGACTACCAGGTCATTCTTCCTATTACACTCTTTCAGTGAATCAACATTGAAGTCCCCACAAATAATAATTTACTTTCCCGTACCTGATTGATAGCACGACAAGGCATCCAAGTTTTAAAGGAATAAATGAAAGTTTCCTGAATGGGACCTATATACTGTTACAATTATAAAAGAGCCCTCCTTCAGTTTAAGTTGACAGGCACGTGCTTCTATATGTTGCTCTAGACAAAACTTTTTTGCATCCAAGCTTTCTACACAGTGATAACTTTTGACATATGTGGCCAACCCTCCTCGCACCTGGTTCTCCCTACTGATATGTGCAGCTAGTTTACAACCACTGATATTTACCTTTTCCATATCAGACACAATGTGATGCTCAGACAGGCATTGTATATCTATTACATTATCAGATCGAATGTCGTCTCAACAAACCAGGAGCTCATCTACTTTATTCTTCAATCCCGGGTTATTTTCGTGAAAAATGGTAACATTACTGTTTACTTTACTTTTGTGAGAATCTACTTTTTTCTTTACTCTACCAATATTTTGGTTAAATATGGTAACATCATTATTTATGTTCCTGTTGTGAGAATTTTGTGTGTTTTCGACCTCTTTAGCACCTGCCTGCCAGAACTTCTCATTGGACACTGATATTAGTCTAAAAAAGAGGTACATCCATGAGTACTAGTGTCCCCCCTCAAGGATTTCGCAAACAACCCTGCCAGTTTACCCTTCCCTTTCCTATTGAGGTGTAGGCCATGCCTCGAGAAATCCCCCCTTATCGATAGCCTCGACAGGAACCGATCCGATGTCTGACAGAGTGGCCGCCCTACGCAACTGATCCAACTCCATATTTACCCTCCTGACAGAGCGGTCCCACTGGGGCCGATCGTGCCGAACGAAAGCAGCCACCGGCCCAACATTGGTACGGGTCGTTGCCGAGGCTGTTTTCACCAGATCACACTCGATACTGTAGCTCTGATCCCCATCGACACTGTTTCCCACTCCACCCACTATCATCACACGATCCTGCTTTGTGAATCCCTTGCACAAGGAACCTATATCCTCTACCACCTGGCTAAGACTTACACTTGGCTTGAAAAAGTTTGTGACCTGGTACCTGTCACCTAATTTTTCCTGCAAAATCTGGCCCACACCTCTTCCAAGGCTGCTACCTAGCAACAGAACTTTCCTCTTACTTTCTAATTTTTTTGAAACAGTTAGTTTCCTAGTGAGATTCTGTTGCATCTTAACTACATCTACTTCTACTGGAGCCTCTTCCTTACTTAACTGTGGCAGCAAGGCAAATCTATCGGTTGTGCCAATTGGGAAACTGTCAGACACTCTCCTCATTCTGTAGCCCCTGTTCCCAGCTACCACTCCCCACCGCTGTTTACCCTCCTCCCCCCTTAACCTCTTCAGTTCCCCCCTCGCTCTGTCCAAATCAGCCTGAAAGGCTCTAATTTTCTCCTCCTGTTCAGCTATAATCCTATCTCTTGAGCAAACGCAGCAAAAGAATGGAAGAGTCTCGTTTGCTTCCCCAATTCCCACGCCGCTACAATTTCCCCAATGAAACCACCAATACTCGGTGCGGAATATTAAATTTTCTAATCCACGTTAATGCTTGAAAATTGCACTTACTTTACATAAAAGCACTTGCTTTTCTATTCTGCCAGTTTGCTCTGCAGATGTTCATCAGCCGTATTATTCTTCATGCTGCATCCCTCTCTTCTTGCCTTCAAAAGTACAACTAAAAGCACAGCATTGTCGGTTCATTCAAGACAAAATTCCCAATATCTCCTACTTTAAAGGAACGTGTCACGAACTGCAGTCAGCTGTAACCTGTGCAGATGTGATGACGGCCATACTTTTGCTGGCAGGGACTCGACCTGCCATCTGTCTGCGGCAGTTGGTACTGCGGCCGGCAACTCCTGCCCTCTCGCGCCTCTCCGGTACACTACGTGCAGCCGGCCAAGTGTCTTTTCCGCCATTACACCTCGTGCCATCTTCTCCAGACCTGGTCCCACAACGTACCAAATTCGGAAGATTAACTTATCATAACACCAATTAAAGGATGTTGATTGTTAGAACTGTTTCCCAAATCAATTACACATCAAAATGTGCTTCAGATTCAAATAGAGCAACTCTACAGTTATGCACAAGCAACAAACAAATAAAACTCATTGAACCTAAGGATGAGTTCTTTCATTTGTGGGATTTGAAGATAATGACTATCGACTGGATGGGCGGGACCGCCTCCGACTCCTCAAACTCCTCTCTGGCCGGACATGGGGGTTGCCCACCTCTACCATCCTCCACACTTACAAATCCTTAATCCGTCCCATCCTCTGTTATGCCAGTCCTGCCTGGATATCTGCCCCCCCCCCCCCCAAATTCTATAAGTCCCTCCAGATCCTTGAGCGTCATGCACTCCGCCTCGCCTTCCGTATACGCCTCCCGTCCCCACGAGGATCCTCTATGACATCATTCCTTTCCCCCATCTGCTCCTATTCCTCGAACATATCCGCATCCTCTACACCTCCCGCCGCCTTGATCCCCCTCACCCCCTGGTTGCTCCTCTCCTCTCCCGCCCCCGCCCCCTGCCACGTCTTCACTGTTGTGTCCCCCTACCCTCCATTTCTACACCCTTCATCTCCTTTCCCAAGGTGGCTTCCATCAACTCCCGCTCCCGGATGATGCCCTCTCTCCCTCCATTTATCCCTCCTATCAACTCTGATCCTTCGCCCCCTACTCTGTCCTTTTCCCGGGCTCCCTCTCCCCCACTTCCATCCTCTTTCTTCCCCACCTCCCTTCTCTCTGCCCCCTTCTTCTCTCCCCCGAGTCCTTTTGCATTTCCTTCCTCTGCCTCCTCTCATTCCCTCTCGCGTCTGCCCTGCCCCTCCCCTCCCTTTAATAGTCCCCTCCCTCCTTGGTTTCCCCCCTTTTCGTTTTTTTCCTTCCTCCCTCCTTGTTCTTCCCCCTCCTCCAGGTCCCCCCCCCCATCTGCCTTTGGCTCGGGAGTGTCATCTTTGTGCCGCCCTTTTCGTGCAGTGTTTTACAGTGAGTGTTCCCTGTTGTGTTTTTTTTTGGGAAGTGTTGCGAACGGCCATCATACTGTCGCTGGGTGTGCCTTTTATCTCTTGCGAACAGAAACCAGACTGTCGTCGTGTTTTTTTTTTTATTGCGTATGTACTAAGTTACTTGACTGATTCCTGTGTCTTTTATTAACATTGCCACCCCCTTTTGCTTTCTGTTTTAACTTTGCTCATTTTTCCGCCATTTTATACTTTATGTCACCGTTTTATCGCATGTTTTTCTTGTTTCTTTTCTTCTTCCATTTTTTAAAATAAAAGTCTGTAGAGCAGCGTACTATGCTGCTGCCAGCCCACCCCCTTCGGGAGGAATTGAAAATCAATAAAGGAAAAAAAAATATGCGTGGGGAACGAAATAAATAGGAGAGCGAAAATAACCTGGCCTACTCGGCAGTGTTTCCATCACTAATCGAATATACTGAGCCTCCGATTTGTACGAAAAAGTAAGTTAGGAGGCACTACGATTACCGCTTATGACTTTTAGTATCGAGATATGCCGGTCAACGTTAACTGCGAGAACTGGTCAGGAGCTGAAAGTTGGTCCCACAGCAATGTGGAGATGCGCACTGTCAGCTGCTGTACTAAGACAGGGAGCTGCAGGAATTACGCACAGCTGCACATTCAAACCCAATAAGCTAGATGTTTCGCGCATTCACAAACACATCTGCATTGTGCTACTGAGTGCAGTGTGCCAAGTTTCGACTACATCGTTTGACGCGGTTTCATAGACCACGCCTTTCAAAAATTTGAATCAGAACAATATCGTAATGTATACGAACATTATTGGAGTTGGCCGAATATGTAGAATACACCACCAAACTTGTACCTGGGTGTAAGAAATTCTCGCCACAAACCTTGTACAGACAGGAGCACGTACAGCAGTTTTATTAGTAAAAAAAGCTATAACTAAACATTAGGACACACCAAGCAATTATTTATTACCTCTAAGAGTTTCCTGTCAAAGTTCTAAATTGGAAATGAGGTGAAGAAATACGAGTGATGCTCCCGAGTGCTCTGTTGCTCATCGCCGCCGATAGATGGCACGCCGGCATGCTGCCCTGGTAAACACACCGCAAACGCAGCGCCGCAGAGCGGAGAGCATCTCAACTCACTGTGCTGGCAACACGGCTGCTTCACGGAAAACGAATAAACGAATTTTTAACACTAAACTTTTAGGCGTGAGCCATTACACACTGTGGTTAATATTCAGAAGGCATTGCATGCTGTGCGAATTCTTTGTCCAAGTATGCTGATGTGTTAACACCATTTTAATAGTTGATCGACGTGGATACCTCAGAATTATGTGCCAGCTACACAGTCTATGGTTTCACCACATTCTTTAAGTTTTGTTATATTATCTTTTGTGTTTGTGTAGAAGTTTATTGTTTTCTGACCAGTTACACAACGACTTAATTCCTTTTCATTTTTTACTTCTAATATTTCTTGTGTCCTATCTGTAATTACTATAATGCTATCAGCAGCAAGTAACACAGTTTATCCTGGTGTGACCAACAGTGGGAAGTCATAATGGAAATGAGAAACAGTGTTTGGCCTGACACACTCTGTTGTTGACATATTGGTGATCTGAAAGATGTTTCACAATATAATTAGGGCCACTTGAAATCTGGGATATCTCTGTACTCTGTCTGCTAGGTAAGACCAAATCATTCATTAATCACTAGTGTTTCAATTTTACCTTTAAGTATTTCATGATTAATCGTGTCAAATGCTTCACTGAGGTCTAGGAAAATATCTGTTACTTGTTCTCCTTTACCTAGAGCTACTAAAACTACTTTTGTAAATTTTGCTATAGCTTCTACTGTTCACTCTCCAGACCTCAAGCCAAATTGTTCTTTGCACCCAAGTTACCATTTATTAAAATAACCCATAAGTCTGTTATTCATAATAATTTCTATCGAATAGCCAACTTCAGAAAGTGAATCACATAAAATTTTTAGGATTATGGGTGGATGAGCATCTAAGATGGGAAAAACACGAAGAGATGCTTGACAAAATATTAAGCAAGTACTGTTACATATTAAGAATGCTTAAAGATTGCTGCAATACCGACACAGTGTTACATGCTCATTACTCATAGATGCATAGTCTACTGAAGTATGGTATAGTGTTCTGTGGAAATACCTCTTTTGCAAAGCAGACTTAGAGCACCAAAAGAAAGCTGTAACATTAATAAGTAATACAGCTTACAGAGCATCACGAAGACGTATCTTCAGGGAATTACAAATCATGAGCTTACCATTTATATTTATATTTTGAAGTTTCTGCTTCATTAAAAACCATCAAGTTTCAGCTTTGAATAGTGTGATCCACAATTACCAAACAAGAAACAGCGATGACTCTCATAGGGATGTGCACAGAAAATCAATATATCAGGACAGTGCTGTTTACAAACCTAAAATTCCTTACAGTGCATCGCCAGATAGCATCAAAACATGCCAAACATTCAAAAAATAACCAAAAAATCTACCAATATACAACAGCTTCTACAGCATTAATGAATACCTGAAATTTTGCTCAAATCTGTAGGTCTGCTTCAAACCTCTCGAAACAGAAATTGATTATTATCAAGCATTTCCTAGATAAAACCAAATTTCTTTTATCTATGCATGTACCTAATTATGTACCTGACTTTTGTGCCATAAATTACTATGCCTAGTTAACTAAAGTACCGGTATTTAATAGTTTTTGTGAAATCAACCACATTGTTTAACTAGCTTTTATGTTATCTATATGCACATATAAAATCTTTTAATCGAATCAAGCAGAATAATGTTTTTGTTATAAAGGTGTGTTGATACCAATGATATGCTTTTATACATGATGCAAATATGTAATATTTTATACTGTTCTCTACTTTGACAAGTCCAATATCATGAATGTGATAATAAGGGCAGTAAATAAATAAAAATACTAGAATATTTGCAGTTATTAAAATATTTCGAGAATATCCAAAAGGTTAGTAGCCCGGATTACATCAAGCACCACCAAGACCATACCCACAGGTTCTTATGTAGCACTTCCATTTCCTCATAGCTAATGAGACTACCATGGGTTATAGCTAATGAGACTACCATGGGGATGAGTATTTGGAAAGCAAATATTTAATTCTTCATAGCAGTAAACTTCAGGTGCAATATACATATATCTCATAATTCATGAGTACACGGACAAAAACTTTCACACCGGTTTAATATTGTGTGTGTGTGTGTGTGTGTGTGTGTGTGTGTGTGTGTGTGTGTGTGTGTGTTTGGCCAAGGCTATTATATATGAACATACTTTGTTTCCAAGACCCCTAAAAGCGATTCCTTTCCAACATTGTAAAAATTAAGACTAAGAAAGCAAGCAAAATAAATTTTATGGGAATATTGTAACACAATAACAAAATAGTAACAGAATAAGCAATTTTCACGTACGTTCGCCAAGCTAATTTTGCTTTTTGATTCAATGAATTCTTTTGCCACAACTGACTACTGAAAGTGCATACTGGAGGACTTTGGTGAATACTCATACTTTACCTGTGCAGTGCAGTGTAGTCGTTGTAAATTACACACACAGTCCAAATGATGTTTAAAGAATCAGCTGGACATTTGAGTTGAATTTTGTTAATTATCTCTAGCAGGATAATGGAATCAACAGGAACGGGTACACACTGAATTATTTTCGTTATTAATAATACTTGTACATCACCACAGATGCGCTAAGCGTGTACATTACTCATTTTTTTAACTTGGTGTGTTCCCCAGTAGGCCTGTAAACCGTGATGCGCACATAAATCAAAGGCAGATCCATCTAATAACAATATGCCCAATGCCGAGACCATCCCCCGTCCT
The DNA here is from genome assembly GCF_021461395.2 of Schistocerca americana. Lineage (NCBI taxonomy): Eukaryota > Metazoa > Arthropoda > Insecta > Orthoptera > Acrididae > Schistocerca > Schistocerca americana. Next base: position 205,304,733 of record NC_060129.1, on the reverse strand, counting down.
CATCTGTGAAGTATATTCTCTAATGTCATCATCCTCTTTTTGTTCTCTCTTAAACCACTGTAGCAGCTCACCAGACTTTTATATGTCTGCTTCTTCTAGCAGTTATGTAAAGTTGTACCATGATGCAAATTATTTTCTGACATGCCTATTACACATGTCATTGCACATAAGAAAGTGTTAGTGTTATCAGATAAATTCAAATACTTTAATTACTCCAACTTTCTTCGTGACTGAAGTTAAAAACTGTGTCTTTATATCAGTGCTTTCTTCGTTTGAAATGCAAAATAATGCCTGGATACCACCTTCAAACCCACCTATAACCAAGAATGTGGTCACTAATAATCTGCAAATTTTTACCATGTGTCTAGTCCACACAAATAGTACTGGAAAAAAAATTTCTGAGCAATTCATATTGCAGATCTGTTAACACTGTCATTGTGTCTTCACCAAGAGATTGTCCGTGTCATCATCGTCTTGTTCATAAGTTACAAAACAGTCCAATTCTTTCTAAAAAAGAAAAACGATGACACCAATTTCATCACTGGCATGGTATTGTTTGACACCACTTCCAAATTCTTTTTGATACTGTGGAGGCCCTTCCGAGTAAGAATGTGCAGTCTCTCTCCTTCCTTGAAATGGATGGAATCTCTCACAACATCCAAAATAATTTGGAACATCACATGCTCCGCTATTTTAACTGTAACTAATAAAACTACAGACGTATCACTAAACAAACACTACTGCCTATACTTAGTGTTTCACTGTTTACGTAATTCTGTCAGGACAAAGGCTGGGTGACAGCAAATGGCCTGAAGAGTTAACAAAATGCGTTACTGCTGCAAGGTATGAAGCTTACTGGAGTTCATCGAAGACGACAGAGGCAGTCACTTTAAATCAAGTATACAGATAATGTATCTTTCGTGGAACTAAACTGTATTTCTATTTTTACTTTAAATGTGTAAGAGATCCAGACAGCACCAATGTGTTTGTGTCTGTACAATGAGCCAGGTGAAATCTGCGTATTAAAACTGGCTAAACAACAGTATGTAATGAGACACACACACATCAGACAGGAGTAGCATATTTAATTTCGTCTGTTGTCAGTATGGCTGCCACGGCTGTTACTTTCATAAGAAGAAGACAAAACACGTTAACTCATAAATCGTCAGTTTCATTCCAATGCACAATTTGTGGTACTCACATACTTAGTTTGCCATTTAGTACATAGTCTACAGTATACAGTATATATATTTAGTATGTATATTTAGTACAACAGGTGAGCAAAGCTGAGGTAGTAACAACACCTAATTAGTACAGGGTGGCCAAGCCAAATATGTCCTGAGACTGGGATTTGGTGACAAATTTGATTACATTTGCACAACATGAACAGTAGCAATTTCCGTCATGTACTCTGCAGAGCAGTTCCATTCATTAACAAGGGCAATATATTTTGTGTCATCCCCAAACATTTTCCAGTCTAATTTTATTCTGGCGACCCTGTATCTTCTCAGAATTTTAGGCAACAATACTTCACCAACATTTTACTATGCACTTTTTAGGCACAGAATGAAGTAAAATAATATTGGAAGATTAAGGAAATAGGGAAGAAAAGGATCAAAAAATAGAAATTTATCAGTGAATTTATTGTTCTAGTCGACATGATTTTCCACAGATATTTTAATTATTGGAATACATTCACCAACAAATAATAGAAAAGGGCAGCAGAAAGATGTTTTATGGGCAACTCTCCAAGAACACACAGAAAAAGTCCCAAGAAGGAATTCCTCATTATGGGAGACACGACTGCAAGAGGACGAACTAGGTAATCACATACTGTGGTGCAGAGGGGAAAAACAGAGAAGCAGTTTAAAATGATAATGGAGAGTGACTGATTGAAATTTGTGGCATATTTGATCTAAAAATTATCAACATATTTTATGAACACAAAGACATTCACAGATATACTTTGCAGCACAATACCAAAGAACTTCAGCCTGTAATAGATTCTTGTGCTATTAGACAAATAAGTACTCTCAACATAGTCAATTAAAGTGCTTACAGCTTATTTTTACTAAAAATGAAATTTGCCAGCAGTGGAAAACACCAAGGAAAAATAATAATTGTACTACAAAAATGAACTAAAGTGAGGATCGATATTATTACCGAAGACATATTAGTTGAAAGTATAAGAATATTATTAGCAATAGGCTGGAGAAGATACTGGGCGAATTGTTTGAACAAAATAGAGAAGAAGTGTACGTATACATAAAGACCAATTTTAAAAACGGCAGCTGAGGTTCTGCACATACAGCTAAACTCCAAATATACAGCAGAACATTGGTTGGGAGAAACTGAGATAGCAACGAAAGAAAAAAGAAATGCAATCATTTAGTGGATGGATGATGAATGAGCATAGATAATGCCACTCTACAAAGAAGAAAAGAATGAAGTGGGGAAAACAACAAGCACAGGAAACACCCACCCATTACTCGGGCACCTTTGTGTTCCTTATAAAATACACACGACTCGTCGTAAAGGATTTGCCGCTGCTAAAGTCAACACCTTATCTTTGAACCACAAATAAGACTTGGTATTTCAAAAGAGGTAGACCGTCACAACAAAGGCGAACAGTTCCGAGAGACTTGCTCGGTAAACTCTCAGCATAGGCACAATACAATCGTACCTTAATTCAAAAGTCGGCTTCATTATGCTCTTGCATTTCCACAAATGCAGTTATCACGCATTGCGATCGAGCACTGATACGTACACAACAACACGGCTCAAGCAGGGCACCGAGCAAACCATTTGTCCATTTCCAGCTCTCTCAGCTCACCAGCCAAATCTCGCCCGCCGCACTTCCAGCTCCGCACCACTCCAGCCGACTACCACTTCACGTGTGGCCGAACACCACAAAAGAGATCTTCTGGCACATCCCATCCTGAAATTAGATCACCGCCCCTCGATTGAATTGAATTGAATTGAATTTTATTTGATCCTGTAAGATTACATTGTGTACAGTAAATGTACGTGTAATATAGGACACGTCAAAGTATTAAAATTCTTTATCACTTATTTTTCTACACCTTTAGCTTACATTTTTACATCACTGATAACGAGTAACAACATATACAAATTTAATGGCATAAGTATTCTGCAACACTGTAAAACTCCTTTTCAATGAGATAGTCTTTAAGTTTCTTTGTAAAGTCATTGTGAAGTACACTATCTTGCAGGGTTTTGGGCAGACTTCTTAGTAGTCTGATACCAGAGTACTGGGGTCCTTTTTCTAGCATTGCCAGTCAGTGGGGTATGCTCCGTACTTCATTCTTCTTTCTTGTATTGTGGGTGTGTACACTAGCATTTGTAATCCAGTCCTCACTACCTTTTGTGATATACACTATTGTTTTGTATATATACAACGATGAAAAAGTTAAGATACCTAAATTCTTGAAACAGTTTCTGCACGTTTCAGAGGTCTTTCTTCTTAAAATGGTCCTAATTGCTTTTTTTTTTGTAATGTGAACACTCGTTTTGTCTCTTCTTTGTTTGAGTTTCCCCACACCGTCACTCCATACTGTAAGTATGGTTTGAAAAGTCCATGAGACACTGTACACAGAAGGTTCTTGTCTGAATACTGTGATAGCTGCATCATTAAGAATATGACAGAGCTCAGTTTCTTACAGACATTGTTAATATGTTTTTTCCATTTCAGTTCATTATCCACAAGAATACCTAAGAATCTAGCAGATTCTACTTCTACCAGCCTTGTTCCATCAACCTCTAAATCCATGTCTACAGTCTTTTCCTTGTTTTTAAACACTGCATACATAGTCTTTTTTTTAGATTTATAACCAGTTCATTTTCCAACAGCCATTGAACTGTGACATTTGCAGATATGTATGCTCTTCTCTCAAGCTGTTCCACATTTTGGTCACTATTTAGTATTGTCATGTCATCAGCATACAATATTTTTTTTTCTTCCTCCTCAACACCTATATCATTAACAAATACATTAAATAACAATGGCCCCATTACCGAACCCTGCGGCACTCCATATTTGATGGATTTGGTTTCTGATTGGTACAAGTTTCCTAATGATACATACTGCTTGCGGTTGCACAAGTATCGATGTCACTATCGATAAGTGCACACGTGATACGTATTCCTCTTTTCGATTTTGGCCATCGCTGAAGGGCCTGTACTTGCCCGCAGGACCCGGGTTTATCCGGGGAGAGTTGAGCTCTAATCTGCCTGCAGTCCCGAGGTGCCGCAAGTTCACCGTAACAGGTGTAAGAAGTCCGACGGCCACCGGGAGCCTCTCAAAATGCCACAGCAACCGCGATGTGCTACCGGGGTCTTATAAAGCAGTGGAGCAGATTTGCCGAGTATACAATACAGTGCCAAACTGATTGATCGAATTACGCAGTAGTGACATTGGGCGTAAATAGCATAACTAGCATCCTGACAGCAAGTAAATATACGAACAACTAACAGGACAAAACTACAAAGAGTTGAACTGTTGCATCAAAATCTTACCAAAAACAGTTGCCAACCTTTAACTTTCATAACATAATTTCTGATTACCAAACTTAACAGTCTGTCACCAAGTCTTCAAAACAACAGGTACAAAATTCAAAATTATTATTATAAAACTAGAATACATTCATTTTGATTTATCCCCTTAATCAAACAACCATAATCCTGGATCCTACTGGTCTTTCAATTCAGGTTAGAACATAGTAGATGAACACTGTTTACAGCATTATTTACAGAAATACAGGAAACTATAATTAATACAAAATATGTGATAGATTATGCACCAGCACTAAGAGCAAATTAAGATTGCGAGAGCAAAAGAAGGATGGTCAGTATTCAAAAGACCCTGACGAGAAACGAAAGCCAAAGCCAATCTCCAGTTGATAACACAAAGGGGATTGGCAGAATATTCGGAATACGTTATTAAATGAAGGTAGAAAATATCTGGAGGAAGGAATAATAACTGAAAGAAAAACAAAGATGAGGATCCAAATTTCAGACAGGGAAATACTTGGCAAATTAAGAACTGACAACTTGAAACAGGTGTTATCAACCTGGAGTTTTTGAAGTATGGGAATAAGGTTGTGAAACTATTAACACAGTTAATCAACACAATTTTACATGGAGATGTAATACCCAAAGAAATGGAGTTTGGTTAAATTACTGCCATATTTAAGAAAGGAGTTACAATATGTGTTTGAAATACATAGAAAGAAATTTTTATTACAAGCACATTAATAATAATTTTGAAAATAGATTCTGCAAAAGCAGGACACTGCTAAGGAAAGCACTGCACATGACAGGCATAGAGGATTCTTTAATCAACGATAACATATGCCAAATAAAAACTGGCAATACCCTTTCACAGAAAAGTTTAGAACAAGCAAAGGGCTATTACAAGGCTGCCCCACGCCACCAGTGCAATCCAAAATATTCGTGGGTATTAGTCTCAAAAAATGGTCTCAGAAATGCAAGAGTATGAGGTTACACATTGCAGATCGAATACACATACACCACCTACTATCCGCTGATGGCCAAATTGTCATAGCACAGGACAGGGAGGATGCAAATTACGTATGTAATCAGCTAGTTATAGAGGTATAAATTTGAGTTTGTAGATTAATTATTAAAAAAACAATATTTTACTAGTGAACTATATAATGAGGGGGAAAATCAGATGGTTCGTTTTTGCTACCTGAAGCGACATTCATCATTAAGATGCTCAACTCATCTCTTTGGAGTAGGAATGTGATGAACAGAGCAAACAGGCTCAAACTAAATAGAAGGTATATAGAGGAATATTCGATCCCACTAGCTGGCTTTGAGTAGTGACATAGGAACCAAGTGACAAATGCCATAATTAATATGGCGACAGTAATGCATTTCAAACGAGCTAAGCTACAGATTAGTCTGTCACCTCAACCAGATTTTCTGCTTCCAAATTCATTGGCTTCGCCAGCTCACAAATAAACTGTCAAATTATGTACCAGAGTGTATAGTCTTCTGTGGAACAGAGACTAGACGTTGAAGGCATTGCGAGTATTAACTTTGAAGACGAAATTTTTGACGGGCAGAAAGATCTGTGTTTGTTATTGTTTTCTTCGAAGTGGTAGATGCTGCGTGGAACTTTCGTAGTAACTCTGTAATAGGCTTTGTGGTGTTGTGATTTCTAAGTGACGAAAAGCGGAACACAAAATTGTTGGAGAGAAAACAGGGAACATAATACACATTCGCATTCTGGGAGGCAAACAAGCTGATTGGTTAAAATGATTGTGGTTAGAATATTGTATTTTCCCATAGAATATAGATGTATAGCATTTATTTAATACTGTGACATATGTACTCAAAACTGCACGTGTAGTGTCGTACTCATGAATGTTACAAACGGCAGATTTAGTTTAATAGCTGTGTTGGGGTCTAGGGAAGTGTTCGATTCCAATTTATGGGATCAAGAGTTGCTGTTTAGGTACACAGGTCAAGGGAAGGGGTAGATTCTAACTTGTGGTATCGGGAGCTGCTATTGAGCTATATAGGTCAAGGGAAGTGTTCGATCCCAATTTATGGGATTGGGAGATGCTGTTTAGCTGTATAGGTCAAGGCAAGTATTCGATTCCAATTTGTGGGATCGGGAGCTGCTGTTGAGCTACGTAGGTCTAGGGAAGTGTCAGATCCCCGATGATATTGTGTTTAGTGGAATTTAGGGAGTTTTGTGTTGACGGTTTTTTTCGTCGTTTTGTGTGGTTTTGTATGGGGGTGTGTGTCTAAATTTTTTTATATTTAGTTTGCCCCTACCCAGAAACCCCAAATTTCCGTTGCTTGTCCCATTAGTGTCATTAGGCTTTTTGTGGAATGTGTGTGTGTTTGTTTTTCGACGTATTTTCGTCTTTATAATGTTTACATAATGACATCATAGGCGCCATATTGGATTCGTGGTTTACCGTCGTTTCCGCCATATTTGTGAAGTCATGGGTCAAAGCAGACGGGTGGAATCGGTTGCTTCTGTATTTCGGTAAGTGGAATTTTCACGCATTAACGTAGATTAGAAAATTTAAGATTCCCCGTCGAGTATATCACGTAGCAGAGCCCTGCAGTATTTTAACTTGTACAAGTTCATGACATAACTAGCAGCAGAATGTTGAGGTTAAATTCAGACATAGGCCTACAGTATCGGTGCTTTCACATGTGTACACTTGTTGGAAACATACAGAAAAATGTCACAAGTAGGTGAGCCCCAAGACAGAGTCTCGTTTCAATTTGTGGTGTGCAAATCCTGAAGCACGTTCTTCTAATTTTTTTACTTGTGTTTAGTCCATCATCACAGGAAGCGACAAATTGAAACGAATCAAAATAATAAACGTAAAAAGAAAGCAAACGCAATAACAGCATAATTGATTTCTTAATTTCTCTTTATTTTACAACTGTTTGTATAAGAGGTTACGGCTGTAAACGATCTCAAGTGCAAATAGAGCTTCAACATGTGTGTAAAATGTTGCTATACATTAAGCTTAATGGAAATCAAGTACCAAGGAATGAACGTTACATAAGAGGAGATGTTAAACTTTTATATTAAAAATTAAATTGCTTTCGAGCAGTTCAGTAAGTGGAATGCCACGTATGAGGCGTCACGTGTGTTGCTCCAGTATGTGCACTTTCTGTGTTGTCATTAACAGTAATATTTGTAAAGTTTTGTTGTTTTGCAGATGAACATCTTTTCCGTTTCCAAATATAACTGTAATGGACAGTTACGAATTTTTGTTCACCTTTAATACACACTAGATCTAATGAGATCAGCCGATTATAGTTTCAGTAATTAATTGAATCGTTTTATTCTGGGGCCATTTTAAACCAAAGGAACTAATGGATTTGTGATAGAGATTAGATTAGATTAATACTAGTTCCATGGATCATGAATACGATATTTCGTAATGATGTGGAACGAGTCAAATTTTCCAATACATGACATAATTAGGTTAATTTAACAACATACTTAAGTTAATATAACAACTTTATTTTTTTATGTTTTTTTGTTTTTCTTTATTTTTTATTTTTTTAAATATTTTTTTTTCTTAATTTATATCTAAAAATTCCTCTATGGAGTAGAAGGAGTTGTCATTCAGAAATTCTTTTAATTTCTTCTTAAATACTTGTTGGTTATCTGTCAGACTTTTGATACTATTTGGTAAGTGACCAAAGATTTTAGTGGCAGTATAATTCACCCCTTTCTGTGCCAAAGTTAGATTTAATCTTGAATAGTGAAGATCATCCTTTCTCCTAGTATTGTAGTTATGCACACTGCTATTACTTTTGAATTGGGTTTGATTGTTAATAACAAATTTCATAAGAGAGTATATATACTGAGAAGCTACTGTGAATATCCCTAGATCCTTAAATAAATGTCTGCAGGATGATCTTGGGTGGACTCCAGCTATTATTCTGATTACACGCTTTTGTGCAATAAATACTTTATTCCTCAGTGATGAATTACCCCAAAATATGATGCCATATGAAAGCAATGAGTGAAAATAGGCGTAGTAAGCTAATTTACTAAGATGTTTATCACAAAAATTTGCAATGACCTTAAACCAGCGATGCAGAAAACTCTTTCTGTCATAGTAAAATACTAATGGTACGCAAGGCCAGTGCCGAGAGGAAGATGTTTTTGAAATATGCCCCTAGGAGACAGTTAGCATGGAAAAATTTGTTTTATATCTTCAGTATCTTGCACATCGTATTCATACTATCGTTTGCTGCTGAATCACAACTGCCTGACGTACTATAGGAATACTTATGATTTTATGGTTTAATTAATAGGATGTTAAACATTCTGCACAACCAGTGTGGTGATCATAAATTGACCACTACAAGATAGTTAAGTATTCCAATAAAAGAAGTGAGTGGAATTATCTGGTGTATGCCATGGTGTGAAAACTAGCTTCAGTAACTATTTAAATAAAAATGATTTTTTATTGTACTGTATTTTTCAAATGCTGCAAAAAGTATAAAATAATTCATCCAGTCCCATACAAATAGCCATGAAAATTAGTGATTGTGAAACTTTGATAGCTGTAGAAATGCTTGCAATACTTCAAAAAATGAGAAATGTGGTGTACATTCAGTAGATAATTGATGCATGAATAGTTCACCTCTTTGCTATTAACTTAAGCAAGCAATTGTTCCATAATACATTAGCCTGCAGAAATATGCTAAAGATGTCTGCATTATTAATTTGTCAGAATATGTATATTTCTGCAAATATTTTAGAAACTCATTACAATCTAGTGGTTTTGTTGAATAAGAACTTATACTATCATAGGCTTCAAATAAATTTCCCTTTTCCATTAACAATTTCTTGCACATCACTTGTTCAGCCTGAGCTGTGTAAATAAATATTTTGATTTCGAGTCCTGTTGTCTTCCTGCTCACAAGTTGCTAAATTCACTACCAGAATCAGATTGAAACACCCAAATAATGGTTCTAGCACTTTTTACCTGTCAGAATCTTCTAAGAAAAGTGCATTAAAATCCTCAAAAACTAATGACTGATTCAACTTGTTTGGCAGAAAGCTCAACAGTTCATCTAGATTTCTCCTAAATCACTGATAGTCTGCTAGACCCCTGAGGAGTGTTATAATTAGAAGTGTATGATTCTGTAGTAACACCTGACAAGCACATGCTTTTACATTGTGATCTACACAAAAACCTCTTGCTTCTATATTTTCACTTTTGTGTTAATACTCCTCCTTTTTCCAAGTAAACTGTACACACACATGATGCTAGCCTGTAATCCCTTATATTTAATTTCTCCATCACTGAGAGTACATGGTGTTGAGAGAGGCAAAAAAGACACATTTGAATTTCATACACCTTCCTGACATAAAAGAAGCTCATCTACCTATTCATTCAGCATCTTAATGTTTTAACAAACTAATTTATATTTTCTGGTAACTATTCCCTATTTTATGGTTCTACGCAGTTGTAATTCCTATCAGAGCTGTCTGTCTGTAATCTGATTCTAACCAAAAGATGTCGCCTTACGCATCCTGCCAGATGCTCATCTAGTATCTCTCCCTAGCCACCCTATTCAGATGCAGGCGATAGTCAGCATATCCACATCTGCAAGTTGGAGCGACAGTAACAGCACACGTGTGAGACATTGTTCCAACAGACGGCAGTTCATTCGGCACCCCGGTTACACGGCTGACAGTGCTGTTAACTCACGGCCGGTCGTGGTGCTGCAATACTTCCACACCAGAGTGCACTGTTACTGCTTGTATTTTCTCCAGATCAGCTTCTGTACTCTGCTGTAACTTGACAGTACTATTTAAGTGAAACGCGTCCAAAACTCATTCCAGACTTTGTGTATAAGTTTTGTTATTTGAAGGACTGTAACAGTTGTTGAAATTTTCAGGCAGAATAGATGTACACAAATTTTGTGTACCAAAGGCTGCAGTTGGACTCTTTACTGATGATGAGAAACGGAAAATAAGAGACAAACGAGGGAAGAACAAACAAGCCTGAAACTTCCTGGCAGATTAAAACTGTGTGCCCGACCGAGACTCGAACTCGGGACCTTTGCCTTTCGCGGGCAAGTGCTCTACCATCTGAGCTACCGAAGCACGACTCACGCCCACTACTCACAGCTTTACTTCTGCCAGTATCTCGTCTCCAAGCCTGTTTGGAATTCTATGAGGGTCAGCCAGCATGCGGGTTTTCTTGCCTTCGATCAGCCTGACTGCTTTTCGTACCTGCATTACTGCTGATTAAATATTATGGTCATCACTCCTTAGACCGACTTCATCACATCTCCAATCTAGTCCGTCATGTGCAAGCTTCTTAATCTCCGAATAACTACTGCAACATACGTCCATTTGAACTCACCAACAGTATTCGAGGCTTTGTCTCTCTCTAAAATTTTTACTGCCAGCACATCCCAATTAACCGTTACTTTTTGCCTCACAATGTTTCATGTTAACGTGACTGCACTTATAGGCACGGGGTGCCATAAATTTCTATCCTCCCAGATTATGTACCTGTTTGTCTATCATGATCTTCTCCATTATCATTATCTATCATGATCTTCTCCATTATTGTCATTGGAGAACTTCGTGGGTCAGCAAGTGATAAACTGTTTATGATAGCGTAGAAGTTCCACGGCCATAATACATTGTTTTTATTTTATTACTTGATGTTCCAGTCTTTGTGATTAATTTTGGGATCCGCCACATTATCCATCTGGAATGAGGCATCGCCACTGGTCGCAGTTGGCAAAACTAGTCACAAACGTGAAATTCGTAGAATAAAACGATAGAGTGTACGTGTGGGACGTTGTTCAAAAACAGTTCCTCTTAATTGGTGGTTCGGTCTACCCACCTAATCTTTAGCATTCTTCTGCAGCACGACATTGAAACAGCTTCTATTCTCCTCTTGTCTATGCTGTTTATTGCTCACGATTCAGTTCCATATAAGGCTACAGTCAGACAAATATTTCAGTCATCAGGTTGATTTATTTGTATTAATACAGGTGTACATTGTGTCAGGATTTTAGGGTAACCTGAGGCACTGTGTGTAAAGAAACAGACCACTATTTAGAAAACGGCTGTGTGGAGGTCACTAAGACTTGAACATAAATCCAAATATGTAAATAAAATAACTAAAATGTAGTACCTCCAGTGGTCATGGTCTCCTTTCTGTGCCATATACATCACAATTAACTAGCAATGAGTTATCTAATTGTTCAGCACCCCACATAAAGGTATAAAGTTCACAGTTGAGGACAAAGTAGGCACCATTGTAAACTTACTAGACCTGACCATTACAATAACAAGTAGTAGACATAAAATTGAAATTTATTGGAAGCCTACAACAACATTCCGCCATCCACAACTCCTCTTGTCATCCCACAGCCCCAAAATGGCAGCATTCTGGTATGTTGTCAAGAGGAACAGCAACCCAACTGCAACACTCTGAAGATAAATGTAAACAAGAGATTGAAATAAACACCAGTGTAGCAGAATCCCTGAAAAACACAAATAGTTGCAAAAGAATCACAGCACACAAAACAAACATAAAATAAGACCACCTATACCGTACCATTTGTGGGTAGTATTTCATATCAGATTGCCAATGTTTTGATACATAAAGGCATAAACACGTATTTTGTCACATGTAACGTGATTGGGCAGAAAATTGTACATCCTTGAACCACCGCAGATGTACAAATGTCAAAGAAAACAGACTGAGTCCATCCTAATTGACAACATATACCAAAGCGTTTGTCATCTCTGGTCTTAACAGCAGCGTGCACCATTAGATTTGCAATGCACATGTCCAATCTCTCTCTCTCTCTTTCTTTCTCATACACACATTGTTGTTGTGGTCTTCAGTCCTGAGACTGGTTTGATGCAGCTCCCCATGCTACTCTATCCTGTGCAAGCTTCTTCATCTCGCAGTACCTACTGCAACCTACATCCATCTGAATCTGCTTAGTGTATTCATCTCTTGGTCTCCCTCTACGATTTTTACCCTCCACGCTGCCCTCCAATGCTAAATTTGTGATCCCTCGATGCCTCAGAACATGTCCTACCAACCGATCCCTTCTTCTAGTCAAGTTGTGCCACAAACTTCTCTTCTCCCCAATCCTATTCAATACCTCCTCATTAGTTACGTGATCTACCCACCTTATCTTCAGCATTCTTCTGTGCCACCACATTTCGAAAGCTTCTATTCTCTTCTTGTCCAAACTAGTTATCGTCCATGTCTCACTTCCATACGTGGCTACACTCCATACAAATACTTTCAGAAACGACTTCCTGACACTTAAATCTATATTCGATGTTATCAAATTTCTCTTCTTGAGAAACGCTTTCCTTGCCATTGCCAGTCTACATTTTATATCCTCTCTACTTCGACCATCATCAGTTATTTTACTCCCTAAATAGCAAAACTCCTTTACTACTTTAAGTGTCTCATTTCCTAATGTAGTTCCCTCAGCATCACCCGACTTAATTTGACTACATTCCATTATCCTCGTTTTGCTTTTGTTGATGTTCATCTTATATCCTCCTTTCAAGACACTGTCCATTCCGTTCAACTGCTCTTCCAAGTCCTTTGCTGTCTCTGACAGAATTACAATGTCATCGGCGAACCTCAAAGTTTTTACTTCTTCTCCATGAATTTTAATACCTACTCCGAATTTTTCTTTTGTTTCCTTTACTGCTTGCTCAATATACAGATTGAATAACATCGGGGAGAGGCTACAACCCTGTCTTACTCCCTTCCCAACCACTGCTTCCCTTTCATGTCCCTCGACTCTTATAACTGCCATCTGGTTTCTGTACAAATTGTAAATAGCCTTTCGCTCCCTGTATTTTACCCCTGCCACCTTCAGAATTTGAAAGAGAGTATTCCAGTCAACATTGTCAAAAGCTTTCTCTAAGTCTACAAAAGCTAGAAATGTAGGTTTGCCTTTTCTTAATCTTTCTTCCAAGATAAGTCGTAAGGTCAGTATTGCCTCACGTGTTCCAACATTTCTACGGAATCCAAACTGATCTTCCCCGAGGTCGGCTTCTACCAGTTTTTCCATTCGTCTGTAAAGAATTCGCGTTAGTATTTTGCAGCTGTGACTTATTAAACTGATAGTTTCGGTAATTTTCACATCTGTCAACACCTGCTTTCTTTGGGATTGGAATTATTATATTCTTCTTGAAGTCTGAGGGTATTTCACCTGTCTCATACATCGTGCTCACCAGATGGTAGAGTTTTGTCATGACATACACAACCCTTATCCTCCACTTAATATTTACCATGAATTTTGTAATTTGTGTTTCATTAATCTTTTCTAAATGAACATTTGACTAGCATACTCCCAGTACTCATTAGATCTACTTAAAATGACAATACAGTTTGGATCATTGTCAATATAGTTGGCTATAACATGCAACAGATGGAAACCTAGCAAACCCATTGCTCTGGGACGACCAATATTTCGCTCTTCTTCTGTCACTCCTTTCATCCTCTATCTCTGAATCCCAAACCGAATTGTTATTTATCTATAACTATGCCATTCTTAGCAATATAATTATCACATTTTGTGTTTTCAACAGATCCGGTAGATGCTGCTATGGAATACCTCAGACCAGACATTTCAAGTAACTTCCACAATATGAATTTGAGCCTCACTACCCCAGCAGAAATAATGTCCATCATAAAATCTTTAAAATCAAAAACATCTAGTGCATATGATGAAATATCAGCAAAGTTAATTAAAGAATGTGATTCTGAGCTAAGTAACATATTAAGCTATCTGTCTAACCAGTCGTTTATCAGTGGAATATTTCCTGAATGGTTAAAGTATGCTGAAGTAAAGCCACTGTTTAAGAAGGGAGATAAAGAAATAGCATCAAATTTCCGTCCAATTTCACTTTTGCCAGGATTTTCAACAATTTTAGAAAAAGTAATGTACAGTCGGCTTTATAACCATCTTATCTCAAATAACATACTGTCAAAGTCACAGTTTGGATTTCTAAAGGGTTCTGATATTAAGAAGGCTATCTACACTTACAGTGAAAATGTGCTTAATTCATTAAATAAAAAATTGCAGGCAACTGGTATATTTTGTGATCTGTCGAAGTCGTTTGACTGTGTAAATCACAATATCCTTTTAAGTAAATCAGAATATTACAGTGTAACAGGTAATGCTGCAAAATGGTTCAAATCTTATACCTCAGGCAGGAAACAAAGGGTGTTTTTAGGAAAGAGACATGTATCAAGCTATCAGGCCTCATCCAGCTGGGAACTAATTACATGTGGGGTCCCACAAGGTTCCATTTTGGGGCCCTTACTTTTTCTTGTGTATATCAATGACCTTTCATCAGTAACATTACCAGATGCCAGGTTTGTTTTGTTTGCCGATGATACAAACATTGCAGTAAATAGCAAATCAAGTGTAGTCTTAGAAAGATCAGCCAATAAAATATTTGTGGACATTAATCACTGGTTCCTAGCCAATTCTTTGTCACTAAACTTTGAAAAAACACACTACATGCAGTTCAGAACTTGTAAGGGGTGTCCCAAGAGTATACGTCTAACATATGATGACAAGAAGATAGAAGAAGTGGACAGTGTTAAATTCTTGGGATTACAGCTTGATAATAAATTCAACTGGGAGGAGCACACCACAGAGCTGCTGAAGCGTCTTAACAAATCTCTGTTTGCAATGCGAATTGTGTCAGACATAGGAGATATAAAAATGAAAAAGCTGGCATACTATGCTTACTTTCATTCCATAATGTCATATGGGATTATTTTTTGGGGTAATTCATCAAGCCAAGCTAAAGTTTTCCAGGCACAAAAACGTGCAGTAACAGTTATATGTGGTGTGAACTCAAGAACATCCTGCAGAAGCCTGTTTATGGAACTTGGGATACAAACTACTGCTTCCCACTATATTTATTCCTTAATGAAATTTGCCATATCACTTTTCAAACCAACAGCTCAATTCATATAATCAATACTAGAAATAAGAATAATCTTCACAAGGATTTAAAGTCACTTAGTCTTGTCCAAAAAGATGTGCATTATTCAGGAACACACATTTTCAATAACTTGCCAGCAGCCATAAAAAGCTTAACAACAAACGAAATTCGGTTTAAGAGAAGCCTAAAAGATTTACTGGTGGCCAACTCCTATTCCATTGATGAGTTTCTCAGTAGAACCAACTGATATATATGTGTGTGTGTGTGTGTGTGTGTGTGTGTGTGTGTGTGTGTGTGTGTGTGTGTGTGTAACTTCTGCACAATTTCAGTGCAGTAATCTGTTCATTGTAAATAAGTATTATAGTAGTTGTATTACACGTTTATTACCTTATAAATAAATATAAAAAAAACCTTTTTTATTTTAAATTCAGTGCTGTACTATTTGTAAAATGACTCTTTCATATAGTGTTCATTAAAAAATGACGATCATTCCACTTGGGACCTGTGGAATGGTACATTAGCTTATTTGTTTGAGTTGTAAATATTTGTCATATATTGTTGTTCTTCTGACATATTCCTGGAGGACCTCCTCACTACAGATCAATTGGAATGAAAGTAAATCTAATCTAATTTAATCTAACCATTTAATGAAAAGATCTGTGTTGCAGAAGTTATGTAGTGTTTTTCTTTAAGCAACACATGTACAGAGCGGTGTAGTCTCGGTGTACGCCGTGCCATGTATGTGGTAATATATCAAACATTATAAAATACTATTATTTACTATATTTATTTTTTATAGAATGTTCTAAATAATAGAAATGTAGTTATTTAAGTTGTATATATACATATTTTAACTTTTTGATAGTAGAATTTGTTACCTTACATAAATGGCATCTCAGAAGGATTGGGCAATTATTGCTGCTAAATGTTGAAACCCTTTTACAGTAGCACAGCGTAAGAAAGTCCGTGTACTATCACTACGAAACGTAACAGACTGGATGTGCTCTGTAGACTTAGGAATCATCAGTGGCATGAAAATATGTGATGTATGTAGGAAAAAAGTTAGTGACAAACGCAAAACAGAAGAAGTAGTTTTACCTTGCAGTAGAGAAAATGTAGATGATTCTTTTATTGATCCTCAATCTTCCGTAGACTATTTGAACAAGTCAATAGAACTCATTGGCGAGTCACCACTAAAGAAGAAAAAGTTTGCTGTGCCTACCTAAACAAAGAAAAAACTTGATAAAATAAAGTCTAACTTAGAAAAGAACTTACTACCAGAATCGAGCCCTGAACACTCTGAAGATGAATCAGAGATTATTCAACAGTTAAAAGAAAAGTTTGCTCAAACAACAAAAAGAAGTGAAAACATGATGATTTTGTCTATCTTACCTATGAGTTGGAGCTGTCAGAATGTAGAAGAATAATTTGGACTGACAAACTACATGGCTCGTGCATTAAAACTGTTAGTAAAAGAAAAAGGAATTTTGTCAAATCCTAATCCTAAACCTGGAAGAACTCTAAATGAGAATATTGTTGACTGTGTAAAAGACTACTTCAATTCTGACGACGTTAGTAGAATGATGCCGGAAAAAAGATTGTGTGACCATAAGAAATAAAGATGGAAAGATCCGGGTTCAAAAGAGGATAGTGTTGGCAAATTTGCAAGAAATATACCAATTATTTAAGGAAAAGATCCCTGCAAACAAAATTGGTTTTTCCAAGTTTTGCGAATTAAGACCAAGGAAATGTATCCTGGCTAGAAGAAGTGGCACACATACTGTTTGTGTGTGTACCTTACACCAAAACACGTAGCTAATGATGAATGGTACTAAGGATTTGTGGTGCGTCACTTAGAGGAAACCTTAAAATGTGAACCATGTTTATCCGTGTTGAGAGGGGATGGCAGCCATGTTGCTTATTCTCTCATTCATAGAAAGAGTAGGGGATGGTTGGTTTTACCATCGAATGATGTTGTTGACATCTGTGTGTGTGTGTGTGTGCAGAAAAAGTGTTCAGGTGCTATACTACAGGTAATTCTAAAGTTCCTGTGAAAAATCAGTTTTCCAAATGTGTGTCTGAGGTGCTTAGTGAATTCATATTCAAGCCAGTGTTTAAGGAGTTAGCAGACCACATGAAAAATCAGCATCCCTTGGACAATCATATGATACTGCTGATTAAAGCAATTGCGACACAATACCTCCTGACGCGGCAAAAACATGCAGCCAAGAGAATAAGTGATGCATTGCATGAAAATAAAATCAGGACAACCTATACAAAACTGGTACTCTTTAAAGGTCAGTAGCTGATATTTGTACACAGAGGTCTAGTGTGTGAGGCATCTTGTATAAAGCACTCATTATATTGAGGCAAACTGGGAATGTAACCTTATTGTAATTAATAAATGATGCACATTCTTCCTTTTCCGTTATGTCTATGTTGTTATAACCAACTCCAAAATGTTTGTGATGTCTGTATCTTAAAACTATTAGTACTAGCATATTCAGTGTATCTATGAAAATTTGTTCCTGGTGTGTGATGGAGTCAGACAATTATAATTTTATGTGTGTGTGTGTAATACCTTTCAAATATATCTTCCTCAAACCAACATTTGGAACTACATTATATGTAGAGTGTTTCCAAGTGATTGATACTCCACCATACTGGTATGCAATACTGGTTCTGCAATAGCTTGTGATCTGTGTGCTTCCAAATGGGACATACATTTCTTTTTGAAATATTTAGCCATTGTTTGGCAGAGTATATTGTAGTATGTTCTAGCCAGTGTTGTCAATGAAGTTTCCACGAGTGACAACATATTAATGAAAAATAGAATTGCCTCATTTTTGTCACATTGAAATACATTCCTATCATTGTGTGGTATGTTATGGTTTTTGCTTGTGTGTCATTACAAATTATATTTTTTGGTGATCTAGTCCAACAGTGGTTTATTCTCAAAAAATGAGAGATAGTAGTGTTTGCAGGTGGGCGTTATTGGTTTTTCACTGCTTCATTGGGCACTAAATTTTCTAGCAGTCTCTCCCCTAATCCATTGAAATGTAACCCATGTGTTGTACAGAAACTACAGCCCACAACGTTTATATCTGTAGTATGACATATTTTATAAATGATTGCATATTTTCTTATGTTTGTTTGCTTGACTACTTTCCTGGTTTATGCAAGACCACTGTGATAAATCATATGTATGTGGAATAGTAAATAGTATTACATTTGTATCAGTCAGGAGACTGAGACATTTCTTTCATTCTCAACAAGCAATGATGTGGACTTTGTTACAATTTCATATAATATTTTTTTTACATAGAACTGTGTTATTTTTAAATTCCACAAGCTTGTGAAAAAGGCAGTTAACTGAAAAGTCACATTGTAATAATTTTTCTGTATACCTGTAACAAGCAGCTCAACAAAGTGGATTACAACAGATCAAGAAAAGCTTTTTTGCTGGAATAAAATTCTGAATATAGTACCTAATATTTATGCTTTATTTCATTCCCAGTTCCCATACTTTTTATAAATGAATAAGGAATATATAGCGTATATTTTTATTAGGATAATGATTTCAAAAGCAAATCCTAGTTTCAATGTTAGTAAAACTTTGTCATTGGCAAGCAATGAAGCTTCTGCTTATTGGTTGAGACATTCCACACTTCTCAAACTATGATGTAAAGTTTTGCTCCATGATCTGTCTCAATCCCTTCATCATTTCATATTGTACCACTGTAAATACCTGTCAACTTGACAAGAAAGGCTTGCATTTAAAAGAATGAAAGTTATAAAATAGGGAATGACATAAACAAAGCTCAATGAAGAATGGTTTATGCCTAAGCTACCTAAAAACACTGGGGCATTGTTGCCCTGTTAACAAATCTCTTCCATACCAAAATAAGAAATTGGAACCTAAGGTAAGTAAGCAATAAGTAGAACTCCTTACTAATATTAAAATGAGTCCCATAGCAGATGAAAATTGGAGCACTGTTATACTGCCTTGGCTAACAGACATGTCATTTAAGTGCTGCTGCTGCAGCTGATTTGTTAGTTACTAAAAAAAGTGCCCCAGTCTCATATTAGAGCTGCTGCATATCACTTAAGAGAAGAAATGTGGGTATGTATTGAAGTGTGTATGAACTGTATGGCAAAGAGTTTTGTTTTCTTCCTCAGGGTCAATGTTATCCAAACTGAAAGTACGTGTTTTGTGTATTAACAAACACCTAATTTATATTTCTTGGGATTCTCCGCAGTTATATTCCACTTGACAACGGAATGAAGTTGTGCACAATGTGACAGGTTGTTGGCTAAACATTAACTCACATTGAGTTATTTTATCAGACTTATTTATCTGCTGCTTCATTGTTTAAATAATTAACAACAAAGCCAGATCATTTGGTTACCTCTTCAGATATAGATGGTGGTCAGAACCGAAATCAGTCTGTTACACATTAGTAAATAGCTGCTACAATACATCATTCTGAACTCAAACAACTGAAAAGTTTTGGTTTGTATGTCACAAAAATCGGAAAAGACGTCGTCACTTTTCGTAAAGCTGGCATTGCTTCGTCCAATCAGATGATCGTAAGAATAAGTAAAGAAAGAACCCTAGTTTGTGATACACGTTAATTACTGAATTAACAAAATTGTATCGTTTACATTGAAGACTAGCTATTCGTAATATTACATTAAAAACAATATTTAATCAGAAGAAACGCGGAATTTCGCCTTTACGAGGTTTTATTTTAAACAAAAACTTTGAAACAACCAATCTGATGACGTTACATGCGTATATGGTGCAATTAGCGACTTTAATACATGCAGCGCTACAGCACACTGGCAATGTTTCGGTCAGAGTGTCATGGCAGCGAGCCACGCCCCCATGGCTTCAAAACGTAGTACGGCTGGGATACGTAGCGCCATCTCCCCTTATTCTTACCTCCATGCGTGTAACATTACGAGTCAACACAGATGTAACGGAACTTGAATAGCGTATTTGCCTCTATTGGCTACGGTAGAGAGATCGATCTTTCGGTCCTGTCTGTATATTTATATATAATATTGCACGAATAAAGGCTGGGTGAGTGTAAAGCTATCGTTAAAACCGAACACCGCGGGATTTGTTACGATTTGGTCGGTCATAATAATAATAACATGCTTTTGAATACAATCAAAATATAGCGGCGATACCTGTTTAGTGTTATTGGAAATAATATGTAGTAAATTAATGAGTAAGGTAGCCGATCCTATAAGAAGAGGTAAAATTGGGCATATTGAGCTGTTTTGCTCTATATCGACGAAGCCGGTGATACGGCGTCATTTTTTTGGTTTACTCTTAGAAATAAACAAGTAAAGAAGTGCTAATTGTGCGTAGTGAAAAAATGTAGGGACGAGTTTTAAATAAGTACGGTATGCAATCAGAGTAACAAAAGGACATTTATTTACACGAAATCACGGATAGCGAAGTGTGGTCGTTAAATTGAGTACACCTACAGGGCGGTCAATTCCGGGATAAATTTATACGCATCTCACGAGTGACGCGGTATTCAGACCTTTTTTTTTTTTTTTTTTTTTTTTTTAAATATATCGCGGAGAGCGGGCTCCAGTTTATGAAAAGGACAAAAACGTCAACTTTTACGCGAACTCTTAATAATTGCAGATCGGAAAGAGAAGTGTGTAATTGTCTTACGCCCAACAAACGTTCGTGGAGGCGGTGGCTTAACTAGAAGAGTCAATTACAAAATACTGTATCATTATCATGGACTGTTGGCGTCGAGCAACCAAAACTGTTCCTCAAAGGGTTTCCATGGAACTCGGGAGTTAGGGTTCAGGCACTCGCATATAGTCCGCATCAGAGTGTGAACGAGTGGTGAATGCAAAATAAAACTGTGAACAAAGTTACGTTAAATAAAACAGAAGAAACAAGACAGTTTGGTCGTATCTGTTATTATTCCATAAACTGTAACATTTCTCATCGTTGTTCGAAGCCTTAATGGATGATCTTTCCCAGCTAGCACTCAAGCTTATTTCAAGGTGGATATTGAGTTTACGTTCAGTTGAAAATTCAAGATTGAAAAATCAACCTGTTACACAGCTTATTTCAGGGTGGATATTGAGTTTAGGTTCAGCTGAAAATTCAAGATTGAAAAATCAACCTGTTACACAGTTTACATCAAGCTGAAAAAATTTAGCTTGAATTAAAATAATTTTCCCAAGCTTGAAATAAACTGTAATTTCCCTGGAAGGCTGTACAGCAGATGCGCGTGCAGCATAGCTTCCATAAATGTCCACGGGAAGCGCCACAAGCGTTTATAAGCCTTGCACTGACTCTGCTAGGTTTACGGCCATTTTACCTTTGTGACGCGCGTTAATGATTGTTGAATGTTGTGAAGCTTGTTTTATACTGGAAAATAGTTCGGTAAGTGTGTGGCGTCTCGTGCCTTACTGCTACACCGGGTCTGAAGAGGATATATAGTGTATTACAGGTATGTTGGTGCATTTTTCTCTAGTGGTACGTTAATATTACAAATGTTAAATACTATTACGTAACATAAAGAAATATCATATTCTTTTACGTAGAAAAATTGAGCCTGGATGAAAGTGAAATGGATTACCAGCTAAGAATACATATTACAAGTTGTTCAGCAAAAAGAGATTTTAAACTAGCTCTCTAGTACGTGGCACCAATAAATTAAAACTTGATGTTATTTTACCTTTTTAAAATCTCGCCTTTTCATATATATATCGCCCTATTACATTTGTTTACTTGTAAGTACTCGCGTGTGTCACACCATGATTCATTCATCGTGAAGTGCGAAAAGTTTCTTTGTGAATACAAATAGTAATGACATGGTGAATGGGAAAAAGTACATCAAGAACCAGTCACTACATAGGTGTCAGTCTTTTATATTTACGTAGCTTTGACTGCTCTTCAATTGCGGTAATATGAAATTTCTTCCCGTTAGTATGACACTCTTTCACAAAGTAAACATGCTCAAAAAATTCAAGTCAAAGAAGTCTTAAAGTTGGGGCAACAGTAAAATCAGAGTTGCAGTCTGTTATTATGCTATCAGTCTTGAGAGATTTTATTGAAGCTGTTAATTCTTTCTGTGGTGATGGACACAAAATTTCTTGTGACTCATGCTCGGCAAAAGTTAAGCATATTCATAATAAGCGTAACATTACTTTTCATATTTAGGTTGATCAGTTTCAACTTTTTACATTTGTCATGTTTAGGTGTGGCTAACATTTTCTTTTACCTGTTACAGGATCATTATACCAGCAGAAGTCAGCGAAATTTGATCCTGCTCTGGTCTGCGTGCTGGGACCGGAGGGGCATCAGAATAATTAAATTTTGAAATAAAACAATTTTAAACACTTTAAAAATAAAAATTTTTAAACATAAATGTCTTGATAATTTTTTCACACCATTTCCATTCTGATATTTATTTAATTAATTCGGTTCAATAAATTCAGATTAATAATTAAATAGCTTAAAACAAGCTGTAAATACCAGGCTGTATTCCACGTGTGTAGATACAGCTGGAGCCAAACTTGATGAGTCAAGCTTGAAATATAGCTTGAACTCTGCCAACTTTGATGTTTGTTTCAAGCTTGAATCCAACAAACAGGCCTGAATATTTCAGCTTTGATCAAGCTTATATACTTGAACTTTACATCTGGAAACAAGTTTGAAACCGGCTTACTGTGCTATCTGGGTTATGACAATCTCGTTACGAGTTACGTTTTGGAGACCTGGTCAAGAGGGGGTAGTTGGCAGATCCTAACTACTGCAGCTATTCTGGAATCAGGTGCTACCGTGACCGTTGTGTGTTGTCAGTGACTTAAGGTTACCATATCTCGTGCTCTAAGATCCACGTGCCTTCCTCTTGGTGTAACGGTGCCTCACAGTAACAACGCCGACGACGAAGGAAGATACGGTAGACTACTCTACAGTACATTACTTTTTCAAGAATTTTGGATAAGGCAGTCAGAAGAGAGATTGGGTGGTAGTTGTTGACATCAGACGTAGCCCCCTTTTTTTTATGCAGTCTATCTGGGAAAATACCCTGCTTCAGAGAGCTGTTACATATGTGGCTAAGAATCCCACTTATTTCTTGGGAACAATCTTTTATTATCCTGCTGGAAATGCCATCAATTCCATGTGAGCTTTTATTCCTGAGAAAGTTTATTATCTTCCTAATTTCAGAAGGAGAGGTTGGTTTAATTTCAATTGTATCAAATGGTGTGGGTAAGACCTCTTTTCTCTACAACATTTAAAAAATGAATATTCAAAATGTTTTCGACTTCCAGCTTGTTGTTCATCAAGTTTCCATTCTCTTTGATGGTGCTGCCATCATCCTGTACTCTTGGTTGCCCTGTCTCCCTTGTAATAATATTCCAATTTTTTTTGATTTTGTTATCAGAGGTATTAATCTCAGACATGATGCACATGCTTCTGGACTTTTTAATAACCTTTCTTCATGTAGCACAGTAGTTTTTATAATATTTGGCTGTTTCTGGGTCATTACTCTTTCTTGTTGTTAGATACAGTTCCCTTTTGTGGTTACAAGATATTTTTATTCCTTTAGTAAGCCAAGGTTTTTTGCATGGTTTCTTATAATTACATTTAACTACTTACTTGGGGAAACAGTTTTCAAATCCTCTTACAAGTGTATCATGAAATAAGTTATATTTTAAATTAGCATCGGGTTCCTTGTACACCTCATCCCAGTCTAACTGCTGAAGATTTTGTCTGAAATTTCTAATTGTTGAGTCATTCATTGAACGCACAATTTTGGAGGGTAGTTTTGAATTACTGAATGGAGCTATGTCATATACTGTAGCTAGCTGAGCATCAAGATCAGAAAGGCCATTCTCAACACGACAATAATTTATGTTTTTAAACATATCTTGGTCTAAAAAATTGTTATCTATCAATGTGTTGCTGTCCTTTACTATCCAAGTGGGAATATTAATGACAGATGTCAAATTGAAAGAACCGAGCAAGACTAACAGGTCATTCTTCCTAGAACACTCTTTCTGTGAATCAACATTGAAGTCTCCACAAATAATAATTTACTTTCCCGTACCTGATTGATAGCACGACAAGGCATCCAAGTTTTCCAGGAATAAATGAAAGTTTCCTGAATGTGACCTATATACTGTTACAATTATAAAAGAGCCCTCCTTCAGTTTAAGTTGACAGGCACGTCCTTCTATATGTTGCTCTAGACAAAACTTTTTTGTATCTAAGCTTTCTACACAGTGATAACTTTTGACAAATGTGGCCAATCCTCCTCCCACCTGATTCTCTCTACTCATATGTGTAGCTAGTTTACAACCACTGATATTTACCTCTTCCATATCAGACACAATGTGATGCT
This sequence comes from Schistocerca americana, assembly GCF_021461395.2. Classification (NCBI taxonomy): domain Eukaryota; kingdom Metazoa; phylum Arthropoda; class Insecta; order Orthoptera; family Acrididae; genus Schistocerca; species Schistocerca americana. Next base: position 205,279,833 of record NC_060129.1, on the reverse strand, counting down.
CAGACAGGCATTGTATATCTATTACATTATCAGATCGAATGTCGTCTCAACAAACCAGGAGCTCATCTACTTTATTCTTCAATCCTGGGTTATTTTCGTGAAAAATGGTAACATTACTGTTTACTTTACTTTTGTGAGAATCTACTTTTTTCTTTAATCTACCAATATTTTGGTTAAATATGGTAACATCATTATTTACTTTACTGTTGTGAGAATTTTGTGTGTTTTGGACCTCTTTTGCACCTGCCTGCCAGAACTTCTCATTGGACACTGATATTAGTCTAAAACAGAGGTACCTCCATGAGTACTAGTGTCCCCCCTCATGGATTTCGCAAACAACCCTGCCAGTTTACCCTTCCCTTTCCTATTGAGGTGTCGGCCATGCCTCGAGAAATCCCCCCTTATCGATAGCCTCGACAGTAACCGATCCGATGTCTGACAGAGTGGCAGCCCTATGAAACTGATCCGACTCCATATTTACCCTCCTGACAGAGCGGTTCAACTGGGGCCGATCGTGCCGCACAAAAGCAGGCACCAGCCCAACATTGGTACGGGTCGTTGCTGAGGCTGTTTTCACTTGGTCACACTCGATACTGTAGCTCTGATCCCCATCGACACTGTTTCCCACTCCACCCACTATCATCACACGATCCTGCTTTGTGAATCCCTTGCGTAAGGAACCTACATCCTCTACCACCTGGCTAAGACTTACACTTGGCTTGAAAAAGTTTGTGACCTGGTACCTGTCACCTAATTTTTCCTGAAAAAGCTGGCCCACACCTCTTCCAAGGCTGCTACCTAGCAACAGAACTTTCCTCTTACTTTCTACTTTTTTTGAAACAGTTAGTTTCCTAGTGAGATTCTGTTGCATGCTAACTACATCTACTTCTACTGGAGCCTCTTCCTTACTTAACTGTGGCAGCAAGGCAAATCTATCGGTTGTGCCAATTGGGAAACTGTCAGACACTCTCCTCTTTCTGAAGCCCCTGTTCCCAGCTACCACTTCCCACCGCTGTTTACCCTCCTCCCCCCTTAACCTCTTCAGTTCCCCCCTCGCTCTGTCCAAATCAGCCTGAAGGGCTCTAATTTTCTCCTCCTGTTCAGCTATAATCCTATCTCTTGAGCAAACGCAGCAAAAGAATGGAAGAGTCTCGTTTGCTTCCCCAATTTCCATGCCGCTACAATTTCCCAAATGAAACCACCAATACTCGGTGCGGAATCTTAAATTTTCTAATCCACATTAATGCTTGAAAATTGCACTTACTTTACATAAAAGCAGTTGCTTTTCTATTCTGCCAGTTTGCTCTGCAGATGTTCATCAGCCGTATTATTCTTCATGCTGCATCCCTCTCTTCTTGCCTTCAAAAGTACAACTAAAAGCACAGCATTGTCGGTTCATTCAAGACAAAATTCCCAATATCTCCTACTTTAAATGAACATGTCACGAACTGCAGTCAGCTCTAACCTGTGCAGATGTGATGACGGCCATACTTTTGCTGGCAGGGACTCGACCTGCCATCTGTCTGCGGCAGTTGGTACTGCGGCCGGCAACTCCTGCCCTCTCGCGCCTCTCCGGTACACTACGTGCAGCCGGCCAAGTGTCTTTTCCGCCATTACACCTCGTGCCGTCTTCTCCAGACCTGGTCCCGCAACGTACCAAAGTCGGAAGATTAACTTATCATAAGACCAATTAAAGGATATTGATTGTTAGAACTGTTTCCCAAATCAATTACACATCAAAATGTGCTTCAGATTCAAATAGAGCAACTCTACAGTTATGCACAAGCAACAAACAAATAAAACTCATTGAACCTAAGGATGAGTTCTTTCATTTGTGGGATTTGAAGATAATGACTATCAACTGGATGGGCGGGACCGCCTCCGACTCCTCAAACTCCTCTCTGGCCGGACATGGGGGTTGCCCGCCTCTACCATCCTTCACACCTACAAATCCTTAATCCGTCCCATCGTCTGTTATGCCAGTCCTGCCTGGATAACGCCCCCCCCCCCAAATTCTATAAGTCCCTCCAGATCCTTGAGCGTCATGCACTCCGCCTTGCCTTCCGTATACGCCTCCCGCCCCCCACGAGGATCCTCTATGACATCATTCCTTTCCCCCATCTGCTCCTGTTCCTCGAACATATCCGCATCCTCTAAACCTCCCGCCACCTTGATCCCCCTCACCCCCTGGTTGCTCCTCTCCTCTCCCATCCCCACCCCCTGCCACGTCTTCACTGTTGTGTCCCCCCTACCCTCCATCTCTACACCCTTCATCTCCTTTCCCAACGTGGCTCCCATCAACTACCCCTCCTGGATGATGTCCTCTCTCCCTCCATTTATCCCTCCTATCAACTCTGATCCTCACTCCCCCTCCTTTCCTCTGTCCTTTTCCCGGGCTCCCTCTCCCCCCCTTCCATCGTCTTTCGTCCCCATCTCCCTTCTCTCTGCCCCCTTCTTCTCTCCCCCGAGTCCTTTTGCATTTCCCTCCTCTGCCTCCTCTCATTCCCTCTCGCGTCTGCCCTGCCCCTCCCCCCCTTTATTAGTCCTCTCCCTCCTTGGTTCCCCACCCCTTTTCGTTTTTTTTCCTTCCTCCCTCCTTGTTCTTCCCCCTCCTCCAGGTCCCCCCCTCCCATCTACCTTTGGCTCGGGAGTGTCATCTTTGTGCCGCCCTTTTCGTGCAGTGTTTTACAGTGAGTGTTCCGTGTTGTGTTTTTTTTGGGAAGTGTTGCGAACGGCCATCATACTGTCGCTGGGTGTGCTTTTTATCTCTTGCGAACAGAAACCAGACTGTCGCCGTGTTTCTTTTTTTTTTTTTTAATTGCGTATGTACTATGTTACTTGTCTGATTCCTGTGTCTTTTATTAACATTGCCAACCCCTTTTGGTTTCTGTTTTAACTTTCCGCATTTTACACTTTATGTCACCGTTTTATCGCCTGTTTTTCTTGTTTCTTTTCTTCTTCCATTTTTTAAAATAAAAGTCTGTAGAGCAGCGTACTAAGCTGCTGCCAGCCCACCCCCTTCGGGTGGGAATTGAGAATCAATAAAGGAAAAAAATATATGGGCGGGGAACGAAATAAATAGGAGAGCGAAAATAACCTGGCCTACTCGGTAGTGTTTCCAACACTAGGCGAGTATACTGAGTCTCCGATTTGTGCGAAAAAGTAAGTTGGGAAGCACTACGATTACCGCTTATGACTTTTAGTATCGAGGTATGCTGGTCAACGTTAACTGGCCAGGAGCTGAAGGTTGGTCTCACAGCAATGTGCAAATGCGCACTGTCAGCTGCTGCATTAAGGCAGGGGACTGCGGGAATTACGCACAGCTCCACATCCTAATCCAATAAGCAAGATGTTTCGCGTATTCACAAATAAATCTGCATTGTCCTACCAAGCGCAGCATGCCAAGTTTCGGCTACAACGTTTGACGCGGTTTCATAAACCACGTCGTTCAAAAATTGACGAACATTAAAATATCCTAAACAAACGTTACTGGAGTTGACCGAATATGTAGAATACACTACCAAACTTATGCCTGGGTGTAAGAAATTCTCGCCACAAACCTTGTACAGACAGGGGCACGTACAGCATTTTTATTAGTAAAAAAGCTATAGCTAAACATTAAGACACACCAAGCAATTGTTTATTACCTCTAAGAGTTTCCTGTCAAAGTTCTAAATTGGAAATGAGGTGTAGAAATACGAGTGATGCTCCCGAGTGCACTGTTGCTGATCGTCGCCGATAGATGGCACGCCGGCATGCTGCCCTGGTAAACACACCGCAAACGCAGCGCCGCAGAGCGGAGAGCATCTCAACTCACTGTGCTGGCAACACGGCTGCTTCACGGAAAACGAATAAACGAATTTTTAACACGAAACTTTTAGGCGTGAGCCATTACACACTGTGGTTAATATTCATAAGGCATTCCATGCTGTGCTAATTCTTGGTCCAAGTATGCGGATGTGTTAACACCATTTTAATAGTTGTTCGACATGGATACCTAAGAATTATTTGCCAGCTACACAGTCTATGGTTTCACCATATTCTTTAAGTTTTGTTATATTATCTTTCGTATTTGTGTAGAAGTTTATTGTTATCTGACCAGTTACCCAACGACTCAAGTCCTTTTCGTTTTTTACTTCTAGTATTTCTGGTGTCCTATCTGTAATTACTATAATGCTATCAGCAGCAAGTAACACAGTTTATCCTAGTGTGACCAACAGTGGGAAGTCATAATGGAAATGAGAAACAGTGTTTGGCCTGACACACTCTGTTGTTGACATATTGGTGATCTGAAGGATGTTTCACCATATAATTAGGGCCACTTGAAATCTGGGATATCTCTGTACTCTGTCTGCTAGGTAAGACCAAATCATTCATTAATCACTAGTGTTTCAATTTTACCTTGAAGTATTTCATGATCAATCGTGTCAAATGCTTCACTGAGGTCTAGGAAAATATCTGTTACTTGTTCTCCTTTACCTTGAGCTGCTAAAACTACTTTTGTAAATTTTGCTTTAGCTTCTATTGTTCACTCTCCAGACCTCAAGCCAAATTGTTCTTTGCACCCAAGTTACCATTTATTAGAATAAACCGTAAGTCTGTTTTTCATAATAATTTCTATCATTTTTTTGAAAAGTAAGACAGCAATAAAACTGGTCTGTTGTCACCTGTGTTTTCTGTATCACGTTTTTTATGCATGGGAAGGACTTTTGCTTACGTCAGGCAATCGGCGAGACAACCTGATGAGAACTCATTTATGATGTCTGTTAAGGGTGTTTTTGTGCTTCTAGGGGGAGACCAAGAGATGAATACACTAAGGAGATTCAGAAGGTTGTAGGTTGCAGTAGGTACTGGGAGATGAAGAAGCTTGCACAGGATAGAGTAGCATGGAGAGCTGCATCAAACCAGTCTCAGGACTGAAGACCACAACAACAACAATGCAGTTCCTTAGTAGACACATTGGAAGGTGATCAACATCTGCGGAAACTTTATTCTTAAATGTCTGTACAATCGTACCGACTTCCTCCCCAGTGGCACTGTGTATGGCAAGTAATTATTTGTTGCTGTATGTTGCATTTTTGTTAGCTTCTCTTGCAGTCTGGCTGCTATATAGCTGAAGTTTTATGTTCCTCTGATTTCGCTTTGTGATACAAATTTCTTGGTTTGCTACATTCCAAATTGCTTTCCTTTTATTGGTTGAGTTGTGTAGCGTCTTATCATGTTGGATTCGTTTGGTCCCTGCAGCAGTTTTCTGTATGTCCTTTCATATCTCAGAAAGAACTGTAAGAACGCTGGATCACTCTTATTTTCCTTAATAGATCTGAGATACAGGGTGGCACACATAAAACTGGCCCCTACGCTGGAAGGAATACGAATGGAAAAAATCAACGTACATCATCGCTTTCTTACATTTTTATTATATAGTTTCGTTATTAACTATGTAATTAACAGTATAAGTAACAGATTTAATTTTATTAGTACAATAAACATATTTTAGAAAGGAATTTAAAGTCTGTGTTCAAAACGTTCTCCTCCAACATCCGAGCAAGTTGTGCACATCAAAGTGTGTTAAGGAAAACACTTTTCAGTAGTCTTTGAAGAATGTTCGAAATTTCTTCACATATGTCATTTTTTAATGTGTCAAGTGTTCTGGGACTGTTGCAGTAGGCTCTAGCCTTTAGAAACCACCAGAGGTAGAAGTCACACGGTGACAAGTCGGGAGAGCGGGGTGGCCACAAGCCCTTAATAATGGTCCTCTCTTCTGTAAAATCAGTATGTCTTTCCTTGATGAGTCTTAATGTCTTTTGATCAAGTCCTCGTTCTTCCAAGATGTTACAGAGGGTCTGTCGATCAGCTGAATCGTACGCCTTCTCGAAGTCGACGAACGTACAGGTGATTGGAGAGCTTCGGGTTGCTCCATGTTTCGATAGCATCTTCGAATTAAAAATTTGTTCGACACAAGAACACCCTGGTCGGGAACTGGCTTGATAGTCACCAGGTTTGTTTTCAAGCTGTTTTTGTGGTCTTTGAAGAAGGCACATGGATAGACTTGTGTAGGTGACTTCAAGGAGAGAAATACCTACGTGGTTATTGAAATCTCTTCTGTCACCTTTCTTGTGTAACGGATGGATGAGTGCATATTTCCATTCTTCAGGTACCTTTTCCGTTTTCCAGATATCTATGATGATTTGTGTGAGCTCCTCAAGTGTATTTGGGGCTGTGCTCTTCACTAGTTCTGCAACTGTACCATCTTCTCCAGATGTCCTATTATTCTTGAGTCAGAAGATGTGTCTACTTATTTTTTCTTTAGTAGGTGATAAAGACTCGGGGTTTACTTGTGCGGGAATCTCTTTGGGCCACCTCGATGTGGGCTCCTGGCAACTGACTACCTCTGAGAAATATCGAGCCAATTCTCTACAATTATCTCGGTTGGTCGGTGCGAGTTTGCCGTCTGGTTTTCGGAAACATAAGTTCTGAGGGGTGGATCCTCAAATCCTCCCTGCAAACGTCCTGTAAAAGTCTCGAGTATTGTGACCTCGGAAGTGTTTTTCTATCGAGTCCAACTGGTCCTTCGTGTGCGTCCTCTTTGTTTGTCTGATAATTTTCGGGACTTCCTTTCTGGTCTGAAGATAATGTTGTTGAGTCTCCAGTGACTTCTTAGGGTCATATTTCTGGAAAGCACTCTTTCGTTTTTCCAGTACTTCTTCAGATGCCAAGTCCCACCACAGGTGTTTTGTATTCTTCTTCAACGGTACTGCCTCTTTGGCTCTCTTGATTATCTACTGCCTGGCTTTTCATTTTCCAATTCTTCTTTTATGTTGCTTTCTTTGATCTTTTTGGTGTCGAATTTTTGAAGATAAGTTTTTTTGTGGTGGATTCTTTTCAGAATAAATTACACTTTGATCCGCCCTAGATAGTGGTCAGAGTGAATGTCGGCTCCACTTCGGACTTGCACGTCCTGAATTTCCTTCAGTGAAGGGTGTGTGATGGCCACGTGGTCGATCTGATATTATCTGAAAGACTCTACAGCAGAGCTACATCTCTGGAAATCAAAAGCTCTATATCATGAGAAACAAATAGATAATTCTAATAATAAAATAAAAACAATTTCGAGCATTGTAAAAAAAGAAACAGGAAGAGATACAACAAGCAAAGAAGATGTAAATAAAATCAGATATGAAGGTACCCCTAGTAGATAACCCAAAACTGTGGCTGACATTTTTAATAAACACTTCCTATCAGTAACTCAACAGATTCGTTGAAAGCCCAATGTTTATGAGGCTTTAACTCTTTGTCAAGCAGTATACTGAAACACAATTTCAAAAATTCACCGTAATCCTGTCACTGTAGAAGAAATTCAAAAAATGGTCATGTCTCTAAAAAGTAAGAACTCTGCAGTGGTTGACAATATATCTAGTATTTTATTGAAATATTCTTCTGTGTGGATAAGGGACATTCTCTGTTATATTTTCAATGCTTCCCTTCAGAAAGGTGTTGTTCCCAGTAGACTTAAGTAAGCCATTGTGAAGCCCCTGTACCAAAAGGGCGATAAAGCTGAACTAACTAATTATCGAATTATCTCTTTGCTGACAGACTTCTACAAAATTCTAGAAAAGCTAATACATGTAAGAATTACTGATCATCTCATGAAGAATGGAGTTCTCAGCAAGAGCCAATTTGGCTCTCAAAATGGCGCAGTCTTTGCACTTGTAAATGAAGTCCTAGAAACCCTTAATGGAAAAATACTTGCACTTGGTGTCTTCTGTGATTTGTCCAAAGAGTTTGACCTTGTTGATCACCAGATTCTCTTGCAAAAAGCAAAATTAGTAGGAATAAGTGGTGTTGCAGCCAATTGGCTACAGTAATACCTCCGAGACAGGAAACAAAAAGTTGTCTCGAATAGCTCGGGTGGAGTATGTGACGTTTCCTCACATTCTGAGTGGAGTTCCATTACATGCGGAGTGCCTCAGGGCTCAGCTCTTTTGCCACTATTATTCCTGATTTTTATAAATGATCTACCATCACGTACAAGTCTGCCGTGTAAATTTACATTATTTACTGACGATACCACAATTTTTATGGGCAGTAGAAAATACAGTAATCTTGAGGAACTCATTAATCACATACTCTCAGATGTGGTTAAATGGTTCAAGGTGAATGGTCTCTCATTAAATTCCAGTAAGACCAGCTTTATTCAATTCTGCATAAGAACAGAAAAAGTGAGAGAGATAAGAGTGACATGTGGTAATCAGCCAATAGAAAGAATGGAGACAACGAAATTTCTTGGAGTGCACATTGGCAAGAAAATGAACTGGTCTTCACATATTATAGATCTCTATAAAAGGCTCAGCTCTGCTATGGATTGTCACTACATGTATTGAACCTAAAACTGCAAAGGTGGCATACTATGGCTATTTTCACTCACTCATTGAATATTGTGTTATTTTTTGGGGCAACCAGCCGTTAGCAAGGAAAGTGTTCATTGCACAGAAGCGAGCTTTAAGAATTATATGTGGATTGCGCCCAAGAGACTCGTTTAGAGACAGCTTTAGGAAATTTAAATATACACAACTACATGCAAATATATTTTTTCTCTCATGTGTTTTCTTTGTAAAAATATAGAGATATTTCAACCAAACAGTAATTATCACGATTCATAACAAGAGTAAGTTTAAGAAAGCACTAAAAATATTTCTGCTAGAAAAAGCTTTTTACAGTCTAGATAAATTTTTAACTAAATAAATTGTAAAATTTTACTATTATATAATACAAGTCGACATAATGCCACTAAGAATGTTATTTAACTTGAGCTCTGTATCTGTTTTCTGTAGTACTTTAATGTATTTTCTTTTTACTGTATTGCTGCTCAAAGAATTCACTGTATAAATTTTCATATAATCATGTACTCAAATGTCTGTATATGCTATAAGATTATCATACTGTACTTGTGAAAAACTGACTCGTTCCACGTCCTTGTGAACCCAACACAGTTGGACCTATGGAACACGAAATAAATCAAATCAAATCAAATCCGAGTGTTCGGTTTTCGAGGATGTTTCCTGAGGGAGGTGGATATTATTTTCAGATTCTTCTGTTGGCAATGTTTAATGAGTCTCATGCCATTGTTGTTGACGAATTTATGGGCCAGGAAATTGCCTGCAGTCTTTTGGTATTCCTTTTCTCTGCCAATCTGGGCACTGAAGTCGCCTAGTAATATGTTTGTGTGTTCAGAATGAGATTTTCACTCTGCAGCAGAGTGTGCGCCGATATGAAACTTCCTGGCAGATTAAAACTGTGCTCTGCCAACTGAGCTACCCAAGTTCGACTCACACCCGTCCTCACAGCTTTACTCGCAGGAGAGCTTCTGTAAAGTTTGGAAGGTAGGGGACGAGGTACTGGCAGAAGTAAAGCTGTGAAGAGGGGACATGAGTCGTGCTTGGGTAGCTCATTTGGTAGAGCACTTACCTGCGAAAGGCAAAGGTCCCGTGTTCGAGTCTCGGTCCGGCACGTAGTTTTAATCTGGCAGGAAGTTTCATCTTTGTGTCTTCTTTGGGGACTATTCCTATAATCTTCTCCAATTTACACTAAAACTGCTTTACCTTCTGCAGATCTCTCTTATTTTCAATGTTCGTGGTTTCATGTACATTAATTAGTGTATATTTTTTGTTTGCACCCTGTATGCACATTGTCATTAGTCTATTACTTGTGGGGGTGACTTCTTTAATCGAATCAACTATGCTCTTGTGAGTTACTTCGTTACTATTTGCACGTGAAATGGATGAATTTTAACTTGTAAATTCTTCCAATCTCGTCCCTGCACATTATAGATGAGATTAATTTAGGGACTACAAAGAATTATGGCTGTTGCTGCGTGATATGTTAGTATCCTATGTGCTGACCCAAGCACCTAAGGGAAATAGTCTTCTGCCATAATCTGTAGTGTCTGTTGTCAACCAGGAACTGTATGCAATAACTGACATTCAAACCCGTTGTTTGCTTGTCCCAGTGTGGGCTTGCACGAAATAAGCGCTACACTGTTTCATAAGTGTAATGTATGTTCTCCAACGTAAACTACTCCTAACCGCCCCTCCCCCCCCCTTTTAACTCCTCAACAGAACTGCTCACTGAATAACATACAAAAACAGTTTGTATTGATCTAGCAAGAACAGAGTAATACGGTATTTGTTTCACACATACTGTTTGAATTCTGAACTTAGGTTTCAACTATGCTGTGGTTCCACTTTCTCAGAGTTCAAATTATTCTCTGAGGGTACGCTTTTTGGTTTTACCTTTGGGTGACATTTCTCACTCTGAAGTCTGTTTCTTCATAGGATATTCACCTAAATACTGAGTAAAGAATTCAGTGCTACGCTGTGGAAGCACACAGCACAGCTGAGACCAATTCAGCAGGTGCTTAGTAATGTGTCTTGCAAATTTGTAGCAAAATTTAACACCAGCCTAGATACTAATCAAACATTCACTCCAAAAAGTATTAAAATGCTTCTGTACACTCGCATTGCTTTTAAATGTATTGTAATTTTTTATTGTTTGTTGTAATATGTTAGCCATTGCCTCTGTGTCTTCTGTCATTGGATATTCCACAACTTAAACATTAAATTAGTTTCATGGACCAAGTGCTGATGACAGGGTGTGAGGGGGAATTAGGTGGTATTATTTTAAATTACTACAGTATATATATACAAAAACAAAGATGATGTGACTTACCAAACGAAAGCGCTGGCAGGTTGATAGACACACAAACAAACACAAACACACACACAAAATTCAAGCTTTCGCAATCAACCGTTGCTTCATCAGGAAAGAGGGAAGGAGAGGGAAAGACGAAAGGATGTGGGTTTTAAGGGAGAGGGTAAGGAGTCATTCCAATCCCAGGAGCGGAAAGACTTACCTTATGGGGAAAAAAGGACAGGTATACACAAAAAAGGACAGGTATACACTCACGCGCACACACACACACACACACACATATGCAGAGATCTCTGTCCAAACTCTTTGCCTTTACAAATGCCTGCTTGTGTCTGTGTATGTGCGGATGGATATGTGTATGTGGGCGAGTGTATGTATATATTTGTTTTTATGGACATAAGATATGTAAAATCGAAAGAGAGGGATTAACTCGAAAATAAAATCTTGAAGCTACTAATTTTTCTAGGACAGACCTTAATGTGAACAAAATACAATCAAGATTTGATGAAGCAGCCTGTATTCATTTTCCATCAAACAAATTAAAAGTTTGTGTTAAAACCTTTTGTTTGAGTAGCAATACAGTAAAAAGAAAATACATATTTTCTTAGAATCATTAAAGCACTACAGAAAACAGAGACAGAGGACCTACTGCTCATTAAAAAGTGAAAAGTTTCACTACTGCAACAGACAATGAAAGAATTTGATTGTTGCTTCTCTGGTTTGAATTATGTACAAACTGGAAGTGTGTGCTATTTCCATGCAACAATATTATTTAAGCTGGATGTTCCCCAACGATGTAGAGAATGCGAACTTGAATGTTTGAAGGGATCTGGTGTTACTCCAGCACAGCTGTACCATGACAGCTAGGCATTGTCACTTCCTGCACTGGAGCATCTGTTACAGTAATTTTCAGTGAGGGATTTTGTATATTATAGAAAAGATGAGCAATCAGTAATGAGAGTTTTTCTAGCTTTCACTTACTGCCAAACATGATATTTTGGTTCCATCAGAACATTTCCACCTCGTTATGATTATGTTAATCAGATACTGAAAACGGAGTGGTAACTGCTGTGTGATGAGCGATTTGTACTTTGCTTCGGTGTGCACTCCTCACCTCACCCTGACAAACAATAAAAATCTCACTGAAATTCATCTGGAGAGAATAGTAATGTTTCTTTCATAACACACTGAATGCAAAATGTGCATCGATGGGTTTTCACCACCACACTGGCGGGCAAGCAGCATCACGCTCTGCTGTGGCCGTTGGCAGTCAGAGTGTTAAATATAAAATTATGGGAGTAAACAAGTTAAATGAAGTACTTCATTCTATTGTGTCTAAAATGTAAAGAGACGTTTCCAAATATTGTATGAAATGTTTTGCAGGTCTCTAAATGATTCACTGAAACAGCGAAATAGCAAGCTAACATTTCGTACCAAATACAATGCACCAAAAGTCGTGGTTTGTTATCCACTCTGGGTAAACCTTCATCAGTCCATTTTCAATGAAAATATAAATTATATGTCATTATGATGTGAAATGTTTTACAGCGTCAGAAATTGTACATTATGACTTTTGCATTGATATACAAGAAGACAAAGTCTATTGCATTTCAAAATTCAGCATTTTGATTTGAATTTTCATGGGACTACATGTGCAAATTAACATTGAAACCACACTAATGGGTAGCTGTATCGTTTATATATTTAAGAAAATAAATTAATGAAAAGACAATTATTTACTGTACTGATGAAAATGGAAGAGAAATGTACACGCACTCTTACATGTTATTCTGTTAAAGGAAACCAGAGGACAAGAAACTGGAATTAACACAGCTTCCACTGCACCCTTGGCCATCTCGATTGTTGACTGGTAACGGTGTGAGCAGGGAGGGAAAACTGGACAAGGTGAGGCCATGTATAAAGCCCTGCAAACTTATTTTTCTAGTAGAAGTACCATTGCTGTGCACAGGTTAGAATAATAATAGTCAATTATCCTGAGATGTGTTAATATGTTTCCAGACGTTGCAGACTTGTAAGTTTCCTCTTCAGTCTTTTGGTTTGTCATCTCTAACCATCATCACTGCGTGTAGCAAATGTGAAAGAAATCAGATGTTTCAATTGAAAATGTATAACTTTTGTCTTGTTTATTTAGAATTAATCATTGACATGTGTGTTCATCACATCCCTCACAGAACTGACCAAATACCCACTTCCAACGCGTCTGATCTGAAATAGTTTTCTGGAACTTAAATAAGTTGTTTCAACATTTGCTCTCATTGAATCTACCACTTGGAATAGCTGCTGACTTTCAAGGTGTTAATGAATTATTGGAAGGTTCTCTGTCGTGATATACATGCACCAGTAAATGCACGAGTGAATACATACAAAAGGAATAAACCCTTCCTCTAATATGCACATTGCAACTGGGGGGTTAAAAGTGTCTTACACAGACCGATAACTTCAAAGAGTGGTTGCCAATTTACGACTTTAGCTTTGTTTTAAATGTATGTAGATTCAAAAATCTAATATTTGTGTGTGCTGCAAGTTTATTGCGACACAATACAAATACCATTCAGGAATTTGAATATGAGTGGGAAGTCTATGTGAAACACATATAGTAATCTGTCATCATTATATATATAACAATTTATTGAAATTTACTGTAGCTACCAGATACAAACATCACAAGTATTGCCACCAACCTTCAAAGGACTTCTTCACGATCTTCCAAGTGCCGACAGAGTATTGCCTTTTAGTGCCAAAGTAAAAGGTTTGTATATTTTAGTACATTCTTGTAAATGCACAGAATGGTATCAGAAAAGGCAAATATACACAAACGGCTCTCTTCAATTTTCTAAAACTTGTTTACAAAGCTGTTGAGGACAAGAAACTGATCTGTGGGTTGTTTATGGAGACTTCCAAAGCACATGATCTTATAACTCATAATCTATTGCTGTTAAAACTACACTCCTGGAAATGGAAAAAAGAACACATTGACACCGGTGTGTCAGACCCACCATACTTGCTTCGGACACTGCGAGAGGGCTGTACATGCAATGATCACACGCACGGCACAGCGGACACACCAGGAACCGCGGTGTTGGCCGTCGAATGGCGCTAGCTTCGCAGCATTTGTGCACCGCCGCCGTCAGTGTCAGCCAGTTTGCCGTGGCATACGGAGCTCCATCGCAGTCTTTAACACTGGTAGCATGCCGCGACAGCGTGGACGTGAACTGTATGTGCAGTTGACGGACTTTGAGAGAGGGCGTATAGTGGGCATGTGGGAGGCCGGGTGGACGTACCGCCGAATTGCTCAACACGTGGGGCGTGAGGTCTCCACAGTACATCAATGTTGTCGCCAGTGGTCGGCGGAAGGTGCACGTGCCCGTCGACCTGGGACCGGACCGCAGCGACGCACGGATGCACGCCAAGACCGTAGGATCCTACGCAGTGCCGTAGGGGACCGCACCGCCACTTTCCAGCAAATTAGGGACACTGTTGCTCCTGGGGTATCGGCGAGGACCATTCGCAACTGTCTCCATGAAGCTGGGCTACGGTCCCGCACACCGTTAGGCCGTCTTCCGCTCACGCCCCAACATCGTGCAGCCCGCCTCCAGTGGTGTCGTGACAGGCGTGAATGGAGGGACGAATGGAGACGTGTCGTCTTCAGCGATGAGAGTCGCTTCTGCCTCGGTGCCAATGATGGTCGTGTGCGTGTTTGGCGCCGTGCAGGTGAGCGCCACAATCAGGACTGCATACGACCGAGGCACACAGGGCCAACACCCGGCATCATGGTGTGGGGAGCGATCTCCTACACTGGGCGTACACCACTGGTGATCGTCGAGGGGACACTGAATAGTGCACGGTACATCCAAACCGTCATCGAACCCATCGTTTTACCATTCCTAGACCGGCAAGGGAACTTGCTGTTCCAACAGGACAATGCACGTCCGCATGTATCCCGTGCCACCCAACGTGCTCTAGAAGGTGTAAGTCAACTACCCTGGCCAGCAAGATCTCTGGATCTGTCCCCCATTGAGCATGTTTGGGACTGGATGAAGCGTCGTCTCACGCGGTCTGCACGTCCAGCATGAACGCTGGTCCAACTGAGGCGCCAGGTGGAAATGGCATGGCAAGCCGTTCCACAGGACTACATCCAGCATCTCTACGATCGTCTCCATGGGAGAATAGCAGCCTGCATTGCTGCGAAAGGTGGATATACACTGTACTAGTGCCGACATTGTGCATGCTCTGTTGCCTGTGTCTATGTGCCTGTGGTTCTGTCAGTGTGATCATGTGATGTATCTGACCCCAGGAATGTGTCAATAAAGTTTCCCCTTCCTGGGACAATGAATTCACGGTGTTCTTATTTCAATTTCCAGGAGTGTATATGATTATGGTACCCCTGCTGTTTCCTATGAGTGGTTCAAGTCATAAGTAACTGATAGGAAACGAAGAGTACACATTTCTCGGGATGGTAATGTGTACCATTCTGAATATAAAAGAGTAAATTATGGGGTGCCCCAGGGCTCGGTATTGGGACCATTGTTATATTCTTGGTTGCAGGGCAAACAATCGATATGACACGGTATCCGAGCTGGAGTACCCCAGGGAAGCATGCTAGGGCCCATGTTGTTCGACCTGTACATTAACGACTTCCCAGCAACACAAAACACTACAATAGCCATCTAAGCAGATGATGCAGCCATCCTCGTGCAAGATTGGAAACCGTCGAACATTAATTCACGAATACAGACAGCACTTAGAACTGCCGAGCCTTGGGTGGAATGGTGGCGTATTAAAGTAAATGTCGACAAGTGCGAAGCAGTTGTGTTTACGAGCAGACCAAAAGTACTGTGCAAACATCAACACAGTAGACAGATAACACTACATACACACCCAATACGTTTCCGAGAGTATGTCAGATATCTCTGTGTCTGGCTGGACCGGAAACTTACACGGGGGGACCACATCGAATATGTTGCCAACAGAGCGAGGCTCAAAAAACTCTACCCAATGCTCGACAGGGGAAAGCACACTGAATAGGACGGTGTCGAGGTCCGTATATGTGACACATTAGACCTCTGATGACGTACACAGCTCCCATCTGGGGATACGCAGCTCCTACACGACTGCGCCACCTGCAGATCATACAGAAGAAAGTGCTGCAAATCATTAGCAACACTCCACGCTACACACACACCGTGAACCTTCACAATGAATACCACCTTGAAACCCTCAAGGAAGTATTCAAAAAACATGCCTCATGACTATACAGGAAATCGAGACACTCGAACAATCCTTTCATTCTTACTCTGGGAAACTACGATCACAACCATAGGTGGGAGCATAAGCGGCCAAACACACTACCAGCTAGGGCATGACCACCTACGGCAAGCTAACATACACCGACAAGCGACAAACGTCGGCAAGCCCCTGCGTCTCAGCGACGTTGACTGGAAATTACCAGCTGCCTTCAGAGCCGACCGACAGTCCATGGCAGGCAAACCGACGAGCTCGCCCACTGACGCACAAACAAATCGCCAACATCACCCTACACTGTGCATCCGATGTATGCCCTATCGGATCCAAAACGATGACAAACCTAACTGTTGTAGGTTGCCGACGATGATCGAGATATCAACACCGGCCCGCACGAGGCCGAAGGTATCGGCATGCACGATGCCCCCTTGTAACAGTATGGGTCAAGATAGATGTAATGGAACTTGAATACCGTATTTGCCTCAATCGGTTGCGGTAGAGAGATCGATCCTTCAGTCCTGTCTCTATATTTACATAATATACTGCATGAATAGAGGATGGGCGAGTGTAAAGCTATCGTTAAAAACGCGATTTGTTACGATTTGGTCGGTCATAATAATGATAACATGCTTTTGAATACAATTAAAATATAACGGCGATACCTGTTTGGTGTTATTGGAAATAATATGTAGTAAATTAATGAGTAAGGTAGCCGATCCTATAAGAAGAGGTAAAATTGGGCATTTTGAGCTGTTTTGCTCTATATCGACGAAGCCGATGATACGGCGTCATTTTTTTGGTTTACTCTTAGAAATAAACAAGTAAAGAAGTGCTAATTCTGCGTAGTGAAAAAATGTAGGGACGAGTTTAAAATAACTATGGTATACAATCAGAGTAACAAAAGGTCATTTAGTTACACGAAATTGCGGATAGCGAAGTGTGGTCATTAAATTGAGTACACCTACAGGGCGGTCAATTCTGGGATAAATCTATTCGCATCCCATGAGGGACGCCGGTATTAAGACCTTTTTTTTTTTTTTTTAAATATATCGCGGAGAGCAGGCTCCAATTTATGAAAAGGACAAAAACGTCAACTTTTACGCGACCTCTTAATAATTGCAGATCGGAAAGAGAAGTGTGTAATTGTCTTACGCCCAACAAACATTCGTGGAGGCGGTGGCTTAACTGGAAGAGTCAATTACAAAATACTGTATCATTATCATGGACTGTTGTGTCGAGCAACCAAAGCTGTTCCTCAAAGGGTTTCCATGGAACTCGGGAGTTAGGGTTCAGGCACTCGGATATAGTCCGCATCAGAGTGTGAACGAGTGGTGAATGCGAAATAAAACTGTGAACAAAGTTACGTTAAATAAAACAGAAGACACAAGACAGTTTGGTCGTCTCTGTTATTATTCCATAAACTCTAACATTTCTCATCGTTGTTCGAAGCCTTTATGGATGATCTTTATGACAATCTCGTTACAAGTTAAGTTTTGGAGACCTGGTCAAGAGCGGGTAGTTGATAGATCCTAATTACTGCAGCTATTCTGGAATCGGGTGCTACCGTGACCGTTGTGTGTTGTCAGTGACTTAAGGTTACCATATCTCGTGCTCTAAGATCGGCGCGCCTTTCAACTTGGTGTAACGGTGCCTCACAGTAACAATGACAACGCCGACGACGAAGGAAGATACGGTAGACTACTCTACAGTACATTACTTTTTCAAGAATTTTGGATAAGGCAGTCAGAAGAGAGATTGGGTGGTAGTTGTTGACATCAGACGTAGCCCCTTTTTTTTTATGCAGTCTATCTGGGAAAATACCCTGCTTCAGAGAGCTGTTACATATGTGGCTAAGAATCCCACTTATTTCTTGGGAACAATCTTTTATTATCCTGCTGGAAATGCCATCAATTCCATGTGAGCTTTTATTCCTGAGAAAGTTTATTATCTTCCTAATTTCAGAAGGAGAGGTTGGTTTAATTTCAATTGTATCAAATGGTGTGGGTAAGACCTCTTTTCTCTACAACATTTAAAAAATGAATATTCAAAATGTTTTCGGCTTCCAGCTTGTTGTTTATCAAGTTTCCATTCTCTTTGATGGTGATGCCATCATCCTGTACTCTTGGTTGCCCTGTCTCCCTTGTAATAATATTCCAAATTTTTTTGATTTTGTTATCAGAGGTATTAATCTCAGACATGAAGCACATGCTTCTGTACTTTTCAATAACCTTTCTTGATGTAGCACAGTAGTTTTTATAATATTAGGCTGTTTCTGGGTCATTACTCTTTCTTGTTGTTAGATACAGTTCCCTTTTGTGGTTACAAGACATTTTTATTCCTTTAGTAAGCCAAGGTTTTTTGCATGGTTTCCTATAATTACATTTGACTACTTCCTTGGGGAAACAGTTTTCAAATCCTCTTACAAGTGTATCATGAAATAAGTTATATTTTAAATTAGCATCAGGTTCCTTGTACACCTCATCCCAGTCTAACTGCTGAAGATTTTGTCTGAAATTTCTAATTGTTTAGCCATTCATTGAACGCGCAACTTTGGAGGGTAGTTTTGAATTACTGAATGGAGCTATGTCATATACTGTAACTAGCTGAGCATCAAGATCACAAAAGCCATTCTCAACACGACAATAATTTATGTTTTTAAACATATCTTGGTCTATAAAATTGTTATCTATCAATGTGCTGCTGTCCTTTACTACCCGAGTGGAAAAATTAGTGACAGATGTCAAATTGAAAGAACCGAGCAAGGCTACCAGGTCATTCTTCCTATTACAGTCTTTCAGTGAATCAACATTGAAGTCCCCACTAATAATAATTTACTTTCCCGTACCTGATCGATAGCACGACAAGGCATCCAAGTTTTCCAGGAATAAATGAAAGTTTCGTGAATGGGATCTCTATACTGTTACAATTATAAAAGAGCCCTCCTTCAGTTTAAGTTGACAGGCACGTGCTTCTATATGTTGCTCTAGACAAAACTTTTTTGCATCCAAGCTTTTTACACAGTGATAACTTTTGACATATGTGGCCAACCCTCCTCGCACCTGGTTCTCCCTACTGATATGTGCAGCTAGTTTACAACCACTGATATTTACCTTTTCCATATCAGACACAATGTGATGCTCAGACAGGCATTGTATATCTATTACATTATCAGATCGAATGTCGTCTCAACAAACCAGAAGCCCATCTACTTTATTCTTCAATCCCGGGCTATTTTCGTGAAAAGTGGTAACGTTACTGTTTACTTTACTTTTGTGAGAATCTACTTTTTTCTTTACTCTACCAATATTTTGGTTAAATATGGTAACATCATTATTTATGTTCCTGTTGTGAGAATTTTGTGTGGTTTGGGCCTCTTTAGCATCTGCCTGCCAGAACTTCTCATTGGACACTGATATTAGTCTAAAACAGAGGTACATCCGTGAGTACTAGTGTCCCCCCTCATGGATTTCGCAAACAACCCTGCCAGTTTACCCTTCCCTTTCCTATTGAGGTGTAGGCCATGCCTCGAGAAATCCCCCCTTATCGATAGCCTCGACAGTAACCGATCCGATGTCTGACAGAGTGGCCGCCCTACGCAACTGATCCGACTCCATATTTACCCTCCTGACGGAGCGGTTCAACTGGGCCCGATCGTGCCGAACGAAAGCAGCCACCGGCCCAACATTGGTACGGGTCGTTGCCGAGGCTGTTTTCACCAGATCACACTCGATACTGCAGCCCTGATCCCCATCGACACTGTTTCCCACTCCACCCACTATCATCACACGATCCTGCGTTGTGAATCCCTTGCACAAGGAACCTATATCCTCTACCACCTGGCTAAGACTTACACTTGGCTTGAAAAAGTTTGTGACCTGGTACCTGTCACCTAATTTTTCCTGCAAAATCTGGCCCACACCTCTTCCAAGGCTGCTACCTAGCAACAGAACTTTCCTCTTACTTTCTACTTTTTTTGAAACAGTTGGTTTCCTAGTGAGATTCTGTTGCATCTTAACTACATCTACTTCTACTGGAGCCTCTTCCTTACTTAACTGTGGCAGCAAGGCAAATCTATCGGTTGTGCCAATTGGGAAACTGTCAGACACTCTCCTCATTCTGTAGCCCCTGTTCCCAGCTACCACTCCCCACAGCTGTTTACCCTCCTCCCCCCTTAACCTCTTCAGTTCCCCCCTCGCTCTGTCCAAATCAGCCTGAAGGGCTCTAATTTTCTCCTCCTGTTCAGCTATAATCCTATCTCTTGAGCAAACGCAGCAAAAGAATGGAAGAGTCTCGTGTGCTTCCCCAATTCCCACGCCGCTACAATTTCCCCAATGAAACCACCAATACTCGGTGCGGAATATTAAATTTTGTAATCCACGTTAATGCTTGAAAATTGCACTTACTTTACATAAAAGCAGTTGCTTTTCTATTCCGCCAGTTTGCTCTGCAGATGTTCATCAGCCGTATTATTCTTCATGCTGCATCCCTCTCTTCTTGCCTTCAAAAGTACAACTAAAAGCACAGCATTGTCGGTTCATTCAAGACGAAAATACCCAATACCTCCTACTTTAAAGGAACGTGTCACGAACTGCAGTCAGCTCTAACCTGTGCAGATGTGATGACGGCCATACTTTTGCTGGCAGGGACTCGACCTGCCATCTGTCTGCGGCAGTTGGTACTGCGGCCGGCAACTCGTGCCCTCTCGCGCCTCTCCGGTACACTACGTGCAGCCGGCCAAGTGTCTTTTCCGCCATTACACCTCGTGCCATCTTCTCCAGACCTGGTCCCACAACGTACCAAATTCGGAAGATTAACTTATCATAACACCAATTAAAGGATGTTGATTGTTAGAACTGTTTCCCAAATCAATTACACATCAAAATGTGCTTCAGATTCAAATAGAGCAACTCTACAGTTATGCACAAGCAACAAACAAATAAAACTCATTGAACCTAAGGATGAGTTCTTTCATTTGTGGGATTTGAAGATAATGACTATCGACTGGATGGGCGGGACCGCCTCCGACTCCTCAAACTCCTCTCTGGCCGGACATGGGGGTTGCCCACCTCTACCATCCTCCACACCTACAAATCCTTAATCCGTCCCATCCTCTGTTATGCCAGTCCTGCCTGGATAACGCCCCCCCCCCCCCCCCCAAATTCTATAAGTCCCTCCAGATCCTTGAGCGTCATGCACTCCGCCTTGCCTTCTGTATACGCCTCCCGCCCCCCACGAGGATCCTCTATGACATCATTCCTTTCCCCCATCTGCTCCTATTCCTCGAACATATCCGCATCCTCTACACCTCCCGCCGCCTTGATCCCCCTCACCCCCTGGTTGCTCCTCTCCTCTCCAACACCGCCCCCTGCCACGTCTTCACTGTTGTGTCCCCCCTACCCTCCATTTCTACACCCTTCATCTCCTTTCCCAAGGTGGCTTCCATCAACTCCCACTCCCGGATGATGCCCTCTCTCCCTCCATTTATCCCTCCTATCAACTCTGATCCTTCGCCCCCTGCTCTGTCCTTTTCCCGGGCTCCCTCTCCCCCCCTTTCATCCTCTTTCTTCCCCACCTCCCTTCTCTCTGCCCCCTTCTTCTCTCCCCCGAGTCCTTTTGCATTTCCCTCCTCTGCCTACTCTCATTCCCTCTCGCGTCTGTCCTGCCCCTCCCCCCCTTTATAAGTCCTCTCCCTCCTTGGTTCCCCCCCTTTTCGTTTTTTTTTCCCTTCCTCCCTCCTTGTTCTTCCCACTCCTCCAGGTCCCCCCCCCCATCTGCCTTTGGCTCGGGAGTGTCATCTTTGTGCCGCCCTTTTCGTGCAGTGTTTTACAGTGAGTGTTCCCTGTTGTGTTTTTTTTGGGAAGTGTTGCGAACGGCCATCATACTGTCGCTGGGTGTGCCTTTTATCTCTTGCGAACAGAAACCAGACTGTCGTCGTGTTTTTTTTTTTTTTTATTGCGTATGTACTAAGTTACTTGTCTGAGTCCTGTGTCTTTTATTAACATTGCCACCCCCTTTTGCTTTCTGTTTTAACTTTGCTCATTTTTCCGCCATTTTATACTTTATGTCATCGTTTTATCGCCTGTTTTTCTTGTTTCTTTTCTTCTTCCATTTTTTAAAATAAAAGTCTGTAGAGCAGCGTACTATGCTGCTGCCAGCCCACCCCCTTCGGGAGGAATTGAAAATCAATAAAGGAAAAAAAAAATATGCGTGGGAAACGAAATAAATAGGAGAGCGAAAATAACCTGGCCTACTCGGCAGTGTTTCCATCACTAATCGAATATACTGAGCCTCCGATTTGTACGAAAAAGTAAGTTAGGAGACACTACGATTACCGCTTATGACTTTTAGTATCGAGGTATGCTGGTCAACGTTAACTGGTCAGGAGCTGAACGTTGGTCTCACAGCAATGTGGAAATGCGCACTGTCAACTGCTGCATTAAGACAGGGGACTGCGGGAATTACGCACAGCTCCACATCCTAATCCAATAAACAAGATGTTTCGCGTATTCACAAATAAATCTGCATTATCCTACCGAGTGCAGCATGCCAACTTTCGGCTACAACGTTTAACGCAGTTTCATAAACCACGTCGTTCAAAAATCGACGAACATCAAAATATAAACGTTACTGGAGTTGACCGAATATGTAGAATACACTACCAAACTTGTACCTGGGTGTAAGAAATTCTCGCCACAAACCTTGTACAGACAGGGGCACGTACAGCAGTTTTATTAGTAAAAAAAGCTATAACTAAACATTAGGACACACCAAGCAATTATTTATTACCTCTAAGAGTTTCCTGTCAAAGTTCTAAATTGGAAATGAGGTGAAGAAATACGAGTGATGCTCCCGAGTGCTCTGTTGCTCATCGCCGCCGATAGATGGCACGCCGGCATGCTGCCCTGGTAAACACGCCGCAAACGCAGCGCCGCAGAGCGGAGAGCATCTCAACTCACTGTGCTGGCAACACGGTTGCTTCACGGAAAACGAATAAACGAATTTTTAACACTAAACTTTTAGGCGTGAGCCATTACACACTGTGGTTAATATTCAGAAGGCATTGCATGCTGTGCGAATTCTTTGTCCAAGTATGCTGATGTGTTAACACCATTTTAATAGTTGATCGACGCGGATACCTCAGAATTATGTGCCAGCTACACAGTCTATGGTTTCACCACATTCTTTAAGTTTTGTTATATTATCTTTTGTGTTTGTGTAGAAGTTTATTGTTATCTGACCAGTTACACAACGACTTAATTCCTTTTCATTTTTTACTTCTAATATTTCTTGTGTCCTATCTGTAATTACTATAATGCTATCAGCAGCAAGTAACGCAGTTTATCCTGGTGTGACCAACAGTGGGAAGTCATAATGGAAATGAGAAACAGTGTTTGGCCTGACACACTCTGTTGTTGACATATTGGTGATCTGAAAGATGTTTCACAATATAATTAGGGCCACTTGAAATCTGGGATATCTCTGTACTCTGTCTGCTACGTAAGACCAAATCATTCATTAATCACTAGTGTTTCAATTTTATCTTTAAGTATTGCATGATTAATCGTGTCAAATGCTTCACTGAGGTCTAGGAAAATATCTGTTACTTGTTCTCCTTTACCTAGAGCTGCTAAAACTACTTTTGTAAATTTTGCTATAGCTTCTACTGTTCACTCTCCAGACCTCAAGCCAAATTGTTCTTTGCACCCAAGTTACCATTTATTAAAATAACCCATAAGTCTGTTATTCATAATAATTTCTATCGAATAGCCAACTTCAGAAAGTGAATCACATAAAATTTTTAGGATTATGGGTGGATGAGCATCTAAGATGGGAAAAACATGAAGAGATGCTTGACAAAATATTAAGCAAGTACTGTTACATATTAAGAATGCTTAAAGATTGCTGCAATACCGACACAGTGTTACGTGCTCATTACTCATAGATGCATAGTCTACTGAAGTATGGTATAGTGTTCTGGGGAAATACCTCTTTTGCAAAGCAGACTTAGAGCACCAAAAGAAAGCTGTAACATTAATAAGTAATACAGCTTACAGAGCATCACGAAGAGGTATCTTCAAGGAATTAAAAATCATGACCTTACCATTTATATTTATATTTTGAAGTTTCTGCTTCATTAAAAACCATCAAGTTTCAGCTTTGAATAGTGAGATCCACAATTACCAAACAAGAAACAGCGATGACTCTCATAGGGATGTGCACAGAAAATCAATATATCAGGACAGTGCTGTTTACAAACCTAAAATTCCTTACAGTGCATCGCCAGATAGCATCAAAACATGCCAAACATTCAAAAAATAACCAAAAAATCTACCAATATACAACAGCTTCTACAGCATTAATGAATACCTGAAATTTTGCTCAAATCTGTAGGTCTGCTTCAAACCTCTCGAAACAGAAATTGATTATTATCAAGCATTTCCTAGATAAAACCAAATTTCTTTTATCTATGCATGTATCTAATTATGTACCTGACTTTTGTGCCATAAGTTACTATGCCTAGTTAACTAAAGTACCGGTATTTAATAGTTTTTGTGAAATCAACCACATTGTTTAACTAGCTCTTATGTTATCTATATGCACATATAAAATCTTTTAATCGAATCAAGCAGAATAATGTTTTTGTTATAAAGGTGTGTTGATACCAATGATATGCTTTTATACATGATGCAAATGTGTAATATTTTATACTGTTCTCTACTTTGACAAGTCCAATATCATGAATGTGATAATAAGGGCAGTAAATAAATAAAAATACTAGAATATTTGCAGTTATTAGAATATTTCGAGAATATCCAAAAGGTTAGTAGCCCGGATTACATCAAGCACCACCAAGACCGTACCAACAGGTTCTTATGTAGCACTTCCATTTCCTCATAGCTAATGAGACTACCATGGGTTATAGCTAATGAGACTACCATGGGGATGAGTATTTGGAAAGCAAATATTTAATTCTTCATAGCAGTAAACTTCAGGTGCAATATACATATATCTCATAATTCATGAGTACACGGACAAAAACTTTCGCACCGGTTTAATATTGTGTGTGTGTGTGTGTGTGTGTGTGTGTGTGTGTGTGTGTGTGTGTGTTTGGCCAAGGCTATTATATATGAACATACTTTGTTTCCAAGACCCCTAAAAGCGATTCCTTTCCAACATTGTAAAAATTAAGACTAAGAAAGCAAGCAAAATAAATTTTATGGGAATATTGTAACACAATAACAAAATAGTAACAGAATAAGCAATTTTCACGTACGTTCGCCAAGCTAATTTTGCTTTTTGATTCAATGAATTCTTTTGCCACAACTGACTACTGAAAGTGCATACTGGAGGACTTTGGTGAATACTCATACTTTACCTGTGCAGTGCAGTGTAGTCGTTGTAAATTACACACACAGTCCAAATGATGTTTAAAGAATCAGCTGGACATTTGAGTTGAATTTTGTTAATTATCTCTAGCAGGATAATGGAATCAACAGGAACAGGTACACACTGAATTATTTTCGTTATTAATAATACTTGTACATCACCACAGATGCGCTAAGCGTGTACATTACTCATTTTTTTAACTTGGTGTGTTCCCCAGTAGGCCTGTAAACTGTGATGCGCACATAAATCAAAGGCAGATCCATCTAATAACAATATGCCCAATGCCGAGACCATCCCCCGTCCTCATCTGTGAAGTATATTCTCTAATGTCATCATCCTCTTTTTGTTCTCTCTTAAACCACTGTAGCAGCTCACCAGACTTTTATATGTCTGCTTCTTCTAGCAGTTATGTAAAGTTGTACCATGATGCAAATTATTTTCTGACATGCCTATTACACATGTCATTGCACATAAGAAAGTGTTAGTGTTATCAGATAAATTCAAATACTTTAATTACTCCAACTTTCTTCGTGACTGAAGTTAAAAACTGTGTCTTTATATCAGTGCTTTCTTCGTTTGAAATGCAAAATAATGCCTGGATACCACCTTCAAACCCACCTATAACCAAGAATGTGGTCACTAATAATCTGCAAATTTTTACCATGTGTCTAGTCCACACAAATAGTACTGGAAAAAAAATTTCTGAGCAATTCATATTGCAGATCTGTTAACACTGTCATTGTGTCTTCACCAAGAGATTGTCCGTGTCATCATCGTCTTGTTCATAAGTTACAAAACAGTCCAATTCTTTCTAAAAAAGAAAAACGATGACACCAATTTCATCACTGGCATGGTATTGTTTGACACCACTTCCAAATTCTTTTTTGATACTGTGGAGGTCCTTCCGAGTAAGAATGTGCAGTCTCTCTCCTTCCTTGAAATGGATGGAATCTCTCACAACATCCAAAATAATTTGGAACATCACATGCTCCGCTATTTTAACTGTAACTAATAAAACTACAGACGTATCACTAAACAAACACTACTGCCTATACTTAGTGTTTCACTGTTTACGTAATTCTGTCAGGACAAAGGCTGGGTGACAGCAAATGGCCTGAAGAGTTAACAAAATGCGTTACTGCTGCAAGGTACGAAGCTTACTGGAGTTCATCGAAGACGACAGAGGCAGTCACTTTAAATCAAGTATACAGATAATGTATCTTTCGTGGAACTAAACTGTATTTCTATTTTTACTTTAAATGTGTAAGAGATCCAGACAGCACCAATGTGTTTGTGTCTGTACAATGAGCCAGGTGAAATCTGCGTATTAAAACTGGCTAAACAACAGTATGTAATGAGACACACACACATCAGACAGGAGTAGCATATTTAATTTCGTCTGTTGTCAGTATGGCTGCCACGGCTGTTACTTTCATAAGAAGAAGACAAAACACGTTAACTCATAAATCGTCAGTTTCATTCCAATGCACAATTTGTGGTACTCACATACTTAGTTTGCCATTTAGTACATAGTCTACAGTATACAGTATATATATTTAGTATGTATATTTAGTACAACAGGTGAGCAAAGCTGAGGTAGTAACAATACCTAATTAGTACAGGGTGGCCAAGCCAAATATGTCCTGAGACCGGGATTTGGTGACAAATTTGATTACATTTGCACAACATGAACAGTAGCAATTTCTGTCGTGTACTCTGCAGAGCAGTTCCATTCATTAACAAGGGCAATATATTTTGTGTCATCCCCAAACATTTTCCAGTCTAATTTTATTCTGGCGACCCTGTATCTTCTCAGAATTTTAGGCAACAATACTTCACCAACATTTTACTATGCACTTTTTAGGCACAGAATGAAGTAAAATAATATTGGAAGATTAAGGAAATAGGGAAGAAAAGGATCAAAAAATAGAAATTTATCAGTGAATTTATTGTTCTAGTCGACATGATTTTCCACAGATATTTTAATTATTGGAATACATTCACCAACAAATAATAGAAAAGGGCAGCAGAAAGATGTTTTATGGACAACTCTCCAAGAACACACAGAAAAAGTCCCAAGAAGGAATTCCTCATTATGGGAGACACGACTGCAAGAGGACGAACTAGGTAATCACATACTGTGGTGCAGAGGGGAAAAACAGAGAAGCAGTTTAAAATGATAATGGAGAGTGACTGATTGAAATTTGTGGCATATTTGATCTAAAAATTATCAACATATTTTATGAACACAAAGACATTCACAGATATACTTTGCAGCACAATACCAAAGAACTTCAGCCTGTAATAGATTCTTGTGCTATTAGACAAATAAGTACTCTCAACATAGTCAATTAAAGTGCTTACAGCTTATTTTTACTAAAAATGAAATTTGCCAGCAGTGGAAAACACCAAGGAAAAATAATAATTGTACTACAAAAATGAACTGAAGTGAGGATCGATATTATTACCGAAGACATATTAGTTGAAAGTATAAGAATATTATTAGCAATAGGCTGGAGAAGATACTGGGCGAATTGTTTGAACAAAATAGAGAAGAAGTGTACGTATACATAAAGACCAATTTTAAAAACGGCAGCTGAGGTTCTGCACATACAGCTAAACTCCAAATATACAGCAGAACATTGGTTGGGAGAAACTGAGATAGCAACGAAAGAAAAAAGAAAAGCAGTCATTCAGTGGGTGGATGATGAACGAGCAGAAATAATGCCACTCTACAAAGAAGAAAAAAACGAAGTGGGGAAAACAACAAGCACAGGAAACACCCACCCATTACTCGGGCACCTTTGTGTTCCTTATAAAATACACACGACTCGTCGTAAAGGATTTGCCGCTGCTAAAGTCAACACCTTATCTTTGAACCACAAATAAGACTTGGTATTTCAAAAGAGGTAGACCGTCACAACAAAGGCGAACAGTTCCGAGAGACTTGTTCGGTAAACTCTCAGCATAGGCACAATACAATCGTACCTTAATTCAAAAGTCGGCTTCATTATGCTCTTGCATTTCCACAAATGCAGTTATCACGCATTGCGATCAAGCACTGATACGTACACAACAACACGGCTCAAGCAGGGCACCGAGCAAACCATTTGTCCATTTCCAGCTCTCTCAGCTCACCAGCCAAATCTCGCCCGCCGCACTTCCAGCTCCGCACCACTCCAGCCGACTACCACTTCACGTGTGGCCGAACACCACAAAAGAGATCTTCTGGCACATCCCATCCTGAAATTAGATCACCGCCCCTCGATTGAATTGAATTGAATTGAATTTTATTTGATCCTGTAAGATTACATTGTGTACAGTAAATGTACGTGTAATATAGGACACGTCAAAGTATTAAAATTCTTTATCACTTATTTTTCTACACCTTTAGCTTACATTTTTACATCACTGATAACGAGTAACAACATATACAAATTTAATGGCATAAGTATTCTGCAACACTGTAAAACTCCTTTTCAATGAGATAGTCTTTAAGTTTCTTTGTAAAGTCATTGTGAAGTACACTATCTTGCAGGGTTTTGGGCAGACTTCTTAGTAGTCTGATACCAGAGTACTGGGGTCCTTTTTCTAGCATTGCCAGTCGGTGGGGTATGCTCCGTACTTCATTCTTCTTTCTTGTATTGTGGGTGTGTACACTAGCATATGTAATCCAGTACTCACTACCTTTTGTGATATACACTATTGTTTTGTATATATACAACGATGAAAAAGTTAAGATACCTAAATTCTTGAAACAGTTTCTGCATGTTTCAGAGGTCTTTCTTCTTAAAATGGTCCTAATTGCTTTTTTTTTGTAATGTGAACACTCGTTTTGTCTCTTCTTTGTTTGAGTTTCCCCACACCGTCACTCCATACTGTAAGTATGGTTTGAAAAGTCCATGATACACTGTACACAGAAGGTTCTTGTCTGAATACTGTGATAGCTGCATCATTAAGAATATGACAGAGCTCAGTTTCTTACAGACATTGTTAATATGTTTTTTCCATTTCAGTTCATTATCCACAAGAATACCTAAGAATCTAGCAGATTCTACTTCTTCCAGCCTTGTTCCATCAACCTCTAAATCCATGTCTACAGTCTTTTCCTTGTTTTTAAACACTGCATACATAGTCTTTTTTTTTAGATTTATAACCAGTTCATTTTCCAACAGCCATTGAACTGTGACATTTGCAGATATGTATGCTCTTCTCTCAAGCTGTTCCATATTTTGGTCACTATTTAGTATTGTCATGTCATCAGCATACAATTTTTTTTTTCTTCCTCCTCAACACCTATATCATTAACAAATACATTAAATAACAATGGCCCCATTACCGAACCCTGCGGCACTCCATATTTGATGGATTTCGTTTCTGATTGGTACGAGTTTCCTAATGATACATACTGCTTGCGGTTGCACAAGTATCGATGTCACTATCGATAAGTGCACACGTGATACGTATTCCTCTTTTCGATTTTGGCCATCGCTGAAGGGCCTGTACTTGCCCGTAGGACCCGGGTTTATCCGGGGAGAGTTGAGCTCTAATCTGTCTGCAGTCCCGAGGTGCCGCAAGTTCACCGTAACAGGTGTAAGGAGTCCGACGGCCACCGGGAGCCTCTCAAAATGCCACAGCAACCGCGATGTGCTACCGGGGTCTTATAAAGCTGTGGAGCAGATTTGCCGAGTATACAATACAGTGCCAAACTGATTGATCGAATTACGCAGTAGTGACATTGGGCGTAAATAGCATAACTAGCATCCTGACAGCAAGTAAATATACGAACAACTAACTGGACAAAACTACAAAAAGTTGAATTGTTGCATCAAAATCTTATCAAAAACAGTTGCCAACCTTTAACTTTCATAACATAATTTCTGATTACCAAACTTAACAGTCTGTCACCAAGTCTTCAAAACAACAGGTACAAAATTCAAAATTATTATTATAAAACTAGAATACATTCATTTTGATTTATCCCCTTAATCAAACAACCATAATCCTGGATCCTACTGGTCTTTCAATTCAGGTTAGAACATAGTAGATGAACACTGTTTACAGCATTATTTACAGAAATACAGGAAACTATAATTAATACAAAACATGTGATAGATTATGCACCAGCACTAAGAGCAAATTAAGATTGCGAGAGCAAAAGAAGGATGGTCAGTATTCAAAAGACCCTGACGAGAAACGAAAGCCAAAGCCAATCTCCAGTTGATAACACAAAGGGGATTGGCAGAATATTCGAAATACGTTATTAAATGAAGGTAGAAAATATCTGGAGGAAGGAATAATAACTGAAAGAAAAACAAAGATGATGAGGATCCAAATTTCAGACAGGGAAATACTTGGCAAATTAAGAACTGACAACTTGAAACAGGTGTTATCAACCTGGAGTTTTTGAAATATGGGAATAAGGTTGTGAAACTATTAACACAGTTAATCAACACAATTTTACATGGAGATGTAATACCCAAAGAAATGGAGTTTGGTTAAATTACTGCCATATTTAAGAAAGGAGTTACAATATGTGTTTGAAATACATAGAAAGAAATTTTTATTACAAGCACATTAATAATAATTTTGAAAATAGATTCTGCAAAAGCAGGACACTGCTAAGGAAAGCACTGCACATGACAGGCATAGAGGATTCTTTAATCAACGATAACATATGCCAAATAAAAACTGGCAATACCCTTTCACAGAAAAGTTTAGAACAAGCAAAGGGCTATTACAAGGCTGCCCCACGCCACCAGTGCAATCCAAAATATTCGTGGGTATTAGTCTCAAAAAATGGTCTCAGAAATGCAAGAGTATGAGGTTACACATTGCAGATCGAATACACATACACCATCTACTATCCGCTGATGGCCAAGTTGTCATAGCACAGGACAGGGAGGATGCAAATTACGTATGTAATCAGCTAGTTATAGAGGTATAAATTTGAGTTTGTAGATTAATTATTAAAAAAACAATATTTTACTAGTGAACTGTATAATGAGGGGAAAATCAGATGGTTCGTTTTTGCTACCTGAAGCGACATTCATCATTAAGATGCTCAACTCATCTCTTTGGAGTAGGAATGTGATGAACAGAGCAAACAGGCTCAAACTAAATAGAAGGTATATAGAGGAATATTCGATCCCACTAGCTGGCTTTGAGTAGTGACATAGGAACCAAGTGACAAATGCCATAATTAATATGG
The DNA here is from genome assembly GCF_021461395.2 of Schistocerca americana. Lineage (NCBI taxonomy): Eukaryota > Metazoa > Arthropoda > Insecta > Orthoptera > Acrididae > Schistocerca > Schistocerca americana. The sequence continues at coordinate 205,248,266 of NC_060129.1, read as the reverse complement.
CGACAGTAATGCATTTCAAACGAGCTAAGCTACAGATTAGTCTGTCACCTCAACCAGATTTTCTGCTTCCAAATTCATTGGCTTCGCCAGCTCACAAATAAACTGTCAAATTATGTACCAGAGTGTATAGTCTTCTGTGGAACAGAGACTAGACGTTGAAGGCATTGCGAGTATTAACTTTGAAGACGAAATTTTTGACGGGCAGAAAGATCTGTGTTTGTTATTGTTTTCTTCGAAGTGGTAGATGCTGCGTGGAACTTTCGTAGTAACTCTGTAATAGGCTTTGTGGTGTTGTGATTTCTAAGTGACGAAAAGCGGAACACAAAATTGTTGGAGAGAAAACAGGGAACATAATATACATTCGCATTCTGGGAGGCAAACAAGCTGATTGGTTAAAATGATTGTGGTTAGAATATTGTATTTTCCCATAGAATATAGATGTATAGCATTTATTTAATACTGTGACATATGTACTCAAAACTGCACGTGTAGTGTCGTACTCATGAATGTTACAAACGGCAGATTTAGTTTAATAGCTGTGTTGGGGTCTAGGGAAGTGTTCGATTCCAATTTATGGGATCAAGAGTTGCTGTTTAGGTACACAGGTCAAGGGAAGGGGTAGATTCTAACTTGTGGTATCGGGAGCTGCTATTCAGCTATATAGGTCAAGGGAAGTGTTCGATCCCAATTTATGGGATTGGGAGATGCTGTTTAGCTGTATAGGTCAAGGGAAGTATTCGATTCCAATTTGTGGGATCGGGAGCTGCTGTTGAGCTACGTAGGTCTAGGGAAGTGTCAGATCCCCGATGATATTGTGTTTAGTGGAATTTAGGGAGTTTTGTGTTGTCGGTTTTTTTCGTCGTTTTGTGTGGTTTTGTATGGGGGTGTGTGTCTAAATTTTTTTATATTTAGTTTGCCCCTACCCAGAAACCCCAAATTTCCGTTGCTTGTCCCATTAGTGTCATTAGGCTTTTTGTGGAATGTGTGTGTGTTTGTTTTTCGACGTATTTTCGTCTTTATAATGTTTACATAATGACATCATAGGCGCCATATTGGATTCGTGGTTTACCGTCGTTTCCGCCATATTTGTGAAGTCATGGGTCAAAGCAGACGGGTGGAATCGGTTGCTTCTGTATTTCGGTAAGTGGAATTTTCACGCATTAACGTAGATTAGAAAATTTAAGATTCCCCGTCGAGTATATCACGTAGCAGAGCCCTGCAGTATTTTAACTTGTTCAAGTTCATGACATAACTAGCAGCAGAATGTTGAGGTTAAATTCAGACATAGGCCTACAGTATCGGTGCTTTCACATGTGTACACTTGTTGGAAACATACAGAAAAATGTCACGAGTAGGTAAGCCCCAAGACAGAGTCTCGTTTCAATTTGTGGTGTGCAAATCCTGAAGCACGTTCTTCTAATTTTTTTACTTGTGTTTAGTCCATCATCACAGGAAGCGACAAATTGAAACGAATCAAAATAATAAACGTAAAAAGAAAGCAAATGCAATAACAGCATAATTGATTTCTTAATTTCTCTTTATTTTACAACTGTTTGTATAAGAGGTTACGGCTGTAAACGATCTCAAGTGCAAATAGAGCTTCAACATGTGTGTAAAATGTTGCTATACATTAAGCTTAATGGAAATCAAGTACCAAGGAATGAACGTTACATAAGAGGAGATGTTAAACTTTTATATTAAAAATTAAATTGCTTTCGAGCAGTTCAGTAAGTGGAATGCCACGTATGAGGCGTCACGTGTGTTGCTCCAGTATGTGCACTTTCTGTGTTGTCATTAACAGTAATATTTGTAAAGTTTTGTTGTTTTGCAGATGAACATCTTTTCCGTTTCCAAATATAACTGTAATGGACAGTTACGAATTTTTGTTCACCTTTAATACACACTAGATCTAATGAGATCAGCCGATTATAGTTTCAGTAATTAATTGAATCGTTTTATTTTGGGGCCATTTTAAACCAAAGGAACTAATGGATTTGTGATAGAGATTAGATTAGATTAGATTAATACTAGTTCCATGGATCATGAATACGATATTTTGTAATGATGTGGAACGAGTCAAATTTTCCAATACATGACATAATTAGGTTAATTTAACAACATACTTAAGTTAATATAACAACTTTATTTTTTTATGTTTTTTTGTTTTTCTTTATTTTTTATTTTTTTTAATATTTTTTTTTCTTAATTTATATCTAAAAATTCCTCTATGGAGTAGAAGGAGTTGTCATTCAGAAATTCTTTTAATTTCTTCTTAAATACTTGTTGGTTATCTGTCAGACTTTTGATACTATTTGGTAAGTGACCAAAGATTTTAGTGGCAGTATAATTCACCCCTTTCTGTGCCAAAGTTAGATTTAATCTTGAATAGTGAAGATCATCCTTTCTCCTAGTATTGTAGTTATGCACACTGCTATTACTTTTGAATTGGGTTTGGTTGTTAATAACAAATTTCATAAGAGAGTATATATACTGAGAAGCTACTGTGAATATCCCTAGATCCTTAAATAAATGTCTGCAGGATGATCTTGGGTGGACTCCAGCTATTATTCTGATTATACGCTTTTGTGCAATAAATACTTTATTCCTCAGTGATGAATTACCCCAAAATATGATGCCATATGAAAGCAATGAGTGAAAATAGGCGTAGTAAGCTAATTTACTAAGATGTTTATCACAAAAATTTGCAATGACCTTAAACCAACGATGCAGAAAACTCTTTCTGTCATAGTAAAATACTAATGGTACGCAAGGCCAGTGCCGAGAGGAAGATGTTTTTGAAATATGCCCCTAGGAGACAGTTAGCATGGAAAAATTTGTTTTATATCTTCAGTATCTTGCACATCGTATTCATACTATCGTTTGCTGCTGAATCACAACTGCCTGACGTACTATAGGAATATTTATGATTTTATGGTTTAATTAATAGGATGTTAAACATTCTGCACAACCAGCGTGGTGATCATAAATTGACCACTACAAGATAGTTAAGTATTCCAATAAAAGAAGTGAGTGGAATTATCTGGTGTATGCCATGGTGTGAAAACTAGCTTCAGTAACTATTTAAATAAAAATGATTTTTTATTGTACTGTATTTTTCAAATGCTGCAAAAAGTATAAAATAATTCATCCAGTTCCATACAAATAGCCATGAAAATTAGTGATTGTGAAACTTTGATAGCTGTAGAAATGCTTGCAATACTTCAAAAAATGAGAAACGTGGTGTACATTCAGTAGATAATTGATGCATGAATAGTTCACCTCTTTGCTATTAACTTAAGCAAGCAATTGTTCCATAATACATTAGCCTGCAGAAATATGCTAAAGATGTCTGCATTATTAATTTGTCAGAATATGTATATTTCTGCAAATATTTTAGAAACTCATTACAATCTAGTGGTTTTGTTGAATAAGAACTTATACTATCATAGGCTTCAAATAAATTTCCCTTTTCCATTAACAATTTCTTGCACATCACTTGTTCAGCCTGAGCTGTGTAAATAAATATTTTGATTTCGAGTCCTGTTGTCTTCCTGCTCACAAGTTGCTAAATTCACTACCAGAATCAGATTGAAACACCCAAATAATGGTTCTAGCACTTTTTACCTGTCAGAATCTTCTAAGAAAAGTGCATTAAAATCCTCAAAAACTAATGACTGATCCAACTTGTTTGGCAGAAAGCTCAACAGTTCATCTAGATTTCTCCTAAATCACTGATAGTCTGCTAGACCCCTGAGGAGTGTTATAATTAGAAGTGTATGATTCTGTAGTAACACCTGACAAGCACATGCTTTTACATTGTGATCTACACAAAAACCTCTTGCTTCTATATTTTCACTTTTGTGTTAATACTCCTCCTTTTTCCAAGTAAACTGTACACACACATGATGCTAGCCTGTAATCCCTTATATTTAATTTCTCCATCACTGAGAGTACATGGTGTTGAGAGAGGCAAAAAAGACACATTTGAATTTCATACACCTTCCTGACATAAAAGAAGCTCATCTACCTATTCATTCAGCATCTTAATGTTTTAACAAACTAATTTATATTTTCTGGTAACTATTCCCTATTTTATGGTTCTACGCAGTTGTAATTCCTATCAGAGCTGTCTGTCTGTAATCTGATTCTAACCAAAAGATGTCGCCTTACGCATCCTGCCAGATGCTCATCTAGTATCTCTCCCTAGCCACCCTATTCAGATGCAGGCGATAGTCAGCATATCCACATCTGCAAGTTGGAGCGACAGTAACAGCACACGTGTGAGACATTGTTCCAACAGACGGCAGTTCATTCGGCACCCCGGTTACACGGCTGACAGTGCTGTTAACTCACGGCCGGTCGTGGTGCTGCAATACTTCCACACCAGAGTGCACTGTTACTGCTTGTATTTTCTCCAGATCAGCTTCTGTACTCTGCTGTAACTTGACAGTACTATTTAAGTGAAACGAGTCCAAAACTCATTCCAGACTTTGTGTATAAGTTTTGTTATTTGAAGGACTGTAACAGTTGTTGAAATTTTCAGGCAGAATAGATGTACACAAATTTTGTGTACCAAAGGCTGCAGTTGGACTCTTTACTGATGATGAGAAACGGAAAATAAGAGACAAACGAGGGAAGAACAAACAAGCCTGAAACTTCCTGGCAGATTAAAACTGTGTGCCCGACCGAGACTCGAACTCGGGACCTTTGCCTTTCGCGGGCAAGTGCTCTACCATCTGAGCTACCGAAGCACGACTCACGCCCACTACTCACAGCTTTACTTCTGCCAGTATCTCGTCTCCAAGCCCGTTTGGAATTCTATGAGGGTCAGCCAGCATGCGGGTTTTCTTGCCTTCGATCAGCCTGACTGCTTTTCGTACCTGCATTACTGCTGATTAAATATTATGGTCATCACTCCTTAGACCGACTTCATCACATCTCCAATCTAGTCCGTCATGTGCAAGCTTCTTAATCTCCGAATAACTACTGCAACATACGTCCATTTGAACTCACCTACAGTATTCGAGGCTTTGTCCCTCTCTAAAATTTTTACTGCCAGCACATCCCAATTAACCGTTACTTTTTGCCTCACAATGTTTCATGTTAACGTGACTGCACTTATAGGCACGGGGTGCCATAAATTTCTATCCTCCCAGATTATGTACCTGTTTGTCTATCATGATCTTCTCCATTATCATTATCTATCATGATCTTCTCCATTATTGTCATTGGAGAACTTCGTGGGTCAGCAAGTGATAAACTGTTTATGATAGCGTAGAAGTTCCACGGCCATAATACATTGTTTTTATTTTATTACTTGATGTTCCAGTCTTTGTGATTAATTTTGGGATCCGCCACATTATCCATCTGGAATGAGGCATCGCCACTGGTCGCAGTTGGCAAAACTAGTCACAAACGTGAAATTCGTAGAATAAAACGATAGAGTGTACGTGTGGGACGTTGTTCAAAAACAGTTCCTCTTAATTGGTGGTTCGGTCTACCCACCTAATCTTTAGCATTCTTCTGCAGCACGACATTGAAACAGCTTCTATTCTCCTCTTGTCTATGCTGTTTATTGCTCACGATTCAGTTCCATATAAGGCTACAGTCAGACATATTTCAGTCATCAGGTTGATTTATTTGTATTAATACAGGTGTACATTGTGTCAGGATTTTAGGGTAACCTGAGGCACTGTGTGTAAAGAAACAGACCACTATTTAGAAAACGGCTGTGTGGAGGTCACTAAGACTTGAACATAAATCCAAATATGTAAATAAAATAACTAAAATGTAGTACCTCCAGTGGTCATGGTCTCCTTTCTGTGCCATATACATCACAATTAACTAGCAATGAGTTATCTAATTGTTCAGCACCCCACATAAAGGTATAAAGTTCACAGTTGAGGACAAAGTAGGCACCATTGTAAACTTACTAGACCTGACCATTACAATAACAAGTAGTAGACATAAAATTGAAATTTATTGGAAGCCTACAACAACATTCCGCCATCCACAACTCCTCTTGTCATCCCACAGCCCCAAAATGGCAGCATTCTGGTATGTTGTCAAGAGGAACAGCAACCCAACTGCAACACTCTGAAGATAAATGTAAACAAGAGATTGAAATAAACACCAGTGTAGCAGAATCCCTGAAAAACACAAATAGTTGCAAAAGAATCACAGCACACAAAACAAACATAAAATAAGACCACCTATACCGTACCATTTGTGGGTAGTATTTCATATCAGATTGCCAATGTCGTGATACATAAAGGCATAAACACGTATTTTGTCACATGTAACGTGATTGGGCAGAAAATTGTACATCCTTGAACCACCGCAGATGTACAAATGTCAAAGAAAACAGACTGAGTCCATCCTAATTGACAACATATACCAAAGCGTTTGTCATCTCTGGTCTTAACAGCAGCGTGCACCATTAGATTTGCAATGCACATGTCCAATCTCTCTCTCTCTCTTTCTTTCTCATACACACATTGTTGTTGTGGTCTTCAGTCCTGAGACTGGTTTGATGCAGCTCCCCATGCTACTCTATCCTGTGCAAGCTTCTTCATCTCGCAGTACCTACTGCAACCTACATCCATCTGAATCTGCTTAGTGTATTCATCTCTTGGTCTCCCTCTACGATTTTTACCCTCCACGCTGCCCTCCAATGCTAAATTTGTGATCCCTCGATGCCTCAGAACATGTCCTACCAACCGATCCCTTCTTCTAGTCAAGTTGTGCCACAAACTTCTCTTCTCCCCAATCCTATTCAATACCTCCTCATTAGTTACGTGATCTACCCACCTTATCTTCAGCATTCTTCTGTACCACCACATTTCGAAAGCTTCTATTCTCTTCTTGTCCAAACTAGTTATCGTCCATGTCTCACTTCCATACGTGGCTACACTCCATACAAATACTTTCAGAAACGACTTCCTGACACTTAAATCTATATTCGATGTTATCAAATTTCTCTTCTTGAGAAACGCTTTCCTTGCCATTGCCAGTCTACATTTTATATCCTCTCTACTTCGACCATCATCAGTTATTTTACTCCCTAAATAGCAAAACTCCTTTACTACTTTAAGTGTCTCATTTCCTAATGTAATTCCCTCAGCATCACCCGACTTAATTTGACTACATTCCATTATCCTCGTTTTGCTTTTGTTGATGTTCATCTTATATCCTCCTTTCAAGACACTGTCCATTCCGTTCAACTGCTCTTCCAAGTCCTTTGCTGTCTCTGACAGAATTACAATGTCATCGGCGAACCTCAAAGTTTTTACTTCTTCTCCATGAATTTTAATACCTACTCCGAATTTTTCTTTTGTTTCCTTTACTGCTTGCTCAATATACAGATTGAATAACATCGGGGAGAGGCTACAACCCTGTCTTACTCCCTTCCCAACCACTGCTTCCCTTTCATGTCCCTCGACTCTTATAACTGCCATCTGGTTTCTGTACAAATTGTAAATAGCCTTTCGCTCCCTGTATTTTACCCCTGCCACCTTCAGAATTTGAAAGAGAGTATTCCAGTCAACATTGTCAAAAGCTTTCTCTAAGTCTACAAAAGCTAGAAATGTAGGTTTGCCTTTTCTTAATCTTTCTTCCAAGATAAGTCGTAAGGTCAGTATTGCCTCACGTGTTCCAACATTTCTACGGAATCCAAACTGATCTTCCCCGAGGTCGGCTTCTACCAGTTTTCCCATTCGTCTGTAAAGAATTCGCGTTAGTATTTTGCAGCTGTGACTTATTAAACTGATAGTTTCGGTAATTTTCACATCTGTCAACACCTGCTTTCTTTGGGATTGGAATTATTATATTCTTCTTGAAGTCTGAGGGTATTTCACCTGTCTCATACATCGTGCTCACCAGATGGTAGAGTTTTGTCATGACATACACAACCCTTATCCTCCACTTAATATTTACCATGAATTTTGTAATTTGTGTTTCATTAATCTTTTCTAAATGAACATTTGACTAGCATACTCCCAGTACTCATTAGATCTACTTAAAATGACAATACAGTTTGGATCATTGTCAATATAGTTGGCTATAACATGCAACAGATGGAAACCTAGCAAACCCATTGCTCTGGGACGACCAATATTTCGCTCTTCTTCTGTCACTCCTTTCATCCTCTATCTCTGAATCCCAAACCGAATTGTTATTTATCTATAACTATGCCATTCTTAGCAATATAATTATCACATTTTGTGTTTTCAACAGATCCGGTAGATGCTGCTATGGAATACCTCAGACCAGACATTTCAAGTAACTTCCACAATATGAATTTGAGCCTCACTACCCCAGCAGAAATAATGTCCATCATAAAATCTTTAAAATCAAAAACATCTAGTGCATATGATGAAATATCAGCAAAGTTAATTAAAGAATGTGATTCTGAGCTAAGTAACATATTAAGCTATCTGTCTAACCAGTCGTTTATCAGTGGAATATTTCCTGAATGGTTAAAGTATGCTGAAGTTAAGCCACTGTTTAAGAAGGGAGATAAAGAAATAGCATCAAATTTCCGTCCAATTTCACTTTTGCCAGGATTTTCAACAATTTTAGAAAAAGTAATGTACAGTCGGCTTTATAACCATCTTATCTCAAATAACATACTGTCAAAGTCACAGTTTGGATTTCTAAAGGGTTCTGATATTAAGAAGGCTATCTACACTTACAGTGAAAATGTGCTTAATTCATTAAATAAAAAATTGCAGGCAACTGGTATATTTTGTGATCTGTCGAAGTCGTTTGACTGTGTAAATCACAATATCCTTTTAAGTAAATCAGAATATTACAGTGTAACAGGTAATGCTGCAAAATGGTTCAAATCTTATACCTCAGGCAGGAAACAAAGGGTGTTTTTAGGAAAGAGACATGTATCAAGCTATCAGGCCTCATCCAGCTGGGAACTAATTACATGTGGGGTCCCACAAGGTTCCATTTTGGGGCCCTTACTTTTTCTTGTGTATATCAATGACCTTTCATCAGTAACATTACCAGATGCCAGGTTTGTTTTGTTTGCCGATGATACAAACATTGCAGTAAATAGCAAATCAAGTGTAGTCTTAGAAAGATCAGCCAATAAAATATTTGTGGACATTAATCACTGGTTCCTAGCCAATTCTTTGTCACTAAACTTTGAAAAAACACACTACATGCAGTTCAGAACTTGTAAGGGGTGTCCCAAGAGTATACGTCTAACATATGATGACAAGAAGATAGAAGAAGTGGACAGTGTTAAATTCTTGGGATTACAGCTTGATAATAAATTCAACTGGGAGGAGCACACCACAGAGCTGCTGAAGCGTCTTAACAAATCTCTGTTTGCAATGCGAATTGTGTCAGACATAGGAGATATAAAAATGAAAAAGCTGGCATACTATGCTTACTTTCATTCCATAATGTCATATGGGATTATTTTTTGGGGTAATTCATCAAGCCAAGCTAAAGTTTTCCAGGCACAAAAACGTGCAGTAACAGTTATATGTGGTGTGAACTCAAGAACATCCTGCAGAAGCCTGTTTATGGAACTTGGGATACAAACTACTGCTTCCCACTATATTTATTCCTTAATGAAATTTGCCATATCACTTTTCAAACCAACAGCTCAATTCATATAATCAATACTAGAAATAAGAATAATCTTCACAAGGATTTAAAGTCACTTAGTCTTGTCCAAAAAGATGTGCATTATTCAGGAACACACATTTTCAATAACTTGCCAGCAGCCATAAAAAGCTTAACAACAAACGAAATTCGGTTTAAGAGAAGCCTAAAAGATTTACTGGTGGCCAACTCCTATTCCATTGATGAGTTTCTCAGTAGAACCAACTGATATATATGTGTGTGTGTGTGTGTGTGTGTGTGTGTGTGTGTGTGTGTGTGTAACTTCTGCACAATTTCAGTGCAGTAATGTGTTCATTGTAAATAAGTATTATAGTAGTTGTATTACACGTTTATTACCTTATAAATAAATATAAAAAAAACCTTTTTTATTTTAAATTCAGTGCTGTACTATTTGTAAAATGACTCTTTCATATAGTGTTCATTAAAAAATGACGATCATTCCACTTGGGACCTGTGGAATGGTACATTAGCTTATTTGTTTGAGTTGTAAATATTTGTCATATATTGTTGTTCTTCTGACATATTCCTGGAGGACCTCCTCACTACAGATCAATTGGAATGAAAGTAAATCTAATCTAATTTAATCTAACCATTTAATGAAAAGATCTGTGTTGCAGAAGTTATGTAGTGTTTTTCTTTAAGCAACACACGTACAGAGCGGTGTAGTCTCGGTGTACGCCGTGCCATGTATGTGGTAATATATCAAACATTATAAAATACTATTATTTACTATATTTATTTTTTAGAGAATGTTCTAAATAATAGAAATGTAGTTATTTAAGTTGTATATATACATATTTTAACTTTTTGATAGTAGAATTTGTTACCTTACATAAATGGCATCTCAGAAGGATTGGGCAATTATTGCTGCTAAATGTTGAAACCCTTTTACAGTAGCACAGCGTAAGAAAGTCCGTGTACTATCACTAAGAAACGTAACAGACTGGATGTGCTCTGTAGACTTAGGAATCATCAGTGGCATGAAAATATGTGATGTATGTAGGAAAAAAGTTAGTGACAAACACAAAACAGAAGAAGTAGTTTTACCTTGCAGTAGAGAAAATGTAGATGATTCTTTTATTGATCCTCAATCTTCCGTAGACTATTTGAACAAGTCAATAGAACTCATTGGCGAGTCACCACTAAAGAAGAAAAAGTTTGCTGTGCCTACCTAAACAAAGAAAAAACTTGATAAAATAAAGTCTAACTTGGAAAAGAACTTACTACCAGAATCGAGCCCTGAACACTCTGAAGATGAATCAGAGATTATTCAACAGTTAAAAGAAAAGTTTGCTCAAACAACAAAAAGAAGTGAAAACATGATGATTTTGTCTATCTTACCTATGAGTTGGAGCTGTCAGAATGTAGAAGAATAATTTGGACTGACAAACTACATGGCTCGTGCATTAAAACTGTTAGTAAAAGAAAAAGGAATTTTGTCAAATCCTAATCCTAAACCTGGAAGAACTCTAAATGAGAATATTGTTGACTGTGTAAAAGACTACTTCAATTCTGACGACGTTAGTAGAATGATGCCGGAAAAAAGATTGTGTGACCATAAGAAATAAAGATGGAAAGATCCGGGTTCAAAAGAGGATAGTGTTGGCAAATTTGCAAGAAATATACCAATTATTTAAGGAAAAGATCCCTGCAAACAAAATTGGTTTTTCCAAGTTTTGCGAATTAAGACCAAGGAAATGTATCCTGGCTAGAAGAAGTGGCACACATACTGTTTGTGTGTGTACCTTACACCAAAACACGTAGCTAATGATGAATGGTACTAAGGATTTGTGGTGCGTCACTTAGAGGAAACCTTAAAATGTGAACCATGTTTATCCGTGTTGAGAGGGGATGGCAGCCATGTTGCTTATTCTCTCATTCGTAGAAAGAGTAGGGGATGGTTGGTTTTACCATCGAATGATGTTGTTGACATCTGTGTGTGTGTGTGTGTGCAGAAAAAGTGTTCAGGTGCTATACTACAGGTAATTCTAAAGTTCCTGTGAAAAATCAGTTTTCCAAATGTGTGTCTGAGGTGCTTAGTGAATTCATATTCAAGCCAGTGTTTAAGGAGTTAGCAGACCACATGAAAAATCAGCATCCCTTGGACAATCATATGATACTGCTGATTAAAGCAATTGCCACACAATACCTCCTGACGCGGCAAAAACATGCAGCCAAGAGAATAAGTGATGCATTGCATGAAAATAAAATCAGGACAACCTATACAAAACTGGTACTCTTTAAAGGTCAGTAGCTGATATTTGTACACAGAGGTCTAGTGTGTGAGGCATCTTGTATAAAGCACTCATTATATTGAGGCAAACTGGGAATGTAACCTTATTGTAATTAATAAATGATGCACATTCTTCCTTTTCCGTTATGTCTATGTTGTTATAACCAACTCCAAAATGTTTGTGATGTCTGTATCTTAAAACTATTAGTACTAGCATATTCAGTGTATCTATGAAAATTTGTTCCTGGTGTGTGATGGAGTCAGACAATTATAATTTTATGTGTGTGTGTGTAATACCTTTCAAATATATCTTCCTCAAACCAACATTTGGAACTACATTATATGTAGAGTGTTTCCAAGTGATTGATACTCCACCATACCGGTATGCAATACTGGTTCTGCAATAGCTTGTGATCTGTGTGCTTCCAAATGGGACATACATTTCTTTTTGAAATATTTAGCCATTGTTTGGCAGAGTATATTGTAGTATGTTCTAGCCAGTGTTGTCAATGAAGTTTCCACGAGTGACAACATATTAATGAAAAATAGAATTGCCTCATTTTTGTCACATTGAAATACATTCCTATCATTGTGTGGTATGTTATGGTTTTTGCTTGTGTGTCATTACAAATTATATTTTTTGGTGATCTAGTCCAACAGTGGTTTATTCTCAAAAAATGAGAGATAGTAGTGTTTGCAGGTGGGCGTTATTGGTTTTTCACTGCTTCATTGGGCACTAAATTTTCTAGCAGTCTCTCCCCTAATCCATTGAAATGTAACCCATGTGTTGTACAGAAACTACAGCCCACAACGTTTATATCTGTAGTATGACATATTTTATAAATGATTGCATATTTTCTTATGTTTGTTTGCTTGACTACTTTCCTGGTTTATGCAAGACCACTGTGATAAATCATATGTATGTGGAATAGTAAATAGTATTACATTTGTATCAGTCAGGAGACTGAGACATTTCTTTCATTCTCAACAAGCAATGATGTGGACTTTGTTACAATTTCATATAATATTTTTTTTACATAGAACTGTGTTATTTTTAAATTCCACAAGCTTGTGAAAAAGGCAGTTAACTGAAAAGTCACATTGTAATAATTTTTCTGTATACCTGTAACAAGCAGTTCAACAAAGTGGATTACAACAGATCAAGAAAAGCTTTTTTGCTGGAATAAAATTCTGAATATAGTACCTAATATTTATGCTTTATTTCATTCCCAGTTCCCATACTTTTTATAAATGAATAGGGAATATATAGCCTATATTTTTATTAGGATAATGATTTCAAAAGCAAATCCTAGTTTCAATGTTAGTAAAACTTTGTCATTGGCAAGCAATGAAGCTTCTGCTTATTGGTTGAGACATTCCACACTTCTCAAACTATGATGTAAAGTTTTGCTCCATGATCTGTCTCAATCCCTTCATCATTTCATATTGTACCACTGTAAATACCTGTCAACTTGACAAGAAAGGCTTGCATTTAAAAGAATGAAAGTTATAAAATAGGGAATGACATAAACAAAGCTCAATGAAGAATGGTTTATGCCTAAGCTACCTAAAAACACTGGGGCATTGTTGCCCTGTTAACAAATCTCTTCCATACCAAAATAAGAAATTGGAACCTAAGGTAAGTAAGCAATAAGTAGAACTCCTTACTAATATTAAAATGAGTCCCATAGCAGATGAAAATTGGAACACTGTTATACTGCCTTGGCTAACAGACATGTCATTTAAGTGCTGCTGCTGCAGCTGATTTGTTAGTTACTAAAAAAAGTGCCCCAGTCTCATATTAGAGCTGCTGCATATCACTTAAGAGAAGAAATGTGGGTATGTATTGAAGTGTGTATGAACTGTATGGCAAAGAGTTTTGTTTTCTTCCTCAGGGTCAATGTTATCCAAACTGAAAGTACGTGTTTTGTGTATTAACAAACACCTAATTTATATTTCTTGGGATTCTCCGCAGTTATATTCCACTTGACAACGGAATGAAGTTGTGCACAATGTGACAGGTTGTTGGCTAAACATTAACTCACATTGAGTTATTTTATCAGACTTATTTATCTGCTGCTTCATTGTTTAAATAATTAACAACAAAGACAGATCATTTGGTTACCTCTTCAGATATAGATGGTGGTCAGAACCGCAATCAGTCTGTTACACATTAGTAAATAGCTGCTACAATACATCATTCTGAACTCAAACAACTGAAAAGTTTTGGTTTGTATGTCACAAAAATCGGAAAAGACGTCGTCACTTTTCGTAAAGCTGGCATTGCTTCGTCCAATCAGATGATCGTAAGAATAAGTAAAGAAAGAACCCTAGTTTGTGATACACGTTAATTACTGAATTAACAAAATTGTATCGTTTACATTGAAGACTAGCTATTCGTAATATTACATTAAAAACAATATTTAATCAGAAGAAACGCGGAATTTCGCCTTTACGAGGTTTTATTTTAAACAAAAACTTTGAAACAACCAATCTGATGACGTTACATGCGTATATGGTGCAATTAGCGACTTTAATACATGCAGCGCTATAGCACACTGGCAATGTTTTGGTCAGAGTGTCATGGCAGCGAGCCACGCCCCCATGGCTTCAAAACGCAGTACGGCTGGGATACGTAGCGCCATCTCCCCTTATTCTTACCTCCATGCGTGTAACATTACGAGTCAACACAGATGTAACGGAACTTGAATAGCGTATTTGCCTCTATTGGCTACGGTAGAGAGATCGATCTTTCGGTCCTGTCTGTATATTTATATATAATATTGCACGAATAAAGGCTGGGTGAGTGTAAAGCTATCGTTAAAACCGAACACCGCGGGATTTGCTACGATTTGGTCGGTCATAATAATAATAACATGCTTTTGAATACAATCAAAATATAGCGGCGATACCTGTTTAGTGTTATTGGAAATAATATGTAGTAAATTAATGAGTAAGGTAGCCGATCCTATAAGAAGAGGTAAAATTGGGCATATTGAGCTGTTTTGCTCTATATCGACGAAGCCGGTGATACGGCGTCATTTTTTTGGTTTACTCTTAGAAATAAACAAGTAAAGAAGTGTTAATTGTGCGTAGTGAAAAAATGTAGGGACGAGTTTTAAATAAGTACGGTATGCAATCAGAGTAACAAAAGGACATTTATTTACACGAAATCACGGATAGCGAAGTGTGGTCATTAAATTGAGTACACCTACAGGGCGGTCAATTCCGGGATAAATTTATACGCATCTCACGAGTGACGCGGTATTCAGACCTTTTTTTTTTTTTTTTTTTTTTTTTTTTTTTTTTTTTTTTTTTTTTTTTTTTTAAATATATCGCGGAGAGCGGGCTCCAGTTTATGAAAAGGACAAAAACGTCAACTTTTACGCGAACTCTTAATAATTGCAGATCGGAAAGAGAAGTGTGTAATTGTCTTACACCCAACAAACGTTCGTGGAGGCGGTGGCTTAACTAGAAGAGTCAATTACAAAATACTGTATCATTATCATGGACTGTTGGCGTCGAGCAACCAAAACTGTTCCTCAAAGGGTTTCCATGGAACTCGGGAGTTAGGGTTCAGGCACTCGCATATAGTCCGCATCAGAGTGTGAACGAGTGGTGAATGCAAAATAAAACTGTGAACAAAGTTACGTTAAATAAAACAGAAGAAACAAGACAGTTTGGTCGTATCTGTTATTATTCCATAAACTGTAACATTTCTCATCGTTGTTCGAAACCTTAATGGATGATCTTTCCCAGCTAGCACTCAAGCTTATTTCAAGGTGGATATTGAGTTTACGTTCAGTTGAAAATTCAAGATTGAAAAATCAACCTGTTACACAGCTTATTTCAGAGTGGATATTGAGTTTAGGTTCAGCTGAAAATTCAAGATTGAAAAATCAACCTGTTACACAGTTTACATCAAGCTGAAAAAATTTAGCTTGAATTAAAATAATTTTCCCAAGCTTGAAATAAACTGTAATTTCCCTGGAAGGCTGTACAGCAGATGCGCGTGAAGCATAGCTTCCATAAATGTCCACGGGAAGCGCCACAAGCGTTTATAAGCCTTGCACTGACTCTGCTAGGTTTACGGCCATTTTACCTTTGTGACGCGCGTTAATGATTGTTGACTGTTGTGAAGCTTGTTTTATACTGGAAAATAGTTCGGTAAGTGTGTGGCGTCTCGTGCCTTACTGCTACACCGGGTCTGAAGAGGATATATAGTGTATTACAGGTATGTTGGTGCATTTTTCTCTAGTGGTACGTTAATATTACAAATGTTAAATACTATTACGTAACATAAAGAAATATGAAAGTGAAATGGATTACCAGCTAAGAATACATATTACAAGTTGTTCAGCAAAAAGAGATTTTAAACTAGCTCTCTAGTACGTGGCACCAATAAATTAAAACTTGATGTTATTTTACCTTTTTAAAATCTCGCCTTTTCATATATATATCGCCCTATTACATTTGTTTACTTGTAAGTACTCGCGTGTGTCACACCATGAATGAATAATCGTGAAGTGCGAAAAGTTTCTTTGTGAATACAAATAGTAATGACATGGTGAATGGGAAAAAGTACATCAAGAACCAGCCACTACATAGGTGTCAGTCTTTTATATTTACGTAGCTTTGACTGCTCTTCAATTGCGGTAATATGAAATTTCTTCCCGTTAGTATGACACTCTTTCACAAAGTAAACATGCTCAAAAAATTCAAGTCAAAGAAGTCTTAAAGTTGGGGCAACAGTAAAATCAGAGTTGCAGTCTGTTATTATGCCATCAGTCTTGAGAGATTTTATTGAAGCTGTTAATTCTTTCTGTGGTGATGGACACAAAATTTCTTGTGGCTCATGCTCGGCAAAAGTTAAGCATATTCATAATAAGCGTAACATTACTTTTCATATTTAGGTTGATCAGTTTCAACTTTTTACATTTGTCATGTTTAGGTGTGGCTAACATTTTCTTTTACCTGTTACAGGATCATTATACCAGCAGAAGTCAGCGAAATTTGATCCTGCTCTGGTCTGCGTGCTGGGACCGGAGGGGCATCAGAATAATTAAATTTTGAAATAAAACAATTTTAAACATTTTAAAAATAAAAATTTTTAAACATAAATGTCTTGATAATTTTTTCACACCATTTCCATTCTGATATTTATTTAATTAATTCGGTTCAATAAATTCAGATTAATAATTAAATAGCTTAAAACAAGCTGTAAATACCAGGCTGTATTCCACGTGTGTAGATACAGCTGGAGCCAAACTTGATGAGTCAAGCTTGAAATATAGCTTGAACTCTGCCAACTTTGATGTTTGTTTCAAGCTTGAATCCAACAAACAGGCCTGAATATTTCAGCTTTGATCAAGCTTATATACTTGAACTTTACATCTGGAAACAAGTTTGAAACCGGCTTACTGTGCTATCTGGGTTATGACAATCTCGTTACGAGTTACGTTTTGGAGACCTGGTCAAGAGGGGGTAGTTGGCAGATCCTAACTACTGCAGCTATTCTGGAATCAGGTGCTACCGTGACCGTTGTGTGTTGTCAGTGACTTAAGGTTACCATATCTCGTGCTCTAAGATCCACGTGCCTTCCTCTTGGTGTAACGGTGCCTCACAGTAACAACGCCGACGACGAAGGAAGATACGGTAGACTACTCTACAGTACATTACTTTTTCAAGAATTTTGGATAAGGCAGTCAGAAGGGAGATTGGGTGGTAGTTGTTGACATCAGACGTAGCCCCTTTTTTTTATGCAGTCTATCTGGGAAAATACCCTGCTTCAGAGAGCTGTTACATATGTGGCTAAGAATCCCACTTATTTCTTGGGAACAATCTTTTATTATCCTGCTGGAAATGCCATCAATTCCATGTGAGCTTTTATTCCTGAGAAAGTTTATTATCTTCCTAATTTCAGAAGGAGAGGTTGGTTTAATTTCAATTGTATCAAATGGTGTGGGTAAGACCTCTTTTCTCTACAACATTTAAAAAATGAATATTCAAAATGTTTTCGACTTCCAGCTTGTTGTTCATCAAGTTTCCATTCTCTTTGATGGTGCTGCCATCATTCTGTACTCTTGGTTGCCCTGTCTCCCTTGTAATAATATTCCAAATTTTTTTGATTTTGTTATCAGAGGTATTAATCTCAGACATGATGCACATGCTTCTGGACTTTTTAATAACCTTTCTTCATGTAGCACAGTAGTTTTTATAATATTTGGCTGTTTCTGGGTCATTACTCTTTCTTGTTGTTAGATACAGTTCCCTTTTGTGGTTACAAGATATTTTTATTCCTTTAGTAAGCCAAGGTTTTTTGCATGGTTTCTTATAATTACATTTAACTACTTACTTGGGGAAACAGTTTTCAAATCCTCTTACAAGTGTATCATGAAATAAGTTATATTTTAAATTAGCATCGGGTTCCTTGTACACCTCATCCCAGTCTAACTGCTGAAGATTTTGTCTGAAATTTCTAATTGTTGAGTCATTCACTGAACGCGCAACTTTGGAGGGTAGTTTTGAATTACTGAATGGAGCTATGTCATATACTGTAGCTAGCTGAGCATCAAGATCAGAAAGGCCATTCTCAACACGACAATAATTTATGTTTTTAAACATATCTTGGTCTATAAAATTGTTATCTATCAATGTGCTGCTGTCCTTTACTACCCGAGTGGGAAAATTAATGACAGATGTCAAATTGAAAGAACCGAGCAAGACTACCAGGTCATTCTTCCTATTACACTCTTTCAGTGAATCAACATTGAAGTCCCCACAAATAATAATTTACTTTCCCGTACCTGATTGATAGCACGACAAGGCATCCAAGTTTTCCAGGAATAAATGAAAGTTTCCTGAATGGGACCTATATACTGTTACAATTATAAAAGAGCCCTCCTTCAGTTTAAGTTGACAGGCACGTGCTTCTATATGTTGCTCTAGACAAAACTTTTTTGCATCCAAGCTTTCTACACAGTGATAACTTTTGACAAATGTGGCCAATCCTCCTCCCACCTGATTCTCTCTACTCATATGTGTAGCTAGTTTACAGCCACTGATATTTACCTTTTCCATATCAGACACAATGTGATGCTCAGACAGGCATTGTATATCTATTACATTATCAGATCGAATGTCGTCTCAACAAACCAGGAGCTCATCTACTTTATTCTTCAATCCTGGGTTATTTTGGTGAAAAATGGTAACATTACTGTTTACTTTACTTTTGTGAGAATCTACTTTTTTCTTTAATCTACCAATATTTTGGTTAAATATGGTAACATCATTATTTACTTTACTGTTGTGAGAATTTTGTGTGTTTTGGACCTCTTTTGCACCTGCCTGCCAGAACTTCTCATTGGACACTGATATTAGTCTAAAACAGAGGTACATCCATGAGTACTAGTGTCCCCCCTCATGGATTTCGCAAACAACCCTGCCAGTTTACCCTTCCCTTTCCTATTGAGGTGTCGGCCATGCCTCGAGAAATCCCCCCTTATCGATAGCCTCGACAGTAACCGATCCGATGTCTGACAGAGTGGCCGCCCTACGCAACTGGTCCGACTCCATATTTACCCTCCTGACAGAGCGGTTCAACTGGGGCCGATCGTGCCGCACAAAAGCAGGCACCAGCCCAACATTGGTACGGGTCGTTGCCGAGGCTGTTTTCACCAGGTCACACTCGATACTGTAGCTCTGATCCCTATCGACACTGTTTCCCACTCCACCCACTATCATCACACGATCCTGCTTTGTGAATCCCTTGCGTAAGGAACCTACATCCTCAACCACCTGGCTAAGACTTACACTTGGCTTGAAAAAGTTTGTGACCTGGTACCTGTCACCTAATTTTTCCTGAAAAAGCTGGCCCACACCTCTTCCAAGGCTGCTACCTAGCAACAGAACTTTCCTCTTACTTTCTACTTTTTTTGAAACAGTTAGTTTCCTAGTGAGATTCTGTTGCATCCTAACTACATCTACTTCTACTGGAGCCTCTTCCTTACTTAACTGTGGCAGCAAGGCAAATCTATCGGTTGTGCCAATTGGGAAACTGTCAGACACTCTCCTCTTTCTGAAGCCCCTGTTCCCAGCTACCACTCCCCACCGCTGTTTACCCTCCTCCCCCCTTAACCTCTTCAGTTCCCCCCTCGCTCTGTCCAAATCAGCCTGAAGGGCTCTAATTTTCTCCTCCTGTTCAGCTATAATCCTATCTCTTGAGCAAACGCAGCAAAAGAGTGGAAGAGTCTCGTTTGCTTCCCCAATTTCCATGCCGCTACAATTTCCCAAATGAAACCACCAATACTCGGTGCGGAATCTTAAATTTTCTAATCCACATTAATGCTTGAAAATTGCACTTACTTTACATAAAAGCAGTTGCTTTTCTATTCTGCCAGTTTGCTCTGCAGATGTTCATCAGCCATGTTATTCTTCATGCTGCATCCCTCTCTTCTTGCCTTCAAAAGTACAACTAAAAGCACAGCATTGTTGGTTCATTCAAGACGAAAATACCCAATATCTCCTACTTTAAATGAACATGTCACGAACTGCAGTCAGCTCTAACCTGTGCAGATGTGATGACGGCCATACTTTTGCTGGCAGGGACTCGACCTGCCATCTGTCTGCGGCAGTTGGTACTGCGGCCGGCAACTCCTGCCCTCTCGCGCCTCTCCGGTACACTACGTGCAGCCGGCCAAGTGTCTTTTCCGCCATTACACCTCGTGCCGTCTTCTCCAGACCTGGTCCCGCAACGTACCAAAGTCGGAAGATTAACTTATCATAAGACCAATCAAAGGATATTGATTGTTAGAACTGTTTCCCAAATCAATTACACATCAAAATGTGCTTCAGATTCAAATAGAGCAACTCTACAGTTATGCACAAGCAACAAACAAATAAAACTCATTGAACCTAAGGATGAGTTCTTTCATTTGTGGGATTTGAAGATAATGACTATCAACTGGATGGGCGGGACCGCCTCCGACTCCTCAAACTCCTCTCTGGCCGGACATGGGGGTTGCCCGCCTCTACCATCCTCCACACCTACAAATCCTTAATCCGTCCCATCGTCTGTTATGCCAGTCCTGCCTGGATATCTGCCCCCCCCCCCTCCAAATTCTATAAGTCCCTCCAGATCCTTGAGCGTCATGCACTCCGCCTTGCCTTCCGTATACGCCTCCCGCCCCCCACGAGGATCCTCTATGACATCATTCCTTTCCCCCATCTGCTCCTATTCCTCGAACATATCCGCATCCTCTACACCTCCCGCCGCCTCGATCCCCCTCACCCCTGGTTGCTCCTCTCCTCTCCCATCCCCGCCCCCTGCCACGTCTTCACTGTTGTGTCCCCCCGACCCTCCATCTCTACACCCTTCATCTCCTTTCCCAACGTGGCTCCCATCAACTACCCTTCCTGGATGATGTCCTCTCTCCCTCCATTTATCCCTCCTATCAACTCTGATCCTCACTCCCCCTCCTTTCCTCTGTCCTTTTCCCGGGCTCCCTCTCCCCCCCTTCCATCGTCTTTCGTCCCCATCTCCCTTCTCTCTGCCCCCTTCTTCTCTCCCCCGAGTCCTTTTGCATTTCCCTCCTCTGCCTCCTCTCATTCCCTCTCGCGTCTGCCCTGCCCCTCCCCCCCTTTATTAGTCATCTCCCTCCTTGGTTCCCCACCCCTTTTCGTTTTTTTCCTTCCTCCCTTCTTGTTCTTCCCCCTCCTCCAGGTCCCCCCCTCCCATCTACCTTTGGCTCGGGAGTGTCATCTTTGTGCCGCCCTTTTCGTGCAGTGTTTTACAGTGAGTGTTCCCTGTTGTGTTTTTTTTTGGGAAGTGTTGCGAACGGCCATCATACTGTCGCTGGGTGTGCTTTTTATCTCTTGCGAACAGAAACCAGACTGTCGCCGTGTTTCTTTTTTTTTTTTTTTAATTGCGTATGTACTATGTTACTTGTCTGATTCCTGTGTCTTTTATTAACATTGCCAACCCCTTTTGGTTTCTGTTTTAACTTTCCGCATTTTACACTTTATGTCACCGTTTTATCGCCTGTTTTTCTTGTTTCTTTTCTTCTTCCATTTTTTAAAATAAAAGTCTGTAGAGCAGCGTACTAAGCTGCTGCCAGCCCACCCCCTTCGGGGGGGAATTGAGAATCAATAAAGGAAAAAAATATATGGGCGGGGAACGAAATAAATAGGAGAGCGAAAATAACCTGGCCTACTCGGTAGTGTTTCCAACACTAGGCGAGTATACTGAGCCTCCGATTTGTGCGAAAAAGTAAGTTGGGAAGCACTACGATTACCGCTTATGACTTTTAGTATCGAGGTATGCTGGTCAACGTTAACTGGTCAGGAGCTGAACGCTGGTCTCACAGCAATGTGGAAATGCGCACTGTCAGCTGCTGCATTAAGACAGGGGACTGCGGGAATTACGCACAGCTCCACATCCTAATCCAATATGCAAGATGTTTCGCGTATTCACAAATAAATCTGCATTGTCCTACCAAGTGCAGCATGCCAAGTTTCGGCTACAACGTTTGACGCGGTTTCTTAAACCAAGTCGTTCAAAACTTGACGAACATTAAAATACCCTTGACAAACGTTACTTTTTTTTTTTTTTTTCTTTCTTTATTGTATTTCAATTCCCCATCGGGGCGGGCTGGCAGCAGCATATGCGCTGCTCTTCAGCCGAAAGACATAGAACAAAACAAGAGAAGACATTTAAAAACAGCAAAGGAGAGAAGAAGGCGAACATAGATATAAAAAGGGAGAACATCATGGAAGGCAATATACAAAAAACGGGGTGACTGTAAAATGGAGATAAAAAACTGTTTAAAAGTAGCACACACAAAAAAATCCACACACTGCGACGATTAAAAGAACACAAGGCACAGTATGACTGGAGCATAAAGGTGTTGACGGATGGCATAGCACACAGCGTAACACTGACGGCGAACCTCAAGGCAGTACACAATTAAAATCACACCTCTTGACGCACACGGGAAACAGCACGAAACACAACACTGACGTGGCACACTGATGATGAGCAATACAGAGGATCTGCCAGGTTCAAGGAGATGAGGGAGACCTGAAGAAGGGAGGGAGGGGAAGAGATGGGGGAGGGGAATGGGGGGCGCTCGGAAGAGGGCCAGGTAGGGAGGGATGTGGGAAGGAGAGAGGCAAGTATGGGGGGCAGGGTCTCAGGGGAGGGGGGGATGGAGGAAAATCCGCTCTGGGAGAAGGAAGAAAGAGGAGAAGGGGGCCCTGGGGAGGGGGGGGGGGGGAACAAGGCCGGGTTATAGTTGGAAGGAAGGGTATATGTCACGGCGAAGTTCGTCATCTGGGAGGGGAAGGCGTTGGAAATTGCCCTGATGAAGGAGATGGAGGGTGTGGAGGTGGAGAGAGGGAGGGATACAGCGATAGAGGCGCGGCAACGGGCGGGGGGTGGAGAGGAAGGAGGAAACCAGAGGGTGGGGGGGATCAAGCCTGCGAACAATGTAAAGGATGCGAAGATGTTGGAGGAACAAGAGGAGGTGGGGGAAGGGGATCAGTTCATACAGGAGCCGTGTGGGGGAAGGAAGGCGGATACGGAAGGCAAGGCGGAGCGCATGGCGTTCAAGGATTTGGAGAGCCTTGTAAAAGCGGGTGGGGGCGGAGATCCAGGCGACGCTGGCATAACAGAGGATAGGACGGATGAGGGATTTGTAGGTGTGGAGGATGGTAGAAGGATGCAATCCCCATGTCCGGCCGGACAGGAGTTTCAGCAGGCGGAGGCGGGAATGGGCTTTCTGCTGGATGGTCAGGAGATGAGGGGTCCAGGTGAGGTGTCGGTCAAGGGTGAGGCCAAGGTATTTCAGGGTGGGGGTGAGTTGGATAGGACGACCATAAAGGGTGAGGTAGAAATCTTGGAGGCGAAAGGAGCGAGTGGTACGGCCTATGATGATTGCCTGGGTTTTGGAGGGGTTGAGACGGAGGAGCCACTGATTACACCAAGTGGTGAACTGGTTAAGGTGGGTTTGGAGGGTACGTTGAGACCGTTGAAGGGTAGGATAGAGAGCCAGGAAGGCGGTGTCATCAGCATATTGGAGAAGGTGAACTGGTGGGGGTGGCTTGGGCATATCAGCTGTATACAAGAGATAAAGGAGAGGGGAGAGGACAGAACCCTGGGGGACGCCAGCCGTGGGATAAAAGATACGGGAGTTGGTGTTGTGGAGGGTGACATAGGAAGGACGGTGCGAGAGGAAGGAAGCGACCAGACGGACAAAATTGATAGGCAGGGCGTAGGTTTGGAGTTTAAAGAGGAGACCGGGATGCCATACACGGTCATAGGCATTTTGGAGGTCAAGGGAAACAAAAATGGCGGAGCGACGTGAGTTGAGCTGGAGGGACAGAAGGTGAACAAGGTTGAGGAGTTGGTCGTCAGCAGAGAAGGAGGGTCGGAAGCCACACTGGGTAAGGGGGAGGAGGTGGTGTTGAGCAAGGTGCCAATGGATACGGTGGGAGAGGATGGATTCAAGGACCTT
The DNA here is from genome assembly GCF_021461395.2 of Schistocerca americana. Lineage (NCBI taxonomy): Eukaryota > Metazoa > Arthropoda > Insecta > Orthoptera > Acrididae > Schistocerca > Schistocerca americana. The sequence continues at coordinate 205,223,876 of NC_060129.1, read as the reverse complement.
ACTGAAGACGGAGGTGAGGCAGATGGGACGATAGGAAGAGGCGGCAGAAGGGGGTTTGTTGGGTTTGAGGAAGAGGAGGACGCGGGAGGTCTTCCACAGGTCAGGGTAGAAGCCAGTAGAGAGGATGACATTATAGAGATGGGCGAGGACAGTTAGGAAGGAATAGGGGCTTTCTCGAAGGTGACGGTAGGTGACACAGTCGTGACCAGGGGCCGTGTTGCGTTTGGACTGGAGGAGAAGTTTAATGTCTTGTGCTGTGATGGGAGTGTTGACGTCGGAGGGGGGCAACTGCCCCAAGTACTGGAGACTAGGAGCAAGTGGAGCGACTGAGGTATCAGCACGTGCCATGACGGTGGGGAAAAGAGAATAATCAAAGTGGGGATCATCGGGGATGGAGAAGACCTCGGAAAGGTGGGAAGTGAAGTGGTTGGCCTTACTGAGGTTGTCTGGAAGGGGGCGATCGTTATGGAGAAGGGGGTAGTGGGGAGTGGAAAGGGAACCAGTAAGACGATGGAAGGCAGACCAGTACTTGGAGGAGTTGATAGGGAGGGTGGCATTGAGTCGTGTGCAGGTCTGGCGCCAGTCCCGGCGTTTCGTTGCTGTAATAAGGTTCCGTACGTGTCGCTGTATTTGCCGGTGGCGTTGGAGTGTATCCCTGTCACGAGTGCGGAGGAAGGAGCGATAGAGGCGGCGGGATTCACGGAGGAGGAGGACAGCCCGCGGAGGGAGAGTGGGACGGTGTGGGTGGATGGTTTTAGTAGGAACATGGGCCTCCACGGCGTCAGTAATTACCGTCTGAAGGAAGGACGAGGCGCGGATGATGTCGTCAGGATGGCGATAGGTAAGAGGGTGGCTTTCGACCTGGGTGGAGATGGAGTCCCGGTAGGCATCCCAGTTGGCACGGCGATAGTCATGGACGACCTTGGGAGGGGGTGCAGGTTGCGGGGCCGGAGGGGGGCGGTTGGCAGACGTTATGGTGAGAAGGACAGGGAGGTGATCGCTACCTGTGGGGTCAAGGACGGCAACAGTGATACGCCCAAGGAGGTTGGCGGAGGCAATGACAACATCGGGGGTGGTGTTACTTTCGGGTCGGGTGTGCTGGGGAATGGGAACAAGGTCACCCTGGATTGTGGAGAGGAACTGATGCCACCGCCGAAGGGCAGCAGGAGTGCGGCTATGGACGTTGAGGTCGGCGGCAATCACATAGGTGGAGAAGGTGCGGTCAATGTGTGAGATGAAGTCATAAGGAAGAGGAGCAGTGGAGCGGACATAGATGGTGGCACAGGTAATGGTGATGGAGGGGAAGAAGACGCTAAGGATAAGGTGTTCAGTGGGGTCATTGAGGAGAGGTTGTGGCCGGACGGGGATATGCTTAAGGTGGCCAATCGCGACTCCACCCTGCGCACGAGGACCAGGAGCATCAGTGCGGTGGAGGATATAGGGGGAGGTGCGGATAGAATGGTGGGGCTGGAGAAAGGTTTCGTTCAAGAGGAAGGTGTCGACCTGGTGGTGGGAGAGGGTGTGCATGAGGAGGTATTTGTTGGAGCGGAAGGAGCGAATGTTCTGGAAGAGGATGCGAGACTCGTGCCGCGCCATGACGGGAAGGAGGGGGGGGAAGAGAGGGAAGGGAAGAGACTTAAACTAGGGTGTCGAGGCGGGTGAAGGTGAAGTGGGCTTGGTTGTGGGAGTAAGTGGCGAAAGTGTTCAGGTGGAAAACAGAGCAAGCAGCAAGGGATATTTGTTGGAAGGTGTGCGGGCGCTGAAAAGGGTGAATGTTTTGGAGTACAACGGTAATGAACCGGATGATGTCCTCGACCGTGGGGGGTGGACGGAGGGAATTGTTAGGATGGACAGGAGGATCGACGGGACGAACTGGGACTGTAAGTTCAGGGGTGGCTGGAGGGGGTTTAGCTTTACACTTGTGGGAGTATGTGGGATGGGAGCCATTGCAGGTATTACAGGAAGGAGGAGCAGCGAGGTTGGGGCAGTTCTTGAGAAAGTGGGAGGCCTTGCAATGGGGACAGGTGGGGGGGTTTTTGCAGTTGGGAGTCAGGTGGTCATTGTACATCAGGCACCGTTGGCAACGGTAGGATTGGGGAGGGGATTTGGAGGATTCAACAGGGTGGCGACGGTGGTAGATCAGGGCACCCTGGGTGAGGAGATGGTCTATGGACGGGGCTGACTCGGAGAATACCCGCATGAGGTAGGTGGGACCAGAGGCATTGTGGATACGGCGGGCAGAGCGGATTTCCAAGTCCGGGTGGGAGTTCAGTTCTACCAACACTTCATCCTCTGTGATCACCGGGCTGAGCTTGGTGATCACAGCGGTGTAGGTGGGGGGGGCGACGGGGAGGCTGGGGCTGACGAGGAGTGGAAGCGGAAAGGAAGGGTGTCAGAGAGGCGTGGGGGCCAAACATAACTCGTGGGAGTTTTCGCAGGAGGTCTGTGTGAAATGATGGGGACGGGGACTTGATAAGGACTGAGTCCCTGCGGGGAATGAGTTGGGAGATGGGAGCACCAGGTAAGTACTTTCGTATTTCCTTGGTGAGGGTACGAACGTCGAGGAACTTAGGATCGGGAGTGGACAGGACAAAGGTGTGGAGGGTGGGGGCCAAGGTAGGGGTGGCAGGAGGAGGGGTGGTGTCCATGGTGACGGCAGGGGGAGGGGGAGGTGGCGTTGATTTCTTGTGGGAAGTGGCGGGAGCAGAGTCGGTGAGGACGCGCTTTTGGGGTTTTTTGGAGACTGGAGGCTGGGAGGAGGGGAGAGGGACGGGGAGGAGAGGGAGGTGGCGGGTGGCAGATCCCTGTGGCGTAGTGGAGGCACCGGGAGAAGCAGCTGGTTCAGTGGCGGCGATGGTGGCTCGGCGCAACGTGATGCGTGCGGGAGATGCAGAAGACGAAGCGACGGGGTCGGTGAGAGAGGGGAAGCCAACCACCTGAGGGGCGGCAGCAGAGGCGGCAACAGATGCGTACGTGAGGGCGGGGGTAGGAGTGGGAGCTGTTGAGGGTGCGGAGGCTGGGGGAAGGGAGTAGAGGTGTGGGTATACAGCAGGGGAGGAGATAGGGGGGTGTGTAAGTGGGGGAAGGGAGGGGGAGGTGGAAGGAGGGAGGCCAGAGGCGGCACTCCAGGAAGTGACTGTGGGAGAGGGGGAGGGGGAGGTGTAGATGACGGTGGAGGTGGGAGTACTCATTGCAGACGAACGGCGACGGACAGACGGACGTGCAGCAGGCGGCGTCGGCGTCGGCGATGGGCAGCGTCGGACGAACAGCAGGCGGCGTCGGCGTCGGCGGCGAACAGACTGACGAACAGCAGGCGGCGGCGGCGGCGGCGGCGGCGGCGGCGGCGATGGACAGCCAGCAGGCGGACGGACGGACGGACGGACGAACGAACGAACGAACAGCGACAGCAGCGGGCAGACACACAGATAGACAGACAAACTAACAAACACACACAATCTTCGAAGACGGAGATTCCACCCTGAGAGTAGCCCAGGCTTTGCAATCTGACGCTTTCGAAGGAGGGGATCCAACCCTCTAGATGTTAGTTAAGTTTTTGTATCGAATTTCAAGCATACTTTCCAACTTGCTGTTATAGGGTCTTACTTCGAGTGTCTCCAGGTTTATGTGGACTAGATGTAAACAGACAGCACAATGCCGTGAGCCAAAGCAGGGTGCTTCACGTAAAAATTCTTCCCACGTTTCGTATTACCCAGTGGAAATCCATGCAAGCAGAAGACGTATGGAGATGTAATGGCGATGCTAACCCATCCATCTGCCCGTAGTGTAGAGGAGTGACGCGAGAGAGCAGCAGAGTAGCCGGACCCGCGTAGTACGGACTGCCACCGACAGATGGCAGGTGCGAACTGCAGTGCATAAATCTCTGTAAAGGGAAATTATGGCCAACTTGAAATTGGGCGCCATTTTCGAACGACTGCGCCGATGGTGATACATTAACTGCTGCAGCGTGTTTAGCAGTGTTTACTGAAGGAGTACACTCAGCTCTCCAATGCACTGCTAAGACTAATCAGTGGCTACAAACGGAACATGTCTGATATTTTGCAACAAAAAAGCTCAACAAATTAAAGCTAAATGAGTCGAAAAGCATTTGTTGCTGGGAGCACAACAGTTTTTTGCCTGCTATTCTTTATTAGTAGCGAAAGCAGATATCGCAGTTCTTGATGCGGTATCGAGTTTGAACACCTGTTTTCGTAATTAGCATTAAATCGGTCCTATCCAACTGTTAGTAAGACCAATACTAGGTCGCAAGTGCAGGGAAAACCAAGTCGCTAATTTAAAGCTCTATATCAGCTTACCTCTTGTTCCTGCTACTTCGTAGTACGAAAGTTCGCCCAATGTCTCTTTTGTTATATGAAATGAAGCATTGCATTCACATATATATGCGCGGTACCCTAGTAAATAGAATTGACAAACGAGGCTTTATGATTAGGCATGCTTTATATCTTTGTCAGGCCTATCCCACAAAATTTTTTCTGCAAATTCTTCATAGCATTAGGAGAATGATTACGAAAGTACAGGAGAATACAATATGTTTCAAATGTGTTGAGGTAAAACTAGTCGTATGATCAAAAGTAGGCTGTAGGGAACTGTAACAACTGTACTCTTATTAGTATACTACAAATTTTTGGCCAGGTTCCATCAGAAATAATAGTCTGCCAGTAACGTCAATATTCACTGAATATAAGGTTGTAGGTTCCGTACGTGCATCGTGCATTTTTTTTTTTTTTTTTTTTTACGTTATAATGTGTTGAACAAAAACAATTTCTTGTTGTGAGCATCCTAAATATACATTTAAACCATAATCTACAGTCAACCAGGTCAAATTTTTTTACCAGTCATTATAACTTTGTACACCACTACTCACTATTTTTCGTTTTATCTGCTAACAGAGGCAGTTTTGTCTCTAAGATTTCTATTTTGTAATTAGACTACCTTTAAACCATCCTATTACCTCTTCTGACTTTTCTTTGCTGTTCAGATGGATTGGAAACTAAGTAACAGAAATGTAAAATAAGACAAAAGACCAGAAATGAATGAAATTAACTGAATGGTTAAATCAAGTTCCTGCAACCTTTCCCATTGGGACCAAGATAAACGCAAAAACAATAAAATGTGTAAGAACTCATGCTGCAGTGGTCAGTCATTGAAATTGAAATAATGAGCCCAGAGATGCTGCTGACAGTAGCATGAAATTAGCTGAATTAGGTGTGAACAGCAGTCTCACAGGGAACTTATAAACGTCATGTCTGTCACTACCAATAAGGGAACATGGTTCTAGGCTTGCTGATAGATTTGTTCGTTAAATTTACATTTATCTTTGAGTATGGCTTTCACATAAATATGTCATTACACTGTATGAAGGTAAATCATACGCTGGAAATGTCACTGTAGCAGGTACGTAATGCAAGTATATCTCATTTAAAATAAGTTGCAATTGCAGGATCATGAAAGGGGAAAAGAAATAGGTTTTGGCTTCAAAGCTAAGGTGGAGTCTTGTACTGTAAAGACAGTGTATTAACAGAAAAGCTGAATCTCGCCCAATACCTGTTAACAGAAAGGGGCGTGGTCCATAATAGAAGTGAACATCTACGCTAAATAAGTGAAAATGTTTGACGGAATGTATTTAATATATGGTATTACTGAAAGTGTTGTTCTACTTTGAAGCCAATGTGTGCTCTATTATTTGTAATACGTGTTATCAAAAATATCCTTAACGAATGTGTTATTTTTACATTTACAACCCCTTAGCCTAAAAACTGTTAATAACAGGTCTATATAAATATCTTTAAATTTCAAAGTAAACGTGTTACTGAAATAGAACAATTTATTTAGGCTTCTTATTAACCACCGATTTACTTTTGGAATGGCTTAAAATTACCCAGAGTATTTTATGTAGGTAAAATAATGTGCTGTCCAAGACTGACATAAACTTAGCTGGAATAGCAGAGCAACTTTTATAAATATTAAAATATTACAGCAAACAGTCAATTTGTCTATATTTTTACTATAAAAAATGCTCAGTAACTGTAACTACAACATGTGTTGCAACAAGTAACATATTTTGTGGGCAGTATTTTCAAAAAATGGTCTCATGGGGGGCAAAGTTCCCCAGTTGACTGCATTTCCATTCACATATTCCCAGTCTTCAACATAAAATGCTAAATTTTGATAATAAATAAAAATAGCAGTTACAATACAAAATATGCACGACATTTACTTGTAATGACGTTTACTTTTTACCGTGTTTGGAAACAAGTATTCTTCAAAAAGTATTGTTCAGCAGATTTTGCATATGTGCAATTTCATTCTGAGCTAGAAAAGAGTATAGTGTACAAGCTAATGTTCTTACTGAGTGAATGTATACTTTTTTCCTCTCTACAATATTATATAAAATATGGGTACATTGTATGTATAAAAAGCTATTAAAATCCAGAGAAAAAAATAAACGACATAAATGAAGCAGAAGGAAGAAACATAGTTGGTGGCAAAGCACAGAAGTCAAATATGTACACAGGTCGAAAGGTGAAGTTTTTATTTTTATATGCATCAATCTGAAACCTGGAGAGTGACATAGTTTACTTGCAAATAATATACGATATAATAAAAATACTCCATACTCAGAAAGAAACATAGAACAAAAATTTATAAAAATCACTGTGATTGAAACAATAATGAGACCACTTTAAGAGAAAATGGCAACCAAATGAAGTTTGAATGTCAATTTTTCAAATCATTTACTAAAGAGTGATTTTGGAAATCACAGTTTCTGCAGTAACTTTCTCATGGCCTGCTTCTACTGCCTTGTGTCACTACACCCTGATATCTTTTATTTCCCTCCCTTGGAACCAGATGAATTCTTGTTGCCAGGAAACTGTGAATTATTTTCTCCTGTACACTGTAGCAGGCTGGGAAAACTACTTTCTCCTTCACTGATGCAGGCACGGCAGTGGCTACATCACAGAGCAACAATTCACCTGAGAGTAATTTCTTCTTGTTGCTTCTCAAACACATCTCTGCCTTTTGCAACACACTGAAAACCTCACTTGATGGCTCAATAAGTGAGGTATCTGTGAAGGACTTCATATGTAAAAGCACGTTCACACAGGTACAGAGATTTTCTTTGCACGCTATTAGGCGCTCCTCGAAAAATTAACAAAGTGCATGAGACTTCATACCCTGCCTGACAGTGTGACCACACACCATGTTACAAAGTGGCTCACCAACTTCCTCAGCACAATATCAGTGACAGTATTAAAGAACTGAGAAAGAGTAATAACCCTCAGTGACGATTTTACTTCTCATAGTGTTGGTACTGGATTTTTGAAGTGGAGCATTGCTAACAGATTTTTCAAGGTATCTTGTCTATATCTAGTTATTAGCAAAAATTTAAATTTCTTCTCATTCAGGAATGTGTTCTGCAATTCCAAAATACCTCCAGCTGTCAAAACTACACCACACTGAACTGGTTTCCAGGCACTGTTCAGACCAATTTTCAAGTTTTCAAATAATCACAGAGTGTCCTGAAGATGACAGAGAGCATCACTGTATGTTTGTTGATCAGAACGACTCAGAGGCATAACTGGAGCTCTGGATGTCATGAGGCAAGACCACTTACGAACATGCTTTAGAAACCGTGCTGTGGTTAAAGTATTTTTCTGCAGTTTCTCTGTCTTTACAGCACACTCACTGGCTGCTGCAGTCTGGCTGTTAATTATGGCAGTAGATGAGCCAACTTTCATTTTCTCGTAATGGTTTGGCCTCAGACATCCCTCACACAGTTTTGGTGCCAGTTTAAGACTTAAACCACTGTCTACCTCAAGCCACTGTTATACACGATTTATATGTACCTCATTACAAGGCAGATCATGTCCCTTGACAACATTTCGTCAGAGGAAGACCGATTGCCCATTGACTAAGTGAATCCTCGTTTTTCAAAATGTGTGGTGTATCTGTGAGGAAAATTAGTTTCCAATTATCATCACAAAGACACTGGCAGAAACTAATTTTGAAAACCTTTCGACAACAATTCCAAATTCTCGCCATACAGCTCAATTCTGCCCTCCCGTCACTGACGCAATGCAGTGAACATTGTACGAGTGCCTAAGATTCCCTAATAAAGCTTATAGTAATGTCTGGCGTGAGAACTGGAAAAAGATGGCCCTGTGTAATGGTAACCTATTGTTTGTTTCCATCTTGAGGTAATAGCACCCAGCATAACAACTGATGCATTAGAAGCTATAGTTTTTGCAAGGGCGAGATCTGGTGGAGGTGTCGTATCATCAATGGTGCAGCCAATGCTCAACCACATTCCAATGGTGAGTGATACTAACCTCATCCATCAGGAGAACAGCATGCATCTCCACTGGTAACATGAGGGCAAGCTTGACTTTCAGGGAACTCACAAGCTCCCTCGGCACACCAGGTCTAACTTTTATGCTCTGTAGCGAACATATTGGGGTTCTATCTGAAGGAAATGGTAATTTATTTTCCAGCAGGACTTTGTACCCCTTACTACTACAAGGTGGTCGAATTTTTAGCCCTTTCCACTGACCATTTGCTACCTTCACGTGTCCCCTTCACTCATACTACAAACTGATCTGCACCGAATAAACCGTGCAGACTCGCAAAGAGGCTGTCTTTTTCTAAAGACACTCTTCTCTCCCTTTTCTGAGAGAGGGTGAGTTTTCTCTTGAAAGCTTCAATTCCAGCCTGAAGCTAGGTTCTTCAGGGTGGTGACTTCATCTTCTGTCGTGTCCAAGTTCGCTGCAGGACTGACGTCATTGGTCACATTCGAAGGCTCTCCAACCTCTGGAACACATATTTGCAATATTACAATCTTCAAACATAAAAAGCATTTAATACTGTAATATGTTTTTAGGTAACCAGTAATTGTTTCTCAGTAGGCTGTGGTATGTAATTTAAAGATTCGTAAGATGCCAAAATCTTAGTTTCAAAGGACTGAAGCAAGTCTATGACAATCTGAGTGGTAATATTCCCAGTATGCTCTTAATACTATGAAATGGTAAAGTAATGTCATATCCTACAGTGCAATTGTAGTTGACCAATTGTATTTAATTCTCAACAAACGCTACTATAGTGTTTCCAAAAACCTGTAGGCTCTTTGGTAGGCATCACAGGAACCTGACGGCAATAGAATGTAAAAGAGCTTCACTATACAACACTTCAATAATAACGCAGCACGTGAGAACTGAATACTTAAATTACAAGAGCTGTGCGGCAAGTGTTACTTCCTGATGTGGGTTTTAGTGGAGATTACCTTTAAGGGCAAGTAATTATTATTTACAATAAAAGATTAAATAATGAGGACCAGACCCAACCACAACATTGGACACCTTAGCACCTATTGTGCTACATTCTACCAATAAAGGCAAAGCTCTGTATATAGAGTCTGAAAAACACAAATGGTATGGAAAACACCACAGGCTTTTAAGGAAACTTTAACCAGCTGTGGTAACAAATCAAAGCATCAGTTTTCCCATTTGTGTATAACATTTAACTGTAAATTAGAAATACAGTATATACAGTATCCAATGGCAAGCAGTAGAAACGATATAGCACAAAGGTACGAGAAATTACATTACTTTATATTTCATCAGATACCAATACAAGTGGACTGTGTGTGTGAGAGATGTGGTCCTGTTCACTAAATTACCTTGTGGTGAAGTATTTTGTTCCTTCCATCAACAGACCCTGGACATGTCAGTTTCAAAAATATACAGCTGTTGCAAATGAAATGTTTTAGTCTTCTTTTGTACACAACTCAGGGTTAAAATGAGTATACAAAATATAACTTCTAAAGAAGGAACTCTAAGCAACACATTTACAACAACTTTAAAAAGGTATATGCTTAATGTACTCAACTGACAAAAGTGTTTCCTACGACAATTACTACGATACAAGTAAGCCTACTTTCTGCAAGCATAATGCTGTGAAGGGAAATTCTGTGTGTCCTACTGATCAAAACAACAAATGTGTGCTGTTAGCAGTCACACGAGATTTTCAGAGTGTCATAATTCAGGAGCAAGTGAAAGCATGACGTATGCATATAGCAACTGAAGCTGTGAGCTTTATTTTCCAGTTACCTGTATCCTCAGTACGTTTCTCCAGTAGGCCAACAGGTTTCCTCTCGGCAGGAGCCTTACGATCACCAAAAATTGTTGGCACAGCATTTGGTTTACGTTTTACCACTCCACCAAGTCTGTCGGTTCAAATTGGTCTGGAGTAAAGTGATTCTGGTAAACACAAACAGTGCTATCAGTCAGTTTAGTTACCAACTTCGTTATTTAAGCGATATAAAAATTTCAAGACTATACATTATAACTATATTTTGTAACATGAAATATATGAATCTGTAATATCAATAGAACTCTGCACATGCTACTCGTAACTACATACAGTGCAAGAAATCAAGAGACGTATGAGTTAGGTACAGTAGCTATACACAAACATTGTAACACTCAGATTCTATCTACAAACTAATTGAAACAATTTCATTTTACATGATACGACTAACATCTTTTAGGGAATGTATCTTCATTCAAGTTTAATTTTCATTAGGTTTAGGTTTCCTGTGTAACAACAAATATTGTACGATGCACGTTGTCTACGCCTGCCTACACTGTGTGATCAAAAGTATCCAGACACCACTAAAAACCACTAAAAATATCAGTTTTTCATATTAGGTGCATAGTCCTGCCACCTACTGCCACTGTTTCCGATGTGATGGTGAAGTGGAAACGTGAAGGGACACGTACAGCACAAAAGCGTACAGGTCGACCTCTTGTGTCAACTGGCAGAGACCGCCGACAGTTGAAGAGGGTCTGTCCAAACTGTCACGCAGGAATTCCAAACTGCATCAGAGTCAGAATCCAATGCAAGTACTGTGACACTTGGGAAACTTTGATTTCAAGTTACTTTTGAGTACATTATGGGGGTGAACAGTGGTCAATGTGTTACAAATATTTACTATCAAAAACAGTCTCGATCACGATTTCGATCACGGTTTCGACCACTACTGTGGTCATCTTTAGAGCAATGAGTAAGAACCTCCTTTTGGTGGTAAATCACTACCAGCAATCAGTACTCACCGTAATAAATAAATTGTGATCAAGACTGTTTTTGACAGTAAATACTGGATTTCAAGGTTGAGCGCACGGTGCAATGAGTGTAAACACTGGACGATTGAACAGCGGAGAAACGTTGTGTGGAGAGACAAATCACGGTACACAATGTGGCGATCCGAAGGCAGAGTGTGGGTATTCCGAATGCCCGGTGCACGTCATCTGTCAGCATATGTAGTGCCAACAGCAAAATTCAGAGGCAGCGGTGTTATATGCTGTGGTCGTGTTTTCCATGGACTGGGCTTCCACCCCTTGTTGTTTTGCGTGGCACTATCACACGTCTACATTGATGTTTTAAGCACCTTCTTGCTTTCCACTGTTGAAGAGCAATTCGGGGATGGTGATTGCATTTTTCAACACGATCGAGCACCTGTTTGTATTGCACGGCCTGCGACGGAGTGGTTACACGACAATAACATCCCCGTAATGAACTGGCCTGCACAGAGTCCTCACCTGAATCCTAGGGAACATCTTTGGCACGTTTCAGAATGCGGACTTCATGCCAGGCCTCACCGACCGACATCGATACCTCTCCTCAGTGCAGCACTCCGTGAAGAATGGGCTGCCATTCCCCGAGAAACCTTCCAGCACCTCGTTGAATATATGCAAGCGAGAGTGGAAGGTGTCATTGAGGCTAAGAGTGGGCCAACACCACACTGAATTCTAGCATTACTGACGGAGGGCGCCAGGAACTTCTAAGTCATTTTCAGGCACGTGTCCGCATACGTTTGATCACATAGTGTAGTATTTGTATCTGAGACTGTTGAATATACAAGATGCCGTATTAAAAGAGTTAATTATAAATATACTGTACTGTTACGACTGACGATACAATTCAACTATGCTATTCTTTTTATTTATTTCAACGTTTGTCGAAACGGTAGGCCTACACTATTAAATGCAAGTAACAGGTATTTTACAGAGGCACGTCAGTATCACGCCAATTATTTTCACAAAATTTACTGAAAATGAGGCACTGTTAATTGATCTTTGAAGTACACATAGCCATAGCCAACAACATACATTAAAACATCCAAATACTGTACTTCCCATCTTCAACAATTGGGCCTACACACTGAATACGAAACGAAATACCGTGTTTACCTATTATACCTTTCGTGTTGCCAAAAATATGTCTTTATAGCAGTCAGTACATTACAGATTAACTAGAAATGTGTAGCTTTCACTATGGTTTGTCCAAAAAAACGGGCTTGCACACAACGTACCTTTTACAAACAAATGTGACCGGTTTGAGACGAACGACGTGTAATGACACAACAAATCTGATCACTAAGCGAGTCGAAATACAGCAAGTTTGTTAGACAGCGAATGTTAAACCTTAAGATTATTTGCACTAATGAATGAAAACTGTACTTTCCATACACAAGCGAGAGTCTCATGTGGGCTGCCAGTTGGCTCTGCTGGTTTTCATCGGTCATATTCTCCTTCTTGCTGCATCTCTACCTTCAGAAGGAATTCTGTACAGTTTACCTCCCTTTCTGCCTCAGAACAAAAAGCGAAAAGCACAGCACTGAGGTAGTATTCTACTTAGAACTTTGAAAATACACAACACTACCCATGCTTCTCACACAATGCTTGGGCCCACAACGGCTGCTAATGTTACACGATGTGATTTCAGCCAACTGTGGATGGCGGCGAACGCAGCAGAATACGATGGCCGTACTTCCCTTTATACGAGGCTGTACTGCCCTGGTAAACACGCCACGACTCCAGCGCTGCAAAGTGGAGTGCATCTCGACTTGCACTGCTGCCAACTTTGGACTTGCTAGCAAAACGACTTCCTCGTGGAAGAACGGGGACGTGTGTTTAAAACCTTCAATCGTGCAATCGGATAGATCTGCAAAGTTTCACAAGTGAGAAGATAGTACGACACTTGTATGTGGAACAGATTCTGTAAGGATTCAACGTTCACCTTTTGCATTATAAACAACCCACATACAGTACTTGACAGTATATCCTACAGCAGTCTCCAAATAAATTCTTGCCCTTGTGCTATTAGGTGCTAATTATTTTCAACTGTTTGTGCTGGCTGTACGCTACCATCAGAACTTTAATTTCAAAAAGAGCATTACTTACATCTAAATAGGAATTCAACTTCATTAACAATTATTTAACATAATTCCAGTTTATAAGTCACTATGTTTAACCTACTGAAACGGCTTTGCCCTCGCATTTTTTGCGAGTTAATTGCATGCATGAACTCTTGAGTTATTTATGCACCATCCAGGTTGTGGATTCTTTGCAGCTTTTGGAATTAGTGCTTTGCAAGGCTTGTATGTAACACATAAATGAGATACTTCATGACCTTAATTCAAGATGGGAGTGTCATTCTGTAAAAATATAATTCATCCAGAAATCCCATCCAACCTTGCTATCTGAATCAGCACTTTGTGTGTCAAAGTGAAAACTTTGTATGTCTCTTCACTTCTGTTGCCACAGTATCTGTATTTCTCAGGTAAGTTTTCATATTTGTGTATGTCTCTTTGTGACCTAATAAGTAAATACAATCTTTAATTGATGGCAGTATGTTTGAGCACTGATTTTCATAATTACCAGCAGCAGGAATGTACAGATTACTCAATTCAATTAAACATCTCAGTATCTTAGTTTGTTGCTGTTAAGGCTAAATATAATTTACAGAAATGCAATTTTTGCAACTGCTAGTACTACTGCTAAATCTACTGCTGCAGCTACAAGTTATAGAACCATAGACATCAGAACTTTATGTGTGCATTTATTGTGACGTGCAGATACTACGTAACTAATTTTTTTTTCGTCACTACCCACAAGACCAAACTGGCTACTACATCTAAATTATGCTGAACGAGGTGGAGCGGTGAATAGCACAATGGAATCGTATTCAGAAAGACAGTGGTTCAAACCCGTGTCCAGACATCCCATTTCAGATGTTCCGTTATTTCTCTAAACCACTTCAGCGAAATGCCGGGATGGTTCCTATCAAAGTGCAAGGCCTTACTTCCTTTACCATCCTTCGCTAATCTGAGCTTTTGATCCATCTCTAATGACCTCCTACGTCTAAATCATTATTTTGTACATTTGAGAGAGATGCAACCTCGTGACAAGAAAGTGATGCTGTAGCAGTTTCCACCAATAGTGCTGCAGGAGGGAAATGACATGGAGGCTTCTGGGTGAATCAGACTGAATAATGGAACAGCTATGGCCACCACAAGCGACGTGGAATCAGGAGGAATTGCTACACCAATCCACACCAACAAAATCTAAAGAGACTGAAGATCGCTATTTTCGTGCACCGCAACTACTTGCGCAGATACCTTGAAACAAAATGAGAATGGTAATGTGGGCAGTTTCATAAAATATCTGCCATCAGATTGTGAAATCAATTAGAAGGCATTGAGCAAGACCACTGTAGCACATCAGTAAACTGTGTGTGTTATGTGTATGCACACTATTTAAACAAAATTTGATCGCTGTCTTGGAAATAAACTAAACCCTTATTACTTCCTGAGAGAACTGAATGTGAGTGTTTTCACATGACTCTCGGCTGTGTTCAAAATGACTGCTGTCAGCTATTGTAATTATGTAGCTCTGCACTACTATCCCCCCCCCTCCCCCCAACCTTTGACCTTGACGTTAATGGGAAGGCTTGCGTGATACAGATACAGATAACCATACTGTAGGTGCACCCACAACAGAGGGGTATCTGTTGAGAGGTCAGACGAACGTGTAGTTCCTGAAGATGAGCAGTAGCCTTTTCAGTAGTTGCAATGGGCAACAGTCTGGGCAATTGACTCAACTGGCCTTGTAACATCACGCAAAATGGTCTTTCTGTGCTTGTACTGCAAACAGCTGAAAGCAAGGGGAAACTACAGCCATAAGTTTTCCTGGGGGCATACAGCTTTCCTGTATGGTTAAATAATGATGACATCCTCTCGGGTAAAACACTACAGAGGTATAATACTTCCGATATTTCCGATCAGGGACTGCTCAGGAGAACATCATTATCAGGAGAAACTGAACAGGGGTTTTATGGATTGGAGCGTTGTATGTCAGACCCCTTAACTGGGCAGATAGGTTGGAAAATTTAAAAATGGAAATGGATAGGTTAACGTTAGATATAATGGGAACTAGTTAGTTGATTGGCAGGAGAAACTGAACTTCTGGTCAGGTGAATACAGGGTCATAAATACAGAATCAGATAGGGGTAATGCAGGGGTAGCTTTAATAATGAATGAAAATTAGGAATGCGGATAAGCTACTACAAACAGCAGGGTGAAAGCTTTTGCACAGTAGTACAGGTTAATATGCAAACTAGCTCTGCACATGATGCATTGAAGAAATATATAATGAGATAAAAGAAATTATTCACATAGTTAAGGGAGAAAAAAATGTAATACTCATTGGGGACTGGAATTCAGTAGTAGGAAAAGGAGGAGAAGGAAAAGTAGTAGGTGAATATGGAGGTTTAAGAATCATGAAAGAAGGTTGTATCTGTGGAAGAGACCTGGAGACACCAAGAGATTTCAGATTGATTATACAGGGCATTACAAAAAGGTACGACCAAACTTTCAGGAAACATTCCTCACACACAAATAAAGAAAAGATTTTATATGGACATGTGCCCGGAAACGCTTAATTTCCATGTTAGAGCTCATTTTAGTTTCGTCAGTATGCACTGTAATTCCTCGATTCACCGCCAGTTGGCCCAAACGAAGGAAGGTAATGTTGACTTGGGTGCTTGTATTGACATGCGACTCATTGCTCTACAGTACTAGCATCGAGCACATCAGTACGTAGCATCAACAGGTTAGTGTTCATCACGAACGTGGTTTTGCAGTCAGTGCAACGTTTACAAATGCGGAGTTGGCAGATGCCCATTTGATGTACGGATTAGCACGGGGCAATAGCCGTGGCGCGGTACGTTTGTATCGAGACAGATTTCCAGGACGAAGGTGTCCCGACAGGGAGACGTTCGAAGCAATCGATCGGCGTCTTAGGGAGCACGGAACATTCCAGCCTACGACTCGCGACTGGGGAAGACCTAAAACGACGAGGACACCTGCAACGGAGGAGGCAATTCTTCGTGCAGTTGATGATAACCCTAATGTCAGCGTCAGAGAAGTTGCTGCTGTACAAGGTAACGTTGACCACGTCACTGTACGGACAGTGCTACGGGAGAACCAGTTGTTTCCGTACCGTGTACAGCGTGTGCAGGCACTATCAGCAGCTGTTTGGCCTCCACGGGTACACTTCTGCGAATGGTTCATCCGACAATGTGTCAATCCTCATTTCAGTGCAAATGTTCTCTTTACGGGTGAGGCATCATTCCGACGTCATCAAATTGTAAATTTTCACAGTCAACAGGTACGGGCTGACGAGAATCCGCACGCAATTGTGCAATTATGTCATCGACACAGATTTTCTGTGAACGTTTGGGCAGGCATTGTCGGTGATGTCTCGATTGGGCCCCACGTTCTTCCACCTACGCTCAATGGAGCACGTTATCATGATTTCATACGGGATACTCTACCTGTGCTGCTAGAATATGTGCCTTTACAAGTACGACACAACATGTGGTTCGTGCACGATGGAGCTCCTGCACATTTCAGTCCAAGTGTTCGTACGCTTCTCGACGACAGATTCGGTGACCGATGGATTGGTAGAGGCGGACCAATTCCGTGGCCTTCTCGCTCTCCTGACCTCAACCCTCTCGACTTTCATTTATGGGGGCATTTGAAAGCTCTTGTATACGCAACCCCGGTACCAAATGTAGACTCTTTGTGCTCGTATTGTGGACGGCTGTGATACAATACGCCATTCTCCAGGGCTGCATCAGCGCATCAGGGATTCCGTGCGACGGAGGGTGGATGCGTGTATCCTCGCTAACGGAGGACATTTTGAACATTTCCTGTGACAAAGTGTTTGAAGTCACGCTGGTACGTTCTGTTGCTGTGTGTTTCCATTCCACGATTAATGTGATTTGAAGAGAAGTAATAAAATGAGTTCTAACATGGAAAGTAAGCGTTTCCGGACACATGTCCACATAACATATTTTCTTTATTTGTGTGTGAGGAACGTTTTTGTAACACCCTGTATGGTGGTAAGACAGATTTGGGAAACAGGTTTTAAGTTCTATGACATATTCCAGGGGCAGATGTGGACTCTGTACACAATTTACTGGTTATGGACTATATATTAAAAATGAAGAAATTACAAAATGGTAGGAATTTCAGGAGTTGGGAGCTGGATAATCTGAAAAATTCAGAGGTTGTAGAGTGTTTCAGAGAGAGCATTAGAGGACAATAAAAGGGGAATGGAATACAGTAGAAGGAGAATGGGTAGCTTAGAGGGATGAAATAGTGAAGGCAGGAGAGGATCAAGTAGGTAAAAAAAGACGAGGGCTAGTTGAAATCCTTGGGTAACAGATGAAATATTGAATTTAATTCATGAAAGGAGAAAATATAAAAACGCAGTAAATGAAGCAGGCAAAATGGAATACAAAAGTCTCAAAAATGAGATCGACAGGAAGTGCAAAATGGCTAAGCAGGGATGGCTAGAGGACAAATGTAAGGATGTAGAGGCTTATCTCACTAGGGGTAAGATAGATACTGCCTACAGGAAAATTAAAGAGACCTTTGGTGAAAGGAGAACCACTTGTATGAATATCAAGATCTCAGATGGAAACCCAGTTCTAAGCAAAGAAAGGAAAACAGAAAGGTGGAAGGAGTATATAGAGGGTCTATACAAGGGCGATGTACTCAGGGACATTATTATGGAAATGGAAGAGGACGTAGATGAAGATGAGGTAGGAGATATGACACTGTGTGAAGAATTGGTGAGAGCACTGAAACACCTAAGTAGAAACAAGGCACCGCAAGTAGACATCATTCCGTTAGAGCTACTGATACCCTTGGGAGAGCCAGCCCTGACAAAACTCTACCATCTGGCGAGCAAGACGTATGAGACAGGCGAAGTATCCTCGGACTTCAAGAAGAATATAACAACTCCATATCCATAGAAAGGAGGTGCTGACAGGTGTGTGAACCACCAAACTATCGTTTTAATAAGTCACCATTGCAAAACAGACAAATGAAAAAACTGGTAGAAGATGGCCTCAGGAAGATCAGTTTGGGTTCTGTTCAAATGTAGGAACACGCGAGCCAATTCTGACCCCACTACTTACCTTAGAAGCTATGTTAAGGAACGGTAAACCTACATTTACAACATTTGTAGGCACAGAGAGCTTTTGACGATGTTGACTGGAACAAGCTCTTTCAAATTCTCGTGATAAATACAGGGAGCGAAAGGCTATTTACAATTTGTACAGAAACCAGATGGCAGTTATAGGAGTCGAGGGGCATGAAAGGGCAGCAGTGATTGAGAAGGGAGTGAGACAGGGCTGTAGCATTGTGGCACAACTTGGCTAGAAGAAGTAAGTCGGTAGGAACATTCTGAGGGATCGACGATCACCTACTTAGTACTGGAGGGAAGCGTGGAGGGTAAAAATTGTAGATTGAGACCAAGAGATGAATGCAGGAGGATGTCGGTTGCAGCAGTTACTCTGAGATGAAAAGGTTTGCACAGGATGGAGTAGCACGGAGAGTTGCATCGAACCAGTCTTTGGACTGAAGATCACAACAACACCACCTCTGTACTACCAAATCACAACATATGTGGCCCGCCTGAAGACTGTGTGACATGGCGTACATTTATGGGCACAACTATCAGGTTATACTCTCTTGTATTAGTGCACGGTGAAGTGCTGTATGCCACACGTGTCCAGAAACGCTGCATTATTTGTAGATCTGAGTAACTCTGCGGGAACCAGATTTTAGGAATGCACAAGTGAAATAAAACACAGTTGTGTGCTTTGTGTGTACATGCACCACTGCTTTGGCTTTCAGTGCAGATTTTGAAAGGCAGTTCAGTTAATTTGTTAGTTGCCGCTTGACTCTTAGAGGGATGTGTAGCTGGTTCACATTTCACAGCCACGTTCTTATTACAGCTCCACAGAAGAAGGTCTGAATTGATTGGTGATTACTGTAGAGCTCAAAACGAATTTCCTACATTTAGTAAAGTGTATTATACATGAGCAACATCATTACACAGTGTTACTGCATAAAATTCAGTTGTCATCTCTGTAGCCACCGACAACGAATTGTTGTTACTGTTAATGAGGCTACCGTTGCTACTGGCAAGTGTAACAGCAAATAAATGAGAATGCTATATGTACAAAAATAATGACTAGTAAGCACTATTATATTCTATATCTACATACATACTCTGCAATCTACCATACGGTGCGTGGCGGAGGCTACCTCGTACAACAACTACCATCTTCTCTCCCTGTTCCACTCCCAAACAGAACGAGGGAAAAATGACTGCCTACATGCCTCTGTACGAGCCCTAATCTCTCTTATCTTAACTCTGTGGTCTTTCCGTGAAATATAAGTTGGCGGCAGTAAAATTGTACTGCAGTCAGCCTCAAATGATGGTTCTCTAAATTCCCTCAGTAGCGATTCACGAAAAGAACGCCTGCTTTCCTCTAGAGACTCCCACCCGAGTTCCTGAAGCATTTCCGTAACACTCGCGTGTCAATTCAACCTACCAGTAACAAATCTAGCAGCCCGCCTCTGAATTGCTTCTATGTCCTCCCCCAATCCGACCTGATAGGGATCCCAAACGCTCGAGCAGTACTCGAGAATAGGTCGTATTTGTGCTTTATAAGCGGTCTGTTTTACAGATGAACCACATCTTCCCAAAATTCTACCAATGAACCGAAGACGACTATCCGCCTTCCCCACAACTGCCATTACTTGCTTGTCCCACTTCATATCGCTCTGCAATGTTCCACCCAAATATTTAATCGACGTAACTGTGTCAAGCGCTACACCACTAATGGAGTATTCAAACATTACGGGATTCTTTTTCCTATTCGTCTGCATTAATTTACATTTATCTATATTTAGAGTTAGCTGCAATTCTTTACACCAATCACAAATCCTGTCCAAGTCATCTTGTATCCTCCAAAAGTCACTCAACGACACCTTCCCGTACACCACAGCACCATCAGCAAACAGCCGCACATTGCTATCCACCCTATCCTAAAGATCATTTATGTAGTCAGAAAACAACAGCGGACCTACCACACTTCCCTGGGGCACTCCAGATGATACCCTCACCTCCGATGAACACTCACCATCGAGGACAATGTACTGGGTTCTATTACTTAAGAAGTCTTCGAGCCACTCTCATATTTGGGGACCAATCCCATATGCTTGTACCTTTGTTAGGAGTCTGCAGTGGGGCACAGAGTCAAACGGTTTCCAGAAGTCAAGGAATAAGGCATCCGTCTGATTTCCTTCATCCACGGTTCGCAAGGTATTGTGTGAAACAACGGAGAGTTGCCTTTCGCAGGAGCGATGCTTTCTAAAGCCGTGCTGATGCATGGACAGCAACTTCTCTGTCTCGAGGAAATCCATTACATTCGAACCGAGAATATGTTCGAGAATCCTGCAACAACCTGATGTTAAGGATATTGGTCTGTAATTTTGAGGATGCATCCTTCTTGCCTTTTTATATACAGACGTCACCTGCACTTTTTCCAGTTGGGCAAGAGATTCGCGATAAATGCAAGCTAAGTAAGAAGCCAATGCATTAGAGTTGTCTTGGGATCCCATCAGGACCTGGCAATTTATTTATTTTCAACCGATTCAGCTGCTTCACAACCCCAGGGATGTCTATCATTACGTCCTCCATACGGGAATTTGTACGAGACTCAAACGGAGGTATGTTTGTACGATCCTCTTGCGTGAAAGATTTCTCAAATGCTAAATTTAAAATTTCAGCTTTCGTTCTGCTGTCACCGTTGCCAGGCCAGACTGATGAGTGAGTGACTGGATGGAAGCCTTCGACCCGCTTACCGATTTTACATAAGACCAGAATTTCCTTGGGTTTTCAGCAAGATCTTTTGCTAAGGTACAACGGTGGTAGTGGTTGTATGCTTTGCGCATCACTCTTTTTACAGCAACACGAATCTCTACTAACTTTTGCCTGTCCTCATTCTCCCGATCTTTCTTGTACCGCGAGTGCAACTGTCTTTGCTTCCTGAGCATTCTCCCAATTGCACTGTTAAACCAAGGTGGGTCTTTTCCGCCCGTAACCCACTTTTTCCGCACATATTTGTCCAATGTGTGATTTACAATGTGTTTAAAATTTGCCCATAATTCTTCCACGTCCATCGTACCGGAAGTAAATGAAGTCGATTCATTTACTAAGTGGGATGCTAACAACTGCTTATCCGCACTTTCTAGTATGAACACTCTCCTACCCTTCTTGACCGACTTTTTAACTATCGTAACCATAGTCGTAATGACAACATCAGGATCATTAACCCCTGTCTCAACACTGACACCATCGATGATGTCTGGTCTGTTCGTGGCTACCAGATCTAAAATATTTCCATTGCGCATTGGCTGTCGATTTAGCTGCTCAAGACAGTTTTCGGATAATGTGTTCCAAAGTAATTCACACCACAGCTTGTCTGTACCACCTGTAATGAATCCATAGACATCCCAGTCTATATACTAGATAGGTTGAAGTCGCCTCCGACTAATATAGCACGATCCACGTACTTCTGCGATACAGAGTGTAGACTCCCTCTGAATGATTCTAGAACTGTCACGGTGGAACCTCGTGGCTGGTAATAACACCCAACAATTAACTTTATTTCTCCTTGCTCTGTTAGACGTGTCCAGATAACTTCACAATCACACTCTACTTTGACCTCAGTAGACAATATTTTTGTCAACTGCAATGAAGACACCACCTCCTACGGTGTCAAATCTGTCTTTCTGATACACATTCCGACCCTCACTAAATATTTCAGAACTTCCTATCTCAGGGTTCAGCCAGGTCTCAGTCCCGAGAATAATTCGCGCGCCACACGCTTCCTGGAGGGCAGTAAATTCGGGAACTTTATTCCGAACACTCTGAAAATTTACTGCTAATATCTTGATAGCTGGAGTGTTCATCGGGACACCTCGCACTGCTGCCTATCCTAAAAAAAAAAAACCCTGTGCACGCCGCAATTACTCTGCTACCCGAGTAGCCGCTTCCTTTGTGTAGAGCACCCCTGACCTATCTAGGGGCGTCCTACAATTCCCCAACCAATAGGGCAAGTGGGAACACGTAGGAGGGTTTTCGCAGTTGGGAGTTAAATGATCATTGTAGATGATGAATCTGTGGTAATGACAGTCTCTGACTAGGTATGAGGAAGGCTCTACTTTGTGTTCTGGTAAGAGACGAGCACCGCAGTCCGAAGGTGGCGATCTACGGTTGAGGGGTCATCAGAAAAGATGCGAATGAGGAATATAGGGCCAGAATTGTGGCGAATTCAGTGGGCTTTTTGGATCTGCGTGTCAGGATTTGGACTCGGCTTCCACACAACTGCCCCCACAGTGATCTCGGGGTCCACCACCGTCAATCGCAAACATGAGTCAGCAGGAGGTGGGGCGTCGGGGTCAGCTCGGTCACAGTGGACTGTTTTTGAGGAGGGAGGCATGTGGACCTAAGGTGATGGCTGGTAGACATTGCAGGAGGCGGGTCTGGAAATCAGAATCGGTGGATTTTACGATTACCGAGTCTTTGCAGGGTATGAGTTGTGATATGTTGTCTGGGAATATCTTTGTTTTTTTTTGTTTTTGAGGAAAAGTGTTTTAGCACTGGGGAATCCGAAATCAGAGTGTCAGAGGATTAAGGAATGTGATGTAGGAGACGTGTGGGCTGGGATGGGATTTGACCGCATAGGTTCGGTTGGGGGGGGGGGGCAAATGTGGGAGGGTGTCACAGATAGGTGGGGTACCTCTCTTAGGTGGGTTACTAGCATCGTTTGAGGCTGCGGTGTCAGAGGATATTGACTGTGCAGTGGGACAAGATTTTGAATGCCTTTTCTTACTTTTCCTACCTTTAGCAGGTGGGTTCAGGCAAATGCAGACGGAGCCAGTGCGGTATCAACTGTGGCACAGCTTGTGGGTGTCGGTCTGTTGTTGCTGGAGTAGGTGGGGGATGCCGGGAAGCTGCTTCCGAACCCAGACGTAGAGATGACGATGCTGGAGGTGGAGCAGCTGGCTGCTGCAACTGCGAGATACGTGGCACGGTCAGCAGTGTTGGCAGCACTGGCAGTGGAGCTGTGGACCGTGCTGGACTGATGTCGTCTGCAAATGAGCAGTCGGTTACGTGTCGGGATGGTGTGAGCCGGTGTGTGGGAATATGTGAGCAGTAGGTTACGTGTCGGGACGGTGTGTGCCGGTGTGTGGGAATATGTGAGCAGTCGGTTACGTGTCGGGACGGTGTGTGCCGATGTGTGGGAATATGTGAGCAGTCGGTTACGTGTCGGGACGGTATGTGCCGGTGTGTGGGAATATGTGAGCAGTCGGTTACGTGTCGGGACGGTGTGTGCCTGTGTGTGGGAATATGTGAGCAGTCGGTTACGTGTCGGGACGATGTGTGCCGGTGTGTGGGAATATGTGAGCAGTCGGTTACGTGTCGGGACGGTGTGTGCCTGTGTGTGGGAATATGTGAGCAGTCGGTTACGTGTCGGGACGGTGTGTGCCTGTGTGTGGGAATATGTGAGCAGTGGGTTACGTGTCGGGACGGTGTGTGCCTGTGTGTGGGAATATGTGAGCAGTCGGTTACGTGTCGGGACGGTGTGTGCCTGTGTGTGGGAATATGTGAGCAGTCGGTTACATGTCGGGACGGTGTGTGCCGGTGTGTGGGAATATGTGAGCAGTCGGTTACGTGTCGTGACGGTGTGTGCCTGTGTGTGGGAATATGTGAGCAGTCGGTTACGTGTCGGGACGGTGTGTACCAGTGCGTGGGAATATGTGGGCAGTCGGTTACGTGTCGGGTCGGTGTGTGCCTGTGTGTGAGAATATGTGAGCACTCGGTTACGTATCGTGACGGTGTGTGCCGGTGTGTGGGAATATGTGAGCAGTTGGTTACGTGTCGGGACGGTGTGTGCCCGTGTGTGGGGATATGTGAGCAGTCGGTTACATGTCGGGAAGGTGTGTGCCTGTGTGTGGGAATATGTGAGCAGTCGGTTAAGTGTCGGGACGGTGTGTGCCTGTGAGTGGGAATATGTGAGCAGTCGGTTACGTGCCGGGACGGTGTGTGCCTGTGTGTGGGAGTATGTGAGCAGTCGGTTACGTGTCGGGACGGTGTGTGCCTGTGTGTGGGAATATGTGAGCAGTCGGTCACATGTCGGGACGGTGTGTGCCGGTGTGTGGGAATATGTGAGCAGTCGGTTACGTGTCGTGACGGTGTGTGCCTGTGTGTGGGAATATGTGAGCAGTCGGTTACGTGTCGGGACGGTGTGTACCAGTGCGTGGGAATATGTGGGCAGTCGGTTACGTGTCGGGTCGGTGTGTGCCTGTGTGTGGGAATATGTGAGCAGTCGGTTACGTAGCGTGATGGTGTGTTCCGGTGTGTGGGAATATGTGAGCAGTTGGTTACGTGTCGGGACGGTGTGTGCCAGTGTGTGGGAATATATGAGCAGTTGGTTACGTGTCGGGACGGTGTTTGCCTGTGTGTGGGAATATGTGAGCAGTCGGTTACGTGTCGGGACCTTGTGTGCCCGTGTGTGGGAATATGTGAGCAGTCGGTTACGTGTTGGGACGGTGTGTGCCGATGTGTGGGAATATGTGAGCAGTTAGTTACGTGTCGGGACGGTGTGAGGGAATATGTGAGCAGCCGGTTACGTGACGGGACGGTGTGTGCCTGTGCGGGAATCTGTGAGCAGTCGGTTACGTGTCGG
Organism: Schistocerca americana; assembly: GCF_021461395.2. Lineage (NCBI taxonomy): Eukaryota > Metazoa > Arthropoda > Insecta > Orthoptera > Acrididae > Schistocerca > Schistocerca americana. Next base: position 205,198,904 of record NC_060129.1, on the reverse strand, counting down.
GAAAGTGTGTGCCAGTGTGTGGGAATATGTGAGCAGTCGGTTACGTGTCAGGATGGTGTGTGCCGGTGTGTGCGATTATGTGAGCAGTCGGTTATGTGTCGGGACGGTGTGTGCTGGTGTGTGGGAATATGTGAGCAGTCGGTTACGTGTCGGGACGGTGTGTGCCGGTGTGTGGGAATATGTGAGCAGTCGATTACGTGTCGGGACGGTGTGTGCCTGTGTGTGGGAATATGTGAGCAGTCGGTTACGTGTCAGGAAGGTGTGTGCCTGTGTGTGGGAATAAGTGAGCAGACGGTTACGAGTCGGGATGGTGTGTGCCGGTGTGTGGGAATATGTGAGCAGTAGGTTACGTGTCGGGATGGTGTGTGCCTGTGTGTGGGAATATGTGAACAGTTGGTTACGTGTCGGGACGATGAGTTCCTGTGTGTGGCAATATGTGAGCAGTCGGTTACGTGTCGGGATCGTGTGTGCCGGTGTGTGGGAATATGTGTGCAGTCGGTTACGTGATGGGGTAGGTGTGTGGGAATATGTGAACCGTCGGTTACGTGTCGGGACGGTGTGTGCCAGTGGGTGGGAATAAGTGAGCAGTCGGTTACGTGTCGGGACGGTGTGTGCCTGTGTGTGCGAATATGTGAGCAGTAGGTTACGTGTCGGGACGGTGTGTGCCTGTGTGTGGGAATATGTGAGCAGTCGGTTACGAGTCGGGACGGTGTGTGCCTGTGTGTGGGACTATGTGAGCAGTCGGTTACGTGTCGGGACGGTGTGTGCCGATGTGTGGGAATATGTGGGCAGTCGGTTACGTCTCGTGACGGTGTGTGCCTGTGTGTGGCAATATGTGAGCAGTCGGTTACGTGTCGGGACGGTGTGTGCCCGTGTGTGGGAATATGTGAGCCGTCGGTTACGTGTCGGGACGGTGTGTGCCTGCGTGTGGGAATATGTGAGCAGTGGGTTACGTGTTGGGACGGTGTGTGCCTGTGTGTGGGAATATGTGAGCAGTCAGTTACGTGTTGGGACGGCGTGTGCCTGTGTGTGGGACTATGTGAGCAGTTGGTTACGTGTCGGGACGGTGTGTGCCTGTGTGTGGGAATATGTGAACAGTCGGTTACGTGTCGGGACGGTGTGTACCAGTGCGTGGGGATATGTGGGCAGTCGGTTACGTGTCGGGACGGTGTGTGCCTGTGTGTGGGAATATGTGAGCAGTCGCTTACGTATCGTGATGGTGTGTGCCGGTGTGTGGGAATATGTGAGCAGTCGGTTACGTGTCAGGATGGTGTGTGCCGGTGTGTGCGATTATGTGAGCAGTCGGTTATGTGTCGGGACGGTGTGTGCTGGTGTGTGGGAATATGTGAGCAGTCGGCTACGTGTCGGGACGGTGTGTGCCGGTGTGTGGGAATCTGTGAGCAGTCGGTTACGTGTCGGGACGGTGTGTGCCTGTGTGTGGGAATATGTGAGCAGTCGGTTACGTGTCAGCAAGGTGTGTGCCTGTGTGTGGGAATAAGTGAGCAGACGGTTACGAGTCGGGATGGTGTGTGCCGGTGTGTGGGAATATGTGTGCAGTCGGTTACGTGATGGGGTAGGTGTGTGGGATTATGTGAACCGTCGGTGACGTGTCGGGACGGTGTGTGCCAGTGGGTGGGAATATGTGAGCAGTCGGTTACGTGTCGGGACGGTGTGTGCCTGTGTGTGGGAAAATGTGAGCAGTAGGTTACGTGTTGGGACGGTGTGTGCCTGTGTGTGGGAATATGTGAGCAGTCCGTTACGTGTCGGGACGGTGTGTGCCTGTGTGTGGGATTATGTGAGCAGTCGGTTGCATGTCGCGACGGTGTGTGCCGATGTGTGGAAATATGTGGGCAGTCGGTTACGTGTCGTGACGGTGTGTGCCTGTGTGTGGGAATATGTGAGCAGTCGGTTACGTGTCGGGACGGTGTGTGCCCGTGTGTGGGAATATGTGAGCAGTCGGTTACGTGTCGGGACAGTGTGTGCCTGCGCGTGGGAATATGTGAGCAGTGGGTTACGTGTCGGGACGGTGTGTGCCTGTGTGTGGGAATATGTGAGCAGTCGGTTACGTGTCGGGACGGTGTGTGCCTGTGTGTGGGACTATGTGAGCAGTCGGTTACGTGTCGGGACGGTGTGTGCCTGTGTGTGGGAATATGTGAACAGTCGGTTACGTGTCGGGACGGTGTGTACCAGTGCGTGGGAATATGTGGGCAGTCGGTTACTTGTCGGGACGGTGTGTGCCTGTGTGTGGGAAAATGTGAGCAGTCGCTTACGTATCGTGATGGTGTGTGCCGGTGTGTGGCAATATGTGAGCAGTTGGTTACGTGTCGGGACGGTTTGTGCCCGTGTGTGGGAATATGTGAGCAGTCGGTTACGTGTCGGGAAGGTGTGTGCCTGTGTGTGGGAATATGTGAGCAGTCGGTTAAGTGTCGGGACAGTGAGTGCCTGTGAGTGGGAATATGTGAGCAGTCGGTTACGTGCCAGGACGGTGTGTGCCTGTGTGTGGGAATATGTGAGCAGTCGCTTACGTGTCGGGATGGTGTGTGCCTGTGTGTGGGAATATGTGAACAGTTGGTTACGTGTCGGGACGATGAGTTCCTGTGTGTGGCAATATGTGAGCAGTCGGTTACGTGTCGTGACGGTGTGTGCCTGTGTGTGGGAATATGTGAGCAGTCGGTTACGTGTCGGGACGGTGTGTGCCCGTGTGTGGGAATATGTGAGCAGTCGGTTACGTGTCGGGACAGTGTGTGCCTGCGCGTGGGAATATGTGAGCAGTGGGTTACGTGTCGGGACGGTGTGTGCCTGTGTGTGGGAATATGTGAGCAGTCGGTTACGTGTCGGGATGGTGTGTGCCTGTGTGTGGGACTATGTGAGCAGTCGGTTACGTGTCGGGACGGTGTGTGCCTGTGTGTGGGAATATGTGAACAGTCGGTTACGTGTCGGGACGGTGTGTACCAGTGCGTGGGAATATATGGGCAGTCGGTTACTTGTCGGGACGGTGTGTGCCTGTGTGTGGGAAAATGTGAGCAGTCGCTTACGTATCGTGATGGTGTGTGCCGGTGTGTGGCAATATGTGAGCAGTTGGTTACGTGTCGGGACGCTTTGTGCCCGTGTGTGGGAATATGTGAGCAGTCGGTTACGTTCGGGAAGGTGTGTGCCTGTGTGTGGGAATATGTGAGCAGTCAGTTAAGTGTCGGGACAGTGAGTGCCTGTGAGTGGGAATATGTGAGCAGTCGGTTACGTGCCGGGACGGTGTGTGCCTGTGTGTGGGAATATGTGAGCAGTCGCTTACGTGTCGGGATGGTGTGTGCCTGTGTGTGGGAATATGTGAACAGTTGGTTACGTGTCGGTACGATGAGTTCCTGTGTGTGGCAATATGTGAGCAGTCGGTTACGTGTCGGGACGGTGTGTGCCTGTGTGTGGGATTATGTGAGCAGTGGGTTACGTGTCGGTACGGTGTGTGCCTGTGTGTGGGAATATGTGAGCAGTTGGTTACGTGTCGGGATGGTGTGTGCCGGTGTGTGGGAATATGTGTGCAGTCGGTTACGTGATGGGGTAGGTTTGTGGGAATATGTGAACCGTCGGTTACGTGTCGGGACGGTGTGTGCCAGTGGGTGGGAATAAGTGAGCAGTCGGTTACGTGTCGGGACGGTGTGTGCCTGTGTGTGCGAATATGTGAGCAGTAGGTTACGAGTCGGGACGGTGTGTGCCTGTGTGTGGGAATATGTGAGCAGTCGGTTACGAGTCGGGACGGTGTCTGCCTGTGTGTGGGAATATGTGAGCAGTCGGTTACGTGTCGGGACGGTGTGTGCCGATGTGTGGGAATATGTGGGCAGTCGGTTACGTGTCGTGACGGTGTGTGCCTGTGTGTGGGAATATGTGAGCAGTCGGTTACGTGTAGGGATGGTGTGTGCCCGTGTGTGGGAATATGTGAGCAGTCGGTTACGTATCGTGATGGTGTGTGCCGGTGTGTGGGAATATGTGAGCAGTCGGTTACGTGTCAGGATGGTGTGTGCCGGTGTGTGCGATTATGTGAGCAGTCGGTTATGTGTCGGGACGGTGTGTGCTGGTGTGTGGGAATATGTGAGCAGTCGGCTACGTGTCGGGACGGTGTGTGCCAGTGTGTGGGAATATATGAGCAGTTGGTTACGTGTCGGGACGGTGTTTGCCTCTGTGTGGGAATATGTGAGCAGTCGGTTACGTGTCGGGATGGTGTGTGCCGGTGTGTGGGAATATGTGTGCAGTCGGTTACGTGATGGGGTAGGTTTGTGGGAATATGTGAACCGTCGGTTACGTGTCGGGACGGTGTGTGCCAGTGGGTGGGAATAAGTGAGCAGTCGGTTACGTGTCGGGACGGTGTGTGCCTGTGTGTGCGAATATGTGAGCAGTAGGTTACGTGTCGGGACGGTGTGTGCCTGTGTGTGGGAATATGTGAGCAGTCGGTTACGAGTCGGGACGGTGTCTGCCTGTGTGTGGGAATATGTGAGCAGTCGGTTACGTGTCGGGACGGTGTGTGCCGATGTGTGGGAATATGTGGGCAGTCGGTTACGTGTCGTGACGGTGTGTGCCTGTGTGTGGGAATATGTGAGCAGTCGGTTACGTGTAGGGATGGTGTGTGCCCGTGTGTGGGAATATGTGAGCAGTCGGTTACGTATCGTGATGGTGTGTGCCGGTGTGTGGGAATATGTGAGCAGTCGGTTACGTGTCAGGATGGTGTGTGCCGGTGTGTGCGATTATGTGAGCAGTCGGTTATGTGTCGGGACGGTGTGTGCTGGTGTGTGGGAATATGTGAGCAGTCGGCTACGTGTCGGGACGGTGTGTGCCAGTGTGTGGGAATATATGAGCAGTTGGTTACGTGTCGGGACGGTGTTTGCCTCTGTGTGGGAATATGTGAGCAGTCGGTTACGTGTCGGGATGGTGTGTGCCGGTGTGTGGGAATATGTGTGCAGTCGGTTACGTGATGGGGTAGGTTTGTGGGAATATGTGAACCGTCGGTTACGTGTCGGGACGGTGTGTGCCAGTGGGTGGGAATAAGTGAGCAGTCGGTTACGTGTCGGGACGGTGTGTGCCTGTGTGTGCGAATATGTGAGCAGTAGGTTACGTGTCGGGACGGTGTGTGCCTGTGTGTGGGAATATGTGAGCAGTCGGTTACGAGTCGGGACGGTGTCTGCCTGTGTGTGGGAATATGTGAGCAGTCGGTTACGTGTCGGGACGGTGTGTGCCGATGTGTGGGAATATGTGGGCAGTCGGTTACGTGTCGTGACGGTGTGTGCCTGTGTGTGGGAATATGTGAGCAGTCGGTTACGTGTAGGGATGGTGTGTGCCCGTGTGTGGGAATATGTGAGCAGTCGGTTACGTGTCGGGACGGTGTGTGCCTGCGTGTGGGAATATGTGAGCAGTGGGTTACGTGTTGGGACGGTGTGTGCCTGTGTGTGGGAATATGTGAGCAGTCGGTTACGTGTAGGGACGGTGTGTGCCTGTGTGTGGGACTATGTGAGCAGTCGGTTACGTGTCGGGACGGTGTGTGCCTATGTGTGGGAATATGTGAACAGTCGGTTACGTGTCGGGACGGTGTGTACCAGTGCGTGGGAATATGTGGGCAGTCGGTTACGTGTCGGGACGGTGAGTGAATGTGTGTGGGAATATGTGAGCAGTCGCTTACGTATCGTGATGGTGTGTGCCGGTGTGTGGGAATATGTGAGCAGTTGGTTACGTGTCGGGACGGTTTGTGCCCGTGTGTGGGAATATGTGAGCAGTCGGTTACGTGTCGGGAAGGTGTGTGCTTGTGTGTGGGAATATGTGAGCAGTCGGTTACGTGTCGGGACGGTGTGTGCCAGTGTGTGGGAATATATGAGCAGTTGGTTACGTGTCGGGACGGTGTTTGCCTGTGTGTGGGAATATGTGAGCAGTCGGTTACGTGTCGGGACCTTGTGTGCCCGTGTGTGGGAATATGTGAGCAGTCGGTTACGTGTTGGGACGGTGTGTGCCGGTGTGTGGGAATATGTGAGCAGTTAGTTACGTGTCGGGACGGTGTGAGGGAATATGTGAGCAGCCGGTTACGTGACGGGACGGTGTGTGCCTGTGTGGGAATCTGTGAGCAGTCGGTTACGTGTCGGGACAGTGTGTGCCAGTGTGTGGGAATATGTGAGCAGTCGGTTACGTGTCAGGATGGTGTGTGCCGGTGTGTGCGATTATGTGAGCAGTCGGTTATGTGTCGGGACGGTGTGTGCTGGTGTGTGGGAATATGTGAGGAGTCGGTTACGTGTCGGGACGGTGTGTGCCGGTGTGTGGGAATATGTGAGCAGTCGATTACGTGTCGGGACGGTGTGTGCCTGTGTGTGGGAAAATGAGAGCAGTCAGTTACGTGTCAGGAAGGTGTGTGCCTGTGTGTGGGAATAAGTGAGCAGACGGTTACGAGTCGGGATGGTGTGTGCTGGTGTGTGGGAATATGTGAGCAGTAGGTTACGTGTCGGGACGGTGTGTGCCTGTGTGTGGGAATATGTGAGCAGTCCGTTACGTGTCGGGACGGTGTGTGCCTGTGTGTGGGAATATGTGAGCAGTCGGTTACGTGTCGCGACGGCGTGTGCCGATGTGTGGGAATATGTGGGCAGTCGGTTACATGTCGTGACGGTGTGTGCCTGTGTGTGGGAATATGTGAGCAGTCGGTTACGTGTCGGGACGGTGTGTGCCCGTGTGTGGGAATATGTGAGCAGTCGGTTACGTGTCGGGACGGTGTGTGCCTGCGTGTGGGAATATGTGAGCAGTGGTTACGTGTCGGGACAGTGTGTGCCTGTGTGTGGGAATATGTGAGCAGTCGGTTACGTGTCGGGACGGTGTGTGCCTGTGTGTGGGACTATGCGAGCAGTCGGTTACGTGTCGGGACGGTGTGTGCCTGTGTGTGGGAATATGTGAACAGTCGGTTACGTGTCGGGACGGTGTGTACCAGTGCGTGGGAATATGTGGGCAGTCGGTTACGTGTCGGGACGGTGTGTGCCTGTGTGTGGGAATATGTGAGGAGTCGCTTACGTATCGTGATGGTGTGTGCCGGTGTGTGGGAATATGTGAGCAGTTGGTTACGTGTCGGGACGGTTTGTGCCCGTGTGTGGGAATATGTGAGCAGTCGGTTACGTGTCGGGAAGGTGTGTGCCTGTGTGTGGGAATATGTGAGCAGTCGATTAAGTGTCGGGACAGTGTGTGCCTGTGAGTGGGAATATGTGAGCAGTCGGTTACGTGCCGGGACGGTGTGTGCCTGTGTGTGGGAATATGTGAGCAGTCGGTTACGTGTCGGGATGGTGTGTGCCTGTGTGTGGGAATATGTGAACAGTTGGTTACGTGTCGGGACGATGAGTTCCTGTGTGTGGCAATATGTGAGCAGTCGGTTACGTGTCGGGATGGTGTGTGCCGGTGTGTGGGAATATGTGTGCAGTCGGTTACGTGATGGGGTAGGTGTGTGGGAATATGTGAACCGTCGGTTACGTGTCGGGACGGTGTGTGCCAGTGGGTGGGAATAAGTGAGCAGTCGGTAACGTGTCGGGACTGTGTGTGCCTGTGTGTGCGAATATGTGAGCAGTAGGTTACGTGTCGGGACGGTGTGTGCCTGTGTGTGGGAATATGTGAGCAGTCGGTTACGAGTCGGGACGGTGTGTGCCTGTGTGTGGGACTATGTGAGCAGTCGGTTACGTGTCGGGACGGTGTGTGCCAATGTGTGGGAATATAAGGGCAGTCGGTTACGTGTCGTGACGGTGTGTGCCTGTGTGTGGGAATATGTGAGCAGTCGGTTACGTGTCAGGAAGGTGTGTGCCTGTGTGTGGGAATAAGTGAGCAGACGGTTACGAGTCGGGATGGTGTGTGCCGGTGTGTGGGAATATGTGTGCAGTCGGTTACGTGATGGGGTAGGTGTGTGGGATTATGTGAACCGTCGGTTACGTGTCGGGACGGTGTGTGCCAGTGGGTGGGAATATGTGAGCAGTCGGTTACGTGTCGGGACGGTGTGTGCCTGTGTGTGGGAAAATGTGAGCAGTAGGTTACGTGTCGGGACGGTGTGTGCCTGTGTGTGGGAATATATGAGCAGTCCGTTACGTGTCGGGACGGTGTGTGCCTGTGTGTGGGAATATGTGAGCAGTCGGTTACATGTCGCGACGGTGTGTGCCGATGTGTGGGAATATGTGGGCAGTCGGTTACGTGTCGTGACGGTGTGTGCCTGTGTGTGGGAATATGTGAGCAGTCGGTTACGTGTCGGGACGGTGTGTGCCCGTGTGTGGGAATATGTGAGCAGTTGGTTACGTGTCGGGACAGTGTGTGCCTGCGCGTGGGAATATGTGAGCAGTGGGTTACGTGTCGGGACGGTGTGTGCCTGTGTGTGGGAATATGTGAGCAGTCGGTTACGTGTCGGGACGGTGTGTGCCTGTGTGTGGGACTATGTGAGCAGTCGGTTACGTGTCGGGACGGTGTGTGCCTGAGTGTGGGAATATGTGAACAGTCGGTTACGTCTCGGGACGGTGTGTACCAGTGCGTGGGAATATGTGGGCAGTCGGTTACGTGTCGGGACGGTGTGTGCCTGTGTGTGGGAATATGTGAACAGTCGCTTACGTATCGTGATGGTGTGTGCCGGTCTGTGGCAATATGTGAGCAGTTGGTTACGTGTCGGTACGGTTTGTGCCCATGTGTGGGAATATGTGAGCAGTCGGTTACGTGTCGGGAAGGTGTGTGCCTGTGTGTGGGAATATGTGAGCAGTCGGTTAAGTGTCGGGACAGTGTGTGCCTGTGAGTGGGAATATGTGAGCAGTCGGTTACGTGCCGGGACGGTGTGTGCCTGTGTGTGGGAATATGTGAGCAGTCGGTTACGTGTCAGCAAGGTGTGTGCCTGTGTGTGGGAATAAGTGAGCAGACGGTTACGAGTCGGGATGGTGTGTGCCGGTGTGTGGGAATATGTGTGCAGTCGGTTACGTGATGGGGTAGGTGTGTGGGATTATGTGAACCGTCGGTGACGTGTCGGGACGGTGTGTGCCAGTGGGTGGGAATATGTGAGCAGTCGGTTACGTGTCGGGACGGTGTGTGCCTGTGTGTGGGAAGATGTGAGCAGTAGGTTACGTGTTGGGACGGTGTGTGCCTGTGTGTGGGAATATGTGAGCAGTCCGTTACGTGTCGGGACGGTGTGTGCCTGTGTGTGGGATTATGTGAGCAGTCGGTTGCATGTCGCGACGGTGTGTGCCGATGTGTGGAAATATGTGGGCAGTCGGTTACGTGTCGTGACGGTGTGTGCCTGTGTGTGGGAATATGTGAGCAGTCGGTTACGTGTCGGGACGGTGTGTGCCCGTGTGTGGGAATATGTGAGCAGTCGGTTACGTGTCGGGACAGTGTGTGCCTGCGCGTGGGAATATGTGAGCAGTGGGTTACGTGTCGGGACGGTGTGTGCCTGTGTGTGGGAATATGTGAGCAGTCGGTTACGTGTCGGGACGGTGTGTGCCTGTGTGTGGACTATGTGAGCAGTCGGTTACGTGTCGGGACGGTGTGTGCCTGTGTGTGGGAATATGTGAACAGTCGGTTACGTGTCGGGACGGTGTGTACCAGTGCGTGGGAATATGTGGGCTGTCGGTTACTTGTCGGGACGGTGTGTGCCTGTGTGTGGGAAAATGTGAGCAGTCGCTTACGTATCGTGATGGTGTGTGCCGGTGTGTGGCAATAATTGAGCAGTTGGTTACATGTCGGGACAGTGTGTGCCAGTGTGTGGGAATATATGAGCAGTTGGTTACGTGTCGGGACGGTGTTTGCCTCTGTGTGGGAATATGTGAGCAGTCGGTTACGTGTCGGGATGGTGTGTGCCGGTGTGTGGGATTATGTGTGCAGTCGGTTACGTGATGGGGTAGGTGTGTGGGAATATGTGAACCGTCGGTTACGTGTCGGGACGGTGTGTGCCAGTGGGTGGGAATAAGTGAGCAGTCGGTTACGTATCGGGACGGTGTGTGCCTGTGTGTGCGAATATGTGAGCAGTAGGTTACGTGTCGGGACGGTGTGTGCCTGTGTGTGGGAATATGTGAGCAGTCGGATACGAGTCGGGACGGTGTCTGCCTGTGTGTGGGAATATGTGAGCAGTCGGTTACGTGTCGGGACGGTGTGTGCCGATGTGTGGGAATATGTGGGCAGTCGGTTACGTGTCGTGACGGTGTGTGCCTGTGTGTGGGAATATGTGAGCAGTCGGTTACGTGTCGGGACGGTGTGTGCCCGTGTGTGGGAATATGTGAGCAGTCGGTTACGTGTCGGGACGGTGTGTGCCTGCGTGTGGGAATATGTGAGCAGTGGGTTACGTGTTGGGACGGTGTGTGCCTGTGTGTGGGAATATGTGAGCAGTCGGTTACGTGTCGGGACGGTGTGTGCCTGTGTGTGGGACTATGTGAGCAGTCGGTTACGTGTCGGGACGGTGTGTGCCTATGTGTGGGAATATGTGAACAGTCGGTTACGTGTCGGGACGGTGTGTACCAGTGCGTGGGAATATGTGGGCAGTCGGTTACGTGTCGGGACGGTGTGTGCCTGTGTGTGGGAATATGTGAGCAGTCGCTTACGTATCGTGATGGTGTGTGCCAGTGTGTGGGAATATGTGAGCAGTTGGTTACGTGTCGGGACGGTTTGTGCCCGTGTGTGGGAATATGTGAGCAGTCGGTTACGTGTCGGGAAGGTGTGTGCCTGTGTGAGGGAATATGTGAGCAGTCGGTTGAGGGTCGGGACAGTGTGTTTTGTGAGTGGGAATATGTGAGCAGTCGGTTATGTGCCGGGACGGTGTGTGCCTGTGTGTGGGAATATGTGAGCAGTCGGTTACATGTCGGGATGGTGTGTGCCTGTGTGTGGGAATATGTGAACAGTTGGTTACGTGTCGGGACGATGAGTTCCTGTGTGTGGCAATATGTGAGCAGTCGGTTACGTGTCGGGACGGAGTGTGCCTGTGTGTGGGAATATGTGAGCAGTGGGTTACGTGTCGGGACGGTGTGTGCCTGTGTGTGGGAATATGTGAGCAGTCAGTTATGTGTCGGGATGGTGTGTGCCAGTGTGTGGGAATATATGAGCAGTTGGTTACGTGTCGGGATGGTGTGTGCCTGTGTGTGGGAATATGTGAGCAGTAGGTTATGTGTCGGGACGGTGTGTGCCTGTGTGTGGGAATATGTGAGCAGTCGGTTACGTGTCGGGACGGTGTGTGCCTGTGTGTGGGAATATGTGAGCAGTCGGTTACGTGACGGGATGGTGTGTGCCGGTTTGTGGGAATATGTGAGCAGTCGGTTACATGTGGGGCCGGTGTGTGCCGGTGTGTGGGAATATGTGAGCAGTCGGTTACGTGTTGGATTGGGTGTGTGCCTGTGTGTGGGAATATGTGAGCAGTCAGTTTTGTGTCGGGACGGTGTGTGCCTGTGTGTGGGAATATGTGAGCAGTCGGTTACGTGTCGGGACGGTGTGTTTCTGTGTATGGGAATATGTGAGCAGTCGGTTATGTGTCGGGACGGTGTGTGCCTGTGTTTGGGAATATGTGAGCAGTCGGTTACGTGTCGGGACGGTGTGTGCTTGTGTGTGGGAATATGTGAGCAGTTGGTTACGTGTCGGGACGGTGTGTGCCTGTGTGTGGGAATACGTGAGCATTCGGTTACGCGTCGGGACGGTGTGTGCATGTGTGTGGGAATATGTGAGCAGTCGGTTACGTGTCGTGACGGTGTGTGCCTGTGTGTGGCAATATGTGAGCAGTCGGTTACGTGTCGGGACAGTGTGTGTCAGTGTGTTTGGGAATATGTGAGCAGTCAGTTACGTGTTGGGACGGTGTGTGCCTGTGTGTGGGAGCATGCGAGCAGTCGGTTACGTGTCGCGACCTTGTGTGGCTGTGTGTGGGAATATGTGAGCAGTCGGTTACGTGTCGTGACGGTGTGTTCCGGTGTGTGGGAATATGTGAGCAGTCAGTTACGTGACGGGACGGTGTGTGGGAATATGTGAGCAGTCGGTTACGTATCGGGACGGTGTGTCCCTGGGTGTGGGAATATGTGAGCAGTTGGTTACGTGTCGCGATGATGTGTGCCTGTGTGTGGGAATATGTGAGCAGTCGGTTACATGTCGGGACGGTGTGTGCCAGTGTGTGGGAATATTTGAGCAGTCAGTAACATGTCGGGACGGTGTGTGCCTGTGTGTGGGAATATGTGAGCAGTCGGTTACGTGTCGGGACGTTGAGTTCCTGTGTGTGGGAATATGTGAGCAGTCGGTTATGTGTCGGGACGGTGTGTGCCTGTGTGTGGGAATATGTGGGCAGTCGGTTACGTGTCGGGATGGTGTGTGCCGGTGTGTGAGAATATGTGAGCAGTCGGTTACGTGTCGGGACGGTGTGTGCCGGTGTGTGGGAATACGTGAGCAGTCGGTTACGTGTCGGGACGGTGTGTGCCTGTGTGTGGGAATATGTGAGCAGTCGGTTACGTGTCGGGACGGTGTGTTTCTGTGTGTGGGAATATGTGAGCAGTCGGTTATGTGTCGGGACGGTGTGTGCCTGTGTGTGGGAATATGTGAGCAGTCGGTTACGTGTCGGGACGGTGTGTGCTTGTGTGTGGGAATATGTGAGCAGTCGGTTGCGTGTCGGGACGGTGTGTGCCTGTGTGTGGGAATACGTGAGCATTCGGTTACGCGTCGGGACGGTGTGTGCATGTGTGTGGGAGTATGTGAGCAGTCGGTTACGTGTCGGGACGGTGTGTGCCTGTGTGTGGGAATACGTGAGCATTCGGTTACGCGTCGGGACGGTGTGTGCATGTGTGTGGGAATATGTGAGCAGTCGGTTACGTCTCGTGACGGTGTGTGCCTGTGTGTGGCAATATGTGAGCAGTCGGTTACGTGTCGGCACAGTGTGTGTCAGTGTGTTTGGGAATATGTGAGCAGTCAGTTACGTGTCGGGAGGGTGTGTGCCTGTGTGTGGGAGCATGCGAGCAGTCGGTTACGTGTCGTGACCTTGTGTGCCTGTGTGTGTGAATATGTGAGCAGTCGGTTACGTGTCGTGACGGTGTGTTCCGGTGTGTGGGAATATGTGAGCAGTCAGTTACGTGACGGGGTGGTGTGTGGGAATATGTGAGCAGTCGGTTACGTGTCGGGACGGTGTGTGCCTGGGTGTGGGAATATGTGAGCAGTTGGTTACGTGTCGGGATAATGTGTGCCTGTGTGTGGGAATATGTGAGCAGTCGGTTACGTGTCGGGATGGTGTGTGCCTGTGTGTGGGAGTATGTGAGCAGTCGGTTACGTGTCGGGACGTTGTGTTCCTGTGTGTGGGAATATGTGAACAGTCGGTTATGTGTCGGGACGGTGTGTGCCTGTGTGTGGGAATATCTGAGCAGTCGGTTACGTGTCGGGACGGTGTGGGCCTGTGTGTGGGAATATGTGAGCAGTCGGTTACGTGTCGGGACGGTGTGTGCCTGTATGTGGGAATTTGTCAGCAGTCGGTTACGTGTCGGGATGGTGTGTGCCTGTGTGTGGGTATATGTGAGCAGTCAGTTACGTGTCGGGACGGATTGTGCCAGTGTGTGGGAATATGTGAGCAGTCAGTTAACTGTCGGGACGGTGTGTGCCTGTGTGTGGGAATATGTGAGCAGTCGGTTACGTGTCGGGACCTTGTGTGCCTGTGTGTGGGAATATGTGAGCAGTCGGTTACGTGTCGGGACGGTGTGTGGCGGTGTGTGGGTTTACGTGAGCAGTCAGTTACGTGTCGGGACGGTGTGTGGGAATATGTGAGCAGTCGGTTACGTGTCGTGCTGTTGTGTGCCTCTGTGTGGGAATATGTGAGCAGTCGGTTACGTGTCGGGACGGTGTGTGCCTGTGTGTGGGAATATGTGAGCAGTCGGTTACGTGTCGGGACGGTGTGTGCCTGTGTGTGGGAATATGTGAGCAGTCGGTTACGTGTCGGGACGATGTGTGCCTGTGTGTGGGAATATGTGAGCAGTCGGTTACGTGTCGGGACGGTGTGTTCCTGTGTGTGTGAATATGTGAGCAGTCGGCTATGTGTCGGGACGGTGTGTGCCTGTGTGTGGGAATATGTGAGCAGTCGGTTACGTGTCTGGACGGTGTGTGCTTGTGTGTGGGAATATGTGAGCAGTCGGTTACGTGTCGGGACGGTGTGTGCCGGTGTGTGGGAATATGTGAGCAGTCGATACATAACTATGTTTATTACCTATATGTGTGACTCGAGGTGGTTGACAATTTTATTATTCGTTAATTGAGTAAAACCTGCCAGTCAAGAGGTTTATCTTTTTATAAAGCCAAGACAACTCTGGATTTTGAACTGTGGCCTCCAAATTTGCTGCAAACAGTTGCCATCCTTAAGGGTTTGTTTGTGATTCAGATATATTAGCATGTGATATCTGTAGTTATAGGTACAATGACATATTTGTGGTAAATATAAGTAGCGATTTCAAAACATTTCATCTATCATCATCCACTTCATTGTATACATGACTGATGAGTTGTCATGTGTGGAGACACGGAAAGATCGAGTTTACAATTTGTAGCTACAAATATTTATAACAATATAAACATTTCAGTGAATCATTTGTAAGTTACAGTCATAACAAACAAAATTTCTTCCCAGACTGTGAAAGAAACAAATTTTTGCCTCTCGATATATTTGTACAGATAAGTGAGGTCTTTATACTAGTTGTAAGCATCCTACGGTTGAGCATGTGCAGTTTTGAATAGCATGCAGAGAATCTAACCTAAATAGTAGTTAAACGAGCATTGTGTGTTTTGTTAATTAAAATATCACTCAGTGCTGTAGGCACCTCATATAACCGTCATGTCTTCTGAATTCTTTCAAGTTAAGTGAGTACAAAATATATTTCCAATCTCTGAGATGGAAAGTTTTTGGGTGTATTATTTCTGGACTATTGGACCTCAGAGTACAGCTTGAATATACAGAAGAGTAATAATGGGCGAGGAAGCAGACTGGCGGGATGGACATAATTACAGCTATAATGGGAATGTGTTACAGATGGGCAGGGCATGTACCCAAGGGAATCAACGGTTGATTTATCAAGGAAGGTTCTCTCGCATTCGAAGACACATGGTGAAAATATGGATATGAGGACTTCCTGTGGGACTCGTATTCAAAAACAAATACCTCTTCATGGGTTATCCAGTCTACACATCTGATCTTCAGCTTCCTTCTGTAGCACCACATTTAAGCAACTACCTTTCTCCTCCTGTCTATGGTATTTGTTGTCCACAGTTAACTTCCATACCTAGTAACACTCCACAAAAATTCTTTAAAAAATTACTTTCCACTACTCATATTTACAATTACGTGATGTAAACATCTCATTTTTTTCACTGCCGCACTGCAGTTTTCATGCTCTCTAGTTTGGGCATTTCTGCCAAAATAGCAAAATTCGTCCAGTCCTAGAAGTGTGCCATTTCCCACTCTTAATCCCTTGCGCATTATCTGCTGTAATTTGACTACAACCCTTTACCTTGTTTTACATTTTCCTGTGGTTTCTGTTTACTTGCATTCGGAGTCCTACAAGACATGCTGAGTGATTCAGTTAAGCCCTTCACCCCAATACTTCTGAAGACACTTCAAGTAACTATGTTAATTCAACTGAAGCAATGTGTTTACTGTTACCAGTCACTGTTTAATTTATTTCCTCGCCATGTTTCAAAGATTTAAACCTGCATTACCAGGTGGGTTATTTGTATTAATATGATGTTTGTATTATGTTATGATTTTTGGCTAACCTGAGGCACTGCCTGTAGGGAAACAAATCACTATTTGGAACACGGCTCTGTGGAGATCTCCGGCTAAAACGTGGACGTAAATCTAAATGTACAAATAAAACAGTTACAATAGAATACCTCTGGTCTTCACAGGCTAGTTTGTGCATCATATACAGCACAATAAACTGACACACTTTCTAAACAAAGACGATATTTAGAAAGTGGTAGATACAAACAACATACAGCAGAAACACTACTTCAAAATACTAAGAACATATAGTGAAACAGACCATTATGTCTGAGTAAGTCTTAAAGTATTGTGCATATCTGTGGTTGAGCACATGAATAGATATTAAGTATTTAAAATTGAACATGACTTCTTTTAAGTTTACATAACTCAAACGTTGTATTCATTTGTGTGTTCAGGTGACCTGTTGAAAACATGAAATGTGGTAATTATATTGCTAGAAATGATATAATTATACATAAATAACAATTCAGTTTGGGACTCAGAGATAGAGGATGAAAGGAGTGACAGAAGAAGAGCGAAATATTGGTCATCCCAGAGCTATGGGTTTGCTAGGCTTCCACCTGTAGCATGTTATAGCCAACTATATTGACAATGATCCAAACTGTGCTGTCATTTTAAGTAGATCTAATGAGTACTGGGAGTACGCTAGTCAAGTGTTCATTTAGAAAATATTAATGAAACACAAATTACGAAATTCGTAGTAAATATGAAGTGGGGCAAAAACGTAGTGTATGTGATACAAGAGAGAGAGAGAGAGAGAGAGAGATTGGACATGTGCATTGCAAATCTAATGGTGCAGGCTGCTGTTAAGACCAGAGATGACAAACGCTTTGGTACCATGTTGTCAATTAGGATGGACTCAGTCTGCTTTCTTTGATATTTGTACATCTGCGGTGGTTCAAGGATGCACTATTTTCTGCCCAATCGCGTTGCATGTGACATGTTTATGCCTTTACGTATCACGACATTGGCAGTCTGATACCAAATACTACCCACAAATTGTACTGTTTAGGTGGTCTTATTTTACGTTTGTTTTGTGTGCTGCGATTCTTTTGCAACTATTTGTGTTTTTCAGGGATTCTGCTACTCCAGTGTTTATTTCAATCTTTTGTTTACATTTATCTTCAGAGTGTTGCAGTTGGGTTGCTGTTCCTCTTGACAACATACCAGAATGCTGCCATTCTGGGGCTGTGGGATGACAAGAGGAGTTGTGGATGGCGGAATGCTGTTGTAGACTTCCAATAAATTTCAATTTTATGTCTACTACTTGTTATTCTAATGGTCAGGTCTAGTAAGTTTACAATGGTGCCTACTTTGTCCTCAACTGTGAACTTAATACCTTTATGTGGGGTGCTGAACAATTAGATAACTCATTGCTAGTTAATTGTGATGTATATGGCACAGAAAGGAGACTCCTGGTGTCCCCCTGCATTAGAAGCACAAAAACACCCTTAACAGACATAATAAATGAGTTCTCATCAGGTTGTCTCCCCGATTGCCTGACGTAAGCAAAAGTCCTTCCCGTGCATAAAAAAGGTGATACAGAAAACATAGGTGACAAGAGACCAGTTTTATTGCTGTCTTACTTTTCAAGAAAGTGATAGAAATTATTATGAAAAACAGACTTATGGGTTATTTTCATAAGTGGTAACTTGGGTGCAAAGAACAATTTGGCTTGAGGTCTGGAGAGTGAACACTAGAAGCTATAGCAAAAATTTACAAAAGTGATAGCTAGCTCTAGGTAAAGGAGAACAAGTAACAGATATTTTCCTAGACCTCAGTGAAGCATTTGACACGATTGATCATGAAATACTTCAAGGTAAAATTGAAACACTAGCGATTAATGAATGATTTGGTCTTACCTAGCAGACAGAGTGCAGAGATATCCCAGATCTCAAGTGGCCCTAATTATATGGTGAAACACCTTTCAGATCACCAATATGTCAACAAGAGAGTGTGTCGGGCCAAACACTGTTTCTCATTTCCATCATGACTTCCCACTGTTGGTCACACTAGGATAAACTGTGTTACTTGCTGCTGATAGCATTATAGTAATTACAGATAGGACACCAGAAATATTAGAAGTAAAAAATGAAAAGGAATTAAGTCGTTGTATAACTGGTCAGATAACAATAAACTTCTACACAAATACAAAAGATAATATAACAAAACTTAAAGAATGTGGTGAAACCATAGACTGTGTAGCTGGCACATAATTCTTAGGTATCCATGTCGATCAACTATTAAAATGGTGTTAACACATCAGCATACTTGGACAAAGAATTAGCACAGCATGCAAAGCCTTATGAATATTAATCACAGTGTGTAATGGCTCACGCCAAAAAGTTTAGTGTTAAAAAGCTCGTTTATTCGTTTTCCATGAAGCAGCCGTGTTGCCAGCACAGTGAGTTGAGATGCTCTCCGCTCTGCGGCGCTGCGTTTGCGGTGTGTTTACCAGGGCAGCATGCCCGTGTGCCATCTATCGGCGACGATCAGCAACAGTGCACTCGGGAGCATCACTCGTATTTCTTCGCCTCATTTCCAATTTAGAACTTTGACAGGAAACTCTTAGAGGTAATAAACAATTGCTTGGTGTGTCCTAATGTTTAGTTATGGCTTTTTTACTAATAAAACTGCTGTACGTGCCCCTGTCTGTACAAGGTTTGTGGCGAGAATTTCTTACACCCAGGTACAAGTTTGGTAGTGTATTCTACATATTCGGTCAACTCAAGTAACGTTTGTCCATCTGGAGGGTTGAATCCCCTCCTTCGAAAGCGTCTGATTGCAAAGCCTGGGCTACTCTCAGGGTGGAATCTCCGTCTTCGAAGATTCTGTCTGTCTGCCTGTCTGCCCGCTGCTGTCGCTGTTCGTTCGTCCGTCCGTCCGTCCGCCTGCTGGCTGTCCATCGCCGTCGTCGTAACCGCTGCCGCCGCCGCCGCCGCCGCCGCCGCCTGCTGTTCGTCCGTCTGTTCGCCGCCGACGCCGACGCCGCCTGCTGTTCGCGGCTGCCCATCGCCGACGCCGACGCCGCCTGCTGCACGTCCGTCTGCCCGTCGCCGTTCGTCTGCAATGAGTACTCCCACCTCCACCGTCATCTACACCTCCCCCTCCCCCTCTCCCACAGTCACTTCCTGGAGTGCCGCCTCTGGCCTCCCTCCTTCCACCTCCCCCTCCCTTCCCCCACTTACACACCCCCCTATCTCCTCCCCTGCTGTATACCCACACCTCTACTCCCTTCCCCCAGCCTCCGCACCCTCACCAGCTCCCACTCCTACCCCCGCCCTCACGTACGCATCTGTTGCCGCCTCTGCTGCCGCCCCTCAGGTGGTTGGCTTCCCCTCTCTCACCGACCCCGTCGCTTCGTCTTCTGCATCTCCCGCACGCATCACGTTGCGCCGAGCCACCATCGCCGCCACTGAACCAGCTGCTTCTCCCGGTGCCTCCACTACGCCACAGGGATCTGCCACCCGCCACCTCCCTCTCCTCCCCGTCCCTCTCCCCTCCTCCCAGCCTCCAGTCTCCAAAAAACCCCAAAAGCGCGTCCTCACCGACTCTGCTCCCGCCACTTCCCACAAGAAATCAACGCCACCTCCCCCTCCCCCTGCCATCACCATGGACACCACCCCTCCTCCTGCCACCCCTACCTTGGCCCCCACCCTCCACACCTTTGTCCTGTCCACTCCCGATCCTAAGTTCCTCGACGCTCGTACCCTCACCAAGGAAATACGAAAGTACTTACCTGGTGCTCCCATCTCCCAACTCATTCCCCGCAGGGACTCAGTCCTTATCAAGTCCCCGTCCCCATCATTTCACACAGACCTCCTGCGAAAACTCCCACGAGTTATGTTTGGCCCCCACGCCTCTCTGACACCCTTCCTTTCCGCTTCCACTCCTCGTCAGCCCCAGCCTCCCCGTCGCCCCCCCACCTACACCGCTGTGATCACCAAGCTCAGCCCGGTGATCACAGAGGATGAAGTGTTGGTAGAACTGAACTCCCACCCGGACTTGGAAATCCGCTCTGCCCGCCGTATCCACAATGCCTCTGGTCCCACCTACCTCATGCGGGTATTCTCCGAGTCTGCCCCGTCCATAGACCATCTCCTCACCCAGGGTGCCCTGATATACCACCGTCGCCACCCTGTTGAATCCTCCAAATCCCCTCCCCAATCCTACCGTTGCCAACGGTGCCTGATGTACAATGACCACCTGACTCCCAACTGCAAAAACCCCCCCACCTGTCCCCATTGCAAGGCCTCCCACTTTCTCAAGAACTGCCCCAACCTCGCTGCTCCTCCTTCCTGTAATACCTGCAATGGCCCCCATCCCACATACTCCCACAAGTGTAAAGCTAAACCCCCTCCAGCCACCCCTGAACTTACAGTCCCAGTTCGTCCCGTCGATCCTCCTGTCCATCCTAACAATTCCCTCCGTCCACCCCCCACGGCCGAGGACATCATCCGGTTCATTACCGTTGTACTCCAAAACATTCACCCTTTTCAGCGCCCGCACACCTTCCAACAAATATCCCTTGCTGCTCGCTCTGTTTTCCACCTGAACACTTTCGCCACTTACTCCCACAACCAAGCCCACTTCACCTTCACCCGCCTCGACACCCTAGTTTAAGTCTCTTCCCTTCCCTCTCTTCCCCCCCCTCCTTCCCGTCATGGCGCGGCACGAGTCTCGCATCCTCTTCCAGAACATTCGCTCCTTCCGCTCCAACAAATACCTCCTCATGCACACCCTCTCCCACCACCAGGTCGACACCTTCCTCTTGAACGAAACCTTTCTCCAGCCCCACCATTCTATCCGCACCTCCCCCTATATCCTCCACCGCACTGATGCTCCTGGTCCTCGTGCGCAGGGTGGAGTCGCGATTGGCCACCTTAAGCATATCCCCGTCCGGCCACAACCTCTCCTCAATGACCCCACTGAACACCTTATCCTTAGCGTCTTCTTCCCCTCCATCACCATTACCTGTGCCACCATCTATGTCCGCTCCACTGCTCCTCTTCCTTATGACTTCATCTCACACATTGACCGCACCTTCTCCACCTATGTGATTGCCGCCGACCTCAACGTCCATAGCCGCACTCCTGCTGCCCTTCGGCGGTGGCATCAGTTCCTCTCCACAATCCAGGGTGACCTTGTTCCCATTCCCCAGCACACCCGACCCGAAAGTAACACCACCCCCGATGTAGTCATTGCCTCCGCCAACCTCCTTGGGCGTATCACTGTTGCCGTCCTTGGCCCCACAGGTAGCGATCACCTCCCTGTCCTTCTCACCATAACGTCTGCCAACCGCCCCCCTCCGGCTCCGCAACCTGCACCCCCTCCCAAGGTCGTCCATGACTATCGCCGTGCCAACTGGGATGCCTACCGGGACTCCATCTCCACCCAGGTCGAAAGCCACCCTCTTACCTATCGCCATCCTGACGACATCATCCGCGCCTCGTCCTTCCTTCAGACGGTAATTACTGACGCCGTGGAGGCCCATGTTCCTACTAAAACCATCCACCCACACCGTCCCACTCTCCCTCCGCGGGCTGTCCTCCTCCTCCGTGAATCCCGCCGCCTCTATCGCTCCTTCCTCCGCACTCGTGACAGGGATACACTCCAACGCCACCGGCAAATACAGCGACACGTACGGAACCTTATTACAGCAACGAAACGCCGGGACTGGCGCCAGACCTGCACACGACTCAATGCCACCCTCCCTATCAACTCCTCCAAGTACTGGTCTGCCTTCCATCGTCTTACTGGTTCCCTTTCCGCTCCCCACTACCCCCTTCTCCATAACGATCGCCCCCTTCCAGACAACCTCAGTAAGGCCAACCACTTCGCTTCCCACCTTTCCGAGGTCTTCTCCATCCCCGATGATCCCCACTTTGATTATTCTCTTTTCCCCACCGTCAAGGCACGTGCTGATACCTCAGTCGCTCCACTTGCTCCTAGTCTCCAGTACTTGGGGCAGTTGCCCCCCTCCGACGTCAACACTCCCATCACAGCACAAGACATTA
This sequence comes from Schistocerca americana, assembly GCF_021461395.2. Taxonomy (NCBI): domain Eukaryota; kingdom Metazoa; phylum Arthropoda; class Insecta; order Orthoptera; family Acrididae; genus Schistocerca; species Schistocerca americana. Next base: position 205,177,151 of record NC_060129.1, on the reverse strand, counting down.
AACTTCTCCTCCAGTCCAAACGCAACACGGCCCCTGGTCACGACTGTGTCACCTACCGTCACCTTCGAGAAAGCCCCTATTCCTTCCTAACTGTCCTCGCCCATCTCTATAATGTCATCCTCTCTACTGGCTTCTACCCTGACCTGTGGAAGACCTCCCGCGTCCTACTCTTCCTCAAACCCAACAAACCCCCTTCTGCCACCTCTTCCTATTGTCCCATCTGCCTCACCTCCGTCTTCAGTAAGGTCCTTGAATCCATCCTCTCCCACCGTATCCATCGGCACCTTGCTCAACACCACCTCCTCCCCCTTACCCAGTGTGGCTTCCGACCCTCCTTCTCTGCTGACGACCAACTCCTCAACCTTGTTCACCTTCTGTCCCTCCAGCTCAACTCACGTCGCTCTGCCATTTTTGTTTCCCTTGACCTCCAAAATGCCTATGACCGTGTATGGCATCCCGGTCTCCTCTTTAAACTCCAAACCTACGCCCTGCCTATCAATTTTGTCCGTCTGGTCGCTTCCTTCCTCTCGCACCGTCCTTCCTATGTCACCCTCCACAACACCAACTCCCGTATCTTTTATCCCACGGCTGGCGTCCCCCAGGGTTCTGTCCTCTCCCCTCTCCTTTATCTCTTGTATACAGCTGATATGCCCAAGCCACCCCCACCAGTTCACCTTCTCCAATATGCTGATGACACCGCCTTCCTGGCTCTCTATCCTACCCTTCAACGGTCTCAACGTACCCTCCAAACCCACCTTAACCAGTTCACCACTTGGTGTAATCAGTGGCTCCTCCGTCTCAACCCCTCCAAAACCCAGGCAATCATCATAGGCCGTACCACTCGCTCCTTTCGCCTCCAAGATTTCTACCTCACCCTTTATGGTCGTCCTATCCAACTCACCCCCACCCTGAAATACCTTGGCCTCACCCTTGACCGACACCTCACCTGGACCCCTCATCTCCTGACCATCCAGCAGAAAGCCCATTCCCGCCTCCGCCTGCTGAAACTCCTGTCCGGCCGGACATGGGGATTGCATCCTTCTACCATCCTCCACACCTACAAATCCCTCATCCGTCCTATCCTCTGTTATGCCAGCGTCGCCTGGATCTCCGCCCCCACCCGCTTTTACAAGGCTCTCCAAATCCTTGAACGCCATGCGCTCCGCCTTGCCTTCCGTATCCGCCTTCCTTCCCCCACACGGCTCCTGTATGAACTGATCCCCTTCCCCCACCTCCTCTTGTTCCTCCAACATCTCCGCATCCTTTACATTGTTCGCAGGCTTGATCCCCCCCACCCTCTGGTTTCCTCCTTCCTCTCCACCCCCCGCCCGTTGCCGCGCCTCTATCGCTGTATCCCTCCCTCTCTCCACCTCCACACCCTCCATCTCCTTCATCAGGGCAATTTCCAACGCCTTCCCCTCCCGGATGACGAACTTCGCCGTGACATATACCCTTCCTTCCAACTATAACCCGGCCTTGTTCCCCCCCCCTCCCCAGGGCCCCCTTCTCCTCTTTCTTCCTTCTCCCAGAGCGGATTTTCCTCCATCCCCCCCCTCCCCTGAGACCCTGCCCCCCATACTTGCCTCTCTCCTTCCCACATCCCTCCCTACCTGGCCCTCTTCCGAGCGCCCCCCATTCCCCTCCCCCATCTCTTCCCCTCCCTCCCTTCTTCAGGTCTCCCTCATCTCCTTGAACCTGGCAGATCCTCTGTATTGCTCATCAACAGTGTGCCACGTCAGTGTTGTGTTTCGTGCTGTTTCCCGTGTGCGTCAAGAGGTGTGATTTTAATTGTGTACTGCCTTGAGGTTCGCCGTCAGTGTTACGCTGTGTGCTATGCCATCCGTCAACACCTTTATGCTCCAGTCATACTGTGCCTTGTGTTCTTTTAATCGTCGCAGTGTGTGGATTTTTTTGTGTGTGCTACTTTTAAACAGTTTTTTATCTCCATTTTACAGTCACCCCGTTTTTTGTATATTGCCTTCCATGATGTTCTCCCTTTTTATATCCATGCTCGCCTTCTTCTCTCCTTTGCTGTTTTTAAATGTCTTCTCTTGTTTTGTTCTATGTCTTTCGGCTGAAGAGCAGTGCATATGCTGCTGCCAGCCCGCCCCGATGGGGAATTGAAATACAATAAAGAAAAAAAAAAAAAAAAAAAACTTAACTAATATGCAGCGAACAAATCGATAAAGTTGCGGGTTGGGCAGAGAAGAAAAGTAAACGGGAAAATATAAGTAACCTGGGCTGCTTTACTGTAAACTCGATATAGCTTTTCCATAACGAATTTTCCTGCTGTTTCGAAAGGCGAAGTTAAGAAACGTTAACCTTTTTGAGTTTCGTGTATGTATGCGTGTGTGTAGCCAAGCACATAATGATAGATCATTTATCGACCGAGGAAGTTCCAGGCTGTAGTCGCAAGTACGGCTAACGAATAGAAAATTATGGGTACAGCAATTCCGGTGATGTATCAAATCCCACTGCGCGCTGTGCTGTTAAAACACGAACCCTTACGCCGCCGATATTATTGCATTTAGAGCATGTGCTCGGATCATATTCTCCGAGCCTCCCAAAAATTGAGTATATATAGTAATAACTAATGGATAGACACATCTTTTTTTTTTTTTTCTTTATTGTAATTTGGACACCCCATACAAAGGTGGGCTGGCAGCGGAACAGTGTACTCCGCTCTTCAGCCATAAGTAGTACAATAAAAAAGAAAGGGAGACAGACAAGTAACAGAATGGCGGTTTAAAAAACAGGAGATACAATAGTTAAAAAACATGAAGCCGTTCACACTTGACGAAACAAACAAGAAAAACCGTCGGCACTGGGCACAAACACTGACGAGGTAGATGACACACGTGAACGAAGGAGCGTGGACGGCGAAAAACACTGATGCACAGACACGACGGCACAGACACTAAACCGAGGGCGATGATCTCCGGCGCGCGAAAGTTCACGATGCGTGTGCGAGTCCGGGGACCTGCCAAGAGAGGAGGAGGAGGAGGAGGAGGAGGAGGAGGGGGAGAGGGAAAGCGAGAGGGGAGAGCAGGGACGCCACGGGCAGGGGAAAGAGGGGGGAGAGAGGAAGGGGGAGGGGAAGCCCGGAAGAAGAGGGGTGGAGGGAGGGGACGGGGGAAAAGGAAAGAGAAGGGAAGGGAAGAGAAAGGAGGGAGGGTGCCTAAGGGAAAGGACACCAGGAGGGAGGGGGGGCAGGGTCAAAGTTGATAGGAGTGGTAGATGGAGGGGACGAGGACATCATCAGGGAGAGGGAGCTGGCGGAAACCACCTTGGGAGAGGGTAAGGAGGGTGGAGAGATGGAGACCGGGTGGGGCATGGGAGTACAGGCGCGGCAGCGGGCGGGGGTGGGAGAGGATCGGGGAGACGAGCGGGTGAGGAGGATCGAGTTTACGGGAGGTGTATAGGATTCGTATCCTTTCGAGGAAGAGGAGGAGGTGGGGGAAGGGGACAAGATCATACAGGATCCGCGTGGGGGAGGGGAGACGGATGCGATAGGCAAGGCGGAGAGCATGGCGTTCAAGGATTTGGAGGGATTTATAAAAGGAAGGGGGGGCGGAGATCCAGGCTGGATGGGCGTAACAGAGGATAGGGCGGATGAGGGACATATAGGTGTGGAGGATTGTGGAGGGGTCCAGACCCCACGTACGGCCGGAAAGGTGCTTGAGGAGACGGAGTCGGGAACGTGCCTTGGCTTGGATTGTCTGGAGATGGGGAGTCCAGGAGAGGCGACGGTCGAGGGTGACGCCAAGGTACTTAAGGGTGGGGGTGAGAGCGATGGGACGGCCATAAACAGTGAGATAGAAATCAAGGAGGCGGAAGGAAGGAGTGGTTTTGCCTACAATGATCGCCTGGGTTTTGGAAGGATTGACCTTGAGCAACCACTGGTTGCACCAAGCGGTGAACCGGTCAAGATGGGATTGGAGAAGGTGTTGGGAGCGTTGCAGGGTGGGGGCAAGGGCAAGGAAGGCGGTGTCATCGGCAAACTGGAGAAGGTGGACGGGGGGTGACGGCGGCAGCATGTCCGCCGTGTACAACAAGTACAGAAGGGGGGACAGGACGGAGCCTTGGGGCAAACCCGCGGAGGGGAAAAAGGTGTAGGAATCGGTGTTATGGATGGTGACATAGGAAGGACGGCGGGAGAGAAAGGAACCGATCAGATGAACGTAGTTAATGGGAAGGGCTAAGGTTTGGAACTTGAAGAGGAGACCGGAATGCCATACATGGTCATATGCGCGTTCGAGGTCAAGAGAGAGGAAGATTGCGGAGTGACGGGAATTGAGCTGTTCGGAAAGGAGATGAGTGAGGTGAAGGAGAAGATCGTCGGAAGAGAAGGACGGCCGAAAGCCACACTGGGTAACGGGGAGGAGGCGGTGCTGGCGGAGATGCTGGTGGATGCAGCGGGTGAGGATAGATTCCAGGACCTTGCTGAAGACCGAGGTAAGGCTGATGGGACGGTAGGAGGAGACGGCGGATGGCGGTTTGCCAGGTTTGAGGAACATGAGGATACGGGAGGTTTTCCACAGGTCGGGGTAGTAACCGGTGGACAGGACTACATTGTAGAGCCTGGCCAGGGTGGAGAGAAAAGAGACAGGAGCTTCACGAAGGTGACGGTAGGTGACACGATCGTGACCAGGAGCGGTGTTGCGTTTGGTGCGGAGGGTAGTAATGAGATCCTGTGTAGTGATGGGGGCATTAAGTTCCGTGTGTGGAATGTTGTCCAAGTACTGGAAACCAGGAGCGAGGGGAGTGACAGAGGTGTCAGTTCGATCGCGGATATCTGGGAAGAGGGAGTAATCGAACTGGGGATCATCAGGGATGGAAAACACATCGGACAGGTAGGAGGCAAAGTGATTGGCCTTACTAAGGGCGTCAGGGAAGGGGTGATCATCGTGGAGAAGAGGATAGTAGGGGGAGGGCTTAGTTCCGGTAAGGCGACGGAAGGCGGACCAGAACTTGGACGAGTTTATAGGGAGGGTAGCATTTAAACGGGTGCATGTCTGTCGCCAGTCTCGGCGTTTCTTAGCCGCGAGCAAATTTCGAATGTGTCGCTGTAGTTGCCGGTGGCGTCGTAGGGTGTCCGGGTCACGCGTGCGGAGGAAGGCACGGTAGAGACGACGGGATTCACGGAGGAGGAGGACGGCCTGTGGTGGTAAGGTAGGACGGTGGGGGTGGATGGCAACAGTAGGGACGTGGGCCTCCACGGCCTCAGACGAGGTCTGCTGGAGAAAGAAGGCAGCATGGGTGACATCATCGGGACGGCGGTAGGCGAGAGGGTGGCTATCGACCTGAGTGGAGAGGGTATCCCGGTAGGCATTCCAGTTGGCACGGGAATAGTCATGGATGTACTTAGGGGGAGGGTCATGACGAGGGTCGGGGTGGGGGCGACGACCGTCTGAAACGGTGAGGAGGACAGGGAGATGGTCGCTACCAATAGGCTCCAGGACATCCACCATAATGCGACCAAGGAGGTTGGGGGAGGAGAGAATAACATCGGGAGTGGAGTTGGATTCGGGACGGGTGTGCTGGGGGATGGGGATGAGGTCGCCTTGAAGGGAGGAGAGGAACCGATGCCACCGCCGTAACTGGGCAGCGGAGCGACTATGGATGTTGAGGTCGGCGGCGATCACATAGGAGGAGAAGGTACGTTCGATGTGGGAGAGGAAGTCGAAAGGAAGAGGGGCGTTGGGGCGGACATAGATGGTGGCACAGGTAATGGTAAGGCCGGGGAAGAAGAGACTAAGGATCAGGTGTTCGGTGGGGTCGGGAAGGAGAGGTTGGAGCCGAACGGGGATCTGGCGGTGGTGGCCAATGGCAACTCCGCCACGCGCAACTGGGAGCGGATTATCGGAGCGGTGGAGGAGATAGGGGGAGGTGTGGATGGAGTGGTGGGGTTGGAGGAAGGTTTCATTGAGGAGGAATGCATCCACGCGGTGGGTAGCAAGGGTGTGCAGGAAGAGGTTCTTGTTGGCGGGAAGGGAGCGGATATTGTTGAAAAGGATACGATGCTGTCGCGCCATGATAAGGATTTAGACGAGGGTGTCAAGGCGGGAGAAGGTGAAATGGGCCTGGTTATTGGAATAGGTGGCGTACATTTTAAGGTGGAATATGGAACGGGTGGCGAGGGAGATCTGTTGTAGGGTGTGGGGGCGCTGAAAGGGATGAACGTTTTGGAGGACAATGGTGAGGAACCTGATGATGTCCTCAGCGGTGGGGGGGGGGACGAAGGGAATTGCCAGGAGGGGTGGGGGCGTCCAGGGGACGGACAGGTACGGTGAGTTCAGAAGTGGTGGGAGGGGGTCGGGCTTTGCACTTTTGGGAGTAGGTGGGGTGGGGGAGGCTGCAGGTATTACAGGAGGGAGGGGATTGGAGGTTGGGGCACTGCCAGAGGAAGTGCGCTTGCCGACAATGCGGGCAGGTGGGGGCCTCGCGGCACTCTGCTGTTGGATGTGCATTATAGCGCAGACATCTCTGGCAGCGCAGGGATTGAGGAGGGGAACGGGAGGGGTCGACCTTGTACCGCTGATTGAAGAGGAGGGCACCCTCCTTCAGGAGACGGTCAATGGAGGGGGCGTCCTCAGAGAAAACCCGCATAAGGCGGGTGGGGCCGGTCGCGTTGAAAATGCGGCGGACTGCCCGCACCTCCAGCGTGGGATGGGCCTTGAGCTCCGCCAACACCTCCTCCTCCGTGATCGACGGGCTGAGCCGAGTGATCACGGCGGTGAGGGTCGGCGGGCGACGCGGGGGTTGGGGTTGGCGGGTAGGAGATGGGGAGGGAGCAGGGGTAAGGGAGGCGTTAGGACCAAAACGGGTGATGGGGAGGCGGGAGAGGATGTCAGTATGGAGAGTTGGGCTGGGGGAGGAGATAAGAACAGAATCCCGTCTGGGAGTAAGGAGAGAGATGGGGGCGCCAGGGAAATGTTGGCGGAGGAGGAGGGATAGATTCCGGGCCTCGAGAAAGGAAGGATCGGGATGGGACAGGAGATATTTGTAGAAACTGGGTGGGGAGGAGGAGGAGGAGGGAGCAGGGCCTGGTGGGGAGACATCCATGGCATTTTGGGGTGGGGATGGGGGGCGGGGTGGAGCCTTTTTGGGAGCAGAGGAAGTGGGGGCGCCACTAGGGCGTTTGACGACGGCAGATGGGCGGGTGGTGATATGAGGGACGGGAACGATGGGGAGGTGGTGGGAAGGGACAGGTCCCGGCACGGACGCAGCAGTCAGCGCCGGAGATGGTGACTGTGACGGTGCAGGCGAATGTGTCAGTGATGGTGATGGCGACGATGATGACGGTGGTGGCGGTGACGGTGGCGGCAGTGATGGTGATGGCGACGGGGAGAGCTGGGCGTGGGCAGTGGCCCGACGGGCCACCACCCTAGCCGGAGCTGCAGTGACAGGCTGGGGGAGTGGGGGGAAAGGATCAGAACGAGAGGAATAAGCGGGAGAGGGGGCGACAAAGAGTGAGTGCGAAGGGATAGAGAGGAGGGGAGGGATGGAAGGAGGGGGGTGGGACTGGGCACACCAAGTGATAGTGGTGGAGGCGGCGGAAGGGGATGTATACACGATGGCGGTGGTGGTAGTAGTGACGGTGGTGGTGGGGGCGGACATGACGACAAGAAGAAGAAAGAAAAAACACAGCACTAAAAGGACAGGACACACACTGGGAGACGACGGACGGCGATGGCGACGGCGACAGGCAGGAACGCTGCTGCCGCGGACGGGGCCATGGCGGCGGCTGCTGCTGCTGCTGCCGCTGCTGCTGCTGCTGGCTGGACTGCTGCTGGCTGGACTGCTGCTGCCACCGGAGGGCTGGCTGGCTGGCTGGCTGGCTGGCTGGCTGCGGGACCACTGCTGCAGGCCGGGACCGGGAACTGCGGCTGCTGCTGCTGCTGCTGGGCTGGCTGGCTTGCTGGCTGGCTGGCTGGCTGGCTGGCTGGCTGGCTGGCTGTGACTTATTAAACTGATAGTTCGGTAATTTTCACATCTGTCAATACATGCTTTCTTTGGGATTGGAATTATTATATTCTTCTTGAAGTCTGAGGGTATTTCGCCTGTCTCATACATCTTGCTCACCAGATGGTAGAGTTTTGTCATGACTGGCTCTCCCAAGGCCATCAGTAGTTGTAATGGAGTGTTGTCTACTCCCGGGGCCTTGATTCGACTCAGGTCTTTCAGGGGAGTTGGAATGCCGGAAAATGGAAAAAATTCACATTTTCAGTTTTTAACCTTATAACTTAATTTGAAATTTTCTGCTTAAAATGGTGCAAAATTTGTTAAGAAATTCCAATTGGAAGTATTTTTATTTAATTTTTCAAAATTACATGTGCGCCCAGCAAAGTTACCCATCTTGTGATTTGTACACATTTAAATCTTCGCATTTCCGAAAACATTACATATAGAAGGCTGTGGATTTCACTCTTCAGTTGTAGAATCTTTGATCCTTCCATAGGTACCATTGTTTTTACGACTAGCTGTGTTTATTGTTCAGTTTTTGATCTGTGAGTGTTTGTTTTGAGCCTCGAGTTTAGTTTGTCGCTCATTTGGAGTTTGTTATCTGTCTTGTTTTGACTTTCAGTGGTGAGTGCGTAGTTTCTACGATGCCTAGGAGTGCATCATTATTTAAAAAGCGAAAGTTTCGCGGTAATAGATTTACAAATAACGTTTGTTCAAGTGATTCTGCTTCAGCACCTGTTGATGCTGGTGAAAGTTCTGACGTTTGTACAGCTGAGATGTGTGAAGGAGACACGCCCACCAGTGCATCAAAAAAGAAGTTATCAAACTGTGCAAGTGAAATTACAGATGAAGCTTCTAATGAACAATATGTTTTAGTCGACTTTCCTGTTTTTACTGAGTTTATGAAGAAATGTTTGTGTTGTAATCTTTGTGGAGGTTCTTTTGATATGAACATAACAAAATCTATAGGACTTTCCTGCAAAATTGCTATAGTTTGTGCCAGTTGTGAAAATGAGACCTGTTTTTGGAGCTCTAAAACATGCAGTAGCAATTTGTTTGAGAGTAATATCAGGCTAATGTATGCAATGAGAGCAATTGGTAAAGGACATACTGCTGCTCAAACATTTTGTGCCATAATGAATCTTCCACCTCCACCTGCTAAAATTGACAATTACACTGAAGTGATAGGAGATGCTGTTCAGTCTGTAGCAGATTTATCAATGAAAGCTGCTGCCAGTGAAGCAAAATATATAAATGAAGGAAACCCAGATATCCCTGTTGCTTTTGATGGAACCTGGCAGAAAAGGGGTCACACATCCAAAAATGCTGTTGCTACTGTTACTAGTGTGGACAGCGGTAAAGTTTTGGACTATGAAGTGCTCACTAAACATTGTTACCATTGTGCATCTGGTAAGATAGAAGCAGCTCACATATGTAGCAAGAATTATGAAGGTACGAGTGGAGGCATGGAGGCTGCCGCTGCTGTGAAAATGTTTAGCAGATCAGAAAAAGAACGGGGAGTATTTTACACAAAATTCCTTGGAGATGGGGACTCCAAGGCATACAAAAGTGTTACAGAATCCATGCCATATGTCAATAAGACAATAACTAAACTAGAATGTGTCGGTCATGTTCAGAAACGAATGGGCACTCGTCTAAGGAAACTGAAACAGAATCTGAAGGACAAAATTTTGTCAGATGGTAAAACCATTAGAGGTCGCCTGTCAGATAAAATTATAAATGAATTACAACAATACTATGGTATGGCAATAAGAAATAATGCAAATAATTTGCAGGAAATGAGACAAGCTGTATGGGCCACATATTTACATCGATCATCAACTGATGATAATCCTCAACATTTTGCTTGTCCAGATGGTCCTCAGTCATGGTGCAATTATAGAAAATCTCAAGCTACTGGGGATCCTTATCACCATAAAAATTATATTCCATTGGCTGTTATGGAAGTAATTAAACCAATATATAGAGACTTGGGGCATCCTGATCTTCTGCGAAAATGTCTTCATGGTTGTACCCAGAATCAAAACGAGTCGTTCAACAACCTCATTTGGACTCGTGTACCTAAGAATGTATTTGTTGGGATAAAAACATTGAAATGGGGAGTCAGTGATGCTGTTATTTCATTCAATGATGGTCATATGGGTAGGCTAAAGGTCATGGCAAGGCTCGGCATTGCTCCTGGTATCAACACCATCAGAGGTCTTCAGCTTCTGGACAGCGTGCGAGTAAGGAAGGCTCAGTATGCAGCTGAATTTAATACAAAAAAAGCAAGGGCAGCAAGGAGAAGAAAGCTTCTAGGTGAAGAAGAAGAACTAGAAGATGACCCTGATTACTCTGCTGGACACTTTTGATAATAGAATAAAAGGTATTTGTGAATTTTCATAATAAATTACTTTAATCGCATTTTCTGGCATTTGACATTTTTAGTGTTACATGTACCTTTATCTCATAAACCACTCAACCAACAACATTCAAATTTTCAGAAATGCTGCAAAACAGTTCAAAGAGGCCACTGAACTAGAATCATGACAAGAACTGGCTTATTCTCTGAACTAGGGAAGTTTATGTTATACTTTTTCCAATAAAAAATGGCTTAATGGTAAAAAATTCATAAATACTATACCAACAAAAAGAAAACATTGGTTCTAGTTCAGTGGGCTCACAATATATGCTGAAAACCTCTGCCAGAATTTCAAAGTTCTGAAGATAATAGTTCCAAAGAAAAAGGTACACAAAGTTAGCAAATTTAACATTGGCGAGATAGGGCATTCCAACTCCCCTTCAATGCTCTGTCAAACTCTTCACGCAGTATCTTATCTCCCATTTCGTCTTCATCTACATCCTCTTCCACTTCCATAATATTGTCCTCAAGTACATCGCCCTTGTATAAACCCTCTATATACTCCTTCCAACTTTCTGCCTTCCCTTCTTTGCTTAGAACTGGGTTGCCATCTGAGCTCTTGATATTCATACAAGTGGTTCTCTTTTCTCCAAAGGTCTCTCTAATTTTCCTGTAGGCAGTATCTATCTTACCCCTGGTGAGATAAGCCTCTACATCCTTACATTTGTCCTCTAGCCATCCCTGCTTAGCCATTTTGCACTTCCTGTCGATCTCATTTTTGAGACTTTTGTATTCCTTTTTGCCTGCTTCATTTACTGAATTTTTATATTTTCTCCTTTTATCAATTAAATTCAATGTTTCGTCTGTTACCCAAGGATTTCTATTAGCCCTCGTCTTTTTACCTACTTGATCGTCTGCTGCTTTCACTACTTCATCCCTCAGAGCTACCCATTCTTCTTCTACTGTATTTCTTTCCTCCACTCCTGTCAATTGTTCCATTATGCTCTCCCTGAAACACTCTACAACCTCTGGTTCTTTCAGTTTATCCAGGTCTCATCTCCTTAAATTCCCACCTTTTTGCAGTTTCTTCAGTTTTAATCTACAGTTCAGGACCAATAAATTGTGGTCAGAGTCCACATCTGCCCCTGGAAATGTCTTGCAATTTAAGACCTGGTTCCTAAATCTCTGTCTTACCATTATATACTCTGTCTGATACCTTTTAGTATCTCCAGGATTCTTCCAGGTATACAACCTTCTTTTATGATTCTTGAACCAAGTGTTAGCTATGATTAAATTATGCTCTGTGCAAAATTCTACAAGTTGGCTTCCTCTTTCATTTCTTCCCCCCAATCCATATTGACCTACTATGTTTCCTTCTCTCCCTTTTCCTACTGACGAATTTCAGTCACCCATGACTATTAAATTTTCGCCTCCCTTCACTACCTGAATAATTTCTTTTATCTCGTCATACATTTCATCTATTTCTTCATCATCTGCAGAGCTAGTTGGCATATAAACCTGTACTACTGTAGTAGGCATGGGCTTTGTGTCTATCTTGGCCGCAATAATGCGTTCACTATGCTGTTTGTAGTAGCTAACCCGCACTCCTATTTTTTTATTCATTATTAAACCTACTCCTGCATTACCCCTATTTGATTTTGTATTTATAACCCTGTAATCACCAGACCAAAAGTCTTGTACCTCCTGCCACCGAACTTCACTAATTCCCACTATATCTAACTTTAACCTATCCATTTCCCTTTTTAAATTTTCTAATCTACCTGCCCGATTAAGGGATCTGACATTCCACGCTCCGATCTGTAGAACGCCAGTTTTCTTTCTCCTGATAACGACGTCCTCTTGAGTAGTTCCCGCCTTCAGATCCGAATGGGGGACTATTTTACCTTCGGAATATTTTACCCAAGAGGACGCCATCATCATTTAATCATACAGTAAAGCTGCATGTCCTCGGGAAGAAATGCAGCTGTAGTTTCCCCCTGCTTTCAGCCGTTTGCAGTACCAGCACAGCAAGGCCGTTTTGGTTAATGTTACAAGGCCAGATCAGTCAATCATCCAGACTGTTGCCCCTGCAACTACTGTAAAGGCTGCTGCCCCTCTTCAGGAACCACACGTTTGTCTGGCCTCTCAACAGATACCACTCCATTGTGGTTGCACCTACGGTACGGCCATCTGTATCGCTGAGGCACGCAAGCCTCCCCACCAACGACTAGGTCCATGGTTCATGGGCCTCGTCTTTTTACCTCTTGGTTCAAGAATCATGAAAGAAGGTTGTATACCTGGAAGAATCCTGGAGATACTAAAAGGTATCAGATAGATTATATAATGGTAATACAGAGATTTAGGAACCAGGTCTTAAATTGTAAGACATTTCCAGGGGGAGATGTGGACACTGACCACAATTTATTGGTCATGAACTGTAGATTAACTGTATAGTACTGCTTTAAAGAGTGTGCAAGGCTTCTTGAAAGTTAACTCTCATTTAAACATTCTGACTTGTTAAGCCAGTTCTTGAACTTCATTTACAAAGTATTTAACGATGAAACTCGCCAACAGCAGAAGGAGACATGCGGCAGAACTGGAGATACTGTGAAGAAATAGCAGGTAAGTCTTCATGCGAATGTCTCGACTGACATTATGAAAATCCGTAAATCAAATCAGTGTGTACTAAATGCACCCCTTATTATTAATCACAATTACGATTAGGGAGTAAATGGTTTAGGGTGTAAGTATAACAATTTCAGTGTTATAATGTACAATTTTATATCCTAGCTGTGGCACATAAAGAGAAAATGCTGCAGGACAGATTGAATAAAATTATGCTGTGAGTCCTGTTTGTGGGCCAGTACAGTGAGAAAGATTTCCAAGTGCAAAGCAGCCAGTACTGATATTCTTGGATTGTACCAAAAGACTCACACTCTGAACAAAAGTTCCAACAGCATTTAAGCTTCATGTTAGATAATTTGTTCCTGTTTTCTTGCCAATTGGCAGTCATTGTCACCATTTACTATGTGGGGATAACGTAAGGTTATTCGCACTCGGTCGGGTCTGATGCTACACCCGTCTGCTTAGGCCCGTGACATAACTGTGATGTGGTGTGTGATGTCATGGTGGGGTTTGATGTTTTTGTCTCTGTGTTTGTAGATGGTGTGCTGTAGCATTTGGTGGCCCTCTCTTGAGTTGGATGTTGGTTAGTGAATTGGTTGACATGAATTGAATGTTTCAGGCTGCTATTGGAAGAATTTGTGCTGGTTTACTGGTGAGACACTTTGAATTTACATATTATAGCTGATGGATTAACTTTTATGTTTGGAACAATCAGTGATATGTGTTTCTTATGGTCGGAGATTTAATATTAATTTTCTTTGTGTTTATGGCTACATACTAGCTACTTACAGATTACTGGCTGAAAAGTAATAATAATGAACATATTGATCTGTCACTGCTCATGTAACATTTACATCTACTTCTCAATAGCACAAGTAATCATTGTAGTGTTTTGTGCCACAAGATTTTTGTTAAATATCTATCTTCAGGGCAGATGTTGCCAGAAGAAGGAATTTCAGTTCAGATTTAATGTTGTGTAATGGTTTCCAGCAGCCAGTAGCCTTTAGTTTTATTATTCAGTTTATATTTATTATTTTTCCTTAATGTGTAATGTTCTGGTGGTCTAAGGATCTGCCACTGGAATTTCTACCAGCATTGCCCAGGGTACGCCCGACCGCTGACGATGACATTGTGTGTCGTATCCTCCTCATGTTGCGATCTTCAGCGAGGCTTCTTCCATGTACCCCTCTGTTTACCGTGTCTGGTTTTGAATCGACAAGCGATTTATCATCAGGTGGTACATATTTATTGCATATTTGCAGCATTGTTGTGGCTCATGTAGCTATGGCAAGAAAACGAAACATGTACGCATGTAATGTGGTGAGTAGTATGTGCGGTTCACAGCTGGCCACAGCTGGGCAACTCCAACAATGCTGCAAACATGCAATAAATATGTACCATGTGATTATAAAGATTCAAAACTGGTCACGGTAAACAAAGATTGAAAAATAGAAAAGGTGGCTGGTAACTGTAATTTCTAGAGAGATTGATCCACGACAGTTACCATGCCCCACACATATAATGGACAGATACTAAAGGTTTTTAAATTTTTTGGCACCTGTCAGATTATATTAGTGGGAAAACAATACAAAACTTTTGTGGCTATTGTTGGACGCTTTCATGAGCCTTTGGCGATTTAGTGATAAAGGATTATTATGTTTTCTTCTAAATTTCGATTAAAACTATTTCGTGGCTGGCAGTCACCTGTGGTGGTGAACGGTTGCTGGTTGTATACATCATTCCACATACTTGGAACGAACAAGAGCTGCACGTGCAACACAAACAGAGCAAACATGTATTCAGATTACTTTTATTGTTATCGTTGCGAGCAGCACTACTTGATAACTTGGTATTTGATCGAATGCAGGAGTTCTTACTCCTAGGTACTTCATTTGAGATTGATTTGCACCTCACTGGCGACAGAGTGGTGTACTCTACATACAGAAATCGTGTTACTAATCAGTGTAGACTTAATTCTTTTCTGATTTGACAGAATGAGGTTATTCTGCTTATGTTTGTCCTTTCCATTACTGCCATGTTCTATCAGAAACTATTCAATAATTCATTCAATATACCTTTGATTTGTTTTGTGAGACACGTCGCAAACTCAGCACCACAACAAAACGTCTACAGGATTGCACAACCAAACGTTTTGTGCCACCGCCCTTTATTTTCTGGGGTGGTTGCCAGGGATAGGCCGTGGCCAATACCCAAGAACATTATTTTATGTTTTACCATCTGTGGCAAATTAGTGTGTCTGGTATTATAGTAACATTATGGCACTGTCAATAGTAGTATGATAGATAGCTCTTGGATCAAACATAGTTCCCTCCTTTTGACAAAGTGGTACAGTGTACATAGAATAATATTTCTTTGGGTTGGTACACACAGTAACAAAACACTGTTGTAAAAGAGTGCACAAACACTTGCATCAGATCTACATTCATGAAGTAGTAATCCAGCATTAATATTTTATGATAACTACCTAAGACAAAGAGCTACAAAAAAGAACTCTTGGTTAAGTAGTTGTAAGCTTGTTTAGGAAGGACCTCATTTCAAGACAAGATACAAGAAAACGTAATAAAAGATATTTATTTTCACAGTTGCATTTTATTTCCTGTACACCATTAAGGATAACATGTGTAATAAGTTGCATGAGCACAGTACCATTACTTCAGACTAAGAAACATTTATGAATATACACAAGTGGTACAACAGCCTGCCAAAATATTTTAAGAGCAGTAATTGAAATTTGTTTTAAGTAAAATTACAACATACATGTAGTGAATAAGCAACATGGATTTAGAACTTCTCAGTACCTTATGGCATAGTACAAAATAAAAGAACTGTGATTTTACAATTGAGAGGTAGCAGAACCCAAAAACTGAATTTTACAATACATCAAATGGCAACATTTGCACACCTATTGCAGTAAACAATATATTAAATCATGATACCACTATGAGTGATCAATATTTACACTGAAAAACAAATTTGTGCATTTTATGTACTCACGTAGAATTGAGAAAAATTGTTTGTGTAAACATATTGAAATTTTGCTTGTGAAATGTGAAGAGCAATGTTTTAGGGTCATTGACAAATCTAGAAAATTCGAGCATATCCTGTTGGGTGGCATGCTGAGCAGCTGGGTGGTCCAGCTGTCTCTTGGACAGTTTGGCGGTGGCCATTCGTGTGGACACACAACTTGTTAGTGGTCGTGACCGTGTAGAATGCCAGAAAGTGGTTGCAGGTAACTTGCTAGAGCACACGACTGCTTTCACATCTGTCCCTTGCTTTGATGGGATGGGAGATGCCCGGGACAGGACTGGAGTGTGTTGTGGTATGGATCAGGTTTTGCATCTATTGCAGGATAAGCCCCATGGGGCAATTGATTCGGAATAGGGGCAGGGAAGGATGTCGCGTAAGTTGGGTAAGCAGTTGAATACCTTAGTTGGGGGGGGGGCGTCGTACGATTTTAACAAAACTAAATTGTGTGGTTCCCTTAGTCTTAGATCAGTATTTATGTCTCCATGAATACATATTCTGTCCTTAGATCGTTTTGCAAAAAAATAAAAAATAAATAAAAATAAAAGTCAATTTTCTTCAAGGACTGAGCAAATGCTTCAATATTAGTGTCTGGCATACAGTACAAAAATTTAGTTATCATTTTTAACATGGGTCGTAATGGTGCAGCTGCCTCCATTGCATTTTCTATGCTTGTATCACCCACAGTAAGGACACTGTAAGCCCACCAACGTGATTTATGTTTTCTCCTCTGTGGAGCCTCTTCAGTAACACATCAGTCTGAAGTCATAAAGCTGAAAATCTTAATGAGTACAGGATGGTGTTTGCTAAAAAAATATATGCCCCACCACAATTTTGGTTTCGTTTTTTCACATATTGCTTTCAACGTTTCATTGTTGGAAAAAAAATTTGCTTATAACTGTCAATATTAATTTGGTTTGTAAAAAGTGTAGTGATCTAGGACTTTGGAAAAGTATATGGAATCATTTTATGCATTTGCAGTGGCACTGATCCGTTTGTGGGTACAAGCATAATACTGAGCATCGTGGCAGATTGTGCAAAATTTATAACTAATGGCTCAGTCAGTTAATGAAGCAAGCCAGTTTGCGCATCCTTACCGAAAGTAGCTCAAAATATATTTCTCTGTTATTTGCTATAGTAAAATGTTTAATCAGACATAACTTTTAATTAACATGGTTTGAAACAAAAGTAATTGTATTTTTGCTGTCAGATCCTTAGGCTACAATTGTAACAATGATATCTGACCTAAATAACAAATGGGCAGATTTATGCCTACCTCTCATATGGATATCACTGAAAATCAGAACCAAAAGATGTCCATAGACAGAAAAAGACAGAAAAGAATTATTGGTAGTAGTTGGGGTGTAGTCGGAGCAGGCAGAGGGTGCCAGCTTCATCTCCCACAGTATGCCATGACTGACGTGTATCAGAGGTCCATCCCCTGTGATACATGGCAGTTGCAGCTGATCTTCACTAAGCCAGAGTTTATTAACACGTAATGCAGTTTTCTTGTCTATGCCTGACAGAATACTAGGATTACGAATATGACCTGACATTTATATAAAAGAATAATAATGAGTCATGACCACAAAGGGGTGAAGGTGGATTCGTAGCCAGCGGCACATCATTGTCCTCACATTGTGTACATTCAACAGAAGCTAGTTGCTTGATTGCATTGAATCCAGACACTCCCAGCAAAGTGATTTGCTCAGAACCACCCATAAAATAATCGCTGTTCGTTTCTTGTTCTGGCAGACTCTCGTACAATGACTTCTTTGTGTTCATCCAAATTCTCTACATTTGTTTGTTTTGCAATTTATTACTAATATAATTGTACATTTGTAATACTTTCCTATGAAAAAAAATGTGATTCTTTACTTTTTCGTGGATTTGTCTATGCATTTATAGTGGTAACAGTAAATATGACAAGACAGCAAAATAATATAATACTTAAATTCTTATATTAAGCATAAAATGTAAACAAAAACTGACATATTAAACTCGTGTAATAATACCAGTTAGATGTTCTCAACTATTTATCATGAAACAATGTAGAATTATTTATTGTATGTGGTTAAAAGGCAGTATACCATTCGACCACTGCATTTTTTGTAGTTACGTACAATATATGTTATGCACAAATGAGGTACATGTCTTTTATCCTGTATGTGCTTTCTGAACTTACCTTGCAGTTCGTTTTTGTAACAAAAAGTGCACTAAATAGGGCACGAACATAAGACATCGTGCTACTCTAGACATCACTACGTTACATCTAGCTCAAAATAACTTGGCACCCACATACGACCAGCCTTGTTCTCAGCTCCAGGTGTGTCTACCTTTTTGTTCCAAAGGAGTGACCATCTCAGTCTGCAGTAATCTCCTGATCAGTGTACTGCATCCACTGTCAGCAGTTGCGTTAATTGTTAATGCGGTGATTTCCTTATTAGGCACTCCGGTTGTAACACCAAAAATGCAGGATGCATGGCACCTGATACCGTTATATAATTTTGCGGAATTGTGTGTAAATATTTGTAATTTAAATGCTTTCTTTTAATCAGTAAGAAAGTATGGTTCATCTGTAAAGGAGACCACATATAGGACACTGGCGCGACCAGGATTAGTTAAAAACTATGGAACTGTGTACAAAGAAACACATCAAAATTACTGGGTCAGAAGATATGAAATTTTACTTTTCCCATACATTATTGTAGCTGGTTCTAAAGTTTCGGTTAATCTTTACGTGTTTCGTTGTGTGTTGTCTACCCGATGTTTCACACTGTGTTGTTAATCACATACACATGTTATTTTACGCAAGTGCTCTGGTTGACAGAAAGAATCATCCAGTTTGTGTGCAATTTTTCAAGGATTAACAATAAATGACATATGATATGATAGAGGAGACAATTAGCTTCTACAGTGCGAGAAAAGAAACTGTGTGAGTGAGAAATCATATAGTCCAAAATTACAAGTCCTGGATGTATAAAATATATTTTTATTCACAGAATACATGTGGCAGTAAGATGCTGATTACCAGGTAACTGTGTAGGCAGTACAGTTTACTATGTATCTTCAGTATTCGCTTACGCTCAGGAAACCTTATTTTTTACCTTTATATTTATTCTCATTACCAGTTCATTTCGTGAATAGCCTGGTGACACACAATAATATTTCAAAGTGTTGATGTGTAAGAGAAAACATTAGAAAGGGTATCACGCAGATTGATACCACAACTCTCTGCTCATTTGTGGCAAGATTCCAATTTACAAAATAATTATTATGTTAGGAACAGTAATCTTTCATTCTAGATGATATAATATCTAAATGATTATGAAACAGTAACACATCAAACACATAAAAATCGATAAAATAGTAGAAGCATCTGAAACTGTTACATTGTCTTGTAATTAGCATATACTAAAACTGCATTGTAGCACATTGCTCTGTTTTGCTGTTACCCAAAACTGAATGTCTGAAAATAATAAGAGGGAAAATTGACTTTTGATCATTTTTAATTGTAATATCTAAATAGAGCAATACTATCAAACAACTGTTTGAAAACATATATAACAGGTGGGGTTGAGGTTCGCACTGTTCACTGTTGATCTGACATTTGCAAAGGACCGTCTGTGTATCTTTGAGTAGTAAAAATTTGATATCTATAAAAGCATATACTGTTTACTCTATTCACTTACAATGCTGACTGGACCTTAGATTCATATCCTATTCTTGTCAAAAATTTCGGGAAAATGAGGAAGAAAAGACAATTACTTGAGTTGCACCAGATATCTGCCAGCCAGCCATCTGAAGTGTTTACATTTCATCGAATTATAAATTCAGTAAGCTTACATCATTTTCACAGTCAAGAAATAAAAAGCATTTAGTACCAAGATTTTCTTTGTATCGTCAATAGATGGCTTAATGTGTAGAGTGGTGCCGCACCAGCAGTCCATGAGAAATGTGGGACTGGAGCAGTGCAAAATAGGTCAATCTTAAATATTCTATAGTACATAAATCTCTCAGTTTCCATTATAGATGTGATACCTTTGATAATTTTTTGCAGATGTGACTAATGTGTTCTTCCCAGGTCAACTTGGAGTCAATATGGACTCCTAAAAGTTTAACTGTTCAATTTCCTATATCTTTAGATAGTTCTGACAGAAAATGCTGGTTCTTGTCAGGTTTAGACAGAAGTTTGTTAGAGGAGAACTGTTTTACTGCAGCATCTAGTGATTACAGCCACATTTGTTGTACTACTGAAGTGTCTTGATGAGTTGCAATAGCACATTACAGATTGGGGAATATGATGCGGCAATTGATATGCCAATTCAAAAAAGCTGTACAGAAAAGAAATCATTTCTGCAAAGAAAAAAGCTAATGATAACTATATTTATCACTCCAGCAGCAAATATAAAGCAGCATGGAAAATAGTTAAAGCAGAAACAGGGCTATTTGCAGAAAATTTACTTGTTCCTCTAAGTGCAGTTGAACTAAATAATAGTTTCATAAATTCTGGAGAATTAGCTATGACAGATGAAAGTAATTTAGATGATAGTGAAGACAGACTTCCCAAATTGCAGGAAACAGAGTTGACAGGTGACTTGCCAAAATTTGAATGGAGAACAATTTATCTTAAGGATATGCTGGATGTAGTCAGATCACTAAGCAACTCCACAACTGAGGACATCCATGGTTTTTCTAATTTTACCATAAAGAAAATGTGACACTATATGCATTCCACTGTCTTACTTAATCAATAGGATGTTTACAGAGGGAACATTTCCAGACTGCCTTAAACTGCCCATATACAAAAAGGGAGACAGAAATTCACACCAAAATTACAGGCCTATAGCAATAGTACCAATATTATCTAAAATTATTGAAAGTCCAATTAAACGATTTCTTTTAGTGTCACAACCGTCTCAATAAGGCTCAGTATGGATTCCGAACTGGGCTATCAACAATAAAAGCAGTTCAGGAAGTTGTCTTATCAATATTACAAGGTTTTGAAGAAAGGGAACATAGCTATACAACTTTATTTGATTTAACTGTATATGACGGTAGTATCTGTTCCCGAAAGAACAGTTACCGTGGATGACCATGCAGCTTTGCTAGAAATGAAATGATAATTAAATGGACACCCTAGCTGCAAACAGGCGTTGATGTACTTCATTGGGGACATGTTGCAGCTAGGGTGTCCATTTAATTATCATTTCATTTCTAGCAAAGCTGCATGGTCATCCACGGTAACTGTTCTTTCAGGAACAGATACTACTGTCATATATAGTTAAAAAAAATATGGCTTCCCGGCCATTGACCTTCTTGTGCGAATGCACACGCTATGCCCGAACTCGTACGGGACTTGGTGGTTAATCTGCCACAAGTAATGAGAATGATGGGCAAACATCTATTAGGCGCACTACGAATGTAGTGGTGTGGACATGTTGGGAATGTGCATCTCACGGGGAGCGTGCAAGGGATAAGTCCATGCAGACGCACTATCCTCTGTGTCCGCGGTGGCTCAGATGGATAGAGTGTCTGCCATGTAAGCGGGAGATCCCGGGTTCGAGTCCCGGTCGGGGCACACAATTTCAACATGACCCCAATGAAGTACATCAACGCCTGTTTGCAGCTAGGGTGTCCATTTAATTATCATTTTATTTGATTTAACCAAGGCATTTGACACTGCCTCACATAGCATTTTAATTAAGAAATTAGAAAAATATGGAGTAACTGAAACAGAACTATTACTGCTGAAATCATATTTGACAAACAGAAACCAAATGATCTATATAAATTCGAACAACAAATCTGACCTTCTCAAGGTAAAATATGGAGTCCCACAAGGGTCTGTACTGGGACCTTTTTTATTCATTGTGTATGTGAATGACCTGCCCAACACATTACCATATAAATCTGTAATGTATGCTGATGACACAACTTTTATCACGTCACATAATGATGTGGATGTTGTCAAACAAATGAACAAATCCATGAAGGAAATGGCAGCTCACTTGTTCCACGAAAATAGGCTGTCGTTAAACAAAAATAAAACTGAACACATCCTGTCTTCCCTTAGAGGTATTAATGATGGACCTAATGAAATCAGACATTCAGTAAAATTGCTAAGCATTTATCTTGATACCAAATTGTGCTGGAATACTCACACAGAAAAGCTGTGCAGTAGGTTGGAAAGATTTCTATATCTCCTTAGGAAACTGAAGCATTGTGTCAGTAAGGAGTGCATACTTATGGCATACCATGCCTATTTTCATACTCATCTGCATTACAGAATACTTCTTTGGGGAAACTCTGCTGGGGCAAAAGATGTTTTCCTCTGGCAGAAGAAAGCCATTAGATATATTTTTGGTGTGAGCAATTTAACTTCTTGCGGACAGTACTTCATTGAGCACAAAATTCTTACAGTTCCCAGTCTATACATACTTAAAGCACTTATGCATGCCAAAGAGAATTCCCACATGTAGGAAAGCAGGTCAGACGTGCGCTCATATGAAACCAGACATAGGAACTTATTAGACATCCTTGGACACGTTTGAGTAAAATCCGAAATAATTTTTTACATGCTGGCAAAACATTTTACAAAAATACATCACATGGAACGAGGGAATTGCATGAGAATAGATTTAAAATGGTAGTAGAGACATGGTTGAAAGAGAAAGCATTCTATAGCATAAGTGAATTCCTACATGATGAAAAAATATGATTCTCTATTATTATAAATGTGATTGTGATCAAAGGAACTGTAATTTATGTCATACAACCATACTGACATTTTGTATAATCATATACCATATGTTATCTTTTGTGTAATCATTTGTACCACAATCTGTATAACTATGTAACTACTGACCTTATGTATAATCATTTGTATAACCATCTGACTGTGCCTACACAACACAACAGTTGTCTACAGGCAAATAAATAAAATAAATAATCACATTTAAGTTTCTTAATGACTGCATATGAGCAGTAACGACTTATGTAGTGGAGTACAGGCCACACATACTCATCCAATTCCTGTATACCAACATCTTCCACAACTACATTTAACTCTTCATTATATGTCACTCCTGGGAGGTCATTTATATCTGTCTCAGTAGAAAAAATGTCATCCTTGGCAATTACAACACCACCCATTTTTGGGACTTTAATATTAATGATACATAGCTTCATACCCTCAGAGTCTTTCTGTCTCAAAAATCTGTCTAATTGACACATGGTAATTACCACCACTCATGTGACAAAATTTACCAAACCTGCTTTCCAGGTCATCAGTTTGAACCTTGCCTGTTAGAAAGTATTGCCTCTTTTTCTCATTGTCGCAATACCTAGCCAGATCCACCAATGTGAGAGTGGTATGCCTAAGAGCTAAATGTGTTTATCTGCTAAGACCAATTAAACCCTGAGAATTTTCCTTTATTAACCAATTTGCAAACTGAAGTAGGAACTCCAGTATGTGCTTAGAATTCCTGGTTATTGGCTGCTGAATCCTATTTAATAACCTTTGACCTTTTAATAATGTTTTTACATTAACTGCATCCACCACTTGCAAATGATCTCAATGAAAGTTGCAGTATTCAGTATTGTGTTTAGAGCCTAATTCTCTCAGAGCAATAGCTGTTGTATGGTCAAAAATATGAAGAGCAAGTTTTACATTCTGCCTTTCTATGGTTCAGGGATACAGTGATTTAAGACATAGCTTGTTTGCAAATGTCAATAAATTTGCCTTTTACAGCAAATGAAGAGATTTCAAGCTGTTGAAAGACGCAAAACCATCACCCGGGCTCATAATTAAAATCCGGAAGCTCTATAATCTCTTCTTTCTGATTCAGCCAGTTGTTTCTTATGCATTTTGATAGGTGCACACTATCGATAAGAAAATAAAATAGCCTACTTCCAGCACCTGGAGAAGAGTGTCGAAGTTCGGATGGATCACTGAAGTAAGATACAGCTTTCTTATTAATGTTATTATTATGAGATACAATACCAACAACTTCAAACTCTATGTTTTCTAACTTCAATACAATATCTTTAAGGAAGGTGAAAAGAGCAGGAGCCTGCAAGACTTTGACCGGCAGAATATGAGCTACATCGGTGTACTGTGTATCCAAACCACGCACCACGAATACGTAGGCTACGGATGCAAATTCACTACTATTGTAGGCCTGGCCAACTACGTTTCCCCCTTTGTAGCCCATTTGTGACTTTAAATGGATTTCATGCATCGAGAGGAGACCGCCCGGTCTTCTTCAGTTAAAAATATTACTGTCCTAGTTATGTATCCCAGAAAATGTGCAGGAACTTGTTCAAGAGCAGTATTACTAGCAAATCCACCACATATTCTAGTCAGAGTAGCAGGGCTAGACATAGTTATTATACCACCGCTTCTTAAAAACTTGTAACACTCAGGAGAAATAGAATGAACTAATGACCACAAAACTAAAATATCCCACGAATATCTTGCAATTTTCTTCTTGCATTTTAGCAATGGAATCTGTTCTTCCATAACGTTTATAATTTCATGTTTATCTGGCAAGTTTTCAGATAAATTATTCAAAATAGTGGTTATGAAATCAATACTCTCATTAGGTTCCTGATCTTCTCTGTTGCTAAATTTTAACTCGACAATATTAAGAATATTAGCTAACTGTGTTTTGGTACTTATGGTTACTAGAAACTTTATGTTCCCTATTTGACCAAGCTGTTAATCATTGACATGGACAGTGAAAGTGAGACTTGCGTTAATTGTAACATACCACAGAACTCTCAAAAATGGCATTTCACTAATTAAAAGAAAATACACACCATTCAACATTTGGCACAGGTCCACTCATTCAAATGACTACTATTAATTTTATCACATAATACCTTCAACGAAAAGAAAGATATTGCCTTCTTATGGTGTAGATAAATAATCAGGACATGCTGGCAATAGTGCTGGTATTGCACCTATAAACAAATATTAATTCTCAGTACCTTACCATATAAACCAGGAGTGTAAGAGATTCATCCAATAATTATATAACCTAACTTAAGTCCGTAAACGACCAACTTACCTTTCCTTAAACGTGGACGATCAAGAGGCGTGTAATTAATCTTCCAGTCTTAGCATCATATGACGATGTACTTCTTTCTATTTCGTGTGCATGGAAATGCAGCTCACAAATCTGTTAAAAATAATGGATTACGTTACGTTAATATGAGAAAAGTTTGGCCTATGTATACAGGTTATGTTTATAAATTACAATTAACACTCAGACTAAACAGAACCATTTCATAGGTTTATTTACTAAAGCTGCTACTTACCACAGAGTGATCTGAAGGGATGAAATTATCACGGTGAACTGCTCTTATCCATTATCTCCATGCATCTTCATCACGAGGGAAATGGAATGTACTGACTCTTTCCCGAGCAGTTTAATAGCCTCTACAAGCATGCATAAAGTCTTCTTTTTTTCCTTTACTGCATTTCGATCCCCCGCCCCCCCCCCCCCCCCCCCCCCGCCGTACGCTGCTCTGCAGCCTACAGACGTTAAAAACGTAAGAAGAAAAGAAACAAGAAAAACAGGTGATAAAATGGTGCTTAAATTGTAAAACGGTGGAAAATTGTGGAAAGTAGGCATACAGCATCTACGTGGCATGTTTATATGTTGAAGTACTATGAACACTTTTACACTAACATTTCAATTCACAATCATATAACGGCTACACATGCGAATCAACCACGACAGCACATGTTGCCTTGTGTT
This sequence comes from Schistocerca americana, assembly GCF_021461395.2. NCBI lineage: Eukaryota > Metazoa > Arthropoda > Insecta > Orthoptera > Acrididae > Schistocerca > Schistocerca americana. Next base: position 205,151,387 of record NC_060129.1, on the reverse strand, counting down.
TGTTATGACCCGAGTACTTACATCACGAGCGACTCCAAAGACAGTGTAGCGGCCTTGTTCCTAGATGGCCATGCTAAAAGCAAAGCCATATCTTCTGTAACAGCGTCTTGAGCTGACATCTGTTGGCGACACCGAGCAACACTGCAGTATTCAAGCGCTGCTTATTTTACTTCGCATTGACAAGTTTAGCAGGAAAATATTGGAAGTAACATACATTATCGCAGGAATATCATTTAGTTATTTTTAATTTTCTAACAGAATTGCAATAAGTGGCCACATCTTTTGATTATATGTAAATGATATACTTCATACCCATAAAGTTTTGTGGTAAGGTGCTCGTTAGATATGGTAACAAAAATAAAAGTGTTAGCTGCGTTCAGCATCAGCGATGATCGTAATTAATAATTTTTGGAGGGCTCGGATACATTAATTCGTGCCTCAGAATTGTTCATTACAAATAATTTCGCCATGTGATTGAGTGATTGCGGGTGAAGTACACAGCGTGGAGAGATGTACTCATAATTTTCCGTATTTTCAACTACAGCTAGGAACTTTCTTGGTCGATCTATCGACCACGGCTTGGATACACATACATATCCTTCTTGCAACACATCTCCATCACAGCCGCAAATTGCGTCTTTTTCCCTTGTTGCATCTTGTTTATTTTTTTGTATCGAATTTCTAGCATACTTTCAAACTTCCTATTTTAGATCCTTACTTCGACTATTCTCCAGGTTTCGGTGGACCGTATGTAAACAGCACGATGCTGTCAGCCCAAGCAGGGGGATTCACTCAAAAATTCTTCCCGCGTTTCGTCTCATCCAGTGGAACTATCGAATTATGACGCAAAATTCCGCTGAAATGCCAAGAATATCAGCTTTCGTACCAACTGGCTCGGGATTAGTCTTCCCTCGCTCCTGTACTGAAATGACAATTTTTTCTTTCGCCTACGGCGCCAGTCTGTTCGTTGAGCTCAGCTTTGGAAATCCAGCCAGGCAGAAGACTGTGATTCTAACTCGGCCAGCTGCACGTAGTGTAGAGGAGTGACGCGAGAGAGCAGCAGCCGCCCGCTATGGAGAAAAGCCGGACTCGAGTAGTACGGATTGTCGCCGACAGATGGCAGGCGAGAGCTGCAGAGAATAAATCTCTGTGTAGGTAGAGTAAAGCCAAATTTCGGCCCACTGTGAGCTGATAATGCATTGACTTCCGCTGTACATTTACCGTGTCTAATAAAGAAGTACACTCAACCGTCTAATGCACTGCTAAAACTGATCAGTGGCTTCATACGGAACATGCAACAAAGAATTCTTTTTTTCTTTATTGTTATTTTAAACACCTTGTACAAAGGTGGGTTGTCCGACATGCATCTCCGGCGGTACACCGCAAGGTTACCGCCCTTCGATAGTGCCTTTTTCGCGCTAATCGAAGTGTTAGGGGTTCCAGGTGCCAGCCAGCCAGCCAGCCAGCCAGCCAGCCAGCCAGCCAGCAGTTCCCGGTCCCGGCCTGCAGCAGTGGTCCCGCAGCCAGCCAGCCAGCCGGCCAGCCAGCCAGCCAGCCCTCCGGTGGCAGCAGCAGTCCAGCCAGCAGCAGCAGTCCAGCCAGCAGCAGTCCAGCCAGCAGCAGCAGCAGCAGCAGCAGCAGCCGCAGCCGCCGCCGCCCCGGCCCCGTCCGCGGCAGCAGCGTCCCTGCCTCTCGCCGTCGCCGTCGCCGTCGCCGTCGCCGTCGCCGTCGCCGTCGCCGTCGCCGTCGCCGTCGCCGTCGCCGTCGCCGTCGCCGTCGCCGTCGCCGTCGCCGTCGCCGTCCGTCGTCCCCCAGTGTGTGTCCTGTCCTTTTAGTGCTGTGTTTTTCTTTCTTCTTCTTGTCGTCATGTCCGCCCCCACCACCACCGTCACTACTACCACCACCGCCATCGTGTATACGTCCCCTTCCGCCGCCTCCACCACTATCACTTGGTGTGCCCAATCCCACCCCCCTCCTTCCATCCCTCCCCTCCTCTCTATCCCTTCGCCCTCGCTCTTTGTCTCCCCATCTCCCGCCTCTTCCTCTCGTTCTGATCCTTTCCCCCCACTCCCCCAGCCTGTCACTGCAGCTCCGGCTAGGGTGGTGGCCCGTCGGGCCACTGCCCACGCCCAGCTCTCCCCATCGCCATCGCCATCGCCATCACCGCCACCACCGTCATCATCGTCACCATCACCATCACTGCCACATTCGCCTGCACCGTCACAGTCACTATCTCCGGCGCCGACTGCTGCGTCCGTGCCGGGACCTGTCCCTTCCCACCACCTCCCCATCGTTCCCGTCCCTCCTGTCACCACCCGCCCATCTGCCGCTGTCAAACGCCCTAGTGGCGCCTCCACTTCCTCTGCTCCTAAAAAGGCTCCACCCCGCCCGCCATCCCCACCCCAAAATGCCATGGACGTCTCCCCACCAGGCCCCGCTCCCTCCTCCTCCTCCTCCTCCTCCCCACCCGGTCTCTACAAATATCTCCTGTCCCGTCCCGATCCTTCCTTCCTCGAGGCCCGGAATCTCTCCCTCCTCCTCCGCCAACATTTCCCTGGCGTCCCCATCTCTCTCCTTACTCCCAGACGGGATTCTGTTCTTATCTCCTCCCCCAGCCCAACCCTCCATACTGACATCCTCTCCCGCCTCCCCATCACCCGTTTTGGTCCTCACGCCTCCCTCACCCCTGCTCCCTCCCCATCTCCTACCCGCCAACCCCAACCCCCGCGTCGCCCGCCGACCCTCACCGCCGTGATCACTCGGCTTAGCCCGTCGATCACGGAGGAGGAGGTGCTGGCGGAGCTGAAGGCCCATCCCACCCTGGAGGTGCGGGCGGTCCGCCGCATTTTCAACGCGACCGGCCCCACCCGCCTTATGCGGGTTTTCTCTGAGGACGCCCCCTCCATTGACCGTCTCCTGAAGGAGGGTGCCCTCCTCTTCAATCAGCGGTACAAGGTCGACCCCTCCCGTTCCCCCCCTCAATCCCTGCGCTGCCAGAGATGTCTGCGCTACAATGCCCATCCAACAGCAGAGTGCCGCGAGGCCCCCACCTGCCCACATTGTCGGCAAGCGCACTTCCTCCGGCAGTGCCCCAACCTCCAATCCCCTCCCTCCTGTAATACCTGCAGCCTCCCCCACCCCACCTACTCCCAAAAGTGCAAAGCCCGACCCCCTCCCACCACTCCTGAACTCACCGTACCTGTCCGTCCCCTGGACGCCCCCACCCCTCCTGGCAATTCCCTTCGTCCCCCCCCCACTGCTGAGGACATCATCAGGTTCCTCACCATTGTCCTTCAAAACGTCCATCCCTTTCAGCGCCCCCACACCTTACAACAGATCTCCCTCGCCGCCCGTTCCATATTCCACCTTAAAATGTACGCCACCTTTTCCAATAACCAGGCCCATTTCACCTTCTCCCGCCTTGACACCCTCGTCTAAGTCCTTATCATGGCGCGACAGCATCGTATCCTTTTCAACAATATCCGCTCCCTTCCCGCCAACAAGAACCTCTTCCTGCACACCCTTGCTACCCACCGTGTGGATGCCTTCCTCCTCAATGAAACCTTCCTCCAACCCCACCACTCCATCCACACCTCCCCCTATCTCCTCCACCGCTCCGATAATCCCCTCCCAGTTGCGCGTGGCGGAGTTGCCATTGGCCACCACCGCCAGATCCCCGTTCGGCTCCAGCCTCTCCTTCCCGACCCCACCGAACACCTGATCCTTAGTCTCTTCTTCCCCGGCCTTACCATTACCTGTGGCACCATCTATGTCCGCCCCAACGCCCCTCTTCCTTTCGACTTCCTCTCCCACATCGACCGTACCTTCTCCTCCTATGTGATCGCCGCCGACCTCAACATCCATAGTCGCTCCGCTGCCCAGTTACGGCGGTGGCATCGGTTCCTCTCCTCCCTCCAAGGCGACCTCATCCCCATCCCCCAGCATACTCGTCCCGAATCCAACTCCACTCCCGATGTTATCCTCTCCTCCCCCAACCTCCTTGGTCGCATTACGGTGGATGTCCTGGAGCCTATTGGTAGCGACCATCTCCCTGTCCTCCTCACCGTTTCAGACGGCCGTCGCCCCCGCCCCGACCCTCGTCATGACCCTCCCCCTAAGTACATCCATGACTATTCCCGTGCCAACTGGAATGCCTACCGGGATACCCTCTCCACTCAGGTCGATAGCCACCCTCTCGCCTACCGCCGTCCTGATGATGTCACCCATGCCGCCTCCTTTCTCCAGCAGACCTTGTCTGAGGCCGTGGAGGCCCACGTCCCTACTGTTGCCATCCACCCCCACCGTCCTACCTTACCACCACAGGCCGTCCTCCTCCTCCGTGAATCCCGTCGTCTCTACCGTGCCTTCCTCCGCACGCGTGACCCGGACACCCTACGACGCCACCGGCAACTACAGCGACACATTCGAAATTTGCTCGCGGCCAAGAAACGCCGGGACTGGCGACAGACATGCACCCGTTTAACTGCTACCCTCCCTATAAACTCGTCCAAGTTCTGGACCGCCTTCCGTCGCCTTACCGGAACTAAACCCTCCCCCTACTATCCTCTTCTCCACGATGATCACCCCTTTCCTGACGCCCTTAGTAAGGCCAATCACTTTGCCTCCTACCTGTCCGATGTGTTTTCCATCCCTGATGATCCCCAGTTCGATTACTCCCTCTTCCCAGATATCCGCGATCGAACTGATACCTCTGTCCCTCCCCTCGCTCCAGGTTTCCAGTACTTGGACAACATTCCACACACGGACCTTAATGCCCCCATCACCACACAGGATCTCATCAATACACTCCGCACCAAACGCAACACCGCTCCTGGTCACGATCGTGTCACCTACCGTCACCTTCGTGAAGCTCCTGTCTCTTTTCTCTCCACCCTGGCCAGGCTCTACAATGTAGTCCTGTCCACCGGTTACTACCCCGACCTGTGGAAAACCTCCCGTATCCTCATGTTCCTCAAACCTGGCAAACCGCCGTCCGCCGTCTCCTCCTACCGTCCCATCAGCCTTACCTCGGTCTTCAGCAAGGTCCTGGAATCTATCCTCACCCGCCGCATCCACCAGCATCTCCGCCAGCACCGCCTCCTCCCCGTTACCCAGTGTGGCTTTCGGCCGTCCTTCTCTTCCGACGATCTTCTCCTTCACCTCACTCATCTCCTTTCCGAACAGCTAAATTCCCGTCGCTCCGCAATCTTCCTCTCTCTTGACCTCGAACGCGCATATGACCGCGTATGGCATTCCGGTCTCCTCTTCAAGCTCCAAACCTTCGCCCTTCCCATTAACTACGTTCGTCTGATCGGTTCCTTTCTCTCCCGCCGTCCTTCCTATGTCACCATCCATAACACCGATTCCTACACCTTTTTCCCCTCCGCCGGTGTGCCCCAAGGCTCCGTCCTCTCCCCCCTTCTGTACTTGTTGTACACGGCGGACATGCCGCCGCCGTCACCCCCCGTCCACCTTCTCCAGTTTGCCGATGACACCGCCTTCCTTGCCCTTGCCCCCACCCTGCGACGCTCCCAACACCTTCTCCAATCCCATCTTGACCGGTTCACCACTTGGTGCAACCAGTGGTTGCTCAAGGTCAATCCTTCCAAAACCCAGGCGATCATTGTAGGCAAAACCACTCCCTCCTTCCGCCTCCTTGATTTCTATCTCACCGTTTATGGCCGTCCCATCGCTCTCACCCCCACCCTTAAGTACCTTGGCGTCACCCTCGACCGTCGCCTCTCCTGGACTCCCCATCTCCAGACAATCCAAGCCAAGGCACGTTCCCGACTCCGTCTCCTCAAGCTCCTTTCCGGCCGAACGTGGGGTCTGGACCCCTCCACCATCCTCCACACCTATAAGTCCCTCATCCGCCCTATCCTCTGTTACGCCCATCCCGCCTGGATCTCCGCCCCCCCTTCCTTTTATAAATCCCTCCAAATCCTTGAACGCCATGCTCTCCGCCTTGCCTATCGCATCCGTCTCCCTTCCCCCACGCGGATCCTGTATGACCTTATCCCCTTCCCCCACCTCCTCCTCTTCCTCGAAAGGATACGCATCCTATACACCTCCCGTAAACTCGATCCTCCTCACCCGCTCGTCTCCCCGATCCTCTCCCACCCCCGCCCGCTGCCACGCCTGTACTCCCACGTCCCACCCGGTCTCCATCTCTCCACCCTCCTTACCCTCTCCCAAGGTGGCTTCCGCCAGCTCCCCCTCCCTGATGATGCCCTCCTCCCCTCCATCTACCCCTCCTACCAACTTTGATCCTCCCACCCTCCTCCTGTGCTTGCTCCTCGGGGCACCCTCCCTCCCTTCTCTCCCTTTTCCCTCCCTCCTCCTTTTCTCGTCCCTCGTCCCCCGGGCCCCCCCCTCCCCTGTCCCTATCTGTCCCTATCCTCCTGTCCCCGTCTCCTAAGCCATGGCATCCTCTTTTCCTCCCCTCTCCCCCTCCTCATCCCTGTTGCCCTCTTGGCAGGTCCCCGGACTCGCACACGCTCAGTGGACATTCGCGCGCCGGAGATCACCGCCATCAGTGTATCGTGTGTGCCGTCATGTTTAGTGTTCAGTGTTTACCGTCACACTCCATCGTTCACCAGTGCCATCGTCTCCTTCAGTGTTTGTGCGTCGTCTCAACAGTTTGCAGTGTGGCTTATCGTCGAGTGTGAACGGCTCCGTGTTTGTTTCTCTGTGTCTCCTGTTTTATTGCCCACCGTTTTGTAACTTTTATGTTTTTCTCCTGTTTTTGCTGATTGTACCTTCTATGGCTGAAGAGCAGCGTAGTATGCTGCTGACAGCCTGCCTGCTGTACAGGCTTTAAAATAACAATAAAGTAAAAAAAAAAAAAAAAACGGTGGGTTGTCAGCAGCATAGTACGCTGCTCTTCAGCCGTGAGTGGTACAATATATGACATAAAGGAGGTGCAGATAATACAATAAAAATGGCGGACAAAAACTGTAGACACGGAAAACAATATACTCGAAGCCAGTCACGCTGGACAAGAAAAAACACTAAAACCTGTTGACACGGCGCACGAAACACAGACGACTGCGACGGCACAGGTGAACGGTGGTGGCGTGACGGCGAAAGAACACTAAACACAAACACAAAGGCACACAAACGAGATGATCTACAGCGCGCGAATGTCCACTGAGCGTGTACGAGTCCGAGGACCTGCCAAGAGAGGTGGAGGGGGGTTGGAGAGGGAGAGGGGAGAGCAGAGATGCCAAGGGCAGCGGAGATGGGGGGGAGGAAGTAAGGGAGGAAGGGGGAGGGGAAGCCCGGGGGAAGAGGGGTGGGGGATCTGTATCCGTTCGAGGAAAAGGAGGAGGTAGGGAACGGAATTAGGTCGTACAGGATCCGTGGGAGGGAGGGGAGACGGATGCGATAGGCAAGGCGGAGAGCATGGTGTTCAAGGATCTGAAGGGATTTGTGAAAGGTAGTCAGGGTGGAGATCCAGGCCGGGTGGGCGTAACAGAGGATAGGGCGATTTATAGGTGTGGAGGGGTCCAGACCCCACGTATAGCCGGAGAGGAACTTGAGGAGACGGAATCGGGAGCGTGCCTTGGCATGGATTGTCCGGAGACGGGGGGGTCCAGGAGAGGCGACGGTCGAGGGTGACGCCAAGGTACTTAAAGGTGGGGGTGAGGGCGATAGGACCGCCATAGATGGTTAGATATAAACTGAGGAGGCGGAAGGAAGGGGTGGTTTTGCCTACAATGATCGCCTGGGATTTGGAGGGATTGGCCTTAAGCAACCACTGGGTTGACCAAGCGGTGAACCAGTCAAGATGGGATTGGAGAAGGTGTTGAAACACTGCAGTGTGGGGTCGAGGGCAAGGAAGGCAGTTTCATCGGCAAACTGGAGAAGGTGTAGGGGGGTGTTGGCTGCGGCATGTCCGCCATATACAAAAGGTACGGTAGGGGGGAGAGGATGGAGCCTTGGGGCACACCGGCAGAGGGAGAAAAGGTGTAGGAATATGTGTTATGGATGGTGACATAGGAAGGACAGTGGGAGAGAAAGGAGCCGATCAGACGGAAATAGTTAATGGGAAGGGTGAAGGTTTGGAGCTTGAAGAGGAGACTGGAATGCCATACGCGGTCAAAGGCACGTTCGAGGTCCAGGGAGAGGAAGATTGTGGAGGGACGGGAATTAAGCTGTTCGGAAAGGAGACGAGTGAGGTGAAGGAGAAGGTCATCGGAAGAAAAGGACGGCCGAAAGCCACACTGGGTAAAGGGAAGGAGGCGGTACTGGCGGAGATGCTGGTGGATGTGTCGGGTGAGGATAGATTCCAGGACCTTGCTGAAGACCGAGGTAAGGCTGATGGGACGGTAGGAGGAGATGGCGGACGGCGATTTGTCAGGTTTAAGGAACATCAGGATACAGGAGGTTTTCCACAGGTCGCGGTAGTAACCGGTGGACAGGAGTAAGGAGTACATTGTAGAGCCTGGCCAGGGTGGAGAGAAAAGAGACAGGAGCTTCACGAAGGTGGAGGAAGGTGACACGACCGTGACCAGGAGCGGTGTTGCATTTTGTGCGGAGTGTAGCAATGAGATCCTGTGTAGTGATAGGGGCATTGAGTTCCGTGTGTGCAATGTTGTCCAAGTACTGGAAACCAGGTGCAAGGGGAGGGACACAGGTGTCACTTCGATCGCGGACACCTGGTAAGAGGGAGTAATCGAACTGGGGATCATCGGGGATGGGAAAGACTTTGGGGAGGTAGGAGGCAAAGTGATTGGCCTTACTAAGGGTGTCAGGGAAGGTGTGATCATCATGGAGAAGAGGATAGTAGGGCGAGGGTTTAGTTCCGGTAAGGCGACGGAAGGCTGACCAGAACCTGGATGACTTTATAGGAAGGGTAGCATTTAAACAGGTGCATGTCTGTCGCCAGTCCCGGCATTTCTTAGCCGCGAGAAGGTTACGGATGTGTCGCTGGAGTTGCCGGTGGCTGCGTAGTGTGTCCGGGTCACGTGTGTGGCCGAAGGCACGGTAGAGATGGCGGGATTCACGGAGGAGGAGGACGGCCTGTGGGGGTAAGGTAGGATGGTGGGGGTGGATGGGGACAGTAGGGACGTGGGCCTCCATGGCCTGAGACAAGGTCTGCTGGAGAAAGGAGGCAGCATCGGTAACGTCGTCAGGGTGGTGGTAGGTGAAAGGGTGGCTATCGACCTGGGTGGAGAGGGTATCCCGGTAGACATTACAGTCGGCATGGGAATAATCATTGACGTACTTCGGGGGAGGGTCATTACGAGGGTCGGGGCAGGGGCGACGACCGTCTGAAACGGTGAGGAGGACAGGGAGATGGTCACTACCAATGGGGTCCAGGACATCCACCGCTATGCAGCCAAGGAGGTTAGGGGAGGATTGGAGTTGGATTTGGGGCGGGTGTGCTGGGGAATGGGGATGACGTCGCCTTGGAGGGAGGAGAGGAACCGATGCCACCGCCGTAACTGGGCGGTGGAACGACTGTGGATGTTGAGGTCAGCGGCGATCACGTAGGAGGAGAAGGTACGGTCAATGTGGGAGAGGAAATCGAAAGGAATAGGGGCGTTAGGGCGGACATAGATGGTGGCACAGGAGACGGTAAGGCCGGGGAAGAAGAGACTAAGGATCAGGTGTTCGGTGAGGTCGGGAAGGAGAGGTTGGAGCCGAACGGGGATCTGGCGGTGGTGACCAATGGCAACTCCGCCATGCGCAATCGGGAGGGGATTATCGGAGCATTGAAGGAGGTAGGGCGAAGTGTGGATGGTGTGGTGGGGTTGGAGGAAGGTTTCATTTAGGAGGAAGGCATCCACGTGGTGGGTGGCAAGGGTGTGCAGGAAGAGGTTCTTGTTGGGAGGAAGGGAGCGGATGTTGTCAAACAGGATACGGTGCTGTCACGCTATGACAAGGATTTAAACGAGGGTGTCGAGACGGGAAAAGGTGAAAGGGGCCTGGTTGTGGGAGTAGGTGGCATACATTTTTAGGTGGAAGACGGAACAGGCGGCGAGGGATATCTGTTGGAGGGTGTGGGGGTGCTGGAAAGGGTGAACGTTTTGGAGGACGATGGTAAGGAATCTGATGATGTCCTCAGAGGTAGGGGGGGTGAAGGGAATTGCCAGGAGGGGTGAGGGCGTCCAGAGGGCAGACAGAGACTGTGAGTTCAGGAGTGGCAGGAGGGGGTCGGGCCTTACATTTTTGGGAGTACGTAGGATGAGGGAGGTTACAGGTGTTACAGGAGGGAGGGGACTGAAGGTTAGGGCACTGCCGTAGGAAGTGTGCTTGCTTACAGTGCAGGCAGGTGGGGGCATGGCGGCACTCAGATGTCGGTTGTGCATTATACCACAAGCACCTCTGGCAGCAGAGGGATCGAGAAGGGGAACGGGAGGGGCCAACTTTGTAATGTTGGTTAAAGAGGAGGGCACCCTCCTTCAGGAGATGGTCTATGGAGGGGGCGTGTTTGGAAAAAAACCCGCATAAGGCAGGTGGGGCCAACAGATTTGTGAATGCGCCGAAGTGCACCCACATCCACATGGGGATGCGACTCGAGTTCCGCGAACATCTCCTCCTCTGTGATCGTCGGACAGAGCCGAGTGATAACGGCGGTGAGGGTCGGCGGGAGGGAGGTGGGGAAGGGGCAGGGGTGAGGGAGGCATTAGGGCCAAAGCGGGTGACGGGGATGCGGGAAAGGATATCGGTGTGAAGGGTAGAGCTGGAGGAGGAGATAAGGACCGAGTCACGGTGAGGAGGGAGGCGGGAGATGGGGCCACCAAGAAAATGTTGTTGAATGAATAGGGTGAGGTTCCGGGCCTCAAGAAGGGAGGGATCAGGACGGGAGAGGAGATAGTGGTAGGAGGAGGGGGTAGAGGAGGAGGAGGAGGAGGAGGAGGGGGCAGGGACAGGTGGGGAGACACGCATGGCACCATGGGCTCGGGACGGGGACAGGGCGGAGCCTTTTTAGGTGCAGAGGAGACAGGGGTGGCACTGGGGCGTTTGACGGCGGCAGAGGCGGTGTGGGGGCCTGGAGCAACTGGAAGGTGGAGTGGAGTGGCAGCTCCCGGTGCTGGAGTCGGCGCCGGATATGGTGAGGGCGAAAGCGATGGCGATGACGATGACGTAGATGACGATGAGGGCGAAGGGGAGAGTGGAGCACGGGCTGTAGCCCACCGGGCGACCACCCTGGCGGGGGCCGCAGAAACGGAAGGAGCAGAGGGAGGGAGTGGAGGGGAGGGATCAGAGGGGGCGCGGGAGGGAGGAGCCGGGGATGGGGGGACAAAAAGTGAGGGTGATGGGAGAGTGAGGAGTGGGGGGATGGACTGAGGGGGGAGTGATGCGGCACACAACGTGATAGTGGCGGCGGCGGCGGAGGGGGTTGTGTAGATGATGGCAGTGGTGGTGGCTGACTGGAACAAACTGTCGAACATTAATTCACGAATACAGACGGCACTCAGAACTGTCGAGCCTCGGGTGGAATGGTGGCGTATTAAAGTAAATGTCGACAAGTGGGAAGCAGTTGTGTTTACGAGCGGACCAAAAGTACTTTGCAAATATCAACACAGTAGACAGATAACACTACATACACACCCAATGCGTTTCCAAGAGAAAGTCAGATATCTCGGTGTCTGGCTGGACCGGAAACTTACACGGGGGGACCACATCGAATATGTTGCCAACAGAGCACACGCGAGGCTCAAAAAACTCTACCCAATGCTCGACAGGGGAAAGCACACTGGATAGGAGGGTGTCGAGGTCCGTATATGTGACACTGATTAGACCTCTGATGACGTACACAGCTCCCATCTGGGGATATGCAGCTCCAACACGACTGCGCCACCTGCTGAAGAAAGTGCTGCAAATCATTAGCAACACTCCACGCTACACACACACCGTGAACCTTCACAATGAATACCGCCTTGAAACCCTCAAGGAAGTATTCAAAAAACATGCCTCATGACTATACAGGAAATCGAGACACTCGAACAATCCTTTCATTCTTACTCTGGGAAACTACGATCACAACCATAGGTGGGAGCATAAGCGGCCAAACACACTACCAGCTAGGGCATGACCACCTACGGCAAGCTAACATACACCGACAAGCGACAAACGTCGGCAAGCCCCTGCGTCTCAGCGACGTTGACTGGAAATTACCAGCTGCCTTCAGAGCCGTCCGACAGTCCACGGCAGGCAAACCGACGAGCTCGCCCACTGACGCACAAACCAATCGCCAACATCACCCTACACTGTGCATCCGATATATGCCCTATCGGATCCAAAACGATGACAAACCTAACTGTTGTAGGTTGCCGACGCTGATCGAGATATCAACACCGGCCCGCACGAGGCCGAAGGTATCGGCACGCACGATGCCCCCTTGCAACAGTACGGGTCAAGATAGATGTAATGGAACTTGAATAGCGTATTTGCCTCAATCGGTTGCGGTAGAGAGATCGAGCTTTCAGTCCTGTCTGTATATTTACATAATATACTGCATGAATAGTGGATGGGAGAGAGTAAAGCTATCGTTAAAAACGCACGCCACGCGATTTGTTACGATTTGGTCGGTCATAATAATAATAACATGCTTTTGAATACAATTAAAATATAACGGCGATACCTGTTTGGTGTAATTGGAAATAATATGTAGTAAATTAATGAGTAAGGTAGCCGATCCTATAAGAAGAGGTAAAATTGGGCATATTGAGCTGTTTTGCTCTATATCGACGAAGCCGATGATACGGCGTCATTTTTTTGGTTTACTCTTAGAAATAAACAAGTAAAGAAGTGCTAATTCTGCGTAGTGAAAAAATGTAGGGACGAGTTTAAAATAACTACGGTATACAATCAGAGTAACAAAAGGGCATTTAGTTACACGAAATTGCGGATAGCGAAGTGTGGTCATTAAATTGAGTACACCTACAGGGCGGTCAATTCTGGGATAAATCTATTCGCATCCCACGAGGGACGCCGGTATTAAGACCTTTTTTTTTTTTTAAATATATTGCGGAGAGCGGGCTCCAATTTATGAAAAGGACAAAAACGTCAACTTTTACGCGACCTCTTAATAATTGCAGATCGGAAAGAGAAGTGTGTAATTGTCTTACGCCCAACAAACATTCGTGGAGGCGGTGGCTTAACTAGAAGAGTCAATTACAAAATACTGTATCATTATCATTGACTGTTGGTGTCTAGCAACCAGCGCTGTTCATCAAAGGGTTTCCATGGAACTCGGGAGTTTGGGTTCAGGCATCAGAGTGTGAATGAGTGGTGAATGCGAAATAAAACTGTTAACAAAGTTACGTTAAATAAAACAGAAGACACAAGACAGTTTGGTCGTATCTGTTATTATTCCATAAACTGTAACATTTCTCATCGTTGTTCGAAGCCTTTATGGATGGTCTTTATGACAATCTCGTTACAAGTTAATTTTTGGAGACCTGGTCAAGAGGGGGTAGCTGGTAGATCGTAACTACTGCAGCTATTCTGGAATCAGGTGCTACCGTGACCGTTGTGTGTTGTCAGTGACTTAAGGTTACCATATCTCGTGCTCTAAGATCGGCGCGCCTTTCCACTTGGTGTAACGGTGCCTCACAGTAACAATGACAACGCCGACGACGAAGGAAGATACGGTAGACTACTCTACAATACATTACTTTTTCAAGAATTTTGGACAAGGCAGTCAGAAGAGAGATTGGGCCGTAGTTGTTGACATCAGACATAGCCCCCTTTTTTTTATGCAGTCGCATACTTCTGTCTATCTGGGAAAATACCCTGCTTCAGAGAGCTGTTACATATGTGGCTAAGAATCCCACTTATTTCTTGGGAACGAGCTTTTATTATCCTGCTGGAAATGCCATGTGAACTTTTATTCCTGAGAAAGTTTATTATCTTCCTAATTTCAGAAGGAGAGGTTGGTTTAATTTCAATTGTATCAAATGGTGTGGGTAAGACCTCTTTTCTCTACAACATTTAAAAAATGAATATTCAAACTGTTTTCGGCTTCCAGCTTGTTGTTTATCAAGTTTCCATTCTCTTTGATGGTGATGCCATCATCCTGTACTCTTGGTTGCCCTGTCTCCCTTGTAATAATATTCCAAATTTTTTTGATTTTGTTATCAGAGGTATTAATCTCAGACATGAAGCACATGCTTCTGTACTTTTCAATAACCTTTCTTGATGTAGCACAGTAGTTTTTATAATATTAGGCTGTTTCTGGGTCATTACTCTTTCTTGTTGTTAGATACAGTTCCCTTTTGTGGTTACAAGATATTTTTATTCCTTTAGTAAGCCAAGGTTTTTTGCATGGTTTCTTATAATTACATTTAACTACTTACTTGGGGAAACAGTTTTCAAATCCTCTTACAAGCGTATCATGAAATAAGTTATATTTTAAATTAGCATCGGGTTCCTTGTACACCTCATCCCAGTCTAACTGCTGAAGATTTTGTCTGAAATTTCTAATTGTTGAGTCATTCATTGAACGCGCAACTTTGGAGGGTAGTTTTGAATTACTGAATGGAGCTATGTCATATACTGTAGCTAGCTGAGCATCAAGATCAGAAAGGCCATTCTCAACACGACAATAATTTATGTTTTTAAACATATCTTGGTCTATAAAATTGTTATCTATCAATGTGCTGCTGTCCTTTACTACCCGAGTGGGAAAATTAATGACAGATGTCAAATTGAAAGAACTGAGCAAGACTACCAGGTCATTCTTCCTATTACACTCTTTCAGTGAATCAACATTGAAGTCCCCACAAATAATAATTTACTTTCCCGTACCTGATTGATAGCATGACAAGGCATCCAAGTTTTCCAGGAATAAATGAAAGTTTCCTGAATGGGACCTATATACTGTTACAATTATAAAAGAGCCCTCCTTCAGTTTAAGTTGACAGGCACATGCTTCTATATGTTGCTCTAGACAAAACTTTTTTGTATCTAAGCTTTCTACACAGTGATAACTTTTGACATATGTGGCCAATCCTCCTCCCACCTGGTTCTCTCTACTCATATGTGCAGATAGTTTATAACCACTGATATTTAACTTTTCCATATCAGACACAATGTGATGCTCAGACAGGCATTGTATAACTACTACATTATCAGATCGAATGTTGTCTCAACAAACCAGGAGCTCATCTACTTTATTCTTCAATCCCGGGTTATTTTGGTGAAAAATGGTAACATTACTGTTTACTTTACTTTTGTGAGAATCTACTTTTTTCTTTAATCTACCAATATTTTGGTTAAATATGGTAACATCATTATTTACTTTACTGTTGTGAGAATTTTGTGTGTTTTGGACCTCTTTTGCACCTGCCTGCCAGAACTTCTCATTGGACACTGATATTAGTCTAAAACAGAGGTACATCCATGAGTACTAGGGTCCCCCCTCATGGATTTCGCAAACAACCCTGCCAGTTTACCCTTCCCTTTCCTATTGAGGTGTCGGCCATGCCTCGAGAAATCCCCCCTTATCGATAGCCTCGACAGTAACCGATCCAATGTCTGACAGAGTGGCCGCCCTACGCAACTGATCCAACTCCATATTTACCCTCCTGACGGAGCGGTTCAACTGGGGCCGATCGTGCCGCACAAAAGCAGGCACCAGCCCAACATTGGTACGGGTCGTTGCCGAGGCTGTTTTCACCAGGTCACACTCGATACTGTAGCTCTGATCCCTATCGACACTGTTTCCCACTCCACCCACTATCATCACACGATCCTGCTTTGTGAATCTCTTGCGTAAGGAACCTACATCCTCTACCACCTGGCTAAGACTTACACTTGGCATGAAAAAGTTTGTGACCTGGTACCTGTCACCTAATTTTTCCTGAAAAAGCTGGCCCACACCTCTTCCAAGGCTGCTACCTAGCAACAGAACTTTCCTCTTACTTTCTACTTTTTTTGAAACAGTTAGTTTCCTAGTGAGATTCTGTTGCATCCTAACTACATCTACTTCTACTGGAGCCTCTTCCTTACTTAACTGTGGCAGCAAGGCAAATCTATCGGTTGTGCCAATTGGGAAACTGTCAGACACTCTCCTCTTTCTGAAGCCCCTGTTCCCAGCTACCACTTCCCACCGCTGTTTACCCTCCTCCCCCCTTAACCTCTTCAGTTCCCCCCTCGCTCTGTCCAAATCAGCCTGAAGGGCTCTAATTTTCTCCTCCTGTTCAGCTATAATCCTATCTCTTGAGCAAACGCAGCAAAAGAATGGAAGAGTCTCGTTTGCTTCCCCAATTTCCATGCCGCTACAACTTCCCAAATGAAACCACCAATACTCGGTGCGGAATCTTAAATTTTCTAATCCACATTAATGCTTGAAAATTGCACTTACTTTACATAAAAGCAGTTGCTTTTCTATTCTGCCAGTTTGCTCTGCAGATGTTCATCAGCCATGTTATTCTTCATGCTGCATCCCTCTCTTCTTGCCTTCAAAAGTACAACTAAAAGCACAGCATTGTCGGTTCATTCAAGACGAAAATACCCAATATCTCCTACTTTAAATGAACATGTCACGAACTGCAGTCAGCTCTAACCTGTGCAGATGTGATGACGGCCATACTTTTGCTGGCAGGGACTCGACCTGCCATCTGTCTGCGGCAGTTGGTACTGCGGCCGGCAACTCTTGCCCTCTCGCGCCTCTCCGGTACACTACGTGCAGCCGGCCAAGTGTCTTTTCCGCCATTACACCTCGTGCCGTCTTCTCCAGACCTGGTCCTGCAACGTACCAAAGTCGGAAGATTAACTTATCATAAGACCAATTAAAGGATATTGATTGTTAGAACTGTTTCCCAAATCAATTACACATCAAAATGTGCTTCAGATTCAAATAGAGCAACTCTACAGTTATGCACAAGCAACAAACAAATAAAACTCATTGAACCTAAGGATGAGTTCTTTCATTTGTGGGATTTGAAGATAATGACTATCGACTGGATGGGCGGGACCGCCTCCGACTCCTCAAACTCCTCTCTGGCTGGACATGGGGGTTGCCCGCCTCTACCATCCTCCACACCTACAAATCCTTAATCCGTCCCATCCTCTGTTATGCCAGTCCTGCCTGGATAACGCCCCCCCCCCAAATTCTATAAGTCCCTCCAGATCTTTGAGCGTCATGCACTCCGCCTTGCCTTCCGTATACGCCTCCCGCCCCCCACGAGGATCCTCCATGACATCATTCCTTTCCCCCATCTGCTCCTATTCCTCGAACATATCCGCATCCTCTAAACCTCCCGCCACCTTGATCCCCCTCACCCCCTGGTTGCTCCTCTCCTCTCCCATCCCCGCCCTCTGCCACGTCTTCACTGTTGTGTCCCCCCTACCCTCCATCGCTACACCCTTCATCTCCTTTCCCAACGTGGCTCCCATCAACTACCCCTCCTGGATGATGTCCTCTCTCCCTCCATTTATCCCTCCTATCAACTCTGATCCTCACTCCCCCTCTTTTCCCGGGCTCCCTCTCCCCCCTTCCATCGTCTTTCGTCCCCATCTCCCTTCTCTCTGCCCCCTTCTTCTCTCCCTCGAGTCCTTTTGCATTTCCCTCCTCTGCCTCCTCTCATTCCCTCTCGCGTCTGCCCTGCCCCTCCCCCCCTTTATTAGTCCTCTCCCTCCTTGGTTCCCCACCCCTTTTCGTTTTTTTCCTTCCTCCCTCCTTGTTCTTCCCCCTCCTCCAGGTCCCCCCCTCCCATCTACCTTTGGCTCGGGAGTGTCATCTTTGTGCCGCCCTTTTCGTGCAGTGTTTTACAGTGAGTGTTCCGTGTTGCGTTTTTTTTGGGAAGTGTTGCGAACGGCCATCATACTGTCACTGGGTGTGCTTTTTATCTCTTGCGAACAGAAACCAGACTGTCGCCGTGTTTCTTTTTTTTTTTTTAATTGCGTATGTACTATGTTACTTGTCTGATTCCTGTGTCTTTTATTAACATTGCCAACCCCTTTTGGTTTCTGTTTTAACTTTCCGCATTTTACACTTTATGTCACCGTTTTATCGCCTGTTTTTCTTGTTTCTTTTCTTCTTCCATTTTTTAAAATAAAAGTCTGTAGAGCAGCGTACTAAGCTGCTGCCAGCCCACCCCCTTGGGGGGGGAATTGAGAATCAATAAAGGAAAAAAATATATGGGCGGGGAACGAAATAAATAGGAGAGCGAAAATAACCTGGCCTACTCGGTAGTGTTTACAACACTAGGCGAGTATACTGAGCCTCCGATTTGTGCGAAAAAGTAAGTTGGGAAGCACTACGATTACCACTTATGACTTTTAGTATCGAGGTATGCTGGTCAACGTTAACTGGTCAGGAGCTGAAGGTTGGTCTCACAGCAATGTGGAAATGCGCACTGTCAGCTGCTGCATTAAGACAGGGGACTGCGAGAATTACGCACAGCTCCACATCCTAATCCAATAAGCAAGATGTTTCGCGTATTCACAAATAAATCTGCATTGTCCTACCAAGTGCAGCATGCCAAGCTTCGGCTACAACGTTTGACGCGGTTTCATAAACCACGTCGTTTAAAAATTGACGAACATTAAAATTCCCTTGAAAAACGTTACTGGAGTTGACCGAATATGTAGAATACACTACCAAACTTATGCCTGGGTGTAAGAAATTCTCGCCACAAACCTTGTACAGACAGGGGCACGTACAGCATTTTTATTAGTAAAAAAGCTATAACTAAACATTAAGACACACCAAGCAATTGTTTATTACCTCTAAGAGTTTCCTGTCAAAGTTCTAAATTGGAAATGAGGTGAAGAAATACGAGTGGTGCTCCCGAGTGCACTGTTGCTGATCGTCGCCGATAGATGGCACGCCGGCATGCTGCCCTGGTAAACACACCGCAAACGCAGCGCCGCAGAGCTGAGAGCATCTCAACTCACCGTGCTGGCAACACGGCTGCTTCACGGAAAACGAATAAACGAGCTTTTTAACACTAAACTATTAGGCGTGAGCCATTACACACTGTGGTTAATATTCATAAGGCATTGCATGCTGTGCTAATTCTTGGTCCAAGTATGCGGATATGTTAACACCATTTTAATAGTTGTTCGACATGGATACCTGAGAATTATGTGCCAGCTACACAGTCTATGGTTTCACCACATTCTTTAAGTTTTGTTATATTATCTTTCGTATTTGTGTAGAAGTTTATTGTTATCTGACCAGTTACCCAACGACTCAAGTCCTTTTCGTTTTTTACTTCTAGTATTTCTGGTGTCCTATCTGTAATTACTATAATGCTATCAGCAGCAAGTAACACAGATCCATAACACCGATTCCTACACCTTTTTCCCCTCCGCCGGTGTGCCCCAAGGCTCCGTCCTATCCCCCCTTCTGTACTTGTTGTACACGGCGGACATGCCGCCGCCGTCACCCCCTGTCCACCTTCTCCAGTTTGCCGATGACACCGCCTTCCTTGCCCTTGCCCCCACCCTGCGACGCTCCCAACGCCTTCTCCAATCCCATCTTGACCGGTTCACCGCTTGGTGCAACCAGTGGTTGCTCAAGGTCAATCCTTCCAAAACCCAGGCGATCATTGTAGGCAACACCACTCCCTCCTTCCGCCTCCTTGATTTCTATCTCACCGTTTATGGCCGTCCCATCGCTCTCACCCCCACCCTTAAGTACCTTGGCGTCACCCTCGACCGTCGCCTCTCCTGGACTCCCCATCTCCAGACAATCCAAGCCAAGGCACGTTCCCGACTCCGTCTCCTCAAGCTCCTTTCCGGCCGAACGTGGGGTTTGGACCCCTCCACCATCCTCCACACCTATAAGTCCCTCATCCGCCCTATCCTCTGTTACGCCCATCCAGCCTGGATCTCCGCCCCCCCTTCCTTTTATAAATCCCTCCAAATCCTTGAACGCCATGCTCTCCGCCTTGCCTATCGCATCCGTCTCCCTTCCCCCACGCGGATCCTGTATGACCTTATCCCCTTCCCCCACCTCCTCCTCTTCCTCGAAAGGCTACGAATCCTCTACACCTCCCGTAAACTCGATCCCCCTCACCCGCTCGTCTCCCCGATCCTCTCCCACCCCCGCCCGCTGCCGCGCCTGTACTCCCATGTCCCACCCGGTCTCCATCTCTCCACCCTCCTTACCCTCTCCCAAGGTGGTTTCCGCCAGCTCCCTCTCCCTGATGATGTCCTCGTCCCCTCCATCTACCCCTCCTATCAACTTTGACCCTGCCCCCCCCCTCCCTCCTGGTGTCCTTTCCCTGCGGCACCCTCCCTCCTTTCTCTTCCCTTCCCTTCTCTCTCCTTTTCCCCCATCCCCTCCCTCCACCCCTCTTCTTCCGGGCTTCCCCTCCCCCTTCCTCTCTCCCCCCTCTTTCCCCAGCCCGTGGCGTCCCTGCTCTCCCCTCTCGCTTTCCCTCTCCCCCTCCTCCTCCTCCTCCTCCTCCTCCTCCTCCTCCTCCTCCTCTCTTGGCAGGTCCCCGGACTCGCACACGCATCGTGAACTTTCGCGCGCCGGAGATCATCGCCCTCGGATTAGTGTCTGTGCCGTCGTGTCTGTGCCTCAGTGTTTTTCGCCGTCCACGCTCCTTCGTTCACGTGTGTCATCTACCTCGTCAGTGTTTGTGCCCAGTGCCGACGGTTTTTCTTGTTTGTTTCGTCAAGTGTGAACGGCTTCATGTTTTTTAACTATTGTATCTCCTGTTTTTTACCCGCCATTCTGTTACTTGTCTGTCTCCCTTTCTTTTTTCTTGTACTGCTTATGGCTGAAGAGCGGAGTACACTGTTCCGCTGCCAGCCCACCTTGTATGGGGTGTCCAAATTACAATAAAGAAAAAAAAAAAAAAAAAAAAGTAACACAGTTTATCCTAGTGTGACCAACAGTGGGAAGTCATAATGGAAATGAGAAACAGTGTTTGGCCTGACACACTCTGTTGTTGACATATTGGTGATCTGAAGGATGTTTCACCATATAATTAGGGCCACTTGAAATCTGGGATATCTCTGTACTCTGTCTGCTAGGTAAGACCAAATCATTCATTAATCACTAGTGTTTCAATTTTACCTTGAAGTATTTCATGATCAATCGTGTCAAATGCTTCACTGAGGTCTAGGAAAATATCTGTTACTTGTTCTCCTTTACCTAGAGCTGCTAAAACTACTTTTGTAAATTTTGCTTTAGCTTCTACTGTTCACTCTCCAGACCTCAAGCCAAATTGCTCTTTGCACCCAAGTTACCATTTATTAGAATAACCCGTAAGTCTGTTTTTCATAATAATTTCTATCATTTTTTTGAAAAGTAAGACAGCAATAAAACTGGTCTGTTGTCACCTGTGTTTTCTGTATCACGTTTTTTATGCATGGGAAGGACTTTTGCTTACGTCAGGCAATCGGCGAGACAACCTGATGAGAACTCATTTATGATGTCTGTTAAGGGTGTTTTTGTGCTTCTAGGGGGAGACCAAGAGATGAATACACTAAGCAGATTCAGAAGGTTGTAGGTTGCAGTAGGTACTGGGAGATGAAGAAGCTTGCACAGGATAGAGTAGCATGGAGAGCTGCATCAAACCAGTCTCAGGACTGAAGACCACAACAACAACAATGCAGTTCCTTAGTAGACACATTGGAAGGTGATCAACATCTGCGGAAACTTTATTCTTAAATGTCTGTACAATCGTACCGACTTCCTCCCCAGTGGCACTGTGTATGGCAAGTAATTATTTGTTGCTGTATGTTGCATTTTTGTTAGCTTCTCTTGCAGTCTGGCTGCTATATAGCTGAAGTTTTATGTTCCTCTGATTTCGCTTTGTGATACAAATTTCTTGGTTTGCTACATTCCAAATTGCTTTCCTTTTATTGGTTGAGTTGTGTAGCGTCTTATCATGTTGGATTCGTTTGGTCCCTGCAGCAGTTTTCTGTATGTCCTTTCATATCTCAGAAAGAACTGTAAGAACGCTGGATCACTCTTATTTTCCTTAATAGATCTGAGATACAGGGTGGCACACATAAAACTGGCCCCTACGCTGGAAGGGATACGAATGGAAAAAATCAACGTACATCATCGCTTTCTTACATTTTTGTTATATAGTTTCGTTATTAACTATGTAATTAACAGTATAAGTAACAGATTTAATTTTATTAGTACAATAAACATATTTTAGAAAGGAATTTAAAGTCTGTGTTCAAAACGTTCTCCTCCAACATCCGAGCAAAGTTGTGCACGTCAAAGCGTGTTAAGGAAAACACTTTTCAGTAGTCTTTGAAGAATGTTCGAAATTTCTTCACATATGTCATTTTTTAATGTGTCAAGTGTTCTGGGACTGTTGCAGTAGGCTCTAGCCTTTAGAAACCACCAGAGGTAGAAGTCACACGGTGACAAGTCGGGAGAGTGGGGTGGCCACAAGCCCTTACTAATGGTCCTCTCTTCTGTAAAATCAGTATGTCTTTCCTTGATGAGTCTTAATGTCTTTTGATCAAGTCCTCGTTCTTCCAAGATGTTACAGAGGGTCTGTCGATCAGCTGAATCGTACGCCTTCTCGAAGTCGACGAACGTACAGGTGATTGGAGAGCTTCGGGTTGCTCCATGTTTCGATAGCATCTTCGAATTAAAAATTTGTTCGACACAAGAACACCCTGGTCGGGAACTGGCTTGATAGTCACCAGGTTTGTTTTCAAGCTGTTTTTGTGGTCTTTGAAGAAGGCACATGGATAGACTTGTGTGGGTGACTTCAAGGAGAGAAATACCTACGTGGTTATTGAAATCTCTTCTGTCACCTTTCTTGTGCAACGGATGGATGAGTGCATATTTCCATTCTTCAGGTACCTTTTCCGTTTTCCAGATATCTATGATGAGTTGTGTGAGCTCCTCAAGTGTATTTGGGCCTGTGTTCTTCACTAGTTCTGCAACTGTACCATCTTCTCCAGATGTCCTATTATTCTTGAGTCAGAAGATGTGTCTACTTATTTTTTCTTTAGTAGGTGATAAAGACTCGGGGTTTACTTGTGCGGGAATCTCTTTGGGCCACCTCGATGTGGGCTCCTGGCAACTGACTACCTCTGAGAAATATCGAGCCAATTCTCTACAATTATCTCGGTTGGTCGGTGCGAGTTTGCCGTCTGGTTTTCGGAAACATAAGTTCTGAGGGGTGGATCCTCAAATCCTCCCTGCAAACGTCCTGTAAAAGTCTCGAGTATTGTGACCTCGGAAGTGTTTTTCTATCGAGTCCAACTGGTCCTTCGTGTGCGTCCTCTTTGTTTGTCTGATAATTTTCGGGACTTCCTTTCTGGTCTGAAGATAATGTTGTTGAGTCTCCAGTGACTTCTTAGGGTTATATTTCTGGAAAGCACTCTTTCGTTTTTCCAGTACTTCTTCAGATGCCGAGTCCCACCACAGGTGTTTTGTATTCTTCTTCAACGGTACTGCCTCTTTGGCTCTCTTGATTATCTACTGCCTGGCTTTTCATTTTCCAATTCTTCTTTTATGTTGCTTTCTTTGATCTTTTTGGTGTCGAATTTTTGAAGATAAGTTTTTTTGTGGTGGATTCTTTTCAGAATAAATTACACTTTGATCCGCCCTAGATAGTGGTCAGAGTGAATGTCGGCTCCACTTCGGACTTGCACGTCCTGAATTTCCTTCAGTGAAGGGTGTGTGATGGCCACGTGGTCGATCTGATATTATCTGAAAGACTCTACAGCAGAGCTACATCTCTGGAAATCAAAAGCTCTATATCATGAGAAACAAATAGATAATTCTAATAATAAAATAAAAACAATTTCGAGCATTGTAAAAAAAGAAACAGGAAGAGATACAACAAGCAAAGAAGATGTAAATAAAATCAGATATGAAGGTACCCCTAGTAGATAACCCAAAACTGTGGCTGACATTATTAATAAACACTTCCTATCAGTAACTCAACAGATTCGTTGAAAGCCCAATGTTTATGAGGCTTTAACTCTTTGTCAAGCAGTATACTGAAACACAATTTCAAAAATTCACAGTAATCCTGTCACTGTAGAAGAAATTCAAAAAATGGTCATGTCTCTAAAAAGTAAGAACTCTGCAGTGGTTGACAATATATCTAGTATTTTATTGAAATATTCTTCTGTGTGGATAAGGGACATTCTCTGTTATATTTGCAATGCTTCCCTTCAGAAAGGTGTTGTTCCCAGTAGACTTAAGTAAGCCATTGTGAAGCCCCTGTACCAAAAGGGCGATAAAGCTGAACTAACTAATTATCGACCTATCTCTTTGCTGACAGACTTCTACAAAATTCTAGAAAAGCTAATACATGTAAGAATTACTGATCATCTCATGAAGAATGGAGTTCTCAGCAAGAGCCAATTTGGCTCTCAAAATGGCGCAGTCTTTGCACTTGTAAATGAAGTCCTAGAAACCCTTAATGGAAAAATACTTGCACTTGGTGTCTTCTGTGATTTGTCCAAAGAGTTTGACCTTGTTGATCACCAGATTCTCTTGCAAAAAGCAAAATTAGTAGGAATAAGTGGTGTTGCAGCCAATTGGCTACAGTAATACCTCCGAGACAGGAAACAAAAAGTTGTCTCGAATAGCTCGGGTGGAGTATGTGACGTTTCCTCACATTCTGAGTGGAGTTCCATTACATGCGGAGTGCCTCAGGGCTCAGCTCTTTTGCCACTATTATTCCTGATTTTTATAAATGATCTACCATCACATACAAGTCTGCCGTGTAAATTTACATTATTTACTGACGATACCACAATTTTTATGGGCAGTAGAACATACAGTAATCTTGAGGAACTCATTAATCACATACTCTCAGATGTGGTTAAATGGTTCAAGGTGAATGGTCTCTCATTAAATTCCAGTAAGACCAGCTTTATTCAATTCTGCATAAGAACAGAAAAAGTGAGAGAGGTAAGAGTGACATGTGGTAATCAGCCAATAGAAACAATGGAGACAACGAAATTTCTTGGAGTGCACATTGGCAAGAAAATGAACTGGTCTTTACATATTATAGATCTCTCTAAAAGGCTCAGCTCTGCTATGGATTGTCACTACATGTGTTGAACCTAAAACTGCAAAGGTGGCATACTATGGCTATTTTCACTCACTCATTGAATATTGCGTTATTTTTTGGGGCAACCAGCCGTTAGCAAGGAAAGTGTTCATTGCACAGAAGCGAGCTTTAAGAATTATATGTGGATTGCGCCCAAGAGACTCGTGTAGAGACAGCTTTAGGAAATTTAAATATACACAACTACATGCAAATATATTTTTTCTCTCATGTGTTTTCTTTGTAAAAATATAGAGATATTTCAACCAAACAGTAATTATCACGATTCATAACAAGAGTAAGTTTAAGAAAGCACTAAAAATATTTCTGCTAGAAAAAGCTTTTTACAGTCTAGATAAATTTTTAACTAAATAAATTGTAAAATTTTACTATTATATAATACAAGTCGACATAATGCCCCTAAGAATGTTATTTAACATGAGCTCTGTATCTGTTTTCTGTAGTACTTTAATGTATTTTCTTTTTACTGTATTGCTGCTCAAAGAATTCACTGTATAAATTTTCATATAATCATGTACTCAAATGTCTGTATATGCTATAAGATTATCATACTGTACTTGTGAAAAACTGACTCGTTCCACGTCCTTGTGAACCCAACACAGTTGGACCTATGGAACACGAAATAAATCAAATCAAATCAAATCCGAGTGTTCGGTTTTCGAGGATGTTTCCTCAGGGAGGTGGATATTATTTTCGGATTCTTCTGTTGGCAATGTTTAATGAGTCTCATGCCATTGTTGTTGACGAATTTATGGGCCAGGAAATTGCCTGCAGTCTTTTGGTATTCCTTTTCTCTGCCAATCTGGGCACTGAAGTCGCCTAGTAATATGTTTGTGTCTTCAGAATGAGATTTTCACTCTGCAGCAGAGTGTGCGCCGATATGAAACTTCCTGGCAGATTAAAACTGTGCTCTGCCAACTGAGCTACCCAAGTTCGACTCACACCCGTCCTCACAGCTTTACTCGCAGGAGAGCTTCTGTAAAGTTTGGAAGGTAGGGGACGAGGTACTGGCAGAAGTAAAGCTGTGAAGAGGGGACATGAGTCGTGCTTGGGTAGCTCATTTGGTAGAGCACTTACCTGCGAAAGGCAAAGGTCCCGTGTTCGAGTCTCGGTCCGGCACGTAGTTTTAATCTGGCAGGAAGTTTCATCTTTGTGTCTTCTTTGGGGACTATTCCTATAATCTTCTCCAATTTACACTAAAACTGCTTTACCTTCTGCAGATCTCTTATTTTCAATGTTCGTGGTTTCATGTACATTAATTAGTGTATATTTTTTGTTTGCACCCTGTATGCACATTGTCATTAGTCTATTACTTGTGGGGGTGACTTCTTTAATCGAATCGACTATGCTCTTGTGAGTTACTTCGTTACTATTTGCACGTGAAATGGATGAATTTTAACTTGTAAATTCTTCCAATCTCGTCCCTGCACATTATAGATGAGATTAATTTAGGGACTACAAAGAATTATGGCTGTTGCTGTGTGATATGTTAGTATCCTATGTGCTGACCCAAGCACCTCAGGGAAATAGTCTTCTGCCATAATTTGTAGTGTCTGTTGTCAACCAGGAACTGTATGCAATAACTGACATTCAAACCCGTTGTTTGCTTGTCCCAGTGTGGGCTTGCACGAAATAAGCGCTACACTGTTTCATAAGTGTAATGTATGTTCTCCAACGTAAACTACTCCTAACCGCCCCTCCCCCCCCTTTTAACTCCTCAGCAGAACTGCTCACTGAATAACATACAAAAACAGTTTGTATTGATCTAGCAAGAACAGAGTAATACGGTATTTGTTTCACACATACTGTTTGAATTCTGAACTTAGGTTTCAACTATGCTGTGGTTCCACTTTCTCAGAGTTCAAATTATTCTCTGAGGGTACGCTTTTTGGTTTTACCTTTGGGTGACATTTCTCACTCTGAAGTCTGTTTCTTCATAGGATATTCACCTAAATACTGAGTAAAGAATTCAGTGCTACGCTGTGGAAGCACACAGCACAGCTGAGACCAATTCAGCAGGTGCTTAGTAATGTGTCTCGCAAATTTGTAGCAAAATTTAACACCAGCCTAGATACTAATCAAACATTCACTCCAAAAAGTATTAAAATGCTTCTGTACACTCGCATTGCTTTTAAATGTATTGTAATTTTTTATTGTTTGTTGTAATATGTTAGCCATTGCCTCTGTGTCTTCTGTCATTGGATATTCCACAACTTAAACATTAAATTAGTTTCACGGACCAAGTGCTGATGACAGGGTGTGAGGGGGAATTACGTGGTATTATTTTAAATTACTACAGTATATATATATACAAAAACAAAGATGATGTGACTTACCAAACGAAAGCGCTGGCAGGTTGATAGACACACAAACAAACACAAACACACACACAAAATTCAAGCTCTCGCAATCAACCGTTGCTTCATCAGGAAAGAGGGAAGGAGAGGGAAAGACGAAAGGATGTGGGTTTTAAGGGAGAGGGTAAGGAGTCATTCCAATCCCAGGAGCGGAAAGACTTACCTTATGGGGAAAAAAGGACAGGTATACACAAAAAAGGACAGGTATACACTCACGCGCACACACACACACACACACACACACACATATGCAGAAATCTCTGTCCAAACTCTTTGCCTTTACAAATGCCTGCTTGTGTCTGTGTATGTGCGGATGGATATGTGTATGTGGGCGAGTGTATGTATATATTTGTTTTTATGGACATAAGATATGTAAAATCGAAAGAGAGGGATTAACTCGAAAATAAAATCTTGAAGCTACTAATTTTTCTAGGACAGACCTTAATGTGAACAAAATACAATCAAGATTTGATGAAGCAGCCTGTATTCATTTTCCATCAAACAAATTAAAAGTTTGTGTTAAAACCTTTTGTTTGAGTAGCAATACAGTAAAAAGGAAAATACATATTTTCTTAGAATCATTAAAGCACTACAGAAAACAGAGACAGAGGACCTACTGCTCATTAAAAAGTGAAAAGTTTCACTACTGCAACAGACAATGAAAGAATTTGATTGTTGCTTCTCTGGTTTGAATTATGTACAAACTGGAAGTGTGTGCTATTTCCATGCAACAATATTATTTAAGCTGGATATTCCCCAACGATGTAGAGAATGTGAACTTGAATGTTTGAAGGGATCTGGTATTACTCCAGCACAGCTGTACCTTGACAGCTAGGCATTGTCACTTCCTGCACTGGCGCATCTGTTACAGTAATTTTCAGTGAGGGATTTTGTATATTATAGAAAAGATGAGCAATCAGCAATCAGAGTTTTTCTAGCTTTCACTTACTGCCAAACATGATATTTTGGTTCCATCAGAACATTTCCACCTCGTTATGATTATGTTAATCAGATACTGAAAACGGAGTGGTAACTGCTGTGTGATGAGCGATTTGTACTTTGCTTCGGTGTGCACTCCTCACCTCACCCTGACAAGCAATAAAAATCTCACTGAAATTCATCTGGAGAGAATAGTAATGTTTCTTTCATAACACACTGAATGCAAAATGTGCATCGATGGGTTTTCACCACCACACTGGCGGGCAAGCAGCATCACGCTCTGCTGTGGCCGTTGGCAGTCAGAGTGTTAAATATAAAATTATGGGAGTAAACAAGTTAAATGAAGTACTTCATTCTATTGTGTCTAAAATGTAAAGAGACGTTTCCAAATATTGTATGAAATGTTTTGCAGGTCTCTAAATGATTCACTGAAACAGCGAAATAGCAAGCTAACATTTCGTACCAAATACAATGCACCAAAAGTCGTGGTTTGTTATCCACTCTGGGTAAACCTTCATCAGTCCATTTTCAATGAAAATATAAATTATATGTCATTATGATGTGAAATGTTTTACAGCGTCAGAAATTGTACATTATGACTTTTGCATTGATATACAAGAAGACAAAGTCTATTGCATTTCAAAATTCAGCATTTTGATTTGAATTTTCATGGGACTACATGTGCAAATTAACATTGAAACCACACTAATGGGTAGCTGTATCGTTTATATATTTAAGAAAATAAATTAATGAAAAGACAATTATTTACTGTACTGATGAAAATGGAAGAGAAATGTACACGCACTCTTACATGTTATTCTGTTAAAGGAAACCAGAGGACAAGAAACTGGAATTAACACAGCTTCCACTGCACCCTTGGCCATCTCGATTGTTGACTGGTAACGGTGTGAGCAGGGAGGGAAAACTGGACAAGGTGAGGCCATGTATAAAGCCCTGCAAACTTATTTGTCTAGTAGAAGTACCATTGCTGTGCACAGGTTAGAATAATAATAGTTAATTATCCTGAGATGTGTTAATATGTTTCCAGACGTTGCAGACTTGTAAGTTTCCTCTACAGTCTCTTGGTTTGTCATCTCAAACCATCATCACTGAGTGTAGCAAATGTGAAAGAAATCAGATGTTTCAATTGAAAATGTATAACTTTTGTCTTGTTTATTTAGAATTAATCATTGACATGTGTGTTCATCACATCCCTCACAGAACTGACCAAATACCCACTTCCAACGCGTCTGATCTGAAATAGTTTTCTGGAACTTAAATAAGTTGTTTCAACATTTGCTCTCATTGAATCTACCACTTGGAATAGCTGCTGACTTTCAAGGTGTTAATGAATTATTGGAAGGTTCTCTGTCGTGATATACATGCACCAGTAAATGCACGAGTGAATACATACAAAAGGAATAAACCCTTCCTCTAATATGCACATTGCAACTGGGGGGGTTAAAAGTGTCTTACACAGACCGATAACTTCAAAGAGTGGTTGCCAATTTACGACTTTAGCTTTGTTTTAAATGTATGTAGATTCAAAAATCTAATATTTATGTGTGCTGCAAGTTTATTGCGACACAATACAAATACCATTCAGGAATTTGAATATGAGTGGGAAGTCTATGTGAAACACATATAGTAATCTGTCATCATTATATATATAACAATTTATTGAAATTTACTGTAGCTACCAGATACAAACATCACAAGTATTGCCACCAACCTTCAAAGGACTTCTTCACGATCTTCCAAGTGCCGACAGAGTATTGCCTTTTAGTGCCAAAGTAAAAGGTTTGTATATTTTAGTACATTCTTGTAAATGCACAGAATTGTATCAGAAAAGGCAAATATACACAAACGGCTCTCTTCAATTTTCTAAAACTTGTTTACAAAGCTGTTGAGGACAAGAAACTGATCTGTGGGTTGTTTATGGAGACTTCCAAAGCACATGATCTTATAACTCATAATCTATTGCTGTTAAAACTACACTCCTGGAAATGGAAAAAAGAACACATTGACACCGGTGTGTCAGACCCACCATACTTGCTTCGGACACTGCGAGAGGGCTGTACATGCAATGATCACACGCACGGCACAGCGGACACACCAGGAACCGCGGTGTTGGCCGTCGAATGGCGCTAGCTTCGCAGCATTTGTGCACCGCCGCCGTCAGTGTCAGCCAGTTTGCCGTGGCATACGGAGCTCCATCGCAGTCTTTAACACTGGTAGCATGCCGCGACAGCGTGGACGTGAACTGTATGTGCAGTTGACGGACTTTGAGAGAGGGCGTATAGTGGGCATGTGGGTGGCCGGGTGGACGTACCGCCGAATTGCTCAACACGTGGGGCGTGAGGTCTCCACAGTACATCAATGTTGTCGCCAGTGGTCGGCGGAAGGTGCACGTGCCCGTCGACCTGGGACCGGACCGCAGCGACGCACGGATGCACGCTAAGACCGTAGGATCCTACGCAGTGCCGTAGGGGACCGCACCGCCACTTTCCAGCAAATTAGGGACACTGTTGCTCCTGGGGTATCGGCGAGGACCATTCGCAACTGTCTCCATGAAGCTGGGCTACGGTCCCGCACACCGTTAGGCCGTCTTCCGCTCACGCCCCAACATCGTGCAGCCCGCCTCCAGTGGTGTCGCGACAGGTGTGAATGGAGGGACGAATGGAGACGTGTCGTCTTCAGCGATGAGAGTCGCTTCTGCCTCGGTGCCAATGATGGTCGTGTGCGTGTTTGGCGCCGTGCAGGTGAGCGCCACAATCAGGACTGCATACGACCGAGGCACACAGGGCCAACACCCGGCATCATGGTGTGGGGAGCGATCTCCTACACTGGCCGTACACCACTGGTGATCGTCGAGGGGACACTGAATAGTGCACGGTACATCCAAACCGTCATCGAACCCATCGTTCTACCATTCCTAGACCGGCAAGGGAACTTGCTGTTCCAACAGGACAATGCACGTCCGCATGTATCCCGTGCCACCCAACGTGCTCTAGAAGGTGTAAGTCAACTACCCTGGCCAGCAAGATCTCCGGATCTGTCCCCCATTGAGCATGTTTGGGACTGGATGAAGCGTCGTCTCACGCGGTCTGCACGTCCAGCATGAACGCTGGTCCAACTGAGGCGCCAGGTGGAAATGGCATGGCAAGCCGTTCCACAGGACTACATCCAGCATCTCTACGATCGTCTCCATGGGAGAATAGCAGCCTGCATTGCTGCGAAAGGTGGATATACACTGTACTAGTGCCGACATTGTGCATGCTCTGTTGCCTGTGTCTATGTGCCTGTGGTTCTGTCAGTGTGATCATGTGATGTATCTGACCCCAGGAATGTGTCAATAAAGTTTCCCCTTCCTGGGACAATGAATTCACGGTGTTCTTATTTCAATTTCCAGGAGTGTATATGATTATGGTACCCCTGCTGTTTCCTATGAGTGGTTCAAGTCATAAGTAACTGATAGGAAACGAAGAGTACACATTTCTCGGGATGGTAATGTGTACCATTCTGAATATAAAAGAGTAAATTATGGGGTGCCCCAGGGCTCGGTATTGGGACCATTGTTATATTCTTGGTTGCAGGGCAAACAATCGATACGACACGGTATCCGAGCTGGAGTACCCCAGGGAAGCATGCTAGGGCCCATGTTGTTCGACCTGTACATTAACGACTTCCCAGCAACAAAAAACACTACAATAGCTATCTAAGCAGATGATGCAGCCATCCTCTTGCAAGATTGGAAACCGTCGAACATTAATTCACGAATACAGACAGCACTTAGAACTGCCGAGCCTTGGGTGGAATGGTGGCGTATTAAAGTAAATGTCGACAAGTGCGAAGCAGTTGTGTTTACGAGCAGACCAAAAGTACTGTGCAAACATCAACACAGTAGACAGATAACACTACATACACACCCAATACGTTTCCGAGAGTAAGTCAGATATCTCGGTGTCTGGCTGGACCGGAAACTTACACGGGGGGACCACATCGAATATGTTGCCAACAGAGCGAGGCTCAAAAAACTCTACCCAATGCTCGACAGG
Organism: Schistocerca americana; assembly: GCF_021461395.2. Taxonomy (NCBI): domain Eukaryota; kingdom Metazoa; phylum Arthropoda; class Insecta; order Orthoptera; family Acrididae; genus Schistocerca; species Schistocerca americana. Next base: position 205,119,050 of record NC_060129.1, on the reverse strand, counting down.
GGAAAGCACACTGAATAGGACGGTGTCGAGGTCCGTATATGTGACACATTAGACCTCTGATGACGTACACAGCTCCCATCTGGGGATACGCAGCTCCTACACGACTGCGCCACCTGCAGATCATACAGAAGAAAGTGCTGCAATTCATTAGCAACACTCCACGCTACACACACACCGTGAACCTTCACAATGAATACCACCTTGAAACCCTCAAGGAAGTATTCAAAAAACATGCCTCATGACTATACAGGAAATCGAGACACTCGAACAATCCTTTCATTCTTACTCTGGGAAACTACGATCACAACCATAGGTGGGAGCATAAGCGGCCAAACACACTACCAGCTAGGGCATGACCACCTACGGCAAGCTAACATACACCGACAAGCGACAAACGTCGGCAAGCCCCTGCGTCTCAGCGACGTTGACTGGAAATTACCAGCTGCCTTCAGAGCCGACCGACAGCCCATGGCAGGCAAACCGACGAGCTCGCCCACTGACGCACAAACCAATCGCCAACATCACCCTACACTGTGCATCCGATGTATGCCCTATCGGATCCAAAACGATGACAAACCTAACTGTTGTAGGTTGCCGACGATGATCGAGATATCAACACCGGCCCGCACGAGGCCGAAGGTATCGGCATGCACGATGCCCCCTTGTAACAGTACGGGTCAAGATAGATGTAATGGAACTTGAATACCGTATTTGCCTCAATCGGTTGCGGTAGAGAGATCGATCCTTCAGTCCTGTCTCTATATTTACATAATATACTGCATGAATAGAGGATGGGCGAGTGTAAAGCTATCGTTAAAAACGCGATTTGTTACGATTTGGTCGGTCATAATAATAATAACATGCTTTTGAATACAATTAAAATATAACGGCGATACCTGTTTGGTGTTATTGGAAATAATATGTAGTAAATTAATGAGTAAGGTAGCCGATCCTATAAGAAGAGGTAAAATTGGGCATTTTGAGCTGTTTTGCTCTATATCGACGAAGCCGATGATACGGCGTCATTTTTTTGGTTTACTCTTAGAAATAAACAAGTAAAGAAGTGCTAATTCTGCGTAGTGAAAAAATGTAGGGACGAGTTTAAAATAACTATGGTATACAATCAGAGTAACAAAAGGCCATTTAGTTACACGAAATTGCGGATAGCGAAGTGTGGTCATTAAATTGAGTACACCTACAGGGCGGTCAATTCTGGGATAAATCTATTCGCATCCCATGAGGGACGCCGGTATTAAGACCTTTTTTTTTTTTTTTAAATATATCGCGGAGAGCAGGCTCCAATTTATGAAAAGGACAAAAACGTCAACTTTTACGCGACCTCTTAATAATTGCAGATCGGAAAGAGAAGTGTGTAATTGTCTTACGCCCAACAAACATTCGTGGAGGCGGTGGCTTAACTGGAAGAGTCAATTACAAAATACTGTATCATTATCATGGACTGTTGTGTCGAGCAACCAAAGCTGTTCCTCAAAGGGTTTCCATGGAACTCGGGAGTTAGGGTTCAGGCACTCGGATATAGTCCGCATCAGAGTGTGAATGAGTGGTGAATGCGAAATAAAACTGTGAACAAAGTTACGTTAAATAAAACAGAAGACACAAGACAGTTTGGTCGTCTCTGTTATTATTCCATAAACTCTAACATTTCTCATCGTTGTTCGAAGCCTTTATGGATGATCTTTATGACAATCTCGTTACAAGTTAAGTTTTGGAGACCTGGTCAAGAGCGGGTAGTTGATAGATCCTAATTACTGCAGCTATTCTGGAATCGGGTGCTACCGTGACCGTTGTGTGTTGTCAGTGACTTAAGGTTACCATATCTCGTGCTCTAAGATCGGCGCGCCTTTCAACTTGGTGTAACGGTGCCTCACAGTAACAATGACAACGCCGACGACGAAGGAAGATACGGTAGACTACTCTACAATACATTACTTTTTCAAGAATTTTGGACAAGGCAGTCAGAAGAGAGATTGGGCGGTAGTTGTTGACATCAGACATAGCCCCCTTTTTTTTATGCAGTCGCATACTTCTGTCTATCTGGGAAAATACCCTGCTTCAGAGAGCTGTTACATATGTGGCTAAGAATCCCACTTATTTCTTGGGAACGAGCTTTTATTATCCTGCTGGAAATGCCATGTGAACTTTTATTCCTGAGAAAGTTTATTATCTTCCTAATTTCAGAAGGAGAGGTTGGTTTAATTTCAATTGTATCAAATGGTGTGGGTAAGACCTCTTTTCTCTACAACATTTAAAAAATGAATATTCAAAATGTTTTCGGCTTCCAGCTTGTTGTTTATCAAGTTTCCATTCTCTTTGATGGTGATGCCATCATCCTGTACTCTTGGTTGCCCTGTCTCCCTTGTAATAATATTCCAAATTTTTTTGATTTTGTTATCAGAGGTATTAATCTCAGACATGAAGCACATGCTTCTGTACTTTTCAATAACCTTTCTTGATGTAGCACAGTAGTTTTTATAATATTAGGCTGTTTCTGGGTCATTACTCTTTCTTGTTGTTAGATACAGTTCCCTTTTGTGGTTACAAGACATTTTTATTCCTTTAGTAAGCCAAGGTTTTTTGCATGGTTTCCTATAATTACATTTGACTACTTCCTTGGGGAAACAGTTTTCAAATCCTCTTACAAGTGTATCATGAAATAAGTTATATTTTAAATTAGCATCAGGTTCCTTGTACACCTCATCCCAGTCTAACTGCTGAAGATTTTGTCTGAAATTTCTAATTGTTTAGTCATTCATTGAACGCGCAACTTTGGAGGGTAGTTTTGAATTACTGAATGGAGCTATGTCATATACTGTAACTAGCTGAGCATCAAGATCACAAAAGCCATTCTCAACACGACAATAATTTATGTTTTTAAACATATCTTGGTCTATAAAATTGTTATCTATCAATGTGCTGCTGTCCTTTACTACCCGAGTGGAAAAATTAATGACAGATGTCAAATTGAAAGAACCGAGCAAGGCTACCAGGTCATTCTTCCTATTACAGTCTTTCAGTGAATCAACATTGAAGTCCCCACAAATAATAATTTACTTTCCCGTACCTGATCGATAGCACGACAAGGCATCCAAGTTTTCCAGGAATAAATGAAAGTTTCGTGAATGGGATCTCTATACTGTTACAATTATAAAAGAGCCCTCCTTCAGTTTAAGTTGACAGGCACGTGCTTCTATATGTTGCTCTAGACAAAACTTTTTTGCATCCAAGCTTTTTACACAGTGATAACTTTTGACATATGTGGCCAACCCTCCTCGCACCTGGTTCTCCCTACTGATATGTGCAGCTAGTTTACAACCACTGATATTTACCTTTTCCATATCAGACACAATGTGATGCTCAGACAGGCATTGTATATCTATTACATTATCAGATCGAATGTCGTCTCAACAAACCAGAAGCCCATCTACTTTATTCTTCAATCCCGGGCTATTTTCGTGAAAAGTGGTAACGTTACTGTTTACTTTACTTTTGTGAGAATCTACTTTTTTCTTTACTCTACCAATATTTTGGTTAAATATGGTAACATCATTATTTATGTTCCTGTTGTGAGAATTTTGTGTGGTTTGGGCCTCTTTAGCATCTGCCTGCCAGAACTTCTCATTGGACACTGATATTAGTCTAAAACAGAGGTACATCCGTGAGTACTAGTGTCCCCCCTCATGGATTTCGCAAACAACCCTGCCAGTTTACCCTTCCCTTTCCTATTGAGGTGTAGGCCATGCCTCGAGAAATCCCCCCTTATCGATAGCCTCGACAGTAACCGATCCGATGTCTGACAGAGTGGCCGCCCTACGCAACTGATCCGACTCCATATTTACCCTCCTGACGGAGCGGTTCAACTGGGCCCGATCGTGCCGAACGAAAGCAGCCACCGGCCCAACATTGGTACGGGTCGTTGCCGAGGCTGTTTTCACCAGATCACACTCGATACTGCAGCCCTGATCCCCATCGACACTGTTTCCCACTCCACCCACTATCATCACACGATCCTGCGTTGTGAATCCCTTGCACAAGGAACCTATATCCTCTACCACCTGGCTAAGACTTACACTTGGCTTGAAAAAGTTTGTGACCTGGTACCTGTCACCTAATTTTTCCTGCAAAATCTGGCCCACACCTCTTCCAAGGCTGCTACCTAGCAACAGAACTTTCCTCTTACTTTCTACTTTTTTTGAAACAGTTGGTTTCCTAGTGAGATTCTGTTGCATCTTAACTACATCTACTTCTACTGGAGCCTCTTCCTTACTTAACTGTGGCAGCAAGGCAAATCTATCGGTTGTGCCAATTGGGAAACTGTCAGACACTCTCCTCATTCTGTAGCCCCTGTTCCCACCTACCACTCCCCACAGCTGTTTACCCTCCTCCCCCCTTAACCTCTTCAGTTCCCCCCTCGCTCTGTCCAAATCAGCCTGAAGGGCTCTAATTTTCTCCTCCTGTTCAGCTATAATCCTATCTCTTGAGCAAACGCAGCAAAAGAATGGAAGAGTCTCGTTTGCTTCCCCAATTCCCACGCCGCTACAATTTCCCCAATGAAACCACCAATACTCGGTGCGGAATATTAAATTTTGTAATCCACGTTAATGCTTGAAAATTGCACTTACTTTACATAAAAGCAGTTGCTTTTCTATTCCGCCAGTTTGCTCTGCAGATGTTCATCAGCCGTATTATTCTTCATGCTGCATCCCTCTCTTCTTGCCTTCAAAAGTACAACTAAAAGCACAGCATTGTCGGTTCATTCAAGACGAAAATACCCAATACCTCCTACTTTAAAGGAACGTGTCACGAACTGCAGTCAGCTCTAACCTGTGCAGATGTGATGACGGCCATACTTTTGCTGGCAGGGACTCGACCTGCCATCTGTCTGCGGCAGTTGGTACTGCGGCCGGCAACTCGTGCCCTCTCGCGCCTCTCCGGTACACTACGTGCAGCCGGCCAAGTGTCTTTTCCGCCATTACACCTCGTGCCATCTTCTCCAGACCTGGTCCCACAACGTACCAAATTCGGAAGATTAACTTATCATAACACCAATTAAAGGATATTGATTGTTAGAACTGTTTCCCAAATCAATTACACATCAAAATGTGCTTCAGATTCAAATAGAGCAACTCTACAGTTATGCACAAGCAACAAACAAATAAAACTCATTGAACCTAAGGATGAGTTCTTTCATTTGTGGGATTTGAAGATAATGACTATCGACTGGATGGGCGGGACCGCCTCCGACTCCTCAAACTCCTCTCTGGCCGGACATGGGGGTTGCCCACCTCTACCATCCTCCACACCTACAAATCCTTAATCCGTCCCATCCTCTGTTATGCCAGTCCTGCCTGGATAACGCCCCCCCCCCCCCCCCAAATTCTATAAGTCCCTCCAGATCCTTGAGCGTCATGCACTCCGCCTTGCCTTCTGTATACGCCTCCCGCCCCCCACGAGGATCCTCTATGACATCATTCCTTTCCCCCATCTGCTCCTATTCCTCGAACATATCCGCATCCTCTACACCTCCCGCCGCCTTGATCCCCCTCACCCCCTGGTTGCTCCTCTCCTCTCCAACACCGCCCCCTGCCACGTCTTCACTGTTGTGTCCCCCCTACCCTCCATTTGTACACCCTTCATCTCCTTTCCCAAGGTGGCTTCCATCAACTCCCACTCCCGGATGATGCCCTCTCTCCCTCCATTTATCCCTCCTATCAACTCTGATCCTTCGCCCCCTGCTCTGTCCTTTTCCCGGGCTCCCTCTCCCCCCCTTCCATCCTCTTTCTTCCCCACCTCCCTTCTCTCTGCCCCCTTCTTCTCTCCCCCGAGTCCTTTTGCATTTCCCTCCTCTGCCTACTCTCATTCCCTCTCGCGTCTGTCCTGCCCCTCCCCCCCTTTATAAGTCCTCTCCCTCCTTGGTTCCCCCCCTTTTCGTTTTTTTTTCCCTTCCTCCCTCCTTGTTCTTCCCACTCCTCCAGGTCCCCCCCCCCATCTGCCTTTGGCTCGGGAGTGTCATCTTTGTGCCGCCCTTTTCGTGCAGTGTTTTACAGTGAGTGTTCCCTGTTGTGTTTTTTTTGGGAAGTGTTGCGAACGGCCATCATACTGTCGCTGGGTGTGCCTTTTATCTCTTGCGAACAGAAACCAGACTGTCGTCGTGTTTTTTTTTTTTTTATTGCGTATGTACTAAGTTACTTGTCTGAGTCCTGTGTCTTTTATTAACATTGCCACCCCCTTTTGCTTTCTGTTTTAACTTTGCTCATTTTTCCGCCATTTTATACTTTATGTCATCGTTTTATCGCCTGTTTTTCTTGTTTCTTTTCTTCTTCCATTTTTTAAAATAAAAGTCTGTAGAGCAGCGTACTATGCTGCTGCCAGCCCACCCCCTTCGGGAGGAATTGAAAATCAATAAAGGAAAAAAAAAATATGCGTGGGAAACGAAATAAATAGGAGAGCGAAAATAATCTGGCCTACTCGGCAGTGTTTCCATCACTAATCGAATATACTGAGCCTCCGATTTGTACGAAAAAGTAAGTTAGGAGGCACTACGATTACCGCTTATGACTTTTAGTATCGAGGTATGCTGGTCAACGTTAACTGGTCAGGAGCTGAAGGTTGGTCTCACAGCAATGTGGAAATGCGCACTGTCAGCTGCTGCATTTAGACAGGGGACTGCGGGAATTACGCACAGCTCCACATCCTAATCCAATAAGCAAGATGTTTCGCGTATTCACAAATAAATCTGCATTATCCTACCGAGTGCAGCATGCCAACTTTCGGCTAGAACGTTTGACGCAGTTTCATAAACCACGTCGTTCAAAAATCGACGAACATCAAAATATAAACGTTACTGGAGTTGACCGAATATGTAGAATACACTACCAAACTTGTACCTGGGTGTAAGAAATTCTCGCCACAAACCTTGTACAGACAGGGGCACGTACAGCAGTTTTATTAGTAAAAAAAGCTATAACTAAACATTAGGACACACCAAGCAATTATTTATTACCTCTAAGAGTTTCCTGTCAAAGTTCTAAATTGGAAATGAGGTGAAGAAATACGAGTGATGCTCCCGAGTGCTCTGTTGCTCATCGCCGCCGATAGATGGCACGCCGGCATGCTGCCCTGGTAAACACACCGCAAACGCAGCGCCGCAGAGCGGAGAGCATCTCAACTCACTGTGCTGGCAACACGGTTGCTTCACGGAAAACGAATAAACGAATTTTTAACACTAAACTTTTAGGCGTGAGCCATTACACACTGTGGTTAATATTCAGAAGGCATTGCATGCTGTGCGAATTCTTTGTCCAAGTATGCTGATGTGTTAACACCATTTTAATAGTTGATCGACGCGGATACCTCAGAATTATGTGCCAGCTACACAGTCTATGGTTTCACCACATTCTTTAAGTTTTGTTATATTATCTTTTGTGTTTGTGTAGAAGTTTATTGTTATCTGACCAGTTACACAACGACTTAATTCCTTTTCATTTTTTACTTCTAATATTTCTTGTGTCCTATCTGTAATTACTATAATGCTATCAGCAGCAAGTAACACAGTTTATCCTGGTGTGACCAACAGTGGGAAGTCATAATGGAAATGAGAAACAGTGTTTGGCCTGACACACTCTGTTGTTGACATATTGGTGATCTGAAAGATGTTTCACAATATAATTAGGGCCACTTGAAATCTGGGATATCTCTGTACTCTGTCTGCTAGGTAAGACCAAATCATTCATTAATCACTAGTGTTTCAATTTTATCTTTAAGTATTTCATGATTAATCGTGTCAAATGCTTCACTGAGGTCTAGGAAAATATCTGTTACTTGTTCTCCTTTACCTAGAGCTGCTAAAACTACTTTTGTAAATTTTGCTATAGCTTCTACTGTTCACTCTCCAGACCTCAAGCCAAATTGTTCTTTGCACCCAAGTTACCATTTATTAAAATAACCCATAAGTCTGTTATTCATAATAATTTCTATCGAATAGCCAACTTCAGAAAGTGAATCACATAAAATTTTTAGGATTATGGGTGGATGAGCATCTAAGATGGGAAAAACATGAAGAGATGCTTGACAAAATATTAAGCAAGTACTGTTACATATTAAGAATGCTTAAAGATTGCTGCAATACCGACACAGTGTTACGTGCTCATTACTCATAGATGCATAGTCTACTGAAGTATGGTATAGTGTTCTGGGGAAATACCTCTTTTGCAAAGCAGACTTAGAGCACCAAAAGAAAGCTGTAACATTAATAAGTAATACAGCTTACAGAGCATCACGAAGAGGTATCTTCAAGGAATTAAAAATCATGACCTTACCATTTATATTTATATTTTGAAGTTTCTGCTTCATTAAAAACCATCAAGTTTCAGCTTTGAATAGTGAGATCCACAATTACCAAACAAGAAACAGCGATGACTCTCATAGGGATGTGCACAGAAAATCAATATATCAGGACAGTGCTGTTTACAAACCTAAAATTCCTTACAGTGCATCGCCAGATAGCATCAAAACATGCCAAACATTCAAAAAATAACCAAAAAATCTACCAATATACAACAGCTTCTACAGCATTAATGAATACCTGAAATTTTGCTCAAATCTGTAGGTCTGCTTCAAACCTCTCGAAACAGAAATTGATTATTATCAAGCATTTCCTAGATAAAACCAAATTTCTTTTATCTATGCATGTATCTAATTATGTACCTGACTTTTGTGCCATAAGTTACTATGCCTAGTTAACTAAAGTACCGGTATTTAATAGTTTTTGTGAAATCAACCACATTGTTTAACTAGCTTTTATGTTATCTATATGCACATATAAAATCTTTTAATCGAATCAAGCAGAATAACGTTTTTGTTATAAAGGTGTGTTGATACCAATGATATGCTTTTATACATGATGCAAATATGTAATATTTTATACTGTTCTCTACTTTGACAAGTCCAATATCATGAATGTGATAATAAGGGCAGTAAATAAATAAAAATACTAGAATATTTGCAGTTATTAAAATATTTCGAGAATATCCAAAAGGTTAGTAGCCCGGATTACATCAAGCACCACCAAGACCATACCAACAGGTTCTTATGTAGCACTTCCATTTCCTCATAGCTAATGAGACTACCATGGGTTATAGCTAATGAGACTACCATGGGGATGAGTATTTGGAAAGCAAATATTTAATTCTTCATAGCAGTAAACTTCAGGTGCAATATACATATATCTCATAATTCATGAGTACACGGACAAAAACTTTCACACCGGTTTAATATTGTGTGTGAGTGTGTATGTGTGTGTGTGTGTGTGTGTGTGTGTGTGTTTGGCCAAGGCTATTATATGTGAACATACTTTGTTTCCAAGACCCCTAAAAGCGATTCCTTTCCAACATTGTAAAAATTAAGACTAAGAAAGCAAGCAAAATAAATTTTATGGGAATATTGTAACACAATAACAAAATAGTAACAGAATAAGCAATTTTCACGTACGTTCGCCAAGCTAATTTTGCTTTTTGATTCAATGAATTCTTTTGCCACAACTGACTACTGAAAGTGCATACTGGAGGACTTTGGTGAATACTCATACTTTACCTGTGCAGTGCAGTGTAGTCGTTGTAAATTACACACACAGTCCAAATGATGTTTAAAGAATCAGCTGGACATTTGAGTTGAATTTTGTTAATTGTCTCTAGCAGGATAATGGAATCAACAGGAACGGGTACACACTGAATTATTTTCGTTATTAATAATACTTGTACATCACCACAGATGCGCTAAGCGTGTACATTACTCATTTTTTTAACTTGGTGTGTTGCCCAGTAGGCCTGTAAACCGTGATGCGCACATAAATCAAAGGCAGATCCATCTAATAACAATATGCCCAATGCCAAGACCATCCCCCGTCCTCATCTGTGAAGTATATTCTCTAATGTCATCATCCTCTTTTTGTTCTCTCTTAAACCACTGTAGCAGCTCACCAGACTTTTATATGTCTGCTTCTTCTAGCAGTTATGTAAAGTTGTACCATGATGCAAATTATTTTCTGACATGCCTATTACACATGTCATTGCACATAAGAAAGTGTTAGTGTTACCAGATAAATTCAAGTACTTTAATTACTCCAACTTTCTTCGTGACTGAAGTTAAAAACTGTGTCTTTATATCAGTGCTTTCTTCGTTTGAAATGCAAAATAATGCCTGGATACCACCTTCAAACCCACCTATAACCAAGAATGTGGTCACTAATAATCTGCAAATTTTTACCATGTGTCTAGTCCACACAAATAGTACTTGAAAAAAAATTTCTGAGCAATTCATATTGCAGATCTGTTAACACTGTCATTGTGTCTTCACCAAGAGATTGTCCGTGTCATCATCGTCTTGTTCATAAGTTACAAAACAGTCCAATTCTTTCTAAAAAAGAAAAACGATGACACTAATTTCATCACTGGCATGGTATTGTTTGACACCACTTCCAAATTCTTTTTTGATACTGTGGAGGTCCTTCCGAGTAAGAATGTGCAGTCTCTCTCCTTCCTTGAAATGGATGGAATCCCTCACAACATCCAAAATAATTTGGAACATCACATGCTCCGCTATTTTAACTGTAACTAATAAAACTACAGACGTATCACTAAACAAACACTACTGCCTATACTTAGTGTTTCACTGTTTACGTAATTCTGTCAGGACAAAGGCTGGGTGACAGCAAATGGCCTGAAGAGTTAACAAAATGCGTTACTGCTGCAAGGTATGAAGCTTACTGGAGTTCATCGAAGACGACAGAGGCAGTCACTTTAAATCAAGTATACAGATAATGTATCTTTCGTGGAACTAAACTGTATTTCTATTTTTACTTTAAATGTGTAAGAGATCCAGACAGCACCAATGTGTTTGTGTCTGTACAATGAGCCAGGTGAAATCTGCGTATTAAAACTGGCTAAACAACAGTATGTAATGAGACACACACACATCAGACAGGAGTAGCATATTTAATTTCGTCTGTTGTCAGTATGGCTGCCACGGCTGTTACTTTCATAAGAAGAAGACAAAACACGTTAACTCATAAATCGTCAGTTTCATTCCAACGCACAATTTGTGGTACTCACATACTTAGTTTGCCATTTAGTACATAGTCTACAGTATACAGTATATATATTTAGTATGTATATTTAGTACAACAGGTGAGCAAAGCTGAGGTAGTAACAACACCTAATTAGTACAGGGTGGCCAAGCCAAATATGTCCTGAGACCGGGATTTGGTGACAAATTTGATTACATTTGCACAACATGAACAGTAGCAATTTCCGTCATGTACTCTGCAGAGCAGTTCCATTCATTAACAAGGGCAATATATTTTGTGTCATCCCCAAACATTTTCCAGTCTAATTTTATTCTGGCGACCCTGTATCTTCTCAGAATTTTAGGCAACAATACTTCACCAACATTTTACTATGCACTTTTTAGGCACAGAATGAAGTAAAATAATATTGGAAGATTAAGGAAATAGGGAAGAAAAGGATCAAAAAATAGAAATTTATCAGTGAATTTATTGTTCTAGTCGACATGATTTTCCACAGATATTTTAATTATTGGAATACATTCACCAACAAATAATAGAAAAGGGCAGCAGAAAGATGTTTTATGGGCAACTCTCCAAGAACACACAGAAAAAGTCCCAAGAAGGAATTCCTCATTATGGGAGACACGACTGCAAGAGGACGAACTAGGTAATCACATACTGTGGTGCAGAGGGGAAAAACAGAGAAGCAGTTTAAAATGATAATGGAGAGTGACTGATTGAAATTTGTGGCATATTTGATCTAAAAATTATCAACATATTTTATGAACACAAAGACATTCACAGATATACTTTGCAGTACAATACCAAAGAACTTCAGCCTGTAATAGATTCTTGTGCTATTAGACAAATAAGTACTCTCAACATAGTCAATTAAAGTGCTTACAGCTTATTTTTACTAAAAATGAAATTTGCCAGCAGTGGAAAACACCAAGGAAAAATAATAATTGTACTACAAAAATGAACTAAAGTGAGGATCGATATTATTACCGAAGACATATTAGTTGAAAGTATAAGAATATTATTAGCAATAGGCTGGAGAAGATACTGGGCGAATTGTTTGAACAAAATAGAGAAGAAGTGTACGTATACATAAAGACCAATTTTAAAAACGGCAGCTGAGGTTCTGCACATACAGCTAAACTCCAAATATACAGCAGAACATTGGTTGGGAGAAACTGAGATAGCAACGAAAGAAAAAAGAAAAGCAATCATTCAGTGGGTGGATGATGAATGAGCATAGATAATGCCACTCTACAAAGAAGAAAAAAACGAAGTGGGGAAAACAACAAGCACAGGAAACACCCACCCATTACTCGGGCACCTTTGTGTTCCTTATAAAATACACACGACTCGTCGTAAAGGATTTGCCGCTACTAAAGTCAACACCTTATCTTTGAACCACAAATAAGACTTGGTATTTCAAAAGAGGTAGACCGTCACAACAAAGGCGAACAGTTCCGAGAGACTTGTTCGGTAAACTCTCAGCATAGGCACAATACAATCGTACCTTAATTCAAAAGTCGGCTTCATTATGCTCTTGCATTTCCACAAATGCAGTTATCACGCATTGCGATCGAGCACTGATAGGTACACAACAACACGGCTCAAGCAGGGCACCGAGCAAACCATTTGTCCATTTCCAGCTCTCTCAGCTCACCAGCCAAATCTCGCCCGCCGCACTTCCAGCTCCGCACCACTCCAGCCAACTACCACTTCACGTGTGGCCGAACACCACAAAAGAGATCTTCTGGCACATCCCATCCTGAAATTAGATCACCGCCCCTCGATTGAATTGAATTGAATTGAATTTTATTTGATCCTGTAAGATTACATTGTGTACAGTAAATGTACGTGTAATATAGGACACGTCAAAGTATTAAAATTCTTTATCACTTATTTTTCTACACCTTTAGCTTACATTTTTACATCACTGATAACGAGTAACAACATATACAAATTTAATGGCATAAGTATTCTGTAACACTGTAAAACTCCTTTTCAATGAGATAGTCTTTAAGTTTCTTTGTAAAGTCATTGTGAAGTACACTATCTTGCAGGGTTTTGGACAGACTTCTTAGTAGTCTGATACCAGAGTACTGGGGTCCTTTTTCTAGCATTGCCAGTCGGTGGGGTATGCTCCGTACTTCATTCTTCTTTCTTGTATTGTGGGTGTGTACACTAGCATTTGTAATCCAGTCCTCACTACCTTTTGTGATATACACTATTGTTTTGTATATATACAACGATGAAAAAGTTAAGATACCTAAATTCTTGAAACAGTTTCTGCATGTTTCAGAGGTCTTTCTTCTTAAAATGGTCCTAATTGCTTTTTTTTTGTAATGTGAACACTCGTTTTGTCTCTTCTTTGTTTGAGTTTCCCCACACCGTCACTCCATACTGTAAGTATGGTTTGAAAAGTCCATGATACACTGTACACAGAAGGTTCTTGTCTGAATACTGTGATAGCTGCATCATTAAGAATATGACAGAGCTCAGTTTCTTACAGACATTGTTAATATGTTTTTTCCATTTCAGTTCATTATCCACAAGAATACCTAAGAATCTAGCAGATTCTACTTCTTCCAGCCTTGTTCCATCAACCTCTAAATCCATGTCTACATTTTTTTCCTTGTTTTTAAACACTGCATACATAGTCTTTTTTTTTAGATTTATAACCAGTTCATTTTCCAACAGCCATTGAACTGTGACATTTGCAGATATGTATGCTCTTCTCTCAAGCTGTTCCATATTTTGGTCACTATTTAGTATTGTCATGTCATCAGCATACAATATTTTTTTTTCTTCCTCCTCAACATCTATATCATTAACAAATACATTAAATAACAATGGCCCCATTACCGAACCCTGCGGCACTCCATATTTGATGGATTTGGTTTCTGATTGGTACGAGTTTCCTAATGATACATACTGCTTGCGGTTGCACAAGTATCGATGTCACTATCGATAAGTGCACACGTGATACGTATTCCTCTTTTCGATTTTGGCCATCGCTGAAGGGCCTGTACTTGCCCGCAGGACCCGGGTTTATCCGGGGAGAGTTGAGCTCTAATCTGCCTGCAGTCCCGAGGAGCCGCAAGTTCACCGTAACAGGTGTAAGAAGTCCGACGGCCACCGGGAGCCTCTCAAAATGCCACAGCAACCGCGATGTGCTACCGGGGTCTTATAAAGCAGTGGAGCAGATTTGCCGAGTATACAATACAGTGCCAAACTGATTGATCGAATTACGCAGTAGTGACATTGGGCGTAAATAGCATAACTAGCATCCTGACAGCAAGTAAATATACGAACAACTAACAGGACAAAACTACAAAAAGTTGAACTGTTGCATCAAAATCTTATCAAAAACAGTTGCCAACCTTTAACTTTCATAACATAATTTCTGATTACCAAACTTAACAGTCTGTCACCAAGTCTTCAAAACAACAGGTACAAAATTCAAAATTATTATTATAAAACTAGAATACATTCATTTTGATTTATCCCCTTAATCAAACAACCATAATCCTGGATCCTACTGCTCTTTCAATTCAGGTTAGAACATAGTAGATGAACACTGTTTACAGCATTATTTACAGAAATACAGGAAACTATAATTAATACAAAACATGTGATAGATTATGCACCAGCACTAAGAGCAAATTAAGATTGCGAGAGCAAAAGAAGGATGGTCAGTATTCAAAAGACCCTGACGAGAAACGAAAGCCAAAGCCAATCTCCAGTTGATAACACAAAGGGGATTGGCAGAATATTCGAAATACGTTATTAAATGAAGGTAGAAAATATCTGGAGGAAGGAATAATAACTGAAAGAAAAACAAAGATGATGAGGATCCAAATTTCAGACAGGGAAATACTTGGCAAATTAAGAACTGACAACTTGAAACAGGTGTTATCAACCTGGAGTTTTTGAAGTATGGGAATAAGGTTGTGAAACTATTAACACAGTTAATCAACACAATTTTACATGGAGATGTAATACCCAAAGAAATGGAGTTTGGTTAAATTACTGCCATATTTAAGAAAGGAGTTACAATATGTGTTTGAAATACATAGAAAGAAATTTTTATTACAAGCACATTAATAATAATTTTGAAAATAGATTCTGCAAAAGCAGGACACTGCTAAGGAAAGCACTGCACATGACAGGCATAGAGGATTCTTTAATCAACGATAACATATGCCAAATAAAAACTGGCAATACCCTTTCACAGAAAAGTTTAGAACAAGCAAAGGGCTATTACAAGGCTGCCCCACGCCACCAGTGCAATCCAAAATATTCGTGGGTATTAGTCTCAAAAAATGGTCTCAGAAATGCAAGAGTATGAGGTTACACATTGCAGATCGAATACACATACACCATCTACTATCCGCTGATGGCCAAGTTGTCATAGCACAGGACAGGGAGGATGCAAATTACGTATGTAATCAGCTAGTTATAGAGGTATAAATTTGAGTTTGTAGATTAATTATTAAAAAAACAATATTTTACTAGTGAACTATATAATGAGGGGGAAAATCAGATGGTTCGTTTTTGCTACCTGAAGCGACATTCATCATTAAGATGCTCAACTCATCTCTTTGGAGTAGGAATGTGATGAACAGAGCAAACAGGCTCAAACTAAATAGAAGGTATATAGAGGAATATTCGATCCCACTAGCTGGCTTTGAGTAGTGACATAGGAACCAAGTGACAAATGCCATAATTAATATGGCGACAGTAATGCATTTCAAACGAGCTAAGCTACAGATTAGTCTGTCACCTCAACCAGATTTTCTGCTTCCAAATTCATTGGCTTCGCCAGCTCACAAATAAACTGTCAAATTATGTACCAGAGTGTATAGTCTTCTGTGGAACAGAGACTAGACGTTGAAGGCATTGCGAGTATTAACTTTGAAGACGAAATTTTTGACGGGCAGAAAGATCTGTGTTTGTTATTGTTTTCTTCGAAGTGGTAGATGCTGCGTGGAACTTTCGTAGTAACTCTGTAATAGGCTTTGTGGTGTTGTGATTTCTAAGTGACGAAAAGCGGAACACAAAATTGTTGGAGAGAAAACAGGGAACATAATACACATTCGCATTCTGGGAGGCAAACAAGCTGATTGGTTAAAATGATTGTGGTTAGAATATTGTATTTTCCCATAGAATATAGATGTATAGCATTTATTTAATACTGTGACATATGTACTCAAAACTGCACGTGTAGTGTCGTACTCATGAATGTTACAAACGGCAGATTTAGTTTAATAGCTGTGTTGGGGTCTAGGGAAGTGTTCGATTCCAATTTATGGGATCAAGAGTTGCTGTTTAGGTACACAGGTGAAGGGAAGGGGTAGATTCTAACTTGTGGTATCGGGAGCTGCTATTGAGCTATATAGGTCAAGGGAAGTGTTCGATCCCAATTTATGGGATTGGGAGATGCTGTTTAGCTGTATAGGTCAAGGGAAGTATTCGATTCCAATTTGTGGGATCGGGAGCTGCTGTTGAGCTACGTAGGTCTAGGGAAGTGTCAGATCCCCGATGATATTGTGTTTAGTGGAATTTAGGGAGTTCTGTGTTGTCGGTTTTTTTCGTCGTTTTGTGTGGTTTTGTATGGGGGTGTGTGTCTAAATTTTTTTATATTTAGTTTGCCCCTACCCAGAAACCCCAAATTTCCGTTGCTTGTCCCATTAGTGTCATTAGGCTTTTTGTGGAATGTGTGTGTGTTTGTTTTTCGACGTATTTTCGTCTTTATAATGTTTACATAATGACATCATAGGCGCCATATTGGATTCGTGGTTTACCGTCGTTTCCGCCATATTTGTGAAGTCATGGGTCAAAGCAGACGGGTGGAATCGGTTGCTTCTGTATTTCGGTAAGTGGAATTTTCACGCATTAACGTAGATTAGAAAATTTAAGATTCCCCGTCGAGTATATCACGTAGCAGAGCCCTGCAGTATTTTAACTTGTTCAAGTTCATGACATAACTAGCAGCAGAATGTTGAGGTTAAATTCAGACATAGGCCTACAGTATCGGTGCTTTCACATGTGTACACTTGTTGGAAACATACAGAAAAATGTCACAAGTAGGTGAGCCCCAAGACAGAGTCTCGTTTCAATTTGTGGTGTGCAAATCCTGAAGCACGTTCTTCTAATTTTTTTACTTGTGTTTAGTCCATCATCACAGGAAGCGACAAATTGAAACGAATCAAAATAATAAACGTAAAAAGAAAGCAAATGCAATAACAGCATAATTGATTTCTTAATTTCTCTTTATTTTACAACTGTTTGTATAAGAGGTTACGGCTGTAAACGATCTCAAGTGCAAATAGAGCTTCAACATGTGTGTAAAATGTTGCTATACATTAAGCTTAATGGAAATCAAGTACCAAGGAATGAACGTTACATAAGAGGAGATGTTAAACTTTTATATTAAAAATTAAATTGCTTTCGAGCAGTTCAGTAAGTGGAATGCCACGTATGAGGCGTCACGTGTGTTGCTCCAGTATGTGCACTTTCTGTGTTGTCATTAACAGTAATATTTGTAAAGTTTTGTTGTTTTGCAGATGAACATCTTTTCCGTTTCCAAATATAACTGTAATGGACAGTTACGAATTTTTGTTCACCTTTAATACACACTAGATCTAATGAGATCAGCCGATTATAGTTTCAGTAATTAATTGAATCGTTTTATTCTGGGGCCATTTTAAACCAAAGGAACTAATGGATTTGTGATAGAGATTAGATTAGATTAGATTAATACTAGTTCCATGGATCATGAATACGATATTTCGTAATGATGTGGAACGAGTCAAATTTTCCAATACATGACATAATTAGGTTAATTTAACAACATACTTAAGTTAATATAACAACTTTATTTTTTTATGTTTTTTTGTTTTTCTTTATTTTTTATTTTTTTAATATTTTTTTTTCTTAATTTATATCTAAAAATTCCTCTATGGAGTAGAAGGAGTTGTCATTCAGAAATTCTTTTAATTTCTTCTTAAATACTTGTTGGTTATCTGTCAGACTTTTGATACTATTTGGTAAGTGACCAAAGATTTTAGTGGCAGTATAATTCACCCCTTTCTGTGCCAAAGTTAGATTTAATCTTGAATAGTGAAGATCATCCTTTCTCCTAGTATTGTAGTTATGCACACTGCTATTACTTTTGAATTGGGTTTGGTTGTTAATAACAAATTTCATAAGAGAGTATATATACTGAGAAGCTACTGTGAATATCCCTAGATCCTTAAATAAATGTCTGCAGGATGATCTTGGGTGGACTCCAGCTATTATTCTGATTACACGCTTTTGTGCAATAAATACTTTATTCCTCAGTGATGAATTACCCCAAAATATGATGCCATATGAAAGCAATGAGTGAAAATAGGCGTAGTAAGCTAATTTACTAAGATGTTTATCACAAAAATTTGCAATGACCTTAAACCAGCGATGCAGAAAACTCTTTCTGTCATAGTAAAATACTAATGGTACGCAAGGCCAGTGCCGAGAGGAAGATGTTTTTGAAATATGCCCCTAGGAGACAGTTAGCATGGAAAAATTTGTTTTATATCTTTAGTATCTTGCACATCGTATTCATACTATCGTTTGCTGCTGAATCACAACTGCCTGACGTACTATAGGAATACTTATGATTTTATGGTTTAATTAATAGGATGTTAAACATTCTGCACAACCAGCGTGGTGATCATAAATTGACCACTACAAGATAGTTAAGTATTCCAATAAAAGAAGTGAGTGGAATTATCTGGTGTATGCCATGGTGTGAAAACTAGCTTCAGTAACTATTTAAATAAAAATGATTTTTTATTGTACTGTATTTTTCAAATGCTGCAAAAAGTATAAAATAATTCATCCAGTCCCATACAAATAGCCATGAAAATTAGTGATTGTGAAACTTTGATAGCTATAGAAATGCTTGCAATACTTCAAAAAATGAGAAACGTGGTGTACATTCAGTAGATAATTGATGCATGAATAGTTCACCTCTTTGCTATTAACTTAAGCAAGCAATTGTTCCATAATACATTAGCCTGCAGAAATATGCTAAAGATGTCTGCATTATTAATTTGTCAGAATATGTATATTTCTGCAAATATTTTAGAAACTCATTACAATCTAGTGGTTTTGTTGAATAAGAACTTATACTATCATAGGCTTCAAATAAATTTCCCTTTTCCATTAACAATTTCTTGCACATCACTTGTTCAGCCTGAGCTGTGTAAATAAATATTTTGATTTCGAGTCCTGTTGTCTTCCTGCTCACAAGTTGCTAAATTCACTACCAGAATCAGATTGAAACACCCAAATAATGGTTCTAGCACTTTTTACCTGTCAGAATCTTCTAAGAAAAGTGCATTAAAATCCTCAAAAACTAATGACTGATTCAACTTGTTTGGCAGAAAGCTCAACAGTTCATCTAGATTTCTCCTAAATCACTGATAGTCTGCTAGACCCCTGAGGAGTGTTATAATTAGAAGTGTATGATTCTGTAGTAACACCTGACAAGCACATGCTTTTACATTGTGATCTACACAAAAACCTCTTGCTTCTATATTTTCACTTTTGTGTTAATACTCCTCCTTTTTCCAAGTAAACTGTACACACACATGATGCTAGCCTGTAATCCCTTATATTTAATTTCTCCATCACTGAGAGTACATGGTGTTGAGAGAGGCAAAAAAGACACATTTGAATTTCATACACCTTCCTGACATAAAAGAAGCTCATCTACCTGTTCATTCAGCATCTTAATGTTTTAACAAACTAATTTATATTTTCTGGTAACTATTCCCTATTTTATGGTTCTACGCAGTTGTAATTCCTATCAGAGCTGTCTGTCTGTAATCTGATTCTAACCAAAAGATGTCGCCTTACGCATCCTGCCAGATGCTCATCTAGTATCTCTCCCTAGCCACCCTATTCAGATGCAGGCGATAGTCAGCATATCCACATCTGCAAGTTGGAGCGACAGTAACAGCACACGTGTGAGACATTGCTCCAACAGACGGCAGTTCATTCGGCACCCCGGTTACACGGCTGACAGTGCTGTTAACTCACGGCCGGTCGTGGTGCTGCAATACTTCCACACCAGAGTGCACTGTTACTGCTTGTATTTTCTCCAGATCAGCTTCTGTACTCTGCTGTAACTTGACAGTACTATTTAAGTGAAACGAGTCCAAAACTCATTCCAGACTTTGTGTATAAGTTTTGTTATTTGAAGGACTGTAACAGTTGTTGAAATTTTCAGGCAGAATAGATGTACACAAATTTTGTGTACCAAAGGCTGCAGTTGGACTCTTTACTGATGATGAGAAACGGAAAATAAGAGACAAACGAGGGAAGAACAAACAAGCCTGAAACTTCCTGGCAGATTAAAACTGTGTGCCCGACCGAGACTCGAACTCGGGACCTTTGCCTTTCACGGGCAAGTGCTCTACCATCTGAGCTACCGAAGCACGACTCACGCCCACTACTCACAGCTTTACTTCTGCCAGTATCTCGTCTCCAAGCCTGTTTGGAATTCTATGAGGGTCAGCCAGCATGCGGGTTTTCTTGCCTTCGATCAGCCTGACTGCTTTTCGTACCTGCATTACTGCTGATTAAATATTATGGTCATCACTCCTTAGACCGACTTCATCACATCTCCAATCTAGTCCGTCATGTGCAAGCTTCTTAATCTCCGAATAACTACTGCAACATACGTCCATTTGAACTCACCTACAGTATTCGAGGCTTTGTCTCTCTCTAAAATTTTTACTGCCAGCACATCCCAATTAACCGTTACTTTTTGCCTCACAATGTTTCATGTTAACGTGACTGCACTTATAGGCACGGGGTGCCATAAATTTCTATCCTCCCAGATTATGTACCTGTTTGTCTATCATTTTCTTCTCCATTATCATTATCTATCATGATCTTCTCCATTATTGTCATTGGAGAACTTCGTGGGTCAGCAAGTGATAAACTGTTTATGATAGCGTAGAAGTTCCACGGCCATAATACATTGTTTTTATTTTATTACTTGATGTTCCAGTCTTTGTGATTAATTTTGGGATCCGCCACATTATCCATCTGGAATGAGGCATCGCCACTGGTCGCAGTTGGCAAAACTAGTCACAAACGTGAAATTCGTAGAATAAAACGATAGAGTGTACGTGTGGGACGTTGTTCAAAAACAGTTCCTCTTAATTGGTGGTTCGGTCTACCCACCTAATCTTTAGCATTCTTCTGCAGCACGACATTGAAACAGCTTCTATTCTCCTCTTGTCTATGCTGTTTATTGCTCACGATTCAGTTCCATATAAGGCTACAGTCAGACAAATATTTCAGTCATCAGGTTGATTTATTTGTATTAATACAGGTGTACATTGTGTCAGGATTTTAGGGTAACCTGAGGCACTGTGTGTAAAGAAACAGACCACTATTTAGAAAACGGCTGTGTGGAGGTCACTAAGACTTGAACATAAATCCAAATATGTAAATAAAATAACTAAAATGTAGTACCTCCAGTGGTCATGGTCTCCTTTCTGTGTCATATACATCACAATTAACTAGCAATGAGTTATCTAATTGTTCAGCACCCCACATAAAGGTATAAAGTTCACAGTTGAGGACAAAGTAGGCACCATTGTAAACTTACTAGACCTGACCATTACAATAACAAGTAGTAGACATAAAATTGAAATTTATTGGAAGCGTACAACAACATTCCGCCATCCACAACTCCTCTTGTCATCCCACAGCCCCAAAATGGCAGCATTCTGGTATGTTGTCAAGAGGAACAGCAACCCAACTGCAACACTCTGAAGATAAATGTAAACAAGAGATTGAAATAAACACCAGTGTAGCAGAATCCCTGAAAAACACAAATAGTTGCAAAAGAATCACAGCACACAAAACAAACATAAAATAAGACCACCTATACCGTACCATTTGTGGGTAGTATTTCATATCAGATTGCCAATGTCGTGATACATAAAGGCATAAACACGTATTTTGTCACATGTAACGTGATTGGGCAGAAAATTGTACATCCTTGAACCACCGCAGATGTACAAATGTCAAAGAAAACAGACTGAGTCCATCCTAATTGACAACATATACCAAAGCGTTTGTCATCTCTGGTCTTAACAGCAGCGTGCACCATTAGATTTGCAATGCACATGTCCAATCTCTCTCTCTCTCTTTCTTTCTCATACACACATTGTTGTTGTGGTCTTCAGTCCTGAGACTGGTTTGATGCAGCTCCCCATGCTACTCTATCCTGTGCAAGCTTCTTCATCTCGCAGTACCTACTGCAACCTACATCCATCTGAATCTGCTTAGTGTATTCATCTCTTGGTCTCCCTCTACGATTTTTACCCTCCACGCTGCCCTCCAATGCTAAATTTGTGATCCCTCGATGCCTCAGAACATGTCCTACCAACCGATCCCTTCTTCTAGTCAAGTTGTGCCACAAACTTCTCTTCTCCCCAATCCTATTCAATACCTCCTCATTAGTTACGTGATCTACCCACCTTATCTTCAGCATTCTTCTGTACCACCACATTTCGAAAGCTTCTATTCTCTTCTTGTCCAAACTAGTTATCGTCCATGTCTCACTTCCATACGTGGCTACACTCCATACAAATACTTTCAGAAACGACTTCCTGACACTTAAATCTATATTCGATGTTATCAAATTTCTCTTCTTGAGAAACGCTTTCCTTGCCATTGCCAGTCTACATTTTATATCCTCTCTACTTCGACCATCATCAGTTATTTTACTCCCTAAATAGCAAAACTCCTTTACTACTTTAAGTGTCTCATTTCCTAATGTAATTCCCTCAGCATCACCCGACTTAATTTGACTACATTCCATTATCCTCGTTTTGCTTTTGTTGATGTTCATCTTATATCCTCCTTTCAAGACACTGTCCATTCCGTTCAACTGCTCTTCCAAGTCCTTTGCTGTCTCTGACAGAATTACAATGTCATCGGCGAACCTCAAAGTTTTTACTTCTTCTCCATGAATTTTAATACCTACTCCGAATTTTTCTTTTGTTTCCTTTACTGCTTGCTCAATATACAGATTGAATAACATCGGGGAGAGGCTACAACCCTGTCTTACTCCCTTCCCAACCACTGCTTCCCTTTCATGTCCCTCGACTCTTATAACTGCCATCTGGTTTCTGTACAAATTGTAAATAGCCTTTCGCTCCCTGTATTTTACCCCTGCCACCTTCAGAATTTGAAAGAGAGTATTCCAGTCAACATTGTCAAAAGCTTTCTCTAAGTCTACAAAAGCTAGAAATGTAGGTTTGCCTTTTCTTAATCTTTCTTCCAAGATAAGTCGTAAGGTCAGTATTGCCTCACGTGTTCCAACATTTCTACGGAATCCAAACTGATCTTCCCCGAGGTCGGCTTCTACCAGTTTTCCCATTCGTCTGTAAAGAATTCGCGTTAGTATTTTGCAGCTGTGACTTATTAAACTGATAGTTTCGGTAATTTTCACATCTGTCAACACCTGCTTTCTTTGGGATTGGAATTATTATATTCTTCTTGAAGTCTGAGGGTATTTCACCTGTCTCATACATCGTGCTCACCAGATGGTAGAGTTTTGTCATGACATACACAACCCTTATCCTCCACTTAATATTTACCATGAATTTTGTAATTTGTGTTTCATTAATCTTTTCTAAATGAACATTTGACTAGCATACTCCCAGTACTCATTAGATCTACTTAAAATGACAATACAGTTTGGATCATTGTCAATATAGTTGGCTATAACATGCAACAGATGGAAACCTAGCAAACCCATTGCTCTGGGACGACCAATATTTCGCTCTTCTTCTGTCACTCCTTTCATCCTCTATCTCTGAATCCCAAACCGAATTGTTATTTATCTATAACTATGCCATTCTTAGCAATATAATTATCACATTTTGTGTTTTCAACAGATCCGGTAGATGCTGCTATGGAATACCTCAGACCAGACATTTCAAGTAACTTCCACAATATGAATTTGAGCCTCACTACCCCAGCAGAAATAATGTCCATCATAAAATCTTTAAAATCAAAAACATCTAGTGCATATGATGAAATATCAGCAAAGTTAATTAAAGAATGTGATTCTGAGCTAAGTAACATATTAAGCTATCTGTCTAACCAGTCGTTTATCAGTGGAATATTTCCTGAATGGTTAAAGTATGCTGAAGTTAAGCCACTGTTTAAGAAGGGAGATAAAGAAATAGCATCAAATTTCCGTCCAATTTCACTTTTGCCAGGATTTTCAACAATTTTAGAAAAAGTAATGTACAGTCGGCTTTATAACCATCTTATCTCAAATAACATACTGTCAAAGTCACAGTTTGGATTTCTAAAGGGTTCTGATATTAAGAAGGCTATCTACACTTACAGTGAAAATGTGCTTAATTCATTAAATAAAAAATTGCAGGCAACTGGTATATTTTGTGATCTGTCGAAGTCGTTTGACTGTGTAAATCACAATATCCTTTTAAGTAAATCAGAATATTACAGTGTAACAGGTAATGCTGCAAAATGGTTCAAATCTTATACCTCAGGCAGGAAACAAAGGGTGTTTTTAGGAAAGAGACATGTATCAAGCTATCAGGCCTCATCCAGCTGGGAACTAATTACATGTGGGGTCCCACAAGGTTCCATTTTGGGGCCCTTACTTTTTCTTGTGTATATCAATGACCTTTCATCAGTAACATTACCAGATGCCAGGTTTGTTTTGTTTGCCGATGATACAAACATTGCAGTAAATAGCAAATCAAGTGTAGTCTTAGAAAGATCAGCCAATAAAATATTTGTGGACATTAATCACTGGTTCCTAGCCAATTCTTTGTCACTAAACTTTGAAAAAACACACTACATGCAGTTCAGAACTTGTAAGGGGTGTCCCAAGAGTATACGTCTAACATATGATGACAAGAAGATAGAAGAAGTGGACAGTGTTAAATTCTTGGGATTACAGCTTGATAATAAATTCAACTGGGAGGAGCACACCACAGAGCTGCTGAAGCGTCTTAACAAATCTCTGTTTGCAATGCGAATTGTGTCAGACATAGGAGATATAAAAATGAAAAAGCTGGCATACTATGCTTACTTTCATTCCATAATGTCATATGGGATTATTTTTTGGGGTAATTCATCAAGCCAAGCTAAAGTTTTCCAGGCACAAAAACGTGCAGTAACAGTTATATGTGGTGTGAACTCAAGAACATCCTGCAGAAGCCTGTTTATGGAACTTGGGATACAAACTACTGCTTCCCACTATATTTATTCCTTAATGAAATTTGCCATATCACTTTTCAAACCAACAGCTCAATTCATATAATCAATACTAGAAATAAGAATAATCTTCACAAGGATTTAAAGTCACTTAGTCTTGTCCAAAAAGATGTGCATTATTCAGGAACACACATTTTCAATAACTTGCCAGCAGCCATAAAAAGCTTAACAACAAACGAAATTCGGTTTAAGAGAAGCCTAAAAGATTTACTGGTGGCCAACTCCTATTCCATTGATGAGTTTCTCAGTAGAACCAACTGATATATATGTGTGTGTGTGTGTGTGTGTGTGTGTGTGTGTGTGTGTGTGTGTAACTTCTGCACAATTTCAGTGCAGTAATGTGTTCATTGTAAATAAGTATTATAGTAGTTGTATTACACGTTTATTACCTTATAAATAAATATAAAAAAAACCTTTTTTATTTTAAATTCAGTGCTGTACTATTTGTAAAATGACTCTTTCATATAGTGTTCATTAAAAAATGACGATCATTCCACTTGGGACCTGTGGAATGGTACATTAGCTTATTTGTTTGAGTTGTAAATATTTGTCATATATTGTTGTTCTTCTGACATATTCCTGGAGGACCTCCTCACTACAGATCAATTGGAATGAAAGTAAATCTAATCTAATTTAATCTAACCATTTAATGAAAAGATCTGTGTTGCAGAAGTTATGTAGTGTTTTTCTTTAAGCAACACACGTACAGAGCGGTGTAGTCTCGGTGTACGCCGTGCCATGTATGTGGTAATATATCAAACATTATAAAATACTATTATTTACTATATTTATTTTTTAGAGAATGTTCTAAATAATAGAAATGTAGTTATTTAAGTTGTATATATACATATTTTAACTTTTTGATAGTAGAATTTGTTACCTTACATAAATGGCATCTCAGAAGGATTGGGCAATTATTGCTGCTAAATGTTGAAACCCTTTTACAGTAGCACAGCGTAAGAAAGTCCGTGTACTATCACTAAGAAACGTAACAGACTGGATGTGCTCTGTAGACTTAGGAATCATCAGTGGCATGAAAATATGTGATGTATGTAGGAAAAAAGTTAGTGACAAACACAAAACAGAAGAAGTAGTTTTACCTTGCAGTAGAGAAAATGTAGATGATTCTTTTATTGATCCTCAATCTTCCGTAGACTATTTGAACAAGTCAATAGAACTCATTGGCGAGTCACCACTAAAGAAGAAAAAGTTTGCTGTGCCTACCTAAACAAAGAAAAAACTTGATAAAATAAAGTCTAACTTGGAAAAGAACTTACTACCAGAATCGAGCCCTGAACACTCTGAAGATGAATCAGAGATTATTCAACAGTTAAAAGAAAAGTTTGCTCAAACAACAAAAAGAAGTGAAAACATGATGATTTTGTCTATCTTACCTATGAGTTGGAGCTGTCAGAATGTAGAAGAATAATTTGGACTGACAAACTACATGGCTCGTGCATTAAAACTGTTAGTAAAAGAAAAAGGAATTTTGTCAAATCCTAATCCTAAACCTGGAAGAACTCTAAATGAGAATATTGTTGACTGTGTAAAAGACTACTTCAATTCTGACGACGTTAGTAGAATGATGCCGGAAAAAAGATTGTGTGACCATAAGAAATAAAGATGGAAAGATCCGGGTTCAAAAGAGGATAGTGTTGGCAAATTTGCAAGAAATATACCAATTATTTAAGGAAAAGATCCCTGCAAACAAAATTGGTTTTTCCAAGTTTTGCGAATTAAGACCAAGGAAATGTATCCTGGCTAGAAGAAGTGGCACACATACTGTTTGTGTGTGTACCTTACACCAAAACACGTAGCTAATGATGAATGGTACTAAGGATTTGTGGTGCGTCACTTAGAGGAAACCTTAAAATGTGAACCATGTTTATCCGTGTTGAGAGGGGATGGCAGCCATGTTGCTTATTCTCTCATTCGTAGAAAGAGTAGGGGATGGTTGGTTTTACCATCGAATGATGTTGTTGACATCTGTGTGTGTGTGTGTGTGCAGAAAAAGTGTTCAGGTGCTATACTACAGGTAATTCTAAAGTTCCTGTGAAAAATCAGTTTTCCAAATGTGTGTCTGAGGTGCTTAGTGAATTCATATTCAAGCCAGTGTTTAAGGAGTTAGCAGACCACATGAAAAATCAGCATCCCTTGGACAATCATATGATACTGCTGATTAAAGCAATTGCCACACAATACCTCCTGACGCGGCAAAAACATGCAGCCAAGAGAATAAGTGATGCATTGCATGAAAATAAAATCAGGACAACCTATACAAAACTGGTACTCTTTAAAGGTCAGTAGCTGATATTTGTACACAGAGGTCTAGTGTGTGAGGCATCTTGTATAAAGCACTCATTATATTGAGGCAAACTGGGAATGTAACCTTATTGTAATTAATAAATGATGCACATTCTTCCTTTTCCGTTATGTCTATGTTGTTATAACCAACTCCAAAATGTTTGTGATGTCTGTATCTTAAAACTATTAGTACTAGCATATTCAGTGTATCTATGAAAATTTGTTCCTGGTGTGTGATGGAGTCAGACAATTATAATTTTATGTGTGTGTGTGTAATACCTTTCAAATATATCTTCCTCAAACCAACATTTGGAACTACATTATATGTAGAGTGTTTCCAAGTGATTGATACTCCACCATACCGGTATGCAATACTGGTTCTGCAATAGCTTGTGATCTGTGTGCTTCCAAATGGGACATACATTTCTTTTTGAAATATTTAGCCATTGTTTGGCAGAGTATATTGTAGTATGTTCTAGCCAGTGTTGTCAATGAAGTTTCCACGAGTGACAACATATTAATGAAAAATAGAATTGCCTCATTTTTGTCACATTGAAATACATTCCTATCATTGTGTGGTATGTTATGGTTTTTGCTTGTGTGTCATTACAAATTATATTTTTTGGTGATCTAGTCCAACAGTGGTTTATTCTCAAAAAATGAGAGATAGTAGTGTTTGCAGGTGGGCGTTATTGGTTTTTCACTGCTTCATTGGGCACTAAATTTTCTAGCAGTCTCTCCCCTAATCCATTGAAATGTAACCCATGTGTTGTACAGAAACTACAGCCCACAACGTTTATATCTGTAGTATGACATATTTTATAAATGATTGCATATTTTCTTATGTTTGTTTGCTTGACTACTTTCCTGGTTTATGCAAGACCACTGTGATAAATCATATGTATGTGGAATAGTAAATAGTATTACATTTGTATCAGTCAGGAGACTGAGACATTTCTTTCATTCTCAACAAGCAATGATGTGGACTTTGTTACAATTTCATATAATATTTTTTTTACATAGAACTGTGTTATTTTTAAATTCCACAAGCTTGTGAAAAAGGCAGTTAACTGAAAAGTCACATTGTAATAATTTTTCTGTATACCTGTAACAAGCAGTTCAACAAAGTGGATTACAACAGATCAAGAAAAGCTTTTTTGCTGGAATAAAATTCTGAATATAGTACCTAATATTTATGCTTTATTTCATTCCCAGTTCCCATACTTTTTATAAATGAATAGGGAATATATAGCCTATATTTTTATTAGGATAATGATTTCAAAAGCAAATCCTAGTTTCAATGTTAGTAAAACTTTGTCATTGGCAAGCAATGAAGCTTCTGCTTATTGGTTGAGACATTCCACACTTCTCAAACTATGATGTAAAGTTTTGCTCCATGATCTGTCTCAATCCCTTCATCATTTCATATTGTACCACTGTAAATACCTGTCAACTTGACAAGAAAGGCTTGCATTTAAAAGAATGAAAGTTATAAAATAGGGAATGACATAAACAAAGCTCAATGAAGAATGGTTTATGCCTAAGCTACCTAAAAACACTGGGGCATTGTTGCCCTGTTAACAAATCTCTTCCATACCAAAATAAGAAATTGGAACCTAAGGTAAGTAAGCAATAAGTAGAACTCCTTACTAATATTAAAATGAGTCCCATAGCAGATGAAAATTGGAACACTGTTATACTGCCTTGGCTAACAGACATGTCATTTAAGTGCTGCTGCTGCAGCTGATTTGTTAGTTACTAAAAAAAGTGCCCCAGTCTCATATTAGAGCTGCTGCATATCACTTAAGAGAAGAAATGTGGGTATGTATTGAAGTGTGTATGAACTGTATGGCAAAGAGTTTTGTTTTCTTCCTCAGGGTCAATGTTATCCAAACTGAAAGTACGTGTTTTGTGTATTAACAAACACCTAATTTATATTTCTTGGGATTCTCCGCAGTTATATTCCACTTGACAACGGAATGAAGTTGTGCACAATGTGACAGGTTGTTGGCTAAACATTAACTCACATTGAGTTATTTTATCAGACTTATTTATCTGCTGCTTCATTGTTTAAATAATTAACAACAAAGACAGATCATTTGGTTACCTCTTCAGATATAGATGGTGGTCAGAACCGCAATCAGTCTGTTACACATTAGTAAATAGCTGCTACAATACATCATTCTGAACTCAAACAACTGAAAAGTTTTGGTTTGTATGTCACAAAAATCGGAAAAGACGTCGTCACTTTTCGTAAAGCTGGCATTGCTTCGTCCAATCAGATGATCGTAAGAATAAGTAAAGAAAGAACCCTAGTTTGTGATACACGTTAATTACTGAATTAACAAAATTGTATCGTTTACATTGAAGACTAGCTATTCGTAATATTACATTAAAAACAATATTTAATCAGAAGAAACGCGGAATTTCGCCTTTACGAGGTTTTATTTTAAACAAAAACTTTGAAACAACCAATCTGATGACGTTACATGCGTATATGGTGCAATTAGCGACTTTAATACATGCAGCGCTATAGCACACTGGCAATGTTTTGGTCAGAGTGTCATGGCAGCGAGCCACGCCCCCATGGCTTCAAAACGCAGTACGGCTGGGATACGTAGCGCCATCTCCCCTTATTCTTACCTCCATGCGTGTAACATTACGAGTCAACACAGATGTAACGGAACTTGAATAGCGTATTTGCCTCTATTGGCTACGGTAGAGAGATCGATCTTTCGGTCCTGTCTGTATATTTATATATAATATTGCACGAATAAAGGCTGGGTGAGTGTAAAGCTATCGTTAAAACCGAACACCGCGGGATTTGCTACGATTTGGTCGGTCATAATAATAATAACATGCTTTTGAATACAATCAAAATATAGCGGCGATACCTGTTTAGTGTTATTGGAAATAATATGTAGTAAATTAATGAGTAAGGTAGCCGATCCTATAAGAAGAGGTAAAATTGGGCATATTGAGCTGTTTTGCTCTATATCGACGAAGCCGGTGATACGGCGTCATTTTTTTGGTTTACTCTTAGAAATAAACAAGTAAAGAAGTGTTAATTGTGCGT
Source organism: Schistocerca americana (assembly GCF_021461395.2). Classification (NCBI taxonomy): domain Eukaryota; kingdom Metazoa; phylum Arthropoda; class Insecta; order Orthoptera; family Acrididae; genus Schistocerca; species Schistocerca americana. The sequence continues at coordinate 205,088,244 of NC_060129.1, read as the reverse complement.
AGTGAAAAAATGTAGGGACGAGTTTTAAATAAGTACGGTATGCAATCAGAGTAACAAAAGGACATTTATTTACACGAAATCACGGATAGCGAAGTGTGGTCATTAAATTGAGTACACCTACAGGGCGGTCAATTCCGGGATAAATTTATACGCATCTCACGAGTGACGCGGTATTCAGACCTTTTTTTTTTTTTTTTTTTTTTTTTTTTTTTTTTTTTTTTTTTTTTTTTTTTTAAATATATCGCGGAGAGCGGGCTCCAGTTTATGAAAAGGACAAAAACGTCAACTTTTACGCGAACTCTTAATAATTGCAGATCGGAAAGAGAAGTGTGTAATTGTCTTACACCCAACAAACGTTCGTGGAGGCGGTGGCTTAACTAGAAGAGTCAATTACAAAATACTGTATCATTATCATGGACTGTTGGCGTCGAGCAACCAAAACTGTTCCTCAAAGGGTTTCCATGGAACTCGGGAGTTAGGGTTCAGGCACTCGCATATAGTCCGCATCAGAGTGTGAACGAGTGGTGAATGCAAAATAAAACTGTGAACAAAGTTACGTTAAATAAAACAGAAGAAACAAGACAGTTTGGTCGTATCTGTTATTATTCCATAAACTGTAACATTTCTCATCGTTGTTCGAAACCTTAATGGATGATCTTTCCCAGCTAGCACTCAAGCTTATTTCAAGGTGGATATTGAGTTTACGTTCAGTTGAAAATTCAAGATTGAAAAATCAACCTGTTACACAGCTTATTTCAGAGTGGATATTGAGTTTAGGTTCAGCTGAAAATTCAAGATTGAAAAATCAACCTGTTACACAGTTTACATCAAGCTGAAAAAATTTAGCTTGAATTAAAATAATTTTCCCAAGCTTGAAATAAACTGTAATTTCCCTGGAAGGCTGTACAGCAGATGCGCGTGAAGCATAGCTTCCATAAATGTCCACGGGAAGCGCCACAAGCGTTTATAAGCCTTGCACTGACTCTGCTAGGTTTACGGCCATTTTACCTTTGTGACGCGCGTTAATGATTGTTGACTGTTGTGAAGCTTGTTTTATACTGGAAAATAGTTCGGTAAGTGTGTGGCGTCTCGTGCCTTACTGCTACACCGGGTCTGAAGAGGATATATAGTGTATTACAGGTATGTTGGTGCATTTTTCTCTAGTGGTACGTTAATATTACAAATGTTAAATACTATTACGTAACATAAAGAAATATGAAAGTGAAATGGATTACCAGCTAAGAATACATATTACAAGTTGTTCAGCAAAAAGAGATTTTAAACTAGCTCTCTAGTACGTGGCACCAATAAATTAAAACTTGATGTTATTTTACCTTTTTAAAATCTCGCCTTTTCATATATATATCGCCCTATTACATTTGTTTACTTGTAAGTACTCGCGTGTGTCACACCATGAATGAATAATCGTGAAGTGCGAAAAGTTTCTTTGTGAATACAAATAGTAATGACATGGTGAATGGGAAAAAGTACATCAAGAACCAGCCACTACATAGGTGTCAGTCTTTTATATTTACGTAGCTTTGACTGCTCTTCAATTGCGGTAATATGAAATTTCTTCCCGTTAGTATGACACTCTTTCACAAAGTAAACATGCTCAAAAAATTCAAGTCAAAGAAGTCTTAAAGTTGGGGCAACAGTAAAATCAGAGTTGCAGTCTGTTATTATGCCATCAGTCTTGAGAGATTTTATTGAAGCTGTTAATTCTTTCTGTGGTGATGGACACAAAATTTCTTGTGGCTCATGCTCGGCAAAAGTTAAGCATATTCATAATAAGCGTAACATTACTTTTCATATTTAGGTTGATCAGTTTCAACTTTTTACATTTGTCATGTTTAGGTGTGGCTAACATTTTCTTTTACCTGTTACAGGATCATTATACCAGCAGAAGTCAGCGAAATTTGATCCTGCTCTGGTCTGCGTGCTGGGACCGGAGGGGCATCAGAATAATTAAATTTTGAAATAAAACAATTTTAAACATTTTAAAAATAAAAATTTTTAAACATAAATGTCTTGATAATTTTTTCACACCATTTCCATTCTGATATTTATTTAATTAATTCGGTTCAATAAATTCAGATTAATAATTAAATAGCTTAAAACAAGCTGTAAATACCAGGCTGTATTCCACGTGTGTAGATACAGCTGGAGCCAAACTTGATGAGTCAAGCTTGAAATATAGCTTGAACTCTGCCAACTTTGATGTTTGTTTCAAGCTTGAATCCAACAAACAGGCCTGAATATTTCAGCTTTGATCAAGCTTATATACTTGAACTTTACATCTGGAAACAAGTTTGAAACCGGCTTACTGTGCTATCTGGGTTATGACAATCTCGTTACGAGTTACGTTTTGGAGACCTGGTCAAGAGGGGGTAGTTGGCAGATCCTAACTACTGCAGCTATTCTGGAATCAGGTGCTACCGTGACCGTTGTGTGTTGTCAGTGACTTAAGGTTACCATATCTCGTGCTCTAAGATCCACGTGCCTTCCTCTTGGTGTAACGGTGCCTCACAGTAACAACGCCGACGACGAAGGAAGATACGGTAGACTACTCTACAGTACATTACTTTTTCAAGAATTTTGGATAAGGCAGTCAGAAGGGAGATTGGGTGGTAGTTGTTGACATCAGACGTAGCCCCTTTTTTTTATGCAGTCTATCTGGGAAAATACCCTGCTTCAGAGAGCTGTTACATATGTGGCTAAGAATCCCACTTATTTCTTGGGAACAATCTTTTATTATCCTGCTGGAAATGCCATCAATTCCATGTGAGCTTTTATTCCTGAGAAAGTTTATTATCTTCCTAATTTCAGAAGGAGAGGTTGGTTTAATTTCAATTGTATCAAATGGTGTGGGTAAGACCTCTTTTCTCTACAACATTTAAAAAATGAATATTCAAAATGTTTTCGACTTCCAGCTTGTTGTTCATCAAGTTTCCATTCTCTTTGATGGTGCTGCCATCATTCTGTACTCTTGGTTGCCCTGTCTCCCTTGTAATAATATTCCAAATTTTTTTGATTTTGTTATCAGAGGTATTAATCTCAGACATGATGCACATGCTTCTGGACTTTTTAATAACCTTTCTTCATGTAGCACAGTAGTTTTTATAATATTTGGCTGTTTCTGGGTCATTACTCTTTCTTGTTGTTAGATACAGTTCCCTTTTGTGGTTACAAGATATTTTTATTCCTTTAGTAAGCCAAGGTTTTTTGCATGGTTTCTTATAATTACATTTAACTACTTACTTGGGGAAACAGTTTTCAAATCCTCTTACAAGTGTATCATGAAATAAGTTATATTTTAAATTAGCATCGGGTTCCTTGTACACCTCATCCCAGTCTAACTGCTGAAGATTTTGTCTGAAATTTCTAATTGTTGAGTCATTCACTGAACGCGCAACTTTGGAGGGTAGTTTTGAATTACTGAATGGAGCTATGTCATATACTGTAGCTAGCTGAGCATCAAGATCAGAAAGGCCATTCTCAACACGACAATAATTTATGTTTTTAAACATATCTTGGTCTATAAAATTGTTATCTATCAATGTGCTGCTGTCCTTTACTACCCGAGTGGGAAAATTAATGACAGATGTCAAATTGAAAGAACCGAGCAAGACTACCAGGTCATTCTTCCTATTACACTCTTTCAGTGAATCAACATTGAAGTCCCCACAAATAATAATTTACTTTCCCGTACCTGATTGATAGCACGACAAGGCATCCAAGTTTTCCAGGAATAAATGAAAGTTTCCTGAATGGGACCTATATACTGTTACAATTATAAAAGAGCCCTCCTTCAGTTTAAGTTGACAGGCACGTGCTTCTATATGTTGCTCTAGACAAAACTTTTTTGCATCCAAGCTTTCTACACAGTGATAACTTTTGACAAATGTGGCCAATCCTCCTCCCACCTGATTCTCTCTACTCATATGTGTAGCTAGTTTACAGCCACTGATATTTACCTTTTCCATATCAGACACAATGTGATGCTCAGACAGGCATTGTATATCTATTACATTATCAGATCGAATGTCGTCTCAACAAACCAGGAGCTCATCTACTTTATTCTTCAATCCTGGGTTATTTTGGTGAAAAATGGTAACATTACTGTTTACTTTACTTTTGTGAGAATCTACTTTTTTCTTTAATCTACCAATATTTTGGTTAAATATGGTAACATCATTATTTACTTTACTGTTGTGAGAATTTTGTGTGTTTTGGACCTCTTTTGCACCTGCCTGCCAGAACTTCTCATTGGACACTGATATTAGTCTAAAACAGAGGTACATCCATGAGTACTAGTGTCCCCCCTCATGGATTTCGCAAACAACCCTGCCAGTTTACCCTTCCCTTTCCTATTGAGGTGTCGGCCATGCCTCGAGAAATCCCCCCTTATCGATAGCCTCGACAGTAACCGATCCGATGTCTGACAGAGTGGCCGCCCTACGCAACTGGTCCGACTCCATATTTACCCTCCTGACAGAGCGGTTCAACTGGGGCCGATCGTGCCGCACAAAAGCAGGCACCAGCCCAACATTGGTACGGGTCGTTGCCGAGGCTGTTTTCACCAGGTCACACTCGATACTGTAGCTCTGATCCCTATCGACACTGTTTCCCACTCCACCCACTATCATCACACGATCCTGCTTTGTGAATCCCTTGCGTAAGGAACCTACATCCTCAACCACCTGGCTAAGACTTACACTTGGCTTGAAAAAGTTTGTGACCTGGTACCTGTCACCTAATTTTTCCTGAAAAAGCTGGCCCACACCTCTTCCAAGGCTGCTACCTAGCAACAGAACTTTCCTCTTACTTTCTACTTTTTTTGAAACAGTTAGTTTCCTAGTGAGATTCTGTTGCATCCTAACTACATCTACTTCTACTGGAGCCTCTTCCTTACTTAACTGTGGCAGCAAGGCAAATCTATCGGTTGTGCCAATTGGGAAACTGTCAGACACTCTCCTCTTTCTGAAGCCCCTGTTCCCAGCTACCACTCCCCACCGCTGTTTACCCTCCTCCCCCCTTAACCTCTTCAGTTCCCCCCTCGCTCTGTCCAAATCAGCCTGAAGGGCTCTAATTTTCTCCTCCTGTTCAGCTATAATCCTATCTCTTGAGCAAACGCAGCAAAAGAGTGGAAGAGTCTCGTTTGCTTCCCCAATTTCCATGCCGCTACAATTTCCCAAATGAAACCACCAATACTCGGTGCGGAATCTTAAATTTTCTAATCCACATTAATGCTTGAAAATTGCACTTACTTTACATAAAAGCAGTTGCTTTTCTATTCTGCCAGTTTGCTCTGCAGATGTTCATCAGCCATGTTATTCTTCATGCTGCATCCCTCTCTTCTTGCCTTCAAAAGTACAACTAAAAGCACAGCATTGTTGGTTCATTCAAGACGAAAATACCCAATATCTCCTACTTTAAATGAACATGTCACGAACTGCAGTCAGCTCTAACCTGTGCAGATGTGATGACGGCCATACTTTTGCTGGCAGGGACTCGACCTGCCATCTGTCTGCGGCAGTTGGTACTGCGGCCGGCAACTCCTGCCCTCTCGCGCCTCTCCGGTACACTACGTGCAGCCGGCCAAGTGTCTTTTCCGCCATTACACCTCGTGCCGTCTTCTCCAGACCTGGTCCCGCAACGTACCAAAGTCGGAAGATTAACTTATCATAAGACCAATCAAAGGATATTGATTGTTAGAACTGTTTCCCAAATCAATTACACATCAAAATGTGCTTCAGATTCAAATAGAGCAACTCTACAGTTATGCACAAGCAACAAACAAATAAAACTCATTGAACCTAAGGATGAGTTCTTTCATTTGTGGGATTTGAAGATAATGACTATCAACTGGATGGGCGGGACCGCCTCCGACTCCTCAAACTCCTCTCTGGCCGGACATGGGGGTTGCCCGCCTCTACCATCCTCCACACCTACAAATCCTTAATCCGTCCCATCGTCTGTTATGCCAGTCCTGCCTGGATATCTGCCCCCCCCCCCTCCAAATTCTATAAGTCCCTCCAGATCCTTGAGCGTCATGCACTCCGCCTTGCCTTCCGTATACGCCTCCCGCCCCCCACGAGGATCCTCTATGACATCATTCCTTTCCCCCATCTGCTCCTATTCCTCGAACATATCCGCATCCTCTACACCTCCCGCCGCCTCGATCCCCCTCACCCCTGGTTGCTCCTCTCCTCTCCCATCCCCGCCCCCTGCCACGTCTTCACTGTTGTGTCCCCCCGACCCTCCATCTCTACACCCTTCATCTCCTTTCCCAACGTGGCTCCCATCAACTACCCTTCCTGGATGATGTCCTCTCTCCCTCCATTTATCCCTCCTATCAACTCTGATCCTCACTCCCCCTCCTTTCCTCTGTCCTTTTCCCGGGCTCCCTCTCCCCCCCTTCCATCGTCTTTCGTCCCCATCTCCCTTCTCTCTGCCCCCTTCTTCTCTCCCCCGAGTCCTTTTGCATTTCCCTCCTCTGCCTCCTCTCATTCCCTCTCGCGTCTGCCCTGCCCCTCCCCCCCTTTATTAGTCATCTCCCTCCTTGGTTCCCCACCCCTTTTCGTTTTTTTCCTTCCTCCCTTCTTGTTCTTCCCCCTCCTCCAGGTCCCCCCCTCCCATCTACCTTTGGCTCGGGAGTGTCATCTTTGTGCCGCCCTTTTCGTGCAGTGTTTTACAGTGAGTGTTCCCTGTTGTGTTTTTTTTTGGGAAGTGTTGCGAACGGCCATCATACTGTCGCTGGGTGTGCTTTTTATCTCTTGCGAACAGAAACCAGACTGTCGCCGTGTTTCTTTTTTTTTTTTTTTAATTGCGTATGTACTATGTTACTTGTCTGATTCCTGTGTCTTTTATTAACATTGCCAACCCCTTTTGGTTTCTGTTTTAACTTTCCGCATTTTACACTTTATGTCACCGTTTTATCGCCTGTTTTTCTTGTTTCTTTTCTTCTTCCATTTTTTAAAATAAAAGTCTGTAGAGCAGCGTACTAAGCTGCTGCCAGCCCACCCCCTTCGGGGGGGAATTGAGAATCAATAAAGGAAAAAAATATATGGGCGGGGAACGAAATAAATAGGAGAGCGAAAATAACCTGGCCTACTCGGTAGTGTTTCCAACACTAGGCGAGTATACTGAGCCTCCGATTTGTGCGAAAAAGTAAGTTGGGAAGCACTACGATTACCGCTTATGACTTTTAGTATCGAGGTATGCTGGTCAACGTTAACTGGTCAGGAGCTGAACGCTGGTCTCACAGCAATGTGGAAATGCGCACTGTCAGCTGCTGCATTAAGACAGGGGACTGCGGGAATTACGCACAGCTCCACATCCTAATCCAATATGCAAGATGTTTCGCGTATTCACAAATAAATCTGCATTGTCCTACCAAGTGCAGCATGCCAAGTTTCGGCTACAACGTTTGACGCGGTTTCTTAAACCAAGTCGTTCAAAACTTGACGAACATTAAAATACCCTTGACAAACGTTACTTTTTTTTTTTTTTTTCTTTCTTTATTGTATTTCAATTCCCCATCGGGGCGGGCTGGCAGCAGCATATGCGCTGCTCTTCAGCCGAAAGACATAGAACAAAACAAGAGAAGACATTTAAAAACAGCAAAGGAGAGAAGAAGGCGAACATAGATATAAAAAGGGAGAACATCATGGAAGGCAATATACAAAAAACGGGGTGACTGTAAAATGGAGATAAAAAACTGTTTAAAAGTAGCACACACAAAAAAATCCACACACTGCGACGATTAAAAGAACACAAGGCACAGTATGACTGGAGCATAAAGGTGTTGACGGATGGCATAGCACACAGCGTAACACTGACGGCGAACCTCAAGGCAGTACACAATTAAAATCACACCTCTTGACGCACACGGGAAACAGCACGAAACACAACACTGACGTGGCACACTGATGATGAGCAATACAGAGGATCTGCCAGGTTCAAGGAGATGAGGGAGACCTGAAGAAGGGAGGGAGGGGAAGAGATGGGGGAGGGGAATGGGGGGCGCTCGGAAGAGGGCCAGGTAGGGAGGGATGTGGGAAGGAGAGAGGCAAGTATGGGGGGCAGGGTCTCAGGGGAGGGGGGGATGGAGGAAAATCCGCTCTGGGAGAAGGAAGAAAGAGGAGAAGGGGGCCCTGGGGAGGGGGGGGGGGGGAACAAGGCCGGGTTATAGTTGGAAGGAAGGGTATATGTCACGGCGAAGTTCGTCATCTGGGAGGGGAAGGCGTTGGAAATTGCCCTGATGAAGGAGATGGAGGGTGTGGAGGTGGAGAGAGGGAGGGATACAGCGATAGAGGCGCGGCAACGGGCGGGGGGTGGAGAGGAAGGAGGAAACCAGAGGGTGGGGGGGATCAAGCCTGCGAACAATGTAAAGGATGCGAAGATGTTGGAGGAACAAGAGGAGGTGGGGGAAGGGGATCAGTTCATACAGGAGCCGTGTGGGGGAAGGAAGGCGGATACGGAAGGCAAGGCGGAGCGCATGGCGTTCAAGGATTTGGAGAGCCTTGTAAAAGCGGGTGGGGGCGGAGATCCAGGCGACGCTGGCATAACAGAGGATAGGACGGATGAGGGATTTGTAGGTGTGGAGGATGGTAGAAGGATGCAATCCCCATGTCCGGCCGGACAGGAGTTTCAGCAGGCGGAGGCGGGAATGGGCTTTCTGCTGGATGGTCAGGAGATGAGGGGTCCAGGTGAGGTGTCGGTCAAGGGTGAGGCCAAGGTATTTCAGGGTGGGGGTGAGTTGGATAGGACGACCATAAAGGGTGAGGTAGAAATCTTGGAGGCGAAAGGAGCGAGTGGTACGGCCTATGATGATTGCCTGGGTTTTGGAGGGGTTGAGACGGAGGAGCCACTGATTACACCAAGTGGTGAACTGGTTAAGGTGGGTTTGGAGGGTACGTTGAGACCGTTGAAGGGTAGGATAGAGAGCCAGGAAGGCGGTGTCATCAGCATATTGGAGAAGGTGAACTGGTGGGGGTGGCTTGGGCATATCAGCTGTATACAAGAGATAAAGGAGAGGGGAGAGGACAGAACCCTGGGGGACGCCAGCCGTGGGATAAAAGATACGGGAGTTGGTGTTGTGGAGGGTGACATAGGAAGGACGGTGCGAGAGGAAGGAAGCGACCAGACGGACAAAATTGATAGGCAGGGCGTAGGTTTGGAGTTTAAAGAGGAGACCGGGATGCCATACACGGTCATAGGCATTTTGGAGGTCAAGGGAAACAAAAATGGCGGAGCGACGTGAGTTGAGCTGGAGGGACAGAAGGTGAACAAGGTTGAGGAGTTGGTCGTCAGCAGAGAAGGAGGGTCGGAAGCCACACTGGGTAAGGGGGAGGAGGTGGTGTTGAGCAAGGTGCCAATGGATACGGTGGGAGAGGATGGATTCAAGGACCTTACTGAAGACGGAGGTGAGGCAGATGGGACGATAGGAAGAGGCGGCAGAAGGGGGTTTGTTGGGTTTGAGGAAGAGGAGGACGCGGGAGGTCTTCCACAGGTCAGGGTAGAAGCCAGTAGAGAGGATGACATTATAGAGATGGGCGAGGACAGTTAGGAAGGAATAGGGGCTTTCTCGAAGGTGACGGTAGGTGACACAGTCGTGACCAGGGGCCGTGTTGCGTTTGGACTGGAGGAGAAGTTTAATGTCTTGTGCTGTGATGGGAGTGTTGACGTCGGAGGGGGGCAACTGCCCCAAGTACTGGAGACTAGGAGCAAGTGGAGCGACTGAGGTATCAGCACGTGCCATGACGGTGGGGAAAAGAGAATAATCAAAGTGGGGATCATCGGGGATGGAGAAGACCTCGGAAAGGTGGGAAGTGAAGTGGTTGGCCTTACTGAGGTTGTCTGGAAGGGGGCGATCGTTATGGAGAAGGGGGTAGTGGGGAGTGGAAAGGGAACCAGTAAGACGATGGAAGGCAGACCAGTACTTGGAGGAGTTGATAGGGAGGGTGGCATTGAGTCGTGTGCAGGTCTGGCGCCAGTCCCGGCGTTTCGTTGCTGTAATAAGGTTCCGTACGTGTCGCTGTATTTGCCGGTGGCGTTGGAGTGTATCCCTGTCACGAGTGCGGAGGAAGGAGCGATAGAGGCGGCGGGATTCACGGAGGAGGAGGACAGCCCGCGGAGGGAGAGTGGGACGGTGTGGGTGGATGGTTTTAGTAGGAACATGGGCCTCCACGGCGTCAGTAATTACCGTCTGAAGGAAGGACGAGGCGCGGATGATGTCGTCAGGATGGCGATAGGTAAGAGGGTGGCTTTCGACCTGGGTGGAGATGGAGTCCCGGTAGGCATCCCAGTTGGCACGGCGATAGTCATGGACGACCTTGGGAGGGGGTGCAGGTTGCGGGGCCGGAGGGGGGCGGTTGGCAGACGTTATGGTGAGAAGGACAGGGAGGTGATCGCTACCTGTGGGGTCAAGGACGGCAACAGTGATACGCCCAAGGAGGTTGGCGGAGGCAATGACAACATCGGGGGTGGTGTTACTTTCGGGTCGGGTGTGCTGGGGAATGGGAACAAGGTCACCCTGGATTGTGGAGAGGAACTGATGCCACCGCCGAAGGGCAGCAGGAGTGCGGCTATGGACGTTGAGGTCGGCGGCAATCACATAGGTGGAGAAGGTGCGGTCAATGTGTGAGATGAAGTCATAAGGAAGAGGAGCAGTGGAGCGGACATAGATGGTGGCACAGGTAATGGTGATGGAGGGGAAGAAGACGCTAAGGATAAGGTGTTCAGTGGGGTCATTGAGGAGAGGTTGTGGCCGGACGGGGATATGCTTAAGGTGGCCAATCGCGACTCCACCCTGCGCACGAGGACCAGGAGCATCAGTGCGGTGGAGGATATAGGGGGAGGTGCGGATAGAATGGTGGGGCTGGAGAAAGGTTTCGTTCAAGAGGAAGGTGTCGACCTGGTGGTGGGAGAGGGTGTGCATGAGGAGGTATTTGTTGGAGCGGAAGGAGCGAATGTTCTGGAAGAGGATGCGAGACTCGTGCCGCGCCATGACGGGAAGGAGGGGGGGGAAGAGAGGGAAGGGAAGAGACTTAAACTAGGGTGTCGAGGCGGGTGAAGGTGAAGTGGGCTTGGTTGTGGGAGTAAGTGGCGAAAGTGTTCAGGTGGAAAACAGAGCAAGCAGCAAGGGATATTTGTTGGAAGGTGTGCGGGCGCTGAAAAGGGTGAATGTTTTGGAGTACAACGGTAATGAACCGGATGATGTCCTCGACCGTGGGGGGTGGACGGAGGGAATTGTTAGGATGGACAGGAGGATCGACGGGACGAACTGGGACTGTAAGTTCAGGGGTGGCTGGAGGGGGTTTAGCTTTACACTTGTGGGAGTATGTGGGATGGGAGCCATTGCAGGTATTACAGGAAGGAGGAGCAGCGAGGTTGGGGCAGTTCTTGAGAAAGTGGGAGGCCTTGCAATGGGGACAGGTGGGGGGGTTTTTGCAGTTGGGAGTCAGGTGGTCATTGTACATCAGGCACCGTTGGCAACGGTAGGATTGGGGAGGGGATTTGGAGGATTCAACAGGGTGGCGACGGTGGTAGATCAGGGCACCCTGGGTGAGGAGATGGTCTATGGACGGGGCTGACTCGGAGAATACCCGCATGAGGTAGGTGGGACCAGAGGCATTGTGGATACGGCGGGCAGAGCGGATTTCCAAGTCCGGGTGGGAGTTCAGTTCTACCAACACTTCATCCTCTGTGATCACCGGGCTGAGCTTGGTGATCACAGCGGTGTAGGTGGGGGGGGCGACGGGGAGGCTGGGGCTGACGAGGAGTGGAAGCGGAAAGGAAGGGTGTCAGAGAGGCGTGGGGGCCAAACATAACTCGTGGGAGTTTTCGCAGGAGGTCTGTGTGAAATGATGGGGACGGGGACTTGATAAGGACTGAGTCCCTGCGGGGAATGAGTTGGGAGATGGGAGCACCAGGTAAGTACTTTCGTATTTCCTTGGTGAGGGTACGAACGTCGAGGAACTTAGGATCGGGAGTGGACAGGACAAAGGTGTGGAGGGTGGGGGCCAAGGTAGGGGTGGCAGGAGGAGGGGTGGTGTCCATGGTGACGGCAGGGGGAGGGGGAGGTGGCGTTGATTTCTTGTGGGAAGTGGCGGGAGCAGAGTCGGTGAGGACGCGCTTTTGGGGTTTTTTGGAGACTGGAGGCTGGGAGGAGGGGAGAGGGACGGGGAGGAGAGGGAGGTGGCGGGTGGCAGATCCCTGTGGCGTAGTGGAGGCACCGGGAGAAGCAGCTGGTTCAGTGGCGGCGATGGTGGCTCGGCGCAACGTGATGCGTGCGGGAGATGCAGAAGACGAAGCGACGGGGTCGGTGAGAGAGGGGAAGCCAACCACCTGAGGGGCGGCAGCAGAGGCGGCAACAGATGCGTACGTGAGGGCGGGGGTAGGAGTGGGAGCTGTTGAGGGTGCGGAGGCTGGGGGAAGGGAGTAGAGGTGTGGGTATACAGCAGGGGAGGAGATAGGGGGGTGTGTAAGTGGGGGAAGGGAGGGGGAGGTGGAAGGAGGGAGGCCAGAGGCGGCACTCCAGGAAGTGACTGTGGGAGAGGGGGAGGGGGAGGTGTAGATGACGGTGGAGGTGGGAGTACTCATTGCAGACGAACGGCGACGGACAGACGGACGTGCAGCAGGCGGCGTCGGCGTCGGCGATGGGCAGCGTCGGACGAACAGCAGGCGGCGTCGGCGTCGGCGGCGAACAGACTGACGAACAGCAGGCGGCGGCGGCGGCGGCGGCGGCGGCGGCGGCGATGGACAGCCAGCAGGCGGACGGACGGACGGACGGACGAACGAACGAACGAACAGCGACAGCAGCGGGCAGACACACAGATAGACAGACAAACTAACAAACACACACAATCTTCGAAGACGGAGATTCCACCCTGAGAGTAGCCCAGGCTTTGCAATCTGACGCTTTCGAAGGAGGGGATCCAACCCTCTAGATGTTAGTTAAGTTTTTGTATCGAATTTCAAGCATACTTTCCAACTTGCTGTTATAGGGTCTTACTTCGAGTGTCTCCAGGTTTATGTGGACTAGATGTAAACAGACAGCACAATGCCGTGAGCCAAAGCAGGGTGCTTCACGTAAAAATTCTTCCCACGTTTCGTATTACCCAGTGGAAATCCATGCAAGCAGAAGACGTATGGAGATGTAATGGCGATGCTAACCCATCCATCTGCCCGTAGTGTAGAGGAGTGACGCGAGAGAGCAGCAGAGTAGCCGGACCCGCGTAGTACGGACTGCCACCGACAGATGGCAGGTGCGAACTGCAGTGCATAAATCTCTGTAAAGGGAAATTATGGCCAACTTGAAATTGGGCGCCATTTTCGAACGACTGCGCCGATGGTGATACATTAACTGCTGCAGCGTGTTTAGCAGTGTTTACTGAAGGAGTACACTCAGCTCTCCAATGCACTGCTAAGACTAATCAGTGGCTACAAACGGAACATGTCTGATATTTTGCAACAAAAAAGCTCAACAAATTAAAGCTAAATGAGTCGAAAAGCATTTGTTGCTGGGAGCACAACAGTTTTTTGCCTGCTATTCTTTATTAGTAGCGAAAGCAGATATCGCAGTTCTTGATGCGGTATCGAGTTTGAACACCTGTTTTCGTAATTAGCATTAAATCGGTCCTATCCAACTGTTAGTAAGACCAATACTAGGTCGCAAGTGCAGGGAAAACCAAGTCGCTAATTTAAAGCTCTATATCAGCTTACCTCTTGTTCCTGCTACTTCGTAGTACGAAAGTTCGCCCAATGTCTCTTTTGTTATATGAAATGAAGCATTGCATTCACATATATATGCGCGGTACCCTAGTAAATAGAATTGACGAACGAGGCTTTATGATTAGGCATGCTTTATATCTTTGTCAGGCCTATCCCACAAAATTTTTTCTGCAAATTCTTCATAGCATTAGGAGAATGATTACGAAAGTACAAGAGAATACAATATGTTTCAAATGTGTTGAGGTAAAACTAGTCGTATGATCAAAAGTAGGCTGTAGGGAACTGTAACAACTGTACTCTTATTAGTATACTACAAATTTTTGGCCAGGTTCCATCAGAAATAATAGTCTGCCAGTAACCTCAATATTCACTGAATATAAGGTTGTAGGTTCGGTACGTGCATCGTACATATTTTTTTTTTTTTTACATTATTATGTGTTGAACAAAAACAATTTATTTTTTACCAGTCATTTTAACTTAGTACACCACCACTCACTATTTTTCGTTTTATCTGCTAACAGAGGCAGTTTTGTCTCTAAGATGTCTATTTTGTAATTAGGTTACCTTTAAACCATCCTATTACCTCTTCTGATTTTTCTTTGCTGCTCAGATGGATTGGAAACTAAGTAACATAAATGTAAAATAAGACAAAAGACCAGAAATGAATGAAATTAACTGAATGGTTAAATCAAGTTCCTGCAACCTTTCCCATTGGGACCAAGATAAACCCAAAACCAAGAAAATGTATAAAATCTCTAGCTGCAGTGTTCAGAAATTGAAATTAAAATAATGAGCCTGGAGATGCTGCTGATAGTAGCATGAAATTAGCTGAATTAGGTGTAAACAGCAGTCTCACAGGGAACTTATAAACGTCATTTCTGTCACTACCAATAAGGGAACATGGTTCTAGGCTTGCTGATAGAATTCTTCACTAAATTTACATTTATCTTTGAGTATGGCTTTCACATAAATATGTCATTACACTGTATGAAGGTAAATCATACGCTGGAGAAGTCACTGTAGCAGATACGTAATGCAAGTATATCTCGTTTAAAATAAGTTGCAATTGCAGGATCAAGAAAGGGGAAAAGAAATAGGTTTTGGCTTCAAAGCTAAGGTGGAGTGTTGTACTGTAAAGACAGTGTATTAACAGAAAAGCTGAATCTCGCCCAATACCTGTTAACAGAAAGGGGCGTGGTCCATAATAGCAGTGAACATCTACGCTAAATATCTGAAAATGTTTGACGGAATGTATTTAATATATGGTATTACTGAAAGTGTTGTTCTACTTTGAAGACAATGTGTGCACTATTATTTGTAACACGTGTTATCAATAATATCCTTAACGAATGTGTTATTTTTACATTTACAACCCCTTAGCCTAAAAACTGTTAATAACAGGTCTATATAAATATCTTTAAATTTCAAAGTAAACCTGAATTACTGAAATAGAACAATTTATTTAGGCTTCTTATTAACCACCGATTTACTTTTGGAATGGCTTAAAATTACCCAGAGTATTTTATGTAGGTAAAATAATGTGTTGTCCAAGACTGACATAAACTTAGCCAGAATAGCAGAGCAACTTTATCAGTATAAATATTAAAATATTACAGCAAACAGTCAATTTGTCTATATTTTTACTATAAAAAATGCTCAGTAACTGTAACTACAACATGTGTTGCAACAAGTAACATATATTGTGGGCAGTATTTTCAAAAAATGGTCTTATGGGGGGCAAAGTTCCCCAGTTGACTGCATTTCCATTCACATATTCCCAGTCTTCAACATAAAATGCTAAATTTTGATAATAAATAAAAATAGCAGTTACAATACAAAATATGCACGACATTTACTTGTAATGACGTTTACTTTGTACTGTGTTTGGAAACAAGTATTCTTCAAAAAGTATTCTTCAGCAGATTTTGCATATGTGCTATTTCATTCTGAGCTAGACAAGAGTATAGAGTACAAGCTAATGTTCTTACTGAGTGAATGTATACTTTTTTCCTCTCTACAATATTATATAAAATATGGGTACATTGTATGTATAAAAAGCTATTAAAATCCAGAGAAAAAAATAAACGACATAAATGAAGCACAAGGAAGAAACAAAGATGGTGGCAAAGCACAGAAGTCAAATATGTACACAGGTCGAAGGATGAAGTTTTTATTTATATATGCGTCATTCTGAAACCTGGAGAGTGACATAGTTTACTTGCAAATAATATACGATATAATAAAAATACTCCATACTCAGAAAGAAACATAGAACAAAAATTTATAAAAATCACTGTGATTGAAACAATAATGAGACCACTTTAAGAGAAAATGGCAACCAAATGAAGTTTGAATGTCAATTTTTCAAATCATTTACTAAAGAGTGATTTTGGAAATCACAGTTTCTGCAGTAACTTTCTCATGGCCTGCTTCTACTGCCTTGTGTCACTACACCCTGATATATTTTATTTCCCTCCCTTGGAACCAGATGAATTCTTGTTGCCAGGAAACTGTGAATTATTTTCTCCTGTACACTGTGGCATGCTGGGAAAACTACTTTCTCCTTCACTGATGCAGGCACGGCAGTGGCTACATCACAGAGCAACAATTCACCTGAGAGTAATTTCTTCTTGTTGCTTCTCAAACACATCTCTGCCTTTTGCAACACACTGAAAACCTCACTTGATGGCTCAATAAGTGAGGTATCTGTGAAGGACTTCAGACGTAAAAGCACGTTCACACAGGTACAGAGATTTTCTTTGCACGCTATTAGGCGCTCCTCGAAAAATTTGCAAAGTGCATGAGACTTCATAACCTGCCTGACAGTGTGACCACACACCATGTTACAAAGTGGCTCACCAACTTCCTCAGCACAATATCAGTGACAGTATTAAAGAACTGAGAAAGAGTAATAACCCTCAGTGACGATTTTACTTCTCATAGTGTTGGTACTGGATTTTTGAAGTGGAGCATTGCTAACAGATTTTTCAAGGTATCTTGTCTATATCTAGTTATTAACAAAAATTTAAATTTCTTCTCATTCAGGAATGTGTTCTGCAATTCCAAAATACCTCCAGCTGTCAAAACTACACCACACTGAACTGGTTTCCAGGCACTGTTCAGACCAATTTTCAAGTTTTCAAATAATCACAGAGTGTCCTGAAGACGACAGAGAGCATCACTGTATGTTTGTTGATCAGAACGACTCAGAGGCATAACTGGAGCTCTAGATGTCATGAGGCAAGACCACTTATGAACATGCTTTAGAAACCGTGCTGTGGTTAAAGTATTTTTCTGCAGTTTCTCTGTCTTGACACCATACTCACTGGCTGCTGCAGTCTGGCTGTTAATTAGGGCAGTAGACGAGCCAACTTTCATTTTCTCGTAATGGTTTGGAATCAAACGCTTCTCACGCAGTTGTGGTGCCAGTTAAAGACTTAAAACCACTGTCTACGTCAAGCAACTGTTCTACACGATTTATATGTACCTCATTACAAGGCAGATCACGTCCCTCGACAACATTTCGTCGGAGGAAGACCGATTGCCCATTGACTAAGTGAATCCTCGTTTTTCAAAATGTGTGGTGTATCTGTGAGGAAAATTAGTTTCCAATTATCATCACAAAGACACTGGCAGAAACTAATTTTGAAAACCTTTCGAGAACAATTGCAAATTCTCGCCATACAGCTCAATTTTGCCCTCCCGTCACTGACGCAATGCAGCGAACATTGTACGAGTGCCTAAGATTCCCTAATGAAGCTTATAGTGATGTCTGGCGTGAGAACTGGAAAAAGATGGCCCTGTGTAATGGTAACATATTGTTTGTTTCCATCTTGAGGTAATACCACCCAGCATAACAACTGATGCATTAGAAGCTATAGTTTTTGCAAGGGCGAGATCTGGTGGAGGTGTCGTATCATTATCAATGGTGCAGCCAATGCTCAACCACATTCCAATGGTGAGTGATGCTAACCTCATCCATCAGGAGAACAGCATGCATCTCCACTGGTAACATGAGGGCAAGCTTGACTTTCAGGAAACTCACGAGCTCCCTCAGCACACCAGGTCTAAATTTTATGGTCTGTAGCGAACATATTGGGGTTCTATCTGAAGGAAATGGTAATTTATTTTCCAGCAGGACTTTGTACCCCTTACTACTACAAGGTGGTCGAATTTTTCGCCCTTTCCACGGACCATTTGCTACCTTTACGTGTCCCTTTTGTTCATATTGCAAACTGATCTGCACCGAATAAACAGTGCAGACTCGCAAAGAGGCTGTCTTTTTCTAAAGACACTCCTCTCTCCCTTTTCTGAGAAAGGATGAGTTTTCTCTTGAAAGCTTCAATTCCAGCCTGAAGCTAGGTTCTTCAGGGTGGTGACTTCATCTTCTGTTGTGTCCAAGTTCTCTGCAGGACGGATGTCACTGGTCACATTCGAAGGCTCTCCAACCTGTGGAACACATATTTGCAATATTACAATCTTCAAACATAAAAAGCATTTAATACTGTAATATGTTTTTAGGTAGCCAGTAATTCTTTCTCAGTAGGCTGTGGTACGTAATTTAAAGATTCGTAAGATGCCAAAATCTTACTTTCAAAGGACTGAAGCAAGTCTATGACAATCTGAGTGGTAATATTCCAAGTATGCTCTTAATACTATGAAATGGTAAAGTAATGTCATATCCTAAAGTGCAATTGTAGTTGACCAATTATATTTAATTCTCAACAAACACTACTATAGTGTTTCCAAAAATCTGTAGGCTCTTTGCTAGGCACCACGGGAAACTGACAGGAATAGAATGTAAAAGAGCTTCACTTTACAACACTTCAATAATAACGCAGCTCGTGAGGACTGAATACTTAAATTACAAGAGCTGTGAGGCAAGTGTTACCTCCTGATGTGCGTTTTAGTGGAGATTACCTTTCAGTGCAAGTAATTATTATTTACAATAAAAGATTAAATAATCAGGACCAGGCCTAACCACAACATTGGACACCTTAGCACCTGTTGTGCTACATATTACCAACAAAGGCAAAGCTCTGTATACAGAGTCTGAAAAACACAAATGGTATGGGAAACAGCACAGGCGTTTAAGGAAACTTTAACCAGCTGTGGCAACAAATCAAAGCATCAGTTTTCCCATTTGTGCATAACATTTAACTGTAAATTAGAAATACAGTATATACAGTGTCCAATGGCAAGCAGTAGAAACGATATAGCACAAAGGTACGAGAAATTACATTACTTTATATTTCATCAGATACTAATACAAGTGGACTGTGTGTGTGAGAGATGTGGTCCTGTTCACTAAATTACCTTGTGGTGAAGTATTTTGTTCCCTCCATCAACAGACCCTGCACATGTCAGTTTCAAAAATATACAGCTCTTGCAAATGAAATATTTTAGTCTTCTTCTGTACACAACTCAGGGTTAAAATGAGTGTACAAAATATAACTTCTAAAGAAGGAACTCTAAGCAAAACATTTACAACAACTTTAAAAAGGTATATGCTTAATGTACTCAACTGACAAAAGTGTTTCCTACGACAATTACTACGATACAAGTAAGCCTACTTTCTGCAAGCATAATGCTGTGAAGGGAAATTCTGTGTGTCCTACTGATCGAAACAACGAATGTGTGCTGTTAGCAGACACACGAGATTTTCAGAGTGTCATAATTCAGGAGCAAGTGAAAGCATGACGTATGCATATAGCAATTGAAGCTGTGAATGTTATTTTCCAGTTACCTGTATCAACACTTCGTTTCTCTAGTAGGCCAACAGGTTTCCTCTCGGCAGGAGCTTTACAATCACCAGAAATGGTTGGCACAGCATTTGGTTTACGTTTTACCACTCCACCAAGTCTGTCGGTTCAGACTGGTCTGGAGTAAAGTGATTCTGGTAAACACAAACAGTACTATCAGTCAGTTTGGTCACCAACTTCGTTATTTAAGCGATATAAAAATTTCAAGACTATACGTTATAACTATATTTTGTAACATAAAATATATGAATCTGTAATATCAATAGAACTCAGTACATGCTACTCCTAACTACATACAGTGCAAGAAGTCAGAGACCTATGAGTTAGGTACTGTAGCTATACACAAACATTGTAACACTCAGATTCTATCTACAAACTAACTGAAAAAATTTCATTTTACACGATACGTCTAACATCTTTTAGGGAATGTATCTTCATTCAAGTTTAATTTTCATTAGGTTTAGGTTTCCTGTGTAACAACAAATATTGTACGATGCACGTTGTCTACGCCTGCCTACACTGTGTGATCAAAAGTATCCGGACACCACCAAAAATATCAGTTTTTCATATTAGGTGCATAGTCCTGCCACCTACTGCCACTGTTTCCGATGTGACGGTGAAGTGGAAACGTGAAGGGACACGTAGAGCACAAAAGCGTACAGGCCGACCTCTTGTGTTGACTGGCAGAGACCGCCGACAGTTGAAGAGGGTCTGTCCAAACCGTGACGCAGGAATTCCAAACTGCATCACAATCCAATGCAAGTACTATGACACTTGGGAACTTTGAGTCAAGTTACTTTTAAGTACATTACGGGAGTGAACAGTGGTCAATGTGTTACAAATATTTACTATCAAAAACAGTCTCGATCACGATTTATTTATTGCGGTGACCGGTTTCGACCACTACTGTGGTCATCTTAAGAGCAATGAGTAAGAACCTCCTTCTGGTGGTAAATCACTACCACCAATCGGTACTCACCATAATAAATAAATTGTGATCAAGACTGTTTTTGATAGTAAATACTGGATTTCAAGGTTGAGCGCACGGTGCAACGAGTGTAAACATTGGACGATTGAACAGCGGAGAAACGTTGCGTGGAGAGACAAATTACGGTACACAATGTGGCGATCCGAAGGCAGAGTGTGGGTATTCCGAATGCCCGGTGCACGTCATCTGTCAGCATATGTAGTGCCAACAGCAAAATTCGGAGGCAGCGGTGTTATATGCTGTGGTCGTGTTTTCCGTGGAGTGGGCTTCCACCCGTTGCTGTTTTGCGTGGCACTATCACAGGCCTACATTGATGTTTTAAGCACCTTCTTGCTTTCCACTGTTGAAGAGCAATTCGGGGATGGTGATTGCATTTTTCAACACGATCGAGCACCTGTTTGTATTGCACGGCCTGCGACGGAGTGGTTACACGACAATAACATCCCTGTAATGAACTGGCCTGCACAGAGTCCTCACCTGAATCCTAGGGAACATCTTTGGCACGTTTCAGAATGCGGACTTCATGCCAGGCCTCACCGACCGACATCGATACCCCTCCTCAGTGCAGCACTCCGTGAAGAATGGGCTGCCATTCCCCGAGAAACCTTCCAGCACCTCGTCGAATATATGCAAGCGAGAGTGGAAGCTGTCATCAAGGCTAAGAGTGGGCCAACACCATACTGAATTCCAGCATTACTGACGGAGGGCGCCAGGAACTTTTAAGTCATTTTCAAGCATGTGTCCGGATACTTTTGATCACATAGTGTAGTATTTGTATCTGAGACTGTTGAATATACAAGATGCCGTATTAAAAGAGTTAATTATAAATATACTGTACTGTTACGACTGACGATACAATTCAACTATGCTATTCTTTTTATTTATTTCAATGTTTGTCGAAACGGTAGGCCTACACTATTAAATGCAAGTAACAGGTACTTTACAGAGGCACGTCAGTATCACGCCAATTATTTTCACAAAATTTACTGAAAATGAGGCACTGTTAATTGATCTTTGACGTACACATAGCCATAGCCAACAACATACATTAAAACATCCAAATACTGTACTTCCCATCTTCAACAATTGGGCCTACACAGTGAATACGAAACGAAAATCCGTGTTTACCTATTACACCTTTCGTGTTGCAAAAAATATGTCTTTATAGCAGTCAGTACATTACAGATTAACTAGAAACGTGTAGCTTTCACTTAGTTTGTCCAAAAAGACAGACTTGCACACAACGTACCTTTTACAAACAAATGTGACCGGTTTGAGACGAACCACATGTAATGACACACCAAATCTGATCACTAAGCGAGTCGAAATACAGCAAGTCTGTTACACAGCGAATGTTAAACCTTAAGATTATTTGCACTAATGAGTGAAAACTGTACTTTCCATACAGAAGCGAGAGTCTCATGTGGGCCGCCAGTTGGCTCTGCTGGTTTTCATCGGTCATATTCTCCTTCTTGCTGCATCTCTACCTTCAGAAGGAGTTCTGTACAGTTTACCTCCCTCTCTGACTCAGACCAAAAAGGGGAAAGCACAGCACTGAGGCAGTATTCTACTTAGAACTTTGAAATTACACAACACTGCCCATGCCTCACACACAATGCTTGGGCCCACAACGGCTGCTAATGTTACACGATGTGATTTCAGCCAACTGTGGATGGCGGCGAACGCAGCAGAATACGATGGCCGTACTTCCCTTTATACGAGGCTGTACTGCCCTGGTAAACACGCCACGACTCCAGCGCTGCAAAGTGGAGTGCATCTCGACTTGCACTGCTGCCAACTTTGGACTTGCTAGCAAAATGGCTTCCTCGTGGAAGAACGGGGATGTGTGTTTAAAACCTTCAATCGTGCAATCGGATAGATCTGCAAAGTTTCACAAGTGAGAAGATAGTACGACACATGTATGTGGAACAGATTCTGTAAGGATTCAACGTTCACCTTTTGCATTATAAACAACCCACATACAGTACTTGATAGTATATCCTACAGCAGTCTCCAAATAAGTTCTTGCCCTTGTGCTATTAGGTGCTAATTATTTTCAACTGTTTGCGCTGGCTGTACGCTACCATCAGAACTTTAATTTCAAAAAGAGCATTACTTACATCTAAATAGGAATTCAACTTCATTAACAATTATTTAACATAATTCCAGTTTATAAGTTACTATGTTTAACCTACTGAAACGGCTTTGCCCTCGCATTTTTTGTGAGTTAATTGCATGCATCAACTCTTCAGTCATTTATGTACCATCCAGGTTGTGGATTCTTTGCAGTTTTTGGAATTAGTGCTTTGCAAGGCTTGTATGTAACACATAAATGTGATACTTCATGACCTTAATTCAAGATGGGAGTGTCATTATGTAAAAATATAATTCATCCAGAAATCCCATCCACCCTTGCTATCTGAATCAGCACTTTGTGTGTCAAAGTGAAAACTTTGTATGTCTCTTCACTTCTGTTGCCACAGTATCTGTATTTCTCAGGTAAGTTTTCATATTTGTGTATGTCTCTTTGTGACCTAATAAGTAAATACAATCTTTAATTGATGGCAGTATGTTTGAGCACTGATTTTCATAATTACCAGCAGCAGGAATGTACAGATTACTCAATTCAATTAAACATCTCAGTATCTTAGTTTGTTGCTGTTAAGGCTAAATATAATTTACAGAAATGCAATTTTTGCAACTGCTAGTACTACTGCTAAATCTACTGCTGCAGCTACAAGTTATAGAACCATAGATATCAGAACTTTATGTGTGCATTTATTGTGACGTGCAGATACTACGTAACTAATTTTTTTTCGTCACTACCCACAAGACCAAACTGGCTACTACATCTAAATTATGCTGAACGAGGTGGAGCAGTGGATAGCACAATGGAATCGTATTCAGAAAGACAGTGGTTCAAACCCGTGTCCAGACATCCCATTTCAGATGTTCCGTTATTTCTCTAAATCACTTCAGCGAAATGCCGGGATGGTTCCTATCAAAGTGCAAGGCCTTACTTCCTTTACCATCCTTCGCTAATCTGAGCTTTTGATCCATCTCTAATGACCTCCTACGTCCAAACCATTATTTTGTACATTTGAGAGAGATGCAACCTCGTGACAAGAAAGTGATGCTGTAGCAGTTTCCACCAATAGTGCTGCAGGAGGGAAATGACATGGAGGCTTATGGGTGAATCAGACTGAACAGTGGAACAGCTATGGCCACCACAAGCGACATGGAATCAGGAGGATGTGCTACACCCACATCCTCCACACCAACAAAATCTAAGGAGACTGAAGATCGCTATTTTCGTGCAGCGCAACTACTTGCGCAGATACCTTGAAACAAAATGAGAATGGTAATGTGGGCAGTTTCATAAAATATCTGCCATCAGTTTGTGAAATCAATTAGAAGGCATTGAGCAAGACCACTGTAGCACATCAGTAAACTGTGTGTGTTATGTGTATGCACACTATTTAAACAAAATTTGATCGCTGTCTTGGAAATAAACTAAACCCTTATTACTTCCTGAGAGAACTGAATGTGAGTGTTTTCACATGACTCTCGGCTGTGTTCAAAATGACTGCTGTCAGCTATTGTAATTATGTTGCTCTGCACTACTACCCCCCCCCCCCCCCTCCCCCTAACCTTTGACCTTGACGTTAATGGGAAGGCTTGCGTGATACAGATACAGATAACCATACTGTAGGTGCACCCAGAACAGAGGGGTATATGTTAAGAGGTCAGACGAACGTGTAGTTCCTGAAGATGAGCAGTAGCCTTATCAGTAGTTGCAATGGGCAAGAGTCTGGGCAATTGATTCAACTGGCCTTGTAACATCACGCAAAATGGTCTTTCTGTGCTTGTACTGCAAACAGCTGAAAGCAAGGGGAAACTACAGCCATAAGTTTTCCTGGGGGCATACAGCTTTCCTGTATGGTTAAATAATGATGATACGGTAGAAGTGGCGCCACAACGTGGGGCTCGATCGAGGAGGATTGCTCCATCGAGTCGAGTGTCATCCGGATTCATGAACCCTAGAGTTGGAAAATATTGTAGCAGCCAGTGAGTCTGTCCAATGAAAGAGGTATTCTTCAATAATCGCTAAAAGTGAGCGATACTACCAGGTATGATTAAAATAACTGTATAATTATAAAAAAAAGGAAGTTGAGACTTGTGATTTCGATAGATAAATATATATAAATACATAGTGAAAATAAGTGTATGTCTTGGTAGTGAATAATCATGTCAAAACGAACGAAAAGAATACATGATAATGTGCAGTTGAGTAGAGTAATGAGTAGAGAGAGAGAGGAAAGTGAAGAGGATAGGGATGATGCATCCCATGAGCTCAATGTGGGACAGGAGAAATGTATAGATAATAATATAGTTATTGATTTAGAGCCGTTAGGAGATTCAAATACAATGATAAGTAAGGGAAGCAGCGTGGGAGAACATACAGATCTTGAGGTTTCGGAAGTAGATCAGCAAGTTGAACCTCAAAATGGAAATATTAATCAAAAAATATTTGATATGCTGGTATCAATAAATACTCAAATGGGTGTAATGAATGGAAGATTTGGTTCACTAGAAAAAGATAATAAGCAATTAAAAGAGGACAATCAAAAGTTAAATGAAAAATTTGAGGCCAAATTTGGTTCATTATAAGTTAAAATGGATTCTTTGGAAAGCAAACTGAACACCTTTGATTATAAATTGGAAAATACTAAGAAAGAATTAAAGACGGACTGGGAGACTCAATTAAATGCGAAATTTGGAGAACTAGATGTAGAGTTTTCTAACACCTTAAAAAGGCAATATAATAATTTAATGGGAAAACTTCATGACGTAGAAAAGAAATATGAGGTAGTTTCGAAGAGTTATGATGGCCTGTCCAATAGGATGGTTAAGTGTGAAAGCAGCTGTTTCAATGCTAGCGCACAGATAGAAGAGCTTTCGAAACAAATAGTCGAGTTTGAGTCCGATGCTCGTAAGGGGATTGACAAGTATTTAGAAGATCAAACTAAAAGACTTGACGAAGATCTATCTGAATGGATAGAAATAAAAGGAAATGAAATTGTAGACAAGGTTAAGACTACTATTGGATCCCAGCCAAATGAAAATATCAATGAGCACCTAAGTAGAAATGAGGAATTAAATAAGCTGTTCACTAGCGAATTTCAGAAAATAAAAGACAAAATAGTTGATGAGTTACCTAAATGGCAAAAGGAAACCAATCATAAATTGGCGGAGTTAGAACGAAAGTTATCACAAAATTTGTTGACAGAGGACGAACGTTCGGAGAGTAGGTCGAAAAACAACCGAACATGTGATAATACGAAGTACAATTGTGGTGAAAATTTGCATTGGGAAGTTGATGATTCGGTTGGTAAAGATGATGATTCTTTTGGTCAGCGAGGATATTTGTCTTCTTTAAAGGTGGAGAACAGCATTTTTAAAAGTAGACAATTCCCAACATTCTCCACTGAAAAGAACAACCTCCATCCGAAAATCTTTATCAATAATTTCGAAAGAATATTTCCGCGTAGCTGGTCAGAACACGACCGACTTCAATTTATAGTATCCAAAATTACCGGAGAAGCCGCATTATGGGCCGCCGAAGTAAGTGAAAGTTGCCATACTTGCGCTGAGTTTGAACAACTTTTTTTGGCTAAATACTGGTCGTCGAGTAAACAAGAGAAATTAAGAAAAGAGGTTTACCAACCTGAGTATTTTAACAGTAAAAGGAGTACTTTAAGGCAATATTTTGAAAAGTACATAAATAAGACACGTTATTGGAGTGATCCAATTTCTCACAAGGAAGTGATCAGAATTTTGAAGGGAAGGTTGCCCATAAATATACGTGAAAAGTTAATAAATGTTCCTGACCACGATGTAGAACAATTCTTGTCGGTGATTGACTCTATAGATATGATTATGGAAGACGCAAGACAAATGAGTAGTAATCAAATGTCGACTCGCACTCATAGTAATAAGAATAATTATAATAATAATTTAACGTATGATAATAATAATACCGAAAACCAGGTCAAACCCGCATCACAGGAGTGTGGACAATCTTCATCCCATGGTTGCAATAAAAACAATGATTATAATATATATAGAAGAGATACTTACTGTGCTAGAGGTAAACCTCGATATGGTGACGCGAATGTGCATAGTAGTGATATTAATAAGAGTAACAGGTACCCAAGTGATGAACCCAATAGCATTCGACCTTGGGAAGATAATTCGAAGCATAATGTTCATCGGCAGGATGGAACAAATGCCTCAAGTCCTCGTCCAGCACAAGGAGTTATACCAGTGGGCGAAGGAGCCTCCAATGTGCGACGGGGTGAATACCATAATTCGGATCATACTGTACGGATTGTGGAAGTTCATGAACCCCCACCGATGACTCAACGAGATAGATTAAACTAATACCAGTCACCAAATGCCTTCCTAGGATGACTGGAAAGGAGAAGGAAGGCAGGCATCAATTTGAAGTGAGAGTATTAAGGTACAATAATGATCAGGATATAAGGAATGAGTTAATTGAAGAAAAACCTGAAGTTTCTAATAAATGCGGACAAATTTTACAGGCAATAATTCCAACAAGTATAAATAATGTTGATGTTGAAATATTAATTGATACTGGAGCAACTATTAGTGTCATGACGTTGGACTGTTTAAAACAGATAAGCCGAGGGGTAAAAATGCCCACTTTTCCTATCACAGGATGTACCGTGTCTGGCGCGTTCAGCGCAAAAATGCAAAAAGTTGTGAAACAGGTACGTGTTGACGTTACAATACAGGGGGCTCAAATAGAAAGTACATTCCTGATTGTTCCTAAAATGACAGTACCATGTATCTGGGGTTTGGATTTTTTATGTGAGACCGGTGCAATCATTAATTTAGAGAAAGGTGAATGTATATTTAATTCCAATGGTAATGTTTTGACAACCACCCTGAGAAAGGGCCGAGTAATTCCAAATCAATTGTGTATGAATCTAATGGTAAAATATGTCAGTATTGATGATGAAATTGTGTATGATATATGCCTTATTGAATGTTCTGAAGAAATGATGGATAAAATGTCATTGCAGGAAAAGGTGTTAGAATCAGAATATTTATCTGTTATCCAAAGAGATGAACTGTACTACTTGTTGGAAGCATATCAGTCAATTTTTAGTAAACGTCCGGGTATAATAAAAGACTTTGAATACCATATAAAGACGTATGCACATAAACCCTTTTATCGTACTTCCTATTCTATCCCATGGACAAAGAAAGAAGTAGTCAGAAAGGAAATCAATAAAATGTTAGAATGGGGTATTATTGAGCCCTCAGATTCTGAATATTGTAACCCTCTTGTGGCGGTAATTAAACCCAATGGTGACATCAGATTGGTGTTGGATGCCAGAGAGATCAATAAGGTCATTATACCTGTACAAACGCGACCGGAGAACCTAGAAGAGTTAGTACAAAAGTTTTATGGTGCCCGCTTCTTAACTTCTTTGGATATGCGTAGTTCATATTGGCAAACTAGAATATCGAAAGAATCTAGAAAATATACTGCATTCGTTTTTCTGGGCCGAAGTTACCAGTTTACTGTCATGCCATTTGGGTTGAAAATAAGCGGTGGTGTTTTCATATCGGCATTAGATACCGTACTGGGCAGAGACCTTTTGAATGAAGTTACTTTATATGTGGATGATTTGCTAATTGCTTCTGAAACTTGGGAGGAACATTTGGACTTATTAAGAAGAGTTTTTGCGAAATTTTTGGAATACGGAGTTACTGTAAATTTGACAAAATCCAAGTTTGCTCATAACCAATTGAAATTTCTTGGACATATAACCACTCCTGAAGGGATAAAACCAAATCCTAAAAAGATGGATGCGATTAACAGATGTGCTTATCCAAAGAATAGAACGGAATTAAAGTCATTTATCGGCTTAGTTTCATTTTTTCGACGATTTTTACCCAATCAGTTAGGAAGCCAAGACTGTTTGTTACGGCTGTTAAGAAAAAATGTCATGTGGGAGTGGAATTCCGAATGCACGCAAGCTTTTGATAACATCCGCAATGCTTTGACTAATGCTCCACTGTTACATCATCCGAGACTTGATCAAGATTTTTATATTGCTGCGGATGCTTCTGAAACAGGATTGGGTGCCACTCTTTTGCAGATGGATAATCCAGAAGATATCAGTACCATCAAAATAATTGGGTTTGCCAGCAGAACACTCTCTAGCTGTGAACGTGCATATTGTACTACTGAATTGGAAGTACTGGCCGTGGTCTGGTCACTTAGAAAGTTTCGCTATTTTGTATATGGAAAGAAGATCATTGTATTCTGCGACCACAAAGCTTTATCTTTTAGTTTAACAGGAAGGATGTTCCATTCACGTTTAACCCGGTGGGCCTTGCTACTGCAAGAATATGATATTACGCTCAAATACATCAGAGGGAAAGACAACACCATAGCCGATGCTCTTTCAAGACTACCGAAAAGAAAGAATGACGACGAGTGTGAAGAACGGACTATTGACTTTAAAGTCATGAATTTATCAAGGCAATATTGTGAGAGGCAGATTTCACAGCTATCTCGAAGTCTTCCACAACTGCAAGAAGATGATAAGTTGTGGAAAGCCATTAGGCATGCTGTTGAAAGCAAAACGCTAAGTCACTCTCAAGAACAGTATAAATTAAAATCCGGAATATTGTATCGGAGGAAGGATGAAGAAGATGTTTGGAAAGTTTGTGTTCCAAATAAATATTTAGAATCACTAGTATGGTACACTCACTTGAATTGGGGTCATTTTGGTGCCGCTAAATGTACAGCCAAAATAGCACAATACTGCTATCATCCAAATTTGGGACGTATAGCTACAAATATTCTTAAGAAGTGCAAAATATGTCAGAAGGCGAAACCCATAAACTATTGTCGGAAGATAGAATTACATCCTATCATCCCACAACAACCTTTAATGTTGGTGTCATGTGATGTCTGTGGGCCATGTCCCGTGACACGTGGACGGTTCAATGATCTCTTTTCAAAATATGTGAAATTATATCCTTTGAAAAACCTCCACGTTCGACCCATGTTACGCAAATTTATCAACAACTATATAACTGAGCTTGGCAAACCTATAGTGATCTTGACAGACAATGCTGCTTATTATACAAGCAAAATATGGAGAGACACTATGAAAGAACAAGGAATCCA
The DNA here is from genome assembly GCF_021461395.2 of Schistocerca americana. NCBI lineage: Eukaryota > Metazoa > Arthropoda > Insecta > Orthoptera > Acrididae > Schistocerca > Schistocerca americana. The sequence continues at coordinate 205,058,519 of NC_060129.1, read as the reverse complement.
GCACATTTACATCTCAAGATTTTACCCTTGTGGAAATCCGGTTGAAAGAATCTTCCGAGAGTTGAACAGATTTTTACGGACGTACATACCCAAACAACATTATAAATGGATCGATTGGATTTATGAATTTGAGAAAGTGTATAATGACTTACCACACTTATCGACAGGTTATTCACCTAACCAAATAGTATTTGGTGAAAGTATTGTGCCAGAATGGATGAAGAAATTACCTGTGATAGAACAAAAGATTACAAAGAAAGAAGATATTTTGAAGAAGGTCTACGAAAACCTGAAGCATCAAGCACAATTGAGAAAAACCCGTTTTGATAAAAATGTGAAGAAAGTAGTCACATATGATGTAGGGGAAGAAATTTTATTGAGAAATCACCCAAAAGCATCAACCAGGAAAAGACTGAATAAGAAATGGCAATATTTATATACAGATCCATACAAAATAATGAAAATACCTCATGAAGGGAGCTACCTCCTGGCAGATTGTGATACTGATGCAATTAAAGGCTTGTTCCCTCACATAGACCTGAAGAAGTATTATCAATAATTAGCGAAATATAAATTCAAGAAACACTGAATGATACCAGGACTACACTCAGAGTGGACTAAATAAAAGCACCAGTGGATAAATACGTACTTATACTAACTTACAAAGAAAATTAAAGAATGTACCGACGATTTCCATGAGATATCTTCTTGGTATCAACAACAATGACAACGCTGAAATACGATTTATCCTCTCACCGAACAGCGAGGATGGATGATTTAAAAGTGGAATTAAGAGGAAAAGAAAAGGACCAAATCCTCTCTGGTTAAACATGACCGAGGACGCCAATCGTCGAACCCGGCTCTGATCCCTGCCTTGCACAGTCGGTTGAAGAACTGAGGGCTTCATCCAAGAAAAAAAAATGTGGTGTGAATATGAAGTGATTAGTGCGAAGTGTTTCTAAGACAACCTATAAACAAATGTGGAATTTAGTTAAGGGCATTTTGTCTAGGCCCATTAACTCAACTTAAATATTGTAGAATGTATGTACTGACTTGTTGAGTGAATCTGAGAGTGAGTGTATTCGCCGAAACAAATACCCTCTCCTGTCACAGTACACAAAAAAAAAAAAAATAAGCCTGTTCTGTCTGGAACCCTCTTCAAGACATCACAGTCTGGGGGGCCGTGTAACATTATGAGTCAAGACAGCTGTAATGGAACTTGAATAGCGTAAAGTTATCGTTAAAAACGCACGCCGCGCGATTTGTTACGATTTGGTCGGTCATAATAGTAGTAACACGCTTTTGAATACAATTAAAATATAACGGCGATACCTGTTTAGCGTTATTGGAAATAATATGTAATAAATTAATGAGTAAGGTAGCCGATCCTATAAGAAGAGGTAAAATTGGGCATATTAAGGTGTTTTGCTTTATATCGACTAAGCCGATGATACGGCGTCTTTTTTTTCCGTTTACTCTTAGAAGAAGAAAAAAAAGAAAACAAGTAACGAAGTGCTAATTGTGCGTTGTGAAAAATATAGGGGCGAATTTTAAATAGCTACAGTGTATAATCAGACTAAAAAATGGACATTCAGTTACGTAAAATAGCGGACAGTGAAGTGTGGTCATTAAATTGAGTACACCTACAGGGCGGTAAATTCCGGGATAAGTATATTCGCATCTCACGAGGGACGCGATATTGAGACCGGTTTTTTTTTATATCACGGAGAACGGGCTTCAATTTATAAAAAACGAGAAAAACTGTGTCATTATCATTGAATGTTGGTGTCAAGCAACCAAAACTGTTCATCAAAGGGTTTCGGTGAATGAGTGGTGAATGCGAAATGAAACTGTGAACGAAGTTACGTTAAGTAAAACAGAAGAAACAAGACAGTTTGGTCATATCTGTTATTATTCCATAAACTGTAACATTTGTTATCGTTGTAAGAAGCCTTTATAGATGATCTGTATGACAATCTCGTTACGAGTTAAGTTTTGGGGACCCGGATTAGGGGGTAGCTCGTAGATCTTAACTACTGCAGCTATTCTGGAATCAGGTGCTACCGTGACCGTTGTGTGTTGTCTATGGCTTAAGGTCATCATATCTCACGCTCTAAGATCGACGCGCCTTTCCTCTTGGTATAACGGTGCCTCACGGCGACAAAGACAACGCCGACGACGAAGGAAGATACGGTAGATAATTACAATTTGTACAAAAACCAGATGGCAGTTATAGGAGTCGAGGGGCATGAAAGGGCAGCAGTGATTGAGAAGGGAGTGAGACAGGGCTGTAGCTTTGTGGCACAACTTGGCTAGAAGAAGAGGCAAGTCGGTAGGAACATTCTGAGGGATCGACAATCACCTACTTAGTACTGGAGGGAAGCGAGGAGGGTAAAAATTGTAGATTGAGACCAAGAGATGAATTCAGGAGGATGTCGGTCGCAGCAGTTACTCTGAGATGAAAAGGTTTGCACAGGATGGAGTAGCACGGAGAGTTGCATCGAACCAGTCTTTGGACTGAAGATCACAACAACACCACCTCTGTACTACCAAATCACAACATATGTGGCCCGCCTGAAGACTGTGTGACATGGCGCACATTTATGGGTACAACTATCAGGTTATACTCTCTTGTATTAGTGCACGGTGAAGTGCTGTATGCCACACGTGTCCAGAAACGCTGCATTATTTGTAGATCTGAGTAACTCTACGGGAACCAGATTTTAGGAATGCACAAGTGAAATAAAACACAGTTGTGTGCTTTGTGTGTACATGCACCACTGCTCTGGCTTTCAGTGCAGATTTTGAAAGGCAGTTCAGTTAATTTGTTAGTTGCCGCTTGACTCTTAGAGGGATGTGTAGCTGGTTCACATTTCACAGCCACGTTCTTATTACAGCTCCACAGAAGAAGGTCTGAATTGATTGGTGATTACTGTAGAGCTCAAAACGAATTTCCTACATTTAGTAAAGTGTATTATACATGAGCAACATCATTACACAGTGTTACTGCATAAAATTCAGTTGTCATCTCTGTAGCCACCAACAACGAACTGTTGTTACTGTTAATTGGAATCCCATCAGGACCTGGCGATTTATTTATTTTCAACCCACTCATTCAGCTGCTTGACAACCCCAGGGATGTCTATCACTACGTCCTCCATACGGGAATCTGTACGAGACTCAAACGGCATATGTTTGTACGATCCTCCTGCGTGAATGATTTCTCAAATGCTAAATTTAAAATTTCAGCTTTCATTTTGCTGTCTTCCGTTGCCAGGCCAGACTGATCAGTGAGTGACTGGACGGAAGCCTTCGACCCGCTTACCGATTTTACGTAAGACCAGAATTTCCTTGGGTTTTCAGCAAGATCTTTTGCTAAGGTACGACGGTGGTAGTGGTTGTATGCTTTGCGCATTGCTCTTTTTACAGCAACACGAATCTCCACTAACTTTCGCCTGTCATCATTCTCCCGATCTTTCTTGTACCGCGAGTGCAACTGTCTTTGCTTCCTGAGCATTCTCCCAATTGCACTGTTAAACCAAGGTGGGTCTTTTCCGCCCGTAACCCACTTTTTCCGCACATATTTGTCCAATGTGTGATGTACAATGTGTTTAAAATTTGCCCATAATTCTTCCACGTCCATCGTACCGGAAGTAAATGAAGTCGATTCATTTACTAAGTGGGATGCTAACAACTGCTTATCCGCACTTTCTAGTAAGAACACTCTCCTACCCTTCATGACCGACTTTTTAACTTTCGTAACCATAGTCGTAATGACAACATCACGATCACTAATCCCTGTCTCAACAATGACATCATCGACGTCTGTTCTGTTCGTGGCTGCCAGATCTAAAATATTTCCATTACGCACTGGCTGTCGATTTAGCTGCTCAAGACAGTTTTCGGATAATGTGTTCCAAAGTAATTCACACCACAGCTTGTCTGTACCACCTGTAATGAATCTATAGACATCCCAGTCTATACTAGATAGGTTGAAGTCACCTCCGACTAATATAGCACGATCCACGTACTTCTGCGATACAGAGTGTAGACTCTCTCTGAATGATTCTAGAACTGTCACGGTGGAACCTCGTGGCCGGTAATAACACCCAACAATTAACTTTATTTCCCCTTGCTCTGTTAAACGTGTGCAAATAACTTCACAATCACACTCTACTTTGACCTCAGTAGACACAATATTTTTGTCAACTGCAATGAAGACACCACCTCCTACGGTGTCTAATCTGTCTTTCCGATACACATTCCGACCCTCACTAAATATTTCAGAACTTCCTATCTCAGGGTTCAGCCAGCTCTCAGTCCCGAGAAAAATTTGCGCACCACACGCTTCCTGGAGGGCAGTAAATTTGAGAACTTTATTCCGAACACTCTGAAAATTTACTGCTAATATCTTGATAGCTGGAGTGTATTTAAAGTGAGCGCGTCCCGATTTCCCTGCCCGCACGTCGACTGGTGAGTGTTCATCAGGACACCTCGCACTGCTGCCTAGCCTAAAAAACCCCCCTGTGCACGCCACAAGTACTCTGCTACCCGAGTAGCCGCTTCCTTTGTGTAGAGCACCCCTGACCTACCTAGGGGCGTCCTACAATTCCCCAACCAATAGGGCAAGTGGGAACACGTAGGAGGGTTTTCGCAGTTGGGAGTTAAATGATCATTGTAGATGATGAATCTGTAGTAATGACAGTCTCTGACTAGGTATCAGGAAGGCTCTACTTTGTGTTCTGGTAACAGATGAGCACCGCATTCTGAAGGTGGCGATCTACGGTTGAGGGGTCTTCAGAAAAGATGCGAATGAGGAATATAGGGCCAGAATTGTGGCGAATTCAGTGGGCTCTTTGGATCTGCGTGTCAGGATTTCGACTCTGCTTCCACACAACTGCCCCCACTGGGATCCCGGGGTCCACCACCGTCAATCGCAAAAATGAAAGTGAAGTGAGCAGGAGGTGGGGCGTCGAAGCCATCTGCGTCACAGTGGACTGTTTTTGAGGAAGGATGCATGTGGACCAATGGTGATGGCAGGTAGACGGGGGGGGGGGGGGGGGGGGAGACAGAGACTGTGACAGAGACTGTGACAGAGACTGACAGAGACGGGGAGAGACTGACAGAGACTGACAGAGACGGGGAGAGACTGACAGAGACGGAGAGAGACTGACAGAGACGGAGAGAGACTGACAGAGACGGAGAGAGACTGCCAGAGACGGAGAGAGACTGCCAGAGACGGAGAGATATATAGAGAGATATTGGAAATGTGCATTGCAAATCTAATGGTGCAGGCTGCTGTTAAGACCAGAGATGACAAACGCTTTGGTATATGTTGTCAATTAGGATGGACTCTGTCTGTTTTCTTTGACATTTGTACATCAGCAGTTGTTCAAGGATGTACAATTTTCTGCCCAATCACGTTACATGAGACAAAATACATGTTTATGCCTTTACGTATCACGACATTGGCAATCTGATATGAAATACTACCCACAAATGGTACGGTATAGGTGGTCTTATTTTATATTTGTTTTGTGTGCTGTGATTCTTTTGCAACTATTTGTGTTTTTCAGGGATTCTGCTACACTGGTGTTTATTTCAATCTCTTGTTTACATTTATCTTCAGAGTGTTGTAGTTGGGTTGCTGTTCCTCTTGACAACATACCAGAATGCTGCCATTTTGGGGCTGTGGGATGACAAGAGGAGTTGTGGATGGCGGAATGTTGTTGTAGGCTTCCAATAAATTCCAATTTTATGTCTACTACTTGTTATTGTAATGGTCAGATCTAGTAAGTTTACAATGGTGCCTACTTTGTCCTCAACTGTGAACTTAATACCTTTATGTCGGGTGCTGAACAATTAGATAACTCATTGCTAGTTAATTGTGATGTATATGGCACAGAAAGGAGACCATGACCACTGGAGGTACTACACTTTAGTTATTTTATTTACATATTTGGATTTATGTTCCAGTCTTAGTGACCTCCACACAGCCGTTTTCTAAACAGTGGTTTGTTTATTTACACACAGTGCTCAGGTTACCCTGAAATCTTGACAATGTACACCTCTATTAATACAAATAAATCAACCTGATGCCTGAAATACACTCCTGGAAATTGAAATAAGAACACCGTGAATTCATTGTCCCAGGAAGGGGAAACTTTATTGACACATTCCTGGGGTCAGATACATCACATGATCACACTGACAGAACCACAGGCACATAGACACAGGCAACAGAGCATGCACAATGTCGGCACTAGTACAGTGTATATCCACCTTTCGCAGCAATGCAGGCTGCTATTCTCCCATGGAGACGCTCGTAGAGATGCTGGATGTAGTCCTGTGGAACGGCTTGCCATGCCATTTCCACCTGGCGCCTCAGTTGGACCAGCGTTCGTGCTGGACGTGCAGACCGCGTGAGACGACGCTTCATCCAGTCCCAAACATGCTCAATGGGGGACACATCCGGAGATCTTGCTGGCCAGGGTAGTTGACTTACACCTTCTAGAGCACGTTGGGTGGCACGGGATACATGCGGACGTGCATTGTCCTGTTGGAACAGCAAGTTCCCTTGCCGGTCTAGGAATGGTAGAACGATGGGTTCGATGACGGTTTGGATGTACCGTGGACTATTCAGTGTCCCCTCGACGATCACCAGTGGTGTACGGCCAGTGTAGGAGATCGCTCCCCACACCATGATGCCGGGTGTTGGCCCTGTGTGCCTCGGTCGTATGCAGTCCTGATTGTGGCGCTCACCTGCACGGCGCCAAACACGCATACGACCATCATTGGCACCAAGGCAGAAGCGACTCTCATCGCTGAAGACGACACGTCTCCATTCGTCCCTCCATTCACGCCTGTCGCGACACCACTGGAGGCGGGCTGCACGATGTTGGGGCGTGAGCGGAAGACGGCCTAATGGTGTGCGGGACCGTAGCCCAGCTTCATGGAGACCGTTGCGAATGGTCCTCGCCGATACCCCAGGAGCAACAGTGTCCCTAATTTGCTGGGAAGTGGCGGTGCGGTCCCCTACGGCACTGCGTAGGATCCTACGGTCTTGGCGTGCATCCGTGCGTCGCTGCGGTCCGGTCCCAGGTCGACGGGCACGTGCACCTTCCGCCGACCACTGGCGACAACATCGATGTACTGTGGAGACCTCACGCCCCACGTGTTGAGCAATTCGGCGGTACGTCCACCCGGCCTCCCGCATGCCCACTATACGCCCTCGCTCAAAGTCCGTCAACTGCACATACGGTTCATGTCCACGCTGTCGCGGCATGCTACCAGTGTTAAAGACTGCGATGGAGCTCCGTATGCCACGGCAAACTGGCTGACACTGACGGCGGCGGTGCACAAATGCTGCGCAGCTAGCGCCATTCGACGGCCAACACCGCAGTTCCTGGTGTGTCCGCTGTGCCGTGCGTGTGATCATTGCTTGTACAGCCCTCTCGCAGTGTCCGCAGCAAGTATGGTGGGTCTGACACACCGGTGTCAATGTGTTCTTTTTTCCATTTCCAGGAGTGTATTTGTCTGGACTGTAGCCTTGTATGGAACTGAATCGTGAGCAATAAACAGCATAGACAAGAGGAGAATAGAAGCTGTTTAAATGTCGTGCTGCAGAAGAATGCTAAAGATTAGGTGGGTAGACTGAACCACTAATTAAGAGGAAATGTTTTTGAACAACGTCCCACACATACACTCTATCGTTTTATTTTACCAATTTCACGTTTGTGACTAGTTTTGCCAACTGCGACCAGTGGCGATGCATCATTCCAGATGGATAATGTGGCGGATCCCAAAATTAATCACAAAGACTGGAACATCAAGTAACAAAATAAAAACAATGTATTATGGCCGTGGAACTTCTACGCTATCATAAACAGTTTATCACTTGCTGACCCACGAAGTTCTCCAATGACAGTAATGGAGAAGATCATGATACATAATGATAATGGAGAAGATCATGATAGACAAACAGGTACATAATCTGGGAGGATAGAAATTTATGGCACCCCCTGCCTATAAGTGCAGTCACGTTAACATGAAACATTGAGAGGTAAAAAGTAACGGTGAATTGGGATGTGTTGGCAGTAAAAATTTTAGAGAGAGACAAAGCCTCGAATACTGTAGGTGAGTTCAAATGGACGTAGGTTGCAGTAGTTATTCGGAGATTAAGAAGCTCGCACATGACGGACTAGATTGGAGATGTGATGAAATCGGTCTAAGGAGTGACGACCACAATATTTAAGCAGCAGTAATGCAGGTACGAAAAGCAGTCAGGCTGATCGAAGGCAAGAAAACCCACATGCTGGCTGACCCTCATAGAATTCCAAACAGGTGTTTGTTCTTCCCTCGTTTGTCTCTTATTTTCCATTTCTCATCATCAGTAAAGAGTCCAACTGCAGCCTTTGGTCCACCAAACTTGTGTACATCTATTCTGCCTGAAAATTTCAACAACTGTTACAGTCCATCAAATAACAAAACTTATACAGATGCACAAAGCCACAGAGAAAGGAACACAAAGTCTAGAATGAGTTTTGGACTCGTCTCACTTAAATAGTACTGTCAAGTTAGAGCAGAGTACGGAAGATGGTCTGGAGAAAATACAAGCAGTAACAGTGCACTCTAGTGTGGAAGTATTGCAGCACCACGACCGGCCGCGAGTTAACACCGCTGTCAGCCGTGTAATGGGGGTGCCGAGTGAACTGCCGTCTGTTGGAACAATGTCTCACACGTGTGCTGTTACTGTCGCTCCAACTTGCAGATGTGGATATGCTGACTGTCGCCTGCATCTGAATAGGGTGGCTAGGGAGAGATACTAGATGAGCATCTGGCAGGATGCGTGAGGCGACAACTTTTGGCTAGAATCAGGTTACAGACAGACAGCTTTGATAGGAATTAGAACTGCGTAGAACCATCAAATATGGAATAGTTACCAGAAAATATAAATTAGTTTGTTAAAACATTAGGATGCTGAATGAATAGGTAGATGAGCTTTTCTTATGTCAGGAAGGTGTATGAATTTCGGATGTGTCTTTTTTGCCTCTCTCAGCACCATGTACTCTCAGTGATGGAGAAATTAAATATAAGGGATTACAGGCTAGCATCATGTGTGTGTACAGTTTACTTGGAAAAGGGATGGATGTTAACACAAAAGCAAAAATATACACTTCTAATTATAACACTCTTCAGGGGTCTAGGAGACTATCAGTGATTTAGGAGAAATCTAGACGAATTGTTGAGCTTTCTGCCAAACAAGTTGAATCAGTCATTAGTTTTGAGGATTTTAATGCACTTTTCTTAGAAGATTACGACAGGTAAAAAGTGCTAGAACCATTATTTGGGTGTTTGAATCTGATTCTGGTAGTTAATTTAGCAACTTGTGCGCAGGGAGACAAGAGGACCCCGAATCAAAATATTTATTGTCACAGCTCAGGCTGAACAAGTGATGTGCAAGAAATTGTTAATGGAAATGGGAAATTTATTTGAAGCCTATGACAGTATAAGTTCTTATTCAGCAAAACCACTGGATTTTAATGAGTGTCTAAAATATTTGCAGATATATACATATTCTGACAAATTAATAATGCAGACATCTTTAGCGTATTTCTGCAGACTAGTATATTATGGAATAATTGCTTGCTTAAGTTAATAGCAAAGAGGGGAACTATTTATGCATCAATTATCTACTGGATGTACACCACGTTTCTCATTTTTTGAAGTATTGCAAGCGTTTCTATAGCTATCAAAGTTTCACAATTACTATTTTTCATGGCTATGTGTATGGGACTGGATGAAATTATTTTATACTTCTTGCCCCCTTTAAATAAAAATAAGTCTTTATTGTACTGTATTTTTTAAAGTGTTACTGAATACAATGTGGCAGATACTGAAGATATAAAACAAATTTTTCCCTGCTACCTGTCTCCTACGGGCATGTTTCAAAGAGGCAAAGGTCCGGCACGCAGTTTTAATCTGCCAGGAAGATTCATATCAGCGCACACTCCGCTGCAGAGTGAAAATCTCATTCTTGTAACATTCCCCAGGCTGTGGCTATGCCATGTCTCCGCAATATCATTTCTTTCAGGAGTGCTAGTTCTGCAAGGTTCGCAGGAGAGCTTCTGTTAACTTTGGAAGGTAGGAGACGAGGTACTGGCAGAAGTAAAGCTGTGAGGATGGAGCGTGAGTCGTGCTTGGGTGGCTCGGTTGGTAGAGCACTTGCCCACGAGAGGCAAAGTTCCCGAGTTCGAGTCTCGGTCCGGCACGCAGTTTTAATCTGCCAGGAAGTTTCATATCAGCGCACACTCCGCTGCAGAGTGAAAATCTCATTCTGGAAACATTCCCCAGGCTGTGGCTATGCCATGTATCCGCAATACCCTTTCTTTCAGGAGTGCTAGTTCTGCAAGGTTCGCAGGAGAGCTTCTGTTAACTTTGGAAGGTAGGAGACGAGGTACTGGCGGAATAAAAGCTGTGAGAACGGGGCGTGAGTTGTGCTTGGGAGGCTCGGTTGGTAGAGCACTTGCCCGCGAGAGGCAAATGTCCCGAGTTCGAGTCTCGGTCCGGCACGCAGTTTTAATCTGCCAGGAAGTTTCATATCAGCGCACACTCCGCTGCAGAGTGAAAATCTCATTCTGGAAACATTCCCCAGGCTGTGGCTATGCCATGTATCCGCAATACCCTTTCTTTCAGGAGTGCTAGTTCTGCAAGGTTCGCAGGAGAGCTTCTGTTAACTTTGGAAGGTAGGAGACGAGGTACTGGCGGAATAAAAGCTGTGAGAACGGGGCGTGAGTTGTGCTTGGGAGGCTCGGTTGGTAGAGCACTTGCCCGCGAGAGGCAAATGTCCCGAGTTCGAGTCTCGGTCCGGCACGCAGTTTTAATCTGCCAGGAAGTTTCATATCAGCGCACACTCCGCTGCAGAGTGAAAATCTCATCCTGGAAACATTCCCCAGGCTGTGGCTATGCCATGTATCCGCAATACCCTTTCTTTCAGGAGTGCTAGTTCTGCAAGGTTCGCAGGAGAGCTTCTGTTAACTTTGGAAGGTAGGAGACGAGGTACTGGCGGAATAAAAGCTGTGAGAACGGGGCGTGAGTTGTGCTTGGGAGGCTCGGTTGGTAGAGCACTTGCCCGCGAGAGGCAAATGTCCCGAGTTCGAGTCTCGGTCCGGCACGCAGTTTTAATCTGCCAGGAAGTTTCATATCAGCGCACACTCCGCTGCAGAGTGAAAATCTCATTCTGGAAACATTCCCCAGGCTGTGGCTATGCCATGTATCCGCAATACCCTTTCTTTCAGGAGTGCTAGTTCTGCAAGGTTCGCAGGAGAGCTTCTGTTAACTTTGGAAGGTAGGAGACGAGGTACTGGCGGAATAAAAGCTGTGAGAACGGGGCGTGAGTTGTGCTTGGGAGGCTCGGTTGGTAGAGCACTTGCCCGCGAGAGGCAAATGTCCCGAGTTCGAGTCTCGGTCCGGCACGCAGTTTTAATCTGCCAGGAAGTTTCATATCAGCGCACACTCCGCTGCAGAGTGAAAATCTCATTCTGGAAACATTCCCCAGGCTGTGGCTATGCCATGTATCCGCAATACCCTTTCTTTCAGGAGTGCTAGTTCTGCAAGGTTCGCAGGAGAGCTTCTGTTAACTTTGGAAGGTAGGAGACGAGGTACTGGCGGAATAAAAGCTGTGAGAACGGGGCGTGAGTTGTGCTTGGGAGGCTCGGTTGGTAGAGCACTTGCCCGCGAGAGGCAAATGTCCCGAGTTCGAGTCTCGGTCCGGCACGCAGTTTTAATCTGCCACGAAGTTTCATATCAGCGCACACTCCGCTGCAGAGTGAAAAATCTCATTCTGGAAACATTCCCCAGGCTGTAGCTATGCCATGTCTCTGCAATATCCTTTCTTTCAGGAGTGCTAGTTCTGCAAGGTTCGCAGGAGAGCTTCTGTTAACTTTGGAAGGTAGGAGACGAGGTACTGGCAGAAGTAAAGCTGTGAGGATGGAGCGTGAGTCGTGCTTGGGTGGCTCGGTTGGTAGAGCACTTGCCCGCGAGAGGCAAAGGTCCCGAGTTCGAGTCTCGGTCCGGCACGCAGTTTTAATCTGCCAGGAAGTTTCATATCAGCGCACACTCCGCTGCAGAGTGAAAATCTCATTCTGGAAACATTCCCCAGGCTGTGGCTATGCCATGTATCCGCAATACCCTTTCTTTCAGGAGTGCTAGTTCTGCAAGGTTCGCAGGAGAGCTTCTGTTAACTTTGGAAGGTAGGAGACGAGGTACTGGCGGAATAAAAGCTGTGAGAACGGGGCGTGAGTTGTGCTTGGGAGGCTCGGTTGGTAGAGCACTTGCCCGCGAGAGGCAAATGTCCCGAGTTCGAGTCTCGGTCCGGCACGCAGTTTTAATCTGCCAGGAAGTTTCATATCAGCGCACACTCCGCTGCAGAGTGAAAATCTCATTCTGGAAACATTCCCCAGGCTGTGGCTATGCCATGTATCCGCAATACCCTTTCTTTCAGGAGTGCTAGTTCTGCAAGGTTCGCAGGAGAGCTTCTGTTAACTTTGGAAGGTAGGAGACGAGGTACTGGCAGAAGTAAAGCTGTGAGGATGGGGCGTGAGTTGTGCTTGGGTGGCTCGATTGGTAGAGCACTTGCCCGCGAGAGGCAAATGTCCCGAGTTCGAGTCTCGGTCCGGCACGCAGTTTTAATCTGCCAGGAAGTTTCATATCAGCGCACACTCCGCTGCAGAGTGAAAATCTCATTCTGGAAACATTCCCCAGGCTGTAGCTATGCCATGTCTCTGCAATATCCTTTCTTTCAGGAGTGCTAGTTCTGCAAGGTTCGCAGGAGAGCTTCTGTAAAGTTTGGAAGGTAGGAGACGAGGTACTGGCAGAAGTAAAGCTGTGAGGATGGGGCGTGAGTCGTGCTTGGGTGGCTCGGTTGGTAGAGCACTTGCCCGCGAGAGGCAAAGGTCCCGAGTTCGAGTCTCGGTCCGGCACGCAGTTTTAATCTGCCACGAAGTTTCATATCAGCGCACACTCCGCTGCAGAGTGAAAAATCTCATTCTGGAAACATTCCCTAGGCTGTGGCTATGCCATGTATCCGCAATATCATTTCTTTCAGGTGTGCTAGTTCTGCAAGTTTCGCAGGAGAGCTTCTGTTATCTTTGGAAGGTAGGAGACGAGGTACTGGCAGAAGTAAAGCTGTGAGGATGGAGCGTGAGTCGTGCTTGGGTGGCTCGGTTGGTAGAGCACTTGCCCCCGAGAGGCAAAGGTCCCGAGTTCGAGTCTCGGTCCGGCACGCAGTTTTAATCTGCCACGAAGTTTCATATCAGCGCACACTCCGCTGCAGAGTGAAAAATCTCATTCTGGAAACATTCCCTAGGCTGTGGCTATGCCATGTATCCGCAATATCATTTCTTTCAGGTGTGCTAGTTCTGCAAGTTTCGCAGGAGAGCTTCTGTTATCTTTGGAAGGTAGGAGACGAGGTACTGGCAGAAGTAAAGCTGTGAGGATGGAGCGTGAGTCGTGCTTGGGTAGCTCAGTTGGTAGAGCACTTGCCCGCGAGAGGCAAAGGTCCCGAGTTCGAGTCTCGGTCCGGCACGCAGTTTTAATCTGCCACGAAGTTTTATATCAGCGCACACTCCGCTGCAGAGTGAAAAATCTCATTCTGGAAACATTCCCTAGGCTGTGGCTATGCCATGTATCCGCAATATCATTTCTTTCAGGTGTGCTAGTTCTGCAAGTTTCGCAGGAGAGCTTCTGTTATCTTTGGAAGGTAGGAGACGAGGTACTGGCAGAAGTAAAGCTGTGAGGATGGAGCGTGAGTCGTGCTTGGGTAGCTCAGTTGGTAGAGTACTTGCCCGCGAAAGGCAAAGGTCCCGAGTTCGAGTCTCGGTCCGGCACGCAGTTTTAATCTGCCACGAAGTTTCATATCAGCGCACACTCCGCTGCAGAGTGAAAAATCTCATTCTGGAAACATTCCCTAGGCTGTGGCTATGCCATGTATCCGCAATATCATTTCTTTCAGGTGTGCTAGTTCTGCAAGTTTCGCAGGAGAGCTTCTGTTATCTTTGGAAGGTAGGAGACGAGGTACTGGCAGAAGTAAAGCTGTGAGGATGGAGCGTGAGTCGTGCTTGGGTGGCTCGGTTGGTAGAGCACTTGCCCCCGAGAGGCAAAGGTCCCGAGTTCGAGTCTCGGTCCGGCACGCAGTTTTAATCTGCCACGAAGTTTCATATCAGCGCACACTCCGCTGCAGAGTGAAAAATCTCATTCTGGAAACATTCCCTAGGCTGTGGCTATGCCATGTATCCGCAATATCATTTCTTTCAGGTGTGCTAGTTCTGCAAGTTTCGCAGGAGAGCTTCTGTTATCTTTGGAAGGTAGGAGACGAGGTACTGGCAGAAGTAAAGCTGTGAGGATGGAGCGTGAGTCGTGCTTGGGTAGCTCAGTTGGTAGAGTACTTGCCCGCGAAAGGCAAAGGTCCCGAGTTCGAGTCTCGGTCCGGCACGCAGTTTTAATCTGCCACGAAGTTTCATATCAGCGCACACTCCGCTGCAGAGTGAAAAATCTCATTCTGGAAACATTCCCTAGGCTGTGGCTATGCCATGTATCCGCAATATCATTTCTTTCAGGTGTGCTAGTTCTGCAAGTTTCGCAGGAGAGCTTCTGTTATCTTTGGAAGGTAGGAGACGAGGTACTGGCAGAAGTAAAGCTGTGAGGATGGAGCGTGAGTCGTGCTTGGGTGGCTCGGTTGGTAGAGCACTTGCCCCCGAGAGGCAAAGGTCCCGAGTTCGAGTCTCGGTCCGGCACGCAGTTTTAATCTGCCACGAAGTTTCATATCAGCGCACACTCCGCTGCAGAGTGAAAAATCTCATTCTGGAAACATTCCCTAGGCTGTGGCTATGCCATGTATCCGCAATATCATTTCTTTCAGGTGTGCTAGTTCTGCAAGTTTCGCAGGAGAGCTTCTGTTATCTTTGGAAGGTAGGAGACGAGGTACTGGCAGAAGTAAAGCTGTGAGGATGGGGCGTGAGTTGTGCTTGGGTGGCTCGGTTGGTAGAGCACTTGCCCCCGAGAGGCAAAGTTCCCGAGTTCGAGTCTCGTTTCGGCACGCAGTTCTAATCTGACAGGAAGTTTCATATCAGCGGACACTCCGCTGCAGAGTGAAAATCTCATTCTGGAAACATTCCCCAGGCTGTGGCTATGCCATGTCTCCGCAATATCCTTTCTTTCAGGAGTGCTAGTTCTGCAAGGTTATCAGGAGAGCTTCTGTTAACTTTGGAAGGTAGGAGACGAGGTACTGGCAGAAGTAAAGCTGTGAGGATGGGGCGTGAGTCGTGCTTGGGTGGCTCGGTTGGTAGAGCACTTGCCCGCGAGAGGCAAAGGTCCCGAGTTCGAGTCTCGGTCCGGCACGCAGTTTTAATCTGCCACAAAGTTTCATATCAGCGCACACTCCGCTGCAGAGTGAAAAATCTCATTCTGGAAACATTCCCTAGGCTGTGGCTATGCCATGTATCCGCAATATCATTTCTTTCAGGTGTGCTAGTTCTGCAAGTTTCGCAGGAGAGCTTCTGTTATCTTTGGAAGGTAGGAGACGAGGTACTGGCAGAAGTAAAGCTGTGAGGATGGAGCGTGAGTCGTGCTTGGGTGGCTCGGTTGGTAGAGCACTTGCCCGCGAGAGGCAAAGGTCCCGAGTTCGAGTCTCGGTCCGGCACGCAGTTCTAATCTGCCAGGAAGTTTCATATCAGCGCACACTCCGCTGCAGAGTGAAAAATCTCATTCTGGAAACATTCCCTAGGCTGTGGCTATGCCATGTATCCGCAATATCATTTCTTTCAGGTGTGCTAGTTCTGCAAGTTTCGCAGGAGAGCTTCTGTTATCTTTGGAAGGTAGGAGACGAGGTACTGGCAGAAGTAAAGCTGTGAGGATGGAGCGTGAGTCGTGCTTGGGTGGCTCGGTTGGTAGAGCACTTGCCCGCGAGAGGCAAAGGTCCCGAGTTCGAGTCTCGGTCCGGCACGCAGTTTTAATCTGCCACGAAGTTTCATATCAGCGCACACTCCGCTGCAGAGTGAAAAATCTCATTCTGGAAACATTCCCTAGGCTGTGGCTATGCCATGTATCCGCAATATCATTTCTTTCAGGTGTGCTAGTTCTGCAAGTTTCGCAGGAGAGCTTCTGTTAACTTTGGAAGGTAGGAGACGAGGTACTGGCAGAAGTAAAGCTGTGAGGATGGGGCGTGAGTTGTGCTTGGGTGGCTCGGTTGGTAGAGCACTTGCCCCCGAGAGGCAAAGTTTCCGAGTTCGAGTCTCGTTTCGGCACGCAGTTCTAATCTGACAGGAAGTTTCATATCAGCGGACACTCCGCTGCAGAGTGAAAATCTCATTCTGGAAACATTCCCCAGGCTGTGGCTATGCCATGTCTCCGCAATATCCTTTCTTTCAGGAGTGCTAGTTCTGCAAGGTTCGCAGGAGAGCTTCTGTTAACTTTGGAAGGTAGGAGACGAGGTACTGGCAGAAGTAAAGCTGTGAGGATGGGGCGTGAGTCGTGCTTGGGTGGCTCGGTTGGTAGAGCACTTGCCCGCGAGAGGCAAAGGTCCCGAGTTCGAGTCTCGGTCCGGCACGCAGTTTTAATCTGCCACGAAGTTTCATATCAGCGCACACTCCGCTGCAGAGTGAAAAATCTCATTCTGGAAACATTCCCTAGGCTGTGGCTATGCCATGTATCCGCAATATCATTTCTTTCAGGTGTGCTAGTTCTGCAAGTTTCGCAGGAGAGCTTCTGTTATCTTTGGAAGGTAGGAGACGAGGTACTGGCAGAAGTAAAGCTGTGAGGATGGAGCGTGAGTCGTGCTTGGGTGGTTCGGTTGGTAGAGCACTTGCCCGCGAGAGGCAAAGGTCCCGAGTTCGAGTCTCGGTCCGGCACGCAGTTTTAATCTGCCACGAAGTTTCATATCAGCGCACACTCCGCTGCAGAGTGAAAAATCTCATTCTGGAAACATTCCCTAGGCTGTGGCTATGCCATGTATCCGCAATATCATTTCTTTCAGGTGTGCTAGTTCTGCAAGTTTCGCAGGAGAGCTTCTGTTAACTTTGGAAGGTAGGAGACGAGGTACTGGCAGAAGTAAAGCTGTGAGGATGGGGCGTGAGTTGTGCTTGGGTGGCTCGGTTGGTAGAGCACTTGCCCCCGAGAGGCAAAGTTCCCGAGTTCGAGTCTCGTTTCGGCACGCAGTTCTAATCTGACAGGAAGTTTCATATCAGCGGTCACTCCGCTGCAGAGTGAAAATCTCATTCTGGAAACATTCCCCAGGCTGTGGCTATGCCATGTCTCCGCAATATCCTTTCTTTCAGGAGTGCTAGTTGTGCAAGGTTCGCAGGAGAGCTTCTGTTAACTTTGGAAGGTAGGAGACGAGGTACTGGCAAAAGTGAAGCTGTGAGGATGGGGCGTGAGTCGTGCTTGGGTGGCACAGTTGGTAGAGCACTTGCCCACGAGAGGCAAAGGTCCCGAGTTCGAGTCTCGGTCCGGCACGCAGTTTTAATCTGCCACGAAGTTTCATATCAGCGCACACTCCGCTGCAGAGTGAAAATCTCATTCTGGAAACATTCCCTAGGCTGTGGCTATGCCATGTATCCGCAATATCATTTCTTTCAGGTGTGCTAGTTCTGCAAGTTTCGCAGGAGAGCTTCTGTTATCTTTGGAAGGTAGGAGACGAGGTACTGGCAGAAGTAAAGCTGTGAGGATGGAGCGTGAGTCGTGCTTGGGAGGCTCGGTTGGCAGAGCACTTGCCCGCGAGAGGCAAACGTCCCGAGTTCGAGTCTCGGTCCGGCACACAGTTTTAATCTGCCAGTAAGTTTCATATCAGCGCACACTCCGCTGCAGAGTGAAAATCTCATTCTGGAAACATTCCCCAGGCTGTAGCTATGCCATGTCTCCGCAATATCCTTTCTTTCAGGAGTGCTAGTTCTGCAAGGTTCGCAGGAGAGCTTCTGTTAACTTTGGAAGGTAGGAGACGATGGACTGGCAGAAGTAAAGCTGTAGCTATGCCATGTCTCCGCAATATCCTTTCTTTCAGGAGTGCAGCTCTACTGTATGATTAAATGATGATGGCGTCCTCTTGGGTAAAATATTCCGGAGGTAAAATAGTCCCCCACTCGGCTCTCCAGGCGCGGACTACTCAAGAGGACGTCGTTATCAGGAGAAAGAAAACTGGTGTACTACGGATCGGAGCATGGAATGTCAGATCCCTTAATCGGGCAGGTAGGTTAGAAAATTTAAAAAGGGAAATGGATAGGTTAAAGTTAGATATAGTGGGAATTAGTGAAGTTCGGTGGCAGGAGGAACAAGACTTTTGGTCTGGTGATTACAGGTTATAAATACAAAATCAAATATGGGTAATGCAGGAGTAGGTTTAATAATGAATAAAAAAAATAGGAGTGCGGGTTAGCTACTACAAACAGCATAGTGAACGCATTATTGTGGCCAAGATAGACACAAAGCCCATGCCTACTACAGTAGTACAGGTTTATATACCAACTAGCTCTGCAGATGATGAAGAAATAGATGAAATGTATGACGAGATAAAATAAATTATTCAGGTAGTGAAGGGAGACGAAAATTTAATAGTCATGGGTGACTGAAATTCGTCGGTAGGAAAAGGGAGAGAAGGAAACATAGTAGGTCAATATGGATTGGGGGGAAGAAATGAAAGAGGAAGCCGGCTTGTAGAATTTTGCACAGAGCATAATTTAATCATAGCTAACACTTGGTTCAAGAATCATAAAAGAAGGTTGTATACATGGAATAATCCTGGAGATACTAAAAGGTATCGGATAGATTATATAATGGTAAGACAGAGATTTAGGAACCAGGTCTTAAATTGTAAGACATTTCCAGGGGCAGATGTGGATTCTGACCACAATCTATTGGTTATGAACTGCAGATTGAAACTGAAGAAACTGCAAAAAGGTGGGAATTTAAGGAGATGGGACCTAGATAAACTGACTAAACCAGAGGTTGTACAGAGTTTCAGGGAGAGCATAAGGGAACAAATGGCAGGAATGGGGGAAAGAAATACAGTAGAAGAAGAATGGGTAGCTCTGAGGGATGAAGTAGTGAAGGCAGCAAACGATCAAGCAGGTAAAAAGACGAGGGCTAATAGAAATCCTTGGGTAACAGACGAAATATTGAATTTAATTGATAAAAGGAGAAAATATAAAAATTCAGTAAATGAAGCAGGCAAAAAGGAATACAAACGTCTCAAAAATGAGATCGTCAGGAAGTGCAAAATGGCTAAGCAGGGATGGCTAGAGGACAAATTTAAGGATGTAGAGGCTTGTCTCACTAGGGGTAAGATAGATACTGCCTACAGGAAAATTAGAGAGACCTTTGGAGAGAAGAGAACCACTTGTATGAATATCAAGAGCTCAGATGGCAACCCAGTTCTAAGCAAAGAAGGGAAGGCAGAAAGGTGGAAGGAGTATATAGAGGGTTTATACAAGGGCGATGTACTTGAGGACAATATTATGGAAATGGAAGAGGATGTAGATGAAGACGAAATGGGAGATAAGATACTGCGTGAAGAGTTTGACAGAGCACGGAAAGACCTGAGTCGAAACAAGGCCCCGGGAGTAGACAACATTCCATTAGAACTACTGATGGCCTTGGGAGAGCCAGTCATGACAAAACTCTACCATCTGGTGAGCAAGATGTATGAGACAGGCAAAATACCCTCAGACTTCAAGAAGAATATAATAATTCCAATCCCAAAGAAAGCATGTGTTGACAGATGTGAAAATTACCGAACTATCAGTTTAATAAGTCACAGCTGCAAAATACTAACGCGAATTCTTTACAGACGAATGGAAAAACTGGTAGAAGCGGACCTCGGGGAAGATCAGTTTGGATTCCGTAGAAATGTTTGAACACGTGACGCCATACTTACCCTACGAGTTATCTTAGAAGACAGATTAAGAAAAGGCAAACCTACGTTTCTAGCATTTGTAGACTTAGAGAAAGTTTTTGACAATGTTAACTAGAATATTCTCTTTCAAATTCTGAAGGTGGCAGGGGTAAAATACAGGGAGTGAAAGGCTATTTACAATTTGTACAGAAACCAGATGGGAGTTATAAGAGTTGAGGGGTATGAAAGGGAAGCAGTGGTTGGGAAGGGAGTGAGACAGGGTTGTAGCCTCTCCCCGATGTTATTCAATCTGTATATTGAGCAAGCAGTAAAGGAAACAAAAGAAAAATTCGGAGTAGGTATTAAAATTCATGGAGAAGAAGTAAAAACTTTGAGGTTCGCCGATGACATTGTAATTCTGTCAGAGACAGCAAAGGACTTGGAAGACCAGTTGAACGGAATGGACAGTGTCTTGAAAGGAGGGTATAAGATGAACATCAACAAAAGCAAAACGAGGAAAATGGAATGTAGTCAAATTAAATCGGGTGATGCTGAGGGAATTAGATTAGGAAATGAGACACTTAAAGCAGTAAAGGAGTTTTGCTATTTGGGGAGTAAAATAACTGATGATGGTCGAAGTAAAGAGGATATAAAATGTAGACTGGCAATGGCAAGGAAATCGTTTCTCAAGAAGAGAAATTTGTTAACATCGAGTATAGATGTAAGTGTCAGGAAGTCGTTTCTGAAAGTATTTGTATGGAGTGTAGCCATGTATGGAAGTGAAACATGGACGATAACTAGTTTGGGCAAGAAGAGAATAGAAGCTTTCGAAATGTGGTGCTACAGAAGAATGCTGAAGATAAGGTGGGTAGATCACGTAACTAATGAGGAGGTATTGAATAGGATTGGGGAGAAGAGAAGTTTGTGGCACAACTTGACTAGAAGAAGGGATCGGTTGGTAGGACATGTTTTGAGGCATCAAGGGATCACAAATTTAGCATTGGAGGGCAGTGTGGAGGGTAAAAATAGTAGAGGGAGACCAAGAGATGAATACACTAAGCAGATTATTTTTTGGGGTAATTCTTCTGATTCAAAAAGGGTATTTTTGGCTCAAAAACGGGCTGTTCGAGCTATGTATGGTGTAAGTTCTAAAACCTCTTGTCCACCCCTTTCAATAGTCTTGGAATTTTGACATTGCCCTCACAGTATGTATTTTCTTTAATGTCGTTTGTTGTTAGCAATATTAGGTTATTCCCAAGAGTTAGCAGCTTTCACTCAGTTAATACTAGGCAGAAATCAAATCTGCATGTGGAATGCACTTCCTTGACTCTTGTGCAGAAAGGAGTGCAGTATTCTGCTGCATCCATTTTGAATAAGCTACCACAAGAACTCAAAAATCTTAGCAGTAGCCCAAACACTTTTAAGTCTAAACTGAAGAGTTTCCTCATGGCCCACTCCTATTCTGTCGAGGAGCTCCTGGGAGAGCTAAAAAATTAAGCAAATTCCAGTGTTACATTCTTGATTTTCTTTATTTAAACTAACGACTTGTCGCCTGAATATGTTTCTTATATTTCATTTCATCTGTTTCTACAATCGTGTTATAATTTCATGTATTGATTCGTTCCATGACCCTGGAGACTTCTCCTAAATGTGGTCCCACGGAACAATAAATAAAATAAGGATGTAGGTTGCAGTAGGTACTGGGAGATGAAGAAGCTTGCACAGGATAGAGTAGCATGGAGAGCTGCATCAAACCAGTCTCAGGACTAAAGACCACAACAACAACAACATTTAAACGATTTGACTGTGTCAAGCAGGACGCTATTAATTCTGTTTCCGAGTATTACGTGTTTCTTCTTCCTATTCATCGCCTACTCTAATGCTCAGGGTACGCTAGTATTTTGCTTTGTGCTCACTTTAACATAGACTTTTTTTTTTTAATTCTTACTGTGTAGTACTGTTATGTAGCAATACCCGTCAGGTTGATGTCTATGCAACGCTACAAAAATCCAGTAAGAAGGAATACGAAATTCTAGCAATAATTGAAAATGTAATAAAGCAGTTGCCTATGTATACCAAAACTAAGGATAATAAGTTATTTATGACAGTTTGGGGGGAGGGGGCTAGACCTCGGCGTATGGAGTAATTTTAGTATCTTCGAATATAAATGGCGTCTTGTAAGTAGCCATAAAGGGTTCCCCTCACTGTCCTGTAAATAAACCTGCACAATAACGCCTTTTAAATGATTTTCATGAAAGAAATGCACGCGACTACGTTATATTTCTCCGAATATGAATCCCCTTCTGTAGGTATCAACATAAAGTCATGTGAGGAGCTGCAATGACAAAAAAAAAAATCGGTGTGCTGCTAGTCCGTAATTTAACAAAGAATAGCATTCTGTAAATTTCACCTCAGCTCTGCGCTAGCACGTGGGACCGCCAGCGACTGCTCGAACGAACCTAACCGTACGCCGCCAATCCAACAAGTTTTCAGCCAATCACGAACTGTAGATGGCGGTAAAAGATGGGAGACCTTGTTTTCGCCCGAACGAACTAGCCCAGTTCTGAGGCAGCGTGTTGAGCTGACATCTGTTGGCAACACCGAGCAACACTACAGTACTCAAGCGAAGCGTATTTTACTTCGCATTGGCAAGTTTAGCACGAAAACGTTGGAAGTAAGACACATCTTTGCAAGTATATCAATTTCTTATTTACAGTTTGCTAACAAAATAGGAATAAGTGCCAACATCTTTTCATTATTTGTGAAGGGTTTACTTCATGCCCACAAAGTTTCTTGGTAAGGCGTTCTTTAGATATGATAACTTGGAACAATGTGTCGTGATTAGTGTTTGCTTCTTTAGAACGTGGAATCAATTTTTGGGGGGCACGGATAATATTATTCGAGTACATGCTCTAAATGCAGTAGTATGGGCGGCGTAAGGGCTCGTGTTCTAACAGCACAGCGCGCAGTGGGATTTGACATATCATCGGAATTGCTGTACCCATAATTTTCCATTCGTTAGCCGTACTTGCGACTACAGCCTCGAACTTCCTCTGTCGATAAATGATCTATCACCTATGTGCTTGGCTACACACACACAATACATACACGAAACTGAAAAAGGTTAACATTTCTTAACTTCGCCTTTCGAAACAGCAGGAAATTTCGTTATGGGAAACCTATATCGAGTTTACAGTAAAGCAGCCCAGGTTACTTTTATTTTCCCGTTTAATTTTCTTCTCTGCCCAACCCGCAACTTTATCGATTTGTTCGCTGCATATTAGTTAAGTTTTTGTATCGAATTTCAAGCATACTTTCCAACTTACTGTTATAGGGTCTTACTTCGAGTGTCTCCAGGTTTATGTGGACTAGATGTAAACAGACAGCACAATGCCGTGAGCCAAAGCAGGGTGCTTCACGTAAAAATTCTTCCCACGTTTCGTATTACCCAGTGCAAGTCCAGGCAAGCAGAAGACGGCAGGAGATGTAATGGCGATGCTAACCCAGCCAGCTGCACGTAGTGTAGAGGAGTGACGCGAGAGAGCAGCAGCGTAGCCGGACACGCATAGTACGGACTGCCACCGACAGATGGCAGGTGCGAACTGCAGTGCATAAATCTCTGTAAAGGGAAATTATGGCCAACTTGAAATTGGGCGCCATTTTCGAACGACTGCGCCGATGGTGATACATTAACTGCTGCGGCGTATTTAGCAGTGTTTACTGAAGGAGTACACTCAGCTCTCCAATACACTGCTAAGACTAATCAGTGGCTACAAACGGAACATGTCGGATATTTTGCAACAAAAAATCAACAAATTAAAACTAAATGAGTCGAAAAGCATTTGCTGCTGGGAGCACAACAGTTTTTTGCCTGCTATTCTTTATTAGTAGCGAAAGCAGATATCGCAGTTCTTGATGCGGTATCGAGTTTGAACACCTGTTTTCGTAATTAGCATTAAATCGGTCCTATCCAACTGTTAGTAAGACCAATGTTAGGTCGCAAGTGCAGGGAAGTACAAGTCGCTAATTTAAAGCTCTATATCAGCTTACCTCTTGTTCCTGCTACTTCGTAGTACGAAAATTCGCCCAATGTCTCTTGTTATATGAAATGAAGCATTGCATTCACATATATATGCGCGGTACCCTAGTAAATAGAATTGACAAACGAGGCTTTATGATTAGGCATGCTTTATATCTTTGTCAGGCCTATCCCACAAAATTTTTTCTGCAAATTCTTCATAGCATTAGGAGAATGATTACGAAAGTACAGGAGAATACAATATGTTTCAAATGTGTTGAGGTAAAACTAGTCGTATGATCAAAAGTAGGCTGTAGGGAACTGTAACAACTGTACTCTTATTAGTATACTACAAATTTTTGGCCAGGTTCCATCAGAAATAATAGTCTGCCAGTAACGTCAATATTCACTGAATATAAGGTTGTAGGTTCCGTACGTGCATCGTGCATTTTTTTTTTTTTTTTTTTTACGTTATAATGTGTTGAACAAAAACAATTTCTTGTTGTGAGCATCCTAAATATACATTTAAACCATAATCTACAGTCAACCAGGTCAAATTTTTTTACCAGTCATTATAACTTTGTACACCACTACTCACTATTTTTCGTTTTATCTGCTAACAGAGGCAGTTTTGTCTCTAAGATTTCTATTTTGTAATTAGACTACCTTTAAACCATCCTATTACCTCTTCTGACTTTTCTTTGCTGTTCAGATGGATTGGAAACTAAGTAACAGAAATGTAAAATAAGACAAAAGACCAGAAATGAATGAAATTAACTGAATGGTTAAATCAAGTTCCTGCAACCTTTCCCATTGGGACCAAGATAAACGCAAAAACAATAAAATGTGTAAGAACTCATGCTGCAGTGGTCAGTCATTGAAATTGAAATAATGAGCCCAGAGATGCTGCTGACAGTAGCATGAAATTAGCTGAATTAGGTGTGAACAGCAGTCTCACAGGGAACTTATAAACGTCATGTCTGTCACTACCAATAAGGGAACATGGTTCTAGGCTTGCTGATAGATTTGTTCGTTAAATTTACATTTATCTTTGAGTATGGCTTTCACATAAATATGTCATTACACTGTATGAAGGTAAATCATACGCTGGAAATGTCACTGTAGCAGGTACGTAATGCAAGTATATCTCATTTAAAATAAGTTGCAATTGCAGGATCATGAAAGGGGAAAAGAAATAGGTTTTGGCTTCAAAGCTAAGGTGGAGTCTTGTACTGTAAAGACAGTGTATTAACAGAAAAGCTGAATCTCGCCCAATACCTGTTAACAGAAAGGGGCGTGGTCCATAATAGAAGTGAACATCTACGCTAAATAAGTGAAAATGTTTGACGGAATGTATTTAATATATGGTATTACTGAAAGTGTTGTTCTACTTTGAAGCCAATGTGTGCTCTATTATTTGTAATACGTGTTATCAAAAATATCCTTAACGAATGTGTTATTTTTACATTTACAACCCCTTAGCCTAAAAACTGTTAATAACAGGTCTATATAAATATCTTTAAATTTCAAAGTAAACGTGTTACTGAAATAGAACAATTTATTTAGGCTTCTTATTAACCACCGATTTACTTTTGGAATGGCTTAAAATTACCCAGAGTATTTTATGTAGGTAAAATAATGTGCTGTCCAAGACTGACATAAACTTAGCTGGAATAGCAGAGCAACTTTTATAAATATTAAAATATTACAGCAAACAGTCAATTTGTCTATATTTTTACTATAAAAAATGCTCAGTAACTGTAACTACAACATGTGTTGCAACAAGTAACATATTTTGTGGGCAGTATTTTCAAAAAATGGTCTCATGGGGGGCAAAGTTCCCCAGTTGACTGCATTTCCATTCACATATTCCCAGTCTTCAACATAAAATGCTAAATTTTGATAATAAATAAAAATAGCAGTTACAATACAAAATATGCACGACATTTACTTGTAATGACGTTTACTTTTTACCGTGTTTGGAAACAAGTATTCTTCAAAAAGTATTGTTCAGCAGATTTTGCATATGTGCAATTTCATTCTGAGCTAGAAAAGAGTATAGTGTACAAGCTAATGTTCTTACTGAGTGAATGTATACTTTTTTCCTCTCTACAATATTATATAAAATATGGGTACATTGTATGTATAAAAAGCTATTAAAATCCAGAGAAAAAAATAAACGACATAAATGAAGCAGAAGGAAGAAACATAGTTGGTGGCAAAGCACAGAAGTCAAATATGTACACAGGTCGAAAGGTGAAGTTTTTATTTTTATATGCATCAATCTGAAACCTGGAGAGTGACATAGTTTACTTGCAAATAATATACGATATAATAAAAATACTCCATACTCAGAAAGAAACATAGAACAAAAATTTATAAAAATCACTGTGATTGAAACAATAATGAGACCACTTTAAGAGAAAATGGCAACCAAATGAAGTTTGAATGTCAATTTTTCAAATCATTTACTAAAGAGTGATTTTGGAAATCACAGTTTCTGCAGTAACTTTCTCATGGCCTGCTTCTACTGCCTTGTGTCACTACACCCTGATATCTTTTATTTCCCTCCCTTGGAACCAGATGAATTCTTGTTGCCAGGAAACTGTGAATTATTTTCTCCTGTACACTGTAGCAGGCTGGGAAAACTACTTTCTCCTTCACTGATGCAGGCACGGCAGTGGCTACATCACAGAGCAACAATTCACCTGAGAGTAATTTCTTCTTGTTGCTTCTCAAACACATCTCTGCCTTTTGCAACACACTGAAAACCTCACTTGATGGCTCAATAAGTGAGGTATCTGTGAAGGACTTCATATGTAAAAGCACGTTCACACAGGTACAGAGATTTTCTTTGCACGCTATTAGGCGCTCCTCGAAAAATTAACAAAGTGCATGAGACTTCATACCCTGCCTGACAGTGTGACCACACACCATGTTACAAAGTGGCTCACCAACTTCCTCAGCACAATATCAGTGACAGTATTAAAGAACTGAGAAAGAGTAATAACCCTCAGTGACGATTTTACTTCTCATAGTGTTGGTACTGGATTTTTGAAGTGGAGCATTGCTAACAGATTTTTCAAGGTATCTTGTCTATATCTAGTTATTAGCAAAAATTTAAATTTCTTCTCATTCAGGAATGTGTTCTGCAATTCCAAAATACCTCCAGCTGTCAAAACTACACCACACTGAACTGGTTTCCAGGCACTGTTCAGACCAATTTTCAAGTTTTCAAATAATCACAGAGTGTCCTGAAGATGACAGAGAGCATCACTGTATGTTTGTTGATCAGAACGACTCAGAGGCATAACTGGAGCTCTGGATGTCATGAGGCAAGACCACTTACGAACATGCTTTAGAAACCGTGCTGTGGTTAAAGTATTTTTCTGCAGTTTCTCTGTCTTTACAGCACACTCACTGGCTGCTGCAGTCTGGCTGTTAATTATGGCAGTAGATGAGCCAACTTTCATTTTCTCGTAATGGTTTGGCCTCAGACATCCCTCACACAGTTTTGGTGCCAGTTTAAGACTTAAACCACTGTCTACCTCAAGCCACTGTTATACACGATTTATATGTACCTCATTACAAGGCAGATCATGTCCCTTGACAACATTTCGTCAGAGGAAGACCGATTGCCCATTGACTAAGTGAATCCTCGTTTTTCAAAATGTGTGGTGTATCTGTGAGGAAAATTAGTTTCCAATTATCATCACAAAGACACTGGCAGAAACTAATTTTGAAAACCTTTCGACAACAATTCCAAATTCTCGCCATACAGCTCAATTCTGCCCTCCCGTCACTGACGCAATGCAGTGAACATTGTACGAGTGCCTAAGATTCCCTAATAAAGCTTATAGTAATGTCTGGCGTGAGAACTGGAAAAAGATGGCCCTGTGTAATGGTAACCTATTGTTTGTTTCCATCTTGAGGTAATAGCACCCAGCATAACAACTGATGCATTAGAAGCTATAGTTTTTGCAAGGGCGAGATCTGGTGGAGGTGTCGTATCATCAATGGTGCAGCCAATGCTCAACCACATTCCAATGGTGAGTGATACTAACCTCATCCATCAGGAGAACAGCATGCATCTCCACTGGTAACATGAGGGCAAGCTTGACTTTCAGGGAACTCACAAGCTCCCTCGGCACACCAGGTCTAACTTTTATGCTCTGTAGCGAACATATTGGGGTTCTATCTGAAGGAAATGGTAATTTATTTTCCAGCAGGACTTTGTACCCCTTACTACTACAAGGTGGTCGAATTTTTAGCCCTTTCCACTGACCATTTGCTACCTTCACGTGTCCCCTTCACTCATACTACAAACTGATCTGCACCGAATAAACCGTGCAGACTCGCAAAGAGGCTGTCTTTTTCTAAAGACACTCTTCTCTCCCTTTTCTGAGAGAGGGTGAGTTTTCTCTTGAAAGCTTCAATTCCAGCCTGAAGCTAGGTTCTTCAGGGTGGTGACTTCATCTTCTGTCGTGTCCAAGTTCGCTGCAGGACTGACGTCATTGGTCACATTCGAAGGCTCTCCAACCTCTGGAACACATATTTGCAATATTACAATCTTCAAACATAAAAAGCATTTAATACTGTAATATGTTTTTAGGTAACCAGTAATTGTTTCTCAGTAGGCTGTGGTATGTAATTTAAAGATTCGTAAGATGCCAAAATCTTAGTTTCAAAGGACTGAAGCAAGTCTATGACAATCTGAGTGGTAATATTCCCAGTATGCTCTTAATACTATGAAATGGTAAAGTAATGTCATATCCTACAGTGCAATTGTAGTTGACCAATTGTATTTAATTCTCAACAAACGCTACTATAGTGTTTCCAAAAACCTGTAGGCTCTTTGCTAGGCATCACAGGAACCTGACGGCAATAGAATGTAAAAGAGCTTCACTATACAACACTTCAATAATAACGCAGCACGTGAGAACTGAATACTTAAATTACAAGAGCTGTGCGGCAAGTGTTACTTCCTGATGTGGGTTTTAGTGGAGATTACCTTTAAGGGCAAGTAATTATTATTTACAATAAAAGATTAAATAATGAGGACCAGACCCAACCACAACATTGGACACCTTAGCACCTATTGTGCTACATTCTACCAATAAAGGCAAAGCTCTGTATATAGAGTCTGAAAAACACAAATGGTATGGAAAACACCACAGGCTTTTAAGGAAACTTTAACCAGCTGTGGTAACAAATCAAAGCATCAGTTTTCCCATTTGTGTATAACATTTAACTGTAAATTAGAAATACAGTATATACAGTATCCAATGGCAAGCAGTAGAAACGATATAGCACAAAGGTACGAGAAATTACATTACTTTATATTTCATCAGATACCAATACAAGTGGACTGTGTGTGTGAGAGATGTGGTCCTGTTCACTAAATTACCTTGTGGTGAAGTATTTTGTTCCTTCCATCAACAGACCCTGGACATGTCAGTTTCAAAAATATACAGCTGTTGCAAATGAAATGTTTTAGTCTTCTTTTGTACACAACTCAGGGTTAAAATGAGTATACAAAATATAACTTCTAAAGAAGGAACTCTAAGCAACACATTTACAACAACTTTAAAAAGGTATATGCTTACTGTACTCAACTGACAAAAGTGTTTCCTACGACAATTACTACGATACAACTAAGCCTACTTTCTGCAAGCATAATGCTGTGAAGGGAAATTCTGTGTGTCCTACTGACCAAAACAACAAATGTGTGCTGTTAGCAGTCACACGAGATTTTCAGAGTGTCATAATTCAGGAGCAAGTGAAAGCATGACGTATGCATATAGCAACTGAAGCTGTGAGCTTTATTTTCCAGTTACCTGTATCCTCAGTACGTTTCTCCAGTAGGCCAACAGGTTTCCTCTCGGCAGGAGCCTTACGATCACCAAAAATTGTTGGCACAGCATTTGGTTTACGTTTTACCACTCCACCAAGTCTGTCGGTTCAAATTGGTCTGGAGTAAAGTGATTCTGGTAAACACAAACAGTGCTATCAGTCAGTTTAGTTACCAACTTCGTTATTTAAGCGATATAAAAATTTCAAGACTATACATTATAACTATATTTTGTAACATGAAATATATGAATCTGTAATATCAATAGAACTCTGCACATGCTACTCGTAACTACATACAGTGCAAGAAATCAAGAGACGTATGAGTTAGGTACAGTAGCTATACACAAACATTGTAACACTCAGATTCTATCTACAAACTAACTGAAACAATTTCATTTTACATGATACGACTAACATCTTTTAGGGAATGTATCTTCATTCAAGTTTAATTTTCATTAGGTTTAGGTTTCCTGTGTAACAACAAATATTGTACGATGCACGTTGTCTACGCCTGCCTACACTGTGTGATCAAAAGTATCCAGACACCACTAAAAACCACTAAAAATATCAGTTTTTCATATTAGGTGCATAGTCCTGCCACCTACTGCCACTGTTTCCGATGTGATGGTGAAGTGGAAACGTGAAGGGACACGTACAGCACAAAAGCGTACAGGTCGACCTCTTGTGTCAACTGGCAGAGACCGCCGACAGTTGAAGAGGGTCTGTCCAAACTGTCACGCAGGAATTCCAAACTGCATCAGAGTCAGAATCCAATGCAAGTACTATGACACTTGGGAAACTTTGATTTCAAGTTACTTTTGAGTACATTATGGGGGTGAACAGTGGTCAATGTGTTACAAATATTTACTATCAAAAACAGTCTCGATCACGATTTCGATCACGGTTTCGACCACTACTGTGGTCATCTTTAGAGCAATGAGTAAGAACCTCCTTTTGGTGGTAAATCACTACCAGCAATCAGTACTCACCGTAATAAATAAATTGTGATCAAGACTGTTTTTGACAGTAAATACTGGATTTCAAGGTTGAGCGCACGGTGCAATGAGTGTAAACACTGGACGATTGAACAGCGGAGAAACGTTGTGTGGAGAGACAAATCACGGTACACAATGTGGCGATCCGAAGGCAGAGTGTGGGTATTCCGAATGCCCGGTGCACGTCATCTGTCAGCATATGTAGTGCCAACAGCAAAATTCAGAGGCAGCGGTGTTATATGCTGTGGTCGTGTTTTCCATGGACTGGGCTTCCACCCCTTGTTGTTTTGCGTGGCACTATCACACGTCTACATTGATGTTTTAAGCACCTTCTTGCTTTCCACTGTTGAAGAGCAATTCGGGGATGGTGATTGCATTTTTCAACACGATCGAGCACCTGTTTGTATTGCACGGCCTGCGACGGAGTGGTTACACGACAATAACATCCCCGTAATGAACTGGCCTGCACAGAGTCCTCACCTGAATCCTAGGGAACATCTTTGGCACGTTTCAGAATGCGGACTTCATGCCAGGCCTCACCGACCGACATCGATACCTCTCCTCAGTGCAGCACTCCGTGAAGAATGGGCTGCCATTCCCCGAGAAACCTTCCAGCACCTCGTTGAATATATGCAAGCGAGAGTGGAAGGTGTCATTGAGGCTAAGAGTGGGCCAACACCACACTGAATTCTAGCATTACTGACGGAGGGCGCCAGGAACTTCTAAGTCATTTTCAGGCACGTGTCCGGATACTTTTGATCACATAGTGTAGTATTTGTATCTGAGACTGTTGAATATACAAGATGCCGTATTAAAAGAGTTAATTATAAATATACTGTACTGTTACGACTGACGATACAATTCAACTATGCTATTCTTTTTATTTATTTCAACGTTTGTCGAAACGGTAGGCCTACACTATTAAAGGCAAGTAACAGGTATTTTACAGAGGCACGTCAGTATCACGCCAATTATTTTCACAAAATTTACTGAAAATGAGGCACTGTTAATTGATCTTTGAAGTACACATAGCCATAGCCAACAACATACATTAAAACATCCAAATACTGTACTTCCCATCTTCAACAATTGGGCCTACACACTGAATACGAAACGAAATACCGTGTTTACCTATTATACCTTTCGTGTTGCCAAAAATATGTCTTTATAGCAGTCAGTACATTACAGATTAACTAGAAATGTGTAGCTTTCACTATGGTTTGTCCAAAAAAACGGGCTTGCACACAACGTACCTTTTACAAACAAATGTGACCGGTTTGAGACGAACGACGTGTAATGACACAACAAATCTGATCACTAAGCGAGTCGAAATACAGCAAGTTTGTTAGACAGCGAATGTTAAACCTTAAGATTATTTGCACTAATGAATGAAAACTGTACTTTCCATACACAAGCGAGAGTCTCATGTGGGCTGCCAGTTGGCTCTGCTGGTTTTCATCGGTCATATTCTCCTTCTTGCTGCATCTCTACCTTCAGAAGGAATTCTGTACAGTTTACCTCCCTTTCTGCCTCAGAACAAAAAGCGAAAAGCACAGCACTGAGGTAGTATTCTACTTAGAACTTTGAAAATACACAACACTACCCATGCTTCTCACACAATGCTTGGGCCCACAACGGCTGCTAATGTTACACGATGTGATTTCAGCCAACTGTGGATGGCGGCGAACGCAGCAGAATACGATGGCCGTACTTCCCTTTATACGAGGCTGTACTGCCCTGGTAAACACGCCACGACTCCAGCGCTGCAAAGTGGAGTGCATCTCGACTTGCACTGCTGCCAACTTTGGACTTGCTAGCAAAACGACTTCCTCGTGGAAGAACGGGGACGTGTGTTTAAAACCTTCAATCGTGCAATCGGATAGATCTGCAAAGTTTCACAAGTGAGAAGATAGTACGACACTTGTATGTGGAACAGATTCTGTAAGGATTCAACGTTCACCTTTTGCATTATAAACAACCCACATACAGTACTTGACAGTATATCCTACAGCAGTCTCCAAATAAATTCTTGCCCTTGTGCTATTAGGTGCTAATTATTTTCAACTGTTTGTGCTGGCTGTACGCTACCATCAGAACTTTAATTTCAAAAAGAGCATTACTTACATCTAAATAGGAATTCAACTTCATTAACAATTATTTAACATAATTCCAGTTTATAAGTTACTATGTTTAACCTACTGAAACGGCTTTGCCCTCGCATTTTTTGCGAGTTAATTGCATGCATGAACTCTTGAGTTATTTATGCACCATCCAGGTTGTGGATTCTTTGCAGCTTTTGGAATTAGTGCTTTGCAAGGCTTGTATGTAACACATAAATGAGATACTTCATGACCTTAATTCAAGATGGGAGTGTCATTCTGTAAAAATATAATTCATCCAGAAATCCCATCCAACCTTGCTATCTGAATCAGCACTTTGTGTGTCAAAGTGAAAACTTTGTATGTCTCTTCACTTCTGTTGCCACAGTATCTGTATTTCTCAGGTAAGTTTTCATATTTGTGTATGTCTCTTTGTGACCTAATAAGTAAATACAATCTTTAATTGATGGCAGTATGTTTGAGCACTGATTTTCATAATTACCAGCAGCAGGAATGTACAGATTACTCAATTCAATTAAACATCTCAGTATCTTAGTTTGTTGCTGTTAAGGCTAAATATAATTTACAGAAATGCAATTTTTGCAACTGCTAGTACTACTGCTAAATCTACTGCTGCAGCTACAAGTTATAGAACCATAGACATCAGAACTTTATGTGTGCATTTATTGTGACGTGCAGATACTACGTAACTAATTTTTTTTTCGTCACTACCCACAAGACCAAACTGGCTACTACATCTAAATTATGCTGAACGAGGTGGAGCGGTGAATAGCACAATGGAATCGTATTCAGAGAGACAGTGGTTCAAACCCGTGTCCAGACATCCCATTTCAGATGTTCCGTTATTTCTCTAAACCACTTCAGCGAAATGCCGGGATGGTTCCTATCAAAGTGCAAGGCCTTACTTCCTTTACCATCCTTCGCTAATCTGAGCTTTTGATCCATCTCTAATGACCTCCTACGTCTAAATCATTATTTTGTACATTTGAGAGAGATGCAACCTCGTGACAAGAAAGTGATGCTGTAGCAGTTTCCACCAATAGTGCTGCAGGAGGGAAATGACATGGAGGCTTCTGGGTGAATCAGACTGAATAATGGAACAGCTATGGCCACCACAAGCGACGTGGAATCAGGAGGGATTGCTACACCAATCCACACCAACAAAATCTAAGGAGACTGAAGATCGCTATTTTCGTGCAGCGCAACTACTTGCGCAGATACCCTGAAACAAAATGAGAATGGTAATGTGGGCAGTTTCATAAAATATCTGGCATCAGTTTGTGAAATCAATTAGAAGGCATAGAGCAAGACCACTGTAGCACATCAATAAACTGTGTGTGTTACCCGTATGCACACTATTTAAACAAAATTTGATTGCTGTCTTGGAAATAAACTAAACCCTTATTACTTCCTGAGAGAACTGAATGCGAGTGTTTTCACATGACCCTCGACTGTGTTCAAAATGACTCCTGTCAGCTATTGTAATTATGTAGCTCTGCACTACTAACCCCCCCCCCCCCCGCCCCCCCACGTGAACCTTGGACCTTGCATCTGTATCAAGCAAGCCTTCCCATTAGGGAAGGCTTGCGTGAAACAGATGCAGATAACCATACTGTAGGTGCACACCCACAAAAGAGGGGTATCTGTTGAGAGGTCAGACAAACGTGTGGTTCCTGAAGAAGAGCAGTAGCCTTTTCAATAGTTGCAATAGGCAACAGTCTGGGCAATTGACTGAACTGGCCTTGTAACATCACGCAAAATTGTCTTTCTGTGGTTGTACTGCAAACAGCTGAAAGCAAGGGGAAACTACAGCCATAAGTTTTCCTGGGGGCATACAGCTTTGCTGTATGGTTAAATAATGATGACATCCTCTCGGGTAAAACACTACAGAGGTATAATACTTCCTGAATTGGATTTCCGATCAGGGACTGCTCAGGAGAACATCATTATCAGGAGAAACAGAACAGGGGTTTTATGGATTGGAGCGTTGACTGTCAGACCCCTTAACTGGGCAGATAGGTTGGAA
Organism: Schistocerca americana; assembly: GCF_021461395.2. Taxonomy (NCBI): domain Eukaryota; kingdom Metazoa; phylum Arthropoda; class Insecta; order Orthoptera; family Acrididae; genus Schistocerca; species Schistocerca americana. The sequence goes on along the minus strand of NC_060129.1, from coordinate 205,023,628 downwards.
AATTTAAAAATGGAAATGGATAGGTTAACGTTAGATATAATGGGAACTAGTTAGTTGATTGGCAGGAGAAACTGAACTTCTGGTCAGGTGAATACAGGGTCATAAATACAGAATCAAATAGGGGTAATGCAGGGGTAGCTTTAATAATGAATGAAAATTAGGAATGCGGATAAGCTACTACAAACAGCAGGGTGAAAGCTTTTGCACAGTAGTACAGGTTAATATGCAAACTAGCTCTGCACATGATGCATTGAAGAAATATATAATGAGATAAAAGAAATTATTCACATAGTTAAGGGAGAAAAAAATGTAATACTCATTGGGGACTGGAATTCAGTAGTAGGAAAAGGAGGAGAAGGAAAAGTAGTAGGTGAATATGGAGGTTTAAGAATCATGAAAGAAGGTTGTATCTGTGGAAGAGACCTGGAGACACCAAGAGATTTCAGATTGATTATACAGGGCATTACAAAAAGGTACGACCAAACTTTCAGGAAACATTCCTCACACACAAATAAAGAAAAGATTTTATATGGACATGTGCCCGGAAACGCTTAATTTCCATGTTAGAGCTCATTTTAGTTTCGTCAGTATGCACTGTAATTCCTCGATTCACCGCCAGTTGGCCCAAACGAAGGAAGGTAATGTTGACTTCGGTGCTTGTGTTGACATGCGACTCATTGCTCTACAGTACTAGCATCGAGCACATCAGTACATAGCATCAACAGGTTAGTGTTCATCACGAACGTGGTTTTGCAGTCAGTGCAACGTTTACAAATGCGGAGTTGGCAGATGCCCATTTGATGTACGGATTAGCACGGGGCAATAGCCGTGGCGCGGTACGTTTGTATCGAGACAGATTTCCAGGACGAAGGTGTCCCGACAGGGAGACGTTCGAAGCAATTGATCGGCGTCTTAGGGAGCACGGAACATTCCAGCCTACGACTCGCGACTGGGGAAGACCTAAAACGACGAGGACACCTGCAACGGAGGAGGCAATTCTTCGTGCAGTTGATGATAACCCTAATGTCAGCGTCAGAGAAGTTGCTGCTGTACAAGGTAACGTTGACCACGTCACTGTACGGACAGTGCTACGGGAGAACCAGTTGTTTCCGTACCGTGTACAGCGTGTGCAGGCACTATCAGCAGCTGTTTGGCCTCCACGGGTACACTTCTGCGAATGGTTCATCCGACAATGTGTCAATCCTCATTTCAGTGCAAATGTTCTCTTTACGGGTGAGGCATCATTCCGACGTCATCAAATTGTAAATTTTCACAGTCAACAGGTACGGGCTGACGAGAATCCGCACGCAATTGTGCAATTATGTCATCGACACAGATTTTCTGTGAACGTTTGGGCAGGCATTGTCGGTGATGTCTCGATTGGGCCCCACGTTCTTCCACCTACGCTCAATGGAGCACGTTATCATGATTTCATACGGGATACTCTACCTGTGCTGCTAGAATATGTGCCTTTACAAGTACGACACAACATGTGGTTCGTGCACGATGGAGCTCCTGCACATTTCAGTCCAAGTGTTCGTACGCTTCTCGACGACAGATTCGGTGACCGATGGATTGGTAGAGGCGGACCAATTCCGTGGCCTTCTCGCTCTCCTGACCTCAACCCTCTCGACTTTCATTTATGGGGGCATTTGAAAGCTCTTGTATACGCAACCCCGGTACCAAATGTAGACTCTTTGTGCTCGTATTGTGGACGGCTGTGATACAATACGCCATTCTCCAGGGCTGCATCAGCGCATCAGGGATTCCGTGCGACGGAGGGTGGATGCGTGTATCCTCGCTAACGGAGGACATTTTGAACATTTCCTGTGACAAAGTGTTTGAAGTCACGCTGGTACGTTCTGTTGCTGTGTGTTTCCATTCCACGATTAATGTGATTTGAAGAGAAGTAATAAAATGAGTTCTAACATGGAAAGTAAGCGTTTCCGGACACATGTCCACATAACATATTTTCTTTATTTGTGTGTGAGGAACGTTTTTGTAACACCCTGTATGGTGGTAAGACAGATTTGGGAAACAGGTTTTAAGTTCTATGACATATTCCAGGGGCAGATGTGGACTCTGTACACAATTTACTGGTTATGGACTATATATTAAAAATGAAGAAATTACAAAATGGTAGGAATTTCAGGAGTTGGGAGCTGGATAATCTGAAAAATTCAGAGGTTGTAGAGTGTTTCAGAGAGAGCATTAGAGGACAATAAAAGGGGAATGGAATACAGTAGAAGGAGAATGGGTAGCTTAGAGGGATGAAATAGTGAAGGCAGGAGAGGATCAAGTAGGTAAAAAAAGACGAGGGCTAGTTGAAATCCTTGGGTAACAGATGAAATATTGAATTTAATTCATGAAAGGAGAAAATATAAAAACGCAGTAAATGAAGCAGGCAAAATGGAATACAAAAGTCTCAAAAATGAGATCGACAGGAAGTGCAAAATGGCTAAGCAGGGATGGCTAGAGGACAAATGTAAGGATGTAGAGGCTTATCTCACTAGGGGTAAGATAGATACTGCCTACAGGAAAATTAAAGAGACCTTTGGTGAAAGGAGAACCACTTGTATGAATATCAAGATCTCAGATGGAAACCCAGTTCTAAGCAAAGAAAGGAAAACAGAAAGGTGGAAGGAGTATATAGAGGGTCTATACAAGGGCGATGTACTCAGGGACATTATTATGGAAATGGAAGAGGACGTAGATGAAGATGAGGTAGGAGATATGACACTGTGTGAAGAATTGGTGAGAGCACTGAAACACCTAAGTAGAAACAAGGCACCGCAAGTAGACATCATTCCGTTAGAGCTACTGATACCCTTGGGAGAGCCAGCCCTGACAAAACTCTACCATCTGGCGAGCAAGACGTATGAGACAGGCGAAGTATCCTCGGACTTCAAGAAGAATATAACAACTCCATATCCATAGAAAGGAGGTGCTGACAGGTGTGTGAACCACCAAACTATCGTTTTAATAAGTCACCATTGCAAAACAGACAAATGAAAAAACTGGTAGAAGATGGCCTCAGGAAGATCAGTTTGGGTTCTGTTCAAATGTAGGAACACGCGAGCCAATTCTGACCCCACTACTTACCTTAGAAGCTATGTTAAGGAACGGTAAACCTACATTTACAACATTTGTAGGCACAGAGAGCTTTTGACGATGTTGACTGGAACAAGCTCTTTCAAATTCTCGTGATAAATACAGGGAGCGAAAGGCTATTTACAATTTGTACAGAAACCAGATGGCAGTTATAGGAGTCGAGGGGCATGAAAGGGCAGCAGTGATTGAGAAGGGAGTGAGACAGGGCTGTAGCATTGTGGCACAACTTGGCTAGAAGAAGTAAGTCGGTAGGAACATTCTGAGGGATCGACGATCACCTACTTAGTACTGGAGGGAAGCGTGGAGGGTAAAAATTGTAGATTGAGACCAAGAGATGAATGCAGGAGGATGTCGGTTGCAGCAGTTACTCTGAGATGAAAAGGTTTGCACAGGATGGAGTAGCACGGAGAGTTGCATCGAACCAGTCTTTGGACTGAAGATCACAACAACACCACCTCTGTACTACCAAATCACAACATATGTGGCCCGCCTGAAGACTGTGTGACATGGCGTACATTTATGGGCACAACTATCAGGTTATACTCTCTTGTATTAGTGCACGGTGAAGTGCTGTATGCCACACGTGTCCAGAAACGCTGCATTATTTGTAGATCTGAGTAACTCTGCGGGAACCAGATTTTAGGAATGCACAAGTGAAATAAAACACAGTTGTGTGCTTTGTGTGTACATGCACCACTGCTTTGGCTTTCAGTGCAGATTTTGAAAGGCAGTTCAGTTAATTTGTTAGTTGCCGCTTGACTCTTAGAGGGATGTGTAGCTGGTTCACATTTCACAGCCACGTTCTTATTACAGCTCCACAGAAGAAGGTCTGAATTGATTGGTGATTACTGTAGAGCTCAAAACGAATTTCCTACATTTAGTAAAGTGTATTATACATGAGCAACATCATTACACAGTGTTACTGCATAAAATTCAGTTGTCATCTCTGTAGCCACCGACAACGAATTGTTGTTACTGTTAACGAGGCTACCGTTGCTACTGGCAAGTGTAACAGCAAATAAATGAGAATGCTATATGTACAAAAATAATGACTAGTAAGCACTATTATATTCTATATCTACATACATACTCTGCAATCTACCATACGGTGCGTGGCGGAGGCTACCTCGTACAACAACTACCATCTTCTCTCCCTGTTCCACTCCCAAACAGAACGAGGGAAAAATGACTGCCTACATGCCTCTGTACGAGCCCTAATCTCTCTTATCTTAACTCTGTGGTCTTTCCGTGAAATATAAGTTGGCGGCAGTAAAATTGTACTGCAGTCAGCCTCAAATGATGGTTCTCTAAATTCCCTCAGTAGCGATTCACGAAAAGAACGCCTGCTTTCCTCTAGAGACTCCCACCCGAGTTCCTGAAGCATTTCCGTAACACTCGCGTGTCAATTCAACCTACCAGTAACAAATCTAGCAGCCCGCCTCTGAATTGCTTCTATGTCCTCCCCCAATCCGACCTGATAGGGATCCCAAACGCTCGAGCAGTACTCGAGAATAGGTCGTATTTGTGCTTTATAAGCGGTCTGTTTTACAGATGAACCACATCTTCCCAAAATTCTACCAATGAACCGAAGACGACTATCCGCCTTCCCCACAACTGCCATTACTTGCTTGTCCCACTTCATATCGCTCTGCAATGTTCCACCCAAATATTTAATCGACGTAACTGTGTCAAGCGCTACACCACTAATGGAGTATTCAAACATTACGGGATTCTTTTTCCTATTCGTCTGCATTAATTTACATTTATCTATATTTAGAGTTAGCTGCAATTCTTTACACCAATCACAAATCCTGTCCAAGTCATCTTGTATCCTCCAAAAGTCACTCAACGACACCTTCCCGTACACCACAGCACCATCAGCAAACAGACGCACATTGCTATCCACCCTATCCTAAAGATCATTTATGTAGTCAGAAAACAACAGCGGACCTACCACACTTCCCTGGGGCACTCCAGATGATACCCTCACCTCCGATGAACACTCACCATCGAGGACAATGTACTGGGTTCTATTACTTAAGAAGTCTTCGAGCCACTCTCATATTTGGGGACCAATCCCATATGCTTGTACCTTTGTTAGGAGTCTGCAGTGGGGCACAGAGTCAAACGGTTTCCAGAAGTCAAGGAATAAGGCATCCGTCTGATTTCCTTCATCCACGGTTCGCAAGGTATTGTGTGAAACAACGGAGAGTTGCCTTTCGCAGGAGCGATGCTTTCTAAAGCCGTGCTGATGCATGGACAGCAACTTCTCTGTCTCGAGGAAATCCATTACATTCGAACCGAGAATATGTTCGAGAATCCTGCAACAACCTGATGTTAAGGATATTGGTCTGTAATTTTGAGGATGCATCCTTCTTGCCTTTTTATATACAGACGTCACCTGCACTTTTTCCAGTTGGGCAAGAGATTCGCGATAAATGCAAGCTAAGTAAGAAGCCAATGCATTAGAGTTCTCTTGGGATCCCATCAGGACCTGGCAATTTATTTATTTTCAACCGATTCAGCTGCTTCACAACCCCAGGGATGTCTATCATTACGTCCTCCATACGGGAATTTGTACGAGACTCAAACGGAGGTATGTTTGTACGATCCTCTTGCGTGAAAGATTTCTCAAATGCTAAATTTAAAATTTCAGCTTTCGTTCTGCTGTCACCGTTGCCAGGCCAGACTGATGAGTGAGTGACTGGATGGAAGCCTTCGACCCGCTTACCGATTTTACATAAGACCAGAATTTCCTTGGGTTTTCAGCAAGATCTTTTGCTAAGGTACAACGGTGGTAGTGGTTGTATGCTTTGCGCATCACTCTTTTTACAGCAACACGAATCTCTACTAACTTTTGCCTGTCCTCATTCTCCCGATCTTTCTTGTACCGCGAGTGCAACTGTCTTTGCTTCCTGAGCATTCTCCCAATTGCACTGTTAAACCAAGGTGGGTCTTTTCCGCCCGTAACCCACTTTTTCCGCACATATTTGTCCAATGTGTGATTTACAATGTGTTTAAAATTTGCCCATAATTCTTCCACGTCCATCGTACCGGAAGTAAATGAAGTCGATTCATTTACTAAGTGGGATGCTAAAAACTGCTTATCCGCACTTTCTAGTATGAACACTCTCCTACCCTTCTTGACCGACTTTTTAACTATCGTAACCATAGTCGTAATGACAACATCAGGATCATTAACCCCTGTCTCAACACTGACACCATCGATGATGTCTGGTCTGTTCGTGGCTACCAGATCTAAAATATTTCCATTGCGCATTGGCTGTCGATTTAGCTGCTCAAGACAGTTTTCGGATAATGTGTTCCAAAGTAATTCACACCACAGCTTGTCTGTACCACCTGTAATGAATCCATAGACATCCCAGTCTATATACTAGATAGGTTGAAGTCGCCTCCGACTAATATAGCACGATCCACGTACTTCTGCGATACAGAGTGTAGACTCCCTCTGAATGATTCTAGAACTGTCACGGTGGAACCTCGTGGCTGGTAATAACACCCAACAATTAACTTTATTTCTCCTTGCTCTGTTAGACGTGTCCAGATAACTTCACAATCACACTCTACTTTGACCTCAGTAGACAAGATTTTTGTCAACTGCAATGAAGACACCACCTCCTACGGTGTCAAATCTGTCTTTCTGATACACATTCCGACCCTCACTAAATATTTCAGAACTTCCTATCTCAGGGTTCAGCCAGGTCTCAGTCCCGAGAATAATTCGCGCGCCACACGCTTCCTGGAGGGCAGTAAATTCGGGAACTTTATTCCGAACACTCTGAAAATTTACTGCTAATATCTTGATAGCTGGAGTGTTCATCGGGACACCTCGCACTGCTGCCTATCCTAAAAAAAAAAAACCCTGTGCACGCCGCAATTACTCTGCTACCCGAGTAGCCGCTTCCTTTGTGTAGAGCACCCCTGACCTATCTAGGGGCGTCCTACAATTCCCCAACCAATAGGGCAAGTGGGAACACGTAGGAGGGTTTTCGCAGTTGGGAGTTAAATGATCATTGTAGATGATGAATCTGTGGTAATGACAGTCTCTGACTAGGTATGAGGAAGGCTCTACTTTGTGTTCTGGTAAGAGACGAGCACCGCAGTCCGAAGGTGGCGATCTACGGTTGAGGGGTCATCAGAAAAGATGCGAATGAGGAATATAGGGCCAGAATTGTGGCGAATTCAGTGGGCTTTTTGGATCTGCGTGTCAGGATTTGGACTCGGCTTCCACACAACTGCCCCCACAGTGATCTCGGGGTCCACCACCGTCAATCGCAAACATGAGTCAGCAGGAGGTGGGGCGTCGGGGTCAGCTCGGTCACAGTGGACTGTTTTTGAGGAGGGAGGCATGTGGACCTAAGGTGATGGCTGGTAGACATTGCAGGAGGCGGGTCTGGAAATCAGAATCGGTGGATTTTACGATTACCGAGTCTTTGCAGGGTATGAGTTGTGATATGTTGTCTGGGAATATCTTTGTTTTTTTTTTGTTTTTGAGGAAAAGTGTTTTAGCACTGGGGAATCCGAAATCAGAGTGTCAGAGGATTAAGGAATGTGATGTAGGAGACGTGTGGGCTGGGATGGGATTTGACCGCATAGGTTCGGTTGGGGGGGGGGGGGCAAATGTGGGAGGGTGTCACAGATAGGTGGGGTACCTCTCTTAGGTGGGTTACTAGCATCGTTTGAGGCTGCGGTGTCAGAGGATATTGACTGTGCAGTGGGACAAGATTTTGAATGCCTTTTCTTACTTTTCCTACCTTTAGCAGGTGGGTTCAGGCAAATGCAGACGGAGCCAGTGCGGTATCAACTGTGGCACAGCTTGTGGGTGTCGGTCTGTTGTTGCTGGAGTAGGTGGGGGATGCCGGGAAGCTGCTTCCGAACCCAGACGTAGAGATGACGATGCTGGAGGTGGAGCAGCTGGCTGCTGCAACTGCGAGATACGTGGCACGGTCAGCAGTGTTGGCAGCACTGGCAGTGGAGCTGTGGACCGTGCTGGACTGATGTCGTCTGCAAATGAGCAGTCGGTTACGTGTCGGGATGGTGTGAGCCGGTGTGTGGGAATATGTGAGCAGTCGGTTACGTGTCGGGACGGTGTGTGCCGGTGTGTGGGAATATGTGAGCAGTCGGTTACGTGTCGGGACGGTGTGTGCCGATGTGTGGGAATATGTGAGCAGTCGGTTACGTGTCGGGACGGTATGTGCCGGTGTGTGGGAATATGTGAGCAGTCGGTTACGTGTCGGGACGGTGTGTGCCTGTGTGTGGGAATATGTGAGCAGTCGGTTACGTGTCGGGACGATGTGTGCCGGTGTGTGGGAATATGTGAGCAGTCGGTTACGTGTCGGGACGGTGTGTGCCTGTGTGTGGGAATATGTGAGCAGTCGGTTACGTGTCGGGACGGTGTGTGCCTGTGTGTGGGAATATGTGAGCAGTGGGTTACGTGTCGGGACGGTGTGTGCCTGTGTGTGGGAATATGTGAGCAGTCGGTTACGTGTCGGGATGGTGTGTGCCTGTGTGTGGGAATATGTGAGCAGTCGGTTACATGTCGGGACGGTGTGTGCCGGTGTGTGGGAATATGTGAGCAGTCGGTTACGTGTCGTGACGGTGTGTGCCTGTGTGTGGGAATATGTGAGCAGTCGGTTACGTGTCGGGACGGTGTGTACCAGTGCGTGGGAATATGTGGGCAGTATGTTACGTGTCGGGTCGGTGTGTGCCTGTGTGTGAGAATATGTGAGCACTCGGTTACGTATCGTGACGGTGTGTGCCGGTGTGTGGGAATATGTGAGCAGTTGGTTACGTGTCGGGACGGTGTGTGCCCGTGTGTGGGAATATGTGAGCAGTCGGTTACATGTCGGGAAGGTGTGTGCCTGTGTGTGGGAATATGTGAGTAGTCGGTTAAGTGTTGGGACGGTGTGTGCCTGTGAGTGGGAATATGTGAGCAGTCGGTTACGTGCCGGGACGGTGTGTGCCTGTGTGTGGGAGTATGTGAGCAGTCGGTTACGTGTCGGGACGGTGTGTGCCTGTGTGTGGGAATATGTGAGCAGTCGGTCACATGTCGGGACGGTGTGTGCCGGTGTGTGGGAATATGTGAGCAGTCGGTTACGTGTCGTGACGGTGTGTGCCTGTGTGTGGGAATATGTGAGCAGTCGGTTAGGTGTCGGGACGGTGTGTACCAGTGCATGGGAATATGTGGGCAGTCGGTTACGTGTCGGGTCGGTGTGTGCCTGTGTGTGGGAATATGTGAGCAGTCGGTTACGTAGCGTGATGGTGTGTTCCGGTGTGTGGGAATATGTGAGCAGTTGGTTACGTGTCGGGACGGTGTGTGCCAGTGTGTGGGAATATATGAGCAGTTGGTTACGTGTCGGGATGGTGTGTGCCTGTGTGTGGGAATATGTGAGCAGTTGGTTACGTGTCGGGACGGTGTGTGCCTGTGTGTGGGAATATGTGAGCAGTCGGTTACGTGTCGGGACGGTGTGTGCCTGTGTGTGGGAATATGTGAGCAGTGGGTTACGTGTCGGGACGGTGTGTGCCTGTGTGTGGGAATATGTGAGCAGTCGGTTACGTGTCGGGACGGTGTGTGCCAGTGTGTGGGAATATATGAGCAGTTGGTTACGTGTCGGGACGGTGTTTGCCTGTGTGTGGGAATATGTGAGCAGTCGGTTACGTGTCGGGACCTTGTGTGCCCGTGTGTGGGAATATGTGAGCAGTCGGTTACGTGTTGGGACGGTGTGTGCCGATGTGTGGGAATATGTGAGCAGTTAGTTACGTGTCGGGACGGTGTGGGGGAATATGTGAGCAGCCGGTTACGTGACGGGACGGTGTGTGCCTGTGTGGGAATCTGTGAGCAGTCGGTTACGTGTCGGGACAGTGTGTGCCAGTGTGTGGGAATATGTGAGCAGTCGGTTACGTGTCAGGATGGTGTGTGCCGGTGTGTGCGATTATGTGAGCAGTCGGTTATGTGTCGGGACGGTGTGTGCTGGTGTGTGGGAATATGTGAGCAGTCGGTTACGTGTCGGGACGGTGTGTGCCGGTGTGTGGGAATATGTGAGCAGCCGATTACGTGTCGGGACGGTGTGTGCCTGTGTGTGGGAATATGTGAGCAGTCGGTTACGTGTCAGGAAGGTGTGTGCCTGTGTGTGGGAATAAGTGAGCAGACGGTTACGAGTCGGGATGGTGTGTGCCGGTGTGTGGGAATATGTGAGCAGTAGGTTACGTGTCGGGATGGTGTGTGCCTGTGTGTGGGAATATGTGAACAGTTGGTTACGTGTCGGGACGATGAGTTCCTGTGTGTGGCAATATGTGAGCAGTCGGTTACGTGTCGGGATCGTGTGTGCCGGTGTGTGGGAATATGTGTGCAGTCGGTTACGTGATGGGGTAGGTGTGTGGGAATATGTGAACCGTCGGTTACGTGTCGGGACGGTGTGTGCCAGTGGGTGGGAATAAGTGAGCAGTCGGTTACGTGTCGGGACGGTGTGTGCCTGTGTGTGCGAATATGTGAGCAGTAGGTTACGTGTCGGGACGGTGTGTGCCTGTGTGTGGGAATATGTGAGCAGTCGGTTACGAGTCGGGACGGTGTGTGCCTGTGTGTGGGACTATGTGAGCAGTCGGTTACGTGTCGGGACGGTGTGTGCCGATGTGTGGGAATATGTGGGCAGTCGGTTACGTGTCGTGACGGTGTGTGCCTGTGTGTGGCAATATGTGAGCAGTCGGTTACGTGTCGGGACGGTGTGTGCCCGTGTGTGGGAATATGTGAGCAGTCGGTTACGTGTCGGGACGGTGTGTGCCTGCGTGTGGGAATATGTGAGCAGTGGGTTACGTGTTGGGACGGTGTGTGCCTGTGTGTGGGAATATGTGAGCAGTCAGTTACGTGTCGGGACGGCGTGTGCCTGTGTGTGGGACTATGTGAGCAGTTGGTTACGTGTCGGGACGGTGTGTGCCTGTGTGTGGGAATATGTGAACAGTCGGTTACGTGTCGGGACGGTGTGTACCAGTGCGTGGGGATATGTGGGCAGTCGGTTACGTGTCGGGACGGTGTGTGCCTGTGTGTGGGAATATGTGAGCAGTCGCTTACGTATCGTGATGGTGTGTGCCGGTGTGTGGGAATATGTGAGCAGTCGGTTACGTGTCAGGATGGTGTGTGCCGGTGTGTGCGATTATGTGAGCAGTCGGTTATGTGTCGGGACGGTGTGTGCTGGTGTGTGGGAATATGTGAGCAGTCGGCTACGTGTCGGGACGGTGTGTGCCGGTGTGTGGGAATATGTGAGCAGTCGGTTACGTGTCGGGACGGTGTGTGCCTGTGTGTGGGAATATGTGAGCAGTCGGTTACATGTCAGCAAGGTGTGTGCCTGTGTGTGGGAATAAGTGAGCAGACGGTTACGAGTCGGGATGGTGTGTGCCGGTGTGTGGGAATATGTGTGCAGTCGGTTACGTGATGGGGTAGGTGTGTGGGATTATGTGAACCGTCGGTGACGTGTCGGGACGGTGTGTGCCAGTGGGTGGGAATATGTGAGCAGTCGGTTACGTGTCGGGACGGTGTGTGCCTGCGTGTGGGAAAATGTGAGCAGTAGGTTACGTGTTGGGACGGTGTGTGCCTGTGTGTGGGAATATGTGAGCAGTCCGTTACGTGTCGGGACGGTGTGTGCCTGTGTGTGGGAATATGTGAGCAGTCGGTTGCATGTCGCGACGGTGTGTGCCGATGTGTGGGAATATGTGGGCAGTCGGTTACGTGTCGTGACGGTGTGTGCCTGTGTGTGGGAATATGTGAGCAGTCGGTTACGTGTCGGGACGGTGTGTGCCCGTGTGTGGGAATATGTGAGCAGTCGGTTACAAGTCGGGACAGTGTGTGCCTGCGCGTGGGAATATGTGAGCAGTGGGTTACGTGTCGGGACGGTGTGTGCCTGTGTGTGGGAATATGTGAGCAGTCGGTTACGTGTCGGGACGGTGTGTGCCTGTGTGTGGGACTATGTGAGCAGTCGGTTACGTGTCAGGACGGTGTGTGCCTGTGTGTGGGAATATGTGAACAGTCGGTTACGTGTCGGGACGGTGTGTACCAGTGCGTGGGAATATGTGGGCAGTCGGTTACTTGTCGGGATGGTGTGTGCCTGTGTGTGGGAAAATGTGAGCAGTCGCTTACGTATCGTGATGGTGTGTGCCGGTGTGTGGCAATATGTGAGCAGTTGGTTACGTGTCGGGACGGTTTGTGCCCGTGTGTGGGAATATGTGAGCAGTCGGTTACGTGTCGGGAAGGTGTGTGCCTGTGTGTGGGAATATGTGAGCAGTCGGTTAAGTGTCGGGACAGTGTGTGCCTGTGTGTGGGAATATGTGAGCAGTTGGTTACGTGTCGGGACGGTGTGTGCCAGTGTGTGGGAATATATGAGCAGTTGGTTACGTGTCGGGACGGTGTTTGCCTCTGTGTGGGAATATGTGAGCAGTCAGTTACGTGTCGGGATGGTGTGTGCCGGTGTGTGGGAATATGTGTGCAGTCGGTTACGTGATGGGGTAGGTGTGTGGGAATATGTGAACCGTCGGTTACGTGTCGGGACGGTGTGTGCCAGTGGGTGGGAATAAGTGAGCAGTCGGTTACGTGTCGGGACGGTGTGTGCCTGTGTGTGCGAATATGTGAGCAGTAGGTTACGTGTCGGGACGGTGTGTGCCTGTGTGTGGGAATATGTGAGCAGTCGGTTACGAGTCGGGACGGTGTCTGCCTGTGTGTGGGAATATGTGAGCAGTCGGTTACGTGTCGGGACGGTGTGTGCCGATGTGTGGGAATATGTGGGCAGTCGGTTACGTGTCGTGACGGTGTGTGCCTGTGTGTGGGAATATGTGAGCAGTCGGTTACGTGTCGGGACGGTGTGTGCCCGTGTGTGGGAATATGTGAGCAGTCGGTTACGTGTCGGGACGGTGTGTGCCTGCGTGTGGGAATATGTGAGCAGTGGGTTACGTGTTGGGACGGTGTGTGCCTGTGTGTGGGAATATGTGAGCAGTCGGTTACGTGTAGGGACGGTGTGTGCCTGTGTGTGGGACTATGTGAGCAGTCGGTTACGTGTCGGGACGGTGTGTGCCTATGTGTGGGATTATGTGAACAGTCGGTTACGTGTCGGGACGGTGTGTACCAGTGCGTGGGAATATGTGGGCAGTCGGTTACGTGTCGGGACGGTGAGTGCCTGTGTGTGGGAATATGTGAGCAGTCGCTTACGTATCGTGATGGTGTGTGCCGGTGTGTGGGAATATGTGAGCAGTTGGTTACGTGTCGGGACGGTTTGTGCCCGTGTGTGGGAATATGTGAGCAGTCGGTTACGTGTCGGGAAGGTGTGTGCCTGTGTGTGGGAATATGTGAGCAGTCGGTTACATGTCGGGACGGTGTGTGCCAGTGTGTGGGAATATATGAGCAGTTGGTTACGTGTCGGGACGGTGTTTGCCTGTGTGTGCGAATATGTGAGCAGTCGGTTACGTGTCGGGACCTTGTGTGCCCGTGTGTGGGAATATGTGAGCAGTCGGTTACGTGTTGGGACGGTGTGTGCCGGTGTGTGGGAATATGTGAGCAGTTAGTTACGTGTCGGGACGGTGTGAGGGAATATGTGAGCAGCCGGTTACGTGACGGGACGGTGTGTGCCTGTGTGGGAATCTGTGAGCAGTCGGTTACGTGTCGGGACAGTGTGTGCCAGTGTGTGGGAATACGTGAGCAGTCGGTTACGTGTCAGGATGGTGTGTGGCGGTGTGTGCGATTATGTGAGCAGTCGGTTATGTGTCGGGACGGTGTGTGCTGGTGTGTGGGAATATGTGAGCAGTCGGTTACGTGTCGGGACGGTGTGTGCCGGTGTGTGGGAATATGTGAGCAGTCGATTACGTGTCGGGACGGTGTGTGCCTGTGTGTGGGACTATGCGAGCAGTCGGTTACGTGTCGGGACGGTGTGTGCCTGTGTGTGGGAATATGTGAACAGTCGGTTACGTGTCGGGACGGTGTGTACCAGTGCGTGGGAATATGTGGGCAGTCGGTTACGTGTCGGGACGGTGTGTGCCTGTGTGTGGGAATATGTGAGCAGTCGCTTACGTATGGTGATGGTGTGTGCCGGTGTGTGGGAATATGTGAGCAGTCGGTTACGTGTCGGGAAGTTGTGTGCCTGTGTGTGGGAATATGTGAGCAGTCGATTAAGTGTCGGGACAGTGTGTGCCTGTGAGTGGGAATATGTGAGCAGTCGGTTACGTGCCGGGACGGTGTGTGCCTGTGTGTGGGAATATGTGAGCAGTCGGTTACGTGTCGGGATGGTGTGTGCCTGTGTGTGGGAATATGTGAACAGTTGGTTACGTGTCGGGACGATGAGTTCCTGTGTGTGGCAATATGTGAGCAGTCGGTTACGTGTCGGGATGGTGTGTGCCGGTGTGTGGGAATATGTGTGCAGTCGGTTACGTGATGGGGTAGGTGTGTGGGAATTTGTGAACCGTCGGTTACGTGTCGGGACGGTGTGTGCCAGTGGGTGGGAATAAGTGAGCAGTCGGTAACGTGTCGGGACTGTGTGTGCCTGTGTGTGCGAATATGTGAGCAGTAGGTTACGTGTCGGGACGGTGTGTGCCTGTGTGTGGGAATATGTGAGCAGTCGGTTACGAGTCGGGACGGTGTGTGCCTGTGTGTGGGACTAGGTGAGCAGTCGGTTACGTGTCGGGACGGTGTGTGCCAATGTGTGGGAATATAAGGGCAGTCGGTTACGTGTCGTGACGGTGTGTGCCTGTGTGTGGGAATATGTGAGCAGTCGGTTACGTGTCGGGACGGTGTGTGCCCGTGTGTGGGAATATGTGAGCAGTCGGTTACGTGTCGGGACGGTGTGTGCCTGTGTGTGGGAATATGTGAGCAGTCGGTTACGTGTCGGGATGGTGTGTGCCTGTGTGTGGGAATATGTGAACAGTTGGTTACGTGCCGGGACGGTGTGTGCCTGTGTGTGGGAATATGTGAGCAGTCGGTTACGTGTCGGGATGGTGTGTGCCTGTGTGTGGGAATATGTGAACAGTTGGTTACGTGTCGGGACGATGAGTTCCTGTGTGTGGCAATATGTGAGCAGTCGGTTACGTGTCGGGATGGTGTGTGCCGGTGTGTGGGAATATGTGTGCAGTCGGTTACGTGATGGGGTAGGTGTGTGGGAATTTGTGAACCGTCGGTTACGTGTCGGGACGGTGTGTGCCAGTGGGTGGGAATAAGTGAGCAGTCGGTAACGTGTCGGGACTGTGTGTGCCTGTGTGTGCGAATATGTGAGCAGTAGGTTACGTGTCGGGACGGTGTGTGCCTGTGTGTGGGAATATGTGAGCAGTCGGTTACGAGTCGGGACGGTGTGTGCCTGTGTGTGGGACTAGGTGAGCAGTCGGTTACGTGTCGGGACGGTGTGTGCCAATGTGTGGGAATATAAGGGCAGTCGGTTACGTGTCGTGACGGTGTGTGCCTGTGTGTGGGAATATGTGAGCAGTCGGTTACGTGTCGGGACGGTGTGTGCCCGTGTGTGGGAATATGTGAGCAGTCGGTTACGTGTCGGGACGGTGTGTGCCTGCGTGTGGGAATATGTGAGCAGTGGGTTACGTGTTGGGACGGTGTGTGCCTGTGTGTGGGAATATGTGAGCAGTCGGTTACGTGTCGGGACGGCGTGTGCCTGTGTGTGGGACTATGTGAGCAGTCGGTTACGTGTCGGGACGGTGTGTGCCTGTGTGTGGGAATATGTGAACAGTCGGTTACGTGTCGGGACGGTGTGTACCAGTGCGTGGGGATATGTGGGCAGTCGGTTACGTGTCGGGATGGTGTGTGCCTGTGTGTGGGAATATGTGAGCAGTCGCTTACGTATCGTGATGGTGTGTGCCGGTGTGTGGGAATATGTGAGCAGTCGGTTACGTGTCAGGATGGTGTGTGCCGGTGTGTGCGATTATGTGAGCAGTCGGTTATGTGTCGGGACGGTGTGTGCTGGTGTGTGGGAATATGTGAGCAGTCGGTTACGTGTCGGGGCGGTGTGTGCCGGTGTGTGGGAATATGTGAGCAGTCGGTTACGTGTCGGGACGGTGTGTGCCTGTGTGTGGGAATATGTGAGCAGTCGGTTACGTGTCAGGAAGGTGTGTGCCTGTGTGTGGGAATAAGTGAGCAGACGGTTACGAGTCGGGATTGTGTGTGCCGGTGTGTGGGAATATGTGTGCAGTCGGTTACGTGATGGGGTAGGTGTGTGGGATTATGTGAACCGTCGGTTACGTGTCGGGACGGTGTGTGCCAGTGGGTGGGAATATGTGAGCAGTCGGTTACGTGTCGGGACGGTGTGTGCCTGTGTGTGTGAAAATGTGAGCAGTAGGTTACGTGTCGGGACGGTGTGTGCCTGTGTGTGGGAATATATGAGCAGTCCGTTACGTGTCGGGACGGTGTGTGCCTGTGTGTGGGAATATGTGAGCAGTCGGTTACATGTCGCGACGGTGTGTGCCGATGTGTGGGAATATGTGGGCAGTCGGTTACGTGTCGTGACGGTGTGTGCCTGTGTGTGGGAATATGTGAGCAGTCGGTTACGTGTCGGGACGGTGTGTGCCCGTGTGTGGGAATATGTGAGCAGTTGGTTACGTGTCGGGACAGTGTGTGCCTGCGCGTGGGAATATGTGAGCAGTGGGTTACGTGTCGGGATGGTGTGTGCCTGTGTGTGGGAATATGTGAGCAGTCGGTTACGTGTCGGGACGGTGTGTGCCTGTGTGTGGCACTATGTGAGCAGTCGGTTACGTGTCGGGACGGTGTGTGCCTGAGTGTGGGAATATGTGAACAGTCGGTTACGTGTCGGGACGGTGTGTACCAGTGCGTGGGAATATGTGGGCAGTCGGTTACGTGTCGGGACGGTGTGTGCCTGTGTGTGGGAATATGTGAACAGTCGCTTACGTATCGTGATGGTGTGTGCCGGTGTGTGGCAATATGTGAGCAGTTGGTTACGTGTCGGTACGGTTTGTGCCCGTGTGTGGGAGTATGTGAGCAGTCGGTTACGTGTCGGGAAGGTGTGTGCCTGTGTGTGGGAATATGTGAGCAGTCGGTTAAGTGTCGGGACAGTGTGTGCCTGTGAGTGGGAATATGTGAGCAGTCGGTTACGTGCCGGGACGGTGTGTGCCTGTGTGTGGGAATATGTGAGCAGTCGCTTACGTGTCGGGATGGTGTGTGCCTGTGTTTGGGAATATGTGAACAGTTGGTTACGTGTCGGGACGATGAGTTCCTGTGTGTGGCAATATGTGAGCAGTCGGTTACGTGTCGGGACGGTGTGTGGCTGTGTGTGGGATTATGTGAGCAGTGGGTTACGTGTCGGGACGGTGTGTGCCTGTGTGTGGGAATATGTGAGCAGTTGGTTACATGTCGGGACAGTGTGTGCCAGTGTGTGGGAATATATGAGCAGTTGGTTACGTGTCGGGACGGTGTTTGCCTCTGTGTGGGAATATGTGAGCAGTCGGTTACGTGTCGGGATGGTGTGTGCCGGTGTGTGGGAATATGTGTGCAGTCGGTTACGTGATGGGGTAGGTGTGTGGGAATATGTGAACCGTCGGTTACGTGTCGGGACGGTGTGTGCCAGTGGGTGGGAATAAGTGAGCAGTCGGTTACGTGTCGGGACGGTGTGTGCCTGTGTGTGCGAATATGTGAGCAGTAGGTTACGTGTCGGGACGGTGTGTGCCTGTGTGTGGGAATATGTGAGCAGTCGGATACGAGTCGGGACGGTGTCTGCCTGTGTGTGGGAATATGTGAGCAGTCGGTTACGTGTCGGGACGGTGTGTGCCGATCTGTGGGAACATGTGGGCAGTCGGTTACGTGTCGTGACGGTGTGTGCCTGTGTGTGGGAATATGTGAGCAGTCGGTTACGTGTCGGGACGGTGTGTGCCCGTGTGTGGGAATATGTGAGCAGTCGGTTACGTGTCGGGACGGTGTGTGCCTGCGTGTGGGAATATGTGAGCAGTGGGTTACGTGTTGGGACGGTGTGTGCCTGTGTGTGGGAATATGTGAGCAGTCGGTTACGTGTCGGGACGGTGTGTGCCTGTGTGTGGGACTATGTGAGCAGTCGGTTACGTGTCGGGACGGTGTGTGCCTATGTGTGGGAATATGTGAACAGTCGGTTACGTGTCGGGACGGTGTGTACCAGTGCGTGGGAATATGTGGGCAGTCGGTTACGTGTCGGGACGGTGTGTGCCTGTGTGTGGGAATATGTGAGCAGTCGCTTACGTGTCGTGATGGTGTGTGCCAGTGTGTGGGAATATGTGAGCAGTTGGTTACGTGTCGGGACGGTTTGTGCCCGTGTGTGGGAATATGTGAGCAGTCGGTTACGTGTCGGGAAGGTGTGTGCCTGTGTGAGGGAATATGTGAGCAGTCGGTTGAGGGTCGGGACAGTGTGTTTTGTGAGTGGGAATATGTGAGCAGTCGGTTATGTGCCGGGACGGTGTGTGCCTGTGTGTGGGAATATGTGAGCAGTCGGTTACATGTCGGGATGGTGTGTGCCTGTGTGTGGGAATATGTGAACAGTTGGTTACGTGTCGGGACGATGAGTTCCTGTGTGTGGCAATATGTGAGCAGTCGGTTACGTGTCGGGACGGTGTGTGCCTGTGTGTGGGATTATGTGAGCAGTGGGTTACGTGTCGGGACGGTGTGTGCCTGTGTGTGGGAATATGTGAGCAGTCAGTTATGTGTCGGGATGGTGTGTGCCAGTGTGTGGGAATATATGAGCAGTTGGTTACGTGTCGGGATGGTGTGTGCCTGTGTGTGGGAATATGTGAGCAGTAGGTTATGTGTCGGGACGGTGTGTGCCTGTGTGTGGGAATATGTGAGCAGTCGGTTACGTGTCGGGACGGTGTGTGCCGGTGTGTGGGAATATGTGAGCAGTCAGTTACGTGTTGGGGTGGGTGTGTGCCTGTGTGTGGGAATATGTGAGCAGTCAGTTATGTGTCGGGACGGTGTGTGCCTGTGTGTGGGAATATGTGAGCAGTCGGTTACGTGTCGGGACGGTGTGTTTCTGTGTGTGGGAATATGTGAGCAGTCGGTTATGTGTCGGGACGGTGTGTGCCTGTGTTTGGGAATATGTGAGCAGTCGGTTACGTGTCGGGACGGTGTGTGCTTGTGTGTGGGAATATGTGAGCAGTCGGTTACGTGTCGGGACGGTGTGTGCCTGTGTGTGGGAATACGTGAGCATTCGGTTACGCGTCGGGACGGTGTGTGCATGTGTGTGGGAATATGTGAACAGTCGGTTACGTGTCGTGACGGTGTGTGCCTGTGTGTGGCAATATGTGAGCAGTCGGTTACGTGTCGGGACAGTGTGTGTCAGTGTGTTTGGGAATATGTGAGCAGTCAGTTACGTGTTGGGACGGTGTGTGCCTGTGTGTGGGAGCATGCGAGCAGTCGGTTACGTGTCGGGACCTTGTGTGGCTGTGTGTGGGAATATGTGAGCAGTCGGTTACGTGTCGTGACGGTGTGTTCCGGTGTGTGGGAATATGTGAGCAGTCAGTTACGTGACGGGACGGTGTGTGGGAATATGTGAGCAGTCGGTTACGTGTCGGGACGGTGTGTCTCTGGGTGTGGGAATATGTGAGCAGTTGGTTACGTGTCGGGATGATGTGTGCCTGTGTGTGGGAATATGTGAGCAGTCGGTTACATGTCGGGACGGTGTGTGCCAGTGTGTGGGAATATTTGAGCAGTCAGTAACATGTCGGGACGGTGTGTGCCTCTGTGTGGGAATATGTGAGCAGTCGGTTACGTGTCGGGACGTTGAGTTCCTGTGTGTGGGAATATGTGAGCAGTCGGTTATGTGTCGGGACGGTGTGTGCCTGTGTGTGGGAATATGTGAGCAGTCGGTTACGTGTCGGGATGGTGTGTGCCGGTGTGTGAGAATATGTGAGCAGTCGGTTACGTGTCGGGACGGTGTGTGCCGGTGTGTGGGAATACGTGAGCAGTCGGTTACGTGTCGGGACGGTGTGTGCCTGTGTGTGGGAATATGTGAGCAGTCGCTTACGTATCGTGATGGTGTGTGCCAGTGTGTGGGAATATGTGAGCAGTTGGTTACGTGTCGGGACGGTTTGTGCCCGTGTGTGGGAATATGTGAGCAGTCGGTTACGTGTCGGGAAGGTGTGTGCCTGTGTGAGGGAATATGTGAGCAGTCGGTTGAGGGTCGGGACAGTGTGTTTTGTGAGTGGGAATATGTGAGCAGTCGGTTATGTGCCGGGACGGTGTGTGCCTGTGTGTGGGAATATGTGAGCAGTCGGTTACATGTCGGGATGGTGTGTGCCTGTGTGTGGGAATATGTGAACAGTTGGTTACGTGTCGGGACGATGAGTTCCTGTGTGTGGCAATATGTGAGCAGTCGGTTACGTGTCGGGACGGTGTGTGCCTGTGTGTGGGAATATGTGAGCAGTGGGTTACGTGTCGGGACGGTGTGTGCCTGTGTGTGGGAATATGTGAGCAATCAGTTATGTGTCGGGATGGTGTGTGCCAGTGTGTGGGAATATATGAGCAGTTGGTTACGTGTCGGGATGGTGTGTGCCTGTGTGTGGGAATATGTGAGCAGTAGGTTATGTGTCGGGACGGTGTGTGCCTGTGTGTGGGAATATGTGAGCAGTCGGTTACGTGTCGGGACGGTGTGTGCCTGTGTGTGGGAATATGTGAGCAGTCGGTTACGTGACGGGATGGTGTGTGCCGGTTTGTGGGAATATGTGAGCAGTCGGTTACATGTGGGGCCGGTGTGTGCCGGTGTGTGGGAATATGTGAGCAGTCAGTTACGTGTTGGGGTGGGTGTGTGCCTGTGTGTGGGAATATGTGAGCAGTCAGTTATGTGTCGGGACGGTGTGTGCCTGTGTGTGGGAATATGTGAGCAGTCGGTTATGTGTCGGGACGGTGTGTTTCTGTGTGTGGGAATATGTGAGCAGTCGGTTATGTGTCGGGACGGTGTGTGCCTGTGTTTGGGAATATGTGAGCAGTCGGTTACGTGTCGGGACGGTGTGTGCTTGTGTGTGGGAATATGTGAGCAGTCGGTTACGTGTCGGGACGGTGTGTGCCTGTGTGTGGGAATACGTGAGCATTCGGTTACGCGTCGGGACGGTGTGTGCATGTGTGTGGGAATATGTGAGCAGTCGGTTACGTGTCGTGACGGTGTGTGCCTGTGTGTGGCAATATGTGAGCAGTCGGTTACGTGTCGGGACAGTGTGTGTCAGTGTGTTTGGGAATATGTGAGCAGTCAGTTACGTGTTGGGACAGTGTGTGCCTGTGTGTGGGAGCATGCGAGCAGTCGGTTACGTGTCGGGACCTTGTGTGGCTGTGTGTGGGAATATGTGAGCAGTCGGTTACGTGTCGTGACGGTGTGTTCCGGTGTGTGGGAATATGTGAGCAGTCAGTTACGTGACGGGACGGTGTGTGGGAATATGTGAGCAGTCGGTTACGTGTCGGGACGGTGTGTCCCTGGGTGTGGGAATATGTGAGCAGTTGGTTACGTGTCGGGATGATGTGTGCCTGTGTGTGGGAATATGTGAGCAGTCGGTTACATGTCGGGACGGTGTGTGCCTGTGTGTGGGAATATTTGAGCAGTCAGTAACATGTCGGGACGGTGTGTGCCTCTGTGTGGGAATATGTGAGCAGTCGGTTACGTGTCGGGACGTTGAGTTCCTGTGTGTGGGAATATGTGAGCAGTCGGTTATGTGTCGGGACGGTGTGTGCCTGTGTGTGGGAATATGTGAGCAGTCGGTTACGTGTCGGGAGGGTGTGTGCCTGTGTGTGGGAGCATGCGAGCAGTCGGTTACGTGTCGTGACCTTGTGTGCCTGTGTGTGTGAATATGTGAGCAGTCGGTTACGTGTCGTGACGGTGTGTTCCGGTGTGTGGGAATATGTGAGCAGTCAGTTACGTGACGGGGTGGTGTGTGGGAATATGTGAGCAGTCGGTTACGTGTCGGGACGGTGTGTGCCTGGGTGTGGGAATATGTGAGCAGTTGGTTACGTGTCGGGATAATGTGTGCCTGTGTGTGGGAATATGTGAGCAGTCGGTTACGTGTCGGGATGGTGTGTGCCTGTGTGTGGGAATATGTGAGCAGTCGGTTACGTGTCGGGACGTTGTGTTCCTGTGTGTGGGAATATGTGAGCAGTCGGTTATGTGTCGGGAGGGTGTGTGCCTGTGTGTGGGTATATGTGAGCAGTCAGTTACGTGTCGGGACGGATTGTGCCAGTGTGTGGGAATATGTGAGCAGTCAGTTAAGTGTCGGGACGGTGTGTGCCTGTGTGTGGGAATATGTGAGCAGTCGGTTACGTGTCGGGACCTTGTGTGCCTGTGTGTGGGAATATGTGAGCAGTCGGTTACGTGTCGGGACGGTGTGTGGCGGTGTGTGGGTTTACGTGAGCAGTCAGTTACGTGTCGGGACGGTGTGTGGGAATATGTGAGCAGTCGGTTACGTGTCGTGCTGGTGTGTGCCTCTGTGTGGGAATATGTGAGCAGTCGGTTACGTGTCGGGACGGTGTGTGCCTGTGTGTGGGAATATGTGAGCAGTCGGTTACGTGTCGGGACGGTGTGTGCCTGTGTGTGGGAATATGTGAGCAGTCGGTTACATGTCGGGACGGTGTGTGCCAGTCTGTGGGAATATGTCAGCAATCGGTTACGTGTCGGGACGGTGTCTTCCTGTGTGTGGGAATATGTGGGCAGTCACTTACGTGTCGGGACGGTGTGTGCCAGTGTGTGGGAATATGTGAGCAGTCAGTAACGTGTCGGGACGGTGTGTACCTGTGTGTGGGAATATGTGAGCAGTCGGTTACGTGTCGGGACATTGTGTGCCTGTGTGTGGGAATATGTGAGCAGTCGGTTACGTGTCGGGACGGTGTGTGGGAATATGTGAGCAGTCAGTTACGTGTCGGGACGGTGTGTGGGAAATATGTGAGCAGTCAGTTACGTGTCGGGATGGTGTGTGCCTGTGTGTGGGAATATCTGAGCAGTCGGTTACGTGTGGGGACGGTGTGTGTCAGTGTGTGGGAATATGTGAGCTGTCGGTTACGTGTTGGGTCGGTGTGTGCCTGTGTGTGGGAATATGTGAGCAGTCGGTTACGTGTCGGGACCTTGTGTGCCTGTGTTTGGGAATATGTGAGCAGTTGGTTACGTGTCGGGACGGTGTGTGCCGGTGTGTGGGAATATGTGAGCAGTCGGTTACGTGTCGGGACGGTGTGTGCCTGTGTGTGGGAATATGTGAGCAGTCGGTTACGTGTCGGGATGTTGTGTGCCGGTGTGTGGGAATATGTGAGCAGTCGGTTACGTGTCGGGATGGTGTGTGCCGGTGTGTGGGAATATGTGAGCAGTCGGTTATGTGTCGGGACGGTGTGTGCCGGTGTGTGAGAATATGTGAGCAGTCGTTTACGTGTCGGGACGGTGTGTGCCTGTGTGTGGGAATATGTGAGCAGTCGGTTACGTGTCGGGACGGTGTGTGCCTGTGTGTGGGAATATGTGAGCAGTCGGTTACGTGTCGGGACGATGTGTGCCTGTGTGTGGGAATATGTGAGCAGTCGGTTACGTGTCGGGACGGTGTGTTCCTGTGTGTGTGAATATGTGAGCAGTCGGCTATGTGTCGGGACGGTGTGTGCCTGTGTGTGGGAATATGTGAGCAGTCGGTTACGTGTCTGGACGGTGTGTGCTTGTGTGTGGGAATATGTGAGCAGTCGGTTACGTGTCGGGACGGTGTGTGCCGGTGTGTGGGAATATGTGAGCAGTCGATACATAACTATGTTTATTACCTATATGTGTGACTCGAGGTGGTTGACAATTTTATTATTCGTTAATTGAGTAAAACCTGCCAGTCAAGAGGTTTATCTTTTTATAAAGCCAAGACAACTCTGGATTTTGAACTGTGGCCTCCAAATTTGCTGCAAACAGTTGCCATCCTTAAGGGTTTGTTTGTGATTCAGATATATTAGCATGTGATATCTGTAGTTATAGGTACAATGACATATTTGTGGTAAATATAAGTAGCGATTTCAAAACATTTCATCTATCATCATCCACTTCATTGTATACATGACTGATGAGTTGTCATGTGTGGAGACACGGAAAGATCGAGTTTACAATTTGTAGCTACAAATATTTATAACAATATAAACATTTCAGTGAATCATTTGTAAGTTACAGTCATAACAAACAAAATTTCTTCCCAGACTGTGAAAGAAACAAATTTTTGCCTCTCGATATATTTGTACAGATAAGTGAGGTCTTTATACTAGTTGTAAGCATCCTACGGTTGAGCATGTGCAGTTTTGAATAGCATGCAGAGAATCTAACCTAAATAGTAGTTAAACGAGCATTGTGTGTTTTGTTAATTAAAATATCACTCAGTGCTGTAGGCACCTCATATAACCGTCATGTCTTCTGAATTCTTTCAAGTTAAGTGAGTACAAAATATATTTCCAATCTCTGAGATGGAAAGTTTTTGGGTGTATTATTTCTGGACTATTGGACCTCAGAGTACAGCTTGAATATACAGAAGAGTAATAATGGGCGAGGAAGCAGACCGGCGGGATGGACATAATTACAGCTATAATGGGAATGTGTTACAGATGGGCAGGGCATGTACCCAAGGGAATCAACGGTTGATTTATCAAGGAAGGTTCCCTCGCATTCGAAGACACATGGTGAAAATATGGATATGAGGACTTCCTGTGGGACTCGTATTCAAAAACAAATACCTCTTCATGGGTTATCCAGTCTACACATCTGATCTTCAGCTTCCTTCTGTAGCACCACATTTAAGCAACTACCTTTCTCCTCCTGTCTATGGTATTTGTTGTCCACAGTTAACTTCCATACCTAGTAACACTCCACAAAAATTCTTTAAAAAATTACTTTCCACTACTCATATTTACAATTACGTGATGTAAACATCTCATTTTTTTCACTGCCGCACTGCAGTTTTCATGCTCTCTAGTTTGGGCATTTCTGCCAAAATAGCAAAATTCGTCCAGTCCTAGAAGTGTGCCATTTCCCACTCTTAATCCCTTGCGCATTATCTGCTGTAATTTGACTACAACCCTTTACCTTGTTTTACATTTTCCTGTGGTTTCTGTTTACTTGCATTCGGAGTCCTACAAGACATGCTGAGTGATTCAGTTAAGCCCTTCACCCCAATACTTCTGAAGACACTTCAAGTAACTATGTTAATTCAACTGAAGCAATGTGTTTACTGTTACCAGTCACTGTTTAATTTATTTCCTCGCCATGTTTCAAAGATTTAAACCTGCATTACCAGGTGGGTTATTTGTATTAATATGATGTTTGTATTATGTTATGATTTTTGGCTAACCTGAGGCACTGCCTGTAGGGAAACAAATCACTATTTGGAACACGGCTCTGTGGAGATCTCCGGCTAAAACGTGGACGTAAATCTAAATGTACAAATAAAACAGTTACAATAGAATACCTCTGGTCTTCACAGGCTAGTTTGTGCATCATATACAGCACAATAAACTGACACACTTTCTAAACAAAGACGATATTTAGAAAGTGGTAGATACAAACAACATACAGCAGAAACACTACTTCAAAATACTAAGAGCATATAGTGAAACAGACCATTATGTCTGAGTAAGTCTTAAAGTATTGTGCATATCTGTGGTTGAGCACATGAATAGATATTAAGTATTTAAAATTGAACATGACTTCTTTTAAGTTTACATAACTCAAACGTTGTATTCATTTGTGTGTTCAGGTGACCTGTTGAAAACATGAAATGTGGTAATTATATTGCTAGAAATCATATAATTATACATAAATAACAATTCAGTTTGGGACTCAGAGATAGAGGATGAAAGGAGTGACAGAAGAAGAGCGAAATATTGGTCATCCCAGAGCTATGGGTTTGCTAGGCTTCCACCTGTAGCATGTTATAGCCAACTATATTGACAATGATCCAAACTGTGCTGTCATTTTAAGTAGATCTAATGAGTACTGGGAGTACGCTAGTCAAGTGTTCATTTAGAAAATATTAATGAAACACAAATTACGAAATTCGTAGTAAATATGAAGTGGGGCAAAAACGTAGTGTATGTGATACAAGAGAGAGAGAGAGAGAGAGAGAGATTGGACATGTGCATTGCAAATCTAATGGTGCAGGCTGCTGTTAAGACCAGAGATGACAAACGCTTTGGTACCATGTTGTCAATTAGGATGGACTCAGTCTGCTTTCTTTGATATTTGTACATCTGCGGTGGTTCAAGGATGCACTATTTTCTGCCCAATCGCGTTGCATGTGACATGTTTATGCCTTTACGTATCACGACATTGGCAGTCTGATACCAAATACTACCCACAAATTGTACTGTTTAGGTGGTCTTATTTTACGTTTGTTTTGTGTGCTGCGATTCTTTTGCAACTATTTGTGTTTTTCAGGGATTCTGCTACTCCAGTGTTTATTTCAATCTTTTGTTTACATTTATCTTCAGAGTGTTGCAGTTGGGTTGCTGTTCCTCTTGACAACATACCAGAATGCTGCCATTCTGGGGCTGTGGGATGACAAGAGGAGTTGTGGATGGCGGAATGCTGTTGTAGACTTCCAATAAATTTCAATTTTATGTCTACTACTTGTTATTCTAATGGTCAGGTCTAGTAAGTTTACAATGGTGCCTACTTTGTCCTCAACTGTGAACTTAATACCTTTATGTGGGGTGCTGAACAATTAGATAACTCATTGCTAGTTAATTGTGATGTATATGGCACAGAAAGGAGACTCCTGGTGTCCCCCTGCATTAGAAGCACAAAAACACCCTTAACAGACATAATAAATGAGTTCTCATCAGGTTGTCTCCCCGATTGCCTGACGTAAGCAAAAGTCCTTCCCGTGCATAAAAAAGGTGATACAGAAAACATAGGTGACAAGAGACCAGTTTTATTGCTGTCTTACTTTTCAAGAAAGTGATAGAAATTATTATGAAAAACAGACTTATGGGTTATTTTCATAAGTGGTAACTTGGGTGCAAAGAACAATTTGGCTTGAGGTCTGGAGAGTGAACACTAGAAGCTATAGCAAAAATTTACAAAAGTGATAGCTAGCTCTAGGTAAAGGAGAACAAGTAACAGATATTTTCCTAGACCTCAGTGAAGCATTTGACACGATTGATCATGAAATACTTCAAGGTAAAATTGAAACACTAGCGATTAATGAATGATTTGGTCTTACCTAGCAGACAGAGTGCAGAGATATCCCAGATCTCAAGTGGCCCTAATTATATGGTGAAACACCTTTCAGATCACCAATATGTCAACAAGAGAGTGTGTCGGGCCAAACACTGTTTCTCATTTCCATCATGACTTCCCACTGTTGGTCACACTAGGATAAACTGTGTTACTTGCTGCTGATAGCATTATAGTAATTACAGATAGGACACCAGAAATATTAGAAGTAAAAAATGAAAAGGAATTAAGTCGTTGTATAACTGGTCAGATAACAATAAACTTCTACACAAATACAAAAGATTTTTTTTTTTTTTTTTTTTACTTTATTGTTATTTTAAAGCCTGTACAGCAGGCAGGCTGTCAGCAGCATACTACGCTGCTCTTCAGCCATAGAAGGTACAATCAGCAAAAACAGGAGAAAAACATAAAGGTGACAAAACGGTGGGCAATAAACAGGAGACACAGAGAAACAAACACGGAGCCGTTCACACTCGACGATAAGCCACACTGCAAACTGTTGAGACGACGCACAAACACTGAAGGAGACGATGGCACTGGTGAACGATGGAGTGTGACGGTAAACACTGAACACTAAAAATGACGGCACACACGATACACTGATGGCGGTGATCTCCGGCGCGCGAATGTCCACTGAGCGTGTGCGAGTCCGGGGACCTGCCAAGAGGGCAACAGGGATGAGGAGGGGGAGAGGGGAGGAAAAGAGGATGCCATGGCTTAGGAGACGGGGACAGGAGGATAGGGACAGGGGAGGGGGGGGCCCGGGGGACGAGGGACGAGAAAAGGAGGAGGGAGGGAAAGGGGAGAGAAGGGAGGGAGGGTGCCCCGAGGAGCAAGCACATACAAAAGATAATATAACAAAACTTAAAGAATGTGGTGAAACCATAGACTGTGTAGCTGGCACATAATTCTTAGGTATCCATGTCGATCAACTATTAAAATGGTGTTAACACATCAGCATACTTGGACAAAGAATTAGCACAGCATGCAAAGCCTTATGAATATTAATCACAGTGTGTAATGGCTCACGCCAAAAAGTTTAGTGTTAAAAAGCTCGTTTATTCGTTTTCCATGAAGCAGCCGTGTTGCCAGCACAGTGAGTTGAGATGCTCTCCGCTCTGCGGCGCTGCGTTTGCGGTGTGTTTACCAGGGCAGCATGCCCGTGTGCCATCTATCGGCGACGATCAGCAACAGTGCACTCGGGAGCATCACTCGTATTTCTTCGCCTCATTTCCAATTTAGAACTTTGACAGGAAACTCTTAGAGGTAATAAACAATTGCTTGGTGTGTCCTAATGTTTAGTTATGGCTTTTTTACTAATAAAACTGCTGTACGTGCCCCTGTCTGTACAAGGTTTGTGGCGAGAATTTCTTACACCCAGGTACAAGTTTGGTAGTGTATTCTACATATTCGGTCAACTCAAGGAACGTTTGTCATTCGAGGGTTGGATTCCCTCTCTTCTTCATCGAAGAGTTTCACTGCCTGGGCTACTCTCAGGGTGCGCCTTCGACGTGGAAGATCCTTGCCGTGTCGTCTGTTTGCCGCCGCCGCCGCCGCCGCCGCCGCCGCCGCTTGGTCGCCGCCTTCCGGTCCTTGCCGCCGCCGCCGCCGCCGCCTGCCGGGGCTCGTCGCCCCCGCCTGGTCGCCGCCTGCCGGTCCTTGCCGCCGCCGCCGCCGCCGCCGCCGCCGCCTGCCGGGGCTCGTCGCCCGTCGCCCCCGCCTGGTCGCCGCCTGCCGGGGCTCGCCGCCCCCGCCTGGTCGCCGCCTGCCGCCGCCGCCGCCGCCGCCGGTGCCCGCCGCCGCCGCCGCCGCCGCCGCCGCCGCCGCCGCCGCCGCCGGTGCCCGCCGCCATCCGGTGCCGCCTGGTCGCCACCATCGCCGCCGTCCTGACCCTGGTCTACATCCGTCTTCGTCTTTGTCTTCATCCGTCTTCGTCTTTGTCTGTCCCCGGTTTCTGTCCTCTCCTCTTCGTTCTGTTCGTTCTTGTTTCTCTCTCCCGTCATGTCCGCCCCCACCACCACTGTCACTACTACCACCACCGCCATTGTCTATACCTCCCCTTCCGCCGCCTCCACCACTATAACTTGGTGTGCCCAGTCCCACCTCCCTCCTTCCATTCCACCTCTCCTCACTGTCCCTTCACCCTCTCTCTTTGTCGCCCCCTCTCCCGCTTCTTCCTCCCGCTCCTCTCGTTCTGATCCCTTCCCCCCACTCCCCCAGCCTGTCACTGCAGCTCCAGCTCGGGTGGTGGCCCGTCGGGCCACTGCCCACGCCCAGCTCTCCCCGTCACCTTCGCCATCACCGCCGCCTCTGCCGCCGTCATCGTCATCGTCGCCTTCACCGTCACCGTCACCATCTCCGGCGCCGACTCCGGCCCCGGGACCTGCCCCTCCCCGCCACATTCCCGTTGTTCCCATCCCCCACACCTCCTCCACCGCCGTCAAGCGCCCCGGTGGCACCCCTGCTTCCTCTGCTTCCAAAAAGGCTGCACCTCGTCCTCCTTCCCCCACCCTTGATGCCATGGAAGTCTCCCCGCCTGTCCCTGCCCCCTCATCCTCCTCCTCTCTCCCTTCCTCCTACCGCTACCTCCTCTCCCGTCCTGATCCCTCTCTCCTTGAAGCCCGGAACCTCACCCTCTTCCTTCGCCAGCATTGTCCTGGTGCCCCCATCTCCCTCCTCACTCCTCGCCGAGATTCTGTTCTCATCTCCTCCCCCAGCCCAACCCTCCATACTGACATCCTCTCCCGTCTCCCCATCACCCGTTTTGGTCCCAACGCCTCCCTTACCCCTGCTCCTTCTCCATCTCCTACCCGCCAACCCCAACCCCCGCGTCGCCCGCCGACCCTCACCGCCGTGATCACGCGGCTCAGTCCGTCGATCACGGAGGAGGAGGTGTTGGCGGAGCTCCAGGCCCATCCCACATTGGAGGTGCGGGCGGTCCGCCGCATTTTCAACTCGGCCGGCCCCACCCGCCTTATGCGGGTTTTCTCTGAAGACGCCCCCTCCATTGACCGTCTCCTGAAGGAGGGTGCCCTCCTCTTCCACCAGCGGTACAAGGTCGACCCTTCCCGTTCCCCTCCTCAATCCCTGCGCTGCCAGAGGTGTCTGCGCTATAATGCGCACCCCACAGCTGAGTGCCGCGAGGCCCCCACCTGCCCGCATTGTCGGCAGGCGCACTTCCTCCGGCAGTGCCCTAACCTCCAATCCCCTCCCTCCTGTAATACCTGCAATCTCCCTCATCCCACCTACTCCCAAAAGTGTAAAGCCCGACCCCCTCCAACCACTCCTGAACTCACCGTACCTGTCCGTCCTCTGGACGCCCCCACCCCTCCTGGCAATTCCCTTCGTCCCCCACCCACCGCTGAGGACATCATCAGGTTCCTCACCATCGTCCTCCAGAATGTTCATCCCTTTCAGCGCCCTCACACCCTCCAGCAGATCTCCCTTGCTGCCCGTTCCATCTTCCAACTCAAGATGTACGCCACCTACTCCAACAACCAGGCCCATTTCACCTTCTCCCGTCTTGACACCCTCGTTTAAATCCCAGTCATGGCGCGACAGCAACGTATCCTTTTCAACAACATACGCTCCCTTCCCGCCAACAAAAACCTGTTCCTGCACACCCTTGCCACCCACCGCGTGGATGCCTTCCTCCTCAATGAAACCTTCCTGCAACCCCACCACACAGTCCACACTTCGCCCTCCCTCCTCCACCGCTCCGATAATCCCCTCCCGATTGCGCGTGGCGGAGTTGCCATTGGTCACCACCGCCAGATCCCCGTTCGGCTCCAACCTCTCCTTCCCGACCCCACCGAACACCTGATCCTTAGTCTCTTCTTCCCCGGCCTTACCGTTACCTGCGCCACCATCTATGTCCGCCCCAACGCTCCTATTCCCTTCGACTTCCTCTCCCACGTCGATCGTACCTTTTCCTCCTACGTGATCGCCGCCGACCTCAACATCCATAGTCGTTCCGCTGCCCAGTTACGGCGATGGCATCGGTTCCTCTCCACCCTTCAAGGTGACCTCGTCCCCATCCCCCGGCATACCCGTCCTGAATCCAACTCCACTCCTGATGTTATCCTCTCCTCCCCCAACCTCCTTGGCCGCATCACGGTGGATGTCCTGGAGCCTATTGGTAGCGACCATCTCCCTGTCCTCCTCACCGTTTCAGACGGTCGTCGCCCTCGCCCCGACCCTCGTACTGACCCTCCCCCTAAGTATGTCCACGACTATTCCCGAGCCGACTGGAATGCCTACCGGGATACCCTTTCCACCCAGGTCGATAGCCACCCTCTCACCTACCACCACCCTGACGATGTCACCCATGCCGCCTCCTTTCTCCAGCGGACCTTGTCTGAGGCCGTGGAGGCCCACGTTCCTACTGTCGCCATCCACCCCCACCGTCCTACCTTACCCCCACAGGCCGTTCTCCTCCTCCGTGAATCCCGTCGTCTCTACCGTGCCTTCCTCCGCACGCGTGACCCGGACACACTACGACGCCACCGGCAACTCCAGCGACACGTTCGTAATTTGCTCGCGGCTAAGAAACGCCGGGACTGGCGACAGACATGCACCCGTTTAAATGCAACCCTACCAATCAACTCGTCCAAGTTCTGGTCGGCCTTCCGTCGCCTTACCGGAACTAAACCCTCCCCCTATTATCCTCTTCTCCATGATGATCACCCTTTCCCTGACTCCCTTAGTAAGGCCAATCACTTTGCCTCCTACCTCTCCGATGTATTTTCTGTCCCCGATGATCCCCAGTTCGATTACTCCCTCTTCCCAGATATCCGCGATCGAACTGACACCTCTTCCCCTCCCCTCGCTCCTGGCTTCCAGTACTTGGACAACATTACACACACGGAACTCAATGCCCCTATCACTACACAGGATCTCATTGCTACACTCCGCACAAAACGCAACACCGCTCCTGGTCACGATCGTGCCACCTACCGTCACCTTCGTGAAGCTCCTGTCTCTTTCCTCTCCACCCTGGCCAGGCTCTACAATGTAGTCCTGTCCACCGGTTACTACCCCGACCTGTGGAAAACCTCCCGTATCCTCATGTTCCTTAAACCTGGCAAACCGCCGTCCGCCGTCTCCTCCTACCGTCCCATCAGCCTTACCTCGGTCTTCAGCAAGGTCCTAGAATCTATCCTCACCCGCCGCATTCACCAGCATCTCCGCCAGCACCGCCTCCTTCCCGTCACCCAGTGTGGCTTTCGGCCATCCTTCTCTTCCGACGATCTTCTCCTTCACCTCACTCATCTCCTTTCCGAACAGCTAAATTCCCGTCGCTCCGCCATCTTCCTCTCACTTGACCTCGAACGCGCTTATGACCGCGTCTGGCATTCCGGTCTCCTCTTCAAGCTCCAAACCTTTGCCCTTCCCATTAACTACGTCCGTCTGATCGGTTCCTTTCTCTCCCGCCGTCCTTCCTATGTCACCATCCATAACACTGATTCCTACACCTTTTTCCCCTCCGCCGGTGTGCCCCAAGGCTCCGTCCTCTCCCCCCTTCTGTACCTTTTGTACACGGCGGACATGCCGCCGCCGTCGCCCCCCGTCCACCTTCTCCAATTTGCCGATGACACCGCCTTCCTCGCCCTTGCCCCCACCCTGCAACGCTCCCAACGCCTTCTCCAATCCCATCTTGACCGGTTCACCGCTTGGTGCAACCAGTGGTTGCTCAAGGTCAATCCCTCCAAAACCCAGGCGATCATTGTAGGCAAAACCACCCCTTCCTTCCGCCTCCTTGATTTCTATCTCACCGTCTATGGCCGTCCTATCGCCCTCACTCCCACCCTTAAGTACCTTGGCGTCACCCTCGACCGTCGCCTCTCCTGGACTCCCCATCTCCAGACAATCCAAGCCAAGGCACGTTCCCGACTCCGTCTCCTCAAGCTCCTTTCCGGCCGCACGTGGGGTCTGGACCCCTCCACAATCCTCCACACCTATAAATCCATCATCCGCCCTATCCTTTGTTACGCCCATCCAGCCTGGATCTCCGCCCCCCCTACCTTCTATAAATCCCTCCAAATCCTTGAACGCCATGCTCTCCGCCTTGCCTATCGCATCCGTCTCCCCTCCCCCACACGGATCCTGTATGATCTCATCCCCTTCCCCCACCTCCTCCTTTTCCTTGAAAGGATACGTATCCTGTACACCTCACGTAAACTTGATCCTCCTCACCCGCTCGTTTCCTCGCTCCTCTCCCACCCTCGCCCGCTGCCGCGCCTGTATTCGCACGTCCCACCCGGTCTCCATCTCTCCACCCTCCATACCCTCTCCCAAGGTGGCTTCCGCCAGCTCCCTCTCCCTGATGATGTCCTCGTCCCCTCCATCTACCCCTCCTATCAACTTTGACCCTGCCCCACCCCCCACTTCCCGTGTCCTTTCCTTTCGGCACCCTCCCTCCCTTCTCTTCTCTTCCCTTCTTTTTCCATCTCCCTGTCCCCTCCCTTCCCCCTCTTCCCCCGGGCTTCCTCTCCCCCTTCCTCCCTCCCCCCTATCTCCCCTGCCCGTGGCATCTCTGCTCTCCCCTCTCGCTCTCCCACTCCCCTTCCTCCTCCTCCTCTCTTGGCAGGTCCCCGGACTCGCACACGTATAGTGAACATTCGCGCGCCGGAGATCGTCGCCTTTTGTGCTTCGAGTGTGTGACGTCATATAGTGTTTTTGGTGTCCGCCATCCCACTCCTACGTTCACTTGTGCCGTCGGACTCACCAGTGTTTTGTGCGCCGTGCCGACGTGTTTTCCGTGTTGTTATCGTCACATGTGAATGACTCCGTGTTTTTTTTTATGTCTCTGTGACCTCTCTCTTTTGCCCATCACTTTGTTCATTGTTATTCACCATGTTTTATACTCTTGTAAAACGCTATGGCTGAAGAGCGGCGTAGTGTGCCGCTGCCAGCCTACCTGAATTGTACAGGTTTTAAAATAACAATAAAGTAAAAAAAAAAAAAAAAAAAAAGGAACGTTTGTCCATCCAGAGGGTTGAATCTCCTCCTTCGAAAGCGTCTGATTGCAAAGCCTGGGCTACTCTCAGGGTGGAATCTCCGTCTTCGAAGATTGTGTGTGTCTGTCTGTCTGTCTGCCCGCTGCTGTCGCTGTTCGTTCGTCCGTCCGTCCGTCCGTCCGTCCGCCTGCTGGCTGTCCATCGCCGTCGTCGTAACCGCTGCCGCCGCCGCCGCCGCCGCCGCCTCCTGTTCGTCCGTCTGTTCGCCGCCGCCGCCGACGCCGACGCCGCCTGCTGTTCGCGGCTGCCCATCGCCGACGCCGACGCCGCCTGCTGCACGTCCGTCTGTCCGTCGCCGTTCGTCTGCAATGAGTACTCCCACCTCCACCGTCATCTACACCTCCCCCTCCCCCTCTCCCACAGTCACTTCCTGGAGTGCCGCCTCTGGCCTCCCTCCTTCCACCTCCCCCTCCCTTCCCCCACTTACACACCCCCCTATCTCCTCCCCTGCTGTATACCCACACCTCTACACCCTTCCCCCAGCCTCCGCACCCTCACCAGCTCCCACTCCTACCCCCGCCCTCACGTACGCATCTGTTGCCGCCTCTGCTGCCGCCCCTCAGGTGGTTGGCTTCCCCTCTCTCACCGACCCCGTCGCTTCGTCTTCTGCATCTCCCGCACGCATCACGTTGCGCCGAGCCACCATCGCCGCCACTGAACCAGCTGCTTCTCCCGGTGCCTCCACTACGCCACAGGGATCTGCCACCCGCCACCTCCCTCTCCTCCCCGTCCCTCTCCCCTCCTCCCAGCCTCCAGTCTCCAAAAAACCCCAAAAGCGCGTCCTCACCGACTCTGCTCCCGCCACTTCCCACAAGAAATCAACGCCACCTCCCCCTCCCCCTGCCGTCACCATGGACACCACCCCTCCTCCTGCCACCCCTACCTTGGCCCCACCCTCCACACCTTTGTCCTGTCCACTCCCGATCCTAAGTTCCTCGACGCTCGTACCCTCACCAAGGAAATACGAAAGTACTTACCTGGTGCTCCCATCTCCCAACTCATTCCCCGCAGGGACTCAGTCCTTATCAAGTCCCCGTCCCCATCATTTCACACAGACCTCCTGCGAAAACTCCCACGAGTTATGTTTGGCCCCCACGCCTCTCTGACACCCTTCCTTTCCGCTTCCACTCCTCGTCAGCCCCAGCCTCCCCGTCGCCCCCCCACCTACACCGCTGTGATCACCAAGCTCAGCCCGGTGATCACAGAGGATGAAGTGTTGGTAGAACTGAACTCCCACCCGGACTTGGAAATCCGCTCTGCCCGCCGTATCCACAATGCCTCTGGTCCCACCTACCTCATGCGGGTATTCTCCGAGTCTGCCCCGTCCATAGACCATCTCCTCACCCAGGGTGCCCTGATATACCACCGTCGCCACCCTGTTGAATCCTCCAAATCCCCTCCCCAATCCTACCGTTGCCAACGGTGCCTGATGTACAATGACCACCTGACTCCCAACTGCAAAAACCCCCCCACCTGTCCCCATTACAAGGCCTCCCACTTTCTCAAGAACTGCCCCAACCTCGCTGCTCCTCCTTCCTGTAATACCTGCAATGGCCCCCATCCCACATACTCCCACAAGTGTAAAGCTAAACCCCCTCCAGCCACCCCTGAACTTACAGTCCCAGTTCGTCCCGTCGATCCTCCTGTCCATCCTAACAATTCCCTCCGTCCACCCCCCACGGCCGAGGACATCATCCGGTTCATTACCGTTGTACGCCAAAACATTCACCCTTTTCAGCGCCCGCACACCTTCCAACAAATATCCCTTGCTGCTCGCTCTGTTTTCCACCTGAACACTTTCGCCACTTACTCCCACAACCAAGCCCACTTCACCTTCACCCGCCTCGACACCCTAGTTTAAGTCTCTTCCCTTCCCTCTCTTCCCCCCCCCTCCTTCCCGTCATGGCGCGGCACGAGTCTCGCATCCTCTTCCAGAACATTCGCTCCTTCCGCTCCAACAAATACCTCCTCATGCACACCCTCTCCCACCACCAGGTCGACACCTTCCTCTTGAACGAAACCTTTCTCCAGCCCCACCATTCTATCCGCACCTCCCCCTATATCCTCCACCGCACTGATGCTCCTGGTCCTCGTGCGCAGGGTGGAGTCGCGATTGGCCACCTTAAGCATATCCCCGTCCGGCCACAACCTCTCCTCAATGACCCCACTGAACACCTTATCCTTAGCGTCTTCTTCCCCTCCATCACCATTACCTGTGCCACCATCTATGTCCGCTCCACTGCTCCTCTTCCTTATGACTTCATCTCACACATTGACCGCACCTTCTCCACCTATGTGATTGCCGCCGACCTCAACGTCCATAGCCGCACTCCTGCTGCCCTTCGGCGGTGGCATCAGTTCCTCTCCACAATCCAGGGTGACCTTGTTCCCATTCCCCAGCACACCCGACCCGAAAGTAACACCACCCCCGATGTAGTCATTGCCTCCGCCAACCTCCTTGGGCGTATCACTGTTGCCGTCCTTGGCCCCACAGGTAGCGATCACCTCCCTGTCCTTCTCACCATAACGTCTGCCAACCGCCCCCCTCCGGCTCCGCAACCTGCACCCCCTCCCAAGGTCGTCCATGACTATCGCCATGCCAACTGGGATGCCTACCGGGACTCCATCTCCACCCAGGTCGAAAGCCACCCTCTTACCTATCGCCATCCTGACGACATCATCCGCGCCTCGTCCTTCCTTCAGACGGTAATTACTGACGCCGTGGAGGCCCATGTTCCTACTAAAACCATCCACCCACACCGTCCCACTCTCCCTCCGCGGGCTGTCCTCCTCCTCCGTGAATCCCGCCGCCTCTATCGCTCCTTCCTCCGCACTCGTGACAGGGATACACTCCAACGCCACCGGCAAATACAGCGACACGTACGGAACCTTATTACAGCAACGAAACGCCGGGACTGGCGCCAGACCTGCACACGACTCAATGCCACCCTCCCTATCAACTCCTCCAAGTACTGGTCTGCCTTCCATCGTCTTACTGGTTCCCTTTCCGCTCCCCACTACCCCCTTCTCCATAACGATCGCCCCCTTCCAGACAACCTCAGTAAGGCCAACCACTTCGCTTCCCACCTTTCCGAGGTCTTCTCCATCCCCGATGATCCCCACTTTGATTATTCTCTTTTCCCCACCGTCAAGGCACGTGCTGATACCTCAGTCGCTCCACTTGCTCCTAGTCTCCAGTACTTGGGGCAGTTGCCCCCCTCCGACGTCAACACTCCCATCACAGCACAAGACATTAAACTTCTCCTCCAGTCCAAACGCAACACGGCCCCTGGTCACGACTGTGTCACCTACCGTCACCTTCGAGAAAGCCCCTATTCCTTCCTAACTGTCCTCGCCCATCTCTATAATGTCATCCTCTCTACTGGCTTCTACCCTGACCTGTGGAAGACCTCCCGCGTCCTACTCTTCCTCAAACCCAACAAACCCCCTTCTGCCACCTCTTCCTATCGTCCCATCTGCCTCACCTCCGTCTTCAGTAAGGTCCTTGAATCCATCCTCTCCCACCGTATCCATCGGCACCTTGCTCAACACCACCTCCTCCCCCTTACCCAGTGTGGCTTCCGACCCTCCTTCTCTGCTGACGACCAACTCCTCAACCTTGTTCACCTTCTGTCCCTCCAGCTCAACTCACGTCGCTCTGCCATTTTTGTTTCCCTTGACCTCCAAAATGCCTATGACCGTGTATGGCATCCCGGTCTCCTCTTTAAACTCCAAACCTACGCCCTGCCTATCAATTTTGTCCGTCTGGTCGCTTCCTTCCTCTCGCACCGTCCTTCCTATGTCACCCTCCACAACACCAACTCCCGTATCTTTTATCCCACGGCTGGCGTCCCCCAGGGTTCTGTCCTCTCCCCTCTCCTTTATCTCTTGTATACAGCTGATATGCCCAAGCCACCCCCACCAGTTCACCTTCTCCAATATGCTGATGACACCGCCTTCCTGGCTCTCTATCCTACCCTTCAACGGTCTCAACGTACCCTCCAAACCCACCTTAACCAGTTCACCACTTGGTGTAATCAGTGGCTCCTCCGTCTCAACCCCTCCAAAACCCAGGCAATCATCATAGGCCGTACCACTCGCTCCTTTCGCCTCCAAGATTTCTACCTCACCCTTTATGGTCGTCCTATCCAACTCACCCCCACCCTGAAATACCTTGGCCTCACCCTTGACCGACACCTCACCTGGACCCCTCATCTCCTGACCATCCAGCAGAAAGCCCATTCCCGCCTCCGCCTGCTGAAACTCCTGTCCGGCCGGACATGGGGATTGCATCCTTCTACCATCCTCCACACCTACAAATCCCTCATCCGTCCTATCCTCTGTTATGCCAGCGTCGCCTGGATCTCCGCCCCCACCCGCTTTTACAAGGCTCTCCAAATCCTTGAACGCCATGCGCTCCGCCTTGCCTTCCGTATCCGCCTTCCTTCCCCCACACGGCTCCTGTATGAACTGATCCCCTTCCCCCACCTCCTCTTGTTCCTCCAACATCTCCGCATCCTTTACATTGTTCGCAGGCTTGATCCCCCCCACCCTCTGGTTTCCTCCTTCCTCTCCACCCCCCGCCCGTTGCCGCGCCTCTATCGCTGTATCCCTCCCTCTCTCCACCTCCACACCCTCCATCTCCTTCATCAGGGCAATTTCCAACGCCTTCCCCTCCCGGATGACGAACTTCGCCGTGACATATACCCTTCCTTCCAACTATAACCCGGCCTTGTTCCCCCCCCCTCCCCAGGGCCCCCTTCTCCTCTTTCTTCCTTCTCCCAGAGCGGATTTTCCTCCATCCCCCCCTCCCCTGAGACCCTGCCCCCCATACTTGCCTCTCTCCTTCCCACATCCCTCCCTACCTGGCCCTCTTCCGAGCGCCCCCCATTCCCCTCCCCCATCTCTTCCCCTCCCTCCCTTCTTCAGGTCTCCCTCATCTCCTTGAACCTGGCAGATCCTCTGTATTGCTCATCAACAGTTTGCCACGTCAGTGTTGTGTTTCGTGCTGTTTCCCGTGTGCGTCAAGAGGTGTGATTTTAATTGTGTACTGCCTTGAGGTTCGCCGTCAGTGTTACGCTGTGTGCTATGCCATCCGTCAACACCTTTATGCTCCAGTCATACTGTGCCTTGTGTTCTTTTAATCGTCGCAGTGTGTGGATTTTTTTGTGTGTGCTACTTTTAAACAGTTTTTTATCTCCATTTTACAGTCACCCCGTTTTTTGTATATTGCCTTCCATGATGTTCTCCCTTTTTATATCCATGCTCGCCTTCTTCTCTCCTTTGCTGTTTTTAAATGTCTTCTCTTGTTTCGTTCTATGTCTTTCGGCTGAAGAGCAGTGCATATGCTGCTGCCAGCCCGCCCCGATGGGGAATTGAAATACAATAAAGAAAAAAAAAAAAAAAAACTTAACTAATATGCAGCGAACAAATCGATAAAGTTGCGGGTTGGGCAGAGAAGAAAAGTAAACGGGAAAATATAAGTAACCTGGGCTGCTTTACTGTAAACTCGATGTAGCTTTTCCATAACGAATTTTCCTGCTGTTTCGAAAGGCGAAGTTAAGAAACGTTAACCTTTTTGAGTTTCGTGTATGTATGCGTGTGTGTAGCCAAGCACATAATGATAGATCATTTATCGACCGAGGAAGTTCCAGGCTGTAGTCGCAAGTACGGCTAACGAATAGAAAATTATGGGTACAGCAATTCCGGTGATGTATCAAATCCCACTGCGCGCTGTGCTGTTAAAACACGAACCCTTACGCCGCCGATATTATTGCATTTAGAGCATGTGCTCGGATCATATTCTCCGAGCCTCCCAAAAATTGAGTATATATAGTAATAACTAATGGATAGACACATCTTTTTTTTTTTTTTTCTTTATTGTAATTTGGACACCCCATACAAAGGTGGGCTGGCAGCGGAACAGTGTACTCCGCTCTTCAGCCATAAGTAGTACAATAAAAAAGAAAGGGAGACAGACAAGTAACAGAATGGCGGTTTAAAAAACAGGAGATACAATAGTTAAAAAACATGAAGCCGTTCACACTTGACGAAACAAACAAGAAAAACCGTCGACACTGGGCACAAACACTGACGAGGTAGATGACACACGTGAACGAAGGAGCGTGGACGGCGAAAAACACTGATGCACAGACACGACGGCACAGACACTAAACCGAGGGCGATGATCTCCGGCGCGCGAAAGTTCACGATGCGTGTGCGAGTCCGGGGACCTGCCAAGAGAGGAGGAGGAGGAGGAGGAGGGGGAGAGGGAAAGCGAGAGGGGAGAGCAGGGACGCCACGGGCAGGGGAAAGAGGGGGGAGAGAGGAAGGGGGAGGGGAAGCCCGGAAGAAGAGGGGTGGAGGGAGGGGACGGGGGAAAAGGAAAGAGAAGGGAAGGGAAGAGAAAGGAGGGAGGGTGCCTAAGGGAAAGGACACCAGGAGGGAGGGGGGGCAGGGTCAAAGTTGATAGGAGGGGTAGATGGAGGGGACGAGGACATCATCAGGGAGAGGGAGCTGGCGGAAACCACCTTGGGAGAGGGTAAGGAGGGTGGAGAGATGGAGACCGGGTGGGGCATGGGAGTACAGGCGCGGCAGCGGGCGGGGGTGGGAGAGGATCGGGGAGACGAGCGGGTGAGGAGGATCGAGTTTACGGGAGGTGTATAGGATTCGTATCCTTTCGAGGAAGAAGAGGAGGTGGGGGAAGGGGACAAGATCATACAGGATCCGCGTGGGGGAGGGGAGACGGATGCGATAGGCAAGGCGGAGAGCATGGCGTTCAAGGATTTGGAGGGATTTATAAAAGGAAGGGGGGGCGGAGATCCAGGCTGGATGGGCGTAACAGAGGATAGGGCGGATGAGGGACATATAGGTGTGGAGGATGGTGGAGGGGTCCAGACCCCATGTACGGCCGGAAAGGAGCTTGAGGAGACGGAGTCGGGAACGTGCCTTGGCTTGGATTGTCTGGAGATGGGGAGTCCAGGAGAGGCGACAGTCGAGGGTGACGCCAAGGTACTTAAGGGTGGGGGTGAGAGCGATGGGACGGCCATAAACAGTGAGATAGAAATCAAGGAGGCGGAAGGAAGGAGTGGTTTTGCCTACAATGATCGCCTGGGTTTTGGATGGATTGACCTTGAGCAACCACTGGTTGCACCAAGCGGTGAACCGTTCAAGATGGGATTGGAGAAGGTGTTGGGAGCGTTGCAGGGTGGGGGCAAGGGCAAGGAAGGCGGTGTCATCGGCAAACTGGAGAAGGTGGACGGGGGGTGACGGCGGCGGCATGTCCGCCGTGTACAACAAGTACAGAAGGGGGGACAGGACGGAGCCTTGGGGCAAACCCGCGGAGGGGAAAAAGGTGTAGGAATCGGTGTTATGGATGGTGACATAGGAAGGACGGCGGGAGAGAAAGGAACCGATCAGATGAACGTAGTTAATGGGAAGGGCTAAGGTTTGGAGCTTGAAGAGGAGACCGG
Organism: Schistocerca americana; assembly: GCF_021461395.2. Taxonomy (NCBI): domain Eukaryota; kingdom Metazoa; phylum Arthropoda; class Insecta; order Orthoptera; family Acrididae; genus Schistocerca; species Schistocerca americana. Next base: position 204,981,850 of record NC_060129.1, on the reverse strand, counting down.
AATGCCATACGTGGTCATATGTGCGTTCGAGGTCAAGAGAGAGGAAGATTGCGGAGCGACGGGAATTGAGCTGTTCGGAAAGGAGATGAGTGAGGTGAAGGAGAAGATCGTCGGAAGAGAAGGACGGCCGAAAGCCACACTGGGTAACGGGGAGGAGGCGGTGCTGGCGGAGATGCTGGTGGATGCAGCGGGTGAGGATAGATTCCAGGACCTTGCTGAAGACCGAGGTAAGGCTGATGGGACGGTAGGAGGAGACGGCGGATGGCGGTTTGCCAGGTTTGAGGAACATGAGGATACGGGAGGTTTTCCACAGGTCGGGGTAGTAACTGGTGGACAGGACTACATTGTAGAGCCTGGCCAGGGTGGAGAGAAAAGAGACAGGAGCTTCACGAAGGTGACGGTAGGTGACACGATCGTGACCAGGAGCGGTGTTGCGTTTGGTGCGGAGGGTAGTAATGAGATCCTGTGTAGTGATGGGGGCATTAAGTTCCGTGTGTGGAATGTTGTCCAAGTACTGGAAACCAGGAGCGAGGGGAGTGACAGAGGTGTCAGTTCGATCGCGGATATCTGGGAAGAGGGAGTAATCGAACTGGGGATCATCAGGGATGGAAAACACATCGGACAGGTAGGAGGCAAAGTGATTGGCCTTACTAAGGGCGTCAGGGAAGGGGTGATCATCGTGGAGAAGAGGATAGTAGGGGGAGGGCTTAGTTCCGGTAAGGCGACGGAAGGCGGACCAGAACTTGGACGAGTTTATAGGGAGGGTAGCATTTAAACGGGTGCATGTCTGTCGCCAGTCTCGGCGTTTCTTAGCCGCGAGCAAATTTCGAATGTGTCGCTGTAGTTGCCGGTGGCGTCGTAGGGTGTCCGGGTCACGCGTGCGGAGGAAGGCACGGTAGAGACGACGGGATTCACGGAGGAGGAGGACGGCCTGTGGTGGTAAGGTAGGACGGTGGGGGTGGATGGCAACAGTAGGGACGTGGGCCTCCACGGCCTCAGACGAGGTCTGCTGGAGAAAGAAGGCAGCATGGGTGACATCATCGGGACGGCGGTAGGCGAGAGGGTGGCTATCGACCTGAGTGGAGAGGGTATCCCGGTAGGCATTCCAGTTGGCACGGGAATAGTCATGGATGTACTTAGGGGGAGGGTCATGACGAGGGTCGGGGTGGGGGCGACGACCGTCTGAAACGGTGAGGAGGACAGGGAGATGGTCGCTACCAATAGGCTCCAGGACATCCACCATAATGCGACCAAGGAGGTTGGGGGAGGAGAGAATAACATCGGGAGTGGAGTTGGATTCGGGACGGGTGTGCTGGGGGATGGGGATGAGGTCGCCTTGAAGGGAGGAGAGGAACCGATGCCACCGCCGTAACTGGGCAGCGGAGCGACTATGGATGTTGAGGTCGGCGGCGATCACATAGGAGGAGAAGGTACGGTCGATGTGGGAGAGGAAGTCGAAAGGAAGAGGGGCGTTGGGGCGGACATAGATGGTGGCACAGGTAATGGTAAGGCCGGGGAAGAAGAGACTAAGGATCAGGTGTTCGGTGGGGTCGGGAAGGAGAGGTTGGAGCCGAACGGGGATCTGGCGGTGGTGGCCAATGGCAACTCCGCCACGCGCAACTGGGAGCGGATTATCGGAGCGGTGGAGGAGATAGGGGGAGGTGTGGATGGAGTGGTGGGGTTGGAGGAAGGTTTCATTGAGGAGGAATGCATCCACGCGGTGGGTAGCAAGGGTGTGCAGGAAGAGGTTCTTGTTGGCGGGAAGGGAGCGGATATTGTTGAAAAGGATACGATGCTGTCGCGCCATGATAAGGATTTAGACGAGGGTGTCAAGGCGGGAGAAGGTGAAATGGGCCTGGTTATTGGAATAGGTGGCGTACATTTTAAGGTGGAATATGGAACGGGTGGCGAGGGAGATCTGTTGTAGGGTGTGGGGGCGCTGAAAGGGATGAACGTTTTGGAGGACAATGGTGAGGAACCTGATGATGTCCTCAGCGGTGGGGGGGGACGAAGGGAATTGCCAGGAGGGGTGGGGGCGTCCAGGGGACGGACAGGTACGGTGAGTTCAGAAGTGGTGGGAGGGGGTCGGGCTTTACACTTTTGGGAGTAGGTGGGATGAGGGAGATTGCAGGTATTACAGGAGGGAGGGGATTGGAGGTTAGGGCACTGCCGGAGGAAGTGCGCCTGCCGACAATGCGGGCAGGTGGGGGCCTCGCGGCACTCAGCTGTGGGGTGCGCATTATAGCGCAGACACCTCTGGCAGCGCGGGGATTGAGGAGGGGAATGGGAAGGGTCGACCTTGTACCGCTGGTGGAAGAGGAGGGCACCCTCCTTCAGGAGACGGTCAATGGAGGGGGCGTCCTCAGAGAAAACCCGCATAAGGCGGGTGGGGCCGGCCGAGTTGAAAATGCGGCGGACCGCCCGCACCTCCAGCGTGGGATGGGCCTGGAGCTCCGCCAACACCTCCTCCTCCGTGATCGACGGGCTGAGCCGAGTGATCACGGCGGTGAGGGTCGGCGGGCGACGCGGGGGTTGGGGTTGGCGGGTAGGAGATGGGGAGGGAGCAGGGGTAAGGGAGGCGTTAGGACCAAAACGGGTGATGGGGAGGCGGGAGAGGATGTCAGTATGGAGAGTTGGGCTGGGGGAGGAGATAAGAACAGAATCCCGTCTGGGAGTAAGGAGAGAGATGGGGGCGCCAGGGAAATGTTGGCGGAGGAGGAGGGATAGATTCCGGGCCTCGAGAAAGGAAGGATCGGGATGGGACAGGAGATATTTGTAGAAACTGGGTGGGGAGGAGGAGGAGGAGGGAGCAGGGCCTGGTGGGGAGACATCCATGGCATTTTGGGGTGGGGATGGGGTGCGGGGTGGAGCCTTTTTGGGAGCAGAGGAAGTGGGGGCGCCACTAGGGCGTTTGACGACGGCAGATGGGCGGGTGGTGATATGAGGGACGGGAACGATGGGGAGGTGGTGGGAAGGGACAGGTCCCGGCACGGACGCAGCAGTCAGCGCCGGAGATGGTGACTGTGACGGTGCAGGCGAAGGTGTCAGTGATGGTGATGGTGACGGCGACGATGATGACGGTGGTGGCGGTGGTGGCGGTGGCGGCGGTGATGGCGACGGCGACGGGAAGAGCTGGGCGTGGGCAGTGGCCCGACGGGCCACCACCCTAGCCGGAGCTGCAGTGACAGGCTGGGGGAGTGGGGGGAAGGGATCAGAACGAGAGGAATAAGCGGGAGAGGGGGCGACAAAGAGTGAGTGCGAAGGGATAGAGAGGAGGGGAGGGATGGAAGGAGGGGGGTGGGACTGGGCACACCAAGTGATAGTGGTGGAGGCGGCGGAAGGGGATGTATACACGATGGCGGTGGTGGTAGTAGTGACGGTGGTGGTGGGGGCGGACATGACGACAAGAAGAAGAAAGAAAAAACACAGCACTAAAAGGACAGGACACACACTGGGAGACGACGGACGGCGATGGCGACGGCGACAGGCAGGAACGCTGCTGCCGCGGACGGGGCCGTGGCGGCGGCTGCTGCTGCTGCTGCCGCTGCTGCTGCTGCTGGCTGGACTGCTGCTGGCTGGACTGCTGCTGCCACCGGAGGGCTGGCTGGCTGGCTGGCTGGCTGGCTGGCTGGCTGCGGGACCACTGCTGCAGGCCGGGACCGGGAACTGCGGCTGCTGCTGCTGCTGCTGGGCTGGCTGGCTTGCTGGCTGGCTGGCTGGCTGGCTGGCTGGCTGGCTGGCTGTGACTTATTAAACTGATAGTTCGGTAATTTTCACATCTGTCAATACATGCTTTCTTTGGGATTGGAATTATTATATTCTTCTTGAAGTCTGAGGGTATTTCGCCTGTCTCATACATCTTGCTCACCAGATGGTAGAGTTTTGTCATGACTGGCTCTCCCAAGGCCATCAGTAGTTGTAATGGAGTGTTGTCTACTCCCGGGGCCTTGTTTCGACTCAGGTCTTTCAATGCTCTGTCAAACTCTTCACGCAGTATCTTATCTCCCATTTCGTCTTCATCTACATCCTCTTCCACTTCCATAATATTGTCCTCAAGTACATCGCCCTTGTATAAACCCTCTATATACTCCTTCCAACTTTCTGCCTTCCCTTCTTTGCTTAGAACTGGGTTGCCATCTGAGCTCTTGATATTCATACAAGTGGTTCTCTTTTCTCCAAAGGTCTCTCTAATTTTCCTGTAGGCAGTATCTATCTTACCCCTGGTGAGATAAGCCTCTACATCCTTACATTTGTCCTCTAGCCATCCCTGCTTAGCCATTTTGCACTTCCTGTCGATCTCATTTTTGAGACTTTTGTATTCCTTTTTGCCTGCTTCATTTACTGAATTTTTATATTTTCTCCTTTTATCAATTAAATTCAATGTTTCGTCTGTTACCCAAGGATTTCTATTAGCCCTCGTCTTTTTACCTACTTGATCGTCTGCTGCTTTCACTACTTCATCCCTCAGAGCTACCCATTCTTCTTCTACTGTATTTCTTTCCTCCACTCCTGTCAATTGTTCCATTATGCTCTCCCTGAAACACTCTACAACCTCTGGTTCTTTCAGTTTATCCAGGTCTCATCTCCTTAAATTCCCACCTTTTTGCAGTTTCTTCAGTTTTAATCTACAGTTCAGGACCAATAAATTGTGGTCAGAGTCCACATCTGCCCCTGGAAATGTCTTGCAATTTAAGACCTGGTTCCTAAATCTCTGTCTTACCATTATATACTCTGTCTGATACCTTTTAGTATCTCCAGGATTCTTCCAGGTATACAACCTTCTTTTATGATTCTTGAACCAAGTGTTAGCTATGATTAAATTATGCTCTGTGCAAAATTCTACAAGTTGGCTTCCTCTTTCATTTCTTCCCCCCAATCCATATTGACCTACTATGTTTCTCTCTCTCCTTTTTCCTACTGACGAATTTCAGTCACCCATGACTATTAAATTTTCGCCTCCCTTCACTACCTGAATAATTTCTTTTATCTCGTCATACATTTCATCTATTTCTTCATCATCTGCAGAGCTAGTTGGCATATAAACCTGTACTACTGTAGTAGGCATGGGCTTTGTGTCTATCTTGGCCGCAATAATGCGTTCACTATGCTGTTTGTAGTAGCTAACCCGCACTCCTATTTTTTTATTCATTATTAAACCTACTCCTGCATTACCCCTATTTGATTTTGTATTTATAACCCTGTAATCACCAGACCAAAAGTCTTGTACCTCCTGCCACCGAACTTCACTAATTCCCACTATATCTAACTTTAACCTATCCATTTCCCTTTTTAAATTTTCTAATCTACCTGCCCGATTAAGGGATCTGACATTCCACGCTCCGATCTGTAGAACGCCAGTTTTCTTTCTCCTGATAACGACGTCCTCTTGAGTAGTTCCCGCCTTCAGATCCGAATGGGGGACTATTTTACCTTCGGAATATTTTACCCAAGAGGACGCCATCATCATTTAATCATACAGTAAAGCTGCATGTCCTCGGGAAGAAATGCAGCTGTAGTTTCCCCCTGCTTTCAGCCGTTCGCAGTACCAGCACAGCAAGGCCGTTTTGGTTAATGTTACAAGGCCAGATCAGTCAATCATCCAGACTGTTGCCCCTGCAACTACTGTAAAGGCTGCTGCCCCTCTTCAGGAACCACACGTTTGTCTGGCCTCTCAACAGATACCACTCCATTGTGGTTGCACCTACGGTACGGCCATCTGTATCGCTGAGGCACGCAAGCCTCCCCACCAACGACTAGGTCCATGGTTCATGGGCCTCGTCTTTTTACCTCTTGGTTCAAGAATCATGAAAGAAGGTTGTATACCTGGAAGAATCCTGGAGATACTAAAAGGTATCAGATAGATTATATAATGGTAATACAGAGATTTAGGAACCAGGTCTTAAATTGTAAGACATTTCCAGGGGGAGATGTGGACACTGACCACAATTTATTGGTCATGAACTGTAGATTAACTGTATAGTACTGCTTTAAAGAGTGTGCAAGGCTTCTTGAAAGTTAACTCTCATTTAAACATTCTGACTTGTTAAGCCAGTTCTTGAACTTCATTTACAAAGTATTTAACGATGAAACTCGCCAACAGCAGAAGGAGACATGCGGCAGAACTGGAGATACTGTGAAGAAATAGCAGGTAAGTCTTCATGCGAATGTCTCGACTGACATTATGAAAATCCGTAAATCAAATCAGTGTGTACTAAATGCACCCCTTATTATTAATCACAATTACGATTAGGGAGTAAATGGTTTAGGGTGTAAGTATAACAATTTCAGTGTTATAATGTACAATTTTATATCCTAGCTGTGGCACATAAAGAGAAAATGCTGCAGGACAGATTGAATAAAATTATGCTGTGAGTCCTGTTTGTGGGCCAGTACAGTGAGAAAGATTTCCAAGTGCAAAGCAGCCAGTACTGATATTCTTGGATTGTACCAAAAGACTCACACTCTGAACAAAAGTTCCAACAGCATTTAAGCTTCATGTTAGATAATTTGTTCCTGTTTTCTTGCCAATTGGCAGTCATTGTCACCATTTACTATGTGGGGATAACGTAAGGTTATTCGCACTCGGTCGGGTCTGATGCTACACCCGTCTGCTTAGGCCCGTGACATAACTGTGATGTGGTGTGTGATGTCATGGTGGGGTTTGATGTTTTTGTCTCTGTGTTTGTAGATGGTGTGCTGTAGCATTTGGTGGCCCTCTCTTGAGTTGGATGTTGGTTAGTGAATTGGTTGACATGAATTGAATGTTTCAGGCTGCTATTGGAAGAATTTGTGCTGGTTTACTGGTGAGACACTTTGAATTTACATATTATAGCTGATGGATTAACTTTTATGTTTGGAACAATCAGTGATATGTGTTTCTTATGGTCGGAGATTTAATATTAATTTTCTTTGTGTTTATGGCTACATACTAGCTACTTACAGATTACTGGCTGAAAAGTAATAATAATGAACATATTGATCTGTCACTGCTCATGTAACATTTACATCTACTTCTCAATAGCACAAGTAATCATTGTAGTGTTTTGTGCCACAAGATTTTTGTTAAATATCTATCTTCAGGGCAGATGTTGCCAGAAGAAGGAATTTCAGTTCAGATTTAATGTTGTGTAATGGTTTCCAGCAGCCAGTAGCCTTTAGTTTTATTATTCAGTTTATATTTATTATTTTTCCTTAATGTGTAATGTTCTGGTGGTCTAAGGATCTGCCACTGGAATTTCTACCAGCATTGCCCAGGGTACGCCCGACCGCTGACGATGACATTGTGTGTCGTATCCTCCTCATGTTGCGATCTTCAGCGAGGCTTCTTCCATGTACCCCTCTGTTTACCGTGTCTGGTTTTGAATCGACAAGCGATTTATCATCAGGTGGTACATATTTATTGCATATTTGCAGCATTGTTGTGGCTCATGTAGCTATGGCAAGAAAACGAAACATGTACGCATGTAATGTGGTGAGTAGTATGTGCGGTTCACAGCTGGCCACAGCTGGGCAACTCCAACAATGCTGCAAACATGCAATAAATATGTACCATGTGATTATAAAGATTCAAAACTGGTCACGGTAAACAAAGATTGAAAAATAGAAAAGGTGGCTGGTAACTGTAATTTCTAGAGAGATTGATCCACGACAGTTACCATGCCCCACACATATAATGGACAGATACTAAAGGTTTTTAAATTTTTTGGCACCTGTCAGATTATATTAGTGGGAAAACAATACAAAACTTTTGTGGCTATTGTTGGACGCTTTCATGAGCCTTTGGCGATTTAGTGATAAAGGATTATTATGTTTTCTTCTAAATTTCGATTAAAACTATTTCGTGGCTGGCAGTCACCTGTGGTGGTGAACGGTTGCTGGTTGTATACATCATTCCACATACTTGGAACGAACAAGAGCTGCACGTGCAACACAAACAGAGCAAACATGTATTCAGATTACTTTTATTGTTATCGTTGTGAGCAGCACTACTTGATAACTTGGTATTTGATCGAATGCAGGAGTTCTTACTCCTAGGTACTTCATTTGAGATTGATTTGCACCTCACTGGCGACAGAGTGGTGTACTCTACATACAGAAATCGTGTTACTAATCAGTGTAGACTTAATTCTTTTCTGATTTGACAGAATGAGGTTATTCTGCTTATGTTTGTCCTTTCCATTACTGCCATGTTCTATCAGAAACTATTCAATAATTCATTCAATATACCTTTGATTTGTTTTGTGAGACACGTCGCAAACTCAGCACCACAACAAAACGTCTACAGGATTGCACAACCAAACGTTTTGTGCCACCGCCCTTTATTTTCTGGGGTGGTTGCCAGGGATAGGCCGTGGCCAATACCCAAGAACATTATTTTATGTTTTACCATCTGTGGCAAATTAGTGTGTCTGGTATTATAGTAACATTATGGCACTGTCAATAGTAGTATGATAGATAGCTCTTGGATCAAACATAGTTCCCTCCTTTTGACAAAGTGGTACAGTGTACATAGAATAATATTTCTTTGGGTTGGTACACACAGTAACAAAACACTGTTGTAAAAGAGTGCACAAACACTTGCATCAGATCTACATTCATGAAGTAGTAATCCAGCATTAATATTTTATGATAACTACCTAAGACAAAGAGCTACAAAAAAGAACTCTTGGTTAAGTAGTTGTAAGCTTGTTTAGGAAGGACCTCATTTCAAGACAAGATACAAGAAAACGTAATAAAAGATATTTATTTTCACAGTTGCATTTTATTTCCTGTACACCATTAAGGATAACATGTGTAATAAGTTGCATGAGCACAGTACCATTACTTCAGACTAAGAAACATTTATGAATATACACAAGTGGTACAACAGCCTGCCAAAATATTTTAAGAGCAGTAATTGAAATTTGTTTTAAGTAAAATTACAACATACATGTAGTGAATAAGCAACATGGATTTAGAACTTCTCAGTACCTTATGGCATAGTACAAAATAAAAGAACTGTGATTTTACAATTGAGAGGTAGCAGAACCCAAAAACTGAATTTTACAATACATCAAATGGCAACATTTGCACACCTATTGCAGTAAACAATATATTAAATCATGATACCACTATGAGTGATCAATATTTACACTGAAAAACAAATTTGTGCATTTTATGTACTCACGTAGAACCGAGAAAAATTGTTTGTGTAAACATATTGAAATTTTGCTTGTGAAATGTGAAGAGCAATGTTTTAGGGTCATTGACAAATCTAGAAAATTCGAGCATATCCTGTTGGGTGGCATGCTGAGCAGCTGGGTGGTCCAGCTGTCTCTTGGACAGTTTGGCGGTGGCCATTCGTGTGGACACACAACTTGTTAGTGGTCGTGACCGTGTAGAATGCCAGAAAGTGGTTGCAGGTAACTTGCTAGAGCACACGACTGCTTTCACATCTGTCCCTTGCTTTGATGGGATGGGAGATGCCCGGGACAGGACTGGAGTGTGTTGTGGTATGGATCAGGTTTTGCATCTATTGCAGGATAAACCCCATGGGGCAATTGATTCGGAATAGGGGCAGGGAAGGATGTCACGTAAGTTGGGTAAGCAGTTGAATACCTTAGTTGGGGGGGGGGGGGGCGGCGAGTTATTTTTCATTTCATGACATATGATGAGAGGTTGTCAAGTTGCTGTCATTCTCCGAAGTATCACTAATGAACACTGATGATGACAGAAAAATTGTTATGAAGTATCATTAATGCAGTACAAGTCATCCAGTCGTACGATTTTAACAAAACTAAATTGTGTGGTTCCCTTAGTCTTTGATCAGTATTTATGTCTCCATGAATACATATTCTGTCCTTAGATCGTTTTGCAAAAAAATAAAAAATAAATAAAAATAAAAGTCAATTTTCTTCAAGGACTGAGCAAATGCTTCAATATTAGTGTCTGGCATACAGTACAAAAATTTAGTTATCATTTTTAACATGGGTCGTAATGGTGCAGCTGCCTCCATTGCATTTTCTATGCTTGTATCACCCACAGTAAGGACACTGTAAGCCCACCAACGTGATTTATGTTTTCTCCTCTGTGGAGCCTCTTCAGTAACACATGTCTGAAGTCATAAAGCTGAAAATCTTAATGAGTACAGGATGGTGTTTGCTAAAAAAATATATGCCCCACCACAATTTTGGTTTCGTTTTTTCACATATTGCTTTCAACGTTTCATTGTTGGAAAAAAAATTTGCTTATAACTGTCAATATTAATTTGGTTTGTAAAAAGTGTAGTGATCTAGGACTTTGGAAAAGTATATGGAATCATTTTATGCATTTGCAGTGGCACTGATCCGTTTGTGGGTACAAGCATAATACTGAGCATCGTGGCAGATTGTGCAAAATTTATAACTAATGGCTCAGTCAGTTAATGAAGCAAGCCAGTTTGCGCATCCTTACCGAAAGTAGCTCAAAATATATTTCTCTGTTATTTGCTATAGTAAAATGTTTAATCAGACATAACTTTTAATTAACATGGTTTGAAACAAAAGTAATTGTATTTTTGCTGTCAGATCCTTAGGCTACAATTGTAACAATGATATCTGACCTAAATAACAAATGGGCAGATTTATGCCTACCTCTCATATGGATATCACTGAAAATCAGAACCAAAAGATGTCCATAGACAGAAAAAGACAGAAAAGAATTATTGGTAGTAGTTGGGGTGTAGTCGGAGCAGGCAGAGGGTGCCAGCTTCATCTCCCACAGTATGCCATGACTGACATGTATCAGAGGTCCATCCCCTGTGATACAGGGCAGTTGCAGCTGATCTTCACTAAGCCAGAGTTTATTAACACGAAATGCAGTTTTCTTGTCTATGCCTGACAGAATACTAGGATTACGAATATGACCTGACATTTATATAAAAGAATAATAATGAGTCATGACCACAAAGGGGTAAAGGTGGATTCGTAGCCAGCGGCACATCATTGTCCTCACATTGTGTACATTCAACAGAAGCTAGTTGCTTGATTGCATTGAATCCAGACGCTCCCAGCAAAGTGATTTGCTCAGAACCACCCATAAAATAATCGCTGTTCGTTTCTTGTTCTGGCAGACTCTCGTACAATGACTTCTTTGTGTTCATCCAAATTCTCTACATTTGTTTGTTTTGCAATTTATTACTAATATAATTGTACATTTGTAATACTTTCCTATGAAAAAAAATGTGATTCTTTACTTTTTCGTGGATTTGTCTATGCATTTATAGTGGTAACAGTAAATATGACAAGACAGCAAAATAATATAATACTTAAATTCTTATATTAAGCATAAAATGTAAACAAAAACTGACATATTAAACTCGTGTAATAATACCAGTTAGATGTTCTCAACTATTTATCATGAAACAATGTAGAATTATTTATTGTATGTGGTTAAAAGGCAGTATACCATTCGACCACTGCATTTTTTGTAGTTACGTACAATATATGTTATGCACAAATGAGGTACATGTCTTTTATCCTGTATGTGCTTTCTGAATTTACCTTGCAGTTCGTTTTTGTAACAAAAAGTGCACTAAATAGGGCACAAACATAAGACATTGTGCTACTCTAGACATCACTACGTTACATCTAGCTCAAAATAACTTGGCACCCACATACGACCAGCCTTGTTCTCAGCTCCAGGTGTGTCTACCTTTTTGTTCCAAAGGAGTGACCATCTCAGTCTGCAGTAATCTCCTGATCAGTGTACTGCATCCACTGTCAGCAGTTGCGTTAATTGTTAATGCGGTGATTTCCTTATTAGGCACTCCGGTTGTAACACCAAAAATGCAGGATGCATGGCACCTGATACCGTTATATAATTTTGCGGAATTGTGTGTAAATATTTGTAATTTAAATGCTTTCTTTTAATCAGTAAGAAAGTATGGTTCATCTGTAAAGGAGACCACATATAGGACACTGGCGCGACCAGGATTAGTTAAAAACTATGGAACTGTGTACAAAGAAACACATCAAAATTACTGGGTCAGAAGATATGAAATTTTACTTTTCCCATACATTATTGTAGCTGGTTCTAAAGTTTCGGTTAATCTTTACGTGTTTCGTTGTGTGTTGTCTACCCGATGTTTCACACTGTGTTGTTAATCACATACGCATGTTATTTTACGCAAGTGCTCTGGTTGACAGAAAGAATCATCCAGTTTGTGTGCAATTTTTCAAGGATTAACAATAAATGACATATGATATGATAGAGGAGACAATTAGCTTCTACAGTGCGAGAAAAGAAACTGTGTGAGTGAGAAATCATATAGTCCAAAATTACAAGTCCTGGATGTATAAAATATATTTTTATTCACAGAATACATGTGGCAGTAAGATGCTGATTACCAGGTAACTGTGTAGGCAGTACAGTTTACTATGTATCTTCAGTATTCGCTTACGCTCAGGAAACCTTATTTTTTACCTTTATATTTATTCTCATTACCAGTTCATTTCGTGAATAGCCTGGTGACACACAATAATATTTGAAAGTGTTGATGTGTAAGAGAAAACATTAGAAAGGGTATCACGCAGATTGATACCACAACTCTCTGCTCATTTGTGGCAAGATTCCAATTTACAAAATAATTATTATGTTAGGAACAGTAATCTTTCATTCTAGATGATATAATATCTAAATGATTATGAAACAGTAACACATCAAACACATAAAAATCGATAAAATAGTAGAAGCATCTGAAACTGTTACATTGTCTTGTAATTAGCATATACTAAAACTGCATTGTAGCACATTGCTCTGTTTTGCTGTTACCCAAAACTGAATGTCTGAAAATAATAAGAGGGAAAATTGACTTTTGATCATTTTTAATTGTAATATCTAAATAGAGCAATACTATCAAACAACTGTTTGAAAACATATATAACAGGTGGGGTTGAGGTTCGCACTGTTCACTGTTGATCTGACATTTGCAAAGGACCGTCTGTGTATCTTTGAGTAGTAAAAATTTGATATCTATAAAAGCATATACTGTTTACTCTATTCACTTACAATGCTGACTGGACCTTAGATTCATATCCTATTCTTGTCAAAAATTTCGGGAATATGAGGAAGAAAAGACAATTACTTGAGTTGCACCAGATATCTGCCAGCCAGCCATCTGAAGTGTTTACATTTCATCGAATTATAAATTCAGTAAGCTTACATCATTTTCACAGTCAAGAAATAAAAAGCATTTAGTACCAAGATTTTCTTTGTATCGTCAATAGATGGCTTAATGTGTAGAGTGGTACCGCACCAGCAGTCCATGAGAAATGTGGGACTGGAGCAGTGCAAAATAGGTCAATCTTAAATATTCTATAGTACATAAATCTCTCAGTTTCCATTATAGATGTGATACCTTTGATAATTTTTTGCAGATGTGACTAATGTGTTCTTCCCAGGTCAACTTGGAGTCAATATGGACTCCTAAAAGTTTAACTGTTCAATTTCCTATATCTTTAGATAGTTCTGACAGAAAATGCTGGTTCTTGTCAGGTTTAGACAGAAGTTTGTTAGAGGAGAACTGTTTTACTGCAGCATCTAGTGATTACAGCCACATTTGTTGTACTACTGAAGTGTCTTGATGAGTTGCAATAGCACATTACAGATTGGGGAATATGATGCGGCAATTGATATGCCAATTCAAAAAAGCTGTACAGAAAAGAAATCATTTCTGCAAAGAAAAAAGCTAATGATAACTATATTTATCACTCCAGCAGCAAATATAAAGCAGCATGGAAAATAGTTAAAGCAGAAACAGGGCTATTTGCAGAAAATTTACTTGTTCCTCTAAGTGCAGTTGAACTAAATAATAGTTTCATAAATTCTGGAGAATTAGCTATGACAGATGAAAGTAATTTAGATGATAGTGAAGACAGACTTCCCAAATTGCAGGAAACAGAGTTGACAGGTGACTTGCCAAAATTTGAATGGAGAACAATTTATCTTAAGGATATGCTGGATGTAGTCAGATCACTAAGCAACTCCACAACTGAGGACATCCATGGTTTTTCTAATTTTACCATAAAGAAAATGTGACACTATATGCATTCCACTGTCTTACTTAATCAATAGGATGTTTACAGAGGGAACATTTCCAGACTGCCTTAAACTGCCCATATACAAAAAGGGAGACAGAAATTCACACCAAAATTACAGGCCTATAGCAATAGTACCAATATTATCTAAAATTATTGAAAGTCCAATTAAACGATTTCTTTTAGTGTCACAACCGTCTCAATAAGGCTCAGTATGGATTCCGAACTGGGCTATCAACAATAAAAGCAGTTCAGGAAGTTGTCTTATCAATATTACAAGGTTTTGAAGAAAGGGAACATAGCTATACAACTTTATTTGATTTACCTGTATATGACGGTAGTATCTGTTCCCGAAAGAACAGTTACCGTGGATGACCATGCAGCTTTGCTAGAAATGAAATGATAATTAAATGGACACCCTAGCTGCAAACAGGCGTTGATGTACTTCATTGGGGACATGTTGCAGCTAGGGTGTCCATTTAATTATCATTTCATTTCTAGCAAAGCTGCATGGTCATCCACGGTAACTGTTCTTTCAGGAACAGATACTACTGTCATATATAGTTAAAAAAAATATGGCTTCCCGGCCATTGACCTTCTTGTGCGAATGCACACGCTATGCCCGAACTCGTACGGGACTTGGTGGTTAATCTGCCACAAGTAATGAGAATGATGGGCAAACATCTATTAGGCGCACTACGAATGTAGTGGTGTGGACATGTTGGGAATGTGCATCTCACGGGGAGCGTGCAAGGGATAAGTCCATGCAGACGCACTATCCTCTGTGTCCGCGGTGGCTCAGATGGATAGAGTGTCTGCCATGTAAGCGGGAGATCCCGGGTTCGAGTCCCGGTCGGGGCACACAATTTCAACATGACCCCAATGAAGTACATCAACGCCTGTTTGCAGCTAGGGTGTCCATTTAATTATCATTTTATTTGATTTAACCAAGGCATTTGACACTGCCTCACATAGCATTTTAATTAAGAAATTAGAAAAATATGGAGTAACTGAAACAGAACTATTACTGCTGAAATCATATTTGACAAACAGAAACCAAATGATCTATATAAATTCGAACAACAAATCTGACCTTCTCAAGGTAAAATATGGAGTCCCACAAGGGTCTGTACTGGGACCTTTTTTATTCATTGTGTATGTGAATGACCTGCCCAACACATTACCATATAAATCTGTAATGTATGCTGATGACACAACTTTTATCACGTCACATAATGATGTGGATGTTGTCAAACAAATGAACAAATCCATGAAGGAAATGGCAGCTCACTTGTTCCACGAAAATAGGCTGTCGTTAAACAAAAATAAAACTGAACACATCCTGTCTTCCCTTAGAGATATTAATGATGGACCTAATGAAATCAGACATTCAGTAAAATTGCTAAGCATTTATCTTGATACCAAATTGTGCTGGAATACTCACACAGAAAAGCTGTGCAGTAGGTTGGAAAGATTTCTATATCTCCTTAGGAAACTGAAGCATTGTGTCAGTAAGGAGTGCATACTTATGGCATACCATGCCTATTTTCATACTCATCTGCATTACGGAATACTTCTTTGGGGAAACTCTGCTGGGGCAAAAGATGTTTTCCTCTGGCAGAAGAAAGCCATTAGATATATTTTTGGTGTGAGCAATTTAACTTCTTGCGGACAGTACTTCATTGAGCACAAAATTCTTACAGTTCCCAGTCTATACATACTTAAAGCACTTATGCATGCCAAAGAGAATTCCCACATGTAGGAAAGCAGGTCAGACGTGCGCTCATATGAAACCAGACATAGGAACTTATTAGACATCCTTGGACACGTTTGAGTAAAATCCGAAATAATTTTTTACATGCTGGCAAAACATTTTACAAAAATACATCACATGGAACGAGGGAATTGCATGAGAATAGATTTAAAATGGTAGTAGAGACATGGTTGAAAGAGAAAGCATTCTATAGCATAAGTGAATTCCTACATGATGAAAAAATATGATTCTCTATTATTATAAATGTGATTGTGATCAAAGGAACTGTAATTTATGTCATACAACCATACTGACATTTTGTATAATCATATACCATATGTTATCTTTTGTGTAATCATTTGTACCACAATCTGTATAACTATGTAACTACTGACCTTATGTATAATCATTTGTATAACCATCTGACTGTGCCTACACAACACAACAGTTGTCTACAGGCAAATAAATAAAATAAATAATCACATTTAAGTTTCTTAATGACTGCATATGAGCAGTAACGACTTATGTAGTGGAGTACAGGCCACACATACTCATCCAATTCCTGTATATCAACATCTTCCACAACTACATTTAACTCTTCATTATATGTCACTCCTGGGAGGTCATTTATATCTGTCTCAGTAGAAAAAATGTCATCCTTGGCAATTACAACACCACCCATTTTTGGGACTTTAATATTAATGATACATAGCTTCATACCCTCAGAGTCTTTCTGTCTCAAAAATCTGTCTAATTGACACATGGTAATTACCACCACTCATCTGACAAAATTTACCAAACCTGCTTTCCAGGTCATCAGTTTGAACCTTGCCTGTTAGAAAGTATTGCCTCTTTTTCTCATTGTCGCAATACCTAGCCAGATCCACCAATGTGAGAGTGGTATGCCTAAGAGCTAAATGTGTATCTGCTAAGACCAATTAAACCCTGAGAATTTTCCTTTATTAACCAATTTGCAAACTGAAGTAGGAACTCCAGTATGTGCTTAGAATTCCTGGTTATTGGCTGCTGAATCCTATTTAATAACCTTTGACCTTTTAATAATGTTTTTACATTAACTGCATCCACCACTTGCAAATGATCTCAATGAAAGTTGCAGTATTCAGTATTGTGTTTAGAGCCTAATTCTCTCAGAGCAATAGCTGTTGTATGGTCAAAAATATGAAGAGCAAGTTTTACATTCTGCCTTTCTATGGTTCAGGGATACAGTGATTTAAGACATAGCTTGTTTGCAAATGTCAATAAATTTGCCTTTTACAGCAAATGAAGAGATTTCAAGCTGTTGAAAGACGCAAAACCATCACCCGGGCTCATAATTAAAATCCGGAAGCTCTATAATCTCTTCTTTCTGATTCAGCCAGTTGTTTTTTATGCATTTTGATAGGTGCACACTATCGATAAGAAAATAAAATAGCCTACTTCCAGCACCTGGAGAAGGGTGTCGGTATTTAATTTTAAGTTCAGGTGGATCACTGAAGTAAGATACAGCTTTCATATTAATGTTATTATTATGAGATACAATACCAACAACTTCAAACTCTATGCTTTCTAACTTCAATACAATATCTTTAAGGAAGGTGAAAAGAGCAGGAGCCTGCAAGACTTTGACCGGCAGAATATGAGCTACATCGGTGTACTGTGTATCCAAACCACGCACCACGAATACGCAGGCTGCGGATGCAAATTCACTACTATTGTAGGCCTGGCCAACTACGTTTCCCCCTTTGTAGCCCATTTGTGACTTTAAATGGATTTCATGCATCGAGAGGAGACCGCCCGGTCTTCTTCAGTTAAAAATATTACTGTCCTAGTTATGTATCCCAGAAAATGTGCAGGAACTTGTTCAAGAGCAGTATTACTAGCAAATCCACCACATATTCTAGTCAGAGTAGCAGGGCTAGACATAGTTATTATACCACTGCTTCTTGAAAACTTGTAACACTGAGGAGAAATAGAATGAACTAATGACCACAAAACTAAAATATCCCACGAATATCTTGCAATTTTCTTCTTGCATTTTAGCAATGGAATCTGTTCTTCCATAACGTTTATAATTTCATGTGTATCTGGCAAGTTTTCAGATAAATTATTCAAAATAGTGGTTATGAAATCAATACTCTCATTAGGTTCCTGATCTTCTCTGTTGCTAAATTTTAACTCGACAATATTAAGAATATTAGCTAACTGTGTTTTGGTACTTACGGTTACTAGAAACTTTATGTTCCCTATTTGACCAAGCTGTTAATCATTGACATGGACAGTGAAAGTGAGATTTGCGTTAATTGTAACATACCACAGAACTCTCAAAAATGGCATTTCACTAATTAAAGGAAAATACACACCATTCAACTTTTTGACACAGGTCCACTCATTCAAATGACTACTATTAATTTTATCACATAATATCTTCAACGAAAAGAAAGATATTGCCTTCTTATGGTGTAGATAAATAATCAGGACATGCTGGCAATAGTGCTGGTATTGCACCTATAAACAAATATTAATTCTCAGTACCTTACCATATAAACCAGAAGTGTAAGAGATTCATCCAATAATTATATAACCTAACTTAAGTCCGTAAACGATCAACTTACCTTTCCTTAAACGTGGACGATCAAGAGGCGTGTAATTAATCTTCCAGTCTTAGCATCATATGACGATGTACTTCTTTCTATTTCGTGTGCATGGAAATGCAGCTCACAAATCTGTTAAAAATAATGGATTACGTTACGTTAATATGAGAAAAGTTTGGCCTATGTATACAGGTTATGTTTATAAATTACAATTAACACTCAGACTAAACAGAACCATTTCATAGGTTTATTTACTAAAGCTGCTACTTACCACAGAGTGATCTGAAGGGATGAAATTATCACGGTGAACTGCTCTTATCCATTCTCTCCATGCATCTTCATCACGAGGGAAATGGAATGCACTGACTCTTTCCCGAGCAGTATAATTGCCTCTACAAGCAGGCATAAAGTCTTCTTTTTTCCTTTACTGCATTTCGATCTCCCCCCCCCCCCCCCCCCCCCGTACGCTGCTCTGCAGCCTACAGACGTTAAAAACGTAAGAAGAAAAGAAACAAGAAAAACAGGTGATAAAATGGTGCTTAAATTGTAAAACGGTGGAAAATTGTGGAAAGTAGGCATACAGCATCTACGTGGCATGTTTATATGTTGAAGTACTATGAACACTTTTACACTAACATTTCAATTCACAATCATATAACGGCTACACATGCGAATCAACCACGACAGCACATGTTGCCTTGTGTTTGTTATGACCCGAGTACTTACATCACGAGCGACTCCAAAGACAGTGTAGCGGCCTTGTTCCTAGATGGCCATGCTAAAAGCAAAGCCATATCTTCTGTAACAGCGTCTTGAGCTGACATCTGTTGGCGACACCGAGCAACACTGCAGTATTCAAGCGCTGCTTATTTTACTTCGCATTGACAAGTTTAGCAGGAAAATATTGGAAGTAACATACATTATCGCAGGAATATCATTTAGTTATTTTTAATTTTCTAACAGAATTGCAATAAGTGGCCACATCTTTTGATTATATGTAAATGATATACTTCATACCCATAAAGTTTTGTGGTAAGGTGCTCGTTAGATATGGTAACAAAAACAAAACGTGTTAGCTGCGTTCAGCATCAGCGATGATCGTAATTAATAATTTTTGGAGGGCTCGGATACATTAATTCGTGCCTCAGAATTGTTCATTACAAATAATTTCGCCATGTGATTGAGTGATTGCGGGTGAAGTATACAGCGTGGAGAGATGTACTCATAATTTTCCGTATTTTCTACTACAGCTAGGAACTTTCTTGGTCGATCTATCGACCACGGCTTGGCTACACATACATATCCTTCTTGCAACACATCTCCATCACAGCCGCAAATTGCGTCTTTTTCCCTTGTTGCATCTTGTTTATTTTTTTGTATCGAATTTCTAGCATACTTTCAAACTTCCTATTTTAGATCCTTACTTCGACTATTCTCCAGGTTTCGGTGGACCGTATGTAAACAGCACGATGCTGTCAGCCCAAGCAGGGGGATTCACTCAAAAATTCTTCCCGCGTTTCGTCTCATCCAGTGGAACTATCGAATTATGACGCAAAATTCCGCTGAAATGCCAAGAATATCAGCTTTCGTACCAACTGGCTCGGGATTAGTCTTCCCTCGCTCCTGTACTGAAATGACAATTTTTTCTTTCGCCTACGGCGCCAGTCTGTTCGTTGAGCTCAGCTTTGGAAATCCAGCCAGGCAGAAGACTGTGATTCTAACTCGGCCAGCTGCACGTAGTGTAGAGGAGTGACGCGAGAGAGCAGCAGCCGCCCACTATGGAGAAAAGCCGGACTCGAGTAGTACGGATTGTCGCCGACAGATGGCAGGCGAGAGCTGCAGAGAATAAATCTCTGTGTAGGTAGAGTAAAGCCAAATTTCGGCCCACTGTGAGCTGATAATGCATTGACTTCCGCTGTACATTTACCGTGTCTAATAAAGAAGTACACTCAACCGTCTAATGCACTGCTAAAACTGATCAGTGGCTTCATACGGAACATGCAACAAAGAATTCTTTTTTTCTTTATTGTTATTTTAAACACCTTGTACAAAGGTGGGTTGTCAGCAGCATAGTACGCTGCTCTTCAGCCGTGAGTGGTACAATATATGACATAAAGGAGGTGCAGATAATACAATAAAAATGGCGGACAAAAACTGTAGACACGGAAAACAATATACTCGAAGCCAGTCACGCTGGACAAGAAAAAACACTAAAACCTGTTGACACGGCGCACGAAACACAGACGACTGCGACGGCACAGGTGAACGGTGGTGGCGTGACGGCGAAAGAACACTAAACACAAACACAAAGGCACACAAACGAGATGATCTACAGCGCGCGAATGTCCACTGAGCGTGTACGAGTCCGAGGACCTGCCAAGAGAGGTGGAGGGGGGTTGGAGAGGGAGAGGGGAGAGCAGAGATGCCAAGGGCAGCGGAGATGGGGGGGGAGGAAGTAAGGGAGGAAGGGGGAGGGGAAGCCCGGGGGAAGAGGGGTGGGGGATCTGTATCCGTTCGAGGAAAAGGAGGAGGTAGGGAACGGAATTAGGTCGTACAGGATCCGTGGGAGGGAGGGGAGACGGATGCGATAGGCAAGGCGGAGAGCATGGTGTTCAAGGATCTGAAGGGATTTGTGAAAGGTAGTCAGGGTGGAGATCCAGGCCGGGTGGGCGTAACAGAGGATAGGGCGATTTATAGGTGTGGAGGATGCTGGAGGGGTCCAGACCCCACGTATAGCCGGAGAGGAACTTGAGGAGACGGAATCGGGAGCGTGCCTTGGCATGGATTGTCCGGAGACGGGGGGGTCCAGGAGAGGCGACGGTCGAGGGTGACGCCAAGGTACTTAAAGGTGGGGGTGAGGGCGATAGGACCGCCATAGATGGTTAGATATAAACTGAGGAGGCGGAAGGAAGGGGTGGTTTTGCCTACAATGATCGCCTGGGATTTGGAGGGATTGGCCTTAAGCAACCACTGGGTTGACCAAGCGGTGAACCAGTCAAGATGGGATTGGAGAAGGTGTTGAAACACTGCAGTGTGGGGTCGAGGGCAAGGAAGGCAGTTTCATCGGCAAACTGGAGAAGGTGTAGGGGGGTGTTGGCTGCGGCATGTCCGCCATATACAAAAGGTACGGTAGGGGGGAGAGGATGGAGCCTTGGGGCACACCGGCAGAGGGAGAAAAGGTGTAGGAATATGTGTTATGGATGGTGACATAGGAAGGACAGTGGGAGAGAAAGGAGCCGATCAGACGGAAATAGTTAATGGGAAGGGTGAAGGTTTGGAGCTTGAAGAGGAGACTGGAATGCCATACGCGGTCAAAGGCACGTTCGAGGTCCAGGGAGAGGAAGATTGTGGAGGGACGGGAATTAAGCTGTTCGGAAAGGAGACGAGTGAGGTGAAGGAGAAGGTCATCGGAAGAAAAGGACGGCCGAAAGCCACACTGGGTAAAGGGAAGGAGGCGGTACTGGCGGAGATGCTGGTGGATGTGTCGGGTGAGGATAGATTCCAGGACCTTGCTGAAGACCGAGGTAAGGCTGATGGGACGGTAGGAGGAGATGGCGGACGGCGATTTGTCAGGTTTAAGGAACATCAGGATACAGGAGGTTTTCCACAGGTCGCGGTAGTAACCGGTGGACAGGAGTAAGGAGTACATTGTAGAGCCTGGCCAGGGTGGAGAGAAAAGAGACAGGAGCTTCACGAAGGTGGAGGAAGGTGACACGACCGTGACCAGGAGCGGTGTTGCATTTTGTGCGGAGTGTAGCAATGAGATCCTGTGTAGTGATAGGGGCATTGAGTTCCGTGTGTGCAATGTTGTCCAAGTACTGGAAACCAGGTGCAAGGGGAGGGACACAGGTGTCACTTCGATCGCGGACACCTGGTAAGAGGGAGTAATCGAACTGGGGATCATCGGGGATGGGAAAGACTTTGGGGAGGTAGGAGGCAAAGTGATTGGCCTTACTAAGGGTGTCAGGGAAGGTGTGATCATCATGGAGAAGAGGATAGTAGGGCGAGGGTTTAGTTCCGGTAAGGCGACGGAAGGCTGACCAGAACCTGGATGACTTTATAGGAAGGGTAGCATTTAAACAGGTGCATGTCTGTCGCCAGTCCCGGCATTTCTTAGCCGCGAGAAGGTTACGGATGTGTCGCTGGAGTTGCCGGTGGCTGCGTAGTGTGTCCGGGTCACGTGTGTGGCCGAAGGCACGGTAGAGATGGCGGGATTCACGGAGGAGGAGGACGGCCTGTGGGGGTAAGGTAGGATGGTGGGGGTGGATGGGGACAGTAGGGACGTGGGCCTCCATGGCCTGAGACAAGGTCTGCTGGAGAAAGGAGGCAGCATCGGTAACGTCGTCAGGGTGGTGGTAGGTGAAAGGGTGGCTATCGACCTGGGTGGAGAGGGTATCCCGGTAGACATTACAGTCGGCATGGGAATAATCATTGACGTACTCCGGGGGAGGGTCATTACGAGGGTCGGGGCAGGGGCGACGACCGTCTGAAACGGTGAGGAGGACAGGGAGATGGTCACTACCAATGGGGTCCAGGACATCCACCGCTATGCAGCCAAGGAGGTTAGGGGAGGATTGGAGTTGGATTTGGGGCGGGTGTGCTGGGGAATGGGGATGACGTCGCCTTGGAGGGAGGAGAGGAACCGATGCCACCGCCGTAACTGGGCGGTGGAACGACTGTGGATGTTGAGGTCAGCGGCGATCACGTAGGAGGAGAAGGTACGGTCAATGTGGGAGAGGAAATCGAAAGGAATAGGGGCGTTAGGGCGGACATAGATGGTGGCACAGGAGACGGTAAGGCCGGGGAAGAAGAGACTAAGGATCAGGTGTTCGGTGAGGTCGGGAAGGAGAGGTTGGAGCCGAACGGGGATCTGGCGGTGGTGACCAATGGCAACTCCGCCATGCGCAATCGGGAGGGGATTATCGGAGCATTGAAGGAGGTAGGGCGAAGTGTGGATGGTGTGGTGGGGTTGGAGGAAGGTTTCATTTAGGAGGAAGGCATCCACGTGGTGGGTGGCAAGGGTGTGCAGGAAGAGGTTCTTGTTGGGAGGAAGGGAGCGGATGTTGTCGAACAGGATACGGTGCTGTCACGCTATGACAAGGATTTAAACGAGGGTGTCGAGACGGGAAAAGGTGAAAGGGGCCTGGTTGTGGGAGTAGGTGGCATACATTTTTAGGTGGAAGACGGAACAGGCGGCGAGGGATATCTGTTGGAGGGTGTGGGGGTGCTGGAAAGGGTGAACGTTTTGGAGGACGATGGTAAGGAATCTGATGATGTCCTCAGAGGTAGGGGGGGGTGAAGGGAATTGCCAGGAGGGGTGAGGGCGTCCAGAGGGCAGACAGAGACTGTGAGTTCAGGAGTGGCAGGAGGGGGTCGGGCCTTACATTTTTGGGAGTACGTAGGATGAGGGAGGTTACAGGTGTTACAGGAGGGAGGGGACTGAAGGTTAGGGCACTGCCGTAGGAAGTGTGCTTGCTTACAGTGCAGGCAGGTGGGGGCATGGCGGCACTCAGATGTCGGTTGTGCATTATACCACAAGCACCTCTGGCAGCAGAGGGATCGAGAAGGGGAACGGGAGGGGCCAACTTTGTAATGTTGGTTAAAGAGGAGGGCACCCTCCTTCAGGAGATGGTCTATGGAGGGGGCGTGTTTGGAAAAAAACCTGCATAAGGCAGGTGGGGCCAACAGATTTGTGAATGCGCCGAAGTGCACCCACATCCACATGGAGATGCGACTCGAGTTCCGCGAACATCTCCTCCTCTGTGATCGTCGGACAGAGCCGAGTGATAACGGCGGTGAGGGTCGGCGGGAGGGAGGTGGGGAAGGGGCAGGGGTGAGGGAGGCATTAGGGCCAAAGCGGGTGACGGGGATGCGGGAAAGGATATCGGTGTGAAGGGTAGAGCTGGAGGAGGAGATAAGGACCGAGTCACGGTGAGGAGTGAGGCGGGAGATGGGGCCACCAAGAAAATGTTGTTGAATGAATAGGGTGAGGTTCCGGGCCTCAAGAAGGGAGGGATCAGGACGGGAGAGGAGATAGTGGTAGGAGGAGGGGGTAGAGGAGGAGGAGGAGGAGGAGGAGGGGGCAGGGACAGGTGGGGAGACACGCATGGCACCATGGGCTCGGGACGGGGACAGGGCGGAGCCTTTTTAGGTGCAGAGGAGACAGGGGTGGCACTGGGGCGTTTGACGGCGGCAGAGGCGGTGTGGGGGCCTGGAGCAACTGGAAGGTGGCGTGGAGTGGCAGCTCCCGGTGCTGGAGTCGGCGCCGGATATGGTGAGGGCGAAAGCGATGGCGATGACGATGACGTAGATGACGATGAGGGCGAAGGGGAGAGTGGAGCACGGGCTGTAGCCCACCGGGCGACCACCCTGGCGGGGGCCGCAGAAACGGAAGGAGCAGAGGGAGGGAGTGGAGGGGAGGGATCAGAGGGGGCGCGGGAGGGAGGAGCCGGGGATGGGGGGACAAAAAGTGAGGGTGATGGGAGAGTGAGGAGTGGGGGGATGGACTGAGGGGGGAGTGATGCGGCACACAACGTGATAGTGGCGGCGGCGGCGGAGGGGGTTGTGTAGATGATGGCAGTGGTGGTGGCTGACTGGAACAAACTGTCGAACATTAATTCACGAATACAGACGGCACTCAGAACTGTCGAGCCTCGGGTGGAATGGTGGCGTATTAAAGTAAATGTCGACAAGTGGGAAGCAGTTGTGTTTACGAGCGGACCAAAAGTACTTTGCAAATATCAACACAGTAGACAGATAACACTACATACACACCCAATGCGTTTCCAAGAGAAAGTCAGATATCTCGGTGTCTGGCTGGACCGGAAACTTACACGGGGGGACCACATCGAATATGTTGCCAACAGAGCACACGCGAGGCTCAAAAAACTCTACCCAATGCTCGACAGGGGAAAGCACACTGGATAGGAGGGTGTCGAGGTCCGTATATGTGACACTGATTAGACCTCTGATGACGTACACAGCTCCCATCTGGGGATATGCAGCTCCAACACGACTGCGCCACCTGCTGAAGAAAGTGCTGCAAATCATTAGCAACACTCCACGCTACACACACACCGTGAACCTTCACAATGAATACCGCCTTGAAACCCTCAAGGAAGTATTCAAAAAACATGCCTCATGACTATACAGGAAATCGAGACACTCGAACAATCCTTTCATTCTTACTCTGGGAAACTACGATCACAACCATAGGTGGGAGCATAAGCGGCCAAACACGCTACCAGCTAGGGCATGACCACCTACGGCAAGCTAACATACACCGACAAGCGACAAACGTCGGCAAGCCCCTGCGTCTCAGCGACGTTGACTGGAAATTACCAGCTGCCTTCAGAGCCGTCCGACAGTCCACGGCAGGCAAACCGACGAGCTCGCCCACTGACGCACAAACCAATCGCCAACATCACCCTACACTGTGCATCCGATATATGCCCTATCGGATCCAAAACGATGACAAACCTAACTGTTGTAGGTTGCCGACGCTGATCGAGATATCAACACCGGCCCGCACGAGGCCGAAGGTATCGGCACGCACGATGCCCCCTTGCAACAGTACGGGTCAAGATAGATGTAATGGAACTTGAATAGCGTATTTGCCTCAATCGGTTGCGGTAGAGAGATCGAGCTTTCAGTCCTGTCTGTATATTTACATAATATACTGCATGAATAGTGGATGGGAGAGAGTAAAGCTATCGTTAAAAACGCACGCCACGCGATTTGTTACGATTTGGTCGGTCATAATAATAATAACATGCTTTTGAATACAATTAAAATATAACGGCGATACCTGTTTGGTGTAATTGGAAATAATATGTAGTAAATTAATGAGTAAGGTAGCCGATCCTATAAGAAGAGGTAAAATTGGGCATATTGAGCTGTTTTGCTCTATATCGACGAAGCCGATGATACGGCGTCATTTTTTTGGTTTACTCTTAGAAATAAACAAGTAAAGAAGTGCTAATTCTGCGTAGTGAAAAAATGTAGGGACGAGTTTAAAATAACTACGGTATACAATCAGAGTAACAAAAGGGCATTTAGTTACACGAAATTGCGGATAGCGAAGTGTGGTCATTAAATTGAGTACACCTACAGGGCGGTCAATTCTGGGATAAATCTATTCGCATCCCACGAGGGACGCCGGTATTAAGACCTTTTTTTTTTTTAAATATATTGCGGAGAGCGGGCTCCAATTTATGAAAAGGACAAAAACGTCAACTTTTACGCGACCTCTTAATAATTGCAGATCGGAAAGAGAAGTGTGTAATTGTCTTACGCCCAACAAACATTCGTGGAGGCGGTGGCTTAACTAGAAGAGTCAATTACAAAATACTGTATCATTATCATTGACTGTTGGTGTCTAGCAACCAGCGCTGTTCATCAAAGGGTTTCCATGGAACTCGGGAGTTTGGGTTCAGGCATCAGAGTGTGAATGAGTGGTGAATGCGAAATAAAACTGTTAACAAAGTTACGTTAAATAAAACAGAAGACACAAGACAGTTTGGTCGTATCTGTTATTATTCCATAAACTGTAACATTTCTCATCGTTGTTCGAAGCCTTTATGGATGGTCTTTATGACAATCTCGTTACAAGTTAATTTTTGGAGACCTGGTCAAGAGGGGGTAGCTGGTAGATCGTAACTACTGCAGCTATTCTGGAATCAGGTGCTACCGTGACCGTTGTGTGTTGTCAGTGACTTAAGGTTACCATATCTCGTGCTCTAAGATCGGCGCGCCTTTCCACTTGGTGTAACGGTGCCTCACAGTAACAATGACAACGCCGACGACGAAGGAAGATACGGTAGACTACTCTACAATACATTACTTTTTCAAGAATTTTGGACAAGGCAGTCAGAAGAGAGATTGGGCGGTAGTTGTTGACATCAGACATAGCCCCCTTTTTTTTATGCAGTCGCATACTTCTGTCTATCTGGGAAAATACCCTGCTTCAGAGAGCTGTTACATATGTGGCTAAGAATCCCACTTATTTCTTGGGAACGAGCTTTTATTATCCTGCTGGAAATGCCATGTGAACTTTTATTCCTGAGAAAGTTTATTATCTTCCTAATTTCAGAAGGAGAGGTTGGTTTAATTTCAATTGTATCAAATGGTGTGGGTAAGACCTCTTTTCTCTACAACATTTAAAAAATGAATATTCAAACTGTTTTCGGCTTCCAGCTTGTTGTTTATCAAGTTTCCATTCTCTTTGATGGTGATGCCATCATCCTGTACTCTTGGTTGCCCTGTCTCCCTTGTAATAATATTCCAAATTTTTTTGATTTTGTTATCAGAGGTATTAATCTCAGACATGAAGCACATGCTTCTGTACTTTTCAATAACCTTTCTTGATGTAGCACAGTAGTTTTTATAATATTAGGCTGTTTCTGGGTCATTACTCTTTCTTGTTGTTAGATACAGTTCCCTTTTGTGGTTACAAGATATTTTTATTCCTTTAGTAAGCCAAGGTTTTTTGCATGGTTTCTTATAATTACATTTAACTACTTACTTGGGGAAACAGTTTTCAAATCCTCTTACAAGCGTATCATGAAATAAGTTATATTTTAAATTAGCATCAGGTTCCTTGTACACCTCATCCCAGTCTAACTGCTGAAGATTTTGTCTGAAATTTCTAATTGTTGAGTCATTCATTGAACGCGCAACTTTGGAGGGTAGTTTTGAATTACTGAATGGAGCTATGTCATATACTGTAGCTAGCTGAGCATCAAGATCAGAAAGGCCATTCTCAACACGACAATAATTTATGTTTTTAAACATATCTTGGTCTATAAAATTGTTATCTATCAATGTGCTGCTGTCCTTTACTACCCGAGTGGGAAAATTAATGACAGATGTCAAATTGAAAGAACTGAGCAAGACTACCAGGTCATTCTTCCTATTACACTCTTTCAGTGAATCAACATTGAAGTCCCCACAAATAATAATTTACTTTCCCGTACCTGATTGATAGCATGACAAGGCATCCAAGTTTTCCAGGAATAAATGAAAGTTTCCTGAATGGGACCTATATACTGTTACAATTATAAAAGAGCCCTCCTTCAGTTTAAGTTGACAGGCACATGCTTCTATATGTTGCTCTAGACAAAACTTTTTTGTATCTAAGCTTTCTACACAGTGATAACTTTTGACATATGTGGCCAATCCTCCTCCCACCTGGTTCTCTCTACTCATATGTGCAGATAGTTTATAACCACTGATATTTAACTTTTCCATATCAGACACAATGTGATGCTCAGACAGGCATTGTATAACTACTACATAATCAGATCGAATGTTGTCTCAACAAACCAGGAGCTCATCTACTTTATTCTTCAATCCCGGGTTATTTTGGTGAAAAATGGTAACATTACTGTTTACTTTACTTTTGTGAGAATCTACTTTTTTCTTTAATCTACCAATATTTTGGTTAAATATGGTAACATCATTATTTACTTTACTGTTGTGAGAATTTTGTGTGTTTTGGACCTCTTTTGCACCTGCCTGCCAGAACTTCTCATTGGACACTGATATTAGTCTAAAACAGAGGTACATCCATGAGTACTAGTGTCCCCCCTCATGGATTTCGCAAACAACCCTGCCAGTTTACCCTTCCCTTTCCTATTGAGGTGTCGGCCATGCCTCGAGAAATCCCCCCTTATCGATAGCCTCGACAGTAACCGATCCAATGTCTGACAGAGTGGCCGCCCTACGCAACTGATCCAACTCCATATTTACCCTCCTGACGGAGCGGTTCAACTGGGGCCGATCGTGCCGCACAAAAGCAGGCACCAGCCCAACATTGGTACGGGTCGTTGCCGAGGCTGTTTTCACCAGGTCACACTCGATACTGTAGCTCTGATCCCTATCGACACTGTTTCCCACTCCACCCACTATCATCACACGATCCTGCTTTGTGAATCTCTTGCGTAAGGAACCTACATCCTCTACCACCTGGCTAAGACTTACACTTGGCTTGAAAAAGTTTGTGACCTGGTACCTGTCACCTAATTTTTCCTGAAAAAGCTGGCCCACACCTCTTCCAAGGCTGCTACCTAGCAACAGAACTTTCCTCTTACTTTCTACTTTTTTTGAAACAGTTAGTTTCCTAGTGAGATTCTGTTGCATCCTAACTACATCTACTTCTACTGGAGCCTCTTCCTTACTTAACTGTGGCAGCAAGGCAAATCTATCGGTTGTGCCAATTGGGAAACTGTCAGACACTCTCCTCTTTCTGAAGCCCCTGTTCCCAGCTACCACTTCCCACCGCTGTTTACCCTCCTCCCCCCTTAACCTCTTCAGTTCCCCCCTCGCTCTGTCCAAATCAGCCTGAAGGGCTCTAATTTTCTCCTCCTGTTCAGCTATAATCCTATCTCTTGAGCAAACGCAGCAAAAGAATGGAAGAGTCTCGTTTGCTTCCCCAATTTCCATGCCGCTACAACTTCCCAAATGAAACCACCAATACTCGGTGCGGAATCTTAAATTTTCTAATCCACATTAATGCTTGAAAATTGCACTTACTTTACATAAAAGCAGTTGCTTTTCTATTCTGCCAGTTTGCTCTGCAGATGTTCATCAGCCATGTTATTCTTCATGCTGCATCCCTCTCTTCTTGCCTTCAAAAGTACAACTAAAAGCACAGCATTGTCGGTTCATTCAAGACGAAAATACCCAATATCTCCTACTTTAAATGAACATGTCACGAACTGCAGTCAGCTCTAACCTGTGCAGATGTGATGACGGCCATACTTTTGCTGGCAGGGACTCGACCTGCCATCTGTCTGCGGCAGTTGGTACTGCGGCCGGCAACTCTTGCCCTCTCGTGCCTCTCCGGTACACTACGTGCAGCCGGCCAAGTGTCTTTTCCGCCATTACACCTCGTGCCGTCTTCTCCAGACCTGGTCCCGCAACGTACCAAAGTCGGAAGATTAACTTATCATAAGACCAATTAAAGGATATTGATTGTTAGAACTGTTTCCCAAATCAATTACACATCAAAATGTGCTTCAGATTCAAATAGAGCAACTCTACAGTTATGCACAAGCAACAAACAAATAAAACTCATTGAACCTAAGGATGAGTTCTTTCATTTGTGGGATTTGAAGATAATGACTATCGACTGGATGGGCGGGACCGCCTCCGACTCCTCAAACTCCTCTCTGGCTGGACATGGGGGTTGCCCGCCTCTACCATCCTCCACACCTACAAATCCTTAATCCGTCCCATCCTCTGTTATGCCAGTCCTGCCTGGATAACGCCCCCCCCCCCCCCCCCCCCAAATTCTATAAGTCCCTCCAGATCTTTGAGCGTCATGCACTCCGCCTTGCCTTCCGTATACGCCTCCCGCCCCCCACGAGGATCCTCTATGACATCATTCCTTTCCCCCATCTGCTCCTATTCCTCGAACATATCCGCATCCTCTAAACCTCCCGCCACCTTGATCCCCCTCACCCCCTGGTTGCTCCTCTCCTCTCCCATCCCCGCCCTCTGCCACGTCTTCACTGTTGTGTCCCCCCTACCCTCCATCGCTACACCCTTCATCTCCTTTCCCAACGTGGCTCCCATCAACTACCCCTCCTGGATGATGTCCTCTCTCCCTCCATTTATCCCTCCTATCAACTCTGATCCTCACTCCCCCTCTTTTCCCGGGCTCCCTCTCCCCCCTTCCATCGTCTTTCGTCCCCATCTCCCTTCTCTCTGCCCCCTTCTTCTCTCCCTCGAGTCCTTTTGCATTTCCCTCCTCTGCCTCCTCTCATTCCCTCTCGCGTCTGCCCTGCCCCTCCCCCCCTTTATTAGTCCTCTCCCTCCTTGGTTCCCCACCCCTTTTCGTTTTTTTCCTTCCTGCCTCCTTGTTCTTCCCCCTCCTCCAGGTCCCCCCCTCCCATCTACCTTTGGCTCGGGAGTGTCATCTTTGTGCCGCCCTTTTCGTGCAGTGTTTTACAGTGAGTGTTCCGTGTTGTGTTTTTTTTGGGAAGTGTTGCGAACGGCCATCATACTGTCACTGGGTGTGCTTTTTATCTCTTGCGAACAGAAACCAGACTGTCGCCGTGTTTCTTTTTTTTTTTTTAATTGCGTATGTACTATGTTACTTGTCTGATTCCTGTGTCTTTTATTAACATTGCCAACCCCTTTTGGTTTCTGTTTTAACTTTCCGCATTTTACACTTTATGTCACCGTTTTATCGCCTGTTTTTCTTGTTTCTTTTCTTCTTCCATTTTTTAAAATAAAAGTCTGTAGAGCAGCGTACTAAGCTGCTGCCAGCCCACCCCCTTCGGGGGGGAATTGAGAATCAATAAAGGAAAAAAATATATGGGCGGGGAACGAAATAAATAGGAGAGCGAAAATAACCTGGCCTACTCGGTAGTGTTTACAACACTAGGCGAGTATACTGAGCCTCCGATTTGTGCGAAAAAGTAAGTTGGGAAGCACTACGATTACCACTTATGACTTTTAGTATCGAGGTATGCTGGTCAACGTTAACTGGTCAGGAGCTGAAGGTTGGTCTCACAGCAATGTGGAAATGCGCACTTTTTTTTTTTTTTTTTTTTTTTTTTTCTTTATTGTAATTTGGACACCCCATACAAGGTGGGCTGGCAGCGGAACAGTGTACTCCGCTCTTCAGCCATAAGCAGTACAAGAAAAAAGAAAGGGAGACAGACAAGTAACAGAATGGCGGTTAAAAAACAGGAGATACAATAGTTAAAAAAACATGAAGCCGTTCACACTTGACGAAACAAACAAGAAAAACCGTCGGCACTGGGCACAAACACTGACGAGGTAGATGACACACGTGAACGAAGGAGCGTGGACGGCGAAAAACACTGAGGCACAGACACGACGGCACAGACACTAATCCGAGGGCGATGATCTCCGGCGCGCGAAAGTTCACGATGCGTGTGCGAGTCCGGGGACCTGCCAAGAGAGGAGGAGGAGGAGGAGGAGGAGGAGGAGGGGGAGAGGGAAAGCGAGAGGGGAGAGCAGGGACGCCACGGGCTGGGGAAAGAGGGGGGAGAGAGGAAGGGGGAGGGGAAGCCCGGAAGAAGAGAGGTGGAGGGAGGGGATGGGGGAAAAGGAGAGAGAAGGGAAGGGAAGAGAAAGGAGGGAGGGTGCCGCAGGGAAAGGACACCAGGAGGGAGGGGGGGCAGGGTCAAAGTTGATAGGAGGGGTAGATGGAGGGGACGAGGACATCATCAGGGAGAGGGAGCTGGCGGAAACCACCTTGGGAGAGGGTAAGGAGGGTGGAGAGATGGAGACCGGGTGGGACATGGGAGTACAGGCGCGGCAGCGGGCGGGGGTGGGAGAGGATCGGGGAGACGAGCGGGTGAGGAGGATCGAGTTTACGGGAGGTGTAGAGGATTCGTATCCTTTCGAGGAAGAGGAGGAGGTGGGGGAAGGGGATAAGGTCATACAGGATCCGCGTGGGGGAAGGGAGACGGATGCGATAGGCAAGGCGGAGAGCATGGCGTTCAAGGATTTGGAGGGATTTATAAAAGGAAGGGGGGGCGGAGATCCAGGCTGGATGGGCGTAACAGAGGATAGGGCGGATGAGGGACTTATAGGTGTGGAGGATGGTGGAGGGGTCCAAACCCCACGTTCGGCCGGAAAGGAGCTTGAGGAGACGGAGTCGGGAACGTGCCTTGGCTTGGATTGTCTGGAGATGGGGAGTCCAGGAGAGGCGACGGTCGAGGGTGACGCCAAGGTACTTAAGGGTGGGGGTGAGAGCGATGGGACGGCCATAAACGGTGAGATAGAAATCAAGGAGGCGGAAGGAGGGAGTGGTGTTGCCTACAATGATCGCCTGGGTTTTGGAAGGATTGACCTTGAGCAACCACTGGTTGCACCAAGCGGTGAACCGGTCAAGATGGGATTGGAGAAGGCGTTGGGAGCGTCGCAGGGTGGGGGCAAGGGCAAGGAAGGCGGTGTCATCGGCAAACTGGAGAAGGTGGACAGGGGGTGACGGCGGCGGCATGTCCGCCGTGTACAACAAGTACAGAAGGGGGGATAGGACGGAGCCTTGGGGCACACCGGCGGAGGGGAAAAAGGTGTAGGAATCGGTGTTATGGATGGTGACATAGGAAGGACGGCGGGAGAGAAAGGAACCGATCAGACGAACGTAGTTAATGGGAAGGGCGAAGGTTTGGAGCTTGAAGAGGAGACCGGAATGCCATACGCGGTCATATGCGCGTTCGAGGTCAAGAGAGAGGAAGATTGCGGAGCGACGGGAATTGAGCTGTTCGGAAAGGAGATGAGTGAGGTGAAGGAGAAGATCGTCGGAAGAGAAGGACGGCCGAAAGCCACACTGGGTAACGGGGAGGAGGCGGTGCTGGCGGAGATGCTGGTGGATGCGGCGGGTGAGGATAGATTCCAGGACCTTGCTGAAGACCGAGGTAAGGCTGATGGGACGGTAGGAGGAGACGGCGGACGGCGGTTTGCCAGGTTTGAGGAACATGAGGATACGGGAGGTTTTCCACAGGTCGGGGTAGTAACCGGTGGACAGGACTACATTGTAGAGCCTGGCCAGGGTGGAGAGAAAAGAGACGGGAGCTTCACGAAGGTGACGGTAGGTAACACGATCGTGACCAGGAGCGGTGTTGCGTTTGGTGCGGAGTGTATCGATGAGATCCTGTGTGGTGATGGGGGCATTAAGGTCCGTGTGTGGAATGTTGTCCAAGTACTGGAAACCAGGAGCGAGGGGAGGGACAGAGGTGTCAGTTCGATCGCGGATATCAGGGAAGAGGGAGTAATCGAACTGGGGATCATCAGGGATGGAAAACACATCGGACAGGTAGGAGGCAAAGTGATTGGCCTTACTAAGGGCGTCAGGGAAGGGGTGATCATCGTGGAGAAGAGGATAGTAGGGGGAGGGTTTAGTTCCGGTAAGGCGACGGAAGGCGGTCCAGAACTTGGACGAGTGTATAGGGAGGGTAGCATTTAAACGGGTGCATGTCTGTCGCCAGTCCCGGCGTTTCTTGGCCGCGAGCAAATTTCGAATGTGTCGCTGTAGTTGCCGGTGGCGTCGTAGGGTGTCCGGGTCACGCGTGCGGAGGAAGGCACGGTAGAGACGACGGGATTCACGGAGGAGGAGGACAGCCTGTGGTGGTAAGGTAGGACGGTGGGGGTGGATGGCAACAGTAGGGACGTGGGCCTCCACGGCCTGAGACAAGGTCTGCTGGAGAAAGGAGGCGGCATGGGTGACATCATCGGGACGGCGGTAGGCGAGAGGGTGGCTATCGACCTGAGTGGAGAGGGTATCCCGGTAGGCATTCCAGTTGGCACGGGAATAGTCATGGATGTACTTAGGGGGAGGGTCATGACGAGGGTCGGGGCGGGGGCGACGGCCGTCTGAAACGGTGAGGAGGACAGGGAGATGGTCGCTACCAATAGGCTCCAGGACATCCACCGTAATGCGACCAAGGAGGTTGGGGGAGGAGAGGATAACATCGGGAGTGGAGTTGGATTCGGGACGGGTGTGCTGGGGGATGGGGATGAGGTCGCCCTGAAGGGAGGAGAGGAACCGATGCCACCGCCGTAACTGGGCAGCGGAGCGACTATGGATGTTGAGGTCGGCAGCGATCACATAGGAGGAGAAGGTACGGTCGATGTGGGAGAGGAAGTCGAAAGGAAGAGGGGCGTTGGGGCGGACATAGATGGTGGCACAGGTAATGGTAAGGCCGGGGAAGAAGAGACTAAGGATCAGGTGTTCGGTGGGGTCGGGAAGGAGAGGCTGGAGCCGAACGGGGATCTGGCGGTGGTGGCCAATGGCAACTCCGCCACGCGCAACTGGGAGGGGATTATCGGAGCGGTGGAGGAGATAGGGGGAGGTGTGGATGGAGTGGTGGGGTTGGAGGAAGGTTTCATTGAGGAGGAAGGCATCCACACGGTGGGTAGCAAGGGTGTGCAGGAAGAGGTTCTTGTTGGCGGGAAGGGAGCGGATATTGTTGAAAAGGATACGATGCTGACGCGCCATTGGAAGGACTGAGACGAGGGTGTCAAGGCGGGAGAAGGTGAAATGGGCCTGGTTATTGGAAAAGGTGGCGTACATTTTAAGGTGGAATATGGAACGGGCGGCGAGGGAGATCTGTTGTAAGGTGTGGGGGCGCTGAAAGGGATGGACGTTTTGGAGGACAATGGTGAGGAACCTGATGATGTCCTCAGCAGTGGGGGGGGGACGAAGGGAATTGCCAGGAGGGGTGGGGGCGTCCAGGGGACGGACAGGGACGGTGAGTTCAGGAGTGGTAGGAGGAGGTCGGGCTTTACATTTTTGGGAGTAGGTGGGGTGGGGGAGGCTGCAGGTATTACAGGAGGGAGGGGATTGGAGGTTGGGGCACTGCCGGAGGAAGTGCGCTTGCCGACAATGCGGGCAGGTGGGGGCCTCGCGGCACTCGGCTGTTGGATGTGCATTGTAGCGCAGACATCTCTGGCAGCGCAGGGATTGAGGGGGGGAACGGGAGGGGTCGACTTTGAACCGCTGATTGAAGAGGAGGGCACCCTCCTTCAGGAGACGGTCAATGGAGGGGGCGTCCTCAGAGAAAACCCGCATAAGGCGGGTGGGGCCGGTCGCGTTGAAAATGCGGCGGACTGCCCGCACCTCCAGGGTGGGATGGGCCTTCAGCTCCGCCAGCACCTCCTCCTCCGTGATCGACGGGCTAAGCCGAGTGATCACGGCGGTGAGGGTCGGCGGGCGACGCGGGGGTTGGGGTTGGCGGGTAGGAGATGGGGAGGGAGCAGGGGTGAGGGTGGCGTGAGGACCAAAACGGGTGATGGGGAGGCGGGAGAGGATGTCAGTATGGAGGGTGGGGCTGGGGGAGGAGATAAGAACAGAATCCCGTCTGGGAGTAAGGAGAGATATGGGGGCGCCAGGGAAATGTTGGCGGAGGAGGAGGGAGAGATTCCGGGCCTCGAGGAAGGAAGGATCGGGATGGGACAGGAGATACTTGTAGAGACCGGGTGGGGAGGAGGAGGAGGAGGGAGCGGGGCCTGGTGGGGAGACGTCCATGGCATTTTGGGGTGGGGATGGGGGGCGGGGTGGAGCCTTTTTAGGAGCAGAGGAAGTGGAGGCGCCACTAGGGCGTTTGACAGCGGCAGATGGGCGGGTGGTGACATGAGGGACGGGAACGATGGGGAGGTGGCGGGAAGGGACAGGTCCCGGCACGGACGCAGCAGTCGGCGCCGGAGAGAGTGACTGTGACGGTGCAGGCGAATGTGGCAGTGATGGTGATGGTGACGATGACGGTGGTGGCGGTGATGGCGATGGCGACGGCGACGGCGACGGGGAGAGCTGGGCGTGGGCAGTGGCCCGACGGGCCACCACCCTAGCCGGAGCTGCAGTGACAGGCTGGGGGAGTGGGGGGAAAGGATCAGAACGAGAGGAAGAGGCGGGAGAGGGGGCGACAAAGAGCGAGGGCGAAGGGATAGAGAGGAGGGGAGGGATGGAAGGAGGGGGGTGGGACTGGGCACACCAAGTGATAGTGGTGGTGGCGGCGGAAGGGGACGTATACACGATGGCGGTGGTGGTAGTAGTGACGGTGGTGGTGGGGGCGGACATGACGACAAGAAGAAGAAAGAAAAACACAGCACTAAAGGGACAGGACACACACTGGGAGACGACGGACGGCGACGGCGACGGCGACGGCGACGGCGACGGCGACGGCGACGGCGACGGCGACGGCGACGGCGACGGCGACGGCGACGGCGACGGCGACGGCGACGGCGAGAGGCAGGGACGCTGCTGCCGCGGACTGGGCCGGGGCGGCGGCGGCGGCGGCGGCTGCTGCTGCTGCTGCTGCTGCTGCTGGCAGGACTGCTGCTGGCTGGACTGCTGCTGCCACCGGAGGGCTGGCTGGCTGGCTGGCTGGCTGGCTGGCTGGCTGCGGGACCACCGCTGCAGGCCGGGACCGGGAACTGCTGCTGCTGGCTGGCTGGCTGGCTGGCTGGCTGGCTGGCTGGCTGGCACCTGTAAACCCTAGCACTTCGATTAGCGCGAAAATGGCACTATCGAAGGGCGGTAACCTTTCGGTGTACCGCCGGAGATGGAAATGCGCACTGTCAGCTGCTGCATTAAGACAGGGGACTGCGAGAATTACGCACAGCTCCACATCCTAATCCAATAAGCAAGATGTTTCGCGTATTCACAAATAAATCTGCATTGTCCTACCAAGTGCAGCATGCCAAGCTTCGGCTACAACGTTTGACGCGGTTTCATAAACCACGTCGTTTAAAAATTGACGAACATTAAAATTTCCTTGAAAAACGTTACTGGAGTTGACCGAATATGTAGAATACACTACCAAACTTATGCCTGGGTGTAAGAAATTCTCGCCACAAACCTTGTACAGACAGGGGCACGTACAGCATTTTTATTAGTAAAAAAGCTATAACTAAACATTAAGACACACCAAGCAATTGTTTATTACCTCTAAGAGTTTCCTGTCAAAGTTCTAAATTGGAAATGAGGTGAAGAAATACGAGTGGTGCTCCCGAGTGCACTGTTGCTGATCGTCGCCGATAAATGGCACGCCGGCATGCTGCCCTGGTAAACACACCGCAAACGCAGCGCCGCAGAGCTGAGAGCATCTCAACTCACCGTGCTGGCAACACGGCTGCTTCACGGAAAACGAATAAACGAGCTTTTTAACACTAAACTATTAGGCGTGAGCCATTACACACTGTGGTTAATATTCATAAGGCATTGCATGCTGTGCTAATTCTTGGTCCAAGTATGCGGATATGTTAACACCATTTTAATAGTTGTTCGACATGGATACCTAAGAATTATGTGCCAGCTACACAGTCTATGGTTTCACCACATTCTTTAAGTTTTGTTATATTATCTTTCGTATTTGTGTAGAAGTTTATTGTTATCTGACCAGTTACCCAACGACTCAAGTCCTTTTCGTTTTTTACTTCTAGTATTTCTGGTGTCCTATCTGTAATTACTATAATGCTATCAGCAGCAAGTAACACAGTTTATCCTAGTGTGACCAACAGTGGGAAGTCATAATGGAAATGAGAAACAGTGTTTGGCCTGACACACTCTGTTGTTGACATATTGGTGATCTGAAGGATGTTTCACCATATAATTAGGGCCACTTGAAATCTGGGATATCTCTGTACTCTGTCTGCTAGGTAAGACCAAATCATTCATTAATCACTAGTGTTTCAATTTTACCTTTAAGTATTTCATGATTAATCGTGTCAAATGCTTCACTGAGGTCTAGGAAAATATCTGTTACTTGTTCTCCTTTACCTAGAGCTACTAAAACTACTTTTGTAAATTTTGCTTTAGCTTCTACTGTTCACTCTCCAGACCTCAAGCCAAATTGTTCTTTGCACCCAAGTTACCATTTATTAAAATAACCTATAAGTCTGTTATTCATAATAATTTCTATCGAATAGCCAACTTCAGAAAGTGAATCACATAAAATTTTTAGGATTATGGGTGGATGAGCATCTAAGATGGGAAAAACACGAAGAGATGCTTGACAAAATATTAAGCAAGTACTGTTACATATTAAGAATGCTTAAAGATTGCTGCAATACCGACACAGTGTTACATGCTCATTACTCATAGATGCATAGTCTACTGAAGTATGGTATAGTGTTCTGGGGAAATACCTCTTTTGCAAAGCAGACTTAGAGCACCAAAAGAAAGCTGTAACATTAATAAGTAATACAGCTTACAGAGCATCACGAAGAGGTATCTTCAAGGAATTAAAAATCATGAGCTTACCATTTATATTTATATTTTGAAGTTTCTGCTTCATTAAAAACCATCAAGTTTCAGCTTTGAATAGTGTGATCCACAATTACCAAACAAGAAACAGCGATGACTCTCATAGGGATGTGCACAGAAAATCAATATATCAGGACAGTGCTGTTTACAAACCTAAAATTCCTTACAGTGCATCGCCAGATAGCATCAAAACATGCCAAACATTCAAAAAATAACCAAAAAATCTACCAATATACAACAGCTTCTACAGCATTAATGAATACCTGAAATTTTGCTCAAATCTGTAGGTCTGCTTCAAACCTCTCGAAACAGAAATTGATTATTATCAAGCATTTCCTAGATAAAACCAAATTTCTTTTATCTATGCATGTATCTAATTATGTACCTGACTTTTGTGCCATAAGTTACTATGCCTAGTTAACTAAAGTACCGGTATTTAATAGTTTTTGTGAAATCAACCACATTGTTTAACTAGCTTTTATGTTATCTATATGCACATATAAAATCTTTTAATCGAATCAAGCAGAATAATGTTTTTGTTATAAAGGTGTGTTGATACCAATGATATGCTTTTATACATGATGCAAATATGTAATATTTTATACTGTTCTCTACTTTGACAAGTCCAATATCATGAATGTGATAATAAGGGCAGTAAATAAATAAAAATACTAGAATATTTGCAGTTATTAAAATATTTCGAGAATATCCAAAAGGTTAGTAGCCCGGATTACATCAAGCACCACCAAGACCGTACCAACAGGTTCTTATGTAGCACTTCCATTTCCTCATAGCTAATGAGACTACCATGGGTTATGGCTAATGAGACTACCATGGGGATGAGTATTTGGAAAGCAAATATTTAATTCTTCATAGCAGTAAACTTCAGGTGCAATATACATATATCTCATAATTCATGAGTACACGGACAAAAACTTTCACACCGGTTTAATATTGTGTGTGTGTGTGTGTGTGTGTGTGTGTGTGTGTGCGTGTGTGTGTGTTTGGCCAAGGCTATTATATATGAACATACTTTGTTTCCAAGACCCCTAAAAGCGATTCCTTTCCAACATTGTAAAAATTAAGACTAAGAAAGCAAGCAAAATAAATTTTATGGGAATATTGTAACACAATAACAAAATAGTAACAGAATAAGCAATTTTCATGTACGTTCGCCAAGCTAATTTTGCTTTTTGATTCAATGAATTCTTTTGCCACAACTGACTACTGAAAGTGCATACTGGAGGACTTTGGTGAATACTCATACTTTACCTGTGCAGTGCAGTGTAGTCGTTGTAAATTACACACACAGTCCAAATGATGTTTAAAGAATCAGCTGGACATTTGAGTTGAATTTTGTTAATTATCTCTAGCAGGATAATGGAATCAACAGGAACAGGTACACACTGAATTATTTTCGTTATTAATAATACTTGTACATCACCACAGATGCGCTAAGCGTGTACATTACTCATTTTTTTAACTTGGTGTGTTCCCCAGTAGGCCTGTAAACCGTGATGCGCACATAAATCAAAGGCAGATCCATCTAATAACAATATGCCCAATGCCGAGACCATCCCCCGTCCTCATCTGTGAAGTATATTCTCTAATGTCGTCATCCTCTTTTTGTTCTCTCTTAAACCACTGTAGCAGCTCACCAGACTTTTATATGTCTGCTTCTTCTAGCAGTTATGTAAAGTTGTACCATGATGCAAATTATTTTCTGACATGCCTATTACACATGTCATTGCACATAAGAAAGTGTTAGTGTTATCAGATAAATTCAAATACTTTAATTACTCCAACTTTCTTCGTGACTGAAGTTAAAAACTGTGTCTTTATATCAGTGCTTTCTTCGTTTGAAATGCAAAATAATGCCTGGATACCACCTTTAAACCCACCTATAACCAAGAATGTGGTCACTAATAATCTGCAAATTTTTACCATGTGTCTAGTCCACACAAATAGTACTGGAAAAAAAATTTCTGAGCAATTCATATTGCAGATCTGTTAACACTGTCATTGTGTCTTCACCAAGAGATTGTCCGTGTCATCATCGTCTTGTTCATAAGTTACAAAACAGTCCAATTCTTTCTAAAAAAGAAAAACGATGACACCAATTTCATCACTGGCATGGTATTGTTTGACACCACTTCCAAATTCTTTTTTGATACTGTGGAGGTCCTTCCGAGTAAGAATGTGCAGTCTCTCTCCTTCCTTGAAATGGATGGAATCTCTCACAACATCCAAAATAATTTGGAACATCACATGCTCCGCTATTTTAACTGTAACTAATAAAACTACAGACGTATCACTAAACAAACACTACTGCCTATACTTAGTGTTTCACTGTTTACGTAATTCTGTCAGGACAAAGGCTGGGTGACAGCAAATGGCCTGAAGAGTTAACAAAATGCGTTACTGCTGCAAGGTATGAAGCTTACTGGAGTTCATCGAAGACGACAGAGGCAGTCACTTTAAATCAAGTATACAGATAATGTATCTTTCGTGAAACTAAACTGTATTTCTATTTTTACTTTAAATGTGTAAGAGATCCAGACAGCACCAATGTGTTTGTGTCTGTACAATGAGCCAGGTGAAATCTGCGTATTAAAACTGGCTAAACAACAGTATGTAATGAGACACACACACATCAGACAGGAGTAGCATATTTAATTTCGTCTGTTGTCAGTATGGCTGCCACGGCTGTTACTTTCATAAGAAGAAGACAAAACACGTTAACTCATAAATCGTCAGTTTCATTCCAATGCACAATTTGTGGTACTCACATACTTAGTTTGCCATTTAGTACATAGTCTACAGTATACAGTATATACATTTAGTATGTATATTTAGTACAACAGGTGAGCAAAGCTGAGGTAGTAACAATACCTAATTAGTACAGGGTGGCCAAGCCAAATATGTCCTGAGACCGGGATTTGGTGACAAATTTGATTACATTTGCACAACATGAACAGTAGCAATTTCTGTCGTGTACTCTGCAGAGCAGTTCCATTCATTAACAAGGGCAATATATTTTGTGTCATCCCCAAACATTTTCCAGTCTAATTTTATTCTGGCGACCCTGTATCTTCTCAGAATTTTAGGCAACAATACTTCACCAACATTTTACTATGCACTTTTTAGGCACAGAATGAAGTAAAATAATATTGGAAGATTAAGGAAATAGGGAAGAAAAGGATCAAAAAATAGAAATTTATCAGTGAATTTATTGTTCTAGTCGACATGATTTTCCACAGATATTTTAATTATTGGAATACATTCACCAACAAATAATAGAAAAGGGCAGCAGAAAGATGTTTTATGGACAACTCTCCAAGAACACACAGAAAAAGTCCCAAGAAGGAATTCCTCATTATGGGAGACACGACTGCAAGAGGACGAACTAGGTAATCACATACTGTGGTGCAGAGGGGAAAAACAGAGAAGCAGTTTAAAATGATAATGGAGAGTGACTGATTGAAATTTGTGGCATATTTGATCTAAAAATTATCAACATATTTTATGAACACAAAGACATTCACAGATATACTTTGCAGCACAATACCAAAGAACTTCAGCCTGTAATAGATTCTTGTGCTATTAGACAAATAAGTACTCTCAACATAGTCAATTAAAGTGCTTACAGCTTATTTTTACTAAAAATGAAATTTGCCAGCAGTGGAAAACACCAAGGAAAAATAATAATTGTACTACAAAAATGAACTGAAGTGAGGATCGATATTATTACCGAAGACATATTAGTTGAAAGTATAAGAATATTATTAGCAATAGGCTGGAGAAGATACTGGGCGAATTGTTTGAACAAAATAGAGAAGAAGTGTACGTATACATAAAGACCAATTTTAAAAACGGCAGCTGAGGTTCTGCACATACAGCTAAACTCCAAATATACAGCAGAACATTGGTTGGGAGAAACTGAGATAGCAACGAAAGAAAAAAGAAAAGCAATCATTCAGTGGGTGGATGATGAACGAGCAGAAATAATGCCACTCTACAAAGAAGAAAAAAACGAAGTGGGGAAAACAACAAGCACAGGAAACACCCACCCATTACTCGGGCACCTTTGTGTTCCTTATAAAATACACACGACTCGTCGTAAAGGATTTGCCGCTGCTAAAGTCAACACCTTATCTTTGAACCACAAATAAGACTTGGTATTTCAAAAGAGGTAGACCGTCACAACAAAGGCGAACAGTTCCGAGAGACTTGTTCGGTAAACTCTCAGCATATGCACAATACAATCGTACCTTAATTCAAAAGTCGGCTTCATTATGCTCTTGCATTTCCACAAATGCAGTTATCACGCATTGCGATCGAGCACTGATACGTACACAACAACACGGCTCAAGCAGGGCACCGAGCAAACCATTTGTCCATTTCCAGCTCTCTCAGCTCACCAGCCAAATCTCGCCCGCCGCACTTCCAGCTCCGCACCACTCCAGCCGACTACCACTTCACGTGTGGCCGAACACCACAAAAGAGATCTTCTGGCACATCCCATCCTGAAATTAGATCACCGCCCCTCGATTGAATTGAATTGAATTGAATTTTATTTGATCCTGTAAGATTACATTGTGTACAGTAAATGTACGTGTAATATAGGACACGTCAAAGTATTAAAATTCTTTATCACTTATTTTTCTACACCTTTAGCTTACATTTTTACATCACTGATAACGAGTAACAACATATACAAATTTAGTGGCATAAGTATTCTGCAACACTGTAAAACTCCTTTTCAATGAGATAGTCTTTAAGTTTCTTTGTAAAGTCATTGTGAAGTACACTATCTTGCAGGGTTTTGGGCAGACTTCTTAGTAGTCTGATACCAGAGTACTGGGGTCCTTTTTCTAGCATTGCCAGTCGGTGGGGTATGCTCCGTACTTCATTCTTCTTTCTTGTATTGTGGGTGTGTACACTAGCATTTGTAATCCAGTCCTCACTACCTTTTGTGATATACACTATTGTTTTGTATATATACAACGATGAAAAAGTTAAGATACCTAAATTCTTGAAACAGTTTCTGCATGTTTCAGAGGTCTTTCTTCTTAAAATGGTCCTAATTGCTTTTCTTTTGTAATGTGAACACTCGTTTTGTCTCTTCTTTGTTTGAGTTTCCCCACACCGTCACTCCATACTGT
The DNA here is from genome assembly GCF_021461395.2 of Schistocerca americana. Classification (NCBI taxonomy): domain Eukaryota; kingdom Metazoa; phylum Arthropoda; class Insecta; order Orthoptera; family Acrididae; genus Schistocerca; species Schistocerca americana. The sequence goes on along the minus strand of NC_060129.1, from coordinate 204,937,544 downwards.
AAGTATGGTTTGAAAAGTCCATGATACACTGTACACAGAAGGTTCTTGTCTGAATACTGTGATAGCTGCATCATTAAGAATATGACAGAGCTCAGTTTCTTACAGACATTGTTAATATGTTTTTTCCATTTCAGTTCATTATCCACAAGAATACCTAAGAATCTAGCAGATTCTACTTCTTCCAGCCTTGTTCCATCAACCTCTAAATCCATGTCTACAGTCTTTTCCTTGTTTTTAAACACTGCATACATAGTCTTTTTTTTTAGATTTATAACCAGTTCATTTTCCAACAGCCATTGAACTGTGACATTTGCAGATATGTATGCTCTTCTCTCAAGCTGTTCCATATTTTGGTCACTATTTAGTATTGTCATGTCATCAGCATACAATATTTTTTTTTCTTCCTCCTCAACACCTATATCATTAACAAATACATTAAATAACAATGGCCCCATTACCGAACCCTGCGGCACTCCATATTTGATGGATTTGGTTTCTGATTGGTACGAGTTTCCTAATGATACATACTGCTTGCGGTTGCACAAGTATCGATGTCACTATCGATAAGTGCACACGTGATACGTATTCCTCTTTTCGATTTTGGCCATCGTTGAAGGGCCTGTACTTGCCCGCAGGACCCGGGTTTATCCGGGGAGAGTTGAGCTCTAATCTGTCTGCAGTCCCGAGGTGCCGCAAGTTCACCGTAACAGGTGTAAGAAGTCCGACGGCCACCGGGAGCCTCTCAAAATGCCACAGCAACCGCGATGTGCTACCGGGGTCTTATAAAGCAGTGGAGCAGATTTGCCGAGTATACAATACAGTGCCAAACTGATTGATCGAATTACGCAGTAGTGACATTGGGCGTAAATAGCATAACTAGCATCCTGACAGCAAGTAAATATACGAACAACTAACTGGACAAAACTACAAAAAGTTGAATTGTTGCATCAAAATCTTATCAAAAACAGTTGCCAACCTTTAACTTTCATAACATAATTTCTGATTACCAAACTTAACAGTCTGTCACCAAGTCTTCAAAACAACAGGTACAAAATTCAAAATTATTATTATAAAACTAGAATACATTCATTTTGATTTATCCCCTTAATCAAACAACCATAATCCTGGATCCTACTGGTCTTTCAATTCAGGTTAGAACATAGTAGATGAACACTGTTTACAGCATTATTTACAGAAATACAGGAAACTATAATTAATACAAAACATGTGATAGATTATGCACCAGCACTAAGAGCAAATTAAGATTGCGAGAGCAAAAGAAGGATGGTCAGTATTCAAAAGACCCTGACGAGAAACGAAAGCCAAAGCCAATCTCCAGTTGATAACACAAAGGGGATTGGCAGAATATTCGAAATACGTTATTAAATAAAGGTAGAAAATATCTGGAGGAAGGAATAATAACTGAAAGAAAAACAAAGATGAGGATCCAAATTTCAGACAGGGAAATACTTGGCAAATTAAGAACTGACAACTTGAAACAGGTGTTATCAACCTGGAGTTTTTGAAATATGGGAATAAGGTTGTGAAACTATTAACACAGTTAATCAACACAATTTTACATGGAGATGTAATACCCAAAGAAATGGAGTTTGGTTAAATTACTGCCATATTTAAGAAAGGAGTTACAATATGTGTTTGAAATAGAAAGAAATTTTTATTACAAGCACATTAATAATAATTTTGAAAATAGATTCTGCAAAAGCAGGACACTGCTAAGGAAAGCACTGCACGTGACAGGCATAGAGGATTCTTTAATCAACGATAACATATGCCAAATAAAAACTGGCAATACCCTTTCACAGAAAAGTTTAGAACAAGCAAAGGGCTATTACAAGGCTGCCCCATGCAACCAGTGCAATCCAAAATATTCGTGGGTATTAGTCTCAAAAAATGGTCTCAGAAATGCAAGAGTATGAGGTTACACATTGCAGATCGAATACACATACACCATCTACTATCCGCTGATGGCCAAGTTGTCATAGCACAGGACAGGGAGGATGCAAATTACGTATGTAATCAGCTAGTTATAGAGGTATAAATTTGAGTTTGTAGATTAATTATTAAAAAAACAATATTTTACTAGTGAACTATATAATGAGGGGGAAAATCAGATGGTTCGTTTTTGCTACCTGAAGCGACATTCATCATTAAGATGCTCAACTCATCTCTTTGGAGTAGGAATGTGATGAACAGAGCAAACAGGCTCAAACTAAATAGAAGGTATATAGAGGAATATTCGATCCCACTAGCTGGCTTTGAGTAGTGACATAGGAACCAAGTGACAAATGCCATAATTAATATGGCGACAGTAATGCATTTCAAACGAGCTAAGCTACAGATTAGTCTGTCACCTCAACCAGATTTTCTGCTTCCAAATTCATTGGCTTCGCCAGCTCACAAATAAACTGTCAAATTATGTACCAGAGTGTATAGTCTTCTGTGGAACAGAGACTAGACGTTGAAGGCATTGCGAGTATTAACTTTGAAGACGAAATTTTTGACGGGCAGAAAGATCTGTGTTTGTTATTGTTTTCTTCGAAGTGGTAGATGCTGCGTGGAACTTTCGTAGTAACTCTGTAATAGGCTTTGTGGTGTTGTGATTTCTAAGTGACGAAAAGCGGAACACAAAATTGTTGGAGAGAAAACAGGGAACATAATATACATTCGCATTCTGGGAGGCAAACAAGCTGACTGGTTAAAATGATTGTGGTTAGAATATTGTATTTTCCCATAGAATATAGATGTATAGCATTTATTTAATACTGTGACATATGTACTCAAAACTGCACGTGTAGTGTCGTACTCATGAATGTTACAAACGGCAGATTTAGTTTAATAGCTGTGTTGGGGTCTAGGGAAGTGTTCGATTCCAATTTATGGGATCAAGAGTTGCTGTTTAGGTACACAGGTCAAGGGAAGGGGTAGATTCTAACTTGTGGTATCGGGAGCTGCTATTGAGCTATATAGGTCAAGGGAAGTGTTCGATCCCAATTTATGGGATTGGGAGATGCTGTTTAGCTGTATAGGTCAAGGGAAGTATTCGATTCCAATTTGTGGGATCGGGAGCTGCTGTTGAGCTACGTAGGTCTAGGGAAGTGTCAGATCCCCGATGATATTGTGTTTAGTGGAATTTAGGGAGTTTTGTGTTGTCGGTTTTTTCGTCGTTTTGTGAGGTTTTGTATGGGGGTGTGTGTCTAAATTTTTTTATATTTAGTTTGCCCCTACCCAGAAACCCCAAATTTCCGTTGCTTGTCCCATTAGTGTCATTAGGCTTTTTGTGGAATGTGTGTGTGTTTGTTTTTCGACGTATTTTCGTCTTTATAATGTTTACATAATGACATCATAGGCGCCATATTGGATTCGTGGTTTACCGTCGTTTCCGCCATATTTGTGAAGTCATGGGTCAAAGCAGACGGGTGGAATCGGTTGCTTCTGTATTTCGGTAAGTGGAATTTTCACGCATTAACGTAGATTAGAAAATTTAAGATTCCCCGTCGAGTATATCACGTAGCAGAGCCCTGCAGTATTTTAACTTGTTCAAGTTCATGACATAACTAGCAGCAGAATGTTGAGGTTAAATTCAGACATAGGCCTACAGTATCGGTGCTTTCACATGTGTACACTTGTTGGAAACATACAGAAAAATGTCACAAGTAGATGAGCCCCAAGACAGAGTCTCGTTTCAATTTGTGGTGTGCAAATCCTGAAGCACGTTCTTCTAATTTTTTTACTTGTGTTTAGTCCATCATCACAGGAAGCGACAAATTGAAACGAATCAAAATAATAAACGTAAAATGAAAGCAAATGCAATAACAGCATAATTGATTTCTTAATTTCTCTTTATTTTACAACCGTTTGTATAAGAGGTTACGGCTGTAAACGATCTCAAGTGCAAATAGAGCTTCAACATGTGTGTAAAATGTTGCTATACATTAAGCTTAATGGAAATCAAGTACCAAGGAATGAACGTTACATAAGAGGAGATGTTAAATTTTTATATTAAAAATTAAATTGCTTTCAAGCAGTTCAGTAAGTGGAATGCCACGTATGAGGCGTCATGTGTGTTGCTCCAGTATGTGCACTTTCTGTGTTGTCATTAACAGTAATATTTGTAAAGTTTTGTTGTTTTGCAGATGAACATCTTTTCCATTTCCAAATATAACTGTAATGGACAGTTACGAATTTTTGTTCACCTTTAATACACACCAGATCTAATGAGATCAGCCGATTATAGTTTCAGTAATTAATTGAATCGTTTTATTCTTAGAGATTAGATTAGATTAGATTAATACTAGTTCCATGGATCATGAATACGATATTTCGTAATGATGTGGAACGAGTCAAATTTTCCAATACATGACATAATTAGGTTAATTTAACAACATACTTAAGTTAATATAACAACTTTATTTTTTTATGTTTTTTTTTTGTTTTTCTTTATTTTTTTTTTAATATTTTTTTTCTTAATTTATATCTAAAAATTCCTCTATGGAGTAGAAGGAGTTGTCATTCAGAAATTCTTTTAATTTCTTCTTAAATACTTGTTGGTTATCTGTCAGACTTTTGATACTATTTGGTAAGTGACCAAAGATTTTAGTGGCAGTATAATTCACCCCTTTCTGTGCCAAAGTTAGATTTAATCTTGAATAGTGAAGATCATCCTTTCTCCTAGTATTGTAGTTATGCACACTGCTATTACTTTTGAATTGGGTTTGGTTGTTAATAACAAATTTCATAAGAGAGTATATATACTGAGAAGCTACTGTGAATATCCCTAGATCCTTAAATAAATGTCTGCAGGATGATCTTGGGTGGACTCCAGCTATTATTCTGATTACACGCTTTTGTGCAATAAATACTTTATTCCTCAGTGATGAATTACCCCAAAATATGATGCCATATGAAAGCAATGAGTGAAAATAGGCGTAGTAAGCTAATTTACTAAGATGTTTATCACAAAAATTTGCAATGACCTTAAACCAGCGATGCAGAAAACTCTTTCTGTCATAGTAAAATACTAATGGTACGCAAGGTCAGTGCCGAGAGGAAGATGTTTTTGAAATATGCCCATAGGAGACAGTTAGCATGGAAAAATTTGTTTTATATCTTCAGTATCTTGCACATCGTATTCATACTATCGTTTGCTGCTGAATCACAACTGCCTGATGTACTATAGGAATACTTATGATTTTATGGTTTAATTAATAGGATGTTAAACATTCTGCACAACCAGTGTGGTGATCATAAATTGACCACTACAAGATAGTTAAGTATTCCAATAAAAGAAGTGAGTGGAATTATCTGGTGTATGCCATGGTGTGAAAACTAGCTTCAGTAACTATTTAAATAAAAATGATTTTTTATTGTACTGTATTTTTCAAATGCTGCAAAAAGTATAAAATAATTCATCCAGTCCCATACAAATAGCCATGAAAATTAGTGATTGTGAAACTTTGATAGCTGTAGAAATGCTTGCAATACTTCAAAAAATGAGAAACGTGGTGTACATTCAGTAGATAATTGATGCATGAATAGTTCACCTCTTTGCTATTAACTTAAGCAAGCAATTGTTCCATAATACATTAGCCTGCAGAAATATGCTAAAGATGTCTGCATTATTAATTTGTCAGAATATGTATATTTCTGCAAATATTTTAGAAACTCATTACAATCTAGTGGTTTTGTTGAATAAGAACTTATACTATCATAGGCTTCAAATAAATTTCCCTTTTCCATTAACAATTTCTTGCACATCACTTGTTCAGCCTGAGCTGTGTAAATAAATATTTTGATTTCGAGTCCTGTTGTCTTCCTGCTCACAAGTTGCTAAATTCACTACCAGAATCAGATTGAAACACCCAAATAATGGTTCTAGCACTTTTTACCTGTCAGAATCTTCTAAGAAAAGTGCATTAAAATCCTCAAAAACTAATGACTGATTCAACTTGTTTGGCAGAAAGCTCAACAGTTCATCTAGATTTCTCCTAAATCACTGATAGTCTGCTAGACCCCTGAGGAGTGTTATAATTAGAAGTGTATGATTCTGTAGTAACACCTGACAAGCACATGCTTTTACATTGTGATCTACACAAAAACCTCTTGCTTCTATATTTTCACTTTTGTGTTAATACTCCTCCTTTTTCCAAGTAAACTGTACACACACATGATGCTAGCCTGTAATCCCTTATATTTAATTTCTCCATCACTGAGAGTACATGGTGTTGAGAGTGGCAAAAAAGACACATTTGAATTTCATACACCTTCCTGACATAAAAGAAGCTCATCTACCTATTCATTCAGCATCTTAATGTTTTAACAAACTAATTTATATTTTCTGGTAACTATTCCCTATTTTATGGTTCTACGCAGTTGTAATTCCTATCAGAGCTGTCTGTCTGTAATCTGATTCTAACCAAAAGATGTCGCCTTACGCATCCTGCCAGATACTCATCTAGTATATCTCCCTAGCCACCCTATTCAGATGCAGGCGATAGTCAGCATATCCACATCTGCAAGTTGGAGCGACAGTAACAGCACACGTGTGAGACATCGTTCCAACAGACGGCAGTTCATTCGGCACCCCGGTTACACGGCTGACAGTGCTGTTAACTCACGGCCGGTCGTGGTGCTGCAATACTTCCACACCAGAGTGCACTGTTACTGCTTGTATTTTCTCCAGATCAGCTTCTGTACTCTGCTGTAACTTGACAGTACTATTTAAGTGAAACGAGTCCAAAACTCATTCCAGACTTTGTGTATAAGTTTTGTTATTTGAAGGACTGTAACAGTTGTTGAAATTTTCAGGCAGAATAGATGTACACAAATTTTTTGTACCAAAGGCTGCAGTTGGACTCTTTACTGATGATGAGAAACGGAAAATAAGAGACAAACGAGGGAAGAACAAACAAGCCTGAAACTTCCTGGCAGATTAAAACTGTGTGCCCGACCGAGACTCGAACTCGGGACCTTTGCCTTTCGCGGGCAAGTACTCTACCATCTGAGCTACCGAAGCACGACTCACGCCCACTACTCACAGCTTTACTTCTGCCAGTATCTCGTCTCCAAGCCTGTTTGGAATTCTATGAGGGTCAGCCAGCATGCGGGTTTTCTTGCCTTCGATCAGCCTGACTGCTTTTCGTACCTGCATTACTGCTGATTAAATATTATGGTCATCACTCCTTAGACCGACTTCATCACATCTCCAATCTAGTCCGTCATGTGCAAGCTTCTTAATCTCCGAATGACTACTGCAACCTACGTCCATTTGAACTCACCTACAGTATTCGAGGCTTTGTCTCTCTCTAAAATTTTTACTGCCAGCACATCCCAATTAACCGTTAGTTTTTGCCTCACAATGTTTCATGTTAACGTGACTGCACTTATAGGCACGGGGTGCCATAAATTTCTATCCTCCCAGATTATGTACCTGTTTGTCCATCATGATCTTCTCCATTATCATTATCTATCATGATCTTCTCCATTACTGTCATTGGAGAACTTCGTGGGTCAGCAAGTGATAAACTGTTTATGATAGCGTAGAAGTTCCACGGCCATAATACATTGTTTTTATTTTATTACTTGATGTTCCAGTCTTTGTGATTAATTTTGGGATCCGCCACATTATCCATCTGGAATGAGGCATCGCCACTGGTCGCAGTTGGCAAAACTAGTCACAAACGTGAAATTCGTAGAATAAAACGATAGAGTGTACGTGTGGGACGTTGTTCAAAAACAGTTCCTCTTAATTGGTGGTTCGGTCTACCCACCTAATCTTTAGCATTCTTCTGCAGCACGACATTGAAACAGCTTCTATTCTCCTCTTGTCTATGCTGTTTATTGCTCACGATTCAGTTCCATATAAGGCTACAGTCAGACAAATATTTCAGTCATCAGGTTGATTTATTTGTATTAATACAGGTGTACATTGTGTCAGGATTTTAGGGTAACCTGAGGCACTGTGTGTAAAGAAACAGACCACTATTTAGAAAACGGCTGTGTGGAGGTCACTAAGACTTGAACATAAATCCAAATATGTAAATAAAATAACTAAAATGTAGTACCTCCAGTGGTCATGGTCTCCTTTCTGTGCCATATACATCACAATTAACTAGCAATGAGTTATCTAATTGTTCAGCACCCCACATAAAGGTATAAAGTTCACAGTTGAGGACAAAGTAGGCACCATTGTAAACTTACTAGACCTGACCATTACAACAACAAGTAGTAGACATAAAATTGAAATTTATTGGAAGCCTACAACAACATTCCGCCATCCACAACTCCTCTTGTCATCCCACAGCCCCAAAATGGCAGCATTCTGGTATGTTGTCAAGAGGAACAGCAACCCAACTGCAACACTCTGAAGATAAATGTAAACAAGAGATTGAAATAAACACCAGTGTAGCAGAATCCCTGAAAAACACAAATAGTTGCAAAAGAATCACAGCACACAAAACAAACATAAAATAAGACCACCTATACCGTACCATTTGTGGGTAGTATTTCATATCAGATTGCCAATGTCGTGATACGTAAAGGCATAAACACGTATTTTGTCACATGTAACGTGATTGGGCAGAAAATTGTACATCCTTGAACCACCGCAGATGTACAAATGTCAAAGAAAACAGACTGAGTCCATCCTAATTGACAACATATACCAAAGCGTTTGTCATCTCTGGTCTTAACAGCAGCGTGCACCATTAGATTTGCAATGCACATGTCCAATCTCTCTCTCTCTCTCTCTCTCCCTTTCTTTCTCATACACACATTGTTGTTGTGGTCTTCAGTCCTGAGACTGGTTTGATGCAGCTCCCCATGCTACTCTATCCTGTGCAAGCTTCTTCATCTCGCAGTACCTACTGCAACCTACATCCATCTGAATCTGCTTAGTGTATTCATCTCTTGGTCTCCCTCTACGATTTTTACCCTCCACGCTGCCCTCCAATGCTAAATTTGTGATCCCTCGATGCCTCAGAACATGTCCTACCAACCAATCCCTTCTTCTAGTCAAGTTGTGCCACAAACTTCTCTTCTCCCCAATCCTATTCAATACCTCCTCATTAGTTACGTGATCTACCCACCTTATCTTCAGCATTCTTCTGTACCACCACATTTCGAAAGCTTCTATTCTCTTCTTGTCCAAACTAGTTATCGTCCATGTCTCACTTCCATACGTGGCTACACTCCATACAAATACTTTCAGAAGCGACTTCCTGACACTTAAATCTATATTCGATGTTAACAAATTTCTCTTCTTGAGAAACGCTTTCCTTGCCATTGCCAGTCTACATTTTATATCCTCTCTACTTCGACCATCATCAGTTATTTTACTCCCTAAATAGCAAAACTCCTTTACTACTTTAAGTGTCTCATTTCCTAATGTAATTCCCTCAGCATCACCCGACTTAATTTGACTACATTCCATTATCCTCGTTTTGCTTTTGTTGATGTTCATCTTATATCCTCCTTTCAAGACACTGTCCATTCCGTTCAACTGCTCTTCCAAGTCCTTTGCTGTCTCTGACAGAATTACAATGTCATCGGCGAACCTCAAAGTTTTTACTTCTTCTCCATGAATTTTAATACCTACTCCGAATTTTTCTTTTGTTTCCTTTACTGCTTGCTCATATACAGATTGAATAACATCGGGGAGAGGCTACAACCCTGTCTTACTCCCTTCCCAACCACTGCTTCCCTTTCATGTCCCTCGACTCTTATAACTGCCATCTGGTTTCTGTACAAATTGTAAATAGCCTTTCGCTCCCTGTATTTTACCCCTGCCACCTTCAGAATTTGAAAGAGTATTCCAGTCAACATTGTCAAAAGCTTTCTCTAAGTCTACAAAAGCTAGAAATGTAGGTTTGCCTTTTCTTAATCTTTCTTCCAAGATAAGTCGTAAGGTCAGTATTGCCTCACGTGTTCCAACATTTCTACGGAATCCAAACTGATCTTCCCCCGAGGTCGGCTTCTACCAGTTTTTCCATTCGTCTGTAAAGATTTCGCGTTAGTATTTTGCAGCTGTGACTTATTAAACTGATAGTTTCGGTAATTTTCACATCTGTCAACACCTGCTTTCTTTGGGATTGGAATTATTATATTTTTCTTGAAGTCTGAGGGTATTTCACCTGTCTCATACATCGTGCTCACCAGATGGTAGAGTTTTGTCATGACATACACAACCCTTATCCTCCACTTAATATTTACCGTGAATTTTGTAATTTGTGTTTCATTAATCTTTTCTAAATGAACATTTGACTAGCATACTCCCAGTACTCATTAGATCTACTTAAAATGACAATACAGTTTGGATCATTGTCAATATAGTTGGCTATAACATGCAACAGATGGGAGCCTAGCAAACCCATTGCTCTGGGACCACCAATATTTCGCTCTTCTTCTGTCACTCCTTTCATCCTCTATCTCTGAATCCCAAACCGAATTGTTATTTATCTATAACTATGCCATTCTTAGCAATATAATTATCACATTTTGTGTTTTCAACAGGTTCGGTAGATGCTGCTATGGAATACCTCAGGCCAGACATTTCAAGTAACTTCCACAATATGAATTTGAGCCTCACTACCCCAGCAGAAATAATGTCCATCATAAAATCTTTAAAATCAAAAACATCTAGTGCATATGATGAAATATCAGCAAAGTTAATTAAAGAATGTGATTCTGAGCTAAGTAACATATTAAGCTATCTGTCTAACCAGTCGTTTATCAGTGGAATATTTCCTGAATGGTTAAAGTATGCTGAAGTTAAGCCACTGTTTAAGAAGGGAGATAAAGAAATAGCATCAAATTTCCGTCCAATTTCACTTTTGCCAGGATTTTCAACAATTTTAGAAAAAGTAATGTACAGTCGGCTTTATAACCATCTTATCTCAAATAACATACTGTCAAAGTCACAGTTTGGATTTCTAAAGGGTTGTGATATTAAGAAGGCTATTTACACTTACAGTGAAAATGTGCTTAATTCATTAAATAAAAAATTGCAGGCAACTGGTATATTTTGTGATCTGTCGAAGTCATTTGACTGTGTAAATCACAATATCCTTTTAAGTAAATCAGAATATTACAGTGTAACAGGTAATGCTGCAAAATGGTTCAAATCTTATACCTCAGGCAGGAAACAAAGGGTGTTTTTAGGAAAGAGACATGTATCAAGCTATCAGGCCTCATCCAGCTGGGAACTAATTACATGTGGGGTCCCACAAGGTTCCATTTTGGGGCCCTTACTTTTTCTTGTGTATATCAATGACCTTTCATCAGTAACATTACCAGATGCCAGGTTTGTTTTGTTTGCCGATGATACAAACATTGCAGTAAATAGCAAATCAAGTGTAGTCTTAGAAAGATCAGCCAATAAAATATTTGTGGACATTAATCACTGGTTCCTAGCCAATTCTTTGTCACTAAACTTTGAAAAAACACACTACATGCAGTTCAGAACTTGTAAGGGGTGTCCCAAGAGTATACGTCTAACATATGATGACAAGAAGATAGAAGAAGTGGACAGTGTTAAATTCTTCGGATTACAGCTTGATAATAAATTCAACTGGGAGGAGCACACCACAGAACTGCTGAAGCGTCTTAACAAATCTCTGTTTGCAATGCGAATTGTGTCAGACATAGGAGATATAAAAATGAAAAAGCTGGCATACTATGCTTACTTTCATTCCATAATGTCATATGGGATTATTTTTTGGGGTAATTCATCAAGCCAAGCTAAAGTTTTCCAGGCACAAAAACGTGCAGTAAGAGTTATATGTGGTGTGAACTCAAGAACATCCTGCAGAAGCCTGTTTAGGGAACTAGGGATACAAACTACTGCTTCCCACTATATTTATTCCTTAATGAAATTTGTCATTAAAAATATATCACTTTTTCAAACCAACAGCTCAATTCATATAATCAATACTAGAAATAAGAATAATCTTCACAAGGATTTAAAGTCACTTAGTCTTGTCCAAAAAGATGTGCATTATTCAGGAACACACATTTTCAATAACTTGCCAGCAGCCATAAAAAGCTTAACAACAAACGAAATTCGGTTTAAGAGAAGCCTAAAAGATTTACTGGTGGCCAACTCCTATTCCATTGATGAGTTTCTCAGTAGAACCAACTGATATGTGTGTGTGTGTGTGTGTGTGTGTGTGTGTGTGTGTGTGTGTGTGTGTGTGTGTAACTTCTGCACAATTTCAGTGCAGTAATGTGTTCATTGTAAATAAGTATTATAGTAGTTGTATTACACGTTTATTACCTTATAAATAAATATAAAAAAAACCTTTTTTATTTTAAATTCAGTGCTGTACTATTTGTAAAATGACTCTTTCATATAGTGTTCATTAAAAAATGACGATCATTCCACTTGGGACCTGTGGAATGGTACATTAGCTTATTTGTTTGAGTTGTAAATATTTGTCATATATTGTTGTTCTTCTGACATATTCCACATCCTGGAGGACCTCCTCACTACAGATCAATTGGAATGAAAGTAAATCTAATCTAATTTAATCTAACCATTTAATGAAAAGATCTGTGTTGCAGAAGTTGAGTTATGTAGTGTTTTTCTTTAAGCAACACACGTACAGAGCGGTGTAGTCTCGGTGTACGCCGTGCCATGTATGTGGTAATATATCAAACATTATAAAATACTATTATTTACTATATTTATTTTTTATAGAATGTTCCAAATAATAGAAATGTAGTTATTTAAGTTGTATATATACATATTTTAACTTTTTGATAGTAGAATTTGTTACCTTACATAAATGGCATCTCAGAAGGATTGGGCAATTATTGCTGCTAAATGTTGAAACCCTTTTACAGTAGCACAGCGTAAGAAAGTCCGTGTACTATCACTAAGAAACGTAACAGACTGGATGTGCACTGTAGACTTAGGAATCATCAGTGGCATGAAAATATGTGATGTATGTAGGAAAAAAGTTAGTGACAAACACAAAACAGAAGAAGTAGTTTTACCTTGCAGTAGAGAAAATGTAGATGATTCTTTTATTGATCCTCAATCTTCCGTAGACTATTTGAACAAGTCACTAGAACTCATTGGCGAGTCACCACTAAAGAAGAAAAAGTTTGCTGTGCCTACCTAAACAAAGAGAAAACTTGATAAAATAAAGTCTAACTTAGAAAAGAACTTACTACCAGAATCGAGCCCTGAACACTCTGAAGATGAGTCAGAGATTATTCAACAGTTAAAAGAAAAGTTTGCTCAAACAACAAAAAGAAGTGAAAACATGATGATTTTGTCTATCTTACCTATGAGTTGGAGCTGTCAGAATGTAGAAGAATAATTTGGACTGACAAACTACATGGCTCGTGCATTAAAACTGTTAGTAAAAGAAAAAGGAATTTTGTCAAATCCTAATCCTAAACCTGGAAGAACTCTAAATGAGAATATTGTTGACTGTGTAAAAGACTACTTCAATTCTGACGACGTTAGTAGAATGATGCCGGGGAAAAAAGATTGTGTGACCATAAGAAATAAAGATGGAAAGATCCGGGTTCAAAAGAGGATAGTGTTGGCAAATTTGCAAGAAATATACCAATTATTTAAGGAAAAGATCCCTGCAAACAAAATTGGTTTTTCCAAGTTTTGCGAATTAAGACCAAGGAAATGTATCCTGGCTAGAAGAAGTGGCACACATACTGTTTGTGTGTGTACCTTACACCAAAACACGTAGCTAATGATGAATGGTACTAAGGTGCAAAATTTTGTTTTGGATGAACATAAAACTGGTTTGAAATCTTACCATTCCTAGCTAGCCAAGATGACGTGCAATCCCCCATCGCAACAATGTTTTATGGATATTTAGACTTAAAGATCTATTGAATGCAAAGTTCACTGACGATATGATTGATTGAAGCTACCTACAAAAAAGTGGGTAATTGTAGATAGGTGTTTGATGGAAACTGTAGTAAAAAGTACTGATGACTTTATGGATGAGTTTTTGGACTCTCTAACGAAGGTAAAAACTCATTCATTTATAGCTAGTCAGCAGAAAGAATACTGCAGCAAAATCAAGGACAATTTAAGTGAAGGTCACGTAGTAGTCAACTGTGATTTTGCAGAAAACTACTCTTTCGTAGTACAAGGTGAAACACAATCATTCCACTGGACTACCACCCAAGTTACACTGCATCCTTTCATCATATATTATAAATGGGAGGGAAAACTAAAACATCTGCAGTATGTCTTCATATCAGATTGCTTGAAACATAATCAATCTATCTCTTTATTCATCCATTAACAATATACATTGTATGGATGTAGTCAATTACAATATAGCTTCTTAGCTTTAATTTGTTTCAAAAACTTGGATAATAAATACAAATATTTTATATCAGTATAAATAAATAATATTACTTTTCCATATTCAGATATTCTTCAATGCTGTAAAAACTGTGTGTTAGTATAAATTCTTTAAGAACTACCTTGAATTTATGAAATTCTTTAATTTTCTTTATTGTAGAAGGCAATGCACTAAAAAGTATTTTGGGCTGGTAGTTTACACTTTTTTGGTAGAGTGCTTCTTTGTGTGTGTCTTTGTGAAAATCGTCCTTGTTCCTTGTTTCGTGATTATGAACCTTATTATTTAACGTCGGAAATTCCTGGTGAGTTTTCAGAAAGCATATGCACTCACAGATGTATAAGCTAGGAAGAGTCATTATTTTAAATTCTTTAAATATTTCCCTGTACGGCACTCCGCAGGGAACCCATTTCATTATTCTAACAGCCCTTTTTTTGAAGTTTGAAAGCTTGTTTTGCCGTACCTGTATTCCCCCAGAAGATCACACCATATCTAAGTAAACTGTTCGTGTAAGCATAATAGGCACACAGCAATGGTTCAGTGTTGCAGCATTCCCGAAGCATTCTTAGCACATAGCAGCATTTACTTAATTTTTTACTAAAAACTTCTAGATGCTTTTCCCATCTCAAGTGCTTATCCACCCATATACCAAGGAATTTTGTATATGGAGCTTGTGCAATAACATAGTTCCCTAACTCAGCTTTTACTCTTCTTCTAGCTCTACTTTTAATATTACTGAAATTCATCAATACCGTTATCCATATTTATGATCAAAGCATTATCACTAAACCATTTTCCTGTCTCATTTATTGTCCTAAAGAGACTCTGCTGTAGATCATCCTCAGTGAATCCTTTTATAGAAATGCTAGCGTCATCAGCGAACATCGCCGTTTTTCAACTGTCGATTGTTTGGCAAATCGTTTATGTGCACCGAGAACAACAAAGGCCCTAACACGGAACCCTGGGGCACTCCATAGCTAGGGTTTTTTGAAAATCTGAAAGATACTCTTTGCTTTTATGACATATTTGTGCTTTCTGTTGTCTATCAGAGAGATAAGACTTGATCCATTTGAAGGCAAGTCCCCGGACCCCATAACATTCTAGTTTCATAAGCAATAAGTCACGGCTGATTAAATCAAATGCTTTAGATAAATCTACAAATATTCCACAGCTTAGTTAGTTCTTGTCCAAGGCATTTAGAACCATTTTCACGAGTTGGAAGACGTCCGTTTCTGTGGATCTGTTCTTTCTAACCCCATTTTGAGCATTAGCCAGTATTTTATTTTTATTCAGGAAGTCAGGTAGCCTTTCATACATTACTCTTTCAATTACTTTAGAGAAACCTGGTAGAATAATGACACTGGCCTACAGTTATTTGTCAGCTGTACTGTCCTTTTTGTCAAGTGGCTTTATTATGGAGAGTTTTAGTTTCGATGGGAACACACCTGTCCTGAAAGAAGTATTAATAATGTCAGTTAGGTGAGTCTCTATACTGATTGAACTATGTTTGGTTACATTGTCTAGAATTCCATCAATACCACAAGACATTTAATTTTTTAGTTTATTAATAGCATTTCTAACTTCACATTCTGTTACTGGGTACAGAAACATTGTCTTTTCACAAGTTGGCACTTTTATGTTTTTGTTGTTTGAATTGTACAGACTTTTAATTAGGTTCGGTGCTATGTTCACGTAATATTCATTGAATATATTGGCTACCTGCTGAGCATCTTCCATCACTTTACCCTCACTTTTAATTTTGAAATTATGGGTCTCGGTTTTACATTTTCCTATGCTATTCTTTATAACCTTCCAAATCAATTTTGATTTATTGCTTCCATTATTAATGTACGAATCATTGCTTAGCCTTTTTGCTGCCTGTAAAACTTTCCTATAGACCCTCCTAAATTTCCTATAGTACAGTTTTATTGTCGTATTTATTTTAGCACGTTTGCTTAGGTTTCTAAGGGTGGTTGCCGATTTTTTAATCCCTCGTGTTACCCACGTGTTTGTCTTCTCACTGACTTTAATTCTTTTTAACGGGAATGCTACATCGTAGCAATATTTCTGATCAGTGAGAAAACTGTCATACTTTTTGTCTACGTCATCAGTTTGTTCTATGCCCCAATGCACCCTTTTTAGCATACTATTAAATACCCTTATGTTGTTTGCATTAATAAGTCTTCTTTGTACATATTTTACTGCGACTGTATTTCTTATTGTTCTCATTCCTTACCATCATTTTTAAAGCCGTATGGTCAGAAAAGCCTGTATCTGTTACTTCAACACTGTACTCACAGCTTTGTTTGTTGGTAAATATTTGATCAAGTGTTGTTTCAGACTCATCCCCATATCTGGTAATTTGCTGCACTGTAGGCTGCACGTTGTACGTGTTAAACAGATTTAATAACTGTACCTCGTTCTTATTACTTTCGTTAAAATTAATGTTAAAGTCACCGAGAACTATTGCGTATTTCGACCTGCCTCTCAATTCATTTAAAAGATCACCTATATAATATAAGAATTGGGTAAAGTCACCTGATGGGGAGCTATAGATGCAAGCAATGATAGTTTGACAGTCTCTAAGTTCACAAATACAACATTCAAAATCTTTTTCTGTGCAGTTCACCTTGCTAAGTTTTACCTCCTTAGATATGACATCACTTCCAACATAGATGCATACACCTCCACATTTATAAGTTTCCCTGCAAAAACTACTTACTAAATCAAAGTCTGGTATATTTGCTGCACAGACCTGAGTGTCCCAAAGCCAGTGCTCACTGACACACAGCACAGAAACCTTCTTAAGGTTACAGTTTAAAATTACTTCCAGCTCACACACTTTGTTGCCTAGATACATTCTGATTTTGTTTTATTTTTCAATTTTTGTTTACCACGACTGGTTTTGAGTCACTATCGTCAGATGGTACATATCTACTGCAATGTTTGGAGTGTTGTGGGGTCACGTAGCTATGGCAGGATGTAAAAATAAAACACACGTGTCGAATGTGGTGAGAATTGTGTACAGTTCACATCTGGCCGTAGATGCAGGACTCTGACAATGCTGCAAACGTGCAGTAAATAAGTACAATCTGATGACAGTGATACAAAGAACCTTAAGTCTTTCATTGTTACTGCCATTAAAAGTTATTACAGCATCAGATACTGCTAACTTTAGAGTCACAAGGCCAACAAATACATTTTCAGGCGTACTGCACCACACAACATTATTGAAGGACTCATTCACATTCTGTGCCTTCCCATGTAAACACTTGTTTAGTAGTTCAGGATTTGCAAATAGGTTTGATTGCCTCCATTGCTGCCACAGGAAGAGAATGTATATATGTAAATTCATGCAGGGTGCCAGAAAATTCAACTTGCCTATATATACACCAAGTGTTTGGTGGAGGTGGACACAAAGCATGACACGGTTTCCTTCACTGCTAGCACACTTGTTTCCAAGTACTTCAGAAGAAAATGCAGGTCTCACAGATCTGTTACCCGCAAATTTGCGTTTCTTGAAGTTACTTTTATGCCTAGTCATTTTCTTTACGTATAAAAAGCAATAGAAGTTAGCTTACTACAGAAATAGCCAATAATGACACTACATTCAATGAAAAATAGTATCAGAAACAAAGGATTGATTTGTTTATTCATAATGCCAACTTCTGAGATGCAGCAGTAGGCACAAAACAAAGCAAGGGGGTCAGGTCGTTTAGGGGAAGAGACCAAACGGCGAGGTCACCGGTCTCGTCGGAATAGGGAAGGACGGGGAAGGAAGTCGGCCGTGCCCTTTCGAAGGAACCGTCCCGCCGTTTGCCTGGAGCGATTTAGGGAAATCACGGAAAACCTAAATTGCGACGGCCGGACGCAGGATTGAACAGCCGTCATCCAGATTGCGAGTCCAGTGTACTAACCACTGCACCACCTCGCTCGGTAAACAAAGCGAGTCACAGCTTTCTAGACCGTGTAGGTCCCGAGGTAGGATTGCTCAGCTGTGGCACAGCCGCGAAATTTGACAGTTACACGGGAACATTGAAAATATTATTTGAAGGTCTCGCAATTGTCCGATTTTAATGTATTATATACCAAAATCTTCAGGAAAGTCCAAAGTGCATTACGGAGTAGAAAACCGAAAATGTCAAATATCGACGAATTTCACGTACAGTGTCCCCTTAATGCCTTGAAATAAAATGACTGTTGGTAAACACTAGCACACTACCTTCAGCTGCCTGCTTACAGTGTGAGAGGAATACCTCATCAGATTAGTCGATTATGTACTTCGCCAGTAGACAACATAATATTTTCTCAAATGCAGGAGGTTTTACTCCTCGGTACTTCATTCGAGATCGATTCGCACCTTTCATCAGCGATGCAGTGGTGTATGCTATGTACAAAATATGTGCTAGTTATAACTACCCATTTTAATCTTTTCTAATTTGACATGTACTGACATGATTCTAGTTATCTTTATTCTCTCTCTTATTCCCAGGTTCAATCAGAAAATATTCAACACTTCATTCAGTGTAACATTGATTTATTTTCAGAAACACATCACAAATCCAGAACCACTACAGGATTACACAACCAAATGTTCCCTGCCACAAACCTGTATATTCTGGGATGGTTACTAAGGACAGGCCACGGGCCATACCCAAAATCATTTTTTATTTTACAGTCTGTGCCAGATGCACGTGTCTGGTAACATATTAATGTTACGGCACTATCAGCAGAAGACGCACTTTAAGAAAATCAAATGATTTATACTCCACTGTGAAAATTCACTGTCATAAAATATTTACTGAATTGGATAACAGTTCTATCCCGTGTGTTGCAGTTACTGTTCTAATGATCGTGACTTTTTAGTACGACATGTTAATACAACTGCAGTAAAAGAAATTTCTTAATTGCAAGAGGAGTTATATCTCATACGTATGTTATATTGTCCAGTTTTATGTAAGTCTTACGCTCACAATCCCTACTGCCAGTCCACCCAAAGAAAGTAATTATAGAATCATTACACCTTTATGTTCGTGTGTGTTTGAGGGGGCGGGGGGGGGGGGGGTTATGGGGGAGGGGGGGGGGTTATGGGGGGGGGAGGTGGTGGCTGGTTGCCAAAACAGTTTCTTTTTTTTACATATCAGTAATATTATATGTCGTCACTTATAACTGTGATGGTCACGAGACTGTCAAGTGTGGTCTGTCGATCAGGGGAGACGAGTTGCCAGACTGACCGAAACGTATTTCTCATTGCACGAGGTCGACGATCGTGTCCAGACGCACCACATCGAGGTGGACGGCTGCTCGTCGCGCGTGCTACACGACGAGCCGTAGGCAAATTCGGTGGCCGAGACACCGGTGTCAGTTCGGTGCAGAAGTCATTAAAACGGAGGCATTTTTCACCGTGGCAGGATCTTCTCACGAAATTTCAGCTACCGACTTTCTCCCCCGTATGCGAAAATATTTTGTCAATGCTGACCTACGTAGAGAGAAACGGTCACAGTAATACGACGAGTGAAACGAAGATACGAGTGTTCGTTTCTTCTGTGCACTGTCCGAGAGCAGAATAATAAACAATTATTGCGAAGGTGGTTTGACGAACTCTCTACCGGGCACTCGACTGATTTGCAGAGTAGCCGTGCAGCTGTAGATGTAGAGGAGTACTTGATATTATTGTAATGGTATTGGTAATAAAATGTGTTTCTAGTCTGTCCGATTTTTATTTGAATTGCCCAGAGATCGTCACTGTGCCGTTTCTCGAGATCTGTACCTGGTAGCATTGAAAGAGGGGACGCTGAAGATCAACAGAAGGGCAGCACATTTCATTACAGCTTCAGTTCAGTATTATGTTTGTAAAAAAAAAAAAATATTGACTGCTATATGAAAAATTCTTTAGTACACAGCTATGAAACTAGAAACCAATACAATCTGCATCTAGAGAGGAAAAATAAAGTTAAAACTCAGAAGAGCTTGTTGTACAATGCCGTTAAATTATATAATAAATTACCCCTAAAAATAAAAGATATTGACACTATTGGACATTTCAAAACAAAACTAAAATTTTTTTTATTAAATAAAAGTTATTACGCAATAATGGACTATCTGAATTAAAACGTAGTGTAATTAATGTAGCCTGCATTGTAATACATGAGGAAATAATTATAATATGAAATCCAGAGTTGTATAGTACTATAAGAAAATTACAAATTCCATAAGGATATAAAACTAATTTAAGATACCTCAAAAACGTGTGTAAATACTAATTTTATGTGTATAATTGTAGATATATTGTATATGATTTTGCTGACAAAATCCACACAATGTAAATTGTTACATGGATTAATAAAGAAATCAATCAATCAATCAAACCTCTCTGCACACCTGAAGGAAGTTCTTTTTCGAGAGCAAGGGGGTTCATAAAATAAATTCAGCCACAGTGCAGGGTGGCACAGTGGTTAACGTGTCTTCCCGGTGAGCGGGACTGCAGAACCAGGTTCGAATCCCAGCCTCGGTACTAATTATCAGTCGTCGCTTCAGTCTGCACAAAATCGTAGATGTTCGAGGCTCGGAAAGGTGTCTGGAGCCGTATACTTCCGTTAGAGTAAGTTAATAATTTCTTTGAAATTCTGGAAGGTTTGTTTGGAAAACACAAATACCCAGCTAATCTCACCTACAACGTGGACAAAACTAGATTTTCAGTCGTACAAAGTAAAATTCCTCGTTACTGGTCTCGTAGGCAAGAGGCAGGTAGCATCTTTAACATCGGCAGCAAGTGGGTCAGCTTTGACTGTCACTGCCCGTACGAGCACCGGAGGTGATCTCCTTCCTCCTCTCGCAATGTTTTCCTCGCGGAAAACACGAAAGAGTAACTCCCCGAGGTGTTCCTCCGCGTGTTACCACTCGGTGCCACTCGTCCGGACGGCTTCGGAGTAACGCTTTTACTGGACGGTTCGGGCACCACCGATCCACCAAAGGTATCTGCTCGCACTCGACAGCCCTTCTAGGCAGGAGTGCAGCACAGACGGTATACGCGGTGACTGTACTCCCGAGCCACGGAGTACCGCACCACTGTCGAGGAGCCACGCTCGAAACAGTCGTCGTGCAGCAGTGTACGGGTCGGCATTACGAGCAGGACAGAGGTCTGCCAGGGGCCACAGCTGCCGACCTCCGGGTGTGACGTGTCGACAGCGATCGCTCGATGCCCCGTTAAATATCGGAGCACCGAGCGACGGCCGACAGTTCCCTTCGGTGTGCCGATTCGTGCGCGGCCTCCAGTTACCGCTAACTCTACGACCCGCAGTGTTTGTCCGTAGTCTCCGATACTTACGGACTCTGTAGGCGTGGCCACTTCTGGACTTCACGTAGGTGTCACTCGGAGGTACAGTAACGGGACTTTAATATTTTAGAGGACTCTTAATACTTTCAAACATCTAATTGTGCCGGACATTCACAAGAAGCATCGTCATTCGAGTATTTCTTCGTATATAATAAACATCCTTTCATTACTAATTGTCGGGAATCTTTCCGATTAGAGACAGCCTACGCCACTGTCGTTCGTTCCCGACACCATACCGTTAGCCGGAGAGAAACACGTCGCCACTGCTCGCTTACTACCTCACTGCTCGTACCAAGTGCAGCCTTCGGATCGGATGTCGACATCCGCTCTCGTCGCAGCGAGGAAGTGAGACCTCTTTCGAGACACAGTTCGCATCCCCCGACCGTATCGGACACGACGGAACCCGTCGGTCGAGCCCGGGGAAACATTCGGCGTGGTGACATTGCTGTAAATGGCTTCGGAGTGACTAGGATTTTTCCTGTTAACAGGCACGTTTTCGGCACTGACGATTTCGTTGCCTCCTCGTTCGCTCTCGATCCCGAGTATTCACAACAGACACGCGAGAAAGGCCTCTCTGAGGATCCCAAAATTCCCACGGAACTGCACCAACTGTTACAGAGACAGCAAAGAGCACCAGTTTCAAACCTGTCCACAGGAGTTCGACAGAGGTAGATATTAAACCCCTTCTTCAGACGTCGACGGATGCAGTACCGAAGCAGTTATTGCCTCTTCGGTGGACGTAAGCTATATTCTTTCTATTTTTCACGACCACCGTCTAAAGCAGAATCCACCGGGGGACGAAATCTGGGAACATCTGCCATACTTATTGGATCAGCTTACAAAAACGCAGCCGGAAGCCGACAGTAAAGGAAAGCCGGGCTTCAAATACGATAAGCGACAGCTCGTTTACAGAAAAGTAAAGACGACGTGCACCGACACTGGATCTGGGAGCACGAGCAAATGAAAAAGGAAACGAGTGTTACAAATTGATGAAAAATCTAAATTAAATGAGAAATTAAAGTTTGTTCTCAAGGACGATTCCAATGAAAGTCATAAATCTTTTCACTCATACGTGTCACCGGGATTGGACTTTGTGTCACGTTCTGTGCCAAATGATAATGATGCAGAGCGTTTCTTTTGTGAAAGAAAGTTTTCATACTACGGGAAAGGAGATGTTCGGATTAGATGTGCGGTTTGTGACGCGGGGCCACCTCGACTGTGCAGAGCTGCGGTTCTTCCCACACTCTATCTGCGTTTGGAGCAGAACAAGGGTGGGGACAGAGGTAGCAAACTACCCTCCACCACACACCGTTAGGAGACTCGCCGAGTGTGAACGTAGAAACGGTTTCTGATCAGCGACACAAGAAAGCACTTTCCTGCTGCCGGACAGTTCACCAGATTTTTAGTGACCTGAGATTTTATTACTCTTTGTGCCTCAGTGGGCACATCTTTAGTTTGCATGCCATAACAGGACTTCATATCTCTCCTCCCCCCCCCCCCCCCCCGCCCCACTCCCTTTATCTTCCAGAAATTAAAGTGGTAAACTAGCATTTGGGAGGCTACTTTATTTTTGTTTATCAATTATAATGTTGCGAACACTATGGCATAAGCATTTAATAATGTCCAAGAAGGAAGACAAATGCTCAGTAGCACATCTCGGTGCTCCACTTGCTGCAAGTAATCGACATACTGCTAAGTTTACAAGTGGCGAATACGTGTGTTATGCAGCCGACACCGTACTCGCAGTCATTAAGCATTGTACCTGAGCATTTAAAGTGACTCAATTTCTATCGCTCGCTTCAATGTGGAAAATTCGTCGGAGAATCGCGTGTAGCTCAAAATATTGAATAAACTGAATTGTCACTGCCTTCAGTTAACTCACACACTGTAAACACATTTTACGATGCCGAGCAAATTGTCTGTCGTCGTCGTCGTCACCTTCAGTCTGAAGAACGGCCCAGTGCTGCTCTCCGTGCCGGTCTACCCTCTGCGGTCCCCCGGTGCGCCCTACGTCTACTGGAAACTGCCCAGTACCTCCTCATTAGTTATTCGATGTACACATCTAATCTTCAGCATTTTTCTGCACCACCACATTTCTAAAGCTTCCACACGCTTCTCGTCAGCAGGATGTGACAAACATACGTGGAGTGATACAGATCAGGTCATTGCAGTCAGACTGCAGTTTCCAAACCTTATTCTCTTCTTCCAGAGAGGAGGAAAAATTATTTTTACTCAATATAATAGTGATGCCAAGCTATTATCTTAAAAGGTATAGCTTTGAACGTAGTTAATTCAAAGTGTCAGATAATTTTGTCACCAGAATCTCTGTTTTCCTTTTTTTATGAGAGACCAAAAAGAACACTGAAAGACACTATAATGCTAAAACTTCAATCTCATACGTTTTAACGATCGAGGAATTTCCCGTTTTGTGAGTCCGACGTTCGGCAGCGAGAACGGTACGGACGTTCGCCGCGAACGAGTCTTCCGTGTCTCGAGGCTCTTTTAACTTGCTGCAGACTGACGAGTGTTCAGAACCTCGCCCCGTCCTACACTCACTCGTTCGGAGCGGTCCCGCGGCTCGTGCCCCCTCGACCTGCCGAGTATCTTCCGAATCCGGAGACGGGAGCCTGGCGGTAGCTCCTCTTTCGGTGTCGGAGATACTCTGCACCTCAGTTTGGCGGACTTACGTACGAGTCGGAATCGGCGCTTCTGTAACGGAGAAGCTTTTTGCGGATTTTAGTCGCGGAGGGCGAGTTCCGAACGGGGGATGCCTCGGATCTGTTTCTCGCCGCTCCTTTTCGGTCTTAAGCACTACACCTGCGAGCGGACAGATTGTGTCGGCTGCCAGTGACTACGCAGTGAGTCTCACGGAGACCCACGTCGACTCAGTTCCTGCGGACCGGAGCGGCGTACCTCACGGCAGAGGAGCCCACGGCGAGGGTAGGTCTGTGGAGAACACAGAGACGCGTCCGCCCACACGGTGTCTGTCAGTTCGGAGTCGGGATTGTTGACGGTGCTCACCTTTTGTCTGGCGTGTATGCAGTGTCGTCTGTCACTCGAGGTACTATCAAATTTTACCTCTCAGTATTCGGAGTGGAGACAGTGATTCTACATACTTTCCAGGTGACGTTCCGTTTACAGAGTTCGGAGCATAGCACTGAAGCGGAAATTGGAACGAGCGAGTCGACATTAAAAAAAAAAAAAATACATTACGGTTACCTTGCATTTTAGTCAGGTCACCTACAGAATGAGAGTCAAAAAAATTAATTAATAAAATTTCTGTTGTAAGATTTGCACTTACCACCCTCAACAAGATAACAGTCTTTTATGCACATCACGCCAGTGTTACTTATACATTTTTACTACGATGTCAGTCAAACGAAACTATTTTTTCGTGTGTCCACAGTGCAACCCTCCGACCACTGAAGTCGTGCACTGACAACGTTCATTTACTCGTACTGACCGGACTGTTTTTGTGGGGGTGTAGCTGCTTCACCAACCGCACAAGATAAAAGCAGGACAGGACCCTCTCGAATATTTTTCTTCTTAAATGCCTCAGACAACTTTCGTGACTAAATATGCGAGAGATTTCTATATCTGGTAGAATTTCCGTTAAGAACTCACCGAGTTTACAGTTTCACTTTCCGCATCGTACAGCTTGTGGCTAGGGTTCCCAAAATCTATTACGACAAACCGAGGTAATTTTGAAAATACTACAGAAAGAAACTCCAGTCAAGTGAGTAAAATCGGGACACGATCAAATTTTCATTTACAACAATGTACTAAGTTACAAGGACGTTCCTGAGCACACGACTTAGGTAACAACATAAGAATCACAAGTTTTGTACCACAGCTGGCGGAGTGGACTCTTACAACGAACTACAATACCTTCATCTGGACAATCAAAAAGTACAGCAACGAACTGGAAATCTACACGGCTGGAAGAATCAGTAATTACTGAAATAAACCGTACTGCTTTGTGATCACAGATCGACGGTTCCATAGCAAACGGGGCAGCTGCATCCGTGACAGTCTATTTTGTTTTAGTCTGAGAACAAGAAAACTTCTGGCCGAATAGCATTTCCACTGTATCGGCGGTGCAAACACTGGCCGAGTGCCGCAGTGTGGTTTGCCAGTTAAACAGCTCACCTTCCGTGTCTGAAACTGTTTTGTCTGCTTAAGAAGTAATGCATTTTTAAGTCTGGGCACGTTATTTTGTAAACCAAACTCACATTTGAATTTGCAGACCGGCAGGTTTTTTTTTTTTTTTTTTTTTTTCCAGACTCCATTCAGATTGAAGCGTGCTTCACCTACGAGCCAAATGCAGCCACCACCGAGTCCTCCATCACTAACTGTGAGAACCCGGTTCACAAAGTCAGCTCTTCCTCACGGATCCTAAATGGAAACGTGTAGGGTCTGTCACAGTATTTTGTGTGTGACGGAACGCATCAAACCAGATCTCCTCAGATTTTGCCGAATAATTCCAGAAATCGTACAGGCATCTTCGGAAGTAATTACAATTTAACGGTGGCCGGACATTCCGCACTAGATCCTGTGCTGTGCTGCCTGACTGTTAAGAGTCCGCCAAAGAGCTTACGAACGGTTTTTCCACCCGAGTCCTTTTGGAACATTAAATTGTGTTTGAAAATTACAGACTGTTTCCGTAGGACTGTGTTCTGACCTTTGGTATTCAGTGCCGGAAAAACACACTGCTCAACCAAGTGTAAGACTTCAATCTCCTCCAGCGGAACATTAAGCTTTCTCACATTTCAACAATGGAACTGATCACTATGAACAGCAGTGCACTATTTATAGGCACTACGTATTGCAATGACAGTTCCATCTGTTAGCAGCTTTTCAAATCATTTAAAAATTTCTGTATAGAATTCTTACACCCCTCAATTCATCTTAGTTTTTGAGATATTTAATTTTGAAACCGGCAACTCCTTCGATGTACACCCCGTTATTTCCTCTAACGTTAAAGGCTTCCGTCTCCAAAATGTCTCGCTCAATTACTCGTTCTCAATACTCGAATTTGATATTACTCCCACTTTTCCGTATGTAGTTTTCATTACCTCGAGGGTGGCCTTAATGTTTTGTCATAAATTTAGTTTTCGCAAAGGAGAATTGTAAGCCACCTTTTCCAGATTGCTCTTTCAGCACTTCTATCTGTATAGTAGCTGTTTCCACTGAGCCTGAATGAAACAGCTAGGTTGTCTGTAAACACCAGACAGTCTGTCTCCGTGCTGTCCCTTTGACAACAGTAAGACTTTTGCTTATTTATTTTTCCACTTTTCATTCTCTAGTCTGAGGGGCAGAGCAGGAGAGCAGGCTGTACGAGATCAGACCCATTAAAGAGCACTCGTGTGCATCACTGTGTTAATGGGAAAGGGTTGTGCCTAATAAGACAGGATTTCGTCATCTATATAAAAGGGTGTAGCACTTACGCACAATGAGAAGACTGTGTCAAATGACATATATAAGCACCAATTCACTCGACATATTACAAACACATTACTTTGTGCAACAATACCTACTAAATTCGTGTCGTCCTGCAGTCTTAATTTCCACACTACATGTGACATTTGGCAGCTCCACAGTGAGGCACGAACTGGCATAAAAATTAAATATAAATAAATAAAATGACATTTACAAATGTTTGAAAGCAGGGCAAATTATTTACTTACGACACGATGTAATGGTACTTTGACTTCCGCAAAGTTATAATTTACGATCGCGCACGCAGAAGAGCGCTGCGCCAGCGACCGATTTTATAAATAATTTTGTTCTTTTTTTTTTACTTTCGCGAAGTTTTTTTGTTTTTTAAGAACGAATGGAGGTCTCTCTCTCTTGTCTTGATACGAAAGACGTGTATTTTTCCGCGATGTGTTGAATGTGCTTTTGGTGAAAATTAAAATTACATTACAAAGCGATGTTGTTTCAATAGCTAATGAGGAGAAGATAATAAAAAGGTAACACCACAATTGGCGTCCTAGTGACAGGACTTGCAATCTTCGGATTTGATACAAGTGCCGTTTGGATTTGATACAAGTGCAGTTTGGATTTGATACAAGTGCAGTTATTATAAATTTTGGACATTTTGTCTAACTTTAACCACTTAATAGCATCAGAAAATGAATTTGGACTAAGTCTCATTCATTTCAATTGTAATTTTACGTGCATGAAATTTACAACAATATTGTTTTCCCTGTTATTAATTTGTGTTAATTTTCATTTTCATGCTGAGGAAATTAATTTGGTAAAAAAAAAGGGAAAAGGATAACGTTCCATAAAATAATTTGCACGGACGCGAAAGAAAAATTTTGGATTGAAAACTGTATATTTGACGCTACATTTGCAACATAAGAC
Source organism: Schistocerca americana (assembly GCF_021461395.2). Classification (NCBI taxonomy): domain Eukaryota; kingdom Metazoa; phylum Arthropoda; class Insecta; order Orthoptera; family Acrididae; genus Schistocerca; species Schistocerca americana. Next base: position 204,909,482 of record NC_060129.1, on the reverse strand, counting down.
TGAAAAAAAATTGGTGAGTACAGAAATTTACATTTTTTCCAGTTTCAAGCAGCCATCTGTACTTCCTTTATTCCGATCCATTTATTTCGAAATTATTTTTTCAAATTGTAGTTAAAATTGATTTACTACTATTATTGGAAATGGTAAGTGAAGAGCATATTCACAGTCATTTATTTGTGAGAGGGAAATTTCAGTGCCAATTTAATAATTCAATTTCTAATTAGAAATCATATAGAAATATCCATTTCCATAAGAGAAATTTCAGATTTCAACATATCATATTTAAAAAAAAAATTCTTTTTTCCATTGGAAAGTTTTATTTGCAATTAATTATGAAAATCGCAAGATGGACGCTGGACGCGTAGAAATTGTTTCCGCGGACGAGCTTAGTGAAAGTGACACATTGCAAAACATGTCCGACAGTCAAATGAATATTGAACTTAATAGGGAGGATGTTCAAGACATAATTTTACCGGATCGATTAAGACAACAACCCCTATATTTAAACAGATATACAGGCGAATGGAGAGAGTGCTACGCAACAAAACGTGACATTGACAACGTCAACTTCAGAACCAGACATCAATCAGACACGAAAAAATGACGAAACTAAGACACAGGACTCTGAGGTGCTCAACCAGATTCTGAGGTTACTTGGTGACCAAAACAGAAAATTTGACACTTTAGACAAAAGATTTGACGCTTTAGACGATAATTTAAAACGTGACATTGGGAAATTTGACACTAAATTCGATGAACTGACACGGGACATAAAACAAAATTTTGAAAAACAATCGAGACAAATTGCCGACTTGACAGAAACCACCAGTAGTCTTGGAAGGAAATTTACTGACTTATCAGACAAGGTTACGAGACAAGAAAAGGTATTTGTGGAATTCAGTGACGAGACAAAAACTGACTTACAACGATGTAATGAGAAATTGTTAACAGTAGTTTTTGAACAACAGAAAACCAGTACCCAAGTTGACGAATTACGACGGTCACACAATTCCGTAAAAACAAACCAAGAACACTTAGACCTGACGATTACAGACCTTTCAGACAGATTAAATGATGTAACATTGGAGCAGAAATCCTTACAGGAAAAGTTAGAAAAGCTTGAAGACAGAGCAGATGTAGCATCTTTAAAGAATGACACAACTCTAGCAGAAAAACTTGTTCATGAATGCAAATTATGTGATGATTATTTAGATGAGAAGTTTGAGACAATGACACAGATCATTTTAGATAAGACAAAGCAACAAGTAAAGGGAGAGAGAGATAATATTCAGAAAGAGGTACGTAAACTTAAAGAGAATGTAATACCAAGTTCATCAGTGATACCAAAACCCATAAAGTTTTCTGACGCAGGTGTCACTATCAATTTATCAAAGACAAAATTAGGGAGGAGAGAAATCAAATTCCTTGGTCACATCATATCAACTGAAGGCATTTATCCAGACTCAAGAAAAATTGATGCAATAAAGAATTTTCCATCCCCACAGAATCGTAAACAACTCAAAGCCTTTCTTGGTTTATCTTCATTCTTCAGGAAATTTGTACCCTACCACCTTCTTAACAGTCCACATCTTCTATCTTTACTCAAAAGAAATAATATTTGGAAATGGACAGAGTTCTGTCAGACAGATTTTGAAGCAATTAAGAATGCTTTAGTTAATGCACCGTTGTTATGTCATCCTGACATGACGTCAGACTTTTGCCTAGTAACAGATGCAAGTTCCTATGGGCTCGGAGCATTTTTATTCCAAATTCATGTAGAAGATGAACAAACAGTCATCAAACCTATAAGTTTTGCTAGCCGCACGCTCACTGAATGCGAAAAGTCATATTCAGTGACCGAGCGCGAAACACTTGCCATAGTATGGGCGTTTCGCAAGTTTCGCTACTTTCTATGGGGAAAACGTACTAAGCTTTATACTGATCATCAAGCTCTTTCTTTCCTGCTATCATGCAAGTTATTACATCCACGTCTTGCACGCTGGTGTGCATCACTACAAGAATATGATTTTGATATTATATATACAAAAGGAGAATCCAACATTATAGCCGATACTCTATCTCGTTTGCCACAAGGCCTACAAGAATTTTCAGATGTGACAGAACAAACATCAGATTTCAAAATTTTACTCATGTATGACGGTACATTTGCACCTTACTACAAAAACATGTGCAGGAAGTTAGCCATATTGCAGGACAATGATCCCAGGTGGATCCAGATAAAGAATAAATTACGTGCAGGAACAGACCCACATCTTGAAAAATATTACACGTTACACAAAGAAGTATTATTTCACCGACGAAACCCTGAGTCACAGCATTGGTGTGTTTGCTTAGCAAGCTCATGTAGATGATTTTATTTTATTTACACACAGAACTTGGGGACACTATGGTGTAACCAAATGTACAGATAAGATTATACAATATTGCTATTTTCCAAATTTAAGGCGAAGAGTATTGAGTAATATTAGGAAATGCATCATATGTCAGAAAGCCAAATACTCTAATCGCACAAACATGAATGAATTGCACCCAATCATGCCTAAGAGGCCATTACAGCTAATTTCTTTAGATATTGCAGGACCCTATCCACAAGCACGTGGAGGAATGAAATACATCCTTGCTGTGTTAGATGTTTTCACAAAGTATTTAAAATTATATGCTTTACGTTCAGTTTCTACCACTGCTATTACCAGACGTCTATTAACAGATTATTTTGTAAGAATAGGAAAACCTGAAGTTATGATCACGGATAATGCAGCATATTTTACCAGTTTAAAATGGAAGACATTTATTGAAGAACAGAATGTTAAACATATTTTAATTTCAAGATTTCACGCAGCAGGAAACCCGGTAGAAAGAACATTTCGAGAATTTGGACAGTTTATGAGAACACACACACCAGAGAAGCACACAAAATGGGTAGAATACCTAGCACCATTTGAACAAATAGTGAACAATTTAACTCACATTTCTACTGGATACACACCAACTGAATTAATTATGGATAAAACAGAAAGAAATGAATGGACAGACCCTCTACCTAAATTTACAGCAACAACAAATCATGTTAGTTTAGAAGAAAAGGTAAGACAAGCTTACACAACATTATGTGGCAAAGCTAAGGAAAGAAAGCAGAAATATGACAGAGGTGTCAGGAAAGCACAAACATTTCAAGTTGATGAGTTAGTTTTACTAAGAACACATCCTAAACCCACAAAACTGAAACATTTAAACAGGAAATGGCAGATCTTATACTCTGGACCATACCGAATTGCAAATATTCCACACCCTGGCTGTTATTCATTAGAATATCCATTAACACATAAACCCAGATGTCTACATCCACACAGACATTTGAAAAAATACACACAGTAAAATGTTAGCTACTGAGGAGAAGATAATTAATATGATATACAGTTATGATGAGCCTACATTTAAGTTATACAGATACTTACAATCTAATGAATGCAGGTAAGCCTAGAAAGCAATGTGAACCATCCAATAGCTAATAAGATATTTGGTTATAAGAGGAGTTGCTATTGAGGCATATACACATTAGAGGAGGCATATACACATTAGAGGAGGCAGAGAACTAAACAGAATTATTTTCTTTAGGAGGCATGTGATAATAGTAATGTTGATATGAGTGATGTGCGTGACTGAATGAGATGAGTGAATGTAATTTTAGTTTAATAAGAGGACAAATAGTAATACAGAGAGAGGTAAATGAAATATAAGATGAGAAAAGGGTATTATAATATTATTATTGTTGAAGTAAAAAAGTAAATGGTAATGAATAAGAAAATATATATATATATATATATATATATATATATATATATATATAAAATGCTGAGGAATAAGTATATGTTATTTTGTGAAGAATGAATAATGGATAGGTGAGAATGCTATGAGTAATTGAGAATATGTTGAGAGGGGAGAAACTAGATTTGAACGCTATATCACATGTACTCATGGAATACAGAATGAAAGTAGTGGAAAGAATATTATTTATTGAAAGATTGGTATGCCTGAGATAATAACTTGTGTGATGTCTTATATATTCTTATAACTAAAGGTGAACATATAGATTTATGTGGAAAGAATTATTTACAGCAGCCACTGTTGGAAATATACCAGAAGACTTAAATCTATAACACTTTAACACTAATCTAATGGGAACTTGTAATGAAATTTTTGGAGTTATGTAGGCTTGACACTTCAGATTGGAAGAATTATTTAAGACAACATATTTAGCAGTCATCTAATGACATAATTAAAGCTCGTCTACTGAACTGAACTAATGCACCATTAAATAGAAAGGAGAATAAGGAGAAAACAAAACGTCAGTCCTCTGTTGTGGCTCATACTCTCATCCCTCCCTTAAAAAAATTTATACATGTTGATGAAATATTGGACATTATATAATTCATTATTATCTGACAGTATGGAGAGACATACACAAATATTTACCCTACTCTACCCTGTGCGAGCCCCTCTCCACCTCTTGCTGCCGACACCCACTAGGAACTGCTTACTGTAGCCTAGCCTCGCCTACATCTATAATTTATATCTCCACACGCCCACTCTCTCTCTCTCTCTCTCTCTCTCTCTCTCTCTCTCTCTCTTCCCCCCACCTCGCCTCTCCCTGAAATACCAAAGTTATACTTGATGCCTGAAGATTCTTCCTATCACCTGATCCGTTCTTTTGGTCGTGCCTAAACATCTTTTCTCTCCGAATCGATTCAGTACCTCTCCTCCCTGGTTACTCAGTCTACCCGTCTAAGCTTCAGCATTCTCCTGTAGCACCACATTTCAGAAGCTTGTCTGAACTGCTTATTGTGTATGTTTCACTTCTGTACAAGGCAACACCGTATTATCTGTTAAAAAAATCTCTTTTTCAGCAATTCTTTACTTGTCATAGCCAGTCTGCATTTTATATCCTCTCTGCTTAGGCAATCATCAGTTATTTTGATGTCCAAACAACAATTCTCATTCATTGGTTGCTTGTTGAGCCTTACCAGATTAGGCCCTCTCTTGCATATGACCAGCAACAACGGATTCAAGAAATATTACATAAGAAGAAACAACAACAATATTAATAATTTGCCTGGTGATAATAACAGAGGATGAGCAGACTGCAGTCAAACAGCTACAAATACTCAAAGAATGTGAAGAATAGGTAGGTTTACAACTTTCATTTGACAAAATTGAACTCTTTTGTTCAAAAACATATTACAAGCTCGAAAACAAAATATGGTAAAATTAACAGGGTCCCACATGTTAAACACCTTGGAGAATTCATTGAACCGACAGGTACTGAAAAAATCTCGTAGCATCATCGTCTCCAAAAAATTAATAAAGGATTAGGTTGTTGTTGCTGTTGTTGTGGTCTTCAGTCCTCAGACTGGTTTGATGCAGCTCTCCATGCTACCCTATCCTGTGCAAGCTTCTTCATCTCCCAGTACTTACTGCAACCTACATCCTTCTGAATCTGCTTAGTGTATTCATCTCTTGGTCTCCCTCTTCGATTTTTACCCAACATGCTGCCCTCCAGTACTAAATTGGTGATCCCTTGATGTCTCAGAACATGTCCTACCAACCGATCCCGAATTCTATTCAATACCTCCTCATTAGTTATTTGATCTACCCATCTAATCTTCAGCATTCTTCTGTAGCACCACATTTCGAAAGCTTCTATTCTCTTCTTGTCCAAACTATTTATCGCCCATGTTTCACCTCCATACATGGCTACACTACATACAAATACTTTCAGAAACTACTTCCTGACACTTAAATCTATACTCTATGTTAACAAATTTCTCTTCTTGAGAAACGCTTTCCTTGCCGTTGCCAGTCTACATTTTATATCCTCTCTACTTCGACCATCATCAGTTATTTTGCTCCCCAAATAGCAAAACTCTTTTACTACTTTAAGTGTCTCATATTCTAATCTAATTCCCGTAGCATCTCCCGACTTAATTCGACTACATTCCATTATTCTCGTTTTGCTTTTGTTGATGTTCATCTTATATCCTCCCTTCAAGACGCTGTCCATTCCGTTCGACTGCTCTTCCAAGTCTGACACAATTACAATGTCATCGGCGAACCTCAGAGTTTTTATTTCTTCTCCATGGATTTTTATACCTACTCCGAATTTTTCTTTTGTTTCCTTTACTGCTTGCTCAATATACAGATTGAATAACATCGGGGAGAGGCTACAACCCTGTCTTACTCCCTTCCCAACCACTGCTTCCCTTTCATGTCCCTCGACTCTTACAACTGCCATCTGGTTTCAGTACAAACTGTAAATAGCCTTTCGCTCCCTGTATTTTACCCCTGCCACCTTCAGAAATTGGAAGAGAGTATTCCAGTCAACATTGTCAATAGCTTTCTCTAAGTCTACAAATGCTAGAAACGTAGGTTTGCCTTTCCTTAATCTTTCTTCTAAGATAAGTCTTAAGGTCAGTATTGCTCACGTGTTCCAATATTTCTACGGAATCCAAACTGATCTTCCCCGATGTGAGCTTCTACCAGTTTTTCCATTCGTCTGTAAAGAATTCGTGTTAGTATTTTGCAGCAGTGACTTATTAAACTGATAGTTCGGTAATTTACACATCTGTCAACACCCAATTTCTTTGGGATTGGAATTATTATATTCTTCTTCAAATCTGAGGGTATTTCGCCTGTCTCGCACATCTTGCTCACCAGATGGTAGAGTTTTGTCAGGACTGGCTCTCCCAAGGCCGTCAGTAGTTCTAATGGAATGTTGTCTACTCCCAGGGCCTTGTTTCGACTCAGGTCTTTCAGTGCTCTGTCAAACTGTTCACGCAGTATCACATCTCCCATTTCATCTTCATCTACATCATCTTCTATTTCCATAATGTTGTCTTCAAGTACAACGCCCTTGTATAGACCCTCTATATACTCCTTCCACCTTTCTGCTTTCCCTTCTTTCCTTAGAACTGGGTTTCCATCTCAGCTCTTGATATTCATACAAGTGGTTCTCTTTTCTCCAAAGGTCTCTTAAATTTTCCTGTAGGCAGTAGTTATCTTAGCCCTAGTGAGAGAAGTCTCTACATCCTTACATTTGTCCTCTAGCCATCCATGCTTAGCCATTTTGCACTTCCTGTTGATCTCATTTTTGAGGCGTTTGTATTCCTTTTTGCCTGCTTCATTTACTGCATTTTTATATTTTCTCCTTTCATCAATTAAATTCAATATTTCTTCTGTTACCCAAGGATTTCTACTAGCCCTCGTCTTTTTACCTACTTGATCCTCTGCTGCCTTCACTACTTCATCCCTCAGAGCTACCCATTCTTCTTCTACTGTATTTCTTTCCCCCATTCCTATCAATTGTTCCCTTATGCTCTCCCTGAAACTCTGTACAACCTCTGGTTTAGACAGTTTATCCAGGTCCCATCTCCTTAAATTCCCACCTTTTTGCAGTTTCTTCAATTTTAATCTACAGTTCATAACCAATAGATTGTGGTCAGAGTCCAGATCTGCCCCTGGAAATGTCCTAGAATGTAAAACCTGGTTCCTAAATCTGTCTTACCATTATATAATCTATCTGATACCTTTTAGTATCTCCAAGATTGTTCCATGTATACAACCTTCTTTCATGATTCTTAAACCAAGTGTTAGCTATGATTAAGTTATGCTCTGTGCAAAATTCTACCAGACGGCTTCCTCTTTCATTTCTCTGCCCTAATCCATATTCACCCACTATGTTTCCTTCTCTCCCTTTTCCTACTCTCGAATTCCAGTCACCCAGAACTGTTAAATTTTTGTCTCCCTTCACTACCTGAATAATTTCTTTTATCTCATCATACATTTCATCAATTTCTTCATCATCTACAGAGCTAGTTGGCATATAAACTTGTACTACTGTAGTAGGCAGGGACTTTGTGTCTATCTTGGCCACAAGAATGCATTCACTATGCTGTTTGTAGTAGCTAACCTGCACTCCTATTTTTTATTCATTATTAAACCTACTCCTGCATTACCTATATTTGATTTTGTATTTATAACCCCGTAATCACCTGACCAAAAGTCTTGTTCCTCCTGCCACCGAACTTCACTAATTCCCACTATATGTAACTTTAACCTATCCATTTCCCGTTTTAAATTTTCTAACCTACCTGCCCGATTAAGGGATCTGACATTCCACGCTCCGATCCGTAGAACGCCAGTTTTCTTTCTCCCGATAACGACGTCCTACTGAGTAGTCCCCGCCCGGAGATCCGAATGGGGGACTATTTTACCTGCGGAATATTTTACCCAAGAGGACGCCATCATCATTTAATCATACAGTAAAGCTGCGTGCCCTCGGGAAAAATTACGGCTGTAGTTTCCCCTTGCTTTCAGCCGTTCGCAGTACCAACACAGCAAGGCTGTTTTGGTTACTGTTACAAAGCCAGATCAGTCAATCATCCAGACTGTTGACCCCGCAACTACTGAAGAGGCTGCTGCCCCTCTTCAGGAACCACACGTTTGTCTGGCCTCTCAACAGATACCCCTCCGCTGTGGTTGTACCTACGGTACGGCCATCACAAGGCCCTTGGTTCATGGGGGGTAAGAGTGATATTGATTTGTTTAGCACTTCTGAAGCCTTCTGTGATTGAGAGATATAAGATACTGTTTTGGCCGTTTCTTTCCTGAAGTACGATAGAGAGACCTTTTGTGAATAGTCATTAAATGGGTTTTTTCAGTATTGAATGATGATATAAAGAGAGCTAAGATTCAGAAAGACTATTGCAACTGTAACAAAAAGAAACATTTGTAACTGACTGAAAACTAGAATACAGTGTAAGTTACTGGAAATATTTTTATTCTTCCTCACTATTAGACTGCAACCTGTTACTCTACTAAAAACTCAGATGAACGAATACAATTTCTGTAGCTTACTGTTAGTCTAAGTAATTAATTTCAAATAGGACCACATTCCACATATACGGGGGAGAGGGATAGGCAATTACGGCTTTTTCCGTGTAGAGGCACAGCTCGACACGTTCCACCCGAGCAAGTAAGAAGAAAACATCCCACTTGAGGAGATCTGATCTCGAGAATGTTCTATATTGGGGCGCAGTGGTGACAGATACACAGTAATTCTGGTCTCCCAGTGGGTAATGCCGGAGAGACCATAACATTCTTCAAGAATACGTATACATATTTATTCAGAAATTTGTGGACTGCTGCGAGTTACGCTACAATGCCACCTTTGCAATTTTTAAAACCCTCGCTCTCTTTCTCCCAAAAGCTCGATCTCGATTTGACCAAATGCTGTATCACTGGCAGTAAACTCAATTTATTTACTTTCGGGTACAGGTTGTTGGCCCAGTATCTTGGCAACTGTTTACTATATACATGGTGTGATCAAGAGGTATGGAAATATTTGTTGTTCTCGAAGAATCTTTATTTATTCATCAACATCAACTTTGTTCCCTTCAAAGTAACTCCCTCAGATGCAATACACTTGTGCCACTGCTTTTTCCAATCTCGGAAGCACTTCCGCAACTCACTTTCTGACAGGTGTTCAGCGATTCTGCTTTTATGTCACCAATGGTGGCACGATGAAGTCCTCTTCAGCCTCGGGAACAGAAAAGGAACAAGCCGTGTTCGGCGAATACGGTGGCTGTGGTTCACGATTTTATTTTATTTTTTTTTTTTTTTTTTTTGCATTGAGACGTGAGTGAGCAGATGGTCGTGATGCGTTTTCCACAAGTGGTTTTGCCACATTTCTGGTTGCTTTCTTTGGACAGCTTCGTGCAAATGGCACGTAACTTCCAGATTTGTTACTGACCTTATGACCGTAAGGCAGGAACACACGATGCACTATTCCATTGCAAATAGAAGTAAAGAGTGGGAAGAGTCTTCACATTGTACGTTTTCCAGACTCGGCTTTTCGCGCAGTTTCCACTGGGACCACCGGGCCTCAGTTTCGACGCCATATCGTGTACCCACGTTTTGTCACCTGTTATAATTTTCCTTAGAAGTTCTGGACGATTGTCAAATTCGTTCATCAATTTCGAAACTTACTTTGCTGCTACACTCTTCACGCCTGAAACATCTAAAACAAATTGTTCGGCTAGAGCCCGAGGGTATGCCGACATCATTAGCAACCTCTCTGATGGTGATTTGACAATTTTCCTGGACCATTTTCTTTATTTGTTCCACAGTGCCATCAGTAATTTATGTGCCACAGCATCCAGAGCACTCGAGAGCAGATATAACATTTTCATACGTCAAAAATGAAATAAATCTTCAAAACAGCAGAAAATGCAAACATACATCAAGAACGTGTGAATCAACAAGATAAACAAAAGCTTGAAAATTAGACATATAGACCCCGTGAAATTAACAAATTCCTGTTCCTTTTTGAACATGCTTCTCACGTTACTCAGTTTGCCTAGGGCAGCGGTTCCCAACAAAATTTTCTAGAGGACCCACTAATCGAGCACGATCGGTACCTCGTCGTATCACAGTATCGAGCACCTAAAAAAGCTAAATTGAAAGTCTTTTTATACGTTTTCTATTCTTGGTGCTTAAAAAAACATTGACATATTCATTATTTAAAAAATATTGAGCTTAAAATTTTTTCAATTTAACCATCATTGTTATCGTTAAATTTTGATTTTTGCTCAAAATCTTTGTCTTCATACCTGGGTGTTTAGTATAACAAATTCCGTAAAAAATAAAAAATTGAGTATGAACTGAAAATGACAGGAAAAAATTAAAACTGAATGTATTGGTCTTTCAAGTGTACTACACTTGGGATTGCATTGAGTAGACACGTGTGAAAAATATGAAAACACTAATTTCATACAAGGTATTATGTATTTGAAAGATACAGTTACAACATAGAACTCCATCAGTATATAATTAGTTTTAACTTTCAGTTCTTAGTGAGATGAGTTCGATCTGACCTTTGAGTCCATTATTTCTGATGTATTAGGTTCCAAACTCGAAACTTTCACTCTGAAATCCGACCGCATGTCGAGCCGCTTCCTATATCAGTTTTTCACAAAACACGAGGAAGAAAATTCTCGCTTACACCGATAAGTGGTTGCACACGGATCTTTTTCATTGGCTAGTTTCTCGTAGTCCTCGCGTGCCGATGCCCGGAAGTCTGTAATTTTTGCCTCTATCTAATTCTAGTTTTGCGCTAGAGTGTGCTAGTGCTAGTCGGCTCTAGGAAGACACTAGACGCAGAAGATAGCGTTCGCCAAAGCTCTGCTCGTGCAGGAAGCGGCCAAGACAAATAATCTGTTATCGTACGAAATATATTTAATATATTTTTTATTCTAATAACATCTTGCGTACCCCTCCGGCACAGCTCGCGGACCCCCGGGGGTGCACGGACCACCTGCTGGGAACCAGTGGCCTAGGGGATGAAGTCTGAAGAATACAACGCACAACTGCAACATTCCTCTCGAGGTAGTGATACTGTGACAGTCGACCTATCGATTGGGGGGCCGCGGGGGTTAGGTCATCAGTCCTGAGATTCAAAAGTTACTTGTGTAAGGGTGTGCTAAGAGTGGGTGGATCCAGTCAGAGGGGTCGAACTATAAAGAAAGGAAGTTAAAACAGACACACAGTAGAAGGCATAAAAAGGTACACCAAATCTGAAAACTGGAGAAACAGAGGGATAAAAAAGAGGTCTTTACAGAGGAGGGGGGGGGGGGGGAGTGGACACAGGTCCCAGACTGAGAAAAGCACGAAGAGAGGCCCCAACCACAATCAACCTACCCCTACTCCACGAGTAAAGCAAAAAGTTATAACTGAAAATAAAAATCACTTTCGTGTAGGAAACTGAGGACCAGTTCGACTGTCCCCGAATTGTGTACGAAAGAATCTATGACGCTATACTTAGTACAGGGGGCCAAAAGGAGGGGACATTCCTCCAATATGTCGGACACCGTCAGTCCGGCTCCACAGCTACACTGTGGGGGTGGCCCGTCACACGAGGGAAAAAGACGGGCGAGTCCGGTAAGGCCGACGCGTAGACGGCAGAAGACGTCCGACTACTCCCGAGAGGAGGGAACGGAGAGCGCCTAACTGCAGTAGGTGCCTCGACTGTATAAAGTTCGTTACCGAAAGCAGTAGCGCACCGGCTGTCGTTCTACTTTCGAGCAAAGAGAGATTCGATCTGGATCCCCACATCTGCACCCGGAATCACGGAAGCGAACAGTCGGTAAATACACGCTTCTCTAGCAAAACGGTCAGCCAGTTCATTCCCCGGGACGCCCACACGACTCGGGACCCAGAGAAAGACGACTGAGGGCAGAGAGGTGGTCACGGATAGCAGAGACGAAGGGTGACGGGAGTAGCGCCGGTCGACAGCCCGCGGGCCGCTCGCCGTGTCGGTACGTACCGAAACGCCGGGGAGGGAAGCCCGAGTAAGAAAATGGGGGGCCCGGTTAGCGGCTGCCACCTCTGCCGTGGGGACACTACACGATCCCGGCAGTAAGTGGCGTTCCGTGCCAGTAGGAGACGTAGAAGCGTGTCCCACTTTCGTTTCTAGCGAGTCAGCGACATACAAATTGAAAAGTAGGGGGGCCAATACTGATGCTTGTGGTAGTCCATCATTTAAATTGTATACCTTGCTTACTTGACCTTTTAGGTGAACTTGGAATTTCCTGTTGGACAGCATGTTATTGAGTAGTTGCGCAATTATTTTACATGGAATTATTCTTAAGAACTTAAGAAGCATGCATTTCCGCCACACTGTATCATATGCTGATGTTAGGTCAATCAACACGGCCATTGTTTTCTTCAGGTCTCCGAAGGCCTCCTCTATGTATGTTGCCAACGCTAGCACTTGGTCGCTACAACTGCGGTCTTGTCTGAAGCCAGCCTGTTCTACAAGAATGTGTTTCAGGATAGTTGGTGCAATTCTATTATAGAGTACTCTCTCCAGCAGTTTATAGCAGACACTTAGAAGTGCAATGGGTCTATAGTCTTCAGGATTGTTACCAGATTTTGACGGTTTCAGGATGGCAATTGTTTTAGTTTTCTTAAAAAGCTTTGGCAGTCTTCCTGTTGCGAGAATTTCATTAAACAGTGCAGTTAGCCACTGCACTGCACCTTGGCCAGCATGTTTAAGGAACTCTGGGTATATACCATCACAACCAGCCGCTTTACCAGATTTCAGAGTATCTAGGGCTGAAACAACTTCGGATGCAGAGATTTTCTGTGCAAATTCGGAAGGCTGTGCTTGAGACATTTTAGACTTTAGCTCATGTTTTATTTCTTTGGGTTTCTGTTTGTTGTTGTTGCTTGGTGTTCTTGTTATATTAACAATCCTGGCTGCTATTTTGTTAGGATTTCATTTGACTGATAAGATATTACCTTTTGTGGCAGTGCCAAGCTTTCTTAATAAATTCCAAGCTTTCTTACTCGAGTGTCAGAAAGACATGTTTTCAGTTAGTTCCATCCATTTCTTTTGCCTAGCTGAATCTAGGGCCGAAATCAATTCATCTGCTACCTCGGTGTCTCGAGTCGTTTTAAATTCGTCGTACAATTCTTGACATCTAGGGCTCCATCCAGGAATGCAGTTCTCTCTGTAGCCTCTTGGAATATGTTTTCTGGCAATGGAATGAATTAGTCTAACAAAGTGGTCGCAGTGCCTAACTTTAGGTGGAATAAACTGAATAATATGATCAACCTCTTCAGAGAATTTTTCCCATTTGGCTTTTTGGAAGTTCCATCGTGGCTTTGGTATAGACTTCACTACTGGGATTTCGAGTCCAATTTTCACCAGTACACGTCGGTCGGTGTTGGCTTCTAGGGAAATCACTGAGCACCTTCCTGCTGCTCTGCAAGGGTAGTCCTTTGTTGTTGGTGGTAGCAAAACAGAGATCGGGAGTGTAGTCCTGAGCCCATCTAGCTCAGCGGAATTTCCCTTTGTCCTTCCCGTCAAATAGTAAGAAAAGGCGTTCCATTTCAGCCCATTCCGATACTTTCTCACCATCTTCATTCGTGGTTCTGTAGCCTCATTGTGTGTTATGGCTGTTGAAGTCTCCAATTACTATTCCTGGATGTGGGATATTTTGAGCAGCTTCATTTACCCATGGTTGTCCTCGGGGCTTATAGATGTTCAGAAACTCTGTGTTGGCGACTTTCAGCCTGATGGTATGGATGTTATTTTCCGCTTTTGTTTGGACATCTGTTACCTCTTCAACATCATTCTTGATATATGTTGCAGATCCGTAACTTGCATGGTATGTCGCAGCAGCTAACGTGTAGCCAGGGAGCTTACACCTGGAATGAAGTTGGGTTTCGTCTGAGCAGTGGGTTTCCTGTAGTAGAACAACGTCCACCTTGTTTTCAGTCAATATTTGAGTAAGATACTCACCTTTTGCTCTGCTTGTTCCCTCTGTGTTTAGCTGTAAGAGCCGGAGGGTATTCCCTAAGTCCTTTGTCAGGTAGTTCTTGGCAGAACTGTTTTGCTACAGGAAGTGACTGACTGGAACAAAATAAGACGAATGTAGAAGGACAGCAAACTTAACAGTATAGACGATTTTTCAATTTCTTGATATTTGACAGCTGTTTCTACAATAGTCCATCAAAATAAATAATCTCAAGAACAAATAGTAGGTGGAACACGTGTTATAAATGTCGCTACAAATGAAACTTAACGGAAATGATATGCCAAGGAATGAATATTGTTGGACAGTGTTACGAATAATTAGACCAAACGTTCTGCTATGAGCACAATCTGTTGGGAAACAACACAGTCTGTTTGGAAAACAAATCACCATTGTCATCGCAGCAACAGTTGCCGTAAAGTATTGAAAAAGACCAAGTGCCACTTCGCCAACGTTTGATTTTCAATTTTGCATCAAGAATCCACAAACCACAATACAAATTGTAGTTTTACAACAGTAGACCAAGTGCCACATACCAGTCTCCGGTCTAGTATTGATAAAGACAGTATCTGCTGTGTGCAAATTCGAATAAGATGCCTTCCGTTCCAGATCTTTGAGCAGTACGATTTTCAAAGGTATAAAACCAGGTTACGAGTTTTAACGTCGTGAGTGTTACAGTTGCCAGGTGCGATAATCGGGACAACTGAAGAATGGCATACAACCCGTCAGCTTTGGCCAATAACATCAGAAGTTACCAAAGGTGATGTACTGCGGACATTTAACAATAAAGATGAGTATTGAAAAAGAAATAAATGTGGGCCAGAGAAAACAGACGGTAGACATAAAGTACGTACCGTGTGGGACAGGAAAAGTCAGTTTTGGTGGAATGTTTCCGAGTGCAGAAGTTACAGCCAGGCACGGGCCTGTTTACAGTGAGTTACGCTCACCAGCAGTTGAGAAGCAAAATGGAGGCCACAGGGGCGAAGAACCGCGAGGAAAAGTACACGCAGCGGTTTACATGGCGTAAGCGACAGGCAGAAGGGGCCCACTGGCCGACCTGAGTGTTAGGGGTACGTGAGGCGGAGGGGTGCATTTAGCAAAACGGGCGCACAGCTGCGTGTAGCTAGGTGCCAGTTCACTGACAGAGCATTCGAGTGTGGCAGCTCTCCCGGACGGTCGAGCACGTCCCAGCACCGGCTACACACGGCAGCAGACGGGGCACCAGACTTCCATTCCACGGCAGGTCGCCGGTTCGAGCCTCTGTAGCCAGCCAGTGACGGGCCACTACACAGCTCGGTACCGCGGGCGAGGAAGCGCAGTGCGATCCACCCTGCATCTGTCAGTGCAGGATGGAGGCTGCTGAGTCTGCTGCAGGCGCAGCCCTGATGGCGTCATATCACGGCAAGGATTCGAACCTGCGACCACAGCGGTCTCGCCGTTCCGGACTGCAGCGCCTAGAACCACTCGGCCACACCGGCCGGCATATCACTGCGGCCGTACAGGGCCGACACATTAGCAGAGCACTGCACAGGGTAGCTGAGGTGGCGTCCTCAGCATTTTGGGACCCTGTGACGCAGACCGACGGTAATCCGGCGGTGTAGTTGGGAACGATACGTCACTCGTAAAGCTCGGACGAGTCTTAACACGGGCCACCTACCTCTTCCTGCTACATTTGGTGTTCCCGTCACATTCGGTGTCAGCAGGTGCGACAGCATTCGGTGTCAGAGTAGCGGACATCGTCTGTAAGGCACGACGTTCGAGGCCACCGCCGGCATTACAGTCACGAGATGTGGTGAGTTTGACCAGTTTTGTTTTGAGTGTTGGACGTTTTCTTTCTTTTTTGTGTTTTTGAGTATGACTCGTGGCAGGCCATTGCAGATGTTTTGCGTGGGAACGGTATTTTTTGTTGTCAGAGGAAGTGTCAGTGTATTTGGGGCCGCAAAATTTTTTTTTCGTGGTATTTAATTACTTTTGTATTGGTTTGAGCACGATATTACTATAATGATACTGAGGTGCAGCGTGTCGGGTTATTTTTGTACTTAATTGTTCTGTTTAGGGATTAACGGGGAACAAAAGCAACACAATGGCAGAGTCAGGAATGTGAGGTGTGTCAGAACCAGAAGCAGTACAGATTTTGTTGGAAAAAGGTAGCACAGTTGACAGCGGACAATATGCAGTTGAGGAGTGAATTAACCGCTAGAAGTGAGCGGGAAACCGCTTCTGATCAGTCCTTGTTGCCTAGAATGCCGGAGCTGGAAACTGATCCAGCTACCGCAATTTCGATTATTCCGTTTTGTGGCAAGCCATCTGAGGATGTGCATTCATTTGTGGAGGACTCGGAAACTTCGGCTGCGACGAGTGGTCGGTCTCGTGAACAGTTGTAACATGTAGCCGAGATTAGATTAACAGGTGTTCTGAGGAGTTAAGGAAGGCAGGGTGGTTTAAGCAGTTGAAGGAGGGGCTTTTACAGAGGTACAAGAAACAGAATAGCGCTCGGTACTTTAGGGAGAGGTCGAGTACAATGACGAAGAGACAGGGGGAGACGGTAGAGAAACTTGCGGACAGGATAAGGGAAATTAACGAGTATGCTTACGAGTTGGGTCAGAGCGATGAAGCGAATGGTGTTCTGTTGCAGGAGGCAGAGCAAATGGCACTCAATGCATTTTTGAGGGGTTACCAGCGCATATGTGGCGGAAACTCAGTGAAGGGACTCTGCAAGACTTGTATTCGGCCATTCAGCTGGCAATCCGATGTGAGGAAACAGATGTGGCAACAGGGGTGCGTGACAGACAAACAGTGTTTACAGTGGGTATAAAATGTTATAAGTGTGGTGGTACGGGACACGACGGCCTTATATATAAACTGAGCAAAGCTGATTTCCCAGACGGACTCGTACGTCTCGTACACTCGTGTCTCACAAACACATGTTTCAACCCCGACGTGTAGGGCAAACAATCGACACGACACGGTATCCGAGCTGGAGTACCCCAGGGAAGCATCCTAGGGCCCATCTTGTTCAACCTGTACATTAACGACTTCTCAGCAACACAAAACACTACGTTAGCCGTCTACGCAGATGACGCAGCCATCCTCGTGCAAGATTGGAAACTGTCGAACATTAATTCACGAATACAGACGGCACTCAGAACTGCCGAGCCTCGGGTGGAATGGTGGCGTATTAAAGTAAATGTCGACAAGTGGGAAGCAGTTGTGTTTACGAGCAGACCAAAAGTACTGTGCAAACATCAACACAGTAGGCGGATAACACTACATACACACCCAATACGTTTCCGAGAGAAAGTCAGATATCTCGGTGTCTGGCTGGACCGGAAACTTACACGGGGGGACCAGAGAGAATATGTTGCCAACAGAGCATACGCGAGGCTCAAAAAACTCTACCCAATGCTCGACAGGGGAAAGCACACTGAATAGGACGGTGTCGAGGCCCGTATATGTGACACATTAGACCTCTGATGACGTACACAGCTCCCATCTGGGGATACGCAGCTCCTACACGACTGCGCCACCTGCAGATCATACAGCACAAGGTGCTGCAAATCATTAGCAACACTCCACGCTACGCACACACCGTGAAAGTTAAATGAAAAATTTGAGGCCAAATTTGGTTCATTAGAAGATAAAATGGTTTCTTTGGAAAGCAAACTAACACCTTTGATCATAAACTGGAAAATACTAAGAAAGAATTAAAGGTGGACTGGGAGACTCCATTAAATGCGGAATTTGGAGGACTAGACGTAGAGTTTTCGAACACCTTAGAAAGGCAACATAATAATTGAATGGGAAAACTTCGTGACGTAGAAAAGAAATATGAGGTAGTTTCGAATAGTTATGATGGCCTGTCCAATAGGATGGTTAAGTGTGAAAGCAGCTGTTTCAATGCTAGCCCACAGATAGAAGAGCTTTCGAAACAAATAGTCGAGTTTGAGTCCGATGCTCGTAAGGGGATTGACAAGTATTTGGTAGACCAAACTAAAAGACTTGACGAAGATCTATCTGAATGGATAGAAATAAAAGGAAATGAAATTGTAGACAAGGTTAAGACTACTATTGGATCCCAGCCAAATGAAAATATCAATGCTCACCTAAGTAGAAATGATGAATTAATTAAGCTGTTCACTAGCGAAATTCAGAAAATAAAAGACAAAATAGTTGATGAGTTCCCTAAATGGCAAAAGGAAACCAATCATAAATTGGCGGAGTTAGAACGAAAGTCATCACAAAATTTGTTGACTGAGGACGAACGTTCGGAGAATAGGACGAAAACCAACCGAACATGTGATAATACAAAGTACAATTGTGGTGAAAATTTGCATTGGGAAGTTGATGATTCGGTTGGTAAAGATGATGATTCTTTTGGTCGGCGAGGATATTTGTCTTCTTTAAAGGTGGAGAATAGCATTTTTAAATGTAGACAATTCCCAACATTCTCCACTGAAAAGAACAACCTGCATCCGAAAATCTTTATCAATAATTTCAAAAGAATGTTTCCACGTAGCTGGTCTGAACACGACCGACTTCAGTTTATAGTATCGAATATTACCGGAGAAGCCGCATTATGGGCCGCCGAAGTAAGTGAAAGTTGCCATACTTGTGCTGAGTTTGAACACCTTTTTTTGGCTAAATACTGGTCATCGAGTAAACAAGAGAAATTAAGAAAAGAGGTTTATCAACCTGAGTATTTTAACAGTAAAAGGAGTACTTTAAGGCAATATTTTGAAAAGTACATAAAGAAGACACGTTATTGGATTGATCCGATTTCTCACAAGGAAGTGATCAGAATTTTGAAGGGAAGGTTGCCCATAAATATACATGAAAAGTTAATAAATGTTCCTGACCACGATGTAGAACAATTCTTGCCGGTGATTGACTCTATAGATATAATTATGGAAGACGCAACACAAATGAGTAGTAATCAAATGTCGACTTGTAGGGAAGCAGCATACTCACGCCTTATAAAATTCACATCAGTCTTTCCATTGTGTGCCAGCCTAGTCCGCTGTAACTAGCTCTGACGTCATAAATATTGCGCAGTACTTTAAAATGAAGTAAATAACCTGAAACGTTTCTAGCATGTAAGGAGTAATACAAAATCAATATGTGTTGGATATCAGTTCAATAACTTTAACCATTTTCGAAATTTGCATTTTTTTCTGTAAAAATCATTGGCGCAACAGAAAAGAGCTAGAAACCTAAAAATTTATATTTAGATTCCTTTTGCATAATAATTTAGTAGAAACAGTATTCTGGATCTCACAAATTAAAATTTTAGTTGAAATTCATGATATTCTGGTTTTTGTCTTAGAAATTAAGAAAGTGAGACAGATTAAGTAAAGCACTCCGTCTTCAGGCCACAAGTGGCCCATCGGGACCATCCGACCGCCGTGTCATCCTCAGAGGAGGATGCGGATAGGAGGGGCGTGGGTTCAGCACACCGCTCTCCCGGTCGTTATGATGGTATTCTTGACCGAAACCACTACTATTCGGTCGAGCAGCTCCTCAATTGGCATCACGAGGCTGAGTGCACCCCGACAAATGGCAACAGCGCAAGGCGGCTGGATGGTCACCCATCCAAGCGCCGGCCAGGCCCGACAGCACTTAACTTCGGTGATCTCACGGGAACCGGTGTATCCACTGTGGCAAGGCCATTGCCACAGATAGATTAAGTAGACGAATAAATAAAGCTAGGATGTTTAAATTTAAGTAGAAGGGCGATCCGCTATAATCATAAAAATGTGAGAAGTTTCAACAGAATAACTATAAAACTATAGCTATAGCGTATCTCAAAAGAGCAATTTCAGAGCTCGTCTACTGCGTGTAGTTTAATTAAATTAATTCTCTCGCCCAAAATATTTGACTTCCTCATGTCAGACTTTTATTATGATTACTTACTTGTGTGCTGATTGCACAACTAAATTGAAAGCTTCATCGGCCATCAGCAAAGGAAGCAATTATTTCTTCAATAACTTAAAGTGGTGCATTACTAGCCCAGCGGCTAGTCGGTAGAGCGGATTTGATCAGGCGTTCCCTTAGCCGTCCGCACCGCCGCTTTATATGTATGAACGCTGCGCGAGAAAGAAAGGCAGGCCCCAGTTCTGTCCAGAGGCTGATTAGCGCACCACCTGTGCCGGGAGTCGCGTCGCGTCGGTACCGTTGATATAAACAGCCTCGGATGCAGTAATAAGTTACTCGGGATACGCGTAACCGTGAAATCGTTTTCGAGTGAAGTGTTAATTTTGGGATGACGTTAATGAACTATCTTTAGTTTGCGTATGTCGTATTTTCACGTGCCGCCGCAGGACAGACATTCTACCATTATTAGCGTGGCGTTTGATGAACATTATCATCAAATTATGGCGAGCATTCACTTAAACATTTAATTTGAACAGTTATAGTTGCATCAGCGCATTAGACTCTGAACTACTCTTGTTGTTGGATTGTGTGGATCCTTTTTGGTCTGTGATTTTCAGAATATAGTCAACATTTTAGAGAGAATGGTTTTTGATTATGAATCCCAGACAATCTCCTAATTCCCCAGAGTTATAAGCTGTAGCTATAAATGTATTTCTCAGATGAAGTGGGCACTAGGAATTCTAATTACAGGCTTCACGTTTTGCTAACCCCTGGTTGCCAATATTGTAGTTAGAGAGCCAGTGTTGAGAACGGCAAACAACAGCATTAAATAAATAATAGGAACATTATTCTATTATTCCACCTGCTGCCCCACAGACTCACACTCATAGTAATACGAATAATTACAATAATAATTTCACTTCTGATAATAATAATACCGAAAACCAGGTGAAACCTGCATCACAGGAGTGTGGACAGTCTTCGTCCTATGGTTACTATAAAAACAATGATTATAATAAATATAGAAGAGATACTGCGCTAGAGGTAATTATGGGGGTAAAGTCAACCCAGTAAATCAGATTAATGCTGTACAACTTAATCGTAAACATCGATATGGTGACGCGAATGTGCATAGTAGTGATATTAATAAGAGTAACAGGTACCCAGGTGATGAACCCAATTGTATTCGACCTTGGGAAGATAATTCGAAGCATAATGTTCATCGGCAGGATGCCTCGAGTCCTCATCCAGCACAAGGAGTTATACCAGTGGGCGAAGGAGCCTCCAATGTGCGACGGGGTGAATACCATAGCTCGGATCATACTGTACGGATTGTGGAAGTTCATGAACCCCCACCGATGACTCAACGAGATAGATTGAACTAATACTAGTCACCAAATGCCTTTCTAGGATGACTGGAATGGAGAAGGAAGGCAGGCATCAATTTGAACTGAGAGTATTAAGGTACAATAATGATCAGGATATAAGGAATGAATTAATTGAAGAAAAACCTGAAGTTTCTAATAAATGCGGACAAATTTTAAGGCAATAATTCCAACAAGTATAAATGATGTTGATGTTGAAATATTAATTGATACTGGAGCGACTATTAGTGTCATGACGCTGGACTGTTTAAAACAGATAAGCTGAGGGGTAAAAATGCCCACTTTTCCTATTACAGGATGTACCGTGTCTGACGTGTTCAGCGCAAAAATGCAAAGAGTTGTGAAACAGGTACGTGTCGACGTTACAATACAGGGGGCTCAAATAGAAAGTACATTCCTGGTTGTTTCTAAAATGACAGTACCATGTATCTGCGGTTTGGATTTTTTTATGTGAGACCGGTGCAATCATTAATTTAGAGAAAGGTGACTGTATATTTAATTCCAATGGTAATGTTTTGACAGCCACCATGAGAAAGAGCCGAGTAATTCCAAATCAACTGTGTATGAATCTAATGGCAAAATATGTCAGTATTGATGATGAAATTGTGTATGATATCTGCCTTATTGAATGTTCTGAAGAAATGATGGATAAAATGTCATTGCAGGAAAAGGTGTTAGAATCAGAATATTTATATGTTATCCAAAGGGACGAATTGTACTACTTGTTGGAAGCATATCAGTCGATTTTTAGTAAACGTCCGGGTATAATAAAAGACTTCGAATACCATATAAAGACGTACGAGCATAAACCCTTTTGTCGTACTTCCTATTCTATCCCATGGACAAAGAAAGAAGTAGTCAGAAAGGAAATCAATAAAATGTTAGAATGGGGTATTATTGAGCCCCCAGATTCCGAATATTGTAACCCTCTTGTGGCGGTAATTAAACCCTATGGTGACATCAGATTGGTGTTGGATGCCAGAGAGATCAATAAGATCATTATACCTGTACAAACGCGACCGGAGAACCTAGAACAGTTAGTACAATCGTTTTATGGTGCCCGCTTCTTAACTTCTTTGGATATGCGTAGTTCATATTGGCAAACTAGAATATCGAAAGAATCTTGAAATTATACTGCATACGTTTTTCTAGGCCAAACCGTCATGCCATTTGGGTTGAAAATAAGCGGTGGTGTTTTCATATCGGGATTAGATACCGTACTGGGCAGAGACGTTTTGAATGAAGTTACTTTATATGTGGTTTATTTGATAATTGCTTCTAAAAACTTGGGGAGGAACATTTGGACTTATTAGGAAGAGGTTTTGCGAAATTTTTGGAATACAGAGTTACTGTAAATTTGAGTACAAGTTTGCTCATAACCAATTGAAATTTCTTGGCATATAGTTACTCCTGAAGGGATAAAACCAAATCCTAAAAAGATGGATGCAATTAACAGACGTACTTATCCAAACAATAGAACGGAATTAAAGTCGTTTATCGCCTTAGTTTCTTTTTTTCGACGATTTTTACCAAATCAGTTAGGAAGCCAAGACTGTTTGTACGGCTGTTAAGAAAAAATGTCATGTGGGAGTGCAATACTGAATGCACGCAAGCTTTTGATAACATCCGCAATGCTTTGACTAATGCTCCACTGTTACATCATCCAAGACTCGATCAAGAGTTTTATTTTGCTGCGGATGCTTCTGAAACAAGATTGGATGCCACTCTTTTCTAGATGGACAATCCAGAAGATACCAGTACCATCAAAATAATTGGGTTTGCCAGCAGAACACTCTCTAGCTGTGAACGTGCATATTGTACTACTGAATTGGAAGTACTGGTCGTGGTCTGGTCCCTTAGAAAGTATCGCTATTTTGTATATGGAAAGAAGATCATTGTATTCTGCGACCACAAAGCTTTATCTTTTATTTTAACGGGAATGATGTTCCATTCACGTTTAACCCGGTGGGCCTTGCTATTGCAAGAATATGATATTACGCTCAAATACATCAGAGGGAAAGACAACATCATAGCCGATGCTCTTTCAGGACTACCGAAAAGAAAGAATGACGACGAGTGTGAAGAACGGACTATTGACTTTAAAGTCATGAATTTATCAAGGCAATACTGTGAGAGGCAGATTTCACAGCTATGTCGAGGTCTCCCACAACTGCAAGAAGATGATAAGTTGTGGAAAGCCATTAGACGTGCTATTGAAAGCAAAACGCTAAGTCACTCTCAAGAACAGTATCAATTAAAATCCGGAATATTGTATTGGAGGAAGGATGAAGAAGATGTTTGGAAAGTTTGTGTTCCAAATAAATATTTAGAATCACTCACTTGAATTGAGATCATTTTGGTGCCGCTAAATGTACAGCCAAAATAGCAAAATACTGCTATCATCCAAATTTGGGACGTCCAGCTACAAATATTCTTGTTGTTGTTGTTGTTGTTGTGGTCTTCAGTCCTGAGACTGGTTTGATGCAGCTCTCTGTGCTACTCTATCCTGTGCAAGCTTCTTCATCTACCAGTATCTACTGCAGCCTACATCCTTCTGAATCTGCTTAGTGTGTTCATTTCTTGGTCTCCCTCTACGATTTTTACCCTCCGCACTGCCCTCCAATACTACATTGGTGATTCCTTGATGCCTCAGAACATGTCCTACCAACCGATCCCTTCTTCTGGTCAAGTTGTGCCACAAACTTCTCTTCTCCCCAATCCTATTCAATACTTCCTCATTAGTTATATGATCTACCCATCTAATCTTCAGCAGTCTTCTGTAGCACCACATTTCGAGAGCTTCTATTCTCTTCTTGTCCAAACTATTTATCGTCCATGTTTCACATCCATACATGGCTACACTCCATAAAAATACTTTCAGAAATGACTTCCTGACACTTAAATCTATACTCGATGTTAACAAATTTCTCTTCTTCAGAAACGCTTTTCTTGTCATTGCCAGTCTACATTTTATGTCCTCTCTCCTTCGACCATCATCAGTTATTTTGCTCCCCAAATAGCAAAACTCCTTCACTACCTTAAGTGTCTCATTTCCTAATCTAATTCCCTCAGCATCACCCGACTTAATTCGACTACATTCCATTATCCTCGTTTTGCTTTTCTTGATGTTCATCTTATATAATCCTTTCAAGACGCTATCCATTCCATTCAACTGCTCTTCCAAGTCCTTTTCTGTCACTGACAGAATTACAATGTCGTCGGCGAACCTCAAAGTTTTTATTTCTTCTCCATGGATTTTAATACCTACTCCGAATTTTTCTTTTGTTTCCTTTACTGCTTGCTCAATATAAAGATTGAATAGCATCGGGGAGAGGCTACAACCCTGTCTCACTCCCTTCCCAACAACTGCTTCCCTTTCATGTCCCTCGATTCTTATAACTGCCATCTGGTTTCTGTACAAATTGTAAATGGCCTTTCGCTCCCTGTATTTTACCCCTCCCACCTTTAGAATTTGAAAGAGAGTATTCCAGTCAACATTGTCAAAAGCTTTCTCTAAGTCTACAAATGCTAGAGACGTAGGTTTGCCTTTCCTTAATCTTTCTTCTAAGATAAGTCGTAAGGTCAGTATTGCCTCACGTGTTCCAGTATTTCTACGGAATCCAAAATGATCTTCCCCGAGATCGGCTTCTACTAGTTTTCCCTTTCATCTGTAAAGAATTCGCGTTAGTATTTTGCAGCTGTGGCTTATTAAACTGATTGTTCGGTAATTTTCACATCTGTCAACACACGCTTTCTTTGGGATGGGAATTATTATATTCTTCTTGAAGTCGAGGGTATTTCGCCTGTTTCATACATCTTGCTCACCAAATGGTATAGTATTTTCAGGACTGGCTCTCCCAAGGCCGTCAGTAGTTCCAATGGAATGTTGTCTACTCCTGGGGACTTGTTTCGACTCAGGTCTTTCAGTGCTCCGTCAAACTCTTCATGCAGTATCGTATCTCCCATTTCATCTTCATCTACATCCTCTTCCATTTCCATAATGTTGTCCTCAAGTACATCGCCCTTGTATAGACCCTCTATATACTCCTTCCACCTTTCTGCTTTCCCTTCTTTCCTTAGAACTGGGTTTCCATCTGAGCTCTTGATGTTCATACAAGTGGTTCTCTTACCTCCAAAGGTCTCTCTAATTTTCCTGTAGGCAGTATCAATCTTACCCCTAGTGAGATAAGCCTCTACATCCTTACATTGCAAAATATGTCTGAAGGCAAAACCCATAAACTATTGTCAGAAGATAGAATTACATCCTATCATGCCACAACAACCTTTAATGTTGGTGTCATGTGATGTCTGTGGGCCATGTCCCATGACATGTGGACGGTTCAAATATGTTTTGTCTATTTATGATCTCTTTTCAAAATATGTGAAATTACCTGCGATAGAACAAAAGATTATCGAGAAAAAAAATAAGGTGAAGAAGGTCTACAAAAACCTCAAGCATCAAGCACAATTGAGAAAAACCCGGTTTGATAAAAACGTGAAGAAAGTAGTCACATATGATGTAGGGGAAGAAATTTTATTGAGAAATCACCCAAAAGCATCAGCCAGGAAAAGACTGAATAAGAAATGGCAATATTTATATACAGGTCCATACAAAATAATGAAAATACCTCATGAAGGGAGCTACCTTCTGGCAGATTGTGATACTGATGTAATTTAGGGCTTGTTCCCTCACAAAGACCTGAAGAAGTATTATCAATAATTAGCGAAATATAAATTCAAGAAACACTGAATGATACCAAGACTACACTCAGAGTGGACTAAATAAAAGCACCAGTGGATAAATACATACTTATATTAACTTACAAAGAAAATTAAAGAAGGTACCAAAGATTTCCATGAGATACCTTCTTGGTATCAACAACAGAGGCGACGCTGAAAACGATTTATCCTGTCACCGAACAACGAGGATGGATGATTTAAAAGTGGAATTAAGAGGAAAAGAAAAGGACCAAATCCTCTCTGGTTAAACAAGTGGCATGATAAGGGTTTTGGCCTGGGATGCCAATCGTCGAACCCGGCTGTGATCCCTGCCTTGCACAGTCGGTTGAAGAACTGAGGGCTTCATCCAAGAAAAAAAATGTGGTGTGAATATGAAGCGATTAGTGTGAAGTGTTTCTAAGACAACCTATAAACAAATATGGAATTTAGTTAAGGGCATTTTGTCTAGGTCCATTAACTCAACTTAAATATTGTACAATGTATGTACTGACTTGTTGAGTGAATCTGAGAGTGAGTGGATTCGCCGAAACAAATACCCTCTCCTGTCACAGTACACAAAAAATAAGCCTGTTGTGTCTGGAAACCTCTTCAAGACATCACAGTCTGGGGGGCTGTGTAACATTTCGAGTCAAGATACTGTAACGGAACTTGAGTAGCGTATTTGCCTCTATTGGTTACGGTAGAGAGATCGATCTTTCGGTCCTGTCTATATATTTATATATAATATTGCACGAATAAAGGCTTGGCGAGTGTAAAGCTATCGTTAAAAACGCACGCCGCGCGATTTGTTACGATTTTATCGGTCATAATAATAATAACATGCTTTTGAATACAATTAAAATACAACGGCGATACCTGTTTAATGTTATTGGAAATAATTGTAGTAAATTAATGAGTAACGTAGCCGATCCTATAAGAAGAGGCAAAATTGGGCATATTATTTTGGTGAAAAATGGTAACATTACTGTTTACTTTACTTTTGTGAGAATCTGCTTTTTTCTTTACTCTACCAATATTTTGGTTAAATATGGTAACATCATTATTTATGTTCCTGTTGTGAGAATTTTGTGTGTTTTGGACCTCTTTAGCACCTGCCTGCCAGAACCGTGTCCGTCAAGCACCACAGTGGCGCCCCTGTCTCCTCTGCTCCAAAAAAGGCTCCGCCTCGTCCCCCTTCCCCCACCCCTGATTCCATGGATGTCTCCCCGCCCGTCCCTGCCCCCTCCTCCTCCTCCTCTACCCCCTCCCCCTACCGCTACCTCCTCTCCCGTCCGGATCCCTCCCTTCTTGAAGCCCGGAACCTCACCCTCTTCCTTCGCCAGAATTGTCCTGGTGCCCCCATCTCCCTCCTCACTCCTCGCCATGATTCGGTACTCATCTCCTCCCCCAGCCCTACCCTCCACACGGACCTCCTTTCCCGCATCCCTATCACCCGCTTTGGCCCTCATGCCTCTCTCACCCCTGCTCCCTCGCCACCTCCCTCCCGCCAACCGCAACATCCGCGTCGCCCGCCGACCCTCACCACCGTGATCACTCGGCTCAGTCCAGTGATCACGGAGGAGGAGGTGTTGGCGGAGCTTCAGGCCCATCCCCATCTGGAGGTGCGTGCGGTTCGCCGGATCCGTAACGCTGCCGGCCCCACCCGCCTTATGCGCGTTTTTTCTGAGCACGCCCCCTTCATAGACCGCCTCCTGAAGGAGGGTGCCCTCCCTTTTAACCAGCGTTATAAAGTTGACCCCTCCCATTCCCCTCCTCAATCCCTCCGCTGCCAAAGGTGCTTGCGATATAATGCGCACCCAACATCTGAGTGCCGCGAGGCCCCCACCTGCCCGCACTGTAGGCAAGCCCACTTTTTACGGCAGTGCCCCAATCTCCAGTCCCCCCCCCCTCCTGTAATACCTGTAACCTCCCTCATCCCACCTACTAGCAGAAGTGTAAGGCCCGACCCCCTCCTACCACTCCTGAACTCACCGTTCCTGTCCGCCCTCTGGACGCCCCCACCCCTCCCAGCAACTCCCTTCGCCCACCCCCTACCGCTGAGGGCATCATCCGATTCCTCACCATTGTCCTGCAGAATGTCCATCCTTTTCAGGGCCCACACACCCTCCAACAGATCTCCCTCGCCTCCCGATCCGTTTTCCACCTCAAAATGTACGCCACCTACTCCAACAACCAGGCCCATTTCACCTTCTCCCGTCTTGACACCCTTGTTTAAATCCCTGTCATGGCGCGACAGCAACGTATCCTTTTCAACAACATCCGCTCCCTTTCCGCCAACAAGAACCTCTTCCTCCATACCCTTGCCACCCACCGCGTGGACGACTTCCTCCACAATGAAACCTTCCTCCAACCCCACCACACCGTCCACACTTCACCCTACCTCCTCCTCCGCTCCGATAATCCCCTCCCAATTGCGCGTGGCGGAGTTGCCATTGGGCACCATCGCCAGATCCCCGTTTGGCTCCAACCTCTCCTTCCTGACCCCACCGAACACCTGATCCTGAGTCTCTTCTTCCCTGGCCTTACCGTTACCTGCGCCACCATCTATGTCCGCCCCAACGCCCCTATTCCCTTCGACTTCCTCTCCCACGTCGACCGTACCTTCTCCTCCTATGTGATCGCCGCCGACCTCAACATCCATAGTCGTTCCACTGCCCAGTTACGGCGGTGGCATCAGTTCCTCTCCTCCCTTCACGGCGACCTCATTCCCATCCCCCAGCACACCCGTCCCGAATCCGACTCCACTCCTGATGTTATCCTCTCCTCCCCCAACCTCCTTGGCCGCATAACGGTGGATGTCCTGGAGCCTATTGGTAGCGACCATCTCCCTGTCCTCCTCACCATTTCAGACGGACGTCGCCCCCGCCCCGACCCCCGTCATGACCCTCCCCCCAAGTACGTCCATGACTATTCCCGTGCCAACTGGAATGCCTACCGGGATCCCTCTCCGCCCAGGTCGATAGCCACCCCTTCACCTACCACCACCCTGACGATGTCACCCATGGTGCCTCCTTTCTCCAGCAGACCTTGTCTGAGGCCGTCGAGGCCCACGTCCCTACTGTCGCTGTCCACTCTCACCGTCCTACCTTACCCCCACAGGCCATCCTCCTCCTCCGTGAATCCCGTCGTCTCTACCGTGCCTTCCTCCGCACGCGTGACCCGGACACACTACGACGCCACCGGCAACTCCAGCGACACATTCATAATTTGCTCGCGGCTAAGAAACGCCGGGACTGGCGACAGACATGCACCCGTTTAAATGCTACCCTACCAATCAACTCGTCCAAGTTCTGGTCGGCCTTCCGTAACCTTACCGGAACTAAACCCTCCCCCTTATATCCTCTTCTCCATGATGATCACCCTTTCCCTGACTCCCTTAGTAAGGCCAATCACTTTGCCTCCTACCTCTCCGATGTATTTTCCATCCCCGATGATCCCCAGTTCGATTACTCCATCTTCCCGGATATCCGCGATCGAACTGACACCTCTGCCCCTCCCCTCGCTCCTGGTTTCCAGTACTTGGACCACATTGCACACACGGAACTCAATGCCCCTATCACTACACAGGATCTCATTGATACACTCCGCACAAAACGCAACACCGCTCCTGGTCACGATCGTGTCACCTACCGTCACCTTCGTGAAGCTCCTGTCTCTTTCCTCTCCACCCTGACCAGCCTCTACAATGTAGTCCTGTCCACCGGTTACTACCCCGACCTGTGGAAAACCTCCCGTATCCTCATGTTCCATAAACCCGGCAAACCGCCGTCCGCCGTCTCCTCCTACCGACCCATCAGCCTTACCTCGGTCTTCAGCAAGGTCCTGGAATCTATCCTCACCCGCCGCATCAACCAGCATCTCCGCCAGCACCGCCTGCTTCCCATTACCCAGTGTGGCTTTCGGCCGTCCTTTTCTTCCGATGACCTTCTCCTTCACCTAACTCATCTCCTTTCCGAACAGCTTAATTCCCGTCGCTCCGCAATCTTCCTCTCCCTGGACCTCGAACGTGCCTGTGACCGCGTATGGCATTCCGGTCTCCTCTTCAAACTCCAAACCTTCGCCCTTCCCATTAACTACGTCCGTCTGATCGGCTCCTTTCTCTCCCGCCGTCCTTCCTATGTCACCGTCCATAACACCGATTCCTACACCTTTTTCCCCTCTGCCGGTGTGCCCCAAGGCTCTGTCCTCTCCCCCCTTCTGTACCTTTTGTACACGGCGGACATGCCGCCGCCGTCAGCCCCCGTCCACCTTCTCCAGTTTGCCGATGACACCGCCTTCCTTGCCCTTGCCCCCACCCTACAGCGCTCCCAACACCTTCTCCAATCCCATCTTGACCGGTTCACCGCTTGGTGCAACCAGTGGTTGCTCAAGGTCAATCCCTCCAAAACCCAGGCGATCATTGTAGGCAAAACCACCCCTTCGTTCCGCCTCCTTGATTTATACATCACCATCTATGGGCGTCCTATCGCCCTCACTCCCACCCTTAAGTACCTTGGTGTCACCCTCGACCGTCGCCTCTCCTGGACTCCCCACCTCCGGACAATCCAAGCCAAGGCACGCTCCCGACTCAGTCTCCTCAAGCTCCTCTCCGGCCGTACGTGGGGTCTGGACCCCTCCACCATCCTCCACACCTATAAATCCCTCATCCGCCCTATCCTTTCTTATGCCCATCTGGCTTGGCTCTCCACCCCCCCTCCCTTTTATAAATCCCTCCAAATCCTTGAACGCCATGCTCTCTGCCTCGCCTATCGCATTCGTCTCCCCTCCCCCACGTGGATCCTGTATTATCTCATCCCCTTCCCCCAGCTTCTCCTTTTCCTTGAAAGGATACGGATCCTGTACACCTCCCGTAAACTCGACCCTCCTCACCCGCTCGTCTCCCCGATCCTCACCCACCCCCGCCCGCTGCCGCACCTGTATTCGCATGTCCCACCCGGTCTCCATCTCTCAACCCTCCTTACCCTCTCCCAAGGTGGCTTCCACCAGCTCCCCCTCCCTGATGGTGTCCTCCTCCCCAGCATCTACCCCTCCTATCAACTTTGATCCTCCCCCCCCACCTCCTGTGTCCTTTCCTTTAGGCACCCTCCCTCCCCCCTTTTCCCTTCCCTTCTTTTTCTTTTCCCCCTCCCTCCTACCCTCTCCCCCGGGCTTCCCCTCCCCCTTCCTCCCACCCCTCTCTCCTTTGCCCATGGCATCTCTGCTCTCCCCTCTCCCATTTCCCCTTCCTCCTCCTCCACCTCCTCTCTTGGCAGGTCCCCGGACTCGTACACGCTCAGTGAACATTCGTGCGCCGGAGATCATCGCCATCGGTGTTTAGTGTGTGTGCATCGTTTTGTGTTTCGTGCAGTTACAGCTCAACTGTTCACATGTGCCGTCGCCGTTCTCCGTGTTTTGTGCGCCGTGTCTCCAAGTGTTAGTGTTTTTATCGTCCAACGTGAACGGCTTCTTGTTTATTGTTTTTTGTATCTCCTTTTTTTTTGCCCGCCGATTTTTGTATTGTATATATCACCTCTCTGTCATGTTTATTGTTCCACTTACGGCTGAAGAGCAGCGTACTATGCTGCTGACAGCCCGCCTGTATGGGTGTTTAAAATTACAATAAAGGAAAAAAAAAAAGTTTTAGTTGCATGCGGCACTAGCGATGTAAATATTTCGTGTGCATGGAAATGCAGCTCACAAATCTGTTAAAAATAATGGATTACGTTACGTTAATATGAGAAAAGTTTGGCCTATGTATACAGGTTACGTTTATAAATTCAATTAACACTCAGACTAAACAGAACCATTTCATAGGTTTATTTACTAAAGCTGCTACTTACCACAGAGTGATCTGAAGGGATGAAATTATCACGGTGAACTGCTCTTATCCATTCTCTCCATGCATCTTCATCATGAGGGAAATGGAATGTACTGACTCTTTCCCGAGCAGTATAATTGCCTCTACAAGCAGGCACAAAGTCTTCTTTTTTCCTTTACTGCATTTAGATCCCCCCCCCCCCCTTCACCACCGTACGCTGCTCTGCAGCCTACAGACGTTAAAAACGTAAGAAGAAAGGAAACAAGAAAAACAGGTGATAAAATGGTGACTTAAATTGTAAAACGGCGGAAAATTGTGGAAAGTAGGCATACAGCATCTACGTGGCACGTTTATATGTTGAAGTACTATGAACACTATTACACTAACATTTCAATTCACAATCATATAACGGCTACACAGGCGAATCAACCACGACAGCACATGTTGCCTTGTGTTTGTTATGACCCGAGTGCTTACATCACAAGCGACTCCAAAGACAGTGTAGCGGCCTTGTTCTTAGATGGCCATGCTAAAAGGAAAGCCACATCTTCTGTAGCAGCGTCTTGGGCTGACATCTGTTGGCGACACCGAGCAACACTGCAGTATTCAAGCGCTGCTAATTTTACTTCGCATTGACAAGTTTAGCAGGAAAATATTGGAAGTAACATACATTATCGCAGGTATATCATTTAGTTATTTTTAATTTTCTAACAGAATTGCAATAAGTGGCCACATCTATTGATTATCTGTAAATTATTTACTTCATACCCATAAAGTTTTGTAGTAAGGTGCTCGTTAGATATGGTAACGTTACACATCTAGTTCATCTCCGGCGGTACACCGCAAGGTTACCGCCCTTCGATAGTGCCTTTTTCGCGCTAATCGAAGTGCTAGGGGTTCCAGGTGCCAGCCAGCCAGCCAGCCAGCCAGCCAGCAGTTCCCGGTCCCGGCCTGCAGCAGTGGTCCCGCAGCCAGCCAGCCAGCCAGCCAGCCAGCCAGCCAGCCAGCCAGCCAGCCAGCCAGCCAGCCAGCCAGCCAGCCAGCCAGCCAGCCAGCCAGCCAGCCCTCCGGTGGCAGCAGCAGTCCAGCCAGCAGCAGTCCAGCCAGCAGCAGTCCAGCCAGCAGCAGCAGCAGCAGCAGCAGCAGCAGCAGCCGCAGCCGCCGCCGCCCCGGCCCCGTCCGCGGCAGCAGCGTCCCTGCCTCCCGCCGTCGCCGTCGCCGTCGCCGTCGCCGTCCGTCGTCCCCCAGTGTGTGTCCTGTCCTTTTAGTGCTGTGTTTTTCTTTCTTCTTCTCGTCGTCATGTCCGCCCCCACCACCACCGTCACTACTACCACCACCGCCATCGTGTATACGTCCCCTTCCGCCGCCTCCACCACTATCACTTGGTGTGCCCAGTCCCACCCCCCTCCTTCCATCCCTCCCCTCCTCTCTATCCCTTCGCCCACGCTCTTTGTCTCCCCATCTCCCGCCTCTTCCTCTCGTTCTGATCCTTTCCCCCCACTCCCCCAGCCTGTCACTGCAGCTCCGGCTAGGGTGGTGGCCCGTCGGGCCACTGCCCACGCCCAGCTCTCCCCATCGCCATCGCCATCGCCATCGCCATCGCCATCACCGCCACCACCGTCATCATCGTCACCACCATCATCATCACTGCCACATTCGCCTGCACCGTCACAGTCACTATCTCCGGCGCCGACTGCTGCGTCCGTGCCGGGACCTGTCCCTTCCCACCACCTCCCCATCGTTCCCGTCCCTCCTGTCACCACCCGCCCATCTGCCGCTGTCAAACGCCCTAGTGGCGCCTCCACTTCCTCTGCTCCTAAAAAGGCTCCACCCCGCCCGCCATCCCCACCCCAAAATGCCATGGACGTCTCCCCACCAGGCCCCGCTCCCTCCTCCTCCTCCTCCTCCTCCTCCTCCCCACCCGGTCTCTACAAATATCTCCTGTCCCGTCCCGATCCTTCCTTCCTCGAGGCCCGGAATCTCTCC
Organism: Schistocerca americana; assembly: GCF_021461395.2. Lineage (NCBI taxonomy): Eukaryota > Metazoa > Arthropoda > Insecta > Orthoptera > Acrididae > Schistocerca > Schistocerca americana. The sequence goes on along the minus strand of NC_060129.1, from coordinate 204,875,310 downwards.
CTCCTCCTCCGCCAACATTTCCCTGGCGTCCCCATCTCTCTCCTTACTCCCAGACGGGATTCTGTTCTTATCTCCTCCCCCAGCCCAACCCTCCATACTGACATCCTCTCCCGCCTCCCCATCACCCGTTTTGGTCCTCACGCCTCCCTCTCCCCTGCTCCCTCCCCATCTCCTACCCGCCAACCCCAACCCCCGCGTCGCCCGCCGACCCTCACCGCCGTGATCACTCGGCTTAGCCCGTCGATCACGGAGGAGGAGGTGCTGGCGGAGCTGAAGGCCCATCCCACCCTGGAGGTGCGGGCGGTCCGCCGCATTTTCAACGCGACCGGCCCCACCCGCCTTATGCGGGTTTTCTCTGAGGACGCCCCCTCCATTGACCGTCTCCTGAAGGAGGGTGCCCTCCTCTTCAATCAGCGGTTCAAGGTCGACCCCTCCCGTTCCCCCCCTCAATCCCTGCGCTGCCAGAGGTGTCTGCGCTACAATGCACATCCAACAGCAGAGTGCCGCGAGGCCCCCACCTGCCCACATTGTCGGCAAGCGCACTTCCTCCGGCAGTGCCCCAACCTCCAATCCCCTCCCTCCTGTAATACCTGCAGCCTCCCCCACCCCACCTACTCCCAAAAGTGCAAAGCCCGACCCCCTCCCACCACTCCTGAACTCACCGTACCTGTCCGTCCCCTGGACGCCCCCACCCCTCCTGGCAATTCCCTTCGTCCCCCCCCCACTGCTGAGGACATCATCAGGTTCCTCACCATTGTCCTTCAAAACGTCCATCCCTTTCAGCGCCCCCACACCTTACAACAGATCTCCCTCGCCGCCCGTTCCATATTCCACCTTAAAATGTACGCCACCTTTTCCAATAACCAGGCCCATTTCACCTTCTCCCGCCTTGACACCCTCGTCTAAGTCCTTATCATGGCGCGACAGCATCGTATCCTTTTCAACAATATCCGCTCCCTTCCCGCCAACAAGAACCTCTTCCTGCACACCCTTGCTACCCACCGTGTGGATGCCTTCCTCCTCAATGAAACCTTCCTCCAACCCCACCACTCCATCCACACCTCCCCCTATCTCCTCCACCGCTCCGATAATCCCCTCCCAGTTGCGCGTGGCGGAGTTGCCATTGGCCACCACCGCCAGATCCCCGTTCGGCTCCAGCCTCTCCTTCCCGACCCCACCGAACACCTGATCCTTAGTCTCTTCTTCCCCGGCCTTACCATTACCTGTGCCACCATCTATGTCCGCCCCAACGCCCCTCTTCCTTTCCACTTCCTCTCCCACATCGACCGTACCTTCTCCTCCTATGTGATCGGCGCCGACCTCAACATCCATAGTCGCTCCGCTGCCCAGTTACGGCGGTGGCATCGGTTCCTCTCCTCCCTTCAAGGCGACCTCATCCCCATCCCCCAGCATACTCGTCCCGAATCCAACTCCACTCCCGATGTTATCCTCTCCTCCCCCAACCTCCTTGGTCGCATTACGGTGGATGTCCTGGAGCCTATTGGTAGCGACCATCTCCCTGTCCTCCTCACCGTTTCAGACGGCCGTCGCCCCCGCCCCGACCCTCGTCATGACCCTCCCCCTAAGTACATCCATGACTATTCCCGTGCCAACTGGAATGCCTACCGGGATACCCTCTCCACTCAGGTCGATAGCCACCCTCTCGCCTACCGCCGTCCTGATGATGTCACCCATGCCGCCTCCTTTCTCCAGCAGACCTTGTCTGAGGCCGTGGAGGCCCACGTCCCTACTGTTGCCATCCACCCCCACCGTCCTACCTTACCACCACAGGCCGTACTCCTCCTCCGTGAATCCCGTCGTCTCTACCGTGCCTTCCTCCGCACGCGTGACCCGGACACCCTACGACGCCACCGGCAACTACAGCGACACATTCGAAATTTGCTCGCGGCCAAGAAACGCCGGGACTGGCGACAGACATGCACCCGTTTAACTGCTACCCTCCCTATAAACTCGTCCAAGTTCTGGACCGCCTTCCGTCGCCTTACCGGAACTAAACCCTCCCCCTACTATCCTCTTCTCCACGATGATCACCCCTTTCCTGACGCCCTTAGTAAGGCCAATCACTTTGCCTCCTACCTGTCCGATGTGTTTTCCATCCCTGATGATCCCCAGTTCGATTACTCCCTCTTCCCAGATATCCGCGATCGAACTGATACCTCTGTCCCTCCCCTCGCTCCTGGTTTCCAGTACTTGGACAACATTCCACACACGGACCTTAATGCCCCCATCACCACACAGGATCTCATCAATACACTCCGCACCAAACGCAACACCGCTCCTGGTCACGATCGTGTCACCTACCGTCACCTTCGTGAAGCTCCTGTCTCTTTTCTCTCCACCCTGGCCAGGCTCTACAATGTAGTCCTGTCCACCGGTTACTACCCCGACCTGTGGAAAACCTCCCGTATCCTCATGTTCCTCAAACCTGGCAAACCGCCGTCCGCCGTCTCCTCCTACCGTCCCATCAGCCTTACCTCGGTCTTCAGCAAGGTCCTGGAATCTATCCTCACCCGCCGCATCCACCAGCATCTCCGCCAGCACCGCCTCCTCCCCGTTACCCAGTGTGGCTTTCGGCCATCCTTCTCTTCCGACGATCTTCTCCTTCACCTCACTCATCTCCTTTCCGAACAGCTCAATTCCCGTCGCTCCGCAATCTTCCTCTCTCTTGACCTCGAACGCGCATATGACCGCGTATGGCATTCCGGTCTCCTCTTCAAGCTCCAAACCTTCGCCCTTCCCATTAACTACGTTCGTCTGATCGGTTCCTTTCTCTCCCGCCGTCCTTCCTATGTCACCATCCATAACACCGATTCCTACACCTTTTTCCCCTCCGCCGGTGTGCCCCAAGGCTCCGTCCTCTCCCCCCTTCTGTACTTGTTGTACACGGCGGACATGCCGCCGCCGTCACCCCCCGTCCACCTTCTCCAGTTTGCCGATGACACCGCCTTCCTTGCCCTTGCCCCCACCCTGCGACGCTCCCAACACCTTCTCCAATCCCATCTTGACCGGTTCACCGCTTGGTGCAACCAGTGGTTGCTCAAGGTCAATCCTTCCAAAACCCAGGCGATCATTGTAGGCAAAACCACTCCCTCCTTCCGCCTCCTTGATTTCTATCTCACCGTTTATGGCCGTCCCATCGCTCTCACCCCCACCCTTAAGTACCTTGGCGTCACCCTCGACCGTCGCCTCTCCTGGACTCCCCATCTCCAGACAATCCAAGCCAAGGCACGTTCCCGACTCCGTCTCCTCAAGCTCCTTTCCGGCCGAACGTGGGGTCTGGACCCCTCCACCATCCTCCACACCTATAAGTCCCTCATCCGCCCTATCCTCTGTTACGCCCATCCCGCCTGGATCTCCGCCCCCCCTTCCTTTTATAAATCCCTCCAAATCCTTGAACGCCATGCTCTCCGCCTTGCCTATCGCATCCGTCTCCCTTCCCCCACGCGGATCCTGTATGACCTTATCCCCTTCCCCCACCTCCTCCTCTTCCTCGAAAGGATACGCATCCTATACACCTCCCGTAAACTCGATCCTCCTCACCCGCTCGTCTCCCCGATCCTCTCCCACCCCCGCCCGCTGCCACGCCTGTACTCCCACGTCCCACCCGGTCTCCATCTCTCCACCCTCCTTACCCTCTCCCAAGGTGGCTTCCACCAGCTCCCCCTCCCTGATGATGCCCTCCTCCCTCCATCTACCCCTCCTACCAACTTTGATCCTCCCATCCTCCTCCTGTGCTTGCTCCTCGGGGCACCCTCCCTCCCTTCTCTCCCTTTTCCCTCCCTCCTCCTTTTCTCGTCCCTCGTCCCCCGGGCCCCGCCCCTCCCCTGTCCCTATCCTCCTGTCCCCGTCTCCTAAGCCATGGCATCCTCTTTTCCTCCCCTCTCCCCCTCCTCATCCCTGTTGCCCTCTTGGCAGGTCCCCGGACTCGCACACGCTCAGTGGACATTCGCGCGCCGGAGATCACCGCCATCAGTGTATCGTGTGTGCCGTCATGTTTAGTGTTCAGTGTCTACCGTCACACTCCATCGTTCACCAGTGCCATCGTCTCCTTCAGTGTTTGTGCGTCGTCTCAACAGTTTGCAGTGTGGCTTATCGTCGAGTGTGAACGGCTCCGTGTTTGTTTCTCTGTGTCTCCTGTTTTATTGCCCACCATTTTGTAACTTTTCTGTTTTTCTCCTGTTTTTGCTGATTGTACCTTCTATGGCTGAAGAGCAGCGTAGTATGCTGCTGACAGCCTGCCTGCTGTACAGGCTTTAAAATAACAATAAAGTAAAAAACAAAAAAAACGTCTAGTTGCGTCTGAGGCCGTGGAGGCCCACGTCCCTACTGTTGCCATCCACCCCCACCGTCCTACCTTACCACCACAGGCCGTCCTCCTCCTCCGTGAATCCCGTCGTCTCTACCGTGCCTTCCTCCGCACGCGTGACCCGGACACCCTACGACGCCACCGGCAACTACAGCGACACATTCGAAATTTGCTCGCGGCTAAGAAACGCCGGGACTGGCGACAGACATGCACCCGTTTAACTGCTACCCTCCCTATAAACTCGTCCAAGTTCTGGACCGCCTTCCGTCGCCTTACCGGAACTAAACCCTCCCCCTACTATCCTCTTCTCCACGATGATCACCCCTTTCCTGACGCCCTTAGTAAGGCCAATCACTTTGCCTCCTACCTGTCCGATGTGTTTTCCATCCCTGATGATCCCCAGTTCGATTACTCCCTCTTCCCAGATATCCGCGATCGAACTGATACCTCTGTCCCTCCCCTCGCTCCTGGTTTCCAGTACTTGGACAACATTCCACACACGGACCTTAATGCCCCCATCACCACACAGGATCTCATCAATACACTCCGCACCAAACGCAACACCGCTCCTGGTCACGATCGTGTCACCTACCGTCACCTTCGTGAAGCTCCTGTCTCTTTTCTCTCCACCCTGGCCAGGCTCTACAATGTAGTCCTGTCCACCGGTTACTACCCCGACCTGTGGAAAACCTCCCGTATCCTCATGTTCCTCAAACCTGGCAAACCGCCGTCCGCCGTCTTCTCCTACCGTCCCATCAGCCTTACCTCGGTCTTCAGCAAGGTCCTGGAATCTATCCTCACCCGCCGCATCCACCAGCATCTCCGCCAGCACCGCCTCCTCCCCGTTACCCAGTGTGGCTTTCGGCCGTCCTTCTCTTCCGACGATCTTCTCCTTCACCTCACTCATCTCCTTTCCGAACAGCTCAATTCCCGTCGCTCCGCAATCTTCCTCTCTCTTGACCTCGAACGCGCATATGACCGCGTATGGCATTCCGGTCTCCTCTTCAAGCTCCAAACCTTCGCCCTTCCCATTAACTACGTTCGTCTGATCGGTTCCTTTCTCTCCCGCCGTCCTTCCTATGTCACCATCCATAACACCGATTCCTACACCTTTTTCCCCTCCGCCGGTGTGCCCCAAGGCTCCGTCCTCTCCCCCCTTCTGTACTTGTTGTACACGGCGGACATGCCGCCGCCGTCACCCCCCGTCCGCCTTCTCCAGTTTGCCGATGACACCGCCTTCCTTGCCCTTGCCCCCACCCTGCGACGCTCCCAACACCTTCTCCAATCCCATCTTGACCGGTTCACCGCTTGGTGCAACCAGTGGTTGCTCAAGGTCAATCCTCCCAAAACCCAGGCGATCATTGTAGGCAAAACCACTCCCTCCTTCCGCCTCCTTGATTTCTATCTCACCGTTTATGGCCGTCCCATCGCTCTCACCCCCACCCTTAAGTACCTTGGCGTCACCCTCGACCGTCGCCTCTCCTGGACTCCCCATCTCCAGACAATCCAAGCCAAGGCACGTTCCCGACTCCGTCTCCTCAAGCTCCTTTCTGGCCGAACGTGGGGTCTGGACCCCTCCACCATCCTCCACACCTATACGTCCCTCATCCGCCCTATCCTCTGTTACGCCCATCCCGCCTGGATCTCCGCCCCCCCTTCCTTTTATAAATCCCTCCAAATCCTTGAACGCCATGCTCTCCGCCTTGCCTATCGCATCCGTCTCCCTTCCCCCACGCGGATCCTGTATGACCTTATCCCCTTCCCCCACCTCCTCCTCTTCCTCGAAAGGATACGCATCCTATACACCTCCCGTCAACTCGATCCTCCTCACCCGCTCGTCTCCCCGATCCTCTCCCACCCCCGCCCGCTGCCACGCCTGCACTCCCACGTCCCGCCCGGTCTCCATCTCTCCACCCTCCTTACCCTCTCCCAAGGTGGCTTCCGCCAGCTCCCCCTCCCTGATGATGCCCTCCTCCCCTCCGTCTACCCCTCCTACCAACTTTGATCCTCCCACCCTCCTCCTGTGCTTGCTCCTCGGGGCACCCTCCCTCCCTTCTCTCCCTTTTCCCACCCTCTTCCTTTTCTCGTCTCTCGTCCCCCGGGCCCCCCCCTCCCCTGTCCCTATCCTCCTGTCCCCGTCTCCTAAGCCATGGCATCCTCTTTTCCTCCCCTCTCCCCCCCCTCATCCCTGTTGCCCTCTTGGCAGGTCCCCGGACTCGCACACGCTCAGTGGACATTCGCGCGCCGGAGATCACCGCCATCAGTGTATCGTGTGTGCCGTCATGTTTAGTGTTCAGTGTTTACCGTCACACTCCATCGTTCACCAGTGCCATCGTCTCCTTCAGTGTTTGTGCGTCGTCTCAACAGTTTGCAGTGTGGCTTATCGTCGAGTGTGAACGGCTCCGTGTTTGTTTCTCTGTGTCTCCTGTTTTATTGCCCACCATTTTGTAACTTTTATGTTTTTCTCCTGTTTTTGCTGGTTGTACCTTCTGTGGCTGAAGAGCAGCGTAGTATGCTGCTGACAGCCTGCCTGCTGTACAGGCTTTAAAATAACAATAAAGTAAAAAAAAAAAAAAAACGTCTAGTTGCCGCATTCGAGGGTTGGATTCCCTCTCTTCTTCATCGAAGAGTTTTACTGCCTGGGCTACTCTCAGGGTGCGCCTTCGATGTGGAAGATCCCTGCCGTGTCGTCTGTTTGCCGCCGCCGCCGCCGCCGCCGCCGCCGCTTGGTCGCCGCCTTCCGGTCCTTGCAGCCGCCGCCGCCGCCGTCGCCGCCTGCCGGGGCTCGCCGCCCCCGCCTGGTCGCCGCCTGCCGGGGCTCGCCGCCCCCGCCTGGTCGCCGCCCGCCGGTGCTCGCCGCCGCCGCCGCCGGTGCCCGCCGCCTGCCGGTGCTCGCCGCCGCCGCCGCCGCCGCCGCCGCCGCCGCCATCCGGTGCCGCCTGGTCGCCACCATCGCCGCCGTCCTGACCCTGGTCTACGGCCGTCTTCGTCTACATCCGTCTTCGTCTTCGTCTTTGTCTGTCTCCGGTTTCTGTCCTCTCCTCTTCGTTCTGTTCGTTCTTGTTTCTCTCTCCCGTCATGTCCGCCCCCACCACCACTGTCACTACTACCACCACCGCCATTGTCTATACCTCCCCTTCCGCCGCCTCCACCACTATAACTTGGTGTGCCCAGTCCCACCTCCCTCCTTCCATTCCACCTCTCCTCACTCTCCCTTCACCCTCTATCTTTGTCGCCCCCTCTCCCACTTCTTCCTCCCGCTCCTCTCGTTCTGATCCCTTCCCCCCACTCCCCCAGCCTGTCACTGCAGCTCCAGCTCGGGTGGTGGCCCGTCAGGCCACTGCCCACGCCCAGCTCTCCCCGTCACCTTCGCCATCACCGCCGCCACTGCCACCGTCATCGTCATCGTCGCCTTCACCGTCACCGTCACCATCTCCGGCGCCGACTCCGGCCCCGGGACCTGCCCCTCCCCGCCACATTCCCGTTGTTCCCATCCCCCACGCCTCCTCCACCGCCGTCAAGCGCCCCGGTGGCACCCCTGCTTCCTCTGCTTCCAAAAAGGCTGCGCCTCGTCCTCCTTCCCCCACCCATGATGCCATGGAAGTCTCCCCGCCTGTCCCTGCCCCCTCATCCTCCTCCTCTCCCCCTTCCTCCTACCGCTACCTCCTCTCCCGTCCTGATCCCTCTCTCCTTGAAGCCCGGAACCTCACCCTCTTCCTTCGCCAGCATTGTCCTGGTGCCCCCATCTCCCTCCTCACTCCTCGCCGAGATTCTGTTCTCATCTCCTCCCCCAGCCCAACCCTCCATACTGACATCCTCTCCCGTCTCCCCATCACCCGTTTTGGTCCAACGCCTCCCTTACCCCTGCTCCTTCTCCATCTCCTACCCGCCAACCCCAACCCCCGCGTCGCCCGCCGACCCTCACCGCCGTGATCACGCGGCTCAGTCCGTCGATCACGGAGGAGGAGGTGTTGGCGGAGCTCCAGGCCCATCCCACGCTGGAGGTGCGGGCGGTCCGCCGCATTTTCAACTCGGCCGGCCCCACCCGCCTTATGCGGGTTTTCTCTGAGGACGCCCCCTCCATTGACCGTCTCCTGAAGGAGGGTGCCCTCCTCTTCCACCAGCGGTACAAGGTCGACCCTTCCCGTTCCCCTCCTCAATCCCTGCGCTGCCAGAGGTGTCTGCGCTATAATGCGCACCCCACAGCTGAGTGCCGCGAGGCCCCCACCTGCCCGCATTGTCGGCAGGCGCACTTCCTCCGGCAGTGCCCTAACCTCCAATCCCCTCCCTCCTGTAATACCTGCAATCTCCCTCATCCCACCTACTCCCAAAAGTGTAAAGCCCGACCCCCTCCAACCACTCCTGAACTCACCATACCTGTCCGTCCTCTGGACGCCCCCACCCCTCCTGGCAATTCCCTTCGTCCCCCACCCACCGCTGAGGACATCATCAGGTTCCTCACCATCGTCCTCCAGAATGTTCATCCCTTTCAGCGCCCTCACACCCTCCAGCAGATCTCCCTTGCTGCCCGTTCCATCTTCCAACTCAAGATGTACGCCACCTACTCCAACAACCAGGCCCATTTCACCTTCTCCCGTCTTGACACCCTCGTTTAAATCCCAGTCATGGCGCGACAGCAACGTATCCTTTTCAACAACATACGCTCCCTTCCCGCCAACAAAAACCTGTTCCTGCACACCCTTGCCACCCACCGCGTGGATGCCTTCCTCCTCAATGAAACCTTCCTGCAACCCCACCACACAGTCCACACTTCGCCCTACCTCCTCCACCGCTCCGATAATCCCCTCCCGATTGCGCGTGGCGGAGTTGCCATTGGTCACCACCGCCAGATCCCCGTTCGGCTCCAACCTCTCCTTCCCGACCCCACCGAACACCTGATCCTTAGTCTCTTCTTCCCCGGCCTTATCGTTACCTGCGCCACCATCTATGTCCGCCCCAACGCTCCTATTCCCTTCGACTTCCTCTCCCACGTCGATCGTACCTTTTCCTCCTACGTGATCGCCGCCGACCTCAACATCCATAGTCGTTCCGCTGCCCAGTTACGGCGATGACATCGGTTCCTCTCCACCCTTCAAGGTGACCTCGTCCCCATCCCCCGGCATACCCGTCCTGAATCCAACTCCACTCCTGATGTTATCCTCTCCTCCCCCAACCTCCTTGGCCGCATCACGGTGGATGTCCTGGAGCCTATTGGTAGCGACCATCTCCCTGTCCTCCTCACCGTTTCAGACGGTCGTCGCCCTCGCCCCGACCCTCGTACTGACCCTCCCCCTAAGTATGTCCACGACTATTCCCGAGCCGACTGGAATGCCTACCGGGATACCCTTTCCACCCAGGTCGATAGCCACCCTCTCACCTACCACCACCCTGACGATGTCACCCATGCCGCCTCCTTTCTCCAGCGAACCTTGTCTGAGGCCGTGGAGGCCCACGTTCCTACTGTCGCCATCCACCCCCACCGTCCTACCTTACCCCCACAGGCCGTTCTCCTCCTCCGTGAATCCCGTCGTCTCTACCGTGCCTTCCTCCGCACGCGTGACCCGGACACACTACGACGCCACCGGCAACTCCAGCGACACGTTCGTAATTTGCTCGCGGCTAAGAAACGCCGGGACTGGCGACAGACATGCACCCATTTAAATGCAACCCTACCAATCAACTCGTCCAAGTTCTGGTCGGCCTTCCGTCACCTTACCGGAACTAAACCCTCCCCCTATTATCCTCTTCTCCATGATGATCACCCTTTCCCTGACTCCCTTAGTAAGGCCAATCACTTTGCCTCCTACCTCTCCAATGTATTTTCCATCCCCGATGATCCCCAGTTCGATTACTCCCTCTTCCCAGATATCCGCGATCGAACTGACACCTCTTCCCCTCCCCTCGCTCCTGGCTTCCGGTACTTGGACAACATTACACACACGGAACTCAATGCCCCTATCACTACACAGGATCTCATTGATACACTCCGCACAAAACGCAACACCGCTCCTGGTCACGATCGTGCCACCTACCGTCACCTTCGTGAAGCTCCTGTCTCTTTCCTCTCCACCCTGGCCAGGCTCTACAATGTAGTCCTGTCCACCGGTTACTACCCCGACCTGTGGAAAACCTCCCGTATCCTCATGTTCCTTAAACCTGGCAAACCGCCGTCCGCCGTCTCCTCCTACCGTCCCATCAGCCTTACCTCGGTCTTCAGCAAGGTCCTAGAATCTATCCTCACCCGCCGCATCCACCAGCATCTCCGCCAGCACCGCCTCCTTCCCGTCACCCAGTGTGGCTTTCGGCCATCCTTCTCTTCCGACGATCTTCTCCTTCACCTCACTCACCTCCTTTCCGAACAGCTTAATTCCCGTCGCTCCGCCATCTTCCTCTCACTTGACCTCGAACGCGCTTATGACCGCGTCTGGCATTCCGGTCTCCTCTTCAAGCTCCAAACCTTTGCCCTTCCCATTAACTACGTCCGTCTGATCGGTTCCTTTCTCTCCCGCCGTCCTTCCTATGTCACCATCCATAACACCGATTCCTACACCTTTTTCCCCTCCGCCGGTGTGCACCAAGGCTCCGTCCTCTCCCCCCTTCTGTACCTTTTGTACACGGCGGACATGCCGCCGCCGTCGCCCCCCGTCCACCTCCTCCAGTTTGCCGATGACACCGCCTTCCTCGCCCTTGCCCCCACCCTACAACGCTCCCAACGCCTTCTCCAATCCCATCTTGACCGGTTCACCGCTTGGTGCAACCAGTGGTTGCTCAAGGTCAATCCCTCCAAAACCCAGGCGATCATTGTAGGCAAAACCACCCCTTCCTTCCGCCTCCTTGATTTCTACCTCACCGTCTATGGCCGTCCTATCGCCCTCACTCCCACCCTTAAGTACCTTGGCGTCACCCTCGACCGTCGCCTCTCCTGGACTCCCCATCTCCAGACAATCCAAGCCAAGGCACGTTCCCGACTCCGTCTCCTCAAGCTCCTTTCCGGCCGCACGTGGGGTCTGGACCCCTCCACAATCCTCCACACCTATAAATCCCTCATCCGCCCTATCCTTTGTTACGCCCATCCAGCCTGGATCTCCGCCCCCCCTACCTTCTATAAATCCCTCCAAATCCTTGAACGCCATGCTCTCCGCCTTGCCTATCGCATCCGTCTCCCCTCCCCCACGCGGATCCTGTATGATCTCATCCCCTTCCCCCACCTCCTCCTTTTCCTTGAAAGGATACGTATCCTGTACACCTCACGTAAACTTGATCCTCCTCACCCGCTCGTTTCCCCGCTCCTCTCCCACCCCCGCCCGCTGCCGCGCCTGTATTCGCACGTCCCACCCGGTCTCCATCTCTCCACCCTCCATACCCTCTCCCAAGGTGGCTTCCGCCAGCTCCCTCTCCCTGATGATGTCCTCGTCCCCTCCATCTACCCCTCCTATCAACTTTGACCCTGCTGCCCCACCCCCCACTTCCCGTGTCCTTTCCTTTCGGCACCCTCCCTCCCTTCTCTTCTCTTCCCTTCTTTTTCCATCTCCCTGTCCCCTCCCTTCCCCCTCTTCCCCCGGGCTTCCTCTCCCCCTTCCTCCCTCCCCCCTATCTCCCCTGCCCGTGGCATCTCTGCTCTCCCCTCTCGCTCTCCCACTCCCCTTCCTCCTCCTCCTCTCTTGGCAGGTCCCCGGACTCGCACACGTATAGTGAACATTCGCGCGCCGGAGATCGTCGCCTTTTGTGCTTCGTGTGTGTGACGTCATATAGTGTTTTTGGTGTCCGCCGTCCCACTCCTACGTTCACTTGTGCCGTCGGACTCACCAGTGTTTTGTGCGCCGTGCCGACGTGGTTTCAGTATTGTTATCGTCACATGTGAACGACTCTGTGTTTTTTTATGTCTCTGTGACCTCTCTCTTTTGCCCGTCACTTTGTTCATTGTCATTCACCATGTTTTATACTCTTGTAAAACGCTATGGCTGAAGAGCGGCGTAGTGTGCCGCTGCCAGCCTACCTGAGTTGTACAGGTTTTAAAATAACAATCAAGTAAAAAAAAAAAAAAACAAACACGTCTAGTTGCCGCATTCGAGGGATGGATTCCCTCTCTTCTTCATCGAAGAGTTTTACTGCCTGGGCTACTCTCAGGGTGCGCCTTCGACGTGGAAGATCCCTGCCGTGTCGTCTGTTTGCCGCCGCCGCCGCCACTTGGTCGCCGCCTTCCGGTCCTTGTAGCCGACGCCGCCGTCGCCGCCTGCCGGGGCTCGCCGCCCCCGCCTGGTCGCCGACTGCCGGTGCTCGCCGCCCCCGCCTGGTCGCCGCCGCCGCCGCCGCCGCCATCGCCGCCGTCCTGACCCTGGTCTACGGCCTCTACGGCCGTCTTCGTCTTCATCCGTCTTCGTCCTTGTTTGTCCCCGGTTTCTGTCCTCTCCTCTTCGTTCTGTTCGTTCTTGTTTCTCTCTCCCGTCATGTCCGGCCCCACCACCACTGTCACTACTACCACCACCGCCATTGTCTATACCTCCCCTTCCGCCGCCTCCACCACTACAACTTGGTGTGCCCAGTCCCACCTCCCTCCTTCCATTCCCCCTCTCCTCACTCTCCCTTCACCCTCTATCTTTGTCGCCCCCTCTCCCGCTTCTTCCTCCCGCTCCTCTCGTTCTGATCCCTTCCCCCCACTCCCCCAGCCTGTCACTGCAGCTCCAGCTCGGGTGGTGGCCCGTCGGGCCACTGCCCACGCCCAGCTCTCCCCGTCACCTTCGCCATCACCGCCGCCACTGCCACCGTCATCGTCATCGTCGCCTTCACCGTCACCGTCACCATCTCCGGCGCCGACTCCGGCCCCGGGACCTGCCCCTCCCCGCCACATTCCCGTTGTTCCCATCCCCCACACCTCCTCCACCGCCGTCAAGCGCCCCGGTGGCACCCCTGCTTCCTCTGCTTCCAAAAAGGCTGCGCCTCGTCCTCCTTCCCCCACCCATGATGCCATGGAAGTCTCCCCGCCTGTCCCTGCCCCCTCATCCTCCTCCTCTCCCCCTTCCTCCTACCGCTACCTCCTCTCCCGTCCTGATCCCTCTCTCCTTGAAGCCCGGAACCTCACCCTCTTCCTTCGCCAGCATTGTCCTGGTGCCCCCATCTCCTTCCTTACTCCTCGCCGAGATTCTGTTTTCATCTCCTCCCCCAGCCCAACCCTCCATACTGACATCCTCTCCCGTCTCCCCATCACCCGTTTTGGTCCCAACGCCTCCCTTACCCCTGCTCCTTCTCCATCTCCTACCCGCCAACCCCAACCCCCGCGTCGCCCGCCGACCCTCACCGCCGTGATCACGCGGCTCAGTCCATCGATCACGGAGGAGGAGGTGTTGGCGGAGCTCCAGGCCCATCCCACGCTGGAGGTGCGGGCGGTCCGCCGCATTTTCAACTCGGCCGGCCCCACCCGCCTTATGCGGGTTTTCTCTGAGGACGCCCCCTCCATTGACCGTCTCCTGATGGAGGGTGCCCTCCTCTTCCACCAGCGGTACAAGGTCGACCCTTCCCGTTCCCCTCCTCAATCCCTGCGCTGCCAGAGGTGTCTGCGCTATAATGCGCACCCCACAGCTGAGTGCCGTGAGGCCCCCACCTGCCCGCATTGTCGGCAGGCGCACTTCCTCCGGCAGTGCCCAAACCTCCAATCCCCTCCCTCCTGTAATACCTGCAATCTCCCTCATCCCACCTACTCCCAAAAGTGTAAAGCCCGACCCCCTCCAACCACTCCTGAACTCACTGTACCTGTCCGTCCTCTGGACGCCCCCACCCCTCCTGGCAATTCCCTTCGTCCCCCACCCACCGCTGAGGACATCATCAGGTTCCTCACCATCGTCCTCCAGAATGTTCATCCCTTTCAGCGCCCTCACACCCTCCAGCAGATCTCCCTCGCCACCCGTTCCATATTCCAACTCAAGATGTACGCCACCTACTCCAACAACCAGGCCCATTTCACCTTCTCCCGCCTCGACACCCTCGTATAAATCCCTATCATGGCGCGACAGCAACGTATCCTTTTCAACAACATCCGCTCCCTCCCCGCCAACAGGACCCTCTTCCTGCACACCCTTGCCACCCACCGCGTGGATGCCTTCCTCCTTAATGAAACCTTCCTCCAACCCCACCACACCATTCACACTTCGCCCTACCTCCTCCACCGCTCCGATAATCCCCTCCCGATTGCGCGTGGCGGAGTTGCCATTGGTCACCACCGCCAAATCCCCGTTCGGCTCCAACCTCTCCTCCCCGATCCCACCGAACACCTGATCCTTAGTCTCTTCTTCCCCGGCCTTACCGTTACCTGCGCCACCATCTATGTCCGCCCCAACGCTCCTATTCCCTTCGACTTCCTCTCCCACGTCGATCGTACCTTTTCCTCCTATGTGATCGCCGCCGACCTCAACATCCATAGTCGTTCCGCTGCCCAGTTACGGCGATGGCATCGGTTCCTCTCCACCCTTCAAGGTGACCTCGTCCCCATCCCCCGGCATACCCGTCCTGAATCCAACTCCACTCCTGATGTTATCCTCTCCTCCCCCAACCTCCTTGGCCGCATAACGGTGGATGTCCTGGAGCCTATTGGTAGCGACCATCTCCCTGTCCTCCTCACCGTTTCAGACGGTCGTCGCCCTCGCCCCGACCCTCGTACTGACCCTCCCCCTAAGTATGTCCACGCCTATTCCCGAGCCGACTGGAATGCCTACCGGGATACCCTTTCCACCCAGGTCGATAGCCACCCTCTCACCTACCACCACCCTGACGATGTCACCCATGCCGCCTCCTTTCTCCAGCAGACCTTGTCTGAGGCCGTGGAGGCCCACGTTCCTACTGTCGCCATCCACCCCCACCGTCCTACCTTACCCCCACAGGCCGTTCTCCTCCTCCGTGAATCCCGTCGTCTCTACCGTGCCTTCCTCCGCACGCGTGACCCGGACACACTACGACGCCACCGGCAACTCCAGCGACACGTTCGTAATTTGCTCGCGGCTAAGAAACGCCGGGACTGGCGACAGACATGCACCCGTTTAAATGCAACCCTACCAATCAACTCGTCCAAGTTCTGGTCGGACTTCCGTCGCCTTACCGGAACTAAACCCTCCCCCTATTATCCTCTTCTCCATGATGATCACCCTTTCCCTGACTCCCTTAGTAAGGCCAATCACTTTGCCTCCTACCTCTCCGATGTATTTTCCGTCCCCGATGATCCCCAGTTCGATTACTCCCTCTTCCCGGATATCCGCGATCGAACTGACACCTCTTCCCCTCCCCACGCTCCTGGCTTCCGGTACTTGGACAACATTACACACACGGAACTCAATGCCCCTATCACTACACAGGATCTCATTGCTACCCTCCGCACAAAACGCAACACCGCTCCTGGTCACGATCGTGCCACCTACCGTCACCTTCGTGAAGCTCCTGTCTCTTTCCTCTCCACCCTGGCCAGGCTCTACAATGTAGTCCTGTCCACCGGTTACTACCCCGACCTGTGGAAAACCTCCCGTATCCTCATGTTCCTTAAACCTGGCAAACCGCCGTCCGCCGTCTCCTCCTACCGTCCCATCAGCCTTACCTCGGTCTTCAGCAAGGTCCTAGAATCTATCCTCACCCGCCGCATCAACCAGCATCTCCGCCAGCACCGCCTCCTTCCCGTCACCCAGTGTGGCTTTCGGCCATCCTTCTCTTCCGACGATCTACTCCTTCACCTCACTCATCTCCTTTCCGAACAGCTTAATTCCCGTCGCTCCGCCATCTTTCTCTCACTTGACCTCGAACGCGCTTATGACCGCGTCTGGCATTCCGGTCTCCTCTTCAAGCTCCAAACCTTTGCCCTTCCCATTAACTACATCCGTCTGATCGGTTCCTTTCTCTCCCACCGTCCTTCCTATGTCACCATCCATAACACCGATTCCTACACCTTTTTCCCCTCCGCCAGTGTGCCCCAAGGCTCCGTCCTCTCCCCCCTTCTGTACCTTTTGTACACGGCGGACATGCCGCCGCCGTCGCCCCCCGTCCACCTCCTCCAGTTTGCCGATGACACCGCCTTCCTCGCCCTTGCCCCCACCCTGCAACGCTCCCAACGCCTTCTCCAATCCCATCTTGACCGGTTCACCGCTTGGTGCAACCAGTGGTTGCTCAAGGTCAATCCCTCCAAAACCCAGGCGATCATTGTAGGCAAAACCACCCCTTCCTTCCGCCTCCTTCATTTCTATCTCACCGTCTATGGCCGTCCTATCGCCCTCACTCCCACCCTTAAGTACCTTGGCGTCACCCTCGACCGTCGCCTCTCCTGGACTCCCCACCTCCAGACAATCCAAGCCAAGGCACGTTCCCGACTCCGTCTCCTCAAGCTCCTTTCCGGCTGCACGTGGGGTCTGGACCCCTCCACAATCCTCCACACCTATAAATCCCTCATCCGCCCTATCCTTTGTTACGCCCATCCAGCCTGGCTCTCCGCCCCCCTACCTTCTATAAATCCCTCCAAATCCTTGAACGCCATGCTCTCCGCCTTGCCTATCGCATCTGTCTCCCCTCCCCCACGCGGATCCTGTATGATCTCATCCCCTTCCCCCACCTCCTCCTTTTCCTTGAAAGGATACGTATCCTGTACACCTCACGTAAACTTGATCCTCCTCACCCGCTCATTTCCCCGATCCTCTCCCACCCCCGCCCGCTGCCGCGCCTGTATTCTCACGTCCCACCCGGTCTCCATCTCTCCACCCTCCATACCCTCTCCCAAGGCGGCTTCCGCCAGCTCCCTCTCCCTGATGATGTCCTCGTCCCCTCCATCTACCCCTCCTATCAACTTTGACCCTGCCCCGCCCCCCACTTCCCGTGTCCTTTCCTTTCGGCACCCTCCCTCCCTCCCTTCTCTTCTCTTCCCTTCTTTTTCCGTCTCCCCGTCCCCTCCCTTCCCCCTCTTCCCCCGGGCTTCCTCTCCCCCTTCCTCCCTCCCCTCTATCTCCCCTGCCCGTGGCATCTCTGCTCTCCCCTCTCGCTCTCCCACTCCCCTTCCTCCTCCTCCTCTCTTGGCAGGTCCCCGGACTCGCACACGTATAGTGAACATTCGCGCGCCGGAGATCGTCGCCTTTTGTGTCTCGTGTGTGTGACGTCGTATAGTGTTTTTGGTGTCCGCCGTCCCACTCCTACGTTCACTTGTGCCGTCGGACTCATCAGTGTTTTGTGCGCCGTGCCGACGTGTTTTCCGTGTTGTTATCGTCACATGTGAACGACTCCGTGTTTTTTATGTCTCTGTGACCTCTCTCCTTTGCCCGTCACTTTGTTCTTTGTCATTCACCATGTTTTATACTCTTGTAAAACGCTATGGCTGAAGAGCGGCGTAGTGTGCCGCTGCCAGCCTACCTGAGTTGTACAGGTTTTAAAATAACAATAAAGTAAAAAAAAAAAAAAAAAGTAAAAACGTCTAGTTGCCATTCATTCGAGGGTTGGATTCCCTCTCTTCTTCATCGAAGATTTTCACTGTCTGGGCTACTCTCAGGGTGCGCCTTCGAAGTGGAAGATTCCTGCCGTGTCGTCTGTTTGCCGCCGCCGCCGCCGCTTGGTCGCCGCCTTCCGGTCCACGCCGCCGCCGCCGCCGCCGCCGTCGCCGCCTACCGGGGCTCGCCGCCCCCGCCTGGTCGCCGCCTGCCGGTGCTCGCCGCCGCCGACGCCGCCGACGCCGCCGCCTGCTGATCGCCGCTGACGCCGCCGCCGCCGTCGCCGCCTGCAGGGGCTCGCCGCCGCCGCCGCCGGTGCCCGCCTCCGCCGCCGCCGCCGCCATCCGGTGCCGCCTGGTCGCCGCCATCGCCGCCGTCCTGACCCTGGTCTACGGCCGTCTTCGTCTTCATCCGTGTTCGTCTTTGTCTGTCCCCAGTTTCTGTCCTCTCCTCTTCGTTCTGTTCGTTCTTGTTTCTCTCTCCCGTCATGTCCGCCCCCACCACCACTGTCACTACTACCACCACCGCCATTGTCTATACCTCCCCTTCCGCCGCCTCCACCACTATAACTTGGTGTGCCCAGTCCCACCCCTCTCCTTCCATTCCACCTCTCCTCACTCTCCCTTCACCCTCTATCTTTGTCGCCCCCTCTCCCGCTTCTTCCTCCCGCTCCTCTCGTTCTGATCCCTTCCCCCCACTCCCCCAGCCTGTCACTGCAGCTCCGGCTCGGGTGGTGGCCCGTCGGGCCACTGCCCACGCCCAGCTCTCCCCGTCACCTTCGCCATCACCGCCGCCACTGCCACCGTCATCGTCATCGTCGCCTTCGCCTTCACCTTCACCGTCACCGTCACCATCTCCGGCGCCGACTCCGGCCCCGGGACCTGCCCCTCCCCGCCACATTCCCGTTGTTCCCATCCCCCACACCTCCTCCACCGCCGACAAGCGCCCCGGTGGCACTCCTGCTTCCTCTGCTTCCAAAAAGGCTGCGCCTCGTCCTCCTTCCCCCACCCATGATGCCATGGAAGTCTCCCCGCCTGTCCCTGCCCCCTCATCCTCCTCCTCTCCCCCTTCCTCCTACCGCTACCTCCTCTCCCGTCCTGATCCCTCTCTCCTTGAAGCCCGGAACCTCACCCTCTTCCTTCGCCAGCATTGTCCTGGTGCCCCCATCTCCCTCCTCACTCCTCGCCCAGATTCGGTCCTCATCTCCTCCTCCAGCCCAACCCTCCACACCTACCTCCTTTCCCGCATCCCAGTCACCCGCTTTGGCCCTCATGCCTCTCTCACCCCTGCTCCTTCACCACCTCCCTCCCGCCAACCCCAACCTCCGCGTCGCCCGCCGACTCTCACCGCCGTGATCACTCGGCTTAGTCCAGTGATCACGGAGGAGGAGGTGTTGGCGGAGCTCCAGGCGCATCCCCATTTGGAGGTGCGTGCGGTTCGCCGCATACATAACGCTGCCGGCCCCACCCGCCTTATGCGGGTTTTTTCTGAGCACGCCCCCTCCATTGACCGTCTCCTGAAGGAGGGTGCCCTCCTTTTTAACCAGCGGTACAAGGTCGACCCCTCCCGCTCCCCTCCTCAATCCCTGCGCTGCCAGAGGTGTCTACGCTATAACGCGCACCCCACAGCTGAGTGCCGCGAGGCCCCCA
The DNA here is from genome assembly GCF_021461395.2 of Schistocerca americana. Classification (NCBI taxonomy): domain Eukaryota; kingdom Metazoa; phylum Arthropoda; class Insecta; order Orthoptera; family Acrididae; genus Schistocerca; species Schistocerca americana. The sequence continues at coordinate 204,855,895 of NC_060129.1, read as the reverse complement.
CCTGCCCGCATTGTCGGCAAGCGCACTTCCTCAGGCAGTGCCCCAACCTCCAATCCCCTCCTTCCTGCAATACCTGCAATCTCCCCCATCCCACCTACTCCCAAAAGTGTAAGGCCCGACCCCCTCCAACCACTCCTGAACTCACCGTCCCTGTCCGTCCCCTGGACGCCCCCACCCCTCCTGGCAATTCCCTTCGTCCCCCACCCACCGCTGAGGACATCATCAGGTTCCTTACCATCGTCCTCCAGAATGTTCATCCCTTTCAGCGCCCACACACCCTCCAACAGATCTCCCTCGCCGCCCGTTCCATATTCCAACTCAAGATGTACGCCACCTACTCCAACAACCAGGCCCATTTCACCTTCTCCCGCCTCGACACCCTCGTCTAAATCCCTATCATGGCGCGACAGCAACGTATCCTTTTCAACAACATCCGCTCCCTCCCCGCCAACAGGACCCTCTTCCTGCACACCCTTGCCACCCACCGCGTGGATGCCTTCCTCCTTAATGAAACCTTCCTCCAACCCCACCACACCATTCACACTTCGCCCTACCTCCTCCACCGCTCCGATAATCCCCTCCCGATTGCGCGTGGCGGAGTTGCCATTGGTCACCACCGCCAGATCCCCGTTCGGCTCCAACCTCTCCTCCCCGATCCCACCGAACACCTGATCCTTAGTCTCTTCTTCCCCGGCCTTACCGTTACCTGCGCCACCATCTATGTCCGCCCCAACGCTCCTATTCCCTTCGACTTCCTCTCCCACGTCGATCGTACCTTTTCCTCCTACGTGATCGCCGCCGACCTCAACATCCATAGTCGTTCCGCTGCCCAGTTACGGCGATGGCATCGGTTCCTCTCCACCCTTCAAGGTGACCTCGTCCCCATCCCCCGGCATACCCATCCTGAATCCAACTCCACTCCTGATGTTATCCTCTCCTCCCCCAACCTCCTTGGCCGCATAACGGTGGATGTCCTGGAGCCTATTGGTAGCGACCATCTCCCTGTCCTTCTCACCGTTTCAGACGGTCGTCGCCCTCGCCCCGACCCTCGTACTGACCCTCCCCCTAAGTATGTCCACGACTATTCCCGAGCCGACTGGAATGCCTACCGGGATACCCTTTCCACCCAGGTCGATAGCCACCCTCTCACCTACCACCACCCTGACGATGTCACCCATGCCGCCTCCTTTCTCCAGCGGACCTTGTCTGAGGCCGTGGAGGCCCACGTTCCTACTGTCGCCATCCACCCCCACCGTCCTACCTTACCCCCACAGGCCGTTCTCCTCCTCTGTGAATCCCGTCGTCTCTACCGTGCCTTCCGCCGCACACATGACCCGGACACACTACGACGCCACCGGCAACTCCAGCGACACGTTCGTAATTTGCTCGCGGCTAAGAAACGCCGGGACTGGCGACAGACATGCACCCGTTTAAATGCAACCCTACCAATCAACTCGTCCAAGTTCTGGTCGGCCTTCCGTCGCCTTACCGGAACTAAACCCTCCCCCTATTATCCTCTTCTCCATGATGACCACCCTTTCCCTGACTCCCTTAGTAAGGCCAATCACTTTGCCTCCTACCTCTCCGATGTACTTTCCGTCCCCGATGATCCCCAGTTCGATTACTCCCTCTTCCCAGATATCCGCGATCGAACTGACACCTCTTCCCCTCCCCTCGCTCCTGGCTTCCAGTACTTGGACAACATTACACACACGGAACTCAATGCCCCTATCACTACACAGGATCTCATTGCTACCCTCCGCACAAAACGCAACACCGCTCCTGGTCACGATCGTGCCACCTACCGTCACCTTCGTGAAGCTCCTGTCTCTTTCCTCTCCACCCTGGCCAGGCTCTACAATGTAGTCCTGTCCACCGGTTACTACCCCGACCTGTGGAAAACCTCCCGTATCCTCATGTTCCTTAAACCTGGCAAACCGCCGTCCGCCGTCTCCTCCTACCATCCCATCAGCCTTACCTCAGTCTTCAGCAAGGTCCTAGAATCTATCCTCACCCGCCGCATCAACCAGCATCTCCGCCAGCACCGCCTCCTTCCCGTCACCCAGTGTGGCTTTCGGCCATCCTTCTCTTCCGACGATCTTCTCCTTCACCTCACTCATCTCCTTTCCGAACAGCTTAATTCCCGTCGCTCCGCCATCTTCCTCTCACTTGACCTCGAACGCGCTTATGACCGCATCTTTCATTCCGGTCTCCTCATCAAGCTCCAAACCTTTGCCCTTCCCATTAACTACGTCCGTCTGATCGGTTCCTTTCTCTCCCACCGTCCTTCCTATGTCACCATCCATAACACCGATTCCTACACCTTTTTCCCCTTCGCCGGTGTGCCCCAAGGCTCCGTCCTCTCCCCCCTTCTGTACCTTTTGTACACGGCGGACATGCCGCCGCCGTCGCCCCCGGTCCACCTCCTCCAGTTTGTCGATGACACCGCCTTCCTCGCCCTTGCCCCCACCCTGCAACGCTCCCAACGCCTTCTCCAATCCCATCTTGACCGGTTCACCGCTTGGTGCAACCAGTGGTTGCTCAAGGTCAATCCCTCCAAAACCTAGGCGATCATTGTAGGCAACACCACCCCTTCCTTCCGCCTCCTTGATTTCTATCTCACCATCTATGGCCGTCCTATCGCCCTCACTCCCACCCTTAAGTACCTTGGCGTTACCCTCGACCGTCGCCTCTCCTGGACTCCACACCTCCAGACAATCCAAGCCAAGGCACGTTCTCCATCTCTCCACCCTCCATACCCTCTCCCAAGGTGGCTTCCGCCAGCTCCCTCTCCCTGATGATGTCCTCGTCCCCTCCATCTACCCCTCCTATCAACTTTGACCCTGCCCCGCCCCCCACTTCCCGTGTCCTTTCCTTTCGGCACCCTCCCTCCCTTCTCTTCTCTTCCCTTCTTTTTCCATCTCCTTGTCCCCTCCCTTCCCCCTCTTCCCCCGGGCTTCCTCTCCCCCTTCCTCCCTCCCCCCTATCTCCCCTGCCTGTGGCATCTCTGCTCTCCCCTCTCGCTCTCCCACTCCCCTTCCTCCTCCTCCTCTCTTGGCAGGTCCCCGGACTCGCACACGTATAGTGAACATTCGCGCGCCGGAGATCGTCGCCTTTTGTGTCTCGTGTGTGTGACGTCGTATAGTGTTTTTGGTGTCCGCCGTCCCACTCCTACGTTCACTTGTGCCGTCGGACTCATCAGTGTTTTGTGCGCCGTGCCAACGTGTTTTCAGTGTTGTTATCGTCACATGTGAACGACTCCGTGTTTTTTATGTCTCTGTGACCTCTCTCTTTTGCCCGTCACTTTGTTCATTGTCATTCACCATGTTTTATACTCTTGTAAAACGCTATGGCTGAAGAGCGGCGTAGTGTGCCGCTGCCAGCCTACCTGAGTTGTACAGGTTTTAAAATAACAATAAAGTAAAAAAAAAAAAACGTCTAGTTGCCCCTTCCCTTCCCTCCTCTTTCCTATCCCCCCTCCCTCCTCCCCTCTCCACCGGGCTTCCCCTCCCCCTTCCTCCCCCCCTCTCTCCTTTGCCCATGGCATCTCTGCTCCCCCCTCTCCCATTCCCCTTCCCATTCCTCCTCCTCCTCCTCCTCCTCCACCTCCTCTCTTGGCAGGTCCCCGGACTCGTACACGCTCAGTGCACATTCGCGCGCCGGAGATCATCGCCGTCAGTGTTTCGTGTGTGTGCCTTCGTTTGTGTGTAGTGTTGTTCGCCGTCACGCCCCCACCGTTCACGTGCCGTCGCCATCATCCATGTTCTGTGCATCGTGTCGCTCAGTGTTAGTGATGTTTCTCGTCCAGCGTGAACGGCTACATGTTTTTTCGATTTTTAGTGTCTACATTTTTTTTTGCCCACCGTTATTACTGTCTACTCTGTGCCACCTTTCTGTACTACTTGTTGTAACACTCAAGGCTGAAGAGCGGCGTATTGTGCTGCTGCCAGCCCGCCTTTGTATAAGGTGTTAAAATCACAATAAAGAAAAAAAAAACGTCTAGTTGCTATAGCGGCACTCACGGTCTTAGCGTATAATTTTTGGAGGGCTCGGATACATTAATTCGTGCCTAAGAATTGGTCAATACGAATAGTTTCGCCATCTGAGTCATTGCGGGTGAAGTACACAGCGTGGAGAGATGTACTCATAGTTTTCCGTATTTTCAACTACAGCCAGGAACTTTCTAGGTCGATCTATCGACCACGGCTTGGCTACACATACATGTCCTTCTTGCAACGCATCTCCATCACTCAAAAATTATTCCCGCGTTTCGTCTCATCCAGTGCAACTATCGAATTATGACTCAAAATTCCGCGGAAATGCCAAGAATATCAGCTTTCGTACCAACTGGGTCCGTACTAGTCCTCCCTCGCTCCTGTTCTGAAATGACAATTTTTTCTTTCGCCTACGGCGCCAGTCTGTTCGTTGAGCTCAGCTTTGGAAATCCAGCCAGGCAGAAGACTGTGATTCTAACTCGGCCAGCTGCACGTAGTGTAGAGGAGTGACGCGAGAGAGCAGCAGCCGCCTGCTATGGAGAAAAGCCGGACCCGAGTAGTAGGGATTGTCGCCGACAGATGGCAGGCGAGAGCTGCAGAGAATAAATCTCTGTGTAGGTAGAGTAAATCCAAATTTCGGCCCACTGCGAGCTGATAATGCATTGACTTCCGCTGTACATTTACCGTGTCTAATAAAGAAGTACACTCAACCGTCTAATGCACTGCTAAAACTGATCAGTGGCTTCATACGGAACATGCAACATATTTTGCAACCAAGAATTCTTTTTTTCTTAATTGTTATTTTAAACACCTTGTACAAAGGTGGGTTGTCAGCAGCATAGTACGCTGCTCTTCAGGCGTGAGTGATACTATATATGACATAAAGGAGGTACAGATAATACAATAAAAATGGCGGACAAAAACTGTAGACACGGAAAACAATATACTCGAAGCCATTCACACTAGACAAGAAAAAACACTAAAACCTGTTGACACGGCGCACGAAACACAGACGACTGCGACGGCACAGGTGAACGGTGGTGGCGTGACGGCGAAAGAACACTAAACGCAAACACAAAGGCACACAAACGAGATGATCTACGGCGCGCGAATGTCCACTGAGCGTGTACGAGTCCGGGGACCTGCCAAGAGAGGAGATGGGGGTGGGAGAGGGGGAGGGGAGAGCAGAGATGCGAAGGGCAGCGGAGATGGGGGGGAGGAAGTAAGGGAGGAAGGGGGAGGGGAAGCCCGAGCGAAGAGGGGTGGAGGATCTGTATCCGTTAGAGGAAAAGGAGGAGGTAGGGGAATGGAATTAGGTCGTACAGGATCCGTGTGGGGGAGGGGAGACGGATGCGATAGGCAAGGCGGAGAGCATGGTGTTCAAGGATCTGAAGGGATTTGTAACAGGTAGGGGGGTGGAGATCCAGGCCGGGTGGGCGTAACAGAGGATAGGGCGATTTATAGGTGTGGAGGATGGTGGAGGGGTCCAGACCCCACGTATGGCCGGAAAGGAGCTTGAGGAGATGGAGTCGGGAGCGTGCCTTGGCATGGATTGCCCAGAGATGGGGGGTCCAGGAGAGGCGATGGTCGAGGGTGACGCCAAGGTACTTAAGGGTGGGGGTGAGGGCCATACGACCGCCATAGATGGTTAGATATAAACCGAGCAGGCGGAAGGAAGGGGTGGTTTTGCCTACAATGATCGCCTGGGATTTGGAGGGATTGGCCTTACGCAACCACTGGGTTGTTGAAACACTGCAATGTGGGGTCGAGGGCAAGGAAGGCGGTTTCATCGGCAAACTGGAGAAGGTGTAGGGGGGGTGTTGGCGGCGGCATGTCCGCCATATACAAAAGGTACAGAAGGGGGGAGAGGACGGAGCCTTGGGGCACACCAGCAGAGGGAGAAAAGGTGTAGGAATATGTGTTATGGATGGTGACATAGGAAGGACAGTTGGAGAGAAAGGAGTTGATCAGACGGACATAGTTAATGGGAAGGGCGAAGGGTTGGAGCTTGAAGAGGAGACTGGAATGCCATACGCGGTCAAAGGCACGTTCGAGGTCCAGGGAGAGGAAGATTGTGGAGCGACGGGAATTAAGCTGTTCGGAAAGGAGACGAGTGAGGTGAAGGAGAAGGTCATCGGAAGAAAAGGACGGCCGAAAGCCACACTGGGTAATGGGAAGCAGGCGGTACTGGCGGAGATGCTGGTGGATGTGTCGGGTGAGGATAGATTCCAGGACCTTGCTCAAGACCGAGGTAAGGCTGATGGGACGGTAGGAGGAGATGGCGGACGGCGGTTTTCCAGGTTTAAGGAACATCAGTATACAGGAGGTTTTCCACAGGTCGGGGTAGTAACCGGTGGACAGGAGTAAGGAGTACATTGTAGAGCCTGGCCACGGTGGAGAGGAAAGAGACAGGAGCTTCACGAAGGTGGAGGAAGGTGACACGACCGTGACCAGGAGTGGTGTTGCATTTTGTGCGGAGTGTAGCAATGAGATCCTGTGTAGTGATAGGGGCATTGAGTTCCGTGTGTGCAATGTTGTCCAAGTACTGGAAACCAGGTGCAAGGGGAGGGACACAGGTGTCACTTCGATCGCGGACACCTGGTAAGAGGTTGTAATCGAACTGGGAATCATCGGGAATGGAAAAAACTTCGGGGAGGTAGGAGGCAAAGTGATTGGCCTAACTAAGGGAGTCAGGGAAGGTGTGATCATCATGGAGAAGAGGATAGTAGGGGGAGGGTTTATTTCCGGTAAGGCGACGGAAGGCTGACCAGAACTCGGACGAGTTTATAGGAAGGGTAGCATTTAAACAGGTGGATGTCTGTCGCCAGTCCCGGCATTTCTTAGCCGCGAGCAAGTTCGGATGTGTCGCTGGAGTTGCCGGTGGCTGCGTAGTGTGTCCGGGTCACGTGTGTGGCCGAAGGCATGGTAGAGATGGCGGGATTCACGGAGGAGGAGGACGGCCTGTGGGGGTAAGGTAGGACGGTGGGGGTGGATGGGGACAGTAGGGACGTGGGCCTCCATGGCCTCAGACAAGGTCTGCTGGAGAAAGGAGGCAGCATCGGTAACGTCGTCAGGGTGGTGGTAGGTGAAAGGGTGGTTTTCGACCTGGGTGGAGAGGGTATCCCGGCAGACATTACAGTCGGCACGGGAATAATCATTGACGAACTTCGGGGGAGGGTCATTACGAGGGTCGGGGTGGGGGCGACGAGCGTCTGAAAAGGTGAGGAGGACAGGGAGATGGTCACTACCAATGGGGTCCAGGACATCCACCGCTATGCGGCCAAGGAGGTTAGGGGAGGATTGGAGTTGGATTTGGGGCGGGTGTTTTGGGGAATGGAGATGACGTCGCCTTGGAGGGAGGAGAGGAACTGATGCCACCGCCGTAACTGGGCGGTGGAACGACTATGGATGTTGAGGTCAGCGGCGATCACGTAGGAGGAGAAGGTACGGTCAATGTGGGAGAGGAAGTCGAAAGAAATAGGGGCGTTAGGTCGGACATAGATGGTGGCACAGGTGACGGTAAGGTCGGGGAAGAAGAGACTAAGGATCAGGAGTTCGGTGGGGTCGGGAAGGAGAGGTTGGAGCCCAACGGGGATCTGACGGTGGTGACCAATGGCAACTCCGCCACGCGCAATCGGGAGGGGATTATCGGAGCATTGTAGGAGGTAGGGCGAAGTGTGGATGGTGTGGTGGGGTTGGAGGAAGGATTCATTTAGGGGGAAGGCATCCACGTGGTGGGTGGCAAGGGTGTGCAGGAAGAGGTTCTTGTTGGGAGGAAGGGAGCGGATGTTGTCGAACAGGAGACGGTGCTGTCACGCTATGACAAGGATTTAAACGAGGGTGTCGTGACGGGAAAAGGTGAAATGGGCCTGGTTGTGGGAGTAGGTGGCATACATTTTTAGGTGGAAGACGGAACAGGCTGCAAGGGATATCTGTTGGAGGGTGTGGGGGTGCTGGAAAGGGTGAACATTTTGGAGGACGATGGTAAGGAATCTGATGATGTCCTCAGAGGTAGGGGGGGGGGGAGTGAAGGGAATTGCCAGGAGGGGTGAGGGCGTCCAGAGGGCATACAGGGACTGTGAGTTCAGGAGTGGCAGGAGGGGGTCGGGCCTTACATATTTGGGAGTACGTAGGATGAGGGAGGTTAGGGGTGTTACGGGAGGGAGGGGACTGAAGGTTAGGGCACTGCCGTAGGAAGTGTGCTTGCTTACAGTGCAGGCAGGTGGGGGCATGGCGGCACTCAGATGTCGGTTGTGCATTATACCACAAGCACCTCTGGCAGCAGAGGGATCGAGGAGTGGAACAGGAGGGGCCAACTTTGTAATGTTGGTTAAAGAGGAGGGCACCCTCCTTCAGGAGATGGTCTATGGAGGGGGCGTGATTGGAAAAAACCTGCATAAGGCAGGTGGGGCCAGCGGATTTGTGAATGCGCCGAAGTGCACCCACATCCACATGGGGATGCGCCTCGAGCTCCGCGAACATCTCCTCCTCTGTGATCGTCGGATGGAGCCGAGTGATCACGGCGGTGAGGGTCGGCGGGAGGGAGGTGGGGAAGGGGCAGGGGTGAGGGAGGCATTAGGGCCAAAGCGGGTGACGGGGATGCGGGAAAGGATATCGGAGTGAAGGGTAGAGCTGGAGGAGGAGATAAGGACCGAGTCACGGTGAGGAGTGAGGAGGGAGATGGGGGCACCAAGAAAATGTTGGCGAATGAATAGGGTGAGGTTCCGGGCCTCAAGAAGGGAGGGATCAGGACGGGAGAGGAGATAGTGGTAGGAGGAGGGGGTAGAGGAGGAGGAGGAGGAGGAGGGGGCAGGGACAGGTGGGCAGACACGCATGGCATCAAGGGCTCGGGACGGGGACGGGGCGGAGCCTTTTTAGGTGCAGAGGAGACAGGGGTGGCACTGGGGCGTTTGACGGCGGCAGAGGCGGTGTGGGGCCTGGAGCAACTGGAAGGTGGCGTGGAGTGGCAGGTCCCGGTGCTGGAGTCGGCACCGGATATAGTAAGGGGGAAGGCGATGGTGATGATGATGACGTAGATGACGATGATGGCGAAGGGGAGAGTGGAGCACGGGCCGTAGCCCACCGGGCGACCACCCTTGCGGGGTCCGCAGAAACGGAAGGAGCAGAGGGAGGGAGTGGAGGGGTGGGATCAGAGGGGTCACGGGAGGGAGGAGCCGGGGATGGGGGGACAAAAAGTGAGGGAGATGGGAGAGTGAGGAGTGGGGGGATGGACTGAGGGGGGAGTGATGCGGCACACCACGTGATAGTGGCGGCGGCGGCGGAGGGGGTTGTGTAGATGATGGCAGTGGTGGTGGCTGACTGGAACAAACCGTCGAACATTAATTCACGAATACAGACGGCACTCAGAACTGTTGAGCCTCGGGTGGAATGGTGGCATATTAAAGTAAATGTCGACAAGTGGGAAGCAGTTGTGTTTACGAGCGGACCAAAAGTACTGTGCTAACATCAACACAGTAGACAGATAACACTACATACACACCCAATGCGTTTCCGAGAGAAAGTCAGATATCACGGTGTCTGGCTGGACCGGAAAATGACACGGGGGGACCACATCGAATATGTTGCCAGCAGAGCACACGCGAGGCTCAAAAAACTCTACCCAATGCTCGACAGGGGAAAGCACACTGAATAGGAGGGTGTCGAGGTCCGTATATGTGACACATTAGACCTCTGTTGACGTACACAGCTCCCATCTGGGGATATGCAGCTCCTACACGACTGCGCCACCTGCAGATCATACAGAAGAAAGTGCTGCAAATCATTAAGTATTCAAAAAACATGCCTCATGACTATACAGGAAATCGAGACACTCGAACAATCCTTTCATTCTTACTCTGGGAAACTACGATCACAACCATAGGTGGGAGCATAAGCGGCCAAACACACTACCAGCTAGGGCATGACCACCTACGGAAAGCTAACATACACCCACAAGCGACAAACGTCGGCAAGCCCCTGCGTCTCAGCGACGTTGACTGGAAATTACCAGCTGCCTTCAGAGCCGTCTGACAGTCCATGGCAAGCAAACCGACGAGCTCGCCCACTGACGCACAAACCAATCGCCAACATCACCCTACACTGTGCATCCGATATATGCCCTATCGGATCCAAAACGATGACAAACCTAACTGTTGTAGGTTGCCGACGCTGATCGATATATCAACACCGGCCCACACGAGGCCGAAGGTATCGGCATGCACGATGCCCCCTTGTAACAGTACGGGTCAAGATAGATGTAATGGAACTTGAATAGCGTATTTGCCCCAATCGGTTGCGGTAGAGAGATCGATCTTTCATTCCTGTCTCTATATTTACATAATATACTGCATGAATAGAGGATGGGCGAGTGTAAAGCTATCGTTAAAAACGCGATTTGTTACGATTTGGTCGGTCATAATAATAATAACATGCTTTTGAATACAATTAAAATATAACGGCGATACCTGTTTGGTGTTATTGGAAATAATATGTAGTAAATTAATGAGTAAGGTAGCCGATCCTATAAGAAGAGGTAAAATTGGGCATATTGAGCTGTTTTGCTCTATATCGACGAAGCCGATGATACGGCGTCATTTTTTTGGTTTACTCTTAGAAATAAACAAGTAAAGAAGTGCTAATTCTGCGTAGTGAAAAAATGTAGGGACGAGTTTAAAATAACTACGGTATACAATCAGAGTAACAAAAGGGCATTAAGTTACACGAAATCGCGGATAGTGAAGTGTGATCATTAAATTGAGTACACCTACAGGGTGGTCAATTCCGGGATAAATCTATTCGCATCCCAGGAGGGACGCCGGTATTGAGACCTTTTTTTTTTAAAAAAAATATATTGCGGAGAGCGGGCTCCAATTTATGAAAAGGACAAAAACGTCAACTTTTACGCGAACTCTTAATAATTGCAGATCGGAAAGAGAAGTGTGTAATTGTCTTACCCCCAACAAACATTCGTGGAGGCGGTGGCTTAACTAGAAGAGTCAATTACAAAATACTGTATCATTATCATGGACTGTTGTGTCGAGCAACCAAAACTGTTCCTCAAAGGGTTTCGATGGAACTCGGGAGTTAGGGTTCAGGCACTCGCATATAGTCCGCATCAGAGTGTGAACGAGTGGTGAATGCGAAATAAAACTGTGAACAAAGTTACGTCAAATAAAACAGAAGACACAAGACATTTTGGTCGTATATGTTATTATTCCATAAACTGTAACATTTCTCATCGTTGTTCGAAGCCTTTATGGATGATCTTTATGACAATCTCGTTACAAGTTAAGTTTTGGAGACCTGGTCAAGAGCGGATAGTTGGTAGATCCTAATTACTGCAGCTATTCTGGAATCAGGTGCTACCGTGACCGTTGTGTGTTGTCAGTGACTTAAGGTTACCATATCTCGTGCTCTAAGATCGGCGCGCCTTTCCACTTGGTGTAACGGTGCCTCACAGTAACAATGACAACGCCGACGACGAAGGAAGATACGGTAGACTACTCTACAATACATTACTTTTTCAAGAATTTTGGACAAGGCAGTCAAGACGAAAATACCCAATATCTCCTACTTTAAACGAACATGTCACGAACTGCAGTCAGCTGTAACCTGTGCAGATGTGATGACGGCCATACTTTTGCTGGCAGGGACTCGACCTGCCATCTGACTGCGGCAGTTGGTACTGCGGCCGGCAACTCCTGCCCTCTCCGGTACACTACGTGCAACCAGCCAAGTGTCTTTTCCGCCATTACACCTCGTGCCGTCTTCTCCAGACCTGGTCCCGCAACGTACCAAATTCGGAAGATTAACTTATCATAAGACCAATTAAAGGATATTGATTGTTAGAACTGTTTCCCAAATCAATTACACATCAAAATGTGCTTCAGATTCAAATAGAGCAACTCTACAGTTATGCACAAGCAACAAACAAATAAAACTCATTGAACCTAAGGATGAGTTCTTTGATTTGTGGGATTTGAAGATAATGACTATCGACTGGATGGGCGGGACCGCCTCCGACTCCTCAAACTCCTCTCTGGCCGGACATGGGGGTTGCCCGCCTCTACCATCCTCCACACCTACAAATCCTTAATCCGTCCCATCGTCTGTTATGCCAGTCCTGCCTGGATATCGCCCCCCCCCCTCCAAATTCTATAAGTCCCTCCAGATCCTTGAGTGTCACGCACTGCGCCTCGCCTTCTGTATACGCCTCCCGTCCCCCACGAGGATACTCTATGACCTCATTCCTTTCCCACATCTGCTCCTGTTCCTCGAACATATCCGCATCCTCTAAACCTCCCGCCACCTTGATCCCCCTCACCCCTGGTTGCTCCTCTCCTCTCCCATCCCCGCCCCCTGCCACGTCTTCACTGTTGTGTCCCCCCAACCCTCCATCTCTACACCCTTCATCTCCTTTCCCAATGTGGCTCCCATCAACTACCACTCCTGGATGATGTCCTCTCTCCCTCCATTTATCCCTCCTATCAACTCTGATCCTCACTCCCCCTCCTTTCCTCTGTCCTTTTCCCGGGCTCCCTCTCCCCCCCTTACATCCTCTTTCGTCCCCACCTCCCTTCTCTCTGCCCCCTTCTTCTCTCCCCCGAGTCCTTTTGCATTTCCCTCCTCTGCCTCCTCTCATTCCCTCTCGCGTCTGTCCTGCCCCTCCCCTCCTTTATTAGTCCTCTCCCTCCTTGGTTCCCCCCCTTTTCGTTTTTTTTCCCTTCCTCCCTCCTTGTTCTTCCCCCTCCTCCAGGTCCCCCCACCCCGCATATGCCTTTGGCTCGGGAGTGTCATCTTTGTGCCGCCCTTTTCGTGCAGTGTTTTACAGTGAGTGTTCCGTGTTGTGTGTTTTTTGGGAAGTGTTGCGAACGGCCATCATACTGTCGCTGGGTGTACCTAAAACCGTACGCCGCCAATAACTCGTTTTCGGCCAATCACGAACCGTAGACGGCGAGAAGAGACGGGGCTGAAAGGATCGCCACATTATCTGAGGCAGCGTCTTGGGCTGCCATCTGTTGGCAACACCGAACAACACTACAGTATTGAAGCGCTACATATTTTACATCGATTCGACAAGTTTAACACGAAAACATTGGAATTAACATACATTTTTGCAGGTATATCACTTGCTTGTTTGTAGTTTGCTAACAAAATAGCAATAAGCGCCCACGTATTTTTATTATCTGTGAACAACATACTTCATACCCACAAAGTTACTTGGTAAGGCGTGCTTTAGATAAGGTAACTTGCGCGTATGTGTCAAACGGAAGTCCTTGTCGCCAGTTTTGTGGCGGTAAATTTTTGGACGGCTCTGATGATCATATCGGAGCCAGTTGGATTAACGCAATTGTTAGAGTCATGGAGGTCCCCGTGCATCAAAAGCAACGCACGGGGTGACATTAGTTACAGCAGTGGAAGTGCCGTACACATGACTTTTCGGTTCTTCTCTCCATTATTGATATGTCTATTTTCTCGTTCGCCTAGGGCTTCAGACTGTTCATTGCGCTCAGCATTTTTTTTTTTTTTTTTAGGTTAGCGTGAACGCCATCGCGACTTTCAAAAATTGTGAGCCAGAAGGTCGCGCTTTTTTTGCAATTTATTTATTTATTAACACTGCAAATAACATCTTTACAACAATACATGAACATAAATGTAATTGTGAGTGCAGGCCATATTATACAGAATCGAAATCCCTTAAAGAAAACAGAAATAAAGACAATTGTAAACTGTGACAAATTATTCACAGAGTACTTTTGGTAACAGTCCCAAAGATACGTGTATGAGTTGTGAAATTTAAACGAATTGAAATAAGTGTATCGTATAGTAAAGTAAAGAAAAAATGTACAACTCTAATGAAAAATGGGAAACAAAATGGATACTTTGGAAATCCAAGCAAGCAGAAGACGGCAGGAGGTGTAATGGCGGAGATTCGAACCCGTCCAGCTGCACGTAGTGTACAGGATTGACGCGAGAGAGCAGCACAGTAGCCGGAGGATGCTAAGTTCACCCAACCTGGATATGATGTGACGTCATTATGACGTAATACGCTTTAGTCGATTAACACACATATCGACGAACGTTCGAGATTCTAAACTGTCGTCAGCTAGTTGTTTGTTTTGACACGTGCGATTCTGAAAACAGCTCAGTGTGGCAGCGTATATGTATTTCGTATTTCTCCAAAATAAAAGTAAAAGAGCTGGATATTAATAGAAATATTCCCGACCGTGGCCTTGAAAACACCACGGACAACACCTTTCGTAAAAAAGTGAAGTCTTCTTATGTCCCGACCAGAATAGATTGTGTGATTGTTGTACTGAATGCTTACGCCGAAAATAATATTTATTTATCATCAACATTTTAGTATGGTTTCATACAATTGGTCTTGTCAGTACATATTAGATTGTAGCAGCATACTCTTGCTGACTTTTTTTTCTTAATTTATATAGCTGAAAGAGAACTCGTGCAAGTTCGTTAGCTAAGTAATTTATATGTCCATCCCAAGATAGTCTTTTATCAACCATAACTCCAAGTAATTTTACACTCGGACCGCAGAGACGGGTACCTTAGTGTCCAGTAATGACTGGTGTGTAGAATGATTGAATTTCGAACTTAAAAAGAAAAATATGAGGCATTGTTGAAGGAAAATCGTCGACCGAAGATGAAATAGGAGGGGAAGTGGATTTCTCATTGTAATCTTAACCAAAGGTCAGTGTCTAGTACTGATTGACGTATGAAATGATTGAATGCACTGTCAAAGCATTCCATGGTGGTATGATAAACCAGACGTACTGTATATTATGTCATATATACAACCACAATAGTTTTAGCATGTACCTGGCCATGTCAATGTGGTTTATGTCAGCAGTATAATTTGCTAAGACAAGATTATGCAAAATACGAATTGCATCACAACATGAGCGGATACCTTAAACTATGCAGAAGTCTCGTTACTTTTGCTGGATGCAGCTTGCAGAAGATGGCACCAGTAAAGGTCTCTTACTCGGAGAACCAATGTGTTTGGTCATCATATACTCAGTTCAGCTTTGGAGTCTACTGTTCACAAGCGAATGGCGCAGAGCACAGCGCTACCCTGTCACAACCTCTCGAAAGTTCACAAAAGTCGAATAGTCGATATACGGTTTCTATCGTTTTCGATGTAGCGTGTATACGTCATAATGACGTCACATCGTATCCCAGTCCGGTGAACTTAGCATCCTCCAGCAGAAGACGGCAGGAGGTGTAATGGCGGAGATTCGAACCCGTCCAGCTGCACGTAGTGTACAGGATTGACGCGAGAGAGCAGCACAGTAGCCGGACCCGCGTAGCACAGACTGCCACCGACAGATGGTAGGCGCGAGCCTCAGAGCTTGAATCTCCGTATTGGGAAAGTATGGCCGCCTGCTAATACATTGACTGCTGCAGAGTGTTTAGCCGTGGCCCGTGTTTATTAAAGAAGTACACTTAGCTCTCTAATGCAGTGCTAAAACTGATCAGTGGCTTCAAACGGAACATGTCGGATATTTTGCAACAAAAAATCTCAACAAATTAAAGCTAAATGAGTCGAAAAGCATTTGTTGTGGTGAGCATAACAGCTTTTTTTGCCTGCTATTCTTTATTAATAGCGAATGCAGATTTCGCAGTTCGTGATCCGGTATCGAGTTTTAACACCTGTTTTCGTAATTAGCGTTAAATTGGTCCTATCCAACAGTCGGGACAAAAGGGAACCAATATTAGGTCGCAAGTGCAGGGTAAAATCAATCGCTTATTTAAAGCTCTATATCAACTTACTTCTTGTTCCTGCTACTCCGTAGTACGAAAATTCGCCCAATGTCTCTTTTGTTATACGAAATAAGGCATTGCATATTACGCATGCCTGCCTCACAAAATATTTTCTGCATATTCTTCATGGCATTAGGAGAATGATTACGAAAGTATCAGAGAATACAATATGTTTAAAATGTGTTCAAATAAAACTAGTCCTATGATTAAAAGTTGGCTGTAGGAAACAGTAACAACTCTACTCTTATTAGTATACTACAGATCTTCGGCAACGTTGCACCACAAATAATACTCTCCCAGTAACGTTAATGTTCACTGAATGTAAGGTTGTACTTGCATCTTGCATAATTTTTTTTTTTTTACTTTATATTGTGTTGAAGAAAGTACAATTTATTGCTTTGAGCATCCTAAATGTACGTTTAAACAACAATCTACAGTCAGTCAGGTTAAATTTTTACCAGTCATTACGACTTTGTACGGTCCCACTCACTATTTTTGTTTTATCTGCTAGCAGAGGCAATTTTGTCTCTAAGACTTCTATTTTGTTTTTAAATTATTATTAAACCATCCTATTACCTCTTCTGACTTTTCTTTGCTGTTCAAATGGATTGGAAAGCAAGTAACAGAAATGTAAAAGAAGACAAAAGGCCAGAAATGACTAAAATTAACTGAATGGTTAAGTCGAGTTCCTGCAATCTTTCCCATTGGGACCAAGATAAACCCAAAACCAAGAAAATGTATAAAAACTCTAGCTGCAGTGTTCAGACATTGAAATTGAAATACTGAGCCTGGAGATGCTCCTGACAGTAGCATGAAATTAGCTGAATTAGGTGTAAACAGCAGTCTCACAGGGAACTTATAAACATCATTTCTGTCACTACCAATAAGGAAACATGGTTCTAGGCTTGCTGATAGAATTCTTCACTAAATTTACATTTATCTTTGAGTATGGCTTTCACATAAATATGTCATTACACTGTATGAAGGTAAATCATACGCAGGAAATGTCACTGTAGCAGATACGTAATGCAAGTATATCTTGTTTAAAATAAGTTGCAATTGCAGGATCAAGAAAGGGGAAAAGAAATAGGTTTTGGCTTCAAAGCTAAGGTGGAGTCTTGTACTGTAAAGACAGTGTATTAACAGAAAAGCTGAATCTCGCCCAATACCTGTTAACAGAAAGGGGCGTGGTCCATAATAGCAGTGAACATCTACGCTAAATATCTGAAAATGTTTGACGGAATGTATTTAATATATGGTATTACTTAGTGTTGTTCTACTTTGAAGACAATGTGTGCACTATTATTTGTAACACGTGTTATCAAAAATATCCTTAACGAATGTGTTATTTTTACATTTACAACCCCTGAGCCTAAAAACTGTTAATAACAGGTCTATATAAATATCTTTAAATTTCAAAGTAAACCTGTGTTACTGAAATAGAACAATTTATTTAGGCTTCTTATTAACCACCGATTTACTTTTGGAATGGCTTAAAATTACCCAGAGTATTTTATGTAGGTAAAATAATGTGTTGTCCAAGACTGACATAAACTTAGCCGGAATAGCAGAGCAACTTTTATAAATATTAAAATATAACAGCAAACAGTCAATTTGTCTATATTTTTACTATAAAAAATGATCAGTAACTGTAACTACAACATGTGTTGCAACAAGTAACATCTTTTGTGGGCAGTATTTTCAAAAAATGGTCTAAAGTGGGCAAAGTTCCCCCAGTTGACTGCATTTCCATTCACATATTCCCGATCTTCAACACAAAATGCTAAATTTTGATAATAAATAAAAATAGCAGTTACAATACAAAATATGCACGACATTTACTTGTAATGACATTTACTTTTTACCGTGATTGGAAACAAGTATTCTTCAAAAAGTATTCTTCAGCAGATTTTGCATATGTGCTATTTCATTCTGAGCTAGAAAAGAGTATAGAGTACAAGCTAATGTTCTTACTGAGTGAATGTATACTTTCTTCCTCTCTACAATATTATATAAAATATAGGTACATTGTATGTATAAAAACCTATTAAAATCCAGAGAAAAAAATAAACGACATAAATGAAGCACAAGGAAGAAACAAAGTTGGTGGCAAAGCACAGAAGTCAAATATGTACACAGGTCGGAAGGGTGAAGTTTTTATTTATATATGCATCAATCTGAAACCTGGAGAGCGACATAGTTTACTTGCAAATAATATACGAATTAATAAAAAGACTCCATACCTAGAAAGAAACATAGAACAAAAATTTATAAAAACGACTGTGATTTAAACAAAAATGTGACCACTTGAAGAGAAAATGGCAACCAAATGAAGTTTGGATGTCAATTTTTCAAATCATTTACTAAAGAGTGATTTTGGAAATCACAGTTTCTGCAGTAACTTTCTCATGGCCTGCTTCTACTGCCTTGTGTCACTACACCCTGATATCTTTTATTTCCCTCCCTTGGAACCAGATGAATTCTTGTTGCCAGGAAACTGAATTATTTTCTCCTGTACACTGTGGCAGGCTGGGAAAACTACTTTCTCCTTCACTGATGCAGGCACGGCAGTGGCTACATCAGAGAGCAACAATTCACTTGAGAGTAATTTCTTCTTGTTGCTTCTCAAACACATCTCTGCCTTTTGCAACACACTGAAAAACCTCACTTGATGGCTCAATAAGTGAGGTATCTGAAGGACTTCAGACGTAAAAGCACGTTCACACACATACAGAGATTTTCTTTGCACGCTATTAGTCGCTCCTCGCAAAATTTGCAAAGTGCGTGACGCTTCATAACTTGCCTAACAGTGTGGCCAGGTAAATAGTATAGAGACTGGTGCTCACCATCACACACCGTGTTACAAAGTGGCTCACCAACTTCCTCAGCACACTTGTCATCATCTTCTCTTACAGATTCCCCCAGTAGTTCTGCCTGGAAATTACTGCTTTCATTTCCATAATTATCAGTGGCAGTGTTAAAGAACTGAGAAAGAGTAATAACCCTCAGTGCTGATTTCTATTCTCGTGGTGTTGGTACTGGATGTTTGTAGCGGACAATTGAAAACAGATTTTCTAAGCCATCTTGTCAGCAGAAATTTAAATTTCTTCTCATTCAGGAATGTGTCCTGCGACTCCAAAATACCTCCAGCTGTCAAAACTACGCCAGCCGGGGTGGCCGAGCGGTTCTAGGCGCTGGGGTCTGGAACTGCGCGACCGCCACGGTCGCAGTTTCGAATCCTGCCTCGGGCACGGATGTGTGTCGTGTCCTTAGGTTAGTTAGGTTTAAGTAGTTCTAGGTGATTGATGACCTCAGAAGTTAAGTCCCATAGTGCTCAGAGCCATTTTTGTCAAAACTACACCAGGCACCCTTTAGCCCAATTTTCAAGTTTTGAAATAAACACAGAGTGTCCTTAAGATGACAGAGAGCCTCACCGCATGTTTGTTCATCAGAACGACTCGGAATCATACTTAAAGCTCTGTATGTTACGAGGCACAACCACTCACGAACGTGCTTTAGAAACCGTGCTGTGGTTAAAGTATTTTGCTGCAGTTTCTCTGTCTTGACAGCATACTCACTGGCTGCCGCAGTCTGGCTGTTAATTAGGGCAGTAGACGAGCCAACTTTCATTTTCTCGTAATGGTTTGGAATCAAACGCTTCTCACGCAGTTGTGGTGCCAGTTAAAGACTTAAACCACTGTCCACCTCAAGCAACTGTTCTACACGATTTATTTGTACCTCATTACGAGGCAGATCACGTTCCTCGACAACATTTTGTCAAAGGAAGACTCATTGCCCATTGAATAAGTGGTTCCTCATGTTTTTCAAAATGTGTGGTGTATCTGCGAGGAAAATTAGTTTCCTATTATCATTGATTGATTTTTATTGTTGTAGAGACCTCAGAGATCATCTGAGGCATTACAAAAGTCAATAGTACACAGTATAAATGTTACACAAATAATTACAAAAACAAGAAAAATATTACACAATATAAATATTACACAAATAATTATGGTACCTTCACACAAATACAAAACAGAGAAACTTCTGGTACAAACTGATATTGCACAGTAAATTTAGCCAATGACAAACTTACTCTTATATAGAAGCATATAAAAACTGATCACAATGTGTAGTCAGACTATATTCTTTGCCTCCCTTAAAAATTCATCAGTTTCATAAATGCTGAGCTCAAGAAGAAATTCTTTTACTTTTCTTTTTGAATTGTTGAATTGGAAGATCCCTGATATGTTGGGGTATGGCATTAAAAATTTTGATGGACTTGTATAAGAAGCACTTTTGTGTTTTTTATAGTTACAAGTCCATAAAATTTTTTAATGCCATATCACAAGATATCAGGGATCTTCCAATTCAACAGTTCAAAAAAAAGGATACTGGTAGAAACTAATTTTGAAAACCTTTCGACAACAATTCCAAATTCTCGCCACTCAGCTCAATTTTGCCCTGCTGTATCTGACACGATGCAGTGAACATTGTTCGAGTGCCCGAGATTCTCTAATAATGTTTCTAGTGATGTCTTTGACATGAGAACTGGAAAAAAGATGGCCATGTGTAATGGTAAAATGGCTCTAAGCACTATGTGACCTAACATATGAGGTAATGGTAACCTATGATTTGTTTCCATCTTGAGGTGATACCACCCAGCATAAAAACTAACACATGAGAAGCTATAGTAGTTGCAAGGGCAAGATTTGATGGAGGTGTGTCATATCATTACCAATGAAGCAGCCATTGCTTCAATCGTATTCGAATGATGGAGTGATACTAACTTCATCCATCGTGGGAGCACGATGTTTCTCCACTGGTAACATGAGGGCAAGCTGTACTTTCAGGGAACTCATTAGCTCCTTCAGCACACCAGGTCTAAATTTTACATTCAGTAGTGAACTTCTCAGGGTTCTGTCTGAAGGAAATGGAAATTTATTTTCCAGCAGGACTTTGTACCCCATACTACCACAAGCTAGTCTAATATTTAGTCCTTTCTGCAGTGTTTCCACTGACCATTTGCTACCTTTACGTGTCCCCTTTGTTCATACTGCAAACTGTTCTGCACCGAATAAACCATGCACACTGGCGAGGAGGTTGTCTTTTTCTAAACACACTCCTCTCTCCCTTTTCTGAGAGAGGATGAGTTTTCTCTTTAAAGCTTCAATTCCAGCCTGAAGCTGTTGTGCTGGGTTCTTCAGGATGGTGACTTCATCTTCTGTTGTGTCCAAGTTCTCTGCAGGACTGATGTCATTGGGCACATTTGAAGGCTGTCCAACATCTGGAACATAAATCTGCAATATTGCAATCTTCAAAAATAAAAAGCATTTAATACTATAATATGTTTTTAAGTAGGCAGTAATTGATTCTCAGTAGGCTGTGGTATATGACTTGAAGATTCATAAGGTGTGAAAACTTAGTTTCGAAGGACAGAAGCAAATTATGAAACTCTGAGTGGTAATATTCTAGGTGTCCTCTTACTACGTTGTAATGGAAAGTAATGCCATATACGAAACTGAAATTGTAGGTGACCAATTACATTGAATTCGCAACACTTCAATCATCTGAGGTTTGAATGCTTCAAATATAAGAGCTGTGAGACCAGTGGTACCTTCTGATGTGGGTTGTGGCGGGGATTACAGTTACGTGCAAGTAAATACTATTTGCAAAGAACGACTAAATAATCGGCACCAAACCTGAACACAACATTAGATATCTTAGCACCTACTGTGCCACATATTGCCAATGAACGCAAAGCTCTGTATACAAAGTTTTAAAAACATAAATGTTAAGGGAAAGGCAACAGGCTTTTAAGTAAACTTTAACCAGCTGTGGTAACAAATCAAAGCATCCATTTTCTCACTTAGGTATAATGTTGAATTGTAAACCGGGAATACAGTATAGGCATTATCCAATGGCAAGCATTAGAAACGATATAGCAGAAAGGTATGAGAAAAGACATTACTGTTTATTTGATCAGGTACCAATACAAGTGGACTGTGTATGTGAGAGATGTGGTATATACAGCTGTTGTCGACAAAATGTTTGTGTCTGTTTCTGTACGCAACTGAGGATTAAACCAAACGTATGAAATAATATTGCGGAAGAAGAGAATCTACACTACATATTTACAACACCTTATAAGCTTATTGTACTCAATTCACAAATTATTTCCCACGACAACTTCTACAATACAGGTACGCCTACTGTCTACAAGCATAATGCTGTGAAGGGATGTTTTGTGAGTCCTACTGATCAAAACAACAAATGTGAGCTGTTAGCAGTCACACGAGATTTTCAGAGTGTCATCACAATTCAGCAGCAAGCGACAGCATGACGTATGCAAAAAGCTACTGAAGCAGTGAAGGTTGTCTTCCAGTTACCTCTACCCTCAGTACGTTTCTCTAGTAGGCCCACAGATTTCCTCTCGGTATGAGCTTTACGTACCACTGGTGGCTTACGATGACAAAAATGGCTGGTACAGCATTTGGTTTAAGTTTTTCCACTCCACCAGTTGTGTTGGCTTGAAACTGGTCTGGAGTGAAGTTATTCTGGTAAACAGAAACAGTTCTATCAGCCAATTTAATTACAAACATCATTATTTAATTGATATAAAAGTTTCAAAACTTTACAAAACTATACACTATAACTATAGCTTGTAATATAAAATATATGAATCAGCGATATCAACAGAACTGAGCACACATTATGCATAACTACATACAGAGCAAGGAGCTCAGAGGCCTATGAATTAGGTACAGCAGCTATACACAAACACTGTAACACTTGTCATTCTCTCAGCTTCCACCTGCAAATTAATTGGAAAAATTTCATTTTATACGAGAAAACTAACATCTTTTATGTAATGTATATTCATTCAAGTTTAATTTTCATTACGTTTAGGTTTGCTGTGTAACATCAAATATTGTAGGCCTACCTAGTATTTGTATCTGAGTGTGGTGAGTGTACAAGAAGTAATTAAAAATATACTGTACTGTTGTCATTCAAGTTGCAATTTAACTATTATTGCAATGTTTGCCAAAACAGTAGGCCTACGCTGTTAAATGCTAATATTAGGTGAGGATGCTTACTCGCTAAAAGAGGAACTGGAAGTGTGATTGGGAATATGTAGCAGTGGCATATAAATGGAATACAGAACGAACTGCCAATGTGACCTGAAGAAGGGTATGTGGATACTCTTTTTGCAGTACGAGTAGGGCGTAGCGAGTTGTTTGGGTGAAGTGGTGTGTTAATAGGGCAGATTCAGACGGTCAGGTCATGCTTGGTGGGAGCAGGTTTGCCTGCACACGCATAGGAGTAACTGGAGTGTGATAAATTGCAGGTGGATGGGGGCTAAGTATGGGAACAGTGCTGGTAGAGGCGGCCAGCTCTGCAGTGGGTGCAGGTAGGAGGATTTTTGCAGTTGGGCATTCAAACCATCATTGTAGAGGAGGAATTTGTGGCAATGTTAGTCTCGGACTAGGGATCAGGAAGGCTCTACTTGTGTTCATGGTAATAGATGAACACTGCATTCTGAAGATTGTGGAATTTTCAGAAAAGATGCAAATGGGGACTATAGGGACGAATTGTGATGAATTGAAAGGCCTTTTTGCCTCTGCATGTCAGGATTGTAATTTGGCTCGCAATCAACTTCCCCCACTGTGATGTCGGGGTCAAACCCCGTAAGTCGACAATAGAAGTTGACAGGAGGTGTGGCACTGGAGTCATCTGGGTTGTGCTCGAGCGTTTTTGAGGAGGGAGGGTTGTGGATCAAAGGTGGTGAGAGGTGGGCACTGCAAAAGGTGGGTTTGAGAATCGGAGGATTTGATGATTACACAGTCTTTCCAGCGTGTGAGTTGTGATATATTGATATCTGGGAGGTTCTTTTTTATTTCAAGGGAAAGTGTTTTAGGACTCAGGAATCCAAAATCGGAATATGAGAGAATGAAAGAATGTAATGGAGGAGATGTGTGGGCTGGGATGGGGGTAAACTGCATAGGTTTGGGTGTGTGGGGCCGATGCAGGGGTGAACTGCGACTGACTGGAACAAAATAAGACGAACGTAGAAGGACAGCAAACTTACCAGTATAGACGATTTTTCAATTTCTTGATATTTTACAACTGTTTCTACAATAGCCCATCAAAATAAATAATCTCAAGAACAAATAGTGGGTGGAACAGGTGTAATAAATGTCGCTACAAATGAAGCTTAACGGGAATGACATGCCAAGGAATGAATGTTATTGGACTGTGTTACGAATAATTAGACCAAACGTTCTGCTATGAGCACATTCTGTTGGGAAACAACATAGTCTGTTTGGAAAACAAATCACCATTGTCATCGCAGCAACAGTTGCCGTAAAATATTGAAAAAGACCAAGTGCCACTTCGCCAACGTTTGATTTTCAATTTTGCATCACAAATCCACAAACCACAATACAAATTGTAGTTTTACAACAGTATACCAACTGCCACTTAGCAGTCTCTGGTCTAGTATTGCTAAACACAGTATCAGCTGTGTGCAAATTCGAATAAAATGCCTACCATTCCTGGTCTTTGAGCAGTACGATTTTCAAAGGTATAAAACCAGGTTACGAGTTTTGATGTCGTGAGTGTTACGGTTGCCAGGTGCGATAATCGGGATTACTGAAGAATGGCATACAACCCGTCAGCTTTGGCCAATAACATCAGAAGTTACCAAAGGTGATGTATTGCGGACATTTAACAATAAAGATGAGTATTGAAAAAGAAATAAATGTGGGCCAGAGAAAACAGACGGTAGACGTAAAGTACATACCGTGTGGGACAGGAAAAATCAGTTTTGGTGGAATGTTTCCGAGTGCAGAAGTTACAGCCAGGCACGGGCCTGTTTACAGTGAGTTACACTCACCAGCAGTTGAGAAGTAAAATAGAGGCCACAGGGGCGAAGAACCGCGAGAAAGAGTACACGCAGCGGTTTGCACGGCGTAAGTGACAGGCAGAAGGGGCCCACTGGCCGACCTGAGTGTTAGGGGTACGTGCGGTGGAGTGGCGCGTTTAGCAAAACAGGGGCGCGCAGCTGCGTGTGGCTAGGTGCCAGTTCACTGACAGAGCATTCGAGTGTGGCAGCTCTCCCGGACGGTCAAGCGTGTCGCACCACCGGCTACACACGGCAGCAGATGGGGCACCGGAACTCCAGTCCACGGCAGGTCGCCGGTTCGACCCTCTGAGGCCGACACGGGGTCTGTAGCCAGCCAGTGATGGGCCAATCCGCGGCTCAGTACCGCGGGCGAGGAAGCGCAGAGCGGGCCATCCTGCTGCTGTCAATGCAGGATGAAGGCTGCTGAGTCTGCTGCATGCGCAGCCCTGATAGCGTCATATCACTGCAAAAAAAAAAAAAAAAAAAAAAAAATATGGCTCTGAGCACTGTGGGACTTAACATCTGAGGTCATCAGTCCCCTAGAACTTGGAACTACTTGAACCTAACTAAGCTAAGGACGACACGCACATCCACGCCCGAAGTAGGATTCGAACCTGCGACCACAGCGGTCGCGCCGTTCCGGACTGCAGCGCCTAGAACCGCTCGGGCACACCGGCTGGCATATCAATGCGGCCGTACAGGGCCGACACATTAGCAGAGCACTGCACAGGGTAGCCGAGGTGGCGTCCTCAGCATTTTGGGACCCTGTGACGCAGACCGACGGTAATCCGGCGGTGTAGTTGGGAACGATACGTCACTCGTAAAGCTCGGACGAGTCTTAACACGGGCCACCTACCTCTTCCCGCTACATTTGGTGTTCCCGTCACATTCGGTGTCAGCAGGTGCGACAGCATTCGGTGTCAGAGTAGCGGACATCGTCTGTAAGGCACGACGTTCGAGCCCACCGCCGGCATTACAGTCACGAGATGTGGTGAGTTTGACCAGTTTTCTTTTGAGTGTTGGACGTTTTCTTTCTTTTTTGTGTTTTTGAGAATGACTCGTGGCAGGCCATTGCAGATGTTTTGCGTGGGAACGGTATTTTTTGTTGTCAGAGGAAGTGTCAGTGTATTTGGGGCCGTAAAATTTTTTTTCGTGGTATTTAATTACTTTTGTATTGGTTTGAGCACGATATTACTATAATGATGCTGAGGTGTAGCGTGTCGGGTTATTTTTGTACTTAATTGTTCTGTTTAGGGATTAACGGGGAACAAAAGCAACACAATGGCAGAGTCAGGAATGTGAGGTGTGTCAGAACCAGAAGCAGTACAGATTTTGTTGGAAAAGGTAGCACAGTTGACAGCGGACAATATGCAGTTGAGGAGTGAATTAACCGCTAGAAGTGAGCGGGAAACCGCTTCTGATCAGTCCTTGTTGCGTAGAATGCCGCAGCTGGAGACTGCTCCAGCTACCGCAATTTCGATTATTCCGTTTTGTGGCAAGGGATCTGAGGATGTGCATTCGTTTGTGGAGGACTCGGAAACTTCAGGTGCGACGAGTGGTCGGTCTCGTGAAGAGTTGTAACGTGTAGCTGAGATTAGATTAACAGGTGTTCTGAGGCGTTAAGGAAGGCAGGGCGGTTTAAGCAGTTGAAGGAGGGGCTGTTACAGAGGTACAAGAAACAGAATAGCGCTCGGTGCTTTAGGGAGAGGTCGAGTACAATGACGAAGAGACAGGGGGAGACAGTAGGGAAACTTGCGGACAGGATAAGGGAAATTAACGAGTATACTTACGAGTTGGATCAGAGCGATGAAGCGAATGGTGTTCTGTTGCAGGGGGCAGAGCAAATGGCACTCAATGCATTTTTAAGGGGTTACCAGCGCATATGTGGCGGAAACTGAGTGTAGGGACTCTGCAAGACTTGTATCCGGCCATTCAGCTGGCAATCCGATGTGAGGAAACAGATGTGGCAACAGGGGTGCGTGACAGACAAACAGTGTTTACAGTCGGTATAAAATGTTATAAGTGTGGTGGTACGGGACACGACGGCCTTATATATAAACTGAGCAAAGCTGATTTCCCAGACGGACTTGTACGTCTCGTACACTCGTGTCTCACAAACACATGTTTCAACCCTGACGTGCAGGGCAAACAATCGACACGACACGGTATCCGAGCTGGAGTACCCCAGGGAAGCATCCTAGGGCCCATCTTGTTCGACCTGTACATTAACGACTTCTCAGCAACACAAAACACTACGTTAGCCATCTACGCAGATGACGCAGCCATCCTCGTGCAAGATTGGAAACCGTCGAACATTAATTCACGAATACAGACGGCACTCAGAACTGCCGAGCCTCGGGTGGAATGGTGGCGTATTAAAGTAAAAGTCGACAAGTGCGAAGCAGTTGTGTTTACGAGCAGACCAAAAGTACTGTGCAAACATCAACACAGTAGACGGATAACACTACATACACACCCAATACGTTTCCAAGAGAAAGTCAGATATCTCGGTGTCTGGCTGGACCGGAAACTTACACGGGGGGACCACATCCAATATGTTGCCAAGAGAGCACACGCGAGGCTCAAAAAACTCTACCCAATGCTCGACAGGGGAAAGCACACTGAATAGGAGGGTGTCGAGGTCCGCATACGTGACACTGATTAGACCTCTGATGACGTACACAGCTCCCATCTGGGGATACGCAGCTCCAGCACGACTGCGCCACCTGCAGAAGAAAGTGCTGCAAATCATTAGCAACACTCCACGCTACGCACACACCGTGAACCTTCACAATGAATACCGCCCACTGACGCACAAACAAATCGCCGACATCACCCTACACTGTGCATCCGATATACGGCCTATCGGATCCAAAACGATGACAAACCTAACTGTTGTAGGTTGCCGACGCTGATCGAGAGATGAACACCGGCCCGCACGAGGCCGAAGGTATCGGCTTGCACGATGACCCCCTGTAACAGTACGAGTCAAGATAGATGTAACGGAACTTGAATAGCGTATTTGCCTCTATCGGTTACGGTAGAGAGATCGGTCATAATAATAACAACATGCTTTTGAATACAATTAAAATATAACGGCGACACCTGTTTAATGTTATTGGAAATAATTGTAGTAAATTAATGAGTAAGGTAGCCGATCCTATAAGAAGTGGTAAATTTGGGCATATTGAGGTGTTTTGCTTTATATCGACGAAGCCGATGATACGGCGTCATTTTTTTGGTTTACTCTTAGAAATAAACAAGTAAAGAAGTGCTAATTCTGCGTAGTGAAAAAATGTAGGGACGAGTTTTAAATAACTACGGTATACAATCAGAGTAACAAAAGGGCATTTAGTTACACGAAATCGCGGATAGCGAAGTGTGGTCATTAAATTGAGTACACCTACAGGGTGGTCAATTCCGGGATAAATCTATTCGCATCCCACGAGGGACGCCGGTATTGATACCTTTTTTTTTTTTTAAAATATATCGCAGAGAGCCGGCTCCAATTTATGAAAAGGACAAAAACGTCAACTTTTACGCGAACTCTTAATAATTGCAGATCGGAAAGAGAAGTGTGTAATTGTCTTACGCCCAACAAACATTCGTGGAGGCGGTGGCTAACCTAGAAGACTCAGTTACAAAATACTGTATCATTATCATTGACTGTTGGTGTGGAGCAACCAAAACTGTTGGAACTTGGGAGTTAGGGTTCAGGCACTCACATATACTCCACGTCAGAGTGTGAATGAGTGGTGAATGCGAAATAGAACTGTGAACAAAGTTACGTTAAATAAAACAGAAGAAACGAGACAGTTTGGTCGTATCTGTTATCATTCCATAAACTGTAACATTTCTCATCGTTGTACGAAGCATTTATGGATGATCTTTATGACAATCTCGTTACAAGTTAAGTTTTGGAGACTTGGTCAAGAGGGAGTAGTTGGTAGACCCTAACTACTGCAGCTATTCTGGAATCAAGTGCTACCGTGACCGTTGTGTGTTGTCAATGACTTAAGGTTATCATATCTCGTGCTCTAAGATCGACGCTCCTTTCCACTTGGTGTAACGGTGCCTCACAGTAACAATGACAACGCCGACGAAGAAGGAAGATACGGTAGACTACTCTACAGTACATTACTTTTTGAAGAATTTTGGATAAGGCAGTCAGAAGAGAGATTGGGCGGTAGTTGTTGACATCAGACGTAGCTCCTTTTTTTTATGCAGTCGCATACTTCAGTCTATCTGGGAAAATACCCTGCTGCAGAGAGCTGTTACATATGTGGCTAAGAATCCCACTTATTTCTTGGGAACGAGCTTTTATTATCCTGCTGGAAATGCCATCAATTCCATGTGAACTTTTATTCCTGAGAAAGTTTATTATCTCCCTAATTTCAGAAGGAGAGGTTGGTTTAATTTCAATTGTATCAAATGGTGTGGGTAAGACCTCTTTTCTCTACAACATTTAAAAAATGAATATTCAAAATGTTTTCGACTTCCGGCTTGTTTATCAAGTTTCCATTTGCTTTGATGGTGATGCCTTCATCCTGCACTCTTGGTTGCCCTGTCTCCCTTGTAATAATATTCCAAATTTTTTTGATTTTGTTATCAGAGGTATTAATCTCAGACATGAAGCACATGCTTCTGTACTTTTTAATAACCATTCTTGAGGTAGCACAGTAGTTTTTATAATATTTGGCTGTTTCTGCGTCATTACTCTTTCTTGTTGTTAGATACAGTTCCCTTTTGTGGTTACAAGGTATTTTTATTCCTTTAGTAAGCCAAGGTTTTTTGCATGGTTTCTTATAATTACATTTAACTACTTACTTGGGGAAACAGTTTTCAAATCCTCTTACAAGTGTATCATGAAATAAGTTATATTTTAAATTAGCATCAGGTTCCTTGTACACCTCATTCCAGTCTAACTGCTGAAGATTTTGTCTGAAATTTCTAATTGTTTTGTCATTCATTGAACGCACAACTTTGGAGGGTAGTTTTGAATTACTGAATGGAGCTATGCCATATACTGTAACTAGCTGAGCATCAAGATCAGAAAGGCCATTCTCAACACGACAATAATTTATGTTTTTAAACATATCTTGGTCTATAAAATTGTTATCTATCAATGTGCTGCTGTCCTTTACTACCCGAGTGGAAAAATTAATGACAGATGCGAAATTGAAAGAACCGAGCAAGACTACCATGTCATTCTTTCTATTACACTCTTTCAGTGAATCAACATTGAAGTCCCTACAAATAATAATTTACTTTCCCCTATATGACAGATTGCACGACAAGGCATCCAAGTTTTCCAGGAATAAATGAAAGTTTCCTGAATGGGACCTATATACTGTTACAATTATAAAAGAGCCCTCCTTCAGTTTAAGTTGACAGGCACGTGCTTCTATATGTTGCTCTAGACAAAAGTCTTTTCTACCGAAGCTTTCAACACAGTGATAACTTTTGACATATGTGGCCAACCCTCCTCTCACCTGGTTCTCTCTACTCATATGTGCAGCTAGTTTACAACCACTGATATTTACCTTTTCTATATCAGACACAATGTGATGCTCAGACAGGCATTGTATATCTATTACATTATCAGATCGAACGTCGTCTAAACAAACCAGGAACTCATCTACTTTATTCTTCAATCCCGGGTTATTTTCGTGAAAAATGGTAACATTACTGTTTACTTTACTTTTGTGAGAATCTACTTTTTTCTTTAATCTACCAATATTTTGGTTAAATATGGTAACATTATTATTTATGTTCCTGTTGTGAGAATTTTGTGTGTTTTGGACCTCTTTAGCACCTGCCTGCCTGAACTTCTCATTGGACACTGATATTAGTCTAAAAAAGAGGTACATCCATGAGTACTAGTGTACCCCTCATGGATTTCGCAAACAACCCTGCCAGTTTACCCTTCCCTTTCCTATTGAGGTGTTGGCCATGCCTCGAGAAATCCCCCCTTATCGATAGCCTCGACAGGAACCGATCCGATGTCTGACAGAGTGGCTGCCCTATGCAACTGATCCGACTCCATATTTACCCTCCTGACGGAGCGGTTCAACTGGGGCCGATCGTGCCGCGCGAAAGCAGGCACCAGCCCAACACTGGTAAGGGGTCGTTGCCGAGGCTGTTTTCACCAGGTCACACTCGATACTGTAGCCCTGATCCCTATCGACGCTGTTTCCCACTCCACCCACTATCATCACACGATCCTGCGTTGTGAATCCCTTGCACAAGGAACCTACATCCTCTACCACCTGGCTAAGACTTACACTTGGCTTGAAAAAGTTTGTGACCTGGTACCTGTCCCATAATTTTTCCTGCAACATCTGGCCCACACCTCTTCCAAGGCTGCTACCTAGCAACAGAACTTTCCTCTTACTTTCTACTTTTTTTGAAACAGTTGGTTTCCTATTGAGATTCTGTTGCATCTTAACTACATCTACTTCTAATGGAGCCTCTTCCTTACTTAACTGTGGCAGCAAGGCAAATCTATCGGTTGTGCCAATTGGGAAACTGTCAGACGCGCTCCTCTTTCAGTAGCCCCTGTTCCCAGCTACCATTTCCCACCGCTGTTTACCCTCCTCCCCCCTTAACCTCTTCAATTCCAGCCCTCGCTCTGTCCAAATCAGCCTGAAGGGCTCTAAGTTTCTCCTCCTGTTCAGCTATAATCCTATCTCTTGAGCAAACGCTGCAAAAGAATGGAAGAGTCTTGTTTGCTTCCCCAATTCCCATGCCGCTACAATTTCCCCAATGAAACCACCAATACTCGGTGCGGAATATTAAATTTTCTAATCCACATTAATGCTTGAAAATTGCACTTACTTTACATAAAAGCAGTTGCTTTTCTATTCTGCCAGTTTGCTCTGCAGATGTTCAGAAGCCGTATTATTCTTCATGCTGCATCCCTCTCTTCTTGCCTTCAAAAGTACAACTAAAAGCACAGCATTGTCGGTTCATTCAAGACGAAAATACCCAATACCTCCTACTTTAAAGGAACGTGTCACGAACTGCAGTCAGCTGTAACCTGTGCAGATGTGATGACGGCCATACTTTTGCTGGCAGGGACTCGACCTGCCATCTGTCTGTGGCAGTTGGTACTGCGGCCAGCAACTCCTGCCCTCTCGCGCCTCTCCGGTACACTACGTGCAGCCGGCCAAGTGTATTTTCCGCCATTACACCTCGTGCCGTCTTCTCCAGACCTGGTCCCACAACGTACCAAATTCGGAAGATTAACTTATCATAAGACCAATTAAAGGATGTTGATTGTTAGAACTGTTTCCCAAATCAATTACACATCAAAATGTGCTTCATATTCAAATAGAGCAACTCTACAGTTATGCACAAGCAACAAGCAAATAAAACTCATTGACCCTAAGGATGAGTTTTTTCATTTGTGGGATTTGAAGATAATGACTATCGACTGGATGGGTGGGACCGCCTCCGACTCCACAAACTCCTCTCTGTCCGGATATGGGGGTTGCCCGCCTCTACCATCCTCCACACCTACAAATCCTTAACCCGTCCCATCTGCTGTTATGCCAGTCCCGCCCAGGTGTCTGCCCCCTGCAAATTCTATAAGTCCCTACAGATCCTTGAGCGTCATGTACTCCGCCTCGCCTTCCGTATATGCCTCCCGTCCCCCACGCGGATCCTCCATGATCTCATTCCTTTTCCCCATCTGCTCCTCTTCCTCGAACATATCTGCATCCTCTGCACCTCCCGCTGCCTTGATCCCCCTCACCCCCTGGTTGCTCCTCTCCTCTCCCGTCCCCGCCCCCTGCCACGCCTTCCCTGTTGTGTCCCCCCTACCCTCCACCTCTACACCCTCCATCTCCTTTCCCAACGTGGCTTCCATCAGCTCCCCCTCCTGGATGATGCCCTCTCTCCCTCCATTTATCCCTCCTATCAACTCTGATCCTCACTCCCCCTCCTTTCCTCTGTCCTTTTCCCGGGCTCCCTCTCCCCCCCTTCCATCCTCTTTTTTCCCCACCTCCCTTCTCTCTGCCCTCTTCTCTCCCCCGAGTCCTTTTGCATTTCCCTCCTCTGCCTCCTCTCATTCCCTCTTACATCTGCCCTGCCCCTCCCCCCCTTTATTAGTCCTCTCCCTCCTTGGTTCCCCCCCTTTTCGTTTTTTTTTCCTTCCTCCCTCCTTGTTCTTCCCCCTCCTCCAGGTTCCCCCCCCCCCCCATCTGCCTTTGGCTCGGGAGTGTCATCTTTGTGCCGCCCTTTTCGTGCAGTGTTTTACAGTGAGTGTTCCGTGTTGTGTTTTTTTTGGGAGGTGTTGCGAACGGCAATCATACTGTCGCTGGGTGTGCTTTTTATCTTTTGCGAACAGAAACCAGACTGCCGCCGTGTTTTTTTTTTTTTTAATTGCGTATGTACTATGTTACTTGTCTGATTCCTGTGCCTTTTATTAACATTGCCACCCCCTTTTGCTTTCTGTTTTAACTTTCCTCATTTTTCCGCCATTTTATACTCTATGTCACCGTTTTATCGCCTGTTTTTCTTGTTTCTTTTCTTCTTCCATTTTTTAAAATAAAAGTCTGTAGGCTGTAGAGCAGCGTACTATGCTGCTGCCAGCCCACCCCCTTCGAGAGGAATTGAAAATCAATAAAGGAAAAAAAATATGCGTGGGGAACGAAATAAATAGGAGAGCGAAAATAACCTAGCCTACTCGGCAGTGTTTCCATCACTAAGCGAATATACTGAGCCTCCGATTTGTGCGATAAGTAAGTTAGGGGGCACTACGATTACCGCTTATGACTTTTAATATCGAGATATGCCGGTCAACGGTAACTTCGACAACTGGTCAGGAGCTGAAAGTTGGTCTCACAGGAATGTGGAAATACGCACTGTCAGCTGCTGTACGAAGACAGGGAACTACAGGAATTACGCACAGCTGCACATTCAAATCCAATAAGCAAGACGTTTCGCGTATTCACAAACACGTCTGCATTGTGCTACGGAGTGCAGTGTGCGAAGTCTTTGTTACATCGTGTGACGAGCTTTCATAGAAACCACGCCGTTCAATAATAAGAAGTAGAACAATGGAGTTGACCGAATATGTAGAATATACTACCAAACTTGTACCTAGGTGTAAGAAATTCTCGCCAAAAACCTTGTACAGACAGGGGCACGTACAGCAGTTTTATTAGTAAAAACGCTTTAACTAAACATTAGGACACACCAAGCAATTGTTTATTACCTCTAAGAGTTTCCTGTCAAAGTTCTAAATTGGAAATGAGGTGAATATGCCCCGAGTGCACTGTTGCTCATCGTCGCCGATAGATGGCACATCAGCATGCTGCCCTGGTAAACACACCGCAAATGCAGCGCCCCAGAGCGGAGAGCATCTAAACTCACTGTGCTGGCAACACGGCTGCTTCACGGAAAACGAATAAACGAATTTTTAACACTAAACTTTTTGGCGTGAGCCATTACACACTGTGGTTAATATTCATAAGGCTTTGCATGCTGTGCTAATTCTTTGTTCAAGTATGCTGATGTGTTAACACCATTTTAATAGTTGATCGACATGGATACCTAAGAATTATATGCCAGCTACACAGTGTATGGTTTCACCACATTCTTTAAGTTTTGTTATATTATCTTTTGTATTTGTGTAGAAGTTTATTGTTATCTGACCAGTTACACAACGACTTAATTCCTTTTCATTTTTTACTTCTAATATTTCTGGTGTCCTATCTGTAATTACTATAATGCCGTCAGCAGCAAATAACACAGTTTATCCTGGTGTGACCAACAGTGGGAAGTCATAATGGAAATGAGAAACAGTGTTTGGCCTGACACACTCTGTTGTTGACATATTGGTGATCTGAAAGATGTTTCACCATATAATTAGGGCCACTTGAAATCTGGGATATCTCTGTACTCTGTCTGCTAGGTAAGACCAAATCATTCATTAATCACTATTGTTTCAATTTTACCTTGAAGTATTTCATGATCAATCGTGTCAAATGCTTCACTGAGGTCTAGGAAAATATCTGTTACTTGTTCTCCTTTACCTAGAGCTGCTAAAACTACTTTTGTAAATTTTGTTATAGCTTCTACTGTTCACTCTCCAGACCTCAAGCCAAATTGTTCTTTGCACCCAAGTTACCATTTATTAGAATAACCCGTAAGTCTGTTTTTCTTAATAGTTTCTATCATTTCTTTGAAAAGTAAGACAGCATTAAAGCTGGTCTGTTGTCGCCTGTGATTTCTGTATCACCTTTTTTACGCACGGGAAGGACTTTTGCTTACGTCAGGCAATCGGGGAGACAACCTGATGAGAACTCATTTATGATATCTGTTAAGGGTGTTTTTGTGCTTCTAATGCAGTTCCTTAGTAGACACATTGGAAGTTGATCTACATCTGTGGAAACTTTATTCTTAAATGTCTGTACAATCATACTGACTTCCTCCCCAGTGGCACTGTGTATGGCAAGTAGTTATTTGTTACTGTATGTTGCATTTTTGCTAGCTTCTCTTGCAGTCTGGCTGCTATATAGCTGAAGTTTTATGTTCCTCTGATTTCGCTTTGTGATACAAATTTCTTGGTTTGCTACATTCCAAATGGCTTTCCTTTTATTGTTTGAGTTGTGTAGGGTCTTATCATGTTGGTTTCGTTTTGCTTCCTGCAGCAGTTCTCTGTATGTCCTTTCATATCTCAGAAAGAACTGTAAGAACGCTGGATCACTCTTATTTTCCTTAATAGATCTGAGATACAGGGTGGCACACATAAAACTGGCCCCTACGCTGGAAGGAATATGAATGGAAAAAATCAACGTACATCATCGCTTTCTTACATTTTTATTGTATAGTTTCGTTATTAACTATGTAATTAACAGTATAAGTAACAGATTTAATTTTATTAGCATAATAAACATATTTTAGAAAGGAATTTAAAGTCTGTGTTCAAAACGTTCTCCGCCAACATCCGAGCAAAGTTGTGCACGTCAAAGCGTGTTAAGGAAAACACTTTTCAGTACTCTTTGAAGAATGAAGAAATTTCTTCACATATGTCATTTTTAATGTGTCAAGTGTTCTGGGACTGTTGCAGTAGGCTCTAGCCTTTAGAAACCACCAGGGGTAAAAGTCACACGGTGACAAGTCGGGAGAGCGGGGTGGCCACAAGCCCTTACTAATGGTCCTCTCTCCTGTAAAATCAGGATGTCTTTCCTTGTTGAGTCTTAATGTCTTTTGATCAAGTCCTCGTTCTTCCAAGATGTTACAGAGGGTCTGTCCATCGGCCGAATCGTACGCCTTCTCGAAGTCGACGAACGTACAGGTGATCGGAGAGCTTCGGGTTGCTCCATGTTTCGATAGCATCTTCGAATTGAAAATTTGTTCGACACGAGAACACCCTGGTCGGAAACAGGCTTGATAGTCACCAGGTTTGTTTTCAAGCTGTTTTTGTGTTCTTTGAAGAAGG
Source organism: Schistocerca americana (assembly GCF_021461395.2). Lineage (NCBI taxonomy): Eukaryota > Metazoa > Arthropoda > Insecta > Orthoptera > Acrididae > Schistocerca > Schistocerca americana. The sequence goes on along the minus strand of NC_060129.1, from coordinate 204,819,765 downwards.
CACACGGATAGGCTTTTGTAGGTGACTTCAAGGAGAGAAATACCTACGTAGTTATTGAAATCTCTTCTGTCACCTTTCTTGTGTAACGGATGGATGAGTACATATTTCCATTCTTCAGGTACCTTTTCCGTTTTCCAGATATCTATGATGATTTGTGTGAGCTCCTCAAGTGTATTTGGGCCTGTGCTCTTCACTAGTTCTGCAACTGCACCATCTTCTCCAGATGTCCTATTATTCTTGAGTCAGAAGATGTGTCTACTTATTTTTTCTTTAGTAGGTGATAAAGACTCGGGGTTTACTTGTGCGGGAATCTATTTGGGACACCTCGATGTGGGCTCCCGGCAACTGAGTACCTCTGAGAAATATCGAGCCAGTTCTCTACAATTACCTCGGTTGGTCAGTGCGAGTTTGCTGTCTGGTTTTCGGAAACATAAGTTCTGAGGGGTGGATCCTCAAATCCTTCCTGCGAACATCCTGTAAAAGTCTCGAGTATTGTGACCTCGGAAGTGTTTTTCTATCGAGTCCAACTGGTCCTTCATGTGCATCCTCTTTGTTTGTCTGATAATTTTCGGGACTTTCTTTCTGGTCTGAAGATAATGTTGTTGAGTCTCCAGTGACTTCTTAGAGTTATATTTCTAGAAAGCAGTCTTTCGATCTTCCAGTTCTTCTTCACATGCCGAGTCCCACCGCAGGTGTTTCGTATTCTTCTTCAACGGTACTGCCTCATTGGCTCTCTTGATTATCTAGTGCCTGGCTTTTCATTTTCCCATTCTTCTTTTACGTTGCTTTCTTTGATCTTTTTGGTGTCGAATTTTTGAAGATAAGTTTTTTTGTGGTGGATTCTTTTCAGAGTAAATTTCACTTTGATCTGCCCTAGATAGTGGTCAGAGTCAATGTTGGCTCCACTTCGGACTTGCACGTCCTGAATTTCCTTCTGTGAAGGGTGTGTGATAGCCACATTGTCGATCTGATATTATCTGAAAGACTCTACAGCAGATCTCCATCTCTGGAAATCAAAAGCTCTATATCATGAGAAGAAAACAGATAATTCTAATAATAAAATAAAAACAATTTGGCGCATTGTAAAAAAGGAAACAGGAAGAGATACAACAAGCAAAGAAGATGTAAATAAAATCAGATATGGTGGTACCCCTAGTAGATAACCCAAAACTGTGGCTGAGATTGGTAATAAACACTTCCTGTCAGTAACTCAACAGATTCGTTGAAATCCCAAAGTTGATGAGGCTTTAACTCTTTGTCAAGCAGTATACTGAAACACAATTTCAGAAATTCACGTTAATCCTGGCACTGTAGAAGAAATTCAAAAAATGGTCATGTCTCTAAAAAGTACAAACTTTGCAGCGGTTGACAATATATCTAGTATTTTATTGAAATATTCTTGCGTGTGGATAAGGGACATTCTCTGCTTTATTTTCAATGCTTCCCTTCAGAAAGGTGTTGTTTCCAGTAGACTTAAGTATGCCATTGTGAAGCCCCTGTACCAAAATGGCGATAAAGCTGAACTAACTATCGACCTATCTCTTTGCTTACAGCTTTCTCCAAAATTCTAGAAAAGCTAATACATGTAAGAATTACTGATCATCTCATGAAGAATGGAGTTCTCAGCAGGAGCCAATTTTGCTCTCAAAAGGGCCGTTCAACAGAAGACGCAGTCTGTGCACTTGTAAATGAAGTCCTAGAAACCCTTAATGAAAAAATGCTTGCACTTGGTGTCTTCTGTGATTTATCCAAAGTGTTTGGCCGTGTTGATCACCAGATGCTCTTGCAAAAAGCAAAATTATTTGGAATAAGTGGTGTTGCACCCAGTTGGCTACAGTAATACCTCCGAGACAGAAAACAAAAAGCTGTCTCGAGTAGCTCGGGTGGAGTATGTGACGTTTCCTCACATTCTGAATCGAGTTCCATTACATGTGGAGTGCCTCAGGGCTGAATTCTTGGGCCTCTATTATTCCTGATTTTTATAAATGATCTACCATCACGTACAAGCCTGCCGTGTAAATTTACATTATTTGCTGACGATATCACAATTTTTATGGGCAGTAGAACAGACCGTAATCTTAAGGAACTCATTAATCACATACTCTCTGATGTGGTTAAATGGTTCAAGGTGAATGGTCTCTCATTGAATTCCAGTAAGACCAGCTTTATTCAGTTCTGTATAAGAACATAAAACGAGAGAGAGGTAAGTGTGACATGTGGTAATCAGCCAATAGAAAGAATGGAGACAACAAAATTTCTTGGAGTGCACATTGGCAAGAAAATGAACTGGTCTTCACATATTATAGATCTCTGTAAGAGGCTAAGCTCTGCTACGGGTTGTCACTACATGTGTTGAACCTAAAACTGCAAAGGCGGCATACTATGGCTATTTTCACTCACTCATTGAATATGGCGTTATTTTTTGGGGCAACCAGCAATTAGCAAGGAAAGTGTTCATTGCACAGAAGCGAGCTTTAAGAATTATATGTGGATTGGGCCCAAGAGACTCGTGTAGAGACAGCTTTAGAAAATTTAAATATACACAATTACATGCCAATATATTATTTCTCTAATGTGTCTTGTTTGTAAAAATATAGAGATATTTCAACCAAACAGTAATTATCACAAACGTAACACACGGAGGAAGAATGACATACACAGTGAGCACAGAAATTTGAGTTCGGCGCAAAAGGGTGTCTACTACACTGGAGCAAAACTCTTCAATTCTCTTCCTTCTGAAATAAAGACAGAGATTCATAACAAGAGTAAGTTTAAGAAAGCACTAAAAATATTTCTGCTAGAAAAAGCTTTTTACAGTCTAGATAAATTTTTAACTAAATAAATTGTAAAATATTAATATTACATAATACAAGTTGACCTAATGCCACTAAGAATGTTATTTGACTTGAGCTCTGTATCTGTTTTCTGTAGTACTTTAATGTATTTTCTTTTTAATGTATTGCTGCTCAAACAATTCATTGTATAAATTTTTATTTAATCATGTACTCAAATGTCTGTATATGCTATAAGATTATCATATTGTACTTGTGAAAAACTGACTCGTTCCACGTCCTTGTGAACCCAACACAGTTGGACCTATGGAACACGAAATAAATCAAATCAAATCAAATCCAAGTGTTCGGTTTTCGAGGATGTTTCCTCAGGGAGGTGGATATTATTTTCAGATTCTTCTGTTGGCAAAGTTTAATGAGTCTCATGATGTTGTTGTTGAGGAATTTACGGCCCAGGAAATTGCCTACAGTCTTTTGGTATTCCTTTTCTCTGCCAATCTGGGCACTGAAGTCGCCTAGTAATATGTTTGTGTCTTCAGAATGAGATTTTCACTCTGCAGCGGAGTGTGCGCTGATATGAAACTTCCTGGCAGATTAAAACTGTGTGCCGGACCGAGACTCGAACTCGGGACCTTTGCCTTTCGCGGGCAAGTGCTCTACCAACTGAGCCACCCAAGCACGACTCACACCCCGTCCTCATAGCTTTACTTCTGCAAGTACCTCGTCTCCTACCTTCCAAACTTTACAGAAGCTCTCCTGCGAACCTTGCAGAACTAGCACTCCTGAAAGAAAGGATATTGGGCAGACATGGCTTAGCCACAGCCTAGGGGATGTTTCCAGAATGAGATTTTCACTCTGCAGCGGAGTGTGCGCTGATATGAAACTTCCTGGCAGATTAAAACTGTGTGCCGGACCGAGACTCGAACTCGGGACCTTTGCCTTTCGCGGGCAAATGCTCTACCAACTGAGCTACCCAAGCACGACTCACGCCCGGTACTCACAGCTTTACTTCTGCCAGTACCTCGTCTCCTACCTTCCAAACTTTACAGAAGCTCTCCTGCGAACCTTGCACAACTAGCACTCCTGAAAGAAAGGATATTGCGCAGACATGGCTTAGCCACAGCCTAGGGGATGTTTCCAGAATGAGATTTTCACTCTGCAGCGGAGTGTGCGCTGATATGAAACTTCCTGGCAGATTAAAACTGTGTGCCGGACCGAGACTCGAACTCGGGACCTTTGCCTTTCGCGGGCAAATGCTCTACCAACTGAGCTACCCAAGCACGACTCACGCCCGGTACTCACAGCTTTACTTCTGCCAGTACCTCGTCTCCTACCTTCCAAACTTTACAGAAGCTCTCCTGCGAGTAAAGCTATGAGGACAGGTGTGAGTCGAACTTGGGTAGCTCAATTCGCAGAGCACTTGCCTGCGAAAGGGAAAGGTCCCGAGTCCGAGTCTCGGTCCGGCACGTAGTTTTAATCTGGCAGGAAGTTTCATCTTTGTGTCTTCTTTGTGGACTATTCCTATAATCTTCTCCAATTTACACTAAAACTGCTTTACCTTCTGCAGATCTCTCTTATTTTCAATGTTCGTGGTTTCATGTACATTAATTAGTGTATATTTTTTGTTTGCACCCTGTATGCGCATTGTCAAGAGTCTATTACTTATGGGGCTGACTTCTTTAATTGAATCAACTATGCTCTTGTGAGTCGCTTCGTTACTGTTTGCACGTGAAATGGATGAATTTTAACTTGTAAATTCTTCCAATCTCGTCCCTGCACATTATAGATGAGATTAATTTAGGGACTATAAAGAATTATGGCTGTTGCTGTGTGATAAGTTAGTATCCTACGTGATGACCCAAGCACCTCAGTCAGGGAAATAGTCTTCTGCCATAATTTGTAGTGTCTGTTGTCAACCAGGAACTGTATGCAATAACTGACATTCAAACCCGTTGTTTGCTTGTCCCAGTGTGGGCTTGCACGAAATAAGCGCTACAGTGTTTCATAAGTGTAATGTATGTTCTCCAAGGTAAGCTACTCCTAATTCCCCCCCCCCCTTAAAACTCCTCAGCAGAACTGTTCACTGAATAACGTACAAAAACAGTTTGTATCGATCTAGCAAGAACAAAGTAATATGGCTTCTTTTTGGAATTACAGTCAAAACTGGTATTTGTTTCACACATACTGTTTGAATTCTGCACTTAGGTTTCAACTATGCTGTGGTTCCACTTTCTCAGAGTTCAAATTATTCTCTGAGGGTATGTTTTTTGGTTTTACCTTTGGCTGACATTTCTCACTCGGAAGTCTGTTTCTTCATAGGATATTCACCTAAATACTGAGTAAAGAATTCAGTGCTAAGCTGTGGAAGCACACAGCACAGCTGAGGCCAATTCAGCAGGTGCTTAGTAATGTGTCTTGCAAATTTGTAGCAAAATTTACCACCAGCCTAGATACTAATCTAACATTCACTCCAAAAAGTATTAAAATGCTTCTGTACACTCACATTGCTTTTAAATGTATTGTAATTTTTTATTGTTTGTTGTAATATGTTAGCCATTGCCTCTGTGTCTTCTGTCATTGGATATTCAACAACTTAAACATTAAATTAGTTTCATGGACCAAGTGCTGATGACAGGGTGTGAGGGGGAATTAGGTGGTATTATTTTAAATTATTACGGTATATATATATATATATACAAAAACAAAGATGATGTGACTTACCAAACGAAAGCGCTGGCAGGTTGATAGACACACAAACAAACACAAACACACACACAAAATTCAAGCTTTTGCAACCAACCGTTGCTTCATCAGGAAAGAGGGTAAGGAGAGGGAAAGATGAAAGGAGAGGGAGAGGGTAAGGAGTCATTCCAACCCCAGGAACGGAAAGACTTACCGTAGGGGGAAAAAAGGACAGGTATACACAAAAAAGGACAGGTATACACTCGCGCACACGCACACACACACACACACACACACACACACACACACACACACACACACAGAGATCTCTACCCAAACTCTTTGCCTTTACAAGTGTCTGCTTGTGTCTGTATATGTGCAGATGGATATGTGTGTGTGTGCGAGTGTATACCTGTCCTTTTTTCCCCCTAAGGTAAGTCTTTCCGCTCCCGGGATTGGAATGACTCCTTACCCTCTCCCTTAAAACCCACATCCTTTCGTCTTTCCCTCTCCTTCCCTCTTTCCTGACGAGGCAACCGTTGGTTGCAAAAGCTAGAATTTTGTGTGTGTGTTTGTAACTCTTACTGCTGGCTCTTTGGTGGCTTTGTGACAGTGAGTGTGTTAAATTTTACATTCGTAAATTTCAATGTGACAGACATATCACTTCCACTTAACAGTGAAGGCCTGGAATTATGTACTTAAAAATGTTAAAATAATTATGCAGGGTCACATTTGTGGATAAATGAAGAGCATTAAGGTAACCGATTTAGTGTGAAACATTTAATTTAAACATAGAAAAAGTGAGGCTTTCTCAGATTCCTATAATAATATAATACAAATAATATAATACAAATTTATTCCCTTCTCTGTGAAGCATTTCAAGTAATTTTTTTCACAATATTTCCTGCTGATTGTCCAAGAAATTAGTGCCAATGTCCTCATTCAGAGTCTGGTTAATGATTTCATTTGATTTGTCTTCCATAGGTCCAACTGCGTTGGGTTCACATGGATGTGGAACGAGTCAGGTTTTTGCAAGTACAATATGATAATCTTATAGCATATACAGACATTTGAGTACATGATTATACAAAAATTTATACAGTGAATTGTTTGAGTAGCAATACAGTAAAAAGAAAATACATATTTTCTTAGAATCATTAAAGCACTACAGAAAACAGAGACAGGGGACCTACTGCTCATTAAAAAGTGAAAAGTTTCACTACTGCAACAGACAATGAAAGAATTGGGATTTGCTTCTCTGGTTTGAATTATGTACAAACTGGAAGTGTGTGCTATTTCCATGCAACAATATTATTTAAGCTGGATATTCCCCAACGGTGTAGAGAATGTGAACTTGAATGTTTGAAGGGATCTGGTGTTACTCCAGCGCAGCTGTACCTTGACAGCTAGGCGTTGTCACTTCCTGCACTGGAGCGTCTGCTACAATAATTTTCAGTGAGGGATTTTTTACATTGTAGAAAAGATGTGCAATCAGTAATGAGAGTTTTTCTAGCTTTCGCTCACTGCTAAACATTATGTTTTGGTTCCATCAGAACATTTCCACCTCGTTATGATTGTGTTAATCAGATACTGAAAACGGAGTGGTAACTGCTGTGTGATGAGCGATTTGTTCTTTGCTTCAGTGTGCACTCCTCACCTCATCCTGACAAGCAATAAAAATCTCACTGAAATTCATCTGGAGAGAATAGTAATGTTTCTTTCACAACACACTGAATGCAAAATGTGCATCGATGGGTTTTCACCACCACACTGGCGGGCAAGCAGCATCACGCTCTGATGTGGCCCTTGGCAGTCACAGCGTTAAATATAAAATTGTGGGAGTAAACAAGTTAAATGAACTACTTCATTCTTTTGTGTCTAAAATGTATAGAGGTGTTTCCAAATATTGTATGAAATGTTTTGCAGGCCTCTAAGTGATTTACTGAAACAACGAAATAGCAAGCTAACATTTCATACCAAATACAATGTACCAAAAGTCGTGGTTTGTTATCCACTCTGAGTAAACCTTCATCAGTCCATTTTCAATGAAAATATAAATTATATGTCATTATGATGTGAAATGTTTCACAGCGTCAGAAATTGTACATTATGACTTTTGCATTGATATACAAGAAGACAAAATCTATTGCATTTCAAATATCAGCATTTTTATTTGAATTTGCATAGGACTACATGTGCAAATTAACATTGAAACCACACGATAGCTGTATCGTTTATATATTTAAGAAAATAAATTAATGAAAAGACAATTATTTACTGTACTGATGCAAATGGAAGAGAAACATACACGCACTATTACATGTTATTCTGTTAAAGGAAACCAGAGGACAAGAAACTGGAATTAACACAGGTTCCACTGCACCCCTGGCCATCTCGATTGTTGACTGGTAATGGTGTGAGCAGGGAGGGAAAACTGGACAAGGTGAGGCCATGTATAAAGCCCTGCAAACTTATTTTTCTAATAGAAGTACCATTGCAGTGCACAGGTTAGAATAATAATAGTTATTTATCCTGAGATGTGTTAATATGTTTCCAGACAATGCAGACTTGTAAGTTTCCTCTACAGTCTTTTGGTTTGCCATCTCTAACCATCATCACCGAGTGTAGCAAATGTGAAAGAAATCAGATGTTTCAGTTGAAAATGTATGACTTTTGTCTCGTTTATTTAGAATTAATCATTGACATGTGTGTTCATCACATCCCTCACAGAACTGACCAAATACCCACTTCCAACGCATCTGATCTAAAATAGTTTTCTGGAACTTAAATAAGTTGTTTCAACATTTGCTCTCATGGAATCTACCACTTGGAATAGCTGCTGACTTTCAAGGTTTTAATGAATTATTGGAAGGTTCTCTATCGTGATATACATGCACCAGTAAATGCACAAGTGAATACATAGAAAAGGAATATACCCTTCCTCTAAAATGCACATTGCAACTGGGGGGTTAAAAGTGTCTTACACAGACCGATAACTTCAAAGAGTGGTTACCAATTTACGACTTTAGCTTTGTTTTAAATGTATGTAGGTTCAAAAATCTAATATTTGTGTGTGCTGCAAGTTTATTGCGACACAATACAAATACCATTCAGGAATTTGAATATGAGTGGGAAGTCTATGTGAAACACATATAGTAATTTGTCATCATTATATACATAACAATTTATTGAAATTTACTGTAGCTACCAGATACAAACATCACAAGTATTGCCACCAACCTTCAAAGGACTTCTTCACGATCTTCCAAGTGCCGACAGAGTATTGCCTTTTAGTGCCAAAGTAAAAGATTTGTATATTTTAGTACATTCTTGTAAATGCACAGAATGGTATCAGAAAAGGTAAATATACACAAACGGCTCTCTTCAATTTCCTAAAAATTGTTTAGAAAGCTGTTGAGGACAAGAAACTGATATGTGGGTTGTTTATGGAGACTTCCAAAGCACATGATCTTATAACTCATAATCTATTGCTGTTAAAACTATATGATTATGGTACCGCTGATGTTTCCTATGAGTGGTTCAAGTCATAAGTAACTGATAGGAAACGAAGAGTGCACATTTCTCGGGATGGTAATGTGTACCATTCTGAATATAAAAGAGTAAATTATGGGGTGCCCCAGGGCTCGGTAATGGGACCATTGTTATATTCTTGGTTGCTATTAATGACCTACCACAACAGTTTTAGACAGCTGATACTATATTATTTGCTGATGATAAAAAATTCATTATGAAAGGGAGGAATGATAATGCGATGCAGCCAAAAATCAACAAAACAGTAGAAGTGGCAGAAAAATGGTTTAAAGGTAACTGTTTCGTTGTCAATGACAAGAAAACTGTATGGAATCAACTTAAACGAAGGAACAAAAATAGGACCAATGCAAAATTCACATTATCAAATAGCCAAATTCAGAAATTGAATCACATAAATTTTTTAGGGTTATGGGTGGATGAGCATCTAAGATGGAAAAAATATGAAGAAATACTTGACAAAATATTAAGCAAATACTGTTAAATATTAAGAATGCCTAAAGATTGCTGAAAAACCGAAACAGTGTTACGTGCTCATTACACACAGATGCATAGTCTACTGAAGTATGGTATAGTGTTCTGGGGAAATACCTCTTTTGCAAAGTAGACTTAGAGCACCAAAAGAAAGCTGTAAGATTAATAAGTAATACAGCTTACAGAGCATCACGAAGAGGTATCTTCAAGGAATTAAAAATCATGAGCTTACCATTTATATTTATATTTTAAAGTTTCTGCTTCATTAAAAACCATCGAGTTTCAGCTTTGAATAGTGTAATCCGCAATTACCAAACAAGATACAGCGATGGCTCTCATAGGGATGTGCACATAAATCAATATGTCAGGACAGTGCTGTTTACAAACCTAAAATTCTTTACAGTGCATTGCCAGATAACATCAAAACATACCACACATTCAAAAAATAACTAAGACTCTACCAATATTCAACAGCTTCTACAGCATTAATGAATACCTGAAATTTTGCTCAAATCTGTAGGTCTGCTTCAGAACTGTCTAAACAGAAATTGATTATTATCAAGCATTTCCTAGATAAAACCAAATTTCTTTTATCTATGTATGTATCTAATTATGTACCTGGAACACATGAGGCAATACTGACCCTACGAGTTATCTTAGAAAATAGATTAAGGAAAGGTAAACCTACGTTTCTAGCATTTGTAGACTTAGAGAAAGCTTTTGACAATGTTGATTGGAATACTCTCTTTCAAATTCTGAAGGTGGCAGGGGTAAAATACAGGGAGCGAAAGGCTATTTACAATTTGTACAGAAACCAGATGGCAGTTATAAGAGTCGAGGGGTATGAAAGGGAAGCAGTGGTTGGGAAGGGAGTGAGACAGGGTTGTAGCCTATCCCCGAGGTTATTCAATCTGTATATTGAGCAAGAAATAAAGGAAACAAAAGAAAAGTTCGGAGTAGGTATTAAAATCCACGGAGAAGAAATAAAAACTTTGAGGTTCGTCGATGACATTGTGATTCTGTCAGAGACAGCAAAGGACTTGGAAGAAAATTTGAACGGAATGGATAGGATATAAGATGAACATCAACAAAAGCAAAACAAGGAAATGGAATGTAGTCGAATTAAGTCGGGTGATGCTGGGGGAATTAGATTGGGAAATGAGACACTTAAAGTAGTAAACGAGTTTTGCCAATTGGGGAGCAAAATAACTGATGATGGTCGAAGTAGAGAGGATATAAAATGTAGATTGGCAATGGCAAGAAAAGCGTAAGAATCGAAGCTTTCGAAATGTGGTGCTACAGAAGAATGCTGAAGATTAGATGGGTAGATCACATAACTAATGAGGAGGTATTGAATAGAATTGGGGAGAAGAAGAGGTTGTGGCACTACTTGACTAGAAGAAGGGATCGGTTGGCAGGACATGTTCTGAGACACCGAGGGATCACCAATTTAGTATTGGAGGGCAGCGTGGAGGGTAAAAATCGTAGAGGGAGACCAAGAGATGAATACACTGAGTAGATTCAGAAGGATGTAGGCTGCAGTAGGTACTGGGAGATGAAGAAGCTTGCACGGGATAGAGTAGCATTGAGAGCTGCATCAAACCAGTCTCAGGACTGAAGACCACAACAACAACAACAACAACAACCTGACTTTTGTGCCATAAATTACTATCACTAGTTAACTAAAGTACTGGTATTTAATAGTTTTAGTGAAATCAACCACATTGTTTAACTAGCTTTTATGTTATCTATATGCACGTATATAATCTTTTAATCGAATCAAGCAGAATAATGTTTTTGTTATAAAGGTATGTTGATACCGATGATATGCTTTTATACATGATGCAAATATGTAATATTTTATACTGCTCTCTACTTTGACAAGTCCAATATCGTGAATGTGATAATAAGGGCAGTAAATAAATAAAAATACTAGAATATTTGCAGTTATTAAAATATTTCGAGAATATCCAAAAGGTTAGTAACCCGGATTACATGAAGCACCACCTAGACCATACCAACAGGTTCTTATGTAGCACTTCCATTTCCTCATAGCTAATGAGACTACCATGGGATGAGTATTTGGAAAGCAAATATTTAATTCTTCATAGCAGTAAACTTCAGGTGCAATATACATATATCTCATAATTCATGAGTACATGGACAAAAACTTTCACACCAGTTTAATATTTTGTGTGTGTGTGTGTGTGTGTGTGTGTGTGTGTGTGTGTGTGTGTGTGTGTGTGTGTGTATTTTTGGGCAAGGCTATTATATATGAACATACTTTGTTTTCAAGAGCCCTAAAAGCAATTCCTTTCCAACATTTTAAAAATTAAGACTAAGAAAGCAAGCAAAATAAAATTTACAATAAAACAAATAGTAACAGAATAAGCAATTTTCACTTACGTTTACCAAGCTAACATACACGAAGAAGTGACAAACATCGGCAAGCCCCTGCATATCAGCGACATTGACTGAAAATTACCAGCTGCCATTAGAGACGAGCAACAGAACGCAGCAGGGAAACCGAGAAGCTCCACCACTGACGCACAAAAAATCGCCAACATCACCCTACACTGTGCATCCAATATATGGCCTATCGGACCCAAAACGATGATAATCCTAACTGTTGTAGGTTGCTGACACTGATCGAGAGATCAACACTTGCACCCAGCAGCAGCCACCGAGCAACTGCACCGCACGACATCAAAGGTTTCGACACGCACGATACCCCCTACTGAGAAAGCCCACCCTTGCACAACCTATCGCAGGCATCAAGACATCTGCACTTACCACCCAACCCAACTATCACAGAGGTTTTTCTCCCTTGGCTCTTCCCTTGGCACTTTTTTTCCTCTGTCCTTTAAACTGCTGCCCTCCGTTCGACTTTGAGTCAATTTATCTGCAGATGAGCTCTTATTAATGGTTAACCTTAACCAGACATACGCGAACATTGCAGTACCTACATGCTGCGACACCTCACTCTAGTGGAAACTAACCCTTATGCAGAGATGGCAGAGGACCTTTTGATTTGACCGTCAAGACGGTGTGGGCATGGAGGGTCTCCACATTTGAAAAAAAATCGTACGGGACCTGTGCAGGGGCAATGTACCCAGTCACCGAGGAATAGAGGAAGGGGTGGAAATCAGCAGCGTGGAGTTAGTAGAGGTGGACAATCAGTAAATGGCAGAGGGAGTCCAAGACCCACCTAAGCGAGCTCCCGTTTAATTTAAGTGCAACAAATACGTATGTGGAATGTTCAGTGACAGGATCCATAGAATCTAAAAAGTAAGATTTTGTTGGACACAGGGGCGCAAGTGTCGGTGGCTACTAAGAGTTTAATGGGATGAAGGAAGTTGGACCCACCACATTATAGGTTGCGTGGAGTGGGCGATAAGGAGGTCACGCCTTTGGGGTCAGTGACAGTTGACTTTCGCGTAGGGAAGTCCAATTTGATGCACGCACGGAGGTAGTACCGTGGGTAAGTGAGGGCTACGACATGATCCTACAAGTAGATTTCTTGCATCAACGTCATGCCAAAATTGACCTTCCACAACGAACTGTGGAATTGGGTGAAATGTTATTTCATCTGGGGGAAACTGTTGTCGACGCAGAGCTGTCACGAGGGAGGTTCAGTGTAATGAACAAACCAATTGAACTGCGTACATTAGCACTAAGGCTTAATTCACACGAGTGTGTGTCTGGTGGCACCGGGAAGTCGCTTTGGGTAAGTGTTGAGTCGAATCTACCTGTGGGTACAGTATGTGTTATTGAACCATTGGAGGATGATGAAGTTTTGGGTTCATTGGGTTGTTTTGTGCAACATAGTGTTGTACGCGTACAGGAGGGGAACGACAGGCGAGTAGTCCACGTGAACGTGGATAATTTTATCGCTGTAGACGCGAATTTGAGAAAAGTTTGGATGTGTCAGATGACGAAGACTGGTGTTCGAGAGGTAGGCGAAGCGATCAGCCACTAACTGCTGGTAGACTGCATTGCGTAACAAAATAAAGCATTTTAAAGCAGGAGAAAAGAGCATATGGAAGAATTGCTGTGGGAATTTAAGGATTTGTTTTTTCTGCGAGGGCCGTCACCAGCAACTCCATTTGTTCAACAAAGGATACCAACAGTTAACGAACGAAGCACCTGTTTATCATAAACCATACAGAATACCGAGGCATCTGCAGCCGATTGTGGAGGATTTCATTGATCAGCAGCTTGCGGACGGCATTGTAGAGCATAGTAATAGCTGCTGGGGAGCCGGCACTGTCGTTGTGCCAAAAAAATCTACGGATGGAACTAAGAAATATAGGTTCTATTGTGGCTACCGATACAGTAATGGACGCATACCCCATTCCAAACATATCAGAGACTTTGGATCACTTACAACAGTGGCACTGCTTTTCTGTGATGGATTTGACAAGTGTTTATCATCACTTAGATGTGGCTGCAGAGGATCGTCCAAAAACTGCTTTCTCTACACCTGGAGGCCATTACCAGTACATCAGAATGCCATTCGGTTTGAAAACACTCCAGCAACGTTCCAGAGGTTGCTAGACAGTGTGTTGAGGTGTTTGAAACCACGGCAGGTTCTTGTCTATTTGGATGACATTACAGTGTTTTCAAGTAGTATGGAGCAACATAGACAGCGGTTGAGGGAAGTCTTCATGACATTTGAAATATTTAGGTCATATCATCAGTAAGGACGGTGTGCAAACAGATCTGAGGTTGGCAAAGGCTGTAAGGGATTTTGGGGAACCGAAAACAGTTAAGGAAGTGCAGTCATTCATCGGAATTTTCAATTTCTGTCGAAAGTTCGTGAAGGGTTTTGCAGATTTAACACAGCTGTTGACGTGATTGTTACGGAAGGGTGTGAAATTTGAGTGGACAGAAGTGTGTCAGAAAGGGTTTGACAAACTGAAAGAAGTGTTAATATCAAGTCCGGTTCTTGTGCTTCCAGATCTTGAAAAGGAATTTATTCTACCATGTGATGCATCAAATCAAGCATTAGGGTGCGTTCTTAGTCAGGAAATTGATGGGAAAGAACATCCGGTAGTGCATCTAGGCAGTTGTATGCAGCAGAGAGGAATTACTCAACAACAGAGAGGGAGATGGCTAGCATAATCTATGGAATCAAATATTTTAAATGTTATTTATATGCGAGAATATTTCGGGTAGTGCCAGATCATGCTGCATTGAAGCGGTTGTTGGGGTTGAAGGATCCGTCCACTAGAGTCGCTAGATGGGCTGAGAGGCTTATGTAACATGTATCAGACACAGCCGCAATTTAATGTGTACGATGGTCTTCCGTGCAGGGAAACGAATTTAGGACCAATGGTAGCAGTGCTAGCAAAGCTGAGACATGAGGCTTTAAAGGAAGCACATGATCACGTGTTATCTGGTCATGGCGGGTGTTGAGTGACGAATAGGAGAGTGGTGGAGAGGTAGAAAAGTAGATGTGGAACAGTATGTCAAGAATTGTATACTATGTGCGCAGAGAGCAGATTTGAGTCGGAAACAGATACAGCTACAACGATTGCTGGATGCGACATGTTCATTCTCTGTGTTTGGGGTTTGATGTCTTAGGACCTTTCAGGTGAACACCGTCAGGGAATAGATTCGTTCTGACAGTAATAGACCATTTTGGAGGTATGTGGAGATAGTGGCCATGCCAAATCAACAGGCAGCAATGGTCGCGCAAGTGTTAGTAAACAAATTGATTTTGAAGTTTGGTGTACCAGAGACAATAATTACTGACCAAGGGACCAACTTCATGTCGGATTTAATGAAGGAACTGTGTAAATTATTGAACGTAAGAAAATTGAGGACGAGAGCATTGCATCCACAGGCCAACGGAAGGACAGAACGGGTACACAGAACAATCGGGAAGCTGCTGAGTTTTTATGTGGATTCCCATCACAATCACTGGGATGAATAATTGAAGCATATTGTATGCGCATACAATGCAGAAGTCCATATAAATACCGGTTTGTCTCCGTATGAGGTAGTGTACAGGCGAAAAATGCCTTCACTGTCTGATTTAGTAATGCTACAGAAAGGAAGGATCGGTGAATTTGTACGTCAATTTGCAAGGACAATTCCGGATGTTTGGAAACGGATAAAAAAGGCAAATGCAAAGGCTTTGGAGAGGCAGGAAGACGCAGTAAGGTGGAGGGGAAGTTTACCGCAGTATAGAGTGGGCAATGGGTTGTGCTGTCCAACCACTACACACAATAAGCTGAACCAGTTTTCGATTTAGTCAACCCAGTCATTTCTCTTCACTTCAGTATTACTATAGACAGCTTCCTACTCTGTCAAAAATTTCTGCTTCTACATTCCTGTACAATAAGTCCGTAATAACCGAATAGTCTGAAAACAAGATGTAACTTGATAATTCAATCGCATTTCAAAACCACTTCCGTCTACGCGGGAGCCAAAATCGATTGCGGAATTGGAAAACTGGAAATTAGGGGCGGATTTCCAGACTCGAGTTTGAAGTGTTACATGACTGCCCAGAGGTGGTATTGGTAAAACGCTTAACGAAATCCGGTTTTGGGGGCCCCATGTAAATGGGGTGATGGAGGTTACAGTAAAACTGATCCGACATGGGGGAAGAACAGTTTAGGTTTCGGAGAAATGTAGGAACGTGCATTGCAATACCGCATCTATGACTTATCTTTGAAGATGATAGGCTAAGGACAGACAAACCTACGTTTGTAACATTGGTAGACATAGTGAAAGCTTTTGACAATGTTTACTGGAAAACACTCTTTGAAACTCAGAAAGTGACAGGGTAAAATGCAGCAAGTAAAATGCTGTTAACAAGTTGTGCAGGAAACGTACTCAGTTATGAGTTGAGAGGCATGGAATGGTAGCAGTGGTTGAGAAGGGAGTGAGACAAGGCGCGCGGAGTGGCTGCGTGGTCAGAGGCGCCACGCCACGGATTGCGCGGCCCCTCCCACCAGAGGTTCGAGTCCTCCCCCAGGCATGGGTGTGTGTGTTGTTCTTAGCATAAGTTAGTTTAAGTACTTTGTAAGTCCAGGGACCGACGACCTCAGCAGTTTGGTCCCTTAGTAATTCACACACTTTTGAACATTTGGAGTGAGGCAGGGTTGTAGTCTAACGCTGATGTTCTTCAGTCTATACATTGAAGCAGCAGTAAAGGAAAACAATAAATATTAGGAGTAGGAATTATAGTTCAGGGATAAGAAATGAAAACTTTGTAGTATGCCAGTGACATTGTATTTCTGTGAGAGACAGCGGAGCATTTAGAAGAATAGTTGAATGGAATGGACAGCGTCTTGAAAGGAGGATACAAGCTGAACATCAACAAAAGCATGACAATGATAATGGGATATGGTCGAATTAGATCAGGTGATCCTGAGGGATTTAGATCCAGAAACGAAACACTTAAAATAATTGAAGAATTTTGCTATTTGTGCAGTAAAATAATTTGTGATGGCCAAAGGAGAGAGAATATAAAATGTACACTGGCAATGGCAAGCAAAGCACTTCTGGAGGAGAGAAATTTGTTAACATTGAATGTGTTTCTCCCTTACCGTCTGCGCCCATCCTGTCCGCCTCTCGCCCCCCCTCACCTACCTCGGCCCCACCATTGACCGTCACCTCACCTGGATCCCTCATCTCCGCTCCATCCAATCCAAAGCCCACAATCGCCTCCGACTCCTCAAACTCCTCTCTGGCCAGACATGGGGGTTGCCCCCTCTACCATCCTCCACACCTACAAATCCTTAATCCGTCCCATCTGCTGTTATGCCAGTCCCGCCCAGGTGTCTGCCCCCTGCAAATTCTATAAGTCCCTCCAGATCCTTGAGCGTCATGTACTCCGCCTCGCCTTCCGTATACGCCTCCCGTCCCCCACGCGGATCCTCCATGATCTCATTCCTTTTCCCCATCTGCTCCTCTTCCTCGAACATATCCGCATCCTCTGCACCTCCCGCTGCCTTGATCCCCCTCACCCCCTGGTTGCTCCTCTCCTCTCCCACCCCCTGCCACGCCTTCACTGTTGTATCCCCCCTACCCTCCACCTCTACACCCTACATCTCCTTTCCCAAGGAGGCTTTCATCAACTCCCCCTCCCGGATGATGCCCTCTCTCCCTCCATTTATCCCTCCTATCAACTCTGATCCTCACTCCCCCTCCTTTCCTCTGTCCTTTTCCCGGGCTCCCTCTCCCCCTCTTCCATCCTCTTTTTTCCCCACCTACGCTCTCTCTGCCCCCTTCCCTCCCCTGAGTCCTTATGCATTTCCCTCCTCTGCCTTTTCCTATTCCCTCTCGCGTCTGCACTGCCCCCCCCCCTTATGAGTCCTCTCCCTCCTTTGATTGCCCCTTTCGTTTTTCCTCTCTTCCCTCCTTGTTCTCCCCCCCCCCCCCCCATCTGCCCTCGGCTATGGTGTTTTATCTTTGTGCCGACATTTTAATACAGTGTTTACAATGAGTGTTCGGTGTTGTGTCTTCTCTGAAGTGTTGTGAATGGCCATCATACTGTCGCTGGGTGTGATTTTTTTTATCTCTTGTGAACAGAAAGCAGACTGTCGCCATGTTTTTGAATTGTCTGTCTACTATGTTCCCTGTCTGCTTCCTGTGTATTTTATTAGCTTTGCCAACCCTTTGCTTTTTGTTTTAACTTTCCACAATTTTCCGCGGTTTACAATTTCAGTCACCGATTTATCGCCTGCTTATATTGTTTCTTATCTTCTTTCTTACGTTTTAAACAGAGCAGCGTACTAAGCTGCTGCCAGCCCGCCCCCTTCGGGGGGAATCGAAATACAATAAAGGAAAAAAAATTAATTAGATGTAGTAGTAGTAGTACTAGCAAATGCACAAGTTGCATTTCTATCAGTTGTCTTTAGCCAGAAATACCCAAACAACAGCAAATTAAGACATAGAGACTATTAGTTGAATCAAATAATGCTCAGATGCACTGGAATCGATGAACAATTGTTTCACTTAACTGGTCACAAAGAGATCTACACAAGTATGAAAACTTATCTGGGAAATAGAGACACTGTGGCAGCAGAAGTGAAGAGGCATATAAAGTTTCCACTTTAACACAATAAGTACCGAGTCACATAGCAAGGCCGGATGAAATTTGTGGATGAAGTTCTGTTCCCATCGTAAGTATAGCACTTAAAGACACTGTCAACTTGAATTAGAATCACAAAATTATTCAACTATATGTTATATACAACGCTGTTGAATGCAATTCGACATAAAGTACAAGATGTACAGCTTTGCTTCAATCAACTGTATGTTATATACAACGCTGTTGAATGCAATTCGACATAACGTACAAGGTGTACAGCTTTGCTTCCGCCATTTGAACTTGATTCAGAGTTAACACCATCTAAACTCTCACTTGCCGCCATTTTTAATGAACATTCAATCTGTTTCGCCACCACTGTTAACAGATGTTGATATTAAACTCTGCCAATCCTATAGGTTGCAAAGCTTAGTGTTCAAAATTCGTTTATTCTCTTTCCTCGAGGCAGCCGTGTTGCCAGAACAGTGAGTTGAGATGCTCTTCGCTTTGCGGCGCTGCAGTTGTGGTGTGCCATCTATCGGCGACGACGAGCAACAGTGCGTTCGTTCAGCATCTCTCATTTCCAATTTAGAACTTTGACAGGAAACTCTTAGAGGTAATAAACAACTGCTTCGCGAACCAAATGTTTACTAATAGGTTTTTTACTAATAAAATTGTCGTACCTGCCCCTGTCTGTATAATGTTAGTGGCGAGAATTTTTCATACCCAGGTACAAGTTTGGTAATGTATTCTACATATCTGGTCAACGCAGATGTTATTGCATAGATCAGCAAATTTTCTACCATTTAATTTTTGAAAGGTGTGGTTAACGAAATCACACTATATGTTGTATCTGAAATTCGTCTTGTTTGATTACAATTTGCTCATTTGCATTGTTCTCGTAGTTTATACCAATACAGCAGCTCACTGTGCGCATCCCAACATAGCTATGAGACCAACCTTCAGGTGCTGAATAGCTCTCGCAGTTAACGTTCACCGGCATGTCCTCATTTTCTAAGTTGTACCGCGCCTTGTCTATTTGATCTACGCGTTCGTCTACCTGTGTTACCTCTTGCCAAATGTCTTTGTTTTGTTCAATTAATTCCGCGACTTGTTGTTGTACCACATCGATCTCCTGCGACAAATATAACAGTAGCGCCTTGTCACGTTCTTCAAACATTTCATTCATTTTTTCCAGAAACTGAGCATCACGATCTGCAGCTAAAATATCTTTGACTTGTGAAATTAACGCTTGCTCACGAACCACGCACGCGCTCTTGCCTTTCTTTCTCTTCGGGTTGTTTCTGAGACCAACCTTCAGGTGCTGAATAGCTCTCGCAGTTAACGTTCACCGGCATGTCTCATACATAACTCGCAATCGCACAGTGTATGGCGCTGCACTCATGGACTGCGCTGCTGGTCCCGGCGGAGGTTCGAGTCCCGACTCGGGTATGGGTGTGTTTGTCCTTAGGATGATTTAGGTTAAGTAGGGTGGAAACTTAGGGACTGACGACCTTAGCAGTTAAGTCCCATAAGATTTCACACACATTTGGAAATCGTAGTGCTTCCATCTTCGCACAAATCGGAGGCTCAGTATACTCGCTTTGTGTTGGAAACACTGCCGAGTAGGCCAGATTATTTTCACTCTCCTAATTATATCAGTCCTTGCCCATCCAGTCGATAATCATTAAAGAATTCCCACAAATGAACAAAATTCATCCTTAGGTTAAATGAGTTTTATTTGTTTGTTTGATTGTGCATAACTGTAGAGTTGCTCTATTTGAATCTTAATCACATTTTGATGTGTAATTGATTTGGGAAACAGTTCTAAGAATGAACATCCTTCAATTGGTCTTATGATAAGTTAATCTTCCGAATTTGGTACGTTGCGCGACTAAGGCTGGAGAAGACGGCACGAGGTATAATGGCGGAAAAAACAATTGGCCGGCTGCACGTAGTGCACCGGAGAGACGCGAGAGGGCAGGAGCTGCTGGCCGCAGTACCAACTGCCGCAGACAGATGGCAGGTCGAGTCGCTGCCGTCAGTGCAAAAGTATGGCGTAGGTTACAGTAGACTGTAATTCGTGACATGTTCGTTTAAAATAGGAAATATTTGGTATTTTCGTCTTGAATAAACCAGCAATGCTGTGCTTTTAGTTGTACTTACGAAGAGAAGAAGAGAGGGATGCAGCAAGAAGAATAATACGGCTGATGAAAATCTGCAGAGCAAACTGACAGAATACAAAAGCAACTGCGTTGTGTAAAGTAAGTGCAATTTTCACGCATTAACGTGGATTAGAAAATGTAGGATTCCGCAACGAGTATATCACGTAGCAGAGACCTGCAGTAGTTTAACTTATTGAAGTTCTTGACGTAACTAGTAGTGGATTGTTGAGGTTAAATTCAGACGTGCAGTATCGGTGCTTGCATAAGTGTACAGTTGTTGGAAACAGAAAAATGCCATAACTGAGCCCCAAGACAGTCACGTTTCAATTAGTGGTGAGCAAATCCTGAAGCATGGTGTTCTAAATTTTTTTTTTTTTTTTTTTTTTTTTTTTTTTTTTTTTTTTGCCCCCCTTGTGTTTAATTTATCGACACCGGACGTGACGAATGAAAACGAAACAAGACAAACGCAAAACGAAAGCAAACGGAATGAGGATATCATAATTGATTTCTTAATTTCTCGTTACTTTACAACTGTTTGTGTAAGATGTTACTGCAGTAAACGATATCAAGTACAACTACAGCTTCAGCATGTGTGTAAAATATTGTGATACGTTAAACCGAACGGAAATTACGTACCAAGGAATGAATGTTACTAAAGAGGAGATGCTAAGTTTTTAAATTAAAAATTAAATTGCTTTCAAGCAATTCTGTAAGTGGAATGCCATAGATAAGGTATTATTGTGTATTACTCGAACGTGTGTGTTGTCATTATCAGTAATATTTCTAAACTTTTGTTGTTTTGCAGATGAACGTCTTTTTCATTTTTAAATATAATTGTAATAGACAGTTACGAATTTTTTGCACCTTTAATACACAGTATACGTAATGAGATCAGCCAACTATAATTTGAGTCGCATTATTCCAGAGCCATTTAAAACTGCGGAACGGATTTGTGATACCCCCAACCTCTGCTGCCCCAACCTCTTTTTGTCAATGTGAACCGCTATAGGAATGCAAGGCCATTGCGGAGAAGATGATGTTTTTGAAATATGCCCCTAGGAAACACGTAAAATAGAAAAATTAGTTTTATAACTTAAGTAACCTACACATCTTGTTTATATTATCTTTTGCTGCTGAATGACCACTGCCTCAAATACTATAGGAACACTTATGATTTATCCAGAAAGAGATTTGCACTCTGCAGCGGAGTGTGCGCTGATATGAAACTTCCTGACAGATTAAAACTGTGTGACCGAGACTCGAACTCGGGACCTTTGCCTTTCGCGGGCAACTGCTCTACCTAAAGGAAGGTAGGAGACGAGGTACTGGCAGAAGTAAAGCTGTGAGTACCGGGCGTGAGTCGTGCTTCGGTAGCTCAGATGGTAGAGCGGTTGCCCGCGAAAGGCAAAGGTCCCGAGTTCGAGTCTCGGTCGGTCACACAGTTTTAATCTGCCAGGAAGTTTCACTTATGATTTATGGTTTCATTATGGGGTCGGCAGAAGCGTCCGATCCCACGCGTCGGCTTTGACCCGTGACGTAAGGGTTTTGTCGTGTGTGACGTCATGACGGCGCGGAGTTTGGTTTGAGTGTGGCTGTCTCCAGTTCTGTTTTGTCTTATTTTATTTACTTTTCTGATCTGTTCATTCTATCTCCTGAGATGTTTTTTTAAATTTAAAAACACTTATTACTTATTTTAATTATCTGTTTCCTCCAATTTTTGTTTTAGTTTATTATATTTATCTTTCCGATCTGTTCGTTGTATCCCGTGAGATTTTTTTAAAAAAGACAAAAAAACACTAATCAGCTACTGAAGCATCTTTATCTTCTATGGGTTGCAGGGGTTACGACCCCTGGGGAGGTGGGTGGGTATTCATGCATGGCTGTCTTCACTTACACGTTGTAGCTACGCAAGGCGTCTAAATTTGTTTATATTTCGTTTGCCTCCCACCCAAATCACCCCATTTCCCGTGCTTGTCCCGTTAGTGTCATTAGGGAATTGGGGTGTTTTTGGGTGGAGGCAAACTAAATATAAACAAATTTAGACACCCACCCCCATACAAAATCACACAAAACGCCGAAAAAAACAGACATCACAAAACTCCCCAAACACCACTAGACACAAAATCATATGGAATCGGACACTTCCCTTGACGTATATAGCTCAACAGCAGCTCCCGATCCCATAAATCAGGATCAGACACTTCCCTTGGCCTATATAGCTCAAAAACATCTGCTGATACCAATACCAACATACACAGCCACACATTAGGATCGAACACTTCCATTTACCTGCACACTGTTAATTTTATCCGTCATATCCATTCCTGAACAAAAACAACAACCGATTAATTTTACTAAAATTACCACAGGATGTACAGCGAACAACACTAAATTAACCTTCACATAAAATCGTTAACTCACTGAAACGAATTCCACTACAAACACAGCAGACACTCGAACAATTCTGGATAATGAGCAAAAGCGAACTGAGCCCATTACACCACACAAACGAAAACCCTGAACATACCACCAGAGAGCACAACAAACCACAACACGACGACATCTACAAACACGCCACACTCACAAACCAAACTCCACGCCGTCATGACGTCACACACGACAAAACCCTTATGTCACGGGTCAAAGCCGATACGTGGGATCGGACGCTTCTGTCGACCCGATGCTCGTCTATTTTCACTCCCTACGCGTCACCCTATTCAGATGCAGGCTGTAATTAGTGTATCCACTTCTGCCAATTGGAGCGACAGTAACGTCACACACGAGACATTGGTCCAGTCGACAGCAGTTCACTCAGCACCCCGATGACACAGCTGACAGCTGCGTTTACTCACGGCTGGCTGTGGCACTGCAAAACCTCCACATTAGAGTGCGCTGTTACTGCTTGTATTTCTTCCACATCAGCTTCCGTACTCTGCTGTAACTTGTTACAACTACTTAAGTTAACCAAGTCCAAAAATCATTCTAGACTCTCTGATCCTCTCTCGGTGTCTTTGTGACTTCTGTATAAGCTTTGTTATTTGAAGGAATGTAACAGCTGTTGAAGTTTTTTGAGGCATAGTAGATGTATGTGAATTTAGCGGCCCCAAAGGCTGCAGTTGGACTCCTGACTCATGATCAGAAAAGGAAAATAAGACACAAACTGGGCAAGAACAAACACATGGTTGGAATTCCAAGAGGGTCCGCCAGCTTGCAGGTTTTCTTGCCTGTGATCAGTCTGACAGCTTTTCGTAGCGTCATTACTGCTGCACGGATATTGTTGTGGTCGTGACCCTCGAGACTGGTTTCGTACGTATCTCCAATCCAGTCTCTCGTGTACAAGCCTCTTCATGTCTGAATAACTACTGCAAACTACATACATGTCAACCTACCTACTGCATTTAAGGCTTTGTCTCTCTCTCCAAAATTTTTACTGCCGACACTTCCCTCCGTTATCCAATTAACTGTTACTTTATGTCTTATGATATTTCCTGTTACCCTGATTGTACTTTTTAGACAGGTGGTGCCATAAATTTTTCTCCTCCGAAATTATATCCCTCTTTATCGATTATGACCTCCTCCATTATTTTCACGGGAGAATTTTATTTGTGGGTCTGCAAGTGATAAACTAATTGTTACAGTGTAGAAGTGGCACATCAATACCTCATTGTTTTATTTCATTTGTTGTGAATAGTTTTGGGATCCGCCACACTATTGAACTGGAATGAGACATGTTGCTGGTCAGAGTTGGCAGATCTTAATGAACATCGAGCTGGTAATATAAAACAATATTGTATGTGTGGGATTTTGTTCAAAAGCAAATACCTCTTCGCTGATGATTGTCTACCCACTAATCTTCAGCATTCTTCTGCAGCACTACATTTAAACAGCTACTATTAAACTCTTGTCTAAGCTGTTTATTGTCCATGTTTCACTTCCATATCTCGCTATAGTCCAGACAAATATTTCAGTCGTCAGTTGGATTTATTTGTATTAATACGAGGTGTGTCTTGTGTTAGGATTCTAAGGTAACTTGAGTAACTCCATGTGAAGAAGCAAATCACTATTTAGAACTCGTCCATGTGGAGGTCACTGACTAAAACCTGAACATAAATCCAAATGTGCAAATAAAATAATTAATTTATTGTAAATCTACAACACCCACAACTCCTTTCGTCATCCCACAGCCTGAAAATCGCAGCATTCTGGTATGTTGTCTGCAGGAACAGCAATCCAATTACAACACTCTGAAGATATATGTAAACAAGAAATTGAAATAATAAATCACCAGTGCAGTAGAGTCCCTGAAAAACTCAATGATTGCAAAAGAATCACAGCACAAAAAACATACATAAAATAAGATCTCCCATGCAGCACCATGTCAGACTGCCAACGTCTTAATAGGAAAAGACATAAACATATCATTCACCACGCACAACAATATTGGGCAGAAAATCGGGCATCCTTCAAACACTGCAGACCCAGAAATACCGAAGAAAACAAACTGACTCTATCCCAATTAACAACCTATACAACGACATCCGTCATCTTCGTTATATTCTCTCTCTCTCCCTCTCCCTCTCCCTCTCCCTCTCCCTCTCTCTCTCTCCCTCTCTCTCTCTCTCATATACCACCTAATATTTACGGCGAATTTAGTAATTTGCACGTTTCATTGATATTTTCTAAATGAGTATTTGACTCATTAGGTCCAGTTAAAATGACAGAACGGTTTGGCCCCCACCACAACCTAGTTGGTTATAACATGCAACAGATGGTAACCTGACAAACGTTTAGCTCTGGCATAACCAAAATTCCGCTCTTCTTCTGTCACTCCTTTCATCCTCCATCTCTGGATCCCCAAACCAATTTGTTACTTATGTAAAATTTTAGCAATTTAATTATCACACATTGTGCTTTCGAGGCTGAGTGGAAGCATCGGCACCTGGTTTGATCCCTGGCATAAGGGTGTGGCTGCGTGCAGGGTCATTACGACGCGGTGTTTGTGTCGGTTGTGTTTGTCGGTGTCGTCTTGTTGCGTTTGACGGTGGGTGTGGTGGAAGGTGTGTGAAGTCGTTGGCAGTGTTTGTAGTTCACGATGTAAGGTTTGGAAGATTTTTCAGTGTGTTATCAATTAATTTTTTTTGTTTGTGTGTTAGGCATTTACGTTAGGTGTTTTTGGTTTGCCGTTTGTGGTGCGGTAAGATGTTTAAGTTATTGTGTGACTTTTGTTATTAGGTATGGACATGATGTGTGTGTGCGTGCATGTTGTAAGTAATTTTTTTTATTTTATTGTCTGCTCTTTACGAGTTGTGATGTTTTGTATATTCGTAGTGTGTTGAATGTGTTTTAATTTATGTAGAGATTTTGATACTTAGATTTTTGAGGTATTGTGGTTTTGGTTTTGGTTTTAGTTTTTGTAGTTGTAGGCGTTGGTTTTTTGGTATCAATACTTGTGGTTGATGTAAGGGAAATGATTGATTCCAATTTTTGTAGTTTTAGCTGTAGATGTTGGGGTTTTGGTTTCATCAACTGCGGTTGATGATACTGCCACCACCACCACCACTTCTGTACTACCATCTCACAAAAAATCTGGCCAGTCCGAAGACTGTGAGATATAGTGTACACAGAATTATCATGTTCTGGTTTTATATCCTCTCTACTTTGATTATCATTATTCTGCTGCCCAAACAGCAAAACTCCTCTACTCCTTTAAGTGTGTCATCTAATCTAATTACCTCAGCATCACCTGATTTAATTCCACTACATTCCATTTTCCTCGTTGTGCTTTTGTTGATGTTCATCTCATATCCTCGTTTCAAGACACAGTCCATTCCCTTCAACTGTTCCTACAAGTTCTTTGAGTCTTTGCCAAAATTGCAATGTCATCGGCAAACCTCAAGTTTTTTATTTCTTTTCACTGGATTTTAATGTCTTCTCCAAATTTTTCTTTTGTTTCCTTTACTGCTTGCACAATGTACAGATTGAATTGCATTGAAGATCAGCTACAACACTGTCACACTTCCTTCCCAATCACTGCTTCCCATTTGTGCCCCTTGACTCTTGTAACTGCCATCCTGTTTAAGTAAAATTTGTAAATAGCCTTATGCTTCCTGTATCTTATGCCTGCCACCTTCAGAATATGAAGGAACATGTTCCAGTCAACATTGTCAAAAGCTTCCTCTTAGTCTACAGTTACTATAAACGTAGGTTTGCTTTTTCTTAACCTAGCTTCTAAGATAAGTCGTAGGATCAGTAATGGCTTGCATGTTCCTACATTTCTACAGAATCCAAACTGATTTTCTCTGAGGTCATCTTCTTCAGTTTTCCCCTACGTCTGTTTTGCAACAGTGTCTTATTAAACTGATAGTTTGATATTTTCACACCTGTGAGCACCTGCTTTCTTTGGAATTGGGATTATTATTTTCTCCTTGATGTCTGAGGGTATTTCGGGTGTGTCATAAATCTTGCCCACGAGGTGAAAGAGTTTTGTCATGGCTGGCTCTCCCAAGGCCGTCAGTAGTTCTAATGGAATTTTGTCTACTCCCGGGACCATGTTTGGACTTGCGTCTTTCAGTGCTATGTCGACCTCTTCACACAGTATCGTATCTGCCTTCTCATCTTCATTTATGCCCTTTTCCATAATACTGCCCTAAAGTACATCGCCCTTGTACAGACCCTCTAAACTCCTTCCACCTTCCCCTTCTTTGCTTAGAACTGATTTTCCATCTGAGCTCTTGACATTCATACAAGTGGTTCCATTTTCTCCAAAAGCCTCTTTAATTTTCCCGTAGGTGACATCCATCTTATCCCCATTGATTTATGCTTCTACGGCCTTACAGTTGTCATCTAGCCATTCTTGCTTAGCAATGTTGCACTTCCTGTTGATCTCATTTTTGAAATGTTTGTGTTCCTTTTTGCCTGCTCCATTTGCTGAATTTTTATATTTTCTCCTTTCATCAGTTAAATTCAATATTTCCTGTGTTACCCCAAGATTTCTACTAGCCCTCATCTTTCAGCCTACTTGATTCTCTGCTTGCTACGCTATTTCATCTCTCAGAGCCACCCATTCTTCATCTCCTGTATTCCTTTCTTGTGTTCTTGTCAATTGTTCTCTAATGCTGTCTCTCAAAGTCTCTACAAAGTATGGTTCTTTCAGTGTATCCAGGTCCCACTTCCTTAAATTCCTACCTTTTGCAGTTTCTGTAGTTTTAACCTATAGTTCATAACCATTAAATTGTGGTCAGAGTCCACATCTGCCCCTGGAAATGTCGTACAATTTAAATCCTGGTTCCCAAATCTGTCTTACCGTTACATAATCGATCTGAAACCTTCCAGTGTCACCAACTCTCTTTAACATGTACAACCTTCTTCCATGATTAAACCAAGTGTTGGCAATGGCTAAGTAATGCTCTGTACAAAATTCTACCAGGTGGCTTCCTCTTTCATTTCTTACACCCAGTCAGAATCCACCTACTACATTTCCTTCGCTTCCTTTGCCTTCTACCATATTCCAGTCCCTATGGACTATAAAATTTTGGTCTCCCTTATCTCTCTGAGCGATTTCTTCAATCGCTTCATCTGCGGAGCTAGTTGGCATATAAACTTGTACTACTGTGGTAGACCTTCACTATACTGTTTGTAATAGCTTATCCACGTTCCAATTTTTTTATTCATTATTAAACCTACTGCTGCATTACCCCTATTTGATTTTGTATTTATAACCCTGTATTCACACCAGCAGAAGACCTGTTTCTTGTGCCACCGAACTTCACGAATTTCCACTATATGTAACTTCAACCCATCCATTTCCCTTTTCAAATTTTCTAACGTACCTGCCCAATTCAGGGATCTGACATTCAACGCTTCGAAATGTAGAACCCCAGTTTTGTTTCTCCTGATACTGACACCTTCCTGAGTAGTCCCTGTCCGGAGATCCAAATGAGGAAATATTTTGCATCTATAATATTTTACCCAAGAGGACACCATCGTTATTTAACCATACAGTAAATTTGCCTGCCCTCAGGAAAACTTACGGTTGTAGTTACCCTTTGCTTTCAGCTGTTTGGAGTACCAGCACAGCAAGGCCGTTTTGGTTAATGTTACAAGGCCAGATCAGTCAATCATCCAGACTGTTGCCCCTGCAACTACTGAAAAGGCTGCTGCCCCTCTCCAGGAATCACACATTTGTCTGACCTCTCAACAGATACTCCTTCATTGTGGTTGCACCTACGGTACGGCCATCTGTATCACTGAGGCACTCGAGCTTTCCCACCGACGGCAAGGTCCGTGGTTCGTGGGGGAGTGAGTACAGAGCTACACAATTACAGTCGCTGACAGTAGTCATTTCGAACACAGTCAGGTGTCGTGAAAATGTACACATTCAGTTCTCTCAGGAAGTAATGAGGATTTAGTTTTTTTCCAGGATAGAAATTAATATTTCTTTAAATAGCATGCGCACATGTAAAATACACCAAATTTATTTATGTGCTACAGTGTTCTTACTCTGTGTCTTTTAATTGCTTTCAAAAAATGTTGTCAGATATTTTATGAAACTGCCGACAACACCACCTTTATCGTTTTGTTTCAGGGTAGCATCAAGTAATTGCACTGCACTAAAATAGCCGACTTCAGTGTTTTTCTATTTCGTTGATGTGGAAGACATGGTTGTAGCATGTCCTCCCAGTTCTACGTGGTTTGTGGTGACAATAGCGTTTCCACTGTTCAGTCTGATTCGCCCAGAAGTCAACAATGGAGTCTGTATTGATGGACTAAAAGCTCAGATTAGCAAAAGATGATGAGGGAAATAAGGCCATGCACTTTGAAAGGAACTATCCCAGCATTTTGCTGAAGTGATTTAGGGGAATGATAAATCAGGATGGCTGGACGTGGCTCTGAACCGTTGTCTTCTGAATAAGATTCCAGTGTTCCATCCACTGCTCCTCCCCATTCGGTACGATTTAGACATAGTAGCCTGTTCGGTGTTCTGGGTGATGTAGACAAAAAATTAATTACCTAGTATCTCCATGTCAATAAATGCACACATGAAATTCTAATAGCTATCATTCTATAACTCGGAGCGGCAGCTGTACTAGCAGATGGAAAAATTGCATTTCTATAAATTATATGTAGTCTGAAATATCCAAACAGCAATAAACAAAGAGGTGGAGAAGATTAATTGAATCGCGTAATCTTTACATTCCTACTGCTGGTGATTATTAAAATCACTGCTCAGTCTTACTGCTATGAGTTACAGGTTGTTTCACTTAATAGGTCAAAAGATAGCTATGAAAATATGGAAACTTATCTGAGAAATAAAGATACTGTGGCACCAGAAGTGAAGAGGCATATGAAGTTTTCACTTTGACACAATAAATGCTGAGTCACATAGCAAGGTTGGATGACATTTCTGGATGAAGTGCTGTTCCCATCTTCACTACTTTTACGGACACTTCCATCTCGAATTAAGATCACGAAATATCTCAGTTATGTGTTACTAGCCTACTGTATACATACAGTCACTAACGGCCGGGTGCCAGAATGCATATCGACATATACTACATGGGAGACACTTATTTCGGAATGCCACAAAGAATCCGCAATCTAAATTGTACATAAATGACTGAAGAGTACATGCATGCAGTTAACTTGTACAAAATGTAGGGGCAAAAACCGTTTTAGTAAGTTAAAAATAGTAACTGATAAACTGGGATTACATTCAATAGAGTTAATGAAGTTGCCTTGCTATTTAGAGTTACCTGACGCTCTCATAGAAATTCGTGTTCTGATGGTAGCATACAGCTGGCGCAAACAGTTGAAAATGAGTAGCACCCCCCCCCCCCCCCCCCCCACCCCCCCACCCCCGCAGGGGGTCCACAACTCTTTTGTGGATACATGCATGGCGAGCACGGGGCCCCGAGCTATTGCGGCCTTCTTTCTCTCCAGGGCTGCATTTCCTTCCCCTTCCCCTCCTTGCTCCTTTCCCGTCGCCCACTCCTCTCCCTCTCTTGGTGTCCTTGCTTATGTTGGCCCCTGCTATCCTCCTGGTTCTGTTGGTTTTACAATTCGGCTTTGTTGCGTAATCATCTCCTCCTTTTGGCATTCCTTGGTCCCCCTCTGGGGTTTGACCTCCATTCCAAAATTTCTCCTCCGTAGTGTGAGCCATTTGGGGAAGAGCACCTTACCTAGTGTCTCCGACGTGCGCCCTCCTAGTACATTCCACCTTTTCTTTCACGTCGTCGTCTGCTGCTAGGGTGCATAGCCAGCACGGTGGCCAGCCCGTGTGGTGGGGTCGCTATGTATCCTTTTGGTTGAGCCCCCTGAACACACAGGGATCACACTTCTGATACCTGAGCTGTGACCTCCTCATGCATGCCTTGCAGTGGTTGCTCGTCATCCCGGAGCATCGGAACTCCCGGCAATGGCCGCCGTGCCAGACGGCCCTTGCTGTGGCTGGGTGGCGCCCGTGAGGAGAGCCCCTGATCGGAGTGGGTGGTATCAGGGCGGACGCTATGCCGATGAAACGCATACGGGTCCAGAACTCTGGCCGTTCTTCTGCGGCCGTCTCTCTGCGTGGAACTGATTCCTCGAGTGCTGCTTCTCTTGCCCCTTCGGCCTTCCCTTCCGTGGCTACCCCCTGGGAGGAGGGTCAGGCCCGTCGGCTAGGGGCGAAACCTTTCCCCGCTATCTGGTTTGCACCGGGACTGATGTGGATACTTTCGCCAATACCAAACCTTTATTCTTTGTGGAACACATTGAAGACGAGTTTGGCGAAGTGGACTCCCTGAGCAAGATGCGGTCGGGTTCGTTGCTGATAAAAACTGCTTCAGCTGCCCAGTCTGCGCCCCTTTGTGGCTGTACCCATCTTGGCACAATTCCTGTGTCCATTACCCCCCACCAGTCTCTAAATATGGTACAAGGTGTGATTTTTCACAGAGACCTCGTCCTTCAAACTGACGAGGAACTTCGGGACAATCTCGGACGGCGGGGTGTTCACTTTGTTCGGCGTGTTCAGAAGGGTCCTAAAGATAATCGTATTGATACTGGTGCCTTTATCCTGGCCTTTGAAGGGGATACCCTTCCTGAGAAAGTTAAGATTATGGTCTATCGCTGTGATGTGAAGCCGTACATCCCACCTCCTATGCGGTGTTTTAAGTGCTTGCGTTTTGGCCACATGTCTTCTCGCTGTACCCAGGACCCTCTCTGTGGTGACTGTGGACGTCCACTCCATGAGGGGAGTCCCTGTGTTCCCCCTCCTGTATGTGTAAATTGTCATGGTAGTCATTCTCCACGTTCAGCAGATTGCCCAGTCTATAAGAAAGAAAAAAAGATACAGGAGTATAAGTCTCTTGATCGTTTAAGCTACACAGAGGCCCGTAAGAAATATGCACGATTGCACCCTGTGTCCATGACATCTAGTTACGCCTTGGTTACATCTTCATCCCTTCCTCCCCCTTCCTTACCCCCGTCCCGGACCCCTCTCCTTCCCCCCTCCCCTGCGGCTCCCACACCTTCTCCTCTGGGCGCCGCTCCCCCTCCCCAGCCGGAGAAGTGTCCCACTCCTTCGGCGTCTGCCGGTCAAGGGCGCCTCTCCCGGGATGCCCCTTCCCGGCACCTTCCAGGTCAAAGGTCTGCTGCAGCGCGGCGACCGCGAGAGCCGCGGTCTATCGGCCCCCAGGTCGCCCGGTCTCTTTCTGTTCCTGATCTTGCTGCAGCTGGCTCCATTATGCCACACAGCCCTCCTCGATCTCAGCCTGAAAAGAAGAAGAAACATAAGTCCCGGGACAAAGAGCCTCTGGTGTCACCGGAGGTCCCTTCCCCGACTTCACAACCGGATTCTGACCTGTCGTTCATGGATGTCGCCCCCTCCTTGTCGGTGACGGGTGGGGACCCGGCGGTATGACTGGCTTTAGCGTGTTCAGTCCCCATTTAAATCATCGTTCTGTGGTTCTGCAATGGAATTGTAATGGATACTATCATCACCTTCCGGAATTGAAATCCCTTCTTTCGTCTTACTCTGCAGCTTGTGTGGTTCTCCAGGAATCTCATTTTACTGATTCTCACTCACCGACCCTCCGTGGGTTCCTTGTTTTCTGTCGAAATCAGGTCGGACCCCTGCAGGCTTATGGTGGTGTTTGTATGTCAGCCCGTACAGACACTGCTAGCACGTGGATTCCTCTTCAAACTACATTGGCAGCGGTTGCTGTTAGGGTCCACCTAGACTCTGCGGTCACAGTTTCCAATCTTTATCTCCCTCCTGACAGGACTCTTACACCTGCTGCCTTAACCACCCTTCTTCAGCAACTTCCTCCTCCCTTCCTCCTCCTTGGGGATTTTAATGCTCATCATCCTTTGTGGGGCAGTGCCTTTCCATCTAGACGAGGTCTTCTTATAGACCAATTTATTTCAGACCACGACCTGTGCCTTCTTAATGATGGCTCCCCTACTCATTTCAGTGCCGGTCATGGTACCTTTTCTGCCATTGATCTTTCTCTTTCTTCTCCCTCTCTCCTCCCTTCATTACACTGGTCGCCACACGACGACCTTTGTGATAGTGACCATTTCCCGTCGATTATCTCACTCCCTTCCCACTCCCCGATGGGCAGGTTACCTCGTCGGTCTTTCCGACGCGCCGATTGGCCTCTATACACTGCACAGGTCGTGTTTTCTCCCTCTTTGTCGGGTTGTATTGATGACGTCCTACGTGACGTGTCTGACGCGATTGTTCGTGCTGCTAGCCTTGCTGTCCCGCGCTCATCTGGACCATTTCGTCGCCGGCAAGTCCCGTGGTGGAGTACGGCCATTGCCTTTGCCATCCGTGATTGCCGTCGAGCTTTGCAACACCTTAAGAGGCACCCATCCGTAGCCAGCCTTACTACGTTTAAACACCTCCGCGCTAAAGCTCGTTATTTATCAAACAGAGCAAGCGGATATGTTGGGAATGATTCATTTCTTCCCTTGGTTCCACTGTCCCTCTGTCACGGGTATGGGCTACACTTCACTGTCTCCAAGGTTGCCATCGGCAGTCCACCCTCCCAGGCCTTCACCTCCCAGGTGGCCTTTGTACGGACCCATTAGTTCTCGCAGAACATCTTGCGACCCATTTTGCAGTGGCATCAGCGTCAGCCTCCTATCCGGCTGCTTTCCTTCATCAAAAACAGCAGGCTGAAGCTCCCACCTTATGTTTCACCCCTTGTGAGTCAGAATCTTACAACGAACCTTTTACGGAATGAGAATTTCTTTCTGCTCTATGTTCTTTTCATGATGCGACCCCCGGCCCAGATTCCATTCATAACCAACTGCTTCAACATAGTGCTCCACAACGGCAACATCTTCTTCGGGTGTTTAACCGTATCTGGCTCCAGGGTGACTTCCCTTCTCAGTGGAGGGATAGCATTGTGGTTCCTGTCCTAAAGCCTGGTAAGAACCCCCTATGTGTTGCAGCTATCGGCCATTAGTCTGACCAATGTTGTTTGTAAGTTACTTGAACGGATGGTAGCCCGTTGGCTCAATTGGGTCCTCAAATCTCGGGATCTATTGTCCCCTTACCAGTGTAGCTTTCGAGAGGGACGGTCCCCGATCGATCATTTACTTCGCTCGGAATCCGCAGTTCGGCAGGCTTTTTCCCAGCACCGCCATTTGGTTGCAGTGTTTTTTGACCTTCGCAAGGCCTATGACACGGCCTGGCGCCATCACGTCTTACTTACCCTTCATCAGTGGGGTCTTTGGGCCCCACTCCCGATTTTTATCCGCCAGTTCCTGATTCATCGGTCATTCAGAGTTCGAGTTGGTACTGCTTTTAGTTCTCCACAGACCCAGGAGACGGGCATCCCACAGGGTTCTGTCTCGAGTGTCCTTCTTTTCCTCATTGCTATCGATGGACTTGTGGCCTCTGTCGGTCCCTTGGTCGCCCCTGCCCTGTATGTGGATGATTTCTGCATTTGGGTTAGTTCCTCCTCGATGGCATCTGCAGAACGGCAGCTCCAGGTGGCTATACGGCGTGCCTCTGCATGGACCCTCTCACACGGGTTTCAATTCTCTCCTTTAAAATCGCAGGTGGTCCACTTCTGTCGCTGTACTACGATCCACCCTGATCCAGAGCTCTATCTCTCTGCACAACGATTGCCTGTGGTCCCACAGTTTCGTTTCCTGAGTCTTCTTTTCGACAACAAGCTCACTTGGCTGCCCCATATCAGACATCTGAAGGTAGGATGTTTCCGTAAACTCAATGTCCTTCGCTTCCTTGCCCACTCCTCTTGGGGTGCGGACCGTTCCCTCCTCCTCCGTCTTTATCGTGCTCTAGTTCTGTCTCGCTTGGACTGTGGTTGTCAAGTTTATGGTTCAGCTGCTCCTTCCACGCTGCACGTGCTGGATCCAGTCCACCATCGTGGTATCCGT
Source organism: Schistocerca americana (assembly GCF_021461395.2). NCBI lineage: Eukaryota > Metazoa > Arthropoda > Insecta > Orthoptera > Acrididae > Schistocerca > Schistocerca americana. The sequence goes on along the minus strand of NC_060129.1, from coordinate 204,784,669 downwards.
TTGGCCACCGGTGCCTTCCCTACTAGCCCTGTTGATAGTCTCCTGGTTGAATCTGGGATCCCCCCCCTTTCTGTTCGGCGGTCCCAGATTCTGGTGTCTTATGCCCTCACTATCCATTCTTCTCCCACTCATCCTTCTTATTCTATCCTGTTCCCAGACCGTGGACGTCGCCCACCCGACTCCCGCCCTCGGGCGGGTTTACCGGTTGGGCTGCGCCTTGCGTCTCTTTACCGTGATTTTCAGCTTCCTTCTTTGTCCTGCCTTCCTCGCTCCCTCCCCTCCACTCCCCCTTGGTTAGTTCCTCGGCCTCGAATTCGGATGGATCTCCGCCGAGGTCCGAAAGATTCCATCCCCCTGGTGGTGTTCCGTTCCTTTTTCCGCCAAATTTTATGGGAGTTTCGGGATGCTGCTGTTTTTTACACTGATGGCTCTAAATCTGCTGATCGTGTTGGGTATGCCTTCACGTCCTCTGTCGGAACGGAAAATCATCTGCTGCCATCTACATGTGGGGTGTTTACTGCGGAATTGATGCCAATTTCCCAGGCCCTTACCTTTATTAAACAGTCCCAACACAACCACATTTTGTTATGCACGGATTCGATGAGTGGCCTTCTTGCTATTGGCTGGTGTTTTCGCACCATCCCTTGGTCTCTGCCATCCGTGACCATCTCGCTGATATTCACCGTGCTGCTTGTTCTGTTGACTTCCTTTTGGTCCCTGGCCGTGTGGGTATCCCGAGTAATGAGCTCACTTATCGTTTGGCTGGGGGAGCAGTCACTTACCCCCCGTTTTCTGTAACCCCTCCTGCAGCGGATTTACGGCTTCACATCAAATCCCACTTCGCACAGTCGTGGGCCAATTCTTGGGAGGCTACTCCCCTGTCTAATAAACTTCGTGCGAATAAGGTGACACCAGGTCCGTGGCGTTCTTCCTTCCGCCTCTCCCGAAAGGACTCGACCACACTCTGTCGTCTCCGCATTGGCCATACCAGGCTGACCCATGGTTTTCTTTTGCGTGATGAGCCACCCCCACTTTGTGGTTGTGGAGCCTTCCAGTCAGTAGCCCACATTTTGGTTCGATGCCCCATTCTTTTGGCTCTGCGTGCTAAGTACAGACTCCCCCCACGCTTTACCTTTGATGTTGGCTGACGATTCCTGGATGGTCTCTCTGGTTCTCGGTTTCCTTCGGGAGAGTGGTTTTTATTCTCAGTATTAAGGATTTTGTTCTCAGTTTTAAGGTTTTTAATCTCTCTCTGGTATTGGGGCAGGGCGGTGAGTGTTTGGGTGTCTCCCACTGCAAGCAGTGCTCGGAGATTCCCGATTCACCTCCCTGACCAAAATCCTCTTTTCTTCCCCTTTTACTCTGTTTTTACCCTTTTTTTTAAGTCTTCGTTAGTCTCCTTTTCCCATACGTACTTTCTACATTCTAGCTGTTGTACCTTTTAAGTCACAGGTGGTCTTGCCTATGCTGCTTCAGCATAGCGTCGGGTTCGTTCTCTTGCTGACTTCCCTCATTTTGTTTTTACCATTGACGACGTGACTGCCCCTTTACGTTTTTAGCCTTTTCCCTTTTATTGTTCTGACTTTCCTGAGATGTCACATTAGCGGAATGGACCACATTTGAAACAAGGGACTGATGACCTTGCTGTTTGGTCCCTTAAACCTCAAACAACCAACCAATGATTAGCACCCAACTGTGCAAGTTCGAGAATTTATTTCGAGGCTGCTGTAGGATATACGTGTGTTGTTTATAATGCAAAATGTGAATGTTGAATCCTTACAGAATCTGTCCCACCTACAAGTCTCATACCATCTTCCGATTTGTGAAACTTTGCCGATCCACCTGCTCGTATAGTTGAGGGTTTAAAACATACCTATTTGTTCTTCCACGAGGAAGTCGTTTTGCTAGAAAGTCCGAAGTTGGGAGCAAGGTGAGTTTAGGTGCCCTCCACTTTGCTGCTCTGGATCTGTGGCATGTTTACAGAAGTAGTAAAGCTCTGTATAAAGGAAAGCACAGCCATCCTATATCCCTGCATTGGTTGCCGTTTGCATCTCAGGATTGGCAGAGACCGCATCATGTGACATTAGAAGCCATCGTTGGCCCGAGCATTGTGTGTGAAGCATGGGACGTGTTGTGTATTTTTGAAGTTTTAAGTAGAATAATGCCTCAGTGCTGTGCTTTTGGCTGTTTGTTTCGAGGCGAAAAGGGAGGAGAACTGTACGGGATTCCTTCGGAAGAGAGAGATGCGACAAGGAGGAGAATATGGCTGATGAAACTCAGCAGAACCAACTGGCAACCCACAAGAGACTCTAGCTGGTGTGCAGTAAGCGCAGTTTGTATTGATTAGCACAAATCATCTTAGGGCTTAAGACTCGCTGTGTAATAAACTTGCTGTTTTTTGACTTACTTCGTGATCAGATTTGGTGCATCGTTATACGAGGTTAGCCTAAAGCCGCCAAGATTGTTTTTAAAAGGTATGTCAATTTCAAGCCAATTTTTACCAAAAGTAGTGAAAATGGTTCGTTTCTAGTAGATCTGTAATGTACAGACTGCTTTAAGGGCGTATTTTTTGCAGCACAAAAGACAAAATAGCTAAACGTTGTTTTTTGTTGCGTATGCAGTGTGTAGGCCCAACTGTTGAAGATGGAAAATGCAAGATTTGGATGTTTTAGAGTACGTTGTTGCATCCTCCGAAAATTAAGCTACTATGGCTAACTTCTTTAAAAATGAATTAACAATGTATCGTTTCCAGTAAGTTTCGTGAAAATAATTGGTGTGGTAGTGATGTTCTTTTTCAAATTGCCTATTATTTGCTTTTCACAGTGTAAGCCTACAGTTTTAACAATCATTGAAATAAATGAAAAGAAAAGCATAGCTGAATTGCAACGTCAATCTTAACAGTACGTGATATTTTAATTACTTCTTTTAATACAGCTTCTTGTACAATCGGCAGTCTACTAGATAGGCCTACAATATGCGCATCATACAATACTTGTTGTTACACAGCAAACCTAAACCTACACAGGAAATGTGAATCTTATGAAAATTAAACTTGAATGAATATACAATACATTACCTGAAAGATGTTAGTTTTCTGATGTAAAATGAAATTTTTCAATTAGTTTGCAGGTAGAAGCTGAGAGACTGATTAATGTTGCAGTGTTTCTGTATAGCTACCGTACCTAATTCATGTTCCTCTGAGCTTCTTGTACTTCACGTAGTTATGAGGAATGTGTACTCAGTTCTATTGATATTGCTGTTTCATATATTTTATATTATAAACTGTAGCTATAATGAATAGTTTTGAAATTTTTATATCACAACGTTTGTACTCAAATTGGCTGATAGTACTGTTTCTGTTTACCAGACTCACTTCACTCCAGACCAGTTTGAAGCCAACAAAGTTGATGCAGTGGTAAAACTTAAACCAAATGCTGTGCCAACCATATTCTGTTACTGTAAGCCACCAGTGGTACGTAAAGCTACTGCTGAGGGGAAACCTGTTGGCCTACTAGAGAAACGTGCTGAGGATACAGGTAACTCAAAAATATCGTTCACTGCTTCAGTAGCTTTTTGCATACGTCATGCTGTCGCTTGCTGCTGAATTGTGATGACACTCGGAAAATCTTGTGTGACTGCTAACAGCTCACATTTGTTGTTTTTGATCAGTGGGAGACACAAAACATCCCTTCACAACATTATGGTTGCAGGCGGTAGGCTTACTTGTATCGTAGAAGTTGTCATGGGAAATACTTTTTCAATTGAGTACAATAAGCATATACCTTTCTAAAAGTTGTAGTAAATATGTGGCTCAGAGCTTCATCTTCAGAAATTATGTTTCATACTCTCATTTTAATCCTGAGTTGTGTACAGAAACACTCAAATATTTCATTCACAACAGCTGTATATTTTTCAAACTGACATGTCCAGTGTCTGTTGTTGTTGTTGTTGTTGTTGTTGTTGTGGTCTTCAGTCCAGACTGGTTTGATGCAGCTCTCCATGCTACTCTATCCTGTGCAAGCTTCTTCATCTCACAGTACCTACTGCAACCTACATCCTTCTGAATCTGCTTAGTGTATTCATCTCTTAGTCTCCCCCTACGATTTTTACCCTCCACGCTGCCCTCCAATGCTAAATTTGTGATCCCTTGATGCCTCAAAACATGTCCTACCAACCGATCCCTTCTTCTGGTCAAGTTGTGCCACAAACTTCTCTTCTCCCCAATCCTATTCAGTACCTCCTCATTAGTTATGTGATCTACCCATCTAATCTTCAGCATTCTTCTGTAGCACCACATTTCGAAAGCTTCTATTCTCTTCTTGTCCAAACTATTTATCGTCCATGTTTCACTTCCATACATGGCTACACTACATACAAATACTTTCAGAAAAGACTTCCTGACACTTAAATCTATACTCAATGTTAACAAATTTCTCTTCTGTTGATGGAGGGAACAAAATACTTCGCCACAAGATAATTTACTGAACAGGACCACATATCTTACATAAACAGTCCACTTGTATTGGTATCTGATGAAAGAAACGGTAATGTCTTTCCTCATACCTTTCTGCTATATCGTTCTACTGCTTGCCACTGGATACTGTATATACTGTATTTCTGATGTACAGTTGAACATTATACCTAAATTAGAAAACAGATGCTTTGATTTGTTACCACAGCTGGTTAAAGTTTACTTAAGAGTTTCCCCTTACCATTCATGTTTTTAAAACTTTGTAATCAGAGTTTTGTGTTTATTGGCAATATGTGCCGCAACCGGTGCTAAGATATCTAATCTTGTGGTTAGGTTTGGCCATGATAATTTAATCATTTATTGCAAATAATGTTTACTTGCACTTAACTGTAATCCCCACTACAACCCACATCAGAAAGTACAACTGGTCCCACAGCTATTATAATTTTTATATTCAAGCCTCACATGCTCTGTTATAATTGAAGTGTTGTTGTGAATTCAGTATAATTGGTCATCTACAATTTCACTTTAGTATATGGCATTAATATTGCATTTCATTGTAGTAAGCGCACACCTGTAATAATACCACTCAGATTGTCATAATTTGCTTCTGTGCTTCGAAACTAACATTTTTTCACCTTGTGTATCCTTAAATCGCATACGATAGTATATTGAGAAACAATCCCTGGCTACTTAAACACATATTATAGTGTTAAATGCTTTTTATTTTTGAATATTGTAATATTGCAAATTTGTGTTCCAGAGGCTGGACAGCCTTCAAATGTGACCACAATGGCATCAATTGTGCAGAGGACTTGGAACCAATAGAAGATGAAGTCACCACCCTGAAGAACCGAGTAAAACAGCTTCATGCTGAAATTGAAGTTTTAAACTAAAACTCAACCTCTCTTCCTCTGTGGCTTTTACTAAAGACAACCTCCTTGCCATTGTGCACGGTTTATTCGGCGCAGATCAGTTTGCAATATTAACAAAGGGGAAACACTGCAGAAAGGACTAAATATTAGACTAGCTTGTGGTGGTATGGGGTGCAAAGTCCTGCTGGAAAATAAATTTCCATTTCCTTCAGACAGAACCCTGAGAAGTTCGCTACTGAATGTAAAATTTAGACCTGGTGTGGTGAAGGAGCTAATGAGTTCCCTGAAAGTCGAGCTTGCCCTCATGTTACCGGTGGAGAAGCATCGTGCTCCCACGATGGATGAAGTTAGTATCGTTCCACCATTTGAGTACGATTGAAGCAATGGCTGCTTCATTGGTAATGATATGACACACCTCCATCAAATCTTGCCCTTGCAACTACTATAGCTTCTCATGTATTAGTTTTTATGCTGGGTGGTATCACCTCAAGATGGAAACAAATCATAGGTTACCATTACAGGGATTGGTGACCTCAGATGTTAAGTCCAATAGTGCTTAGAGCCATTTTACCATTACACATGGCCATCTTTTTTCCAGTTCTCATGTCAAAGACATCATTATAAACATTATTAGAGAATCTCGGGCATTCGTACAATGTTCACTGCATCGTGTCAGATATGGCAGGCAAAATCGAGCTGAGTGGCGAGAATTTGGAATTGTTGTCGAAATGTTTTCAAAATTAGTTTCTGCCAGTGTCCTTGTGATGATAATAGGAAACTAATTTTCTTCGCAAATTCACCACACATTTTGAAAAATGAGGATTCACTTATTCAGTGGGCAATGAGTCTTCCTTTGACAAAATGTTGTCGAGGAACGTGATCTGCCTTGTAATGACGTACATATAAATCGTGTATAACAGTGGCTTGAGATAGACACTGGTTTAAGTCTTAAACTGGTACCAGAACTGTGTGAGGGGTGTCTGAGGCCAAACCATTACGAGAAAAAGAAAGTTGGCTTGGCTACTGCCCCAATTAACAGCCAGACTGCAGCAGGCAGTGAGTATGGTGTCAAGACAGAGAAACTGCAGAAAAATACTTTAACCACATCACGGTTTCTAAAGCATGTTCATGAGTGGTCATGCCTCATGACATCTAGAGCTCCAGTTATGGCTCTGAGTCGTTCTGATGAACAAACATACAGTGAGGCTCTCTGCCATCTTTAGGACACTATGATTATTTGAAAACTTGGAAATTGGCCTGAACAGTGCCTGGAAACCAATTCAGTCTGGCGTAGTTTTGATAACTGCCAGTATTTTGGAATTTTAGTACACATTCCTGAATGAGAAGAAATTTAAATTTTTGCTGTCAAGTAGATTTACAAAAGATCCTTAGAAAATCTGTTTTCAATGGTCAGGTTCAAAAGTCCCATACCAGCACCACAAGAGTACAAATTGGCACTGAGGGTTATTGCTCTTTCTCTGATCTTTATTACTGTCACAGATAATAATGAAAATAAAATTAATGGGGGAATCGCTAAGTGAAGATGAGGATAAGTGTTCCGAGGAAGTCGATGACCCTCTTTGTAACGCTGTGTGTGACGGTGAGCACCAGCCCCTCTACTATTTATGTGGTCACATTGTTACACAAGTTATGAAGCGTTATGAACTTTGCAAATTTTTCGAGGGGAGCCCAATAGCGTCTAGAGAAAATGTCTGTACGTCTGTGAACGTGCTTTTACAACGAAAATCCTTTACAGAGACCTCACTTATTGAGCCACCAAGTGAGGTTTTGTATTTCAAAAGGCAGAGGTGTAGTTGAGAAGCAAACAACAAGATGTTACTCTCAGGTGAATTGTTGCTCTCTGATATAGCCACTTCCGTGGTTGCATCAGTGGAGGAGAAAGGAGTTTTCCCAGCCTGCCACAGTGTACAGGAGAAAATAATTCACAGTTTCCTGGCAACAAGAATTCATCTGCTTCTAATGGAGGTAGATAAGATATAAGGTTTAGTGACACAAGGCAGTAGAAGCATGGCCATGAGGAAAGTAGTGCAGAAACTGTGACTTCCAAAATCACTTTTTACTAAATGATTTGAAAAATTGACATACATTAGCATGTTGAGACATAAAATCTGTGTTAACTATTTTTCTTCAAATGTTCCCATTTTTCTTTTACGTACAGTTATTTTTATATTTTTGTTTTACGTTTCTTTCTCAGAGTGTGGAGTGCTTTTATTATCTCATGTAATATTTGCTACATTTTGCAAGTAGAGTATACCCCTGTCAAAGGTTCAGAATGATGCATATATAAATAAAAACTTCATCTTTCAACTTGTGTACATATTTGACTTTTGTGATTTGCCATCACTTTTGTTTTCCTTGTAATTCATTTGCTTTCTTTAGTTTTTGTTTCTCTGAATTTTAATAGCCGTTTATACGTGCGGTGTATCTACATCTACATCAATCAATACAGAAGGAAGTCTGTAAAGTTTCCCTCCCTTCTCAGCTCAAAAAGTACAGCCAAAGCCACAGCACGTAACATAACTGAAAATGAAACTTTCGAAACTACAATACTTCTGCTGCATATGCAAACTAAGTTGACCGTATGTGGGAAATGACTCTAACTCTACGTTTGCAGCCATTGCACTGTGTCAGCTTAGTTTGTGGAAATGGAGAAGTTGCCTGGGAGCGGCAGAAAACAGGCGTTACTGCGCACACGCAGCTGCGATGACGTGCACGGCGCTTGCTCGGCACGTACGCTTTCCCTCGCATTTGTGTTTGAAATTTCGTGCGTATTAAGGCGTCGTGTGAAGCACTGCGTCATGTTGTTCAGAGGGGACGTAGGGAGTTATTGTACTTGGGGCAATTGTTTTACCATTTCCTATCCGGATAAGGAGTGCAAAATAAGGAAGCAGGTCTGGAGTAATATTCAATTTACAACTAGAGTATTCAGCTCAAAGTATCACAATATTTTGCTATGTGATGACTTGAACATAGATTTTATTTGTTTGTACCCTGCAATACCGCTATGTAGTATTTCTGATGAGATTTCTATCTTCACACACTGGAAAAAGCTAGTAAAAAAGGATATAAATTTCTTGCAAAAAAAGTTAATGAACTAGAAAGAAAGAACTTGTTACTCGTACACACTGGAACCGTGGATAATAAGTTCTTACAAGACTATTTTAAAGTGTATAAAAAGTGTAGAAAGTTATCTGTGAAGTGCCGAGAAACTGTACAGTTGGCAGTGTGTGTTGCGCTCTAGGAACAAATAGAAAGCCATGTGCGGAGTTACAGTAATGAGGCAATGTGCTGCCAGTCTATAATTTACCACAGAATGGCATTCTGTAAATTTAAGATTAAGACAACATAAATTATTAAATAACCACAAGCATAGAGGAGGTAACGGACAAGTGCTGAAACACTTCTCGATCGAAACGCACTGTTTCACTGAAGGAAGACTTGTAAAATTCTGCTGAAGCTGTTAATATATTTGAAATGAAATACTTTATGCATAACTGCTTACCAAATTTGCCTGCTTAGTCATCTTCAAATGAATGTTTATGTATGCTGGTACACAGATAGTGTTAAGAGATATTATTATATCGTAAAAGAAACAGGACATCGGAGAATATTCCAAGTGCATGTGAAGTTTGTAAACTGTACTAAAATACATAATTTGGCTTAAAGTGCACATTCGTACTTTGATTCACAGTCGAGTACCTAGTATTAAACTTTTCTGAGTGGTATTTGGGATGCTAGTTTTCTTGGAGTACCAGTACTGTGCTATCTCACGCTCGGTTCTCTATTATGGCGTAATGCTATATACGACAGAAAATGGAAGCGTGCACTTGAAACTGAGCAAACAGTTGAAATTAGCCAGCAGTGTGGAATGAAACACTTTGTTAAATAAAAAAAGGAAAAAAAACTGCTCTGCAGATAAGATCAATGAAAACCAAATTTCTTTAGCAAACTGATAGAAATAACTTCAGTTCTACAAGATTTTTAAAGCTTAGTTGCCAATAACGTCAAAATAAAATCAGAAAAACAGAAACTAATAAAATATTTTAGTCTACATGACTATGTGAATGTATTTTAATTCACTTCATAGCTCCCAGCCACAGAAATCCATTTTGTTTTCATTTGACGCGAGTCCTGTAAATGAGGGGAGAAAAGCAAAATCACTAAACGTAAACATGGCTAACCTGGAGAGTATCCCTCACTACGACTCAGATTGTGTGTTAGTCAGACTGTGCGTTAGTCACACCGCTGTGTACTTGCACAAATCTGGCAGCTCGGGTGTACCAGAATAATTCTTCTCTGCAGCAAATGGCTGGCTGCTCACTGCTGCTGCTCGTACAGCCAGCAGCCACGCACCGAGTACCCAGAAGTGGGAGAGGGCGCTACTCGTATGCGACCTCAGCTCTGCGCATGTGCGTGACCCCGCTGGCGACTGCTCGAAGCGACACCGTCTAGAAACGAAACTCACAGCGTGCGTCGTGACGTCACAGCGGTGGCCGTATAAATAATACAGGGGCGATTCTACAAGTCGGTCGAGGGGGGATGGCTAATTTTTGGGGGAATGGAATATTGCTTAACAAAAGGAGAGCTGGGGTCCTCCAATGACAAAATGGTAAAATTTAGTGTTGCTTAAAGTGGTTTTTGTTAACTGGTTTGGAAGCCGGCCGCGGTGGCTGAGCGGTTCTAGGCACTTCAGTCCGGAACCGCGCGTCTGCTACGGTTGCAGGTTCGAATCCTGCCTCGGCCATGGATGTGTGTGATGTCCCTAGGTTAGTTAGATTTAAGTAGTTCTAAGTTCTAGGGGACTGATGACCTCAGATGTTAAGTCCCATAGTGCTCAGAGCCAACTGTTTTGGAGTTCAGGGTAAAAAATGTGTATTAATAAATAATAAGACGCCCATTTTAAGTTAAATGATATTTATTGGTATAGATAGTAAGCAATTTCCTGCTGTTATTCTTTTGTTAACCTGTGTTTGAGATACGTAGCAACCTATATTGCTGCATAATTATTTAAAGAGTGATTGAATCTGTTGTAGTAATATATTCGCTGATTTCTGAAGTCATTTTATCCAGCGTAATATGATAATCAGTTGGGTAGGGGGGGGGGGAGGGGCTATAGCCCCCATAGCGCCCCTCCCCCCACCCCCTCACTTACCTCCATCCCTGGTATAACATTGGCACTTCGGCAGGCCCTGCAACACAGACTGTTCAATAATGAAGAAATGTTTGCTGGGTAACACAACCACCACAACAAATGGACGATACAGAAGTCAGCTATGAGGAAGGTAGCGCACCTTACCTCCGGCTAACTCCGTTTGACCACGAAACGTGACAGCAGTCGACGAGTGTGCTGCACATTGGTGACGCATTCGTATACGGCGAGGTGACAAAAACTCGTGGGACAGCGACATGCACACGTATACATAAGGCGGCAGTATCGCGTTCACAAGTTATAAGAGGGCAGTGTATTGCGAGGGCTGACATTTGTACTCGGGTGATTCACGTGAGGAGATTTCCGACGTGGTTGCAGCCGCACATTGGGAATTGACACTCTGTGAATGTTAGTTGGAGCTATGCCCACGGGACGTTCTATTTCAGAAATCAGTAGGAATTAAAAATTTGCGAGATCCACAGTGTCGAGAGTGTGCCGAGAATCCCAAATTTCAGGCATCACCTGCCACCACGGACAACGCAGTGGTCAGAGAGCAGCACTGTCTGTGTAGAGGTGTCAGTGCTAACAAGACAAGTAACACTGTGTGAAATAATCACAGCAGCCAATGTGGGACGTATCCATTAGAATATTGTCGCGAAATTTGGCAGCACATAACTGGAGCGATTGCCTCTGGTAACAGCAAGATGACAGCTGCAGCTCCTCTGCTGGGCTCTTGACCGTATCGGTTGGGCTCCAGACAACTGCAAAACTGTGCCCTACTCAGGTGAAACCTGATTTCAGTGGGTAAGAGCTGACGGAGTGGTGCAGACTCCACGAAGCCGTGGGTGCGGGTTGTCGAAGGCACCGTGCGAGCCGGTGGTGGCTCCTTAATGGTGTGGTCTGTGTTTACACTGAATGGATTGGGCCCTGGTTGTGTCTGATTTGATCTGATTTATTTCGTGTTCCATAGGTCCAACTGTGATGGATACATAAGGACATGGAACGAGTCACTTTTTTACAAATACAACCTGATAAGCTTATAGCATATACAGAAATTTTTGTACGTAATTACATCAAAATGTATACAGTAAATTCTTTGGGCAGCAATACAGAAAAAGAAAATACATATTTTCTTCAGATCATTAAAACACTACAGAAAACAGAGTACACACAGATACAGAGCTCAAGTTAAATAACATTCTTAGTGGCATTATGTCAACTTGTATTATATAATATTAAGATATTGCAATTTATTTAGTTAAAAATTCATCTAGACTGTAAAAAGCTTTTTCTAGCAGAAATATTTTTAGTGCTTTCTTAAACTTACTCTCGTTATGAATCTCTGTCTTTATTTCAGAAGGAAGAGCATTGAAGAGTTTTGTTCCAGTGTAGTGGACACCCTTTTGCGCCAAGCTCAAATTTGTATGCTCACTGTGTATGTCATTGTTCCTCCTTGTGTTATGCTCGTGATAATTACTGTTTCATTGAAATATCTCTATATTTTTACAAACAAGACACATTAGAGAAAAAATATATTGGCATTTAGTTGTGTATATTTTAAGTTTACAAAAACTATTTCTACACGAGTCTCTTGGGCACAATCCACATATAATTCTTAAAGCTCGCTTCTGTGCAATGAACACTTTCCTTGCTAATGGCTGGTTGCCCGAAAAAATAACACCATATTCAATGAGTGAGTGAAAATAGCCATAGTATGTCACCTTTGCAGTTTTAGGTTCAATACATGTAGTGATAACCCGTAGCAGAGCTGAGCCTGTTACAGAGATCTATAATATGTGGAGACCAGTTCATTTTCTTGTCAATGTGCACTCCAAGAAATTTTGTTGTCTCCATTCTTTCTATTGGCTGATTACCACATGTCACACTTATCTCTCTCTCATTTTCTGTTCTTATGCAGAACTGAATAAAGCTGGTCTTACTGGAATTTAATGAGAGACCATTCACCTTGAACCATTTAACCACATCTGAGAGTATGTGATTAGTGAGTTCCTCAAGATTACTGTCTGTTCTACAGCCCATAAAAATTGTGGTATCATCAGCAAATAATGTAAATTTACACGGCAGGCTTTTACGTGATGGTAGATCATTGATAAAAATCAGGAATAATAGTGGCCCAAGAATTCAGCCCTGAGGCACTCCGCATGTAATGGAACTCCATTCAGAATGTGAGGAAACGTCACATACTCCACCCGAGCTACTCGACACAACTTTTTGTTTTCTGTCTCAGAGGTATTACTGTAGCCAATTGGGTGCAACACCACTTATTCCTACTAATTTTGCTTTTTGCAAGAGAATCTGGTGATCAACACGGTCAAACACTTTGGATAAATCACAGAAGACACCAAGTGCAAGCATTTTTTCATTAAGGGTTTCTAGGACTTCATTTACAAGTGCAGGGATTGTGTCTTCTGTTGAACGGCCCATTTGAGTGCCAAATTGGCTCTTGCTGAGAACTCCATTCTTCATGAGATGATCAGTAATTCTTACATGTATTAGCTTTTCTAGAATTTTGGAGAAAGCTGTAAGCAAAGAGATAGGTCGATAGTTAGTTCAGCTTTATCGCCATTTTTGTACAGGGGCTTCACAATGGCATACTTTTCTGAAGGGCAGCATTGAAAATATGAGAGAGAATGTCCCTTATCCACACACAAGAAGATTTCAATAAATTACTAGATATATTATCAATCCCTGCACAGTTTGTACTTTTTAGAGGCATTTAAGTTTTTGAATTTCTTCTACAGTCATAGGATTAAGGTGAATTTCTGAAATTGCCTCAAGCAACACATTCTGAAATTGTGTTTCAATATACTGCTTGACAAAGAGTTACAGCTTCATCAACATTGGGCTTTCAACCAATCTGTTGAGCTAATGATAGGAAGTGTTTATTAAAAATATCAGCCACCGTTTTGGGGCTACTAGGGTACCTTCATATCTGATTTTATTTACATCTTCTTTGCTTGTTGTATTTCTTCCTGTTTCTTTTTTTACAATGCTCCAAATTGGTTTTATTTTATTATTAGAATTATCTATTTTCTCCTCATAATAAAGGGCTTTTGATTTACGTGTTAGTTTCTTCAAAATTTTACAGTATAATCTATATTGTTCCCATTTTTCTACATCTTTACACAATCTTATTGCAGCATAAGTTTCCCTTTTGGTTTTACATGACTGTTTTATACCTTTTGTAATCCAAGGCTTACTTACAGAATTGGAAACACTGTTTCTGACCCATTTCTTGGGAAATATTTCTCAAAAAGAGCACAGAATTCATTTATAAAACAGTTAAATTTAGTATCAACATCATCATGGCTATATACTACAGGCCAATCCATTTGCTGCAACCTGTGGTTGAAAGTTCCTTTTGCCTCTTCATTCATTACTCTTATGAATTTCCATTCATCTTTTGATGTTATTGAAGTCTGTTTGCATCCTATGGGCTGCAGAGCTTAGGGTTAAAAATTCTTTTTCCACGAGGCAGCCGCGTTGTCAGCACAGATAGTTCAGATGGTGTCCGCTTTGTGGCGCTGCAGTTGTGATGTGTTTACCAAGGCAGCATGTCAGTATGCCATCTATCAGCAGCAACAAGCAACATCACGCATATTACTTCACCTCATTCCCAATTTAGAACTTTCACAGGAAACTCTTGGAGATAATAAACACCTGTTTCGTGAAATAAAATGTTTACTTATAGTTTTTTACTAATAAAATTGATGTATGCGCCCATGTCTGTACATTGCTTATGGCGGGAATTTTTTATACGCAGCAAAAAGTATGGTAATGTATTCTACATATTTGGCAAACTCACCATGAATCGAAACTGTGTGTAATTCTAACATAAATAACGAATTTTTGATAGGCAGGGTTCGTAAATTCTGCGCCAAATGCTGTACCATCGCAGAACGGTACGAACGTGTTTCGTTTGTAAAACACACCGCATGCATCTGCGAAAGTTATTTGTAACTCCGCGTCTGTTATATGATAAACCAGTTAAGAGGTATTTCTGATTGTTCCATCATTTTCTTTTTTGTGATACTGGGTGAGCTGTGACTGCATTTGTTTTGTTAGTAGGTATGTAGAAGCTGCTCTGAAATTCAGTATAAACATAGATTAAAAAAGAAAACAACAAATTCAAAACTAATTGTGATGAAACAAAGCTTAAAAATCTAAAGAATAAACTGCAAGCAGAAAACATCATTATAACAATATCTGACAAAGGTAAGAGTGTTGTCCTCATGAGATCGAAAGAATACACAGAAAAAAAGAATTCATCAGTAAAAAGAACATCAAAAAGATAAAGTCAAACCTAACTAACATATTTCAAACACATGCTAAAAACACACTCAAAAGCATAGAGCGTACACTTACAGACAAAGGGAAACAGAGACTTGTACAAAAAAATCCTCAAGCGCCCGACATGATATCTCAACTGAAGGTCCATAAAGAAAATTATCCAGTCCGTTAAATAGTAAATTTCAGAGCATCTCCAACATACCTACTAGCAAAACAAATGCAGTCACTGCTCACCCAGTATTATAAACTAGAAAATGATAGAACATCCAGAAATACCCTCAACTGGTTGAACATATAAGAGAGACTAAAATCCCCGGCACAGCAACACTGCCCTCCATTGACGTAGAAAATATGTACAGTTCCATCCCTATTAATGAAACCATAAAAATAATGGAAGAAAACCTGAAAACACACAACCAGCTATCTCATGAACACACAGATGAAACAATAAAATTATTAGTTAGCAACACAACAAAATTATCTTGAATTCAATAAAGAATATTACATACAAGAAGAATGGATTCAGCTATTTCAGGAACATTAGCCGACATTTTCATAAATCATATAGAAAACTTTGTATTAGAAGACATATTAACAAAGAAAAGCTACAACGTTATCTACTGGTACAGGATCATTGATTACATAATATGCGTGGTAGATGAACCTGGAAACAGAATACAGCAACTACACAAAGGCCTAAATACTCCACACAAAACCTTAGGCTTCAAAATAGAGGAATAACAAGAAAACTCGCTCAACTTTCTAGACATAACCTGAGAAAAGACAATAACAAACACACATTTGACATATACAGAAAACCCACGACAAGTGATTATCTTCAATGCAACCTCAATCCACACACAGAATCACAAACAAGCAGCAATCAGATTCATGTTAAACAGGCTGAACAGGATACCCCTAAACACTTCTGATTACCAGGAAAGGCTAGCGATTATAAAACAAATAGCATTAAATATGGACAAAAAGAAACAATGGTAGACAAACCAAACAAAAAAAAATAGAGACAAATAATGAAAAGACTAACCAAACCACACCAACTCATACAGCTAGTTGCCCTACAACAAAAACATGGCATACAGCGACCTACCACCACAAATTCACACATAAAATAGGTAACACATTCAAAAACCAAGGCATGAACACTGCTTACAAAACAAACAATTCCATACAGAATCACATCCCAAAACTGAAATCAAAACCAGACAGACACCAGAAATCTGGAATCTGTCAGCTCAGTTGCAGAGATTGTGGAAAGGTATACATTGCAATTACTGGTAGGACATTCAAAACAAGATATAAAGAATGTCAGAGTGTTTCAATATGGTACAAATCATTCAGCATGTGCGGAGCATCTAAAACGAGAACACCATTGACCAAGCAATATTGAAAAAGTTGTGAATATCACAAAAATCAGTAAACACAGACACCTCCTCCCTTTCCAAGAAAATTTCTGCGTACAAAAAGCAATAACACAAAATAAACAGTTGCTCAATGACCAAATAAATATTGGAAACCACACACTATATAAAATAACTGATGAAATTACATGAAAAAGAAAAGAGCTTTCCCATCATTCACTCCCTCTCACAACCACCTGTCCCACTTGCAATTTCATTTAACGTCTCGCTCCTCTCCTTCTCTTTTCACTCACACCCCATCACGCTGCTATACACTTACGTGCACTCAGCATGGTTTTTCCCACCACTTCTCACACACACACACACACACACACACACACACACACACACACACACAGAGAGAGAGAGAGAGAGAGAGAGAGAGAGAGAGAGAGAGAGAGAGAGAGACCTTCCCTACACTTACACAGTACATAAATTCACAGAAGCATAATTAAATAGAATTATACTCATACAATAATCCAAAAAAGAATTGTAAGTCAGAGACAAAGTCGTGTAAAGGTTATGTTGGGAGCACCACAAAACTCAAACCACAACACATTAGAACTACAAAAACAAACATAATGCAGTGATGTGCGTAAAAGTGTGTTGTGAAAAACAAGAAATGCATAGTGCTGCTGAACAACATCGTCCTAGTCCGGGAACGAGTCATCGATCCTGCGTACTCCGACTCCCGATGACTGGTGCTCGCCCTGGCGGTGATTTTAGAAATTCTTTTGTCGGTACACTCTTCGTCACCTTTCCGCTTGTTGCCTGTCGCTGGAGCTTCGAATTTACTCTGGGTTGCAGGATCCTCGTAGGGCTTCATTCGAAGCACATGGACCGTATCTCTGATCTTTCGTCGTCTTGTGTCGGAATCGAAATCTTCAACTTCATAAGTAACATCAGACAACTGTCTTACAACCTTATAAGGTCCAAAGTAGCACCTGAGGAGCTTCTCAGAGAGACTGACCTTCCGAACAGGAGTGAAGATCCAGACGAGGTCACCAGGCTGGTAGACAAGAGGGCGGTGGCTCGCGTCGTACCTTTGGCGATCGTTTCCTTTAGCCAGCAGCGTGCGGAGTCGAGCTAACTGCCGAGCTTCCTCAGCTCTGGTTAACACCTGGCTGATGTAGTCATCGTCCACATCATCAGGATGTAACGGAAACAGTGTCCAATTTTGGTAAACATTTTTGGAAAACAGTGATCAATTAATTATTATTATTAATTATTAATCAGTTGACTGCGTAACAGCGAGGAGAGCTCCGCCTACCATCCTAAGGGAGCCATGGGTCTGATGATGGTTTTGTAAAAAGAACTGAAACCGGTTACCTATATCATTAAAACATAAATGGTGTGATCAAGACTGAACTTTAGTCAAAACATATGGAAACAGTGTCCATCGTCGTAGTCGCCTCACACCCATGCACCAGGAAAAAGGGCGTAAATCCTGTGGTGTCCTGTTTGGTGGTGTTGTAGGCAAACGTCACGTATGGTAGCACCTCATCCCAGTTGCTCTGCTCAACACAGACGAAGATTGATAGCATGTTGGCCAAGGTCTCTTTAAGGCGTTCAGTAAGCCCGTTATTTGTGGATGGTAGGCAGTCGTCATGTAATGAGTAATGTTGCACCGACGGTTTATCTCTGTCACAAGATACGACTTTAAAACTTTGCCTCGATCCGAAATTAACAACCTCGGGGCACTGTGCTTTAATGCAATATCTTCCACGATGAATTTGGCTACCTCGGATGCTTTGGATGTTTTCACAGCTTTTGTAATGGCGTATCGTGTCAGATAATCAGTGCAAACAACAATCCATCTATTGCCACTAGCAGACGTTGGAAATCGTCCAAGGAGGTCAGTCCCAACACACTGGAATTGGTACGAGTCGGCCAGGTCGTTTCTGAGGAACTGCCTTTCTCCTCTGGCACTCTCGACAGTGGGACACAGTGACGGACACTCCTAAATAAACCGGGCCAGGAAAGTCTCTTGCGGATCCTATCGTATGTCTTAATAAATCCTAAATGTCCGGCCTCAGGTGTGTCACGGAATTTCAGTAGAACATCTAAGTGCGTGTGTTAAGGAATCACTGGTAGCCGCCTCTTTCCAAACGGATCAAAGTTTTTCTTGCAAAGAAATCCATTAACTACCTTAAATTGTCTTTTCACATCCTCTGACTGATTTAAAGCAAGAGGAATTTGAGATATCTTTGCGTCCTTGTGCTCATCAGAGAGATCCTGGAGTGCAGCGAGACAGTCACTGTATTCATCAAAGTCTTGGTCTTGCACAGGGTTTCTTGAGAGACAGTCGGCATCTTGGTGTTTTCTTCCACTTTTCTACACTATGGGAATTTCATACTCTTGCCCACCTGGCGAGTCATCCTGTTGTATCCCTAAGACCTGTCAACCAACAAAGTGAATGATGGTCTGTAACAACTGTGAATGGCCTTCCATAGAGATACTGTCGAAATTTTCCCATGGTCCAGATCACAGCAAGACATTCTCTTTCAGTAATTGAGTAGTTTCTCTCGGCTTTTGTAAGTGTCGTGGAAGCATAGGCTATAACCTTCTCTTTCCCATCCGAAATTTGCACCAGAACAGCACCGATCCCATACCCACTGGCACCTGTGTGTAGTTATGTGGGTGCCCTCTCACCATACAGACCAAGTACAGGGGCAGTCGTCAGAGCTTTTCGCAGCACATCAAAAGAATCTTGTTGAGCACCAAGCCAGATAAATTTAGCATCAGTTTTTAACAACTCTCGGAGTGGCCTGGCTTTGATACAAAAGTCTTTGGTAAAAGGATGGTAATAAGAACATAATCTGAGGAAGCTTCTCACATCTCCGATACCTTTAGGAATTGGAAATTCCATTATAGATGTCACTTTTTCTGGGTTTAGCTGCACACCTGTGTTTGACCCAAAGTGTCCAAGTGTTTTGATTTCTTTTGCTCCAAAGAGACACTTTCCTGGATTAAGTTTCAGTCTGCCTTGTTGGAGACACTTAAGAATGGCCAGGAGTCTTCTTATATGTTCACCAAATGTCTCTGTGAACACTATAATGTTGTCTAAATAACAAAGACACATCTACCACTTCAGGTGACTAAGTTCAATAGTTGCTGGTGCATTACACAAACCAAACGGCATTACCTTAAACTCTTACAGGCCCTCAGGGGTGATGAATGCAGTTTTCTCACGATCACCCTCATCTACTTTGATTTGCCAGTATACCGAGTACATGTCCGTGGTTGAGAAAAACTTGGCCCCCTTCAGACAATCTGGTGTATCGTCAATTTGTGGAAGAGGGTAAACGTCCTTTCTAGTTATGTTATTAAGCTTCCTGTAATCAACACAAAAGCGCCAACTGCCATCCTCCTCCCCGACGAGGACCACTGGTGACGACCACTGTGGGCTCTGGGGAGGCTGAATGATGTCATTCTTCACCATTTTCTCTGCCTCGTTGCGAATTATTCGACGTTCCGTTGCTGACACACGGTCTGCTCTGGCTTTTTGGTTGATGGTCTCGAGTTCTAATCCAGTGCTTCACCATCGATTTGTCTAATTTGCCCATCACTTGTGCACTGAAGCATTCAGAGAACTCTTGAAGAATGGCAAGTAGCTTCTTCTGTTGTTCCTTAGTGAGATCTGGTGATAGTCGAAATAGAAGATCTCGTCTCGTAGTGGTAGCACTGTCTGCCCACAGACTTGGCATGTGAAGTTTCTATGAAGCTCAGCTGTTCTTCAATTAATGGCTCAGCGTGTTTGCTACGGACACGTGTCTCGGAAGGATCTGCGGTTCTCGGCGACAGTTAACTGTCCACAATTCACCGAATCCGTTCTTAAACGAGATGACAGAGGCTGGGATGACCAAGTTATTCTCCAGTGGTATGCTTCTCTTACATTCCACTACAAGATCCACGGCTTGATGCACGGCATGACACACGACAGTTACCTTTCTAGCGCTGACTTCATCCAGCACACGTAGTCTCCACACACTCGCATGTGCATCTCCCTGTCCACAGTATCTCATCTCGTCTAGCATAATCATCGAGTGACCACAATCTATAGTTGCATGAGAAGCTTTCAAAAAGTCCCATCCGAGAATGATGCCATGTCTACACTTTTGTAAATGAATTATTCAGATAGTGAAGGGAGATGAAAATTTAATAGTCATGGGTGACTGGAATTCGGTAGTAGGAAAAGGGAGAGAAGGAAACATAGTAGGTGAATATGGATTGGGGGACAGAAATGAAAGAGGAAGCTGCCTGGTAGAATTTCGCACAGAGCACAACATAATCATAACTAACACTTGGTTCAAGAATCATAAAAGAAGGTTGTATACATGGAAGAATCCTGGAGATACTAGAACGTATCGGATAGATTATATAACGGTAAGACAGAAATTTAGGAACCAGGTTTTAAATTTTAAGTCATTTCAAGAGGCAGATGTGGACTCTGACCACAATCTATTGGTTATCAACTGTAGATTAAAACTGAAGCAACTGCAAAAAGGTGGGAATTTAAGGAGATGGGACCTGGATAAACTGACTAAACCAGAGATTGTACAGAGTTTCAGGGAGAGCATAAGAGAACAAATGGCAGGAATGGGGGAAAGAAATACAGTAGAAGAAGAATGGGTAGCTTTGAGGGATGAAGTAGGCAAAAAGGAATACAGTCTCAAAAATGAGATCGACAGGAAATGCAAAATGGCTAAGCAGGGATGGCTAGAGGATAAATGTAAGGGTGTAGAGGCTTATCTCACTAGGGGTAAGATAGATACTGCCTACAGGAAAATTAAAGAGACCTTTGGAGAAAAGAGAACCACTCGTATGAATATCAAGAGCTCACATGGAAACCCAGTTCTAAGCAAAGAAGGGAAAGCAGAAAGATGGAAGGAGTATATAGAGGGTCTATACAAGGGCGATGTACTTGAGGACAATATTATGGAAATGGAAGAGAATGTAGATGAAGATGAAATGGGAGATAGGATACTGCGTGAAGAGTTTGACAGAGCACTGAAGCACCTGAGTCGAAACAAGGCCCCGGGAGTAGACAACATTCCATTGGAACTACTGATGGCCTTGGGAGAGCCAGTCCTCACAAAACTCTACCATCTGGTGAGCAAGATGTATGAGACAGACGAAGTACCCTCAGACTTCAAGAAGAATATAATAATTCCAATCCCAAAGAAAGCAGGTGTTGACAGATGTGAAAATTACCGAACTATCAGTTTAATAAGTCACAGCTGCAAAATACTAACGCGAATTCTTTACATGCGAATGGAAAAACTAGAAGAAGCCGACCTAGGGGAAGATCAGTTCGAATTCCGTAGAAATATTGGAACACGTGAGGCAATACTGACCCTATGACTTATCTTAGAAGCTAGATTAAGGAAAGGCAAACCTACATTTCTAGCATTTGTAGACTTAGAGAAAGCTTTTGACAATGTTGACTGGAATACTCCTTTCAAATTCTGAAGGTAGCAGGGGTAAAATATAGGGAGTGAAAGGTTATTTACAATTTGTATAGAAACCAAATGGCATGAAAGGGAAGCAGTGGTTGGGAAGGGGGTGAAACAGGGTTCTAGCCTCTCCCCGATGTTATTCAATCTGTATATTGAGCAAGCAGTGAAGAAAACAAAAGAAAAATTCGGAGTAGGTATTAAAATCCATGGAAAAGAAATAAAAACTTTGAGGTTCGCCGATGACATTGTAATTCTGTCAGAGACAGCAAACGACCTGGAAGAGCAGTTGAACGGAATGGACAGTGCCTTGAAAGGAGGGTATAAGATGAACATCAACAAAAGCAAAATGAGGATAATGGAATGTAGTTGAATTAAGTCGATTGATGCTGAGGGTATTAGATTAGGAAATGAGACACTGAAAGTAGTAAAGGAGTTTTGCTATTTGGGGAGCAAAATAACTGATGATGGTCGAAGTAGAGAGGATATAAAATGTAGACTGGCATTGGGAAGGAAAGCGTTTCTGAAGAAGAGAAATTTGTTAACATCGCGTATAGATTTAAGTGTCAGGAAGTCGTTTCTGAAAGTATTTGTATGGAGTGTAGCCATGTATGGAAGTGAAACATGGACGATAAATAGTTCAGACAAGAAGAGAATAGAAGCTTTCGAAATGTGGTGCTACAGACGAATGCTGAAGGTTAGATGGGTAGATCACAAAACTAATGAGGAGGTGTTGAATAGGATTGGGGAGAAGAGAAGTTTGTGGCACAACTTGACAAGAAGAAGGGATCGGTTGGTAGGACATGTTCTGAGGCATCAAGGGATCACCAATTTAGTATTGGAGGGCAGCGTGGAGGGTAAAAATCGTAGAGGGAGACCAAGAGATGAATACACTAAGCAGATTCAGAAGGATGTAGGCTGCAGTAGGTACTGGGAGATGAAGAAGCTTGCACAGGATAGAGTAACATGGAGAGCTGCATCAAACCAGTCTCAGGACTGAAGACGACAACAACAACAGCAACCGATGAAAATGTATACCTTTTGTATTGTTCATATAGAATGAATCATTAATATGCGTGTTCAACATATCCTTCACAGAATTGACCAAATACCCACTCCCAACCCATCTGATCTAAAATACTCCTATGTAAGTTAAATAAGTTGTCATCTTTCACTCTCATGGAAGCTACCACTTGGAACAGCCACTGACTTTCAAGATATTAATGAATTACTGGGAGGTGCTCTATTGGGATATACATATACCAGTAAATGTACAAGTGAATACATACAAAAAGAATATACCCTTTCTATAATATGTATATTGCAACTGGGGGTTAACAATGTCTTCTACAGACCGATAACTTTAAAGAGTGGGTACCAAGTTATGTCATTAGCATTGTTCTAAATGTATATGGGCGCGAAATTCCAATTGTTATGTGTGCTGGGAGTTTATTGCGACACTATATAAACACCACACTGGAATTTGAACATGGGTGGTTGGACATATGTGTGATTCATATATAGTAGTTCTCATGATAATAATTTCCCAATTTATCTGAAATTTATACTAGCTAACAGACAAACATCACAAGTATTGCCACTTTCCTTCAAAGACCTTCTTCGTGATGTTCCAAGTGCCAGAAAAGTATTGCTTGTTAGTGCCAAAGTAAAAGGTATGTACATTTTAGTACATACTAGAATATTTGCCGTTAGTAAAACATTTCGTGAACATCCAAATGTTTAGTAATACGGATAACATCAAGGACTACCTGGACCATATAAACAAGGTCTTGTGCAGCACTACCATTTCTTCATAGCTAATGAGACTACCATGGCGTTAAGTATTTGGAAATCAAATATTTAATTCTTTATAGGAGTATACTTCAGGTGCAATACAAATATATCTCATAATTCATGAGTACACAGACAATAGCTTTCACATCAGTTTAATTTTTAGAATGCACCTTGTGTTATGCCAATCATATGAAACCCACTGACAGAAAGAAATGGTTATGAAATTATTTCTCTCCCAGAACAACAATACTTACCAAAATAGCAGTGTCTTCATCTACTACTGTCTTCTATGCAAAATAAAATCACAAAGCTGTTATATTACGGCAGCAGTAGTCATTTGCATCCAAGACGTCTCTCTCACATGGCAAAACATGTCTGCATCTGCGTAACTTTAAACTGTGCAGTGTAAGTTTTGTGTGAGGATCCTTAATATTACATTTCAATATGAATAGTTTATGAAGAGACTAGTAAGCATACAGTTAAGTGTTGCCATAGTCCGCATGATTTTACTTTGATTATTAACACAAAACTAAACAAACTCCAATGACCCCACCTCAGATCTCCAGCACAATGATTAATTTGGAAATATGTGAAATGAGCAAGATAATAAGCACAACAAATTCTATAATGACATACTTTTATTAACTCAGTAAAATTCTCATAACTGCTTAACATATTAGAATAAAACAAATGTGGGAACATGTTGTAGGCGACAAACAATTTGATATCTGGTAGTTCAAATTGTCAGTTGGCTTTAGTAATGTGGCATGCACAGCAGTAATATAAAGTTCAGTGGTTGTGAGTGATTTCATTCTGTTAACTCTGTGGTATCGGTAGGTCATATAGACCATAAACAACATAATCTTTGACTTAGATCGCTCATCAGAGCCGCCATATTAATTCTGTCAGTCTGCAGCTATATCTCATGCAGTGTACATGTGTACGTCTACTGTAAATACGTATATTTATGCGCAGATATTTGTGGAACAGTTTGTTCAGTACGGGAGGTCACTTCGACCCCCGACTCAGCCGTCATCTGCGACGTTCACGACTCCACTTGCAGTCGGCGACGGAAGGTTTCCCTCGACACGAGGTGGACTGCTTCTGTCTCCGTGTGGAGCACCGTCCAGAATTGGGTTTCCACTTCTTCCGGGACAGTGTCGATGTCTGTGTGCAGGATGTCTTCACTTCCTAGTGATGCGCCTCCTGCTGCCACTGTGGCGACTTTGGCGGTCACGGGTCGTCTGCCGCCATCCATCCGTACTCAGCCAGCCTGACCCCCCTCCCCCTCCCCGCCACTGTCACAGCTCTTGGGCTGGGTGGCCACACGGGAGATCGGGCTACCGGCAGACTGCTGTCGTTCGGTTCTGGACACGAGGCTACATCACACCAATCTCCCCGTTTACCCCATCTTCTGGGCTGTCTTCTCCTCGGTATCGGATGAAGACTGGCAGTGTCGAGGTTTCCTCCTCTGCCGTCGTCTCTGCGAACCCTCGCCCTGCAGTGAGACAGAAACTCCAGTCCTGACACCTAATCCAAAGATCCCTTCTATTTCACAACCATCCCGCTCCCGCGTTCCTCATTTTCGTCTTTTCTGAAGAACCCTCAACTGTAAATCACCTCTTTTGGGACGGAGCGTTCCTCTACCACCTTCCCGATCCCGAGCCTGCAAATGCCTCGACTACAACGATCGTTTAATTCGTGACTACAAAAACCCTCCTATCTCCCCCCACTGCAAAGCTAACCACTCTTACCGGTACTGTTCCAGTCTTCGGTCCCCACACACCTGCAACACTCGCAACCAGTCCCATCCCAATTACTCTTACAAGTCTACAGCCAAACCTGCTCCCACCGAGTCCTACTGACACACCACCCCACACAAACAACTCCGTACCTCCTACTCCTACTGCTCCCACTTTGTCACCACTATACTTCTAAACGTCTGTGCATTTGAGCTCCCACATATCCTCTGTCTGGTCATCTCGGCAGTTCGTTCCGTATTTCATTTGCGTGCCTCTGCTACATATTCCCGAAACCACACCCCCTTCTGTTTTCCCTGATTTCACATAAACAATTTTGACTTAATTCAGGCATTGCAGACAAAAGGTGAATGACTTTTCTTGAGAACAGCTTCGTTTCTGATATTACTGATGTGACAAAATTTTCGCTCTTCCATGTTTGTTAGAAAAGTACTTTCAGGCCTCATTTTAAGCCTGTTGAACACCTAAACAAATTTTTACAAACTTTTCTGATTGAATACACTAAAGCTTATTAGTCATTATTCTTGTACATATCAGTATGGCATTCTCATCTATGTGGTGTTAAACTTCCCAGTAGTAATAGTTGTTCACTGACAATAACAACAGTTTGTTGCTGCTGGTTACAGAGATGACAACTGAACCTTATATGTTAACTCTGGGTACTGATGTTTCACATGTCTAGCAGGGTTTTCGAAATGTAGGTTATTTGTTTCGTGCTCTACAGTTATCACCAATCAATCCAAACCTTCTCATGTGCAGCTGTGATACAAATGTGGCTGTGAAAAGTGTACCTGCTACACTCACTCTGACTTCACTCTAACAGTCAAGTGGCGACTAACAAGACCAGTGAGCCGCCTTTCAAAATCTTCACTGCAAGGGAGAGCAGTGCAGCATGGCACACAAATCATGTGCAAGGGGTTCTTTTGTGAGTTTAATTATTGGAAATTACTACTGTTGAAATACACTACTGGGCATCAAAATTGTTACACCAAGAAGAAATGCAGATGATCAACGGGTATTCATTGGACAAATATATTATACTAGAACTGACATGTGATTACATTTTCATGCAATTTCAGTGCATAGATCCTGAGAAATCAGGACCCAGAACAACCACCTCTGGCCATAATAACAGCCTCGATACGCCTGGGCATTGAGTCAAACAGAGCTCGGATGGCATGTACAGGTACAGCTACCATGCAGCTTCGACACGATACCACAGTTCATCGAGAGTAGTGACTGGAGTATAGTGACGAGCCAGTTGGTCGGCCACCACTGACCAGACGTTTTCAATTGCTGAGATATCTGGAGAATGTGCTGGCCAGGGCAGTAGTCGAACATTTTCTGTATCCAGAAAGGCCCTTACAGGACCTGTAACATGCAGTCGTGCATTAGCCTGCTGAAATGTAGGGTTTCGCAGGGATCGAATGAAGGTTAGAGGCTCAGGTCATAACATCTCTGAAATGTAACGTCCACTGTTCAAAGTGCCGTCAGTGCGAACAAGAGGTGACCAAGACGTGTAACCGATGGCACCCCATACCATCACGCCGGGTGATACGCCAGTATGGCGACGACGAATACACGCTCCCAATGTGCGTTCACCACGGTGTCGCCAAACACGGATGTGACCATTATTACGCTCTAAACAGAACTTGGATTCACCCGAAAAAATGACGTTTTGCCATTCGTGCACCCAGGTTCGTCGTCCAGTACACCATCGCAGGCGCTCCTGTCTGTGACGCAGCGTCAAAGGTAACCGCAGCCACGGTCTCCGAGCTGATAGTCCGTGCTGCTGCAAACGTCGTCGAACTGTTGGTGCAGATGGTTGTTGTCTTGTAAACGTCCCCATCTGTTGACTCGGGGATCGAGACGTGGCTGCACGATCCGTTACAGCCGTGCGGATAAGATGCCTGTCATCTCGACTGCTAGTGATACGAGGCTGTTGCGATCCAGCACGGCGTTCCGTATTACCCTCCTGAACCCACCCATTCCATATTCTGCTAACAGTCATCGGATCTCGACCGACGCGAGCAGCAATGTCTCGATACGATAAACCGCAATCGCGATAGGCTACAATCCGACCTTTATCAAAGTCGGAAACGTGACGGTACGCATTTCTCCTCCTTACACGAGGCATCACAACAACGTTTCACCAGGCAACGCCGGTCAACTGATGTTTGTGTATGAGAAATCGGTTGGAAACTTTCCTCATGTCAGCACGTTGTAGGTGTCGCCACCGGCGCCAACCTTGTGTGAATGCTCTGAAAAGCTAATCATTTGCATATCACAGCATCTTCTTCCTGTCGGTTAAATTTCACGCCTGTGGCACGTCATCTTCGTGGTTTAGCAATTTTAATTGCCAGTAGTGTACTTATGAAGTAAGTACAAGTCACACAGCTGTCTTCTATATCACTTGCGCTCTTTTAAAATCTGGTTCCCAGAGAGTTACTCTGATCTATCATTTCTGAACACCAGTGTACCATGTAGAACTTCAACTTGGACTAACACAAGAGAATATAACCTGATACAGTTGTACCCATAAATGTTAAATAAAATATCACAACTCTATGCACAACCTATCACACAGTCTCCAGAATAACCAGACTTAAAGTGATTTGGTAGCATAGAGGTACGTAACTACAGCTGCTGACAGTAGTCATTCTGATGACAGGCAAGCATCATATTAATACACACAGGAGGTAACAAGGATTTAGTTTATCTGCATGACAGAAATCAAATTTTTGTTTAAATAATATGCACACATGTAACTGACTCAAAATCTGTTTGATGCGTTACAGTGGTCTTGCTTTATGTCTTCTAATTGCTTTCAAAAACTGTTGTCAGATTGTCGATAAAACTGCCCACATCACCATTATCATTTTGTTTCAGGGTATCTGCAAGCAGTTGTACTGCACTAAAATAGTCGACTTCAGTATCGTTCCATTTTGTTGATGTCGAAGGCCTGAGTGTAGCACGTCCTCCTGATTCCAAGTGGGTTGTGCTGAAAATAGCTGTTCTACTGTTCAGTCTGGTTCACACAGAAGCTCCATGTCATTTCCTTCTGCAGGCTCTGCAGCACTGTTGGTCGAAGCTGCTACAGCATCACTTTCATGACATGTGTTGCCATCTCTCTGAAATGTAATGGCTGATCAAAAAGTCAGTATAAATTTGAAAACTGAATAAACCACGGAATAATGTAGATAGAGAGGTAAAAATTGACACACATGCTTGGAATAACATGGGGTTTTATTCGAACCAAAAAAAGTGTTGCTAGACACGTGAAAGATCTCTTGCGCGCGTCGTTTGGTGATGATCATGTGCTCAGCCGCCACTTTTTGTCATGCCTGGCCTCCCAGGTCCCCAGACCTCAGTTCGTGCGATTATTGGCTTTGGGGTTACGTGAAGTCGCAAGTCTATCGTGATCGACCGACATCTCTAGGGATGCTGAAAGACAACATCCGACGCCAATGCCTCACCGTAACTCCGGACATACTTTACAGTGCTGTTCGCAACATTATTCCTCGACTACAGCTATTATTGGGGAATGATGGTGGACATATTGAGAATTTCCTGTAAAGAACATCATCTTTGCTTTGTCTTACTTTGTTATGCTAATTATTGCTATTCTGATCAGATGAAGCTCCATCTGTTGGACATTTTTTGACCGTTTGTATTTTTCTTTTTTTCTGTTCTAATAAAACCCCATGTCATTCCAAGGATGTGTGTCAATATGTGATTTATTCAGTTTTCAAATTTATACTGGCTTTTTTGATCACCCTGAACAAAATAATGATTTAGACATAGGAGATCACTGTTAAAAATCTCGTCAACAATGAAGTCGTTAGAGACGGACCAGGAGCTCAGATTAGCAAACGATGGTGAAGGAAATAAGGTCATACACTTTGAAAGGAACCATCCCACCATTCTGCTGAAGTGATTTGGGGAATAATAGGACACCTAAAGCAGGACGGCGAACGCGGATTTGAACCGTTGTCCCTCTGAGTAGTCGAAATGATTCCAGTGTGCTGTTCACTGCCCCGCCTCATTCGGTATGTTTTTGACATAGTAACCCGTTTGGTGTAGACAAAAAATTAATTACCTAGTATGTGCATGTCACTATAAATGCGCTCATGGCGTTCTGATAGCTATCATTCTATAACTTGCAGCTGCAGCAGTGCCAGCAGATGGAAAAATTGCGTTTCTACAAATTATATTTAGTGTGAAATATGTAACCAGCAACAAACTAAGATTAGTTGAATCAGGTAATCTGTACAGTACTGCTGCTGGTGATTATGAAAATCACTGCTCAGACATACTGCTATGAGTCAGAGGTTGTTTCAGTTAAGAGGTCACAAAGAGACCTACACAAATATGAAAACTTATCTGAGAAATGCAGACACTGTGGTAGCAGAAGTGAAGAGACGCATGAAGTTTTCACTTTGACACAATAAATGCTGATTCACATAACAAAGTTGAATGAAATTTATGGATGAAGTACCGTTCCCATCTTCACTACTTTTATGCACACTATGATCTTGAATTAAGATCGCAAAATATCTCACTTATGTGTAACATACAAGCATACTGTATGAATACACTGACTAATGGTGGGGCGCCAGAATGCATATCGACGCATACTACATGCAAGATACGCATTTCCAAAAGCCGCAAAGAATCTGCAACCTAAATGTAACAAAAATAATCGAACTTACACCAAACGCAAGGGCAAGTAGATTAAACGTAGAAACTTATAAACTGGAATTACGTTCGATAGATGTTAATGAATTTGCCTAGCTGTTTACGGTTGAGTAATGCTCTTTTAGAAATTCAAGTTCTAATGAGTCCATAAAGCCGACGCATACAGTTAAAAATGATTAGCACCTAGTTCCAGCAAGTGCGAGAATTTATTTCGAGACTGCTGCAGGATATACTATGAAGCCCTGTACGTGTGTTGTTTAACACGCAAAAGGTGAACGTTCAATTCTTACAGAATCTGTCTCATACTATCTTCCCATTTGTGAAACTTTGCCAATCTACCCGGTTGCATAATTGAGGGTTTAAAACACACCTGTTCGTTCTCCCACGAGGTAGCTATTTTGCTAGAACGTCCGAAATTGGCAGCATAGTGAGTCGAGATGCACACCGATCTGCGGCGCTGGAGCTGTGGCGTATTTATCAAGACAGCGTTTCGGTCTGCCATCTCTTGGCGACGGCAAGCAACTTGTGCGGTGTGGAGCCTCTCGCATGTTTCTTGTCCATTTCGCATTTGCAAGCTGCACAGGAAAATCTTAGAAATAACAAAACTCTCCTGCACGAAATCAGCTACTTACGCAGCTTTCACTAGTACAATTGCTACAAGCGCCCATGTCTCTACATTATTTTGGGCGAAAATATTTCATATTCATCAATTTTTGTAGTAACATATTCTACATATTGATGAACGGTAGTAATATTAATTGACTAATGCAATAAACAGACAAGCAAGCAACGAAAGAATTTTTGATCGGCTCGATGATGACTCGAGCCTCGCAAGCAACGATATAAATGCACCATGGGCTCGGAGGCGTTATATCGAGCCTCGAGCCCCTTTGCTAACGTTACTTACGGCAATGTTATTCGATGTCGCAGAGAGAGGAGTTCGGTAGGACTGGGAACACGCATTCTTGCCTTAACGTTAGACACGAATGTAGCTATGTATCATGTGCTAACGGTCGTAGAGGCAGACAGTATACTTGAATGCGGTAAAGATAATGCTCATTCGATTCGTTGAATTAACGTCCAGCCTTGAATGTGTCTCCATGTATCATCCTTGTACGCAGTAGTTCAGTGTACATCTCCCCATTGCTGTCAGACGAACTTTCAGCTCCTGAACAGTTCTCGCAGGTAACGCCCACCGGCATATCTCGTTACTAAAAGTCATAACTGGTAATTGTAGTGCTTCCTAACATTCGCCGGCCGTGGTGGCCGTGCGGCTCTAGGCGCTGCAGTCTGGAACCGAGCGACCGCTACGGTTGCAGGCTCGAATCCTGCCTCGGGCATGGATGTGTGTGATGTCCTTAGGTTAGTTAGGTTTAAGTAGTTCTAAGTTCTAGGGGACTAATGACCTCAGATGTTAAGTCCCATAGTGCTCAGAGCCATTTGAACCTAACATTCTTTTTCGGACCAGTCGGATTCAGCGTACTCGTTTAGTGTTGGAAACACTGCCGAGTTGCCCAGATCATTTTCACTCTCCTAATTATTTCCCTCCCTGCCCATCCAGTCGATAATCATTATCTCCAATTCCCATAAGTGTAAAAAATCATCCTTAGCTTGCATGAGTTTTTACCTGTTTGTTGCTTGTGCGTTACTGTAGTGTTACTCTATTTGAATCTGAAGCATACGTTGATATGTAATTGATTTGGGAAACAGTGCCGAGAATCCAAATCTTTAACTTTTTTTTTATTAAAAATGAAACTCCTCCATCTGTACTTCAGATTTTATATTTCCTTGGCTACTAGATTCGACGCCATCTTCAGGCCCGTACACTTCGATGAAATAAATTGTGTGTGCCTGAGTACTAGAAGTCTGCGATTCGTGTGGAGCACGTGTCAGTCTTAACGCGGACTTCTATTACTGAGCCACACATCAAAGTGTATAAGCATTAAAATCGCGTTGATGCAATTTTTTTTCTTTATTGTGGTTTCATTCCCCTGCCCCATACGGGCAGCGGAGGGCTGTCAGCGGCACAGTCCGCCGCTCTTCGGCCGAGTGACACGACAAGTAAAATAAGAATAAAATGTTACATACGTAAGGCGATA
The DNA here is from genome assembly GCF_021461395.2 of Schistocerca americana. Taxonomy (NCBI): domain Eukaryota; kingdom Metazoa; phylum Arthropoda; class Insecta; order Orthoptera; family Acrididae; genus Schistocerca; species Schistocerca americana. The sequence continues at coordinate 204,752,617 of NC_060129.1, read as the reverse complement.
AAAAAGGGGAACATGGAGGTAACAACAGACTGATATGGAGACGTTCATGGGAGACAGTTAAAAAAGTCACCATAAAGTTAAAAAATACAGTTGGCGATTCTTAAAACACAGAGAAGACACTAAATGGACATGCACAGGTTAAAAGTCAGCCACAGTATTAAAAACACTCCAGAACAACACACTTAAAACCCACTCGGAGCACACACGACGAAGAATAAAACTGTCAGGTGGGACCTGCTGAGAGAAAGGTCAGAGAGGATGTAAAAGGAGGGGAGAGCAAGGGACAGCAGGGGAGGGTGCGGGACGGAGAGAGTAGGGGCGTCAGCAGGAGACAGGTGGGGCAGGAGATGAAGAGGGAAGAAAAATCAGGAGGGAGTGCAGAGACACTGAAGAGGAGCGCAAGAGAGGGAGGGGGAGTAGGAGGGGGAAGCCGCTCAGGAGAAGGGAGGGGGAGGAGAGGGAGCCCTGAGGAAGAGGCAGGGGGAAGGTGGCGTGAGAGTTGGTAGGAAGGGTAGATGTCAGGCCGAAGCTCATCATCCGGGAGGGGTAGATGGTGGAAGTTGCGTTGGGAAAGGAGGTGGAGGGTCGATGCAACGGCGAAACTAGTAGCCCAGTAAATACAAAATCGTAAGTACAGCTGGAGGAGTTTCATTTTTAATAAAAAAATATACCAGCTGTGTCCCACCTTCATCCAATTTAAATATGGATGTACAAAGAAATCTTTAACTGGTCCTACAGTATACGAATCTCCTGAATTTAGTTCGTTGCGGTAAGCTGTGGAGGACCGGGACTGGAGAAAACGGTACAAGGTATAATGGCGGAGAACCCACACCTAGCTGGCTGCACGCGAGGGGGCAGCAATGCCACAACTGAAACAAAAATTAGTGTACTCACAACTCTCCCACTATAAACACAGCCACTCTGTCCGAGAGGTACTGAGACGGCAGTGCTGCACTGTGGCAAACGTTCAAACTAAATGAAAGGCACAAAATTCCCTGTGCCGCACATAACCCCAGCGTGCCGGTTAAATGTTAAATAGGTTAGGACTAATTACCTCAGACTCATTTGCAACACTATAAAATGCAAGGAATTTGATTGGGGTGACGAAATAAATTAGCCAAGCGAAAGCAAAAAGTAAATACAGCTGAAGATGCACTTGAAAATTCGCCAACTCTACATTCATCTTTTCTGATTGCAAATTTCAACAACTGTTTTACATTCCTTCAAATGATAAAACTTCTACACAAATCGCCAACAAATGTTCATAGACACAGAGAGAGCCTTGGACTTGTTTAACTTCAACAGTTCTATAAACTCGAGCAGAGTACGGAAGGTGATCCGGATGTGGGGTCTGTTGAGGTTTTGCCGCACTGTGGCCAGCCCCGAGTTGGCACAGCTTTAAACTGTGTAAATAAAGTGCTGAGTGGGTTGTTTGTGACCAAAACAAAGTCTCATATCTGTTGCGCCAATTGGTAGCTGTGGTAACACTAGCTATGCCCCACACCTGGATAGCAGGGGGAGGGGCAGATCAGATGAGCACTTCGCTGTAAGTGTAAGGGGGCCCATTTTCACATTACAGTCAGGTTACAGACAGACAAGTTTGCAAGTAGTTAGAACTGAACAGGACCGTAATGTATCAAACGTTTTACAGAAAAGTAAAATTAGTTTGTTACATTACAACATAAGGAAGATGTGTGAAATTCCTGCACGTGTCTCAACACTGTCCCATCCAGGTCTGTCTGCATACACCTCCACAGTGTACACCTAGGCCGCAGATTCGTCTGGACCTTTTGCACGACGCTAAGGACTCAGTTACTCCTGCCGCTCTCTGCTGTCACTTCCTCTCGATTCTTGACTTGTTCTGGGACTATGAAGTGATTTACACCGACGGCTTGATGGCTGATGACCGTGTTGGCTTTGCCTACGTCCACAGAGGCCATTTTGAACAGAATTCCTTGCCCTATGGCTGCTGTGTATACATTGCAGAGCTGGTGGCCATCTCTCGTGCACTTCAGTATGTCCGTTCGTGCCCTGGGGAATCGTTTCTTCTGTGCACTGACTCCTTAAGCACCCTACAAGCTATCGACCAGTGCTACCCCCACCATCCTTTGGTAGCGTCCATCTAGGAGTCCATCTATGTCCTGAAACAGTCGCATCGTTCAGTGGTGTTTGTGTGGACCCCAGGACACGTCTGCTGACAGGCTGGCCAAACAGGCTACACAGAAACCTGACCTGCATTCTGACTTATGCCGTAGGGTTTTTCGGCTTTGGGAGACAGAATGGCATAACAGTACACACAACAAACTACGAATGTGTGGAAGATTTCCACGCGGGCTTCCCACAGGGAGTCAGTTGTCCTCTGCCGGCTCCCCATTGGCCACGCTCTGGTGACCCACGGTTACCTCCTGCACCGTGAAGACCCACCCGAGTGTCGGCGTGGTGCCCGGTTGACAGTGGTCCACATTCTGGTGCACTGAGTTGCTGGACTCGTTGCCACTAATTTTATCTGACAACGCCTCATTGGCTGATTTAGTTATACGTTTTATTCGTGAGGGTGGGTTTTATCATTTGATCTAAGTTTTAGCAAATGTCCTTTGTCCCTCTGTGTCCTTCACCCTAGTGCTTCTAGGATGGAGGTTTTAACGTGTTGCAGAGTGGCTGGCTTCTCCTTTTTTTATTCTCACAGTCAGCCAGCCATGGTAATCTGCTTTGTTGCTTTAATATTTTCATCCCCTTTCTTGCGTTTCTGTAGTTTTCTTGTACCCTTTTGTCCATTTACTTGTTTGTTGCCCTTCATCATTATTGTGATTTTTTATTTCATTCCGTTTTGAGTTATCAGTCTCGTTTGTTTCATTCTCACACTTTTGGCATTGTTTCATTTGGAACAAGGGACTGATGACCTCGTAGCTTGGTCTCTTTTCCCCTCTTTAAATCCAACCAATCAACGAGTATGAAACCAAATTGTAAGAAACTGAACAAAGGCAAACGTACTTACAAATTGAACATTCATCAACAACTTTTATAGTCCTGTCTTCCTCAGTTGCGTGTAATATTACGGTATATTAATAATTTTTACTTATGGACCGTCTGACAGCAACTGAATAAAACACAATTTTAGTGCCATACGCGTTTCGCCTTTATTTTCTACAAGGCATCATCAGTGGCAGGTTGTGTGGACAATTTCCTACATATTATGTTGCATTTTTGGTGTTGTTCTTCTTCTTATGAACGCCAATTTGCGGTTTTTTTCCCCATTCCACAACACTATGCACTGAACGCTTGTTTTAAAGCGCTTTAAAACAAGCGTTCAGTGCATAGTGTTGTGGAATGGGGAAAAAACCGCAAATTGGCGTTCATAAGAAGAAGAACAACACCAAAAATGCAACAGGAGTGTAATATGTAAGAAACTGTCCACACAACCTGCCACTGATGATGTCTTGCAGAAAATAAAGGCGAAATGCGTATGGCACTAAAATCGTGTTTTATTCAGTTGCTGTCAGACGGTCCATAAGTAAAAATTATTAATATACCGTAATATTCATCAACAAATTTAGTGGCACTGTGTTTGACGAATTTGGGTCATGTAGTACATTCCATTTCCTCTTTCACACCTTTTTAGAATCAGCTCCAAATGCACACATCATACAGTTCAATATTTCTATCACATTATGCCATGAGTGTTTCGTTGGTGGCATTTTAGTTTCTTTTACAAGTATAATTCTTGTCGAGTACATAGGACTGGTAACGTGAAGATTCATTATTTGCAACATGAGTTATCGTTCAGCTGCTGTGGATGTATTTTGGAAATATGCTGTCCCAGGATCTTGCAATAATTGTACTAGTTTTCACAAATTTCACACTTAGAAGCACTCATTTGAAATGCTCTTAAGTACACAAATCTGCTCACAAGTGCAGTGTGGTGATCCTTCTGGAAAACCCGGAATTCTCAGGGAATTACATTTTACCTGGAAAATGTCAGGGAATTTCAGGAACTTTATAAAATCCCAGGGAATTCTGCATTTTAGTTCAGCACTGAAATTGAATTTTATAAATTTGCAAATTTTAAAGCACTTAATATTTCAAAGTATGTTAATTATATGAATATTATTCCATATAAATTATCAATGTTTAAAAACTTGTTAAACTACTGCTTGTAGTTGGTATATAGTGTAACTGGGATGAAAGAAAAGCCACTATTGTGGAATTCTGCCCCCTCTTACCATAATTTTATCAGCAGCATACTGACACAATCATCAGTCTCACACGTGGAATAATCATGGAATTTTTTATCCAAGTTTGACTAGCCACACTGGAAGTAGCTTAGCGCTGCTACATTACTGACATTGCTGCTGTGTGTTATTCTCTTTGGACTGGAGAGCTGAAACTGTTAAACTGGAGTGCAACTGCAGGAGTTGCACTATTCCTCAATGTAGTTTGAAATACAACCTGGTGCAATAATGGTCTTCAGGTTTATTGAGGCTGTTGTGATAATCCAAAAGAAATCATCTATGTATTATGTGTTTGTTCTCTGCAGTAGTCTACGTCTATGAGGTTCTCCTCACTGTGTATGTATATATGTAACAAAAATTATGTATCTACTCTGATCTCTGTGAGAGCTTAGAGCTTGTAGCCTATGTGTTTCAGTCTAACTGAATGAATGTCAATGTAATAACTCATTTCTTATTTTTTGATCAATGATATTTGCAGATCCAATTCCCAATTTTCTGTAATTTTGGCGCCCAGTTTTTTGATTTGATTTACGTAATGTCCATGTGATGTCATATCCCTATCCTACTTTATTACGTTTTGACACCTAATGTAGAATGCAATTTTAATCTACACAGTACATTCTTTTTTTTAATTTTTTGCATTTGCCTGATACTTTGTTGTTTTGTGTGACCTTTACTAAGCAAATACTGATTTTCACTTTCAGATAATTGTAATCATGGATATTGTAATTTGTTTCAACCACACTATTATCTGTGTTTCACCAATTAAAATACTTGGCTCCCTTAAAAAGTAATCACACTGAATTGTCTCATTTGTTTCAAAGGTTTTGCCGGCCAGAGTGGCCGTGCAGTTCTAGGCACTACAGTCTGGAACCGAGCGACCGCTACAATCGCAGGTTCGAATCCTGCCTCGGGCATGGATATGTGGGATGTCTTTAGGTTAGTTAGGTTTAATTAGTTCTAAGTTCTAAGCGACTGATGACCTCAGAAGTTAAGTCGCATAGTGCTCAAAGCCAATTTAAAAGCTTTTGAGAAATATTTAAATTTTGTATGCAGTGGGACAAATATTTTTGTTTTCTTGAATTGTTGAGAGTTCAATATGAGGGTTGAATGAAAAGTAATGCCTCCACCTTCGTTAATTGGGTTTGGATGGGAATATTTTAATAAGTCAAACACAGAAATAATCCTTATAATGTGGTCTTTAAATACCAATATTCACTTTTCCACATAATCACCAGCCAATTGGATCCATTTCTGCCAACGATGAACAAGTTTTCTAAAGCCGACTCGGAAGAAATCGACACTCTGTTTCCACAACCACAGTCTCACGGTTCTCTCAGCGTCTTCATCAGAAGCATAATGATGTCTCCGCAGATCACCTTTCATTATTGGGGATGGTGCTAAATCTGGACTGTATGGAGGATACTGTACGGTGGTGAGATTCAGTCTCTGAAGTTCTGCTGTGGTGGCGTGAAGTGTGTGGTTTCGCATTGTCATGCTGCAGGAAAACATTTCCCTTTTCCTTTTGGACCCTTGTTAGCCGTCATTTCATAGTTCGCAGTGTTGTGAGATAACACTCTGAATTTATTGTTGTTACACGATCGAGGAAATCGACACGGATAACACCATCTGCAGCCCAGAACACTGTGGCCACGATTTTTCTAGCTGAGGGCTGCATCTCGAATATCTTTTGTTGGGGTGAGTCTCGTGTCGAAATTCCATAGACTGACTTTTCGTCTCCAGGTCGCAATGGCGTACCCACGTTTCATCTCCTGTCACAATTAAATGGAGAAAGGCGTCACCTTCATTCTCATATGCGAGAGCAGTTCCTGGCAAATTTCAAGTCGGTGCACTTTCATTTCAGGAGTCAGCATCCAGGGCGCCCATCGTGCACAGACCTTCTGACAGCCAAGCAAAGCAATAATGTGACCCACACATTCTTGTGAAACGCCGATTGTGCTTGAAATTTCTCTCTGAGTGATACGATGATTGTCCTGAATCAATCTGTCAACATTTTGCTTGTGAAACTCGGTGGTTGCTGTCACAGGATATCCAACTCTTTGTTTGTCACGCAGGTCAGGTGTTCCCGCCTCAACATCATTAAACGTACTCGCCCGACGACGCACAGTTCTCACATCCACACAATCACCGTAAACTGCTTTCATTGTCTGATTAATCTCCTTGGGGTTGACACCTTCTGCACGTTGCTTAAATCACACTGACGACCGTCTGTGCAACGTTCCATACTTTACACTGTAAGAACACAACCGTTCAATGCTAAGGCTTCCCACCAACTGGAGCTGTAGAGAAGCGGCTATGGAACAAGGCAGTTCCTGCCGCTTACCACTGCTGCCAACTATTGAAGAGTTACAGAGGCATTACTTCACAGTCAACCCTTGTATTCCAATTTAATAAACACATTGTAGTAACCACTTTTAATCCTCTACAATAGTCAAGACTGAAATCATTCCTAACCATCAAATTTTGCGTTTAATAAATTGTTGAGTGTATCGTTCTACCAAAGCCAGTTGATTATACACATACAACTTATTCCTGCATTTGTTTTATTCAGATATCTGTAGTAGTTATAAGAATATTACTGAGACAATAAAGGTATATTTTTACAGAATTTGTATCTTGTTGATACTTTACCCATTTTACATAATAAGTAATTACCAACAGGAAACATGAAGTGATATTATTAAAAGCTCATCGCTTGTGAAGACTGGTAAGTATTTATTAATGAAACTGTCATACTAGCAATGTTATGTAGTGATGTACACCTTACAAATGGTGCTGCATTGCTTCAGTAAAAGTACATAATGTATGATCCCAGCTCTCACCCATTACTAAAATCTGACTATTTCGTAATGTGCTGCCTATATCCTTCACAGTACCTGTCATTGCCAGAGTTGTGAACTAGTGTTGACTTTCAGTGCTCTGCAAAGCAGTGTGAAAGTATTTTCAAAATTGAAATCAATGGAAAATCGTGGATGGAATAACAGTGATATTAAGAAAAGGATAGATTGATAACATAGATGAGCTGTTGAGTCGCTGAAAGGTACAACAAAAATACTGCTATACATGTGACCTTGCGGCTGAGAGGCCTTCTTCTAACGAGGAAATTACGCACACATATTTGTGCAACCACAACTCTCTCACAAATGAGCACTATGTCTGGCCACGAACAAGGCTTTCTGCCTGAAAGCTCACACGTGTAGCACTCTTTTCGTTGTGCCTATCTGTGGCTCAATATCACCTCCATGTGGTGAGTTGTAATCTAGCCTTTTCAAAATTAAAATATTAGACCCCATGCAGCAAACAATTTGTGAAATTGAAAGTCTCTTGGAGGTATGTGAAAACTCGTAGAATAATTTCCATCTTTATTTGTCATCAGGTGGAGTTTTCACACGAGTCTTGGGGACTCTAAGTGGTTACAATGAACTTTATTTTCACTGATTATTAATCTGTTAGGAAACAAAGCTAAAAGATTCTTTGCATGAGGTGTGTGTGTGTGGGGGGCGGGGGGGGGGGGGGGGGGCTTGCATTAATGAGGTAGGTAAAGTGTTTTCCTCTGAGAATTGACTCTGGGTAAAATTCCATTCACAATCTGCAGAGTATTTATAGCCACCTAGTGTCACCTTCTGCCTCTGGCTATTGGATATTGATCGATTGAGGACATCATTCCTTGAATGGTGTTGTAAGTGTTACTTCTCTGGAGAATGGAAAAGTTGTCGTTGCTGAGTGCTTACCTAAGTACTGTCACACCTGCCATGGTAACACTGAAGGACCTACTGAATTCTAAGAATTATGATGGTTAGAGTGGAAGTATGGAGTGTGATAGAGCTCTAAAAATATTTCAGACGTTGGGGCCCGTTTATAACGTTAGATACACGAAGTAACTCAGCGATGGGGACTCTAAAGCTTTCAATAAAATTAATGAGTACAATGTTTATGGTGATACCTCGGTAACAAAACTGGAGTGTTGTGGACATATGCAAAAGAGGAAGGGTGCTAGACTGAGGAAGCTACGAAGAGAAGTGAAAGGAAAGTTGCTATCTGATGGAAAATCTCTGTCTGGCCGTGGCAGATTGACAGAAACTGAAATAGACCTTCTTCAGAGTTCTTATGGACTGGTCATTAGATGAACTCCACCTCTGGATGATGTTACGGCAATGAGAAAAGCTGCATGGGTCACCTACTCTGATCAGTTGTTCGCAGATGACCATACTGTTCACATACTTTGCCCTAAAGGAGTGGTTACCAAAAAGCAAAAGAAAGTGGTAAAATATACCGTCAAAAACATTCTCTTCATGAGCCTGTTATGAATCAAATAAAACCCATTTTTAGAGGCCTGAGTGACCCTGTTTTGCTTAGTAAATGTCTCATGGAGGCACTCAGAATACAAATGAAAGTTTCAGCCATTGTATATGGGAAAGATTATCCAAGAATGTTTTTGTAGGACTAAATATATTAAAAGTTGGTGTCCTAGATGCAGTAATATGTTTCAATAATGTTGGAAGTCCTGAGAAATTTAGGCATAAAATGTAGCTCTAACATGGAAGATCAATTGCTTGTATGTGACAGACAATGGGTGCACAAAGCAGAAAGATTCAATCTTCAAGTTACCAAAGAAGCAAGAAGTGCTAAAAGGAATGCGAAGAGGAAGCTTGGAGATGAAGAAATGCTGCAGGATGAAGAGTACACGTCAGGAATGTTCTGAGGCACAGTTTAATTGGACTCATAACTTCAATTGCAATTTCCCGGTTATACCTGTCTGGTATGGGTCCCACACACCTGAGCAATATTCTAGGGTGTGTCGCATGAGTGATTTGTAAGCAATCTCAACTTTGTCGACTGATTGCACTTCTGCAGTATTCTACGAATGAACCGAAGTCTACCGTCTGTTTTAGCCGTGACTGAACCTGTATGATCATTCCGTTTCATATCCCTACATAGTTTCACACCCAGGTATTTATATGAGTTGGTTTATTCCAACTGGTACATTGATATTATAGTCAAAGGGTACTATGTTTTTTGTTTTGTGAAATGCACAATTTGACATTTCTAAACACTTAAAGCAAGTTGCCAATTTTTGCACCACTTTGAAATCTTATCAATATTTGACTGAATATTGATACTGTAGCTTTCAGACAGTACATCATTATAGATAACTGCATCATCTGCAAAAAGTCTGAGATTACTTTTAATATTGTCTACAAGGTCATTAATATACAACATGTACAGTATGGGTCCAAACACACTTCCTTTTGATACACCTGAAGTTACTTCTACATCTCATGATGGCTCTCCGTCTTAGATAGCGTGCTGCTTCCTCCCTACTAAAAAGTTCTGTCACAAATTTCACTTGATACCCCATGTGATCAATCCTTTGACAATAAGTAGGTGTGGTAGTGAGTCAAATGCTTGTCAGAAATCATCTCTACCTGACTTGCTTGGCACAAAACTTTCAGTATGTCATGTGAGAAAAGTGTGAGTTGTGTTTAACATGACCAATATTTTCGGAATCTGTGCTGACTGCCACTGAAGAGGTCATTCTGTTCGCGATACATCATTACGTTTGACCTCAGAAGCTGTTCTAATATTCTACAACAAATCGATGTCAAGGATATCGTAAAGTAGTTTTGTGGATCACTTCTACTACCCTTCTTGTAGACGGGTGTGGCCTGTGCTTTTTTCAAAGAACTGGGCACAGTTAGAAGAGGGACTAACTCAGTTGCAAATTCACTATAGAATCTGACAAGAATTTTACTGTACTCTGGAGCTTTGTTCAATTTCAATTATTTTAGCTGTTTCTCAACACCACTGACACTAATACTTTTCATTCATCATTACAGTGGCATGAGGATTAAACTGGGGCAATTCACCTGGGTTTTCCTCTGTAAAGGAACATTTGAAAGTGGAGTTAAGCATTACATCTTTTGCTCTGTTACTGTCAATTTCAGTTCCAGTCTCATTCACTAGGCACTGGACACTAACCTTGGTGCTGTTGACAGCCTGTACAAATGACCAGAATTTCTTTGGTTTTTGCAAAATATCATTTGACTATATTCTGCTATGGTAGTCTTTGAAGGGGTCATGCATTGCTCTCTTGACAGCCCTATACTTCATTTTACATCTATTATGTAGTAATCCCAGTTTCTTTAGAATTTTCTTTATACCTCGGTGGTTCCATCCCATTACAATCGTTCAGTTATCCACACTGTTGGTTGTGAAAGTACGGAATAGGCTGCCCCTCTTCAGGAATGACAGTTTTGTGTGGCCTCTACACAGATATTGCTCCATTGTGGTTGCACCAGTAGTATAGCCCTCTGCTTCATTGAGGCATCCACGTTGCTTCACGTCAGTAAGGCCCATTGTGCATATGGGGAAAAGGTTTTCATATAACAATATTAAAACTTCACTACACTAGATCTTCAGTATTTACAATATGTACTGAGCACCTAATAATATTTTACTAAAAAAAATTAATAGGGGACTTGACAATGGCCTAAGTCAGAATCTGGACAATAGCATGAAATACATAAATAAAAATAAATGTTAACTTTTGGATTCATCATGAAGTTGTTCAAAGAGTAAAGGGGCTGTGGACCCAATGTCAAAGAAAATCATTGCAGTTTCCATGAACTTCTTCAGGACAGTGAGAGTAAATAGAATTTGGGTTTGTATGTTAGAGATTTTGAATAGGCGGGAATGGTGACGGGATGAGCGGTAAGATCATTGAGCTATGTGGATTGATTGATTAATTGATTCATCTGTAGAACAATATACATTGCATGGATGTCATCCTGGCAGGTTATAAACAAAATAGCAGGGAAGCATAAAAACAGACAAGAAATTCCAATAGTGCCAGAAAAATTAAATGAAATTTTTGTTAACAGTACTAAGTTCGAAGCTACTGCTACCTCTGCACCAGATGATGCAACTTCTGAAAGTTTTACCTACAACATTCCTGACCTAAATAACTTATCCTTTAAATGGAAACAGGTGACCTGCCAAACTGTATACAAAGTTGTCACAAACCTACATGGCTCATACAGTGAAGATCTCTATGGCATCTCCAACACCATCTTGAAACAAATAATTGACATTATTGTTGCCCCTCTTACCTTTCTGATCAATAGTACTTTTACAGCTGGAAAATTTCCTGAGGTCCTGAAGGCTACTATTGTTATCCCAATCTATGAAAAAGAAGAAAAAAACAAACCTGAAAGTTACTGCCCAATATCTCTCATACCTATATTACCCAAGATAATAGAATGCTGCATTAAAACACAACTTTGCAACTACTTTGCTGAACAAAATCTTTTTTTCTCCTCGCTCTTTGGTTTTAGGTCAGGATTGTCTACAATAAATGCAGTAGAAACTCTTGTGACAGACATACTTGATGGCTTTGAGAACAATCCCATCACTTGTGCTGTACTACTAGATCTGAGTAAAGCATTTGATACTGTATCCCATGAAATACTAATAAATAAACTAGAGTGCTATGGTGTAAAAAATAACGAACTCGCATTAATCAGATCATACCTGACAAACAGAACTCAGGTAGCTATAGTAAATAGCCAGCAATCAAATGCCCTAACAGTTGTAAGAGGCGTGCCGCAAGGTTCAGTGCTTGGACCTTTTCTCTTCCTGAAAGGATGGATGGATATTAGTGTTTAACGTCCCGTCGACAACAAGGTCATTAGAGATGGAGCGCAAGCTCGGGTGAGGGAAGGATGGGGGAAGGAAATCGGCCGTGCCCTTTCAAAGGAACCATCCCGGCATTTGCCTGAAGTGATTTAGGGAAATCGCGGAAAACCTAAATCAGGATGGCCGGAGACGGGATTGAACCGTCGTCCTCCCGAATGCGAGTCCAGTGTGCTAACCACTGCACCACCTCGCTCGGTCGTTTTTTCTCTTCCTGGTATACATGAATGATTTGCCTACTTTCATGCTTTACAAGTCAATAATATATGCTGACGACACAACCCTGATTACCTCATATAACAAATTGGAGGAAGTGAAGAAACAAACAAAAGTAATGCTTGAAAAGTCTACCATATGGCTCCACAGTAACAAGCTGATACTCAACAGTAGCAAGACTGAAACTATGTATTTGTTCTTGCACAATCTACAGGGAAAATTAAATGAGTCTGACTCTGTAAGACTTCTAGGAATCCACCTGGACCAAAAATTAACATGGAACACCCACGCGGGACTGTTATGTACCAGAGTATTTAGAGTAGTCTTTTTGTTAAGGAAACTAAAAACATTAGTTAGCAGAAAACAACTTTTATCTTCTTATTATGCCTTCTTTGAATCTCACTTACAGTACGGAATAAAATTATGGGGCAACTCAACTGGTGCTCAGACAGCGTTCATGTGGCAGAAGAAAGCAATTAGAGCAATTACAGGTATTAAAAGCCAAGAATCATGTCGAAAGCACTTTAAGGAACTTAACATCTGAACATTACCTTCTCTGTATATAAAAACGTGTCTTCTTTCCATAAAAAAACAAATAAATACCTTACCATCCAGAACAGATGTTCATTCGCATGATACCAGATATAAAAACAATCTTGATGTAGACTTTACTAGGCTATCTAAGGTCCAAAGTAGCTTTCAGCAAACAGGATTAAAATTATATAACAAGTTACCACAATCACTGAAAGACCTACAAGGTGATGCCTTCAAGAAGCAGCTGCGCAAATTGTTAGCTGATAAGTGTATCTATGATGTAAAGGAATTAGAATGTAGTAGAGAGTGAGAGTACCTATGATGTCAAGGAATTGGAATGTAGTAGAGAGTAACTATGACATTAAGGAATTATAATGTAGAGAATAACTCTTTATCCTCATGTGATGTAATCTGAATGTGTATAGTTTCCCAATTTTAGATTCACTATCAAATGTAATGTCAAAACTGTCTATTTCAACAAATGTTGGCTAATGACAAGTAATAAATAAATAAATAAATATATTTCTACAACATTTCTTATAAAATAAACATATCTCTTTACAGTACATATAGCTCCTATACTTAGTTAGCCTATACTTTTTTAATCATGTCAAGTATACGAATGCTGTTTTTTTCTGTGTCAGGCACTGGTGTGGTCAGTTGTGCTTGATGCATGTTGTGAGGTTATTTTAGGCTGGGTTGGATTTTGTTATGTGGATGGTAGTTTCTAATATTGTTAGCCTACTGTTTCTTTCCAGTTTCAACTTCTCACGCTGAAGCTGCTTACTTTGTGTGGTGAGATCCTGGTTATTTTCATACATTTTATGTTTTGTAAATTCTGGTTTAATAGCCTTCTCATGTTATATGCGAGCTTTTTCATGTGTTACTTGGTAGTATAAATTGTAGGTGTGAGTTGGCAGTATAATGTTTCTCATACAGTTATCGCGTATGTTGTGATGGTATCCGGCAATTCAGTTACCCTTTCTAGGTTAAGTGAAAGCGTCTATCCTGGTTTTCGATTCTGATTCTGTTATGGCTTTGATATTGTGAGCTCATAGTCAGAAATCGTTACAACCAGTTGCAGTGTTCCACATCCATAACTAATCAAACAACCAGTTGCAATGTTCTACATCCGTAACTAATAAAAGCAATATAGTCGTTTTTGCTAGTTGTCATAGTTCTCCCGTTCTTTTCTTCTCCTTAGGAACCGAAATGATTTCGTAATCGACAATATGTTCATTTTTCTCTCGAGGCATTCTAACATTGTGGTTGATAGTTTTATCCCTGATTTTTGCATCAGAATATATAACTTCATTCTGGGCTCTAGATTGGGCTGCGCAGTTTATATGCGTCTATTTTTACTATATTGGCTGTGAAGTGCAGAGTTCATTCTAAATTCACCCTTATGCAGCTGTAAGATCGTCATGTAAGTACCCTACCATTTTTGTCGGTAGCTAGATGAATCATTGTAAAGAGATACGTATTATACCTCACAATGTCCAAAATGTTGGTGATAGTTTCTGTGTACTTCCAAATGTGATTAATGCACCGTGACGAACTCTTCGCAGATTACCTCTCGGTTCTCATTGCAGTAGCACATCAAACTACATACAGCACTTTAACTTTCAAAGCTAAAGCAGAATCTAAAAATTGTTAAAACTGTAGCAGCACTAGTACGAATTCCGCTTTATCTGTCGTCCAAGAGTTTTATTTGTGTTGACGAAACAGGAGAAATGAGCAATAACGACAACTTTCAAAGGTCATTTTACCACTGTGTGACTGTGACAACGCAGGATTCATTTGTCACTATCTGCAGTACGCAGTTTGATATCGACCAAACTCGAGCAAAATAGTCCAGCAAATCACGAGCGAGCATTCAGGCCGGCATAAAATGGCCGCCGCGTAGGAGTTTGTGTGTTGACAGATCAGAGTAAGCATGGCTGTAGCGTTCCATAGCCGGTGCGGCGATAGAGTGACGCTGATAAATAGTAATAGAACAGCAGTCAGAAACTTTTCAGAGTTTAATAACGGGTTGGTGCTGAGCAGTCAGCCTCTTGCAGACAATCAGCTTTTTCAAGTTCGCATTGATAAGAAGGTCTGTTGAGCATTGTGAAAACCAATTTTTATGGCTTTTTAATAATGTCGTTTCTGCTGCAGTAGCTTATTCTGCCCATAAAACCTCATACATTTTAAAAAAAAATCATGTAGTTCTTCTGACGGGCCGGTTTTACTGGTTTGTTTTGTTCAATGTTCACTTGCCAATCGGTGCTGTGCGTTTATTTCTTTGTTGGCTTTTGCGATGTGTACAGAAAATCAATACTAATGCAAATTTATGTAAATTGTCAACATCTTGCCATGTATGTCATTGAGAACGAAACTGTAAAACTGACTCGTTGAACATCATATCGAGAAGTCGCATTTATGATTCAATAAACATGCAAATAAGTAAACATTACATCTTGAACAATAAGAATACTTAGATGTTACCTACTTTTGTGTTACGCAGCAGTTTTTCACCCAAGACTCGCAGTGATTTGTATAATTTATTAAACTTATTCGTTGTGCAGAATGCATTCCATCCTATTGCACATTCATTTGTGTGACATGGTATCTGTCGTTTCGGTACTGTCCATCACATAAAAATTTTCGTGACAGTGTATACGGCAGCAGAGCCCTAGAACGTAAAACATCCAGTGCATTTCCGCGCAATAAAAACTTCAGCAGCTGTACGATTTAGCATCGTACAAACTATTACTGCTATGTACAAATAATGGTTTATATAACTTCGAAACTAATTGAAATGTTTGTTATTCCAATTATCAAGAAAGACTTATTTCATTAACAATGTTTTCACCTCATTGCCACTCACATATACAAACTATGAAACGTATATTTTGTTCAGACATCCGTTAGTGAAAATTAGAGAGATTATCGACGTAGCAGTTTTATTTATTTATTTTTTTGACAAGGGCTATCAAAAGAGAATAAACGTTTAGTTTTTATTTTAGGTTTTTTGTACAGCATAATTCCTGCCCTTTTTCCAACACGTAGTCACAATCTTTGTGACAGCACAGCTGCAAATTACACTTCTAATAAGATAAATAGATGCATAAGATAAGGCACCCATTTGAGTCACAAATGTAAAACTGTTTTGTCTGTCAGATTAGTTTGTCTTTTCAGTAGAGTTCTCATTTAGGCCCAGTTCTAGGAATATACATCAGTGTGAGTTAAAGTATCTTCTAATGTAAAAGAAATAAAAATGTATTTGTCAGCCTTTGAATTCATCCTGGCCAGTTCTGCAAGTATTGTATGTTCACAGTTGCATAACCCATTTGTGAAGTATTCCTGCTGCATCTGTGAATCCAATTGTTTCTCACATACAATTTGCCAGCCAGTAGGTTGTGCTTTGGTTTGGATAGAACATTGCAGTATTGCCATTCTAATTTGACCTGTGACATTTATTGCTGTTTATTTCCCTTCCCAGCAGTTTTTAATATCTATGTGGATGAGTTCATAGTAAGCTGGGAACAAACTTTGTGTGTGGTATAATGCTCTCACCACAGTATAGATTAAGTAATATCTTAAATGCAGACAATGTTGTTATTGCACAATAGATGGAGATAATTTACAAAGGAGGCTACACAGCTTAAGAAATGTAGTAGAAGGGTATGGACTGAAAATACCTCTACATAATTGAAAAATAGCATTTCTGGTGAAAAACATGACAAAACCAAAAACTGGAACCAGTGGTAAAATATTGGACTAGGTATCCATCTTAAGCTATCTTGGGTGTGAAATATCCCCACGTTATTGCCATTTGCAAACAAAACTTTGCAAATCTAAACTTATATGTGGAACAATTTGTAGAACACTGAAACAGAAAACTGAAACTTTATAAAACAGTGACAGTTCCGATAGTACCATATTACATGAAAGTGACACATGCATACTCTCAAAGAAAATGAGACGGAAAATTAAGTCAGTTGAGTTGAAATATCTCAGGTTCATTGAAGACTTCATGCTGGCCTACAAAAGACGAAACACAGAAATAGGACGAGCAACAGATTTTTGAATTGGAAAGTAAAATTAAAAAATTGTCGGCTGTTGTAACCATTTAGAAAGAATGCAGCAAAATCATCTGCCTAGAATTTGGTTTCCGGAACCATCTGTGCAGCATACTCGTGAAGTGAACGTGATGATGATGATGATGATGATGATGATCACACACATATAGACCTCAAGAGAACCTTGCAAAGTGCCTACTTGACATAAGTTTTCATCAGGTGCCACACTTCTTACTTTATTACTTTTTCTGACCAATTTGTTCCTGTCTTGAATTTCTTGGCTCACTTTCCATGCTGTGGTTGAATGTTTGTGTGTCTTGTATATCAGAGTCTGTTATGGCAGTGTCCTTCTGGTCTTTTCTGAGATTGGCGAGCTATGTCATGTTCTTAATGCTTTCTTTGTACTCCAATATTTTAGTTTGTTGGGTGTCTGGGATTCTCTTGATGTAATCTTAAAGTTGACGTGATATGTTTCCAGTCTCTTACGTGCTGTGCAGTGTTTAGCCATCTTGTATTTTACTGCACACTAGGATTTTGCTGACGATTCTTTTCTGATGGGTGACCAACATTTTTTATGCCTATAAGTTTTCTGGCTTGGCAGTGTATTATTATTAATTATAATCAGTTTTCTGTGTGCGTGCAAACACACACACACACACACACACACACACACACACACACACACACACACACATACTTCATGTGCATAACACATGTGGTTAGTCATCATTTGCCTGAAATGATTTAGGAAGACCTAAATTAGGATGGCCTGACACAATGTCACCATTGGTGGTGCCAAAATGAGTGCTTGAGACTAGGTCTGTGAACCCGAAACTAGTCACAAAGAAATTAAATATAAATAAATTAAAAACAGTAAAAGCATGGCTGTAGAACTTCTATTTCCAAAACAACAGTTTTCCATAACAAGTGTTTTCCATGTCTCTTGTCATGTGACGTATGTGAGTTTTGCTCTCATACAGGGCAGCTGGTTTCGTAACAGCCTTGTACTGAGTTTTGCATTTGCGGTGAGGGAACATTTATTGATATTGTGAGTTTTTGTGTAGGCCTTCTAGAGTTTCTCTAGACAAATTCGTTGTGCTATTGTTTCCTTCCACAACACATACATATTTTTATTTAGGTTCTTGTGAAAGTATGATCTGCAGTCTAATGCGAGGCCTGAGTGAGGTTGAAAGGCAACAGTTAGATTCTGAGTTGCGAAAACTGCCAATCGTGACAGTACATTTCTTTACACACTGCTTTCCAAATTTATGGTTATATCCTCAGCTAAACTGTAATTAAGGTGTACTGCAGCTCTTTTGCTGCATGCTGCTGTTAACAATTCTTTATCGTTGTTCGTAGGCAATGAGAATTAATGAATCTGATGACTTACTTCAGCTGAATATACAAATCGATTAGTCTAGTGGAGAGTGCGCGATTGATGACTATTGACGTGGCTATTACGGTTTTAAGGTTGGTTACTGGTTTTCATGTTATTTTCCTGTGTTGTATTTTTCTCAGAATGTGACAGGATTTCTAGTTATAATGTTTTATATTACAGTGTTAGTATTGTTGCCAGTTGGTGAAGGCAACAAATGTGACTGGAGGAAAATTGGCTGTCGTGACAGACTGATCTGAAGTGTAACCTGGTGTTTGTTTCAAAAACTTTGAGGTACTTTCAGAACCTCAAGATTTCAGAGGTGACAGTTAGGCAGAAACCTGAGAGTACAACAACAAAAACAACCAATTATTGATGAAATTATTTAAATGGACAAGTAAAAAATCTACTCACCAAGTGGCAGCAGAACACACACATAAAAGACTGTTGTGATTGGCAAGCTTTTGGGGCCAGTGACCCCTTCTTAAGGCAGAAAGGTTGAAGGGGAAGGAAGAAGGGTGAAGGAAAAGGACTGGAGAGGTCTAGGGAAAGGGATAGATTCCGGTAAAGTCGCCCTGAATTACAGGTCGGGAGAGACTTAACATACAGGATGAGAAGGAAAGACTGATTGTCGGGGACTGCATCGGACGAGATGTGAAAACGTGAGAGCTTAAAGGTGGAAGCAGGGTAATATGCAAGACAGAGATTACTACTAAAACATCGTGCACGAGTAAATAAGAGTGAAAAGCTAAGTGCATTGCATGTAACAGAGGTGGGAAGGAGGTGGTGAAAAATACATGGAAACGAAACGAAAGATGTATAAAATTAAAGCGGAGTGAAGCAAAGAGTAATTACAGTGACGAAAAGCTGAGATAGAAGAAATTAACATAAATTAAGGTCAGATGGGTGGTGAGAACCAAGGACGCGTTGTAGTTCTACTTCCCACCTGCGGAGTTCTGAGAAACTCGTGTCTGGGGGAAGAATCCAGGTGGTGCATGTGGTGGTCAACACGTGCAACCCGTAGTACAAACACTCCCCCCCCTACATCGAAGTACCGAGCATTTCCTAGATTGTCTGAAATCCGTGCCCGCCCCACTCGATTGTCAGCATTGATGCCACCTCCCACCATACCAACATCCCCCATGTACATTATCTGTCTGCTGCTGAACATTCCCTCAGTCAATGCACACCTGATTCCAAACCTATGACATCCTACCTACTCACCTTAATCAACTTTATGCTTACCAACAACTACTTAACCTTTGAGGGGCAGACATGCAAACAGATCAGGAATACGGCCATGGGAACCAGGATGGCTCCTTCCTATGCCATTCTTTTCATGGGTCATTCGGAGGGGGCTTTCCTGGGATCCATAAGCCCCCCTGGTTTGGTTTAGACACATCGATGACATCTTTACGGTATGGACTCATCGTGAGGTTGACCTGCAAAAATTCCTGGAATATCTGAATACCTGCTCCCAATTAATTTCACATGCTCCTATTCCGAATCCCGTGCCACTTTCCGCAATGTTCGTCTTGTCCTCGCTGAAGACCAGCTACAAACTTTTGTCCACATTAGACCTACCGACAAACGGTACACACATTTTGACATTTGCCATCCTTCCCGTGTCAGACATTCCCTCCCGTACAGCCTCGGCATTCGAGGCAAATGTATTTGTTCGGATGCAGACTCTATAGCAATACACCACCATTCTCACGACAGCCTTCACTACACCACCAGCCTAGTTAAAAAGCAGATTTTCCAGGGCATC
The DNA here is from genome assembly GCF_021461395.2 of Schistocerca americana. Taxonomy (NCBI): domain Eukaryota; kingdom Metazoa; phylum Arthropoda; class Insecta; order Orthoptera; family Acrididae; genus Schistocerca; species Schistocerca americana. The sequence goes on along the minus strand of NC_060129.1, from coordinate 204,732,715 downwards.
ACATCCAATCCCGATACTGCTGATCCCTCCACAAAGGACCTTCAGAGCACACCGTTGGGGACTCAGTGTTATCCTGGTCTGGAATGCATTAATCAGCTACTTCGACTGGGCCGTGGCTTCCTAAAATTGTGCCCTGAAGTGAGATCCATTCTGTCTGAAGTTTCGCCCACCACACCTAGAATAGCTTTCCGTCACCCTCCCAAGTCTCCGCAATATTCTTGTCAGACCTTATGCTCCTTCTGCATCCATCTCGCTACCCTATGGCTCCTACCCCTGTGACCGTCCCCACTGAAAGACTTGCCCTATGATCCCTTTCACTTCCACCTATACCAGCCCTGTAACTGGCAAAACACATACTATCAAAGGGAGAGCAACCTGCAAAACGACATGTCATATACGATCTATTACGTAAACACTGTTCAGCCTTTTACACCGGTGCAGCTACCACCAAATTATCAATTAGGATGAATGGACATAGGCAGAGGATGTATACTGGCGACATGCGATGTCCTGTTGCCGAGCGTGCTCTACAACATGACATTCGTGACCTCGGCACCTGTTTCACCACATGCGCCATCTGGATTCTTTCCCCGGACACCAGTTTCTCAGAACTAAAAAGGTAGGAACTAGAACTACAACACTTCCTCAGTTCTTACCACCCACCTGGCCTTAATTTACGTTAATTTCTTCTGTCTCGACATTTCTTCACAGTAACTACCCTTTTCTTCACTTTGTTTTGGTTTTCTACATCTTTCATTTCTTTCCCATCTATTTTTCACCGCCCCCTACCACCTCTGTTACGTACAATGCACTTAGCTTTCCACTCTTATTAACTCGTGCGTGACGTTTCATCAGTAATCTCTCTCTTGCATATTAGCGTGTCTTCCACCTTTAAGCTCTCAGGTTTTCAAATCTCGTCCGACGCAGTCCCCGACAATCAGTTTTTCCTTCTCATTCCGTACGGTAAGTCTCCCGTGACCCGCAGTTCTAGGTGACTTTCCTGAAATCTACCCCTTTGCCTAGACCTCTCCAGTCCTTTTCCTTCACCCTTCTTCCTTCCTCTTCAACCCTTCTGCCTGAAGAAGAAGCCACTGGCTCCGAAAACTTGCCAATCACAACAGTCTTTTATGTCATGCCGTCGCTTGATGAGTAGACTTTTTATTTATCCAGATTAAATTTTATGACATTTTATTTATATGACAGCATTGTGCACAATGGTTCATTATGCAGCCACAAATGGGGGGGGGGGGGGGGGGGGTTGAAAAATAATATGTTCAATTTTTTTTATTCAGTTCTCAATATCAGTTGATGTATTATATGCCAACCATATTATTCGCATGGCTTTCTCACTTCACTGGCACCAGTTGCAACCCTCTGCCACTAGAGAGCTCTGAATTATAGCGTGTTAGTGTAATGCGACTTTGTCTGTGGGTGAGAAGCAGTGTGCTGTAATAGTGTTTCTAACTTCGAACACATGAAGCGCCCCCTCTTTAAAGGGAGGTTTACTATCTTTGGCCCCAAAAAAGTGTGTTCTTTGAGAATTTTTTTCTCGGGATGTGTTATAGATATCAATGTCAAATTTGGCCAAAGTGTTTATTGATATTTCCTCTACAAACAGGAATTTTTTCGACCTGAAATATCGAAGAGCAAAGCCGGAAGTGCTGTCAGAATGAAACAAAATTTCGATGTAGACCTCCACGCGCGGTATGTCACAGGTCAGCCGGCTCATCAAAATTGAGTTGACGTTAGCGAAGTATATAAGATTTGTAGGAGTTGTACCTCACTTCAGTTATTTGGACCATAGGAAACAAAATAGTGGCTATTTGAAAAAATTTGGGTTTTTCATCGATTTTTTTTTTACTTCGTCGGCCAAGTAAAAATATTTATAGTTGGTGGATCGGAATAAAAGTGGTACAACTCTTAGACAATTTAGTTAGCTTCGTTGGAAACAAAGAATCACGTCAATCGTTTCAGTAGATTTGAAGTTACCAAGTTGTTGTTGTTGTTGTTGTTGTTGTTGTTGTTGTTGTTGTTGTTGTTGTCTTCAGTCCAGAGACTGGTTTGATGCAGCTCTCCATGCTACTCTATCCTGTGCAAGCTTCTTCATCTCCCAGTACGTACTGCAACCTACATCCTTCTGAATCTGCTTAGTGTATTCGTCTCTTGGTCTCCCTCTACGATTTTTACCCCCACACTTTCCTCAGATACTAAACTTCTGATCTCTAGGTGCCTCAGAACGTGTCCTACCAACCGATCCCTTCTTCTAGTCAAGTTGTGCCACAAACACCTCTTCTCCCCAATCCTATTCAGTACCTCCTCATTAGTTATGTGATCTACCCATCTAATCTTCAGCATTCTTCTGTAGCACCACATTTCAAAAGCTTCTATTCTCTTCTTGTCAAACTATTTATCCTCCATGTTTCACTTCCATACATGGCTCCACTCCATACAAATACTTTCAGAAATGACTTCCTGACACTTAAATCTATACTCGATGTTAACAAATTTCTCTTCTTTCCTTGCCATTGCCAATCTACATTTTATATCCTCTCTACTTCGACCATCATCAGTTATTTTGCCCCCCAAATAGCAAAACTCCTTTACTACTTCAAGCGTCTCATTTCCTAATATAATTCCCTCAGCATCACCCGACTTAATTCAACTACATTCCATTATCCTCATTTTGCTTTTGTTGATGTTCATCTTATACCCTCCTTTCAAGATACTGTCCATTCCGTTCAACTGCTCTTCCAGGTCTTATGCTGTCTCTGGCAGAATTACAATGTCATCAGCGAACCTCAAAGTTTTTATTTCTTCTCCATGAATTTTAATACCTACTCCAAATTTTTCGTTTGTTTCCTTTACTGCTTGCTCAATATACAGGTTGAACAACATCGGGGAGAGGCTACAACCCTGTCTCACTCCCTTACCAACCACTGCTTCCCTTTCGTGCCCCTCGACTCTTATAACTACCATCTGGTTTCTGTACAAATTGTAAACAGCCTTTCGCTCCCTGTATTTTACCCCTGCCACCTTTAAAATCTGAAAGAGAGTATTCCAGTCAACATTGTCAAAAGCTTTCTCTAAGTCTACACATGCTAGAAACGTAGGTTTGCCTTTCCTTAATCTTTCTTCTAACATAAGTCGTAAGGTCAGTATTGCCTCAAGTGTTACAACATTTCTACGGAATCCAAACTGATCTGCCCCGAGGTCGGCTTCTGCCAGTTTTTCCATTCGTCTATAAAGAATTCGTGTTAGTATTTTGCAGCCGTGATGTATTAAACCATACCGCGTGATAAAAAAAGGTAATTTCGAGAAAAATGCGTCTGAAGTTTTGACTTCATATAAAGGCAATATTATGCAACTTATGTTCAATCTGCTATTCCGGGTCCATAAAATAGTCCTTCCTCCTCTTCAGTGAGGGCGTTCTGCCCGACCTGCTCCATGCTATGCTGTTCCAGAGCTGCTTGTATGGCTGGTGACAAACGGTTTTTGGCTGCTCGAATCCGGTGGTCATCTGAATGCTTGGCGAACTGCGCCAAATAGAGTCCCAGGGTGAAGTCCATCATTGTCACGGTCTTCAGAATTGCTGAATACCCTTCGTTGAAGCTGCTCACTGCCAGGAAAGTCAGTCTTCGCACCAGAATGCAAATGCTTGGGGGCTAACTTCCAAACACACGCGTTCAAACTTTCATTTGAATTTTGTGTGTTTCCTCCCATGCATCGGTACAATAACTGGTCCTCTGGAAAAAAAAAAAGAACTGGTGCATTAAAAAGGCCGATTTCAGGCAGGTGCATTTTCTTGTTGAACCGCAAATAACAAACATTTCTGTTCCGTATTCGGAAAAACTATTTCAGGGATGGATTCTAAACACTTTTATGGATCCAAAAATGCAATTAAAAAAAATAGATTTTTGGACCAGAGGACAGTAAACCTCCCCTTAAGTGTGATAATGCTGACCACACAAGAGCTCAGCGACATTTGCATTCATAAATTCTCCTCCGTCCAGTCCCGACTTTGCCCCATCCGATTTTCATCATTTCCAAAACTCGGAGAATTTCTTGTCGATAGTGAGCTGGCTGGTGTGGCCGATAGGCTCTAGGCGCTCCAGTCCGGAACCACGCGGCTGCTACGGTCGCAGGTTCGAATACTGCCTAGGGCACGGATGTGTGTGATGTCCTTAGGTCAGTTAGGTTTAAGTGGTTCTGAGATTAGGGGACTGACGACCTCCTTGATTGTGACGAAGTGGTGGGGTTGTGGTTTTGTCAACACTGTCAGACATTCTACAGTGAATGAATCAGCAAATTGGTCTCTTGTTGGGAGAAATGTGTTTGTTGCCAGTGTGTGACTTTCGAGAAATAAATATGTGGACATGGAGGATAAAGTTCAGAATGTTAATAAAGTTTAAAAAGCTTTAATAATTTTTACGTAAAGACTTTGGAGGCATCGGTTGGTTCGTCAGAAGTGTCTGATTCCAACTGTCTGCTTTGAATCGTGATGTAATGGTGTGGTGTTGTGTGACATAACTACAATGTTATGTGTGTGTGTCGGTTGTGTTTGTAGATGTCACGGTGTATCAGATGGTGCACTCAGGTGGTGGTTATTGACGTGCCAAGTTTAACGTGTGGTATTGGATTTGCTCGAGTTTTGGTTGTCATTGTGCTAAAGTGGTTTTGCGTTTAGGTTGTCGATGTGGTAACGCGGGTTGTAGAAGTGTTTTCGGTGGGTTGTTAAGGTTTTTTTTATTTGCCATTTTTGTTAGGTCTGATTAGTTTGATGTTCTTTGTGTGAAAAGAAGTATAATTATTTTCATTGCTGTTTAGTTAAGTATGGGTACGGCAGTGGAGTTTGTGAGTGAGTGTTGTAGGAGACGTTTCTGTGCACGCGTGCCTGTGGCCACGAACATTGATGGCGTTGCCAGAGGTTTTTTTGCCAAGTAATTTTTGTTTTGATTTTATTCTGTAGTAATTGTGGTGTTTTGTCTGTTGCATATTTATGGTAGGTCAGTTGGGCTTTAACTCATTTAGTGAATATGGGGTATTTGGTTTTTTGAGTTGTTGGCGTTTTGGTTTGGTGTTCTAGGTGTTGAGTTTTTGGTATCAGTAGTTGCCGTTGATCTATATGGTCAAGAGAAATGTCAGATTACTGTGGTTTTGTTGGTGTAGTGGAATGTTGTAATTTAATTTTTTTTTACATTAATTGTTTTAGTATGGAGCAACGTTTTTCTTAAATACGTGTAGTTGTATATTTAGCTTGTCCCTACCCTAAACCCCCAGTTTCCCACGGGTGTCCTGTTACTTTCATTTTATTTTTGGTGCGAGATGTTATTATGTCATTTTTATTTTTGTTTGAGTTTGCTGACGTGTGTACGTAATGATGTCGTCTCCGTATTGTATATGCTGGAAGTAGCTGTTTCCACCTTATTCTTGACATTGTGGGTCAAAGCAGACTGTGGAATCGGCTACTCCTTTGATGCCCTTTAGTTTCTGGCGTGCCTCGTAATTTGATACACTCGAAATCGTGACATTTACCGAAAGCTCTTTCCTCGTCAGTCTGATCTGACTCGTTTTGTCATGTTCGCTTCCCACAGTTCATCGCGCAAACGGTCCACCGATTGCAGAATGCAGAAGAAGAGTCATAAGTAAACTTTTACCACATCCTCAATTAAAACCTGTATTTTCCCACTGTAGTTTGATATATTCAAGTCTTTAATAGGTTTGAAGGCATTAATAACATTAACATCTGCTCTCAAAAACACCAATCATATTTACATATGTTGGTGGTTACGTACGATTGTATTAATTCACAGTCGTACTGATTCCTAGCGTCACTAGTCAAAGATGAATTCGTCGTGTTTCTCAATATTTTCCTTCTGTGAAGTAAGCCAGAGCCTGGATGCTCTGAGATTTGGAGCACCTAGACTGACAGATCCCCTGTTTGGAGGACTGTATCGAATGCGTGTGCCTTATGCTGTTCCAGATACGCGAGGATTGATCCCTGTGGCCTGTAAAACTAGCGTGTGTGAGGGAAAGGTCACAAAGGTGTCAATTGTCACTTCAAAAACGTAAAGTTATGTAATTACTTTTTTGTTTCTTTGTAGTTACTTGTCTGCAGTCCTTGTGCACACTGAAATCTCCTCACTACAAAACTGTAGCGTGTCTGTAGAGTAGCTAAACAAAATGGCCCTGTCTGTCAAAGTGGAGACGGGTTCGCCAGTCCAGTTAATTTCGGCTCGTGTGGCGGCATGCGACTGTCTTGTCACGTGAGGGTTTCAGTTTGTAGTAGAACTACAGAATTCTTCCTAAAAGAAACAAAAAATAATAATTTTGTAACTTTAGTTTTTTGACTCGGTAATTAAGACTTCGACAACCACTTGTACACTGTCAAGTAGAAGTAAAATCATCTAAAAGTTAATTAAATTTGCCTGTATTAACAGAAACAGGAAGACAAGGCATTATAAATCATTAAAATAGGCAGGCAAAAAGTATTGTAAACACCTAAAATGGGCAATAAAAATCAATACATATAAACTGTGGAAACTCCAGGATGGAAAACAATAATATTAGGAAAAGGATAGACTGGTACTCACCAAATAACGGAGTCAACGAGTCGCAGAGAGGCGCAGTTGCTGCCGTGCCTTTACCGCACGGCACCCCACTCGTCACCGTCGCCACCACCTTCCTCTACACCGACATCCCCAGTGCCCGCAGTTTTACGCTATTCGGCACTACGTTTTCCGTCGATCCAACCGACTCCGAACCTCCAGCCTAGCTCCTGTTCGCTGTGAACGACTGTATTGTCGCTCACAATTACTTCTCTGAAGGCACCGTGTACAAACGAGTCTGTGGTACAGCAGTGGACTGTCGCGTGTTACCGGCCTATTTGTGAGCCGCCCAGAGCAATCCTCTGTAACTACCTAGAATAAACTGCTCCCCTGGTAAAGATTCACTGACGGTAACTTCGAGATCTGTGCAGAAGGTGAAGACACCTACTACACATTCCTGCTGAACCTCCCCCATTCAGTTCAGCTGTTCCTGTCAACCCGTGAAGCCACCTTCCTCAGTGTCGACCTCCGTTTCGAGGACACCTACGTCAGTACCTCTGCTCTGCATCGAGCCTGCCGACTGTCAGTAATACCTCCACCTCGACAGCTGCCACTCACCTTATTCCGAGAAGTCCCGTACGTACAGCCTAACCACCGGTGACCGTTGCACCCGTAGTGTCGAGCATTTCTTCCCGGAATATGCCGTGGGTCTCACCGGAGCCTTTGCAGACCAAAATTACCCTCCGGACACGGATCGGAAACACGTCTCCTGTGCCTGGACTCTCCAGTCACCCTCCACCTCCCAACGTCCCACCGTCCGCTTACAGAAGAGCGTTCCCCTCGTGACTCGGTACCGTTGGGGACTGGAGCAATCGAAACACACTCTCCTCCGTTGTTTCGACTACCTCTCGTTGTGCCGTGAAATCGAGAATGTCCTGCCCACTATCCTTCTGCAATGTTACGTGGCTTTATGCTTAATTACAGACTTACTATTTTATCAGATGATTTGTTTTCACCACCTAATGCCCGCTGTTTACGTCCTCCTTCGTTGTTGAGTGATGTATCACTTTTCGTTCTGACGCTGCAACTCTTCCTTTCCTATATCTCTACTATTTTTTATCTATATAGATGATGAACTATTGGTTTTTCCATTTTACAACTTTTTAATAACTGTGGAAGTATTACAGGCATCGGGTCCCACCTAATGTGTCACCCGCCTACACGTTTTACGTGAACCTTTCGAGACTCGATCGATCTGTTTACAAAGAGAAAGCAGAATATCTCTTTCTTTGACGTCGTCCGACAATGACCCAGGAAGCTCGACGCCCTCGCGGCCCGGGCTCTTCCGCAGCTCGTGGTAGTTTGCAGCATTCGTTTTATTCCTCGCCCACTTGCTGCTATGTCGAACTTTCGTGGTGATTGTTGGGCGACGTCTTCCACATTATCTGCAACATAAACTTTCTTCCCACAGTATTTCTGAAAACCCAAAAACAAACTTAAAGAACATAACATTAATAACTGTTCTTACAATTATTCGTATAAGTCTTGGTCGATTTAATGAGGGGTGGGACAGGCCTAAGCCTTGTGACACCACACTTCCCACTTCTCTGGCGGTATTATTTGAACGCCCACCGAGTCTACGCGATATCTTAGTCCGCCCCCACTCGACCCCACCTGCCGACCCGTCGCCTCGTGGCTCGTATCACTGTAATAGACGTAGATGCGAGGCCAGTCCCGTGCTTCCTCCCGCACCACTGCTCACCGGCGCCACCTATCCCGTTCGAGGCAGGCCTACCTGCAAAACTGATCGTGTGATTCACAAACTGAGCTGCAACCACTGTGTCGCATTCTACGTGGGCACGACAATTGACGAGCTGTCTGTACACAGGAATGTCCGCAGGCAAACTGCAGCCGAGGAACGGTCGGGTAACCCGGTCGACGAGCGAGCTGCCCGACACGACATTCTTCATTTTAATGACAACTTGGCAGTGTGTGCTGTCTGGTTCCCTCCTACAGACGCCAGCTTTTCTGAATTGTGCCGGTCAGACGTTGGAAATATAACATACTGCGTATAAAATTGTATGAAAGTTTTCAGAAAAGCAACTGACATAATACTGACCTGTCCAGAATTCGAAAAGTAATACTGGTATCAATAACTACTGGTGAGGAAAAGTAATGCTAGAGGAGGATGCCCCGTTACAGCCTCCATTTGGACAGCTGGTCAAATAGTGAAATATCCAGATTTTTGCAGCATTCAGATGTGGCAGTGTCGGGCTGTACTGTAAAGAGAGGGCAGGCGTATCAGTCCGGAAGGTTCCGCTCGACCACATCCGACCGCCACGAGGGAGTGCCGCCGTATCGTGCACAGAGCACACCGTAACCTGGCTTCACACCTGTGCCTGCCGTACGAGAAAAAGTAACGGAGCCCCGGAGACATTCCGTGTCGTCCCGCACTAATTCTCAGACGCGAGTGGCATCCGGACCGGGGAGTTACCGTCCGATTAGTAGGCTGCCGCTAACACCTCGGCCGTGTTTCGAGTATTGCCACGAGTGGGGAGTACGGGTGGCCGACTGTGCAGAGTTTCGTTCGGCACCGAATTGCTGTTCTCCACCGTCCCGGAGGTCCGCGTCCGACGAGTATGTCGGCGACCGGGGGAGGGGCGGGGCGGCGCGGCGTTACTCTCGGCGCCACGGCGTGGTCCGCTGCCGGGTGTGACTCGAGGTCAGAACTGGCACCGAACGAGGGAACTCTGAGGCGACACAGTACGTGACGTATATCCCGCACCCTCACACGTTACCTGTCGTGCGACAGTATACTTTCTCGACATTTTTCCGGCGGGACTATACCGGTCCACACGTTCCGCACTTACCTGTGGACTGTCAGAGTTGTGCCAGGGTACTCTGACGGCCGGACAGCTCCCCAGATGTGCCACCTGTAGAACGCGTGTGGATCGGCTCGGATGTCGTCTCCGGAAAAGAGAATTTGTGGTGCCTTTTCCAGTTGAATCGGTGCCTGTATCTGAGCCAAACTCTCGACCCGAGAAATTTCATTTCCTTTCTCCGTCTGCACAGATACTCTGCAAGCCACTGTACGATGTGTGGGGAGGGTACCCTTTACCACTACTATAGTTCAATTCTTTTATCTTGGCTGTTTGCGCGTGCCCGTGCAGATGCGGGAGATTGCTGCATTGCCAGTTGCATGCGCCAAGCAAACTTACGTTTAGGGGGGAGCACGCAGTTCGTGAAGTAAAGCCACCACGGCCGCATTAACCCTTTCGCTGCTACAGAGACGTGCTCCCCGCATTCCGCGCTGTACGCGATTTTGTCATCACTGCACTGCTTGCCTGTGCAGACACTGGTGTTTTCACTGCTTTGACACACTTATCATTCGATTCCACAAAAATTATTTGGCCCAAAAATTTGATTTTTACACATCTTCTTGACTGATACCTCCCCCCCATAAATGACTTAATTTTGTTTCGATGTTCGACGCAGTTATTGTGCAGCATTAAATGTAGTAAACCACTGCACGAAATTTTGAAGAGTTTGCAGAGGTTAAAGTCCCCAGTGTCTACTTTCCGTATGGTCGATTTCAGTTACCACTAGAAATTTCAAAAAATTACATTCAAACGAATAAAATTCATGAAGTAAGACACTTCGATATTGTTTTTAAATAAAGGAAATATTAAGCACAAAACAAGGTTTGAACTCAGGACCTTTCACTTAGCAACCAAACACTTTAACCATTGTGCTAACACAGCTCATTATTCAATGTACTTCCTGGGGGAGTTTAAACTAGGATGCAAAATATCAACAAACACTGTCGGTGTGGTTCATGGTGTGGGTTCCTGTAGTCACGTCCTAGTTCATGAACCACGGTCAACATATCAGTGGCCAAGTAAGTGGTCCCGGCAGTCGGGATACCAGTTACTTTGGAATAAGGCTGGGCATCTCGGACATATTCTGAGTCGTGGTCACCTTTGTGCTCGTACGGCAAAGACTACCAAATCCACCGGTTAGTCCCTCAACCGTTAGGGGTAAAACTCAATGGGACTCGGGGCAAGTAAGGCTGGCAACCTGCTTCCTTGGTACTTTAAATATGATGCTGGCAACAATCGGAGCAAAATGCCTCGGACCTTTGGAGGTGACGGAGTCCCACCTCTAACTGACAAACCAGGGACTTCTAAGATACGACTTTGCAAACAAATGGTAATGAGATGGGGAGCTGTTAATATCAATGGGGGATACTCTGGGAAGAAGGTAAAGCTGGCAGAGGCTGCAAGTAAGATGGGGCTGGACGTTTTAGCTGTAAGGGGTGAGAAAGAAGAGGAAGTGGGAGAATACAAGGTCTACCTGTCAGGAGTCAAAGCACGAATAGCACAATCGGGTGTAGAGCTTTACATCAGGAAAGAAATGGAACCCAGCGTAGTTGCAGTAAGGTATGTAAACGAATGACTGATGTGGATAGATTTGACAGTGTCTACCAAGAAAATTAGGATTGTGTCAGTATATTCGCATTGTGAAGGGACAGATCAAGATAAGATGGATAGTTTTTATGAGGCACTCAGTGATGTAGTTGTTAGAGTAAAGGACAAGTCTTCTTCTCACGGGTGATTTTAACGCCAGGATTGGAAATCGAACAGAAGGGTATGAAAAGGTTATGGGTAAATTTGGAGAGGATATGGAGGCCAACAGGAACGGGAAACAACTCTTGGATTTCTGTGCCAGTATGGGCTTAGTAATCACAAACTCCTTTTTTAAACATAAGAACATTCACCGGTACACTTGGGAAGGCAGGAGGACCAGATCTATCATTGACTATATAATAACAGATCAGGAATTCAGGAAGGCTGTGAGGGACACACGTGTATTCAGGGGATTCTTTGATGACACTTATTATTATTTAATCTGCAGTGAAATTGGGATTGTGAGGCCTAAAGTGCAGGAGGTCAGGTCCATATGTAGGAGGATAAGAGTGGAGAAACTTCAGGATAAGGAAATCAGGCACAAGTACATAACAGCGATCTCAGAAGAAAGGTACCAGTTAGTTGAATGTAGTCAATTACAGTCATTGGAAAAGGAATCGACAAGGTACAGGGACACAGTACTAGAAGTGGCTAAAGAATGTCTTGGAACAGTAGTGTGTAAAAATAGGATGAAGCAAACAGCTTGGTGGAATGACACAGTCAAGGCAGCCTGTAAAAGGAAAAAGAAGGCGTATCAAAAATGGCTACATACTATAACTCAGGTAGACAGAGAAAGTTATGTTGAAGAAAGAAACAAATTGCAGCGGCTACACAGGATAATTGAAATGGCCCGGGAGTCGGGACAGGTTCCATCAGACTGGACAAAAGCAGTAATCACACCAATCTTTATACATGGAAACAGAAAAGATTGTAACAACTACAGAGGTATCTCTTTAATCAGCGTTGTGGGTAAAATCTTCTCAGGTATTGTTGAAAGGAAAGTGCGAGTATTAGTTGAGGACCAATTGGATGAAAATCAGTGTGGGTTTAGGCCTGTTAGAGGTTGTCAGGACTAGATCTTTAGCTTACGGCAAATAATGGAGAAGTGTTACGAGTGGAACAGGGAATTGTATCTATGCTTTATAGATCTAGAAAAGGCATATGACCGGGTTCCTAGGAGGAAGTTATTGTCTGTTCTACGAGATTATGGAATAGGAGGCAAACTTTTGCAAGCAATTAAAGGTCTTTACATGGATAGTCAGGCAGCAGTTAGAGTTGACGGTAAATTGAGTTCATGGTTCAGAGTAGTTTCAGGGGTAAGACAAGGCTGCAACCTGTCTCCACTGTTGTTCATATTATTTATGGATCATATGTTGAAAACAATAGACTGGCTGGGTGAGATCAAGATATGTGAACACAAAATAAGCAGTCTCGCATATGCGGATGACTTGGTTGTGATGGCAGATTCGATTGAAAGTTTGCAAAGTAATATTTCAGAGCTAGATGAGAAATGTAAGGACTATGGTATCAAGATTAGCATCTCCAAAACGAGAGTTATGTCAGTGGGAAAGAAATGTAAACGGATTGAGTGCCAAATAGGAGGAACAAAGTTAGAACAAGTGGACGGTTTCAAGTACTTAGGATGCACATTCTCACAGGATGACAACATAGTGAAAGAACTGGAAGCGAGGTGTAGTAAAGCTAATGCAGTGAGCGCTCAGCTATGATCTACTCTCTTCTGCAAGAAGGAAGTCGGTACCGAGACTAAGCTATCTGTGCACCGTTCAATCTTTCGACCAACTTTGTTGTATGGGAGCGAAAGCTGGGTGGATTCAGGTTACCTTATCAACAAGGTTGAGGTTACGGATATGAAAGTAGCTAGGATGATTGCAGGTACTAGTAGATGGGAACAATGGCAGGAGGGTGTCCACAATGAGGAAATCAAAGAAAAACTGGGAATGAACTCTATAGATGTAGCAGTCAGGGCGAACGGGCTTAGATGGTGGGGTCATGTTACACGCATGGGAGAAGCAAGGTTACCCAAGATACTTGTGGGTTCAGCAGTAGAGGGTAGGAGGAGTCGGGGCAGACCAAGGAGAAGGTACATAGATTCGGTTAAGAACGACTTTGAAGTAATAGGCTTAACATAAGAAGAGGCACCAATGTTAGCACTGAATAGGGGATCATGGAGGAATTTTATAAGGGGGACTATGCTCCAGACTGAACGCTGAAAGGCACAATCAGTCTTAAATAATAATGATGATGATGATGATGATGATGATGATGATGATGACACTGTTGGTATGACTATGAATTACTCACGTTTCGTCGAAGTACAATAGGAAATAAACAATTACCGCTGTTCTTTATTGCAAAGAAGCGGTTAGTGAGAATGATACTAACACCTTTCCTTGCTATCGCCTGCATTAGGAGGCTTATTGCTTGTTTGGTCTAATTAATTAATAGAATATGAAGCAATTGGTATAAAGAATGTTTTTTCCGAACTTTCTATAAAAGAAATTTGGCTATCAAGACGTTCCTTTTGTTCAATTACTTTATTTATGACTGAACGTTTCTAAAACTGAAGTCACTCGTCCGTGCTCTGCACTGCAGTCGAGCTCTGGCAACGTCGTTCTCTGTTCATTAGCTGACTGTGTTTTGTGACGTCAGATGCGCAGAACGAACCTAAACTCGGCCACCGTCGTAAATGACGCGCAGTTTAGTAATTCCCTCCCCTGCTCCATGCGCAAATAGGGCGAGGGAAAAACGGCTGTCTACGTTGCTCCGTACGAGCCCCCGATCTCGTACCTTATTTTCGCAGTCCTTATGGGCGATGTACGACGGCAGTAGAATTGTTAGGCAGTCGACTTGGAGTGTCAGTTCTCTAATTTTTTTCAGTAGTTTTCCCCAAAAAGAATGTCACCTTCCCTCCGGGGGTTCCCATTTGAGTTCCCGAAGCACCTCTGTATAACTTACGTGTTTTGAACCTACCGTTAACGAATCTAGCAGCTCACCTCTGAATTGCTTAGATGTCTTCCTCCGGTTCGACCCGGTGCGGGTACCGAACGCTCGGGCATTACTCTAGAATACGTCGCACCCGCTTGCTGTGTGCGGTCTCGTGTACGCAAGACCCTCTCTTACCGTAAACTCTCCCCCTAAACCGGTGCCACCATTCACCTCCCCCCACCACAAATCTCGCACGACCGTTCCATTTTGTATCGCTCTGCAGTGTTATGTCCAGATATTTGAATGACTGGACTGTGTCTAGCGGGATGCTAGCAATACTGTATCCGAACATTACAGGTTTGTTCTTCCTACTTGTCGGCGTTAACTTACATTTTTTCCACATCTACAGCTAGCTGCAATTCGTCACACCGACAGGAAATTTTGTCCAAGTCATATCGTATCTTCCTACAGTCACTCGACTTTGACACCTTGCTGCACACCACAGCAAACGAGCGCACGTTGCTGCCTACCCTGTCCGCCATATCTTATACGTTTGTAGAGAACAGTGGCAGACTTATTACACTTCCCTGGAGCACTCCTCGTCTCTGACGAACACCCGTCGTCGCAGACCGCGTACTGCGTTCTGTGACGTAAGAAGTCTTCGAGCCACTCACGTATCTGACAATGTAATGTGTACGTCCGTACCTTCATTAACGACTTGCAGCGGGGCACTGTGTCAGATGTTTCCCGGAAGTCTAGAAATATGGCATCTGCCTGTTGCCCGTCACCCGTAGTTCGCAGAATATCGAGTGACAGAGGTGCGAGCCGAGATTCGCACGAGTGGCGCTTTCTACAACTGTGCCGATTTGTGGACATAAGCTTCTCAAGTTTCGAGACAGTTTATTATATTCAAATTGAGAATATGTTTGAGGATTCGGCAGTAAACTGAAGTAAGTGATATTGGTGTGTAATTGCGTGGGTCCATTCTCTTGCCCTTCTTATAGACAGGAGTCGCCTCCTTCGTTTCACTATTTTTGGCCAGACAGTATATTTCTGTCCCCCCGCCCCCCCTCCCCCCCCCCTCCCCGTCTCTGCTAGTGGTTCTCAGCATGTGTCTACTTGTAAAACAACCCTTCAGACTAAAATAGTTTTAACATTGAACTGCTGCCTAAAAGCACTATTTAGCACGCGCCTGTGAAGAATACCGATTCGCTCCTCAGCTTTATTTAAGTCACACGGAGAATTAAGAAACTGTTCTTCCGTTGTGTTTGATTGAAAGAAGAGCAAAATCCTTCAATCAGTTTGTCTGCACCACCAAGTCATCTCAGAACTGCAGTCTCATAATTTATTTTCTGACGTAAATGCCCAGTGAATTTGGCTGACGAGGTGTGCCGTTGCGCTCAATCTGGCTGGCGCATTTCCCACACCACCACACTGCGCTGTGTGACTGTAAGGAGGATGAAGACTGGGAAACTGCATATGTGCCACATTTAAATCAGATTGCAGTCATATTGCATATGACTTGGATTTATATTTCACACTTCTTAAAAAAGGTTCAGTATTATGTAATTATTTTTGGAACACTGTAGATGTAATACTTTTTTTCTAATACAGACTGTCAGTATAGGGACACACTCAGATAATTCCACATATTTTCACACTTAAGTTTCCACATAATCGTAACTTGTTTAGTTTTGTAACTGAAAAAAGTCTCTAACACACGTGTATCAGTTGAAATATTATAGCATGGACACGTGGCAAGTATCTGAGGAAAGCAGTGTAGATGTACTAGACAGTTTTAATGCCAAATGTATTTGTCCTTCAAATGGGAATTACCTTGCAGGTCTAACATTTACATCTGCACGTGCACAAGGGCACTCTCAGCTGACACGTCCGACAGTCCCGAAAACAGTTTGAAAACAAATGTAAGATTTGCAGTGTGTTCAAAACGTTTAGGAAACAGTCCTCGTAATTCTTTTACGGCGACAGTGAATTCTTCGAACTTCACGCTTTCTTTAATGGCAGCGACCGTAGAGAACTGTACTGTCTGTCAGAATGTGTCCCTTCTATAATGCAATTTCTTTTAAATGCGTCACTATTGAACCGGCAAGATGTTACAGTGCAGTATCTCAATGTGGGCGGTGTGCAGTAAGGTCCATTTAAAGTACGAAGTCTGCAATCCGTGCCAGATGTTCTAATTTTTGTCTCTGCACTAGTTTCATTTCGTAAATACAACAGTGGTGATTTTAAATTGAAAGATTGTTCCGGGCATACGACTCGACTTAACCGACGTACTTTTCATTCGTACACGAAGTCTCTGTATTCTTTGTTCAATTCCACTGAAAACTATTGCAGCTGACAGAGGAGTAACGTGTCCGACTTCGGAAATTTTACTGTTTGTACAACCAATTTCTTAACTTGCTCTGAGCCTCCAAACTTAGTACAAATTGCTTTTTGATGTAGAGAGCAATAAATCTCATCTGCCCATTGTAAATTTTTGCTCCTTCACTGTCAATAAAATCTTTAAATTCTTTCTGCACGGTATTATAATGTTGTTTTGTAGCAAATACGCAGTACCAGTTGCGTATGTTTGTGGAGAATTCTCCTCCCTCTCATCTGTCACTGCCATTCATTTTAAAGGATCGCGACGATAGATCGCCAGAGTTCCCCTTTTGTTGTGCAGACAGCCACGTTACCTGTGAACGTCTTCAGTACCGGGAGCAAATAGGGACGGGCAGATAGCACCGTATAAACATTGCCGATGCTGTGATTCTGCAGAACTGAGAGTCGTGACGACCGAAAAATGCGGCACCGCTATACCGAACGAAATGTCGTGCAGTTCCGGGCACTTCGGAGAAGGACCGAGAGGAGCCGAGTGACGGGTCGGGGAACTCGATCCGCACGTACTGCGAGTGTGAAATTTGGCACGCCGTGGCCACCTCTGCGTTAAATCTTACTTCCCAAATGTGTCCTCCAAATGTTTGCATTGCAATTGAAAAGTTTTATATTAAAGGTTTGGATTCTGAGCTCAGTATTCTCACACACTGTGGGAGATTTAATTAGTGTCGCCATCAGATTTTAGTGAGCTCCCTTAATCGATAATGGTATTAATTGGAGCATTAGATTACCTTTCCACAAATTCACGAGCAAACGATCACCTGCCAACTTAACCTAGACGTCACACTACGCTACAGATCAGTCAGTCCCTACACCTAAGATTTAATAACTCATATTTGTAGGCTTTGCCTAATCGTAATCGAACTGTCATTTTCTGACCTAACAGAGATCTCGGGCTCTGTCTACTGCAGTCGCATTCTAAAAAGTAGAGTCAAATCGTTAACCCTTTCAGTTATAAATATGAGTCATCCTGTGGTGCAGTTCTACTTGTCGTGTCTGTGCTTGCTAAGAAAATGGGATGAGAAGTTCCGTCTTATGCGAGACACCTTTTTCGTTTTGTTTCACCCGACCACGTTTCAGCACTTTCGTGCTATCGTCAGTGGGTTCAGCTTTTATTTTTAACTGTAAAATTGTTGTTACGTATTGTTGTGGTGCGTTCTCCTGCCTGTTTACTTCGCCAACAACACAGGAGAACGCACCACAACTTCAAAACTGTAAGTTACAGACAGAAAAAGTGATACAGTCTTATTTCCGCTCGTAAATGCATAACAGACAGAAAATAAATTACGTTTTGCTGTTTGCAGATGACAAGTTGTATATTGTGTAACAGAATAACTACAAAAATAAATGGACAATAACATTGTGTAAGGTATGTTGACTAATGCTTACACCCACTTTTTGCCAATTAAGTTATAAATGCAACTTCTACATAATGTTGTAAACAACACAAATGTTTATATGTAACAACAGTTTTACAGTAAAAAAAAAAAAATGGAACCCACTGACGCTAGCACAAAAGTGCTGAAACGTGTGTGGGTGAAACAAAACAAAAAAGGTGTCTTGCATAAGGCGGAACTTCTCATCCCGTATAAATTTTTGCCCATTTGTATTCCAGGTTTGTTTATTGGCTGTTATTTTTATTTGTAGTTCACTATTGCTGTTTCAGTTTACATT
Organism: Schistocerca americana; assembly: GCF_021461395.2. Lineage (NCBI taxonomy): Eukaryota > Metazoa > Arthropoda > Insecta > Orthoptera > Acrididae > Schistocerca > Schistocerca americana. The sequence goes on along the minus strand of NC_060129.1, from coordinate 204,714,687 downwards.
TTGTCATTGGAGGCAGTGCATAGACATGTGAAAACTACAAAATGAAGTATTGAGTGGAGAAATTGGAACATTTTGCAAGTATTCTCTTGTTTGAATCCAGTGGAGGGGTGACAGCAGCAGAGATGGACGGAAATATTTGCACTGCATTTGAAGATAATCCTGTCAGGCACAGCTCGACAAAGTAGTAATTTTTTATGTTAGTGACACTCTTTATTTGGAAAGACCTGTAGGGTTTGATAAATATCATTTAAACACCTTAAACCGTGTCATTGCACTGGAGAAGAGTCAAATGTGATGAACTGTGATCATTCCACCACAGTGTGACATTTGCACGCTACGGGGAAAGTTAAAAAATCGGGTGTGTGGGTTCTGCACGCTCCGAGCCAAAACCACAGTGTGTCACCGTACGTGCATCTCTGTTTTCTTGTCGTCAGTTGGTTCGTGAACGACACCGACAGTTCCTATCCCGTATCGTTACTGGTGATGAAAAATGCTGCTCTTATGCTAACGTAAGAAAGGAAAATAAATGCTGAGCCCGTACAAAGCAGCGACTCCCTGTACAAACAGCCGTGTAGCCACTCGTGAATCGGGCACCAGTTTTCCTATTTTCAGAGACCTGCTCCTCATTAATGAGTGACATACAGATCTAAATTTCTTATGCATCTAGTATGTAGACCACTTAAGTTCATATAATGTACAAAAAGTAGGATAAACGATTCAGATTTTTTTATGAAAAATTTTGAAAAACGTGTTTTTCATGCTGTGCTTCAAAATTGACAGTAGACACTTCATCTTTATATGACTTACTGAACGAAAGTGCTGGCAGGTCGATAGACACACAAACTCACACACAAAATTCAAGCTTTCGCAACAAACTGTTGCCTCATCAGGAAAGAGGGAAGGACAGGGAAAGACGAAAGGATGTGGGTTTTAAGGCAGAGGGTAAGGAGTCATTCCAATCCCGGGAGCGGAAAGACTTACCTTAGGGGGGAAAAAAGGGACAGGTATACACTCGCTCGCTCGCTCGCTCGCGCGCGCGCGCGCGCGCGCGCGCGCGCGCCCACACACACACACACACACACACACACACACACATATCCATATCCATCCACACATATACAGACACAAGCAGACATTATATTTGGCCTTTAAATGTGTCTGCTTGTGTCTGTATATGTGTGGATGGATGTGTGTGTGTGTGTGTGTGTGTGTGTGTGTGTATGTGTGTGTGTGTTATTGTGTCTATCTACCAGCGCTTTCTCGTTTGGTAAGTCACAGCATGTTGTTTGATGATGCGACTTACCAAACGAAAGCGCTGGCACGTCGATAGACACACAAAAAAACACAAACATATACACAAAATTCTAGCTTTCGCAACCAATGGTTGCCTCGTCAGGAAAGAGGGAAGGAGAGGGAAAGACGAAAGGATGACGCGCACGCAAATGTATACCTGTCCCTTTTTTCCCCATAAGGTAAGTCTTTCCGCTCCCGGGATTGGAATGACTCCTTACCCTCTCCCTTAAAACCCACATCCTTTCGTCTTTCCCTCTCCTTCCCTCTTTCCTGACGAGGCAACCATTGGTTGCGAAAGCTAGAATTTTGTGTATATGTTTGTGTTTTTTTGTGTGTCTATCGACGTGCCAGCGCTTTCGTTTGGTAAGTCGCATCATCAAACAACATGCTGTGACTTACCAAACGAGAAAGCGCTGGTAGATAGACACAATAACACACACACACATACACACATACACACACACACACACACACACACACACACACACACACACACACACACACATCCATCCACACATATCCAGACACAGGCCTGTTGTACTGTGATAATGTGGGTGCGCGCCTCTGAGTAGTGTTTTTAGGATGCCCCTGCTCTCCCCGTTTCCACACACCCCGTCCTGTTCTTTCCCCCTTCCTGCTGCCCTGACATCCTTTTTTCCTATTTGTTTGCAAGTTACCCCTTCCCCACAACTGACGACTGGAGTATGCTGTTCGTGTTGTGCCTGACTCGATTTCTGCCGTCCTAGATCGTGTGACTGATGACCTTGCAGTTGTTTTTTTAAGTTCGGTGATTGATCCTTCCACTCAGTTTTTTATTACAGCTGAGCTACCGTGCTGGCAGATATTAAGCATCGCACAAGGTTTGAAGTCGTAACCTTCCGCTTAGCAGCCCAACACCTTAACCATTACGCTAACACAGCTCACCGTGCTGTTTGGTGGCGGCCCACTGCTACGCCCCCTACTCCCTCCCGCCCCCTTTCTTCCGCACCCTCCTCCGCCTTCCTCCCAATTGACCGACCGACCGAAACTTGAATCTATTCACTGTGAGTTGAACTACTAAGTTTTCTGAGTGAGGAGCTCTGTTACGTTGGAAATGTGGTAGCACTGTTCAGAGGGGCAGTCCACACAGTACAGCGCGTTAATATATGTTCTTTGTTTTTTCGCAGGACGACAGATCGTGTGAACGTTTCTCGAAACACAGATGCAGTACATCGAAGACAGTTCAAATTGTGCCATTCTACTCACTGTCGTTAATACCTTTCTCTTTAAGAGACTTCTGACAGATGGAAATGGGAGCAGTGTTGCTACGGAAGCTCGTGCAAATGCTTTTTGAGAACAGCTGCAAATAGTGCAGTACGCAGCTTTCAAACACAATAAAAATTGGTACACAGGATACACTTCTCAGACATCACACAAATTTAAAAACGTCGATACTGACTGCACGCTACCTCTTCTCCGACGTCACGTGCCAGGTGGATGTCCCGTCATTACGAAGACACGGTGCGCGGTTGTGTGAACTTGACAATACGTGCCGTGAAAAAATCTTATCCCTCCACTTTAAGTGAACACATTTTGTTGTCGTCCTAGTTTTGGCAGATTGTTGTAAATAGTGGAGGAGAATGTTATGGAAAAATGCTAGGAACTTGTGCACTAGTCTGATATTACTCTGGTCTCATTACGTTTACTCTTTTGTGGTTTTCGATGCTGACGGTGTAGATCAGTTTCGACAGTCTTCAGCATTATAGATTTGGCAATTTTAAATTAATCTGTGCCCATTTTCAGATAAACTCCTGGAGCGGAAGTATCGAAATTGGTGTAACATGCTTGAACCCCGAGACAATGGAATTCCCATCTACTGCGTCCGAGCTTCGAGGAGGATCTTGGGTGAGTTAAATAAACTGTCATGTAATGTCAGGCAAATTAAAACTTGGGGATTCTCGGATACCATTTAGTAATAATACTGTTTGTCGTGGCAGTTGTACTATTCCAGAGGTGCTCTGTGTTCGGGATTCGAATCGCCGGTGCTCTGCTTTATTTTACTCACTTCCCATTAAATTGTGAAAGAAATATGCAACTGCTACTCTCCATTATTTTTATCTACTTATTTAAAGCCATAAACACTTAATTTGCAGATGTGTACTGGTCCAGCTTTATAGTGTACGTTCTGTTGGCTAAATAAAATTGTGCTCCCACGGTGAGGAGCATACGAAAACATCCTTTCCATTAGTCTTCATTCACTTCAGACGTTACTGATTTTCCCTACGTGTCAGAAAGAGTACTGAGGAATATTATGATACAAACTTTGTGGTGTATCACTGTATTTAAAACCAATTTTGATATAACTATTTGGATTTCCCCAATTTAATTAATTTTGCTAATATATGTATATGATAGTTAAACAATTTTATTTCAATTTATATGTTGCATAAGTTTCCTTTTCATTATTTTAACCTCTCAGATAGCTGTATTGCACTGTGTAGATTTTCCCAGCACGATAGCTATTAATATTCTTGTCAGGTCTGCAGGCGGGCGGTACAGTCATTTAAACAGAATATTTCAGATGCAGGCTGGCCTCCATCTTACAGTGTGATCGGTAATATTGCCGGAACTAGTTTTCGCGGTGAATCCAGTTAAGAGTTATTTGTCTGTGGACAACTTGGGGATGTCCTGCTCTTCCTCCGACATTAAGACGGTGGCGAGACAACTTCAGCTGACCGTAACGAGGGTGGAAACTCGGCATGATGTGGCCGGTGACCATATTTACTCGAATCTAAGCCGCACTTTTTTGCGGTTTTTATAATCCAGAAAACCGCCTGCGGCTTAGAATCGAGTGCTAAGTAAGCGGAAGTTCTGAAAAACGTGAATAGATGACACCACAACTAACTTCTGCCGTCAAATATATGTAGTGCTACACAGGCATGCTTTGCAGGCACAAAGATAAATACTGATGCAAAAACCTCTGCGTCAGTAAATAAATTAAAAAAAAAAAAAAAAAAGGTGGAGGACGAGCTTTTCTTCTCCGCCCTGAGTTTCGACCACTGCATTTTCATACATTATCCGACGAAGTAAATACAAATTCTGTATTGTTCATCTTTGAATGTAGCAGCATTTCAATGTACTACGAAAATTCGACTGGCAAGGCTGTTTGGGATGTTTATCAATATGGCCAACTCTACATTCTGAATTTTTTCCTACCTGTGAGAAGAGATGGTTGCTAATAGGAACTTTTGTGAATTGTGAATCACATGCAGTATTCTCTTCACCATAAGAATAATACGAATATAAACATTTTGCCGTGTATTCTTTCGTGTTTGCTGCTATCTCATTTAAGTCTTGTCTGCATAATAAACTACGAAACTAGAGTGAGACAACAGCAGACGTGGAAGACTATACATGTCGTGTCATGTTTGTATTCATATTATTCTTATGCCTAATAGTGATAGTCAGAAATGAAGCTCAGCAATTGACTAGATTTTTAAATCTAAAATGACTCTAATTTCTGTGCAGAATGTAATGTACTAAAGAGGCATCTGCAAAGATTTTCAAACGGAGAAAAATTTTCGCTAAACTCTGGTTCAGAACGTCTTCTATCACACGCAGTCTATTATTTGGTTCTTGTTCATCATTATCAAAGAAAGCAGCAGTGTAAGTAACAACAAATATCAGTCTCTTGCCATTCTTTCGCTAATGAGAAGATCTCTCTCTCTCTCTCTCTCTCTCTCTCTCTCTCTCTCTCTCTCTCTCTGTCTCTGTCTCTGTCTCTCTCTCTGTTTTTTTTTTTTTTTGTAAGCGGCGTTAGCGTGCACAGAAGCAAGCCATGCTGCGAGCAGCAACATGTCGTTAACAGTCATTATTAGAATGCGACAAATGCATGACACAGTACAGTAATGCATTTTCAGCTTAGATTGACGTAAACACCTATAACAAAGAGAGCGGCACTGATCAGATCAAAGCAAAATAAGCAATGAATTCAAACTAGATGTAGCATGTGAAATAGGAAGGGTACTAGCATAAATAGGGACGGAGTGCCTGATGCCTGGCAATGGCTACTTGGTAAAGCTTAACTGCTAAGCTTACGACTCGAACCAAACTTCTGTAGCTGTATCGTCATTCATTTGACCTAAATTGTGTCTCGTATTACAATGGACCAACTTGGTTTCTATTTGGAGGTGCGGCCTAAAATTTTTCTCTCCCCTTGAATTTAGAGTCTCATTTTTCAGGTGTGGCTTAGATTCGAGTAAATACGGTACGGTTCTGACTCGATAAGACTACTTGTGTCAGCTTTAACCGTGTTTGTTGCAGTTTGCACTTACAGGAGCTCACAACGGGGACACTATTTTAAGTTGTAATGACAGTGTGCATGTTTGAGCCGACTATTGTACTGGCCCCCGCACCTGGCAGGCCTGCGAACGAAATGCTTCGAATTGTCGAATATCTCGAAAAACCTTCGCGGATAGGTGTGGGGAGCTGACAGGTCCCGCTACCTGCAGTTTTATGGACCATTCTCGAATCGCTGCAGTGTGGTTTACAGATGAGCCCGTATTTCCTACTACAAGGGGTTAGATGCTGCAGACCCTGAGGCTGTTCCAGGTACCGACTGCAGCTTCTCGAGTGGCGTTGCAGTGTTACATGGGTTTATGCTTAATTACAGACTTACAATTTTATCAGTCTATTTGTTTTCACCACGTAACGCCCGCTGCTTACGTCCTCCTTCGTTGCTGAGCGATGTATCACTTTTCGTTCTGATGCCGTGACTCTTCCTTCCCTATATCTTTACTACTTTTTATCTATATAAATGGTGAACTATTGGTTTTGCCGTTTAACAACTTTTTAATAACTGTGGAAGTATTACAGGCATCGGGTCCCACCTAATGTGTCATCCACCTATATGTTTTACAAGAACTTTTTTAAGACTCGATCGATCTGTTTACAAAGAGAAACCAGCATATCTCTTCCTTTGATGGCGTCCGACGACGACTTAGGAAGCTCGACACCCTCGCAGCCCGGGCTTTTCCGCGACTCGCGGTAGTTTGCAGCATTCATTTTGTTCCTCGCCCACTTGCCGCTACGTCGAACTTTTGTGGTGATCATCGGGCGATGTCTTCCATGTTATCTGCAACATAAACTAACTTTCTTCCCACAGTATTTCTGAAAACCCAAAAAACAAACTTAAAGAACATAATAATAATAACTGTGCTTACAATTTTTCGTATAAGTCTTGGTCGATTTAATGAGGGGTGGGACAGGCCTAAGCGTTGTGACACCACAGCATGCAGTGGCTGGTGATTCTGCCACGCCTCCTCGTTTCTCGACAGGCCCCGGAGATCTCTGTGTTCTGTCAGTCGTCGCCATTTAGTGCTGCAATCCACTCCAACTTTGAGCAGCTCTTCAGGAATTGATCCCCGTGTGACCAAGCCAGTTCCCGGGTACGCGCTACCGACTGTCTCGAGGATCCGGACGTGTCGGACCTCCAAATACAGAGCCGGCGGTGGTAGTAATTGCCGCCTCGGTGTCTTCGGAGGTCCGAAGCAATTTTGGGTCTGACACACTGTGATAAAACTAGTACTCCAGATTACATTTTTTCAAGTCTGTTTCCTTCAGTATATACTACAGTTTCAGTGTTGCATCTACATCTACACTATGCAGAGGGTATGTTCCATTGTACATGTTATTCTTGTGAAGTATGGAGTGCAGGAAAAATGTTTGAATGCCTCTGTGAGTACAATAATTGTTTTGATCCCATCCTCACAATCCCCCGTGTGATCGATAAGTGTAACTGTACGACACAGGTCGTGTTCGGTCAGTTTAGACGGTACGACACTTGTGAGGTAGAGGTATGAAGTTCAATTCCCGATCCAGCACACGCTTTTAATATGGAGGGAAGTTTTGAAGACGCAGATAATTACCTAATGGAAGGTGAGCAGATGACATCAGATGATGTGCAGGTGTACCACAGACCCCTTGTGGGGTGGCGGATTAATGAGAAAATAAGAAATGTTGTCCGAAAACTTTTTTTGTGGTCGGCCAGAAAGTGATGGAGACCATACTGACCATAATTTGCAGTCTGCAAGTCCGCATTATTCTTGTACCCACTGAAACAAATGTTTCCACACTCTTATTTACTCGTCGGGATCAGAAACTGTGATTATAAATTATTAAAAGTTTTGAATTGTAACTGATTCAATTATATTCAGAAAAGTTCACGTGCGAAACATAATAATATTCCTGACAACAAAAATACTACAAAACAGTAGTAGCAGCTCAAAGGCGACCTCCACGGTAAGTTCCAACTAAATGGTCTTTCGCCCTGACTTCTAATAACCGAAGTTAATTGCTCACCACAAAAGTGGAAAGTAATCTCATCACTTGCCATGTGGTTTTGTTAACATTGCGGGTGGCACACAAACAGTTACTTCCGTGAGTTATAAGCGATCCGGGTACAGTGTACAGTCGTCGAGAGTTCACTTCCTGTTTGTACCGAAAATGTGGGTTTAGTTGCAGCTCGTCGGTGACGTCATCCGAGGCAGCGCGTGAGCCGGCGTTCGAGTCACGCGGACCGATCGGTAGCTGGGTGCCTCTCGGGCTGTATTTGTATACGGGCACAGCGGACGGCCGAAGGGAACACCTGCCGTCATCCGCTCTGTCCCCGAGTTGCGGCATCTAAATGGCCGCTTTCTCGGACACGAATTATAACACTGTCGTAAATCAATTTAGAATCTTTATAACTTTTGTACGAATGGAGTGACAAACTTACGCAGCAAAGCTAGATGTCACAGTTGTTGTTGGTAGCACCAAGCAGAGATTGTTTTTTTTTAACGCAACTCGTGTGCCGTTCCTTCGCATCGGAAAACTCGTTATTCTGTTTGCACTGCTAAACCTCCCCCTCCCCCCCCCCCCCCCTCCCCTCTCCCATGCAATTGGACTACTACTTTGTGTCACCTGTACTTGCTTGACGGAATCAAAGAGAGAGACTGGCCATGATGAAACCTCAAAAAGTAGTGAAAGTAAAATTATGTTCTGCTATAGTTTCAAATATATACTGAATATTGCAGAAAAATATAAAATAAAAATATCTGCCCTCAAACTGCAATTTCGATACTGACATATCAAGGGAAAAATATTGCCACTATATATCGACATTTTATCGACAGACCTTACGCGTGCTCAGATTCGATCGGGAAGGGTGTCGTAAGGCCGTCGTGTTTTCTGCCGCGATAAGCCAGTCGGGAATTGTAACTCGCCCTCGATATCCCCGATACTGACATTACGACTCGGTCGACGCGAGTATCTCGCACACACTTCTTAGACACGAGTGCCGTGTGTGGATGGGCACCGTCCCGTCGAAAAAAGGTACCTTTATACTATTGTAGGAAAAGACACGTGAGGATGCGGTCGCTATCGGGTGTGCCCCGAAGCTCTACCCGGTGGCTCTCCGATCTGTGGTGCCGAGGGCGATGTCGCTCCACATCTCCGAAACGTCGGCAGAATGGGACTTCTCGCCTGGTCGCCACCTTACTCCTTGACGGCGGTCGTCTGGGTAGCGCAGAACTGCGATTGGTCTCCAGATGTGGTGCGACACATTTGTCGTCAGTCGGTCCTTCCGGGCCACGCCAGCACTCCGAATGCGGCCGTTCGTGTTGTGGCGATAGTGGCACCCTGTGTGTTGTAGCGGGACTTTCTTGTCGGTTGAAAGATGAATCTACTTCACTTAACTCATCTGCCGAAACTATCTCTACCTTACCGCGTTCCATTGTAATAGGGTGTATAATCGTAAGTCAAAAAGGGAATAATATAAGTCTGATTAATAAAGATTTGACTCAAATTTAGGTTGAAATATTTTCTCGTCAATGTAAATGATTGCTCTATTGCAAACAATGGTTGAGAAAGATGCAGCAGGGCGGACAAAATTTTTCGTAACAAATGACTGTTTGGCAGTCAAATTCACGCTCTTCATCTGCTACAACAGTACTATAATTACCACAAACTACAATAGAGATAGATAATTTTGGAAAAATCTAGAAGAAAACAACAGGATGTGTGGGAATGGAAAAATGGATTCTGCAGTTGGCTATTGAATGTTTGAATGAAACATAATTGTGTGACTCACCATTAAATTTTCTGTCCTGCAGCGGCTGGTCAATCACTTCTGCCTAAATCGTATTCGTCAAAATATGGATTTTCTTAATACATCTCCATCAGATAATCACCAAAAGGTCTCAAAATAACAGTTTTGCAGCAATATATGCCATGAAAAGAAAAACAGATTGAATTAGTTACAAAAATTCTTTACAATATTGTTGTATAATCATTTGCTTAGGTACAATAAAGTTGGTCTTTTAGTTACTATTTAAACTTCAGGATTTTTGGTTATTCTCTGTTGGGAAAAAATACAAATTAAAGTTTCAAATTTGCTCAAAAACGACACATCCGAAGATTGCGTCCTGTCGCGGGAGCCAGTTGTAGTGTTTAATAAAAAAGAAAAAGAGAAGAAAAGAAAAGATTGAAAAGGTGGGAAGAAATGGTGAATAAAAAGGGGGTTTTAAAATCGTTAATGACCGTGACAGAGGGAAAGAATGAAATGCAAATCGGACTTCGTATTACAGAAAAGTTATCGGACTTCGTGATTTGGAAAAGCTGTTGTTGGGGTGGTCCTAGTGGCGTTTCTGAGCAAAAGTCAAACCAATTTCCACTACAAAAATTATTTGAAAAAAGAACAGAGAATAACAAAATGTGCTTTACAGGGGGAAATGGTGTAGATAAGAGTTCATCCTTTACCATGTTAACATGTCTTCTTTCATGCGGCATCCAGGTCTTCAAAAATCTCCTACGTCATTTCTGCATGAAAAGTAGTAGCTGCTCTGAAATCTTGCAATCGCCCAGGAATCACTAATTTATACAAATCAAAGCCATCTTGGTATTGAATGCAATTTTTTTTACGTTGCTACTTCCATGCTCCGAATTTCATACCAACTTCCACAATACGTCTACACATCAATAAGTTTTTTCGTCTTAATCCGACCAAGACTAGCTAATAAGTAAGTCTAGCTTCCGCTCTCGAGAGACAAAAGAGTTACAATTTTTGTACCTTCATTTTCTTATAAATATTTTCTCTGTCGTCGAGCGCTCATACAGTTGCGACGGTATGATTCATATCTGAGGGACCTACTGTAGTGCGGCGAAATTCAAAGTCCCGCTACAGTGTGTGACAATAATCTCCGTAGTGCAAATGCTGCCAGTCTCTCCGACTGACGGAGAGTGTTGCAGGGAGTCGATTGTTTGTTCCTGAACGGAGGGGCTACGATATGCTCGGTGCAGAACACGCCGATCCTTCCACGTGGTGGTCAGTTGTGGTCGACTGAAACCTAAAAAAAGTACACCTGTCCTGGGCTTCACCTCTTTCGTTGGGCAACATAATTACACCTTCCAACATATCACTGTCGTATAGGAGGCGTGATCAAAAAGTAACGGAAATTGTTTTTCTCAAAGTAACTTTACTTATTCGCTGACGTTAACTCTGTGCCATACAAATAATCTCCCGCCCCCCCCCCCCCCCCCCCCCCCCCCCCATATAATACACTTGTGCTGTCACATTTTCCAGTCTCAGAAGCTCTTCCCGAACTAACTTTTTGTTACGGTATTCTGCTCCTTTGGAAAGTCTGTTTTTGTGTCGCAATTCTCTTCGTCCTGCAGCGGCTGGTCAATCACTTCTGCATAAATCGTATTCGTCAAAATATGGATTTTCTTAATACATCTCCATCAGATAATCACCAAAAGGTCTCAAAAGAACAGTTTTGCAGCAATATATGCCATGCAAAGAAAAACAGATTGAATTAGTTACAAAAATTCTTTACAATTCCTTTCGCAATTCTCTTCGTCCTTGGGAATAGAAATAACTTACGGGAGACCGTGTCAGGCGAATACGGTCGCTGAAGCGACGTACCATTCTTTTCTTTTTTTCCCCCCAAAAAATTGTGAACTAGTATCGAGGTGTGAGCAGGGGCATTATCGTGATGCGATTTACACGAGTTGTTTCGCCACAGTTCCAGTAGTTTTCTTTCAGATTGATTCACTCAAATTGTGCACGACTTCGAGATAGTTTTCCTTATTTACCGGATGGCAATAAGGCAGGAACTCATGACGTACTGTCCCACTGCAATTGTAGAAACCAGTGAGAAGAACCTTCACGTGTGATTGAAATTGTCAAATTTTTTTCGGGTAGTTTGTCGGCCCAACGGGGGTCTCGGTTTTGACTTTGTGCTCTTATACGCATGTTTCGTCATCCTTTTTAACCCTCTTTAGAACTTCTCGATCGTCGTCGACTCGATTCTGCAATTTCCGAATAATGCCCTTCTACCGATGTTGTTTTTGGTCGAAATTAGAGTGTTTCGGAACGAACTTCTTTGCTTCGCATTCGTGCCCCCAAAAAAAAAGCTAGGCACAAGTGAAAGCATAAGCAGACTTGATAGGCAACCTCTCTGATTGCGATTCGGCAATTCTCTGGAACAGGTTTCTTTACTTCTTCTGTATTGTCACCAGTAATTTATGTGCTAGGATGTCCGGGAGAGTCCCAATCTTCGACATCTTCTCGACCCTCTTTGAAACATTTCTACCACTTGTAACCTTTCATCTTACTCGTACTAGATTTGCTGAGAGCCACTGTCAAATGCAGTGCTCCACTGTAGTCCATTTTTCGAGCAAAATCTAATGCAAACTTTTTGATCCATCTTTTTCGAAAGTAAAATTTTGCCGAGCACTCGAAAACACCAATAACCTTTTCAACTGTCAGCAGTAAATTAAGTGTTAAAAACAGGTGAAAATATGAATGTACGTCAGGAACATGTGTATCAAGAAGATAAAAAAAAAAAGAAAGAAAAGGGTCGGATGTATGGAGCCCGTGAAATTAAAAATTTCCTGTTGCTTTTTCACCACATCTTGTAAGTGATCACATCTGCTGAGCACTTTTACTGTGTTCTGTCAGTAGTGTCAGCTATAAAATATCACCAAACACTGGTTTCCTTACGTATATTTTCTGAACGTATAACATCAATATACATTCTGCAGTGAAAATAGTGTAGCCGACACACATCCCACACTATCTTAAACACAAGTGCAGCCAAAACATCTGGCTTTGTTAATTCTGTAACTCTGCTAACTTTACTCTGCCTTCTGCTTTTTCTTTTCTTGGAGTCCTTTTTTATGTTTGTTATTAATCCTCAAGCGAATCACGCTCTCTGATACCTTTTGGAAATTTCAAGTTCTCGTAGATTCTTTTCGGCCTCTGTGAACAGTTCCCCTTTGGTTTTTCTTATCTTAAAAGTGGGTTGCTACCATTTTAGATGTAGTTTCTGGGCCCCTTCGTGACACGTGACCATAAAACACAATCCTTATCTCCGTTTACGGAGGAACTTCAATTTTATATTCTCCAATTTTAAGTTTTTCTCTATTCTATGTCATAAATTCCTACCCCTGTGAAAAGCCCATAAGATCGATGCTAGAAATTCCCCGATTTTAGATTTCTTCATAGTAAAGTTTACCTCGGTTCTAAGTTCTCGCTTCACATCTCGCTCGATTGAACGAGTTACGAGTAGCACAAAAGACAGACAGGTCGCACTACGGATGGTGGCAGAGTTAACGGAATATTTTAGGCCATTGTGGAGAGGGAAGGAGTGAGAGAGGAAATACTGACATAATCCACGATCAGTGTTGCCGACACGACTTGCAATATTTAGCTTCGATGCGCTGTTATGGAACAACTACCGCTAAATTGCAGCGGCACTGGAAAAAACGAGACAGTCGTCGCAAAGTGTTTGGGGCCCAGCTAATACTTAACGAAGGGGCCCACCCACCACCCTTTCGTGTGCCACTTACAACTCGGTCTCATCCTTTTGCACGTGTTTTGGATGTACTGTGTTTAGGTACAGTATCAGTACAGTATCAGTCGTCAAGCTTTTAAATTCAAACACTGACTCTGGTAGAACGTGCTCGGCCAGTTACAAATTCTTTGACGAGTTTTTTACTTGCTGTTACACATCTGTGATTTTTTAAAGAACTGATTAAACCCAATATCACAGATTATTGTATAATCATAGTATTGCACATTTAATTTCCTTCACTTAGACAGATTGTATGTGAAATATTGGAGAGTATTGCAATTTTAATCATATATGCCAAGTAAATTTCTTATACTCATATTCGGGGGGGAGGTGGAGGGTTTAACATTTTCCTCGATTCTGCGTTATCCTCAGTCTGGACTGCACAGAAACGTAAAATAGGAGTTTCTCTGTATATTGTTCTGTACCCGTCTGTTTCCTTCGATAAGACACAGAATTTTTCTGAAAATCTTTCTTTGGTCTTAAGTTAGTCCATTAGACAGTTCTTGTTCATTGTCATAATCAGTCACGTGCAGATTCTTCTGTCAAATGACAACACAGTAGTGCCTCTTTTTGGCATTTGAGGACAAAGATTTCTTATTGTAGGTGTGTCTCATGAAGATCCTTCTGTGATAGGTTATGCTCTATCCAGTCACTTACGTGTTTAAACTTTCCTGCTTATTAATTTTTTCTTTTTTCAAGTACAGTAATCTCGGTACTGATTTTGTGTGCCATAAAGTGTGTCTTTTCGAAGGGGATTTGAAGCCCGGCCTTCGCTGCCCGTGTCTTTGGTCGGTTAAGCTGTTTTACTGCAGTATCTACGCAGTCTGGAAAGATTATCTACAGAGGCTGTCTGCCTCCGAAGCGTAGCGGTGGCGTTGCCGTCTACCGTGCAGGGGGCCCGGGTTCGATTCCCGGCAGGGGACTGGGTGTTGTGTGTCCTTCATCGTCATTGCCTCGCAAGTCGCCAAAGTAGCGTCACCTAAAAAGGACTTGCAATACGGCGGCTGAACTCCCCCAAATGGGGCCTCCCGGCCAACAGTGCCATAAAATCATTTCATTTCATCTACAAAGACTAAACAGTTGATTGTAATGTTCATAAATCTGTAGCCTAGATTTACTCCATTTTCTAATTCTGAATTGTTCATTTCTTTCAATCATTCTCAGATCTTTCCTAAAAATAAAGAGCAGACATGGTTGTCCATCTGCATCTATTATTATTATTATTATTATTATTATTATTATTACACACATAAAAAGAAGTTTTTCGTCACCTCAGTTCCAGAACCTAAAGACAGTATTCAGCGAAAATGGGAATTCCATCTGGCAGATTAACAGGGCACTAACAGTTGAAACTAAGAAGCAGGAAGTGAATAAACAGGAGAACATGCCGGAACAATCTTTAGCTTTTCTTCCTTTCATCGGCAATGCTTCGTTTAAAATAGCAAGAATCCTCCGAAAATTTCACGTAAAAGTGGTTTTCTGCCCACCGTCGAAGATTGCGGACCTGGTGGGATCAGTTAAGGACAGTCTGTTACTACGAAAGGCCAGAATTTACAAGATACCATGCCAATGTGGTGTGGCTTACATAGATCAAACCACACACACTGTGAAAGAACGCTGCACTGAACATCGACGTTACACCCGCCTTTTGCAGCCGAGCAAGTCCGCTATTGCTGAACATTGTATTTCTACTGGACATTCGATGTAGTATGAGAAAACAATGATTTTGTCCACAGCAACGTCTTTCTGGGACTCCATTATTAAAGAATCCGTAGAAATACGAGTGGCGGAAAATCTGTTAAACCGTGACAGCGGCTACCAGCTGGACAGTGCACGGAATCCCATCACCTCCACGATTTGCTGAAATCGAAGACGACAGAGTGCGTCGACGGCCGTGGCAAACAGCAACGCAGAGGGCGACCGAGTCCCGCTATTCCGCCAGCGAGGGCGCTGCCGGCGGGCAGGGTGGTTCATCTATCAAGTTGTCGCCGCATGCGCAGAATACTTACAGTACGCTATATATTGCGGAACGGAGGACGTTTTCACCATTCTGCGACGGCTCACCTGAAGATGACTGGCAGGTGCCCAGTTGAAATATCGTGCGAAGCATTGGACGACGACTGGCTGCAAGCCCGAAATTTGTTTGAACAGTCAATTTGCCGGGAAAATTTTAAAGTCCACATAATTTCTGTCCTTTTTATTGCTCATGAAAATCACACACTGCGTGTTGTACCACGGTACAAACAGACCATCAGAGGTGGTGTTCCAGATTGCTGTACACACCGGTACCTCTAATACCCAGTAGCACGTCCTCTTGTATTGATGCATGCCTATGTTCATCGTAGCATACTATCCACAAGTTCATCAAGGCACTGGTGATCCACATTGTCCCAGTGCTCGACGGCGATTCGATGTAGATCCCTCAGAGTCGTTGGTGGGTCGCGTCGTCCACAAACAGCTCTTTTCAATCTATCCCAGGCGTGTTCGATAGGGTTCGTGCCTCGAGAACATGCTGGCCACTCTAGTCGAGCGATGTCGTTATGCTGAAGGAAATCATTCACAAGATGTGGACGATGGGGGCGCGAATTGTCGTCTACGTAGACGAATGCCTCGCCAATATGCTGCCGATACGGTTGCACTATCGGTCGGAGGATGGCATTCACGTATCGTACAGCCGTTACGGCGTCTTCCGTGACAACCAGCGGCGTACGTCAGCCCCACATAATGCCCCCCCAAAACAGCAGGGAACCTCCACCTTGCTGCACTCGCTGGACAGTGTGTCTAAGGCGTTCAGCCTGACCGGGTTGCCTCCAAACACGTCTCCGACGATTGTCTGGTTGAAGACATATGCGACAGTCATGGGTGAAGAGAACGTGATGCCAATCCTGAGCGGTCCATTCGGTATGTCGTTGGGCCCATCTGTACCCCACTGCACCGTGTCGTGGTTGCAAAGATGGACCTCGCCACGGACGTCGGGAGTGAAGTTGGGCATCGTGCAGCCTATTGCGCACAGTTTGATTCATAACACGACATCCTGTGGCTGCACGAAAAGCATTATTCAACATGGTGGCGTTGCTGTCAGGGTTCCTCCCAGCCATAATCCGCAGGCAGCGGTCATCCACTGCAGTAGTAGCCCTCGGCCGGCCTGAGCGAGGCATGTCATCGACAGTTCCTGTCTCTCTGTGTCTCCTCCTTGTCCGAACAACATCGCTTTGGTTCACTCCGAGATGCCTGGACACTTCCCTTGTTGATAGCCTTAATTAATGATGCGGACAGCAATCTAACTGCAGTATTGTCCATCTAGGCATGGTGGACCTGTGGACAACACGAGCCATGTATCTCCTTCCTGGTGGAATGACTGGAAACGATAGGATGTTGGACCCCCTTCATCGCAGAGGCGCTGCTCGTGCATCGTTGTTACATCTTTGGGTGGGTTTAGTGATGTCTCTGAAGAGTCAAAGGGAGTGTGTCCGTGATACAGTATCCACATTCAATGTCTATCTTCAGGTGTTCTGGTAACTGGGGTGATGCAAATGTGTGTATTATTGTTATTATTATTATTATTATTATTATTATTATTATTATTGTGTATCTTAAAATAAATAATACTAGCCGCCCCTAAATGTCATTTAATTTACTTTTCATTGAATGTGAGCCAGTTTTTTGCAGTTATCTCGTGTTGTAACCCATGTTTCTGCATTATTTGTGGCAGTTTTTGTCAGTGTACGTAATAAGGTATAGTGGTGCTGTAGCCTGGCCTTATTGGTTGCAGATTCTATCAGGGACTTCAGTGCTCAAAGACGGCCAGTCTATCGTGGAGGTGTATGGCGAAGACTTGGAGAAGCTGTCTGAAGGTGACTGCGTCGGGGTTATGCGTACCTCAGAGGTGAGCTGATTATTTTTCACTGACTGACATGATGTGTACATTCTCTGATTTCATTTGTGAAGCTGAAATGCAACGTCTCCAACAAAAGTAATAAATTTGAAATGTGAAGTATCTCTCCCTTAATTATCTTCTTCTTCAGAAAGCGAGATAAATTACGCTTTTTAGCACATTATCTATTATTATTATTATTGTTGTTGTTGTTGTTATTTCTTTCCTTTCTCAGATGTTATGTCTGGTTAAAAATGGAAAGTGACGCGGACCTTGATCAAGCGTGACTTCCTTTTAACTGTACGGTATATGTTACATTGCATTTAGGAACT
This sequence comes from Schistocerca americana, assembly GCF_021461395.2. NCBI lineage: Eukaryota > Metazoa > Arthropoda > Insecta > Orthoptera > Acrididae > Schistocerca > Schistocerca americana. Next base: position 204,697,315 of record NC_060129.1, on the reverse strand, counting down.
TTCAGATAGTTGAACACGTACCAGTAATTACAGATTTCTGTAGTTGTGTATATAAGTTTGGATGTAGCTGTATAGCATTGATATACTGGTTGATATTGTGTGGTATGACTCCTGTAGTTGATAGTATAATTGGTATAATGTCAACTTTATCCTGATGCCACATGTCCTTGACTTCCTCAGCCAGTTGGATGTGTTTTTCAATTTTTTCTCCTGTTTTCTTCTGTATATTTGTTGTGTTGGGTACGGATATTTCGATTAGTTGTGTTAATTTCTTCTTTTTATTGGTGAGTATGATGTCAGGTTTGTTATGTGGTGGTGTTTTATCTGTTATAATCGTTCTGTTCCAGTATAATTTGTATTCATGTGGGAACGTGTTGTTTTATTAGTTTGTCGTATGGCAAGCTGTTGTATTATTTTTGCTACATTGTCATGTCTTCTGGGGTATTCTGTATTTGCTAGTATTGTACATCCACTTGTGATATGATCTACTGTTTCTATTTGTTGTTTGCAAAGCCTGCATTTATCTGTTGTGGTATTGGGATCTTTAATAATATGCTTGCTGTAATATCTGGTGTTTATTGTTTGATCCTGTATTGCAATCACGAATCCTTCCGTCTCACTGTATATATTGCCTTTTCTTAGCCACGTGTCGGATGCGTCTCGATCGATGTGTGGCTGTGTTAGATGATACGGGTGCTTGCCATGTAGTGTTTTCTTTTTCCAATTTACTTCCTTCGTATCTGTTGATGTTATGTGGTCTAAAGGGTTGTAGAAGTGGTTATGAAATTGCAATGGTGTAGCCGATGTATTTGCTTTGTGTACTTTGCTAGTTTCTGCTCGTTCTATAAAGAATTTTCTTAAATTGTCTACCTGTCCATAATGTAGGTTTTTTATGTCGATAAATCCCCTTCCTCCTTCCTTTCTGCTTAATGTGAATCTTTCTGTTGCTGAATGTATGTGATGTATTCTATATTTGTGGCATTGTGAACGTGTAAGTGTATTGAGTGCTTCTAGGTCTGTGTTACTCCATTTCACTACTCCAAATGAGTAGGTCAATATTGGTATAGCATAAGTATTTATAGCTTTTGTCTTGTTTCTTGCTGTCAATTCTGTTTTCAGTATTTTTGTTAGTCTTTGTCTATATTTTTCTTTTAGTTCTTCTTTAGTATTTGTATTATCTATTCCTATTTTTTGTCTGTATCCTAGATATTTATAGGCATCTGTTTTTTCCATCGCTTCTATGCAGTCGCTGTGGTTATCCAATATGTAATCTTTTTGTTTAGTGTGTTTTCCCTTGATTATGCTATTTTTCTTACATTTGTCTGTTCCAAAAGCCATATTTATATTATTGCTGAATACTTCTGTTATCTTTAGTAATTGGTTGAGTTGTTGATTTTGTAACATTACGAGTCAAGACAGCTGTAACGGAACTTGAATAGCGTAAAGTTATCGTTAAAAACGCACGCCGCGCGATTTGTTACGATTTGGTCGGTCATAATAGTAGTAACATGCTTTTGAATACAATTACAATATAACGGCGATACCTGTTTAGCGTTATTGGAAATAATATGTAATAAATTAATGAGTAAGGTAGCCAATCCTATAAGAAGAGGTAAAATTGGGCATATTAAGGTGTTTTGCTTTATATTGACTAAGCCGATGATACGGCGTCTTTTTTTTCCATTTACTCTTAGAAGAAAAAAAAAGAAAACCAGTAATGAAGTGAAGTGCTAATTGTGCGTTGTGAAAAATATAGGGGCGAATTTTAAATAGCTACAGTGTGTAATCAGACTAACAAATGGACATTCAGTTACGCGAAATAGCGGACAGTGAAATGTGGTCATTAAATTGAGTACACCTACAGGGCGGTCAATTCCAGGATAAGTCTATTCGCGTCTCACAAGGCACGCGGTATTGAGACCGGTTTTTTTTATTATATCACGGAGAGCGGGCTTCAATTTATAAAAAGGAGAAAAGCTGTATCATTATCATTGACTGTTGGTGTTATGCAACCAAAACTGTTCATCAAAGGGTTTCGGTGAATGAGTGGTGAATGCGAAATGAAACTGTGAACGAAGTTATGTTAAATAAAGCAGAAGAGACAAGACAGTTTGGTCGTATCTGTTATTATTCCATAAACCGTAACATGTACTCTCGTTGTACGAAGCCTTTATAGACGATCGTTATGACAATTTGCTTTGAAGGGATCTCGTTAAGAGTTAAGTTTTGGGGACCTGGTCAACAGGGGATAGTTCGTAGATCTTAACTACTGCAGCTATTCTGGAATCAGGTGCTACCGTGACCGTTGTGTGTTGTCTATGGCTTAAGGTCATCATATCTCATTCTCCAAGATCGACGCGCCTTTCCTCTTGGTATAACGGTGTCTCACGGTAACCACGACAACGCCGACGGCGAAGGAAGATACGGTAGAATTTGTTGCTGCCAGTAGTTTTAGGTCATCCATGTATAGCAAATGTGTGATTTTGTGTGGGTATGTTCCAGTAATAATATATCCATAATTTGTATTATTTAGCATGTTGGATAGTGGGTTCAGAGGAAGGCAGAACCAGAAAGGACTTAATGAGTCTCCTTGGTATATTTATCACCATACACCTGAATCCAAGCAACAGTCAATATAATGGAGTCATTCGGATTCACCAAATTCCAAGAAATGCAAAACGTCGATTTCAGCTAAGAATATCGTGGCTTCTGGTTTTTGGGACAGACAAGGCATTCTTCTGTTGGAATTTATGCCTCCTCGAACAACAATTAATGCTGCTGCATATTGCCAGACATTGAAACATCATCGAAGGGCAATTCAAAACAAATGCAGGGGTATGCTGACAAGTGGAGTCCGCTCGCTTCGTGACAACGCTCGGCCTTACACAGCGCTCATAACCGAAGCACTACTCAAACAATTCAAATTGGACGTATTGGACCATCTGCCATACAGCCCGGACCTTGCGTCCACAGACCTTCGTGTCGTCCGTTACCTGAAGTCATGTCTTGGTGGAAAATCATTCTACGACGATGAAGACATGAAAGATGAAGTTGAAATGTGGTTCTGAAAACAGACGGTGTAGTGTTTCCTTTCCTCGGGGTTCTGCCATGAAAATACAAAATAGAAAATCTGATTGGGTTTTGAATTTTGATGGAATAAGGTACGGTACGGATAAGGCGGACTTCGTATTACTGATTGAGATAGTGCTGTAATTTGACCGTGAATGGCAGAACGGGTCGGCAACACTACAAAAAGCGACTGTAAGGAAATAGCATCAGAAATAAGTTGAAATTTACCTTGTAATTCTGTTATAAATGTAGTATTTATTATAATATAGTCTTTGTGGCTGCGTCTGGAATACTTCTTAATTTTCTTGTAGGTTGTCCTTTTGCTCATTGTTTGCTGGTCCTCTTGTTCCCCGTCTGATGAAAATTTCTTTAAGTTGTCACTGTCAGGATTAATTTATAAATTTGGTGATAACCATTTCGAATCACCACTGAAATAACTTCGTTTCGTAATATAGTTTTAATTTCGACTTAAAAGCATATTTAACACAGTGTCGAAAAATACACGTCTTGAACGTATGAAGACAAAAGAGTAATCAATTAGTTGTTGAAAACAAACACCTACGCAAAAGTAAAAAAAAAAAGGGACAAAATTATTTATAAAAATCGGTCGATGGCGCAGTGCTCTTCTGCATGTGCGATCGTAAATTATATATTTGTATTGGCGGAGGCGCGATAGTCACAGTACCGTTACAGCGGCAACCTTCTATGACTGTGGGATACAAAAGCTTGTGCACAGACTTAACAAATGTTTGGATAACGGGGGTGTTATGTCGAAAAATAACAAGTAATCCAGTTAATAAGATGCAACCGATGTTTTCTAAATAAATGTTGTATTTAAGGACTGCGAGCCATTGTATCTTTAATTTTTGAAATTCCCTCGTACTACAGTCTTCACAAACTGTTTCCAAATCGTCGGATCGGACGCAGAGGCCCCTATTTTTGCTGACCCATTTCCTCAAATTTGACGCCCGTAGACAAATTTCTGTGTGTAAAGCGAGAGACCTCGTCTACGAGGACATACCGACTACACCCGACGGTGCGGAAACATGTATTAGTGCAGCCTGCTCGGACACCTCCGCTGAAATGCTACCACGTGTGCAGCAGTCGTCCCGTCCCATACCGGACTGGAAGGTCGTATTCCTACTGCGGGTAGTCACACTGAACGCGAGCTGTGGTGGTCAGTTGTCTCGTTACTGGTCAGAATCCACATAACTAATGTGTACACTCGTACTGTTCTGTTGTGTGTGCTACCAAAGGGGTCGTACAGGTGTCAGTGTGGGGACTTTTCAAAACATTGCACCTCATAAACGACTCGCACTAGAATACTGCGACAAACGTCACTGGCATTCTGATTTACCCTTCTCTTAGTTTACTAATCACTATAGGCATTGGTCCATTGAAAAAAAGTGTATGTTTACACAAAAAATACACTTTCTAACAAGGGAACCTCCCCATCGCACCCCCCTCAGATTTATTTATAAGTTTGCACAGTGGATAGGCCTTGAAAAACTGAACACAGATCAATCGAGAAAACAGGAAGAAGTTGTGTGGAACTATGAAAAAAAAAAAAAAAAAAGCAAAGTATAGAAACTGAGTAATCCATGCGCAAGATAGGCAACATCAAAGTCAATGTAAGTTCAGGAGCACCGTGGTCTCGTGGTTAGCGGGAGCAACTGCGGATCGAGAGGTCCTTGGTTCAAGTCTTCCCTCGAGTGAAAAGTCTAATTTTTTATTTTCAGACAATTATCAAAGTTAAGGCACTCACACATAATCAACTTCGCTCTCCAAAATCGACGACATGTTCAGATTTGCTTGGACATATGCCGAATTTGACGGTCTACACACGGAAAAATTTGAAAATGTTTAAAACGTATGTTTTGACAGAGCACAGGGAAAACTGTGCGACTGTGAAACTGTTGCATTCATTTGTTGCAGTTTATGTGACAAACTCTTATGTTTTCATTACTTTTTTGGGAGTGATTATCACATCCACAAGAAAATCTAAATCGGGCAAGGTAGAAGAATCTTTTTACCCATTCGCCAAGTGTACAAGTTAGGTGGGTCGACAACATATTCCTCTCATGTGACGCACATGCCGTATAGAATATATCAGACTTGTTTTTCTGTGGAGGAATCGGTTACCCTATGACCTTGCGATCAAATGTTTTAGGTTCCCATTGGAGAGGCACGTCCTTTTGTCTACTAATCGCACGGTTTTGCGGTGCGGTCACAAAACACAGAGACTAAACTTATTACACTGAACAGATACATCAATAAACGAACGGACAGATCATAACTTTGCGTAAATAAAGAAGGTAAACTTTTCAGTCGAGGGAAGACTTGAACTGAGGACCTCACGTTCCGTAGCTGCTCACGCTAACCACGGGACCATGGCACTCCTCAGCACATGTTGTCCTTGATGTTGCCTATCTTACGCATGGACTACTCAGTTTGTATATTTTACTAATTTTTTCATAATTCGACACAACTTCTTCCTCTTTTCTCGATTGATCTGTGTTCAGTTTTTCAAGGCCTATCCAGTGTGCCAACTTATAACTAAATCTGAGGGGGGGGGGGGGGTGATGGGGAGGTTCCCTTGTAAGTATTATTACAGTCTGTCAATTAGCTAACAATAAGAGCCAGTGACCTTCAATCCGCTCTGCAAAAACCGCACATTGACAGCACTTTTCATTTCCGCAATATTTGCAATGCGAGCTTTAGGCGATTCATTCTGAATGCTTACTATAGCATTTATGATGTGAGGAACAAACTATACAGAACCCAGGATCAGAGCTCTAGAAGCAAATATCCTCTGAGTAGTGAAGCAAATTAAATCACTTAATAAAAGCAACTCTTCTGGTCCAGACTGTATACCAATTACGTTCCTTTCGGAGTATGCCAATGCATTAGCTCCGTACTTAACAATTGTACACAGCCATTCGCTCGACGAAAGGTCTGTACCCGAAGACTGGAAAGTTGCACAGGTCACACCAATATTCGAGAAAGGTGGTAGGAGTAATGCACTAAGATACAGGCCCATATTGTTAACGTCAATTTGCAGCAGGATTTTAGAACATATATTGTGTTCGAACATTATGAATTACGTCCGAGAAAACGTTCTATTGACACACGGTCAACACGGATTTAGAAAGGATCGTTCTTGTGAAACACAGCTAGCTCTTTATTCACATGAAGTGCTGAGTGCTATTGACAAGGGATTTCACATCAATTCGATTCTGTATTCCTGGATTTCCAGAAGGCTTTTGACACTGTACCACACAAGCGGCTCATAGTGAAATTGCGTACATGTGGACTATTGTCTCAGTTATGTGACTGGATTTGTGATTCCCTGTCAGAGGGGTCACAGTTTGTAGTAATTGACGGAAAGTCATTGAGTAAAACAGAAGTGATTTCTGGCATTTGCCAAGGTAGTGTTATATGCCCTTTGCTGTTCCTTATCTGTAGAAACGATTTGGGAGACAATCTGAGCAGCCGTCTTCAGACGATGCTGTCGTTTATTGACTAATAAAGTCATCAGAAGATCAAAACAAACTGCAAAACGATTTAGAAAAGATATCTGAATGGTGCAAAAAGTGGCAGTTGACCCTAATAACGATAACGCAATAAATCAGTCTAATCTAAATGCCGTAAATTCAACTAAATATCTAGGTATTACAATTACAAACAATTTAAATTGGAAGGAACACACAGAAAATGTTGTGGGGTAGGCTAACCAAAGACTGCGTTTTATTGGCAGAACACTTAGAAAATGTAACAGATCTGCTAAGTAGACTGCCTATACTACACTTATCCGTCCTCTTTTTAGAATACTGCTGTGCAGCGTGGGAGCCTCACCAGATAGGACTGGCGTAATACGTGGAAAAAGTACAAAGAAAGGCAGCACGTTTTGCATTATCGCAAAGTATGGGCAGAGAGTGTCACAGAAATGATACAGGATTTGGGCTGGAAATCATTAAAAGAAAGGCATTTTTCGCCACAACGGAATCTTCTCACGAAATTCCAATCGCCAACTTTCTCCTCCGAATGCAAAAATATTTTGTTGACACCGATCTACATAGGGAGGAACGATCATCACGATAAAATAAGGGAAATCGGAGCTCGTACGGAAAAATATCGGTGTTCATTCTTTCCTCGTGCTATAAGAGATTGGAATAATAGAGAATTGTGAAGGTGGTTCGATGAAGCCTCTGCCAGTCTCTTAAATGTGTTTTCCAGAGTATGCTTGTAGATGCAGATGTAGATGTAGATGTAGATGTTCACGTCGAATCATCAGGCGTAGGTGGATTCCGCAGCTGCCAGGTGCGAAAACCTTGCGAGGAAGGGAAGAGATCGTATAGGTGTGCTTCTTGTGACAAACGGGGTTGCAGCAAATTTGTTGTTACACTTTCCCGTATGGGTGCAGATTGTAAAGCTCAGTCTACATATGATGACGATGCGTAGGTACTTAAAAGGAACGGATTTACTCACACAGACAGATGAACAGGTGGTCGAACAGTGAGGGCTCTCGAGTGGGTGTCCGGGGCCGATGTTAAACAATAGAACTGGAAATTTGGACAAATACGGAGCTTATACAGTGTGTACCAAAAAACACCGACAAGCTTTACAGACGAGTTCCTTATGCCGAATCGAGAAAAAAAGGTCTGGTAAACGTGGGATTCTAAAGTGCGTAACTTAAGACAGGGTGTATACGACCCGGGAGATCCGGGAAAAATCCGGGAATTTTTTCATTGGGGAGAAAACCGGGAAAAACCCGGGAATTGTTTATAATTTTGGAAAATTTTCATTGTTTTGGTTTTCAGTTAAATTTTTGTGAATTTGACTGCTAAGAAGCAATACTCCAACAAAGGATATTACTGTATCCTGCTTCTGCAGAATAATACTGCAGCAACAAAACGTGAACGAGGGGAAAAAAAAAACGAAAATAAAACTTAAGTTGCAAAGGAAATACGCCGTACACAACAACAACAACAACAAAACACACTGCTTATACAAGTGTCTGCCAACAGCACAGTGGGTCGAAAGCTTAGGAAGACTATGCAATGCTACATAACAACACATCGCCTCCGATGAGCGTGACGTGACAACTGTTTAAATTGGAGTCGTTTGAGCAGTTGCGGGCGGGCTTTTGCGCATGCACAGTATAGTTGCGTATGAGTTATACCTTCTCCCACGTCTGGTTACAGAAATGTGGCTGGGTGCCACTACCTAATATTGCCCCAGTTCGGAAATACAGTAAATCTGGGGCTGATGCACAGAGCAGTCTGAGTTGAGGTGGGAAGTGTCCCCGTGACCTGTGTTAACGCTCAGTGATTTTGTTGTTTCATCTTCGTTTATTGCACCCATGTTAAATGATGATGAAACGGATTTTTGTGGCCGGGAGCTATCAAATGAATTAAAATACATTCGCTTAGTAACGGAAGGCTAAAATATGTTATTAGTTTCAGATTTTATTTCCACTTTTCTGATAGTCAAGCATTAATCGCCTTGCACAACAATTAAGTTATTTTTGTCGACTTGCTAAAGAGATTTCGCTTTTAATCTTTACTACTGAGGCAGTCAATTTATTTGAAACGAAGTGTTTAATTTCACACTCTTGGCGGGTTTCAACTGTTCGCTACATTTAGAGTGCGTGTATGGCATTATACCGTAATAAAGAACCAAACATGAGATAATACAGCACTGGTACTCTAAGAAAATTTACATCCGAATATCGACATACGAATGTGCACTTAAGCCGAATTATGTATTTTAGTGTGGTTTACAAATTTCCGATGCTCTTTGAGTATCCTCTGTTATCTTGTATCTTTTGTGACATAATGTAAGATCTTTTAATGTTTTACACGTGCGAACATACGGGCTTCCTGCGTCATCGTAGCTGCGCAAGCGAGGTGACACCTGTTATCTGGCGCGCTCTTGCAACTGCTGAAACGAATCTATTTGTATCAGGTCGCGGGAAAATATTGCGAACGGTGGTTTGAAAAGCGTCACATTCAAAGCAAATTTCCTTTTGCGCAAGATGAACTATGTACGATGAGTTTCTTAAATCACAAAGCGTTTGACTCCATTTAAAAATAAAGTCTTTGAGAACAACCATTTAGAAGAATTCAGAGCCCAGATCAGACATTTACGTTGTTATTAAACATTTTACTGGCACATTTGTGTGATGTATCTTAATTTAAACCATTAACTTTCCTTATTTGTGTGTTCGCACTACTTAGTGATCTTGCTACTGGTTGACTACATCACGTGTCCTGTGCTGTCATCAGCTGGCGAGATCACGTGACATGAGCTATGACTGGTTACAAAAGCACATCGCAATCTCGAGTTCACTGCTTCGGGAAGTAACATGCGGTGTTTGGTGGAATTCAAATTTATACCTTCGTAATACGAAAATATGCAGCATACATGCCCCCCCCTTCCCAGGAGTTTCGTTGTCTAAAGTGCTGGGAAATTCTAAGTTGGTATATAAAACCATAAACATTCAAAGGATTTACAGTGCCGAGGAAGAGTATAATGTCACTTAACTCGGAAAAAGTGTATTTTCACTCGGGAGAATGTGTATTTTCTACCGGGAAAAATCTGGGAATTTTATTTCTTTGTCCACATATACACCCTGTAAGAGCTATAAACTCTTGTTCAGTAGAAGGAACATCTTTTACTCTAGTGAAGATGACCAAGTGCTTAAAGCTCTTTAAGTTATGCATTTTAGAGCTAATGTTTTACATTACACTTTTTTCTTGTTGTGGTGTAAGGAATCTGTCCTTAAAGCTCGTTGGTGTTTTTGGGCACCCTGTATTACAGTATACGGGATACAGGGGGTGCGCGTAGAGTAGGAAGTTAACCAGGTGTAGATCAGTCCGTACAATCAGACAAACCGAAGAAAGTGGGCAACGGGAGAGGAGGCGGTTCGTGTCTGCAGAGGGTCGTGGGGTGTGCAGCCGGAGGCTGCGCCTTCGGAGAAAGAAGTGTGTTCCACTTGAAGGCTGGATAACGAGAGAGAGAGAGAGAAGTGACGGAGTTCTGTCCCCGAAACCCTCCAGTGTCCGCATGTGTGACCCGCCTCCCGCACTCACTCTTCGGCTAAACCGACAGTGCAAACTTGCTAGCGACTTTGGCAGAGGGCCAAAAGCGCGTCTTGCCTACAGCTTCGGACAGAACTGCTGGAGTTCTGAAAGGTGGGCAAATTGGGTCGTGTAGGGACAGCTGAAGTTACTCTAGAAGAAAACTGGTGAAGATTTGACTGGGGCTTTGAAACAATTTTTTTAAAAATTGTTCCCCTGAAATATTCTGTGATTGGCTGCCATCGTTTACACTGTGATGTTTACTTGTAGATACTGTCTATCAAAGTGCAGACCAGTTTTAGGCTGTGGTAACACGAGGATTCTGTGTTCTCTCTTCTTGGTCACATGTAGAAAAGTTATTTTGTACGGAAAACTTTTCGGCTTGACTGTATCTGTATAAAAATTTGAGATTTCGTTGTGCTACCACAAACGGTGTTAATGTATTTGCATATTTTATTTGATTAGGAAAAAAAATAAGAAAATAATCAATGTTTTGAATTAAAGCAAAATAACAGACCATCAGATTGACTATTTGTTACAGCAAAACTCATGCGTCCCGGAAATCGAGAATCTCGATGACTTTAATCTGTTATTGAAATTGGTATTGGCGAGCTATTTTTTTTTTTTTTTTTTTTTTTTTTTTTTTTTTTTTTTTTTTTTTTTTTTTTTTTTTGCTTGTTCTGTAAAACGTTACTACTTGTCAAATTTTATAATTCTAGGTCAGCAGGAAGTATCCTGCACGTTTTGATTAGTGAGTACGTGAGAGTGTCAAAGTATGTGACGTAAGTGACTGTGTCTTTTGAGTGGATTGACTTATCTTACATTTATTACACTGCTGAGGGACCGTAAACTTTAATACGAGACAGAAATTTCAACTTGATATGTGTACCTTTTTCCTGAGAAAAAGGGGTGCTAGCAGACAAAATTTTTTTTGTTACGTGATATAATTACGGATTAACAATTTTCAGATGTTTCCCCTTTAGTTTTATAGTGAAGCCTTAATTCTTGCCAAATGTCAGTATCCTAAGCCGAGAAGGACCCCGTAGATTCTGAGTGAATTTTTTGAGTATCAAAGTACACGACACGAATGGCCATATCTTTTGAGTGCATTGACTTAGAAGGTTAATTTTTTTACATTGCTAAGGGACCGTAGATCTCAGTATGTGACACAAATGCCAACTCTATACTCATGTCTGTTCTCGAGTAAATGGGTTCTCAGCCGTCGGATAGGCAGACACGTGGACAACGTGGCTGTTTTGTGAAGGTTCCATTTCCAGCGATTGAGGTACCGAACCTTAAAAATACTAAGATGGGATGTTTTTGTCCCAATGACAGTTTTACGGGATTCGGCTGTTCCAGTGTGTAGGAGTAAAAGTTCGAAAGTGAGTGTAAGATTTACAAGATCCTCAGAAACGCATCTGCGTGATGTACGGTTACCTACTTCAGACAGTACAGCTTGCTTCTGGTGAATAAACCCTGTTTAATTTAGTTACACTAACCACATTGTCCCCGAGACGACAGGCAGTACGAGACTGCAGGAAAGAGAGAGGCAGTGTCCTCGTTTTCAGCCTGACACGTACGAGATGCTCGTTATTCACTTAGACGTTGAGAAATTTACACGAGCTGTTTCGTCTAGTGTTCGACCGTTAATGTCACTCTCGGCACTAGTGCGTCATTGTTACTCGTTTGAAATGGTATAAAGTGGGCATTCCTGATATTGAGCTCTCTCTACACTCGTTCAGCTATCGCCTCAGCCGTGTCTGGTAAGGTGTGTGCTCGTGCCGGCAGCCGACATTACAGTTTTTGAACCGCTGTTCAAAAATCCTTAAAAGAATATGTACTTGCGTTCAGAAGAAGAGTGAAGTCAGTAGCAGTCATTATGCTCCCACATTCTGAGGTTAATTGCGTGCTAGAGACACATTCAGTTAACAAGATGTCCCGCCTCGGGTCAGGAAAGTGTAGCCCCGTATGTCCAGCAGGGGCGTCGTTTATGCCACAACAGTTTAATTAGTCGAGTAAAATGTTGGGATCCACGCAGGTAAAGGCTCAAAATACACCTGCAGGGTGGTTCAGAGGGTGTGCGGTGCCTCAGTTCTTAAGAACAGAACCCGTGTGGGATGACTTTGTCGTCTGTCTGTCCACGTGACTGACTTTTAAAAAAATGAGCTGAGGTCTACGGTCCCCTGGTGGTGTAAAAAATTGAAGTTTCTAAACCAGCACAATCGAAAGATACAGCTACTTATGTCACGTATTTTGATACTCAAAAACTCACTCATTAAAACCTACAGGACACTTCTCATTGAGCTAGAGTCATGAATTTTGGCAATAATTAAGGTTTCACAGTACAACTAAAGGCAAAAAATCCGAAAATTTATTGTTGTATCACATGATTTTTTTCCTTCTTTTGTTTGTTTGTTTATTTATTTAAAATAGAAAGAAACATTCCACATGGGAAAAATATATTAAAAACAAAGATTCCATGACTTACCAAACGGGAAAGCGCTGGTAGATAGGCACAATAAAAAACACACAAAATTTCGAGCTTTCGCAACCCCCAGTTGCTTTGTCAGGAAAGAGGGACCTACGTAGGGAGAAACGATCATCATCATAAAATAAGGGAAGTCAGAACTTGGATGGTAAGATGTAGGTGTTCGTTCTTCCCTCTTTCCTGACGAAGCAACCGGGGGTTGCGAAAGCTTGAAATTTTGTGTGTGTTTGTGTGTTTTTTATTGTGCCTATCTATCAGCGCTTTCCCGTTTGGTATTTATTTATTTATTTCCTGACTGTCTGGGTGTCCGTCTGTTAAGACTCCTTTTCTGATAAATGTATCAAGTTGAAATTTATGTCACATACTAAGGTCCCTTGATAGTGTAATAAATGTGAGCTTCTGATGCAGTGCAATCAAAAGACATAGCCAATTGTGTCACACACTTTGACACGTGCAATCTGACTCGTCAAAGCCTAGAGGGTACTTCCTGTTGACCTAGAATAATAAAATTTGGCTGCAAGCAAGATTTCACAGTACAAGTAAAGAGAAAATCTGATGTTGATTTGTAATCATATCACAAAAAATATTGCTTTGGTCATTTGTTATCCGAGCTCAAAGTTAAAACGTTCTCGAAGGTCTCGGAATTCCCGGAGCCGGAGATATTGCCAGTATCGAACTCAATAACGGGCAAAAATTGTCGAGAGTCTTGATTCCTTGGACGGATGAAGTGTCTACGTGTACACGTAATTAAGTTTGTATGGAAGTCTCGGAGCCTGAATCGGGACTCCGGCCATTCTTTATTGCTACTTTCCACAGCTGCTAAATGAATTTCCTTTTAGCTTTGCCAACACAAATTGTCTGTCCATCGTGTGTGAAACGCTGCCTCGATCCATTTCAGGGTGAGCTGGTGTTCTACGTGAACGAGGAGTCTCAGGGGGTGGCCGCGAGGGACGTTCCGAGCGGCGTCTATGGCTTTGTCGACATGTACGGGAAGTGTGCGCAGGTGACAGTCATCGATGACGACGACGAGACCCGTGGAGACTCTGACGACAGTAAGTGCACTGCCTGTCGCTAATTGCAGCTCAGCGATGCCCGATTCCGTGTCCCGGCCGACTCGGCAAAGCAGAATTTGCCGTGTGACAAACTGCCTCTGAGAATTTTTCTGTATTTGACATTTAACTGCGATATCCACATTCACTGCAGTATTTGCTAAAACACAAGCACATATTTGACGAGTGTCATTTAAAATCATACTAAATACAGAGGCTGTAATTTTACAGGAAGCAAGAAAAACGTTTCGCTGTGTGACCTAATGAAATATGTCAAAATTCTCATCGGTCGAAACTAGGTATTTAGATTGTATTCCAGAATTAGTCGCGATTGAAATTGTTTCCCGATGCACGAAGGCACCATCTTAATTTTTAAATTACACTTAATACATTTTTAACTAATTCACTGAAGAAAATACATTTTGGCGCAATCATGTTTTCATGTAATACGATCTGAAATGTTCATTTCAGTTTTTTATTCATTTTGTTGTTGGAGACAGCCCATCATGTTAAACAATTAAGTTATTAACATCTTCCAAAAATAATCAAAAACAGTCACTGTTTCAAAAGGCTTTATTGCTAATGACCAGCTTTCTCCTCCGAATGCAAAAATATTTCATTGACGCCGACCTACGTAGGGAGAAACGATCGTCGTCATAAAATAAGGGAAGTCGGAACGCGGATGGTAAGATGTAGGTGTTCGTTCTTCCCGCGTGCTATACAAGATTGGAATATTAGAGAATTATGAAGGTGGTTCGATGAACCCTCTGCCAGGCACTTAAATGTAGTTTGCCGAGTATCCATGTAGATGTAGATGCTTAAAAATGCGGTGTAAATTACGTAGTCTATACTCATGCAGTGGCTCATAATGAGGGCAGTCATGATTTTAGACAAACTTTAAGCGTAATTTCAAAGCTTTCTGAAACATTGTCTCGGTCACATGGTTAACTTGAAATATTTAATGCATAAACTCCTTTGTAAAGTAATAAAATGTTGGAGCCCTTTTGTGCATAGGCGTTTGATACCATAAAGGGTTGGGGATTTACTGTTTCTATTCCAACATTTCAAAAGCTTTGATTCTCTTCTTGCCTATAATGCTTTTCTACCACATGTCACTTCTGTGTGGGACTATGCTCCAGCCCCATACTTTAGGAGTGGATTTCTAACCCTTCAATTTAAACAAGGTGTCAGTGAATTTCTTTTTTTCCAGAAATTCTCTTCTTACTATAGCCGGTGTGCATCAGTATCGGATTTTACATATATAAATCATTGATTTAATATACAGGAGACCCATTAATATAAGGAATATAAATTAGGCACATACAAAGAGGTGAAGAAAAAAAGTAATCATATTTTTTGACCATCAGTACAAATTTGTTACATTACTCTATGAAGATATATTTACCATCATTTTGATATTCTGTGACTGAATGCTAACATTTTTACTCAAGGATGGCATGTAATTCTCTTTTCAGCAGATGTAGTTTCATTACATAGAAGTTTCTATTTGTCAGTGTATTATAAATTTTTATAGCTGTATACTGAAGGCTCTGGGAATAAAGCTTTAATATGCAACACAATTACATGAAATTTTCTTTGTTCCTAGAATCATAAATTTGTTGAAAACTGTTTCCTAAAGATACTTCTGAATTATTATTTTATACGCAGACTAATTAGAGGCAATAAACCCCCAATTCTTTACATAATTGGTCTCCCGTGTATAAAGTAGCTTGAAGTGTTTGATTACTTTGCAAATCAGTTAATGTGTTAAATATTTGACGTTAAGCAGGTAATTGAGAAAGTTTGAAATTAAAGTTTGTTGTAAGTCATAAGTGCCCTTATTACAAAACACTGGATGAATACAGTCTGAGAATTTGCACTCCATTTTAAGCAAAAACTAGTTTTCAGTGCATCTCAATTTTTACGATGTCATATGTCTCGAGCTGTGTGTCGTAAGAAAAATAATGTTGCTGGTACATTCAGCGATGATGTATGTAGGTACTGTATGCAGTGTGGCTGTGAATAAAGTTCGGAGTAAAAAATTAAAACATCTTGAATTTGAAGCCATTTTGACTATTTTTCGGCCTTGACTGTTTCAAGAAATATGTGACAATTTCTTAAATTACCGCGACCAGTCACAAACTTTGTCAGCTACTGTATTACTTATTTATTTGGCGACATGTTTGGAGCTAATACCTCATTTTCAGGCTAAATGGCATTACAAAACCTTTACAGTAAGGTCATACTGGTGTTACATAGTCTTTTCATAAATGCTGTGGTCATCCTGTGGAAGAAGAGAAAACTTAGTAAGAGGTGATGTCACTTTGGAAGCTGGACTGATGTTTGTATGACCTTATTCTAAAGTTGTTTTCGTAATGCCATTTAGCCTTAAGATGAGGTATTCCGTCGAAACATGTTGCTAAATAAATAAGTAATACAGTGATTGACAAAGTTTGTGACTGGTAGCAGTAATTTAAGGAACCTTTACATAAAACATCCTACCTGAAGCCAAAGTTAGATTGTGTGAGCAGTGAAAATGTAATAAGCGATACACTTCTTTCTGCTTTCGTCATTTTTTGGGGTGTGTCAGTGATAGAAATTTTCGTAAAGGTTTTAAATTATGTACATAGTTTCTAATTGTAATACTTCCTTGTTGTGCTAAACTTTTTAAGTTCAGATTATACAGTGTCGTACAGACAATTTACTTGTTTATTGTAAATACGTAACACAGAGTAATGAATTGTTATGAAGAACTACATACTGAACTTTGAACGGGTCAATAGTCCACAGGAGGTGCTAAAAATGTTCACCGTGAACTTTGATACACGATTTGGCACACCTCAACACATTTCTGAAAACTTTTACTATTTCATTTGATGACATTTTAGCAGTCACATTGTGAATGTTTGTTTCCATCTCTTTAGTTGTGTATGGGTTGTTACTATTGATTTTGCCCTCTAAATTACCCCGCAAATAAAAACATGGTGTATGCGCCCCAGGACAAACGGGAAATCTGGGAAAAACCCAGAATTTTTCATCCGGGAGAAAACTCGGAAAAACCTGATAATTTTTCATTTTTCAATTTTGTAATTTTGACTGGTAAGAACTGATGCTCTAACAAAGAATTTTACTTTAACCTGCTGCAGAATAATACTGCAGCAATAAAACATAAACGAGAGCAAAACACTAATGTAAAACTTAAGTTGCAAAGAAAATATGCCGTTTACAACAACAAAACACAGTGCTTGCATAAGTGTTCAGTGACAGCAAAATGTGTCGAAGGCTACAGGAAAAAGATTGTGCAATACTTCATAACGACTGCTTTCGATGAAGATTTCTAACAGGTCACGGGAAAATATTGCAGATGGTGGTTCGAGAAGCATTACTTTAAAAGTAAGGGGGGGGGGGGGAGGAGGAGGAGGAGGGAATGCCCGTCTGTGAAGGCCTTCGTGAGATCCTCTGCGTACTGGGGCAGGGAGTTCTCGTCACTGCAGATACGTCATCTGTGGAAGGCCGGTCTGTACGGGAGGGATTATTTTGGTGTGCGACGGACGACAGCTGACGAAATGCGGGTAATGTTAGGATTTGGTGGGTTTAATGTAGACAGAGGTGTGGCTGGAGCTGTCAGTGAGGTGGATGTCGATGTCCAGTGAGACGGTGTGTCGGGTAGATATCGAAGTGACATTTTTCGTATTCTGTTGTCTAGTTACTACTTACAGGGATCAGATTCCTGTGGAATACACAGTTGCGAGACTTGTCCGATCCACCCACCCTGCATTTCTTATTCCATTCCTGTCACAGTCTTACCCCACCCTGTCAGAGGCCGGGCCACCTGTGAAAGCAGCAGTGTCACATACCGACACTTCTGCAAATGCCGCACTGCCTTTTGTGTCGGTACGACTACCGTACGGCAGTCTGCGGGTTGAATGGCCACCGCCAAATAGTTGTCGTGAACAGAGGGGACTGTCCCGTGGCTCGGCACGTGGCAGTGGCCACTTCGCGACCTGCGCCGTCTGCAATCCGTCAGTCCGCAACCATGGAGTTATCCCTACGACACGTCCTCCGCTTCCGTCACTCTCTGTAGTTTGGTTCCTTTAATCGTCCGACCGACAACCGCCGACCACCCGAGTTGCCTTTCACGTGTGCCACGTCCTGCACACCTCTACAGTTACACCTGCTGTCCGTGCCCCGTGCATTCCTAACTGGCAAACCAGCCTCCTTCCCAGCCAATAGCCACCCACTCCCAATCTCTCTCCCTGCCTCTCATGTCGCTCACTCTCAACCCACCCCATCTGACACTACCCCCCCCCCCCCCCTTAACTAGTGCAAAACAACATTGGCACTGTGTCTAACTACCGCCATGTGTGCGTCTGTGTTTTTTTATCATAATAACCGTTTGGCAAAATACTTTCCTCTTAACATGCTGTCATTTCCCCAAATCTTGTTTTGAAATGTCATACTGTTTGAGATATTAGGAATGTTGTGGATACTTCATCTGGCTTCATTAATGGCCCACACAAATGAACGTGCTACGTGAGATCAGTTTTCTCGAGATTGGTTACAAACAGATCCTTCCAACCGAGTAAAGAGAAAATTTCAATACACTAGCTAAATTCCGTCGCAGCAACGTATTATGTAATATGCACCAAATGCAAAATCGAGACACTTATTTTTCGTCACAGAATTTTCAAATTTCGTGCAATATTTTACGTAAATGCAGATATCCCAATAACTGTGACTATTAGCGAAGTGACGGGCACTTCATCGCGAAGATGACATATAAAGCTATAAGCATTGCAGAAATAAATTTTGTTACCAAATAGCCTCTGAGAGATTATTCGAGAAAGGCTGCAGGGCGTGTGCCTCGATTCCGTCATCGCGACGTGTCGCCGACCGTCCGGAAGCGGCAGACTGTGTCGGCCTCCGTTTTGGAGCAAACAGGACGAACCTGTCGAACAGTTTGGATGAAAATCGGTCACCGTGCACTGGCTAGTGTATCCTTTGCAGTCTCTCAAGTTGAAGTTCATTTAATTTAATCCTATCATTGTGCTGCGCGTAAGTGTTTTGCCTGTCGAGAGAACGAGAGGTGTGACGCGTCTGCCCCGCAGGATCCGACTTCGACGTCGAGCTGAGTGCGAGTTGCGGAACGTACGAGCCGGCCGACGGGCAGCAGCAGCCGGCACTGGTGACGGACCTCGTCGTCAACATGAACGTCGCCAACACTCGGCGCGATGTCATCGCGTTCGAAGAGGAGTCGCCGCCGGCGTCCGTAGTCGCCGCAGAGGACGTGGAAGTGTCGCCCCCTCCGGACAGGTTGAGGTGAGCTGCAGACGTCACGATGCCGAGCCTCCGATACTGGCAGCCGTGTGCCGGTAGTGGGTGTAAAGTTTGGAAACGAGTGTGACTGCCCGACTGACTGTGTTTGACAAACGAGTGGCCAGTCGATTATTTTTACCGCCAGTTCTTCTGTCGAATGGAATTGACGCCTCTGTCCGCGCCAGGTGTACAAATTTTCTCAATAGCTTTCCAGGTGGAACTGCTTTTGCATACTCGTTCCACCTTTTCATCGATATGTGAGCTGTGACTCGGATTGCCAACTTTTTTTTTTTTAGAGACAGTTAATGTATCCAAGGTGTATACACTGCAGGACAACCGGTAAAAGCATGGTAATTTTTTTTTAAATCTAGGATAAAGCGTGGAAAAACCCTGGAACTTTTTAGGATTCCAGGAATTTTCCAGTGTTTTAGTCTTCAGTTAAATTTTTGTGGTTTTGACTGGTAAGAATTGATAGTCTAACAACGAATTATACTGTATCCTGCTACTGTAGAATAATAATGCGGCAATAAAATGTAAACGAGAGAATGAAACCAAAATGAAACTTGAGATGCAAAGTAAATGCACCATTTACAGTAACAGAACACAGTGCACACACGAGCGCCTACCGAAAGCAAAAGGCTTTAGGACGGAGACTGTGGAATCCTTCGTAACAGCAAACTGCTTCTGATGAGTGAGACATCACAGCTGTTTACATTACGTTCATTTTGAGCGGTTGCCAGCGGGCTCTCACGCGTGCGGAGCTGAGTTGCGTACGAGCAGCTCCGTCTCCCAGTTTTGGCTTCTCGGAGTGTAGCCGCGGAAGTAGCGAGAATCGGTCACGCTACACAGAAAAAATTTTCTGATGCACCTGAGCTGCCAGATTCGTGGATGCACAGAGCAGTCTGGGTCGTAGTGGGAAGGGGGACGGTCGCCCTTGTTTACGTTCAGTGATTTTGCTGTTTCCTCTTCGTTGACAGTTCACACGTCAAATGAAAACAAAATGGATTCCTGTGGTCGTGACCTATCGACTGAATTAAAATACATTCACAGAATTACGGGTGGCTAAAATATGTTATTAGTTTCAGTCTTCCGATTGTATTTGATTTTCACGTTTTTGGCAGTCGGGCATTGATCGCCTTGCACGACAGTGAAGATTTTTGTCGGTTTGCTAAAGAAGTTTGGCTTCTACTAATCTTTTCCACAGATGCAATCAATTTATAAGAAATGAAGTGTTTCGTTCACACTATTGGCTAGTTTCAACTGTTCACTGAATTTATAGTGCACGTTTTCATCTCCTGGCACGTACAGCATTATGCCGTAATAATGAACCGAATGTGAGACGATACAGTACTGGTACTCTGAGAAAGTTTACATCCCAAAAAGTGCACTGAAAAGCTTAATATGAGTTTGGGGCCTACTTCATTGTGAATCTGGACATACAAATATGTCCTTTAAGCCGAATTGTGCATTTTAGTACGGTTTACGAAATTCGTTTGCTCTCGGAGTATCCTCTGATGTCCTATTTCTCGTATGACGTTACGCAAGATTTCTTAATGCCATGTGTATAGGAACATATGAGCTTCCTGTGTCACTGTAGCTGCCCACCCACAGTAACGCCTGTTTTCTGACGCTGTCTGGCAGCTGTTGAAACGAACCCAAATTTTTACTGGCACATTTGTGTGATGTTTTGTAAAGTGTGACACTTGTTAAAAAGACCAATGTTATATGTGAAAGCTTAGCTTTTCTTGTAGCTTATTAATCTTAAAGACCAATACTATAAGTGAAAATTAAGTGTTTCTTGTAGCTACTCTGTGTACATTAATTTAAACCGTAAACTCTTTCTATTTGTGTTTTCACGCTACTTAACAGTGATGTTGCCATTAGCTGACTACATCACGTGTCCTATGCACTGAATATCTGCAGTCATTGGCTGCCGAGATGATGTGATGTGAGCTATCATTGGCTTACAATAGTATATTGCAATCTCTATTTCAATGCTTCACAAACTAATGTGCTGTGTTTGATGGAATTCTAATTTATACTTTCGTAATGTGAAAATATGCAGTGTATCGTAATATGAAAATATGCAACACACGTTTCTGCACATCAAAGATCTTTCCAAAACAAATTTTCTTCTTTGCTGCCATAGAGGGGCGAGGCGGACCGAGTCTTCCCTTTTCCACGTGGGAGACGGATTCGGCACTTTGTGTGTCTCGTAATACTGTAACTGGGAGACCTGTATAATATTTTAATCGTGTGTGGCAGACCGGCAACTTCCCCGACTAGTGCAGAGAGGCAATTCTGACACACCTCCTCGGTCCGGGAAAGGACCGCACGCGTCCCGGCAGTTACCGGAGCGTCACCTGGACGAGCTGCGAAGGAAAGACCCCAGAGTGTGCGGTTAACCGTCATCCGGCCGGGTCGGTAGACCGGGCAGCTTCTCGGTGCGGGTTCCGGAGATTTAGGTCCCCTCTCGACAACCCGACTCTGCCGGAGGCGGCTATTCGGCAGTCTTTCCTACGTGAATGTCACCGTATCCGCGCATTCTTCTGTATCGATAAAACGTACGACACGACTCGGAGACGCAGTATTCTTGCGCAACTCCGTCGGCGTGACATCCGTGGCTGCCTCCCCGTCTCCGTACGGTCCTTCCCGTGTCGGCAGTTTTCTAGTACCCGAGTCGGTGACGTACTGTCGGGTCGTTTCGAGCAGAAGAATGTTGTCCCTCGGGGCAGTGTTTTTAAGTGTTACCCTCTTTGCCATCACCAGTAGGGAGTCCTGTAAAGTGCTCCGTATTTGTGGAAGGTTTTGCTGTTTTCTGCTCTTCCCCCAGTGTAGCAACAGTGACCCGTCAGTTGCAGCTTACGATTCAGAGATTAGAGGAGTGGCCTGCAAAGACGGGTTTTCAGATTTCTGCAGATAAGTGTGTGTGTGTGTGTGTGTGTGTGTGTGTGTGTGTTGTAGTGGTTAATAAAAAAGAAAAGAAAAGAAAAGGTTGAATATGTGGGAAGAAATCGTGAATAAAAAGGGGGTTCTAAAATCGTTAATGACCATGAAAAAGGGAAACAATTAAATGCAAATCGTATTACAGAAAAATTATCGGACTTTGTGATTTGGAAAAGCTATTGTTGGGGTGGTCCTTGTGGCGTTTCTGAGCAAAAGTCAAACCAATCTCCACTACAAAAATTATTTGAAGGAGAACAGAGAATAACAAAATGTGATTAACAGGGGGAAATGGCGTAGATAAGAGTTCATCCTTTACCATGTTAACATGTCTTCTTCCGTGCAGCGTCCAGGTTTTCAAAAATCTCCTACTTCATTTCTGCATAAAAGTAGTAGCTGCTCCGAAATCTTGCAGTCGTCCAGGAATCACTAATTTATACAAATTAAAATCATTTTGACACTGAATGCAATTTATTTTATGTTGCTACTTCCATCCTCCGAATTTCATAACTTCCACAATATGTCTACACATTAATAAGTTTTTTCGTCTTAATCAGACCAAGACTAGCTAATAAGTTTTTACATCTGCATTAAGCTTCCACTCTCGAGAGACAATAGACGGATAGAAAACAAAAAAAAGTTACAATTTTAGTATTTTCTCTGCCGTCGAGCGCTCGTACCACTGCGACGGTATAATTTATATCTGAGGAAACGAGTGTAGCGCGGCGAAATTCAAAGTCCCGCTACATCGTGTGTGTGTGTGTGTGTGTGTGTGTGTGTGTGTGTGTGTGTGTGTGTGTGTGTGTGTGTGTGTTCTTTTTAATTGCTCTCATCATGTCTTTAATTTACCTGACTTGCACCTGAGACACACCATTCTGCATTTTAAAGACTCACTTTCTGTGCCTCATTTTTGACCTGAGTTGTCACGGTTGCCACACCTGAGGGATTTGGAAGCCAGAGCCCAGAAGGCACCGAATATCGTAAAGTGCCTCTGCCACAGGTCTCGGGGGGACGGGCGGGTTGCGTCTGCTCCAGTTCTGTAGGACTTGTGCGTGTTCGCAGCTGGGCTATACGTGCACAGTGTACGGCTCGGCTGGGCCTTCTTACCTGAAGATTATCGGTGCCGACCACCGTCAGGCTGACCGCAGGTGCCCGCAGGTTCCACGAGCGCTGCGGCAGCCTGGTGCGCATCTCCTGCGGCGGTCGCAGCGCGGAGAGGAGGCGGCCGCTCGACGAGTTCAACAACGGCGTCGTCATGACGCACCGCCCCCTGCACGACGACGAGCTGTTCGAGGTAAGTCCGGCATTACACCGTCGTATTCCTCTGTCGAAGTTGGTACGTCAAATATTTGTGTCGAAGAAGTTTGACTGTGTAATAGGGGACTTTGTCAAGTCTTGCCCGTCCTCAGACGAATACGATCCGCCTCGAGCCTCGCCATAGATTCGGTCGTAAAAGCCGCTCGTCTTCTGTTCGCTGCAGTGTGAAATGTTGCCACTCGGATTGCTAGCATCGCAGCATCTTCCTGTCACCAGTTGTGTGTTTGTAAACGTGGCTGCGAATTATAATTCGTGTGCGCCGTCGACTACGAAATAAATCGAAATGTACGGAGCTGATGAGGCACTTAATGACATTAGATTAAGAAGACCAGAGAGCTACAAAGAAACTGCAGAGGTCACTAGCCGCGAGACGCGACCCAACTGCACGGCTGGTGACATAAAAAAGAAAATTAGTGGCCTCGACTCGAGCTACTCTCACGAGAAAGCAAAAGTACGCGTCAACATACTTATTTCATTTTTTTATACGTACGGGGTGTTTATAAATGAGTATCGGGGCTTTAACACTTCATAATATTTAATATATTAAACTTACATTTATAAATTATATGTCAAATGAAAGAGCAACTCGAACAGTTTTACCGAGAACCTTCTAAATGTTGAGTGTGAGCACCATTTGTCACACGACACACACAAAGTCTGTAGCTGAGTTCTTCCCAAACGTTCATAAGTGTGTCTTCAGTGATTCAGTTCGGTTTCTTAATTTGGGGAGGTCTGCTGGTAGTGGAGGTACGTACACACAATCCTCGGTGAAGCCCCAGAGGAAAAAATCGCACGGTGTCGTGTCGGGTGAACGTGGAGGCCGTGCAAAGCGAGCCCTGTCATTGGGGCCCTCGCGGCCTGTCCGGCGCTCGGCTATAGACTTGGTGTGTGCCGTGTCACAAATGGTGCTCACATTCGACATTTATAAGGTTCTTGGTTAAACTGTTTGAGTTGCTTTTTGATTTTCATATCATTTATAACTGTAAGTTTAATGTAATAAATATTATAAAGTGTTAAAACCCCGATATTCATTTATAAACCCCTTGTGTGTGTGTGTGTGTGTGTGTGTGTGTGTGTGTGTGTGTGTGTAAACAAACAAAGATGCTTTAACTTACCAAATGAGAAAGCGCTGGTATGTTGATAGACACAATAAAATAAAAAACTCATAAACACACACCCAAATATCAAGCTTTCACAACGCAACGGTTGCTTCATCAGGGAAGAGGGAAGGAGAGGGAAAGACGAAAGGATGTGGGTTTTAAGGGAGAGGGTAAGGGAGTAATTCCAACCCCGATAGCGGAAAGACTTACCTTAGGGGGAAAAAAGGACAGGTATACACACACACACACACACACACACACACACACATACAGACACAGGCAGACATATGTAAATGCAAAGAGGTTGGGGGCACACACACACACACACACACACACACACACACACACACACACACACACTGTGTGTCTGTGTCATCTATTTTCAACAAAGGCCTTGTTGATTGAAAACTTATATTGTGATAGTCTTTTTGTTGTGCCTGTCTGTGACTCTGCATCTCTGTCGCTTGGTGAGTAGCAATTTTCCTTTTCATAATATTGTTACATTCCACCCTGGATTATCTGTTGTTTGACATAGCTACATTTTGCGTACCTCACAGAAATGCTCAATATATGTAAAAACTGCATCTCATTTGACATTTTCCATAATTTATCTGAAATCAGCACTCAGAAATACACCAAAAAGCCTTTTAAATTAATCACAGTATTTTTACGGGCAGCTCAGGGTGTACAGCCAGATGTCTTGTAACAAAGAAAAATTGTAAAATCTCCCTTTGCAGACACACTGTATTGGTACTGCTAATGTCTCAGTAATTTGTGTGTCTTTCAGTTGTCATCTGACTGTGCTCTGAGAGGATGAAAACCAGTTAGAGATGTAATAAAAAATACTTGCAGAACATTGTGAAAATTGTTTCCTCGTTCATATTCTGTTTTTTCTCTGACCAGTTAGCAAAATTTGTGGAGTCGCGCCTCAGTGAAAGCGGTGCAGTCACACTGCAAGCTGGGAGAACGCGCAGTCTCCAGGCTAGTGCAGCCGCGGAGTCGGTGCCGAGCTGAGGGAGCACTTTCTGCCGCAGATCCGCATCGACCGGCTCGTGGACAAGTGGTCCGGCAGCATCGAGGTGGGCGTGACGACGCACGACCCGGCCGCCCTGGCGTTCCCCGCCACCATGACGAACCTGCGCACGGGCACCACCATGATGTCCGGCAGCGGGATCCTCACCAACGGGAAGGGCACGCGCCGCGAGTACGGCGAGTTCAACCTGGACGAGCTGTGGGTGAGTATGTCGAGGCTCGGCACTGCCGGAGCTGCCTTATTTTCACCATTCGAATCCTCGCTGGAGGCCCTTCTACGGTATGTTGCGGAATAACTACCTTTTCTCGGCCACCCCCATTTGATATTAAGGAAACGACCACAACAGCATTTTGCACATTTATTATGTCATGTGCGGTATCATTTAAAAGGTCGTCAGGTTAGCTGCAGTCAGAGAAGTGAGAATTAGGCTAAGAGCTATAGTAAGTTGCATGTGTAAGTGAATGCAAATCACGCTGAGCAAAGAAGAAAAGCTGAATGGTGGAAGGAGTGTATAGAGGGTCTATATAAGCGCGATGTACTTCAGGGCAGTATTATGGAGATCAAAAAGGATGAAGATGAAGATCAAATGGGAGATTTGATACTGCGTGAATAATTTGACATAGTGCTCAAAGACCTAAGTCGAAACAAGACCATGGGAGTAGACAACATTCCATTAGAACTACTGACAGCCTTGGGAGAGTCATCTGGTGTGAGCAAGATGTATGGGACAGGCAAAATTCCCTCAGACTTCAAGAAGAATGTAATAATACCAATCCCCAAGAAAGCAGGCGTTGACAGATGTGAAAATTACCGAACTATCAGTTCAATAAGTCACGGCTGCCAAATACTGTCGCGAATTCTTTACAGACGAATGGAAAAATTGATAGAAGCCGACCTCGGGGAAGATCAGTTTGGATTCCGTAGAAATATCGGAGCACGTGAGGCAATACTGACCTTACGACTTATCTTGGAAGAAAGATCAAGGAAAGGCAAACCTACGTTTCTATCATTTGTAGACTTAGAGAAAGCTTTTGACAATGTTGACTGGAATACTCTCTTTCAAATTCTAAAGGTGGCAGGGGTAAAATACAGGGAGCGAAAGGCTATTTACAATTTGTACAGAAACCAGATGGCAGTTATAAGAGTCAAGGGGCATGAAAGGGAAGCAGTGGTTGGGAAGGGAGTGAGACAGGGTTGTAGGCAATCCCCAATGGTATTTAATCTGTATATTGTGCAAGCAGTAAAGGAAACAAAAGAAAACTTTGGAGTTGGAATTAAAATCCATGGGGAAGAAATAAAAACTTTGAGGTTCGCCGATGATATTGTAATTCTGTCAGACACAGCAAAGAACCTGGAAGAGCAGCTGAACGGAATGGACAGTGTTTTGAAAGGAGGGTACAGGATGAACATCGACAAAAGCAAAACGAGGATAATGGAATGTAGTGAAATTAAGTCGGGGGATGCTGAGGGAATTAGATTAGGGAATGACACACTGAAAGTAGTAAAGGAGTTTTGCTATTTGGGGAGCAAAATAACTGATGATGGTCGAAGTAGAGAGGATATAAAATGTAGACTGGCAATGGCAAGGAAAGCGTAAGAATCGAAGCTTTCGAAATGTGGTGCTACAGAAGAATGCTGAAGATTAGATGGGTAGATCACGTAACTAATGAGGAGGCACTGAGTAGAATTATGGAGAAAAGAAATTCGTGGCACAACTGGATTCAAGGGAGGTGTCAGTTGGTAGGACTCGTTCTGAGGCATCAAGGGATCACCAATTTAGTAGTGGAGGGAATGGTGGAGGGTAAAAATCGTAGAGGGAGACCAAGAGATGAATACACCTAGCAGATTTAGGTGGATGTAGGTTGCAGCAGGTACTGGGAGATGAAGAGGCTTGGACAGGATTGAGTAGCAGGGAGAGCTGGGCCTTTGGCTCAGAAAACCCGTATGAATTATGTTTCATTGAATGATTCACACGCTCACACTTTTTGATGGCCCAGCATTGAAATCTGCCACAATTTGCAGAAGGCTTTGTGCTTCAATCACATTGAATGATTCTCTTCAGTCATTGCTGGTGCCGCTCCTGCAGGATTTTTTTCCAGCTGCAGCAATGTCGGAGATTTGATGCTTTACCAGATTCCTGATATTCACAGTACACTCGTGAAATGGTCGTACGGGAAAATCGCTACCTCGGAGATGCTGTGTCCCGTAGCTCGTGTGCCAAGTATAACATTACGTTGAAACTCACTGATATCTTGATACCTTGCCATTGTAGCAGCAGTAAGTGATCTAATAACTGCGCTAGACACTTAATGTCTTACACAGGCATTGCTGGCTGCAGCACCGTATTCTGCCTGTTTACATATCTCTGTATTTGGATATGTGTGCCTATACCAGTTTCTGTGGTGCTTCAGTGTAGTTTATTCTGTTAGAGGTTTATAAAACATTGGGTCCATATGGCCCCTGGGAGAAGGTGATAGCTGTCTGCAAGCAGCACGGTAAATGTGATTGTGTGCAAAAAATAACACACAAATTAATAACTTTGTTTACTGTGTAAATTATTGGAGATGGAGACCCTGGAGTAACTTCTGAATGGTGAGCTGTCTGATGAGGTATTTTTGAAATTTTCAGATGAGCAAATTGAAAACTTGGAATCGCAAGACATAATTAATAATGAGAGCTGTGCTGGGGTCGTGGAATATTGTCCAGTGGCAGCGGAATGATGCTAATGTTTCTAATGAGACAGCTGACTCGAATGATGTTCCGCAAGCTGAAAGGTCCGGAATAAAAAGACGACGATTACAGTAATATGGAAAAGTTGGGACTGTGATTTCTCTGACTTTGACACACAGTGCAATGCAAGTTTTTCAAAACCTTATGAAGAATTGATAGCCATATAGCACTTGCAAATTCTTTTTTCCTGATGACATGCTAGCACAGATTGCTCAAGAAACAAGTATGTATGTAAGCCCAAAAATACTAAACAGTAAAATTACCAATTTGTGAGAAACGGAGAAACTTTTTGGGATACTTCCTTCCTATAACTTCTACTGGACTGAACATAGAAATGTTGAAATAATTTCAGAGGCTATGTCTAAGTTTGACAACCTGCAAACTACATTAATTTTGTAAATAATGGTAATCTTCTGCAGAGAGATGAGCCAAGTCGCAGTAGGCTTTTCGGAGTTTGCCCGTTTATCACTGTCTTAGAACAAAATCTAAAAAAAGTAGGAATTGATGAACATCTGATTGTAGATGAAATAATTATTCCCTTCAAAGGACACTCTTCACTGAAGCATTTTGTGAAAAGTAAACCACGTAAGTGGGGAATAAAATTACTTGCAAAAAGCAGCGGCAGTGACATACTGCACAACTTTGAAATGTGAAGTATGTAGGAAAAGGCATTACTATTGATAGCAGCCTGGGAGTTAGTGGTGGTATTGTCACAAGTTGTATCTGACCATAAAAAACAGACTTCCTCGCATCAATTTTTAGTAGCTCTGAGGAAAAGGGGTACACAGACATGCTGCAAAGTTATGTCCAGTACAGTGGCGGGGCCTATCCCGAGCTCAGAGAAAAATCGTAAGAAAACAGGGCAAAATAGATGCAGAGAACAGTATAGCTTGTGTCAAGTGGTTTGACAATAGAAATGTGCACCTAATGTCGCTTTACACTAGGGTTCAGCCCTTGGATACTGTAAAAAGATGGTCAGTTAAAGAAAAAGCTTATATCAGTGTGAGCAAGCCGTTACTGTCAGAAAGTACAGTAAATCTGTGGAGGGTTTTAGTCTTCTGGATATGCTTGTTCAGTGTACAGAATAAATATTGGGGCAAGAAGATACTTTCTCAGAATCATCTTTTATCTTATGGACGTTTGTTGTCAATGCTAGACTACTTTAGAAACGACAGTGTCAATAGCTGAAGGAATAACTGATGCCTGTGCTCCCCTTTCAGCTGGAAATAGCCAGTGCATTACTTCAGAATGCAAAAGTTGTCGGAGAAAATGTGGTCGAATATCCACAGAAGCAGATGACATTGCACAGCCTCAAAAGAAAAGTGCTTATATCCTGCACCCATTAATGATGTGGGTTTTGATCAGGTTGGTCAGTGGGAGTTGGTCAGTAGCGACAAACAGAGGTGCGAGCTCTGTACGAAAGCTGAGTCCTGCACGGGGTGCTCGATGCGTGATGTGGCACTGTTCTTCGTGAGAAGGGAAATTTTTTCTCAGTGTACTGTAACAGTCGATTGCTTCCGTGCTTACTTTGTTCATTTGGTTGGTTTGCGCTATAATGCACTAGTGACGAATTTTCAATTTACCTAAGTGCGTTGTGTACCGTGCGACACAAAATTCGATTTACAAATAGTAAAGAAGACCGACCCAAATCGGCTACATTCTGCTGTTTCTAAACAGAAAGAATGCCTCGTGTGTACTGCCTCGATGTCGTTTCCCACATTTGTTAAGTGACTTTTGTGTTACATGCTACTTACAGTTTTTTCATCAGTTGGAAGAATTTGCCCATCTCATATTCCCACCGGGTCCGTACGACTCGCCGGAGAGGATCCTATCGCTGTACCAAAAATTCCACGAGCGTTATTTTTTTTATGTTTCTGGAAACATTTGAAACTGTAAAATAGTGTAAGTTATGATTTTTCTACATTCCGATTAAAATTTAATTCTGCTCCCTGAACTCCAATTCCTTATCCAAACTAGTTACTAGTGCCCCTTACTGCTTGCTCCGTGCACTGATTTAATGTCACAGAAGTTACTCTAGAACTCTGTCTCTTGTGTCTGTGCAGTTTCGGCTCACGGAATGCCGTAAATTTCCACAGGAGGGCGACCGCATCGGCATGGTGCGCAAGGCGAACGGCAACCTGCACTACTTCATCAACGGGCTGGACCAGGGCGTGGCCGCCAGCAAGGTGCCGTCCCGCGTCTGGGGCGTCGTCGACCTCTACGGGATGACTGTCAAGGTGCGGCTCGATCTCGCTCGTGCACCGTCTCGAGCCTCTGGCCGCAGGCGATTCGTAATTTCTGCCCCGTCTGCACGTCGGAAGTCGTGATTTTCGCTTCAAATACTATTTTGTTGCTCCGGAATGTTACAGGCTGCTATTTTCTTATCAGATCTCTTTCTGTCGTTCCGGAATATTGGCGGTTGCCAATGGATGGATGGATATGTGTGTGTGTGTGCGCGCGAGTGTATACCCGTCCTTTTTCCCCCCTAAGGTAAGTCTGTCCGCTCCCGGGATTGGAATGACTCCTTACCCTCTCCCTTAAAACCCACGTCCTTTCGTCTTTCCCTCTCCTTCCCTCTTTCCTGACGAGGCAACAGTTTGTTGCGAAAGCTAGAATTTTGTGTGTGTGTTTGTGTTTGTTTGTGTGTCTGTCGACCTGCCAGCACTTTCATTTGGTAAGTCACATCATCTTTGTTTTTATATATATATATATATATATATATATATATTTCCCTCATGGTTTGGAAGTGGGTTACGTGTATGTGCGGATGGATAAGTGTGTGTGTGTGTGTGTGTGTGTGTGCGTGCGCGAGTTTATACCTGTCCTTTTTTTCCCCTAAGGTAAGTCTTTCTGGTTCCGGGATTGGAATGACTCCTTACCCTCTCCCTTAAAACCCACATCCTTTCGCCTTTCCCTCTCCTTCCCTCCTTCCCTCTTTCCTGATGAAGCAACCGTTGGTTGCGAAAGCTTGAATTTTGTGTGTATGTTTGTGTTTGTTTGCGTATCAACCTGCCAGCACTTTCGTTTGGTAAGTCACATCATCTTTGTTTTTAGATATATTTTTCCCCACGTGGAATGTTTCCCTCTATTATATTTACATATTACTGAGTATATATAAGCAGGATAAAATTGTATGGAAGATTACGGTAAAAAGGAGAAGGTGAATACAAAGTGAAACTACTTGCAAAAACAGAAAGAGAAAGTAAGATGACAGAAAAGATTTCGAAATGCAACAGTGACAATAACAAACGTAATTGTTGGGTTCAAATTAATGATATGAATATAATAGAGGGAAACATTCCACGTCTGAGCTCTATTATATTCATATCATTAATTTGAACCCAACAATTATGTTTATTATTGTCACTGTTGCATTTCGAAATCTTTTCTGTCATCTTACTTTCTCTTTCCGTTTTTGCAAGTAGTTTCACTGTATTCACCTTCTCCTTTTTACCGTAGTCTTCCATTCCATTTTATCCTGTCCAATGTCAAAATACCCAGACTAGTGAACAGTGGTCAAACTGATAAGTTCCATGGATTGATGGTTCAAATCTCACTTTGACGATTTTTTGTAATGCCAATTCTTTTAAATGTAAAATTCATCAAATTGATGCTATTTAACACGCATCTGTTCATCATAATTTTGTGAAAAATATTATTGTTTCTAATTACAAATTGCATTCAAAATTCCAGTTCGGATCACAAATACAAATCCGTAGTTATCGATATTTGATAAAAGATTGTTAACGAAGGTTATTTAAATTAAAAAAACATAACAAATAAAAGTTTTAGGACGAAGATGGAAATATTTTTTTTTACTGTGTCGATTGTTTTATACCACAGATGTGGTCTCTAGCCAGAGTGATAGGCATTGTAGAAACAAGCAAAACGATAATTTCCACAGCATTGACCACACCATTTGAATGCTGCATTTTTACAGTTGCCGCCACCACTGCAATAGGAACATAAAAGGACTGGTCTGGAGCCAAGTTAACTGATTTTTCTTGAGAAAAAACAAGACACTGAAGGGGCCAGACGTAATGGAACCAATGCGCTAAACTTTGTCGGTGTCGAATGTTGGCAGGATACAGAACGGCACGTCATAAAAAAAGAGGAGAAAATACGGTGCCCGAGTGGCTTCTCGGATTCTGTTGTCGACTCGTTATCGACGTAGCAGATGACAGTTCCACTACTGAAATGTATTTCTCGGATTCGGATGAGGAAGGAGCTAAGAGTTTACCAGATGACTGACTGTAATTAATACCTCGTGTGGCTTCAGTATTCAGCAGTACGATGAAATCCCTGCTGTTTGCTTTTGCATCACACATAGCTTGCTCAGAAAAGTTACCTTGTATTTAAGTGAGTATTCTAATTACAAGCAAGAGTGACGAAAATGCCTACGTCAGACGACAGCGAGAGCATTTTATGCTTTCCGTCCGGTCACCTAAGAAACGTGCGGTAGTGCTGGAGTTTTGACAAATATTATTGCATTCCCTTTAAAAATTAAATGAGAGTCGAAGCTGTACGGTTTCTCTGCTCGTCTGTTTTTAAGTCTGAGCTGCAACTGCTCACATCACTGCAGGTTAGTTGGACCAGGTGCCTGCCCAGTGCCGTCCAAGATTAATGCGTCAGTAAAGCTGTTGACCCGCACTATCACTCAGTCTGTGTGCGTGTAACACAGTGTAAGACGTATCCATATTGTTGTACTCGGCTGTAATCGAGACAGCTCAGCTTCCAGTCAGAGTGAAAAAAAATCCAGTGAGATTCCAGCACACTGAGAAGGATACGTTAAGGTTTACTCGTACCATGAATACATTTCAGTATTCTGGTTGTGGATTCTGGCATTTATTTTACATGCACCCTCATTTTGAGCCACAAATTCCATTAGGGAGTATACATCAAGCAGACAATAGGGGCTAGTGCAGGGCAATGAAACAAGCAAATAATCCCAATAAACACTGCTCCAGAAACTGAGGTGACTGTGGTCGTGCCACAGTTAATGTCTGAGGCTACATTTAGTTTGAAACGACACGGTTCGTTCGATCACAATTCTGGACACAGGGTGGCCAAAACGAGCGTATCGGTCTTGGCTCGCTAATACCGTGGCCCTCCGGGTCGGTGTAACTGCATCTGATTCTTTTGTCTGGGGACGTTCGAAAGCTCCGGTACATTCGAGTCCTGTCGATAGTGTCGAAGCACTCTGGGGAAGCGTCGTGAACAGTTGTCAGTACATCGGGAGCACGCCCGGGGTTTCTGATGTTTACGGGCGTCCGTGAGAAGACGTGCCGATGCCCGCTTTCGCGGGAACGGTGGCCGCGTGGGATGCTCGCTACTGTGTGCTCGTCAACTGCATATCTGCAGTTTCTGAATGCACCGGCACTGCTTCGTCATCCTCGTATTTTAAGTCTCTACAATTTCTCCTCCACTTACAGTGCCTCTCGCGTTCTTTATCCTGTAGTTTCTTCTCTGTATCTGTCTAGCAGCTCAGGTTACAGTGAGTATCTTTGCCTTAGGCCCCTTTCAGTGCTCATCTCTTTTACCTCCTTATTCCTTACTCTGTTACTTATTGTTTTATGTGCATCTCCTCTATTAACCTTACCTGTTTCCAGTCTATACCAACATCTTTAAAAATGATCAGCAGTATACTCCAGTTGACTCCGTCAAATGCCTTCTCCCAGTTCATATAACTTGTTCGTGTCTGCCATTCTTCCTCTACTTGTCCTCAGACAACCCATAGCGTATCTCGGTCCTCTGACCCTTCCTGAACCCAAACTGGTGTTCCCAGTATACCGCTGCCAACTAGTGCTGCACAATCTGAGGATGCCCCAAAAGACTGAAACACGTCATTGACATTTAATAATTCCACAACTGAGAATGTTTTTGTTCTGAAACATAACAGCCCGTCAGGACCGAATGGGAAAATTCTTCGTATAAATCTTCGCACTCGTTTTAGTCGCCATCTGTACGTTGACGATCACTGTCGCTACGACCTCCTCGCGGGCACCGTTCCGGTTGTCCTGTTCTACATTCGGCTCTCTCTCCTCCGCAGGTTTCCATCGTGGACAGAGACGAGCGGGAGGAGCAGAACCTGATCACGCGAAGGAACACGACGCAGCGGTCGCAGGCCGCGCTGCACAGCCTCAACGGTGAGTGGCCGCCGGGAGACTGGCGACTCGCGACGCCCGGCATTGGCTCTGTCTGTGCGGTGGGCTGCCGCAGAGAGGTGCCGCCGTGAGGGACAGACACTTCTCGTCGTTTCTGTCGAAATACTGGACGATTCGGGAGAACAGATTTCAGTTGCTTATTGTGGACAAACTGTGTAAAAGATAGGAACGCATTGTGTGGGTCATCGGATAGAGGAAGGTTCAGAGTTGTGTCACAGCTTCTCTTCTTCTTCTTCTTCTTCTTCTTCTTCTTCTTCTTCTTCAGTAGTGCTACAGCCCTTGGTGAGCCTTGTCTTCTTCAACAATCTTCCTCCACACTTCTCGGTTATTTGCTGCTCTTTTCCACCCCCGGATTCTCATACTTCTGATATCCATTATTACCTCATCGATCCATCTTCTTCTAGGTCTCCCTTTTCGCCTAACTGAATGGATCGTACCGTTCATAATTTTCTATGGAATTCTATCCTCTGCCATTCTCTCCAAGTGTCGTAGCTGTCGTATTCGCTGTGATTTCACAAATTTCACTATGTCCCTGCCTCGTATTAACTTTTGTAATTCGGCATTGTAGCGTATTGTCCGGCCTTCTTCCTTCACTTATTGGCCCATAGATTTTGCGTAGCATTTTCCGCTCGATGCTTGTCAGTGCATTTTTATCGTGTTCTGTCAACGTCCGTACCTCTGAGCCGTATGTGATAACCGGGCAGACTAGGGAATTATATATTAGCAGTTTAGTTTTTCTTGTAACAATGCTATTTTTGAAAAGCTGGGTATTTGCAAAGTAAGCCCTGTATTCCTTCCCTTACAGCCTTTCCAATACTGTTACATTTGTTATTAGGGCTCCCAAGTAGTTAAGAGGACATTCCACTGAAGCATTTACCATTGATGTTTAGGTTTTTAGGGGTTCTTCTGGCCTCAGATTGTGACATTACCATATATTTTGTTCTGTTTTCATTTACTATGAGGCCAATTTTTAAGGCTTCCGTTTCCATTGCCCGGTATTTTTCTAGGAGTGTATTGGTATTTCTTCCTACTATAGCAGTGTCATCAGCGTATGCACATATCTGGCTAGTTTTCATGAATATGGTGCCCCTTTTGTTGGTTTTATTTACTACACTAGGCAGGGCTGTACTGAGTAGGACAGTGGAGAGACTATCTCCTTGTTTCACACCTTTATTAAAGTCAAAGCTTTCACTTGTTCTACTAAGGACCTTTACTTTTGCTCCTCTCTCTGTCATTGTCATTCTGATTAGTCACAGCTTAACTGTTGCTCGTTTTTGGCAACACGGTGACTACACCGCAAGAGGACTCAGTTTGTGTGTCGGAGTTTGTGCGAAGTCGATCTGTCGTTAAAGTGTGACGTCCGTTGCACTGTCAGTGCGGCGAGAAGCCACCTGTGCACGAGCAGATTTGACTGACGTACAGAGTTTTCAGAAGTCGGTTGCTTACACGGAGGGAAGAGCGTCGGTCGGTCACGCACGTCCGGCGAGTGTATCCGAGACGCTTTTACGCAGAGCCCTCGTAAGTTGACGAGACGGACGGGCCACGAACTTTGACTTCTCAAACGACAGTGTGGCACGCTCCGAAATGAAGCCTCCGTACGGAGCCTTACGAGCTGCAGTTACCGCAACAGTTGTCTGCTGGGTCACACGAGGTACGAACTTTGAGTTTCGGTTCTCTGGGACACGACAGTGCACACCTTTTCTGAACGACGTAGCTTTTCAGACAAATCGATATTTCCTCTATCGAGTAAACTAAACTGCCGTAATGTAAGAGTTTGTGGGTTACAAAATCCTGGCACTCGTGTGTTTTGCGCTCTCTCTCTGTTCGATAAATGAAGCACAGTCAATTTGTGTGTGGAAATACTACTGTTTTGATGTTCTCCAGAAATGCATGGTGCTCGTTCGAAGCTATAATATAGTGTCTGTGCGAAGAACTTCGTCTACCTGGTGATGTCCACAATGTGTTTCTATCTTTTATAGTTTGTCTGTGGTAAACAATCTGTTATTCCTTTTTGAATTGCCCTGTACTTTTTTGTATCAAGATATTTTTTGTAATACTGTATTTTGTATCTGGCCTAGATGTAGTTCTCATTCTTTTCAGCATACACTGCCTGAAAAATAAAATTAACACTGAAAGTTGAAGAGGAAACGAGATGAAACTTCACAGGTTGTAAGTGTATCTGATGTTATTTCAGCAGATAAAAAATTGAGTCCAATTGACAAACAACTCGGCAGTACAAGCCCACTTATCAGTCGGTGACAAAAACTGCCTCCCGCTTGGACACGTGCACCGTTTTAACTGGAAAGGCCATCGCAGAGCTATCGTATCCTCCCCTGACGCGAGTTGCCCCAACTGCCGTAACCGGCCCTCGACGTAACGGATACTGCTACTGTGATGGAGTCTGTGTCTGATACGGTCTCACACGTTTTCCGTCGGGACAGATTTGGCAATATTTCCAGCCCCGGGAGTACACCGTTATCGAGAGGGCGGCCCGTAGAGACGTCTACCGCGTTCGTACGAGTGCCGTGCCGACACGAAACGGCACTGCGATACTGTCACGGCTGACGCGACACGTGAGGATGTAGGACGTACCGCTGTTTCACCGAGAGTTCTCTCGGTCGCTGCCGTACGCGGTTAGAAGTCGTATCCGACTGCTGCAAACACTGTGATGCTAGGAGTAACTCTGACGTGCCTCTCCAAAGTAATGGAAGAACGTGACCTCTCCCGGGTCGTTGCCGTGCTCACCGAATGGGATCGTTCGGGGCGGCGCAGAGTGCAGTGCCGCGCCATTCGCGAGCAGTCCGCACTTCCCGCTCACGGCACCACTCCGAACGTATCCGTCCGTTCCACCGTGTAGACGTGCGGTACGGTAATTCCGTCGGTCGGCTGCTGCCAGTCTGCGACCGACAGTGCGGGACGATGGGGAATGCCGCAGGGAGTCCACTCTCATTCTCGGATGTCGGGAGGAAACGCGACGGGCTTACGGCGCACTCTACGCGTTGTACGTCGGTCCTCTCTTGTGACGTTCGGACACGGTCGACTGGAATCTCTTCGACGATTTTACCGAGCCTGCAGTCTGACGTCGGACCACTGTCACGTCCGAATGCCTCACGAATCTAGGTATTGCACGTTTCGACCGGCTGGCAAAATGGAGTCTGACAGCGAGGCCTCTTTAATCTCCGCCAGGAGCCGATAACGCCGACTCACACAAGTACGCAGCACCTCCGTGTCCTTCACGGCGATCACTCGATGCCCGATGCCG
This sequence comes from Schistocerca americana, assembly GCF_021461395.2. Classification (NCBI taxonomy): domain Eukaryota; kingdom Metazoa; phylum Arthropoda; class Insecta; order Orthoptera; family Acrididae; genus Schistocerca; species Schistocerca americana. Next base: position 204,659,762 of record NC_060129.1, on the reverse strand, counting down.
TCTGTGCCACTCGTCTGCTTTGCCGGACCCGACAGCGCCACTACACGAGGACGACACTAGTGGAGTGCGTCGGCTGTTCTACCGATCACAGAGAACTGCTACTCTGTAATCGTTTCTGTAACTGCAGATGGTGCGTTTCTGTACACAGTTAAACTGACGTCTGACAGTGTCCTGTGGGTGCCGGACTTCTTCGTCAGCTAGCGTAAACAAAACTGAAAGGTTATTTACAGTGAGCTCTTATGTAAGTTCAGACACCCTGCTACATCCTTTTTAGTATTGACATATGGTTATTTACAGTTTTTTAAATTTTCAGTTGACATTCACTTATATGCAGAAACTTTGTTACACAAACTGATAGTTCTGTTGGCTAGATGCATTATTTCTAAAGAAGTATCCACACCTATCTTCCAGTGTGTATGTCAAAAGTCCGGGAACACTTTTAAAACTTTATTGTAGCCGAATGAGGAACATTAAAAAGGAACAGTATACATAATTTGAAGGACCGAACTTGAAAGTTTTTTCAACAGCGTTCGTTTTACGTACGCTCCACACGGGAAGCACGTGCCGTCCTACAGACGTCGACAGGACAGTCGAACTCTCACCGTCCCTGGGCCGAAACGTCTTCGGTGACCGTCGCTGTCGCTTGTGAATTTTCATCCTTTTCAGTTTCACAGCGTCGCCTGGAAGAGGAGGTACACAAACGAGATCCTTTACACTGCCCCGTAAAAAGAAATCACGAGTTGTGATATCTGTGGACCTAGGAGGCCACTTTAGCGCACACTGATTTGTTGCACCACCTGCAATTGGGTAGGACTGTTTTGATATGCCCTTACAGGTCTAACTGGAGGACAAAGTTCTTTGATTTTAACAGTGCCATTAACCGTACGAGGGAAAGACTCTTCAGTACCACTTCATTCTTTAAAGAAGGAAGCCCCATAAAGTTTCTTAAGAGACATGGCACAAAGAACATGGACTTTCACAAAGTCTCTGTCACGTTCGACAGTGTTGTGCAGGCTTTCTGTTCCCCAAATGCTGCAATTGTGTCTGTTTACTTTCGCATTTGTATAAAATGCTGCCATATTTTTTCATGTACAGTGCACGGCAAAACTTGAATCACTGGTCTTTGTCCTTAAGAAATACCTTTTGCGTAAACTGTAGCCTGTACAGTTCCATGTTTAACTTTTTTCACTAAACGGCCATCGTCGACATACCGAACTCGTGTGGAGCTCTGCGTGGCAAAAGCGTCCCTCGCTCATTTAATTTCGTCTGCATTCACACGTAGCTGACCACTCCTCTTCTTGTCACACGAGCACCCGATTCAAAAATCTTTGATGCCATTTTCCATTTGATCCATTTTCCAGTCAGTGCCGCTTTCCCATCCTCCACCCGACCGCATCACATTTCACCACTGTTCCAGAGTCGATCCCTGGCGATTTGCGACAAATGCGAGCTGCCGTTTCCGACGACTTCGAGTTAACGTTGGCACCCACGTGTGGTGCCAGTTCCTGTGCCTTGCAGAATCTGTGTTCCTACGGATTGTCTACTGTATCACAATACGGATGGAACGGTGTCCCGGCATCAAATGTTGCCGTCAGTGCCAAATGTAGACGTCTGCGTGCGGTGGTGGAATGTCGGACGCGGACGGAAACTGTCGCGATCCGCCGTACTAAAACTCGGCCGTGAGCTTCAAATGTTTTATTATTCCCAGTTACAGTGCTGCGTTCCTCTCCATCTGCGTCACACGGTCCCACGTAGCCGAGTACGCCACTTCGCTTTCCACAGAACGGCTCGGCGCCGAACGGCTACCCGAGCGACCCGTGAAACGTACTACGGCGTGCCGGCCTCGTCAGGCTGTGGCGTTACGACGACATCGGGGCCACACCGGCAGCCGACTCGGCAGTATTCGTCCCCGTCGCCTCGGCACACCGTGCCAGGAGCGCAGGGCGGCCCTCTGCGCACTTCTTCGCCATCGCGGTTGAGATCGCGGCGACGGTGAGTGCCCGTGGTACGACAGCCTCGGGATGCCTCGGGCGTGTGTCGGGAGCCGACGGGACTGCCCGCAGTAGCGAGCTGTGGAGTGGCCCGCCTCTATCTGGCTACGGACCGCACGTCGGCCTCAGAGAGTCGAACCGGTGACCCGCTGTGAACGCTGGCGCCCCATCTGCTGCTGCGTGTAGCCGGTGGTGTAACACGCCCCACTGTCCGGGAGAGCTGCCACACTCGAATGAATCTCGTTAGAAAATTGGCGCCTATTTATACGCGGCCGTGCGCCTCCGTTTCGCTAACGCGCCGCTTCGAGTCGCGTACTCGTAACACCTGGTTTGCGTCGGCGGTCCCCCTTCTGCGTGTAACTTGCGCCACGCGAACCGCTGCCTTTACTCTTTTCGGCGGATCAATGTCCCTGTGGCCTCCTTTCTAGTTCGCAACTGCCGGTAAGCGCAACTTACTGTCGACAGGCCCACGACTGGCTGTTACTTGTGCACTCAGAAATATTGCACCGAATCAAAATTTTCCTTACCTTAAACTGTGGTGCCGTTACAACTGGTAGATGTGTCTATCAGATCCCGTGTCGAATAGATCCGTGATTTGTTGCACTGTCAGTCTGGCATTAGATTTCTCCAGTCGCAGTCGTCGAGGGTGGCCGGACGGTCCTCAGTTTGTCTGTAGTGGACTGTGACACCGTCATTTGACCGCTCGCGTGAACCTCGGACACGGTCAGACGTGCGAGGCCGAATTCCTGCACCACTGCCGAAATCAGAATTGTCACCTGTCTGGCGCCGACCGCCGTACCCCGTCCGAACGGTGTCGGCTCTCGTCGGTGTCGCACCTCACACAAATCACTTGTCGACCGCGTCTCACAGTCTCCCGTTCGACCGCAGTTAGCCGGAGCGGGAGGCGTGTCGTGTGCTCACCGTACGTCTGCACCGTCGGCACTCCACTGTCCTGTGACGAGTCGGTGTGTGGACCGGTCGGTGAATCCCCAAATGCGTGCTAACTTCGACCACCTACTTTTTTTCACATTACTTCTTCTGCATTTTATAAATTGTAGTGTACTAATTAGTTTGTTAGCCTCTCATAGAAGCCACAATGTTCACTAACACAAATACCACTAAAATTGAAGAATGCTCACGGTCATCACATTTTAATCTGAAAATCGGTCAAAGTATACCCAGTTTACAGTGCAACCAAAAGTGCCACAAGAATTGCATTTCACCTATTTGTGCCTCGTCGAGGAAAGAGAGCTATATCCCGGCAGCTGTCGGAGCAGTAGTGGCTGTACGGTGTCGTAAGAGGGATCTCCGGGACGCTAGTGCCGCACTTGAGACGGTGCCTTTTGTCGTTGCAGATCTGCCCGAGGAGGACAACGTGGACCGGCTCATGTTCCACCCGAACTGCGGCACGCACGCCGCCGTCATCAACAACCACAGGACGGCGCATAGGCCGCAGTGAGTGACCCTCAAACTTCCACGTTAGTGAGCTCTTCTGCTGTACGCTCGTCGCCCAATTTATACATTTTCGTAAAGTATCTGACGACGTACCGAATTAACACTGTAGTTAACAAATAGCTTGTGACTTGGCAGAACGTGTGCGAGAAATTGTGGTCTGTGCTACAAAATGAGTAAATCGCGGAGCTTCCCCCAGATCAGCAGAAATCGTTATTGGAGTTCCTTAAGCCTCAGTCCTAGATCCACTCTGTCGTTTCTTGTTGTGTGTGAAAATGACCTTCCCAGAGGGAGCGCTCTCTCTCTCTCTCTCTCTCTCTCTCTCTCTCTCTCTCTCTCTCTCTCTCTCTCTCTCTGTGTGTGTGTGTGTGTGTGTGTGTGTGTGTGTGTGTGTGTGTCCACTGAACGCGCGCACATGGGGAGGGGGGGGGGGGGGGGCAGCTCACCAGTGTTCCATACGTGTGTCCTGAAATGAATTGTAGTCTGTCAGCCCACTACTGCACCACATCCAGAGCTTATTTCTTGTCCAGCCACAAATCGTCAGCACGGCATCTTTAGAGACAGTTTGGGCGGGCCGGATAGCGTTCCACGTCTCGCACCACGTGTTTGCACTTGTCGTCGTCCACGTTCCCGTGACCCCACCCGATCGTGTTTGTTTTCACCGGGGCCACCCCAGTTCTCAAGTGGTTCGGGGCCATCCGTGTTTTCCAGTTTGTTGCGGTACCATCAGACACTATCTGTGCCGGTGGACGACCAGGTTTGCAGTTCTTCGGTGGCTCACCGGGGAACCTTTTACGAGATAGTAGTCATCCGGGCTCACTTTCGGTGCCAGAGAGAGGATTCGATCTTCGACGGTCCTTCTGAGCCTGTCCGTGAATTTGTAAGCCGTTCTTCATAAATTTGGACTCTGAAGGCCCACAGCTGTGTTGAACTTGTGTACGGTTGCAGCTGTAGATAAGCACAGTACTTGTGCCACAGTTCTCGGGATAGTAGGTTTTCCTCGGTGTTTGCTGTCTGTGTGTTTCCACAAAATTTATTTCTGGAGGCCGCCTTCAGACAGTGTCTATATGTAAGAGATCTGTCCAGTTTCACACTGGACAGGTTTGTTTATCTGTGTGCTCCAGTGTTGTATTACTGCGGGAAACATCGAGTTTTCGCTTCGAGATCGAAGGTGGAAGACGTGTACTCGACTCTTCGAAAGATTTGACTTAGAGGAGTTAGTTTGATAGTAGACTGACAAGTTTCTCAGTGCTTTCTGCATTGTCAGCTCTATAATCTCGAAAGTCCTCCCTGAGCTATGACTGCTGGGTCATCTGCAGTTAGGGAATTCTCAGTACGATTAGGTGTCGACTGGTCATTAGTCTACAGATTAAAAAGTGAGGGGGCCGGGACACTTCCCTGAGCTGATCTGTTTCTTTGCTTTCTCTGTGGGCTCTCCTTTCCATTGAGAATGACATGAAGTGGTCTATTTTGTGAGAGTGACTGTGATATTGACAAAATACTGATCTCTGAAATTGTTAGCGTATGCGCAACTTAGGCCAATCGATGCTAGCTCTGCAATTTTTTTATTTTTGTACCCTTCTTCAGTGCGTTCTGTCGGGTATAGAATTTGACCTACCTTCGAGCAAATCAGTTACTGACCAGGTAAATTTGTGTCTCCTCATTAATTGTTTGTCAAGCAGAATTAGTGCTTTTTGAGGGTGGTGGAACATTATTATTATTATTATTATTATTATTATTATTATTCACGTATGGGCCCAGTAGGACCACACGAGGTACAATCTGTCAATGTCACGTTTGACGGTTGGCCTTTCTTTGTGCCCAAATTTGTTTCATCCTTTCAGAATGAAGTTTCTTTCTTTCGTCAGACCACATTGTTCCAGTCCTTTTTCTGATTTCCCTCTGACCGACTTTCCAGTCAAATATCTTTTGTCTTAATGTTTTCCTATCTGCAAGGTCTGCCTGAGTTTTACCAGCTGCTTTAAGATCCTCCTTAATCGCAGCAATCTATTTCATTGGCTCAGTTTTAGCCTTACTTCTGTTTTCGTAGAATTCTACTATCTGCTTTGTCAACCCAGTGGGTGCCATTCTTTTAGTGTGCCCAAAAAATTTAAGTCTTTTCTTCAAATAAAAGTTTCTGATCCATAAAGACACTCAGGTTTGATTACAGTGCTGTATTGCGTAAGTTTACTGAATTTAGAAAGTGATTTTTTATTATAAATATTTTGTGTTAATCTGAATGCAGTTGCCATCATTTGACAGTGAACTTCTTTTGCAGCTTCTTCCAGACCGTTTTCTTATATGATTTCCCCAACTATTTAAACTGAGATACCCTTTTCATTTTTCCATATTTCGTGTTCAAAAACTTTGGTGCTTGTTTATGGCATGTCATGTATTCCATTTTTTCGAATGATATTTGTAGTTCTACATTTCCCGAGACTTCTTTAATAATTTCAGTTTGTTTTTGAGCTGTAGTAACATCCCTAGTTAAAATTGCCAGATCATCTGCAAAGGCGAGTCAATCTACTCTAATATCACTTCTACCTAACTTGATTGATTGGTCTATAATTTGAATCAACTTTTGCCCTCGCCATTCTGTAATTACCGTTTCCAAAACACAGTTAAATGGTAATGGAGAGAGTCCATTCTCTAACACCAGTCTTCATTTCAAATGGTTCAGAAATCTCTCCCAAGAGTTTAACTTTATATCTAGTATCAGTTAACATTTCCTTAATCAGTGTTAGAGTTTTATTATCTATCCCTTGTTCCTTTAAAATTTGGAAAAGAGATTCACGATCAACTGGGTCGTAAGCCTTTTCAAAATTCACAAATGTACAGACAATATTGTAACTAGAAATCCTTTGGTGTCCGAGCGTTAGTTTTAAACCAAGAATTTGTTCCGGACAGGTTCTGTTTCATCTAAAGCCTGCTTGATATTCACCAATTTTATGTTCTAGCTGTTCTTGGGCTCGATCAAGTAAACACTGCGAGTGAATTTTGTACATGACTGGGAGAAGAGAGATTCCTCGGTAATTATTAATATCAGTTCTATCCCCCTCTTTTTGCAATGGATGAACTAGGGCAGTTTTCCAGTCCTCAGATATTTCTCAGTTTTCCAGATATGTCCTACTAGTTGAGTGATCTCTTTTTATAGTCTTCGGGCCAGTTGATTTTAGTAATTCTGCGATTATACTGTCTACTCCAGATGCTTTATTGTTTTTAAGTCTCTTAATTTGTTTAGTTATTTCGATTTCATCAGGTGCTGTAGAGTTAGGGTTGGTGTTATTGGTTTGCTGTGGCTGGAGTTTATTCACTGGTTCTGGACAGTTCAATAGTTTTTCAAAATGTATTCATAAATTTCAACAAACAGAGAGCAACATAGAAAATTGTAAATAAAATTATTGTTGACGAGTGTTCTAGAAGTACACCCCCGCCCCTTACGGTCTCTCTCTCTCTCTCTCTCTCTCTCTCTCTCTCTCTCTCTCTCTCTCTCTCTCTCTCATCTTGTGTGTGTATGGGTGAGAAAGATCTACAACGTATGCAGTTCTGTTGTGTAAGATTTGTGGAATGAGCATGGAGTACTGTGCACATCGCCCTATCCTCCAATCAAGATGCCCCTCGACTGTAGTATGACACGGTTTGTTTTTCATTTCAGATTAAGAGCGAAACTAACGTAATGTGTGTGTGTGTGTGTGTGTGTGTGTGTGTGTGTGTGTGTGTGTGTGTGTGTGTCTGTCCCATTTGTTCACATTTGTTTATCGGTAACAGCAGTGGTAAATAATTGTTTCTGCTATGGCCCCAGATAGAAATGTGTGAAAAGAGGAACCCTTATTTTCCACAGGTAAGCCCCACGAAGCCATGTGAAACGGCCTAGGGGACGGAGGGGAAAGGGCAAAACTGTGAAGATCTTTTTGTTAATATAGTGTATATTAATTAGTATTTTAGTTGTAAATTTTCAAAATGATGTTGATTGTTATAGATGATTTTTTTTCCTTATATTTTGAATTACAGAGGTACATAACCAGTAGATCTTAAATTGACACTGAATCAAACTGAAGACTTTTGTAGCAACCTTTTATATACTCCTTCTTGTATCTCTTCTCCACCAGTGAGTCTTGTCGTAATCTATTCTGAGTCCCATTTAGGTAGTCCAGATCCCACACCCAAATGACAGGACACTCCACATGTATCATAAACGTTTTTCTGGTGTGAAAGTTTTTGAGGTTAATATCGTATTTCTATGGAAGACAGAATTTTCTTGGAAAATTCTGTTTCTTAATCTTCATTTGATTCTTCCATCTGTACTGACCCGAGCTTCCTAATAATTGAGGTTTAATGTAATTGGATAGATAAAAAACATGTACTCACCAAGTGGTGGCAGAACACACACACACACACACACACACACACACACACACACACACACACACACACAGAGAGAGAGAGAGAGAGAGAGAGAGAGAGAGAGAGAGAGAGAGAGAGAGAGAGAGAACTTTTGTAGTTCGTGGCTCCTCCTCCTGGCAGAGGGGGTGAAGGAAAAGGACTGGAGAGGTATATGGAAAGGGGTACAGAGTACGGAGGAAAAGTCACCTTACGGGTGACTTACTACCCAGCTCAGGGAAACTTACCGGATGGGACAACGTGGACAGACTGATTGTCAGTCTTCCACTCTCGTCCTGTCTGGTAAGTTCCCCTGACCTGAAGGTTCTGGTTGACTTTTCTGAAGTCTACCCATTTTCCTAAAACTCAGCAGTCCTTTTCCTTCACCCTTCTCCACTTCCATCAACTCTTCTGCCGGAAAGAGGAACCGCTGGCAGGTGCGTGCACTCATGTGCGTTCTCCTACTGTTGTGCGACAAGTAGATCTTTTTTTTTATCTATCCAATTACATTAATTGTCAAGAAATTATTATTTTCATAGTTATAACATTTGAATGTGTGTGAAGTGGTTGCAGTACAGGGTGTATACGTCCCGAGACAACTGGGAAATCGTGTAAATTATATGGTGAATATTAAAATTGAATGACATAATGCTTAAACAACAAATTAGCTATTTTGTTTACCTATTGTATGTGAACTGCAAATAAAAAAAGGGGATCAGAAGAAAGAATTGGACAAAGTGCAAGTACGACTCGCGTTCTGAGACTTGCGTACAGACTTAATTTTATATATGGTGATAGCTTTGGACAATGTTGACTGGAATAATCGCTTTCATATTCTGAAGGTGGCAGCGGTAAAATACAGGGAGCGAAAGACTATTTACAATTTGTACAGAAACCAGATAGCAGTTATAAGAGTCGAGGGACACGAAAGAGAAGCAGTGGTCGGAAAGGGAGAGACAGGGTTGTAGCCTCTCCCCGATGTTATTCAATCCGTATATTGAGCAAGAAGTAAAGGAAACAAAAGAAAAGTTCGGAGTAGGAATTAAAATCCGTGGAGAAGAAATAAAAACTTTGAGGTTCGCCGATGACATTGTAATTCTGTCAGAGGCAGCAAAGGACTTGGGAGAGCAGTGAACGGAATGGACAGTGTCTTGAAAGGAGGATATAAGATGAACATCAAGAAAGACAAAACAAGGATATTGGAACGTAGTCGAATTAAATTGGGTGATGCTGCGGGAATTAGATTAGGAAATGAGACACTTAAAGTAGTAAAGGAGTTTTGCTATTTGGGGAGCAAAATAACTGATGATGGTCGAAGTAAAATGTAGACTGGCTATGGCAAGGGAAGCGTTTCTGAAGAAGAGAAATTTGTTAATATCGAGTATAGATTTAAGTGTGAGGAAGTCTTTTCTGAAAGTTTTTGTTTGGAGTGTAGCCATGTATGGAAGTGAAACATGGACGATAAATAGTTTAGACAAGAGGATTAGAAGCTTTCAAAATCTGGTGCTACAGAAGAATGCTGAAGATTAGATGGGTAGATCAGATAACTAATGAGGAGGTACTGAACAGAATTGGAGAGAAGAGAAATTTGTGGCACAACTTGACGAGACGAAGGGATCGGTTGGTAGGACATGTTTTGAGGCATCAAGGGATCACCAATTGATTATTGGAGGGCAGCGTGGAGGATAAAAATCGTAGAGGGAGACCAAGAGATGAATACACTGAGCAGATTCAGAAGGATGTAGGTTGCAGTAGGTACTGGGAGATGAAGAAGCTTGCACAGGATAGAGTAGCATGGAGAGCTGCATCAAACCAGTCTCAGGACTGAAGACCACAACAACATGGTGATACTGGTGGCTGTGGCTGTGGCTGTGGCTGTGGTTGTGATTTGATGTGGCTCAGTGGCCACTGTATTGACTTCTTGTTTCTAACCTACACCAGTTATACAGCCTGGGTGCGGGGTCTACACTTCGACGTGGAATCCGAATGTTGTCACTGCTGGCATTCACGACGCCGCATGCTTTCACCCGTCCTCTCTATTTGAGATGGTGGGTATAGGCTTGCGGCATCGTGAATGCCGGCAGTGACAACGCTACGGGAGGGGAGTGAATGCAGGGTGACTCATACGGGCACACTGGGTTCCACAGTGATCGTGCGAACACAGAGCGTGGGCTCGCCTCGGCCTGCGCCTGGAAATGAGTAAACGGCGCTACGTCACTCACAGATACTGCCCGTTTCTAATTTGTCTGTTTCCACCGACGGTAAGAAATAATGCAAATAACAATTGGGCACATCTTTATCCCCCACTGACAAGGAATAATATAAAGGCCAATAAAGTATGCCTACCACCCGTCCTCCTACCTCGAGTACCCTAACAAATTAGATAAACAGTTTCCTCTGCTACTGTGTAAGATCTACAGTCTCTCTCATTCACCAGGCAGCTCAGCACAAAACCCTGAAGAAGGCCACTCATGACAGTGGCCGAAACATCGGACAGTTTTATATGCCGATACTGTGGTTGACAGGCCGGAAGAATTTTATCGAGAGTGACGGTGGCCACGGAAGTTTACACTGATGTGTAAGTAGATAGTTCTTCTGTAGGTCTCGACAAGTGAGTTTGGAATTATCAAAATATGTGGCGTATATGACCGCATCTCTCGATTGCATCGGCTCAGAAGCTTAAATTAGTTACACTATCGAGGGACTGTAGACTTCGTTACCAGATGTATTTTATTTCGACTAGATACCTCTTTCTCTTCCCGTTCCTGAGAAAAAGGGGTCTTATCGGACGGGCAGACAGCCGGACCGACCGAACGCCGCTTAAAAATAGTAGTATTGTAATTAGGAGTCGTATAAGGACGAGTTTGATAATCCCACATTTTTCTGTTAGAATATCAAATTCTTTGTTCTTTCCCGAATCCAAACTGCCCCCCCCCCCCCCCTCCCCCCTCTTGTGTTTTCCTCAGATTCTGTACCTTATCAGTCGAAACGGAACTGTTGTGGGATCACTTTGTTGTCTCTCTGTCACTGTTAACATCTACTTCTCTCAGAAACTGGTAGCTATCTCAAATTGAAATTTTAAGGATTACAATCCCTTGGCGGTGTAAAAAATTTGACCTTCTGAGGCAGCACGATGAAAAGACACAGTCATTTGTCACACGTTTCAGTAGTTGTAAACACGCTCATCTGAACTGGTAGGACCCGAACCGTGAAATTTGTGAGAAGCGAGGTTGTACAGCGTCACTGAGGGGGAAAAACGAAAGAATTGTGAATTTGTAATTATATCACATCAAAAAATAAAGTTTTTGTGAAAGAAAATGCAAAATTACAGAGAACTTTAATTCGAAACGTGCAATTAAAAAACTTTCTTCGAAGTGTCAGATTCCCAGAACCGTTATCCTGCCAGTATCAGTATCGATAACGAACAAAAATTGTTGAGATTCTCATTTCCAGGTGTAGTGGTTAATAAAAAAGAAAAGAAAAGGTTGAAAATGTGGGAAGAAATGGTGAATAAAAAAGGGTTTTAAAATCGTTAATAACCTTGGAAAAGGGAAAGAATGAAATGCAAATCAGACTATTTATTACAGAAAAGCTATCGAACTTCGTGATTCGGAAAAAATATTGTTGGGGTGGTCCCTGTGGCGTTTCTGAGCAAAAGTCAAACAAATTTCCACTACAAAAATTATTTGAAAGAGGACAGAGAATAACGAAATGTGGTTAAGAGGGGGAAATGGCGTAGATAAGAGTTCATTCTTTACCATGTTAACACGTCTTCTCTCGTGCGATGTCCAGGTCTTGTTCTCCAAAAATCTCCTGCTTCATTTCTGCGTGAAAAGTCGTAGCTGCTCCGAAATTTTGGTTGCTGCTTCCATCCTCCAAATTTCATACAAACTTCCACAATACGTCTCCACATCAATAAGTTATTTCGTCTTCATCCGACCACAACTAACTAATAACTATGTTAAGCTTCCACTCTCAAGAGACAAGAGCAGGTAGAAAAGAAAGAGAGTTACAATTTTAGTACCTTCATTTTCTTATATATTTTCTCTGCCGTCGAGCGCTCATGCAGCTGCAACGGTATAATTTATATCTGAGGGAACGAGTGTAGCGCGGCGAAATTCAAAGTCCCGCTACACAGGGATAGATGAGATGTCTATGTACACAATTAACATTATAAGACAGTATGTAACGCTCAGAATGGGAGTCCTACTTGCACTCGGCCAATTTTTATTTCGGGTCTTCCTTACTACAGGCGTGTATGTGACCTTCGGAATGTGGCTTACGAAACTTCTTAGCACAAAAAAATTAAATTTTCACAAATGTAACATTGTCAGGTCGAGACTTAATTTCCGTCTACTGTTTCACAAGTTGTGAAGACACTGTGCGTTAAACGGTAAGTCGCAGCTGCTCTCTCTCTCTCTCCCTCCTCTTTTTTTTTTTTTTTTTTTTTTTTACGACTCTGCGTCTTTCCGCCCAGTGCAATGGACGACTTCAACAATGGCGTAGTGCTGACGAACCGGCCGCTGCGGCCGGGCGAGCTGTTCGAGGTGCGGCTTGACAAGATGGTGACCAAGTGGGCCGGCTCCATCGAGATCGGCGTAACGATGCACAGCCCCGCGGAGCTGGAGTTCCCCTCCACGATGACCAACGTGAGGTAGGTGGGCGGCTGGTGCGCGGCTGCTGCCAGCTCCTGTGTCTGCTGCTTCCTTCCTGTCTGCTCCGTGACAGTGAGAAAGCAACGACTGCACCTTCTCTCTTCACTGTTTCACTCAAATGCTTAAAAAGTAATGGACAATTTCACGCTGACTATTATTCTGATACAGTTGGCTAGAATACATCTAAACCTACACTGTGTGATCAAAAGTATCCGGACACCCCCGAAAAATATGCATTATTCATATTAGGTGCACTGTCCTGCCACGTGCTGCCAGGTACTCCATATCGGCGACCTCAGTAGTCATTAGACATCGTGAGAGAGCAGAACGGGGCGCTCCGCGGTACTTGTGGACTTCGAACGTGGTCAGGTGATTGGGTGTCACTCGTGTCATATGTCTCTACGCGAGATTTCCACACTCCTAAACATCCCTAAGTCCACTGTTTCCAATGTGACAGTGAAGTGGAAACGTGAAGGGACATGTACAGCACAAAAGTGTACAGGCCCGACCTCGTCTGTTGACTGACAGAGACCGCCGATAGTTGAAGAGGGTCGTAATGTGTAATAGGCAGACATCTACCCGGACCGTCACACAGGAATTCCAAACTGCATCAGGATCCACTGCAAGTACTATGACAGTCAGGCGGGAGGTGAGAAAACTTGGATTTCACGGTCGAGCGGCTGCCCATAAGCCACACATCACGGCAGTAAATGCCAAACGACGCCTCGCTCTGTATAAGGAGCATGAACATTGGACGATTGAACAGTGGAAAAACGTTGTGTGGAGTGACGAATCACGGTACACAATGTGGCGATCCGATGGCAGGGTGTGGGTATGGTGAATGCCTGATGAACGTCGTCTGCCAGCATGTGTGGTGCCAACTGTAAAACTCGGAGGTGTTTGTATGGTCATGTTTTTCATGGAGAGGACTTGCATCCCTTGTTGTTCTGCATGGCACTATCACAGCACAGGCCAACTCTGGAGTCTTAAGCACCTTCTTGCTTCCCACTGTTGAAGAGCAGTTTGTGGATGGTGATTGCATCTTTCAACACGATCGAACACCTGTTCTTAATGCACGGCCTGTGGTGGAGTGGTTACACGACAATAACATCCCTGTAATGAACTGACCTGCACAGAGTACTGACCTGAATCCTACGGAACACCTTTGGAAAGTTTTGGAATGCAGACTTCGTGCCAGGCCTCACCGACCGACATCGATACCTCTCCACAGTGCAGCAATGCGTGAAGAATGGGCTGCCATTCCCCAAGAAACCTCCCAGCACCTGATTGAACGTATGCCTCCGACAGTTGAAGCTGTCATCAAGGCTAAGGGTGGGCCAACACCATATTGAATTCCAACATTACCGATGGAGGACGCGACGGACTTGTAAGTCATTTTCAGCCAGGTGTCCGGATACTTTTGATCTCACAGTGTACATATGTACTCAGCAAACCACTTTGAATTGCGAAGAGTACGTCCCATCGTACCAGTTATTAAGATTTCTGTTCGCATACGAGGTGTCGTCGGAAAGAACCGGAATTTGTGTTTTTCTCGAAGAATCTTTATTTATTTGTCAACGTCAACTGTATCTGCGTCAGAGTAATCCCCCTCAGCTTTAGTACACTCATGCCGAAGCCTTCTACAGTCTCGGGAGCACTCTTGGAACTCACTTTTACGGTGTTAGTCTCATCTGTGGTGGCAAAACGATGTCCTTTCACGGTTCTCTTTAGCCTCGGAAATAGAAATAAGTCGCAGGGGCCTGTGTCTGGCAAATACAGTGGCTGAGGTGACTTAACGGTTTTGTTTTTTTAGGCAAAAAGTCACAAACAAGCATTGAGGTGTGAGCGGGAGCATTACTGTAATGCAATTTCCAGGAGGAGTTTTGCCACAACTCTGGTCGTTTTCTTCAGATAGCTTCACGGAAACGGCACGTTACTTGCAGACAGTATTGCTTGCTTACTGTACGACCACAAGGCGGGAACTTGTGATACGCCCTATACCACTGCAATAAGAGAAAACACTGGAAAGAAGCATCACATGTGATGGAACTTGTCAATTTTTTTTTTGTCTCGGTCCTTCAAGTAGTTTCCACAGGGACATTTGAGACTCAGTTCCGACGTTACACCTGTATAGCCATGTTTTGTCACCTCTTATAACCACCTTTAGAACTTCTGGATTGTTGTCGATTTCGATCAGCAGCTCCCGAGCCGTCTCTGTGTGCCTTCCTCTTTGTTCGAAATTCCACAGTTTCGGAACAGACTTTGCCGCTTCACGATTTGTGCCCGAGACTTCTGAAAAAGTTGCTCGGCACGAACCAAAGGATATGCCGGCTTCTGATGGTGATTTGGTGATTTTCCAGAACCCTTTTCTTTGCTTCTTCCACATTGTCATCAGTAATTGTTGTGCTATGGCATCCAGAGCAGTCATCATCTTTGATGTCATCTTCATCCATTTTTAAATGTTTGTATCACTCGTCAACTCTTGCCTTACACATAGTAGATTCGGCAAAAGCCACAGTCGACATATCAAATATGGTGCTGCACTTCATTTGATATTTGAAGAACAATTTAATTCAGATCCTTTGATCCACCTTTTTTGTAAGTAAAAATTCTCCTATCACCCGAAAACACACAACCTTTTTGGCTGTCAACAATAAACTAAATATTCAAAATGGCTGAAGATGGAAACATGCAGCAGGAATAGGCATATGAAAAAGATAAAAAAATTGAAAATCGTACGTATAAATCCCGTACAATTACAAAATTCCCGTTACTTTTGTAAAGATGTTTTTATTTGATAATTAGAATAGTTGTAAGTTTAGAATTTTAGCATTGTAACAAGAAAATCAAAAACTTACTTAAGAGTTGACTTTCAATTGACATTTAATGTAAATAATGGACGAAATGCAAAAATTGCGTTTAAGGTATAAAAGCAGGATAAACTTGCTGTCTTAATGTAGGGTTCCATACAAAATTGCAGCCGTAAGAAAGTGCATGTGTATGTATGGTAGTAAGAAAGAAGAAAATGCAAATAGTGACTGCTGATGTTTGATGGGAAAATAACGATTACCAATGTTCCAGGTCACTGTAGAAGGATTTGACAGCAAAATAGCAGCCTACGATGTTCCAGGGTGAAAAAAAGTGTTCGACTGGAAAACTGCAGCTTCCGATTTGCTAATACAGCAGAAATTGTTTTCCGTGTGATAATTGTGGGCCCTGTGAAATTGTTAGGAAAGAACTGAATACACACACGCACATCGCCCGCAGCTGGAACTGAATACACACACGCACATCGCCCGCAGCTGGAAGGTCGAATGCCTGCACGTGTGCTGTAATTAGTCCGGTGTCATCCTCACGATCCCTGTGGAAGCGATACGTAACAGTACGTTTCCAGATTCGTCAGCAAAAGCAGGTTTTAGAAACTTTGTAAGCATGCTCTGCACTAAGATTCTTGCACACTTCAGAATTGTCCCGCCACCTAATCTGCCCTCTCATCTGACACAGACACGGTCGTTTACATCTCCTCTTTGGGACTGGAAACATCAAAAGTGCAGCTGCAGCCCGCGGCTCTCTCGTCACGACCTCTCGCGGGGAGTTACTTCTCGGGTCCCGCAGAATTCCTCACCCTGCCGTTTGTGAATGCTGCAGACATATGCTCTAGCGAGACTCCCGCACACTCAGGGAAAGTACTCGCAGGTAACTGTCGGACGGGGGCTACCGGCCCGGCGAATATTCGCAACCCCCCCCCCCCTCCCTCCACCAGCCCCTAGCCCCCTCCCCTGTGCGGACGACTCTGCGAGTACTGTCTGAAAGTACCGAACTGTCCGGTAGCAAAAGACTGACGTGCGTCCCAGTCTGGAGAATGAAGACTAGGCTAAACCGTCCGGTTTCCTCCTGTGCAGGTCCGGGACGTGGATGATGACGGGGAACGGAGTGATGCACAACGGCTCGACCGTCATCCACGAGTACGGCCAGAACCTGGACCGGCTGCAGGTACGGCGCTGCTCCGCTCCCCGGCCGCACCGGGCGAGCCGAGTCGTCGACGACTGGTAGCTCTGATTTGTAGCAAATACATTTAGAACTGTTCGATTTGCTGTAAGTACCCACTCTCGATTAAGTGCTGAGAATATTGTGTAAGGCATTAAACTGAGGATATATCTATCAATAAGCACACGTTACATCCCCCTCGTGGCTGCACCACGGGGTTTTACAGTAGTTTTCCTTTTAACTGTTAAGGTAGGTGTGTTGTACTCTGTGAGCATCATTGTGCTGGCCGACTAACTACGTGCCTGTGCTTAGAGAAGGACCTTCGCGTGCTCTCACTTTCTCGGGTTCTGTACTTCGGAACCCTTCTGAATTGACTGTGTGAATAAATTCATTTTTTCTAGCCGAGATGTCAAATGCGAGATCTGGTCAAAAAATTCCGGAACATTCGTAATAACGTGCCAGTGGTGTGTTCGAGCAAAATGCAGTTTGGCATCCTTGCACGAGATTTTGTTTACTGTGTAACTGCCCGATGTTTCACTGTTGTCGGTTGTTGTTGTTTGGCGCTGTCTTTAGAGTCGCACAGTTCGCAATTTTTGAGATGGCAGTTAGAGGAATAACGTGTCCACATTAAATTTTGCGTGAAATGCGAGAAAAACTTCACATACACACACAGAGTGATGCAGTAAGCCTACAATGGTGAGTGCTTCAGCCGTACTCGGTGTTAAAAGAAGCTCTCACAGTTTAAAAACAGCTGGACGGAAGTTGAAGGTGACCCTCGTTCGGGACGCCCTTCGACGTCTACCGACTACACTCGAATCGGGAATGTCGACAAAATTGTGCGTGCCAATTGGAGACCGACTGTCCGAGAGATTGCAGAAGAATGTTACACTTCAGTCGGATCGTGTCACGAAATCCTGGCACGGAGTCTCAGAATGCACCGCGTTGCCGTCAAGTTCGCCCCGGGGCTCACAAATCACGACCGGAAAGATGTTCCTTAAGAGAATTGTAGCTGGTGATGAGAAATGGTTAAGGTGTTGAGACTAAGGTTTGATCTTCAGAATGGATCGGCAAAGGTTCTCAATGACAAAAGAAAAGAAGATCATCGAGTCAGGTCAAATGTTGTAATTATGCCGATAGTTGTCTTTGACTTCAGAGAGATCAGTTCTTCGTGAATTTGCGCTCTGGGGACAAACTGTTAATCTATGATACCTTCGGGACACGTTATGGTGCCTGCCAGAAAACGTGAGAAGGGAACACGATAACGCACCCGCACATTCTTCCCTGTTGGTGAGTGACTGCTGCACAAAAAACAAAAACCCTGTGCTGCCTCATCCTCCATTACTGTCCAGTTATCTTTTTATTTTTGTGGCAATCCAACCCTTGGAATAAAAATCTTTAAATAACAGCAAGACAGTCTGTTTTCTCCATTTTGGTGAAGCTATCTGACCGTGAAGCCGCATTAAAAATGTTCCATTCTTTCCTGGAAATTTACCAGATTTATCAAACCACTCTAATAAACAGGAGTTGCTCGTAAACCTATGCGACGGGTATATTTTTATTGGCTTTGAACATGTTGTACTGTAGAGCAAAATAAGACACAAACATTTTATTATATGTGTGGTCCTTGAACATTGTTGAGACAAAACAGATGAAAATAAAAATTCAAATAAAAGTGCTATGGTTTTTAGCGTAAATGACAGCGGTTCCACACAGATTTGTGGGTAAATCAACTTCTTTTTTTTTTTTTTTTTTTTTTTTTTTTTTTTTTTTTTTTTTTTAAATCTACTCCCGCTCCCCACTATTTTGTTTTTCATTTCGACATTTAAGTAATATTAAAATACATACCATCGTGAATACCAAATTCAGTCGTATATGATGAAGTGGTATTCCTAAGAATGACTCTTGTAATGAAATTGCAATCATCCAATGCACTTGGCGTGCAAAATCGAAATGCAGTCAGTTTTTTTTTTTTTTTTAAAAAAAACTTTAAGAATACTGCACGTCATTATTGTATGGATTTACACTAATGTTACAACAATTAATATAATTAAATCTGAAAAAGCTACAACTTTAAAACAAAACAACATAAGAATACACCAAATGTAAAAAAAAATACAACAAAAAATATTTTGTATATCATAAAATTAAAAGTGAGAGATTGTGTGTGTGTGTGTGTGTGTGTGTGTGTGTGTGTGTGTGTGTGTGTGTGTGTGTGTGTGTGTGTGTGTGTGTGTGGGAAAGGGGGGGAAGATTTCTTGGGAAAAAAAACTTTTTCAACCAATCTGTGTGCATAGTTGTAAATTAAAAACCATAGAACTTTTATATGAAGTTCTTTATATGTGTTAAGATTTCAGTGGTATTCATTCAGATATATTAAACTCAATATTTTTCAAGGGGGTGTTTCTCTTCCTTTATTGCTGTACAGAGACGTACACAGGAAATGTTTCTCGTATTTTGCACTACAGTAATACATATTTGACACCAATTAAAACCGAAGTGTATCCCTCGGGTAGGTTTACTTGTTAGTGTAACTGATAGTTGTAGTGTTTTACTTTGCATTTTTTTATGATCTCCAAGTTTGTTTGACAGTTCTGTTAATTTAAACGAGACTTGTTCTAGTAGCCCGTAAGTTTTCCTCCGTAGAACGGACGGACCGAGGACACGACTTGCCCCGTGCCGACAGGTGGGCGACCGCGTGGGCGTGATGCGCACGGAGGAGGGCACGCTGCACTTCTTCGTGAACGGCGTGGACCAGGGGAGTGCGGGGGCGGGCGTGCCGGAGCAGGTGTACGGCGTGATCGACCTGTACGGGCAGGCGGTGCAGGCGACCATCGTCGACCCCGCCCTGGAGCACATGTGCCGCTCCGCCTCGGACACCACCTTCAGCACCACGAACCGCACTGACGCCGCCGCGGCCGGTGACGGAGACGGCACCACCTCGTACAGGTAACGAGCGGGAGCACTCCTCCCGGGAATGGGTGAAAGTGTGCGCCGGACCGGGACTCGAACCCGGGACCTCTCGCTTACTGGGCAGACGCGTCGGCCACTCCTCCGTCCGGACGCAGGTTGTATCGCGAATGCACAGAGTATCTTGGAGCACTCACAGCTTTCTTTCCTTTCTGCTCTCCTCCACCTTCAGTTTACATAATACGTATCACTGCTGTGGATTCTGCATCGCGTCAGTTTATTCGCACAGATCCAATAGAACAGGTAGCACGCATTTGTACAATTGATTTGCCTCAACGGGCAGTGAACCCTCGAACTTCGGTGTGGGTGTACAGTACCATTTGACCTCTGAGCGGGAACCTGAAATTGCCACGTGAGGGGGATGTGGACAGGGACTCGGGCGTAGGTGGCGACGTGTGGGAGAGCGTGCCGAGATAGTGCGTGCATTCACAATCGACACTGTGTTCAGACGGTGCAGTGGTTAATGCCACTGCCTACTAAGTGGCAGATTGCTAGTTTGACTCCCTGTCCGGTACACATTTCACTCGTCACCACCAACTCTCCACAAAGTCCCGGTGCTGCTAATATCGTCTGCTTCTTCCCTTTCCTTTCCTCCTTTTCTTTCCTTTCCTTTTCCATCTCCCCCCTCTCCAACTTCAGTTTACGTAATATCTATCGGAACTGCGGACGTCCGAAAGAACGAGATACCACGCATCCGTGTAAGTGTAGTAAAACTTGTTAAAGGGAAGTGTATCGTGTTCCTGCAGACTGTCGTACGATGGTCGCTTCTCGAGTCTTTTTGAACGACACGCAGATGGCGCTGCAGAGATGTAGCATTACTGTTGATTTAAAACTTGCAGTTGTTATTGCTAGAGCAGTGACAGCTGAGAAATTGGTGGCAGAGTTGCTTTTTTGCAATGCAGTGTTCTACTTCAGCTGGCACGTGTCACTAAAGATACATTCTTTGTTACCTTTTTGTGTATCTCTAACAGGATCTCTCGATTGGCGTGGCAGGCTTCCTTTCCGACTGTGTGATAATTGTTGTCAGGAAACTCGATACGACAACTGAAATTGCTGTTGGAAAAATCTACATAGTTGTTTGACATTTGAAAGGGTGGCCCTCTTTGAATGCTTGAAAAATAGCCAATCACACCGGGAGGAGATTATTTTGACTTTGCTGTGTATGAGGCACTGCCTTTGTACCCATCGTCATTTGCTAAGTGGCGCTACCCCACCACTTAGTGCACATTGCGCCCAAATTTTAACTGTCTGCCACTTCTTGATGGAATGCCTATTTTTTATATATATATTTTTTTTAAACCATTTACATTCCTGTTTGTGTTTGCCATCTGAGTTATCGGCGATCTCTCTCTCTCTCTCTCTCCCCCCCCCCCCCTTCTCCTTTCTCCTTCTGCTTCTTCTTCTTCTTGTTCTTTTTTTTAGCAATATGGCGAAGGACATTTAATTTTCAGTTTCGGACCTCCGTTTCTGTATGGTGTCTTCTTCTTCTTCTTCTTCTTCTTTTTTTTTTTACGTGTGCCTGTTCTTAGCTGTCTTCTATTGTCAATTGTGGCTGACATATAGTCATTTACCTCCTCTCTGTGTTTGTGTTCTATCGTTTTTGACTTGAACGCATATGACCCCAGTTGTTTTTTGCACCCTACAGCAAAACAGAACAAATAAAACGAGCTTCTCTACACCCTCCTCGAAGAACTCTCCCACGAGCTGCTTCCCACACTTCAGAACCCCTTCCTGCACCCGATCTTCGGTTTAAAATTTAATTCCTCTCACGTGTGCCTTCAGGGAGATGAAAAGATGATAATGTGAAGGCACCAAATCAGCAGAATACTGGGGGCAGTTCAGAACACCGTAACCAAACGAGTCCGAGATCGTTTCGACGGCCAGGGCCGTGCGAGAGCGGGCACCGTCGTGCGATGGGCGCACTCCTCTCGTCGACATTTCCGTCGACTCGTTTTGGCTGCTCCTTTTTTTTGTGGTCGTAGGTCCTTTCTCACAGACAAACGTGCAAGGAGGCGACGGACTGTGCTTGCACCAGATTAGGACGACGATGTTCTGCAGGATAATGTCACGAGCCCTAGTACGAGCTCCGGGCGAGTGGCCCTCCGACACGGCGTAAGCCGCAGTAAGATTAAGTGTGTCCTGCGTGACTACCGCTACTGCCCCTGTCACTTGGCAATCCCACGGAAGCCACTTCGAACCTCTGTTGTGGTGTGGATGTGGTGGATGTCTGTACTGTGTTCCGAGACAGTTTGTTATTGTTGGATGCATAGTGTCCATTTACAGACACACAGGACCTTGTTTGCTCCGTTTCAGACAGGAATCCATCACGTGTGTGTGTGTGTCTGTGTGTGTGTGTGTGTGTGTGCGCGCATTAGAGTTGTTGTTGTTGTGGTCTTCAGTCCTGAGACTGGTTTGATGCAGCTCTCCATGCTACTCTATCCTGCACAAGCTTCATCTCCCAGTACCTACTGCAACCTACATCCTTCTGAATCTGCCCAGTGTATTCATCTCTTGGTCTCCCTCTACGATTTTTACTCTCCACGTGATCCCTTGATGTCTCAGAACATGTTATACCAACCAATCCCTTCTTCTAGTCAAGCTGTGCCACAAACTCCTCTTCTCCCCAATCCTATTCAGTACCTCCACATTCGTTATGTGATCTACCCACCTTATCTTCAGCATTCTTCTGTAGCACCACATTTCGAAAGCTTCTATTCTCTTCTTGTCCATACTAGTTATCGTCCATGTTTCACTTCCGTACATGGCTACACTCCATACAAATACTTTCAGAAACAACTTCCTGACACTTAAATCTATACTCGATGTTAACAAATTTCTCTTCTTCACAAACGCTTTCCTTCGTTAGTTCGTGTGGTGTCACCGCCAGACACCACACTTGCTAGGTGGTAGCCATTAAATCGGCCGCGGTCCATTAGTATACGTCAGACCCGCGTGTCGCCACTGTCAGTGACAGCAGACCTAGCGCCGCCACACGGCAGGTCTAGAGAGACTTCCTAGCACTCGCCCCAGTTGTACAGCTGACTTTGCTAGCCATGGTTCACTGACAAATACGCTCTCATTTGCCGAGACAATAGTTAGCATAGCTTTCAGCTACATTTGCTGTGACCTAGCAAGGCGCTGTATTCAATTGATAGTTAATATTACGAAGCATGTACCGTAACGAGAGACGTTCTACAATTGTGGATTAAAGTTAAGTATTATATCAACTACGTACTTCATTTGCAATTCTCAAGATATTGTCCTGTTCCAGACCTCACGCCAGTCAGCGTGTAATTAAATGCGTGCATTTCGGCCTCCTCTAGAAACATCGTGTTGGCTCTTCTGCCAACACAACAGTTCGGTAATTTTCACATCTGTCAACACCTGCTTTCTTTGGGATTGGAATTATTATATTCTTCCTGAAGTCTGAGGGTATTTCGCCTGTCTCATACATCTTGCTCACCAGATGGTAGAGTTTTGTCAGGACTGGCTCTCCCAGGGCCATCAGTATTTCTAATGGAATGTTGTCTACTCCCGGGGCCTTGTTTCGACTCAGGTCTTTCAGTGCTCTGTCAAACTCTTCACGCAGTATCATATCTCCCATTTCATCTTCATCTACGTCCTCTTCCATTTCCAGAATATTGTCCTCAAGTACATCGCCCTTGTATAGACCCTCTATGTACTCCTTCCACCTCTCTGCTTTCCCTTCTTTGCTTAGAACTCGGTTTCCATCTGAGCTCTTGATATTCATACAAGTGGTTCTCTTTTTTCCAAAGGTCTCTTTAATTTTCCTGTAGGCAGTATCTATCTTACCCCTAGTGAGATAAGCCTCTACATCCTTACATTTATCCTCTAGCCATCCCTGCTTAGTCATTTTGCACTTCCTGTTGATCTCATTTTCGAGACGTTTGTATTCCTTCTTGCCTGCTTCATTTACTGCATTTTTATATTTTCTCCTTTCATCAATTAAATTCAATATGTCTTCTGTTACCCAAGGATTTCTACTAGCCCTCGTCTTTTTACCTACTTGATCCTCTGCTACCCTCACTACTTCATCCCTCAAAGCTACCCATTCTTCTTCTACTGTGTTTCTTTCCCCCATTTCTGCCATTTGTTCCCTTACGCTCTCCCTGAAACTCTGTACAACCTCTGGTTTAGTCAGTTTATCCAGGTCCCATCTCCTTAAATTCCCACCTTTTTGCAGTTTCTTCAGTTTTAATCTACAGTTCATAACCAATAGATTGTGGTCATAGTCCACATCTCCCCCTGGAAATGTTTTACAATTTAAAACCTGGTTCCTAAATCTCTGTCTTACCATTATATAATCTATCTGATACCTTCTAGAATCTCCAGGATTCTTCCATGTATACAACCTTCTATCATGATTCTTAAACCAAGTGTTAGCTATGATTAAGTTGTGCTCTGTGCAAAATTCTACCAGGCGGCTTCCTCTTTCATTTCTGTCCCCCAATCCATATTCACCTACTATGTTTCCTTCTCTCCCTTTTCCTACACTCGAATGCCAGTCAGCCATGACTATTAAATTTTCATCTCCCTTCACTATCTGAATAATTTCTTTTATTTCATCATACATTTCTTCAATTTCTTCATCTGCAGAGCTAGTTGGCATATAAACTTGAACTACTGTAGTAGGCGTGGGCTTCGTGTCTGGCTTGGCCACAATAATGCGTTCACTATGCTGTTTGTAGTAGTTTACCTGCATTCCTATTTTTTTTTTTATTCATTATTAAACCTACTCCTGCATTACCCCTATTTGATTTTGTATTTATAACCCTGTAGTCACCTGACCAAAAGTCTTGTTCCTCCTGCCACCGAACTTCACTAATTCCCACTATATCTAACTTTAACTTATCCATTTCCCTTTCTAAATTTTCTAACCTACCTGCCCGATTAAGGGATCTGACATTCCACGCTCCGATCCGTAGAACGCCAGTTTTCTTTCTCCTGATAACGACGTCCTCTTGAGTAGTCCCCGCCTGGAGATCCGAATGGGGGACTATTTTACCTCTGGACTATTTTACCCAAGAGGACGCCATCATCATTTAACCGTACAGTAAAGCTGCATGCCCTCAGGGAAAATTACGGCTGTAGTTTCCCCTTGCTTTCAACTGTTCGCAGTACCAGCACAGCAAGGCTGTTTTGGTTAGTGTTACAAGGTCAGATCAGTCAATCATCCAGACTGTTGCCCCTGCAACTACTGAAAAGGCTGCTGCCCCTCTTCAGGAACCACACGTTTGTCTGGCCTCTCAACAGATACCCCTCCGTTGTGGTTGCACCTACGGTACGGCTATCTGTATCGCTGAGGCACGCAAGCCTCCCCACCAACGGCAAGGTCCGTGGTTCATTGGGGGGGCGCATTAGAGTATTGTGTAAAAATTTAAAGTGAATCAGTCAAGAACTTTTAGATTCTTAGTAATAACATGTCTCCTTTATGCATTACGTATTTCGTGTACAAGATGTTCCTTATTAATGTTTTTAAAAGCCACAAAGTGAAGTAGAAGATGCTGAGATAAGGTATTTAATATAAGACAAACAGGGGCTGCAAATGTCAGGAAATACCCCGAAAGTGGATGTGAAATGTTGAACATGTGACGTCATCAGATGACGTACCTTGCCGAACGTGTAGCAGTTGGGCGTGCCGATCGTGCACTCCCCTATAGGAGGCAGTGCTAGACATTGCACCGCTAGACTGCTGCATTTTTGAACACCTTTCATAAATGTGATCTTTAGTAAATGTAGAAGTTACAATGTTATCTGCCTCAATGTAAACAGGCAAAAGATATTCTAAGTTTGTGTTTCGTTGTTTTTGCCACTTCTCTCTTTCTCTCTCTCTCTCTCTCTCTCTCTCTCTCTCTCTCTCTCTTTCTCTTTCTTTCTCTTTCTCTCTCTCTCTTCTTTCTCTCTCTCTCCTCTTTAATTTCTTTTTACAACTTTAATTTAGTAAGGATGATATAGCTCATTTAGTGGTAGTGATGCAGTTCACAAGCTTATGCCTAATTTCTCGTGATACAAT
The DNA here is from genome assembly GCF_021461395.2 of Schistocerca americana. NCBI lineage: Eukaryota > Metazoa > Arthropoda > Insecta > Orthoptera > Acrididae > Schistocerca > Schistocerca americana. Next base: position 204,634,296 of record NC_060129.1, on the reverse strand, counting down.
ATGTTAGTTTTTTGCTGTGCTGTACTCTGCAGTTAACAGTAGAGACTGCGAGACTGGTAAATAAAATAATGAATATGACCTCACAGTAAACAATTGTCTGAAACAGTGTAAAAGCACAGCACCCGCCAGGCACAGGACTCGAACCTGAGCCCCACACGCTACAGTTGAGCACTCGAGCCCGGTGGCACGCCGACGTGACTATTCGACTCGTATTGGGATGGTCGTGTACGACAGACCGGTAGAAGCATTAACGAGAGTTACCCTGTAGATATTTTTTAAAATGCGTGTATAAAAGCACGTGCATATTCGAATGCAACATTGTCATAATTTCAAAAGAATCAGTGGAGAACTTTCAGAGATTTGAAATTTGAAACAAACATACAGTTACTTTTTTATATCAATTCCGCACATAATTATTACTTATATATGGCACTGTAGTAGGTACACAAAACCGCACATATTCGAATGTGGCATTGTGTCAAAATTTCAAAGCAGTCAGTGAAGAACTTCCATAGATTTGTAAATTTGTACAAATTTACATTTAGATTTGCATTTTCGTTTGTAGAGATTGCAGCAAACACTGTGACACGAAAGCGAGCCAAAAGCCCACGAGGAATGCGAACCTTGTCAGCTCGGTTTAGATATAAATTACAGAACGGTATTCGTCGACGAGCCGAACGTTACAGTCACTGCCCATTGCGAGATCGAATGCCGCGGTGGAGTTGTGGGCATGTGACTCGGTAAGGCGAGCACGAGGCGTTACCCGAAACCTCCCGAAGTGTGTTTGTAGGCAGCTGGTGAAGTCTCCCTAGTACAACAAAATGCCACCAGGAGGCACCTCGTGCACAGTGGCAGCTCTTGCAAAATTTCAACAGGTGTCCTAAAACCTGGTGGCCTGTAGCCTTCTGACTGAGAGGGTAGTGATCATAACAAAATTGAATACGTTAAACCGAACCGTCCAACTATATGTAAATTTTCTAATTAATAGTTTAACACTGTGAAGAAGGGAAAAAAAGGCAACTTTGGGACTCGAACCTGAGCCAACGAATTGCCAGTCAGTGTGGTTGACCATTGGGCTATGGAACTGACGAGTGAACCACTGTTCAAAAATCCCTCACACTTTGCGTGTAAATCTTTAAAGAACTTAAGCGCTATTGATCTGTATACGTGTCCCGTTCTGCCGACTTTCTCACTGCTGCAGACAAGATACTTCCGTATCTCAGTCAATAAAAATGTTTTAGAACATTTATCGTACAATATAAGTGCCTCTTTGTGCGCTACATTTGCAAAAGACCTCATTTCAATATACTGAACCGTTCACGAAATATGACAATTATTGTGACAACACAATTTCAGATGCACGGGGACGAAATGGGAGTGTTGTGAGACATTGTTCACCGGATATAAAAACCGATATCTCCAGAATGAAGTGGGGGGTATTATTCCGCTCTCAATTATAAATAAAATTTCAAAATATTATCTACATTTCGTACACCGCAATATGTGGGTTAAAATCGACTGTATGCGGAGTTTACTCCTTGCTCAAATATTTTGCAGTGTACGGTTTTCAGCCCATACTTGCACAGTACACTATGCAGATTTGAGTTACTTCAGAAGTTAGAATTTACACAGAAAAACCAGAATTTCGCTCATTAGTGTTCATCAAGAAAAATCAGATATTTGCAGGTTAGTCTTTAAGAGTCATCTGTGATTACCTTCCGGCTCGCATCTATCTAGAGCACCTACTACATACGTTCTACTGTCGCGGTGGCCGAGCTCCGAATGTGATTTGCCCCCCACAGAGTAATTCTTCTAGTCCCCAAAATACGTGTGGACGTTCTGTCATCTGATCGGCTGAGAAACACCTCAGCTGCTCCGATATCAGAACTGAGATGTGCTATTTTGTGCCTTTTACATTGGACCGATCAAAACCGAATAGCTTTACTGAGCAATTCGTTAAATGAACAAATTTAGAAAACCCATAGATATCGTAACTCCTACTCTAAACAACTAAATTATCGTAAGTATTATTTTCTTATAAATTTTCCCTGGGCTTATGACTCAGATGTGCTGTCGAGAAGCGATTCTCGTACCGACATACTTCATTAATAGACGTGGCAGTATTCGTTTATTGTACTCAAACTAGCTGAGAATAATGGTGTTGCATGGATCAGAATATGTGGCACGGGAGACGGCCTGAAAATGTTCTAGATGTGAGATATGAGAAGCATACAGATGCATATCTCATTAAGGGTATTACAAAAGCAGTTGTTTTGTTAGTAAGGCAGCTCGGTCGCAATGCGTAGCAGTGGGTGAGTGTGGTGGGCAAAAATGCACGAAATGTGGAGCAGTAAATGCTCTTAGCTAAAGCTAAATAATATACACTGAAGAACAAGAAGCTGATACAACTGCCTAATATAGTGTAAGGCCTCTGCAAGCACGCAGAAGTGCTGCAACACGACATGGCGTGGACTCAGCTAATGTCTGAAGTAGTGCTGGAGGGAATTAACACCACGAATACTCCAGGATTGCCCATAAGCCCGTAAGAGTACGAGGAGGTGGAGATCTCTTCTAAACAGAATGTTGCAAAGCGTAGCAATTCAGGACGTGTGGGGTGTCGCATTGTCCCGCTGGTATTGCCAGAGTCTGTCAGAATGCACAATGGACACGAATGGATGCATGTGATCAGACAGGATGCTTATGTACGTTTCACCTGTCAGAGTCGTGGCTAGAAGTATCGGGGGCCACGTAACACTCCAATTGCGCACATCCTACATCATCACATAGCTGCTAGCAACAGTTCCCAGCTGACTTGTAGGGTCCACGGATTCGTGAGGTTGTCTCCATACCCGTACACATCCATCTGTTCGATACAATTCGAAACGATGCTCGCCCGACCGGGCAACATGTTTCCAGTCATCAACAGTCCAATGTCGGTGTCGAAGGGCCAGGTGGGGCGTAAAGCTTTGTGTCCGTGCAGCCATCGAGGGTACACGAGTGAGCCTTCGGCTCCAGAACCCTGTATCGATGATGTTTCGTCGAACGATTCACACACTGACACTTGTCGATGGCCCAGCATTGAAATCTGCAGCAGTCTGTGGAAGGGTTCCACTTCGTTAGTCACTGGTCCCATTCTTGCGGGTTTTTTTTCCAGCCGCAGCAATGTCTGAGATTTGACGTTTTACCGGATTCTTCATATTCGCGGTACACTCGTGAAATGGTCGTACGGGAAAATCCCCTCTTCATCACTACATTGACGTTGCTGTGTTCCATCGCTCGTGTGCCGATTATAACACTACGTTCAAACTCACTTAAACCGTGACAACCTGCCATTGTAGCAGCTGTAACTGATCTAACGACTGCACCAGACACTTGTCTTATACAGGGCGTTACAAAAAAGTACAGCCAAACTTTCAGGAAACATTCCTCACACACAAATAAAGAAAAGATGTTATGTGGACATGTGTCCGGAAACGCTTAATTTCCATGTTAGAGCTCATTTTAGTTTCGTCAGTATGTACTGCACTTCCTCGATTCACCGCCAGTTGGCCCAATTGAAGGAAGGTAATGTTGACTTCGGTGCTCGTGTTGACATGCGACTCATTGCTCTACAGTACTAGCATCAAGCACATCAGTACGAAGAATCAACAGGTTAGTGTTCATCACTAACGTGGTTTTGCAGTCAGTGCAATGTTTACAAATGCGGAGTTGGCAGATGCCCATTTGATGTACGGATTAGCACGGGGCAATAGCCGTGGCGCGGTACGTTTGTATCGAGACAAATTACCAGAACGGAGGTGTCCCGACAGGAAGGTGTTCGAAGCAATCGAGCGACGTCTTAGGGAGCACAGAACATTCCAGCCTACGACTCGCGACTGGGGAAGAGCTAGAACGATGAGGACACCTGCAATGGACGAGGCAATTTTTCGTGCAGTTGACGATAACCCTAATGTCGGCGTCAGAGAAGTTGCTGCTGTACAATGTAACGTTGACCACGTCACTGCATGGAGAGTGCTGCGAATGGTTCATCCACAATGTGTCAATCCTCATTTCAGTGCAAATGTTCTCTTTACGGATGAGGCTTCATTCCGACGTGATCAAATTGTAAATTTTCACAATCGACATGTGTGGGCTGACGAGAATCCGCACGCAGTTGTGCAATCACGTCATCAACACAATTTTCTGTGAACGTTTGGGCAGGCACTGTCGGTGATGTCTCGATTGGGCCCCACGTTCTTCCACCTACGCTCAATGGAGCACGTTATCATGATTTCATACGGGATACTCTACCTGTGCTGCTAGAACACGTGCCTTTACAAGTACGACACAACACGTGGTTCGTGCACGATGGAGCTCCTGCACATTTCAGTCGAAGTGTTCGTACGCTTCTCGACAACAGATTCGGTGACCGACGGATTGGTAGAGGCGGACCAATTCCATGGCCTCCACGCTCTCCTGACCTCAACCCTCTTGACTTTCATTTATGGGGGCATTTGAAAGCTCTCGTCCACGCAACCCCGATACCAAATGTAGAGACTCTTTGTGCTCGTATTGTGGACGACTATGATACAATACGCCATTCTCCAGGGCTGCATCAGCGCATCGGGGATTCCGTGCGACGGAGGGTGGATGCACGTATCCTCACTAACGGAGGACATTTTGAACATTTCCTGTAACAAAGTGTTTGAAGTCACGCTGCTGCGTTCTGTTGCTGTGTGTTTCCATTCCGTGATTAATGTGATTTGAAGAGAAGTTATAAAATGAGCTCTAACATGGAAAGTAAGCGTTTCCGGACACATGTCCACATAACATATTTTCTTTCTTTGTGTGTGAGGAATGTTTCCTGAAAGTTTGGCCGTACCTTTTTGTGACACCCTGTATAGGTGTTGCCGATTGCATTGCCATATTGTGCCCGTTTACATCTCTCTGTATTTGAATATGCATACCTATACCAGTTTGTGTGGTGCTTCAGTGTATGACTTGTAAACTGTATTGTACATGTGAAAATGTTTGTATTGTTTCACTCGCAATGTAATGTAATGGTGATACAGTCCTCAAAGTGTTTCATTCATACTGTGATGGGTGGAAGTGGGTGATTGTTGTTGGCAGATATCTCAGTGTAATGTGCAATGTGGAGCACTTAGTCATTGTAGAAAAAGGTACCCTCCATACTGGCATAAAAATTACATGACACAGAAATATTTAATCTCGGGCAACACCACAGGGCCAATGGTAATTTAGCAATGTTGTGTTAACATAATACTATTTAAATGAAGCTGGAACGAAATGGAACTTACTTTGTTTCATTAGGCATTAGTGAAATGTATGACGAAAATGCGCTAAATTACGAAAAGTATTATACTCGTGAAGAATAAGCAAAATGTTTATCCGAAATAACTGTGGTGTTCCATTTGATTATTCGTTGGTTACTTTAGAATATTTTTATCTTTGTCCATCTGGGTTTTTTTATTTTTTGTATATTTTTTTTATCCCTGTCGATTGTCTGTAAAGCGTGATTGAGAGAAACATTACTGAGAGATTAAAAACTGATCTATTCGTTATTATATGTCCCTTTTGAAGTCCGAGTGAAGTAACAAACACATTTTCACACGTACAGTTAGGTTCGTAAGCCACAGTGTGTATAGCTTTTCGTAAGAGTAATTAGTGGTCCATATTTCGTGGATTTTGCCCACCACCTTCACCGACAGCCGTACACTGCAACCGAGCTCCCTTACTAACAGAACGAGCCTGAGGGCCGACTCCCACCACAACCACGAGTGGGAGTGGCACTGCGTGGTCACAGCAAAATTTCTGTCGGTACTTATACACGTGAGCCTTTGTGTGTAGATGTAGATAAACTGTGCACTGACAGTAATAAGTAAACAGTTACGTCAGTAATAGTCAATAGAAGTCATAGTTGCAGAAAAAGAAGTTTCATTTCATTATTTTGACTACTTAAAATTTCATAATCTGTACGTAGCAACACTGTTTGGCTACAGCCATCACTGTTAGGAGCTGCTGCCGGATTGCGGTGCACGTCTGTTATGGAACCTGTGATTCGCCGTCTGTACAGAGCTGTCTGCTCTCGTCCGACTCCTGCGGGCACGAGGTGAAGGTGCCGAGTCCCATCACGTGTGTGTCTCGGTCACCAAATTGGCCAAATCTGAAACCGACAGGAGACGTCTGGGAAGGTACGGGGCACGAGGTCCGTGTCTGCAGACCATCGGCCCGTAATAATCGGGGAATTGCGTGACCTGTGTGTAGGTATCCTACGACGCGGACCTCTGTAAACTTAAGGAGGATTCGTCGAATCCGCGCTACGCGGTATCGCCGCCGTTTTGTGTGTGAAAGGTGGACCCGTTTGCTACCGAGCTGGCGCTAACAATATTTTGTTTCACTGGTGTGTGTTCAGTTTTATAACCATCAGAATCTTCACCACCAGTCCAGTTGCAGCTGCTGAGGATTCGAGTCCCGACAGTGTGAGATCTGTCACTCACGGTCTCTCGGTTCTACCCGCAGCGACCTGCGCTTCCGGCACTCGCACGGCAAGAAGGCGCGGCTCTCCAACGGCGGCACGACGGCTTCGCGGCCCCGCGCGTTCGGGGAGTTCAACGACGCCATCTTGGTGAGCAACCGCCCGCTGAGGGACGACGAGATCTTCGAGGTGGTCGTGGAGAAGACTGTGGACTGCTGGCTCGGTTCCATAGAAGCCGGTGAGTCCGCACTCCGTAGTCTCCGGTAGTGAGAGCTGCGCTGTGACATTTGCTGTCAGGTGGAAATTGCACTTGTGTGGATCGCTCAAAATATGCACGGAACTAGTAAATCTGTCAGAAAGAAGCTTTTGCCGAGTTATAGCGGGCTCTTTGGTGAATTTTCTGACGTTCGGCAGGTGTATGAACTCCGGACTTTCCACTATGGTAGTTACACGGACCGTCCAAAATTAAGCATTTTCGTACGTTCGGTAGGTAGGTCTGACGGTTGTGGGACTTGACGGCGGGCCAGGGTTTTGCGGTGCTTTACTGTCTTACTATTTGACAGAGTTCCACAGGTGTTGTCATCCGAGTTATCTTTTAAGGCTTCTTTTTACAAATGTCACAGTAAAAGTAGATAGCTCCATTAAAAAAAGTATTTGTAATAATTTGACAGGAATAAATGTTAAAAATGACTTCCATACATGAGAAAATTGACCACATTGTCCACTGTATCGTAGCAAAAATCACATCTCGATATACGACTGTTATTCGGAATGTGAGGTCCGAATCGCCAAAGGTAACTGAATGTCGTGCAAACATTGAAGAAGACACAGACTTCTGGCATGCCTCGCTTGTCGGACGGCGCCATTTACATTCGTATTGTCGGAGTGTACAGCCGAGGCACGTACCGGCACCTTTGTCGTGACAGGTGGCGGTGAGTAAGCAAGCTAATGGGCTTACAACAACGTCAGTTGTCCACGTGTGTCTCCCTTTTTTGATGAGCTAGTATAACAGTAGGGGGGAGGGGGGGGGGAGATTATAGGGTTGCCACAAGTTTGGGAAATGAGAGGGAATATCGGGGAATTTAAAATGTGTTGGGGAAATGTCAGGGAATTAAAAAAACAAAGGGAAAAAAAGAAAAAGAAAAACACTGTAAAAGTCTCATTTTTGTCTCGGTAGATGAAATGGTTTGTTTATTGAGATGTCTCAAATCGTTGCACAGCTTTAGTACGTGCACTGCTTCCCTGCTCCCACATTCCCACTGCTCCTCCCCTTCCTACCACTCCCCTAAGCTTGCGCTCGCTGCTGCCACCACTTCTCGCCACTCGCCCCACAGCTGCCGACGAGAGGCAGGGAGTAGCAGCCGACTGAGACAGACGCGTCAGCAGGGAAGTAACCGCTTTTGTGACATTTACGAGTTCCTAACCGGGAGTGAATCTTATTTTGTCATCTGTGTGCCTTAATAGTTTCTGCGTGTAAATTTAATATCTAACTGGTGCAGTTCTCACATTTTCGTTTGTGTCGGAAAGTAAACCGATTTTGTGACATACCGTATTTACTCGAATCTAAGCCGCACTTTTTTTCCGGTTTTTGTAATCCAAAAAACCACCTGCGGCTTAGAATTGAGCGCAAAGCAAGCGGAAATTCTGAAAAAAGTTGGTGGGTGCCACCACAACTTACTTCTGCCGTCGAATATATGTAGCGCTACACAAGCATGCTTTGTAGGCACAAAGATAAATACTGGCGCCAAAACCTCTGCGTCAGTAAATAAATTAAAAAAAAAAGGTGGAAGACGAGCTATTTTCTCCGCCCCGACTTTCGCCACTGCATTTTCATACATTATCCAACGAAGTAAATACAAATTCCATATTGTTCATCTTCAAATGTATCAGCATTTCAATGTACTACGAAAACCGACTGGCAAGACTTTTTGGGATGTTTGTCAATATGGCCAACTCTACGTTCTGAATTTTTCCTATCTGTGAGAAGAGATGGTTGCTAATAGGAACTTTTATAAATTGTGAATCACATGCAGTATTCTCGTCACCATAAGAATAATACGCATATAAACATTTTGCCATGTATTGTTTCATGTTTGCTGCTATCTCATTTAAATCTGTCTGCCTAATAAACTACGAAACTAGAGTGAGACAACAGCAAACGCGGAAGAATATACATATCATGTCATGTTTATATTCGTATTATTCTTATGCTTAATAGTGATACAGTCAGAAATGAAGCACGGCAATTGACTAGATTTTTAAATCTAAGATGACTCTAATTTCTGTGTAGAATGTAATGTACAAAAGAGGCGTCTGCAAGGATTTTCAAACGGAGAAAAATTTTCGTTAAGCTCTTGTTCAGAACATTTTCTATCATACGCAGTCTATTATTTGGTTCTTGTTGATCATTATCAAAGAAAGCAGCAGTGTAAGTAACAATAAATAGCAGTTTCTTGCCATTGTTTCGCTAATGAGACGATTCCTCTCTCGTATAGTCTGTCGGTAAACTGAAGAGTGAGCGCGCGAGTCCCCACTCTGCCTACCCTGCTACGTCACATGGCGCTTCTACAGGCTGTTCCACAACGTAGTACCGGCCCTGCCGCGGCGCGCGCTTAAAACCTGTGACGACGCCGTGTACACATACGTCCCGTCTGCGTTTATTTTTAGACAAATGCGTTAAGATTATAAGGAAAACAAAACATTATAGAGTAAATAATATTAACGTAAGAACGGAAGTCAGGATTCTACTACAAACATAGAACCGAATGCCTATTCATATGAATGTATGTTCCTCTATTCGTAAGACGAACCAGATATAGTGCATCAGTCTGTAGAATTTAAGGCTTGTTCTTACTTCGTGTTTCTACTAAAAGGTAGAAGTTTTCTTTGAAGGGCTGCCTTAAAACTTAACAATTCTCGCAACACGAAGAGTGCTTAAAAAGTAACCAGAAATTTATAATTACGTGTGTTGTATTAGTTCGATTCGCACTGCTTTTTTTGTCATTGTCTTCCTAAACACGTCTGAAAAGTATTTCCAGGTAAATCCAATTTCACGCAATGTCTTGTGTAAAACATCTTTCTGCAACGAAAATGTATCTTTTGTTTCACGCTCTACCGTATCTTCCTTCGCCGTCGGCGTTGTCGTTGTTACCGTGAGACACCGTTATACCAAGAGGAAAGGCGCGTCGATCTTAGAGCATGAGATATGATGACCTTAAGCCATTGACAACACACAACGGTCACGGTAGCACCTGATTCCAGAATAGCTGCAGTAGTTAAGATCTACGAACTATCCCCTGTTGAACAGGTCCCCAAAACTTAACTCGTAACGAGATCCCTTCAAAGCAAATTGTCATAACGATCGTCTATAAAGGCTTCGTACAACGAGAATAAATGTTACGGTTTATGGAATAATAACAGATACGACCAAACTGTCTTGTCTCTTCTGCTTTATTTAACATAACTTCGTTCACAGTTTCATTTCGCATTCACCACTCATTCACCGAAACCCTTTGATGAACAGTTTTGGTTGCATAACACCAACAGTCAATGATAATGATACAGCTTTTCTCCTTTTTATAAATTGAAGCCCGCTCTCCGTGATATAATAAAAAAAACCGGTCTCAATACCGCGTGCCTCGTGAGACGCGAATAGACTTATCCTGGAATTGACCACCCTGTAGGTGTACTCAATTTAATGACCACATTTCACTGTCCGCTATTTCGCGTAACTGAATGTCCATTTGTTAGTCTGATTATACACTGTAGCTATTTAAAATTCGCCCCTATATTTTTCACAACGCACAATTAGCACTTCGTTACTTGTTTTCTTTTTTTTTTTTTCTTCTAAGAGTAAACGGAAAAAAAAGACGCCGTATCATCGGCTTAGTCGATATAAAGCAAAACACCTTAATATGCCCAATTTTACCTCTTCTTATATGATCGGCTACCTTACTCATTAATTTATTACATATTATTTCCAATAACGCTAGACAGGTATCGCCGTTATATTGTAATTGTATTCAAAAGCATGTTACTACTATTATGACCGACCAAATCGTAACAAATCGCGCGGCGTGCGTTTTTAACGAAAACTTTACGCTATTGAAGTTCCGTTACAGCTGTCTTGACTCGTAATGTTACAACGCCAGTGAGTAATTTCCGTAATGTGGGCATTATTTTTCGGTTTATGTAAAAGTCCTCCATCGTTTGTCAAATGACCGATTTTGTGAAACTGTCTATAACAATGGGTTTCCTCCCTAAATTATTAGTTTTCCTTTGCAGCGATTCCAGTAAACCAAGCACCTTGTTTTCGCGTACCTTCCTTATGCGTCCTATTTTGGCGAGGCTGACGTGTGCATAAACTGCAGCCCTTTGATTGGGACTGGTAATATTAGCCAACCGTTCTTTTTGTGTAGCCTCCTTTAAACACAAGCTGTAATAACGTTAGAGACGATCGAACTCTCGTTCTGCGCAAGTATCTTCTTCGTATTCTGCACATTTTCTTGCAAATGCAGGGCGATTATCCGTCACTTCCGGATACTGAAGTATATCAGTGAGTTCACAGAGTCAACTGACTGAGATTGGCAACTAAGATCCCACGAACAGAAACGACGTATATGACTGCACGCCGAAGTAGACTGCTAGATAGGTAATGGGCAACTGATTTTGGGTTGCCCTGTAGGCCAGTGGCAGGTTTCTTCCGGGAAAGGCCACTTCCCCCACCAAAAGTGCTGCTCGTTCTTGAGTTTACAGACAGACTATAGCAGTAGCAGTAGCGGTAGCGCGCACAAAAGGAAGCCATGCCGCGAGCGGCAACAGGCCGCAAACACGCACTATCAGAATGCGACAAACAATGCATGGCACAGTACAGTAAAGCATTTTCAGCTTAGAGTGACGGAAACACCTATAACAAAGAGAACGGCACTTATCAGATCAAAGAAAAATAACCAATCGATTCAAACCAGACGAAGCGCGTGGAAAAGGAAGGGTACCCGTATAAATACGGACGGAGCGCCTGACGCATAGCAATGGCTACCTGGTAAAGCTTTACTGCTAAGCTTACGACTCGAACCAAACTACTGTAGCTGTATCGTCATTCATTCGACCTAAATTGTGTTTCATATTACAATGGACCAACTTTGTTTCGATTTGGAGATGCGGCCCATAATTTTTCTCTCCCCTTGAATTTCAAGTCTCAAATTTCAGGTGCGGCTTAGATTCGGGAAATTTTTTTTTTCTCGATTTCGAGTCTCATTTTTCAGGTGTGGCTTAGATTCGAGTGCGGCTTAGATTCGAGTAAATACGCTATTACAAATTTCTGATCAGGGGCCATTATTTAGTTTCACCCGAGTGGTTTGGTAGTTAGGTTTTTCAATATCTGTGTATTATTAGACACAGTTCCTGCGTTTTCTTCAGGGTCTACTGTAGAGTTGTGCAGTATGTGCCAATAGTTGTGCAGCATGTGCCAATAGTCCATTTATCTGCATAGTCCAGTTTTGCACAGACTTCAGTACTGACAGGGACTGTGATTGTTGTGTGCAGATGCGAGCCGAGTTGGTGACACTTTGCTCTCAGCTTCAGGCTGTGATGGCTTCGGTTACACAGCTTGAGGCTGCAGTGGATGGGCACCAGTGCTGTGCGAAGGCCGTGGGGATCCAGCGGACGTCCGGCACGTCAGAGTCCTCCTATCGGTGCTCACCGGTGGCCAACCCAGTTACTGCTCGCACTGAGGCTGGGCTGTCACCTGTGGTAGAGTGGGAGGTCGCCCCGGGTGGCAAAAGACTTCCCGGGCGGCCGCACGTAAGGCCTCCTTGGTTTGTCTGACAAACGCGTTCCAGGTGCCGTCTGTGGCTGACACTGTCGCTCAGCCAGATGCTGTCGCCTGTCCTGTTTCAGAGGAAACCACTCGGCCTGCGAGATCTGGACAATCGCAGAGGGTGGAATTGTTGGTAGTTGGGAGATCCGACATTAGTCACTTTGTGGGGCCACTTAGGGAAACCGATGTGCACTCTGTGTGCATACTGGTTGGACTCATTCCAGATGTGGGAAGGGTCTTCCCGGATGCCGTGAAGAGCACAGGGTGCAGCCAACTGCAGGTGGTTGCTCACATCGGTGATGTGTGTCACTTTGGATCAGAAGACACTCTCCCTGGTTTCGAGCGGCTAACAGAAATGATAAAGGCTGCCAGGCCTGCTTCCAAGATGAAAGCAGAGCTCACCATCTGCAGCAAAGTCGACAGGACCGATTGCGGGCCTCTGGTACAGAGCTGAGTGGAGGGTCCGAATCAGAGGCTCGGACGGTTCTGCGACCTTGTGGGCTGCAGATTCCTCGACTTGCGCCAGAGGGTGGTTGGCTGAATAGGTCGGGTGTCCACTATACGCAGGAGGCGGCTACTCGGGTAGCGTGGGCTGTGTGGTGTGGACTGGGCTTTTTTTTAGGTTAGAAGGTCTCGGGAAAACACGAGAAGGGCTTCAGTCACAAAGGGTGCAGGCTGAACACAGGAAAAACGTAGATACAGGAACCATTGGTATAACAGTTGTAAATTGTCGTAGCTATGTTGGGAAAGTACAAGAGCTACAAACGCTAATAGAAAGCACTGATGCTCAAATCGTTATAGGCAATGAAAGCTGGATGAATATAAGTTCAGCCGAAATTTTTGCGAAGAACCTGACGGTGTTCTGAAAGGATAGGCCAAACACGGTTGGCAGTGGCATGTTTCTTGCTATTAGAAGTAGTTTAACTTGTTACGAAGTTGAAGTAGATACTTCCTGTGAGTTAGTATGTGCAGTTGAAAGATTTAAACCAAATAAATTAACAGTGGAGCTGATCCTCCTTGGTACTCAAAACGGGTTAGAACACTGTTGTAGAAACATCGAAACGAACATGCCAAATTCAAACAGACGCAAAATCCCCCAAGATTGGCGATCCTTTACAGAAGCTCGAAATTTAGTGCGGACTTTAATGCGAGTTGCTTATAACAGTTTCCACAATGAAACTTCGTCTCAAAACCTGGCAGAAAATCCAGAGAGATTCTGGTCATTTGTGAAGTATGTTAGCGGCAAGAAACAACGAATGCCTTCTCTCCGCGATAGGAATGGAGATACTATCGAAGACAGTGCTGCCAAAGCAGACTTACTAAACACAGCCTTCCGAAATGCCTTCACAAAAGAAGACAAAGTAAATATCCCAGAATCCGAATCAAGAACATCTGTCAACATGAGTAACGTAGAAGTAGATATCCTCGGAGTAGTGAAGCAACTTAAATCACTTAATAAAAGCACGTCTTCTGGTCAAGACTGTATACCAATTAGGTTCCTTTCGGAGTATGCTGATGCATTAGCTCCATACTTAACAATCGTATACAACCGTTTTCTTGACGGAAGATCTGTACCCAAAGACTGGGAAGTTGCACAGGTCACACACATATTCAACAAAGGTAGTAGCAATAATCCACTAAATTACAGGCACGTATCATTAATGTTGATATGCAGCAGGATTTTACAACATATATTGTGTTCGAACATTATGACTTACCTCGAAGAAAATGGTCTATTGACACACAGTCAACAGGAGTTTAGAAAACGTCGTTCCTTTGAAACACAACTAGCTCTTTATTCACTTGAAGTGTTGAGTGCTATTAACAAGGGATTTCAGATCAATTCCGTATTTCTGGATTTCTGGAAGGCTGTTGATGTTAGTACTGAAGATTTTTACTCACATATTTAGAAATATGGAAGTCCTTACATTTTGGTCAACATAGGGATTTACATTCCCTTGTGATCTCAAAATCTGTCAGGGAAAAATCCTATAACTTGTCTGGAAATCAGAGAAATATGAGAATTTCCCGTGGAAACTTACGGCAACCCTGGATTAGATCCCTGCCGTACGCCTCTTTCAATCTGAGCAGTCTCAGGCACTTCACCCTCGAGCAGGTAGGCCCGTGTATAAAGTGCGCCAACCGCAAACGAAATCGTTTTGGACCGCTCCAGTGTTGTTTCAGAAATGCGAGTCGACACAGATTCCTCCGGTATTGCTTCAACTAACACAGTGATGAATTACATCGTCGTATGTCCGATTGAGCAGCAGTAACATAAAATAAAACTGCAAGATGAGTGAGAAAAATTTATTATCCGTGCAAGAAAAATACCCAGATTACCGGCTGACAACACAGTCTCGCAGTGAGGCAGTTCTCTAAGAGACGATTAGTAATCAAATAAGCGTCAGCCGGGGTTCTGATGCAACTGCGCTGTTTAATGCATAAAGTGGCTCATTACTGAGAGATAACTCTTGTGCGTGGCAGCAGAGCGATTCATTTCATGGTTGTTTACCTAAACAGCATGTTAGCTCATATTACAAAATTTATTTTATTGTTGTTTAATTAAACCGAAATTAAACTGTGATTTTGCTCATCCACATTTAATTTGGTAACGTAAAGAAGGCTATTATTTAGACACGTTACTAAGTACGCCACACGCCCGCTCGTGTTACGAAAGCGGCACGCCTTCCAGAGGGGTATGCGTGCGAGTTGCCATTAGCGGAGAACGTTCGGTTTGCAGGGGTAACGTCTGTACGGCCGGACGAGCTGGAGCTACCGTGCACGATGACGGACCTGGAGCACGGGACGTGGATGCTGTCCGGCAGCAACGTCATGGTGGATGGCGTCGTGCTGCGCAAGGACTACCCTTGCGACCTGGACGAGGTGGTCGTCGGCAACAGAGTGGGTCAGTATCGTCCACTCAGTGGTGTCTGTCAGCAATCTTTTCGTTCAGCATATTTTGTATTTGCACTTCAGTGACATTCTCATAATTTCTGGTATAGGGATGAATGAATTTTCGTGAAATAAAAACACTGAAGTTGCATCCTTATTTCTTTCTTCCTTTATTTATTTATTTCTTCTCCTTCTCCTTCTCCTTTTTCTTCTCCTTCTCCTTTTTCTTCTCCTTCTCCTTTTTCTTCTCTTTCTTCTCCTTTTTCTTCTCTTTCTTCTCCTTTTTCTTCTCTTTCTTCTCCTTTTTCTTCTCTTTCTTCTCCTTTTTCTTCTCTTTCTTCTCCTTTTTCTTCTCTTTCTTCTCCTTTTTCTTCTCTTTCTTCTCCTCCTCCTTTTTCTTCTCCTCCTCCTTTTTCTTCTCCTCCTCCTTTTTCTTCTCCTCCTCCTTTTTCTTCTCCTCCTCCTTTTTCTTCTCCTCCTCCTTTTTCTTCTCCTCCTCCTTTTTCTTCTCCTCCTCCTCCTCCTCCTCCTCCTCCTCCTCCTCCTTTTTCTCCTCCTCCTCCTCCTCCTCCTCCTCCTCCTCCTCCTTTTTCTTCTCCTCCTCCTCTTTTTTAAGTTTTCTGAGGTTAATGTTTAATTTCTGAAAAAAGATACACAATTAAATTCCTTTGATCATACACAGTGTAGTATGTACCACATCTATGATGAGCCAACTCTTAATGATTAGTAAACCTTCTCATAACATCAGTTACAGTCTCAGTTTCAAAGGTTTTGACTTGTTATTTTCTGATTATTTAGTAAAGGCTCTCTATTTTGCAAATTGCATTATTTTGTGGCTGTTGACTGTCAGTTAGCTAAAACGGTGCAGTGTCGCCACGATCTTGTAAAACCACATGAAAAAAAAAGAACAGAATTACATGAATATTTGGAAATAAATTTAAACCCATACAAATAAATAATATTTTCTAA
This sequence comes from Schistocerca americana, assembly GCF_021461395.2. Lineage (NCBI taxonomy): Eukaryota > Metazoa > Arthropoda > Insecta > Orthoptera > Acrididae > Schistocerca > Schistocerca americana. The sequence goes on along the minus strand of NC_060129.1, from coordinate 204,618,142 downwards.
ATATGAGGTGCAGTCGGATTAAAACTGAACACCCGCTGCAATGGGACCCTACAATGGCCCCATTTGAAAGTAATCACCACACATGTTAAGACGTTTATCCCACTGCGAGACGAGACAATCAGATCCTGTTCCGTAGAATACGGTCGGTTGCTGACGGATCCACAACTACACTCACTTTTGCACTTCCTCGTCCGACTGAAACTGGCATATGCACGCGTCTTTCTTCAGGTCGCCAATGGTGTGAAAATCGCACGGTGAAAGATCCTGTCTGTACAGAACGTATTGCAGTGTTTCCCAACTGAGTCGCTGAAGTGTAGCCTTCGTCCACTTGCCAATGTGAGGGCGAGTGTCACTGTGTGACGTAACGATTCTGTCAGACAGCATCTGGACGGGCCGGGGACACGTGGCAGAGCCGACAGCGTAAACGTCCCACATATCCCCCGCCGAAGAAATCTGAAGGTGTTCACACACTTCCCGGTAAGGCACAGTGATGTTCTCATTCGACTGCGCGGTCCCTCTGCTTGTAGAATTCCTCGAGCGTGGAACCGCAGGACAACCAGGACACTTTGTAGAAACTGTGACATGCTGTAAAGTCAAAGTTCTCAGCAATGCTGTTCACCCGAAACATTTTTTTATCTTTCTCAGGTTGACACAAGTTTTTACCATATATTACGTTGCACTGATCAGAATTTACATATTATTAATTGTTCAAAAAAAGGAAGGCGAAACTATGCTAAACTAACAACAAATGAAAGAAACATACCAAAAATGCAGAACAACAAATGAAAGAAACACACAAAAAATACAGATCTTAAGAACTAAAAATTGTAAAACATGTGAAACGAGGGTTGCCCAGAAAGTAAAATGTGTGTGTGTGTGTGTGTGTGTGTGTGTGTGTGTGTGTGTCTTCAACAGTTCTTTATTAAACATAATAAGAATTACACACACGAAAGAATGGTGGTTTATCTACACACCCTATTTTTCCACATAATCTCCAACCCGTTCTGTGACCTTCCGAAAGTGTGAAACGACGAGTCGTTTGCGCTGTGGGTACCGATTCTCGCCCTGGCGGCGGAGCCAGTGCTTCACTGTGTGAATCACCCCACCGCCAACAAAATGTCTTCCACAAATGGCATCCTTTAATGGCCCAAACCGGTGGAAGTCCGAGGTTGCCGGGTCAGACACGTCAGGTGTGGCGGCCGCGGTCGGTCTCCCCGACCGCCGCAAACTGCGGATTTCCAGCTCCGCCGAACCGCCTTCCGACGACTTCACCCTCCTTGCCCGGCAACTGACTGTACTTCTGTCGACAGCTGATGTTCCGGAGACTTCGCACGAGTGTTTGCGAATATTACTCACAGTTTCTTTCTCTGCAGTGAGAAATTCAGTGGCGGCTCATCGCTCGTAATGTACACGTCCTATAGGTGCCACTGTGAAACTGTCCCACAGCTGCGCTATCTGTCGGAGGTAACGGAAACTTGGCGCGCTCTCTCGGGAGACTTCAAATAATACGCATGTAACGTTTCACATCTGTAGCATTGTTTTCAGCCGAGGAAGAAATAAAACAAAGAAAAGGCGACACATTACATTCTGGGGAGCCCTTGCACAACCTCTGCCAGTGCCGTGACATACATGTAATTATATCGTGATAGTTTTTTTATATCAATTTCAAATTTTTTTTAATTAAAATGTGTTTTACTGCCGAATTAATTAATGTATAAATTACAGTACAAAAATTACGACTCGTTTACCGAGCGGAGATTATATACGTAACTACTGGGCGCCTTGTCTCTAAATACACCTAGGGTCCGAACGATTTCCGTACGTTGGCCAAATTGTGCCGCTTCACTCTTCGGACTGACGCGTCGGCATTCGTCGTACTAATTACATTTTGTACGATACGAGTGCAAATGCAAACTAGAGTCGGCCTCCACTCCGATCGAGGACACCGGCGGTGCTCGTGTAATTTCCGTTACGCTCGAAGTTCGACGGGAGCACCGAAACACTTTCAGTGTGCGGTGATCGGCTGCATTACGGGCTTACGTACCCAGCTGCGAGAACCCCGGGGGGCCCACTCGTCGGCAGCAGCTCTCCGGCACGGTGTACCTGTGGCCGGCCCCCTGTCGAGGTGAGCGCACCGCCGGACGTACACCTGTGACTTAACCGTTACAGACTGCCGTGTCACACCGAGTGCTCTTCAGACTCCTCTGCTGTCGTTGACATATTTGTGATGTCGTCGGCAAACCTCAAAGTTTTTATTTCTCAATTCCCGTTCTAAATTTCTTCTCAGTTTCCTCTAGTGCTCGCCAGGGAACGTATCGGTCGTAATCGGGGATACTCTACAATCTCGGCTCACTCTCTTCTCGACTAGTGCTCACCTTTCTCGAACCTCGGCTCTTAACAACTGCAATCTAATTTCTGCGAGAGTTGTAGGCAACATTTGGAATGTGTGGTTTATTCCTTTTACCTGCAGAATTCAAAGACACTGGTCTGAAGTTTTCTCAAAATCTGCAAATACAGGGTGATCAGAATCAAACTTCCATTACTCGAGAGCGACCCCTTGAAAAACGAGTGATCGTAGGACAGTGATTTTTGTGGGAACATTTGTAAGGACGTGCAGGGGAGAATTTACGAATAAACTGTCAAAAGAAACTCAGTTTGGTTGCCAGTCGAGAAGGTAACATTTGTTAATGTGCACCGTGTTTACTTTCCAGATTACTAATGTGATGTCTGCATCCCTGACAGCCTGGAACTGCGTTCCTGAAATGGTGGGCTGTGGATCACTCGGCTGCTGTGGCGCAGCTCGTGCGGAGCACGAGGGCCGCGCACCGTGTCCCGTGTTCTCGGCTACGACGACAGTAACTTTTTCGACAATTTTTGGTGCAGTTGGCCGTTGGCCTTTCCCGGGAGCAATTCCCAAATTGCCAGTAAATACCAACTTCCGAAATGTGTTCTTCGACACTGGAGCGGAAAGAGGACCTCTCCGTATTCCTATAATACCTCACATTATTGTTGTTTTGTTTGATAAAATATCTGCTCACCTTGTCCAGACCCGTGTTGACTGTCTGCAATTTTACTGCACACTCGTACGTGCATTTCGGTGCAGTGTTACTGAAGTATTTTTGACCCCTCTTCTTACGTGTTTGGAGCTGAGACTGGACGCTCACTTTTGACGCTGACATGTTGTGTGTTATTAACCTTTCGTGTAACTCGGTTGCCACTATCATTCTTCTTTATGGGAAGATCCTGCAAAGCAGTATCCCCATAGAACTGTGTGTAGTCCTGGAAAGTTTTGAAGTCTTCTGCTTTGCAACTGTTATTGGTAGAAGGGAAAGTGATATCTACTCTAATTATGAAATGACATCAACATTTCGTCATTGACTATCTCGTATTTATTTCGACGGATGTGCAGATCTCAATTACCTCGCAACTCGGAACAGATACAATATAAATCGAATGAAACGTCTGCGTCGGAGGCTTTACAGGAAGTAAGTGACATTTTGTTTTAGAGCCCCTTTTGTTCGTTGCCAAGTTCATTCTCGGAGAGGGTGTCCGCTCCTCGACAGTCGAGACACTGCCGAGCCGCGGTGTCGAAATGTAAAAGGCCCCTCCCGTGACAGGTGACGACGTTTACTCGTCATTGTGTCTTGACGGTTACTCGAAGTGCACGTCTCTCTCATTACAACTCTGCACAAATGTGAAATGAAATGACCTCGTACAATGTGTGCTTTGAAACTCATTCCCTACCTAATACTACTTTACTATTTTGTCACGATCCTCTTTCCTTATTATAAATACGTAGTGGAAAATGTCATTTACCTAAATGGCACGTAACACTACAACACTAACACTACCAACAACACACATCCTGCAGCACACAGTCTGAATGTCTTTCCTGTAAAGTTGGCTACTCGTGCGGTAAATAGTTTCCCGTATACAGTGAAACCTCTATATAACGGTTTTCAAGGGACCACAAATTCTGAACACTGTATAGAGGAAAACACAATAAACAGGAAGGCTTCCAAATAATAATTATAGGGCGTTACTGAAGATCGGGATACCACTAATCAGCTTTGACAAACGGTGCTGTAGGTGACATTTTAAATTTTCACAACACTGTAATATGGTATTCATTGCAAATGACTAGTTTTTTGTAATTAAAACATGGGACCCGGTAGGTGGATGGGTGAAAGTAAATGGATCAGTTTGTACTGTAAAAAGTTATAACAGATTCTTAAGATATGACATCATTGCCCAAAGCTGACAGGTGGTATCCCATTCTTCAGTTGACCCAATTATAGCGCAAACGCAGTAAATGTTACAGAGTATAAAAGAATTAGTTAAAAAAAAAAATTACTTTAATAATTAAATTATGAAACAGAACTTAAATTTGCACAAAACTCTAGGAACCTATGCAATATGAAAATTACATACCCATGATTTTTTTAAATATTCAGGCAAGCATATTTGTTTTCTATTTCTCCTAGAGTCTATGGCAATCATTTCTTGCTGCAAATGAGCAAGTTGAACTACTGTTCTGTCCTCAAGTCTGTGGGCCATATATCTGTTGAATGTTTCAAAGGCTTCAGCTGCCTTAGTATATGAGGGCACAGGGTCATCTTCCTTGTCACTGTCACTTTCACTGCCACTATTATTCTTCAAGCTTCTCTCTGCAGTCAGGTCTTCAATACTTTGTACTCCCGTGGTTGCCACATTGTCATCCACAGCCACAAAGTCCTCAAAAGTGACAGAATCACTGCCTATTAATTCCTGAAACTCTTGCAAATCACTTGCAACATGAGCTGCCATCTCATTCTCACAGAATCCCGCTTTTGTGAATCAGTTTTTAATAGTTTCAGCACTGACTTCCCTCCACGAGTACATAATTAAATTCATTACCTGTCGATGGTTTCAAATGCGTACGTTTCAAATTGCCACAATTCTCAAACCTTTCAATTATTGGCGATCTGTTTTTCATAATAGTGTTGAGGGAGCCAGTTCAAATTGCTTCGCTAGCTCCACACGACTCACACCAGGAGATGCCTCCACTTTTTTAATAACAGAAACCTTCTCTTCGAGAGAAATGTTCTTCCGCTTTTCACTCATGTCCACTGACGAAAGCTTTTTAAAAAATAAATAAAATAAATTAAAAAAAAAGTTATATTGAAGACACACTCTCACTACACACATTAACTGTTTGCTGCTCAGCGCACACATCACGCTATGAATACAAGCAGAATGTGCGTCACATGTCACACGACCGGGTCCTACCACTGACATACGAAAGACACTGAGCGCGGGCTTTCCGAGCCAGTGCAAACTGTGAATCCACACAATGGAAAACAATGCGTCTACATCCAGCCACTTAAATGTTATAAAGAGGTAAATAATTGACCAGGGTTCAAAAAATACGTGTGTTACGTGGAGGAAATTGTAATATAGAGGAAACACAGTAAAGAGGAAAATTTAACATTGTTTATATGGGCTTTTAGTCGGGACCGAAAAAAAATGGACGTAAGAGAGGAAAACATTATACGGAGGAACGTTATAAAGAGGTTTCACCGTACACTAGCTCGAGTAGCAAAACTTCGGTTATAACCGCCCTGCACTACGAATGTAGATCCGCAGTACGACCGTAAGTGTAGTCGTGTAAATGTTTCCAGAGTTCCTCCCAATCAAAGGATTAGCCCAAATGTGGCTGTAAACGAGTTGTGCACTGCGACTGCGACTCGCCCACCCCCGCCACTGATCCGCAGGTATGGCGCGGCACTCGGACGGCACGCTGCACTTCTACCTGGACGGGGTGGACCGCGGGGCGGCGTGCGGCGGCGTGCCCCCGGGCGTGTACGCCGTCATCGACCTGTACGGCCAGTGCGCCCAGGTGTCCATCGTGCGGCCCGAGCGACCGGCGGGGGCCGCTCCCGCTCCCGGGAGGCTCGCGCTGCCCGACCGCCCCCACCAGGTAACGCCACTCGCTCCCGGCACTCTGGCTTCTGTCGGGATTATTTCAAGTTTTTTTTTTATTGTTTCAACAATATCTGATAAAAGAAATGCCTGTTTTTGTTCAAATTGTACAGAATTATTTTACTAAATGTGCAGGAAACAAGATAAGGAGCACAAAAGGTCATGTAGGTATTATATTGTTCCCTTATATTTTTTCCTCTTTGTGTCTGCTGGCTTCTAGTAGTTCGAGCACTGCTCAGAACTGTTTTGTAGTTGTCTTACTGTCGTCAGTACTGTTTGTTTCCGGTCACAACAGAGCGATGCGTGTAACTGTGTCACTTCGGCTAGAGCTTCGGACTTCTGGGGTTACGTATCGAGCAAATGAGTGAGGTCGTACAAAACGTTAAGACATCCGGTTAATAGCTTGTTCGGCCATCCGTGGAATGAAATCGGTCAGTGATTTGGCATATCGGAGATACCACAGTTGCTTAGCAGGTTTGTGGAGGTATGTGGCATTAGATGTCTACACACGGGCCACGTAATTCGAGTAAATGACGGGCCGCCAATTTGCGTACGCAGTGAAGGTGCCCGACAGCGACCCTGATGCGTTCTGTAGAATTTATGTTAGGTAAATTTGGTCGCCGAGACCTCTACACGAGTTCACTGTAATGCTCCTCAAACCACTGCAGCACGGTTCCGGCTCAGAGACGCGGAGTGTTATACGGTGGGAAGACGTCGAGCGTGAGTGGATGCGGGTGGTTTGCAGCTGTCGGCACGTCTTAGGTCACTTCCAGAGGTCCCGTGCGAGTGCAGGAGAATGTGTCCCGTAGCATAATATCGCTCCGACCAGCCTGTGTCCGTTCACCTCGATGACGGCGTTTGTGGAGACGACCGTCGACCTACTGTAGCAAGAATGCGATTCCTGTGGAGAGCCGACAACTTTCCATTCGTCGACGGTCAAATCCTGACGGTCCTGTGGCCACCGCAGTAGTATAATTGACAATGTTGTCGGGTCGAGGTGTGAACGTGTAGGGGTGATCTACTGCGGAGCTCCACATTCGACAATGTACGACGAACGGTTTGCTCCTAAACACTTGTGCGTGCACCAGCGTTGTATTCTTTCGGCAGCCTCCGAATGTTCTGTGAAGAACTGTGGGTGTCCATCCATTTAACACCGGTTTCACTGTCCTACCTCTTTCTACAGATGCTCTCAACAGTAGATTTCTAAGATACTTGTTTTCAGGCTGTGCCCTTGGCCAGTCACTTATCTCAATGGATTTCCCAATTTGCAGCCCACGTCTTCACTAGGGTGATCGGCCGACTGTGTCTTCTCCGCATACCTACTTTCGTTACCGCGTCGTGTACGTGCAGCGTGACCGGGCGGCATCCGGGATGATGTGGGGCAGCATTGTGAACTGAACATATGTGTGTCTACTGTGAAATGCCACCTAGAGACAAGTGATTTGAATGGTAGACGGCCATCACGTAAACCACACACACATTCAAACACTAGAAAGACCAGGTACCGACCATTTAGCACGGTGGTGTCAGCATCGTGGTGTGGAGATATTTTTCTAGATGTGGGGTTGGTCATCTAGTCCAAATAAAAGGCAAGCTGGATGGTATCCTGTAGTGACATTCGAGATAAGAAAATTGTTCCACGTGGGAGAAAGAATATGCTGTGTAATTGGATATTTCAGCAGGACAGTGATTCAAAACACACTTGTAGTCATTAAAAAAATTATTTTCAGATAAAAAAAGTCAAACTTTTGGACTGGCCGAGACAGACCTGGATCTAAATTCTGTTTGAACACCTCAGAGATGCATCGGATCGACATGTTAGTCGTACAGGCTACTCGAACGAGGATCAATTTGCTGCTGCCTTACGGGACAAATGGTTAAAACTTGCTCTTGACCTATTACGAAAGCTTGTGAATTCGATGTCAAATACATGTGCGCTGTGATAGAAACCCCTAGGTATGCAGTAAAATACTGATTTGTTCTTGAGATTCTTAAATAGTTCAGTTTTATTGTGGTGTCGTTGTTGTCGGCTTCAGTCTGGCGACTGATTCGATGCAGTTCTTCGTGCTGCTCTATCCTGTGCAAGTGTCTTTACGTCCGAATAACTACTGCAGCCTTCACCACTCTGAATCTGCTCACCGTATTCATCTCTCAGTCTCCCCCTACAACTTTTACCCACCACCCTTTTCTCGAGTACGAAACTAGTGATCCCTCGACGTCTCGTATCGACCGATCCCTCCTTCCGACCTGTTGTGCCACAAACTCCTCTTCTCCCCAATTCTATTCAGTACCTCCTCATCAGTTACGTGACCCAGCCATCTAATCTCCAGCATTACCCCTGTAGCACCTCATTTCGTAGCCTTCTGTTCTCTTCTCGTCTAAACTATTTAACATCCACATTTCCCTTCCGTGCACGGCAACAATCCGCGCAAATAATTTTCTGCCTCACCAGAGGAATGTTTTGCAGCTGTGGAGGTGTAGCCTTCCACAGGAAGTGCAGATACGCCTCACCTGCGTGGCATTTTGGGACGACGACCGGTCTCGCGAGGTGGTCACCCGTAATTCCTGCGGACACGTCGAGGCCGAAACGGTTCCGGCAGTTCGCTACCGTCGTACTGCGGAGAGTTTCCTCGGCCCACACTCGGGTGTCTCGAAGGTCGACGGTAGCGCTCCTCTCGACAGTAGCCCGGTCTGCGGAAAAGACTGACAGTAGAAACTGCAGTACTGTGGTGGCTCGTGTGACGAAACCTTCACTGCACAGGCGATAAGGCCGGCACTCGTAAGTGATGCGGATTGTGGGGAATGTTCCAGCCTGTTGTCCGGTTCGTGGGCCACCCGACCCACCTGTACAGGTGTCCTCAGCGGCCGGTGCCTCTGTCAAAAACTGGCCGCAATTTTGGTGGTGGTTGCAGGGTATGCAGTCCACGCCAAATCTTGAAGTTCAAACACTTTTGTAGCACTTTGATGTCGTCTGAAATCTTGCTTTTTCAACTTCAGTTCGATATAGATAAATAGCCAACTTACTGAGATGAGATCGACAGGAGGTGCACAGTGGCTAAGCAGGTATGGCTAGAGGACAAATGTAAGGATGTAGAGGCTTATCTCACGAGGGGTAGGATAGATACTGCCTACAGGAAAATTAAAGAGATCTTTGGAGAAGAGAGCCACTTGTATGAATATCAAGAGCTCTGGTGGAAACCCAGTTCTAAGCAAAGAAGGGAAAGCAGAAAGGTAGGAGGAGTATTTAGAGGGTCTATACAAGGGCGATGTACTTGAGGACAATATTATGGAAATGGAAGAGGATGTAGATGAAGATGAAATGGGAGATAGGATACTGCGTGAAGAGTTTGACAGAGCACTCAAAGACCTGAGTCGAAACAAGGCCCCCGGAGTAGACAATATTCCATTGGAACTACTGACGGCCGTGGGAGAGCCAGTCCTGACAAAACTCTACCATCTGGTGAGCAAGATGTATGAGACAGGTGAAATACCGTCAGACTTCAAGAAGAATATAATAATTCCAATCCCAAAGAAAGCAGGTGTTGACAGATGTGAAAATTACAGAACTATCACTTTAATAAGTCACAGCTGCAATATACTAACGCGAATTCTTTACAGACGAATGGAAAAACTGGTAGGAGCCGACCTCGGCGAAGATCAGTTTGGATTCCGTAGAAATGTTGGAACACGTGAGGCAATACTGACCCTACAACTTATCTTAGAAGAAAGATTAAGGAAAGGCAAACCTACGTTTCTAGCATTTGTAGACTTAGAGAAAGCTTTTGACAATGTTGACTGGAATACTCTGTTTCACATTCTAAAGGTGGCAGGGGTAAAATACAGGGAGCGAAAGGCAATTTACAATTTGTACAGAAACCAGATGGCAGGTATAAGAGTCGAGGGACATGAAAGGGAAGCCTTGGTTGGAAAGGGAGTGAGACAGGGTTGTAGCCTCTCGCCGATGTTATTCAATCTGTACATTGAGCAAGCAGTAAAGGAAACAAAAGAAAAAAACGGAGTAGGTATTAAAGTCCATGGAGAAGAAATAAAAACGTTGAGGTTTGCCGATGACATTGTAGTTCTGTCAGAGACAGCAAAGGACTTGGAAGAGCAGTTGAGCAGAATGGATAATGTCTTGAAAGGAGGATATAAGATGAACATCAACAAAAGCAAAACGAGGATAATGGAATGTAGTCGAATTACGTCGGGTGATGCTGAGGGAATTAGATTAGGAAATGAGACACTTAAAGTAGTAAATGAGTTTTGCTATTTGGGGAGAAAAATAACTCAGGGTGGTCGAAGTAGAGAGCATATAAAATGTAGACTGGCAATGGCAAGGAAAGAGTTTCTGAAGAAGAGAAATTTGTTAACATGGAGTATAGATTTAAGTGTCGGGAAGTAGTTTCTGAAAGTATTTGTATGGAGTGTAGCCGTGTATGGAAGTGAAACGTGGACGATAAATAGCTTAGACAAGGAGAGAATAGAAGTTTTCGAAATGTGGTGCTACAGAAGAATGCTGAAGATTAGATGGGTAGATCACATAACTAATGAGGAGGTAATGAATAGAATTGGGGGGAAGAGCAGCTTGTGCACAACTTGACTAGAAGAAGGGATCGGTTGGTAGGACATCTTCTGAGGCATCAAGGGATCACGTGGATGGTAAAAATCGTAGAGGGAGACCAAGAGATGAATACACCAAGCAGATTCAGAAGGATGTGGGTTGCAGTAGGTACTGGGGGATGAAGAAGCTTGCACAGGATAGAGTAGCATGGAGAGCTGCATCAAACCAGTCTCGGGACTGAGGACCACAACAACAACAATAACTGAGGTGACAAAAATTGAGGAACACCTAATATTGCGTCGCACCTGTTTTTGCACGGCATAATGCAGCAACTCGAATGGCGCGGCCTCGGTGAGCTGTCGGGAATCCCCTCAAGGAATTTTGAGCCGTGTCGCCTCTATAACCGTCCACAACTGCGGTGCAAGATTTTGTGCACGAACTGGTCTCTCAGTCGTGTCCTGTAAATGTTTGACAGATTGTTCGCTCGAATTGCTCGAGATGTTCTTCGATCCATTTGCGAATGGTTGCGGTCTGGTGATGTGGTGCACTGTCGTCTGTGAAAATTCCGCTGTTCTTTGGGAATGTGAAGTCCACAAATGGCGGCAAATGGTCTCCGATTAGCCATACGTAACCGTTCCCATTCAACAATCGATTCCATTCAACATAAACACGGGCTACACCATTACCGAGCCGCCACCTGCTCGTACAGTGCATTGTCGACAACCCGGGTCTGTAGCTTTGTGGCATCTGCGTCACCGTCAGTTACTACCGACTTAAATTGGGACTCGGCTGACTGGACACTGGTTTTCCAGTTGTCTAGGGCCCAACTGATATGGTCACAGTATATCGTATCTTCCTTCGTCGTCGGCGCCGTCGTTGTTGCCGTGAGGCACCGTTATACCAAGAGGAAAGGCGCGTCGATCTTAGAGCATGAGATATGATGACCTTAAGCCACTGACAACACACAACGGTCACGGTAGCACCTGATTCCAGAATAGCTGCAGTAGTTAGGATCTACCAACTACCCCCTCTCGACCAGGTCCCCAAAACTTAACTCGTAACGAGATCCCTTCGAAGCAAATTGTCATAACGGTCGTCTATAAAGGCTTCGTACAATGAGAAGAAATGTTACAGTTTATGGAATAATAACAGGTACGACCAAACTATCTTTTTTCTTCTGTTTTATTTAAAATAACTTTGTTCACAGTTTTATTTCGCATTCACCACTCATTCACCGAAACCCTTTGATAAAAAGTTTTGGTTGCTTGACACCAAGATTCAATGCTAATGATACAGTTTTTCTCCTTTTCATAAATTGGAGCCTGCTCTCTGCGATAAAAAAAAAAAAAAGGGGGGGGGGGGGGGGGGTCTCAATATCGCGTCCCTCGTGATATGTGTATATATTTATGCCGGAATTGACCGCCCTGTAGGTGTAATCAATTTAATGACCACACTTCACTATCCGCAATTTCGTGTAACTAAATGTCCCTTTTTTTTTACTCTGATTGTATACCGTAATTATTTAAAACTCGCCCCTATATTTTTTCACTACGCACAATTAGCACTTCTTTACTTGTTTATTTCTAAGAGTAAATGAAAAAAAAATGACGCCGCATCATCGGCTTCGTCGATATAAAGCGAAACACCTCAATATGCCCAATTTTACCTCTTCTTATAAGATCGGCTACCTTACTCATTAATTTACTACATATTATTTCCAATAACACTAAACAGGTATCGCCGTTATATTTTAATTGTATTCAAAAGCATGTTATTATTATTATGACCGACCAAATAGTAACAAATCGCGCGGCGTTCGGTTTTAATGGTAGCTTTACCCTCGCCCAGCCTTTATTCATGCAATATTGTATATAAATATACAGACGACCAAAAGATCGCTCTCTCTACGATAACCAATAGAGGCAAATACGCTATTCAAGTTCCATTACATCTATCTTGACTCGAAATGTTACAGTTGTCCTAACAGATACGTTTGTCCCACATTGATTTCTGTGGTTGTTCCACTTATTGTCGCTTATCTGTTAACGCTGACAGCTATACACAAATGCTCGGTAAGTGAAGGCCGTTCGCTGTTGCAGTGTGTGTGGTCAGATGCAGTACCTGAAATTGGGTATTCTCACCATGCTCATGACACTGCGGATATCAGAATATTGAATTTCCTACCAGTTTCTGAACTGCTCTCCCTACTATTCCACATTCAAAGTCTGTTAACTTCCGCTGTGTAGTCGTATTCGCGAGGAAAAGCTTTTCACTCTAATCGGTTCACAGTACACCGGCACAGTTTAAAAGTTGCACCCCAGGTGCAGTAACTTAACTCAGGCACACAAGTCTGGTTCAGTTGAAAACTCACTGCAGATTGACTTTTTTGTGGTAGGGGCGGTTCTTATAAAAAGTGGTTTAGGAACAAACTGTTGTCTTGAAAATGACATGATGCTTTACAATTTGGTTAGATTGTAATTTACTGTTTTTGATGAAATACAAGAACCAACAGAATTTTAAATGTACAAAGTACATGGACATTATTTTTCTTCTGCATTGTGAATCTGCTCATTTACACGTATGAGCACTGTATTGTAAATTATGGTAAATTTTGTGTAGTTATTAATTACTAAATTAATTAATAATTGCTGTATGTCAAACTGTACAGAAACATTAAGCTAACAAAAGTGTATAGTTGCATTTTAGGATGAAAAGTGGTAGCCTCTATGAACCTGAAATTCAGTCGACACACAAGATTATTAATTTCAGAAAAAATACAATGTATTACTTGAAAGCTGGAAGATTGTGCTGGAGAATGGTATAGGTCATTGTATAGAAATACAATACAAAATCAGTACTCATAGGTATATGAATATTTTCAGTTAATGATGCTTTGTAATCAGTGTGCTCTCTTGCCAAACTGATAACACCGTGGATTCAGAACAATCAAATGAATGATTTGATTGATAAAGTTGGATTTAGCGCTAAGCCTGCCTATGAAACTGAAGTTTTCATGTGTCTACTATACGTACTACACAAATGTGTATTTTGGAAATATAATGAATTTGGGAAAAATTTGCTGACTATTGGGGTAGGAAAACAAAACGATGGGGGCTACCAGACTGCTTTGTCTGAAACTCCCCCTTCCAGTCCCACACTGGTAGTCTGTGCGCCTGAGGTCACAGTCGGAAATATTTTTCCTCCAGCTTGTATTGTGTGTACCTCCCTCGGGGTGCATTTTTTGGCCGTACGTCAACTTGGTCTTTCTTGCTCCTTAATCTGTCGTGGATTGTTTTGTGCAGTTAGTCCTCATTTTGTGTAATCACGCTGTCAGAATTTACCCTCATGACATGACATTTGTGTGTGTGTATTGATACCACTACGCAAGTGATACACTGCCCGGCTTTCAGAGTTAATAATTCAGTTAGTGGGGCAGGGGTGTTGATAACTTTAAAAAGGCTTGGCTGCTAACAGTTACATATTGTCTGTAGTTGTTATGGATTTATCAACTTAATTATGTAATTATGGAAAGTTACGAGGGTAGATTGAAAGGTTCTCGGAACATATTAGAAAAAAAGTACATACATCACTGAAACATTTTTTATTTTTCCATGTAGTCTCATTGTAGATTAATGCACTTCGTCCAACGATGTTCCAGTGCCTTGATCCCATCTCAAAAATGAGTTTCCTCCAGGCCTGCAAAATAGTTGTCAACTCCGGCTATCAATTCTTCACTTGAAGTGAATGTTTGTTCACCAGAAAAATTTTCAGTTTTGGGAAAAGATGCAACTCTGATGGAGCCATATCAGGTGAATAAGGCAGGTGTGGCAGCAATTCGTACCTTAGTTCGTGTAAATTTGCCACGGCGATCTGGCAAGCGCGAGCAAATTCACGCATTTTCAATTGGTGATCCTCCGTAACCATTTTGTGCACTTTTGCAATGATTTCTGGAGTAGTGACAAATCTCGGTTGACCACTGTGAGGACTATCATCTAAGCTCTCCCGACCAAATTTAAATTCATTTGTCCACTTGGCATCAGGTGAATATGAAGGGGCAGAATCCCCCAGTGTATTCTGGAAATTGCAGGAATGTCCTTTTGCTTCCATACCTTGCTGTTCGAAGTACTTAATCACTGCTCGAATCTCAATTTTTTTCGCATCTTTGCAAATCACTGTGCGGGAACAACACCAGAGCCACGTCACCGTCACGGCTCTCTTCCGAGAGCACTGACGTGGCACGTGTTTACAGCCAACAGTCCAACGAATATCACACGAACAACTTGCTACGTCAGCGCCAACCTCTCGTGGTAATTCTGAGAACTTTTCAAATCACTGTCGTACTAAAGAACGACATTTTTCAGTTTGATGTTTTAAAACATTAGAAAACATATTGTTTACATTTCAGTAATCATTATAGATTGTAATGATTTTCTTCACGAGTACGCACTAAACCTGTTTGTGGACGATTCCACCACCACAGGTTAAAAGATAGTAACAAAACTGCTTTGAATCCAAGCAATGTCACAATCTCGAGGCACCTGTCTGTAAGGTGTTGCAGTTTTCGTAATGAAGTGATGTCACAAGATGTTCATTTGGCCTATCTATTCATCTTAATAATACACGCACTGATTCGATGATAGTAATGCCCGTCTTCTTCATTATTGTTATTAATTTCCCCCGTCCCACTGCCACGAGTAAAGTGTTAAAGGCGGATGAAATTTTTGGTGATTTTGTGACATTATTTTCGTTTGGTGATTTTATTAGTCTTCTTAGGATTCAAAAACACTGCGTATATCGTGTTTTTTTTAGTAGTTTTCCCAAAAATGCAAGCAAATAGATGTTTTGTCTGTTCCTTTGTCGATTGTTAAGTTACGATAAAGACGTGTGTGGCACAGATGGTGTCGTTCAGTTAAACGGCGAGTGAAACAGAAAAACTAATTGGGTGGAAGCGTTTGTAAATGTTCCGAGTACTAGTAGCCCAGATTTGCTTAGCACGATTGCAGTAAGAAGGAAAATGAAAAAGTTAAACTAATATTTAGCCATTTGCAGTTAACCTGAAGTTTTTATTTACAGTTGTTTTTAGTCCTAGAAAATCTTCTTTATTTTTGGCTAAAAAGCAACTGAAATATTGCGTAGAGGCCTAAATCGGGCTTCTGACGTCTAAAAATTTTCCGGGGCAGGGCCACCGTGACAGCCCCTTCTCCAGGTTGTGGCCACTTCTCGAGTCGGCATCTACAGACAGGAAGGCCAGGTAATGCAGATCCCACTACGGGACGCACCCACTTGTAACGAGGGCAAGCGTAGCAAAGATGGAAGGAGAGGCACCAGAGAGGGCAGTTGAGAAATGGTATTACGGCTCTTCTCGTTTTTTCTCCCGAGCCTTAATTTCACTATTGATGACTCTTCCCCCTGACGTATGAGGTTTCCCGCTGCCTGTCCCTGACCTCAATTGCACGGTACGGGCAGCGGACGAGCGGCAGGCGGTGTGGGCGGTAGGCGACTGCGAATCTCCCACACTACTCTCTCCCGTGACTGCCACGTTAGGGGCTTCGGTCTCTGGCGAGCTGCAGTCGGTAAATCGGGCCTCTCCGATCGATTCTTCCGCAGAGACGGAATTGCAAAGTATCTTTCAATTTCTGCTAGCCGTCGGGTGTATTGCAGCAGGAATTCGTTTTTTGGAGGACGAGCCAGTCGCACTGAAAAAACCTTAAGAGTGACGATGCCGTGAGTGACTTACGGAATTGTTTCCCGAACTGAAGAAGTGGCTGGGAGAGGACAGCACTTCCAAAGTAACGAAAAGCTTTGAGACGATGTTGAGGCTAGTTTCAGTTCTTCGGCATTAACATTTTGTGGGGAGGGTGTCGGAAAATTGCTTCGCAGGTGCGGCAGGTGCCTAAGTCTTTACAGGTGATCGTAAAAAAGTAACCGCAGACGTACACAGCTTTAGTACTCCTGCCTCTATTTCTTAACATTCACCAGCCTGTCTGAATCTCTTCCCCAACGAAGAAACTATTAGTCCTGGAACACAGGATAGTTTCTTGCTTTTTAATGCTTTAAATAATGAAATACTGCTCGGTTAAGTTTTTGCACGCACAGCACAGTGGGTTTCAGGGATCCATTACCATAGCAGCTGTCAGAAACTTTGTGGCAAGTATGGAGGGGGTTCTTGGGGGCCCTCCCCCCCAGAAAATTTTAAAAATTAGAATTCCGATTCAGGCTTCTGACCGCTACATTCCAGTCACTGTGTGACTCTAAATAAAGAGGATTTTCGAGGAATAAAAACGATTGTAAACGAAAAAATCATCTGAAGAGGAAAAAGCTAAAAATTAGTTTAGTAAATATCAAGGGTGCTTCAGAAACATTTCTGTAATTTTCAGATACTGCAAAAGCAATATACACTCAACATAACTAAAGCAATACTTATATATCTAAAAACACAGATGATGTGACTTACCGAACGAAAGTGCTGGCAGGTCGATAGATACACAAACACACACACAAAATTCAAGCTTTCGCAACAAACTGTTGCATCATCAGGAAAGAGGGAAGGAGAGGGAAAGACGAAAGGATGTGGGTTTTAAGGGAGAGGGTAAGGAGTCATTCCAATCCCGGGAGCGGAAAGACTTACCTTAGGGGGAAAGAAGGGGTATACACTCGCGCGCAATCACCCACACACACACACATATCCATCCGAACATACACAGACACCAGTCTGTGTATGTACGGATGGGTGTGTGTGTGTGTGTGTGTGTGTGTGTGTGTGTGTGTTCGGATGGATATGTGTGTGTGTGCGCGAGTGTTTACCCCCTTCTTTCCCCCTAAGGTAAGTCTTTCCGCTCCCGGGATTGGAATGACTCCTTACCCTCTCCCTTAAAACCCACATCCTTTCGTCTTTCCCTCTCCTTCCCTCTTTCCTGATGAGGCAACAGTTTGTTGCGAAAGCTTGAATTTCATGTGTATGTTTGTGTTTGTTTGTGTGTCTATCGACCTGCCAGCACTTTCGTTCGGTAAGTCACATCATCTGTGTTTTTAGATATATTTTTCCCACGTGGAATGTTTCCCTCTATTATATTCATTTAAAACAATACTTATGATCTTATTTTGCACTTATTTAACAGTGTCTGTGCCTACAGTCATGCATGCATGCATGATGCATGTATAAAGAAATGACATTGTAAAATAAGTATTAAAGCCTAGACAGGCAAAATGACAATAATCACATTGAACACACAGTCTGATTCTTTCTATTGTGGGAATCTGAGTAATGTTGCAAGTGTGAGGGGATGCAGACAGTGTGGTATGTGTATATTTAGACCAGTTTGTGGGGTGTGCACGGGCATCCTAAGTGGTTATTGTGACCACACACAATAGGCGGGAAATACGGGGTCGAGTCTCGGCCTGGCAAAAACTTTCCTGTGTCACCAACAGGCAGTACATGTATACCTAAAACAGCTGATGACAAAGAATTAACATTGAGTAAATCCGTTCTTATATGTGCTGTTTTTATGGATTCTAAAGAGACAAATAAAACAACTGAACACAGATGATATCACAAACTTACAAATAATTTCATGAGTGTATAATACACTCCTGGAAATGGAAAAAAGAACACATTGACACCAGTGTGTCAGACCCACCATACTTGCTCCGGACACTGCGAGAGGGCTGTACAAGCAATGATCACACACACGGCACAGCGGACACACCAGGAACCGTGGTGTTGGCCGTCGAATGGCGCTAGCTGCGCAGCATTTGTGCACTGCCGCCGTCAGTGTCAGCCAGTTTGCCGTGGCATACAGAGCTCCATCGCAGTCTTTAACACTGGTAGCATGCCGCGACAGTGTGGACGTGAACCGTATGTGCAGTTGATGGACTTTGAGCGAGGGCGTATAGTGGGCATGCGGGAGGCCGGGTGGACGTACCGCCGAATTGCTCAACACGTGGGGCGTGAGGTCTCCACAATACATCGATGTTGTCGCCAGTGGTTGGCGGAAGGTGCACGTGCCCATCGACCTGGGACCGGACCGCAGCAATGCACGGATGCACGCCAAGACTGTAGGATCCTACGCAGTGCCGTAGGGGACCGCACCGCCACTTCCCAGCAAATTAGGGACACTGTTGCTCCTGGGGTATCGGCGAGGACCATTCGCAACCGTCTCCATGAAGGTGGGCTACGGTCCCGTACACCGTTAGGCCGTCTTCCGCTCACGCCCCAACATCGTGCAGCCCGCCTTCAGTGGTGTCGCGACAGGCGTGAATGGAGGAGACGAATGGAGACGTGTCGTCTTCAGCGATGAGAGTCGCTTCTGCCTTGGTGCCAATGATGGTCGTATGCGTGTTTGGCGCCGTGCAGGTGAGCGCCACAATCAGGTCTGCATATGACCGAGGCACACAGGGCCAACACCCGGCATCATGGTGTGGGGAGCGATCTCCTACACTGGCCATACACCACTGGTGATCGTCGAGGGGACACTGAATAGTGCACGGTACATCCAAACCGTCATCGAACCCATCGTTCTACCATTCCTAGACCGGCAAGGGAACTTGCTGTTCCAACATGACAATGCACGTCCGCATGTATCCCGTGCCACCCAACGTGCTCTAGAAGGTGTAAGTCAACTACCCTGTCCAGCAAGATCTCCGGATCTGTCCTCCATTGAGCATGTTTGGGACTGGATGAAGCGTCGTCTCACGCAGTCTGCACGTCCAGCACGAACGCTGGTCCAACTGAGGCGCCAGGTGGAAATGGCATGGCAAGCCGTTCCACAGGACTACATCCAGCATCTCTACGATCGTCTCCATGGGATAATAGCAGCCTGCATTGCTGCGAAAGGTGGATATACACTGTGCTAGTGCCGACATTGTGCATGCTCTGTTGCCTGTGTCTATGTGCCTTTGGTTCTGTCAGTGTGATCATGTGATGTATCTGACCCCAGGAATGTGTCAATAAAGTTTCCCCTTCCTGGGACAATGAATTCACGGTGTTCTTATTTCAATTTCCAGGAGTGTAATTCAATCCTCGCACAATTAAAAAAAAAGTTTAGAGAGACAGCCATTGCTATAATAGTGCCAGGGTGGTGCGTATTGTTAAATACAGATAAATGGGTGCACCGCACATATTGCGATGTCACCTGGACAGAAAAATCACAACAGCTTATGGGCGAATGCCTCAAACCTTGTGACGTCGCTTGCTTCAAAAGCAATTTTATTCCTCTTCTTTAAACTCTCACATGTTGAACAAGAAAATTTTTGTTATCGCTGAGCATAACCTGTCTTAAAAACATGTGGATTCGTTTGGATTTGCTGCCTACTAAGGAATGAAATAATTACAGTGTATAAAACATTTCAGTAGCACAAGGTTAGTGAAATGTAAACAGTATCTTCTCCGATTTTTCTGGAATATCACTTCTCGTAACTCTGTAGTGAATGTCATACTCCTGTAACAATTACGGACAGTCTGTGGATATTTGGCAACTGTGCATTACCATTGTAAAGTGAAATAAATTCCTGAAATCTGATGTAACTGGTTCAGAACTGGCTAGAAATCCAGTCTCCTCATAACTCTGTAATATTTTTCAGAAAATTTTCCCGTCGGTGCCATATATCTGGCCCTCATCTCAGGAACATAAAGTGAGCCTGCCTGATGAGTTTCTACATCCTTTGGGAAAACCTTTTCCTTCACCGTATCCAAAATTAGTGGCAGGGGCTAAATTATGCTATAGTGTCCACCACATCTCGGCATATACATGCTGGGAATGTTGCAGGATATACAGAGCCTGTGTATATAAGCCACTCCGTTTATCACAGTTTGCTCCTGTCTTACGGCTGAACGAAGTTCACTTGCTCACTGTTTGTAGTACGTGTCGATAGATATTATTTGTTCACATCCGTACGGCAGTGTACTCACGGTATTTGTATTTGCGAACAGCTGACAACGGAGACGACTCCGACGACCGTGGGCGGCGGCAATGCGAGCGAGACGCTGGGCCCGAGCAGCCAGACGGCGGTGCCCGCCGACTCCTGCCACAGGTGAGGCGTGCGGCGGAGGGCGCGTGCGGACTCGAACGGGGTGACCTCCTCCCTGTCGGACGGCACGGTGTTTGAGGACGTCGGTCGTGCTGAATTAGACTCTGTCTTCTGCTGTGACATCTTGAAAGTTGTGGATCGAGGTGGTCAGTCAGAAGGAATATGTCTGGACTTGATGTAGTGTTTCCTTTCCTTGGGGTTCTGCCGTGAAAATACAAAATAGAAAATCTCATTGGGTTTTGAATTTTGATGGAATAAGTTACGGATAAGGCGGACTTCGTATTACTGATTGAGATACTGCTGTAATTTGACCGTGAATGGCAGACCGGTTCCGGAACACTACAAAAAGGGACTGTAAGGCAATAGCATCAGAAATAAGTTGACATTTACCTTATAATTCTGTCAGAAACGTAGTATCTATTATAATATAGTCTTTGTGGCTGCGTCTGGAATACTTCTCGATTTTCTTGTAGGATGTCCTTTTTTTCATTGTTCGCCGGTCCTCTTGTTCTCCGTCTGATGAAAATTTCTTGAAGTTCTCACTGTCTGGATTAATTTATAAATTTGGCGATAACCATTGCGAATCACTACTGAAATGACTTGAAAACGCCGTGTGTTCGTTTCGTAATATAGTTTTAATTTCCAATTAAAATCACTCTTTAAAATCAACGCCGAAAAATACACGTCTTAAACGTATGAAGACAAGATAACAAGAGAGTAACGAACTAGTTGTTAAAACAAGCACCTACGCGAAAGTAAAAAAAAAGATCAAAATTACTTACAAAAATCTGTCGCTGGTGCAGCGCTCTTCTGCATGCGCGATCGTAAATCACATCTTTGCTCTGGTGGAGGCGCGGTAGTCAAAGTACCGTTACATTGCAAACGGCTCTCGGCCCAGTCCGGTGCCGATAGTTCCGAGGAGCGTACAATAAGTAATGTGACACCCCCCCCTTTTTTTTTTTTTTTCCAGTTGAAAGAATGTTAAACTGGTTGTAGGACATCGTGGAATGTTCCCACTCAATCACCGATAGGTTTTGAGAAGTTCCGATAGGTGGCGCCGAAATGCTGTCTGTAACGGAGGCGCGTTCCGGGTGGCGACCTGCGATCGGGTTTCTTTTGGCAGAAAACAGTGTGTGTTGCACATATTCGTATGCATTTCCGGAATACGTACGGAGACCTGGCACCGAACAAAAGCCGGGCGAGTGGCGGGCGAGACGTCTGCCACCGTCACGACGAGCTCGAGAAAACCTGTCCGCCCGGCTGTGACTCCTGCAGTGTCAGAACGTGCAGACGCACTCGTTTGAGTGCACAACTGTGTGTCTGTCGACATTGCCGACACTTCCACCAGTCGGGGTACTCGAAGTTGCGTGCCCGCCGGGTTCGTCGCTGCCCCACCTTCCGATTTCCACCTGTTCGGCCCGACGGAGGACGTGCTCTTTGAGACGTAGTGTGTGGGTGGTGGGGAGGTTATCGGTGCAGCGATACGTCGGCTCTGACGTCGACCGGTAGAGACGTACCGTGCGGGCACGCGGGACACCCCTCGTAACGTGGCTATCACATCACATGGAGATTATGTTGAAAAATGGCATTTGTAGCTGTAAGATTGGGGAATAATGTGGTGTATTGGAATTCTGAATAAATCTGACACGCTTTCAGAAAAATGTGTTTGATCACTTATTGAATGCCCCTCGTATTAATGAAGGTACGATTATACAGGATCTCAAAGGAGGAATGGTTAGTGTTCCGGGATATGACTGGAAGCATTTGAAGAAAAGGGCTTCGTATGGAGATATTCTCCATTCCGAACGGTTTCTGAGATGGATCACATTTAATATGCATTGTAACTTATTTTCTTCAGTACATTGTCAGTTTTACGCAACAATTAGTAAACATTACAACGTGCTTTTCCGATGCACATTACATTTCAGGGGTTGTACAGTTCACAATTAATGTTCAGATGTTCCACTGTCAACTACACCATTTCCGCACTCTCTGTCGAACTTTCGGGTCACTTGTCCGGGTGCCTCTCCACTTTCCCTAAATGGGGCAGCAGTGTCCACACTGTAACTCGGCAGTTCTTATGTACGCCTCAGACTTCGTCTGGTACTATGTACAAAAATCTAATGGTGAAAAATGTGGTGATATAGGTGACCAGTTAATTGTACTATGATATGACAAAATGTCCAACGATTAGAGTAAGTGTAAGTGGGATGTCGATTCCCTCGTCTGATAAAATGTGGAGCAGCTCTGTCGTGCCGAAAGTACGTTGAAGTGCACGTGGCCAAAGGAACGTCTTCAACATGTACGACAAACGAATTTTCCAAAAAATGCGAGTAATTCTGTCCCACCACTCACTCTCGTAAAATGTGTATGTCGACATGTTTCTAATTGTGATGCTGCAAACGTTGATCAAAAAATTGACTTCTACTGCAGCGTGTGGATATCCCTGCAACCCTCGACAGTTATTGCGTACGTCATCGACTCCGTTCCGTGTAAATGTGCCTTTGTCAGTGAACAGTATTAATGGAAGCGAGTGACAGTTGTCATTTGACAGGTAACAAAATTTGAGTCGTGGGACTTAGTGACAAAGTGGAGATTGTGGACACGTGTTCTAGTTTTTGCACGTTGTGCTCAACATCGACATTGTTGTTGTAACAATACGAGTCAAGATAGATGTAACGGAACTTGAATAGAGTATTTGCCTCTATTGGTTATGGTAGAGAGATCGATCTTTCGGTCCTGTCTGTATATTTATATATAATATTGCATGAATGAAGTCTGGGCAAGGGTAAACCTATCGTTAAAAACGCACGCTGCATGATTTGTTAAGATTTGGTCGGTCATAATAATAATAACAACATGCTTTTGAATACAATTAAAATGTAACGGCGATACCTGTTTAGTGTTATTGGAAATAATATGTAGTAAATTAATGAGTAAGGTAGTCGATCCTATAAGAAGAGGTAAAATTGGGCATATTGAGGTGTTTTTTCTTTATATCGACGAAGCTGATGATACGGCGTCATTTTTTTTGTTTACTCTTAGAAATAAACAAGTGCTGATTGTGCGTAGTGAAAAAATATAGGGGCCAGTTATGAATAACTACGGTATAGAACCAGAGTAATAAAAGGACATTTAGTTACACGAAATCGCGGATAGTGAAGTGTGGTCATTAAATTGAGTACACCTACAGGGCAGTCAATTCCGGGATAAATCTATATGCATCCCACAAGGGACGCGGTATTGAGACCGTTGTTTTTTTTTTTTTTTTTTTTTTTAATTATATCGCAGAGAGCGGGCTCCAGTTTGAGCAACCAAAACTGTTCATCAAAGGGTTTCGTTGGAACTTGGGAGTTAGTGTTCAGGCACTCGCATATACTCTACATCAGAGTGGGAATGAGTGGTGACTGTGAAATAAAACCGTGAACAAAGTTACGTTAAATAAAACAGAAGAAACAAGAGAGTTTGGTCGTATCTGCTATTATTCCATAAACTGTAACATTTCTTCTCGTTGTACGAAGCATTTATAGACGATCGTTATGACAATTTGCTTCGAAGGGATCTCGTTACGAGTTAAGTTTTGGGGACCTGGTCGAGAGGGGGTAGTTGGTAGATCCTAACTACTGCAGCTATTCTGGAATCAGGTGTTACCGTGACCGTTGTGTGTTGTCAATGACTTAAGGTTACCATATCTCACGCTCTAAGATCGATGCGCCTTTCCTCTTGGTTCAACAATGACAACGCCGACGACGCAGGAAGGTATGGTAGATCATGGCACGTAGATACGTGTATAGTCGCCGTGTGCCAGAAGTGGGAGTACGCTGCACGTTTTGCCAGTGTGTAGCTGTAGGTTGTCAAACTACATGTTCAGAAGAAAAATGGGAACTCGAAAGAATACCTGCTTCGTAAAAAAAAAAAAGAAAGAAATAATGCTGAAAACTCTTGAAACAATCTAGTCAGGAATTCGACGTGTCGGAAGACTCCGACAGTATTCTGAGATTGCAGCAGCAGGAGCACTGCTGTCGCAGAAGCAGTAAACGTACACCGTATCTGCATATTCATTGCTGCTGTAAATGTGTGCTATTTTAGTCATTTGGGATAGGGCAAATTTCCTTACAAAGTTTCTCACTTCAAATTGGCATTCCCATCGTATTCCCGAACACTGACTACTCGTCTCAGAACACCTCGTATAGGACAGGCTCGTTCACCGATTTTCTCGAGCAACTGACAGTGAGCAAAAATCTGTTTTACGGGCACGGGGCCATTGGTGGGAAATGACAGAGTTAAGAAGCTCGTATTTCTTTTAAGTGACGGAAACTCCGGGTCGGAATATCGACAGTATTACGGAAACGTCAGACTGCTACTCGGCATGCTGCTGAACTTTAGTATTTTTTTGGTTCTAATGAAAACCCATGTCACTCCAATCATGTGTGTCAACAATTTGTACCTCTCTATCTACATTATTCCGTGATTTATTCAGTTTTCAAATTTATGCTGACTTTTTGATCACCCGGTATGCACTGATATGAAATTTCATGGCAGACTAAAACTGTGTGCCAGATTGAGGCTCAGACTAGGGACCTTTGCTTTTTGCAGGCAAGTGTTCTGCCAACTGAACTACCCAAGCATGACTCACAACCCGTACTCACAGCTTTAGTTCTGCCAGCACCTCATCTCCTGTGTGTGCACGTGACACACATTTTTAATCTGCCAGGAAGTTTCACGTGTAAGCTAATTACAGCACGTAATATTCCTTCGCAGACAATCTGTAACCGTTAAGTTCAGCTTGCATGATTAAAAGTGCATTTTTTGTGTAACTTCAAACCAATGTTGCACCACATGCGTACAACTGGGAAGAAATAATTACAAGTATGAAGTGAATGTACTTATCTTTCTTTGTGTTGATAGTTCATAAACCACTGAATAACATCTGAACACACAGAAAATATGACTGGCTAAAGCTGCAGTAGGCATGTTTCGTGTCTGTCTGTAACCTAGTTGTTCGCACCGCATTTTTGGCAACTAAATGGTACAAAAGAATAGTATTTGTTACTTAAATTAATATTTTTAACTTAATGTAAAATTTATATTCAGTGTTTCTGTAATTTGAAAGTTTCTTTTGTAGACAATATTTTTGAAAGAATTAGTTTTTCAATAGAATAGTCATTCTTACGTCAGTAGACCGTAGTGTTCCCATTAAAGTATGTGATGAGTAATTTAAATAACTTTTGTCTTTGCAGAAATCTTACGTAAATCTCTATTTTGCTTATGCTGTCATTTAAAATGAGGTGACAAAGCTTTATTGCTGTATGTTATGCAATGTGATGCTTGCAACAATAACGCAAAAGGTCTCCTTCTGTTAGATAAAATCCATACTGAATGAAGTGATTACCTGTATTGCGTCATGCATAAAATAGACCAGAGACTAGGAGAAGTTACTTCATTAACGCAATTTTGCCTGTCCCTCGATACATTTGAGGAGGCACTAGAGCACTTATTTCTCCTGGACGTGTAGTACTGTGTTAACTATCCTCTGCCGTGTGCTTCACGTTGGTTTGCATAGTATAAATGTAGATGTAGATAATGCACCAGTATTAATCTTTCATTGTGCAGGAAGAGTGGCACATTTGTGTCCAAACCTGTGCTGTGAACAACTGGATGGAGTAAATCAATGTTTAATTGAAAAGCACCCAGCAGTTGTCAACAGGAGGGATACTATTCCACATGATGGTTCGAAATGGCAGTATGACATGAACTTTGGGGGAAAAAAATTAATGAATTCGGGTGAGATCACCCGATACCACATTCTTGGATTTCCATTTGTTGCGATGGCTACAACATTTCCTGAGAGTCAAAAATTAGAACATTTGGATGGTGTCCAAAAAATTGATTTTTATAGATCTGGCATTTAAATTTGCACACTATATGGAAAAAGGTTATTGGGAATGAGGACATTTACAGTGTCAATTAAGAATAAAAAAATTGTTAAAAATTTACCTGTTTTAATTTACCATATACACACAAATAATTTGTGGATATTTTTTCCCGAATTTAAGGATGAGAAACTGGGTGCACAGATTTTTTGTCGTAAGTTTAGTACTGCTGTGCTTCCGGCAATAAATCCCGTCGTACTATGTTGGGGCCTCAATCTGTGACGTGTCAGTAGCAGGTTAGAAATGAAGCATTAACTGCATAGTAACTTGTCAATTACGGCTACAAGTTCTCGTTATCACCCGTACGCGGCTAAAGAAAAACTAAAATTTACTGAAGAAGCAGAGAACATCAGAAACGTGGCAGCGGGAAGAAAGTATCGTGCGAGCGAGGGTCGTACTCGCAACTGGCAACGAAACAAAACGTGGCTTTGAGAAATAAACGGTAATCGCCAAACATTTCACGGCCGACAGGCGTAGTGACCGAACCTCGAAAAAGTCTCGGCGATTATGTAGAGGAGAAGCGACAGTACGGATCTGGAGAAATGTGCCAACTCTGAACGACGGCTTTAGCAAAGAACTAGGCACAGTCAGTTTCAAAGCTAGCCCGGGAGCAGTCTGTCGAGTGTTTTCAGTTGAAACGGAAGTGTCTTCCAGAGGTAAACTACTGTCGCTCAATGGCTTACGGGCAGTTAGGAGGAAAAAGTAGTGTATATTCACAGATACGTGATAAATTTGTGCCGTGAACATTCCTACGTTCTATTGCAATCTGTAATGCGCATCGAAAGGGGAATCCGGCGTCACGATAACAAACTGGTGGCAGTGAGAAGCATATGTGTACAGTGGCGTGTGTAACGGGCGATAGGTCAAAGCTGCAATCTTACACGATATTTAAGAGGAAAACTACTCCAGAAACATCAGTGAACGGCAGGTCGGTGAGAGCAAATCCCGAAGAGTGGCCGGACAGTGACCTCGCGGTCGACCGGCCAGTGCACGTTTGGCAGTGTCTCCTTGTGTGTTGCTGAATTTATGTAACGTGCCAGTCGTGGAGAACTCCTGTGGACATACACCGGGAAGGTGTGTGACAAAGTGAGGAAAAGGGAAAACTGATTCAGTCATTGTTCTTGAAGAGGCCGGGCATCCATCCTGAAACCACCAGACGGGCATGCATGAAAATCAGGCATTCAAAGCTGTGCTTAAACAGCAACACACGCAACGAGTGACACACACACACACACACACACACACACACACACACACAGCACAAAAACAAATTAAAGCCAACTCCACATAATTCAGTCACACCAATTATTTGTGTATACACGGTAATGCAGAAAAACAACATTACGTTCTGGTCACCTTAATGTTACAAGTCTGATTTTCGTGAAGCTCTGAAACCCCCAGCAGCTACGTAACCGGGTCGGTGGCTTTTCATTTCCCAGGTTTGGTGCCGTCAGCGGGAAGAACGTGGTACTGCGGTCCGGCGGCACAGTCGCCACCCGACTGCGTGGCTACTCGCACGCCCTCGTGTTTTCTTCCGACCCCCTTGAACCCGACGAAACATTCGAGGTAAGTTTCTCGTAAAATTTACGAGCGCCGATCCGTTGCTGTAAATATGAATTATTATGTTACAGACAATCCGTGTATATTGAGCTATCTCACAGAATCTTCTCTCACTTTTTAACCCAGTCTCCATTTCCTCGAACAAATTTTTCCCCACCGCGTAGTAAGTTGTAAAATTCACCGCAGTAGAAGTTACGACGACAACGACGAACGAATCGTCACCGATGCGAATGACTGGTGGCCGACGCTGAATAGAAATGTACATTTCCTCTTTGCGTATACAGCAGGTTTGTCAGTGAAGTCGATAAGGATCTGGCTGCGCGCTCTGGGTCTACGGTGACTAAAACAATTAGAAGTCTTCGGTAAAAAGTAATATATTGTACTTGACTGGTCGTACAGGAGTCTTTGTAGTCAGGAGGAATATAATTACAAACAGAGAGTTACAGAGGCATCAAATAGACCGTACTTTAACTGAGCACCTTGTTACAGGTTGCTTCCTATCAGCTGAAGACTCTACTACTTTCCTACTCGACGTCCCGAGTGAGAGTGGCCGAGCGCACGCTAGAGACTTGTCGCGAGCTGCAGAGCGACGCTGGTCTCGACTCGCGGGTCCGGCGATACTAGTACGGACCGCGGTCGATAACTGCGACCCCTAAAGAGTGTGGTACCGAACGTCGGTACCGCATTCCTCCCCCGCAAGT
The DNA here is from genome assembly GCF_021461395.2 of Schistocerca americana. Lineage (NCBI taxonomy): Eukaryota > Metazoa > Arthropoda > Insecta > Orthoptera > Acrididae > Schistocerca > Schistocerca americana. The sequence goes on along the minus strand of NC_060129.1, from coordinate 204,589,400 downwards.
GCGGCTTACGACTGCCGGGTGGAGGGCCCCACACTGACGTAGTTGAGGAGGTGGGGAGCCCGGCTGCAGACGAGGCGTGCCCACCCGCACCCTGCCATTCGGACTGAGGGCAGGCAGGAAATGCCTCGAAACTACTCCAGGGTGCGACAATTGGTCCTGTCACGGTCGCCAGTTGATGTGGTTAATAAAAAAGAACAGAAAAAAAAGAAAAGGCTGAAAATGTGGGAAGAAATGGTGAATAAAAAGGGGGTTTTAAAATCGTTAATGACCTTGAAAAAGGGAAAGAATGAAATGCAAATCGGACTTCGTGATTCAGAAAAGCTATTGTCGGGGTGGTCCTTGTGGCGTTTCTGAGCAAAAGTCAAACCAATTTCCACAACAAAAATTATTTGAAAAGAACAGAGAATAACAAAATGTGATTAACAGGGGGAAATGGCATAGATAAGGGTTCATTCATTACCGTGTTAATATGTCTTCTTTCGTGCGGTGTTCAGGTCTTGTTCTCCAACAATCACCTGCTTCATTTCTGCATGAAAAAGTCGTAGTTGCTCCAAAATCTTGTAGTAAATTTCATCCTCCAGGAATTACTATGTATACAAATTAAAACTGTCTTGATCTTGAATGCAATATATTTTACGGCTGCTTCCATCCTCCAAATTTCATACAAGCTTCCACAATACTATATGTCTGCACACGAATAAGTTTTTACATCTGAATCGTACCAAGATTAGCGAATAAGTTAAATTAAGCTTTCGCTCACAAGTGACAATAGCGGGTAGAAAACAAAAGGGGTTACAATTTTAGTACCTTCATTTTCTTATATATTTTCTCTGCCGTCGAGCCCTTGTACCACTGCGACAGTATAATTTATATCTGAGGGAACGAGTGTAGCGCGGCGAGATTCAAAGTCCCGCTACATTTTTATTGTGCCTATCGTGACTCGGCATCTCCGCTATATGGTGAGTAGCAACTTTCCTTCTCTGGTATTACTACTAGTTGTTTCTTTTCCTGTTCCACTCACAAATAGAGCGAGGGAGAAGTGACTGTCTGCGTGCCTCCGCATAAGCCCTAATTTCTCGTATCTCATCTTCGTAGTCCTTACACGCAATGTACATCGACAGCAGTAGAATTGTTCGGCAGCCAGCTTCAAATGACAGGTCTCTAAATTTTCTCGATAGTGTTTCTCGAAAAGAACATCACCTTCCCTCTGGGAATTCCCATTGGAGTGCCCGAAGCATTGCTGTAAGACTTACGTGTTGTGTTCCTTTGTCATATCATTTTAATCATATCAGCTTCTTAATTTGCTCTCATTTTTCTTCCTATCATTTTTTTTCCATTTGAAATATTTGTTCGTGTGATTTTAATCAATCTTGTGTAGTAATTTTGATTTAATTGCTTTCGCTGTATCATCCTATTTTTTCATCCGTTTTATTGCAGTCATTGTTTCTATTCCTCATTTTCCTTGAATTATGTTTTACTTATAATACCTTATTTTGTTTAAATCTTCATCTCCCGTATTGGAATTTAGGCTATGTTTTTAATATTTGTATGATGATACCCTCCCCCCCCCCCCCCCCCCCCCAAAAAAAAGGATGTTTTGTAATGGAAAATACATTTTTGACACTATTGGACAGTCAGTATAAACAGATTATTTTGTCCTTTTTTTTTTTTTTTTACTAGTAAATCTGCATCTTCAGATATTTAAATATTATAATAAATAAGTATAATTAAATTCGCATTCCCAAAAATTCTGAGTGTAGAAAGGATGGTATAAAGAAAAAATGAGAACAAATGAAAAAAATCATACAGTTTTTAAAATGTGTCAAAGGAATAGAAATGAAAAGCTAGATTTATACCAATTCTTTGAATAAAAATAATGATCGATGTCATTTTGATAAATATTTAGTGGTAAAAAAATTTAAGGCACCTGATGAGATTTGAACCCTTGACTGTGGAGACATTACCCTAACCATTACTCCATGCAACCAGTCTACATAATCCTTCTCTTTTAGCACTTTAGAGTCTCACATAAATTTCCCAACTTTTTTCTGTCGATTACTCACAAAAGAGAACTCACCAGGTTGAATGGCTGCTGGGTGTGATACCTTAGCTCTTAACCGACGTCATCGTATAGGTGGTTTCAAAAATGTTGGACTGACGGCTGGGGCCTCTCCTTGTAAGAATAATACATATGGAGGAGCAACGTGTGCTTCTCAAATCAGTTCAAAAATATACCTCACTTTTTCAAAATTTGTAGTGCAGCCTCTCTTCAACTGAGTGGCAAGAAAAATATCGGACCACAGCTCATCCACTACAAATAACTTCTGCTTGCCCTCTTGTGATCCGCCACAGCCTGCCTGCAGAAACTCACAATAAGATGCAGCTCCATTCACAAAAACGTGCACCACATTGGCTGCCAAATGACAAGCCGACTGCCTCAGTACACTCCTTCCTCGTAACTGCCAGTTTCCAGCACTCTCTTTCCTTCCTTCCAGTTCAATGCACCCTCATTGCACCACCAGACCCTAGTCATTCACTGGCAGATATATCCACTGCGAAGGTCACCAGTGACACGTAAATACCTCCCACATAACAGGGGTATCGAAATAGACAGGGGAGTGGTCAGAAAAGATGACAGAGATGTTCCCAGTAATTATGTGCAAAAATATGTAAACAAAAAGAAAGGAGGCTGTCCAGGTTGTGGAAAAAAAGACAGGCCACACCCACCTACAAGAAGGGCAGTAAAAGTGATCGACAGAACTACCATCTAGTATCCTTGACATTAATTTGTTGTATGATCTTGGAACATATCGTGAGCTCGAACATAACGAGATAACTTGAACAGAATGACCTCCTCAGTGCCAACTGGCAGAGATCCCGAAATCGTCGATCGTGTGAAACCCGACTTCCCCTTTTCTCACATGACATACTGAAAGCTTTGGATCGAGGCAGTATTTCTTTATTTCAGAAAAGCATTTGACTCTGTATTACACCTACACTTAACTGTCAAAAGTACGATCTTGTGGGGGTACCGAGTGAAATTTGTGACTGGATTGAGGACTTTTTCGTAGGGAGGATGCAGCATGTTATCTTGGACGGAGAGTCATCATTAGATGTAGAAGTAACTTCAGGTGTGCCCCAGGGAAATATTGTTGGGACCCGTGCTATTCGTGTTGTACATTAATGACCTTACAGACAATATTAATAGTAACCTCACGTTGGTTTGCAGATGATGCACTTATCTGTGAAATAGTGCAGTCTGAAAGAAGCTGAAGGAGTTTTTTGTCTGATTTTGATAAGATTTCAAACTGGTGCAAAGAGTGGCAATTTGCTTTAAATGTTCAGAAACGTAAAATTGTGCACTTAAGAAAATGGAAAAATGTTGCATGGTATGACTATAATATCAATGAGTCACAGCTGGAATTGGCCAACTCTGTGGAATACTGTAGAAGTACGATCAGTTTACAAAGGAGATTGCTTACAAATCACTCGTGCGATCCATCCTACAATAGTTCTCAAATGTATGGGGCCCGTACCGAATAGGACTAATAGGGGGTATCGAATGTATACAGAGAAGGGCAACAGGAATGGTCCCAGATTTGTTTGACCCGTGGAAGAGTTTCACAGTGATACTGAAGGAACTGAACTGTAAGACTCCTGAAGATAGATGCAGATTATCCCCACAAAGTCTATTAACTAACTGTTAAGAACTCGCTTCAAATGGTGTACCATAATCTGCTACGTACACTGTGTGATGAAACGTATCTGGACATCTGGCTTGAAAATGACTTAAAAGTACGTGGCATCCTCTGTCAGTAATTCTGGAATTGAATATGGTGTTGGCTCATCGTTAGCCTCGATGACAGCTTCCGCTCTCGCAGGCATACATTCGGTCGGGTATTGGAAGGTTTCTTGGGGAATGGCAGCCCATTCTTCACAGAGTGCTGCTCTGAGGAGAGAGATCGATGTCGGTCGGTGAGGCCTGGCACGAAGTCGGCGTTCCAAAACATCCCAAAGGTGTTGTATAGCATTCAGGTCAGGAGTCTGTGCAGTCCAGTCCATTACAGGGACATTGTCGTGTAACCACTCCACCACAGGCCAAGCATTATGAATAGGTACTCAGTCGTGTTGAAAGATGCATTCGCCATCTCAGATTTGCTCTTCAACAGTGTGAAGCAAGAAGGTGCTTAAAGCATCAATTTAGGCCTAAGCTGTGATAGTGCCACGGAAAACAAGGGGTGCAAGCCCCCTCCACGAGAAACACGACCACACCGTAACACCACTGCCTCTGAATTATACTGTTGCCACTACACAGGCTGGCAGATGACGTTCACCGGGCATTCGCCATACCCACACCCTGCCGTCGGATCGCCACACTGTCTACTGTGATTCGTCACCCCATACAATATTTTTCCACTGTTCGATTGTCCAATGTTTACGCTCATTACACTGAGACAGGCATCATTTGGCATTTACAGGCGTGATGTGCGGCTTATGAACAGCCACTCGACCTTGAAATCCAAGTTTTCTCACCTCTCGCCTAACTGTCGTAGTACTTGCAGTAGATCCTGATGCAGTTTGAAATTCTTGTGTGATGGTCTGGATAGATGTCTGGCTGTTACACATTACGACTGTCGGCGGTCTCTGTCAGTCAACAAATGAGGTCGGCCTGTGCACTCTTGAGTTCTACATGTCTCTTCACGTTTCCACTTCACTATCACATCGGAAGCAGTGGACCCAGGGATGTTCAAGAGTGTGGAAATCTCGCATACAGACGTATGACACAAGTGACAGCCAGTTGTCTGACCACGTTGGAAGTCTGTAAGTTCCACGGAGCACCCTATTCTGCTCTCTCACGATGTCTAATGAATACTGAGGTCACTGGTATGGAGTACCTGGCAGTAGGTGGCAGCACAATGCGCCTAATGTGAAAAACATATGTTCTTGGGGGTGTCCAGATACTTTTGATCACATAGTGTGTCTCACACAAAGAGATAAGATTAGAATAATTAAACACACACACACACACATACACACACAGAGAGAGAGGCATACAGTCAGTCATTCTTCCCGCACTCCGTATGTCAACGGGATGAGAAGAAAGCCTAATAACTGGTACGGTAGGATATACCCTCTGCTGTGCATTTCCCAGTGATTTGCAGAGTATAGATGGAAGTACAGATATACGAGGTGCATTCAAGTTCTAAGGCCTCCGATTTTTTTTCTCCGGACTGGAAAGAGATAGAAACATGCGCAATGTTTTAAAATGAGGCCGCGTTCATTGTCAATACGTTCCAGAGATGGCAGCACCGTACAGCAGATGGAATTTTACCGCCAGCGGCGAAAATGAGAACTGTTTTAAATACTTAAAATGGCGATGCTTTCCTTACTTGAAACGCATGCAATCATTTGTTTTCTGAATTTGCGTGGTGTGAATCCAATTGAAATTCATCGACAGTTGAAGCAGACATGTGGTGATGGAGTTATGGATGTGTCGAAAGTGCTTTCGTGGGTGCCACAGTTTAATGAAGGCAGAACATCGTGTGACAACAAACCGAAACAACCTCGGGCTCGCACAAGCCGGTCTGATCGAGAAAGTGGAGAGAATTGTTTTGGGGGATCGCCGAATGACTGTTGAACAGATCACCTCTAGAGTTGGCAATTGTGGCAATTCTGTGGGTTCTGTGCACACAATCCTGCATGTCGACCTGAAAATGCGAAAAGTGTCATCCAGGTGGGTGCCACGAATGCTGGCGGACGACCACATGGCTGCCCGTGTGGCATGTTGCCGAACAATGTTGACGCGCAACGACAGCATGAATGGCACTTTCTTTTCGTCGGTTGTGACAATGGATGAGACGTGGATGCCATTTTTCAGTCCAGAAACAAAGCGCCAGTCAGCTCAATGGAAGCACACAGATTCACCGCCGCCAAAAAAATTTCAGGTAACCGCCAGTGCTGAAAAAATGATGGTGTCCATGTTCTAGGACAGCGAGGGCGTAATCCTTACCCATTGCGTTCCAAAGGGCACTACGGTAACAGGTGCATGCTACGAAAATGTTTTGAAGAACAAATTCCTTCCTGCATTGCAACAAAAACGTCCGGGAAGGGCTGCGCGTGTGCTGTTTCACCGAGACAACGCACCCGCACATCGAGCTAACGTTACGCAACAGTTTCTTCGTGATAACAACTTTGAAGTGATTCCTCGTGCTCCCTACTCACCTGACCTGGCTCCTAGTGACTTTTGGCTTTTTCCAACAATGAAAGACACTCTCCGTGGCCGCACATTCACCAGCCGTGCTGCTATTGCCTCAGCGATTTTCCAGTGGTCAAAACAGACTCCTAAAGAAGCCTTCGCCGCCGCCACGGAATCATGGCGTCAGCGTTGTGAAAAATGTGTATGTCTGCAGGGCGATTACGTCGAGAAGTAACGCCAGTTTCATCGATTTCGGGTGAGTAGTTAATTAGAAAAAAAATCGGAGGCCTTAGAACTTGAATGCACCTCGTGGAATTGACAGACACATATCAGTATGTGGGACTTGGTGACAGCTGTTGGAACCCCACAGCAGAGAGTGAGTTTCGTATCAGATCTACACCTCAGAATATGTGGTACACAACTATTTTTTATGTTTTAATTAGAATTAGGAAACTGGTGGAGGGAATGGAAAGGGTGGAACAGTTAAAGAGGAGTGAGGGAGGGGGAAAACCTGAGGGGTACTGGCAGAGGGGAAAGAAAGGAGGGATGTATGAGCATAACAGATCTGCAGTCGGTAAAACACCTGCGTAAAAAGGGTCCTATTCTAAAATTATAAGATTTTCCCTCCTTCTTTTCAGTTTGTAGTGTAAGGTCATCTTTGGAATCCTTGTTTCTCCCATCCATTCCAGATGTTTCTTCCAGTTTTGTTTGTTTTTATGTTCTTCTGTCTTGTGATTTACTGCAAAAATATTCAGTTTTCGGCTCATATTTTCATTGGGAATCCTGTCTAACTTTGTGCAACCTTCCACTGCTCGTAAAAATATCGTTTGAGCTGGTCGAAGATAGCTAAAATGCTTCCTCCTCGTAACCCGGGAGTCTCTGTCGTACAGCAGAACACGTACAGCCGTCACGTCGTAGAACATCAGTTTTGTCTCTCTTCGTGTGCTTTTTAATGTTCCACTTACAGTGGTATGTAGTTTGATACATGCTTATTGTCACTGAAATTAGTACAGCTTCCTAGCTAACCGAAGTGCTGAACTCATTCGAAAATCTTATATTCAATCACAGGTTCGTTTTGGACTGTGTTATTTCCCGTGGGATCCTACTGGTGCAGTTTCATTTACTATTGCCTTAAAGTTACATGCATGTAAATTGAGTTTCTCTAGTTCATCTTCAGACTTTGTCATTAGTACAATGTTGTCAGCATATAATAGTGTGTTAATATATTTACTGTTTGGAATACAGATCCCTTCTGGCGCTATTCCTTTCTATTTTCAGGTAACTTCGTCTATAAAAATAATCGGAAAAGAATACGCGATATGTAATTTCCTGCAAGCTCTGTCCGTCCACCCTGTCTAATGCTTTTTCAAAAGCTATGAAAGCCAGACAGGTCAGTAAATTAAATCCTCTGCTTTCCGGTATAATTTGTCACACAGTAAATATATTATCGCTGCGTGACCTGCCTCTTGTGAAGCCACTTATATGTTCTAGAAGCAAAACTTCAGTAATAATCTTTAATATGTTGTTTAATACATCTGAATATAGACTGAGGCGACAAGTGCGATACGAACATATGCGGATGGCGGTATCGTCGGGTACACGGGGTATGAAAGGGCACTGTGTGGGTGGAGCTTTTCTGTAATATGAAGTCCGATTTGCATCTCATTCTTTCCTTTCTCCATGGTCATTTACGATTTTATAACCCCCCTATTATTCACCATTTCTTCCCACCATGGTCAACCTTTTCTTTTCTTTTCTTCTCTTTTTCATTTTCTTTTTTTTATTGACCACTACATCTTGGTCTGATTAAGACATAAAAACTTATTGATGTGCAGACATATAGTATTGTGGAAGCTTAAAATGCATTGCATTCAAGATGAAGATGGTTTTAATTTGTAGACATTAGTAAATTTTGGAGCAGCTACAACTTTTTCATGCAGAAATGTAGCAGCAGATCGTTGGAGAACAAGACCTCAATGCTGCACGAGAGAAGACATGTTAACATGGTAATGAATGAACTCTTATCTACGCCATTCCTCCCTGTTAATCTCATTTTGTTATTCTCTGTTCTCTTTCAAATAATTTTTGTAGTGGAAATTGGTTTGACTTTTGCTCAGGAACACCACAAGGACCACCCCAACAACAGCTTTTCTGTAACGCGAAGTCCGATAGCTTTTCTGTAACGCGAAGTCCGATAGCTTTTCTGTAACGCGAAGTCCGATTTGCATTTCGTTCTTTCCCTATTCACCATTTTTCTCACATTTTCAACCACTTCTTTTCTTTTCTTCTCTTTTCTTTTTTATTAACCACTACACTATCGTACACCTTTCCTAATCTGAGAACATTGTTGTTTGTATTCCATTATCATTGTTCCCTGTTGGTTCTTGTACATATTGTACATTATCCTTCTGTCCCTTTAGCTAACTCGTACTATCCTCAGGAGTTCAAGCATCTTATGAAGAAGGTTTAAAATGAAAGTAAACACACATTTGGCGCATGCGCTCTCTCTCTCTCTCTCTCTCTCTCTCTCTCTCTCTCTCTCTCACACACACACACACACACACACACACACACACACACACACACACACACACACAGACAGAGTGTGCAGAGAACAAACTTTGTGTGTCAGATCTGCTTGCGCGAGCTGGCCCCCCACTGGTCGGGCACCGTGCGGCTGGGTGTGACGACGCTGCTACCCACGATGTCCGCATCCGGCTCCGGCTCTGGATCTGGATCCGGTGGTCCCGGCTGCCCGCCTGTCGCCGCCCTGCCGGCGGTCAGCGCCGACACTTGGTACCTCATACGTGAGTGCGGCTCTAATATATTCGGATATTTGAGAAATGTTGTTTGTTATACTCTTCCTGGTACGTCCACAACTGTTGCTAAAATTTCACATGATTGAGTCTGCACCAGTTGTAACTGGCAAATACTCTATTTTGATAAAATCGTACACACAACCTGAGTCTCACAGTGTAAATCCCAACTTGCAGTGCTACAAAATGCACGGGAAACGGAGAGTCGTAGTATATAAAATTATTAGGTTGGTGGATAACTTTGTAGCATTTTTGTTTTTGCATGTCGGTATTCTGGTTTACATTTTCTCATTTGGAGTGCCGAGTGGAGAAATCGGAACAGTTCTGACATTTTCTTCTGTTTGTGTTTGATAGAGAGGTGACAGTCAGGGACACCCGGAAACATTTGCGCCGTGTGTGGGGGTAATGTCACTGGACAGAGCACAGCCAGAAAATGGTTTTCGCATTTTGAGGAGGTCATTTTGACGTTAGTGAATTTCCACCTTCAGGAAGACCTTTGGGGCTTGACAGAGGTTGTTTAAATGCATTAATTGACAACGATTAACGTCATTGTACTCGAGAACTGGCAAAACTGATTGCGTGTGATCCTTCCACCGTCGTGCGACATCTACGTGGAGTGGAGAAGGTTGAAAAATCGAGGTTTTGTTTCATTTTGTTTCAGGGCGCAAAAACAACTAGTGTCGTATGTTCCCGTGTGGAAACTGTCAAACGCGAAGACAGAGAGAGGAGTTAAAAACGACTACACATCGATCCCGATCGACGGAAGAGAAGACAGCTAAAAACGGGGACGCACAGAAGGGTCTATAAAATACAGAGAAGCAGAGGTCCGGAACTAAAAATTAAATGTCCTTCATCATATTGCTACAACAGATAAAAAGTAAAACACAGTCGACAGCCAGTGCGTCGTTTGCTAAAACGACTGATAACTTACTGAAAATCACAACAGTCAGTGGGTTTCCGTATGTCCACTTCTCGTCGCTCTTCGCCAATTGGCTCTCGAACGACACCGACCGTTCGTCTTGTATTTCATTATCGGTGATGAGAAATGGTGTCTTTATGCTGAGGTAAGGTAAGGGAAAGAAAGGAATGGTCGAGTGCAAACAAAGCAGAAACTTCCCTTAGAAAGGCCTGTGGGCGTCTGCAAAAAGTAATGGTACATATCTGGCAGAACAGTGACTGTGTGGTGTACTACGAATTGCTTTCCCGAGGTGTAATCGCCACTCCTGACATTTATTGTCGACATAATCCGAGAACGACGACCGGGAAGACTGCGTGAAACGACACTACTCCACAGTAATGCCCGCCTGCATTCTGATAGACTGGCAAGAAACACCGTACGGGATTCGGGTCGAGAAGTCATTCCGCATCCACCTTATTTGTCCGATCGTGCGCCCTCGTAGTTTCACCTCATCTGTCCTCTATCCGATAGTCTTCAAGGAACTTTCAGTCCAGACGAAAATTCGCTCTGTACATCGTTCGAGTGTTCACCTCAAAACTGCACAATTTCTACAGTCGTGGAATCGAAAAGCTACCCCAGCATTGACAGACTGTTGTAAATAATGAAAGAGAATATATTATTGATGTCTAAAGTCACTGTTACGTGTACTGTGACATTTACTAAACTCGTGCAAAAACTCCGTGAAATTATGGACCGAACTGACAAATTAAATTAAAAGGATCCGTACAGAGGTGAACGTCAAGTCGTACTTTAATTGCGTCTGAGAAAATTGTAGAAGTGATGTAAAAATCTAAATTTATCGAGTAACATCCCAAATCCTGTGTGGGTGAGGTACGAAGAGGTACTCAGACAGACAGTACCGCACCAGGTAAATGGGACGAGACCGAAAGAGCGGGACCGAATCAGAAAATAAACACTCGTCGCCAGACTAATGCAAACCTACGAACAAACTGCGAATAGCCAGACGTGCGGCACAGGCGTAAGGAACCGAAATGGAGATGTAAACGTCACAGAGCCCATTTGTGAGCCTGAAAAGCAGCTTACCGCGTAAGTGACCGGCCCGGTGCACACCGAGGATGCCCGGCGAGCCCATTCGGGAGACTGCAGTGTGAACTGCGGCGAGGCACCTCAGTACGCGTACACGTCGTAGAGCGGCTGCCCCTAGGAGTAACCCTGAGGGCGGGAGGGGCGACCGGAGAAATCGTAGCTGACACCACAGCCACTATCCACATTTTCTCCCGAATGCCTCTCGCCGGTAATAATACTGTCGTACGAATGGCGTTAGCTGAGATAGGCCTGCTACGGAGCAGACAATAAAAGCACAACGAGCAATGTATAGTGCAGTTGTTAGGAAATAAAAATAATAAAAATGTGTAATGAAATTGTCCGGAAATAAAAGTAATAAAACCATACTACAAAACATGAGAGACCAAACTGACACACCACAAACTACAGATAATGGTGCAATCTAACATTACGAGTCAAGACAGCTGTAACGGAACTTGAATAGCGTAAAGTTATCGTTAAAAACGCACGCCGCGCGATTTGTTATGATTTGGTCGGTCATAATAGTAGTAACATGCTTTTGAATACAATTAAAATATAACGGCGATACCTGTTTAGCATTATTGGAAATAATATGTAATAAATTAATGATAAAGGTAGCCGATCCTATAAGAAGAGGTAAAATTGGGCATATTAAGGTGTTTTGCTTTATATCGACTAAGCCGATGATACGGCGTCTTTTTTTTTCCGTTTACTCTTAGAAGAAAAAAAAGAAAACCAGTAACGAAGTGCTATTTGTGCATTGTGAAAAATATAGGGGCGAATTTTAAATAGCTACAGTGTATAATCAGACTAACAAATGGACATTCAGTTACGCGAAATAGCAGACAGTGAAGTGTGGTCATTAAATTGAGTACACCTACAGGGCGGTCAATTCCAGGATAAGTCTATTCGCGTCTCACGAGGCACGCGGTATTGAGACCGGTTTTTTTTATTATATCACGGAGAGCGGGCTTCAATTTATAAAAAGGAGAAAAGCTGTATCATTATCATTGACTGTTGGTGTTATGCAACCAAAACTGTTCATCAAAGGGTTTCGGTGAATGAGTGGTGAATGCGAAATGAAACTGTGAACGAAGTTATGTTAAATAAAGCAGAAGAGACAAGACAGTTTGGTCGTATCTGTTATTATTCCATAAACCGTAACATGTACTCTCGTTGTACGAAGCCTTTATAGACGATCGTATGACAATTTGCTTTGAAGGGATCTCGTTACGAGTTAAGTTTTGGGGACCTGGTCAACAGGGGATAGTTCTAGATCTTAACTACTGCAGCTATTCTGGAATCAGGTGCTACCGTGACCGTTGTGTGTTGTCTATGACTTAAGGTCATCATATCTCATGCTCTAAGATTGACGCGCCTTTCCTCTTGGTATAACGGTGTCTCACGGTAACCACAACAACGCCGACGGCGAAGGAAGATACGGTAGAAGTGGCGCCACAACGTGGGGCTCGATCGAGGAGGATTGCTCCATCGAGTCGAGTGTCATCCGGATTCACGAACCCTCGAGTTGGAAAATATTGTAGCAGCCAGTGAGTCTGTCCAATGAAAGAGGTATTCTTCAATAATCGCTAAAAGTGAGCGATACTACCAGGTATGATTAAAATAACTGTATAATTATAAAAAAAAAGGAAGTTGAGACTTGTGATTTCGGAAGATAAATATATATAAATACATAGTGAAAATAAGTGTATGTCTTGGTAGTGAATAATCATGTCAAAACGAACGAAAAGAATACATGATAATGTGCAGTTGAGTAGAGTAATGAGTAGAGAGAGAGAGGAAAGTGAAGAGGAAAGGGATGATGCATCCCATGAGCTCAATGTGGGACAGGAGACATGTACAGATAATAATACAGTTATTGATTTAGAGCCGTTAGGAGATTCAAATACAATGATAAGTAAGGTAAGCAGCGTGGGAGAACATAAAGATCTTGAGGTTTCGGAAGTAGATCAGCAAGTTTATCCTCAAAATGGAAATATTAATCAAAAAATATTTGATATGCTGGTATCAATAAATACTCAAATGGGTGTAATGAATGGAAGACTTGGTTCACTAGAAAAATATGATAAGCAATTAAAAGAGGACAATCAAAAGTTAAATGAAAAATTTGAGGCCAAATTTGGTTCATTAGAAGTTAAAATGGATTCTTTGGAAAGCAAACTGAACACCTTTGATTATAAACTGGAAAATACTAAGAAAGAATTAAAGGCGGACTGGGAAACTCAATTAAATGCGAAATTTGGAGAACTAGATGTAGAGTTTTCTAACACCTTAGAAAGGCAGTATAATAATTTAATGGGAAAACTTCATGACGTAGAAAAGAAATATGAGGTAGTTTCGAAGAGTTATGATGGCCTGTCCAATAGGATGGATAAGTGTGAAAGCAGCTGTTGCAATGCTAGAGCACAGATAGAAGAGCTTTCGAAACAAATAGTCGAGTTTGAGTCTGATGCTCGTAAGGGGATTGACAAGTATTTAGTAGATCAAACTAAAAGACTTGACGAAGATCTAACTGAATGGATAGAAATAAAAGGAAATGAAATTGTAGACAAGGTTAAGACTACTATTGGATCCCAGCCAAATGAAAATATCAATGAGCACCTGAGTAGAAATGATGAATTAATTAAGCTCTTCACTAGCGAATTTCAGAAAATAAAAGACAAAATAGTTGATGAGTTACCTAAATGGCAAAAGGAAACCAATCATAAATTGGCGGAGTTAGAACGAAAGTCATCACAAAATTTGTTGACAGAGGACGAACGTTCGGAGAATAGGTCGAAAAACAACCGAACATGTGATAATACGAAGTACAATTGTGGTGAAAATTTGCATTGGGAAGTTGATGATTCGGTTGGTAAAGATGAAGATTCTTTTGGTCAGCGAGGATATTTGTCTTCTTTAAAGGTGGAGAACAGCATTTTTAAAAGTAGACAATTCCCAACATTCTCCACTGAAAAGAACAACCTGCATCCGAAAATCTTTATCAATAATTTCAAAAGAATATTTCCGCGTAGCTGGTCAGAACATGACCGACTTCAATTTATAGTATCCAAAATTACCGGAGAAGCCGCATTATGGGCTGCCGAAGTAAGTGAAAGTTGCCATACTTGCGCTGAGTTTGAACAACTTTTTTTGACTAAATACTGGTCGTCGAGTAAACAAGAGAAATTAAGAAAAGAGGTTTACCAACCTGAGTATTTTAACAGTAAAAGGAGTACTTTAAGGCAATATTTTGAAAAGTACATAAATAAGACACGTTATTGGAGTGATCCAATTTCTCACAAGGAAGTGATCAGAATTTTGAAGGGAAGGTTGCCCATAAATATACGTGAAAAGTTAATAAATGTTCCTGACCACGATGTAGAAAAATTCTTGTCGGTGATTGACTCTATAGATATGATTATGGAAGACGCAAGACAAATGAGTAGTAATCAAATGTCGACTCACACTCATAGTAATACGAATAATTATAATAATAATTTAACGTATGATAATAATAATACCGAAAACCAGGTCAAACCCGCATCACAGGAGCGTGGACAATCTTCATCCTATGGTTGCAATAAAAACAATGATTATAATAAATATAGAAGAGATACTTACTGTGCTAGAGGTAAACCTCGATATGGTGACGCGAATGTGCATAGTAGTGATATTAATAAGAGTAACAGGTACCCAAGTGATGAACCCAATTGCATTCGACCTTGGGAAGATAATTTGAAGCATAATGTTCATCGGCAGGATGGAACAAATGCCTCGAGTCGTCATCCAGCACAAGGAGTTATACCAATGGGCGAAGGAGCCTCCAATGTGCGACGGGGTGAATACCATAATTCGGATCGTACTGTACGGATTGTGGAAGTTCATGAACCCCCACCGATGACTCAGCGAGATAGATTAAACTAATACCAGTCACCAAATGCCTTCCTAGGATGACTGGAAAGGAGAAGGAAGGCAGGCAGGCATCAATTTGAAGTGAGAGTATTAAGATATAATAATGATCAGGATATAAGGAATGAGTTAATTGAAGAAAAACCTGAAGTTTCTAATAAATGTGGACAAATTTTACAGGCAATAATTCCAACAAGTATAAGTAATGTTGATGTTGAAATATTAATTGATACTGGAGCAACTATTAGTGTCATGACGTTGGACTGTTTAAAACAGATAAGCCGAGGGGTAAAAATGCCCACTTTTCCTATCACAGGATGTACCGTGTCTGGCGCGTTCAGCGCAAAAATGCAAAAAGTTGTGAAACAGGTACGTGTTGACGTTACAATACAGGGGGCTCAAATAGAAAGTACATTCCTGGTTGTTCCTAAAATGACAGTACCATGTATCTGGGGTTTGGATTTTTTATGTGAGACAGGTGCAATCATTAATTTAGAGAAAGGTGAATGTATATTTAATTCAAATGGTAATGTTTTGACAGCCACCCTGAGAAAGGGCCGAGTAATTCCAAATCAATTGTGTATGAATCTAATGGTAAAATATGTCAGTATTGATTATGAAAATGTGTATGATATATGCCTTATTGAATGTTCTGAAGAAATGATGGATAAAATGTCATTGCAGGAAAAGGTGTTAGAATCAGAATATTTATCTGTTATCCAAAGGGATGAACTGTACTACTTGTTGGAAGCATATCAGTCAATTTTTAGTAAACGTCCAGGTATAATAAAAGACTTTGAATACCATATAAAGACGTATGCACATAAACCCTTTTGTCGTACTTCCTATTCTATCCCATGGACAAAGAAAGAAGTAGTCAGAAAGGAAATCAATAAAATGTTAGAACGGGGTATTATTGAGCCCGCAGATTCTGAATATTGTAACCCTCTTGTGGCGGTAATTAAACCCAATGGTGACATCAGATTGGTGTTGGATGCCAGAGAGATCAATAAGATCATTATACCTGTACAAACGCGACCGGAGAACCTAGAAGAGTTAGTACAAAAGTTTTATGGTGCCCGCTTCTTAACTTCTTTGGATATGCGTAGTTCATATTGGCAAACTAGAATATCGAAAGAATCTAGAAAATATACTGCATTCGTTTTTCTGGGCCGAAGTTACCAGTTTACTGTCATGCCATTTGGGTTGAAAATAAGTGGTGGTGTTTTCATATCGGCATTAGATACCGTACTGGGCAGAGACCTTTTGAATGTAGTTACTTTATATGTGGATGATTTGCTAATTGCTTCTGAAACTTGGGAGGAACATTTGGACTTATTAAGAAGAGTTTTTGCGAAATTTTTGGAATACGGAGTTACTGTAAATTTGAGCAAATCCAAGTTTGCTCATAACCAATTGAAATTTCTTGGACATATAATCACTCCTGAAGGGATAAAACCAAATCCTAAAAAGATGGATGCGATTAACAGATGTGCTTATCCAAAGAATAGAACGGAATTAGTCATTTATCGGCTTAGTTTCATTTTTTCGACGATTTTTACCCAATCAGTTAGGAAGCCAAGACTGACTGTTACGGCTGTTAAGAAAAAATGTCATGTGGGAGTGGAATTCCGAATGCACGCAAGCTTTTGATAACATCCGCAATGCTTTGACTAATGCTCCACTGTTACATCATCCGAGACTTGATCAAGATTTTTATATTGCTGCGGATGCTTCTGAAACAGGATTGGGTGCCACTCTTTTCCAGATGGACAATCCAGAAGATATCAGTACCATCAAGATAATTGGGTTTGCCAGCAGAACACACTCTAGCTGTGAACGTGCATATTGTACTACTGAATTGGAAGTACTGGCCGTGGTCTGGTCACTTAGAAAGTTTCGCTATTTTGTATATGGAAAGAAGATCATTGTATTCTGCGACCACAAAGCTTTATCTTTTATTTTAACAGGAAGGATGTTCCATTCACGTTTAACCCGGTGGGCCTTGCTACTGCAAGAATATGATATTACGCTCAAATACATCAGAGGGAAAGACAACATCATAGCCGATGCTCTTTCAAGATTACCGAAAAGAAGGAATGCTGACGAGTGTGAAGAACGGACTATTGACTTTAAAGTCATGAATTTATCAAGGCAATATTGTGAGAGGCAGATTTCACAGCTATCTCGAAGTCTTCCACAACTGCAAGGAGATGATAAGTTGTGGAAAGCCATTAGGCATGCTGTTGAAAGCAAAACGCTAAGTCACTCTCAAGAACAGTATCAATTAAAATCCGGAATATTGTATCGGAGGAAGGATGAAGATGATGTTTGGAAAGTTTGTGTTGCAAATAAATATTTAGAATCACTAGTATGGTACACTCACTTGAATTGGGGTCATTTTGGTGCCGCTAAATGTACAGCCAAAATAGCACAATACTGCTATCATCCAAATTTGGGACGTATAGCTACAAATATTATTAAGAAGTGCAAAATATGTCAGAAGGCGAAACCCATAAACTATTGTCGGAAGATAGAATTACATCCTATCATCCCACAACAACCTTTAATGTTGGTGTCATGTGACGTCTGTGGGCCATGTCCCATGACACGTGGACGGTTCAAATGTGTATTGGCTTTCTATGATCTCTTTTCAAAATATGTGAAATTATATCCTTTGAAAAATCTCCACGTTCGACCCATGTTACGCAAATTTATCAACAACTATATAACTGAGCTTGGCAAACCTATAATGATCTTGACAGACAACGCTGCTTATTATACAAGCAAAGTATGGAGAGACACTATGAAAGAACAAGGAATCCGGCACATTTACATCTCAAGATTTTACCCTTGTGGAAATCCGGTTGAGAGAATCTTCCGAGAGTTGAACCGATTTTTACGGACGTACATACCCAAACAACATTATAAATGGATCGATTGGATTTATGAATTTGAGAAAGTGTATAATGACTTACCACACTTATCGACAGGTTATTCACCTAACCAAATAGTATTTGGTGAAAGTATTGTGCCAGAATGGATGAAGAAATTACCTGCAATAGAACAAAAGATTACCAAGAAAGAAGATATGGTGAAGAAGGTCTACGAAAACCTGAAGCATCGAGCACAATTGAGAAAAACCCGTTTTGATAAAAATGTGAAGAAAGTAGTCACATATGATGTAGGAGAAGAAATTTTATTGAGAAATCACCCAAAAGCATCAACCAGGAGAAGACTGAATAAGAAATGGCAATATTTATATACAGGTCCATATAAAATAATGAAAATACCTCATGAAGGGAGCTACCTCCTGGCAGATTGTGATACTGATGTAATTAAAGGCTTGTTCCCTCACATAGACCTGAAGAATTATTATCAATAATGAGCAAAATATAGATTCAAGAAACACTGAATGATACCAAGACTACACTCAGTGGACTAAATAAAAGCACCAGTGGATAAATACGTACTTATACTAACTTACAAAGAAAATTAAAGAATGTACCGATGATTTCCATGAGATACCTTCTCGGTATCAGCAACAATGACGACGCTGAAATACGATTTATCCTCTCACTGAACGACGAGGATGGATGATTTGAAAGTGGAATTAAGAGGAAAAGAAAAGGACCAAATCCTCTCTGGTTAAACAAGTGGCATGATAAGGGTTTTGGCCTGGGATGCCAATCGTCGAACCCGGCTGTGATCCCTTCCTTGCACAGTCGGTTGAAGAACTGAGGGCTTCATCCAAGAAAAAAAAATGTGGTGTGAATATGAAGTGATTAGTGCGAAGTGTTTCTAAGACAACCTATAAACAAATGTGGAATTTAGTTAAGGGCATTTTGTCTAGGCCCGTTAACTCAACTTAAATATTGTAGAATGTATGTACTGACTTGTTGAGTGAATCTGAGAGTGAGTGCATTCACCGAAACAAATACCCTCTCCTGTCAGAGCACACAAAAAAAAAATAAGCCTGTTCTGTCTGGAACCCTCTTCAAGACATCACAGTCTGGGGGGCCGTGTAACATTACGAGTCAAGACAGCTGTAACGGAACTTGAATAGCGTAAAGTTATCGTTAAAAACGCACGCCGCGCGATTTGTTATGATTTGGTCGGTCATAATAGTAGTAACATGCTTTTGAATACCATTAAAATATAACGGCGATACCTGTTTAGCGTTATTGGAAATAATATGTAATAAATTAATGATAAAGGTAGCCGATCCTATAAGAAGAGGTAAAATTGGGCATATTAAGGTGTTTTGCTTTATATCGACTAAGCCGATGATACGGCGTCTTTTTTTTCCGTTTACTCTTAGAAGAAAAAAAAGAAAACCAGTAACGAATTGCTATTTGTGCATTGTGAAAAATATAGGAGCGAATTTTAAATAGCTACAGTGTATAATCAGACTAACAAATGGACATTCAGTTACGCGAAATAGCGGACAGTGAAGTGTGGTCATTAAATTGAGTACACCTACAGGGCGGTCAATTCCAGGATAAGTCTATTCGCGTCTCACGAGGCACGCGGTATTGAGACCGGTTTTTTTTATTATATCACGGAGAGCGGGCTTCAATTTATAAAAAGGAGAAAAGCTGTATCATTATCATTGACTGTTGGTGTTATGCAACCAAAACTGTTCATCAAAGGGTTTCGGTGAATGAGTGGTGAATGCGAAATGAAACTGTGAACGAAGTTATGTTAAATAAAGCAGAAGAGACAAGACAGTTTGGTCATATCTGTTATTATTCCATAAACCGTAACATGTACTCTCGTTGTACGAAGCCTTTATAGACGATCGTTATGACAATTTGCTTTGAAGGGATCTCGTTACGAGTTAAGTTTTGGGGACCTGGTCAACAGGGGATAGTTCTAGATCTTAACTACTGCAGCTATTCTGGAATCAGGTGCTACCGTGACCGTTGTGTGTTGTCTATGACTTAAGGTCATCATATCTCATGCTCTAAGATCGACGCGCCTTTCCTCTTGGTATAACGGTGTCTCACGGTAACCACGACAACGCCGACGGCGAAGGAAGATACGGTAGAGCAAGATACATAAAATATATTAATAAAATTAGTTAATTGAATATAAGAGAGGGAAACATTCCACGTGGGAAAAATATATCTAAAAACAAAGATATGTAAGTTACCAAACGAAAGCGTTCGTATTTTGATAGACATACAAACACACACACAAAATTCAAGCTTTCGCAACCCACGGTTGCTTCATCAGGAAAGAGGGAAGGAGAGTGAAAGACCAAAGGATGTGGGTTTTAAGGGAGAGGGTAAGGAGTCATTCCAATCCCGGGAGCGGAAAGACTTGCCTTAGGGGGAAAAAAGTATAGGTATACACTCGCGCGCGCGCTCTCTCACACACACACACACACACACACACACACACACACACACACGAGTTTGCCCTTCAGTATATCCTCTCTTCCCGTTACCCACCAGGCCTCAACCTCCGCTAATTTCAAGTTGCCGCCGCTCATACCTCACCTCTCATTCCACAACATCTTTGCCTCTGTACTTCCGACTCGACTGACATCTCTGCCCAAACTCTTTGCCTTTACATATGTGTGTGTGTGTGTGTGTGTGTGTGTGTGTGTGTGTGTGTGTGTGTGTGTGTGTGTACACCTGTCCTTTTTTCCCCCTAAGATAAGTCTTTCCACTCCCAGGATTGGAATAACTTCTTACCCTCTCCCTTAAAACCCACATCCTTTCGTCTTTCCCTCTCCTCCATCTTTCCTGATGAAGCAACCGTGGGTTGCGAAAGCTTGAATTTTGTGTGTGTGTTTGTGTGTCTATCAAAATACCAACGCTTTTGTTTGGTAACTTACATATCTTTGTTTTTAGATATATTTTTCCCACGTGGAATGTTTCCCTCTATTATATTCAGATAAAATTAGTTAATTGGATAGGCAAAAAATCTACTTGGCAAGGGGTGGCAGAACACACACATAAGACTGTCGCGATTGGTGAGCTTTCGGAGCCGGTGGCTCCTCCTTCGTGCAGAAGGGTTGGAGGGGAAGGAAGAATAAAAAAGGATACTTATGGTATGGTAAGTCTCCCCTGATCCTCGGTTCTGGGTGACTTCCCTGAAGCCTGCTCCTTTTTCTAGACCTCTTCCATCCTGTTCCTTCACCCTTCTTCCATCCCCTTCAACTTTTCTGCCTGAAGAAGGAGCCACCTGCTACAAAAGCTCGCCAGTCGCGACAGTCTTTTACGTGTATGTTCTGCCGCCGCCTGCCGAGTAGATTTTTTTGTCTGTCCGATTAAATAATTTTATCAATAATTGAACGATTTCGTTGTTAGACCAAATATGCCGAGTATGTCGTACCGAGAATAGAAGGCAGTGGACGCAGGTAGCCCAGCGCGACATGTGAGTTGACCTACATAATTACAATTCAGTACATCTCCTGTAACAGACATGTCAATGTGACTAGTTACCGTGAAAAAAAACTTGAATGTGTAGGTAGGTGCAGGGCTACACATCAGATGTAGCAGAGCAACGGAAAATTACGTACAAATCCAATAAAAGGAAAACTGAACACGGCTCTGACAACATTATGTGTCATGTCCCAGTTGTACGACACGCGACTCGAGAGATCGGGGGATGAGTCGCTACAGATACGAGTTAGACGTTGCAAATAGTTGCTGAGCATTCCATCACGTTGAAATTCAATTTCCTCATTTAGACTAGTGTCTGGATGTTTCAGCTTACACTTCACTGTTTGTAACCCTTCCAGAATGTCAAGGACCAGTCCTCGTAATTGTACACACAAGATTCCTAAGTCACCCTTAACGTTAGCCAATCCGCGCACGTCGCGTGCCAAATGCGCTGCTAGAGCTGACTTACGATTACGAGTGGCACTGTGTTGTACGAACCTAGTTTTGGAAACTTCTCTCTCTCTGCCAGATATGTCTACACCCACACGCCGGCATTTAATACCGTAGATATCACCAGTATTATACAGGGTAACTAAACGCCCTTCACGACAGGCGTAGTGTAATGTGGCCTATTCGTGAGAATTACCTACGTTCCACTGAGGACACTCCTGTCGGGAAAAGTAGACTGTGTGCATCCCGGCACGTGATCGGTGCAGGCAGTGCGTGCTCAGTGGCGTAACGCGGCCGGGGCAAGGCACGGCACGGCACGGCACGGCGAGTGCGGTAGCCTCGGTGGCGCACGCTGTACGTGTCGTGAACACCTCGGAGAAAACAGGTGTACTACAATGTAAGTGCCCGAGACGAGTGGAGATCGTAAATCTCGGATCTTATGTAGCGTTCGTTGTGGTCGGATTGGTAGATTGGTGTATCCGAATTTATGACTTACTTATTCTCGGATCTGTCTTCACGATTGATATACGCGGTTAAATTGAAACAGAAAATTACGATTGAAGACGTGTATGTCACTCGGTTCGCGGAAGTAGTGAGCGTTACCCTGCCTGTAGACAAACAGTCGAGAGGAATGAATTTGGGCACGCGTGTAGTACAGAATAGCCGTACCGTGAGAACAAAACAAAAGGTGACCGTATTTTGCAGTGTTTCCTTTCCTCGGGGTTCTGCCGTGAAAATACAAAATAGAAAATCTGATTGGGTTTTGAATTTTGATGGAATAAGTTACGGATAAGGCGGACTTCGTATTACTGATTAAAATAGTGCTGTAATTTGACCGTGAATGGCAGACAGGGTCAGCAACACTACAAAAAGTGACTGTAAGGAAATAGCATCAGAAATAAGTTGAAATTTACCTTATAATTCTGTCAGAAACATAGTATCTATTATAATATAATCTTTGCAGCTGCATCTGGAATACTTATTAATTTTCTTGTAGGATGTCCTTTTTCTCATTGTTTGCCGGTCCTCTTGTTCTCTGTCTGATGAAAATTTCTTTAAGTTGTCACTGTCAGGATTAATTTATAAATTTGGCAAAACCATTGTGAATCACTGCTGAAATAACTTTGTTTCGTAATATAGTTTTAATTTCCACTTAAAAGCATATTTAACACAGTGTCGAAAAATACACGTCTCGAACGTGTGAAGGCAAGAGAGTAATCAATTAGTTGTTGAAAACAAACACCTACGCAAAAGTAAAAAAAAAAAGGACAAAATTATTTATAAAAATCCGTCGATGGAGCAGCGCTCTTCTGCATGTGCGATCGTAAATCATATCTTTGCACTGGCGGAGGCGCAGTAGTCAAAGTAAATTTACAGTTGGAAGAACAACAGTCAAA
This sequence comes from Schistocerca americana, assembly GCF_021461395.2. Lineage (NCBI taxonomy): Eukaryota > Metazoa > Arthropoda > Insecta > Orthoptera > Acrididae > Schistocerca > Schistocerca americana. The sequence continues at coordinate 204,566,229 of NC_060129.1, read as the reverse complement.
GGTAGCTCGGACCACATCACACTGAATGATCCATCACGCAGTGATCTCTGCTCGCGGTGTCAAACTCGAGTCGCCACGTGCACACGTGGAAAAGGGAAACACCGTACGGGTGTGATGTTTCCCATTATTTTTAGTTTCCGAAAGGGCAGGAGTAACACGGACAGGTCTCAAAAATCTCCCCAGTTTATCGGATACGGGACCGAAGTAAGGGATCCCACTAGAGTTCTTCTCAGTCACCTCACAGAGTAGCCTTAGGAGGGTACTGCTCTGTTTTCTGTCAGTCGTTTTTTGATTGTGGCTCACACGGCGGTCTGGTGACAGGTATCTCTCGGTTGGCAAGATATGTGGCCGGTTGGGCACTACCTCTGAGTGACTTTTGAGGTCCAAATATTTGCATTCTATGGCTGTTGTTGCCTTAAGTTTAATTTCTTAAGGCTGTGCCACACGTCTAGTCGTTCACTGTCAGTCCGTACGTTACATTAGACTGACAAAGAGTGTTTACCGTATTTACTCGAATCTAAGCCGCACTGTTTTTGCTGTCTTTGTATTCCAAAACACCGCCTGCGGCTTAGAATCGAGTGCAAAGTAATCGGAAGTTCTGTAAAATGTTGGTAGGTGCCGCCACAATTAATATCTGCCGTCGAATGTATGTAGCACTACAGGGGCATGCTTTGCAGGCACAAAGATAAATACTGTCGCCTAAATTTCTGCGTCCTTAAATAAATTAAGGTGGAAGACGAGATTTTTTTCTCCGCCCTGAGTTTCGACGACTGCATTTTCGTACATTATCCGACGAAGTAAATACAAATTCCGTATTGTTCATCTTCGAATGTAGCAGCATTTCAGTGTACTACGAATATCAGACTGGCAATACTGTTTGGGATGTTTGTCAATATGGCCAACTCTACGTTCTGAATTTTTTCCTACCTGTTCCTTATAGGAACTTTTATGAATTGTGAATCACATGCAGTATTCCCTTCACCATCAGAATAATACGAATATAAACATTTTGCCGTGTATTCTTTCATGTTTGCTGCTATCTCATTTAAATCCTGTCTGCCTAATAAACTACGAAACTAGAGTGAGACAACAGCAAAGGAGGAAGAATATACATATCGTGCCATGTTTATATTCGTATTATTCTTATGCCGAATAGTGATACAGTCACAAATGAAGCACGACAACACACTAGATTTTTAAATCTAAAATGACTCTAATTTCTGTGCAGAATGTAATGTACTAAAGAGGCGTCTGCAAATATTTTCAAATGAAGAAAAATTTTTGCTAAACTCTCTTTCACAACATCTTCTATCACACGCAGTCTATTATTTGGTTCTTGTTGATTATCATCCACGAAAGCAGCAGTGTAAGTAAGAACAAATAGCAGACTCCTGCCATTGTTTCGCTAATGAGACGATTGTAAGCGGCGGTAGCGTGCACAAAAGCAAGCCATGCCGCAGGCCGCGAGAGGTCGTAAACACTCATTATGAGAATGCGACAAACAATGCATGACACTACAATAATGCATTTTCAGCTTGTTGTTGTTGTTGTTGTTGTTGTTGTTGTGGTCTTCAGTCCAGAGACTGGTTTGATGCAGCTCTCCATGCTACTATATCCTGTGCAAGCTTCTTCATATTCCAGTACCTACTGCAACCTACATCCTTCTGAATCTGCTTAGTGTATTCATCTCTTGGTCTCCCTCTACGATTATTACCCTCCACGCTGCCCTCCAATGCTAAGTTTGTGATCCCTTGATGCCTCAAAACATGTCCTACCAACCGATCCCTTCTTCTAGTCAAGTTGTGCCACAAATTCCTCTTCTCACCAATCCTACTCAATACCTCCTCGTTACTTACGTGATCTACCCACCTTATCTTCAGCATTCTTCTGTAGCACCACATTTCGAAAGCTTCTATTCAATTCTTGTCCAAACTAGTTATCGTCCATGTTTCATTTCCATACATGGCTACACTCCATACAAATACTTTCAGAAACGACTTCCTGACACTTAAATCTATACTCGATGTTAACAAGTTTCTCTTCTTGAGAAACGATTTACTTGCCATTGCCAGTCTACATTTTATATCCTCTATGCTTCGACCATCATCGGTTATTTTACTCCCCAAATAGCAAAACTCCTTTACTACTTTAAGTGTCCCATTTCCTAATGTAATTCCCTCAGCATCACCCGACTTAATTTGACTACATTCCATTATCCTAGTTTTGCTTTTGTTGATGTTCATCTTATATCCTCCTTTCAAGACACTGTCCGTTCCGTTCAACTGCTCTTCCAAGTCCTTTGCTGTCTCTGACAGAATTACAATGTCATCGGCGAACCTCAAAGTTTTTACTTCTTCTCCATGAATTTTAATACCTACTCCGAATTTTTCTTTTGTTTCCTTTACTGCTTGCTCAATATACAGATTGAATAACATTGGGGAAAGGCTACAAGCCTGTCTCACTCCTTTCCCAACCACTGCTTCCCTTTCGTGCCCCTCGACTCTTATAACTGCCATCTGGTTTCTGTACAAATTGTAAATAGCCTTTCCCTCTCTGTATTTTACCCCTGCCACCTTTAGAATTTGAAAGAGAGTATTCCAGTCAACATTGTCAAAAGCTTTCTCTAAGTCTACAAATGCTAGAAACGTAGGTTTGCCTTTCCTTAATCTTTCTTCTAAGATAAGTCGTAAGGTCAGTATTGCCTCACGTGTTCCAACATTTCTACGAAATCCAAACTGATCTTCCCTGAGGTCGGCTTCTACCAGTTTTTCCATTCGTCTGTAAAGAATTCGCGTTAGTATTTTGCGGCTGTGACTTATTAAACTGATAGTTCGGTAATTTTCACATCTGTCAACACCTGGTTTCTTTGGGATTGGAATTATTATCTTCTTCTTGAAGTCTGAGGGTATTTCGCCTGTCTCATACATCGTGCTCACCACATGGTAGAGTTTTGTCATGACTGGCTCTCCAGAGGCCATCAGTAGTTCTAATGGAATGTTGTCTATTCCCGGGGCCTTGTTTCGACTCGGGTCTTTCAGTGCTCTGTCAAACTCTTCACGCAGTATCGTATCTCCCATTTCATCTTCATCTACATCCTCTTCCATTTCCATAATATTGTCCTCAAGTACATCGCCCTTGTACAGATCCTCTATATACTCCTTCCACCTTTCTGCTTTCCCTTCTTTGCTTAGAACTGGGTTTCCATCTGAGCTCTTGATATTCATACAAGTCTTTCTCTTGTCTCCAAAGGTCTCTTTAATTTTCCTGTAGGCAGTATCTATCTTACCCCTAGTGAGATAAGCCTCTACATCCTTACATTTGTCCTCTAGCCATCCCTGCTTAGCCATTTTGCACTTCCTGTCGATCTCATTTTTTAGACGTTTGTATTCCTTTTTGCCTGCTTCATTTACTGCATTTTTATATTTTCTCCTTTCATCAATTAAATTCAATATTTCTTCTGTTACCCAAGGATTTCTACTAGCCCTTGTCTTTTTACCTACTTGATTCTCTGCTGCCTCCACTACTTCATCCGTCAAAACTACCCATTCTTCTTCTACTGTATTTCTTTCCCCCATTCCTGCCATTTGTTCCCTTACACTCTCCCTGAAATTCTGTACAGCCCCTGGTTTAGTCAGTTTATCCAGGTCCCATCTCTTTAAATTACCACCTTTTTGCAGTTTCTTAAGTTTAAACTACAGGTCATAACCAATAGATTGTGGTCAGAGTCCACATCTGCCCCTGGAAATGTCTTACAATTTAAAACCATGTTCCTAAATCTCTGTCTTACCATTATATAATCTATCTGATACCTTTTAGTATCTCCAGGATTCTTCCATGTATACAACCTTCTTTTATGATTCTTGAACCAAGTGTTAGCTATGATTAAGTTATGCTCTGTGCAAAATTCTACCAGACGGCTTCCTCTTTCATTTCTTAACCCCAATCCATATTCCCCTACTATGTTTCCTTCTCTCCCTTTTCCTACTGTCGAATTCCAGTCACCCATGACTATTAAATTTTCATCTCCCTTCACTACTTGAATAATTTCTTTTATTTCATCATACATTTCTTCAATTTCTTCGTCATCTGCAGAGCTAGTTGGCATATAAACTTGTACCACTGTATTAGGCATGGGCTTTGTGTCTTTCTTGGCCACAATAATGCGTTCACTATGCTGTTTGTAGTAGCTAACCCGCACTCCTATTTTTTTATTCATTATTAAACCTACTCCTGCATAACCCCTATTTGATTTTGTGTTTATAACCCTGTAATCACCTGACCAAAAGTCTTGTTCCTCCTGCCACCGAACTTCACTAATTCCCACTATATCTAACTTTAACCTATCCATTTCCCTTTTTAAATTTTCTAACCTACCTGCCCGATTAAGGGATCTGACATTCCTCGCTCCGATCCGTAGAATGCCAGTTTTCTTTCTCCTGATAATGACGTTCTCTTGAGTAGTCCCCGCCTGGAGATCCGAATGGGGGACTATTTTACCTCCGGAATATTTTACCCAAGAGGACGCCATCATCATTTAATCATACAGTAAAGCTGCATGCCCTCGGGAAAAATTACAACTGTAGTTTCCCCTTGCTTTCAGCCGTTCGCAGTACCAGCACAGCAAGGCCGTTTTGGTTAGTGTTACAAGGCCAGATCAGATCCAGACTGCTGGCCCTGCAACTACTGAAAAGGCTGCTGCCCTCTTCAGGAACCACACGTTTGTCTGGCCTCTCAACAGATACCACTCCATTGTGGTTGCACCTACGGTACGGCCATCTGTATCGCTGAGGCACGCAAGCCTCCCCACCAACGGCAGGGTCCATGGTTCATGGGGGGGATTTTCAGCTTAGAGTGACGTAATCCCCTATAACAAAGAGAACTGAACTTATCAGATCAAAGAAAAATAAGCAATCAACTCAAACCAGATGAAGCACGTGAAAAAGGAAGGGCACCAATGTAAATACGGACGGAGCGCCTAACGCATAGCAATGGCTACCTGGTAGAGCTTAACTGCTAAGCTTACGACTCGAACCAAACTACTGTAGCTGTATCGTCATTCATTCGACCTAAATTGTGTCTCGTATTACAATGGACCAACTTTGTTTCTATTTGGAGGTGCGGCCTAAAATTTTTCTCTCCCCTCGAATTTCGAGTCTCAAATTTCACGTACGGCTTAGATTCGGGAAATTTTTTTTTTCCTTAATTTCGAATCTCATTTTTCAGGTGCGGCTTAGATTTGAGTAAATACGGTATTCGTCGATCCGTTCCTCGTCTGTCCGTTTCGGCCCCGTTCACGTGGCGTGGTACCGGTCGACTCGAAGTACTTTCTCTTGCCTCGCCTGCACAAAAACTCACATGCTATTCAATAAATTTCCATCAGTTGTACGGTTTTACCGTACACATGTGAGGCACAATACGATATATTTCCTCGAAGCATTTTGCTCTGACAGTCGTGTTCGTTACAGTTGTGTATTCGTACCGAGCCTGCAGGCTCTTTATAACTCGTGCGATTTTTAATGGCAGTTTTTTTATTTTAATTCTGGTAATGAATATGTACTCGTGAAATCGCACGAGTTGCCCTTTGCAGCTGTGCGTGTTTGATAGGTGTGGGACTGCCAGCTACCGGAGGTGACCCGTGGCTGGTGCCCCTACTTTTCAGCCGACAGCACACCTCACTAGCTCTGTACATGGAATACTTACAGTACATACAATCTGACGCTGTGCTTTATATTTCTCGTACATACACAGTTTCGAGTGGCATACTACCTGTTATTGGATTCACTGTCAAATGTGCTGTGTCTTGAAAACTTCTAAGACAAAACTGGACAGTCGAGAGCTACTACCTGTAAGTCGTGTATTTTAAATGTCAATTAAGTGGGCGATGTACACATGTACTAGACACATTCACCTCATCAGATATAGGTAACGCCACTCTACCGACGATACCTTCCGAAGAAGACTGTCGAGACCCCGATCGAGGTTTTATAAACCTGTATTTTACTATTTTACAACTGGTCGACTGTTATTTGCAGTTCGTTGAAGCTCGTGCATTCACACTCGCTAAAGCACAGCAACGTCAGTTGTCTCAAGACTATACGGAAAATAAGCCAACTTTCTTCTTCTTCTTCTTCTTCTTCTTCTTTTTTTTTTTTTTTTTACCTCCCAATTTTTTAAAACTTAATCTCCCGATTTTTTTGTTTTAGAAAGTTGGCAGGTATGTGGAACATTTTTTCTATTCCCTACACTTTGTGTTGCATCAGTCCCAGTAATCACTGCGGTGTCCCCACAGTCTTTCACAGCGTCACAACTGGATAAAATCTTCTGGAATGTCAAACCGCAAAAATTCCGATAAAATTCTCGAGCTTTCTGCGATTAGCTCTGCCGTTGTCACCGGGAGTAAAACTACCATCTGCCGGGACTAGCACCATTTCTCACTTGTACACCTAGGATTACGGCTGCTGGCACCGATCGCATGGGGCCGGAACGACACGTGTTGAAATTGTTGTGTTATTCTAATCTCAGCTGCCACTTTTTTAACCGAGTCCCAGTATGTCGATGCACGAGCTGAGACCCTCGTGTTCTCAAACTACACTACTGGCCATTAAAATTGCTACACCATGAAGACGACGTGCTACAGACGTGAAATCTAACCGACAGGAAGAAGATGCTGTGATATGCAAATGATTAGCTTTTCAGAGCATTCACACAAGGTTGGCGCCGGTGGCAACACCTACAACGTGCTGACACGAGGAGAGTTTCCAACCGATTTCTCATACACAAACAGCAGTTGACCGGCGTTGCCTGGTGAAACGTTGTTGTGATGCCTCGTGTAAGGAGGAGAAATGCGTACCATCACATTTCCGACTTTGATAAAGGTCGGATTATAGACTATCGCGATTGCGGTTTATCGTATTGCGACATTGCTGCTCGCGTTGGTCGAGGTCCAATGACTGTTAGCAGAATATGGAATTGGTGGTTTCAGGAGGGTAACACGGAACGCTGTGCTGGATCCCAATGGCCTCGTATCACTAGCAGTCGAGACGACGGGCATCTTATCCGCACGGCTGTAACGGATCTTGCTGCCATGTCTCGATCCCTGAGTCAACAGATGGGGATGTTTGCAAGCTGACAACCATCTGCACGAACAGTTCGACGACGTTTGCAGGAGCATGGACCATCAGCTCTGAGACTGTGGCTGCAGTTACCCTTGACACTGCATCACGGACAGGAGCGCCTGCGATGGTATACTCGACGACGAACCTGAGTGCACGAATGGCGAAACGTCATTTTTTCGTATGAATCCAGGTTCTGTTTACAGCATCGTGATGGTCACATCCGTGTTTGGCGACATCGCGGTGAACGCACATTGGAAGCGTGTATTCTTCATTGCCATAGTGGTGTATCACCCGGCATGGTGTTATGGGATGCCATTTGTTACACGTCTCGGTCACCTCTTGTTCGCACTGACGGCACTTTGAACAGTGGACGTTACATTTCAGAAATGTTACGACCTATGGCTCTAACCTTCATTCGATCCCTGCGAAACCCTACATTTCAGCAGGTTTAATGCACGACTGCGTGTTACAGGTCCTGTATGGGCCTCTCTGGATAGAGAAAATGTTCGACTGCTGCCCTGGCCAGCACATTCTCCAGATCTCTCACCAATTGAAAACATCTGGTCAATGGTGGCCAAGCAACTGGCTCGTCACAATACGCCAGTCACTACTCTCGCTGAACTGTGGTATCTTGTTATTATGGCCAGAGGGTGCTGTTCTGGGTACTGATTTCTGAGGATCTGTGCAAACAAATTGCGTGAAAATGTAGTGACATGTCAGTTCTAGTATAATATATTTGTGCAATGAATACCCGTTTATCATCTGCATTTCTTCACGGTGTAGCAATTTTAATGGCCCGTAGTGTATATTTTGTATCCATTTTCAAGGCAGCGCTCGGCCGTGGCCGACTCACTGAGACCCCTTCGCTTAATACGTCTCTCGTGCTCGGTACGACACTCTGCGACTGTGGGAATTGTCAGGCCTTTGTAGATGCTACCGGGCTTGCGAGGGACGGCTTACACACCCGGCACACTGAGAGCTATATCGTATTTAACAGGGCGTGACGTATCTCTAACCTCTGCGATGGGCCGAAACACTGGTTGCGATCCACGTCCCTGTACTAAGAGTACTGACTCGCCATTCGTTGCCCCGTAGTACGGCAGGAAAGCTGCCGGCTCGGCTCCTTCTGCTGATTCGGAGGCGTCCTCCTTCGGTGACACCTGAAAGCGTGTGCAATTTCTCTTTCTCTGTAGCCGCTCTCCCCGAACACGTGCCTCGAGTGCTACAATTCGGACCGTAGGCGGCCGTCGTCAGAAATAACTTCAGCTCCGTGTATTAACGTGTTCGGGTACCACTTTCTCGTGTGTAGGGTGGTGAAAACTACCGGTGTTCAAATCTCAATCTTTGTGCGTCGGTTTCCCGTACACCGAGTGACCGAGCCGGCCTTCTGCCTTCCTCTCGTTTAAAACACTTGAGGACGGTAACTCGCCACCTTCTCTGTCTCGACAGTAAATTTGATGTCGGTACGGACACTGTTCGTTTGATCCGCGAACTTCTGCAGTGTATTTTCACTGTAAGGCCGTACGAGTTAGGTGTTACTGACGTACCTGAGGTAGCTCCACGAAGAAATTCACGATTGCAGAAGACAGTGGTGAGCCCGTTACTGTGCGATCTGTCGTTTCGTAATATTTGTCCCAGTGTGAGAAGTACGTAGTCATTAAAACTTGACGGAATGACGACGATTCCGGGTGGAAACTATCGGACGGAAACATCTGGCACATCTCGTACTGGCACTCTCGTGAAAAGTGACACCACGTCCCGACCGAACGCTACTCCGTTTCGACCCATTTTCTCGAGTGTTTCGACAAATGTCTGAGAGTTCGTGACACGGCATTAACACTGACCCAGTTTTGGCACCAGTAATCCCTCACCGCCGTGGCACTTACCGTGCTGCCGCACTACGCGGCGCACCGTCCCTTAACGGGACGGCCGAGGCGAGGAAACGGCAGTGCCGCCGCGAGTACCCTCTGCCGTACGCCGTGACGCGGCGTGCGGAGTACGGCTTTATGGCTCCGGGTAGTTCACTACGGCCCACTGTGTACTGACTGAGTTTGCATTGTGTGTGCTCCAGGCAACGAGGTGCAGAAGAACGGGCGCACGCTGCAGCACTGCTACTGCCCCAGCCTCGAGTGGCTGACGGTCGGCGACCGCGTGGGAGTCCGGCGCGCTGCCGACGGGGCCCTCAGCTTCTCGCTCAACGGCGAGGACGTGGGCGTCGCCGTGCCGTACGTGCCGAAGGTAACTGCCGGCGGACGGCGACAGTTGTGCCCTCGGCGGGCATCTGGTCGTGTCGTTTTTCTCGTCGAGTTCTATTCTGCCTTACTGATAGTGTAGTGCGATTGTGACTTCGTGCAAATTTCCTTACGAGAAATTCGGACCACTAGTGTGTCACACTGACGGGCAACTACGGGGTGTCTGTAAAGCTCTTCGCCATTTTCCAGTCGAACACTTTACTGCTAATTAAAATGGTGTGAACGTACATTGAGAAATTTCGTAATAGAAATTTGATGCTGTTCAGTACAAATGGAAGCATGAGCCTGTAGTGGTTAATAAAAAAAGAAAAGAGAGAATAAAAGAAAAAGAAAAAAAGATTGAAAATGTGGGAAAAAATGGTGAATAAAAAAAGGGGTTTTAAAATCGTAAATGACCGTGAAAAAAGGAAAGAATGAAATGCAAATCCGACTTCGTATTACAGAAAAGCTGTAGTTGGGGTTGTCCTTGTGGCGTTTTTGAGCAAAAGTTAAGCCAATTTCCACTACAAAACTTACTGAAAAGAAACAGAGAATAACAGAATGTAACTGACAGGGGGAAGTGGCGTAGATAAGAGATCATCCTTTACCAGGTTAACTTGTCTTCTTTCGGGCGGCGTCCAGGTCTTCAAAAATCTCCTTCACTTCTGCGTGAAAAGTCTGCTCCGAAATCTTGCAATAAGTTTCATTGTCCAGGAATTTCTAATGTATACAAAACCGTCTTGATCTTAAATACAATTTATTTTAGTTGCTTCTCTCCATCCTCCGAATTTCATAACAACTTCCACAATGTCTACACATTAATAAGTTTCTTTCGTCTTAATCAGATCACGTCTGCCTTCAGCTTCTGCTATCAAGAGACAATTGAAAACGGATAGAAAACGAAAAAGGTTACAATTGTGGTATTTTCTCTGCCGTCGAGCCCTCGTACCACTGCGACGGGATATTTTTTATCTGAGGGAAGGAGTGTAGCGCGGCGAAATTCAAAGTCCCGCTACAAGCCCCAGTGTCCCTTTGTAGCCTGAAGTACTCACAAGCATACCTGGCCTCATTTCCTCCACAGCTGCAAAAAATACAGTTTTTCAACTGTCGAAGGTTATCGATTTTCGGTCGATATTCCTCAGACTCGTGAAAAGTGTCTGTAAGATAGTGCCCGACAGTTGTGGAAAAATGGGGAGTTGCTCTGTCTTGCCGGTAGTTGACAGTATCCACAGTGTCGTCATAAATTGACTTTGATTCTTAAAACTGTTCCAGTAGTTAAATATAGATATTACCAGTTAACCACTTACTGTTTACTCGGCAAAGAAGGTAGTGGTATAACTGGGCACTTTTTAGTCATCAGACACACAAAGAACAAATATACATCCTGATACTACGGTGGACGAGAACGGAAGAGCGATGTTGCTAGCATTAAAACGAGAGGGGTAATGTAAAAAATCTGAAGGTACGTAGTTTTTAATCATTCCGCTATCCTCTCGCATTACATTAATGTGGCATGATACTAATTAATATGTCTTTGGTGCATTCGACTGGCACCTATACTAATTAATATATCTCATTTGTCTGTGCAGATAAATCCTGTAGGCACCTACACAAATAGAACTGGAGCTTTTTGATAAGCTTTTTGATAAGTATGCACTGGGAGACAGTATCAGAAGCTCTTCTCAAATCCAGAAAACTTGCACAGGTTATTTTCTTATTCTCAGAAGAAACATACATTTCTGCGATGATGATTTGAACTGATTTTAAAGTGGAAATATGATGTCTGAAACCGTATTATGGCGAGCCAAGTGGATTATATTGCTCAAATTGATCATTCGACTGTTTGTGCGTACAGCAACCGATAAATTTTGATATGTTTGGTACGAGTGAGATGTGGCAATAGTTATCAGGAGGTGCTTTATCGTTTTTCGTGTGGATAGGTGTTAAAATAGTAATTTTGAGGCAATCTGGAAGATTTCTTTGTAAGGCATACAGTTGGTGATTTTGGTTACTGTCTGTAGAATTTCTTTTTGACTATTATTATTATTATTATTATTATTATTATTATTATTATTACTCCCCCACCCCTCTCCCCCCTGCCCCCAATCTCTCACGTTGCCTGCATCCTTGTTTATTGTTGTTGCCAACAAAACCTTTACTGGGAATTAAAGTTGCTCAAATTGAATGGATGAATGAGTTGGGATCATTGGAACAAGGGGTATGAGAGACCATTCCTGTCACTGGATCTGTGAGAATAGTAGCTTCAATGACAGTATTTCACATAGTTTTAATCTGCGAAAGGGCAGGATTACAAAGTTTTTGACACATTCAAATTGTGTAGTTGTATTCTAATCGTAAGCTGGTAAGCTATAAATACGACATTCCTGTTTCTCCTTAAATTCGACTGCAAGAAAGAAAACAAAACACCATATTGTTGTTTCAAAATTGTTGTTTAAACCTATATGTGAGGAGAAGCAATTTGTGTAATGGTTTAAATGCCCTACTACCGTATTTAAAACTGACTCCAAGAAAGAAAATGAAACCACAGCCGTCATAAAGCTTGCTGTCTGGCATGAGCAATGTTTAATAATGTGTGTGTTGCTGTTACCATCATCATCATCATCAACAACAACAAGAAGTTGTGCAGTTCCCAGCCAGTGTCTAGAAGCGTAGGCCTCTCCCGTCTTCTGTCTCCCACCATCTTTACATCTCCACATTGATCCAGTCTTCTCTTCTCTCAGTCTATGCAACAAAATAAAAGGCTGATTGTCTTCAAGCCATATGCTTTTGCTTCCTTTTACACACGATTCATCCTCATTGGTGGCTGTTTGGGATCTCATTACTGCACGTTGCCTGCTACACGTGTCACAGTCATCTGCAGAGTATACATGTAGATGTAGAATTATCTGTCTATCTCAGTGTCTGTTTGCTGAGTACTTTGTCTGTCTTTAATTTTTTTTAACTTTTATAGTCATTTCTAATTAACTTGCACCTTTCTCAATTTCTGTAATCTGCCTAATGTCGTGCTCAGTTGAACAGTGGAAAATATGGGATGGAATAATAATGGGAAAAGGACAGATTGCTGCTCACCACTAGAGGAGGCATTGAGTGGAAGACAGACAAACTGAAGAAAGCTCTTCGGTGCTGAAAATCGTAACGGCCTAAAGTGTACTGTTATCAATTTTGAGATTGTAGCGTGTACAGGTGCTCCTGACGTTTGTCGGTCTCTTGTCGAATTATTTTTATCTGTATCTGTCAGTCCACATTGTCCAAAAGTTACCTCACAGATTTCTCAGATGCCGATTGCCGTAGGGGCCGAAAGCACGGAGCGTAATTTCGTTGCTTCGAACTGCTCAGTTGTCATCTTCCTTGTTCCACCCTCAATGAAGTGAAAAAACAACTGTTTATAAGCCTCTGTACGACCTCGATTCCTCTAGTCTCGTCTTCGCAATCCTTTCACGTGTACATCAGTGGCAGTAGGATTATCTCGCAGTCTGTCGCAAATGCCTGCTCACTAAACTTAACAGTGTTTGAGGTAGTGGAAATTTCTTTACCTGTCAGTAAACTATTATAAGAAAATGAAACACATACTGCCACCCTTGCGAATTTATTTTTTGTGTAGGTACCAGTTTCGGCACTTCAGTGCGCCATCTTCAGGTTTCAGTTCGTGCCGAAGGGGTTATTGCGGTACATATTTACGATGCATCGGTGGCCAACGTAACTGGCTTACGCGGACTACCTGTAACTGTGATGTCAGCACTCCGACCGTTGACGGCCAACTGATCGGAATGCTAACATCGCAGTTACGGGTAGTGTCCATAATCGGTTGTGTCGGCCACTGATGCGGTGTATATATGTGGGTGGAGGTAACACCTTCAGTGTCAACTGAGGCGTGGAGGTAGCGCACATAAGTGCCGAAACTGGTAGTTACACGATAGGTAAGATCGTTAGGACGGCTGTAGGCGTTTCATTTTCTTAAAATAGTGAACTGCTGTGGTACCCGAGACGTCCAATCGAAAGGATGGACGTACAAAAACCTATTGGTAAACGGTTTAGCAAGGACACCTTTGAGGTTCTTCAGTGCATTCCTTTAATCTGATCTGTTGGGAATGCAAACACTTAAAGCAGTGCTCGAGACTCGGTCGCCCCAGCGCCGTGTACGAGGTCTCCTGTATGTGTTGGCTACACTTTCCTAGAATCCTTCCAATAAACCGAAGGTGACCGTTTGCCTTCACTACAAGTGACCTACATGCCCACTCCGTTTTGTGTCCCTTTGCAACATTGACCCTAAATATTTAAGAGACATAACCGAGTCGAGCAGCACAGCACCTAGAACGACAATCGGTCACTTCCGTCAATTGACGGAACTTTCCGTGCCGAGATGAGAGTGGCAACAAACACGATGTAATACAGTCTCTTCGGGCACGCTTTATCGGTGGTGTTGCCGTTGTACTTTCATTTCCTAGAGATAGGTTTCTGAATTGACAGTCGCATAGTCATCTGTGATAATTCCTTTCACATTCGAGCGTCGTCCACAAAGTAAGTTCAGTTTCTATTTCTGTCCGCGACAGCGCTACGATCGCAGTTCCGAGCATGCGCGGAAGTTACTCCGACTCGAGGAGGAGACGTGTACACCATTTTCAGATCGCTGCTGCCGACGTGTGCTTTGTAGTGCTTCTTTATAATGTCACACGTAATTTAAAATGCCGCCGTGTGTGAAATCAGGTCTGTGGTTCGTTTTCTAAATTCAACAAAAGTTAAACCGAATGAAATTCATCAGTAAATCTGTGAGGTTTACGGGCAAATTGCTAGGAGTGATTCAATGGTTAGAAGATGGGTCAGACTGTTCAATGGAGGACGTGATAAAGTTTACGATGAAGAACGAAGTGGGTGCCCGTCTGTGGTTACTGATGAACTGGTTCACAGAATTGAAGAGAAGATTAAGCACAACTGTAAGTTTACACTTAGTGCCCTCCCTATAGAAGTTCCGCAAACCTCACGATCTGTCCTCGATGGTCGACACTTCGACGACGATGGCGAGCTAAAAGGACACGTTATCACACGGTCGAATACACAGGTGGCAAACTTCTACGAAGAAGGCGTACAAAAACTTGTTCCACGCTGTGACAAGGGCCTACAAAATTTCGGAAGCTGTATGGAAAAGTGATGTAGCAGTTGTAGATTTTTGTACAATAAATATTTTTTCTGTATCTGTACACATTTGTTTTATGTAACCAAATGAAACTTACTTTGTGGATGACCTTTGTTTTTTGATAACTTTTCCACAATTGTCAAAGTGTGGACCCTTCCCGTGAATTCCTGCACCTTGTCGTTTTGTGGTAGGTTCGTGTTGGTAACACTACATCACGACATCTGTGGTCAGTTTTTCTGTAACCCTTTCAGACATCAATTTTTTCTTGAAGGAGGACACTTTTTCTTCGTGGTTTAATGCTCTTCTTTTTTTTTTTTTTTTTTTTTTTTTTTTTTTTTTTAAAAGATGCAAGATTTATGCAAAAATGTGTGCCCATTTTCAAAGCATGCAAAATAACAATCATTTGTACAGTGGAATACAAGTAACTACCCAACCACTTCCAGGTGTTCTGGCAGTCACAAAGCGCTGTGCACTGCTACACTGACTTGTTGAAGTATTTTTATAATGGTGCCCAAAAGCTGGCAGGACTCACTTGTGTGTACATGAGGTTTCCACTGTGGAAAAATATTTCTGTTGCTAATAAGAGACAGTGAAATTTAATGTACATAGTTGAAGCGAGTGGGTACGAAAGGGGTAAGAAATGGTCTACATTTTGCATTTCAGTTCAGTTGCAGCGAGTACCATCGTTCTCGTTCGGTAGTTGAGGTTTGCGGTACATACTCTGCACACACATTTCTCTGCTTCAGAACATTATGTATCGAATGCACTTCATTACTGCATCAACATAACTCGTAAGCCGGGAATGAAGTTAGTCTCGGACCTTTTCAGACGGATAGCGCGTCGTTGTGTAATATATGTAAAAAATTTCTTAATAGGATCAAATACAGATTTAGAATAGCTACTAATCAAATTTTCACTGACACTAACAAGTGGTTTAAAGCTAATTCACTGTCTTTAAACTTTCAGTACAATCACTATATGCAGTTCAGAACCTGTAAAGTTTTCCTTCCAGCATGTGCATAACATACGAAGACGTGCAGATCGAAGAGGTTGACAGTGTTAAATTTCTGGGATTAAAACTCGATAATAAATTCGTTTGGGAAGGGCGTATCACAGAATTGCTTAAGCGCCTAAACGAGTCTGTATTTGCAGTGAGAATGATGTCAGATGTAGGAGAGAGAAATACAAAAACACTTCCTTACTTTGCTTACTTTCATTCTCTTATATCATACGGGATCATATCCTTGGGCAACTCATCAAACCGAGCAAAACTTTCTATGGTGCAAAAGTGTGTGATAAGAATAATTTGTGGTGTGAATTCGAGAACGTGATGTAGGAATCTGTTCGAGGAACTTTGTATCGTAACCTCTCCTTCTCAGTATATTTATTCCTTAATCAAATTTGTTGCAAGTAATACATCTCTATTTCCAACCAATAGCTCAATGTGTAGTATGAATACTAGGAATAGGAACAATCTACATAAAGACCTTAAATCACTTACCTCGGTACAAAAAGGGGTCCAATATTCGGGAACACACGTTTTTAATAAATTGCCACCAACCATTAAAAACTTGGTTTCAGATCAAGAACAGTTTAAACAGAGTTTGAAGGACTTTTTGATAAGCAACTCCTTCTACTCTATAGATGAATATCTTAACAGAGACTGTTGGGCCAGCTTAAGTAAAAATGTGCGCTTGATTTCAGTTTTGACAGCACTCGGTCACAACAGTCAAGATTAGGTATTTCGTGAGTGATAAATTTATTAATAGTGCATAACAACGATTCATTCTGACAGCGTGTTAATTCTGTAAATATTAGCTGTTCCAGTTGACCACATCGTATTCACCTATTTCGAAAATCTCCTGACAATTTCTGACACGTCCCACACCCACGAGAATCGTCTCATCTTTACGATATTCGCGCGTCTCCCTCCGGTACAGAAAGTCTACGCGGTGGTGGACCTGTACGGCAAGGCGGTGTCGGTGGCTGTGACGAGCGTGGGCGGGCACGCGGGTGCGGTCCCCACCTCGCCCGGCCCGGTCGGCGTGCCGCCCCTCGCCGCGCCCGAGATGGCTTCCTCGCTGACGGCCGGCGGCACCGGCAACGGCGCCGACGGGGAGGACGGCGAGGACGCGGCGGGCGGCAGCGGCAGCGGCGGGCCGGACGACAGCCTGCGCTCCAGCCGGCTGCACGACTCGCTCGAGATCCTGCTGGACACCGCCGAGCCAGCGCAGCCCGCGGCCGACAGGGCTCCACTGTGAGTGTGCCGGCAGCGTTACTTTAAATGTTCGGGAGTGCAAAATTCTACGTTTGACAAAATGCAAAAAATGCTATCCTACACCTACACAGTCAGAATCGGTCAGCTCGTACAAATACGTGGATGCGACAATTTCTGTGTAGTGGTTAATAAAAAAGAAAAAGAGAAGAAAAGAAAATAAAAGGTTGAAAATGTGGGAAGAAATGGTGAATAAAAAGGGGGTTTTAAAAATCGTTAATGACCGTGAAAAAGGGAAAGGATGAAATGCAAATCGGACTTCGTATTACAGAAAAGTTATCAGACTTTGTGATTCGGAAAAGCTATTACCGGGGTGGTCCTTGTGGCGTTTCTGAGCAAAAGTCAAACCAATCTCCACAACAAAAATTATTTGAAAAGGAACAGAGAATAACAAAATGTGATTAACAGGGGGAAATAGCGTAGATAAGAGTTCATCCTTTACCATGTTAACATGTCTTCCTTCGTGTGGCTCCAGTTCTTCAAAAATCTCCTACTTCATTTCTGCGTGAAAAGTAGTAGCTGCTCTGAGATCTTGCAATCGTCCAGGAATCACTAATTTATACAAATCAAAATCGTCTTGAGACTAAACGCAATGTATTTTATGTTGCTGCTTCCATCCTCTGAATTTCATACAAACTTCCACAATACATCTGCACACCAATAAGTTGTTTTTCGTCTTAATCAGACCAAGTATAGCTAATAAGTTTTTACGTCTGCATTAAGCTTCCGCTCTCGAGAGACACAAGACGGATAGCAAAACAAAAAGAGTTACATTTTTAGTACCTTCATTTTCTTATATGTTTTCTCTGCCGTCAAGCGCTCATACAGCTGCTACGGTATAATTTATATCTGAGGGAACGAGTGTAGCACAGCCAAATTCAAAGTCCTGCTACATGTGGGTACGAGATATCGTACGGTCGCAGCAGCGCAGTCGTAGTGAAACTGTGATACGTCAGTAACAGTCCGGTCACATTAAGCTGACCACTGCCCGTGTTCGAAGTCTGTGTGCAGTAACACGGTAACAACTCGCAGACGGTAGGAGGCGGCATTAGCGGTATAGGCTGCACGGAGCATCTCGGGAGGACACGGGAAACGCTGCATTTTTTGTCTAAATGTGCAAACGGGACAGTTTATCTGACGTCTGAAAGGGCACAGTCGTCTGCTTTTGGTCCGAGGGTGGAAGTTCTTCCCATACGGCTGAGTTGTAGACTATTTGCGTGCCGCCACTACCATGCGTGGCAGAATGGTGCCGAGGCGGGAATGTCGCGTCACGGGCGACAGGTGACGGGGGCGAACGGTGGTTGCGGAGGTGTCTTCGGGCAAATAGATGTGAGACTGTCGAGCAACTGGTCGCGTGGACGAACTGACAGGCTGCTGACAGTGTCTCTTCGACAGACGTTTGGCGGATTTCGCCGCGTACGGACCTATGCGGCGGGTGCCCGGTTCGTGCACTGCCGTTCACTGACGACGAATGCCGTAATTTGCGTGCCGGCACCGCAAGTGGACGTACACCGAGTCGTGACAGGTGGCCTTCACGGACAAGAGGTGGCGCAAACCGTACCGGGAGGGATCATCACGGTCCGGGGAATGTTTTCGTGGCCTTACCCGACCGATCTCGTTGTCATGGAAGCGCAGTCGATCGACGTGAGTATTCGTCTATCCCGGAGGATTCTCACTGTGTCTTACTGTTCACTATGCACTTATGTTTTCAGTTTATCAAACTCACATCCCCGAGTACTGGAAACATTTAAACTACTGTACAACA
Organism: Schistocerca americana; assembly: GCF_021461395.2. Lineage (NCBI taxonomy): Eukaryota > Metazoa > Arthropoda > Insecta > Orthoptera > Acrididae > Schistocerca > Schistocerca americana. The sequence continues at coordinate 204,547,691 of NC_060129.1, read as the reverse complement.
GCACAATACATCAAAGCTGGGACATACACAGTTGTTTATGAGACTGCAATATCGTCAATTTTCTAAAAGAATCGTTATGTTATACTGAACGTGACAATACTGCAACCTACATCCTTCTCCATCTGCCTAGTGTATTCATCTCTTGGTCTCCCTCTACTATTTTTACTCCCACCCCGCCCCCCCACTTCCCTCCAGTACTAAGTTGGTAATCCCTCGATGCCTCACAACATGTCCTATCTACCGATCGCTTATTCTACTCAGGTTGTGTCACAGATTTTTCTCCCCTCTGCTATTCAGTACCACCTCATTTGTTACATGACCTACCCATCTAATCTTCAGTATTCTTCTGTAGTACCACATTTCAAAAGCTTCCATCCTCTTCTCGTCTAAACTGTTTATCGTCCATGTTTCACTTCCGTACATTGCAACACCCCAAACAAATATCTTCACAAGAGACTTTCGAAGACTTAAATCTATGTACGATGTTAGCAAATATCTCTTCTTCACAAACTCTTTCTTTGCCATTGCCACGCTACGTTTTTCATCCTTTCATCTTCAGCCACCATCAACTAAATTCCATTATCCTGGTTTTATGTTGTCGATGTTCATCTCATATACTCCTTTGAGGGCACCGCCCATTCCATTCAGCTGCTCTGCCAACTCGTTTGCCGTCTCCGGCAGAATTACAGTGTCATTGACAGACCTCAGTTTTTATCTGTTGTCAGTTAACTTTAAATTCTACTCCCTTCTTTGTTTTCTTGTACTTCTTATACACTTTGTATATTTTACATAAATGTATGGCCAAGGTCTAAAAATAAATAGTATCCTAATTTTGTAGGCTGCTGTAGATGGGAGATTAATCTGCTGAAACCGATAAAGCTAAATAACAATACCTGTCGAAGTGTTTTTCTTCTCAGTTTAGGGTTTTATGTAGCTGCTGGAGCAGAGTCAGAACATTTCACGAGATCTTTCAGCTGACGTAATACCTGACGTATTTGCCTTTTTCTTTTAATTCGGTTGCCACAGTTGATCATCTCGAAGTAGAGGTCCGGCTAATCGGTGCCACTAAAATCCTACGTGTAGCCGAGGAAAGACTTGACTTCTCCTCGTTTTGCAGCTGTTATTGGAACAAAATAACATAACTTCTACTGGTACTGTCAAAAATCACATCTTCTACTTCCATTTTACGAGCCTGTATTTCCTCGAACAGGTGTACAGATCGTTAGAGTGACTCGTGAATTAGAGTAGAAGACAACTTCTCATACTATCGTTGCACCTCGAAGACTCACCGTGATGTTCAACGTTACAGTATGTTTCATTTGTCTTACAATCATCTTGTCCTTTGTTTTCATTATTGGAGAGTGAAGTTGCTCTCTGACAGTCTGGCCCTGCCCACAGCAGGTGAAGCCATTTACTCGCCACCACAGCTCGCCATTTTCTCATATTCCACACCTCCCGTTTGACGTCTGTGTTAAGTACGAAAACGTACACCTCTGCGCAGTACGTGTTCCGTGACTTACTCCCTACTTCCTGTTTTTCTGTGACAATCGTCTTCTCTCGTACTACACGAGGAGTGTGAAGTGCCGCGCACTCGACTGTGCAACTGACGACTGAATTTTGCTTAAAAAACATTGTATGTCGTATTTATGTCCTCGTTCTAATCGGTGTTCAAAGACACAGTGTGTGGCAATGCTCCACTCGCAAGATTGCTGCCTCCCCTCCCTCCCTCTCGAGCATAAACAGGGTGGCGTTGTCACTGTGGGAAGTTATCAGTTTGCCTTGGCGAGTAATATGTGTAGATAAATATTTAGATATAGGGTCAGTGCATAAGTTCGTAGCTGTTTTCCATAAGTTTAATAAACGTGACACACAAACATAACAGAGACTTCAGTCATCTTTCTCTGTTTACAACAGTTTGCCGATGCCGGGGTAACTTCTCGATTCGGCGACTGTGGAAATCGCATTCTTTTGAGGTGAAGAACTGCTCGAGCCACGTTTGGATCCTATTTTCGTCCGGAAAGACAGCTCTGTGAAGACTGTCAGATAAAGAGTGGAAAAGCTGAAACTCTGAGGCGTGAGATCACGTGAAAGAGCGGAATGACTTGTCTACCCGACTCGTGTACAGTGTTTCCTGTCCGCCTAGCAGAATGCGGGCAGGCGTTGTCGTGGAGTTGCGTCACTTTACACGGTCTTCCCAGTCACCGTTCCCGGATTGCATCTGCGAGACATCTCAGTTGTCGGCAATAAACGTCGGCAGTGACGGTTACACCTCGAGAAAGCAATTAGTTCTAGACCACTCCGTCAGTGCTCCACCGGCTGCGCAACATTATCTCTTGTGGATGTGGGCAGGTCTCCGTACGGCAAGTTGCCGCTCTGTTTGAACTCGATCGTTCCTTTATTTTATTTACGTTAGCATAAAGTCCGAGACTGTAGCACTGTCATTCAAAACGGAGACACTACGAACTTGTGCACCGACCTAATAATTGATGATCGTAAAGTTGATTATTTCTAAAATGACCTAATAACGTCAGCACACGAAGTCTGTCTATATCTTACGTCACGATGCCCAGTGAACCGACGGGGTCGGAAGGCGACACCTGCGAAGACGTCCCGGTCGTCAGGGAAGTCGCGGCGGACGACGGCGCCGCGGAGCTGGCAGTGGGCGCCGCACCGCCAGAGGACCGCTCGGAGAGGACGAAGGGCTCCGGCGGCGTGTCGTCGTCCGACAAGGGCCAGCTGTCCTCCCGACAGGTGAGTGCGGAGGCCGCGCACCTCCCGGAGCTGCCGGCCGAGCCGCGTGTACCCGTCACCGAGCCTCTCCGTTCGCCCGGCCTCGCCTTGCCAGCCAACTCGTGCCGGTACTCGAGGAAGGAAATAAGAGTGCTATGCCGATTTGTAGTAGAGCCGTTTTCCGACATTATGAAATATCTCTGAGGAAACTGTCGACTCACAGCTGGCACGGACCCAGAAAATACTGTTTGTGTGATAGACGACTGATCTTTTATTCACAGAGTGTAGTGAGTGCTATCTACAGGGAGCTGGTTAATTGTTTATTTACTTTACACAATCACGAGAATGGCTACAAACTGAAACCAATTGGATGTTGAAATGTTAAAATATGTCCGGCTTCTCTGTGACGTGTCATCTTCGAGAAAAAAAGAAAAATAATGAAAAATAATATTTTTGGTGTTACAGATCAATTGTCGTCTTGCAGAATACGAATATACATATCCACAATACGTAATGTGGATGACATTGTGCACAATGAAAAACCAGTGAAAGGCCGTGGCACATTTAACAGGTCAGTTGAGGAACGTAAGTGACGAATGCAAGTTACAGGTATATATGAGCTGTTAAATACACCGTACTGTATGTTAACTGGTGCTCATTGTGCACAATGTAAGCTGTATTATGTATCGTGGACGTGTGCTCGTATCCTGTAGTACGACAGCCGGTCTATAAGACAGTATACAGTGTGTTTCGTTTATCTGATGACCGCAGTTTTACAGGCCGGCCCCGGAAGCCGCACCTGCCGGTCGAACGGATCGGCCGGGGTCACTCGATCGGTGAAACGGGCATCACGAGTGTAACGGTGAAGTTTGCGAACAGAACAGTGGTGAGAGCGAATTAATCAATTCTTCAAAGAGTGTTTATTACAATTCGTATGTGTGTAGAGTCCACTCTTACTGTTAGGAGATTGTTTGAACTGAAGTTTCAAGGTGTTAGAGTTCAGAGTTGTGATGGAGTTTACAAATAAGTGAGAACATTTCACGAAACGGGAAGTGTTCGAGGCTAGAAACTTAAATGACGAGGTACGGTGCTCGCAGGAGCTCGTCACGATGACATTGCGTACCGCCTCGAAAATTTCCCTAAAAAAATCTCTGACGTCTTTTGCAGCAAACACAAATATTGTGCACCTCTGTACAGAGAAATGCTATCGTAAAATGGATCCTTACCTTATTCTGTTTTTAGACGAAGCTCGTTTCCATTTACACGGATACGTCGGTGTCCAAAACTGTCGACCTAGGAGCGCAGATAGGCCTGTCGCGCTTTACGAGGAACCCCTTCGCGATCAGAAAATAGGAGTGGGGTGCACAGTTAGTGGTGACAGAATAATGGGCCCAATTGTCTTTAATGACACTGTTATGAGCAAAATATATGTGCGAAACATTTTGTGACTGGCTTTTAATGAACTGAGTGAAAGAGAACGAAGCTTCGTATTTTTTCGACAGGATTTGGCGAGGGCCGATACGGCCGATGTTTCTTACCGCACAATTCATGGTGTGTTTGACGAAAGAATGATTAGTAACAGTATGTGACCAGCTAGGAGTCCCGATTTAACTTCGTATGATTTTTTATTTGCGGGGTGCACTGAAGGACAAAGTGTACATGACAAATCCTCATCCGATAGAGGAACTCGAGGATAATATCCGTGAATCGGTTAATTTGATATCTCAGAGAGAATTACATCGTGTGATTAATAATTTCTCAGTATTCTTTCCATTTTAAGGTGATGTGGCAGAGACAGGTCAGACACATCTTAACATTTCAACATGCACTTGAGAATGGCTACAAAGTTGAAACCTTGACTGTGTAAAATAAATGAACAATTAACAGTGAAATGGCAGAAATTTCTTTCAAAAAATTCTATACATGTGTGGCCCCCCGTGCAAGAAAGCTCACGAAGAGCAGTTTGTTTGTGAAGCGTTTGGTTGCAGGTTCATCTAAGATTCTTTCAGGTGGGATAGTGCCACAACTGATATTTTTATCCAGTAAAATTACAGTCAGAGTTTTATATGTGCAGCTGCTTTTCTGTTTCTACAGGGTGAAGCAAAATTTGCGCACTCGGGCTTTGCAGTGAGACTCCTCACGTGCCGGCGATAAAAAAAAGTCTCGCAAAATTTCATGTGGCAGAAAAACGACGTTAAGGAGTGGCAATATGGCAACACACTTACCACATGTACAGTAACTATCTCTAACAGCACAAATAAGTAGTGCTGTACAGTTGGTCCAGTGGATTGAGTTTTGGGTTAGCGTGCAAGATGTCGACGGTTCGATCTCGGGTTGAGTAGTACGTTTTTTATTTGGTAAATGTAGTCCTGGTGGTACGGTATCTGGCATCTTAATTGGCAACAGCGATTGCAGCGGGTCCTCTAGAAAAAATTTGCACTTACATACTACAATCATAGAAATGGAAGATCGGTCAGCCCTTTCCACGTCGTACGCACGAATTTATTCGCACCACTTCATCTACTAGATGCCAAACCTGTTTTCTTTGTACCCTCCTCCAATGATCTCATAGATTAGGACCAACTATTATTCTTGCCTCATTCTTAGGGCCTACGTTACCAGTAGTACTAGCAACGTGCTTTGCGAACAATGTCCAAACTCGATTACTATTTGTATGAATCATCACCTGATCCCAATAATTATGCCTTTCAACACTGGGTTTGGTAACCGCATGCTGTTTAGTACGTACCTCAATACATTAATATTATTATTGTTGTTATTATTTTATCAATGGGATTGTGGAAAGGTCATGTCTATTACCATTAGGCAAAAAGTGTAATTCGAAACCCAACATTTCACAATTAGCGGTATTTGGATAAATCATACAGAACAATATCTGTCAGAGGGTTAAGGCGTGTTAGGTGGAACAACTGGCAGGACTGACAGCGTGTTTATACTGTTTGCGCTTTCCACCAGACAGGGACTGGTTGCCAGCGGAGAAACGTGTCTGTGACAGACTCCAGTGTCTACATCTACGTCTACATGATTACTCTGCAATTCACATTTAAGTGCTTGGCAGAGGGTTCATCGAACCACAATCATACTATATCCCTACCATTCCACTCCCGAACAGCGCACGGGAAAAACGAACACCCAAACCTTCCTGTTCGAGCTCTGATTTCTCTTATTTTATTTTGATGATCATTCCTACCTATGTAGGATGGGCTCAACAAAATATTTTCGCATTCGGAAGAGAAAGTTGGTGACTCAAATTTTGTAAATAGATCTCGCCGCGACGAAAAACGTCTTTTCTTTAATGACTTCCATCCTGACTCGCGTGTCGTATCTGCCACACTCTCTCCCCTATTACGTGATAATACAAAACGAGCTGCCCTTTTTTGCACCCTTTCGATGTCCTCCGTCAATCCCACCTGGTAAGGATCCCACACCGCGCAGCAATATTCTAACAGAGGACGAACGAGTGTAGTGTAAGCTGTCTTTTTAGTGGACTTGTTGCATCTTCCAAGTGTCCTGCCAATGAAACGCAACCTTTGGCTTGCCTTCCCCACAATATTATCTGTGTGTTCTTTCCAACTGAAGTTGTTCGTAATTTTAACACCCAGCTACTTGGTTGAATTGACAGCCTCGAGAATTGTACTACTTATCGAGTAATCGAATTCCAATGGATTTCTTTTGGAACTCGTGTGGATCACCTCACACTTTTCGTTATTTATCGTCAACTGCCACCTGCCACACTGTACAGCATTCTCTTCTAAACTGCTTTGCAACTGATACTGGTCTTCGGATGATCTTATTGAGTACACGTGTCGAATTTTCTCACTGTGGATATGCGGATATGCTTCTGGTCTCCAGTGCATCTGACAACCAGGCCGGTGTTACCACTCGTGAATATGCTGCCAGAAATACTCGTCGACGCCGTCCTACTCAAAATATGTTTCGTCGTCCGGAGCTGCGCCTTCGGGAGTCGAGTTCTCTCCCTCCACCACTGCGTGACGGAGGTCGTCCGTGGACTCGCCGTACTCCGAAACTATTCTGGAGGCCGTACGCCGAGAACTTCGACAAAGCACGGCAGCTGCGCGTCTCGCGAAACGCGGATGTTAACGTGCTGCACGAGCCCGGCCTGCACCCCGATCGTTATACTTTCGCACGACACCTGCACCCCACAGATCGGCAACGGCAGATGCAATTCTGTGAACGGTTCCGACAATAGGAAGCCGACTGTTAATTCGTGAACACCGTAATACGGTCGTACGAAGCGGCATTCACTCGAGGGTGTCTTCGATTTGCACAGTGCCCACCACGGGTGTGAGGTTAACCCGCGCCTCACCCGCAACCTCAGGTATCGAGTTCGTTTCGGTATTGACGTCTGGGCCAGAATACTGGGTGACGGGGGTTTGGGCCCCTGCGTGTTGCCTGACCGGCTGGTCTGGGAGAGGATACGGTTCCGACATGATGGTGCACCTCCACTCTCTGGAATTAATGTGCGACAGTATTTGGACAGAACATTTCCAGGAAAATGGCTCGGACGTGGAGGTCCAGTTGTATGGCTACAGCGTTCACCTGACTTAAATTCCCTAGATTTCTTCCTGTGGGGACACCTGAAGAGGCACATGTACTCTACTCGGCCAACGAATGTGAATGAATCGGTAGCGCGTGTTTGTACTGCTCTCGTTACTGTGGACGGAGCTCTGCTGCAAAGGATCCGGAGCTGTACGACACGGGGTCGCGAAATGTTTGGACGTGCGGGGAGGTCACTTTGAGTATCTGTCGTTCCGGGTTCCTGTTCTGTCAGCTTTGCGACCGGTGTGCGAGAAGACACCCTCTTTCCTGCTGTCGAATAAATAGTCGACAGAAATTAAACCCGAAGACAGTGCACTTGTTTACCTTACATTATCAAGTAAGTGCAGCTGGTTATTAGGAGATAACGTAGAACGAGGGGAAGGCAGCCCCTCTGCCTACGCCTACACCTACCTACACACATCAATCTTCTATATGTGGGTGGTCATCTTTCCCTTATTTTGCATTTTATTTCATCAAAAAATTTCCATTATTTTTATAATTATTAGATGAAAAGGATAATTGCTAGACAAAAAGGATAATTGCTCAATATCTGTGTGTTGCTGCTCCTCAACGAATTTCTCGTTAGCAGAGTAGTGTGGCTCACGGTAGAAAACAGTGCTCGTGTCTGCCGAGTATGACGAGGCTCGATAATGTAATTTGGACACTGCTTCCAAATGTTTCTTAATCGGCTTTGTTATTTTCTTCATTGTTCACAAATTACATTTGAACTGTAAGGAAAACATTAACCACATTTTTACTAGACAAAACCAATTGAATTCACAGTCCAAACTCCATGTCTACTTCCAACTCACTACTCCTTAACAGACTCTGTGCTCCGTACTATTTGTTGACAGTTACGAAGATATACAAAGATTACATTCAAAGATATTCACTATGTGATCAAAAGTATCCGGACACCTGGCTGAAAATGACTTAAGAGTCCGTGGCGCCCTCCATCGGTAATGCTGGAATTCAGTATGGTGTTGGCCCACCCTTAGCCTTAATGACAGCTTCCACTCTCACAGGCATACGTTCAGTCAGCCGCTATAAGGTTTCTTGGGGAATGGCAGCCCATTCTTCACGGAGTAATGCAATGAGAAGAGGTATCGATGTCGATTAGTGACGCCTAGCATGAAGTCGGCATTCCAAAACATCCCAAAGGTGTTGTATAGTATTCAGGTCAGGACTCTGTGCAGACTGGTCCATTACAGGGATGTTATGCTATTGTAACGATTCTGACATAAGCCGTGCATTATGAATAGGTGCTCGATCGTGTTGAAAGATGCAGTCGCCATCTCCGAATTGCTCTTCAACAGTGGGAAACAAGAAGGTGCTTAAAACATCAATGTAGGCGTGTGCTGTGATAGATGCCATGCAAAACAACAAGGGGTGCAAGCCCCCTCCATGAAAAACACGACCACACCATATAACACCGCTGCCTCTGAATTTAACTGTTGAAACTACATATGCTGACAGATGACGTTCACCGGGCATTCGCCATACCCACACCCTGCCGTCTGATCGCCACATTGTGTACCGTGATTCGTCACTCCACACAACGTTTTTCCACTATTCATCCGTCCTATGTTTATCCACCTTACACCGAGCGAGGAGTCTTTTGGCATTTACGGGCGTGATGTGTGGCTATGAGCAGCTGATCGACCGTGAAATCAGTTTTCTCACCTCCCGCCTGACTGTCATGGTACTTGCAGTGGATCCTGATGCAATTTGGAATTCCTGTGTGATGGTCTGGGTAGAAGTTTGCCTATTACACATTACGACCCTCTTCAACTGTCGGCGGTCTCTGCCAGTCAACAGACGAGGTCGGCCTGTACGCTTTTGTGCTGTACGTCTCCCTTCACATTTCCACTTCACTATCACGTCGGAAACAGTGGACCTAGGGATGTTTGGGAGTGTGGAAATCTCGCGTACAGACGTATGACACAAGTGACACCCAATCACGTGACTACTTTCGAAGTCCGCGAGTTCCACGGATCGGCCCACTGCTCTCTCACGATGTGTAATGACTACTGTGGTCACTGATATCGAGTACCTGGCAGTAGGTGGCAGCACAATGCACCTGATATGAGAAATGTATGTTTTTGGGGGGTGTCCGGATACTTTTGATCACATAGTGTACGTGCTGAGACAGAGGCTGTAATTATTACGTTCGAATTATCGGGTGCAAAATGGCAAGTGCATCACATACAGTCCTTTCTGAGGAAGAGATTGTTGACCTTTAAAGGAATCTCTGTATGACAACCGGAATGACAAAGATTTTGATGACAGTGATTCATTTGTAAACAATTTGAGTGAGACGATTATAGAACAGTCCACCCCATAGTATGTTTCAACAAATATCAAATAATGAAAAGTTTTGTATTGTAATGCTTTTGTAAATACATTCGAATGAAAGCACACTTCACATTTTAATGTACACAGTATTTGTCAGTAAGGTGTCACATTGTTTCCACAAAGAGAGAGACACAATTCTCTATGGTGCACTTGCTGCCCAGGTGACAACACTGTAGATAAGAATGCACAGACACATCCCGTGCATTATGGAGTATATCAACTTAGCTTTAAATTATGGTGTATCGGGTTCTTCAATACTTAATGAAAAATAAGGAGGTAAGTTGGAGCAGTTCCATTACGACCTGCGTGTGAGCTCAAATTTCTCAGACATTCTAGCAGTGATCATTTCACAATACTCATAAATGAGTCGCACAAATGTTTTGTCGTGGATGAATTACGTGTCCTTCAATTGTTCCTATGAGTCTCAGCCTGACACCTCCTTTTCCTACAATTTGTTTTATCTACATCTGCACGACTGATTTGTAGTTCACAAATAAGTACATCGCAGAGGGTCTGTTGAACCACCTTCGAGCTGTTTCTGTGTTATTCCATTATTGATCTGTGTGTGGGAGACGCTATCACTTTAACTTTTCTCTGTGAACAATTATTTCTGTTATTTTATTATGATAATCATTTCTTCCTATGTAGGTGAGCCCCACCAAAATATTTGCGCTCTCTGAGGTGGAAGTTGGTGACAGAAATTTCACAAGAAGGTCCTGCCCAGTGAAAAGTGCCTTTGTTTTAATGATTGCCATCCAAATTTGACTATCTTATCCGCGCTCTGTGGTACTCTCTCCCCTATTTCGTGAAAATACAAAACGAGCTGTCCTTCATTGAAGTTTTTTGATGCCCTCTGTGAATCTTATCTGTTGAGGATCCCATGCCATGCAGCAATACCCCAGAAGGAGGCAGACAAGTGTGGTATAGGTGTCTCTTCAGTAAATCCGTTGCACTTTCCTGCCAATAATTCACAGTTTTTAGTTCACTTTACTCACATCATTATCAGTGTGATCATTCCAGTTTAAGTTATTTTTAATTGTAGTCCTATTTAAAGCTTTAGTTTTGTGTGATTTATTGTGTAACCAATATTTAGTAGATTCCTTTTCTTACTTGTGTGGACGACTTCACACTTTTCATCATTTAGAGTCAATTGCCACTTTTCCCACCGTAGAGGTATCTTGTCCAAATCACTTTGCCATTGGTTTTGATTATCTGTTGACTTTAGAAAACTGTAAATAATAGCATCGTCTGCAGGCATTTCTGTAGATCAGGAACAGCAGTAGACCTATACCACTTCCTTCGGGACTCTAAGAAATCACTTGTATTTTACTCGATGACGTTCTGTCAGTTATTATCGACAATGACTTTTGTGACAGGAAATCAGGTTTCTGAGTCACAAAACTGAGACGATACTCCGTAGGCATACAGTTTGATTAGAAGTTGCTTGTGAGGCACGGTGTCAAAAGCGTCCTGGAAATATAAAAATACGGAATCAGTTTGAGATGCCCTGTCAATAGTTCTTATTACTTCGTGTGAATAAAGGGCGTGTTGTGTTACACGAGAGCAATATTTTTTGAATCTGTGTTGGCTATTTTCCAATAAATCATTTCTTCAAGGTATTCATAATATTGGAATGCAGTGTGTGTTCCAGAGTTGTATTGCAATTTGACATCAGTGATACGGGTCTGCAATTCAGTGGATTACCTCCGTTTCCTGTTTAGAGTACGGGTGTGACCTGTACTACTTTCCAGTCTTTAGGCACATCCTTTTCATTGAGCGAGCAGTTCTATACGGTTGCTAAATACGGAGGTACTGTATCGGCAGACTCCGAAAGGAACCTGACCCGTGTACGACCGTGGAACGGACCTCCGGTGTATGAATGTCGATCCCGTGCAGCTCTTCTCGCATTCCGTTGCCATCTTCTGATATTTGTTGCAAGAATTTTAAGGAGACGAAATCCTTCCGAGAAAATTGGCATCGGCAATACGGCCTTATCGCGACGCATAGGTGTCTGGCGACGCTTGTCGAAAAACGAGAATGACCGCGGCTCGTTTTGCAGATGCTACGCAGCCTCATTTCTGCGACAGCCTGTGCCAAACTGTGTCGCTTGCATACGAAGTTGTGCTGCCGTGTGCCACACTGCGTCGCACCGTCAGTCGGACCTGTGTGTATTAGACGGACCTTTCTGTTATCTCTCATATGTTTACTTTGTTTCTGCAGCTGTTAGAGATGTTAACCTTACGAGTAGCACTCGTGTTTGTACTCGCGTCACATCGACAGTCGGGTAACTCCGTACAACTCTCCCGTTATGCTGTCGTCACAGGGCCAGTCGGACGCCGAGGCGGAGAGCCTGATGTCTTTCTGGAGCGAGCGCTTCGGCCGCAACATCGAGCTGGGGCCCGGCGGGCGGACGGCACGCCGCACGGCGTCCTACAACCAGGGGCTCGTCGTGTCGGACCGCCAGCTGCCGCGGGACCACGTCTTCCAGGTACGTGTGGGCGCTGTGCGGCACAACGCTGTCTTCTTTTTATTTATTTATTTTATTTATTTATTTATTGTTCCGTGGGACAAAATTAAGAAGTAGTCTCCATGGTCATGGAACAAGTCAATAAATGAAATTATAACACGATAGTAGAAACAGATAAAACGAAATATAAGAAATGTATTCAGGCGACAATTCGTAAGTTTAAATAAAGAAAATCAACAATCTCAACACTGGAATTTGCTTAATTTTTCAGCTCTTCCAGGAGCTCCTCGACAGAATAGGAGGAGTGACGCGTGAGGAAACTCTTCAGTTTAGACTTAAAAGCGTTTGGGCTACTGCTAAGATTTTTGAGTTCTTGTGGTAGCTTATTGAAAATGGATGCAGCAGAATACTGCACTCCTTTCTGCACAAGAGTCAAGGAAGTGCATTCGAGATGCAGGTTTAATTTCTGCCTAGTATTAACTGAGTGAAAGCTGCTAACTCTTGTGAATAAGCTAGTATTGCTAGCAGCAAACGACATTAAAGAAAATATATACTGCGAGGGCAATGTCAGAATTCCCAGACTATCAAATAGGGGTCGACAAGAGGTTCTCGAACTTACACCACACGTAGCTCGAACAGCCCGTTTTTGAGCCAAAAATACTCTTTTGAATCAGAAGAATTACCCCAAAAAATAATACCGTACGACATAAGTGTATGAAAATATGTGAAGTAGACTACTTTTCTTGTTGAACTGTCACTTATTTCAGATACTGTTCTAATGGTAAATAAAGCAGCATTTAGTTTCTGAACAAGATCCTGGACATGGGCTTTCCACAACAGCTTACTATCTATCCGAACGCCTAGTACTTTACATTAGTGCTATTGTGTGGGACCCATAAAGAGGGGTTTCTTGATGTCGAAAGAAGTCTAACATAAACATTTTATTGACAGTATTATGAAAAGATAGATCAGTACATGCTGTGTAGTGGAGACGTTTAATTGCACACAGGCACGTCAAAGAGACTGCTAAACCGGTAAACTTCCGGTCTGAAGTCCTTCTCCTGAACTGGAAAATTTCAGGGCACAATGAGAGGTAGTTGAAATCCTGGCAGAGAATGTGAGTCAGTTGCTCCTGTCCTCGGTGGTACTCAGTCACAAGGGGAATGCTGCTCTGTAGCTGGATGGAGGGACTTCGGGAGATGGTGGGTGACTGGAGAGATAAGGCACGGGAGATCTGTTTGTGTACCAGGTTGAGAGGGTAATCGTGGTCTGTAAAGGCCACAGTGAGACTCTCGGCATATTTGCAGAGGGGCCGCTCGTCTCTACGGAGGCGACGGCCATGTGTGGCCCTTCTGTACGGAAGGGACTTCTCGGTACGGAATGTGTGGTAGCTGTCAATGTGGAGGTATTGCCGGTAGTTGGTAGGTTTGATGTGGGCGGAGGTACAGATCTAGCTACCTTTGAGGTGGAGGTCAGCACCGAGCGAGGTGGCTCATAGGCCAAGAACGACCGGGTTGAGGAAATGGGGGGGAACGTGTAGAGGTTCTGGAGGAATGGGGTAGGGTGTCTCCACCCTCAGTCCATATCGTGAAGATGTCTTCAGTGAACCAGAACCAGGTGAGCAGTTTGAGATTGTTGGTGGTTAGATGTCCCACGAATAGGTGGACATAGGTTGCTTCCGTGCAGGTGTCTGTTGCCATACTCCAGATTTGTTTGTACATGATGCCTTCAAAGAAGAAGTAAATCTACATCTACACTTATACTCCGCAAGCCACCCAACGGTGTGTGGCGGAGGGCACTTAACATGCCACTGTCATTACCTCCATTTCCTGTTCCACTCGCGTACAGTTCGCGGGAAGAACGACTGCCGGAAAGCCTCCGTGCGCGCTCGAATCTCTCTAATTTTACACTCGTGATCTCCTCAGGAGGTATAAGTAGGGGGAGGCAATATATTCGATACCTCATCCAGAAACGCACCCTCTCGAAACCTGGACAGCAAGCTACACCGCGATGCAGAGCGCTTCTCTTGCAGAGTCTGCCACTCGTGTTTGCTAAACATCTCCGTAACGCTATCACGCCTACCAAATAACCCTGTGACGAAACGCGCCGCTCTTCTTTGGATCTTCTCTCTCCCCTCCGTCAACCCGACCTGGTACGGATCCCACACTGATGAGCAATACCCAAGTATAGGTCGAACGAGTGTTTTGTAAGACACCTCCTTTGTTGATGGACTACTTTTTCTGAGGACTCTCCCGATGAATCTCAACCTGGTACCCGCCTTACCAACAATTAATTTTATATGATCATTCCATTTCAAATTGTTCGGTACGCATACTACTAGATATTTTACAGAAGTAACTGCTACCAGTGTTTGTTCCTCTATCATATAATCGTACAATAAAGGATCCTTCTTTCTGTGTATTCACAATACATTAGATCTGTCTATGTTAAGGGTCAGTTGCCACTCCTTGCACCAAGTGCCTATCCGCTGCAAATCTTCCTGCATTTCGCTACAATTTTCTAATGCTGCAACTTCTCTGTATTGTGGGTGAGGATACAATTAGTCGATCGAGGCGACTAGGAGGGAATTTGAAGGGGATATGGTTTACACTGTAGGGATGAGGAGAAGGAGAGAAGGTCTTTAACAACTCCTGCAGGGCTGAATTCATATTCTTGCGAACAAAAAACCTTGTCTCACAAAGCTCCTAGCAACCAGCACAAGTTGGTCTCAAAATTACTCATAATTTTGAAACGCATCCCTGTTGGTTTTTGAACACACTCTATAAATTTATTTCTGAGTGAATAGTAAGTTAATTTTTGAATGCGTGCATAGTGTACATGATGTCTGTCAGAGGAATCCTCGTCGCAACTAGAAATAAACTTTCCCGCAGGCAAAATGGGACCGGGTTATACGAGCTGATCGGAGTAAAGCTGAACCGCTGTCTGATAATGTGGTTGACTGGACTTGCCAACGATCAGCGCTGTTGCTGTTATCCATAGTTTCAGACTACCAGAGTGGAAATAAATGACTGACAGGAATAATGGGCAAGATAGATTAATTATTATATTCTCAGTGTATCCAAGAAAATGAAATTTTGTCAGGAAATTTTTGGCCAGACCGCTACGCTAGTAAGGGCCGGTTGTACAGTCCCCGTCTAGCAGCCGCTTAACTTCTATTCTGGAAGTTCACTACTATCTTAGTATTGCCCCAGTTGGGAAATATCGTAGATCCGAGGCTGATGCACAGAGCAGTCTGAGTTACGTTGGGCAAGTGTGTAGTCTCCACGTGACCCGTGTTTACACTTAGTGATTTTGCTGTTTCCTCTTCGATTACTGCTCTCACGTCAAATGAAAAGAAAATTGATTTCTGTGGCCAGGAGCTATCAAGTGAATTAAAATACAGTCACGTAATCACAGAAGGCTAATACACATTATTAGTTTCATATTTTAGTTTATTTCCACTTCTCTGGCAGTCATGCATTAATCGCCTTGTAGAACAATGAAGTTAGTTTTGTTGGTTTGCTACAGAAATTTGACTTTTATTAACTTTCTACGCTGAGGCAGTCAATGTATTTGAAAAGAAAGCTTTGGTTCCTCACTATTGGCAAATTTCAACTGTTCGCTGCATTTCAGGTGCACGTTTTCATCTTCTAGCACGCATGGCATTGTGCCACAATAAAGAATCAAAAATGAGTTAATACAGTACTGGTACTCAAAGAAAATTTACATCCCGAAACCCACACTGAAAATCTTAACATCAGGTCGAGGCCTACTTCATTGGGAATCTAGATATAAGAATGTGCACTTTAAGTATGCACTTTAAATGTCCCATTTTAGTATGGTTCACAAAACTCCGATGCTCTTGGAGTATCCTCTGACGTCTCTTTTCTTTTATGACATACGATCTTGTAATGTTTTACATGTACGAACATACGGGCTTCTTGCGTCGCAGCAGCTGCCAAAGCGCGGTGGCACCAGTTATCTGGCGCTCTCTGACGACTACTGAAATGAACTATTTCTAACAGGTCGTGGGAAAATATTGCGAATGGTGGTTTGAAAAGCGTTACTTTCAAAGTAAATTTCCTTTTTCCCAATTCCTATGTGTGAGAATGTACGATGAATTTCTTGAATCACAGAGCGTTTGATGACGAGCCATTTAGAAGTATTTCCAGCCCAGAATATCAGACATTCATGTCGTCATTGTGAGCAAATTGATGTGGTGCTACGGGAAGCTCTCTCTCCTCTGCGGTGGCTAATTTATTTGTGGAAAACTTTGAGGACAAGTCACTGGACTCGTCTAAAATTTTTACTGGCACATTTGTGTGGTATACCTTAAAGTGTAACACGCGCAAAAAATATCAACATTATATGTGAAAGCTTTGCTTTTCTTGTAGCAACACTATGTATATTAATTTAAAACATAAACTTTTCCTGTTTGAGTATCCGCGCTACTTAACAATGATGTTGCTATTAGCTGACTACATCACGTGTCCTGCGGTCTGAATATCCGCTGTCACCGGCTGGCGAGGTCACGTGACATGAGCTATGAGCTGTGAGTGGCTTACAAAAGCGCATCGCAATCTCGATTACATTGGTTCGAAAAGTAACATGTGGTGTTAGGTGGAATTAGAATTTATACTTTCGTAATACGAAAATATGCAGTGTACATGTTGCTGCACAACAAAAATCTTTCCAAAAGGAGTTTTCTTCCCTAAGTTTCGCTTTCTAAAGTGCCGGGAAATTCTACGCCGTGTATAAAAACATAACCATTCATAGGATTGGTAAGTTTTACAGTTCCGAGGGAAAATATACTATCACTTAATAACACGGAAAAAGTGTGTTTTCTTCCGGGAGAAAGTGAATTTTTAACCAGGAAATCTGGGAAAAATCCGGGAATTTTTTTTCCTTGTCCACGTATACACCCTGAAGGAGCGAGGATCCACAACGGTAGAAAAAATGCATAAAAATATGTAAATAACGTAGAATTACGTCCAAAAAAAGTTGCAAGACTACTCTGACGAGATGAAACCAGAGGGAGTAGGCTTATAGTGACAGGCAAAAACCAATTGAAATTGGAATGAAGTCACAATGAAATCAAAGAAAAAATAAAAATATTTGTTATACGTGTTGCAGGTCTGTGGGTGGGTAAGTGTGAAGATGGGGGATGGCAAATGTGACTAGATTAGGTGAAATTGGTAGGTGTGAACTGAAATATAGAGGTGAAGGAATGGGTGGTGGGGAAGGGTCGGTAGGATGAGATAAAAGTTCATGTGACACAGGAAGGTACAGAAGATACAGAGTGAAAATACGCGGGAGTCACGTAGGGAGAGTGATCAAATTGAAGGTAAAGGATTAATAATATTGGTGGGAGGAATGTGAGACGTGAGATGCTGCACCAACAGGGAGTGCGGTCTTGTAGCAGTGTCATGCGTGGCTTAGACATTCAATACAGCACGACTCATAAGAGTACACGGTGCAGTTTTGAAGCAACAAGTGAGACACAGGAAAAAAAAGGTCAGAGACTGAACATGGTAATATTTTAGAAAGTAGTAGCAAAGGAAAACAACACTGGGTTACGGGGTGGAAGGAAAACTGTTAGGCAAAATCAAGCAGTGGAAAATTCAGGATGGAATAATGACAGTATTATGAAAATGATAAATTGGTACTCACCATATAGCAGAGATGCTGAGTAGCAGGTAGGCACAACAAAAAGACTGTCAAAACAATTGAGCTTTCAGCCAAAAAGGTCTTCAACGGATTTGGACAAAACACACACACACACACACACACACACACACACACACACACACACACACCAGTGCGCGCATACAGAAAGAGAGAGAGAGAGAGTTAGTGAGAGTGAGAGCACCTTATTTGAGAATATGCAGACACTGACTAGGTTGGTGCACTCAGTAAAAATGTTTACTCTGTGTTTTGGTGCAGTGAAAACAATTGTTACAACCAAAATTCTGTAAATTGTATGTAATATTTGTGAGTGGATCTCAATAACTCGTCAGAATGCAAAAGAAAAAGGATTTGTCCAGCAAAATATAAGTAATAGCAAATGTATTAACAAAATATCTGGGCACAACAAAATTCACATTAACGTTGCTCGATTGCAGACGAGAGGGTAATCAGTAGAGGATAATGTACAAATAGTCCTATAAAGCCATATAATGTAAAATTAACAACCGTGTGCAGGCCTAATTTTCATAGATTGGTTATCACGTAAAATATATTCACATTTCACAGATTTGGATAAAGAAAACCCTCTGATGATGGCACAGAGGTGTTTGGGTCACATGCAATAATATTACGAGGTCTTTTGGTGCGATTAAATGTCACTCTTAACATATCTCGTCTTGTATTGAAAATTGTACACATCGAAATTCATTCTAGTACTAACATTTTTACAAGGGTTTTATGTCAGTCTTATGTTTTTATATAAATTATTTGTTCAGTAACATCTATATTATTTCTGCAAAATTGTGGTACTTATCAGAGCTCAGAAATCTAAAAGTTATTTTTTTGATGTACACGCACTGTAGGAGGAAAGAAAATTAAAGGAGTCAATTCGTAATCTCTCCGTGTAAGATGTACAGTTCTCCCATTATTTCGTGTTATTTTTAAATTACCTGTACAGTTCTAGTGACAATCTATTGCAGCATCTCTAAGTGTTTTTTGGGGGCCCTGCAGGGTTATTTTTAAAAACTCTCATCAAAAACTTAATATAATCAATTTATACATATTGAGGTCTAAGAGTAATGAACTGATTAACAAAAAAATAATCTTTTGATGTTTGTTGCTGTGGCAACTAACTTACTAATGCGCCAAAGGGTTGTGACAGAGATATTTGAAAATACTTCAGAATAATTGTATCACGACCAGTCACAAACAAAACATCTAATGTATGTGGAACACACCGAGAGTCCTCCTGCATCTTAAGTGGGCAGTGGTGGAACATAACTGAAAGATAAAAATCTCAGCTTACCTGCTGGCTCGATGTGAAGTTCTGCCAACGCTGCATGTAAAATTATCAATAAAATTAATACTTGGTTACAGTAATTTTCTGATAGAAAGAATTTGGAACTGATTCTTGTCATTTAGTACACCAAGAAGGAATGTGTGTATAATCCCCTTGTCTTGTCAAATTAATTGATCTGAAAAAATAAATGAATTTCTACCGCATGTAATAATGAAATCTTTTCAAAAAACGATTGCAAACAAGTTAACTGCAACGGAATTCCGCGCTTGTGTAAACACCAGTATTTATTACAATTCCCATTAGCTTTCTAATAATTCGGTTAATTTTCTTTACAAATTTTAAGTGACGGAGCTTTCTTAACTGACTCAGCTTCATAAACAATTATAATCATGCAAACAATGATCCTTGTTCAAACACTTCTTACCCTATAACAAGGCAATAAACCGAAAAAGAGCTAGGTACATCACGTCCACTGATATAAACTGCTTTTCACTGATGCTTCTATGTAGAGATTAACTAACTGTTGATCGCTCATATTTGAGGTGCTAGGCTTGGATTTTTTTCCCCTTTGTTTCAAATGACACAGCTGTTGCTGCCAATAATTACTGCCTGATGTCTGTCATCAAAAAATATCCTATATGGTTCACTGCTGCAGCACTGCTAGAATATGCCGTCATCAGCTTGCTTGTGTTTTCATTTTTCATACACGGGGAAGGGGGGGGGGGGGGGTGCTTAAAACAGTGTCGATATATGCTGTTACCCGCATCACCCCTGTTTCTAAACTTCTTATGCCAACTCTTTTGCAGTAAAATAGCACACATATAAGACCAATTAGAAATCATTATATTAAAAAAAAACTAGAAAAAAGCACCTAGTGTTTACCTAGGTTTCGGCATACATAACTACGCATTCCTCAGAACAATAAAACCCATACGTGCCTAAGAAGACCTTTCTCAATGATTAAAAGACTGCCATAGCTATACATTTATAAACAAAAATTACCGTGACGGATTGCCGTCCTCTGGGCCCGGGTTCGATTCCCGGCTGGGTCGGAGATTTTCTCCGCTCAGGGACTGGGTGTTGTGTTGTGTTCATCATCATTTCATCCCCATCCGGCGTGCAGGTCGCCCAATGTGGCGCCGAATGTAATAAGACCTGCGATATGGCGGCCGGACCTGCCCCGCGAGGGGCCTCCCGGCCAATGACGCCAAACGCTCATTTCATTTCATAAACAAAAAAAGATAAACACAAACAGTACATATATACAAAGTCTAAACAACTTAATGGTGTAACCTCCACCTCACACCAGCCTATGTTCGATGGGCCATTGCAGTTTATGGCGGGTCATGGCCCATCGAACATAGGCCGGTGTGAGGTGGAGGTTACACCGTAAGTTGTTTAGACTTTGTATATATGTACTGTTTGTGTTTACCTTTTTTCGTTTATAAATGTATAGCTATGGCAGTCTTTTAATCATTGAGAAAGGTCTTCTTAGGCACATGTGGGTTTTATTGTTCTGAGGAAGGCGTAGTTATCTACGCCGAAACCTAGGTAAATACTAGGTGCTTTTTTCGCAATCAAGGCGGGTTTCTAGTTTTTTAATATATTAACCAACGCTGACGTGCTGCGATGTTGAAGGTTCTTAAATTAGAAATCACCGAGAAACACACACACACACACACACACACACACACACACACACACACACACACACACAGACAGACAGACAAGGTGAAATGAAGAGAGTGATATCGATCAAGAAGAATAATGTAAGTTGATAGGTAAAAAAATCTAAGCAGCGGCAGAACACGGACATAAAAGGAGGTAATAATCGGGCAAGCTTTTGGAACCAGTGGCTCCTTCTGTCAAAATGGTTCAAGGGGAAGGAAGAGGGATGAATGAAAAGGACTGGAGAGGTCTAGGAAAAGGGGTAGATTTCAGAAAAAGTCGCCCAGAACCGCTGGCCAGGAGAGACTTACAATATGGGATGAGAAGGAAAGACTTATTGTTCGGACTGCACCAGACGAGATTTGAAAACCTGAGAGCTTAAAGGTGAATGACGGGGTAATATGCGAGACAGAGGTTACTACTAAAAAGTCGTGCACGAGTTAATAAGAGTGAAGAGCTAAGTGCACTGTATGCAACAGAGGTGGGAGGGAACGTGGCAAAAAATAGACGGGTCAAGAAATGAAAGATGTAGAAAACTAAAATGGAGTGAACAAAGGTATAGTTGCTATGAAGAAATGCTGAAGCAGAAGAAATTAATGTAAAATAAGGCCAGGTGGGTGGTGAGAATTGAGGACGTGTTGTAGCGCTAGTTCCCAATGTCTAGTTCTGAGAAACTGGTGTCCGGGCGAGGAATCGAGACGGCACGTGTGCCGAAACGAGCACCGAGGTCACGACTGTCATTTGTAGAGCACGCTCTGCAACAGGATGTCGCGTGTTGCCAGGCCAGCTACCCACTTCTGTCCACATTAAACCTACCAGCAAACAACTGGTAGGTTACATTACAGGGGTATAGGTTAGGCTCAGAGGTATCTCACCCTGTAGTCATTCATCCCACTAGGGCCTTCCCTTGCAATTAATTGATGAAAAATTATTTCGTGTGATGCCTCAGAGTCTAAAAAATAATTGCATTTTACATAGCAGTGGAGTAGTGTAGTCGTTAAGGTACATTCCTGACATGCTGAAGCTTCTGGCTTTGAATTCCAACATGTGCTTTGAAATTTTTATATTTAAATCTCTATCTAAATGACTTCAATCACTAATATTGTCCAATTAAATTATTGAAATCTAATTTTTTAAATTTCTAATCACTTGCCATATCTTTTTAATCTTGTATCAATTGTTTTGTTTGTCCTCATTTTTCTTCTCATTATGCTTTTTTCATTTGGAATTGTCCATGTGATTTTAATTATTATTCTGTATTAATTACAATTTAATTTCTTATGTTTTATCATTTTATATTTTTGCCCGCCTTATTGTATTCATTACTTTTATTCCTAATATTGCTCAAACTTCATTTCATTTACAATCCCATGTGTGTTAATTTGTACACATAATTAGAATCATTTATGTTTAATATGTTTGTGTGGTGATAACCATCCAAAACATGTTCACCTGGTAACAAAAAATAAGAACTTGCCATCATTGCATAGCCAACATAAGTAGATGAATTAATCTTTCGTTTTTCAGTCCAGTGGATTGCGATTTTTCAACATTTGATATTATGATACACGAATAAAAAACTGAAATTGTAATTTTTTTTACTATAAAAATACAGCGACCAGCCACAGAGCTCAACAGTCCAAATAAAATGGACAAATTGTTATTGTGAAATTGTAGTATTTATGAAGGTTGATACAATACATTTGGCACAGCTGACCGACGACGTCTCTCTCACAACACGCTTGCTGCAGTTGCGAGGTTTCTGTATCTCGTACGAATACCAGTGTAAAATAGAGCAGAAAACTTTCCCTACTGTCGACCACAGAATGGGCAACTTTTGCGACACTGCACGAGCACCAGCAATACCCGGGGCACGTGCTGCACGGCCGCTTACGGCGACGGCGACCTCGTCAGTGAATTTGACTTCCTCTTCCAGGTGCCACATAGAGCTCGTGTGTGTTTTCGAATTTCATTACGCTCTCCTTTGAGCTATTTAATGATCTTGGGCCTCTCCCCAGACCGTTCGGTCATCTGTACTCTATTGAAGCAGATCTGAAATTGCTGTCATTTACATAACAGTTTCAGTAAAAGTGTACGCTATTTTCGCACGATAACCGTACTGCTCACTTACGTTATGGCTTATCAGATGACAGTCTGGATGTCATACTGTAATACGAGCAGTGTACAGTGTCTGATTCGGCCCTGGTGGTGAGAATTGGAACTAATTCTTTCCGTCCTACATCGGTTTGACATTAAGACATTAGCATATCCACCGAGTTACGCTGCCGAACGACAATCACGGTGCAAACTCGATCTCCGTGAGTAGGTGAGCTTTAATTGTAACAACTCGGTATAAATAATGAAAGTTACGCTTCATCGAGCTGAGCCTCGCAGGTGAATCCCCCCTGCCCGCATAGGTACAGGTTCTGGCACGATACGGATCTTACTCCACCCACTGTTCCCACGCTCGGAGACGGTGGGTCGTGTACCGTGACGCGTATGCTTCTCGCTACCTTACAGTGACGTATGTTAAAACGCAGTGACTAAATGTAGTCAAATGTAGGCAGAGATCTGGCATAAACACCACTTAATGACACGCACTAAAATTACTATAAGAAATGTGAATGATTGGAAGATAAAATAAATGGAAATAAGAAAGTAAAATTGACAATTAATTTGACACAGAGGAGGATCAAAAATTTAAAAAATTATGTTTAAACTAATTAATTGAATAAAAATAATTATCAAAGTCATAATGGTAAAGATCTAAAAATCAAAATTTCTAAGCTCTGTACAGGATTCGATCTGCCGACATTCGGCACATCAAAAATGTATCGTAAGTGCTACGCATTGTCGCCAGTCTGAATAAAACTATTATTTTTGAGGTTCTCGGACACTGTAAGAAATACTTTCCTATCAGTTACTCTCAAAAGATAACCGACTGGGACGAGTGGCTGCAAAATGTGACAGCCGGGGCTCCGGTATACACCACCATATAGACGATTTAAAAAAGTCGATCACAACCCTGGGGACCTCCCCTTATACGTTCCGAAGTGGGGTGTCGTCTCGCAGCAGAATTACAGGGCGTCCGACACTCGCAGGTCCGCATCGAGGCGACGGACCCGCGCTGGGTGTCGTCGCTGCTGGTCGGGGTGACGGCGGCGCTGCAGCCTCCGCCTCCGCCTTCGCCCACGTCGACTCCTGCCGCTGGGCCGCCTCCGGGTCCCGTGCCGGGCCCTTCGTCCGCCCCCACGCCGCCGCCCCCGCCGCCTCGGCCCGCCGCACCGCAGCGCTCGACGCACTTGCCCGTCACCGCCCTCGGCCTCGGCAAGGACACGTGGGTCATCTGCGGCGACTTCGTGCTCAGGAACGGCATCCCGGTAAGTACCGACGAGCTGCACGTTGCAGGCTGTCGTCGTGGCCTCGAGTTCGACACTCGGTCGTAAGCAGCGCTCTGCACTAGTCTGTCCTGTATGAGGCTGTGCACCCCTGCGTAGCTATTCGGGGTTGCCACAGGTTCTGGAAATCGGAGAATATCGGGGAATCTCGAACGTGTCAGGGAAATCGGGGAAATTTGAAGAAAAAAAAGAAGAAACTGGAAAAATCACATTTTTGTCGCAGTAGATGAAATGGTTTGTTTATTGAGGTGTCACGCATCGTTGCTGGCTGGGCACAGCTTTAGTACGTGCGCCACTTCCCTGCTCTCTCATTCCCACTGCTACTCTTCTTCCTACCACTCCCCTCAGCTTGCATTCACTCCTGCCACCACTTCTCGCCACTAGCCCGGCAGCTGCCGACGAGAGGCAGGGAGGGGTGAGGAGTGATTTATTTGGATCTAATTGTGGAGACGGCGGTCGTCTGTGCACGAGTTGTGTCAGTGAGTGATTGTGTGTGTGTGTGTGTGTGTGTGTGTGAATGTGTGTGTGTGCTCTCTTTTCAGGCAAAAGCTATGGTTGAAAATTTAGTTGTGAGTATGATTGTTTTTTCTATGTACCTGTCTGTGGCTTGGCTATCATCTTTAAGGTGAGTTTCTACCGATCCTCATTATTCCAGAATGAGATTTTCACTCTGCAGCGGAGTGTGCGCTGATACGAAACTTCCTGGCAGGTTAAAACTGTGTGCCGGACCGAGACTCGAACTCGGGACTTTTGCCTCTCGCGAGCAAGTGCTCTACCAACTGAGCCACCCAAGCACGACTCACGACCCGTCCTCGCAGCTTTACTTCTGCAGAGTGAAAATCTCATTCTCGAAACAACCCCCAGGCTGTGGCTAAGCCATGTCTCCGCAGTATCCTTTCTTTCAGGAGTGCTAGTTCTGCATGGTTCACAGGAGAGCTTCTATAAAGTTTGGAAGGTAGGAGACGAGGTACTGGCAGGAGTAAAGCTGTGAGGACGGGTCGTGAGTCGTGCTTGGGTAGCTCAGTTGGTAGAGCACTTGCTCGCGAAAGGCAGAGGTCCAGAGTTAGAGTCTGGATCCGGCACACAGTTTTAATCTGCCAGGAAGTTTCTCATTATTATTGGTTCTCAGAGTACTTTAACAAGTTACGTGTTGCATAAATTGATCACCGTGGTTTCATTCTCCCAGCGTGCTGTATGTGGCTCGTGAATATCTTGTAATGTTATGTCAGCCTCACTGCCCTTTTTTTTAAAACTGATTTGTGCCTGCAGGATGTATACGACCCGGCACAATCGGGAGATCCGGGGGAAAACCGGGAAAAACCTGGGAATATTTTAGAATTCAGGGATATTTTTTTTTGTTTTGGTTTTCAGTTAAATTTTGGTAATTTTGACTGGTAAGAAATAATACTCTAACAGAGGATATTACTGCATCCCGCTACTGCAGAATAATACTGCAGCACTAAAACGTGAACGAAAGAAAAAACTAAAATAAAACCTAAGTTGCGAAGGAAATGCGCCGTGTACGTGACAAAACACAGTGCTCGTACAAGCATCTGCCAGTAGCAAAATGTGTCAAAGGCTTTCGGAAGACTGTGCAGTGCTTCATAACAACAAATTGCCTCCAATGGACGTGACGTCACAACTGTTTACATTAGATTCATATGAGCAGTTGAGTCGTGCATGTACATACTCCCGCTTCTGGCCACAAAAGTGTGGCAGTTAGCTGTATAACCAAGCAGCAAGACGCTACCCGGAAAAATTTTACTGGCGCGTGCAAGCTGCCACATTCACTGGGAGCGAACTGGGGTATCTGCCCCTGGCGGCAATTTCAGTCGAGCATTAATCGCCTTGCTGAACAATGAAGTTATTTTTGTTGGTTTGCTAAAGAAATATGGCTTTATTAATCTTTTCTGCTGATGCAGTTTGATTTGAAACTAATTTTTTTTTAACTAAATTTTTTGCCAATCTAGGTGCCCGCTTAGTCTACACCTTCATCAATGTGATTACTCTGCTATTCACAGTAAAGTGCTTGGCAGAGGATTGAATGAACCACCTTCAAGCTGTCTCACATTCGTTCCTTTTAATGTGTGTCAGTGCGCTGACGACCTCGATGTTGAGCGCCCGTAAGCCCCAACACACCACCACCGTCTCTCTACCGTTCCACTCTCGAACGGCACGTGGGAAAAATGAGCACTTAAATTTTTCTATGTGAGCCCTGATTTCTCTTATTTTATCCTAATGATCATTTCTCCCTATGTAGGTGGGTGGCAACAGAATGTTTCCACAAACAGAGGAGAAAACTAGTGATTGAAGTTTCTTGAGAAGATCCCGTTGCAACGAAAAAGCCTTCGTTTTAATGATTGCCACTCCAATTCACATAGCATGTCTCTATCTCCCCTATTTCGCGCTAATACAAAACGAGCTGCCCTTCTTTGTACTTTTTCGATGTCATTCGTCAGTCCCACCTGATGCCGACCCCACACCGTACAGCAATACTCCAGAATAGGGCGGACAAGCGTGGTGTAAGCAGTCTCTTTAGTAGACCTGTTGCACTTTCCAAGTGTTCTGCCAATGAACCGCAGTCTGTGGTTTGCTCTACCCACAATATTATCTATGTGATCGTTCCAATTTAGATTATTTGTAACTGTAATCCACAAGTATTTAGCTGAATTTACAGCCTTCAGATTTGTGTGACTTATTGCATATTCGAAATTTAACTGATTTCTTTTAGTACTCGTGTGAATAACTTCACACTTTTCTTTATTCAGCATCAATTGCACCATACAGATATCTTATCTTAATCATTTTGTAAGTAGTTTTGATCATCTGATGACTTAACAAGACGGTAAATGACAGCATCATCTTTAAACAGTCTAAGACGGTTACTCCGGTTGTCTCCTATCTCGTTGATATAGATCGGGAAATGTTGAAATTGCTGTGCCAACGAATGAGCCAGGTGAAACCTTTGTGGATGCTTGTGTGATGTCCTTTGAAGCCTCGGTTCTGGCTACCAGTACTTCCAAGTTCAACGATGTTGTGTTTTGTGCTCATTATTGATATTTTTAAGGGAATACGAGCAGGGGCTAAGAATTTATCACTCTGAATGATATGTCACTGTGCTCTGATACTTTTCATCGAGCAGAATTCATTTGATGTTTGTGTAGTTGTGGTTAGTGTTGTTCTTTAATTATTTACATTGTTATAAGTGCTGTGCTGATTAGCCGAGGAACTGTTAAGCTTGGTATGCTGATGATACATCGTTGTCATTTCACTGTCAACAAGTCTGACAGTGTTAGTTATATTTGTGAGGAGTGGAATAGAATGCCGTATAAACCTACTCATTCCAGTGGCTCACCTTCGGTCACAACTATTTCCGTAAGCTGCACGTCGGTTAGTAGTAATAGGGTGATGTTGCTCATGATGATATAGCAGTGCATCTGGAATCGAATGGACGTAGTTCACCAGGTTTTTCTAATACATCGCTAGGTGGTGGTGCGCATACTAATTGTCCTTCCACAAAGTGTGAGTAATTGTTCGTGCTTCAGTAGGTTTCCAGGTTACGTTTACCTGGGTGTCACTGATTTCTGAAGTTGTTAATAGGGCAGTCACTTGGGTATCTAGCTAGAGATGAAATCTGTTGTAGTATTAGTGTTGCAGTTGTATCTTTCATTTCAACCTTTCAATGGCTGGCATTTGCAACTCACATTTAGGGGCCTTAAAAGAATTCCAGATTGTAGTGGTACTAATGGCTTGTATATCGTACGACATTTGAAGCAACTCCCTCGCTTTACTTAGTTGTTATTTTCCATACTAGGTTATACTTCACGGTAGGTGAAGTTGACCGGGGTCGCGTTTGTAAGGACATTGTGAAACTTGTATAACCTTAAGTATTTCAGAGCAATAATTGTTGTTTGCCTTAATTGCCTCGGTTGGTTGACTTGGGGATAAACTCCAGCCCCCCCCCCCCCCCCCACTCATTTATTGTTCCTCCAACTGAACACTATCCTCCCTTCTGTTACCAAATTGACAAGTCCTTGAAGGGACAGAATCTGTCGTATCACCAGTTCCTCTTTTAGCCGGCCACTCAAAAATGTCTTGTCTTCCTTATTACGTTCATTACCTGTTCGTTAACAACAGTATGGAAAGGATAGATTGCTAATCACTACATAGAGGAGGCATAGGGGAGCCCCCCGCACCCTCTCTGGAGACCTCCCTCACACCCCACACCCACTTCCCCACCCCTACACCCCCTCTGGGGACCTCCCCCACACCCTCTGGCCCACCTGTACCCTCTGCCCCCCCCATACCATCTGCCCTCCCCCCACTCCGGTCACTGGACCCCACCCCCACCCACCCATGCCATCTGGCGCCTGGACGCCCACTGCCCCTCCCCTACCTGCCCCCCCTTACCTGCCCCCCCTACCTGCCCCCACCCTACCTGCCCCCACCCTACCTGCCCCCACCCTACCTGCCCCCACCCTACCTGCCCCCACCCTACCTGCCCCCACCCTACCTGCCACCCCCCCTACCTGCCACCCCCCCTACCTGCCACCCCCCCTACCTGCCACCCCCCCTACCTGCCACCCCCCCTACCTGCCACCCCCCCTACCTGCCACCCCCCCTACCTGCCACCCCCCCTACCTGCCACCCCCCCTACCTGCCACCCCCCCCCCCTACCTGCCACCCCCCCCCCCCTACCTGCCACCCCCCCCCCTACCTGCCACCCCCCCCCCTACCTGCCACCCCCCCCCCTACCTGCCACCCCCCCCCCTACCTGCCACCCCCCCCCTACCTGCCACCCCCCCCCTACCTGCCACCCCCCCCTACCTGCCACCCCCCCTACCTGCCACCCCCCCCTACCTGCCACCCCCCCCTACCTGCCACCCCCCCCTACCTGCCCCCCCCCTACCTGCCCCCACCCCCACCTGCCCCCACCACCCCCTACCTGCCCCCACCACCCCCTACCTGCCCCCCCCCCTACCTGCCCCCACCCCCCCTACCTGCCCCCCCCCCCTACCTGCCCCCACCCCCCCTACCTGCCCCCCCCCTACCTGCCCCCCCTACCTGCCCCCACCTCCCCCCCTACCTGCCCCCACCCCCCCTACCTGCCCCCACCCCCTACCTGCCCCCACTCCCCCTACCTGCCCCCACCCCCCCCTACCTGCCCCCACCCCCCCTACCTGCTGCACCCCCTACCTCCCCCCTCTCCATACACTTAACTCTTGACCTACCCCCTCTCCATAGACACACCTCTTGACCTACCCCCTCTCCATAGACACACCTCTTGACCTACCCCCTCTCCATAGACACACCTCTTGACCTACCCCCTCTCCATAGACACACCTCTTGACCTACCCCCTCTCCATAGACACACCTCTTGACCTACCCCCTCTCCATACATACACCTCTTGACCTACCCCCTCTCCATACATACACCTCTTGACCTACCCCCTCTCCATACATACACCTCTTGACCTACCCCCTCTCCATACATACACCTCTTGACCTACCCCCCCCCCCCCTCTCTCTCTCTCTCTCTCTCTCTCTCTCTCTCTCTCTCTCTCTCTCTCTCTCTCTCTCTCTCTCTCTCCTCCTTCACCTTTTCTCCTTTTCGTTAGTATTCCCCATTCTTAGCATATTATGCATTTCTATAGCTAAATACAACACTTCTACAATTAATGTGATATATGTTCTTGCTCTCATTTACAGTAACTGTTTCAATTAATATTCCTTTTGACAGAACGTTTCATTAACTGCTTACCTCTCGAGCTGAATGTAAACGTCAAGTTGATAGGTAGAAATGTGACAGATTGATATGTTTTTGGCATATTTCTGTATACATCTTTTGTTCGCTGTGACTTCGTGGGTGTTGACACTGCACACTGTTACCTCAGTGACACCCCACATCTCCGAGCCGGGACATTACAGCACGGAAGAAATGCAATGCCCACTAGGTACAACAACTTGTCACTATGCTGCAATTTTATCGCACCTCGACGATGCACGGCATCTGGCTGTATCCGTTCACGTGCAAAGACGATGAGAAAAACCTACGAACAGTATCCGATTCCAAACTATTTAACTCGTGAACCGTTCCTATTACTGCAATTGTTACCTGTGTGTTTGGTAGATGTTGGGTAACACATCACTCTACTGGAGTGACATACAGCACAATATTTATAAAATAACTAATGTTGCTTTTGTTTTCACAGTGTAAATAATACATAATAATTCAGGGTGTATACAACCCGGAACAACCGGGAGATGCGGGAAAACCCGGGAATTTTTTCATCTGGGAGAAAACCGGGAAAAACCCGGGAATTGTTTAGAATTCGGGAATTTTTCATTGTTTTGGTTTTCAGTTAAATTTTGTGATTTTGACTGGTAAGAAGCAATACTCTAATGAAGGATATTACTGTATCCCACTACTGGAGAATAATACTGCAGCAACAAAACATAAACTATAGGGGAAAAAAAACGAAAATAAAACTTGAGTTGCAAAGGAAATGCGCCATATACAACAACAAAACAGTGCTCATACAAGCGTCTGCCAACTGCAAAGTGTGTCAAAGGCTTTGGGAAGACTTCAATGCTTCATAACAACAAATTGCCTCCGATGAGCGTGACGTGACAACTGTTTAAAGTAAGAGTCGTTTGAGTAGTTGCGGGCGGGCTCTTGCGCATGCGCAGTTTAGTCGCGTATGAGTTATACCTTGTCCCACTTCTGGTTACAGAAGTGTGGCTGGGTGCCACTACCTAATGTTGCCCCAGTTCGGAAATACAGTAAATCTGGGGCTTTCGCTTAGTTACGGAAGGCCAAAATATGTTATTAGTTTCAGATTTTATTTCCACTTTTCTGACAGTCAAGCATTAATCGCCTTGCAGAACAATGAAGTTACTTTTGTCGGTTTACTAAAGAGATTTGGCTTTTATTAATCTTTTTTGCTGGGGCAGTCAATTTATTTGAAATGAAGTGTTTAATTTCACACTCTTGGCTGGTTTCAAGTGTTTGCTGCATTTCAAATGCATGTATGGCATTATGCCATAATAAAGAACCAAATATGAGATAATGCAACACTGGTACTCCAAGAAAATTTACATCCAAATATGGACATACAAAGGCTTAGCCGAATTATGCATTTTAGCATTGTTCACGAAATTCCGATGCTCTTGAAATATTCTCTGATGTCTTGTTTCTTTTATGACATTATGTAAGATCTTTTAATGTTCTACACGTACGGAACATATGGGCTTCCTGCACCACCATAGCTGCGCAAGCATGGTGACGCCTGTTATCTGGCGCTCTCTTGCAACTGCTGAAACGAACCTGTTTCTAACAGGTCGCGGGAAAATATTGCGAATGTTGGTTTGAAAAGCGTTAACATTCAAAGCAAATTTCCTTTTGCGCAAGATGAACTGCGTGTGAGAATGTACGATGAATTTCTTAAATCACAAAGCATTTGACTCCATTAAAAATCAACTCTCTGAGGACGACCATTTAGAAGAATTTCGAGCCCAGATCAGACATTTACGTTGTTATTCAAAATTTTATCTTAATTTAAACCGTGAACTTTTCTTACTTGTGTGTCTGCGCTACTTAGGAGTGATCTTGCTACTGGCTGACTACATCACGTGTCCTGTGCTGTCATCAGCTGGCGAGGTCACGTGACATGAGCTATGACTGGTTACAAAAGGGCATCGCAATCTCGATTTCGATGCTTCGGAAAGTGAATGCGGTGTTTGGTGGAATTCAAATTTATACCTTCGTAATATGAAAATATGCAGCGTACGTGTTGCAGCACATCAAAGGTCTTTCAAAACGTGTTTTTTCCTCCCTGAGTTTCGTTCTCTAAAGTGCCGGGAAATTCTACGTCGGTATATAAAACTGTAAACATTCAAACGATTGATGAGTTTTACAGTGCCGAGGAAGAGTGTACTGTCACTTAACACTGAAAAAGTGTATTTTCACCGGGGAGAATGTGTATTTTTAACCAGGAAATCTGGGGAAAATCCGGGAAATTTTTTCTTTGTTCACATACACACCCTGTAATTTGTTGTTGTTGTTGTTGTTTATAACAGTGCCTGTATTTTTGTAGTAATTTGGTAGTGTCAGATGGTGACTCTGCAAGATCCCCCTCTTCCGTTCTCTCACCCCCGAAGTCTGTTTACGAGTTGCTCACCGGCTGCTGGCAGATCCGAGGGCAGTACGGCCCCAACTTGGACTCGCTGGGAGTGGGGGATGTGGTGGGCGTGTCGGTGGACGCGGCCGGCCGGCTGCACTTGTGGGTGAACGGAGCGGACCAGGGGGTCGCCGCTCAGGACCTGCCCGCGCACCTGCACGCCCTCGTCGACGTGTACGGCCAGTGCCAGCAGGTGAGTTTGGTTTTTTAGGGACAACTACTGCAGTGTTACGTGGCTTTATGCTGAATTGCAGACTTACTATTTTATCAGTTGATTTGTTTTCACCACGTAACGCCCACTGTTTTCGTCCTCCTTCGTTGCTGAGCAATGTATCACTTTTCGTGCTGACGCCGCAACTCTTCCTTTCCTATATCTTTACTACATTTTATGTATATAAATGATGAACTATTGGTTTTGGCGTTTAACAACTTTTTAATAACTGTGGAAGTATCACAGACATCGAGTCCCACATAATATGTCACCTGCTTATACGTTTTTCGTGAACCTTTTGAGACTCGCTCGATCTGTTTACAAAGAGAAAGCAGAATATCTCTTCCTTTGACGTCGTCCGACGACGACCTAGCAAGCTCGACACCCTCGCGGCCCGGGCTCTTCCGTGGCTCGTGGTAGTTTGCAGCATTCATTTTATTCCTTGCCCACTTGCCGCTACGTCAAACTTTCCTGGTGATCGTTGGGCAACGTCTTCCATGCCTTTTGGTACCACACTACTCTCTTCTGGCAAAAAAGAACCACACACACACACACACACACACACACACACACTGCTGCAGCAAGACAATACTGTGGTCTGGACTCACCGTTGACATGACTTTATTGCAACGACTACAGTTTGTAGAGAACAATGCGTGGCAATAGTGTCCTGAAGTTTGAGCTATTATTGAAATAACATGAGAAAATTGTTCATTGTTCTAAAAGAAAGCATCCTATAAGGTCAGTTGTTGGTATGGAAGATAAGAGGCACACTGTCTACAATGAAAATTCAGGACATTTCACTGTCACCAGTACAAACTGTTCCAGAAAAATTAATTGGGGGATTGTCAGGTGGAATAAACTTTATAGTTTCATGAAATATCCTTGAACTAACTTCAGCTGAACATGTATTGAAATAAACCTTAATAATCAAATTTATTACTTCAGTCTATTATTAAGTTACTACGGTTGGCATAAGCTTATTAAGTGCAACAATTAACTACGATAACCAGTCTGAAATTTACAATTCACTGTCTATGCAAATAATTTGATAATTACCATATTTTCTCTTGATAATGGCGTGACACACTCGGTTCAATAAAGTAAGGATCGGAAGGAACCTAGGTGGGTGGGAACCCTATACTGCAGTACATCAATTATTTCGTGTAAGGTAGACACACCAAACATATCCGAAACATGTAAATATATAGAGGTGTGGTTTTTTTGCTAAGTTACAGTAAGCAATATGGTGAATTTTCTGTCATGTACAGGTAGTGACACAGAAGATTTTTTGTGGAGGCACCCTCGTGTAAAATCCTCTCGGTGTTCAGGCGACAAATTAAAACTAGAGCTTTCAGAGATTGTTTGTCAGAGATGACTGACTGGGGGTGAAGTACGTTCCCTCGATAGTGACGTCTAGCCTGGTCGTCGGTCGGGTAACGTTACTCGTAATTCTAGCTTCCACCATTTCCGCACACTGTCAGGGCAGAGTTGAGCGATCTGTGAAACTCTTGCAGCATTTCGTATAAAGAATTTTTAATGTTCGATAGTCCAGATCGCAATATTTTAACAGTCATCGATTACTACCGTATTTACTCGAATCTAAGCCGCACTTTTTTTCCGGTTTTTGTAATCCAAAAAACCGCCTGCGGCTTCAAATCGAGTGCAAAGCAAGCGGAAGTTCTGGAAAATGTTGGTAGGTGCCGCCACAACTAACTTCTGCCGTTGAATATATGTAGCGCTACACAGGCATGCTTTGCAGGCACAAAGATAAATACTGGCAACAAAACCTCTGTGTCAGTAAATAAATTTTTTAAAAAAAAGGTGGAAGACGAGCTTTTTTTCTCTGCCCCGAGTTTCGACCACTGCATTTTCATACATTATCCAACGAAGTAAATACAAATTCCGTTTTGTTCATCTTCGAATGTAGCAGCATTTCAATGTACTACGAAAATCCGACTGGAAAAACTATTTGGGAGGTTTGTCAATATGGCCAACTCTACGTTCTGAATTTTTCCTACCTGTGAGAAGAGATGGTTACTAATACGAACCCGAAGAGATGTGAACGAAGAAATGTGAATCGCATGCAGTATTCTCTGCACCATAAGAAAGAATACGAATATAAACATTTTGCCATGTATTCTTTCGTGTTTGCTGCTATCTCATTTAAATCCTGTCTGCCTAATAAACAATGAAACTAGAGTGAGACAACAGCAAAGGAGGAAGAATATACATATCGTGTCATGTTTATATTGGTATTATTCTTATGCGTAATAGTGATGCAGTCAGAAAAGAAGCAAGGCAACTGACTAGATTTTTAAATCTAAGATGACTCAAATTTGTGTGCAGAATCTGATCTACTAAAGAAGCGGCTGCAAAGATTTTCAAACGGAGAAAAATTTTCGCTAAACTCTGGTTCAGAACATCTTCTATCATACGCAGTCTTTTTTTTAAGGAGTGGTAGTGCGCCCGAAAGCAAGCCGTGCCGCGAGCGGCGACGGGCCGTAAGCCCACACTATCGCAGTGCGACAAACAGTGCACGACACAGTACGGAACGCGTTTTCAGCTGAGAGTGATGTAAACACCTATAACAAATAAAACGGCACTTATCAGATCAAAGGAAAATAAGCAATCAATTCAAACCAGACGAAGCACGTGAAAAAGGAAGGGTACCCGTATAAATAGGGACGGAGAGCCTGACGCATAGCAATGGCTACCTGGTAAAGCTTAACTGCTAAGCTTACGTCTCGAACCAAACTACTGTAGCTGTATCGTCATTCATTCGACCTAAATTGTGTCTCATATTATAATGGACCAACTTTGTTTCAGTTTGGAGGTGCGGTCGAAAACTTTTCTCTTCCTTTGAATTTAGAGTCTCAAATTTCAGGTGTGGCTTAGATTCAGGAAAAATTTTTTTCCTCGATTTCGAGTCTCATTTTTCAGGTGCGGCTTAGATTCGAGTAAATACGGTAGTTTTTTTGCTGAGCAATCGGCCATCTACAGATTTGAAATGGCACAGGAAATTGTACGTAAGAAAGAAAACGGGGTACAATGTGCTGGCAAGTGTAACTACAGGTAAGTGAAGGAAAGTATATGCCAGTTCATGAAACGAGTCCAGTGTCTAATAACAAGAGTGGAATAAGACACGTTGTCATCGATGTAAAACAGTTCGTGCACAAAAGTGAGCACTGGAAAAGTTTTACGTGTCACAAGTAGATGAAACTTTACTTGGGCAGCAACCGCAAAATCTAAATAAACTGAGTAATAACAAAAGTGCCATAATGCTCCATCACACCAGTGAAAGTATATGAAAACAAACCTTTCGTACACACAAATTTAAGAGCTTTATACACGGTGTACAGTACCGTCGTACCTCATAATACCGGCGTGTGCGACGTACGCATCAGAGGGCAGCGGGCTGCCTCGGAGCTGTAATGTAGCGTCAGTCGACGACAGCGGCGGGGGTCCAGTTCGGAGCAGGGAGCGACCGGCTGGTGGTGTGCACTCTGGCTCACAGAGAAGCTACCTGCCAATAGGGTGGTAAGGATACTTCTGTGAAGCACATATGTTTGTAATGCAAATATTAAGAGGTTAAGCAGAATACAGTTTTCTGTATACAGACTACTATATAAAGACAAGTTGTCATTCAACATTTTTATCAAAAATCCCTAAGTTCTTGCACAATTTACTTCAAATTTTTACACGATACTCTAATATATGTTTGGACCGACATAAGCTACACATTTCTTTAATATATGTGGTATAGGAATACAAATTTCTGTATATAAATTTATATATACTACATAAAGAGTGAAGGTGCTACCGAAAATTTCAAATTTCTCCACTGATCCACTTCAAATTTTTACACAGTACTAAACATTCTGGTTGAGGTAGGCTACATATTTTGTAAATACACAAGATATACATCTACCGTATAAATGGGAAATGTTTTAGCAAAAATCTCGAAAATGTCGTGACAGATTTACTTCGAACACTAGTAAATGTTTTAATGCATGTAGGCAAAATATTTTTTGAGTATATACAGTATGCAAATATATGTATAAATGTAAAAGAAAAACACTATTAGCAAAAATCTCGAATATTTCTTGGCTCATTTACTTCAGATTTTTACACAATAGTGTAACAAACATTGACAACATAGACAGCCATATATTTTTTAAACAACACTGTACAGGTTTTCTGTTTCAACGGAAACTGCTGTGCTGGGAAAAAAAGTGCGGTTGTGTTTCCTTTCTCAAAGTCAGTTTTAACTACGATCATTGCATTTAAACATTAGACAGATTGTCCTGTATACCAATGATTCCAACCAGTTTACTCATTCGTGTAAGGCAACTTCAATTTCTAATCGAGGTTTTTGTTGGTAACAACACTAAAGAAGGCCAAAATTGGGCGGAGGTGGGGGGAGGAGATGGAGAGAGATAGAGGGGAATGGTAATAGAGAAGGGAAAAAGGAGATGGACAGAGGGGGAGGAGATGGAAAGCAAGAGGGGGAGGAGGACATTAGGACGTATGTCCGACTCCCATACGTACTTAGCAATTGCGAAGCACTGCCAGGTTAGATAGTAAGAGAAAACTGAGACGCAGATGGCTTCTTAAATAAAACAGTGAATAAATTTAAGGGTGTTGAGCACTCATTATGTACGAGGTCCGAGATGCGGGTTATAACATTACACGAGTGTGTCCTATGTAGTCGGATCTACTTTGCATCACGTTGAGTGTAGGGGAGTCGAAACCAGTAGTGACCCGTGACGTCATATCAACACGAGTTTTTTTTTAATATGTGTCATTCATTTCTAAATTTTATTGATTATTTACAGAGTAAAGAATTTAAGTATGTACAACATTTAATAGATAATGAGTTTTAATGAGATAGATATAAATATGTTTTGACATAGCAAATAAACTTGTTGCATTATGCATAATACGTTTTCTCTTTGTACGAACAAAAAACTTCTCTGTTGCTCGAGTGCGTGATCGAGTAGTCGTCGAGTGCGGATCTGCTGTAACTTTCGCGAATGGGCAGAGAATTGTTAATTTACAACCCAAAGTCGATTTAAAAATTATTCTAGGGAACCACGGCCAGACTTCGGTGCAAACAAATCGCGCGCGGATTCTCAAATATTGCCGTGGAGTTAAAGATACGCGGCTGGATATCGGGCGTTATCGTCGCGTGTGAGATTTGGTAACATTAACCACAATTTACGGACATTAGCTTGATAATAACTATTAAAGACGTATATGAATCAAACAATGGAAAATCCAGGATGGAATGTAACAATACCAGAGAAGGAAAGTTGCTACTCACCATATGGCAAAGATGCCGAGTCGCGATAGGCACAATAAAAGGATTCACACAATTAAAGCTTTCGGCGATTAAGGCCTTTGTCAGCATTAGACACACATACACACATACACACACACAACTTGCACACACACCTGCAGTCTCAGAGAGCTGAGACCACACTGCAAGCAGCAGCACCAGTGCATGATGGGAGTGGCGACTGTGTGGGGGTAAGGAGGAGGCTGGGGAAGGGAAGGGGAGGGATAGTATGGTGGGAGTGGTGGACAGTCAAGTGTTGCAGTTTAGACGGAGGGCAGGAGAGAAGGTGCGGAGTTTTTATATATATATATATATATATATATATATATATATATATATATATATATATATATATATATATATATATATATATATATATATATATATTTTTCATCTAATTGATATTAATAAACTTCTTTCGACGTTGAAACTTCGTTAATGCTGCCACACTCATTCAGTTTAGTAGAATGATAGATAGTACTAGCTACACTACTATTTACAGTTTTAAAAGAAAAGAGAGTACATACCCGTTTTTATTTTGAGAAATGTTCGTACTTCAGTCGTCAGTGTTCTCAAACCAGAGGCACGAGTGACGCTCCCTCACAGCACTACGAT
This sequence comes from Schistocerca americana, assembly GCF_021461395.2. Lineage (NCBI taxonomy): Eukaryota > Metazoa > Arthropoda > Insecta > Orthoptera > Acrididae > Schistocerca > Schistocerca americana. The sequence goes on along the minus strand of NC_060129.1, from coordinate 204,509,160 downwards.
ATCGAGAACCACCGAACACGTGTGCCCCCTTCTCACTACATTTCTGCATTGGAAACCCTGAGACACAGCCGCAATACGAAGAAGGAAGAAAGGAGAGGAAAGATCAGCGAAAGAAACGGAGCAAAGAGAGAAGGGGAGGTCACAGTTGACAGCACAAAGTGTTGTGTTCCAGTTGTGTGATTAGACTCTCCATTCATTTTATTAATTGGTATATATTTTCCTTCAGTTACATCCTCTTAAACTCATCAGTGTGTTTTGCACTATTTTGCCCTTTATGTGCAATTTTCTGCACGTTTTCAGATCTTTATACAGTCGATCGGTCAGCTGAAACCGGTAGTCAACAAACGGGAAAATATGGCGATCCGGACCGTTAAATGTGTAATGTCTGACTTACATTGCTAGTGTGAAGTCATCTCGAATTCAGACACGCAAATCCGGAAAATTGGTAATGTGGCAGTACGCCCCCACCCTACCGCAATGCACTGTCACTGACGGCCAAAAGGGCAGCAGAGACTAGCCCAGCTTCCACTGTCTCCCTAAGATTTAAATTTCCATGAAAACACTGTCTCGACCGCTCATCTGGAGGCACATCTCCTTCTCTGTTAAAAATGTTACTGCACCTGCAGATTTCTACTGGGTGACTTTTTTTTGCGGTCAAACCTTCACATTACCGATTTCCCGCATTTGCGCACGTGAATCCCTCTCTCCACACGACACTGTTTCCCAGTGACGTCAGCTCCCAAAGTCAAAGTGGAGCGCCACTATAAAGCGACGAGATATCGCACCCGGCTCACAGTCACCTCCCTAGAAAGACGGTGGTGCTAATCTTAGAAAGGTAGAGTGTTGACGCCAGTTTGACAAAGTCCGAACACCAGTAGGTCTGCGAGTAGCTTTTAATATTTATCTCTGTACGTCCATCCGTTCGGAGGCGGTTGCGGGACTCGGCTGTTCGATACAGAATGTCAAATGAAACACTTTTCAGTTTTCCAGTTTCCAAACTTATATTATTTGGATAGCAGTTTTGGTGATTTACTGTGCCACCTTCAGGCCCTCGACTGATATGTAGAAAGGTGCACTACAGCGAGCAGAAATCTACTAATACCGGTATTGCTGGCCCCCGTTTCGACCAGAAACCGAGGTGGAATCCCGTACACGTCAGTCAGGGGCCTGAAGGTGGCATAGGAAATCACCGAAAGTGGGAGCCAAATAAAATAAGTGTGGAAACTAGACAGCTGAAAGGTGTGTCATTTGACATCCTTTAACATTTACAGCTGCCAAATTGACACTCTACCTCCCCCCTTGTAATTGAAATTGTATACTATTTTCTACCACGGAAAAAGGAGTTCGACGATGTAACGTGTGTCGTGTCAGTAAACAGTGACGAAGTAACTGTTCTGCGAGCCAGTGTCCTGCCGTCGGACAGGTGTCACGAATGTCTGCCTTACCGTACGGAAAGAACTCGGACGCACCTTGTTCACGAAAGTTGTAACCTCCCCCTCACTTATTGACCTCAATGACAGTGAACAATTCAACCGCATGTACCTAATGGAAATTTGGGAAAAGCAATCGTTACCGAAGTTAATCTGTCGGTAAAGAGGGAGGAAAGGGTTGCATCTAAATGAAAGGAAAAATGCAAATGAAACTGGTGGAAATTAATTTTGAAAAGGAGTAAAGTTAATAAAGAAAGTAAATGTGCGGTCGTTACATTAACAATTAATTGGCATTAATTAGATATTTGAGATTTGGGGAAAATTACGGTTGCCAGTCCTATGAACAACTACTATAATAACTGAAAAAGAAAGGTTAATGCACATACAATTAGCACGAAAAGCGTGGCAACTGAAGGTTGACACGTGTTGTGTGAAAACTGAATGTTTGTCAGAAGTAATAAATTTCGCTACACTCTGACTTAATTTAGCAAAAGAATTAATAGAACCGGAAAATTGAAAGTTAATTTAGTGACTGAAATTAATAGTGAACTTTGTTTCCGAAACACTGCGAAATTCAGTAAAATGAGGTTAGTCTTGGGCTACCTCAACAATCATTTCAAAAGCTACTTGAATTTACACAATTTAGAAATAAGAGATTTAACTTTGAACTTGAATTAAACGATTCTGGACAATTAACAATAGTAACATTTAGTAGGTACCAAGCTGAGCAACAGTTACAGGTAAGCTAAAATACGGTAAGAAAACTCGGACTCTTAATTTGTGCTTGTGTAATCTAAATATTGTAGCCAGCTATGAATGCCTTAACTGAACTTTGAAATTAAAGCAGTGAAATGGAATGATATTACTTTAATGCTGGCGTTTGAATTTCGACGACACTCGGGTTCATTTTGGGAAAGGAAGGGACCCTGCTTGGTAATGCAATTGGGACAATGAGCAACAAAGGTTCATGTTATGTTGCTGTAATTTTGTTTGGCAAATTGAACAGTTTGAGAAGCTGAGGTCTGCCATACACTTCTAAAACTTCACGTGCTTTCAGTCTTCCTTGTTGGTTGATTGAAGGTTTGAAGTCGTCGGTCGGGGAGGTGGCGACAGTCACTCGTTGTCGGCCGTCGCTGTTGCAGAAGCTGGATGATGGCGCGCCTTCTTCTCGACACGGTCACCAGGCGAAACGGGCTCTTGATGTGAGCCAAATAATGCTTCCCGTCCGCGACACCGTGTTAGAGACTATCATAGCAAGTCGAGCACAATTACATGCTGCCAAACCCCAAAAGCGCGGCAATTCGCGGGAGCGTCACACAACACACCTGCTCCACCGCCCTACTCCAACCAGACTCTGCTCTGTCCGCACTCCATGCGACAGAGTTAACCCTCCCGAAGATCCTAAACACTTCGGTTCATCACACAACCTATCGATGTATTTGTTCGATAGCATAGTTTTCCCTAGGCAAGACCCAGCGTAAAAATACAGACAATATTTACAAAATAAACCAATTATACATCAACATAAATGTGTATGTGTGTGTGTGTGTGTGTGTGTGTGTGTGTGTGTGTGTGTGTGTGTGTGTGTGTGTGTGTGTGTGTATATATATATATATATATATATATAAGATGAGGTGACTTACCAAACAAAAGCGCTGGCAGGTCGATAGACACACAAACATACACACAAAATTCAAGCTTTCGCAACAAACTGTTGCCTCATCTGGAAAGAGGGAAGGAGAGGAGAAGACGAAAGGAAGTGGGTTTTAAGGGAGAGGGTAAGGAGTCATTCCAATCCCGGGAGCGGAAAGACTTCCCTTTGGGGGGAAAAAAGGACAGGTATACACTGGCACACACGCACATATCCATCCACACATACAGCCACAGACAGACCTCATCTTTGTTTATATATATATATATATATATATATATATATATATATATATATATATATATATAATAGAGGGAAACATTCCACGTAGGAAATATATATCTAAAAACAAAGATGATGTGACTTACCAAATGAAAGTGCTGGCAGGTCGACAGACACACAAACAAACACAAACATACACACAAAATTCAAGCTTTCGCAACAAACTGTTGTCTCATCAGGAAAGAGAGAAGGAGAGGGGAAGACGAAAGGAAGTGGGTTTTAAGGGAGAGGGTAAGGAGTCATTCCAATCCCGGGAGCGGAAAGACTTACATTAGGGGGAAAAAAGGACGGGTATACACTCGCGCGCGCACACACACACACACACACACACACACACACACACACACATATACAGACACAAGCAGACATATTTAATGACCAATATATCTGCTTGTGTCTGTATATGTGTGGATGGATGTGTGTGTGTGTGTGTGTGTGTGTGTGTGTGTGTGTGTGTGTGTGTGTGTGTGTGTGTGTGTGTGCGCGCGCGCGCGAGTGTATACCCGTCCTTTTTTCCCCCTAAGGTAAGTCTTTCCGCTCCCGGGATTGGAATGACTCCTTACCCTCTCCCTTAAAACCCACTTCCTTTCGTCTTCCCCTCTCCTTCCCTCTTTCCTGATGAGACAACAGTTTGTTGCGAAAGCTTGAATTTTGTGTGTTTGTTTGTGTGTCTGTCGACCTGCCAGCACTTTCATTTGGTAAGTCACATAAAACAATTACAACATATAAAGACATAGAAATGTAATATCTTCGGGTAACAAAATAACGGAAAAATTTATGGTACAATGGACGGAAATAGAGGGATACGCATTTCTGGCGTTACAAAGTGAAGTGTGAGAAATCGGCATACGGTGTGCTCCTCCCGTCCAGGTCCGCGTCGTCGGCGGTCCGGGCGAGAGCGCCACGCCCGACGAGGCTCCTGCCTTGCCGCTCGGCACGGAGGAGGACGACGGCGCGGAGGCGGTGGCGGCGGCCGAGCAGGCGGGGGTGGGCCCGCCCACGGCGTGCCAGGCGGCCCAGGCGGCGGCCGCGGCCTACGTCGCGGAGGTGGACGACGCGGAAGACCGGGACGGCCTCAGCGAGAAGGCGGACCTGGAGTGCGACGAGAAGGAGAAGGTGGAGGCACAGGCAGAGGCGAAGCGTGGGGCCGGCACTCAGCGGGACGAGGTGAGTGCGGCGCACCGCGGCTGCTGCCGCCGGGGGTACGTGTCCGCACGTAGTCGGAGGCGGGGGCTCGCCGGCTTCCCACTGTTCCCCGCGAGCGGGTGTAGGTATACAGGCCCATGGGACATGAAAGGGAAGTGTTGTTCGGCAAGGGAGTGAGACAGAGTTGTAGCCTCTCCCCGATGCTGTTCAATCTGTATATTGAGCAAGCAGTGAAGAAAACAAAAGAAAAATTCGGAGTAGGTATTAAAATCCATGGAGGAGAAATGAAAACTTTGAGGTTTGCCGATGACATTGCAATTCTGTCGGAGACAGCAAAGGACTTGGAAGAGCAGTTGAACGGAATGGACAGTGTCTTGAAAGGAGGATATAAGATGAACATCAACTAAAGCAAAACGAGGATAATTGAATGTAGTCTAATTAAGTCGGGTGATGCTGAGGGAATTACATTAGGAAATGAGACACTTAAAGTAGTAAAGGAGTTTTGCTATTTAGGGAGTAAAATAACTGATGAAGGTCGAAGTAGAGAGGATATAAAATGTAGCCTGGCAATGGCAAGGAAAGCATTTCTGAAGAAGAGAAATTTGTTAGCATCAAGTATAGATTTAAGTGTCAGGAAGTCGTTTCTGAAAGTATTTGTATGGAAGTGAAACATGGACGATAAATAGTTTGGACAAGAAGAGAATAGAAGCTTTCGAAATGTGGTGCTAGAGAAGAATGCTGAAGATTAGATGGGTAGATCGCATAACTAATGAGGAAGTATTGAATAGGATTGGGGAGAAGAGAAGTTTGTGACACAACTTGACTAGAAGAAGGGATCGGTTGGTAGGATATGTTCTGAGGCATCAAGGGATCACCAATTTCGTATTGGAGGGCAGCGTGGAGGGTAAAACTAGTAGAGGGAGACAAAGAGATGAATATACTAAGCAGATTCAGAAGGATGTAGGTTGCAGTAGGTACTGGGAGATGAAGAAGCTTGCACAGGATAGAGTAGCATGGAGAGCTGCATCAAACCAGTCTCAGGACTGAAGACCACAACAACAACACACGGGCCCCACTTTACTTCTCTAAGAGTCCACCTCTTTACTGAACTGTTTACTAGTCTTTGTTGTGCCGGTGTCCACAGATGCTATAAGTTTGTCAGACAACTCGAGATTGCTCCCGGAGTATAAAATGTTTGAACTGTGTACGAGAATATAGGCAGATATTGTTGTCCGATGTTGTCGTTGTGGTCTTCGGTCTGAACACTGGTTTGGTGCAGCTCTCTGTGCCACACTATCCGTACGAACCTCGTCATCTCCAAATAACGACTGTAACTTACATCTTCCTGAATCTGCTTACTGTATTTGTCTCTGTCTCATTTACAAATTTTATCCGTCGCACTTCACCCGATACTAAACTCGTGATCCGTTAATGTGTCAGAATGTGTCCTGTCGACCTATCCCTTCTCCCGGTCAGGTTGTGCCACAAATTTCTTTTCTCCCCAGTTCCGTTCAGTATGTCCTGATTAGTTACCTCATCTACCCGTCTAATCTTCTTCATTTTTCTGTAGCCCTGCATATGAAAAGCTCATATTCTCTTCTTGTCTACACTGATTCCCTCCTTTATTCTAATTCTATCACATATTTCTATTTCCTCCAGTTCCACTTACAAGGGGAGGCCACGACGTTTGGATTACAGATTTGCTTCGAACTTTGTTCACTTTTAATAGTCCATTACAACAGCATAAGGTACGTGCAGGAAGGCATATCCCCTAGATAATTTTGAGAAAAAACCAAAGAGAAGTAGTTTCACGTGTCGGTGATATAGCGGTGCATTGCAACGTTGAGCACAAGGTACCGCAGTATCGTTAGGTATGTGGTTAGTGTCAAACCTCCACAATCGGTGGATCGCGGAATAAAATCCCGATCGAGATTTTTTTTCCCACTCTAGTCTTATTATTTCATACGTGCTACATTTGAAAGGAAATGTGATAAAAAGTAAATCTATTTGTATGATTTTTTTCGAATTTCCAGTGTATATTACATTTATAATTAATGACAAGTAAACGACCAAACACGAAAAGTATCCTTGTAATTTGTGCTTGTCACGATTTCCAAAATCCCTAATACCTCAAATCGTGTAAGATACTGAGAACTTCTTTGTACCTGGATGCTTCAATCTGCAGACACAGGTTTCGAGAACGACGGACAGACTTGGAAAGCACAAGTCAAAAATCGATAAATAAAGGTGTAAATAACCTTATCCGGCAATACAGTGAGTTGAATATGCCGGAGTATGAGGGTGATAAACGATTAATTGCTGGGTGTGCTTTTGACATTGTAAGTTGTGGGAAATATTTTTTGTACACACACAGAAAACATAAATTAAAATGTCATGTACTACGTCAAAGAATGCAATTTTCCTGTATGCGCAAGGAGTCTTTAGAGACTGTAAGGAAAAGCAAAGCTTGTCCTCACTTTCAAAAGTTTCTCTTTCTTCCAACTATGTGCTGCAAACACAACCTTTTCGTAAATATAAGTGCCAAAAACTGATGATGTAGAATCGAATTTATTGTGATAAAATGTTTACGAGAAGTAATTTCTCATCAATAAACATTTCCGGGCTAAGTTGCCGTGGTCGATCTGTAGAACTTCTTCTCCCTGACGTTTCGTTCTCAACTACGGAGAACATCTTCGGAGGTGAGTCAACAACTGGCTGCTAGGAGCTGGGGCCACCGCTTATATGGATATCGTAGAGGGCGCCACCGCACGTCACGTGACGTCGATGTGTAGCTATCTTTGGCTATCGTCTGTTCTCTCGATTGCAGGCACTCAATTGTCACGTGATTGACGCAACGTCGACCGCCATAACTTATCCAATTTTAATCCTTCTTCTTTACGATTAAAATTGTATTGATGTTTGTGGATATAATAATGCGACATCCTCGCTAGCACGCTTGTTTCACCAAATTTTATTTCGTGATCTCCATCCTTAAAAAAGGATGGAGATCACGAAATAAAATTTGGTGAGACAAGCGTGCTAGCGAGGACGTCGCATTATTATACACGTATGTATAGAGAGGCAATTGAAATCCACAAACATCAGTACAATTTTAATCGTAAAGAAGAAGGATTAAAATTGGATAAGATGTGGTGGTCGACGTTGCATCAATCACGTGACAATCGATTGCCTGCAATCGAGAGAACAGACGATTGCCAGAGATAGCTGCACATCGACGCCACGTGACGTGCGGTGGCACCCTCTACGATATCCATATAAGCGGCGGCCCCAGCTCCTAGCAGCCAGTCGTTGACTCACCTCCGAAGATGTTCTCCGTAGTTGAGAATGAAACGTCAGGGAGAAGTAGTTCTACAGATCGACCACAGCAACTTGGCCCGGAAGTGTTCATTGATGAAGACGCCGGCCGTGAAAGCCTACATGGAATGAAGTAATTTCTCGTTTGCTGTCAGTCAAATATGAACAAGTCTGAAGATGCTTGATAAGGTTTTTAACATGCCACATAATGTCTGTCGTAATAATAAAAATTAGTAAATAGCAATATAAATTTGGAAATTTGATAAAATTTTGTGTAAATACATGTCTTTTCATCATATTACCTTTGAAATGGACTGATGACCTCAGAAGTTAAGTCCCATACTGCTCAGAGCCAATTTTTCAAATGTGATATGCACATAATAATATGACTAATGTTGAAAAGTATAAATTAAAAAATCTTGTCTGAATCTCTGCACACTGCTACATCATTGACGTCTAAAACTACTCTTGCGATTTCTCCTAAATTGCCCTACAAGTGCTTCTTTATACTTAGATATAATGTTGTCCTAATGGACTATTAAAAGTGTACAAATTTTCAAATAGATCTGTGGTCCGAACATTGTTAGTACTTCATTTGTTATTCAATACACCCACATAATCTTCAACATTTTCTTGTAGCACTACATTTCAAATTTCCCATTCTCTTCTTGTCTGAATTGCCTATTGTCCATGTTTCACTTCCATACAAGACTACACACCAGACAAATACCTTCAAAAAAGACTTCCTAACTCTTAAATCTGTATTACGTGTTAAAAAATCCTCTTTTTCAGAACTGCTTTCCTTGCAGTTGCCAGTCTGCATTTTATATCCTCTCTACTTCTGCGATAATAACATTTTTCTTGCTCGTATAGCTGAACTGATTACTACTTTTAGAGCTTCATAATGTAATATAATTTGACTACATTACACTGTTCTTTTTTTGTGGATGTTCATCTTGTTTTAGGCATTCACTAAACAATTCTTCCAAGTCTGTGAGTTAATTACTATGTCATCAGCAAACCCCACAGTTTTCATTTCTTCTCCTTTAACTTTAATTCCTACTCCAAATTTTCCTTTGGTTTCCTTTACTGTTTGCATAATGTATGGATCGAATAACCTAGGGGATAGGCTACAACCCCGTCTCACTCCCTTCTCAGCCAGTGCTATCCTTTCCTGCCCTCAACCCTCATACCTGCCATCTGCTTCCTATGTAAGTTGTAAATAACCTTTCGCTCCCTGTATTTTACCCTTCCTGCCATCAGAGTTTCATAGAGTATAACACTTTCAACATTGTCAGAAGCTTTTTCTAAATCTACAAATGCTATAAATGTAGGTTTCCCTTTCTTTAAATTATCTTCTAAGATAAGCCATAGGGTCAGTATTGCCTCACACGTTCTATATTCCTCTGGAATTCAGACTTGTCTTACCCGAGGTTGACTTTGTCAGTTTCTCCGTTCCTCAGTTATATTCACATCTGTCAACACTTGCCTTTTTTTGGTATTGGAATTACTAGATTCTCATGAAGTCCGAGGGTATTTCACCTATCTTTTCCATTGTGCACACCGGGAGGAATAGTTTTGTCACGGCTGGTTCTCCTGTCGATATGAGTAGTACTGACTTACATGTTTCTATGCTCTGTGAAGTTCAACTCGCAGTATATTATTTCCCATATCATCTCCATCATTTCTTCTTCCTTTTCTATAATGTTGCCTTGAAATTTATTATACTTGTGTATAGCCCCTCTGTATTGTCGTGTCAGCTTTCCCTTCTTTGCTTAGTACTGGTTTTCCATTGGATGTCTCAGTGTTGCTACAGCTGCTTCTCTTTCCTCCAAAGGCATCTTTTCCTGAAGCAGTATCTACTTTTCTCCCGGGTGTAAATGATTCTATAGACTTAAGTTTGTCCTGAAACCATTCCTGCTTAGGCACTTTGCACTTTCTGTCAGTCTCATTTTTTAGAGGTCTGAATTCACCTACTTCATTTGCTGTATTTTTATATTTTCCCATTTCGTCAGTTAAATTCAATGTCTACCTCATTATCCGAGGATGTCTACTAGGCCGTCTCTTTTTATATATTTGGTCATCTGCTGCCTTTACTATTTTATGCCTCAAAGCTCCTCATTCGTCTGTGTTTTATCTCTGTCCTGTGCTTCAGTCAGTCGTCACCTAACACTCCGACGGAAACTCTCGACAGTGTCTCGTTTCTTTCAAAATATCGAGGTCCCAGCTCCTTACTTTCCTACTGTTCTGCAGTTTCTTCAGCTTTGTGTGCAGCACAAAACCATTAAATTGTGAAGTTCATTTCATCCGAGATGGGCCGATTGGTACAGAAACCAGTTTCCCTAATTATGTGAAAAGACAGTCTCGGTGGCAAATTTATTTTTATTATGGATAACACGTTTTGCTGGTTAAGGCTTCTTCAGATTTTAAAAGGCTGACATGTAGTACTTTGATAGCCCTTTCAATGTGTGAAGAAGTCTTAATCAGGCAAAACGCATTATTTGTAATAAAAATAACTTTGCAACCAAGCCTGTCTCTTTGTACAACAAATTGTGGTCAGTCCATATTTGTTCTGGGAAATCTCTTATCTCCAAAATTCAAGAAATATACTGAAATTCATAGATATCTTTAGTGTCTCTTAGCGTATCAGAAACCTGCTCACAAAGTAGTTGGGATCGGAGTTATGGTAACCTCTTTGGAATAGTCAAAGTTGACTGCTTCTAGAGCAGTGTTACGCTTTACATACCATATCTCAAATAATTGAAATGCTTTTAATGTATTTTCTTTTTCTGTGGTAATTACTAAAATACCTTCTTGACAATGAATATTTCCATTATTTCACAACACATTTACTGTGTATGTGGTTGAGAATATGGGGGGGGGACTTATTTTTATTTATTTATTTATTCATTCAACTCGTATTCTACAAATATCATATCAAAATTTTGTAGTCGGCATATTTATTCTATATAACTCTTTAGTGTGTGTAAGCAAGCCGAAGGTTATATATATATGAGAGAGAGAGAGAGAGAGAGAGAGAGAGAGAGAGAGAGAGAGAGACCAGCAGAGTGGCATTGTGTCAGCTGGACACAATGCTAGGAGTCTGGCATGGTATGTTCTATTTAGTGAATTCTCACTGTTATTCGTAAGTTATTTACTTTCTACCACAACTTTTCATACCATATTTATGTTATTAATTTATATCTATACTACTGTATAAAAAGAAGTCATCATTTAATGTTGTTACCAAAAATAATTCCAATACCAGAGAAAGCAGGTGTTTACAGTTGTGAAAATTAAAGAACTACCAGTTTAATAAGTGACGGCTGCAGAATACTAACACATATTATTTACAGAAAAATGGAAGAACTAGTAGAAGCCGACCTTGGGGAAGATCAGTTTGGACTCCGTAGAAATGTTGGAACACATGAGGCAATACTGACCCTACGACTTATCTTAGAAGATAGGTTAAGGAAAGGCAGACTTACATTTCTAGCATTTGTAGACTTGGAGAAAGCTTTTGACAGTTTTGACTGGAAAATGTTGACTAGAATACTCTCTTTCAAATTCTGAAGGTGGCAGGGGTCAAATACAGGGAGCAAAAGGCTATTTACAATTTGTACAGAAACCAGATGGCAGTTATAAGAGTCGAGGGGAATGAAAGGGAAGCAGCGGTTGGGATGAGGTTTGTAGACAACATTGTAATTGTGTCAGAGGCTGCAAAGGACCTGGAAGAGCGGTTGAACGGAATGGACAGTGTCTTGAAAGGAGGCTATAAGATGAACATCAACAAAAGCAAAACAAGGATAGTGGAATGTAGTTGAATTAAATCGGGTGATGCTGAGGGAATTAGATTAAGAAATTAGACACTTAAAATAGTGAACGAGTTTTGCTATTTGGGGAGCAAAATAACTGATGATGGTTGAAGTAGAGATGATATAAAATGCAGAATGGAAATGGCAAGAAAAGTGTTTCTGAAGAACAGAAATTTGTGAACATCGAGTATAGATTTAAGTGTCGGGAAGTATTTTCTGAAAGTATTTGTATGGAGTGTAGCCATGTACAGATGTGAAACATGGACGATAAATAGTTTGGACAAGAAGAGAATAGAAGCTTTCGAAATGTGGTGCTACAGAAGATTGCTGAAGATTAGATGGGTAGATGATGATAGGGTCATTCCATGTCAATTCAACACAGTAAAGTAACATTTTTAACCTGATCATCTCAGATTTCTTCCAAATTTGGTGCATTCAATGACCCAGAAAAGAGATGGAAAAATACCAATTTGCAGGTGTGTGTTACAACTGTGAAGAAAGTTATAGGTCTGTAAAGTTTGGAATTAGTGTGAAATTTAAATGTGTCTGTCACAACATAAATGACTGTAATTCTGGTTCTAATTCAGTTACAGCAATGAAAATGGTACCATTGGAAAGCTAACTAATAAACCTTTACATTGAAATGCTTCATGGCAAGTTTCTTCGAATTTTCATACTAAAGGTCATTGACCTTGACCTTTGACCTTGAATATCTCAAAACACCCTATCTTCAATTTTTTTGAAAAAAAAAATTTGATTGCCCCAGTATATGGTAAATATCAAGATGGCACGCCAAAGGCATCATGCTTAAAAAATTATTTTGTCAGCATCAATACACTACCAAAATGTAGAAGGTAACACAGATATATGAAACACAAATGATGATAAAGTACAATCCATAAGTAATATTGTACAAAAATATGTTTTACATTATTGTAGTGGTATTATGAATTACTTACATTACATTAAATTATTTACATTACAGTTGTAATGAAAAGGCAATGAAAAGTTATTAGATCTCTCCTCACAATTCTTCAACTAAATTGTTAATGTTTGCCAGATCTAATGCAGGGAGATTGTATGTCCTTCCATTTGGTGTCACTGGATCCACTCTTGTGATAATGTCACGTTTTCTGATGAAACGCAAATGACAGAGATGGTCCGTGTGCAGGCAACAAGTTGCCCTTTACTTCATCTGTTTCTTCACAGGTTTGTAAGACACATGCAACCCAACAATGACTGTCATACATGCAGGCAGCAAATCCACATCTTTGTTAACAGCATTTCATTCACCATAGCAATCACTGACCCTTCTCTACTCACAAAAGAAGCAGAATATGTCTTTGTCTTTACTAAACCTTTGTTGACAGGTATTACACAACGAAGCTTATGGGTATCTGGAATTGGCCTTGTATTTTTGAAACATTGTTTCAGCTTGGCTGTATCTTCGTGGGAAACTGATGAATAATGGAAGACACACGAAGGAATATTTTCCTTGCACCACTCAAACAACTGTCGTGATGTCAAAATACGATTTTTCGTAAGGTCGTATGAGGCTGGCAAGTCTTGCTAATCTCTTTACAGTCCCTGCTACCCCATCACAAGATCCTCCACCGTGCACTGTAGCAAAAAAATCCATTCTGCTGTAACTTCAAAATCATCTTGATGATAGGACAGATTCATAAAGTTCTTTCTGTTTTTCTATTGGGCAGCACATCCATCTAAAAAGTAATAAATGTGGTTTGGATTTGAAAACTGAAAATTTAAGAAATTGATGAAATTTCTCTGGAAAGAATAAACACACACTGTATCATGCTGAAGGCACTCAGATATTTCCACATATGATACATGTCGTATTTCATTAGTGCTCAAGTCTGTGTAGTAAGCTACAAATGGGTGAATTGTAGCCTGTGAATTATTCCAGTGGAATCCTTGTACCTCATCTCTGCAAAGTCACAAAAAACAAGAAACTCGTTTACTTAGAGACCTTCTTTAGTGGTTTTACAGAAATGTGACTGCTGCCGATAGATAAATGAGTGCGGTAGGAACTGTCGCGACCTCGATGCGAACACCTCGACGAAATCATCTGTCGACTTTGTTGTAGCCCATAGAACTACCCTGCCTGTAGTTAACCGACACTTATATGCAATTTCGTCAATGCAGTTCTTATCAAACAGACCATACAGATAATCACTTAGTCTTGTCACGCCTGGACAATAGGGACGTGGACCTAAGAAACCTGCTGGTAGTGGAAGATTACATGCAACAAATGCTACACAGTGCTTGTATGATGGTAATGTGTATTCTTCACTCTTTGTTAGTGCTTTATGTTTACAACCTTCAATCATTAACTTGAAATTCTGGTGCAAGACACACACACACACAAACAGCACGGGTTCCACTGGCATTGGCAAGAACTCTGTGCTTTGGTCGCAACTCACAAAATTTGGAGAATCCAATATTTATATCTAGGTATTTATCTTTGAAATATGCATACAGTTCCTTAAGGTTGTGCAACACTAGCTGCTTTTGTTTATGTACTGTAATTCTGTTTTTTTTCACAGACACAAAAGTCTTTTCTTCCTGGCACCATACGGCTCACACCATGATCACAGTAAAAATCACTCGCACACTGAACAGTTTTCTCACATAAAGTCCTACCTGGCTTTGAATTTGGTGTCACTAATATACCGTGTTCTGCTACTAACTGTTTTGCTCTCCGTACCGTGTAATTTGAAGCAGAAAAGTCTTTCATAATTTTCCGTAATACTCCAACTCTTTGGAAACACAGTTAGAATTTCTCGCACATACGGTCTGAATGGTGAAACTTGTCTTTCAGCTGGGTGATAATTTCACTTTCTCCATTTTCACTCTCTTATTTTTTCCGGTTGTGCCACAGAAGTATTCTTCCAACACAGAGGCTACTTTTTTTTTTTTTTTTTTTTTTTTTCAGTTTTTGCTTTAGGTACTTTTTCTCACTCTAATTCCTATTTTTCTTCACAGGAGATTCACCTAAATACTGAAGGCTACTATTTAAAGCATTGAGTGACAGATCTGATGCTACTTCATCTTCACTTAGATCTTCTCTCGAAGTACCTGGCACAACTGTGGCAACATCTGCAGTGATCGTTGGGTTTTGCGATATTTTTTTCTACATTTGCTACAAATTTCTTCACCCGACAATAGATTAGGATATTTGTTGGTCAGCCACTCCTGAACATTCCTTAAATTCTTCTGCACTCTTGCATGACATTCTCCCCTAAACAGATTGCAACAATACAATTTTGACTTGAAATCCAAGCTCGCGAACGGCTGTCGACGAGTGGTTCCGCTCCCACCGTCCCCAGTGGCCACGCACAGCAGAGGGAAGACTTGCCAGCAGTTCACCTCGCACAGGAACAAATGACGTCTGGCGAAGTGACGATCTTAACTTTCGGGTAGGCCCGAACTGTGACGTGCGTTATTAATGATGTACCTCTTCTTTGCCTTTTATTCTTCGCGTCGATGCCTCGTAATGCCGAACAAATTTCTACTTCCGGACTGAATTGTTTCACTCTGCAGTTTGGGTGTGCACCGATACAAAAGACACTGGCAGATTAAAACTGTGTGCCGGATTGAGACTCGAACACGGGACCTCTGCCTTTCGTGGTTGAACGCTCTACCGTCTGAGCTATCTGAGCACGACTCGACAACCGCCCTCGCAGCTTTACTTCCGCAAGTATCTCACCACCTACATTTCGGACTTCACGGGAGCTCTCTTGTGAAACTTGCCGGACGAGCACTCCCAAAAGAAAAGCTATTGTGGGAATTTGGGATAGCCACAGACTGGAGGGGTGTTTCCAGAATGAATTTTTCACTCTGTGGCAAACTGTGCACTGGTACGAAACTTCCTGGCAGATTAAAACTGTGAGCCAGGTGCAGATGTAAGAATAGGAGACGAGGTGCCCGTAGACTAAAGCTGTGAGGACGAGTCGAGAGTCACACTCGGGATATCGTAGTTCGAGTGTGTGCCGAGATGAAAAGTGAAAGGTAAACGCAGTTTTAATCTGCCACGGACTTTTGTATGAGGCATATTTTATCCCATAGTGAAAATTCATTCTAGAAACACTCCACCAAAGCCGTGGCTAAGGCATGTCTCTGCAATATCCTTTCTTCCAGGAGCGCTAGTCTGGCAAGTAGGAGATGAGGTACTGGCAGATGTAAAGCTGTGAGGACGGATCGCGAATCGTGCTCGGGTAGCTCGGTGGGTAGAGCACTAGTCAGCGAAAGGCGAAGGCCCCGTGTTTTGTTCCAGATTTGTTTCTTTTCCAAATCGTGTATGTAAACGAGGAAAGCTGCACTATATTTTTAACTTCGACCAAATAATATGTGAAGCCCAGGTTGAATTAATAGCACGTATATTGACGTCTGATATATTCGTCAAATCAGTTACATTAAAACCTCCCAGCAATGTTCAGGATCAGCTGTAGAACCTCAAAGAACATTTCATTTGTTTGTCATAGGCTAGCGTCCATCATTCATATATTTATTCTTACAAATGTGGCAGATGTTAAAGGTAGAACTTAAGTTTTGTGGGCGAGTAGGTAGTTCCTCTCACGGAGTTACTGCGACTGCCGTCCTGCGTTCGAAGACTCGCCCCGTCCTTCCACGTGACTCACTGTGTGCAAATGAAAACGATCCCAAAGGAGACTTGTACATTTACACCTGACGCTTCAGTTTAAAAATTTTTACTTGCAATTAACATTTTTCGAGAAGCATTACGAGGCACGTTAAAATGAAAAATCCGAAATTAGTTTCACACCGGCCGGGCGACCTTCACGACCGTCACGTCTGCCGTATTCCGTGTCGGCAGGAGCTCTTCGCGAGCGGCAGAGACCCGCCGGCGTCGCTGTCGAACGCGCGGGCCCCGGCATCTCCGCCGCGCTCGCTGCCCGCCACCCTGTCGGACAACGACGTGGCCAACGGGCAGCTGAAACAGCAGCAACAGCAGCAGCAGCTGCACGGTTCGGCGCCGGTCATCACGCCGACGGCCGTGGCGAAGAAGTCGGCGCCGCCGTCGCCCGTCAGCGACAACTCTGTCAGCCAGCAGCAGCAGCACGGCAAAATCGTCACACAGGTGAGACGCGTGCCGCTGCAGCCGGTCACCTGTGGGCACCACTTTGCCCCGGACTGCAAAATGGACTTCTCGAATAATTATTACAGTTTCATTGTGCGTCCGAAATCTAAAAACTTGGAATTCCAAAGTATTAATTGCCCCACGTGTTTTTCCTTTGCGGTTACATTGAGAGCGACGTTTGTGTTCCCCCACTGCCGAGAATAGAGGAACGGCTCCAATAATGCGTGAGCCTCGGCGGGGGTGCGCTGCGTAAGGTTCTGACATTTTGCGGACGACGAGAGACGGTGTGGTATTGGGTTGCGAGGCACTCGCATTTCTCAGTTCAGTTAACTTCCACGCTGTGTTAGCTGATCCTCTTCTCTGGGTAATCGGCTACTTCGATCTCCCCAAAAGCTTCTGCTCCGAAGACTGTAGCTTGTTAAAGGAATTTATTAAAATACTTGTCTATCCGTGAAATAATTTTGGTACTCGTAGAATACTTTACGGTCCAATCAATTTATATTTTCAATTTTCACAGACAATAACTTCTGCAAGCTAACTTGTTCCTTAAACATTAGACTTATTTACACATATTCAAACAGCCAAGACTTGAAGTAATTCAAAAGTCTCTAGTCTCAAGCGAGTCCAATACATGACTGTACATAGAAATCTATATTTGATTCATTTGTCTTTTTACAATCAACACAGGCACTAAAGAGCACAGAATACTACATAAAGTTTCCTTGTTTTTCTCGACCCGTACTCAGAAAATCTCTCTCTCTCTCTCTCTCTCTCTCTCTCTCTCTCTCTCTCTCTCTCTCTCTCTCTCTCTCTCTCTGTCTCTCTCTCCTTCCCCCACCCCCCCCTCCCCCCTTCCTCCTGCACAGACAGATAGATGAACCGCAGTAGGGCGTATTCATTTCTCCCCCTCATTTCTGCCCCTCATTTCTAAAATACTAGGTGTTCGAACTCCGCAATTCTCGAAGCACTACAAGGTACTTATTGATCGCGATTACCTCTCGGACCTGTGGCCAGACGGACACTAGCAGAACATTTGTAAAAGTGCCAACTCAAACGAATGAATTGTTTGTAGTGGGCCTGTAAGTGTCTCAAGGCCATGTAACTCACCGTGCACAAATTACCTGCACTTTATTCCTTCAGTACTTGTGAATGAGAGCACTTAATGAATTCTGACAAACTTTAAGCCTTAATCCTTACTTTTCCTGAACTTCATTCATAGCCTTAAAGGCAAGTATTCAACATACTAACTCGTGTGTAAAGTAACCAGGGACTGACAGAATGGAACAGTTAGGGTAGTTAGGGGTGAGCTGTCACAAGATCAGACACGGGCCGAATGCAGTGCACAGTCCACAGTCTGTGCATCCCTGGCCTAAGTTTGTGTTTGCCTGCCTCAAGCTTGGCGTCGATTTGGCTCGTAGCTGATGCAAATTTTTTAAACAAAGGTTTATGTTCTTCAAGCATTTCTGTGAAGAGTAAAATACGTAACGTTGTAAAAACATTGGTAACACTTCAGAATGGTAATTGATGCCTCGAATCTCACTTTGGTCACTATTTTCTTCCTCTTCCCCCCCCCCCCCCCACCCACTTCGAATATCTATGCAATGAAATATAAAATTAGTTATTATTATGGTAATTATCTCAAATCTAATTGTAATTTTTTATAAAAAATAGCTTCTTGTTGTTTCTAAATGCATACCACACAAAGAAAAGAAGTTTTCATTGCAAATATAAATTATTAATTACTGACCTTTCATGGAAGAATGTTAAAAAAGGCTGTTTAAATTTTAATTAATTTATAGAAATCTTTATGTA
The DNA here is from genome assembly GCF_021461395.2 of Schistocerca americana. Classification (NCBI taxonomy): domain Eukaryota; kingdom Metazoa; phylum Arthropoda; class Insecta; order Orthoptera; family Acrididae; genus Schistocerca; species Schistocerca americana. The sequence goes on along the minus strand of NC_060129.1, from coordinate 204,490,593 downwards.
TTGGGTCGGTACATAAGTACATTTTTCCGTAAGTTTAATAAATGTAGCACATACGTATTACAGAGACCGAGGCGTTCGATACAGTTCCCCACAGTCGTTTAATGAACAAAGTAAGAGCATATGGACTATCAGACCAATTGCGTGATTGGATTGAGGAGTTCCTAGATAACAGGACGCAGCATGTCATTCTCAATGGAGAGAAGTCTTCTGAAGTAAGAGTGATTTCAGGTGTGCCGCAGGGGAGTGTCATAGGACCGTTGCTGTTCACAATACACATAAATGACCTTGTGGATGACATCGGAAGTTCACTGAGGCTTTTTGCGGATGATGCTGTGGTATATAGAGAGGTTGTAACAATGGAAAATTGTACTGAAATGCAGGAGGATCTGCAGCGAATTGACGCATGGTGCAGGGGATGGCAATTGAATCTCAATGTAGACAAGTGTAATGTGCTCGAATACATAGAAAGAAAGATCCCTTATCATTTAGCTACAATATAGCAGGTCAGCATTCCATAAATTATCAGGCAGTACGCATTAGGAGTGATTTAAAATGGAATGACCATATATAGTTGATCGTCGGTAAAGCAGATGCCAGACTGAGATTTGTTGGAAGAATCCTAAGGAAATGCAATCCGAAAAGAAAGGAAGTAGGTTACAGTACACTTGTTCGCCCACTGCTCGAATACTGCTCAGCAGTTTGGGATCCGTACCAGATAGGGTTGATAGAAGATATAGAGAAGATCCAACGGAGAGCAGCGCGCTTCGTTACAGGATCATTTAGTAATCGCGAAAGCGTTACGCAGGTGATAGATAAACTCCAGTGGAAGACTCTGCAGGAGAGACGCTCAGTAGCCTGATACGGGCTTTTGTCGAAGTTTCAAGAACATACCTTCACCGAGGAGTCGAGCAGTATATTGTTCCCTCCTACGTATATCTCGCGAAGAGACCGTGAGGATAAAATCAGAGAGATTAGAGCCCACACAGAGGCATACCGACAATCTTTCTATCCACGAACGATACGAGACTGGAATAGAAGGGAGAACCGATAGAGGTACTCAAGGTACCCTCCGCCACACACAGTCAGGTGGCTTGCGGAGTATGGATGTAGATGTAGATACGTGTTGACAATGTATTCTCCTTCACTATTTACAACAGTCTGCCAGTGCCCGGGTAACTTTTCGATTCCGTGACTGTAGAAATCACGTGTTCCGAAGTGAAGAAGTCGTCAAACCACTTTTGGAGCACATTGTCATCCGGGAAGCAAGTTTCTCGGAGGTTGTCCGACGGAGAGCCGGAAAGCTGGAAATCTGAGCGTGGGAGATCTGGTGAACGAGGTGGGTGCGGGATGACTCCCCCTCGTGTTTTTGTCAGTCTAGCAGAACGAGGACAGGCTGGCCGGAGTGGCCGAGCCGTTCTAGGTGCTACAGTCTGGTGCCGAGTGACCGCTATAGTCACAGGTTCGAATCCTGCTTCTGCCATGGATGTGTGTGATGTCCTTAGGTTAGTTAGGTTTAAGCAGTTCTAAGTTCTAGGCGACTGATGACCTCAGAAGTTGAGTCCCATAGTGCTCGGAGCCATTTGAGCCATTTGAACGAGGACAGGTGTTATCGTCGAGTAGCATCTCCTCACACAGTGTTCTCGGTCATCGTTCTTAGACTGCATCTGAGTTATCGTCACTAAATTTCAGCCGTGCCGGTTACATGTCGGGGAAGCAATTCTCGGCACACCACACTGTCGCCGTTCCACCAGACGCACGACATTATCTTTTGTCGGTGCGCCCGTGTCTTTCTTTGGAGAGTTGCCGCTTTGTTTGGGCTCGACGATTCCTTTCGTTTCCTTACGTTACCGCAAAGACGCAGTTTCTCACCACCGGTAACGATACACAGTAGAAACGGTCGGTGTCGCTCGAGAGCCGATCGATAACGAGGGAGGAGTGGTGCACGTAGGGCCACACACTGATTTTTCATGAGTTTTGGCTCAGAGCGTGCGGTGCCTGTACACCCAATTTTTGAACCACCTTCACTGCGAGCAAATGTCTCACGACGGTGGAACAATCCTAGTTGACCACATTTGCCGGTTCTCGAGTACACGGATGTGGATAATTGTTGATTAATGTGTCCAAACAATCTTCTTCAGTCCACAAACATCAAAATGATCCTCCTCAAAACCAGAAACCTACTTTCTTGCCGTGCTCTGTCCAGCACGGTGAAAATGTTTCTGGCCGCATCCCCTGCTGTCATCCCTCTTTTGAACTTGAACAGAAGAACAGGTCAGAAATGTTCTTATTTCTCCTCTCGGCCCTCCATTTTCTAGCGGCCACAGCTTCACCCACTGTCTCCAAATGACAAAATGACAACATGTAAATTTAGGTAACAACAGTGGATCAGAAATAAAAAAATGACAATCGACAAATGAACCCGCAGCGAGCGGAAAACCAAAATGCGAAAGAGAAAAATTACGAACTCGTCCACCGACATAATATTTTACTCTTCACAGAAATACTCGTAGAAATTTTTTGTAAAATTCACACTGGCTGGGTATCGAACCCTGTCTGCCGTCCAGTCCGGTGTGCACTGTCCCACAGAGCCAAAGTGCCTGTCGAAAAATTGACCCCAATTTAGCGTATTAAAGATGCCAGTAGAACTTCGAATCCAATTTTTTAAAGAAGTTCCGAGAGTTGCACCGAACTGCTTCCAGTGATATGTAAGAGTTCTGAACTTCACGTACAGTAAATATAAAAAGATACAAAATTCGGTGTGCCTTGTGGTGTCCGTGTTTGACATTCCAGGAGAGAACTTTTTGTTGTAAAAGTCTTTAGCCAGGCCGTAGGCACTCTCCATTTTGAGATCTGATTGCCTATCGCAGATTCGTTTAGTCCGTTTCCGCATGTCGTCTCACTGATGTATTTGAATTTTATTACTCTTGTAAGCTGGCCGATCTCTGTCTGAAAAAGTTCGTCAGCCGTCACAAATTTCGTGTTTTCTATTGAGATCCTTGGCCCCGCTCCACTTTGTTTTTTCTGGGAAGCTCTTCCGAATGGCTGCCTCCTTTGGGTTTTCCGAGAGTTGCAAAGACGTTCAGAAAAGCCGACTTGAGTTCTTGCCGTCCCCCCCCCTCCTGCCCCCCCTCTCTCTCTCTCTCTCTCTCTCTCTCTCTCTCTCTCTCTCTAAGCAATTTGGGGTTATTCTCCTGTTTGGAAGTTCTGCTTTTGAAATTCTCACCGTGTTCCGTAGTATCGGTGGCCCCGTTCATCGGCACAAACAAGTAGGGACACTGTGTGCGCACTCGATAGTTTTGTGTGTAATCATTTAATAAAATAACAAAGAAGGTTGTGGACACCCTTACGAGGAAAAAATTTATGTGTATCAGTTCGTTGATGAACTCTCGCTGTGAAGTGTCTGTGCATAAGTTCAACTTTTTACCTTCAGTTTCTTGTGAGCCTTGTAAAGTGTATTATGTTGACACTGCTTTCAACAGTTATTTAGACATTTATGTTGCTAAGTCTTCTCGGTTTAGAACTTACTGTAGTTACAGTATTCTGCGATGAATTAATTCACAACCCATGTGCATTTTATACTGTATATTTTGCATGTAGATTACACAAAACACTGTTTCATCTTATCGTAGAAATCGAGAGGTTTACACAGCTCTCACATTCATCAGGACGAGAGAAGTGACTATCATTAAAAGGTAACAAAGAGGTTGGGCCCAAACACTTTCCCTTTACACATGTCTGCTTGTGTCTGTATATGAGCGGATGGATATGTGTGTGTGCGCGAATGTATACCTGTCCCTTTTTCCCCCTAAGGTAAGTCTTTCCGCTCCCGGGATTGGAATGACTCCTTACCCTCTCCCTTAAAACCCACATCCTTTCGTCTTTCCCTCTCCTTTCCTCTTTCCTGATGAAGCAACCGTGGGTTGTGAAAGCTTGAAATTTGTGTGTGTGTGTGTTCGTGTGTTTTTTATTGTGTCTATCTACCAGTGCTTTCCTGTTTGGTAAGTCAAAGCATCTTTTTTTTTAATATATTTAATTTATATGACATTTGAGAGGTAATAGAATTTAAAAAATGTTGGATTTGCATAAAATTGTAGTGAATTTCTTGTTATCTGACTGCATAATATTTTTAATTAAATTTAATTATTAGAACAAATGCATTTATAACTATCAACAAGTAAATGAAGAAACATTTCACGTTTTTCTGAAAATGTATACCAGTTGCAATCTACGAAATCATTTGCACGTACGATCTGGTAAGTTACCCAGAACTGCTTTACACCTCGACGCTTTGAGCTGCAGACGCAGGGGCGGGCCCCGTTTGGCAGTTAACCTGCGTAGTGGTGAGACGTTGCTAATGTAGCGAGAACGAATAGTGTAAGTGCAATTTTTTTGAATATCACAGAATTTACACTCGTACTACAAAAATGGGTTTTCTCGGAATTGCAAAGTAGTGCGTCTTACTACTTGCACATTACATAGTTTTAATGGCCCACTAAAGGTGTACAAAGTTTGACATAAATCTGTCATCCCAGCCTCAAGGTTCGTAAGTAATATGACGCACCATTTCTTGTGTATAAAATTATGCATTTGAAAGTATACTGATAGTGATAGTGTTTCGACGTACACTACAGTAAGTTTTTTGTGTGTGTATATGTAGACTGAAGTGGCGAACGAAAATCTGTACTCGGTAGAAATTTTCATTTGTGGCTTCAGTCTGCGTACGCACGTCGTAGATGTTTGAGGCTCGGAAGGTCTCTGGAACTGTATAGTTTCAGTTGACTAAGTATTTTACGTATTTGAACTGCATTCAGCTCCATCCTAGATCATCAGTTAAGGTACTCACTGTCGAGCTGCTCAGACGAATAGACCGATCTACCGGAAGCGCAGTCACCGGGAGCCGTTTTCCGCAGGTGTCCGGAGGGACCGCCTCGCGGCGCGCTACGCCGGCCTCGACCCCGGGCGGCGGCGGGCTGGACAGCTGGGCGGCGGGCACGCCCCCCGCCGGCACCCCGGCTGCGTCCGCGGCCGCCCCCGTGTCCGCCAGCTGCCCGTCCTCCGGAGGCGGCCGACTCTGCCCGTCCGCGACCGCACCGCCGGCCGCCCTGGCCGCACCCGCCAGGAAGTGTGACTACCACACGGTGTGCGCGCGCTTCCGCAGCTTCCTCGGCTTACCAGGTGTGTCCTCGGTCTACTCGGCACAGTTTATCTGTACTGCTAAACGACTATCCTGAAATCGGTTACTCTAACGATATTTTTAAGCACCTTACAGTTCTGCTTGTAACGGGCTACTGTAGCTCGATTGTGAGTACTTCTAACATTTCCATATAATTCCCGCTTTGTTCTACACGATATCCTTATCCCACTAGTCAGCCTCCTGGGCTGCCTATTACTGCTAGCACCTCGTTTAGAACGTTCTAATGGAAAGCAATTGTCAAAGAGTATGAGAAATGTTTATATTTATCATCTATGTTATCGTCACTGTAAACATCCTGCCACTCTTGTGTCGTGGCATTCCACCGCTCAGTCGGCATCCTGCCGTGCTAGTGAGAGGTTCGTGCTGTACTCCGTTGAGTTACTGTGACAGTTTGAAATGTCAGCGTTAATTGAAAATGCCGCGAAGTGTGAAGTGCGTGCTGTAATAAGGTTTCTGACTGCAAAAAACTGTACACCGATAGAAATCTATCGCCAGCTTTGTGAAGTGATGTGTATGGGGACAACATAATCACTGAAGATGGAGTGCTTCAATGGGTCATAAAATTTAAAAATGGCCGAACTAACGTTCACGACGAAGAGCCAAGTGGAAGACCCAGCATAGTGACTGCCGAACTTGTCGAAAAAGTCGATGCCGCGGTCCGTGAAAACTGTAATTTCACAATAACGGAACACACTAAGAGTTTTCGACAAATTTCAAGAAGGTTGTTGTGCGAAATCATTGCCGAAAAGCTTGGTTACCACAAGTTTTGGCAAGATGGATACCAAAAATCTTGACAGAGATTCACAAAAATCAGCGAATGGCTGCAGCGTTAATGTTTTTGCACGCTTAAGTGAAAGATGGCGACTCATTACTCGATCGCATCGTTACTGGTGACGAAACATGGGTTAAGCGTGTGAACTGTGAGACAAAATTGCAGTCAATGCAGTGGGGGCACACAAATTCCCCACAAAAACCCAAGAAATGCGTGCAGACAATGTCGGCAAGGAAGGTGATGGCGACTGTCTTTTGGGACAGAAAAGGTGTGATTTTTGTGGATTTCCTGGAAAGAGGCACTGCAATAAACTCTCAAAGGTATTGCCAAACTCTGCACAACCTCAGAAGAGCAATACAAAACAAGCGCAGGGGAAAGTTGGACTCAAAGATCTTGCCGGTTCACGACAACGCCAAGGCCCACACGGCAAATGCCACTCGTGAAGTTCTCGAGTCTTTTAGGTGGGAGTTGTTTCCTCATCCGCCGTACAGTCCCGACCTGGCATCGAGCGACTTCCACTTATTCCCAGCAATGAAGAAATGGTTGGCTATGCAGCGTTTTGATGACGATGCACAGCTTCGAGAAGAGGTAACCACGTGGTTGAAGGCGCAGGCGGCCGAATTTTACGACGAAGGAATTTCCGAGCTCTTCCATCGCTATGATAAGTGCCTTAATTTAAATGGCAACTATGTAGAAAAGTTGTAGTTAAGTTTGGCTTTCATCTGTATATGATAAAAAAAATTTCCAATACTTTATTTTTTTTTAATTCCAAACGTAATGTACTTTGTGGATAGCCCTCGTATTATTTCTATTAAGAGCTTTTTCAATATTAGATAACGACATTTAGATTTTTCGTGTAGCAAAACGTTTGACAATCTTTGAGGTAATAGATTCTTCTGCAGAAAGGAAAGCACACCATTGTAAATCTGTAGCAAGATTAGAGAGGAAAAAATGCTAGGAGCTAAGGATTGAAGAAATCTGTACTGTTTTGCTTATCTCTTGTCTTTACTGGTTTTATGTATCCTATATTTAATTTTATGTCGCCACAAAACAGCAAGTTATAAGATAGTAGACAATAAAGAGTGCAAATTTTCTGAAGAGTTCTTGCTCTCCTGATTACAAATAATCCCATCCAGTATTAATTGCAAAGGGTTTTGTTTTAAGAGGGGCAGGATGTCAAACTGGACGGCTGGGAGCAAGAGAGGCACCACAGAACATTTTAATTTGCACTGTCCTGAATATAGTTCGATGGCAGCCATTACAAAATATATACGTCCAATTCCACAGAGCGAAATTCAGTGACGAGCGATAGAAGAATGCTCTGTGAAGAGGCTTGGCACTGCACATCAGCAGACTTAAGACCAAATAACGTGTCTTACTTATTGTAGACCCGAGGCTCATGCGCAGAGCAGTCTGACTTATAGTGGGGAAGTGGGTAGTCTCCACGTGACCCGTATTTACATGTAGTGATTTTGCTGTTTCCTCTTCGTTTAAAGCTCTCACGTCAAATGAAAACAAAACGGATTTCTGCGGCCAGTAGCTATCAAATGAATTAAAATATATTCACATAATTATGGAATGTTTTAAATATGTTATTGGCTTCAGATTTTATTTTATTTCCACCTTTTGACAGTCAAACATTAATCACCTTGCAGAACAATGAAGTCATTTTTGTCAGTTTGCTAAAGAATATTGGCATTTATTAATCTTTTCCACTGAGGCAGTCAATGTATTTGAAACGAAGTGTTTAATTCCACACCATTGGCTAGTTTCAACTGTTCACTCCATTTCAAGTGCACATTTTCATCTTCTAGCGCGTATGGCATTATGCCATAATAAAGAACCAAACATGAGCTAATGCGGTACTGGTACTGTACCGAAAACCGTACTGAAAAGCTTCGTGTCAAGTCGAGGCATACGTCGTTGGGAATCTGTACATACTGAATGTGCACTGTAAGTGTTCAAATTTTGTATAGTTCGTGATATTCCGATGCTCTTGAAGTATACTCTGCTGTCTTCTTTCTTTTATGACATAATGTAAGATCCTCTAATGTTTTACACGAACCAACATATGGGCTCCCTTCGTCATCATAGCTGCGCAAGCGTGGTGGCCCCTGTTATCTGGTGCTGAAACAAACTTATTTCTAATGGTCGTGGGAAAATGTTGTGAATGGTGGTTTGAAAAGCGTTACTTTCAAAGTAAACTTCCTTTTATGCAAGTGGGGTACGATGAATTTCTTAAATCGCAGAGTGTTTGACTCTCATTTAAAAATCAACTCTCTGATGACAAGCCATTTAGAAGAATTTCGAGGCCAAAAGGTCAGACATGTACGTTGTTATTAAAAATGTTACTGGGACGTTTATGCGATATATCTTAAAGTGTAACAAGTGCAAAAAATATCAGCATTATATGTGGAAGCTTATCTTCTCTTGCAGCTTATTAGCCTTAGAGACCAATATTACTTTGTAGCAACACTATGTATATTAATTTAAACCATTAACTTTTCCTGTTTGTGTGTTTGTGCTACTTAATAGTGACGTTGCTGTTAGCTGACTACATCACGTGTCCTATGCTCTGAGTATCCGCTGTCACCGGCTGGCGAGATCACGTGACATGAGCTATGGTGGCTTACAAAAGCGCATCGCAGTCTCGATTTCAATGTTTCGGAAAGTAACTTGTGGTGTTTGGTGGAATTCAAATTTATACTTTCGTAATACGAAAATATGCAGTATACATGTTGCTTCACATCAAAGGTATTTCCGAAACGTGTTTTTTTTCCTTGACTTTCGTTTTCTAAAGTGCCGGGAAATTCTACACCCGCGTATAAAACCATAATCATTCAAAGGATGGATAAGTTTCCCTTTCCCGATGGAAAATATACTGTCACTTAACACAGAAAAAGTGTGTTTCCGCCCAGGAGAAAGTGTATTTTTAACCAGAAAATGCGGGAATTCTTTTTTTTCCTTGTCCACATATACCCCCCCAATTTGAGAAGTTACTTTATAAACTCTGGGAGTAATGCAGTAAAATAAATTTACTAAAATAATTATGATAAATCTTTATACATATTAACTAGTACATAATCAGAAACTGATCACTTTCGTGAGTTACAAAGATATCTGCTTTCCGTTTACATGTGTAGGTACATATCAAAGTTAATCGATCGATGACAATGTATCGAAATCATTTATGGAAAGAAATTTAATATTATTACGTTTTGTAGTTGAGTATAGTTTTTCTGTTACATGCGCAAAAATGTGGAGCTGTAGGCCTCATAGGACTGCAAATTTTGTAAAAGTCTTCAATATTTTGTGCTTCTAAACATTAGCAGAATAAATAGGCTTACTGTGAAATGGCAAAAAAAAAAAAAAAAAAAATTTAAAAGATTGCAGTAAATTTCAGAGATTGTGAGTAAACACTCAATTGACCAGTGCACGACCTGCTACCGATTACACCCAACCGAAATGCACAAGGACTCTGTCTGCTGAGTTTCAAACTGCTCTGGAACCAGAGGTAATATGTCTGTAATAGTTCAGTGATGTGTTAAGAATATATGAAACTGAGAATAACTTGGGTGCCACAGTCCCAGTGGGCTTCGAATGGTATAGGATACCAGCAAACCCTCAGTTCCACAAATAATCGTACTCTTACATGTCAGACAGCTTCAGATATGCTATTGCTTTACAAATGAGTTAATGTGTTAAATTTTTGCCTGTAAGCGTATAAGCAGGAAAGTTTTAAAACAGGTTTGAACCGTTGCTTAATGTTTGTCGGAAGTTGCTAAGTGCGCCCATTATGAAACACTCGGTCATCACAGACAGAGTACTCTACACTCCATTTTAAACAAAAGCCAGGTTTTTCGCACACCTTGTGTTCGTGACGACAGATATCCGGAAGTGCGTGTTCTTCAGTCGTTTGTAAAGAGGTAACGAGCTGAAATGTTACACCTGCTGCTGAAGTTTGACTGCCCCAACAGCAAAAGTGCAGTAAGTGACTAACTTCCACCATCTTGTGGTGGGTGTCGGCAAGGAAAAGTTTCGGAAAGGTATGAAATCGTGCATGAAGTTTGTCGGAAGTGGCTAGGTGCTCTTTCACTTAAATAGGGGACAAATACAGTCCGGGTAACATACGCGCCGCGAGTCACACTGCCTCGAGATGCACCTGCATTTCTTAACTGTAATAGCTGTCGTACGCTACTCGTCTCGTGTTAAACATTTTGTGTAAGATTATATTGGCCATCGATGTGTTACGTGTCAAATGCTTCTCGTGAGTTGAGAAATAATACATTTGCCCTATTTCTCAATCCGTGCACTCGAAGACACCAAATGAGAAATGTGCAAGTGGGGTTTCGTGTAACTAATCTTTTGACGACTGCAGTGTTATGTGGCTTTATGCTTAATTACAGACTTAGTATTTTATCAGTCGATTTGTTTTCACCACGTAACACCCGCTGTTTACGTCCTCCTTCGTTGCCGAGCGATGTATCGCTTCTCGTTCTGACACTGCAACTCTTCCTTTCCTATATCTTTACTACTTTTTATTTATATAAATGATGAACTATTGGTTTTGACATTTAACAATCTTTTAATAACTGTGAAAGTATTACAGGCATCAGGTCCCACCTAATGTGTCACCCGCCTACACGTTTTACACAAACCTTTTTAAGACTCTATCGATGTGTTTACAAAGGGAAAGCAGAATCTCTCTTCCTTTGATGGCGTCCGATGACCCAGGAAGCTCGACGCCCTCGCGGCCCGGGCTCTTCCGTGGCTCGCGGTAGTTTGCGGCATTCGTTTTATTCCTCGCCCACTTGCCGCTACATTGAGCTTTCGTGTTGATTCACGGGCGATGTCTTCCACGTTATCTACGACGTAAATAAACTTTCTTCCCACAGTATTTCTGAAAACCCAAAAACAAACTTACTTACTTACTTACTTACTTACTTACTTACTTACTTACTTACTCACTGGTCATACCGGACTCGAGAGTCCATTACCGCAACAAAGTATTTTCGCCATCTGTCCCTGTCTTGGGCTATTTCCGTCCATTCCCCTTCAATACCTAGGCTCCTCAAATCAGCCTCCCCGTTGCCCTCCCATCTGCGCCTCGGTCTCCCCACAGGACGTTTTCCCTCTACCAGTACTCTGCGCGCTGCCCTGCCCTCATCCATTCGAGCTGCGTGACCTGACCATTGCAGCCTACGTGATTTAATAATACTGATTGTGTCAGGGCTCGAGTAGAGTTCGTGAAGCTCTTCGTTATGCACTTTTCGCCACTCTCCGCTAATGTCATCCCTTTTTGCTCCGAAAATTTTCCTCAAAATTTTCTTTTCAAATACTCTAAACGGCTTTTCATTTTGCACAGTGAGAGACCAATTCTGACACCCATACGGCACAACTGGTAGAATAATAGTTTTGTATATTCTAATCTTTAAATTCCTAGACAATATCCGTGATGAGAGTAATCTATTCAGTGAGAAGTAGCACGCATTTCCCGCCCGTAAACTCTTCTCCAGTTCGGATTCGATCTCATTTCCCGAAGTGATGTCCACGCCTAGATACTTAAATGTGTTCACTTTTTCAAACTGCATGTCTCCAACTCTTAACATTTCCTGATGTACTGCTGTTGGCATTCTAGTAGTAACCAGGTGTTTAGTTTTGTCTTCACTTATCCTTACACCTACGTCTTCACTAGCCTCGATTAACGCATTCGCATTTGCTGTTACAGATTCATTCCTATCGCTAATCATGTTTAGAGTATGTGCATACCCTAATATCTTAATATTTCCATTTAACTCCACACCCTCTGAATTATCTGCTGCCATTCGTACAATATATTCTAGGACTAAATTAAATGTGGTGGAGAGAGGGCATCTCCCTGCTTAAGTCCGTTCTTTATTACAAATTCTTCTGACTCCAATTTCCCCACACATACTCTACCTTTTGTGTTTTTCAAACTCGCTTCTATAAGTCTAACATACTTCTTTGGTATTCCAAGTTCCAAAAGAATTCTGTACAATTTTGACTGCAATACTGAATCATATGCTTTTCTAAAATCCATGAAAAGATTATGAACCGGTTTATTGTATTCGCATTTCTTTTCCAAAATTTGACGCAGGGTGAATATTTGGTCTATAGTTGATCTGTTCCTCCGAAAGCCGGCTTGGTAATCCCCCACAATTTCATCTGCATATGGTGTAAGCCTGCTTAGCAGAATATTCGAGAAAATTTTCAAACATATTGGTAATAGCGATATCCCTCTATAATTACTACAATCCATTTTGTCACCTTTCTTAGAAATTGGGATCAGAATCGACTCCTGCCACTCTTCAGGTATCATCTCTGAGTTCCATACTTTAGTTATCACTTTGTGAACTACTTCCACCCATTTCTGTCACCCACTTTTAACTAATTCTGCAGTTATGCAATCTGATTCTGGTGCTTTATGGTTTTGCAATTTGTCGATTGCATCTCTTACTTCCTTTAACGTTGGCTCAGGTATGTGGGGTTCTGCTGTATGTATTTCGTACGCCTGCTCATTTCCTGTTTCCTGGTGTACATTTAATAGATGCTCAAAATATGCCCTCCATTTACTTAATATAGCACTGGGATCGGTCAGTATTCCCCCACCATCCCCTCGAAGTGCATTTGTCGTAGCCTTGAAGCCCTTCCTATACCCATTTATGTCTAGGTAAAGTTCCCTAATGTTTTTTGTTTTACTGTTTGTTTCCATTTTTGTAATTTGATTGTTCAAATAATCGCTCTTCTTTGCTCGTAGCCTACGACCAACTTCCGTAATAATAATAATAATAATAATAATAATAATAATAATACTTATGCTATACCAATACTGACCTACTCATTTGGAGTAGTGAGATGGAGTAACACAGACCTAGAAGCACTCAATACACTTACACGACCACAGTGCCACAAATATAGAATACATCACATACATTCAGCAACAGAAAGATTCACATTAAGCAGAAAGGAAGGAGGAAGGGGATTCATCAACATAAAAAACCTACATTATGGACAGGTAGACAATTTAAGAAAATTCTTTCTAGAACGAGCAGAAACTAGCAAAATACACAAAGCAATCACTCATATAAATACATCGGCTACACCACTGCAATTTCATAACCACTTCTACAGCCCTTTAGACCACATAACATCAACAGATACGAAGAAAGTAAATTGGAAAAAGAAAACACTACACGGCAAGCACCCGTATCATCTAACACAGCCACACATCGATCGAGACGCATCCGACACGTGGCTAAGAAAAGGCAGTATATACAGTGAGACGGAAGGATCCGTGATTGCAATACAGGATCAAACAATAAACCCCAGATATTACAGCAAGCATATTATTAAAGATCCCAATACCAGACTATGCAAACAACAAATACACTCCTGGAAATGGAAAAAAGAACACATTGACACCGGTGTGTCAGACCCACCATATTTGCTCCGGACACTGTGAGAGGGCTGTACAAGCAATGATCACACGAACGGCACAGCGGACACACCAGGAACCGCGGTGTTGGCCGTCGAATGGCGCTAGCTGCGCAGCATTTGTGCACCGCCGCCGTCAGTGTCAGCCAGTTTGCCGTGGCATACGGAGCTCCATCGCAGTCTTTAACACTGGTAGCATGCCGCGACAGCGTGGACGTGAACCGTATGTGCAGTTGACGGACTGTGAGCGAGGGCGTATAGTGGGCATGCGGGAGGCCGGGTGGACGTACCGCCGAATTGCTCAACACGTGGGGCGTGAGGTCTCCACAGTACATCGATGTTGTCGCCAGTGGTCGGCGGAAGGTGCACGTGCCCGTCGACCTGGGACCGGACCGCAACGACGCACGGATGCACGCCAAGACCGTAGGATACTACGCAGTGCCGTAGGGGACCGCACCGCCACTTCCCAGCAAATTAGGGACACTGTTGCTCCTGGGGTATCGGCGAGGACCATTCGCAACCGTCTCCATGAAGCTGGGCTACAGTCCCGCACACCGTTAGGCCGTCTTCCGCTCACGCCCCAACATCGTGCAGCCCGCCTCCAGTGGTGTCGCGACAGGCGTGAATGGAGGGACGAATGGAGACGTGTCGTCTTCAGCGATGAGAGTCGCTTCTGCCTTGGTGCCAATGATGGTCGTATGCGTGTTTGGCGCCGTGCAGGTGAGCGCCACAATCAGGACTGCATACGACCGAGGCACACGGGGCCAACACCCGGCATCATGGTGTGGGGAGCGATCTCCTACACTGGCCGTACACCACTGGTGATCGTCGAGGGGACACTGAATAGTGCACGGTACATCCAAACCGTCATCGAACCCATCGTTCTACCATTCCTAGACCGGCAAGGGAACTAGCTGTTCTAACAGGACAATGCACGTCCGCATGTATCCCGTGCCACCCAACGTGCTCTAGAAGGTGTAAGTCAACTACCCTGGCCAGCAAGATATCCGGATCTGTCCCCCATTGAGCATGTTTGGGACTGGATGAAGCGTCGTCTCACGCGGTCTGCACGTCCAGCACGAACGCTGGTCCAACTGAGGCGCCAGTTGGAAATGGCATGGCAAGCCATTCCACAGGACTACATCCAGCATCTCTACGATCGTCTCCATGGGAGAATAGCAGCCTGCATTGCTGCGAAAGGTGGATATACACTGTACTAGTGCCGACATTGTGCATGCTCTGTTGCCTGTGTCTATGTGTCTGTGGTTCTGTCAGTGTGATCATGTGATGTATCTGACCCCAGGAATGTGTCAATAAAGTTTCCCCTTCCTGGGACAATGAATTCACGGTGTTCTTATTTCAATTTCCAGGAGTGTAGAAACAGTAGATGACATCACAAGTGGATGTACAATACTAGCAAATACAGAATACCCCAGGAGACTTGACAATGTAGCAAAAATAATACATCAACAAATTGCCAAACAACATAAACTAATAAAACAACACCTTCCCACATACAAGTATGCACCACAAAATGTACTGGAGAATGATGAATACAAATTATACTGGAACAGAACCATTATAACAGATAAAACAACACCACATAACAAACCTGACATCATACTCACCAATAAAAAGAAGAAATTAACACAACTAATTGAAATATCCGTACCCAATACAACATATATACAGGAGAAAAAATTGAAAAATACATCCGACTGGCTGAGGAAGTCAAGGACATGTGGCATCAGGATAAAGTTGACATTATGCCCATTATACTATCAACTACAGGAGTCATACCACACAATATCCACCAGTACATCAATGCAATACAGCTACATGCAAACGTATTTATACAACTACAGAAATCTGTAACTATTGATACGTGTTCAGTTATTCGAAAGTTCCTAAATGCAATGTGACACATACCGCACAGTTAAAAGGAAGTCACGCTTGATGAAGGTCCGTGTCGCTTTCCATTTTTGACCAGACATAACGCCTGAGAAAAGAAAGAAATAATAATAACAGTAATAATATAATAATAATAACATAATAATAATAATAACTGTTCTTACAATTATTCGTATAAGTCTTGGTCGATTTAATGAGGGGTGGGACAGGCCTAAGCCTTGTGGACACCACAGGATCCTCAGAGGTGGTCACCTCTGTCGGAAGTCCCGCGTGATGTGGGAGCTCGGAACGTGACGCGCGATGTACGTCCTGTAGCAGCCCTCGCCTTTCTGCCGCAGACGGCTTCTTCCTGCCGGGCGACGCGGGCTCCTGCTTCTGCGAGCAGTGCGTGCGCCGACTGCGGCCGCCCTCGCCGCCGCCCGGCCTGACCGTCCGCCGCAAGTCTTGCGTGGCGGCGGCGCCCGCGGCAGCGTCCGCTGCAGGGACGCCGACTGGGGCGTCCGACCCGGCCGTTCCCGCCGCACCGTCAGTGGTGGGGACCGGCACTGTGGACACCGGCTCGGGGCCGGCGGTTGCGGACGTGGCCACCTTGCAGTCTGCCGAGATACTGCTGCAGATAGCTGGCTGGTGCAGGTACAGCTCTCTCCCTCCCTCCCTCTGTAGCTGTTAGTAAAAAAGAAAAAAAGAGGATAAAAGAAAAGGTTGAAAATGTGGGAAGAAATGGTGAATAAAAAAGGGGTTTTTAAAATCGTTAATGACAATGAAAAAGGGAAAGAATGAAACGCAAATCAGACTTCGTATCACAGAAAAGTTATCGGACTTCGTATCACAGAAAAGTTATCGGACTTCGTATCACAGAAAAGTTATCGGACTTTGTGATTCGGAAAACCTATTGTTGGCGTGCTCCTTGTGGCGTTTTTGAGGAAAAGTTAAACCAATTTCCACTACAAAAATTATTTGAAAGAGAACAGAGAATAACAAAATGTAACTGACAGGGGGAAATGGCATAGATAAGAGTTCATCCTTTACCGCGTTAACATGTCTTCTTTTGTGCGGTGTCCAGGTCTTCAAAAATCTCCTACTTCATTTCTGCGTGAAAAGTCTGCTCCGAAATCTTGCAATCGTCCAGGAATCACTAATTTATACAAATCAAAATCGTCTTGGTATTGAATGCAATTTATTTTACGTTCCTACTTCCATCCTCCGAATTTCATACCAACTTCCACAGCAGGTCTGCACATCAATGAGTTTTTTCTGTCCTAATCCAACCAAGACTAGCTAATAAGTAAGTTAAGCTTCCGCTCTCAAGAGACAAAAGAATTACATTTTTAGTACCTTCATTTTCTTATATATTTTCTCTGCCGTAGAGCGGTCATACAGCTTTGACAGTATAATTTATATCTGAGGGAATGAGTGTAGCGCGGCGAAATTCAAAGTCCCACTACAAGTCAAAGTTTTCTATGTTGTGCATATTTTAAAATTCAATTACCTGGATCATTACTATCAAACTTTCTTCCGGTTCTGGAGAAATTGTGGTGTAGCACCTCGGGCCGTGTGTGTACCGATCTTATTATTAATTGGTTACCTACATGACTCGTTACGAGCCACCGACAGAGTACCTGTACTAATAAAACGACGATTTCTCGACTGCCCCGACACCCCCGAGTGCCAGTTGTTAAGGTGCGTCAAACGGAATACTTTGTACAGACTTTTATCTTTTGGATTGCTGTAAACATTAGTGATCTAACAGTTGTGACGCTTAGTTATGCAGTGGGCTCTCCTACGTTTTATATGTGTTGTAGTGGTTAATAAAAAAAGAAAAGAGAGAAGAAAAGAAAAAGAAAAAAGGTTGAAAATGTGGGAAGAAATCGTAAGTGAAAATGGTTTTTTTTTAAATCGTTAATGACCGTGAAAAAAAAGGGAAAGAGTGAAAAGCAAATTGGACTTCGTACTATAGAAAAGCTATTGTTGGGGTGGTCCTTGTGGCGTTTTTGAGCAAAAGTTAAACCAATTTCCACTACAAAACTTACTGAAAAGAAACAGAGAATAACAAAATGTAACTGACAGGGGGAAGTGGCGTAGATAAATCATCCTTTACCAGGTAAACTTGTCTTCTTTCGTATGGCGTCCAGGTCTTCAAAATTCTCCTTCAATTCTGCGTGAAAAGTCTGCTCCGAAATCTTGCAATTAGTTTCATTGTCCAGGAATTTGTAATGTATACAAAACCGTCTGGATCTTAAATACAATTTATTTTAGTTGCTTCTCTCCATCCTCCGAATTTCATAACGACTTCCACAATGTCTACACATTACAATCGGATCAAGACTAGCTATTAAGTTCTTTACATCAGCATCAGATCACGTCTGCCTTAAGCTTCGGCTATCAAAGAGACAAATAAGATCAAGACTAGCTAAAAACTTTTTTTTTACGTCTTCATCAGATCACGTCTGCCTTCCGCTTCGGCTATCAAGAGACAATCAAGAAACAAATAGAAAAAAAAAAAATTATAATTTTAGTATTTTCTCTGCCGTCGAGCACCCATACCGCTGCGACGGGATATTTTTTATATGAGGGAACGAGTGTAGCGCAGCGAAATTCAAAGTCCCGCTACAGTGTGTGCAAATGAGTTTGATTAATAGTTGAAAATGTACTTTCATTTAAATGCACAACCGAATACAAGACATCGTCATAAAAGTTTGGAAGCTGATTCAAAAGCCAGTTTTCTTCTAACCACTTCTTTATGTTACAACAGTATTCATTAACTGTGTGTTTCTTACTACAAATATACCTAAGTCCCACATTTTGAGACAAGTATCTCTGAAATGTGTATGTATAAATCGGTGTTACTTTCGCATCAAAATTTATACCGACTGATCGCCATGAGTCACTCGAGCCCACGAGTTGTCAGTACTTGAAGACGAACAGTAAAGTGTTCCACCTCTCGCACCATCTGTGTACGGCAGCGCTACTTACCTCGTGGTCTCGAGGTAAGTGGCCAGCTTTACTTAGCGGGTAACCGAATTAACCGACGTGAATTAAAATGAGGCACCTCGTAAAATTTTAGTGTGTCTGTAAATATTTTTGCTTGTAACTGAGCAGGGAAACTACAATCTTAAGAGGCCCTTAACATTTGTCGGTATTTGTGATTTCACTGTTAGATGGTAGGTGCATATTATTTGCATTGCCCAGCACAGTTGCCCGGTTTAGCCTCTTGCGACTATTTTTTTATGGGGCTATATAGAACAACTAGTTTGCAGGGATTTTTCCCAGGACCGTTGTTCAGGTGAACGACAACACTTGTCGAGCTGTCGGCAACACGCATGTCAATATGCCGGAAAGAGTTGAAGGAAACTTCAGAGTTCAATTAACGGAGTGTATTGAAAATAATTGATGCCACTGGAGTGATATTATCTTTGAAAATGTGTAAAAAGTAAAATTTAAGAGTTGTACTTGGTGTTGTTCAAAGTATTAAGTGTATATAATATATCTGCATACTTTTTTTAATCGAATTTGTAAATAAGCAAGTTGCTCTGTCCCACACTTCATATACGTACAAAGACCAAACAGTATTTAGAGGAAAAAATATCAAATCTTCGTGCAACCTTCGCCGTGTTTCGTGAAAATACGACCTCCGTCGTGTGTCTCGAAAATAAAGCAGACAATAAAATAGACATTAAGAAGACAGAAAATCTACTTGAGTAATGTGATTGATCACGGACAGAATACAAAGGTTATATACCGGTCTACTATGTCCCAATCCTGACATATGCATCCAAAACCTTGGTTATGAAAGGAAGAGAGAGAAGCAAAGTAGAAGCTAGTGAGATGAGATGAAATTCTTGAGGAACAGTACTGGAGTGACAAAGATAGACAGGTTAACAAATGAGATGATCAGAGAGTTAATGAAGGTGGAACCATTACAAGAGGAGATAGAGAAATCGAGGCTGAGATGGTATGGGCATGCCAAGTGAATGGAGGAGGATGCACAAGATGAGACTGGAAGGAAAGAAATCGAGAGGAAGATGGAGAGACAGACGGCTGAAAGGAGTGGAGGAATGCGTCCAGAAAAAAGGAGAAGACTGCACCGAGGTGAAGGCAGAGAGATGGTGGCAAGACGGAAGACGATGGACAGGCTTGCGTTTCAAACAAACCCGGTCAGAGGCTGGAAACTGTCCAAGATGATGATGATGAAACAGTGTAATGAAAGTATAGCCGCCATGTTAGCAGATGGTGTCACCATTCCATTTTTATACGTGTGCCGTCTTTACTGTGCTGTACACATTAAAACTCTACACTCGGCACTGCGATCCGATTGTCAGTGTGGCCAAACTGTTCACAATGTGGTGAGTGGGCAGTTTACACGCCGGCGTGTCTGGCGCCCCTGTCTCACGTAGTTGACGGTGACCTGAAAGTTGCACCTTAAATCGGGCTTCAGTTGACGGTTTGGTCACTTGACTGAAATATTTAGACAAATTCTATTTGATCACTATTTCAACTCAGTTATTCCTTCACGTTTCGTTTATTGATTCGTCAATCTATTTGCTTGCTGCCAGAACAGAATAATGTATTTCCAGCCTCGTTCATGTTATTCATTTCTTCGGCTCGTTTGGCGAGGAAATACGGTGCATATTTTAACGACTTGAGGTAAGGTTACCAGTTTTGTTCACAGATTTGTTTCACTTCCCCACAGACCAATTCAGGTTCGAGCACATGCACGACAATCTCCTGCGGGTCAGAGAAACCCGTACTTCCATTTATAGGACATTCGTGCTCCGTAAAGTAGGCTACCCGTCACTCCTCGCCGAGACCACTGCGCAGAAAAGAGCAGCCGGCGCACTGTCGGAAGAGCGAGCGTTTCCCATTTCCTGCAGACGCAGTTTTGCTGCGGCACAGGTAACGGGCTAGTCAGGGTGTGCAACTGAAATGGTGCGGCAGTCAGTGTGTGCGGTACAGGGAGTTTCTTGTGGGCGAAACTTCTAAACTGCGCACGGGTTGACTGCGAAATGCTGGCAGTGTGTGGACGAAATGCAGTGTCACGTCCAGCCGTAGTGAACCGACGTCGACAATTTGCCAACGCCACACATGCGCGCTCGGGAAATCCAGACTTCGGCAAGCTAAGAGAACGTCGAGGGGGAAACAGATGTTCTGACAGTAAGGGTATTCGTACAGTGGTCCTGGAATGGCTCACTGACTCAGGAGGGGATTTCTAATGTCAGAGAATTCAACAGTTGGTACAACAGAATGAGATTTTCACTCTGCAGTGGAGTGTACGCTGATATGAAACTTCCTGGCAGATTAAAACTGTGTGCCCGACCGAGACTCGAACTCGGGACCTTTGCCTCTCGCGGGCAAGTGCTCTACCAACTGAGTTACCCAAGCACGACTCACGCCCGGTACTCACAGCCTTACTTCTGCCAGTACTTCGTCTCCTACCTTCCAAATTTCCCGAGTTTGAGTCTCGGTCTGGCACACAGTTTTAATCTGCCAGGAAGTTTCATATCGACGCACACTCCGCTGCAGAGTGAAAATCTCATTCTGGAAACATTCCCCAGGCTGTGGCTAAGCCATGTCTGCGCAATATCCTTTCTTTCAGGTGTGCTAGTTCTGCAAGGTTGACAGGAGAGCTTCTGTAATGTTTGGAAGGCAGGAGGTGTACTGGCAGAAGTAAAACTGTGAGGACGTGGCGTGAGTCGTGCTTGGGTAGCTCAGATGGTAGAGCACTTGCCCGTAAAAGGCAAAGGTCCCGAGTTCGAGTCTCTGTCCGGCAGACAGTTTTAATCTGCCAGGAAGTTTCAGTTGATAGAACGTTCAGATGTCATTTACAGAGACGTGATGTCTGTGTTCAAAATTAGTATTGTGTTCTTGTGTCACTTTGAGTTGCAGTGCAGCATTCAATAAAAGTTACTCGGCCCGGCGTTAATGTGTAACGCACTTGTCTCGTATATGTTTAGTACCTGCTACTTCATCCCTGTTTGGTACGAGTCCCACACACTTGGGCACTGTTCTCAGGTGGATTGAAAGAGTGTATTGTAAGCAGTCTCCTTTCTAGATCTGCAGTATTTTCCAAGAATCCTGCCAGCCTTTCCAACAGAGTGTAACTGGCAAATTGTGTAGCTGGACTGAGCCAATATGAACCTTCCGAATGATCTCTCACCCTGATGCTATTTGTGATAACTTGTACATTAATTATATCTTTTTTTACGGTTGCTTTTCTCAGAGTTCCTCGAAGTAATGGACTTGGTGTGGAGTACCACAAAATTGTGGTGTGTGACTTCTTCACGATCTGCAGAGGGTCCGGGGCTGTAAGAGAGCTACAAACTCTGCCAGCTACTAGATGACGTAAACACCCTTCAATAACTCCTGTATATTTCATGATACGGGCAAAATACCCTCAGACTTCGAGAAGAATATAATAATTCCAATTAGGAAGAAAGCAGGTGATGACAGGTGTGAAAATTACAAAACTATCAGTTTAATAAGTCACAATTGCAAAATACTAACACGGATTCTTCACATAAAAATGGAAAAACCGGTAGAAGTGGACCTTGGGGAAGATCAATTCGGATTCCGTAGAAATTTTGGAACGTCCAAGGCAATATTGACCTACGACTTATCTTAGAAGATAGCATTTATAGGCTTAGATAAAGCTTTTGACAATTTTGACTGGAATACTCTCTTCAAAAGGGAGGAGTAAAATACATGGAGAGAAGGACTACTTACAATTTGTACAGAAACCATACGGCAGTTACGAGAGTTAGAGGGGTACGAAAGGGAAGCAGTGGTTGAGAAGGGAGTGAGACAGGGTTGTAGCCTCTCCCCAATGTTATTCAATCTGTATATTGAACAAGCGGTAAAGGAAACAAAAGAAAATTTGGAGTAGGTATTAAAATCCATGGAGAAGAAATAAAAACTTTGAGTTTCGCCAATGACATTGTAATTCTGTCAGAGACAGCAAAGGAATTTTGTAGAGCAGTTGAATGGGATGGATGGTGTCTTGAAAGGAGGATATAAGATGAACATCAACAAAAGCAAAACGAGGATAATGGAATGTAGTCGAGTTAACTCGGGTGGTGCTGAGGGAATTAGATTAGGAAGTGAGACATTTAAAGTAGTAAAGGAGTTTTGCTATTTGGGGAGCAAAATAACTGATGATGGTCGAAGTAGAGAGGATATAAAATATAGACTGGCAATGGCAAGGAAAGCGTTTCTGAAGAACAGAAATTTGTTAAAACATCGAGTATAGATTTAAGTCATGAAGTCGTTTCTGAAAGTATTTGTATGGAGTGTAGCCATGCATGGAAGTGAAACGTGGACGATAAATAGTTTGGACAAGAAGAGAATAGAAGCTTTCAAAATGTGGTGCTACAGAAGAATGCTGAAGATTAGATGGGTAGATGACGTAACTAATGAGCAGGTATTGAATAGAACTGGGGAGAAGAGGAGTTCGTGGCACAACTTGACAAGAAGAAGGGATCGGTTGGTAGGACATGGTCTGAGGCATCACGGGATCACCAATTCAGTATTGGAGGGCAGCGTGGAGCGCAAAAATCGTAGAGGGAGACCAAGAGATGAATACACTAAGCAGATTCAGAAGGATGTAGGTTGCAGTAGGTACTGGGAGATGAAGAAGCTTGCACAGGATAGAGTAGCATGGAGAGCTGCATCAAACCAGTCTCTTGACTGAAGACCACAACAACAACATATTTGAGAAACATTTTGTAAGAACGTTTTACAGTTGTTGGTGGACAGATCTCTTTTCAACTCGTAACTCATAAATAGTTAGATACAATCGTCTCTGTAGGCAGGACGGGAGTTTTGTTAAGCTGTGTTCGGCTGCTCCCACACGTCGCCACTGTCGGCACCGCCCCTCACTCTGTGACTCCCGAGACTGCAGAGCCGGGGTGCCGAGTAGGCGCGACTCCACGACTGTGGGCGGAGGCCCCCGGCGACACTCTGTGCTAGTGCTTCTCTCGCCGCGGAGACTGAAGAGTGCGCTGTGGGAAGTTCTCGTGTCGATGTTTTTACACGCACATTTTTCGTCTGTCTGAGAGGAAGGAGTGAAAAGTTTTGTTCTGAGTGGACGGCATGTCTTACCGGAGTGACCTTCCATTTCACATCCTTGTACATTTTTACACCCAGGAGTTTGGGTGAGCTGTCCGATTCAAATTGTGACTTGTCCATATAATACTGAAGTGCACAGTTTTGCAGTTCCAAATATTTAAAGTGAGTTGCCTATATTTGTAAAATTTTCAAATTACGAAAATCTCGCTTGATATTAATTGTCATTATTCCAGGGGAAGAGAGACCCTTTGCCGAGACGTCAACCTTACTCGGCACGTAGGCGACGGTGAATTGATAGTATAAGAAAAATTTGGCACGGTTATTAGATTGGCTGGGTGACCTGTACACTAATGTGGAGAGGTAGCCAGTGGTGGGATCGGCTTTCTGAAACCGTCTGTACAATTATGTAGTTGAGGTCCTAGCCATTCAGCCTGGTGGGCACTCATTTGAGAGTAATCAGAAGTCACATCATTTTAATCACCGTATAAGCTTTCCAATCACACTCTTTTCTTTTCTTAACATTTTTTTTTCCACTTGTAATCTTTGTCCGTGTGAATTTAATTATTATTATTGATCTTTAATAATATGTAAACATTTGAAAATGCTTATCTATTGGTTAAAAACAAATAGAAAATAATCTATTTATAGTGACTTTGCACTGTAATCAAAATTGAATTTTTGTTGTAATATGTACTCTTTCTCTCACCCTTATTTATATCAAACGAACATTTAAAACGTGAATTCTTAAAGCACTGTGGACAAAATAATACAGGTGAAGATGTAAACAAGAGAAGAGACTGTAAGCAAAAAAGACATTCAGACAAAATGAGGAATAGAAATAATGTGTGCAGTAACACGGACTAAAATAAAAGATGATAAGACAAAAATAGAGGACGATAAAATGGAGGAAATTAAATGGAAGTTACAGCATAAAAATAAATAAAATCACCGGAACAAAGATTCCAAGCAGAAAAAGAATCATTAGAAGAAAACGAGAGCAAATGGAGAACTTAATACAGGGATTGAAATGATCCTACAGAGGAAGAGAAATAAAAAATTACATTTCGACCAAAGTCATTTTGATAAAGATTTTAAAAATTTCGTAGCATCTGACAAGATTGAAAGCGGAAACGGACAGATTCGTAAAGTAGATCCGACCACCGGAGCCGCTCCCGGTAAGTTCCGAAGTCTCGACGACGGCCACTCGGCCCGGCCCTCACGCCGCACCCCCCCTGCCGACAGGTTCCCCCTGAAGAGGCGGCCGAAGCCGTCCCCCCAGGAGGGCGGCGACAGCGCGGGCGCGCCGCCGCAGCCGTGCGCGGGTTGGCACGTCGCCTTCTGGGGCGCGCGCCTCGGCGACGTGCGGCAGGTGCTGGACCGCGGCGAGCTGCTGCTGCCAGGTGAGGGAGGAAAGTAGTCAGATGTGTACATGTACCAGAGGCCGTCCAGTGAGTAAAGAAGGTTTCACAATACAGGGGTACTCTTTAATAATAATAGTAATACCAATACTGACCTACTCATTTGGAGTAGTAAAATGGAGTAACACAGTCCTAGAAGCACTCAATACACTTACACGTTCACAGTGCCACAAATATAGAATACATCACATACATTCAGCAACAGAAAGATTCAAATTAAGCAGAAAGGAAGGAGGAAGGGGATTCATCGACATAAAAAACCTACATTATGGACAGGTAGACAATTTAAGAAAATTCTTTCTAGAACGAGCAGAAACTAGCAAAATACAGAAAGCAATCACTCATATAAATACATCGGCTACACCACTGCAATTTCATAACCACTTCTACAGCCCTTTAGACCACATAACATCAACAGATACGAAGAAAGTAAATTGGAAAAAGAAAACACTACACGGCAAGCACCCGTATCATCTAACACAGCCACACATCGATCGAGACGCATCCGACACGTGGCTAAGAAAAGGCAGTATATGCAGTGAGACGGAAGGATCCGTGATTGCAATACAGGATCAAACAATAAACCCCAGATATTACAGCAAGCATATTATTAAAGATCCCAATACCACAACAGATAAATGCAGACTTTGCAAACAACAAATAGAAACAGTAGATGACATCACAAGTGGATGTACAATACTAGCAAATACAGAATACCCCAGGAGACTTGACAATGTAGCAAAAATAATACATCAACAAATTGCCATACAACATAAACTAATAAAACAACACCTTCCCACATACAAGTATGCACCACAAAATGTACTGGAGAATGATGAATACAAAATTATACTGGAACAGAACTATTATAACAGATAAAACACCACCACATAACAAACCTGACATACTCACCAATAAAAAGAAGAAATGAACACAACTAATCGAAATATCCGTACCCAATACAACATATATACAGGAGAAAAAATTGAAAAATACATCCGACTGGCTGAGGAAGTCAACGACATGTGGCATCAGGATAAAGTTGACATTATACCAATTATACTATCAACTACAGGAGTCATACCACACAATATCCACCAGTACATCAACGCAATACAGCTACAGCCAAACGTATATATACAGCTACAGAAATCCGTAATTATTGATACACGTTCAATTACCTGAAAGTTCCTAAATGCAATGTGACATATACCGTACAGTTAAAAGGAAGTCACGCTCGATCAAGGTCCGTGTCACTTTCCAATTTTAACCAGACCTAAGGTTTGAGAAAGGAAAGAAGATAATAATAATACAGAAACTGAATTTACACATTTTGAAACATACTTTCTTTACTTTTCCACACAGTTGCCTTTGACATCGAGGCATTTGTCGTATCTCGGCACCGATTGTCTGTGCCTTCTCCGTACCGTACGGCCGCCCGGCTGTTCGACCAGAACGGGTCGCAGGGGCGTCCTCGGGTCTTCGCGGTGTGCCGGCAAAGTGCTCTTTCGATTTGGGAAATGGTAAACGATCTGACAGTGTCGGGTCCGGAAGGTAGGATGCTCGAGGGTGCTCCGCCGGAATCGCTCGAGCGGCGAGGCTCGTGTCTGCCGGGCGGTGTGCGGGTGTGCACTGTCGTGCTACAGAATAGTTTCCCGCGAGAGCTGGCCTCTTCGGCAGTTCCGGATAGCCTGGCGACAGTGTTGTAGAGTAGCACGGCGTGCGTCGCTGCTTTCTGTCGTGAAACAGAGTGCAAAACGGACGAGTATGACCGCTTTTTAGACAGCTGCTTCATTTGGGATGGGGTACGAGAGACCCGTGTTTCATCTCCTGTAACGATCTAGTCGGCAAACGTTTCACCGCCGCTTTCGTAACACTCCGAGAATGCTAACACGGCACACATTCTCGCAGGTTTCTGGCTGTACGTGAGCACGTGTGGCCCTCTGCTTGCACGGGGTTTGCGGTACCTCGAGTGCCGAGTCACAATTTCGTGCGCAATTGAATGACGACCTCCCTGACACCGGTTACGCGAGTCGCTAACCGATATTCGTCTATCCTCTCGAACGGTGCTATCCGCCTCGTGTTTTGGCCTATCTTTGGTGACCGAAGTTTGCCCCGACCTATCTGGGTCGTGAACGTATGTTCTCCCATTCTTAAATGTTACGTCCACTTTCAGACACTGCTTGCATTCCTTACACTTCACCATAAATGGCAACGAGTCTTCGGAAAAATTTACTGGGTCTAACATTATCCACCTGCAGAAAACAAATAACTCCTCGGCAACTCGCACACGGTGGTATTCGCAGTGGCCACAGTTCGGGACGCAGCTGTCTCCGACGAACCGCGTGGTGAGGTCCGACTTACGACTCTTGCGCCAACTGCCTGCGTCACACTTGGCGCCAGAAGCCGACGGGGGCTGCCACGAGATGGGCAGACGGACTGTGTGTGTGCAAATATTCTTTGCTTTCTGGATGGTCCTTGTAGTTTAACTTAATGTGGTACACTTAATATGACTAGACTTTATGAAAGGCTACTGTATTACGCTGACAGTTGTAATTATAAAATAACTTTGAGCAATATATATTTAATGATTTATACTATGTCTACGCTTATGTTGTGTCTGTATGTTGCATTACACTGTCGTTGAGACACGCACGCGTGACTGAAGGGCTGTGTAACGTAATGTAGACAATGTGACATACGGAGGTCTGGCTAAGTCCAGGAGGGATGCACGGATAGCCAGAATGGTCGAGGTGACCACTTCAATAAGCAGGAACTTCTGCTTCGACTCGTCGTCTGGCGCGTATTCCTTGTGTCCGGTGCCGATTCCGTGTGTCACTAGCAAAATATGCAGCTGAGAGCCATATCCGCGATTTGCAACCTGTTCTGTAATTACATTTTATAAATTGTGGAAATATCATGTAACAGCTTAAGCTGCTGTTAAATTTATTCTTTATTGTCCCAGCAATTTTGGGCAAAGACTATTATCGAGCACAGATTTTTGTTAACAGCAAGACTTGCATACATACATACAAACATACATACATTACATTACTTTACATAAAAAACCCAACCAGAAGTATAAAAATTAAAAATACTTTTTATTCACACAAAAGGAATCACATGACGATACATTAAATAGAGATGCCACATTTTTGACGTGTTTTCGTTATGTGTATATGTATGTAACTGTTTCTGTAAACAGAAATCTGTGCACCATAATGGTGTTTGACCAGAGACAGTCATACAATAATCAATAAATTCAACAGCACTTAAGATGTTACATGCTCTAATTTCTACACTTTGTCAACTGCGGAACACGATCGACAAAAAATATTTCGTTACTGTTTCTGTTTTGTTTATAATCAGGCAATTTTTGTATAAACATTTACTAAACTGGATTGTAACACTGATAATGTGTGTCAAACATTCTAACAACACAGTGAGAAAAATAGTAAAAACGAAACAATGCGTACACACAGAATATCGAATACAGTGACCGAAGAAAGAAAATTGCGGCACCGAGGAGGAGTCGTGCGACGTGAACAAAAGTTTGTGGGCACGTTTCTACACCTGAAAGGTAAAGTCAGTCTCATAAAGGAGGCGTTAGTAATGCCGCTACGAGGGTGCAAATCGGGTTCGCTTCGAATACGTGTCGTCGTAAGCACCGGTTACCTTCGATATCGGACGTGGCGAGCCGACGTTAGTCGTGAATGGCTCTGAGGCGACAAAGCTACCGTTATCCACACCTCACTCGGTGCGAACGAGGTCTCGTAATAGGGCTACAGGAAGCTGGACGTTACCGCTGCAGTATTACAGAAAGACTCGGGAGGAATGTAGCCACCGTACACGACTGCCGGCAGCGGCAGCGGTTATGACGACAGGAGGAGACCCGGCTCCGGATGGCCGCGTGGCACTACCGAGAGGGGAGACCGTCGCGTTCGCGTGCGGCCCGAGTGCACCGTACTGCAGCTGCAGCGGCAATCTGAACAGCAGCTGACACCACAGTGACACAGTCAACTGCTACAAATCAGTTACTTCGAGGGCAGTTCTGAGCCAGATACCCTGTAGCGTGTGTTTCACTGACCACAAACTACCACCACTTGTGACTCGAGTGGAGTCGAGCGAGACCTCGCCGGAAGGCAGGGTGGAGGTCTGTGGTATTTTCAGAGGAAAGCTGGTTCTGCCTCCGTGCTGGCGGCGGCCGTGTGCCGGTTAGGATGAGGCCGGTCGAGGGCCTGCAACAGACACGTCTGCGTGCCGGACGCACTGAATCGACACTGGGAATTACAGTCTGGGATGCGATTCTGTGGGACGGCAGGAGCACCCGCGCGGTTACCGTATTTACTCAGATCTAAGCTGCACTTGAATGTAAGCTGCATCTGAAAAAGAGACTCAAAATCGAGGGGGAAAAAAAATTATCCGATTCTAAGCCGCTCCTGAAATTTGAGACTCGAAATTCAAGGGGAGAGAGAAGTTGTAGACCACCCCTCCAAATAGAAACAAAGTTGCTCCTTTTTAATATGAGACACAATTTAGGTCGAATGAATGACGATACAGCTACAGTAGTTTGGTTCGAGTCGTAAGCTTAGCACTTAAGCTTTACCAGGTAGCCATTGATATACGTCAGACGCTTCGTCCGTATTTACACGGGTACCCTTCCTTTTTCACGTGCTTTGTCTGGTTTGAATCGATTGCTATATTTTGCTTTGACCTGATAAGTGCCGTTCTCTTTGTTATAGGTGTTTGCGTCACTCTAAGCTGAAAATGCATTACTGTACTGTGTCGTGCATTGTTTGTCACATTCTGATAATTAGTGTTTACGGCCTGTTGCCGCTCGCGGCACAGCTTGCTTTTGTGCGCGCTACCACAGCTTACAATAAAAAAAAAAAAAAAGAGAGGAATCGTCTCATTAGCGAAACAATGGCAAGAGACTGCTATTTGTTGTTACTTACACTGCTGCATTCTTTGATAATGATCAACAAGAACCAAATAATAGACGGCGTATGATAGAATTTGTTCCGAACGAGAGTTTAGCGAAAATTTTTCTCCGTTTGAAAACCTTTGCAGACGCCTCTTTAGTACATTACATTCTGCACAGATGGTAGTGATCTTAGATTCGTGCTTCATTTATGACTGTATCACTATTCAGCATAAGAGTAAAACATGACATTATATGTATATTCTTCCGCGTTTGCTGTTGTCTCACTCTAGTTTCGTAGTTTATTAGGCAGACAGGATTTAAATGACATAGCAGCAAACACGAAAGAATACATGGCATAATGTTTACATTCTTCTACCTTTTCTTTTAATTTATTTACTGACGCATAGGTTTTGCCGTCAGTATTTATCTTTGTGCCTGCAAAGCATGCCTGTGTAGCGCTACAATATTAGACGGCAGAAGTTAGTTGCTGCGGCACCTACCAACATTTTTCAGAACTTCCACATACTTTGCACTCGAATCTAAGCCGCACGCGGTTTTTTCGATTACAAAAACTCGAAAAAACGTTCGGCTTAGATTCGAGTAAATACGGTATTCCACGCACCCTGACTGCAAATCCGTATGCCAGTCTAGTCATTCGACCCGTCGTGCTGCCATTCGTGAACGGCATTCTGAGGAGCGTTTTCCGACGGCACAACACTTGATCGCATACTACTGTCGTAATGCTACACACACTAGTGCGTGTCGAACGTCGCCTCGGCCTGCTCGATCGCGAGATGTGTGTGTAACCGAACACGTACGGGGCACCGTCGGACGATAACTCCGGTGGCGTCCAGAGACGGCATTAACCGACCCCGTATCGACTGACCGAGTGCGACGGGCCGACGTTCTGCTGGTTAAACCAGTTATTAATGTACCTGCATTTCGCATTTGCAATGCCTTATGTTCATCACTTACATATGTTACTTAGACAGTGGTATACTCTCGAAATTACGTTACTCTACATTAATTATTTATTGGTGTTCTAATTTTTTTTGTTTTTATGTATTTATTTATTTTTTTATTTTTTTCCCCCCTATTAGTGTACAAGACGAGGTGTAGAAATAGTTTTCCAAACTAATGACTCCGTTTTGCTTTGGCGGTGGACAGGTGAGCTGGGCCTGCAGCGGATGCGGGACAAGTCGGACTCCGAGGGCTCGCAGCTGGTCTTCTCTCCGGACATCCGGCACGCCGTCAGCAAGACGTTGCCCTGCCGCAAGAAGTCAGAGTGAGTTTTGGAGTGGGCCGCGAGTGAGTTTTGGAGTGGGCCACATTTGTAGCACGAGAATGTCGTACACTTATCCGTTTAGTGCTCGCTTACCGGGTGGGCAGAAACGAGTCGATAGCGAGGTCAGAGCCGAGTGGGGGACTTCGAATTGGGCAAAATTTTCTGGATATCCTAGGATAAAGGTGCACGGTTGAGGAACTGTGGCTCTAAAACGGCAACGAAATGGGGACAGGTACGACGTGGAAGCCCGTACATTGAAACCGATCTCCCCTGCCTCCTGCCCCTTATACAATGGAGACTGTTACTTACTAAATAACTGAAGATAATGGGTTCGACTCCACATCCTAGCGAGGCAATCGAGCTGAAAGGGCAAAGATTTGATAAAATTTCAGTTGCGATCTGAAGACCTTGCTGTCTTGCACGGACACCATTATCGACAACAATCTCATCACCATTCTCAAATATGGCTATAGTCATCAAATGTTGTCATTATCATCATCACGAAATGCCATCGTCGTGGTCATCACCCTCATTAAATCGTCATGTCGTCATCATCGCCCTCATCGAGTCATCCTTATCTCGTAGTCATCCTCGTCAAGTTGACATTGGTGTTATCGTAATCATTATAATCATCATCGAGTCTTCATCACTCGAGTCGCAGTACAATTCTTCTCCTCGCAGATTCCTGGACCCCAAGACGCGGCAGCGGTACCGTGCGTGGGCGGCGTTCCAGGTGCTGGTGCAGCCGGGGACGTACAAGGTGTCGGCTGCGCGGGCGCCAGCCCAGGCGGAGGCGGAGGAGTGGGTGACCAAGGAGCGCGGCACGACCGTGCTGTCGGCGCTGCTGCTGCGGCTGCGCCCGGCCGACGACGACGCGGCGCCCGCCACGTCCGCCGAATGCCGCGGCTGAGCCGGGCCGTACTGCGCTCCGCTCTCCCACTCTCGCCGGTTTACGCTTTCTCGTTTCTGTCTTACCACGCCAGTATTTGCAGACGCCGCCCCTCCCGACAGGGCACGCCGACCGTGCCGTCGCGCGAGGCTAGACGTGTGGCGGGGGCGGGGTCGGCGTTTAGCTTCCGCCCTAACTGCAGTTGCTGCGCTCGCCTGTACGAGCACGCCGAGCGCTCCGCCTGGAGGTGTGTCTGGTGACTGGGAAGACCGGACAGCTGAAATACGTACCTCGATGCCTCGATACGGACTTGAACTAATGAAGAGTGAGGTATGACGATCCACCCCCGCCCGATTCTCTCCCACTGAACTGTGCACGTGGAAATGTTTCCTCGTCATTCGATATACGTCCATAAGGGTCTCTTATAATTTTGTTTTCGTGTGCCTCTTTACAGATTTACGATAAGAGACATTATTTGAAACATAACGCAGTTTACTAAAATGTAGACTTTAACGGCCGGAAATATCGTGTCCATTACAATTATCCGGGCTGTTAAGCTGTGGTCGGTTGACGAATTCTGTGTCAGTTCCCAACGTTTCGTCTCCGACTGCGGGAGACGTCTTCGAGGGGGTCGGTAGCTCGCTACTGACTGAGCCGGTGGGTGTGTCGGAGCTTCCGTCGAGCTACGGACCCCCTTGAAGACGTCTCCTGCAGCCGGAGACGAAACGTTGGGAATTGGCACATAATTCGTCAACCGACCAGGGCATAACAGCCCGGATAATTACAATGGACATGATAACACACTTAATGAACAGCTAGAAGGCTTGAGGGGTCTATATGAATGGGAAGACTGACTACACTTTTCTAAAAGGTGAGAAATGTATGACTTAGTGTGTTAGAACAAAAGTGGAAGATATATGCCCTCTATGAGTTTAGAGAGAGATACAAGCACACCAGCCTAAAGAAAAAAAAGGTGTGCATGAGTGTGGCCTGCAACCCCCCCCCCCCCCTTCCTCACGCGCGCACACACACACACACACACACACACACACACACACACACACACACACACACACCTACACCTATGTACACACTTTAAATTTTTACACGTATTACAGTAAGACAGAGAGAGAGAGAGAGAATGCATAGCAATATCTGCCTGAAGGACTTGTTAAATTGCATTTTACTTCGTCACCCAGAAGTTCTCATTAAAAACAAAGAATCTTGTATAAAAGATGACGGTAATTAGCCAGTTTGAGGTGTCCCTAATGTATTGGAAGACAGGGTGTATTATTCAGTAGTTGACAGTATTACGAAACGGACAGATTGCTAAATCAAATAGATTCTCATTTTGATACTTTCATTTATTACGTAGACACGTGTAATTGTGTTCTCCCGAGAGCTGAGACTAGTCTCTCACTAACAGTCGACGGCTTTCAGTTCCTACGCTTAATACTCGTGTAAAATTATAGACGGCATTTTGTAACTGGAGCAAAGCAGCGATCGGAGTAACAGTCTAAAAGTCGAGTAGAGAGAATCTCGATCACGTTTTCAGATTTTTATTCACCAGCAACTAGTTTCGGCCATTTCCTCGGACCGCATTCGGGCTTTTCTCCACCGTAACGGGTGCCGGTGGCGGCAGACAGAGAGAGATCCGTAAAAGTGAGGATCTCGCCGTAGTCCGGCCGGTCGGAAAAATTAGGCACCGGACATCGATAAGAAGTCTTTCGTAGAGGGCAACTTACTGCAGAGGTACGGGTGCCGATAACTGAAGTTCCGACCGCGGGCCTACAGCTTGTGCCCCGTCTGTTCTCCCACACTGTTCTACGATTCTGTTCTGTCCGAAATATTCTATTAAAATGAAGGGATTTTAATATGTGAACAATTTTGTACGATACAATTATCGTATTTCACTTTAAATTCAAGTAATACGTGCCCACCGATGGAAATTACATTCGTTACGTAACGGCCCACCCTTGTACTTTCTTGTACAAAGTACAGTTCTGAACTTCAAAATAGTCACTTCGCTCACACACGTACGTATTCCACTCCCTTTTCACTTTTACGTACGATCGCGAGAAGCGTACGCATTAGTGTTCCGTCCCGTAAGTGCGTGTGCTCCGGCTCGACCGACTCGCCCGTCGGCACCGACGGTCCCCGGGTGCCGGTGTCTCCCTCCCCGCAATCACTTTCGGTGCCACGTACACTGAAACTGGCCGCCGTACGACTGCAAAATGTAAACTGGCGAAGTGCTCCTTTTTTATTACAATTTACCTGCCTACGTGGCCGACGTCACCGACGCGCAGTCGTACGGCGGTTCTCGACTCGGGATCGGCCGGTCCGTATTTTGGTGCCGGAAAAAGTTTTCGGCGGCACTATTTTACCGGCGAAGGGAGGAGACGTGGCGGTGTGACATTTCCGATCGCCAAACTCTGCACCTGTGTCCCGGTTTAAATACCGAACCTGTGCACAGTGTCTCGAGAAGTGACGGGGATGTCGAGTTCGGTGGCCTCTTCCGTTCTGTTAGGGAGGAGCGGGAGGTGTGCTGGCAACAGCCTTCACTCTTTCCCTCCTCGCGTCGTGCAGCATAAACACAGCAAAACACACACAGTATTACAAATATTGTGGTGGAGCGTGTTGTAAATAAATAAACAAAAGAAGAAAAACCATTAACAGCTCCACTGTGATGCAGCAGAGGAGTGTAAGGGTACACTCAATCTGTCCAGTATAGGACCAACATCTCTACTCTTAACATCGTCAACAGGTGCAGACAAAAGAGAGCTTTCAGAGTTAGAGCACTGCATGCCGCCTCCCTTTTCCCTCCCTCCCTCCCTCCCTCCCTCCCTCCCTCCCTCTCTCTCTCTCTCTCTCTCTCTCTCTCTCTCTCTCTCATCCAAACGCACACACCCAACACAAAAACCAACCTGTGCCCCTACATTCTGCTGGCTGGACACACAGTGCTGGGATTGCACTTCAGCTGGTGGGGTGGCGGTTATGTCGACGAGAGTGAGTAAGAAGAAAAGAGAAAGGGCGGAGGGGAGGGACGTAGGTGGTAGCAGGCAGGAAGAGAGGGCGGGGGGGGGGGGGGGGGGGGGGGCAGGGCAGGCTGTCGGCTTGGAGGGGGGGGGCAGGTTTGCCGGCTGGGAATGTAGGGGACACGTGTGGTAGGTGCACGGGCTAGGTACGTGATATATGGGTACCGGAGCCCGTGTCGTACAGTGCACGACGAGCGTGATGACAGGTACAGATCGGAAGATGGTGACGGGACGGGACGACGGGGAAGCGTCGCACGCGGCGTTTCGGGACCGCGGGTCGGTGGAGATAGATGCCGAGAGGTTTACAGGAGCGAGTGATATTTTGTGAGGATATCTCCCGTCTGCACAGCCCAGTAAAGTGGGAGCCCGAGGGTAGGATTCGGACGGCTCGCCCCGCGAAGCGGCCGCCGAACTAGAGCGTCTCGGGCGCGGCACCGCATTGTGCTGCCGGGTGTTCGACTCTGTTCTCGGCCACAGTTTGGCAGTGGCTGCCAGTTGTGGTGGGCAACTCGTCAGCTGCCAGCAAAAAAAAAAAAAAAAAATAAAATAAAATAAAATAAAATAAAATAAAAGTGCAGTAATTGCAGCAGAGTTTGCAGACGAGATGGCGGCTTTCACACGTGGCCCTAACTCTTATGGGATAGGATAGTCCTGGGACGGGACTGGAGTAGGGCGTACTGGGAGGCCGGATTGGGTAGGTTTTGCACCTGGGTCTTCTGCAGCAATATGATCCCTGTGAGTAATAACCAGACAACATAATATGAAAATTTGATAAAAATGTCACTTCGGTATCTCAAATGCCCGACGAAGTATTAGGGTCCACCGTGACGAGCGGAATACCTGTTACGGATTCCTCACAGACGGAGAAAGAAATTAACAGAAATATGTGTATTGCAACATTCTAACAGAAACACCCAGAATCTCGATCTTCGTTTGTCGTCTCTTCGAGTGGTGCGGGTCAGTTGTGTCCTGCCGAGTAAATGAAATCGGTCATTGTGTCTGAGCATTGGCTGTTTATTTTTTAAACAAATTTTGGAAATTATTCATTGGCCCCGGTAATATCCTCTTTAACTGGAAAGAGTAAAAAGGAATCTGATATTTTGTACAATACAATATTTGCACTTGCCTAGTGTACAAGGCTGCTAATATTAAAGAGAATTTTTGGAGAATCACAGTTGAAAAAATAAGGTTTTTTCTTTATAGATATATGTATCAGCCTGCATGTATCTGCATTTTACCTAAAGATTAAACAACACTAACTCTGTGTCCACAATGTACATCCCAGCGCTTGCACAAGTATGTAAGAGTATTTACCTTTACGATTATTGTGGCAACTTTTCATTTCGATCTGTTACACATTTTATGAGAGATTATTCGTATTCTGTTTCACACTGACTGATGATTAAAAATAATTTGTGTGACATTACTGTCTGAGCCAAAATAGCAGCTCTGTGTATCCTGAAGTCGTTTGTCTAAAGTTGTAACCTATCCCTTGTCAATCTCCTCTGCACCGTGGTAGTCTGATGTTCTAATTATCGGCTTAAAGTATTGGTGCTTTGTCTCGAGGTATTTGTCGATTGAATTCGCTGTTACGAAAACTTTAAAACTAGTTGTAATGTAACTTTTGCAATTACCTAGAAAGTAGTTGAATTTGTAAATTTTGTTTCAAACGTGCTGGGAGCATGGAATATGAAATGTTGTGTCTTGTATGTCCATGTAAGAGAACTGTATTCTCACACACTGAATCTTTTTTCCTATCTTTCAGCTCATAATCTTTGCCTGCACTACTTTGTATGATAAACATTTATTTTAAATGTAGTCTTTGCCAGTAAACTGAGGCACATACTAAATGGTTTTGCACAGAAACCTAGCTGTTATCTTCGTACGAGGAATACTGTCGAACTTAGATAGAACATTTAGCTTCTGTTATGAGGATGTAAAACAGGGCTCCAATTGTGCTCTCTGCAAAGAACTGAGCTTAGTTTCCACATTAACAAGTAATACTTATTTTCTGGAACATGAATATGGTTTCTAATTTTTATGGATATGTGAAACATAAACATCTTTTTTTAACCACATGTTCTATTGTGCTGATTTGCAGTGTAAGAAAGCACTACACTGTGCTTTATTTAATTCAGTAACTTAGTGCAGTGCTATCCCAATTTGTCTCCGAACCTGTCCCCTCGTACTGTGCCAATGATATGGTCTGACAACTTGCCTACATTTTCAACATGCCTGTGGCTGTAAGATTAGATTGTGAGCTGCAGAGGGCTAAAAAAATTATTAAGTACATTCACTTCCAAAGGTACATTTTTTTAAAAACTTATTTTGCAAAAACTTGCAAATCTTTTGATGCGCACTGTCTTGTTTTTTGTGCATAAGTGTTGCAAAGCTGTATGTAAAATTTGATGTTCAAACTGTGATTTATTGTTAAATACGTCTGTGTTATGTTAAAATAAAGTATTGATGTTAAAGGCAATGAAAACTATTTTGGTTTACACGGACGGTCCACTAATTTGTCAGCACGTCGAGTAAATTATTTGTGATACAGCACATCGAGAACTCCACTTGAATACCGTATTTACTCAAATCTCTGCCACACTTTTTTTCCGGTTTTTGTAATCCAAAAAACCGCCTGCGGCTTAGAATCGGGTGCAAAGTAAGCGGAAGTTCTGAAAAATGTTGGTAGGTGCCGCCATAACAGACTTCTGCCGTCGAAAGGGTCGAATATATGTAGCGCTACACAGGCATGCTTTGCAGGCACAAAGATAAATACTGGCGACAAAACCTCTGCGTCAGTAAATAAATTAAGAAAAGGTGGAAGACAGGCTTTTTTTCTCCGCTCAGAGTTTCGACCACTGCATTTTCGTACATTATCCAATGAAGTAAATACAAATTCCGCATTGTCCATCTTCGAATGAAGCAGCATTTCAATGTACTACAAAAATCCGACTGGAAAGACTGTTTGGGATGTTTGTCAATATGGCCAACTCTACGTTCTGAATTTTTTTCTATCTGTGGGAAGAGATGGTTGCTAATAGGGACTTTTATGAACTGTGAATCACATGCAGTATTCTCTTCACCATAAGAATAATACGAATATAAACATTTTGCCATGTATTCTTTCATGTTTGCTGCTATCTCATTTAAATCCTGTCTGCCTAATAAACTACGAAACTAGTGTGAGACAACAGCAAACGCGGAAGAATGTACATATCATGTCATGTTTATATTCGTATTATTCTTATGCCTCATAGTGATAACAGTCAGAAATGAAGCACGGCAATTGACTAGATTTTTAAATCTAAGATGACTCTTATTTCTGAGCAGAATGTAATGTACAAAAGAGGCGTCTGCAAAGATTCTCAAACGGAGAAAAATTTTAGCTAAACTCTGGTTCAGAATGTCTTCTATCATACGAAGTCTATTATTTGGTTCTTGTTGATCATTATCGAAGAAAGCAGCAGTGTAAGAAACAACAAATAGCAGTCTCTTGCCATTGTTTAGCTAATCAGACAATTCCTCTCTTTTTTTTTTTTTTTTATTGTAAGCGGCGGTAGCGCGCACAAAAGCAAGTCATGCCGCGAGCGGCGGCACTTCGTAAACACACAGTATCAGAATGCGACAAACAATGCATGACACAGTACAATAATGCATTTTCAGCTTAGAGTGACGAAAACACCTATAACAAAGAGAACGGCACTGATCAGATCAAAGAAAAATAAACAATCTATTCAAACAAGACGAAGCACGTGAAAAAGGAAGGGTACCCGTACAAATACGGACGGAGCGCCTGACGCATAGCAATGGCTACCTGGTAAAGCTTAACTGCTAAGCTTACGACTCGAACCAAACTACTATAGCTGTATCGTCTTTCATTCGACCTAAATTATGTCTCATATTACAATGGACCAAATTTGTTTCGATTTGGAGGTGCGGCTTAGATTCGGGAAATTTTTTTTTCCTTGATTTCGAGTCCAATTTTTCAGGTGCGGCTTAGATTCGAGTAAATACGGTAAATCTTTGTGGTCATTTGCTGTAAGCATTTGGGCTCGTATCAAAACTTTTGTGGCAATCTGTGATTTTTTAAATCAAATCATTCCGTTTGGTATTAACTTTTCTCTTAAGAAATTAATCTTCCCTTGTCCATTTGTCCCACTGTATCCTCTATTTCGTACCTCTCTTTGTGTGACTTTCTTATTTGTGGATCTGACACAATTAACAAAAGGCCTTCACATAAAATTATATTGCTTGCTCTTTGTGTTCCATCTAAAGAGTTGCAAAGCATTTAATACCAATGCATTGAAAGGGAATGTTATCAGTTTTCAGAACGAATTTTTGCCTTTAATTTGTATTATATATTTTGTCTAAATATTCACTCAGGTGCTCCACTCTATCCGTGTATTCACAGTCAAGATTAACACAGAATGGTTTTAAGATTTTTATTTTCCTCCTTGGCTGTGTGTTCCACATTGTGACTGTATCCAGAGGTCTTAAACGTTGCATTTACTGTCACAAAATTGCTGGCACCATCACTTGTACTTTTCTGCCACTGATGCAGTTACAGGTAACCTCTAATTTGGCTACGATAATTAATTTGAGGCATTCCACTTCCAGTTCTACAGGCATACTCGCGAGCCACTGTACGGGAGGGTACCCCGCTGTAGTGTTTCCTTTCCTCGGGGTTCTGCCGTGAAAATACAAAATAGAAAATCTGATTGGGTTTTGAATTTTGATGGAATAAGTTACAGGTAAGGCGGACTTCGTATTACTGATTGAGATCGTGCTGTAATTTGACTGTGCATGGCAGGCCGTGTCGGCAACACTACAAAAAGCGACTGTAAGGAAATAGAATCAGAAATAAGTCGAAATTTACCTTATAATTCTGTTAGAAACGTAGTATTTATTATAATATAGGCAATACTGACCTTACGACTTATCTTAGAAGAAAGATTAAGGAAAGGCAAACCTACGTTTCTAGCATTTTTAGACTTAGAGAAAGCTTTTGACAATGTTGACTGGAATACTCTCTTTCAAATTCTAAAGGTGGCAGGGGTAAAATACAGGGAGCGAAAGGCTATTTACAATTTGTACAGAAACCAGATGGCAGTTATAAGAGTCGAGGGACATGAAAAGGAAGCAGCGGTTGGGAAGGGAGTAAGACAGGGTTGTAGCCTCTCCCCGATGTTGTTCAATCTGTATATTGAGCAAGCAGTAAAGGAAACAAAAGAAAAATTCGGAGTGGGTATTAAAATTAATGGAGAAGAAATAAAAACTTTGAGGTTCGCCGATGACATTGTAATTCTGTCAGAGACAGCAAAGGACTTGGAAGAGCAGTTGAATGGAATGGACAGTGTCTTGAAAGGAGGATATAAGATGAACATCAACAAAAGCAAAACAAGGATAATGGAATGTAGTCTAATTAAGTCGGGTGATGCTGAGGGAATTAGATTAGGAAATGAGGCACTTAAAGTAGTGAAGGAGTTTTGCTATTTGGGGAGCAAAATAACTGATGATGGTCGAAGTAGAGAGGATATAAAATGTAGGCTGGCAATGGCAAGGAAAGCGTTTCTGAAGAAGAGAAATTTGTTAACATCCAGTATTGATTTACCTGTCAGGAAGTCATTTCTGAAAGTATTCGTATGGAGTGTAGCCATGTATGGAAGTGAAACATGGACGATAAATAGTTTGGACAAGAAGAGAATAGAAGCTTTTGAAATGTGGTGCTACAGAAGAATGCTGAAGATTAGATGGGTAGATCACATAACTAATGAGGAAGTATTGAATAGGATTGGGGAGAAGAGAAGTTTGTGGCACAACTTGACCAGAAGAAGGGATCGGTTGGTGGGACATGTTCTGAGGCATCAAGGGATCACCAATTTAGTATTGGAGGGCAGCGTGGAGGGTAAAAATCGTAGAGGGAGACCAAGAGATGAATACACTAAGCAGATTCAGAAGGATGTAGGTTGCAGTAGGTACTGGGAGATGAAAAAGCTTGCACAGGATAGAGTAGCATGGAGAGCTGCATCAAACCAGTCTCAGGACTGAAGACCACAACAACAACAACAACATAGTCTTCGTGGCTGTGTCTGGAATACTTCTTAATTTTCTTATAGGATGTCCTTTTTCTCATTTTTTGCTGGTCCTCTTGTTCTCCATCCGATGAAAATTTCTTTAAGTTGTCACTGTCAGGATTAATTTATAAATTTGGCGATAACCATTTTGAATCACTACTGAAATAACTTCGTTTCGTAAGATAGTTTTAATTTCCACTTAAAACCTTGTTTAACACAGCGCCGAAAAATACACGTATGAAGACAAGAGAGTAATCCATTAGTTGTTCAAAAACACACCTACGCAAAAGTAAAAAACAAAAGATCAAAATTATTTATAAAAATCGGTCGCTGGCGTAGCGCTCTTCTGCATGCGCAATCATAAATTATATCTTTGTATTGGCGGAGGCGCGGTAGTCAAAGTACCGTTACAATGCCGCCTCTACTGACACGCTCCTCAAACTAGCGTGGCAGTATGGAAAATATATAAGAAAACAAGAATTTTACATGTTACAAAAAATATTTCTGAGCACAATGCTCTTTGCATATCAGTCTCTGTATACAGTCTTTTTGGTGTGTATCTTCTTTAGGAGTCGTAACATTAATGTCTTTGAACTGCGGCGTATTATCGTTGCTTAATGCTTAGCACAGCGTTTGAATTCAGTTCACATGATTCGTGTTTGCAGTGGAATTAATTCAAACAATAAATGCTTCTATTTTATTGCTCCAATGTCTTTAAACGTAGTATCGGCTTGTGTGTGTGTGTGTGTGTGTGTACTGCCTGGATCTCTTGCATGTGACTTGAAGAAAATCCAAAGTTTGTGCATTGTGTCAACATGAAATTGTGATCTCCAGCAGTCGAATTTTGGTGGCGTCCACCGGGGTATAAATGGTCAGTGAGGGCACAGGAAACACCTCACTGCCTACGACAGGTGATGAGCTTGTCTTTTACACCAACCTGAAGACCTGCCGGCTTCCACAACACCATACACTTCAAAGCATATTGACACTACGTAAATATTGCTTGACCAGTGTTCCATCACGTTGGTTTCTTCTCTGCATTTTCAGGTCCATTTATATGAATCATGTGCTACATGCAAAAGTCCTTTGCAGTTCATTAACATCTCCTTAAAATACGTTTCTTGATATAGTAAGTACATGAATATACAAATATTTACGATTAATCATTACATGAGATATTTACATTGTTGTCGTATAGTACATATACAGAATTAAATGGAAAAATATAGTAAATTTTTACGCTACATTCAATATCATTGTTCTGACATGTGAATTAAATTACATTCAGATTGAAATATACATTTTATTTGTTAGCTCATTCTTTTTCCTTTCTTTCCTTTTTTTTGTTCCTTTCCCTTTCGTTACACTTGCAACATTTTAAAATAATTGTGGCAACTCGCTAGAATATTCAACTTAAAATTCATCTTGCGTCCTGGAATAAAATTTACACACATTTCAAGCTTCAAGACAGCCCTCTGTAGGACAGGTTCATGGGATGGTTGCTAACTACTTCATAAATACTAGTAAAGTTACCTCCTACAGTGGACTACGCAAAATAAAATATGATAGACAAAATACATGTTTACTTAATATAATGTAAAATTTCCTATGCCTAATACCATTTCTGAGTGTGGTGTCCCCACTATTGCTGTTTCTAAGAGTGGTACCCCTCTATTACCGTTTCTAAGAGTGGTACCCCTCTATTACCGTTTCTAAGAGTGGTACCCCTCTATTACCGTTTCTAAGAGTGGTGCCCCTCTATTACCGTTTCTTAGAGTGATGCCCCTCTAAATATCTTAGGATCCTACAAGTATGTACATCAGTGTGGTAAGTGTGTGTATATATATATATATATATATATATATATATATATATATATATATATATATATATATATATATATATATATATATATATATATATATACTGGCAGGTCGATAGACACACAAACAAACACAAACATACACACAAAATTCAAGCTTTCGCAACAAACTGTTGCCTCATCAGGAAAGAGGGAAGGAGAGGGGAAGACGAAAGGAAGTGGGTTTTAAAGGAGAGGGTAAGGAGTCATTCCAATCCCGGGAGCGGAAAGACTTACCTTAGGGGGAAAAAAGGACAGGTATACGCTCGCACACACGCACATATCCATCCACACATACAGACACAAGCAGACATATTTTTTCCCCCTAAGGTAAGTCTTTCCGCTCCCGGGATTGGAATGACTCCTTACCCTCTCCTTTAAAACCCACTTCCTTTCGTCTTCCCCTCTCCTTCCCTCTTTCCTGATGAGGCAACAGTTTGTTGCGAAAGCTTGAATTTTGTGTGTATGTTTGTGTTTGTTTGTGTGTCTATCGACCTGCCAGCGCTTTTGTTCGGTAAGTCACCTCATCTTTGTTTTTATATATAATTTTTCCCACGTGGAATGTTTCCTTCCATTATATATATATATATATATATATATATATATATATATCTAGTTCAAGTCAATCATGTTCCTATAAAGTTTGTGTAGTTGATCTCCTTCCTTTCATGAGTATCAAGCAATATAAATAAATGTTTTACTTAATAAATAAATCTTCTTAGTTCTTGTCAGATAATTGCTGCTGCGTTCCATGCTGTATATCCATTCTGTATTTACCTTGTGGTACCTGTAAAATTCTATTCATAAGTAAATATGTGTGTATGTCTCTCCATACTGTCAGATAATCACGAGTTATATAATGTCAAATATTTCATCAACATGTATAAATTTTTTTAAGGAAGGGATGAGAGTATGAACCGCAACAGAGGACTGACGTTTTGTTTTCTCCTTATTCTCCTTTTATTTAATGGTGCAACAGTTCAGTTCAGTAGATGAGCTTTAATTATGTCATTAGATGACTGCTAAATATGTTCTCTTAAATAATTCTTCCAATCTGAAGTGTCAAGCCTACATAACTCCAAAAATTTCATTACAAGTTCCCATTAGATTAGTGTTAAAGTGTTATAGATTTAAATCTTCTGGTATATTTTCAGAAGTGGCTGCTGTAAATAATTCTTTCCACATAAATCTATACTTTCACCTTTAGTTATAAGAATATATAAGACATCACATAAGTTATTATCTCAGGCATACCAATCTTTCAATAAATAATATTCTTTCACTACTTTCATTCTGTATTCCACGAGTACATGTGATATAGCATTCAAATCTAGTTTCTTTGCTCTCAACATATTCTCAATTACCCATAACATTCTCACCTATCCATTATTCATTCTTCACAAATAACATATACTTATTCCTCAGCATTTTATATATATTTTTTCCTGTTATTCATCATCACTTACTTTTTTACTTCAACAACAACAACAATAATAATAATAATAATAATAATAATAATACCATTTTCTCATCTTATATTCCATTTAACTCTCTCCATATTACTATTTATCCTCTTATTAAACTAAAATTACATTCACTCATCTCATTCAGTCACTCACATCACTCATATCAAAATTACTATTATCACATGCGTCCTAAAGAAAATAATTCTGTTCAGTTCTCTGCCTCCTCTAATGTGTATATGCTTCCTCTAATGTGTATATGCCACAATAGCAACTCCTCTTATAACCAAATATCTAATTAGCTGTTGGATGGTTCACATTGCTTTCTAGACTTACCTGCATTCATTAGATTGTAAGTATCTGTATAACTTCAATGTAGGCTCCTCATAACTTTATTATCATATCTACTTCTCATTAGCTAACATTTTACTGTATGTATTTTTTCAAATGTCTGTGTGGATGTAGACCTCTGGGTTTATGTGTTAATGGATATTCTGATGAATAACAGCCAGGGTGTGGAATATTTGCA
Source organism: Schistocerca americana (assembly GCF_021461395.2). Classification (NCBI taxonomy): domain Eukaryota; kingdom Metazoa; phylum Arthropoda; class Insecta; order Orthoptera; family Acrididae; genus Schistocerca; species Schistocerca americana. Next base: position 204,445,722 of record NC_060129.1, on the reverse strand, counting down.
ATTCGGTATGGTCCAGAGTATAAGATCTGCCATTTCCTGTTTAAATGTTTCAGTTTTGTGGGTTTAGGATGTGTTCTTAGTAAAACTAACTCATCAACTTGAAATGTTTGTGCTTTCCTGACACCTCTGTCATATTTCTGCTTTCTTTCCTTAGCTTTGTCACATAATGTTGTGTAAGCTTGTCTTACCTTTTCTTCTAAACTAACAGGATTTGTTGTTGCTGTAAATTTAGGTAGAGGGTCTGCCAATTCATTTCTTTCTGTTTTATCCATAATTAATTCGGTTGTTGTTGTTGTTTTTTTTTTTTTTTTTTTTTTTTTTTTTTTTTTTTTTTTTTTTTTTGTTGTGGTCTTCAGTCCAGAGACTGGTTTGATGCAGCTCTCCATGCTACTCTATCCTGTGCAAGCTTTTCATCTCCCAGTACCTACTGCAACCTACATCCTTCTGAATCTGCTTAGTGTATTCATCTCTTGGTCTCCCTCTACGATTTTTACCCTCCACGCTGCCCACCAGTATTAAATTGGCGATCCCTCGATGTCTCAGAACATGTCCTACCAACCGATCCCTTCTTCTAGTCAAGTTGTGCCACAAACTCCTCTTCTCCCCAATCCTATTCAGTACCTCCTCATTAGTTATGCGATCTACCCATCTAATCTTCAGCATTCTTCTGTAGCATCACATTTCGAAAGCTTCTATTCTCTTCTTATCTAAACTATTTATCGTCCACATTTCACTTCCATACATGGCTACACTCCATACAAATACTTTCAGAAACGACTTCCTGACACTTAAATCTATACTCGATGTTAACAAATTTCTCTTCTTCAGAAACGCTTTCCTTGCCATTGCCAGTCTACATTTTATATCCTCTCTACTTCGACCATCATCAGTTATTTTGCTCCCCAAATAGCAAAACTCCTTCACTACTTTAAGTGTCTCATTTCCTGATCTAATTCCCTCAGCATCACCCGACTTAATTCGACTACATTCCATTATCCTCGTTTTGCTTTTGTTGATGTTCATCTTATATCCTCCTTTCAAGACACTGTCCATTCCGTTTGACTGCTCTTCCAAGTCCTTTGCTGTCTCTGACAGAATTACAATGTCATCGGCAAACCTCAAAGTTTTTATTTCTTCTCCCTGGATTTTAATACCTACTCCGAATTTTTCTTTTGTTTCCTTTATTGCTTGCTCAATATACAGATTGAATAGCATCGGGGAGAGGCTACAACCCTGTCTCACTCCCTTCCCAACCACTGCTTCCCTTTCATGTCCCTCGACTCTTATAACTGCCATCTGGTTTCTGTACAAATTGTAAATAGCCTTTCGCTCCCTGTATTTTACCCCTGCCACCTTTAGAATTTGAAAGAGAGTATTCCAATCAACATTGTCAAAAGCTTTCTCTAAGTCTACAAATGCTAGAAACATAGGTTTGCCTTTTCTTAATCTAGCTTCTAAAATAAGTCATAGGGTCAGTATTGCCTCACGTGTCCCCATATTTCTACGGAATCCGAACTGATCTTCCCCAAGGTTGGCTTCTACCAGTTTTTCCATTCATCTGTAAAGAATTCGCTTCAGTATTTTGCAGCCGTGACTTATTAAACTGATAGTTCGGTAATTTTCACATCTGTCAACACCTGCTTTCTTTGGGATTGGAATTATTATATTCTTTTTGAAGTCTGAGGGTGTGTATCCAGTAGAAATGTGAGTTAAATTGTTCACTATTTGTTCAAATGGTGCTAAGTATTCTACCCATTTTGTGTGCTTCTCTGGTGTGTGTGTTCTCATAAACTGTCCAAATCCTCGAAATATTCTTTCTACCGGGTTTCCTGCCGCGTGAAATGTTGAAATTAAAATATGTTTAACATTCTGTCCTTCAATAAAAGTCTTCCATTTTAAACTGGTAAAATATGCTGCATTATCCGTTATCATAACTTCAGGTTTTCCTGTTCTTACAAGATAATCTGTTAATAGACGTCTGGTAATAGCAGTGGTAGAAACTGAACGTAAAGCATATAATTTTAAATACTTTGTGAAAACATCTAACACAGCAAAGATGTATTTCATTCCTCCACGTGCTTGTGGATAGGGTCCTGCAATATCTAAAGAAATTAGCTGCAATGGCCTCTTAGGTATGATTGGGTGCAATTCATTCATGCTTGTGCGATTAGAGTATTTGGCTTTCTGACATATGATGCATTTCCTAATATTACTCAGTACTCTTCGCCTTAAATTTGGAAAATAACAATATTGTATAATCTTATCTGTACATTTGGTTACACCATAGTGTCCCCAAGTTCCGTGTGTAAATAAAATAAAATCAACATGAGCTTCAGGTAAGCAAACACACCAATGCTGTGATTCAGGGTTTCGTCGGTGAAATAATACTTCTTTGTGTAACGTGTAATATTTTTCAAGATGTGGGTCTGTTCCTGCACGTAATTTATTCTTTATCTGGATCCACCTGGGATCATTGTCCTGCAATATGGCTAACTTCCTGCACATGTTTTTGTAGTAAGGTGCAAATGTACCGTCATACATGAGTAAAATTTTGAGATCTGATGTTTGTTCTGTCACATCTGAAAATTCTTGTAGGCCTTGTGGCAAACGAGATAGAGCATCGGCTATAATGTTGGATTCTCCTTTTATGTATATAATATCAAAATCATATTCTTGTAGTGATGCACACCAGCGTGCAAGACGTGAATGTAACAACTTGCATGATAGGAGGAAAGAAAGAGCTTGATGACCAGTATAAAACTTAGTACGTTTTCCCCAAAAGTACCGAACTTGTGAAATGCCCATACTAGGGCAAGTGTTTCGCACTCTGTCACTGAATATGACTTTTCGCGTTCAGTGAGCGTGCGGCTAGCAAAACTTATAGGTTTGATGACTGTTTGTTCATCTTCTACATTAATTTGGAATAAAAATGCTCCGAGCCCATAGGAACTTGCATCTGTTACTAGGCAAAAGTCTGACGTCATGTCATGATGACATAACAACGGTGCATTAACTAAAGCATTCTTGTTGTTGTTGTTGTGGTCTTCAGTCCTGAGACTGGTTTGATGCAGCTCTCCATGCTACTCTATCCTGTGCAAGCTTTTTCATCTCCCAGTACCTACTGCAACCTACATCCTTCTGAATCTGCTTAGTGTATTCATCTCTTGGTCTCCCTCTACGATTTTTACCCTCCACGCTGCCCTCCAATACTAAATTGGTGATCCCTTGATGTCTCAGAACATGTCCTACCAACCGATCCCTTCTTCTGGTCAAGTTGTGCCACAAACTTCTCTTCTCCCCAATCCTATTCAATACTTCCTCATTAGTTATGTGATCTACCCATCTAATCTTCAGCATTCTTCTGTAGCACAACATTTCGAAAGCTTCTATTCTCTTCTTGTCCAAACTATTTATCGTCCATGTTTCACTTCCATACATGGCTACACTCCATACGAATACTTTCAGAAATGACTTCCTGACACTTAAATCAATACTGGATGTTAACAAATTTCTCTTCTTCAGAAACGCTTTCCTTGCCATTGCATTCTTAATCGCTTCAAAATCTGTCTGACAGAACTCTGTCCATTTCCAAATATTATTTCTTTTGAGTAAAGATCGAAGATGTGGACTGTTAAGAAGGTGGTAGTGTACAAATTTCCTGAAGAAAGAAGATAGACCAAGAAAGGCTTTGAGTTGTTTACGATTCTGTGGGGATGGAAAATTCTTAATTGCATCAATTTTTCTGGAGTCTGGATAAATGCCTTCAGTTGATATGATGTGACCAAGGAATTTGATTTCTCTCCTCCCTAATTTCGTCTTTGATAAATTGATAGTGACACCTGCGTCAGAAAATTTAGTCAGAAGTTGCTTCAAAAGATTTACATGTTCTTCCCAAGTAGTGGTGGCAATGACAATGTCGTCAATTTGCGATAACAATTGTGGTCTAAGAACAGCATCTAAGGCTTCAATAAATACTCCAGCACTCACTCGTAGACCATAGGGTAGAACACAAAATTGATAACTACGTCCCTCACATAGAAATGCGGTGTATTTACGGCTGTTTTTATGGAGGTTCACCTGCCAAAACGACGAGCGGAGGTCGATATTGGTTAAATACTGTACATTATAAAATTTTAAAAGTTGTTCTTTCAAATTTATAGATCGTGTGTTGATTGGGTTTATGACTTTTTGTTAATTTCTCGTGCGTCCAGCACTAACCTTACACTGCCATCCTCTTTATTAACTGCTAGGATCGGACTGCAATATGGTGAATGTGACCTTTCAATGATACCCCAAGCTTGCATTCTTTCAATCTCTTTCAAAACTGCGGGTTTCTTTGACCAAGGAATATTATAATACGTTCTACAGTATGTTTTGTATGGTTTAACATCCATCTCATAAGTATAGCGCCTAATAATTCCAGGTTTCTCCAAAAATACCTTAGCAAATTGCTGCAAAACTTCAAGTACCAAGTTGTTGTTCCTTTGTCAGGTATTCAGATTCTGTGCATTTCTCATCTAAATCATTAGGTTTAATTCCCTGAGATACACCTTCATTAAAAGTTAAATCACATACGCTTGTTGCTGGTGGATACACAAAATGTAACTGTTCAAACTTACCTTGTTTACTGTTCAAGTTTTTACCCTGTGTTAACTCTATTGTCAGTTGTTGTTGGTTTACAGTTAAATGACATTTCCCTTTTCCTAAATCTATCATTGCTTGATATTCATTCAAAAAATCAATCCCTAATATGCAATGCATAACTAATTTGTCTACTACCAGAAACTGTAATTGAGTGGTATATTTGATAATGTGAAGTTAATGAGAGCTTGAAATTTCACGTTCTTTGATTTGTTACCGGTGGCACTTAGAATGTGACAATTCTGTACTGGCAATGTTCGTATGTTCATTATTCGTTTGAGTTCATTATGTAAAGACATTGAAATGACACTTGCTGCTGCTCCAGTATCTAACATTACTTCCACTTCATAACTACCAATCATAACTATTGTTATTGCCTGAATAATCTTCTTTGTTTTACTGGTACTATTAAAATCTACATCCTGATATAATTCTTTTTCTATTTTCTTACTGTCATCATATCGGAGAAAACAAATCGTCGGTTCCGTTGCGCTCTGCTCCTTATCGACCGTAACTCGAGCGCTTAGCTCGGTCGTCGTTCGTTTTCCGGCAAATTCGGTTGTTGCTGCGGGTTGGGTTCATTGCCCAACTCAATAATATTTACGTCTCTGTCGCGCGTCACCCAGGTATCAGCTGTTTGGTTGTTGACATTACCCCGCGTCGCATTGGGAGTTCCGTTAGGTAGGTATTGAGGGTTGCTTTATTGCATGTGTCGTGGCGGTGGTCCATTGTGGTTTCCCCATACATTATTTCGCCCATGACTGTAACTGGTATTGTCATTACTGTTATTCCTGCAATACGTGTTTGGATGTTGTTGTATGTTGCTTCTCTGAAAATATCCTGGATGGTACCTGTTATCCTCTCTTCTTTGATCTCTATGATTTCGGTTCCTTCTTCTGTTGTTGTTATTTTGAATATAACTGTAATTACTGTTCGGATAACCATTATAGTAATAATTACCACTTCCTTGCCAATGCTGCGACTTGTTTCTCCTAATATTGAATGGATTTGTCCCAGTGTAGTGCGAATTGTGGCTTTGAATGTTTTGTTGTGGTGTTGGAGGCGGATTCCAATAGCCTCTGTCATTTCTGTTCTGCGTACGCGAATTGCTTGGATGGATCGGATACAATTGATTGAAATTCCTGATCTCATCTCTGTAAACAACATCTATCTCATCAACATAACTGAAAAAATTCTTTGTTGTCCTCGGACACTCCTATTAATTTATCACGGTAAGGAAATGGTAAGTGGCTTTTAAGTGTTCTAATTACGTCTGGTAAATCTGCTGGTTTTGTCCAATATAATGTTTTGTCTAGGTAGCGTTCAAAGTATTGATGTAAAGTCTCTTTCTTCGGGTTGTAAATTTCTGGATTGTATACTTCTCGTTTTAAACTTTGTTGTTCTGTGATCGAACCAGAATTCCTCAAGAAATGCTTGTTCAAATGTTAAACATTGTCTTTTCATTGCTGCTCCCCACTTAGCTGCTCTTCCACGTAACAAATTTGTAACATATCGAATTTTATCAGCTTATAACCAATGTCTCGGGAAAATACCGTCAAAAGAGCGGATGAAAACAATCGGATGCACTTTGTCTTTCTCATCACATGAAAATGTCTGAAAGTATCCATGTCGTACTAATGTTTCATCAGCTACTCCCGATGGTATTATGGGTCCTGCATTTTGTGTCAAACTGTGCATAGTATGTGGTGATGTCTTACAGTAATTTTGATCTTGTGGTAGCATTGAAATGGTTCATTGGGATTTGTGTCACTCATTGGTAATTCTGTTTTCGGCTTTGTGCTGGGTCTAGCATTATTATGATTCTCATTTGTGTTTTGGTTGCCTGTTATGCGTTTTGGTATCACTGACAAACTTGGTATTACATTTTCTTTAAGTTTACGTACCTCTTTCTGAATATTATCTGTTTCTCCCTTTACTTGTTCCTTTGTCTTATCTAAAATGATCTGCGTCATTGTCTCAAACTTCTCATCTAAATAATCATCACATAATTTGCATTCATGTACAAGTTTCTCTGCTAGAGTTGTGTCATTCTTTAAAGATGCTACATCTGCTCTGTCTTCAAGTTTTTCTAACTTTTCCTGTAAGGATTTCTGCTCCAATGTTACATCATTTAATCTGTCTGAAAGGTCTGTAATCGTCAGGTCTAAGTGTTCTTGGTTTGTTTTTACGGAATTGTGTGACTGTCGTAATTCGTCAACTTGGGTACTGGTTTTCTGTTGTTCAAAAACTACTGTTAACAATTTCTCATTACATCGTTGTAAGTCAGTTTTTGTCTCGTCACTGAATTCCACAAATACCTTTTCTTGTCTCGTAACCTTGTCTGGTAAGTCAGTAAATTTCCTTTCAAGACTACTGGTGGTTTCTGTCAAGTCAGCAATTTGTCTCGAATGTTTTTCAAAATTTGTTTTATGTCCCGTGTCAGTTCATCGAATTTAGTGTCAAATTTCCCAATGTCACGTTTTAAATTGTCGTGTAAAGCGTCAAATCTTTTGTCTAAAGTGTTAAATTTTCTGTTTTGGTCACCAAGTAACTTCAGAATCTGGTTGAGCATGTCAGAGTCCTGTGTCTTAGTTTCGTCATTTTTTCGTGTCTGATTGATGTCTGGTTCTGAAGTTGACGTTGTCAATGTCCCGTAGTACTCACTCTCCATTCGCTTGTATATCTGTTTAAATATGGGGGATGTTGTCTTAATCGATCCGGTAAAATTATGTCTTTTTAACATCCTCACAATGAAGTTCAATATTCATTTGACTGTCGGACATGTTTTGCAATGTGTCACTTTCACTAAGCTCGTCCGCGGAAACAACTTCTATGCGTCTAGCGATTTTCGTAATTAATTGCAAATAAAATTTTCCAATGGCAAAAAAAATTTTAAATGTATGTTGAAATCTGAAATTTGTCTTATGAAAATGCGTATTTCTATATGATTTTTAATTAGAAATTGAATTATTAAACTGGTGCTGAAATTTCCCTCTCACAAATAGATGAGTGTGAATATGCTCTTCACGTATCATTTCCAATAATATGTAGTGGTTAATAAAAAAGAGAAAAAGAAAAGGTTGAAAATATGGGAAGAAATGAGTGAATAAAAAGTGGGTTTTAAAAATTGTAAATGACCGTGAAAAAGGGAAAGAATGAAATGCATATTGGACTTCGTATTACAGAAAAGTTAACAGACTTGGTGATTCGGAAAAGCTATTATTGGGGTGGTGCTTGTGGCGTTTCTGAGCAAAAGTCAAACCAATTTCCACTACAAAAATTATTTGAAAAGAGAGAATATCAAAATGTAACTGACAGGGGGAAGTGGCGTAGATAAGAGTTCATCCGTTACCAGGTTAACAAGTCTTCTTTCGTGCGGCGTCCAGGTCTTCAAAAATCTCCTTCAATTTTGCGTGAAAAGTCTGCTCCGAAATCTTGCAACAAGTTTCATTGTCCAGGAGTTTCTAATGTATCCAAAACCGTCTTGATATAAAATGCAATTTATTTTGCGTTGCTTCTCTCCTCCAAATGTCATACAAACATCCACAATATGTCTACACATTAATAAGTTTTTTCGTCTTAAATCAGATCAAGACTAGCTAATAAGTTTTTTACGTCTGCATTAAGCTTACGCTCTTGAGAGACAATAGACGGATAGAAAACAAAAAAAAGTTACAATTTTAGTATTTTCTCTGCCGTCGAGCGCTCATACCGCTGTGACAGTATAATTTATATCTGAGGGAACGAGTGTAGCGCGGCGAAATTCAAAGTTCCGCTACATCGCCCCCTCGACTGTCATGCTAAAACATTTAGCGTGGCAGGCTAGGAAACAATATAATAGATATACCTACATGTCAGTATATACATATTTGCATAGGAAAGGCCACGTGCATTCATAGGGGATTATCTTTGTCAATACTTATTTTCTAAATCTATATACTCAATACGTTACAGTTTTGATGCCTTTTACAAAGTTAATATACATATATTTACATAGAGTGTGTTTGAGCATGCTGCTCGACAGCACGTTGGTTTCCCAGTGCATATCTGGCAGCATGTAGTCTTTGCGCATGCGCAATAGCGTCACTGAATTTCACGTGCGGCAGTTTGAAAATTGCGGTGTTATGACAGTCTTGCACAGTATTCACTCTCACATAGTGTTCATTACAAGTTGTTATTCCAGTATAAATGGCGTGTGAAGTCCGGAGACACAATAAGATTGAACGTGTGCGGGATCTGAAGCAAAGTCCATGTCTTCTGTTACGACGCAACACTCCAGGTCCTTGTGTGTTTTCATGACTATTGTTCCCGGGGCATATGTGGTCGATTTAGTTTTTAGCCTCCACATCGCCTACGACAGGTGCTGAGTTCGTCTCCAAAGCATCTGAAGGCCGGCCAGGAACAAACGGCGTCGATGTTCGGAAAGGTAGGTGTTTCATCAGGTTGTTTACACTCGCCAACAAACTTTCATTTGCAGTGTGAAAAATCCTCATTATCTAAGTACATTGCAGTTTATATCGGTTTACAAACAGTTATTTGGTTCATGCACCATAGGTATCACAAATAACAAATTTGTCGTTTATGATGTTCACAGTTTGCAACACTTTTTGCCATATTTACATTTTAACAAAGTTCACTGTGTCCCAGCATGTTTACATCATCAATTATAAAAGCTTACATTTTGTGTTCACATTTCAAAATATGCTGACAATATGCAAAGTTTTAGCACATATACAAATACATATAAATTTACAAGATATGCATGTGAAATATTTACAGTAAAAAATTATACTAAGTCCCATTGGCTTTCTCTTATTGGGGTTTATGGTCATTTTAAGTTTCTTTATTCAAGTTTGGGCGTGCCAAGGGATATCAGACTTAATATTTAAATCACGGGCTTTCATTCAATTATTATTCATTTCTGTCTTTTGATTGACCAGGCTTGTAATGCCATCAATAATCCCTTTTCAAAATACTTAATTTTCTTCATGTCTTTTTATTCATACCTGAAAGTTTACTGTCACACAACATACTCTTACATTCCATAAACAAACAATACCCAGCTGCAGGAGGTGGTAGGATAATGGAGAAAGATAGAATGGAAGAAACTATTCACTACCTATAAACTACCAAATCCTACAGCTACTACATAAAAGGAGAACATAATACATTATAACGTTTGCATCACCTTCATGGGGTGTGTGAAAGGAGGTGCTTACCATTTACCAAATCATGGGTAAATGTAAGTGTCCGTACGTCATGTCTGTGTAGTGTAACATCATGACAGATTCTCTGTTTGTGTTCTGACTGTTCATATGACTAAGTGTATTATATCTTAACAAATCCTTGCATGAGTAAATCACGTATCTGCTCAGTACTTCCTCGATATCTCCACTTCTTGTGGATACTGCCTATACAAATGGAAAATATATCTCGCAGAGATTGTCTCTCTCATAATGTGTATTATATAATGACGCACCAAATTTCCTCTCAAGAGATCAACCATGAACTTCCTTTTACTTTAGTGAAGGTTAAACATCATGTATGCGTGTATATAAATCATTTCTTCTCTAAAACATAAATAAAGAACATACACTCCTGGAAATGGAAAAAAGAACACATTGACACCGGTGTGTCAGACCCACCATACTTGCTCCGGACACTGCGAGAGGGCTGTACAAGCAATGATCACACGCACGGCACAGCGGACACACCAGGAACCGCGGTGTTGGCCGTCGAATGGGGCTAGCTGCGCAGCATTTGTGCACCGCCGCCGTCAGTGTCAGCCAGTTTGCCGTGGCATACGGAGCTCCATCGCAGTCTTTAACACTGGTAGCATGCAGCAACAGCGTGGGCGTGAACCGTATGTGCAGTTGACGGACTTTTAGCGAGGGCGTATAGTGGGCATGCGGGAGGCCGGGTGGACGTACCGCCGAATTGCTCAACACGTGGGGCGTGAGGTCTCCACAGTACATCGATGTTGTCGCCAGTGGTCGGCGGAAGGTGCACGTGCCCGTCGACCTGGGACCGGACCGCAGCGACGCACGGATGCACGCCAAGACCGTAGGATCCTACGCAGTGCCGTAGGGGACCGCACCGCCACTTCCCAGCAAATTAGGGACACTGTTGCTCCTGGGGTATCGGCGAGGACCATTCGCAACCGTCTCCATGAAGCTGGGCTACGGTCCCGCACACCGTTAGGCCGTCTTCCGCTCACGCCCCAACATCGTGCAGCCCGCCTCCAGTGGTGTCGCGACAGGCGTGAATGGAGGGACGAATGGAGACGTGTCGTCTTCAGCGATGAGAGTCGCTTCTGCCTTGGTGCCAATGATGGTCGTATGCGTGTTTGGCGCCGTGCAGGTGAGCGTCACAATCAGGACTGCATACGACCGAGGCACACAGGGCCAACACCCGGCATCATGGTATGGGGAGCGATCTCCTACACTGGCCGTACACCACTGGTGATCGTCGAGGGGACACTGAATAGTGCACGGTACATCCAAACCGTCATCGAACCCATCGTTCTACCATTCCTAGACCGGCAAGGGAACTTGCTTTTCCAACAGGACAATGCACGTCCGCATGTATCCCGTGCCACCCAACGTGCTCTAGAAGGTGTAAGTCAACTACCCTGGCCAGCAAGATCTCCGGATCTGTCCCCCATTGAGCATGTTTGGGACTGGATGAAGCGTCGTCTCACGCGGTCTGCACGTCCAGCACGAACGCTGGTCCAACTGAGGCGCCAGGTGGAAATGGCATGGCAAGCCGTTCCACAGGACTACATCCAGCATCTCTACGATCGTCTCCATGGGAGAATAGCAGCCTGCATTGCTGCGAAAGGTGGATATACACTGTACTAGTGCCGACATTGTGCATGCTCTGTTGCCTGTGTCTATGTGCCTGTGGTTCTGTCAGTGTGATCATGTGATGTATCTGACCCCAGGAATGTGTCAATAAATTTTCCCCTTCCTGGGACAATGAATTCACGGTGTTCTTATTTCAATTTCCAGGAGTGTAGTATTATAATTGACAGTAAAATGTCTCTTTCTCAGCGTCCGTTGCTACGTCGGCTGCACGGGTGGTCATTTCTCCTTTGCACTTACCTTGCATAGCCTGAAAAGTCAAATGTTGTCTTCAAAGTAGATGTTATTTTGTCATCTGTTTGCTTAAGTGGAGGTGTTGTACGAGTCGCAAAAACGGCCTTAATAACTCTCCTATCTTTTGCTTCCTCAGGGTTTTCTGTAGTGTGTAAGTATAATAAAGGCTAACATGGCACTAAATTTCACTTTCGTATACACAAATGTATTCACATGAATGATGTTTAAAAACTATATTTCAACTTAAGTTCCTTAAAATATCATTCTCCTGTCTGAACACGAACTATAAATGTTTTCTTCCACACAGTGGCTTAACAAAACTTAACAAAAGGTTACAAAGTTAAATTCTTATTACACTTCTTTCAACAGCTGTAATCATCATTATGTTCACTCTGCTTTTCTTGCATTCGTTCATTTTCAAGGGCACAGAAAATAGACTCACGTGTTCTAAATCATCACAAATGTTTGCTTTCAAACTGAAATTCTTATGTACTCTTAAAGATGTACACTATTTACTCACTTCTCTATGTAGCACAATATTACCAAAACATTCTCACTCATTCCTTACTCACATATTCATCATAATATATATATCCTTATACATTAATATATCACACACGTGGGGCCAATTGGCATTTCCATTCTCATAAAACTCCAATAATATTTTCCTCAAATAATCTCTTGTCTCCATCAACTACTTCACAGTAACTTACCTTCTTATATTAACTTAAATATTAACTCATTCATTCTTACATCCTCATTCATTCTGCTACATACCTATGTCATTACTGATCTCAATAGCTATTATCACCTGTCATTAGAGTGCCTTGAAATAACTAACTAGTTGTTGATTCACCTTATAATTTACAATTAACAACAAATGTAACCTGCATAGACCTCATTCCTGTATGAATATATTTTCTCATTCAGTAAGTGTACTCACCTGGGTTTACATTCTCTTCATAATTATGTGTGCAAGTGTAACTGCAGTATATAATATCCATAAATGAATGTTTGTGTTCTTAGGCTGTATAACTTAATGTTCGTGTATTCGATACAAATATTTATGATCTCGTTTCCACAGCAACTTGCTCATGTTCAAATTAGTTGTCATTGTATTATGTTGTTTTAGTGCACAAAGGGTTTCAAATGTCTGTGGGGATGCAGCCCCCTTGGCTTGTGAGATAACAGGTATTCTAGGGAGTAACAACCTGGGTGAGGTATGCTTGCTATTCTGAAAGAACCTGAATATAATAGCTGTCATTTTCTGTTCAGTTGTTTTAATGTTGTAGACTTGGGACGTGAACGCAAAAGAACAAGGTCATCAACCTGATAGGTTTGTTCATTCCTGTTCTGCTGTCATTTTGTCGTCGTACCTGAGGAAACAAACCGTCTCAGCCGTTGCCCTCTTACAACACCTCACGACCGAAGCACGAGCGCTTAGCTCGGTCGTCGACTGTTTTGCGTCGTCTGCTGTGTTTGTCCGGGTTCGTTGACCAGCTCCACTATGTTTACATTACGGCCGGCTGGCGTCCACGCGTCAGCTGATGGCGCGCCGCAATTGTTATTGCTACTTCGTGGCGGGGAGTGAATCACTGTACTGGGGAACGGCGGCGGATTCCGTGGAGGGTTATGATTTGTCATGTGTGAATTTTGTGTGTTCCACATATTCTGTCGGTGATTGTTGGGATTGGTATTGTTTTGGTGGTAATTATGTCTGTTATATGTCATGTTCCTGTCAAAGTAGCCCGGGTTGTACCGGTTATTCTCACGTCTCCTATTGTTGTTGTTGTACTGTCTGTAATTTTCATTTTGCTTGTAGTTACCATTTTGATATGGGTGATAATTATTGTTGTTGTTATTCCACGAATTCCTGCGGTTGTTCCTACCGTCATACACGTTTCCATTTGAATATGTTTCCCGCGCAGGCATCGTATTGTGTCGCGGCGCGGACGGATGGTTCCACCAATCACCGTCACTACGGTTCCTTTGGGGTGGGTGCTGATTTCGGTAACCAATATGAGTAAAATTAGAATGGCGTGAATCGCCTCTGTAAGCTGCGTTCATTTGATCTAAGAAGTTTAAAAAACTCTTAATGTCATTCTCAGGTACTCCTATTAATCTGTCTCGGTATGGAAAGGGTAAGTGGCTCTTTAAAGTGTCAATTATTGCTGGCAAGTCGGCTGGTTTGGACCAGTACAGGGTCTTGTCTAGGTACCTCTCAAAGTACTGTCTTAATGTGTCTTTTTTAGGGTCATAGGTCTCGAGGTTGCACACTTCTCTCCTTAGATTCTGTTGCTCATTCTCGGACCAGAATTCGTCCGAGAAGGCTTGTTCGAACTGTTCAAACGTAAGGCACCGCCGTTTCATAGCTGCACCCCACTTAGCTGCTCGTCCTCTCACGAGATTGGTGACGTATCTGATTTTATCGACTTCTGACCAACTACGTGGAAAAACACCGTCAAATGATCTAATAAACACAATAGGGTGGACTTTGTGCTTGTCCTCACTTGGAAATGCCCATGTCTTACAAACGTGTCATCGGCCATGCCGGTTGGCATAACTGTATTGACGTAGTTAGTGTCACTTGCTACTGTAGGTGCCGTGCCGTAATATTGCTCGTTTGGTGGAAAAGAAAGCGGCCCATTGTAATTTTGATTTGAAATAGGTGATTCCACAATAGGTGTTCTGTCTGTGTCATTAGCCATGGTTTTAGCTGTTTTGTCGTTCCCTGACGATGCATTTGCACCAATCGCCAAACACGGCACAACATTGTCTCGTAATTTTGTCACTTCGTCTTCTGCGTGTTTTGTCATGTCTTTAACATGTGTCTTTGTTTTTGAAAGTATGTCCTGTGTAATTGTTTCAAGTTTTTTTGTCCAGATAGTGGTCACACAATTTACATTCATGTACAATTCTTTCGGCCATGTTGGTGTCGTTGTTTAGTGTCGCGAGGTCCGCTCGATCTTCTAACTTTTCTATCTTTTCTTTGAGGTGGGTTTGTTCCAGAACTACCATTGTGAGCTGTTGGGTAGTATTTCCCACTTCTTCAGTCAGCTTTTCTTGGGTGGAGCTCGCCGAAGTGTGGGCCTGAGCTAACTCTTCCACACGGGTGTTCACTTCCTGCTGCACATTAACTATTTGAGTTAACCGATTCTCACATCGGGTGATATTGTTTTATGTGTGAATGTAACCAAAGTTTCTTCCTGTTTAGTGACTCGGTCGGACAATGTCTCCAATCGCTGGCTGAGCTGTTGAGTGGTGTTATTTAATTCTGTCATCTGTTTTGTCGTCCGTTCAAAATTTTCGGTCATAGTACGGTTTAATACGTCAAATTTTCTGACTAACGTCTCGTTTCATGTCTGCAATAGTCGGTCCAGTTTGTCAGTCTCCTGCGTCCGATTTGTGTCACATTGCTGAATTTGCCTCATATTCGGTTCTGACATTGATGTTAACAATGGCGCTGACGGCCTAGTCTCGCGTCCATTCCACATTTCGTCATTTAGAGTCGCCATCTGTGTATTATCACAAATGTTGCGAGTTTGAGGCAAAATCATTGCACTGATCTGTGAACTCGTCCATGGAGGGAAACGCGGACTTTCTTGTTGGTTGAACGATGAATCTAGTTCACTTAACTCATCTGACGAAACTATCTCTACCTTACCACGTTCCATTGTAATAGGATGTATAATAGTAAGTCAAAAAGGGAATAATATAAGTCTGATTAATAAAGATTTGACTCAAATTTAGGTTGAAATATTTTCTCGTCAATGTAGATGATTGCTCTATTGCAAACAATGGTTGAGAAAGATGCAGCGGGGCGGACAAAATTTTTCGTAACAAATGACTGTTTGGCGGTCAAATTCACGATCTTCATATGCTACAACAATACTATAATTACCACAAACTACAATAGAGATAGATAATTTTGGAAAAATCTAGAAGAAAACTACAGGATGTGTGGAAAGGGAAAAATGGATTCTGCAGTTGGCTATTGAATGCTTGAATGAAACATAAGTGTGTGACTCACCATTAAATTTTCTGTCCTGCAGCGGCTGGTCAATCACTTCTGCGTAAATCGTATTTGTCAAAATATGGATTTTCTTAATACATCTCCATCGGATAATCACCAAAAGGTCTCAAAATGACAGTTTTGCAGCAATATATGCCATGCAAAGAAAAACAGATTGAATTAGTTACAAAAATTCTTTACAATATTGTTGTATAATCATTTGCTTAGGTACACTAAAGTTGGTCTTTTAGTTAGTATTTAAATTTCAGGATTTTTGGTTATTCTCTGAAAGAAAATATACAAATTAAAGTTTCAAATCTGCTCAAAAACGACACATCCGAAAATTGCGTCCTGTCGCGGGAGCCAGTTGTAGTGGTTAATAAAAAAGAAGAAGAGAAGAGACGAGAAAAGAAAAGGTTGAAAAGGTGGGAAGAAATGGTGAATAAAAAGGGGGTTTTAAAACCGTAAATGACCGTGAAAAAGGGAAAGAATGAAATGCAAATCGGATTTTATATTACAGAAAAGCAATCGGACTTCGGAAAAGCTATTGTTGGGGTGTTAAACCAATTTCCACTACAAACATTATTGAAAAAGAACAGAGAATAACAAAATGTAACTGACAGGGGGAAATGGCGTAGATAAGAGTTCATCCTTTACCATGTTAACATGTCTTCTTTCGTCCGGCGTCCAGGTCTTCAAAAATCTCCTACTTCATTTCTGCGTGAAAGGTCTGCTCCGAAATCTTGCAATTGTCCAGGAATCACTAATTTATACAAATTAAAAACTGAATGCAATTTATTTTACGTTGCTACTCCCATCCTCCGAATTTCGTAACAACTTCCACAATATGTCTACACATTAATAAGTTTGTTACGCCTGGATTAAGCTTCCGCTCTCGAGAGACGATAGACGGATAAAAAAGAGTTACAATTTTCTTATTTTCTCTGCCGTCGAGCGCTCATACCGCTGCGACAGTATAAATTATATCTGAGGGAACGAGTGTAGCGCGGCGAAATTCAAAGTCCCGCTAGAAGCACTTACAACTTTTGAAATGCTTTTAGCGTTTCTTTTGGGGTAGGAATCGTGTATTAATCTCCAAGAAAATTTCATTACTCAATCTTTCTAAGACTACACTCGATTTCGTATGTATTGCAATGTTTGTATCACCTGCAAACGAAACAAACTTGGCATCTAGTAACGTTACAGGAGGAAGGTCACTGATATACGCAGGAGAAAGCGAGGGCGAAATATGGGGACCTCATGCTATTGGTTTCCGGTTGGATGATGCCTTTCCAGCATTTCCTGTTACTCTGTAATACTGTAATGTATTTAAAAGGATATTGTGATTTACAGTCAAATGCGTTTTAAGGATCACAAAATATACCAGGTGTCTGTAATTTATCGTCCAGTGAATTAAGGACTGTGTTGTTTTGTTGTAAGATCATATTAATAACATCAAGACTCATTACTGTGGGGAATATTTGCAGGAAAGAATTGTCTACCGTTTACATTTCAGCCAAGTCACGGTAGATGTCTGCACGTCACCGGTTTTGTTTACGTGTCGAGGTGTGCAGTACAGACTTTTCTTTTCTTCGAAACATGCTGGAGAATGTATTGAACACCTTCTTTAGATACGGTGCACATTGCCATTTGTGAGACAAAACAGTATACTTACTCTCTCTCTCTCTCTCTAACACTGATCGGTCAAATGCACATCCTGTGTACAGCTGTCAGTTCCAGCTGCCACTGTAGTTTCTGTGCTGAAGTCGGCTGCATGCCAAGAGTCTTAGAGCTGACACGAATAAAATCATAAACGCCACTCTGGGGTTGGGCCTTAGGGCTGCTCTGACTCACCAGCACTAGGACTGGTCTACACCGAGGTGACAAGAGTCGCGGGACAGCGATACGCACATTTACAGGTGGCAGTACGTGAGGTGTAAAAGGCCAGTGGATTGGCCGACGTGTCGTTTGTGCTCACGTGATTCGTGTGAAAAGGCTTCTGACACTATTACTTCTGCCCGATGGGAATTGACAGACTTTGAACGTGGAATGTCAGTTGGCACTAGACGCACGGGACATTCGGTTTCGGAAATTGTCAGGGAATTAAATATCCCGTGATCCACAGTGTCGAGAACGTACCGAGGATACCAGATTTCACACATTATACCTCTCGCCACGGACAGTGCAGTGGCTGACGGCTGTCACTCGACTGAGAGCAATGTGTCAGTACTGACAGACAAGCAACACTGTGAAATCGTACAACTTACGTATCCGTTCAGACAGTGCGGAGAAATCTGGCGTTATTGTGCTTTGGCAGCAGACAACCGACGCGAGTGCCTTTGGCGACAGCACGACATCGCCTACAGCGTATCGGTTGGACTGTAGACGACCGTGGCCCGGTCAGACGGTAGGCTTAGTGTGGTGCAGACGCCACGGACCCGAGTTGTGGGTCGGGTTATTTGGGGGAGGAGACCAGACAGCGAGGTCATCGGTCTCATCCGATAAGGGAAGGAAGCTGGCCGTGCCCTTTCAAAGGAACCATCCCCGCATTTGCCTGGAGCGGTTTAGGGAAATCACGGAAAACCTAAATCATGACGGCCGGACGCGGGATTGAACCGTCGTCCACCCTTATGCGAGTCCAATGTGCTAGCCACTGCGCCACCTCGCTCGGTACCCGAGTTGTCAATAAGGCACTGTACAAGATGGTGGTGGGTCCACGATGATGTGGACTGTGTTATACAAGGAATAGACTGAGTCCTCTCGTCCAGCCGAACTGATAATTGCCTGAAAATGCCTAGTACGGCTACTGGGGACTGTTTCCAACCATTCACGGACTCCACGCTCCCGAGCAGTGACGGAATTTTTGTGGTTAACAGTGCGCCGTGCCGCCGAGACACAGCTGTTTCCGAATATTCTGGACAGTTCGAGCGAGTGATTTGGCCAGTTGCTGAACGTTTACGGGGCATAATCGAGAAGTCATTTCGTGCACAAAATCGTACACAGGTAAGGCTTTTGCAATAACGGATGGCCGTAGAGGCAGTGTGGCCCAGTATTTCTGCAGCGGTCTTCCGATCACTTGTCGAGTCTGTGCCGGGCGAAAGGCGCTCCGACACGGTATCCCACGACTTGTGTGTCTCCAGTGACGTGTGGTCAGCACGCTGCCGAATTCTGCAGCTGTTATTTCCAGTGGACGAATCCCGGTGACGTCGCTGCTGTCCCTTATTTGGCCTCCCGAGGCCCGAATGGAGCCTGTGCCACACGTCCTGGCCTCAGGAAAGATCTGAGGCGGTACCGGGATTGTAACCCGGACCCCTCAGCAGCGATGCTAACTGTCTGGCTACAGAGGGGGAGTAAAGTAATAACTGATTACTTCTGTAATTGTCAATGTAAGTAGACAAGCGCTAAGATTAATTGGTAGTCCATATCTTTCACATACATTGGTTTCAGGCACTGTTTTTACCTGTTCATGTATGAATTACCTCATTTCACATTCCAGATCGATTCCCGCAGTAGGCTCTACGGACCGTAATGCATTAATGGACTTTTTCCGTATTGAAAACATACCAATGTTTACAGTATTAGGTGTAATACTTGTTACAGACCTACACTACAAACACAGCTGCTTGCTGTGTAGTTAACAGGAATTTGCAATCCTTGACTGTATAGCATCATATAATTTTAGGAATTGCTAATGATGTGTGATTTTTTTTAAAATTTGATTTTAATAAAGAATGAGTTCGTCAGCGAAATGATGATTAAAACATGCTACAGTTATAGTTCCTGAGCACTTCTCCATTATTTTATTCCTCATCCTTTAAGATCCTTATCCTTCATCTTTCTAACCGTAAGCAACGGCTCAGCTGGCTTCTGTTAAGACTTCCTTACGGAGAAGACAAAATACGAGCTTCCATATTCGATCCTAGTACAGCCATTCAATAAAAAATTACCCTCGTGGCATTGCCTGTGGTCCCGTAGACCAGCCGTCGTCACACTGCGGCGCGAGTCTAGCAGCCTGCAGTTACCGGCCACATTTTATAACATGCTTCTGGCAGCGGACAGTGGAGTTCAGAAATGTCAGCTAATATTAAGAGCTTCTTAAGAGTGCGGTTCTTCTGCCCACGAACAAGCAAAAATGCAGGGTAATTATAAATGAATATCAGGGTTTTAACGAATTTACACTACTGGCCATTAAAATTGCTACACCAAGAAGGAATGCAGATCATAAACGGATATTCATTGGACAAATATATTATACTAGAACTGACATGTGATTACATTTTCACGCAATTTGGGTGCATACATCCTGAGAAATCAGTACCCAGAACAACCACCTCTGGCCGTAATAACGGCCTCGATACGCCTGGGCATTGAGTCAAACAGAGCTCGGATGGCGTGTACAGGTACAGCTGCCCGTGCAGCTTGAACACGATACCACAGTTCATCGAGAGTAGTAGTGACTGGCGTATTGTGACGAACCAGTTGCTCGGCCACCATTGACCAGGCGTTTTCAATTGGTGAGAGATCTGGAAAATGTGGTGGCCAGTGCAGCAGTCGAACATTTTCTGTATCCAGAAAGGCCCGTACAGGACCTGCAGCATGCGGTCGTGCATTATCCTGCTGAAATGTAGGGTTTCGCAGGGATGGAATGAAGGGTAGAGCCACGGAGCGTAACAAATGTGAAATAGAACGTCCACTGTTCAAAGTGCCGTCAAAGCGAACAAGAAGTGACCGAGACGTGTAACCTATGGCACCCCATACCATCATGCCGGGTGATACGCCAGTATGGCGATGACGAATACACGCTTCCAATGTGCGTTCACCGCGATGTCGCCAAACACGGATGCGACCATTGTGTTGCTGTAAACAGAACCTGGATTCATCTGAAAAAAAGACGTTTTGCCATTCGTGCACCCAGGTTCGTCGTCGAGTACACCACCGCAGGCGCTCCTGTTTGTGATGCAGCGTCGAGGGTAACCACAGCCACGGTCTCCGAGCTGATAGTCCGTGCTGCTGCAAACATCGTCGAACTGTTCGTGCAGATGGTTGTCGTCTTCCAAACGTCCTCAGCTGTTGACTCGGGGATCGAGAGGTGGCTGCACGATCCGTTACAGCCGTGCGGATAAGATGCCTGTCATCTCGACTGCTAGTGATACGAGGCCGTTGGGATCCAGTACGGCGTTCGATATTACCCTCCTGAACCCATCGATTCCATATTCTGCTATCAGTCATCGGATCTCGACCGACGCGAGCAGCAATGTCGCGATACGATAAACCGCAATCGCGACGGGCTACAATCCGACCTTTATCAAAGTCGGAAACGTGATGGTACGCATTTCTCCTCCTTACACGAGGTATCACAACAACGTTTCACCAGGCAACGCCGGTGAAGTGCTGTTTGTGTATGAGAAATCGGTTGGAATCTTTTCTCGTGTCAGCACGTTGTAGGTGTCGCCACCGGCGCCAACCTTGTGTGAATGCTCTCAAAAGCTAATCATTTCCATGTCACAGCACCTTCTTCCTGTCGGTTAAATTTCGCGTCTGTAGCACGTCATCTTCGTAGTGTAGCAATTTTAATGGCCAGTAGTGTAATATTTATTATTTTAAAGTTACAGCTAGAAATGATACGTCAAATGAAGGAGCAATGCACAGTTTTACCACGAACCTTTTACATGTTTAATGTGAGCACCATTTGTCACACGGCACGCATCAAGTGTATAGCCGAGTTTTTCCCAAATGTTAAGTGCGTATTCAGTGATTGTAGCAACAGCTGCTTCAATCCGGTTTCTTAATTCAGGGAGGTCTGCTGGTAGCGGAGGCACGTATAAAGGATCCCTGACGAAGCCGAAAAAGAAAAAAAAACCGCACGGTGTTGTGTCGGGTGAACGTGCAGGCCGTGCAAAGCGACCCCTGCCCAGCACTCGGGTTCAGTGAAGTTCAGCCTGTCGCGTACTT
The DNA here is from genome assembly GCF_021461395.2 of Schistocerca americana. Taxonomy (NCBI): domain Eukaryota; kingdom Metazoa; phylum Arthropoda; class Insecta; order Orthoptera; family Acrididae; genus Schistocerca; species Schistocerca americana. The sequence goes on along the minus strand of NC_060129.1, from coordinate 204,424,020 downwards.
CACTCTGTGAGTGAGGTGGCGCAGCATCTTGCTGGGAAAATGTCCTGCGGCTCATCGTGTTGCACTGCTCCAGCGAATCGGGGTAAGAAGTGCCACTTACAGTAGTTTCACCAAAAAAAAGAAAAAAAATGGCTTCGAGCACTATGGGACTTAACACCTGAGGTCATCAGTCCCCTAGAACTCACAACTACTTACACCTAACTAACGTAAGCACATCACACACACATGTATGCATGCCCGAGGCAGGATTCTGACCTGCGACCGTAGCGGTCTCGCGGTTCCAGACTAGCGCCTAGAACCTCACGGCCACTCCGGCCGGCCCAAAAAAAGATAGGCCCATAAACTTTCCGCCAGGATACAGCACAAAAAAAGTCACTTTAGGGGAACCTCGCTGCATTTGTACGACCTCGTGAGGATTTTCTGAGCCCCAGATGCGCACATTGTGAGTGTTAACGTGTCCACTAAGGTAAAAGGTCGATTTATCAGTGAAGACAACACGATCCAGAAATCTTCATCGTCACATAACAATGTTGCGTTTGCGAAGTTGGCACGTAATCCGAGATCTGCCGGCTTCAGAGCCTGTAATAACTCTAAAAGGTAAGGAGGTAGTTGTACGCGTTTTCTTAAATGTTTCCAAACAGTCGACACGGGAACTTGTAAGTCACGACTAGCATTCTGGACACATTTCTTTGGGCTACGTGTGAACGACTCTCTCAACAGTCTCTCCACCAACTCTAGGTCATCCTGTGCTCTTCCCTTTACAAAGGCAGCCGATATCTTCAAATTGACGATACCATCTAAGAATGTTATCACTTGGAGCATCACTACCGAGCTTCAGCCGGAACGCACATTGCACAGTAACTACAGATCCGGTCTTTGCAAACTGCAAAACACGAAACGCTTTCTGTTCACTAGTACCCATCTTCGCTGTCTGGCGGAAACACTGCGCGCTGCGCATCCGCATTGGTGTCAAACACAAGTGTTTGAGTTGCTCTTTCATTTGACATATCGTTTGTAACTGTAAGTTTAAAATAATACATATTATAAAGCGTTAAAACGCCGATACTCATTCATAAACACCCTGTAATTACAGGTATCAGAGATACATTTTCAGATGTGTTTAATTTTAATTGATGTCGGTGAATTCGGTCGTGAGCTAAGTACAGTAGGCCGCTAACCACAGGGGCAGAAGGTTAAACAGTGCGGCAATGGCAGGGTTAGACAACGTGAGAGGGGCAATATTTTGTCTGTCTCTCAGTACAGACAACTCTTGGGCGCCTCCCACTGGTCAGCTTCAGACGGGAGTAACGCAGGCTCGTGAATGGGCATTACGGAGACGCTCCAGGACACTGGAAATGGTAGCCAAACAGCTGCAAAATACAGGTGTATTCAACCCCCGACTGTGGTTTCGACAGTTTTATAACTGTCTTTTTCAGGCAGTGTTGTACTGCTTACAAATATTATGACGTTGTGTGTGGAACAGAGATGCTATCATTACATTAAACAAAATCACACGAAGTATTTACTGATAACTATACTGAAGCGCACTCACCTGTATCCAGTGACCCCGTCCGGTATACGAGCGTGTCATTCACTTACTCGGCATTTAAAATACACGATACAGAACTAGTAGCTCTCTGCTGTGAAGCTTTGTCTTAGAACTGATTAAAATATACATTTGTCAATGCATATAACAAGATGTAGGAGTAACATTTAAATATAAAAAGGTGGTTCGGATCCTACAGAGCGTTAAGTTCATCAGTCTCGGGTGGCGCTCGTGCGTGTCCTGAATGTGCGTAGCTCCAGTGAGCATCGTGTGTCTTTTCGCAAGTACATATTCATTATTAGAATTGACATACTAACTGAAGATTTGAAAGGGGTAGCCGGCCGCGGTGGTCTAGTGGTTCTAGGCGCGCAGTCCGGAACCGCGGGACTGCTACGGCCGCAGGTTCGAATCCTGCCTCGGGCATGGATGTGTGTGATGTTCTTAGGTTAGTTAGGTTTAAGTAGTTCTAAGTTCTAGGGGGCTGATGACCACAGAAGTTAAGTCCCATAGTGCTTTGAACCATTTTTGAAAGGGGTAGAGGCGTCAAAAAGTGTGCCATTACATTATACGGTTAGCAGAATGTTCCGTCAGTTCCTATAATAAATGAAAAGCACCAATTTGCTTTTGTTCTACAGTATTTTTAATTGCGTTAACCGGTTTTCAGCTTACAAGGCCATCATCAGACATTTACTGAGTATTGTCACCAAAAAGTTACAATTTTTGCAGACAACTTTGGGAGAAAAGTAACACGTCTAGACTGAAGCAGAAATGTGCAGTAAGTAACTAACATCTTTGACAATGTCGTGGTAATGCAATGAAAAAGTAAAGAAATAGAACAGTCAATAAATAAATATCGAGTAGAAAGGAAAGACTTAAACACAACATAGGAACAGCATGCCTACTGTAGAACAAAAGCAAACTGGTAGTAGCGGGACTTTGAATTTCGCCGCGCTACACTCGTTCCCTCAGAAATGAATTGTCCCGTCGCAGCGGTATGAGCGCTCGACGGCAGAGAAAATACCAAAATTGTAACTCTTTTTTGTTTTTCTATCCGTTTCATTTGTCTCTCTCGCGAGCGGACGCTTAATGCAGACGTGATCTGATTAAGACGAGAAAACTTATTAATGTGTAGACATTGTGGAAGTTGTTATGAAATTCGGAGGATGGAGAGAAGCAACTAAAATAAACTGCCTTTAATATCAAGACGGTTTTGGATACATTAGAAATTCCTGAACAATCAAACTTATTGCAAGATTTCGGAGCAGACTTCTCACGCAGAACTGAAGGAGATTTTTGAAGACCTGGACGCCGCTTGAAAGAATACTTGTTAACCTGCTAAAGGATGAACTATTATCTACGCCATTTCCCCCTGTCAGTTACATTTTGTTATTTTCTGTTTCTTTTTCAATAATTTTTGTAGTGGAAATTGGTTTAACTTTTGCTCAAAAACGCCACAAGGACCACACCAACAATAGCTTTTCCGAATCATGAACTCCGATAGCTTTTCTGTAACACGAAGTCCGACTTGCTTTTCATTCTTTCCCTATTTCACGGTCATTAACGATTAAAAAAAAAACTCATGATTTCTTCCCACATTTTCAACCTTTTTCTTTTCTTCTCATTTCCTTTTTTATTAACCACTAAATGGTGCTTTTTATTCATTAAATAATATGGCTTATAAGGAGCCTACAGACCAATAAAACACAGCAAAACACTTCACACTGTCACAAAAACGCACGAGGAGGAGTTATGCACGAATACGCAACTCTAACAAGCAAGAGTGTGAAAGCAACAACACTTTGAGGAAATATTATCTGTGTACAAGAGGCCCAATACTTGACATATTGATTCCTGACATGAAGGAATACTGTGAAACGGCACACTCTGATGGAGAAACTGCGTATTAAAAGAAAAATGCAAATCGGTAAAGAGAGAGGGGGTGCAGGGGTAGGCCATCACTTGTGGAGCGTCACGCTAAAGGAAATGGGAGTACAGAGAAAGCACGCTGTATAAACAAATACGGGTATAAAGTGCTTCGTTACTAATTGTTGAACGGCCACGAAATAGATGACCACTCGTTGTTGTTGTTGTTGTTGTTGTTGTTGTTGTGGTGGTTGTGGTCTTCAGTCCTGAGACTGGTTTGATGCAGCTCTCCATGCTACTCTATCCTGTGCAAGCTTCTTCATCTCCCAGTACCTACTGCAACCTACATCCTTCTGAATCTGCTTAGTGTATTCATCTCTTGGTCTCCCTCTACTATTTTTACCCTCCACGCTGCCCTCCAATACTAAATTGGTGATCCTCTGCTGCCTTCACTACTTCATCCCTCAGAGCTACCCATTCGTCTTCTGCTGTATTCCTTTCCCCCATTACTGTCTATTGTTCCCTTATGCTGTCCCTGAAACTCTGTAAAACCTCTGGTTTAGTCAGTTAAATCCAGGTCCCATCTCCTTATATTCCCACCTTTTTGCAGTTTCTTCAGTTTCAATCTACAGTTCATAACCAATAGATTGTGGTCAGAGTCCACATCTGCCCCTGGAAATGTCCTACAATTTAAAACCTGGTCCCTAATTCTCTGTCTTACCATTATATAATCTATCTGATACCTTTTAGTATCTCCAGGATTCTTCCATGTACACAACCTTCTTTTATGATTCTTGAACCAAATGTTAGCTATGATTAAATTCTACCAGGCAGCTTCCTCTTTCATTTCTTAGCCCCCAATCCATATTCACCTACTACGTTTCCTTCTCTTCCTTTTCCTACACTCGAATTCCAGTCACCCATGACTATTAAATTTTCGTCTCCCTTCACTATCTGGATAATTTCTTTTATTTCATCATACATTTAATTTCTTCGTAATCTGGAGAGGTAGTTGGCATATAAACTTGTACTACTGTAGTAGGTGTGGGCTTCGTGTCCATCTTGGCCACAATAATGCGTTCACTATGCTGTTTGTAGTAGCTTACCCTCACTCCTATTTTTTATTCATTATTAAACCTACTCCTGCATAACCCCTATTTGATTTTGTATTTATAACCCTGTATTCACCTGACCAGAAGTCTTGTTCCTCCTGCCACCGAACTTCACTAATTCCCACTATGTCTAACTTTAACCTATCCATTTCCCTTTTTAAATTTTCGAACTACCTGCCTGATTAAGGGATCTGACATTTCACGCTCCGATCCGTAGAACGCCAGTTTTCTTTCTCCTGATAACGACGTCCTCTTGAGTAGTCCCCGCCCGGAGATCCGAATGGGGGACTATTTCACCTCCGGAATATTTTACCCAAGAGGACGTCATCATCATTTAACCATACAGTAAAGCTGCATGCCCTCGGGAAAAATTTTAGCTGTAGTTTCCCACTCGTAAGAACATAGAATTTTGAGGAAAGCAAACACCGTGTGGAGGCCTGCGCCGAGTGGGGACACGGTCAATATACTCAGCGTGTGAGGGTACGTACCCCTGTGGTGCATGAATTTCACTGCAGTGGACAACTTTTAGTCGTCAATTCTCTGGTGTTTTCATTCAGTTGTGAGGCTGCAAATGCGTGCAGGACACAACACTAGAAGTAAGTCCCCACTGCAGTGAACTGCGTGCATTTGCAGCCTCAGGATTAATTGAAAATGCCAAAGAAACGACCATTAACAGCTGTCCTCTGCAGTGGACACTACGCGCCACAAGGCTTTGCTGTCAGTAGGTCTACTAGGTAGATTGATGGACCACAAAATATTCTCGGTATTGCCAGTACGTACTGAACATGTGAGGTCAAGTATTGCTGGTTTGACAATATTCTCCTGTCAGATGTTGACAGAGCTTCAGGAACTACCCACTTGGTGTTAGTGTGCACTTTCTTCCGATTTGGTCTTTCGTTTATCATACCTCAGATTCAATTTTTAAGGGGGCTCCGGAAAGGCTCAAAATCACGAAAGTTCAATTTTTACTTTTTTGCGTTTTCTGAATCTGCAGACTATTACCTTTTAATAGATATATAATTTATTCAATTCCGAAGACTACAACTATTTTTAATTTTTTTTTTGAAATGTGTTCTACATGGGTGTGACCCACTGTGGCACTGTTAAACTGCTGTCAAATGGTGTTATTATTAACGCCCGTGTTCATCAGGTACATTTTAGTGATGTGAGATAAAGTATGTGTTGTGGCTAACCTGTGATGGTTCAATATATATCGCTGGTGTGACTGTCGATTGTTTCATGTTTATTTACTCTGTCGTTATCTCGAAAATATTCGTAATTAATTCTGTTTCTTGAATCTCTGTTTTGTTGAAGTATAATAACGAGTAAAAGTAAAGTTATTAGAAATCCTCTGAAGGCTTTTAAGAAAAGGAGAAATGTTGGAAAGCCAAAGGTATGTGTTATTACTGTAAAGAATAAAGACGATAACCAAGTGAGTGAACCCAACCTCTCAAGTACACCTGCCCATAGCAGTCAAAGTGGGAAAGAAAATACTTCACAGAAGATGCTTGGTTCAATGAGTGAAAACTATGAATGTTTTATGGGCGAATCGGATGTGAATGAAATATTTGATATGTCGGTTCTCAAAGGAATTTTTTCAAACTGTGTAAGATGTATTCATTGTAGTGAAGTTGGTCTGGAACTCTCCATAAAAAAGCACGTAGGACTTGCTAGTGAAATACAACTGAAATGTGATAAGTGTTCATACATGACCACCTTTTGGAACAGTGTTGCAGTAACTGCAACTGAAGAAAATGGTAGCAAAATCTACGAACACAACAACGAGCGATGCTTGCTTTAGACAAGGAACACCTTCGGGCTGCAGACAGGGCTGTAAAGAGTCTAGAAATACAAGCAAGAGTAAACAGGAGGAGGAACAAGAGGAAGCTGGAGGAGGAGTTTGCAGAGGATGAAGATAATCCGTCCTATGGACCTGGAATGCACTAAAAAGTTAATCCAATCTTTGTCGCTCGATTCCCAAAACTTTTATTTTCTCATACTAATTACATGTTTTCTAAGGATCTTCCAAACATATTTGTTTCAAACTTTCAGTAAATGTTACACAGTACCTTCTGCATAATTTAACACAGCCTTTTCCCAAAAAATGTATATTTTTGAATATATAAATAAAAAATTACAAAAAAATGTTGTGAATTTTCATTACAATTGAAAAAAAATCATCTTTAATAACTGAACTAAAATTTTGTAAAATCCCTGTGTTAAGTTGAAGCCCATATTCCAATAAATAATCTGTAAAAAGTTCAACTTCCTACCTCAAATACTTTGTGAGGAAAGATGTAATTTATAAGCGTTATTTTAACATTGCAAGTATAGGGCGTTCCGGAGCCCCTTAAGGAGTCTTAACACTGAAGAATTTTGATGGGCCTAGGCATAGATAATCACAGTATATACCACTTTAGGATGGCTAACTAAGGATTTTCTATGACATTGCTTACTTCATTAGTTTGAAAATACAGTATAGATTGTTGTGTTGCACAGCAGTTTTAAAAAACTGCTCCCATTTCGAAAAATACGACATATACAGGGTGGTCCATTGATCGTGACCAGGCCAAATATCTCACGAAATAAGCGTCAAACGAAAAAACTACAAAGAACGAAACTCGTCTAGCTTCAAAGGGGAAACCAGATGGCGCTATGGTTGGCCCGCTAGATGGCGCTGCCACAGGTCAAACGGATATCAGCTACGTTTTTTTTTTTTTTAATAGGAACCCTCATCTTTTTATTACATATTCGTGTAGTACGTAAAGAAATATGAATGTTTTAGTTGGACCACTTTTTTCGCTTTGTGATAATGGCGCTGTAATAGGCACTAACATATCTCTCAATTTTACACGAACACTTGGTAACAGGTAGGTTTTTTAAATTAAAATAGAGAACGTAGGTACGTTTGAACATTTTTATTTCGGTTGTTCCAATGTGATACGTGTAACTTTGTGAACTTGTCATTTCTGAGAACGCATGCTGTTACAGTGTGATTACCTGTAATTACCACATTAATGCAATAAATGCTCAAAATGATGTACATCGACCTCAATGCATTTGGCAATACGTGTAACGACATTCCTCTCAACAGCGAGTAGTTCGCCTTCCGTAATGTTCGCACATGCATTGACAAAGCGCTGACGCATATTGTCAGGCGTTGTCGGTGGATCACGATAGCAAATATCCTTCAACTTTCCCCACAGGAAGAAATCCGGGGACGTCAGATCTGGCGAACGTGCAGGCCACGGTAGTAGTGGAGCAACCTTCGTGTCACGACACGCTGCATTGTGCCAAATTTATTCAAGATGGCGGCGATGACGTCATCCATGATGGCGGCTTTTGGCGGGAAAATAGGCCAATTGTACTATGTACACTAACCTAACCTCCAGAAAAAATGGCTAGATGTTTGAATTTTGGCGGGAAAATAGGTCAATCGGGTTATGTCCACTAACCTAACCCTCCAGAAGGAAAAATGGCGGGAAGTTTGAATTCCAACAGGATAATGGTGGGCTTCTCATTATTATTATTTATGTTAATTTTTTTTTATTATTATTATTGGCCTACCTCCACTAACATAGAAAGTCGCACCAAGTTCAATCATTTATTATTATTTATTCAATACGCCTGATTTTGGCAGCAAGAAAGCCATTTCCGTTACAACCATAACAATCGCTCACAAGTTCAAACTCCAACACGATATTCGCTCTCGCATACGAAGTAAGCCACCTCATCCTACTAAGTTTGGATTTTTTCCTGCTCACTTATTGTTTCACCCATAAGCTATCAAAAATCGCGTCAAATAATAATAATAAACTGCACTTCCACTAATCTAAGTCACCTCCTGTGAATTCGTGTGAAATGGACTCAAGTCTTTATTTAAAACAGTACGGTCATCACTTGTTCTCCAACATACTTAGTACACACCTTCGAGATCGCAGCAGCATCCACCGTGCTCGCTACGAGGTCTGGAGACCAACTGTGTGTTAGTTTGTACCTCAGCCACCCGAGGACACCGCCGTCACGTCATTTAAGATGGCGGGGAGAAAGCCAATTGGGGCACGTCCACCAAGTTTTAATTTTCGTGGTCACTTATGTTTTCACTGCTAAATTATTAAAATCGCGCAATTTGTACTAACCTAAGTCGCAAAGTGTGGAAAGGAGTCTTTATTTCAAGCATTACGGTCATGCAGGTCTGCTCCAACTGACTTGGTACACATCTTCGAGATTGTCACACCACGAACTCCAGAACTTGTATTAACCTCAGCCACCCGACCGCCACTTCCTCCTAGGATCCAGCGCCAAGTTTGAATTCTGCCAGCAAGCAAATCTCACCAGCGCTTCCGCCACCAACGTAAGAAAATTGTTGCAAACGAAGCCCATCACCACTAAACTAAGCCACCAGCACTCAACCTCTTCCTACACGTTTCGGGTAAAAGGACTCACCCCGCACTAGGCCCATGGATGGAGGAACGAATTTACTTTATTTACGAATGGAGTATATTGTATCACACCGACATGTCCCACATCATACAGACCTGCAAAACACTCCTACATAACTCATTTATAATGCTCTACACACACGCTTGCTAATTGTAAACAGTTAAAAATAACGCACAGCACAGCCTACAGACTTGCGAACCGCTCGTAAATAATGCGTAACATTTACCTCCAAATAGCCAAATAACTCCTAATTTTCGGAAATAATTTCAGTGCATAGGCTGATGGAAGGAGTGTACTTTATTTATTTGGGACATATCTTTTTGAAACTTTTGCATCTCGTAGGTTTCGACGCGTAAGGCTGACCTAAGGCAGGTTCTGAACTCCAGTTGTGCACTACACTTGGCAACACAACCACACCCATCAAGATATTCATTCCAATCCAGACCTGTAACTCCTCTAGACATAAATTTGTCCAGTTATTTGTCTACCCACTCACAGTCTGACCAGATTGCAGTTTTTGCGTAAAAACCGCTCAGACTGCGCTGTGCTGCTCGGGGAAGTAAGGGAGGACTTTTATTTATTCGTGGAGAATATTTGTCACAAAACACCCGCACTCATCCGACTGTGGTCATCTGACACAGCCCTCAAAGACGTAAACACCTTCTAATTTCACCATACAATAGCGAACTGCTCTTAAATAATGCAGTACACAATATCGGCAGACGAGCTCTGTACTCTTAAACTCTCCAAATAAAGCACAGCACAGTGGAACAGACGCGCCCAAACACCCCCTGCTGGCAAACCGAGTAAAAGTCTCTGCTCGACCTCCCCCAAACATGACCTCAACACAGTCGCATTCCCACCTGTCACCGAAGAAATTGATATCGCCTAAGCGCCTTAGATTACACTCCAAGGCAGGCGGCGCGCGCGTGCGGTCGGCGGGGGAGGGGGTTCCAGAGTCTCCAGCCAAGTTCAGCTTCCGAGCGCTCGTGACAGCCGACACATGTGAAAGCTGCATTGTTCTTCTCATGTATACCGCCGCCGTCTCAGGTCTGGACCTGACTTCATGTCTATTGTCAGAATAGCTCATAGCTCGTTGACACACACGATTAACGCGGCCGGGAAAACATTTACTACTCGCATGCAACCGAGATGGTGACGGAAAACCAATCACTCTGAAAAGCGTACAGCTGAAATACTAACCACCTTTTTCCAAAGCTGTTTTACAGAGGAAGACCGCACTGCAGTTCCTCCTCTAAATCCTCGCACAAACGAAAAAATGGCTGACATCGAAATAAGTGTCCAAGGAATAGAAAAGCAACTGGAATCACTCAACAGAGGAAAGTCCACTGGACCTGACGGGATACCAGTTCGATTCTACACAGAGTACGCGAAAGAACTTGCCCCCCTTCTAACAGCCGTGTACCGCAAGTCTCTAGAGGAACGGAAGGTTCCAAATGATTGGAAAAGAGCACAGGTAGTCCCAGTCTTCAAGAAGGGTCGTCGAGCAGATGCGCAAAACTATAGACCTATATCTCTGACGTCGATCTGTTGTAGAATTTTAGAACATGTTTTTTGCTCGACTATCATGTCGTTTTTGGAAACCCAGAACCTGCTATGTAGGAATCAACATGGATTCCGGAAACAGCGATCGTGTGAGACCCAACTCACTTTATTTGTTCATGACACCCAGAAAATTTTAGATACAGGCTCCCAGGTAGATGTTATTTTCCTTGACTTCCGGAGGGCGTTCGATACAGTTCCGCACTGTCGCCTCATAAACAAAGTAAGAGCCTACGGAATATCAGATCAGCTGTGTGGCTGGATTGAAGAGTTTTCAGCAAACAGAACACAGGATGTTGTTATCAATGGAGAGACGTCTACAGACGTTAAAGTAACCTCTGGCGTGCCACAGGGGAGTGTTATGGGACCATTCCATTTCACACTATATATAAATGACCTAGTAGATAGTGCCGGAAGTTCCATGTGGCTTTTCGCGGATGATGCCCCAGTATACAGAGAAGTTGCAGCATTAGAAAATTGTAGCGAAATGCAGGAAGATCTGCAGCGGATAGGCACTTGGTGCAGGGAGTGGCAACTGACCCTTAACATAGACAAATGTAATGTATTGCGAATACATACAAAGAAGGATCCTTTATTGTATGATTCTATGATAGCGGAACAAACACTGGTAGCAGTTACTTCTGTAAAATATCTGGGAGTATGCGTGCGGGACGATTTGAAGTGGAATGATCATATAAAATTAATTGTTGGTAAGGCGGGTACCAGGTTGAGATTCATTGGGAGAGTCCTTAGAAAATGTAGTCCATCAACAAAGGAGGTGGCTTACAAAACACTCGTTCGACCTATACTCGAGTATTGCTCATCAGTGTGGGATCCGTACCAGATCAGATTGACGGAGGAGATAGAGAAGATCCAAAGAAGAGCGGCGCGTTTCGTCACAGGGTTATTTGGTAACCGTGATAGCGTTACGGAGATGTTTAACAAACTCAAGTGGCAGACTCTGCAAGAGAGGTGCTCTGCATCGCGGTGTAGTTTGCTCGCCAGGTTTCGAGAGGGTGCGTTTCTGGATGAGGCATCGAATATATTGCTTCCCCCTACTTATACCTCCCGAGGAGGTCACGAGTGTAAAATTAGAGAGATTAGAGCACGCACGGAGGCTTTCAGACAGTCGTTCTTCCCGCGAACCGTACGCGACTGGAACAGGAAAGGGAGTTAATGACAGAGGCACGTAAAGTGCCCTCTGCCACACACCGTTGGGTGGCTTGCGGAGTATACATGTAGATGTAGATCTGCGCTGCACGGGCGTGTAATGATTGAGAACACACTATTTTTTTTAAACAACTTATTTACCATACACTATATCTATCAGAAAACACCAATCCCAGATGTGCCCTGGGCCATGTTGCACAGCCCACAGACCCGCACCCAATCATAATTTCAGTACACACAATAGCAAACTGCTACTAAATAATTCTTCACACTGATGCGTAGATACGCTCAGTACTCGTAAACTATCCTAATAACGCACAGCAGAGCCTGCAGATCCGCTCGCAAAAAAAACTCAGCAGAAGTGCGCAGGTTCCCCCACTCTGCGCCCTGCCCACAGGATCGTGAAGTCACCCATCCGTCTGATTTCAGACCTCGCACAGCCCCTGCTTGGCTTCCGCAAGCGTGAGTTGGCGCGGTCGACATGTTCGTCAGCGGTCAAAGCAGACACACACGTCCGTGCAGGACCACGATCCATCACAACACCGAGCCGCGACCACTGAACGCGGGTGAAAGTCTACTTTATATCAACGTAGCATAATTCCAAAGCGCAGCCTCCATACGCTAGACACATCACAGCAGCACATGTCTTTATCGCCTGTAACACAATAGCACACTGCGCATTGCTCCTGACACTAAACATAATTCATCAAGCCAAGCTAAAGTTTTCCGGGCACAAAAACGTGCAGTAAGAGTTATATGTGGTGTGAACTCAAGAACATCCTGCAGAAGCCTGTTTAGGGAACTAGGGATACTAACTACTGCTTCCCAATATACACTCCTGGAAATGGAAAAAAGAACACATTGACACCGGTGTGTCAGACCCACCATACTTCCTCCGGACACTGCGAGAGGGCTGTACAAGCAATGATCACACGCACGGCACAGCGGACACACCAGGAACCGCGGTGTTGGCCGTCGAATGGCGCTAGCTGCGCAGCATTTGTGCACCGCCGCCGTCAGTGTCAGCCAGTTTGCCGTGGCATACGGAGCTCCATCGCAGTCTTTAACACTGGTAGCATGCCGCGGCAGCGTGGACGTGAACCGTATGTGCAGTTGACGGACTTTGAGCGAGGGCGTATAGTGGGCATGCGGGAGGCCGGGAGGACGTACCGCCGAATTGCTCAACACGTGGGGCGTGAGGTCTCCACAGTACATCGATGTTGTCGCCAGTGGTCGGCGGAAGGTGCACGTGCCCGTCGACCTGGGACCGGACCGCAGCGACGCACGGATGCACGCCAAGACCGTAGGATCCTACGCAGTGCCGTAGGGGACCGCACCGCCACTTCCCAGCAAATTAGGGACACTGTTGCTCCTGGGGTATCGGCGAGGACCATTCGCAACCGTCTCCATGAAGCTGGGCTACGGTCCCGCACACCGTTAGCCCGTCTTCCGCTCACGCCCCAACATCGTGCAGCCCGCCTCCAGTGGTGTCGCGACAGGCGTGAATGGAGGGACGAATGGAGACGTGTCGTCTTCAGCGATGAGAGTCGCTTCTGCCTTGGTGCCAATGATGGTCGTATGCGTGTTTGGCGCCGTGCAGGTGAGCGCCACAATCAGGACTGCATACGACCGAGGCACACAGGGCCAACACCCGGCATCATGGTGTGGGGAGCGATCTCCTACACTGGCCGTACACCACTGGTGATCGTCGAGGGGACACTGAATAGTGCACGGTACATCCAAACCGTCATCGAACCCATCGTTCTACCATTCCTAGACCGGCAAGGGAACTTGCTGTTCCAACAGGACAATGCACGTCCGCATGTATCCCGTGCCACCCAACGTGCTCTAGAAGGTGTAAGTCAACTACCCTGGCCAGCAAGATCTCCGGATCTGTCCCCCATTGAGCATGTTTGGGACTGGATGAAGCGTCGTCTCACGCGGTCTGCACGTCCAGCACGAACGCTGGTCCAACTGAGGCGCCAGGTGGAAATGGCATGGCAAGCCGTTCCACAGGACTACATCCAGCATCTCTACGATCGTCTCCATGGGAGAATAGCAGCCTGCATTGCTGCGAAAGGTGGATATACACTGTACTAGTGCCGACATTGTGCATGCTGTGTTGCCTGTGTCTATGTGCCTGTGGTTCTGTCAGTGTGATCATGTGATGTATCTGACCCCAGGAATGTGTCAATAAAGTTTCCCCTTCCTGGGACAATGAATTCACGGTGTTCTTATTTCAATTTCCAGGAGTGTATTTATTCCTTAATGAAATTTGTCATTAAAAATATATCACTTTTTCAAACCAACAGCTCAATTCATGGAATCAATACTAGAAATAAGAATAATCTTCACAAGGATTTAAAGTCACTTAGTCTTGTACAAAAAGGTGTGCATTATTCAGGAACACACATTTTCAATAATTTGCCAGCAGCCATAAAAATCGTAACAACCAATGAAATTCAGTTTAAGAGAAGCCTAAAGGATTTATTGGTGGCCAACTCCTCCTACTCCATTGATGAATTTCTTAGTAAAACCAACTGATTTTTATATAAGTACAACGTAACTTCTGCACCATTTCAGTGCAATAATGTGTTCATTGTAAATAAGTATTACAGTAGTTGTATTACATGTTTATTACCTTATAAATAAATAAAAAACTTTTTTATTTTAAATTCAGTGCATTAGTATTTGTAAAATGACTCTTAGTGTTCATTAAAAAATGACGATCAATCCACTTGGGACCTGTGGAATGGTACATTAGCTTACTTGTTTTAGTTGTAAATATTTGTCGTGTATTGTTGTTTTTCTGACATGTTCCACATCCTGGAGGACCACCTCACTACGGATCAATTGGAATGAAAGTAAATCTAATCTAATCTAATCTAATCCCTGCTCTCGCCTCGTCGCATGACCAGCCATCTAAAACCTCAGTATTATTCTTACTTTACAACGTTTCTTAACCTCACACCCGTCCCACCATCAACATACGTAAACGTCCTCAACCCTATCATGAGGCTCATATATCACCCCACAAACCATGTCCATCAATCAATTTACCATTCTCATTCCCTCTTTTCGAATTACAAACGTGGCCTCTATCTAAACACCAATCAACTCCTCTTTCTCGCACTTTCAACAGTAAAATTAATTTTACATACTCCCCAAAAATACCAAACACAATTAGAGACTAAAACTTTTATACAGAGCATCAAGCACATACGACACTCAGACCAATATTCAAAGCCTGGTCCATATTTACCACCTCCAACTTGAATTACATATTATTACCATTGCCGCAATATTCTGCCAGCGCTCGATTTGGACCTATTTTTCCGCTCTTAACTGTTGTCACTAGCGGTCGAATATCACTATCTATAGATTGCATAAATTTCCACATAAAAAAAATCTCGCACCGCCGTTTGGAGACTCCTATATCCGAACACATGGCACATTCAACAACTATCACTTGCTCTTATCCAATAACTCATCTATCAGGTCTGGGGGCAAGGTAATCCCTTTCTTTCTTTCTTTTGAGCAACAGGCAGTTTTTTTTTTTACAGTGGTAGCTAAATTGCGCCATCAACTTAACATCACCAACCGCGAAACATATCTTCAAATACGTAAACACACTTACTCACACAGCATTGCCGCTGAGGACATGACCTTCAATATTACAGTTCTTAATCCAATAACCTGTGAAACAAGTACTAAATGCTCAAACTAATCCCATAGCACCTTACAAAGCGAGCGTCCGAGCGCCGGCGGCGGCATGTCAAAGCCACATATCTGTCCATCACTTAATAATAAAAAAGCATTCTTCCTTTCTGACCATGGATGAGTATGCATTTATCTTCGCCTATCTGATTTTTGCAATTTAAGTCGGAGAAAGACATATCCATTACCTTCTGCAGCCTGTCTATAAACAGAACAACCTCAGTTACTGCAACAGGACCTCGTTTTGACCATTCGCCGGAAATGCGCGCAATGTTGTACGTCCCAAACTAAACAAGTACAACAGATCCTCAACACCCTATCATCTTTATTCTCTACCATCAAACAGTGAAAAGAAAATTACCAGCTATTAAAGCTCATCATATTTACAAGTCACGAAGGCACCAATGCGATCCACCTCCAGCGCATACAAACGGAATTGGAATTCACAATACTCCCCCCCCCCCCCCCCCCTCGAATAACTCAAGAGTGCGACCATCCAAGAAATCCTAACAGCTCGCCAAGTCCGACACCTCAGACTACAGATGCCCACATGAACAAGATCATATTACATATACTCACGCTGCAGAGACCCCTTTAAAGTTTGATCACCCATACTCTAAGCGAATGAGAAGCTACCTCTGACCCTTGTTCAAACAGTGCTTTCTAACATACTTTTGCACACAGCCCAACATTTCGTCTTTCTGCTGCGACATCAAAGTCCCTGTCTGATTCTAAACGGACATTAACACGGACTGATGCACGGCCTCTCACAGGAAACTATACATTGCACCTTGTAAATCGTATTCTTACAATCGATAGCATAACACTGAATGATTTTAAATAAAGGACAGCCACAACACAAGGAAACTAGAAGAGCCTGGTGGTGTTGTGGCGACTTTCCAAACTACCCCTCGAAAGTGATTGACCACCTCTACATTTAAACTCGTATGTCGCAGTGACCGAATAGTTTATAACTCTGCGTTCCATTTCTAGTGATTGGTCATTTTTGCACACGAGTACGGGATCACAGTTTTCGGTGCTAGCAACCTCGGAAATTGCGGTCCATCAACCAAAATTTGTTCCCCAATTCAAACAAGCACTGTCAGTCGATCATTATGTCGTACCCAATGCACGGATGGAGCGGATAAGACACCACCGATCTACCGTAATATTATCCATCACAGCTGATATCGCGAAAAATTTTACAGTAAGTCCAACACTGGCCAATCGTGTGACAGCTTGTTTTCCTAATTTCAGTATCATAGCTAAGCCATACCTCCTCTACATTGCAAGTATCATTGCGAACATTCATAGAGGACTGCTCAGCACGTCCATTCACACTTAATTCTCAAACACACAAAAACGATCCAATTATACCACACAATGCTATACATATTTCTAAGACATCGCGCAAAGTACTCGATCAATCTCTCTGCGTATGGCGGTCACAGAGTAATCTCGCCCTCTTACGTTAAAAGTCCATCCTCACCTCGGCATTGACCAACCTACCCCTCAACATCGCTACCCAATTATTCCTCAACCGAGCAGACAAATACCGTCCTGTCAGACATACATCCTTCTCCCCGGTCACCCTACGCTGAGCTATCTCGACCCCAATCGTAAAACTTTTCCTTTCTATGATACGAGCCCAATATAGCCCTGCGGACAAGTCTAGTCCCCAATGATCACACCAGATCACGAGTCAGAAATAATACTATTATTCCATCAGGTCTATATAAAAATGATAGATAGTAGCACACAGTACATCCTACAAGCAAACAGATACACATAACAGCAGCGTCCAACATGTGAAAATTACAAGTCAATCCCGTCACCAACTCTGTAAGCACCCCATCTGTCGGGTAAGTGTGTACACAATTATTACAGCCCCTCACAAATACCCACGCCTAAATCAATGTGCGTTTACAGCAATGTGTCAACTTTCATCAGACATGAGATGGAAGTCCTCTGGTGACGGACGGGTTCACCGTTAAAGATTGCAAGTAGACAGTGCTTTAAACCACGTACCGAACACGTATCCGCATACGACTAGAACGCAGGCTATATCACGTGACTAAAGCATCCAAATAGAATACTGGAAAACAGAAATCTACCTTCAGCAACTTGTCCTCTAGAATAAATGAGCCAACGTTTGAATCGTACCTAGTTGCAGCTCTGTCTCAATCGATCATCCCGTACACCCTGTGTTAACATATAACACAGATGTGAGTAAGTTTAGACGTGAATGATTCTCTGTCCTCCTGAAAAGGATCAAATACACTATTCAACTCGCGTGTATCACTGCTACCTCAGTAGATATACACTATAATACGAACTCAACGAGAAAAAATTGACTGCCTTCCTTATTCCGCTCGCTTCGATGTCATCATTTTCCTGCATTTCTCTTGTTGCCGCATACTTGACTCCATGTACAAATTCACCCCTGCGAACCAGAAGATAAGCAAGTACGTTCTCATTTTCACCGCACTTCGGTGTATATTACGTTAGTTCATACGTATGCGCTAATCAATTTTCGCATTTCTTCCTATTTTATGTCGGAACCATCCATGCGATGGCGACATAACCTATCGTTCTGTGTTCTAAAATTGTTTGTAAATGTACCCCAGGTGCATCCAGGCACCTCCACATTCGGAGAGCACTTGCTCTGTTTTGGTAATATTGTGCTACATAGAGAAGTGAGTAAATGGTCTACATCTTTAAGATTACATAAGAATTTCAGTTTTAAAGCAAACATTTGTGATGATTTAGAACACGTGAGTACAAGACGTTAAATGTTAATCTATTTTCAGTGCCCTTGAAAATGAACGAATGCAAGAAAAGAGTGAACATAATGATGATTACAGCTGTGGAAAGAAGTGTAATAAGAATGTGACTCGGAAACACATTAGCTTTAATTTATTTCAGAAGTGTAACTTAGTAACCTTTCGTTAAGTTTTGTTAAGCCACTGTGTGGAAGAAAACATTTATAGTTCGCGTTCAGACAGGAGAATGATATTTTAAGGAACTTAAGTTAAAATGTAGTTTTTACACATCCTTCATGTGAATACATTTGTGTATACGAAAGTGAAATTTAGTGCCATGTTAGCCTTTATTATACTTACATGCAACCAAAAACCCTGAGGAAGCAAAAGATAGGAGAGTTATTAAGGCCGTTTTTGCGACTCGTACAACACCTCCACTTGAGCAAACAGATGACAAAATAACATCTACTTTGAAGACAACATTTGACTTTTCAGGCTATACAAGGTAAGTGCAAAGCAGCAGTGACCACCCGTGCAGCCAACGTAGCAACGGACGTTGAGAAGAGAGATTTTACTGTCAATTATAATACTATGATCTTTATTTATGTTTTAGAGAAGAAATGATTTATATACACACATACATGATGTTTAACCTTCACTAAAGTAAAAGGAAGTTCATGGTTGATCTCTTGAGAGGAAATTTGGTACGTCATTATATAATACACATTATGAGAGAGACAATCTCTGCGAAATATATTTTCCATTTGTATAGGCGGTACCCACAAGAAGTGGAGATATCCAGAAAGTACTGAGCAGATACGCGATTTACTCATGCAAGGATTTGTTAAGATATAATACACTTAGTCATATGAACAGTCAGAACACAAACAGAGAATCTGTCATGATGTTACACTACACAGACATGACGTACGGACACTTACATTTACCCATGAGCTGGTAAATGGTAAGCACCTCCTTTCACACACCCCTTGAAGGTGATGCAAACGTTATAATGTATTGTGTTCTCCTTTTATGTATTAGCTGTAGGATTTGGTAGTTTATAGGTAGTGAATAGTTTCTTCCATTCTATCTTTCTCCATTATCCTACCACCTCCTGCAGCTGGGTATTGTTTGTTTATGGAATGTAAGAGTATGTTGTGTGACAGTAAACTTTCAAGTATGAATAAAAAGATATGAAGAAAATTAAGTATTTTGAAAAGGGATTATTGATGGCATTACAAGCCTGGTCAACCACTAGCCAGATATGTAATCAAAAGACAGAAATGAATAATAATTGAATGAAAGCCCGTGATTTAAATATTAAGTCTGATATCCCTTGACACGCCCAAACTTGAATAAAGAAACTTAAAATGACCATAAACCCCAATAAGAGAAAGCCAATGGGACTTAGTATAATTTTTTACTGTAAATATTTCACATGCATATCTTGTAAATTTATATGTATTTGTATATGTGCTAAAACTTTGCATATTGTCAACATATTTTCAAATGTGAACACAAAATGTAAGCTTTTTTAATTAATGATGTAAACATGCTGGGACACAGTGAACTTTGTTAAAATGTAAATATGGCAAAAAGTGTTGCAAACTGTGTTAAACTCTTATAAAGGACAAATTTTGTATTATTTGTGAAACTTATGGTGCATAAACCAAGTATCTGTTTGTAAACCGATATAAACTGCAATTTACTTCGACGATAATGAGGATTTTCACACTGCAATTGAACGTTTGTTGGCAAGTGTAAACAATGTGGTGAAACACCTACCTTTGCGAACATCGACGCCGTTGTTCCTGGCCGGCCTTCAGATGCTTTGGAGACAATAAACTCAGCACCTGTCGTAGGCGATGTGGAGGCTAAAAACTAAATCGACCACATATGCCCCGGGAACAATAGTCATGAAAACACAAAAGGACCTGGAGTGTTGTGTCGTAACAGAAGACATGGACTTTGCTTCAGATCACGCACACGCTCAATCTTATGGTGTCTCCGGACTTAACACGCCATTTATGCGGGAATAACAACTTGTAATGAACACTATGTGAGAGTGAATACTGTTCAAGACTGTCATTTCACAGCGATTTTGAAACTACCGCACGCGAAATTCAGTGATGCTATTGCGCATACGCAAAGACTACATGCTGCCAGAGATGCACTGGGAAACCAATGCACTGTCGAGCAGCTTGCTCAAACACACTCTTGTAAATATATGTATATTAATTTTGTAAAAAGGATCAAAACTGTAACAATTGTATTTAGTATATAGGTTTAGAAATTAAGTATTGACAAAGATTATCGCCTATGAATGCACGTGGCCTTTCCCATGAAAATATGTATATATTTACATTTAGGTATATCTATTATATTGTTTGCTAGCCTTCCACGCTAAATGTTTTAGCGTGACAGTCGAGGGGGCGATGTAGTAGGACTTTGAATTTCGCCGCGCTACACTCGTTCCCTCAGATATAAATTATACTGTTGCAGCTGTATGAGCGCTCGACGGCAGAGAAAATATTTATAAGAAAATGAAGGTACTAAAATTGTAACTCTTTTTGTTTTCTACCCGCTATTGTCTCTCGAGAGCGAAAGCTTAACTGCACTTATTCGTTAGTCGTGGTATGATTCAGACGTAAAAACTTGTTCGTTAGTCTTGGTCTGATTACGACGTAAAAACTTGTTCGTTAGTCTTGGTCTGATTACGACGTAAAAACTTATTGATGTGCGGACATGTAGGATTGTGAAAGCTTGTATGAAATTTGGAGGATGGAAGCAGCAACGTAAAATACATTGCATTCAAGATCAAAATGGTTTTAATTTGTATACATACTAATTCCTGGAGGATGAAATTTACTGCAAGATTTTGGAGCAGCTACGACTTTTTCATGCAGAAATGAAGAACGAGATCGTTGGAGAACAAAACCTGAACGCCGCACGACAGAAGACATATTAACTTGGTAATCAATGTACTCTTATCTACGCCATTTCCCCCTGTAATCACATTTGTTATTCTCTGTTCTTTTTCAAATCATTTTTGTAGTGGACATCGGTTTGACTTTTGCTCAGAAACGCCACAAGGACCACCCCAACAATAGCTTTTCCGAATCACGAAGTCCGATTTGCATTTCATTCTTTCCCTTTTTCACAGTCATTAACGATTTTAAAAACCCCTTTTTTATTCACCATTTCTTCCCACATTTTCAACCTTTTATTTTATTTTCTTCTCATTTTCTTTTTTATTAACCACTAGAACGGTTCCATGTCACATTTACAATTATCGTAAACCGGAGGTCGACTTACATTAGAAAAGCTTCGTACGACATCGTGTGAAGTGGAATTTTCGAATGCCGCAATTCGTCACTGCGAGTGGGTGACCACAGTTGTAACTACTTTCCCAAGTGTCGTGGCCTAGTGTCATGGCTAGCACGTAAACCTGACACGTAAAATGGTAGGAAAATGAAACACATACAGCTGCCGTAATGCTTTCATTTATTGTGAACCTACCAGTTTCGGTGCTTCAATGCACCGTCATCAGACCCGAGTCGGTGCCGAAGGGGTTAACACGACGCGTCAGTGGCCGACAAACCGGTTTACGCGGACTACCTGTAACCGTGACAGTCTCTTCAATCGTCGACCGTGACAGTTCGTCATTGTACTGGTATTTTTATTTGTTCTTATTTTTCTTCCTATCATTCTTTTTCCGTTTTACACCTATCTGCCCGCATCTGCTCAATTGCAACCGAGGACCGCTCTTCGGTCGGTAACACGGCATCCGGGGTAGCCGTGTGAGGACCGTTGCGGGTAGCGAGAAATTACAGTTTCCTTTTAGCACCGTAGCTGAACTTTGTAACAAAGCTAATGCTGTTTTAGTTCCGGCACAGATCGTCGACTGCGGTTTTCTGCGACAAACTGCACATGGTGAGGGTGCGGTTAGCTCAGGACACGAGTTTGAATTCGGGGCTACAAAACAGACCGGCTGCCGCAGTGCAGTCGTCTGTCGACAGAGCACCTTGCACTTCTGACGTCCCTCGCGGCAGCCACTTGCGACATTCGATACTGCACTGCAGGACACAGTGGGAGCCTCCACAAAGCGACCCGCTCCCTTCGTGTGAGAGGTGGCACGAGCCCCCTCTCAAATTTCTACGTTACTCTGAGTAATTCGATTTTCCTCTCTAATTGCATGCGGTGAAAAGTCGCTATTCCTTTACACGCGGACTTCCCACGCAGCGTCTCTCGTCACCCGGATGGTCAGGTGACAGGCGGGCTCTGCTGAGCTCGAAAGGGTTAAGCCGAAGGGTGTGAGGGAGTCGAGTGGATGCTTTCCAGATGCCGACATTGTCGTAAGAGCGGCGGCGACACGCCCACAGGGACCAGAAGGGGCGGCTGGGGTTACAGATTCCGTTACTTCGCAGAAACTTGGTGAAAACACTTTCTGGCGGCCTACCAGCGAGGCGTGGGAATGGCTTGTGTTCCCAGGCAGTCTTGGCGGACAAATTCCCGCATTTTCTGCAAAATCGGAACTGTGATTGTCTTGCTCAGGGCATAGCTCCGTGACGTAGCAAAATCGGCGCAGAAATTGGCGCCAAGAATCTCCATTGGTGGAATGGTGGTGCTTCAGCAATAGAGTGGAATTTTCCGCCGGTTTTCGAGTTGCCGATTGGAACGTTTAACCACGGCCACTGTCGTGGGGCGGGAATGTTCTGTGTTCGGCTTGTGCGGGTGCTCTTGTGGGGGGGTCGGCTCTCGCCTTTCGGTGGCTGCGCTGGACAGCCTGCCTTCCGTTGGCTGTCTAATATTCATTTAACTGTAACTGTTTGACGAAGTTGCTGAAGTTTCGACTTCAACGTAACTTTCCGCGTACAGTTGGCAACTGAGCGTTCTGCGTACAAGCGGCCTACATTGTCCGTCTCGAGCAGTTTTGGCTGAAGTTGACTGACCGGAGTTACTGTGTGACTTCGCTCATTAAAATCACTCACTGTACCGTCAGTGATTGTGTAGCGAGCCTTCTCCGTCTCCCTCAGAGGCGCATTTTGTCTGGAAGATCCAGACCAGGACAATTTCTTTCGGGCTATACTCGCCACATTATCGTCACCACGGCGGGACGTCGAAGCAACCCGCCATCGCCTCCGGTACGCCAGATTGCGTCCTTGCAGTTAGGAAGACAGTTTGGTAATGTACGTCCGCAGCACCGGCAGATTAGGGAATTTTGCTCTGTGATAATCAGAGCTCAGCAGAGCGCGCCTGTTCCCGCCTTTTCTCACGTGGTTCTGTCTTGGGTGTTCACTGTCTGAGTTCTCACTACTGTAACAGCAATTAATGTTGGGTTGGCTGGGTGTTTCTCTTAAGATTTGAGTTGCAAGGAATTGGCTCCACATACCACTTGGTCATAAACATCACAAGCTAGTTTATGGACAACTTCACCTTCACAGCATTTATTTGAGTATCCAATTTGATGTATTGTAAATGTTTCATGTGTTTTGTTTATTATTTTGAGTTTAGTCATAATAAATGAAATTGTTATTTTGGACAGAACTTTCATTCTGTTAATTGGTAGAGCAACCTTTCCATTTCTCACTACATTAATGAAACTTTCCTTTATCTGATTAATTTCTATCCAATTAAATTATTGCAGGTGAAAAACTCTTTTCTACTCGCAGGGTCGATTACAGTCAGCTCGTGTTTCTTCTTAATCCATGTGCAACAGCAAAAGTCAGAGTTACAAAAGGGGGTGGGGGGGCCTTAGAGCATCATTTATCTAAGAAGATTCTAGAAGAATTTAGTGTTAAATAGACTGCTAGCCCCGACACCTCGCACGTGTGTCTCCTATAACAGAGAGGTAGCTGGCAGCTGACGTGGCAACACTGTAGTGGCAAGTGACAGATCTGACCTAATGAATAATTTTAATTGGACTACAACCATTTAAATCACATAATAGTCAAGAGGAGGAGGTTAGTGGAGATGAAAATCTATGATACTTTGGATGCATAGACCAACTCTGTAGAGCTAGAGTGGGAGGGGGAGAGACATGCAGTGGTGGAGAGTGGGAGGAAATGAAAATGAGGAAGGAATGAAGGAAGTAAGAGAGAGAGAGAGAGAGAGAGAGAGAGAGAGAGAGAGAGAGAGAGAGAGAATTTGCCTTTGGAAATTGAAAATCAAATGGCAGTTACCTCAGTACTGCTGCTTCAGGTAATGCCAAGCAACAGTTTGTGTGTCACCGCGTGCTCAGCACCGCTGGCTCGTCCCGTACCACTCGCAGTAGACTCGCTGCTCCACGATCTGCAGTGCCATGTCAACCTGTCGTGGTAACGGCAGGGATAGGGGACGGGTGGTACGTGCAAACTGACTACACAGCTTCCTTTAGTTTCCACAGCTTTATTTATTAAGCACAAAAAAAGCGCAGCCGGCTGACAGCACACGCACTGCTCGGGCAGTGCCGTGAGGACGTCTGCCGCGTGCCGTAGGCAGGCGCCGCACGACGGGAGAGGGGGGGTCGTACCCGACTCTGCACTGTCGCCACAGGTGAGGTCCGAGCGGCTCGGGACGAGACGGCCGTAAATCGAATCGACCGACACTGTGAGAAATGTGGAGGCTCTCTGCAGGGTCGACGAGGAAACGTGTGGAAAACGGCGGCGGGAAGGGACGGGACGACGGGACGCGTGTCGGACGTTGGGGATCCGTAGAGGGATCTGTAGAGGGCAAAAGCTGTAAGGGAAGCGGAGACTGGAAAGTATTCGACCGACAATTGACGACACGGGTAAGAGTTCTACTCTGGCGAGGGGCCCTTATGGACTATTTTCAGCGTACTCTTAAAAAGTCACTGCACGGGTGCGAGTTCCTAAAGCGGAACGGCGCAATTTCCCAAAATACTAGGAGCTGCCGAGGTTTCGAATCCGAGTGTCGCGAAGTACAAAAATTTCCACAAACTCGGAGGCATTGCCCGTAGCCGGGTGTGTAGCAGTTGTCCTAGTGTTACAATCACGAGATAGCCGGTTCGTTCCTGCCGTGGGAAGATTTTTTTTGTTCCTCTTCTCCCGATTGCATTTATCATCAAACTGACACGTTAATTAACATATAATGAGGTAACTGTAATGTTTTAATGAAAGTGACATATTTTTAATTACTAGTTGTTTGAAAAAAGGAGTACTAAAATAAATATTTTTAATAACATATTTTTGTTTCGATTATCGTTTTTGTTTATCTATAACGTCTAGAAATCAGAAAGTATTATAATTTCTAGTTTATGTTTCCGATTCTTGTACAAAATTTTAATGCGTTACCAATAATTTTATCCACAAAATAGGATGTACGTCAATAATTATTAATTAACAGCTACATTTATTATGACCGTATTACACTATCAAAGGACTTTTACAAGTCACTCACAAAAGCGAGGATCACACTCTGACTTTTATGAAAGATACTTGACAGAAATCTTTTACATTCCAACATGAAATGAAGTCCCACGCTTCTTTACAGAGCGTAGGGGAACGATGCGGGAGACCCGCACCGCCTTACTAGGCAAGGTCCTAATGGAGGTGGTTTGGCGTTGCCTTCCTCCGACCGTAATGGGGATGAATGATGATGATGAAGACGACACAACACCCAGTCATCTCGAGGCAGGAAAAATCCCTGACCCCACCGGGAATTGAACCCGGGACCCCGTGCTCGGGAAGCGAGAACGCTACCGCGAGACCACGAGGGCGGACACATTCCAATATACACCTTAATAAATATCGAAGTCAAACAAAAATAAAAAGTTTCGACTCACGTGGCGATCAAACCGACGACCTCGTGATAGGGAAACTAGAAAAACTACGTGCAGAGCTACAGGCAATTCCGTCAGGGAAGGTGAAATGTTTTCCACTTAATTGACTCTGAAAACTTCAAAGTCATTTATCTGAAGTGTTTTTGAGAATTGTGCTGTACTGCTTAAGTGAGGTGATGTCCAAAGTTGTACGAGTTTGAAGAAAATCTGAGAGGGCCAGTCTGTAAGGTACCCTGCAAAGTAGAGGGGTGGATACGGGAGGGGGAGACCGGGGCGCAGCAGGGGGTCGGGGAAGGCCGCTATGACACCGTGGTGTGGCCATCTGCCCGAAAAGGATTTTTGCTAAATCTCCGTCTCTCGTGCCTCCCACACGGAACGTGCTGGGAAAGTACAGAGAATATTCGCACAAACAGAGAGAGGTATGCGACCGCTTCTCTTTTCTCTCGTTCTACTCACCTGTGACGAACAAAACAGATCGGGTACGATCTCTCGTCCCTGTGGCAGATAACACGAATAAACGATAAACAAAAAGTTGCAACGTAACATCGTGACAATCAGACGTAATCTCTCCCGAGGCACGAACGGTTCTCTGTTGTCCCTGTGCGTTCACAATAAATAGCATCTTTGTCTCTCGCAAACCTGTTTGTCCACAGCAAAATGTCACAGCCATCCTTTTTCCAAAAAAAGAAAAAAATTCCACTTCCACTGTGCAGTCTGACAATATTAGGCATCTCGAAACTGCTCGGCACTCGACGTGTGAGAAAGCTAACACACCCGATCTCAAAACACTTTTTCTCCCTGCAGTTTGACGTCTCTCGGCAAACCCGTTACGTTCGTGTCGCGTACGGTAGAGGCAGTTTTAGAAGACAGAGAAGAACACGCGGAAGAGAGAGAGAAGGGACGAGCGAGAACGGGGCTCGTGCAAACTGTCCGTCTGAGCTGCGAGATCTGAAGTGTGCCCTTGTTCTCACCGACCCCCGTACACTCCCTCTCTTCACACACTACATCTCACTCGAACCGATCCACATATCTCCTGTCGGCAGTACGAGGAAGCGGAGGACAGCGTATTCTCCTCGATACTACGATACTCGAGAGACCGAGTGTAAGTACTCGCAGTGGAAACTTCTGCCTCGAGTGTTGCCAAAAATTGGTAGCGACTTAAAATATAATGTGCGGAACGATTTCGTCCACGACATCTGTGTGAAACATTTAATTTTGTGTAGTGTGCGGAGAATTTACCAGTCTATGGAGAAGCCTGTCACAGTCATTTTGGTGGTCTGTGAAGTAGGTTTCAGTCAACACATTTCCAGTACAGGTATATAATTAAAAAATCACGTACCGACTCAAAAGTATGAAAGGGCCTATGTATGAGGTGTATATTTTAAGTATGTAACATTTTCAAATGTAGACACTTCAGCTGGCCACAAACGCTGTAACAGAAGCATTTGTCTGTGCTTATTTAAAATGTCTCAGTTAACTGCTGAAAGTCTCATAGTGTCTGAAGTCATTTATTCATTCATTCATTCATTCATTTCTGTGCAGAAGAGGCACAAAAACAGTCCCAATTTGTGAAAGCAGTCAAAATTCAATGATAAGTCAGTGAAGTTTATGGAAAAAAACACCGTCAGTGATTGAAAACTGAGAAAATTGATTCGAACATACTAATATTTGCATCTAAGTGCAAAGTGAGAGACCATCTGTCACAAGTGAAAAGAAAACAGACACTTTGCAATTCCGTCCGTATCCGAGGAGATACATCCAGCTCTGAGGAGAATTCTTTATTGAATTCCTACAGAAGCTTCACAGCAGTCTACGTTATGTTAGCGCAGGGCACTGAAAGTGACGAATGAGGTGCACTACCACATAGCACTGCATTTTCTCGAGTGATACACTAATGTAAGTAATGGATGTTGTCTGCACAGGTAAAAAAATATGGGAGGCTCACAGTATACAATGTAGGTGCGAAATCACACTACAATGACAACGACATCAAAATGGCCATCTGCTGACGACTGTCAAATCGAGCAGCCGGTTCTTACGAGAATGGAACTCGGGTGTCAGTTATTCATTGTAATTAGAGGTTTCATACGGTTGGAAATGAGATGAAAATTGACAGAGGTATAAACAAAAAAAAACAAAAAAAAAATGTTGTCGGTTAAGAAATATGTCTCACAAATTGAGGGCAAATTATTCTGGAAACTTAAACGTGCTGAAACCTTATAAACACAGGTCATTTCTTTTCAATGTTATCCCTCGTACTGGGCTTGTACGGGCAATTATTAAAGTTTCATACGCACATCAATTACAGCATTCGACATATAAAATCTTCCTCACTCGAGAGGAGTGGAGAGGGGGAGGGAGGGGGGGGGGGGGGGGGATGGGCGCAAATAATGCGTTTCAAAAGTACAAATTTCCACATTCAAATTTTACACGAGAGCCACAGACAGGAGTAGGTTTCACAACAGTTCAGTTCCTCGTGTACGGCCAGAAGATGACGCTCACTGCTGCAAAGTGGGCAACAACTTACGCACAACGGATGTAATGCAATGAAACTAAAACCGGATCAGCTGGGATAGAGGTCAGAGAACGAGCTATAACACGAAACGGTAACTGCCAACTGCTCAGACACGAGAGTTTCGACGGAGCCCGGAGGCGTACTCGGCGGTCAGACAAACTGCTCGCCACAAGCGGGAAGTGCCGCGTTTGAGCCTCGACCTGTTAATATTCTGCACTGTCACCACACATTCGATAATTTTTGTGGTCGAGTGCTACAAGTAAGGAGTTCATATAAAAGACGTACCACACTCGTTGTGTGTGTGTGTGTTCTTCCACTGGTGAGTAAGAATACGTGTTGCAACAAAATGGTGACAACAGCCACTTGTAAAAAAAAAAAAAAGATTTACACTTCAGTCTCGTATCCTGGTCGATCCTTAACGTACGACATCAGGTCCGGACCTCTGTCGCAAACTGCACTCACTAGAACGTTCGCACTGCACGTGGGGAGCACCCCGTCACAGTGTCCAGTGCGGAGTCTGTACACAGAGGACGTCGCGGACGCACCCGTCCGAACACACGCCAGCCGGAGGCGGCGCGCCGCCCCCTCAGAGCCTCCAGTCCTCGGGCGGGGACAGTGGGGGCGGCGTCGGGGCCGCCAGTAGGGGCGCGAGGTCGCCCGCCGGGACGGCGATCCGCGGGGGCGGCGCGGCGTGGCGCCCCTCCCGCTGCTGCTGCCGGTGTCACGTCTTGCGCGGAGGCGGCGGGGGCGGAGGGGCGAAGCTCGGCGGCGGCGGCCCGATGTGGTGCGTCGAGGACGGCCCCAGCGACGCCGCCGACAGCTTGCGGTCCTTGACCGCGACGTTCTCGTAGATCTGGCGCGGGAAGTCGTCGGGCGGCCTGTGACGGGCGAGTGAGTGAGTGAGGGGCAGTATTTCGGTGTGGCTCGACAGCTTATCCTAGGAGACAGACCGGGAAAAGGCGGAGCTCCGTCTGTAGCATTTGTAGATTTAGAGAAAGCTTTTGACAAAATCTGTTCCGAGTACACTCTCTGATATTTTGGAAGTTGCAGAAATAAAACACAGGGAGTGGAAGGATATTTACAACTTGCACAGAAACCGGGCTGTAGTTATAAAAGTCAAAGTACTCGTAATTAAGGATCGCAGCAATCGGTCGTCCTTTTTCGTATTTTATTATGCAGATCTAGATTTCGGCCTGAAGCTAGCCACTGTCGATGCACTATTATTTTCGCTCAAAGTGTGTAAACAGCTGTCGATTGGTCTTCGACCGCAGTCCGTCGAGTAGTATTCGGAGTCTCAGCTTCTCAGTTTTGCACGCTGTGTTCAAAACCTGGCCATTACTTTTATTTCTGTTTTTCATTTATATACTCAAGTCTGTAGAAGATTACTAGACAAATGTTTTCCATTGTATGTTGATATAACTTTGTCCTTATCCATCTACTAGTTGTACGTCAGACGAATGGGGTGACGATAAGAAGAGGAAGAAGAAGAAGAAGAAGAAGAAGAAGAAGGAGGAGGAGGAGGAGGAGGAGGAGGAGGAGAACGAGAAAATGATTTGAAATTGTTTTAGTGAAATTCTTTTAGTGTATCTTGCTTAGAAATCAATTGCGAAGGGCATGCTTTTGGAAAAGTGATTCATTATGCTCGGTTTGCTGCGAATTTATTGCCAACACGCAAAATCTCCATCAGCGTTAATGAAGTTTCTTTCCCAAGTGTGATTCGTACAAAAAAATGTCACTGTGACAAATCGCCTTTGTGCTACATTCGTGGTGGTTAGAATACCTGTGTTTTGAACAGACACACACACACACACACACACACACACACACTCTATAATGAATGTGTGACACTTATTGTGAAATCCAGTAGTAAATTTACAACAACAGAACACCCCCATATCTTGTAATTTGATAAGAAACATTTGTGTACTAACCTTCCACAGGCACGGGTAGATAAAGAAAAACAATAAAAGATGAAATAAACAGAAGCGGTAATCGGGTTCGTAACACAGGGCACAAAATCACAAAGCTGCAAAGCTAACTATCGCACCGCCATTTCCTCCGAGAGCATCACACTGTAAAAGGCAGACGAAGTACCTCGAAAATACTTCAAAAACTTTGACCGCCATTTCTCCAGAAACGGTAGAGTACTTACAGATAAGCCGAGTCACGTGACCACTTATTTTAACTCGTCTCGTCCTTTTCAGAATGTCTTTGCACTTTAGAGAATTTGGTGCTCGGTGTCTGACAGCAACTTTTTCTAAAGATGCACAAATAACCCCATAAAATATCATTTATTTAACGAAAGTCACCGGCACACGAGTGCACGGCACCTGTGTTACATAAACTGCGCGGCTTCTGATCCGAATCTCGTACTGTTTTATTTAAATTCTATGTTTATTATCAAATGAAAATGTTAATTAAGAAATACTGAACCACGGTTTTTAGTAAAAATACATCTTTTCATTTTTCTTTACTAATTGTACGAAAATGTGAGTATTCAGAATAAAGTAATATTTGGTAAGAAACTGCAAAACGGCAAACTAAAAATGAAATTTACAGTTTCTTTTTTTAAATTTCTAGAGACAAGAGTATTACTGATACGCATTATTATTTCATTTAATAATAATGCAATTCACATGTCTCTATCAGATTTCAATTTGTTTTCACGTGATAAGTAATTAAAAATAAACAGATTATTTCTTTATTAAAAATTATAATTCAGTATTCATTCATTAACTTTTCTATGTGGAAAAAAGATAGAGGGAATTTCAAAAGAAAAAAACCTCTCACATCCCTACAGGTGGTGGTATCGGGGAAAACTAGAAGTAGATTTCCTGTACCAATGTGCCTGAAAACGAATACCTGCTGAGGTACAGGCCTGGCCATATGTCACACAGTAGGCAGTACCACACGTGCTCGCCAAGCACCCTGACACGCCCTCCAGCTCTCGTTCACAGTGGAGACCTCTCTCTTTCCAATATACGTGCCTCCGTTTGGGCCGCGTCTTAACTGTCGGTCACAGCTCCCGCGACATCTGCACACTGACAGTGGGTTTGGCATATGCCAATTCCTTTAAGTATCCGAATAGCCAAAAATCCGGTGGACTCATGTTCGGTGAACGAGGAGGACACACTGTCGGATCTCCTCGACCGATCCGTCACCTGCTAAATGTCGCACTGAGGTGATGTCGCACGATCTGTAGAAATCGGTGAGGTGCCCCGTCGTGCGTAAGCTGGAGTCGTCATTTTTTTAAAATGAGCTTTTCACTCTGCGGTACAGTGTGTGCCAATACGAAACTGTGTGGCAGGTCGCAACCATGTGCGGGACGGGGATTCGAACCTAGGACCACGGACTTTCTCCGGCGATTGCTCTACCGGTCGAGCTACGAGAGCGCGACTTTAGACTCCCCCCTCCACTTCCTTTCCCTCGGTACCTCACCTCTACCTTCCGGCAGTCGCAGTCACTCTACGCGGGTAACATTCTCCGACAGCACCGGTAACTCTTGTAGAAATAGCCGATTCGCAGCACGCGTTCGGTGATGTGTACGGCTCTGAAAGTCGCTGACAATTCCCGCCCGCACGCCGATACCGTAGCGATCCCGAAGCCTCGGCTTCCCGATCGTTCGAGGATTTGCATCTGCCCAGATGGGCATATTGTGGTAATTTATTATGCCGTCCCTCGCGAATCCTACCTACACGACAAAATACTGTACTAAACATTAGTCACCGTAAGTAAAACAGCCCGTATTTTGACAAGTGTCGCTTCCTCGACATATAATTACAAGAGGTTTCTTTCTAGATGCAACTGATACTCTCTACTGTAGTAATACGTGACACTGTTTTTGAACATTCTGTATCGAATTTAGATGTTTTTAAAAAAAGTTAGTATTAGGGAGGATCTAACCAAGCTCTTTGCATTAAGAATGCTTATATGCTACCCACTCAGCTACTGGTGAATCTTGTAAAATGATGTAAATGTTTTGTATTTAACAGCACTTCAAAAATCTTACGACACTGGACCCTCTTTTTATTTAAAAAAAAAAAAAAAAAATCCACCACCACACACTGTGCTACTTTGGGAAATTGATGCCCGAGCTGTGACCTGGAAATTCTGTAAGTACGGACAACACAGAGAAGGTTTGTCTGTAAGGCGCCCGTGTGGGTACAGTAAAAAGTAAGGACAAGGAAGTGGATATAGTACATGTTACGAAAGGAGAAGGGAACAGTAAACTCTGTCTCAGAGGGATATGTGAAGGGAAGAGCAGGCGAAGGACGAAAAGACAAACAGGTTCCAGTTCCCGAATGATGTGCCACAGGGCAGCATTAAAAATGAATTGACGGACAGCTATACACGGAGACTTAACGGACCCGACGGCAAATCAGAAAACTGACGACGACACTACGGACTGCACGTGAGAATTATCCGACAATCAGCTTAACAGCTCACACGTCCGAGTTGCCAACAAGAATAATGTGTAGAAGAACACAAAATAAAACTGACAGTCAGTTTGGCTTCGGGAAAGGTAAAGAAAGGTACCAGAGAGGCAGCCCCACTGCCACGCTCAATAGTGTTAGTGAGACTTTGAAAAGGTCGAGGGCTGTTCGTAGGTTCTTTCACCCTAGAAAAAGTGTCTGCCAGTATCAAATGGTGGAAGGCATTCTAAATCTCCAGAAAAATAAATCTAACCTTTAGGGATAGATAGGTAATCGCTCCGAGAAGGAAGTATACGAACGGAAGGCCGGTAACCAAGGGCTCACGTTAAACAGTGGTGTCGGGCAGAGAACCCGTCTTTCTCCACCGCCGTTCGATCTGCACGCCGAAGCAGCGATGACAGAAATACGAGAGAGATTAAAGAATAGAATAAAATTCAGGGTGAAAGGATACAGACAATACAGTTTGCTGACGAGTTTGCTACCTTCGGCGAGGAAGTATTACGGGACGTACCGAACGGAATGGACAGTTTACTGAGCACAGAATACGTGTCGAGAGTAAAACGACACAGGTGAAGACGGCAACGTCGGCCTTAATACGTTGATGAAGAATCGAAGCATCTGAGACGTGGTGCTGTAGAGAGACACTGAAAATCGGGTGGACTCGGATGGGAGGTGAAGGACTGCTCGAGGAAAGTGACGGTCGAGGAGAAGGGCCGGGAGAACGGGACGCGTGTCGAAAGAGGACGGGGAATAGCCTGTCCGTCGAACCACAGGGAGCTGTAGGCGGTGAAAACTGTAGGGTAAGACAGAGACCAAAATACGTCAAGCAAAAAACTGACTACGTACACTGCGAGTGCTACTCCGATAAGGAGAACACGACGACTGTCGTAACCTGATTTCCCAGAAACTTTGCTCGGTGGGAGAGGACTCAAAGTAAAAGAACACCTGTCTCGGCTTATCCATGTATATTGTACCGCTTCTAAAAAGTGACACTGAAGTTTTTGACATACTTTTTAGCATGCAATAATCTTAGCCAAAATGGTGGCACAGTAGCTAACATTGCGGGCTCTCATTTTTTCACCCCATATTCAAAACCCAATTATTGCTAATGTTATTTTTATTTTTCATTTATCTGCCCATTTCAGTAGGATATTAGTGTAGTAATGTTTTCTAGTGTATATTGAAATGTGTTTGTCCTTATTTGTCTAATAGTATGTCCGATTGGAAAAAAAGAAAAGTAAGAAAAAAGAAAAAGAAGAGAACAATAAATGAACGAGAAAAGTATTTGAAGTTGTTTTCAGTAAATTCCTGTAGTGTATCTCGATTCACGATCAGTTGCAAGCACCAGTTTTGCTAAAGTGATCTGTCACGTGTGGTTTCTCACGAAATTGTTGCCAATGAATTGTATATTCAGCATTTCTTTACCAAGTGAGATTCGTACGAGGAAACACGACTGTGGCAAACTTGCCTTCGTGTGATGCTTGTGGGGTTCAGGACTGTCGTGTTTCAAATGTTTCTACAGTCGGTATCATCCGTGGGAATGCAACAAAATTTGCCTGTAGAATACAGATGAGAATAAAATACAAGAATTGATATAAGAATTGATATCCGAATGAAACATAAGCGGATGAGATTTCAAAAAGGTTGTAAACCGTGGAAATACCGTACAAAATATATTATATAATAAATTTAAGACACTTATTGTACAACCTAAATGTAATTTTTCCTATTAATTTAATGCCTTCATATCGCAAAACTCAGTAACAAATATCTGTAAATGCGAACATTTTTAGGTTATGCTTTACCGTGACTGTTACTGACATTAAATGAAACAACAAGTTCACTGTTACCAGCCACCATTTCTATTATTTCCACGACGCATTTCGAAGGTTTAAACCTCCATCATCAGGTGGATTTACATTAGTTAGTATTACATTTGTGTGTGTGTTGTGTTACGATTTTTGGAGGAACTTGTGGCACTGCCTAGTGGAGAAACACGACACTATTTCAGAATATGGTTTAGAATTACTTTTGACAAAAAATTAAATTGATATCTAATGGTAAACATTACCCCTTGTCAGCTTAAAACTGTATGTACATCAACTACTGGCACAAGTGTATATCTATCTGCATATTTTATAGCGTTAACCAGTGTATTAGCCCAACCTTTACGCAGATAATAATCTTAAGACTGCTTGCCCTCCTCCTGCCTCCAGCCTCTCACATCTGTTTATTAATCCCAATCAAAGAGTGTCATCTATGTACGATTTTACTGCTGTAGCCAATATGATCACTGTAATTCAAGTCTGTAACATTTCACCTAATTCTTATCAACAAGTATGAAGTTTAAGCCATTTTAACATTTCACCTGATTGTATAAACGAGTACGAATGTTTAGCTGTTTTAACTTTTCAAAATTGGATTTATATACCACCTGAAGTACACACACATATATTCGACACCTCAAAACAAACACCCCCTAATGCTTTAAACAATTATTCTGTAATAATGTTGTTACGATGTATATTCTTTGCACTTTGGGATTATGCCTTCTCTTCTGCTACACGAACCTTGCACCCAGCTGATTCCAGATGCCACATTTGTTTACAAATGTGGCAGTATACATGTGACGTGTTACGACAGCAAACGGAACCTGTGACGCCTGGAGGTGCTCTGGTTTATTTATTTAATGTTTACCATTAGATATCAGTTTAATTTTTTGTCAAAAGTAATCCTAAACCATATTCTGAAATAGTGTCGTGTTTCTCCACTAGGCAGTGCCACAAAATCCTCCAAAAATCGTAACACAACAGACACACACAAATGTAAAACTAACAAATGTAAATCCACCCGATGATGGAGGTTTAAACCTTCGAACGTGTCGTGGAAATAAATAAAACAGTGATTGGTAACAGTAAACTTGTTGTTTCATTTAATAACAAAAATCTGTTAGTAACCTTCAAAGGATGTGGGTACATAATTAAAAAAAACAAAATAGACAAAAACAATAATTAGGTTTCGGACACGAGGCACAAAACTAAGTGGCCGCAGCAACAGCCACCGAGTCACGGTATCGGCCTAAACGATCGCACGCTAAAAGGCAGTCGAGTTACGCCGAAAAGTTCGACAGTCATTTTCTCAGAAACAGTCGGAGCCGAGAAACGTGTTTCCGTATTTCCGCCCCTCTTCCACCGAGCAAAGTTTCCGGGCTACCGGGTTACGGCACCGGTCACGTACCCCTCGCGAGGTGAAAAGGTCGGGCACGGGAGTGGAATTTTTAGCGGGCCACACCGAACCGGACGGGAGACCGTCGACTGAAATGAAAAAGGTCGGTCTTCCGACTGCGCGCACTACCTGGGCAGGTGGGCGTCGGACACGGCCCTCGCGGGCGTCCGCACCTGCCGCACGACGGGAGGCGCCGCCCCCACGCCGAGGCCGACGCCGACGCAGGGGCTGGCGGGCAGCGACGTGGCGCCCTGGCGCTGCGGAGGGGCGGCCGTCAGCCCGGAGAGGGGCAGCGAGCCGGGCGCGGCGAGGGCGGCGGGGGCGGAAGGGTGCGGCGGCAGCGGGGGCGGCGGCGGCAGCGGCAGCACGGGCGACGGCGACGGCAGCTCGTCGCTCGAGTAGCGGATGTTGGTGTACTCGCGGCCCAGCTGGAGGCTCTTCTGCGGCCGCGGGGGAAGGACACACAAATACGTACTTAAAATCTTCAAAATAATGGTGAACGTAGTCCCAGAAATAAATCAAAAGAGTTCTAATCCTCCAGTTTTTTTTTTTATAATAATTCATTTTTTCTTTGGGAGTGGTGCAGGGAGATAGGTGCAGATCCTTGTCCCACTACCATCTCGTCTGGTATTCAGCTGAAGAGAGCTGTCTGGGACGGATGTACAACTGCTCGTTCTACTTGCGGAGTGGAAATTGCAGACTAGGAATATCTACAAAGGTAGCAAAAAGGTACTCCGAAGTAACTGTCCGTACTGCTTACCACTGTGAAATGTGGTGCCCCGTTAGTGAATAATCTGATACCATTTGTATTTTTCGTACTTAACACTTATTTACTAACAAAAGGTGTTTCATTTTACCAAGTTCTAACACAGTTGAATGTTTTCTTATCATTTGTATTTATTCTCCGCTAAAGTCAATTCTTATAAAATTTTACATTACGTCAATAGCTGCACACAAATGGAAGACAATCGTCGTTTTGACAGCTTCCTAATAAACTTTCGGGAATAACAAAAATTTTATTTTAAAACTTTGTTTGTACATAACTGTGAGGAATGACATAAAACACTAGCAAAATTTTGAAATTTTAGAATGAATCTACATGTAAAATTATCAATCTGAAAAAACAAATTTGTAATTGACTAACTCCCATATCTATTTTTATTAATTATTTTTCAATGTTTACGAACAGTTGTACTTCCAAATATTAATACTTAACATTTAATCGCTCAAAACCAATCAAAATTTGTTTCCAAATCGATAACTGAAATCGTATTCGAATTTGTCGACAAAGTAATACAGTTTTGTATTACACATTAAATAAAGCTGTCCTCGACACGACGGCTTTGCGGACACCGGGCACTGCTCTATTTCCTTGGTGCGGCCCCACTAGAGCCGATCGAGGTCCCGAACTGACCCGGGTTCACAGAGCCCGTCCCGGGGCAGCCCGGGGAGTTGCAACGTGGAGAAGAATCACTTCTCGAGTTGCTCGTCCCCTTGCCTCTGTCCCACATCTCAACTAAGCTACCCAGACAATTACACTTTACTGTTTGTGAAAATTGCACTGTCCGGAAGTAATGTTCTGGAACATTTCACAATTTGAGGCCATGTAGAACTGTGTACAGTGAATATAGTGCTAACGGAAGCTTTGCTCGATTACTGAAATGTTTGATGCCGTCTAAATTTTAGCCACTTTTGAGCTGATTTTCCTGCATAAATTATACAGTTCGTACCTGTCGGTGTTTGTACAGATTTCCAACTATCAAAGACGAGTTTTATGTAAGTAGATTTTTCTACTCTTATTTCGATATTTTACCAGGTATCGATCTGATACAGTGAAAATTAGTAGTCACAACTGTTGAAGTGTAAGATCTGAAAAGAAGTCTACATTAGATACAATAGCTTTTAATTTTCAGTGTTATATGAAAACAAAATATCTCATCTCTATGTTTAGTTTTATTAATTTTACTACTGACAATGAAATCAGTTTTATAAAATAACAGAAAGTTTCAATTTTTCACGTTTTCGAAATCTGTAACTCTTGTTACGAACAGTCAGGCCCATAAATCTTCACTTAAATATTTAATCTGAGAAAACTACATGCAAATTAAAACTGTCGAACAGTTTCAGTAACAGAAGCTATCTAAATGTTAATACAATTTACTACCAGTCCTCTAACGTTCTAGGACGTACGTTCACGATATACAGGGTGATAAGAAAAAGCATCAGACACCCACTGAAATGAGAAAACTAAGTCCAGTAAGCACGGGTGTGGAAATTCGTACTTTCCGCGACGAACGAGTGTTTACGGGAGAGGTTCGACGTGGCGTCCATTCGTGGCAAACCGCACCACATCACAAGTCGAGGGGGAATGAGGTCTGGAGAATGAGCAGGCTGACGTGTGGCACTCCCCCCACTCTGTACTGAACTCTGTCAGTCAAAGTGATCATACAATTCTGTAATTCCAACCACTTGGAGTACACTTCACTGTAAACGTACGTCTCTTCCTCGTCGTTGCAATTTTTACAAGTATCAGTGTACTACGGGGAGTTACAGATTAATGCAGACTCCCGACTGCGACGGAACCCGCTATTTTTCACGTCGAAGAAATGTTGCCGTGACAGGAAGAGGTGATAAGTGACAGTAAAAGTTCCTAGGGTCGACTTGGGAATGAACACTATTGTAACTGGTGGACACAATTTCACGTATTCTTCCTACTAATGAAGATTACATTTGTTAATCTGAAAAGATTTCCATTTTCCCGAATGTCATCTCGCTATCGATTACAAATGGAAATGTTAAATAAACTGCTACATAAGAACTCGTGTATAATTGTTTCTGCGTAACAAAACAGACTGCAACCAATTTACAACTAATGTAATTCTGCATGTAATCGCCGAAAAACCGGCAAACCTCGAGGTTTGGGGGGGGGGGGGGGGGGGGGGGGGTTGACCGCACAGTCGTTACCCCTCTGTCGTGCAGTTCGGTCGAGGTCGGTTCACAGTCGAGGTTACGTCAGAGTCTGGTGGCCACGAAAAATAAATTGTAAAGTATCAATTTGACACCTTATTACTCCATTAAAAATCTAAGGATCTATACATTGTGAGAAGAAAGTTGTGTGTGAAACTTTAAATTTCTTACTGTTAGAATAGCCCCTGTGCTGCCCACGTATCTGCCGTTCTATCGACTTTATGCCCTATATCGAAAATTCGAGTTTCATTTTTTCTGAATGTTTACACGAGAAAGCAGCATTAAAATTTATAGGCAAATCAGAGGAAGTTACGATATGTTCCGCTTACAAAAGGAGGGCCACAGGACGAGGCTCCCGCGGGCAAATTAATGTGACGCTGACCCTGCAGCGATCGTACGGTCGTGACTCACTCGGTCTTTGTGGATATTGTCGTGAAGTGGTAAATGCTACGCTGTACTCTCATTCTCTGTTGAGGAATGCAATACAATGGATTAGCGTACAAGGCAAACTGAGCAAACTTAACACACACTCATTTAATATTTACATCACATACAGGTACGTATCCGTACAAAATACACGTACAATTGGTGTTTACTCTCAAATGATATTAATCCCGATTTACTGTTCACATTTTACACTTCATTATAATTAAATCTTTTTGAAGCTACTCAAATGGTTTGTACTGTAATATCTCTGATGTAAAACTTTGGCAACAGTTGTATTACTGTGTCGAACATGTTTGTGTAATTTGTGGTGTTACGGACCTCGTGTTGTTTCGATGTGATTAGCAGAGGAGATTATTTATAAAAGTGGAATACAGAAACAAGTAGTCAGTGACAATTCATTTATTACGGTGAATAGAGAATAACTGGAATCAATTTTGTGAGCAGGAACATCTTCCCTTCAGACAAAACGGTGACCGAGTGAAAATGGGCGACGAACTAAAATTAATTAAAAGAGCATTTTACTAATCTGAGCTTAAATTTGTAAAAACTGAAATCTCTACATTTCATTTCTTCTCAAGATATGAGAAAAAATGGAACACTGACCAGATTGCAACATAGCTTGGCAAGGTATGATAAACATTAGTAATTAAATTATTTC
The DNA here is from genome assembly GCF_021461395.2 of Schistocerca americana. Lineage (NCBI taxonomy): Eukaryota > Metazoa > Arthropoda > Insecta > Orthoptera > Acrididae > Schistocerca > Schistocerca americana. Next base: position 204,383,819 of record NC_060129.1, on the reverse strand, counting down.
TGTGTTGCAAAAATAAGAGGTAAGTTAGAATAAACATAAAAGCCTACGACACTGTTGCACAAAATAGGTCGTGGACCACCACGATAAGTGCCAAAATATGCGGCAATAAGGCAGCTCGACTCTGTCCCCTGGAATAGAAGTAAATCATCTATAAATGTGCTCTCGAAAGTATTGCTACACACAGTGCAGAGATGTGGGACGGGAGTCGAATAAGAGGCGGAGGAGGGAGGGGCGGGAGGGAGGGGGGGAGGGGGAGGGAGGGAGGGGGAGGAGGAGAGGAGGAGGGACTTTTGGGGAAGAGGTCGTGTGGCCGTGTGGAGAACAACACAAGAAGTGTGACTATAGAAACCGGGAAGACAACACCTGTTCCAATGGAAACAAAATAGCTGTCGTGAATCGGCCACTTCGAAAGGACGGACGGATGAGACAGGTAGCTAGAGAGTATTCAGGAATGGACTCCACGAGGGTGACAGAGGAGAGGACGTGCAGAGGGAACAGTGAACGAACGTGTCTGCGAGGCGACAGAAGGAGACCGACCGAACAGAAAGAGGGGAGGGGAAAACGGGAAGCGAGCAGAGGCGACAGCCGTAAATGACGCGCACGGCACGACGAGGGTGCTACCGCTGTGCACACAGAGAAATCCTAACTGACCGAGAATGATTGTAAAAGCAAAATTACCAACATTTTACGAACCTCTCTCAGGGCACGACATAACAGATTCCAGAAAGACAGATCACGTGCAGGTGGCTACTTTGCACACGAGATGGGGGGGACAAAAAAACCAAAGAATTCAATCTGGAAACATATCTGGTATTCACTGATTTTAAGAAAGGTTTCAATACATTTGACAGGAGAAAACTTTGGAAAATCCTGAGACAGAGTAAAACCTCATCACACATCGTAAAAGCAAATCAGAACATATAAAGGCAAAATGTGATAACTGTCGGAACGGAAACACACTGACAGAGGAGTAAGATAAGTGTGTTGCCTCTCATCGCTTTTGCTCGAGATATTCGGGGTGTCTCAAGACTTTCGGGTCAAACTGGAACAGACGACAGTGGCTCGAGAACCGATTACACTGAGACGGGGAACCGAGGGTCCAAAATGCGTATCTATTTTGTTACGGAGATACACGGCATACACCGCACGACAGCTACGTGGCTCACAGCAGTCGTTGGCCCGCCAGTGTCGAGCACGTGTGTCAGTGACGCACCCAGCTCCGCACGAGTCGTCCGACACGACGGATACCCGGCACCGGGGACAGTGGTGTGCTCGCGGCACAGGTAAATGCACCGGTGCGGTGCGTTCCGAGAACTCAGTCGCGTACCGCACGTCTCTACGGCAGGCGTGGGTGTGTGCTGTTGCCGTGCACACATTCAGACTGGCAGTCCGCATTCTCCCTAAGTGGTGCACACTGTTACATCCGTAATATAATAAATATGCATTTCTGACCATTGATTCCCTACCTCAATATACCGTATTTACTCAAATCTAAGCTGCACGTGAAATTTGAGACTCGAAATTCGAGGGGAGAGAAAGGTTTTAAGCCGCACCTCCAAATTGAAACAAAGTTAGTCCATTGTAATACGAGACACAATTTAGGTCGAATGAATGACGATACAGCTACAGTAGTTTGGTTCGAGTCTTAAGCCTAGCAGTTAAGCTTTACCAGGCAGCCATTGCTATGCATCAGGTGCTCCGTCCGTATTTATACGGGTACCCTTCCTTTTTCGCATACTTCATCTGGTTTGAATTGATTGTTTATTTTTCTTTGATCTGATAAGTGCCGTTCTCTTTGTTATAGGTGTTTACATCACACTAAGCTGAAAATGCTTCACTGTACTGTGTCACGCATTGTTTGTCGCATTCTCATAATGACTGTTTACAGCCTGTCGCCGCTCGTGGCATGGCTTGCTTTTGTGCGCGCTACCACGGCTTACAATAATAATAATAATAATAATAATAATAATAATAATGAAAGAGGAATCGTCTCATTAGTGAGACAATGGCAAGAGACTGCTTGCCATTTGCTGTTACTTACACTCTTTGTTTGATAATGATCAACAAGAACCAAATAATAGACTGCGTAAGATACAAGATGTTCTGAACGAGAGTTTAGCAAAAATTTTTGCAGACGCCTCTGTAGTACATTACATTCTGCACAGAAATTAGTGATCTTAGATTTAAAAATCTTGTCAATTACCGTGCTTCATTTCTGACTGTGTCATATTAGGCATAAGAACAATACAAATATAAACATGACACGATATGTATATTATTCCGCATTTGCTATTGTCTCACTCTAGTTTCGTAGTTTATTAGGGAGACAGGATTTAAATCAGTTAGCAGCAAACACGAAAGAATACATGGCAAAATGTTTATATTCATACGGTATTATTGTTATGGTGAAAAGAATACTGCATGCGATTCACAATTCATAAAATTTCCTATTAGCAACCATCTCTTGTGACAGGTAGGAAAAAATTCAGAACGTAGAGTTGGCCATATTGACAAACATCCCAAACAATCTTGCCAGTCGGATTTTTGTAGTACGTTCAAATGCTGCTACATTCGAAGATGAACAATACGGAATTTGTATTTACTTCGTTGGATAATGTATCAAAATGCAGTGGTCAAAACTCGGGGCGGTGAAAAAAAGCTCGTCTTCCGCCTTTTTTTTTTAAAATTTACTGATGCAGAGGTTTTGTTGCCAGTATTTATCTTTGTGCGTGCAAAGCATGCCTGTGTAGCGCTACATACTTCGACGACAGAAGTTAGTTGTGGCGGCACCTACCAACATTTTTCAGAACTTCCGCTTACTTTGCACTCGATTCTAAGCCTCAGGCAGGTTTTTGGATTACAAAAACCAGAAAAAAAGTGCGGCTTAGATTCGAGTAAATACGGTAACCAGTTGTAAACCCACTATCACCAGTTTTGATTTGACCCGAGAGGTTTGACAAACCTCGTACATTAACAAAATTAGCAGTGGACGGAGGCACGATCCCCGTCGCAGAATCGAGGAGGACGGGCGAGTTGACCTGCACGGCTCAACTGTTTGCAGACGAGCAGCTTCTTTTAGCAGAACCGAGGACGATCCACAGACATTGGTGGAGATCCTACTCACAACAGCAAAAATGTAGAACGTGCACATCTCCCTCGACGAATCCGGCGTTACGGCCTCCGACGGGAAAGACCGCGAGATAACTGTAATTTCAGTATGTGACAAGGCCCTCGGGCGAGAATCGGCATTCGAATACCTGGGGCGTGACACCGACTCCATTCGAGAAAATAGTACGCGACACAAAATAACAATTTTGACGGGGCTAATAAACGGCACCTTCAGACATCTCCCGTTCTCGTGGCACGACCGTACAGTGGCACAGCCAAACCCACCACCTCGTTTGGCAGCAGAGAGAGAACACTCCGTGGAGATGAGGAGTGGAGGCCGCCGAGTTCTGAAATTCGGTTGACGAGGAGAGCAGCTGGCTGCAGTCCACAGGAGAGGAAAAGATGTGACGGCATCCCTAAGGACCTCAAAGTAAATGTAATTCTCTACACAGTAGAGAACTGTCTCAGAGAGAGCACTTACTACAGACGAACACTGGCCGGATCCTTTGAAAAAGCCGCAAATACTGACCAACAGGTAGACGAGATGTAGGAAGACCAGCAGGGAGAAGGAGTGAGCCCACAACAGAGCACAAGGCCTAATATTGGATAGGAGGAGGAAGAAGAAGAAGAAGAAGAAGAAGAAGGAGAAATGATGTCACCTGTCAGAGACTGTGGTGATGCCATCACACAGACAGACAGAACACGATGTGACCGGCCAGAGATAATGCAATGCATCCAGCATAATGTGCCATTCTGCAGTGCCCTCCGTACAGCTCGTCATGATGACAGTTAGGTATTAGTTCAAGAAATTCAAACAATAGTCGCCCGGGATGCTTCATTTTTACAGGTGGAGTGAATCCCATTCGATGGCAAAGTTACAGCTGACTTTATTTCGAGATGCGAAGGGCACCGTACTTGTACATTTCTACTAAAGTGAGATTTTGGACCGCTTCGACCTCACTCTGAAGGAAACGTGGCCTAATTTGGCTAAAATAAAGAGATTTTTCACTGCGACAATGCACCAGCACATTCATTTGAAGCTGTTGCCACAAAACTGTAAGAATTACATTAGAAACTGCCGTCGCACACCTATTCACCTGACTCGGCTCCCGCAATCTCTTCTTCGAATTGAAGGTAAAGAAATATCGCACAGCTGAAACGTTCTGCTCGAATGAAAGGGTTACTGGAGAGACAGAAGTGTAGTTTAGAGACTTTGACAATTCCTATTTCTTGGAATGATTAAAAAATTTGCTTGGCTGTTGTGAAATAAATAACTTGTTATCGAAAAAAAAAATGGCACCTTCATTCTCAACTTGGCTACTTACTCATAAACATCAAATATTGCAGTGATACTGGAATCAGTAAAATTATTGGATATCTACGACAGCAAAACAAAGAGAGCTTACGAATAAATTAGTGAAGTGAAGTGAGATACAAATCGAGAACTGTGTCCACTTTTAAAGTTGGACAACAGTGCCATAGATCGTGCGACTAACTGAAGAGAGAAACTTGAGTTAACTTGCTTGTACTGAGTGAGACACGGTAATCTGTAAACGTTCAGTTCGAAGGACAACTTCTCAGCCAACAATACATTTGCAAAATCTTTATCTAGAATGACTGATTTTTGTAAACAGAGTTACCATCATCTGATCTGTAAATAGTGTACGTAAACTATCAAGCATATTAGATCACGAAAAATAGTGCACAACGTCATAAATATAATAATACACAGCCTGAATTATTAGACATACCTCAATAAACCTCAATACAAGTGCCCAGTTAAAGCTATAAATGTACTCCCATCTAATTTAGGTGGATAGTCTATGTAGGACACATTGGTACACCAAAGTGAAAATCAGTATTTACAGTATATTTTGGCAAGTGTATCCGTTTGATACTATGAGTCACAGAATACATTGCTGATACAGTCTCACCCCTGAACTGACACCAGGCAAGATAGCTAGGGGACATGTTGATGTTTACTGCAGCTAGAGGTTCCTCGGGTATTAGTATCCTTGTCAGTTGCAAATATACATATGTTATTTTAATAGAATTGTGGCAACCGGTATACAATTATAAAATTTTTGCTGCCACATTTCTTTGAAATAATACGCTTATATTTGCACTCACTTACGATGTCTAAACGTCACGTCGTCTTTTTCGACATACCGTTTTACCTCTGTACGGTTACGTATGCTCTGGCTGTTCTCGGAAATATTTTAGCTCGAACCCACTACAAAAACTTTTATAACTGTATACCGACGACTACATTTTTATTAAAATTATACTTCAGCTTCTGTTTGCTACAAAAAGTTTATATTTTTCTACTAGTTACCAAAACTTTATTAAAATTATGTACGTACAAAAACATTGTCACATAACCTGGAAAGTTTCAGTGAAACGGCTCGACCGAAATTGTAATTACCCTGAGGATCAACTTACGCTCTGAAATCCCCATAAGTAAACAAATATTAGTTTGGTGCAAAGGTTCACAGTATTTTTGTTTTGCACGTTGCTATTCTGGTTGCTGCAGGTTTCCTATCGACTGTCATTCTTTATTTGTAGTTCACAGTTGCCGTCCGAGTTTACATACTGTCATTCTGTCGCACAGGGAGCAGTGGGCACTGGAAAATGGAGTGCCGATTGGAGAAGTTGGAACATTCCTGACATATTCTGCTGTTCACATTTAACAGAAGGGTGACAGCAACAGAGACCGCCAGAAACACCTGTGCCGTGTTTGGGGATAGTGTTACTGGACACAACACGGCTATAAAATGGTTTTCTGTTTTTGAGGAGGATCGTTTTGACATTAGTGACTCTCCACGTTCAGGAAGACTTTCAGAGTGTGATCAAGATGATTTCAATGGATTAATCCACAATGATCCACGTCACTGTACTAGAGAACTGGCAGATGTGACAAACTGTGATCATTCCACCACTGCGCAACATTTGCACGCAATGGGGAAGATTCAAAAATCAGTTGTACGGGTACCGTACACTCTAAGCCGGTGTCACAAAAGTCAGCGGGTGGCCATACGTGCACCTTCGCTCGCTCGTCATCGACCGGCTCGCGAACGACACTGACCGCTCCTATCCTGTATCGTTAGTGGTAACGTGAAATGGTCTCTTTGTGCTACCGTATTTACCCGAATCTAAGCTGCACTCGAATCTAAGCCACACATGAAAAATGAGACTCGAAATCGAGAGAAAAAATTTTCCCAAATCTGAGCCGCACCTGAAATTTGAGGCTCGAAATTCGAGGGGAGAGAAAAATTTTAGCTGCACCTCCAAATCGAAACAAAGTTGGTCCATTGTAATACGAGACACAATTTAGGTCGAATGAATGATGATACAGCTACAGTAGTTCGGTTCGAGTCGTAAGCTTAGCAGTTAAGCTCTACCAGGTAGCCATTACTATGAGTCAGGTGCTCCGTCCGTATTTATACGGGTACCCTTCCTTTTTCGCATACTTCGTCTGGTTTGAATCGATTGCTTATTTTTCTTTGATCTGATAAGTGCCGTTCTCTTTGTTATAGGTGTTTACGTCACTCTAAGCTGAAAATGCATTACTGTACTGTGTCGTGCATTGTTTGTCACATTCTGATAGCGCGTGTTTACGGCCTGTCGCCGCTTGCGGCACGGCTTGCTTTTGTGCGCGCTACCGCCGCTTACGATTTAAAAAAAGAGAGGGGGGGGGGGGAATCGTCTCGTTAGCAAAACAATGGAAAGAGACTGCTATTTGATGTTACCTACACTCCTGTTTTCTTTGATAATGATCAACAAGAACCAAATAATAGACAGCGAATGATAGAAGATGTTCTGAACTAGAGTTTAGTGATAATTTTTCTCCATTTGAAAATCTTTGCAGACGCCTCCTTAGTACATTACATTCTGCACTGAAATTAGAGTCATCTTAGATTTAAAAATCTAGTCAATTGCTGTGCTTCATTTCTGACTGTATCACTATTACGCAGAAGAATAATACGAATATAAACGTGACACGATACGTATATTCTTCCGCATTTTCTGTTGTCTCACTCTAGTTTCGTAGTTTATTAGGCAGACAGCATTTAAATGAGTTAGCAGCAAACATGAAAGAATACATGGCAAAATGTTTATATTCATATTATTCTTATGGTGAAGAGAATACTGTATGCGATTCACAATTCGTAACAGTTCCTATAAGGAACGTACAGTTGGCCATATTGACAAACACCCCAAACAGTCTTTCCAGTCGGATTTTCGTAGTACATTGAAATGCTGCTACATTCGAAGATGCACAATACGGAATTTGTATTTACTTCGTTGGATAATGTATGAAAATGCAGTGGTCGAAACTCGAGGCGGAGGAAAAGGCTCGTCTTCCACCTTTTTTTTTTTTTAATTTATTTACTGACGCAGAGGGTTTGGTGCCAGTATTTATCTTTGTGCATACAAAGCATGCCTGTGTTAGCGCTACATATATTCGACGGCAGAAGGTAGTTGTGGCGGCACCTACCAACATTTTCCAGAACTTCCGCTTACTTTGCACTCAATTCTAAGCAACAGGCAGGTTTTTGGATTACAAAAACCGGAAAAAAAGTGCGACTCAGATTCGAGTAAATACGCTAACTTAAGGAGCCCAAACATAGCAGCAAGTCCCCGTAAATAGACCTGCACGCATCCACTGAAGAATATACTGTGCTTCTGGTGGAACAGCAACAGCCCGGTGTACTACGAATTGGCTTCCCCGAGGGGTAACCGTCACTGCCGACATTTACTGTCGACAACTGAGATGCCTCACAGACACAGTTGGAGAACGCCGACCGGGAAGACTGGGCGATGTGACGCTACTCCACACTAACAAAAAACATTAGCAAAATATACAGGGCACACCCAAACTCTACCGATAAATTCTCGAGCGCACCGAGAAATATTTTCGGGGTATTTCGGAGTAAGGGGCCCCGACACCTCCAGCGGCTCATTACGGAGACTGACGTAATTACGATTTATTCACTTTGTGTCTGCCCCTGGTAGCTGAGTGGTCAGCGCGACAGACTGTCAATCCAAAGGGCTCGGGTTCGATTCTGGGCTGGGTCGGAGATTTTCTCCGCTCAGGGACTGGGTGTTGTGTTGTCCCAATCATCATCATTTCATCCCCATCGACGCGCAAGTCGCTGAAGTGGCGTCAAATCGAAAGACTTGCACCAGGCGAACGGTCTACCCGACGGGAGGCCCTCGTCACACGACATTTCATTTCATTTCATTCACTTTGTTACCTCACTGCCGTCATTTCTGTGAAAATACCGCTTACACAGAATATGCGATAACCAAAATGTACACCAAACACAGAGTAATGCAACCGTCCTCGGGCAGATGCGAGAGCAGCAATACTCGGTCGCCCTCACTGCGGGAACAGACTGGCGTAGGGTCGTCTGCTCGCTCTCCCGCGGCGTTCGGTGAACCCGCAGACGCGGGACGTGTCAAACGACTTTCCGCCCGTACACCTCTTCGCAGTACTGCCCCGTTTCAGTGTACGACTTGCAGTGGCAGAAAAAACAAACCCGAAACGGAACTGACCGACTGGCGAATGTGGGGCCGAGCATGGAGAGTACAATTATAAATGGGAACTACTGTACGTGAACGGGACAAGTCCGGTTCTGAACGAGACGCACAGCTCACACCTTTGACATTCACGATGTCGTGCAGATATTTACAGGGCTGCACAGATACGAGGATCGATACGGGTGAGAAATCGAGTGAGGTGCGATTGATCTGTAATGAGGTGCTAGAGACAAAAGGTGCCTTATACCAAACTACTCAGAAAATATCCCCGAACAGCGTCAGAAATTTTCTCCTCGATCGGCAGCTGCACTCGTCGAGAATAAGTTGCCGAGGGGCGGGCGGGCACACACGTAACAGGACTTTGTGACGGACACTTTACGAACTGTTCGATACCGCCCGAAATAGCTTTTCGGTATACCACATTACACAAAATCCAGTATGTAATGAAACACCTTTTTCTTCACAATTTGTGATCAGATGCTAATGCACACATTATGTACATGATACAGTATAATTAATTAGCTTACCAGCCTGCAAAGTAATTAGCCAGAATCTGTCATTACCAGTAATGGATTATTTCAAAATCATAAATCTGATAACAGTTATTGAAAAACTAATTATGGAACTGTTGAAAACAACACGTGAAGATGTCACGGCAATGTTAGCATCGAATTCCACCTCGTAACTAACTAGCAAATTAATCACTGAAATTTGATTATTTCACGTAAAGCCCAATTAACCATTCAAAATGTTTCACGACACGAGACGTAATTAATTTCATGTAGTACCCTAGGGAATAGTGTTATAAGAGATACAAGACTCAGAATGCCTGTAATTAATTTTGTAATTATGCCTTTGACAAATCTGTGATATAAACAAATGACCCTTTTGAGATTCAGACAAAAGAAATTCCACAGTCTACAAACCTCTCCAGTTTATGTTAGCACAAAAAGTTATTCAGTACTTAACAAGAAATATGTGATTTTGGGTCAAGTATTGTTAACTACATTTCATTACTTTATCTCCGTCTCAAAACCTAAAAACCAATATTTGAAACTATATTCATTATAAACAAACATTTGTTTACTTCAAAACTGCAATGAAAGTTTGTAACTGTAATTTCATAAATCTATTTTGCAAACAATGTGCCCAAATAAACAAGTATTGCCAAGAAAGTATATTAGTAGTGCAGTACGTTAAGCAATAAAAAAAATTCAGGTTGCGCCGAGGTTCTAAACAAAGATTTTCCGGAGTCAGCTTTTGACTTTTATTTAAAATGCCAGATCCTGAAATGTCGAGTTCTCGGGACTATCTGCAAACGGATTAAGCACCCCGATGCACAATTTCTGCAATGTGGTGGAAATGTCTGTCACAAGAGCTCAGTAATCAGCCCCGTAAAGTTTACTCGAATTGGCAGCAACTCGCTATCAAGTTAGACAATTTGTTTAAGTGTCGCGAAGTTTAGCCGACCAGTCTTAAGGCGGTCACATCAGGAGACACACACATAGCACACACCTGCTCGGCCTGGGCGCGCTGGCGCACCGTCTCGATGTAGTGCTGCACGGCCAGGTAGACGAACTTGTACTGCGCCTCCGTCTGCACCATGCCGGAGCGCTGCGCCCGCACCATCTGGATCGTCCGCTGGATGTCGATCTCGCAGTCCAGCCCTGCGGTGTGGCAAAAAGACACGCACCTCAACTCCATAGAACTGAAAACATAAAATGAACTGTTTTTGTTATGTAACGTGAAAAAATTCCATTTCCACACATTAGTGAAAACACATTTGAAATTATGCGAGAGTCATATAAAGAAATATCATTTGGCCCTCTATGCCGTCGGCCCCGTTACTACGGAATTTGGCGAAGTTAGTGGGTGGCCGGGATGCCCTTCCTGCCGCCACCCCGTACCCCGATCTCTTCTTTCGGTTACCTTCTACACTATAGCGTACCTGTCCTTTTAATGTACTCGGAAAGTTTCACTGAGCCACTTTCCTTGTAAGTGACAACGTGTGAAGGTTACTTTCGTCCTCAAGTCTCGCCCACCAGTGCAGTTTGAAAAGAAGGAAAGTGTGAGTTGTGTAAAAGTGGAGAAGAGAAAACAGACTGGTCTGAACAGAAAAATAGGCCAAGTGACGGAATGCACTACCCGCTCTATTTTTCCATCACCGTAACGGACAAGATAAAAACGGGACCGGCAGTGCCAAAAGGAGACGAAAGTCGAAAGTAAGTACCGGAGAAGAGGTACGACGACGGACGAATGTACGGGGGGGGAATAGTGAGAAAGTACGGTCAGAAATTTGGTACAGAGAAGTGCGAGGCGACTGTGACACCATTTGCTCGTGCCTCTGTCCGACACGGGAGCAGAGTCGACACGGTTATTAACGAATTTGGCACATTTAATTTGAGGGGAAGCCAGATTTCATTCTCATAACCACCCCGTCTACCCCCAGGACGGATTATATATACCCTCAACTGACTACACGTAGTGTTATCCGTGTGACAGTCAATGAAGATTTTCTAACTGTTTGTGAATTATGTAAGTGAGGCGGGACTTCGGTACCAGCCCGGTAGTCGACTAGTGGGGCGGAGGGAACCACCTACACAGCACACCGGAGGTGGCCGCACACCAACTCTCGTAGTCGATCCCGAGGGAGGATCGGACGGCTCCCCGTCGTGGAAGTGGTGCTCCGACACGTGTGGTTATACGGGCCGGTCGTGAAGTTGCGGTGACGGTGGAGAATAACAGGAGAGTAGCGACAAGTGTAAGTACTGGAGGACAAGTGTGACAGAAAGTGGAAAAATCAGAGTGCCTGGGGACCACATCAGAAGACAGTGGGAGAAGTTATACGGAGATTAGTGAAACGTGAAGATGTGGCAGATCGTAAGAAGCCTAGTACGGAGCAAGGATGCACCACCAAAAAGCCACGAAATGTTGTATTGAGCGTATTACGCTCCGGTACTCACTTACGCATCAGGTACGAAATAGGCGACGAAGGAAATACTGGCGACCCACATAGATGCTCGTGAGATGAAATTTCGAGTAAGCAGAATACGACTTACTGGAATGGACAGAGTAAGGTAAGAGACGGTGAAAGAAAGAAAAGGAGCTCGTGCGAGAGAGCGTGGGAGATTGAGAACGTACGGGCACAGTGACAGAATGGGAGCTGGCAGGACACCGACACAGACCCAGGGGAAGACCAGTAGAGAAACACGAAATGGGATGAAAATCAGCATTGGGGGGAAGCAGTTGTGAGATGTAGCAGGACCTCTTAGGTTGTCTCCACACCTGCAGGATCTGAACCTCAAAGCCTGGTCATCAATTTTCTAAAGTAGTGTGACACAATTAAAAAAACTAAAATTTAAAAAAAATTAAAAAGGTTCAGCAAATTGCAAGATTTCCAAATGCTGTTACTCATTACACTGTACAGAAACAGTCACTAGTAGCTGAATGCGTGATGTTGAAGTGCAGAAATTGTGACATCCTCGCATCAATTCCCACTAGTAGCAACTTTTTTTCTCTTTTATTTATAAATTTTGTATTTAGTATGAAACAGAAATGTTAACAAACACATACTCAATAACAAGTTTCTCAACTACCAACTGCGTGAGAATGTGGGTTTTCAAACTTGTATTTGGTACCGTGACAATATTATGTAAAGAACAGATTGCTACTCGTCAAAAGAAAAAAATGTGGAACGTCAAACAGAAACTGAAATGCTTTTTCTCGTCTGGAGATTGAACAGTATTAATTATGCACACAATTTCTTTCAGTTAACAAAAAATCATTTCACAAGTATGTGTCAGTTTTAATTTATTTTAATGTGATTGCTGACTGAAAATAAAAATCTATTATTTATATTAAAAGAGTACAATCCTATATTCGTTAATTAAACAATGGAAAATCCAGGATGGAATGTAAAAATATTTGAGAAAGAAAGTTGCTCCTGACCATACAGCGAAGAAGCCGAGTCACACATAGGCACAACAAAAAGATTCTCACAATTCAGTACAGCCGATAATACACAAAACAGAACAGAAAATTTTCGTTCCTAGCTTTCGGAACTTTGTTCCTTTGTCAGGGAGGAGAGAGGGTGAAAAAAGGGGGAAGAAGGGAAAGTGGATAAGTGCATTCATTTACTCCCGACCCAGGTTATGAAGCAACAGGGGAAAGGTAAACAGGGAGGCTAGCAAAAAATTTAAAAAATAAAAATAAAAAAAAAACCTCTGTCCATTTTTTTTGCTAGCCTCCCTGTTTACCTTTCCACTGTTACTTCATAACCTGGGTTGTGAGTAACTACATCCACTTTCCCTTGTTCCCTTTTTCCCCCTCTCGGCTGTACTGAGCTGAGGTATGTACTGGCCAGCCCCTCTATCTCTTTGTCGGTATTTGTTTCACGTCTTTATATGAGATTTTCCATTAATGATTTAGATTCTCACAACTACAGCTTTTGGCCATTAAAGCCCTTGTCAACAATACACACACACACACACACACACACACAAAAAACACACACACACACACAAAAAAAACACACACACACACAACTTATATGCTACACAATAAAAGCCAACAATTCTTTCAGCACTATGAAAGTCAAGCATATTATACTTACCACGAGCTGGAAACCTTTTAATGCTCAAAAGCTATTTTTTTTTTTTTTTCCTAGTGGTTTAGGAAATTGATGTCCAGACTCTGACCTTCAAATCTCGGAAGTACGAAGAAAATCAAAGGGGACCAATTTGTTAAGTCCACCTGATACATTTGTTTGAAGGGTGCACTTCTGCACAGGTAACAACCCGAAGGACTGCCCCCATACTGTGGGGCAACCGCCCCACACGGGTGGACAACTATCCCCTACTGTAAGCCAACAGCCCCACATACAGTACTACATATTTCTGTTAATTTTGCAGACAAAAGCACATCCGTCTGTCACTACAGGTGCGTGCCAATGCACCCTCTACCGCTTACGGCAGGACGCTCCGAGGAGCGCGAGAACGCCAGCAGCGTGTGGCACCGACCTCGTCGCTTGATCTGGTCGAGGACGATGTCGATGACGATGAAGGTGCCGGTGCGGCCGATGCCGGCGCTGCAGTGGACGAGGACGGGCCCCGCGCTGGGGCCGCAGCTCTCCTGCCGGGCGTTCACGTCGTGCAGGAAGTTGAGCACGCAGCCCGGGTCCGACGGCACGCCGTGGTCCGGCCACGCCTGCAACAGCGACGCACGCCGGTTACAAACAAAATTGTACCCTGCAATGCACCACTTTGCTCAAAAATCTAGATACAGTCGACTCACTCTTTACACGACGGATCGACGTATCCTGCAGTGCGAGAAATTGTCTACCTTTTGCAGTCGCCCGTCAACACTGCCGGTTTTTGTCTCGGGATCTTTGGCCAAAATTTGTTAAACGATTTCCTCGGCCCAACTGGCTGGCCGGTCGAAAGTTCACTCGACAACGCCGGTGGCAGACCGGGGACGAGCTCGGGACCGGAGGCCGTACGTACCTGTCGTGCCGACACCAGATAGCCTTTCCCGGTCGTTACCACCGCTATCCTCCCCTCGCTACCTGCGACAATTACTTGACAGAGCACGGGATCGGGGATCCGTTTACCTCGACGCTTTCCCCTCCCTCGTCAAAACTGTCATTACTTTTACAAATTTCTAGTGCGTCCCCAAAGGAGAAATGTCAGATGCCGCCTTTCCGCCTCACATCCCCGAGGTGGCCAATCGAACTGGACGTATACGCTCTAACAAAAACTGACGCGCAGAGAAGGAGCTGTGCAAATTGGTTGGAGACCGATATTCGTCCAGGTATTGATGGAAAATGCAAAACTGTAGACTTTGGCAGCTGACAGATAAGTACGTGACGCTGCACCACAATTTCATCGTGCAGTTAATAGTGACGGTAAACGGAGGACGTGTCGGTACCACAGGATGAAGTGTTTGTGAATTTCACTCTGCGTACTCAGCTGGACAGTGACTACACCTAGCAGAGAGGTGTGCGAACAATATACACAGAGGTAAGCATTTGTGAGAGGACGAACAGTTACCGTCAAAAGTAGCCGGCTGCAATAATCGACAAACTGCTCGTCGGAATAGGAGCGGTGCCACTATCTGACGACTTTTGCAGCAACGGGTGAACCGTTCCCAAACACAGAGTCGAGAACGAAGCGGTTGACCTAGGGAGGCGACAAAATGTGAGGACTGGGCAATTGTCAGAGAGGCACTCAGAGCCCCGGATTCACCACTACCACTGACGCGACGTGCAACTGGCGATCGAGTGGGTGCAAGGATCGTTAATAGGTGACTCACGGGAGGGGGCCGCGCTCGCTGTGCCTCTTACGCTGACTGACACTGACCTCCGTACACCGGCGAGCCTCCCGGCACGTTTGGCCCGGAACCTCACTAGCTGGAGCAGACTTATCTCCACTTCTAAGTGAGCTCCAGTGACCAGTGAAGACGTGTCCGGAGACGCCCCGGACGGCGCTGGGGTGCCACCCTGACTCCTGCCCGACATCCGGGGGCCGACGGTCTGCGGTGCCGTTCCTTTTCGCAGCAGGACCACTCCGGTTCTCATCCGTGGCACCCTCACGGCACGGCAGTACGCCCCATTCTGTCGCCCTCCGTCCCGAGCCGTCCCGGACCGACATTCGGGCAGGATAACACCCACACGTGACGGGAGTTTCTAGTGTTTGTTTACGTGCTCGTCAAAATGTCGGGAATACAGCAGCATGCAAATGATCTCCTCGCCCAGCCCACGAAGGCCCGAGTGACGCCACATCCTGTGGAAAAATCTACGTTGCAATCGACGGACAATCCACTGAAAGAGTATCGACGATCGCAAACGGTACTGCAGGCCGGGACAGGTGGAGAAATCCACCTCGGCGCTGCACGTGTAGCGAGACACTCGCCACAGAATAAAATCCACCGACATCCGGGTTCTCCCTGTGGGATCTGTCGTGCCGATTCGTTCGGGAAGCCGCAGAAATCCGGAAACGTAACAATAATTTTTCACACGAAAAAAGTAAGCCTTAAGGTGAACAGATCCCAGATTCTTGTCCTGCAGTGAATCACCACTGTGTATAGCAAGGGAGTACCACAGTGGCAAAGACCGGGCAAAAGCCCTCCGACATCGGTGTGACGGTACGTATAGTCTCCAGCCGTGAGCTCGACTCCAGTTCGCAAGAGCAACGGATTGTGAACCTCTGACAGCCAACCACTTAGACTGGCAAAAAAAAAAAAAAAATATATATATATATATATATATATATATATATATAAAAATTCATAATACCTGGTAAATCTACACTGGCTGAAGATCACGAGACAAAAGCCAGCCGGCAATATTCCACAATGTATTTCAAATGGCACCATGAACACAGTCGTGATACAAATTTTTCTTGGGTACCATCTAATTTTGTACTGCTAAAAGTGACTACAAAAATATCAGTTTTTTTTCCCTAACTTCAAAATTTTTCACAAGTTGTGACATTGCTGGGGAAGGGGGAGGGGGGGGGGGGCAGTGACCTGTATACGTAATAAGTTTCCTTTAATTTACGTCTATGGTCACAAATGTTTTGTTAGCAGATTACCGGTTTCAGTCTTTAATGACCATCATCAGATATGCAGCAAAAATGGAAAACATAAATACACTCGCAAAACTGTCTACAGCTGAAGAACAATACATAGACCATAATGAAAAGTAGTACTGAAAAATCCAAATATGATACTTAAAAAAACTTCATCGCACACCATTTCTTCACATTTACAATCAAATTTATTAAATTAAGCCATTTTTTTAAAGAATTTAGCAGCTTTTATATAGTTAAAACAATTTAAAATGAAGGTGTAACGAAACTGCTGAAAAACATTTGCTGGCAAAAAAAAAAAAAAGGGTCGATTCTATTTTTGTGTTGACGGATGGTGTTTTGTTTCCTGTCAACCTAACCTCACTTTCCCGTTTCCTGTACATGCGCTCAGTACAATGTCTAATCGTCGTCGTAAAAACTCTGCTGACAGTATATTTGTTATATTTGTGGTGAATTTATGCTTATAAAACACCAAAGAAACATTACAGACTTTGTGAAAAAGGTTTATCTATCACACTTTGGATCTAAACTTGGAGATCGAGATAAATCTTGGGCACCGCTTAAGTATGTTATGTGTGTGTTGGACATCTGAGAAAATGGTCCAAACAGGAGAAAAGTGCCTTTAGATTTGCTGTTTCCATGGTATCGAGGGACCCAAGAAATCATTCCGCTGATTGCTACTTTTGCAGTGTCGATATTACTAGTCATAATTCAAAATACAAGAAGGTAATAAGCTACCCTAACCTTCCGCCCACCGTCCGACCGGTAGTGCACAGAGTAGATTTGCCACGATGTAGATTTGCCGGTCCCTGAACCAACAGATTATTTCAATTCTACTTCAACAGAAGCATTCTCTGATGTACAATGCGATTTAGATGAACCAGATGATGATGAATTCCATTGTAATACAGAAAGTCTAGAGCCCAAATTGTTTACTCAGACCAAGCTTAACAATCTGGTTAGGGATCTAGGCTTAACGAAAGAAAAAGCTGAATCGCTTGGCTCTAGATTAAAAGAAAAGAACTTCCTGGCAGTTGGAACCAGCATATATATGTAAAGAAAGAGAGAGAGAGAGAGAGAGAGAGAGAGAGAGAGAGAGAGCAGCAATTGTCCAAGTTCTTTCAACAAGAAGGTGATTTAGTGTACTGCTCAGACATTCCAGGTCTGATGAAAGAGTTTCGTATTGAATACCAAAAGGATGGCTGGAAGCTGTGTATTGATTCATCCAAAACTAGTTTAAGGGCTGTTTTATTACACAATGGTAACATGTATGCATCTATACCTGTTGGACATTCTGTACATATGAAAGAAAGCTATGAAAACCTAGAAGTATTGCTAAATAAAAAGAGGCTGTTCTGCTCACGATCGGATGATACTTGGCGATCTAAAAGTATCGTGCATTCTCCTCGGTCACCAAAGTGGCTTCACCAAATTTCCACGTTTCTGGTGTGAATGGGACAGTAGGGATAGGGATGAACACTGGTGCAGCAAGAACTGGCCTGTGAGGGAGTCTTTAAAACCTGCCGAGAACAACATTCTACGCAAAAGCCTCGTAGATCCAATAACTGTACTCCTACCACCTCTACATATAAAGTCAGTCCTAATGAAACAGTCTGGAAAGGCTTTGCCTAAAGATGGACCAAGATTTAAGTATATCTGCCAAAAGTTTCCACACCTTTCAGAAGCTAAACGAAAAGAAGGCATCTTTGTCGGACCTGACATTACAAAATTGATGTTTGATGTTAATTTTGTATCCACAGTGACCTTAAATGTGAAACAAGCACGGATATTATTCAAGCAAGTTGTTACAAAGTTCTTAAGACACGAAAAAGACCAGGAATATGTTTCTATTATAGCTACAACGTTAAAGAACTTTAAAACTTTACGATGTTTAATGAGCCTGAAAGTTCACTTTCTGAACAGCCACCTCGATTACTTCTCGGGCAATGTGGGAGATGTTAGTGAGGAGCAGGGAGAGTGTTTTCACCAGGACATTAAAGTGAGGGAGAAACAGTACCAAGCCTGCTGGAACACCAACACGATGGGGCACTACTGTTGCTCACTTCACTGAGAAAGTCAGCGAGCGACTCATTGTAGAAACAGCTACACAAGGAGCTTCGAAGAATGAAGAGAAAGCGTATACAAATCAATTCCAGCTGACAAATGAAATCTCTATTAACACATATCATTGTTTTCAGTAGCTTATTGTAAATACAAAGCACACTTAAGTTGTAACAAAGCGCTTCATTAATTTCTCCATTTATCGTATAGCGTAGGATTTTTATACTATATAATAAAAAGCATATTGCTTGAAAACTATGGGTGATACAAAACAATTAAGGCTAGATTTGGATTCAGCTCAAAATTTGTGAATTATATAACTCAATGAAATTAAATTCCAATGCTTGCTTGAAAACACAGAATCCCCTGAGACCTTATGAGATTCCCCAGATTTTTTCAGGTATAACGTAATTTCCCGAGAATTCCACGTTTTCCATAAGAATCGCCACCTTGTACGGATTACTCAAAAATTTTGTGGTGCTTTTTGTGGTCTTTGTTGTACGTGGTTTGCACAACTTTATAATAATCCTTCACAATTTATGCAAGAAGAAGTTGGAGTAAGTTATTCGTAGAAGTAGCTCGTACACTTCTGCTCCTAATCGATTATCGTTTTGGAAACGATCGGTTTAATTTTCCGTTCCTACCATGCTCACAGAATCGTCATCACCTGCGTAGGCGATCGGTGACGGAGAAAGATTACGAGCACTCACGAAGCGGTCAGTAAAAGGAAAAGAGACATCAACTCTGAGGTTTCTGAGGGAGAAAGTTTCGGGACGGGGTGAGGAAGACAGTAACGTCATCTGCTAACATCGGAGGCCATCCTCTTCTCACCTCAATTGTGCAAATCGCAGCAGAGCATTTTGTGTCTCCACAGGCTTTATTTTTAGTTTGCTTAATTTTTATGCCACTTGTGTTTTTTTCCATGAGACTACTTCTATGAAAAAGGGAAAATATTTGGCAGCACTCTGAATGAATAAGTCATAGATTTGTGAAATTGTGAGTCATTTAATTCCTTTGAGTTAAGGATAATGGGCTTGTGTATTCAACATGCACATTCTCCCCCCACCCCACACTAATGAAGAAGAAGAAGAGTGAGTGAGAGAGAGAGAGAGAGAGAGAGAGAGAGAGAGAGAGAGAGAGAGAGAGAGAGAGAGAGAAGAAAAATATGGCTCCAAATTAAATTTTTCACAATATTTAAAATTCACTAATTAGATGATGGGACAGTACATTTACATTAGACACCAGACACACACAAGCACGTACCTGGAAGTGGTAGTGGTACACTTTACGCTCGTCGCCGACTGCCGCCGCGTGCTGATTCTGCTGCACGCGCTGACCGCCGCCCCCGCCCCCGCCGGACGAGCCGGAGTCGCTGCCGTCGCCGCCCCCGCCGCCGTCCGGAGCCTGCGGGAGTGCCGGCTGGGGCTGCGGGGGCAGGCGCGACACGGCGAACTCGCGCAGCGTGTAGTCGGCCGTCGACGACTCCGACAGGTTGCGGACGCGCACGCGCCCGAAGTCCTTGCTCTGCCCCTCCTCCGGCCAGTAGCGGACGCACTTGTTCTGTGGGCACGTGCACGTGCAGTGAAATCCTCCGTATACGAGTAACATACGGCACGACAATAATTTGAATGTTACTCTTCTCGCCCCATTCAAAAAGTATTAGGTCAGTACATAAGTTCGTAGTGTCTTTCCGTAAGTTTAATAAACACAACAGATACACATAACAGAGACCTCACACATCAATAACACAGTGTGTCCATCAAGTCCCTTTACAACTTCAAAATTTTATTACAATGGCAGTTGTCGAAATATTTTAACAAAATTTCTCTTACTGTAATCACTGTTTACTAAAGTTTTTGTATAAACTAAAGTTTTATACATACTGTGTCGATGGAAGGAACTGAACCTCTATAAAATGGGAACTCCTCAAGAGAAGGCACAATCCGTCTCCTGGTTTATCGAGACAAAATCGGATGTTCAAACTCGACAAAACTTCAGAACGAAGTACGGAAGAGATCCAACATCGTGCACTCCTATCTGTGCACGGCACTAAAATTTTACGGAGACAGCGACAGTGTCGGATAAAGGGAGGAGCGGGCGACCGAGAACGTCCGAGGAAAACATCGATCGCGTTTTAAACGGCTTCACTCGTTCACCTACGTAGTCCGTCCGCACTGCTGCCAGACAGTTCCAACTACCACGCTCAACTGTGCATAAGGTCCCCCACAAGAACTTACGGTCGTACACTTACAAAGTGTAACTGTTACAGACACTCGAGCCAAATCACGAGCCAAAACGGACAGAGTTTGCACTCGACACACCGGGACGCACGTCGGAGGACGAAGCGTTCCTCGAGCGAGTTTGTTTCGGTGATGAGGCAACTTTTCACATTTGTGGGGCATTGAACAGACACAGTGTGAGAATCTGGGGATGTAAACACCCCCGTGTGACTAGGGAGCTTCACCGTGAGAGTCCGAAAGTGAATGTGTGGTGTGGAATCGTGTGCAACCGAATAACTGGTCCATTTTTCTTCAACGAGTCAACAATTACTGCATACGTTCATCTCGACCTTCTGACCGAATATGTGGCACCACAAGTGACTGACTCACAACCGACTACCACTTTCCAGCAAGGTGGTGCACCGCCACATCGGAGGCTGCGCGTCCGTCAGCTCCTCGACGAAACATTTCCGGACACACAGATCGGGAGGCACGGGCATATTCCTCGGCCACCACGGTCGCCAGATATCACTTCCTCGGACTTTTTTTATGGGGGCGTGTAAAAGATATCGTGTATCGAACACAGATACGGGACATTGCCGATTCGAAGCAAAGGATTCGTAATGCCACTGCGACCAATGACGACGCTACGCTACAACGAAAACGGCGAGAAATCTAGTACCGTCTCGATGTTCTTCGTGCGACTGAAGGCGCCCATACAGAGGTCTATTAAACACTATCAAAAAAACTTTTATAAACACTGGTCACAATAAAAGAAATGTCGTTAAAATATTTCAACAACTGTCATTGTAATACAAGATTGAAGTTGTAAAAAGCTTTACGGACACCCTGTATATTTTCCTGCACTACCTAAAACAGTCGGCCGACACTTCGCATTCCACAACTATAAATCGCGGGTGTTCGACGTGAAGAACCCGTCGAGCCACGTTCGGAGCACGTTTTCCTTCGGGAAGGACGATCTTCGAAGCTCGTCTCCTAGACGACGGTAAAGGTGGAAGTCTGAGGGTGCGAGGTGAGACGAATAAGGCGAGTGCGAAATGACTTACCGACCCGCGTAGCATTTTCTGTCACCCCGGCAGAACGCGAGTAGGCGTTACCCGTGGAGTAGCATCACGTCACGCAGTCTCCTCGGTCGTCGTTCTCAGACTGCATCTGCGAGACGTCTCGGTCGTCAACAGCAAAAGTAGGCAGTGACAGTTACACCTCAGGGAAGCAATTCGTAGTACACCACACCGTCGCTGTTCCACCAGATGTACAACACTACTGCCTGTGGCTGTGCACAGGTCTCTGTACGTGGAGTTGCTGCTTCGTTTGGCCTCAACCGCACATTAGCACAAGGACACCATTTCTCGTCACCATAAACGATACAGGACAGGAATGATTGGTGTTGTTCACAAGCCAATTAATGATGAGCAAGCAGACACACACACAATGACTAGCTAATTTTTGTGACTTTAGCTTAAGAACACGTGGTACCCACACACTCCTCAATTTTCGACACTCTGCCACTGCGTGCAAATGTCGCACGGTGGTGGAACGATCACAGTTCATCACATTTCTCTCTCGTCAAACCCCGAAGGTATTCCTCGGTGCAGAGAGTCACCAACGTCAAAGTGGTCGTCTTTAAAACCGGAAAACCATTTTCTTGCCGTGCTCTGTCCGATGGCGTCATCCCCCCCACACGGTGCGTACGTTTCTGGCTGCCTCCGCTGCTGTTACCCCTCTAATGAACTCTAACAAAACAGTATGTCAAAAACAGTTCAATTTGTGGACTTGGCACTCCATTTTCTAGAATCCACAGCTCCACTGAGTATCTCCAAATGACATAATGTTAATGACAATATGTAAACGCAATCAGCACCTGTGACCTACAAGTAAAAAAACAACAATCGACAAGCAAATCTGCAGCAACTGGAATGCCGACATGCGAAACAAAAACACTACGAACTTACGCACCGATCTAATAATACTATTATGTCGACACATAATAAATAAAATGAACAGTCTCATATCTACACACTATGGGCTGAGGGTAAACAATAGGAAGAAGATGTTAATGAGGTGCGCCAGAAATGGGATGGTGAAAAACATAACGTCAAAATTGGGGATCACAAAAAAGATGAAGTGAAGTTATTCTCGTACTTCGGAATAAAAATAACACGATGTACCAAGCAAAGGGTACTTAAAAAGCAGGACAGCACAGGCAAAGATTGTGTTCCTCGACAAAAGAAACTGGTATCAAATGTCAGCCTTAATTCGAGAAAGAAATTTCTGAGACAGTGCGTGTAGAGCAGAGCACTGTGAGGAAGTGAATGACGGATTGAGGGAAAACCACAAAAGAAGAGAATTTAAGCGTGTCAGGTGTGATGCTATAGAAGGATTTTCGAAATTAAACAGACGAGAGGTTCTCCGCTGACCTGAGAAGGAGAGGAACGTGTGGAAGGAACCGAGAAGGAGAAGGGACAAGACGATAGGACACGCGTCAGGGTGTCTGGGAGCTGTAGAGGATAATAACTGTAGGGGAAGAGAGAGATTGGAATACACACAGCAAACAAACTGAGGACGTAGGTTCCAGGTGCTACTCTGAGACGAAGAGGTCGGCACAGTAGAGGAATTTGTGGCGGGCCACATCAAACCAGTCACACGAATGATAAAACAAACGCACACAGAGGGGGAAGAGGGAAAGGGAGAGAGGAATCGGTGAGGGATGGACGGGCTCACACACAATTTATTATTTAAATCGGCAATATTTTGTACGGGTCAGTTCTCTGGACTCGAGTCGCCACAGCGAGTGGCCGGGCGGTGCGCACCTTGCCGCGCTCCACCTCCTTGGTCGTCATGACGATGACGCGCGTGTTCTCCTGCCAGACCATCTCCCAGAAGTCGCCCGTCGTGGCCGGCAGGCAGCCCTGCGTAGCGATGTAGCACCGCCCGCACCCCGAGTCGCCCGCCTCGTCGTCCGGCTGCAACAGGTTCGCTGGGCTGCAGCGACTGGAACTCTCCGACCGAGTAAATGACGTCTGCACACCCACACGTGCACACTTTTTGACCGGACGGACGTACCGTACAGTCACGACAGGAAAGAGAGGTCCTTTAAGTATTTCGGGAAGCAATTATACATGCTAACAGTAGCTCGTTTATTCTGAAATAGCAGAAAATCCGTAACAATGTGGCTACCACACCCGCACGGACTGTCCCAGTCTGGTGCTCTCCCTCACACAAACTTCACTTCACGCCTTCAGCCCATCCCCCCCCCCCCCCTCATATCGTCAGTACTGCCGAAACTCTCTGACACTGGAATAGCACTCCAGTTTTGTACTTAATGGGGAAATCCTGCCCGTATCTCAGGTGTAGGTGACCAATTCATCTGACGGAATTACATTTTCCCGGAGATGTACGAGTCTCGACTTTACCTTCAATAAGGATAGAAGCTCGAGTAACGAATTGCAATTTGTGCTGTGGCGAGGACTCGAACCCGGACAGGCCGTGGCATTTCACCGCAGTTTGAAAGTAAAAGAATTTGATAAGCAAAAAGAATTTTGGTGACTTGTGTCAGGACAAATGGCTAGTGGATCAGCCACAGCTCTTAATGGCAATTTGAACATTATTGTATCCCAGTTAAAAAGCACATTTGAGTGTACGCATAATGTAAAGCATTCCTTAAAAATTATTTTCCTGGAATTTCTAAATTCTGCTTCTGATGAGGAGATTCACAATGCAGTAGTAATTCTTTAAAATTAGTATGAGGAGGATTAACCCAATGAATTCCCAGACCAGGTTAAAAAAAAACCTCATTAACATCTATAGTTGACTTAGCAAAATTATTAATAATAGAGAATTCAATATTATCTTCTAGCATTCCAAGTTTATGCACAGTATTTTACTTGTCTAACTGCTCTAAGCAAGGCTCATTTTCAAAGCTCAAACCTAATACACAACTACCTGCGGAATTCTGTGACACAGACAGACTTTGTGAACTCGGCCTCCTCAGTATCGAAAGTGAAAGCGCTAGATCGGCTGACGTCAGTGAAACAGTCGACAGTTTTGCATCGAAGAAAGCACACCGCACTGTTAGTTTCACTGGAGATCAAAGTGAGTACAATGAGTTTTTATAAGTACATTGAGCAACAGATGCCTATGCTTATTGATACTATTGATACTGAGCCTCAATCACTATAATGTATTTAATTTTAATAACATACACCAATACCAATAATTTTGTTTAATACTTTGAAAATAGTGATCAATAATCCCTTTGCTTATGTTACATGCAATTATACAACACATTGCACTAAATTTCTATTTCATTCAGAGTAATTACAATCACTTAGTTACTGCCACGTTATATATTTTATTCTAAGGAGCCTGGATTTTTATTTTTGCATGTGGATCCATATCGCATATGGTAAGCCTGTGGATTCAGTGCAATGCTGAAACAAACAGATTTACATACGAAAAGAAGAGGTGAAAGGTACCATCATATGACTCAATAGACTGACGAGAACAAAAGTGTGTAGTGAAGTGTGGTAGCAACGAGAGAATAGCATAAGACAGAAAGGAAAGTCAGTGGAGGCATAGAAGCGGGAAAGGAGTGTGACAGAGAAAAGCGAAATGAAAGAAGTAATGAGGCAGGGAGAGAACAGAAATAAACAAGAGTAAGAGGGTGAGGCGAGGAAGTGTGTGCGTGTGAGAGAGAGAGAGAGAGAGAGAGAGAGAGAGAGAGAGAGAGAGGAAGGAGAATGAATAAATAATGAGGAAGATAAAGGATACATCATAAGAAACATTTTGGGAAAAAGATGCAAATACAGAGAATTGAAAATTAAGGAAGATTGGTGGAGCAGCCAACAGAAGGAAGCTCTGTGTGGTTTGTGTGTCTTCATATTCCTCCCACAAAATCCTGATGGGAGCTCCACAACAGGTGGCTGCCATCTTACCCGAATGTAGTTGGCGTTGATGTACTCAGATCCGGGGACACTCGGATCGACGTCCCTCAGCTTCACCCGCGTGTGGTCAACTGCCGGGAGGAGAAAGACACTCATTACACTACTTTATTTACACTAACTGAACCCTCCATCAGTTCTTTGTGACTATTCATGATCTATGGAACAAGTATTAATGTCATGTAAGGTAAAGGTGGTGTTACCACTATACTGAAACTGAAATAATTTTACAATATTGTCTGTTATGTGGTAACATGAACCTCAGGAAGCCCATACTCTGTGTTACAACAGTTGTGGAATACATTGCATCATTTCAGTTTACGCCTTGTCGCTTTATCACATGGAAGATATTATAATAAATTGGTTAAGGCTAGAATGAGATTCATAACACAAGATATAAGAACATTTTGCCTCTTATTAATGTATACTGGGTGGTCCATTGATAGTGACCGGGCCAAATATCTCGCGAAATACGCATCAAATGTAAAAAGTACAAAGAACGAAACTCGTCTAGCTTGAAGGGGGGAAACCAGATGGCGCTAGAGTTGGCCCGCTAGATGGCGCTGCCATACCTCAAACGTATATGAACTGCGTTTTTCTAAATAGGAAACCCCATTTTTTATTACATATCCATGTAGCACGTAAATAAATATGAATGTTTTAATTGGACCACTTTTTTCGCTTTCTGATAGATGGCGCTGTAATAGTCACAAACGTATAAGTATGTGTTTTCACATAACATTCCGCCAGTGTGGATGGTATTTGCTTCGTGATACATTACCCGTGTTAAAATGGACTGTTTACCAATTGCGGAAAAGGTCGATATCGTGTTGATGTATGGCTATTGTGATCAAAATGCCCAACGGGCGTGTGCTATGCATGCTGCTCGGTATCCTGGACGACACCATCCAAGTGTCCGGACCGTTTGCCGGATAGTTACGTTATTTAAGGAAACAGGAAGTGTTCAGCCACGTGTGAAACGTCAACCACGGCCTGCAACAAATGATGATGCCCAAGTAGGTGTTTTAGCTGCTGTCGCGGCTAATCTGCACACCAGTAGCAGACAAATTGCGCGATAATCGGGAATCTCGAAAACGTCGGTGTTGAGAATGCTACATCAGCATCGATTGCACCCGTACCATATTTCTATGCACCAGCAATTGCATGGTGATGACTTTGAACGTCATGTACAGTTCTGCCACTGGGTACAAGAGAAATTACGGCAGAATGTCAGATTTTTTTGCACTCATTCTATTTAGCGATGAAGCTTCATTGACCAACAGCGGTAACGTAAACCGGCGTAATACGCACTATTGGTCAACGGAAAATCCACGACGGCTGCGACAAGTGGAACACCAGCGACCTCGGCGGGTTAATTTATGTTGCGGCATTATGGGAGGAAGGATAATTGGCCCCCCATTTTATCGATGGCAATCTAAATCGTGCTATATATGCAGATTTCCTACGTAATGTTCTACCGATGTTACTACAAGACGTTTCACTGCATGACAGAATGGCGATGTACTTCCAACATGATGGATGTCCGGCACATAGCTCACATGCGGTTGAAGCGGTATTGAATAGCATATTTCGTGACAGGTGGATTGGTCATCGAAGCACCATACCGTGGCCCGCACGTTCACCGGATGTGACGTCCCCGGATTTCTTTCTGTGGGGAAAGTTGAAGGATATTTGCTATCATGATCCACTGGTAACGCCTGACAACATGCGTCAGCGCATTGTCAATGCATGTGCGAACATTACGGAGGGCGAACTACTCGCTGTTGAGAGGAATGTCGTTACACGTATTGCCAAGTGCATTGAGGTTGACGGACATCATTTTGAACATTTATTGCATTAATGTGGTATTTACAAGTAACCACGCTGGAACACTGGAACAACGGAAATAAAATGTTCAAACATACCTACGTTCTGTATTTTAATTTAAAAAACCTACTTCTTACCAATTGTTCGTCTAAAATTGTGAGCCATATGTTAGTGACTATTACTGCACCGTCCATCCCAAAGCGAAGAAAGTGGTCCAACTGAAACATTCAAATTTCTTTACGTACTAGACGAATATGTAATAAAAAATGGGGGTTGCTATTTTAAAAAAACGCTGTTAATATCCGTCTGACCTATGGCAGCCCCATCTAGTGGGCCAACCATAGCGCTATCTGGTTTCCCCCTTGAAGCTAGACAAGTTTCGTTCTTTGTAGTTTTTTCGTTTGACGCTTATTTCGTGAGATATTTGGCCTGGTCACGATCAATGGACCACCCTGTATATTTAGTTAGTTGTAGATGTTGGTCACTGTAAGATAGCTAAAATAAATGATTTACTAATAGACTTGTAACACTAGTTTGTTATGTCTTCATATATACGAGGTGTGATCAAAAAGTAAAGGGAATTTTTATTTTTCCTACAGAATCTATTTCTGAATCATCAACTTGCTCCCCTTTACAGTAATCACGCTCGGATATAACAACATGTGCCAGCACTTTTTTTAATCTTGAAAGGACTTCTGGAATTCGCCTTTCATTATGGTGTTCAGTTCCTTCTGGGATCCGGTTTTGTTTGTTGTTGTTGTTGTGGTCTTCAGTCCTGAGACTGGTTTGATGCAGCTCTCCATGCTACTCTATCCTGTGCAAGCTTCTTCATCTCCCAGTACCTACTGCAACCTACATCCTTCTGAATCTGCTTAGTGTATTCATCTCTTGGTCTCCCCCTACGATTTTTACCCTCCACGCTGCCCTCAAATACTAAATTGGTGATCCCTTGATGCCTCAGAACATGTCCTACCAACCGATCCCTTCTTCTGGTCAAGTTGTGCCACAAACTTCTCTTCTCCCCAATCCTATTCAATACTTCCTCATTAGTTATGTGATCTACCCATCTAATCTTCAGCATTCTTCTGTAGCACCACATTTCAAAAGCTTCTATTCTCTTCTTGTCCAAACTATTTACCGTCCATGTTTCACTTCCATACATGGCTACACTCCATACAAATACTTTCAGAAATGACTTCCTGACACTTAACTCTATACTCGATGTTAACAAATTTCTCTTCTTCAGAAACGCTTTCCTTGCCATTGCCAGTCTACATTTTATATCCTCTCTACTTCGTCCATCATCAGTTATTTTGCTCCCCAAATAGCGAAACTCCTTTACTACTTTAAGTGTCTCATTTCCTAATCTAATACCCTCAGCATCTCCCGACTTAACTCGACTACATTCCATTATCCTCGTTTTGCTTTTGTTGATGTTCATCTTATATCCTCCCTTCAAGACACCATCCATTCCGTTCAACTGCTCTTCCAAGTCCTTTGCTGTCTCTGACAGAATTACAATGTCATCGGCGAACCTCAAAGTTTTTATTTCTTCTCCATGGATTTTAATACCTACTCCAAATTTTTCTTTTGTTTCCTTTACTGCTTGCTCAATATAGAGATTGAATAACATCGGGGAGAGGCTACAACCCTGTCTTACTCCCTTCCCAACCACTGCTTCCCTTTCATGTCCCTCGACTCTTATAACTGCCATCTGGTTTCTGTACAAATTGTAAATAGCCTTTCGCTCCCTGTATTTTACCCCTGCCACCTTTAGAATTTGAAAGAGAGTATTCCAGTCAACATTGTCAAAAGCTTTCTCTAAGTCTACAAATGCTAGAAACGTAGGTTTGCCTTTCCTTAATCTTTCTTCTAAGATAAGTCGTAAGGTCAGTATTGCCTCACGTGTTCCAGTATTTCTACGGAATCCAAACTGATCTTCACCGAGGTCAGCTTCTACTAGTTTTTCCATTCGTCTGTAAAGAATTCGTGTTAGTACTTTGCAGCTGTGGCTTATTAAACTGATTGTTCGGTAATTTTCACATCTGTCAACACCTGCTTTCTTTGGGATTGGAATTATTATATTCTTCTTGAAGTCTGAGGGTATTTCGCCTGTTTCATACATCTTGCTCACCAGATGGTAGAGTTTTGTGAGGACTGGCTCTCCCAAGGCCATCAGTAGTTCCAATGGAATGTTGTCTACTCCCGGGGCCTTGTTTCGACTCAGGTGCTTCAGTGCTCTGTCAAACTCTTCACGCAGTATCCTATCTCCCATTTCATCTTCATCTACATCCTCTTCCATTTCCATAATATTGTCCTCAAGTGCATTGCCCTTGTATAGACCCTCTATATACTCCTTCCACCTTTCTGCTTTCCCTTCTTTGCTTAGAACTGGGTTTCCATCTGAGCTCTTGATGTTCATACATGTGGTTCTCTTATCTCCAAAGGTCTCTTTAATTTTCCTGTAGGCAGTATCTATCTTACCCCTAGTGAGAGAAGCCTCTACATCCTTACATTTGTCCTCTAGCCATCCCTGCTTAGCCATTTTGCACTTCCTGTCGATCTCATTTTTGAGACGTTTGTATTCCTTTTTGCCTGCTTCATTTACTGCATTTTTATATTTTCTCCTTTCATCAATTAAATTCAATATTTCTTCTGTTACCCAAGGATTTCTACTAACCCTCTTCTTTTTACCTACTTGATCGTCTGCTGCCTTCACTACTTCATCCCTCAGAGCTACCCATTCTTCTTCTACTGTATTTCTTTCCCCCATTCCTGTCAATTGTTCCCTTATGCTCTCCCTGAAACTCTGTACAACCTCTGGTTCTTTTAGTTCATCCAGGTCCCATCTCCTTAAATTCCCACCTTTTTGCAGTTTCTTCAGTTTTAATCTACAGGTCATAACCAATAGATTGTGGTCAGAGTCCACATCTGCCCCTGGAAACGTCTTACAATTTAAAACCTGGTTCCTAAATCTCTGTCTTACCATTATATAATCTATCTGATACCTTTTAGTATCTCCAGGGTTCTTCCATGTATACAACCTTCTATCATGATTCTTAAACCAAGTGTTAGCTATGATTAAGTTGTGCTCTGTGCAAAATTCTACCAGACGGCTTCCTCTTTCATTTCTTACCCCCAATCCATATTCACCTACTATGTTTCCTTCTCTCCCTTTTCCTACACTCGAATTCCAGTCACCCATGACTATTAAATTTTCGTCTCCCTTCACTATCTGAATAATTTATTTTATCTCGTCATACATTTCATCTATTTCTTCATCATCTGCAGAGCTAGTTGGTATATAAAGCTGTACTACTGTAGTAGGCATGGGCTTTGTGTCTATCTTGGCCACAATAATGCGTTCACTATGCTGTTTGTAGTAGCTAACCCGCACTCCTATTTTTTTATTCATTATTAAACCTACTCCTGCATTACCGATATTTGATTTTGTATTTATAACCCTGTAATCACCAGACCAAAAGTCTTGTTCCTCCTGCCACCGAATTTCACTAATTCACACTATATCTAACTTCAACCTATCCATTTCCCTTTTTAAATTTTCTAACCTACCTGCCCGATTAAGGGATCTGACATTCCACGCTCCGATCCGTAGAACGCCAGTTTTCTTTCTCCTGATAACGACATCCTCTTGAGTAGTCCCCGCCCGGAGATCCAAATGGGGGACTATTTTACCTCGGGAATATTTTACCCAAGAGGACGCCATCATCATGTAATCATACAGTAAAGCTGCATGCCCTCGGGAAAAATTACGGCTGTAGTTTCCCCTTGCTTTCAGCCGTTCGCAGTACCAGCACAGCAAGGCCGTTTTGGTTAGTGTTACAAGGCCAGATCAGTCAATCATCCAGACTGTTGCCCCTGCAACTACTGAAAAGGCTGCTGCCCCTCTTCAGGAACCACACGTTTGTCTGTACTCTCAACAGATACCCCTCCGTTGTGGTTGCACCTACGGTACGGCTATCTGTATCGCTGAGGCACGCAAGCCTCCCCACCAACGGCAAGGTCCACGGTTCATGGGGGGGGGCGGTTTTGTTTCCCTTCCCCAAATCAGTGGTGGGAAATTGACATCCATTGGAGGGTTCCCTTCAGCCTCGGAAATAGAAAGAATTTGCAGGGGGCCATATCTGGCCAATATGGTGGTTGACGCAATATAATAGCTTTGTTTTCTATCAAAAAAAAAAAAAAAAAAATCATGATGAAGCATTGAGGTATGAGTGGGACCATTAGTGCAATGTAATTCCCACGAGTGGTTTTGCCACAGTTCTGGTCGTTTTCTTTGGATAGCTTCCCGCAAGCGGCACACAACTTGCATGCAGTATTCGTTACTGATCGTATGACCGTAAGGTAGGAACGTGTGATGCACTGTCCCACTGTAATAGAAGAAAACAGTGAGAATAACCTTCACACACGGTCGAACTTGTCGAAATTTTTTCAGTCTCGGCTCTTCAGGCAGTTCGCACTGGGGCGACCGGGCCTCAGTTTCGACATCGTACCAATACGCCCTCGTTTCATCACCAGTTATCGCCCCTTCAGAAGTTCTGGACAGTCGTAAGACTCCACTGCACAATTCCTGAGTGATGTCCGATTCATTCAACGATCCTGAAACAAACTTTGCTCGTGCCCAAAACAGGCGAAAAAACTGCTCGGCACGAGTCGGGAGGATACTCCGGCAACATCACTAACCTCTCCGACAGCGATTTTCCGGGACCATTTTTTGTACTTCTTCCACACTGTCACCTGTAACTGATGCACTAGGGCGTCCGGGGCGGTTCCCGTCTCGAACGTCTTCCCGATCCTCTCTCAAATGTTCGTGCCACTCGTAAACTCTTGCCACACTCGTACGAGATTCGCCGAAAGCCGCAGTCGACATTCCGAATGCAGTGCTTCATTTTATTCCATTTTTCACACGGAACTTTACGCAAATCTTTCGATGTGCATTTTTCGAAAGACACGGTTTGCCGGGTATTCAAAAACATGCATAACCTTTTCCACTGCCTACAATAAAGTAAGTATTTAAAACAGCTGAAAATGCAAACGTACATCAGGTACATGTGTACCAACAAGATGGTGAGTTTTGACGTCGTTTCGTTGTTTACGAGGGTACCCCTGCGAGAGTCACTAGAATTGATTAGTCAGAAGTTTGACGAGAAGACCACTGAACTTTTTAGGCATGTCTTGACTTCCACGTATTTTCTTTTTAATGGAGAATACTACGAACAAACGGAGGGAGTCGCCATGGGTAGCCCACTCTCACCGGTGGTAGCGAATTTGTACATGGAGAACTTCGAGGAGGAAGCCCTGTCGTCATCCGTATGGAAACCCACTCGCTCTTTCCGTTACGTGGACGACACGTTCGTCATCTGGCCACATGGTACGGATAAACTCCTTGACTTCCTCACACATCTAAACTCCATACACCCCAACATCAAATTCACTATGGAGACTGAAACGGAGGGTAAATTACCTTTCCTTGACGTCTTGGTCAAGAGAAGGGCTGACGGCACCCTAGGTCATGGGGTGTATCGGAAGACTACGCACACTGATCTGTATTTGCACGCAGACAGCTGCCACCGCCCTTCACAGAGGAATGGGGTGCTTAAAACTCTAGTACATAGGGCGCGCACTATCTCTGACGCAGAGAGTCTACCCCAGGAATCGGAACATCTGAGAACTGTATTTCGAAAAAATGGGTAGTCAGAGTGGCAGATTCCACGTGCTCTCCGCCCAACCACTGCAGCACAACCTGTTGAGATGGTTGAAGTCACGAGGGAGGTGGCAGGCACTGCGTTTATTCCGTATACAGGCGCACTCTCGGGGAAAATCGCCCGCATTTTGGAGAAACACCGGGTCGGAACTGTGTTTTGTCCTCCGAATAAAACTCGTGCACTGGTGGGGAGCGCCAAAGATGACCTCGGTTTGAGGAAGGCCGGCGTGTACCAGATTCCGTGTCAATGTGGCGAGTCGTATATTGGCCAGACGATGCGTACCGTCGAGGATCGATGCCGTGAACACCAGAGGCACACTCGACTGACGTATCCGAGCAAGTCGGCGGTCGCTGAACACTGTTTGTCGGAAAATCACGCCATGGAGTATGAACGCACGAGGATTCTGGTACAGACGTCGAGATACTGGGACAGCGTTGTTAGAGAGGCCATCGAAATTCGCACCGATGACGACCCCATAAACCGTGACTGTGGCTATAATCTTAGCAAGGCTCGGGAACCGGCGATCGGGTTAATCGAGAGTAAATCGAGCAAACGTATAGTTGTGACGACCACGGCGGACAGAGCCATCACTCCGACGTCATCTCAGACGCCGTCGCAATCTGTTGCACCGCGCGACCGTGGCGCGGGGCGCGGACGGCGGGGCGAGCGCGCCGCGGGCGGAGGGTGTTTAAATCGGCCGCCGCCGCGACCCAACCCAGTTCCCTCTGAGCAGCCATAGCGTACGTATCTCCGTGCCGGTACGTTCACAGGAGCTCAGTCCGTCAGTTCACCTGATGGCGACGTGTATGATCGCCGAAATATTGTGCCCGTTGGACACTATAGACCGGCAGCATACCCGTGGATATTTTGATTAAGATAAAAAAAAGTTTGAAAACTGGATATGTAATTCCCACGGAATTGAAAAATTGCTATTACTTTTAGATCACATGTCGTGCAACAGCAGCTGCACACGAACAATTGAGTACATTACAGGCTCGTACAGTAATTCAACGTGCGGCTGTCAAACTCTTAATACGGCACTGGCTGTACCAGTTCGCCCGTAAAATCAGGTCTCGAAATTGAAACAGTTTATAACATGCAACAGAAATTTGTTAAAAATAAATGGAAAGCGACACACAAATGTAGTCTTAGTATTAATTTACGTCTAAGAATGTGAGAGCTATTTACCGAACATCGAAGTCGATTATTAACATTATTTTGTTCTAAATAGCACGTGATATACTGACCCTCGGTGACACATTTTGTGTTAGTTTTCCGAATGAAATTACGTGCTAAGTGAAGACGTTCTTGCAAAAGTCGAGTAACAAGTGGTGCCGGAACGCACGGGCGCTACTCACAGGGCAAGATGTTCTTGTAGCGGTTCTTGTTCCGGTTCTCGGGCTTCTGGCCCTCCTTGCGGGAGAAGAGGTGCTTGCACTCCTGCTGCTGCAGCGACTCGAACTCCTCCCAGAAGCCCGCCTTGCCCGTCGACTGCCCGTTCTCCTTCTGCAACACACGCCGCAGCTTTATGAAAAAATTTATTTACTTTCTGTTTTTTATTCCTATTACTTTGTGCAACAAACGTATAAATGAAAAAAGGTTCACTCCCTCAGTTTCGAGATGCACAGTATCGAAATATTAAATTAAATAGACAAATGAAAGAAAACTCCGTCTGTCCAGTCCGCCGCTTTTCAGTAACAGTATTCCCCTTTCGATTCTAATATTCTGAAACTCCGCCCACAAATCGTCTTTTAGTCGAGGATCATTCCACTACTCGGCTATTAAGAATAGTCAGTGCTAAAGTGCGAAACTGAGGTTTACGAACTGTATTTTTAGTGTCAATTTGTTTGTTTATCGAGGCCAATAAGTAGACAGAGACATGTTATGTAGACACTGGCAGCAGATTAGCTACTTTCGATTTTTATTGTAAACTAGGAACAAACTGTGATACTTTAGTTTCGTCCTTATACCATGTCACATCCTCCCGTTTTTAATCTACTGAAGCAAATGGAGCACTGTAATTGAATGACGCTGCACTCTGTAACGTACTCCAAGACTAGCGACGGCGGCAGCCCGTAATACGGCCGGCGTGCAGCGGTAACGGCGAGGAACTGACGTACGGGCGGGACGGGGCAGCGCCCGCACACCGCACGTACGCACGCACGCACGCACGCACGCACTGCCCGACAGGTAACCCCACGCGGTAACAGCTACGTGACCGTCTCGGCAGTGCCGCCCGGTTCTTGTGCCACGTGTTTTGTTGCTCGTGTCTCTCGGCACTGTTATTAAAATAACACTGACTGCTCTTCCCATTTTCTACAACAGCCCAGTATTTGAAAGCAGCAGGAACTTTACGAACAAAACTTACATTACGAGAAGAAAAGTTGCCACTCACAAGGGAACCTCCCCATCGCACCCCCCTCAGATTTAGTTGTAAGTTCGCACAGGGATAGGCCTCGAAAAACTGAACACAGATCAATCGAGGAAACAGGAAGAAGTTGTGTGGAACTATGGAAAAATAACCAAAATATACAAACTGAGTAGTCCATGCGCAAGATATGCAACATCAAGGACAACATGGTCTCAGTAGCGCCGTGGTCCCGTGGTTAGAGTGAGCAGCTATGGAACGTGAGGTCCTTGGTTCGAGTCTTCCCTCGAGTGAAAATTCTACTTTCTTTATTTTCGCAAAGTTACTATCTGTTCATTCATTCACGTCACTGTAATAAGTTTAGTGTCTGTGTTTTGCGACCGCACCGCAAAACCGTGCCATTAGTAGACGAAAGGACGTGCCTCTCCAATAGGAACCGAAAACATTTGATCGCAAGGTCATCGGTCAAACTATTCCTCCACAGGAAAACACGTCTGATATATTCTATACGACACTGGTGACGGCATGTGCGTCACATGACAGGAATATGTTGTCGACCCACCTAACTTGTATACTTGGCGAATGGGTAAAAAGATTCTTCTACCTTGCCCGATTTAGGTTTTCTTGTGGATGTGATTATCACTCCCAAAAAAGTGATGAAAACGTCAGAGTTTGTCACATAAACTGCAACAAATGAATGCAACAGTTTCACAGTCGCACAGTTTTCCCTGTGCTCTGTCAAAACACAAGTTTTTTACGTTTTCAAATGTTTCCGTGTGTAGACCGTCAAATCCGACATATGTCCAAGCAAATCTGAACATGTCCTGGAATTTGGGAGAGCGAAGTTGATTATGTGTAAGTGCCTGAACTTCGATAATTGTCTGAAAATAAAAAATTAAACTTTTCACTCGAAAGAAGATTTGAACCAAGGGCCTCTCGTTCCGCAGCTGCTCCCGCTAACCACGGGACCACGGTGGTCCTGAGCTGACGCTGTCCTTGATGTTGCCTACGTTCCACATGGACTACTCAGTTTGTATATTTTGTTTATTTTTCTCATAGTTCCACACAACTTCTTCCTGTTTTCTCGATTGATCTGTGTTCAGTTTTTCAAGGCCTATCCCTGTGCCAACTTATAACTAAATGTGAGGAGGGTGCGATGGGGAGGTTCCCTTGTCAGCATATAGCGCCGATGCGAGGTCGCAGACAGGCACAACAAAAAGATTTTCACAGTTAAGCGGGTGGGGGGGGGGGGGGGTTGGGAAGTAGCGGAAAAGAAAAGGGGAGACAAATACCAACATCTACTAGTTGCTGTCCTCATCCATCCAGCCCCTTCCCTGCTCCCATTCGAGCAGTACACAGCTGTCATTCTACCCCCCCCCCCCCCCCCTCTTTTCCGCTACTTCACAACCACCACCCCCCTCCCACCCCTGTCCCGCCATGCACCTAACCTGCAGCATTTCACTGCCCGCCACCTCCACCATACAATCCCTCCCCCTGCCTGCTGCCAGCCTCCCCCCCCCACCCCATACCCCATGCACTGATGCTGCAGCTCACACTGTGGTTTGAGTTGCCCGAGACTGCAGCTGTGTGTGTGTGTGTGTGTGTGTGTGTGTGTGTGTGTGTGTGTGTGTGTTTCTGTCGTTGACAAAGGCCTTCTTTGTAGCGCCTATCTGTAACCTGCATCTCTGCTATATGGTGGGTAGCAACTCTCCTTCTCATAACATTGTTACCTTTCATCCTGGATTTTCCATTGCTCGATGATTTAAAGTTACTCTTCTTTCTAAAAAAAAAAAAAAAAATTATTTAAAAGCCAAAAATTTTAGCACTGCTGCTACGGCTATCTAACACTGGTAAGGCTTCGTATATGTGGCACAGAGGGAGTATATATAGAACTGTTGCCATCGAATATACAGGGCCATTACAAATGACTGAAGCGATTTCATAAATTCACTGTAGCTCCATTCATTGACATATGGTCACGACACACTACAGATACGTAGAAAAACTCATAAAGTTTTGTTCGGCTGAAGCCGCACTTCAGGTTTCTGCCGCCAGAGCGCTCGAGAGCGCAGTGAGACAAAATGGCGACAGCAGCCGAGAAAGCGTGTGTCGTGCTTGAAATGCACTCACATCAGTCAGTCATAACAGTGCAACGACACTTCAGGACGAAGTTCAACAAAGATCCACCAACTGCCAACTCCATTCGGCGATGGTATGCGCAGTTTAAAGCTTCTGGATGCCTCTGTAAGGGGAAATCGACGGGTCGGCCTGCAGTGAGCGAAGAAACGGTTGAACGCGTGCGGTCAAGTTTCACGCGTAGCCCGCGGAAGTCGACGAATAAAGCGAGCAGGGAGCTAAACGTACCACAGCCGACGGTTTGGAAAATCTTACGGAAAAGGCTAAAGCAGAAGCCTTACCGTTTACAATTGCTACAAGCCCTGACACCCGATGACAAAGTCAAACGCTTTGAATTTTCGGCGCGGTTGCAACAGCTCATCGAAGAGGATGCGTTCAGTGCGAAACTTGTTTTCAGTGATGAAGCAAAATTTTTGTTAATGGTGAAGTGAACAGACACAATGTGCGAATCTGGGCGGTAGAGAATCCTCACGCATTCGTGCAGCAAATTCGCAATTCCCCAAAAGTTAACGTGTTTTGTGCAATCTCACGGTTTAAAGTTTACGGCCCCTTTTTCTTCTGTGAAAAAAAACGTTACAGGACACGTGTATCTGGACATGCTGGAAAATTGGCTCACGCCACAACTGGAGACAGACAGCGCCGACTTCATCTTTCAACAGGATGCTGCTCCACCGCACTTCGATCATGATGTTCGGCATTTCTGAAACAGGAGATTGGAAAACCGATGGATCGGTCGTGGTGGAGATTGTGACGAGCAATTCGTGTCATGGCCTCCACGCTCTCCCGACTTAACCCCATGGAATTTCTTTCTGTGGGATTATGTGAAAGATTCAGTGTTTAAAGCTCCTCTACCGAGAAACGTGCCAGAACTGCGAGCTCGCATCAACGATGCTTTCGAACTCATTGATGGGGACATGCTGCGCCGAGTGTGGGAGGAACTTGATTATCGGCTTGATGTCTGCCGAATCACTAAAGGGGCACATATCGAACATTTGTGGATGCCTAAAAAAATTTTTTGAGTTTTTGTATGTGTGTGCAAAGCATTGTGAAAATATCTCAAATAATAAAGTTATTGTAGAGCTTTGAAATCGCTTCAATCATTTGTAATAACCCTGTATATACGACGTGTCAAAAAAGGAAAGTATCGAATATTACCGGGCTCAGTAGCGTCGATCCGGACAAGAAAAATGAGTCGACCGTCAGGGGTCCGGATGTACAGAACCCCTCCGAGGTACGAGACGTTACCGGAGAGGGTGCGGGAGGTGTCCGTTTACGAGTACAAGCGCAGGTGTCGAGAGTGTGCTCGGCTGCTTTCTGTACCACACACAGTATTCTACACACACACTCATTACTCTGAACACAAGGTAGTGCACAGTCAGTCGTGTAGACCGAATTGTGCCGTATTGCTGTTTCAGTCTTAGCAATATTATGAAAGGACAGATTGGTACCCACCATATAATGGAGATATGTAGTCAAATTAAATCGGGTGATGCTGAGGGAATTAGATTAGGAAATGAGACACTTAAAGTAGTAAAGGAGTTTTGCTATTTAGGGAGTAAAATAACTGATGATGGTAGAAGTAGAGAGGATATAAAATGTAGACTGGCAATGGCAAAGAAATCGTTTCTGAAGAAGAGAAATTTGTTAACGTCGAGTATAGATTTAAGTGTCAGGAAGTCGTTTCTGGAAGTATTTGTATGGAGTGTAGCCATGTATGGAAGTGAAACATGGACGATAACTAGTTTGGACAAGAAGAGAATAGAAGCTTTCGAAATGTGGTGCTACAGAAGAATGCTGAAAATAAGGTGGGTAGATCACGTAACTAATGAGGAGGTATAGAATAGAATTGGGGAGAAGAGGAGTTTGTGGCACAACTTGACTAGAAGAAGGGATCGGTTGGTAGGACATGTTCTGAGGCATCAAGGGATTTAGCATTGGAGGGCAGCGTGGAGTGTAAAAATCGTAGAGGGAGACCAAGAGATGAATACACTAAGCAGATTCAGAAGGATGTAGGTTGCAGTAGGTACTGGGAGATGAAGAAGCTTGCACAGGATAGAGTAGCATGGAGAGCTGCATCAAACCAGTCTCAGGACTGAAGACCAGCAGCACAACAAGAACAACAACAATGTTCATTACTGAATCGAGATTCTGAATAAATATTAATAACAAAAATATTTTTCCAACTTGAAAGTAAATCGACATAAATTAACGTTTTTAACAACAATTCAGTTTTTTATAGAACGTATTGCAGTACTTGGACTTATGAAACGTCATAACTTATAGGTAACAGTTGTGCCACGTTTAAACACTAACAGTTCTTCAGGAGACCACAAAATACTATCTTGAAGTTATATATATATATATATATATATAAATATATATATGAATTACAAAAAACAAATACAAATAAAAAAATGTTGCATGGCGCGAGATTCAATCCGGCGACCTTCGGATTACGAACTCGAGCGCTTACCACTGCGCCACGACGGTGTAGAAAATCATTAATCGCAACGGTTTCTTTTTAACTGTCGATTTTCTCGACAGAGGCTGAGAAGTGCATCCTGGTGCTTTGCCACATTACACCTCTGGCCATGGGCTTTTATTATGCGCAGTATGAATCGAATCTGAATTTGACAATTGGCGGCCTCCCCTTGTTAGCGCGGCCACATACCTGCAGCTCGCGGACTCTGCTCTCGATGCCGCTGGCGTTGATGCGCGTCGCGTTGAAGGGCTGCTTGAGGTGGACGACGGTGCCGCTGGTCTCCACCATGGGGTTGCGCTTGTAGTGCTCGATGAGGTCCGACAGGGTCTCGAACCGGTCGCCCCCGCCCACGTCGTAGGTGTCGTCCTGCGGCACACGTTATGTCGGCAACACGTTATGTCGCCAACACGTTATGTCGCCAACACGTTATGTCGCCAACACGTTATGTCACCAACACGTTATGTCGGCAACACGTTATGTCGCCAACACGTTATGTCGCCAACACGTTATGTCGGCAACACGTTATGTCGCCAACACGTTATGTCGGCAACACGTTATGTCGGCAACACGTTATGTCGGCAACACGTTATGTCGCCAACACGTTATGTCGCCAACACGTTATGTCGCCAACACGTTATGTCGCCAACACGTTATGTCGGCTGGACTGTCGAGTATAACGTGACACAGCAGACAGGGTAGGTTATCGGAGAATGCCGAGAGATGGCGGATCGAGTAGATTACCAGAGAGAATCGGCATTTCGAGTGTCAGCGTAGGAGATTCTCCAACAGTGGAAATACGATTAATATGTGAAAAAGGGGAACAGTTCTGCGAATTTACTTTTCTCAGTTGTAATTAATCTGTTTAAAGTTAAAATAAATTTATGAAAATAAATCTAAATAGTGTCGTGTCAATCAGAAATAATGTTATTTTCATCACTTGTTAATGGAAAGGAACACTATAATCTGAAACTTCCTGGCAGATTAAAACTGTGTGCCCGACCGAGACTCGAACTCGGGACCTTTGCCTTTCGCGGGCAAGTGCTCTACCAACTGAGCTACCGAAGCACGACTCACGCCCGGTACTCACAGCTTTACTTCTGCCAGTTCCTCGTCTCCTACCTTCCAAATTTTACAGAAGCTCTCCTGCGAACCTTGCAGAACTAGCACTCCTGAAAGAAGCTCAGTTGGTAGAGCACTTGCCCGCGAAAGGCAAAGGTCCCGAGTTCGAGTCTCGGTCGGGCACACAGTTTTAATCTGTCACGAAGTTTCATATCAGCGCACACTCCGCTGCAGAGTGAAAATCTCATTCTGGGAACAGTATAATCTGTTTTCTACAATCAATAATTAGAAATTTTGTAGTTAATATTCGGCTAATATATGATGATGCATATTCTACGTACCAACTGTACCTGGCAGCCAAACCCAATTACGCAGGCGCAGATCAATTAACACGAGGGGCGTAGGCACTTACACACATCAAAAAAAGGTTTGCGTCACCCCGGTTCCCAGAACTCCTGAAGAAAGACGTCGACTGTGGATATTGTATCACAGACACAGTCCCTTTGACCTTTCACAGATGTCAGTCACTAAACCCGCACAAGGATGTAAACAAGCAAGCATGAGCAGCGCCTATAAGACGGAGGGGGTCCGACAGCCGATCAGTTCCAGTCATTCCTCCAGGAAGGGAGGTACACGGCTCGTGTTGTGTCTGTAGTTCAACCGTGCCTAGACGGTCAATACCGCAGTTCGATCGTGTCAGCATGACAAGGGAACTGTCTAAGGATCCCGGAGTGAACCAAAGCGATGTCGTTCGGACATGAAGGAGACGCAGAGAGACAGGAACTGTCGATGACATGCCTCGCTCAGGCCGCCCGAGGGTTACTACTGCAGTGGATGACCGCTGCCTACGGATTATGGCTCGGTGGAACCCTGACGGCAACGCCACCATGTCGAATAATGCTTTTGGTGTCGTGTTACAATTCAAACTGTACGGAATAGGCTGCACGATGCGCGACTTCACTCCCGACTCCACGGCGATGTCCATCTTTGCAACCACGACACCGTGCAGCGCGGTACAGATGGGCCCAACAACATGCGGAATGGACCGCTCAGGATGTGCATCACGTTCTCTTCACCGGTGAAGAGAAAGTCTGCCTTCAAGCAGACAATCGTCGGAGACGTGTTTGGAGGCAACCCGGTCAGGCTGAACACCTTAGACACACTGTCCAGCGAGTGCAGCAAGGCGGAGGTTCCCTGCTGTTTTGGGGGGCATTATGTGGGGCCGACGTACGCCGCTGGTGGTCACGGAAGGCGCCGTAACGGCTGTAGGATACGTGAATGCCATCCTCCGACCGACAGTGCAACAATATCGGCACAGACCAGGTACAGACGAGGTACTGGGAGAA
Source organism: Schistocerca americana (assembly GCF_021461395.2). Classification (NCBI taxonomy): domain Eukaryota; kingdom Metazoa; phylum Arthropoda; class Insecta; order Orthoptera; family Acrididae; genus Schistocerca; species Schistocerca americana. The sequence continues at coordinate 204,341,396 of NC_060129.1, read as the reverse complement.
GTAAAGCCGTGAGGACGGGGCGTGAGTCGTGGTCGGGTAGCTCAGTCGGTAGAGCACTTGCCCTGAAAGACAAAGGTCCCGAGTTCGAGTCTCGGTCCGGCACACAGTTTTAATCTCCCAGGAAGTTTCGTATCGCCACACACTCTGCTGCAGAATGAAAATTTCGTTCTGAAAATTTTATGTCGTTTTGGGCCCATCAGTGACTTCAAAATCATCTTACAGATGCCATAACACACAGTGAAAATACCATTATTTTCAGGGGAAAATAAGAGTCCATCCGGGGCTCGTCAATTTTTCTCAATTTGGGGCCAATTTACTCACTTTTAAATTTTTTGTGCTTTAGATCTTCATGTGTAAAGTTAACTTAATAGTGTCTGTACTAACTGACAGTTTAAGGGTAACATACCAGGTGATCAAAAAGTCAGTATAAATTTGAAAACTTAATAAACCACGGAATAATGTAGATAGAGAGGTAAAAATTGACACACATGCTTGGAATGACATGGGGTTTTATTAGAACCAAAAAAAAAAAAATAAAGTTGAGAAAATGTTCGACCGATGGCGCTGGACAGAAAAACGTCAGTGACTGCGGATGACAATCAAAAGAAGCTGTAATGAGAGAGAGAGTCAGATGCGCCAGCAGCCGCTATGTGCTAGTTCAGCGTTACGATCCTATCGCCATAGGAAGGCGATTCGGACGGGTAAAGGTCCGTTGACAATTGCAGCTGTGGCGAGAATGATTTCGAAGTTCGAAGCCACGGGTTGTTTAGACGATAGACCCCGTACTGGCCGACCGAGCACGAGGCGTAATGCTGCTGAGACAGCTCAGGAAGAAATGGAGGCTGTAGCGGGTTCGTCTACGCACGGGGAAGTCAGCGCTCGTGCAGTCGCACGTCGCACCGGCATTCCGTACACTACTGTTTGGTTGGCACTCAGGCGTACCCGCCGATGCTATCCGTACAAAATCCATCGGCATCGTAAACTGTTACCTGGCGATTTAGTGGAGCGGAGGGCATTTGCGGTGTGGGCGTTTCAAAAGATGGCGGAAGATGACGATTGATCGAGTAACGTGTTGTGGACCATGGAAGCTCATTTCACTCTCCGATGGTCTGTCAACGCCCACAACTGCAGAATTTGGGCTACCGAAAATCCTAGAACTGACGTGGAAACTCCATTGCACGACGAGAAAGTCACGGTAAGGTTTGGATTTACCACATCTACCGTTATCGGGCCTTTTTTCTTCGAGGAAATGCGTGATTCTAGTTTCCTAACTGCTACGGTGACGGGTGAGAGGTACGCCGATATGTTACAGAGTCGCATCATCCCCAGTCTGGCTGATAAACACCTCCTGGAACGTACGATGTTTATGCAGGATGGCGCTGCACCCCGTATTGCTAGATGCGTTAAAGATCTTTTGAACGCGTCGTTTGGTGACGATCGTGTAACTCAGCCGCCACTTTCGTCATGCTCGGCCTCCCAGGTCCCCAGACCTCAGTCCGTGCGATTATTGGCTTTGGGGTTACCTGAAGTCGCAAGTGTATCGTGATCGACCGACATCTCTAGGGATGCTGAAAGACAACATCCGACGCCAATGCCTCACCATAACTCCGGACATGCTTTACAGTGCTGTTCACAACATTATTCCTCGACTACAGCTATTGTTGAGGAATGATGGTGGACATATTGAGCATTTCCTGTAAAGAACATCATCTTTGCTTTGTCTTACTTTGTTATGCTAATTAGTATTCTGATCAGATGAAGCGCAATCTGTCGGGCATTTTTTGAACTTTCGTAATTTTTTTGTATTTTTTGGTTCTAATAAAACCCCGTGTCATTCCAAGCATGTGTGTCAATTTGTATCTCTCTATCTACCTTATTCCGTGATTTATTAAGTTTTCAAATTTATATTGACTTTTTGATCACCTGGTATATCCAGAATTTATTCCTTAGGCTGGTATTACACCATCAAATTTCTTTGTCAAAGATTTGATCGAAGATGTAATCAAATACTCAGTCAAATATATTTGTCAAAGATCTTTGACGTAGCGCTAGAAGGGGTATTACACTGCCATCGTATTTTTCGTCAAAGTTCAAGATGGCTGACAACAACAACTTGTTATTAACGGCAGCAGTTGCATGTACCACAATTGCACTGTGTGCATATGTGGAAGAGAAGCGTGGGAAAAAAATGGAAACATACCTGGGTGAAGCCGTGGGTTTTACGACGACACGATAAAAGCATTCGACAAAACTTGTTACGTGAGCTTATAGAGGAGGACGTCAAGTCGTACATCAATTACTTGAGAATGGATGAGCATACATTTCTGTGTGTGCTCAGTGAAGTGTATCCTCATATCACAAAGCACAATAAAGAACTGCTACATCTCCAGAAGGCAGGCTCACTGTAACATTCCGATTCCTTGCTACAGGAGAGGGTTAGGTTAGGCCAGGTCTCCAATCTTCTTAATCTATTTTTGTAGTCAGCGTGCCTCATCAACTTCATACATCTCTATTAATTTTGTAGTTGTCGGCACACACCAATTGTATTTACCGGCAATGGTTATAAAAACAATACAGACGACAGAACGCTGCAGCGATGCTAGCGCTCCATGTGGTAACATGTCACATTGCAGTGAACAGAAGACAAGCGATTTCTTTGATAAAATATACAGCGAGGCCCTAGATTTGATCAAATATTGGACGACATTTGACAAAGTCCCTATTACACTATCAAATATCTCTGACAAAGATATTGGACAAAGATATTTGACAAAGAAATTTGATAGTGTAATACCGGCCTTAGGTAAGTGAGATTAGACAACAACAAAAAGTGAAACTTTATGAAATTCGTTATATCGGAACACCTGTTTACCATGACCAATATTCAACCTGTCGTAAGTAGGTCAGACTCAGAGACGGAGACCTACTTCCTTTTGGTTTGGACTTTTCACACTAGCACCTGTTCCGACTCCTCCCGCCTACCTGGCAGCGGATCATGACGTGCGTGACGCGGTCGTCGGTGCGCACGGACAGCACGTAGTCCCCCGGCTTGCTCTGCGACTCGCGCACCAGGAAGCTGCCGTTCTTGCCCTTCTCCAGGATCAGCTTCTCCGCCTCCTTGCCCGACAGGTGCCCGTGGAACCACCTGCAACACAAGAGGCGTCTGTGTCAAACCTTACGGGACTTACCTGCAGAGGTCACCAGTCCCCACACTACTTAACCTAAATTATCCTCAGGACAAACACACACACACACACACACACACACACACACACACACACACACACACCCGTGCCCCAGGGAGGACTCGAACCTCCGCCGGGACCAGTCGCACAGTCCATCGCATCAGCACAGCACACGACCACCACTGCTGACTCCTGAGCCGTCACCTCCAGCTCGTAACGTAGCAGACCGCCAAATGTCGTTACGAAGTTATCGATACCGAGATAGGTGAAGATCCCGATACTCTCGTCACTTACATCACACAACATTTTGTAGGTGACTTCTACCCATTCCACTCGAATGCACGTACAAATATGTTCGCTTCCAGATTTCAAACTGTCACTATTTTACACAACTCTATGTCCACAGAAAATTTCAGAAAATCAGTATGACACAAGTTCCTTAAATCCCATTCCACAATTCCTTACTTTGAAATGCGTAATAATCCGTAGAAACGTTAGAGCACGTGAGGCTCCGACTTCAAGAAGAATATAATAATTCCAGTCCCAAAGGAAGCAGGTGTTGACAGATGTGAAAATTACCGAACTATCACTTTAATAAGTCACAGCTGCAAAATACTACCGCGAATTATGTACAGACGAATGGAAAAACTGGTAGAAGCCGACCTCGGCGAAGATCAGTTTGGATTCCGTAGAAATTTTGGAACACGTTAGGCAATACTGACCCTACGACTTACCTTGGAAAATAGATTACGGAAAGGCAAACCTAAGTTTCTGGCATTTGTAGACGTAGAGAAAGCTCTTGACAATGTTGACTGGAATACTGTCTTTCAAATTCTGAAGGTGGCAGGGGTAAAATACAGGGAGCGAAAGGCTATTTACAATTTGTACAGAAACCAGATGGCAGTTATAAGGATCGAGGGGCATGAAAGGGAAGCAGTGGTTGGGAAGGGAGTGAGACAGGGTTGTAGCCTCTCCCCGATGTTATTCAATCTGTATATTGAGCAAGCACTAAAGGAAACACAAGAAAAATTCCGAGCAGGAATTAAAATCCATGGAGAAGAAATAAAAACTTTGAGGTTCGCCGATGACATTGTAATCCTGTCAGAGACAGTGAAGGACTTGGAAGAGCAGTTGAACGGAATGGACAGTGTCTTGAAAGGAGGATATAAGATGAACATCAACAAAAGCAAAACGAGGATAATGGAATGTAGTCAAATTAAATCGGGTGATGCTGAGGGGATTAGATTAGGAAATGAGACACTTAAAGTAGTAAAGGAGTTTTGCTATTTGGGGAGCAAAATAACTAATGATGGTCGAAGTAGAGAGGATATAAAATGTAGACCGGCAATGGCAAGGAAAGCGTTTCTGAACAAGAGAAATTTGTTAACATCGACTATAGATTTAAGTGCGAGGAAGAAGTTTCTGAAAGTATTTGTATGGAGTGTAGCCATGTATGGAAGTGAAACGTGGACGATAAATAGCTTAGACAAGAAGAGAATAGAAGCTTTCGAAATGTGGTGCTACAGAAGAATGCTGAAGATTAGATGGGTAGATCACATAACTAATGAGGAGGTATAGAATAGAATTGGGGAGAAGAGGAGTTTGTGGCACAACTTGACTAGAAGAAGGGATCGGTTGGTAGGACATGTTCTGAGTCATCAAGGGATCACCAATTTAGTATTGGAGGGCAGCGTGGAGCGTAAAAATCGTAGAGGGAGACCAAGAGATGAATACACTAAGCAGATTCAGAAGGATGCAGGTTGCAGTAGGTACTGGGAGATGAAGAAGCTTGCACAGGATAGAGTAGCATGGAGAGCTGCATCAAACCAGTCTCAGGACTGAAGACCAGCAGCACAACAAGAACAACAACAATGTTCATTACTGAATCGAGATTCTGAATAAATATTAATAACAAAAATATTTTTCCAACTTGAAAGTAAATCGACATAAATTAACGTTTTTAACAACAATTCAGTTTTTTATAGAACGTATTGCAGTACTTGGACTTATGAAACGTCATAACTTATAGGTAACAGTTGTGCCACGTTTAAACACTAACAGTTCTTCAGGAGACCACAAAATACTATCTTGAAGTTATCGATACCAGGACCGGTGCATATTCCAACACACGTGTCGCATACAGAACACACATTTTGTAGATGATGACTGCTACTATGAACACTCTCGATTCCACTTCAAAATAAGTTTATAATCACATCCAATAGGCTTCTTTTTAAGTTCCTGAATGCCTACAGTAAAAGCATCTTTATAACTAAAAAGTGAATCAATATTTTTGAAGTACGCGTATTAATGACTTCCTAGTAAACCAACTAATGGCACAGTCAGAAACTGTCGACGCTGCTACGATTACCAACCACACCAGTAAAATTCATCACTCGCCATCTCGGAAAATCAACTATCAGACCCGAAAGTCTAGTTAAGTGTACTAACGGGATACATAGCCAACAACTCTACTAAGCCACCTACTTACGTATTTACTCAGCACATAATAAAATCTTCAAATGATAAAATACCACCAGTTGTAATCCTCTGTAACTCCTGGGTCAACAATAATATTCTTGTAGAGCAGCTAAGTTTTTATGTAATGCACTACTGCCCATTAAAATTGCTACACCACGAAGATCACGTGCTACAGACACGAAATTTAACCGACAGGAAGAAGATGCTGTGATATGCAAATGATTAGCTTTTCAGAGCATTCACACATGGTTGGCGCCGGTGGCGACACCTAAAAAGTCCTGACACGAGGAAAGTTTAGAAGCGATTTCTCATACGCAAACAGCAGTTGATCGGCGTTGCCTGGTGAAACTTTGTTGTGATGCCTCGTGTAAGGAGGAGACATGCGTACCATCACATTTCCGACTTTGATAAAGGTCGGATTGTAGCCTATGGCGATTGCGGTTTATCGTATCGCGACATTGCTGCTCGTGTCGGTCGAGATCCGATGAATGTTAGCAGAATACGGAATCGGTGGGTTCAGGAGGGTAATACGGAACGCCGTGCTGGATCCCAACGGCCTCGTATCACCAGCAGTCGAGATGACAGGCATCTTATCCGCACGGCTGTAACGGATCGTGCAGCCACGTCTCGAACCCTGAGTTAACAGATGCGGACGTTTGCAAGACGACAACCAACTGCACGAACAGTTCGACGACGTTTGCAGCAGCACGGACTATCAGCTCTGACACCGTGGCTGCGGTTACCCTTGACGCTGCATCACAGACAGGAGCGCCTGCCATGGTGTACTCGACGACGAACCTGGGTGCACGAATGGCAAAACGTCATTTTTTCGGGCGAATCCAGGTTCTGTTTACAGCATCACGATGGTCGCATCCGTGTTTGGCGACATCGAGGTGAACGCACATTGGAAGCGTGTATTCGTCATCGCCATACTGGCGTGATGGTATGGGGTGCCATCGGTTACACGTCTTTGTCACCTCTTGTTCCTATTGAGGGCACACTGAACAGTGGACGTTACATTCCAGATGTGTTACGACCCGTGGCTCTACCCTGCGTGCGATCCCTGCGAAACCCTACACTTCAGCAGGATAATGCACGATCGCATGTTGCAGATCCTGTACGGGCCTTTCTGTATACAGAAAATGTTCGACTGCTGCCCTGGCCAGCACATTCTCCAGATCTCTCACCAACTGAAAACGTCTGGTCAATGGTGACCGAGCAACTGGCTCGTCACAATACGCCCGTCACTACTCTTGATGAACTGTGGTATCGTGTTGAAGCTGCACGGGCAGCTGTACCTGTACACGCCATCCGAGCTCTGTTTGACTCAATGCCCAGGCGTATCGAGGCCGTTATTACGGCCGGAGGTGGTCGTTCTGGGTACTGATTTCTCAGGATCTATGCACCCAAATTGCGTAAAAATGTAATCACATGTCAGTTGTAGTATAATATATTTGTCCAATGAATACCCGTTTATCGTGCGCATTTCTTCTTGCTGTAGCAATTTTAATGGCCAGTAGTGTACATAGTTCAGCACGTGTCTGCTTTAGCTCTTACTTAACAAGCAGAGTGCAGAAAGTTACCCTAGGCTGTCCCAGTCGTACAAACAGAGGGCCCCCCCCCCCCCCCCACATAATGTGGGGACCTACTACAATGGGAGTCTCAGAGGTTTCCACGACTGTCCGTCTACTGCTCTCGCTTACAGCCAATCGTCTGCGGCGTTATTCAAATCTCGAGGCACAGTTAGTCCTGTCTGCAAATGATTCAGGCATCGTTGAAAAGGTGAGGAAAGAAGCATCCACAGTGAACGATGCTTTCGTGAAAGTCACTGCAGAATCCAGACGAAGGTCGAGAACACACTATGAGAGGAGCAAGAAAGCTTTAGACACGGTAGCTCAAATGCGGACCTCATGTTTGCAGTCCAGCAGCACCAGTGTGGATTTGGGCAAGATCTCGCGACGGCCTTTCTCGATACAGAAAAGGTAGTCGATAGCGTCCGTAGCACAAAGGTCTGGAAAGCAATAGAAAAATGGGGAGCGGAAGAAGAGACGACAAGCAGGCCGGAGGAAACGTACTGTGGAAGTCTGAGTTCTCTGCGAGTGGGAAATGAAAGGACGGTTTGGTTCCAGCTCACAAGGGGTGTGAAACAGGGCAGTGTATTGTCATCTCTCCTGTTCGCTGTGGTCTCAGTTGAGATGATGACCGAGGTGGTGGAAAAAGCTGGATAAGACAGGATGGAAGCAGTGGTGGTTGCAGATGAAACAGGAGAAACAGGGAGGAGGAGATTATAGAACAGATAGAAACTGCGTGGCAGTATGGAATGAAATTTAATGTAATCAAATGAGAGATTCGTGTTACAACTAGAAAGAAAGATAGACCATCTGGCGGAGTAAGGATTGGGGGTGAACGACTGAAGACGGAGGCAAGCATCGAGTACTTGAGAAGTGTGATAGAGGGAAATGGAAGAACTAAGAAATCAGTGAACACGCCAGGCAGCCAAAAAGAAGCATTCCTGCCAAGTACTAGGAGTCTGGTTTGGAAAAAGGATGTCTCACAAAACAGCAGAGAAGCAATATATCGAAGTTACTACATCACAAAACTGACCTGTGCATCTGAAAAGTGAGTAATGAAGAAAAGAGATGCGAGTGGATTACAGGAATGTGGAATGAAGTACGATAGGAGTAACGAGAGAGACGATGAACAACGAAAGGGTAAGGGAAATAGTGAAAGAGCAACCTTTGCAGAGCAGCATAGGAACATCAAGGCTAAGATGGGATACGCACTTAAAGAGAATGGAAAACAAGAGGAACCTCAAAAGATAGTTCTGAGGCATCAAAGGATCAACAATTTAGTATTGGAGGGCAGCGTGGAGAGTAAAAATCGTAGAGGGAGACCAAGAGATGAATACACTAGCAGATGCAGAAGGATGTGGGTTGCAGTAGGTACTGGGAGATGAAGAAGCTTGCACAGGATAGAGTAGCATGGAGAGCTGCATCAAACCAGTCTCAGGACTGAAGACAACAACAACAACAACAACTACTACACGAAATGGAGATGGGAAGGAAATGATTCAGAGGAAAACCGAAGGATAGATGGCTGAAAGGGCTGAAGGAGTGTTGAAAAATGAGGTGGAGGCTGAACCAGAGTGAACACAGAAAGATGTTGCAAAAAGAGGACTCGATGGTGAGCCGTATGTTCCAAACAGATTCAGCCTTGGGCTGGAAACTGTTCAAGATGTTGACAACGATGACTCCCTGTTCTTTTTTTTTACGTATGGACTTGCTTAAACTTAAGAAAAAAGCTCATTCGGTTTATACTGTCAAAAATATCCCACCTACTATATGAAGCTAGCGTACCAAAAAGAAATGTCAAACAGTGTACAAAATCCCAAGTTCCTAGGTTTGCATATTGATGAAAAGTTAAACTGGAAAAACGATATAATAGACCTGCTATAACATTTATGTTAGACTACTTTTGCCTTGAGAATAATGGCTAACTTTCCGGCTATGGCAGACAATAGGTTGTACTTTTTTTATTCACTAAGGTCTTGTGGCGTAATATTCTGCATGAACGCAAAAGCAAGTAACTAGAATTATGTGCGACACACACACACACACACACACACACACACACACACGTTCATCTGGCAGGCGTCTCTTTACGCAGCTGGGAATATTGACCAGAGCCTGTAATAAATTACTATGTCTCACATGTTAAAGGTCAAATTATATTCTTTACATTTACTGGTTTTCGTCTTTAAATTCTCTTAATAATTGACCAGACGTTTTCAGTTGGTGAGAGATCTGGAGAATGTGCTGGCCAGGGCAGAAGTCGAACATTTTCTGTATCCAGAAAGGCCCGTACAGGACCTGCAACATGCGGTTGTGCATTATCCTGCTCAAATGTAGGGTTTTGCAGGGACCGAATGAAGGGTAGAGCCGCGGGTCGTAACACATCTGAAATGTAACGTCCACTGCTCAAAGTGCCGTCAGTGCGAACAAGAGGTAACCGAGGCGTGTAACCGATGGCACCCCATACCATCACGCCGAGTGATACGCCAGTATGGCGACGACGAATACACGCTTCCAATGTGCGTTCACCGCGATGTCGCCAAACACGGATGCGACCATCGTGATGCTGTAAACAGAACCTGGATTCATCCGAAAAAATGAAGTTTTGCCATTCGTGCACCCAGGTTCGTCGTCGAGTACACCATCGCAGGCGCTCCTGTCTGTGACGCAGCGTCAAGGGTTACCGCAGCCACGGTCTCCGAGCTGATAGTCCGTGCAACTGCAAACGTCGTCGAACTGTTCGTGCAGATGGTTGTTGTCTTGCAAACGTTCCCATCTGTTGACTCTGGGATCGAGACGTGGCTGCACGATCCTTTACAGCCGTGCGGATAAGATGCCTGTCATCTCGACTGCTAGTGATACGAGGCCGTTGGGATCCAGCATGGCGTTCCGTATTACCCTCCTGAACCCACCGATTCCAAATTCTGCTAAAAGTCATCGGATCTCGACCAACGCGAGCAGCAATGTCGCGATACGATAAACCGCAGTCGCGATCGGCTACAATCCGACCTTTAACGAAGTCTGAAACGTGATGGTACGCATTTCGGCTCCTTACACGAGGCATCACAACAACATTTCACCAGACAACGCCGGTTAACTGCTGTTTTTGTATGAGAAGTCGGTTGGAAACTTTCCTTATGTCAGCACGTTGTAGGTGTCGCCGCCGGCGCCAACCTTGTGTGAATGCTCTGAAAAGCTAATCATTTGCATATGCACAGCATCTTCTTCCTGTCGGTTAAATTTCGCGCGTGTAGCACGTCACGTCCGTGGTGTAGCAATTTTAATGGCCAGTAGTGTAGTACAGTGTGGGCAAAATAAAAGTGGGCGAGAGGGCCGAGTTCCAGGCTACAAAAAGTAACACAGAAGAGGAAAGGAAATGCAGCGGTACAGACTCTGAAAGTGGCCACCATCCACGTCTTGGCACTTTAGGGCCCCGGTCAGCAAGTTACTGAAGGCGGATCGAAGCTGGACTGCTCTGCAATTGCTGCAACCTCGTCCGGAATATTCTGCTGCAGTTCGTGAAGACTGCGACGGCTGTTGCGATACGCCTTAAGCCTCGAGAGCTCCGCACGCAAAGTAGTCGCACACCGGCACCTCGGGTGAGCAGCTGGGGCCGCCGTCACCCCAGACTGACCTCTGCTCGCAGCCCTGTCCGGCGTGAGGACCGTGTGCGTGACGTCAGAGGTTGGGCAGGCTGTGTGGGCAGTCGCTCCGTCCTGTTGGAAGTAACTGTAGCTCCTTTCCTTCTCCGTTGATGTTGCCACAAATTCACGTGGATCCGTATCTGCTTCTACGTCTACCTGTACATCTACATCCATACTACGCAAGCCACCTGACGGTGTGTGGCGGAGGGTACGTTGAGTACCTCTATCACTTCTCCCTTCTATTCCAGTCTCGTATTGTTCGTGGAAAGAAGGATTGTCAGTATGCCTCTGTGTGGGCTCTAATCTCTCTGATTTTATCCTCATGGGCTCTTCGCGAGATATACGTAGGAGGGAGCAATATACTGCTTGACTCCTCGGTGAAGGTATGTTCTCGAAACTTCGACAAAAGCCCGTACCGAGCTACTGAGCGTCTCTGCTGCAGAGTCTTCCACTGGAGTTTATCTATCGTCTCCGTAACGCTTTCGCGATTACTAAATGATCCTGTAACGAAGCGCGCTGCTCTCCGTTGGATCTTCTCTATCAACCCCATCTGGTACGGATCCCACACTGCTGAGCAGTATTCGAGCAGTGGGCGAACAAACGTACTGTAACCTACTTCCTTTGTTTTCGAATTGCATTTTCTTAGGATTCTTCCAATGAATCTCCGTCTGGCATCTGCTTTACCGACCATCAACTTCATATGATCATTCCATTTTAAATTACTCCTCGTGCCTACTCTCAGATAATTTATGGAATTAACTGCTTCCAGTTGCTGACCTGCTATATTGTAGCTAAATGATAAGGGAGCTATCTTTCTATGTATTCGCAGCACATTACACTTGTCTACATTGAGACTCAACTGCCATTCCCTGCGTCAATTCGGTGCAGATCCTCCTGCATTTCAGTACAATTTTCCATTTTTTACAACCTCTCGATATACCACAGCATCATCCGCAAAAAGCCTCAGTGAACTTCCGATGTCATCCACAAGGTCATTTACGTGTATTGTGAATAGCAACGGTCCTACAACACTCCCCTGCGGCACACCTGAAATCACTCTTACTTCGGAAGACTTCTCTCCATTCAGAATGGCATGCTGCGTTCTGTTATCTAGGAACTCTTCAATCCAATCTCACAATTGGTCTGATAGTGCATATGCTCTTACTTTGTTCATTAAACTACTGTGGGGAACTGTATCGAACGCCTTGCGCAAGTCAAGAAACACGGCATCTACCTGGGAACCCGTGTCTATGGCCCTCTCAATCTCGTGTCCACTCCTTCGGGACACTTTTATTCGTCCCACCCAGTAGTAGTGTAAAAGCAGACTTCTGGGAACGTGTATTGTCTTCGAACACTACGAATTACCTCGAAGAAAACGGCCTATTGACAGACAGTCAACACGGATGTAGAAGGCACCGTTCTTGTGAAACGCAACCAGCTCTTTACTCGCACGAATTGCTGAGAGCTATCTACACTGGATTGCAGATTGATTTCGTATTCCTGGATTTCCGGCAGGCTTTTGACACTGTACCAGACAAGCGGCTCGTAGCGAAATTGCGTGCTTATGGAATATCGTCTCAGTTATGTGACTGGATTCGTGATTTCCTGTCACACGAATCACAGTTCGTAGTAACTGACGGAAAGTCATCGGGTAACACAGAAGTGATTTCCGGCGTTCCCCGAGGCAGTGTTACAGGCCCTTTGCTGTTCTTATCTATATAATCCATTTGGGAGACAATCTGAGCAGCCGTCTTACGTTGATTGCAGATGACGCTGTCGTTTATCAACTAGGAAAGTCATCAGCAGGTCAAAAGGAATTGCAAAACGATTTAGAAAAAGATATCTGTATGGTGCGAAAATTGGCCCTTGACCCTAAATAAGGAAAAGTGTGAGGTGATCCAAATGAGTGCTAAAAGAATCGGTTAAACTTCGGTTACACGATAGATCAGTCATACCTAGGAATTACAATTACGAACAACTTAAATCGGACGGGACACAGAGAAAATGTTGTAGGGAAGGCTAACCAAAGACTGATTTATTGGTAGGACACTTAGAAAATGTAACAGATCTACTACACTACGCTTGTCCGTCCTCTTTTCGGTGTGGGTTCTTTAGCAGATAGGACTGACGGAGTACATCGAAAAAGTTCAGAGAAGGGCAGCACGTTTCTTACTATCGGAAAATAGCGGACAGAGTGTCGCTGACACGATACGGGATTTGGGATGGACGTCATTAAAACAAGGGCGTCTTTCGTTGCGGAGGAATCTTCTCACGAAATTCCAATCAGCAACTCTCTCCTCCGAATGCGAAAATATTTTGTTGACACCGACCTACATAGCGAGAAACGATCACCGCAATAAAATAAGGAAAGTCAGAGACGAGATAAGAATAACAGAGAATTGTGAAGGTGGGTCGATGAACAGTCTGCCAGGAACTTAAATGTGATGTGGGCAGTATCGATGTAGATGTACATGATGACCCGAAGAGAGTAATTTAAAATGTTATTTCTGTTAAAAATTATGATTCAATATTTGTTCATTAACATTTCTATTTTTAAATTAATACGAAATTTAAATAAAACTGAAACGGAGGTACGGCTAGCGAGATCAGGAACAGTGGTTTAACAATAACAAGATTTTTTTTTACGCCCAGAGTCCAGCTACGGTCGACTACGTTGATAAATTGTACCAGAAAACCGTCCAGAAATATTCCTGTTTTCCGGCGCGATTATTTCGAAATTATTTTATTTTAAATCGCGTCTTAATGCTTTAGATTCCCGATGTCCGGGCAATGAGCTTCGAATGTTAGCATGTCCGACAAAACAGACAGCAGTTCTGACACACACACACACACACACACACACACACACACACACACACACAGAGTGGGGTGAGCGGTTGAGTTTGGTACCATTGAAGTCCCACTGCGAGGCTAACAGATTTTAATTAGAAATTTTTTTCGGATCCAGCGTGTTGTTTTCCAGATATTTCGATGCCTTCAGATAATGTAGACACCTTGTATGTACGATTTTACCACGAATAAAGGTATCAGTGCGTTGAGCATTGAATTAACAGATACCGATCATATAACAACTCGAAATGATAACTAATTCAAGACTCCAAGCTGTAGACAGGCGTTGATATAGATCAACGGAGACAGTTGAAAATGTGTGCCCCGACCGGGACTCGAACCCGGGACCTCCTGCTCACATGGCAGACGCTCTATCCACCTTTTTCTATCCAAATTTTGTTCGGTATTTTACATTGCGTTTGGTCTGCGCGGACGTCAGAAGACATCCATTCACGTCCGAAAGAACAGATACCGTTCTTCATATAACAACTTGCGTTTATCTTGTAATAAATATACAAACAGTCGCCCTGTAAGTATCTAAAACATAAAAAAAAGTTTCGCATTTGTAAATGTTTCGTCGCCGATTACTAAATTTCCGTCATTTCTGCCAGCAACAGCACACACTTACTCCACAGCATAATATTTCTGTAGACCTCCATCCGAAGATGAGCTTCCAATGGCTCGAAAACATGTTCGGGGTTGAATAAGTCGTAAAAAAGCGACTGGTTGCATATTCATTACCAGATAAACGCCAGTTTAATTTACACTCGCAGTTCGTCATCCGCAATGGATATACTGAATATAATAACTTGACTGTTTCTGTGTTTGAAGGTGCTCAACCTTTTGATATTGTTTTACAGTAGGTAGATTTTAAACTCTCAAGGGGAGGAAATTAGCTGACAGGGAAAGCATGAAATACAGTTCAAGCTTAGCTATTACGCTTATTTTAGAACCCGCGACTATTGGTTGAATGTAAATACATAAAAGTGCAACCACTCACTGTTTTTGAATAGTTACTTACTATACCACGAACCGGTTTTCGAATCGTTCCAGGTTCACCTCCAGACGGTTTTCTGGACGAAACAGCGATGTAACTTCCCGAAAACCATCTGGATACAGGTTCGTGGAATAATAAATAACTATTCAAAAAAAGTGACCAGTTGCAGTTTTGCGTATTTAGATGCGAAATTCTCTCAGAGCACCCCATTCTTCCTCTACTGTATTTCTTTCCCCCCATTCTTGACAATCGTTCCCTAATGCTCTCCCCCCGAAACACTACAACCAACCTCTGGTTTAGTCAGTTTATCCAGGTCCTATCTCCTTAAATTCCCACCTTTTTTTCTTCAGTTTTAATCTACAGTTCATAACCAACAGATTGTGGTCAGAGTCCACATCTGCCCCTGGAAATGTTTTACAATTTATAACCTGGTTCCTAAATCTCTGTCTTACCATTATATAATCTATGTGAAACGTATCAGTATCTCCAGGCATCTTCCATGTATACAATCTTCTTTTATGATTCTTCAACGAAGTGTTATGCTATGATTAATTTATGCTCTGTGCAAAATTCTACCAGGCGGCTTCCTCTTTCATTCCTTACCCCCATTCCATATTCACCTACTACGTTTCCTTCTCTTCCTTTTCCTACTATCGAATTCCAGTCACCCATGACTATTAAATTTTCGTCTCCCTTCACTATCTGAATAATTTCTTTCATCTCATCATACGCAACTCGCCCTTTTTTCACATGATATCTTGGGAACCATGGATGAAGTGTATCCGACGCATGCCATATTCCTCGACTTCCGGAAAGCGTTTGACTCGGTGCCCCACTGCAGACTCCTAACTAAGGTACGAGCATATGGGATTGGTTCCCAAGTATGTGAGTGGCTCGAAGACTTCTTAAGTAATAGAACCCGGAACGTTGTCCTCGATGGTGAGTCTCCATCGGAGGTGAGCGTATCATCTGGAGTGCCCCAGGGAAGTGTGGTAGGTCCGCTGTTGTTTTCTATCTACGTAAATGGTCTTTTGGGTAGGGTGGATAGCAATGTGCGGCTGTTTGCTGATAGTGCTGTGGTGTACGGGAAGGTGTCGTCGTTGAGTGACTGTAGGAGAATACGAGATGACTTGGACAGGATTTGTGATTGGTGTAAAGAATGGCAGCTAACTCTAAATATACATAAATGTAAATTAATGCAGACGAATAGGAAAAAGAATCCCATAACGTTTGAATACTCGATTAGTAGTGTAGCGCTTGACACAGTCACGTCGATTAAATATTTGGGCGTAACGTTGCAGAGCGATATGAAGTGGGACAAGCATGTAATGGCAGTTGTGGGGAAGGCGGAAAGTCGTCTTCGGTTCATTGGTAGAATTTTGGGAAGATGTGGTTCATCTGTAAAGGAGACCGCTTATAAAACACTAGTAAGACCTATTCTCGAGTACTGCTCGAGCGTTTGGGATCCCTATCAGGTCGGATTGAGGGAGGACGTGGAAGCAATTCAGAGGCGGGCTGCTAGATTTGTTACTGGTAGGTTTGGTCATCACGCGAGTGTTACGGAAATGCTTCAGGGACTCGGGTGGGAGTCTCTAGAGAAAGGAGGCGTTCTTTCCGTGAATCACTACTGAGGAAATTTAGAGAACGAGCATTTGAGGCTGACTGCAGTACAATTTTACTGCCGCCAACTTACATTTCGCGGAAAGACCACAAAGACAAGATAAGAGAGATTAGGGCTCGTAGAGAGGCATATAGGCAGTCATTTTTCCCTCGTTCTGTTTGGGAGTGGAAAAGGGAGAGAAGATGCTAGTTGTGGTACGAGGTACCCTCCGCCACGCACTGTACGGTGGATTGCAGAGTATGTATGTAGATGTACATTTCATCAATCTCTTCGTCATCTGCGGAGCTAGTCAGCATATAAACCCAAGAGATGAATACACTAAGCAGATCCAGAAGGATGTAGGTTGCCGTAGGTGCTGGGAGATGGAGAAGCTTGCACAGGATAGAGTAGCATGGAGAGCTGCATCAAACCAGTCTCTGGACTGAAGACAACAACAACAACAACAACAACACCACATGCGAAATAAAGTGCTTTTTCGAAAATAAAAACGGTTTAGCAGGAAAACGACTTTGCTCGAGAAATTCGCGCCGGCTGTGGTGCCGCGTGTACAGAAGGGACTGGGGAAAACCTGCGAAAAGACGCCCCGGCGGAGAGCTACTCACTTGAAGAGCAGGAGCGCGTTGCGCAGTTCGTGCAGCGCCGTCGAGATGATGATCCTGGCGGCGGGGAGAGCGAGCACGTCCACCAGCAGCGACTGCTTCCTCACCGACATCTTCACAGTCCTGAAGGCGCGCGCCGTTCAGCACTCCGAAACGTCCCGTCCGGTGTGGGTCCTACTACAGCAGCGGGGGCGGTTGCGCTCGTAGCAGGCCAGCGGCATCTTCTGCCGCGGAGAGTTTTAAACGCAGAGCCGCGCCGGAACCTGCTCACGGGCTGGGCTAGCGCAGCAAACTACTATGTCCACGAACGGCGTCTTCTCTGGCGGACCGCCGGTATCTTCACAACCAGAAGGTCGGAGCGGCCTCGCGCAACCTCTTTTGCTCCTGCAGTTGACCTCGTTACAAATGGGAGACGGAAGGGGGGAGACAAAAACGACCCGACTTCACGTTTTCTTTTTCATCCGGGCCCCCAAAACCACTGACACGCCGGAAGTCAGCTGTTTCTCTCACGTAACCGCCTCCTGTAAACACCGGCCTCCGTCAAACTTCACACCGAGGAGAGTCGCTGTAAACGAAAGAGAGGGAGGGAGGGAGGGCAAACGACGTAGCTAGTCTCTCTTGAACGGACCGCTACCGGCGACAGGTAGTGGCCGTGAGTTTTGCTTTTTTCTTCCCTAGTCTCTTGTCCAGATCGCGTTTTCCTGTGCTTAGACTACACTTGCAGTTTTCACAGTGCCCGATCGAGGGACAGTACGCGAGAAAACGACACTAGCGCACCTGTCGTAATTGGTAGCTGCCGCGAGGTGCGAAATACAGACTCGTACGGCTTACCACACGAGCTGTCTCCTCGCCTATTGGACTACAAGAGAGACAGGAGGGACTGAAAGAGAATCTTAAAGAAGCAGATAGACCACAGGGACGGGAAAGTGCACTAGAAAAAGAGGGATAGAGGGGGAAGAGGTGCTAATACGCAGTCGCTGTCCACGCACGATCACTTCGCGGTACACCTCGGTCCACAAGTTCACGATTTCACTTCACCACGTTTGCGGTCCTCTAGTCGAGT
Source organism: Schistocerca americana (assembly GCF_021461395.2). Classification (NCBI taxonomy): domain Eukaryota; kingdom Metazoa; phylum Arthropoda; class Insecta; order Orthoptera; family Acrididae; genus Schistocerca; species Schistocerca americana. Next base: position 204,323,385 of record NC_060129.1, on the reverse strand, counting down.
CCTGGATTTATAGGCGCCGGGTAGCGAATACCTGATCGGCAACTGTGGCGCGTCGCGAGCCTGCCAAATTATCGCAGAGAGATCGCGGCGTGAAGAAAACAGCACGTCCCGAAAGCTGCAATCCGCCGACTGCGTCAGGCGTGTATGTGTGTGCCTCCGCTCTTGACCGTTGTGGGACACACACGGGCAAAGTTGCTTCACCGCGATCCTCAAAGCTGGTACAGTGTGCGCAGCAAGTAGATGGTACACTGCCTGCAGCAACTACAGTATGTTCAAAACCAGTCGCTGCGTTGAACACATTAACTGGTCGGTACAGCGTGGACAAAAATTCGCTAGTACATTGTGCACAGCAGAAAGTCACTACAGTGTGTACAGCAAACAGAGCCTATAAAATACCACCACAGTGTCTTCAGGAAATATCGGGTACAGTGTGTCCAAGTTTCCGGTACAGTGTGTCCACCAAGTTTTCAGTACAGTGTGTCCGGTAAGTAGCACTACCGCGCACTAGTTCCTCTGCCTACGGCGGCTCCCGTTCGACTGGAGAGCCGCGCAGGGCTGCGCTGGAGGTTGAGCTCTCCCTCCCCCCCCCCCCCCCCCCAACCGTCCAGCCATCGGCATGAGCGGCGCGGCGTCCGTCTCCTCTCCGGCTGCGGCCGCAGCCCCCCCTCTGCTCTTCCGGTTGAGTAATGCCCTCTCGTCAAATATGGGCCTCCACCCAGCGCCGAGCCGAGGACACGGCAGCGGCGGCGAGGCCGCGCAGCGCAGGCGAATACGGAATCAGGTCTGCTGCGCCTCGGAGGGAACACCGGGCCCGGCGACTCGGGGCGGTGTAGGCGGTCGCATGGAAAGCCGGCGAGCTCTCGAGTGCAGCCACGACTCTGGAGCACCACATCGCTTTCGACGTACAGTGTATATATAGAGGGTCGAGTCATTTTGTCTGCAGACAACTGAGACTACTTTGCAGGCCTTTCCTGTTCCAGTCGCGTACGGTTCGCGGGAAGAACGACTGCCGGAAAGCCTCCGTGCGCGCTCGAATCTCTCTAATTTTACATTCGTGATCTCTTCGGGAGGTATAAATAAGGGGAAGCAATATATTCGATACCTCATCCAGAAACGCACCCTCTCGAAACCTACACCTACACCGCGATGCAGAGCGCCTCTCTTGCAGAGTCTGCCACTCGAGTTTGCTAACCATCTCCGTAACGCTGTCACGCTTACCAAATAACCCTGTGACGAAACGCGCCGCTCTTCTTTGGATCTTCCCTATCTCCTCCGTCAACCCGACCTGGTACGGATCCCACACTGATGAGCAATACTCAACTATAGGTCGAACGAGTGTTTTGTAAGCCACGTCCTTTGTTGATGGACTACATTTTCTAAGGACTCTCCCAATGAATCTCAACCTTTCACCCGCCTTGCCAACAATTAATTTTATATGATCATTCCACTTCAAATCGTTCCGCACGCATACTCCCAGATATTTTACAGAAGTAACTGCTACCAGTGTTTGTTCCGCTATCATATAATCGTACAATAAAGGATCCTTCTTTCTATGTATTCGCAATACATTACATTTGTCTATGTTAAGGGTCAGTTGCCACTCCCTGCACCAAGTGTCTATCCGCTGCAGATCTTCCTGCATTTCGCTACAATTTTCTAATGCTGCAACTTCTCTGTATACTACAGCATCATCCGCGAAAAACCGCACGGAACTTCCGACACTATCTACTAGGTGATTTATATATATTGTGAAAAGCAATGGTCCCGTAACAGTCCCCTGTGGCACGCCAGAGGTTACTTTAACGTCTGTAGACGTCTCTCCATTGAGAACAACATGCTGTGTTGTGTTTGCTAAAAACTCTTCAATCCAGCCACACAGCTGGTCTGATATTCCGTAGGCTCTTACTTTGTTTATCAGGCGACAGTGCGGAACTGTATCGAACGCTTTCCGGAAGTCAAGGAAAATGGCATCTACCTGCGAGCCTGTATCGAACACTTTCTGGGTCTCACGAACAAATAAAGCGAGTTGGGTCTCACACGATCGCTGTTTCCGGAATCCGTGTTGATTCCTACATAGTAGATTCTGGGTGCAAAAAACATGTTCTAAAATTCTACAACAGATCGACGTCAGAGATATAGGTCTATAGTTTTGCGCATCTGCTCGACGACCCTTCTTGAAGACTGGGACTATCTGTGCTCTTTTCCAGTCATTCGGAACCTTCCGTTCCTGTAGAGACTTGCGGTACACGGCTGTTAGAAGGGGGGGGGGGGGGGGGGGCAAGTTCTTTCGCGTACTCTGTGTAGAATCGAATTGGTATCCCGTCAGGTCCATCGGTAATGCTGGTACGCGGTATGGTGTTGGCCCACCCTTAGCCTTGATGACGGCTTCCACTCTCAGGTGCCGGAGAGTTCTTGCGGAATGGCAGCCCTTTCTGCACTGAGGAGAGGTATAGATTCGGTTGGTGATGTCTGGCACTCAGTCGGCGTTCCAAAACATTCCAAACGTGTTGTATAGGCTTTAGGTCAGGACTCTGTGCAAGCCAGTCCATTACACGGATGTTATTGTCGTGTAACGATTCCAAAACAGGTCGTGCATTGTGAACAGGTGCTCGATCCTGTTGAAAGATGCAATCGCCATCCGCGAATTGCTCTTCAACAGTGGGAAGGAAGACGATGGTTAAAACATCAGTGTACGCCTCTGGTGTGACAGAGCCTCGCCAAACAACAAGGGGTGCAAGCCCCCTCCATGAAAAACACGACCACACCGTAACACCACCGCCTCCGAGTTTTACTGTCGGCACTACACACGCTGGCAGATGATGTTCACCTCGTCCAATGTTTACGCTCCTTACACCGAGCGAGGCGTCGTTTGGCATTTACCGGCGCCATGTGTGGCTTATGAGCAGCCGCTCGACCGTGAAATCCAAGTTTTCTGAGCTCCCGCCTAACTGTCATAGTACTTGCAGTGGATCCTGATGCAGTCTGGAATTCCTGTGTGATGGTCTGGACAGATGTCTGCCTATTAGACATTACGACCCTCTTCAACTGTCGGCTGTCTCTGTCAGTCAACAGACGAGGTCGGCCTGTACGCTTTTGTGCTGTACGTGTCCCTTCACGTTTCCACTTCACTGTCACGTCGGAAACAGTTGACCTAGGGATGTTTAGGAGTGTGGATATCTCGCGTACAGACCTACGACACAAGCGACACCCAATCACCTGACCCGTTCGAAGTCCGTGAGTTCGGCGGAGCGCCCCATTCTGCTCTCTGACGACGTCTAATGACTACTGAGGTCGCTGATACGGAGTACCTGCCAGTAGGCGGCAGCACAATGCACCTAATATGACAAACGTCTGTTTCTGGGGGGTGTCCGGATACTTTTGATCACATGGTGTAAGACTAGTCATCTTGGGGGAAAAAACAAGCTCTTCAGCTGTAGTTAGTCCTGTATTACTGGATCACTATCGGTTGCGTGGCACTACAATCCACATCTTCAGATGAAAATGTTTTAGTCATACGTTCGCCTGAAGATGTGGAAGCGATAGGTTTCCACTAATAAAGGACTAAATACTGCTGAAGCGGTTATTAGCACCCAAGATAACTAAAAAGACATTTCTTGCGTACAGACTAGCTTTTGCTGCGAAATAGCACAAGTTTTTACTCCCATTTCAAATAGGACAGACGAGACAATTCTCAGACAATGTTGCGCGACATTTCATTTCATTTCATAGCGCAGAAGTCCTAGTTCTTGTTTTTCTTATTGTTAAGCATCACTTATCAAGATGTGGAAAACGGAGGAAATGTTGCAGCTGACTGAACATTTTTGAGGGGAGTTTGTAATTCCGAATATAATAGTCACAATAAGAAAAAGTCGTTTATCGAATTTCCAGCAAGAAAAGCTCTACAGTATCGGTGAGTGATGCGGTAGTAAATATCGAGGGGAAAAAGGTATTCAACAGTGTGCGCGAGACAAAGTATCTACACTGTCTATATACATTGTCTAGTTACATGTCTATAGTCAGTCGCCCTACTATGTCAACAGACAATCGCTGAGTTCTGTAGACCAGTGTGTACTTACCTTCAGAGAACTCACGCGGATCTCACTATGAATGTTGTTCTGGATGAGGACAAATTACTACCAGTGAACGAAGAGATACATTCCTGCGGCCACACATGTTTCAATACGCACGTGAAATAATTCCCTAAATTCAAATATTAATTTTTTTCTAAGGAAAAGTGCTAGATACAGCTATGAGGTGTGTTGCAAACAGCGGAGCACTAATGGAGGAAAAAATGATACATTACTACTAGCTCATTGTAAATTCTTATTCGAAGGAAGTCAAAATTTGTAAGTTAGGCTTATGCACTAGTTAATTGCAATTATTAGATGTCCAACTGTACCTTTCATACAAAATAAGTAGTCCTGTTTTGTAAGTTATAACGACATTTTTACTGCGCAAAATGACACTGGAAAAGGCGTCATAATTTATGATACGTACGCGCAGTTACAAATCATAATGCCAGGAGCAGTTTACACATTAGATGAGTAAAAGGTGTTGACAGATCTGAAAGTTACCGAACTATCACTTTCATAAACCACGGCTGCAAAATACTAACACGAATTATTTACAGACCAATGGAAAAACTGGTAGAACCTGACCTCGGGGAAGATCAGTTTGGATTCCGTAGCAATGTTGGAACACGTGAGGCAATACTAATCCTACGACTTACCTTAGAAAGTAGATTAAGGAAAGGCAAACCTACATTTCTAGCATTTGTAGACCTAAAGAAAGCTTTTGACAATGTTGACTGGAATACTCTCTCTCAAATTCTAAAGATGGCAGGGGTAAAATACAGGGAGCGGAAGGCTATTTACAATTTGTACAGAAACCAGATGGCAGTTATAAGAGTCGAGGGGGATGAAAGGGAAGCTGTGGTTGGGAAAGGAGTGAGACAGGGTTGTAGCCTCTCTCCGATGTTATTCAGTCTGTATATTGAGCAAGCTGTAACGGAAACAAAAGAAAAATTCGGAGAAGGTATTAAAATCCGTGGAGAAGAAATAAAAACTTTGAGGTTCGCCGATGACATTGTAATTCTGTCAGAGACAGCAAAGGACTTGGAAGAGCAGTTGAATGGAATGGACAGTGTCTTGAAAGGAGGATTAAGATGAACATCAACAAAAGCAAAACGAGGATAATGGAATGTAGCCGAATTAAATCGGGTGATGCTGCGGCAATTAGATTAGGGAATGAGACACTTGAAGTAGTAGAAGAGTTTTGCTATTTGGGGAGCAAAATAACTGATGACGGTCGAAGTAGAGAGGATATAAAATGCAGACTGGCAATGGCAAGGAAAGAGTTTCTGAAGAAGAGAAATTTGTTAACATCGGGTATACATTTAAGTGTCAGGAAGTAGTTTCTGAAAGTATTTGTATGAAGTGTAGCCATGTATGGAAGTGAAACATGGACGATGAATAGTTTTGACAAGAAGAGAATAGAAGCTTTTGAAATATGGTGCTACAGAAGAATGCTGAAGATTAGATGGGTAGATCACATAACTAATGAGGTATTGAATAGCATTGGGGAGAAGAGAAATTTGTGGCACAACTTGACTAGAAGAAGGGATCGGTTGGTAGGACATGTTCTGAGGCATCAAGGGATCACCAATTTAGTATTGGAGGGCAGCGTGGAGGGTAAAAATCGTAGAGGGAGACCAAGAGATGAATACACTAAGCAGATTCAGAAGGATGTAGGTTGCAGTAGGTACTGGGAGATGAAGAAGCTTGCACAGGATAGAGTAGCATGGAGAGCTGCATCAAACCAGTCTCAGGACTGAAGACCACAACAACAACAACAACAACAACAACAACAACGAGTAAAAGGATCTTGTGCTTTAGATACTATTATTATGTTGTAACCAAGACCTAGCTTGGTCTTTGGCACAAATTGTTTTTGAGCAGTGGTTACAAGATGTCGTCGTTATTCTTCGTTTTCTCCGACGGCAAACTGAGTTACTTTTTTCCCTTGAGGATGTTCTAGGTTCTGCTGCTGCTACACAGATGAAGTTCTTCAAGAAAATTGCCCGTTATGTTAGCGTCAAAAATCAAAAACTCAGCACAATCCACACGGAGCTAATGACAGCAGCAAAAGACGAGATTAACACTGAAGAGGGGCAATGTGGCGTTATGAAAGTAGCAATGTTCTACGTCTACGTGATTACTCTGCTATTCACAATAAAGTGCCTGGCAGAGGGTTCAGTGAACCAACTTCATGCTTTCTCTCTACCGTTCCACTCTCGAACGGCGCGCGGGAAAAACGAGCACTTAAATTTTTCTGTGCGAGCCCTGATTTCTCTTACTTTATCGTGATGCTCATTTCTCCCTATGTAGGTGGGTGCCGACAGAATGTTTTCCAAAATCGGATGAGAAAATTGGTGATTGAAATTTCACGAGAAGATCCTGTCGCAACGAAAAACGCCTTTGTTTTAATGATTGCCACTTCAATTCACGTATCACGTCTGTGACACTATCTTCCCTGTTTCGCGTTAATACAAAACGAGCTGCCCTTCCCTGAACTACTTCGATGTCATCAGACAGTTCTAGCTTGATATAGCGTCAGTACTGCTTGATATAAGATTCATAAAAACAAAATCCTGCGCTGGGCGCATTTCTTTAACGTGCAGAAAATGAGAACCTTGAAATACCAAAGAGTTACGCATCCCGGTCTTCCATCAGATAGGGAAAGTAGTCAGATCGATCTATAGCGTGAAAACAAACTAAGATTACTTACATTTTTAAAGGCTGCTGCTGTTGTTGTTGTTGTTGTTGTTGTTGTTGTGGTGGTGGTGGTCTTCAGTCCAGAGACTGGTTTGATGCAGCTCTCTCAGCTACTCTATACTGTTAAAGCTTCTTTCTTTCCCAGTAAATACTGCAAACCTACATCCTTCTCAATCTGCTTACTGTATTCATCTCTTTGTGTCCCGCAATGATTTTTATCGCCAACACTTTCCTCCAGTACTAAACTGCTGATCTCTTTATGTCTCAGAATGTCTCCTACCAACCGATCCCTTCTTTTGCTCAAGTTGTGCCACAAATTTCTTTGTTTCCCTATTCGATGCAGTATCCGCTCATTGATTACAAGATGTACGTATCTAATCTTCAGTATTCTGCTGTAGCACAGCGTTTCAAAAGCTTCTATTCTCCTCTTGTCTGAACCGTTTATTGTCGACGTTTTACTGCCGTTTACTTACGCTACATCCCGAACGAATACCTACAGAAAAAAAAAGACTTCGTAACGCTATAATTTAAATTCAATTTTAACGTATTTCTCTGAGAAATACTTTTCTTGCTACTGCCAGTTTGCTTTTTCCATCCTCTTTACTTTGCTTATCGGCAGTTTATTTTGCTGCTCCGATAGCAAAACTCGTCTACCACTTTCGGCGTCTGATTTCCTACTCTCATCCGCTCAGCACCACGTGATTTAACTCGACTACAGCGCATGTCCTTGTTACGCCGATATGTACCTCGTACACTCTTCTCCGTTCTTCCCCCTCTGGCAGAATTCCAGTATCATTTTTTACAAATATATAGCGCGCTGAAAGAACGAATACCTATATCTTTCCGTACGAGCTCTGATTTCCCTCATTTTATAGTGGTGATGCTTCCGCCCTATGTAGGTCGGTATCAACAAAATATTTTCGCATTCTGAGGAGAAAGTTGGTGGTTGGAATTTCGTGAGAAGATTCCGTCGCAACCAAAAACACCTTTGTATTAATGATGTCCATCCCAAACCCTGTATCATTTCAGTGACTCACTCTCCCTTATTTCGCGAGAATACAAAACGTGCTGCCCTTCTTTGAACGTTTTCGATATACTCCGTCAGTCCTATCTGGTAAGGATCCCACACCGTGCAGCAGTATTTTAAAAGAGGGCGAACAAGCGTGGTTAGGCAGTCTCCTTAGTAGGTCTGTTACATTTCCTAAGTGTCCTGCCAATAAAACGCAGTCTTAGGTTAGCCTTACCCAAAACATTTTCTATGTGTTCCTTACAATTTAAGTTGTTCGTAATTGTAATACCTAGGTATTTAGTTGAATTTACGGCCTTTAGATTAGACTGTTTTATAGTCTAACCGAAGTTTAACGGATTCCTTTTCGCACTCGTGTCGATGACCTCACACTTTTCGTTATTTAGGGTCAAGAGCCAAATCTTTTCTAAATCGTTTTGCTACTTGTTTCGATCTTCTGATGACTTTATTAGTCCATAAACGACAGCGTCATATGCAAGAAACGTAAGACGGCTGCCCAGATTGTGTCCCAAATGCTTGATATATAGACAAGCAACTGCAAAGGGCCTATAACACTACCTTGGGGAACGCCAGAAATCACTTCTGTTTTACTCGGTGACCTTACGTTAATTACTACGAACTGTGACCCCTCTGACAGGAAATGACGAATCCAGTCACGTAACTGAGACTGTATTGCATAAGGAAGCAATTTCGCTACAAGCCGATAGTGTTCTACAGTGTCAAAAGACTTCCAGAAATCCAGAAATACGGAATCGATCTGAACTCCCTTGTCAATACCACTCAGCACTTCATGCGAATAAACAGCTGGTTGTGATTTCACAAGAACGATGTTTTATACGCCCAAGTTGACTGTGTGTACACGATAACTGACTCAAACCTTACGTACTTCTCGAGAAACAGAACGAACTCCTGCGCATAACATTCCTACACGTCATTCCGTTCTCTGTACAGGTGGAAGGAGGGGCTTTTTCCACTCGTATTTCGTATTCCCCATCTACATCTATATCCATAATCCGCAAGCCACCTAACGGTATGTGGCGGAGGGTACCTTGAGTACCTCTATCGGTTCTCCCTTCTATTCCAGTCTCGTATTGTTCGTGGAAAGGAGGATTGTCGGTATGCCTCTGTGTGGGCTCTAATCTCTCTGATTTTATCCTCACGGTCTCTTCGCGAGATATACGTAGGAGGGAGCAATATACTGCTCGACTCCTCGGTGAAGGTATGTTCTCGAAACTTCAACAAAAGCCCGTACCGAGCTACTGAGCGTCTCTCTTGCAGAGTCTTCCACTGGAGTTTATCTGTCTTCTCCGTAACGCTTTCGCGATTGCTAAATGATCCTGTAACGAAGCGCGCTGCTCTCCGTTGGATCTTCTCTATCTCTTCTATAAACCCTATATAGTACGGATCCCACACTGCTGAGCAGTATTCAAGCAGTGGGCGAACAAGCGTACTGTAAACTACTTCGTTTGTTTTCGGATTGCATTTCCTTAGGATTCTTGCAATGAATCTCAGTCTGGCACGTGCTTTACCGACGATCAACTTTGTATGGACTTTCCACTTTAAACCACTCCTAATGCCTACTCCCAGACAATTTATGGAATTAACTGGTTCCAGGTGCTGACCTGCTATATTGTAGCTAAATGATAAAGAAACCTTCTTTCTATGTATTCGCAGCACATTACACTTGTCTACATTGAGGTTAAATTGCCATTCCCTGCACCGTGCGTCAATTCGCTGCAGATCCTCCTGCATTTAGTACAATTTTCCATTGTTACAACCTCTCGATATACCACAGTATCATCCGCAAAAAGCCTCAGTGAACTTCCGATGTTATCCACGAGGTCATTTATATATGCTGTGAATAGCAACGGTCCTACGACACTCCCCTGCGGCACACCTGAAATCACTCTTACTTCGGAAGACTTCTCTCCATTCAGAATGGCATGCTGCGTTCTGTTATCTAGGAACTCTTCAATCCAATCTCACAATTGGTCTGACAGTCCATATGCTCTTACTTTGTTTATTAAACGACTGTGGGGAACTGTATCGAACGCCTTGTAGGAATTCGTATGTGTATACCAAATGTGATCGAAATTTTACAGCGCGCACACACACACACACACACACACACACACACACACACACACACAAAGAGAGAGAGAGAGAGAGAGAGAGACGACGGCGCATGCGCAGAGGGCGCTCCAGGTGTATAAACTTGTCCTGCCCACGGAACAAGTGGTTGTGTGTTGGTAGGCGGGAGGCCGTGTGGGCAAAGCTGGGCTGGAACGTAGCGTGGGTTGCGGGCGTACGGGAACGACGGAGGGGAAGAGAAAGAGAGAGAGAGAGAGAGAGAGAGAGAGAGAGAGAGAGAGGCTAATGCTGTCTCCACGGATATTTGACATACAGAACCGTTATAAGGATTTCATGGACGTGAAAGGAAAGCAATCTTTGAGAAGTGCGTAGGAGAGAGTTGTAACTTATCCTCGACGTTATTCGAACTGTACGTTGAGGAAGCAGGGGAAGAAAGGAGGGAGAAATTTGGAAACTGTATTAAAGCTGAGGGACAGGAAGTGAAGGCTTCCGAGACTTGCTAATGACGTTGTCATTGTGTCAGAGACGGCGGAGGTCTTCCGAGAGCAGTTGAGCGGAGCGAACTGTCTCTGTACAAGCAGGATACAAGATGAACAACAACGAAAGCAAAGCAACCGTAATGGAAATTAGTCCGATTAAATAAGGCGGCGCTGAGGGAGTTACATTACAAAACGAGGCGCTGAAAGTCGTAGCAGAGTTTCGCTATTTAGGCTGGAAAATAAGTTACGATGGGCTAAGGAGAGAGAATATCAAATGTAGACGAGCCTTAGGAAGGAAAGCGTTTCTGAGGAACGGAAAATTTGCTAACATCAAACATGGAAGACTTCTCTGTAGATAAATTGCAATAATTCAAAAGAAAAACGACTTTTGCATGCTGCGCATTAAGCTTTTCCTTATTTATCTTGTGCACCCAACGCGATTTGCTCCAGTTAGAAGGCATTTTCCGTGAGTGTCCTGAAATATTACACGAATTTTAAAACGAAAAAAAGCGCGTAATATGTCACGGCACGCAGTTAAGATGCCTTGTAAATAAAGAAATGGAAATGTCGTGTGGCTAAGGCCCCCCGTCGGGTAGACCGTTCGCCTGGTGCAGGTCTTTCGATTTGACGCCACTTCGGCGACCTGCGCGTCGATGGGGATGAAATGATGATGATTAGGACAACACAACACCCAGTCCCTGAGCGGAGAAAATCCGCGACGCAGCCGGGAATCGGACCCGGGCCCTTAGGATTGACAGTCTGTCACGCTGACCACTCAGCTACCAGGGCGGAACGAGTCTGGGTGCTCAAGATAAACAAAAAAGAAACTTAATGCGCAGCATGGAAAAGCCGTTTTTCTTTTGAACTAACCGAGCGAGGTGGCGCAGTGGTTAGCATTACTTGGCTCACATGCGAGAGGACGGCCGTCGAATCCCGTGTCGGCCATCCAGATTTACGATTTCCGTGATTTCCCTAAATCGCTCCAGGCGAATGCCGGGATGGTTCCTCTGAAAGGGCACGGCCCACTTCCTTCCCCGTCCTTCCCTAATCCGATGAGACCGATGACCTCGCTGTCTGGTCTCCTTCCCCAAAGAACACAACCCTCTTTTGAAGTACTGTAAGTACACTACTGGCCATTAAAATGGCCACACTACGAAGATGACGTCCTACAGACGCGAAATTTAACCAACAGGAAGAAGATGCTGTGATATGCAAATGATTAGCTTTTTAGAGCATTCACACAAGGTTTGCGCCGGTGGCGACACCTACAACGTGCTGACACGAGAAAAGATTCCAACAGATTTGTCATACACAAACAGCAGTTGACCGGCGTTGCCTCCTCAAACGTTGTTGTGATGCCTCGTGTAAGGAGGAGAAATGCGTAACATCACGTTTCCGACTTTGATAAAGGTCGGATTGTAGCCTATCGCGATTGCGGTTTATCCTATCGCGACATTGGTGCTCGCGTTGGTCGAGATCCAATGACTGTTAGCAGAATATGGAGTCGGTGGGTTCAGGAGGGTAATACGGAACGCCGTGGTGGATGCCAACGGCCTCGTATCACTAGCAGTCGAGATGACAGGCATCTTATCCGCACGGCTGTAACGGATCGTGCAGCCACGTCTCGATCACCGAGTCAACAGATGGGGACGTTTGCAAGACGACAACCATCTGCACGAACAGTTCGACGACGTTTGCAGCAGCACGGACTATCAGCTCGGAGACCGTGGCTGCGGTTACCCTCGACGCTGCGTCACAGACAGGAGCGCCTGCGATGGTGTACTGGACGACCAACCTGGGTGCACGAATGGCAAAACGCCATTTTTCCGGATGAATCCAGGTTCTGTTTACAGCATCATGATGGTCGCATCCGTGTTTGGCGACATGGCGGTGAACGCACATTGGAAGCGTGTATTCGTCATCGCCATACTGGCTATCACCCGGCGTGATGGTATGGGGTGCCATCGGTTACACGACCCGGTCACCTCTTGTTCGCATTGACGGCACTTTGAACAGTGGAAGTTACATTTCAGATGTGTTACGACCCGTGGCTCTACCCTTCATTCGATCCCTCCGAAACCCTACATTTCAGCAGGATAATGCTGATTAGATTACGAAATGAGACTCTTAAAGTAGTAAAGGAGTTTTGCTATTTAGGGAGTAAAATAACTGATGATGGTCGAAGTAGAGAGGATATAAAATGTAGACTGGCAATGGCAAGGAAATCGTTTCTGAAGAAGAGAAATTTGTTAACATCGAGTATAGATTTAAGTGTCAGGAAGTCGTTTCTGAAAGTATTTGTATGGAGTGCAGCCATGTATGGAAGTGAAACATGGACGATAACCAGTTTGGACAAGAAGAGAATAGAAGCTTTCGAAATGTGGTGCTACAGAAGAATGCTGAAGATAAGTTGGGTAGATCACGTAACTAATGAGGAGGTATTGAATAGGATTGGGGAGAAGAGAAGTTTGTGGCACAACTTGACTAGAAGAAGGGATCGGTTGGTAGGACATGTTCTGAGGCATCAAGGGATCACAAATTTAGTATTGGAGGGCAGCGTGGAGGGTAAAAATCGTAGAGGGAGACCAAGAGATCAATACACTAAGCAGATTCAGAAGGATGTAGGTTGCAGTAGGTATTGGGAGATGAAGAAGCTTGCACAGGATAGAGTAGCATGGAGAGCTGCATCAAACCAGTCTCAGGACTGAAGACCACAACAACAACAACAACAATGCACGACCGCACGTTGTAGGTCCCGTACGGGCCTTTCTGTATACAGAAAATATTCGACTGCTGCCCTGGCCAGCACATTCTCCAGATCTCTCACCAACTGAAAACGTCTGGTCAATGGTGGCCGAGCAACTGGCTCGTCACAATACGCAAGTCACTACTCTCGATGAACTGTGGTATCGTGTTGAAGCTGCACGGGCAGCTGTACCTGTACACGCCATCCGAGCTCTGTTTGACTCAATGCCCAGGCGTATCGAGGCCGTTAGTACGGCCAGAGGTGGTTGTTCTGGGTACTGATTTCTCAGGATCTATGCACCCAAATTGCGTGAAAATGTAATCACATGTCAGTTCTAGTATAATATATTTGTCCAATGAATACCCGCTTATCACCTGCATTTCTTCTTGGTGTATATACAGCCTCTACCAAAATGGCCAGCACAAAAGACATGTTTTCGGGAGGTATTCGTCAGGACTTTTGATTTGTACGTCAGTGAAACATGAATGACGAGCAGTTCAGGCAAGAAGCGAATAGAAGCTTTCGAAATGAGGCGTTCTAGAGGATGGGTGTCCAACTAAATTTCGAAGGATGCCACATTATTAACTTTAGAACAGTTGCGGGCCAGACCAAACAACATTTTGCAAAGGAAAACCAATGGGAATAGAACACAATTTTTCAAGGTCGACAGCAATACGGTATTAGGTTGGCGCGTAATTTCGTAGTGTTTTTGTTTTCGACACTGGCATTCCGGTTGCTACGGGTTTGTTAATCGATTGTCACTTTTTACTCGTAGTTCAGTGCGTAACGGTTTCACGTGTTTTCAGCCTTCAGCGCAGTCTAACGTAACGGTCGCGACACTGCGTGTCTCTTTTGTTACCCCGGCGACAGCAGCGCCACAGCCGACCAGAGTTTTTACAATAGAGAGTGTATATAGCGCCATAAAAGACGACAATAACTAAAAGTTACGCCACATTTCTGATTATTTAATTTCCTAAGAACCCTGGGAGATACGGGACGGTACGTTACGGGACTGTTTATTTACGATTCTCTTCCAACATACAGACACTTATCGAGTACAGTCGCATGCCCTTAATAACAGAAAAATTTCTAGTAAACAGCAAAAGAATTCACGTTTTACAGAAAGACGACGTATATCTATGCAACGAAGCAGCGTTTTGTTCGCTACACTTTTAATCACATCAGTAACTGTGGAAAGACAGGTTCGTAAATGGAATCTAAAACGTACATTATTTAAGGTACCAAATAAGCCGCCACAACTGCAGCAAGGAAGAAAACCGCACAGACCTGATAGTAAATCGTCAAAACCAACAATACGTTTCCCAACACAGGAGAAACCACTTCCACAATTGTTGCTAAATCCGAGCCACAAACGGCAAGAATATTCAACACGTTGGTTTTGAAGCAAAAGTAATCACATTTACAAAAATATTCGCGTATTAGAAAGTCAAGTGAAGTGAAGTGTAAGAAACGGCGAATCATTGTACTCTCTAAAAAATTTTAACTGCGAGAAAAAGTGTTCTAGGCGCTTCAGTCCGGAACCGCGCTGCTGCTGCTACGGTGGCAGGTTCGAATCCTGCCTCGGGCACGGATGTGTGTGGTGTCCTTAGGTTAGTTAGGTTTAAGTAGGTTTAAGTAGTTCTAAGTTCTAGGGGAGTGATGACCCCAGACGTTAAGTCCCACAGTGCTCAGAGCCACTTGAACCATTTTGCTTGCCGTGTAAACCAAAGACCTGGCTAACGTCATCTGCCAGGACGTGTAGTGCCAACAGTGAAATTCATAGGCGGTGGTCTTGTCGTGTGGTCGTGTTTTTCATGGAGAGGTCTTGCACCCCTTGTTGTTTTGCGTGGCACTATCACAGCACAGGCCTACATTGGTGTTTTGAGCACCTTCTTGCTTCCCACTGTTGAAGAGGAATTCGGCGATGGCGATTGCATCTCTCAGCACCATCGAGCCCCTGTTCATAATGCATGTCTAGTGGCGGAGTGGTTACACGACAATAACATCCCTGTAATGGACTGGCCTGCACAGAGTCCTGACCTGAATCCTACAGAACACCTTTGGGATGTTTTGGAACGCCGACTTCGTGCCAGGCCTCACCGACCGACATCGATACCTCTCCTCAGTGCAGCACTGCGTGAAGAATGGGCTGCCATTCCCCGACAAACCTTCCAGCACCTGACTGAACGTATGCCTGCCAGAGTGGAAGCTGTCATCAAGGCTAAGGATGGGCCCAACACCATACCCAATTCCAGCATTACCGATGGACAGCGCCACGAACTTGCAAGTCATTTTGAGCCAGCTGTCCGGATACTTCATAGTGTACATACCCGCAGTAAACAATTCAAATATTAGAACTCGCACTCGTCGTTCGTATTACGTTTAGAAAGAACGGTCGTATCAGATGGGAACTGCTCGATTCTTCCGCATGGCACTGCTTAAATAGTTTCAGTTTCTCGAATGATGGTGCAAGATCTGCAAGGTGCTTGTATCTCCGATACAGGATACGCATCATGCAAAGCCATCTGCGAGCCGACCTTGTCAACATTAACTCCTCCCCACATAAAACACACAAAAAAAACCTCTCTCTCTCTCTCTCTCTCTCTCTCTCTCTCTCTCTCTCTCAGCGAGCGCGCGCAAACACACAAAATATATAGTTCTAACGGGACACTCAAAATCAGCGCCACAACAAACACAAGACGAACGATGAACAAGTGAGCAGCGACAATAACGTTACACCTCTGACTATGGAGTCAGGAGTGTCGGCTCAGATCACGGTTCGCCACATTTTGTGACAGTGCATGTGACGTGAAGTAGTGAGGGGAAATTTGTGAAAAACTGAGTGAAAACAATGCACTAAATAGCAGTTGGTCGAGACAGCAACGAGAGACACGAAGCAGGACGAAAAATATAAGTACAGAAAGGCACACAACCTCTACCCACGAAACAGTTCTCCACAAAAACGCAATAATTTTCTTCATGGCTAGTTTGCAGATGACATGCTGAACACAAAAACCGGTGTATAATAATGCAGTTCGTTTGGCGATGTAATTTTAAGCTGAGAGTCTAACAAAACAAAGCAAATCGCACATATTGTGATTGTTAGGCCTACAAGACGTAATTTATTATAAGTTTTATATTGTACTTTACAGAAATAAAAAGTGGACGTACAGAAGATGACACATTGGTGTCGTAACATGTCTGGGTAAATACAAAAATAAAGTACCCGTCTTTGCATAAGTCTGATTTCCAAAACAAACCGTTTTTAAATAGCAAAGTCGGAAGAAGATCATGAGGAGCTTCAAACCTTAGTAAAACGGAAAAAAAATTGTTCATATACGTAAAAATAACAGACTGCATTTACACATTGCCCTAACACCTGGCGTTACTTCAGTAGCAGAGTCAAGCTCGTAACAGCATGTGGCAAAATCGGGAGAAAGTTGGGTCTCGCCGGGATGGCGGGACAATAAGCCGCATAACGGTTACCGTCCCCATATACACTATTTGATCAAAAGCATCCGGACACCTGGCTGAAAATGACTACAAGTTCGTGGCGCCCTCCACCGGTAATACTGGAATTCAATATGGTGTTCTCGCACCCTTAGCCTTTTTTGATGACAGCTTCCACTATCGCTTGCATACGTTCAGTCAGGTGCTGGAAGGTTTCTCGGGGAATGGCAGCCCATTCTTCACGGAGTGCTGCACTGAGGAGAGGTATCGATGTCGGTCGGTGAGCACCGGCACGAAGTCGGCGTTCCAAAACATCCCAAAGGTGTTCTGCAGGATTCAGGTCAGGACTCTGTGCACGCCAGTCCATTACAGAGATGTTATTGTCGTGTAACCACTCCGCCACACGCCGTGCATTATGAACAGGTGCTCGATCGTGTTGAAAGATGCAATCGTCAACTCCGAATTGCTCTTCAACAGTGGGGAGCAAGGAGGTGCTTAAAATGTCAATGGAGACCTGTGTTGTGATAGTGCCACGCAAAACAACAAGGGGTGCAAGCTCCCTCCACGAAAAACACGGCCACACCGTAACACCACCGCCTCCGAATTTTACTGTCGGCACTACACACGCTGGCAGATGACGTTCACCGGGCGTTCGCCATACCCACACCCAGACATCGGATCCCCACATTGTGTATCGTGATTCGTCACTCCACTCAACGGTTTTCCACTGTTCACTCGTCCAATGTTTACGCTCCTTATACAGAGCGAGGCGTCGTTTGGCATTCACCGGCGTGATGTGTGGCTTATGAGCAGCCGCTCGACCGTGAAATCCAAGTTTTCTCACCTCCCGCCTAACTGCCATAGTACTTGCAGTGGATCCTGATGCAGTTTGGAATTCTTGTATGGTGGTCTGGATAGATGTCTGCCTATTACATGTTACGACCCTCTTCAACTGTCGGCTGTCTCTGTCAGTGAACAGACGAGGTCGGCCTGTACGCTTTTGTGCTGTACGTGTCCCTTCACGTTTCCACTTCACTATCACATCGGAAACAGTGGACTTAAGGGATGCTTAGGAGTGTGGAAATCCCGCGTACAGACCTACGACAAGTGAAATGTGTAGCGGGACTTTGAATTTCGCCGCGCTACAGTCGTTCCCTCAGATATAAATTATACTGTCGCAGCGGTATGAGCGCTCGACGGCAGAGAAAATATTTATAAGAAAATGAAGGTACTAAAATTGTAACTTCTTTGTTTTCTACCCTCTCATGTCTCTTGAGAGCGGTAGTTTAGCTTACTCATTAGCTAGTCTTGGTCGGATTAAGGCGAGAAAACTCATTGATGTCCACGCGTATTGTGGAAGTTTGTATGAAATTTGGAGGATGGAAGCAGCAACGTAAAATACATTGTATTTAATATCAAGACGGTTTTTGTATACATTAGTAATTCCTGGACAATGAAATTTATTGCAAGATTTCGGAGCAGCTACGACTTTTCACGCAGAAATGAAGCAGGAGATTTTTGGAGAACAAGACCTGGACTCCACACGCGAGAAGACGTGTTAACCTGGTAAAGGATGAACTCTTATCTACGCCATTTCCCCCTGTTAATCACATTTTGTTATTCTCTGTTCTCTTTCAAATAATTTTTGTAGTGGAAATTGGTTTGACTTTTGCTCAGAAACGCCACGTGCACAATCCCAATAGCTTTTCCGAATCACGGAGTCCGATAGCTTTTCTGTAATACGAAGTCCGATTTGCGTTTCATTCTTTCCCTTTTTGAAGGTCATTAACGATTTTGAAACCCCTTTTTATTCACCATCTCTTCCCACATATTCAACCATTCCTTTTCTTTTTTTTTTCTTCTTTATTAACCACTACAAACCCGATCACCTGAACACGTTCCAAGTACGTGAGTTCCGCGGAGCGGCCCCATTCTGCTCTCTTACGATGTCTGATGACTACTGACGAGGGAACCTCCCCATCGCACCCCCCTCAGATTTACTTGTAAGTTGGCACAGTGGATAGGCCTTGAAAAACTGAACACATATCAATGGAGAAAACAGGAAGGAGTTGTGTGGAACTATGAAAAAAAAAATAAGCAAAATATACAAACTGAGTAGTCCATGTGGAATATACGCAACATGTAGTGTTGTATGAGCTCAGGAGTGCCGTGGTCCCGTGGTTAGCGTGAGCAGCTGCGGAACGAGAGGTCCTTGGTTCAAGTCTTCCCTGCAGTGAAAAGTTTTATTTCTTTATTTTCGCAAAGTTATGATCTGCCCGTTCGTTCATTAGCGTCTCTGTTCACTGTAATAAGTTTGTGTTTTGCGACCGCACCGCAAAACCGTGCGATTAGTAGACGAAAGGACGTGCCTCTCCAATGGGATATGAAAACATTTGATCGCAAGGTCATGGGTCAACCGTTTACTCCACAGGAAAATACGTCTGATATATTCTATACGACACTGGTGACGGAATGTGCGTCACATGACAGGAATATGTTGTCGACCCATCTAACTAGCACACTTGGCGAATGGGTAAAAAGATTCTTCTACCTTGCCCGATTTTGGTTTTCTTGAGGATGTGATAATCACTCCCAAAAAAGTGACGAAAATATAAGAGTTTGTCACATAAACTGAAAATAAGAAATTAAACTTTTCACTCGAGGGAAGACTTGAACCAAGGACCTGTCGTTGCGCACCTGCTCACGCTAACCACGAGACCACGGCGCTCCGGAGCTAATGCTGTCCTTGATGTTGCCTGTGTTGCGCATCGACTACTCAGTTTGTATATTTTGCTTATTTTTTTCACAGTTCCACACAACTTCTTCCTGTTTTCTCAATTGATCTGTGTTCAGTTTTTCACGGCCTATCCACTGTGCCAACTTATAACTACATCCGAGGGGGGTGCGATGGGGAGGTTCCCCTGTGAGATGGCCGATACGGAGAACCTGGCAGTAGGTGCCAGCACGATGCACCTAATACGAGAAATGCACATTTTTGGGGGTGTCCGGATACTTTTGACCGCACAGTGATGAGCAGCCTGTACGGTGTACGAGTCTAGGGAGAGAGGGAGGGCCCCGCTCCTCTGTGGGAGGTGCTCGCGGCCGGCTCGGCTATACGTGCGTCCTCGCGCGCCTATGCAAGCGAGGCCAGTCGGCCGCAGAACAATAGCGCGAGCGGAAGACGGCCGGGCGGGGGGGGGGGGGGGGGGGGGGAGCTAGGCCCCTCGCGGCTGCAAACACACAGACAGATGCCACGCTACGCCTGCCCTTCCGCTGCCGTGCTCACCTTAGCGCCCGTCCGCTTCCCAACAGACCGGGACGGACCGTGGAAAAGAAGCGAGGCGAGGCAGCGTCTGACACTTCCGGAGCCGGCGCTGCGACCTCGCGCTCGCCGTTGTGCCTGCCACAGCGGCACACGCCGCCTCCTCGCCAGCCTGGGAGAGGCCGTGCCGATACCGATACGAACCGACAGCAGAACACGTTCAAATACCTTCCGGGAATTCAGCCACTCTGAGCGGCCGTTGATATTTCGGCCGGAGAACACCCCGCCATTTTCGAGGCAAACTGCAAGGGACAGGCGGCGTAGATGCAAATTTAAAACCTCGGTTCTCGGACTGAAGCTGGAAAGATAACACACACACACACACACTGAACACTAATGCCACCAAAGATGACCAAAGTCAGAGCTCTCGATAGTGAGACTACGAACTCGCAGGTGAGGTAGCATTCACTCTGCCCCTCTGTTTTTTGACAAGGGAGAGAGCCGGATTCCAAACAGAGTTTAAACAGAAACCTCCATCCCTGTTAACGAGGTTGCTCGCTAATTTATTCTCAACTGCCTCCCTAATGACACTGTCCCAATAGCTGGACGTGCATGCCAATATCTCGGTGTTATTATATAACATGGGGTGACCAGTATCCAAGCAATGTTCGGCAGTAGCAGATCTACTTGGCTGCTGTAATCGTGTGTGCCGTTTATGCTCAGTACATCGGTCCTCCACGGTCCTGATACTTTGACCAGTATATGCCGTGCCGCAGCTACGAGGAATACGATATACACCCGCCTTACGCAGTCCAAGAACTCAAAATTGCTCCAATTTTAGATGGAGGTCGGAAAACACATTTCACATCGTATTTCCGTAAAATACGACCGATCTTGTTGGACGTGTTTCCTACGTAAGGCAAAAAGGCAGCAGACTTAGGTGTTGACTCAGAATTATCGTCAATCACCCGATGTACAGTTGGTCGATAGCGCAACGCAAATTCAATCTGTTTATCACTACAACCATTTTGACGAAACGTAACTTCAAGATGGGACAGCTCAGCTGGCAAAGTCTCAGCGTCAGAAACGACATGTGGCCTGTGTACCGAGGTAGGAAGTACCCCTTCACGCTGAGCCGGATGGTGACAAGTATTAGCCTGTAAGTACAAGTCGGTGTGAGTACGTTTCCTGTAGACTGCATGTCCCAATGATCCATCATCCTTCCTCCTAACCAACACGCCAAGATTAAACTAGCGAGCAACCTCGTTAACAGGGATGCAGGTTTCTGTTTAAACTCTGTTTGGAATCCGGCTCTCTCCCTTGTCAAAAAACAGAGGGACAGAGTGAATGCTACCTCACCTGCGAATTCGTAGTCTCACTATCGAGAGCTCTGACTTTGGTCATCTCTGGTGGCACCAGTGTTCAGTGTGTGTGTGTTATCTTTCCTGCCTCAGTCCGAGAACCGAGGTTTTAAATTTGCACGTACGCCGCCTGTCCGTTGCAGTTTGCCTTGAAAATGGCGGGGTGTTCTCCCGCCGAAATATCGGCGGTCCCTGAAAGTGTTACCTGCCTGAATTCCCGGAAGTTGTTTGAGAGTTGTATACGCCAGGAGAAACTCAGGTCTCAGTAGAACACGATACATCAATGTAACAGCGCGATACACTTGTCATTACGCACACGCTTCGTAGGTACGAGGGCGGCCCCGTAAGTATCCGGCCTCGCCGAGAGATGGCAGCCGTTCTTAAAATATATCTCTGGATGAGAAAGTATACGATCTATGGGGCGTATGTTTCAAGTCTGATGACGCCACATTGTTTAGTATTTGTAGCGATTAAAATTCTTCTGGGTATCATGCCGCGTCATTGCTAAAAACTAACAACACTAATAAAGTAAACCCGACGTTTCGGCCGAATTGCAACGGCCTTCCTCAGGCCACGAGTGGTTTTGCATGGGGTATAGGTGCTTCTGTTTATTACAGACTATCGATGTCTGACTTCACTGTTGTAAAACTTTTAATTGGCCGTCTAATATGATTGGCTGGTCACGACGTAAGGGAAGATGGAAGAAAAGAGGCTATTCGTGGATGTCCACGTCGTCATCGATTGGTAGCTGTCCGCCAATCAGCGTTCCGCTCCTGGTCGGCAAGTTTTGTTCCCGGTGTGCGCGGAAGTGGAGTGACAGTCGCTCCACAGATACGCCCGTGCCGCATGTGGCTCCTGCCATCTTCTCTGTCGATGTTGTCAGGCTGCTCAATAATCTCGATCGCCTCCCGTATTCTGCGTCCTCGCATCCACGATGCTCTCGCCAGTACTCGGACTTCCTGGAACCTGATAGGTTGTCCACAGTCACGGTGGTGTACCGCTGTCGCCAACTTATTATGTTGTCGTAATCGTGCATAGCGCTCGTGTTGTGCTACTCGTAATCCGACAGGTCTCCCTGTTTCTCCTATACAGGCAGCTCCGCACTCACACCTACATGACGACGTGGACATCCACGAATAGACTCTTTCCTTCCATCTTCCCTTACGTCGTGACCAGCCAATCATATTAGACGGCCAATTAAAAGTTTTACAACAGTGAAGTCAGACATCGATAGTCCGTAATAAACAGAAGCACCTATACCCCATGCAAAACCAGTCGTGCCGTGAGGAAGGCCGCTCCAATTCGGCGGAAACGTCGGTTTTAGTTGATTATTGTTGTTAGTTTTTAGCAATGACGCGGCATAATACCCACATGAATTTTAATTACTATGACACCGGCCGCGGAAGCGTACGTTATTTATGTTTAGTATTTGTTACGCAGCCATCAGTATTAAAACTTGTGACTGAACTTGTGAATATTGAGAAAATTGGTCGTAGTTATGTGATACAATACTTTTTGTTTTGTTTTGAAAGATCTCAGCGCAACCAACATTAAAGCTGAGCAGCATTCTACTTTAGGAGAGAGTGTCCTTTTCTTGACAACAGTAAAGTATTGGGTGGGTGAGTTTAAACGAGGCCGTACGAGCTGCCCTAGACGAGCATTGCAGTCGCGAGGTCAGCACCCCAGAGACGGCGAAGAGAATCCAGAAAGCTGTACTGGGCGACCGTCGACAGAGTTGGTTGGTTGGTTGGTTGGTTGCGTGTTCCAGTGATCAGTCGCAAGGTACGGTAGCCGTTATGATGTGCAACGTGTCAAGTACACAGGAAATGCACATATCAAACTACATTTTTTAATATATACACACTACTGGCCATTAAAATTGATACACCAAGAAGAAATGCAGATGATAAGCGGGTATTCATTGGACAAATATATTATTTAGAACTGACATGAGGTTACATTTTCACGCAATTTGGGTGCATAGATACTGAGAAATCAGTACCCAGAACAACCACCTCTGGCCGTAATAACGGCCTCGATACGCCTGGGCATTGAGTCAAACAGAGCTCGGATGGCGTGTCCAGGTACAGCTGCCCATGCAGCTTCAACACGATACCACAGTTCGTCGAGAGTAGTGACAGGCGTATTGTGACGAGCCAGTTTCTCGGCCACCATTGACCAGACGTTTTCAGTTGGTGAGAGATCTGGAGAATGAGCTGGCCACGGCATCAGTCGAACATTTTCTGTATACAGAAAGGCCCGTACAGATCATGCAACATGCGATCGTGCATTATCATGCTGAAATGTACGGTCTCGCAGGGATAGAATGAAGGGTAGAGCCACGGGTCGTAACACATCTGAAATGTAACGTCCACTGTCCAAAGTGCCGTCACTGCGAACAAGAGGTGACCGAGACGTGTAACCGATGGCACCCCATACCATCACGCCGGGTGATACGCCAGTATGGCGATGACGAATACACGCTTCCAACGTGCGTTCACCGCGATGTCGCCAAATCCGGGTGCGACCATCGTGATGCTGTAAACAGAACCTGGATTCATCAGAAAAAATGACGTTTTGCTATTCGTGCACCCAGGTTCCTCGTTGAGTACACCATCGCAGGCGTTCCTGTCTGTGACGCAGCGTCAAGCGTAACCGCAGCCACGGTCTCCGAGCTGATAGTCCGTGCTGCTGCAAACGACGTCGAACTGTTCGTGCAGATGGTTGTGGTCTCGCAAACGTCCCCATCTGTTGACTCAGGGATCGAGACGTGGCTGCACGATCCGTTACAGCCGTGCGGATAAGATGACTGTCATCTCGACTGCTAGTGATACGAGGCCGTTGCGATCCTTCACGGCGTTCCGTATTACCCTCCTCAACACACCGATTCCATATTCTGCTAACAGTCATTGGGTCTCGACCGACGCGAGCAGCAATGTCGCTATACGATAAACCGCAATCGCGATAGGCTACAGTCCGACCTTTATCAAAGTCAGAAACGTGATGGTACGCATTTCTCCTCCCTACACGAGGCATGACAACACCGTTTCACCAGGCAACGCCGGTCAACTGCTGTTTGTGTATGAGAAATCGGTTGGAAACTTTCCTCATGTCAGCATGTTGTAGATCTCGCCACCGGCGCCAACCTTGTGTGAATGCTCTGGAAAGCTGATCATTTGCATATCACAGCATCTTCTTCCTGCCGGTTAAATTTCGCGTCTGTATCACGTCATTTTCGTGGTGGCCAGTAGCGTACAATTTAGTTTCCTGACCGGAACACAATCGTCCCTTTCACTTTTACGGCTCCGAAAAGAATTCCACCCCTGAAGAGGTGAAGAGCCGCAGGTTGGAAACGACTACCGGCCAGCGAGTCGGCACCACACTCGCCTCCCGCCTCGCCAGACGGCGGTGGGCTCGGCTGACAAGGCGGCGGTGCCCCGCAGTCACGATCCGGGAGTGGAACCCAGCACCCCGAGGTCAGCAGCTGCAGGCGCCGCAGCGGCACCGCAAGGGACAGGCGGCCGAGGTCGTGGCTAGGCAGAGAGAGAGAGAGAGAGAGACAGCCACCACGCCGCGACTCACGCGCGCTTGCAACGTGACAAGTGAAGCGGCGCCCCTGTGTGAACAGCCTGTGTTGTGTTTTTTTTTCCCCTCTCCCTTAGTGAATCGCGACACAAGCAGGTGTCAGTCCGCTCTGTAACATCTCGCTTCCTGGGCGCGCCCGCCTGCTCTTCTCTAACCTAACTCTCATCAAATGCGTCTGAGCACTATAGGACTCAACTGCTGTGGCCATCAGTCCCCTAGAACTTAGAACTACTCAAACCTAACTAACCTAAGGACATCACACACATCCATGCCCGAGGCAGGATTCGAACCTGCGACCGTAGCGGTCGCGCAGTTCGAGACTGAAGCGCCTAGAACCGCTCGCCCACTCCAGCCGGCTAACTCCCTTCACTTACGAAAAATTCACCTTGCGTCTCTCTCTGCTTAGAAAACCCGCAATGTACTCAATCGACTGAGTTGTAATTTTGACACAACGCTGCACGAAATTACGCGCTTGTTTTTACAAGCATCAAAAAAACTTTTGCATCACCTCGGTTCCGAGAGTTCCCGAACTTGTACAGAAAAGTGAAAGAGAGATCAAAATAAACATCATTTCCGCCTTTTTTACAGCTCATGAAAACCACACACTGCATGTTGTACCACCATACAGCGAAACCTTCAGAGGTGGTGGTCCAGACTGCTGTACACACCGGTACCTCTAATACCCAGTAGCTCGTCCTCTTGCACTGATGCATGCCTGTGTTCGTCGTGGCACACTATCCACAAGTTCATCAAGGAACTGTTGGTCCACACTGTCCCAGTGCTCGACGGCGATTCGATGTAGATCCCTCAGAGTCGTTGGTGGGTCGCGTAGTCCACAAACAGCTCTTTTCAGTCTATCCCAGGCGTGTTCGATAGGGTTCGTGCCTGGAGAACATGCTGGCCTCTCTAGTCGAGCGATGTCGTTATCCTGAAGGAAGTTATTCACAAGATGCGGACGATGGGGGGCGCGAATTGTCGTCCACGTAGGCGAATGCCTCACCAACATGCTGCCGATACGGTTGCACTATCGGTCGGAGGATGGCATTCACGTATCGTACACCCGCTACGTCGCCTTCCGTGACCACCAGCGGCGTACGTCGGCCCCACATAATGCCACCCCGTAACAGCAGGGAACCTCCACCTTGCTGCACTCGCTGGACAGTGTGTCTAAGGTGTTCAGCCTGACCGGGTTGCCTCCAAACACGTCTCCGACGATTGTCTGCTTGAAGGCAGACTCTCTTCACCGGTGAAGAGAACGTGATGCCAATCCTGAGCGGTCCATTCCGCATGTTGTTGGGCCCATCTGTACCGCGCTGCACGGTGTCGTGGTTGCAAAGATGGACCTCGCCGTGGGCGTCGGGAGTGAAGTTGCGCGTCGTGCAGCCTACTGGGCACAGTTTGAGTCGTAACACGACGTCCTGTGGCTGCACGAAAAGCATTATTCCACAGTGTGGCGTTGCTGTCAGGGTTCCTCCGAGCCATAATCTGTACGTAGCAGTCACCCACTGCAGTAGTAGCCCTCGGGCGGCCTGGTCATCGACAGTTCCTGTCTCTCTGTATCTCCTCCATGTCCGAACAACATCGCTTTGGTTCACTCCGAGACGCCTGGACACTTCCCTTGTTGAGAGCCCTCCCTGGCACAAAGTAACAATGCGGACGCGATTGAACCGCGATATTGACCGTCTAGGCACGGTTGAACTACAGACAACACGAGCCGTGTACCTCCTTCCTGGTGGAATGACTCGAACTGATCGGCTGTCGGACTCCCTCTGTCTAATAGGCGCTGCCCGTGCATGGTTGTTTACATCTTTGGGAGGGTTTAGTGACCTCTCTGAACAGTCAAAGGGACTCCGTCTGTGATACAATATCCACAGTCAACGTCTCACTTCAGGAGTTCTGAGAATGGGGCGATGCCAAACTTTTTTGGAAGTGTTCAAATGGCTCTGAGCACTATGGGACTTGACGTCTGGGGTCATCAGTCCCCTAGGACTTAGAACTAATTGAACCTAAGTAACCTAAGGACATCACACACATTCATGTGCGAGGCAGGATTCAATCCTGCGGCAGTAGCGGTCGCGCGGTTCCAGACTGTAGCGCCTACAACCGCTTGGCCACTCTGGCCGGCTTTTGAAGTGTGTATATACTTGTGTCTAATATATAAATCAGGTTACTGGATAAACTTTTCCAGCGTGTTCGTTTTGCATGCTTGTATTCCGGTTCCTATTGGTTTATTTACCATTTGCAATTTTTTCATTTGCAGTTCAAAGTTAGTATTTGTGTCTACCTATTGTCATTCTGTCATTTGTAGATAGTGATTGGAGCTGTGGACAGTACAAAATGGACTGCCAAGTGCATTCTCGACCTATTCTTCTGCATCCGTACGCAAAAGGCTCCGCAGTTGCACAGGCCACACCAATATCCAAGAAAGGTAGTAGGAGTAATCGACTAAATTACAGGTCCGTATTATTAACGTCGATATGCAGCAGGATTTTGTAAGATAGATGTGTTCAAACATTACAAATTACCTCTAAGAGAACAGTCTATTGACACAGAGTCAATACGGATTTAGGAAACACCGATCTTGTGAAACACAACTAACTCTCTACTCGCACGAAGTGGTGGGTGCTATCGACAAGGGATTTCAAATTTGATTCCATATTTCCGAATTTACGGAAGGCTTTTGACAGCGGCTTGTAGTGGAATTGCGGGTTTATGGAATTTCGTGTCTCAGTTATGAGACTGGATTCGTGATTTCCCGTCAGAGGGGTCACAGTTCTTAGTATTTGACGGAAAGTCTTCGAGTAAGAGGGAAGTGATTTCTGTGTTCCCCAAGGTAGTGTTATGAACCCTTATCTATATAAACATTTTGGGAGACAATCTGAGCAGCCGTCTTAGATTGTTCGCAGATGACGCTGTCGTTTATGGACTAGTGAAGTCACTGCAAGATGTAAACAAATTGCAAACGATTTAGAAAAGTTATCTGTATGGTCCGAAAATTGGCCCTCGACCCTAAATAACGAAAAGTGTGAGGTCATCCACACAAGTGCTAAAATGAATCCGTTAAAGTTCGGTTACACGATAAATCAGTCAAATCTAAAGGCCGTAAATTCAACTAAATACGTAGGAATTACAATTACGAATGAAAGACAGCGTTTTATTGGCAGGACACTTGGAAAGTGTAACAGATCTACTAAGGAGACTGCCTACACTACGCTTGTCCGCCCTCTTTTAGAATACATCTGCGCGGTGTGGGATCCTTACCAGATAGGTTTGACGGAGTACATCGAGAAAGTTCAAAGGAGGGCAGCACGTTTTGTGTTATCGCGAAATAGGGGAGAGAGTGTGAGTGAAGTGATACAGGATTTGGGGGTGGACATCGTCTTTTGTTGTGGAGGAATCTCATCGCGAAATTCCGATCACCAACTTTCCCCTTAGCATGGGAAAATATTTTATTGACACCGACCTACATAGGGAGAAACTATCGCCTCGATGAAATAGAGGAAATCAGAGCTAGTGCGGAAAGATGTAGGTATTCGTTCTTTCCGCGCGCTATACGAGATTGGAATAACAGAGAACTGAGGAGGTCGTTTGACGCGCCCTCTGCCAGGCACTTATAAATGTGATTTGCAGAGTATCCACGTAGATGTAGATGTTTCGAGTTCAGTAGACGGGTGACGGCAACGGAGGCTGCGAGAAACATTTGCGTCGTGTACAGGGATGATAGTCGGCTGTGACCAGAATCTTCAACTTTTGTAGTCCTGTCTTCCTCAGTTGGGTGTAATATTACGGTATATCGATAATTTTTACTTATGGACCGTCTGACAGCAACTGAATAAAACACAATTTTAGTGCCATACGCGTTTCGCCCTTATTTTCTGCAAGGCATCATCAGTGGCCTGGAATATGTACATATGTTTGCTATTTAATTTACATTTTTGTCACTGTACCTATAGGTTATAAACAGTTCCGGTGGTTTGGTATTTCCTGTTAAGTAGTAATGTTTCGAACTGTACTTACAGGTTGCGTGGACAATTTCTTACGTATTACGCTCCTGTTGCATTTTTGGTGTTGTTGTTGTTCTTCTTACGAACGCCAATTTGTGGTTTTTTCCCCACATTCCACAGCACTATGAAATGAACGCTTGTTTCAATGCAGTGTTTTGGTTTCTGTTGCCGACTGTCAAATGTTTTAGCCAAAGATGGAATGTTATTGCCGAACTTTCGAGTGTAATTATTGAAGTATCTGCGATCTGTTCGTGTATGCATTTGTGTGTGTGTGTGTGTGTGTGTGTGTGTGTGTGTCCAGAAGGTGAAGAGGGAAGAGTTTTTTTGTTTTATCTTATCTCTTGCCCCTTCACGTTCTGCACACACACACACACACACACACACACACACACACACACACACAGCCCAAAAAAAATTACAAAAAATAAAAAACGCGCGCACACACACAAACGCACACACAAATGCGTACACGAACAGATCACAGATACTTCAATAATTACACTCCAAAGTTCGGCAATAACATTCCATCTTTGGCTAAAACATTTGACAGTCGGCAACAGAAACCAAAACACTGCATTGAAACAAGCGTTCATTTCATAGTGCTGTGGAATGTGGGGAAAAAACCGCAAATTGGCGTTCGTAAGAAGAACAACAACAACACCAAAAATGCAACAGGAGCGTAATACGTAAGAAATTGTCAACGCAACCTGTAAGTACAGTTCGAAACATTACTACTTAACAGGAAATACCAAACCACCGGAACTGTTTATAACCTATAGGTACAGTGACAAAAATGTAAATTAAATAGCAAACATATGTACATATTCCAGGCCACTGACGATGCCTTGCAGAAAATAAGGGCGAAACGCGTATGGCACTAAAATTGTGTTTTATTCAGTTGCTGTCAGACGGTCCATAAGTAAAAACTATAAATATGAATTGAAATGTTCGCATGGCATTGTTGGCCGTGAGGCCCCATGCGCGTAAGTTCGGCCGCCGTACTGTGAGTCCTTTTTAGCTGACGCCACTTCGGCACCTTGCAAGTCAATGATGACGAAATGATGAAAGATACACAACACCGAGTCATCACGAGGCAGAGAAAAATACCTGATGCCACCGGGAATCTTTCTTTTTGTAACCATATATATTTATTTAAATATATTAACAACGATACATTAGAAAAAGACGTTTTAGTCTATTAACCTATTATATTCCTAGTGTCGGTTAATATTACTGTCATTTTATAGGTTTTCGTTTTTATATTTTTCCTTTTTCGTTTTGCTCTTATTGTTGTTCCTTGAACCCTTTTACATGGCCATTTGTCATCTTTTTTTTGGGTAAAACATTGCAGGACAGGACAGGCATAACAATTTATATATAGCACCGATGCATTGATTTCGAGTTCTTGTTTCTGCATGTGATGCACTTGTGATGCCACAGCCACACTGCGCAGTCTGGTTTGATCTCTTCCTCTAGTCTGCACTGTTAGGTGGGACAGTATGAGGGAAACATCACCATGAAAACCCGGGAGCCCGTGCGCGGGAAGCGACAACGCTACGGCAAGACCACGAGCTGCCGACATTATCAGTACACCGTAATGTGAGGAAGAAGTCTGCACGCTGGGCGCGGCTAGGAAAGCCTCAAACCGTCCCGCCACGGAGTCGGCCGCCGGTGCGTTTGATATGCGAGTGCGCGGCCGCGGTCTCGGCAGCTTCCTCCCCCGCCGCCCACGCACGCACGCGCCGGATGCCACCTCCGCAGCCTCCGTCGGCGCTCCTTCCAGTATGGCCGGCCCGTCCGGCTGCCATAGGAAACGGGATGTCCGCAGCCCGCGCCCGGCGGCCATTGTTCTCCAAACAGAGACGCGACCGTCGCCGACTAGGCCGGGCCCATACAGTAAATATCTCTGGAGTGAGCATTGGCGTTCTGCGCATGTTCTCAACATTAAACCAGGATTGTAACGTGTTTTCGCGACTTCGCTGTGCGTGTGTGCTT
Source organism: Schistocerca americana (assembly GCF_021461395.2). NCBI lineage: Eukaryota > Metazoa > Arthropoda > Insecta > Orthoptera > Acrididae > Schistocerca > Schistocerca americana. The sequence continues at coordinate 204,292,612 of NC_060129.1, read as the reverse complement.
TCTGCAGCGTTTGAAGTTTATAATATCAGGAGTTTTTGTTGTGTTTCACAGTTTGTCGATAGTGTAATAGTGGTGGTGAATTACTGTTGTTGCTACGGATGCAAAGAAAAATATGTCAAAGGAGGGATAGTAACTTTTCATGGGTACATACCATGTATCTCTAATTACAGTTATCATATTATTAAGAGACACTCCGTATGTTTAAAAATTTCGAGACGCATTATAATTATGGCTTGATTCTGTAGACTTAGTTTTCTACGACTTTATGCCTATATAATAGATATTGCGGCTCGTACAAAAGCTTACAAACAATCGCTTCCTCTAGTAAATTTGCTAGTGGAACAGGAAAGAGAATGGTTAGTTGTTTCAGCAAATACTATCCTCCATGCATTTATCAGTGACTTGTCGGTTCTGTATATAGATCACGCAGTCTACTATTTATTTAATAAACTGGGAGCAAGTACGTAAAATGCGTTAAATAAATACTTCAAAGTGTCACCAGTAAGAAAAATTGCGATTTAGGTCGCAAAAACGAGAAAATAAATTCGCAGAAATAGCAGAAAAAAGGACAAATTAGCAGGGATATAATCGCTAATGTGTGGCAAATTCGGTGTTTTTCAGACACTTGCAAAAGTACTAGCGTACTGTCGTTTTGCAAGACTATCACTGCAAAAATGTACGTCAGCCTCTGTAATACTGTAAAAGTGCCGTATCGTACCGGAAACTACCAAAAATCGAGTGCATCTGAACTGTGAGACCTATCGCAAAGAAGCAGGATGTAATATCACTTGCCCTTAAAACTTACGTAGCTGGTTTATTCCCGGTATCAACTGCATACTGTTAAAATGTCTGCGCAACATATATAAATAATCCATGGCACGTACGAAAAGAATCCGTCTGTGCTAGGGATGTAGTGACAGTGTAAATACACAGGGCGCTATACGGACACACGCACGACGTCCCGAGAACACGTGACCAGGCCGGGAATGTATGTTGACAACACAAAATCTGTTCTGCGCACGTGAATGCCCACTCCAGGGATATTTACTCTATGGCTACGGATCGCCGCGGGCGCCTGCAATTGTTCAGCTAGCACGCGGACACGCGGCGACAGTGGCGACGCCCCCGTCGAGTGGCTGAACTGACCGTTTACGAGCCATCAAAACGGGCGAAATGGCCTGTAAAGTGAACCGCAATATCGCTGCCTCAGCTGACTCTTCCGAGAGAGCGGAGAGGGATCTGTATCAGTAAACAGCAACAAACACTCCGTCCCGTTTACGCGTAGCCAATCTAACACTTTAAGCTTATCCGTAACGGATGTTTTAGAACCTGCGACTCTTACTTGAACGTAGTCAAATTTCCACTACCAGACACAATTAAAGAATGTTCGTTCTTCACAGGACCGGTTTCGGTATTGTCCCCATCCACAGGTGTTAATACACTACTGGCCGTTAAAACTGCTGCACCACCAAGACAACGTGCTACAAACGCAAAATTTAACCGACAGGAAGAAGATGCTGTGACATGCAAATGATTAGTTTTTGAGAGCATTCACACAAGGTTGGCGCCGGTGGCGACACCTACAACGTGCTGACATCAGCAAAGTTTCCAACCGATTTCTCATACACAAACAGCAGTTGACCGGGGTTGCCTGGTGAAACGTTGTTGTGATGCCTCGTGTAACAAGGAGAAATGCGTACCGTCACGTTTCCGACTTTGATAAAGGTCGGATGGTGGCCTATCGCGATTGCGGTTTATCGTATCGCGACATTGCTGCTCGCGTCGGCCGAGATCCGATGACTGTTAGCAGAATATGGAATCGGTGGGTTCAGGAGGGTAATACGGAACGCCGTGCTGGATCCCAACGGCCTCGTATCACTAGCAGTCGAGATGACAGGCATCTTATCCGCACGGCTGTAACGGATCATGCAGCCACGTCTCGATCCCTGAGTCAGCAGATGGGGACGTTTGCAAGACGACAACCATCTGCACGAACAGTTCGATGACGTTTGCAGCAGCACGGACTATCAGCTCGGAGACCATGGCTGCGGTTACCCTTGACGCTGCATCACAGACAGGAGCGCCTGCGATGGTGTACTCGACGACGAATCTGGGTGCACGAATGGCAAAACGTCATTTTTTCGGATGAATCCAGGTTCTGTTTACAGCGTCACGATGGTCGTAACCGTGTTTGTCGACATCGCGGTGAACGTACACTGTGAAGCGTGTATTCGTCATCGCCATACTGGCGTATCACCCGGCGTGATGGTATGGGGTGGCATCGGTTACACGTCTCGGTCACCTCTTGTTCGCATTGACGGCAATTTGAACAGTGGACGTTACGTTTCAGATGTGTTACGACCCGCGGCTCTACCCTTCATTCGATGCCAGCGAAACCCTACATTTCGGCACGATAATGCACGACCGCATGCATGCTGCAGGTCCTGTACGGGCCTTTCTGGATACAGGAAATGTTCGACTGCTGCCCTGGCCAGCACATTCTCCTGATCTCTCAGCAACTGAAAACGTCTGGTCAATGGTGGCCGAGCAACTGACTCGTCACAATACGCCAGTCACTACTCTCGATGAACTGTGGTATCGTGTTGAAGCTGCACGGGCAGCTGTACCTGTACACGCCATCCGAGCTCTGTTTGACTCAATGCCCAGGCGTATCGAGGGCGTTAGTACGGCCAGAGGTGGTGGTTCTGCGTGAAAATGTAATGTCATGTCAGTTTTACTATAATATATTTGTCCAATGAATACCCGTTTTGTCATCTGCACTTCTTCTTGGTGTAGCAATTTTAATGGCCAGTAGTGTAAAAAGATCGCTCAAAAAGTTTTGCGTAGTAGTCTCTAATTTTTTTTATTTTTTGCAGGACCAGAATGTATTTTTTTGTGAACATACTTGGAACAATAAGCTATAAGTTGGTGTATAAAAGCATTTTCTTTTATTTACAGGTGAGCCATAATGGACCGTGAAGTAGGTGTTAGGTCGCGACAACGATCGGTGATGGAGTTCCTCTTCGAGACCGGTGTTGACTCTGCTACATCGATTCACAGGGAGTTGCTTCCCTGTTTATGTGGAGGCCACAGTGCATCGAAGCAGTATCCAGCGGTGGTGGCAGAGGTTTACAGTAGGTGATTTCTCTCTACTGGACAATCCACGATGTGGTACACCATCGACGGCATTGAGTTACGTGAATAAGGAGAACATTGATCAAATCGTCCAAGATGACAGATGTGTGACGGCACGGCAGCTTGCTGAAACGGCTCGTTTGTCATTGTGTAGTGTGGTATCACTTGTACGATCACTAGAGTACAGAAAAATCTGTGCACGTTGGGTGGCTAGATTATTGACGAGAGAAATGAAAACGATGAGGAAGAATGTGTGCGAGCGTCTCACGAAGACCTTTACTGAAGAGTGGAAACAGTGTTTTGACGGCGTCAAGGATGAAACACGGTTGTTTTTGTCCGAACCTGAGAGCAAAACCCAATCTGTGGAGTGGCGTCATCCGGGTTCCCCTCGGAAGAAGAAACCGAGACTTTCACGAATGGCAGGCTGAAAGATGATGGCCCCACTTCTTCTCGGATGAGTGTGGTGTCATTTTCATTGGCTTTTTGGGACCTGGCTCCACAATTAACCGGGACCGCCGCTGTTCGTCATCGGACGAGCTGCCTCAAGACCCACAGAGCGCAGCTTCAGGGTCAGACTACACCACGACAATGCCAAACCCCGTACAGCCCTTATGACGCAGGAGAAAATCAGGAAAATTTTTTTGTGATCCTCCCTACAGTCCGGACCCGGCTCCGTCTCATTTTCACCACTCTGGTCGTCTGAAGGCCCACCTGCGCGGTAATACATTTGATAGTAAGAAAGACCTTATTTAATGTGTCGAGCTATGGTGTAAAAGTCAATCCCCAGAATCTTATCGAAGTGCATTTACGTCGGGGAAAGAACGTTGGGCCAGATGCGTCACAGCTGATGAAGGCTACACAGAGTAGGCTCATTGTATAGCGAAATGTTCCAAGTATCCTCACAAAAAATTTTAGTCTCCCCCTGCAAAAATAAAAATAAAAAAATTAGAGACGACTGTGAAAACTTTTCGAACGCCCTTTGTACATTCATGCAGTTACTTACTTACTTACTCGCTGGTCATACCGGACTCGAGAGCCCATTACCGCAGCAACGTATTTTCGCCACCTGTCCCTGTCCTGGGCTATTTCCTTCCATTCACCTTCAGTACCTAGGCTCCTCAAATCAGCCTTCACGTTGTCCTCCCATCTGCGCCTCGGTCTCCCCACAGGACGTTTTCCCTCCACCAGTACTCTGCGCGCTGCCCTGCCCTCATCCATTCGAGCTACGTGACCCGCCCATCGCAGCCTACGTGATTTAATAATACTGATTGTGTCACGGCTCGAGTAGAGTTCGTGAACCTCTTCGTTATCCACTTTTCGCCCTCTCCGCTAATGTCATCCCTTTTTGCTCCGAAAATTTTCCTCAAAATTTTCTTTTCAAATACTCTAAACGGCTTTTCACTTTGCACAGTGAAAGACCGAGTCTCACACCCATACGGCACAACTGGTAGAATAATAGTTTTGTGTATTCTAATCTTTAAATTCCTAGACAATATCCGTGATGAAAGTAATCTATTCAGTGAGAAGTAGCACGCATTTGCCGCCCGTAATCTCTTCTTCGGATTCAGTCTCATTTCTCGAAGTGATGTGTTCACTTTTTATGTTAAATGTTAAATGTGTTCACTTTTTCAAACTGCATGTCTCCAACTCTTAACATTTCCTGATCTACTGCTGTTGGCATTCTAGTAGTAACCAGGTACTTAGTTTTGTCTTCACTTATCCTTACACCTACATCTTCACTAGCCTCGATTAATGCATTCGTATTTGCTGTTACAGATTCTTTCCTATCGCTAATGATGTTTAGATCATCTGCATACCCTAGTGTCTTAATATTTCCATTTAACTCCACACCCTCCGAATTATCTGCTGCCATTCGTACAATATATTCTAGGACTAAATTAAAAAGTAGCGGAGACAGGGCATCTCTCCCTGCTTAAGTCCGTTCTTTATTACAAATTCTTCTGACGACTGTGAAAACTTTTCGTACATTCATGTACATATTTATATTGCTGGAGATCCGTAAAGATGAAGCATCATTATTGATAGTTACGCTGTAGACAAAAGGCAGTTGTTGTTGAATTTGTTAGCTTCTTCACCTGAAGGCACGTGGTTAGGTAACATTAAGTGAATTTTATCCATAGTGAGTATTGTTGAACTACGTGGCTCTTCAACATTCACTTCATGTTACCGAGACAGCTGTTACCAACTGTCAATGCATTCAGAACACGTTAAATCAAGACGGTGAAGAACATTCAAGCAATCAAATTCAACAAAGCCTGACTTTTGTCTACAGCATAATTGTAGTGATGATGCTTCACCTTTATAGTCCCGATCTTCAAGAAAGGGGATAAAAGGAGATGTGAGAACTACAGAGGAATCACCCTGCTATGCCACTGTGGAAAAATCTATGAAAAGATCCTGGAGAAGAGAATAAGAAGCAGTATTGAAAGTAGACTGCAAGAGGAGCAGTATGGTTTCAGACCGGGAAGATCAACAACGGACCTCATATTTGCGGTGAGGCAACTGCAGGAAAGGCACTATGAGTACGGGAAGAACTTAATCATGGCCTTTTTAGATATTGAGAAGGCGTATGACAGTATCTATAGGGGCAAGCTCTGGGATGTGCTGAACGCAAAAGGGATAGATGAAGAGATAACACGAAAAGTCAGAAAAATGTATGAGGGAAGTGAGAGTTGTGTGAAAGTGGGGAGGGAACGTACTGCATGGTTCAAGCTGGAAAATGGGCTGCGACAGGGAAGTGCACTTTCGCCTTTATTGTTTATTATTGTTATGGATGAAATCCTACAGCAAGTATCAGATGCAATTGGAGATCATAAAATGAAAGCAGTGCTTTTTGCCGATGACGTGATGTTATGGGAAGCGTGATTGAAAGTAAGGGGGGAAACGCAATGGAAATAAATGAAAGGTGCAGAAAAGCAGGGCAGTTCTACAAATGCATTAGGGGGCTTATTTGGAGCAAGGAGGTGCCACAGAAATCCAAGGGAATTATATACCGAACCTACTTTGTCCCCATATTGGCATACGGAAGTGAGACATGGGTAATGCACAAAATCGACAAAAGTAAAATACAGGCTAGTGAAATGAAGTTTCAGAGGAGCAGGTTGAGTGTAACAAGACGAGACAGACTGCGAAATGTGTATGTGAGGGAAAGACTAAAGGAGGAACCAGTACAGGACAGGATAGAAAAATCAAGACTGCAGTGGTATGGACACATGGAGAGAATGGATGAGGGAAGAATTCCAAAGAGGATGTTTGATCTGCAACTGGAGGGGAAGAGGCCCAGAGGAAGAGCAAGAGATAGATGGGTGAAGGGAGTGAAGGAATGTGTGACGAGAAGAGGAGAGAACTGGACGAAGGTGGAAGAGGGGGAATGGTGGAAAGACAGAACACGATGGAGAGGCTTGTGTTCCTGACAGACCCAGCCAGTGGCTGGAAACTGTCCAAGATGATGATGATTATGATGCTTCACCTTTATTGATCTCCAGCAACAAACATTTATATGAATGTATAAACACCTGAGGATGAGCACAATCCTGAAATGAATAAATAATCTTTTATTGCGTCTGGTAGAGGAAATTTTTCTACACCTTATAAAGGTAAAGTCACGGAATTCGAGAGCACCCACTACGGATAAAATTCTGCTAATTGAACGTAAACACATAAAACTACAACCAGTCACTCTTTTGAACAGTGATTTATAATACAATGTAGGCTTACACGGCCGGTGTCGTCTTCAGTTGAAACTTCCGGGCTGAGAGGCCATGGTCGGTGTATAAGATTTCAGGCTAACGTTTCGTCTCCATCTGCGGCAGTAGCCGGACGACCTCAGAAGATGTCTCCCGCAGATGGAGACGAAACGTTAGCTGGAAATCTTATACACCGACCACGGCCTCTCAGCCCGGAAGTTTCAACTGAAGAGTGGTTTCTTCTTATTTCACTAACCGGTTTTCGAACCTTTTCAGCTTCATCTTCAAATGGTTTTCTTGAAACTTACGTCACTATTTCTACCATAATGCTGGGTGCTGGTTTGTGTAAATGAATACAGGTTGCGAAAAAGCGTGTGAAGTGATGAACCAACCGGCCATAAAAATGGAAGCAGACAGACGGACACTAACGGAAAAGGAGCCGCCCATGCTGAGACAGAGGCAGTAACGTAGCTACGACTGATGTGTGGCGTTCCTACACCAAATAATGTCTATGTTCGTCTGTCAAAATGGACTCGATAAGCAAGCTGAGCTGTCAGTAAACCGAATCTGACCTGCATAACGCCGTGTGCGTGTCGTATGAGTTTCAGTTTCACTGTCATTTAAACCATCAACAGATCGTTACATGAAAAACTTAAAACTAACATTTGGATAAGCCATCTAACTGCGTTTTTTAACTAGAGTTTACAAGTGATACCGAATCTGACTTGTGCAACGGAACTCACTGGGTTAGTGTACATGACATGTTTTGGCCCTACTTTTCGTACTGGCGTCTTTAGATGACTGTCTTTTTCCGTGTGGTTTACAGCAATTCGCAGCAGCGGCTAAAGCTTATTGTTACTAAGAATGAATCTAGTAAAAAGGCGTTTGTTTGGGTCCTGTTAAATGCTAAACAACTTGTGAGAATGGATTTAATGGATTAAGTCTATTTAAAAACTTGAGAATCATCATAACCTCTACCCAATAACAGACAATGACGATTACAATGACGTAAGCATCAATAATGGCTGAGTGTCAGATTCAGAAATTATTTCAATTTCGAAGTTACATTAACATTTAATAACCACAGCATATGATTTAGATGTGGAGAATAATTATCATTATTTGGAGGATAAAGAGCAAAACATCGGATTATTGCAAACTCGGACAAACAATCACGAGCGGAACTCTGCAATTGCGCTTTACACTATGCTTGCAAATTTTGCATTCAATTCCATCTGCAAGTGTAGTTAAGCCATCTGCTCTCTCCTGGCTATATGAACGAGTGTGGTAGGATCTGCCATCACCGACGCGACACGTCTTCCGTCTCCGAACTCTCGCATACCGACCTCGTCTCATAACAATGCTTAGAATCGCGGTCCCATGTTTCGCCCTCACATTGTTGTGCTTAGTTATTTCCAATCTTACACAATGCAAAGAACAGCGTTAAGTTGGCTGCATTGCTTTGAATATAATGGGGAGTTCTGACACACTCCTTACAGCATTACGCTATAAATAGTGATGAAACGTCCAGAAACCATCTGCAGATGAACCTGAAAAGGTTCGGAAACCGGTTCATGGAATACCAAACAACTATTCAAAAAAAGGGACTGGTTGCATTTTATGTATTTACAACCTAACTTCTAGTCAAGTTGTGCCACAAACTCCTCTTCTCCCTAATCCTATTCAACACCTCCTCATTAGTTATCTGATCTACGCATGTAATCTTCAGTATTCTTCTGTAGCACCACATTTCGAAAGCTTCTATTCTCTTCTTGTCTAAACTATTTATCGTCCATGTTTCACTTCCATACATGGCTACACTACATACAAATACTTTCACAAGCGTCTTCCTGACACTTAAATCTATACTCGATGTTAACAAATTTCTCTTCTTCAGAAACGCCTTCCTTGCCATTGACAGTCTACATTTTATATCCTCTCTACTTCGACCATCATCAGTTATTTTGCTCCCCAAATAGAAAAACTCCTTTACTACTTTAAGCGTGTCATTTCCTAATCTAATTGCCTCAGCATCACCCGACTTAATTCGACTACATTCCATTATCCTCGTTTTGCTTTTGTTGATGTTCATCTTATTCTCCTTTCAAGACACTGTCCATTCCGTTCAACTGCTCTTCCAAGTCCTTTGCTGTCTCTCACAGAATTACAATGTCATCGGCAAACCTCAAAGTTTTTATTTCTTCTCCGTGGATTTTAATACCCACTCCGAATTTTTCTTTTCTTTCCTTTACTGCTTGCTCAATATACAGATTGAATAACATCGGGGAGAGGCTACAACCCTGTCTTACTCCCTTCCCAACCACTGCTTCCCTTTCATGTCCCTCGACTCTAATAACTGCCATTTGGTTTCTATACAAATTGTAAATAGCCTTTCCCTTACTGTATTTTACCCCTGCCACCTTCAGAATTCTAAAGAGAGTATTCCAGTGAACATTGTCAAAAGCTATCTCTAAGTCTACAAATGCTAGAAACGTAGGTTTGTCTTTCCTTAATCTTTCTTCTAAGATAAGTCGTAGGGTCAGTATTGCCTCACGTAGCCAGTAGGAAGGTACATGGAAGAGTCCATTTGGCTTTGCAGGAGTTTGTGAAATATCTCGACACAAAAATTAGTAGCGGTCTGAGAGACGGTCGATAGTAGCTAAGTTCTAGGGGGCTGATGACCTCAGATGTTAAGTCCCATAGTGCTCAGAGCCACTTGAACCATTTTTTACGCGCCTCGCGTTATTCTACGGCCTTCCGTGGACCACTGTGCACATACCCGCTGCACTGCCGAAACACTTTGTTCCTCACGGGCAGCAGTATCCCGGATGGATGCCTCACATTCTCTCGTGCCAATAGTACGACATCTTTCGAGCTCACTGATTTGACGGTACGGTTCGCGCATACCTCTGCCAGGCATCCAGCACGTCTGCTTAAGTGGCAGTGACCGACTACCTTCGGCTTACAGCGCCAACGAGAGCCGCACGCAGCCTTCACAGTTAGGTGGCGGTGAGCCGCGATGACAATGTTGAACCCGAACCCGGGGATCGACATATCGCGATCATTTGTGCAGAACACGTTAACCCACATGTCATGTCAGTATGAGCGTCCTGTCTCTAGTCGTTCGAGGTGTTTTGTTTCTCTCGAACACCACTACAGGGTGGTGCATTGATAGTGACCGGGCCAAATATCTCACGAAATAAGCGTCAAATGAAAAAACTACAGAGAACGAAACTTGTCTAGCTTGAAGGGGGAAACCAGATGGCGCTACAGTTGGCCCGCTAGATGGCGCTGCCATACGTCGGACGGATATCAACTGCGTTTTTTCTGTTTTTTTTTTTTTTTTAATAGGGACCCCCATTTTTTTATTACATATTCGTGTAGCACTTACAGAAATATGAATGTTTCACTTGCACCAATTCTTTCGGTTTGTGATAGATGGGGCTGTAACAGTCACGAACATATGGTTCATAATTTCAGACGAACACTTGCTAAGAGGTAGGTTTTTTTTTTTTTTTTAAAATTAAAATACAGAACGTAGGTATGTTTGAACATTTTATTTCGGTTGTTGCAATGTGATACATGTACCTTTGTGAACTTATCATTTCTGAGAACGCATGCTGTTACAGCGTGATTACCTGTAAATACCACATTAATGCAATAAATGCTCAAAATGATGTCCGCCAACCTCAATCCGTTTGGCAATACGTGTAACGACATTCCTCTCAACAGCGAGTAGTTCGCCTTCCGTAGTGTTCGCACATGCATTTGACAATGCGCTGACGCATGTTGTCAGGTGTTGTCGGTGGATCACGATAGCAAATATCCTTCAACTTTCCCCACAGAAAGAAATCCGGGGACGTCAGATCCGGTGAACGTGCGGGCCACGGTATGGTGCTTCGACGAACAATCCACCTGTCATGAAATATGCTATTCCAACCGCACGCGAGCTATGTGCCGGTAACTATCATGTTGGAAGTTCAAAAATGGCTCAAATGGCTCTGAGCACTATGGGACTTAACATCTGAGGTCATCAGTCCCCTAGAACTTAGAACTACTTACGCCTAACTAACCTAAGGACATCACACACATCCATGCCCGAGGCAGGATTCGAACCTGCGATCGTAGCGGGCGCACGGTTCCAGACTGAAGCGGCTACAACTGCTCGGCCACACCGGCTGGCGATGTTGGAAGTACAAAGCCATTCTGTCATCCACTGAAACATCTTGTAGTAAGATCGGTAGAACGTTACGTAGGTAATCGGCATACATTGAACCATTTAGATTTCCATCGATAAATTGGGGGCCAATTATGCTTCCTCCCATAATGCCGCACCTTACATTAACCCGCCGAGGTCGCTGATGCTCCACTCGTCGCAGCCACCGTAGATTTTGCGTTGCCCAGTAGTGCATATTATGCCGGTTTACGTTACCGCTGTTGGTGAATGACGACGCTACGTCGCTAAACAGAACGCGTGGAAAAAATCTGCCATCGTCCCGTAATTTCTCTTGCGCCCAGTGGCATAACTGTACACGACGTTCAAAGTCGTCGCCATGGAATTCCTGGTGCATAGAAATATGCTACACGTGCAATCGATGTTGATGTAGCATTTTGAGATTCCCAATTCTCGCGCAGTTTGTCTGGTACTGATGTGCGGATTAGCCGCGACAGCAGCTAGAACACGTACTTGGGCATCGCCATTTGCTGTAGGTCGTCGATGTTTCACATGTGGCTGAACACTTCCTGTTTCCTTAAATAACGTTCAGTTTCTGACGAACGGTCCGGACACTTGGATGGTGTCGTCCAGGATACCGAGCAGCATACATAGCACACGCCCGTTGGGCATTTTGATCTCAATAGCCATACGTCAATACGATATCGACCTTTTCCGCAATTGGTAAACAGTCCATTTTAACACGGGTGATGTATCACGAAGCAAATACCGTCCGCACTGGCGGAATGTTACGTGATACCACGTACTTATACGTATTTGACTATTACAGAGACATCTATCACAAAGCGAAAAAAGTGGTACAACTAAAACATTCATATTTCTTTACGAACAACACGGATAAGTAATAAAAAAAGGGGCGGTTGCTACTTAAAAAAAACGCAGTTGATATCCGTTTGACGTATGGGAGCGCCATCTAGCGGGTCAACCATAGCGCCATCTGGTTCGCCCCCGTCAAGCTAGACAAGTTTCGTTCTTTGTAGCTTTTTCGTTCGACGCTTATTCCGTGAGATATTTGGCCCGGTCACTATCAATGGACCACCCTGTATGCAGTCCAAGGTGTCGGCCGTACAGTGTCAATACTGGCTCTGGAGCACAAAACTTGCCCCCCCCCCCCACCCCAGGTGCCACAGACGTGCCGGCCAGCAGGTGGACGGCGTGACGTCACGCGGCGACCCGCCTTCCGTTTCCGCCGCGGCGCACAATGGCGGCGACGTGAGTCCTTGGCGCGGTCCCTGGGAGCGGACGCCTCTGTGTATATATATAACAGCAAGGACTGCCGCGGCCTTCCTCGCAGGCACCTCCTCCGTTTCGGCCTCGCCGCTTCTCTCAGATAACATGTCGCGTAAATAACGGGCCGCTGATTTGCGTAAGCGGTGATGCCGGCCGATAGCGACCCAGTCCCGATCCACAGGATTTACACTACCGGCCATTAAAATTGCTACGAGAATGACGTGGTATCGACGCGAAATGTAACCGACAGGAAGAACATGCTGTGATATGGAAATGATTAGCTTTCCAGAGCATTCGCACGGGGTTGGCGCCGGTGGCGACACCTACAACGTACTGACACGAGGAAAGTTTCCAACCGATTTCTCATACACAAACAGCAGTTGACCGGACCGGTGTTGCCTGGTGAAACGTTGTTGTGATGCGTCGCGTAAGGAGGAGAAATGTGTACCATCACGTTTCCGACTTTGATAAAGGTCGGATTGTAGCCTATCGCGATTGCGGTTTATCGTATCGCGACATTGCTGCTCGCGTTGGTCGAGGTCCAATGACTGTTAGCAGAATATGTAATCAGTGGGTTCAGGAGGGTAATATGGAACGCCGTGCTGGATCCCAACGGCCTCGTATCACTAGCAGTCGAGATGACAGGCATCTTATCCGCACGGCTGTAACGGATCGTGCAGCCACGTCTCGATCCCAGAGTTAACAGATGCGGACGTTTGCAAGACGACAACCATCTGCACGAACAGTTGGGCGGCGTTTGCAGCAGCACGGACTATCAGCTCGGAGACCGTGGCTGCGGTTACCCTTGACGCTGCATCACAGACAGGAGGGCCTGACATGGTGTACTCGACGACGAACCTGGGTGCACGAATGGCAAACAGTCATTTTTTCGGAAGAATCCAGCTTCTGTTTACAGCATCACGATGGTCGCATCCGCGTTTGGCGACATCGCTGTGAACGCACATCGAGAGCGTGTATTCGTCATCCCCATACTGGCGTATCACCCGGCGTGATGGTACGGGGTGCCATCGGTTACACTTCTCGGTCACCTCTCGTTCGCAGTGACGGCACTTTGAACAGTGGACGTTACATTTCAGATGTGTTACAACCCGTGGCTCTACCCTTCATTCGATCTCTGCGAAACCCTACATTTCGGCAGGATAATGCACGACCGCATGTTGCAGGTCCTGTACGGGCCTCTCTGGATACAGAAAATGTTCGACAGCTGCCCTGGCCAGCACACATTCTCCAGATCTCTCGCCACCCGAAAACGTCCGGTCAATGGTGGCCGAGCAACTGGCTCGTCACAATACGCCAGTCACTACTCTCGATGAACTGTGGTATCGTGTTGAAGCTGCACGGGCAGCTGTACCTGTACACGCCATCCGAGCTCTGTTTGACTCAATGCCCAGGCGTATCGATGTCGTTATTACGGCCAGAGGTGGTGGTTCTGCGTGAAAATGTAATGACATGTCAGTTCTAGTATATTTGTCCAATGAATACCCGTTTATCATCTGCATTTCTTCTTGGTGTAGCAATTTTAATGGCGAGTAGTGTATTTACCGCCTACTGGTACTCTGACTATCCTCCCACCTCTCTCCGTTGAGGCTGACGACAGTAGCACGTGAGCATTCGACCGGCTCCGCCGCTTTCGGGACACTCGTCCACAGGCCCTGGGGAATAATAATAACAATAATAATAATAACGCGCTTCTTGTCAGAGTCGCTCATCTCAGTGGATTTTCCCATTCGCGGTCCATATATTCGCTACGGTGACCCCCCCCCCCCTCCTGCTCCTCTTCCATACTTTTGTCACCGCGCGCAAAGCCACGAGGCGGCACGGAATGTCGCGGTCGGCACATTCGGCTGGTAAGCGTACACGAGTGCTGCTCCCATGCACTCCTCACACCACTGCGAAGCTGAGTTATGTACGTAGGTTTGTACAAAAATACAGCAACACCGCCCGAAATCCGTGCTCGAACACAAATACAGACGCTGCTAGCCACGCCCGCAGGCTGCGCTCCCGTATCCTGGGACGGTCGCCGCCCCTGCTGTCACATCACTCCTTTCCAAGCGCCAGCCGTGGCCAGAAGACCGTCCTCTCTTGTCCTGTCCTCTCCTGTCCTGTCCTGTTGTCAGTGCGTCACCTCTCAGCTCAGTCAATTCCAACGTCGGCAAATTCTTGCAGTTCGGTTCGTAAGAAGCTCCTTGTAAACAATAGCCAGTAGTTACCGGAAGATGGCCTAATAAGCAGAAAACTAGTTCATACAAATAAAAATCAGTAGAACAAAAAACCGCCGAAGTGTTATTCAACCCGCGGACTTGTTATACGAGTACATCCAATTTGCAAAATTTTCTCTGTTTCGAATATTTAGTTTGTTGTTGGCAGTTGAAAACGTCGCGCTGTCCACAAGGGATCTCAGATCGATTCCATATTCCTAGATTTCCGGAAGGCTTTTGATACCGTTCCTCACAAGCGACTGTTAATCAAATAGCGTGCATATGGAGTATCGTCTCTGTTGTGTGACTGGATTCGTGATTTCCTCTCACAGAGTTCACAGATCGTAGTGTGACGGTAAACCATCGAGTAGTACAGAAGTGATATCTGGCGTTCCGCAAGGTAGTGTTATAGGCTCTCTGCTGTTCCTGATTTACATAAATGATCCAGGAGATGATCTGACCAACGCCGTTACAATCTTTGCAGATGACGCTGTAATTTACCATCTAGTAAAATCATCAGACGATCAATTCCAATTACAAAATGATCTACAGAGAATTTCTGTATGGTGCGAAAAGTGGCAAAAGTGCGAGGTCATCCACATGGGTACAAAAACAAAACCGATAAATTTAGGGTATGTGATAAATCGCACAAATCTAAGGACTATCAATTTGACTAAATACCTGGGAATTACAATTACCAGCAACTTCAATTGGAAAGACCACAGAGATAATAGTGTGGGGAAGGCGAAACAGAGACTGCGCTTTGTTGGCAGAACACTTAGAAGATGCTACAAACCCACTAAATAGATAGCCTACATTGCAGTTTTCCGTCCTCTACTGAGATATTGCTGCGCGGTGTGGGATCCTCACCAGATACGATTGACGGAGGACATCGAAATAGTGCAAAGAAGGGCAGCCCGTTTCGTGTTACAGCGCAGTAGGGGTGAGAGTGTCACTGATAGGACACGCGAGTTCGGGTGGCAGTCACTGAAACAAAGTCGGTTTTCTTTGCGGCGAGATGTGTTTACGACACTTCAGTCACCAACTTTCTCTTCCAAATGCGAAAATATTATGTGGACACCCACCTACGTAGGGAGGAATGATCATAATAATAAAATAAGAGAAATCACAGCTTCGAAGGAAAGATTTAGCTGTTCCTTCTTCCCCACGCGCCATTCGAGAGTGGAATGGTAGAGAAATGGTATGAAAATGATTCGATGAACCATCTGCCAGGCATTAAAGTGTAAATGCAGAGTAACCATGTAGATGTAGACATCTTTTCCACTGATCGGCGAATTTTTACTTTCGAAGAAAATGGATCAAAGAATTTGCATTAAAGTTTGCTCGGAAAATGAAATAAAGTGCAGCACCGCATTCTAAATTATGACTGTGCCTTTTGGCGAACCATCTATTATGAGTACGACAACAGTTCGCTTGCAGTATAAAAGTTTGAAAGAGGGCCGACAAGAGGTGGAAGATGAAGGCCGCGGTGGACGCCCTGTCGCACAAATTACAGGCGACACTGGTTAAGAAGTTCAGAAAATGTGGTTCTGGAAAATGGCCGAATGAGCATCAGAGGGGTTGCTGATGATGTGGGCGTTTCCTCTGCCTCACTCCGAGCAATTTTTTCGGATCTTCTGGGCACGACGCGTGTAGCAGCAGAGTTTGTTCCGAATTGGTTGCCATTGGACCATAGACATCGTCGCGTAGATATCCATCAGGAATTGCTGAATGAAGTCGACGGCGATGCCGAACTTGGAAAGAACGTTATACCAGGTGAGGAAACCTCGGTGTGCGGGTATGACTTCCAAACCGAGGCCCAATCGTCACAGTCAAAACTGCTCCAAGACTCGAGACCGGAAAAAAATATCGCCAAGTTCGATTATCTGCGAACGTTCTTCTCATTGTTTTCTTCGATTACAATGGAATAGTGCATCAAGGGTTTCTGCCTTACCGCCGTACGGTCAATAAGGAATAATACCTGGAAGTTATGCGCGGGTTGGGTGAAGCACTCGGAAGAAAACGACCAGAAGTGTGGCGAAACCACCCCTGGAAATTGCAAAGCAGAATCGCTGAAAGAGCTGAACACCGTAAGAGAAAGTGAATTCCAGAAGTGCTCCCGAGATCGGAAATAGAGCTGACACAAGTCTATTATATCTGAAGGGGGATAACTTTGCAGGGGACAAAGCAGTCGTATCTAGACGTATCAGGGGTGCTGATCGCTCCATCTGCACACGCCCCACACCATTTCAGAGTCTCCACCGTCTGGAACAGTCCCCTGCTGACATGCAGGGTCCGCGGGTTCGTGAGGTCGCCTCCATAGCTGTACACGTACATCCGCTCGATACAATTTCAAGCGAGACTCGCCCGACCAGGCAACACGTTTCCCGTCATGTCGGCGTCGACGCACCCAGGTGAGCGGTAAAACTATGTGTCTTGCAGTGATCAAGGGTAGACGAGTGGGCCTTCGGCTCAGAAAGCCCATATCGATGATGCTCCGTCCAATAGTTTGCAAGCTGACACTTGTTGATGGCCCATCACTGAAAACTGCAACAATTTGCGGAAGTATGAAACTTCCTGGCAGATTAAAACTGTGTGCCCGACCGAGACTCGAACTCGGCACCTTTGCCTTTCGCGGGCAAGTGCTCTACAATCTGAGCTACCCGAGCACGACTCACGCCCGGTCCTCACAGCTTTAATTCTGCCATTATGTCGTCTCCTACTTTTCCAAACTTTACAGAAGCTCTCCTGCGAACCTTGCAGAACTAGCACTCCTGAAAGAAAGGATATTGTGGAGACATGGCTTAGCCACAGCCTGGGGGATGTTTCCAGAATGAAATTTTCACTCTGCAGCGGAGTGTGCGCTGATATGAAACTTCCTGGCAGATTAAAACTGTGTGCCCGACCGAGACTTGCCCGCGAAAGGCAAAGGTCCCGAGTTCGAGTCTCGGTCGGGCACACAGTTTTCATCTGCCAGGAAGTTTCACATCAGCGCACACTCCGCTGCAGAGTGAAAATTTCATTCTGGAATTTGGGGAAGGGTTGCACTTCTGTCACGTCGAACATTTCTCTTCAGTCGTCGTCGGTCCCGTTCTCGGAGGATCTTTTTCCGGCTGCAGCGATGTCGGAGGTCTGGTGTCTTGCCGGATACCTGATATTCACGGTACACTCGTGAAACGGTCGTACGGGAAAATCCGCAATTCACCGCTGCCTCGAAGATGCTGTGTCCCATCGGTCGTGCGCCGACTATAACACCACGTTCAAACTCAGTTAAACCTTGCTAACCAGCCGTTGTAGCCGCAGTAACCCATCTAGCAAACGCGCCAGACACTTGTCGTCCTATGCGACCGCAGCGCCGTACTCTGCCCGTTTACAGATCTCTTTATTTGGATACGCATGTGGCGCTTCAGAGAAGAAACGCTTACTACGCACAGTCGCTTCCCTTCCCTTCCCTTCGCGCCTTCGACTGCGTGACGCACCCGCGCTCTGTGACTCAGCCGCCGGCGGTTCGCGGAAACTGCCCATCCCCCCCTGTCCCACGTGGCAGGCCCGTGTGAGGACGATGTGACGTTGCGGCAGCTGCAGCTCCAACTGCCCACCCATTCACTCCCACACACGTGTTCGTCGTATCGGCACATCCCACGCAGGGCAACCTGTACTAATGTCGGTATTCCACGTGAAACTGAATTTTCACGAAGCCACGGTTATCGATACAAGCCTGCCCATGACACATTTTAAATGTAAGTATTGCAGGGTTTAAGAAAATAATTTTTAAGTATGGAAACAAAATAATACACAGTGTCTGAGCTAAATACATAACAAAACAACACGTAATAACTTGACAAGTAACTGAAATCATGGACTACTTCTACATAAGCTCAAGTACTGTGGTATGAATGGGACAGTGCCCAGATGGTTTAAATCATACCTAACTGGAAGAGCGCAGAAAGTTGAAATAAGCAGCACGTAATATGCAAAAAAAACTGGTGATTTCTCAAACTGCAGAACAATGAAGAATGGGGTGCCGCAACGTTCGGTCTCGGGTCCTCTGCTGTTCTTAATATACAGGGTGATTCAAAAAGAATACCACAACTTTAGGAATTTAAAACTCTGCAACGACAAAAGGCAGAGCTAAGCACTATCTGTCGGCGAATTAAGGGAGCTATAAAGTTTCATTTAGTCGTACATTTGTTCGCTTGAGGCGCTGTTGACTAGCCGCCAGCGTCAGTTGATGCTAAGATGGCGACCGCTCAACAGAAAGCTTTTTGTGTTATTGAGTACGGCAGAAGTGAATCGACGACAGTTGTTCAGCGTGCATTTCGAACGAAGTATTGTGTTAAACCTCCTGATAGTTGGTGTATTAAACGTTGGTATAAACAGTTTACAGAGAATGGGTGTTTGTGCAAAGGGAAAAGTTCTGGACGGCCAGAACGAGTGATGAAAATGTAGCACGCATCCAGCAAGCATTTGTTCGCAGCCCAGGAAAATCGACTCGCAGAGCTAGCAGAGAGCTGCAAATTCCACAATCAACTGTATGGAGAGTCCTACGAAAAAGGTTAGTTATGAAACCTGAACGTCAACTACCCGAGGCGATGGATCGGCCGCCAGGCAGCCCGTGACAGAGCACTTCATCACTGGCCCCCAAGAAGCCCTGATCTTACCCCCTGCGATTTTTTCTTATGGGGGTATGTTAAGGATATGGTGTTTCGGCCACCTCTCCCAGCCACCATTGATGATTTGAAACGAGAAATAACAGCAGCTATCCAAACTGTTACGCCTAATATGCTACAGAGAGTGTGGAACGAGTTGGAGTATCGGGTTGATATTGCTCGTGTGTCTGGAGGGGGCCATATTGAACATCTCTGAACTTGTTTTTGAGTGAAAAAAAAAACCTTTTCAAATACTCTTTGCAATGATGTATAACAGAAGGTTATAATATGTTTCTTTCATTAAATACACATTTTTAAAGTTGTGGTATTCTTTTTGAATCACCCTGTATATTAATGACTTGCCATTCTATATTCATGAAGATGTAAAGCTGGCACTTTTTGCCGGTGAAACAAGTGTAGCTATCACACCCAACAGACAAGAATGAACTGGTGAAATTGTAAACGATGTTTTTCAGAAAATCATTAGGTGGTTCTCTGCAGACTCCGCGAAGCCACGCACCCAAGTTGTCAACAACGCACTTTGCAAGCTGGTGGTGCCTGCATAATGGCGTGGGCTGTGTTTATATTCGATAAACTGGGTCCTCAGGGGGAACTGAACCGGTCAGTGGCTGTAAATAGTTGTGGTCGGCTACTTGGAGACCATTTCTGGCAACTGATGGCCTTCATGTTCGGGAACAACGATGGGGTTGCTATGGGTGACAATGCGCCATGTCATGCCACCGCGCCACAAGTGTTCGCGATTGGATTGAAGAACATTCGAGCGAAGTGATTTGGTCACCCACATCGTCCGACAGAAATGCCATCAGATGTTTATGGGAGATAACCTAGAGGCCAATTCGTGCATAACATTCTGCACCGGCCACACTTTCGCAACTGTGGACGGCTGCACGGGCAGCCTGGCCCAATATTTCTGCAGGGGCCTGCTAGCGACCCGCCCAGTCCACGCGGCGTCGAGTTGCGCCGGGCAGAGGGAGCTCCTCTGAGGTATTGGGAGCCGTCCCAGGGCTCTGGTCACGGCAGTGTAAGCACAATTTTTCTTTTGTCGATTTCTACGAAAATACGAATTTGAGGACTCCATACACACACAGCAAAAGAAGTTTTGCGTCACCTCGGTTGCGAGAGTTCGCGAACTTGTACAGAAAATTGAAATAGAGATCAACATAAACATCATTTCCTCCCTTTTTATTGCTAATGGAAACCAGCCATTGGATGTTGTACCACCTTCAGAGGTGGTGGTCCAGACTGCTGTACACACCGGTACCTCTAATACCCAGTAGCACGCCCTCTTGCACTGATGCATGCCTGTATTCGTCGTGGCACACTATCCACAAGTTCATCAAGGCACTGTTGGTCCACACTGTCCCAGTGCTCGACGGCGATTCGATGTAGATCCCTCAGAGTCGTTGGTGGGTCGCGTAGTCCATAAACAGCTCTTTTCAATCCATCCCAGGCGTGTTCGATAGGGTTCGTGCCTGGAGAACATGCCGGCCACTCTAGTCGAGCGATGTCGTTATGCTGAAGGAAGTCATTCACAAGATGTGGACGATGGGGGCGCGAATTGTCGTCTACGTAGACGAATGCCTCGCCAATATGCTGCCGATACGGTTGCACTAGCGGTCGGAGGATGGCATTCACGTATCGTACAGCCGTTACGGCGCCTTCCGTGACCACCAGCGGCGTACGTCGGCCCCACATAATGCCGCCCCAAAACAGCAGGGAACCTCCACCTTGCTGCACTCGCTGGACAGTGTGTCTAAGGCGTTCAGCCTGAC
The DNA here is from genome assembly GCF_021461395.2 of Schistocerca americana. Classification (NCBI taxonomy): domain Eukaryota; kingdom Metazoa; phylum Arthropoda; class Insecta; order Orthoptera; family Acrididae; genus Schistocerca; species Schistocerca americana. Next base: position 204,271,645 of record NC_060129.1, on the reverse strand, counting down.
CGGGTTGCCTCCAGACACGTCTCCGACGATTGTCTGGTTGAAGGCATATGCGACACTCGTCGGTGAAGAGAACGTGACGCCAATCCTGAGCGGTCCATTCCGCATGTTGTTGGGCCCATCTGTAGCGCGCTGCACGGTGTCGTGGTTGCAAAGATGGACCTCGCCACGGACGTCGGGAGTGAAGTTGCGCATCGTGCAGCCTACTGGGCACAGTTTGAGTCGTAACACGACGTCCTGTGGCTGCACGAAAAGCATTATTCAACATGGTGGCGTTGCTGTCAGGGTTCCTCCGAGCCAAAATTCATAGACAGCGGTCGTCCACTGCAGTAGTAGCCCTCGGGCGGCCTGAGCGAGGCATGTCATCGACAGTTCCTGTCTCTCTGTATCTCCTCCATGTCCGAACAACATCGCTTTGGTTCACTCCGAGACGCCTGGACACTTCCCTTGTTGAGAGCCCTTCCTGGCACAAAGTAACCGCGGTATTGACCGTCTAGGCGTGGTTCAACTCCAGACAACACTTGCCGTGTACCTCCTTCCTGGTGGAATGACTGGAGCTGATCGGCTGTCGGCTGCTAATAGGCGCTGCTCGTGCACGGTTGTTTACATCTCTGGGCGCGTTTAGCAACATCTCTGAAGCAATTAATTATTTAGTACCTTGCGCCTTGGGCGGTCCGCACCGCTGCAATATAAATAAGGGCGCCCACGAAGCAGGGCAACCTAGAAAACCAGAAGCTTCAGACTAAGAAGAATCGTAAAGGACACTGACGTCCCACATGTTGAACGCAAGGTAGAGAAATCCTACCAGCACTTTAGCCACACTACAGTACTGTCAACTTAGAACGCTTCACCATGACTCGAGAGCGGAGTCAGGCCCCCAGTTCTCTTCTGGATTCGAATCAGCGCGCACTCCGTGTCGGAAGCCTCTGTGCAGTTGCGAGGAACACCCTCGGATGCCGTATCACGTGACTCGATATCCAGTTCGCATTGGGGTAAAGTGTTAACTGCGGAACGACTGCAGTGATTTTTTCTCAGTTTGCGTATGTCGTATTTTCACGTGTCGCCGCTGGACAGACATTCTATCATTACTAGCGAGGCGTTTGATGAGCATTATGATCAAATTTTGGCGAGCATTCACTTTGAACATTTACATCGACAACGATACGTAACAGTTTCAATTTCTAGGGATAATAGGATCCGCGCAACAGACTCTGAACAGCTCTCATAGTAAACGCGCTGATAGTAGCATTGTTTGGGCAAACTTATGTTTGGAACTTTACGCTTTATCGTTTTCAGAATATAGTGAAAATTGTTATAGTAAACTGCATTCTCTATAAATCTCCGACATCGTCCTAACTCCTCAGCGTAATGAACTTCAATGATCAATAACTTTATTTCACAGTCAGAGCGGTGTAGCGGGACTTTGAATTTCGCCGCGCTACACTCGTTCCCTCAGATATAAATTATACCGTCGCAGCGGTACGAGCCCTCGACGGCAGAGAAAATATTTATAAGACAATGAAGGTACAAAAATTGTAACTCTTTTGTCTCTCGAGAGCGGAAGCTTAACTTACTTATTAGCTAGTCTTGGTCGGATTAAGACGAAAAAACTCATTGATGTGTAGACGTATTGTGGAAGTTGGTATGAAATTCGGAGGATGGAAGTAGCAAGGTAAAATAAATTGCATTGAATGCCAACATGGCTTTGATTTGTATAAATTAGTGATTCCTGGGCGATTGCAAGATTTCGGAGCAGCTACTACTTTTCACGCAGAAATGAAGTAGGAGATTTTTGAAGACCTGGACGCCGCACGAGAGAAGACGTGTTAACATGGTAAAGGATGAACTCTTATCTATGCCATTTCCCCCTGTTAATCACATTTTGTTATTCTCTGTTCTCTTTCAAATAATTTTTGTAGTGGAGATTGGTTTGACTTTTGCTCAGAAACGCCACAAGGACCACCCCAACAATATCTTTTCCGAATCACAAAGTCCGATAACTTTCTCTAAATACGAAGTCTGATTTGCATTTCATTCTTTCCCTTTTTCACGGTCATTAACGATTTTAAAAAACCCCTTTTTATTCACCATTTCTTTCCACATTTTCAACTTTTTGTTTTGTTTTCTTTTTTATTAACCACTACAGTGGGCACCAACAATATAAAAATTCCGCCCGCCGCCCCACATAGTGTAGCGTGCCTGCTACGCGTCGTGAGCTGAGTCTTTTCCACCCGAACCCCAACCCAGCTGCTGCGATATGGGTAAGTGGTTTGCAAGTGGACAGACTGTGGACAGAGAGAATGATTAAAGTTCTCAGTAGGAAAGCCGCTCTATAAGAAGTGGGAAAGGGATAATGTAGAAAATTTTAGTCCTATTTCTATGCCATCAGTGTTTGCAAAAGTTATTGAAAATACTGTGTATGTAAGGATAATTGACGATTTTACACCACGCGATTTGCTATCAAATGTATAGTTCGGCTTTAGAAGTCGCTTAAGAACTCAGAATGTTGTATTCTCTTTTCTCTGTGAGGTGCTGGATGGGCTAAACAAAAAGTTTCGAACGCTTGGCGTATTTTTTTTTTTTTTATTTAACTAAGGCATTTGATTGTGTTGATCAGAAAATATTGCTCCAGAAGCTGGACCATTACGGGAATAAGGGGAGTAGCTCACGATTGGCTCACCTCTTACTTTAGCAACAGACAGCAAAAGGTCATTATTCACAATGTTGATAACGGCTGTTATGCGGGGTCTGAGTGGGGTACGGTGAAGTGGGGGGTGCCCCGGGGATCAGTGTTGGGGCCACTCCTGTTCCTTATTTATATAAATGATATGCCCTCTAGTATTACGGGTAACTCTAAAATATTTCTGTTTCGATATCAACATATAGGTGATCACTCTGCTTTTTACAATAAAGTGCCTGGTAGAGGGTTCAATCAACCACCTTCAAACTGTCTCTCTACCGTTCCACTCTCGAACGGCACGCGGGAAAAACGAGCACTTAAATTTTTCGGTGAGAACCCTGATTTCTCTTATTTTATCCTGATGATCATTTCTCCCTATGTAGCTGGGTGCCAATAGAATGTTTTCGCAATTGGAGGAGAAAACTGGTGATAGAAATTTCATGAGAAGATCCCGTCGCAACGAAAAACGCCTTCGTTTTAATGATTGCCATTCCAATTCACGTATCATGTCTCGGACACTATCTTCCCTATTTCGCGCTAATACAAAACGAGCTGCCCTTCTTTGTACTTTTTCGATGTCATCCGTCAGTCCCACCTGATGCGGATCCCACACCGCACAGCAATACTCCAGAATAGGGCGGACAAGCGTGGTGTAAGCAATCTCTTTGGTAGACCTGTTGCACCTTGCAAGTGTTCCGCCAACGAATCGCAGTCTGTCGTTTGCTCTACCCACAATATTACCTATGTGATCATTCCACTTTCTGCAACATACAGATATCCTATCTGAAACATTTTGCAAGTCGTTTTGATCATCTGATGACGGTAAATGACAGCATCGTCTCCAAACAGTGTAAGACGGCTGCTGAGATTGTCCTATGTCGTTTATATAGATGAGGAACAATAGAGGGCCTATAACACTTCCTTTGAGAACGCCGGATATTACTTCTGTTTTACTCGATGACTTTCCGTCTATCACTAAAAACTGTAACCTTTCTGACACGAAATCCCGAATCCAGTCGCACAACTGAGGCGATACTCTGTATGCACGCAGTTTGGTTAGAAGGCGCTTGTGTGGAACGGTGTCGAAAGCCTTCTGGAAATCTAAAAATGTGGAATCAATTCGACATCCCCTTTCGATAGCACTCATTACTTCATGAGCATAAAGAGCTAGTTGTGTTTCACATAAACGATATTTTCTGAATCCGTGCTGACTATGTCAACAAATCGTTTTCTTCGAGCTACTTCATAATGTTCGAATACAGCATATGTTGCAAAACCCTACTGTAAATCGACGTTAGTGATATGGGCCTGTAATTCAGCGGATTACTCCTACTTCCCTTTTTGGGTATTGGTGTGACTCGAGCAATTTTCCAGTCTTTAGATGCGCACCTTTCTGTGACCGAGTGGTTGTATATAACTGCTAAACATTGAGCTATTTTATCAGCATAGTCTGAGAGGAACCTGACTGGTACAGAAGCTGTTTGCTGAGGACACTAGCTCGGTAGTAAAGGATGTTGTGTGCAACATTGGCTCGGTTTCATATAGTGCAGTAAATGACCTCAATTCATGGTTTGTAGAAAATAAACTAACACTAAATCAGAGTTAAGACCCAGTTTTTATGGTTTCTAACACACAATTCAACAAAACCTGACATTTTTATTTTACAGAATGGGCATATGATTAGTGAAAGTGAACAGTTCAGATTTATAGATGTTGAGATAATAAGCTGTCGTGGAAAGCACAAGTTCAAGATCTTGTTCAAAGACTTAATAATGCCATTTTTACTGTTCGAACGGTATCAAAAGTGAGTGATACTTCGACACGGAAATTAGTCTACTTAATTATTTTCATTCACATATGTCATATGGTATTATATTTTGGGGTAACTATTCCCATTTTTCAAGGATATTTTTGGCTCAGAAACTGGCGGTTTGGGCAATAAGGAGTGTGAGTTCACGAACCTCTTGTCGACCTCTGTTCGCGAGTTTGGATATTTTGATAATGGTCTTTCAATATGTATATTCCTTATTGCCGTTTCTTGTTACCAATATTACTTTATTCCCAAGAATAGCAGTTTTTTTTGTCATCAGTCTACTGACTGGTTTGATGCGGCCCGCCACAAATTCCTTTCCTGTGCTGACCTCTTCATCTCAGAGTAGCACTTGCAACCTACGTCCTCAATTATTTGCTTGACGTATTCCAATCTCTGTCTTCCTCTACAGTTTTTGCCCTCCACAGCTCCCTCTACTACAATGGAAGTCATTCCCTCATGTCTTAGCAGATGTCCTATCATCCTGTCCCTTCTCCTTATCAGTGTTTTCCACATATTCCTTTCCTCTCCGATTGTACGTAGAACCTCCTCATTCCTTACTTTATCAGTCCACCTAATTTTCAACATTCGTCTATAGCACCACATCTCAAATGCTTCGATTCTCTTCTGTTCCGGTTTTCCCACAGTCCATGTTTCACTACCATACAATGCTGTACTCCAGACGTACATCCTCAGAAATTTCTTCCTCAAATTAAGGACGGTATTTGATATTAGTAGACTTCTCTTGGCCAGAAATCCCTTTTTTGGCATAGCGAGTCTGCTTTTGATGTCCTCCTTGCTCCGTCCGTCATTGGTTATTTTACTGCCTAGGTAGCAGAATTCCTTCGCTTCAATCACTTCGTGACCATCAATCCTGATGTTAAGTTTCTCGCTGTTCTCATTTCTACTACTTCTCATTACCTTCGTCTTTCTCCGATTTACTCTCAAACCATACTGTGTACTCATTACACTGTTCATTCCGTTCAGCAGATCATTTAATTCTTCTTCACTTTCACTCAGGATAGCAATGTCATCATCGAATCGTATCATTGATATCCTTTCACCTTGTATTTTACTTCCACCCCTGAACCTTTCTTTTATTTCCATCAATGCTTCCTCGATGTACAGATTGAAGAATAGGGGCGAAAGGCTACAGCATTGTCTTACACCCTTCTTAATACGAGCACTTCGTTCTTGATCGTCCACTTTTATTATTCCATCTTGGTTGTTGTACATATTGTGTATGACCAGTCCTCCCTATAGCTTAACCCTACTTTTTTCAGAATCTCGAACAGCTTGCACCATTTTATATTGTCGAATGCTTTTTGCAGGTCGACAAATCCTATGAAAGTGTCTTGATTTTTCTTTAGCCTTGCTTCCATTATTAGCCGTGACGTCAGAATTGCCTCTCTCGTCCCTTTACTTTTCCTAAAGCCAAACTGATCGTTCACCTAGCGCATTCTCAATTTTCTTTTCCATTCTTCTGTATATTATTCTTGTAACCAGCTCCGATGCATGAGCTGTTAAGCTGATTGTGCGATAATTCTCGCACTTGTCAGCTCTTGCCGTCTTCGGAATTGTGTGGATGATGCTTTTCCGAACGTCAGATGGTATATCGCCAGACTCATATATTTGGACAAGAAGAGAATAGAAGCTTTCGAAATGTGGTGCTACAGAAGAATGCTGAAGATTAGATGGGTAGATCACATAACTAATGAGGAAGTATTGAGTAGGATTGGGGAGAAGAGAAGTTTGTGGCACAACTTGACCAGAACAAGGGATCGGTTGGTAGGACATGTTCTGAGGCATCAAGGGATCACCAATTTAATATTGGAGGGCAGCGTGGACGGTAAAAATCGTAGAGGGAGACCAAGAGATGAATACACTAAGCAGATTCAGAAGGATGTAGGTTGCAGTAGGTACTGGGAGATGAAAACGCTTGCACAGGATAGAGTAGCATGGAGAGCTGCATCAAACCAGTCTCAGGACTGAAGACCACAACAACAACAACAACATATATTCTACACACCAACGTGAATAGTCGTTTTGTTGCCACTTCCCCCAATGATTTTAGAAATTCTGATGGAATGTTATCTATCCCTTCTGCCTTATTTGACCGTAAGTCCTCCAAAGCTCTTTTAAATTCCGATTCTAATACTGGATCCCCTATCTCTTCTAAATCGACTCCTGTTTCTTCTTCTATCACATCAGACAAATCTTCACCCTCATAGAGGCTTTCAATGTATTCTTTCCACCTATCTGCTCTCTCCTCTGCATTTAACAGTGGAATTCCCGTTGCACTCTTAATGTTGCCACCGTTGCTTTTAATGTCACCAAAGGTTGTTTTGACTTTCCTGTATGCTGTGTCTGTCCTTCCGACAATCATATCTTTTTCGATGTCTTCACATTTTTCCTGGAGCCATTTCGTCTTAGCTTCCCTGCACTTCGTATTTATTTCATTCCTCAGCGACTTGTATTTCTGTATTCCTGATTTTGTATTTCCTCCTTTCATCAATCAACTGAAGTATTTCTTCTGTTACCCATGGTTTCTTCGCAGCTACCTTCTTTGTACCGATGTTTTCCTTCCCAACTTCTGTGATGGCCCTTTTTAGAGATGTCCATTCCTCTTCAACTGTACTGCCTACTGCGCTATTCCTTATTGCTGTATCTATAGCGTTAGAGAACTTCAAACTTATCTCGTCATTCCTTAGTACTTCCGTATCCCACTTCTTTGCGTATTGATTCTTCCTGACTAATGTTTTGAACTTCAGCCTACTCTTCATCAATACTATATTGTGATCTGAGTCTATATCTGCTCCTGGGTACGCCTTACAATCCAGTATCTGATTTCGGAATCTCTGTGTGACCATGATGTAATCTATTTGAAATCTTCCCGTATCTCCCGGCCTTTTCCAAGTATACCTCCTCCTCTTGTGATTCTTGAACAGGGTATTCGCTATTACTAGCTGAAACTTGTTACAGAACTCAATTAGTCTTTCTCCTATTTCATTCCTTGTCCCAAGCCCATATTCTCCTGTAACCTTTTCTTCTACTCCTTCCCGTACAACTGCATTCCAGTCGCCCATGACTATTAGATTTTCGTCCCCCTTTACATACTGCATTACCCTTTCAATATCCTCATACACTTTCTCTATCTGTTCATCTTCAGCTTGCGACGTCGGCATGTATACCTGAACTATCGTTGTCGGTGTTGGTCTGCCGTCGATTCTGATAGAACAACCCGGTCACTGAACTGTTCACAGTAACACACCCTCTACCCTACCTTCCTATTCATAACGAATCCTACACCTGTTATACCATTTTCTGCTGCTGTTGATATTACCCGATACTCATCTGACCAGAAATCCTTGTCTTCCTTCCACTTCACTTCACTGACCCCTACTATATCTAGATTGAGCCTTTGCATTTCCCTTTTCAGATTTTCTAGTTTCCCTACCACGTTCAAGCTTCTGACATTCCACGCACCGACTCGTAGAACGTTATCCTTTCGTTGATTATTCAATCTTTTTCTCATGGTAACCTCCCCCTTGGCAGTCCCCTCCCGGAGATCCGAATGGGGGACTATTCCGGAATCTTTTGCCAATGGAGAGATCATCACGACACTTCTTCAATTACAAGCCACATGTCCTGTGGATACACGTTACGCGTCTTTAATGCAGTGGTTTCCATTGCCTTCTGCATCCTCATGTCGTTGATCATTGCTGATTCTTCCGCCTTTAGGGGCAATTTCCCACCCCTAGGACAAGAGAGTGCCCTGAACCTCTATCCGCTCCTCCGCCCTCTTTGACAAGGCCGTTGGCAGAATGAGGCTGACTTCTTATGCCGGAAATCTTCGGCCGCCAATGCTGATTATTTATCAAAATTTAGGCAGTGGTGGGGATCGAACCCGGGACGGAAGACGTTTTGATTATGAATCAAAGACGCTACCCCTAGATCACGGGTACCGGTAAGAAATGAGCGTTTTTTTTTTTTTTGTGAAAATGAAACACTAATTTTGAAATGAAAAATACACTCCTGGAAATTGAAATAAGAACACCGTGAATTCATTGTCCCAGGAAGGGGAAACTTTATTGACACATTCCTGGGGTCAGATACATCACATGATCACACTGACAGAACCACAGCCACATAGACACAGGCAACAGAGCATGCACAATGTAGGCACTAGTACAGTGTATATCCACCTTTCGCAGCAATGCAGGCTGCTATTCTCCCATGGAGACGATCGTAGAGATGCTGGATGTAGTCCTGTGGAACGGCTTGCCATGCCATTTCCACCTGGCGCCTCAAGTGGACCAGCGTTCGTGCTGGACGTGCAGACCGCGTGAGACGACGCTTCATCCTGTCCCAAACATGCTCAATGGGGGACAGATCCGGAGATCTTGCTGGCCAGGGTAGTTGACTTACACCTTCTAGAGCACGTTGGGTGGCACGGGATACATGCGGACGTGCATTGTCCTGTTGGAACAGCAAGTTCCCTTGCCGGTCTAGGAATGGTAGAACGATGGGTTCGATGACGGTTTGGATGTACCGTGCACTATTCAGTGTCCCCTCGACGATCACCAGTGGTGTACGGCCAGTGTAGGAGATCGCTCCCCACACCATGATGCCGGGTGTTGGCCCTGTGTGCCTCGGTCGTATGCAGTCCTGATTGTGGCGCTCACCTGCACGGCGCCAAACACGCATACGACCATCATTGGCACCAAGGCAGAAGCGACTCTCATCGCTGAAGACGACACGTCTCCATTCGTCCCTCCATTCACGCCTGTCGCGACACCACTGGAGGCGGGCTGCACGATGTTGGGGCGTGAGTGGAAGACGGCCTAACGGTGTGCGGGACCGTAGCCCAGCTTCATGGAGACGGTTGCGAATGGTCCTCGCCGATACCCCAGGAGCAACAGTGTCCCTAATTTGCTGGGAAGTGGCGGTGCGGTCCCCTACGGCACTGCGTAGGATCCTACGGTCTTGGCGTGCATCCGTGCGTCGCTGCGGTCCGGTCCCAGGTCGACGGGCACGTGCACCTTCCGCCGACCACTGGCGACAACATCGATGTACTGTGGAGACCTCACGCCCCACGTGTTGAGCAATTCGGCGGTACGTCCACCCGGCCTCCCGCATGCCCACTATACGCCCTCGCTCAAAGTCCGTCAACTGCACATACGGTTCACGTCCACGCTGTCGCGGCATGCTACCAGTGTTAAAGACTGCGATGGAGCTCCGTATGCCACGGCAAACTGGCTGACACTGACGGCGGCGGTGCACAAATGCTGCGCAGCTAGCGCCATTCGACGGCCAACACCGCGGTTCCTGGTGAGTCTGCTGTGCCGTGCGTGTGATCATTGCTTGTACAGCCCTCTCGCAGTGTCCGGAGCAAGTATGGTGGGTCTGACACACCGGTGTCAATGTGTTCTTTTTTCCATTTCCAGGAGTGTAAAAACATTTTATTCAAAGTACCAACCATTGCTTTCTGTACATTTTGACCACCTTTCTGGCAATTTGTAGACACCACGGCAATAGAAATCTTCATTTTTTGAAGCAAACCAATCAGACACCCAATTTTCGGCTTCTTCGTAGGAATCTAAGTGTTCCTCAGCCAATGCGTGTCCCATTGATGAAAACAAATGGTACTGGCGAATACGGCGGATGGGGCAGCAGCTCCCAACCAAGTGTTTTGGTTGTAACCTGAAGCAGTTTTGCTTTGTACTGTCGTGTAAAAAAATTCCTTTGCCATGTCTTCTGGTCCATTGTGGTCTTTTTTTCTATCAATGAATAGTTCAAATTGATCATTTGTTGTCTGTAGCGATTAGTATTCACAGCTTCGCCGGGTTTTAGAAGCTCATGATACACCACACCTTTCTCATCCCACCAAACACAGAGCATTGTCTTCTTGCCGAATCGATCTGGCTTTGCAGTCGGTGTTGACGGTTGTCCCGCATTAACTCACGATTTTTCCCGTTTGGGTTTCTTAAAATAAATCCATTTTTCATCGCCGGTAACAATTCGATGCAAAATTGATTTTCTTTCATGTCTTTGAACCAAAATTTGACAAACGGTTTTTCGGTTTTGCATCTGCCTTTCATTCAATTCATGTGGCACCCATTTTCCACACTTTTGGATCTTTCCCGTAGCTTTCAAACGGTCAGAAATTGATTGTTGTACAACATTTAGCATTGCTGCCATTTGCTTCTCACTCAAAGCATCATCTTCGTGCAATATTGATTGTAATTCGGCGTCTTCCAACTTTTGTGGTGGTCTTCACGTTCTTCATTTCTTACATCAAAATTATTATTTCTGAACCGTTGAAACCATCTTTTGCACGTTGCTTCTGACAGAGCACGATCACCGTATGCCTCGACAAGCATTCGATGCGACTCTGCAGCACTTCTTTACAAATGAAAACAAAAAATTAATGCTTTCCACAAATCATCACTTTCTGGTACATCACTCGACATTGTTAACACGATGAACACATATGACGTTTGTTCTATGACTTGATGTATACTAAATACCTTTGACAGATGTCATACCAACCAAACAAAAAAAATTAAGACTCGTTCAAAACAAATGCTCCCTATCGACACATTAGTGTCTTAACGCTCATTTCATACCGGTACACCTGGTAAGCAGCTTTCACTCGGTTAGTACTGGGCAGAAATCAAACCTGCATCTGGCTCAGACTCCCTTAACTCTCGTGCAAAAAGGTGTGCAGCATACTGCTGCACCCATTTTCAATAAGCTGCCACTCGAATTCAAAAATTTTAGCAGTAATCCACGCGCTTTCAAATCGAAATTGAAGAGTTTCCTCGTGGGTCGCTCCTTCTATTCTGTTGAGGAGTTCCTTGACAAAATTAAGCTTATTCTTGAAACTTCCTGCCAGATTAAAAATGTGTGCCTGACCGAGACTCGAACTCGGGACCTTTGCCTTTCGCGGGCAACTGCTCTACCATCTGGGCTACCCAAGCACGACTCACGCCCCGTCCTCACAGCTTTACTTCTGCCAGTACCTCGTCTCCTACCTTCCAAACTTTACAGAAGCTCTCCTGCGAGTAAAGCTGTGACGACGGGGCGTGAGTCGAACTTGGGTAGCTCAATTTGCAGAGAACTTGCCTGCGAAAGGGAAAGGTCCCGAGTTCGAGTCTCGGTCCGGCACACAGTTTTAATCTGCCAGGAAGTTTTATATCAGCGCACACCCCGCTGCAGAGTGAAAATCTCATTCAAGGCGTTTACTTAAACTTATGGACTGACTTTTTTTTCCGGTTCGTGAACGTTTATTGTGGAGAACCGACTGTTCGCTAGCGGCGCCGTTCGGCTTTGGGGGAGAGCGACTTTCTGCTGACTATGAGATTACGAGTGTTGGCGATGGCGAAGGCAGGACCTCTCTCTGCTTCTTTTCTTCTGCGCGGTCACACCGAAGACGAGCTGACACACGGCCGACCGGCGTGCTGACTCGGGAACACGCGCGCCTGCGTGACGCAGAGGCACGCATATAGGGGGCCCCGGCGTGCCTCGCGCGTTGCGTGTCGCGTGTCGCCTGTCGTCACCGCCGCGTGGCATCACGCGCTTCCGCCGCCCCCCCCCCCCCCCCCACACACACACACACTCACACTCACACCTCGTCACTTTTGCAGAACGGGCGTGGCCGGCTAAGGCCTGCTTTAGAATTAACGTCAGTCCCGCACGATCGTGGAACACTTGACGGAGATCGTGGGATCACATGGCCGCAGTTTGGCACAAAAATAAACGTACATCTACATCCATGCTCCGCAAGCCACCTGACGGTGTGTGGCGGAGGGTACCTTGAGTACCTCTATCGGTTCTCCCTTCTATTCCAGTCTCGTATCGTTCGTGGATAGAAAGATTGTCGGTATGCCTCTGTGTGGGCTCTAATCTCTCTGATTTTATCCTCATGGTCTCTTCGCGAGATATACGTAGGAGGGAGCAATATACTGCTTGACTCTTCGGTGAAGGTATGTTCTCGAAACTTTAACAAAAGCCCGTACCGAGCTACTGAGCGTCTCTCCTGCAGAGTCTTCCACTGGAGTTTATCTATCACCTCCGTAACGCTTTCGCGATTACTAAATTATCCTGTAACGAAGCGCGCTGCTCTCCGTTGGATCTTCTCCATCTCTTCTATCGACCCTATCGGGTACGGATCCCACACTGCTGAGCAGTATTTGAGCAGTGGACGAACAAGCGTACTGTAACCTACTTCCTTTGTTTTCGGATTGCATTTCCTTAGGATTCTTCCAATGAATCTCAGTCTGGCATCTGCTTTACCGACGATTAATTTTATGTGGTCATTCCATTTTAAATCACTCCTAATGCGTACTCCCAGATAATTTATGGAATTAACTGCTTCCAGTTGGTAACGTGCTATATTGTAGCTAAATGATAAGGGATCTATCTTTCTATGTATTCGCAGCACATTACACTTGTCTACACTGCGATTCAATTGCCATTCCCTGCACCATGCGTCAATTCGCTGCAGATCCTCCTGCATTTCAGTACAATTTTCCATTGTTACAACCTCTCGATATACTACAGCATCATCTGCAAAAAGCCTCAGTGAACTTCCGATGTCATCCACAAGGTGATTTATGTATATTGTGAATAGCAACGGTCCTACAACACTGCCCTGCGGCACACCTGAAATCACTCTTACTTCGGAGTAGTGGTGTAGACAAGTGCAGGGGCAGCAATTCTGGTCACCTCCAACATTCATACAAAGAAGGCTTTCACGGTCGGATGTTTCAGCTGCTGAGAATTTTTCCGGGTTGCATGGCCGTGGTCCACGGAACTCTTCTATCCCTGACGTTTCGCCCACAGCTACGTTGGACATCTTCGGAGATGCTGCCGGTTGTGCCGAGTCTTGCCGACTGAGGAGTCGGGCGTCGAAGAACGGCCCGAATACCGCGGAGAGTGGGCGTGGTCTGGATTTCACGTAATAGCAGAGATAAACCTTGTCAAGGGTGACATTTTTTAACTATCGATAAAAACTTGTCATCGATTCTGTACCGCGGCACTGCCCACATATCGCCGAGTTTCACGGCTGCTTACCACACGTACGAGGAATCTTGCACACACTACTTGGAGACACCGGGGGGGCGCTTGTCCGTAACAGAACGAACAGCTTGGCCTATTTTCCTACTTGCTCTGAAAATCGGTCCAACTTCATGTTTCCCTAGAATCTTGCCGATTTCAGCAGTTACTTTTTTTGATGAAGGGTAGAGAAACCGTTTTCTTCCATCGCTGTGTCCTATCGTTGTCCTTAGGCCTCCTGTTATTCGGTCGCAAAACTCTGTTTCCCTACTAGAGTACCCATTCCTCTCAAAAGAATGCTTTAGATGTTTTAACTTGCCGTCCAGGTGTTCCGGCGTACAAATCCTTTTAGCTCTGTCCACTAGACTTTTAATTACACCTCTTTTCTGTTGTGGATGATGATTGCAAGTATCTGTCGGTTTGTGTAACCTTCCGAAAGACTTTATGTTTCAAGCTGCCATCGCACTGTCTCATGACGAAGACATCCAAGAAGAATATTGCATTGTCTTTCTCCATTTCCATGGTAAACTGGATTTTTTGATTTATACTATTTAAATAACAAAAGAATTCCTCTAAAGCTTTTTTGCCATATATCATCCACGTATCGATACCACCGACATGGTTTCTTACTCGCTTTTTCCAGACTAGATGTAAGGCAGTGTCTGAAAAGAGCAGTCAAATCCAACATTTCTGGCTACCACTGTAACAGAACACCGACAGGGGGTCCTGCCTCTATGCGGGAGGGGGTTCTTTCACTGCGTTCTTCACCCTTGCTGCTTTTTTTTTTCGTCATTCGTTGCATTTTTCTTCTAAAGGCGCGTTTATACTGAGCTCAGAACATGTTTATGTTCGGAACATTGTGTGCAACTTGTTCCCTGAACATGTTGGCGACATTCTTCATTATTCGCATTCCCGTTTACACTAGCGGCCAACATTTCCTACGTATTCGAATAGTCTGCTGCAGTGAACTGATGGGTTACTTTGTGTATTCACATCGAGAGATGCGCTGGAAGACGGTTCTGGCTTCCTTAACTTCACCGGGATGTCACCGTCAGATTTTGAAATGTTGTTGAATATTATGGGACCAGTTGTTACAAAGAAAGACACAAATTTCAGAAAAGCAATACTGTGGAGCAAAGACTACCTGTCACCCTTCGTTTTCTGGCACAGGAGACTCCTATCGAAGCCTTCCATATTTATTCTACATTTCAAAGCCAGCCATATCTCAGATAGTTCCGGAACTTTGTGAAGCTTTGATTGAAGGCTTATCTAAAGATAATTAAGCTATGGTAACAGCACTGAAACACATACCCCCCCCCCCCCCCCCAAATCAAGAAAAGTGACAACTCGAAAATGGTCGTTTTCAATTTATGTCACTCAAAAATATGGATACAACTACAGTATTACTTTTGTATATAATATAATAGGATATACTGCCGCTAAATACTTATTTGAAATGTAAAAGAAGCTTGTACTACTTCACTGTAAGTTTCGTATAATTCTTCAAAAGTGTAACAGCCACAGGGCGTCCTGGTTCTACGCGGGATGTGGTTCTTTCATTGTTTGTTTCACCCTTGCTGCTTTTGTTGTCGTTGGCTGCATTTTTCTTCTAATAAGGCTGTAAAATTTAGTTACCTATCTTGAATTTCATTCGTCGACTCTCATACTGACAAATATTGAACGGAAAATAATGACCCTCCCGAGTACCACTAGGCCAAGAAGTCAGTCGTTACTGAAATAAATAAATAAACAAACGTTTCTTTTTCCCCCGTCTCTGTTCCACGAACGGTACATTTATCACCCGAAGTATTATGACCACTGGATTAACAGCTCGTTTCTTCGTCTTTGGGACGAACTGTATCAGAGGTACTGCGGCAGTCTGTTGGTAGGTTTCTGGAGGTACGTCGCACCAGACGTCTGGGCGCAAGTCACATAATTCGCGTAAACAACGGGCCGCTTGTTTGAATACGTGGCTAGCGCGCCCAGTAGAGACCAACACGGGTTCCACAGCATTAAAACGAGTAGAATTTCGTCGCCCAGACATAACGAGAGTTCAGTACAATGCTCCTGAAAACACTGTAGCACGCTTCTGGCTCCAAGACACGCAGAATTGTACACCTACGTGATTACTCTGCTACTCAGAGTGAAGTACGTGGCAGAGGGTTCAGTGAACCACCTTCAAGCTGTCTCTCTACCGTTCCACTCTGGAACGGTGCGCGGGAAAAACGAGCAGTTACACTTTTCTCTACGAGCCCTCATTTGTCTTATTTTATCGTGATCCTGATTTCTCCCTATGTAGGTGGATGTCAACAGAATATTTCCGCAATCGGAGGAGAAAACTGGTGATTCAAATTTCGTGAGAACATCCGGTCGCAGCGAAAAACGCCTTTGTTTTAATGACTGCCGCTCCAATTCACATATCACGTGTGTCGCACTATCTCCCCTATTTCGCGATAGTACAAAACGAGCTGCCCTTCTTTGAACTTTTGCGATGTCATCCGTCAGTCCCACCTGATGCGGATCCCACACCGCACAGCAGAACTCCAGAATAGGACGGACAAGCGTGGTGTAAGGGGTCTCTTTGGTAGACCTGTTGCACTTTCTAAGTGTTCTGCCAGTGAATCACAGTCTTTGGTTTGCTCTACCCACAATATTGTCTATGTGACCGTTCCAATTTAGGTTATTTGTAGTTGTAATCCCTAAGTATTTTGTTGCATTTATAAGCCTTCAGTTTTGTGAATGTGTAATCGAAATTTAGCGGATTTCTTTCAGTAGTCGTGTGAATAACTTGACACTTTTCTTTACTCAGTGTCAACTGCCACTTTCCGTACCATACAGATATCTTATGTGCATCATTTTGCAATTCGTTTTGGTCCTCAGGTGACTTTAGAAGACGGTAAATGACAGCATCATCTGCAAACAAACTAAGACGGCTATTAAGACTCGTCCCCCTATCCCGCTGAGAGGTGACACATCGCCGTCGGGGAAGCCATCCAGCGTATAGGGGTGCAGCTGCCAGCGTGTCTTCAGTTACTGCCACAGGTTGTCCACTTTGGTCGGCGACCTCAACGATCCGCCTTGTAAACCGAGTGGCAGAGCTAAAGCACAGGCCAGGCTCCCACTCTCCTTCCTCCATCTCCCTCTCTTTTTACACTTTCATCCCTCCTTCCTCCATATCCATCTCTCTCTCTCTCTCTCTCTCTCTCTCTCTCTCTCTCTCTCTCTCTCTCTCTCTATCTCTCTCTTTTTCCTTCTCCAGCTCCATCCTCCTCCCGCACCTTCTTTCTCGCTCTACATCTCCCCCCTCCCCCCCCCCCCCCACTCTCTCTTCCTTTCTTAATCTCGAACGCTCCCTCTACTTCTCTGTGGATTTCCCTCACTGCCTCTGTTTCTTTATCGATCTCTATATTGTAAAGACATTACTTTCCCCGAAAGTGGATAATATTTTTTTTTCTTTTGTGCATTACCTTATCGTAGTTCGTATGTATAATTTATTTCAACTATTTTTTATTTGTTAATGCGTCACATTGTTTCTTCATTCATTTTGCTACTGTTTTATATTTTATATTGTACGAATCAGATGTGAAAATTACCGAACGATCAATTTAATAAGTCACGGCTGCAAAATACTGTACTAACGCGAATTCTTTACAGACGAATGGAAAAAACTGGTAGAAGCCGACCTCGGGGAAGATCAGTTTGGATTCCGTAGAAATGTTGGAACACGTGAGGCAATACTGACCTTACGACTTATCTTAGAAGAAAGATTAAGGAAAGGCAAACCTACGTTTCTAGCATTTGTAGACTTAGAGAAAGCTTTTGACAATGTTGACTGGAATACTCTCTTTTAAATTCTGAAGTTCGCAGGGGTAAAATACGGGGAGCGAAAGGCTATTTACAATTTGTACAGAAACCAGATGGCAGTTATAAGAGTCGAGGGGCACGAGAGGGAAGCAGCGGTTGGGAAGGGAGTGAGACAGGGTTGTAGCCTCTCGCCGATGTTATTCAATCTGTATATTGAGCAAGCACTAAAGGAAACAAAAGAAAACTTCGGAGTAGGTATTAAAATCCGTGGAGAAGAAATAAAAACTTTGAGGTTCGCCGATGACATTGTAATTCTGTCAGAGACAGCAAAGGACTTGGAAGAGCAGTTGAACGGAATGGACAGTGTCTTGAAAGGGGGATATAAGATGAACATCAACAAAAGCAAAACGAGCATAATGGAATGTAGTCGAATCAGGTGATGTTGAGGGTATTAGATTAGGAAATGAGACACTTAAAGTAGTAAAGGAGTTTTGCTATTTGGGGAGCAAAATAACTGATGATGGTCGAAGTAGAGAGGATATAAAATGTAGACTGGCAATGGCAAGGAAAGCGTTTCTGAAGAAGAGAAATTTGTTAACATCGAGTATAGATTTAAGTGTCAGGAAGTCGTTCATGAAAGTATTTGTATGGAGTGCAGCCATGCATGGAAGTGAAACGTGGACGATAAATAGTTTGGACAAGAAGAGAATAGAAGCTTTCGAAATGTGGTGCTACAGAAGAATGCTGAAGATTAGATGGGTAGATCACATAACTAATGAGGAAGTATTGAATAGCATTGTGGTACAACTTGACTAGAAGAAGGGATCGGTTGGTAGGACATGCTCTGAGGCATCAAGGGATCGCCAATTTAGTATTGGAGGGCAGCGTGGAGGGTAAAAGTCGTAGAGGGAGACCAAGAGATGAATACACTAAGCAGATTCAGAAGGATGTAGGTTGCAGTAGGTACTGGGAGATGGAGAAGCTTGCACAGGATAGAGTAGCATGGAGAGCTGCATCAAACCAGTCTCAGGACTGAAGACCACAACAACAACAACAACAACAACAACAAAAACAACTCTTTGGTTAGGCTAGCAGAAGTATTGTGTCAGAGAGAGAGCGAACGAGTATCGACAGAGAGCGTGCGAGTTGTTGTGGTATCGTTGCCGGTTCGCGGGTGGAGAAACGTTGCGAAGTTCGGCGTGAAAGACGCTGATACGCGGAGGAACAACTGACTACAGTGCGTCCGCTGTGTTAATAGGAGATCGTGCATTATTAAGTGAACAGTAAAACTTGAAAAGTATATAGAGTGTTTGCGGTGACGATTTTACATACTGTGTGAACTTGTGCCAATTAGCCGTGAACCAGACACCACTGTCGTGTGGAGACACTAACTGTTAAGAACTGTGTGAAAGTGGAACAAACGAAAATGTTAAGTAAAAGAAGAGTGCTGCGATTTGATCAAGAAACATTTATTGTGTCATCCAAACTGTCGTAAGGACGACGACGTAAAGTTGATGTTTGTTGTTGTTGTTGTTGTTGTTGTTGTTTTCAGTCGTGAGACTGGTTTGATGCAGCTCTCCATGCTACTCTATCCTGTGCAAGCTTCTTCATCTCTCAGTACCTACTGCAACCTACAGCCTTCTGAATCTGCTTAGTGTATTCATCTCTTGGTCTCCCTCTACGATTTTTACCCTCCACGCTGCCCTCCAATGCTAAATTTGTGATTGCTTGATGCCTCAGAGCATGTCGTACCAACTGGTCCCTTCTTCTGGTCAAGTTGTGCCACAAACTCCTCTTCTCCCCAATCCTATTCAATACCTCCTCATTAGTTACGTCATCTATCCATCTTATCTTTAGCATTCTTCTGTAGCACCACGTTTCGAAAGCTTCTATTCTCTTCTTGTCTAAACTATTTATTGTCCACGTTTCACTTCCATACATGGCTATATTCCATACAAATACTTTCAGAAAGGAGTTCCTGACACTTCAACCTATACTCGATGTTAACAAATTTCTCTTCTTCAGAAACGCTTTCCTTGCGATTGACAGTCTACATTTTATATCCTCTCTACTTCGACCATCATCAGTTGTTTTGCTCCCCAAATAGCAAAACTCCTTTATTACCTTAAACGTCTCATTTCCTAATCTAATTCCCTCAGCATCACCTGACTTAAATCGACTACATTCCATTATCATCGTTTTGCTTTTGTTCATGTTCATCTTATACCTTCCTTTCAAGAGACTGTCAATTCCGTTCAACTGCTGTTCGAAGTCCTTTGCTGTCTCTGACAGAATTACAATGTCATCGGCGAATCTCAAAGTTTTTATGTCTTCTCCATGGATTTTAATACCTACTCCGAATTTGTCTTTTGTTTCCTTTACTGCTTGCTCACTATACAGATTGAATAACATCGGGGAGAGGCTACAACCCTGTCTCACACCCTTCCCATCCTCTGCTTGCCTTTCATGTCCCTCGACTCATAACTGCCATCTGATGTTTAACGGACTGTTATAGTGATAAATACGTGTGACTGTTTTCCTGTGGCAACACGGTGAAGGAACTGTGCGAAGAATTAACCGGCTTTATATCATAAATACTAAAGACACTGCATAATTACGACCTACCCGCACCGCGTGATTAATAAACTTTTGATAATAAAACGTCGCGCGCGTAACGACAACGCACACGCTGGAACTGTTATTATGACGCCAGTGCTGCCGGCTGATTGACTACAACGGAGACGTGGACCTGCGCCGTAACTGGAATATTAACGGAACAGGAGGATCCGTCATTATCTTCACGCCACAAACCGGGATTCACTTCACACATCGTCCGCGCGGACCACCGCTGACGTCATTGCACTGCCTGCAGCAACAGTGAAGACATTAAAAGAAAATTATTACGCTCTCTCTCATTTCAAAATTAAAGACAGTTGCAGTTCAATTATCTATTTTAAAATACTGTCACAATATAAAGGTTCAATTTTGTTTAGTTCCAATAAATATTCTTTCTATTATTTCGTCTTGTTGACAGTGTTGAAAACCCGCCAAATTAGAGTTCAATTAATAATTTTTCTTTCAAAATTCTTCTCAGACATTTTGCTGCTCATCATAATTTTATTTTAATGTTTGTGTGTAACTTCTTTTAGAGGGAGTACGTATTTCATTTTTTGTGCAGTAAAATTAGCTACCATAAAATTACGTATATTACCAGCCGATGCTGTCCGCCATTGCTGCTTGAAAATTGACCAATAGTATTTTTGCACCTATTTTCTCACTGGCTGTCAGCTACAAAACAAAATTACGTATTTCGTGGGCATCTAGCAGATGCGCGATGTCTATGTAGGCCTCTACAATTTTTTTTTTTTTTTTTTTTTTTGCTTTTGCAGGTTTCCTGGAATTATATTGATTTTAATTGTTCATTTGGCCCCGTTAAAGTGATTTATCGCATCTATATAATAATTGTACGGAATTACCTAATTTGTTTTTTATTACGTAAACATTGGCATACCATATTTAGATTAAAATTGACGTCTTATTGGCCCCACATAAGATTCTGCACGTTCTGACAAAGACAATGCCATTTTTTCTTTTCGTCCATTACTAACAGGGGTAGTCAGATTCCTTGTATAGGTCATGTTTTATTATTTAAAAGGGTTTTTTTCAGAAGTAGAGAACCAGTTTCTTTACAATATTGTAGCGGGACTTTGAATTTCGCCGCGCTACACTCGTTCCCTCAGATATAAATTATACCGTCGCAGCGGTATGAGCGTTCGACGGCAGAGAAAATATTTATAAGAAAATGAAGTTACAAAAATTGTAACTTTTTTTGTTTTTCTACCCGCTTTTGTCTTTGAGAGCGGAAGCTTAAATTACTTATTAGCTAGTCTTGGTCTGGTGAAGACGAAAAAACTTATTGATGCGCAGTCGTATTGTGGAATGAAATTTGGAGGATGGAAGCAGCAACGTAAAATACATTGCATTTAATATCAAGACGGTTTTTGCATACGTTATTAAGACCTGGACGCCGCACGAGAGAAGACATGTTAACATGGTAAAGGATGAACTCTTATCTACGCCATTTCCACCTGTCAGTTACATTTTGTTATTCTCTGTTCTCTTTCAAATAATTTTTGTGGTGGAAATTGGTTTCACTTTTGCTCAGAAACGCCAGAATGACCACCCCAACAATAGCTTTTCCGAATCACGAAGTCCGATAGCTTTTCTGTAATACGAAGTCCGATTTGCATTTAATTTTTCCCTTTTCACGGTCATTAACGATTTTAAAACCCCCTTTTTATTCACCATTTGTTCCCACATTTTAAACCTTTTTTTTCTCCATCTGAATCCTCCACTCTTTTTCGTCGTCCATCTTCCATCCCTCCCTGTACATCCGTCACTCCCTCTCCTTCGTCCCCTTGCCCGTTCCCCCCCCCCCCCCCCCCCCCCCCGCCCCCCACACATCCCACCCCGATCACTACTCTCGCAGTCCGATAACGACTTTACGGTTCCCAAAAGCTATCGATATGGCACGCCTACATCCAGCACAAAACAACGCGTTTGTACCTTACCGAGATGTCTCGGCACGTTTAACGGTGATATGACGAACACAGCAGCAACTAATTCCCGGTAAGTAGGAAACATTAGCTTGTCGGCGTCACTTCCGCCGCGTATTTCTAGAAACGCGCCTCCCACCCGAGATAAGCAATACGTAACGTGTGACGCACCTAGGGGCAGGCATTCGCAGGAAGTGATGCGTTTCGCCGATACTACACTGTCATAGTTCTCCGACAACGAAATGTGATCAAATATTTCTTCGACAAAGATCTTCGACCGTGTCGCTAGAGAGTGATGCTACTCCGTCGCCATATTTTTCGTCAAATTTCAAGATGGCAGACAACAACTCGCTATGCTCTGCAGTTGCTAGTACCACAGTGACATTCTGTATGTATCTGGAAGAGAAGCGGCGCAAAAGAAAGGAAACGCACTTCGACTAAGACGTAGGTAACACGTCGAGATAATAAAAGCGTACAGCAAAATCTGTTACGAGAGCTGAAACTGGAGCAAGTGAAATCTTAATATACAAATTACTTACGAATGGATAAGAGTATTTCAGTATTTGCTCACTAAAGTGTCTTCTCACATTACACAACAGAATGCTCTCACGAGAAATGTTATACGTGCAGAAGACTGACGAACTGAGACACTGCGATTTTACAGACGAGAGCTACTCTAGTCTGCAACACAGCACTCTAATATCGCATTGCATATTAACCACAATAATTCCAGAAACGTGTGAAGCGATTTATAAAGCACTTAACAGGGAATATGTGAAGGTAAGTAAGTGTTTCATACACTATATGGGCAATGAGAACTATTTTTATCGTTCAACAATTTAGTAAATGGTATTAGTGTTCCAACAACTGCAAAATTAATAAAAAGCGAGAAACAGATGGAGCGCTATTTTAGCTTGTGGCATCCAGAGTTCAAAAATAGACAAAGTAGAATCGAAGGCGAAGAAAGATTTTATTTTTTATTTTCGAGTATGACCACATCGTCTGCACCGGCTTGCTCAAAAGCTGCCTGGATCTTTAGAAACTGTTGATCTGTGACGTCACGCGATGTTTTTCGAACAGGTAGAAACGAGGCAGATGTAGAGGTGAATGGCTGTAGCTGTGATTGCGCACATCGCCTCGCCTGCAGCGTATTCCAGCTGCCCATCAGCACACATTTAATTGCGTGCACAGTGCCCCTTGCTCACAGCCGGCCCTAATCGCAGCAAGTTTACTACAAAAAGAAGGGTCGAAGGAACAAACCAAGTTTGAAGCCAACTTTACAAACACACCACACAGACGTCAAATACACTACTGGCCATTAAAATTGCTACACCAGGAAGATGACCTGTTACAGACGCGAAATTTAGCCGACAGGAAGAAGATGCTGTGCATATGCAAATGATTAGCTTTTCAGAGCATTCACACAAGGTTGGCGCCGGTGGCGACACCTACAACGTGCTGAAGTGAGGAGAGTTTCCAACCGATTTCTCACACACAAACAGCTGTTGACCGGCGTTGCCTGGTGAAACGTTGTTGTGATGCCTCGTGTGAGGAGGAGAAATGCGTACCATCACGTTTCCGACTTTGATAAAGGTCGGACTGTAGCCTATCGCATTTGCGGTTTATCGTATAGCGACATTGCTGCTCGCGTCGGTCGAGCTCCAAGGACTGTTGGCAGAATATGGAATCGGTGGGTTCAGGAGGATAATACGGAACGCCTTGCTGGATCCCAAAGGCCTCGTATCACTAGCAGTCGAGATGACAGGCATCTTATCCGCACGGCGGTAACGGATCGTGCAGTCACGTCTCGATCCCCGAGTCAACAGATGGGGACGTTTGCAAGACGACAACCATCTGCACGAACAGAGGATGACACGCGTAAAGCTGAAATACTAAACACCTTTTTCCAAAGCTGTTTCACAGAGGAAGACCGCACTGCAGTTCCTTCTCTCAATCCTCGCACAAACGAAAAAATGGCTGACATCGAAATAAGTGTCCAAGGAATAGAAAAGCAACTGGAATCACTCAATAGAGGAAAGTCCACTGGACCTGACGGGATACCAATTCGATTCTACACAGAGTACGCGAAAGAACTTGCCCCCCTTCTAACAGCCGTGTACCGCAAGTCTCTAGAGGAACGGAGGGTTCCAAATGATTGGAAAAGAGCACAGATAGTCCCAGTCTTCAAGAAGGGTCGTCGAGCAGATGCGCAAAACTATAGACCTATATCTCTTACGTCGATCTCTTGTAGAATTTTAGAACATGTTTTTTGCTCGCGTATCATGTCATTTCTGGAAACCCAGAATCTACTATGTAGGAATCAACATGGATTCCGGAAACAGCGATCGTGTGAGACCCAACTCGCCTTATTTGTTCATGAGACCCAGAAAATATTAGATACAGGCTCCCAGGTAGATGCTATTTTTCTTGACTTCCGGAAGGCGTTCGATACAGTTCCGCACTGTCGCCTGATAAACAAAGTAAGAGCCTACGGAATATCAGACCAGCTGTGTGGCTGGATTGAAGAGTTTTTAGCAAACAGAACACAGCATGTTGTTATCAATGGAGAGACGTCTACAGACGTTAAAGTAACCTCTGGCGTGCCACAGGGGAGTGTTATGGGACCATTGCTTTTCACAATATATATAAATGACTTAGTAGATAGTGTCGGAAGTTCCATGCGGCTTTTCGCGGATGATGCTGTAGTATACAGAGAAGTTGCTGCATTAGAAAATTGTAGCGAAATGCAGGAAGATCTGCAGCGGATAGGCACTTGGTGCAGGGAGTGGCAACTGACCCTTAACATAGACAAATGTAATGTATTGCGAATACATAGAAAGAAGGATCCTTTATTGTATGATTATATGATAGCGGAACAAACACTGGTAGCAGTTACTTCTGTAAAATATCTGGGAGTATGCGTACGGAACGATTTGAAGTGGAATGATCATATAAAACTAATTGTTGGTAAGGCGGGTACCAGGTTGAGATTCATTGGGAGAGTGCTTAGAAAATGTAGTCCATCAACAAAGGAGGTGGCTTACAAAACGCTCGTTCGACCTATACTTGAGTATTGCTCATCAGTGTGGGATCCGTACCAGGTCGGGTTGACGGAGGAGATAGAGAAGATCCAAAGAAGAGCGGCGCGTTTCGTCACTGGGTTATTTGGTAACCGTGATAGCGTTACGGAGATGTTTAATAAACTCAAGTGGCAGACTCTGCAAGAGAGGCGCTCTGCATCGCGGTGTAGCTTGCTCGCCAGGTTTCGAGAGGGTGTGTTTCTGGATGAGGTATCGAATATATTGCTTCCCCCTACTTATACTTCCCGAGGAGATCACGAATGTAAAATTAGAGAGATTAGAGCGCGCACGGAGGCTTTCAGACAGTCGTTCTTCCCGCGAACCATACGCGACTGGAACAGGAAAGGGAGGTAATGACAGTGGCACGTAAAGTGCCCTCCGTCACACACCGTTGGGTGGCTTGCGGAGTATCAATGTAGATGTAGATGTAGAACAGTTCGACCACCTTTGCAGCAGGAGGGACTATCAGCTGGGAGACCGTGGCTGCGGTTACCCTTGACGCTGCATCACAGACAGGAGCGCCTGCCATGGTGTACTCGACGAAGAACCTGGGTGCACGAATAGCAAAACGTCATTTCTTCGGGTGAATCCAGGTTCTGTTTACAGCATCACGAAGGTCGCACCCGCGTTTGGCGACATCGCGGTGAACGCATATCGGAAGCGTGTATTCGTCATCGCCATACCGGCGTATCACCCAGCGTGATGGTATGGGGTGCCATCGGTTACACGTCTCTGTCACCTCTTGTTCGCATTGACGGCTCTTTGAACAGTGGACATTACATTTCAGATGTGTTACGACCCGTGGCCTTACCCTTCATTCGATCCCTGCGAAACCCTACATTTCAGCAGGATAATGCACGACCGCATGTTGCAGGTCCTGTACGGGCCTTTCTGGATACAGAAAATGTTCGACTGCCGCCCTGGCCAGCACATTCTCCAGATCTCTCACCAATTTGAAACGTCTGGTCAATGGTGGCCGAGCAACTGGCTCGTCACAATACGCCAGTCACTACTCATGCTGAACTGTGGAATCGTGTTGAAGCTGCATGCGCAGCTGTACCTGTACACGCCATCCGAGCTCTGTTTGACTCAATGGCCAGGCGTATCGAGGCCGTTATTACGGCCAGAGGTGGTTGTTCTGGGTACTGATTTCTCAGGATGCATCCGAACTGCGTGAGAATGTAATCACACTTCAGTTGTAGTATAATATATTTGTCCAATGAATACCAGTTTAACATATGCATTTATTCTTGGTGTAGCAGTTTTAATGGCCAGTAGTGTAGCTGTAGCGACGCCAGCGCTGCAAGCGGTTACATTTCACATTGCACTAAACAGAAGACGGACGAGTTATGATCAAAGCTACGGCGAGTCCCTCGATTTGGTATTTATTTGAGCAACTCTGCTCATTCCCTTTTGGTGTAAGCAGTGAAACGTCAAAAACTGCGAGCAGGTTGGTACGACAACCTTACGCTGAATCACCTTAACCTTGGGGACGCTCGCTAACAGCTGTACTCCGGGGTCGCCACGCCCACAAACGTCTGTGCTACACAGCGGGAAGCGGCATTGCAAGGCGCAGCCTTAAGACTGGTTACTACCTGTTCGAAAAATATCACAGATCAACAGTTCCAAACAAATTGACCTGCAATATTTAACTCTCCGTTGCGCCAGCTATTTGTGCCGTTGCCGAGCGTCTCTGGAGCCCTGGCGGCATATTAAACAGACGGAGCCCGACACAGCTGCCGCCGTGGCTGGACACAGCGTAAAAAACGGACTTAAACTACAATTTGGAGTTTGAGCTCAAACACTGTTGTACTGCCAGTCTGTTACCAAAGAAGCAGCCGATATTAGGATGAACAGCAACAGAGACCAGGGCTACACACCGGGCCGGCCTCGTGGCAGTGGTTCCGTGTGACGTCACTCGGTCCCGCGGCCGCTACGAGCTGCCCAACTCAGCCACGCCGGCCCGCTCTGGAAGCGTGTGAGCAAAACCAAAGCCTTCTAGATACAACGCCTACGCACAGCGGCCATATTGGAACGTGACGTCACAAACTGTTGGACATCTTATCTGTAGTCGGCAGTGCTGTTGACGTGTATGTTGTGCTGAAAGTGTGCGCCACGTGAAACTGATATAGATTTCACACAGTATTCGCCTACAGTTCTTCGAAGTATGGGATACAAGTGTTGCGTTCCCTTTTGTCAGGGAAATTGTAAATCCCAAAAAGGCATGAAAGTGCACATAATTCGATTTCCCAGATGTGTGAAGTTGAGAAATCGCTAGGTTGCAGCTATTCCCAGACAGGAACTTCTATCCACGCATCATTCAAGGGTAAGTAAATGACAAAAAATTTATAGCGTGTTATTTGTTTCCATTGCACCATATTTGCCAATTGCTTTTAAACAGTTATGTATAATGTACCAGTATAATTTGTTTCTTAATTCTGGACCATTGCTGCGAGGTTAATACGAATCTGGCTGTGAAATGTCTCTCATATTTGCAACTGTTGTCACACGCAATAGTTATATTAATTAGTGTGACTCGAAAATGTTTAGTATTCCTAATCATTCCGACCAGATTATTGAGTTTCCAGTACTTTTATTTCGAAGAGTTACAGAATGATTGTGTTCAGTTATACATTTACAGCTATTCAGAAATAATTTCTGTACTGTTGGCAGAAAAGCCAACACTGTTTTTCTAGAGGAGGCCGAAATGCACGCGTTTAATTACACGCTGACTGGCGTGAGGTCTGGAACAGAACAATATCTTGAGAATTGCAAATAAAGTAAGTAGTTGATATAATACTTAACTTTAATCCACAATTGTAGAACATCTCTCTTGATGATACATGCTTCACATAATAATTATCAATTGAATACGGCGCCTTGCTAGGTCGTAGCAAATGTAGCTGAAGGCTATGCTAACTATCGTCTCGGCAAATGAGAGCGTAATTCTCAGTGAACCTTTCCTAGCAAAGTCGGCTGTACAACTGGGGCGAGTGCTAGGAAGTCTCTCTAGACCTGCCGTGTGGTGGCGCTCGGGCTGCTATCACTGACAGTGGCGACACGCGGGTCCGACGTATACTACCGGACCGCGGCCGATTTAAAAGGCTACCACCTAGCAAGTGTGGTGTCTGGCGGTGACACCACAATTTCAATTTCAGCAAACTACCTTATAAAATTGTTTTAATGAATTCAGTGTTCGACAGTTCAAGCAGTATTTTTTTTTTTTTAGGTCATCAGTCTACTGACTGGTTTGATGCGGCCCGCCACGAATTCCTTTCCTGTGCTAACCTCTTCATCTCAGAGTAGCACTTGCAACCTACGACCTCAATTATTTGCTTGACGTATTCCAATCTCCGTCTTCCTCTACAGTTTTTGCCCTCCACAGCTCCCTCTAGTACAATGGAAGTCATTCCCTCATGTCTTAGCAGATGTCCTGTCATCCTGTCCCTTCTCCTTATCAGTGTTTTCCACATATTCCTTTCCTCTCCGATTCTGCGTAGAACCTCCTCATTCCTTACCTTATCAGTCCACCTAATTTTCAACATTCGTCTATAGCACCACATCTCAAATGCTTCGATTCTCTTCTGTTCCGGTTTTCCCCACAGTCCATGTTTCACTACCATACAATGCTGTACTCCAGACGTATATCCTCAGAAATTTTTTCCTCAAATTAAGGACGGTATTTGATATTAGTAGACTTCTCTTGGCCAGAAATGCCTTTTTTGGCATAGCGAGTCTGCTTTTGATGTCCTCCTTGCTCCGTCCGTCATTGGTTATTTTACTGCCTAGGTAGCAGAATTCCTTCGCTTCAATCACTTCGTGACCATCAATCCTGATGTTAAGTTTCTCGCTGTTCTCATTTCTACTACTTCTCATTACCTTCGTCTTTCTCCGATTTACTCTCAAACCATACTGTGTACTCATTACACTGTTCATTCCGTTCAGCAGATCATTTAATTCTTCTTCACTTTCACTCAGGATAGCAATGTCATCATCGAATCGTATCATTGATATCCTTTCACCTTGTATTTTACTTCCACCCCTGAACCTTCCTTTTATTTCCATCAATGCTTCCTCGATGTACAGATTGAAGAGTAGGGGCGAAAGGCTACAGCATTGTCTTACACCCTTCTTAATATAAGCACTTCGTTCTTGATCGTCCACTTTTATTATTCCATCTTGGTTGTTGTACATATTGTGTATGACCAGTCCTCCCTATAGCTTAACCCTACTTTTTTCAGAATCTCGAACAGCTTGCACCATTTTATACTGTCGAACGCTTTTTCCAGGTCGACAAATCCTATGAAAGTGTCTTGATTTTTCTTTAGCCTTGCTTCCATTATTAGCCGTGACGTCAGAATTGCCTCTCTCGTCCCTTTACTTTTCCTAAAGCCAAACTGATCGTTCACCTAGCGCATTCTCAATTTTCTTTTCCATTCTTCTGTATATTATTCTTGTAACCAGCTCCGATGCATGAGCTGTTAAGCTGATTGTGCGATAATTCTCGCACTTGTCAGCTCTTGCCGTCTTCGGAATTGTGTGGATGATGCTTTTCCGAACGTCAGATGGTATATCGCCAGACTCATATATTTGGACAAGAAGAGAATAGAAGCTTTCGAAATGTGGTGCTACAGAAGAATGCTGAAGATTAGATGGGTAGATCACATAACTAATGAGGAAGTATTGAGTAGGATTGGGGAGAAGAGACGTTTGTGGCACAACTTGACCAGAAGAAGGGATCGGTTGGTAGGACATGTTCTGAGGCATCAAGGGATCACCAATTTAATATTGGAGGGCAGCGTGGAGGGTAAAAATCGTAGAGGGAGACCAAGAGATGAATACACTAAGCAGATTCAGAAGGATGTAGGTTGCAGTAGGTACTGGGAGATGAAAAAGCTTGCACAGGATAGAGTAGCATGGAGAGCTGCATCAAACCAGTCTCAGGACTGAAGACCACAACAACAACAACAACAACAACAACATATATTCTACACACCAACGTGAATAGTCGTTTTGTTGCCACTTCCCCCAATGATTTTAGAAATTCTGATGGAATGTTATCGATCCCTTCTGCCTTATTTGACCGTAAGTCCTCCAAAGCTCTTTTAAGTTCCGATTCTAATACTGGATCCCCTATCTCTTCTAAATCGACTCCTGTTTCTTCTTCTATCACATCAGACAAATCTTCATCCTCATAGAGGCATTCAATGTATTCTTTCCACCTATCTGCTCTCTCCTCTGCATTTAACAGTGGAATTTCCGTTGCACTCTTAATGTTGCCACCGTTGCTTTTAATGTCACCAAATGCTGTTTTGATTTTCCTGTATGCTGAGTCTGTCCTTCCGACAATCATACCTTTTTCGATGTCTTCACATTTTTCCTGCAGCCATTTCGTCTTAGCTTCCCTGCACTTCCTATTTATTTCATTCCTCAGCGACTTGTATTTCTGTATTCCTGATTTTCCCGGAACATGTTTGTACTTCCTCCTTTCATCAATCAACTGAAGTATTTCTTCTGTTACCCATGGTTTCTTCGCAGCTACCTTCTTTGTACCTCTGTTTTCCTTCCCAACTTTTGTGATGGCCCTTTTTAGAGATGTCCATTCCTCTTCAACTGTACTGCCTACTGCGCTATTCCTTATTGCTGTATCTATAGCGTTAGAGAACTTCTAAAGTATCTCGTCATTCGTTAGTATATAGCAGTATATAAAGGAGAATTTCGAGGTAAGTGCATTGTGATTAAATTAACGGCACTCTGTGACACGAATTCCAGTCAAGGACATAGGAGAAACAATCTTTTCGTGTTTAAGGTTCTAAAGTTCTGGAGAAACAGGGAAATAAAATATTTTTTCGGGTTTTTTGATTTATTAAACATTATGTCAGGAGGTACTCCATTTCGTCGAATGATCCGAGTTTCCTGTGAGGTCAACAAATTTTGAAGTGGAGAGGAAAATTTACGAAAATAACCGGGGAAACAAATTCTTAAATTATGTAGGAGCTCCAGCTGCTTTATTTAAAACCGCTTGTTGTTGCATATTGCCGATTTTTTACTGCAAGAAAACGTAGCTCCCGAGGTAAAAGACAGAATTTAAAATTACAGTTTGTATTCGAGACTAGAAACGCGTATTTAAGGCAAATCGTCAAAATAATTTTACATCTTGAAATAACATAGGGAAGTTTTGTTCAGTTACTTTACGCAATGATATAAATTTCCATACTTTAATTACAAGGCCATGTAGAAGAGGAAAGCACGGGTATCTCTATGCGGTCTCAGCTCTAAGACCCGTAAAGTTCGTATGGCTGCGGAGTGCTTAACAGCAGCGTTCCGATACAGACCCGGCCATCTGCATGTGACGTCACAAGTGTGCGCGCAGGCCTGTAGTCTAGGCGGTGTTGGCAAAACACTGTGCCAGCGCCGGCAGCTCCTGATGATGGCGGAGACAGCTGTCGAAGCGCACGAGAGTCTTACGTCGAAATGGCGCGTCTTGTAAACCGAGAAGATTTTTGTCATTTTTTCCAGTTTTCCTTCTGTCCCTTAGTTGCTTCAAATTCGTGGCGGTATATACCGTCTATGCAACCAATCGAAATCAGTTTGTTTACTGGCATACGCGTTTCGCCTCTTTTCTTTGGGAAGCACCATCAGCATCATGACTCCTTTTATACATACAATAAACGCATTATGTTGTACATATATTATGCTGTTGTGTTACATTTTGCCGTGTTTTCCTCTAGTTTTTTTTTAGGTTAGAATCAACTTTCGTAGCGCAAATTTGGCAATGTCAACTTATCGTTCGATGTTACTTACGAGCCGGCCGCTGGGGCTGTGCGGTTCTAGGCGCTTCAGTCTGTAACCGCGCTGCTGCTACGGTCGCAGGTTCGAATCCTGCCTCGGGCATGGATGTGTCTGATGTCTTTAGGTTAGTTAGGTTGAAGTAGTTCTAAGTTATAGGGGACTGATGACCTCAGATGTTAAGTCCCATAGTGCTCAGAGCCATTTGAACAGTTTTTTTGTTTTTTGTGTTTTCGGGGTGTAGTGTTGCCAACAGTTGTGTGCTTATCTGTCTTTTGTTTGTGTGCGGTTTGATATTTTTCATTTGTGCGTATGTGTGTTTTGCTGTGTCTAGATGTGTGGTTTTTTTTACTATTAAATATGTGTCCTCCTCAGAATTTAAATCAAAGAATGGTCTATATTCTATAACATGGTCACAGAATTGTAACTAAAAACGTATGATAGGGTATAAGTACGGAATCGTCGTAAAAGACTGGCAGTATTTATATGTCATTTATAAAATAATAAATATGCCGAAACGGCATTAGTCACAAAGATATTTAAGATAAAGGAAACTGAGATGGCGAGCCACTAAGTGCTGCTCGTTACTTGCGTGGTGCAGGTTGCAAAACGGACTCCGTGCTTACACCCTATCATACGTTTTTAGTCATTATTCTGTGACCATGTTATAGAATATGGACCATTTTTTATTTAAATTCTGAGGAAGACACTCCTAGCAGTGTTGAAACCGGGTTAATTTGTTAAAAATAGTGACCGAGGGCTGTTTTTCTTTCAATTGTAACTATTCACGGTCTCTGAACGTGCAGCCATGTACAAAATCTTGCGATTCATTAATTATTTATCCTGATTACATTTCGGTTTGTTATTGTTTTGGTGGCTAAAACTAAACAATTACACACACACACACACACACACACACACACACACACACACACACACACACACACAGCAAATGAAAAATATCAATCCACACACAAACAAAAGACAGCTAAACGCACATCAATTGGCAACACTACACACCGAAAAAACACATACGTTGATGACAAGAATGTAAGTGCAAGTGATATATGCGATGTGACAGACGTGGCTGAAAGAACGCCATAGATCGGCCAGCTGGAGAATGGAAACTCACGAATATATCTCCAGGATCACACGAATGACTTCAACAGCGCTCGAAATCTTACGTACCACCGAACGATAAGCTGACATTACGAAATTTGTGCCACAAAAGATGATTCTGACCTTAAAAACTAGAGGAAAACTCGGCAAAATGTAACATAACAGCATATTATATCTACCACATAAAACGTTTATTGTACATATAAGAGGAATCACGTAAACAGGCCACTGATGATGGTTCCCAAATAAAATAAGCGAAACGCCTATGGGAATAAACAAACTGCCTTCAACTAGTCGCATGGACTGTACATACCAGCACTACAAGATTTTTACTCATCTATCTCACGGTATGTTAGAAAAAAATATCCGTTTATGTGAAGTTACGATAAATGGAATATTTTCAATTTGAAACTCTCGCCACACGATGCTCTCCTCCCATTGGTCCACCCCGTCCTTGACACTGCCGGACAATCAGTCAGGCGCGCCGCTCTTCTTTAACTTACCGCTGCTTTCGTTGCAACTACGAAACTAGAGATTGACAGGCATAATTCTAAAGACGGGATGAAATACGCAACCATATTTTTCGATCTGACGCAAGAATTTTAAAATTGACTTCATAAAATTCGAAATTTTTGTATTCATGCCACACCTTTTACAAACAAAACAGACGCGTTGTCTTGTCTTATACAGATTGATTCAAACACATAGAACACATTGCAGTTATTTATTACACACAAACTGCGTTTGTTAACAGTTATTTTCAAGAATAAAGCACACAATGAGCGAAAACAGGACTAAAATCTCGTACGGGCAGCTTGAGAATTGCAACCAGTTCAATCGAACCTGATATCGATACATTTGTCCCCCGAGTAATGGCTCTGAGCACTATGGGACTCAACTGCTGTGGTCATCAGTCCCCTAGAACTTGTTGTTGTTGTTGTGGTCTTCAGTCCTGAGACTGGTTTGATGCAGCTCTCCATGCTACTCTATCCTGTGCAAGCTTTTTTATCTCCCAGTACCTACTGCAACCTACATCCTTCTGAATCTGCTTAGTGTATTCATCTCTTGGTCTCCCTCTACGATTTTTACCCTCCACGCTGCCCTCCAATACTAAATTGGTGATCCCTTGATGCCTCAGAACATGTCCTACCAACCGATCCCTTCTTCTGGTCAAGTTGTGCCACAAACTTCTCTTCTCCCCAATCCTATTCAATACTTCCTCATTAGTTATGTGATCTACCCATCTAATCTTCAGCATTCTTCTGTAGCACCACATTTCGAAAGCTTCTATTCTCTTCTTGTCCAAACTATTTATCGTCCATGTTTCACTTCCATACATGGCTACACTCCATACGAATACTTTCAGAAATGACTTCCTGACACTTAAATCAATACTGGATGTTAACAAATTTCTCTTCTTCAGAAACGCTTTCCTTGCCATTGCCAGCCTACATTTTATATCCTCTCTACTTCGACCATCATCAGTTATTTTGCTCCCCAAATAGCAAAACTCCTTTACTACTTTAAGTGCCTCATTTCCTAATCTAATTCGTTCAGCTTCACCTGACTTAATTAGACTACATTCCATTATCCTTGTTTTGCTTTTGTTGATGTTCATCTTATATCCTAGAACTTAGAACTACTTAAACCTAACTAACCTAAGGACAACACACACATCCATGCCCGAGGCAGGATTCGAACCTGCGACCGTAGCGGTCGTGCGGTTCCAGACTGTAGCGCCAGAACCGCTCGGCCACCAGCGGCCGGCTGTCCCCCGAGTAAAATGCCGCATTAATTCTATGGTCTTTAATACCTGATATATTGAAATGTCACACATAAAACGTCAAATTAATACCATCTAGCCTTTTTAGAATAAAGAATCATAAATTAATAAATTCTAAAGGACTTAAATGTGATAACTATATATCTCCGATTACCTTTTTTTCACAGCGGTTATTGTTGATGTTAAGCATAGTACGTGCGCCTCAAAAATACCAGTCTTCCAATGTTGCCCAGATAAGGTAAACAGTCGAACACCTCTGGTTTAGGGAGAAGAGAGAAAAATTACGAGCTGTGCCGATGACACTGTAGTTCTGTCACAAACCCTTAAGGGCAGTTTAACAGAATGGGCAGCGCCTTGAAAGGAGGATATAAGACGAACATCAACAAAATCAAAACAAGAATAATGGAACGTAGTCGAATTAAATCAGGCGATGCTTACGGCAATACATACACTTGAAGTAGCAGACGAGCTGTGTTATGTGGGCAGCAAAATAACTGATGCTGACCGAAGTAGAGAAGATACAAAATGATGTAGACTGGCGATGGTAAGAAAAGCGTTTCTGAAGAAGATGAATTTGTTAACATCGAATATAGATTTAACTGTCCGGAAGTATCTTCTGCAGCCACTTGTATGGGGTGTAGCCATCTCTGCAAGTGAAACACCAACGATGAACAGTTTACACAAGAAGAGAATAGACGTTCTTGAAATGTGTCTCTACAGATAAATGTTTAAGGTCAGATGCGTAGATCTCAAAACTAATAAGGACATATTGATTAGAACTGGGGAGAAAAAAAAATTTGTGGTACAATGAGGCATCAACGGACGGAAGGAAAGCGTAAGGGTAAAAATCGTAAAAGCAGACTAAGAGATTAATACAGTTCTCTTTAACGGTTTTTCTTGCTGACAATAAAGATCAGTTTCAACTGGACTCTGAGATACACAGTCACAATACACGACAAAAATATAATTTTCACGTAGTCTTCGCCTCCTTGTCCACATCTCGAAGATGTGTGTACTCCGGCGGTAGAACAGTCGACAAGCAAGAAATTCGAAATCGCTACCAGTTCAATTAAAAATTAAAAACATGCCGGCGTCTGTTTAGCATAACTGAGCAGGCAGAAGCTATCTATGTAATTTGCTCGATTAATTTATCTCGCATAAGCACTATGTGATATTCATGGTTAATCCGTAAGCACATGCGCGTGGGATAAAATATACCCAGCTGTAGCTGTGATACGTTAGCAGTATTCTTACACTAATTCTACAACTGTGACCTTCCACATACCTTTCAACTAACTGCCCGTCCTTGTAACAACGTAAGTTCCCCAGTTTCACACATTGTTGGAAAAAAGCCTGTTTTCTACATAATGACTGGCCCGTGTGTGTCACGTAGAACATTGTACAGACGAGTATGAGGTAAATAATGAGAGCGAAAATCATCACATTTCAGAGAGCTGTCGTAACACAAATACAGACCAAAAGATACATTCACACGATATGGCTGCAATATCACGAGCGAACTATGGAGAAAGGATGGCTCTACGCGAAAAATTTGTGCACCACCAAGAAACACTTTCCCTCGTTTATCAAATCTTCTGTGAGGTCCATCATTGGAATGGAAGAGACGAGACAGAAGAAAGCTACATTGTCTGCTGGGAACTGTGACGCGTGTCCCCAGAAAAAACTGGAAGACCTTAACTAATCCCAAGACTGTTTAATACGTAAGGAAAATTTATTTTAAGTTTGCGAAGAATGTATCGGACAGGATTCTGATTAGATATAAAAGACAAACTCTCCAGAATACACTGCCTTTGTGAGATGCAATTGTTTTAACTATAATACGCGAATGTTTACATCTTAAAAATCATTAAATACATCTTTAAAACACTTTAATGTTGTGATGTATGCACGTAAATTCCAAATTCTTGTATAGTTTCACGAAAATATGTTTTATTTCTAACTGGGGTAAAAGCTACCGCAAGCGTGAAGTAATATCACAAAAATTACCGCATTTGGTTACGGGTTAATGCGGTATATATCGATAAAGATTCAAACATTTTCTCGCCTTTGTTAATGAATATGCCACATCTCTATGGAATCTAGGGAGCACGGTTACTGGATGAATGAATATACATATACCAGCACTTTTTCTTCTTCAATCGCGGTACGCACAAACTGAGATATGTTGGTTCCATTATACGTACACTATATGCGAGGAAAAATTGCTGTTAGCAACAATGTCTTGTTAAGGTGCACTGAACACTTTCGCACCTCCACGCCGATGCAGACATCTGTCGGCTCTCATTACGAACGACGAAGTTGCACAGCGACGCCACTTGGTGGCAGCACCGGGCGAAAGGCGTCCCGATTCCGCACATTGAAAGGTTGCGAAACGTAATTGTTCCTACGAGAATCTGTAATTTGCTTTTATGGTGTAAAAAATACTCCTACAACTGTGTCCGATTTGAATACGGTAAGAGACTATACCCTCCGGTATACGAAATGCATTAAAAGAGAGCAACACGTCTCCAAGGTTGATCGCAATACTAAGTTGGAATTATTATGAATCGCCACCATAGAATTTGTACTCGTATACGCTTAGCATGCGGGTACATAACGGCCTGTAAAAGTGGTTGCCAATTTTCGTGTCCTTTAACTACGACGTGAGGCTATAAAATAATGGAACTGCTGCAGTAACAGATTTTATTTCAGAAACATACATATTCAGTTATTGTGACTATGAGTGCACTACCCTCCCGTATGGTTACAACGCTCCACGCGAATTTTCCATACATGGAAACAGTGCTGCAAATCTTCCTCCGACTGCTCTCACTGCTTCAACGGACTGAAATCTTATTCTCTTTAAAGCAGATTTGACCTCGGAAGATGTCACACGATGCTGCATCAGGCGAATAAGGCGCGTCTCCTAACACTGGGATGCTGCACTTCGCTAGAAACCTCTTAACACACAATAGGGTATGACGCGATATTGCAGTGCGTGTGGTGTTACGAAGAAAGATCCAATGTTCCTTTCAAACATGCATGTCATGTCCGAAGAACACGCACTACGGCAACTACAGCCGTTGTGAAACACACAAAATGTATTCACAGTTGCGAGTACGATCAACCGTCAGCTGTGTAAGGGAGTGACGACAATGAAAATTTGTGCCGCATCGGGACTCGAACCCACGTTACCCGCTTTACGCGTGCGGCGGAAGAACAATGCGGCGTTGTTCCTAACACAGGCACAGCAATATCGTATTTACCCGTCGGTAACAGGTAGCTTAAAACTGAAGAAACTGCAAAGAGGTGGGAATTTGAGGAGATGGGACCTGGATAAACTGAAAGAACCAGGGGTTTAAGAGAGCTTCAGGGAGAGCATTAGGAAACGATTGACAAGAATGGGAGAAAGAAATACAGTAGAAGAAGAACGGGTAACTTGAGAGACGAAATAGTGAAGGTAGCAGAGGATCAAGTAGGTAAAAAGACGAGGGCTAATAGAAATCCTTGGGTAACAGAAGAAACATTGAATTTAATTGATTAAAGGAGAAAATATAAAAATGCAGTAAATGAAGCAGGCAAAAAGGAATACAAACGTCTCAAAAATGAGATCGACCGGAAGTGCAAAATGGCTAAGCAGGGATGGCTAGAGGACAAATGTAAGGATGTAGAGGCTTGTCTCACTAGGGGTAAGATAGATACTGCATACAGAAAAATTAAAGAGACCTCTGGAGAAAAGATAACCACTTGTATGAATATCAAGAGCTCAGATGGAAACCCAGTTCTAAGCAAAGAAGGGAAAGCAGGAAGGTGGAAGGGGTATATAGAGGGTCTATACAAGGGCGATGTTCTTAAGGACTATATTATAGAAATGGAGGAGAATGAAGATGAAATGGGAGATATGATACTGCGTGAAGAGTTTGACAGAGCACTGAAAGTGCTAAGTCGGGACAAAGCCCCGGGAGAGCCAGTCCTGACAAAACTCTACCGTCTGGTGAGCAAGATGTATGAGACAGGCCAAATCCCCTCAGACTTCAAGAAGAATATAATAACCCCAATCCGAAAGAAAACAGGTGTTGACAGATGTGAAAATTACCGAACTATCAGTTTAATAAGCCACGGCTCCAAAATACCAACACGAATTGTTTACAGACGAATGGAAAAACTGGTAGAAGCCGACCTCGGGGAAGATCAGTTTGGATTTCGTAGATATGTTGGAACACGTGAGGCAATACTGATTCTACGACTTATCTTAGAAAATAGATTACGGGAAGGCAAACCTACGTTTCTAGCATTTGTAGACTTAGAGAAAACTTTTGACATTGTTGACTGGAATACTCTCTTTCAAATTCTGAAGGTGGCAGAGGTAAAATACAGGGAGCGAAAAGCTATTTATAATTTGTACAGAAACCAGATGGCAGTTATACGAGTCGAGGGGCATGAAAGGGAAGCAGTAGTTGGGAAGGGAGTGAGACAGGTTTGTAGCCTCTCCCCGATGTTATTCAATCTGTATATTGAGCAAGCAGTAAAGGAAACAGAAAAATTCGGAGTAGGAATTAAAATCCATGGAGAACAAACAAAAAAAAAAAAAAATACTTTGAGGTTCACCGATGACATCGTAATTTTGTCAGAGACAGCGAAGGACTTGAAAGAGCAGCAGAACGGAATGGACATGGCCTTGAAAGGAGGATATAAGATGAACATCAACAAAAGTAAAACGAGGATAATAAAATGTAGTCGAATTAAGTCGGGTGATGTTGAGGGAATTAGATTAGCAAATGAGACACTTAAAGTAGTAAAGGAGTTGTGCTATTTGGGGAGCAAAATAACTGATCATGGTCGAAGTAGAGAGGATATAAAATGTAGACTGGCAATGGCAAGGAAAGCGTTTCTGAAGAAGGGAAATTTGTTAACGTCGAGTATAGGTTTAAGTGTGAGGAAGTCGTTTCTGAAAGTATTTGCATGTAGTGTAGCCATGTATGGAAGTGAAACGTGGTCGATAAATAGTTTAGACAAGAAGAGAATGGAAGCTTGCGAAATGTGGCGCAACAGAAGAATGCTGAAGATTAGATGGGTAGTTCACATAACTAATGAGGAGGTATTAAATAGAATTGGGGAGAAGAGGAGTTTGTGGCACAACTTGACAGAAAGAAGGGATCGGTTGGTAGGACATGTTCTGAGGCATCAAGGGATCACCAGTTTAGTATTGGAGGGCAGCGTGGATGGTAGAAATCGCAGAGGGAGACCGAGAGATGAATACACTAAACAGATTGAGAAGGATGTTGGTTGCAGTAGGTACTGGGTGATGAAGAAGCTTGCACAGGATAGAGTAGCATGGAGAGCTGCATCAAACCAGTCTCTGGACTGACGACCACAGCAACAAAAATACCAACAACAACACACAACAACAACAACAACAACCCGGTAGCTAGTTTCAACTAATATGTCCTCCCCTGTACGGAAATTACATAATGTATGTACGAGTGCAGGCTGCGACATATGGAAGTTTGGTCTGGCCGCGATTCGTGCGCGGATAGGAAACGCTGTTATGGCGGACGCTCGCGAATAGCCGGAAATACGGGTTCGAGGCCCGGACAGGTACAAATGTTCACTGTAGTCATTCCATTACTCAGCTGATGGTTGTCCATACTCCCAACAGCGAATATATTTCGTGCAATACGGTATGAGCATGTGTGTTGTCTTGATGCACAAACCGTGACTTTTTCTTCCACCATTCCGGTCGCTTTTTCCCCTTATATTCTCACGGAGTTGAGCAAGAACCTCAAGGCAGCAATGTTAACAGTCTCACCTTCAGTATCCGAGTAAGGATACCAAAAAACACAAATAACGAAAAAAAAATTCCATCATCGCTTTGAGTCTCGATTTGCTCTTTCGAGCTGTTTTCACTCTCGGTGAAGCTGGACCCTTCCGGCGCACGGACTGGCCCTTAGATTCTGGATCGTAAGTGAAAAACCAA
Organism: Schistocerca americana; assembly: GCF_021461395.2. Taxonomy (NCBI): domain Eukaryota; kingdom Metazoa; phylum Arthropoda; class Insecta; order Orthoptera; family Acrididae; genus Schistocerca; species Schistocerca americana. The sequence continues at coordinate 204,230,990 of NC_060129.1, read as the reverse complement.
GATTCAGTTCATGTCATCACTGTTTCCAAGAAATTAGAACTATTTTCAACGGCGTTCAAACATTTTTACGAGCTTCTGTTTGTTCAATTGTGCGCACACTCTTCAAGTGTTACACTGGTCACGTAAAATTTGCCTTGTGCATTCTTTGTCAATTCCTCCAGTTTCAGCAGTGAACACAGAGCCTTTTTTTTTTTTTTTTTTTTTGGAGGCTATATTATAGTCTGTCCACGACGCTCGGCTCACACCGACTATAATCGCTGCTCTGTTATCCTTCAACAATGAACCGGTGATGGACCACTGGAAATTACACGTTTCCACTCACTGGAGGCCCAATATACGTACATTTTGGGCCATGTCAACCATTTTTTCTTCGTGGCAGGTGTCAAGAACAGCCTCTTTATTGGCTTTCGTGCCTTCCACCCACAACCAAGGAGCCTACATCGAAGGTCACTCTCGACCCCAATAGCCAGCAGACTCTGAAGGGCCTTACTCGTCTTATGAGGGTGAATTGTACCATCTCTCAGTCGAGTTTTGTCACTTCTTGTGGTGCTTTCCGTTCTCGTCCACACCAGCCTTTTTTCTTTGCGAACAATGAGGCAGTATCACAACACGGCCAAGCAAATCTCGAAACAGTTAACTTTTCCCTCGCCAACAACAGAGGAAATGTCTCTTACAGACGTGTGTTGACGAGGAGGAACTATTTTTGGTCGCTTCTCAGCTGAAATATCCATTTTAACATAAAAACACACGGCGTCGCTACACATACAATCCCTCGGAGGGGCGCTATAATTGTTCATAGTGCGTCAAGAGTCGAAAAACTGGGCAGGTAAAATTGTTCACAACCAACCAAAAATTCAATTCCTTGTAAAATATGAGCTCGTCCGAGTTAACTTGGACACTACTGCATGGATGTACATGTGCATGTATTCTGCATCTCCTAAACCACTGGACGGAATTCAGACGAACTTGGTACACATACAACTTACTGTCTGGACGGACTCGTTGTGGGGCACAAACCACCTGTCTACTACAGGGCTGCGGATGTGTGGGAAAAAGCAGCTTTATTCATCCAGTATTGGAGTTTAGTGACTTGCCACGAACTTTACGCAACTTCTCCTCGGCGACAACCCCCACAAAATATTAAAACGACATTTTCGCTGTTCGTGCATTGGAAATGCCTATCAGGCATGACTTTCAATTTGTTACTGCTTTACTACTAACTGTGGCAACGGCCTTGGCGCAGTGGATACACCTGTTCCCGTGAGATCACCGAAGTTAAGCGCTGTCGGGCGTGGTCGGCGCTCGGATGGGTGACCATCCAGGCCGTGTAGTGTCCCTTTTGCAATATTCACCATTATCGAGGTGAAACATAAATAAAAATGACTGTATGTGACTCAAAATGAACTGCAAACATCGATTCATCTGCGAAAGGTAATAACACGAACTGTAAAAATATACAATATAGATCGATAGATGCAGAAAAGACATTTTTATTGTATGAGATTATAATGTGTAAGTAATTAAAAGAAGTGTTATTAACTTTGTAAGAGTATAAAAAACAATACAATGCTCATTCTTCAGTCTAGTCTGTTTTGTTCTGTTCGTTCTGGTGTTAGCTGGAATAAGGTGCGCAAGCTATCGTGGTGCGCTAGCATTTGTTTCTGTCGTAACGTAATTGCAAATATTTGATGGTGTAAACTGTGTCCTAGTAAGAATATATTAGTATAAGGTGATCTCCGTGTGTTATTTCAAGAAACTACGCCACATTTATCTTACGAAAAGAATATTTAATGAAAATTATTTAGCACGTTTCCAGCTGCTGCGGAGCGAGTAACAGTGATCTCTGACTGTTAACAATTAGCCGCCATTACGCGGTAGATTTAAAAATCTTTTTTCACAGCATAATGTCTGATAGCCGGAGTGGAAGAAATTATGTAACAAGATTCAGTTAGATTAACTGAAGGAATCCAGTGAAATAATTTTATTAAAACTTGTCTATTTTCTGTGATGGTAATAATTTCAGATCAGTGAACTGGAGCTGAGTAATAGTACGCTATTGCATTTACAGTAATTTATAGGGAGCCTGGCACTCGATAAAACCGGATATAATACGTAATTGGCAACCTACGAAATTCATTATTTTGCTTATTATATCTCTTTTGTATTTTTTTGAAAGCTAAACGTAAAAACTAACTTCACTAAAAATCAGTAACAGATCACGATAAATCAAAGGACAAACAAATTTACTAGGAGAGTGCTTCCTCTAAATAAATAGTTACATTTTTTTAAGAGATATAATAGCCGCCCTGCACTGTTGCGATTTTTCGGGGTGCACTCAGCCTCGTGATGCCAATCGAGGCGCTACTCGACCGAATAGTAGCGGCTTCGGTCAAGAATACCATCGTAACGACCAGGAGAGCGGTGTTTTCACACATACCACTGAATGTCCCTGCAAAATTACGTCACTGTACGACACAAAGTTCAGGAACACGACGACATAAACACCGAGACGGGAAAAAAAAAACAGGCGCTACATGCATGACCATTACATTTATTGCTTCTCTGCTACTCTATTCCGACAAAAATTTCGGAGGCAGTATCCAGATATACCGCCGAACGTATCTACATAATTATACCATTGTGCGGCACATAGATCAAGACATACGTCGTCATAAAAACTGAGCGAGACAGATGCGGGAGAAATACGTGTACATACATATGTCATACGTATACGTGACATGTGCGTACTCTGGCGAAGCCGCGGAGGAAAAGCTTCTAAACCCCTGCATCGATTTGAGCCAAACTTGGTACACATGTTCATTACCATCTGGGAAGATATACTATGAGGGTGAGAACGAGCAGTTTTCCATTCGGGTCGTGGTGATCGGTTGGTGATGCTGGGAGAAGTTGGGGAGCAAGAGGTGGGCAGAGATTTGGGGTAGGAGCAGGTGCACAGAAAGGCAAGGAGGAGATAAAGGCCAGAATAAACAGGTAGGCGGCTAGCGCCGGTTACCCAGCTAGTTTCAAATATTTTTCTGTATTATTTGTCGGATTACCAGTGCTGCTTGACATCTGTAACTACTGCAGTACGGTGAGTAATTATTACAAAGTACGGTAAATTTATTCACCTGATCTTGCGTCCTCCGGCACTCACCTTTACCGCTCTCCGTCGAACGAGATAGGAGCCTCCTTTCCGGTTGAAAATGCGCTCCGAACGTGGTGGGGCGAGTTCATCGCCTCAAAACCACGTGTTTCGTAACAGTCGCGAGATCGGAAATGTATCACAATGTTCGCGGACTGTTGAAAATAGTGAAGGTCACATAATTCAGGACTGGCGTCTCTGCTATGCGTATCTGTTTTACTTATTACACTCGGGGAAAAACGCTACGAACTTGGGCACCAACCCAACGATGTTTCCTCTACTTTTCAGTGCTATCTCCTGCAGAGATGTGAAAATTACCGAACTATTACTTTAATAAGCCACGGCTGCAAATTTTTAACACGAATTCTTTACAGACGAATGGAAAAACTGGTAGACGCCGACCTCGGGGACGACCAGTTTGGATTCCGTAGAAATATTGGAACACGTTAGGAAATACTCACCTTACGACTTATCTTAGAAAATAGATTAAGGAAGGGCAAACCCACGTTTCTAGCATTTGTAGACTTAGAGAAAACTTTTGACAATGTTGACTGGAATACTCTCTTTCAAATTCTGAAGGTGGTAGGGGTAAAATACAGGGAGCGAAACGCTATTTACAATTTGTACAGAAACCAGATCGCAGTTATAAGAGTCAAGGGGAATGAAAGGGAAGCAGTGGTTGGGAAGGGAGTGAGACAGCGTTGTAGCCTCTCCCCGATGTTATTCAATCTGTATATTGAGCAAGCAGCGAAGGAAACAAAAGAAAAATACAGAGTAGGAATTAAAATCAATGGAGAAATAAAAACTTTGAGGTTCGCCGCTGACATTGTAATTCTCTCAGAGACAGCAAAGGACCCGTAAGAGCAGCTGAACGGATTTAACAGTGTCTTGAAAGGAGGATATAAATTGGACATCAACAAAAGCAAAACGAGGATAATGAAATGTAGTCGAATTAAGTCGGGTGGTGCTGAGGGAATTACATTAGGAAATGAGACACTTAAAGTAGTAAAGGAGCTTTGCTATTTGGGGAGTAAAATAACTAATGATGGTCGAAGTAGAGAGGATATATAAAATGTAGACTGGCAATGGGAAGGAAAGCGTTTCTGAAGAAGAGAAATTTGTTAACGTCGAGTATAGATTTTAGTGTCAGGAAGTCGTTTCCGAGAGTATTTGTATGGAGTGTAGCCATGTATGGAAGTGAAACGTGAACGATAAATAGTTTGGACAAGAAGAGAACAGAAGCTTTCGAAATGTGTTGCTACAGAAGAATGCTGAAGATTAGATGGGTAGATCACATAACTAATGAGGAGGTACTGAATAGAATTGGGGAGAAGAGAAGTTTGTGGCACAACTTGACTAGAAGAAGGGATCGGTTGGTAGGACGTGTTCTGAGGCAGCAAAGGATCACAAATTTAGCATTGGAGGGCAGCGTGGAGGGAGACCAAGAGATGAATACACTAAGCAGATTCAGAAGGATGTAGGCTGCAGTAGGTACTGGGAGATGAAGCAGCTTGCACAGGATAGAGTAGCATGGAGAGCTGCATCAAACCAGTCTCTGGATTGAAGACCACAACAACAACTCCTGCAGAGGTAAGTGGTATTATTTTTCAAACGTCGGCCCGCGTACTTTATTTACAGCTCGCAGTCTCCACGGTGCGCCTGCGCCACGGCTGACCGCAACCCGCCAAGCCGCCGAGGGTGATATCGGGGTCACGTGACGTGACGTATGCCGTGACGTCACGGCCGCCTGTTGCGCTCGCCTTACCCGGTCACGCCTGCGCACTGCCTGCTGGGCCAGCGGCGCTGACACACTTGGCGGAACAAGCCGGCGTGGGATATCCTCCCTCCCCCCCCCCCCCCCCCACACACACACACACAGTGAGTGGGTGTCTGCCTGAAGCAGTACCAGGTCAGCAGGATGCCCGCAAGCCAATTAACCTTTCGGGTGACATCCCCTTCGAAGTTGTCCCAACGTAACTCATTAAGAGTACTTAGTCGCCGTCAGTTCGCAATCTGGTTTGACATACCTCTCTACACTCTTTATATTAATTAACGACTAAACCGGTGCACAAAGCCACGTGCAAGATCCTATCTGACGGCTTACATGGGCGACACAAATTTCCGATTTATACAGAGTCCGCCAGAAAGATGTATACGCTCTTTGTCGGCCTCTATCAAGATATCGATATTATCGGTCGAGCTGAGTTACGAGCACAGTCCAACATAACAGCAAATAGTAATAAATGTCTCTGGAGTGAGCATTGCGTTCTGCGCATGTTGTCAACATTAAACCAGGATAGTCACGTGTTTTGTGGACTTCGCTGTGCGTGTGTGCTTTCTGCAGCGTTTGAAGATTATAATATCAGGAGTTTTTGCTGTGTTTTCACCGTTTGTTGATAGTGTAATAGCGATGGTGAATTACTGTTGTTGCTACGGATGCAAAGAAAAATATCTGAAAGGAGGGATAGTAACTTTACATGGGTACATACCATGTAGCTCTAATTATTGCTATCATATTACTAAGAGACACTGTGTATGTTTAAAAATTTTGAGACGCATTATAATTAAGGCGTGATTCTGTAGACCTATTTTTCTACGATTTTATGACTATATAATAGATATTACGGCTTGTACAGAAGCTTACAAACAATCGCTTCCTCTCGTAAATTTGCTGGCGGATCAGGAAAGGGAATGGTTAGTTGTTTCAGCAAATAGTATTCTCCATGAATTTATCAGTGACTTGTCGATTATGTATACAGATTACTGAGTCTAGTATTTATTTAATAAACTGGGAGCAAGTACGTAAAATGCGTTAAATAAATAGGTCAACAAAAAATTAAGATCTTAGCGTTACAAGAAACTAGATTCACGGATGAAAATACAATAGACTATGGAAACTATCGCATCTTCAAGAGCAAGACTGACAAACGAATTGCCAATGGTACGCCACTCCTGGCCATGGCATTTGCGGTGCACAGAAATATATTAGGCTCAATTAGAGAGGTCTCTTCCATAAATAATCGCCTCATGACCATGCGTATCCAGTGCGCCAACAAGAAATACACATTGATAAATGTTCATGCACCCACAAACATAGACAACAAAAAACGCCAACTACAAACTGAAAAATTCTGGACTAAACTTGAAGATGTCATGGCCAAAATTCCCCGGGATGATATCAAAATCTTAATGGGAGATTTCAATGCACAAATTGGCAGAGAGAAAGAACACCAAAAAACTGTAGGAAAATATCCAGCACACAGATTCACCAACAGAAACGGACTGAGATTTATTGAACTATGCTAAAAAAATAATCTAAAAATAATGTCTACATCTTTGAGAAAAAAACCTAGAAAACAAAAGACCTGGAGGTCCCCCATACAAGAGATCGGCGAATATCAGATTGACCACATTGCCATCTCCTATTTCGTACAGAAAGAGACCCATGATGTCCAAGTCCGCAGAGGGGCGAACATTGACTCAGACCACTACTTAACACGCATTGAAGTGAAATTCACCCCAAAAAAATTGTATCCGAAGAAAACACACATGATGAAATTTGACACACGAACAATCAAAGAAACCAATCTGAAGGAGGAGTGGGAAAAGGAACCAGCTGACTCTTGGGAAAAATTTCGAACAAAAATTACAAAGAAGGCAAAAGAACTGATCCCATTGAAAAAGAACACAAAACACCCCTGGTGGGACTCTGGATGTGAAAAAGCGCTGAAAGAAAGAAAGCCTTTCTGAAGTATAACAGTAAAAAATCCCCAGAAAATCTAGATCACTTCCACAACACCAGAAGACACGTGGCAAAAACAATCAGACAAGTCAAGAGGAAGTACCTCAAGGAACAGTGTGAGTCTATTGAAGAAAATTTTCGTAACTATAATGTACGAGACTTCTATAAGACCTTTGCTGGGAGAATCAATGGATACGGCTCACGAAATCTATGTTTCAGAAAACCAGATGGAAACCTAGCGCTCACAAATCGGGAAAATTGTGAGGAGCTGGTAAGGTACTTTTCCGGACTCCTCAATTGCCCTGAACCTTCTTCAAGATTCCCTCAAGAAACTGCTATCTACACAAATCCAGAATCCCCACCACCTACACTAGAGGAGATCCAAAGACATATTCATAGACTGAAAAACAACAAGGCATCCGGAGAAGATAATATCACTGCAGAACTACTTAAAAATCTTGGACCAAATTCCCTCAAAGAACTCACTCAAATCATCACAGACATTTGGCAGACAGAAAAACTACCAGAAGATTGAAAATGCGCCCTAATTCATCCACTGCATAAAAAGGGAGACATGGCAGATATAAACAACTATCGAGGAATCTTCCTTCTCCAAGTCACTTATAAAATCCTCTCAGCTTGTCTTCTTCAACGAACACAAGAACAACTCGAACACAGTATTGGTGAATACCAAGCTGGCTTTCGCCCTCACCGATCCTGTGCAGAACAAATTTTCAATTTGAAGACAACACTAAAATACAAAGCAGTCAGAAACAGTCCGATCATTTGTTCCTTTGTTGATTTCGCAAAGGCTTATGATTCAATCGATATTCAATCTCTCTTTATTATCCTTGAGGAGCTAGGACTCGATCCGAAAACCCTAAACCTTATCAAAGAAACGCTCACAAACACAACTTCTAAGATAAAATTCCTGGGTGAAATATCAGAGCCCTTCCTGATCAAAACCGGCGCCAGACAAGGTGACGGCTTGTCTCCACTCCTCTTCAACCTTGTCTTAGACAAAGTCATCCGAGAATGGGAAAAAGAACTGAAGAATCAAAATTACTGGAAGCCTATACAACTAGGAAGATCTAAAGATGGTATTAAAATTTCATGCTTGGCATTTGCAGATGACGTGGCCATTCTAGCAGAAAACGAGACCACAGCAATTAAACAGATAGACATTCTCAAAGAATGCGCCGAAAAAGTTGGGCTACAAATTTCCTTCCAAAACACCAAATTCATCTGCTCAAAATTTGAAACTCAAAAACTGACTACAAAATATGGACAAATTGAGAGTGTTCCATTCTTTAAATACTTAGGCGAGGTCCTAGAACCCACAGGGGGAGAGAAAACTGCACAAAAAGTTCGACTGCAAAAACTGAAAAGAGCATACTGGAAAACCCACAACATCTACAATAAAAAGTGTCTCTCCATTCACTCAAAAATACGACACTACAATACAGTAACCAAGCCCGAAGCACTATATGCCAGCGAAACACTCACACTCCATAGAAAAGGCGACCTGGAAGGCATCCTGAAAGAGGAACGCAAAATTATCAGAAAGATTCTTGGCCCAAAAAGAACGGAAGATGGATACAGGTTACAGTCTCGGAAAACTACAGAAAAATTATCTAACCTCGCCGCAGACATCCGGAAAAGAAGACTAAAATTATACGTCATATCCACAGACTCCCAACACCCAGACTCTCCCGCAAAATTTTAATATACATTGAAAAATTGAAAACCATACCCTGGATACAAGAAACCAAAACAGATCTAGCAAATGCACAAATAAATTCTTCAGAAGTTATAAACAGAAATGTATACAGGCAAAAAATCAATAGTTGGAAAGTACAACCCGAGAATGAAGTTTGCAAGAGACAGGGGACAAAATGGACAGAGGAAAGAAAGAGAATTCATGGGGAAAGAATGAGAGAAGTTTGGAGAATTAAAAAATTGAATCGGAAAAGCTTTGCATGATCCGTATGGGTCCAATCGCACATAATAATAATAATAATAGGCCAGTAAGAAAAATTGTGCTTTAGGTCGCAAAAAAAAGAGAAAATAAATTCGGAGAAATAGCAGAAAAAAGGACAAATTAGCAGGGATATAATCGCTAATGTGTGGCAAATTCGGTGTTTTTCAGACACTTGCAAAAGTACTAGCGTACTGTCGTTTTGCAAGACTATCACTGCAAAAATGTACGTCAGGCTCTGTAATACTGTAAAAGTGCCGTATCGTACCGGAAACTACCAAAAATCGAGTGCATCTGAACTGTGACACCTATCGCAAAGAAGCAGGATGTAATATCACTTGCCCTTAAAACTTACGTAGCTGGTTTATTCCCGGTATCAAATGGATACTGTTAAAATGTCTGTGCAACATATATAAATAATCCACGACACGTACGAAAAGAATCCGTCTGTACTAGGGATGTAGTGACATTCTAAATATACAGGGCGCTATACGGACAAACACACGACGTCCCGAGAACACGTCACCATGCCGGCAATGTATTTTGACAACACAAAATCTGTTCTGCGCACGTGAATGCTCACTCCAGAGATATTTACTCTATGGTTACGAATGTGTTGTAATATGCTCTTTGGCTCCACAGATGTTAATACCTTCATCTCGGTACTGAGAAAACAAGATGGCTGGAGCACGCTTGCCATTCGAGCAACTAAAATGTATTGTGAAGGGGTTTTTCAAGTTTGATACTGCTGTCGAATTGCAACGTGAGCAGAGGCGGCCGTTTGAAACAGGACCGCCAAACCCAGCTGATAATTAAACGCATCACGGAGAAGTTTGAATTGCGTGGAACGATGTGATATTCACAGGAGGTCAGCGTGCAGCTACAACTCCTGCTTCTTCGGCTCTCGTGTGCGAAGCTGGGCTTAGCAGTACAAGTGCACGAAGAATTCTGAAAGCTGCAAAGTGGAAAGTTTACATACCACGATTACTGCACGGGATCCTGATCGCCGAATGCAATTTTGCGAATGGTATCGGAAATGGTAACTGACGGCGAAGGCAGTGTGGAGCGGCGAAACGCAAGCGCAATTTACACTTAGTGGAACCGTGAATCGGCGTAACAGTGTTTCCTTGGCACAGAAAAATCCGCATGTTTATGTGGATAATGCGGTAAATCTAGCAGGGGGTTCGTGTATGGTGTGGACTGTCATCCAGGGGCTTACTAGAACCGTTTTCTTTGACGCAGCTGTCACTACAGAAGTGTACCCGGAAATGTTACACACACCGATTTTGCCAGGTATATGTTGTTGTTGTTGTGGTCTTCAGTCCTCAGACTGGTTTGATGCAGCTCTCCATGCTACACTATCCTGTTCAAGCTTCTTCGTCTCCCAGTACCTGCTGCAGCCTACATCCTTCTGAATCTGCTTAGTCTATTCATCTCTGGGTCTCCCTCTACGATTTTTACCCTCCACGCTGCCCTCCAATGCTACATTTGTGATCCCTTGATGCCTCAAAACATGTCCTACCAACCGATCCCTTCTTCTGGTCAAGTTGTACCACAAACTCCTCTTCTCCCCAATCTTATTCAATACCTCCTCATTAGTTATGTGATCTACCCACCTTATCTTCAGCATTCTTCTGTAGCACCACATTTGGAAAGCTTCTATTCTCTTCTTGTCCAAATTATTTATCGTCCACGTTTCACTTCCATACATGGCTACACTCCATACAAATACTTTCAGAAACGACTTCCTGACACTTAAATCTACACTCGATGTTAACAAATTTCTCTTCTTCCGAAACGTTTTCCTTGCCATTGCCAGTCTACATTTTATATCCTCTCTACTTCGACCATCATCAGTTATTTTGCTCCCCAAATAGCAAAACTTCTTTACTACTTTGAGTGTCTCATTTCCTAATCCAATTCCCTCAGCATCACCCGACTCAATTCGACTACATTCCATTATCCTCGTTTTGCTTTTGTTGATGTTCATCTTACATCCTCCTTTCAAGACACTGTCCAACGCGTTCAACTGCTCTTCCAAGTCCTTTGCTGCCTCTAACAGAATCCACTACAGGAGTCCACTACACACAGTTGGCGGCTACACGGGTAGCGGGGGCTGTGTGGAAGGGACTGAGCAGTTTTTTAGGTTAGAGGTCCTCAGGGAAACACAGAAAGGGCGTCCGTCTAAAAGTGGACCGGTAAAACACGGTAAGGTAGTTGTACAGACGATTGGTATTGTAGTTGTAACTTGTCATAGCTGTGTTGGGAAAGATCCAGAGCCCCGAGCCCAAATAGAAAGCACTGAAGCTCAAATAGTTATACGTAGGGAAAGATGGCTAAAGCCGGAAATAAGTTCAGCCGATATTTTTTCAAACGATCTTACAGTGTTCAGAAAGGGTAGATTAAATACAGTTGGTGGTGTTTATTGCTGTCAGGGGTAGTTTGCCTTGTGGCGAAATTGAAGTAGATAGTTCGCGTGACGTAGTATGGGTAGAGGCTACACCTGATAATCGGACTAAACTATTAATTGGATGGTTTTACCAACCCTCCAATTCAGAAGATATAGTTGCTGAACAGTTCAAAGATAACTTGTGTCTCATTTCAAGTAAGCACCCCGATCATACAATTACAGTCGGTCGTGACTTGAATCTACCCTCCACATGCTGCAAAAATTATACGTTTAAAGCCGGCGGCAGGCATTAAACGTCATCCGAAACTGTACTGAATGCTTTCTCAGAAGATTACTTTGAACGATTAGTTCATCAGCCCACTCGAAGCGTAAATGGTTGCGAAAGCATACTTGACCTTTTAGCAACAAATAATCCTGGACAAATAGTGAGTGTTGTGACGAATACAGGGATTAAGGCAGTTGCTGTTAGGCTGAATACCGTAACACCTACAACCATCTAAGAGAAATGCAAAGTATATCTATTTAAAAAAGCTGATAAAAATGCTCTTAACACCTTTTTAAGAGACAGTCTTCACTCCTTCCGATCTGACCATGTAAGCGTAGAATAGTTGTGGAATGTTTTCAAAGAGGTAGTATCGACAGCAATTGAGAGATATATACCACATAAATTATTAAGTGATGGTACTGATCCCCCATGGTACACAAAACGGGTCAGATCGTTGTTGCAGAAGCAGCGAAAAAGGCATGCCAAATTTAAAAGAACGCAAAATCCCCATGACTGGCAAAGTTTTACCCAAGTTCCAAATACAGCGCGTATTTCACTTCGAGATGCTTTTAATAATTTCCACAACGAAATGCTGTCTCGAAATCTGGCAGAAAACCCAAGGAGGTTCTGGTCATACATAAAGCACACCAGTGGGAAGACGCAGCCAATACCTTCAGTGCGCGATAACAACGGTGAAGTCACTGATGACAGTGCCACTAAAGCAGAGTTATTGAACACGGTTTTCCGAAACTCCTTCACCAAACATGAAGTAAATATTCCTGAATTCCAGTCAAGAACAACTGCCAAAATGCGAAACATAGAAGTAGATATCGTACGTGTAACAAAGCAGGCAATAAAGGCAAGGCTTCCGGTCCACACTGTATACCAGTCAGGCTCCTCTCAGAGTACGCTGATAAAAAAGCTCGATATTTAGCAATTATCCACAACCTCTCGCTCACAGAAACATCCGTACCTGAAGACTGGAAAATTGTTCAAGCCACACCAATACCCAAAAACGGAAGTAGGAGTAATTCGCTGAATTACAGGCCCATATCACTAACGTTGATTTGCAGTAGGGTTTTGGAACTCATACTGTATTCGAACATTATGAAGTACCTCGAAGAAAACTATGTATTGACATATAGTCAGCACGGATTCAGAAAATATCGTTCTTGTGAAGTAATAAGTGCTATCGACAGGGGATGTCAAATTGATTCCATATTTTTAGATTTCCAGAAGGCTTTCGACACCGTTCCACACAAGCGTCTTGTAACCAAACTGCGTGCCTACGGTGTATCGCCTCAGTTGTGCGACTGGATTCGTGATTTCCTGTCAGAAAGGTCACAGTTCGTAGTAATAGGTGGAAAGTCATCGAGGTAAAGATAAGTAATATCCGGCGTTCCCCAAGGAAGTGATATAGCCCCTCTATTGTTCCTCATCTATATTAACGACATAGGAGACAATCTCAGTAGCCGTCTTAGTTTGTCTGCAGATGATGCTGTCATTTACCGTCTTGTAAAGTCATCAGATGATCAAAATGAATTGCAAAGTGATTTAGATAAGATATCTGTATGATGCGAAAAGTGGCAATTGAGCCTCAATAAGGAAAAGTGTGAAGTTATTCACACGAGTACTAAAAGAAATCAGCTAAATTTCGATTAGGCGGTAAGTCACACAAATCTGAGGGCTGTAAATTCATCTAAATACTTGGGGATTACAAGTACAAATATCCTGAATTGGAACGATCACATAGTTAATGTTGTGGGGTAGAGCAGACCACAGACTGCGATCCATTGGCGGAACACTTGGAAGGTGCAACAGGTCTACTAAAGAGACTGCTTACACCACGCTTGTCCGCCCTATTCTGGAGTATTGCTGTGCGGTGTGGGATCCGCAACAGGTGGGACTGACGGATGGCATAGATAAAGTACAAAGAAGGGCAGCTCGTTTTGTATTAGCGCGAAATAGGGGAGATAGTGCGACACACGTGATACGTGAATTGGAGTGGCAATCATTAAAACAAAGGCGTTTTTCGTTGCGACAGGATCTTTATGATATTTCAATTATTAGTTTTCTCTTCAGATTGCCAAAATATTCTGTTAGCACCCACCTACATAGGGAGAAATGATCATCACGAGAAAATAAGAGAAATCAGGGCTCGCACAGAAAAATTTATGTGCTCGTTTATCCCGCGTGCCGTTCGAGAGTGGAACGGTAGAGAGGCAGCTTGAAGGTGGTTCATTGAACCCTCTGCCAGGCACTTTATTGTGAATAGCAGAGTAATCACGTAGATTTGGATGTAGGCGTACAAGCTTTGCCGGATGACAAGTTTCCGAGGAATTGGATCAGACGAAAAGCACCCACTGAGTTCCCTCCACGATCGGCTCATCTAACACGTATGGACTTTTACTTGTGGGAAAGTGTGAAAGATAACGTCTATCTACGTAATCCACGGACGCTGGAGGAACTTCGCCACTGTAACATTGACTGACGTAGTTGCGGCGACCGCTCGTCCTTCTGTTGTGTGTATGGCCGCCAACAGTGAAGATTTTGAACATTTAAAGTAATCATGTGCTAAATTGAGCCGTCCAGAGCAACCGAGCGGTTCTAGGTGCTACAGTCTGGAACTGCGCCACCGCTACGGTCGCAGGTTCGAATCCTGCCTCGGGCATGGATGTGTGTGATGTCCTTGGGTTAGTTAGGTTTAAGTAGTTCTAAGTTCTAGGGGACATGACAGATGTTAAGTCGCATAGTACTCACAGCCGTTTGTGATTTGTCAAATGATTTGATCCATCTTTTTCGAAAGTAAAAATTCACCGAGCAATGGAAAAGATGTCTACATCTACATGGTTACTCTTACATGGTCACACTTAAGTGCCTGGCAGAGGCTTCATCGAACCATTTTCATGCCATTTTTCTACCATTCCACTCTCGAATGGCGCGTGGGAAAAAGGAACACCTAAATCTTTCCTTCCGACCTCTGATTTTATTATTATGACCATTTCTCCCTACGTAGGTGGGTATCAAAATAATATTTACGCATTCGGAAGAGAAAGTTGGTGATTGAAATTTCGTAAATAGATCTCGCGGCAAAGAAAGCCGACTTTGTTTCAGTGACTGCCATCCCAACTCACCCCTATTGCGCTGTAACACGAAAGAGGCTGCCCTTCTTTGAACTTTTTCGATGTCCTCCATCAATCCTATGTGGTAAGGATGCCATACCGCGCAGCAATATTCCAGCAGAGGGCAGAAAACAGCAATGTAGGCTATCTATTTAGTGGGTTTGTCGCATCTTCTACGTGTTCTGCCAACAAAGCGCAGTCTTTATTTCGCCGTCCCCACAGTACTATGTGGTATTTCCAATCTACGTTGCTCGTAATTGTAATTCCTAGGTATTGATAGTCCTTAGATTTGTGCGATTTATCGTATACCCAAAATTTATAGGATTTCTTCTAGTACCCATGTGGATGACCTCGCACTTTTCTTTGCATAGTGCCAATTGCCACTTTTCGCACCATACAGAAATTCTCTCTAGATATTTTGTGATTGGAATTGATCGTCTGATGATTTTACTAGACGGTAAATTAGAGCGTCATCTGCAAACAATCTAAGGGGGGCTGCACAGATCATCACCTAGATCATTTATGTAAATCAGGAACAGCAGAGGGCCTATGACACTACCTTGCGGAACGCCAGATATCACTTCTGTTCTACTCGATGATTTACCGTCTATCACTACGAACTGTGACCTCTCTGACAGGAAATCACGAATGCAGGCACACAACTGAGACGATACTCCATATGCAATCAATTTGATTAACACTCGCTTGTGAGGAACGGTATCAAAAGCCTTCTGGAAATCTAGAAATATGGAATCGATCTGAGATCCCTTGTGGACAGCACGACGTTTTCAACTGCCAACAACAAACTAAATATTCGAAACAGCTGAAAACGCACACGTACACCAGGAAAATGTGCAGGAACACAACAAAAGAAAATTTTGCAAATTGGATGTACTCGTATAACAAGTCCGCGCGTTGAATAACACTTCGGTGGTTTTTTGTTCTACTGATTTTTATTTGTATGAACTAGTTTTCTCCTTATTAGGCCATCTTCCGGTAACTACTGGCTATTGTTTACAAGGAGCTTCTTATGAACCAAACATTCTGGACTAAGGTACAAGGCACTTACATACCATCTTTAGTTGCGGTATTTTCTTTGGAACTGTCAAACGGGTCTTTTGACTTTTTGTTCTGTAAATCACATTTTATGGTTTGTCAGTACCAGGTATGACAACAATTAGAATTATTTAGAACACACATTATTGCAAAATTACAATTTTTTGGTATTTGTTGTGAACAGTTGCACTGGAGACTAATTGTTGGTTGTACAACAGTGATGTCTTCTTTACGGGTTTACATTTGATTATTAGAAGAATTGTGCATTAACATACAGAGGGGTCCAAAAAAATGTGACCACTGCTTAAAACAAATTGACAGAGTTGTCTCATCTCTGGTAGTGTAATACTTTGTAATTCCGGCAATCGCCACACAAGCGTTGTATTGCGTTGTTTTGTTTTGTCAGATGCCAGTCGCCAGATAGTGTTTTGTTCTTAGTTGCACCTAGTAACTCGAGTAAACATGGCTGGCGAAGACTTACATTCGATGAAAGGAAGTTTTGAACTGGTATGTTAAGTACGAGAACATTAATGAGGTTCAACGGCAATGTCAAAATGAGTATCAAACAGTGCCACCGACACGTTTGACGATTCGTCGCATTCGAGACAAATTAGAAGCCGAAGGCTGTGTTACGGATGTACAGAAACAACGATCTGGACGACCTGTAACAGTAACAAGTCCAGCTAACTCCCGTCGTGTGTTACAACAATTCACTCGCTCACCGCAGAAGTCTGTGGGACAGTGTGCCCGTGAAACCGGAGTGAGTCGCTCAAGCGTTCGGCGAATTTTGAAGACAGCAAAGCGGAAGTACTACATCCCACGACCCAGATGGTAGAATGGAGTACTGCGAGTGGTTTACTAACATGGTGCGCAACGATGAAGAGTTTGCAGAGATGATTGTGCGGTCTGACGAGGCACAGTTCAAACTCAGTGGTACAGTAAATCGGCACAACTCCATCTGCTGGGCCGCCGAAAATCCGAACGTCCGTGTAGACAAAGCCGTGAATTTGCCCGGAGTAAATGTGTTGTGTGGGTTCGATTGGGCCATTCTTGTTTGACGGCGCAGTTGCCGGTGAGGTGTACCTTCAGAAGCTTCAGACATCCATTTTACCTGCCTTCCGAGACCTGTATGGAGACGGAAGAGTTTACTTTCAACACGATGGTGCCCCAGTCCACTGCCAAAATCGTGTTAGGGCGTGTCTCGACGAAAATCTACCAGGAAGATGGATAGGCCGTAGAGGTGCTGTGGAGTATCCACCACTCTTCTGGACTTTTACCTGTCGGGAACACTAAAGGACGTCGTTTATCGACAAAAGCCACGCACATTGGGTGAACTTCGAGAATCCGTCGTACATTCGTGTGCAAGTATCCAACTGAACACGTGTTGCAGTCAGTAGTTCGTGCTGCAGTTCGGCGGCATCGTTTGTGTGTGGATGTTAATGGTGACCATTTAGAACAACTACAGTGATATCTTCAAGTTGGACTTTAAGCTACACTTTCACCAAAAATGAGACAACTCCGTCAATTAGTTTGCAAGTTATGGACTTTTAAACAGTGGATACATTTTTTCTTGGACCCCTCTGTATACCAAGTATTACATTGTTACAGTTGAGTTACAGTTAGGAATGAAACACATAAGGGTTATTACATTATACTGGGGCGTGAATTTGTTTACTATTGGGACACTTTGTGGTTAGCAGCAGGTTTACTTTACTGTGGGGGGGCGGGGGTTGTTTGGGGGAAGGAGACCAGACAGCGAGGTCATCGGTCTCATCGGATTAGGGAAGGAGGGGGAACGATTTAGGGAAATCACGGAAAACCTAAATCAGGATGGCCGGACGCGGGATTGAACCGTCGTCCTCCCGAATGCGAGTCCACTGTTTAACGACTACGCCACCTCGCTCGGTGACCAGCTGGGGATTTAGGACTAAGTGTTAATTTCAATTGCTTCTAGTAGGCTGGGTTTCCTGCCTTTGTTGGCCATATGTAGCACTTCTGTGTGTGTCAGATTTTTGTGTCCTCCTTTGAGCACAGGTTCAGCTAAAGTGGAGTCTGAAGTCAGTCAGCCTTGTCGTTATGGCCCGGCCCGTTTGACCACAAAGTACGGTTTATGGCAGTCAGTGCAGGTTATTTTGTAGACTCCACTGTTGCTTAGTTTATCTGTTTTGCCCTTCCTGATGAATAGGAGATTAGCTGTAGTGCCTCTTACACAAAATGACGTTTTATGGTTTTGGGATTTCAGTGTTTTGGCTAGTCTGTCTGACAGCTTACCTAGATATGGAATAGTACAACAGCTGGATTTTAGTGTGATTGTAATTGCAGAGCGGGCACAAATGTTAGGGCAAGATTTTCCTTCTTTGTTTCTTCACATATATGTGCGAGAAGAGGAGTTATTGGGACAACCCAGAACCCTGGCTCTAGTTCGGAAATTCACCTTAGCGAAGACCTTTTGAAATTTACGAAGGTTAATAGTTGTTTCAAGAATGATGATGGCTCTGTTCCAGGCAAGAGACTTCTAGTATTTGCTTGCGAATGGAACTGTGCTTATGGATGGCACATTTGACAGCTGTTCGAAACAGTTCATACAATTGTACACAATCCATGTCGACATCGGAAGTACAGAAGAGGCAACTAAGATATTTCCTGTTTTATTTGCTTTGCTGCCAGACAAAAGTCAAAATTCATTCGTAAGACTTTTTTCTGGATTGAAATCTAAGATGCCTGGGTGGTCACCAAAAACTGCAGTGCTAGATTTTGAAATGGCTACAATTAAAGCAATGAATTCAGTGTTGCCTGAAACACAACTTTCCGGTTGTAATTTTGACTTTAACCAGTGTCTGTGGAAGAAGATACAGCAACTGGGACTAACGGAAGACTACAGGGATAGGGAGGGTGTCCGATTGTTTTGTCGCACGTGTGCTGCAGTGGCACGTTCTCCACTTAACACTGTCGATGAAGCGTGGATTTTAATAATGGAACAAATGCCCAGTGGAGAGATCACAGCATTTGCAGACTATATGGTTGATCAGTGGATGGAAAATCCTAATATACCTATTGAAATGTGGAATGTTTTTAACCAACGACACAGAACGACGAATGCTGTCGAAGCTTGGCATAGAAAACTGAACTCCTCAATAAATCAGAAACATCCAAATGTGTACTTTCGATTGAAAATCTGAAGGAGGAGGAGGCAGTATGCTATTTTTGAAATTACAAAAGATTCCATTGGCCTACCTCTTCAAAAAAGAAAGAAACGGTACATAGATCTTGACAAAAGATTAAAAGACGTACTACGTGCATTAGCCAGTCCTAAGCCTGGGTAAAATATGAAGGGATGTTATTTTCATGTCAGTCGGAAAGTTCACGGTTACGATATTTATTTGTAGTCGGAAACACGAGCGTCACCACGGAGGGAGTCTAGAGATTCGAAAAGTTGCATCATAAAAAATGTACCGTGATGTTGGGATTTGCTGTGGGCCTTAAAAATGATGATGTTTCAAAACGGTATGTGTAAATACAGCACACATTTTACCGGGAACAATAATTTCGCGAAGTTAACTTGCCGATTCTGGAATTTCGTCATTTATGTCATACGAAACTAATTATTTGTATTTGGTGGATCTCATTCACAAAAGTGGCAACGGCCTTGCCGCTGTGGATACACCGGCTCCCATGAGATCACCGGAGTTAAGCGCTGTCGGGCGTGGCCGGCACTCGGATGGGCGACCATCCAGGCCGCCATGCGCTGTTGCCATTTTTCGGGGCGCACTCAGCCTCGTGATGCCAATTGAGGAGCTACTCGACTGAATAGTTGCGGCTCCGGTCAAAGAAAACCATCCTAACGACCGGGAGAGCGGTGTGCTGACCCCACGCCCCTCCTATCCGCATCCCCAAGGAGGACGACACGGCGGTCGGGTGGTCCCCGTAGGCGACATGTGGCCTGAAGACGGAGTGCCATTCACAAAAGTAGGCTGTTAACGGTTTCTAAAGTTCTAATACAAAATCTGCTATTTTTTGAATTTTTAACTAAACAAAGCAAATTTTACTTGGTAAATTTCTTACATAACATGGTAGCTCGTCCTGTGAAGCTTCTAGGATTTTTGGTGAGGAAGGTGGAATGAGGACTCAGACAGCTGGTTGCCCACTTTTCTGCCAGAGTCCTCCAAACACGATCATATTTGCCTTTATTGTGCTCCAACAGGAGCATTTTTCAGCTGATTAGTATTTACTTCATTTTATAAAGATGAAATTCCAACTATATGAACTTTGGTGGAGTCATCTGCATTGAGCAACGAATTTTATCATTTGTAGACATCAAGAACAACACTCTAGTTATCGAGACTTTATACGCCACATCTAACCACAGGAAAATATTCTGTAATTTCTTTCAGATGAACAAGCCCATTGTCGCGTAAATAATTATCTAATTACTAACAGTAAACCCGGCGTTGCCCGGATATTTCTTCATCCCAGTTTTATGTCAGTTCATCCCCTCTTGCCTCATCTCTCGTCTCTCTATCCACCTGCTCCTTCCGCCCATCCGTCTCTCTTTCCATCTCCTCCATCTGCCCCCCCCCCCCTCTCTCACAACACTTCATCCTCCTCTCCTTCTCCATCCATCTTTCCTTCTCTGTCCACCTCCTCCGCTTTCTCTAATACTACATCAAATTCACAATAACACCCCGAATTTATGTATTTATTACAGTGTTCTATTAGTCATTCCCCATCTTGCCCCTTTCTCTGTTTACCTGCTGCTCCCTCTCTCTTTTAATTTGCTTCTGTCACTTCTCTGGTTTCACCTCCTCCACCTCCCCGCCCCCATCACGTTCTCCTCTCTCCGTATATCTCGTCCTCCGCCTCCGTCATGCCATCTCCTCTTTCCCCGTTTAAGAAAAAATACGTATATCTGCCAACTTTCGTGCTGATTGACGAGACGATGTCGAATTTATTTAAAGGTAGGCCAAGCGTCCGCCATCCGGCATACGTTGGTTTGTATAAATGCCTTCAGCACGAAAAGATACATAGATGAGCCAATTCCCAAGCTGATCAGTCAAACGGTGTGGAATTCTGTTGTAAGGTACCCTCCGCCGTACACAGTATGAAATTTGACGTAGACGGTGAGGTTCCCCTCGTTTTGAAGATCAAATGCGCAAAATTTCATGAAGATCGGAGCAAGACTGTGGCTTTTCCGGAAGTAAAGTACATTCGACCACGCACTGAAAGAATTTTTATGAAGACAGTAATCTTCCTCTCGGTTTGGGAAATATGGATTCATTTTTCTACACCCCGCTCGCTCTATGCCTACTTTGTTGCGAAACATAAATAACAGATTCGAACAACAGAAATGAAGTACAGGGTTATTACAAATGATTGAAGCGATTTCACAGCTCTACAATAACTTTATTATTTGAGATATTTTCACAATGCTTTGCACACACATACAAAAACTCAAAAAGTATTTCTAGGCATTCACAAATGTTCGATATGTGCCCCTTTAGTGATTCGGCAGACATCAAGCCAATAATCAAGTTCCCCCCACACTCGGCGCAGCATGTCCCCATCAATGAGTTCGAAAGCATCGTTGATGCGAGCTCGCAGTTCTGGCACGTTTCTTGGTAGAGGAGGTTTAAACACTGAATCTTTCACATAACCCCACAGAAAGAAATCGCACAGGGTTAAGTCGGGAGAGCGTGGAGGCCATGACACGAATTGCTGATCATGATCTCCACCACGACCGATCCGTCGGTTTTCCAATCTCCTGTTTCAGAAATGCCGAACATGACGATGGAAGTGCGGTGGAGCACCATCCTGTTGAAAGATGAAGTCGGAGCTCTCGGTCTCCAGTTGTGGCATGAGCCAATTTTCCAGCATGTCCAGATACACGTGTCCTGTAACGTTTTTTTCGCAGAAGAAGAAGGGGCCGTAAACTTTAAACCGTGAGATTGCACAAAACGCGTAAACTTTTGGTGAGTTGCGAATTTGCTGCACGAATGCGTGAGGATTCTCTACCGCCCAGATTCGCACATTGTGTCTGTTCACTTCACCATTAAGAAAAAATGTTGCTTCATCACTGAAAACAAGTTTCGCACTGAACGCATCCTCTTCCATGAGCTGTTTCAACCGCGCCGAAAATTCAAAGCGTTTGACTTTGCTATCGGGTGTCAGGGCTAGTAGCAATTGTAAACGGTAAGGCTTCTGCTTTAGCCTTTTGCGTAAGATTTTCCAAACCGTCGGCTGTGGTACGTTTAGCTCCCTGCTCGCTTTATTCGTCGACTTCCGCGGGCTACGCGTGAAACTTGCCCGCACGCGTTCAACCGTTTCTTCGCTCACTGCAGGCCGACCCGTCGATTTCCCCTTACAGAGGCATCCAGAAGCTTTAAACTGCGCATACCATCGCTGAATGGAGTTGGCAGTTGGTGGATCTCTGCTGAACTTCGCCCTGAAGTGTCGTTGCACTGTTATGACTGACTGATGTGAGTGCATTTCAAGCACGACATACGCTTTCTCGGCTCCTGTCGCCATTTTGTCTCACTGCGCTCTCGAGCGCTCTGGCGGCAGAAACCTGAAGTGCGGCTTCAGCCGAACAAAACTTTATGAGTTTTTCTACGTATCTGTAGTGTGTCGTGACCATATGTCAAATAATGGAGCTACAGCGAATTTATGAAATCGCTTCAATCATTTGTAATAGCCCTGTAATGATTTCTGTCGTATAAGGGGCAACATTGCTATTAAATAATAGCAACGAGATGACGAGAGCAGTCACTTTCAGTGTTACGTAAAATAACGTTATAGCTTGTGAATTATCACGACACAAAACGAGGATGATAAGCAATGTGGGAGTTGCTTCCGTTTGCGTTTGAAACTCTCGGAGAGGGAGGGGTGGGAGGGGGCAGCAAGGGGAGCCTCGATTTGTTTTGCCGGCCCGGGTTTAGCGCGCCACAGCTGGTAGGAAGCCGGCCTCGGTCTACCTCTAGAGATGGAGACGGCGGCGTCGTGAGACGTGGAGAGAGGTGTGTGTGTACTCACCGCTCGGTGCAGGACGCGGCGGCCTCCGGCTGCTGGCTGCAGTTGAGCGGGCAGCGCAGCTCGATCAGCTCCCCCGACTTCTCGCGCAGCTGGCCCTGGTTCTCCGTGTAGTACTGCACCAGCTCCGACAGCGTCGCGAACTTCTCGCCGCCGTACAGGTCGTAGAAGTCGCCCGTGTTCTGGATCTTGATGTGCGTCACCTCGCCGTTCCTCCTGGCCCGGGCACACACAGAGACACACACAGAAGCAGTCATTCCACTGTCCACTGTGCGTGTCTACGTACAGGCACGGTGCACGCTTAGAGGCGGGCCGCACCAGCTCCCCGCTCACCCATGTGTCTCTCTCTCTCTCTCTCTCTCTCTCTCTCTCTCTCTCTCTCCCCCACACACACACACACACGGCCTCTGGGACACGACTAGCAGCTCAACACTGATCAACCGGAAAACTTAACTCCCGATGTCCTTCGACAAAAGCCAGTTCGAAAATTGCAGGCATACTTATGCACATTACAAAAAAAAAAAAAAAAAAAAAAAAAAAAAAAAAAAAAAAAAAAAAAAAAAAAAAAAGCAGATATCGCGAAGGAATTACTAGAATAGGACGGAGATCTGTAGATATCAGATAGATCTGCAGAAAAACGTTTCAGATGTGTTACGACCCGTCGCTCTACCCTTCATTCGATCCCTGCGAAACCCTACATTTCAGCAGGATAATGCACGACCGTACGTTGCAGGTCCTGTACGGGCCTTTCTGGACACAGAAAATGTTCGACTGCTGTCCTGGCCAGCACATTCTCCAGATCTCTCGCCAACTGAAAACGTCTGGTCAATGGTGGCCGAGCAACTGGCTCGTCACAATACGCCTGTCACTACTCTCGATGAACTCTGGTATCGTGTTGAAGCTGCAAGGGCAGCTGTACCTGTACACGCCATCCGAGCTCTGTTTGACTTAATGCCCAGGCGTATAGAGGCCGTTATTACGGCCAGAGGTGGTTGTTCTGGGTACTGATTTCATAGGATCTATTCACCCAAACTGCGTCAGAATGTAATCACGTATCAGTTCTAGTATAATATATTTGTCCAATGAATACCCGTTTATCATGTGCATTTCTTCTTGGTGTAGCAATTTTAACGGCCAGCAGTGTGTGTAATCACATCTACCGATTTCCCTCCTGCGCGATGCGTCTTTTTCTCCTGTTAGAGTGTATTCTGCAACTGTCGTTGGGGCCCGCGCCTCCCTGCCTACACACGAGTGTTGAGCCCCGCAGAATGCGCCCTGTGAGCGGACGCCGGCGCGGCCGCCTCGCCACGGCAGCCAACAGTGTCAGTCAGTGGGTTGTAAGAGTTACCTGACGGAGAGCGTGAGGTCCCCCGGGTTGCTGCGGCTCGGCCTGGCCAGGAAGCTGCCGTCGAAGCCTCGCTCCATCAGCAGCAGCTCCGCCTCGATGCCCGAGATGTTGGGGTGGAACCACCTGCAACAGCCAACAGCGCACACACACTCCCACCTGACGTCTAATGTTGATCGGGTAAAATTAGAAAAAAAGAAAAAGAAACAAAACATTAGTGTAATACCGAAAAGTGAAACCAAAGATAAAGACAAAAAATGTAAAGGAAACTGAAAGAAGAAAATGTAAATAGAGTAAGACAAACAGAAGGTGAATTGCAAAAACAAAGCTAAAGCGTATTTAAAAAACGAAAAGTATAGCGGAAAGGAAGGGAAATCAGATGGAAGAAACAGACAAATCGAAAAGAATACGGGAATAAAAAAGTAAATAAAAACAAGTCCAAACTATTTATCGTCCATGTTTCACTTCCATACATGGCTACACTAGAAGCTTTCGAAATGTGGTGCTACAGAAGAATACTGAAGATTAGATGGGTAGATCACATAACTAATGAGGAGGTATTGAATAGAATTGGGGAGAAGAGTTTGTGGCACAACTTGAGTAGAAGAAGGGATCGGTTGGTAGGACACGTTTTCAGGCATCAAGGGATCACCAATTTAGCATTGGAGGGCAGCGTGGAGGGTAAAAATCGTAGAGGGACACCAAGAGATGATTACACTAAGCAGATTCAAAAGGCTGTAGGTTGCATTAAGTACTGGGAGATGAAGAAGCTTCCACAGGACTGAAGACAACAACAACAACAACAACAAAAAGTCTAAGAAAAATCAATGAAATTGCAACGAAAAGCAGAAAGTGAACGATTCTAAAATACGACAAGAATAGAAAACAGTAACGACCGAAAAAACGAAACAATCAACAAATGATTGGCGACTCCATGGCGTGTTGTGTGCACCACGACCAAACACCTTACAGCTTAGAGCGATCGCTCTAAGCTGTAAGCTTGTGGTTATAGCTTGATGCCAGTGCCTACCAATTTTAATTGTATATTACAGCACTGAGGATGGTCACTAAGTGACCGAAAATCGATTTTGCGGACAATAAAACAACGAAGTACGACCAAAGCTGATTTCCCTTCCAGTTCTATCAACAAATGAAATGAATCGACGAACAACATCACTGCCAAACACAAAAAACACACCCGAGTGCAAACATTTAGAAAAACAGAAACACTGTAAAACGCAGTAATAATTAGAAAGCTCGGAAATTCGAAAAATAACAATAAAATGGAAAAACTACCCATGAAGTTGTAAACTGCCGACAGGGTTAAAAAGAATACAAAACAATGAATAAAAAACGATAGTGAAATAGAAAAAACGAAAAAGCGATAAAAAACTGGGGCAAAGTGACATGAAAATTGAAACGAAATAAGAAAATTTTTCAAGGAGTTATAATAAAATGGAAAAAAGAACGGGATATAAACTAAAGAAAAACTAGAAACTGAGAAAACATGCCAGGAGCTAAATAACCGAGCAGGAAAACAAAGCTGTACTCGTTTTCTGATTAAGTCGTTTACGTGCTTTTGAATTTATGTGGCCCTTCGAACACCATGCCAACGGCCTCGCCGCAATGTTGACACCGATTTACGAGTAAAGCTCTCTCCGGCTGGGCCGGCACTCGGATGGGTGACCGTCCAGTCTGCCGCCCTCGTGAGGCCAGCTGGGGAGCTACTCGGTGGCGAAGCACTGGCATCGGCCAGGAGAGCGCTGTACCGACCACACGCCCCTCCGTATCCTCACCCAGCGATTCCGATCAGCTAAGGATGTCACGGCGGTCGGTCGTTACCGTTGCGCCTTCCAAAGCCTTTCGGACGCCGTTTACAGTTCCAGAGAGAATTAATAATCCAGTAAGTTTTTTTCAAGATCGACCATGAACGTGCTTAAACCAAATGAGAAATTCAACCAAGTCCTCAGTCTTCTTAACTGTTATGTCTATACAGGGTGTTACAAAAACGTATGGCCAAACTTTCATGAAACCTTCCTCACACACAACCAAAGAAAAGATGTTATGTGGACATGTGTCCGGAAACGCTTACTTTCCATGTTAGAGCTCATTCTTCTCTTCAAATCACATTAATCGTGGAATGGAAACACACAGCAACAGAACGTACCAGCGTGACTTCAAACACTTTGTTACAGGAAATGTTCAAAATGTCCTCGGTTAGCGAGGATACATGGATCCACCCTCCGTCGCACGGAATCCCCGATGCGCTGATGCAGCCCTGGAGAATGGCGTATTGTATCACAGCCGTCCACAATACGAGCACGAAGAGTCTCTACATTTGGTACCGGGGTTGCGTAGACAAGAGCTTTCAAATCCCCCATAAATGAAAGTCGAGAGGGTTGAGGTCAGGAGAGCGTGGAGGCCACGGAATTGGTCCGCCTCTACCAATCCATCGGTCACCGAATCTGTTGTCGAGAAGCGTACGAACACTTCGACTGAAATGTGCAGGAGCTCCATCGTGCATGAACCACATGTTGTGCCGTACTTGTAAAGGCACATATTTTGCAGCACAGGTAGAGTATCCCGTATGAAATCGTGATAACGTGCTCCATTGAGCGTAGGTGGAAGAACGTGGGGCCCAATCGAGACATCACCGACAATGCCTGCCCAAACGTTCACAGAAAATCTGTATCGATGACGTGATTGCACAATTGCGTGCGGATTCTCGTCAGCCCACACATGTCGATTGTGAAAATTTACAATTTGATCACGTCGGAATGAAGCCTCATCCGTAAAGAGAACATTTGCACTGAAATGAGGATTGACACACTGTCGGATGAGCCATTCGCAGAAGTGTACCCGTGGAGGCCAATCAGCTGCCGATAGTGCCTGCACACGCTGTACACGGTACGGAAACAACTGGTTCTCCCGTAGCACTCTCCATACAGTGACGTGGTCAACGTTACCTTGTACAGCAGCAACTTCTCTGACGCCGACATTAGGGTTATCGTCAACTGCACGAAGAATTGCCTCGTCCGTTGCAAGTGTCCTCGTCGTTCTAGGTCTTCCCCAGTCGCGAGTCACAGGCCGGAATGTTCCGTGCTCCCTAAGACGCCGATCAATTGCTTCTAACGTCTTCCTGTCGGGACACCTTCGTTCTGGAAATCTGTCTCGATACAAACGTACCGCGCCACGGCTATTGCCCCGTGCTAATCCGTACATCAAATGGGCGTCTGCCAACTCCGCATTTGTAAACATTGCACTGACTGCAAAACCACGTTCGTGATGAACACTAACCTGCGGATGCTACGTACTGGTGTGCTCGATGCTAGTACTGTAGAGCAATGAGTCGCATGTCAACACAAGCACCGAAGTCAACATTACCTTCCTTCAATTGGGCCAACTGGCGGTGAATCGAGGAAGTGCAGTACATACTGACGAAACTAAAATGAGCTCTAACATGGAAATTAAGCGTTTCCGGACACATGTCCACATAACATCTTTTCTTTATTTGTGTGTGAGGAATGTTTCCTGAAAGTTTGGCCGTACCTTTTTGTAACACCCTGTGTATCCTTATGGCACACTGTACCTTCATATTCCACCTTATACTTGTTGCTCGCCCTTACGTCATTATTTTAGAACGGTCCTCAGTTGTGCGTTTGTTTTAGTGTGTAAGAACTAAATATCTCCAACACGGCGCAACGTCCGAAAAAAATGTTCTAGGTGTAAAGTTAACGTCAGTCTGTGCAACAAGTCGCCACATCCGAGATAAACGAAACAGTGGAACGTCAGGAGAGTCCACTTGAAGAGAAGTGACCCAGGCAGGCGAACAATCATACGGCACTGCGGAGAGACTTGAAATTCCAACACCCCGCACATACGGCGACTGGATGGAAACACACACCGAAGTCACTAACCCTGATGGCGGGGTCCGACGGCGGACACCGAAACCAAGCATTCCCACGGTTTGGGGACTCAGCGGAACCAACCCAGCAGGGAACAGAAAAGTACGCTGCCATACGAGCATCTTATTTGCCAGAAGTGTCAATGCCTAACTACATTATTTGTACTGGACAATCAAGTTAGCAACTGTAAAGTAAATTTCGAACATAAATAGGAACCGTTAAAGGTAGAATCAAATCCGTCTGTCGTGACTTGAAGAAGGAAGTACACTTCGTATTTGTCGATTGCTTCAAAATGGCTCTAAGCACTGTGGGACAACATCTGAGGTCATCAGTCCGCTAGAACTTAGATGCAGTCTGGAATTCCTGTGTCCGGATAGATGTATGCCTATTACACATTACGACCCTCTTCAACTGTCGGCGTTCTCAGCCAGTCCACAGACGAGGTCGGCCTGTACGCCTTTGTGCTGTACGCGTCCCTTCACGTTTCCACTTCACTGTCACATCGGAAACAGTGGACCTAGGCATGTTCAGGATTGTGGAAATCTTGCCTGCCGGCCGCGGTGGTCCAGCGGTTCTAGGCGCTCAGTCCGGAACCGCGCGACTGCTACGGTCGCAGGTTCGAATCCTGCCTCGGGCATGGATGTATGTGATGTCCTTCGGTTAGTTAGGTTTAAGTAGTTCTAAGTTCTAGGGGACTGATGACCACAGATGTTAAGTCCCATAGTGCTCAGAGCCATTTTGAACCAAATCTTGCCTACTGACTTATGACACAAAAGTGACACTCGGTCACCCGACCACGTTCGAAGTCCGTGAGTTCCGCGGAGCGCCCCATTCTGCTCTCTCACGATGTCTGATGACTACTGAGGTCGCTGATATAGGATACCTGGCAGCGCAATGCACCTAATACGAAAAACGTTCGTTGTCGGGGGTGTCCGGATACTTTGGATCACATAGTGTATTATATGTTGCCGCGTCGGGCGTGCCCGCAAAGTAACCAGGAGGCAAGCAACGTCGCGTTAGGCAGCGGTCGTAACTTTTTGGCTTACCAGTGTACCTCCCGTGGGTGGGGAGACTGTTGTCGTTGGGTTGTTACGGCAATCGACATGGAGACTGAACGGAAAGCAGTCTGCTGGAAAATTGGTTGCCTGATCACCGCCTTGTAGTCCGATTCGCGAGTAAGACCGTACTGCAGTTGCCTCTCTAAATTCTGGCGCGAACGAAAAAATGGCTGACATCGAAATAACTGTCCAAGAATCAGAAAAGCAAGTGAAATCTCTCAACAGAGGAAAGGCCGCTGGACCCGATGGGATACCAGTTCGATTCTACACAGAGTACGCGAAAGAACTTGCCCCCCTTCTAACAGCCGTGTACCGCAAGTCTCTAGAGGAACGGAAGGTTCCGAATGATTGGAAAGGACCACAGGTAGTTCCAGTTTTCAAGAAGGGTCGTCGAGCAGATGCGCAAAACTATAGACCTATATCTCTGACGTCGATCTGTTGTAGAATTTTATAACATGCTTTTTCCTCGCGTATCATGTCGTTTCTGGAAACCCAGAATCTACTCTGTAGGAATCAACACGGATTCCGGAAACAGCGATCGTGTGACACCCAAATCGCTCTATTTGTTCATGAGGCCCAGAAAATATTAGATACAGGCTCCCACGTAGATGCCATTTTCCTTGACCTCCGGAAGGCGTTCGATACAGTTCCGCACTGTCGCCTGATAAACAAAGTAAGAGCCTACGGAATATCAGACCAGCTGTGTGGCTGGATTGAAGAGTTTTTAGCAAACACAACACAGCATGTTGTTCTCAATGGAGAGACGTCTACAGACGTTAAAGTAACCTCTGGCGTACCACAGGGGACTGTTATGGGACCATTGCTTTTCACAATATATATAAATCACCTAGTAGATAGTGTCGGAAGTTCCGTGCGGTTTTTCGCGGATGATGCTGTAGTATACAGAGAAGTTGCAGCATTAGAAAATTGTAGCGAAATGCAGGAAGATCTGCAGCGGATAGGCACTCGGTGCAGGGAGTGGCAACTGACCCTTAACATAGACAAATGTAATGTATTGCGAATGCATAGAAAGAAGGATCCTTTATTGTACGATTATATGATAGCGGAACAAACACTGGTAGCAGTTACTTCTGTAAAATGTCTGGGAATATGCCGAATTGAAGTGGAATGATCATATAAAATTAATTGTTGGTAAGGCGGGTGCCAGGTTGAGATTCAATAGGAGAGTCCTTAGAAAATGTAGTCCATCAACAAAGGAGGTGGCTTACAAAACACTCGTTCGACCTATACTCGAGTATTGCTCATCAGTGTGGGATCCGTACCAGGTCGGGTTGACAGAGGAGATAGAGAAGATCCAGAGAAGAGCGGCGCGTTTCGTCACAGGGTTATTTCGTAAGTGTGAGAGCGTTACGGAGATGCTTAGCAAACTCGAGTGGCAGACTCTGCAAGAGAGGCGCTCTGCATCGCGGTGTAGCTTGCTGTCCAGGTCTCGAGAGGGTGTGTTTCTGGATGAGGTATCGAATATATTCCAGAATGAGATTTTCACTCTGCAGCGGAGTGTGCGCTGATATGAAACTTCCTGGCAAATTAAAACTGTGTGCCCGACCGAGACTCGAACTCGGGACCTTTGCCTTTCGCGGGCAAGTGCTCTACCATCTGAGCTACCGAAGCACGACTCACGCCCGGTACTCACAGCTTTACTTCTGCCAGTACCTCGTCTCCTACCTTCCAAACTTTACAGAAGCCCTCCTGCGAACCTTGCAGAACTAGCACTCCTGAAAGAAAGGATACTGCGGAGACATTGCTTAGCCACAGCCTGGGGGATGTTTCCAGAATATTTTAATCTGCCAGGAAGTTTCATATCAGCGCGCACTCCGCTGCAGAGTGAAAATCTTATTCTGGAAACATCCGCAAGGCTGTGGCTAAGCAATGTCTCCGCAGTATCCTTTCTTTCAGGAGTGCTAGTTCTGCAAGGTTCGCAGGAGGGCTTCTATAAAGTTTGGAAGGTAGGAGACGAGGTACTGGCAGAAGTAAAGCTGTGAGTACCGGGCGTGAGTCGTGGTTGGGTAGCTCAGTGGTAGAGCACTTGCCCGCGAAAGGCAAAGGTCCCGAGTTCGAGTCTCGGTCCGGCACACAGTTTTAATCTGCCAGGAAGTTTCATATCGAATATATTGCTTCCCCCTACTTATACCTCCAGAGGAGATCACGAATGTAAAATTAGAGAGATTCGAGCGCGCACGGAGGCTTTCCGGCAGTCGTTCTTCCCGCGAACCGTACGCTATTGAAACAGGAAAGGGAGGTAATGACAGTGGCACGTAAAGTGCCCTCGGGCACACACCGTTGGGTGGCTTGCGGAGTATAGATGTAGATGTAGATTCACTGCGGCGCGAGGCGCTGCAGCCTTTGTTTGTTTTTCCTCCGCTACTCTCGGCCCTGAATATTGAGCCGTGTCGGCAGAATAGGACGTCGCGTGCGCTCTTGTCGCCCCCTGCGCTCCCACGCTTCGCGCCGCCCACCACCGCTCCCTCCTTCACTTTCACGCAGCACACAGCGCGGCCCATCACATCACATCACATCACATCACATCAGTGCTGCGGCGGCTGAGTCACGACGACAACATCGGGCCGCCCTCGCCCAGACACTCTCGCAGATGACTCGCCGGCGCTACTCCCAGCCTCGCCGCCAGTCCCCAGTGGTTTCTCGCGACCTCGGGCCGTCGTCACACGGACCGTGCTGTCGGACGTTAACGCTGGGCGTGCCGAGTCGAACGTGCTGCTGACCGCTCAGGAACGATGCGATGCGACTCGTGCACACGGTACGTGGTCCCCGACGTGGTGTACGCGATCGCAACGCACTCCAGCGGCAGTTCAGTTCAGGGATGTTTCTAGTTCGTAGATCACACTGTTTACTCAACGGGCGCGCCTAATATTCCCACGTTAGCTCCAGTAAAACGCACATTTTCCTGCATCGTCCATGAAAAGGAAAGTACCGTGTCCAATCAATAAGCACACAGGCTTATAAAAGTTCCATTACAAACAGTGCGGTACAAATTTGCAATACTTCTCCGCGTAAGATAAGCACTATTTCATCACTCCCACATTTTAGTAAAGCCCCCAAGGTCAGTCTTACTTGATCACTGTTCCTTCCGAGTAGCAGAATCTTTGGAACATGTGAATTACGAAGAGTAAAGGAAAAAGAAGCAAAATATTTTTATAGAAGCAGCTGTCCTGTAGATTACGCCAATCGAACAAAGTCACCCCTGAAATAAAAGGTGATCTTATATTCACATATCAAATATTATAGTATATACACTTATATTAGACTAATAAATTATCAGAACCTAATAAAAACGCGAATGTTATGAAAAAAATTGGATGTGTTCAGACGCGAACCACCGCCGCAACAAAAACTCACTATTGGACAGACACGCTACTCATTGGGCTTAACATATAACACGTTCTTTGCTCTTAGCCATATTGTGTTACGCGGTGCTAAAAACGTTAATCGTACATGATTATGTTACTAAAATTGTACCAAGAACACTGCGTTTTGGGTGGACCTTCAGTCTGTTGCTGCCTTCGAATAGCCTACTCTCGTAATACGCAAGTGACAATAATTCTTTTGCTACGAATATGAAGTTTCTCATTATTTTATGGAAGCGAATAACACAACTAACAACGGGTTTTCCAGTGATTCTCAATTTGCTAGTGGTCAGAAACGGCATACGTACACATAGGCTCGAAATGAACGCCAATATGGCGCCTCACAGCTCTGTACTGAAGGAAGACGGCGTGCGTGTGACGTAGGCGGCGTCGTGCCATCTCATTGGCCAACGCTCACAATGTCTGACATCCCAGATACTGCTCTGCACGTTCGCAAAGACTCCCGAACGTGCTGTTCCACGCTGTGACGTCAGAAACTCGGCTCGGCCAACGCTCAACGTTCGGATGCACGGCCCGCGTGGCGACGGCTTCAGCACGTCCTGGCGCCGACCGACCAGTGGAAACGGGAACGATGTGAGCGGCGCAGACGCTGCGTCACGCTCGCCGTGCTATACGCGCACTGGCTCGTAAATTGCACAGACGGACGGCCGCAAAACTCCTCTATTATCTCTCTTCAAACATGATGTACAGGACATGAAATACCGTCTGATAACTGCGATCATTTGTATGTTAACACACTACTGGCCATTAAAATTGCTACACCACGAAGATGACGTGATACGGAGGCGAAATTTAACCGATAGGAAGAAGATGCTGTGATACGCAAATGATTAGCTTTTCAGAGCATTCACACTAGGCTGGCGCCGGTGGCGACACCTACAACGTGCCGACATCAGCAAAGTTTCCAACCGATTTCTCATACACAAACGGCAGTTGACCGGCGCTGCCTGGTGAAACGTTGTTGTGATGCCTCGTGTAAGGAGAGAAATGCGTACCATCACGTTTCCGACTTTGATAAAGGTCGGATTGTAGACTATCGCGATTGCGGTTTATCGTGTCGCGACATT
Organism: Schistocerca americana; assembly: GCF_021461395.2. Taxonomy (NCBI): domain Eukaryota; kingdom Metazoa; phylum Arthropoda; class Insecta; order Orthoptera; family Acrididae; genus Schistocerca; species Schistocerca americana. The sequence continues at coordinate 204,197,473 of NC_060129.1, read as the reverse complement.
GCTGCTCGCGTTGGTCGAGATCCAATGGCTGTTAGCAGAATATGGAATCGGTGGGTTCAGGAGGGTAATACGGAACGCCGTACTGGATCCCAACGGCCTCGTATCACTAGCAGTCGAGATGACAGGCATCTTATCCGCACGGCCGTAACGGATCGTGCAGCCACGTCTCTATCCCCGAGTCAGCAGATGGGGACGTTTGCAAGACGACAACCATCTGCACGAACAGTTGGACGACGTTTGCTGCAGCACGGACTATCAGCTCGGAGACCGTGGCTGCGGTTACCCTTGACGCTGCATCACAGGCAGGAGCGCCTGCGATGGTGTACTGGACGACGAACCTGGGTGCACGAAAGGCAAAACATTTTTTCGCGTGAATCCATGTTCTGTTTACAGCATCACGATGGTGGCATCCGTGTTTGGCGACATCGCGGTGAACGCACATTGGAAGCGTGTATTCGTCATCGCCATACTGGTGTATCACCCGGCGTGATGGTATGGGGTGCCATCGGTTACACGTCTCGGTCACCTCTTGTTCGCAATGACGGCACTTTGAACAGTGGACGTTACATTTCACAACTGTTACGACCCGTGGCTCTACCCTTCATTCGATCCCTGCGAAACCCTACATTTCAGCAGGATAATGCACGACCACACGTTGCAGGTCCTGTATGGGCCTCTGGATACAGAAAATGTTCGACTCCTGCCCTGGCCAGCACATTCTCCAGATCTCTCACCAATTGAAAACGTCTGGTCAATGGTGGCCGAGCAACTGGCTCGTCACAATACGCCAGTCACTACTCTCGATGAACTGTGGTATCGTGTTGAAGCTGCACGGGCAGCTGTACCTGAAGACGCCATCCGAGCTCTGTTTGACTCAATGCCCAGGCGTATAGAGGCCAGAGGTGGTTGTTCTGGGTACTGGTTTCTCAGGATCTATGCACCCAAATTGCGTCAAAATGTAATCACCTGCCAGTTCTAGTATAATATATTTGTCCAATGATTACGCGTTTATCATGTCCGTTTCTTCTTGGTGTAGCAATTTTAATGGCCGGTAGTGTAATTCTCAACCAATGATGTACTACCGCAATAAAGTCTTGAGATGTTCAATTGACTCTTTTATTAGAACATGATACGCGTTTCCGGATTACACCCATCTCCAGACATGACAAGACTGTTTGTGTCGCAGTCATATTTTAATCGACACTTTCTTTGAGTTGTCAAGGCTGTACGCCTGGTTGCTTAGCAGGAATGAATTTTGTGATGTCTGAAGACGGGTGTAATCCCGAAACGCGTAACATGTTCAGCAGGCCAGTGTGGCCGAGCGGTTCTACGCGCTTCAGTCTGGAACCGCGCGACCGCTACAGTCGCAGGTTCGAATCCTGCCTAGGGCACGGATGTGTGTGACGTACTTAGGTTAGTTAGGTTTAAGTAGTTTTAAGTTCTAGGGGACTGATGACCTCAGACGTTAAGTCCCATAGTGCTCATAGCCATTTGAACCATTTTTATAACATGTTCCAATAAAAAGACTCAATTGAACATCTCATGACTTTATTGCGATTGTACAGCACTGGTTGCCAATTATCTGCTAAAACATGCGTTTTCTCCCTTGTTCATACGCCAGTCAGGTTGTTCTGTTTCACGTAAATGAAAACTATAATACCTCCGAACATGTTACTTCTCTGCATGAGGGAAAAGCTATTTTCTCATTCGTACTTTTTAGTAAAACAGAAACGTCATTCTTATTTGATCAACGATCCTATTCAGAAGCAGAATCTTTACAGCATGTGAAATACAACATCTAAAACAAAGTGCAGAATCTACAACATGTCCTGTAGATGAAGCCAATCGAACGAACTCACTTCTCTAAACCAGCACACTTGCATTTACAGAACATCGAATATTATAGTACATACTTGCACGAAACTAATAGGAAAGTAACAGAACCTACAGAAAACTGAAATTTTTGTAAAAAGTATTACGGCGTAACAGGCCGCTAACCACCCACACATTACACTTGTGTGCTGCGTATCTTTCTTACCATACACAGTAGGGGCTTGTAAAATTCTGGGAAAAAGATTTTGAAATGATAAGGAAAACACGGTTAAATGATTTTTTAAGATTATTCAGGACTATATTATCAGATAAAGAAGGGGTTTCGGCTATCCAAACAGTCACCGCAGCTAAGGAAGAAAAAACTGAAAAATAGGATTCCATTGTGAATACACAGATATAAAAATTAAAAATGTTATTACTCCCCTCTTCAAATGATTTCTTATACCTCTTCAGCGCTGCAGTGACACGTTGGTGCGCTATCATTGCTGTCCTTGCAGGTCTGACCGATCATCCCAACATTTATTACGATATACTTTCACAGATAATTAATAAATATTCCAACACCTTTTTAAAGCTGTCTCTAACACATTTTTACACAACCTTTACGTAATATATTCAGATGGTTAATAATAGTTGGCGTGCGTACTTTTTTTTGTTTTTTTTTTTTGTTTAACACAAGTCGTCAATTGTGTCTGGTCTCTTTCAGATTTAAACACAGACAGACAACTACTAATTAATTAGTGCGCCCTGGATTGTTCATTAATAATCATCTCTCGACTTAAAAACTACCGCCACACACTCTTCTTTAGGAATCTCTGGCGCTACACACTACGAGTAGAAAATGACTATATGCAGCATTTAACATGTCCTGCAAGTTTTAATTGTTGCTATGTTATTCAGTAAAATTTAATTATGACGAACTGTACCGAGAACAATGCGTTTCTGATGGATCCTCGATGTGGCATTGCCTTAAAATGCTTTAAGTTCACAATACGCAAGTTTCATAATTATTTAACCACGAATATGACATTTTCCCGTCGTTTCGTTAGAACAAATCACACAATTTTTCGAGACATCCTGAATTTGCTGGTGCTCGCAAACGACGTACACACATACGGGCTTCAACTGAAAGCCAATATGGCGGCTCACACTTCTACTGAAGAGACGTGAAGTACGTCGCTCCTGGCCATCCCATTGGTCGACGTTCAAATGCAGAACATCTGACATGCTAGAGCGTGCTCTGAGCTTTCGGAAGGACTCCCCAACGTGCTACTCCGCGTTATGACGTCAGAAACTCGGCACCACCAACGCACAACGTTGAATAATGCATGCGAGACTGAAGAGAAGCCGAGACACGTTCAGTGGATTTGTCGACTTGGGAAATGCGTTGCACAGTGTAAAATGGAGCAAGATGATCAAAATTGTGAGAAAAATAAGGGTAAGGTATAGGGAAACACGACTAAGCAGGAGAGCTTCTGTAAAGTTTGGAAGGTAGGAGACGAGGTAATGGCAGAAGTAAAGCTGTGAGGACGGGGCGTGAGTCGTGCTTGGGTAGCTCAGATGGTAGAGCACTTGCCCGCGAAAGGCAACGGTCCCCAGTTCGAGTCTCGGTCCGGCACACAGTTTTAATCTGCCAGGAAGTTTAATCAGGATTGATGGTCACGAAACAGATGAAGTTAAGGAATTCTGGTACCTAGGCAGTAGAATAACCGATGACGGAGGAAGCAAGGAGGACATGAAAAGCGGACTAGGGCTGGCAGAAAGGGCATTCCTGGCCAACAGAAGTCTACTACTATCAAACATAGGCTTCAATTTGAAGAAGAAAGTTCTGAGAATGTACATTTGGAACACAGCGTTGCATGGTAGTGAAATATGGACTGTGGGAAAACGAGGGAAAAATGGAATCGAAGCCTTTGAGATGTGGTGTTACAGGCGAATTCTGAAAATTAGTTGGACTGATAAGGTAAAGAATGAGGAGGTTCTGCGCAGAATCGGAGAGGAAAGGAAAATGTGGAGGGCACTGATAGGGAGAACAGACAGGGTGATTGGACTCCTGTTAAGACATCGGGGAATGACTTCAGTGGTACCAGAGGGTGAAAACTGCAGAGCAAGACACAGACTGGAATGCATCGGCCAAATAATTGAGGACGTACGTTGCAAGTGCTGCTCAGAGATGAGGAGATTGGCAAACATGGCCGCACTAAGGCCGAAGCGACACGAGGCACCGAATGACCAGTTGCTTGTCTCGAAAAATGTTCTCTGCCGGCACAGCAGGGAAATTCAAATCAGTCAGAAGACTGATGACTAACACGAAATACACAGTATTTACGAAGGCAACAGAAAAATCAGACATTCGATGTATGATTCAGTCACAACTTCAAGTGTTTTATTCAGTACACGATGTATTTCGGACCCTGTGGGTCCATCATGGGGTGTAATTTGTCTTAATACATGCTTTATTTGCTCTCTTGAAGACAAATTACACCTGAAGATGGACCCACAGGGTCGGAAATGCATCGTGTACTGAACAAAACACGAAAAGTTGTGACTGAAGGCGTTTTTTAATTCATACGTGGAGTGTATTGGGTACAGTCACGTAAGAAGCTGCAAAATATGAATAAAATAAAAATCAGACATACTTAGACCAAAGAGCTTGAAAATGGCGGTTAGGACTTTCAAAACCAGACAGGAACACATCAAAAGCCAGAAGCATGAAATTGGCCATTCTACCTTAAGTGGCCTACACGCCCAGAAACTAGAACCGTGTGAGCGCTTTGGCCAACCGAACGCGAAGTTCTTCTCGGGCGGTCGATCGGGCGTGACTACCCTAACTGACGGCCGGCATCCCCTCCCCCTCCGCCCACCCCTTCTCCGCCATCGCTTGACCCGATCCACGCCAGAAATTGTTCTGTGTCGTGCTGTCCAAACTATGTAGTAGTTGTTGTCTTCACCCCCTGAGACCGGTTTGATGCAGCTCTCCATGCTACTCTATCCTGTGCAAGCTTCTTCATCTCTCAGTACCTACTGCAACCTACATCCTTCTGAATCTGCTTAGTGTATTCATCTCTTGGTCTCCCTCTACGATTTTTACCCTCCACGCTGCCCTCCGAGGCTAAATTGGTGATCACTTGATGTCTCAAAACATGTCCTACCAACCGATCCCTTCTTCTACTCAAGTTGTGCCACAAACTTCTCTTCTCCCCAATTCTATTCAATACTTCCTCATTAGTTATGTGATTTACCCATCGAATCTTCAGCATTTTTCTGTAGCACCACATTTCGAAAGCTTCTATTCTCTTCTTGTCCAAACTATTTATCGTGCATGTTTCACTTCCATACATAATTACACTCCATACAAATACTTTCAGAAACGACTTCCTGACACTTAAATCTATATTCGATGTTAACAAATTTCTCTTCTTCAGAAACGCTTTCCTTGCCACTGCCAGTCTCCATTTTGTATCCTCTCTACTTCGACCATCATCAGTTATTTTGCTCCCCAAATAGCAAAACTCCTTTACTACTTTAAGTGTCTCATTTCCTAATCTAATCCCCTCAGCATCACCCGACTTAATTCCACTACATTCCATTATCCTCGTTTTGCTTTTGTTGATGTTCATCTTGTATCCTCCTTTCAAGACACTGTCCATTCCGTTCAACTGCTCTTCCAAGTCCTTTGCTGTCTCTGACAGAATTACAATGTCATCGGCGAATCTCAAAGTTTTTATTTCTTCTCCATGGATTTTAATACCTACTGTTTTGTTTCCTTTACTGCTTGCTCAATATACAGATTGAATAACATCGGGGAGAGGTTACAATCCTGTCTCACTCCCTTCCCAGCCACTGCTTCCCTTTCATGCCCCTCGACTCTTATAACTGCCATCTTGTTTCTGCACAAATTGTAAATACCCTTTCCCTCCCTGTATTTTACCCCTGCCACCTTCAGAATTTGAAAGAGAGTATTCCAGTCAACATTGTCAAAAGCTTTCTACAAATGCTGGAAACGTAGGTCTGCATTCCCTTAATCTTTCTTCTAAGGTAAGTGGTAAGGTCAGTATTGCCTCACGTGTTCCAACATATCTACTGAATCCAAACTGATCTTCCCCGAGGTCGGCTTCTACCAGTTTTTCCATTCGTCTCTAAAGAATTCGTGTTAGTATTTTGCAGATGTGACTTATTAAATTGATAGGGGTGTAAACAGTATAAGCTGTAGGTGTGTCATTTCTAACTGATAGAGTCCAGATGCTATACCAAAAGTGTTACAGCTGTGTCCAGATAGGCAACGGACGATCAGAATGGTTTGGAACAAAGGGTGGCGTCGGACAGGGAAGTGCCCTCTCACCACCCCTGTTTATAATGGTAATTGCCCACCACTGACGCTTGCGGTTCTTTATGACACTGGTAACCGGAACCTCAACACCGGCTACTTTTCTATTCAACTCGTTCCTGATTTTTGTTCTTCCTAGTTGTCTGATTCACAGTTCTAATGACTCTCCGTGTGCTTTATCAAAAAAAGTGTACCGAAACGTTGCACCGCGTTATTTATTTTTGTACTTCTAAAAGACACACATTTGTATGTTTGATAGTAGATCTTGCTTCCGGCGGTCAGAGACAGGTAACGGACGTATTCACTGAGGCGGCGTGCTACCGACACGGGCGGTGTAAACAGCGACTCGAAAGTGTAATCCGATTTACGTAAACAATAAATTTAGTACAGCCAGACGTTTTCTCTTTTACAACATCAGCATAAACGACGGTCATTGGAACAAAGAAAAGCTACCATCACATAAAATACACTACTGGCCATTAAAATTGCTACACCCACAAGATGACGTGCTACAGACGCGAAATTTAACCGACAGGAAGAAGATGCTGTGATACGCAAATGATTAGCTTTTCACAGCATTCACAGAAGGCTCGCGCCGGTGGCGACACCTACAACGTGCTGACGTGAGGAAAGTTTCCAACCGATTTCTCATACACAAACAGCAGTTGACCGGCATTGCCCGGTGAAACGTTGTTGTGATGCCTCGTGTAAGGAGCCGAAATGCGTACCATTACGTTTCCGACTTCGTTAAAGGTCGGATTGTAGCCTATCGCGATTGCGGTTTATCGTATCGCGACGGTTCTGCTCGCGTCGGTCGAGATCCGATGACTGTCAGCAGAATATGGAATCGGTGGGTTCAGGAGGGTAATACGGAACGCCGTGCCGGATCCCGACGGCCTCGTATCACTAGCAGTCGAGATGACAGGCATCTTATCCGCACGGCTGTAACGGATCGTGCAGCCACGTCTCGATCGCCGAGTCAACAGATGGGGACGTTTGCAAGACGACAACCATCTGCACGAACAGTTGGACGACGTTTGCAGCAGCACCGACTATCAGCTCGGAGACCGTGGCTGTGGTTACCCTAGACGCTGCATCACAGACAGAGGCGGCTTCGATGGTGCACTCGACGACGAACCTGGGTGCACGAAAGGCAAAACATTTTTTCGCGTGAATCCATGTTCTGTTTACAGCATCACGATGGTCGCATCCATGTTTGGCGACATCGCGGTGAACGCACATTGGAAGCGTGTATTCGTCGTCGCCATACTGGCGTATCACCCGGCGTGATGGTATGGGGTGCCATTGGTTACACGTCTCGGTCACCTCTTGTTCGCAATGACGGCACTTTGAACAGTGGACGTTACATTTCAGAACTGTTACGACCCGTGGCTCTACCCTTCATTCGATCCCTGCGAAACCCTACATTTCAGCAGGATAATGCACGACCGTACGTTCCAGGTCCTGTACGGGCCTCTCTGGATACAGAAAATGTTCGACTCCTGCCCTCGCCACCACATTCTCCAGATCTCTCACCAATTGAAAACGTCTGGTCAATGGTGGCCGAGCAACTGGCTCGTCACAATACGCCAGTCCCTACTCTTGATGAACTGTGGTACCGTGTTGAAGCTGCATGGGCAGCTGTACCTGTACACGCCATCCGAGCTCTGTTTGACTCAATGCCCAGGCGTATCGAGGCCGTTATTACGGCCAGAGGTGGTTGTTCTGGGTACTGATTTCTCAGGATCTGTGCACCGAAATTGCGTGAAAATGTAATCACATGTCAGTTCTAGTATAATATATTTGTCCAATGAATACCCGTTTATCATCTGCATTTCTTCTTGGTGCAGCAATTTTAATGGCCAGTACTGTATGTTTCCGTTAATACAAAATCATCCAATTTCCACGTAATTCGTTGAGCGTCAATTACAACCAACTGTTACCTCTTTTTACAACAATACCACAACGGAAATTAAATTCAGATTATTTTCCTTTTCTACAACAGTACCATAACTAAAACGAAACCGGCATTACTTTGCTTCCTGTTACACACGTACCACAGTAAGTGTTCGAAATGCCCACCACTCGATCCGACATACGCTTCGTTACGGCGAACCCGGTTTCGTCGCACTCGTTCACACACACACACACACACACACACACACACACACACACACACACACACACACACACACACTTGCCTTTTGGTACTGGCAGCATCGACAATCGTCTGCTTAAGTTCGACCACATTATTTACATGCCGAGCATAAATAAGTTCCTTCACGTGGGCCCAAAAGCGGAAAATCCGTTGGATTTAAATCACGACTGCGCGCCGGCCATCGACTTGGACAAAAACGTCATGTCCATGGTCCATTCAAAAATCTTCGAACTCTCTGACCAATGTGGGGTGGTGCAGCACCATGGAGGAACTAATGGCGAACGGCTAACGGAATATTTTCTAACAATAAGTTGGTGGCAGTGTTTCCTTTAGAAAGGTCGCTAATTGTTACCATGAAAGGTCTCTTTGAGATTCCTTTTATGTTAATTTTTTAAAACTGTTGTCATTTGCGGCATAAATTCCACTTTCGAATTTACTGTGGTGTTTCTACCTATCTGGGAGGAGACTGAGCAGTGGAACGTGTTACTTTGACACATAAGCAAGAACGATCTGTCACACTACTACACCTTAAACACAGTTTATATGTAATTCATGTCTCACAGTCTCATATGGAACCTACATGCCCTTTTTTATATACTGTATATGATAAGATACTGTCATCCCTCTTCCCTTCTGTGTGAGAGGATAAATGAGCAAATGTATTTCTAGTTGCATGCTCGATGGTAGCAGACAAGCCTGTCTGCTAGAGAACAGTAGGACCAACGCAGGAACAGGTAGCTACGCTTTCTAAAAGCAGAGAGGTTTCTATGCTTAGTATGGTCCTGTCCGTCCCTTGTCATGTTGGTATAGGAAGCTGCCCCTCTGGCCACTTCCGTTTGTATTGGTGAGCCACCCTCAGAAAGGGACCAGGCAGTCTGTCCGTGGCGAGCGTCTGAAGTGGTAAGGTCTCTGGCTAAGCGCGTGTCTGCTAAGTCTGTAGGACAATGGATTTCTTAAGTTCAGCCTAACTGAAAATTTAATCACCTTTATTTCAGGTTTAGCTGTAAAATATCTAACGTTATCTTAAATTGCAACGCAGTATAAGTCGAGTGTGAAGTTCAGAATATCTTCCAATAGTTTGCGTTGTCACTACTTTGTGAGTAAAGTGGAACCACATGGTGATCAGTAACTCTATCTAAGATCATCAATCTTAAATGCGAACGTGCGTGAGATTATAACGTCTCGTCTTGACAATATTTTTAAATATAGCAACTTTTCTTTATGTTCAACCCACGTGGGGTGCACTTTGTGAGACCAGTACCACGTGCTTATACAATTGTTTGGCCCATTAGGTTAATAGTAAGACGATAGTGACCAGTTCGAGGTTTTTCTTTTGTAAATTGCTTTTCGATCTAACTTATTTTAATTATCAAAATTATTGTGGAGTTACACTCTTTGTGTAAACCAAGTTGACCACGTGAAGCATGTGGTGTAATCATCAAAGTAGCCCTCAGCTATTCCTTTCGGGAAGATTTCACAGAGAGTTAGTATGAATTTAGTATACCAGTGTGGTAATTTGATGACAGACAGGATTGCGCTACGAACGTAGCTTCTTTGGGTGAAAATTGAATCGGTTGGTTGTGGTTAATTTCCTCTTGCATATGTTTCAACGTTCTTCGTGTGTTATTTTATGAATGCAGTGTTGTATGCAGTCTCCTAATCTTGGCTCCATATTTGATGTGTTCCGTAAGATAACAACCTCACATTTTCACAATCCTAAATAAGGCACCAGTTTAGTTATGAATCATGTTTAACATGCTGAAATTTTAACGGAACAATGATGAATTTTAAATAAATGTCCAAATATAAACTGATTGATTTCTTTTCATTTATATATATACACAACTCACCGGTTGTCGTAAGATGACTATTAAAAGATTATAATTAATGTTGGTCTGGATACCTGGTGAAACAGTTGCTCAGTAATCCAAGGTTAACTTTCCCAGACAGCTCACTGCTTTTAACCCGCTTTTATTATCTTGAATATCAGTACCGTTTTCAGAACAAGTTAATGCATCAATTTTACAACCAGTCAACTGCGCAGGTAAGACGTAAGGGCCAATACTGTAATAATTGATTACGCGCGTCCGTACATTTACGGAAAAGCTGCGCTGAAAATGTGATACTACAACTACAACTACTACTGCTATTACTACGCGCGGATTGAGCACACTCCACACGTGCACGCTGCGGAAAGTGGTTGTTCCGTAGGGACTGAAGCACGCTGCGCACTTTGCAACAAAAACCAATCTGAGGATTCCTGACGCGGAGGGACGTTTTGCAAATTAATATTTACTATTAAGAACAGTCTTGATCACGATTTATTTTTCAAGGTGACCGGTTTCCACCACTACTGTCGTCATCTTCAGACCTACAAGTTGTATACAGAGCTTTAATTAGAGGGCTACAAACATTAAAGAAAATACATAAAGTTGTAAAGCTATAAAACGATGAATTACCATTGAGTAGGAACCTCTTTCCGTTGGAGAATTACTACTGGAGAAACCAGTGCACGTCTTACTTTATATATAATGGAGGCTCCGCCCACTTCTGACTGCATGATGTCATTACTAACCAATGAGTTATAAGTCGAATTACAATTTAAAAGTTCTTAGTTAAAAGAACATTGTCAAGAATTGAAAATAAATGCACTTAGCTTATTAAAAAACTATTGTCAATTAAGAAGCGTTAAAAATATTTAAACATGTAGGATAAATGAACTTCGGTTTGGCAGTACATGGGTTGCCCTCCCAAGGGCTGTTAGTGACCCATTTGGAACCACTGGTTGCCACGGTGAAGTTGGACGCAGTTCCAAAGATGAGCCAGCAGGCTTGTTTCCACTGAAGTTGCTGTAAAGCCGATAGGCGAACTAGTGGTTGCCATGGTGAGGACGAACGCCAGTACAAAGACGTGGCAGCACGAAGTTGTCGCGAAAGTGGAATGGCGAAGACTGTCACGCCAGACGATGTATTACTGAGCAGCAACATGTCTTTATTGAAGCGATTTTTCAATGAGGACGCTGCAATAATCTGCAGCTGACATGTCTACTACATGCTGCACGAATACGATACAAAGTAGTTGTCCATATAGATATGTGAAATATTGTCTATGAAGTGAAAATCCGTAACACGTTGCAAGACATCCGACATACGCTCAATAACACAGCTCTGCGACTAAAAAACTACATAGGATTTTTTAACATTTTCTTATAGATTTTGACCTCCCAAAAAACAGGAAAAAATATTGAAAAAATTCTATCGCATAGGTTTTTATGTACCGGGTGATCAAAAAGTCAATATAAATTTGAAAACTGAATAAATCACGGAATAAGGTAGATAGAGAGATACAAATTGACACACATGCTTGGAATGACATGGTGTTTTATTAGAACAAAAAAAAAAAAAAAAATACAGAAGTTAAAAAATGTCCGACAGATGACGTTTCATCTGATCAGAATAGCAATAATTAGCATATAACGATGTAAGACAAAGCAAAGATGATGTTCTTTACAGGAAATGCTCTCAATACGTCCACCATCATTCCTCAACAATAGCTGCAGTCGAGGAATAATGTTGTGAAGAGCACTGTAAAGCATGTCCGGAGTTATGGTGAGGCATTGGCGTGTCGGATCTTGTCTTTCAGCATCCCTAGAGATGTCGGTCGATCACGATACACTTGCGACTTCAGGTAACCCCAAAGCCAATAATCGCACGGACTGAGGTCTGGGGACCTGGGAGGCCGAGCATGACGAAAGTGGCGGCTGAGTTACACGATCATCACCAAACGACGCGCGCAAGAGATCTGTCGGACATTTCGTGAACTTTTTTTTTTGTTCTCATAAAACCCCATGTCGTTCCAAGCATGTGTGTCAATTTTTACCTCTATATCTACATTATTCCGTGGTTTACTAAGTTTTCAAATTTATACTGACTTTTTGATCACCCGGTATATTGCAGTATTTATGTTCAGTAGTAATAAACCTAATTGTTTTTTTAATTTAATAATTATTAAAAATTATATCGTGTTGCGACAAGTCAAATGACGAGTTGTATCTCACATGAAATCAAGGAAACTCTCAGTAGACATATTGCTATTCAAGTGAACAGTGCTGTTGGTTCTGTCAAGTCGCGGCTACAAGAAGTTGTGTTATTTCTCCAAACAGTTTTTGTTATATCTGTGGTGAATACACTATTAAAAGTCAACAGAGACAGATAGGTGATTTTGTGAGGAAAGTTTATTTTGCTTACTTTAAATTAAAACTTAGTGATCAAGGTAAACCATGGGCCCCGCATAAAGTGTGTAGAAGATGTGAAGATCTTCGTTTGTGTTTTAAGGTTAAGAAAAATGCATTTCGATTTGGAATTCCTATTATATGGCGTGAGCAGAAAAACCGTACCACTGATTGCTACTTCTGTTCAGTTGACGTAAGATGGATTCAATAATAAAAAAAAAAGAACCAAAAGTTATCCCTACCTTGACTCAGCTACACGTCCGGTGCCCCATAGCTTTGAAATACCTGTCCCACAGCCGCCGTCCAGTTCGTATGAACACCCGAGTGAGTTGGGGGACGAAGTTACATTACCTCCTCAGGGTGAATCAAGCTCAGATTTTTCTTCGGACGAAGATGAAAGGCCTCAACTATTTTCTCAAAGTGAACTCTATGATCTAGTAAGAGATACAGGTCTTTCGAGAGATGCAGCCGAACTGTTAGGATCTAGATTAAAAAATAAAAACTTTTTACCAACTGGCATATTTTCATCGCACAGACACCGAGAAAAAGAATTTACCCAGTTTTTCTCAAAAGAAGGAAATTTAGTTTTTTTGCAATGATGTGGAAGGACTCGTGCATTGCTTTGATATGCAGTATGACTCAAATGAATGGCGCCTATTCACTGATTCATCCAAAACTATTCTTAAAGTAGTACTATTGCACAACGGAAATAAATTTGCATCGCTTCCGATCGGACATTCTGTGCATATGGAGACGAAGAGTGTAGCGATCTGGCCATTATCGTTGAAAAAATCAAATATCAGGACCATCACTGGATGGTTTGTGGCGACTTCAAAATACTCACTATGCTTTCGGGTCAGCAGGCAGGCTTTACTAAATACCCATGCTCCTTATGCTTGTGGGATAGTAGAGCCAGAGAACAGCACTAGACTAGAAGTGACTGGCCACCCCGAGAAACTTTAAAACCTGGAGAGAAAAATGTTATCAATACTACTTTGGTACCACCAGAAAAGGTTTTGTTGCCCCTCTCCATATCAAACTGGGGTTAATGAAACAATTTGTAAAATCGCTGCAAAAGGATGGGGACTGTTTTAAATACCTACGTAGAAAATTCTCAAAGCTGTCACAAGCAAAGTTGAAAAGAGGGAGATTTCACTGCCCCAGACATAAGAAAACTTTTAAGAGACACCTCCTTTGTAGAAAGTGTGAATGAGAAGGAAAAAGAAGCTTGGGTATCGTTCAAGGGTGTAGTGGGAAAGTTTTTGGGAAATACGAAGCATCCTGACTACAAAACCATTGTTCAATGGATGCTGGCAGCATACGAAGCTCAAGGCGGCAAGGTGAGCTTGAAGGTCCATTTTTTTCTACACTCCCACAGAGACAGTTTTCCTGAAAACCTGGGAGCTTACAGTGAAGAACAGGGGCAGCGGTTTCACCAGCATGTCCGTGACATCGAGAGACGGTACCAAGGAAGGTGGGATGTCACTGTGCCTGCTGACTACTGTTGGATGCTTAAGCGGGAAAATAATGACGGAAATCGGAAAAGGACTTGGCGAATATCAAGGAAAAGAAGAAAAGGTTTCAAAAAACATGAGTAAGTATAATATTGTTAGTATATTGTTAGTGTAATGTTTTACTGGCTGTAAAAAATATTGTATTTCATAATTTTGAATAAAGGAGTGCTTTTACCAATTTGTGTGTTTGAATTTGCGAAAAACCTTAAGCGATAGAAAAAAATTGGACACCACTTCAGAAATCAGGACATTCTAAAACATATAATTGAGTAAAAATGTCTCATGCAGCTGACAATTTTTTTTTTTTTTTTCCAGACCTGTGTAATGTTCATGTCTGGGGAGTTTGGTGGCCAGCGGAAGTGTTTAAACTCAGAAGAGTGTTCCTGGAGCGACTGTGTAGCAATTCGGGACGCGTGCGGTGTCGCATTGTCCTGATGGAATTTCCAAAGTCCGTCGGAATGCACAGTGGACACGAATTTATGCAGATGATCTGACAGGATACTTATCTACGTGTCACCTGTCGGAATATTGTTCTGGACGTATACCACTCCCACTGCACACGCGTCCACCAGTTCTGACAGCCCCACTGACATACAGGGTCCACGGATTCGTGAGGTTGTCTACGTACGTCCATCCGCTCGATACAATTTGAAACGAGACTCCTCCGACCGGGCAACATGTCTCCAGTCGTCAACAGTCCAATGTCGGTGTTGACGGACCCAGGCGAGGCGTAAAGCTTTGTGTCGTGCTGTCATCAAGGGTACACGAGTGGTCCTTCGGCTCCGAAAGCCCATATCGATGATGTTTCGTTGAATGATTCGCATGCTGGCACTTGGTGATGGCCCAGCATTGAAATCTGCAGCAAACTGCGGAAGGGTCGCACTTCTGCCAAGTTCAAAGATTCTGTTCGGTCGTCCCTGGTCGTGTTCTTGCAGGATGTTTTTCCGGCCGCAGAGATGTCGGAGATTTGATGTTTTACCGGATTCCTCATATTCATCGTGAATTCGTGAAATGGTGGTACGGGAAAATCCCCACTTGATGGCTACCTCAGAGATCCTGTGTCCCTATCTCTCGTGCGCCGACTATAACACCACCTTGAAACTCACTCAAACCTATCTCGGTAACCCGCCAGTGTGGCAGCAGTAACCGATCTAACAGTTGAGCCGTACATTTGTCGTCTTATATAAGTGTTGCTGACCACAGGGCCGTATTCTGCTGTTCACACACACACACACACACACACACACACACACACTATATATACTGGCCATTAAAATTGCTACACCAAGAAGAAATGCAGATGATAAACGGGTATTCATTGGACATGGAAATGACATGTGATTACATTTTCACGCAATTTCGGTGCACAGATCCTGAGAAATCAGTACCCAGAACAACCACCTCTGCTCGTAATTACGGCCTCGATATGCCTGGACATGGAGTCAAACAGAGCTCGGATGGCGTGTACAGGTACAGCTGCCCGTGCAGCTTCAACACGATACCACAGTTCATCGAGAGTAGTGACTGGCGTATTGTGACGAGCCAGTTGCTCGGCCACCATTGACCAGACGTTTTCAATTGGTGAGAGATCTGGAGAATGTGCTGGCCAGGGCAGCAGTCGAACATTTTCTGTATACAGAAAGGCCCGTACAACACCTGCAACGTGCGATCGTGCATTATCCTGCTGAAATGTAGGGTTTCGCAGGGATCGAATGGAGGGTAGAGCCGCGGGTCGTAACACATCTGAAATGTAACGTCCACTGTTCAAAGTGCCGTCTGCGAACAAGAGGTGACCGAGTCGTGTAACCAGTGGCACCCCATACCATCAGGCCGGGTGATACGCCAGTATGGCGATGACGAATACAAGCTTCCAATGTGCGTTCACCGTGATGTCGCCAAACACGGATGCCACCATCGTGATGCTGTAAACAGAACGTTTTGCCATTCGTGCACCCAGGTTCGTCGTCGAGTACACCGTCGCAGGCGCTCCTGTCTGTGATACAGCGTCAAGGGTAACCGCAGCCACGGTCTCCGAGCTGATAGTCCGTGCTGCTGCAAACGTCGTCGAACTGTTCGTGCAGATGGTTGTTGCCTTGCAAACGTCCCCATCTGTTGACTCGGGGATCGAGACGTGGCTGCACGATCCGTTACAGCCGTGCGGATAAGATGCCTGTCATCTCGCCTGCTAGTGATTCGAGGCCGTTGGGATCCAGCACGGCGTTCCGTATTACCCCCCTGAACCCACCGATTCCATATTCTGCTAACAGTCGTTGGATCTCGACCGACGCGAGCAGCAATGTCGCGATACGACAAACCGCAATGGCTATAGGGTACAATCCGACCTTTATCAAAGTCGGAAACGTGATGGTACGCATTTCTCCTTCTTACACGAAGCATCACAACAACGTTTCACCAGGCAACGCCGGTCAACTGCTATTCGTGTGTGAGAAATCGCTAGGAAACTTTCCTCGCGTCAGCACGTTGTAGGTATCTCCACCGGCGCCAACCTTGTATGAATGCTCTGAAAAGCTAATCATTTGCATATCACAGCACCTTCTTCCTGTCGGTTAAATTTCGCGTCTGTAGCACGTCATCTTCGTGGTGTAGCAATTTTAATGGCCAGTAGAGTATTTGAATACGCATGCGTATACCATTTTCTTTGTCGCTTCAATGTATCTCCACCAGAGTTGAAGTCGTCATAAAGGCGAAAGGTGGGCAATCCCCCACATAAACGTGCAGTAATGGGTGACTGAATACTTCTGACAGATACTGTATGTACAAAGGGTAAGCGCTTGTGTTAAGCCCGTTTTAAGTTTACAAGCAAACATTTCTTCCGTGGCTCTACGTCTGAACGACATACAAATAAAATACAGCGCAATCTGTCACTAAACTTATATGAGGCGTCATGTGCACCATGATGAGGTGACAGTTTTCCTTTTTACTCGTCACCGCTGCTCTACGGAAGGCAACGAAATCGGAGTTAAAAAAATTTCTTTAACTCGATAATCTGTTTTTAGTGACCGGTTTCCGTTGTTTTTCTTTATTATTTGCAGTTCAGACACAGCTTTTATGTGAGCCTGGTAATGCAAAAAGTGTGTTCCTTACGGCTAATTCGCTCGAAACCATTGCCTCGTTTGCATCGCATATGAGCGTAGCAATAAGGCCTCCGTTGACGATCGAACAATTTGTCAGGCTTCACCTGCTTGTGAAACATAAGCGTGTGCTCCCCCCTTCTTGCAGAGGTGTACCGTAGAAGAGCGTAGCGTTCCAAAGGATTGGAAAAGGGCACAGGTCATCCCCGTTTTCAAGAAGGGACGTCGAACAGATGTGCAGAACTATAGACCTATATCTCTAACGTCGATCAGTTGTAGAATTTTGGAACACGTATTGTGTTCGAGTATAATGACTTTTCTGCAGACTAGAAATCTACTGTGTAGGAATCAGCACGGGTTTCGAAAAAGACGATCGTGTGAAACCCAGCTCGCGCTATTCGTCCACGAGACTCAGAGGGCCATAGACACGGGTTCCCAGGTAGATGCCGTGTTTCTCGACTTCCGCAAGGCGTTCGATACAGTTCCCCACAGTCGTTTAACGAACAAAGTAAGAGCATATGGACCATAAGACCAATTGTGTGATTGGATTGAAGAGTTTCTAGATAATAGGATGCAGCATGTCATTCTCAATGGAGAGAAGTCTTCCGAAGTAAGAGTGATTTCAGGTGTGCCGCAGGGGAGTGTCGTAGGACCGTTGCTATTCACAATATACATTAATGATCTTGTGGATGACATCGGAAGTTCACTGAGGCTTTTTGCGGATGAGGCTGTGGTATATCGAGAGGTTGTAACAGTGGAAAATTGTACTGAAATGCAGGAGGATCTGCAGCGAATTGACGCATGGTGCAGGGAATGGCAATTGAGTCTCCATGTAGACAAGTGTAATGTGCTGCGAGTACATAGAAAGAAAGATCCTTTATCATTTAGCTACAGTATAGCAGGTCAGCAACTGGAAGCAGTTAATTCCATAAATTATCTGGGAGTACGCGTTAGGAGTGATTTAAAATGGAATGATCATATAAAGTTGATCGTCGGTAAAGCAGATGCCAGACTGAGATTCATTGGAAGAATCCTAAGAAAATGCAATCCGAAAACAAAGGAAGTAGGTTACAGTACACTTGTTCGCCCACTGCTCGAATACTGCTTACCGGTGTGGGATCCGTACCAGATAGGGTCGATAGAAGAGATAGAGAAGATCCAACGGAGAGCAGCGCGCTTCGTTACAGGATCATTTAGTAATTGCGGAAGTTTTACGGAGATGATAGATACACTCCAGTGGAAGACTCTGCAGGACAGACGCTCAGTAGCTCGGTACGGGCTTTTATTGAAGTTTCGAGAACATACCTTCACCGAGGAGTCAAGCAGTATATTGCTCCCTCCTACGTGTGTCTCGCGAAGAGACCGTGAGGATAAAATCAGAGAGATTAGAGCCCACACAGAGGCATACCGACAATCCTTCTTTCCACGAACAATACGAGACTGGAATAGAAGGGAGTACCGATAGAGGTACTCAAGGTACCCTCCGCCACACACCGTCAGGTGGCTTGCGGAGTATGGATGTAGATGTAGATATATGCTTGAGTCAAGGTTTGATTGTCGGCCGATTTGACAAACCAACATCACAGTTATCGCACGCGTTTGTCAAACAATGGCCAGTTGCTTGACAGGATATTGTCTGTTAAGTTTGAGATACGGAAAGTGGAGCAGATTTCGAAGACATAAAGTTGTGTCTCCTTCTGCTCTGCACCTGCCACGCTTCAAAATACTTCGCGAGAGAGATACGCAGGTTAAATTTTACTGTTTGGTACGCCTGCGCGCTTTTTCGGCGAAACCTGTGCATAGCAAACAGCGAATTTGACAAACAAACTTGAATGTATACAGTGGCGTTACAACACAGAGAGAGGCAACAGCTAGCTGCATTTACCGGTTCGGCATGTCTGCACTCCACAGCTGACGCCGGGCTGCCGAGAGAAGCTTTTATTTTTTACACCATAAGGTCAGCCGCGCACACGCCCAAGGCCACACACTGGAGAGAGAGAGAGAGAGAGAGAGAGAGAGAGAGAGAGCGGCCTCGAACACACGAACGAACGAAACGCGTCGACAACCGTCGCTTAACTGACGCGCCACGACGGAGAGGGAAGAGCGAGCGGCCGGAAGCGGGGGCCGTGACGTCACGCGTCACTTCCGCCGCCAGACAGCGCCGCTTCCGGTGGGGCGGGGCGGGGAGGGGAGGGGAGGGGAGCGGTTACGCAGGTTGCCCGCGGGGCGCCGTGGTGGGGGGAATCCGGGACAAACGACGAGCGGCCCGCGTTTCGTCACACGACATTCGGCCCGCATCCAACAGCACAGAACGTACAGAATGGACAATGCTGAAGATCAGAGCGCAAAAATTTCGTGTGTACGCGCCAAATCTGCCATTCTGAAGCCCAGTAAACAGCTATGTCAGAGCCAACGGTGAACGGATACTTTATTGAACACTGAAGCGGCAAAGAAACTGGTACAGGCACGCTATTCAAATACAGGGTGTTACAAAAAGGTACGACCAAACTTTCAGGAAACATTCCTCACACACAAATAAAGAAAATATGTTACTTGGACATGTGTCCGGAAACGCTTACTTTCCATGTAAGAGCTCATTTTATTACTTCTCTTCATACCACATTAATCATGGAATGGAAACACACAGCAACAGAACGTACCAGCGTGACTTCAAACACTTTGTTACAGCAAATTTTCAAAATGTCCTCCGTTAGCGAGGATACGTGCATCCACCCTCCGTCGCACGGAATCCCTGATGCGCTGATGCAGCCCTGGAGAATGGCGTATTGTATCACAGCCGTCCACAATACGAGCACGAAGAGTCTCTACATTTGGTACCGGGGTTGCGTAGACAAGAGCTTTCAAATGCCCCCATAAATGAAAGTCAAGAGGGTTGAGGTCAGGAGAGCGTGGAGGCCACGGAATTGGTCCGCCTCTACCAATCCGTCGGTCACCGAATCTGTTGTCGAGAAGCGTACGAACACTTCGACTGAAATGTGCAGGAGCTCCATCGTGCACGAACCACATGTTGTGTCGATCTTGTAAAGGCACATGTTCTAGCAGCACAGGTAGAGTATCCCGTACGAAATCATGGCGGCGAATCGAGGAAGTACTAAATACTGACGAAACTAAAATGAGCTCTAACATGGAAATTAAGCGTTTCCGGACACATGTCCACATAACACATTTTCTTTCTTTGTGTGTGAGGTATGTTTCCTGAAAGTTTCGCCGTACCTTTTTGTAACACCCTGTATAGAGATGTACAGGGTGTCGGAAAAGTCTTTCCCTGATTACATAAATTGATAACTCAGGCTAGAAGTAAGATACAAATATGAAACTGGTCTCTAATTGTTTACAAACTATCAAAGTTTTTTTCACACATCAGTAAACTTCTACATGAGCACCCTCGGTAGCATGTAGCACATCTAGGCGATATTCAATTTCCGTCCACACATTAGCCAACTTCACAGGAGGGATCTATTCGACGACTGTGGTTATCCGTTGCCGCTGGGTTTCGAGACGGTGTTACACGTGTTCGGTAGACCTCGTCCTTGACATAACCCCATAAAAAGAAATCTAATGCGGTTACCTCAGGAGAGCGTGGAGGCCAAACCGCTGGCCCATCGCGACCAACCCGTCACCCAGGAAAGGTCGTATCGAGACAGGCACGGACGTCGAAACCCCAATGAGGCGGTGCACCGTCTTGCCGAAACAAGACATCGGGGTGATACTGAAGCAGCCGAGGAACAGCATACAGCTGCAACATGTCCAGATACACAGCAGGTGTGACGGTAGCCTGAGCGAAGAAGAATGGCCCGGTAATTCGATCGTGCAGTAGCGCGCCCCAGCATTCACCTCTGGACTGCCTCTGGTGCACTCCGTGACCTCGCCAGGGGGCTGTGACCCCAAATGCCCACATTCTGGCGGTTCACTACTCCACTGACAAAAAAACGTCGCTTCGTCGGAAAAGGCAATTCGTCTGAGATGACCATCATCGTCCCCCATACGTGACACCATTTCGACAGCAAAGTCATATCGACGCGTACTGTCACTGGGCAACAATGGAAGTGGAAGTTTACTGATGTGTGAAAAAAAAACCTTGATAGTTTGTAAACAATTAGACACCAGTTCCATATTTGGATCATTCTTCTAGCCTGAGTTATCAATTTATGCAATCAGGGAAAGACTTTTCGGACACCCTGTATAAAGAGGCGGAATACGGCGTTGCGATCGGCAACGCCTACACAGGGTGCATCACAATTAATGGCGTAAACGCCAATAATTGCCTAAAACATGCTGTAACATACAACAAATAAGGTAGCATTAAAGTATCAATAGAAAACTGTATTTCAAAAGACGAATTGTAAAAATTTAATAATGTTTTACGGTGTTTGTATAACCGTGCCATTTCCTGCACGTTTTAGATTAAAAAACCGCACTGATGATGGTGATATTTGTCGCCGAAACTACTTTGGGATAATAAAGAAATAAACGAATAACAAGGCGGACTCAATTTTCTGTTTTTGTATGCAAATACGGACCAAATGGAAGAGTTCAAAGATAACTTTATTGTAAACTCATACAGTTGAAAGTACACGATATTAGAAGCAAAGAAGTCTCAGTAAACATGGGATCAGAAATGCATACCTTAAGAGCTATTAGCAATTACTGATCTTCGATACTGTGAAACAAATCTCTTCTACTGCAAGCTCCTTGCTTTCCATATTTTGGGAAGTGGGAGTATGGACCAAAAAAAGAAAACAGCGTCCAGTAAATGTGTGCTCTAAAATGCCTATCTTAAACGTTACGAGCATTTGTCCATTAGAAGAGTCATGTTTCAAAGTAGCGAAGACGAAAAAGTGCTCATAGCTTCGAACGTATGCATTTTAGAGCACATGCTTACTGGACATTTTTTCCTTGTTTTGGCCCATACTGCCACTTCCCAAAACATGGAAAGGAAAGAGCTTGCAGTAGAAGAGATTTGTTTCACAGTATTTAAGATCAGTAACTGCTAATAGCTCTTAAGGTATATGCGTTTCAGACCTCCCATGCTTACTGAGACTTTTTTGCTTCTAGCATCGTGTACTTTCAACTGTATGCGTTTACGCCATTAATTATGATGCACCCTTTATAGGCCAACATGCGAGTGGCGCAGTTATCGTCATGCTGGAATGGCAGGTTATCAAGATTTAAGCGAGTTCGAACGTGGTGTTTTGGTCGGCACACGAGCTATGGGGACACAACATATCCGAGGTAGCGATGGAGTGCGGATTTTCCCGTACGACCATTTCACGAGTGTACCGTGAATATCAGGAATCTCGTGAAACATCAAATCTCCGACGTCGCTGCGGCCGGAAAAAGATCGTGCAAGAACGGGACCGACGACGACTGAAGAGAATCGTTCGACGTGACACAAGTGCAGCTCTTCCGCAAATTGCTGCAGTTTTCAATGCTGGGCCATCAACAAGTGTCAGCGTTCGGACCATTCGACGAAACATCATCGAGAGGGCCTTTCGGAGTCAAAGGACCCGTCAACTGGACTGTTGGTGACTGGAAACATATCGGACGAGTCTCGTTTCAAATTCTGTCGAGCAAATGGACGTGTGAGAGTGTGGAGAGAACCTCACGAATCCGTGGAGCCTGCGTGGAGGCATGTGATGGTGTGAGGCGCGTGCAGCTGGAGTGATATGGGACGCTCCATACGTCTACATACGACTCTGTCTGTGAGCATCCTGTCTGCTCACCTGCATCCATTCGTGTCCATTGTTGTGCATTCCGACGGAGTCGGGCAATTCCAGCAGGACAATGCGACAACGCACACGCCCAGAATTGCTACAGAGTGGCTCCAGGAACACTCTTCTGAGTTTGAACACTTCCGCCGGCCACCAGACTCCCCAGACATGAACATTATTGAGCACATCTGGGATGCCTTGCGAAGTGCCGTTCAGAAGAGATCTCCACCCCATCCTACCCTTAGGGTTTTATGGACAGCCCTACAGGATTCCCGGATTCAGTTCCCACCAGCACCACTTCAGACGTTACTCGAGTCCACGCCACGTCGTGTTGCGTCGCTTCTGCGTGCTTGCACACGCCCTACACGATATTAGACAGGTGTGCCAGCTTCTTTGGCTCTTTAATGTATTAATTGTGCATTGTACCCGTCGGGCTTACCTACAAGCTAACAGTTGTTTGATGTACTGTTAAAAGTTAGGAACAAACAGGCGTAGTGTATAGTAGCAGCAGCAACAGAGAAGGCCTCACGGGAAAGTAACGGAGGTTTCGAGGAAGCGGCTGACACCAGTACATTAGAAAAATGTTTTTTTTTTTATTTTCTTGCTGTGAACAATAAAAGCTTATTGAACTACATGCAAATGAATGAATATTATATCAATTCCTCGAGTTTGTTTATTCGGTAGAGGACAGATTCCGACCAAAGACAACGGCCTGTTGCAGTAAAAAATGGGGAAATGATAAGGGAGGAAGAAGAGATAGTGGGAAGAGGGGCAGAGTATTTCAAAGATACACCAAGCACCAGCCTAGAAGATGAAGAGACAGCCGCACAGGAGGGAAGAGTGGAGCTGGAAGTAGACAATGAAACCAACGAGGCAAGAAAGCCAACTGTATACAAGAGGTCTCCCAGGCTCCGCACAAGTCAAAAAACAATCGAGCCCCAGGGGAAGACAGCATAACTGCTGAATTAATAAAAACTGGTGCTGAGGCTGTAATAAAGGAACTGCACACATTAATATCAGATATATGGGAAACAGAAACTATGCCAGATAATTGGAATAATAGTCTCAATTTATAAGAAAGGGGACAGAACAGCATGTGAAAACTATAGAGGTGTAACACTTCTACGTACAGCTTATAACATCTTGACAAGTATATTGAACGAAAGGATACAGAAGTGTGCAGAAGGCATACTAGGGGAATATCAGTGTGGCTTTCGATCAGGCAGAGGGGCAACTGATCAAACATTTGTGATAAGGCAAATGATGGAAAAGTTCTATGAACATGATATAGATCTGCATTTCCTAGTCATTGATTTCAAACAAGCCTCTGACAGCATAAATCGTAAGAACTATACAGAGTACTGAAAGAAGTTGGTATATGTGCTAAATTAATAAGACTAATCAGAATGACAATGACAAAGAGCAAAAGTAAAGGTCCTTAGCAGAACAAGTGAAAGCTTTGACTTTAATAAAGGTGTGAAGCAAGGGGATAGCCTCTCCACTGTCTTATTCAATATAGCCCTGCATAGCGTAGTAAATAAAATCAACAAAACAGGCACCATATTTATGAAAACTAGCCAGATATGTGCGTACGTT
Source organism: Schistocerca americana (assembly GCF_021461395.2). Classification (NCBI taxonomy): domain Eukaryota; kingdom Metazoa; phylum Arthropoda; class Insecta; order Orthoptera; family Acrididae; genus Schistocerca; species Schistocerca americana. The sequence continues at coordinate 204,172,990 of NC_060129.1, read as the reverse complement.
GATGACGTTGCTATGGTAGGAAGACATACCAATACACTCCTAGAAACATACCGGGCAATGGAAACAGAAGCCTTAAAAATTGGCCTCATAGTAAATGAAAACAAAACAAAATATAAGGTAATGTCACAATCTGAGGCCAGAAGAACCCCTAAAAACCTAAACATCAATGGTAAATGCTTCAGTGGAGTGTCCTCTTTTAATTACTTGGGAGCTCTAATAACAAATGACAACAGTATTGGAAAGGCCATAAGGGAAAGAATACAAGCAGGAAACAGAGCTTACTTTACAAATATGCAGCTCTTCAAAAATAGCCATGTTACGAGACAAACTGCTAATATATAATTCCCTAGTCCGCCCAGTTATCACATACGGCTCAGAGGTACGGACGTTGACAGAACACGATAAAAATGCACTAAGAAGCGTTGAACGGAAAATACTACGCAAAATCTTTGGGCCAATAAGGGAGGAAGAAGGCCGGAGAATATGCTACAATGCCGAATTACAACAGTTAATACGAGGCAGGGACATAGAAAAATTTGTGACATCACAGCGAATAAGATGGATAGGACACTTTGAGAGAATGGCAGAGGATAGAATTCCAAAGAAAATGATGAAAGGTATGATCCATTCAGTTAGGCGAAAAGAGAGACCTAGGAGAAGATGGATCGACGAGGTAATAATGGATATCTCCAGTATGGGAGTCCGGGGGTGGAAAAAGAGCAGCAAATAACCGAGAAGTGTGGAGGAAGATTGTTGAAGAAGCCAAGGCTCACCAAGGGCTGTAGCGCTACTGAAGAAGAAGAAGAACTGCTTTTCCTTAAAAAAATTAAAAACCACTTGCTTCGCATTTACGCGTTTCCTTCGCTTATGTATATAATACCTCTCATCTGATTCTGAGGAAAACTAACTGGCGCACGAAACTGATTTCTTTCGAGTTACAGCTTCATACCAAAGACCCATGAAGAGCCTGTCTTTTCGATATTTGTCATAGTTACAGTGATACTCAATTTCCAACTATCCAACAGCAAAAAATTTGCAGTTCAAAATGTTATCATTGTTTGCTTTACCTCTGGTTCGGTTTAGGTGATACGTTGCTGTGTACTACACTTATGAGGGCTGTTCAATAAGAAAGATCATAATTTTTGTTTACAACATACCTTTACTCATCATTATTCTGATGGTCCTTATCAATGTAGTCCCCCCATGAATGCGATGCACTTGTCCCAGCATCTGTTCCAGTCTTCAAATGCGCGCTGGAAACCATTTTTTCAGAGGTCCTTAAAAATCGCTTCCGCTTATCACGACTGCAAATGCCTCCCACGAGGGCGTCTCTTCGTGTTAGGGAATACGGGGAGGGTGAGGGATGCACTTCACGTCGATTTTTGCAAGATATTGAGCAACAGCACTGGCAATATGCGGCCGCCCATTATCGTGGTGCAGCATCCAGCCTGCTTCACGAAAATGTGGTCCCTTGCTCCCGACACGGACTTGCAATGTTTGCAGGAAATCCCTGTAGTATTGTCCAGTTACTGGGGTGTGTGCAGGACCGTAACGTTCCCAGCAGAAGCGACCACTTTTGCTTTTTCGGGGGTTGGTGATGAAGGAGATTTCCACTTGCTGTTTGCCCTGAGGATCAAAGTGAGGTAGCCAAGTTTCATCAGCAGTGATAGCACTTCAAAGAAGCTCCTCTAACTTAAGGCTTTAACTGCATGCAGACCTGCACACGAATGGCTTTTTGTTCGGGAATCGACGGTCTCGGAATCCATCGCGCACTTTTTCTGTCACCAACGTGTGGGTGGCAACCAGCGAAATGTTCAGTATTTCAGAAACTGTTTAGACATTAGATTAGATTAGTACTTGTTCCATAGATCATGAATACGACACTTCGTAATGCTGTGGAACGCGTCAGGTTAATAAAAGGTGTCTATACAAGATATTACGTTAGACAAAATATTACATGACACTCAATATTTTCAATTTTGTTTATTTTTTGTGGGGGTTGGGAAATTACCCACTTACTCTATCCAAAAATTCATCTAACGAGTAGAAGGAGTTGCCATTAGGAAATTATTTTAATTTCATTTTAAATGCTATATGGCTATCTGTCAGGCTTTTGATGCTATTAGATAAGTGACCGAAGACTTTTGTAGCAGCATAATTTACCCACTTCTGAGCCAAAGTTAGATTTAACTTTGAAGATCATCCTTTCTCCTAGTGTTGTAGCCATATACACTGCTACTACTTTTGAATTCGTTCGGCTTGTTAATAACAAATTTCATAAGTGAATATACATATTGTGAGGCTACAGTGAAGATCTCTAGCCCTTTAACTAAGTGTCTGCAGGATGATCTTGGATGAGCTCCAGCAATTATCCTGACTACACGCTTTTGTGCAATGAACACTCTTTTACTCAATGATGAGTTACCCCAGAATATGATGCCATACGAAAGCAGAGAATGAAAATAGGCGTGGTAAGCTAATTTACTGAGATGTATATCGCCAAAATTTGCAATGACCCTAATAGCATAAGTAGCTGAACTCAAACGTTTCAGCAGATCCCCAGTGTGTTTTTTCCAGTTCAACCCCTCATCAATGCATACACCTAGAAATTTTGAATATTCTACCTTAGCTACCGATTTCTGATCGAAGTCTATATTTATTAATGGTGACATTCCATTTACTGTGTGGAACTGTCTATACTGTGTTTTGTCAAAGTTTAATGGGAGCCCATTTGCAGAGAACCACTTAATGATTTTCTGAAAAACATCGTTTACAATTTCACCAGTTAATTCTTGTCTGTCGGGTGTGATACCTATACTTGTATCTTAAAGTAATTCGTCGATCCTCTCTCACAATGACACCAGCAGTGTTGGATATTTTCTTTCGTAAGAGCAGTAACTGGAGCACCGGATCCACATCCTTTGGAACAGATTGTCTCCCTTCTGTAAACATTTCAAATCAACTTTGTGTTGTGCTGTAGGGAAGAACATTGTTTAGGCCTCAACTGAAGACTTGTTGAGACGAAAGCAGCATTTCAGAGTCGCATATTTTTCCTCGCGTGTTGCCTCCATTGCAGCGGTAGGCGATACCGAGGAACATAGAATAAAAAGGCCATACTAAACACGTCTGACCTTGTCTGCCTCTGACAGGCGGGAACCAGCAATTCCAACAATGAAACTAGTACGCCGTGTTTGTTCCACATTAAGCCAACAGAATATCATAAGATTAAATTTTAGCTCGAGAAATTATGACCATAAAAAAAATATGATCATTCTTTATCGAACAGTCCTCATATCTAACATACCGAAATTGTTATTGAAGTTGGAAGGAAGGCCACATCTTACTACAGTATGGAGAAAATCGAAGTTAAAATATTTTATTTGAGCGTGCTGTCAGACGACAACGCGTGAAAGTAGTCGTCAACTGTTCGTCTAAGTACAAGTATGTTTCTCAAATTAGTGATTGCGATTTGTTGTTATCGTCACTCCTGGAAGAAGGTGATTAAGTGGAAGATATTCCACAACGCAAAAGCTGAACTATTGCTGTGTCCCGTAACAGCCATTTCTGTGGAAAGTGGATTTAGCAGCTCAAAGTCCGAAAAAAGAAAAATTAAGAAGTAAAAAAAACTGCTGCAAGGAGTGAAAACCGATATCTAAAAAACAAAGTAGCTTCTTTGTTATCTGAAGCTGAAATCAGTTGCACATGTGAACAGTTGTTGTTGTTGTTGTTGTTGTTGTTGTGGTCTTCAGTCCTGAGACTGCTTTGATGCAGCTCTCCATGCTACTCTATCCTGCGCAAGCTTCTTCATCTCCCAGTACCTACTGCAACCTACATCCTTCTGAATCTGTTCAGTGCATTCATCTCTTGGTTTCCGTCTACGATTTTTACCCTCCACGCTGCCCTCCAATACTAAATTGGTGATCACTTGATGCCTCAGAACGTGTCCTACCAACCGATCCCTTCTTCTAGTCAAGTTGTGCCACAAACTTCTCTTCTCCCCAATCCTATTCAGTATCTCCTCATTACTTACGTGATCTACCCACCTTATCTTCAGCATTCTTCTGTAGCACCACATTTTGAAAGCTTCTATTCTCCTCTTGTCCAAACTAGTTATCGTCCATGTTTCACTTCCATACATGGCCACACTCCATACAAATACTTTCAGAAACGACTTCCTGACATTTAAATCAATACTCGATGTTAACAAATTTCTCTTCTTCGGAAACACTTTCCTTGCCATTGCCAGTCTACATTTTATATCCTGTCTACTTCGACCATCGTCAGTTATTTTACCCCCGAAATAGCAAAACTCCTTTACTACTTTAAGTATCTTATTTCCTAATCTAATTCCCTCAGCATCACCCGACTTAATTCGACTACATTCCATTATTCTCGTCTTGCTTTTTTTTATGTTCATCTTATATCCTCCTTTCAAGACACTGTCCATTCCGTTCAACTGCTCTTCCACGTCCTCTGCTGTCTCTGACAGAATTACAATGTCATCGGCAAACCTCAAAGTTTTTACTTCTTCTCCATGAATTTTAACACCTACTCCGAAGTTTTCTTTTGTTTCCTTTACTGCTTGCTCAATATACAGATTGAATAACATCGGGGACAGGCTACAACCCTGTCTCACTCCATTCCCAACCGCTGCTTCCCTTTCATGTCCCTCGACTCTTATAACTGCAATCTGGTTTCTGTACAAATTGTAAATAGCCTTTAGCTCCCTGTATTTTACCCCTGCCACCTTTAGAATTTGAAAGAGAGTATTCCAGTCAACATGGTCAAAAGCTTTCTCTAAGTCCACAAATGCTAGAAATGTAGGTTTGCCTTTCCTTAATCTATTTTCTAAGATAAGTCGTAGGGGAGGGATCGCCTCACATGTTCCAACATTTCTACGGAATCCAAACTGATCTTCCCCGAGGTCGGCTTCTACTAGTTTTCCCTTTCATCTGTAAAGAATTCGTGTTAGTATTTTGCAGCTGTGACATATTAAACTGATAGTTCGGTAATTTTCACATCTGTCAACACCTGCTTTCTTTGGGATTGGAATTATTATATTCTTCTTGAAGTCTGAGGGTATTTCGCCTGTCTCATACATCTTGCTCACCAGATGGTAGAGTTTTGTCATGACTGGCTCTCCCAAGGCTGTCAGTAGTTCCAATGGAATGTTGTCTACTCCCGGGGCCTTGTTTGGTCTCAGACCTTTCAGTTCTCTGTCAAACTCTTCACGCAGTATCGTATCTCCCATTTCATTTTCATCTACATCCTCTTCCATTTCTATAATATTGTCCTCAAGTACAATGCCCTTGTATAGACCCTCTATATACTCCTTCCACCTTTCTGCTTTCCCTTCTTTCCATCTGAGGTCTTGATATTCATGCGAGTGGTTCTCTTTTCTCCAAAGGTCTCTTTAATTTTCCTGTAGGCAGTATCTATCTTACCCCTAGTGAGACAAGCCTCTACATCCTTACATTTGTCCTGTAGCCATCCCCGTTTAGCCATTTTGCGCTTCCTGTCGATCTCATTTCTGAGACGTTTGTATTCCCTTTTAACCTGCTCATTTTCTACGTTTTTATATTTTCTCCTTTCATCAATTAAATTCAATACTTCTTCTGTTACCAAAGAATTTCTACTAGCGCTCGTCTTTTTACCTACTTGATCCTCTGCTGCCTTCACTACTTCATCCCTCAGAGCTACCCATTCGTCTTCTACTGCATTTCTTTCCCCCATTCCTGTCAATTGTTCCCTTATGGTTTCCCCGAAACTCTGTACAACCTCTGGTTTAGTCAGTTTATCCAGGTCCCATCTCCTTAAATTCCCATCTTTTTGCAGTTTCTTCAGTTTTAATCTACAGTTCATAACCAATAGATTGTGGTCAGAGTCCACATCTGCCCCTGGAAATGTCTTACAATTTAAAACCTGGTTCCTATGTCTCTGTCTTAGCATTATGCAATCTATCTGATACCTTCTAGTATCTCCAGGATTCTTCGATGTATACAACCTTCTTTTATGATTCTTGAACCAAGTGTTGACTATGATTAAGTTATGCTCTTTGCAAAATTCTACCAGACGGCTTCCTCTTTCATTTCTCTCCCCGAATCCATATTCACCCACTATGTTTCCTTCTCTCCCTTTTCCTACTCTCGAATTCCAGTCACGCATCACTATTAAATTTTCGTCTCCCTTCAGTACCTGAATAATTTCTTTTATCTCGTCATACATTTCATCTATTTCATCATCATCTACAGAGCTAGCTGGCATATAAACTTGTACTACTGTAGTAGGCATGGGCTTCGTATGTATCTTGGCCACAATAATGCGTTCACTATGCTGTTTGTAGTAGCTTACCCGCACTCCCATTTTTTTATTCATTATTAAACCTACTCCTGCATTACCCCTATTTGATTTTGTATTTATAACCCTGTAATCCCCTGACCAAAAGTCTTGTTCCTCCTGCCACCGAACTTCACTAATTCCCACTATATCTGACTTTAACCTATCCATTTCCCTTTTTAAATTTTCTAACCTACCTGCCCGATTAAGGGATCTGACATTCCACGCTCCGATCCGTAGAACGCCAGTTTTCTTTCTCCTGATAACGACATCCTCTTGAGTAGTCCCCGCCCGGAGATCCGAATGGGGGACTATTTTACCTCCGGAATATTTTACCCAAGAGGACGCCATCATAATTTAACCGTGCAGTAAAGCTGCATGCCCTCGGAAAAAATTACGGCTGTAGTTTCCCCTTGCTTTCAGCCGTTGGCAGTACCAGCACAGCAAGGCCGTTCTGGATAGTGTTACAAGGCCAGATCAGTCAATCATCCAGACTGTTGCCCCTGCAACTTCTGAAAAGTCTGCTGCCCCTCTTCAGGAACCACACGTTTGTCTGGCCTCTCAACAGATACCCCTCCGTTGTGGTTGCACCTACGGTACGGCCATCTGTATCGCTGAGGCACGCAAGCCTCCCCACCAACGGCAAGGTCCATGGTTCATGGGGGCAGATGTGAACAGTAATGATTTTAAAAGCTTCAATTGAACATTTATCACAACTTGTTGCATTAGCTTTTCCTTTCATAAAAGTTTTCATTCAGTGAGCTATCTTACTTCCGTGTCGTAAGAATGTGCATTTCGATCCGCAAGAGTAAGCAGCTATCGCTTCGCGTCTACCGATTTCAATATGGCGTCGGGCGCGACGGTCGATTTGTCACAAAATCAAAGGACCCGCCCTCTGCTTTTCTTTCTGTGCACTGCTGACAGTCATGCGCATCGTACGGAAAATGTTGGTTTTTAATTATTTTTCTACTCAATTAACGAAAGATCTGTTACAAATCTGCGTTCCGCGCGTTAGTAACCGTGGATACATGAACCGCAGGGAAATAAACGTAAAAATCGGCCGAATTTCAATGACCCAGCGACATAAGTTACGAGGAACTTATTCATGAAGAAATACTGCCGAACGTGTGTTTATCTGCAGCTTATTCCGCTGAAAGGAAGAGAACATAAACAAAAATATTTCACGCAAGAGAAGCAGATATTACTATTGTCTGTTATTATGATAGGCTCGTTCCTTGACAAGTAAAAAAAAATTTTTTCATAGTGTCTAATGGTATGACCATTCTTACGTGTCACTCCAATTTCTAAACAGACGAATATTTACTATTGCTTCAAAAGCGAATGTCTTTATACTGGCACAAATGTAGCAACAATCGTGGAACCGGTTTCTTCTGTGTTGGTAACTGTGGCGGTTTAAGTGATACGTTAAATACTGTAGGCAGTACATTCCATATTCCTACTTTGCACAGTCACTGATTTCGCTGAAAGTGTAGACGGCAAAGCTCTGCTGGGCAGAGATGTGACGTCTTTCTTCAAAAGGTCTTACACGCACAGACCCGCGTAATTTCACGTGAACTGTAGGTCGCAAAAACAAAAGAAACCATAAAAATGTGCAGTTTTCTATTTATTTACTGTAAATAATTTCAAATAAAAATATGTTTTGTAAACTAATTTTATGAAATTTAATTATTATTTGATGAACAATATTTCAAGGCACTGCGGCAATCAGCCCGTCGTTCACTGCGACCGTCTGTGATAGTTTTTCTGTTTAAAAAAATAAGTGACGAGCGTTCCTGCTCTGGTCTGTCTCTCCTCTATACTCACAGGACGCGCTATAGCTGCGCTGCTTGCCTATCATTAATTAATCTTTCTTTTGTGTAGACGAATGTGATGTAAGTATCACGTATTAGCTTTGAAACCATTTGCAATTAAATTAATCTGAATTAGTTAAGGTTCGTGAGTCCTCATTTTAACGGTGCTAAAAGATATAAGATAATGAAATGTTTTAATGTTTTTTACTGTTACAGCCAACGACCAGTATGAGCTTAACGGATCGTGGCGTGGGGATGCAATTACTATTCTGCCTTTTTTTTCATTTGAAACTTACTACAGCGTCTCAGAGATTAATTGCCGATCTTCACGAAGCGGAACCTTAAATAATCTGGCAACAGTCTCCAAGCTCTGATTCCGTTTCGCCCGTGAAAAATAGTCAATTCCTATTATAAGTCAAATAATCATACATTTTAGTAATCTCGTGTGAGCAAACACTCAAGGTCTTCTGCGGTTTACTAGCGACTTATTGTTAGTAAACAGAAACTACATTCTTCGGCGTGTATATATTTATTTATTCGTTGGGGTCATCTAGGACCACGTTAACCCTCAAACGTAGTTGTGGGGGTCCTTTTTGATAACAGTCAAACTGTACATACGTGCCGTTTCCTCTGTTGGTCATTCTATTGTTGGCGGTTCTACATACCTTCTCGGCAGTTGACTGAACTTTTCTGACCAACAGCAGCATTGTCGAGTTGCTTTCTTTTTCAGTGCACAACTGTAAAGTTTGGGTGGTGCCATTGTTGACCCCACGACACCACAAGTGTTTCTGTTTGCCCTCCGTCAAAAGTTTACTTATCAACGAAATGACATTTTATTTTTAGGCTTAGTGAGTGTTCATTTATTTTCAGTCTTACTATGGCTTCGTGCTGACGTTCAGGTATGTCAGTGCTCGATCCGGGTTTCCCAGACTTTGTGAGAAAAACGCTAGAAAAAGATGAAGAGGGTAGTGATGCAAATGATCTTGACGATGAAAATGACTCTTTCTTGCAACAGTGAACATGAAACTGATTCAGAAAAAAAGTCGTGACGCTAGTGAATCAGATAAATTAGAGGGAAATAAACATATAGGGAAATCATCTAGTTTCTATGGCAGAAACATGTATAAGTGGTCCACTCTAGAACGTGAAAGGAATGTGAGAACACCAGCCCACAACTCGATAATAAAAGTTGCTACACTGAAAGGCGCTTCAAGCCGATTGGGAGAATCATGCAGGCCATTGGAAGCGTGGGACTGTTTGTTTACCAGAGGTATGTTACAAGAAATTGTGAGTCATACCAATGTGAAAATTTCTTCATATCGATCAAAATTTTCTGATCAGCAGCGCACAGAAGTGCGAGACATGAACGCCAATGAACTTAGGGCACTATTTGGATTATTATACTTTAGCGCCATTTTCAAATCTAATCGTGAAAATCTGGAGTCTATGTTTGCAACAGACCGCACTGGAAGAGAGATTTTCTAGCAGAGATGAGACGAAGAACAATGACCCTGCAGCAGTGATTTCTTGGATTTTCGACAGAAGGGTTCACAATTCTCAGGCATCTTATATGTTCACATGCATGCGTGGATGAAATGCTGGTTGGGTTTCGTGGGAGATGCGCATTTAGGGTTTATATGGCTAGTAAACCAGCGAAATATGGGCTGAAAATAATGATTTTAGTTGATTTTCAAACAAATTACCTTCTGAATGCCTATTTATACCCTGGAAAATACAGCGATGGCGTTGGCTTGACACCAGAAGAAAAGAAATTTCAAAAGCCTACTCAATCTGTGCTGAGACTAGCGAAGCCCATTTACGGTACAAACCGCAACATTACTCTGACAACTACTTTGGCTCTATTGAATTAGTTTCGGAGTTGAAAAAACGAAAGTTGACTTCTGTTGGTACATTGAGGAAAAACAAAAAGGAAATCCCACCCGAATTCCAGCCATCTAAGAGGCGTGTGGAAGGTTCAACACTTTATGGCGTCACAAATGACGGAACGTTGATTTCTTATGTCCCTAAAAAAGGAAAAGCTCTCATTTTGATTTCCAGTATGCATCATTCAAAAAGTACAGATCAAAAAACAGGAAAACCAGAAATAATTTCCTTTTACAACAGCACGAAAGACTCTCTCGACCAGAAGTGTGTTACCTACAGCACAGGCGGACGAACACGCAGATGGCCTCTTGCTGTACTTTCTGCAGTCCTGAACACACTCTGAGTTAACTCGTATGTAACACAAACGTCCTGCAAGAACTACATACCTGTTTCCCGGTTTCAATTCATCAGCACACTCGCCAGGCAGCTTACTGAACCCTATCTCAATGAGAGGCTGATGAATGGCAGACTACCAAAAAAACTAAGAGTAACAATCTCAAGACTTTTGAAGAAACCTCTCCCAAAATCACAAATATCCACTCTGGATTCAAAGAGGAAACGATGTGCTCTTTGTCCACGTGCCAGTGAGAAAAAGACAAACCAGTATTGTATCTGCTGCAGTCGCCTAGTTTGCCAAACCTGTCGTTCGGTTGTCTGTAAAGAGTGTGGAGAGGAGAATGCGGGTGATTATTGACGATTTGTGAAAAACTCTGCATCAATTCATATTTGATGTTCATTACATGCAGCTAATTTTTCGAACACTATACATTTATCTCGCAGCACTATTATTGTTTCGTGTTATTACTGATACAATAAACTAGTTTGAATTTTCATATTGCATTTCGTTTCAATGTTAAGTAGTGTTGCATAAACTTGTTTTCCTATTGTCTTTTTTTATAGAGATTTTTTTAGGGTAACTGAAGTTTTGCGTTGTATCACAGGCAATTAAGGAATTTATAAGTAAATATTTCTAATGAAAGTAAAGTAAATTAATTTTCATGGATAAAATTAAGTGGTATCCTTTTGGAGCCCACAACACCATTTATGATACTAAGAAGTCACCACTCTGTTTGAGGGTTAAGTCAAATAATCATACATTTTAGTAATCTTGTGTGAGCAGACACTCAAGGTCTTCTGCGGTTTACTAGCGACTTATTGTTAGTAAACAGAAACGACATTCTTCGGCGTGTATATATTTTTTTATTCGTCGCGGCCACCTGGGACCACGTTAAGTGTTGCCGCACTTAGCACAGAGCCTGGCTTCTTTTCTGAGCCCAGATTTGCCTCATTCGTTGTGAGTGCGCCTGTTCGCACTCTTCTGTCCAAAGGACACCGTGTCTTCTTTTCGGTTGCTCGTCTCGGGTTATTCCATTTGTCACTATCTTCTTTCGGCAAACAACTCTGTCAAAAGCATCTTCGGGTTTCACACGTAGCATCGGAATGTCTTCTTTGCTGTTTTTAAACCATGCATCGTAGTTTTTGATTTCGAATCAAAAAAGAGAAATATATATACATCCCCAAGAACCGTGGACCTTGCCGTTGGTGGGGAGGCTTGCGTGCCTCAGCGATACAGATAGCCGTACCGTAGGTGCAACCACAACGGAGGGGTATCTGTTGAAAGGCCAGACAAACGTGTGGTTCCTGAAGAGGGGCAGCAGCCTTTTCAGTAGTTGCAGGGGCAACAGTCTGGATGATTGACTGATCTGGCCTTGTAACAATAACCAAAACGGCCTTGCTGTGCTGGTACTGCGAACGGCTGAAAGCAAAGGGAAACTACAGCCGTAATTTTTCCCGAGGGCATGCAGCTTTACTGCACGGTTAAATTATGATGGCATCCTCTTGGGTAAAATATTCCGGAGGTAAAATAGTCCCCCATTCGGATCTCCGGGCGGGGACTACTCAAGGAGACGTCGTTATCAGGAGAAAGAAAACTGCCGTTCTATGGATCGGAGCGTGGAATGTCAGATCCCTTAATCGGGCAGGTAGGTTAGAAAATTTAAAAAGGGAAATGGATGGGTTAAAGTTAGACATAGTGGGAATTAGTGAAGTTCGGTGGCAGGAGGAACAAGACTTCTGGTCACGTGAATACAGGGTTATAAATACAAAATCAAATAGGGGTAACGCAGGTGTAGGTTTAATAATGAATAGGAAAATGTAGTACAAGTTTATATGCCAACTGGCTCTGCAGATGATGAAGAAAAAGAAGAAGTGTATGATGAGATAAAAGAAATTATTAAGGTATTAAAGGGACACGAAAATTTAATAGTCACGGGTGACTGGAACTCAAGCGTACGAAAAGGGAGAGAAGGAAACATAGTAGGTGAATATGGATTGGGGCTGAGAAATGAAAGAGGAAGCCGCCTGGTAGAATTTTGCACAGAGCACAACTTAATCATAGCTAACACTTGGTTTAAGAATCATGATAGAAGGTTGTATACATGGAAGAACCCTGGAGATACTAAAAGGTATCAGATAGATTATATAATGGTAAGACAGAGATTTAGGAACCAGGTTTCAAATTGTAAGACATTTCCAGGGGCAGATGTCGACTCTGACCACAATCTATTGGTCATGAACTGTACATTAAAACTGAAGAAACTGCAAAAAGGTGGGAATTTGAGGAGATGGGACCTGGATAAACAGAGAACCAGAGGTTGTACAGAGTTTCAGGGAGAGCGTAGGGGAACAATTGACAGGAATGGGGGAAATAAGTACAGTAGAAGAACAATGGGTAGCTCTGAGGGATGAAGTAGTGAAGGCAGCAGAGGATCAAGTAGGTAAAAAGACGAGGGCTAATAGAAATCCTTGGGTAACAGAAGAAATATTGAATTTAATTGATGAAAGGAGAAAATATAATACAGTAAATGAAGCAGGCAAAAAGGAATACAAACGTCTCAAAAATGAGATCGACAGGAAGTGCAAAATGGCTAAGCAGGGATGGCTAGAGGACAAATGTAAAGATGTAGAGGCTTATCTCACTAGGGGTAACATAGATACTGCCTACAGGAAAATTAAAGAGACCTTTGGAGAGAAGAGAACCACTTGTATGAATATCAAGAGCTCAGATGGAAACCCAGTTCTAAGCAAAGAAGGGAAAGCAGAAAGGTGGAAGGAGTATATAGAGGGTTTATACAAGGGCGACATACTTGAGGACAATATTATGGAAATGGAAGAGGATGTAGATGAAGATGAAATGGGAGATCCGATACGGGATGAAGAGTTTGACAGAGCACTGAAAGACCTGAGTCGGAACAAGGAACCGGGAGTAGACAAGTTTCCATTAGAACTACTGATGGCCTTGGGAGAGCCAGTCATGACAAAACTCTACCATCTGGTGAGCAAGATGTATGAGACAGGCGAAATACCCTCAGACTTCAAGAAGAATATAATAATTCCAATCCCAAAGAAAGCAGGTTTTGACAGATGTGAAAATTACCGAACTATCAGTTTAATAAGTCACAGCTGCAAAATACTAACGCGAATTCTTTACAGATGAAAGGGAAAACTAGTAGAAGCCGACCTCGGGGAAGATCAGTTTGGATTCCGTAGAAATGTTGGAACATGTGAGGCGATCCTGCCGTACGATTTATCTTAGAAAATAGATTAAGGAAAGGCAAACCTACATTTCTAGCATTTGTGGACTTAGAGAAAGCTTTTGACAATGTTGACTGGAATACTCTCTTTCACATTCTAAAGGTGGCATGGGTAAAATACAGGGAGCGAAAGGCTATTTACAATTTGTACAGAAACCAGATGGCAGTTATAAGAGTCGAGGAGCATGAAAGGGAAGCAGTGGTTGGGAAAGGAGTGAGACAGGGTTGTAAAGGAAACAACAGAAAAATGTGGAGTAGGTATTAAAACTCATGGAGAAGAAGTAAAAACTTTGAGGTTCGCCGATGACATTGTAATTCTGTCAGAGACAGCAAAGGACTTGGAAGAGCAGTTGAACGGAATGGACAATGTCTTGAAAGGAGGATATAAGATGAACATCAACAAAAGCAAAACGAGGATAATGGAATGTAGTCGAATTAAGTCGGGTTATGCTGAGGGAATTGGATTAGGAAATGAGGCACTTAAAGTAGTAAAGGAGTTTTGCTATTTGGGGAGGATAATAACAAATGATGGTCGAAGTATTGGGGATATAAAATGTAGACTGGCAATTGCAAGGAGAGAGTTTCTGAAGAAGAGAAATTTGTTAACATCGAGTATTGATTCAAGTGTCAGGAAGTCGTTTCTGAAAGTATTTGTATGGAGTGTAGCCATGTATGGAAGTGAAACATGGACGATAAATAGTTTGGACAAGAAGAGAATAGAAGCTTTCGAAATGCGGTGCTACAGAAGAATGCTGAAGATAAGGTGGGTAGATCACATAACTAATGAGGAGGTACTGAATAGGATTGGGGAGGAGTTTGTGGCACAACTTGACTAGAAGAAGGGATCGGTTGGTAGGACACGTTCTGAGGCATCAAGTGATCACCAATTTAGTATTGGAGGGCAGCGTGGAGGGTAAAAATCGTAGAGGGAGACCAAGAGATGAATACACTAAGCAGATTCAGAAGGATGTAGGCTGCAGTAGGTACTGGGAGATGAAGAAGCTTGCACAGGATAGAGTAGCATGGAGAGCTGCATCAAACCAGTCTCAGGACTGAAGACTACAACAACAACAGCAACAATCCCCTACACATCGCTCACATTGGGGATGGTGAGGAAAAGATAACAAATACTGCAACCACAGTGGTGGATACCCTCCGCCACGCACTCCACAGTGGTTTGCAGACTGTAGAGATAGATGTGGGTGTAGGAGTGAGTGAGTGAGTTGGTGCAGTCCGAAAGAGCGAAGGGAATGTAAAGTGCGTTGCCTTGCGTCGGCGTTTAACCTGCGGATTCATGAGCGACGATTTCTTCGGTAAAATAAGGGCGAAAAGCAGATCGTGGGCACATTACGAAGCTGGAAGTGCTGTCGCATGAAAGTGACGAACCTGTGTAGGCTTAAGAGATACCAATAAATTTCATTTTGTTTCTGTGCGAATTCGAGGGTTGTGTTTTGGGGCACATTTTCCCTTTTTGACTTAGAACTCCGTTGCCGTTTCTTGTTTCAGTAATTATCAATGGGTAACAGGCACTTGGAGGTGGAGTGTTGAAGTCCTAGTATAATGTGTTAAAAAAAAACGAAATTCCTCCAGCTGTATTAAGGTGTTGGTTTTACTGGCGACTAGTTTCGATGATGTTACATCATTATCTCCAGGACCATACTTGGTGACAGTAACCGTATGTGTCTAACACTAGTAGTCTGTGCTGAGATAGGTGTGTTCCATGCGGAAGCCAGCTAGTAACTCAACTTTATGCCCACCGTTTGAAAACACTGCAATGTAGTTAGGTATTTGGTCAGTACTCAAAAATTTAGAAAAAAATATTTATCGTTTGTAATGAACTCCTCTACCATATTCCACAGACGTTTTTACTTTTTCAGTTAAACTTACTAATGCCATATTCATACTTGCTGGCAGATTAAAACTGTGTGCCGGACAGACACTCGAACTCGCAACCTTTGCGTTTCGAGGGCAGGTGTTGAGCACGACTAACGACCCGTCCTCACAGCTTTACTTCCGCCACTACCTCTTCTCATACCTCCCAAACTTTACAGAAGCTCTTCTGCGAACCGCTGCAGAGTGAAAATCTCATTCTGGAAACATCCCCCAGGCTGTGGCTAAGCCGTGTCTCCGCAATATCCTTTCTTTCAGGAGTGCTGGTTCTGCAAGGTTCGCAGGAGGGCTTCTATAAAGTTTGGAAGGTAGGAGACGAGGTACTGGCAGAAGTAAAGCTGTGAGGACGGGGCGTGAGTCCTGCTTGGGTAGCTCAGATGGTAGAGCACTTGCCCGCGAAAGGCAAAGGTCCCGAGTTCGAGTCTCGGTCGGGCACACAGTTTTAATCTGCCAGGAACTTTCCACAGAACTTCTCCTGTGAAACCTGCAACTCCAGCGCTCTCAGAAGAACGGATATTGCAGGTGAGTCGGCAGAGCACTTGCCTGCTATCAGCAGAGGTCGCGACTTCGAGACTCCGCCCGGCACACAGTTTTAATCGGCCAGGAAGTCTCGTTATCAGCGCTCACTCCGCCGCAGAGTGAAATTTTCATTCTGGAATAGTATATTCAATATTTTCAGTTGCACGACCCTCCTTGTTCGTCGGTATTTCTTTAGAAAGTATGCTGTAAGTAAAAGTCAGCGAGAATTAACGAAACGTGTGCTTAAGAAACAATGTGGTGTTTGTGTACGAAGCGCCTACCCTTCTGCAGTACACTTAATTGAATCTTCGTCGATATTGCCAACTGTGTGCTAAGAATATTTCAGATTCTGGACTCTACTCCTCAATTAGTACCTCTTTAAAAATAACCTTGTAAATATTACTCGAGAACAATTACAGTTTTGTTTTTATTTCTTTCTTTCTTTACGGTGTGATTGGCAAATTTTAAAAGCGAAATCGGTACGTTAGAGTTATATACAATGGGAATTAGTGGAGCTCGGTGGCAGCAAGGAAGGCGACTTGGCGACTTCTGGTCAAGCTGTAAGAAACGATTCCTCAGACGATAAAAGGCTAACGAGGTCATACAAACATTGCAAAGCGACGGCTGCATCCGAATGATTCGTCGTGGGGGACTATCGCCACTGCAACGACTGACTTCGCGCGGCGACCGAATGACGGGCGAAAGCGACGTTTCAAAACCAGCAACGGTATTACGAAAATCTGTTTACGGGGAAGCTGATTTGGAAATGTGGTGTGTGTACGTGCGTACGGTCTCACCTGCGCAGCTTGTAGCTGGACACTGGCAGGCAGCTCTGTCTGCGCGCCGGCTCCGAGCCCGGCGCTACGGTCGGCGCATGCGCAGTGACGGCAGCAGCCGGGGGCGCATGCGCGACGGGACTCGGCGCATGCGCAGAAGCGATGGCCGCCTCGGCGGCGGGTGGTGGGGAGACGGCGGCGGCGGCGGCGGCGGCGCCACCGGACTCCATCTCGTCGCGGCACCGCTTGGTGCTGCCGCCTGGGGGCAAAACGGCGAACCACGCTGTCAACAGCAACTCGACGGAACGCGTCCTTCTGCAAAAACTGTTCAAATAATACAGCGCTAAAGACGTTAACAATTATTGTTTCTTAATTACGCATTATCATAGGGGTGTGTTGGTAAATATGGACAGACAACTTCTAAGAAACGATTCCTGTGAGGACGAAAAGCTAAGGTCGACTGCAAAAACTGAAAAGAGCATACTGGAAAACCCACAACATCTACAATAAAAAGTGTCTCTGCATTCACTCAAAAATACGACACTGCAATACAGTAACCAAGCCCGAAGCACTATATGCCAGCGAAACACTCACACTCCATAGAAAAGGCGACCTGGAAGGCATCCTGAAAGAGGAACGCAAAATTATCAGAAAGATTCTTGCCCCCAAAAAAAACGGAAGATGGATACAGGTTACAGTCTCGGAAAACTACAGAAAAATTATCTAACCTCGCCGCAGACATCCGGAAAAGAAGACTAAAATTATACGTCATATCCACAGACTCCCAACACCCACACTCTCCCGCAAAATTTTAATATACATTGAAAAATTGAAAACCATACCCTGGATACAAGAAACCAAAACAGATCTAGCAAATGCACAAATAAATTCTTCAGAAGTTATAAACAGAAATGTATACAGGCAAAAAATCAATAGTTGGAAAGTACAACCCGAGAATGAAGTTTGCAAGAAACAGGGGACAAAATGGACAGAGGAAAGAAAGAGAATTCATGGGGAAAGAATGAGAGAAGTTTGGAGAATTAAAAAATTGAATCGGAAAAGCTTTATATATATATATATATATATATATATATATATATATATATATATACAGGGTGAGTCACCTAACGTTACCGCTGGATATATTTCGTAAACCACATCAAATGCTGACGAATCGATTCCAGAGACCGAACGTGAGGAGAGGGGCTAGTGTAATTGTTTAATACAAACCATACAAAAATGCACGGGATTAGGTTTGTTGCATTGTAAAATGTTTATTACATCCGGAGGTATTGTAACCTAAAGTTGTCGCTTGAGTACCACTCCTCCGCTGTTCGATCGTGTGTATCGGACAGCTCCGAATTACGTAGGGATCCAGAGGGAACAGTGATGGACCTCAGGTACAGAAGAGACTGGAACAGCACATTACGTCCACATGCTAACACCTTTTTGTTGGTCTTTTTCACTGACGCACACGTACATTACCATGAGGGGTGAGGTACACGTATACACGTGGTTTCCGTTTCCAATTGCGGAGTGGAATAGAGTGTGTCCCGACATGTCAGGCCAATAGATGTTCAATGTGGTGGCCATCATTTGCTGCACACAACTGCAATCTCTGGCGTAATGGATGTCGTACACGCCGCAGTACATCTGGTGTAATGTCGCCGCACGCTGCCACAATACGTTGTTTCGTATCCTCTGGGGTTGTAGGCACATCACGGTACACATTCTCCTTTAACGTACCCCACAGAAAGAAGTCCAGAGGTGTAAGATCAGGAGAACGGGCTGGCCAATTTACGCGTCCTCCACGTCCTATGAAACGCCCGTCGAACATCCTGTCAAGGGCCAGCCTAGTGTTAATTGCGGAATGTGCAGGTGCACCATCATGCTGATACCACATACGTCGACGCGTTTCCAATGGGACATTTCCGAGCAATGTTGGCAGATCATTCTGTAGAAACGCGATGTATGTTGCAGCTGTTGAGTGGAACTCAAGCGTCAACTGTAGGTTACAATATCTCTGGATGAGCTAACAAAACTAACAGGGTTCCATTCAAAAAACGTAGGTTTGTGTTAAAAAACATACTTCCGTGCATTTTTGTATGGTTTGTATTAAACAATTACACTAGCCCCTCTCCACACGTTCGGTCTGTGGAATCGGTTCGTCAGTATTTGATGTGGTTTAAAGAACATTCTCTGTGCAAGTTCTTAGCTTCGAACGGAAAAGAAAAAGCGAAACACATTCTCCGTCAAGGGACTTCTGCCTCAACGCCTCCCCACCCTCTGTGTGTGCAGTCAGCCGAGTCCGCCACAGAACACACGTATTATATTTCATTCAACTCGCTCAAACAGGCAAACAATGTTGTGCACAAATATCGAAATGGCATCACCGAGTTCCCTAAGAGTTCCACAAAGTTTCGATTTTACATCACTCGTGTGTACAATTTACTAAGACGACTACAGACGATTTACGAAATGTGGTGCTACAGAAGAATGGTCAAGATTGGAAGGACAGATCACGTAACTAACGAGGAGCTATTGAATAGAATTGGGGAGAAGAGGAGTTTATGGCACAACTTGACTAGAAGAAGGGATCGGTTGGTAGGACATGTTCTGAGGCATCAAGGGATCACAAATTTAGTACTGGAGGGCAGCGTGGAGGGTAAAAATCGTAGAGGGAGACCAAGAGATGAATACACTAAGCAGATTCAGAAGGATGTAGGCTGCAGTAGGTACTGGGAGATGAAGAAGCTTGCACAGGATAGAGTTGCATGGAGAGCTGCATCAAACCAGTCTCAGGACTGAAGACCACAACAACAACAGAACCAACAGGAGAACACTGGTTATTTTCTGTGATATTCAGCCACTTTCGTGAACAGCAGCGAACCGTGGAAAGACCAAGTTCTCCTTCGTTTGCCAGTTACTTCAATAGTCTATGTATCTTGAAACTGGGGGATTCAAAATTTTTTTTAATTTCGGTACGATTTATAAGTTTATTGCGGTAAATAACGGGAATAGAAAACAGAAAATTAGTTATTTCAGAAACTTGCATGGAAAAAAAGATAAAACGGAAAACCTGTTATTTCAACGATAATGTATACTGACTTTTCTGGACACTAGAAATCTACTCTGTAGGAATCAGCATGGGTTTCGAGAAAGACGGTCGTGTGAAACCCAGCTCGCGCTATTCGTCCACCAGACTCACAGGGACATAGGCACGGGTTCACGGGTAGATGCCGTGTTTCTTGACTTCCGCAAGGCGTTCCATACAGTTCCCCACAGTCGTTTAATGGACAAAGTAAGAGCATATGGACTATGAGACAAATTGTGTGATTGGATTGAAGAGTTCCTAGATAACAGAACGCAGCATGTCATTCTCAATGGAGAGATGTCTTCCGAAGTAAGAGTGATTTCAGGTGTGCCGCAGGGGAGTGTCGTAGGACCGTTGCTATTCACAATATACATTAATGATCTTGTGGATGACATCGGAAGTTCACTGAGGCTTTTTGCGGATGAGGCTGTGGTATTTCGAGAGGTTGTAACAGTGGAAAATTGTACTGAAATGCAGGTGGATCTGCAGCGAATTGACGCATGGTGCACGGAATGGCAATTGAATCGCCATGTAGACAAGTGTAATGTGCTGCAACTACATAGAAAGAAAGATCCCTTAGCATTTAGCTACAATATAGCAGGTCAGCAACTGGAAGCAGTTAATTCCATAAATTATCTGGGAGTATGCGTTAGGAGTGATTTAAGGTGGAATGATCATATAAAAGTTGATCGTCGGTAAAGCAGATGCCACACGGAGACATTGGAAGAATCCTAAGGAAATGCAGTCCGAAAACAAAGGAAGTAGGTTACAGTACGCTTGTTCGCCCACTGCTCGAATACTGCTCAGCAGTGTGGGATCCGTACCAGATAGGGTCGATAGAAGAGATAGAGAAGATCCAACGGAGAGCAGCGCGCTTCGTTACAGGATCATTTAGTAATCGCGAAAGCGTTACGGAGATGATAGATAAACTCCAGTGGAAGACTGCAGGAGAGACGCTAGTAGCTCGGTACGGGCTTTTGTTGAAGTTTCGAGAACATACCTTCACGGAGGAGTCGAGCAGTATATTGCTCCCTCCTCTCGCGAAGAGACCGTGAGGATAAAATCAGAGAGATTAGAGCCCACACAGAGGCATACCGACAATCCTCCTTTCCACGAGCAATACCAGACTGGAATAGAAGGGAGAACCGACAGAGGTACTCAAGGTACCCTCCGCCACACACCGTGAGGTGGCTTGCGGAGTACGGATGTAGATGTAGAATCACCGTTCGGTGGCGCTGATCCGCGGATATGCGACTGAAAGAGGCCGGCCGCTGTGGCCGAGCGGTTCTAGGCGGATGTTTGTGATGTCCTTAGGTTAGTTAGGTTTAAGTAGTTCTAAGTTCTAGGGGACTGATGACCACAGTCCCATAGTGCTGAGAACTATTACAATTGGAAGAGAGCAGCAATTGTGAGTAGGAGTCGATTAATAGTATCCAAAACATCGATTATTCGCCTGATCTGTTACGTATTTCCATTGTTCACTGAAGCGTCAAAGAAACTGGTGTACGCATGTGTATTGAAATACAGAGACCTCTAAACAGGCAGAATGCGGCACTGCGGTCGGCAAGGCCTGTGTGAGACAGTGTTGTGACGTGGCAAGACAGCCAAGGCACTAGGAGAGGAAGCCGAAAGGCACGCAGGCCGGCGTGAGGTCTGGAACAGGTAAGGCAATTTATAGTAGCAAAGAACGTAAGTAACTACTGGAATACTTAACTTTAATCCATAATGGGTGAACATCGGTCTGACGGTACGTGCATCACAAGATAAATAGCAAATGATAATGGCGCCTTGCTAGGTCGTAGCAAATGACGTAGCTGAAGGCTATGCTAACTATCGTCTCGGCAAATGAGAGCGTAATTTGTCAGTGAACCATCGCTAGCAAAGTCGGCTGTACCACTGGGGCGAGTGCTAGGAAGTCTCTCTAGACCTGCCGTGTGGCGGCGCTCGGTCTGCAATCACCGACAGTGGCGACACGCGGGTCCGACGTATACTGACGGACCGCGGCCGATTTAAAGGCTACCACCTAGCAAGCGTGGTGTCTGGCGGTGACACCACAGACAGCAAGTGTCTGGGAGCAGTTGTTAGATCGGTTACTGCTGCTACAATGGCAGGTTAGCAGGATCTGAGTTTGAACGTGGTGTTGTAGTCGGCGCACAAACGATGCGACACACAGCATCTCCGAGGTAGCGATGGGGAGGGGATTTTCCCGTACGACCATTTCGCGAGTGCGCTGTGAGTATCAGGAATCCAGTGAAACGTCGAACCTCCGACAACGCAGCGGCCGGAAAAAGATCGTGCAAGAACGGGACCGACGACGACTGAAGAGATTCGTCCAACGTGACAGAAGTGTAACCGTTCGGAAAATTGCTGCAGATTTCAGTGATGGGCCATCAGCAAATGTCAGCGTGCGAAGCATTCAACAAAGGACCATCGATATGGGCTTTCGCAACGGAAGGCACACTCGTGTACCCTTGAAGGCTGCGCGACACACGGCTTTACGCGTCGCCTGGGCCCGTCAACGCCGACATTGGACTGTTCCTGACTGGGGACATGTTGCCTGGTGGGACGAGTGTCGTTCCGAATTGTAGCGAGCGGATGGAAGTGTACGTAGACAACCTGAGGAATCCGCGGACCGTGCATGCCGGCAGGGGACGTTTCGAACTGGTGGAGTCTCTGTAAGGGTGTGTGGCGTGTGCAGCTGGAGTGATGTGGGGCCCGTGATAGGTCTTAATAAAAGACTTGAAAAAGTAATGGAGCAGAATCTTGGCGAGGAGCAGTTTGGATTTACACGCGCACCTGAGACGCAATAGGGCTCCTACGAATCTTGGGATAAAGGTTTATTGAAAAAGCAAGAGACCTATATATATATATATGTGTGCTTCATCGATCTAGAGAAGGCATTTGACAATGTGGTTTGGGACAAGCTGGCGACTATAATGAGGGAAAAGAGAGTGGACTGGAAAAGCAGAACACTTGTAAACTCATTATATCTTAATCAAAAAACCTCAGTTAAAGTGAGAGGAGAAAGTACAAACTGGATCATACTAGGAAAAGCAGTAAGACAAGGATGCTGTCTACATATGATTGACCAATGCTCATTAGATGACAAAGGAGTAGAAATTGGAGGAAGAAGAGTAGAGTGATTGAGATTTGCTGGTGACATGGTCCTTCTAGCCACACGGGAAAAAGAATTAAAGGATTTGGTGGACACCATTGCAACTAATATGGAATGGAAATTAACACAAATAAAACGAAAGTATTGGCACTAGGAGGAAATACGGAAATAAAAATTATGCTGAATAGAGAAAAACTAGAACAGGTGCAAAATTGTAAGTACGTTGGAAGCAGGATAGACACCGACTGGAAGAGCACCACAGAAATTAAAACAAGGATAGCAACGGCAAAGGAGGCGTTTTATAAGATGAGGAGAATTTTCTGCAGCGGTCTGGACAGAGAACTCAGGAAGAGACTCATAAAAAGTCTTGTATGGACTGTTCTTCTATATGGCGCTGAAATATGAACTATGAGGAAAAGAGACAGAGAAAGGCTGGAGGCTCTTGAGATCTGGACATGGCTGGAGGATGGAAAGAATAAGTTGGATGAACAGAGTAAAAAAATGGAGAGGTACTGAGAAGAGTGGCAGACAAAAGACAGTTACTAGATGTAATAAAGAGAAAAAAAAGAAATTGGATTGGGCATATATTAAGAAAGAATGACGGACTGATGAAAACAGTTTAAGAAGGTTATGTAGAAGGGAAAAGGAAGCGAGGAAGGAAGAGATTCCAGATACTGGACGACATGATGGACGGTACAACATACAGCAGCCTTGAGAAGGAAGCAATGGGACGCAGACAATGGAGAGGCAAAGGACCTGCTAATATGGCGGATAACATGATGATGATGACAGGTCTGGATACGACTCTGGCAGGTGACACGCGCAGTCGTGGACAAAACGAGCGAGATCCCTCCCTTTTTCGTTATGCTGTTCCGCTCAGCTTTAAAGTCTGCTACATTGCGTAACAGGCAAGGCGAAGAAGTACTACCAACATACTACGCACAGGCGTGAAATTTAAAAACTATCCGAACTTTGTCAGACTGTTTTCAATCATGTGTAACACTACATTAATGCTGGTTAGTGTGTTAAATACAACACGAAAAAATCTAAGATACACCGGGTGATGAAAAAGTCAGTATAAATTTGGAAACTGAATAAATCACGGAATAATGTACATCGAGAGGTACGAATTGAAAGACATGCTTGGAATGACATGGGGTTTTATTAGAACCAAGAAAATACAAAAGTTCAAAAAATGTCCGACAGATGGCGCTTCATCTGATCAGAATAGCAGTAATTAGCATAACAAAGTAAGACAAAGCAAAGATGATGTTCTTTACAGGAAATGCTCAATACGTCCACCACCATTCCTCAACAATAGCTGTAGTCGACGAATAATGTTGTGGACAGCACTGTAAAGCACGTCCGGAGTTATGGTGAGGCATTGGCGTCGGATGTCGTCTTTCAGCATCCCTAGAGATGTCGGTCGATCACGATACACTTGCGACTTCAGGTAACCCCAAAGCCAATAATCGCACGGACTGAGGTCTGGGGACCTGGGAGGCCAAGCGTGACGAAAGTGGCGGCTGAGCACACGATCATCACCAAACGACGCGCGCAAGAGATCTTTCAGGCGTCTAGCAATACTTTTTTTGTATCTAACAAAACCCCATGTCGCTCCAAGCATGTGTGTCAATTTTTACCTCTCTATCTACATTACTCCGTGATTTATTCAGTTTTCAAATTTATACTGACTGTTTGATCACCCGGTAAATGAAAGAAGAAACGCAAATTAGTATGAACTGTGCTAATAAAAATTAATTTCAGCTTACCGAGATAACTGTTTCAGTAAGAGAAAATACCCCAGATCGTTACGAAATAGCAAAGCATTACGCGCATTCGGCCGCGAAACTATCTGCGTCAAAGTCGAGACCAGTCACACTGGATTTCCGTTGCTCAGCTACCACGAAAGTGTGCAAATTTAGCAATGCGTGAAGATTCGTAACGAAATTCTGTTAAAAATCATTCAGTGGCACACTTAAAAGTCAATTCAATTATTGACAGAAGCGGAAAAAGTAGGTAGTAACAAGTATGAAATTCTACAAGATCTTCATATTGACATCCACAGGGCGCCGGTACAGAATAAAAGGTAGCAATAAAACGTATTGAGGGCGCGAAAATTTCTCAAGATTTCTTTACCGATAGTATATCTGCCTCCATCGACATTAGAACCGAAAACAAACCAGACCTACCTTGCAGCAGCAGACAATCCAGGCAAACAGCCCTCTATTATTGCCCCAGACATGAACAAGCCGTCAATTTCGCAATGAAAATGGCAAAATAAGCGGTGACATGAAGGTAGAAAATTCATGTTTTTGAGGCCAGAAAGCTGTATGCAACAGAAACTGCTGTCCAGAAGAGATCTCCTCCCCCCTCCCCCCCCCCTCACCCCACGCTCGCGGGGGCCCATCACGATATTAGGCAGCTGTGTCAGTTTTTCCGGCTCTTCAGTGTATAATAATTCACAGTCGAATGTTAAAGCAAAACTCAACACATCGGCGATCGGAGAGAAATGACGCGCACACAGTGACAACAACATTTCAGTATGTTTGTAACTGTTGTTGTTGTGGTCTTCAGTCCTGAGACTGGTTTGATGCAGCTCTCCATGCTACTCTATCCTGTGCAAGCTGCTTCATCTCCCAGTACCTACTGCAACCTACATCCTTCTGAATCTGCTTGGTCTATTCATCTTTTGGTCTCCCTCTACGACTTTTACCCTCCACGCTGCCCTCCAGTACTAAATTGGTGATCCCTTGATGCCTCAGAGCATGTCCTACCAACCGATCCCTTCTTCTAGTCAAGTTGTGCCACAAACTCCTCTTCTCCCCAATTCTATTCAGTACCTCCTTATTAGTCACGTGATCTGCCCATCCAATCTTGACCATTCTTCTGTAGCACCACATTTCGAAAGTTTTTAATTATCTTGTTGTGTATACTATTTATCTTCCGTGTTTCACTTCCATGCATGGCTACATTCCATACAAATACTTTCAGAAACGACTTCCTGACACTTAAATCTATACTCGATGTTAACAAATTTCTCTTCTTCAGAAACGCTTTCTTTGCCATTGCCAGTCTACACTTTATATCCTCTCCACTTCGACCATCATCAGTTATTTTGCTCCCCAAATACCAAAACTCATTTCCTAATCCAATTCCCTCAGCATCACCCGAGTTAACTCGACTACATTGCATTATCCTCGTTTATAACTACATAGTTAATATTTCAGAGCGAATAAACATTCACACTGTGAACCTGTGAATTAACTACTTTTAATCTTTCATCCGATGTCAACAAACGATATCTCCTACTACAGCAATGCACTAGAGATATTGCCCGAGCTATTTTTTGATTCATTACGTTTCTTGATCTTTCCATTCTGCAAATGTTCGTCAGAAAATCGTATTCAACACAATTGCTGACCAAATGAATACCGCAAGAATACCTCACATTATGTCATACTTGTGAATTTACTATTTTGCCAGCAGCTTTATTTAAACGATTGTGACTACGAAGTCTTTCGCGGCGGAGTCGTTGCATAAAAAGTTCTCGGTTTACTTGCCGCGTCAAATTTGGATAAAGTCCCGAACTTTCGATTCCTACCTCCGCCATCTTCGTCATCTTTCTTATCATAAGAAAGTGGCCCTATTATTGGAGGATTCTTAAACGGGATCCCGCAGCAGCACTTAGCGGGAAGACGGGGGAGCTGCTGAACAACTCTGGCCCCCCAGAAGAACTGGTAAAGAATCCACCACCAAGAGCTCCACGGCCACCCAGGTTGTACGGTCTACCCGAGGTCCACAACGATGGCGTCCCTCTCTGAGACCTGTTGTCAGTGCTACTGCGCCTCCTACATTTCGGTTGGCATAATACGAGGTGCTTTCAAGTTCTAAGGCCTCCGATTTTTTTTCTCCGGACTGGAATGAGATGGAAACATGCGCATTGTTTTAAAATGAGGCCGCGTTCATTGTCAATACGTCCCAGAGATGGCAGCACCGTACAGCAGATGGAATTTTACCGGCAGCGGCGAGAATGAGAACCGTTTTAAATACTTAAAATGGCAAAGTTTTCCTTACTTGAACAGCGTGTAATCATTCGTTTTCTGAATTTACTTGATGTGAAACCAACTGAAATTCATCGACAGTTGAAGGACACATGTGGTGATGGAGTTACGGATGTGTCGAAAGTGCGTTCGTGGGTGCGACAGTTTAATGAAGGCAGAACATCGTGTGACAACAAACCGAAACAACCTCGGGCTCGCACAAGCCGGTCTGACGACACGATCGAGAAAGTGGAGAGAATTGTTTTGGGGGATCGCCGAATGACTGTTGAACAGATCGCCTCCAGAGTTGGCATTTCTGTGGGTTCTGTGCACACAATCCTGCACGACGACCTGAAAATGCGAAAAGTGTCATCCAGGTGGGTGCCACGAATGCTGACGGACGACCACACGGCTGCCCGTGTGGCACGTTGCCGAGCAATGTTGACGCGCAACGACAGCACGAATGGGACTTTCTTTTCGTCGGTTGTGACAATGGATGAGACGTGGATGCCATTTGTCAATCCAGAAACAAAGCGCCAGTCAGCTCTATGGAAGCACACAGATTCACCGCCACCAAAAAAATTTCGGGTAACCGCCAGTGCTGAAAAAATGATGGTGTCCATGTTCTGGGACAGCGAGGACGTAATCCTTACCCATTGCGTTCCAAAGGGCACTACGGTAACAGGTGCATCCTACGAAAATGTTTCGAAGAACAAATTCCTTCCTGCACTGCAACAAAAACGTCCGGGAAGGGCTGCGCGTGTGCTGTTTCACCGAGACAACGCACCCGCACATCGAGCTAGCGTTACGCAAGAGTTTCCTCGTGATAACAACTTTGAAGTGATTCCTCGTGCTCCCTACCCACCTGACCTGGCTCCTAGTGACTTTTGGCTTTTTCCGACAACGAAAGACACTCTCCGTGGCCGCACATTCACCAGCCGTGCTGCTATTGCCTCAGCGATTTTCCAGTGGTCAAAACAGACTCCTAAAGAAGCCTTCGCCGCTGCCGTGGAATCATGGCGTCAGCGTTGTGAAAAATGTGTACGTCTGCAGGGCGATTACGTCGAGAGGTAACGGCAGTTTCATCGATTTAGGGTGAGTAGTTAATTAGAAAAAAAAATCTGAGACCTTAGAACTTGAATGCACCTCGTACTTAACCAAATTATTAGCACCTATAGTGGCCACTGTAACCATCACATTAATAACTCAAAAATGTTTGTCGACATCATAAAGGAGACGAGGATGGGCCCGAATGACATTTGATCAGCCTAGATGTGGTCTCTCTGTTTACAAATGTACTGCTGGAAGAAACGTTGAAACTGTTGGCTGCTCATTTCTCTCTTGAATTGCCGAAGATATGCCGACATCTACATCTACATACATACTCCTCAATTCATCATACGGTGGGTGGCGGAGGGTACCTCGTACCAGAACTAGCATCTTCTCTCCTTGTTCCACTCCCAAACAGAACGAGAGAAAAATGACTGCCTATACGCCTCTGTACAAACCCTAATCTCTCTTATCTTTGTGGTCTTTCCGCGAAATGTAAGTTGGCGGCAGTAAAATAGTACTGCAGTCAGCCTCAAATGCTGGTTCTCTAAATTTCCTCAGTAGCGATTCACGAAAAGAACGCCTCGTTTCCTCCAGAGACTCCCACCCGAGTTCCTGAAGCATTTCCGTAACACTCGCGTGATGATCAAACCTACCAGTAACAAATCTAGCAGCCCGCCTCTGAATTGCTTCTATGTCCTCCCTCAATCCCACCTGATAGGGATCCCAAACGCTCGAGCAGTACTCGAGAATAGGTCGTATTAGTGTTTTATAGGCGGTCTCCTTTACAGAGGAACCACATCTTCCCAAAATTCTACCAATGAACCGAAGACGACTATCCGCCTTCCCCACAACTGCCATTACACGCTTGTCCCACTTCATATCGCTCTGCAATGTTGCGCCCAAATATTTAATCGACGTGACTGTGTCAAGCGCTGCTCTACTAAAGGAGTATTCAAACATTACGGTATTCTTTTTCCTATTCATCTGCATTACTTTACATTTATCTATATTTAGAGTTAGCTGCCATTCTTTACACCAATCACAAATCCTGTCCAAGTCCTCTCGTATCCTCCTACAGTCACTCAACGACGACACCTTCCTGTACACCACAGCATCATCAGCAAACAGCCGCACATTGCTAAGCACCCTATCCAAAAGATCATTTATGTAGATAGAAAACAACAGCGGACCTACCACACTTCCCTGGGGCACTCCAGATGATGCCCTCACCTCCAATGAACACTCACCATCGAGGACAACGTACTGGGTTCTATTACTTAAGAAGTCTTCGAGCCACTCACATACTTGGGAACCAATCCCATATGCTCGTACCTTAATTACGAGTCTGCAGTGGGGCACCGAGTCAAACGCTTTCCGGAAGTCGAGGGATATGGCATCCGTGTGATATCCTTCATCCATGGTTCGCAAGATATCGTGTAAAAAAAGGGGCGAGTTGCGTTTCGCAGGTGCGATGCTTTCTAAAGCCGTGCTGATGCATGGACAGCAACTTCTGTGTCTCGAGGAAATTCATCATATTCGAACTGGGAATATGTTCGAGAATGCTCTCCGCTTCCTTGTTCTTCCCCACACTGCAATCCTTTCCCCAATCCCCCCGTGGCTTCTTTCGTCGCCCCCCGTTCACCGCTCCTCTTGTCGCATTCCGTATCTCATTCGTCAACGGGCCGCCCTGCATACTTGTGACACACACACACACACACGTCGGCTCGCCACCTCGCGCCTCACCATCTTTCATCCCACTTCCTCCAGCGGAATGCAGACATTTTTTGCCCAAGATGGCGACCTCCGTCGCGTACAATCTGCATCTCCATCTACAGCATTACTCTGCAATTCACACTTAACTGTTTCGCACACTTTTTTCTCGGGTGTAACAGCGCCTAACATCCACATCTACGTGATTACTCTACTATTCACAATAAAGTGCCTGGCAGAGGGTTCAATGAACCACCTTCAGGTTGCCTCTCTACCGTTCCACTCTCGAACGGCACGCGGGAGAAACGAGCACTTAAATTTTCCTGTGCGAGCCCTGATTTCTCTTACTTTGTCCTGATGCTCATTTCTCCCTATGTAGGTGGGTGCTAACAGAATGTTTTCGCAATCTGAAGAGAAAACTAATAATTGAAATATCGTAAAGATTCCCTCGCAACGAAAAACGCCTTTGTTTTAATGACTGCCACTCCAATTCACGTATCTTGTTTGTGGCACTATCTCCCCTATTTCGCGATAACACAAAGCGAGCTGCCCTTCTTTGTACTTTTTCGATGTCATCCGTCAGTCCCACCTGTTGCGGATCCCACACAGCACAGCAGTACTCCAGAATAGGGCGGACAAGCGTGGTATAAGCAGTCTCTTTAGTAGACATGTTGCACCTTCTAAGTGTTCTGCCAGTGAATCGCAGTCTGTGGTTTGCTCTACCCACAATATTATCTATGTGATCGTTCCAATTTACGTTATTTGTAATTGTAATCCCTAAGTATTTAGTTGAATTTACAGCCCTCAGGTTTGTGTGACTTATCGCGTAATTGAAACTTAGCTGATTTCTTTTAGTACTCGTGTGAATAACTTCACACTTTTCCCTATTCAGGATCAATTGCCACTTTTCGCACCATACAGATATCTTATCTAAATCACTTTGCAATTCATTTTGATCATCTGATGACTTTACAAGACGGTAAATGACAGCATCATCTGCAGACAAACTAAGACGGCTACTCACATTGTCTGCTATGTCGTTGATATAGATCATGAACAACAGAGGGCTTGTAACAGTTGCTTGGGGAACGCCGGATATTACTTCTGTTTTACTCGATGACTTTCCGTCTATTACTACGAACTGTGACCTTTCTGACAGGAAATCACGAATCCAGTCGCACAACTGGGGCGATACTCCGTAGGCACGCAGTTTGGTTAGAAGACTCTTTTGTGAGGAACGGTGTCGAAAGCCTTCTGGAAATCTAAAAATACGGAATCAATTCGACATCCCCTTTCGATAGCACTCATTACTTCATGAGCATAAAGAGCTAGTTGTGTTTCACAAGAACGGTATTTTCTGAATCCGTGCTGACTCTCTGTCAACAAGTCGTTTTCTTCGAGGTACTTCATAATGTTCGAATACAGTATATGTTCCATTACAGTCATCGTGTACGAGCTCCGATTCCCCTTATTTTATTATGACGATCATTCCTCCCTATCTAGGTGGGCGCCAACAAACATTCTCGCATTCGGAGGGGAATGTCGGGGATTGAAATTTCGTGGGAAGATCATGACGCAGCAAAAACGCGTTTCATCTACATCTATACGGATACTCCGCAAATCAGATTTAAGTGGCTGGCAGACGGTTCACCGAACCACCTTCACAATAATTCTCTATTATTGATTGCCGACTCCACGGAGTGCTGTGCGCACAACGACAATGTGTGTAAAATTAAAAGGAAGGTCAGCGTTGGCCGCAATATTGATGGTTTATTGGAAGCAAAATCGAGTTTCAATCACACGGTGATCATCTTCAGTGCTGTCGAGTACAAATTAAGCTCACAGACGCTGGTATCAAGTTATCTCGCTATGTGATTGAAAATCGATTTTGCTATCAATAAACCACCAATGTTACGGCCAACGCTGAGCTTCCTTTTAATTTTAATTCTCCATTATTCGAGGCGAGTAGCTGCACTGCCCCGGCACGATATTAGGACGTGTCCCACGACTCTTGTCACCTCGGTGGAATTCGGAAACTCGGTGGAGTAAAACGAGAGAATACAACATTGCGAGTGGAGCGGGCGTACTGACAATACTAAGAACTCATAAGCAGGAAGTTGGAGTCACAGCCGCTGAGTGTCGAAAAGTCTGTTAGGAGAGTCCAGCTGCGGTGTTAACTGAGAGATAAGGCTGCGCAGTTGGACAGACGAGAAGACAAACAGCGAGAGAGAGAGAGAGAGAGAGAGAGAGAGAGAGAGAGAGAGAGAGACGCACCAGCGGGGCAGAGTGTGGTGAGGAGCCGCCGGCCACACATGCACACTGCACTACACTATACACTGCACTACACTGGACTACACTACCTGCACAGTGGGTGACACTCAGTGGCGGTGGACGGTAAGCGACAAGCAGCGCACCTCGTGACCGCTGGCAGCGGGGCGGGGCGGGGCCAGGGCAATTAGAGCGCTGAGTCAGCCGGTGTGGGGTGTGGGCAGCCAGTGTACACGCAGAGGCAGGGTAAACCAGACACCGGGCCGGCGCTGCGTGTCTGGCTGGCTATACGGTGACACGGCTAATGGGTGCCTGTGTGTGTGTGTGTGTGTGTGTGTGTGTGTGTGTGTGTGTGAGCGAGTGACAGATATAGAGCTAGTGAGAGATAGATATAGAGCGAGTGAGAGAAAGAGATATATACATATAGAGAGAAAGAGATATTATATATATATATATATATATATATATATAGAGAGAGAGAGAGAGAGAGAGAGAGAGAGAGAGAGAGAGAGAGAGAGAGAGAGAGAGAAAGAGCTATAGAGAGAAAGAGATTATATATATATATATATATATATATATATATATAGAGAGAGAGAGAGAGAGAGAGAGAGAGAGAGAGAGAGAGAAAGAGTGAGAGATATATATAGAGAGAGAGAGAAAGAGAGAGTGAGAGATATAGAGAGTGAGAGATATAGAGAGTGAGAGATATAGAGAGTGAGAGATATAGAGAGTGAGAGATATAGAGAGTGAGAGATATAGAGAGAGGGGGGGGGGCAGAGAGAGGGGGGGGGCTGAGATATAGAGGTTGGTCTATTGATAGTGACCGGGCCAAATATCTCACGAAATAAGCTTAAAGGCTACCAGTCCCGCTAGTGAGATGAAAGCAGAGCTCACCATTTCCGGCACAGTCGACAGGACCAACTGCGGACCTCCGGTACAGACCCGAGTGGACCATCTGAATCGGAGGCTCAGATGCTTGCGCCGTAGGGTGGTGGGGTTTCGAGTTCTGCTGAGTAGTCGGGTGGCCACTGCGTGCAGGAGGTGGCTACACAGGTACCAGCGGGTGTGTGGCATGGACTTGGTGGTTGTTTAGGTTAGAGGGTGTCAGAAAAAAAAAATGGTTTCAGTCTCAAAGGGTGCACGTCAGCCACAGGAAGAGCTTAGATACAGGAACCAACGGTATAACAGGTGTAAACTGTCATAGTTGTGTTGGAAAAGTACCAGAGCTCAAAGAACTAATAGAGAGCACTGTGCACAACTACTGCAAACAACACTATTAATTTTCTTGACTGCCTCATCTAGAGAGAGAGAAAGAGAGAGAGAGAAAGAGAGAGAGAGAGAGAGAGACGTACCTGAGCCGACGCCCAGCTTCCTGCCGCCCCCCGTTATGGCTCCGACGAGGCGACCCCAGGCGGACAACCAGTCCTGGTGGTGGTGGTGGTGGTGGTTGTGGTGCGGGCGGTGGCCCGAGGTGGGGCTTCCGCGGCGGTCCGACTGGCTGCGACTGCGCTGCCTCTCCTGAGGGCTGCTGCAACAAACAACACTGCTGAGCAACTCTACACGTGTACCAACTTACCGTCCAACCAATTTGGTGGCAGCCTCTCCTGTGGACCACTGGGAACAACCACCACAGGTAAGAAGCTTCGACTACAGGGCTCCACACACATACCAATTTATCAGCCGACCGACCAACCAAACAATTTTGTGGCAGCCTCTTCTGCAGAATGGTAGGAACAACCACCTCAGGTAAGCAGTTCCGAATAAAGACCGCCACACACACACACACACACACACACACACACACACACACACACACACACACGCCAAATTATCGGCCGACCAACCACCACTGCTGAGCAACTCTACACACGTGCCAACTTACTGTCCAACCAATGAACCAACCAACCAACAAACAAATTCAGTGGCAGCCTCTTCTGCAGACTGGTGGGAACAACCACCACCACAGGTAAGGAGCTGCAATATTTCTGGCATAGTCAACCATCACATTAGGCTCCAAGAAGCTGTTCCCAGAGCAGTGAAGATGCAAGAAGTGTATAGATGTCGAAATGTGGTGTGAGGTGCCTGCGACAGAAGTTAGATCCGGTACCATTCCCGTGAGAAAAACCGCCTGCATAATGCTACTGCTCTGTGATTGGCTGCTGTGTTCGGAGCAAGGCCGCCAAAACGTCAAAGTGTGGTTATTATTATTATTACCTTCTTTCCTTTCTCAGACGTTATGTCTGGTTAAAAAGGGAAAGTGACTCGGACCTTGTTCAAGCGTGACTTCCTTTTAACTGTGCGGTATATGTTACATTGCATTTAGGAACTTTCGGGTAATTGAACGTGTATCAATAATTACAGATTCTGTAGTTGTATATACACGTTTGGATATAGCTGTATTGCGTTGATGTACTGGTGGATATTGTGTGGTGTGACTCCTGTAGTTGATAGTATAATTGGTATAATGTCAACTTTATCCTGATGCCACATGTCCTTGACTTCCTCAGCCAGTTGGATCTATTTTTCAATTCTTTCTCCTGCTTTCTTTTGTATATTTGTTGTATTGGGTATGGATATTTCGATTAGTTGTGTTAATTTTTTCTTTTTTTTGTTGAGTATGAAGTCAGGTTTGTTATGTGGTGTTTTATCTGTTATAATGGTTCTGTTCCAGTATAATTTGTATTCATCATTCTCCAGTACATTTTGTGGTGCATACTTTTATGTGGGAACGTGTTGTTTTATTAGTTTATGTTGTAAGGCAAGCTGTTGATGTATTATTTTTGCTACATTGTCATGTCTTCTGGGGTATTCTGTATTTGCTAGTATTGTACATCCGCTTGTGATGTGATCTACTGTTTGCCGGCCGCGGTGGTCTAGCGGTTCAGGCGCTCAGTTCGGAACCGCGCGACTACTACGGTCGCAGGTTCGAATCCTGCCTCGGGCATGGATGTGTGTGATGTCCTTAGGTTAGTTAGGTTTAAGTAGTTCTAAGTTCTAGTGGACTGATGACCACAGATGTTAAGTCCCATAGTGCTCAGAGCCATTTGAACCATTTGATCTACTGTTTCTATTTGTTGTTTGCAAAGTCTGCATTTATCCGTTGTGGTATTGGGATCTTTAACAATATGCTTGCTGTAACATCTGGTGTTTATTGTTTGATCCTGTATTGCAATAATAAATCCTTCTGTCTCACTGTATATATTGCCTTTTCTTAGCCACATGTTGGATGCGTCTCGATCTATGTGTGGCTGTGTTAGAGGATACGGGTGCTTGCCACACAGTGTTTTCATTTTCCAATTTACTTTCTTCGTATCTGTTGATGTTATGTGATCTAAAGGGTTGTAGAAGTGGTTATGAAATTGCAGTGGTGTAGCCGATGTATTTATATGAGTGATTGCTTTGTGTATTTTGCTAGTTTCTGCTCGTTCTATAAAGAATTTTCTTAAATTTTCTACCTGTCCGTAATGTAGGTTTTTTATGTCGATAAATCCCCTTCCTCCTTCCTTTCTGCTTAATGTGAATCTTTCTGTTGCTGAATGTATGTGATGTATTCTATATTTGTGGCATTGTGATCGTGTAAGTGTATTGAGTGCTTCTAGGTCTGTGTTACTCCATTTCACTACTGCAAATGAGTAGGTCAATATTGGTATGGCATAAGTATTTATAGCTTTTGTCTTGTTTCTTGCTGTCAATTCTGTTTTCAGTATTTTTGTTAGTCTTTGTCTATATTTTTCTTTTAGTTCTTCTGTAATATTTGTATTATCTATTCCTATTTTTTGTCTGTATCCTAGATATTTATAGGCATCTGTTTTTTTTTCCATCGCTTGTATGCAGTCGCTGTGGTTATCCAATATGTAATCTTCTTGTTTAGTGTGTTTTCCCTTGACTATGCTATTTTTCTTACATTTGTCTGTTCCAAAAGCCATATTTATATCATTGCTGAATACTTCTGTTATCTTTAGTAATTGGTTGAGTTCTTGATTTGTTGCTGCCAGTAGTTTTAGATCATCCATGTATAGCAAATGTGTGATTTTGTGTGGGTATGTTCCAGTGATATTGTATCCATACTTTGTATTATTTAGCATGTTGGACAGTGGGTTCAGAGCAAGGCAGAACCAGAAAGGACTTAATGAGTCTCCTTGGTATATTCCACGCTTAATCTGTATTGGCTGTGATGTTATAGTATTTGGATTTGTTTGGATATTAAGTGTGGTTTTCCAATATTTCATTACTATGTTTAGGAACTGTATCAATTTAGGATCTACTTTGTATATTTCCAATATCTGTAGTAACCATGAGTGGGGTACACTATCAAAAGCTTTTTGGTAATCGATGTATGCGTAGTGTAGCGACCTTTGTTTAGTTTTAGCTTGATATGTCACCTCTGCATCTATTATCAGTTGCTCTTTACATCCTCATGCTCCTTTGCAACAGCCCTTTTGTTCTTCATTTATAATTTTGTTCTGTGTTGTATGTGTCATTAATTTCTGTGTAATGACTGAAGTTAATATTTTGTAGATTCTTGGTAGGCATGTTATGGGGCGATATTTAGCTGGGTTTGCTGTGTCTGCTTGATCTTTAGGTTTCAGATAGGTTATTCCATGTGTAAGTGTATCAGGGAATCTGTATGGGTCTGCAATGTAACTGTTAAATAATTTAATTAGATGTGAATGTGTTGAGGTGAACTTCTTTAGCCAGAAATTTGCTATTTTATCATTTCCAGGGGCTTTCCAACTGTGAGTAGAATTAATTGCTCGGGTGACTTCATGTTGCAAAATTATCCTTCAGGCATTTGTGGTATCATCTTGTATGTCTCTGTTACTGCTTGTATCCACCGTGCATGCCTGTTATGTTGTACCGGGTTTGACCATATGTTGCTCCAGAAGTGTTCCATGTCTTATGTTTGGTGGATTGTCTATTTTAATGTGTGTGTTATCTATTGTCTGGTAAAATTTCTTTTGGTTTGTGTTGAATGTTTGGTTTTGTTTGCTTCTATTTTCACTTTTTTTGTGTCTTCTAAGTCGTTTGGCCAATGCTTGTAACTTCTGCTTCTTTTCATCTAATTGCTCTATCGCTTCTTGTTGTGAGATTTTACCTAACCTTTTTGGTTTTTTTTTCTGACATTTCATTTCTTATAA
This sequence comes from Schistocerca americana, assembly GCF_021461395.2. NCBI lineage: Eukaryota > Metazoa > Arthropoda > Insecta > Orthoptera > Acrididae > Schistocerca > Schistocerca americana. The sequence goes on along the minus strand of NC_060129.1, from coordinate 204,135,760 downwards.
ATTGTGTTAGCTGTCTGATGTCTCTTCTCAGTTTTTCTATTCTGATCTGTAGCCTGTGTTGCCATGCTGGTTTTGTGGGTTTCTTCTGTGTGTTGGTTTGTTCTGATCTCTGCCTAGTGTGTATATTTAGTGTAGTGAGTGCTCCTGCATAAACCAGTAGTTGTAACTCTTCCATTGTTGTATTTTCATTTATTTTGTTGTGTATGATTGTGTTGATAGTTGTTATTGTTGTTTCGACTTGTGGGTTATTTGGTGGTTTATGCAAGAATGGTCTACTGTCTGTATTTGTGTCTTTGTATTCTATATATGTCAGCTGAAATTTTTCTTCTATATCTAACATGTGTGTCACTTCGTGTTCTATTTGTGCTTGTTCTGGTGGCTGTCTTAAGATTTTGTTTTCCTCTGATTGTTTAATTGACGCGTGTTGTTCTTTGTTTGTTTGCTCTGGGATGTTTGAGTCCATTACTGTATTTTCTTCTTCTTCTGATTGCACATTATTTTGTTCTAGTATTTGTTGTACTTGTTGTTTGGTATTTTCTAATCCTGACTGGAGTATCCTGTTATTTTTGATTATTACACGGATCTGATCAGCTAGTCGTTGTTCTGTTAAAAGTTTTAATTCTGGGTATCTGGTAATAAATGTTGTGTATAATTGTGTCTGTATCCAGTTGTGTTGGTTCCTAGGTTTGTTGCTTGGTAATAACAGAACATGAGGTGTCGCTTAACTTCGTCTGACCATCTCATCCTCTGTCCTTGTTTTCCTTCTAGGGCGGTTGCAGGAAGCATATCCTGCAAAACACCTCTATTTGGATTTGAATCGTTTTCCGTGTGGCTAGCAGCGTCGTTACCATTGTGGGCGGGCATAGGGTTCAAGCGTCGTCCCCGACCATGACGGCGCTTGTCCGAGGCTTCTTTAGTTCTGTCCTGAACCAACTAATCACACTAAAAGGGGGGTTAGCCCTATTAGTGGTTTGTTCTCTTCGTCCTCTTTTACGACTGGCAGAACATACTGGAGGCCTATTCTTTTCCCGGGCCTCCACGGGGGTTATTATTATTAATATTATTATTATTATAACTATTATTATTATAACTATTATTACTATTACTATTATTATTACTGTTATTATTATTATTATTCGTTAAACTACTCATTGTAATGACTTCGCTTTTTAATATAAATATCTCTCAACAGCTGACTATCAGTCAGTCGTTTTAGAATTATTAAAAACAATTTAAATAAAAAAAAAAAGACTGACGAAATTGCAGACGAAGCACTTCGGAAGCGTTCGGGTCACACCTTTTCTGGTATGGCTAACGAAATGTTTCGGGCCGTTCGTCACTCTGGATGAGGCAGTCGAGATGTACGGACATGTTGTCTGTCGTAGGATGTGTTGGCCAGTATTCAGTATTAAAAGATTCACTCCGGTAGTCATGAGGCGCAGACACGTGCCACAAATAGTGTCAAGAAACATTTTCGTAAACATTGTGTTTGATCGTGTACTTTGCTATATCAGAAGGTGTTGTGTTAAGATCGTGTAGTCTTCTCTTGTAGCTGTATTAAAATACCCGAGTGGCATTCCAAAGAAGTGATAATTACTTCAGAACAGAACCTCGCTAAAAGTCAGTTCCAGCCTCCAACCTACGACCAGCGTGCTGTTTTCTGCGCTGGGGACATCAACTTGAAGACAGCAGGCTAGTGGACTGTAACAGAACCTTCCGTTCCACTCAGTGCAGCAGAAACAAATGGGCGCCTCACATGTACTGCATGCACAGAACAAATGTGCTCAGCACACTTCATCTGCAGTAATGCAGAAAGGGGGTATTTATTTATTTTATTTATTTATTTATTTATTATTGCGTGAGACCAAATTAAGGAGAAGTCTCCATGGTCATGGGAAGAGTTAATACATGAAATTATAACACGATAGTAGGAACAGATAAAACGAAATATAAGAAACATATTCAGGCGACAATTCGTAAGTTTAAATAAAGAAAATCAACAATGTAACACTGGAATTTGCTTAATTTTTCAGCTCTTCCAGGAGCTCCTCGACAGAATAGGAGGAGTGACACGTGAGGAAACTCTTCAGTTTAGACTTAAAGGAGTTTGGGCTACTGCTAAGATTTTTGAGTTCCTGTGGTAGCTTATTGAAAACGGATGCAGCAGAATACTGCACTCCTTTCTGCCCAAGAGTCAAGGAAGTGCATTCCACATGCAGATTTGATTTCTGCCTGGTATTAACTGAGTGAAAGCTGCTAACTCTTGGGAATAAGCTAATATTGCTAACAACAAACGACATTAAAGAAAATATATACTGTGAGGGTAATGTAAGAATTCCCAGACTATTGAATAGGGGTCGACAAGAGGTCCTCGAACTAACACCACATATAGCTCGAACAGCCCGTTTTTGAACCAAAAATACGCTTTTTGAATCAGAAGAATTACCCCCAAAAAATAATACCATACGACATAAGCGTATGAAAATATGCGAAGTAGACTACTTTTCGTGTTGAACCGTCACTTGTTTCAGACAATGTTCTAATGGTAAATGAAGCAGCATTTAGTTTCTGAACAAGATCCTGAACATGGGCTTTCCACAACAGCTTACTATCTATCCGAACGCCTAGGAACTTGAACTGTTCCGTCTCGCTTATAATATGCCCATTCCGTCTGATCAAAATATCGGTTCTTGTTGAATTGTGTGTCGTTGTTGTTGTGGTCTTCAGTCCTGAGACTGCTCTTCCAAGTCCTTTGCTGTCTCTGACGGAATTACAATGTCATCGGCAAACCTCAAAGTTTTTATTTCTTCTCCATGAATTTTAATACCTTTTGTCTCCTTTACTGCTTGCTCAACATACAGATTGAATAACATCGGGGAGAGGCTACAACCCCGTCTCACTCCCTTCCCAACCACTGCTTCCCTTTCATGCCCCTCGACTCTTGTAACTGCCATCTGGTTTCTGTACAAATAGTAAATAGCCTTTCGGTCCCTGTATTTTACTCCTGACACCTTCATAATTTGAAAGAGAGTATTCCAGTGAACATTGTCAAAAGCTTTCTCTAAGTTTACAAATGCAAGAAACGTTGGTTTGCCTTTCCTTAATCTCTTTTCTAAGATAAGTCGTCAGTATTCCCTTACGTGTTCCAGTATTTCAACGGAATCCAAACTGATCTTCCCCGAGGTCGGCTTCCACCAGTTTTTCCATTCGTCTGTAAAGAATTCGTGTTAGTATTTTGCATGCGTGACTTATTAAACTGATAGTTTGGTAATTTTCACATCTGTCAACACCTGCTTTCTTTGGGATTCGAATTATTATATTCTTCTTGAAGTCTGAGGGTATTTCGCCTGTTTCATACATCTTGCTCACCAGATTGTAGAGTTTTGTCAGGACTGGCTCTCCCAATGCCGTCAGTAGTTCCGATGGAATGTTGTCTACTCCGGGGGCCTTGTTTTGACTCAGGTCTTTCAGTGCTCTGTCAAACTCTTCACACAGTATCTTATCTCCCATTTCATCTACATCCTCTTCCATTTCCATAATATTGTCCTCAAGTACATCGGCTTTGTATAAACCCTCTATATACTCCTTCCACCTTTCTGCCTTCCCTTCTTTGATTACAACTGGGTTTCCATTTGAGCTCTTGATATTAATACAAGTGGTCCTCTTTTCTCCAAAGGTCTCTCTAATTTTCCTGTAGGCAGTATCTATCTTACCCCTAGTGAGATAAGCCTCTACATCCTTACATTTGTCCTCTAGCCATCCCTGCGTAGCCATTTTGCACTTCCTGTCGATCTCATTTTTGAGACGTTTGTATTCCTTTTTGCCTGCTTCATTTACTGCATTTTTATATTTTCTCCTTTTATCAATTAAATTCAATATTTCTTCTGTTACACAAGGATTTCTACTAGCCCTTGTCTTTTTACCTACTTGATCCTCTGCTGCCTTCACTACTTCATACCTCAGAGCTACCCATTCTTCTTCTACTGTATTTCTTTCCCCCATTTCTGTCAATTGTTCTCTTATGCTCTCCCTGAGACTCTGTACAAACTCTGGTTTAGTCAGTTTATCCAGGTCCCATCTCCTTAAATTCCCACCTTTTTGCAGTTTCTTCAGTTTTAATCTACAGGTCATAACCAATAGATTGTTGTCAGAGTCCACATCTGCCCCTGGAAATGTCTTATAACTTAAAACCTGGTTCCTAAATCTCTGTCTTACCATCATGTAATCTATCTGATACCTTCTAGAATCTCCAGGATTCTTCCATGTATAGAGCCTTCTTTTATTATGCTTGAACCAAGTGTTAGCTATGATCAAGTTATGCTCTGTGGGGAATTCTACCAGGTGCCTTCCTCTTTCATTTCTTCCCCCCCAATCCAAATTCACCTACTATGTTTCCTTCTCTCCCTTTTCGTACACTCGAATTCCAGTCACCCACGGCAAATTTTCGTCTCCCTTCACTATCTGAATAATTTCTTTTATCTCATCATTCATTTAATCAATTTCTTCGTTATTTGCAAAGATAGTTGGCATATAAACTTGTACCACTGTAGTGGGCATGGGCTTCGTGTCTATCTTGGCCACAATAATGCATTCACTATGCTGTTTGTAGTAGCTCATCCGCGCTCCTATTTTTTTTGTTTTTATTCATTATTAAACCTACTCCTGCATTACCCGTATTTGATTTTGTATTTATAACCCTGTATTCACCTGACCGGAAGTCTTGTTCCTCCTGCCACCGAACTTCACTAATTCCCACTATGTCTAACCTTAACCTATCCATTTCCTTTTTTTAAATTTCCTAACGTACCTGCCCGATTAAGGGATCTGACATTCCACGCTCCCATCCGTAGAACGCCAGTTTTCTTTCTCCCGATAACGACGTCGTCCTGAGTAGTCCCCGCCCGGAGATCCGAATGGGGGACTATTTTACCTCCGGAATATTTTACCCAAGAGGACGCCATCATCATTCAAGCATACAGTAAAGCTGCATGTCCTCGGGAACAACAAACAGAAATGTTTTTGAATCACCTGTAATATTATAAGGCATATCATTTATATAAATAAGAAACAGCAGTGGCCCCAGCACCGACCCTTGGGGGACGCCCCACTTAACAGTGCCCCATTGGGACTGAACATCACTACCACCCTCAATATTGCGGAGAATTACCTTCTGCTTTCTGTTCTTAAAGTAAGAGGCGAACCAATTGTAAGCTACTCCCCTTACTCCAAAATGGTCCGCCGAGGAGCTCCGAATAAAGGCCTCTACACCTGTACCAATGTATTGTCTGACCAACCAACCAAATTCTTCGCAGCCTCTTCTGCGGACTGCTGGGAACAACCACCACAGTTCAGGAGCTTCGACTAAAGGGCTCTACACACGTACAAATGTATCGGCCGACCAGCCTCGACACGCCCTCAACAACTGCACTCAGCGATTGCAGCGCCGCCCTGTACACATCGCAGGTTGCAAACTGTTTACAGTAAATTCGCTGAGGTTAGTTTCTTTTTTTTCTTTTTTTTTTTACACAGAAAGCATTCCTAGAATCTGCCATGTCTGTTTCTGAGCTAACAAGGCTTTAAAAAATAAAAAACCAATAAAAAACGAATTATGAAATAAAACCCTGAGAGAAAGCTGTGCGCTTATGCAAAGAAAGAAATTCACTCGTGATCTGTTTACATAACGACGTGCGGATCTGTTTACATAACGACGTGTGAGACGACGATTAATTATTAATTATCACAGAATGGCCGCAACATGCTTTTCGGAGCTGCTGAACATCATGAAATCATTTCTAATGAAGTCATTACATTTGGCTGTCATCTGTGAGGAGAGGCTGTTAGCAAACATTCCAGTTTCTGCCACTGGTAAAAGTTACGAGGATCTCAAATTCAGAGCTGTTGTATCTTCACAATTGCAATCGAAAATGATTCGTGAAACCTGCTCGATTTATAGTTGCCGGAAGAAATACTCCTTTATCTAGGTAATGCAAAACATATGGAAAATGAAACATTATGTTCCAGCATACATTATTACCGTCGTAGCATTAACAGTCGTAATAAAAAAAAATAGGAGCCACTGCCAAGGGGCAGGTGACCATGAGAAAGAGATGGAATAACCAACGAAAGGATAATGTTCTACGGATCGGAGCGTGGGACGTCAGAAGTCTGAGCGTGGTAGCGAAGCTAGAAAACCTGAAAATGGAAATGCAAAGGCTCAACCTAGATTAGTGGGGTCCGTTAAACGATATGAAAAGAATAAAAAAAATCTGGACAGTTGAGTACGGGATGAAAACAACAGCAGCAGAACACGGTATAGCTGGGGTAGGATTCGTTGTGAGTGGGAAAATAGGACAGAGAGTGAGTAACTGTGAACAGTTCAGTGATAGGGTTGTTCTCATCTGATTCGACAGCAAACCAACACCTACAAGAATAGTTAAGGTATACATGCCGACGTCGCGAGTCGAAAATGAAGATATAGTACATGAGCATATTGAACGGTAATTCGGTACGTAAAGGGAGATGAAAATCTGATAGTCGTGGTGGATTGGAATGCGGTTGTAGGGTAAGGAAGGGTAACGGGACAACATGAGCTTGCTGAAAGTTCTGCAATAAACTTCAGCTAGTATTAGCGAATACTCTGTTCAAGAATCACAAGAAGGGGGGGGGGGGCATACTTGGAACAGGCCGGGAGATACCGAAAGGTTTCAGTTAGATTACATCATGGTCAGACAGAGATTCCGAAATCACACATTGGATTGTCAGGCGTACTCAGGACCACAATTTAGTTGTGATGAAGAAAAGGCTGAACTTTAAGAGACTAGTCAGGAAGAACCGATGAACCAGTGCGCAAAGAACTGGAATATGCAAATATAAGGCATAAGGAGAGACGCTTAAGTTCTCTGAGGATTTGGGTACTGCGACAATGAATAGTTCAATAGGCAGTTGAGTACAAGAAAACTGAATTTCGAAAAAGGACCATTACAAACGTGGGAAACAAAACCGTAGGTACAAGGAAGAGAACCGTGGGCAACGGATGAAATACTTGAGCTGATCGACGAAACAAGGAAGTACAAAAATGTGAAATCAGGAATACAGAGATACAAGTCATTTAGAAACCAAATAAACAGGAAGTGCATGGAAGCTGAGGCTGCACGGAAAGTGTGAAGAAATCGAGAAGGAAATGATCGTCGGAAGCACTGATTCAGTTTATAGGAAGGTGAAAGCAACCTCAGGTGTAATTAGAACCATGTGCGGTAACATTAAGAGCGCAATGGGAATTCCACTTTAAAAGCAGAGCAGAGAGCGGATACGTGGAAGGAGTATATTGAAGGGCTGTATGTGGTGGGAGACTTGTCTAACAACGAGACAGAAGAAGAAACAGGAGTCCATGTAGAAGAGATGGGGGATCCAGTAACAGAATCGGAATTTAAAGGAGCTTCGGAAGACTTAAGGTCAAATAAGGCAGAATGGACAGATAAAATTCCATCCGAATTCCTAAAATCATTGGCAGAAGTCGTAACAAGAGGATTATTCACGTCGATGTGTTGTATGCATGAGACTGGCGACATACCATCAAAGTTTCGGAAAAAAATCAGCCACTTAATTCCGAAGAGTGCAAGGGCCGACTAGTACGAGAAATGCCGCACAATCAGCTTAACAGCTCATGTATCCAAGTTGCTGACAAGAATAATATACCGAAGAATGGAAAAGAAACTTGAGAATGCGTTAGTTTGGCTTTAGGAAAAGTAAAGGCACCAGAGAGAGGCAACTCTGGCGTTGTGGTTGATAATAGAAGCAAGACTAAAGAAAAATCGAGGCACGTTCATTGGATTTGTTGACCTGCAAAAAGCGCTCGACCATGTAAAATGGGTCAAGACGTTCGAAATTGTGAGAAAAAAAAGAATAAGCCTTAGGCAAAAGACGGGTAATATGCAATATGTACAAGATCCTAGAGGGAACAATAAGAGTGGAAAACCAAGAACCAAGTTTTCGGATTGTAAGGCATGGATGTAGTCTTTCTACTGTTCAATCTGTACATCGATGAAGCAATGACAGAAATAAAAGTTCAAGAGTGGAATTAAAATCCGAAGTGAATGTATATTAGTGATAAGATTCGCCGACGATATTCCTATCCTCAGTGACAGTGAAGAAGAATTACGGGGTGTGTTGAGTGGAATGAACAGACTAGTGAGTGCAGAATGTGCACCGAGCGTGAATCGAAGAAAGACGAAAGTAATGAAAGGCAGCAGAAAAGACTTAACAGCAGAACTGGGGATTACGAGGCAGACGGACTTAAGGAATAGTGCAACCTGGGCAGCAAAATAACCCAGGGCAGACGGAGCAAGGAGGACATTAAAAGCAAACTAGCACTGGCAGGAAGAGTATTCTTAGTCAAGGCAAGTCCACGGAACACAGGTCTTAATTTGAGGGAGAAATTTCTGAGAATATACGTTTGGAGCACTGTATTGTAGGGTAACGAAACATGGACTGTGGGAAGTTCCATGTGGCTTTTCGCGGATGATGCTGTAGTATACAGAGAAGTTGCAGCATTAGAAAATTGTAGCGAAATCCAGGAAGATTTGCAGCGGATAGGCACTCGGTGCAGGGAGTGGCAACTGACCCTTAACACAGAAAGAAGGATCCTTTATTGTACGATTATGTGATAGCGGAACAAACATTGGTAGCAGTTACTTCTGTAAAATATCTGGGAGTATGCGTGCGGAACGATTTGAAGTGGAATGATCATATAAAATTAATTGTTGGTAAGGAGGGTGCCAGGTTGAGATTCACTGGGAGAGTCCTTAGAAAATGTAGTCAATCAACAAAGGAGGTGGCTTACAAAGCACTCGTTCGACCTGTACTTTAGTACAGTGTGGGATCCGTACCAGGTCGGGTTGACAGAGGAGATAGAGAGTATCCAAAGAAGAGAGGTGCGTTTCGTCACAGGGTTATTTGGTAGGCGTGACAGCGTTACGGAGATGTTTAGCAAACTCGAGTGGCAGACTCTGCAAGAGAGGCGCTCTGCATCGCGGTGTAGCTTGCTGTCCAGGTGTCGAGACGGTGCGTTTCTGGATGAGGTATCGAATACATTGCTTCCCTCTACTTATACCTCCCGAGGAGATCACGAATGTAAAATTAGAGAGATTCGAGCGCGCACGGAGGCTTTCAGACAGTCGTTCTTCCCGCGAACTATGCGCGACTGGAACAGGAAAGGGAGGTAATGACAGTGGCACGTAAAGTGCCCTCAGCCATGCACCGCTGGGTGGCTTACGGAGTGTAACTGTAGATGTAGATGTAGAAAACCAGAAAAAAATGAGAAAACAAGCCTTTCAGATGTTACTGCAGGAGAATGTTGAAAATTAGGTGGACTGATTAAACGTAAGGAATGAGGAGGTTCTGAGCAGAATCGGAGAGAAAAAGGAATATATGGAAAACACTGGCAAGAAGGGACAGGATGATAGCACATGTGTTACGAAACAAAACAAAAAAAAAATGGTTCAAATGGCTCTGAGCACTTTGGGACTTAACATCGAGGTCATCCGTCCCCTAGACTTAGAACTACTTAAACCTAACTAACCGAAGGACATCACACACATCCATGCCCGAGGCAGAACTCGAGCCTGCGACCGTAGCCGCAGCGCGGATCCGGACTGAAGCGCCTAGAACCGCTCTGCCACAGCGGCCGGCATCAGGGAATCACTTCCATGGTACTAGAGGCAGTTTTAGAGGGTAGAAACTGAACAGGAAGATGAAGACTGGAATACGTCCAGCAAATAATTCAGGACGTAGATTGAAAGTCTTACTCCGAGATGAAGAGGTTGACACAGGAGAGGAATTAGTGGCGGGCCGCATTAAACGAGTCAGAAGACCGATGCCTGAAAAAATAAGTAAATAGAAACGCGGAATTCCATCTGTAGAAGCTGTGCTTCGTTATGTAACACATCGGCCATTTTCAAGAGCGTATGTTTTTGGGCGCACACGAAGCAGGCGATCGTCAGTGGAGAAGTAGGTCGGACAACGCTACACACGATATTATCCGTTCATCGTTAAGAATAAACCTGACATAAACATTGCGCTATGTATTCTTCCGCGGTTGCTTGCACCTCACTGGATTTCCGTTTCACGTGGGACTGCAGTCAAGCTGCCTCGAAAACGATAGTAGTTTTGAGCTGTGCGTTGCGCTCGCATCGACTTAGCGGTACTACGGGACAACAGCTTTACCGGTGCGTTTAACTTTTACAGGAATGGCCGGTCAGATGGTACAGCTCCGAATGTTATTCAGTTTTTAAGCACAATGAAATAATACACTGCAAATCTTCCACAATACGCTCCTTAGCCGACTGGGCAAAAACCGCAACACTTTATCGTTTTTAGCTAACGTACTGTTCTAATTAAAAACAAGAATGATGAAAATTCCTGACTGAACCACAGGGTAATTTTTTCTGCATAAGCTGCGTGCAACGTAAGGGACTATTGAAGGATTTCACCGTATAGTTAAATATTGAAGCCACTGAAGGTATTACTTACGTCTGATAATTTGTTGGCTCCTTCCTTATCCGAGCCCGAGAAATACATTTCAGTTCTGCAAGTGTCGCCTGCTACGTTCATAAGGAGCCTATCGACAGCAGAATCCACGAAGCGAATCAGGCGCAGCATTTTTTCGTCTTTCAAGACGAGCCGTTCTATATCCCGCCTGCGTTCGGCAGTGAAGTGTGAAAAAGCTGCGTGCGTTATTTCCAGTGCGTCAGGCAGTTTTAACAGTCTTGTTACTTCTCGGGCCAAATCCCGCAGCTTGGCTGCAGATCAGTTCTGCAGGGTTCGTATTGTAATGGTACGGCGGCACATGTAAAAATGCAGCATTTGTATGACGTGCTCGATGCTGTGAAAATGATTGTTTTCGTGTTTCTACGGTACTTATGTACCACTGTGGGTATAAAACGAAGGACATAGTCCAAATAAAAAGGATTTGGTTTTTCATATTTGCCTTAAAAAACTAACTTGTTCTGTTTTCTTAATATAAACAACTATTATGAACAGTCTTTCATAAACCACCGATAATTAAGAATTTGTATTTGAAATGGAAACACGAATTTCGCGTCCAATATGCAATTAGAAACAAGAAGTCGTGCATTAGTAATTAAAAATGATGAGTTTTATAATTACGAGATGTAGGTACTTCAAATTCAATGAGGAAAAAAAAAGATATTGGGTAGATTCGAACCAACGTACCACTGATTAACCGCGGCTCATATTTCGTTACGCTACCGAGTGCGCTACACGTTCAATAATTGCAATTATGCATACACAGTATATACGGCGATGGAAAAAATTCAAAGCCGATTATCTGCCTAAATTTATGAAAAACTTTACGAAAAGCCTTTTTCTCAGCACGTTTTAACCGTGTTCCAATCGCATGTTTCACTACGGAACAGAAAGCAGCCTCAGCCATTTTCGTACTGCGCATTAACAGCGCAACAATCAGTGCACAACAATGCACAGACTGTGACTGCACGATTTTTGAAATAAAAGCTACGTAGCTCAAGCATGATTAACCCATTAAGGCCCAAATTATATTTTTTTAATTGAATTTTTTATTCCTTAATTATAATGTAGATAGTGTATGAACCACAATAAGTACAAAAATAGCCAAAGAATATTTATACGTCCTGATATAAAGGCCGTCCTCAAAATAGGACAGTGGGATCTAACAGTATCGTATAGCGTACTATACTGTCTTCTAGTCTCAACTATTTATTTCAATCCACTTCACACACACACTGTTACACGGCATTTAACGCTATATGTTTTTGGTTTCCCGTTGCATTTAGCTCTTACACATCTTCTTTGCGTGCTTCTTTTGTCAATCATATAACCGATTCCATCAAACCTGATGTCTGGTATCACTCTCAATTGACTTGATGGGTATTCCATTGAACGTCCAATATCCGGTCTTCCAGCGTCCAATTTCAGGTATGTAACTGTAACAGCACGTCTGAAAGCCAGTAAATCCTGTGCATTTACGAGGGCCATTTCCAGCAAACGAGTAAATAAGACCCAGTACCATTTTTTCCCCTCTAATTACCGACGCATATTTTCCAACTAACCAGTCATGGCGGTCAACACCTCCCATGTACGCGTTATACGACCTCAAAACGGCAGGTTTTTGCACTTGTCTTCTTACTTGCTTGTCTATTATACCCCGTAGCTGCTCTCAAAGGTTCAACTTTGTCAAAATTTGTACCAATTGTAACGCATCTGTTGTCGTGCCATCGAACAAATAAGACTTCAGCATTCCAGTCAAACTGGTAGTCATAGTTTCCTCGAACTGTCTTTTTCCGTTCGTAGTGGACAGTCAGCGACTCGATTCTCTCTGAGAGTCCCAGTTGCTCAAAAACCCAAATTTCTCAGATGAATCAGAAGACCTCTACTAGTGAAGAAACTGTCAAAGAACACACAATGATTCTCGTGTTTTTCAATGCAGTCCAACATGTTTAGGACTACTCTTGATCCCAATAGTAGGTCATCCCTTGCAGTATCTTCTGCATCCTTTCCACAGTATAAATAAAATTTGAAACAGTAGCCACTTGCTCCAGAGACCACAACTTATAGCCAAATCTAATAGGCTTGCCTCGCATAAACTGTCCATCCGAAACTGTATTATTTACTAATGGGTCACATAGTCATAAATACGCTGTAAATTTCAAAGTAACTTCATATCCTGTAATTTATATATAAAAGAGGGGTCGTTACCTAACTCAGCAACAAAATCTGGTAAAATTATCACGTTCTAAAAAGAAAATACATCAGCAGTAGCAGAGTTTCATATTGGAACGTGCAGCAATACAAATAACTGAAATGATAACACCAAGTCCCCGTGTCCTATTTCGAGTACACCAAATTTTATAACAATGGAAAACAATGAAAATAACTCCAATTGAGCTAATAATGGAAGTAGTCTAAAAGACACATTGTTGACTATATATAACAGCAAAAAGATCTTTGCCACATATTTCAAATATTACTAAGTTGTCGATAACGTAAATACCTGTAATAACGAAAAATGTGCCTTAGTATTCAATAATCAATTAATGGTAGGATTTATTGCTTGTAATTACTTACAAGCATACATTTGTTATAAAAAGCATCAACAAATGACGTAGAACAGTAATAGATGCAAATTAATAATTTATTGTGTATTTATAAATAAATATGTGCTCTGTCCTCAAAATAGGACACTGGTACTTAATGGGTTAAGGAAAACGTTGATGGCTATTAATACATTTGAAGTTTCATTTAACGTAACTTAACAATAATATATGTAACACACAAGTGGGAGCTACTTCCAAGAGCGTAACAACACCAGTGGACGTGTGCTACGGCTTCTGACCAATCATCGCGTTTGTGTTTGTTTACAACAAATTTATTCTTGTGATGAACGGAGTATAGAATTTGTTAGGTGAAAAGGTGGTGGTGGTGGTGGTGGTGGTGGTGGTGGTGGTGGTGGTGGTGGAGGAGGAGGAGGAGGAGGAGCGGGGGGGGGGGGGGGGGGGGGGAGGTTGGCTGTCGGATGGTCACAGCCTCTAGTCCGAACCAGCCGACCGCCCGAAAAGAAAAATTGGTCGGGAAATCCTACGAAGGTCAGATTTGTCGGACGGCCCATAAATCGGTATGTGCGGAGGGCGCTTAAGACGTTACGAAACAGTAGCAACACCCGTACACTTCCTACGTTTGCGGCTTTTACGCGCCTCCCATGAACCGTGGACCTTGCCGTTGGTGGGGAGGCTTGCGTGCCTCAGCGATATAGATGGTCGTACCGTAGGTGCAACCACAACGGAGGGGTATCTGTTGAGAGGCCAGGCAAACGTGTGGTTTCTGAAGAGGGGCAGCAGCCTTTTCAGTAGTTGCAAGGGCAACAGTCTGGATGATTGACTGATCTGGCCTTGTAACACTAACCAAAACGGCCTTGCTGTGCTGGTATTGCGAACGGCTGACAGCAAGGGGAAACTACAGCCGTAATTTTTCCCGAGGGCATGCAGCTTTACTGTATGTATAAATGATGATGGCGTCCTCTTGAGTAAAATATTCCGAAGCTAAAAGTAGTCCCCCATTCGGATCTCCGGGCGGGGACTACACAAGAGGATATCGTTATCAGGCGAAAGAAAACTGGCGTATACGGATCGGAGCGTGGAATGTCAGATCCCTTATCGGGCAGGTAGGTTAGAAAATTTAAAAAGAGAAATGGATAGGTTAAAGTTAGATATAGTAGGAATTAGCGAAGTTAGGTGGCAGGACGAACAAGACTTCTGGTCAGGTGAATACAGGATTATAAATACAAAATCAAATAGAGGTAATGCAGGAGTAGGTTTAATAATGAATAAAAAAGAAATAGGAGTGCGGGAAAGCTACTACAAACAGCATAGTGAACGCATTATTGTGGCCAAGATAGACACGAAGCCTATGCCTATTACAGTAGTACATGCCAACTAGCTCTGCAAATGATGAAGAAATTGATGAAATGTATGATGAGATAAAAGAAATTATTCAGCTAGTCAAGGGAGACGAAACTTTAATAGTCATGGGTAACGAATTCGAGAGTAGGAAAAGGGAGAGGAGGAAACTTAGTAGGTGAATATGGATTGGGGGTAAGAAATGAAAGAGGATGCCGTCTGGTAGAATTTTGCACAGAGAACAACTTAATCATAGCTAACACTTGGTTCAAGAATCATAAAAGAAGGCTGTATACATGGAAGAATCCTGGAGATACTAGAAGGTATCGGATAGATTATATAATGGTAAGACAGAAATTTAGGAACCAGGTTTTAAATTTTAAGTCATTTCAAGAGGCAGATGTGGACTCTGATCATAATCTATTGGTTATGAATTATAGATTAAAACTGAAGAAATGGCAAAAAGGTGGGAATTTGAGGAGATGGGACCTGGATAAACTAAAAGAACCAGAGGTTGTAGAGAGCTTCAGGGAGAGCATTAGGGAACGATTGACAAGAATGGGGGAAATAAATACAATAGAAGAAGAATGGGTAGCTTTGAGAGATGAAATAGGGAAGGCAGCAGAGGACCAAGTAGGTAAAAAACGAGGACTAGTAGAAATCGTTGGGTGACAGAAGAAATATTGAATTTAAATGATAAAGGAGAAACTATAAAAACACAGTAATTGAGCAGGTTAAAAGGAATACAAACGTCTCAAAAATGATATCGACAAGTAGTGCAAAACGCTAAGCAGGGATGGCTACAGGACAAATGTAAGGGTGTAGAGGTTTATCTCACTAGGGGTAAGAGAGATACTGCCTACAGGAAAATTAAACAGACCTTTGGAGAAAAGAGAACCATTTGTATGAATATCAAGAGCTCAGATGGAAACCCAGTTCTAAGCAAAGAAGGGAAAGCAGAAAGGTGGAAAGAGTATATAGAGGGTCTATACAAAGGCGATGTACTTGAGGACAATATTATGGAAATGGAAGAGGATGTAGATGAAGATGAAATGGGAGATACGATACTGCGTGAAGAGTTCGACAGAGCACTGAAAGACCTGCGTCGAAACAAGGCCCCCGGTGTAGACAAGATTCCATTAGAACTACTGACGGCCTTGGGAGAGCCAGTCCTGACAAAACTCTACCATCTGGTGAGCAAGATGTATGAGACAGGCGAAATACCCTCAGACTTCAAGAAGAATATAATAATTCCAATCACAAAGAAAGCAGGTGTTGACAGATGTGTAAATTACCAAACTATCAGTTTAATAAGTCACAGCTGCAAAATACTAACACGAATTCTTTACAGACGAATGGAAAAACTGGTAGAAGCCGACCTCGGGGAAGATCAGTTTGGATTCCGTAAAAATGTTGAGGCAACACTGAACCTACAACTTATCTTAGAAGATAGATCAAGGAAATGCAAACCTACATTTCTAGCATTTGCAGACTTAGAGAAACCTTTTGACAACGTTGACTGGAATACTCTCTTTCAAATTCTGTAGGTGGGAGGGGTCAAGTACAGGGAGCGAAACGCTATTTTTAATTTGTACATAAACCAGATGGCAGTTATAAGAGTCGAGGGTCATGAAAAGGAAGCAGTGGTTGGGAAGGGAGTGAGACAGAGTTGTAGCCTCTCCCCGATGTTATTCAATCTGTATATTGAGCAAGCAGTAAAGGAAACTAAAGGAAAATACGGAGTAGGAATTAAAATGCATGGAGAAGAAATAAAACTTTGAGATTTGCTGATGACATTGTAATTCTTTGAGAGACAGAAAATGACCCGGAAGAGCAGTTTAACGGAATGGACAGTATCTTGCAAGGAGGATCTAAGATGCACATCAATAAAAGAAAAGCGAGGATAATGGAATGTAGTCGAATCAGGTGATGTTGAGGGTATTAGATTAGGAAATGAGACGCTTAAAGTGGTAAAGGAGTTTTGCTATTTGGGGAGCAAAATAACTGATGATGGTCGAAGTAGAGAGGATATAAAATGTAGACTGGCAATGGCAAGGAAAGCGTTTCTCAAGAAGAGAAATTTGTTAACATGGAGTATAGATTTAAGTGTCAGGAAGTCGTTTCTGAAAGTATTTGTATGGAGTGCAGCCATGTATGGAAGTGAAAATGGACGATAAATAGATTGGACAAGAAGAGAATAGAAGCTTTCGAAATGTGGTGCTACAGAAGAATGCTGAAGATTAGATGGGTAGATCACCTAACTAATGAGGAGGTATTGAATAGAATTGGGGAGAAGAGGAGTTTGTGGCACAACTTGACTAGAAGAAGGGATCGGTTGGTAGGACATGTTCTGAGGCATCAAGCGATCACAAATTTAGCATTGGAGGGCGGCGTGGAGGGTAAAAATCGTAGAGGGAGACCACGAGATGAATACACTAAGCAGATTCAGAAGGACGTAGGTTGCAGTAGGTACTGGGAGATGAAGAAGCTTGCCCAGGATAGAGTAGCATGGAGAGCTGCATCAAACCAGTCTCAGGCCGGAAGACCACAACAACAACAACAACAACAACAAAAACAACGCAGGCGTGGTTCTTTGTCTCCATAGTTGGGAAGGCTGCTGCATCGGAACTATGGTGCCAAGTCTCTCTGCAAAGTTTACACACGACTACAGTCGACTCTCGCTAAAATGTATCTCAGTAAACCTCATTTTTCGATAAATCCAACCTCTCGTTAAGCGGCGTAAGCGCTTCACACATTCCTTGCCGCGTCAGATTCGTTTTGCAATCTCAAGATTTCGACGGCTTTCTTCGACGTCAGAATCTGCAGTTATCTGTAGGCTGTGTGGTTCTTTATTTAGCTGCCCGGATTATGTCTAGGAGACGTCACAAAGCCACGTTATCTCCACATGCTGTAGCAGATAAAGTCGATTCTGCCGTTTAAGAACATTGGTAGCGTTGTAGATTTCGTTACATCGGTGCATGACTAAGCTCACTTGTGCATACGTATTGCATACCATTACAAGTTTGTCATATATTTCATTTGTTCAAATCATCGTAATATCATACCATGTTAATCTGATGTACTTCTCAAACAAATTTTTATTTATGTGTTTGAAAATAGCTCTAAAGGCACCTGTAGACTCTCAAACAATGTCAAACTTGTCCTGTCCGTCAAATTATCTGGCACTCTAGTTTTCTGTTTGACGTGTTAATCACACTAACCGGTGTGACAGCCGGCTTGACAATCAAGTTTTACTGTTTACACATTGTTTGTGAAACAATACTCTGTTGCCTGTCGCACTATTTATCTACAACTTTGAGAAATCTGACACCTAGAGCACATTTCGATGATTTAAAGGCTGTACGAGGTGCGCGAGAAACGTAATGAGACTAACTTTTGTTATTAAAGTTTACTTAATTCAAGCAACAACAGTGTCCCGCTCAAAGTGGTTCCCTTCGGCGCCTACCAGGTGTAGAAGAGATGAAACCGGAATTTCCCTATAGATGGTGCTAGCCGTCAGTGTATTTATTTTTATTTATTTATTTATTGTTGCGTGGGAACAAATTAATGAGAAGTCTCCATGGTCATGGAACGAGTCAATACATTAAATTATAAAAAGATAGTAGAAACAGATGAAATGGAATATAAAAAAACGTATTCAGGCGAAAATTCGTAAGTTTAAATAAAGAAAATCAACAATGTAAAACTGGAATTTGCTTAATTTTTCAGCTCTTCCAGGAGCTCCTGGACAGAATAGAAGGTGTGAGCCGTGAGGAAACTCTTCAGTTTAGACTTAAAAGCGTTTGGGCTTCTGCTAAGATTTTTGAGTTCTTGTGGTAGGATATTGAAAATGGATGCAGCGGAATACTGCACTCCTTTCTGCACAAGAGTCAAGGAAGTGCATTCCACATGCAGATTGGATTTCTGCCTAGTATTAACTGAGTGAATGCTGCTAACTCTTGGGAATAAGCTAATATTGCTAGCAGCAAACGACATTGTAGAAAATATATACTGTGAGGGCAATGTCAGAATTCCCAGACTATCAAATAGGGGTCGACAAGAGGTTCTCGAACTTCCACCACACGTAGCTCGAACAGCCCGTTTTTGAACCAAAAATACCCTTTTTGAATCAGAAGAATTACCCCAAAAAATAATACCATACGACATAAGCGTATGAAAATACGCGAAGTACACTACTTTTCGTGTTGAAGTGTCACTTATTTCAGATACTGTTCTAATGGTAAATAAAGCAGCATTTAGTTTCTGAACAAGATCCTGAACATGGGCTTTCCACAACAGCTCACTATCTATCCGAACTCCTAGAACTTGAACTGTTTCGTCTCGCTTATAATATGCCCATTCTGTCTGATCACAATATCGGTTATTGTTGAATTGTGAGTTAGAAACTGTAAAAACTGAGTCTTACTGTGATTTAGCATCAAATTATTTTCCACAAGCCACGAAGTTATTACATGAACTACATTATTTGATAATGTTTCAATATATATATGTAGGGCCCTCGTCACACAGTAAGCCATCCGCGTCTGTTTCAAACCCGGGAACGTGTCGAATTTTGTGATTACGAACTACGATTTACGAACAGCGTTGGTTTTCTGTTATCATTTGGCGAAAACTGCTGCACAATCGCATCGAACGCTTGTCCAAGTTTTCGGCAAACGTTCAGTAGGGAAAACACGGTGTTTCGAGCGGTTCAAACAATTAAAAAGTCGTGATTTCGACGTGAGAAACGACGAGCGCGGGAAACGACCGAAAGACTTGGAAGACACCGAAATGCAGGCCTTAGTGGACGAAGGTGATACTGAGCCACAACAGCAACTGAATGTGACGCTGGACGCCGTTTCTCTTCGCTTGAAAGCTACGGGTAAGGCGCTGAGTCGCGCATGAACTCAATGAAAGACGGCGAGCGAATCGAAAGACCGCTTGTGAAATCCTGCTCGCTGTGACGGTACGTCACATAAATGGACATCTGGAGAAAGCGAAAGGAACTTTTTGCTGTGCGACTTGTGAATTATAAATTATTTCAAGACTATGTGTGTGCGCGATGTATAAGAAAGATTAAGAAAGTTAAATAATACCACCAAAAAAACACAAACAGCGATGTGATATAAAAGTAAAAGAAAATTATTTTTTATCTATGTAATGAAAATGAACATGACCAGAGACTACTGCTTCATGGAAAGCTTTCCTGTTTTTGTTTCGTCTAGAGGTACGCCGCCATTGTAGCGCTGGATAATATTTAATGTAAGTTTGCTTGTAATTTAGCAAAATATAATTGTTATTAGAAAGCGTGTATTAATTATAATTAACAAAATTCTTACAGAAATTCTGTAGTGCAGGGAGTTCATCTCCCATAGTAGGATTTAGTCGGCCATTATGCTGACAATTTATGTTATTAAATGTAAATGCGAGAGACTCCTCAATTTTGATCTTTCATTAATTTCAAAGTTAAAAAGCGTAGTAATAACTTTCAGTTACTAAAATCCACAGCACTGAATGAGTACATTATGTTCCGATTTGGCCGCCTAACGGCAAATGAAATTCTCTCCCGGATTGCCTTGCAAATAATGAACAAGAAACATTAAAAATCATTACATTCAACAAGCTCCGCAATATCTCAATTAATGTTTGTGACATTTCGTACATAAATAACCAGTAGCCCCTGAGACCATTTTAATAATTACAGTTTGTCTAAGAATACGCATATTTTCTTCTCTAAATAGCAGCGCTCACGCAAACTCTTTATTAGAAGGCGGTGAGTCACGCGTTGTGTTTAACAAATATTATAACTTACGTACTTCGGGGCAGCCGTTTTCCGTACGAGAGTTATCGCGGTATAAGTTAGTTAAAAGTCTCATGCTAGCCCACAATATTTGAAGCCACCCCAACCAAATTCATAAAAAATATAATTATAAAAATAAAAATATATAATTCTCCCGTGATAAAGTGGCATCACACACTAATATATATATATATATATATATATATATATATATATATATATATATATATATATATATATCGTTCCTCTATCGAATAGTGGTAGGTGATGAAAAATGAATCCTAAGCGTCGTAAATCGTGGGTGAAGCCAGGCAAACCATGGGCATCCACTGTCACACCAAATCGCTTTGGAAACAAGACAATGCTCTCTGTTTGGTGGGATCAGAAGTGTGCCGTCTATTATGAGCTGCTAAAACCTGGTGAAACCGTTAACACCGCTTCCAACAGTAAATGATGGATTTAAATGGAGCATTACGTGAAAAACGACCGGCATATGGAAAATAGCAACACAGTCATATTGCTCCACGACAACGCCTCGTCACGCACAGCAAAACGGGTCAGGGAAGCGATAGGGGCGTTCACTTGGGAGATAGTAGGGCGTGCGGCTTGTTCTCCAGTCTTGGCTCGTCCGATTATCAGCTACACCACGAGGATGACGTGCTACAGACGCGAAATTTAACCGACAGGAAGAAGATGCTGTGATACGCAAATGATTAGCTTTTCAGAGCATTCACACAAGGTTGGCGCCGGCGGCTACACCTACAACGTGCTGACACGAGGAAAGTTTCCATCCGATTTCTCATACACAAACAGCAGTTGACCGGCATTGCCTGGTGAAACGCTGTTGTGATGCCTCGTGTAAGGAGCAGAAATGCGTACCGTCACGTTTCCGACTTTGATAAAGATCGGATTGTAGCCTATCACGATTGCGGTTTATTGTATCGCGACATTGCTGCTCGCGTTAGTCGAGATCCAATGACTGTTAGCAGAATATGGAATGGGTGTGTTCAGGAGGGTAATACGGAACGCCGTGCTGGATCCCTACGGCCTCGTATCACTAGCAGTCGAGATGACAGGCATCTTATCCGCACGGCTGTAACGGATCGTGCAGCCACGTCTCGATCCCCGAGTCAACAGATGGGGACGTTTGCAAGACAGCAACCATCTGCAAGAACAGTTCGACGACGTTTGCAGCAGCACGGACTATCGGCTCGGAGACCCTGGCTGCGGTTACTTTTGACGTTGCAGCACAGACAGGAGCGCCTGCGACGGTGTACTCGACGACGAACCTGGGTGCACGAATGGCAAAACGTCACTTTTTCGGATGAATCCAGGTTCTGTTTACAGCATCACGATGGTCGCATCCGTGTTTGGCGACATGGCGGTGAACGCACATTGGAAGCGTGTATTCGTCGTCGCCATACTGGCGTATCAGCCGTCGTGATGGTATGGGGTGCCATCGGTTACACGCCTCGGTTACCTCTTGTTCGCACTGGCGGCACTTTGAGCAGTGGACGTTACATTTCAGATGTGTTCCGACCCGTGGCTCTACCCTTCATTCGATCCCTGCGAAACCCTACATTTCAGCAGGATAATGCACGACCGCACCTTGCAAGTCCTGTACGGGCCTTTCTGGATACAGAAAATGTTCGACTGCTGCCCTGGCCAGCACATTCTCCAGATCTCTCACCAATTGAAAACGTCTGGTCAATGGTGGCCGAGCAACTGGCTCGTCACAATACGCCAGTCACTACTGTCGATGAACTGTGGTATCGTGTTGAAGCTGCACGGGCAGCTGTACCTGTACACGCCATCCGAGCTCTGTTTGAATCAATGCCCAGGCGTATCGAGGCCATTATTACGGACAGAGGCTGTTGTTCAGGGTACTGATTTCTCAGGATCTATGCACCCAAATTGCGTGAAAATGTAATCACATGTCAGTTCTAGTATAATATATTTGTCCAATGAATACCCGTTTATCACCTGCATTTCTTCTTGGTGTAGCAAATTTAATGGCCAATGGAGTATTTGCGTTACTGGGACAACACTCTCGCTGAATAACGCTTCAGTTCGTGTGAAAATGTACGAAAATGGCGCCCTAACTGCTTCGCTTCAAAAGAAGAACTTTTTTTCGGCGCGGCATTCACAGCCTGTCAGAGAGGTGGGAGGAATGTATAAACTGCAATGGAGATTATTTTCGATAAAATACTGATTGTCAGTTTCAAACAACGGACGTGTAATTATTGCAAACAAATTCCGGTTTCATGCCTCTACACCTGGTATATATACCGGCGGAGTAGCCGTTGCCAGTCTCGGTAGCACAGCTCAAAGGCAGGACCTTTAGCAGGTCGGTCACATTCTTTTGAACCTTCTCCAAAGTCGCAAAATGACGGTCTCTTACGACATATTTTGCAATATCCGGAAAACTAAACAGTCGCAAGGACTCAGATCAGGTGGTTGGTTGGTTTGGGGGGGGGGGGGGGTTGGGTGGGGGGGGGGGGGGGGGGGGCAGCGGACCAAACTGCGAGCGCGTCGGTCCCATCCGATTAGGGAAGGATGGGGAAGGAAGTTGGCCGTGCCCCTTCAAAGAAGCCACCCCCGCTCTGCCTGAAGCAATTTAGGGAAATCACAGAAAACGTGTATCAGGACGGCCGGACGCGGGTTTGAACCGGCGTCCCCCCCCCCCCCCCCCCCCCCAATGCGAGTCCAGTGTGTGCTGACCACTGCTCGGTCAGGTCAGCTGACCAGGGAGCCAGTGTGGAGCGGGAAGAACGCGTTTCCAGGTCAAAAGTTCCGGTGATGGATGTGGAGCTGTTACGATGCAGCACCCACTTGTCGGAAATGTCCGATTCGACCTTTGTACGGCGAAGGTGTTCAACAGGTCGCCCGTCATCATTATTAGGTCGGTATTATACTATCAAATTTCTTTGTCAAAGATTTGATCAAAGATGTGATCAAATATTCCGTCCAATATATTTGACAAAGATCTTTGACGTAGCGCTAGAAGGGGTATTACACTGTCATCAAATTTTTCGTCAAAGTTCAAGATGGCTGACAACAACTTGTTATTAACCGCAGCAGTTCTACGTACTCCAATTGCATTGTGTGCACATGCGTAAAAGAAGTGGGCGAAAAATGGAACCATACATACGAAGTTGACAGTCTTAAAAGTCCTGGGATTACAACTTGATAATAAATTCAGTTGGGAAAGCGTCTAATATGTATTATTTGTGGAGTAAATTCACGGACCTCTTCAAAGAACTGGGTATACAAACTACTGCCTCTCAGTATATTTACTTCTTAATGAAATGTGTCGTAAATAATACATCTCTTTTTTCCAACAAACAACTCAGTTCATACATACAATACCAGGAACAAAAAATGATCTGCACAAGAACTTAAAAACACTTTGGTTCAAAAAGGGGTCCACTACTCATCTTCAATAATTTGCCAGCAAACATAAAAAATTTAGTTACAAATAAAGATCACTTTAAAAGGAGCCTGAAAGACTTACTAGTGGCCAACTCCTCCTACTCCATTGGCGAAATGTTTAATAGAAACGAATTATGTATTATACATATTCATACTATTAGTATTGTTATTTCAACTTTAAAAAAACTGACATGTTCCACACCCACGAGGATCTCCTCAGCACGGATTTATGGAACGAAAAACTAATCTAATCTGGGTGAAGCCGTGAGTTTTACGACGACACGATAAAAGCATTCAACAAAACTTGTTACGTGAGCTTACAGTGGAAGACGTCCAGTAGTGCATTACTTCAATTACTTAAGAATGGGTGAGCATACATTTCTGTATGTGCTCAATGAAGTGTATCCTCATATCACAAAGCACAATAAAGAACTGCTACATCTGCAGAAGGCAGGCTCACTGTAACACTCCGATTCCTTGCTACAGGATAGGGTTAGGTTAGGTCAGGTCTGCAATCTTCTTAATCTATTTTTGTAGTCAGCGTGCCTCATCAACTTCATACATCTCTATTAATTTTGTAGTTGTCGGCACACACCAATTGTATTTACCGGCAATGTTTATAAAAACACTACAGACGACAGAACGCTGCAGCGATGCTAGCGCTCCATTCGGTAACATGTCACACTGCAGTGAACAGAAGGCAAGCGATTTCTTTGATCAAATCTACAGCGAGGCCCTAGATTTGATCAAATATTGGACGACATTTGACAAAGTCCCTATTACACCATCAAATATATTGGACAAAGATACTGGACAAATTATTAAACGTCGGTCAGATTTCACGTTCTCGTCGGTTTTTGAAGTTTAAGGCCTCCCCGAGCGAGGTCCATCTTCAACGCGTTCCTCGGCCATCCGAAACTTGTGCTCGCGATGCGGAATGTTCCCCACACGCCTCTTCCAACTTTTCAAAGGTCACACTCGCAGATTGGCGAACCGTAACACCAAACTTGACGGCATAAACTTGCTCTAAATTGTGCTCTTGCACTTCCGTAACACACAACAAGAACACAACTTCACTGATGGCGCTTTCAAAAATCACGTGTTGGCTTTACGGGGCTGGGGTGGACACAAAGCTCTGCGAAATCGGAATAACTCAGCGTCGCGAGATCGCTTCTCTTGTCACAGTCTCATTATTTTTGCCACATACCTCGTACATCCTGCGCCGCACGTCGTACTGGGCCCGTGCACAAGCTCCCTGAGATTTTTTGGTAATTTTAATAAACAACACACACACACACACACACACACACACACACACACACACACACACACACACACACATTATTATTGTTGTTGTTGTTGTGGTCTTCAGTCCTGAGACTGGTTTGATGCAGCTCTCCATGCTACTCTATCCTGTGCAAGCTTCTTCATCTCCCAGTACCTACTGCAACCTACATCCTTGTGAATCTGCTTAGTGGATTCATCTCTTGGTCTCCCTCTACGATTTTTACCCTCCATGCTGCCCTCCAATACTAAACTGGTGATCCCTTGATGTCTCAGAACATGTCCTACCAACCTATCCCTTCTTCTAGTCAGGTTGTGCCACAAACTACTCTTCTCACCAATTCTATTCAATACCTCCTCATTAGTAATTAGTAATGTGATCTACCCATCTAATCTTCAGCATTCTTCTGTTGCACCACATTTCGAAAACTTCTATTCTCTTCTTCTCCAGAAGTTATCGTCCACGTTTCACTTCCATACATGGCTATGCTCGATACGAATACTTTCAGAAACGACTTCCTGACACTTAAATCTATACTCCATGTTAACAAATTTCTCTTCTTCAGAAACGATTTCCTTGCCATTGCCAGTCTACATTTGATATCCTCTCTACTTCGACCATCATCAGTTATTTTGCTCCCGAAATAGCAAAACTCCTTTACTACTTTAAGTGTCTCATTTCCTAATCTAATTCCCTCAGCATCACCCAACCTAATTCGACTACATTCCATTATCCTCGTTTTGCTTTTGTCGATGTTCATCTCATATCCTCCTTTCAAGACACTGTTCATTCCGTTCAACTGCTCTTCCAAGTCCTTTGCTGTCTCTGACAGAATTACAATGTCATCGGCGAACCTCAAAGTTTTTACTTCTTCTCCATGGATTTTAATACCTTCTCCGAATTTTTCTTTTGTTTCCTTTACTACTTGCTCAATATACAGATTGAATAACATCGGGAGAGAGGCTACAACCCTGTCTCACTCCCTTCCCAACCACTGCTTCCCTTTCGTGCCCCTCAACTCATAACTGCCGTCTGGTTTCTGTAAATAGGCTTTGGCTCCCTGTATTTTAACCCTGCCACCTTCAGAATTTGAAATAGAGTATTCCAGTCAACATTGTGAAAAGCTTTCTCCAAGTCTAGAAGTGCTAGAAACCTAAGTTTGCCTTTCCTTATCTGTAATTGATTACTTTTATTGTTATTTTGCATGGTAATTATTGTAAAAAAAATTGTGGTAAGTCCTATGCAGCGGAATTGCAAAGATCATCGGTCCCTAGGCTTAGACACTACTTAACCTAGCTTAAGCTAACTTATGTGAAAGACAACCGAACCCACCGACGGGGTGGGGGGTTGGGGGGGGGGGGGGGGGGGTGAGGCGCGCGAACCGTGACAAGGCGGCCCAGACCGCGCCTCAGAGCATTACCACAAAAATAAAAATTTTCCTTCCTTGGAAAAAATTCACTTCTGAAAGGGTTAAACGATCTTTGTGAAATCCCAGAAGTGTTCCTGAACGCGGAGAGTCACTAACGTCAAAGCGGTTCTCCTTAAAACGATTTTTCTTTTTTTTTTTGCCGTGCTCTGTACAATGGCATTATTCCCAAATACGGCGGAAGTCTTTGTGACTGCCTCCGTTGCTGTTACGCCTCTGTTGAACACAAATAAACGAATATGTCAATAATGTTCCGATTTCTGCACTTGGCACTCCACTGTCTAGCGTTCACAGCTCCAAACGACGAAATGATAACTCAAGGAACCGTGAATTTCAAATAAGAAATAACAATCTACAAATAAAACCACTGCCACCGGAATATCAATATCCAATACAAAAACGCGACGAACTTGTGCACCAATCTCATACACTGCCCACTAATGTCAACATACTGCGTGACATGATATTGTAATGGTTCTTTATTTGCGTGACCATTACGGCACTCCAACCCCAGTTCTCGATACCAGTAATATCGTATTACTTTTCCGCGAAGTAACATTTTTGTGACAATATTCACATTTGGTTTTATTAATGTATAGTTACTCCGATGTACCGATATATTACAGTGATATGCTTCTTGTGTGTATTCTCATTTCTGTGAGGCTGTCATAATCTGTGACTTACTTGTAACCGTTTTGGCGCGAATGCGCACAGAGCAGTCCTCGTTTCACTTTGCAGAAGTTGTTATTCCGCTTTGTAAAAGAACGGTCAAGTCTTGTGTTTGGTTAAAGTGGAAATTAAATATATGAAGATCGATACAAAACTGTTTTCTTCATGATGTGACAATTAAGAAGAAGTATATGTGAATTTACTGACATTAGGAAGATAATAAACTCTCTCAAAACAAAGAATAAAAGCTCACATGGGATTGATGGCATTTCCAGCAGGATAATAAAAGCTTGTTCCCAAGAAATAAGTGGGATTCTTAGCCACATATGTAATAGGTCTCTGAAGCGGGGTATCTTCCCAGATAGACTGAAGTATGCCATTGTTAAACCACTGCATAAAAAAGGGGATACGTCAGATGTCAACAACTACTGCCCAATCTCTCTTCTGACTGCCTTATCCAAAATTCTTGAAAAAGTAATGTATTGTAGAGTAGCTTCACACCTTTGTAAAAATAAAGTTTTAACAAAATGTCAGTTTGGTTTCCAGAAGGGTTTTTCAACGGAAAATGCTATATATACTTTCACTAATGAAACATTAAATGCTCTGAGTAACCGGAAATCACCTGTTGGGATTTTTTGTGATCTATCAAAGGCTTTTGATTCTGTAAATCATGGAATACTTCTAGATAAGATCAAGTACTATGCTATGAATGCGACAGTGCTCAATGGTTTAAAATCATACCTAACTGGGAGAGTGCTGAAAGTTGAAATAAACAGTTCACATAACATGCAAAAAACTGGTGATATCTGTAACTGGGTACCAATCAAGAGTGGGGTGCTGCAAGGTTCTGTCTTGGGTCCTCTGCTGTTCTTAATATTTATTAATGACTTGCCATTCTATATTCACGAAGATGCAAAGCTGGTACTTTTTGTCGACGATACAATTGTACACTCCTGGAAATTGAAATAAGAACACCGTGAATTCATTGTCCCAGGAAGGGGAAACTTTATTGACACATTCCTGGGGTCAGATACATCACATGATCACACTGACAGAACCACAGGCACATAGACACAGGCAACAGAGCATGCACAATGTCGGCACTAGTACAGTGTATATCCACCTTTCGCAGCAATGCAGGCTGCTATTCTCCCATGGATACGATCGTAGAGGTGCTGGATGTAGTCCTGTGGAACGGCTTGCCATGCCATTTCCACCTGGCGCCTCAGTTGGACCAGCGTTCGTGCTGGACGTGCAGACCGCGTGAGACGACGCTTCATCCAGTCCCAAACATGCTCAATGGGGGACAGATCCGGAGATCTTGCTGGCCAGTGTAGTTGACTTACACCTTCTAGAGCACGTTGGGTGGCACGGGATACATGCGGACGTGCATTGTCCTGTTGGAACAGCAAGTTCCCTTGCCGGTCTAGGAATGGTAGAACGATGGGTTCGATGACGGTTTGGATGTACCGTGCACTATTCGGTGTCCCCTCGACGATCACCAGTGGTGTACGGCCAGTGTAGGAGATCGCTCCCCACACCATGATGCCGGGTGTTGGCCCTGTGTGCCTCGGTCGTATGCAGTCCTGATTGTGGCGCTCACCTGCACGGTGCCAATCACGCATACGACCATCATTGGCACCAAGGCAGAAGCGACTCTCATCGCTGAAGACGACACGTCTCCATTCGTCCCTCCATTCACGCCTGTCGCGACACCACTGGAGGCGGGCTGCACGATGTTGGGGCGTGAGCGGAAGACGGCCTAACGGTGTGCGGGACCGTAGCCCAGCTTCATGGAGACGGTTGCGAATGGTCCTCGCCGATACCCCAGGAGCAACAGTGTCCCTAATTTGCTGGGAAGTGGCGGTGCGGTCCCCTACGGCACTGCGTAGGATCCTACGGTCTTGGCGTGCATCCGTGCGTCGCTGCGGTCCGGTCCCAGGTCGACGGGCACGTGCACCTTCCGCCGACCACTGGCGACAACATCGATGTACTGTGGAGACCTCACGCCCCACGTGTTGAGCAATTCGGCGGTACGTCCACCCGGCCTCCCGCATGCCCACTATACGCCCTCGCTCAAAGTCCGTCAACTGCACATACGGTTCACGTCCACGCTGTCGCGGCATGCTACCAGTGTTAAAGACTGCGATGGAGCTCCGTATGCCACGGCAAACTGGCTGACACTGACGGCGGCGGTGCACAAATGCTGCGCAGCTAGCGCCATTCGACGGCCAACACCGCGGTTCCTGGTGTGTCCGCTGTGCCGTGCGTGTGATCATTGCTTGTACAGCCCTCTCGCAGTGTCCGGAGCAAGTATGGTGGGTCTGACACACCGGTGTCAATGTGTTCTTTTTTCCATTTCCAGGAGTGTAGCTATCACACCCGACAGACAAGAATTAACTGGTGAAATTGTAAACGATGTTTTTCAGAAAATCATTAAGCGATTCTCTGTAAATGGGCTCTCATTGAACTTTAACAAAACACAGTATAGACAGTTCCACACAGTAAATGGAATGTGACCATTAATAAATATAGACTTCGATCAGAAATCGGTAGCTAAGGTAGAATACTCAAAATTTCTAGGTGTATGCGTTGATGAGGGGTTGAACTGGAAAGAACACACTGAGGATCTGCTGAAACGTTTGAGTTCAGCTACTTATGCTATTAGGGTCATTGCAAATTTTGGCGATATGCATCTGAGTAAATTAGCTTACCACGCCTATCTTCATTCTCTGCTTTCATATGGAATCATATTCTGGGGTAACTCATCATTGAGTAAAAGAGTGTTCATTGCACAAAAGCGTGTAGTCAGAATAATTGCTGGAGCTCATCCAAGATCATCCTGCAGACACTAGGAGAAAGGATGATCTTCACTACTCAAGGTTAAATCTAGCTTTGGCTCAGAAGGGGGTAAATTATGCTGCCACAAAAGTCTTTGGCCACTTACCTATTAGCATCAAAAGTCTGGCAGATAGCCACATTGCATTTAAAAGGAAATTAAAAGAATTTCTTAATGGCAACTCCTCCTATTCATTAGATGAATTTTTGAATATAGTGAGTAATTCCCCCAACCTTAAAAAAAAAGTGTCATGTAATATTTTGTCTAATGTAATATCTTGTATAGGCACCTTTTATTAACCTGACACGTTCCACATCATTAGGAAGTGTCGTATTCATGATCTATGGAACAATTACTAATCTAACCTCTAATCTCTTTAATAAAAATGTGGATCGTGAACACCAAGTAAAAAATAATTTCTACCATACCATTGTTCTGATCTGGGATAGTTTGATCATTCAGAATTTCCTGAAAAACGCCTTTGTTAGGTCTTCAAATATTGCTAAAATACTGATCTCGGCCTTCTAGCAGTCAAAGTAGGATCACCCTAGAATCAAAAAGATGAGACATAACATCTTCGACGAAATCTACGTAGGAATCCATTCGAGATAAGTGCCAAAACTAATGACCTTTTTTACAGTGACTTCATTATTTCCATTCTGACGATACCATCCACAGTCAATAACTTTGTTGTTGCCCGATAAAGCGAACATACGCTGCGTGAGCAACATTATTAATCTGATTTCTAACCTACTTTGCAAGTGGTGGTATTGTTAGAATATGCACAAACTGGCGGCTGCTTCAAAAGCGAGGTTCAGTTCCACGAACTTGGTTGCTACGTCTGCACCCTGGTCTAGGAATCCTGTTGACAGTGGACGGCAATTTGACAAACGAGTTTGATCGTGTACAGGGGACGAACAGCCTGCAGGCCAGAGTGGCCGAGCGGTTCTAGGCGCTTCAGTCTGGAACCGCGCGACCGCTACGGTCGCAGGTTCCAATCCTGCCTCGGGCAGGGATGTGTGTGGTGTCCTTAGGTTAGTTAGGTTAGGTTTAAGTAGTTCTAAGTTCTAGGGGACTGACGACCACAGCAGTTAAGTCCCAAAGTCCTCAGAGCCATTTCTTTTTTGTACCTGAACATCAGCAGTGACGTGCACGACAGGTAAACAGGGATCAGCCCGTGGATGGGGTGTCTCGCCGTAAACAGAGTGAGCGGTGAGTACTTACGCTGCTGCCGGCGACTGGAGGTGTGTGGCGGCGGGTGCTACGTGCTGCGGCTGCGGGGCGGTGCTGGTGGAGAGGCTGCGGCCGCGCCGGCCGGCCTCTGCGCTGGGGGCGGCGGGGGCGGAGGCGGCCGCTGGCTGCGGGGGCGCGTCGGCAGGGGCGGTGGCGGCGCGTGACGTCATCCCGCGAGCTCCGGCGCGGGGGGCCGGCCCGCCGCGCTCTGCTGCCGTGCCGGGCACCTGGCGGCAATGGCACACGGCGCTGCACAAGTCGGGCGACAATCACACAGGGTGCCAAATACGTCAGGCGGGTCTGTCACAGGGATACGATTCGCACAAGGTGTCACAGAAGTGGGGTAACGATCAGACACAGTGCTTCACATGATGGCACCAATCACATACGGTGGTACGCAAGTTGGGCGAGAACGACACAGGATGCTAAAAACGTCAGGTGGGCCCGTCATAGGCTGTTAAACATATTGGATGGGTTTCTCACAAGGTGTCACAGAAGTCAGGTAACGATCAGACACAGTGCTTCACACGGTCGCACCAAACAAATTGGAAGATGACCAAGAAGGGGTGCTACACAAGTTGGACGACAACGGCACAGGGTGCTACACAAGTTGGACGACAACGGCACAGGGTGCTACACAAGTTGGACGACAACGGCACAGGGTGCTACACAAGTTGGACGACAACGGCACAGGGTGCTACACAAGTTGGACGACAACGGCACAGGGTGCTACACAAGTTGGACGACAACGGCACAGGGTGCTACACAAGTTGGACGACAACGGCACAGGGTGCTACACAAGTTGGACGACAGCGGCACAGGGTGCTACACAAGTCGGACGACAGCGGCACAGGGTGCTACAGAAGGTAGGCGAGAATCATACATGATTCTACACATATTGGATAACAATCACACTGGGCAGTACACAAGTTGAGCCACAGGGAAGGAGGCTGCAATGCAAGTTGGGCAACAAGTACGCAGTGTGCTGCACAAGACGGATGACAGCCACACAGAGTCCCGCAAAAGTTGGGCGACATCCACGCACGGTGCTTCACGACAGTGCTGCGGCGAAGAATTAACAGTGTTATGTTCATAATCTTGGGTTTGTTGGTGATTATTGGCAACGGTTTCAGTCTGTTCTTCTGAATCCTACAGCGGAATGCAGGTTGTATGCCATCCTGAAATGTCCAACAAATAATACAAACGTGGTAATCTATAACCACCTTAAACGCAAAGGAAATTCATTAGAACATTTACAATGCCAATGCGGTTTCTCTTTTGATAACTTGTGTGCAAATCCTGTATTTGTTTCTACCCTCAACAGGAGACCTCATGTAATTTTTGCTCCTATCTATGTAATTATGTAGTTCTCAATTCGTTCGAGCAATCAATCATTCATAATAGGAAAGACAGTCACTCAAAATGATTCAGAAATTTTACTTGTTAGAATGAAATCGGGCGATGATTCTTCTTCTCTCCAGGCTCGTGCTTTGTGGCAGTCTGCTAATCTGTACAAATAAAATGCCTCGTATTTTTGGGAGCGTTGTATAACCAGACGGGAAACCTCAGATCGAGCGGATATTTGGCTTTGATGAAGTTTAACCTTCCGAAGAAGTAATGGAGCTCTTGGATTATTAAATGCAGGTTCGTATCCAGTCTTTCGGAAGTTCCCTTCTGATTAACAACTACGCAATATATCGATGAATATCATTAATTCTCAAATGTCCAACACACACCTTTTGTATGAAGGAGCAAAATATATATATATATATATATATATATATATATATATATATATATATATATATATATATATATATATTTTAATCGTACAATTTCGTATCAGTTATCTTTTGTCATAAATCTCAATATTCAGATTACAATTCTTCAAACAATTCTCAGGCTAATCGGTACGAAGACAATCTCGGAAGCTTTTTCCTAACAACCACCAGAGAGAGTACTACAAAGAATAATTATGCACTCATGACAATAGCTATTGTAAGAAACTACTTTGCGCATGCATTCTGCTAGTATGAAGATAGAAAATTAGTAAACGTCGTTCAAGGGTAGAATTGTATCATATATATATCATGCATATTCATCGAATGTAAAGAGATATTACACTCACTAACCGTTAGGCCATTTTCTAGGATGGGCTTCGGCTGTGCGTCTGAGGTATGACTTTTCACGTTATTTTACTGAGGTCCTAATAATTGTACCACAGTGGCCTATAACGACCTTGCCTAAAATCACAGTACCTGTTTGCACACCTTATACCGTTTGGCATAAGGACGTATTCTCTATAAGCGTCCCTACACTGAGCCAGCACTAAATCATCCAAATTAGGCTTATAATACCACAGTTCTTCCAACACCAAAACAGCTGCAGAATAATTAATCTATTGTCACGACGCTCGTATTATTTGTTGGACACTGCAGGGAGGCGTACGACACCCGTTCCGCTGTGGGACTCAGAATAGCAGAGTATGAAAGCCTTACCGACAGCCGTCAACAGGCCCGGGGTCACGAACCTAACACAATTAACTCTTCGCCGGAGGACGCGCCACTGAGCTGCAGTTATTAGGACCTCAAGAAAATAACCTCAAAAGTCACACCTCGGACGCACAGCCGAAGGCCATCCTAGAAACTGGCCCCTGTTCAGGGTAGAAACAAATACAGGCTTGCACACAAGTTGCCAAAAGAGAAACCGCATTGGCAGGCTGCTAAAGAAGTCGAGTGGGACCCTTACGTGCTGGAGTAGACAGGCATCTGTCACACAGGGGGCTACGCAACCCGGGCTCTAACAGTGACATCCACACAGGGTCGCACCCACTGAGCCTGCTACAGAAATCGGGTGACATCGAGCACTGACCGTCCCTGTACTGACGGACCAGGTGCGGCAGGCGTGGAACTCCATCAGACAACCCGCCGCCTGTACTACACAATGCCTGCACGGCTGCATCCAAGTCTCTGGCAGGTGCACCTGTCATTAAAGCACCGCCACCTCACATTTGCAACGGCGTACGTCGCGCTTACATTAACCTGTATCTAATCATTTAAATACCGGGTGATCAAAATGTCAGTATAAATTTGAAAACTGAAAAAAATCACGGAACAATGTAGACAGAGAGGTAAAAACTGACACACGCGCTTGGAATGACATAGTGTTTTATTAGAACAAAAAATAAATAAAAAAATAAAATAAATAAATAAAAAAAAATAAAAAATCACAAAATGTCCGACAGATGGCGCTAGACAGCAAAACTGCTACCGTGACGGGTGAGAGGTACGCCGATATCTTACAGAATCGCATCATCCCCAGCCTGGCTGATAAACACCTGCTGGAACGTACGATGTTTACGCAGGATGGCGCTCCACCTCATACTGCTAGACGCGTGAAAGATCTCTCGCGCGCGTCGTTTGGTGGTGATCGTGTAACTCAGCCGCCACTTTCGTCATGCTCGGCCTCCCAGGTCCCCAGACCTCAGTCCGTGCGATTATTGGCTTTGGGGTTACCTGAAGTCGCGAGTGTATCGTGATCGACCGACATCTCTAGGGATGCTGAAAGACAACATCCGACGCCAATGCCTCACCGTTAACTCCGGACGTGCTTTACAGTGCTGTTCACAACATTATTCCTCGACTACAGCTATTGTTGAGGAATGATGGTGGACATATTGAGTATTTCCTGTAAAGAACATCATCTTTGCTGCGACTTACTTTGTTATGCTAATTATTGCTATTCAGGTCAGATGAAGCGCCATTTGTCGGACATGTATAAATTTTTGTTCAAATAAAACCCCCTGTCATTCCAAGCATGTGTGTCAATTTGTATCTCTCCATCTACATTATTCCGTGATTTATTCAGTTTCCAAATTTATACTGACTTTTTCATCACCTGGTACATTACCTAGAGAAATGCATTCCCGACGTTTCATTCCTCTACATTAATTATTTTTCGGCGTTACGATTTTTTTTTTTTCAGTCAGTGTATGGTGGAAAAGAAAGAAAAATCGATCTTTCACGCTGTTCTTAGAACATTCGATTGTGCCTGTCAGCTCTATCGTAAGATCGAGATAAAGTTGAACGAGTTCCGGTGTATTTTGACGGCACAGTAGTCACAATCAGAATGAAACTTCCTGGCAGATTAAAACTGTGTGCCGGACCGAGACTCGAACTCTGGACCTTTGCCTCTCGCGGGCAAGTGCTCTACCAACTACCCAAGCACGACTCACGCCCCGTCCTCACAGCTTTACTTCTGCCAGTACCTCGTGTCTCCTACGTTCCAAACTTTACAGAAGCTCTCCTGCGAACCTTGCAGAACTAGCACTCCTGGAAGAAAGGATATTGCGGAGACATAGCTTAGCTTCACACAATACCTCTAAAATATATATAACTTGTTTAAAAAATAACATTACCTTTTATCCATAATATCCGGCGTGCATATAAAATAGTATTTTTCGTTTTACAATTCTTACTAATACTAGTACGGACACTGAAACTGTATTAAGACAAGAACCTGAATGGATAGGGAAACGTTGCTGACTAGGAAAACAATTGAAGAGAGTCAGATATTACTAACATTTCATTTCACGTTTCAAATTATTGGTCAGTTTTCTTACAGCCATATCGATAGAAGTACAGATAAATGTACCTTTTCTCAACCTGAAATATATACGGAGGAAAAACTAAGTTGCAGTGCGACTTAATGGACGATCGGAAATAAAGCTGACGTCAAACGAGAATTTCTTTGATCTTTTTTTTAGAAGCCACACAGAACTTATTGTGTGTTAGAGGTACCATCTTGCGCGACTAGGTTACAAATACTACTAACAACTTCAGAGGAAAGAATCCATAACTTCTCCGAGTTGGTTTATTCGGTTCAAGAAATCGCATGCAACAGCATCAGAAACAGTATAAAATTCGTATTTTGAGACATGTGTGAAAAAGGTATGATCCAAACCGAAGTGATCGAAGCTCTTGCCAAGAACGGAAAGAATTACAACCTAAGTTTTAGTGAATCTTGTGTGTACAATGAACATATAATTTCGAAAAGGAATGACCGCTAAAATAGGGTGACCAAACGTCCCGGAAAACCGGGATTGTCCCGGTTTTCATCCCTGTATTCCGGTGTCCCGAAAATTTGTTTCGGGACGCTCAAAAGTCCCGGAATCCAGTTTTTAAATACATTTCGTGAAACTTTCTCAAATTTTTCGGATTTCGCTATATTAAAGGAATACAACACAAGAAATAAATATATTTTAGCTTATTTGTCTAAAACCTCCATTGTCCCATACTAGTAATCACAGTATAAGTATTGATACACGCGGGCAATAATTTACTTTGAGCGGCACTTTGGCCAACAAGTAGTAAGTTGTACTATTGTAACAGAGCTATGAAACCGCCCGATTGTCGCGCCACTTACTCACACACTCACTGTCAGAACAGTGTAGTAGTTGATGTTTTGTCAGACAAACTGCAATAGTTTTTTTCTCATATTAGAGGTATTATTGCTGCAGTACTGTGAAACGCAATGCCGAAACGTGTCTGCCGGTTCAGTGACTGTTATTCCAAGGAATGGAATTTCATTAACCCAGATAGTTCTGAATTATTTTTTTTTTCAAAATTGTTTTATATCTTATCTACATTCATTCACAAGGTTGTAAGGAAGAAAGTAAAAACAATTTTGAGTATTTGTTTTTATTTAGTATTTCCAAAAATGGGCGTCCTTGCAGAAGGACGTCCAGGACAATAAGGGAACATGTTTTTACAGTATACGACATTGCACAATTAACTTGCTTTGGTTTTTATACTTTCAAATAAACAAATTTGAATTATGGGCTAAAACAGCTAATAAGTACAAAAAACAAAGAAAATGACCTATACACATATTTTACGCACTAGTATGATAAGACAAAAAGCAACAAACGTGAAGTGATTCGTCACATTTTACGCACATAGTAGTAGTTTTTTTGTGGCAACTTCGACATTTCTGCTGCTTCTTCTTTTTTGTTATCTCGTCCGTTGGTAATTCAGCAACCTAATGTTCTCTTCCATCGAACCTAGAATCTAATTTCCCCTCTTACTAGGACGTCCTCTGCTGGTAGTGACTCTTTTGTTAGTTTCAAGAATTGCAGTGACAATTCGACGACGAAATGTCAGATGATCTATGGGTTATTCGTTGTGCTTGTAAAGACCCCAGGCATTTTGCTCTGCAATGTTTACAAAATGTGCAATGATCGGGAAATACCATTTTTTCCCTCTTATAGAGCCTCTATATAGGGATTCATTTTGGTCAGTTCGACTATGCCTCCCATATGAGTATTGTAGGAGTGTAATAAGTTAGGCTGAAGCACGCTAATCCTTTTCTTTTGTTCCCTGGAAAATCTTGCTACAGAGCGTAGTAGTTGCACTCTGTCAAAGTACAGTAACAACATTGTTGTCATTCCAAAGTACAATGGAAATCCCGGATGCTGAGTCAAAACAAATTTCGTATGATCCTCTATTTTCTTTTATGATTTTATCTACAAATGATAAGAGTACAATTCTTAACTCTGTTTCCTCTTGTTGTTCCTGCTGCTTCCACGCCCCTGACTTTTAGGTCACGCAGCGCAGCAGCATTGAGCTGACTTGCTGGGAATTTAATCTACACTTGGATTTTCTTCAGCACCCGAATCTTCATCTGTTAGGTCATCAGTTGAATTTAGAGGAGGGTGTAATGTTACATTCACACCAGTATTAGGTATTTCCTCATCTTTTGATTCTAACATGGCCAAAAGTTCCATCAGTGTACATCGTTTTCTGTGAATACAAAATGACAACACATTACCCTCACGTCCTCCTGGAAGGACGGTTGAAAACATTATTGAATTGCAACTGACGAAAACTTTCAATCGTAATATGAGCCCACAAATAATACACGTTAATTCTTTAAGATGTTATATGACCAGCTTCAGAATTATTGACGCAATATGAAAGAAAATAAACATACCCATCGATGACAAGGCCAGTCAGTTCGTCCATGGTAAAATCGGCCCCATTTTCAAGACACAGTTTCTCACTCACTATGAACGACAGCGTCAAACTGAATGTCGCAGCGCCCAACTGACTCTGCCTGCTTCATATAACAATGCGTCACAGTCCGTTGCAACCATGCGTTATTCGACAAAATAAATAATTTCAACAGTGAGTGACGTCGTCCTTACAGAAGGACGTCAGAGTTATCTGGGTTAAGAAACGTCGTTTTGATTACGAAGCAGTGTGTTCCGTATGTAACTGTTTTATTAGTATAAGTCACGGTGGACGTTCCGACATACTGTAGCTCATCACATCAGGTCGAAGAAACAGATTAACAGATACAGTGCACCGAGCTGCAGTAAAACTCTGCCTAGGGCTGGGTAGCTCAGATGGTAGAGCACTTGCCCGCGAAAGGCAAAGGTCCCGAGTTCGAGTCTCGGTCGGGCGCACAGTTTTAACCTGCCAGGAAGTTTCGTATCAGCGCACACTCCGCTGCAGAGTGAAAAATTTCATCCTAGAATCAGATTGTCGTCGCGTAAGGAAACGTTTTCGCAGCGCGCTGCCTTACGTACGAGAAAATTAGCGCTGATGTGAATAGAAGAGCTGGTTGTAAGGGTACTTGTGGAGGTGGGTTCAGTGAGAGTCCGGAATCGGCGTCGTGTGGCAGCGGCCGCACCGAGCACGCAGCCAGAAGAGAAAATCGAAGGGGACACGTCGAAACGGCGCAAACATTTAGCCGACCGTCAGAGTTTCAGTCTGTGGCAGCAGAGGTACTATTCCGGGGGGCGGTCGCGCAGCTTACACTCGCTTCTCGCCCCCTCCTATTACTTCCAAACTCACACGAGACGATCTGTGCAGCCAGACAGCAACTTTCCGAGTCGTCAGTTTTCTGACGCGGCCCGCCAACCTCTTCACCTCTCAGCAGCGCTCGCAAACCTACGTACTCGAATTGTTTGCTGCAAATACCCCAATCTCTGTCTTCCTCCACAGGTTTTACCTCTAGCAACATGGAAGTTATTCCCTGATGTCTTAACAGATGATGGTACAGTTTGGTTTTAGAAATGGTTTAAACAACTGAAAATGCTATATTCTCTTTTCTCTGTGAGGTTTTGGACTGATTAAATAAAAGGTTGCGAACGCTAGGCGTTTTCTTTGATTTAACGAAGGCTTTTGACTGCGTTGACCACAAAATATTACTGCACAAGTTGGACCATTATGGAGTAAGGGGAGTAGCTTACAATTGGTTCGCCTCTTACTTTAAGAACAGAAAGCAGAAGGTAATTCTCCGCAATATTGAGAGTGGTAGTGATGTTCAGTCGCAATGGGGCACTGTTAAGTGGGGCGTTCCCCAAGGGTCGGTGCTGGGGCCACTGCTGTTTCTTATTTATATAAATGATGTGCCTCTTAGTATTACAGGTGATTCAAAAATATTTCTGTTTGCTGATGACACCAGCTTGGTAGTGAAGGATCTTGTGTGTAATATTGAAACAGTATCAAATAATGTAGTTCATGAAGTAAGTTCGTGGCTTGTGGAAAATAATTTGATGCTAAATCACAGTAAGGCGCAGTTTTTACAGTTTCTAACTCACAATTTAACAAGAACCGATATTTTCATCAGACAGAATGGGCATATTACAAGCGAGACGGAACAGTTCAAGTTCCTAGGCGTTTGGATAGATAGTGAGCTGTTGTGGAAAGCCCCTGTTCAGGATCTTGTTCAGAAACTAAATGCTGCTTTATTTACCATTAGTACAGTATCTGAAATAAGTGACAGTTCAACACGAAAAGTAGTCTACTTCGCATAATTTCATACGTTTATGTGGTATGGTATAATTTTTTGGGGGTAATTATTCTGATTCAAAAAGGGTATTTTTGGCTCAAAAACGGGCTCTTCGAGCTATGTGTGGTGTAAGTACGAGAACCTCTTGTCGACCCCTATTCAATAGTCTGGGAATTCTAACATTGCCCTCACAGTATATATTTTCTTTAATGTCGTTTGTTGTTAGCAATATTAGCTTATTCTCAAGAGTTGGCAGCTTTCACTCAGTTAATACTAGGCAGAAATCAAATCTGCATGTGGAATGCACTTCCTTGACTCTTGTGCAGAAAGGACTGCAGTATTCTGCTGCATCCATTTTCAGTAAGCCACCACAAGAACTCAAAAATCTTAGCAGTAGCCCAAACGCTTTTAAGTCTAAACTGAAGAGTTTCCTCATGGCTCACTTCTTCTATTCTGTCGAGGAGCTCCTGGAAGAGCTGAAAAATTAAGCAAATTCCGGTGTTACATTGTTGATTTCCTTTATTTAAACTTACGACTTGTCGCCTGAAGATGTTTCTTATATTTCATTTTATCTGTTTTTACTATCGTGTTACAATTTCATGTATTGACTCGTTCCATGACCATGGAGACTTCTCCTTAATTTGGTCCCACGGAACAATAAATAAATAAAATCGTCCTGTCTTCTCCTTGTCACTCTCTTCCACAAATTCCTCTCCCATTCTACGCATGAACCTCCTCATTCCTTACCTTATCACTCTACCTAATTTTCAACATTTGTCTGTAGCACCACATCTCGAATGGTCTGATTCTCTTCTGTTCCAGTTTTTCTCCACAGTCCGTGACTCACTGCCACACATCCTTGTGCTCCAAACTCGCATTCTCAGAAATTCCTTCTTCAAATTAATGCCTACGGTTTGATACTAGTAGACTGGTCTTGACCAGCAATGTCCTCTTTGGCAGTGTTAGTCCGCTTTTTATGTCTTCCTCGTGGGTTATTTTGCTGCCTAGGTAGCATAATTCCTTAACTTAGCCTACTTTGTGAGTACCAAACCTAATGTTAAGTTTCTCGCCGTTCTCATTTCTGCTACTTCCATTTACTTCAGCGTTTCTTCGATTGTCTCTCAATCCACATTCTGTGCTCATTAGACTGTCCACTCCACTCATCACACTCTGTAATTCTTCTCCACGCTGACTGTGGCTAGCAATACCACTGTCTAATCCTACCATCGATATCCTCTCACCCTGAATTTCAATTCCACTCCTGAACCTTTCCTTTATTTCCACCATTGGTTCCACGATGTACAGGTTGAAGAGTAGGGGCGAAAGCCTACATCCTCGTCTAATCCGACCACTTCGTTCTTTGTCTTCCACTCTCGTTGTTCCCTTTCGGTTTTGAACATATTGTGCGCTACCCACCTTCCCCTATACTTTATCCCTTTTTTTTCAGAATTTCGAACATCTTGCACCATTTTATGTTGTCCAACTCTTTTTCGAGATGGGCAAATCCAAAGAACTTACCTTTATTTTTCTTTTGTCTTCGTTCCATTGTCAACCGCACATTCAGAACTGCCTCTCTGGTCACCCTACCTTTCCTAAAGCCAAACTGACCGTCATCTAGCACATTCTCAAATTTATTTTCCATTCTTCTGCGTATTATCATTGGCAGTAAGTAGCATGCATTAGCTGTTAAGCCGATTGTGCGGTAATTTTCGCCCACTGCGTGAAGAGTTTGACAGAGCACTGAAAGACCTGATTTGAAACAAGGCCCCGGGAGTAGACAACATCCCATTAGAACTACTGACGGCCTTGGGAGAGCCAGTCATGACAAAACTCTACCATCTGAATGAGCAACACGTATGAGACAGGCGAAATTCCCTCACACTTCAAGAAGAATATAATAATTCCAATCCCAAATAAAGCACGTGTTGACAGATGTGAAAATTACCGAACTATCAGTTTAATATGTCACAGCTGCAAAATACTAACACGAATTCTTTACAGACGAATGGAAAAACTAGTAGAAGCTGACCTCGGGGAAGATCAGTTTGGATTCCGTAGAAATACTGGAACACGTGAGGCAATACTAACCTTACGACTTATCTTAGAAAATAGATGAAGGAAAGGCAAACCTACATTTCTAGCATTTGTAGACAGCTTTTGACAATGTTGACTGGAATACTTTCTTTCAAATTCTGAAGGTGGCAGGGGTAAAATAGAGGGAGCGAAAGGCTATTTTAAATTTGCAGAGAAACCAGTTATAAGAGTCGAGGGGCACGAAAGGGAAGCAGTGGTTGGGAAGGGAGTGAGACAGGGTTGTAGCCTCTCCCCGATGTTATTCAATCTTTATTTTGAGCAAGCAGTAAAGCAAACAAAAGAAAAATTCGGAGAAGGTATTAAAATCCGTGGGGAAGAAATAAAAACTTTGAGGTTCGCCGATGGCATTGTAATTCTGTCAGACAGCAAAGGACTTGTAGCCAATAGAAACAAATATTCTAGTCAATTTTACAACAGCAA
This sequence comes from Schistocerca americana, assembly GCF_021461395.2. Lineage (NCBI taxonomy): Eukaryota > Metazoa > Arthropoda > Insecta > Orthoptera > Acrididae > Schistocerca > Schistocerca americana. The sequence goes on along the minus strand of NC_060129.1, from coordinate 204,093,319 downwards.
ACCGAATTGTTAATCTATAAATTAATGCTTTGGAACAGTTGGAAATGAGTTGGAAGGTTTTTTTCTCTGTGAGTATTATAATGGGCCAGATTCGAAAATCTTTTTGTCAGTCCTATTGGTCCATACGAAAATCCGTCCACACCGCATTCTTTTCAACCACCAGCCCTTTCTTACCCTATCCAAATTCCTTCACTTTACTGATAATGAGAATAATCATACTAATAGCACACTCTTCAAAATAAAACGTGCCACTCAATACCTCCAGAAAAATTATACAGGAACTTATTACCTACTAGAAAATATTGCAGTAGACGACATGTCATCAAAAGTATCCGGACACCCGAAAAAACATGTTTCTCATATTAGTTGCATTGTGCTGCCACCTACTGCCAGTTGCTCCATATCAGCGCCCTCAGAAGTCATCAGACATCGTGAGAGAGCAGAATGGGGCGCTCCGCGGAACTCACGGAGTACGAAAGTGGTCGGGTGACCGAGTGTCACTTGTGTCGTACGTCTGTAAGGGAGATATCCACACTCCTAAACATCCCTAGGTGCACTGTTTCCGACGTGGTAGTGAAGTGGAAACGTGAAGGGGCACGTACAGCACAAAAGCGTACAGGCCGACCTCGTCTGTTGACTGCCAGAGACAGCCGACAGTTGAAGAGGGTCGTAATGTCTAATAGGCAGACATCTGTCCAGACCGTCACACAGGAATTCCAGACTGCATCAAGAGCCACTGCAAGTACTATGACAGTTAGGCGGGAGCTCAGAAAACTTGTTTCACGGTCGAGCGGCTGCTCATAAGCCACACATGGCGCCGGTAAATGCCAAACGACGCCTCGCTCGATGTAAGGAGCGTAAACATTGGAGGATTGAACGGTGGAAAAACGTTATGTGGAGTGACGAATCACGGTACACAATGTGGCAATGTGGGAGGGTGTGGGTATGGCGAGTGCCCGGTGAAGGTCATCTGCCAGCGTGTGTAGTGCCGACAGTAAAATTCGGAGGCGGTGGTGTTACGGTGTGGTCGTGTTTTTCACAGATTGGGCTTGCACTCCTTGTTGTTTTGCGTGGCTGTATCACAGCACAGGCCTACACTGATGTTTTAACCACTTTTTTGCTTCCCACTGTTGAACAATTCGGGGATGGTGATTGCATCTATCAACACGATCGAGCCCCTGTTCATAATGCCCGGCCTGTGGCGGAGTGGTTACACGACAATAGCATCCCTGTAGTGGACTGGCCTGCACAGAGTCCTGACCTGAATCCCGCAGAACACCTTTGCGATATTTTGGGACGCCGACTTCGCGCCAGGCCTCAGCGACCGACATCGATACCTCTCCTCAGTGCAGCACTCCGTGAAGAATGGGCTGCCATTCCCCGAGAAACCTTCCAGCACCTGACTGAACGTATGCCTGCGATAGTGGAAGCTGTCGTCAGGGCTAAGGGTGGGCCAGCATTACCGATGGAGGGCGCCACGGAACTTGTAAATCATTTTCCGCCAGGTGTCCGGATACTTTTGATCACGTGATGTATGTCGAATCTAAAGTGGACGTCAATAATTTGACTTCCCTGGAGAAAATATCCGTAGCGAAGTGGAAGCCGTCCCACGGCCTAGAGCCGCACGGTCATGCAAAAGTTTGTTCGTCGTTTAAATGAGTGCCGTAGGTCAGCTGGATTGTGTTGAAATGACATTTTTATGAAGTACATTCGTAAACGGTATGATTCAAAAACGAATAAAGATTTTGTCGGCAGACTTTTACCTCTGTTTTCTTTTGACGCGTCAGATACAAATTCCTTTTGAGACAGCCTATACCGGTCCGCCTGCCTGCTGTCGCTCCCCCCCACCACCCCCTCCTCCCTTCCCCCACTCTGTCCGTCTCCCCCTCCCCCTTATTTCCTCATGTTATCACTACCACAGCAATAGCAGACTGGTGATTTTCACCTTTTCCAGACCGTAACGACTGAGTGTACCAAATTTGGATGAAATCATTGCAGGGGGTCAGGATGAGCTTTTTACCCGCGTGGCTTTTCCCACCTACGCACGTGTAAAATGTGTTTCCCGTATGTTTAACGTATTTCACAACTACTTTTAATGATGTCCACCTAAAATCCTGTATTATTTCAGTGACACTCTCTCCCACATTTCGCGATAATACAAAATGTGCTGCCCTCCTTTGAACTTTTTCGAAGTACTCCGTCAGTCCTATCTGGTAAGGATCCCACACCGCGCAGCAGTGTTCTGAAAGAGGACGGACAAGCGTAGTGTAGACAGTCCCTTTAGTAGGTCTGTTACATTTTCTAAGTCTCCTGCCAATAGAACGCGCTCTCTACTTCAGCTTCCCAGCAACATTTTCTACGTGTTCTTCCCGATTTAAGTTGTTCGTCATTGTAATTCCTAGGTATCTAGTTGAATTTACGGTCTTTAGATTTCACTGATTTATCGTGTAAGTGAAGTTTACCCTCACTTCTAGCACTCACGAGGACGACCTCACACTTTTCGTCATTTAGGGTCAATGGCAAATTTTCGCACCATATATATATATATAGTGCGAAAATATATCTCTTTTCTAAATCGTTTTGCTATTTGTTTGGATCTTCTGATGGCTTTACTAGTCGATAAACGACAGCGTAATCTCAAAGCAACCCAAGACGGCTGCTCAGATGGTCTCCCAAATTGTCTGTACAGGTAACGAACAGCAGAGGGCCTGTAACACTGCCTTGGGGAATGCCAGAAACCACTTCTGTTTTACTCTATGACTTTCCGTCAATGACTACGAACTGTCTCCTCAACCGTTCTGATCCATTTTCGCGTAAAGGAACACGTTAGGAACATCGTTTACATTACGCAATTCACGATCACTGCAAAATTTGCTCCGTTCTGCAATCGCTGAGTTTGTGAAATTCTCGCACACACACACACAACACACGGTCCACTGTCAAGAGGCGCTGCATGTGGACTGGATTCCGTAAGTGGGGGCACGAGAGGTACCACAGGACATTGTACACTACTGGCCATTAAAATTGCTACCCCAAGAAGAAATGCACATGATAAACGGGTATTCATTGGATAAATATATTATACTAGAACTAACATGTGATTACATTTTCACGCCATTTGGGCGCACAGATCCTGAGAAATCAGTACCCAGAACAACCACCTCTGGCCGTAATAACGGCCTCGATACGCCTGGGCATTGAGTCAGACAGAGCTCGGATGGCGTGTACAGGTACAGCTGCCCGTGCAGTTTCAACACGATAACAAAGTTCATCAGGAGTAGTGACTGGCGCATTGTGACGAGCCAGTTGTTCGGCAACCATTGACCAGATGTTTCCAATTGGTGAGAGATCTGGAGAATGTCCTGGCCATGGCAGCAGTCGAACATTTTCTGTATCCAGAGAGGCCCGTGCAGGATCTGCAACGTGCGGTCGTGCATTATCCTGCTGAAATGTTGGGTTTCGCAGGGATCGAACGGACGGTAGAACCGCGGGTCGTAACACATCTGAAATGTAACGTCCACTGTTCAAAGTGCCGTCAGTGCGAACAAGAGGTGACCGAGACGTGTAACCGATGGCACTCCATACCGTCACGTCGGGTGATACGCCAGTATGGCGATGACGAATACACGCTTCCAATGTGCGTTCACTGCGATGTCGCTAAACACGGGTGCGACCATCGTGATGCTGTAACCAGAACCTGGATTCTTCCGAAAAAATGACGTTTTCCCATTCGTGCACCCAGGTTCGTCGTCGAGTACACCATCGCAGGCGCTCCTGTCTGTGATGCAGCGTCAAGGGTAACCGCAGCCACGGTCTCCGAGCTGATAGTCCGTGCTGCTGCAAACGTCGTCCAACTGTTCGTGCAGATGGTTGTCGTCTTGGAAACGTCCCCATCTGTTGACTCGGGGATCGAGACGTGGCTGCACGATCCGTTACAGCCGTGCGGATAAGATGCCTGTCATCTCGACTGCTAGTGGTACGAGGACGTTGGGATCCAGCACGACGTTCCGTATTACCCTCCTGAACCCACCGATTCCATATTCTGCTAACGGTCATCGGATCTCGACCGACGCGAGCCGCAATGTCGCGATACGATAAACCGCAACGGCGATAGGCTACAATCCGACCTTTATCAAAGTCGGAAACGTGATGGTACGCATTTCTCCTCCTTACACGAGGCATCACAACAACGTTTCAACAGGCAACGCCAGTCAACTGCTGTTTGTGTATGAGAAATCGGTTGGAAAGTTTGCTCATGTCAGCACGTTGTAGGTGTCGCCACCGGCGCCAACCTTGTGTGAATGCTCTGAAAAGCTAATAATTCGCATATCACAGCATCTTCTTCCTGTCGGTTAATTTTCACGTCTGTAGCACGTCATCTTCGTGGTGTAGCAATTTTAATGGCCAGTAGTGTATAGAAGAACTTGACGTACGTTATCTTAATAAAGTTTGTGCTATTATTTACTTGACCATATCAGTGTATATAATACTCGGTTATATGTTTTGGTTGTTTTGTTAGCAATAAAGTTGTGATGCTACATAAGTCAACATACCGTAGTGTCCGAATACTGAAGTGATCCCCTGTACGTACGGTGGGAGGGGTCCAGGAGCGCCTGCAGTACGCGGGCGGGCTAGGCTAGTGGGGCTGTGGGGCTGCCCCGCGCGTGGTATCGATCCCGGCACCGCCGCCTAGGGTGGAGTGAAGCCGCCAGCGGGGATAGTAGGTACCCGGCGTGACGTAGGCGCCGGTGACGTCAGCGGGCGCGGGGGTGGGGGTGGGGAGCCGCGGCCCGCCGTGCACACAGCCGTGCTGTGCGGGTCGTCAGCTTCCGGTGTTCAGGGGCAGGGTGGACGATCCATCGTAAGCCTCCGCCACGGTGTGCGGACGTTCGCCACGATTTCGGCTGCTCAGAAGGCTTGGGTCCCTTGTCTCCCCCTCCCCCCCTCCTCCTCCTCGCTTACTGAGCCCTTACGTTCGTTTACTTGAAACAGAACCACAAGCTCTTTGGATTTTCCGCCACATTTCTAGAGACACTTTCGTCGTGGAAACTATTAAATGCGTCTCGCATCGAAATCCGCACCAAATTTCGAGCCTCAATAAAATTTCGCCAATCTTGAGATTCTGCGTTCGCCTAAATTAGACGTGCCTTTTTCGGTGCTCCTGCAGCAGCTTTCTGTCGTGTTTTGTCTACCACGGGGGATCAGTTCCGTCTCTTATTAATTTATTTGGAATGAATCTCTCGAGTGCTGTTGATACTATTTCTTTGAACTTAAGCCACATATGGTGTTCAGTTTCATAGTTTCGAAGGACTGGAGACTGTCTATTACAAAGACGTCAATCGAATTTTTAGTTGCTTTTATAAACAGATATATTTCGCGTTTACTTTTGGTAAATTTCTTTGTTACGGAATTGAGCCTCGCTACGACTGTGTGTTCACTAATCCCTGTATCCGTCGTGATGTTCAGGATTATTTGTGGCTAAGAGGTGAAGTGTGTTTTCGTAACCATTTACTATTTGAAAGGCCTCGTGAAGTAATTGTTCAAAATAATTTTAAAAAAACATTTAGAACAATTACGCAAGTTCTTTTCTATCTACAGTAGGGTCTGAAAATGTATTTTTGTCGACATACGGAACGTAGATTGAAGTCACTACCAACTAGAATTGTATGAGTAGCGTAGCTATTTGCGATGAGACTCGAGTTTTCTTTTAACTGTTCAGAAAGTGTTTCGTCTGAGACCGGAGGTCGGTAAGAGGAGCCAGTTATTAATTTATTCCGGTTGTCGAATATAACCGCTGCCCCTACTAAGTCACAGGAACTATCTGCTTCAATGTCACCTGTGAGCTGCAACACACGTTACATTATTTTTCCTTAAGTTGTGCTGCTTGTTTCTGTTGTTGTGCATATCATTTACAATTCGGTTTTTCCCTCCAAAACCTAGGATGCTTTGTCTGTGACGCTACAAATACCAGAGCTAAACAATGTACAACAACAACGTACGTTACAAGCATAGCATTCTGTATTACTTCATTTCCTTATTTCTAACATTTTAAAATTGTACGTCGACTTTAGGTGACGCGTCAATCGTAGATGTTCTTATCTCTATTTAGTGAACGTATTTTCAGTCATGTTTTGAACATTGTCCCGCTACACTTTAGTAACTAATGTTTCGCCGCAAGGGAATCGGATTTTAGAGAGTAAATTAATATGGAGTATGTCATTCTTCTTTTCAAACATTCACATACCCATTTCTTCTTTCCTTGTTGTCTTTTGGGCATGTAGTTGTAGTAATTAAAGCAGGCACAAATGCAGTGATAAGAAAGAAATGATTAGCCTATATTCGCATTCTGTTTACACCTTTCCTTCCTTGATGCTCCCGTGGCGATGGACTGTTTCTATCGCTATAAGTAAGCGTGAAAGGAAGCTACCGTACAGGCAGAGGGATCTATATTTATACTTGGCAGAACTACTTACATACCGACATAATCGTCGGAATTACTTTCGTTTCCCTAAAGATACAAATATTTCGATTTCGGAAAAGAAGTTCTGTATTTGGCCAAGATGTCGAAGGAGGAGGCCCCTTACGTACTGGTTGTGAGATGTGGAGACGGCGGTTTGAAAGCGGACAGAAGAAGTACGAGGAAGGGAGTCCCTTAGCTGAGGGATCGCTACCTGGCCAAGGGGCAGGTGTGGCGAATGTCCGGCATTCCTCCGCCACAGCTCGAATGCCTCTGATTTTACACTGAAGAGCCAAAGAAACCGGTACACCTGCCTAACATCGTGCAGCGCGCCCGTGAACACTCAGGACTGCCGTGGACTCGACCAATGTCTGCAGTAGTGCTGGTGGAGATCTCTTCTGAGCAGCAACTTGCCAGACACCCCAAATCTGCTCAGTAATGTCGACCGTAGCGGCCACCGAACACGGGTTGCTGCGCCAGCCGCGCCTTAACCCTTTCGCGGGCGCGTTGTACGTAGCAACTCTGCGAAGACAATTTTTTGTTACCCTATTAGAATCCTCATCATCTAACTATAATTATTTTCTGATTACTTTATTCTCTCGTTTAAGACAAAAAACTATGGTCGTACATACAGGACGACAATTATTAAACTATACGAAATGAAATCAGCACTGGAAGACCTGAGTCGAAACAAGACCCCGGGAGTAGACAACATTCCATTAGAACTACTGACAGCCTTGGGAGAGCCAGTCCTGACAAAACTCTACCATCTGGTGAGCAAGATGTATGAGACAGGCGAAATACCCTCAGACTTCAAGAAAAATATAATAATTCCAGTGCAAAAGAAAGCAGGTGTTGACAGATGTGAAAATTACCGAACTATCAGTTTAATAAGTCACGGCTGCAAAACACTAACACGAATTCTTTACAGACGAATGCAAAAACTGGTAGAAGCCGACCTCGGGGAAGATCAGTTTGGATCGCGTAGAAATGTTGGAACACGTGAGGCAATACTAACCCTACGAGTTATCTTAGAAGAAAGATTAAGGAATGGCAAACCTACGTTTCTAGCATTTGTAGACTTTAAGAAAGCTTTTGACAATGTCGACTGGAATACTCTCTTTCAAATTCTAAAGGTGGCAGGGGTAAAATACAGGGAGCGAAAGGCTATTTACAATTTGTACAGAAACCAGATGGCAGTTATAAGAGTCGAGGGGGATGAAAGGGAAGCTGTGGTTGGGAAAGGAGTGAGACAGGGTTGTAGCCTCTCCCCGGTGTTATTCAATCTGTATATTGAGCAAGCAGTAAAGGAAACAAAAGAAAACTTCGGAGTAGGTATTAAAATGCATGGAGAAGAAGTAAAAACTTTGAGGTTCGCCGATAACATTGTAATTCTGTCAGAGACAGCAAAGGACTTGGAAGAGCAGTTGAACGGAATCGACAGTGTCTTGAAAGGAGGATATAAGATGAACATCAACAAAAGCAAAACGAGGATAATGGAACGTAGTCGAATTAAATCGGGTGATGCTGATGGAATTAGATTAGGAAATCAGACACTTAAAGTAGCAGATGAGTTCTGCTATTTGCGGAGCAAAATAAGTGATGATGGTCGAAGTAGAGAGGATATAAAATGTAGACTGGCAATGGCAAGGAAAACGTTTCTGAAGAAGAGAAATTCGTTAACATGGAGTATAGATTTAGGTGTCAGGAAGTCGTCTCTGAAAGTATTTGTATTGGCTGTAGCCATGTATGGAAGTGAAACGTGGACGGTAAATAGTTTGGACAAGAAGAGAATAGAAGCTACAGAAGAATGCTGAAGATTAGATGGGTAGATCACGTAACTAATGAGGAAGCATTGAATAGGGTTGGGGGGAAGAGGAGTTTGTGGCACAACTTGAGTAGAAGAGGCGATCGGTTGGTAGGAAATGTTCTGAGGCATAAAGAGATCGCCAATTTAGTACTGGTGGGCAGCGTGGAGGGTAAAAATCGTAGAGGGAGACGAAGAGATGAATACACTAAGCAGATTCAGAAGGATGTAGGTTGCGGTAGGTAGAGATGAAGAAGCTTGCACAGGATAGAGTAGCATGGAGAGCTGCATCAAACCAGTCTCAGGACTGAAGACCACAACAACAACAATGAAATGGAATCACCATAACTTGTGAACGGTTTACGTTAGAACGTTCAAACTGAACGGTTGGTCGCAGGGCATGATCCGAATTAGTCTGCCCGTCCACGGTTTGGTTTAGTCCACTTCCACTTGTATGGCTTCGTCAATAAACGAAATTGGCGCATTTGAGAGAGTGAGAATCCGCATTTGAAATCGAAAAGTCTCTTCACCCACAGCGGACGACTTTGTGGTGTGCAGTGTCTCAGTCACGGAATAATCGGTACGGTATTTCTCGACGGCATGGTGACTACCGAACGGTACGTGGAGGTTTCAGAATCTTATTTCATCCCCATTATCAAAAGTGACCGTGATTTGGACGAGATGTGGTTCGTGCAAGACGGAGCTCGACCCCATCGAAGCAGCAGAGTGTCTGGTGTCCTGGAGGAGCACTTTGGGGACCGCATTCTGGCTCTGGGGTACCCAGAGGACACTGGCGAGGGCCTCGATTGGTCGCCATATTCCCCTGATCTCAACGTATGCGACTCCTTATCGTGGAGGCTGTATTAAAGACGAGGTGTACAGCAGTGACCCCGAAGCCATCGCTGAGCCGCAAACAGCCATTCAGGAGGTCATCGAGAGCATCCATTTTCCGACACCTCAGCGCGTCGTGCACAAATTCTGCTATTCGTCTGCGGCGCATCACTGCCAACGACGGCAGGCCTTTCGAGCTAGTCGTAGCCTAAATCAGAATATCTGTAGTGACGCTTACGTGTTGAGCAAAGTGTGTGCACGCCTTACTTTGTAACTAATTTACGTTTTTTTTTTTTCATATAATTCAGTAATTGTCACAGTATAGCACCACTGCACCTTTGTGAGGTATTAAAACTTCGGCGTTAACGGGATTTGTCACTTCCCTTTTTTGACCTCGTATGTGTTGCCGTTACACGTAAAAGGTAATGAACAGTGTATTTACGTCGTGTTTTCTTTTACTTTATATTTACAAACTATTTATTACCGTGGATAAAGCTGTATATTACAAGCGCTATGTAGATGATACGCTGCTTCTTTGGCTGCGTTCACACTGCCGGCCGGGCCGGGCCGAGCCGAGCCTGGCCGAGCCTGGCCGGGCCGCCGCCCGCTTCGATATCAAACACATGGTTTTGAATTGCGGTGTTCACACTGGCGGCCGGGCCGCGCCGACACGGCGTGAGCCTCCCGGAGCCGAGCCGGCGACATCCCGAGTGTTTAATATTGCCGGCGCGAGCCGACCGCAGGCGCGAGCCTGTGGAGCAGCACTGCAGATTCTGCATCACACGCATCACTCGTCTGCCTTCTGCTTTAATCACAAGTGTGACTGCACACATCTTTTATTTTAAGATGTTACCTCACATTTCACAGTCAGTGAGGAAAAATTACGTTTATTATGATGATACATGCGAAATTACTTTTATTTCATTTATTTAATCTATCGTATTTACATGCATTTACAACAATAGCTTGCCAGCGATCGCGGCATTGCCGCCACTGAATAGTTCGCAGTTACTTGAAAACGGAGACTGAGGGACGGAAATGTGTCCCTACCAGATGATAATGCATTGTAATGTCATGCTGTGGCAGTTCCTTATCAGTGGAAATAGAACCACTGAGTCAAAGGGCATTATCTCAGAACTCTTCGCCTATCAATCTGTCTATCTTACAAGGTAATGAAAAGAATTCTGTGAGGTCATCAGTGGCTCCACATGATGAACCATCACCACTGCCAAGCGCTGCATCATGAAGAAAAAAGAAGAAAAAAGTTGGAAAATTCTGAAGGAGTACTTCTGCGATTCTTCGTTGAAGGCACAGCAAGACATTACCCAAAATGACGAAGCTAATTACTTCCTAATGATTCTCAGGAGTCCCATAAACTCTCTTCCCGTCAGATGTTAGCGTTTGTGAAATTTAAAATACAAAAGCATGACTACAATTAACTGGAGGTAGCGAATGCTGTACAAAGTTCTACTGCAAACCAAAAATTTTGTACTAACGAATCTTACCTTATCGTTATACACAATTTTTCTTCTGCTGTTATACTTCTGCGAAAATTTGTGTTCTGTTTAGAAATTTTGTCTTGAATGTTCTGCAGCACATACTGAAATGTATTACGATTCATTCTGTAATTTGAATAAAATTTTTCAGGATAGTTTTTAAGTTCTTCATATAAAGAAAAAAACTCTCCTAAATGTCTGTCGCTATTCATGGGATGAATCCATAACCTCCTAGTTCTTCTGTACTTCAAAACTCGACGAGTTACTGCAGAGTCAAAACAATACCAATAAAAGAGTGAAGACATTGTTCTACACGACAGCACAGACTAGCTAAAGGCGAGCAACTGTTGACTGCAGCTGCGTTTTCTACTGACTTGCTTGTCAGCTGTCGAAGGGTGGAGATCTTTTTAAATTTATTTATTTGGCCTCCCGCCAGCCATTTAGCCAAAGAGTGGGGATTACCTTGACAGTGCAGCGCAGCCCGCCAAGAAAAAAAAAAAAAAACCAATGAAGAACAAGGAAACGCACATCTGTGCCGATCTACAGTAGTTTCATTAACTCTCCATTATTTTTTCTGTCAAAGTAGACAACGACACTACAGAATTGCGCTTCAGTTATCTTTTAGTTCGAAATACGAAATGTACATCATACTAATTGTATGATGTTGATGACAAATAATTGTTTGTCTTTTGTGATGCAACGTGTGGTCAATTATAAAAGCATAGCAGATGAATTGTCCAGTAGCCGAGGGAAAAATTCTTATACATTTGGATTTATCTAGAGAATGAGACCATTAAAATAATAAGAGGGACCGGCACTAAGGCTGCGCTGATCACTAGTAATTAGTTTTTTTTTTCTGTGCTGCATTATATGACTACACTAAACCAAGCTGTAACCGCGCGAACTCCGTGGCTTGCGGACGCGGCACTGACGCCACTCAATAGCTCGCATTACTTGAGACCAGAGACAGATATCAGTATCATTATCATTTCAAAAACTTTTTGGTACTTTTGGCTACATTTCATTCCCAACAATGTATGGTCTAAAACGGATCTAACAGTAAGCTAACCGCTACATAACTTTTTCACTACAAGATTTGTAAATCAAGTGCACAACGTTGACAAACAGCATCATTTCACAATGACTGTTAAGAAATATGAAAAGATAAATGATTCAATACGAAGCTAAGATGTTACACTAGCACGTGTACAAAAATCAGATTCTTTAGCCGCATACTTTCTTCAAAATCGGTTGGGAAGCGTTACGAAACTAAGAAATCAGGCGAAACGAAAAGTAGACTTTTTCTTTTTTCACGACGTAAGTAACGCTTTTAAGGAAAAAATAAGTTCATAAAACGATGTGGCGCAGTCTTATATACCGCTAAGAATTTTTAAAACATGAAAATCGGAGAAGTGGATTTTCCCCCATTTCGCCGTCCCGGCTCGGCGCGGCGCGCAATGTGAATGCACTACACGTCGGCCTGAGCTGGCTAGGCACGAGCCGAGCCAGTACGCGTCAGCCCGGCCCGGCCCGGCCGGCAGTGTGAACGCAGCCTTATTGATGGGCAAGAAGAAGAAGAAGAAGAAGAAGTTGCAGAAATAGTAAATAAATTTAACGAGTTACACGGTAAAACTGAATTCACTGTGGAAGAAGAGAAAAATGGTGAACTGCAATTTGTCGACCTAAGTATTAGGAAACAAAATGGTAGGCACGTTTTTAAAATATTTAGGAAACCAACCACAAATGACGTGTTGATACAAAATACTTCCTGCCATCCTAATAGCCAGAAACTTTCTGCTTTTAGATCTGTGATAGACAGAGCCTTTAGAGTCCCCGTGAATGAAGAAGGCAGAGTGACCGAGCTGAACATCGCGAAACAACAAGCCAGAGCTAACGGATATCACCAAAACGTTGTCAATAAATTAATACGTCACAAACAGCGCGCGATTGCAAGGAAGAACACCGCAAATAATATTACGAGAGTCACAATACCATACAACGGTGATATTTCGCAAAAAGTGGCTAACATTTTCAAACCTTTTAAAGTTGATACCGCTTTTCAGACCAATAATACGCTGCGGTTTAAACTAAGAAATAACGTAGTGTGTGGTATCAACGATGACGCATGGGCGGTTTACGACGAAAGAGAAGAGAGCCATGTGGTTAGATGTTGAACACCGTAGGCGACACCATTTTAGAGTTTTTTTATATTTTGACGACTATGTGGAGATGCACCTTGGAAGACAAGGCTGCAACAAGGGAAGTAGCCACAATGTTTTAATTTTATTATCTTTTTTATTGTGCCTGGTGCATGTTCCATTTTAGCGAGTTTTAACAGGTTCTTTTACTTTTTGTTAATCTGATGATGGGAGCTTGACTTCCGAAACGCGTCAATCTTAGTGTTTATGGCTATAAAAAGTGGTTTGAGCCGATATATTTTTTAACATTGACATTCACAACCACGACTTCTCATCCAGTATGGATAAAATCAAAATTAATTACCGATATTAAAGTTAACTTACCGCAATGTGAAATCAACCCTAGAAACTTTATCACGCAATACACGTATGAGCTGATACAGGGCACAATAATGTGTATCGCAGAAGCGAGGCACGAGCGATCCCATTACAAATGGAATTCGATTGATGCAGCACTTTTCATGCGGCTCGTGCAGAGACATCAGGCATACGCAGAGGCGGCAACGTAATCCCTTAAGCTTTAGGATACCCTTACGTTGCTGGTAAGTATGCTTCCTGTTTTTGTTGTGGTCTTCAGTCCAGAGACTGGTTCGATGCAGCTCTCCATGCTACTCTATCCTGTGCAAGCTTCTTCATCTCCCAGTACCTACTGCAACCTACATCCTTCTGAATCTGCTTAGTGTATCCATCTCTTGGTCTCCCTCTACGATTTTTACCCTCCACGCTGCCCTCCAATGCTACAATGGTGATCCCTCGATGTCTCAGAACATGTCCTACCAACCGATCCCTTCTTCTAGTCAAGGTGTGCCACAAACTCCTCTTCTCCCCAATTCTATTCAATACCTCCTCATTAGTTATGTGATCTACCCATCTAATCTTCAGCATTCTTCTGTAGCATCACATTTCGAAAGCATCTATTCTCTTCTTGTCCAAACTGTTTATCGTCCAAATTTCACTTCCATATAAATACTTTCAGAAACGTCTTCCTGACAAATCTATACTCGGTGTTAACAAATTTCTCTTCTTCAGAAACGTTTTTGTTGCCATTAACAGTCTACAGTTTATATCCTCTCTACTTCTACCATCATCAGTTATTTTGCTCCCCAAATAGCTTAACTCGTTTACTACTTTAAGCGTCTCATTTCCTAATCTAATACCCTCGGCATTACCCTATTTAATTGGACTGCATTCCATTATTCTCGTTTTGCTTTTGTTGATGTTCATCTTATACCCTCCTTTCAACACACTGTCCATTCCGTTCGACTGCTCTACCAAGTCCTTTGCTGTTTCTGACAGAATTACAATGTCATCGGCGAACCTCAAAGTTTTTATTTCTTCTCCATGGATTTTAATACCTACTGTTTTGTTTCCTTTACTGCTTGCTCAATATAAAGATTGAATAACATCGGGCATAGGCTACAACCTTGTCTCACTCCCTTCCCAACCACTGCTTCCCTTTCGTGCCCCTCGACTCTTCTAACTGCCATCTGGTTTCTGTACAAATTGTAAATAGCCTTTCGCTCCCTGTATTTTACCCCTGCCACCTTCAGAATTTGAAAGAGAGTATTCCAGTCAACATTGTCAAAAGCTTTCGCTAAGTCAACAAATGCCAGAAACGTAGGTTTGCCTTTCCTTAATCTAGCTTCTAAGATAAGTCGTAGGGTCAGTATTGCCTCACGTGTTCCAATATTTTTACGGAATCCAAACTGATCTTCCCCGAGGTCGGCTTCTACTAGTTTTTCCATTCGTCTGCAAAGACAAAAGACTATAATAAACAAATGTACTTATATATTCCAATAGAAATGTTGTTGGAAACTTCCGTTAGCAGGTAACAAATAATGTTGCACAGACAGTGTCTCCACAGTGTACTTGAGCGCACCTGACGTAGAAATATGAAGTGCTGGTGCTGCTACACGAACCCTGTAACAACTGCCAGAACTACGAAGAACATGCCCTGCCAGTAGTTCAAGTAATCTACCACGCGAACGCGCTGTTGTACGCATCCAAATTTGTGGTACAAATAATGTACCACCGTACAACCTCGGTGCAGCATAAGGTGGCACACAAACTGTACCACCAGACTTGAAAGAGTTGAGAAGCGTTGACCTCTCCGCGGTGCCTTCGTTACGTGATGTCCGGTGAGGCGGGCTGCTCGTATAGCCTGCGTGGTGTGGGAAAGCAAGCAAACTCACAGCGCCGCGACCGTGTTAACCTGTCGGGGGATATACGAGGGTGCGTGAATGATGATACGCAGAGTAGCTATAAAATAGTCTTGAAACGAGGGTATAAGATAAACGTCAACAAAAGCAGAACGAGGATAATGGAATGTAGTCGAATAATTCAGGTGATGGTGCGGCTACAGCGTACAGAAGAATCGTTGTAAAGCATCCACTGCATTTCGCACCAAGAAGTACTGTGTGCAAAAGCAGCAAATCTGGGGGACGTCAGTGCAAGTGGTTATTCGCACAGTTAATTATCTGAGATCCCACGGGCTTACGTATACAGGGTGTTACAAAAAGGTGCGGCCAAACTTTCAGGAAACATTCCTCACACACAAATAAAAAAAAAATATGTTAGGAGGACATGTGTCCGGGAAACGCTTAATTTCCATCTTAGAGCTCATTTTAGTTTCGTCAGTATGTACTGTACTTCCTCGATTCACCGCCATCACTTCATACGGGATACTCTACCTGTGCTGCTGGAACATGTGCCTTTACAAGTACGACACAACATGTGGTTCGTGGACGATGGAGCTCCTGCACATTTCAGTCCAAGTGTCCGTACGCTTCTCGACAACAGATTCGGTGACCGATGGATTGGTAGAGGCGGACAAATTCCGTGGCCTCCACGCTCTCCTGACCTCAACCCTCTCGACTTTCATTTATGGGGGCATTTGAAAGCTCTGGTCTACGCAACCCCGGTACCACATGTAGAGACTCTTCGTGCTCGTATTGTGGACGGCTGTGATACAATACGACATTCTCCAGGGCTGCATCAGCGCATCAGGGATTCCGTGCGACGGAGGGTGGATGCACGTATCCTCGCTAATGGAGGACATTTTGAACATTTCCTGTAACAAAGTGTTTGAAGTCACGCTGGTACGTTCTGTTGCTGTGTGTTTCCATTCCATGATTAATGTGGTTTGAAGAGAAGTAATAAAATGAGCTCTAACATGGAAAGTAAGCGTTTCCGGACACATGTCCACGTAACATATTTTCTTTCTTTGTGTGTGAGGAACGTTTCCTGGAAGTTTGGCCGCACCTTTTTAGAACACCCTGTAGACACTTTCACACATACTTAACTGAAATTGGGGAAGAGTACGGTGACGTACCATACCACAGTGGTGGCCGCTGGCTTAGCCACGGTAATGTACTCGAAAGATTTTTCTAGCTGAGAATAGCAACGAATCAGTTTTTAAACGACAAAGGAAGGTACGATGAAAAGTTAGAAGATCCAGAGTGGCTTGCCGAGCTTGCATTTTTAGGTTACATTGCCG
Organism: Schistocerca americana; assembly: GCF_021461395.2. Lineage (NCBI taxonomy): Eukaryota > Metazoa > Arthropoda > Insecta > Orthoptera > Acrididae > Schistocerca > Schistocerca americana. The sequence goes on along the minus strand of NC_060129.1, from coordinate 204,077,034 downwards.
GACACACGAATGAGTTGAACACAGGTTTGGAAGGAGAAAAATCAGCTAATTTGTGAAATGTCTTCCAGCCATTAAGCGTATTGTAAACTCCACCTGTGATAATTAAACAAAACGTATCGTAGGTAATAGGTACTCTTTCAAACCTGGATTTCTTTCGACCACTCCTACAAACCTTATTCCTTCATTTAATAAAGGACAGTAACTGTAGGAAAGAAAACGCATTACAGACGAAGGAGCGGAGACGGGGGGGGGGGGGGGGGGGGAGGGAGAAGCGGGCGGCCAGCTCGCCCCTGTGTGCACGCAGAACACCTGTTAACTGCACACGAGCAAGCGCACCGCACACGTGCAGGATTCCTGACCGCCCCCGTTTCAGACGAATACTCTGAGGAGTGAGACTACAGCTGCAGCGTCGCCGTGGTGCCCGGCGTAGCTTCCAGCTTACAGCGCGGCCCACTGTGACGGGCTCGCCACGACGCAGGTGCCGACAAACAAACCGGCTCTCGCCGAAGTCCGCTCCGCTCATAGCAGAGGAGGAGGTGCGCGCGCACACGAGGACGCCTGGGGGGGGGGGGGGGGGCGCGCCCCCCCCAGCCACTGCAGCGGCGCGGGTTGCATAACCAGCTCCGGCAGGCGTGCCAAGTACAGCCCACACACACACACACACACACACACACACACACAGGTCCCAACCACTCGAGAAAAAAAAATCTGACATCCGTAATTCTACTGAAATGCACAATGTGATCAAAAGTATCCGGGCACCCCCCATAAACATACGTATTACATATTAGGTGCATTGCGCTGCCAGGTACTCCATATCAGCGACCTCAGTAGTCATCAGACATCGTGAGAGGGCAGAATGGGGCGCTCCGCGGAACTCGCGCACTCCGAACGTGGTCGGGTGACCGAGTGTCACTTTTGTGTCATACGTCTGTACGAGAGATTTCACCACTCCTAAACACCGCTAGATCCACTGTTTCCGATTAGTGAAGTGGAAACGTGAACGGACACGTACAGCACAAACAAAGGCAGACACCTATCCACACCGTCACACAGCAATTCCAAACTGCATCAGGATCGACTGCAAGTACTATGACAGTTTAGGCGGGAGGTGAGAAAAGTTGGATTTCACGGTCTAGCGGCTGCTCATAAGCCACACATCACGCCGGTGAATGCCAAACGACGCCTCGCTCTGTATAAGGAGCGTAAACATTGGACGAGTGAACAGTGGAAAACCGTTGAGTGGAGTGACGAATCACGATACACAATGTGGGGATCCGATGTCTGGGTGTGGGTATGGCGAATGCCCGGTGAACGTCATCTGCCAGCGTGTGTAGTGCCGACAGTAAAATTCGGAGGCGGTGGTGTTATGGTGTGGTGGTGTTTTTCATGGGGGGGCTTGCATCTCTTGCGTGGCACTATCGCAGCACAGGCCTATATTGATGTCTTAAGCACGTTCTTGCTCCCCACTGTTGAAGAGCAATTCGTGGGTGACGATTGTGCATCTTTCAACACGATCGAGCACCTGTTCACAATGCACGGCCTGTGGCGGAGTGGTTACACGACAATAACATCCCTGTAATGGACTGGCGTGCACAGAGTCCTGACCTAAAGCCTATACAACACGTTTGGAATGTTTTGGGACGCCGACTCCGTGCCAGGCCTCAGCGACCGACATCGATACCTCTCCTCAGTGCAGCACTCCGTGAAGAATGGGCTGCCATTCCCCGAGAAACCTTCCAGCACCTGACTGAACGTATGCCTGCGAGAGTGGAAGCTGTCATCAAGGCTAAGGGTGGGCCAGCATTACCGATGGAGGGCGCCACGGAACTTTTAAATCATTTTCAGCCAGGTGTCCGGATACTTTTGATCACGTAGTGTATATTTACAGGGTTGATCGTGTTAGGACAGCAACCAGCCACAAATTTACTTTGAGTTCCTTTAATCAAAGGAAACCGTTACCGGTTTCGAATCGTTGCGATTCATCATCAGACGGTTTACACGCTTTCTTTCTACATTTGGTGTGTTTTTTACAGATTAATTGTCGTGAAACGTCGGTTTCGAGTGATTGTTTCTATAACGTTCATCCAATCGATGTAAATGCATTCCCACTGCATCCTCGTTGTTGCACACGTAATAGTTCTCACTGTACACTTTAGATTTGTCACTGAGTTCATTCCAATCACGCACCACATGTAAGCTCTTTGTATGTACCAAAACATGTGGTGCGTGATTGGAATGAACTCAGTGACAAATCTAAAGTGTACAGTGAGAACTATTACGTGTGCAACAACGAGGATGCAGTGGGAATGCATTTACATCGATTGGATGAACGTTATAGAAACAATCACTCGAAACCGACGTTTCACGACAATTAATCTGTAAAAAACACACCAAATGTAGAAAGAAAGCGTGTAAACCGTCTGATGATGAATCGCAACGATTCGAAACCGGTAACGGTTTCCTTTGATTAAAGGAACTCAAAGTAAATTTGTGGCTGGTTGCTGTCCTAACACGATCAACATTTGTCTTCAAAAACAGCCACGGTCTCCAAAATGTCATCATATGACAAAATTATATTTACAGAGTTATTACAAATGATTGAAGCGATTTCACAGCTCTACACTAACTTTATTATTTGAGATATTTTCACAATGCTTTGCACACACATACAATAACTCAAAACGTTTTTTTAGGCATTCACAAATGTTCGATATGTGCCCCCTTAGTGATTCGGCAGACATCAATCCGATAATCAAGTTCCTCGCACACTCGGTGCAGCATGTCCCCATCAATGAGTTCGAAAGCATCGTTGATGCGAGCTCGCAGTTCTGGCACGTTTCTTGGTAGGAGGAGGTTTAAACACTGAATCTTTCACATAACCACACAGAAAGAAATCGCATGGGGTTAAGTCGGGAGAGCGTGGAGGCCATGACACGAATTGCTGATCGTGATCTCCACCACGACCGATCCATCGGTTTTCCAATCTCCTGTCTAAGAAATGCCGAACATCACGATGGAAGTGCGGTGGAGCACCATCCTGTCGAAAGATGAAGTCGGCGGTGTCGGTCTCCAGTTGTGCCACGGGCCAATTTTCCAGCATGTCCAGATACACGTGTCCTGTAACGTTTTTTTCGCAGAAGAAAAAGGGGCCGTAAAGTTTAAACCGTGAGATTGCACAAAACGCGTAAACTTTTGGTGAGTTGCGAATTTGCTGCACGAATGCGTCAAGATTCTCTACCGCCCAGATTGGCACATTGTGTCTGTTCACTTCACCATTAAGAAAAAATGTTGCTTCATCACTGAAAACAAGTTTCGCACTGAACGCATCCTCTTCCATGAGCTGTTGCAACCGCGCCGAAAATTCAAAGCGTTTGACTTTGTCATCGGGTGTCAGGGCTTGTAGCAATTGTAAACGGTGAGGCCTCTGCTTTAGCCTTTTCCGTAAGATTTTCCAAACCGTCAGCTGTGGTACGTTTAGCTGCCTGCTTGCTTTATTCGTCGACTTCCGCGGGCTACGCGTGAAACTTGCCCGCACGCGTTCAACCGTTTCTTCGCTCACTGCAGGCCGACCCGTCGATTTCCCCTTACAGAGGCATCCAGAAGCTTTAAACTGCGCATACCATCGCCGAATGGACAAATGGTTCAAATGGCTCTGAGCACTATAGGACTGAACTGCTGTGGTCATCAGTCCCCTAGAACTTGGAACTACTTAAACCTAACTAACCTAAGGACATCACACACATCCATGTCCGAGGCAGGATGCGAACCTGCGACCGTAGCGGTCTTGCGGTTACAGACTGCAGCGCCTAGAACCGCACGGCCACGTCGGCCGGCTTCGCCGAATGGAGTTGGCAGTTGGTGGGTCTTTGTTGAACTTCGTCCTGAGGTGTCGTTGCACTGTTACGACTGACTGATGTGAGTGCATTTCAAGCACGACATACGCTTTCTCGGCTCCTGTCGCCATTTTGTCTCACTGCGCTCTCGAGCGCTCTGGCGGCAGAAACCTGAAGTGCGGCTTCAGCCGAACAAAACTTTACGAGTTTTTCTACGTATCTGCAGTGTGTCGTGACCATATGTCAATGAATGGAGCTACAGTGAATTTATGAAATCGCTTCAATCATTTGTAATAGCCGTGTATATAGACTGAGGTGACGAAAGTCATGCGACAGGGATGTGCACACATACAGCAGGTGGTAGTACCGTGTGCACGAGGTGTACAAGGGCGGCGCATTTGCGGAGCCGTCTCAGGTGATCCGTGTGGAAAGGTTTCTGGCCTCATTACGGTCGCACTATGGGAGTTCACAGACCGTAGAACAACAGTATGGTACCAGAATGAGATTCTCGGGCAGCGGAGTGTGCGCCGATATGAAACTTCCTGGCGGGACGGGCCGTGAGTCGTGCTTGGGTAGCTCACTTGGAGCCGCGATGCACAAGCGATGGCGTAGCGGCGGGGGTGACTCCCTTACATCGCGCCTACTGGGTGGGTCTCCTGGTTCCGGCGTCCCTCGCACCTCCGCTGGCGGTGGGCAACATCACGCCACATTTTGCGCACGTGTCGACATTCATCGTGGAACTTGGTTCTACCAGAGACGAGCTTCCGCGCACGAGACCGCCATGCGCGAAGGATTTTTATGTTTGGCTGCTACGACGGACAAGCCGTAGTCTCATTGGACGCAAACATCTACATCTAGAGTGATACTCCGCAAGCCACCCAACGGTGTGTGGCGGAGGGCACTTTACGTGGCACTGTCATTACCTCCCTTTCCTGTTCCAGTCGCGTATGGTTCGCGGGAAGAACGACTGCCGGAAAGCCTCCGTGCGCGCTCGAATCTCTCTAATTCTACATTCGTGACCTCCTCGGGAGGTATAAGTAGGGGGAAGCAATATATTCGATACCTCATCCAGAAACGCACCCTCTCGAAACCTGGCGAGCAATGTACACCGCGATGCAGAGCGCCTCTCTTGCAGAGTCTGCCACTTGAGTTTATTAAACATCTCCGTAACGCTATCACGGTTACCAAATAACCCTGTGACGAAACGCGCCGCTCTTCTTTGGATCTTCTCTATCTCCTCCGTCAACCAGACCTGGTACGGATCCCACACTGATGAGTAATACTCGAGTATAGGTCGAACGAATGTTTTGTAAGCCACCTCCTTTGTTGATGGACTACATTTTCTAAGGACTCTCCCAATGAATCTCAACATGCTACCCGCCTTACCAACAATTAATTTTATATGATCATTCCACTTCAATTCGGCATATTCCCAGACATTTTACAGAAGTAACTGCTACCAGTGTTTGTTCCGCTATCATATAATCATACAATAAAGGATGCTCCTTTCTATGTATTAGCAATACATTACATTTGCCTATGTTAAGGGTCAGTTGCCACTCCCTGCACCAAGTGCCTATCCGTTGCAGATCTTCCTGCACCCCAGGCTGCATTGGCCATAGATTTGGAGACATGTGCACCAAAAATTCCTTCCTATCTTCGTTCGGGCACTGCGGTTCTCTGTCGCCTGTGGCGAGTTCAGCACCAACCAACGGCTCCGTGCAATTGGACTAGTGGAGACTCCGCTGCGCCCGAAATGTCGCCAAGCGGATGACGACCATCACCGCTTAACTCGTATCGCGGTGGAGGACGTGTGGCTCCTAGGAAGACAGATGGTGGCTCGCTACCCCCGTGTGACCCCGCAACGTATTACCCCTGCCTGCTGCCTTCTTACATCCGGAGAGTGACTACTTTCCGGCGACTAAATCACAGTCGATCATCTGGGTCAAAGGTTGGACGATCGCGTACCTCTATGGGGATGCTGCCGTCGCGACTTGCCTTTTGGTATTTCTTGCAGCAAGCCCACAATGAGGTTCACAGATGGAAAACCTTTGCCAACTATCTTCAGGCAGTCTTCCGCGACCCCCCACACAGCTGGGATGGGCCGGGTGCAGTCTGTAACGCCGGAAATGCATATCCTCCTATTTCCATCTATTGCACTGCAAATTTTTTTCCTTATTTTGTCACCTGAAGATATGACACTTCTGTCTCTTTATATATTGTAATTATTTTACTGTTTCTATATATATATATATATATATATATATATATATATATATATATTTATGTTGGTATGTTTTGTGAATATTATTTGTATTTACACGCTGGGTCTGGCCTAGGGAAAACTATGCTATCGAACGAATACATCGATAGGTCGTGTGGAGAACCAAAGTGTTTAGGATCTTTGGTAGTGTGAACTCTGCCGCGTGGAGCGCGGGCAGAGAGGGCGAGTCTGGCTGGGGTGGTGCAGTGGAGCAGGTGTGTTGTGTGACGCTCCCGCGAGTTGCCGCGCTTTCGGGGTTTGGCAGCATGTAATTGCGCTCGACTTGCTATGATAGTTTCTGACACGGTGTCGCGGACGGGAAGCGTTAGCTGGCGCACACCGAGAGCCCGTTTCGCCTGGTGACCGTGTCGAGAAGAAGGCGCGCCAACATCCAGCTTCTGCAACAGCGACGGCCGACAATGAGTGACTGTCGCCACCTCCCGGATCGACGACCTCAAACCTTCAATCAATCAACAAGGAAGACTGGAAGCACGTATAAAGTTTTAGAACTGTATGGCAGACCTCAGCTTTGCAAACTGTTAAATTTTTCTCACTAAATTAGAGCAACTTAGCATGAACCTTTGTTGCTCATTGTCCCAATTGCATTACCAGGCAGGGTCCCTTTCGTTTCCGGAATGAACCCGAGTGTCGTTGAAATTCATACGCCAGCATTTAAGTAACATCATTCCATTTCACTGCTTTAATTTCAAAGTTCAGTTTAAGTATTCATAGCTGGCTACAATATTTAGATTACGCAAGCACAAATTAAGAGTGCGAGTTTTGTTAGCATATTTTAGCTTACCTGTGACTGCAGTTCAGCTTGGTACGTACTAAATTTTATTATTGTTAAATGTTCAGAATCATTTAATTCAAGTTCGAAGTTAAATCTCTTATTTCTAAATTGCGTAGATTCAAGTAGCTTTTGAAATGTTTGTTGAGGTAGCGCAAGACCAACTTTATTTTATTTAATTCCGTACTGCTTCAGAAGTAAAGTTCAGTATCAATGTCAGTCACTACTTTAACTTTCAATTTTCCGGTTTTATTAATCCTTTTGCTACAGTAAGTCAGAGTGTAGCGAAATTTATTACTTCTGACAAACATTCAGTTTTCACACAACCGTGTCGACCTTCAGTTGCCACGCTTTTAGTGCTAATTATACGTCCAATAACCTTTCCTTTTCGGTTATTGTAGTAGTTGTCCACAGGACTGGCGACTAATTAATGGCAGTTACTTGTTAACGTGACGACCGCACATTTACTTTCTTCATTAACTTTACCTTTTTTCAAAATTAATTTGGACCAATTTCATTTGTATTTTTCCTTTCACTTGGATGTAACCCTTTCCTCCCTCTTTACCGACAGATTAACTTCGGTGACGATCGCTTTTCCCAAATTTCCATTAGGTACACGCGGTTTAACTCTTCACTGTCATTAAGGTCGATAAGTTAGGGGGGAGGTTACACAGTCCACCACATCTGACAGCTGCTGATGAGCCTCACGCTTCTCTCACCACTCATGCACATCCTATACCATGGAAAGATCTACATGTTCCTTTTAAAATAAATAAAAAGAACAACATCCCTGTTCCTTTACATTCGTGATTTGTTTTCCAATGATTTTTTTTTCCAGAGGATGCATTTCATTTAGTGTTTGTGAACTGCCTAATTTTGTATCCAAATAGAATACCGATAAATAAATGTTAAAAAAAAGTTGGTAGAGCACTTGCCCACGAAAGCCAAAGGTCCCGAGTTCGGGTCTCGGTCCGGCACAGGAAGTTTCTGCCAGGAAGTTTCATAACATAATGGTAGTTGCAGTTGGGTGCACAGGCCATTCGATTTCCGAAAACGTTAAGGAATTCAATACTGCGACATCCACAGTAGTCTGGAGACCGTGCGGAGAACGCCGCATTCCAGGCATCGGCTCCCACCAGAGACGACGCAGAGCCCCACGGCACTTGCTTAACGACCGAGAGCAGCGGCGTTTGCGCAGGGGTGTCGGTGCTGACAGACAAGCAACGCTGCGTCAAACAACCGCAGAAATGAATTTGGGGGGCGCGACGGGCGCACCTGCTACGACAGTGTGCGGCGAAATCTGCCGTCAATGGGCTGTGGCAGCAGACAACAACAGACGCGAGTGCCTCTGCTAACAGCGAGTCCTGGGTTCGTGACTGTACGAGTTGGACGCGAGACTACTGGTCACACGAGTCCCGATTCCACTCGGCGACAACTGAGAGTCGAGTTGGAGTGTGGTACAGACCCCAAGAACCCAAGTCGACGACAAGGCGCTATGTCAGCTTGTGGTGGCTCCGCAACTGTCCCTACTGTGTTTGCACAGGGCCTCTGCTCTCACAGCGCACATCACTGACCGGAAATGCTTATGATCGGCTAGTTGGGACCATTTGCTGTCCCATGTCGACTTCGTGTTCCAAAACAACATTGGAATTTTCCTAGATGACAATACACCGTGTCACCAGGACACAATTATTCGCAACTGGTTTGAAGAACATTCTGCACAATTGGACCGAATGATTTCGCCAACGATCAAATATTTATGGGACGTAATGGAGAGGCCAGGTCGTGCACGATATCCCGCAACGATTTAAGACTTTCGCAATTATGGACGGCTATACGGGCACCGCAACTCAAGGCGAGGCGGCGTTTGACAAGTCCGTGCAAAGTCCGAGAGATGGCACCGCCGGCGAGTATCGAGGTCACACGTCACGGAAAGAACGCACGCCAACTTTCAGCCATACTTGTCTATTTCTTTTGTGTTTGGCATTCGTGTGAATCGATCAAGTCGAGTGATTGTCAAAAAATGGACGAGAGGAATTTCGTGTGGTGATTAAACATTACATCATGAAAGGCAAAACGCCTCAGGAGACTAACAGAAGCCTGATAAACATTACGGTGACTCTGCACCTTCGATTCGAATCGTTTATAAGTGGTTTCAAAATTTTCGCAGTGGCCATGTGGACACGAGTCATCCTGAACGTTCTGGACGCCCTGTGGAGGTTACGACTCCAGAAATCATCAATAAAATGCACGATATGGTGACGGATGAGAGAAGAGTCAAGGTGCGTCAGATTGCTAGTCCTGTGGGCATCTCGAGTGAACGGGTATATAGTATTTTGCGTAAACATTCGGGCATCAGAAAGCTATCCACAAGACGGGTTCCGCGATTGCTCACGCCTGACCAAAAACGGAATCGTGTGAAGTGTTGCAAGGTTGGTTCGCACCTGTTCGGGAAGGATCCGCATGACTTTAAGCGTCGTTTCGTCGCTGTGGATGAAACATGGATACATTACTGTACTCCAGAGACCAAACAACAATCCAAACAATGGGTTACCAAGGCAGAATCTGCACCAAAAAAGGCGGCCGGAAGGGTTATGGCGACTGTTTCTTGGGATTCGCGAGGGATAATCCTCATCGGCTATCTGGAAAAGGGTAAAACTATTACAGGTGCACATTATTCATAGTTGCTGGACCGTTTCAAAACCGAGATGCAAGAAAAACGTAGGCGATTGGACCCCAAAAAAGTCATTTTCCATCACGACAATGCACCAGCACGCACCTCAGCAGTTTTCCTCGCAAAAATTAATGGAAATACGATTCCAACTCGTTTCACATCCGCCCTGTTCTCCAGACTTGGCTCCCTCGCGCTACTATTTGTTCCCCAATTTGAAGAAATGACTGGCGGGAGAAATACTTTATTCAAACGAGAAGGTGATTGCAGCAAACAAACAGCTATTTTGAAGACTTGGACAATTACTATTATTCGGAAGGGATCAACAAATTACAATAGCGTTGCACGAAGTGTGTAAGTCTAAAAGGAGACTATGTCGAAAAATAAAAAAGGTTTACCCCAAACACGTGAGTAGTTTTTATTTTTGGACGGACTTTCCAGACGGCCCTCGTATTTACGCAGCGGACTTCAGACGGCTTGTTGACGCCGTGTCACGCCGCGCCCCTGCAACTGATATGTCAAACATTTATGTCAAACAAATTTGATGGCGTAATGGGAACTTTGTCAAATCTCGCCTGTCGTCAAATAAATCAGATCAAATATAGGTCCTCGCCGTAGATTTGATCATAAAAGTCGTTCGTCTTCTGTTCACTGCAGTGTGAAATGTGACCGCTTGGAGAGCTGCCGTCGCTACAGCTATTTCACGTCTGTGTAGTGTGTTCGTAAACATGGCTTCACAGTTGGTGTGTTCCTTAGACTCTTTTCTTTTCCTTCTTTTAATATACTTGTTTCGACTAGGGTGCCGGGTGAGAGAGGGTGACTGTCCACGCTATTAATTGTGTATTACTGGGCATGTGGAATACGCTGCAGGCGATCCCACGTCCACAATCACAACTACAACCATCCACCTCTACATATGCAAACATCGAAGCAGCTTTTCAGCAAGCTGCAATGGACGATGTGGTCAAACTCTAAAATAAAAACTTCTTTCTTGGGTTTCCATTCTACTTTGTCCATTTTTGAACTATGGATGCCACAAGTTAAAAAGCGCTTCATCTGTTTCGTAATTTTTACGAATTTTGCAGTTGTTGGAACAGTAATGCCATTAATTGAATTACTCAAAAATAAAACTAGTTCTTACTCCCCATACAGTGTACTGAACGTTTATGTACCTTCACATATTCCCCTTCCAGTGCTTTATAAATAGTTTCACACGTTTCTAGAATTATTTTGCTTAAAGTGCAACGTGATATTCGAGTGCTGTGTTGTAAACTGGAGTGGCTCTCTCAAGCAATCCCCGTGTGACCAGAGCATTTCTCGAAAGAGTATTGTCTTTTGTAATATGATAAGCCACTTTACTGAGCAAATACTGACATAAACTCTCACCCATTCGTAAGTAATTTATAGACAATACAGGCCATTAAAACTGCTACACCACGAAGATGACATGGTACACACGTGAAATTTAACCGACAGGAAGAAGATGCTGTGATACGCAAATGATTAGCTTTTCAGAGCATTCACACAAGGTTTGCGCCGGTGGCGACACCTACAACGTGCTGACACGAGGAAAGTTTCCAACCGATTTCTCACACACAAACAGCAGTTGACCGGCGTTGCCTGGTGAAACGTTGTTGTGATGCCTCGTGTAAGGAGGGGAAATGCGTACCATCACGTTTCCGACTTTGATAAAGGTAGGATTGTAGCCTATCGCGATTGCCGTTTATCGTATCGCGACATTGCTGCTCGCGTCGGTCGAGATCCGATGACTGTTAGCAGAATATGGAATCGGTGGGTTCAGGAGGGTAATACGGAACGCTGTGCTGGATCCCGACGGCCTCGTATCACTAGCAGTCGAGATGACAGGCATCTTATCCGCACGGCTGTAACGCATCGTGAAGCCACGTCTCGATCCCAGAGTCAACAGATGGGGACGTTTGCAAGACTACAACCATCTGCACGAACAGTTCGACGACGTTTGCAGCAGCACGGACTATCAGCTCGGAGACCGTGGCTGCGGTTACCCTTGACGCTGCATCACAGACAGGAGCGCCTGCGATGGTATTCTCGACGACGAACCTGGGTGCACGAATGGCAAAACATTTTTTCGGATGAATCCAGGTTCTGTTTACAGCATCACGATGGTCGCATCCGTGTTTGGCGACATCGCGGTGAACGCACATTGGAAGCGTGTATTCGTCATCGCCATACTGGCTATCACCCGGCGTGATGGTATGGGGTGCCATCGGTTACACGTCTCTGTCACCTCTTGTTCGTATTGACGTTACATTTCAGATGTGTTACGACCCGTGGCTCTACCCTTCATTCCATCCCTGCGAAACGCTACATTTCAGCAGGATAATGCACGACCGCATGTTGCAGGTCCTGTACAGGCCTTTCTGCATACAGAAAATGTTCGACTGCTGCCCAGGCCAGCACATTGCCAGATGTCTCACCAATTGAAAACGTCTGGTCAATAGTGGCCGAGCAACTGGCTCGTCACAATACGCCAGTCACTACTCTTGATGAACTGTGGTATCGTGTTGAAGCTGCACGGGCAGCTGTACCTGTACACGCCATCCGAGCTCTGTCTGACTCAATGCGCAGGTGTATCGAGGCCGTTATTACGGCCAGAGGTGGTTGTTCTGGGTACTGATTTCTCAGGACCTATGCACCCAAATTGCGTGAAAATGTAATCACGTGTCAGTTCTAGTATAACATATTTGTCCAATGAATACCCGTTTATCATGTGCATTTCTTCTTGGTGTAGCAATTTTAATGACCAGCAGTGTATTAACCTGACACGTTCCACATCATTGCGAAGCGTCGTATTCATGATCTACGGAACAAGTACGAATCTAGTCTAGGGAGGCGTCCCAGGGTCGTCCGTACAGTGCCAGGGCGGGGAAGTGGTCGTAGCACCTGCCTAGTGAACAGGATGTCTGGGTTCGAATCCCGGCCTCGTCACAAATTTTCCTTCGGCGCTTGGGCGCGCACGCGGCTAATCCCCCCTGTCGGCGACACGTCGGCTCCCGACCTTTGTTCGTTCCTTGGGGCCACACGTCACACGTCGCTGCTACGGCGTCTGTCAGATAGCGCAGGTGGTCAGCCGCTGCCGGCGTCAGAATTCGCAGAGCTCTAAGTAAGCGATAAGCACGCCCTGTGCTAAATTTAAATTCCACCAGATAGGGCGCGGGAAGTGCGATAAGGGCCTTGTCAGAAGGGGGGGGGGGGCGCACCCATCCTGCGTTCTGTAGGGAGCCTGTATACTAGAGTTGTGGCGATTCGTGAATGAGTCGTTCATTTGAACGACTCTAACAACGGGAGGCCGCCAATTGTGAAATTCAGATTCGATTCATACTGCGCATAATAAAAGCTCATTGCCAGAGGTGTAATGTGCAAAGCACCAAAATGCACTTCTCAGCCGTTGTCGAGAAAATCGACAGTTAAAAGACACCGTTGCGGTGAAATACTCTCTACGGTCAATAACTTTCTACAGCGTCGTGGTGCAGCAGTAAGCGCTCGGGTTCGTAATCCGAAGATCGCCGGATCGAATCTCGCTCCATGCAACCTTTTTTTTAGTATTTGTTTTTTGTAATTCATATATATATTACACTCCTGGAAATGGAAAAAAGAACACATTGACACCGGTGTGTCAGACCCACCATACTTGCTCCGGACACTGCGAGAGGGCTGTACAAGCAATGATCACACGCACGGCACAGCGGACACACCAGGAACCGCGGTGTTGGTCGTCGAATGGCGCTAGCTGCGCAGCATTTGTGCACCGCCGCCGTCAGTGTCAGCCAGTTTGCCTTGGCATACGGAGCTCCATCGCAGTCTTTAACACTGGTAGCATGCCGCGACAGCGTGGACGTGAACCGTATGTGCAGTTGACGGACTGTGAGCGAGGGCGTATAGTGGGCATGCGGGAGGTCGGGTGGACGTACCGCCGAATTGCTCAACACGTGGGGCGTGAGGTCTCCACAGTACATCGATGTTGTCGCCAGTGGTCGGCGGAAGGTGCACGTGCCCGTCGACCTGGGACCGGACCGCAGCGACGCACGGATGCACGCCAAGACCGTAGGATCCTACGCAGTGCCGTAGGGGACCGCACCGCCACTTCCCAGCAAATTAGGGACACTGTTGCTCCTGGGGTATTGGCGAGGACCATTCGCAACCGTCTCCATGAAGCTGGGCTACGGTCCCGCACACCGTTAGGCCGTCTTCCGCTCACGCCCCAACATCGTGCAGCCCGCCTCCAGTGGTGTCGTGACAGGCGTGAATGGAGGGACGAATGGAGACGTGTCGTCTTCAGCGATGAGAGTCGCTTCTGCCTCGGTGCCAATGATGGTCGTGTGCGTGTTTGGCGCCGTGCAGGTGAGCGCCACAATCAGGACTGCATACGACCGAGGCACACAGGGCCAACACCCGGCATCATGGTGTGGGGAGCGATCTCCTACACTGGCCGTACACCACTGGTGATCGTCGAGGGGACACTGAATAGTGCACGGTACATCCAAACCGTCATCGAACCCATCGTTCTACCATTCCTAGACGGGCAAGGGAACTTGCTGTTCCAACAGGACAATGCACGTCCGCATGTATCCCGTGCCACCCAACGTGCTCTAGAAGGTGTAAGTCAACTACCCTGGCCAGCAAGATCTCCGGATCTGTCCCCCATTGAGCATGTTTGGGACTGGATGAAGCGTCGTCTCACGCGGTCTGCACGTCCAGCACGAACGCTGGTCCAACTGAGGCGCCAGGTGGAAATGGCATGGCAAGCCGTTCCACAGGACTACATCCAGCATCTCTACGATCGTCTCCATGGGAGAATAGCAGCCTGCATTGCTGCGAAAGGTGGATATACACTGTACTAGTGCCGACATTGTGCATGCTCTGTTGCCTGTGTCTATGTGCCTGTGGTTCTGTCAGTGTGATCATGTGATGTATCTGACCCCAGGAATGTGTCAATAAAGTTTCCCCTTCCTGGGACAATGAATTCACGGTGTTCTTATTTCAATTTCCAGGAATATATATATATATATATATATATATATATATATATATATATATATATATATATATATATTCCCGGCAATCAGTTGCAACAATTATGCATATAATAAGTTGTTGAGATCCGTTTATCGTGGAAAAATTGGCGACTTCGAACATCATTATTTTTCCGTAAACAAATGTCATTAATTGTCTTCATAATGTTAACCACGTATAGTTAACGGAAGACGTAGAAACGATATTCCGAAACGAATACGTATAGCGTAAGTCAAACGTTCGAATTAGAATAGAGACCCCACGAACACAAATTCGCTGTGGCAGGTATGAAATATAAACTCCGTTACTCGCTCGTTACACTTGAAGGACATGTTGAATGGGCCGAAACGAGCTGCCGCATAACAGCGTAGTAACCTGCTAACTTCAAAAGAAGGTAGATGCGGTCCCTAGCGCAACTTGTAACATCGTCGCGAATCAGTGCGGACGTGAGAGCTTTGGTACACCCTGTTAAACAAACGGAAAAATGGAGGCGGTACAATTGGAGAGCGATCCGCCTTCACCAACATGCATAAGCAATTCATATATATATATTTGAATTACAAAAAACTAATAATAAAAAAATTGCAAGGCGCGAGGTTCGATCCGGCGACCTTTGGATTACGAACCCGAGCGCTTACCGCTCCGCCACGACGCTAGAGAAAATTATTAATCGTAGAGTGTATTTCACCGCAACGGTTTCTTTTAACTGTCGATTTTCTCGACAATGGCTGGGAATTGCATCTTTGTGCTTTGCCACATTACACCTCTGCCCATGAGCTTTTATTATGCGCAGTATGAATCGAATCTGAATTTCACAATTGGCGGCCTCCCCTTGTAAATAAAGAATCGTAAGAATCGAATCGTGATACGGACGAATCGTCGTTCAAAAGAATCGTAAGGACGATTGCGTGTTTCCGAGTCGTGACGATTCCAAGTTCCGACGATTCGTCGATTCTTAGTACGCTATGCTTCGAAGGCAACTTCCGAATCATGCCGAGTCGTGCCGAATGATTACGACCGCCAGATGGCAGTCAAGTGCAGGATGCGTGTGAACAAAGGAAGCTCGGAACGAACAAACGAAGTTCGTGGGCCGTAATATTACTCGTGAAAACCAAGCTGACAATTGGCGGCGGCTGGCGGGAACGAGCGTAAAGGCATCTCCCACTTCCCATCCCTATATGGTGCACATGCGCGGATTCGTATCATCCTAAGGTTTTCTGTGCTCTTTCCAATTCCACAGCACCTTATATTTCATAATGAAGCAACTGTCAGCCCTCACACACTGCAAATTTAGCTTAACTTCTGTTTCGTCGAAATACAAAGCATAGGCATTTTGCTTTTAATTTGTCTGAGAACTTGCTTCTGCCACTACCATTTATGTGAGAAGACGACATACTTCTAAAGTGTAGGATACAATCGCATACGGCAACATTACTTCACTGCTAATTTGCTAATTCTGTTAGTTCCACCACTGCCGCCACGAAATGGCTGTCCACTAAACCAATATTACAGAGCCTATATAGAGAGAATGTAGGCTCTCTAACCAATACCTTTCTTGGTGGATCGCCGTGTTGTAATACCGACTTTAAACAAAAGCTTTTTAATTAATAATTTCAAGTTCGAGTTTTCGAATGTTATCGTGTTCAGATTCATATTAAATTTTAGTGGAGTAATGTCGCTGTATACGATTGAGTCCTACTGTTTAGAAGTATGTCGTCTTCTCACGTAAATAGTAGTGACAGCGGCAAGTTGTCAGACAAATTAAAAGCAAAATACCTATGCTTTCTATTTAGAAGAAATGAAAGTTAAGCTAAGTTTGCTGTGTGGGAGGGCTGTCAGCTGCGTTATGAATTAAAAAGGTGATGTGGACTCGGAAGGACATCTCAGCACAGAAAAACTTAGGATGATGTGAGCGCCGGCCGCGGTGGTCTAGCGGTTCTAGGCGCTTCCGTTTGGAACCGGGTGACCGCTACGGTCGCAGGTTCGAATCCTGCCTCGGGCATGGATGTGTGTGATGTCCTTAGGTTAGTTAGGTTTAAGTAGTTCTAAGTTCTAGGGGACTGATGACCACAGCAGTTAAGTCCCATAGTGCTCAGAGCCATTTTTTTTTAATGATGTGAGCCAAACCACGTCCGCCTCACTGCTAGATTTTGTTACTATAAAACAGACGTCTGTAGTTAGTTACGTTCAAGCCACACGACCAGACTGGCGTACTACGTGATTTTGCACCACATTCCACACAAATCGACTCCTCTTTCCTGGCATACTGAAATAAAATAATAGATGCAATCAAATCAAACGTGACCTTTCATTAATTAAGGCATTACACGTATAAATTGAGAATCACACTTGTAACGTCATATGCATGTTTACTTATAAATAAACTATTTCTGGCGTATCTTATCATGACACAGTTCGATTCTAACCCCATTGACAATTTCAGACATGTCCTGCCATCTGTGAGTAAGATGTAGAACTTTTTGCACTCCGTTAAGAATCGTGCCATCGCAGACTAGAATGAATCGTGAATGAACCATAGGAATCGATTCTCAATGTGAGATTGAATCGTAGGACTCGAATCGGGAAAAAGAATCGTGTTGCCCAACTCTACTGTAAACAGACAGAGTAGCCGTAGGTGAAGTTGCCCGTGATTGGTTGATTAGCTTTGGCGCCATTTTTCTGCCTAACGTCTCTCGCGCTTCCCATGTTCGCCGTGCTTTTGAGTTGAAGTTCAGAGGACTTTTGGAAACGATTAAAAGGTATTCGAATTATTGCCAGACTTCTTATGCGTTGTGCATGCATGTTCGATTTAGTTGTATATCCTTTTTAGTACGAAATTAGCATTTGCGTGCATACTGGTAGCATCACAAGCTTTTCTGAAGCCAATATCTGACAGTCCTTGCTGGAAACGGAAAGTTCCTGTAATTGTTGTGCGGTGCTCATTCGACTTTATAGCGTCAAACTTTATTTCGTTCCGAAACAGAACACTAGGCAATATTTTGGTTTCAGTATTATTGCCTGACTGTTGTAGGTACTCTTGAAGACAGTTTTTAATAGGCCTACTAACTGTGGGGTACAAGGGATACGGTAGTTTTCTTCTTATATTTGGTCGTTATTACAGTAGCCTGTTGTTGTTGTGGTCTTCAGTCCTGAGACTGATACAGCTCTCCATGCTACTCTATCCTGTGCAAGCTTCATCATCTCCCAGTACCTACTACAGCCTACATTCTTCTGAATCTGCTTAGTGTATTCATCTCTTGGTCTCCCTCTACGATTTTTACCCTCCACGCTGCCCCCCCCCCCCCCCCCCCAATACTAAATTTGTGATCCCTTGATGCCTCAGAACATGTCCTACCCAACCAATCCCTTCTTCTTCTCAAGGTGTGACACAAACTCCTCCCCAATTCTATTCAATATCTTCTCATTAGTTATGTGATCTACCCATCTAATCTTCAGCATTCTTCTGTATAACAACATTTCGAAAGCTTCTGTTCTCTTCTTGTCTAAACTATTTATCGTTCATGTATCACTTCCATACATCGCTACACTCCATACAAATACTTTCACAAACGACTTCCTGACACTTAAATCTACATTCGATGTTAAGAAATTTCTCTTCTTCAGAAACGCTTTTCTTGCCATTGCCATTCCACATTTTATATCCTCTCTGCTTCGACCATCATCAGTTATTTTGTTCCCCAAATAGCATTCCATTATCCTCGTTTTGCTTTTGTTGATGTTCATCTTATATCCTCCTTTCAAGACACTGTCGATTCCGTTCAACTGCTCTTCCAAGTCCTTTGCTGTCTCTGACAGAATCACAATGTCATCGGCGAACCTCAAAGTTTTTACTTCTTCTCCATGAATTTTAATACTTACTCCGAATTTTTCTTTTGTTTCCTTTACTGCTTGCTCAATATACAGATTGAATAACATCGGGGAGAGGCTACAACCCTGTTTCACTCCCTTCCCAACCACTGCTTCCCTTTCATGTCCCTCGACTCTTACAACTGCCATCTGGTTTCTGTACAAATTGTAAATAGCCTTTCGCTCCCTGTATTTTACCCCTGCCACCTTTAGAATTTGGAAGAGAGTATTCCAGTCGACATTGTCAAAAGCTTTCTTAAAGTCTACAAATGCTAGAAACGTAGGTTTGCCATTCCTTAATCTTTCTTCTAAGATAACTCGTAGGGTTAGTATTGCCTCACGTGTTCCAACATTTCTACGCGATCCAAACTGATCTTCCCCGAGGTCGGCTTCTACCAGTTTTTGGATTCGTCTGTAAAGAATTCGCGTTAGTATTTTGCAGCTGTGGCTTATTAAACTGATTGTTCGGTAATTTTCACATCTGTCAACACCTGCTTTCTTTGGGATTGGAATTATTATATTCTTCTCGAAGTCTGAGGGTATTTCGCCTGTCTCATACATCTTGCTCACCAGATGGTAGAGTTTTGTCAGGACTGGCTCTCCCATGTAGCCCACAGTAGCCTACATATAACATTACCTGATTTCTGCAATCTTTTTCGTTTGTTATCTACGAGAGGTTTTCAGTATATGAGAGAACGTCGTAAGCAGTTGTTTACTTGTGACCTGCGAAAAGCTTGAAGGCGTGACAAGAAGTACTAACACGTCTCACACTTTTTGCATCTCAAAAGCAAACAACTGCTTACGACTTTCATCCATCTGACGTAATACAGGTACGTTAAATCTTTAGCGTTATGCACTATATTTTTTTATTTACGTTACTTTCATTGCAATATGTCTAGTAGACGAACTTTAAAGGAGGTTAATGCAAGAAACGAATAATTTTTACAGCCACTGCATCAAATTTTCCTGTGCTGTACGTAGTAGGCTACTATGAGTATATTACAGCTGCAAAGAAAGGCATTTAACGAATGATTTCGCCATATTGTTTTGCGGTTTTGATTCGGTGAGTGTGTACTCCACTACTGGCCATTCAAAAGTCCCGCCCGCAGTTTGGCAGAAAAATGGCCGCCGTATCGTCCGGTTGGCCACTCCCTCCCTATACAGACAGCTTGTCTAGCGACCGAGCCGAGGGGAATACGAGCCATCTGGTGGACACGCCGTTCCCTTTCTGGACTCACTTCCGACGGCCTACAGAATCCGTCACACTTCAGGGATATGACCGGAATTATCGTTCGAAGCAAAAAAGGCATTTTTTCACGGCCTCTAAAACGCATACCGTAGCACCTGTAAGCACTCGTTCAGCAGAAGACGTGTTGCACAGCTCCGAAGGTCAACAACCACTCACAGCTCGTAAGGTAAGCACTTTAGAGCCCTGGCATTTTTTTTTCCTCGGTTTTGTCCATAATACCTCATTTCGAAATATGGATAGCAAACACCATCTACATCTACATATACAGGGTGTTACAAAAAGGTGCGGCCAAACTTTCAGGAAACATTCCTCACACACAAAGAAAGAAAATATGTTATGTGGACATGTGTCCCGAAACGCTTACTTTCCATGTTAGGGCCGTGCGGTTCTAGGAGCTACAGTCTGGAACCGAGCGACGGCTACGGTCGCAGGTTCGAATCCTGCCTCGGGCATGGATGTGTGTGATGTCCTTAGGTTAGTTAGGTTTAACTAGTTCTAAGTTCTAGGCGACTGATGACCTCAGAAGTTAAGTTGCATAGTGCTCAAAGCCAGATGAACCATTTTTTCCATGTTAAGAGCTCATTTTATTACTTCTCTTCAAATCACATTAATCGTGGAATGGAAACACACAGCAACAGAACGTACCAGCGTGACTTCAAACACTTTGTTACAGGAAATGTTCGTTAGCGAGGTTACACGCATCCACCCTCCGTCGCACGGAATCCCTGATGCGCTGATGCAGCCCTGGAGAATGGCGTATTGTATCACAGCCGTCCACAATACGAGCACGAAGAGTCTCTACATTTGGTACCGGGGTTGCGTAGACAAGAGCTTTCAAATGCCCCCGTAAATGAAAGTCGAGAGGGTTGAGGTCAGGAGAGCGTGGAGGCCACGGAATTGGTCCGCCTCTACCAATCCATCGCTCACCGAATCTGTTGTCGAGAAGCGTACGAACACTTCGACTGAAATGTGCAGGAGCTCCATCGTCCACGAACCACATGTTGTGTCGTACTTGTAAAGGCACATGTTCTAGCAGCACAGGTAGAGTATCCCGTACGAAATCATGATAACGTGCTCCATTGAGCGTAGGTGGAAGAACGTCGGGCCCAATCGAGACATCACCGACAATGCCTGCCGAAACGTTCAAAGAACGTGACTGCACAATTGCGTGCGGATTCTCGTCAGCCCACACATGTCGATTGTGAAAATTTACAATTTTATCACGTTGGAATGAAGCCTCAACCGTAAAGAGAACTTTTCCACTGAAATGAGGATTGACACATTGTCGGATGAACCATTCGCAGAAGTGTACCCGTGGAGGCCAATCAGCTGCCGACAGTGCCTGCACACGCTGTACATGGTACGGAAACAACTGGTTCTCCCGTAGCACTCTCCGTACAGTGACGTGCTCAACGTTACCTTGTACAGCTGCAACTTCTCTGACGCCGACATTAGGGTTATCGCCAACTGCACGAAGAATTGCCTCGTCCATTGCAGGTGTCCTCGTCGTTCTAGGTCTTCCCCAGTCGCGAGTCGTAGGCTGGAATCTTCCGTGCTCCCTAAGACGCTGATCAATTGCTTCGAACGTCTTCCTGTCGGGACACCTTCGTTCTGGAAATCTGTCTCGATACAAACGTACCGCGCCACGGCTATTGCCTCGTGCTAATCCGTACATCAAATGGGCATCTGCCAACTCCGCATTTGTAAACATTGCACTGACTGCGAAACCACGTTCGTGATGAACACTAACCTGTCGATGCTACGTGCTGATGTGCTTGATGGTAGTACTGAAGAGGAATGAGTCGCATGTCAACACAAGCACCGAAGTCAACATTACCTTCCTTCAATTGGGCCAACTAGCGGTGAATCGAGGAAGTACAGTGCATACTGAAGAAACTAAAATGAGCTCTAAGATGGAAAGTAAGCATTTCCGGACACATGTCCACATAACATCTTTTCTTTCTTGGTGTGTGAGGAATGTTTCCTGAAAGTTTGGCCGTACCTTTTTGTAACACCCTGTATATCCTTACGCCACACTGTATCTTCCTATTTCACCTTATACCTGTTGCTCGCCCTTACGTCATTACTTTAGAACGGTCCTCAGTTGTGCGTTCTGAAATCCATCGGCAAAAAGCCTAACAAAAGCCGGCCAGCACGGAGATTTATACGGGGCGTTTGTTTTAGTGTGAGACAACTAAATATCTCCAACACGGCGCATCGTCTGAAAAAAAAATGTTCTAGGTGTAAAGTTAACGTCAGTCTGTGCTACAAAACATCCTAAGCTCCCCCGTCCGGCGTGGCCGCGGTCAGCTTTGTATTTTCAAATCGGAACAATTTATTGTATTTTCAGATTCTACCAAGCGGTGTGTGGCGGAGGGCACTATTCGCGTTAAAGTCGTACTCCCCCCCCCCCCCCCCCCCCCCTGTGTTCCACTCGCGGATCACACGAGGGAAAAACGACTGTCTGAACGCCTCAGTACGAGCTCTAACTCCCCTTATCTTTGAACGGTGATCATTGCGCGATTTGGAAGTCGGTGGTAATATGCTCTACATCCTCGGTGAAGATCGGATTTTGGAATTTAGTGATCAGCCCCTTCCGTTTACCCGTTGTCCATCTGCAAGTGTGTCCCAATTCAAACTTTCTATCAGATTTCTAACGCTCTCGCGATGGCTAAATGTACCAGTCACGAATCTTGCCGTTCTTCTTTGGACCTTCTCAATCTCTTGAATCAGACCCAACTGTTAAGGTTCCCATAGAGACGAACAGTACTCTAAGACTGGACGAACTAACGTATTGTAAGCTATTTCCTTTGTCGAAGGACTGCATCGCTTCAGGATTCTAGCAATACACCGCAATCTAGAGTTCGCCTTACCCGTTACTTGTGTAATCCGATCGTTCCATTTGAGATCATTTCGAATAGTCACACCCAGATAGTTGACTGATGTTACGCTTCCAAAGACTGATCATGTATTTTTTACTCGTACATTAACGGGGATTTTCGCCTTGTTATTGCAGTAGGTTACACTCACTAATTTTAAGACATAGCCTGCCAGTCATTACGCCACGCATTTATTTTCTGCAAATCCTCACAGATTTGTTCACAACTTTCGTGTGATACTACCTTCCTGTAGACTACAGCATCATCGGCAAACAGTCTCAGACTGCTGTGAATACTATCGACCAGATCGTTTATGTAAATCCTAAAAAGCAGAGGCGCTATTACGCTGCCCTGGGGCACACCTGTTGAAGTTACCCCGTTCAGGACGACATACTGCTACCTGTCTGTCGGAAAACTTTCTGTCCAACCGTATACGAGGTGCGGCTAGAAAAAAACCGGACTGATGCTGGAAAAAACATTTATTTACAATTATTTACAATTATTTACAATTTCATGTTATCTCCTTCAATGTACTCTCCTCCTCGGTCTCTACACCGCTCCATACGAATTTTCCACTGTTCATAGCAATGCTGCAGATCATTTTCGGTAAGTCCACACACTACTTCCGTCGCTTTTTCTTTTACTGCTTCAACAGTCTCAAATCTAGTTCCTTTCAAAGCTGACTTGACTTTAGGGAAAAGAAAAAAGTCACAGAGGGCCAAATCAGGTGAGTAGGGTGGATGATCTAAGATGGGAATGTTGTGTTTTGCCAAAAACGTCTTCACTGACAACGCACTGTGAGCTGGGGCATTGTCTTGGTGAAGGATCCATGACTTTTTTCTCCACAAATCGTTCCGTTTTATCCGTTCTCGCTCACGTAGGGTAGCCAGGACGCTAATGTAGTAATGCTGATTCACTGCTTGTCCCTCTGGTACCCAATCAATGTGCACAATCCCTTTGATGTCAAAAAAAAAAAACAATCATTGCCTTGAATTTCGATTTTGACATTCGTGCTTTTTTTGTCGTGGAGAACCAGGAGTTTTCCAATGCATCGATTGGCGTTTAGTTTCGGGATCGTAAGTAAAAAACCACGATTCATCGTAAGTAATAACATTTTGTAAGAAGGTGGGATCACTTTCAATGTTTTCCAGGATGTCAGAACAAATCATTCTTCGGCGTTCCTTCTGTTCAATTGTGAGACACTTTGGAACCATTTTTGAACACACTTTGTTCATGTTGAAACTTTCATGAAGAATCTGCCTAACACTTTCCTTGTCAACTCCTGTTAACTCAGACAGTGCTCTGATTGTTAAACGGCGATCTTGTCGAACAAGTTTACCGATTTTTTCAATGTTTGCATCAGTTTTTGCTGACAATGGTCTGCCAGTGCGAGTGTCATCACTGGTGTCTTCGCGGCCGTCTTTAAATCGTTTAAACCACTGAAACACTTGTGTTCGCGATAAACAATCATCGCCGTACACTTGTTGTAACATTACAAACGTTTCACTTGCAGATTTTCCTAGTTTGAAACAAAATTTGATGTTAACACGGTGTTCTTTCTGTACACTCAACATTTTCCGACGCACAGACAAAACGTCAACTACTTAAAACAGACGCCACGGGCAGACTGAGTGCAGGAAGCAGATGAAACTCGAGCAGCAGGCGGAGCGAGAGTCACGTGACAGGCCACGCGACTTTCAGCCTTATTGCATTCGTTTTATTGTTTCACCAGTACTAGTCCGGTTTTTTTCTAGCCACACCTCGTATGTCACTGGATAGACCGTAAGCGCGCACTTTTTGTAGCAAGCGACTGCTACGGTCGCAGGTTCGAATCCTGCCTCGGGCAGGGATGTGTGTGGTGTCCTTAGGTTAGTTAGGTTTAAGTAGTTCTAAGTTGTAGGGGACTGATGACCTCAGATGTTAAATCCCATTGTGCTACAAGCCGTTTGAACCACAGACCACCAGTAAAACGGATTCGTGTCACAGAATCGAAGATGACGATCTCACAGCTCTGAAGATGTATACAGTGTGTTTCAAAAAGAATATACGTATTACAAAGTATTACTGTACAGCGTGTATATAAAGTCCGGCAACACTTTCAATTATTTATGGCACAAGAACCAAACATTGTACAGATATCATATAGATGTCAGTTTGAAGAGAAACCCTGAAAGTTTTTTTTCTCCATGTACACCGCCACAGCGTAGTTCGGTAATTTGCCGATAGTCTGCGCTAGTCGCAAACATGGTGACTTCCGGTGCGGAGCGAGCTTACTGTGTGTTGGAGGAGTTCGACAGGCGTGCTACAGCTACAGCTGTTGGACGGATGTTTAGAACCAAGTACGGTAAGAAGCCAACAACAAGCAAGGCCATTTACCACTGGCACAACAAATTCGTTACGACGGGTTGCTTGCGCCCGGCAAAAAGTGCGCATCCTGTGAGCTCGAAATGGCTCCCATGATAGTGTGGAAAGTCCTGCGGCAGAAGCTGTCTGTGGCTGAGAACACTATGCGACTTGACCTCTGAGGTCATCAGTCCCCTAGAACTTAGAACTACTTACACCTAACTAGCCTAACGACACCACACACACACCCGTGCCCGGGGCAGGATTCGAGCCTGCGACCGTAGCAGTCGCGCGGTTGTGGACTGAGGCGCCTAGAACCGCTCGGCCACCGCGGCCGTCTACGAAACCATCCAGATTGGACTTAGTGGGTACCCGAACGCGGAGCTGCCGCATTGACGCATAGGCCGTGCTAGGCGAGGGGGCAGCCGACTCACGAAATGGCCTCCCCCCCCCCCCCCCCCCCCCATCACCAGATCCGTGTGACACTTTTTTCTGTGGGGACACATTATTAAAGATGTGGTGTATGTACCGCCTCTACCACGTGATGTGGGAGAGAATACAGGAACCGACTGTCACAGGCTACGATACCATGCTGGAAAGGGAATGGCAAGAATTCGATTACCGTATTATTGACGCCTGCCGGGTCACTCCTGGTTCACATATGGAATGTTTGTTAAAAAATCTTTCAGAGTTTTCTTCAAAACGCGATATGTATGACATCTGTACAGTGTATAGTTCTTGTGCAATAAATAATTGAAAGTGTTCTAGGACTTTATGTACATCCCGTATTTTGTCCAAACTACCGATCGCTGCGCCACGGTTCCGCTACTGGAGAAACGAATACATAGTTTAGTTGATACCAGTAGTCGCTAGATGTCAGTTGTCTTCTCTTTTGCTTGGTAGCCGTCATATGTTTAAAATGGCTACTCCGCAGCAGAAATGATTTTGTGTTCCCGAGTTTGCGAAGTGCAATTCAGTGATTACAGTGCAAAGACGTTTCAGGTTGAGCTACCAAATTGATCCTCCGGTTGTGTGTTGGAACATTCGCAGATGGTATAGACAGTTTCTAGACACAGCATGCGTACGTAAAGAGTTGTGGCCGCCCTCGTCTTCCCGAAGAAAATGTCGCACGAATTCAAACTGCTTTCAAAATCAACTCGTCTTGCCAGTCGCGAGTTAAAACTACCTACAACAACAACTGGCGTATTTTGGGACGTCGGTTGCTTATGGAACTGTAAAGGTTACAGCTGTTACAACCTCTCCGTCCTGATGACAAACGCAAACGTGTGGCATTTTGTAATTAGCTTCTTGATGCTACTGACATTGTAGTGACGAAGCGATTATGTTAGCGGTCACGAAAACAAACACAATGTTCGAATTTGGTGCCTACAGCAGCCATTGAACATGCACGAGATTCGCCCACAGTGAATGTGTTTTGCCGGCCGCTGTGACCGAGCGGTTCTAGGCGCTTCAGTCCGGATCCGCGCTGCTGCTACGGTCGCAGGTTCGAATCCTGTCTCTGGCATGGATGTGTGTGATGTCCTTAGGTCAGTTAGGTTTAAGCAGTTCTAAGTCTAGGACACTGATAACCTCAGACGTTAAGTCCCGTAGAGGTTAGAGCCATGTAGATGTAGTTTTGAACCATTTTTCCATGTGTTTTGTGCGACATCTCGATCGTATTCTTCTCTGATAGAAACACGGTTAACGATCAGCAGTATCTCGCCATTTTACAAAAGTCGTCGTTTGCGAGGCTGCACGAGGACAAGTTCTTTTTGAAACTTCCTGGCAGATTAAAACTGTGTGCCGGACCGAGACTCGAACTCGGGACCTTTGCCTTTCGCGGGCAAGTGCTCTACCGACTGAGCTACCCAAGCACGACTCACGACCCGTCCTCACAGCTTTACTTCTGCCAGTACCTCGTCTCCTGCCTTCCAAACTTTACAGAAGCTCTCCTGCGAACCTTGCAGAACTAGCACTCCTGAAAGAAAGGATATTGCGGAGACATGGCTTAGCCACAGCCTGGGGGTTGTTTCTAGAATGAAATTTTCACTCTGCTGTGGAGTGTGCGCTGATATGAAACTTCCTGGCAGATTAAAACTGTGTGCCGGACCGAGACTCGAACTCGGGACCTTTGCCTTTCGCGGGCAAGTGCTCTACCAACTGAGCCACCCAAGCACAACTCACGCCCCGTCCTCACAGCTTTGGAAGGTAGGACACGAGGTACTGGCAGAAGTAAAGCTGTGAGGACGGGGCGTGAGTCATGCTTGGGTGGCTCAGTTGGTAGAGCACTTGCCCGCGAAAGGCAAAGGTCCCGAGTTCGAGTCTCGGTCCGGCACACAGTTTTAATCTGCCAGGAAGTTTCGTATCAGCGCACACTCCGCTGCGGAGTGGAAACTCTCATTCTGGAAACAAGTTCTATTTTCAACAAGACGGGGCACCCAACCACTGGAGTCGCCAAGTGCGTGAATATCTGAATGAAACTGAACCGAACCGTTGGATTGTTCGCCAAGGAGCCGGCGATTTAGCACGTCTCAGGTGGGCTCCACGGTCACTGGATTTGACAACCCCTGACTTCTCCCTGTGGGGGTTTCATTAAAGACAACGTCGGTGTACCGCCACTCTCATAAAACATAGAAGAGCTGAAAAACCGGATCCGTACCGCCGTAACGTCAGTGACGAAGGACATGCTTGCCCGAATATAGGAGGTATTTGAGTACCGATGTGATACTGTTCGTGTCGCTGACGGAGGACGAACATCTGTAATCTCAACTTGAGAGTGTCGTAAGTGTGTGTGTGTGTGTGTGTGTGTGTGTGTGTGTGTGTGTGTGTGTGTGTAAAGTTTCATATGCCTATGTCTTCAAATTTAACAAACATATGCGCTCGTAATGCGTATATTCTTTTTGAAACACCCTGTACTCTTATTTCAAAGCCCATGTTTAACAGACTTTTTGTTTGGAATAATCGTGCCTGTAACATCCCTGAATACTGAACACTCCTCGCGTCACACCCTGCACAAACAATGCAGACTGCAATTAAAGCGAATTGGGACTCCGCGTAGTACGTAATGTTGGGTGAAACACGTCCTATGTTAGCGCAGAATTAAATGGTTTGGTTTCTTGTACAGTAACATTTGCTCCTTCTAGTCGCGATTTCTTTCTCTTTTTTACTACCAATTTCTACGAGGGTGAGTCAAATGAAAACCTTAAATTTGTAATAACAAATCGAAATTTCGCGCCGTTATCCTGTAAGTCGAGGGACATGAAAGGGAAGCAGTGGTTGGGAAGGGAACGAGACAGGGTTGTAGCCTCTCCCCGATGCTATTCAATCTGTATATTGAGCAAGCAGTAAAGGAAACAAAACAAAAATTCGCAGGAGGTATTAAAATCCGTGGAGGAGATATAAAAACTTTGAGGTTCGCCGATGACACTGTAATTCTGTCAGAGACAGCAAAGGTCCTGGAAGAGCAGCTGATCGGAATGGACAGTGTCTTGAAAGGAGGATATAAGACGAACATCAACAAAAGCGAAACGAGGATAATGGAATGTAGTCGAATTAAGTCGGGTGATGCTGAGGGAATTAGATTAGGAAATGAGGCACTTGAAGTAGTAAAGGAGTTTTGGTATTTGGGGAGCAAAATAACTGATGATGGTCGAAGTAAAGAGGATATAAAATGTAGACTGGCAATGGCAAGGAAAGCGTTTCTGAAGAAGAGAAATTTGTTATCATCGAGTATAGATTTAAATGTCAGGAAATGGTTTCTGAAAGTATTTGTATGGAGTGTAGTGTAGCCATGTATGGAAGTGAAACGTGGACGATAAATAGTTTGGACAAGAAGAAGAGAATAGAAGCTTTCGAAATGTTTTGCTACAGAAGAATGCTGAAGATTAGATGGGTAGATCACATAACTAATGAGGAGGTATTGAATAGAATTGGGGAGAAGAGGAGTTTGTGGCACAACTTGACTAGAAGAAGGGATCGGTTGGTAGGACATGTCCTGAGGCATCAAGGGATCACAAATTTAGCATTGGAGGGCAGCATGGAGGGTAAAAATCGTAGAGGGAGACCAAGAGATGAATACACTAAGCAGATTCAGAAGGATGTAGGTTGCAGTAGGTACTGGGAGATGAAGAAGCTTGCACAGGATAGAGTAGCATGGAGAGCTGCATCAAACCAGTCTCAGGACTGAAGACCACAACAACAACAACGGGTATGGTATGGTTAAAACAATGGTCAGTCAGATAGTTTGTCAGTGGTATCTAAAGAAAAGTATATAATATTATATGCTTTTTTGCTTTCAAAGAGCTCACGTCAGCATTTTCTATTATGTTAAGCAACACTAAAAAACTTGTGAGAAAATGAAACGCCTGCAGCCGTCCTTCCGATTTTATTTATTTTTAAGCCACCAGTTTCGGCGCTTCGATGCGCTACCTTCAGGCTGTAGTTGATGCTGAAGAGGTGTGTACCGCATCAGTGGCCAACATTCATTCATAGACTGTTTGAAAACTTTGGAGTGAGCACTCCAACCATACAAACTGCTAGCTACAAAATAAATAAAATCATAAGGACGGCTGTAGGAGTTTCATTTTCTCACAATAGTAAATGGCCGTCGTCCCCGAGACGTCCTGTCGGAAGGATGGACACACAAAAACTGAAAACAAACTTTGTCAGGTGCACTCACTGCTACGTTGAGGTTCTATTATATGCAAAACTTAGCCTTTCATTTTGAATGCTCACCTGTCTCGTTCGTGAGTTAATCTTTTACATATTCAGACAGTTAAATGTCACGATGTTAAATTGTGAAAAGACAGATGAAGTGTTTATTATTGCCTCATGTGTGTGACAGAAAGTGGAAAAAAGTGAAACATGGAATCGACAGGTGAAGTATTCCTCAGGACAGGAAATTTTGTTATTGAGCAATTTATGAAAACTTAATGGAAATCCGTATTCCCAACACCAATATTATTATTTCAGACTCCCACAATCTGGATATCCTAAGAAGAATTATATCAATAGAGTAAAAAAAGGTATTGTATTGACGTCTGACGCGTTTAAATCTGTCACCCTTACGTGATCAACACAACCAATCATCCACTGGAATTCTGCGGACAATAACGCCAAACGTAAGAGAAACACAACAAGCTGAAGGTTTGGAGAAATGTAATTCAGTCATTCTCCCACCAAAAAATTAGGACCCTCACGGTAGCTGAAGAAATTGAGCAGTTTTTCAAATCTCACATAAAACTTGGATTACAGTACTCTCACTTTCCTCGAGTGATTCTCGTACAATAGTGAACGTATCACGTGACGTATATTTTTGTGTTGTATTACATGTCCGTACACTTATTCAGTAACGTGAACAGCACAAGAAATTGAGCTTCGAATTTTACTTACAGAATTCAGCTTACGTATTAGTTCATACTTTTAAAAAAGCAAGTTTTTAACATTACACTGGAACAGTGCAGCGGCAAAGTTCGGCATACTTTCTGTTGCAGCTGCGAGGATAACCTTTATATAAATAATATGCAACACCAACAACCGTCCAAATATCAACCGAAATGAACCGGACAGTTAATTATTTAAGGTTACGGCACGATTCATACGACATTCGTGCCGCTTTGCACTACTCGCAATTATAATTATACTGGTAAGTAAACTGATGAATTCAACCAACTTCGTTATTTATCGGTAATCCTATCTGGAGTATTCAGTAGTGAAAAATAACTGAGCGTTATTTATAACCGTTAAAAATAGCGGTTATATGTAAGTGACTGTGACCGTGATAACTGTTACTACAAAATAACTGTTTGGCCCACCATTATTTGTAATGTTAAAAATAACGGTTATAAAAAAATAACTGTTTGGTGCACCCGTGGGCACCACGGTGGCGCTCCTGGCGGCGGACTGGGGTACTGATGCACTACGTGAAGCGAACTTGAGGTTGTTTTCTACAAAATGACTCGTCTGTCGATTCTGTGAGCTATCCCAATAAATTTCTGTGTCATTTCGAAGTTGAAAAGTCCTTTTTTACTCACCCCGAATAACTGTACGAGTTATGCTACCATGTGAAAAAAAATCCGAATTGCTGTATTTAGCGCAGGCAGATCAGAGGCTGCGAGAGATAGAAGGCGGTGGAAGCAGATCGTTGATGCAGCGCGTAGTCTACAGTAAAGTTGGGCAACACGATTCTTTTTCCCGATTCGATTCCTACGATTCAATCTCACATTGAGAATCGATTCCTACGATTCGTTCACGATTCATTCTAGTCTGTGATAGCACGATTCTTACGGAATGCAAAAAGTTCTACATCTTACTCACAGATGGCAGGACATGTCCGAAATTGTCAATGGGGTTAGAATCGAACTGTATCATTATAAGATACGCCAGAAATAGTTTATTTATAAGTAAACATGCATATGACGTTACAAGTGTGATTCTCGATTTATACGTGTAATGCCTTAATTTATGAAAGGTCACGTTTGATTTGATTGCATCTACTGTTTTATTTCAGTATGCCAGGAAAGAGTAGTCGATTTGTACGAAAGGTGGTGCAAAATTACGTGGTACGCCAGTCTGGTCGTGTGGCTTGAACGTAACTAACTACAGACGTCTGTTTTATAGTAACAAAATCTAGCAGTGAGGCAGACGTGGTTTGGCTCATAGCTTGGTTTTCACGAGTAATATTACGGCCCACGAACTTCGTTTGTTCGTTCCGAGCTTCCTTTGTTCACACGCATCCTGCACTTGACTGCCATCTGGCGGTCGTAATCATTCCGCACGTCTCGGCATGATCCGGAAATTGCCTTAGAATCATAGTGTACTAAGAATCGATGAATCGTTGGAACTTGGAATCGTCACGAATCGGAAACACACATTCGTTGAACGACGATTCGTCCGTATCACGATTCGATTCTTACGATTCTTTATTCAGAGTCGTTCAAATGAACGACTCATTCACGAATCGCCACATCTCTAGTCTACAGGGCCTGTGATAGCTCAGAAGAGAGAAGAGCGCAGTCGCTTAGACCTATCAATTGTTTGTAATCGCCGTGTAGGATAAACAGGCAGCGAGTGCCCTTACCTCTGCTGCTGCAATGCACTGGTGGAGTAGGTTGGTTTCGTGTGGTTTGGTTTAGCCACCCGCTGGCCTCACTGGAGACACCGGCAGCAACTCCCGAATCATCGGCAAGCAACGTAGTGCTCGCTTGCATCAGGAAGTAAACCGAACCGCTATCACTAGTGACGTCACGGGCAGCGATGTACAGATGCAGCGTTCAAACTGCCGGGGACGAAACACTGGGGAGACATTCCGCCTCTGTCTGTCTTGCTTTTGCCAAACACGTTTCAGCAATTTTTGTACCGTCATCTCTGGGATATTGAAAAATATTATAATACAGTCACATTCAAATTTCAACCTGAAGTTATTTATATACCGCGTGACTCAGAAAGAAAGACCAGACTGTATTTGTTTCTTACAGACACGACTGTAAAAGATACAAACGAATTGAGCATGTCACTTCATAGAGAAAACGTTCAAAGTTTTGACACAGCTCAGCAAATGTTTGCAGCAATATGGCGACTACACCTCCTACAGAAATATTTTTTTTCGTGCTGGAGTTGACGCGAAGACTATCCCATTGTTCAAGCGCAACGTGCATTCGGCAAGAATCCGCCTCTGCGCGAGCAGATTTACGACCGGCGTACAAAATTCTTGGAAAGTGTATCCACAAGCTAGGAAAAGAACACTGGTCGGTCAGCGATGTGGGATGGCGTTGTTATTCGATGCCGCACCTCAAGGTGAAAGTGGATTGGGGCGCCTCACCCGTAAAAATGAAATCATTAGAATCTTCGCCAAGTTCAGGATACAACCAATGTTGCAGCAGGGAAAGTATGCGCAGTTGCGAATATACCAGGTGTACCGGTCTGAAATGAGCGTTAAGATACTAATGTGTCGATAAGGAACATTTGTTGTGAACGAGTCTTAATTTTTTGTGTTTGGTTGGTATGACATCTGTATACATCAAGTCACAGAACAAACGTCATATGTTTTCATCGTGGTAACAATGTCGAATTTTTTACCAGAAAGTGATGATTTGCAGAGACCATTAATTTTTTGTTTTCATTCGTAAAAAAGTGCTGCAGATTCGCATCGAATGCTTGTCGAGGCATACGGTGACCGTGCTCTGTCAGAAGCAACGTGCAAAAGATGGTTTCAACGGTTCAGAAATAACGATTTCGATGTAAGAAATGAAGAACGTGGAAGACCACCAAAAAAGTTTCAAGACGCCGAATTGCAAGCAATATTGGATGAAGATGGTACTACGAGTCAGAAGCAAATGGCAGCAATGCTAAATGTTGCACAACAAACAATTTCTGACCTTTCGAAAGCTACGGGAAAGATCCAAAAGTGTGGAAAATGGGTGCCACATAAATTGAATGAAAGGCAGATGGAAAACCGAAAAACCGTTTGTCTAATTTTGATTCAAAGACATGAAAGAAAATCAATTTTGCATCGAATTGTTACCGGCGATGAGAAATGGATTTATTTTAAGAAACCTAAACGGGAAAAATCGTGAGTTAATGCGGGACAACCGTCAACACCGACTGCAAAACCAGATCGATTCGGCAAGAAGACAATGCTCTGTTTTTGGTGGGATGAGAAAGGTGTGGTGTATCATGAGCGTCTAAAACCAGATGAGACTGAATACTAATCGCTAAAGACAACAAATGATCAATTTTGAACTATGCACTGATCGAAAAAAGACCAGAATGGGCTAGAAGACATGGCAAAGTAAGTTTTTTTACACGACAAAACACCTGCACACAAAGCAAAACTGGTTCATCATACATTCAAAACACTCGGCTGGGAGCTGCTACCCCACCCGTCGTATTCACCAGACTTGGTCCCTTCCCACTACCATTTGTTTTCATCAATTGGACACGCAATGGCTAAGGAACAGTTAGATTGCTACGAAGAAGTCGAAAATTGGGTGTCTGATTGGTTTGCTTCAAAAGACGAACATTTCTGATACAATTGCATAGGCTTCCGCGGCCAGAGTCAGTCGACACAAAAGTTTTCTGGGTATAGTACTGCGTCATAAAGTAAAAACTACTGCTGCTGGAGAAAAACCAACGTTTCGGCGACGATTCCTAGACCCAGAAGAAGGCCGCTGCAATCGTGGCCGAAACGTTGGTTTTTTTCCAGCAGCAGTAGTTTTTACATTATGACGTGGTACTATACCCAGAAAACTTTTGTGCCGACGAACATTTCTATTGGCGTGGTGCCAGAAAGGTGGTCAAAATGTACAGAAAGTAATGGTCAGCACTTTGAATAAAATGTTTTTACTTTTCAGTTCAAAATTGGTGTTTCGTTTTCACAAAAAACACTCATTTCGAACCAGTTCACCTAGTAGGCGACCGTAATACAGGGGCAACCGACGGCCCTATGACGGCCTGACGACAGTGAAAATTTGTGCTGCACCGAGACTTTAACCCGAGTATCCAGCTTATTGCGGACGGTAACATTTAAAAAAAAAAATTTTCTTCTTCCAATATACCTTGCTGTCAAGGACAAGTGCTAGTCCCGTTCTGTTATCTTGTTTTGGATGTAATCACGTAGTTCAGTTTCTTGGTTGGTTGAGTTGTTTGGGGGAAGAGACCACACAGCGAGGTCATCGGTCGCATTGGATTAGGGGAAGGACGGGGAAGGAAGTCGGCCGTGCCCTTTCAAAGGAACCATCCCGGCATTTGCCTGGAGCGATTTAGGGAAATCACGGAAAACCTAAATCATGACGGCCGGACGCGGGATTGAACCGTCGTCCTCCCGAATGCGAGTCCAGTGTGCTAACCACTGCGCCACCTCGCTCGGTTAGTTCAGTTTCCTTAGCCATAAGAAGTTTTAGGTGTATCCTACTTCTCAAAAGTGTAATTGTTAATAGAGTGTCTTATACTGGCCTACGTGTCCTTTTAATCTGGTTTCCACCGCTACACGGGGCGATTTTTGAACCCGCGATGGGTTGGCGTGTGCTCGCCTTAACAGTACAGTATTCAGTATGTGCCTACCGCCGTAACGTGCAGTCCTACCTCACGCCTCTCAGTATATTTTAGTACACTACTGGCCATTAAAATTGCTACACCACGAAGATGACGTGCTACAGCCGCAAAATTTAACCGACAGGAAGAAGATGTGCATATGCAAACGATTAGCTTCTCAGAGCATTCACACAAGGTTGGCGCCGGTGGCGACAACTACAACGTGCTGACATGAGGAAAGTTTCCGATTTCTCATACACAAAGAGAAGTTGACCGGCATTGCCTGGTAAAACGTTGTTGTGATGCCTCGTGTAAGGAGGAGAAATGCGTACCATCACGTTTCCGACTTTGATAAAGGTCGGATTGTAGCCTATCGCGATTGCGGTTTGTCGTATCGCGACATTGCTGCTCGCGCCGGTCGAGATCCAATGACTGTTACCAGAATATGGAATCGGTGGGTTCAGGAGGGTAATACGGAACGCCGTGCTGGATCCCAACGGCCTCGTATCACTAGCAGTCGAGATGACAGGCATCTTATCCGCACGGTTGTAACGGATCGTGCAGCCACGTCACGATCCCCGAGCCAACAGATGGGGACGTTTGCAGGACGACAACGATCTGCACGAACAGTTCGACGACGTTTGCAGCAGCACGGACTATCAGCTCTGAGACCGTGGTTGCGGTTACCCTTGACGCTGCATCACAGACAGGAGCGCCTGCGATGGTGTACTCGACGACGAACCTGGGTGCACGAATGGCAAAACGTCATTTTTTGTGATGAATCCAGGTTCTGTTTACAGCATCACGGTGATCGCATCCGTGTTTGACGACATCGCGGTGAACGCACATCGGAAGCTGGTATTCTTCATCGCCATACTGGCGTATCGCCCGGCGTGATGGTATGGGGTCCCATTGGTTACACGTCTCTGTCACCTCTTGTTCGCATTGACGGCACTTTGAACAGTGGACGTTACATTTCAGATGTGTTCCGACCCGTGGCTCTACCCTTCATTCGATCCCTGCGAAACCCTACATTTCAGCAGGATAATCCACGACCGCATGTGGCAGGTCCCGTACGGGCCTTATGGAATAGAGAAAATGTTCGACTGCTGCCCTGGCCAGCACATTCTCCAGATGTCTGAGCAATTGAAAACGTCTGGTCAATGGTGGCCCACCAACTGGCTCGTCACAATACGCCAGTCACTACTGTCGCTGAACTGTGGTATCGTGTTGAAGCTGCACGGGCAGCTGTACCTGTACACGCCATCCGAGCTCTGTTTGACTCAATGCCCAGGCGTATCGAGGCCGTTATTACGGCCAGAGGTGGTTGTTCTGGGTACTGATTTCACAGGATCTATGCACCGAAATGGCGTGAAAATGTAATTACATGTGAGTTCTAGTATAATATATTTGTCCAATGAATACCTGTTTATCATCTGCATTTCTTCTCGGGGTAGCGATTTTAATGGCCAGTAATGTTGAGGACTCCCAAGGATTGTGTGTCTTAATTCTTTGTTTCGCCAGTAGAGTTTGACGCTAATAGGTTTCTCCTCCTTTATTCTCTACCGACACCGTGAGCTGTGTTTTAATTTACGTTACGTTCGCTCTGCAACGTTTTGTGCTCATGTTAGACGAGGAAACAGTCTTACAGATGTTTTACTGCCAACGCACGCTTCGGATCGGACGCGCATCTGCCACGGCTTTGCCGCCGAGTGACGTGTCATCATGCGCACTTGCTACTTGGAAGTCGTCACACTAGAGGTATTGCTTTTGTCAGTCGATCGCTTTACTGTCTACTTTGTTCGCCAGGTTACGTTGATTATTATCGCTTTTACTTACGTAGTTTCATTCTATATGCAAATATGACCTGAAGATATACCTCCAGGGTGCCAAACCGGCCGTCATACACGAATGAAACAAACAGCTATTGCGGAATTGGGCTTTCATTCAGTATAACGTAAACTATTTTTAACATCTTTATTCTAAATTGTTTGGTACTCCTTCACATTACGTACAATCAGCTGTTAGTCGATGGCTTGTAGTGAGTAGCGTGCATTTCTATGAAGTTTCGTGTTCTTTCCCACTGGTATAATACCTAGAGTCTGGCTGAGAATTTCATTGATATAAAGGCGAGTACGTATCAGTGATCCCTTGATGCCTCAGAACATGTGCTACCAACCGATCCCTTCTTCTTGTCAAGTTGTGCCACAAACTCCTCTTCTCCCCAATTCTGTTCAATAGCTCCTCATTAGTTATGTGATCTACCCATCTAATCTTCAGCATTCTTCTGTAACACCACATTTCGCAGGCTTCTATTCTCTTCTTGTCCAAACTATTTATCGTCTATGTTTTTCACCATCATACATGGCTATACTCCATACAAATACTTTCAGAAACGTCTTCCTTACACTTAAATCTATACTGGATGTTAACAAAATTCTCTTCTTCAGAAACGCTTTCCTTGCCATTGCCAGTCTACATTTTATATCATCTCTACTTCGACCATCATCAGTTATTTTACTCCCCAAATAACAAAACTGATTTATTACTGTAATTGCCTCACCTGATTTGATTTCCAATATCCCCGTTTTGCTTTTGTTGATATTCATCTTATATCCTCCTTTCAAGACACTGTCCATTCCCTTCAACTGCCCTTCCAAGTCCTTTGCTGTCTCTCACAGAATTACAATGTCATCGGCGAACCTCAAAGTTTTTATTTCTTCTCCACGGATTTTAATACCTACTCCGAATTTTTCTTTTGTTTCCTTTACTGCTTGCTCAATATACAGATTGAATAACATCGGGGAGAGGCTACAACCCTGTCTCACTCCCTTCCCAACCACTGCTTCCCTTTCATGCCCCTCGGCTCTTATAACTGCCGTCTGGTTTCCGTACATATTGTAAATGGCCTTTCGCTCCTTGTATTTTACCCCTGCCACCTTCAGAATTTGAAAGAAAGTATTCCAGTCAACATTGTCAAAAGCTTTCTCTACGTCTACAAATGCTAGAAAGATAGGTTTGTCTTTCCTTAATCTATTTTCTAAGATAACTCGTAGGGTCTGTATTGCCTGACGTGTTCCAACATTTCTACGGAGATGAATATTGAAATAAAGAAATGTTATAAACATGCGGTTCCAGTCAGACCGTTGACAATAAACGTAACTGTAGGATTCTCTCCAAGTATACAAGCCAGTATTCTTGCGCAAGTCCGTTCACGATAAAAGAAATTAGCTTGTCGTTAAACGTCGTCCAAACAGTTATTTAAGTCTGCTTGTCAGAAGCGTCTTGCGGCAGTCTTTTACGAGGACGGTGTGAGTCGACACGTGTGACTGGCCACTGCTTCAGATACGACCGTTTTGTATTATCAATCGTAATTAATGCATGGAAAGTTCTCGGTCTACTTGCCGCGTCAAATTCGGTTAAAATCCCGAGCTTCGGATGACTACCCCCGTGATCTTCGTCAGGGGCAAAACTGACTGTCGTGGGCCGGGGAGGTTTCCGGTTTTATAAGCGGTGGACGGCTTCTCATTGGCTGGATGACGTCACGGTGAAAACGGCGCGTACCGATGTGGCGACCTCTGTGTCCCTGGGTTCTGTCCCCGTACTGGCTCTCTAGTGCGGCACTGCGTGCGCCCTACACATCGCAGACGTTCGCTCCGCAGTCAACTACGGTCGGCCGTGCGCCAACCCGCCTCGCCCTTTTGCCACGCACGCTACACTTTAACCACGGCGGCACGCGAGCGGTTTACAAACCTAGCCGTTTGGGAAGTGCTTCCGCTCTCGGTCCGACAGCCAACGATGGCGCCCTTTCGGACGTCTGGTATATCACCCCGTTTCCCATTGAGCGTCCCCCCGCAGTACACCCATACGTTAACACCAGCCGCTTGTCCCATCGCTAAGGCCGGTATTACACTAGCAAATTTCTTTGTCAAAGATTTGATCAAAGATGTGATCAAATATTCCGTCAAATATATTTGACAAAGATCTTTGACGTAGCGCCAGAAGGGGCATTACACTGTCATCGTATTTTTCGTCAAAGTTGAAGATGGCTGACAACAACTTGTTATTAACCGCAGCAGTTGCACGTACCGGCAATTGCATTGTGTGCACATGCGGAAGAGAAGTGGGGGGAAAAAAAAGGAACCGTACATACGAGGTTGACAGTCTTAAATTACTGGGATTACAGCTTGATGATAAATCCAGGTGGGAGGAGCACACTACAGAACTGCAGAAACGCCTCAACAAATCTGTATTTGCAATTAGAGTGTTAGCAGACATAGGCAACATAAAAATGAAAAGGCTTGCATACTTTGCCTACTTTCATTCCATAATGTCATATGGTATAATATTTTGGGGTAACTCTTCAAGTCAAACGAAAGTTTTCAGGGTCCAAAAGGGTGTGATACGCATTATTTGTGGAGTAAATTCACGGACGTCCTGTAGAAACATCTGCAAAGAACTGGGTAACCACTGCCTCTCAGTATATTTACTCCTTAATGAAATCTGTCCTAAATAATATATCTCTTTTTCCAACAAACAGCGCAGTTCATACATACAATAACAGGAACAAAAATGATCTGCACAAGGACTTAAAAGCACTTACTTTAGTTAAAAAAGGGGTACACTACTCGGGAACACTCATCTTCAATAATTTTCCAGCAAACATAAAAAATTTAGTTACAAATAAAGATAAGTTTAAAAGTAGCCTGAAAGACTTACTAGTGGCCAACACCTTCTACTCCATTGACGAAATTTTTAATAGAAACAAATGATGTATTGTATATACTCATACAATTAGTATTGTTATTTCAGCTAAAAAAAAATGACATGTTGCACATCCACGAGGATCTCCTCAGCACAGATCTACGGAACGAAAAACTAATCTAATCTGGGTGAAACCGTGGGTTTTACGACAACACAATAAAAGCATTCAACAAAACTTGTTACAAGAGCTTGTAGTGGAGGACGTAAAGTCTTGCATAAATTACTTAACAATGGATGAGCATACATTTCTGTATGTGCTCAGTGAAGTGTATCCTCATATCACAAAGCACAATAAAGAACTGCTACATCTCCAGAAGGCAGGCTCACTGTAACACTCCGATTCCTTGCTACAGGATAGGGTTGGGTTGGGTCAGGTCAGGTCTCCAATCTTCTTAATCTATTTTTGTATTCAGGGTGCCTCACGTTGTAAAGCGCCTCAACAGCTCCATACACCTCTATTAATTTTGTAGTTGTCGGCACACACCAATTGTATTTACCGGCAATGGTTATAAAAACACTACAGACGACAGAACGCTGCAGCGATGCTAGCGCTCCATGTGGTAACATGTCGCACTGCAGTGAACAGAAGACAAGCGATTTCTTTGATCAAATATACAGCGAGGCCCTACATTTGATCAAATATTGGACGACACCTGACAAAGTCCCCATTACACTATCAAATATCTTTGACAAAGATATTTGATGGTTTAATAGGGAACTTTGTCGAATGTCGTAGATTTGATCAAAGAAATCGCTTGTCTTCTGTTCACTGCAATGTGACATGTTACCACATGGAGCGCTAGTATCGCTGCAGCGTTCTGTCGTCTGTAGTGTTTTATAACCATTGCCGGTAAATACAATTGGTGTGTGCCGACAACTACAAAATTAATAGAGGTGTATGGAGCTGTTGAGGCGCTTTACAACGTGAAGCACGCTGAATACAAAAATAGATTAAGAAGATTGGAGACCTGACCTAACCTAACCTAACCCAACCCTCTCCTGTAGCAAGGAATCGGAGTGTTACAGTGAACCTGTCTTCTGCAGATGTAGCAGTTCTTAAGTGAATATTGTGCTTTCTGATATGAGGATACACTTGACTGAGCACATACAGAAATGTATGCTCATCCATTCTTAAGTAACTGATCTACGACTTGACGTCCTCCACTGTAAGCTCACGTAACAAGTTTTGTTGAATGCTTTTATCGTGTCGTCGTAAAACCCACGTCTTCACCCAGGTACATTTCCTTTTTTTTCCCACGCTTCTCTTCCGCATGTGCACACAGTACAATTGTGGTACATGCAACTGCTGCGGTTAATAACAAGTCGTCGTTGTCAGCCATCTTGAACTTTGACTAAAAATACGATGACAGTGTAATACCCCTTCTAGCGCTACGTCAAAGATCTTTGACGGAGTATTTGATTACATCTTTGATCAAATCTTTGACAAAGAAATTTGATAGTGTAATACCACAGTCTAACATAACAGTCGCGACACTCACTGCTGTAAAAGTAGCTGCCGTCTGACAGTTGGAGCGACACTAGCGCTCCAAGCGGCAGGTAAGGTGAACGTCAGACGCGTTATAAGCATAATGTTTGTTTACATCCATTTCCTACGTAATTTCCGAATTATTCGAGTTATTTTCTTGCCTCCAAGAGTTTGTTTAGTATCGGAAGGCATATATGTTTCTTCTACAATAAGCACAAGTATGGACAAAAACCATTAATAGAGTGGCAAGCTACAACACGTTTGTGAAGAAACACTTGTGACATTGGACATAATTGCAGCTTACCACGTTGATATCAAAAGAATATAAACACACAGATTCACATGTAAGAAGCACAGACACGTACCTCTACATGCAAAAGCGATCGACAGCTCGTTTATCGTTCTGTACGCCTACTGTGTTTGTCATTGTCCCTTGTTTCCACGACCTTCATCTTTATATTATTCTAAGTGGGACAAACAACTGACAAATAGTGGGAGAAATATGCTGAAAACATTATAAGGAGCTGATTACATTACATTTCACGAAAAACCAAATATTTGAATAATTTTCAAACAATCTGTCTGTAGGCACTTTCCTTGTCTCATAATAGTTTCGCTCGAAGTCTAGCGATCTGCACATTCTGACACTTCACACGCTTTTGTAAGACACGAACAGCTGCACTTAATCTGACCACTTCATCGTCAAAACAGGTCAGTGTTGATGATTCACACGAATCTGGCACTGATACATGGAGAGTCGAACTGGCTGCTTCTGTGTCATAGCACTGCTTTACAGCTTCAGATTGACTCTCGAATCTTTGTGGCAGTTTCCTCCTCATCGTCAGTTGAGGTGGCTTATTTGGAATGTCAAACAGTGTGGTTACTGCATTCCACACGAGTTTGTTATTGTCTGCGTTCATGAACTGGTTTCCTTCGAAATGTAGCGGACAAAACCTAATATTATTATGCGGGTAAACTTCAAGAAGAATATAATAATTCCAATCCCAAAGAAAGCAGGTGCTGACAGATGTGAAAATTACAGAACTATCAGTTTAATAAGTCACAGCTGCAAAATACCAACGCGAATTCTTTACAGACGAATGGAAAAACCGGTAGAAGCCGACCTCGGGGAAGATCAGTTTGGATTCCGTAGAAATGTTGGAACACGTGAGGCAATACTAACCTTACGACTTATCTTAGAAGAAAGATTAAGAAAAGGCAAACCTACGTTTCTAGGATTTGTAGACTTAGAGAAAGCTTTTGACAATGTTGACTGGAATACTCTTTTTCAAATTCTGAAGGTGGCAGGGGTAAAATACAGGGAGCGAAAGGCTATTTACAATTTGTACACAAACCAGATGGCAGTTATGAGTCGAGGGGTATGAAATCGAAGCAGTGGTTGGGAAGGGAGTGAGGCAGGGTTGTAGCTTCTCCCCGATGTTATTCAATCTGTATATGGAGCAAGCAGTGAAGAAAACAAAAGGAAAATTCGGAGTAGGTATTAAAGTCTATGGAGAAGAAATAAAAACTTTGAGGTTCGCCGATGACATTGTAATTCTGTCAGAGACAGCAAAGGACTTGGAAGAGCAGTTGAACGGAATCGACAGTGTCTTGAAAGGAGGGTATAAGATGAACATCAACAAAAGCAAAACGAGGATAATGGAATGTAGTCAAATTAAATCGGGTGATGCTGAGGGGATTAGATTAGGAAATGAGACACTTAAAGTAGTAAAGGAGTTTTGCTATTTGGGGAGTAAAATAACTGATGATGGTCGAAGTAGAGAGGATATAAAATGTAGACTGGCAATGGCAAGGAAATCGTTTCTGAAGAAGAGATATTTGTTAACATCGAGTATAGATTTAAGTGCGAGGAAGTAGTTTCTGAAAGTATTTGTATGGAGTGTAGACATGTATGGAAGTGAAACATGGACGATAACCAGTTTGGACAAGAAGAGACCAGAAGCTTTCGAAATGTGGTGCTACAGAAGAATGCTGAAGATAAGGTGGGTAGATCACGTAAGTAATGAGGAGATACTGAATAGGATTGGGGAGAAGAGAAGTTTGTGGCACAACTTGACTAGAAGAAGGGATCGGTTGGTAGGACATGTTTTGAGGCATCAAGGGATCACAAATTTAGCATTGGAGGGCAGCGTGGAGGGTAAAAATCGTAGAGGGAGACCAAGAGATGAATACACTAAGCAGATTCAGAAGCATGTAGGTTGCAGTAGGTACTGGGAGATGAAGAAGCTTGCACAGGATAGAGTAGCATGGAGAGCTGCATCAAACCAGTCCCAGGACTGAATACCATAACAACAACAACAACAAACTGGGTCTTTCTTCATAAGGTCTTCTCGTCTGCTATTAACAAGCCATTTTCTGCTCCTAAAACGATACATTCATCATTTATACACATATAGTTTGCAAGTGAATCCTGACGATACAGTTTAGTAACATGATGGTATATACCTCTCAGGATCCTTAGCAAACCTAAAAATAGACAGCTGTGGTGTCTTCTTCCTGTTGTTGCTGCAATTTATTGCGCTACAAACGCTCCCGATGGTATAAACCATTGTGTAAATCAAAATAATCTATCACTATTCCCTCCCACGATGGCGCCGAACTCACAGTTCAACCTACCAGCCGCTTGGGGCGCTGCTGGCGCTGTAGCCAA
Organism: Schistocerca americana; assembly: GCF_021461395.2. Taxonomy (NCBI): domain Eukaryota; kingdom Metazoa; phylum Arthropoda; class Insecta; order Orthoptera; family Acrididae; genus Schistocerca; species Schistocerca americana. The sequence continues at coordinate 204,033,134 of NC_060129.1, read as the reverse complement.
CAAAATCGAGGCGAAGCGTCGCCACTGTTATGTTGGACTGTGGTAATACCGGCCTAACGGAAACACTTCGCTATAATCGAAACCGAAGCTTGCAACAGACAGGAAGAGCGAGAGCGCTGATCCCTGTTGTAATCACATCCGGGAAATATGGGCGCATGTCATGTTCTCTCTCTCTCTCTCTCTCTCTCTCTCTCTCTCTCTCTCTCTCTCTCTCTCTCTCTCTCCCCCTCTCTCTCCCCCCCCCCCCCCCCCCACACACACACACACAGATAGATAGATAGATAGATAGATAGATAGAGAGAGAGAGAGAGAGAGAGAGAGAGAGACGACCGCAATCAAGTGTCGCAAAGGCGGAACGCAGGAAGGCTGTGCAAGCCTCAGACATGGATATCCGTCGCCCCAGATCAACGCAATTTCCGCCAGTCCCGCAGCAGTTCTGAAACACTACGTCTACACCTGCACGACTACTCTCCTGCTGAAATTTAAACTCTGCTGGCAGAGGGTTCACCGAACCACCTTCATACTCATTTTCTACCCTCAAGCCCCAAAGAAACTCGTATGGGCGTGCGAGTTCAAACACGGAGATCTGCACAAAGGCGGAATACGACGCTGCGGGCGGCAACGCCTGTGTAAGACAACAAGTGTCTGGCGCAATTGTTAGATCCGTTACTGCTGCTACAATGGAAGGTTATCGAGATTTAAGTGAGTTTGAACGTGGTGGATGACTCAGTTGTGATGGCACATTCGATTGAAAGTTTGCAAAGTAATATTTCAGATCTATATCAGGACTGTAAGGACTATGGTATCAAGATTAGCATCTCCAAAACGAAAGTAATATCAGTCGGAAAGAGATATAAACGGATTGAGTGCCAAATAGGAGGAACAAAGTTGGAACAGGTGGACGGTTTCAAGTACTTAGGATGCATATTCTCACAGGATGGCAACATAGTGAAAGAACTGGAAGCGAGGTGTAGCAAAGCTAATGCAGTGAGCGCTCAGCTACGATCTACTCTCTTCTGCAAGGAGGAAGTCAGTACCGAGACTAAGCTATCTGTGCACCGTTCAATCTTTCGACCAACTTTGTTGTATGGGAGGGAAAGCTGGGTGGATTCAGGTTACCTTGTCAACAAGGTTGAGGTTACGGATATGAAAGTAGCTAGGATGATTGCAGGTACTGGTAGATGGGAACCATGGCAGGAGTGTGTCCACAATGAGGAAATCAAAGAAAAACTGGGAATGAACTCTATAGATGTAGCAGTCAGGGCGAACAGGCTTAGATGGTGGGGTCATGTTACACGCATGGGAGAAGCGAGGTTACCCGAGAGACTCACGGGTTCAGCTGTAGAGGGTAGGAGGAGTCGGGGCAGACCGAGGAGAAGGTACATGGATTCGGTTAAGAATGATTTTGAAGTAATAGACTTAATATCAGAAGAGGCACTGAATAGGGGATCATGGAGGAATTTTGTAAGGGGGGCTATGCTCCAGACTGAACGCTGAAAGGCATAGTCTTAAGGGGGGTAGGACTTTGAGCAGGTGAGGCACCACAGGAAATTTTGATTTGCACTGTCTATACTTTTACAAATAAATTCATAAAACTTTGTCAGCATGACCAGGAAGGATTCAGAATTCACACTCATAGCAGTGGAAGTTCGAAAACATAACGTAGTAATTTTTTTTACATGTGAAATTTCATCTTTTTTCACTTACTAATGGCAGCATTTGTTGCTATAGGTACACTTTTCTTCGTAAGTAAGAGAGATGGTTCGATGAATTTTGCACAGCATACAAACCACCGTTAAAGGTGTACGAAACTCTACAATTTTCCAAATGTATTAAAAACTGTGGAAAAAATTGAGGTAATTAACTACAAAATTTGTGTTTTTTATAAACATGAAGTTTAAAATACAACAGATCATTCGTTTATTCATAAATTAAATAAATTCCAGAGTTTCATACATCTATAAGTACGGTATGTACGCTGTGAAAAATTCATCGAAGAATGTGTCTAACTTATGAAGAAAAGTGTACCTATAGCAACAAATGCAGCCATTAGTAAGTGAAAAAATGATGAAATTTCACACGTAAAAAAAATATTTTGTTATGTTTTCGAACTCCCACTGCAATCAGTGTGAATCCTGAATCCTTCCTGGTGATGCTGACAAAGTTTTATGAATTTACTTGTAAAAGTATAGACAGTGAAAATTAAAATGTTAAAATGTCCTGTGGTGCCTCTCCTGCTCCAGGTCGGTCCGTGTGACGTCCTACCCCCCTTAAATGATGATGACGACGACGATGATGAATGTGGTGTTATAGGCGACGCACGAGCGATGGGAGAGAGGTAGCGACCAAGTGGGGACCAGTTCACGAGTGTACCGTGAGTATCAGGAATCCGGTGATACATCGAATCTCCGACATCGCTGCAGTCGGAAAAAGATCCCGCAAGAACGGCACCAGTGACGACCGAACAGAATCTTTCAACGTGATCGAACCTTCCGCAGACTGCAGCAGATTTGAACGCTGGGCCATCAACAAGTGTCAGCGTGCGAACCAGTCGACGAAACATCGATATGGGGTCTCGTAGCCGAAGGCCCACCCGTGTACCCTCGACGACTGCACGACACAAAGCTTTACGCCTCCGCTGGGTCCTTCAACACCGACATTGGACTGTTGTTGACTGGAAACATGTTGCCTGGGCGGACGAGTCTCGTTTCGAATTGTGTCGAGCGGATGGACGTGTACGGGTATGGAGACAACCTCAGAAATCCATAGGCCCTGCATGTCAGCAGGGGACTGTTGAAGCTGGTGGAGGCTCTGTGATGGTGTGGGGCGTGTGGAGTTGGAGTGATGTACGTCTAGATACGACTCTGACATGTGACAGGTCCTCACGCGTCCTGTCGGATCACCTGCATATATTCGTGTCCACTGTGCACGCCGACGGACTTGGGAAAATCCGGCAGGACAATGCGACACCGCACACGTCCAGAATTGCTACAGAGTGGCACCAGGAACACCCGTCTGAGTTCCAACGCTTCCACTGGCCACCAAACTCCCCAGACATGAGCATCATTGAGCAAATCTGGGATGGCTTGCAACATGCTGTTCAGAAGATCTCTCCACCCCCTCATACTCTTAGGGTTTTATGGACAGTCCTACAGGATTCCCGGTGTCAGTTCTACATCTACATGATTACTCTGCAATTCACATTTAAGTGCTTGGCAGAGGGTTCATCGAACCACAATGATACTCTCTCTCTACCATTCCACTCCCGAACAGCGAGCGGGAAAAACGAACACCCAAACCTTTCTGTTCGAGCTCTGATTTCTCTTATTTTATTTTGATGATCATTCCTACCTATGTCGGTTGGGCTCGACAAAATATTTTCGCATTCGGAAGAGAAAGTTGGTGGCTGAAATTTCGTAAATAGACCTCGCCGCTACGAAAAACGTCTTTGCTTTAATGACTTCCATCCCAACTGGCGTATCATATCTGCCACACTCTCTCCCCTATTACGTGATAATACAAAACGAGCTGCCCTTTTTTGCACCCTTTCGATGTCCTCCGTCAATCCCACCTGGTAAGGATCCCACACCGCGCAGCAGTATTCTAACAGAGAACGAACGAGTGTAGTGTAAGCTGTATCTTTAGTGGACTTGTTGCATCTTCCAAGTGTCCTGCCAATGAAACGCAACCTTTGGCTCGCCTTCCCCACAATATTATCTATGTGGTCTTTCCAACTGAAGTTGTTCGTAATTTTAACACCCAGGTACTTAGTTGAATTGAGAGCCTCGAGAATTGTACTATTTATCGAGTAATCGAATTCCAACGGATTTCTTTTGCAACTCGTGTGCATCACCTCACACTTTTCGTTATTTAGCGTCAACTGCCACCTGCCACACCACACAGCAATCTTTTCTAAATCGCTTTGCAACTGATACTGGTCTTCGGATGACCGTACAGCATCATCTGCTAACAACCTGAGAGAACTGCTCAGATTGTCACCCAGGTCATTCATATAGATCAGGAACAGCAGAGGTCCCAGGATGCTTCCCTGGGGAACACCTGATATCACTTCAGTTTTACTCGACGATTTGCCGTCTATTACTACGAACTGCGACCTTCCTGACAGGAAACCACGAATCCAGTCGCACAACTGAGACGATACCCCGTAGGCCCGCAGCTCGATTAGAAGTCGCTTGTGAGGAACGGTGTCAAAAGCTTTCCGGAAATCTAGAAATACGGAATCAACTTGAGATCCCCTGTCGATAGCGGCCATTACTTCGATGCACATGAACGATGTTTTCTGAAACCGTGCTGATTACGTGTCAATAGATCGTTCCCTTCGAGGTGATTCATAATGTTTGAATACAGTATATGCCCCAAAATCCTACTGCAAACCGACGTCAATGATATAGGTCTGTAGTTGGATGGATTACTCCTACTACCCTTCTTAAGCACTGGTGCGACCTGCGCAATTTTCTAATCTGTAGGTACAGATCTATCGGTGAGCGGGCGGTTGTATGTGATTGCTGCATTACTTCAGATATTAGCCGAGTCCACGCCTCAGAGTGTTGCGGCACTTCTGCATGTAGGCGGGGGCCCTACACGGTCACAGATTGAAGCGGCGAGAGGAGATTTGTACTGAGGCCGGGAATCTAGACAGAAAGACCAGCCACTAAGCCACAGTGGTTCACGCAACTCGATACAACTTCTCGCTGCCGGCCCAGTATACTGTAAACTGCCCCCCACACGAACAGGACATACAATCCTATCTCTATGACACCAGTAAAGTGTCTGAAATTGTGTTGTTTCATTCCTCCAAGTACCTGCGCTTCTGGCTCGATCTCCCATTTACGTCCCATACTGGCGTGCTGTTCCACAACGTGGAGAGACTCGGCAAATGTCTTCGTGCGCGAGAGGGGAATTTGCAGTAGATTGGGGCGCCACTGAGAATTTGTATCGAGGGGGGGGGGGGGGGGGGGGGGGCGCAAACGTGATCCGTGCAGTTGTTTGAACCGCTGCAACGAGGTGGCTTTGGCCGGAATTATACAGGGTGATTCAAAAAGAATACCAAACAACTTTAAAAATGTGTTTTTAATCAAAGAAACATAATATAACCTTCTGTTATACATCATTACAAAGAGTATTTAAAAAGGTTTTTTTTTCACTCAAAAACAAGTTCACAGATGTTCAATATGGCCCCCTCCAGACACTCGAGCAATATCAACCCGATACTCCAACTCGTTCCACACTCTCTGTAGCATATCAGGCGTAACAGTTTGGATAGCTGCTGTTATTTCTCGTTTCAAATCATCAATGGTGGCTGGGAGAGGTGGCCGAAACACCATATCCTTAACATACCCCCATAAGAAAAAATCGCAGGGGGTAAGATCAGGGCTTCTTGGAGGCCAGTGATGGAGTGCTCTGTCACGGGCTGCCTGGCGGCCGATCCATCGCCTCGGGTAGTTGACGTTCAGGTTTCATAACTAACCTTTTTCGTAGGACTCTCCATACAGTTGATTGTGGAATTTGCAGCTCTCTGCTAGCTCTGCGAGTCGATTTTCCTGGGCTGCGAACAAATGCTTGCTGGATGCGTGCTACATTTTCATCACTCGTTCTGGCCGTCCAGAACTTTTCCCTTTGCACAAACACCCATTCTCTGTAAACTGTTTACACCAACGTTTAATACACCAACTATCAGGAGGTTTAACACAATACTTCGTTCGAAATGCACGCTGAACAACTGTCGTCGATTCACTTCTGCCGTACTCAATAACACAAAAAGCTTTCTGTTGAGCGGTCGCCATCTTAGCATCAACTGACGCTGACGGCTAGTCAACAGCGCCTCAAGCGAACAAATGTACAACTAAATGAAACTTTATAGCTCCCTTAATTCGCCGACAGATAGTGCTTAGCTCTGCCTTTTGTCGTTGCAGAGTTTTGAATTCCTAAAGTTGTGGTATTTTTTTTGAATCAGCCTGTACTATCAAATTTCTTTGTCAAATAACTTTGTCAAGGATATTTGATGGTGTAATAGGGACTTTGTCAAATGTCGTCCAATAATTGATCAAATCTAGGGCCTCGCTGCAGATTTGATCAAAGAAGTCGCTTGTCTTCTGTTCACTGCAGTGTGACATATTACCACATGGAGCGCTAGCATCGCTGCAGCATTCTGTCGTCTGTAGTGTTTTTATAAACATTGCCGGTAAATACAATTGGTGTGTGCCGACAACTACAAAATTAATAGAGGTGTATGAAGCTGATGAGGCGCTTTACAACGTGAGGCACCCTGAATACAAAGATAGATTAAGAAGATTGGAGACCTGGCCTAACCTAACCCAACCCTCTCCTGTAGCAAGGAATCGGAGTGTTACAGTGAGCCTGCCTTCTGCAGATGTAGCAGTTCTTTATCGTGCTTTGTGATATGAGGATACACTTCACTGAGCACATACAGAAATGTATGATCATCCATTGTTAAGTAATTTATATAAGACTTTACGTCCTCCACTATAAGCTCACGTAACAAGTTTTGTCGAATGCTTTTATCGTGTCGTCGTAAAACCCACGGCTTCACCCAGCTATGTTTCCTTTTTTTCCCCCGCTTCTCTTCCGCATGCGCACACAGTGCAATTGTGGTACATGCAAACTGCTGCGGTTAATAACAAGTTGTTGTTGTCAGCCATCTTGAACTTTGACGAAAAATACGATGGCAGTGTAATACCCCTTCTAGCGCTACGTCAAATATCTTTGACAAATATATTTGACTGAGTATTTGATTACATCTTCGATCAAATATCTGACAAAGAAATTTGCTAGTGTAATACCGGCGTTAGCTGCTAGCGCACCTGCCTAGTAAGCACGAGACTCGCGTTCGATTCCCCGCCCCGGTACAAATTTTCACTCGCCACTTCAGTCTATATGCATGAAACTTACATCTCTCCTTACGAGCTCCGAATTCTCTCATTTCATTCCATTATCATTTCTCCCCACGTAGGTTTGCGTCAGTAAAGTATTTTCACATTCGGGAGAAGGAAGCCCACGATTGAAATTTCGTGAAAACGCCGCCGCAACGAAAAACGCCTTTGTTTTACGGGGAGGTTTACTATCTTTGGCACGAAAAAAAAGCATGTTCTTAGAGAATATTTTTCTCGGGATGTGTTATATCAATGTCACATTTGGTCAAAATGTTTACTGATATTTCCTCTGCAAACTGGAATTTTTTCGACCGGAAAGCAAAGGCGGAAGGGCAAAGGCGGAAGTGCCGTCGGAAAAACAAAATTTCGATGTAGACCTCCACGCGCGGCATGCCACAGGTCAGCCGGCTCGTTTGAAATCAAAAGTGAGTTGACGTTAGGGAAGTATATAAGATTCTTTAGGAGTTTTAACTCGCTTAAGTTATTAAGACCATAGGAAACAAAATGGCGGCCATTTGAAAAAATAGGGCTTTTTTCATCGATTTTTCGACTTCGTCGGCCACGTGAAAATATTTATAGTTGATGGATCGGTATAAAAGTGGTACAACTCCTAGACAATTTAGTTAGCTTCGTCGGAAACAAAGAATCATGCTAATCGGTTCAGTAGATTTGAAGTTACCTTACCGCGGAATAAAGAAAACGCCATTTCGAGAAAAACGCGTTTGAAATTTTGACTACATATAAATGCAATATTGTGCAACGTACGTTCAGCCTGCTATTCCGGGTCCATAAACTAGTCCTCCCTATTCATCACAGAGGGCGTTCTGCTCGGTCTGGGCCATCCTGCGCTGGTCCAGAGCCGCTCGTACGGCCGGTGACAAAGCGGTTCTCCGCAGCCAGAATCCGGTGGTCGTCCGAATGCTCGGCGAACTGCGTCGAAAACAGTTCCAGGGTGACGTCCATCGTTGTTACGGTCTCCGGAGTTGCTGGATACCCTTCGTTGAAGCTGCTCACTGCCAGAGAAGTCGCCATCTCCACAGTCTTCGCACCAGAATGCAAATGCACACGCGTTCAAACTTTCATTTGAACTTTGTGTGTTTCCTCAGAAGCACCGACACAATAACTCGTCCTCCGAAAGGAAAAAAAAAGTAGTGCGTGAAATAGACCTATTTCAGGCAGGTGCATTTTTTTTTTTGTCCAGCCGCGAATAACAAGCATTTCCGTTCCGTACTGGGAAAAACCTTTTCAGGGGTGGATTCTCAACACTTTTATGGATCCAAAAAAGCAATTTTAAAGATCTATTTTTTGAACCAAAAGATAGCAACCCCCCCCCCCCCTTAATGACTGCCAGATCTCTTATCGTGTGCGTGCCATTCCCGCCCCTATTTCGCGACAATACACAACGAGCTGCCCTTCTTTGAACTTTTTCTATATCCTCCGTCAGTCCTATCCGATAACGATGCGAGACCGGGCAGCACTGCTCCAAAAAGATGATGGACGAGCGTAGTATAGGCATAGTACACTTTTGTTGCATCCTCTAAGTCTTGTGCCTATAAAACGAAGTCTTTGATTTGTCTTCTCCACGACATTATCTATGTGGTCGTTCCAGTTTGTTTCTAGTTTTAAACCCCAGGCGTTTAGTTGAACTGGTAGCCTTCACACATTTATGTGATTTATCGAACTTAAGGGGATTGTTGTTAGTACTTGCGCGGAAGACTTCACACTTTATTATTTAGAGTCAACTCTCATTTTCTTGCACCGGACATGAATCTTCCTCCCACGCTCTTGTTCGTCTGAGCAACCCGTGTTCGCAACGATCGTTTGGACGTTTGGCCTCCTGGCCCGGGTTCGCATTTACACCTTCCAACCACGCGGTCCTGAAACAGTAGTCGGAGAGTACAGAATATTTTTCGGTCACACTCAAATTAATTACAGGGTGGCGCACGAAATGTGTTACCAATTGTTTCTTTCACAATTTACGACGCACATTAGATATCCCGCTGGGATCACTACCGCAGTACCAGCAGAGCTTGGAGAAACAAATGAGTTACGAAATGACGTGTAATTCACGATATTGCCGCTAGGAGACTAGTAAGCAGCAATGGCTGACAATGGAAGACGGACGACACAGCAACGATCGTCAGTTGCGTTACTTTTTCATGAAACGAAAAACCATGTTGTGACTTACAGGCGTTTTCGACAACAGTGTAACACACGATGGGTCCCTTGCAAGAAGACTATCCACAGGTTGTACGATAAATTTGTGCAGGAAGGAACAGTATTGGAAGCGAAGCGACCTCGGCCTAAGCCTGTTTGTTCGCCGGAGAATATTGAAGCGGTACGAGTTGCTGTACAGAGAAGTCCCGGGAACTCATGTAGAAAGGCAGCAGGGCAACTGGGAATATCCAGACGCTCCGTTCTACGCATTCTTTAAAGTGACCTCCGTACGTACCCATACGAGATGACCTGTGCACAGAAGCTCACTGAAGAACACAAGCAGCAGGGACGGACTACTGTTTGCTCAGTGGGCGGAGGATAGGGAAGAAACTCTCAACAGCGTTTGGGTTTCAGACGAGGCGCATTTTCATTTAGACGGTGTGGTTAACAAACAAAATGTACGCTTTTGGGCCACTGAAAACCCACAAGTGCTTCAAGAACGACAACATTATGCTCCGAGGATTACAGCGTGAGCAGCAATTTCCACTCAAGGACTTACTGGACCCTTTTTCTTTGAAGAAACTGTGAACAGTGAGCGTTATTTGAGCACGCTTCGCAATAGCTTCATTCCAAAGCTTCTTGCTACTGCAAGATGGACCAAGGCCACATACTGCAAACACTGTGTTGGAGATTTTACACGAGCATTTCGACTCGCGGATCATTTCACTCGGGTTTCCAGGTCGCTTCAATGACGGACAAAATTGGCTCCCCAATAGTCCAGACCTCAATCCGTGCGACTTTTTTCTTTGGCAGTACCTAAAGGAAAAAATTTTCCCGAAACGTCTACGTCATTTAATGGAGCTCTGAACACTTTTTCCTCAAGGTTGCAGTGAAATTACGGAAGACATGTGCCGCACGGTAATCACCAACTTCAGTTTTCGTTTCAAGGAAGTTAGGAAACGAAATGGTGGACATATTGAGCATGTGCTGAGTTAGAACAAATATCTATGGACGGCTCTTCATTGTAGTATATGTTCCTTTCAGATTGTATTGACAATAAAATTTATATTCAAAAACAAAATGGTAACATTTCGTGCGCCACCCTGCAAATTTGCTCATGAGATGGTCATTCTGTCTAGTGCTTGCTTACAAAACGAAAAGGAACAGTGCCGTGGATAGAGTAACTTCTGAAACGTCTAACGATCTTTTGAAGCAGCTAAATCTTGGTAAAGAGTAGTTGTTTAACTACCTTGGACAAAGAGAGATTCTTTATCCTTTTGTAGTATATTACTCTGCATATAAGAAGAAATCAAAGTGTAATGAGCGACTGGAAAGTCCGACAGCGACACTGAGGTATCTGGCCAGAAGCTACGCTGTTCTCAACTTTTCTGCTGTTTTCAAACCATCACCCCCGCCACATAATTCCGGAAACATGTCGCGCCATACGTCAATGTACACTACTGGCCATTAAAATTGCTACACCAAGAAGAAATGCAGGTGATAAACGGGTATTCTTTGGACAAATATATTATACTAGAACTGACATCTGATTACATTTTCACGCATAGATCCTGAGAAACCAGTACCCAGAACAACCACCTCTGGCCGTAATAACGGCCTCGATACGCCTGGGCATTGAGTCAAACAGAGCTCGGATGGCGTGTACAGGTACAGCTGCACATGCAGCTTCAACACGATACCACAGTTCATCGAGAGAAGTGACTGGCGTATTGTGACGAGCCAGTTGCTCGGCCACCATTGACCAGACGTTTTCAATTGGTGAGACATCTGCAAAATGTGCTGGCCAGAGCAGCAGTCGAACATTGTCCGTATCCAGAAAGGCCCGTACAGGACCTGCAGCATGCGGTGTACATTATCCAGCTGAAATGTAGGGTTTCGGAGGGTTCGAATGAAGGGTAGAGCCACGGGTCGTAACACATCTGAAATGTAACTTCCACTGTTCAAAGCGCCGTCAGTAATAACAAATGGCTCCCCATACCATAACGCCGGGTGATACGCCAGTATGGCGATGACGAATACACGCTTCCAATGTGCGTTCACCGCGATGTCGCCAGACGCGGATGCGACCATCGTGATGCTGTAAACAGAACTTGGATTCATCCGAAAAAATGACGTTTTGCCATTCGTGCACCCAGGTTCGTCGTCGAGAATACCATCGCAGGCGCTCCTGCCTCTGATGCAGCGTCAAGGGTAACCGCAGCCACGGTCTCCGAGCTGATAGTCCGTGCTGCTGCAAACGTCGTCGAACTGTTCGTGCAGATGGTTGTCGTCTTGCAAACGTCCCCATCTGTTGACTCAGGGATCGAGAGGTGGCTGCACGATCCGTTACAGCCGTGCGGATAAGATGTCTGTCATCTCGACTGCTAGTGATACGAGGCCGTTGGGATCCAGCACGGCGTTCCGTATTACCCTCCTGAACCCACCGATTCCATATTCTGCTAACAGTCACTGTATCTCGACCAACGCGAGCAGCAATGTCGCGATACGATAAACCGCAATCGCGATAGACTACAATCCGACCTTTATCAAAGTCTAAAACGTGATGGTGCGCATTTCTCCTCCTCATACGAGGCATCACAACAACGTTTCACCGGGCAACGCCGGTCAACTGCTGTTTGTGTATGAGAAATCGGTTGGAAACTTTCCTCGTGTCGGCACGTTGTAGGTGTCGCCACCGGCGCCAGCCTTGTGTGAATGCTCTGAAAAGCTAATCATTTGCGTATCACACCATCTTCTTCCCGTCGGCTAAATTTGACGTCTGTAGCACGTCATCTTCTTGGCGTAGCAATTTCAATGGCCAGTAGTGTACTAAAGCAATTCATGTGGTCTGCGTCAATTCGAGCGCCACCAGACTTTGCACAGACCAGACCAAGTTTTCAGTCGACGAGTAATCCACACGCAAGGATTGCTCCGCGCAAACACGGTCTGTGTATACAAGCCGGTGCAAATGCTTCCACGTTACTGAGATGCCCGACAAAGATCGAGCGGCGCGAGATGCAGGACAGGGGCTGTGCGCTACGCAGACGTCTGCCACTGCCTGGGAAGAGTCGCACCACACACGCCGTCCCGTCGCAGTAGCGTGACCACTAGAGATTGGTGGTTCGCGAACGAACGGGTGCAAAGGAACGGTTCACCGAGATGAACCAAAGGACCGAGCAACGAATTCCAAGGAAAAGATCGGTCCCTAGTTCACTTGGGCAGTTCTCGTTCCAGCCTCGGTCACGTGCTCGTCTGTCTCAGCCTCGGCCTCCCTCGGCCTCCCCCGTCGTTCATTCGCACGACCGCCTGTCTCAGTTCCACTGCCGACTCCTCCTAGTTAGTTCAGCATCCAGGTGTTCGTTTCGTGCACTGCGCTCGCCCATTTTACGTGTGTTCCAAACTGTTCTTGCACTTGGTTCTGGCTATTCAGCGTCTACGACCGGTAATGAAAAAGTATTTTATACTTACGTAAATTAGATAAAAATTACGTCGTATGTAATAGGTACGTCTTTTCAGGTAACAAAAGAGCATATCAGCTCACTTCATTACATCGATGAACAGCAGAAGACATACTTATAACAAGGCAAGTTTTTTTTGTTATTCATATATTTTTTGGTTTCATCGACTTGATTTAGCAGCTAAATTTCAATAGTTTGCTTATTTTTCAGCATAAGAAAATTCATATAAAACGATTTTCGTCTATCTTTCATATACAAAACATTACATTTAGGAAGGCTCTAATTATTTTTAAGTTTGGTTGTTTCCAATTTGCGTTACCTGATTTTTTTTTTTTTCAGTGAAACCAAACAAAGTGGGTTGTGGGTCATTTTGTCTCAGTAGGAAAAGCGGTGCCTCTCCATTTAAAAAGACACACATTGCCATAGAATCGTATTTACTTATTATCTCAAAAACATTTGCTCTGAAGGAGCTTTCAGACCAAAAACTTTATCACTGCGAACTTTATTATTATTATTATTATTGCTGCATTGACTTTAATACTGCAATATAAAAACCTGATTTTTACTACGCGTGTGACGGAAGTATGATGAGAAAACCACATTTTATTTTATGCTTCCTTAAAGTCTACTTCGCCTACGAACTCATAGACAACGTGAAGTATATGTAGGGTGTAAACGATTATTGCTTACAACGTAGCAAAGCTATGTAGTGGAAGTCGAAACGAAGAATTTTATACAAGACACTTGTGGTCTATTAAGTTGGGAAACAGCCCGCATCAGGTTTACAAGACTACATGAGCTATTACAGCCCATGCGTGTCGCGTGAGATTGTCATGTTCTCTTCTCCAGCTCTCTACACATCGTCATCGATTGTTTCGCCATTGTTGCTTGCATTAGCTTTGTATTTCTCCACTGCCCAATTATTACACGTTTGTCTGTTTGTTGTATCTGCTCGTAACAGGCAACACATCGTCCATAATTGGCGAGCAGTCTGTACTCGGGGCCGGTTTTCCGTGCGCCACCCTGAATTATTTCCCTGCGATCAGCCACACAAGGCTACGGTTGGCTAAACGAGAGGTTCTGCAGAATCACAGAAATTACTTCTGAAAGTGTGTAAGAATTCTGTAATGAATAAAAACTCTGTACTCCAGGGGGGAGGCAAGTGCCCCCCATCCTTCAGTCACCTACACTACTAGTTTTCAGTTTTTCATAAGGACCATACAGCAAACACAAATGAACGGTGAACGAGTAAAAATGAACGGTTCCCAAAAAAGAACGATCAGCAGTGAACTAGTTCCCGAGGATGAACCAGTCTGCCCATCTCTGGTGACCGGCGCCTGCGTTCGGCGACAGCGTGCGAAGACCACCCACAGATGGCAGCACCAGCGCCGGGGAATACACGATGCGCGTCGGGGGAGGGAGGGACGCCGAAAACAGTACAGTCGACGTCGTCAGGCGGAAACGGAACGATTTGTATGTCGTCCAAAAGGGCACGTCGAGTGACTCTCGGACGAAATTTGTTGTGCGCGTGCCGCCGTGATTAAAAGTAGTCACTACCTCCTCGTCAGTTACGTGATCTACCTGCCTAACCTTCAGCATTCTCCTGCCACATTTCGAAACTTTCCATTCTTGTCTAAACTATTTATCGTCCATCTTCCACTTCCATGCAATGCATGACCACACTCCGCACAAATACTTTCACAAAAGGCTCGCTGACACTTAAATCTATACTCGATGTCAACAAATTTCTCTTCTACATCCACATCTACGTGATTACTCTGCTATTCAGAATAAAGTGCCCGGCAGAGGGTTCAATGAACCACCTTCAAGCTGCCTCTCTACCGTTCCACTCTCCAACGGCGCGCGGGAAAAACGAGCACTTAAATTTTTCTGTGCGAGCTCTGATTTCTCTTATCGTGATGATCATTTCTCCCTATGTAGGTGCGTGGCAACACAATGTTTTCGCAATCAGATGAGAAAACTGGTGACTGAAATTTCATGAGAGCAACGGAAAACGCCCTTGTTTTAGTGACTGCCACTCCAATCCAGGTATCATGTCTGTGGCGCCATCTTCCCCACTGCGCGATAATGCAAAACGAGCTGCCCTTCTTTGTACTTTTTCGATGTCATCCGTCAGTCCCCCCTGATGCGGATCCCACACAGCACAGCAGTACTCCAGAATAGGGCGGACAAGCGTGGTGTAAGCAGTCTCTTTAGTAGAACTGTTGCACCTTCCAAGTGTTATGCCAATGAACCGCAGTCTGTGGTTTGCTCTACCCATAATATTATCTATATGATCGTTGCAATTTACGTTATTTGTAATTGTAATCCCTAACTAATTAGATGAATTTACAGTCTTCAAATTTGTGTGACTTACAACGTCATCGAAACTTTGCGCATTTCTTTTAGTACTCATGTGAATAACTTCACACTTTCCTTTATTCAGGGCCAAATGCCGATTCCCGCACCACACAGATATATAAATCATTTTGCAATTCATTTTGATCATCTGATGACTTTGCAAGACGGTAAATGACAACATCATCTGCAAACAATCTAAGACGGCTACTCAGATGTCGTTAACATAGATCAAGAACAACAGAGCGCCTATAAGACTTGCTTGGGGAACGCCAGATATTACTTCTGTTTTACTCGATCTCTTTCCGTCTATTACTACGAACTGTGACCTTTCTGACAGGAAATCACGAATGCAGTCGCACAACTGAGGCGATACTGCGTAGGCACGCAGTTTTGTTAGAAGACGCTTGAGAGGAACGGTGTCGAAAGCCTTCTGGAAATATAAAAATGTGGACTCAATTTGACATCCCCTTTCGATAGCACTCATTACTTCATGAGCATAAAGAGCTAGTAAAGTGAGAGTATGGTGTGGTGTTTGATCACACGGTATTATCGGGCCGTCTTTCTTTGCAAATGAACACGGAAACACAATAACTGTCAATGTCGATCGTTACGTGCAGATGTTAGGAACTTCCGTTGCACCTGCACTGAACAATTTTCCAAACGTCCAAGAAACCTGGTTTCAACAGCACGGATCGACATCACACAGTGCACGGCACTCAATGGCACAAAACTAGAAATATGGACTCAATAGGACATCCCCTGTCGATAGGATTCATTACTTCATGACTATAAAGGGCTAGTTCAGAATGGTTCAAATGGCTCTGAGCACTATGGGACTCAACTGCTGAGGTCATTAGTCCCCTAGAACTCAGAACTAGTTAAACCTAACTAACCGAAGGACATCACACATCCATGCCCGAGGCAGGATTCGAGCCTGCGACCGTAGCGGTCTCGCGGTTCCAGACTGCAGCGCCTAGAACCGCACGGCCACTTCGGCCGGCAAAGAGCTAGTTGTGTTTCGCAGTGTTTCTTCTTCACAAACGCTTTCCTTGCCATCGCGAGTGTACATTTTATATACTCTCTACTTCCACCATCATCAGTTATTTTGCTCCCCAAATAGCAAAACTCCTTTACTACCACAAACGTCTCATTTCCTAATCTAATACCCTCAGCATCACCCGACTTAATTCGACTACATTCCATTATCCTCGTTTTGCTTTTGTTGATGTTCATCTTATACCCTCCTTTCAAGACACTGTGCATTCCGTTCAACTGCTCTTCCAAGTCCTTTGCTGTCTCTGGTAAAATTACAATGTCATCGGCGAACCTCAAAGTTTTTATTTCTTCTCCATTACTGTCTGAGAACTGTTTTCGTGCCATTCCCTGCGACGTTCTGAAAGTGATATTGCATCAACACAAGCATTCATGTATCTGTCTAAAGCTGACATGGTGCGACCTTGGGTGTGTAGAATTAAGTTCACAGGATGCACTTTACGTAATCGTCAGTTACTACATTCTCCGAATTTCTTTGTAATTAATGCTCACAATGTTACCTTGGTTCTTTGTAAAAAAAAAATTGTACTTTCAAATCAAAGAAATGTATATACTGTAACACATGAACTTCTTTGGCACTGTTTTACAGCAAAATAGAGCTGCCTGCTCAGTCACACATTATTGCAACTGTAAAATTGATTCCAGTGCGCTATAATATGTTAATATTATTTTACTGTCATATTATTCATTTTATCTCACCTCTATGTTATTCCCTGTATATAGCACAGTATTTACATAACACAGCGTAAGTAGCATTCATACAAACTGGTTACAACACCTGTGAACTTCATCTGTAATATTATATGCTCATAATGAAAGGTTTATCTCTAAATAATAGATTTCAGCTATCAGTCGTCCTTTGGAATATTCATTGGCAGATCTAGATTTCGGCTAGCAACTAGCCATTCTCAATGCACTATCCTTTTTTGGTCCATGTATGTAATGCCTGTTGGTCTGGCTTTGTACAGACTTCATGGATTCCATGAACTGTGTACAAAGCCAGACCAACAGCCATTGCATGCACTGACCAAAAATTGATAGTGCATTGAGAATGGCTAGTTGCTAGCCGAAATCTAGATCCGCCAATAAGTATTCCAAAGGACGACTGATAGCTGAAATCTATTATTTACAAATCAAAGTAACGGCCGCTGCGTGCAACAGCCTCTGAATGGAGGCAAACCTGATGTTTATCTCTGTGTTTTAATTGTTTGTGATGTTACGCTTATTCTATATAAACATTCATACTGTGAAATCAAAGTAATCTATTTCTTGTAATATCTGTGAGAGAGAACATCTCTGGATCTCTGGCACTGGTGTATTTGTGAAACCGCCATCTTTGTGTCAACTTCACATGTGGCAACTATTTTGTGTGTGTGTGTGTGTGTGTGTGTGTGTGTGTGTGTGTGTGTGTGTGTGTGTGTGTGTGTCTCCATAGAAGTGTTGCATATACTTTGCAATATTTCAAAAATAGAATCCTGCAACTTTACAACGCAATTTCGCGGAATTTTCGATGCAAGTACTATAACCACTTAACCTCACGTATTTCTTTACTGTTTATTACATCGTTTGGAGGTTAGTTATGTTCACATGGGGCGCTTCTGACATTGTTTTCTACCGTAGGGCAGCAACACACCAAGAATATTTCGCTACAGCATGTCATTCTCAATGGAGAGCAGTCTTCCGAAGTAAGAGTGATTTCGGGTGTGCCGCAGAGGAGTGTCGTAGGACCGTTGCTGTTCACAATATACATAAATCACCTTGTGGATGACATCGCAAATTCACTGAGGCTTTTTGCGGATGATGCTGTGGTGTATCGAGAGGTTGTAACAATGGAAAATTGTACTGAAATGCAGGAGGATCTGCAGCGAATTGACGCATGGTGCAGGGAATGGCAATTGAATCTCAATGTAGACAAGTGTAATGTGCTGCGAATACATAGAAAGAAAGACCCCTTATCTTTTAGCTACAATATAGCAGGTCAGCAACTGGAAGCAGTTAATTCCATGAATTATCTGGGAGTACGCATTAGGAGTGATTTAAAATGGAATGATCATATAAAGTTGATCGTCCGTAAAGCAGATGCCAGACAGAGATTCATTGGAAGAACCCTAAGGAAATGCAGTCCGAAAACCAAGGAAGTAGGTTACAGTACACTTGCTCGCCCACTGCTCGAATACTGCTCAGCAGCGTGGGATCCGTACCAGATAGGGTTGATAGAAGAGGCAGAGAAGATCCGACGGAGAGCAGCGCGCTTCGTTACAGGATCATTTAGTAATCGCGAAAGCGTTACGGAGATGATAGATAAACTCCAGTGGAAGACTCTCCAGGAGAGACGCTCAGTAGCTCGGTACGGGCTTTTGTCGAAGTTTCGAGAACATACCTTCACCGAGGAGTCGAGCAGTATATTGCTCCCTCCTACGTATATCTCGCGCAGAGACCGCGAGGATAAAATCAGAGAGATTGGAGCCCATACAGAGGCATACCGACAATCCTCCTTTCCACGAACCATACGAGACTGGAATAGAAGGGAGAACCGAAAGAGGTACTCGAGGTACCCTCCGCCACACACCGTCAGGTGGCTTGCGGAGTATGCATGTAGATGTAGATACAGTGAGAGAATAAAAATCGAAAACTGACGATTATGTGAAGTGCATCTTGTGAACAGCCGTCTGACGATGAACTTGTCAGTTCGAAACCGGTTAGTTCGCTATTTACTTAAATAAATAGCAATATTAATAGTGGCTGTTTGCTGCCTTCTTTGTAAGAATCCACCTACATTCATCTGGTCTTGGGGTCCACCCCGATAGCCGAGTGGCCAGCGCGACGGATTGCCGTCCTACGGGCCCGGTTCGATTCCCGGTTGGGCCGGGGATTTTCTCCGCTCAGGGACGGGGTGTTGTGCTGTCTTCGTCATCATTTCGTGCCCTTCCGGCGCGCAGGTCACCCAGTGTGGCCGAACCTGCCCCGCAGGGGCGCCAAACGCTCATTTCCATCTTCCATATGGCCTCGGGGACCACGTCCACCCACGCGATGGCAGCTACCAGAGGACAACGCAACGCCTCACAACTCGCAATGTTGCGAACGACACCAGGACGACTTTGGCGCACTGCCCTGGCCACAAAACTCGCCGGATTTAAACGTGACCGACAATCTGTGGGACCACATCCCTCCAGAACCTCACCGACACCAGCTGCACCTCTGGGGGCGGACCGCTCTGCAAAAGGCGGCAGTTCAGCCTTCTGATAGGTGCTCCGCCCAGCATACACCTCGCGAAATGAGCACCGCGAGAAAATTCGAGAAATTAGAGCAGATACGGAGGCTCATCGACAAGCATTCTCCCCTCGCGCCATCTCCGAGTGGAACAGAGTATGGGGAATCTGTGTGTGATAGCAAAGGAACCTTCCCCCCCCCCCCCCACCCCCCTCCGCCCCCCCCCCCCCCCCACACACACACACACACACACACACAGAGTACTGACGCAGCTGGAAGTTCAAAATGTTGTACTCGAGTCAGTCCATAGAAACTACCACTTTCCAAATTGTTTACTGTTCCTCCTAAAAACGCCCCAAGCCAGTTCAAAAAAATGTGTGTGAAATCTTATGGGACTTAACTGCTAAGGTTTATGAGTCCCATACCTGCCAACCTTCAAAAACCAAAAATTAGGAGATTCAGTTTTAAAAATCAGGAGATATGAAAGATCAAAAAGGTGTGGCTCATTTTCGTATACACCTAAGACAACTGAAAAGTTTTCCTTTAAGGCGCCACAAAGCTATATAATGGCTAAAAATAACGTATAGAAACATTGGAAATACCCAAAATGTTGATTCCGTAACCCTTATTTGTAGTTTCGCCCAGCTAATTGCTGTTAGGTTGGGACGTTTTTTTGGCATTGGGAAAAAAACTATGATTGCCGTAAAACAAAATGTCTACGATTTCTTCTTTTTCCTTTTTTGCCATTTCCCCGATAATTGCGACAGTTTTTATCCTTCCGCAACTGTCTTTTGTCGCTATACTGCTATCCGGGAACATTTTCCGGAACAGGTGACTCGCATGGTCAGCGCAATTGATCGGCAAATTATGTTCTAAAATAAAAGATGTAAATAAACATTCAGCATTTATCACTCCATCACTTTCACTTTTGTCGCTGAATTCCAGTTTTTTATTGTTATCGACGCACTTCAAATTGTATTAGTCCTTTTTTGTTTCCACATGTTTGGAAACATCACTTTTTCCACCATGTGATACACAAACATCACATCGGCAAACGGTATAAAAAGCGAACAGGCCTTTCCTCGACTCGATAATGCACGGAAACTGTTCCGAAAATTGTTTTAAGAAGATGGAAATATATTTTTTGGCCATGTTTAAAAACAAATCCCCGAATCAAAACACTACGACAATATGCATCAACACACGTCCAAGCAGAACACTGTGCACTGCCGAGGTTACTACATGTGCTCTACGGGACACGGGTACATCTTCGACAAAATGCGCGGGAAAGAGGAAAAATAAATGTATATATATAAATCGCGCGCGACTTCCTGATTTCTATAAACTTCGATACGTATCGATTAAGGTCGACTAATACGCAACGAATTCCGGCAACTGGCGGGAAAAAAAAACAAACTGAAATGGCGGGTTTTCAAAACAAATATCGTAAGTTTGCCGATAACTAGTAAAAATCGGGAGAAATACTGTTATAATCGGGAGGCAGGAGAAAAAGTGGAAAATCGGCGCGCGCACACACACGCACACGCACACACGCACACACGCGCACACGCGCACACGCGCACACGCACGCCCGAGGGAGGACTCGAACCTCCGCCGGGACCAGCCGCACCGCCCATGACTGCAGCGCCTTAGACCGCTCGGCTAATCCCGCGCGGCCCAAGTCAGTTCAAATGACAGAGGAAAAGCGGAAGAGTAAAGCAACGTGATATCCGAATACAGTATATGCTTTGACTCGACTACAACTTTACGGAATTACGCTGCAGAGCCCGCGAAAAGAAGGGGATATTTTCGGAGCAAGTAAACTGTTGATGACAAAGCCACATTTCTAGATACCACGGTAGCTCGACAAAGGTGAGTACCTAAGGACTGGAAAGCTGCATAGGTCACACCAATACGCAAGAAAGGACGTAGGAGTAATCCGCTGAATTGCAGACCTGTCTCGCTGACATGTAAAATTAAAAACACCTTCAGTAGTCTGTATTTTGAGTGCAATTTATTTACGCTACCAGTTTCGGTGTTCCATTACGCCATCTTCATGCCCCTGTGTAAAGACAAAAACAGTGACTGTGAGATACGTAATAAAGGGCCGGTGTACAAGATAAGAGATCAGTTATACCCCGTGTATGGAGTAAACAGTTAACCAAAACCAAACTGTACAAGAAGTGACGTCAAAGTCAATGACACACTAAGAAACAAAGCGAGAGAATACCTACTCTCTGTTGGAATACAAACCATGGAATAAAATATACATTTGCCATATAACAGTAAAGTGGAATTACTATTTCGAGGCCAACATTACACGTGATTCTTAGGTAATTATTGTGCCACTTGCTTACAAACAACTAGAATATAATGCTAATTTCAATCAATGGAAGCGAAAACGCAACAGTTGCACAATGAGCTAACGAAACTCATCGGCTACCGCTGTGCGCATACACAGCTCGCGGTAGCATCGCGTTCACATCATATAAAAGGGAGGTGTATCGGTGGAGCTGTTGCTTGTACTCGGGTGATTCGTGTGAGATGGTTTCTAACGTCATTATAGCCCCACGAGGGGTATTAATTGACTTTGAACGCGGAATGGTAGCCGGAGCTACACACACGGCACATTCAATTTCGGAAATCGTTTGGGAATTCAATATTCCGAGATCCCCAGTGTCAGGACTGTACCGAGAATAGCAAAGAAAAGGCATTACTTGTCACTTGTCTGGTGAGCAAGATGTACGAGACGGGCGAAATTCCCTCAGACTTCAAGAAGAACATAATAATTCCAATCCCAAAGAAAGCAGCTGTTGACATACGAAAATTACCAAACTATCAGTTTAATAAGGCACAGCTGCAAAATACTAACGCGAATTCTTTACAGACGAATGGAAAAACTGGCAGAAGTCGACCTCGGGGAAGATCAGTTTGGATTCCGTAGAAATGTTGGAACACGTGAGGCAATACTGACCTTACGATTTATCTTAAAAGAAAGATTAAGGAAAGGCAAACCTACGTTTCTAGCATTTGTAGACTTAGAGAAAGCTTTTGACAATGTTGACTGGAATACTGTCTTACAAATTCTGAAGGTGGCAGGGGTAAAATACAGGGAGCGAATGGCTATTTACAATTTGTACAGAAACCAGATGGCAGTTATAAGAGTCGAGGGGCATGAAAGGGAAGCAGTGGTTGGGAAAGGAGTGAGACGGGGTTGTAGCCTCTCCCCGATGCTATTCAATCTGTATATTGATCAAGCAGTAAAGGAAACAAAAGAAAACTTCGGAGTAGGTATTAAAATCCATGGAGAAGAAATAAAAACTTTGAGGTTCGCCGATGACATTGTAATTCAGTCAGAGGCAGCTAAAGGACTTGGAAGAGCAGTTGAACGGAATGGACAGTGTCTTGAAAGGGGGATATAAGATCAACATCAACAAAAGCAAAACGAGAATAATGGAATGTAGTCGAATCAAGTCGGGTGATGCTACGGGAATTAGATTAGGAAATGAGACACTTAAAGTAGGAAAGGAGTTTTGCTATTTGGGGAGCAAAATAACTGATGATGGTCGAAGTAGATAGGATATAAAATGTAGACTGGCAATGGCAAGTAAAGCGTTTCTGAAGAAGAGAAATTTGTTAACATAGAGTATAGATTTAAGTGTCAGGAAATCGTTTCTGAAAGTGTTTGTATGGAGTGTAGCCATGTATGGAAGTGAAACGTGGACGATAAATAGTTTAGACAAGAAGAGAATAGAAGCTTTCGAAATGTGGTGCTGCAGAAGAATGCTGAAGATTAGATGGGTAGATCACATAACTAATGAGGAAGTATTGAATAGGATTGGGGAGAAGAGAAGTTTGTGGCACAACTTGAGTAGAAGAAGGGATCGGTTAGTAGGACACATTCTGAGGCATCAAGGGATCACCAATTTAGTATTGGAGGGCAGCGTGGAGGGTAAAAATCGTAGAGGGAGACCAAGAGATGGATACACTAAGCAGATTCAGAAGGATGTAGGTTGCAGTAGGTACTGGGAGATGAAGAAGCTTGCACAGCATAGAGTAGGATGGAGAGCTGCGTCAAACCAGTCTCAGGACTGAAGACCACAACAACAACAACAACAACAACAACAACAACAACAACAACTTGTCACTACGGACTACTTCACGTAACGACCGATAGTAAATCATAACTTAGTAAAGGCAAGACCTCCGGTCCAGATTGTATACCAGTCAGGTTCTTCTCGGAGCACGCTGATGCAATAGTTCCATGTTTAGCAAGCACATACCACCGCTCGTTCACAGGAAGTTCCGTGTCTAAAGACTGGAAAGTTGCACCAATACCCAAAAAGGGAAGTAGGAGTAACCCGCTGAATTACAGACCCATATAACTAACGTCGATTTGCAGTAGGGTTTTTGAACATACACTTACTCGATCATTATCAGTTACCTCGCAGAAAACGAATTATTGATTGATACACAGCACATATTCAGAAAATACCGTTCTTGCGGAACACAACTAGCTCTTTATACTCATAAAGTAATGACTTCTGTCGACAGGGGATGTCAATATTGAAAACGACGACCGGCTGCAAGCCCGAAATCTTTTTGAATATTTAGTTCGCCGGGAAAATTTTATATTTCACATCCGGGGACGTCAAATTGATTCCATACTTTTGGATTTCCAAAAGGCTTTCCGTCCCTCACAAGCGTCTTCTAACCAAACTGCGTGCCTACGGTGTATCGCCTCAGTTGTGCGACTGGATTCGTGATTTCCTGTCAGAGAGGTCACAGTTCGTACTAATAGACGGAAAGTCATCGAGTAAAACAGAAGTAATATCCGGCGTTCCCCAACGAAGTGTTACCGGTCCTCTATTGTTCCTGATCTATATTAACGACATATGAGACAATCTGAGTAGCCCTCTTGGACTATTTCCAGAAGATGCTGTCATTTACAGTCTTGTGAAGTCATCAGATGACCAAAACGAATTGCAAAATGATGTAGATATCTGTGTGGTGCGAAAAGTGGCAACTGACACTGAATAAAGAAAAGTCTGAAGTTATTCACGTGAGTACTAAAAGAAATCAGCTAAATTATGATTACGCGGTAAGTTACGCAAATTCGACTAAATACTTAGGGATTACAATTACGAATAATCTAAATTGGAACGATCACATAGATAACATTGTGGGTAGAGCAAACCCTAGACTGCGATTCATTGGCAGAACACTTAGGAAGTGCAACAGGTCTACCAAAGAGACCGCTTACACCACACTCGTCCGCCCTACTCTGGAGTATTGCTGTGCGGTGTGGGATCCGCATCAGGTGGGACTGACGGATGACATCGAAAAAGTACAAAGAAGGGCCGCTTTTTTTTTATTATCGCGAAATAGGGGAGATAGTATCACAGACATGATACGCGAACTGCAGTGGCAATCATTAAAACTAAGGCGTTTTTTCGTTGCTTCGGGACCTTCTCATGAAATTTCAGTCTTTAGTTTTCTCATCAGATTGCGGAAACATTCTGTTGGCAACCACCTACATAGGGAGAAATGGTGATCACGATAAAGTAAGAGAAATGAGGGCTCGTACAGAAAAATTTAAGTGCTGCTTATCCCCGCGCGTCGTTCGAGATGATGAATACAAGCTCAAGGTCCATTATTTATATGATGTCACATGCTAATGAAATACAGTATACATCCGTTTATCGCAGTACACCCCCGCCCCCCTCCCCTTTAACTGCCTGTATCACTAATAAAAACAGGAATTTATTATTATGTCAAATAATGTATCAATCACATATCCATAAGGTCCTACATGTTGAATAAAAATGTCTTAATGACCCGGCAAATCACAATGAATTTCCACTATTTAGGAAGTGTCAGAATATCATACGGAAAAGATCGTAACCGAAATGATCAAGAATTGGTACGTCTGCTGGTAGAGAGGCTATGTGAAAAAGCCAACTGTAAACTACGAAGTAACTCTACAGAAATTTACAGGAACAAACACACAGTGTATTCAATTCTGTCAGAAAACCTAAGACAAGTACCTCTGTACGGCACGTAGCTCTTATGCAGGGTAGTATAGTATGACCTATGACTAGAAAAACAAACCGGCAAAGTGGACTACAACGAACATTCTTGTCGTGTAGTAAATACCAGATTACGTTGTGCGCGCGCGTTGTGTGTGTGTGTGTGTGTGTGTGTGTGTGTGTGTGTGTGAGGGGGGGGGGGGGGGGGGGGGGGGGAATATCAAGCCCCTTGTGAGGGCAAAACTTTGACTTAACATTAAATTATTGTTTTTGTTAGTATATGATACAAGGTGTACAGGTAGGTAACGTGGAGCTGACCAATGGGTTTATAGTTTCCTAGTACACAAGTATGGCAGCAAATAACTAATTTACTTTCTGATTGTACTCCTCAGTATACAAATAAGTGTGGTTTGCTTCAGCTGATTCGCGGGCACTGACATTAGCATTATATTGTAGTTGTTTGTCAGTACGTGGCACAATAATTAGCTAAAATGAGATTAATATTGACCTAATAGTAGTTTCACTTTACTTTTAGGCTACATGTACTGTAGTCGAGTTTATATTCAAACGGGGTGCAGCTCTCATCTCGTTTTACTTCTTGTTTTATCACTGACTTTGATATAACACTTTGTACAGTTTGGTTTTTGTTAAATGTTTACAACATACCACCACCGGGTATAACTGATCTCTGAACTTTAACGCCGACCTTTCATTACTTAGTCCACAATTCATTGTCTTGTCTTTACACGAGCCTGAAGATAGCATAGTGGAACACCGAAACTGGTAGCATAAATAAATTACATTCAAAACAGAGACGACTGATGGTGTTTTTAATTTTACATTTTATACTGAACAGCCGAAGTCCCTAAATTATCTTGTACAAAGACGAACTTACAGACACTTCATACGCCTGATGTCGATTTGCAGTAGGATTTTTGATCATACGTTGTGTTCGATCAGAACTACATCGAAGAAGGCGATCAACTGACACACAGCACGGATTCAGAAAATATCTTTCTTGTGAAACACAATTAGCTCTTTATTCACAGGAATCGATGCGTGCTATCGACGGAGGATCGCAAATTGATAACATAGTTCTAGATTTCCAAGTCTGTTGCTACCGTTCCTCTCAAAAGCGTCTTCTAATCAAACTGCGCGTCTATGTATTTTTCTCAGTTGTGAGACTGGATGCGTAATTACCACTCACAAATCTCACAGTTCGTAGTAATTGATGAGAAGTCATAGATTGCAACAGAAACGACACGTGTTGTCGTCTGCTGTTCTCAATCTACGTTAACAATTGAGGACGCAAATCTGAGCACATTGCTTACAAATGAAGATGTTTAACGTATTGGAAATTCTTCTGATTTGAACTAACTGCAAAATTATTTAGACAAGGCAGCTATACGGTGCTATATGTCGCCGTTGACCTTGGATACTTAAAAGTATGAGACCCTCCACATGAAAGGTAAAAACATTCCATTCATCTCCGGTTACACTATAAATCGCACAAATTTAAAGGCTGCCGATTCAACTAAATACCCAGTGGTTGCAATAATGAACATCTCAAATTAGAACCATCACACTGAAAATGTTGCAGAGATACCGAATCAAAGACTGCATTTTACTGTCAAAACACTTTGAGGGTGCAACAAATCTACTACAGACTCCTACAACTTCGCGTGTCCACCCTTGTCTGGAGTATTGCTGGGCGTTGAGGGATCCGTAACAGACAGAACTGGCGGAGCATGGAAAAAGTTCGAAGAAGAGCAGTTCGTTTTTTATTACCGCGAAATAAGGCTGAGAATGCCGCGCTTATGTGAAGCGAGTTGGTGTGACGGCCACTAAAACAAAGACGAGATCTTGTCACGATATTTCAATCACAAATTTTCTCCCCTGAATGCCAATACATTTCATCGATTTCCACCTACATAGGGAGATTCGACCATCGTGATGAACTGAGAGAAATGAGAGCTGGCGCTGAAAGATTTAGAGTTTCATTTTTCCAATGTGCTGTTCGAGAATGGAATGGATGTGACTGGTTGCCTGGTTTGGGCGAGGGGACCAAAATAATATCAACGTCATCGGTTCCAAAGGGTTAGGGAGGGATGGGGAAGGAAATCGGCCATGCACTGTCAAAGGAACCATTCCGGTATTTGCTGGAAGCGGTTTAGGGAAATCAAGGACAACCTAAATCAGGGTGGTCGGACGCAGGTTCGAACCGTGTGCTAACCACTGCGCCACTTCTCTCGTTAATGGTCGTGAAATCGTCGGAAAGTAGTTCTATGAACCGTTTGCTAAACACTACCGCGTGATCTACTGTGGTAATCATGTGGCTATGATTAAATAAAAGATATTAGTACAACTGGGTACTGAAACCCGCAGAGATGGATTCACAGTCTCGGCACTTACGCACCCAGCCAACGAACTGCCCTGTTACTAACAATTAACAGAGAACTGTCATCAAGTGTAGCTGTGTCGCTGACCACAAATGATACCTCACATATGTTCACTGATTTGATTTCTATCGAGCATTCATATCCAGCAGAACGAAGAGTCCTTCAGATCCTAAGTAACCTTTCAATCAAAATAGTCGGATCTTCTTTCCCCGAATTAAATTCGGCAGCACTGTGTGTTGTCAGTGTGACAGAGCTAGTATCGTACATTTTATATGAGAGCCATAGTGATTTAATTGTTATTTTCACCGTTAAAAAAAAAACATGAAACAACTGTTTCCGACTGGAAACCAGAAAACTCTTTGTAGAAAACTGATGATAATGTACGTTCGACGGAGGACAGTGGTATATATTAAGACTTATTTCAGACAGTAAATGCACAACCTAGAAATTTCACCTGACGATTATTTATCACAGATCCAGGTACATACCACACAAAGATTCAAAAGATAATAAACTTTTTGTTTTGGAATTATTAATGATACGTTACAGGGAAACAAAATCAAGAGCAGATCGAAAGAACGCAGTATTCGCCTTTGCACAAGAATGTTTCAGCTGTTGGTTTGCTGTTTTAAATGCAATGCTACACACCTCCCAGGAAAAGGGATGTTTTTACGATTTAGTGATGGCTACACAGGAGTATTGGCAGGTGTTTCTGTATTCATGTGTTTGTACTTTTCACCGGTGATAGATGCTGTGTTAATGTGTTTACATTTTTTAAAGACGTTTAATAGAACAAAGTTTCATGTTTAAGTCCAAATTATTAAGCGAGAGAGGTGATTACCCCAGCATTAATCCACCGGGCGTGTTTTCTGGAGGAGTGGGGTTCAAAACCCATACGATCGTCCTGGGTTTTCCCATGCTGTTACGATGAATGCTGGAATGGTTCCACTGATACGACAATGGCAGAGTTTTTGCCCTATACCGCCTAATCCTTTCGTGCTTTGTGTGTGTCTCATATATGTTTACATTATTTCTATAATACATCTGACATGAGCGATACTTTTCTGCTAAATGTTGTAAGCAAGAACAATAGCGCAAATGAAATAAGTATATACTGAGAAGGCAGGAAGAAGTCCTTCATACTGAAGAACAACTCCTTTACGTAATTATTTTGCTTGCTCCACCTTGCTCACTTAGGCGGATTCGACACAAGCACGACATACATCTGATAAAAACAATTCGGGCTATTGTTTCAATAGCCTCCTACGGATCTTTAATGTTGATTTCACTTTATTTGTTGACAACTTCAAAACAAACTACTTCCGCTGTAAGATCATACCGAAGTAAAACATTTTAAAAACGTCTTGTTTTCATGACGGGAAACATGACTTAGCAACGGAATGGCTCGATTCTTAATGTGTGTCGATTACATTTTGAATAAAAGGTTCTTTTCTGAAAGCAAACACCAGAGTTCTGTAGAAAATTGCCGCAATATCTTAAAAATTGTCGCAAGGCACGCTGATCTACTAAAATGTTGTTGAGCAACCAACGACCAAGTTCCATGGTAATCAGGCACTCTAAGTGAAATCGATTAAGTCGTATGCGTCCGCAGGCACAATTTATGTCAAGGCCATCACACACCGCACAAAACACACGCTCATTTCGAAAAAAGGAACCATATGCATTCCTGAACAACAATAATTGTTACTAAAGAAATTGTGAACTGTACAAACATGTATGTGCAAATAACTATTAATACACGCAGTCGACGATGCGAATAGCTGTTTTATGCTCTAAGATGCGCAATTTATCCCGCTTCCGGAATAATTTGGTGCAAGAATAATGCAGCTTAACTACTTGTCAAAGACCACACAATATGCATACTACAATAAAACTAATGAGAAATTTTGACATCTGTCACAAACATAAAAAAATACTTACAGATATTTTTATTGGCTCCAAAGACCGTTCGGCACAAAACTGTTTTTACACACACTCAACTTTTCCACTACCGATAGCAAAATACAACTAGAGATAACGTCGTACAACTACTTGCTGTAATCCCAAGCGAGCGATCGGTGATAAGATTACGGGTACCCTCTCCACGTGTTATCTGTCATAAGATTACTCTCGTCCTGAAAAATTTGAAAATCGCCGTCTGTCGTTCTCTGTAAGCCTCTAATGAACGCTTTTTCATACAGGGAAAAAGTAAGGTTAGAATTCGAAATAAGTATCATTCAGCAGAGACAATAAGAATGTGACAATGCAATGTAAATACTACACTGTGTGAACTAATACTCAATGCTGAGTGATTATGTTTACTTCGACATTCTTCTTTTTCCATGGAACTTACAATTTGGCGAGAAAACTGCAATGTGAAGTGACATCTGGAATACGATGTGAGCTACGCCCCTCCATGGCTCACACGTATGGTAAATGAATAAAGAATTTGCGCTGAAGGTGCAAGATCTTACCTTTTGATCTGCATTTTCCTTCGAAATAAGCACGTTAAACGCTCGTTTAAAAAACCACAAGAACACACGAATACCACAACAAATCTATACACTTTTCAAAGATGACCCCACTGATGTCAGTGATTGCACTAGTAATGTATCCTCCACTGCAACGCGGGAGCAGCCTTGCCCACCGAAACAGCTGACTAGCGAGTAGCGATACGTGGCTTCGTGGGCATCTGTTGAATTGTAGTTGCAGACTAATTTGTAAAAGAAAGGTACGCTGTGTATTGGTGAATTTTTTAAACAAATCAGTAGTTATAACATAATTTCAGTAAGAACGGGATAGATGCCAAACTTCATGTTGCCATCACTCGTAAAACGAGAAAGGGAATCTATTTGGGATGGAATTGCGTAACAATTTTGAGGTTAACTGCTTTGTTTCTAGTATTGCACTTCAAATGTACACATTTGAAGAAGATAGAATTGTTTTCTTGTATAACATGTAAGAAGTCGTATTATCAAGCTACTGAGTGTGCAAGGTAAATGTACAGAGTGAACGGGATCCACTGAGTTTCACCCACGATTGACTAGTTCAACGAAAAGGTGAGTTTTTATAGTGCAATTACAGGGATTAATTTGAAGCTGCAGTATGATTCGTAGTGTATCCACAATCAATAGACGCTCTAGTGGATCTTACACGTTTCTCGGCACATTCGTAAAAAAGAAGGAAAAAACGAGCGAACACATTTCGTTTTCAGATACTAACTTGTATTCTTGTGGAGTTGTACTTGCAGTTGCGTGGATTGTGACCAGTTAGGTACCTGTTCTATAGATTGCATTCGCGATGAATGTTATATTGTGGTACGTGTTTACAGAAGCAACCTGTATTATATCTAGAGGATAAAAAAAATTTTTGTGCCTTCATTCTGTTAATTTACAGTTTTTTTCCTGTAAAAAATTATGGATTAGTTATATTCAAGAATTTCTCGATAGTATAGGAGTTGTTAAGGAAAACCTCTTTAATATCTGTATGATAACACTACTGCTGTATGTCAGGTATTTTATTTCCATAGGTAGACTGAAAAAGTATTTAATAGCTGCACATTTCATCCCGTTATATGCCAAAGTTGATATGTTAAAGGTCAATGCAGATCATTTTTTCTTAAAGTGCTGCCCATGTGAATATCTTTACAAACACGGATGGATTGTTGATAAAGGAAAAAAAAAAAAAAAAATTGTTTTCATCAAAATGCACACCAAATAACTTCAGAATTTTAGAACCTAAGGATTTTAGAAACTGATGTAAGGAGTGACATTGGAGACAAGCAACAGCCATTTGTTTTAGTCATCATCACTGTAGAGAAGTCCAGTGGTGGCATAAATCAATCTGTCTGGGAACACACCCTGAATTAATGATGCACTACTTAAGTGACAAAGAACTCTTTCGTATTAGAGGGCAACGTTATTTTAGGGTCTTATTGGAAACATAATCCACTCCATATCAACTTTCACTTTCTGGAGTCATCATGATCTTCCTTATTTTATAGGGTATATGAGATTATTTTTTACTTTACTGAATTTCTTTGTATTGTTTCAGGAAATACGGAAGCGTCCGATCCCGCCCGTCTGCTTTGACTCATGACGTCACAAATATGGCGGAAACAAAAACAAACACACACACTTTCCACAAGAAGCCTAATGACACTAACGGGACAAGCGCGGGAAATGGGGTGTTTTGGGTGGGGGGGCAAACTAAATATAAACAAATTTAGACGCCTTGCGTAGCTACAAC
The DNA here is from genome assembly GCF_021461395.2 of Schistocerca americana. Classification (NCBI taxonomy): domain Eukaryota; kingdom Metazoa; phylum Arthropoda; class Insecta; order Orthoptera; family Acrididae; genus Schistocerca; species Schistocerca americana. The sequence continues at coordinate 204,001,308 of NC_060129.1, read as the reverse complement.
GTGTAAGTGAAGACAGCCATGCATGAATACCCACCCACCTCCCCAGGGGTCGTAACCCCTGCAACCCATAGAAGATAAAGATGCTTCAGTAGGAGATTAGTGTTTTTTGTCTTTTAAAAAAAAATCTCACTAGATAGAACGAACAGATCAGAAAAGTAAATAAAATAAGATAAAACAGAACTGGAGACAGCCAGACTCAAACCAAACTCCGCGCTGTCACGACGTCACACACAACAACACCCTTACGTCACGGGTCAAAGCCGATGCGTGGGACCGGACGCTTCTGTCGACCCTTGTTTCATTAGTGTACTGTTTTGCTTTCTATTCTGAGCTATTTGCACCAATTTTCTCATCTATTTTTGTAAAACTTAATTATTTATATAATCTGTTGCACATGAACCATCATTTACAATGCTCACCTTATCTTTTACAGAAATAAGGTCATCTATGGCCTCTTTTGGTCTCACTCTTTTAACATTCCATATTGATTTGATTTTACTGCCTGATCTGTCAGTTTCAGACAAGATGTACATACTCCTGGATTTTTGTACATTTCTTAAAGTTACTGTACTGTTTATAAAATGAAAGTATTTCTGGATGATAACTTGTTCTTAGAAGATAGATTAAGGAAAGGCAAACCTACATTTCTAGCATTTGTAGACTTAGGGAAAGCTTTTGACAATGGTGACTGGAATACTCTCTTTCAAATTCTGAAGGTGGCAGGGGTCAAATACAGTGAACAAAAGGCTATTTAAAATTTGTACAGAAACTAGATGACAGTTACAAAGAATCGAGGGGCATGAAAGGGAAGCAGTGATTGGGAAGGGAGTGAGACAGGGTTGTAGCCTATCCCGGATGTTATTCAATCTATTTATTGAGCAACCAGTAAAGGAAACAAAAGACAAATTCGGAGTAGGTATTAAAATCCATGGAGAAGAACTAAAAACTTTGAGGTTCGCCGATGACATTGTAAGTCTGTCAGAGACAGCAAGGGACTTGGAAGAGCAGTTGAACGGAATGGATGGTGTCTTGAAGGGAGGATATAAGATGAACATCAACAAAAGCAAAACAAGGATAATGGAATGTAGTCGAATTAAGTCGGGTGATGCTGAGGGAATTAGATTAGGAAATGAGACACTTAAAGTACTAAATGAGTTTTTCTGTTTGGGGAGCAAAATAATTGGTGATGGTCAAAGTAGAGAGGATATAAAATGTAGACTGGCAATGGCAAGAAAAGCGTTTCTGAAGAAGAGAAATTTGTCAACATCTAACACATTGATGTGTCAGGAAGTTTTTGCTGAAAGTATTGCTATGGAATGTAGCCATGTATGGAAGTGAAACATGGACAATAAATAATTTAGACAAGAAGAGAATAGAAGCTTTTGAAATGTGGTGCCACAGAAGAATGCTGAAGATTAGATGGGTAGATCATGTAACTAATGAGTAGGTACTAAATAGAATTGGGGAGAAGAGGAATTTGTGCCACAACTTGACTAGAAGAAGGGATCGGTTGGTAGGACATGTTCTGAGGCATCAGGGGTTCACAAATTTAGCATAGGAGGGCAGCGTGGAGGGTAAAAATCGTAGAGGGAGACCAAGAGATGAACACACTAAACAGATTCAAAAGGATGTAGGTTTCAGTAGGTACTGGAAGATGAAGCAGCTTGCACAGGATAGAGTAGCATGGAGAGCTGCATCAAACCCGTCTCTGGACTGAAGGCGGCAACAACAACAACAACTTGTTCTATCTATTTTGTACAAGTTCTTTTCTTTATTGTGAATAGTTTGATACTTGTAATCATGCAAAGTTTCTTTAACAATTTTCCATTATTACTTTTAAATATTATTTTAGGATAATAACTATAAAAATGGATTCAGTCTCATTAAGAAATATTTTGGATTTGGAGTTAGCATTAGATTAATTGTAAACTTCACCTGAATCAATATTTTTTAAGCTTTCTTTAAAATCTTCAGTAATCATGTTGTTATTCAGCCTGATTGGTTTCTTTGAGTTTTTGAGCTGTGCATCATGATCTGACTATACTTTTATGACTGGGTGAACATGTCTCTCTTTAACAGCTGCTTGTTGTTCGAATATGCTATCCTTATCGTCAAAGCAGTTCATCATCAAGATGGTGTACACCAAAATTTCAAGCTTATCCAATAAGGCAAGCATGACATCACTTTTTACACATGTGAACAGACACAAATAATATGAAAAATACCGAATTGAAGAAATAACGTGAAACTAACAAGACATCAGTGAAAGTTACAGGATTTTGGGTGGGGTCAAACTAAATATGTGATAGTCTCAATAACGAAGACATAGTAAAACAAAAATTGAGCAAATGAAATCTTCAGTAATCAACATAACGACAATAAAAAGACTCGGAAAAAAACTGGTATTGGAAATTTAACTTGACCTATAAAGCTCAAATTAATTCCACTATACCACCAACCCATACATAGCTTCAAAACCTGCTACTGCAAATTCCACTGGACCTATACACCTGAACGAAATCCATGATACCACAAAACCACACCAAATTAAAAAAAAAAAAAAAAAAATCTATTCCCTAATACTTCACTTGCCCTATATAACACGAAGTCTGCAATAGCAAAAAACTAAAATTCATGCGTATAACTAATATCAAAAACCTGATCTCACCAGTATGGGTAAAACAAGCTCCGTGTTGCCTATCAATCACAGTACAACATTATTACCAGTAACCCTGTTGACATCATTGTCCAAAGATTTTGAGAAGGGGATAACTTCTCACGATTGGGGTTCAAAGACCTCTAGAATTTTTTAAAGGACATCATATGTGCTGTCGACTGTAGAAATTATTTATTTCATCATTGCAATTTCGGGCTTTGGGCCATTTTCATGTGGTAATGCAAAAGATTTGGTCTAGCACATGTCAGACTTTAAATGATTATGCTGTGTCTATACAGTGAAAAGGCCTATTTCTGGTGATGTGTATGTATGTTGGAGGATTTTAAAGTCTGACATGTGCTGAAGCAAAATCTTTTGCATTATCACTTAAAAATGGCCCAGAGGCCGAAATTGCAATAGTGAAAGAAATAACTTCTACAGTCACTGGCGAATGTTCTTTAAAAAATATTCTGGAATAGTATCTCACCTTAGCAACAATAATATCCTCAGCAAATCGTAGTTTGGGGTTTCAGAAGAGCTGGTCTACTGAGAATGCCATTTACATGTTCAATCGTCAGATTTTACAAGCATTAAATAATAAAATCTCTTAGATAATTTGAAGTTTTGCGGGATTGATAGTATAGCCGACCAGTGGATAATGTCGTCATGTCTAACAAAAGAATACAGAAAGTTGTACCTAATAATCCGAGAAATGTACGCTAGGATCAGCATTCTGACTGGGGAGGAATCACATACGGGGTTCCCTAAGGCTCAGGTCTATTATTGTTTCTGATGTATGTAAACGATATTTCATTTAGCAATACAACAAACAGAGTCAGTTCTTTTTGCAGATGACACAAGTATTGTAATCAATCAAAGCATCCATATAGAAACAGAAGAAATGGTAAACAAAGTTCTTAAAACTATCATTGAAGTGTTGTCTGTAAATGCTCTCGGCCTCAATTTTAAAGACACAACATACGCATTACTGCACGTGTAGGGCTTCTACATCAGTGATAACTGTAACTTATGGTGAGGAAATGATAAATGGGGTGGAAACTTCAAAATCCTTAAGTGACCATATTGATGGGAATTTAAACTGGTAAAAAGCCCACTTTGGAACTCCTAAAACAAGTTTGTCGAACTACATTTGAACTTAGTCATTGCAAATCGAGGGAAAAGACAAATTGGTAGGTCGACGTACTTTACACGTTTTCATTCGATAATGTCGTGGAATATTGTTCTGGGTAACTCGTCTGTTTAAGGAGTTGGGCATTCTGACTACTGCTTCCCAGTATATTCATTTCCTCGTGAAGTTTGTTGTAAATAATACACTACAGTTCGAAAGGAAGAATATGTACATAATTACAATACCAGAAGGAAAAATGACATTCGTTAAGATTGTCTTTAGTACAAAAAAGGGTGGACAATACTGCAGCAAAAATTGTTGATCATGTACCCTGTGATACAAAGTGTCTGACAGACAACAAAGTAAAACCAAATAGTAACTCACATCTGCAATTTTTTTTTAACTAGAAATGTGCAGCATGTAACCATAAATATAAATTAATTTGGGGGGTGAATGGAAAATGACTCATTCCACACCATTGCGATTTATTGAGCAAAATGATCCGAGTAACTCGAAACTAACGAACGCTGCTTTAACACCAGTTTCGATATGTAATAAACACACGGATATACACACAAAAACACATACCGTACGTACTACAGTAAAAAATGAAACCACGGAAACATACTTATTGACCTAAGTCAGCCGACACGCAAATATAGCAATCTTGCAGTAACAAAAATAATAAGTCATCAACACAATCTTTCAAATGGTCACATTAGACTTTTCAAACCAGATGTCATCGTGCCAACACTGTTACACGTACTGGTTGTCAGTCTCACACCTTCTCCACAGATGTACCCATTTCTCATACTTGGCGATTAAACTGAACCCTAGGAATTTAATTGTGGCCCCCAGTGTGCCATGCAGGGACTTACTCATGAACTTTGTTGTCATATTCATAACTGACAAAAAATGAAACAGTAAATTAAATATCCAACCATAAACAACACACACACTGATCTTTTCAAACCTGAAAAGGAATCTATTGTCCGTGATTGTCAACGTCAAAATAACATTTCAGCAAACTGCCACAAACTATTCCTATTTTATTCTCACAAACAGCACTCGAGAAGTCGTGGGAGTCACACACAGCACTAACAAACAGTTTACAGAACTAAAGACCCCACAGTGGACACTCCAGCACACCCTCTGCAAGCCGTTTCAGGTCTGTAACACAACACAGCAGAGTCACATCACAGGTTAAACATTAAAGTAGTCGTTCGTTACCGTAAACTTCGGGTGACCCATTTGTATGTGACTGGTAGCACCTCTGGACGTCTTTTCCTGTCAGGTCCTTCAAGAAATGTACATTAAATTCGTCATTAATAATCCCTTCTTTCTGTCTGACAGACAGCACACTAAACCATCATAATTCCAACAGTTATCTGTGGGAGACCTATATACTGTAACCATCGTAACTACAGTTACGTGTCCCTCATATTAACTCAAAAGCACACGATTCTGTATCCTGATCTTTTACAGAATCTACATAGGCCAGTGTTTCGCATTTACAGGTTTTTTTCCATATATAACGACTGCTCCTCTGTCCATATTGTACTTAAATGAGTGTGCAACTAATTTATAATAATGTACATAAAGCCCCTGTCCGTATTTGGTGATCGGGCAGACAAATGACATCAGTTTCATTCCGACTGCTAAGGCATTGCAAACAAATTAACAACTCAAACAGTGGAAACTCCAGGTTGAAATGTCAACAGAATAAGGAAGAGGATAGATTGATTTTCACTGTAAAGATGACACATTGGGTTGCAGACAGATAAAATGAAAAGACAAGTTACATAGGCCTATTTAGCTTTCGGCCAAGGCCTTCTTCAGAATAGCGCGCACACACACACACACACACACACACACACACACACACACACACACACACACACACACACACACACACACAGACTAGAATGCCTTGGCCAAAAGTTGTGTGTAGCAATATTTTAGTTGTGTTTGTCTGCAACTCACAATGTGTGTGTTCCTTATATTGTAAATTATCAACTCATTTACTTTATTTCCCCCCCCCCCCTCCCCCCCCCGTCAAGTGTCTAACAAAGCAAGTTGGTTTCAACTTTCCCTCTATTATTACAAAATCAACTGGGAATATGTCAATTTAATTTGGCTCCCCGCTCCCCCCCCCCTTCCCGCTCCCCCCCCCCCCCCCCTTATGTATTCGTCTAATAGATGTACTAACTTCTCTTTACCCCTCATATTCTGGCGTTGCTAGTGAGGACTGGTAGGAATTGTATTTAATACCTCACAAAACACACAACAACTAAGATAACATACACAAAATATAGGTAATATCATATGGGAAAAAAGGAATGTCTTTAATTATGTCCTTTCTCCAGTCTCATTTCAATAGCTTGCTGACTACTTGAACATACTGACACAAATAAAACAAAGAAGCTGCTACAGAAATATCCTTTCTGTGAAAAAAAAAAAAAAATAATAAACATGTCATACATATTCTTGAGCAAAGTGGCAGACATGTCATTGTGAATAACTAGTGTATTGCTCAATGTCACATGAACTGAACTGTTATATATTAGCATATTTTTCAACTCTTTCGTAATTGAACATAATGCATTGATGTTATTTATTACTGGAGGAAGTTTATTGAAAGCTGTCCTGTATAGGTCCTTGGTAAGTGTTTGTTTGTGACAGAGGCTAGATTGGACTGTGTAAAAAGTGGGGCTGTGTACGGGCGCTGATGACTGCGCAGTTGTTCGGCTCACAAACCGATCATCATCCTCTGTTATGCTTGTTGTTTTTTTACAGTAAATACTCTCTTTCCAAGTCCTAAACTCTCCTACAGTGTTATTCTATGTTTAATTTAGACATACTTAATGTGGGGTAGGAATGGGCGTTATTTCCTAACATTTTCATTCTCAAAATCAGCACTCTTGTGGTTGTGAAAGGTGAACAGGCTTCCAAGAATAGGCTTTCAATAATGAATCACATGTATTCCATTTAATACGCAGTATTGATGAACATTGAGCAGTTCTACCTCCCAAAGAACTGACAATCACTGATATGTAATGTGTACAGACTATACCTCTTAATTATGGGTGTGGCAAAAATGAAACTTTCTTTGCCAGTTCCTGAGAACAACTTAAGTTTTCTGTGAAACTGAGTAATACAGATAGTTCCACTAAATTCATGACGTATTAGGAATTGTGCACACATTGTTTAAATAATGTGGAAATAACATTTATCAGTATAAATGATGTATACAACATATTGATAATGTTAACTGGTGCGACCAATAATTCTTATTGGTCTGACAAACACATTAAAAAATAAAAGAAACAATGGAAACTGCAGGTAGGAATATCAGCAATGGAGAAAAAGACATTACTATCTAACATGAAGAAGACGTGTTAAGTTGCAGACAGGCAGAGTTGAAATTTAATTGTGCTTGTCTGCAGCGTAATGTGGCTGCTCTACACCAAGTAATAAATTGTTTGGAGCATCTGCATCTTCAAAGTTCCATACAGCAACACTAATGAATGGAGTCACAGACCTTAATCTAGATGGTTTGAAACTCATTTTAAGAAAGAAAAGAATGAAACAAATAATAATAATAATAATAATAAACCCCGTGGAGGCCCAGTATGTTCTGCCAGTCGTAAAAGGTGACGAAAAGAACAAACCACTAATAGGGCTAACCCCCCTTTTAGTGTGGTTAGTTGGTTCAGGGCAGAACTAATGAAGCCTCGGACAAGCCCTGCCATGGTCGGGGACGACACTTGAACCCTATGCCCGCCCACAATGGTAACGACACTGCTAGCCACACGGAAAATGATTTAAATCCAAATAGAGGTGTTTTGCAGGACATGCTTCCTGCAACCACCCTAGAAGGAAAACAAAGACAGAGGATGAGATGGTCAGATCAAGTTAACAGACACCTCATGTTCTGTTATTACCAAGCAACAAACTTAGGAACCAACACAACTGGATACAGATCACAAGTATACACAACATTTATTACCAGATACCCAGAATTAAAATTTTAACAGAACGACTAGCTGATCAGATCCGTGTAATAATCAAAAATAACAGGATACCCCAGTCAGAATTAGAAAACATCAAACAACAAGTACAACAAATACTAGAACAAAATAATGTGCAATCAGAAGAAGAAGAAAATACAGTAATGCACTCAAACATCCCAGAGCAGACAAACAAAGAACAACACGCATCAATTAAACAATCAGAGGAAAACAAAATCTTAAGACAGCCACCAGAACAAGCACAAATAGAACACGAAGTGACACACATGTTAGATATAGAAGAAAAATTTCAGCTGACATATATAGAATACAAAGACACAAATACAGACATTAGATCATTCTTGCAGAGACCACCAAATAACCCACAAGTCGAAACAACAATAACAACTATCAACACAATCATACACAACAAAATAAATGAAAATACAACTATGGAAGAGTTACAACTACTGGTTTATATAGGAGCACTAACTACACTAAATATACACACTAGGCAGAGATCAGAACCAACCAACACACAGAAGAAACCCACAAAACCAGCATGGCAACACAGGCTACAGATCAGAATAGAAAAACTGAGAAAAGACATCGGACAGCTAACACAATTTATAAGAAATGAAATGTCAGAAAAAAAACCAAAAAGGTTAGGTAAAATCTCACAACAAGAAGCGATAGAGCAATTAGATGAAAAGAAGCAGAAATTGCAAGCGTTGGCCAAACGACTTAGAAGACACAAAAAAAGTGAAAATAGAAGGAAACAAAACCAAACATTCAACACAAACCAAAAGAAATTTTACCAGACAATAGATAACACACACATTAAAATAGACAATCCACCAAATATAACAGACATGGAACACTTCTGGAGCAACATATGGTCAAACCCGGTACCACATAACAAGCATACACGGTGGATACAAGCAGAAACAAACACATGCAAGATGATACCACAAATGCCTGAAGTGATAATTTTGCAACATGAAGTCACCCGACCAATTAATTCTACTCACAATTGGAAAGCCCCTGGAAATGATAAAATAGCAAATTTCTGGCTAAAGAAGTTCGCTGCAACACATTCACATTTAACTAAATAATTTAACAGTTACATTGCAGACCCATACACATTCCCTGATACACTTACACATGCAATAACTTATATGAAACCTAAAGATCAAGCAGACACAGCAAACCCAGCGAATTATCACCCCATAACATGCCTACCAACGATATACAAAATATTAACTTCAGTCATTACACAGAAATTAATGACACATACAACACAGAACAAAATTATAAATGAAGAACAAAAAGGCTGTTGCAAAGGAGCACGAGGATGTAAAGAGCAACTGATAATAGATGCAGAGGTGACATATCAAGCTAAAACTAAACAAAGGTCGCTACACTATGCATACATTGATTACCAAAAAGCTTTTGATAGTGTACCCCACTCATGGTTACTACAAATATTGGAAATATACAAAGTAGATCCTAAATTGATACAGTTCCTAAACATAGTAATGAAAAATTGGAAAACCACACTTAATATCCAAACAAATCCAAATACTATCACATCACAGCCAATACAGATTAAGCGTGGAATATACCAAGGAGACTCGTTAAGTCCTTTCTGGTTCTGCCTTGCTCTGAACCCACTATCCAATATGCTAAATAACACAAATTATGGATACAATATTACTGGAACATACCCACACAAAATCACACATTTACTATACATGGATGATCTAAAACTACTGGCAGCAACAAATCAACAACTCAACCAATTACTAAAGATAACAGAAGTATTCAGCAATGATATAAATATGGCTTTTGGAACAGACAAATGTAAGAAAAATAGCATAGTCAAGGGAAAACACACTAAACAAGAAGATTACATATTGAATAACCACAGTGGCTCCATAGAAGCGATGGAAAAAGCAGATGCCTATAAATATCTAGGATACAGGCAAAAAATAGGAATAGATAATACAAATATTACAGAAGAACTAAAAGAAAAATATAGACAAAGACTAACAAAAATACTGAAAACAGAATTGACAGCAAGAAACAAGACAAAAGCTATAAATACTTATGCTATACCAGTATTTACCTACTCATTTGGAGTAGTGAAATGGAGTAACACAGACCTAGAAGCACTCAATACACTTACACGATCACAATGCCACAAATATAGAATACATCACATACATTGAGCAACAGAAATATTCACATTAAGCAGGAAGGAAGGAGGAAGGGGATTTATCAACATAAAAAAACCTACATTATGGACAGTTAGACAATTTAAGAAAATTCTTTCTAGAACGAGCAGAAACTAGCAAAATACACAAAGCAATCACTCATATAAATACATCGGCTACACCACTGCAATTTCATAACCACTTCTACAACCCTTTAGATCACATAACATCAACAGATACGAAGAAAGTAAATTGGAAAATGAAAACACTACATGGCAAGCACCCGTATCCTCTAACACAGCCACACATAGATCGAGACGCATCCAACATGTGGCTAAGAAAAGGCAATATATACAGTGAGACGGAAGGATTCGTGATTGCGTTACAGGATCAAACAATAAACACCAGATATTACAGCAAGCATATTATTGAAACTCCCAATACCACAACAGATAAATGCAGACTTTGCAAACAACAAATAGAAACAGTAGATCACATCACAAGTGGATGTACAATACTAGCAAATACAGAATACCCCAGAAGACATGACAGTGTAGCAAAAATAATACATCAACAGCTTGCCATACAACATAAACTCATAAAACAACATGTTCCCACATACAAGTATGCACCACAAAATATACTGGAGAATGATGAATACAAATTATACTGGAACAGAACCATTATAACAAATAAAACACCACCACATAACAAACCTGACATCATACCCACCAATAAAAAGAAGAAATTAACACAACTAATTGAAATATCCATACCCAATACGACAAACATACAGAAGAAAACAGGAGAAAAAATTGAAAAATACATCCAACTGGCTGAGGAAGTCAAGGACATGTGGCATCAGGATAAAGTTGACATCATACCAATTATACTATCAACTACAGGAGTCATACCACACAATATCCACCAGTACATCAATGCAATACAGCTACATCCAAACGTATATATACAACTACAGAAATCTGTAATTATTGATACATGTTCAATTACCCAAAAGTTCCTAAATGCAATGTAACATATGCCGCACAGTTAAAAGGAAGTCACGCTTGATCAAGGTCCGCATCACTTTCCATTTTTAACCAGACAAAACGTCTGAGAAAGGAAAGAAATAATAATAATAATAATAATAATAATAATAATAATAATCCACCAGTACATCAATGCAATACAGCTACATCCAAACTTATATATACAACTTCAGAAATCCGTAATTATTGATACATGTTCAATTACCCGAAAGTTCCTAAACGCAATGTAACATATACCGTATAGTTAAAAGGAAGTGACGCTTGATCAAGGTCCGCGTCACTTTCATTCCGAACCAGACCTAAGGTCTGAGAAAGGAAAGGTAATAATAATAATACTTCGATTGATATCAGATGATTTTGAAAACTCGGGGAAAAGTTTAATACCTTACATTTCTTTACTGTTTCAGGCAGAATGTCCAGTATTTATCCTGAATTAATCTAAGAAATATTATTTAATTGGCGTACCTGCTGTGGAAACCAGTGTAAAGTACGTGGCGGAGGGTACCAGCACAGGACCACATGTTAGGATAGCTTCCTGTTTCAATTGGGATAGCAGTGTGGGAAGAATGACTGCTTAAACATTGTAGGGCTGTAGCCTCTCCCCGATGTTATTCAGTCGGTATATTGGGGTAGCAGTAAATGAAACTGTAGACGGTTCACTTGCGGGCCCCGGTCCGGCATCGGCACATTCAACTTTTGGGTGTGTAGTGCGAGAGGATTCGTTGCCCTCCTCTAATTTCCACCCAGTGTTACATTACAAAGTGCGCGAGGTGCCGTTGGGATACTTTCCGAGCTGCACGAGGTCCGCACGAGCGGATTAATTAAAATATCACCTCCATTTGTACAACATGTGTAATGGGCACAGGATCAAAGCGAACAGTTTAACAATGTTACTTCGCCTATGAACTGTTGAGACACGAGTGTGAAGGCACTAAGGTAGATTGTTTCGCCTAACAATGGATACGACCCTAAATTAATTGACCAAATTGCTAAGAAAAAAACAGCTGTAAAATTTTCCACTTTAGGAGATAACAGGGCAAAAAACTATGAGAGTAATAACTTTATTTCTATTCCATTTTTAGGGAACGTTTCATATAAGATTAAAAGACTTTTACAGAAACAATACAGTTATAGAGTTGCTTTTTCCGTAAATAATAGCCTCAAACGTAGAGTAATTCATAATATTGGAGCACGAGAAGAACTCAGCACTAAGTCCGGTGTATACAAAATTACTTGTAACGACTGCCCAAACTATTACATAGGGCAGACAGGTAGACCCATTAAAGTTAGGTATAAAGAACACAAGTTGGGTAAAAATGGGGAAAACGTATATAATTCCACCTTTGCTGAACATCTATGGCTCTTACAGCACACGACAAGAGAACTGGACGGCGTAGAGCTGCTTCATGAAGCTGATAAAGGTGACAAACTAGACTTGCTCGAAGAATTAGAGATTTTCAAGCATCTGTCTCTAAAAGATGGTTTTGTTCTTAATGAACAGGTGCAGCTTCGAAACAAAAATTTTTTAGACAGTTTCAAACCCCTCATTGCCTTAATGTAATATAGTCTGGCTGACTAGGAGTTATTTTCTTGCTTGTTGATGCCGGTGAAATGCGCTTTTCCTATCTTGTTGGGATCTACATATTGTGATGTTTGTTAATTATGAATTTCAATGTGTATGTGTGGTTAAATGACTACTATGTTTTATTCATACAGACAGATGGTTTCGTTTTATTATAACATTTTGGTTGTTTCGCTAGTATGTATTTCACTGCCTACGTTACGTGAGACTCTCGCGCATTACAGTAGTGCCCTCTCTCGTTAGATGTTCCAAGCGCAAGCTTTATCCGTTTGACACTAGGACACAGATAAATTTAGTTCTATATTTCTAGTTTACATAAATGTCTTTAATTGGCGTGATACGCTTTATTTATTAAGACAAAGTTTGAATTAACACAACCTTTAATAATTTTGATGCGCTTATGTATGTATTTATGGATTGTAATATGCGCGAGTCTGGCACATGCAAGTGCCCTCTCTCGGCGAAACAATCTACCTTAGTGCCTTCACACTCGTGTCTCAACAGTTCATAGGCGAAGTAACATTGTTAAACTGTTTGCTTTGATCCTGTGCCCATTACACATGTTGTACAAATGGAGATGATATTTTAATTACTGACGACGCCTTTTGGCATAATTGTTTCATTATTCTCCAGTGCATGATGTAATTTTAGTAAGTACTAAAGATTGTGTGCCTGTATTACTTTAGCAATTTCACCGTTATTTAAGCTTCTGTTTCTCACTTTCGTTGATATGGCTTTTCTAATGAATGTGTCTTTCTATTCAGGAAGTGTACTTCTGATGAAGGTATATTTATATGTACCGAAACCTTGGTCAAGAATTTTAATAAAAATAATTCTACCCTGCAACTGTTTTTGGCTGCCATCCTTTATTGTGAAGAATTAGTTTTCTGCTCCGATTGTAAAAACATTCTGTCGGCACCCGCCTACGTACGGGGAAATGATCGTTACGATAATATAAGAGAAATCGGGACTTGCACAGAAAAGTTTAACTGCTCATTTTTTCTGCACGCCGTTAGAGAGTGGAACGGTAGAGAGACAGCTCGACGGTGGTTCTGCCAGTCACTTTATTGTGAATAGTAGAGTAATCTGGTAGATGTAGCTCTCTAGTAACTGATGCCCTTAACAGCTTCCATCACTTCTACCAATGGTGGTTCCTCTTCCTCATTATTGCTACCACATTGTTCCACCTGTTCCTCTTCTTCAAATTCCTGGATTTACCTGAATTTCAGTAGTTTTTAAAATATTCGTCCCATCTTTTTATGATTTTACTTTCATTTCCAATAAACGTTCCTTCCTTATCCCAGTATATCATTGTCTGAGGCAACCAGCTTCGTTTTGTCTCTTCTGTTCCCTTAAACGTTCTTCTGATATCATTTTCATTTAACACTCTCTCGTCTTTCTCTCTCTTTTTCTCTCTAATTCTTTGTTTTGCCTTCTGCAAATAGCTTTTTTTTACGTCTTGTTTCTTCGTCATTTTGTCGGGTGGGCCGAGCGTCTTCTTCCCAGTTCTATTTTTTCTCCAGCTGCAGCTCGACTTTCATCGTATGTCGCTTTGCTCTTTCTATTAGCTGCGAATGATAACGGGTGTTAGCTTCCTCTTCCACGGTATTTGCTCTCATTCCTTCATCCGTTTCTCTTCGGAAGTCCGGTCTTTCCCTCTCGTCGGTGACGATACGGTCCACATTACGCTTTCTGTCTCTTACTTCACGGTAATAAATTTTCGTCAGTGTCGTCTGCCTGTACTCGACTGTTACCGTACAGTGGTCAGAGTGTTTATTAGTTCCTCTACTCACCTTAACATTCTTAACGTCTGTCCGAGCTGTGCCTTCTTCGGACAAGTACGTGATCTATCTGGTTGACTGTGTCTCCACCTGGAGATTTCTACCTTCCTTTGTAGAAATTATTTTGTGGGATACGGTGCTGGTTACGATCAGGTTTTTGCTTACGTCAAAATCGGCCGTGCTCAGTCCACTCCGCGTGTAGACTGTACTTTTCCACATTTTGTTTAAACCGCAGTGTCCAATGTGCTAACTTACCCGGGCCGCATTGGAAGAAGACTGAGTACTTTTGGGCCTCACGTAATACAGTTGACACTAACAGTAATGCTGAGAGAGGGAGGAAAAAAGAAAAAGCCACGGAATGGGCCAACGAGAGAATGGCATTGTGTGGTGGAAGTTTCAAATTTAAAACATTCAGTTTGTCATAACTTTACATAAATGATTTTTTTCCACAGACTGTGTGGCCGGTGCTCACTTCTCGGGCTGCACTGGTACTCACTTTGAGCCGTACGTGGGCCGCAGGGTGCACGCTCGTGCACTAAACACTGTTTCTCTTCCTGCCTCTGCTTTCGTATCTCTAGGAGCACTTTCACACCATTTTCCACTATTTCACATTATGTCCCTTCGAGCTGTTCGTACCTGTCTTTGGCCTCGTCGTCTGCATCTTCTGTCAGGAGGAGGAGGAGATTAGTGTTTAACGTCCCATCGACAACGAGGTCATTAGAGACGGAGCACAAGCTCGGGTTAGGGAAGGATGGGGAAGGAAATCGGCCGTGCCCTTTCAAAGGAACCATCCCGGCATTTGCCTGAAGTGATATAGGGAAATCACGGAAAACCTAAATCAGGATGGCCGGACGCGGGATTGAACCGTCGTCCTTCCGAATGCGAGTCCAGTGTGCATCTTCTGTCAGAGCAGAGTGCATACGGTCCCATTTATGTTTTAAAAATGGATTAAAAGCAGTCTCGAGTTCGGTAAAATATTTGTTTGAAACGGTAACCGGTTTCGGTCTGAATGTGACCGTCTTCGGACAGTTTGTACTGTGACGGTAGCGAACGAAGTAGGTGTTCTGGCTCCGCAAATGTCAACTTCAGCCGATAAAACCGATTACCGTTTCAAATAAATACTTTACTGTGCTAGAGACTGTTTTTAATCCCTTTTTAAATTATTTTTTAGGTAGACCGCTGATTGTCTGAGAGAAATGTATAAAAAAATTACCATCTCAAAATGTGATATCGCCACCTCGTAGGCCCCGTGTACGAGGAAACCGATTCTGAGATTGGCTGTAACACTACTGTGGCAAACTGTCGTTGTGCAGTCACCGGGATCCGA
Source organism: Schistocerca americana (assembly GCF_021461395.2). NCBI lineage: Eukaryota > Metazoa > Arthropoda > Insecta > Orthoptera > Acrididae > Schistocerca > Schistocerca americana. Next base: position 203,985,558 of record NC_060129.1, on the reverse strand, counting down.
CGTGCAGGTCTCCTTCCACCTAATCTCCTGTATTGACACTATTTCTGTTTGGCAAGTCTTCAGTTGGTCTTTCAAATTTCTGAGTGCCCCTGCTCTATCGATAGTCGGCACACTCCGAGTAGCCGTAATTAGACCGGTCCGTGTCTATCGCTCTGTTACAGTCGTATAGGCCGTCCAGTTTCCACGCGTACTTGACATTTTGGTGACCTCGTACATTTTCTGTGGCAGGGAAGTGGTCCCCGCGGACTACGCGGAGGCGGTTTCCGACCCCCCCCCCCCACCCCCCCCCCCCCTCCCCTCTGCCCTGCCCCGCCTGCAGCCTGTCGGGTGGTTCCGTTTTCCGCCAGCAGTGCTCCCTCGGCATTTGAGAATCCCTCCTTCCCCTGCGAGCCAGCAGGTTCCTATTATTACCCTCGACAGGCTGGTACCTGACTGAGAAAGAATAGGAATAGTGGAAGCCACCCCTGGCCACAAAACCCGATACCGCCGGGGTCGAAAAAGCGGAGAGTTGGTCGGGGGAGACCCGTAGTAAAGTAAGCGGAAGCAGCCTGACGCAAGTAAGTGGAAATAGTGTCAGACTCGGCTGAGGGCCCGTACGGTTGCCACCCACGTACTCTCGAGAAGGGAGCCCTGCTGGGGGGCTACACTTTGTCTGGAATCCTACCGGCTGACCAGTCTGGCACAGCTGAGCCCACCAGAAGCACCACTTCCAATAGCATAGCTCAGGGTATCTTTGAAACACACAAACCTCCCCACGAACACTGTGGTTGAATTTCGTAGTGAGGGGATAACTAATGCAAGGGAGGGGGGGGGGGGTTTGAATTGAATTGGGGGTAAAAAATAAATTTGTGGCACAACGTGACTAAAACAAAGGATCAATTGATAGGACACGTCCAGAGTTATTAGAGATTTGGGGAAAAAGGTTATTAACAAAGTACAGACGCAGTTAGTTTTACTTAAAGACAGGGTCACTCGAGAACGAGATCTTCACTCTGCAGCAGAGTGTGCGCTGATATGAAACTTCCTAGCAGATTAAAACTGTGTGCCGGACCGAGACTCAAACTCGGGACCTTTGCCTTTCGCGGGCAAGTGCTCTACCACTGAGCTACCCGAGCACGACTCACGCCCCGACCTCACAGCTTTACTTCTGCCAGTGGCTAAGCAATGTCTCCGCAGTATCCTTTCTTGCAGGAGTGCTAGTTCTGCAAGGTTCGCAGGAAAGTTTGTAAGGTAGCAGACGAGGTACTGGCAGAAGTAAAGCTGTGAGGTCGGGGTGTGAGTCGTGCTTGGGTAGCTCAGTGGTAGAGCACTTGCCCGCGAAAGGCAAAGGTCCCGAGTTCGAGTCTCGGTCCGGCACACAGTTTTAATCTGCCAGGAAGTTTCAAGGTCACTCGTATTTCCATACCTTTGTCGCCTCGTGCGAAAAAATTGCTAACACATTTTGGAAGGCTAACGTGCAGGTTGGGTCCTGTACAAAGAAAAAATTTGGATCTTTTTATGGATGAAAAATTAGATAAATTCAGTCATCCAGGCATCTATAGGATTAGCTGCAGGTCCTGTGACAATATTTACGTAGGCGAAACAGGGATGGATTTTAAAACGAGATTTGGGGAACACAATTATGCAAGTAATTTGCAGTACTCAGAGCTGTCATTTGAGGGGAAATGGCCACCAGGTACATCCTACTGAGGAATGCAAACACAGTGATTTGGACGTTTCAGATGACCTCGAAGTTTGTGCCCTTTGCCGTACTAACCCAGGTAACGAAGTTGATGAACGTAACTAGGAATAGACAGTGGGTTTTCAACATTTTTGATGAATTGCTAGTGTAATTTCTCTTTTACATCTTTTTTTTTTTATTTGTGAAACATGCAGTGTCTAATAAAATAAGTTATTTTGTAAGTAAACAGTGGAATATCCAGGATGGATTTTTACTTTGTACCTACAATTTCATGTTTAGTTTTTTTAATGTTTTTTCTTTAATATTACGTCTCGCGCTATTAAATACGTTTTACTTTGCCTATATGTTGTCAAAAAATACATGCTATCTTTTGGTATCAATGTGTGTTCCTATTATAAAATAAATTTTAGGGAAAATAAACAGTTTACCACCCTGTACTGGCAGGCTGCAGCAACACCACTCGCACGCCGTTTACTGCAAGTGAATTTACTCGTGCGGTATTAAGAACCACTGTATTTGTCTACTAGCTTTCTATATGTTGTATCAGTATTTCTGTCCTTATGTGAGTGTAATAATTCGTCTTTTATAAGCCGAGGTTTCTGTGTCGCAGTATTGTACTCGTATTGCATTGTGATACATATTTCTATAAAAAAAGATACGAATTTAGTAGAGTCGACTGTGCCTACGGAAATAAGTTTGTGCCGGTATTCACATTTGTAATGTAAATACGTGTGTCGACTTCGCAGGCCTTCCCGGTGTAATAAGTCACCAAAGTCTCCTCCGGTTTGGTGCCGGATCCCAAAATCGACTGCTTTCGATATTTTGGCGATCCAGATGTTTGCCACCTTCAGGAGACTGCCGCTGCCCCGAGTCCTTGATGATGCAGCAGCGACGTTCTCCCAAAGAGATCAAACAGTCGGATCACCGAAATATCGAACTGATTCGATTTTGGGAACCGGAAGCAAACCTGAGGAGACTTTTAAAAATTTTATTAATTTAGTAGACCGTCTGGTGACGGGACACACCTGTAACGTGTTGAGAAAATAAACGTGTTCCGTTAACGTGTAATGACAACTCTCAGTTCCCTTTCTCTTTTTTAGAATTGTAATAAGAATCGGGAAGGACTCCCCACTTCGGTGACGGTGAAATTCTGGCGGAGGTAGAAACTGTAGAGGGAGAGCGAGGCTCGAGTACGGGAAGGGGGTCCGAGTGGGCGTGGGCCGCAGTAGCCGTAGCCGAGCAGAGGCGGAGAGCCTCGCACGGGACGGACCGACGGGCAGAGCCCCCCGGCGGTCGGGCGGTCGGGCGGTCTCCACCGCTCCCCGCGCGGTGCCGCGTTTGCTACGGGTCCGGCCTTTCCCCCTGCCGTGACTACCGGCTCACTTTCCTCGGTCTTACCTCGGAGGAGGCCTCAGTCTCGCACAACTTCTTCGCAAACGGGTCAGTAGCTTTCACAAAAATTCTGTCAATTCCTCGCGTCCCGTTACCGCGGACGTCCGGCCTTACGCCACCTCCTACCACGGCGCGCCCTTTCGTCACGTCGCGTCCTGCGAACTGTGCACGGAGGGCAGATCCTGTATTCCTGGACCTGTGAAAAGTGCTTCACAGGGTGCCCCCACTACGGACTGTTAACAAAAGTACGAGCGTACGGCTCGGGTTCCCAGGTATGCGAGCAGTTTAGAGACTCTCGAGTAACGGAACTCGGTACATCGTCCTCGGCAGTGAGTGTTTGTCGGAGATGAGGGTACCCTCCGGAGCGCCCCGGGGAGACGTGGTACGACCACTGTTGTTATCTACGTACGTAAATGATCTGGCGGTGTACGTGGGCGGCAGTCTGTGGTCGTTTGCTGACGGTGCTGCGGTGTAGGGCGAGGTGTGGAAGTTGAGTGACTGTAGGAAGGTACGAGGTGACTTACACAAAATTTCTAGTTGGTGTGATGAACGGAAGGTAGTCTGAATTTGGAAAAATGTAAGTTAATGCAGACGATTGGGAAAACCGAACCTGTAATGTTCGAATACGGCGCCGGTAGTGTGCTGCTCGACACAGTTGTAGTTGTAGTTGTAGCTTTATTCATCCGTAGATCTCTTTCTACAAGGATATAGGACATGTCAAAGTATTTACAAGTTTAGACCAATTTAAAATAAGCTAATTCATATACACATACATTTACACACTTCTAGTTAGAGACAAACATTAGATTTACTCCTGGTATACAATACTTCTTTTACAAATGACTCATTAAATAATGTAATGCCACACTGTTCACTCATATCTCACCATCAGTCACTGCACACACTGGTGATCTCTGGGCCATTTCCTGTACCGCAACTTCCCATTTGCTACCCTGAAAAACTGAGTCGGCATCCCTCCGTAATGGGTGAGATGTTGAGCTTGGAAAGAGGAAGAGGTGTTAGTATTGTGCTATGGATAGCTTGGGAGTAAGTATTTCTAGAAAGGAAAAAAACACATTAAGTGAAGGTGTTATGTGGAATGTTGGATGTTTTATAGTCATAATTATTGTTTATCTGTACAACATATTTTATCAAACCCCTGCTCTGTTTTATCTAAGTAATCCTTCAATGTATAAAATGTATTGCATAACAGGTACATTTTAGCTGCCTTTCTAAGTAAGTGTATTTTTGCAATTTCTTTAATCTCTTTTGGTAATTTATTGTACAGTTTTGTTCCTTGGTAGAAAATGCTGTTTTCAGTTTTATGTTTATTTTTTCTCAGTAGATGTAAGTTGAGTCTATCTCTTGTTGCACTGTCACTGACAGAGCTGTTTGTGCTGTAATTACCAATGCTATTTTTGGTGTGTACAACTGACTGGTAAATGTATTCACACGGAGCAGTTAAAAAATACCCAGTGTTTTTAACAGATCTTTACAATGAGCCCGACGAGTATTTTTGGTTATTATTCTTATGGCTCTTTTCTGCGGTTTGAAAACTGTTTTCATATTTTGTGCATTTGTTCCCCAAAAAAGAATGCCATAGCTAAGAATTGAGTGTACATATGAATAGTATGTAACTAGAAGACATTCCGTGTTACACACTGATGATGATAGGATTCTGGGGGCATAACATGCTGACGCCATTCTGTTTGAAAGTACCTTTGTGTGTTCACACCACTTCAGCTGAGAATCAATATTCATTCCTAGAAATTTTGCATTTGTTACACAGTCTGTAGAGGTGCCACCTACATTTAATTTAACAGTCATTTTTCCTTTTCAAACTGAAATTCATGTCATTAGTGTTCTTTCTGTTCAGTGTCATTTCATTGCTTATTGACCAACCGTAAACTTCCTTGAGAGTTTAGTTTGCTTTCTCAGCAAGGAGTTCTCTTGTTTTCTCACTGACTATAATATTGCTGTCATCAGCGAAGAGAATTTTTTCACCGTGAGTAACACTACTGGGAAAGTCGTTGATGTATATCAGGAACAGTATTGGTCCTAATATGCTACCTTGTGGAATCCCTGTATTAATGTATTTTGGTTCTGATAAGTGTTTTATCAAATGTTTAGATCTATTTGAAGTATGTGTTACCTCTACTGTTTGTACCCTATTTGTTAGGTATGATCGAAACCAGTCATTAGCTACCCCTCTTATTCCTAATGCTTCTAATTTATTTAATAGAATCTTGTGGTCGACTGTATCAAACACCTTAGAAAGATCGAAAAATATGCCTGTGACACTCTCATCTTTATCGAGAGCATCAAGTACAACTTTTGTGAATTCTACTGTAGCTGACTGTATTTTTGCCACTTCGGAAACCGAAATGTGATTCACTTAAAAGATTGTATTTATTCAGGTAATTCATTAACCTATCTTTCATAATTGCTTCTATTATTTTTGAGAATGCTGGCAGCAGGGAAATGCGCTGGTAATTTTCTATGACTTCTGCATTACCTTTCTTAAGCAAAGGTACAACTCTTGCCTGTTTCAACTGCTCTGGAAATGTCCTTGATGTGAAGGATTCATTTATTATATGTGTTAATCCCTATGCATTGTTTCAGTACACACATTGATACTTCGTCTAAGCCTACTGACTTTTTATATTTTAGTTTTTGAACAGTTTTATTGACTTCATTCTCTGTGGTTAGAAGTGGCATCATTGTATTTAGTGCAACATTATTTACAGGTGTTATATTTGTTTTGGGGAGTGTTTGCTGTAACTTCTCTGCAGTACTTGAAAGATGCTCGTTTACATAGTTTGCTAAATGTTGTTGACCATTTATTACCTTATCCCCCTCCCTTAGCAATATGTTATTCTGCTATTGTTTACCTCTCCCCATTTCCTTTTTTACAACATCGCAGACTGCTTTGCTTTTATTCTCTGCAGTATATATTATTTTGTCATTAAATGACTTTTTTGCAGCAATCGGCACCTTCCTATAGATCTTTTTGTATCTGTGATAGAAATTTAAGAATTCTGGATCATTGCGAATCTTTTTTCATGGAACTGAGGTGTTTGGGAGGACATCTTAATACCTGCTGTTATCCATCTGTTTTTGTGAGATGTTGATACAGACATGCGTATTTTTGGAAATGTATTTTCAAAGTTAAATTTAAACAATATGGAGAATTTAGAGAATTTCATATTCACATTGTCTTCCTTATACGCTTCATCCCAGCTTTGTTTTTCTAGTTCTTTTGAAAAATCTTTTCTTTTGATTTCTGATAGATGTCGTTCGGGGACTTGTAGTTTAGGGAATGATTCGATGCCTGACTTTACTGTTGTTATTTGACAGAGATGGTCTGATAGTCTGAGATCTTTTACAGCTACGTCACGTTTTTGCCTATCCGTATTTGTGGCCACATGGTCAATTAATGATGCAGTCATTGTAGTAACCCTTGTTGCATTATTGACAAATAGGGACATGCCAAAACTTTGAAGGATGTTTATGAAGGTGCTGTTGGATTCATTTATGATATTTGTGTTGATGTTAATGTCCCCACACAGAATTATGTTGACCTTTGTACTTGAGACTTTATCTAGAACTTCTGTTAATTTATTGAAAAAAGTGTCCACACTACCACTGGAAGATCTATACACACACACAAAATCATTAATTTCTTGATGATATCAAGCCCTGTTAATTCAATAGCTGATATTTCAAAGTTTTTGTGTTCTCTTACTGTACTGAGGCCGTCTTGACTTGAAATGTGTTCTTTTTCTGATATAAATGCATGATCCTCCACCCCTTGAAGTAGTTCTGCAGTAAGAGTTTGCGCTTTGTTACAAAGATAATACTACATGTTGGATTTCAGTGCCTCTACGCCAGTGCTCAGTAATACAAACTACTGAGTGGTTCAAAGATTGGAGCTCAACCTCTAATAGTTGTATTTTATTTTTTATTGATTGCATGTTTTGATGAAGGATTGTTAAGTCTGTGAAATGCCCCATGTTACTCTTTGCAATGAATTTTTTTTTTGTGGTGTTAAAATCTGTCTTGTGCGTGATTGTTTCAGTATTTATTAAACTGCTGGAAATACACTTTAGGCAGGGGAAACTGTTGTCTGGATTTATCCTAAAAAAGACCTACTTTCTTTCCGATGACAACAAGTATTTGACCACGTGTGGCCCGAGATCCACTCTGTATACTGTCACGAATCAGCTGTTCCAATCTTCCCTTCACAGTCCTGCTGTGCGGATTAAATATTTAGGTGTAACGTCGCAAAGTAATACAGAATGGAACGAGCGTGTAGGGAAGGCGAGCGGTCGACTTCGGTTCGTTGGGAGAATTTTAGTAAAGTAAGATTCGTAATTTGATAGTATGGGGAGAGACAGAAGGTGAAGCACTGAAGGAACTTAATGACTGGAACAACGCACCCAAAAATTCCAGACTAAAAATAAGTAAAACAAAAACATTAGAAATGACCGTCACCAGGCAAGGAACAACCTGAAATATATTTCTGAGAGGAGGCAGAGTAGAATCTGTTTCAAATTTCAAGTTCGCAGGGAGTGTGGTCTCGAAAGACGATACCATTAACCGGGAAATACTCGGCAGGACACAGAAAGCAGCCAATTTTCACAGTAAAATCGGAAATCTTCTCCGGGACGATAAAATGCCACGAAAAGCAAATGTGATCGTGTACATAACCTGTTTCGTACCAATCCCTGCATTGGTTTAGAAACGTGTAAAATGGCTGGTATTGAGGTTGCTGTTACCAGTGCCGTAAAGAAACGCAGGTTTCAGTAGTAGGGGCACATAATGAGAATGAGCAGCCAAAGGTCATCCAAAAGGTATTTCAACCTGAACGTCGTAGGAAGAAGATGAAGAAAATGCTAGATAGAGGCCGTAAGATCAGATCTGGAGGGGAAAGGACACAGATGGGAAACTGTCCTGGAACAGAAGCTGTATGAAGACAGGAGGAAATGGTAAGAGGTTGTACACCACACCTGGGATGCTGGAGTTGGACGATGACGATGATGATGATGATTCATCCGTAAAGGAGACTGCATATAGGACACTATTGTGATCCCCTGGGAAGGACAAGCACTTGCCTTCCAGTTATCGACCCATTTCCCTTACCAGCTGTGTCTGTCAGGTGACGGAACGAATGGTTAACTGTCGTTTGGTTTGGCTGCTCGAATCTCGACGCCTACTTACCGATGTACAGTGTGGATTTCGTAGGCGCCGCTCTGCTGTCGACCATCTGGTTACCTTGTCGACCTTCATTATGAATAACTTCTCGCGGAAGTGCCAGACAGTGGCTGTGTTCTTTGATTTGGAGAAGGCTTACGACACCTGTTGGAGGGCGGGCATTCTCCGCACCGTGCATACGTGGGACCTTCGCGGTCGCCTCCCTCTTTCTATTTGTGCATTTTTAATGGATCGAAAGTTCGGGGATGGGTTCTGTCCTGTCAGACGCCTTTCACCAGGAGAATGGGGTGCCACAGGGCTCAGTTTTGAGCGTCGCTCTCTTCGCCGTAGCGATCGATCCGATAATGGATTGCTGCCCAGCTGATGTATCGGCCTCCCTTTTTGTGGACGATTTTACCATCTACTGCAGCGTGCAGCGTACACGTTTCCTGGAGCGCTGTCTTCGGCATTGTCTCGACTGTCTTTACTCCTGGAGTGTCGCCAGTGGTTTCAGTTTTTCTGCCGAGAAGACGGTCTGTATTAACTTCTGGCACTACAGAGAGTTTCTCCCACCGTCCTTACATCTCGGTCCCGTTGCTCTCCCATTCGTGGAGACAACAAAAGTTTTAGGTCTTACATTTGACAGAAAACTTAGCTGATCTCCACATGTGTCATATTTGGCTGTCCGTTGTACCCATTCCCTAAATGTCCTCTTTGTTCTCAGCGGTACGTCGTGGGGAGTGGATCGAACCGTCCTACTTCGCCTATATCGGTCGATTGTCCGCTCAAAGCTGGATTATGGGAGCTTTGTATACTCCTCTGCACTGCCGTCCATCTTACGTCGCCTCAACTCTATACGACATCGAGGGTTCCGTCTTGCGATCGGAGCGTTCTATACTAGTCCTGTCCAGAGTCTTCATGCTGAAGCCGGTGAATTGCCACTCACCTACCGGTGCGATATACTGCTTTGTCGGTATGCCTGTCGGCTACTGTCAATGCCCGACCACTCGTCTTATCGTTCCTTTTTTTGACGACTCTCTCGACCGTCAATACGGGTTTTATGTCTCTGCCCTGCTACCCCCTGGCGTTCGCTTTCGTCGCCTCCTTCAGCAGCTTGATTTTTCACTCCCTGCAACTTCTCCCTGTGGGCAAGAGCCAAACGCCACCTTGGCTTCAGGCTCAGGTTCGTGTTAACCTCGACCTCAGCTCGCTCCCTAAGGTGGTTCCCCCATCTTCGGTATACCACTCACGGTTTGTCGAACTTCGTTCGAAGTTCATTCATACGATCTTCATTTATACAGATGGCTCTAAGATCGATGACGGTGTAGGGTGTTCTTTTATTGTCGGGGAACGCAGTTTCAAATACCGCCTCCGTGGCCATTGCTCGGTCTTCACAGCTGAGCTATTTGCCCTCTACCGGGCTGTTCTTTACATCTGCCGCCACTGACATTCTGCTTATGTCATCTGCTCAGATTCCCTGAGCGCACTCCAGAGCCTCGGTGATCCGTATCCGGTTCACCCTTTCGTGCACTGGATCCGACGCTCTCTTCGGCAGCTGGCGGACGGCGGTTCTCCGGTTACCTTTGTGTGGGTTCCTGGCCGTGTCGGTATCCCTGGGAATGAAGCTGCAGATGCCGCGTCCGAAGCTGCGGTCCTCCAGCTTCGGACAGCTTCTCGTCGTGTCCCTTCATCAGATTGTAGCAGGGTCATTTGTCAGCTCATTTTATCGCTGTGGCGTGCCGATTGGTCTACATTTACTGAAAACGAGCTTCGGGCCTCGAAACCTCTCCCCACGGCTCGGACGACCTCTTCACGCCCTTCTTGGCGGTAGGAGGTCGTTTTGGCCCAGTTGCGGATTGGCCACTGCCATCTGCTGACGGCTGCGCCGGCGCTGTTCTGCCTATGTGGGCAGTTGCTGACGGTCCGCCACATTTTAACGTCCTGTCCGAATTTTAATACACTGTGCATTGATCTTGACCTGCCACGTACTCTGGATGACATTTTAGCGGATGACCCAGGAGCAGCTGCTCGCGTTCCTCGTTTTATCCACTTGACAAACCTGTCTAAGGACATTTGATTATGCTGTTTTCTTTTAATCCCTTGCCTGTTAATGTGCCTTTTATAGTGTTGTCCTTTCTAGTTGCTGTTTTAACATTGTGCCTCGCAGTGCATTCCTAATTTAGCCTGGGCGCTAATGACCACTGTAGTTGTGTGCCCTAAAAAAAAAAAAACCTATTTTGACCCCTTCTCGAGTACTTCTCCAGCATTCGGGACGCACACCAGGTCGGATCAAAAGAAGACATTGACGCAGTTCAGAGGCAGACTGCTGCTATATTTGTTATCGGTGGGTTCAGGTGACACACAAGTATTACAGAAATGCTTTGGGAACTCAAATGAAAATCGCTGGAGGGAGTGTGACTTTCTTTTTGAGGAACACTGTTGAGAAAATTCAGAGAACCGGCATTTGAAGCTGACTGCAGAAGGAGTCTACTACTTCCCACCAACATACGTTTTGCACGAGGACCACGAAGGTAACCTACGATAAATTAGGGCTCGTGTGGAGGCATATAGGTAGTCGTTTTTTCCTCACTCTATTTGTGAGTGGCAAAGGAAAAGAAGTGACTGGTAGTGGCAGAGGGTACCGTAGGGCACACACGCTACGGTGGTTGTGAAGCATGCGTGTAGATGTAGATGTAAATAAGTCTTTCAGAATGCATTAAAATGATTAAAGAAATTATACATAGGAGAAAGACAGGCAGGACTTCTTAGGTACTGGTGAGCAAACTAAAATTCTAGAGAATGAACACCTGCTTTCTGCACTAGGAATCCTGTTGACCACATTCTGTTCACCAGCAAAAACAAGATTCTGTGTTTAAGAACACAGTGAAGTATGTAGGACTTCCTCCAAGTTGTGTGGGAAAATGGGCGTAGATCAGTTAGATAGTGCTATAATTAACAGACTGACTGTACTTGAAAGGAGTTGGAGAAAAAAAAGAAAAATAGAGATCCCACCTTGCTGTACTTTGAAGAAATGTTGTTCTTGCAATAGCAAATGCAGTGTTCTCTTTAGGTGAAATACAGGCAGAAAACTATCGTTACTGGAAGTTCTGGCTCTCAATAAACACCAATAACAAAGTCCTGACTTAATCACTGACGATAAAGTAGAGTTACGTAACCCTCCCTCGCTAAAGCGGCAACAGCAAAGTAACATTATTCTCGCCTTAAGGTGATACTCTTGTAAATTAACTCTTCTCACTGTCCATCTCGCATTGTTTCCAAGGTCCTCTCCGCTGCCCTGCTCCACTGTCCCTCTGTAACAGTTCGTCACAATCGCAATCAACACTCGTTCACTGACCACAGTATTTCTGTCTGTATACCACAGTAATCCGTGCCACAACTAACTTAGTCCCCTATTTTGGTCTCCACAATGATAAACTTTTAACCTTTGAGTGCCTTCCCACTCCTTTCCTTATGGGGTCTGTTACGTCTCGTCTCCTGCACTTCTTCCTTCGTGCCCCTGTCATTAGTCACTTTCTTTCCCTCATCTCTTCTTCCACCCTTTTCCCTCCTTCCCTGTCAATAGTTTATCATTTTACAGACACTGTAGTTCTCTCTTCTAATATGGGATTTTATCGGTTTCAGATAATCAGAGTTCGGAGGCACTGATGGCCACGTGGTTTGGTGCCTTCTACACCCGACCGACCAATTAATCTTTGAGTACAGTGTGATACACGAGGTGTACGAGAAAAGTAATGAGAGTAATTTTTTGATATGTCAAAGTTTTTATTTTTTTACAGACAACAGTATTGTCCGCTTCAAAGTTGTTCCTTTCAGCAGTTATATACCGACGGCCTTCTACATGACGGTCACGTTCTTTCGAGCCATCTTTCAATTTTGCGAAAAGAAGAATGTCACAAGGACTCAGACGGATGTAGAGGGAAGCTGTGGATCGACAGGAATGCCTTTTGATGTTAAAAGTTCCCTGGCAGAAGTGACTGTATGACACAGGGTGTTGTCGTAATGCAGCATCCCCTTGTCTACATTGTCCAGTCTCCTTTTTATGAACCTTTTGAGTACATTTTACTTTTCGAAATCACACTCACCGATTACCCAAATTTAACAAATCGTAACATTTATCTAAATTCTGCTGTTCCATTTTCGTAACACACAGCGAAAGCACAACTGCGCTGACAGCACTCTCAAAAATCACGTGACGATACAGAGCTTAAGGGAAGAACACGTCGGCGTACGCAAAGAGAAAGACACGGCATTGCCGGATCGCTCGTAGTATTGGCAGTCTCATTTTTTTGTCACACGTCTTGTTAGGTTTATTTGTGGGTACCTTTTCAGTGTGTATTCCTGTATGCTTACGACAGTTTATAAGTGTCGTAGACTTCAACCGGTATCTGCATAACTCGAGTAGCACAGTATGTTTAGGTGAGCTAGACACTGTGGTTCAGGGATTTGTACTCTTTTGTCTTCAGATTCTAAAACATTCAGTACATAATTATTCAATATTTCTTCTTTTGTACATGTGTCAAATTGAAGCACTGCAATTTTGTATCAATGCATGATCTTCAAAGTGTCACATGTCTATGGAAAAAAGGCCTTTGTACAGCTGTGGTGGTGGTGTGCTCAGTCAAGCCTAGAAAGCTTAAAGCCAATACGTAATAGAATATAACATAAGTATTATTCTGGAACATCAATATTTTGTGTTCGAATTTTTAGTATTTCTTGTTCAGGGAGAAGAAATAATAACTTTGAGGTTTTGCCAGTGACATTGTTGTTCTGTTAGATACAACAAAACACTCGGAAAATCAGTGAAGTAAAACAGATACTTACTGTCTCAAAAAGAGGTTATAAGATAATTGACAAAAGCAAGATGGGGGTAATCGAATGTAGTCAAATTAAATCGAGCAATGCCGAAAGAGTCAGAGGACAAAATGAGACACCAGAAGTAGTAGATTAGTTTTGCTATTTCGTCAGAAAAGTAACAGACGGTGGCCGAAGCAGAGAGGATATAAAATGTAGACTGGCAGTAGTGAGAAGAGAGACGCCTAAAGAGAGAGAATTGTAAACGTAGAGTGTAAATTTAAAGTGTTCGGAGATCGTCACCGAAGGTATCCGTCTGCAGCACCGGTCACCAAATTGCGACCAATTTGTGCGGCCCGCGGTTTTCGGCAATATTTTGCGAGGTGCGTCCGGAAAGCTTGGCGAACGGTCTCGGAAAATGTAGGAACGAGAGTTACGAACAAAATACTTTTACCGGCCTTCGAAGTAATCCTGTTAGCTAGAAGGCACTTCCGATACCGGTGGGAAACTGTCGGCAAACGCTTCTCGCGGAATCGCTCGGAGCACGACGGTGACGCAGTGTCTGTGAAGTGTGAGCCTTCCGGAGGTAATCTGAGCGAGGGAGCGAAAGAAGTATGCGGCTGCCAAACCTGGAGAACGGAGTGGGTGTCGGAGAGCCGTCAGCTCGCGTCGCAGATAACTGTCGGGCTCCGAGCGGTTCCGGGAGAAACGTTCACTCGTAGCTTCCGGCAACCTTACGACTGGTGGTGGAAGTGCCCTCTAGCTAACGGTGATCGGCTCGAAGGCCGGTAAAGGTATTTTGTTTGTAACTCGTGTGTTTTATTTTCAGTGTCGATTCACCGAACTTACCTTATAATAATATGTATCTGGCAACCGACAACCGGACACGTAGGCGTATAGCGTAGTTTTTCTGCTCTTCGAGAAAGGTACGTACGGAGACAGTAACATTTTAAGATGTGCTCAAATTTAACTGATGTCGTCGAATTTGGCTGTGAGCTAAATAAAGCTGGCCACTCAGCTCGGGAACGACGAGTCGGTAGCACGGTTTGGGGATGTGAGAGGGGGGAATGTTTCGTTCTTCTTCTTCCGGCACTGATAACTCACGAGCACGTGTGACCCGTGCTGATCGGCTGCTACAGTATAAATTTTGAATGGAAGCAGCGTGGATTTTTAAAGGCTTCCAGCTGCAGTGAAATGGTGTTTCCACCTCGTGAGTTCCAACTTCTATGGAGCGCAGGAATAACGACTGTTTGAATGCCTCTGTGTGTGTGTTCAGTAATTAGTCTAACCCTGTTCTGATGAGCCTTACGTAAACAGTGTGTAGGGGGTTGTAGTATACTCCTACAATCGTCAAAGCTGGTCTTCGAAACTTCCTTAATAGATTTTCTCTGGATAGTTTATGTCTATCTTGGAGAGTCCGCCAGTTCAGTTCCTTTAGTATCTCTCTGACACTCTCCCACAGATGAAACAAACTTGTGATCGTTCGCGCTGCCCTTCTCTGTATGTGTTCGACATCCCCTGTTATTCCTATTTGGTATGCGTCCCGTGCACTTGAGCAATATTCTAGAATTTTACAAAATGAATAACACTGTGCTGTCTGTGATAATGTTATTCATTTAGCTACCGGTTTCGGTCTCAAACTGCCGTCAGCGGCATATCGCAGGTATGCCACACGTCGTACACGTTCTGACGTACGTTACCACCGTAAACAATAATTGCCAATAAAATGTAGCAATATTAAAATGCGATGGGCCACTGACCAAAGGACGACGTGTGATGTATAGCAATACGAGTCAAAGAACTTCAAAGATGACATTCTTGATCAAAACCAAATAAGTTGCCATTAAACACTTTGTGGTAATCAGATTACAAAACTGAAGTATTAACAGTTCTACACTTCACTGATAATACATAAAAACATTAATATAAAAAAAAAAAACGGGATTAATGAATTTAAGATTACAGCGGCGAGGAAACGAGGGTAGAAAATGAGGCTCTTCAGTGGCAGTGTAGGTTATGTAGAAAGGACAGAAAAATTGCAGAACTGGAGGCAAGAATTTATGCCCTTACGGCTGAATTAGAAAACGGGAACTTCGAATTGTGTAGGTGAATGGAAGAAAAAGAGACTGGGAACTGGGAAACGGTAGCAAGCAGAGGGTGAAAAAGGGAAACATTTGAAAAAACTCCAGAAATTCAATTAGTAAATCAGTTTGGCTTGCTATCTGAAGTGGACGAAGGGCCTCATCCAGATGTACTCGAAAGTAGGTCGAAGCAGAATATTAGCTTGAAGAAAAAAGACAGGTCGGGCTCAAACTGGAATAGGAAAAGAATTCTGCTTATAGGCAGGGAGGGGTGTGGGCCAGCAGCTTCAGAAGAAATTAGGTGCAGGGTACCAGGCCACAAGTTCTGTGAAACTGAGTGCTAGTCTGACAGAAAACTTAGGTCAGCTATGCAGGGAGTTTGAGAAGGAAGATCAGGTAATTATAATTGCGGGAGCAGGAAACAGCCTGGCTACGAATCCAAGATATAGTATTAGGAGTGACCTGGATAAAATAGGAGCAGAAACTGAGCACACGAATGTGGGGTTTGTGAAGGTCTTTCAGCGCCACGTTCGGCCCTGGGTAAACACTGCTGTAAGGCGCGTTAACACTGAGCTGAACGAGATGCTCCAGACACCGGCAAAGTCTCACACGAGTGTTGTTCCAGTTGATGCTTTTGGTAGGTGGTGTTACACTGCACACGGCCTGCACCTTGATAGGAAGGGGGAAGGTAAGTTAGCTTCTCTATTAGCAGATACTGTAAGGCGGGGGGGGGGGGGGGGGGGGGGGGCACAGTCACACAAGGGGTGATCCCTGTGGTTAACGGGTTCAGGCAGGCAGGTTTTTTAGGTTGAAGGCAAACTCCAGACACATAACAGTCAAGGTAAATAGAATAAAAGAAACTTCACATGGAGTTAATAGGGGTAAAGCCAAGGGCAGTATCAACATACTTCATCAAAATGTCAGGGGAATAAAAAATTAAGTAGATGAGCTATTAGTGTGTTTAGATGATCTCAAAAATAAGAATGAGATTGATATGCTCTGTCTGTCTGAACACCATGTGACTGCTGTCATGGACAGTGTCAGTATAAGTGGGTATAATTTAGCACCTTACACTTGTAGATCTAGGATGGCTGAAGGAGGAGTTGCCATTTTCATAAAAACAAGGGTATAAATGCAAAACTGTAGAAGTAAGCAAATTTTGTGTTGATCGGCACTTTGAGGTTTTGTGCATGTGAACTTCAGCTAGATAATGTAGTATTGATATTAGCAACAGTGTACAGGTCCCCATTAGGAGACTGGGAGCTGTTCATAAAAAAAGTTTGACTCCCTATTATGCTGTCTGTCAGACAAGAAGTAGTCATTAGTCTGTGCTGATTTCAATGTAAACTTTCTAAGTAATTCTGATAGGAAAAATGAAATAGAAGTGTTATTGACAACATATAACTTAGAATCAGTGATCAATTTCCCTGCACGTATAGCTCAGGACAGTAGCACACTAATAGATAAATTTATATCCCTCTTTGAACATTGTTTCTCAAAGAAAATTACCAAGTGTAAGACCACACACTTTCCAAAGAAACCTTGGATTACTACAGGTATTAAAGAAAAAGAAAACTGTATGAGACAGCAAGAATTAGTAAAGATCCAGAAGTTGTTTTACACTATAAAAATTATTGTAACATACTGAGAAAAGTTGTAATAAAATCAAGAAATATGTATGTTAGAGAAGAAATAACAACTCCAGCAATAAAATCAAACCAATATGGAATGTTGTTAGAAGAGAGACAGGAAAAGTAACCACTGGGGTAGGTAGTATTACTGTTAAAGAGAATGAGACCATCTTAACCAACAGTACACAGGTAGTCAGTGTGTTTAACAATCACTTCTTAAGTATAGGAGAAAAAATTGGTGAGAAAAGTTCAAAAGAAAAAGCCAGGCAGTACACGGAAAAGTCAGTTTTGAAAAAAAAATTTGTCAGATTAAGTTTCATCTAACAACTTCTTGTGAAATAAGAAAAATTATTAAATCTTTGAAAAGTAAATGTTCTGTTGGAGTAGATGACATCTCTAACAAGTTATTAAAACAATGTGGAGCAATTAAAGCTGATGTTTCGCGTCACATATGTAATGCATCATTGACTCAGGGTATTTTTGCAGACAGGTTAAAATATGCCATTGTCAGGCGTCTCTACAAAAAGGGGAAACCGCAGATGTCAATAATTACCAGCCAGTATCCTTGCTTACAGCATTTTAAAAAATCTTTGAGGAAGTAATGTACTCAAGAGTGGTTAGCCATCTCAACAGTAATGGGATACTTAGTAAATCACAGTTCGGATTTCAGAAATGCTGTTCCACTGAGACAGCAATATACAATTTCACTGTCCACATAATAGTCTTGAAATAGTAAAATGTCGCCAGTAGGAATATTCTGTGTCTTATCCACAGTATTTGATTGTGTGAACCATGACATTATGTTAGAGAAATTACGATTCTATGGTATAAATGAAATAGCGTATGAGTGGTTTAAGTGATATCTACAGAACAGGAAGCAAAAAGTCTCTTTATGTGCTTCAAGCGATTCAGAGAAGTTTGCCACTTCATCTAATTGGGGTATTCTACAAGGTTCAATCATGGGTCCCCTTCTGTTCTTGATTTATGTGAATGACCTCCCTTCTTATCTCAAACAAGAACCTAAACTGACACTGTTTGCTGATGATACAAACATAATTATTAATCCAGTAAAAGAGCGCCTGACAGAAAATGATACAAATAAGGTTTTTGGAAAAGTTATGAATTGGTTTTCTGCGAATGGGCTTGCTCTGAACTTCGAAAAATACAGTACGTCCAATTTTCTGCTGCAAAAAGTAAAATTCCTTCAATAACCATAACACACCAAAAGAAGTCAGTAGCCAGGGTAGAGCATACTAAGTTTTTGGGTGTACATATAGATGAGAATCTTAATTGGAAAATTTATATTGTGGATCTCCTAAAGCAACTTTCGCAATCAGAATAATTGCCAATTCTGAGGCTGTAGAAATTAGTAAGCTAACATACTTTGCGAACTTTCACTCTCTGATGTCGTACGGAATAATATTCTGGGGCAACTCAACACTTAGGCCAAAGGTATTCACTGCTCAAAAGAAAGTAGTTAGAATAGTGTGTGGGGTTCATAGTCACACATCTTGTAGGCATCTGTTTAAAAGGTTAGGAATTCTTACAACTGCTTCACAGTATATTTACTCAGTAATGAAATTTTTCCCAACAACATAGACCAGTTTAAAATCAACAGCGACATTCGTGATTACAATGCCAGAAAAAAGAAAGACCTACACTATCCATTACTTGACCTATCTTTGGCACAGAAAGGGGTAAAATATGCTGCTATAAAATTTTTCGACAAATTATCGGATGAAATAAGGTGTCAGACAGACAGCAGCAATAGCTTCACAAATAAACTGAAATCATATCTCTTTGACAACCCCTTCTATACCATAGAAAAAAATGGCTCTGAGCACTATGGGACTTAACATCTATGGTCATCAGTCCCCTAGAACTTAGAACTACTTAAACCTAACTAACCTAAGGACAGCACACAACACCCAGTCATCACGAGGCAGAGAAATATACCATAGATGAATTCTTGAATAGGAATAAATAAATCTATAAATATAGTATATGCGTTTTGTGCCATTTAAGGGAATGTTAATAATAGAAATATTAATCTTTAACTCTGTATTGTGTATATATAAACAAAGATGCTGTAACTTACCAAACGAAAGCGTTGGTATGTTGATAGAGACAATAAAAAACACACAAACCCAACAGTGGGTAGTGTGACTTATTATCTCGCACTTTCGTTCAAGGTCGCAGAGCGGACATGTTGCGGAAGAAGGCTGCGAATGAGCTGCTGAACAAGCTGCACAGGGGGTTCGTGCTGAGCTGTGTCGCGCTCACCATCGGCGGCTGCGGGCTCCTCGGCATGAACACCTTCCGCTACTTCACCGTCGTGCGGCCTGCCATCAAGGAGAGGCAGCTGGAAGCGCAGCAGGAGCTGCTCGGCGAGGGCGCCGAGACGCTGACTGACGCCGCGCCGTCGGTGGGCGCCTGAGTCCGCGCCGCCCGTGTCCGCACTGACGGGTCGAGGTAAGGAGACCGTCGCGTGACGGGCCCGTGCGCGGTCCCTTTCCCGTAGCTTCCAGTTTATTTCGTCCGAAGCACTGGTGCCGCATTTTTGCCGTCGATCCGGAGTACGCCCCGATCCGGAACTCGATTTGGGCGAGCGTCGCCTATACGTTGTAGCGCGATCCCGTTCCTCGGGCCTTCTTTTTGATAAAAGGACGACACGGCTCCCCCTTCTTTGCCACCCGAAGGCTACGTGCGTGCGGAAGCTTACTGCTCTCCGCCTGCTGTCCGACATGTCTCGGGATGCGGACTGCACTAATGATCTCCGTTTTTACTGCACTCCGGTTTTGCTCGGACTGGACTACGGTTGCGAGGTTTACGGCTCGGTGGCTCTGCCCGCTCCTAAACTTCCCGACCCCGTTCGCAGACGTCTGGCTGTCGGTGCCTGCCGTACTAGTCCCGTCGACAGTCTCCTCGTGGGAGTGGGGATTCGCCCTCTACACCTCTACAGATACACTAGAGCTGACTCGGGGTTTCTCGCACGATTTCCATTCGACGATTCCCTGACCGACCCGTGTCTTTGCAGATGAGGGTTATCTCTCTCTTGACACCTGTCCTCGGGTGGGATTGCCGGTCGGAATGCGTCCTCACTTCCCCGTCAGGATCTCTGTCTCCGTTCCCAGGAAAGTATACCCACTTTCTCCACAGATTAGGACCGACCTGTTCTGTGCTTCCGAGGTCTCTTGTCACCACTACAGTACTGTGGCATTCTGTACATTCCCCCCTCGAAGAGCTCCGGGGTGGTTACCACCTTCTACACCGATTCTTCTAAAATGGTCAATAAAGTGGGACACGCTTCTACGTCTCCTACCGGCACGGAACGCCACTTATTGCCGGGATCGTGTAGTGTCTCCACGGCAGAGGTGGCAGCCGTTAACGGGGCCCTCCATTTTATTACTCGGGCTTCCCTCCCCGGCGAGCGGCCCGCGGGCTGTCGACCGGTGCTACTCTCGTCACTCTTCGGTCTCCGCTGTCCGTGACCACCCATCTTGTCTCGGTCGTGCCGCCTGCTCGGTCGTCTTTCTCCGGGTCCCGAGTCGTGCGGGCGTCCCGGGGAATGAAGTGGCTGACCGTTTGGCTAGAGAAGCAGATATTTACTGACCGTTCCCTTCCGTGAACAAGAATTTTCTTCCTTGCATTTCGTGAAAAACTAATATAGGAAGCGGCTTGACATGTGGTCGGATTTCAGAGTGAAAGTTTAAAGTTTGGAACCTAATATATCAGAAATAATGTACTCAAAGGTCAGATTGAACTCATCTCATTAAGAACTGAAAATTAAAACTAATTATATACTGATGGAGTTCTCTGTTATTAACTGTATTTTTTCAAATAAATAATACCTTCTATGAAATTAGTGTTTTCGTATTTTTCACACGTCTACTGAATGCAATCTCAAGTGTAATACACTTGAAAGACCAATACACTCAGTTTTAATTTTTTTCCTGTCATTTTCAGTTCATACTCAATTTTTATTTTTTAAGGAGTTTGTTATACTAAACACCCAGATATGAAGACAAAGATTTTGAGCAATAATCGAAATTTAACAATAACAGTGATGGCTAAATTGAAAAATTTTAAGCTCAATATGTTTTAAATAATGAATATGTCAATGTTTTTTTTTTAAGTACCGAGAATAGAAAACGTATAAAAAGACTCTTAACTTGGCTTTTTTAGGTGCTCCGTACTGTGATACGACGAGGTACCGATCGTGCTCGATGAGGGAGGGTGGGGGGGGGGGGGGGGGGGGTCCTCGAGAAAATTTTGTTGGGAACCCCTCAAAATCTACTCGTAGCTCTACGTGTGTTAAAGCGCGTGACCTTGATTCGGACTTAGAATTTTTCGCTGCCGTACAGCGTGCCATATATTTACTTAGATCATGTTGCAGAAAAATTCACTTCCGGTCTGTGTCCCTAGGCAAACTGAGTAACGTAAGAAGCGTGTTCCAAAAGGAACAGAAATTTGTTAATTTCGCGGGGTTTATATGTCTAATTTTCAAGCTTTTGTTTATCTTGTTGTTTCACATGTTCTTTTATGTATGTTTGCATTTTCTGCTGTTTTGAAGATTTATTTCATTTTTGACGTACGAAAATGTTATATCTGCTCTTGAGTGCCCTGGATGCTGTGGCACATAAATTACTGATGGCACTGTGGAAGAAATAAAGAAAATGGTCCAGGAAAATTGTCAAATCACCATCAGAGAGGTTGCTAATGACGTCGGCATACCCTCGGGCTCTAGCCGAGCAATTTTTTCAGATGTTTCGGGCGTGAAGTGTGTCGCAGCAAAGTACGTTTCGAAATTGGCTAACGAATTTGACAATCGTCCAGAACTTCTAAGGAAAATTATAACAGGTGACAAAACGTGGGTACACGATATGGCGTCGAAACTGAGGCCCGGTGGTCCCAGTGGAAACTGCGCGAAAAGCCGAGTCTGGAAAACGTACAATGTGAAGACTCTTCCCACTCTTTACTTCTATTTGCAATGGAATAGTGCATCATGTGTTCCTGCCTTACGGTCATAAGGTCAGTAACAAATCTGGAAGTTACGTGCCATTTGCACGAAGCTGTCCAAAGAAAGCAACCAGAAATGTGGCAGAACCACTAGTGGAAAATGCATCACGGTTGTGTGTTCACTCACGTCTCAATGCTCGTTCGTGACTTTTTGGCAAAAAAAAAAAAAAAAAAAAAAAAAAAAAAAAAAAAAAAAAAAAAAAAAAAAAAAAAAAAATAATCGTGAACCTCAGCCACCGTATTCACCGAACACGGCTTGTTCCTTTTCTATTCTCAACAAGGCTGAAGAGGACTTCATCGTGCCACCATTGGTGACATAAAAGCAGAATTGCTGAACACCGTGTCAGAAAGTGAGTTCCGGAAGTGCTTCCGAGATTGGAAAAAGCACTGGCACAAATGTATTGCATCTGAGGGGGTTACTTTGAAGGGAACAAAGTTGATGTTGATGAATAAATAAAGATTCTTCAAGAACAGCAAATATTTCCATACTTCTTGATCACACCATGTATATAGTAAACAGTTGCCAAGATACTGGGCCAACAACCTGTACCCGAAAGTAAATAAGGTGAGTTTACTGCCAGTGATACAGCATTTGGTCAAATCGAGATCAAGCTTTTGGGAGAAAGAGAGCGAGGGTTTTAAAAATTTGCAAAGGTGGCATTGTAGCGTAGCTCGGTGCAGTCCACAAATTTCTGAAAAAATATGTATACGTATTGTTGAAGAATGTTATGATCTCTCCTGCATTACCCACTGGGAGACCAGAATTACTGTGTATCTGTCACATTTGCGCCCCAATACAGAACATTCTCGAGATCAGATCTCCTGAAGTGGGATGTTTTCTTTTTACTTGCTCGCGTGGAAGGTGTCGAGCTATGCCTCTGCACGAAAAAGTCGTAATTGCCTATCCCTCTCGCCCCATATATGTGGAATGTGGTCCTATTTGAAATTAATTACTTAGACTAACAGTAAGCTACAGTAATTGTATTCGTTCATCTGAGTTTTTTGTAGAGTAACAGGTTGCAGTCTAATAGTGAGGAAGAATAAAAATATTTCCAGTAACTTACGCTGTATTCTAGTTTTCAGTCAGTTACAAATGTTTCTTTTTGTTACAGTTGCAATAGTCTTTCTGAATCTTAGCTCTCTTTCTATCATCGTTCAATACTGAAAAATCCCATTTAATGACTATTCACAAAAGGTCTCTCTGTCGTACTTCGGGAAAGAAACGGCCAAAACAGTATCATATCTCTCAATCACAGAATTTAATCATAATCCCATTATTACATATTGAAGACAAAGAAAATAAATTTTTATTAATTATAGTTACACCGCTGGCACCTCATATTTAAACCCCATTTGTCCATTTATTACTTAGACCGGGCTGAAAACACAGCTGCAGTCTTAAGACTTTCCCTTTTTCTGATACCAAACAAGGCTTCAGAAGTGCTGAACAAATCAATATCATTCTTACCCCCCGTGAACCATGGGCCTTGCGATGGCCGTACTGTAGGTGCAACCACAACGGAGGGGTATCTGTTGAGAGGCCAGACAAACATGTGGTTCCTGAAGAGGGGCAGCAGCCTTTTCAGTAGTTGGAGGGGCAACAGTCTGGATGATTGACTGATCTGGCCTTGTAACACTAACCAAAACGGCCTTGCTGTGCTGGTACTGCAAACGGCTGAAAGCAAGGGGAAACTACAGCCGTATTTTTTCCCAAGGGCATGCAGCTTTACTGTATGGATAAATGATGATGGCGTCCTCTTGGGTAAAATATTCCAGAGGTAAAATAGTCCCCCATTCGGATCTCCGGGTGGGGACCACTTGAGAGGACGTCGTTATCAGGAGAAAGAAAACTGGCGTTCTACGGATCTGAGCATGGAATGTCAGATCCCTTAATCGAGCAGGTAGGTTAGAAAATTTAAAAAGGGAAATGGATAGGTTAAAGTTAGGTATAGTAGGAATTAGTGAAGTTCGGTGGCAGGAGAAACAAGACTTTTGGTCACGTGAATACAGGGTTATAAATACAAAATCAGATAGGGGTAATGCAGGAGTAGGTTTAATAATGAATACAAAAATAGGAGTTGGGGTAAGCCACTACAAACAGCATAGTGAATGCATTCTTGTGGCCAAGATAGACACAAAGCCCCTGCCTACTACAGTAGTACAAGTTTATATGCCAACTAGCTCTGTAGATGATGAAGAAATTGATGAAATGTATGATGAGATAAAAGAAATTATTCAGGTAATGAAGGGAGACGAAAATTTAACAGTTCTGGGTGACTGGAATTAGAGAGTAGGAAAAGGGAGAGAAGGAAACATAGTGGGTGAATATGGATTGGGGGAGAGAAATGAAAGAGGAAGCCGTCTGGTAGAATTTCGCACAGAGCACAACTTAATCATAGCTAACACTTGGTTGAAGAATCATTAAAGAAGGTTGTATGCATGGAAGTATCCTGGAGATACTAGAAGGTATCAGATAGATTACATAATGGTAAGACAGAGATTTAGGAACCAGGTTTTAAATTGTAAGACATTTCCAGGGGCAGATGTGGACTCTGACCACAATCTATTGCTTATGAACTGCAGATTAAAATTGAAGAATCTGCAAAAAGGTGGGAATTTAAGGAGATGGGACCTGGATAAACTGACTAAACCAGAGGTTGTACAGAGTTTCAGGGAGAGCATAAGGGAACAATTGATAGGAATGGGGGAAAGAAATACAGTAGAAGAAGAATGAGTAGCTCTGAGGGATGAAGTAGTGAAGGCAGCAGAGGATCAAGTAGGTAAAAAGACAAGAGCTAGTAGAAATCCTTGGGTAACAGAAGAAATATTGAATTTAATTGATGAAAGGAGAAAATAAAAATGCAGTAAATGAAGCAGGCAAAAAGGAATACAAACGCCTCAAAAATGAGATCGACAGGAAGTGCAAAATGGCTAAGCAGGGATGGTGGCTAGAGGACAAATGTAAGGATGTAGAGATTTCAGACTACCTAACAGATCAAAACGAAAATTTCTGTTCCGACACTGACAATGTTGAGTGTTTATGGAAAAAGTTCAAGGCAATCGTAAAATGCGTTTTAGACAGGTACGTGCCGAGTAAAACTGTGAGGGACGGGAAAAACCCACCGTGGTACAACAACAAAGTTAGGAAACTACTGCGAAAGCAAAGAGAGCTCCACTCCAAGTTTAAACGCAGCCAAAACCTCTCAGACAAACAGAAGCTAAACGATGTCAAAGTTAGCGTAAGGAGGGCTATGCGTGAAGCGTTCATTGAATTCGAAAGTAAAATTCTATGTACCGACTTGACAGAAAATCCTAGGAAGTTCTGGTCTTACGTTAAATCAGTAAGTGGCTCGAAACAGCATATCCAGACACTACGGGATGATGATGGCATTGAAACAGAGGATGACACGCGTAAAGCTGAAATACTAAACACCTTTTTCCAAAGCTGCTTCACAGAGGAAGACCGCACTGCAGTTCCTTCTCTAAATCCTCGCACAAACGAAAAAATGGCTGACATCGAAATAAGTGTCCAAGGAATAGAAAAGCAACTGGAATCACTCAATAGAGGAAAGTCCACTGGACCTGACGGGATACCAATTCGATTCTACACAGAGTACGCGAAAGAACTTGCCCCCCTTCTAACAGCCGTGTACCGCAAGTCTCTAGAGGAACGGAGGGTTCCAAATGATTGGAAAAGAGCACAGATAGTCCCAGTCTTCAAGAAGGGTCGTCGAGCAGATGCGCAAAACTATAGACCTATATCTCTTACGTCGATCTCTTGTAGAATTTTAGAACATGTTTTTTGCTCGCGTATCATGTCATTTCTGGAAACCCAGAATCTACTATGTAGGAATCAACATGGATTCCGGAAACAGCGATCGTGTGAGACCCAACTCGCCTTATTTGTTCATGAGACCCAGAAAATATTAGATACAGGCTCCCAGGTAGATGCTATTTTTCTTGACTTCCGGAAGGCGTTCGATACAGTTCCGCACTGTCGCCTGATAAACAAAGTAAGAGCCTACGGAATATCAGACCAGCTGTGTGGCTGGATTGAAGAGTTTTTAGCAAACAGAACACAGCATGTTGTTATCAATGGAGAGACGTCTACAGACGTTAAAGTAACCTCTGGCGTGCCACAGGGGAGTGTTATGGGACCATTGCTTTTCACAATATATATAAATGACTTAGTAGAGAGTGTCGGAAGTTCCATGCGGCTTTTCGCGGATGATGCTGTAGTATACAGAGAAGTTGCTGCATTAGAAAATTGTAGCGAAATACAGGAAGATCTGCAGCGGATAGGCACTTGGTGCAGGGAGTGGCAACTGACCCTTAACATAGACAAATGTAATGTATTGCGAATACATAGAAAGAAGGATCCTTTATTGTATGATTATATGATAGCGGAACAAACACTGGTAGCAGTTACTCCTGTAAAATATCTGGGAGTATGCGTACGGAACGATTTGAAGTGGAATGATCATATAAAACTAATTGTTGGTAAGGCGGGTACCAGGTTGAGATTCATTGGGAGAGTGCTTAGAAAATGTAGTCCATCAACAAAGGAGGTGGCTTACAAAACACTCGTTCGACCTATACTTGAGTATTGCTCGTCAGTGTGGGATCCGTACCAGGTCGGGTTGACGGAGGAGATAGAGAAGATCCAAAGAAGAGCGGCGCGTTTCGTCACTGGGTTATTTGGTAACCGTGATAGCGTTACGGAGATGTTTAATAAACTCAAGTGGCAGACTCTGCAAGAGAGGCGCTCTGCATCGTGGTGTAGCTTGCTCGCCAGGTTTCGAGAGGGTGCGTTTCTGGATGAGGTATCGAATATATTGCTTCCCCCTACTTATACTTCCCGAGGAGATCACGAATGTAAAATTAGAGAGATTAGAGCGCGCACGGAGGCTTTCAGACAGTCGTTCTTCCCGCGAACCATACGCGACTGGAACAGGAAAGGGAGGTAATGACAGTGGCACGTAAAGTGCCCTCCGCCACACACCGTTGGGTGGCTTGCGGAGTATCAATGTAGATGTAGATTCACTGCGGCGCGAGGCGCTGCAGCCTTTGTTTGTTTTTCCTCCGCTACTCTCGTAGATGTAGAGACTTATCTCACTAGGGCTGAGATAAATACTGCCTACAGGAAAATTTAAGAGACCTTTGGAGAAAAGAGAACCACTTGTATGAATATCAAGAGCTGAGATGCAAACCCAGTTCTAAGGAAAGAAGGGAAAGCAGAAAGGTGGAAGGAGTATATAGAGGGTCTATACAAGGGCGATGTACTTGAGGACGATATTATGGAAATGGAAGAGGATGTAGATGAGTATGAAATGGGAGATGCGATACTGTGTGAAGAGTTTGACAGAGCACTGAAAGACCTGAGTCGAAACAAGGCCCCGGGAGTAGACAACATTCCATTAGAACTACTGATGGCCTTGGGGAGAGCCAGTCCTGACAAAACTCTACCATCTGGTGAGCAAGATGTATGAGACAGGCAAAATACTCTGAGTCCAAGAGAATATAATAATTCCACTACCAAAGAAAGCAGGTGTTGACAGATGTGAAAATCACCGAACTATCAGTTTAATAAGTCACTGCTGCGAAATACTAACACGAATTCTTTACAGACGAATGGAAAAACTGGTAGAAGCTCACATCGGGGAAGATCAGTCTGGATTCCGTAGAAATATTGGAACACGTGAGGCAATACTGACCTTACGACTTATCTTAGAAGAAAGATTAAGGAAAGGCAAACCTACGTTTCTAGCATTTGTAGACTTAGAGAAAGCTTTTGACAATGTTCACTGGAATACTCTCTTCCAAATTCTAAAAGTGGCAGGGGTAAAATACAGGGAGCAAAAGGCTATTTACAATTTGTACAGAAACCAGATGGCAGTTATAAGAGTCGAGGGGCATGAAAGGGAAGCAGTGGTTGGGAAGGGAGTGAGGCAGGGTTGTAGCCTCTCCCCAATGTTATTCGATATGTATATTGAGCAAGCAGTAAAGGAAACAAAAGAAAAATTCGGAGTAGGTATTAAAATTCATGGAGAAGAAATAAAAACTTTTGAGGTTCGCCGATGACATTGTAATTCTGTCAGAGACAACAAAGGACTTCGAAGAGCAGTTGAACGGAATGGACAGTGTCTTGAAAGGAGGATATAAGATGAACATCAACAAAAGCAAAACGAGGATAATGGAATGTAGTCGAATTAAGTCGGGTGATGCTGAGGGAATTAGATTAGGAAATGAGACACTTAAAGTAGTAAAGGAGTTGTGCTATTTGGGGAGCAAAATAACTGATGATGGTCGAAGTAGAGAGGATATAAAATGTAGACTGGCAATGGCAAGGAAAGCGTTTTTGAAGAAGAGAAATTTAACATTGAGTATAGATATAAGTGTCAGGAAGTCGTTTCTGAAAGTATTTGTATGCAGTGTAGCCATGTATGGCAGTGAAACATGGACGATAACTAGTTTGGACAAGAAGAGACTAGAAGCTTTCGAAATGTGGTGCTACAGAAGAATGCTGAAGATTAGATGGGTAGATCACATCACTAATGAGGAGGAATTGAGTAGGATTGGGGAAAAGAGGAGTTTGTGGCACAACTTGAGGAGGAGGAGGAGAAGAAGAAGAAGAAGAAGAAGAAGAAGAAGAAGAAGGGATCGGTTGGTAGGAAATGTTCCGAGACATCAAGGGATCACCAATTTAGTATTGGAGGGCAGTTTGGAGGGTAAAAATCATAGAGGGAGACCAAGAGATTAATACACTGAGCAGATTCAGAAGGATGTAGGTTGCAGTAAGTACTGGGAGATGAAGAAGCTTGCACAGGATAGAGTAGCATTGATAGCTGCATCAAACCAGTCTCAGGACTGAAGACAACAACAACAACAACAACAACAACAACAACCTAATCCTTTACTAATTTTTTGATGATGATGATGATGATGATGATGCTGATGCTATGAGATTATTTCAGTACCTGTAGGTTCAATGAATTCTCCAAGACGTTTAACGTGTGGGACCCTGTTAATTTTACCATATTTTGTTTTCGAGCTTGTAATATGT
The DNA here is from genome assembly GCF_021461395.2 of Schistocerca americana. Taxonomy (NCBI): domain Eukaryota; kingdom Metazoa; phylum Arthropoda; class Insecta; order Orthoptera; family Acrididae; genus Schistocerca; species Schistocerca americana. The sequence continues at coordinate 203,956,686 of NC_060129.1, read as the reverse complement.
TTTTGAACAAAAGAGTTCAATTTTGTCAAATGAAAGTTGTAAACCTACCTTTTCTTCACATTCTTTGAGTATTTGTAGCTGTTTGACTGCAGTCTGCTCATCCTCTGTTAGTATCACCAGGCAAATTATTAATATTGTTGTTGTTTCTTCTTATGTAATATTTCTTGAATCTGATGTTGCTGGTCATATGCAAGAGAGGGTCTAATCTGGTAAGGATCAACAAGCAACCAATGAATGAGAATTGTTGTTGGGACAGCAAAATAACTGATGATTGCCTAAGTAGAGAGGATATAAAATGCAGGACTGGCTATGACAAGTAAAGAATTGCTGAAAAAGATATTTTTTTAAACAGATAATACGGTGTTGCCTTGTACAGAAGTGAAACATACACAATAAGCAGTTCAGACAAGCTTCTGAAATGTGGTGCTACAGGAGAATGCTGAAGCTTAGATGGGTTGACTGAGTAACCAGCGAGGAGAGGTACTGAATCGATTCGGAGAGAAAAGATGTTTAGGCACAACCAAAAGAACGGATCAGGTGATAGGAAGAGTCTTCAGGCAACAAGTATAACATGGTAATGGTATTTCAGGGAGGGGCAGGGTGGGGGGAAGAGAGAGAGAGAGAGAGAGAGAGAGAGAGAGAGAGAGAGAGAGAGAGAGAGAAAGGGGGGGGGGGAGATAGAAATTATAGATGTAGGCGAGGCTAGGCTACAGTAAGCAGTTCCTAGTGGGTGTAGGCAGCAAGAGGTGGAGAGGGGCTCGCACAGGGTAGAGTAGGTTGGAGAGCCGTAGCATGCGGATCTTCAGGCTGAAGGCAGCAAGAAGAAAATTTTGTTTGGAGTGTAGGTTCTTCTGGCATACTGATTTGTAGTGTAGCCCAAGATTCAGATTATATGGGAAGGTGTTAGTCGAGATGAGTGTTCGTGAAGCCCAATATATGCAGAGTTGTGGGGAGCATTATAGGTAGTAAACAGTTACAGTATTCACTCCGAATTCAGTTTCTGATCACAGGTGATCCGTGTTTCGTATTACTTTCGATTGTGACATTAGCTGTGTGTGTGCGCTTCAGAATTAAATTTCCTGTTCTGTCCCCTGCACCGATAAGCTGTAATACTACGATTGCCTGCCTGTTGGCATTTTGATCCGTTGTCGGAATGCTGTGCAGCAGTGGTTCCACGAGTCCGTGCTAAATTTCCAGAGCCGTGTAGTAGCAGTATCACAGCTCTCGTAATTTACGAGAAGATGTTTTGTCTGTGCAGAGCTGGTGCCCAATAGGCTCCCAGGTGTGGTCCGTCGGGCTCAATTTGGGTCGTACAGTGAAGGCTTTCACGACCGGATGGTACTGTTGTTGATAATTCTTCCGGGTTATATGACCGTGGTCCATGGAATTCTGCTATTCCTAACGTTTCGTCCAATACTACGTCGGACATCTTCAGAGGTATGGCTGGTCCTGCTGAGTCCTGCCGACTGACGAGTCGGGCGCCGGAGAGCGGCCTAAACACCGAGGAAAGTGGGCGTGGTCTAGCAGGGAGAAAACTAGTCAAAGATAAAATGTAACTATCGATAATAGTCCGTCATAGATAAAAATCACTTATCGATTCTGTAACGCCACTGTCCATATCTCGCTTGATTTCGAGGCCTCTTCTTTTCTATTAAAATTATCTTCACGTTTATAAATTTCGGTAGCCACCCTATACAGTCGTGGATAATAGTTTGTGGTAGCACTTAAAAATGTAGTTGCAGAAAACTTAACTACACGGTCACCTGACTGAAGTGCGTGTTCCGCAATGGCCGATTTATCTATTTTTCCCAGTCGACAAAGACTTTTGTGCTCCTTTACCCTCGTATTCACACTTCTTTTTGTAGTACCAATATAGACCTTGCCACAAGTACATGGAATTTTATACACACCGCTAGATGATAATGGTGGCCTTCTATCTTTAACACAACGAAGTACTTGTCCTATTTTTCTGGTAGGTTTGAATACCGATTTCACTTTATGTTTCAGCAAGATTTTGCCGATTCGATCTGTAACCTTACTAATGAAAGGTAAAGACACCGTGTTCTTCCATTCCTTTGTACCATCCTTGTCCTTTGGCCTGCTGTAATTAGGTCTTAAAACTCTATTAATTTGTTTGTTTGAGTACCCATTCTTTTCGAAGGCCTGTTTCAGATGATTCAGTTCGGTATCCAGATGTTCCAGTGTACAAATCCGTTTTGCTCTGTCCACTAAAATTTTGATTACACATCTTTTTTGTTGTGGGTGACGATTGGAGTTCTTATGTATCTATCTATCAGTATGTGTGCTCTTCCGAAACACTTTATGTTTTAGACTGCCATCGGTCTGTCTAATGACTAACACATCGAGAAATGTAATAGCCTGGTCTTTTTCCACTTCAACGGTAAACTGAATTTTAGGGTTTATGCTATAAAGATAATAAAAAAATTCGTCCAAGGCTTTTTTACCGTGTGTCCAAACCACGAATGGGTCGTTTACATAACGATACCGACAACACGGTTTCTCATTTGCTTTATTCGACGCTAATGGTTCAAATTTCTCCATGTAAAAATTGGCAATCGCAGGGCTCAACGGGTTAGCCATGGCAACACCATCCACTTGCTCATAAAACTCACCATCCCACTGAAACTGGCTAGATGTGAGACAATGTCTAAACAGAGCGGTCAAATCTTCGGGGAAAACTTCCGTTATGTAAACCGTAACTTCATTGACCGGAATCATAGTAAACGGAGATATAATATCAAAACTGACCAGAATGTCTTCAGGAGCCAAGATTAGATAAATCGGCCGTTGCGGAACGTGCACTTCAGTCAGGTGGCCGTGTAGTTAAGTTTTCTGAAACTACAATTTTAATTGCTACCATGAACTATTATCCACGAGTGCATAGGGAGGCTATTGAAATTTATAAATGTGAAGATAAATTTAATAGAAAAGAATAGGCCTCAAAATTAAGTGAGATATGGACAGTGGCGTTACAGAATCGATAAGTGATTTTTATCTATGACGGACTATGATTGATAGTTACATTTTATCTTTGGCTAGTTTTCTCTCTGCTACTACGTGCAAGCTAGACCACGCCCACTTTCCTCAGTATTTACGCTGCTCTCCGACGCCCGACTTGTCAGTCGGCAGGACCAGCTATACCTCTGAAGATGTCAGTATCGGACGAAACGTTAGGAATAGAAGAATTCTACGGACCGTGGCCGTATAACCCGGAAGAATTAATGACGTCGAGTCGGGTCAATACGACGGCCGAGGTGTCGGTGCGAGTCCACTGCCGTGCTTCTCGAAACACTAGCTCTGTCCGGCCTCGCGACACGGGCTGCCACAGTGCCGGAAGATACCACTGCCGTCGGGGAAGGCGTCGAGGGCGAGAGGGTGCCGGGCGGCCCGCAGCAGTGTCCACGAAGGCCACAGCTGTTACAGTGCTGTCGATTACTGGGGCAGGTCCTGTGCAAACTCTGGCGGATGTCCCACGTAGAATAATACCTAACCCGTGGCACAGTGCCGTTTCCCCGGATGACGGCACAGGTGGATGCGACTGTCGACGCGGTGCTGCGAGAAGCGTCATTCGTTCGATCGGGCGATACGTCTCCACCGGTCGACGGCGCGATATCGGCGGTCCGGTGCCCGCGGCAGACCTAATTGGTGACGTCACTGGGCCGAGTGGGAACGCGTGGTGTTACGTGCCGCAGGTCCCCGCGATCGGTAGGGTGAGCCGACTTTGCGGTCTGGAACGTTTGTGCCCGTGTCAGTATTGCACTCTTGTCATCACATTTGCCACAGATCACCTCCGGTCCCGCTTTACAGGTCGTGCGAGTTTTCGATCCGGACGTCTCGTGACGAGATGTGCGTGTCGCATCAGTTGCACGGGATTGACCGGCTTCACCATTTCCGACACACTCGTTCCGACACGGCCTGCCGTTTGTCAAAGTCGCTCGTGTCGCGGATTTCCACATTTACGGTCCGTGTCGTTGCTGTAACACTACCCCACTATTCTCGGCTCTGCCTACACGCTCTCCTTACCACGACTCGAGCTTGCGACACCGCCGGTCGACACTCGGAGTTGTGGCGGGCGGCGGTCGTTGTAATGCCGGGGCTCGTCACTATAGTTAATCACTGTTTTTTAATTTGAAGGCTTCTTTGTCTTTTATTGGTCGTATATATTTTCCCTTTTGTACTTCTAGTTTGTACAATTGACAATTCTCTCGCATATAAGCATTGAGCTTTCACCACTGTGCCGTACTGTGTTACTTCAATTTTGTTTTCGTTATCTCCTTATCTTCAGGTTGGCGAACGGGCAGAGTCCACTGGCAAACACTACGGGGAGCTGTCTCGGAGGAGGGTGTAAGCGGCTGTTGACGCAGTGAAGTATATTTGTGTGTCTCGATCCGGAAGTGCCGGGGACGTCAATTCTCGAATGTCAGTGTCTGAATTTATCTGTAATATTCCCGAACGGACACGTCGTTAGGGTGGTTCGTAGCGTGCAGTGTGTTTGTTGGCTGGTGCATTCTTAACAGGTACGACACGGGTGGATTGTCTGTATATTGTAGAAAATAAGGTTTGCTGTCCGTTGTGTGTCAATATTTTTGTTAAGAGCTGCAATAAAAGGTTGTGTGTGAGAGACGAGTGTGCTAGTACTGTTTCTTTATTTCTGTGTCTCCCTTTTGCAGCCAGACTCCTGTTGCGGGGGTCGGTCACCAGTAGCGTTCCTGCTGCCTCAGTTTCTCCACAACTATTATTTGAGAGATTGTTCTAGTGCCTCCGAACGTATTTTAGGAAGAGCAAATTCTCATATCTTCGTCTTTAGTAAAGTGCCTTTTGTTTTTGATTTTTCAGCTAATCGTATTACGTTATAGGATGCTTTCTTTCAGAACAGTGAGGTCACGACTTCCCTTGCGTTATTTCGTTTGTTGTGCGGATCTGACGAATTACGGCATTGCACTCCCTTCTCCAAGAAAAGCTGTGTCAGGCCTAGAGTCTGACGGACTGTAATATCTATTTCGCCAGAAGTTCGTAAGAGTTGCCGTCCTGAACGTAATTTGTCATGTACAGATTTTGACAGTGACCTGATGTAGTGGTATGCTTGTTTATGTATATTGTCACGTGTCAGTTAGATACGTATTTGGTTTCAGTACTAGTGACTTGGTGTTGTAATATTTCCTATATTTGTAATGAGGAAATGTCACTGTAAAATAAATAGTAAATTATTTTGAGACTTTTTTTTTTACTCGTTAAGGACGAGGAGAGAATTTTGACTGTGGTACAAAATTGAGCCACGGACATGGAGGACACCCAGACATTATAAATTTTCTGTTCACTTGCTGCCACAATCCTGCAGTATTTTAGAAATAAGTTTACATCTGGCTTGCTGTTAAATGTATTTATTCACAATCGTGATCTCAGCTGTTCTGCCATTCTCGTGTCATAAGTAAATAATTCGCCCTGCTTTCAAACATTTGTAAATGTCATTTTATTTATTTATATTTAATTTTTATGCCAGTTCGTGCCTCACCGTGGAGCTGCCAAATGTCACATGTGCTGTGTGGAAATTAAGACTGCAGTAGGACACGAATTTAGTAGGTATTGTTGCACAAAGTAATGTGTTTGTAATAAGTCGAGTGAATCAATGCTTATTTATGTCGTTTGACACAGTGTTCTCATTGTGCGTAAGTGCTACACCCTTTTATATAGATGACGAAATCCTGTCTTATTAGGCACAACCCTTTCCCATTAACACAGTGATGCACGCGAGTCCTCTTTAGTGGGTCTGATCTCGTACAGCCTGCTCTGCCCCTCAGACTAGAGAATGAAAAGTGGAAAAATAAATAAGCAAAAGTCTTACTGTTGTCAAAGGGACAGCATGGAGACAGACTGTCTGGTGTTTTCAGACAACCTAGCTGTTTCATTCAGGCTCAGTGGAAACAGCTACTATACAGATAGAAGTGCTGAAAGAGCAATCTGGAAAAGCTGGCTTACAATTCTCCTTTGCGAAAACTAAATTTATGACAAAACATTAAGGCCACCCTCGAGGTAATGAAAACTACGTACGGAAAAATGGGAGTAATATCAAATTCGAGTATTGAGGACGAGTAATTGAACGAGACATTTTGGAGACGGAAGCCTTTAACGTTAGAGGAAATAACAGGGTGTACATCGAAGGAGTTCCCGGTTTCAAAATTAAATTCTCAAAAACTAAGATGAATTGAGGGGTGTGACAAATAGTATGTTAATTGTGAAAGCTGTAAGAATTTTATACAGAAATTTTTAAATGCTTTGAAAAGCTGCTAACAGATGGAACTGTCATTGCAGTACATAGTGCCTATAAATAGTGCACTGCTGTTCAGAGTGATCAGTTCCATTGTGAAATGTGAGAAAGCTTAATGTTCCGCTGGAGGAGATTGAAATCTTACACTTGGTTGAGCAGTGTCTTTTTCCAGTACTGAATACCAAAGGCCAGAACACAGTCCTACGGAAACAGTGTGTAATTTTCAAACACAATTTAATGTTCCAAGAGGACTCGAGTGGAAAAATCATTCATAAGTTCTTTGCCGGACTCTTAACAGGCAGGCAGCACAGCGCAGGATCTAGTGCGGAATGTCCGGCCACCGTTAAATTGTAATTACTTCCAAAGACGCCTGTACGATTTCTGGAATTATTCCGCAAAATCTGAGGAGATCTGGTTTGATGCGTTCCGTCACACAAAATACTGTGACAGACCCTACACGTTTCCATTTAGGATCCGTGAGGAAGAGCTGACTTTGTGAACCGGGTTCTCACAGTTAGTGATGGAGGACTCGGTGGTGGCTGCATTTGGCTCATAGGTGAAGCACGCTTCAATCTGAATGGAGTCTGGAGAGAGAGAGAGAGAGAGAGAGAGAGAGAGAGAGAGAGAGAGAGAGAGAGAGAGGAAAAAAAAAAAAAAAAAAACTGCCGGTCTGCAAATTCAAATGTGAGTTTGGTTTACAAAATAACGTGCCCAGACTTAAAAATACATTACTTCTTAAGCAGACAAAACAGTTTCAGACACGGAAGGTGAGCTGTTTAACTGGCAAACCACACTGCGGCACTCGGCCAGTGTTTGCACCGCCGATACAGTGGAAATGGTATTCGGCCAGAAGTTTTCTTGCTCTCGGACTAAAACAAAATAGACTGTCACGGATGTAGCTGCCCCGTTTGCTATGGAACCGTCGATCTGTGATCACGAAGCGGTACGGTTTATTTCAGTAATTACTGATTCTTCCAGCCGTATAGATTTCCAGTTCGTTGCTGTACTTTTTGATTGTCCAGATGAAGGTATTGAAGTTCGTTGTAAGAGTCCACTCCGCCAGCTGCGGTACAAAACTTGTGATTCTTATGTTGTTACCTAAGTCGTGTGCTCAGGAACGTCCTTGTAACTTAGTACATCGTTGTAAATGAAAATTTGATCGTGTCCCGATTTTACTCACTTGACTGAAGTTTCTTTCTGTAGTATTTTCAAAATTACCTCGGTTTGTCGTAATAGATTTTGGGAACCCTAGCCACAAGCTGTACGATGCGGAAAGTGAAACTGTAAACTCGGTGAGTTCTTAACGGAAATTCTACCAGATATAGAAATCTTTCACATATTTATTCACGAAAGTTGTCTGAGGCATTTAAGAAGAAAAATGTTTGAGAGGGTCTTGTCCTGCTTTTATCTTGTGCAGTTGGTGAAGCAGGTACACTCCCACAAAAACAGTCCGGTCAGTAAGAGTAAATGAACGTTATGAGTGCATGACTTCAGTGGGTTGCACTGTGGACACACGAAAACATAGTTTCGTTTGACTGACATCGTAGTAAAAATGTATAAGTGACACTGGCGTGATGTGCATAAAAGACTGTTATCTTGTTGAGGGTGGTAAGTGCAAATCTTACAACAGAAATTTTATTAATTAATTTTTTTGACTCTCATTCTGTAGGTGACCTGACTAAAATGCAAGGTAATTGTAATGTATTTTTTTTTTAATGTCGACTCGCTCGTTCCAATTTCCGCTTCAGTGCTATGCTCCGAACTCTGTAAACGGAACGTCACCTGGAAAGTATGTAGAATCACTGTCTCCACTCCGAATACTGAGAGGTAAAATTTGATAGTACCTCGAGTGACAGACGACACTGCATACACGCCAGACAAAAGGTGAGCACCGTCAACAATCCCGACTCCGAACTGACAGACACCACGCGGGCGGACGCGTCTCTGTGTTCTCCACAGACCTACCCTCGCCGTGGGCTCCTCTGCCGTGAGGTACGCCGCTCCGGTCCGCAGGAACTGAGTCGACGTGGGTCTCCGTGAGACTCACTGCGTAGTCACTGGCAGCCGACACAATCTGTCCGCTCGCAGGTGTAGTGCTTAAGACAGAAAGACCGAAAAGGAGCGGCGAGAAACAGATCCGAGGCATCACCTGTTTGGAACTCGCCCACCGCGACTAAAATCCGCAAAAAGCTTCTCCGTTACAGAAGCGCCGATTCCGACTCGTACATAAGTCTGCCAAACTGAGGTGCAGAGTATCTCGGACACCGAAAGAGGAGCTACCGCCAGGCTCCCGTCTCCGGATTCGGAAGATACTCGGCAGGTCGAGGGGGCACGAGCCGCGGGACCGCTCCGAACGAGTGAGTGTAGGACGGGGCGAGGTTCTGAACACTCGTCAGTCTGCAGCAAGTTAAAAGAGCCTCGAGACACGGAAGACTCGTTCGCGGCGAATGACCGTACCGTTCTCGCTGCCGAACGTCGGACTCACAAAACGGGAAATTCCTCGATCGTTAAAACGTATCAGATTGAAGTTTTAGCATTATAATGTGTTTCGGTGTTCTTTTTGGTCTCTGATAAAAAAAGTAAACAGAGATTCTGGTGACAAAATTATCTGACACTTTGAATTAACTACGTTCAAAGCTATACCTTTTAAGATAATAGCTTGGCATCACTATTATATTGAGTAAAAATAATTTCTCCTCCTCTCTGAAAGAAGAGAATAAGGTTTGGAAACTACAGTCTGACTGCAATGACCTGATCTGTATCACTCCACGTATGTTTGTCACATCCTGCAGACGAGAAGCGTGTGAAAGCTTTAGAAATGTGGTGGTGCAGAAAAATGCTGAAGATTAGATGTGTAAATCGAATAACTAATGGGGAGGTACTGAGCAGTTTCCAGTAGACGTAGGGCGCATCGGGGGATCGCAGAGGGTAGGTCGGCACGGAGAGCAGCACTGGGCCATTCTTCAGACTGACGACAACGACGACGACAGACAATTTGCTCGGCATCGTAAAATGTGTTTACAGTGTGTGAGTTAACTGAAGGCACTGAAAATTCAGTTTATTGAATATTTTGAGCTACACGCGATTCTCCGACGAATTTCCCACATTGGAGCGAGCGATAGAAATTGAGTCACTTTAAATGCTCAGGTACAATGCTTAATGACTGCGAGTACGGTGTCGGCTGCATAACACACGTATTCGCCACTTGTAAACTTAGCAGTATGTCGATTACTTGCAGCAAGTGGAGCACTGAGATGTGCTACTGAGCATTTGTCTTCCTTCTTGGACATTATTAAATGCTTATGCCGTAGTGTTAGCAGCATCATAATTGATAAAAATGAAGTACCCTCCCAAATGCTAGTTTACCACTTTAATTTCTGGAAGACAAAGGGAATTGGGGGGGAAAGGAGAGATGAAGTCCTGTTATGGCATGCAAACTAAAGATGTGCCCACTGACGCACAAAGAGTAATAAAATCTCTGGTCACTAAAAATCTGGTGAACTCTCCGGCAGCAGGAAAGTGCTTTCTTGTGTCGCTGATCGGAAACCGTTTCTACGTTCACACTCGGCGAGTCTCCTAACGGTGTGTGGTGGAGGGTAGTTTGCTATCTCTGTCTGTTCTGCTCCAAACGCAGATAGCGTGTGGGAAGAACCGCTGTCGGTAAACCTCTGTGTCTGCTCAAATCTATCGTATTTTATCTTTGTGGTCTTTGTGGAAGGTATATCTGGGAACTTTGGGTACTATAGAATACCATTTACTTTGGTTGTTGTATCTCCGTATGGAGCTTGCTCTTGGCTCTCATACACAGTTTATCAAAAACTTCAACTATTTACCAGGAATTACTTATATTAGAGTTAGTAAAACGCGTAAAATTTTCCACTGAAAATAAAGTTTTTTTTTTTTTTTTATTTTTTTTATTTATTTTTTTTTTTTTTTAAAGGCATTCACTTGGAGGATAATATGGGATAGGAAAATGGAATAGTGTGTTTAAAATGTAGATAATCACGTAAATTAAAAAAATATATATATATATAGTGTACAAAAAGCAATTCTAAGGTTGTTCTTAACTTAAATCCTTAAATGAATTACATATTAGTAAAAGATGAAAAAAATATTGAGTCAGGAACAATTTATGACAAAGCTTCTTACTCTGTTTAAAGTTCTAAAACAAACACTTGTTAGATAGTTAAGCCAAATCTACTTATGTTTGTCTGTTTGCAAAAGTCACAAATGTGTATTCCCTTTCAGCTCTGCACAGTCGAGGTGGCCCCGCGTCACAAGCCGCGCATCTAATCTGAACATCTCCTTTCCCGTAGTGTGAAAACTTTCTTTCACAAAAGAAACACTTTGCGTCATTATCATTAGGCACAGAACGTGACACAAAGTCCAATCCCGTTGACACGTATGAGTGAAAAGATTTATGACTTTCATTGGAATCGTCCTTCAGAACAAACTTTAATTTCTCATTTAATTTAGATTTTTCATCAATTTGTAACACTCGTTTCCTTTTTCGTTTTCTCCTGCTACCAGAACCGGTGTCGGTGCACGTCGTCTTTACTTTTCTGTAAACGAGCTGTCGCTTATCGTATTTGAAGCCCGGCTTTCCTTTACGGTCAGCTTCCGGCTGTGCTTTTGTAAGGTGATCCAATAAGTATGGCAGATGTTCCTAGATTTCGTCCCCCAGTGGATTCTGCTTTAGACGGTGGTCGTGAAAAATAGAAAGAATATAGCTTACGTCCAACGAAGAGGCAATAACTGCTTCGGTACTGCATCTGTCGATGTCTGAAGAAGGGGTTTAATATCTACCTCTGTCGAACTCCTGTGGACAGGTTTGAAATTGGTGCTCTTTGCTGTCTCTGTAACAGTTGGTGCAGTTCCGTGGGAATTTTTGGGATCCTCAGAGAGACCTTTTTCGCGTGTCGGTTGTGAATACTCGGGATCGAGAGCGAACGAGGAGGCAACGAAATCGTCAGTGCCGAAAACGTGCCTGTTAACAGGAAAAATCCTAGTCACTCTGAAGCCATTTACAGCAATGTCGCCACGCCGAATGTTTCCCTGGGCTCGACCGACGGGTTCCGTCGTGTCCAATACGGTCGGAGAATGCGAACTGTGTCTCGAAAGAGGTCTCACTTCCTCGCTGTGACGAGAGCGGATGTCGACATCCGATCCGAAGGCTGCACTTCGTACGAGCAGTGAGATAGTAAGCGAGCAGTGGTGACATGTTTCTCTCCGGCTAACGGTATAGTGTCAGGAATGAACGACAGTGGCGTAGGCTGTCTCTAATCGGAAAGATTCCCGACAATTAGTAATAAAACGATGTTTATTATATACCAAGAAATACTCGAATGACGATGCTTCTTGTGAATGTCCGGCACAATTAGATGTTTGAAAGTATTAAGAGTCCTCTAAAATATTAAAGTCCCGTTACTGTACCTCCGAGTGACACCTACGTGAAGTCCAGAAGTGGCCACGCCTACAGAGTCCGTAAGTATCGGAGACTACGGACAAACACTGCGGGTCGTAGAGTTAGCGGTAACTGGAGGCCGCGCACGAATCGGCACACCGAAGGGAACTGTCGGCCGTCGCTCGGTGCTCCGATATTTAACGGGGCATCGAGCGATCGCTGTCGACACGTCACACCCAGAGGTCGGCAGCTGTGGCCCCTGGCAGACCTCTGTCCTGCTCGTAATGCCGACCCGTACACTGCTGCACGACGACTGTTTCGAGCGTGGCTCCTCGACAGTGGTGCGGTACTCCGTGGCTCGAGAGTACAGTCACCGCGTATACCGTCTGTGCCTAGTAGGGCCGTCGAGTGCGAGCAGATACCTTTGGTGGATCGGTGGTGCCCGAACCGTCCAGTAAAAGCGTTACTCCGAAGCCGTCCGGACGAGTGGCACCGAGTGGTAACACTCGGAGGAACACCTCGGGGAGTTACTCTTTCGTGTTTTTCGCGAGGAAAACATTGCGAGAGGAGGAACGAGATGACCTCTGGTGCTCGTACGGGCAGTGGCAGTCAAAGCTGACCCACTTGCTGCCGATGTTAGAGATGCTACCTGCCTCTTGCCTACGAGACCAGTAACGAGGAATTTTACTTTGTAAGACTGAAAATCTAGTTTTGTCCACGTTGTAGGTGAGATTAGCTGGGTATTTGTGTTTTCTAAACGAACCTTCCAGAATGTCAAAGAAATTATTAACTTACTCTAACGGAAGTATACGGCTCCAGACACCTTTCCGAGCATCGAACATCTACGATTTTGTGCAGACTGAAGCGATGACTGAAAATTAGTACCGAGGCTGGGATTCGAACCTGGTTCTCCAGTCCCGCTCACCGGGAAGACACATTAACCACTGTGCCACCCTGCACTGTGGCTGAATTTATTTTACGAACCCCCTCGCTCTCAAAAAAAAAACTTCCTTCAGGTGTGCAGAGAGGTTTGATCGATTGATTGATTTCTTTGTTAAACCATGTAACAATTTACATTGTGTGGATTTCGTCAGCAAAATCATCTACAATACAATATACCTACAATTATACACATAAAATTAGTATTTACACATGTTTTTGAGGTATCTTAAATTAGTTTTATATCCTTATGTAATTTGTAATTTTCTTATAGTACTATACAATTCTGGATTTCATATTATAATTATTTCCTCATGTATTACAATGCAGGCTACATTAATTACACTACATGTTTTAATTCAGATAGTCCGTTATTGCGAAATAACTTTTATTTAATAAAAAAAATTTTTAGTTTTGTTTTGAACTGTCCAATTGTGTCAATATCTTTTATTTTTTGGGGTAATTTATCATATAATTTAACAGCATTGTACAACAAGCTCTGCTGAGTTTTAACTTTATTTTTCCTCTCTACATGCAGATTGTATTGGTTTCTAGTTTCATAGCTGTCTACTAAAGAATTTTTTTTTTTTTTTTTTTTTTTTACATACGTAATACTGGGTAGTTCCACTTACCGAAATACGGAAGCAACCGATTCCACCCGTCTGCTTTGACCCATGACTTCACAAATATGGCGGAAACTACGGTAAACCACGAATCCAATATGGCGCCTATGACGTCATTATGTACACATTATAAAGACGAAAATACATCGAAAAACAAACGGACACACATTCCACAAAAATCCTAATGACACTAATGGGACAAGCACCGGAAATTTGGGGTTTCTGGGTGGGGGCAAACTAAATATTAAAAAATTTAGACACACACCCCCATACAAAACCACACAAAATGACGAAAAAAACCGACAACACAAAACTCCCTAAATTCCACTAAACACAATATCATCTGGGATCTGACACTTCCCTAGACCTACGTAGCTCAACAGCAGCTCCCGATCCCACAAGTTGGAATCGAATACTTCCCTTGACCTATACAGCTAAACAGCATCTCCCAATCCCATAAATTGGAATCGAACACTTCCCTTGACCTATATAGCTCAATAGCAGCTCCCGATATCACAAGTTAGAATCTACCCCTTCCCTTGACCTGTGTACCTAAACAGCAACTCTCGATCCCATAAATTGGAATCGAACACTTCCCTTGACCCCAACACAACTATTAAACTAAATCTGCCATTTGTAACGTTCATGAGTACGACACTACACGTGCAGTTTGAGTACATACGTCACAGTATTAAATAAATGCTATACACCTATATTCTATGGGAAAATACGATATTCTAACCACAATCATTTTAACCAGTCAGCTTGTTTGCCTGCCAGAATGCGAATGTATATCATGTTCCCTGTTTTCTCTCCAACAATTTTGTGTTCCGCGTTTCATCACTTAGAAATCACAATACCACAAAGCCTATTACAGAGTTACTACGAAAGTTCCACGCGGCATCTACCACTTCGACGAAAACAATAACAAACACAGACCTTTCTGCCCGCCAAAAATTTCGTCTTCAAAGTTAATACTCGCAATGCCTTCAACGTCTAGTCTCTGCTCCACAGAAGACTATACACTCTGGTTCATAATTTGACAGTTTAGTTGTGAGCTGGCGAAGCCAATGAATTTGGAAGCAGAAAATCTGGTTGAGGTGACAGACTAATCTGTAGCTTAGCTCGATTGAAATGCATTACTGTCGCCAAATTAATTATGGCATTTGTCACTTGGTTCCTACGTCACTACTCAAAGCCAGCTAGTGGGATCGAATATTTCTCTTTATACCTTCTATTTAGTTTGAGTCTGTTTGCTCTGTTCATCACATTCCTACTCCAAAGAGATGAGTTGAGCATCTTAATGATGAATGTCGCTTCAGGTAGCAAAAACGAACCATCTGATTTTCCCCCTCATTATATAGTTCACTAGTAAAATATTGTTTTTTTAATAATTAATCTACAAACTCAAATTTATACCTCTATAACTAGCTGATTACATACGTAATTTGCATCCTCCCTGTCCTGTGCTATGACAACTTGGCCATCAGCGGATAGTAGATGGTGTATGTGTATTCGATCTGCAATGTGTAACCTCATACTCTTGCATTTCTGAGACCATTTTTTGAGACTAATACCCACGAATATTTTGGATTGCACTGGTGGCGTGGGGCAGCCTTGTAATAGCCCTTTGCTTGTTCTAAACTTTTCTGTGAAAGGGTATTGCCAGTTTTTATTTGGCATATGTTATCGTTGATTAAAGAATCCTCTATGCCTATCATGTGCAGTGCATTCCTTAGCAGTGTCCTTGGGCTGGACTCATATGCTTTTGCAGAATCTATGGAAACTAATCCAATTGGATTTGACTTTTTCTAAAATCTGTTAAAATGTGGTCTGTACATGATCTGACACTTGTTAAACCACATTGTTCTTGAGTCCTAAAAGCAGTTTTCACCCTTTTTATTACTATCTTCAAAATTATTATTAATGTGCTTGTAATAAAAATTTCTTTCTATTTCAAACACATATTGTAACTCCTTTCTTAAACATGGCAGTAATTTAACCAAACTCCATTTCTTTAGGTATTACATCTCCATGTAAAATTGTGTTGATTAACTGTGTTAATAGTTTCACAACCTTATTCCCATATTTCAAAAACTCCAGGTTGATAACACCTGTCTCAAGTTGTCAGTTCTGTTCTTAATGTGCCAAGTATTTCCCTGTCTGAAATTTGGATCCTCATCTTTGTTTTTCTTTCAGTTATTATTCCTTCCTCCAGATATTTTCTACCTTCATTTAATAACGTACTTCAAATATTCTGCCAATCCCCTTTGTGTTATCAACTGGAGATTGGCTTTAGCTTTCGTTTCTCGTCAGGATCTTTTGAATACTGACCATCCTTCTTTTGCTCTCGCAGTCTTAATTTGCTCTTAGTGCTGGTGCATAATCTATCACATGTGTTGTATTAGTTGTAGTTTCCTGTATTTCTGTAAATAATGCTGCAAGAAAAGTGTTCATCTACTATGTTCTAACCTGAATTGAAAGACCAGTAGGTTCCAGGATTATGGTTGTTTAAGGGGATCAATCAAAATGAATGTATTCTAGTTTTATAATAATAATTTTGAATTTTGTACCTGTTGTTTTGAAGACTTGGTAACAGTCTGTTAAGTTTGGTAATCAGAAATTATGTTATGAAAGTTAAAGGTTGGCAACTGTTTTTGATAAGATTTTGATGCAACAGTTCAACTTTTTGTAGTTTTGTCCTGTTAGTTGTTCGTATATTTACTTGCTGTCAGGATGCTAGTTATGCTATTTACGCCCAATGTCACTACTGCGTAATTCGATCAATCAGTTTGGCACTGTATTGTATACTTGGCAAATCTGCTCCACTGCTTTATAAGACCCCGGTAGCACATCGCGGTTGCTGTGGCATTTTGAGAGGCTCCCGGTGGCCGTCGGACTTCTTACACCTGTTACGGTGAACTTGCGGCACCTCGGGACTGCAGACAGATTAGAGCTCAACTCTCCCCGGATAAACCCGGGTCCTGCGGGCAAGTACAGGCCCTTCAGCGATGGCCAAAATCGAAAAGAGGAATACGTATCACGTGTGCACTTATCGGTAGTCACATTGAGGGGCTGTGATCTAATTTCAGGATGGGATGTGCCAGAAGATCTCTTTTGTGGTGTTCGGCCACACGTGAAGTGGTAGTCGGCTGGAGTGGTGTGGAGCTGGAAGCGCGGCGGGTGAGATTTGGCTGGTGAGCTGAGAGAGCTGGAAATGGACTAATGGTTTGCTCGGTGCCCTGCTCGAGCCGTGTTGTTGTGTACGTATCAGTGCTTGATCACAATG
This sequence comes from Schistocerca americana, assembly GCF_021461395.2. Taxonomy (NCBI): domain Eukaryota; kingdom Metazoa; phylum Arthropoda; class Insecta; order Orthoptera; family Acrididae; genus Schistocerca; species Schistocerca americana. Next base: position 203,940,145 of record NC_060129.1, on the reverse strand, counting down.
TGTGACAACTGCATTTGTGGAAATGCAAGAACATAATGAAGCCGACTTTTGAATTAAGGTATGATTGTATTGTGCCTATGCTGAGAGTTTACCGAACAAGTCTCTCGGAACTGTTCGCCTTTGTTGTGACGGGCTACCTCTTTTCAAATACCAAGTCTTATTTGTGGTTCAAAGATAAGGTGTTGACTTTAGCAGCGGCAAATCCTTTACGACGAGTTGTGTGTATTTTATAAGGAACACAAAGGTGCCCGAGTAATGGGTGGGTGTTTCCTGTGCTTGTTGTTTTCCCCACTTCATTCTTTTCTTCTTTGTAGAGTGGCATTATCTATGCCCGTTCATCATCCATCCACTAAATGATTGCATTTCTTTTTTCTTTCGTTGCTATCTCAGTTTCTCCCAACCAATGTTCTGCTGTGTATTTGGAGTTTACCTGTATGCGCAGAACCTCAGCTGCCGTTTTTAAAATTGGTCTTTATGTATACGTACACTTCTTTTCTATTTTGTTCAAACAATTCACCCAGTATCTTCTCCAGCCTATTGCTAATAATATTCTTATACTTTCATGTAATATTTCTTCGGTAATAATATCGATCCTCACTTTAGTTCATTTTTATAGTACAATTATTATTTTTCCTTGGTGTTTTCCACTGCCGGCAAATTTCATTTTTAGTAAAAATAAGCTGTAAGCACTTTTATTGACTATATTGAGAGTACTTATTTGTCTAATAGCACAAGAATCTATTACAGACTGAAGTTCTTTGGTATTGTGCTGCAAAGTATATCTGTGAATGTCTTTGTGTTCATAAAATATGTTGATAATTTTTAGATCAAATATGCCACAAATTTCAGTCAGTCACTCTCCATTATCATTTTAAACTGCTTCTCTGTTTTTCCCCTCTGCACCACAGTATGTGATTACCTAGTTCGTCCTCTTGCAGTCGTGTCTCCCATATCGAGGAACTCCTTCTTGGGACTTTTTCTGTGTGTTCTTGGAGAGTTGTCCATAAAACATCTTTCTCCTGCCCTTCTCTATTATTTGTTGGTGAATGTATTCCAATAATTAAAATATCTGTGGAAAATCATGTCGAATAGAACAATAAATTCACTGATAAATTTCTATTTTTTGATCCTTTTCTTCCCTATTTCCTTAATCTTCCAATATTATTTTACTTCATTCTGTGCCTAAAAAGTGCGTAGTAAAATGTTGGTGAAGTATTGTTGCCTAAAATTCTGAGAAGATACAGGGTCACCAGAATAAAATTACAACTGGAAAATGTTTGGGGATGACACAAAATACATTGCTCTTGTTAATGAATGGAACTGCCCTGCAGAGTACATGACGGAAATTGCTACTGTTCATGTTGTGCAAATGTAATCAAATTTGTCTCCAAATCCCAGTCTCAGGACATATTTGGCTTGGCCACCCTGTACTAATTAGGTGTTGTTACTACCTCAGCTTTGCTCACCTGTTGTACTAAATATACATACTAAATATATCTACTGTATACTGTAGACTATGTACTAAATAGCAAACTAAGTATGTGAGTACAACAAATTGTGCATTGGAATGAAACTGACGATTTATGAGTTAACGTGTTTTGTCTTCTTCTTATGAAAGTAACAGTCGTGGCAGCCACACTGACAACAGACAAAATTAAATGTGCTACTTCTGTCTGATGTGTGTGTGTCTCATTACATACTGTTGTTTAGCCAGTTTTAATACGCAGATTTCACCTGGCTCGTTGTACAGACACACACAAACACATTGGTGCTGTCTGGATCTCTTACAGGTTTAAAGTAAAAATAGAAATACAGTTTAGTTCCACGAAAGATACATTATCTGTATACTTGATTTAAAGTGACTGCCTCTGCCATCTTCGATGAACTCCAGTAAGCTTCATACCTCGCAGCAGTAATGCATTTTGTTACCTCTTCAGGTCATTTGCTGTCACCCAGGCTTTGTCCTGACAGAATTACGTAAACAGTGGAACACTAAGTATAGGCAGTAGTGTTTGTTTAGTGATACGTCTGTAGTTTTATTAGTTACAGTTAAAATAGCGGAGCATGTGATATTCCAAATTATTTTGGATGTTGTGAAAGATTCCATCCATTTCAAGGAAGTAGTGAGACTGCACATTCTTACTCGGAGGGACCTCCACAGTATCAAAAAAGAATTTGGAAGTGGTGTTAAACAGTGCCATGCCAGTGATGAAATTGGTGTCATCATTTTTCTTTTTTAGAAAGAATTGGACTGTTTTGTAACATATGAACAAGATGATGATGACATGGACAATCTCTCGGTGAAGACACAATGACAGTGTTAACAGATCTGCAATATGAATTGCTCAGAAATTTTTTTTCCAGTTTTATTTGTGTGGACTAGACGCATGGTAAACATTTGCAGATTATTAGTGACCACATTGTTGGTTGTAGGTGAGTTTGAAGGTGGTATCCAGGCATTATGTTGCATTTCAAACGAAGAAAGCACTGATATAAAGACACAGTTTTTAACTTCAGTCACGAAGAAAGTAGGAGTAATTAAAGCATTTGAATTTGTCTGATAACACTAACACTTTCTTATGTGCAATGACATGTGTAATAGGCATGTCAGAAAATAATTTGCATCATGGTACAACTTTACATAACTGCTACAAGAAGCAGACATATAAAAGTCTGGTGAGCTGCTACAGTGGTTTAAGAGAGAACAAAAAGAGGATGATGACATTAGAGAATATACTTCACCGATGAGGACGGGGGATGGTCTCGGCATTGGGCATATTGTTATTAGATGGATCTGCCTTTGATTTATGTGCGCATCACAGTTTACAGGCCTACTGGGGAACACACCAAGTTAAAAAAATGAGTAATGTACACGCTTAGCGCATCTGTGGTGATGTACAAGTATTATTAATAACGAAAATAATTCAGTGTGTACCTGTTCCTGTTGATTCCATTATCCTGCTAGAGATAATTAACAAAATTCAACTCAAATGTCCAGCTGATTCTTTAAACATCATTTGGACTGTGTGTGTAATTTACGACGACTACACTGCACTGCACAGGTAAAGTATGAGTATTCACCAAAGTCCTCCAGTATGCACTTTCAGTAGTCAGTTGTGGCAAAAGAATTCATTGAATCAAAAAGCAAAATTAGCTTGGCGAACGTACGTGAAAATTGCTTATTCTGTTACTATTTTGTTATTGTGTTACAATATTCCCATAAAGTTTATTTTGCTTGCTTTCTTAGTCTTAATTTTTACAATGTTGGAAAGGAATCGCTTTTAGGGGTCTTGGAAACAAAGTATGTTCATATATAACAGCCTTGGCCAAACACACACACACACACACACACACACACACACACACACACACACACACACACACACACACAATATTAAACCGGTGTGAAAGTTTTTGTCCGTGTACTCATGAATTATGAGATATATGTATATTGCACCTGAAGTTTACTGCTATGAAGAATTAAATATTTGCTTTCCAAATACTCATCCCCATGGTAGTCTCATTAGCTATAACCCATGGTAGTCTCATTAGCTACGAGGAAATGGAAGTGCTACATAAGAACCTGTTGGTATGGTCTTGGTGGTGCTTGATGTAATCCGGGCTACTAACCTTTTGGATATTCTCGAAATATTTTAATAACTGCAAATATTCTAGTATTTTTATTTATTTACTGCCCTTATTATCACATTCATGATATTGGACTTGTCAAAGTAGAGAACAGTATAAAATATTACATATTTGCATCATGTATAAAAGCATATCATTGGTATCAACACACCTTTATAACAAAAACATTATTCTGCTTGATTTGATTAAAAGATTTTATATGTGCATATAGATAACATAAAAGCTAGTTAAACAATGTGGTTGATTTCACTAAAACTATTAAATACCGGTACTTTAGTTAACTAGGCATAGTAATTTATGGCACAAAAGTCAGGTACATGCATAGATAAAAGAAATTTGGTTTTATCTAGGAAATGCTTGATAATAATCAATTTCTGTTTCGAGAGGTTTGAAGCAGACCTACAGATTTGAGCAAAATTTCAGGTATTCATTAATGCTGTAGAAGCTGTTGTATATTGGTAGATTTTTTGGTTATTTTTTGAATGTTTGGCATGTTTTGATGCTATCTGGCGATGCACTGTAAGGAATTTTAGGTTTGTAAACAGCACTGTCCTGATATATTGATTTTCTGTGCACATCCCTATGAGAGTCATCGCTGTTTCTTGTTTGGTAATTGTGGATCTCACTATTCAAAGCTGAAACTTGATGGTTTTTAATGAAGCAGAAACTTCAAAATATAAATATAAATGGTAAGGTCATGATTTTTAATTCCTTGAAGATACCTCTTCGTGATGCTCTGTAAGCTGTATTACTTATTAATGTTACAGCTTTCTTTTGGTGCTCTAAGTCTGCTTTGCAAAAGAGGTATTTCCCCAGAACACTATACCATACTTCAGTAGACTATGCATCTATGAGTAATGAGCACGTAACACTGTGTCGGTATTGCAGCAATCTTTAAGCATTCTTAATATGTAACAGTACTTGCTTAATATTTTGTCAAGCATCTCTTCATGTTTTTCCCATCTTAGATGCTCATCCACCCATAATCCTAAAAATTTTATGTGATTCACTTTCTGAAGTTGGCTATTCGATAGAAATTATTATGAATAACAGACTTATGGGTTATTTTAATAAATGGTAACTTGGGTGCAAAGAACAATTTGGCTTGAGGTCTGGAGAGTGAACAGTAGAAGCTATAGCAAAATTTACAAAAGTAGTTTTAGTAGCTCTAGGTAAAGGAGAACAAGTAACAGATATTTTCCTAGACCTCAGTGAAGCATTTGACACGATTAATCATGAAATACTTAAAGGTAAAATTGAAACACTAGTGATTAATGAATGATTTGGTCTTACCTAGCAGACAGAGTGCAGAGATATCCCAGATTTCAAGTGGCCCTAATTATATGGTGAAACATCTTTCAGATCACCAATATGTCAACAACAGAGTGTGTCAGGCCAAACACTGTTTCTCATTTCCATTACGACTTCCCACTGTTGGTCCCACTAGGATAAACTGTGTTACTTGCTGCTGATAGCATTATAGTAATTACAGATAGGACACCAGAAATATTAGAAGTAAAAAATGAAAAGGACTCGAGTCGTTGTGTAACTGGTCAGATAACAATAAACTTCTACACAAATACGAAAGATAATATAACAAAACTTAAAGACTGTGGTGAAACCATAGACTGTGTAGCTGGCACATAATTCTTAGGTATCAATGTCGATCAACTATTAAAATGGTGTTAACACATCCACATACTTGGACCAAGAATTAGCACAGCATGCAAAGCCTAATGAATATTAACCACAGTGTGTAATGGCTCACGCCTAAAAGTTTAGAGTTAAAAATTCGGTTATTCGTTTTCCGTGAAGCAGCCGTGTTGCCAGCACAGTGAGTTGAGATGCTCTCCGCTCTGCATTTGCGGTGTGTTTACCAGGGCAGCATGCCGGTGTGCCATCTATCGGCGACGATGAGCAACAGTGCACTCGGGAGCATCACTCATATTTCTTCACCTCATTTCCAATTTAGAACTTTGACAGGAAACACTTAGAGGTAATAAACAATTGCTTGGTGTGTCCTAATGTTTAGTTGTAGCTTTTTTACTAATAAAACTGCTGTACGTGCCTCTCTCTGTACAATGTTTGTGGCGAGAATTTTTTAAACCCAGGTACAAGTTTGGTAGTGTATTCTACATATTCGGTCAACTCAAGTGGAAAGTTACAGTGAAGCGTAATTATATTCTCCAATTTTTGGGTGGCGTGGTTTATGAAATCGCGCCAAACGTTGTAGCCGGAACTCGACACAAATCGGTGCGTGCCGCACTTCGTAGCACAATACCGATGTTTCCGCTATTTGTGATTGCGCGAATGATCTTGCTTATTGGATTTGAATGTGCAGCCGTGCGTAATTGCTGCAGCTCCCTGTCCTAATACGGCAGCTGACAGTGCGCATTTCCACATTGCTGTGAGACCAACCTTCAGCTCCTGACCAGTTCTCGCAGTTAATGTTGACCAGCATATCTCGATACTAAGTCATAAGCGTTAATCGTAGTGCTTCCCAACTTATTTTTTCGCACAAATCGGAGGCTCAGTATACTCGCTTAGTGATGCGAACACTGCCGAGTAGGCCAGGTTATTTTCGCTCTCCTATTTATTTCGTTCCCCGCTCATATTTTTTTTTCCTTTATTGATTTTCAATTCCCCCCCCCCCCTCCCCCGAAGGGGGTGGGCTGGCAGCAGCTTAGAAGAAAAGAAACAAGAAAAACAGGCGATAAAACGGTGACATAAAGTGTAAAATGCGGAAAGTTAAAACAGAAAGTGAAAGGGTTTGGCAATGTTAGTAAAAGACACAGGAATCAGACAAGTAACATAGTACATACGCAATTAAAATAAAAAAAAAAAAAAAAAAAAAAACAGAAACAGGGTGACAGTCTGGTTTCTGTTCGCAAGAGATAAAAAGCACACCCGGCGACAGTATGATGGCCGTTCCCAACACTTCCCAAAAAAAACACAACACGGAACACTCACTGTAAAACACTGCACGAAAAGGGCGGCACAAAGATGACACTCCCGAGCCAAAGGCAGATGGGGGGGGGGGGGGGGGGACCTGGAGGAGGGGGAAGAACAAGGAGGGAGGAAGGGGAAAAAAAGCGAAAAGGGGGGGAACCAAGGAGGGAGAGGACTAATAAGGGGGGGGAGGGGCAGGGCAGACGCAAGAGGGAATGAGACGAGGCAGAGGAGGGAAATGCAAAAGGACTTGGGGGGAGAGGGAGCCCGGGAAAAGGACAGAGGAAGGGAGGGGGAGTGAGGATCAGAGTTGATAGGAGGGATAAATGGAGGGAGAGAGGACATCATCCGGGAGGGGGAGTTGATGGAAGGCACCCCAGGAAAGGAGATGAAGAGTGTAGAGGTGGAGGGTAGGGGGGACACAGCAGTGAAGGCGTGGGAGGGGGCGGGGATGGGAGAGGAGAGGAGCAACCAGGGGGTGAGGGGGATCGAGGCGGCGGGAGGTGTAGAGGATGTGGATATGTTCGAGGAATAGGAGCAGATTGGGGAAAGGAATGAGGTCATACAGGATCCTCGTGGGGGACGGAGGCATATACGGAAGGCGAGGCGGAGTGCATGACGCTCGAGGATCTGGAGGGACTTACAGAATTTGGGGGGGGGGGGGGGGGCAGATATCCAGGCAGGTCTGGCATAACAGAGGATGGGACGGATTAAGGATTTGTAGGTGTGGAGGATGGCAGAGGCGGGCAACCCCCATGTCCGGCCAGAGAGAAGTTTGAGGAGTCGGAGGCGGTCCTGCCCATCCAGTCGATAGTAATTATCTTCAAATCCCACAAATGAAAAAACTCATCCTTAGGTTCAATGAGTTTTATTTGTTTGTTGCTTATGCATAACTGTAGAGTTGCTCTATTTGAATCTGAAGCACATTTTGATGTGTAATTCATTTGGGAAACAGTTCTAACAATCAACAGCCTTTAATTGGTCTTATAATAAGTTAATCTTCCGAATTTGGTACGTTGCGGGACCAGGTCTGGAGAAGACGGCACGAGGTGTAATGGCGGAAAATACACTTGGCCGGCTGCACATAGTGTACCGGAGAGCCGCGAGAGGGCAGGAGTTGCCGGCCGCAGTACCAACTGCCGCAGACAGATGGCAGGTCGAGTCCCTGCCAGCAAAAGTATGGCCGTCATCACATCCACACAGGTTACAGCTGACTGCAGTTCGTGACATGTTCGTTTAAAGTAGGAGATATTGGGTATTTTCGGCTTGAATGAACCAACAATGCTGTGCTTTTAGTTGTACTTTTGAAGGCAAGAAGAGAGGGATGCAGCAAGAAGAATAATATGGCTGATGAACATCTGCAGAGCAAACTGGCAGAATAGAAAAGCAACTGCTTTTATGTAAAGTAAGTGCAATTTTCAAGCATTAACGTGGATTAGAAAATTTAAGATTCCGCACCGAGTATTGGTGGTTTCATTGGGGAAATTGTAGCGGCGTGGGAATTGGGGAAGCAAACGAGACTCTTCCATTCTTTTGCAGCGTTTGCTCAAGAGATAGGATTATAGCTGAACAGGAGGAGAAAATTAGAGCCCTTCAGGCTGATTTGGACAGAGCGAGGGGGGAACTGAAGAGGTTAAGGGGGGAGGAGGGTAAACAGCAGTGGGAAGTGGTAGCTGGGAACAGGGGCTACAGAAAGAGGAGAGTGTCTGACAGTTTCCCAATTGGCACAACCCATAGATTTGCCTTGCTGCCACAGTTAAGTAAGGAAGAGGCTCCAGTAGAAGTAGATGTAGTTAGGATGCAACAGAATCTCACTAAGAAAAAGAAAAGTACAAAGTAAGAGGAAAGTTGTGTTGCTAGGTAGCAGCCTTGGAAGAGGTGTGGGCCAGATTTTGCAGGAAAAATTATGTGACAGGTACCAGGTCACAAACTTTTTCAAGCCAAGTGTAAGTCTTAGCCAGGTGGTAGAGGATGTAGGTTCCTTGTGCAAGGGATTCACAACACATTACAACGTAGTAAGAGGACACCTGGAATATTACCACTCAGATTTTCATAATTTGCTTCTGTCCTTCGAAACTAAGTTTTCACACCTTATGAATCTTCAAGTCGTATACCACAGCCTACTGAGAATCAATTACTGGCTACTTAAAAACATATTATAGTATTAAATGCTTTTTATTTTTGAAGATTGCAATATTGCAGATTTATGTTCCAGATGTTGGACAGCCTTCAAATGTGCCCAATGACATCAGTCCTGCAGAGAACTTGGACACAACAGAAGATGAAGTCAGCATCCTGAAGAACCCAGCACAACAGCTTCAGGCTGGAATTGAAGCTTTACAGAGAAAACTCGTCCTCTCTCAGAAAAGGGAGAGAGGAGAGTGTTGAGACAAAGACAACCTCCTCGCCAGTGTGCATGGTTTATTCGGTGCAGAACAGTTTGCAGTATGAACAAAGGGGACATGTAAAGGTAGCAAATGGTCAGTGGAAACACTGCAGAAAGGGCTAAATATTGGACTAGCTTGTGGTAGTATGGGGTACAAAGTCCTGCTAGGAAATAAATTTCCATTTCCTTCAGACAGAACCCTGAGAAGTTCACTACGGAATGTAAAATTTAGACCTGGTGTGCTGAAGGAGCTAATGAGTTCCCTGAAAGTCGAGCTTGCCCTCATGTTACCAGTGGAGAAACATCGTGCTCCCACGATGGATGAAGTTAGTATCACTCCATCATTCGATTACGATTGAAGCAATGGCTGCTTCATTGGTAATGATATGACACACCTCCATCAAATCTTGCCCTTGCAACTACTATAGCTTCTCATGTATTAGTTTTTATGCTGGGTGGTATCACCTCAAGATGGAAACAAATCATAGGTTACCATTACCTCAGATGTTAGTTCACATAGTGCTTAGAGCCATTTTACCATTACACGTGGCCATCTTTTTTCCAGTTCTCATGTCAAAGACATTATTATAAACATTATTAGAGAATCTCGGGCACTCGAACAATTTTCACTGCACCATGTCAGATATGACAGGGCAAAATCGAGCGGAGTGGCGAGAATTTGGAATTGTTGTCGAGAGGTTTCCAAAATTAGTTTTTACCAGTATTATTTTTTTTGAATTGTTGAATTGGAAGATCCCTGATATGTTGGGGTATGGCATTAAAAAATTTTATGGACTTGTAACTATAAGAAAACACAAAAGTGCTTCTTCTACAAGTCCATCAAAATTTTTAATGCCATACCCCAACATGTCAGGGATCTTCCAATTCAGCAATTTAAAAAAAAAAAAGTAAAAGAATTTCTTCTTGAGCTCGGCATTTATGAAACTGACGAATATTTAAGGGAGGCAAAGAATAGGGTATGACTACACTTTGTAATCAGTTTTTATATGCTTCTGTATATGAGTAAGTCTGTAATTGGCTAAATTTACTATGCAATATCAATTTGTACCAGAAGTTTCTCTGTTTTGTATTTGTGTGAAGCTACCACAATTATTTGTGTAATATTTATATTGTGTAATTTTTTTCTTGTTTTTGTAATTATTTGTGTAACATTTATACTGCGTAATATTGACTTTTGTAATGCCTCAGATGATCTCTGAGGTCTCTACAACAATAAAAATCAATCAATCAATCAATCAATGATAATAGGAAACTAATTTTCCTCGCAGATACACCACACATTTTGAAAAATATGAGGAACCACTTATTCAATGGCCAATGAGTCTCCCTTTGACAAAATGTTGTCGAGGAACGTGATCTGCCTCGTAATGAGGTACAAATAAATCGTGTAGAACAGTTGCTTGAGGTGGACAGTGGTTTAAGTCTTTAACTGGCACCACAACTGCGTGAGAAGCGTTTGATTCCAAACCATTACGAGAAAATGAAAGTTGGCTCGCCTACTGCCCTAATTAACAGCCAGACTGCAGCAGCCAGTGAGTAGGCTGTCAAGACAGAGAGACTGCAGAAAAATACTTTAACCACAGCACGGTTTCTAAAGCACGTTCATGAGTGGTGTTGCCTCATGACATCCAGAGCTCTGAATCGTTCTGATGAACAAACATACAGTGAGGCTCTCTTTCATTTTTATGACACTCTGTGATTATTTCAAAACATGAAAACTGACCTGAACAGTGCCTGGAAACCAGTCTGGTGTAGCTTTGACTGCTGTAGGTATTTTGCAATTTTAGGACACATTCCTGAATTAGAAGCAATTTAAATTTTTGCTGACACGTCGATCTGCGTAAGATGCCTTAGAAGATCTGTTTTCAATGGTCAGCTTCAAAAATCCCGTACCAACACCACGAGAATTGAATTGAAATCAGCACTCTGGTTTACTACTCTTTCTCAGTTCTATACTACTGCCACTGATAATAATGAAAATGAAGACAGCAGTCTCCTGGCAACATTGGTGGGGAAGGTGAGGATAAGTGTGCTGAGCAAGTAACACTTTGTGAGGTGCTGAGCACCAGTCTCTCTCTGTATTATTTACCTGGCCACGCTGATAGGCAAGTTATGAAACATCATGCACTTTGCAAATTTTTCTTAGAGAGCCCAATAGCATGCAGAGAAAATCTCTGTTTGTCTGTGACCTTGCTTTTACATCTGAAGTCTCTTACAGAGGCCTCACTTATTGAGCCATCAAGTGAGGTTTTCAGTGTGTTGCAAAGGGCAGAGGTGTACGAGGGTGGTTTGGAAAGTTGTCGGAATCGCCACGAGAGGTCAGCGCTAGCGCAGAGAGTTGTTCACGTGATATTCGTTGGACTGTTGCCTGTAAACACGTGACACGCCAGTGCTCTGTGGCGGTGACGTGGCTCTGTTGTTCCTGCGTAGTGATTTGCGAGATGGAAAAAATCGGGATTCGAGTAGTGATTAAATACTTCGAAAAGAAAGGTATGAGAGCAAAACACACTCGTGCCCATTTCCAGAATACACTGGCGGACTCTGCCCCTTCACATTCAACTGTTGCCAAGTGGACAAATGAATTTAAATTTGGTAGGCAGAGCTTAGTGATGATCGGTCAAGGTGTGTCACTACTCCAGAAATCATTGAAAAAGTGCAGAAAATTGTCACGGAGGATCACCAACTGAAAGTGCGAGAAATAGCTCACGCTTGCCAGATGTCATCTGAAAGGGTATATCACATTTTAACTGAAGAAGTAGAAATGAAAAAAATATCTGGAAGACGAGTGCCACGACTCTTGACGCTCGATCTAAAATGCACGAGAATGGACATATCGGGACAATGTTTGGCCCGTTTTAGGAGAAACGAACAAGATTTTTTTGCACTGGTTTATGACTTTATGACCACACATGAAACTTGGCTACTCTACCATACCACAGAGACAAAAGAACAGTCAAAGCAGTGGAAACGTGCAGATTCTTCACCACCAAAGAAAGCAAAGACAGTTCCTTCGGCGGAAGAAGGTTATAGCATCAGTGTTCTGGGATGCAAAGGGGATTCTGTTTGTTGATTATCACAGGGCAAACAATTACTGGAAAATTTTATACTAACCTCCTGGACAAATTGCAACAAAAGATACGCTGAAAAAGCCCAGGTTTAGCAAGGAAGAAAGTCATCTTTCATCAAGACAACGCGCGCCCCCACACGTGTGCCGTCGCCGTGGCAGAATTACACAAAGCAAGGTATGAATTGTTGCCACACCTGCCTTATCCACCTGATATGGCTCCATCAGACTTCCATCTCTTCCCTAAACCGAAAATTTTTCTCAGTGGACGAATCTTCAAACGAAGAAATGATAGCTGGAGTTGACAACTATTTTGCTAGCCTGGAGGAAACTCATTTTCGAGGTAGGATCAGGGCACTGGAACATTGTTGAATCGAGTGCATTAGTCTACAAGGAGACCACACTGAAAAATAAAAAAAAAAGTGTCAGTGATGTAACTACTTACTTTCTGTTCCATTCCGAGAACTTTTCAAACCATCCTCGTATTTGAGAAGCAACAAGGAGAAATTACTCAAAGGTGAATTGTCCAAAAAAATGGTTCAAAGGCTCTGAGCGCTATGCGACAACTTCGGAGGTCATCAGTCCCCTAGATTTAGAACTACTTAACTCTAACTAACCTAAGGACCTCACACACATCCATTCCCGAGGCAGGATTCGAACCTGCAACTGTAGCAGCAGCGCGGTTGCGGACTGAAGCGCCTAGAACCGCTCGGCCACAGCGGCGTTTTCCTAGCCTGCCACAGTGTAAAAGAGAAAATAATTCGGTTTCGGCTTCTAAGGGAGGGAATAAAAGATATCAAGGTGTAGTGACACAAGGCAGTAGAAGCATGGCCACGAGAAAATTAGTGTAGAAACTGTGACTTCCGAAATCACTTCTTAGTAAATGATTTGAAAAATTGACATTCAAACTTTTTTGGTTATCAGTAACGTCTTGAGACACAAAATCTGTGTTAACATTTTCTCTTCAAATGGCCTCATTTTTGTTGTACTTACAATGATTTTTATAATACTTTTGTTCAATGTTTCTTTTTCCGAGTGTGGAGTGTTTTTATTATCTCACGTAATATTTGTTACATTTTGCAGGTAGATTATGTCCCTGTCAAGGGTTCAGAATGATGAATATATAAATAGAAAGTTCTCCTTCAGCCTGTATCCATATTTGATTTTTGTGATTTGCCATCACCTTGCTTCTTCCTTGTGCTTCATTTGCTTTCTTTAATTTCTTTCTCAGGATTATAATATTTTTTATACGCATGGTGTATCTACATTTCATTTAATATTGCAGAGAGGGATAAAGTATTTATTCTTCCAGGAAGAACATTAGCTTGTACTCTATACTCTTTCCTAGTTCAGACTGAAATAGCTCATATACAAAATCTGGTGGTGCTTGACAGGTAGGCCAACCCTTTTTGAGGAATACTTCTTTTCAGACATGGTTAAATGTGAAGGTTGCTGTTGTTGTTGTGGTCCTCGTCCTGAGACTGGTTTGATGCAGCTCTCCATGCTACTCTATCCTGTGCAAGCTTCTTCATATCCCAGCACTTACTGCAACCTACATCCTTCTGAATCTGCTTAGTGTATTCATCTCTTGGTCTCCCTCTACGATTTTTACCCCCACACAGACCTCCAGTACTAAATTTGTGATCCCTTGATGCCTCAGAACATGTCCTACCAACCGGTCCCTTCTTCTTGTTAAGTTGTGCCACAAACTCCTCTTCTCCCCAATTCTGTTCAATACCTCCTCATTAGTTACGTGATTTAGCCATCTAATTTCAGCATTCTTCTGTAGACCGTCAGTGAGAGAGCACTTCGATTTCCTGCTGCTAATAAGGCGAGTACACCGTTCGCTTGTTACACATTTTTACGAGCTTCAAACAGGTACAACTTATTTTCAGTTATCTGGGTAGTTACTATTTTATTTTTGTAATTTCTTGCGTGTTTGAGTGCCTACTAGACACAACCATTTATTTTAATAACAGTGTAGTGTACAGTATCGCCGTTGCTATCGACCCTCGTATCGTACAGGCTTTTGTTTGTTTGGTTAGAACAGCTCAGTGTCGGTTAGACCGTCAGTGAGAGAGCACTTCGATTTCCTGCTGCTAATAAGGCGAGTACACCGTTCGCTTGTAGGGTAAACATAGTCATGTGTAGGGACTGTGGTTGTTGTGAGCGGACGCAAGGAGAATTGGCCACTCTTCGGGGGCAGGTGGAGGCTTTGTCTGTTAGGCTCATCGAGCTCGAGGTGCAGGCGTCGGCTCGTAGTGGCGTTGGGGCAACTGTGGTGAGACCTATGCCTACGACGGTGGCCTTGGAATCGCATGGAACCCCTGATGTCGCTGCGTTTTCCGGCAGTGAGCATCTTACCGGTCAGCCATCACTCCAGGGTGAATGGCGGACAGTGGTGGGCTCGCGCGTGCCTGGCCGAAAGGCGAAGGTGGGATCTGGCCGCGTGGCAGCTGCCTTACCCCTTTCCAACAGGTACGGGGTGCTTCCTAGTGGTGATGACATCGTTTCCGAGCCACCACAGGATGCCTCGCCTGTTGGGCCAGTGGCCGATTCTCCGGCAAGGTCCCGACAGTCACAGAGGGCGGGCCTATTAGTTATAGGGAGCTCCAACGTTAGGCGGGTTATGGAGCTCCTTAGGAAAATAGCGGGTAGGTCGGGGAAGAATGCCAGTGTGCACTCGGTGTGCTTGCCGGGGGGTCTCGTCCGTAATGTGGAGGAGGCCCTTCCGGCAGCTATTGAACGCACTGGGTGTGACCGGCTGCAGATAGTAGCACATGTCGGAACGAATGACGCCTGCCGCTTGGGTTCTGAGGCCATCCTTGGTTCCTTCCGGCGGCTGGCTGATTTGGTGAAGACAACCAGCATCGCACGCGGAGTGCAAGCTGAGCTTAATATCTGCAGCATAGTGCCCAGAGTCGATCGCGGTCCTCTGGTTTGCAGCCGTGTGGAGGGTCTAAACCAGAGGCTCAGACGACTCTGCGACTATAATGGTTGCAAATTCATCGACCTCCGTTATTGGGTGGAGAACTGTAGGGCCCCCCTAGACAGGTCAGGCGTGCACTACACACCGGAAGCAGCTACTAGGGTAGCAGAGTACGTGTGGCGTGCACACGGGGGTTTTTTAGGTTAGAGGGACCCCCCCTTGGGCGAAACGATAAAATACCTGACGGCTTACCAGAGAGGACATTATCATCGTTGATAAAGAACGTCCGTCCTCAGAGACCAAAAACAGGAAAAGTCAACGTAATATTGTTAAACTGCAGGAGTATCCAGGGCAAGGTTCCTGAATTAGTATCTCTTATTGAAGGAAATAGTGCGCATATAGTATTAGGAACGTAAAGTTGGTTAAAACCGGAAGTGAACAGTAACGAAATCCTAGACACAGAATGGAATATATACCGCAAGGATAGGATAAACGCCAATGGTGGAGGAGTATTTATAGCAGTAAAGAATTCAATAATATCCAGTGAAGTTATTAGCGAATGCGAATGTGAAATAATCTGGGTTAAGTTAAGTATCAAAGGTGGGTCAGATATGATAGTCGGATGCTTCTATAGACCACCTGCATCAGCAACCGTAGTAGTTGAGCGCCTCAGAGAGAACCTGCAGAACGTCGTGAAGAAGTTTCGTGATCATACTATTGTAATAGGGGGAGACTTCAATCTACCAGGTATAGAATGGGATAGTCACACAATCAGAACTGGAGCCAGGGACAGAGACTCTTGTGACATTATCCTGACTGCCTTGTCCGAGAATTACTTCGAGCAGATAGTTAGAGAACCAACTCGTGAAGCTAACGTTTTAGACCTCATAGCAACAAATAGACCGGAACTTTTCGGCTCCGTGAATGTAGAAGAGGGTATCAGTGATCATAAGTCAGTGGTTGCATCAATGACTACAAGTGTAATAAGAAATGCCAAGAAAGGAAGGAAAATATATTTGCTTAACAAGAGTGATAGGGCACAAATCGCAGAATATCTGAGTGACCACCATCAAACGTTCATTTCTGAGGAAGAGGATGTGGAACAAAAATGGAAAAAATTCAGAAACATCGTCCAGTACGCCTTAGATAAGTTCGTACCGACTAAGGTCCAAAGCGAGGGGAAAGATCCACCGTGGTATAACAATCATGTACGAAAGGTACTACGGAAACAAAGAAAGCTTCATCATAGGTTTAAGAGTAGTCGAATCATAACTGATAAGGAAAAGCTGAACGAAGCGAAAAAGAGTGTAAAGAGAGCAATGAGAGAAGCATTCAACGAATTCGAACATAAAACATTGGCAAACAATCTAAACAAGAACCCTAAAAAGTTTTGGTCATATGTAAAATCGGTAAGCGGATCTAAATCCCCTATTCAGTCACTCGTTGACCACGATGGCACCGAAACAGAGGACGACCGAAGAAAGGCAGAAATACTGAATTCAGTGTTCCGAAACTGTTTCACTGCGGAAAATCGTAACACGGTCCCCGACTTCAGCCGTCGCACGGACGCCAAAATGGAAAATATTGAAATAAACGATATCGGAATTGAAAAACAACTGCTATCACTTAGTAGCGGAAAGGCATCCGGACCAGACGAGATACCCTTAAGATTCTACAGTGATTATGCTAAAGAACTTGCCCCCTTTCTATCAGCAATTTATCGTAGATCGCTGGAAGAATGTAAAGTACCTAGCGACTGGAAGAAAGCGCAGGTCGTTCCCATTTTCAAGAAGGGTCATAAATCAGATGCGAATAATTATAGGCCTATTTCGCTTACGTCAATCTGTTGTAGAATAATGGAACATGTTTTGTGTTCTCGTATTATGACGTTCTTAGATAATACAAATCTCCTTCATCATAACCAACATGGATTCCGCAAACAGAGATCATGTGAAACTCAGCTCGCCCTATTTGCCCAAGAAATTCACAGTGCCGTAGACACTGGCGAGCAGATTGATGCCGTATTTCTGGACTTCAGGAAGGCATTTGATACGGTTCCGCACTTACGTTTAGTGAAAAAAATACGAGCTTACGGAATATCGGACCAGGTTTGTGATTGGATTCAGGATTTCCTAGAAGAAAGAACACAACATGTCATTCTTAACGGTTCAAAATCTGCAGATGTAGAGGTAATTTCGGGAGTACCGCAGGGAAGCGTGATAGGACCTTTATTGTTTACAATATACATAAATGACTTAGTTGACAACATCGGTAGCTCCGTGAGGCTATTTGCAGATGACACGGTTGTCTACAAGAAAGTAGCAACATCAGAAGACTCGTACGTACTCCAGGAGGACCTGCAGAGGATTAATGCATGGTGCGACAGCTGGCAGCTTTCCCTAAACGTAGATAAATGTAATATAATGCGCATACATAGAGACAGAAATCCATTCCAGTACGATTATGCCATAGGTGGTAAATCATTGGAAGCGGTAACGACCGTAAAATACTTAGGAGTTACTATCCGGAGCGATCTGAAGTGGAATGATCACATAAAACAAATAGTGGGAAAAGCAGGCGCCAGGTTGAGATTCATAGGAAGAATTCTAAGAAAATGTGACTCATCGACGAAAGAAGTAGCTTACAAAACGCTTGTTCGTCCGATTCTTGAGTATTGCTCATCAGTATGGAACCCTTACCAGGTTGGATTAATAGAAGAGATAGACATGATCCAGCGAAAAGCAGCGCGATTCGTCATGGGGACATTTAGTCAGCGCGAGAGCGTTACGGAGATGCTGAACAAGCTCCAGTGGCGGACACTTCAAGAAAGGCGTTACGCAATATGGAGAGGTTTATTATCGAAATTACGAGAGAGCACATTCCGGGAAGAGATGGGCAACATATTACTACCGCCCACATATATCTCGCGTAATGATCACAACGAAAAGATCCGAGAAATTAGAGCAAATACGGAGACTTACAAGCAGTCGTTCTTCCCACGCACAATTCGTGAATGGAACAGGGAAGGAGGGATCAGATAGTGGTACAATAAGTACCCTCCGCCACACACCGTAAGGTGGCTCGCGGAGTATAGATGTAGATGTAGATGTAGTAGATTTCGGAAGCTTCGATTCCCATACATGGCTACACTCCATGCAAATACTTTCAGAAACGACTTCCTGACACTTAAATCTATACTCTATGTTAAGAAATTTCTCTTCTTCAGAAACGCTTTCCTTGCCATTGCCAGTCTACATTTTATATCCTCTCTAATTCGACCATCATCACTTATTTTTCTCCCCAAATAGCAAAACTCCTTTACTACTTTAAGTGTCTTATTTCCTAATCTAATTCCCTCAGCATCACCAGATTTAATTCGACTACATTCCATTATCCTCGTTTTGGTTTTGTGGATGTTCATCTTATTCTCCTTTCAAGACACTGCCCATTCCGTTCAGCTGCTCTTCCAAATCCTTTGCTGTCTCTGACAGAATTACAATGTCATCGGTATGTGAGGGTAATTTCATGGAAATGTCATCCATATTTTTTACTGTAACTGCTATTTGTAATTCTCTTCATACTCTAAGAATTTATGTTGAAAACCATGAATATGTGAATGGAAATGCAGTCAACTGGGGTACATATTGTAGTTACAGTTACTCAGTGCTTTTGACAGTAAAAATATATACAAATCGACCTTTCGCTGTAATATTTTAATATTTAAACTGATAAAGTTACACTGCCGTTCTGTCTAAGTTTAGGTCAGTCTTAGACAACATATGATTTTACCTACATAGAATGCTCTTGGTAACTTTAAGCCATTCCAAAAGTAAATCAGTGGTTCATAAGAAGCCTAAAAAATTGATCTAGTTCAGTAACGCAGGTTTACTTTGAAATTGATAGATATTTATATAGACCTGAGATTAACAGTTTTTAAGCTAAGGGGGTGTAAATGAAAAATAAGAGATTCCTTCAGGATATTTTTAATTAAACGTATTACAAATAATAGTGCACACATTGTCTTCAAAGTATAACAACACTTTCAGTAATACCATATAGTAAATACATTCCCTCGAACATTTTCAAATCTTGAGCGTAGATGTTCACTGCTGTTATGGACCGTGCCTCTTTCTGTTAACAAGTAATGGGGAAATGTCATCTTTGGTATTAATACACTGTCTTCACAGTAGAAAACTCCGTGTTAGCTTTCAAGCCAAAACCTATTTCTTTTTTCCTTTCCTGGTCCTGTAATTGCAACTTATTTTAAATGAGATGTACTTGCCTTATGTGCCTCCTGCAGTGACTTCTGTAGCATATGATTTACCTTCATACAGTGTAATGACATATTTATTTGCAAGCCATATTCAAAAATTAATGTAAATTTGGTGACAAATCCATTAGCAAACCTAGAACCATGTTCCGTTATTGGTAGTGACAGAAATGATGTTTATAATTCCTTTTTTTTTGGATTTATCTTGATCGCAATGGAAAGGTTGCAGGAACTCGACTTAACCATTCAGTTAATTTTATTCATTTCTGACCCTTTGTCGTTTTTTAAATTTTTTTTTACAGTTCTGTTACTTAGTTTCCAATCCATTTAAACGGCAAAAAGTCAGAAGAGCTAATAGGATGAGAAATCTTAGAGACAAAACTGCCACTGTTACCACATAAAACGAAAAATAGTGAGTTGCACAGTACAAAATTATCATGACTTTTAAGAACTTTGACCTGATTGACTGTGCAGAGAAGTTTAGACTTATACTTATGATGCTCACAATAATAAATTCTGCTTTGTTCCACACAGTATTTTATTTTAACACATTTTAAACATATTGTGTAGTTTTGTACTTCCGCAATCATTCTCCTAATGCCATAGCAGAATTTGCAGAAAAAGTTTTATGGGATAGACTTGACAAAAAATATAAAGCATGCGTAATCGTATAGGCAAGTTTATCAGTTCTATTTACTAAGATACTGGCTCTGAGCACTATGGGACTCAACTTCTGACATCATTAGTCCCCTAGAGCTTAGAACTTTGTCAAACCTAACTAACCTAAGGACATCACACACATTCATGTCCAAGGCAGGATTCGAACCTGCGACCTTAGCGGTCTCGCGGTTCCAGACTGCAGCACCTAGAGCCGCAGGCCACTAAGAGACTGCGTATATATAATTGAACTGCAATACTTTATTTTCTATAACAAATGAGGCATTGGGCGAATTTTCGTAGTATCGACAAGCAGGAACAAGAAGTAAGCCGATATAAAGCTTTAAATTAGTGACTGATTTTTCTCTTCACTTGCGAACTAATATTGGTTCTCTCTTGTCCTGCTAACTATTGGATAGGACCAATTTAATGCTAATTACGAAAAAAGGTGTCCAAACTCAGTACTGCATCAAGAACTGCGAAATCTCCTTTCGCTATTAATAAAGGAGAGCACGTGAAGAACTATGTTTCATGCTCGCCACAACAAATGCTGTTTGACTCATTTACTCTAATTTGTTCAGATTCTTTGTTGCATCTCCTCCGGTAATACGAAAGAATACCGCCCTTCGATTGTGACATTCGGTTCACTAATCGAAGCGATAGGTTTTGCAGGTGCCAGCCAGCCAGCAGCAGCAGAGTGGGGCTTTGGCCCCAGTCTTCTTCGTCGCCTCTCCGTCCTTTTCCTTCTGTTTTTCGTCCGCTTACCCGTCCCTTGTTCGCCACTGTTCTTTTGTCCTGTCCTGTGTCTTTCTCCTTGTCACAATGTCGACACCCACCACCACTACAACAGCCACCACGACTGCCATCATCTACACATCCCCCTCCGCCGCCGCCGCCACTATCACGTGGTGTGCCGCATCACGCCCCCCTCAGTCCATCCCCCCACTCCTCACTCTCCCATCTCCCTCACTTTTTGTCCCCCTATCCCCGGCTCCTCCGTCCCGCACCCCCTCTGATCCCTCCCCTCCACTCCCTCCCTCTGCTCCTTCCGTTTCCGCGGTCCCCGCCGGGGTGGTCGCCCGGCGGGCTACGGCCCGTGCTCCACTCTCCCCTTCGCCCTCTTCGTCATCTACGTCATCGTTATCGCCATCGCCTTCGCCCTCACCATATCCGGCGCCGACTCCAGCACCGGGACCTGCCACTCCACGCCACCTTCCAGTTGCTCCAGGCCCCCACACCACCTCTGCCGCCGTCAAACGCCCCAGTACCACCCCTGTCTCCTCTGCACCTAAAAAGGCTCCGCCCCATCCCCATCCCGAGCCCATGATGCCATGCGTGTCTCCCCACCTGTCTCTGCCCCCTCCTCCTCCTCCTCCTCCTCTACCCCCTCCTCCTCCTCTACCCCCTCCTCCTACCACTATCTCCTCTTCCGTCCTGATCCCTCCCTTCTTGAGGCCCGGAACCTCACCCTCTTCATTCGCCAACATTTTCCTGGTGCCCCCATCTCTCTCCTCACTCCTCGCCGTGACTCGGTCCTTATCTCCTCCTCCAGCCCTACCCTTCACACCGATATCCTTTCCTGCATCCCCGTCACCCGCTTTGGCCCTAATGCCTCCCTCACCCCTGCCCCTTCCCCACCTCCCTCCCGCTGACCCCAACCCCTGCATTGCCCGCCTACCCTCACTGCCATGATCGCTCGGCTCCGTCCGACGATCACAGAGGAGGAGATGTTCGCGGAGCTCGAGGCGCATTCCCATGTGGATGTGAGTGCACTTCGGCACATTCACAAATCCGCTGGCCCCACCTGCCTTATGCGGTTTTTTTCCAAACACGCCCCCTCCATAGACCATCTCCTGAAGGCTGGTGCCCTCCTCTTTAACCAACATTACAAAGTTGGCCCCTCCCGTTCCCCTCCTCGATCCCTCTGCTGCCAGAGGTGCTTGTGGTATAATGCACAACCGACATCTGAGTGCCGCCATGCCCCCAACTGCCTGCACTGTAAGCAAGCACACTTCCTACGGCAGTGCCCTAACCTTCAGTCCCCTCCCTCCTGTAACACCTGTAAACTCCCTCATCCTACGTCTGGACGCCCTCACCCCTCCTGGCAATTCCCTTCACCCCCCCCCCCCGCTACCTCTGAGGACATCATCAGATTCCTTACCATCGTCCTCCAAAATGTTCACCCTTTCCAGCACCCCCACACCCTCCAACAGATATCCCTTGCCGCCTGTTCCGTCTTCCACCTAAAAATGTATGCCACCTACTCCCACAACCAGGCCCATTTCACCTTTTCCCGTCTCGACACCCTCGTTTAAATCCTTGTCATAGCGTGACAGCACCGTATCCTGTTCGACAACATCCGCTCACTTCCTACCAACAAGAACCTCTTCCTGCACACCCTTGCCACCCACCACGTGGGTGCCTTCCTCCTCAATGAAACCTTCCTCCAACCCCACCACTCCATCCACACCTCCCCCTATCTCCTCCACCGCTCCGATAATCCCCTCCCGATAGCGCGTGGCGGAGTTGCCGTTGGTCACCACTGCCAGATCCCCGTTCGGCTCCAACCTCTCCTTCCCGACCCCACCGAACACCTGATCCTTAGTCTCTTCTTCCCCGGCCTTACCGTCACCTGTGCGACCATCTATGTCCGCCCCAACGCCCCTATTTCTTTCGACTTCCTCTCCCACATTGACCGTACCTTCTCCTCCTACGTGATTGCCGCTGACCTCAACATCCGTAGTCGTTCCACCGCCCAGTTACGGCGGTGGCATCAGTTCCTCTCCTCCCTCCAAGGCGACGTCATCTCCATTCCCCAAAACACCCGCCCCAAATCCAACTCCAATCCTCCCCTAACCTCCTTGGCTGCATAGCGGTGGATGTCCTGGACCCCATGGGTAGTGACCATCTCCCTGTCCTCCTCACCGTTTCAGATGGTCGTCGCCCCCGCCCCGACCCTCGTAATGACCCTCCCCCGAAGTACGTCAACGATTATTCCCGTGCCGACTGTAATGTCTGCTGGGATACCCTCTCCACTCAGGTCGATAGCCACCCTTTCACCTACCACCACCCTGACAACGTTACCGATGCTGCCTCCGTTCTCCAGCAGACCTTGTCTGAGGCCATAGAGGCCCACGTCCCTACTGTCCCCATCCACCCCCAGCGTCCTACCTTACCCCCACAGGCCGTCCTCCTCCTCCGTGAATCCCGCCGTCTCTACCGTGCCTTCCTCCACACCTGTGACCTGGACACACTACGCAGCCACCGGCACATCCATAACTTGCTCGCGGCTAAGAAATGCCGGGACTGGCGACAGACATCCACCTGTTTAAATGCTACCCTTCCTATAAACTCATCCAAGTTCTGGTCAGCCTTCCGTCGCCTTACCGGAAATAAACCCTCCCCCTACTATCCTCTTCTCCATGATGATCACACCTTCCCTGACACCCTTAGTAAGGCCAATCACTTTGCCTCCTACCTCCCCGAAGTCTTTTCCATCCCCGATGATCCCCAGTTCGATTACTCCCTCTTCCTGGATGTCCACGATCAAAGTGACACCTCCGTCCCTCCCCTCGCCCCGGGTTTCCAGTACTTGGACAACATTGCACACATGGAACTCAATGCCCCTATCCCTACACAGGATCTCATTGCTACACTCCGCACAAAATGCAACACCGCTCCTGGTCACGGTCGTGTCACCTTCCTCCACCTTCGTGAAGCTCCTGTCTCTTTTCTCTCCACCCTGGCCAGGCTCTACAATGTACTCCTTACTCCTGTCCACCGATTACTACCCCGACCTGTGGAAAACCTCCTGTATCCTGATGTTCCCTAAACCTGGCAAACCGCCATCCGCCATGTCCTCCTACCGTCCCATCAGTCTTACCTCGGTCTTCAGCAAGGTCCTGGAATCTATCCTCACCCGACACATCCACCAGGATCTCCGCCAGTACCGCCTCGTTCCCGTTACCCAGTGTGGCTTTCGGCCGTCCTTCTCTTCCGATGACCTTCTCCTTCACCTCACTCATCTCCTTTCCGAACAGCTTAATTCCCGTCGCTCCACAATCTTCCTCTCCCTGGACCTCGAACGTGCCTATGACCGCGTATGGCATTTCAGTCTCCTCTTCAAGCTCCAAACCTTCACCCTTCCCATTAACTACGTCCGTCTGATCGGCTCCTTTCTCTCCCACCGTCCTTCCTACGTCACCATCCATAACACATATTCCTACACCTTTTCTCCCTCTGCCGGTGTGCCCCAAGGCTCCGTCCTCTCCCCCCTTCTGTACCTTTTGTATATGCCGGACATGCCGCCGCCAACACCCCCTCTACACCTTCTCCAGTTTGCCGATGGAACCGTCCTCCTTTCCCTCGACCCCACACTGCAGTGTTTCAACACCTTCTCCAATCCCATCTTGACTGGTTCACCGCTTGGTCAACCCAGTGGTTGTTTAAGGCCAATCCCTCCAAATCCCAGGCGATCATTGTAGGCAAAACCACCCCTTCCTTCCGCCTCCTCGGTTTATATCTAACCATCTATGGCCGTCCTATCGCCCTCACTCCCACCCTTAAGTACCTTGGTGTCACCCTCGACCGTCGCCTCTCCTGGACCCCCCATCTCCGGACAATCCATGCCAAGGCAGGCTCCCGACTCCGTCTCCTCAAGCTCCTTTCCGGCCATACGTGGGGTCTGGACCCCTCCACCATCCTCCACACCTATAAATCGCCTATCCTCTGTTACGCCCACCCGGCCTGGATCTCCACCCCCCCTACCTTTTACAAATCCCTTCAGATCCTTGAACGCCATGCTCTCCGCCTTGTCTATCGCATCCGTCTTCCGTCTCCCCTCCCCCACACGGATCCTGTACGACCTAATTCCGTTCCCCCACCTCCTCCTTTTCCTCGAACGGATACAGTTGCTCCACCCCTCTTCCCCCGGGCTTCCCCTCCCCATTCCTCCCTTACTTCCACCCCCCAGCTCCGCTGCCCTTGGCATCTCTGCTCTCCCCTCTCCCTCTCCCACCCCCCTCCTCCTCTCTTGGCAGGTCCCTGGACTCGTACACGCTCAGTGGACATTCGCGCGCCGTAGATCATCTCGTTTGTGTGCCTTTGTGTTTGTGTTTAGTGTTCTTTCGCCGTCACGCCACCACCGTTCACCTCTGCCGTCGCAGTCGTCTGTGTTTCGTGCGCCGTGTCAACAGGTTTTAGTGTTTTTTCTTGTCCAGCGTGAATGGCTTCGAGTATATTGTTTTCTGTGTCTACAGTTTTTGCCCGCCATTTTATTGTATTATCTGTACCTCCTTAATGTCATATATTGTATCACTCACGGCTGAAGAGCAGCGTACTATGCTGCTGACAACCCATCTTTGTACAAGGTGTTTAAAATAACAATAAAGAAAAAAAGAATTCTTTGTTGCAAAATATGTTGCATGTTCCGTATGAAGCAACTTATCAGTTTCGGCAGCGCATTAGACGGTTGAGTGTACTTCTTTAATAGACACGGTAAATGTACAGCGGAAGTCAATGCATTATCAGCTCGCAGTGGACCGAAATTGCGAACTTTGGCTGTACTCTACCTATACAGAGATTTACTCTCTGCAGCTCTCGCCTGCCATCTGTCGGCGACAATCCGTACTACTCGAGTCCGGCTTTTCTCCATAGCAGGCGGCTGCTGCTCTCTCGCGTCACTCCTCTACACTACGTGCAGCTGGCCGAGTTAGAATCACTGTCTTCTGCCTGGCTGGATTTCCAAAGCTGAGCTCAACGAACAGACTGGCGCCGTAGGCGAAAGAAAAAATTGTCATTTCAGTACAGGAGCGAGGGAAGACTAATACGGACCCAGTTGGTACGAAAGCTGATATTTTTGGCATTTCAGCGGAATTTTGAGTCATAATTCGATAGTTCCACTGGATGAGACGAAACGCGGGAAGAATTTTTGAGTGAATCCCCCTGTTGGGCTGACAGCATCGTGCTGTTTACATATAGTCCACCTAAACCTGGAGAATAGTCGAAGTAAGGATCTAAAATAGCAAGTTTGAAAGTATGCTTGAAATTCAATACAAAAAAATAAACAAGATGCAACAAGGCGAAAGACGCAATTTGCGGCTGTGATGGAGATGTGTTGCAAGAAGGATATGTATGTGTAGCCAGGCCGTGGTCGATAGATCGACCAAGAAAGTTCCTAGCTGTAGTTGAAAATACAGAAAATTATGAGTACATCTCTCCACGCTGTGTACTTCACCCGCAATCACTCAATCACATGGCGAAATTATTTCTAATGAATAATTCTGAGGCACGAATTAATGTATCCGAGCCCTCCAAAAATTATTAATTACGATCATCGCTGATGCTGAACGCAGCTAACACTTTTTTTTGTTGTTACCATATCTAACGAGCACCTTACCACAAAACTTTATGGGTATGAAGTATATCATTTACATATAATCAAAAGATGTGGTCACTTATTGCAATTCTGTTAGAAAATTAAAAATAACTAAATGATATTCCTGCGATAATGTATGTTACTTCCAATATTTTCCTGCTAAACTTGTCAATGCGAAGTAAAATAAGCAGCGCTTGAATACTGCAGTGTTGCTCGGTGTCGCCAACAGATGTCAGCTCAAGACGCTGTTAGAGAAGATATGGCTTTGCTTTTAGCAAGGCCATCTAGGAACAAGGCCGCTACACTGTCTTTGGAGTCGCTCGTGATGTAAGTACTCGGGTCATAACAAACACAAGGCAACATGTGCTGTCGTGGTTGATTCGCATGTGTAGCCGTTATATGATTGTGAATTGAAATGTTAGTGTAATAGTGTTCATAGTACTTCAACATATAAACATGCCACGTAGATGCTGTATGCCTACTTTCCACAATTTTCCACCGTTTTACAATTTAAGCACCATTTTATCACCTCTTTTTCTTGTTTCTTTTCTTCTTACGTTTTTAACGTCTGTAGGCTGCAGAGCAGCGTACGGGGGGGGGGGGGGGGGGGGGATCGAAATGCAGTAAAGGAAAAAAAAGAAGACTTTATGCCTGCTTGTAGAGGCAATTATACTGCTCGGGAAAGAGTCAGTACATTCCATTTCCATCGTGATGAAGATGCATGGAGAGAATGGATAAGAGCAGTTCACCGTGACGATTTCATCCCTTCAGATCACTCTGTGGTAAGTAGCAGCTTTAGTAAATATACCTATGAAATGGTTCTGTTTAGTCTGAGTGTTAATTGTAATTTATAATCATAACCTGTATACATAGGCCAAACTTTTCTCATATTAACGTAACGTAATCCATTACTTTTAACAGATTTGTGAGCTGCATTTCCATGCACACGAAATAGAAAGAAGTACATCGTCATATGATGCTAAGACTGGAAGATTAATTACACGCCTCTTGATCGTCCACGTTTAAGGAAAGGTAAGTTGGTTGTTTACGGACTTTGAGTTAGGTTATATAATTATTGGAAGAATCCCTTGCACTCTTGGTTTATATGGTAAGGTACTGAGAATTAATATTTGTTTATAGGTGCAATACCAGCACTATTGCCAGGATGTCCTGATTATTTATCTACACCATAAGAAGGCAAATATCATTCTTTTCGTTGAAGGTATTATGTGATAAAATTAATAGTAGTCATTTGAATGAGTGGACCTGTGTCAAAAAGTTGAGTAGTCTGTATTTTCTTTTAATTAGTGAAATGCCATTTTTGAGAGTTCTGTGGTATGTTACAATTAACGCAAATCTCACTTTCACTGTCCATGTCAATGATTAACAGCTTGGTCAAATAGGGAACATAAAGTTTCTAGTAACCGTAAGTACCAAAACACAGTTAACTAATATTCTTAATATTGTCGAGTTAAAATTTAGCAACAGAGAAGATCAGGAACCTAATGAGAGTATTGATTTCATAACCACTATTTTGAATAATTTATCTGAAAACTTGCCAGATGAACATGAAATTATAAACGTTATGGAAGAACAGATTCCATTGCTAAAATGCAAGAAGAAAATTGCAAGATATTCGTGGGATATTTTAGTTTTGTGGTCATTAGTTCATTCTATTTCTCCTCAGTGTTACAAGTTTTCAAGAAGCAGTGGTATAATAACTATGTCTAGCCCTGCTACTCTGACTAGAATATGTGGTGGATTTGCTAGTAATACTGCTCTTGAACAAGTTCCTGCACATTTTCTGGGATACATAACTACCTTCCTTAAAGATATTGTATTGAAGTTAGAAAGCATGGAGTTTGAAGTTGTTGGTATTGTATCTCATAATAATACCATCAACAAGAAAGCTGTATCTTACTTCAGTGATCCATCCGAACTTCGACACTCTTCTCCAGGTGCTGGAAGTAGGCCATTTTATTTTCTAATCGATATTGTGCACCTATCAAAATGCATAAGAAACAACTGGCTGAATCAGAAAGAAGAGATTATAGAGTTTCCGGATTTTAATGATGAGCTGGGTGATGGTTTTGCGTCTTTCAATAGCTTGAAATCTCTTCATTTGCTGGAAAAGGCGGATTTATTGACATTTGCAAACAAGCTATATCTTAAATCACTGTATCCCTGAACCATAGAAAGGCAGAATGTAAAACTTGCTCTCCATATTTTTGACCACACAACAGCTATTGCTCTCGGAGAATTAGGCTCTAAACACAATGTTGAATACTGCAACTTTCATTTAGATCATTTGCAAGTGGTGGATGCAGTTAATGTAAAAACATTATTAAAAGGTCAAAGGTTATTAAATAGGATTCAACAGCCAATAACCAGGAATTCTAAGCACATACTGGAGTTCCTACATCAGTTTGCAAATTGGTTAATAAAGGAAAATTCTCAGGGTTTAATTGGTCTTAGCAGACAAACACATTTAGCTCTTAGGCATACCACTCTCACATTGGTGGATCTGGCTAGGTATTGGCTCAATGAGAAAAATAGGCAATACTTTCTAACAGGCAAGGTTCAAATTGATGACCTGGAAAGCAGGTTTCGTAAATTTTGCCAGATGAGTGGTGGTAATTACCATGTGTCAATTAGACAGATTTTTGAGACAGAAAGAAACTGAGGATATGAAGCTATGTGTCATTAATATTAAAGTCCCAAAAATGGGTGGTGTTGTAATTGCCAAGGATGATATTTTTTCTACTGAGATAGACGTAAATGACCTTCCAGAAGTGACATATAATGAAGAGTTAAATGTAGTTGTGGAAGATATTGATATACAGGAATTGGACGAGTATGTGTGGCCTGTACTTCACTACATAAGTGGTTACTGCTCATATGCAGTCATTAAGAAACTTAAATGTGATTATTTATTTTATTTATTTGCCTGTAGACAACTGTTGTGTTGTGTAGGCACAGTCAGATGGTTATACAAATGATTATACATAAGGTCAGTAGTTACATAGTTACACAGATTGTGGTACAAATGATTACACAAAAGTTAACATATGGTATATGATTATACAAAAGGTCAGTATCGTTGTATGACATAAATTACAGTTCCTTTGATCACAATCACATTTATAATAATAGAGAATCATATTTTTTGATCATGTAGGAATTCACTTATGCTATAGAATGCTTTCTCTTTCAACCATGTCTCTACTACCATTTTAAATCTATTCTCATGCAATTCCCTCGTTCCATGTGATGTATTTTTGTAAAATGTTTTGCCAGCATGTAAAAAATTATTTTGGATTTAACTGAAACGTGTCCAAGTAATGTCTAATAAGTTCCTATGTCTGGTTTCATATGAGCGCACGTCTGACCTGCTTTCCTACATGTGAGAATTCTCTTTGGCATGCATAAGTGCTTTAAGTATGTATAGACTGGGAACTGTAAGAATTTTGTGCGCAATGAAGCACTGTCCGCAAGAAGTTAAATTGCTCACACCAAAAATACATCTAATGGCTTTCTTCTGCCAGAGGAAAACATCTTTTGCCCCAGCAGAGTTTCCCCAAAGAAGTATTCCATAATGCAGATGAGTATGAAAATAGGCATGGTATTCCATAAGTATGCATTCCTTACTGACACAATGCTTCAGTTTCCTAAGGAGATATAGAAATCTTGCCAACCTACTGCACAGCTTTTCTGTGTGAGTATTCCAGCACAATTTGGTATCGAGATAAATGCCTAGCAATTTTACTGAATGTCTGATTTCATTAGGTCCATCATTAATATCTCTAAGGGAAGAAAGGATGTGTTCAGTTTTATTTTTATTTAACGACAGCCTATTTTCATGGAACAAGTGAGCTGCCATTTCCTTCATGGATTTGTTCATTTGTTTGACAACATCCACATCATTATGTGACATGATAAAAGTTGTGTCATCAGCATACATTACAGATTTATATGGTAATGTGTTGGGCAGGTCATTCACATACACAATGATTAAGAAAGGTGCCAGTACAGATCCTTGTTGGACTCCATGTTTTACCTTGAGAAGGTCAGATTTGTTGTTTGAATTTATATAGATCATTTGATTTCTGTTTGTCAAATATGATTTCAGCAGTAATATTTCTGTTTCAGTTATTCCATATTTTTCTAGTTTCTTAATTAAAATGCTATGTGAGGCAGTGTCAAATGCCTTGGTTAAATCAAATAAAATGATAATTAAATGGACACCCCAGCTGCAAACAGGCGTTGATGTACTTCATTGGGGACATGTTGAAATTGTGTGCCCCGACCGGGACTCGAACCCGGGATCTCCTGCCTACATGGCAGACGCTCTATCCATCTGAGCCACCGCGGGCACAGAGGATAGTGCGTCTGCAGGGACTTATGCCTTGCACGCTCCCCGTGAGATCCACATTCCCAGCATGTCCACACCACTACATTTGTAGTGTGCATAATAGATGTTTGCCCATCATTCTCATTACTTGTGGCAGATTAATCTACCAAGTCCCATACGAGTTCGGGCATAGCGTGTGCGTTCGCACAAGAAGGTCAATGGCTGGGAAGCCATATTTTTTTTAACTATATATGATAGTAGTATCTGTTCCCGAAAGAACAGTTACCGTGGATGACCATGAAGCTTTGCTAGAAATGAAGTGATAATTAAATGGACACCCTAGCTGCAACATGTCCCCAATGAAGTACATCAACGCCTGTTTGCAGCTAGTGTGTCCATTTAAATATCATTTCATTTCTAGCAAAGCTGCATGGTCATCCACGGTAACTGTTCTTTCGGGAATAGATACTACCGTCATATATAGTTAAATCAAATAAAGTTGTATAGGTATGTTCCCTTTTTTCAAAACCTTGTAATATTGATAAGACAACTTCCTGAACTGCTTTTATTGTTGATGGCCCAGTTCAGAATCTGTACCAAGCCTTATAGAGAAAGTTGTGACACTCAAAAAAATCATTTAATTGGACTTTCAGTAATTTTAGATAATATCGGTACTATTGCTATAGGTCTGTAATTTTGGTGTGAATTTCTGTCTCCCTTTTTGTACATGGGCAATACAATTGTCAGTTTAAGGCAGTCTGGAAATGTTCCTTCTGTAAACATCCTATTGATTAAGTAAGACAGTGGAATGCATATAGTGTCATATTTTCTTTATGGTAAAATCAGAAAAACCATGGATGTCCTCAGTTGTGCAGTTGTTTAGTGATCTGACTACATCCAGCATATCCTTAAGATAAATTGTTCTCCATTCAAATTTTGGCAAGTTGCCTGTCAACTCTGTTTCCTGCAATTTGGGAAGTCTGTCCTCACTATCATCTAAATTACTTTCATCTGTCATACCTAATTCTCCAGAATTTATGAAACTATTATTTAGTTCAACTGCACTTAGAGGAACAGGTAAATTTTCTGCAATTAGCCCTGTTTCTGCTTTAACTATTTTCCATGCTGCTTTATATTTGTTGCTGGACTGATAACTATAGTTATCATTAGCTTTTTTCTTTGCAGAAATGATTTCTTTTCTGTACAGCTTTTTTGAATTGGCATATCAATTGCCACATCATATTCCCCAATCTGTAATGTGCTATTGCAACTCATCAAGACACTTCAGTAGTACAACAAATGCTGCAGTAAAACGGCTCTCCTCTAACAAACTTCTGTCTAAACCTGAGAAAAACCAGCATTTTCTGTCAGAACTATCTAAAGATATAGGAAATTGAACAGTTAAACTTTTAGGAGTCCATATTGACTCCAAGTTGACCTGGGAAGAACACATTAGTCACATCTGCAAAAAATTGTGAAAGGTATCACATCTATAATGGAAACTGAGAGATTTATGTACTATAGAATATTTAAGATTGACCTATTTTGCACTGCTCCAGTCCCACATTTCTCATGGACTGCTGGTGCGGGGCCACTCTACACATATAAGCCATCTATTGACGATACAAAGAAAATCTTGGTACTAAATGCTTTTCATTTCTTGACTGTGAAAATGATATAAGCTTACTGAATTTATAATTCGATGAAATGTAAACACTTCAGATGGCTGGCTGGCTGGCAGATATCTGGTGCAACTCAAGTAATTGTCTTTTCTTCCTCATTTTCCCGAAATTTTTGACAAGAATAGGATATGAATCTAAGGTCCAGTCAGCATAGTAAGTGAATAAACAGTATATGCTTTTATAGATATCAAATTTTTACTACTCAAAGATACACAGACGGTCCTTTGCAAATGTCAGATCAACAGTGAACAGTGCGAACCTCAACCCCACCTGTTATATATGTTTTCAAACAGTTGTTTGATAGTATTGCTCTATTTAGATATTACAATTAAAAATGATCAAAAGTCAATTTTCCCTCTTATTATTTTCAGACATTCAGTTTTCGGTAACAGCAAAACAGAGCAATGTGCTACAATGCAGTTTTAGTATATGCTAATTACAAGACAATGTAACAGTTTCAGATGCTTCTACTATTTTATCGATTTTTATGTGTTTGATGTGTTACTGTTTCATAATCATTTAGATATTATATCATCTAGAATGAAAGATTACCGTTCCTAACATAATAATTATTTTGTAAATTGGAATCTTGCCACAAATGAGCAGAGAGTTGTGGTATCAATCTGCGTGATACCCTTTCTAATGTTTTCTCTTACACATCAACACTTTCAAATATTATTGTGTGTCACCAGGCTATTCACGAAATGAACTGGTAATGAGAATAAATATAAAGGTAAAAAATAAGGTTTCCTGAGCGTAAGCGAATACTGAAGATACATAGTAAACTGTACTGCCTACACAGTTACCTGGTAATCAGCATCTTACTGCCACATGTATTCTGTGAATAAAAATATATTTTATACATCCAAGACTTGTAATTTTGGACTATATGATTTCTCACTCACACAGTTTCTTTTCTCGCACTGTAGAAGCTAATTGTCTCCTCTATCATATCATATGTCATTTATTGTTAATCCTTGAAAAATTGCACACAAACTGGATGACTCTTTCTGTCAACCAGAGCACTTGCGTAAAATAACATGCGTATGTGATTAACAACACAGTGTGAAACATCGGGTAGACAACACACAACGAAACACGTAAAGATTAACCGAAACTTTAGAACCAGCTACAATAATGTATGGGAAAAGTAAAATTTCATATCTTCTGACCCAGTAATTTTGATGTGTTTCTTTGTACACAGTTCCATAGTTTTTAACTAATCCTGGTCGCGCCAGTGTCCTATATGTGGTCTCCTTTACAGATGAACCATACTTTCTTACTGATTAAAAGAAAGCATTTAAATTACAAATATTTACACACAATTCAGCAAAAAAAATTATATAACAGTATCAGGTGCCATGCATCCTGCATTTTCGGTGTTACAACCGGAGTGCCTAATAAGGGAATCACCGCATTAACAATTAACGCAACTGCTGACAGTGGATGAAGTACACTGATCAGCAGATTACTGCAGACTAAGATGGTCACTCCTTTGGAACAAAAAGGTAGACACACCTAGAGCTGAGAACAAGACTGGTCGTATGTGGGTGCCAAGTTATTTTGAGCTAGATGTAACGTAGTGATGTCTAGAGTTGCACGATGTCTTATGTTTGTGACCTATTTAGTGCACTTTTTGTTACAAAAACGAACTGCAAGGTAAATTCAGAAAGCACATACAGGATAAAAGACATGTACCTCATTTGTGCATAACATATATTGTACGTAACTACCAAAAATGCAGTGGTCGAATGGTATACTGCCTTTTAACCACATACAATAAATAATTCTACTTTGTTTCATGATAAATAGTTGAGAACATCTAACTGGTATTATTACACGAGTTTAATATGTCAGTTTTTGTTTACATTTTATGCTTAATATAAGAATTTAAGTATTATATTATTTTGCTGTCTTGTCATATTTACTGTTACCACTATAAATGCATAGACAAATCCACGAAAAAGTAAAGAATCACATTTTTTTTCATAGGAAAGTATTACAAATGTACAATTATATTAGTAATAAATTGCAAAACAAACAAATGTAGAGAATTTGGATTATCACAAAGAAGTCATTCTACGAGAGTCTGCCAGAACAAGAAACGAACAGCGATTATTTTATGGGTGGTTCTGAGCAAATCACTTTGCTGGGAGTGTCTGGATTCAATGCAATCAAGCAACTAGCTTCTGTTGAATGTACACAATGTGAGGACAATGATGTGCCGCTGGCTACGAATCCACCTTCACCCCTTTGTGGTCATGACTCATTATTATTCTTTTATATAAATGTCAGGTCATATTCGTAATCCTAGTATTCTGTCAGGCATAGACAAGAAAACTGCATTTCGTGTTAATAAACTCTGGCTTAGTGAAGATCAGCTACAACTGCCATGTATCACAGGGGATGGACCTCTGATACATGTCAGTCATGGCATACTGTGGGAGATGAAGCTGGCACCCTCTGCCTGCTCCGACTACACCCCAACTACTACCAATAATTCTTTTCTGTCTTTTTCTGTCTATGGACATCTTTTGGTTCTGATTTTCAGTGATATCCATATGAGAGGTAGGCATAAATCTGCCCATTTGTTATTTA
Source organism: Schistocerca americana (assembly GCF_021461395.2). Lineage (NCBI taxonomy): Eukaryota > Metazoa > Arthropoda > Insecta > Orthoptera > Acrididae > Schistocerca > Schistocerca americana. The sequence continues at coordinate 203,905,214 of NC_060129.1, read as the reverse complement.
AGTCAGATATCATTGTTACAATTGTAGCCTAAGGATCTGACAGCAAAAATACCATTACTTTTGTTTCAAACCATGTTAATTAAAAGTTATGTCTGATTAAAAATTTTACTGTAGCAAATAGCAGCGAAATATATTTTGAGCTACGTTTGGTAAGGATCTGCAAACTGGCTTACTTCATTAACTGACTGAGCCATTAGTTATAAATTTTGCACAATCTACCACGATGCTCAGTATTTTGCTTGTACCCACAAACGGATCAGTGCCACTGCAGATGCATAAAACGATTCCTTATACTTACTTTTTACAAACCAAATTAATATTGACAGTTATAAGCAAATTTTTTTTCCAACGATGAAATGTTGAAAGCAATATGCGAAAAAACGAAACCAAAATTGTGGTGGGGCATATATTTTTTAGCAAACACCATCCTGTACTCATTAAGATTTTCAGCTTTATGACTTCAGACTGATGTGCTACCAAAGAGGCTCCACCGAGGAGAAAACATAAATCAGGTTGGTGGGCTTACAGTATTTGTGCAATACAGTGCCCTTACTGTGGGTGATACAAGCATAGAAAATGCAATGGAGGCAGCTGCACCATTACGGCCCATGTTAAAAATCGTAACTATATTTTTGTACTGTATGCCAGACACTAATATTGAAGAATTTCCTCAGTCCTTGAAGAAAATTGACTTTTTTTTTTTTTTTTTTTTTTTTGCAAAATGATCTAAGGACAGAATATGTATTCATGGAGACATAAATACTGATTTAAGACTAAGGGAACCACACAATTTAGTTTTGTTAAAATCGTACGACTGGATGACTTGTACTGCATTAATGATACTTCATAACAATTTTTCTGTCATCATCAGTGTTCATTAGTGATACTTCGGAGAATGACAGCAACTTGACAACCTCTCATCATATGTCACGAAATGAAAAATAACTCGCCGCCACCCCCCCTCCCCCCCCCCCCCCAACTAAGGTATTCAACTGCTTACCCAACTTATGCGGCATCCTTCCCTGCCCCTATTCCGAATCAATTGCCCCATGGGGCTTATCCTGCAAAACCTGATCCATACAACAACACACTCCAGTCCTGTCCCGGGCATCTCTCATCCCATAAAAGCAAGGGACAAATGTGAAAGCAGCCGTGTGCTCCAGCAAGTTACCTGCAACCACTTCCTGGCATTCTACACGGTCACGACAACTAACAAGTTGTGTGTCCGCACGAATGGCCACCGCCAAACTGGCCAAGAGACAGCTGGACCACCCAGCTGCTCAGCATGCCACCCAACAGGATATGCTTGAATTTTCTAGATTCGCCAATGACTCTAAAACATTGGTCTTCACATTTCACAAGTGGAATTTCAATATGTGTACACAAACAATTTTTGTCGGTTCTACATGAGTACATAAAATCCACAAATTTGTTTTTCAGTGTAAATATTGATCACTCATAGTGGTATCATGATTTAATGTGTTGTTTACTGCAATAGGTGTGCAATTGTTGCCATTTGAAGTATTGTAAGATTCAGTTTTTGGGTTCTGCTATCTCTCAATTGTAAAATCCCAGTTCTTTTATTTTGAACTATGCCATAAGGTACTAAGAAGTTCTAAATTCACGTTCCTTATTCACTACATGTATGTTGTAATTTTACTTAAAACAAATTTCAGTTACTGCTCTTGAAATATTTTGGCAGGCTGTTGTACCACTTGTGTATATTCATAAATGTTTCTTAGTATGAAGTAATGGTATTGTGCTCATGCATCTTATTACACATGTTATCCTTAATGGTGTACAGAAAATAAATAGTAACTGTGAAAATAAATATCTTTTATTATGTTTTCTTGTATCTTGTCCTGAAATGAGGTCCTTCCTAAACAAGCTTACAACTATTTAACCAAGAGTTCTTTTTTGTAGCTCTTTGTGTTGGGTAATTATAATAAAATATTAATGCTGGATAGTAACTTCACGAATGTAGATCTGATGCAAGTGTTTGTGCACTCTTTTACAACAGTGTTTTGTTACTGTGTGTACTAACCCAAAGAAATATTATTCTATGAACACTGTACCACTTTGTCAAAAGGAGGGAACTATGTTTGATCCAAGAGCTATCTGTCATACTACTATCTACAGCTATCTATCTTACTACTATTGACAGTGCCATAAGGTTACTATATTACCAGACACACTGATTTGGCACAGATGGTAAAATATAAAATTATGTTCTTGGGTATTGGCCACAGCCTATCCCTGGCAACCACCCCAGAAAATAAAGGGCGGTGGCAGAAAACGTTTGGTTGTGCAATCCTGTAGACGTTTTGTTGTGGTGCTGAGTTTGCGACGTGTCTCTGAAAACAAATCAAAGGTATATTGAATGAATTATTGAATACTTTCTGATAGAACATGGCAGTAATGGAAAGGACAAACATAAGCAGAATAACATCATTCTGTCAAATCAGAAAAGAATTATGTCTACACTGATTGGTAACACGATTTCTGTATGTAGAGTACACCACTCTGTCACCAGTGAGGTGCAAATCAATCTCAAATGAAGTACCTAGGAGCAAAAACTCCTGCATTCGATCAAATACCAAGTTATCAAGTGGTGCTGCCGACAACGATAATAATAAAAGTAATCTGACTACATGTTTTGCTCTGTTTGCGTTGCACGTGCAGCTCTTGTTCGTTCCAAGTATGTGGAATAACGTATACAACCAGCAACACTGCACCGCCACACGTGACTGCCAGCCGCGAAGTAGTTTTAATCGAAATTTAGAAGAAAACATAATTATCGTTTATCACTAAATCGCCAAAGGCTCATGAAAGGGTCAAACAATAGCCACAAAAGTTTTGTATTGTTTTCCCACTAATATAATCTGACATGTGCCAAAAAATTTCAAAACCTTTAGTATCTGTCCATTATATGTGTGGGGCATGGCAACTGTCGTGGATCAATGTCTCTAGAAATTACAGTTACCAGCCACATTTTCTATTATTTTCCAATCTTTGTTTACCATGACCAGTTTTGAATCTTTATAATCACATGGTACATATTTATTGCATGTTTGCAGCATTCTTGAAGTTGCCCAGCTGTGGCCAGATGTGAACCGCACATACTCCTCACCACATTACATGCGTACATGTTTCGTTTTCTTGCCATAGCTACATGAGCCACAACAATGCTGCAAATATGCAATAAATATGTACAACCTGATGATAAATCGCTTGTCGATTCAAAAGCAGACACAGTAAACAGGGGGGTACATGGAAGATGCCTCAGTGAAGATCGCAACACGAGGAGGATACGACACACAATGCCGTCGTCAGCGGTCGGGCGTACCCTGGGCAATGCTGGGAGAAATTCCAGTGGCAGATCCTTAGACCACCAGAACACTACACATTAAGGAAAAATGGTAAATAGAAACTGAATAATAAAACTAAAGGCTACTGGCTGCTGGAAACCATTACACAACATTAAATCTGAACTGAAATTGCTTCTTCTGGCAACATCTGCCCTGAAGATAGATATTTAACAAAAATCTTGTGGCACAAAACACTACAATGATTACTTATGCTATTGAGAAGTAGATGTAAATGTTACATGAGCAGTGACAGATCAATATGCTCATTATTATTACTTTTCAGCCAGTAATCTGTAAGAAGCTGGTATGTAGCCATAAACACAAAGAAGATTAATATTAAATCTCCGACCATAAGAAACACATGGCACTGATTGTTCCAAACATAAAAATTAATCCATCAGCTATAATATGTAAATTCAAAGTATCTCACCAGTAAACCAGCACAAATTCTTACAATAGCAGCCTGAAACATGCAATTCATGTCAAGCAATTCACTAACCAACATCCAACTGAAGAGAGGGCCACCAAATGCTACAGCACACCATCTACAAACACAAACAGAGACAAAAACATCAAACCTCACCATGGCATCACACACTACATTACGGTTATGTCACGGGCCTAAGCAGATGGGTGTAGCATCAGACCCGACCGAGTGCGAATAACCTTACGTTATCCCCACATAGTAAATGGTGACAATGAGTGCCAATTGGCAAGAAAACGGGAACAAATTATCTAGCATGAAGCTTAAATGCTTTTGGAACTTTTGTTCAGAGTGTGAGCCTTTTGGTACAATCCAAGAATATCAGTACTGGCTGCTTTGCACTTGGAAATCTTTCTCACTGTTCTGGCCCACAAACAGGACTGACAGCATAATTTTATTCAATCTGTCCTACAGCATTTTCTCTTTATGTGCCACAGCTAGGATATAAAATTGTACATTCTAACACTGAAATTGTTATACTTACACCCTAAACCATTTACTCCCTAATCGTAATTGTGATTAATAATAAGGGGTGCGTTTAGTACACACTGATTTGATTTACGAATTTTCAAAATGTCAGTCGAGACATTCGTATGAAGACTTACCTGCTATTTCTTCAGCATCTTGTTTTGCAAATGCAAATTTCCCACAGTATCTCCAGTTCTGCTGCATGTCTCCTCCTACTGTTGGCGAGTTTCATCGTTAAATACTTTGTGAATGAAGTTCAAGAACTGACTTAACAAGTCAGAATGTTTAAGTGAGAGTTGACTTTCAAGAAGCCTTGCACACTCTTTAAAGCAGGACTACATTGCTTACAACACAGCTTTCGTATATGCACACAATTACCAAACTAAATCTGCAGTTTATGACGTCCATCAGTACAACACTACACTTGCAGCTTGAGTACATACGTCACAGTGTTACATAAATCCAACGCATTTATATTCTACGGCAAAATACGATTTTCTAACCACAGCCATTTTAACCGATCAACTAATTTGCATCCCAGAACCTGAATGTATATTACATTTTTTATTCTCTCTCCAACCATTTTGCGTTCCGCTTTTCGTGTTTTAGAAATCGGAACAGGACTAAGCCTCTTGCTGTATTACTACTACAGTTCAACGCAGCATCTACTTACCTTGACGAGAACATCGACAAACACGGATCATTCTCCAGAATGAGTTTTTCACTCTGCAGCGGAGTGTGCGCTGATATGAAATTTCCTGGCAGATTAAAACTGTGTGCCGGACCGAGACTCGAAGTCGGGACCTTTGCCTTTTACGGCCAAGTGCTCTACCGACTGAACCACCCAAGCACAACTCACACCCCGTCCTCACGGCTTTGGAAGGTAGGAGACGAGGTACTGGCAGAAGTAAAGCTGTGAGGACGGCGCGTGAGTCGTGCTTGGGTGGCTCAGTTGGTAGAGCACTTGCCCGCGAAAGGCAAAGGTCCCGAGTTTGAGTCTCGGTCCGGCACACAGTTTTAATCTGCCAGGAAGTTTCACGGATAATTCTGCCCGCCACAAATTTCGCCTTCAAAGATAATACTCACAACGGCTTCTACTGGATGTGGTTAACACCTGTGAACGTGTGTTTCGTTGTCGCTAAAGTCTTGTCAAAGACACTACATCTACGTGGATACTCCGAAAGCCACTGTGCGGTGTGTAGCAGAGGGTACCCTGTACCACTACTAGCCATGTCCTTTCCCATTCCACTCGCAAATGGAACAAAGCAAAAGCGGCTGTCTATATGCCTCTGTACGAACCTCTCTAATCTTATCCTCGTGCTCCCTATGTGAAATGTATGTGGGCAGAACTAGAATCTTTCGTCAGCCAGACTCTAGTGCAGATACTTAAGTTTTCTCAACAGTGCTCTCAAAAAGAACATTGGCTTCCTTCCAGTGGTTCCTATTTGGTTTCCTGAAGCATCTGCATAACCCTTGCGCTTCGTTCAAACCCACCGGTAACAAATCTAACAGCCCGCCTCTGAGTTGCTTATAAGTCTTCCTTTAATCTGACCTCGCACGGATCCCAAACACTCGAGCAGTACTCGAGAACTGGTCGCACTGGTGTCCTATATGAGGTTTTCTTTACACTTTTCGAAAATTCTCCCAATTAACCAAAGACGACCATCAGCCTTCCCTACCACAGTTCCCAAATGCTCGTTCCATTCAATATCGTTTCACGCCCAGATATTTAAACAACTTGACTGTGTCAAGCAGGACACTATTAATTCTGTATCCGAACATTACGTGTTTCTTCTTCCTATTCATCGCCTACTCTACTGCTCAGGCTACGCTAGTATTTTGCTTTGTGCTCACTTTAACATAGACTTTTTTTTAATTATTCTTACTGTGTAGTACTGTTATGTAGCAATACCTGTCAGGTTGATGTCTACGCAATGCTACAAAAATCTGTTAAGAAGGAATACGAAATTCTAGCAATAATTAAGAATGTAATAAAGCAGTTGCTCATGTATGCCAAAACTAAGGATAATAAGTTATTTATGACAGTTTGGCGGGGAGGGGGCTAGACCTTGGCGTATGGAGTACTTTTAGTATCTTCGAATATAAATGGCGTCTTGTAAGTAGCCATAAAGGGTTCCAGTCACTGTCCTGTAAATAAACCTGGTTTTTTTTTTTTTTTTTTTTTTTTTTAGTGTGATTTCATGCCCCTGCCCCATATGGGCAGGGGAGGGCTGTCAGCAGCACAATCCGCCGCTCTTCAGCCGAGTGACATGACAACTAAAACAAGAATAAAATAATACATGCATAAGGAGGTAAAAAAGGGGAACATAAAACAGAGTAAGGGGAGAAAATGGAGGTAAAAATACACTGACATGTAGACATTCATTGGGGACAGTTAAAAAAGTCACCAGAAAGTTAAAAAAACACAGTTGGCGATTCTTAAAACACAGAGAAGACACTGGATGCGCATGCACAGGTTAAAAGTTGGCCACAGTATTAAAACACTCCGAAACAACACACTTAAAACCCACTGGGAGCACACACGACGTAGAATAAAACTACCAGGCGGGACCTGCCGAGGGAAAGGTCAGAGAGGATGGAAAAGGAGGGGAGAGCATGGGGCAGCTGGGGAAGCGGCGGGATGAAGAAAGGAGGGGCAACCGTGGGTTCACGAAGAGGTAGGAGACACATGGGGCGGGAGAGGAAAAGGGAAGACAGGGCAGGAGGGAGCGCAGAGACACTGAAAGAAGGCACAAGAGATGGACGGGGAGTAGGAGGGGAAATCCGCTCAGAAGGAGGGAGGGTGAGGAGAGGGAGCCCTGAGGAGGAGGCAGGAAGAGGGAATTAGAGTTGGTAGGAAGGGTAGATGTCAGGGCGAAGCTCATCATCCGGGAGTGGTAGACGGTGGAAGTTGTGTTGGGAAAGGAGATGGAGGGTGTGGACATGGAGAGAGGGAGGGACACAACGGTAAAGGCGCGGCAACTGGTTGGGAGTGGAGAGGAAGGTAGACACCAGGGGGTGAGGGGGATCAAGGCGGCGGACAATATATAGTGTGCGGAGGTGTTCAAGGAAAAGGAGAAGGTGCGGGAAGGGGATGAGGTCATAGAGGATGCGCGTGGGGTACGGAAGGCGGATGCGGAAGGCGAGGCGGAGTGCATGGCATTTGAGGATTTGGAGGGCTTTATAGAACCGGGGAGGGGCGGAAATCCAAGCGATGCTGGCATAACAAAGGATGGGGCGGATCATGGATTTGTAGGTGTGAAGGATGGTGGAAGGATGCAGACCCCACGTCTGGCCGGACAGGAATTTAAAGAGGCGGAGGCGGTTGTGAGCTTTGTTTTGGATGGTAAGGAGATGGGGAGTCCAGGTGAGGTGGCGGTCGAGTGTGAGGCCAAGGTATTTGAGGCTAGGAGTGAGGTGGATAGGTCGGCCGTAAATGGTGAGGTAGAAATCATGGAGGCGGAAGGAGCGGGTGGTGCGGCCTATGATGATCGCCTGGGTCTTGGGGGGATTAACACGGAGGAACCACTGGTTGCACCAAGCGGTGAATTGGTCAAGGTGGGTTTGGAGTAAATAAACCTGCACAATAACGCCTTTTAAATGATTTTCATGAAAGAAATGCACGCGACTACGTTATATTTCCCCGAATATGGATCCCCTTCTGTAGGTATCAACATAAAGTCATGTGAGGAGCTACAATGACAAAAAAAAAATCGGTGTGCTGCTAGTCTGTAATTTAACAAAGAATAGCATTCTGTAAATTTCACCTCAGCTCTGCGCTAGAGCGTGGGACCGCCAGCGACTGATCGAACGAACCTAACCGTACGCCGCCAATCCAACAAGTTTTCAGCCAATCACGAACTGTAGATGGCGGTAAAAGATGGGAGACCTTGTTTTCGCCCGAACGAACTAGCCCAGTTCTGAGGCAGTGTGTTGAGCTGACATCTGTTGACAACACCGAGCAACACTACAGTACTCAAGCGCTGCGTATTTTACTTCGCATTGACAAGTTTAGCACGAAAATGTTGGAAGTAAGACACATCTTTGCAGGTATATCAATTTCTTATTTACAGTTTGCTAACAAAATAGGAATAAGTGCCAACGTCTTTTCATTATTTGTGAAGGATATACTTCATACCCACAAAGTTTCTTGGTAAGGCATTCTTTACATATGATAACTTGGAACGATGTGTACCTTGAACGCCATGCTCTCCGCCTCGCCTATCGCATCCGTCTCCCCTCCCCCACGCGGATCCTCTACGATCTCATCCCCTTCCCCCACCTCCTCCTTTTCCTTGAAAGGATACGGATCCTGTACACCTCCCGCAAACTCGATCCTCCTCTCCTGTACACCTCCCGCAAACTCGATCCTCCTCACCCGCTCGTCTCCCCGATCCTCTCCCACCCCCGCCCGCTGCCGCGCCTGTATTCGCACGTCCCACCCGGTCTCCACCTCTCCACCCTCCTTACCCTCTCCCAGGGTGGCTTCCGCCAGCTCCCCCTCCCTGATGATGCCCTCCTCCCTTCCATCTACCCCTCCTACCAACTTTGATCCTCCCACCCTCCTCCTGTACTTATTCCTCCGTGCACCCTCCCTCCCTCCTCTCCCTTTTCGCTCCCTCCTCCTTTTCTGCCCCCCTCCTCCCCCGGGCCTCCCCTCCCCTGTTCCTCTCCTCCTGCCCCCGACTCCTCAGCCATTGGCATCCTTTTTCTCCCCTCTCCCCCACCTCCCCCTTCTACCCCTCTTGGCAGGTCCCCGGACTCGCACACGTTACGTGGACATTCGCGCGCCGGAGGTCGCCGCCATCAGTGTTTTGTGTGTTTAGTGTTTAGTGTTCACCGTCCCCTCCATCGTTCACCAGTGCCATCATCATCTTCAGTGGCTGTGCGTCGTCTCATCAGCTAGCGGTGTGGATTATCGACGAGTGTGAACGGCTCCGTGATTGTCTCTATGTGTCTCCTGTTTTATTGCCCACCGCTCTGTGACTTATGTGTCTTCTCACTGTTTTTGCTGCTTGTGTCTTCTATGGCTGAAGAGCAGCGTAGTGTGCTGCTGACAGCCTGCCTGTTGTACAGGTTTTAAAATAACAATAAAGTAAAAAAAAAAAAAAAAAAAATGTGTATTCGACCAGAGGGTTGGATCCCCTCATTCGAAGGCGCCTGATTGCAAAGCCTGGGCTACTCTCAGGTTGGAATCTCCGCTTTCGAAGATTGTGTCCGTCTGTTTGTCTGTCTGTCCATCCGTCTGCCCTCCGCTTCCTGCTGTAGCTGTTTGTTCGTTCGTTCGTTCGTCCGTCCGCCTGCCTGCTCGCTGTCCGTCTGCGCCGCTACCGCTGCTACCTGCTACCTGCTGTCCGTCCGTCCGTCTGTTTTCCGCCGCCGCCGCCGCCGCCGCCGCCGGCCGGTTCTCGCCGCCGCCGCCTGGTCGCCGCCGCCACCGTCGCCGTCGCAGTCCGCCCCGGTCTTCGTCCGTCTGCGTCATCGTCCATCTGCGTCATCGTCCGTCTGCGTCTTCGTCTGTTCCCAGTTTGTGTCCTTTCCTTTCAGTGCTGTGCGTTTTTTCTCCCTGTCATGTCCGCCCCGACCACCACCGCCACCACTACCACCACCGCCATATTTTGCAGTTCCCCTTCCGCCGCCTCCACCACTATAACTTGGTGTGCCCAGTCACGCCCCCCTCCTTCCATCCCACCTCTCCTCACTCTCCCTTCGCCCTCGCTCTTTGTCGCCCCCTCTCCCGCTTCTTCCTCTCGCTCCTCTCGTTCTGATCCTTTCCCCCCACTCCCCCAGCCTGTCACTGCAGCTCCGGCTCGGGTGGTGGCCCGTCGGGCCACTGTCCACGCCCAGCTCTCCCCGTCGCCTTCGCCATCACCGCCACCACCGTCATCATCGTTGCCGTCACCGTCGCCTTCGCCTTCAGCGTCACCATCACCATCTCCGGCGCCGACTGCTGCGTCCACACCGGGACCTGTCCCTTCCCACCACCTCCCCATCGCTCCCGTCCCTCCTGTCACCACCCGCCCTTCTGCCGCCGTCAAACGCCCTAGTGGCACCCCCACCTCCTCCGCTCCCAAAAAGGCCCCGCCCCGACCTCCATCCCCCCCCCCCCCCAGGGTGCCATGGATGTCTCCCCGCATGGCCCTGCTCCCTCCTCCTCCTCCTCCTCCTCCTCCTTCTCCTCCTCCCCCGCCTGTTTATACAAATATCTCCTGTCCCATCCTGATCCTTCCTTTCTCGAGGCCCAGAATCTCTCCCTCCTCATCCGCCAACATTTCCCTGGTGCCCCCATCTCTCTCCTTACTCCCAGACGGGATTCTGTTCTCATCTCCTCCCCCAGCCCAACCCTCCATACTGACATCCTCTCCCGCCTCCCCATCACCTGTTTTGGTCCCAACGCCTCCCTTACCCCTGCTCCTTCTCCATCTCCTACCCGTCAACCCCAACCCCCGCGTCGCCCGCCGACCCTCACCGCCGTGATCACTCGGCTCAGTCCATCGTTCACGGAGGAGGAGGTGTTGGCGGAGCTCAAGGCCCATCCAACGCTGGAGGTGCGGGCGGTCCACCGCATTTTCAACTCGGCCGGCCCCACCCGCCTTATGCGGGTTGTCTCTGAGGACGCCCCCCTCCATTGACCATCTCCTGAAGGAGGGTGCCCTCCTCTTCAACCAGCGGTACAAGGTCGACCCCTCCCATTCCCCTCCTCAATCCCTGCGCTGCCAGAGGTGTCTGCGCTACAATGCACACCCAACAGCTGAGTGCCACGAGGCCCCCACCTGCCCGCATTGTCGGCAAGCGCACTTCCTCCGGCAGTGCCCTAACCTCCAGTCCCCTCCTTCCTGTAATACCTGCAATCTCCCCCATCCCACCTACTCCCAAAAGTGTAAAGCCCGACCCCCTCCAACCACTCCTGAACTCACCGCCCCTGTCCGTCCTCTGGACGCCCCCACCCCTCCTGGCAATTCCCTTCGTCCCCCCCCCCCCTCCGCTGAGGACATCATCAGGTTCCTCACCATCGTCCTCCAGAATGTTCATCCCTTTCAGCGCCCCCACACCTTCCAACAGATCTCCCTCGCCGCCCGTTCCATTTTCCACCTTAAAATGTACGCCACCTATTCCAACAACCAGTCCCATTTCACCTTTTCCCGTCTTGACACCCTCGTCTAAATCCATGTGATGGCGCGACAGCACCGTATCCTTTTCAACAATATCCGCTCCCTTCCCGCCAACAAGAACCTCTTCCTGCACACCCTTGCTACCCACCGTGTGGATGCCTTCCTCCTCAATGAAACCTTCCTCCAACCCCACCACTCCATCCACACCTCCCCCTATCTCCTCCACCGCTCCGAAAATCCCCTACCAGTTGCGCGTGGCGGAGTTGCCATTGGTCACCACCGCCTGATCCCCGTTCGGCTCCAACCTCTCCTTCCCGACCCCACCGAACAGCTGATCCTTAGTCTCTTCTTCCCCGGCCTTACCGTTACCTGCGCCACCGTCTATGTCCGCCCCAACGCCCCTCTTCCTTTCGACTTCCTCTCCCACATTGACCGTACCTTCTCCTCCTACGTGATCGCCGCCGACCTCAACATCCATAGTCGCTCCGCTGTCCAGTTACGGCGGTGGCATCGGTTCCTCTCCTCCCTTCAAGGCGACCTCATCCCCATCCCCCAGCACACCCGTCCCGAATCCAACTCCACTCCCGATGTTATTCTCTCCTCCCCCAACCTCCTTGGTCGCATTACGGTGGATGTCCTGGAGCCTATTGGTAGCGACCATCTCCCTGTCCTCCTCATCATTTCAGACGGTCGTCGCGCCCGCCCCGACCCTCGTAATGACCCTCCCCCTAAGTACATCCATGACTATTCCCGTGCCAACTGGAATGCCTACCGGGATACCCTGTCCACCCAGGTCAATAGCCACCCTCTAACCTATCGGCATCCTGATGATGTCGCCCATGCCGCCTCCTTTCTCCAGCAGACCTTGTCTGAGGCCGTGGAGGCCCACGTCCCTACTGTTGCCATCCACCCCCACCGTCCTACCTTACCCCCACAGGCCGTCCTCCTCCTTCGTGAATCCCGTCGTCTCTACCGTGCCTTCCTTCGCACGCGTGACCAGGACACACTACGACGCCACCGGCAACTCCAGCGACACATTCGAAATTTGCTCGCGGCCAAGAAACGCCGGGACTGGCGACAGACATGCACCCGTTTAAATGCTACCCTTCCTATCAACTCGTCCAAGTTCTGGTCCGCCTTCCGTCGCCTTACCGGAACTAAGCCCTCCCCCTACTATCCTCTTCTCCATGGTGATCACCCCTTCCCTGACGCCCTTAGTAAGGCCAATCACTTTGCCTCCTTCCTGTCCGATGAGTTTTCCATCCTCGATGATCCCCAGTTCGATTACTCCCTCTTCCCGGATATCCGCGATCGAACTGACACCTCTGTCCCTCCCCTCGCTCCTGGTTTCCAGTACTTGGACAACATTGCACACACGGACCTCAATACTCCTATCACTACACCGGATCTCATTGCTACACTCCGCACAAAATGCAACACCACTCCTGGTCATGATCGTGTCACCTACCGTCACCTTCGTGAAGCTCCTGTCTCTTTCCTCTCCACCCTGGCCAGGCTCTACAATGTAGTCCTGTCCACCGGTTACTACCCCGACCTGTGGAAAACCTCCCGTATCCTCATGTTTCTTAAACCCGGCAAACCGCCGTCCACCGTCTCCTCCTACCGTCCCATCAGCCTTACCTCGGTCTTCAGCAAGGTCCTGGAATCTATCCTCACCCGACGCATCCACCAGCATCTCCGCCAGCACCGCCTCCTTCCCGTTACCCAGTGTGGCTTTCGGCCGTCCTTCTCTTCCGACGATCTTCTCCTTCACCTCACTCATCTCCTCACCGAACAGCTCAATTCCCGTCACTCCGCAATCTTCCTCTCTCTTGACCTCGAACGCGCTTATGACCGCGTATGGCATTCCGGTCTCCTCTTCAAGCTCCAAACCTTCGCCCTTCCCATTAACTACGTCCGTCTGATCGGTTCCTTTCTCTCCCGCCGTCCTTCCTATGTCACCATCCATAACACGGATTCCTACACCTTTTTCCCCTCCGCCGGTGTGCCCCAAGGCTCCGTCCTCTCCCCCCTTCTGTACCTGTTGTACACGGCGGACATGCCGCCGCCGTCACCCCCCGTCCACCTTCTCCAGTTTGCCGATGACACCGCCTTCCTTGCCCTTGCCCCCTCCCTGCAGCGCTCCCAACGCCTTCTCCAATCCCATCTTGACCGGTTCACCGCTTGGTGCAACCAGTGGTTGCTCCAGGTCAATCCTTCCAAAACCCAGGCGATCATTGTAGGCAAAACCACCCCTTCTTTCCGCCTCCTTGATTTCTATCTCACCGTCTATGGCCGTCCTATCGCCCTCACTCCCACCCTTAAGTACCTTGGCGTCACCCTCGACCGTCGCCTCTCCTGGACTCCCCATCTCCAGACAATCCAAGACAAGGCACGTTCCCGACTCTGTCTCCTCAAGCTCCTTTCCAGCCGTACGTGGGGTCTGGACCCCTCCACCATCCTCCACACCTATAAATCCCTCATCCGCCCTATCCTTTGTTACGCCCATCCAGCATGGATCTCCGCTCCCCCTACCTTTTATAAATCCCTCCAAATCCTTGAACGCCATGCTCTCCGCCTTGCCTATCGCATCCGTCTCCCCTCCCCCACGCGGATCCTGTACGATCTCATCCCCTTCCCCCACCTCCTCCTTTTCCTTGAAAGGATACGGATCCTGTACGCCTCCCGTAAACTCGATCCTCCTCACCCGCTCGTCTCCCCGATCCTCTCCCACCCCCGCCCGCTGCCGCGCCTGTATTCCAACGTCCCACCCGGTCTCCATCTCTCCACCCTCCTTACCCTCTCCCAAGGTGGCTTCCGCCAGCCCCCCCTCCCTGATGATGTCCTCCTCCCCTGCATCTACCCCTCCTATCAACTTTGATCCTCCCCCCCCCCACCTCCTGTGTCCTTTCCTTTAGGCACCCTCCCTCCCTCCCTTCACTTCCCTTCTTTTTCCTTTCCCCCCTCCCTCCTCCTCTCTCCCCCAGGCTTCTCCTCCCCCTTCCTCCCTCCCCCTCTCTCCTTTGCCCATGGCATCTCTGCTCTCCCCTCTCCCATTCCCCTACCCCTTCTTCCTCCTCCACCTCCTCTCTTGGCAGGTCCCCGGACTCGCACACGCATAGTGAACATTCGCGCGCCGGAGATCATCGACATCAGTATCTCGTGTGTGTGCTTCGTTTTGTGTTTCGTGCAGTTAAGACTCCACTGTTCACATGTGCCATCGCCGTTGTCCGTGTTTTGTGCGCCGTGTCCACAAGTGTTAGTGTTTTTATCGTCCAACGTGAACAGCTTCCTGTTTATTGTTTTTTTGTGTCTCCATTTTTTGCCCGCCGTTTTTTTGTATTGTCTGTATCACCTCTGTCATGATATTGTTCCACTTAAGGCTGAAGAGCAGCGTATTGTGCTGCTGCCAGCCCGCCTGTATAGGTGATTAAAATTACACTAAAGGAAAAAAAAACGATGTGTATTAACATTTAGGTAAATAGGAGATGGAAATCAATTTTTGAGAGGCTCGGAGAATATTATCCGAGCTTATGCTCTACATGCAATAGTATGGGCGGCTTAAGGGCTTGTGTTTTGACAGCACAGCGCGCAATGGGATTTGATACATCAACGGAATTGTTGTACCCATAATTTTCCATTCGTTAGCCGTACTTACGACTACAGCCTGGAACTTCCTCGGTCGATAAATGATCTATCATCTATGTGCTTGGCTACACACACACACACACACATACATACACGAAACTCAAAAAGGTTAACATTTCTTAACTTTGCCTTTCGAAACAGCAGGAAAATTCGTTATGGAAAACCTATATTGAGTTTACAGTAAAGCAGCCCAGGTTACTTTTATTTTCCCGTTTACTTTTCTTCTCTGCCCAACCCGCAACTTTATCGATTTGTTCGCTGCATATTAGTTAAGTTTTTGTATCGAATTTCAAGCATACTTTCCAACTTGCTGTTATATATAGGGTCTTACTTCGAGTGTCTCCAGGTTTATGTGGACTAGATGTAAACAGCACAATGCCGTGAGCCAAAGCAGAGTGCTTCACGTAAAAATTCTTCCCACGTATCGTATTACCCAGTGGAAATCCAGGCAAGCAGAAGACGGCAGGAGATGTAATAGCGATGCTAACCCAGCCAGCTGCACGTAGTGTAGAGGAGTGACGCGAGAGAGCAGCACAGTAGCCTGTAATGGCACTTTGACTACCGCGCCTCCGCCAATACAAAGATATAATTCACGATCGCGCACGCAGAAGAGCGCTGCGCCAGCGACCGATTTTTATAAATAATTTTTTTTTTGTTTTTTTTTTTTTTTTTACTTTTGCGTAGGTTTTGTTTTTAACAGCTAATTGATTACATTCTCTCTCTCTCTTGTCTTGATACGAAAGACGTGTATTTTTCCGCACTGCGTTGAATGTGCTTTTGGGTGGAAATTAAAATTATATTACAAAGCGAGGTTGTTTCAATAGTGATTGGAGGTGGTTATCACCAAATTTGTGAATTGATCATGACAGTGACAACTTGAAGTTTTCGACAGATGGAGAAAAGTGAAAGTCGGGTCGTCCTACAAGGGAATTAGGATGACAGCCATGAAGACTATATTGTAATTAGTACTGCGTTTCTAGCAAGATTATAAGGTAAATTTCCACTAGTTTCTGATGCTATTTCCGTACAGTTGCTTTTTGTAGTGTTCCCGACCCGGTCTGCCATGCACGGTCACATTACAGCACTATCTCAATCAATAATACGAAGTCTGCCTTATCCGTAACTGAAACCACCAAAATTCAAAACCCAATCATATTTTCTATTTTATATTTTCACGGCAGAACCCCGAGTAAAGGAAACACTACAAGCCGGACCCGCGTAGTACGGACTGCCACCGACAGATGGCAGGTGCGAACTGCAGTGTATAAATCTCTGTAAAGGGAAATTATGGCCAACTTGAAAGTGGGCGTCATTTTCGAATGACTGCGCCGATGGTGATACATTAACTGCTGCAGCGTATTTAGCAGTGTTTACTGAAGTAGTACACTCAGCTCTCCAATGCACTGCTAAGACTAATCAGTGGCTACAAGCGGAACACGTCGGATATTGTTATATGAAATGAAGCATTGCATTCACATATATATGCGCGGTACCCTAGTAAATAGAATTGACAAATGAGGCTTTATGATTAGGCATGCTTTATATCTTTGTCAGGCCTATCCCACAAAATTTTTTCTGCAAATTCTTCATAGCATTAGGAGAATTATTACGAAAGTACAAGAGAATACAATATGTTTCAAATGTGTTGAGGTAAAACTAGTCGTATGATCAAAAGTAGGCTGTAGGGAACTGTAACAGCTGTACTCTTATTAGTATACTACAAATTTTTGGCCAGGTTCCATCAGAAATAATAGTCTGCCAGTAACGTCAATATTCACTGAATACAAGGTTGTAGGTTCGGTACGTGCATCGTGCATTTTTTTTTTTTACATTATAATGTGTTTAACAAAAACAATTTATTGTCGTGAGCATCCTAAATATACATTTAAACCATATTCTACAGTCAACCAGGTCAAATTTTTTTACCAGTCATTATAACTTTGTACACTACCACTCACTATTTTTCGTTTTATCTGCTGACAGAGGCAGTTTTGTCTCTAAGATTTCTATTTTGTAATTAGATTACCTTTAAACCATCCTATTACCTCTTCTGAGTTTTCTTTGCTGTTCAGATGGATTGGAAACTAAGTAACAGAAATGTAAAATAAGACAAAAGACCAGAAATGAATGAAATTAACTGAATGGTTAATTCAAGTTCCTGCAACCTTTCCCATTGGGACCAAGATAAACCCAAAACCAAGAAAATGTATAAAAACTCAAGCTGCAGTGTTCAGACATTGAAATTAAAATAATGAGCCTGGAGATGCTCCTGACAGTAGCATGAAATTAGCTGAATTAGATATAAACAGCAGTCTCACAGGGAACTTATAATCATCATTCCTGTCACTACCAATAAGGAAACATGGTTCTAGGCTTGCTGATAGATTTGTTCGGTAAATTTACATTTATTTTTGAGTATGGCTTTTACATAAATATGTCATTACACTGCATGAAGGTAAATCATACGCTGGAAATGTCACTGTAGCAGATATGTAATGCAAGTATATCTCATTTGAAATAAGTTGCAATTGCAGGATCAAGAAAGGGGAAAAGAAATAGGTTTTGGCTTCAAAGCTAAGGTGGAGTCTTGTACTGTAAAGACAGTGTATTAACAGAAAAGCTGAATCTCGCCCAATACCTGTTAACAGAAAGGGGCGTGGTCCATAATAGCAGTGAACATCTACGCTAAATATCTGAAAATGTTTGACGGAATGTATTTAATATATGGTATTACTGAAAGTGTTGTTCTACTTTGAAGACAATGTGTGCACTATTATTTGTAACACGTGTTATCAAAAATATCCTTAACGAATCTGTTATTTTTACATTTACAACCCCTTAGCCTAAAAACTGTTAATAACAGGTCTATATAAATATCTTTAAATTTCAAAGTAAACCTGCATTACTGAAATAGAACAATTTATTTAGGCTTCTTATTAACCACCGATTTACTTTTGGAATGGCTTAAAATTACCCAGAGTATTTTATGTAGGTAAAATAATGTGTTGTTCAAGACTGACATAAACTTAGCCAGAATAGCAGAGCAACTTTATCAGTATAAATATTAAAATATTACAGCAAACAGTCAATTTGTCTATATTTTTACTATAAAAAAATGCTCAGTAACTGTAACTACAACATGTGTTGCAACAAGTAACATATTTTGTGGGCAGTATTTTCAAAAAATGGTGTAATGTGGGGCAAAGTTCCCCAGTTGACTGCATTTCCATTCACATATTCCCAGTCTTCAACATAAAATGCTAAATTTTGATAATAAATAAAAATAGCAGTTACAATACAAAATATGCACGACATTTACTTGTAATGACATTTAGTTTTTACCGTGTTTGGAAACAAGTATTCTTCAAAAAGTATTCTTCAGCAGATTTTGCATATGTGCTATTTCATTCTGAGCTAGAAAAGAGTATGGAGTACAAGCTAATGTTCTTACTGAGTGAATGTATACTTTTTTCCTCTCTACAATATTATATAAAATATGGGTACATCGTATGTATAAAAAGCTATTAAAATCCAGAGAAAAAAATAAACGACATAAATGAAGCACAAGGAAGAAACAAAGATGGTGGCAAAGCACAGAAGTCAAATATGTACACAGGTCGAAGGATGAAGTTTTTATTTTTATATGCATCAATCTGAAACCTGGAGAGCGACATAGTTTACTTGCAAATAATATACGATATAATAAAAATACTCCATACTCAGAAAGAAACATAGAACAAAAATTTATAAAAATCACTGTGATTTAAACAAAAATGAGACCACTTGAAGAGAAAATGGCAACCAAATGAAGTTTGAATGTCAATCTTTCAAATCATATACTAAAGAGTGATTTTGGAAATCACAGTTTCTGCAGTAACTTTGTCATGGCCTGCTTCTACTGCCTTGTGTCACTACACCCTGATATCTTTTATTTCCCTCCCTTGGCACCAGATGAATTCTTGTTGCCAGGAAACTGAATTATTTTCTCCTGTACACTGTGGCAGGCTGGGAAAACTACTTTCTCCTTCACTGATGCAGGCACGGCAGTGCCTACATCAGAGAATAACAATTCACCTGAGAGTAATTTCTTCTTGTTGCTTCTCAAACACATCTCTGCCTTTTGCAACACACTGAAAACCTCACTTGATGGCTCAATAAGCAAGGTATCTGTGAAGGACTTTAGATGTAAAAGCACGTTCACACATGTACAGAGATTTTCTTTGCACGCTATTAGGCGCTCCTTGCAAAATTTGCAAAGTGCGTGACACTTCATAACCTGCCTGACAGTGTGACCACACAAATAGTATTGAGACTGCTGCTCTTCGTCACACACCATGTTACAAACTGGCTCTCCAACTTCCTCAGCACACTTATCATCGTCTTCACTTACAGATTCCCCCAGTAGTTCTGCCTGCAAACTACTGCCTTCATTTTCATAATTATCAGTGGCAGTATTAAAGAACTGAGAAAGAGTAATAACCCTCAGTGACGATTTTACTTCTCGTAGCGTTGGTACTGGATTTATGAAGTAGAGCATTGCTAACAGATTTTCCAAGGTATCTTGTGTAAATCTACTTATTAGCAAAAATTTAAATTTATTCTCATTCAGGAATGTGTCCTGCAATTCCAAAATACCTCCAGCTGTCAAAACTACACCACACTGAACTGGTTTCCAGGCACTGTTCAGGCCAATTTTGAAGTTTTGAAATAAACACAGAGTGTCCTAAAGATGACAGAGAGCCTCACTGTATGTTTGTTCATCAGAACGATTCAGAGCTCTGGATGTCACGAGGCAAGACCACTCATGAACGTGCTTTAGAAACCGCGCTGTGGTTAAAGTATTTTTCTGCAGTTTCTCTGTCTTGACAGCATACTCACTGGCTGCTGCACTCTGGCTGTTAATTATGGCAGTAGACGAGCCAACTTTCATTTTCTTGTAATGGTTTGGCCTCAGAAATCCCTCACACAGTTTTGGTGTCAGTTTAAGACTTAAACCACTGTCTACCTCAAGCCACTGTTATACACGATTTATATGTACCTCATTACAAGGCAGATCACCTTCCTCGACAACATTTCGTCAGAGGAAGACCGATTGCCCATTGACTAAGTGAATCCTCGTTTTTCAAAATGTGTGGTGTATCTGTGAGGAATACAAACGTCTCAAAAATGATATCGACAGGAAGTGCAAAATGGCTAAGCAGGGATGGCTAGAGGACAAATGTAAGGATGTAGAGGCTTATCTCACTAGGGGTAAGATAGATACTGCCTACAGGAAAATTAAAGAGACCTTTGGAGAGAAGAGAACCACTTGTATGAATATCAAAAGCTCAGATGGAAACCCAGTTCTAAGCAAAGAAGGGAAGGCAGAAAGGTGGAAGGAGTATATAGAGGGTTTATACAAGGGCGATGTACTTGAGGACAATATTATGGAAATGGATGAGGATGTAGATGAAGACGAAATGGGAGATAAGATACTGCGTGAAGAGTTTGACAGAGCACTGAAAGACCTGAGTCGAAACAAGGCACCCGGAGTAGACAACATTCCATTAGAACTACTGAAAGCCTTGGGAGAGCCAGTCATGACAAAACTCTACCATCTGGTGAGCACGATGTATGAGACAGGCGAAATACCCTCAGACTTCAAGAAGCATATAATAATTCCAATCCCAAAGAAAGCAGGTGTTGACAGATGTGAAAATTACCGAACTATCAGTTTAATAAGTCACAGCTGCAAAATACTATCGCGAATTCTTTACAGACGAATGGAAAAACAGGTAGAAGTGGACCTCAGGGAAGATCGGTTTGAATTCCGTAGAAATGTTGGAACACGTGAGGCAATACTAACCTTATGACTTATCTTAGAAGAAAGATTAAGAAAAGGCAAACCTACGTTTCTAGCATTTGTAGACTTAGAGAAAGCTTTTGACAATGTTAACTGGAATACTCTCTTTCAAATTCTGAAGGTGGCAGGGGTAAAATACAGGGAGCGAAAGGCTATTTACAATTTGTACAGAAACCAGATGGCAGTTATAAGAGTCGAGGGGCATGAAAGAGAAGCAGTGGTTGGGAAAGGAGTGAGATAGGGTTGTAGCCTCTCCCCGATGTTATTCAATCTGTATATTGAGCAAGCAGTAAAGGAAACAAAAGAAAAATTCGGAGTAGGTATTAAAATTCATGGAGAAGAAGTAAAAACTTTGAGGTTCGCCGATGACATTGTAATTCTGTCAGAGACAGCAAAGGACTTGGAAGAGCAGTTGAACGGAATGAACAGAGTCATGAAAGGAGGATATAAGATGAACATCAACAAAAGCAAAACGAGGATAATGGAATGTAGTCAAATTAAGTCGGGTGATGCTGAGGGAATTAGATTAGGAAATGAGACACTTAAAGTAGTAAAGGGGTTTTGCTATTTGGGGAGCAAAATAACTGATGATGGTCGAAGTAGAGAGGATATCAAATGTAGACTGGCAATGGCAAGGAAAGCGTTTCTGAAGAAGAGAAATTTGTTAACATTGAGTATAGATTTAAGTGTCAGGAAGTCGTTTCTGAAAGTATTTGTATGGAGTGTAGCTACGTATGGAAGTGAAACATGGACGATAACTAGTTTGGATAAGAAGAGAATAGAAGCTTTCGAAATGTGGTGCTACAGAAGAATGCTGAAGATTAGATGGGTAGATCACATAACTAATGAGGAGGTATTGAATAGGATTGAGGAGAAGAGGAGTTTGTGGCACACCTTGACTAGAAGAAGGGATCGGTTGGTAGGACATGTTTTGAGGCATCAAGGGATCACAAATTTAGTATTGGAGGGCAGCGTGGAGGGTAAAAATCGTAGAGGGAGACCAAGAGATGAATACACTAAGCAGATTCAGAAGGATGTAGGTTGCAGTAGGTACTGGGAGATGAAGAAGCTTGCACAGGATAGAGTAGCATGGAGAGCTGCATCAAACCAGTCTCAGGACTGAAGACCACAACAACAACAACGTCTGTGAGGAAAATTACTTTCCAATTATCATCACAAAGACACTGGCAGAAACTAATTTTGAAAACCTTTCGACAACAATTGCAAATTCTCGCCATACAGCTCGATTTTGCCCTCCCCGTCACTGACGCGATGCAGCAAACATTGTACGAGTGCCTAAGATTCCCTAATAAAGCTTATAATGATGTCTGGTGTGAGAACTGGAAAAAGATGGCCCTGTGTAATGGTAACCTATTGTTTGTTTCCATCTTGAGGTAGTACCACCCAGCATAACAACTAATGCATTAGAAGCTATAGTTTTTGCAAGGGCGAGATCTGGTGGAGGCGTCGTATCACTATCAATGGTGCAGCCAATGCTCAATCACATTCCAATGGTGAGTGATACTAACCTCATCCATCATGAGAACAGCATGCATCTCCACTGGTAACATGAGGGCAAGCTTGACTTTAAGGAAACTCATGAGCTCCCTCGGCACGCCAGGTCTAAATTTTATGCTCTGTAGAGAACATATTGGGGTTCCGTCTCAAGGAAATGGTAATTTATTTTCCAGCAGGACTTTGTACCCCATACTACCACAAGGTGGACTATTTTTTAGCCCTGTCTGCAGTGTTTCCACTGACCATTTGCTACCTTTACATGTCCCCTTTGTTCATACTGCTGAGAGAGGATGAGTTTTCCCTTTAAAGCTTCAATTCCAGCCTGAAGCTAGGTTCTTGAGGGTGGTGACTTCATCTTCTGTTGCGTCCAAGTTCGCTGCAGGACTGATGTCACTGGGCACATTCGAGGGCTCTCCAACCTCTGGAACACATATTTGCAATATTACAATCTTCAGACATAAAAAGCATTTAATACTGTAGTATGTTTTTAGGTAGCCAGTAGTTGATTCTCAGTAGGCTGTGGTATGTAATTTAAAGATTCGTAAGATGCCAAAATCTTCCTTTCAAAGGACTGAAGCAAGTCTATGTCAATCTGAGTGGTAATATTCCAAGTATGCTCTTAATACTATGAAATGGTAAAGTAATGTCATATCCTAAAGTGCAATTGTAGGTGACCAATTATATTTAATTCTCAACAAACACTACTATAGTGTTTCCAAAAATCTGTAGGCTCTTTGCTAGGCACCACAGGAACTTGACAGCAATAGAATGTAAAAGAGCTTCACTTTACAGCACTTCAATAATAACGCAGCATGTGAGAACTGAATACTTAAATTACAAGAGCTGTGAGGCAGGTGTTACTTCCTGATGTGGGTTTTAGTGGAGATTACCTTTAAGTGCAAGTAATTATTATTTACAATAAAAGACTAAATAATCAGGACCACACCTAACCACAACATTGGACACCTTAGCACCTATTGTGCTACATATTACCAATAAACGCAAAGCTCTGTATACAGAGTCTCAAACACAAATGGTATTGGAAACACCACAGGCTTTTAAGTAAACTTTAACCAGCTGTGGTAACAAATCAAACCATCAGTTTTCCTATTTAGGTGTAACATTTAACTGTAAATTAGAAACACAGTACATACAATGTCCAATGGCAAGCAGTAGAAACAATATAGCATAAAGGTACGAGAAATTACATTACTTTATATTTCATCAGATACCAATACAAGTGGACTGTGTGTGTGAGATTACCTTGTGGTGAAGTATTTTGTTCCCACCATCAACAGACCCTGCACATGTCAGTTTCAAAAATATACAGCTGTTGCAAATGAAATGTTTTAGTCTTCTTCTGTACACAACTGAGGGTTAAAATAAGTGTACAAAATATAACTTCTAAAGAAGGCACTCTAAGCAACATATTTACTACTACTTTTAAAAACGTATATGCTTACTATACTCAATTGACAAAGTGTTTCCTACGACAATTACTACGATACTAGTAAGCCTACTTTCTGCAAGCATAATGCTGTGAAGGGAAATTCTTTGTGTCCCACTGATCAAAAACAACAAATGTGAGCTGTTAGCAGTCAAACGAGATTTTCAGAGTGTCATAATTCAGGAGCAAGTGACAACATCACGTATGCATACAGCAATTGAAGCTGTGAGCGTTATTTTCCAGTTACCTGTATCCTCAGTCCGTTTCTCTAGTAGGCCAACAGGTTTCATCTCGGCAGGAGCTTTACGATCACCAAAAATTGTTGGCACAGCATTTGGTTTACGTTTTACTACTCCACCAATTCTGTCGGCTCAAACTGGTCTGGAGTAAAGTGATTCTGGTAAACACAAACAATACTATCAGTCAGTTTAGCTACAAACTTCGTTATTTAAGCGATATAAAAATTTCAAGACTGTACGTTAGAACTATAATTTGTAACATAAAATATATGAATGTGTAATATCAATAGAACTCAGCACATGCTACTCATAACTACATACAGTGCAAGAAGTCAGAGACCTATGAGTTAGGTACAGTAGCTATACACAAACATTGTAACACTCAGATTCTATCTACAAACTAACTGAAAAAATTTCATTTTATATGATACGACTAACATCTTTTAGGGAAAGTATCTTCATTCAAGTTTAATTTTCATTAGGTTTAGGTTTCCTGTGTAACAACAAATATTGTATGATGCACGTTGTGTACGTCTGCCTACACTGTGTGATCAAAAGTATCCGGACACCACCAAAAATATCAGTTTTTCATATTAGGTGCATAGTGCTGCCACCTACTGCCACTGTTTCCGATATGATGGTGAAGTGGACACGTGAAGGGCCGCGTACAGCACAAAAGCGTACAGGCCGACCTCGTCTGTCGACTGACAGAGACCGCCGACAGTTGAAGAGGGTCTGTCCAAACCGTCACGCAGGAATTCCGAACTGCATCAGAATCCAATGCAAGTACTATGACACTTGGGAAACTTTGATTTCAAGTTACTTTTGAGTACATTATGGGAGTGAACAGTGGTCAATGTGTTGCAAATATTTAGTATCAAAAACAGTCTCGATCACAATTTATTTATTACGGTGACCGGTTTCGACCACTACTGTGGTCATTCTGGTGGTAAATCACTACCAGCAATCAGTACTCACCATAATAAACAAATTGTTATCAAGACTGTTTTTGATAGTAATTACTGGATTTCAAGGTTGAGCACACGGTGCAACGAGTGTAAACATTGGGACGATTGAACAGCGGAGAAACGTTGCGTGGAGAGACAAATCACGGTACACAATGTGGCGATCTGAAGGCAGGGTGTGGGTATTCCGGATGCCCGGTGCACCTCATCTGTCAGCATATGTAGTGCCAACAGCAAAATTCAGAGGCAGCGGTGTTATATGGTGTGGTCGTGTTTTCCATGGAGTGGGCTTCCACCCCTTGTTGTTTTGCGTGGCACCATCACAGGCCTACATTGATGTTTTAAGCACCTTCTTGCTTTCCACTGTTGAAGAGCAATTCGGGGATGGTGATTACATTTTTCAACACGATCGAGCACCTGTTTGTATTGCACGGCCTGCGACGGAGTGGTTACACGACAGTAACATCCCTGTAATGAACTGGCCTGCACAGAGTCCTCACCTGAATCCTAGGGAACATCTTTGGCACGTTTCGGTATGCGGACTCCGTGCCAGGCCTCACCGACCGACATCGATACCTCTCCTCGGTGCAGCACTCCGTGAAGAATGGGCTGCCATTCCCCGAGAAACCCTCCAGCACCTCACTGAACGTATGCAAGCGAGAGTGGAAGCTGTCATCGAGGCTAAGAGTGGGCCAACACCACACTGAATTCCAGCATTACTGACGGAGGGCGCCAGGAACTTTTAAGTCATTTTCAGGCATGTGTCCGGATACTTTTGATCACATAGTGTAGTATTTGTATCTGAGACTGTTGAATATACAAGATGCCATATTAAAAGAGTTAATTATAAATATACTGTACTGTTATGACTGACGATACAATTCAACTATGCTATTCTTTTTATTTATTTCAACGTTTGTCGAAACGGTAGGCCTACACTATTAAATGCAAGTAACAAATTCTTTACAGAGGCACGTCATTATCACGCCAATTATTTTCACAAAATTTACTGAAAATGAGGCACTGTTAATTGATCTTTGAAGTACACATAGCCATAGCCAACAACATACATTAAAACATCCAAATACTGTACTTCCCATCTTCAACAATTGGGCCTACACACTGAATACGAAACGAAATACCGTGTTTACCTATTACACCTTTCGTGTTGCCAAAAATATGTCTTTATAGCAGTCAGTACATTACAGATTAACTAGAAATGTGTAGCTTTCACTATGGTTTGTCCAAAAAAACGGGCTTGCACACAACGTACCTTTTACAAACAAATGTGACCGGTTTGAGACGAACGACGTGTAATGACACAACAAATCTGATCACGAAGCGAGTCTAAATACAGCAAATCTGTTACACAGCGAATGTTAAACCTTAAGATTATTTGCACTAATGAATGAAAACTGTACTTTCCATACAGAAGCGAGAGTCTCATGTGGGCTGCCAGTTGGCTCTGCTGATTTTCATCGGTCATATTCTCCTTCTTGTTGCATCTCTACCTTCAGAAGGAATTCTGTACAGTTTACCTCCCTTTCTGACTCAGACCAAAAAGCCAAAAGCACAGCACTGACGTAGTATTCTACTTAAAACTGCGAAACTACACAACACTGCCCATGCCTCACACACAATGCTTGGGCCCACAACGGCTGCTAATGTTACAAGATGTGATTTCAGCCAACTGTGGATGGCGGCGAAAGCAGCAGAATACGATGGCCGTACTTCCCTTTATACGAGGCTGTACTGCCCTGGTAAACAAGCCACGACTCCAGCACTGCAAAGTGCAGTGCATCTCGACTTGCACTGCTGCCAACTTTGGACTTGCTAGCAAAAAGGCTTCCTCGTGGAAGAACGGGGATGTGTGTTTAAAACCTTCAATCGTGCAATCGGATAGATCAGCAAAGTTTCACAAGTGAGAAGATAGTACGACACATGTATGTGGAACAGATTCTGTAAGGATTCAACGTTCACCTTTTGCATTATAAACAACCCACATACAGTACCTGACAGTATATCCTACAGCAGTCTCCAAATAAATTCTTGCCCTTGTGCTATTAGGTGCTACTTATTTTCAACTGTTTGCGCTGGCTGTATGCTACCATCAGAACTTTAATTTCAAAAAGAGCGTTACTTACATCTAAATAGGCATTCAACTTCATTAACAATTATTTAACATAATTCCAGTTTATAAGTCACTATGTTTAACCTACTGAAACGGCTTTGCCCTCGCATTTTTTGCGAGTTAATTGCATGCATGAACTCTTCAGTTATTTATTTACCATTAGTGTATTTACCAATTAGTGTTTTGCAAGGCTTGCATGTAACACATAAATGTGATACTTCATGACCTTAATTCAAGATGGGAGTGTCATTCTGTAAAAATATAATTCATCCAGAAATCCCATCCAACCTTGCTATCTGAATCAGCACTTAGTGTGTCAAAGTGAAAACTTTGTATGTCTCTTCACTTCTGCTGCCACAGTATTTGTATTTATCAGGTAAGTTTTCATCTTTGTGTATGTCTCTTTGTGACCTACTAAGTAAATACAATCTTTAATTGATGGCAGTATGTTTGAGCACTGATTTTAATAATTACCAGCAGCAGGAATGTACAGATTACTCAATTCAATTAAACATCTCAGTATCTTAGTTTATTGCTGTTAAGGCTAAATATAATTTACAGGGATGCAATTTTTGCAACTGCTAGTACTACTGCTAAATCTACTGCTGCAGCTATAAGTTATAGAACCATAGATATCAGAACTTTATGTGTGCATTTATTGTGACGTGCAGACACTACGTAACTAATTTTTTTTCTTCACTACCCACAACACCAAAGAGGCTACTATATCTACATTATGCTTAACGACGTGGAGCAGTGGATAGCACAATGGAATCGTATTCAGAAAGACAGTGGTTCAAACCTGCATCCAGGCATCCCATTCACTTCAGCGAAATGCTGGGATGGTTCCTTTCAAAGTGCAAGGCCTTACTTCCTTTACCATCCTTTGCTAATCTGAGCTTTTGATCCATCTCTAATGACCTCCTACATCTAAATCATTATTTTGTACATTTGAGAGAGATCCAACCTCGTGACAAGAAAGTGATGCTGTAGCAGCTTCCACCAACAGTGATGCAGAAGGAAATGACATGGAGGCTTCTGGGTGAATCAGACTGAATAGTGGAACAGCTATGGCCACCACAAGCGACATGGAATCAGGAGGATGTGCTACACCCACATCCTCCACACCAACAAAATCTAAGGAGACTGAAGATCGCTATTTTCGTGCAGCGCAACTACTTGCGCAGATACCTTGAAACAAAATGAGAATGGTAATGTGGCCAGTTTCATAAAATATCTGCCATCAGTTTGTGAAATCAATTAGAAGGCATAGAGCAAGACCACTGTAGCACATCAATAAACTGTGTGTGTTACGCGTATGCACACTATTTAAACAAAATTTGATTGCTGTCTTGGAAATAAACTAAACCCTTATTACTTCCTGAGAGAACTGAATGTGAGTGTTTTCACCCTCAGCTGTGTTCAAAATGACTGCTGTCAGCTATTGTAATTATGTAGCTCTGCACTACTAACCCCCCCCCCCCCCCCCCCTCCCGTGAACCTTGGACCTTGCTGTTAATGGGAAGGCTTGCGTGATACAGATACAGATAACCATACTGTAGGTGCACCCACAACAGAGGGGTATCTGTTGAGAGGTCAGACGAACGTGTGGTTCCTGAAGAAGAGCAGTAGCCTTTTCAGTAGTTGCAATGGGCAACAGTCTGGGCAATTGACTCAACTGGCCTTGTAACATCACGCAAAATTGTCTTTCTGTGCTTCTACTGCAAACAGCTGAAAGCAAGGGGAAACTACAGCCATAAGTTTTCCTGGGGGCATACAGCTTTGCTGTATGGTTAAATAATGATGAGATCCTCTCGGGTAAAACACTACAGAGGTATAATACTTCCTCAATTGGATTTCCGATCAGGGACTGCTCAGGAGAACATCATTATCAGGAGAAACAGAACAGGGGTTTTATGGATTGGAGCGTTGAATGTCAGACCCCTTAACTGGGCAGATAGGTTGGAAAATTTAAAAATGGAAATGGATAGGTTAACGTTAGATATAATGGGAATTAGTTAGTTGATTGGCAGGAGAAACTGAACTTCTGGTCAGGTGAATACAGGGTCATAAATACAAAATCAGATAGGGGTAATGCAGGGGTAGGTTTAATAATGAATAAAAATTAGGAATGCGGATAAGCTACTACAAACAGCAGGGTTAATGCTTTTGCACAGTAGTACAGGTTTATATGCGCACTAGCTCTGCACATGATGCATTGAAGAAATGTATGATGAGATAAAAGAAATTATTCACATAGTTAAGGGAGAAAAAAATTTAATACTCATTGGGGACTGGAATTCAGTAGTAGGAAAAGGAGGAGAAGGAAAAGTAGTAGGTGAATATGGAGGTTTAAGAATCATGAAAGAAGATTGTATGTGTGGAAGAGACCTGGAGACACCAAAAGATTTCAGATTGATTATACAGGGCATTACAGAAAGGTACGACCAAACTTTCAGGAAACATTCCTCACACACAAATAAAGAAAAGATGTTATGTGGACATGTGTCCGGAAACGCTTAATTTCCATGTTAGAGCTCATTTTAGTTTCGTCAGTATGCACTGTACTTCCTCGATTCACCGCCAGTTGGCCCAAACGAAGGAAGGTAATGTTGACTTCGGTGCTTGTGTTGACATGCGACTCATTGCTCTACAGTACTAGCATCGAGCACATCAGTACGTAGCATCCGCAGGTTAGTGTTCATCACGAACGTGGTTTTGCAGTCAGTGCAATGTTTACAAATGCGGAGTTGGCAGATGCCCATTTGATGTACGGATTAGCACGGGGCAATAGCCGTGGCGCGGTACGTTTGTATCGAGACAGATTTCCAGAACGAAGGTGTCCCGACAGGAAGACGTTAGAAGCAATTGATCGGCGTCTTAGGGAGCACGGAACATTCCAGCCTATGACTCGCGACTGGGGAAGACCTAGAACGACGAGGACACCTGCAACGGACGAGGCAATTCTTCGTGCAGTTGACGATAACTCTAATGTCAGCGTCAGAGAAGTTGCTGCTGTACAAGGTAACGTTGACCACGTCACCGTATGGAGAGTGCTACGGGAGAACCAGTTGTTTCCGTACCGTGTACAGCGTGTGCAGGCACTATCAGCAGCTGATTGGCCTCCACATGTACACTTGTGCGAATGGTTCACCCGACAATGTGTCAATCCTCATTTCAGTGCAAATGTTCTCTTTACGGATGAGGCTTCATTCCAACGTGATCAAATTGTAAATTTTCGCAATCGACATGTGTGGGCTGACAAGAATCCGCGCACAATTGTGCAATTACGTCATCGACACAGATTTTCTGTGAACGTTTGGGCAGGCATTGTCGGTGATGTCTCGATTGGGCCCCACGTTCTTCCACCTACGCTCAATGGAGCAGTTATGATTTCATACGGCATACTCTACCTGTGCTGCTAGAACATGTGCCTTTACAAGTACGACGCAACATGTCGTGCTCGTATTGTGGACGGCTGTGATACAATACGCCATTCGCCACGGCTGCATCAGCACATCAGGGATTCCGTGCGACGGAGGGTGAATGCACGTATCCTCGCTAACTGAGGACATTTTGAACATTTCCCGTAACAAAGCGTTTGAAGTCACACTGGTACGTTCTGTTGCTGTGTGTTTCCATTCCATGATTAATGTGATTTGAAGAGAAGTAATAAAATGAGCTCTAACATGGAAAGTAAGCGTTTCCAGACACATGTCCACATAACATATTTTCTTTCTTTGTGTGTGAGGAACGTTTCCTGAAAGTTT
Source organism: Schistocerca americana (assembly GCF_021461395.2). NCBI lineage: Eukaryota > Metazoa > Arthropoda > Insecta > Orthoptera > Acrididae > Schistocerca > Schistocerca americana. Next base: position 203,874,222 of record NC_060129.1, on the reverse strand, counting down.
GGCCGTAACTTTTTGTAACACCCTGTATGATGGTACGACAGATTTGGGAAACAGGTTTTAAGTTCTATGACATATTCCAGGGGCAGATGTGGACTCTATACACAATTTACTGGTTATGGACTATATATTAAAAATGAAGAAATTACAAAAAGGTAGGAATTTCAGGAGTTGGGACCTGGATAATCTGAAAAAATCAGAGGTTGTAGAGTGTTTCAGAGAGAGCATTAGAGGACAATGAAAGGGGAATGGAATACAGTAGAAGGAGAATGGGTAGCTTTGAGGTATGAAATAGTGAAGGCAGGAGAGGATCAAGTAGGTAAAAAAAGACGAGGGCTAGTAGAAATCCTTGGGTAACAGAAGAAATATTGAATTTAATTGATGAAAGGAGAAATTATAAAAACGCAGTAAATGAAGCAGGCAAAAGGGAATACAAAAGTCTCAAAAATGAGATCGACAGGAAGTGCAAAATGGCTAAGCAGGGATGGCTAGAGGACAAATGTAAGGATGTAGAGGCTTATCTCACTAGGGTAAGATAGATACCGCCTACAGGAAAATTAAAGAGACTTTTGGAGAAAAGAGAGCCACTTGCATGAACATCAAGAGCTCACATGGAAACTCAGTTCTAAGCAAAGAGGGGAAAGCAGAAAGGTGGAAGGAGTATATAGAGGGTCTGTACAAGGGGGCATTATTATGGAAATGGAAGAGGACGTAGATGAAGATGAGGTAGGAGATATGACACTGTGTGAAGAATTGGTCAGAGCACTGAAACACCTAAGTAGAAAGAAGGTACCGCAAGTAGACAACATTCCGTTAGAGCTACTGATACCCTTGGGAGAGCCAGCCCTGACAAAACTCTGCCATCTGGTGAGCAAGATGTATGAGACAGACTAAGTATTCTCAGACTTCAAGAAGAATATAATAATTCCGTATCCACAGAAAGCAGGTGCTGACAGGTGTGTGAACCACCGAACTATCGTTTTAATAAGTCTCCATTGCAAAACAGACAAATGAAGAAACTGGTAGAAGATGGCCTCAGGAAGGTCAGCTTGGGTTCTGTTCAAATGTAGGAACACACGAGCCAATTCTGACCCTACTACTTATCTTAGAAGCTAGGTTAAGGAACGGTAAACCTACATTTACAACATTTGTAGGCACAGAGAGCTTTTGACAATGTTGACTGGAACAAGCTCTTTCAAATTCTCATGGTAAATACAGGGAGCGAAAGGCTATTTACAATTTGTACAGAAACCAGATGGCAGTTATAGGAGTTGAGGGGCATGAAAGGGAAGCAGTGATTGAGAAGGGAGTGAGACAGGGCTGTAGCTTTGTGGCACAACTTGGCTAGAAGAAGAGGTAAGTTGGTAGGAACATTCTGAGGGATCGACAATCACGTACTTAGTACTGGAGGGAAGCAAGGAGGGTAAAAATTGTAGATCGAGACCAAGAGATGAATACAGGACGATGTCTGTCGCAGTATTAGTGCACGGTGAAGTGCTGTATGCTACACATGTCCAGAAATGCTGCATTATTTGTAGGTCTGAGTAACTCTATGGGAACCAGATTTTAGGAATGCACAAGTGAAATAAAACACAGCTGTGTGCTTTGTGTGTATATGCACCACTGCTCTGGCTTTCAGTGCAGATTTTGAAAGGCAGTTCTGTTAATTTGTTAGTTGCCGCTTGACTCTTAGAGGGATGTGTAGCTGGTTCACAGCCACAGAAGAAGGTCTGAATTGATTGGTGATTACTGTAGACCTCAAAACGAACTCCTACATTTAGTAAAGTGTATGATGCATGAGCAACATCATTACACAGTGTTACTGTATGAAATTCAGTTGCCATCTCTGTAGCCACCGACAACGAACTGTTGTTACTCTTAATGAGGCTACTGTTGCTACTGGCAAGTGTAACAGCAAATAAATGAGAATACTATATGTACAAAAATAATGACTAATAAGCACTATTATATTCTACATCTACATACATACTCCGCAATCCACCATACGGTGCGTGGCGGAGGGTACCTAGTACCACAACTACCATCTTCTCTCCCTGTTCCACTCCCAAACAGAACGAGGGAAAAATGACTGCCTATATGCCTCTGTACGAGCCCTAATCTCTCTTATCTTTGTGGTCTTTCCGCGAAACATAAGTTGGCTGCAGTAAAATTGTACTGCAGTCAGCCTGAAATGCTGGTTGTCTAAATTTCCTCAGTAGCAATTCACGAAAAGAACGCCTCCTTTCCTCCAGAGACTCCCACCCGAGTTCCTGAAGCATTTCCGTAACACTCGCGTGATGATCAAACCTACCAGTAACAAATCTAGCAGCCCGCCTCTGAATTGCTTCTATGTCCTCCCTCAATCCGACCTGATAGGGATCCCAAACGCTCGAGCAGTACTCAAGAACACGTCGTACTAGTGTTTTATAAGCGGCCTCCTTTACAGATGAACCACATCTTTCCAGAATTCTACCAACGAACCGAAGACGACTATCCGCCTTCCCCACAACTGCCATTACATGCTCGTCCTACTTCGTATTGCTCTACAATGTTACGCCCAAATATTTAATCGACGTGACTGTGTCAAGCGCTACACTACTAATGGAGTATTCAAACATTACGGGATTCTTTCTCCTATTCATCTGCATTAATTTACATTTATCTATATTTAGAGTTAGCTGCCATTCTTTACACCAATCACAAATCCTGTCCAAGTCATCTTGTATCCTCCTACAGTCACTCACCGACGACACCTTCCCATTCACCACAGCATCAGCAAACAGCTGCACATTGCTATCCACCCTATCCAAAAGATCATTTATGTAGATAGAAAGCAACAGCGGACCTATCACACTTCCCTGAGCCACTCCAGATGATACCCTCACCTCTGATGAACACTCACCATCGAGGACAACGTACTGGGTTCTATTACTTAAGAAGTCTTTGAGCCACTCTCATATTTGGGAACCAATCCCATATGCTCGTACCTTCTCATACCTTAGTTAGGAGTCTGCAGTGGGGTACCGAGTCAAACAGTTTCCGGACGTCAAGGAATAAGGCATCCGTCTGATATCCTTCATCCAGGGTTCGCAAGATATCGTGTGAAAAAAGGGCGAGTTGCGTTTCGCAGGAGCGATGCTTTCTAAAGCCGTGCTGATGCATGGACAGCAAATTCATTATATTCAAACTGAGAATATGTTCGAGAATCCTGCAACAAACTAATGTTAAGGATATTGGTCTGTAATTTTGAGGACCCGTCGTTCTGCCCTTGTTATATATAGGCATTACCTGCGCTTTTTTCCAGTCGCTCGGGACTTTACGTTGGGCAAGGGATTCGCAATAAATGCAAGCTAAGTAAGAAGCCAACGCATTAGAGTACTCTTGGAATCCCATCAGGACCTGGCGATTTATTTATTTTCAACCCATTCAGGTGCTTCACAACCCCAGGGACGTCTATCACTATGTCCTCCATACGGGAATCTGTACGAGGCTCACACGGCGGTATGTTTGTACGATCCTCCTGCGTGAAAGATTTCTCAAATGCTAAATTTAAAATTTCAGCTTTCGTTTTGCTGTCTTCCGTTGCCAGGCCAGACTGATCAGTGAGTGACTGGACGGAAGCCTTCGACCCGCTTACCGATTTTACGTAAGACCAGAATTTCCTTGTGTTTTCAGTAAGATCTTTTGCTAAGGTATGACGGTGGTAGTGGTTGTATGCTTTGCGCATCGCTCTTTATACAGCAACACGAATCTCCACTAACTTTTGCCTGTCCTCATTCTCCCGATCTTTCTTGTACCGCGAGTGCAACTGTCTCTGCTTCCTGAGCATTCTCCCAATTGCGCTGTTAAACCACGGTGGGTCTTTTCCGTCCGTAACCCACTTTTTCAGCACATACTTGTCCAATGCGTGATTTACAATGTGTTTAAAATTTGCCCATAATTCTTCCACGTCCATCGTACCGGAAGTAAATGAAGTCAATTCATTTACTACGTGGGATGCTAACAACTGCTTATCTGCTCTTTCTAGTAAGAATACTCTTCTAGCCTTCTTGATCGACTTTTTAACTTTCGTAACCATAGTCGTAATGACAACATCACGATCACTAATCCCTGTCTCAACATTGACACTGTCGATGATGTCTGGTCTGTTCGTGGCTACCAGATCTAAAATATTTCCATTACGCATTGGCTGTCGATTTAGCTGCTCAAGACAGTTTTCGGATAATGTGTTCCAAAGTAATTCACACCACAGCTTGTCTGTACCACCTGTAATGAATCCATAGAGATCTCAGTCTATACTACGTAGGTTGAAGTCGCCTCCGACTAATATAGCATGATCTGGGTACTTCTGCGATACGGGATGTAGACCCCCTTTGAATGATTCTAGAACTGTCACGGTGGAATCTCGTGGCCGGTAATAACGCCCAACAATTAACTTTATTTCTCCTTGATCTGTTAAACGTGTGCAAATAACTTCACAATCACACTCTACTTTGACCTCAGTAGACACAATATTTTTGTCAACTGGAATGAAGACACCACCTCCTAAGGTGTCTAATCTGTCTTTCCGATACACATTCCGACCCTCACTAAATATTTCAGAACTTCCTGTCTCAGGGTTCAGCCAGGTCTCAGTCCCGAGAATAATTTGCGCACCACATGCTTCCTGGAGGGCAGTAAATTCAGGAACTTTATTCCGAACACTCTGAAAATTTACTGCTAATATCTTGATAGCTGGAATGTCTTTACACCGAGCGCGTCCCGATTTCCCTGCCCGCACGTCGACTGGTGGGTGTTCATCAGGACATCTCGCACTACTGCCTATCCTAAAAAAAAAACCATGTGCACGCAACAAGTACTCTGCTACCCGAGTAGCCGCTTCCTTTGTGTAGAGCACCCCCGACCTATCTAAGGGCGTCCTACAATTCCCCACCCAATAGGGCAAGTGGGTACACGTAGGAGGGTTTTCGCGGTTGGGAGTTAAATGATCATTGTAGATGATGAATCTGTGGTAATGACAGTCTCTGACTAGGTATCAGGAAGGCTCTACTTTGTGTTCTGGTAACAGACGAGCACCGCATTCTGAAGGTGGCGATCTACGGTTGAGGGGTCTTCAGAAAATATGCGAATGAGGAATATAGGGCCAGAACTGTGACGAATTCAATGGGCTCTTTGGATCTGCGTGTCAGGATTTGGACTTGGCTTCCACACAACTGCCACCACTGTGATCTCGGGGTCCACCACCGCAAAAATGAAAGTCAGCAGGAGGTGGGGCGTCGGAGCCATCTGCGTCACAGTGGACTGTTTTTGAGGAAGGATGCATGTGGACCAATGGTGATGGTAGGTAGACGGGGGAGGGGGGAGACAGACACTGTGACAGAGACTGTGACAGAGACTGACAGAGATGGAGAGAGACTGACAGAGACGGAGAGATATATAGAGAGATATTGGAAATGTGCATTGCAAATCTAATGGTGCACGCTGCTGTTAACACCAGAGATGACAAACGCTTTGGTATATGTTGTCAATTAGGATGGACTCAGTCTGTTTTCTTTGACATTTGTACATCAGCAGTTGTTCAAGGATGTACAATTTTCTGCCCAATCACGTTACATGTGACAAAATACATGTTTATGCCTTTACGTATCATGACATTGGCAATCTGATATGAAATACTACCCACAAATGGTACGGTATACGTGGTCTTATTTTATGTTTGTTTTGTGTGCTGTGATTCTTTTGCAACTATTTGTGTTTTTCAGGGATTCTGCTACACTGGTGTTTATTCCAATCTGTTGTTTACATTTATCTTCAGAGTGTTGTAGTTGGGTTGCTGTTCCTCTTGACAACATACCAGAATGCTGCCATTTTGGGGCTGTGGGATGACAAGAGGAGTTGTGGATGGCGGAATGTTGTTGTAGGCTTCCAATAAATTTCAATTTTATGTCTACTACTTGTTATTCTAATGGTCAGGTCTAGTAAGTTTACAATGGTGCCTACTTTGTCCTCAACTGTGAACTTTATACCTTTATGTGGGGTGCTGAACAATTAGATAACTCATTGCTAATTAATTGTGATGTATATGGCACAGAAAGGAGACTCTGACCACTGGAGGTACTACAGTTTAGTTATTTTATTTACATATTTGGATTTATGTTCAAGTCTTAGTGACCTCCACACAGCCGTTTTCTAAACAGTGGTTTGTTTATTTACACACAGTGCCTCAGGTTACCCTAAATCCTGACAATGTACAGCTCTATTAATACAAATAAATCAACCTGATGACTGAAATATTTGTCTGGACTGTAGCCTTATATGGAACTGAATCGTGAGCAATAAACAGCACAGACAAGAGGAGGATAGAAGCTGTTTAAATGTCGTGCTGCAGAAGAATGCTAAAGGTTAGGTGGGTAGACTGAACCACCAATTAAGAGGAACTGTTTTTGAACAACGTCCCACACGTACACTCTATCGTTTTATTTTACCAATTTCACGTTTGTGACTAGTTTTGGAAACTGCGACCAGTGGCGATGCTTCATTCCAGATGGATAATGTGGCGGATCCCAAAATTAATCACGAAGACTGGAACATCAAGTAATAAAATAAAAACAACGTATTATGGCAATGGAACTTCTACGCTATCATAAACAGTTTATCACTTGCTGACCCACGAAGTTCTCCAATGAAAATAATGGAGAAGATCATGATAGATAAACAAGTACATAATCTGAGAGGATAGAAATTTATGGCACCCCCTGCCTATAAGTGCAGTAACGTTAACAGGAAACATTGTGAGGTAAAAAGTAACGGTCAATTGGGATGTGTTGGCAGTAAAAATTTTAGAGAGAGACAAAGCCTCGAATACTGTAGGTGAGTTCAAATGGACGTATGTTGCAGTAGTTATTCGGAGATTAAGAAGCTTGCACATGACGGACTAGATTGGAGATGTGATGAAATCAGTCTAAGGAGTGATGACCACAATATTTAAGGAGCAGTAATGCAGGTACGAAAAGCAGTCAGGCTGATCAAAGGCAAGAAAACCCACATGCTGGCTGACCCTCACAGAATTCCAAACAGGTGTTTGTTCTTCCCTCGTTTGTCTCTTATTTTCCATTTCTCATCATCAGTAAAGAGTCCAACTGCAGCCTTTGGTCCACCAAACTTGTGTACACCTATTCTGCATGAAAATTTCAACAACTGTTACAGTCCATCAAATAACAAAACTTATACAGATGCACAAAGCCACAGAGAAAGGAACACAAAGTCTAGAATGAGTTTTGGACTCGTCTCACTTAAATAGTACTGTCAAGTTAGAGCAGAGTACGGAAGCTGGCCTGGAGCAAATACAAGCAGTAACAGTGCACTCTAGTGTGGAAGTAATGCAGCACCACGACCGGCCGTGAGTTAACACAGCTGTCAGCCGTGTAATGGGGGTGCCGAGTGAACTGCCGTCTGTTGGAACAATGTCTCACACGTGTGCTGTTACTGTCGCTCCAACTTGCAGATGTGGATATGCTGACTGTCGCCTGCATCTGAATAGGGTGGCTAGGGAGAGATACTAGATGAGCATCTGGCAGGATGCGTGAGGCGACACATCTTTTGGCTAGAATCAGGTTACAGACAGACAGCTTTGATAGGAATAAGAACTGCGTAGAACCATGAAATATGGAATAGTTACCAGAAAATATAAATTAGTTTGTTAAAACATAAGAATGCTGAATGAATAGGTAGATGAGCTTCTCTTATGTCAGGAAGGTGTATGAATTTCGGATGTGTCTTTTTTGCCTCTCTCAGCACCATGTACTCTCAGTGATGGAGAAATTAAATATAAGGGGTTACAGGCTAGCATCATGTGTGTGTACAGTTTACTTGGAAAAGGGAGGGATGTTAACACAAAAGCAAAAATATAAAAGCAAGAGGTTTTTGTGTAGATCACAATGTAAAAGCATGTGCTTGTCAGTTGTTACTACAGAATCATACACTTCTAATTATAACACTCCTCAGGGGTCTAGGAGACTATCAGTGATTTAGGAGAAATCTAGACGAATTGTTGAGCATTCTCCCAAACAAGTTGAATCAGTCATTAGTTTGTGAGGATTTTAATGCACTTTTCTTAGAAGATTCTGACAGGTAAAAAGTGCTACAACCATTATTTGGGTGTTTGAATCTGATTCTGGTAGTGAATTTAGCAACTTGTGAGCAGGGAGACAAGAGGACCCCGAATCAAAATATTTATTGACACAGCTCAGGCTGAACAAGTGATGTGCAGGAAATTGTTAATGGAAATGGGAAATTTATTTGAAGCCTATGATAGTGTAAGTTCTTATTCAGCAAAATTACTGGATTTTAATGAGTGTCTAAAATATTTGCAGAAATATACATATTCTGACAAATTAATAATGCAGACATCTTTAGCGTATTTCAGCAGGCTGATGTATTATGGAATAATTGCTTGCTTAAGTTAATAGCAAAGAGGGGAACTATTCATGCATCAATTATCTACTGGATGTACACCACGTTTCTCATTTTTTGAAGTATTGCAAGCATTTCTATAGCTATCAAAGTTTCAGAATTACTATTTTTCATGGCTATCTGTATGGGACTGGATGAAATTATTTTATACTTCTTGCCCCCTTTAAAAAAATACAGTACAATAAAAACTTATTTTTATTTAAAGTGTTACTGAATACAATGTGGCAGATACTGAAGATATAAAACAAATTTTTCCATGCTACCTGTCTCCTACGGGCATGTTTCAAAAACATCTTCCTCTCAGCAATGGCCTTGCGTACGATTAGTGTTTTACTATGGCAAAAAGAGTTTTCCGCAGCGGTGGTTTAACTGTCACAAATCCATTAGTTCCTATGGTTTAAAATGGCTCTAGAGTAAAGCGATTTGATTGATCACTGAAACAATAATCGGCTAATCTCATTACGTCAGCCGTGTATTAAAGGTGCAAAAATTTTGTAACTGTCCATTACAATTATATTTAGCAATGAAAACGATGTTCATCTGCAAAAAAATAAAACTTTACAAATATTACTGATAGTAACACACAATCTGCACACGTTCGGCTGACACACTATAATATCTTCTCATCTGTGGCATTCCACTTACAGCATTGCTCGAACGCAATTTAATTTTATTTTAAAAACTTAGCTGCTCCTCTTAAGTAACATTCATTCCTTGGTATGTTATTTCTGTTATGTTTAATTTTTAGCAATATTTCACACACATGTTGAAGTTCTATTTGCACTTGAGATCGTTTACTGGAGTAACATCTTACACAAACAGTTTAAAATAACGAGAAATTAAGAAATTAATTATGCTGCTCTCATTCCGTTTGTAAAATAACGAGAAATTAAGAAATTAATTATGCTGCTCTCATTCCGTTTGCTTTCGTTTTACATTTTTCCTGTTCGTTTCAATTCGTCACTCCCGTGATAATGCACTGAACACAGTTTAAAAAAAAATAAAAAATAAAAATAAAAAAATAAATAAAAAAATAAAAAAATAAGTAAACGTCCTTCAGGATTTGCACACCACAAACTGAAATGTCACTGTCTTGGGCCTCAGTTATGACATTTTTTTCTGTTTTTCCAAGTGTACACCTGTGAAAGCACTGATACTGTACATCTGAATTTGTTGTTGTTGTTGTTGTGGTCTTCAGTCCTGAGACTGGTTTGATGCAGCTCTCCATGCTACTCTATCCTGTGCAAGCTTCTTCATCTCCCAGTACCTACTGCAACCTACATCCTTCTGAATCTGCTTAGTGTATTCATCTCTTGGTCTCACTCTACGATTTTTACCCTCCACCCTGCCCTCCAATACTAAATTGGTGATCCCTTGATGCCTCAGAACATGTCCTACCAACCGATCCCTTCTTCTAGTCAAGTTGTGCCACAAACTTCTCTTCTCCCCAATCCTGTTCAATACTTCCTCATTAGTTATGTGATCTACCCATCTAATCTTCAGCATTCTTCTGTAGCACCACATTTCGAAAGCTTCTATTCTCTTCTTGTCCAAACTATTTACCGTCCATGTTTCACTTCCATACATGGCTACACTCCATACAAATACTTTCAGAAATGACTTCCTGACACTTAAATCTATACTCGATGTTAACAAATTTCTCTTCTTCAGAAACGATTTCCTTGCCATTGCCAGTCTACATTTGATATCCTCTCTACTTCTACCATCATCAGTTATTTTGCTCCCCAAATAGCAAAACTCCTTTACTACTTTAAGTGTCTCATTTCTTAATCTAATACCCTCAGCATTACCCGACTTTATTCGACTACATTCCATTATCCTCGTTTTGATTTTGTTGATGTTCATCTTATATCCTCCCTTCAAGACACCATCCATACCGTTCAACTACTCTTCCAAGTCCTTTGCTGTCTCTGACAGAATTACAATGTCATCGGCGAACCTCAAAGTTTTTATTTCTTCTCCATGGATTTTAATACCTACTCCGAATTTTTCTTTTGTTTCCTTTACTGCTTGCTCAATATACAGATTGAATAACATTGGGGAGAGGCTACAACCCTGTCTTACTCCCTTCCCAACCACTGCTTCCCTTTCTTGTCCCTCGACTCTTATAACTGCCATCTGGTTTCTGTACAAATTGTAAATAGCCTTTCGCTCCCTGTATTTTACCCCTGCCACCTTTAGAATTTGAAAGAGAGTATTCCAGTCAACATTGTCAAAAGCTTTCTCTAAGTCTACAAATGCTAGAAACGTAGGTTTGCCTTTCCTTAATCTTTCTTCTAAGATAAGTCGTAAGGTCAGTATTGCCTCACGTGTTCCAGTGTTTCTACGGAATCCAAACTGATCTTCCCCAAGGTGGGCTTCTACTAGTTTTTCCATTCGTCTGTAAAGAATTCGAGTTAGTATTTTGCAGCTGTGACTTATTAAACTGATTGTTCGGTAATTTTCACATCTGTCAACACCTGCTTTCTTTGGGATTGGAATTATTATATTCTTCTTGAAGTCTGAGGGTATTTCGCCTGTTTCATACATCTTGCTCACCAGGTGGTAGAGTTTTGTCAGGACTGGCTCACCCAAGGCCGTCAGTAGTTCCAATGGAATGTTGTCTACTCCGGGGGCCATGTTTCGACTCAGGTCTTTCAGTGCTCTGTCAAACTCTTCACGCAGTATTGTATCTCCCATTTCATCTTCATCTACATCCTCTTCCATTTCCATAATATTGTCCTCAAGTGCATCGCCCTTGTATAGACACTCTATATACTCCTTCCACCTTTCTGCTTTCCCTTCTTTCCTTAGAACTGGGTTTGCAACTGAGCTCTTGATGTTCATACAAGTGGTTCTCTTTACTCCAAAGGTCTCTTTAATTTTCCTGTAGGCAGTATCTATCTTACCCCTAGTGAGACAAGCCTCTACATCCTTACATTTGTCCTCTAGTCATCACTGCTTAGCCATTTTGCACTTCCTGCCGATCTCATATTTGAGCGTTTGTATTCCTTTTTGCCTGCTTCATTTACCGCATTTTTATATTTTCTCCTTTCATCAATTAAATTCAATATTTCTTCTGTTACCCAAGGATTTCTACTAGCCCTCGTCTTTTTACCTACTTGATCCTTGGCTGCCTGCACTACTTCATCTCTCAAATCTACTCATTCTTCTTCTACCGTATTTCTTTCCCCCATTCCTGTCAATTGTTCCCTTATGTTCTGCCTGAAACTCTGTACAACCTCTGGTTCTTTCAGTTTATCCAGGTCCCATCTCCTTAAATTCCCACCTTTTTGCAGTTTCTTCAGTTTTAATCTACAGGTCATAACCAATAGATTGTGGTCAGAGTCCACATCTGCCCCTGGAAATGTCTTACAATTTAAAACCTGGTTCCTAAATCTCTGTCTTACCATTATATAATCTATCTGATACCTTTTAGTATCTCCAGGATTCTTCCAGGTATACAACCTTCTTTTATGATTCTTGAACCAAGTGTTAGCTATGATTAAGTTATGCTCTGTGCAAAACTCTACAAGGCGGCTTCCTCTTTCATTTCTGCCCCCCAATCCATATTCACCTACTATGTTTCCTTCTCTCCCTTTTCCTAGTCACCCATCACTATTAAATTTTCGTCTCCCGTCACTATCTGAATAATTTCTTTTATTTCATCATACATTTCTTCAATTTCTTCGTCATCTGCAGAGCTAGTTGGCATATAAACTTGTACTACTGTAGTAGGCATGGGCTTCGTATCTATCTTGGCCACAATAATGCGTTCACTATGCTGTTTGTAGTAGCTTACCTGCATTCCTATTTTCCTATTCATTATTAAACCTACTCCTGCATTACCCCTATTTGACTTCGTGTTTATAACCCTGTAGTCACCTGACCAGAAGTCTTGTTCCTCCTGCCACCGAACTTCACTAATTCCCACTATATCTAACTTTAACCTATCCATTTCCCTTTTTAAATTTTCTAACCTACCTGCCCGATTGAGGGATCTGACATTCCACGCTCCGATCCGTAGAACGCCAGTTTTCTTTCTCCTGATAACGACGTCCTCTTGAGTAGTCCCCGCCCGGAGATCCAAATGGGGGACTATTTTACCTCCGGAATATTTTACTCAAGAGGACGCCATCATCATTTAATCATACAGAAAAGCTGCATGTCCTCGGGAAAAATTACGGCTGTAGTTTCCCCTTGCTTTCAGCCGTTCGCAGTACCAGCACAGCAAGGCCGTTTTGGTTATTGTTACAAGGCCAGATCAGTCAGTCATCCAGACTGTTGCCCTTGCAACTACTGATAAGGCTGCTGCCCCTCTTCAGGAACCACACGTTTGTCTGGCCTCTCAACAGATACCCCTCCGTTGTGGTTGTACCTACGGTACAGCTATCTGTATCACTGAGGCACGCAAGCCTCCCCACCAACGGCAAGGTCCATGGTTCATTGGGGGGGGGGGGGGAGGGCATCTGAATTTAACCTCAACAATCTGCTACTAGTTACGTCAAGAACTTTAACAAGTTAAAATACTGCAGGTCTCTACTACGTGATATACTCGGTGCGGAATCTTAAATTTTCTAATCCACGTTAATGCGCGAAAATTGCACTTACTTTACACAAAGCAGTTGCCTTTGTAATCTGCCAGTATGCTCTGCAGATGTTCATCAGCCGTATTATTCTTCTTCCTGCGTCCCTCTCTTCTTGCCTTCGAAGGTACAACCAAAAGCACAGCATTGTTGGTTTATTCAAGACGAGAAAGCCCAATATCTCCTACTTTAAACGAACATGTCACGAACTGCAGTCAGCTGTAACCTGCGCAGTGTGCGGATGTGAAGACGGCGATACTTTTGCAGGCACCAGGCAGCGATTCGACCTGCCATCTGCCTGCGGCAGTTGGTACTGCGAACCGGCAACTCCTGGCCTCTCCGGTGCACTACGTGCAGTCGGCCAAGTGTCTTTTCCGCCATCACACCTCGTGCCGTCTTCTCCAGACCTGGTCCCGCAACGTACCAAATTCGGAAGATTAACTTATCATAAGACCAATTAAAGGATGTTGATTCTTAGAACTGTTTCGCAAATCAATTACACATCATAATGTGCTTCAGATCAAATAGAACAACTCTAGAGTTACACACAAGCAGCAAACAGATAAAATTCATTGAACCTAACGATGAGTTTTTTCATTTGTGGGAACTGAAGATAATGATTATCGGCTGCATGGATAGCGAATGAAATAATTACGAGAGTGAAAATAATCTGGCCTATTCTGCAGTATTTCCAACACTAAGCGAGTATACTGAGCCTCCGATTTGTGCGAAAAAGTAAGTTAGGAAGCACTACGATTAGCAGTTATGACTTTTCAAGAGCTTTCGCGCATTCATAGACAGTGAGAAACACCCTCGCATTGTTCCACGATATGTGATGCGCACAACTGCAATAAAAGTTCAGTAACAACAAATGACGTGATTTCACCAACCACACCTTAAAAAATTGCATTGTAGAGACCTTCATCTATCAATGCCAACTATATATATATATTTTTTTTACTTTATTGTTATTTTGACACCTGAACAATCAGGTAGGCTGGCAGCAGCACAATACGCCGCTCTTCAGCCGAAGAGAGTACAATGAGATAAACAGAGAAGAGACATCACGTAAAAAATCGGCGGGAAAAAACAGTAGACACATGAACATAAAAACACAAGAAGCCGTTCACACTCGATGACAATCCACACGATGAACGGTTGACACGATGCACAAACACTGAAGAAGACGACGCCACTGGTGAACGATGGAGTGTGACGGTGAAACACTGAACACTAAACATGACAGCACACGATACACTGACGGCGGTGATCTCCGGCGCGCGAATGTCCACTGAGCGTGTGCGAGTCCGGTGGCCTGCCAATGGGGGAGGGGGGGGGGAGTGGGAGAGCGAGATGGGAGAGCAGAGATGCCACGGGCAGGGGAGGGAGGAAGGGGGAAGGGCCAACTATTTATTTATTTATTTATTTTTTTTTTACTTTATTGTTATTTTAAAACCTGTACAACAGGCAGGCTGTCAGCAGCACACTACGCTGCTCTTCAGCCAGAGAAGACACAAGCAGCAAAAACAGTGAGAAGACACATAAGTCACAGAGCGGTGGGCAATAAAACAGGAGACACATAGGGACAATCACGGAGCCGTTCACACTCGTCGATAATCCACACTGCTAGCTGATGAGACGACGCACAACCACTGAAGAAGATGATGGCACTGGTGAACGACGGAGGGGACGGTGAACACTAAACACTAAACACGAAACACACAAAACACTGATGGCGGCGACCTCCGGCGCGCGAATGTCCACGTAACGTATGCGAGTCCGGGGACCTGCCAAGAGGGGTAGAAGGGGGAGGTGGGGGAGAGGGGAGAAAAAGGATGCCAATGGCTGAGGAGTCGGGGGCAGGAGGAGAGGAACAGGGGAGGGGAGGCCCGGGGGAGGAGGGGGGGAGAAAAGGAGGAGGGAGGGAAAAGGGAGAGGAGGGAGGGAGGGTGCCCGGAGGAATAAGTACAGGAGGAGGGCGGGAGGATCAAAGTTGGTAGGAGGGGTAAATGGAAGGAAGGAGGGCATCATCAGGGAGGGGAGCTGGCGGAAGCCACCTTGGGAGAGGGTAAGGAGGGTGGAGAGGTGGAGACCGGGTGGGACGTGTGAATACAGGCGCGGCAGCGGGCGGGGGTGGGAGAGGATCGGGGAGACGAGCGGGTGAGGAGGATCGAGTTTGCGGGAGGTGTACAGGATCCGTATCCTTTCAAGGAAAAGGAGGAGGTGGGGGAAGGGGATGAGATCGTAGAGGATCCGCGTGGGGGAGGGGAGACGGATGCGATAGGCGAGGCGGAGAGCATGGCGTTCAAGGATTTGGAGGGATTTATAAAAGGTAGGGGGAGCGGAGATCCATGGTGGATGAGCATAACAAAGGATAAGGCGGATAAGGGATGTATAGGTGTGGAGGACGGTGGAGGGGTCCAGACCCCACGTACGGCCGGAATGGAGCTTGAGGAGACGGAGGCAGGAACGTGCCTTGGCTTGGATTGTCTGGAGATGGAGAGTCCAGGAGAGGCGACGGTCGAGGGTGACGCCAAGGTACTTAAGGGTGGGAGTGAGGGCGATGGGACGGCCATAGACGGTGAGATAGAAATCAAGGAGGCGGAAGGAAGGGGTGGTTTTGCCTACAATGATCGCCTGGGTTTTGGAAGGATTGACCTTGAGCAACCACTGGTTGCACCAAGCGGTGAACCGGTCAAGATGGGATTGGAGAAGGCGTTGGGAGCGCTGTAGGGTGGGGGCAAGGGCAAGGAAGGCGGTGTCATCGGCAAACTGGAGAAGGTGGACGGGGGGTGACGGCGGCGGCATGTCCGCCGTGTACAACAGGTGCAGAAGGGGGGAGAGGACGGAGCCTTGGGGCACACCGGCGGAGGGGAAAAAGGTGTAGGAATCGGTGTTATGGATGGTGACATAGGAAGGACGGCGGGAGAGAAAGGAGCCGATCAGACGGACGTAGTTAATGGGAAGGGCGAAGGTTTGGAGCTTGAAGAGGAGACCGGAATGCCATACGCGGTCATATGCACGTTCGAGGTCCAGGGAGAGGAAGATTGCGGAGCGACGGGAATTAAGCTGTTCGGAAAGGAGATGAGTGAGGTGAAGGAGAAGGTCGTCGGAAGAGAAGGACGGCCGAAAGCCACACTGGGTGACGGGAAGGAGGCGGTGCTGGCGGAGATGCTGGTGGATGCGACGGGTGAGGATAGATTCCAGGACCTTGCTGAAGACCGAGGTAAGGCTGATGGGACAGTAGGAGGAGACGGCGGACGGCGGTTTGCCGGGTTTAAGGAACATGAGGATACGGGAGGTTTTCCACAGGTCGGGTTAGTAACCGGTGGACAGGACTACATTGTAGAGCCTGGCCAGGGTGGAGAGAAAAGAGACAGGAGCTTCACGAAGGTGACGGTAGGTGACACGATCGTGACTAGGAGCGGTGTTGCGTTTGGTGCGGAGTGTAACAATGAGATCCTGTGTAGTGATAGGGGCGTTGAGTTCCGTGTGTGTAATGTTGTCCAAGTACTGGAAACCAGGAGCGAGGGGAGGGACAGAGGTGTCAGTTCGATCGCGGATATCCGGGAAGAGGGAGTAATCGAACTGGGGATCGTCGGGGATGGAGAAGACATCGGAGAGGTAGGAGGCAAAGTGATTGGCCTTACTAAGAGTGTCAGGGAAGGGGTGATCATTGTGGAGAAGAGGATAGTAGGGGGAGGGTTTAGTTCCGGTAAGGCGACGGAAGGCCGTCCAGAACTTGGACGAGTTGATTGGTAGGGTTGCATTTAAACGGGTGCATGTCTGTCGCCAGTCCCGGCGTTTCTTAGCCGCGAGCAAATTACGAACGTGTCGCTGGAGTTGCCGGTGGCGTCGTAGTGTGTCCGGGTCACGCGTGCGGAGGAAGGCACGGTAGAGACGACGGGATTCACGGAGGAGGAGAACGGCCTGTGGGGGTAAGGTAGGACGGTGGGGGTGGATGGCGACAGTAGGAACGTGGGCCTCCACGGCCTCAGACAAGGTCTGCTGGAGAAAGGAGGCGGCATGGGTGACATCGTCAGGGTGGTGGTAGGTGAGAGGGTGGCTATCGACCTGGGTGGAAAGGGTATCCCGGTAGGCATTCCAGTCGGCTCGGGAATAGTCGTGGACATACTTAGGGGGAGGGTCAGTACGAGGGTCGGGGCGAGGGCGACGACCGTCTGAAACGGTGAGGAGGACAGGGAGATGGTCGCTACCAATAGGCTCCAGGACACCCACCGTTATGTGGCCAAGGAGGTTGGGGGAGGAGAGGATAACATCAGGAGTGGAGTTGGATTCAGGACGGGTATGCCGGGGGATGGGGACGAGGTCACCTTGAAGGGTGGAGAGGAACCGATGCCATCGCCGTAACTGGGCAGCGGAACGACTATGGATGTTGAGGTCGGCGGCGATCACGTAGGAGGAAAAGGTACGATCGACGTGGGAGAGGAAGTCGAAGGGAATAGGAGCGTTGGGGCGGACATAGATGGTGGCGCAGGTAACGGTAAGGCCGGGGAAGAAGAGACTAAGGATCAGGTGTTCGGTGGGGTCGGGAAGGAGAGGTTGGAGCCGAACGGGGATCTGGCGGTGGTGACCAATGGCAACTCCGCCACGCGCAATTGGGAGGGGATTATTGGAGCGGTGGAGGAGGTAGGGCGAAGTGTGAATGGTTTGGTGCGGTTGGAGGAAGGTTTCATTTAGGAGGAAGGCATCCACGCGGTGGGTGGCAAGGGTGTGCAGGAAGAGGTCCCTGTTGGCGGGTAGGGAGCGGATGTTGTTGAAAAGGATACGTTGCTGTCGCGCCATGAGAGGGATTTAGACGAGGGTGTCGAGGCGGGAGAAGGTGAAATGGGCCTGGTTGTTGGAGTAGGTGGCGTACATCTTGAGTTGGAATATGGAACGGGCGGCGAGGGAGATCTGTTGGAGGGTGTGTGGGCGCTGAAAGGGATGAACATTCTGGAGGACGATGGTAAGGAACCTGATGATGTCCTCAGCGGTGGGGGGGGGGACGAAGGGAATTGCCAGGAGGGGTGGGGGCGTCCAGGGGACGGACAGGGACGGTGAGTTCAGGAGTGGTTGGAGGGGGTCGGGCTTTACACTTTTGGGATTAGGTGGGATGGGGGAGATTGCAGGTATTGCAGGAAGGAGGGGATTGGAGGTTGGGGCACTGCCTGAGGAAGTGCGCTTGCCGACAAGGCGGGCAGGTGGGGGCCTCGCGGCACTCAGCCGTGGGGTGCGCGTTATAGCGTAGACACCTCTGGCAGCGCAGGGATTGAGGAGGGGAACGGGAGGGGTCGACCTTGTACCGCTGGTTAAAAAGGAGGGCACTCTCCTTCAGGAGACGGTCAATGGAGGGGGCGTGCTCAGAAAAAACCCGCATAAGTCGGTTGGGGCCGGCAGCGTTATGTATGCGGCGAACCGCACGCACCTCCAAATGGGGATGCGCCTTGAGCTCCGCCAACACCTCCTCCTCCGTGATCACTGGACTAAGCCAAGTGATCACGGCAGTGAGAGTTGGCGGGCGGCGCGGAGGTTGGGGTTGGCGGGAGGGAGGTGGTGAAGGAGCTGGGGTGAGAGAGAGGCATGAGGGCCAAAGCGGGTGACAGGGATGCGGGAAAGGAGGTAGGTGTGGAGGGTTGGGCTGGGGGAGGAGATGAGGACCGAATCTCGGCGAGGAGTGAGAAGGGAGATGGGGGCACCAGGACAATGCTGGCGAAGGAAGAGGGTGAGGTTCCGGGCTTCAAGGAGAGAGGGATCAGGACGGGAGAGGAGGTAGCGGTAGGAGGAAGGGGGAGAGGAGGAGAATGAGGGGGCAGGGACAGGCGGGGAGACTTCCATGGCATCATGGGTGGGGGAAGGAGGACG
Source organism: Schistocerca americana (assembly GCF_021461395.2). NCBI lineage: Eukaryota > Metazoa > Arthropoda > Insecta > Orthoptera > Acrididae > Schistocerca > Schistocerca americana. Next base: position 203,855,302 of record NC_060129.1, on the reverse strand, counting down.
AGGCGTAGCCTTTTTGGAAGCAGAGGAAGCAGGAGTGCCACAGGGGCGCTTGACGGCGGAGGAGGAGGTGTGGGGGACGGGAACAACGGGAATGTGGCGGGGAGGGGCAGGTCCCGGGGCCGGAGTCGGCGCCGGAGATGGTGACGGTGACGGTGAAGGCGAAGGCGACGGCGGCGAGGATGATGACGGTGGCAGTGGCGGCGGTGATGGCGAAGGTGACGGGGAGAGCTGGGCGTGGGCAGTGGCCCGACGGGCCACCACCCTAGCCGGAGCTGCAGTGACAGGCTGGGGGAGTGGGGGGATGGGATCAGAACGAGAGGAGCGGGAGGAAGAAGCGGGAGAGGGGGCGACAAAGATAGAGGGTGAAGGGAGAGTGAGGAGAGGTGGGATGGAAGAAGGGGGGTGGGACTGGGCACACCAAGTTATAGTGGTGGAGGCGGCGGAAGGGGAGGTATAGACAATGGCGGTGGTGGTAGTAGTGACAGTGGTGGTGGGGGCGGACATGACGGGAGAGAGAAACAAGAACGAACAGAACGAAGAGGGGAGGACAGAAACTGGGGACAGACAAAGATGAAGACAAAGACGGCCGTAGACCAGGGTCAGGACGGCGGCGGCGGGCACCGGCGGCGGCGAGCCCCAGCAGGCGGCGACGGCGGCGGCGGCGTCGGCGGCGATCAGCGGGCGGCGGCGGCGAGGACCGGAAGGCGGCGACCAAGCGGCGGCGGCGGCGGCGGCGAGCACCGGCAGGCAGTATGGACGGCAAGCAGACGACACGACAGGGATCTTCCACGTCGAAGGCGCACCCTGAGAGTAGCCCAGGCAGTGAAACTCTTCGATGAAGAAGAGACGGAATCCAACCCCCGAATGTTGGGCCAACTATACGGAGTTGCCGTAATATGTAGAATACATTACCAAACTCTCACCTGGGTGTAAAACATTCTCGCCACAAACTTTGTACAGACAGGGGCACGTACAGCAATTTTATTAGTAACAAAAGCTATAAGAAAACATTTGGTCTCACGAAGCAGTTGCTTATTACCTCTAAGAGTTTTCTGTCAAAGTTCTAAACTGGAAATGAGGTGAAGTAATATGAGTGATGCTCCCGAACGCACTGTTGCTCATCGTCGCCGATAGATGGCACACCGACATGCTGCCTTGGTAAACACAACTGCAGCGCCGCAAAGTGTCTCTTCAGGACACTATTCCGTCTCCCTTACTCCACCTCTCACTTTTTTGCTACTGGAGTTAATTTTATTCGGCTTGTGGTTATGGAGTGGGAGAGGGAATAAACGCTTTTATCATAAATGTGGCACACCGTGGATCAAATTATTGCTTTTCCACATCTGCTCAGGATTAACATGTAGGGAACATTCACTCGCTACTGTAACGTAATCAAGAAAGAAAGAAAACTGTATCTGAACTCACTACCCTACATTCGAGGGTTGGATTCCCTCTCTTCTTCATCGAAGAGTTTCACTGCCTGGGCTACTCTCAGGGTGCGCCTTCGACGTGGAAGATCCTTGCCGTGTCGTCTGTTTGCCGCCGCTTGGTCGCCGCCACCGCCGCCTGCCGGGGCTCGTCGCCCGTCGCCCCCGCCTGGTCGCCGCCTGACGGGGCTCGCCGCCCCCGCCTGGTCGCCGCCTGCCGGTGCCCGCCGCCGCCGCCTGCCGGTGCTCGCCGCCGCCGCCGCCGGTGCCCGCCGCCTGCCGGTGCTCGCCGCCGCCGCCGCCGGTGCCCGCCGCCGCCGCCGCCGCCATCCGGTGCCGCCTGGTCGCCACCATCGCCGCCGTCCTGACCCTGGTCTACGGCCGTCTTCGTCTTCATCCGTCTTCGTCTTTGTCTGTCCCCGGTTTCTGTCCTCTCCTCTTCGTTCTTGTTTCTCTCTCCCGTCATGTCCGCCCCCACCACCACTGTCACTACTACCACCACCGCCATTGTCTATACCTCCCCTTCCGCCGCCTCCACCACTATAACTTGGTGTGCCCAGTCCCACCTCCCTCCTTCCATTCCACCTCTCCTCACTGTCCCTTCACCCTCTATCTTTGTCGCCCCCTCTCCCGCTTCTTCCTCCCGCTCCTCTCGTTCTGATCCCTTCCCCCCACTCCCCCTGCCTGTCACTGCAGCTCCAGCTCGGGTGGTGGCCCGTCGGGCCACCGCCCACGCCCAGCTCTCCCCGTCACCTTCGCCATCACCGCCGCCTCTGCCGCCGTCATCGTCATCGTCACCTTCACCGTCACCATCACCATCTCCGGCGCCGACTCCGGCCCTGGGACCTGCCCCTCCCCGCCACATTCCCGTTGTTCCCATCCCCCACACCTCCTCCACCGCCGTCAAGCGCCCCGGTGGCACCCCTGCTTCCTCTGCTTCCAAAAAGGCTGCACCTCGTCCTCCTTCCCCCACCCTTGATGCCATGGAAGTCTCCCCGCCTGTCCCTGCCCCCTCATCCTCCTCCTCTCTCCCTTCCTCCTACCGCTACCTCCTCTCCCGTCCTGATCCCTCTCTCCTTGAAGCCCGGAACCTCACCCTCTTCCTTCGCCAGCATTGTCCTGGTGCCCCCATCTCCCTCCTCACTCCTCGCTGAGATTCTGTTCTCATCTCCTCCCCCAGCCCAACCCTCCATACTGACATCCTCTCCCGTCTCCCCATCACCCGTTTTGGTCCCAACGCCTCCCTTACCCCTGCTCCTTCTCCATCTCCTACCCGCCAACCCCAACCCCCGCGTCGCCCGCCGACCCTCACCGCCGTGATCACGCGGCTCAGTCCGTCAATCACAGAGGAGGAGGTGTTGGCGGAGCTCCAGGCCCATCCCACGCTGGAGGTGCGGGCGGTCCGCCGCATTTTCAACTCGGCCGGCCCCACCCGCCTCATGCGGGTTTTCTCTGAGGACGCCCCCTCCACTGACCGTCTCCTGAAGGAGGGTGCCCTCCTCTTCCACCAGCGGTACAAGGTCGACCCTTCCCGTTCCCCTCCTCAATCCCTGCGCTGCCAGAGGTGTCTGCGCTATAATGCGCACCCCACAGCTGAGTGCCGCGAGGCCCCCACCTGCCCGCATTGTCGGCAGGCGCACTTCCTCCGGCAGTGCCCTAACCTCCAATCCCCTCCCTCCTGTAATACCTGCAATCTCCCTCATCCCACCTACTCCCAAAAGTGTAAAGCCCGACCCCCTCCAACCACTCCTGAACTCACCGTACCTGTCCGTCCTCTGGACGCCCCCACCCCTCCTGGCAATTCCCTTCGTCCCCCACCCACCGCTGAGGACATCATCAGGTTCCTCACCATCGTCCTCCAGAATGTTCATCCCTTTCAGCGCCCTCACACCCTCCAGCAGATCTCCCTTGCTGCCCGTTCCATCTTCCAACTCAAGATGTACGCCACCTACTCCAACAACCAGGCCCATTTCACCTTCTCCCGTCTTGACACCCTCGTTTAAATCCCAGTCATGGCGCGACAGCAACGTATCCTTTTCAACAACATACGCTCCCTTCCCACCAACAAAAACCTGTTCCTGCACACCCTTGCCACCCACCGCGTGGATGCCTTCCTCCTCAATGAAACCTTCCTGCAACCCCACCACACAGTCCACACTTCGCCCTACCTCCTCCACCGCTCCGATAATCCCCTCCCGATTGCGCGTGGCGGAGTTGCCATTGGTCACCACCGCCAGATCCCCGTTCGGCTCCAACCTCTCCTTCCCGACCCCACCGAACACCTGATCCTTAGTCTCTTCTTCCCCGGCCTTACCGTTACCTGCGCCACCATCTATGTCCGCCCCAACGCTCCTATTCCCTTCGACTTCCTCTCCCACGTCGATCGTACCTTTTCCTCCTACGTGATCGCCGCCGACCTCAACATCCATAGTCGTTCCGCTGCCCAGTTACGGCGATGGCATCGGTTCCTCTCCACCCTTCAAGGTGACCTCGTCCCCATCCCCCGGCATACCCGTCCTGAATCCAACTCCACTCCTGATGTTATCCTCTCCTCCCCCAACCTCCTTGGCCGCATCACGGTGGATGTCCTGGAGCCTATTGGTAGCGACCATCTCCCTGTCCTCCTCACCGTTTCAGACGGTCGTCGCCCTCGCCCCGACCCTCGTACTGACCCTCCCCCTAAGTATGTCCACGACTATTCCCGAGCCGACTGGAATGCCTACCGGGATACCCTTTCCACCCAGGTCGATAGCCACCCTCTCACCTACCACCACCCTGACGATGTCACCCATGCCGCCTCCTTTCTCCAGCGGACCTTGTCTGAGGCCGTGGAGGCCCACGTTCCTACTGTCGCCATCCACCCCCACCGTCCTACCTTACCCCCACAGGCCGTTCTCCTCCTCCGTGAATCCCGTCGTCTCTACCGTGCCTTCCTCCGCACGCGTGACCCGGACACACTACGACGCCACCGGCAACTCCAGCGACACGTTCGTAATTTGCTCGCGGCTAAGAAACGCCGGGACTGGCGACAGACATGCACCCGTTTAAATGCAACCCTACCAATCAACTCGTCCAAGTTCTGGTCGGCCTTCCGTCGCCTTACCGGAACTAAACCCTCCCCCTATTATCCTCTTCTCCATGATGATCACCCTTTCCCTGACTCCCTTAGTAAGGCCAATCACTTTGCCTCCTACCTCTCTGATGTATTTTCCGTCCCCGATGATCCCCAGTTCGATTACTCCCTCTTCCCAGATATCCGCGATCGAACTGACACCTCTTCCCCTCCCCTCGCTCCTGGCTTCCAGTACTTGGACAACATTACACACACGGAACTCAATGCCCCTATCACTACACAGGATCTCATTGCTACACTCCGCACAAAACGCAACACCGCTCCTGGTCACGATCGTGCCACCTACCGTCACCTTCGTGAAGCTCCTGTCTCTTTCCTCTCCACCCTGGCCAGGCTCTACAATGTAGTCCTGTCCACCGGTTACTACCCCGACCTGTGGAAAACCTCCCGTATCCTCATGTTCCTTAAACCTGGCAAACCGCCGTCCGCCGTCTCCTCCTACCGTCCCATCAGCCTTACCTCGGTCTTCAGCAAGGTCCTAGAATCTATCCTCACCCGCCGCATCCACCAGCATCTCCGCCAGCACCGCCTCCTTCCCGTCACCCAGTGTGGCTTTCGGCCATCCTTCTCTTCCGACGATCTTCTCCTTCACCTCACTCATCTCCTTTCCGAACAGCTTAATTCCCGTCGCTCCGCCATCTTCCTCTCACTTGACCTCGAACGCGCTTATGACCGCGTCTGGCATTCCGGTCTCCTCTTCAAGCTCCAAACCTTTGCCCTTCCCATTAACTACGTCCGTCTGATCGGTTCCTTTCTCTCCCGCCGTCCTTCCTATGTCACCATCCATAACACCAATTCCTACACCTTTTTCCCCTCCGCCGGTGTGCCCCAAGGCTCCGTCCTCTCCCCCCTTCTGTACCTTTTGTACACGGCGGACATGCCGCCGCCGTCGCCCCCCGTCCACCTCCTCCAGTTTGCCGATGACACCGCCTTCCTCGCCCTTGCCCCCACCCTGCAACGCTCCCAACGCCTTCTCCAATCCCATCTTGACCGGTTCACCGCTTGGTGCAACCAGTGGTTGCTCAAGGTCAATCCCTCCAAAACCCAGGCGATCATTGTAGGCAAAACCACCCCTTCCTTCCGCCTCCTTGATTTCTATCTCACCGTCTATGGCCGTCCTATCGCCCTCACTCCCACCCTTAAGTACCTTGGCGTCACCCTCGACCGTCGCCTCTCCTGGACTCCCCATCTCCAGACCATCCAAGCCAAGGCACGTTCCCGACTCCGTCTCCTCAAGCTCCTTTCCGGCCGCACGTGGGGTCTGGACCCCTCCACAATCCTCCACACCTATAAATCCCTCATCCGCCCTATCCTTTGTTACCCCCATCCAGCCTGGATCTCCGCCCCCCCTACCTTCTATAAATCCCTCCAAATCCTTGAACGCCATGCTCTCCGCCTTGCCTATCGCATCCGTCTCCCCTCCCCCACGCGGATCCTGTATGATCTCATCCCCTTCCCCCACCTCCTCCTTTTCCTTGAAAGGATTCGTATCCTGTACACCTCACGTAAACTTGATCCTCCTCACCCGCTCGTTTCCCCACTCCTCTCCCACCCCCGCCTGCTGCCGCGCCTGTATTCGCACATCCCACCCGGTCTCCATCTCTCCACCCTCCATGCCCTCTCCCAAGGTGGCTTCCGCCGGCTCCCTCTCCCTGATGATGTCCTCGTCCCCTCCATCTACCCCTCCTATCAACTTTGACCCTGCCCCACCCCCCACTTCCCGTGTCCTTTCCTTTCGGCACCCTCCCTCCCTTCTCTTCTCTTCCCTTCTTTTCCCATCTCCCTGTCCCCTCCCTTCCCCCTCTTCCCCCGGGCTTCCTCTCCCCCTTCCTCCCTCCCCCTATCTCCCCTGCCCGTGGCATCTCTGCTCTCCCCTCTCGCTCTCCCACTCCCCTCCCTCCTCCTCCTCTCTTGGCAGGTCCCCGGACTCGCACACGTATAGTGAACATTCGCGCGCCGGAGATCGTCGCCTTTTGTGTCTCGTGTGTGTGACGCCGTATAGTGTTTTTGGTGTCCGCCATCCCACTCCTACGTTCACTTGTGCCGTCGGACTCACCAGTGATTTGTGCGCCGTGCCGACGTGTTTTCCGTGTTGTTATCGTCACATGTGAACGACTCCGTGTTTTTTTTTATGTCTCTGTGACCTCTCTCTTTTGCCCGCCACTTTGTTCATTGTCATTCACCATGTTTTCTACTCTTGTAAAACGCTATGGCTGAAGAGCGGCGTAGTGTGCCGCTGCCAGCCTACCTGAATTGTACAGGTTTTAAAATAACAATAAAGTAAAAAAAAAAAAAAAAAAAAAAAAAAATCACTACCTTACATCGTATTCAGAAAACTCGGTAATGAAATTCAAATGATCGTTACAGCACTGAATGTTGTTTACGTTTTGCAGTGGATTTTTGAACACTGTTAATTAGAACAGGCGCACGACTAGCCCGCACTCTCTTAATCTCGGGGAAAAAGTGTAAAATATTGCTTTAGTTTCACAGAGCAGACCTTGCCACAAAATGTGAAAATGATAAAGTCATAACACAGTTATTCGTTATACTTTTTTCGGCCGCATAGAACATGTCGCACAGCACCTTCCAAATCAAACTGATAAATGCACTGAATAATATAATACGGTCTGCAGGCACTGCTGCAAGCTGTAAGAAGATGTTAAATATTATTACGTTACCTCGATTTACCGGCGAGGTGACTGCGATGCCTGAAATAAATATTTTTTAAATGTGCCGCGTCTGCGGCCGTTGCCCTCGCAGATTGGTACAGCGGCTTCCGCTAAATTAAATGCTGAAAATGTCTAAATTATTTACGGGACGAATGGCTGGCAACTTTACAAATAATTTTAAAAACATATTTGCTCAAACTCTATATATTTAAACAACAATGCATTAATTTTACACACGTTTTTACAGCAACTCGCCTAATGGCGGATCTCAAGCTTCATGAACAAAAGACTCACGGCTAGCACGTACATTTGCTAAACACGCGAGTGTTAAGCCCGGTCCACACGCAACGATCTGTCTGCGCAGACATCGGCGCAGATGTCTGTACATGCAAAAGATCGCTGCAAATGTGGTGTGTTTGCCCGCATCTCGTGGTCGTGCGGTAGCGTTCTCGCTTCCCACGCCCGGGTTCCCGGGTTCGATTCCCGGCGGGGTCAGGGATTTTCTCTGCCTCGTGATGGCTGGGTGTTGTGTGCTGTGCTTAGGTTAGTTAGGTTTAAGTAGTTCTAAGTTCTAGGGGACTGATGACCATAGATGTTAAGTCCCATAGTGCTCAGAGCCATTTTTTTGTGGTGTGTTCACACGACACAAACCCCAATCTACTACTCGCCCGCCATCTGTCGATGTAGAAAAGAAATATCAGTGGCAAGCGACTACGCTCCCCGAAAACGTCAAAATTTAATTCAGTTATTTTGAAAAATAGAAATGGAGGAAGTTCTGTTGTGGTCTGTGTTCGCAACTTGTGTTGCAAAAAACATTCAGACCAACCGCAGGAAACAGAGAAAGCGGTCAAAATGGTGCAGACAGTGGCTGCTAAAGCGAAAGCAGTTTTGTCACGTAAATTTACTGCGAGAGTTGCAGGGCGAACCTGTTTTGTTTTACATAACCTCGTGTTCCATTTCCTCGCACATCGACACTCCAATTTCATCTTCAATTGTACTCCTGCTTGGTCTTGGCGTTTCTTGATCACGAAGAAAGCCAAGCAGATCAGAATACCATAACGTTGGCTGGTATACTTGATCTACTCCTACACCAGATCTTCTAGATTTCTGAACTTTGGTTAACTCTTTTCGGTAAACAGTTCGCTGACAGACTAATTTACTTGACTTGCCTTCATGAACTCATCCTTCAGGAAAGCGTAAATAGCTTCACATGTGTTGGGTATTATTTCACTCAATGCTTGTTTCGATATTGCAGTTGAAAATTCCAAATCATTGTAGCTCCTTCCTGTTGCTAGAAATCTTAATGTTACTGCCAGGCGTTCATGAGGAGAAATTTCCCTTCTCATACAAGTATTTTTCTCATAATATGAGGGGTTACATGCTTTAAGAGATAATTATAAGTTTCGACATCCATCCGCAAATAATTTCGCCAGTTCGCAACGAAATTATTTTTTTATTACCGTTTCTCTCTTTGCCGAGGTGCCAACTGCCCGCAATTTTTCAATTAGAGCACTGTATGCTGCTGTCTTTTTGTCTCGGTCACTACATTCTTTACTTTTAATCTTCCACAAACATGGGTGGTTTCTGTATATTTCAATGAATTCACTTACAAACTCTCGAGAACACTGACGAGTATCAGCCACTTTAATGCCCTGTGCACACAAATACAAACACTAGACTGAGCAAACAGCTGTTTCGCGCCAGATTTGCGACGATCTCCTGTCCACACGCTCCAACTTGTCTGCGCAGATGTGGTTTGAACCGACAGATTTGAGAGGTTTCGCTCAAACCTCCAACTCCAACTTCCAGGTTTGCACACACCTCAGGTTGGTGCAAATCTTCTGTCCACACGCAACGATCCGTCTGCACAGATGTGATGTGCGCAGACATTTGCGCAGACAGATCGTTGCGTGTGGACGGGCCTTTTACTCGTAACGAACCGCAAAGAAAACAAAAAAATTATTACAATTCTTTTTACTATTTATACATGTACTGAACTGTCCTTTTTGTCTGAGGCACAAATCATAATCACTAATTCATTTAACAAAATTTTCAAAGATAATAATATGTCATGGATTCAAAGTTAACAAATGCATAAAACGTCAAATAATTACGAATGTTCTACATACACACATAGTACATTCGTGAAATGTTTACACAGTCTTGCTTCGTTGCTTCACTTGGTCGTGTTTTAATTATTTCTCTTTCGCCATGTGCGCGGCAATATATCGATACGTGTTAACTGGTCTTGCACACACGGAAACAATTCTATCACACGCTTTTATGACGACTGGCCAGGAGACGCTACAACACATTTCCATTACATACAGAAGAAATGAAAATGCTTGAAATCATTCATAAATATAAGAAAACATTTCTTAAGAAACAGAGGGAAATATCTGAAAACATTACACGAGTCATTCCCAAAAGTCAAAAAGAGTATAAATATATGACAAACGTCGTGTCGTACATGAACCCACATTATTATAGAACGACACCAGCAACAGAAAAAAACCGTGAACACACATATACAAGACAGGGACATGTGAACAATTCGACGAAATGATGTGTAAGATTTGAAGAAGTGTGTAATTTATCTTCCGTCATCCCCCTCACCCACAAACCAAGTTTCCCACAGTAGTCGCCGCACTGCACCACCGCTGCTTCTAATGGGGCCTTCACGAGGCGCTGCTGACCGGCCAACCGGCACACTTCTGTCGGCTCGGCACTGGCACTAGAAGTAGCGGCAGTATCAAAGCAACACCTGCGCCAGCTTAGGCTAGGAGCAAATAGAGACGCGTACAGCGGGTGTGGCGCGACGCAGCGCAGCGCGCCTTTTTGTAACATCACAGGTTCAAATGGGACCGCGGAAACTGCGACGCGACGCGACTGGGACGCGACGCGACTGGGACGCGACTGCGCCAGGTCGCAGTGGTTGCGGCACAGTTTCTCGCGCCGCGCGTCGCGCGTGCCTCGCTAGCATCGTGGGAAATTTGAGGAGAGGAGCGGAAAAGTAGCCCGGCCATATGCTCACATCGGAACGGCGCATATCAGCAGTGGTAGTATTGCCAATACGATAAATTTTGCCTTACTGTGAGTACTGAATTTTATTGCCTTTGGGTAGTGTTTCGTTTTTCGCCATTTAAACGCTCCAGCTTTCTTCGTTAGCACGTTATACTTTTCTGTTATTTATATCTGCATAGTTTTGTTTTGTTTTTCTTCTGTCAAGAAAAATGTATGCTTCAGTAACTGATGAGCCATTGGCCGCTGGAATTTGCACCGTATGCCTCCGTGATGTTTTCAGATCTCAAGAAGGGACAGAGGGTAGTGAATTAGGAAGCAAGGAATATTATAAAATCATGTGATTAAGAATCAAGGCAGGAAAGTAAAGCAAGGTTATATTCTCGCTGCCTAGTAAGCTAGCGTATCTGTACGATCTGTTACAAAGATTTAGAAAGGGATAATCTCCACAGGTGTGATCCCTTTGTTCTTGTGGTAAAAAGCGTCCAAGGTCTGAAGTACACGAGTCTCACTGTGGTTACTCTCATATGGATGTAATAATATAATACGACACACTGTACTACATGCATGTGAACAACATATTTCCACTGCAATCTAGAAACAGTCGAAAAGCAGTCACAAATAACAATGTTTTAATTGGTTCGCTGTGATGAGAAAAAGCATTTCAATTGTTGCATGGACATTATCAGCATTAATAAACTAATTATACAACAACAGGCTACACAAATGAAGAAAATGGTCGGTATTATTACGAAAGTAGGAATATCCTAAAAGAGTGTTATGATTAGATATATTTAATTTGTTGAAATGCACTGCTGACAAAGGCAGATCTACATTCATGACAATGTTTTTCTAACTCCATCTCACAAGGCACACATGGCTAGCTCGTGCATTCCTGTCGCGCGCATTATCCTCCGCTGCAGACGATACACTGACCATTGTGTTGTGCGACAGATCAATTGTTTATTTTTCTCAATAACAACCATTTTATTCGCAATCACGCATTCTCAGTTTGGCAAGCCCTAGGTGAGTAAACAGTATCTGGCATGTGCCTATCATTCCGCCTGAAGGAACGCTCGTCATTATTTTAATACTGCTCAGATCAAGAGAAGGAATAAAATCCTTTGGTAAGTTTCCATTCCCGTCGCTCAGTGTTAAAAATACGATGGGTTATGGGGATTCCACCAGAATTCCAACAGGATTGCCAATCTGTTTATGTGTGAGATGTTAACCTTCTCTCATTCGAAGAAGCATCACCATTTATGAGTAAAGGCCACATTTCTCTCGGTGACTGGTTTAATTGTACTTCCTTTGTCACAATGTAATTTGCCAAACTCATCTCACAGCAGCTATTGAGACAGAATTCCGAAACGTAGGGCCTCATTACACAAGTAATTGGCAATCACAGAGCGCAATAGCTTACGAAAAACCTCATAGTATCGGTTTGCAGTAACATAAAAGAAGAAATTTCATGTTTATTTTCATACTAAGAAGCTCTTGTATCGCTAGCTGTCGATAACTCTTAAAAAATTACAGTCACTGGAGTGAAATAAATAGAAAAAGAAGTATAAGTAGTGATATATCGCCATACATAAGAAAGTTCCGTATGTTTAATAATTAGCAAAACACTCTCCTCGTTGTGTGCTGTTATTCGCCAAACTTTCGTTTCGATGTCTTGAGCGGTTTAGGAGATACGAGAGATGTTGCGAGTATTTCATTCTCGCGGGCGAGAGATCGGGATTCATTTTCTCGAGATCGGAGGCAGATAGAGATCTCCTCCCAAGTCTAAACAAAAATTCAGCATGTTAGCTAAATTTCATACGCAGCAACATATGGTGTAATACGCACCAAACGCAAAATCATAGCGACCCCTAATTTTCGTTGCAAACTTTTTGAGTTTTGCGTAGTGTCTTACTGAAATGTGTACATCACAATAAGAATGGTCATTAGCGAGGTGATGGGCACAAAGCTGACATATAACGCTACAAGTAAGCCAAAAATCATATATTTCCAGTGAACAGTTTCTGTAAAATCGTTTGAGAAAGATAAGAGGTTGCGCGCGCTTCGGTTCAGTCAGCGCAGAGCGTCGCCAGCCGGCGCGTGCGAAGTATGTACGGTGTAGGCGTCGCAATATGCGCTGCACCCGCGCGACCCGTGCGGCACGTGCGTGTCGCGCTGCAGTGTCGTGTCATGTCACACGTGCTGTACTCGTGTCAATTTGCGCCTAGCCTTTAGAGTTGAGGCGTGCCGCTCCGCGCAGTTTGAAGGATGGCGCGCCCCCGAGAAGAGCTTCTCACGGTGCAAACGGTTACCTTCTGTTCTCTGTTACGACCACTCGTGTGCTGCTGTGTGAAGAAGTCAACTTGACGATACAAAACGCTTAAACGTAAACGTGCTGTCCTTTCTATGAGGGACAAGTACGAGATTATTAAAAGGTTAGAAGAAGGTGAATCTGCAACCACTTTATCCAGTGAGTACAAGGTGGGGAAGTCGACAATTACGGATATAAAAAAGAAACAAAAGATGAGCATAGCAAATTCTATAGCTATGCTCGATTCTACTGATGGATCAACAAGCCGTAAAACTCATAACCTCTCGCTTGGCAGTCGAATACTTTAACCATTACGCTGACGCAGCTCGTCGTTCAATACATGCCCCGAAAGACTTTATAATATCACGCAAAATATTGACAAACATTGTTGATATGATTATGAATTACTCACGTTTTGTCGAAGTACAATAGGAAATAAACAATTACCGCTGTTCTTTATTGCGAAAAAGCTGTTAGTGAGAATGATACAAACACCTTTCCTTGCTATCCCCTGAATTAGGAGGCTTATTGCTTGTTTGGTTTAATTAATTAATAGAATATGAAGCAATTGGTAGAAAGAATGCTTTTTCCAAACTTTCTATAAAAAAATTCTGCTTTTGTTCAGTTACTTTATTTATGACTGAACGTTTCTAAAACTGAAGACACTCGTCCGTGCTCTGTACTGCAGTCGAGCTCTGGCAACACCGTTCTCTGTTCATTGGCTTACTGTGCTTTGCGATGTCAGATGCGCAGAACGAACCTAAACTCGGCCGCCGTCGTAAAAGATGCGCACTTTATTAGTCTATTGTAGAAAATTTTCTCAAATATTTTGGAGAAAACACTGAGTTGATTTACTGGCCGATAATTATTTACATTTCAGAGTCCCCTTTTTTGAACAGTGGAGTTACTTTAGCTGTTTTTAGGCTATTGGGGAAGATTCCAGTTGATGAGGAGTTGTTTAATATATATATATATATATATATATATATATATATATATATATTAGAGGTTTTAATACCTTATCAGATTACTTTTAAAATACATAGTGTGGCACACCATCCAGTCCACATGAATATTTGATTTTGAGTGACCTTATTATTTGTTTCACCTCTGTTTCCGTGACTGTTTGAAGGAACATAGACTTAACACTAGCATTTAAATAATTTGCTAGGCACGCAGGTCCATCATATTACTGATTTTCGATTAACTGCTTTGCTATATTAGTAAAGTACGTGTTAAACTTTTCAGCTACCTGTTTTGGATCTCAGTGTCTGTTATTTACAATTGGAAGAGAGACATTTTGTGAAGTTGACTGTTCTGTACCAGTTTCTGCTCTAATAACCTTCCATACAGCTTTCACTTTATTGTTTGCATTTGAGAAGTACTCATCATTTTTTTTCGTTTTTTGGCTTCTTTTATTACCTTGCTGGATATTTGGTTGTATTTTTTCACATAATTTCTCAATTCTGGAGTAGTATTTCCGTGCTTAATAAGGCAGTGAAGAATTTTTTTCTTTCTACTGGAAGTTATAATGCCTTTCGTTAGCCAACATTTATTTTTTACTATCTTAATCCTCCTTTTTTTTCATTGGAAACGCTATATGAAAGTAGTGAAGGTATACATTGTGGAAATTGTCGAACATGATGCTATTTACTTCAGTTTTACTAAAGACATCGTCCCATGTTTCCTCTGACAGCATAAAATTAAACACTCTAATGTTGTCATCACTGAAGTCTCTTTGTTCAACTATTTTAGCTTTTAGTCCACACTTAGTGTCTGATTTTAGTTCAATAGACAGGAGATGAGCTTCATCGTCACTGTAACCCATATTTATAACATAAGTGCTATAATTTAGGTCACATAGTCTTATAAAAGTGAAAAGTGTGGTCAACTGCAGTTTTACTATTGGCAGTAATTCTAGTTGAGGAATTGACTGTGTGTTTAAAACCAAAACTATTGACTATATTTAACATTTCATTTCTATGATTTGAATCTTTTAAAAAATCTACATTTACATCTCCACAAATAAGCACTTTCTTTCTCTCACTCTTTATAAAATTTAGCAGCCTTTCAAAATTTTCAATGAAAATTTTCCAGTCCCCAGACCTATATAGTGTTACAACCAAAATATTAACATCTGTCAAATCCACAACACACAGCTCAAAGGCTTTGTCTCTTGCCAAGCTTTGATAATTTTCTACTGCAGTAAATTTTAAATAATCTTTTACAAAAATAGCTGCTCCACCACATTTACTATTGCTTCTACAATAATAACTGGCAAGCTTGTAACCCGGAATCATAGTTGACATAATCTGGTCTTTGTCTAACCAGTGTTCAGTTACACATAGAATATGAAATTTTAGTTCAAGATTTACTAATTCAAACAGAAATAACTTATTTTCTGGAGATTGAAGATTGTGATGTAAGAGTTCTAACACGTTAGTATACTTATTAGCAGATGTATTTACCCACGATTGACTGTTTATCTTGCAATTTTCCTTGTTCACTGTTTTTTTTTTTTTGTGCTATATTTGAGTCCTTGTCATTTGATGTGAGTGCAGGTAACTGGGACACCGGTGCTGTGGCCTCCTGCTTACATGTTGCTTGCTTCCTCTTGTTAATAAAAAATCCTTCTGGTGATTTGGCTGCTTTGTGTTCCTAGTAGGTGGTGATTTTGCAGTTTGATTTTGGGAAGGCACTCTCATTGTTCTGCGACAACACCACAGAAAGTCCTTTTCCTGCATTGCTGCTCTTCTTGACCTTAAAGACATTTTTTGGCTGCCTGTTGCTGCTGCTTTTTCAGGTGGTGATCTTGTTTCTGCTGAAGTTTTTGTTTTTAATATTTTATCTGTGACTGTAAAACTGCCATTTGCTTTTGCATCTGTGTTCACTTCACTATTAATTGCGACAGCATCTCCCACTGACTGCAGTGGTTTAGCTATCTCTGTCGATATTAAGTCTGAGTTTGACAGTGTCCTGTTTTGTACTGATTCGGCTTTTGCAGGAAGTGGGATTGTGGCTTTCTTCACAGCAGTTTCACCTTTTATCTTCCTCAGTATCTCCGAACACATTTCCCTCTTTCCTCTAGTGTTTCTATGGAGACCATGTCTTGGGAAACACTCCCTCACATCACTGTTTATGTCTATAAAGATAGCATTTGGGAAGCTTTTACAGATCTTCCCAAACTTTCTGTTTGTGGCTGTTAACTCCGTCTTTACACATGACTTTGGTATTAAATCATGTCTCAATGGGAGGCTGACCACATAAAAGTTTACAAGAGGTAGTTTTTGTATTTCTTCCTTCAGAGCTCTCGTTGCATGCTCGCTTTCATTATGATACAAGTCATTTGAGCCACCAATTATAACACAGTTACTGCCAGGCGTCACTGTTTTTTCGCAAGATCTTACAACTGCACAGAGAGGTGTTGCAGGCTTAATGATACCGGTTATTTCTGTGTCTGGTTGTATGCTTCTTAGTATATTTACGACACCCCTGCCATGACTATCCGCCAAAACAAACGTTTTAGGTTCCTTGTGTGACCTACTTTTGATTTCGATGTTTAATTCTTCGCTGCACATAACTACATGTATTTACACCATGTTCTTAACGTAAAGTTTTTGGGAGTCCACTAGTGTCATTTTCTGGGTGTATGTTTACATCAGGAAATTTCTTTCCTTTTTTTCTCGTCGTAATAACAGACGCACTCTTTGTTGTGTTTTCATTTGCATAAATATCTTCTGGTCTTTTGTCTGTATCTAAAACATTGAAACTGTTTTTTAGTGGCACTCGTAATACGTTTTCACTTTGTTTACATCTAGTCCACATAAACCTGGAGGATAGTCGCGGTAAGGATCTAAAACAGCAAGTTTGTAAGTATGCTTTAAAATTCGATACAAAAAATCAAACAAGATGCAACAATGCGAAAGACGCAATTTGCGGCTGTGATAAAGATGTGTTGCAAGAAGGATATATAAGTGTAGCAAGCCGTGGACGATAGATCGACCGAGAAAGTTCCTGGCTGCATTTGAAAACATGGAAAATTATGAGTACATCACTCCACGCTGTGTACCTAACCGACCACGACTCATATCAAACAACGAAACCTTTAATATTAATGTATTCCTTAGGCACGGATTATTTCATCCGAGCCCTTCAAAAATTGTAAGAAAAAGTAGACACGGCGACGAACGGCAAACAAAATTGCGACGTTGTCATATCTAAAGAGCACATTACCACGAAACTTTATGGGTGTGAAGTACATCCTTTATAGATAATTAAAAGACATGGGGACTTATTGCTATTTTGTTAGCAAACTAGAAATAACTAAATGATATACCTGCGATGATGTTTGTTACTTCCAATATTCTCCTGGTAAACTTGTCAATGCGAAGTAAAATAAACAGCGCTGGAATACTGCAGTGTTGCTCGGTGTTGCCAACAGATGTCAGCTCAAGACGCTGCCTCAAGATACGGCTTTGCTTTTAGCCCTGTCTCTAATCGCCGCCACGTGCATGCGCAGAGCTGAGGCGAAATTTACAGAAAGCTACTGTTTGGCAAATTACAGACTGGCAGCACACCGTTTATTATTTTTTTTTATGGTTGT
Organism: Schistocerca americana; assembly: GCF_021461395.2. Lineage (NCBI taxonomy): Eukaryota > Metazoa > Arthropoda > Insecta > Orthoptera > Acrididae > Schistocerca > Schistocerca americana. The sequence continues at coordinate 203,838,138 of NC_060129.1, read as the reverse complement.
AGCTCCTCACATGGCTTTTTATTGGTACCTACAGAAGGGGATGCATACTCGGGGTCAGGTCCCCCGTCCAATAGCTGTCGGGGGAAGAATAAAAAATATAGCGCAGTCAGGTGCATTTCTTTCAAGAAAATGATTTAAAAGTCGGTATTATGCAGGTTTATTAACAGAACAGTAACTGGAACTTTTTATGGCTTCTTGCAAGTCACCGCCTATCTTCCAGGATATTAAAAATAGTCCATACGCCAAGGTGTAGGGCCCTGCTCTGCCACCAAACTGTCATATGGCCTCTGTTATCCCTAGAAAAGAATACAAAGCGCCAGTTCTACAGTTTCCCAGCTTCTCAAATAACCTTGTTCATTTTTATGCAGTTTAAAGTGGCCATGTAATAGCTTATTGTTCTTATTTCTGGTACACATGAGTCACTGTTTTTTTTTTTTTTTTTTTTCTAGAATTTCGTATTCCTTCTTGCTAGCTTTTTGCAGTGTTGCATGTATATGAACCTGACCGGAATTGCTACATAAGAGAACTGCACAGTAAGAATTTAAAGAAAAAGTCTATGTTAAAGTGAGCACAAAGCAAAATACTAGCGTAGCCTGAGCAGTAGAGTAGGCGATGAGTAGGAAGAAGAAACAGACAATGATCGGATACAGAATCAATAGTGTCCTGCTTGACACAGTCGAGTTGTTTAAATATCTGGGCGTGAAACGATATGGAATGGAACGAGCATGCTAGATGTGGTAGGCAAGGCGACTGGCCGACTTTGGTCGATTGGGAGAATTTTAGGAGAGTGTGGTTCATCTACAAAGGAGACCGCATATAGGACACTGGTGCGACCAGTTCTCGAGTACTGCTCGAGCGTTCATCAGATTAAAATTTTAAACTGTACCCAAGAGCGAAGTGGCCTGGCTACTGGGACACACTGCCTACGCTATTTTTGAGTTACAATAGGGTGAAAAGTATTTAAACCGACAAACTCTGGGAGGTTGTATGGGACATCGAAACAAATATTTTTCCCTAATGTCATTTTTTCCTATGAGGATTATTTAAACCTGTGGAGGCCGTATTATGCTCTTCAGTTGTTAGAGGGCGTATTACACTCCTCAATTGTAGGCAACTGCTGTCCACCAGTGTAGTAGTGCATTGTCTCTGTTTACTAATGGAGCGATACACCTGGAGTGAGTACACTGATATGGTTGGTGCGTAGTACGTAGCGCACCGCAACGGACGAGCTGCGCAGCGGGTTTATCAACAACAATATCCTAATCGCCGTATCCCGCATCATACGACCTTTGCTGCTGTGTACCGACGTCTGCGTGAGACCGGGTCATTTAGCAGATTACCTGGACAGGGACGCCGACGTACGGTAAGAACGCTGCAATTTGAGGAAGCTGTTTTGCAGCATGTGGAGTGGGATCCTTCAATCAGCACTCGTGCATTCGCACGTAACATGGGGACGAATCAGTCGAGTGTAATAACAGTCCTTCGAGAGCAGTTTTTACGTCCATTTCACTTACAGCGTGTCCACGACCTGGAACCAGCTGATTATCCACCCAGAGCACAGTTTTCGCAGTGGTACCTGGAACAGTGTGAAATGCGTCATACATTTCCATCCTCTGTGTTGTTTACCGATGAAGCAACGTTCGGGGGTGATGTAGTCTTCAACATTCACAATTCACATGTTTGGAGTGAGGATAACACACATGCCACACTTACTAGCGCTCATCATGTGCGGTTCTTCGTTAATGTGTGGGTCGGTGTTGTTGAGGACTGTTTAATTGGGCCATATCTGCTACCTAGTTGTTGTCTCTTGGTCATAAAAAATGGAAAAGCGTTTGTTGGTGTAATTAATTTGCCGCCAGAGAAATCTTCCTCTACTGGCTTAAATACTCCTCATATGAAAAAATGACTTTAGGAAAAAATATTGTTTTGATGTCTCCTACAACCTCCCAGAGTTTGTCGGTTTGAATACTTTTCACCCTGTATGGCCTACCTGTGGGAAGGTCATCAATGACTGAACCATTCACCGAAGTACAGCGAACGTTTTCCAAACAGTTTATCTGTTGCGTTATTGTATGTTTATCAGTTGCGCTATTGTATGTTTATCAGAGGATGTTCTAGTTACAGTGATATCCTTGTTAGAAATGCCCATTACTTTCCCTTTTTCATTAGATTTTTCCATTTTCTTTTGCTTTATTACATGATACACTTATTTGAATCGTTTAAAATTCACAACTAATACACATTTCTTTTAGGATTGTTGCCAAAAGAACTCTGTGAATAACTTGTCACACATTTCATTTGTTTTTGTTTCCATTCTGTTTTCTTTAAAGGATTTCGATTCTGTATAATATTCACCTGCTACTCACAATTACATTTCTCTCATGTATTGTTGTAATGATGTAAAGTTAATAAATAAATAAATGTAAACAAAATGAAGTGTCCTTCAGGCGCATAATTTTTGGAAGCTGGGATTGCGTTCGCGCTAATCTGACGAAATTATTTAAAAAAAAATAAAAAATAAAAAGGAAGACTTCTAAGCACTCAGAGGCGGGCTGTTAGATTTGTTACCGGTGGGTTAGAACGACGCGCAAACGTTATGCAGATGCTTCAGGAAACCAAATAGGAACCACTGGAAGGAAGCCGATGTTCTTTTTGAGAGCACTGTTAAGAAAACTTAAGTACCTGCAATAGAGTCTGGCTGACGAAAGATTCTAGTTCTGCCCACATACATTTCACATAGGGAGCACGAGGATAAGATTAGAGAGGCTCGTACAGAGGCATATAGACAGCCGCTTTTTCTTTGTTCCATTTGCGAGTGGAACGGGAAAGGACATGGCAAGCAGTGGTACAGGGTACCCACCGCTACACACCGCACAGTGGCTTTCGGAGTATCTAGATAAATGTAGATGTAGAGTTTAGATTTGAATTGAATATTATACCCAGAACCGCTTCCTTATTTAGTATTCCTGAACCGTACTGCATGTGATGAAACAGCTGCCCTAAATACAGTGACTCCATACGTCGCCTCTGAACAACACGCTGGTGCAGCAGATGGACGTGGCAGAAGAGTTGTTGTTGTTGTTGTGGTCTTCAGTTCTGAAACTGGTTTGATGCAGCTATCCATGCTACCCTATCCTGAGCAAGCTTCTTCATCTCCCAGTACCTACCGCAACCTACGTCCTTCTGAATCTGCTTAGTGTATTCATCTCGTGGTCTCCCTCTATAATTTTTACCCTCCATGCTGCCCTCCAATGCTAAATTTGTGATCTCTTGATGCCTCAGAACATGTCCTACCAACCGGTCCCTTCTTCTAGTCAAGTTGTGCCACAAACTCCTCTTCTCCCCAGTTCTATTCAATACCTCGTCATTAGTTATGTGATCTACCCATCTAATCTTCAGCATTCTTCTGTAGCACCACATTTCGAAAGCTTCTATTATCTTCTTCTCCAAATGATTTATCGTCCACGTTTCACTTCCATACATGGATACACTCCACACAAATACTAACAAAAACGACTTCCTGGCACTTAAATCAATACTTGATGTGGTGGCCAAGCGGTTAAAGGCGCTACAGTCTGGAACCGCGCGGCCGCTACGGTCGCAGGTTCGAGTCCTGCCTCGGGCATGGATGTGTGTGATGTCCTTAGGTTAGTTAGGTTTAAGTAGTTCTAAGTTCTAGCGGACTGATGACCTTAGAAGTTAAGTCCCATAGTGATCAGAGCCAATACTCGATGTTAACGAATTTCTCTTCTTCAGAAACGCTTTCCTTGCCACTGCCAGTCTACATTTTATATCCTCTTTACTTCGACCATCATCAGTTATTTTGCTCCCCAAATAGCAAAACTCCTTTACTACTTTAAGCGTCTCATTTCCTAATCTAATTCCCTCAGCATCACCTGACTTAATTCGACTACATCCCATTATCCTCATTTTGCTTTGTTAATGTTCATCTTATATTCTCCTTTCAAGACACTGTCCATTCCGTTCAACTGCTCTTCCAAGTCCTTTGCTGTCTCTGACAGAATTACAATGTCATCGGTGAACCTCAAAGTTTTTATTTCTTCTCCATGGATTTTAATACCTACTCCGAACTTTTCTTTTGTTTCCTTTAGTGCTTGCTCGATATACAGATTGAATAGCATCGGGGAGAGGCTACAACCCTGTCTCACTCCCTTCCCAACCGCTGCTTCCCTCTCGTGCCCCTCGACTCTTATAACTGCCATCTGGTTTATGAACAAATTGTAAATAGCCTTTCGCTCCCTGTATTTTACCCCTGCCACCATTAGAATTTGAAAGAGAGTATTCCAGTCAACATTGTCAAAAGCTTTCTCTAAGTCTACAAATGCTAGAAACGTAGGTTTGTCTTTCCTTAATCTTTCTTCTAAGATAAGTCGAAGGATCAGTATTGCCTCCCGTGTTCCAACATTTCTACGCAATCCAAACTGATCTTCCCCGAGGTCCACTTCTACCAGTTTTTCCACTCGTCTGTAAAGAATTCGCGTTAGTATTTTGCAGCTGTGACTTATTAAACTGATAGTTCGGTAATTTTCACATCTGTCAACACCTGCTTTCTTTGGGATTGGAATTATTATATTCTTCTTGAAGTCTGAGGGTATTTCGCCTGTCTCATACATCTTGCTCACGAGATGGTAGAGTTTTGTCAGGACTGGCTCTCCCAAGGCTGTCAGTAGTTCTAATGGAATGTTGTCTACTCCCGGGACCTTGTTTCGACTCAGTTCTTTCAGTGCTCTGTCAAACTCTTCACGCAATATCGTATCTCTCATTTCATCTTCATCTACATCCTCTTCCATTTCCATAATACTGTCCTCAAGAACATCGCCCCTGTATAGACTCTCTATATACTCCTTCCACCTTTCTGCTTTCCCTTCTTTGCTTAGAACTGGGTTTCCATCTGAGCTTTTGATATTCATACAAGTGGTTATCTTCTCTCCAAAGGTCTCTTTAATTTTCCTGTAGGCAGTATCTATCTTACCCCTAGTGAGGTAAGCCTCTACATCCTTACATTTGTCCTCTAGCCATCCCTTCTTAGCCATTTTGCACTTCCTGTCGATCTCATTTTTGAGACGTTTGTATTCCTTTTTGCCTGCTTCATTTAGTGCGTTTTTATATTTTCTCCTTTCATCAATTAAATTCAATATTTCTTCTGTTACCCAAAGATTTCTACTAGCCCTCGTCTTTTTACCTACTTGATCCTCTGCTGCCTTCACTATTTCATCTCCAAAGCTGCTCATTCTTCTTCTACTGTATTTCTTTCCCCCATTCTTATCAATTGTTCTCTTATGCTCTCCCTGAAACTCTGTACAACCTCTGGTTCTTTCAGTTTATCCAGGTCCCATGTTCTTAAATTCCCACCTTTTTGAAGTTTCTTCAGTTTTAATCTATTGTTCATAACCAATAGATTGTGGTCAGAGTCCAGAGTAGCTTACCCACAGTCTTATTTTTTTATTCATTATTAAATCTACTCCTGCATAACCCCTATATGATTTTGTATTTATAACCCCGTATTCACCTGACCAAAAGTCTTGTTCCTCCTGCCACTGAACTTCACTAATTCCCACTGTCTAACTTTAACCTATCCATTTCCCTTTTTAAATTTTCTAAACTACCTGCCCGATTAAGGGATCTGACATTCCACGCCTCGATCCGTAGAACGCCAGTTTTCTTTCTCCTGATAACGACGTCCTCTTGAGTAGTCCCCGCCTGGAGATCCGAACGGGGGACTATTTTACCTCGGGAATATTTTACCCAAGAGGATGCCATCATCATTTGATCATACAGTAAAGCTGCATGCCCTCGGGAAAAATTACGGCCGTAGTTTCCCCTTGCTTTCACAGTACCAGAACAGCAAGGCCGTTTTGGTTAGTGTTACAAGGCCAGATCAGTCAATCATCCAGACTGTTGCCCCTGTAACTACTGAAAAGGAACCACACGTTTGTCTGGCTTCTCAACAGATACCCCTCCATTGCGGTTGCACCTACGGTATGGCTATCTGTATCGTTGAGGCAAACCAGAAGACGGACATAGGATACTTTTTATCCCGTTCGACTGCTATAAAATGTGGTATAACAAAAACAGACCTGCGATGGAATAATAAAACGCAAGTGACAGCTAAACGTCTATGGTTAAGTATCAGTATACATCATTAATTAAAAATTTAAAGAAATAATTTGTATTTTCTTTGAATCATCATTAACAATGCCGCGACAGAGACAATCGAATATTTCTCGACAAAGCCGTAATGGAGGAAGGATACAAAACATTGCGAATGAAAGGACTGGAGAAGAACAACAAATTGCCCGTGAAGAGTGTCGCGTTAGTACGGCTCGACTTGGTGCTTCTCAATCACGAGAGCAAAGTGAGGCAGCCCATGAAACGGCTAGGTTGGCAATGCGCAAAATCATCGAGCGAACAACTGAGATCAACATGCAGATAATTTTCGACGCACAAGAAGAGATTTATCACGTGACCATTTGAATCGAGCAGCATTTAGGTACGACTACAGCACTGATTACTGCTTGTATCCTTGCATTTGCATTGGGCCGATGGACGTTGTGGTTTAAATCCGGAATATCCACGTTTTTCACACAGTCAGTTATATGTGGCATGTTCACGGGTCGGAAGACCATCTGCGTTGTATGTTCTTGCGCCTGATAATGAAACAAAAAATGTCGCGTGTCACAAAGTACTTAATTGAAGAGTGGAAGCTATGCACCAAAAAACAAAGAATCATTAAAATACTTAATTTTTTATATGTATTTCCTAATAAAAAATTGAACTTAACATCCAAAATCTGATTATTTATTGGCTTTAAGGCGGAACAGAGTTCGCTGAGTCAGCTAGTTGTGGTATATTTGGAGACATGTATAGTTGACCTAATAGATCACAGTGGAATGAATATTTATCTATAAATCGTGTATTGAGGTATAACTTGAGCACGATTTGCTCAGGTGTCTCGAGAGAAAAATGATAACTTTGTCACGTCTCCTCAGCAGAACTTGACAGTACCTCCCCACAGGTGTATTTTCACTATTATTTAAGATTAATCATCATCTGTCATAGCAACGAGTTTTCGGGGGGAGGGTTGCACGAAGGACAAGACTGACAAGGAGTACGATGACACACTGCCGTAATTGGTAGTGTTACTGTGACTTTTAGATGGCTGGCTTTCTTGTATGCTATCCTGACAGTCTGGTGAAATTCAGAGAGCACTTTGTACCAGAGGAGAGGTTGCCAAATCTGTATATATGTGCGGTTTATCCTTCCTGTGGCAGGTCTAATGTGGTACACCACCCTCTGGCGTTTCTTAGAGTTCTAAAAGTGTCAAGTAATTCTGTGTAACCTCACAATCTCCTTCCCCGCCCGGGAGCAAACTTTCAAACCTTAATACACATTTCTCACTGATCGTGTGGGTTTACAGCATTCAATTGGTGTAGCTGAAGATTTTGCAATTGTCTACTGTGATGATACATTTATGTGGAAAATGACTAATCTCTATGACGTTTCTAGCATAGAGAAAGGTTTTGACAATGTTGACTGGAATACTCTCTTTCAAATTCTGAAGGTGGCAGGGGTAAAATACAGGGAGCAAAAGGCTATTTACAATTTGTACAGAAACCAGATGGCAGTTATAAGAGTCGAGGGGCACGAAAGGGAAGCAGCGGTTGGGAAGGGAGTGAGACAGGGTTGTAGCCTCTCCCTGATGCTATTCAATCTGTATATCGAGCAAGCACTAAAGGAAACAAAAGAAAAGTGGGAAGTAAGGATTAAAATCCATGGAAAAGAAATAAAAACTTTGAGGTTCACCGATGACATTGTAATTCTGTCAGAGACAGCAAAGGACTTGGAAGAGCAGTTGAATGGAATGGACAGTGTCTTGAAAGGAGGATATAAGATGAACATCAACAAAAGCAAAATGAGGATAATGGAATGTAGTCGAATTAAGTCGGGTGATGCTGAGGGAATTAGATTAAGAAATGAGACACTTAAAGTAGTAAAGGAGTTTTGATATATGGGGAGCAAAATAACTGATGATGGTTCGAAGTAGAGAAGATATAAAATGTAGACTGGCAATGGCAAGGAAAGCGTTTCCGAAGAAGAGAAATTTGTTAATATCGAGTATAGGTTTAAGTGTCAGGAAGTCGTTTCTGAAAGTATTTGTATGGAGTGTAGCCATGTATGGAAGTGAAACGTGGACGATAAATAGCTTAGACAAGAAGAGAATAGAAGCTTTCGAAATGTGGTGCTACAGAAGGATGCTGAAGATTAGATGGGTAGATCACATAACTAATGAGAAGATATTGGACAGAATTGGGGAGAAGAGAAGCTTGTGGCACAACTTGACTAGAAGAAGGGATCGGTTGGTAGGACATGTTCTGAGGCATCAAGGGATCACCAATTTAGTACTGTAGGGCAGCGTGGAGGGTAAAAATCATAGAGGGAGACCAAGAGATGAATACACTAAGCAGATTCAGAAGGATATAGGTTGCAGTAGGTACTGGGAGATGAAGAAACTTTTACAGGATAGAGTAGCATGGAGAGCTGCATCAAACCAGTGTCAGCACTGAAGACCGCAAAATCAACAACAACAACAACAACATGTTTGCCAGTGCCGCAAAGGAGCCTGCCACGAGGAAGCAGATGCACGAAGCTGCCAAGTATGGAAATGTGGCGGAACTGGTTGAGATCCTGGCGCAGGGAATGGACGTCAACAGCCAGTGTGAAAACGGCAACACCGCACTTCACTGGATGGCAAAGGGTGGCGACGTCTGGACCGTAACTTCCTCCTGGAGTCGGGTGGCGACGTCAGTGCGCGGAACGACTGGCAACGTAGCGGCAGGGTACGGCAGACAGGAGTCCTGCTGTTTTACGGTGTGGACAAGGCCGCGTGGTACGGCAGCGGGCAGACGGCCCTGCAGATTGCCGCCACATGTGGTGAACCTGCTGTTGCAGTTGGGGGCAGACCGGTGTGCTGCCGTCTACGGTAGGACGTCTCTCGAACTTGCCCTGGCATATAATAGGAGGGCAGTCGTAGACATACTGAGTAGGATTAGTCCCGTGTAACACGGGCCTGTCCTACCATTTGGAGACTGAAGCAAGTAAAATCTTGGTTTACTGTTGTAATGTAACGGACTATTGAAACTACCGATACCACCGGCTGGCGAGTTGTGCAGTGCCGTCAATTGACTTGAAGGAGCAAGTGAACTTTAACTGCGTAAACATAAAGTGAAATATTAATATTTTGTTACAAAACTGTTAAAACACTTTTCATTTCGCATACTGTGTTTTTCATATTTGTATACATGCTACGAGTAAAATATCGATATACAACCGAGGTTGGAAGTACTGCACAGTTTGTAAGCTCTGTGAACAGGAGCCGGTGGTTGGCGGGTGTAGAGACAATGGGCAGTTGGTGCGGAGACATGTTGTAATACGCGTGCTTTGAGATGGTCAATGACAGAGGGAACGAAATGATGTATTGGAAAAGCTGTAACATTGAAAATTATTGAATATCGTCGTGATCAGCATTTAGAAAATAAAAGTTGGAAGTCTAACTATGTGTCAGTTCTTACGTAGCAGAATACACTCCCTGGACTTCAAATTGATTTGACAAACAGCGGATGGCGAGACTCGTCACTGGACGACAAGCGTGCAACAGCGACCAATAAAGGTAACAAAGTTATATTACTCTAAATTCAAATTGTGATGATACCTATCTTTCTCCATGTCTTCAACCCTGTATGTACTCTGTTAGAGTCAACAGCGTGACGGGGACTGGTGGTCGACTAGGCACACCAGGGAGACCACACAGGTTTAAAATGATAATTTGTAGCTTAATATACTACTACTGATAATAATTAATATTTGTCCACCGGAGAAAGAGGTGCATTACACTGTGAAACATGCGTCATTGGATTATTCAAATATTTACCTGCTCTTCCTCCGCAGGCAGTAGATAAAATGTTTGACTGGTGCAGGAGTGCAGAGCGTTATTGAAACTGCTCCAGAGTAGCAGTCATTAACATTAGATCTTCACCATGTTCCAAATACACATCATTTTCAATAAACTTCCAGTGTGGTATACTCTGAAGCCAGTTTCAAGACTCTTTATCCACATACTCTTCCCACAAGTGTCCAGCACTTGTGTTAACACAGCCCGATATTTGTGTGTGCATTTTCATGTTGGCACACACATCCCTATTCTTAGGTGGCGAATTACTGATGCCAATCAGCTTATACCGGTGCGAGAGACAGCTGGTGAGTACGTGGTCAGGTTACCACCAGTGAAGCAGCGTGCACCAGAGTGCGTACTCCACTTACCAGTTAGCGATGTTAACTGATTTCCTGTAAGGAGAAATCTTGTTTGGTAAATCTGTGAGAAGGTATTAACCAGTCTGGGTCTTGCAGATGAAGCAGTGACAGATATTCCTGGTGAAAGCAAAAGCTTCCTTTCCAACTGTTCAAAAAATTTTAGCAATGGTAAATAAAATTTTATGCTGTGCGGCATGGAACAAAACAGCTGAAAAAATTATTGGTCTCAGATTTGTCACAAAAAGGAAAGTGACTTGCCTCGCATATAGTTTGTTGTGAAGGGAGACTAACTACATATCACACACTAAGTTTCAATTTACAATTTCATTTGATCGACTTCCAAATTGATCAGAAACAACTTGCACGATTGTCTGATTTACAGGTGGCCTAAAGGAAAACATATTTTACAATCTGTGTAAGGTTCAAATGGCTCTGAGCACTATGGGACTTAACATCTCTGGTCGTCAGTCCCCTAGAACTTAGAACTACTTAAACCTAACTAACCTAAGGACATCACACACACATCCGTGCCTGAGGCACGATTCCAACCTGTCACGCGGTTCCAGACTGAAGCGTCTAGAACCGCACGGCCGTACTGGCCGGCTCTGTGTAAGGTTCAGAACTAGTTGTAGAGATTGAATGTGAAGCCACTTGGCAACGTTGCGTGTAACTGTTTGCATTTGTGAACACCGTGACTATTAATCCGACAGTTAGTACGAGGATACAGTTACCCGTACTTTTGCCAACACTTTCTTACGAGATATGGAGTTGCTGCAAACTTCAGCATATAGGACACTAATCTAGTGAAATTACGCCAGGTTACTGACAATGTCCAAGGCTGCCTGGTTTGTTGATCTAATTTTGTAACAGTAAATGTAAATACGGCTGACAAAGCATACTGTTGTGGGATATTGTGACTGTCGCTGGAAGGTTAATCAACAGATTGGACATAACACATTCTTCAATTGATCATTATATTCGATATCGAGAGATGGGTAATGGCAAACCACAAACAGTTCAGTTACTGGAAGTTACAGATGTCATGAAAATTATTCTCAAAAACCGGACAGAAATAATTGTGAAATGTGAATCAGTTTGCCATCTTGTTTAACATACTAAATACATTTTTGACAACTAACATAATGAAGATAACATGCCAAATTCCAGAGCTGTTATAACGATACGATTGTAAGACTGCAAATCGTAGTGCAGAAATCAATGTTCGATTGCTCGTAAGGTTCTGACACGAGCAGGACCTGGCGCTCTAGCAAATCTTCGAAGTGAGTGAATATGAATGTTTAAATTTTTCTGTGAACTGCAGACACTGCAGCATCACATTATGCACTCGAAGACATCCTTAATATCACAGAATCTGACAGGTCTATCGAAGTAAGGACCATATGAGCTGAATGCAATTTTAACACTCATGCAAAACATATCTTAAATGTGTGTAAGTAGAAAGATGAGTCATCTCACAATCCTCATAATACCGGGTGATCAAAAAGTCAGTATAAAGTAAAAAACTTAATAAATGACGGAATAATGTAGATAGAGAGGTTAAAATTGACACACATGCTTGGAAAGACATGGGGTTTTATTAAAAAAAAATTAAAAAATTAAAAAAAAATAAAAAAAAATCAAAGGTCACAGAATGTGCGAGAGATGGCGCTGGACAGCAAAACTGCTACCGTGACGGGTGAGAGGTACGCCGATATCTTACAGAATCGCATCATCCCCAGCCTGGCTGATAAACACCTGCTGGAACGTACGATGTTTATGCAGGATGGCGCTCCACCTCATACTGCTAGACGTGTGGAAGATCTCTTGCGCGCGTCGTTTGGTGACGATCGCGTGCTCAGCCGCCAGTTTCGTCACGCTTGGCCTCCCAGGTCCCCAGACCTCAGTGCGTGTGACTATCGTCTTTGGGGTTACCTGAAGTCGCAAGTGTATCGTGTTCTACCGACATCTCCAGGGGTGTTGAAAGACAACATCAGACGCCAATGCCTCACCGTAACTCCGGCCGTGCTTTACAGTGCTGTTCACATCATCATTCCTCGACTACAGCTATTGTTGAGGAATGATGGTGGACATATTGAGCATTCCCTGTAAAGATCATCTTTCTTTTGTCTTACTTTGTTATATGCTAATTATTGCTATTCTGATCAGACGAAGAGCCATCGGTCGGACATTTTTTGAACTTTTGTATTTTTTTGGTTCTAATAAAACCCCATGTCATTCCAAGCACATGTGTCAATTTGTGCCTCTCTATCTACATTATTCCGTGATTTATTCAGTTTTCAAATTTATACTGACTTTTTGATCAGCTGGTACTTTTATCAGATAACTACATAAGCTGATACATTAGTTGAATAGTAAACTATTTAATATTAAGAGCAGATCAAATGCCATTTAGCACTTATAACAGGTTTTCCACAAGTTCTGGAAATCAGGAATTATTTCAACTGTGTCGCGGGGGGGGGGGGGGGGGGGATAAACCTGTCGCCTCTGTCTCAGTAGATGAGATGGTTTGTTTAGTGGGATGGCATGCCTCTTCCGTACCCCCTCACTCTTACTGCTTCTCCCCTTCCTCCCCCCTCCTACCACTTCCCTCAGGAGGCAGTCAGTGCTGCCAGCCTAGCAGCTGCTAACGTGAGGCAGGCAGGCGTGAGCAGTGGTTCGTTCGGATCCGATTCTCGGAGACCGTCGACACGGCGGTCGGAGGTGGTGGTCACGTGTGCGCGTGAGTTCTCCGAGTGATTGTGTGTGCGCTCTCGTTTTCTGACGAGGAATACGGCCGGAAATTTAGTTGAGAGTGTGCGGTTGTCCTTACTGCGTGCCTGCCTGCACCTCGGTGATTATCTCCACAGTGAGTTGCTACCTGTCCCCACCAGTACCGACTCTCAGAGTCTTTGCGCACGCTATCTGTTGCACGGACTGGTCACTGCGGTCTCATTTCGTCGACACGGTGTCCGAGTGAATAGCTGGCCCGACCAGTGGACTTCCGGGACGGGCCAAAAGTGCGGGCCATTTCTGTCGGTCATCTCTCATGGATCGGGCCTGCCGATACGAAGCGCGTCATTTCCCACCGACGTGCGACCTCTGCCCGTCGGATCTAGTCTCGCCGACGTACCCACGGGACCGGGTGTGGTGTAATGGGGCAGATTTTTGTGGTTTATCCGTGGACCTAGGACTGGGGCTCCCCGGTGGGTGAGCGGCCCCACACGATGGATTTTGACCGTCTCACCGCAAGCACACTGTACGGTGCAGTGTTTTATAGCCTTTTTTTTAAATTCTAATATATTTTGCCACCACGAAAGTAGTTTAATATATTAGAAAGTATGAACGATGAGAAAATTGTGGCAGTGGCTGGTGGTTTGTATGCTATGTAGTCGAGTATCTCGAAGAAAGATTACACGATACCTATAAAGTAAGACATGACACTGTGGTGATAACTGATAATAACAAATATAGTACAACCAACATCTTTTCGGCGACCATCCTGTACTGTTGATTTACACACCTCTTCCCCACTTTACCCTTCTTTCTAAAGGCCTACATCTTTCTGAGATAATTTTTGAAATCAGTGAAGGTATTTTAAATCTTGTCATGCGACTCCAAGGAAATGTGTATTTTTGTTGCCAAATGTTATATTGAAATAAAATAAATGGTCTTAATGAAACACACATTCCATTTGGGTTGCTTTCTCCATCTAAAAACAGTTCATTACAAAAGATGTTGATGTTAGTACTTAAGATTTTTGCTCAGACAGGAGAGAAATACAGAAGTGCTTACTTTTTTCTCAACTTATGTCTTTAGTTACCCTTGAGATCTTAGAATATGTCAGGGAAAAATACAACAACTTCTCTAGAAATCAGGGAATTTCATTTCGCGAAAGTTGTGGCAACCCTGTATAAAGACTTCGTTGTTCACATTAATCAACATGTATATGAATCACTGTGAGTGTATTCACTTAGTACTAGTCTTGAAATGACTTAATATACTGCAATCCACTATGTATCACTCACACATGGATCATGAAAATAAGATCAGAAAAATTACTGTGTGCACAAAGACACTGAATCATTCTTCCTGCACTCCATGCATCAATAGAGTGAAGAAACCCAATAACTGGTAGGTTTGGATGTACCCTCTGCAATGCACCTCATGGTGGTTTGCCAAGTATATAAGTAGATGTAGAATTAAATGAAAGAATGCAGAAAGTGTAAGTGTAAGTAAAATCAAATTATCTGAAGGTTTTAATTGGCACAACTTTTGCACAGTGGACACCCATCTTTTTACTACATTCCAGACAAATTGTCTGACCTCGGTTGGTGCATTTATATGCCAATTTCCTTTCCTATTATGCACAGTACCTCATACACTTACTCTTTTCCATTCTGTCAGTTGGTTTACATACGTGTCTTTGGATGATTCCTCTATGTTTGAGATTTGGATGGCATCTGTACCAAAATTCAACTTTTCCTTGTAGTCCAAGCATTCCTCCTTTGAAAATGTTGTGTTGTGTTGTGTTGTGTTGTGTTTTTTCTTGCTCTTACAAAACAGTTCTGAATGTTTTCACTTCAAATTATTTTTGCTACGAAAGACTGTCCCTGCTAAGAGTAATTATCTGTGGAACTGGTCCTATCAGAATGAAATTATCACTCTCTGCAGTGGAGAAACTTCATGTCAGATTAAGTGTGTGCCAGACCGAGACTCGAACTAGAGACCTTTGCCTTTACGTCTGCCAGTACCTCGTCTCCTGTCTTCCAAACTTCACAGAAGCTCTCTCGAGACAAATGCAAGGGTAGTACTCCTGAATCCAGCCAGCTGACAAACTGGCTCTGCCGGAAGTTGGGAAGGTAGGAGATGAGATGCTGGCGGAAGTAAATCTGTGAGGAGCACAGGTCACGAGTTGTCAGTTGGCTCAGTCAGTACAGCCCTTTACCACAGAAGGCAAAGGTCGAACGATTGATTTCAATCAATCAATCAGTTGACCTTAATTACCTCTGACTTGAGATGCATTTACTAATTTGATACAACTATATTGTCAATACAGGTACAATGTGGCCTTGTTATTTCAGTGGTTGTAATATAAAGACCAAAAGAATTTAATAAATTATTTACATATGAGTTATAGATAGTGGACAACTGAAAATTCAAATTGAAATCTCCACAGATTAGTATCCTACACTTATACTTACAGACTGTCTCACATAAAGACACTAACTTGTTAACAAAATCATCTGTTGAATTGCCTCCAGTCTTAGTTGAGTTCAAAGCTACAACTATTAAATTTAAATCTGTTAACCTAACAGCTGCAATTTCACATAACATTTCTAGAGAGAATGCTTTAACTTTTGTTATTGGTTCATATTTAATCCCTTTTTTTAGAAATATAACACACCCACCATGATTTTTATTAGCTCTACAATATTTGTCAGCTAGGGTGGAGCCCTCAGGGCAGTATAGATCTATTTCATCCCACTTTAACCAGTGTTCTACGAGGCAGACTACTTCTAAGTGATAAGTCTCTATGACATCTTCCACTACTTCCAACTTGTTAGATAAACACTGTACATTCCAGTGAAGGACATTAAAATTGTCTGATCTGTGCCCGAGTCTGTTTACCTCGAGATCTTCCTCCCCCTTCGACCTACCACTAAAAAATCATTTAGGTGGGAGGGAAGCACTGTTTTCCGTTTACTCACCCTGTTAGTATTTGGTCTTGTTACTGGGATTAGTGATGATGCTGATTCATCTGCAGTTGGTGGTGGTGGTGGTGGTGGTGGTGGTGGCAGTGGTTCTGCCGTGACTGATGGTGGATTGTCAGCTAATGTTGTGACTATGCCTAGTGTTGCTGTTGATGAGGACTGTCTCGCTTCAGTCGACGCTGGTTTTTCTGCCACTGGTGACGGCTGTGCTGAATCAGCTGATAATGGTGGTTTTGTTTCTGATATTGACAGTGGTCCTGAGTTAGCACTGGACCGATAACCTGTGTTAATCTGTCAGGAAGTTTCAGGTCACAACAGCACCTTTTACCAATAAACCGTTTTCTTTGCTAGTATCCCTGTGTTTCATGGCGACCATCAACCGCCACAAAATCGGAATTGTCAAAAATGTCATCATTCCAGTGTTCCACTTCACCTATATAGTAACTGATTTGCACCTGAGCTTCAAAATTTGGATAAACTGAAGAAGTCTAATTTGTCTTAGAAAGCCACTTCATGCTCTAGCCAAAAATAAGTTTCTTGCACATAATACAATGCTATAAAATAAGAAAATCCAAAAGAAAACAGCTGAAAGTAAAACGTTAATAGGCACAATATTTCACACTGCCTTCCGAGCAATATACTTTATCACTAAAATTACGAAGTCGAGCTTACTGTTGAATGTTAGTTTACATATAGCACACATTAAAATGAAGACACTGAAAGATTTTCGCTTCTCGCAGAGCAAAGACAGTCGATGTTCGCAACGAGTGACGGGTACGAGAGACCGATGTATCGGTTTGAGGGTTAAGCCGGCTTCGTGTGTAAGAGGAGGAGGCTGGTGCTGAGAGTGCGGTGTACAGGTTAGAAAAGGAACTGCAGTGTCATATTTGTAGCCAGTGCTGGCAGTTGTCAAAGCAGAGATACAGCGGGCACGACGTGCCGTCGAGATGTGAAATACGGTGGCACCGGGTAGCGGTTTCTTCACTTGCCAGACTGGCAGGGCAGGTGTGTCCATTTCCTAATGGGAGAATCTGTGCAATTGAGTCTTTTGGGGGGAAACAGTTTTTTCCCTCAAGGACTTTACAGGCGAATGCAAAAGCTGGTGAAAGTCAACCTCGGGGAAGATCAGTTTGGATTCCGTAGAAATGTTGAACACGTGAGGCAATACTGACCTTACGACTTGTCTTAGGAGAAAAATTAAGGAAAGGCAAACCTACGTTTCTAGCATTTGTAGACTTAGAAAAAGCTTCTGATTGGAATACTCTCTTTCAAATTCTAAGGGTGGCAGGGGTAAAATACAGGGAGCGAAAGGCTATTTACAATTTGTACAGAAAGCAGATAGCAGTCATAAGAGTCGAGGGGTATGAAAGGGAAGCAGTGGTTGGGAAGGGAGTGAGACAGGGTTGTAGCCTCTCCCTGATGTTGTTCAATCTGTATATTGAGCAAGCAGTAAAGGAAACAAAAGAAAAATTCGGAGTACGTATTGAAATCCACGGAGAAGAAATGAAAACTTTGAGGTTCGCCGATGACATTGTAATTCTGTCAGAGACAGCAAAGGACTTGGAAGAGCAGTTGAATGGAATGGACAGTGTCTTGAAAGGAGGATATAAGATGAACATCAACAAAAGCAAAACGAAGATAATGGAATTTAGTGGAATTAAATCTGGTGATGCTGAGGGAATTAAGATTAAGAAATTAGTCACTTAAGGTAGTAATTGAGTTTAGGTATTTGGGGAGCAAAATAACTGATGATGGTCAAAGTAAAGATGATACAAAATGTAGACTGGCTATCATAAAGAAAACGTTTCTGAAGAAGAAAAATTTGTTAACATCGAGTATTGATTTAAGTGTCAGGAAGTAGTTTCTGAAAGTATTTGTATGAAGTGTGGACATGTATGGAAGTGAAACATGACGATAAATAATTTGGTCAAGAAGAGAATAGAAGCTTTTAAAATGTGGTGCTACAGAAGAATGCTGATGATTAGATGGGTAGATCACATAACTAATGAGGAGGTATTGAATAGGATTGGGGAGAAGAGAAGTTTGTGGCACAACTTGACTAGAAGAAGGGATCGGTTGGTAGGACATGTTCTGAGGCATCAAGGGATCACCAACTTAGCATTGCAGGGCAGCATGGAGGGTAAAAATCGTAGAGGGAGACCAAGAGATGAATACCCTAAGCAGATTCAGAAGGATGTAGGTTGCAGTAGGTACTGGGAGATGAAGAAGCTTGCACAGGATAGAGTAGCATGGAGAGCTGCATCAAACCAGTCTCAGGACTGAAGACAACAAGAACAACAACATCATCTCAATAGAGATAGGTCATGAAGAGTTATTAACTGGGCAATAGTCTTTGTGTTGTGTTAATTGAATGGAAATGGATTGTTAAGAGGAAGGGGTCTAGTAAATCCTGAAGTGGCTGGTGAGAGACAAACTGTATCAACTACTTATTTTATTAATGAATAAAGGTTTCAGTTAAAACATTATGGGCTTAGAAGGAATGCTGAATGCTGCAGATGGGCTCACTACACAGTCAGCACTGTTACTCACCTCTCCTGGAAGAGCTTCCAGCTACAGTGTTAAGGCCCACCCTGTAGACTGCAGAGTCTCTCCGTTCGTTGCCTAATCTTTGTTCACAAGAGCTCCTACCTCATCTCTCACCTGGACCTTCTGTATAGACTTGTGGAATAAATAATAAACTATTTCTGAAAATTTAACATCTAAAGTCATTAATAATCAGAGTAACAAGTTTGCACACTTACATCCATACAAAAAAATACTAAATTCCCATCCTAGTCATTTGTATGATGACAGTGCAACATCATTACTGTGTGTCAGTTTTCATGTGAGACATGAAATGACAATCCTGTCTCAGTGATTTCCATTCATGGCTAATAGACATTTTCAGTTTCTTACCTGTTAGTGATACTTTGCTCATAATATTCATTTAAAGGTAGTTGATCAACAAAATGAACGAGTATGTAGTTTGAGCACTTAGCCAACATTGGTCACAAATAGAAGTTATTCAACAACAGTTCTATTATGAAAAATTTAACTTAAAAAGATAGTATAACTGTTACATAAAATGTTGTTAAAACAATATATACAGCTGCAAAAAGGTTTAGATTTGTTCACAATTGCCAAAAAAGAGAGAAATTACAAACAACTGAGTTGTGAAAAGTGAAGTAACAAAGTTGATAACTACAGAAATGTGCTGCAATTCATACCTTAAACTGCAACTTGACCATTGTCGAATAGAACTTTCTCTGCATTTCTCATTATTTAACAGAGGTACTATTGGGGCTCAAGTACATCAATATTACTGGAGACAGAAATGCAATAAAAGCTTTAAAATCAAAAGATTGTGGAAAGCTGCATCAGACATTTTATTATATTTACGAATATTTCAAGAATGTACAGTTATTCCTTGTGTCAAGAACTGCATGTGTAATTGCAATGGTTAAAATTGGAATATAAAAAAGATCACATCCACCCCACAATGCAGATTAGTCTATTGTCTCACATCAAGTAGAGATCAGAGCAGCCATACGTACTAGACTTACACACGGGGTATTTTCCTGTACGACAAGTGCCGGCGTTTGGACTGCGGGGAGCCACCGATGCCGCAGGTCAGCTGTGGCCGCTGCGTGGTGCTCGGGCGGCAGTGGCAGGTGACGTATCGGTCGTGGTGATTGCTCTAGTTTGTTTCATGTATTACGCAAATTGTCTTCTACTGCACTCACTCAGGGTGGTATGACTCCCAACACTTCTCCCAGGGCATTTATAATTTTGAGCGTTTGCTGGGGCCTCTGTCTACCCGCACGGTGTACGTGTTCCTTCATTTGGGTTATTTATTCCTAGACAGCCATACGGGTGGATCGGCACTGCCCGGCCTGTGTCGTCACCACTCGTGCCTCGCTTCTGTAGCCGAGGCTCGGTATTGCTGCAGTGCTGTTAGTGCATTTTCCATCTCCAGTAATATTTAGGATAATCAGTTTTCTAACGAGGGAACCTCCCCATCGCTCCCCCCTCAGATTTAGGTATAAGTTAGCACAGTGGATTGGCCCTGAAAAACTGAACGCAGATCAATCGAGAAAACAGGAAGAAGTTGGGTGGAACTATGAAAAAAAATTAGCAAAATATACAAACTTAGTAGTCCATGTGCAAGATAGGCAACTTCAAGGATAGTGTGAGCTCAGGAGTGCCGTGGTCCCGTGGTTAGCGTGAGTAGCTGCGGAACAAGAGGTCCTTGGTTCAAGTCTTCCCTCGAGTGAAAAGTTTACATTCTTTATTTTCGCAAAGTTATGATCTGTCCGTTCGTTCCTTGACGTCTCTGTTCACTGTAATAAGTTCAATGTCTGTGTTTTGCGACTACACCGCAAACTTGCAGTTCGGAAAATATTCATTGACCTGGTTATTGAAGTCGCGAGCTATATTTGCTAGATTCATATTGCCCACGGAATACATCTCACGTATTTAATGCACTCTCGTCCAAAGTAGCGAACAGTCAACTGCCAGCCAGGGGGCCTCGTTAGCAGGAATACTCTCTCTTCAGTGCGCTGTAGTCGACAAACGTGTGTTTCGATGTTTTTTTAGGTGTAGCGTCCCCATACTACGGCGCAGTTACCTCGCATCGGACAGACGGACAGATAATAACTGTCTGAAAATAAAAAAAATGAAACTCTTCACTCGAGGGAAGACTTGAACCAAGGACCTCTCGTTCCACAGCTGCTCACGCTAACCACGGGTCCACGGCGCTCCCGCGCTCACACTATCCTTGATGTTACCTATCTCCCAAATGGACTACTCAGTTTGTATATTTTGCTTTTTTTTTTTCATAGTTCCACACAACTTCTTCCTGTTTTCTCGATTGATCTTTGTTCAGTTTTTCAAGGCCTATCCACTGTGCCAACTTATAACTAAATCTGAGGGGCGTGCGATGGGCAGGTTCCCTTGTAAGAGCAATCCGGGACACTTGGGTTTATACATAACTTCATTACTACAGTTATGTTTACCTTATGTACTTCTTACAAAAATTTAACATACCGTTTGACTGCGGACGGTCGAGGTGAGCGTGCGGATGTGCTAAATGATATTCAAAAAGCACTGCTAACACACACTGCATCCCTCACTCAATATTAACTTCCGTATGGCTGCAGTTCCATTACAACAAATAGTTTAAGTGATCTCCTTTGAGTTTGCTTTTACTTGTTTTTGAAGATCATAAAGTGGACAATCAGTAAGTTAGAGATGAGGGTAGGTAGAACCCACTTTTGTTTTGAGCATCTCTTACTCTATCTTCACGCATAAGACTTGTTGAATGTGGTAGGCCTATATATTGTGAAAATATACATTTCTATAATGTTCTACTACTAGGAAACTCGTTTTCACGAATGCTCAAGTGAGAAATAAATTATTGCACTCATTTTGTTTGTCGGTTAAAAACCAGGACAATTGTATCCTAAATGATTTTCTCGGGGCAGCAGGATCTCTGGTCAGCCTAATAATATTGGTGTAGTTGGATCTGATGAGCACCTCTGTTAAATAATGAAAAATATTGCTCAACACTGGTGAAGTTTCAATTAAGTTATGAATTACAGTGTTTTGGCAGTTTCCTATTTTGTGTCATTCCGACTGTTCACAAAACTATATGTATATAATAGAAGGAAACATTCCACGTGGGAAAAATTATATATAAAAACAAAGATGAGGTGACTTACCGAACGAAAGCGCTGGCAGGTCGATAGACACACAAACAAACACAAACATACATGTCTGCTTGTGTTTGTATGTGTGGATGGATATGTGCGTGTGTGCGAGTGTATACCTGTCCTTTCTTCCCCCTAAGGTAAGTCTTTCCGCTCCCGGGATTGGAATGACTCCTTACCCTCTCCCTTAAGACCCACTTCCTTTCGCCTTCCCCTCTCCTTCCCTCTTTCCTGATGAGGCAACAGTTTGTTGCGAAAGCTTGAATTTTGTGTGTATGTTTGCGTTTGTTTGTGTGTCTATCGACCTGCCAGCGCTTTCGTTCGGTAAGTCACCTCATCTTTGTTTTTATATAAAACTATATATATATGAAGACAGTAACTGTTCTCGAAAGAACAGATACTGTAGATGACCGTGCAGCCTTTTCCCTGTAATAAATGATGACTAACTGAAACCCTCAGCTGCCGACAGGTGTTGTTGATATACCTCGATGTGGACAGCTGAAAATATGTGCCCCGACCGGGACTCGAACCCGGGATCTCCTGCTTTCTTTCTGTAAATCTGCAGCTGCACCTGTTTCCCAGCTTTCTTCTGCAGTCGCGCTACTCATGTGTGTCCTCGGTGGCTCAAACAGATAGAGCGTCTGCCACGTAAGCAGGAGATCCCGGAATTGCGTCCCGGTCGGGGCACACATTTTCAGCTGTCCACATCGAGGTATATCAACTACACCTGTTAGCAGCTGAGGGTTTCAGTTAGCCATCATTTGTTCACAAAACGATTCAGTGTTTGTCATTTATCTCTTTTTGGTTGTGAACAAGTCTAACCATTTTTTCAACAGTAAACTGTATTAACAGCATTTAATGTAACCATTATACTATGTTTTGTAACTTAATTTTGATACTGCAAATAAAAATTACTTTATAGGACTGTTGCTAATACAGGCTAGGTGATATTACACACACATACATTTCATTGACCAATTAAGTTTAAATCAATACTACGAGCAGAGTTGCACCAACAACAGGGATAAAACAGAAGTGTCAGTTACGAGTAGAAATCATTGAGATCAACACGGTTTTCAATTGGGACAAGAAGTGACGGACAAAATGTAACAGCATTGCTGTGTGTGTGTCACTGCCAGCATACAGATCACTATGATCGGAATTTTGGATTTGTACGTACTGATATAAATGCCTACACTGATGTGAATGTGTAGGATTATAGGAACCAGTCAAGCAGAATCATACAGGTAACTACTGCCAGCATAATAATGTGTTGAACAGGAATGGAAACGGAAGTTTATTTAACAGGAGTTAGGGAGAGAACTATTTACAAGTGGACTGGTGTCCACCTTGGATGTCATTCAAATCACACACAAAGATCACTTGTACGTGGGAAGGGGGCTCCACAGTTGAGGTTTAGAACAGGAAGGACGATCTACTGACCTTTTCTATACTTTACTATATTCAGTGGTTTCCTTCTGTAAATCTGCAGCTGCATCTGTTTCCCAGCTTCCTTCTGAAATTTTTTTAACAGTTGTTCCACATATGGAAATTAATATTTCATTAACATTGTGGATGTATTCCTCTGTGATGTAGCACCTTATGTTTAAAATGATTAATTTGCTCCAACATTTTATTTTCTGAAGACCAACTACAATCTTACTGGTCGTATGCTGTGGAATGTGTACCAGTTCTCACCGACAAACTAGGTGAGCAGGGAGTGACTTCAAAGAGAAGTCACAGCGTCATTTGTTCTGGGCTTTGGGTCGGCAGTACTAGCTCACACTGAAACCTTACAGAGCACAACAGAGCGACCAGCCATTCACACACTTGTTTAGTGTCAGTTATGTGACTGGCTCCTGCAGCTTTTTAATGCTTGAGCTTCGGTCCACACACGCTCGTTCCTTTTCTACATCGAGGCACATCTGCATTTATTAGCTTATGTGAACACTCGGAGCAGTCGACTGGAGTTCTCAATATTCTCGTCAGCTCCACTGAGAGACTCTACGAGATGTGGAAACACGAATGTGACATGCCATTAGTGTGACAGGAAATATTGTTCCAAACATTCTCCACCAAACTTACTTCTGACATATATGACACAGGACAGAAAGCTGGTCAGCATCAGTCATAATAGTTTTTACTGCAGCTCTAGATTTTGTCTAACAGTGCTATATATAGTATATTTCCCTAGAGAGAGAGAGAGAGAGAGAGAGAGAGAGAGAGACATTCCAAGTGGGAAAATTATAACTAAAAACAAAGATGATGTAACTTACCAAACAAAAGCGCTGGCTGGTCGACAGACACACAAACATAGACACAAAATTCAAGCTTTCGCAACCCACGGTTGCTTCATCAGGAAAGAGGGAAGGAGAGGGAAAGACGAAAGGATGTGGGTTTTAAAGGAGAGGGTAAGGAGTCATTCCAATCCCGGGAGCGGAAAGACTTACCTTTGCTGTGGGGATGTTGTGAAGGTGACATGGTATTTAGAAGGTGGAAAGTGTAACATGAGGCTGAAATGAAAATAAAAATAAAAATATATGGGGAGAGATGAAGGTGAACTAGAAAGCAACTGGGCGTTCTGGTGTTAAAAGTCGAAAAAGTGTTGGTTAAAGCTGACCCTGTGGTGAACTTAGGTTGGTAAACAATGATGTGCACAAAGGTTAGGTGGTTGTGTTGCCTCCAAAACACGTTACAGGGTGGAGAAATTCGGGGAAAATTTCGAAAAAACTGCGTGTAAATGTATTAAAAGGAGTGGTTATGTGGTGGCAGATTATGAAAATGAGGCTAACAATTGTCTGACGAAGAAATAATAATGTTAACAACGTTAAAACTTGTGGGAAGCTGCTAAAAAATGGTTGGTGATGTTGGAAAAATGGGAATGGAAACAAAGCGAAAGTTGTTAGAACTAGCCGAAATGGTTGTACAATATCAATGCTTTATATACACTAATGATACAAGAATCAAACAGTACACTGAACTAAAGCCATCTCACAATTTACTTAATTCCAATTCCACTGCTACAGGTGGTCATGTAGAGTCAATGTAATTTTAGCACACATTCCAACATAACTATCAAATGTACGAGCATCAGTCCAACTACCACTGCTGCTGTTGGTACACCCATACAGCTAACCTGTTTGTCACACTGGACAGCCAACTGCTATTTTATTACCCATCAAAAAACATGGGGTTAAAATTTTAGATAGAAATACAGTGAATTCAGAAAACAATTACAATAAAATACCATTTTGTTTATAGGCACATAAATTCGAGAATTCTTACAAGTGTTACAGTGCATGGAATCACTTATTCCCATGAAATCCAACATGAGACATGTTAAGAATACACTGTAACCTTTATTCAGACAACCAACCAAAAAAGTGATTTTTTTTTGTACAGAAATGCAAGTTCACACATCACCGACATGTAGGGCAGCACTAAAAGTTGTTATCCACACATCCAGTTTTCCTAAAAGTTTTGGTGAGATTTAGAGAACACAAGAAAACTAACTTATTCGTTCATTACGTCCTGCACGTCTCATCAGTGAGGATGTATGCATTAACGAAAGATAAGCAACCCTGTCAGATTAGCCTGCACATCGCATTAGCAGTTACGACGGAAAAAAGGGGTGGTTTGTCGTATGTCAAATCCAAATAGTAGTGTACTTCAGCTGCTGTTTGTGCTTGCTACGTATTGTTCTGTCAGCTCTGCCATTCCCCTTTACATTTTTCTAAAAATTATGTTTGCCTTTATGATTTGTTCCAGTGGTTCCACTGCCAAATATGAACGTTATAGAGAAAATTAAAGTAGCTTTCTCCACTAATAGACATTAGTTTGCATCTTAAACAATAAAAGTGATAAATTCTGGACTCAGGAATATAAAAAAGCACATGTAAAACCTACAACTGGCAGGAATTTTTGAATTAGATACATTGAACACAACTGTTAAGAGACATAACGAATCAGCAACAAAACACAGGACACCCATTTGAAAACATAGATCTGATGATATTATACAACTTTCAAAAAAAACACAATGGATTTAATGAGCAGCTTAAATTTTTGTACACCACAGAAAGCAATGAGGAAAATTCTCAATGAGAAACTGAAAAGTCACTCTTTCTTGTTCATATGATAACTATTTTTTATAAATATATATTTCCACATACATATAGAATAATTTAATAGATAATTCTGTAGTTATTAGAGCTAAAATAAGTTTTTTAACTGACAACTCTCTATAGGCTATGTAATGTAATCAAAAAACACTAACAACTCTGTGGAACCATAGTATCTCTGTAGATTGTTTTGTTCCCTAAAACAGTGAAAGTGATAATTTGCACATGAGTGACATTCTGTGTAATGGAGGCAGCACAATACCTCTAAGTAGACAAAAAAAATGCGATTTCTAACATTAGCACCTAAAAATACTCGGTCATTATGTAAAAAAAATAATAAAAAAAAAAGCTGTGGACTAACTGCCTCTGGACCAAAAATTGGGCCTTAATATATCCTCACAATAATAGGAGCTGCAACTACACATTGTTTGATGTTTAGTTACAGAAACTACAAGGAAAACACAACTCATTCAATTAACTGAATATATCAAAATTTCCTTTTTAACAGTTTCTTCTACTACTTCGTTGTTTAAATAATGAAATTAACAGATATAGTTATACGAACAATACTTTTGACAAACATGGTAATTATTTTGGAAATAAATAAGGGCTGGCTTTGATAGCAAAAGTAACTAGGACTGGTCGAAATAAATTAGGGAATTGATAACATATGCAAAACTAAGCACAAAATTAGATCTGGTGCTCTATTTCTTCAGACCGAAGGCCAACCTTTCTCTTTTCCAAAAATGCAGATTCTTCTGATATACTCCTTGATGCAATAATTTACCGACAGCTGTATGTATTGTAGAAATTTATTTTATTTTACTTTATGAACTTTTATGTGCTACCAGTTTCGGCATTATATTAATGCCATCTGCAGGCCCCACTCGTCGTAGTCGTAAAATCGCTATACACGGAAGGAGCTGTATAACTGCATCTGTGAATCACTTTGTCCTGCAACAGCTCTTGGTGGCCAGCTGTTGTCCCACGATCCATAATGGATCAACGAAGATTATTCTGATATATATATCAAAATAGTAATTAGTCAAAAATAAATTTAAGGAGGCAGATGGGAAAACAAGAGAGTAAGTAAAAAGAGCCCAGATTGCTTCGTCACATGTCCGTTGGACACTGAACTGGCACTGTTCGATCATGCTTGTAATGTCGGTCTTTCCAGTATTACGTAAATATCGTTCTTGGAGTTTGTATTTTAATATTGTACTCTTCTAGCATTTGTCACTGCTATTTCAGTACACACCTGTCCTGCTTGGACAGTGCCAATGTTAAATAAAAGTTTGATGAATAACAATGTAACCAATCATTGTATACATGCTGTCCACGATTTAGGCTTATTGTATTTTCTTTGGCTCTTAAATAACAAAGTGAAAATGCTTCACACTACCATTGCACAAGGTGTATTGAACATGCTGATTTATTACAACAATAAAAATTTAAATTTTTCATCTTCTGGAATTGAAGGGAGTTTTCTATGAAGGTGCATATGGGGAAACTAATACTAACTGTGCAGTTTATTAGCAGTATGAGAAAAAGCTCACAAGTAGAGTGTACTAAAGTGCTGTTTTTGACACAAAACTCAAAAGTTAAACCATATTCATTCCAGAAGTGTCAACAAACTTCTTAGTCATAAAACATAAATAAAACAGTTTCTGCTTTTAGGAGTACAGATAAATTTAAATGAACTTAAATTTTTATGATTACAAACTTTTGAAACATAATATAAACAAAAGATGCTTACACAGTTAGGAAAATTTAATAATTTTGAAATATGCCACGAGTAAATGACAGTGTGTACTTAGTTGTTACAAAATAAATACATCATCATTTAATGACAGTGTACACTTAGTTTTTACAAACTATAGATATCTTTATGAAAACGCTAAACACATTTTTGAAACATAACAATATTATTCTGATGAATACGGTCTCGGCTTTTGATTTTGGAAAACATAATCTAGGATCCTGGCTTCTTAATTGCAGTGCGATTTAGGTGAGATGGACGCAGCTACCGAGAAGACAATATTGAATAAACAAAGCAAGGTAGGTCAGAAACACTGCGCACTATCTACTGGGTGATGAAATGTTTCACCACATCCGGTTGTGACGTGAACTTTAAGTGGCACTAATACAAGGATTCAGCCCGGCACGTTACACATGGGAAGCAATACGGAAACTGACACAGTAAGTTGTAGGCTTGTATGTTGCCAGTGGAATGGAGGCATACAGATCCTCCCAGTAAGGTCATGTAAGGCTGGCACACTGAATAGAGGGTATGTCGAAAAACAGGGCCTCGTAGGCAAAAAAGTGGGGAATAATACAGTGAATTGGCATCCTGAATAAATTAACCTGCTTTCAGAAAGTAGTCTAAAGAAAGGCAGACAGAGACTGCACGCTTCTAGGACACTTTTCAAAACGTGTCGGACTTGGCACGATTACACGCAGTCAGTCTCGAGTATTCGCGTGTTCCGCGAGGGAGTATTTTGAGAGAGAGGGATGCAGGAGGACGTCCACTTATTTGGATAAAGTCGTGGAGCAAACTGCAGCCACTCTACAAATCAGCAAACGATCAGTGATAAGAACCTGTAAGAGAAATTCGTGAAAGAATCAGTCGGGTCATCCAAAATGCAAACACCTGGGAGAAGAGGCACCTCGAGAAGCGAGTCACAGATCTCAAACCTTTTTCGTTATGTGCGATTTGTCATCAGATATATGTGTATACCGAACTATTGCCCTCGTGTCTCACGCAAGTAAAATTTTGCTCCACATCCTGAACCAAAGTTTGAAGCTGTACATTCGGCCTCACATATCCACAGATCAGTCAGGTTTTGTTGAAGGGAAAGGAACTCGTGAACAGATCTTCAACAGGAGACAAGTAACAGAAAAATTGTGAGAGTTCTGTGTTCCTGTTTTCATCTGCTTTCTTGACTATAGGAAAGCTGTTGACAGTGTTGTCTGGGAAAAGCTGTAGCAGGTGCTTGCCGAGTTCAGTGTCCCACCCCACTTTGTAGCATTGATCAAAACTCTCTACAATAATTACTTCGCAGTTGAAAAGACCAGTGCTCGCACATCCGATTCCTTCAGAGTATCAAATAGTGTGAGGCAGGGTCGTGTCCTATCCCCACAACTGTACAACATCTACGCAGAACATGTCATTCTGGTAGCGTCGTCTCACTTCTGCATCCTCCAATTTAGCATTGTCGAAGGGAGCCATCTTTTCAGGATTTCTTCGCAACTTGGTAGACAGCTTCAGATGTACACTCCTGGAAATTGAAATAAGAACACCGTGAATTCATTGTCCCAGGAAGGGGAAACTTTATTGACACATTCCTGGGGTCAGATACATCACATGATCACACTGACAGAACCACAGGCACATAGACACAGGCAACAGAGCATGCACAATGTCGGCACTAGTAGAGTGTATATCCACCTTTCGCAGCAATGCAGGCTGCTATTCTCCCATGGAGACGACCGTAGAGATGCTGGATGTAGTCCTGTGGAACGGCTTGCCATGCCATTTCCACCTGGCGCCTCAGTTGGACCAGCGTTCGTGCTGGACGTGCAGACCGCGTGAGACGACGCTTCATCCAGTCCCAAACATGCTCAATGGGGGACAGATCCGGAGATCTTGCTGGCCAGGGTAGTTGACTTACACCTTCTAGAGCACGTCAGGTGGCACGGGATACATGCGGACGTGCATTGTCCTGTTGGAACAGCAAGTTCCCTTGCCGGTCTAGGAATGGTAGAACGATGGGTTCGATGACGGTTTGGATGTACCGTGCACTATTCAGTGTCCCCTCGACGATCACCAGTGGTGTACGGCCAGTGTAGGAGGTCGCTCCCCACACCATGATGCCGGGTGTTGGCCCTGTGTGCCTCGGTCGTATGCAGTCCTGATTGTGGCGCTCACCTGCACGGCGCCAAACACGCATACGACCATCATTGGCACCAAGGCAGAAGCGACTCTCATCGCTGAAGACGACACGTCTCCATTCGTCCCTCCATTCACGCCTGTCGCGACACCACTGGAGGCGGGCTGCACGATGTTGGGGCGTGAGCGGAAGACGGCCTAACGGTGTGCGGGACCGTAGCCCAGCTTCATGGAGACGGTTGCGAATGGTCCTCGCCGATACCCCAGGAGCAACAGTGTCCCTAATTTGCTGGGAAGTGGCGGTGCGGTCCCCTACGGCACTGCGTAGGATCCTTCGGTCTTGGCGTGCATCCGTGCGTCGCTGCGGTCCGGTCCCAGGTCGACGGGCACGTGCACCTTCCGCCGACCACTGGCGACAACATCGATGTACTGTGGAGACCTCACGCCCCACGTGTTGAGCAATTCGGCGGTACGTCCACCCGGCCTCCCGCATGCCCACTATACGCCCTCGCTCAAAGTCCGTCAACTGCACATACGGTTCACGTCCACGCTGTCGCGGCATGCTACCAGTGTTAAAGACTGCGATGGAGCTCCGTATGCCACGGCAAACTGGCTGACACTGACGGCGGCGGTGCACAAATGCTGAGCAGCTAGCGTCATTCGACGGCCAACACGTCGGTTCCTGGTGTGTCCGCTGTGCCATGCGTGTGATCATTGCTTGTACAGCCCTCTCGCAGTGTCCGGAGCAATTATGGTGGGTCTGACACACCGGTGTCAATGTGTTCTTTTTTCCATTTCCAGGAGTGTAGTTGGACTACCACTGAGAAATGATCGGAATTCGTATCTGCCCAGCAGAAGGATCACACGTGTTCGACACTACCACGGTGTCCTCCGTCAACGAGAACACGGTCGATCTGATTCGTCGTACTTCCACCTGGGGATGTCCAGGTAACTTTATGTATTACTATGTGGGGAAAGGATGTGCTTCTAATCGTCATTCTCCTTGTCTCGGAAAAGTTTATTAGTTTGATACCGTTCTCATTCCTTGTTTTGTGGATACTGTAAGGACTTCTCTTACCAGTTGGGCATTGAAGTGTCCCATTATCAAGTGAACTGAATGTCTCGGTAGTCTGTCAACTACATTCTCTGGTTCAACGCAGAAATCATTCTTTGTTTCCTCATCAGCATCTTCTGAAGGAGCACGACAGCTCACTAGGCAGATCTTAATATAGTTTAGCATTTAAAATCATCCAACAGATGCTGTCATTTACTTGAGCCTATTTGTTGACAACTGATTGCAGAAAATCTCACAATATCAGAGAACCATACCAACATGAAGACACACGGTTGGTGTTGAGGAATGCAGTGTTACAGAGTGCAAGAAGAGAACTTGCTTGCCATCCAAAACGCAAAAGTAAACCTCGGTTCGATGGAGAATGTCTAGAATCTGCCGGGATAAGATCAGTGAACAGGATGCACTGGTTAGAAAAACTCACTTACAGAAGAAGCAAGGGTAGCCTAGTGTGAAGCGAGGTTTAACACGGACAGACTCACGAGAAAGAAGAATCGGGAACACCGTAAAAGACTGTTTAAAGCAGCAGAAGAAGCAAAGTCGTCAAGCTCGATTTTCCAGGCCTTAACATTTGCCAGAGGTGCCTACTGACTACGTACTGTGGTTCTAACGTCCGAGGATGGTCTACCATTGCCCACATATTTACTTTGAGGCCGATCATAGAAAAATTCTGCGAATTCATTCGGGAACTACAATTCATCTTCATCGACTTTTGGCAAGCTCGTGACAGCACTGGCCGCGTCACACTATGGGAAACGTTAGAGGAACTCTGCATCTCGTCGAAATACGTCCGTCTAGTTGCAGCTTGCTGCTCCCAGTCAATTTCTGAAGTACAGTTTGGCAACCAACTATCACCACCTTTCACTATCCAAAATGGATTGAGACAAAGAGATCCATTGGCGCCAATATTATTCAACTTGGCCTCGGAAAAAGTAAGCTGTGACACTTGCCGACCCAGAGAAATGGTGGTGGGAACAGACAATTCTGGCATTTGCTGGCGATTTTGTGATCCTCGGCAACACTCTAGAAGAAAAGCGTGCCGATACTTTCCAATTCCTTCAAAATGCAAAGGAAATTGGGCTGGAGGTGAACAAAGACACAACTAAATATCTTTGATTATCACACTGTCAAGTTCCACCTCCTTCCACTGTCGTAGACAGGCATACCTTTGAATGAGTTGAAGAGTTCAAGTACCTGGGCTCAATATTAACCGACAAAAGTTAAGTCACGAAAGAAGAACATCTACACATAACAAGTGCTAATCGCGTGTTCTTTAGTCTGAACAATCTTTTTAAATCTCGCCTGATATCTCAGAGGAACTAATTTTATCTGTACACAACACTGCCGAGGCCAGTACTTTTACACAGTAGTGAAACTTGGGCGACATCAGCAATGACAGAAGATTCAATATGTGCGTTTGAAAGAAAGGTACTTCAGGAGATCTATGGACCTGTCTAGAATAATATGGAAGGTAAATGGGAAAGTAAGAAAGAAAGGAAGGAAGAAAGAAAGGAAGAAAGAAAGGAAGAAAGAAAGAAAGGACCTGTACCAGAGGTGTGGAAAGCCACACATTGGACAAATATTGGGACAGAGGTGACTACAATGGTTTGGCCACATCTTGCGAGCAGACGGATCTCTTCCCGGGGGTCCTCCACTCTCAACGCACAGGAAAATACCTGAGAGGACGCCCAAGAACACGACGGAAGGATCGAATGACGACGATCCTCAAGAGGTGGAACCGGCAGCCGTGGAGGATGACGCTAGAGACAGGAGCAGATGGAGTGCCATCTGCAGCAAATATGTCCTTTCTTGTGATTGACAGACATCCCTTTTATGATTTTTTTGTGTTTGTAATGTTTGTTTTTCCTATTGTTCTGCTGTAGGTCTCAAACGTCCATTAATGCAATAAATGATGATGACAACATGCTAGAAATTGAAACTGTTTCGTTTCTAACTGTCTGGTGTTATTCACTTTTGTACCAGACCTCTGACTACCATGAAGACATGAACCAAAAATGCTTCTGTGAAATGGCTGTAAGAGCTGTGCTTCAAAAAATTACTGAAAACTCTATTACAGTCACGGATAATACTCCGTATCAGTCTGTTAGACAAGACAAGGTGGCCAGAATGGCAACCATGAATGAGACATTGTTTACTGCCTAGAAAATGGAACACTGTTTGACAGTACATTGACAAAGGCAGAGTTATTAAAACTTGAGTCACAACGCATGCCAAAGAACACACTTTACATTGTGGATGAAACAGCAAAATAGTATGGGCATTAAGTGCTCGTATGCCTCCTAGCATTGCCATTTCGATGCAACACAACCTATTTGGGTGCAGGTTCTATGTCATATTGCCGGAGAAAATAAAAAAAAATTACGTTGACTGAGGTGGAACAGCTTTTGAAGGAGGCAGTGCCACTAGAAGACTGGCAACAGGTAGTGGGTCGTGTAAAAGCATCGAACAATGGAGGAGTGTCACAACAGTGCACTGAAGGCTTTATAGTATCTGTCAATACCAGCAGAGACACCGACTCTTCCACTCACTGAATTCAATGTTGTCTTCCCGCAGTATGACAAGTATTTTAATGAACATCTTACTTCTATTAATTCTTGTGTTTGTGACCATTTTGATCAGTTTCTCTTTGCTGTTGTCAGACTAGGGAATACTATTCAGCCACCTCCCACCATCTCCTTAAGGTAAGAGTCTGCATTTTAAATATTTCATTTCGTGTGGACACCAGGATGTTATTTCGTGTGTGCAATAGTTTCACAAATACGCAATGATAGAAGGAAGCTTTCCTGGATGCCAATGTTCTATTCCAGCAACCACTGAAACACCATCCCTAATGAATTTCCGATTTGCTTAGAGACACCACTGGGATCTATACTAATCCCAAACTTCAGAATCTACACATTATTTTCGTAGAAGATAGAGACTTCAAACTTCATACTTGTTACAAGTCAAATACTGAAACAATTGTGAAAAACCACCATTTTTAGAAACAAATGCAACACAGTACAAAAGTTTTGAAAAATCTGTTGCCTCAAGCAAGATATTTGATATTTTAGTGATCGATGAAGAAAAAAAGTATTGCTCATAGAGCATTTGTTTTTGGGATATGGTGTGATAAGTCTGAAGCTGCTTATCAACGGGAAAATTTAACCTGTTTCAGAAAAACTAACTTAACTCTTTCCCTCATTAGAACTGCAAACAGAATTTTGACATGCTGAGACAAACTACTGTTGTTGTTGTTGTTGTATGTAAATTTGAAAGTTTTTATTTGATTTTTGTGGAAGATGCAGGCTTTAACCCTTTCACGTGCACGGGACACATTTGTCCCATATATAAATCACCTTAGTAATTGGACTGTAATCACAGTTGATGTGCTGCAGATGCTCTACTTGAACCAGAGATATTTGTTTTCTTTAATATCAATTATCTTTGGTGGCAACAATTACTATAACTACCAATAGTAGTCTGTTGGTGGTTCTCACTTCGTGCGGACACACAAATTTATTCAACTATTGTGTGCATATTGTGTTCTCTGCCTTACTGTCATAGCTTGAAAGTATATTCAAGTAAGTTTCTCTTTTACTTTAGACCATTCATTTAGAAAATAACTGTATTTAATCAGTGGAAATCATTATTTTCATTCTTTGGGACATAGTTGTCCCAATGTACCACAATGGTAATTTGTGTACTTGTTTTTTGAATGTCATGAAATCGTTACTATTACATAAAAAAAAGAGCAGAATGGTATTTAAAATTTGGTTGAAAATATATTATCTTTCATTTTATTAAATAAGTGGAAAAAATTTGTGCTGGTATAATTTCAAATCTGCTTTTAGGTCATGTGCTCCAGAAAAAGAGAATTTTTCATCACTGATGAAAGTGTTATGCAGATTTTTGAGGCTTGCAGTAGTGATGACGAAGATAATCTTTAACTGGAAGAAGAAGAAAAAATTTTCTTGAAGGAGATATGGAAGATTAAAGAGAACATATTATAGAACATCCTGAAAAAGAAATACGTGGCCCACCTAGCAAAAGAAGACATGCAGACGAAATATCAGAACCAAATGCTGAGGTACCTGATTCCCTTCCAGATTTGTCAGAAATTAAATGGTCCAGAACTTACCAACCAAGACAGTTCAGTGATAACATGAATCATGAATTTGGGACAGTGCTTTTGTTTAGTGTCAGTAAAAAATCGTGAAATGCCACAGCCATTTGAAATTTTTTCTTCCACTATTGGCCTAAAAGATTTGGTGCATGACATATTAATTCCTGAAAGTATTCGGTATGCAGAACAATCGGGCAACGGATTCAGCACAAATGAAGATGAAATCAAGGCATTTCTTGCTATGAACCTGGTAATGGGGTACCATATTTTTGCCTACATTCAGAAGCTACTGGGTAACTGAACACGATTTAGGTGTGCCTTATATAGCTCAGATTATGCCACTACATCCGTTTGAAGAGATTCGAAAGTACTTACATTTTTCCAACAATGCAGATCAGTCAATAAAGGAAGACCGCACATACACAGTGAGACCTGTAATTACCCATTTGAACAAAACCTTCCAGCAATCTTAATGCAACTAGGGCTCAATCTGTAGATGAGCATATTGAGATTCAAAGGACATAACATAATGCGACAGTATGTCAAAAAACAAGCCAGTCAAATGGGGTTTCAAAATGTGGTGCAGATGCGATTCGGAAACTGGCTACCTATTTGAGTGTGATTTATACACTGGCAAAAAAATAAAAAATGAATTAAAAAACCACACACACACACACACACACACACGCACACACAGGTCCTGAAGTAGGGCTTGGTGAGTCAGTAGTTCTGCAACTGACAAAATCACTATCCGGACTGAGATGTGAAATTTACATAGATAACTTTAACACTCCAGCCTTGCAGTATTACCTCGGTTTACAAAATATCAGATCGTGTGGAACAGTGCACACCAGTCATAAAAACATCCCAAAGACATTCCCTCCAGACAAGGAAACGAAAAGAGGTGATTCATACAGTCTCAGTAGCAGTGGTCTGACAATAGTCAAATGGATGGATAACAAGCCAGTTTTTCTACTGACTAATTTTATTTTTCCAATACCACGTACGACAGTGAAGAGGCGTCAGTCTGGTTCTTCTGAAAAGATCCATGTTCAGTGTCCTCTTATAATAAGAAAGTACAACAAGTGCATGGGAGGGGTGGGCCTTATGGACCAGAAGAAAGTGACTTATGAGATCGACAGGAAGGCAAAGATTAACTATTACCTGAGAATTTTCTTTTATCATCTTGACATAGGTGTAAACAATGCATATGTAATATATTCAAGATTGGCAGAAGAATCAGGATTCAAATCGACACTATCACCCCTGGAGTTCAGACAATGCATTGCGAGAAATCTAACTGGAAATTATTCAAGTCAACAAAGGAATTTATCAAACATCAAGAACGTTGCAGACCAGTTGCAATCCAAAGAGTCCAGAGCACCGAACGATAAAATTAGACGTAAGGAAGAGATGTGTTCGTTGTGCTTCAAAGTGTGTTGAAAATCGCACTTACAATGTTTGTGAACAGTATGGTGTTAATTTATGCTTTACTTCAAGCAGAAACTGTTTTGCAGAATTTCACATCAAATAGACCACATATACACAGCCTTTAATTTTTCAATGTATTAAGTGTAATGTGTTCTGTAACTGTCCTCTAAGGACCACAGGGACAAATACGTCCCAGTTTTTTTTTAAGCACTACGAATAAAAATGTTTGAAATAATAACATTTTGTTTATAAAACCTCTAGTTACCACAGAGATACAAAAATTTTGATTACTAGCACTTTAGTTTTCTTATGTACCTGAAAGGGTTAAAGTGTTCCCTGTTGCTCCAGAGAGCAATTTGGTTTGGCGGCTGTCTCCAGACAGTACTTGACATAATAAAGCCACAACTTTGGAGTCCAGACGTTGAGTGACAACTCATTTAAATCAGACTACAATGACGTATGTATGCGGCGTCCTTTCAAAATGGTAGGGATTCCCAACTCCTTGCTTCATGTAGGATGGGAGCTTGTTTAATACCTTTCCACAGAGTACACCACTGCACTCTGAACCCTAAGAGGCAAAGTCTACATGGAAACCGTCTCTCTCTCTCTCTCTCTCTCTCTCTCTCTCTCTCTCTCTGTGTGTGTGTGTGTGTGTGTGTGTGTGTGTGTGTGTTTTACTATCATTGACAACAAGTACTATTATGGAGTGAATATGTTGGGAAATGAGATAATTGCACAATTCTTAACAAGGCCTCTGCAATGTTTACCGTTGTCTGCCTTACACAGTATTCTTTCTGCTTAATAAACAATTTTACATCAGGTGCACTGTCCTAGAGGATAACTCCACAAAACAGTGACCATGTGTAAAATGTCAGAATGGTAGTTTTTAGATCAAAAGAATGAGATGCATCTAAATTTGAAACACCATGAACATTGTCAAGTTTGTGTTGCAACCAGTTCAATGTAGATCTCATTTCTCGTCTGTTACAGAGACAAAGATTTATTAACTAACAGAACTTTGGGGACCCTGTTTCTGGTTCTTAATCTCTCTACATACTGATTTACATACAACACCATCACTCTAGATCAGTGGTCATCAAACTTATTTGCTCAAGAGCTTATCTTTATAAATGATCTGCCTCTCTGTACAGATTCACAATTTTTGCTGATGACACTACATTAGTTATCAATAATTCAGTAGATAAACTTGAAGAAACAGCAAATAAGGTTTTAAGTGAAACAGTGAACTGGTTTAACATTAATGGCCTTTCCTTAAATTACACTAAAATGAACTACATTCAGTTGCACACAACATTCAAAGATGAAGAAATAGTAATAAAAGTAGGTGAACAGGTGATAACCAGGTTGGATACCTCAAAATACCTAGGCATCCACATGGACAGAGAACTGAACTGGTCAAACCATATCCTGGATCTACGCAAAAGTTTGAGTTCAGCAACTTACACATTGGGGTGTATGAATAAAAACCAAGAACATTCTCCAGAGTAGATACTCAGAGCAAAAGCACTTTCTCAGAGAAATTTCTCAGTTTCATTTTAATAAAAACTAGGCAGCATAATCTCTGACCCAGGAGTATTTTCTCTCTACCTCCCCTCCTTATTGAGTAAGTTCTCAGCAAAGAAATTAAAATCCAACATCTTTGGTTCTCAGTTGGTTTCGTTTGCATGTGTTTCTGTTACTGAAAGTTTTTCTTACATTATTTCTGTGCCGAAATGGAAGATTCCGAAGAAGCTTTCGTCAATATTATAAAAGATTATCCAGCTATCATCAGCAAATCACAAACTCCGGCAGCAAGAAGGAAGAAGACAGATAGTATTAAGGAAATACAGCACTGTTACAGAGTTAGTTTTGAGAAAGAAATTTCAGATGGGCAGGTTATGAAGAAACTGCACACTATGAAATCATGCATCAAGTCTAAGACAGATGTAAATAAGACGGGCAACATTAAGATCTCCCTAAAAAATTGGGAACAGATATTTTTGAGGTTTTTGGATGGAGATGACTGCAACCCAAATATCCACAGAATTCCTGGTAAGTCCCATACTTTCCGTTTCTTTTTTATTATGTGCTTAATTAGTTTTGAAATTGTGAATCAGAAGAATACTTATTTTTAATACGTGAAAGTGAAAATGTTTGGTAAAATTTGTCTAGATCACTTTTCTGTAAAAGTATCACAGTATTATGCACGAAATTGGACAAACCCCTCCCACATTTCTGCGTACACCTGCTTGCTATATATACTAACTAGAAACTGAATTGTGACACACACTATTAGATTTTTTTTTTTTATTAGGAGCTTGTGCAGTAGGTGGTTCCACCTCTAGCATCTCTTCCCCAGGGAGTTCGGAGGTAACTGATGCAGATCGCACATTCTTCTAACCAGAATCAGTTTTGCAGCTACCGCAAATTGTTACAGCAGACCCTACAGATCTGATGGGCCCCGAAGTTGTCAAACCTGCTTAGTCACCTGTTTTGGGGCATGACAGAGTGTCTAAACGGCTGAGATTGAGCACAGAAACTGATGAGATGGCGAATTTGTCCAACTCACAGTTGCAAAGGCTGGTGCTATTGTACCAGTCAGATATACTGAAGAGAAAGCAGCAGAAATTGATGCATGAAGAAAAAGATAAACAATAGAACAAATTGTGTAATGTTGTATTATAGCACCAATTTTTATTAATAAAAACATTTTTTTTAAGGGAATGTTCATTTACATTCCTCATATACCAAATTCTGTATCCTATTACAGATAATATTCAGTACAAATTTCTTTTCAATGAAACAACAAGAGTAACATAATCCAATTTGAAATGTTAAGAAATGTATGCACTTATTTACTGTCGTGTCAGGCAAATAGGTTCACCACATCCTTTAAACAATTTTTCGGTAAAGTAAAACAAAAAGAGTAACTTGTACCTGTTTCAAATGGTGCAGGTTAGACAGTTTGTGCACTTATGAAGATTCTTATCACTAGGTGCATCAAAATCCTCATTCTCTATGTGTTTTGCTGTGTTGTGCAAAATCAAACAGTCTATTATCACACTGGGGATTTTTGTTTGGGCAAGCCTTATTTTATTTTGCAGAATTGGGAAACGCATTTTTATCTGTCCAAAGCACAGTTCGATTATCACCCTTTCCGTAAAGTCAGGTACTTGGGAATACACCGGACAACAGTATTACTAACAGTTCTGTATGTTCTGCAACAGGTTAACAAAAGCACTATATTGGATCCGTTTTCCGAGAAATGTTAACGAACTATAAACAGCTAAAACTAAATGGCAGTCGAGATGTAAGTTTCTGTGTGCGGTAGGGGGCCCTAGACTGCACTCGCATACCTGTAATGAAACCTTCTGCACGTGGAGACGAATACGTTAATCGAAAGGGCTTTCCATCTATAAATGTGCAGGCAACGTGTGATAACAGCAAAATGTCTACGAGTGCTGATGCTTCACGGTCTGGGTCTGTACATGACGCTACAATACGGAGAAACTCAGATGTGTACCGTATATTGTGAGAGAACCACGGCAATGCTTTAATTTTAGGAGACGAAGGAAATGGCATTGCAGTGCAGTCAATGACACCGTTTCAAAATCCCGAAACACCCGATGAGAGGGTGTCCTAGTTTTATTATTACGAAATACAACAGGTCACCCGAGTACTTTATTCAGGCTGCACGGTTTGCAGACCACTATTCTATGTTGTTAATGTAATAGATGTTTCCCATTTTAACCGATCCTGCATAGGTGTGTGTGTGTGCGCGCTACAATGTGCACACTAACTCTGCCAGCACTTAACTTGTGAATCATGTTCCCTCTGGAGAATCCTGTATGAAAGCCAGCCCAACAGACAGTTAAGTGACGAATGAGTGTGTTCTATCAAAGGCCATTTTCACAAAATCTCTTCAAAATATTGATAGCTGCGTTTTATTACATAATACTAAAAGCCTGTCAGTTACACCTCGAATCCTTGATAAGCACAGCAACCCTTTCAGACCTGGCGGGCGGTCACAACTGCACACATGAAGTTTGTTCACTAATATTTCTCTTACAAAAAATATCAGATGCATCCAAACCCCCTTCCACGTATTTGTGTACATTCGTTTTAGCTGTGTTTAAGCAGCTGCTGCTCTCTTGTGACCAGTCTGGAACTATATAGTTAATTATACTCTGCGGCATTCTCTCTCTCTGTGGGAAGCCATTACTGCTCGATTTTATTACTATAATAGACATATTCTAGACTTTGTTTGCGAACATTTTATGTAGTTTTCTTCTTTTATGAACACTTAGAAGAAGTTTAGTGCAATTTTCAGGAGTTTCATTCTGTTGTAATTTAAATATTATTTACACATTTGTGTACAACCTGGTCTCTAGTAGTTTAAAATAGGTATCATAATCTAAAATGTGAACCAGGTGTGTTGCATGCCTATGGTAATATTGTGTGTGTTTTTTCCCCACTTAATTTCAAGCTCAGCAGGAAGAAAGAGAATAACCGGCTTGTACATACAATTTTATTTTCTGTATTGATGCTGTCTGACTTACAAAATACCATAAGAAACATCTCTCTGTTGAGAGACTGGGACTTGTTTCTAGACATAACTGAAAATGGCAAAATTTCTGACAGTTTGAGGGATGATGATTATGTATCAGTTATTAAAAGCCATGTCCCACAAAAAGCAAAATAGTGAACAGTGTGAAAAAGTTTAGAATACAAAATTGTGCTTTTGTTTCAGAAATAAAGGGTTGGTGGGACCCCCAGACCAGATGAGAGGAAACGCAGATCACAGCAAACTAAGTAATCACTTGTTTACATAAAAAAGGCAATATAATAGTTTGATAATTTAAAAATAATGAAACTGTATGGTTATGGATCTCCCTGAAGATGCCTTAGAGCAAGAAAATGGCGAACCGTGTCTGGGAAAAATAATTTGCAGCAAGAAAAGGCAGTTTTATTTACAAA
This sequence comes from Schistocerca americana, assembly GCF_021461395.2. Classification (NCBI taxonomy): domain Eukaryota; kingdom Metazoa; phylum Arthropoda; class Insecta; order Orthoptera; family Acrididae; genus Schistocerca; species Schistocerca americana. Next base: position 203,796,774 of record NC_060129.1, on the reverse strand, counting down.
ATAGGTAAAAGCAAAATGTTTTGCAGTAGACAAAGTTGATAAGAATGATATATATATATATGCACACACACACACACACACACACACACCACATCTGAAGATGACAAACGTGGTGAGTACCGACATGAACATTTTATGCAATGGAAACAACCCATAGTTAGATAATCTGAGAGGCAACGTAATGGTGACAGCTAAAGACTATACAAAATGGAAACACAAGCCTCTAAGTATTACTGCAGAAACTTACAAAGCTCCAAATTTTGAAGCATCTGATTTGTGTTCACCAATACAGTACTTCAAAAGATCACCAATTTAGTACTGGAGGGCAGCGTGGAGGGTAACCAAGAGCTGAATATACTAAGCAGATTCAGAAGGATGTAGGCTGCAGTAGGTACTGGGAGATGAAGAAGCTTGCAGAGGATAGAGTAGCATGGAGAGCTGCATCGACCTAGTCTCAGGACTGAAGACGACGATGACATTGTGGTATGGAAAAGACCTTCATAGATCCCGATGGAATTTTTTGTTACAGGTAAGACTTTTTTCATTCCTCTCCATAATTAATTATATCAAGTCCATCCAGGATATATTGTCTTTTTTATGCATTGTGTATTTTCTTCGTTTGAAGCCATCCCCTAAGTAGTATGCAAAAGTATGAAAAAAGTAATAAATGGTAATTTTCATTTCCTTACTGCGTACTTTAGTTAATTTAATCAATTTCGACCTGAAATTCAGTGGTTTTGTGCTCTGAGCCTCAAACAGTTGCCGGAGATGGCAAGATGAAGGCACTCTGTGTAATACCTGCAGCCGGGAGCCCCGTCTTCGGACTCCTGCCACTGCAGCACAACACAGCAGAATCTGCCAGTGACTGTGACCACATACTGGACACAGAGGTTGCCGTCTGGCACCACCTCCTCCATCACGTGTACACGGCCGAGGTCCCGGAGGGCACAGGAAATGGGCAAAACTACTGGCAGCTGCAGACAAGTACGAGCTCTCTCTCTTTAAGGAGGCTCGTGAAGAAAAGTCTGTCTCAGGTCTGAAACAGACACGATCCAGACTTATTATGGTATGGCCATTAGAAATAACTGCAACAATGTACAAGCAATGAGGAGAGCCATCTGGGCTATATTCTTTCATAAAATTTCAACAGATGAGGAACCACGACATAACCTTTGCCAACGGGGACCTGACAGCTGGTGCAAATTCGACAACCCAGCTACATCTTCCAGCTATAAGCACAAACATTCAATTCTAGAAAAAATCCTGCTAGCTGTGAAACCCATTTTCAGAGTCCTTAGCCAACAAGAGCTCTTGAAAAGGAGTCTCCATGGAAAAAGTCAAAAGCCAAATGAAAGTCTGAATTCTGTCATTTGGACAAGGCTATCAAAAACTGTTTTCGCTAGAAAAGAAACACTACAATTTGGTGTTCATGATGCAGTGATGTGCTTCAATGCTGGTGTGTCAAAGAAGACTGATGTATTAAGACTTTTGGGAACAAAGGATGGTACCAATACTGAAAGGGGACCAAAAAAGATTGACATGGACCGTATCCGTTATGCTGATATTTCTGCAGGAAATGCTACCAAGGAGGCCAGGATAGCCGGAAGATAAAAGAAAAGAAGATAAAGATCAAGAGGCTGAGCCACAGTATAGCCCTGGAATGTTTTAAACACTACGCTGTATGTCTGTATGACATTGTACATTACTTTCTTGCATGTAAAACTTTTAATACCATTTTTCTCAAAACTACATTTTTTGACCTTCTGGTACACTTTTCTCAAAAACTATGAATGCTACAGACATCAGACTTACAGTATCTCTTGTTAATACAACAATGATTAATTAGATAAAAAAATAGACCAGTAGTGATAAAAAGAACAGATTTACAAGCTCCAAGGTGTTTAGAAAAGTTTTAATTTTTTGTCGTATAGAACAAAAAAATGATTACTCATGAAATATATAAAATACATTAACCATTTTTTATGTGATTTGAGAATGATGTTTCAGCTGTACACTGTAAAAGTTTCAGGTATTTATCTCCATTAGTTACTTCAGAAAGCGTACCTGACATTTGCTCGTTTTAGCATCGATTCCTTACGGGAGTTCCCTCACGACTGTGTCCCCTTAAGTAAAGTACAAAGCCACGTTTTGTTAAGAACACTATGAATTGATAAGATTATCAGTACGTACCAATGTATTACTGAACAATATACGTCAATGACCAGTAACATCCTTGAAGTATAAATGTAATGTGTGGACAATGTTTATACCACATAGGTAGTCCTTCTGTCTTATTGTTTGGTGGGAGGTGGTCAGCATATGAATGTGAATAAAATGATTATCTTATCAAATGTGTATTCTCTCTAATTATAATGTCCAAGACTATCTGTGGAAACAGTAGTTTCACAGCAGACATGTTACCCCACACTGAGGCGTCACCCGGTGAAGAGTTTCCCGTGACGCATCCACCAATAACACGATCAGGTCAGGTGTGACATGTAAGCAGGAAGGGGGCAAAGCTTGGATGAGGAACTCCGTGACAAAGCGGTTGCTATGTTCACACAATAGCTATTCATTTCAGCCAGGGAATGTCCATGCATATGGCATAGTTCTCATAATCCCCTTTTGATATGCAATTAGCTAGCACGTGCCACAGTTAAATACAAAACGCAACTTGCCACCCTCGTACGTATGGTGTATCGTGCCGAGGGCAGATGGGGATTTACCTACGTAGCGTAGGCCGTGCATGCTGCATAGAGCACGACAACTCAGCCCGCGTGATGCGTGTTTACAGTCTGCGGCCGCTTCTGACCACCTCGATCTTCGATCGTACAATATTTCCCAACGTCTTGTAAGCGATGCTTGAATCACAATAGCAACGTGTGTTACATCACTATACGCGTCTTTTCCAGAGCCTTCGAATGATGGTAAAAAAAGTATAGCGTCCCATTTAAAAAACATGTACTTGCCTCATTATCTCGGTCAATATCAACGTTGTGATTATTGTGCACATACCAACGTATGTGCCCCATAGTCGGCTACGATTCGCCGAACACCGCTTGTTGATATGGGCAAACAATCTGCATTAAATGACCACCACAGTGGATTGTAAATCACAAGACTGCCCTAAACACTATGAAATTTGGCGCATCCCCAAGAAATAGAAAACACGCACGGTGCAACAGTGCATGGGATCAAGCAATAGAAGAAAGAATACAAGCTTGGAAAACTTTCAGCAGCAACAAAACTACAGAAAAATGACAGGAATTTTAGAGAATGCAGAAGAGTTCATCCGAGGCAATACGAAGAGAAAATGTAGATATGATATGAGCCAGCTTAAAGAAATTGAACACAAATTTGTCAAGAACACCACCAGAAATTTTTACAAAATTTTCAAAGGAAACATAACAGGGTACCAACCACCCAATCTGTGGTTTTGCCGGCCCAATGGATCACTGGAAACCGACCCTAAAAAGAACTGTCAAATTTTAACTAAATATTTTCACTCACTCCTCAAATGCGAACATCTGACAGAGCAACTATATTTAGAAAAACCCACATCTAATCCCGATTCAAATCCACCGTCACTTAAAGAGGTAAAGGAAACAATCAGTTCTTTTAAGAGTGGCACGTCTCCAGGGGAAGATGGAATTGTAGCAGAAGTATGGAAATTAAATGAATCTCACATAAGCAACCCACAGAATTATATCAAATATTTGGGAAACTGAACACATACCTGCAGAGTGGAAATGTGCATTAATTCACCCTCTCCACAAAAAAAGTGCAAAAACCGATCCAAATAATTACAGGGGAATTTCACTGCTCCCTGCAATGTACAAAATTCTTTCAAAGGCCCTGTCAGACTGGAAGAACAAGCGGACCAGTTAATAGGGGAGTACCGGGCAGAGTTTCGCAAAGGTCGATCTCGCATCTAACAGATACGGAACTTAAAAACAATTTTGAAAATGAGAAGATGTAGAGATACTGTGGTAACTTTTGTCGATTTTAAAAAGGCTTACGATTCAATAGACAGGCGAACATTATTCTACACTTGAGAGGAGTTCAGGATTGACAGGAAAACAAGGTCAATTATTCAACAGGCATTAACAGATACAACCTCCGAAGTTAAATTCACGGGAGAAACATCAGAAGCTTTTCACATCCATACTGGTGTTCACCAAGGAGATGGGATGTCCCCTCTTCTATTGAAAACGGTTCTGGAAAAAAATTGCGAGGACACGGGAAAAGGAAATAAGAGGAAGTCAGCTCGGGATTACAAAAGGGCAGAGAATCAGGGTGAAGTGCCTGGCTTTCGCGGACCATCTCGCCATTCTAACGAACAACAGAGAAGAAGTCAAACTCGCACTGGAAAAACTACAAGAAATCTCTCAGAAAACTGGGCTACAAATCTCCGAGAAATCACAGTACGTGGAAAACAAACCTGTAGATAATCTCCCCGTTACTACCCAATACGGGAAAGTGGCACAAGTTGCCCACTTCAGGTATCTGGGAGAGAGAATCCAACCGTCATGACTGAATGCAATAGCCAATAAAGATAGAATCTCCAGACTTCAAAAAGCATATAAGCTCACTCGGAATCACTATAATAAGAACTATATTTCTGTCAATGCGAAACTAACGCATTAAAACAGAGAAGTCCTACCAGAAGCACCTTACGCTGCAGAAACTACAGTGATTCGTGGTCGTACGAAGATCGGAGAGATTGAAAAGCAGGAAAGAAAAATTCCGAGGAAAATATACGGACCAGTGTTTCGTGAAGGAATTTGCACGAAGATGCCAACTAGAGAGATTTACGGAGTCACAGAAACAATATCGGTGCGTGGACCCTCCCTAATGGGACGCTGTGTTTTCTAATTTGGCAACTGGTGACCACCACTGTTTGGCAAGAAGGGGATGTCTCATTACGACTGGAGACGACGAACAGCAAGGTCACCAGCACCCTCCCTTTTAATGATACATTGATGAGCACGGTTAAAATCTATGTAAGAAATGGCAAGTAGTAGAGATATAGGAAAGGAAGAGTTTTGGCGTCAGAACGAAAAGTGATACATCGCTCAGCAACGAAGAAGGACGTAAACTGCGGGCGCTATGTGGTGAAAACAAATCAACGGATGAAACGGCAAGTCTGTAATTAAGCATAAAGCCACGTAACACTGCAACAGCACGGCGCACCACTGCTCTAAATACAGTGAGCATTCTCAGAAGCACCAGCGAATTAGGTCGACCATTCCAAACTTTTAGAATCAGTGTGATCGCCCGTCTCGGGAACGACGCTCGTGTCTCTTATTTCAGTTTCTGGGGACAGTCGCCGAGCTTTCTGTCACTGCCTTCTGGTACGAATTACAGATTTACGAGGGGGTCTCAAAAATAACCAGTATTTTTATTTTGCATCAATGCACTCGTTCCAGTGCTCTCGTCGTGTTCAAAGTAGTTACCACGTTTTCTTTGGCGTCACCCACATTAATGAACTGCATTCCTTTCAGTGTTCTGTATCTGAGGGAACAAAAGAAGTTACACAGAGCAAGTTGAGGTGAGTCGGTGGAGCGTGCACGAGCACCGTGTCGTTTTCTGTCACGGACTGTCAGACGGTCACGTGTGTTGGCTCGAGCATTATTGTGGTATAGCAACCAGTTCCGATTTCTGCACAATTCCGTCCATTTTCATTGCACACTCTCTCACTATCTTTGTAACACATTCAGATAAAAATGTTAGTTACCATTTATTGTGCACAAATGAAATCCTTGTGGGTAAGACTCGACGTCAAAAAATGGAACAACTTTATTTTCACATCGGACCACACTACGTGCATTTTAAGGTCACGGCAACATTCGAGTTTTCCACTGGCTGCACACTCGCTTTGGCTCCAGATCGTACCTGTAGCACCAGCTCATTCCCAATCACAATTATTTTTAGAAAATTTGGATTGTTTTGCAGTTCACTCTTCAAGCTGTGTCAAATATTCACACTGTTTTCTCTTCCGTCATTAGTCAGTGAGTGAGGAACAGATTTTGCAGATACCCAGCTCACGTGGAAATATGCAGTTACAAATTTGCTGGACGTGCTGTGTGACACTTTTGTTTCCTCAGAAATTTGGTCAACGGTCCTTCTGCGGTCTTGACCAATTGCACATTTGATTGTGCCAATGGTTTTGTCATTTCTTCCTGTCAAAATAATGACCACAGTATGGGATATCTTCAGTCGACACGCTGTCAGATTTGAAACGAGCAAAACACCCTCAAACCTGCTACTTCCACAAAGCGGCACCATTAAAGGCTTGACGAAGCATCGCAATAGTTTTGGCTGTGGTTTTGCCCGAGAGGAAACAGAATTTCACTCAGACACTCTGCACCTTGTCAACCACATCATTAAACACCAAAGGGTGGGAAAAGGAACGCAAACAGAGCACCAGAAACAAACCTCCCAATTACGACTGCCGACAGCTAACCGAGCCACGCAGGAGATCCCGACCCGACACCACCTAGCGGCACAATGTGTTATTACAAGGCGTGCACACACGACGGTTTGATTCAGGTCTCCTCTAGTAAATAAAGTTTCACTTGTCATGGTGCTTTATCAGTGTGTAAATTCATAGGCGAGCCTGTAATGCTGAATATACATTTACTCATTAAACAGAATTTCACCACCAACAGGACTGTTAACGGTTTTGGCGACCAATATTTATATGCCGAGTTAATAGATGGTTTTAGTGAAGAAATTTAAGTATTTAAATGAAACACTGTTTTACTCACATACCTTCAATCACATTAAGTCATATGCAAATCCCCACTTAAGGATCCATGCCAGAGGCCATAGTTCAACTTGAAATTCTGCACATTAAAGAAGGGGTTCTAAAGACTTTGCTTGCCAAAAATTAGTTTTATGGCTAAGGGAAAGTAACCCCGAACGAGATTTTGAAGGGCGTGTGCTTCCCACGTCAGATCTAATGCGCGACACCACCCTCTGACATTACTCTCAGTTCTAAAGACACTGTCAAGTAATTCTGTGTAACCTCAGTCTCCTCGCTCACACTAGAACAAGTTGTCAAGCCTTACACACTGCTCACTAATCAACTGGGTCTATAGTACTCAATTAGTGCAGTTAATGATTTTTGCCACTTTTCACTGTGGAAATAGCTTTCTGTGGGAAGTAATAAATCTCCACTCTTGCCACAGTGCCGCAAAGGAGCAAACCACCGAGAAGTGGATGCACGAAGTTGCAGAATACGGAAACGTGGCCGAACTGGTCAGACATCCTGGCACAGGGAACGGACGCTAACGGCCAGTGTGAAAACAGCTACACCGCATTTCACAGGACGGCGACGTCGTCGTCGTAAACTGCCTGCCGGAGTCGGGTGACGAAGCCAGTGTGCGGAACAACCGGTAACAGACGGCCCTCCTGACAGCGGCAGGATACAGCAGACGCGGCGCCGCGGCTGTCCCGCTGTTATACGGTGCAGACAAGGACGCGTGGGACGGCAGCGGGCAGACAACTCTGCCGAGTCGACTCACGTGGCGAAACGGCCGTCGCGAACCTGCCGTTGCGGTCGGTGGCGGAGCGGTCTTCACCCGATACGGTAGGAAGCCTCTCGAGCTGGCCCCGGCGTACAACGGGGGGGCAGTCGTAGATATACCGAGCGAGATTCGTCCCGTGTAACACGGACCTGTCCTACCGTTTGGAGATGAAGCAAGTAAAACTCCGACACACTGTGAAATAAGTGTCGTCGAATTATTCAAATCTTTATCCACCCTGCTTTCTTCTCCTCATACTGATCTTCCTTCCACAGGTGAGACTTTCTGAACTACTACCGTCAACTGCCTCGAGCTTTCGAAATGGTAGTTTCTTACACCTGGTCCGCCGGTAGTAGATCAAATGTTTGAGTGGCACAGGAGTGCCGAGCTCTGTCGAAACTGCTCCGGAGTAGCAATCGTTAACGTTCAAACTTCACTACGTTGCAAATAGACACGATCATTTTCAATAAACTTCCAGTGTGGTAGACTTTAAAGCCATTTTCAAGACTCCTACACCACATTCTCTTCCCAGGACCGCCCAGCACTTTGAAATTGGTGTGTGCATTTTCATATCGGCACAGACGTCCCTATTCTTAGGTGTCGTGTTACGGTTGCCGATCAGCATACACCAGAGTGGGAGGCAACTTGTGCAATGTTAACTGATTTCTTGTAAGGAGAAATCTTGTTCGGTAAATCTGTGAGAAGGTACTAACAAGTCTGGGTCTTGCAGAGAAAGCAGTGACAGATGTTCTTGGTGAACGCGAAAGCTTCTTTTGAGCTTTCTAAGTAGGTTAGCAATCTTAAATAAATTTTCAGATTGTGCACCACGGAACAAAACAATTGGAAAACTTATTGGTTTTAGATTTCTCACGAAGAGAAAAACAACTGTTGCCACACATATAGTGTATGATGTGAAGGGTGACTACTGGAAATAGTAATAAAAGTTTCTCGGGCTTCCAGCTGCGTCAAAGCCACGAGCTTTCGGCAGAATACTCCTCTGCCATTGTCAAGTGGTGGATGTCTCAGATTCTGAAAATCTTGCTGAAGGAACCGAGCCACTTGCGAGAAGTATTCGAGGAAAACAGCTGCAACAACCGCCAGATTTCGCAAGCTATCTTTCTGAAAATATGTAAGCAGAAAGACTCCAAGGAGGACTCTAAGAAGGTCGCGTTCTTGCCGTTCTGTGACTCGATAACAGGAAAGACGAGCCAACTCCTAAAGAGGCATAAAATCGATTCTGTCTTCAGGGCTGCAAAAAAAGTCCGACAAATCTTGAGGCCCGTGAAAGATGACGTATGCCTGAGAATGCCAGGAGCATATAAAATACCACGTGGGTGTGGACAGTTGTGTAACGGACAGACTGTGCGTACCACCGGGTAGAACACTAAAGTTGTTTACGTCGACGGTACCCAGACAAATCGGCGGTAGCAGAGCACGCACTATAAAACGGTCATCGTATTGCATTCGACAAGGCACCAATTATCACACGGACTAGAAGTTTTTGGGATAGCATAGTGAAAGAAGCAATCAAATTAAAAAGACGCTCAATAGAGACGGCGGCCTGCAGCTAAGCACATACCGTGTACGGTGCCGGAGTGGGTAGCCGTGACGTCACAGACACACACACACACACACACACACACACACACAGGCAGACATATTTAAAGACAAAGAGTTTGGGTAGAGATGTCAGTCGAGGCGGAAGTGCAGAGGCAAAGATGTTGTCGAATGACAGGTGAGGTATGAGTGGCGGCAACTTGAAATTAGCGGAGATTGAGGCCTGGTGGGTAACGGAAAGAGAGGATATATTGAAGAGCAAGTTCGCATCTCCGGAGTTCTGACAGGTTGGTGTTGGTGGGAAGTATCCAGATAACCCGGACGGTGTAACACTGTGCCGAGATGTGCTGGCCGTGCACCAAGGCATGTTTAGCCACAGGGTGATCCTCATTACCGACAAACACTGTCTGCCTGTGTCCATTCATGCGAATGGACAGTTTGTTGCTGGTCATTGCCACATAGAAAGCTTCACAGTGTAGGCAGGTCAGTTGGTAAATCACGTGGGTGCTTTCACACGTGGCTCTGCCTTTGATCGTGTACACCTTCCGGGTTACAGGACTGGAGTAGGTGGTGGTGGGAGGGTGCATGGGACAGGTTTTGCATCGGGGACGGTTACAAGGATAGGAGCCAGAGGGTAGGGAAGGTGGTTTGGGGATTTCATAGGGATGAACTAACAGGTTGCGAAGGTTAGGTGGATGGCGGAAAGACACTCTTGGTGGAGTGGGGAGGATTTCATGAAGGATGGATCTCATTTCAGGGCAGGATTTGAGGAAGTCGTATCCCTGCTGGAGAGCCACATTCAGAGTCTGGTCCAGTCCCGGAAAGTATCCCGTCACAAGTGGGGCACTTTTGGGGTTCTTCCGTGGGAGGTTCCGGGTTTGAGGAGATGAGGATGTGGCTCTGGTTTTTTGCTTCTGTACCAGGTCGGGAGGGTAGTTGCGGGATGCGAAAGCTGTGGTCAGGTTGTCGGTGTAATGGTTCAGGGATTCCAGACTGGAGCAGATTCGTTTGCCACGAAGACCTAGGCTGTAGGGAAGGGACCGTTTGATGTGGAATGGGTGGCAGCTGTCATAATGGAGGTACTGTTGCTTGTTGGTGGGTTTGATGTGGACGGACGTGTGAAGCTGGCCATTCGACAGGTGGAGGTCAACGTCAAGGAAAGTGGCATGGGATTTGGAGTAGGACCAGGTGAATCTGATGGAACCAAAGGAGTTGAGGTTGGAGAGGAAATTCTGGAGTTGTTCTTCACTGTGAGTCCAGATCATGAAGATGTCATCAATAAATCTGTACCAAACTTTGGGTTGGCGGGCCTGGGTAACCAAGAAGGCTTCCTCTAAGCGACCCATGAATAGGTTGGCATACGAGGGGGCCATCCTGGTACCCATGGCTGTTCCCTTTAATTGTTGGTATATCTGGCCTTCAAAAGTGAAGAAGTTGTGGGTCAGGAAGAAGCTGGCTAAGGTAATGAGGAAAGAGGTTTTAGGTAGGGTGGCAGGTGATCGGCGTGAAAGGAAGTGCTCCATTGCAGCGAGGCCCTGGACGTGCGGGATATTTGTGTATAAGGAAGTGGCATCAATGGTTACAAGGATGGTTTCCGGGGGTAACAGATTGGGTAAGGATTCCAGGCGTTCGAGAAAGTGGTTGGTGTCTTTGATGAAGGATGGGAGACTGCATGTCATGGGTTGAAGATGTTGATCTACGTAGGCAGAGAGATGTTCTGTGGGGGCTTGGTAGCCAGCTATAATGTGGCGGCTGGGATGACTGGGTTTGTGAATTTTAGGAAGAAGGTAGAAGATAGGGGTGCGGGGTGTCGGTGGGGTCAGGAGGTTGATGGACTTACCGAACGAAAATGCTGGCAGGTCGATAGACACACAAACATACACACGCAATTCCAGCTTTTGCAACAAACTGTTGCTTCATCAGGACACACACATATCCATCCGCACATACACAGACACAAGCAGACGGACATCTCTGCCCAACCTCTTTGCATTTACACACATTATATACTACACGGCCATCACACCAGTGTCCAGGGAAGTAGTATTTCCAACATCAACAGCAAAAGCAGTGCAAACATCAGCTGCAAATCTTCTGACAGCAGCAGTAGCACCTGGATCCATGTTAAGAACCACAGAGAACAGGAAGCCCTCACAAAAGGCCCAAAACGTTTTATTCCCAAAGGTAGGGAAAAACCAGTGTAACAAGTAGAACAATAGATTCAAAGAAATTCAATTTAAAAATACTACATCAAAATGTTTAATGTGCATCCAACAAATCAGAAAACTGGAAGTGTTATTACCTGCTGAAGTGCCCAACATTTTCATAATGACTGCACACGGCTTGAAGGAGAATGAACTAAAGGTCTTCAGTCTAACGGGATATAAAAATGTAGCATATTACCGCAGAACTGCACATAGAAGTGTGGGAGTAGCAATATATGTAGACAGCGAAGTAGAGGAATTGCACTCCCTGGAGGATAAACTGCACAGAAATTTGCTTCGAGTAAAGATCTCGGGGAAAGATGCCTTGTAATAGGAATATATCCACCACCTACTTCATGCACTGAAAGATTTTTACTGGAAATTGATATGCTACTGCTTAAAGTCACGAACCAATACACTTATGTAATACTAGCTGGTGACAAATACACAGGGTGAGTCAGTAAGTACTGCCACCTAGGATAACTCCTGAAAGATGACATTAGCCGAAAAGTTGGTGTGACAAATGTTGCACGGGTTAACGGGGGCAATTATATGATGTCGGTTTTTTGTTGCTAGGTGGAATCACGTCAGAGATATGAAGGTACACTGTTTTTTTCACCTCTTCAGGGATATTTGCACAAATGTGGCCATTAACCTTATGCTGAATATATTGAAGAACATGGGGTCCTGTAATGGCCAGTGGTTACATTTGTGGCCATCGTGTTCCCATAAGTTGGTTACCCTGTCGCTAGTTCATTATCTCTGACTGTTACGGAGAGAGACGTGTGGCGAGTATCGACTGAGTCGCGCGTAATATCTTCGTTTCGCCAAGCTCTTTGCGGCAGTCTGCTGCCGGGTGTGAAAGTTTACACACGTGGACAGAGAATCACGAATGTATCTACTGTATATGTGTGCTTCTGAGTAATAAAATAGTGTTTGTTACATGTGGTATAGTGTGCACCATTGAATTCGGCAGTCTTACAACGCTAAAACCCATACTGGTGACCCCGAATTTTGTACCGTCGAGCAATACACAGTGGATCGCTTGCCGCCCATTACACCACACACGTGCCAACTAAGTTGGCCAATGGATGCGTCGGCACAGTTTCCCAACTATCCACGTTGTGTTCGCAATAGTTCGACGCAGTTCCTGAACACACCTGCTAGCAGTATTCGACAGGCGAGTGCTCCTGCATTCCCACAGCCACAAATGCCAGCATCAGGTACGAACAATAATCTACCGTTATCTTACGTGATTCGGCAGTCGTGTGCCAGTGTTCCGTAACAACACATCGTTTTTCGCGCACAAAACTTTGAATTCGAACATTTTACGTCGAGTACGAACTTTCCACGTGTTCCGAGTGCTCGACAGCGGCCGACAATGTGCTCGAACCCCTGTGACTGTGTGATATGGAATACCGCTCAGTCCACGATATGAAGATTGTAGCACTGCATTGATACGGACGGTCATCACTTTGAACACCTTCTGTAAACGGACGTTCGTACCAACTTTGTGACCTTCATTGATCTCCAAAGACCTTACTGTTCCACACCATTGGATTTGTCTCTAAAGCCGCTATCAGAAAATAAGTACCAAACTATAGCATTCCATTTAAAATGGCAAAGTTGACCTTCATATCTATGACAACTCCACCTAGCAAAAAAAAAAAAAAAAAAAAAAAAAAAAAAAAAAAAAAATGTCATATTATGGCCCCCATTGTTCCAGGCAACTTTTGTCCCACAAACTTTTCAGCTCCTATCATACTTTGAGTTATTCTTGTGGCAACAGTTAGTGACTCACCCTGTAGATATCCTTAAAGTCAGTGGCTACACAAGGCGTTTTCAAGGCATCATAAGGACAGACACCCTCCAGTTTCATGTGACAAATCCATCAAGGCTTACAGAGACATCTGGCACATCAATAGACCATGATCTGTCAAATATCCCTACAGACAGACAAAAAGTTGAGGTTATAACTACTGTTGATGCAGACCATTTTGGACAAACAATTTAACTGCGAGATCACATAAAAACTGAGGAAAAAGCAAGTGGCTGAATTTAGACAAACTAACCTTAGAAATCTGAGCAGGCTAGAATCTTTGCTAGAAGAATAGCATGGTACGATGTGTACATAGAACAGTGTAAAAAAGAGCTGGGAATCTGGAATTAAGACACCACATAGGGACAGATTGTCCTAAAATATACAGAACTATTACGGGTAGACTACACAAAAAATTGTTCACTACAAAAATTAAAAAGCAAGAGAGGAACTGATTTAACTCTTTGAAACATATCAGAAAGTAAAAGGTCAGGTCAGTCTTGAGGCTTACAAGTATAAGAGGGAAGCATACACTGGGATGATAAGAGAAGCAAAGGCAAGCCACCAAAAATCTAAAATACAATCTAACGTCTCTAAAACAGTCTGCAACTGCATAAATGAAGATGGAAAAGAATCGCATGCCTTGAAAAATACAAATATAGTTGACAAGAGAAGGGAAAAGTGACCGATCCACAAAAAGTGTGCAATATTTTCAACCAGCACTATATAGCTATACTGGAGAAACTTCTAAAACAAAACATATCAGCACCAAAAAGATTGGGAAGTCCCAAAAATGTGGATCAGAGTTGATATGTCCTTCCTACAGATGAACCTTGAAAAAATTGGAGCACTAAAAAATAAAAATACAGAACTTGTGGATGGCATTTCAGAAAAAACAGTGAAACACTGTGCTAGACATCTTGCTAAACCTATAGCATTCCTGATACATTTAGTAATGAAGCAATGAGTATTCCCAAAATGTTTGAAGTAAAGTTGTGCCAGTGTTCGAAGGAGGGGATATAAGAGACCGCAGAAACTATGGGCCAATAACCGTCACACCTGTTTTGTCTAAATGGTAAAAGCAGGGATTATAGATAAACTTTGTAACACACATCAGTGAGGCAATGGATCATCAAAAGAAAGTATCTAGTGTCTATTTAGACCTTTCAAAAGCCTTTGTCTGCCATAAAACTTTTACAGAAATTGGACTGCTATGGCACAAGAGAGAAAGCTGCTGAAAACAGACAACAGTGTACTGAAATAAAATAAAAATCTGGAAATACAGAGAGAAATGTTTACTCTGATTTTCTGCAGGTAAATTATGCAGTAGGTCAGGATTCAGACTATAATCTCTGCTCTTTATCTTTATATAAATGATATGCCCACTGCTGTAAATAAAGTGATCATGCATGCCAATGACAACTTCACTAGTACGTAGTGCCTCAGTGAAGGATTTGGAAAAAAAGGGCCAGTAAAAACTTACGAATGGCAGAAAGGTATTTTACAGATACTGACTTATTGGTCAACAGGAAGAAAACTATGTTTACAAATGTTGAAACAAACAAAAGCAACAGATCAGAGGAATTTACAGTGTGTATTGGGGCGTACACTTAGAATCAGTGGACTGTAACAGTTTTGTGGGTATAGATGTGGACAAATGTCTCATGTGGAAACCACACTGACAGGATCTGTTCCAAAGTAAGTGCAAATATATTTGTAATGAAAAAAAGAAGTGCTATACAGTGGACACAGAAACCTTGCTTAATATGTACTATGAGCTTTCCTTCCCACATGTATTTTACTGTACCCAATATGGGGTGGTGCAGCAGATGTCCATGAATTAAAAAATCCTAAAGCTTCAAAAGAAAGCCATTACATGCACAGCTAAACTAATGCCTCGAGAATCCTGCAAAAACAAATTCGAGGAATTTAAAATATTAACTGTACCAAGTCTGTACATATATGAGAGAATACTTCTCCTAATGGTAAAGTGTACAGCACCTCTAAACAGAGAGTCTACCACCTAGTATCAAGAGCATCAAGCAACTAAGCATGTTCAAAAGAAAACTCAAGGGACACCTCATCTCTGAATGCTGGTATAAGGTTAAACAGTATTTGTTGACAAATCAATAGGACAAATGTTATTTGGAATTAGTCTCGTGTAGTTCGTGAACGAACTAGTTCGGGAGAGCACTCCCACAGGCGAAGTACACGAAAAAGTTCACGGATAACCTCGCTCCTTAGTTCGTTTGCTCTTTTCCAAAGACCGACGGACAATAGCGAGAGAGCGAGAGCCCGCAGTAGGCTTTAAAAAAAGTCATGTGCTTAGAAATCAAAAAGCTTGTGAAGTTGCAATACAATGCCTCAAAAATAAAGGTGGCAGAGTGCAGTTACTTCAGAGGGTGAATCGGCATATTTTAGTGGCTGATCCTACTGCTAGCGACCCTTCGGCGTCTTGTTCTAGTAGCAGCAGTAATGAAAACAAAAAGACTATATGGGACGAGTATGACCAAGAAATAAGAAAAATCACTAGACCAGATAACCAATTTGCTGCTGGTATTCGCAAACTCTATAAATACTTCAATGAAAAGTATTTAGATCGAAAAAAAGATTCGCTCGAGTGTTGGCACGAGCGTCTTCAGTTACATCCTCATGTACATGCATGTGTGTTAAAGAGATTTTGCATAGTAGAGACATCAGTGCCCTACGAACGCGTTTTTTTGGCGACGGGACAAATCCTTAATGAACGAATAACATTATCAATAAACAAAGTTTCCAAATTAATGTTTTTACATAATAATATGTAAAATTTTGTAATATTTCAGTTGAAAATTAGAAGACTGATTATTTAAAGAATGATAATGCAAAGCACAAAATGTATGCTTTAGAATACGATCTCATTCAGGGGTTATAGTTATTTTTTCTATGTCTAATTGTTTGGTAACAAATTCTGAGTGTTAGTGTTTCTTCTGTTAATGATAAAAGTATTATTGCTTGTGCCATATAGTACTTAACCTGTACCTAGAGCAGAAATATTTTTTGTTGGTTATTTCCAAAACTTTAAAAAAGTCGATTATTTATGACAGTGTATTTTTATTTTAAAAAAGCATTTAGCATATTCTGTAAGTAATATTCCTACACTAAACTAATAAATAAATAAATTTGTTTTAAAATTAAAACACTACAAGTGCACTGTATGTAAAGTAAAGTAGTTTACTACCCCATTTTACCCATTTGTATAAGTAACTGGTTTATTTGCCCTTTCGAAGTCTAATTACTCGACATAAAACTGTAATAATACAGGCATTGGTAACACTGGTCATTATTTAAAAGACTAGCATAACAAATAAAAGAGCGTATGCAGTAGCGCTAGCAAAGCGAGCTAACTGTCTTTCCAGAAATCGAGATGGGAGCTAACGAACTAAAAGAGCGACCTAGTTCGCAACAGAACCGTGAACTAAACTGAACATTCCCAGTCGCGAACTGTTATGCGCAAAAATGTCTAATTTTCCTGAAAGAAGGGAAAAGAAAACTAAGCGTAGTGCTGAAAATACAGAAGAAAACATGCAAACTAAGACTCAGAATTGCAATAATGTATAAATGTCCTAATTTTTCTATGCAGTGTGTTTAACATAGATGAACTAAAAGAGTCTTCAGTTCTTCTACATGTATTATTATTATTATTATTATTATTAGCAGTATGTCAGAAAACAACAACAATTAGATTGTAGACTTTCCCTATGTGTGCTAGACTGCTATGTAAATGAACACAGGCTATCATATATCACTAAACAAAAATATCATCAGTAAACGTTACTACAGAATTATTTCATGTAACAAATGACAAATTTGCAAGAATTTTGTTTCTTTCTGTATAAATTTGCAACATAACATACCTAAAATCATTGTAAAACTGATCATCAGAAAAAATATAAAAAATGGGAGACCTAATCATTTCTGAGCGTGAAGTGATTATGATCATCATAGTTTTAGCAGTGGTGATGGCTTGCCTTTGTCTTCTCTTGCCACTAATACATAGAGTAAAATTTATTGTGGTAGTACAAAGTGTCCCAACTTCAATGTTTATGTTGGTGTAATGGGCAAATTGGAAGATGAAGGTAGCAACATGGCACAGCATAATTTGCTTTCTGTTTTTCGGTTATGATTTGATTGAACGTGTAACACTTCAAACTAACTTGCATGCCACCTAAAAAGCCACACGTGTAACCAAAATAGTGTTTTTCTAGCAAATAATATTGTCGTGGGAATAAAATGCCCCCTTAGTTACTGTGACACTTGGTCTTGCTGTAAAGAGTTGAGGGACAACTGTACAAGTTCACTCATGCCCCTAAAAAGTTTTGGAGGGCTACTAACACACATCCATTTCAACAACAACAACAGCATGACGCCACGAAAAGTGTCTCCAAATTATGGTATACTTTTATAAAGTAAGAGCTACGTTTGACCACATCAAGGAGTTGACGAATGCAAGGCGACATTCAAAGGTAGTATTATTTATAAATAATACGTGCCCAAAAAACCCACCAGAAACGCATTTACAGTAAGGCTTCAGGCCGATGAATAGTTTTAGTGATTTTTAAGTGTACACTGCAAAAATAGAAACAGTTGAGGATAATTTAGGGCAAAAAGCTGTACCTGACTTGTGCTAGGGTCTGGAAGGGGAAGGTTACCATACGATTTCTGACAACTGCCTTAAAAGTTTGCCACTAGTAGAAAACTAAAACAACATGGGATACACAGTTATGGTACCTTCATGTGTGACAACAGAGGTTTGGCACAAATGAAGCACGATAAAGAACTCAGTAGAACGGAATCTAATCGGCCAGTAAGGAATGATGGAATATCCTGTATAACAATGGAAGGACAATTTTTTAACTACGATCAATTCTCCAGATGACGTTCCTGTCGTGAACAGAAACGAGACTGACGGCAGCATGAAGCAAATTTCTTATCCTGACACAGCTAACACATATCGTGCAAATACAGGATGCACTGAAAGCTGACACTGTTCTATACAACTGACAGAAAATCGTGAAGGCCGCGATTAAGATTTGTTTCTGTATTTTGTCCATTTATCAGTTGCGATATATACCGGTAGGAGATTACGACTAGGAATTTAGAGTTAATGTTTTAACTGGTTAAATACGTACTAGAAATGTGACAGGTTTACCACGTAATACACCACACCCCGACAGATTCAAACGACAGGTGCCGACAGAAAAGAAAAAGTCAGAAGCGACACACACACACACACACACACACACACACAGACACACACACACACTCTGCAGCAGGGGCCTTTAAAATGTCGTGCAAACTGTGGTACGAAAAAACACTTAGAACACGATGTATACTTATGCTTGTCACCTGACAAGACCGGTTTCATTCTTTTCCATAATTAGTTATTTTGAGTCCATCCAGGCTGTGATGTATGTTTTTCTATTCACTGTGTATATCTCTAAGATTTGCCACAGTGGTTTCACACGAAGCCCACCTCCAACATTCATTCGAATGCGTAAGAATGTAATAAATTCAAATGTTTATTTCCTTACTCTGTACCTGATTTAATTTAATAAAATTCCACCTGATACTCAGCAGTTTTATGTTACGTTCCATAAAATGATTACCAGATACGGCAAGGTAAGAGCACCGCTTGTCATTAACAGCCCCGCCTTCGCACTCGTGCGGCTGCAGACCAGTGCATCACAAGTTGCCAGAAACTGTGACCACATACTGGACACTGAGGTTGCCGTCAGGCACCATCTCCTCCGTGAAGTGTACACGGGCGAGCTGCCGCAGGGGAAGGGGAAGGGGAGTGGGGGAAACTACTGCCAGCTGCAGACAACTGTGACCTCCCTCTCCTCAAGGAGGCTCGTCAAGACTAATCGGTCCGGGGTTCGACACCGGAGGACGTGGCAGACCGTGCAGTGCCGGCCTTACGGCACGCGTACTCTCGCCTGACGGACACCGCCGTCGAGCCGATCTCCCGGGGCCTCCCCGGACGTCTGGAGAACGGAAGACTGACGAGACGGGGCGGCCAGCTGCCCACAGCCGACGGCACAAGTTTCGCAGTCGGTCGAAGAAAAAGAATAGAGTTTGCATAAAATTCACACTTTCGAAGTAACGGTTTGAGCCGACCCTCAAGTTTCCTTCCATCCGTAACGCAGTAATGATAAATCTCACACGGTCCACAATCGGCACCGTCAATACACGTGTATTTTCTCGACAGACACACTCCGTAAAGGATTTCTTCTTTGAAGGTATTTTGAAATTTTCATATCCTCGTGCAGTATTTTTGAAGTCAGTCTCGTGATTTACAATCCATTGTGGTGATGACTTAATGCCGAAAATGGATAGACATGTAGAGAGAGACTATCAGTTACACCGACAAAATCCGAACGTGAAGCATTGTGCTTCCTTCTAGAGACACATATTTCTAAACTGACTAACGTCGCCACTAGGTACATCTCGCGCATGCACTGTTTTTATGTTTGTACAGGGTGGCGCAGGGGAACGGGAAATTTTGAACGTTACAGTTGGCAGCACTGTAGCGCCGGCAGATGTTCGAAACTTTGCACAATTGATGTGAACGCATTGCCATTTAGTAATCGTGGAGAACTGGACTGGTGCGGAACGTGCAGTAGCTGTGAGGGCGTTTTACAAAAATGGTGATGGTTCGACTGCCGCACAGAGAACATTCGGACAGCATTACCAGTTCGGACGTCACGGACGTGTCCCATCTGCGCATGCGATTACAACGTGGGTGTGTAATTTTGAAGAAACAGGATCTGCCTTGAAAAGAAACCTCCAGGTGGCATTCCGACGGTACGTACCCCAGAGAACATTGCAGCTGCTAGAGCTGCAATGGAGAGAAGTCCTCGCACTCCGTTCGACAGCACGCATCTTTGCTAGGGATTAAGCGACGAAGCTTACGGAGAATACTGCACGAATTAGACTTCCGTCCCTATAAGTTGCAGATTGCGCAACACTTACACGAACGAGACCCAGCGTCACATACGGAGTTTAGTAGCCAGATATTGGCTAAAATCGACGAGGATGCGAATTTCCTTGGTAACTTATGGATATCAGACGAAGCCCATTTCCACGTGAACGAATTCGTGAACAAACAGAATTTTCGTTATCGGGCACAGGACAATCTTTGTGAGTTTCAGCAGCGACCACTACATAGCGCCAAGGTCACAATACGGTGTGCTGTATCATGTCACGGGGGGGTGCGCTCGACAGTGAGCGAGAGTCGGAAAGGGAGCGAGCCTCCCCGGCAGCCGCAGTGGTGAGTTCGTTTCCTCCAATCCCTACGTTCGGGGAAACGGGCAGGAAATGGTCCCCTCGTCTCGCCTTTAAGGAGAAGGGGAGCATCCTGTACTTCTTGCAGGGTAGAACACACTACCAAAATTTCGAAGACTAGCCATTCCGTACCGGCGGTGGCCACGTCGGGGACTAGGCATCGAGTCGTGGCAGAGCACGCACTGCCTCCGAATTGGGTCACGGTCGATTCCACGTGGGACCCGTCAGTTCGAGTCGGTACGTAGACTGCGGCACCTCAGAGTTTTGACCGAGTGCCGTCCACAGAGGGCCCGCTTGTCAGCAGATGACGGCACGGAACACCAGTTACAAATGCGGCGAGCATTTTAAGCGGCGCTGTGGAATTAAACGCTACTGCCCGTCGCGAGATCAACAATCACGTGTCGTATGCAAATTTCTGAGGTTACACACCGAGCTTTCGATCACTACTTTGTCAGTAATTGCGAGTTTACTAGGGGGCACAGTAACTGGAATTTTTATTTTGCATTTTATTGAACCCTACATTTACAGTATTTTAGTCCCCTTCAAAGTATCATCCATGTGCAACGGCCAAATGCTTTTGGCACTGCCAGAAACAGTTCTGGAACTCTCGTGGCAGGATACTGTTCGAAGCCGTCAGTGCGTTTTCTTTGACGTCATCTACATCACCAATTCAGTTTCCTTTTGGACTTCGCTTCGTTCCTGAAAATAAAAAAAAGTCAGAGTGAGACTGGGTGAGAGGGCGGGCGAGGGACAAGCACCGTGTCACGTTTTGCCACAGACTGTTGGCCTGTCGGAGCTGTGACGGCTGGAGCATTGTCTCGCTGGAGCAACCGGTTCCCATTTTTCCCCAGTTCTGGCCATATTCACTGCACACACCTTGGTATCTTCCTAACACATCCTCAAAAATATCGGCTCACGAACTGTCTGGAACAACACACCCCTTGTGAAGAATTCCATTCATATCAAAAACACAGATAGACACTGTTTTCATGTCGGACGGCACTCGACGTGCTTTCTCGGGCCGTGGCAATGTTCGAGTTTTCCACTGGCTCCGCACTCGCTTTTACTCCTCGACTCCAGATTGTACCCGTAGTACCGACTCTCATCCGGCAGTTGGACAGTTTTGCATTCCACTCTTCAAGCCGTGGCAAACATTAACGTGGTTTTCTCGTCGGTCACCTGCGAGTGAGCGAGGAACAAATTTTGCAGACTCCGTCTCGTGTGCAAATCTTCAGTTAAGATTTACTGGACTGTGCTCCGTGACACTTTTCTTTCCTGAGAAATTTGGCCAATGGTCCTCTGAGAATTGCTCGTTTGATTGATTGTGGCAATCGTTTTCATCATTTCTTGATGTCTAAGTACAACCACAGTGTGGCACGTTTTCAGTCGATGTTTTGCGAGATCTGAAATAAGAGAACCACTCTTAGCCCTGCGATTTCTCCAAAGCATCGTCACTAAAGGCTTGCCGAAGCATCCCAATAGTCTCTGCTGCAGTTTTCCCCAACAGGAAACAAAATTTCACGCAGACTCTCTGCTCGTTGTCAACCGTGTCATTAAATGCCAAGGGAAGCGAACAGAAACACTAACAACAGAGCACAACAAACAAACCACTGAACTCCAACTGATGCCAGCTTTCTGAGCCACGTGGAATACCCCTAACCAACACCAGCTAGTACCACAACACGTAACAACAAAGCGTGCACATCCAACTGCAGCATTCCAGGTATTTTTTGATCCTATCTCAAAGTTTCAGTTTTCACTGTGGTTTATCAGTGTGTAAATTCACAGGTGAACCAGCAACACTGCTATACACTCAGTCATTAAACAGAATTTCAACACCAACAGACTTGTTAACAGTTTTGACAGTCAATTTTTGTACGTGAAGTTAATAGATGGTTTTAGTGAATACATTTACGTGTTGAAATGAAAATTTGTTTTACTCAGATATCTTCAATCACATTAAATAATATGCAAATCCCCGCTTAAGGATATACGCCCGAGGCCACAGTTAAATTTTAAATTCCGCACATTAAAATTACAGGATATGCCTCAAATACGTGGCCTGCTAAAAATTAGTTTTCTGGGTTAGCAAAGGTAACCCTGAACAGGGGATTTTGCAGGGTGATTCCCAAATCAGATGTAATGTGGAACACCACCCTCTGGCATTACACTTTCAGTTCTAAAAATGTTGTCAAGTAATTCTGTGTAGCCTCAACATCTCCTTCCCCATACTGGACCAAGTTGTCAAGTCTTACACGCTGCTCACAGTACTGGGTTTTTAGCACGTAATTGGCACGGTTATAAAGACTTTCAGATTTTCCACTGCGGCAACACATTTCCGTGGAAAATAATATCGCAAAGGAGCAAGGCGTCGAGAAGCAGATTCAAAATGCACAGAGAACGGAGACGCGGCCAAAGTCCTCGAGGTCTCTGCCAGGGGAACAGACGCGAGCAACCGGCGCGAATGCGGCTACACTCCACTGCACTGTACAGCGGAATTCTGCCGCAGTCGGGGGCCGACGTCAACATGCAGAACAAGTGGCAGCAAGGCGGCCTCCACATAGCGGCGGGATACAGCAGGCAGGGTGCCGCGAAGCTCCTGCCGGTCCCCAGAGATGTGAGGGACAGCGAGAGGCAGGCAGGCCTGCAGACCGCTGCGGCGCGTGGTGAAGCGGCCGCGGTGGGAGTGAAAAGAAAAAATAAGTACACACATCTTCTGAGTCAAGAATAATAGGACATCTGGAGAAGATGGCGCAGTTGCAGAACTAGTGAAGAGCACAGGCCCAAATACACTTGAGGAGCTCACACAAATCATCATAGATATCTGGAAAACGGAAAAGGTACCTGAAGAATGGAAATATGCACTCATCCATCCGTTACACAAGAAAGGTGACAGAAGAGATTTCAATAACTACGTAGGTATTTCTCTCCTTGAAGTCACCTACAAAAGTCTATCCGTGTGCCTTCTTCAAAGAACACAAAAACAGCTTGAAAACAAACCTGGTGACTATGAAGCCTGTTTCCGACCGGCGTATTCTTGTGTCGAACAAATTTTCAATTCGAAGATGCTATCGAAACATGGAGCAACCCGAAGCTCTCCGATCACCTGTACGTTCGTCGACTTCGAGAAGGCGTACGATTCGGCTGATGGACAGACCCTCTGTAACACCTTAGAAGAACGAGGACTTGATCAAAAGACATTAAGAGTCATCAAGGAAAGACATACTGATTTTACAGAAGAGAGGACCATTAGTAAGGGCTTGTGGCCACCCCGCTCTCCCGACTTGTCACCGTGTGACTTTTACCCCTGGTGGTTTCTAAAAGCTAGAGCTTACTGCAACAGTCCCAGAACACTTGACACATTAAAAAATGACATATGTGAAGAAATTTCGAACATTCTTCAAAGACTACTGAAAAGTGTTTTCCTTAACACGCTTTGACGTGCACAACTTTACTCGGATGTTGGCGGAGAACATTTTGAACACAGACTTTAAATTCCTTTCTAAAATATGTTTATTATGCTAATAAAATTAAATCTGTTACTTCTACTGTTAATTACGTAGTTAATAACGAAACTATACAATAAAAATGTAAGAAAGCGATGATGTACGTTGATTTTTTCCATTCGTATTCCTTCCAGCGTAGGGGCCAGTTTTATGTGTGCCACCCTGTATCTCAGATCTGTTAAGCAAAATAAGAGTGATCCAGCGTTCTTACAGTTCTTTCTGAGATATGAAAGGACATACAGAAAACTGCTGCAGGAAGCAAAACAAATCCAACGTGATAAGACCCTACACAACTCAAACAATAAAAGGAAAGCCATTTGGAATGTAGCAAACCAAGAAATTTGTATCACAAAGCGAAATCAGAGGAACATAAAACTTCAGCTATATAGCAGCCAGACTGCAAGAGAAGCTAGCAAAAATGCAACATACAGTAACAAATAACTACTTGCCATACACAGTGCCACTGGGGAGGAAGTCAGTACGATTGTACAGACATTTATGAATAAAGTTTCCGCAGATGTACATCAACTTCCAATGTGTCTACTAAGGAACTGCATTGTTGTTGTTGTGGTCTTCAGTCCTGAGACTGGTTTGATGCAGCTCTCCATGCTACTCTATCCTGTGCAAGCTTCTTCATCTCCCAGTACCTACTGCAACCTACATCTTTCTGAATCTGCTTAGTGTATTCATCTCTTGGTCTCTCCCAGCATTAGAAGCCCAAAAACACCCGTAACAGACATAATAAATGAGTTCTCATCAGGTTGTCTCCCCGATTGCCTGACGTAAGCGAAAGTCCTTCCCGTGCATAAAAAACGTGATACAGAAAACACAGGTGACAACAGACCAGTTTTATTGCTGTCTTACTTTTCAAAAAAATGATAGAAATTATTATGAAAAACAGACTTACGGGTTATTCTAATAAATGGTAACTTGGGTGCAAAGAACAATTTGGCTTGAGGTCTGGAGAGTGAACAGTAGAAGCTATAGCAAAATTTACAAAAGTAGTTTTAGCAGCTCAAGGTAAAGGAGAACAAGTAACAGATATTTTCCTAGACCTCAGTGAAGCATTTGACACGATTGATCATGAAATACTTCAAGGTAAAATTGAAACACTAGTGATTAATGAATGATTTGGTCTTACCTAGCAGACAGAGTACAGAGATATCCCAGATTTCAAGTGGCCCTAATTATATGGTGAAACATCTTTCAGATCACCAATATGTCAACAACAGAGTGTGTCAGGCCAAACACTGTTTCTCATTTCCATTATGACTTCCCACTGTTGGTCACACCAGGATAAACTGTGTTATTTGCTGCTGACAGCATTATAATAATTACAGATAGGACACCAGAAATATTAGAAGTAAAAAATGAAAAGGACTTGAGTCGTCGTGTAACTGGTCAGATAACAATAAACTTCTACACAAATACGAAAGATAATATAACAAAACTTAAAGAATGTGGTGAAACCATAGACTGTGTAGCTGGCACATAATTCTTAGGTATACATGTCGATTAACTATTAAAATGGTGTTAACACATCAGCATACTTGGACAAAGAATTATCACAGCACGCAATGCCTTATGAATATTAACCACAGTGTGTAATGGCTCACGCCTAAAAGTTTAGTGTTAAAAATTCATTTATTCGTTTTCCGTGAAGCAGCCGTGTTGCCAGCACAGTGAGTTGAGATGCTCTCCGCTTTGCGGCGCTGCATTTGCGGTGTGTTTACCAGTGCAGCATGCCGGTGTGCCATCTATCGGCGACGATGAGCAACAGTGCACTCGGGGCATCACTCGTATTTCTTCACCTCATTTCGAATTTAGAACTTTGACAGGAAACTCTTAGAGGTAATAAACAATTGCTTGGTGTGTCCTAATCTTTAGTTATAGCTTTTTACTAATAAAACTGCTGTACGTGCCCCTGTCTGTACAAGGTTTTTGGCGAGAATTTCTTACACCCAGGTACAAGTTTGGTAGTGTATTCTACATATTCGGTCAACTCTAGTGACATTTGTCTGCGATTCGTAAACGTTCTACTTACAATTTTTGGACGGCGTGGTTTATGAAACCGCGTCAGACGATGTGGCAAAAACTTGGCATCCTGCACTCTGTGGCACAATGCAGATGTGTTTGTGAATGCGCGAAACATCTTGCTTATTGGATTTGAATGTGCAGCTGTGCGTAATTCCTACAGTTCCCTCTCCTAGTATAGCAGCTGACAGTGCGCATTTCCACATTCCTGTGAGACCAACTTTCAGCTCCTGACCAGTTCTCGAAGTTACCGTTGACCAGCATATCTCGATATTAAAAGGCATAAGCGGTAATCGTAGTGCCTCCTAACTTACTTTTTCGCACAAATCGGAGGCTCAGTATATTCGCTTAGTGATGGAAACACTGCCGAGTAGGCTAGGTTATTTTCGCTCTCCTATTTATTTCGTTCCCCACGCATATTTTTTTTCCTTTATTGATTTTCAATTCCTCCCGAAGGGGGTGGGATGGCAGCAGCATAGTACGCTGCTCTACAGCCTACAGACTTTTATTTTAAAAAATTGAAGAAGAAAAGAAACAAGAAAAACAGGCGATAAAACGGTGACATAAAGTATAAAATGGCGGAAAAATGAGGAAAGTTAAAACAGAAAGCAAAAGGGGGTGGCAATGTTAATAAAAGACACAGGAATCAGAGAAGTAACATAGTACATACGCAATTAAAAAAAAAAAAAACACGGCGGCAGTCTGGTTTCTGTTCCCAAGAGATAAAAAGCACACCCAGCGACAGTATGATGGCCGCTCGCAACACCTCCCAAAAAAAACACAACACGGAACACTCACTGTAAAACACTGCACGAAAAGGGCGGCACAAAGATGACACTCCCGAGCCAAAGGCAGATAGAGGGGGGGGGGGGGGTACCTGGAGGAGGGGGAAGAACAAGGAGGGAGGAAGCAAAAAAAACGAAAAGGGGGGGAACCAAGGAGGGAGAGGACTAATAAAGGGGGGGAGGGGCAGGGCAGACGCGAGAGGGAATGAGAGGAGGCAGAGGAGGGAAATGCAAAAGGACTTGGGGGAGAGAAGAGGGCAGAGAGAAGGGAGGTGGGGAAAAAAGAGGATGGAAGGGGGGGAGAGGGAGCCCGGGAAAAGGACAGAGGAAAGGAGGGGGAGTGAGGATCAGAGTTGATAGGAGGGATAAATGGAGGGAGAGAGGACATCATCCAGGAGGGGGAGTTGATGGAAGGCACCCCAGGAAAGGAGATGAAGAGTGTAGAGGGTAGGGGGGACACAGCAGTGAAGGCGTGGGAGGGGGCGGGGATGGGAGAGGAGAGGAGCAACCAGGGGGTGAGGGGGATCGAGGCGGCGGGAGGTGTAGAGGATGCGGATATGTTCGAGGAATAGGAGCAGATGGGGGAAAAGGAATGAGGTCATAGAGGATCCTCATGAGGGACGGGAGGCGTACACGGAAGGCAAGGCGGAGTACATGACGCTCAAGGATCTGGAGGGACTTATAGAATTTGGGGGGGGGGGCGATATCCAGGCAGGACTGGCATAACAGACGATGGGACGGATTAAGGATTTGTAGGTGTGGAGGATGGCAGAGGCGGGCAACCCCCATGTCCGGCCAGAGAGGAGTTTGAGGAGTCGGAGGCGGTCCCGCCCATCCAGTCGATAGTCATTATCTTCAAATCCCAAAAATGAAAAAACTCATCCTTAGGTTCAATGAGTTTTATTTGTTTGTTGCTTGTGCATAACTGTAGAGTTGCTCTATTTGAATATGAAGCACATTTTGATGTGTAATTGATTTGGGAAACAGTTCTAACAATCAACATCCTTTAATTGGTCTTATGATAAGTTAATCTTCCGAATTTGGTACGTTGTGGGACCAGGTCTGGAGAAGACGGCACGAGGTGTAATGGCGGAAAAGACAGTTGGCCGGCTGCACGTAGTGTACCGGAGAGCCGCGAGAGGGCAGGAGTTGCCGGCCGCAGTACCAACTGCCACAGACAGATGGCAGGTCGAGTCCCTGCCAGCAAAAGTATGGCTGTCATCACATCCGCACAGGTTACAGCTGACTTCAGTTCGTGACATGTTCGTTTAAAGTAGGAGATATTGGATATTTTCGTCTTGAATGAACCAACAATGCTGTGCTTTTAGTTGTACTTTTGAAGGCAAGAAGAGAGGGATGCAGCATGAAGAATAATACGGCTTATGAACATCTGCAGAGCAAACTGGCAGAATAGAAAAGCAACTGCTTTTATGTAAAGTAAGTGCAATTTTCAAGCATTAATGTGGATTAGAAAATTTAATATTCCGCACCGAGTATTGGTGGTTTCATTGGGGAAATTGTAGCGGCGTGGGAATTGGGGAAGCAAACGAGACTCTTCCATTCTTTTGCAGCGTTTGCTCAAGAGATAGGATTATAGCTGAACAGGAGGAGAAAATTAGAGCCCTTCAGGCTGATTTGGACAGAGCGAGGGGGGAACTGAAGATGTTAAGGGGGGAGGAGGGTAAACAGCGGTGGGAAGTGGTAGCTGGGAACAGGGGCTACAGAAAGAGGAGAGCGTCTGACAGTTTCCCAATTGGCACAACCGATAGATTTGCCTTGCTGCCACAGTTAGGCAAGGAAGAGGCTTCGGTAGAAGTAGATGTAGTTAGGATGCAACAGAATCTCACTACGAAACCAACTGTTTCAAAAAAAAGTAGAAAGTAAGAGGAAAGTTCTGTTGCTAGGTAGCAGCCTTGGAAGAGGTGTGGGCCAGATTTCGCAGGAAAAATTATGTGACAGGTACCAGGTCACAAACTTTTTCAAGGCAAGTGTAAGTCTTAGCCAGGTGGTAGAGGATGTAGGTTCCTTGTGCAAGGGATTCACAACGCAGGATCGTGTGATGATAGTGGGTGGAGTGGGAAACAGCGTCGATAGGGATCAGGGCTACAGTATCGAGTGTGACCTGGTGAAAAGAGCCTCGGCAACGACCCCTTACCAGTGTTGGGCTGGTGCCTGCTTTCGCGCGGCACGATCGGCCCCAGTTGAACCGCTCTGTCAGGGGGGTAAATATGGAGTCGGATCAGTTGCGTAGGGCGGCCACTCTGTCAGACATCGGATCGGTTCCTGTCGAGGCTATCGATAAGGGGGGATTCCTCGAGGCATGGCCAACACTCAATAGGAAAGGGAAGGGTAAACTGGCAGGGTTGTTTGCAAAATCCATGAGGGGTACACTAGTACTCATGGATGTACCTCTTTTTTAGACTAATATCAGTGTCCAATGAGAAGTTCAGGCAGGCAGTTGCTAAAGAGGTCCAAAACACACAAAATTCTCACAACAGGAACATAAATAATAATGTTACCATATTTAACCAAAATATTGGTAGAATAAAGAAAAAAGTAGATTCTCACAAAAGTAAAGTAAACAGTAATGTTACCATTTTTCACGAAAATAACCCGGGATTGAAGAATAAAGTAGATGAGCTCCTGGTTTGTTGAGACGACATTCGATCTGATAATGTAATAGATATACAATGCCTGTCTGAGCATCACATTGTGTCTGATATGGAAAAGGTAAATATCAGTGGTTGTAAACTAGCTGCACATATGAGTAGAGAGAACCAGGTGAGAGGAGGGTTGGCCACATATGTCAAAAGTTATCACTGTGTAGAAAGCTTCGATACAAAAGACTTTTGTCTAGAGCAACATATAGAAGCACGTGCCTGTCAACTTAAACTGAAGGAGGGCTCTTTTATAATTGTAACAGTATATAGGTCCCATTCAGGAAACTTTCATTTATTCCTGGAAAACTTGGATGCCTTATCGTGCTATCAATCAGGTACGGGAAAGTAAATTATTATTTGTGGGAACTTCAATGTTGATTCACTGAAAGAGTGTAATAGGAAGAATGACCTGGTAGTCTTGCTCGGTTCTTTCAATTTGACATCTGTCATTAATTTTTCCACTCGGGTAGTAAAGGACAGCAGCACATTGATAGATAACAATTCTATAGACCAAGATATGTTTAAAAACATAAATTATTGTCGTGTTGAGAATGGCCTTTCTGATCTTGATGCTCAGCTAGCTACAGTATATGACACAGCACCATTCAGTAATTCAAAACTACCCTCCAAAGTTGTGCGTTCAATGAATGACTCAACAATTAGAAATTTCAGACAAAATCTTCAGCAGTTAGACTGGAATGAGGTGTACAAGGAACCTGATGCTAATTTAAAATATAACTTATTTCATGATACACTTGTAAGAGGATTTGAAAACTGTTTCCCCAAGTAAGTAGTTAAATGTAATTATAAGAAACCATGCAAGAAACCTTGGCTTACTAAAGGAATAAAAATACCTTGTAACCACAAAAGGGAACTGTATCTAACAACAAGAAAGAGTAATGACGCAGAAACAGCCAAATATTATAAAAACTACTGTGCTACATCAAGAATGGTTATTAAAAAGTACAGAAGCATGTGCTTCATGTCTGAGATTAATACCTCTGATAACAAAATAAAAAAAAATTGGAATATTATTACAAGGGAGACAGGGCAACCAAGAGTGCAGGATGACGGCATCACCATCAAAGCGAATGGAAGCTTGATAAACAAGCCAGAAGTCGAAAACATTTTGAATATTCATTTTTTAAATGTTGTAGAGAAAAGAGGTCTTACCCACACCATTTGATACAATTGAAATTAAACCAACCTCTCCTTCTGAAATTAGGGAGATAATATACTTTCTCAGGAATAAAAGCTCACATGGAATTGATGGCATTTCCAGCACGATAATAAAAGCTTGTTCCCAAGAAATAAGTGGGATTCTTAGCAACATATGTAACAGCTCTCTGAAGCAGGGTATTTTCCCAGATAGACTGAAGTATGCGACTGCATAAACAATAAGGGGCTACGTCTGATGTCAACAACTACCGCCAAATCTCTCTTCTGACTGCCTTGTCCAAAATTCTTGAAAAAGTAATGTATTGTAGAGTAGTCTACCGTATCTTCCTTCGTCGTCGGCGTTGTCATTGTTACTGTGAGGCACCGTTACACCAAGTGGAAAGGCGCGCCGATCTTAGAGCGTGAGATATGGTAACCTTAAGTCACTGACAACACACAACGGTCACGGTAGCACCTGATTCCAGAATAGCTGCAGTAGTTAGGATCTACCAACTACCCCCTCTTGACCAAGTCTCCAAAACTTAACTTGTAACGAGATTGTCATAAAGATCATCCATAAAGGCTTCGAACAACGATGGGAAATGTTACAGTTTATGGAATAATAACATATACGACCAAACTGTCTTGTGTCTTCTGTTTTATTTAACGTAACTTTGTTCACAGTTTTATTTCGCATTCACCACTCGTTCACACTCTGATGCGGACTATATCCGAGTGCCTGAACCCTAACTCCCGAGTTCCATGGAAACCCTTTGATGAACAGCGTTGGTTGCTCGACTCCAACAGTCAATGATACAGTATTTTGTAATTGACTCTTCTAGTTAAGCCACCGCCTCCACGAATGTTTGTTGGGCGTAAGACAATTACACACTTCTCTTTCCGATCTGCAATTATTAAGAGGTCGCGTAAAAGTTGACGTTTTTGTCCTTTTCATAAATTGGAGCCTGCTCTCCGCGATATATTTAAAAAAAAAAAAAGGTCTCAACACCGGCGTCCCTCGTGGGATGCGAATAGATTTATCTCGGAATTGACCGCCCTGTAGGTGTACTCAATTTAATGACCACACTTCGCTATCCGCAATTTCGTGTAACTAAATGCCCTTTTGTTACTCTGATTGTATACCGTAGTTATTTTAAACTCGTCCCTACATTTTTTCACTACGCAGAATTAGCACTTCTTTACTTGTTTATTTCTAAGAGTAAACCAAAAAAATGACGCCGTATCATCGGCTTCGTCGATATAGAGCAAAACAGCTCAAAATGCCCAATTTTACCTCTTCTTATAGGATCGGCTACCTTACTCATTAATTTACTACATATTATTTCCAATAACACCAAACAGGTATCGCCGTTATATTTTAATTGTATTCAAAAGCATGTTATTATTATTATGACCGACCAAATCGTAACAAATCGCGTTTTTAACGATAGCTTTACACTCGCCCAGCCTTTATTCGTGCAATATTATATATAAATATACAGACAGGACTGAAAGATCGATCTCTCTACCGCAACCGATTGAGGCAAATACGCTATTCAAGTTCCATTACATCTATCTTGACCCGTACTGTTACAAGGGGGCATCGTGTATGCCGATACCTTCGGCCTCGTGCGGGCCGGTGTTGATATCTCGATCAGCGTCGGCAACCTACAACAGTTAGGTTTGTCATCGTTTTGGATCCGATAGGGCATACATTGGATGCACAGTGTAGGGTGATGTTGGCGATTGGTTTGTGCGTCAGTGGGCGAGCTCGTCGGTTTGCCTGCCATGGGCTGTCGGTCGGCTCTGAAGGCAGCTGGTAATTTCCAGTCAACGTCGCTGAGACGCAGGGGCTTGCCGACGTTTGTCGCTTGTCGGTGTATGTTAGCTTTCCGTAGCTGGTCATGCCCTAGCTGGTAGCGTGTTTGGCCGCTTATGCTCCCACCTATGGTTGTGATCGTAGTTTCCCAGAGTAAGAATGAAAGGATTGTTCGAGTGTCTCGATTTCCTGTATAGTCATGAGGCATGTTTTTTGAATACGTCCTTGAGGGTTTCAAGGTGGTATTCATTGTGAAGGTTCACGGTGTGTGCGTAGCGTTGAGTGTTGCTAATGATTTGCAGCACTTTCTTCTGTGTGATCTGCAGGTGGCGCAGTCGTGTTGGAGCTGCGTATCCCCAGATGGGAGCTGTGTACGTCATCAGGGGTCTAATGAGTGTCACATATGCGGACCTCGACACCCTGCTATTCAGTGTGCTTTCCCCTGTCGAGCATTGGGTAGAGTTTTTTGGGCCTCGCGTGTGCTCTGTTGGCAACATATTGGATGTGGTCCCCCCGTGTAAGTTTCCGGTCCAGCCAGACACCGAGATATCTGACTTTCTCTTGGAAACGTATTGGGTGTGTATGTAGTGTTATCTGTCTACTGTGTTGATGTTTGCACAGTACTTTTGGTCTGCTCGTAAACACAACTGCTTCGCACTTGTCGACTTTTACTTTAATACGCCACCATTCCACCCGAGGCTCGGCAGTTCTGAGTGCCGTCTGTATTCGTGAATTAATGTTCGACGGTTTCCAATCTCGCACGAGGATGGCTGCGTCATCTGCGTAGACGGCTATCGTATTGTTTTGTGTTGCTGGGGAGTCGTTAATGTACAGGTTGAACAAGGTGGGCCCTAGGATGCTTCCCTGGGGTACTCCAGCTCGGATACTGTGTCGTGTCGATTGTTTGCCCTGCACGTCAGGGTTGAAACATGTGTTTGTGCGACACGAGTGTACGAGACGTACGAGTCTGTCTGGGAAATCAGCTTTGCTCAGTTTATATATAAGGCCGTCGTGTCCCGTACCACCACACTTATAACATTTTATACCCACTGTAAACACTGTTTGTCTGTCACGCACCGCTGTTGCCACATCTGTTTCCTCACATCGGATTGCCAGCTGAATGGCCGGATACAAGTCTTGCAGAGTCCCTACACTCAGTTTCCGCCACATATGCGCTGGTAACCCCTTAAAAATGCATCGAGTGCCATTTGCTCTGCCTCCTGCAACGGAACATCATTCGTTTCATCGCTCTGACCCAACTCGTAAGTATACTCAGTAATTTCCCTTATCCTGCCCGCAAGTTTCCCTACCGTCTCCCCCTGTCTCTTCGTCATAGTACTCGACCTATCCCTAAAGTACCGAGCGCTATTCTGTTTCTTGTACCTCTGTAAAAGCCCCTCCTTCAACTGCTTAAACCACCCTGCCTTCCTTAACGCCTCAGAACACCTGTTAATCTAATCTCGGCTACACGTTACAACTGTTCACGAGACCGACCACTCGTCGCAGCTGAAGTTTCCGAGTCCTCCACAAACGAATGCACATCCTCAGATGCCTTGCCACAAAACGGAATAATCGAAATTGCGGTAGCTGGATCAGTCTCCAGCTGCGGCATTCCAGGCAACAAGGACTGATCAGAAGCAGTTTCCCGCTCACTTCTACACATTAATTCACTCCTCAACTGTATATTGTCCGCTCTCAACTGTGCTACCTTGTTGTTGTTGTTGTTGTTGTTGTTGTTGTTGTGGTCTTCAGTCCTGAGACTGGTTTGATGCAGCTCTCTATGCTACTCTATCCTGTGGAAGCTTCTTCATCTCCCAGTACCTACTGCAACCTACATCCTTCTGAAACTGCTTACTGTATTCATCTCTTGGTCTCCCTCTACGATTTTTACCCTCCACGCTGCCCTCCAGTACTAAATTGGTGATCCCTTGATGCCTCAGAACATGTCCTACCAACCGATCCCTTCTTCTGGTCAAGTTGTGCCACAAACTTCTCTTCTCCCCAATCCTATTCTTATACAGTAAAGCTGCATGCCCTCGGAAAAAATTACGGCTGTAGTTTCCCCTTGCTTTGAGCCGTTCGCAGTACCAGCACAGCAAGGCCGTTTTGGTTAGTGTTACAAGGCCACATCAGTCAGTCATCCAGACTGTTGCCCCTGCAACTACTGAGAAGGCTGCTGCCCCTCTTCAGGAACCACACGTTTGTCTGGCCTCTCAACAGATACCCCTCCATTGTGGTTGCACCTACGGTACGGCTATCTGTATCGCTGAGGCACGCAAGCCTCCCCACCAATGGCAAGGTCCACGGTTCATGCTACCTTATCCAAGAAAATCTGTACTGCTTCTGGTTCTGACGCACCTCACATTCCTGACTCTGCCATTGTGTTGCTTTTGTTCCCCATTAATCCCTAAACAGAACAATTAAGTACAAAAATAACCCGACACCCTACACCTCAGTATCATTATAGTAATATCGTGCTCAAACCAGTACATAACCTTTGGTAACTTCTGATGTTATTGGCCAAAGCTGACGGGT
This sequence comes from Schistocerca americana, assembly GCF_021461395.2. Taxonomy (NCBI): domain Eukaryota; kingdom Metazoa; phylum Arthropoda; class Insecta; order Orthoptera; family Acrididae; genus Schistocerca; species Schistocerca americana. The sequence goes on along the minus strand of NC_060129.1, from coordinate 203,761,842 downwards.
TGTATGCCATTCTTCAGTAGTCCCGATTATCGCACCTGGCAACTGTAACACTCACGACATTAAAACTCGTAACCTGGTTTTATACCTTTGAAAATCGTACTGCTCAAAGACCTGGAATGGAAGGCATCTTATTTGAATTTGCACACAGCCGATACTGTGTTTATCAATACTAGACCAGAGACTGGTATATGGCACTTGCTCTACTGTTGTAAAACTACAATTTGTATTGTGGTTTGTGGATTTGTGATGCAAAATTGAAAATCAAACGTTGACGAAGTGGCACTTGGTCTTTTTCAATATTGTACGGCAACTGTTGCTGCAATGACAATGGTGATTTGTTTTCCAAACAGACTATGTTGTTTCCCAACAGAATGTGCTCATATCAGAACGTTTGGTCTAATTATTCGTAACAGAGTCCAATAACATTCATTCCTTGGCATGTCATTTCCGTTAAGCTTCATTTGTAGCGACATTTATTACACGTGTTCCACCTACTACTTGTTCTTCAGATTATTTATTTTTATGGGCTATTGTAGAAACAGTTGTAAAATATCAAGAAATTGAAAAATCGTCTATACTGTTAAGTTTGCTGTCCTTCTACGTTCGTCTTATTTTGTTCCAGTCAGTCGTAGTTCACCCCTGCATCGGCCCCACGCGCCAAAACCTATGCAGTCTTCTGCCTTCCCAGCCCACACATCTCCTCCATTACATTCTTTCATTCTCTCATATTCCGATTTTGGATTCCTGAATCCTAAAACACTTTCCCTTGAAATAAAAAAGAACCTCCCAGATATCAATATATCACAACTCACACCCTGGAAAGACTGTGTAATCATCAAATCCTCTGATTCTCAAACCCACGTTTTGCAATGCCTAGCTCTCACCACCTTTCATCCACATCCCTCCCTCCTCAAAAACGCTCCAGCACAACCCAGATGACTCCAATGCCACACCTACTGTCAACTTCTATTGTCGACTTACGGGGTTTGACCCCGACATCACAGTGGGGGAAGTTGATTGCGAGCCAAATTACAATCCTGACATGCAGAGGCAAAAAGGCCTTTCAATTCATCACAATTCGTCCCTATAGTCCCCATTTGCATCTTTTCTGAAAATTCCACAATCTTCAGACTGCAGTGTTCATCTATTACCAGGAACACAAGTAGAGCCTCCCTAATCCCTAGTCCGAGACTAACATTGCCACAAATTCCTCCTCTACAGTGATGGTTGAATGCCCAACTGCAAAAACCCTCCCACCTCCACCCACTGCAGAGCTGGCCGCCTCTACCGGCACTGTTCCCATACTTAGCCCCCATCCACCTGCAACTAATCCCACTCCAGTTACTCCTATATGTGTGCAGCCAAACCTGCTCCCACCAAGCATGACCTGACCGTCTGAATCTGCCCTACTGACACACCACTTCACCCAAACAACTCGCTACTTCCTACTTGTACTGCCAAAAGAGTATCCACATTCCCTCCTTCAGGTCACATTGGCAGTTCGTTCTGTATTCCATTTATATGCCACTGCTACATATTCCCAATCACACTTCCAGTTCCTCTTTTAGCGAGTAAGGATCCTCACCTAATATTAGCATTTAACAGCGTAGGCCTACTGTTTTGGCGAACATTGCAACAAATGAAAATAAAAGCATAGTTAAATTGCAACTTGAATCACAAAAGTACAATATATTTTTAATTACTTCTTGTACACTCACCACACTCAGATACAAATACTAGGTAGGCCTACAATATGTGATGTTACACAGCAAACCTAAACGTAATGAAAATTAAACTTGAATGAATATACATTACGTAAAAGATGTTAGTTTTCTCGTATAAAATGAAATTTTTCCAATTAATTTGCAGGTGGAAGCTGAGAGAATGACAAGTGTTACAGTGTTTGTGTATAGCTGCTGTACCTAATTCATAGGCCTCTGAGCTCCTTGCTCTGTATGTAGTTATGCATAATGTGTGCTCAGTTCTGTTGATATCGCTGATTCATATATTTTATATTACAAACTATAGTTATAGTGTATAGTTTTGTAAAGTTTTGAAACTTTTATATCAATTAAATAATGATGTTTGTAATTAAATTGGCTAATAGAACTGTTTCTGTTTACCAGAATCACTTCACTCCAGACCAGTTTCAAGCCAACACAACTGGTGGAGTGGAAAAACTTAAACCAAATGCTGTACCAGCCATTTTTGTCATTGTAAGCCACCAGTGGTACGTAAAGCTCATACCGAGAGGAAATCTGTGGGCCTACTAGAGAAACGTACTGAGGGTACAGGTAACTGGAAGACAACCTTCACTGCTTCAGTAGCTTTTTGCATACGTCATGCTGTCGCTTGCTGCCGAATTGTGATGACACTCTGAAAATCTCGTGTGACTGCTAACAGCTCACATTTGTTGTTTTGATCAGTAGGACACACAAAACATCCCTTCACAGCATTATGCTTGCAGACAGAAGGCTTACTTGTATCGTAGAAGTTGTCATAGGACATAATTTGTGAATTGAGTACAATAAGCATATACATTTAAAAGGTGTTGTAAATATGTAGTGTGGAGTCTCTTCTTCCGAAATATTATTTCATACGTTCGTTTTAATCCTCAGTTGCGTACAGAAACAGACACAAACATTTTGTCTACAACAGCTGTGTATACCACATCTCTCACATACACAGTCCACTTGTATTGGTACCTGATCAAATAAACAGTAATGTCTTTTCTCATACCTTTCTGCTGTTTCGTTTCTACTGCTTGCCATTGGATAATGCCTATACTGTATTCCCGGTTTACAATTCAACATTATACCTAAGTGAGAAAATGGATGCTTTGATTTGTTACCACAGCTGGTTAAAGTTTACTTAAAAGCCTGTTGCCTTTCCCTTAACATTTATGTTTTTAAAACTTTGTATACAGAGCTTTGCGTTCATTGGCAATATGTGGCACAATAGGTGCTAAGATATCTAATGTTGTGTTTAGGTTTGGTGCCGATTATTTAGTCGTTCTTTGCAAATAATATTTACTTGCACGTAACTGTAATCCCCGCCACAAGCCACATCAGAAGGTACCACTGGTCTCACAGCTCTTATATTTGAAGCATTTGTAACCTCCCCCTCACTTATCGACCTTAATGACAGTGAAAAATGAAACCGCGTGTACCTAATGGGAATTTTGGAAAAGCAATCGTCACCGAAGTTAACCTGTCGGTAAAGAGGGAGGAAAGGGTTACATGTAAATGAAAGGAAAAATGCAAGTGAAACTGGTGGAAATTAATTTTGAAATAGGGATAAAGTTAATAAAGAAAGTAAATGTGCGGCCGTTACGTTAACAATCAACTAGCGGTAATTAGATATTTGAGATTTGGGGGAAATTACGGTCGCCAGTCCTATGGACAATTACTATAATAACTGAAAAAGAAAGGTTATTACACATATAATTAGCACTAGAAGCGTGGCAACTGAAGGTTGACACGTGTAGTGTGAAAACTGAAGTTTGTCAGAAGTAATAAATTTCGCTACACTTAATTTAGCAAAAGAATTAATGAAACCGGAAAATCGAAAGTTAATTTAGTGACTGAAGTTAATAGTGAGCTTTCTTTCTGAAGCACATCGACATTCAGTAAAATAAGGTTAGTCTTGGACTACCTCAACAATCATTTCAAAAGCTACTTGAATCTACGCAATTTAGAAATAAGAGAATAAGCTTTGAACTTGAATTAAATGATTCTGAACAATTAAACAATAGTAAAATTTAGTACGTACCAAGCTGAGCTGCAGTCACAGGTAACTAAAATACGGTAACAAAACTCGCACTCTTAATTTGTGCTCGTGCAATCTACATATTGTAGCCAGCTGAACTTTGAAATTAAAGCAGTGAAATCGAATGATGCTGGCGTTTGAATTTCAACGACACTCGGGCTCATTTCGGAAAAGGAAGGGACCCTGCTTGGCAATGCAATTGGGACAATGAGCAACAAAGGTTCATGCTAAGTTGCTGTAATTTTGCGAGGCAAATGGAACAATTTGAAAAGCTGAGGTCTGCCATACAGTTCTGAAACTTTACGTGCTTTTAGTCTTCCTTGTTGGTTGATTGAAGGTTTGAAGCCGTCGATCGAGGAGGTGGCGACAGTCACTCATTGTCGGCCGTCGCTGTTGCAGAAGCTGGATGTTGGCGCGCCTTCTTCTCGACACGGTCACCAGGCGAAATGGGCTCTTGATGTGCGCCAGCTAATGCTTCCCGTCCGCGACACCGTGTCAGAAACTATCATCGCGAGTCGAGCGCAATTACATGCTGCCAAACCCCGAAAGCGCGGCAACTCGCGGGAGCGTCACACAACACACCTGCTCCACTCGCTACTCCAGCCAGACTCCGACTGCTCTGCCCGCGCTCCACGCGGCAGAGTTAACACTACCAAAGATCCTACACACTTTGATTCTTCACACGACCCATCGATGTAATCGTTCGATAGCAGTTTTCCCTAGGCAAGACCCAGCGTAAAAATACAAACAATATTTACGAAACAAACCAATTATACATCGACATGAGTGCATAAATATATATATATACAAACAGTAAAACAATTACAATATATAAAGAGACAGAAATGTCATATCTTGAGGTAACAAAACAAGGAAAAAAAATAATAGTACAATAGATGGAAATAGGAGGATATGCATTTCCGGCGTTACACATTCAAACCTCAGATGATTGAAGTGTTGCGAATTCAATGTAATTGGTCACCTACAATTTCAGTTTAGTATATGGCATTACTTTCCATTACAACGTAGTAAGAGGACACCTGGAATATTACCACTCAGAGTTTCATAATTTGCTTCTGTCCTTCGAAACTAAGTTTTCGCACCTTATGAATCTTCAAGTCGTATACCACAGCCTACTGAGAATCAATTACTGGCTTCTTAAAAACATATTATAGTATTAAATAATTTTTATTTTTGAAGATTTCAATATTGCAGATTTATGTTCCAGATGTTGGACAGCCTTCAAATGTGCCCAATGACATCAGTCCTACAGAGAACTTGGACACAACAGAAGATGAAGTCAGCATCCTGAAGAACCTAGTACAATAGCTTCAGGCTGGAATTGAAGCTTTAAAGAGAAAACTCATCCTCTCTCTGAAAAGGGAGAGAGGAGTGTGTTTAGAAAAAGACAACCTCCTCGCCAGTGTGCATGGTTTATTCGGTGCAGAACAGTTTGCAGTATGAACAAAGGGGACACGTAAAGGTAGCAAATGGTCAGTGGAAACAAAGCAGAAAGGGCTAAATATTGGACTAGCTTGTGGTAGTATGGGGTACAAAGTCCTGCTGGAAAATAAATTTCCATTTCCTTCAGACAGAACCCTGAGAAGTTCACTACTGAATGTAAAATTTAGTCCTGGTGTGCTGAAGGAGCTAATGAGTTCCCTGAAAGTCGAGCGTGCCCTCATGTTACCGGTGGAGAAGCATCGTGCTCCCACGATGGATGAAGTTAGTATCACTCCATCATTCAAATACGATTGAAGCAACGGCTGCTTCATTGGTACTGATATGACACACCTCCATCAAATCTTGCCCTTGCAACTACTATAGCTTCTCATGTATTAGTTTTTATGCTGGGTGGTATCACCTCAAGATGGAAACAAATCGTAGGTTACCATTACCTCAGATGTTAGGTCACACAGTGCTTAAAGCCATTTTACCAAAACACATGGCCATCGTTTTTCCAGTTCTCATGTCAAAGACATCATTATAAACATTATTAGAGAATCTCGGGGTTCAAATGGCTCTGAGCACTATGGGACTTAACATCGATGGTCATCAGTCCCCTAGAACTTAGAACTACTTAAACCTAACTAACCTAAGGACATCACACACGTCCATGTCCGAGGCAGGATTCGAACCTGCGACTATAGCAGCAGCGCGGTTGCGGACTGAAGCGCCTAGAACCGCTCGGCCACAGCGGCGTTTTCCCAGCCTCCCACAGTGTAAAGGAGAAAATAATTCGGTTTCTTGGCAACAACAGTTCATCTGCTTCTAAGGAAGGAAATAAAAGATATCAAGGTGTTATGACACAAGGCAGTAGAAGCATGGCCACGAGAAAATTAGTGCAGAAACTGTGACTTCCGAAATCACTTCTTAGTAAATGATTTGAAAAATTGACATTCAAACTTTTTTGGTTATCAGTAACGTCTTGAGACACAAAATCTGTGTTATCATTTTCTCTTCAAATGGCCTCATTTTTGTTGTACTTACAGTGATTATTATAATACTTTTGTTCAATGTTTCTTTTTCCGAGTATGGAGTGTTTTTATTATCTCATGTAATATTTGTTACATTTTGCTAGTAGATTATGTACCTGTCAAGGGTTCAGAATGATGAATATATAAATAAAAAGTTCTCCTTCAACCTGTATCCATATTTGATTTTTGTGATTTGCCATCACCTTGTTTCTTCCTTGTGCTTCATTTGCTTTCTTTAATTTCTTTCTCAGGGTTATAATATTTCTTATACGTATGGTGTATCTACATTTCATTTAATATTGCAGAGAGGGATAAAGTATTTATTCTTCCAGGAAGAACATTAGCTTGTACGCTATACTCTTTCCTAGTTCAGACTGAAATAGCTCATATACAAAATCTGGTGGTGCTTGACAGGTAGGCCAACGCTTTTTGAGGAATATTTCTGTTCAGACATGGTTAAATGTGAAGGTTGTTGTTGTTATTGTTGTTGTTGTGGTCTTCAGACCTGAGTCTGGTTTGATGCAGCTCTCCATGCTACTCTATCCTGTGCAAGCTTCTTCATCTCCCAGCACTTACTGCAACCTACATCCTTCTGAATCTGCTTAGTGTATTCATCTCTTGGCCTCCCTCTACGATTTTTACCCTCCACGCTGCCCTCCAGTGCTAAATTTGTGATCCCTTGATGCCTCAGAACATGTCCTACCAACCGGTCCCTTCTTCTTGTCAAGTTGTGCCACAAACACCTCTTCTCCCCATTCTGTTCAATACCTCCTCATTAGTTATGTGATCTACCCACCTAATCTTCAGCATTCTTCTGTAGCATCACATTTCGAAACCTTCTATTCTCTTCCAGTCCAAACTATTTATCGTCCACATTTCACTTCCATACATGGCTACACTCCATACAAATACTTTCAGAAACGACTTCCTGACACTTAAATCTATACTCAATGTTAACAAATTTCTCTTCTTCAGAAACGCTTTCCTTGCCATTGCCAGTCTACATTTTATATCCTCTCTACTTCGACCATCATCAGTTATTTTGCTCCTCAAATAGCAAAACTCCTTTACTACTTTAAGTGTCTTATTTCCTAATCTAATTCTCTCAGCATCACCTGATTTAATTCAACTACATTCCATTATCCTCGTTTTGCTTCTGTTTGTGTTCACCTTATATCGTCTTTTCAAGACACTGTCCATTCCGTTCACCTGCTCTTCCAAGTCATTTGCTGTCTCTGACAGAATTACAGTGTCATCGGTATGTGAAGGTAATTTCATGGAAATGTCATGCACATTTTGTACTGTAACTGCTATTTGTAGTTCTCTTCATACTCTAACAATTTATGTTGAAAACCATGAATATGTGAATGGAAATGCAGTCAACTGGGGTACATATTGTAGTTACAGTTACTCAGTGCTTTTGATAGTAAAAATATATACAAATTGACCTTTTGCTGTAATATTTTAATATTTAAACTGATAAAGGTACACTGCCATTCTCTCTAACGTAATTTTAGTTCAGTCTTAGACAACACATGATGTTACCTACATAGAATGCTCTTGGTAACTTTAAGCCATTCGAAAAGTAAATCAGTGGTTCATAAGAACCCTAAAAAATTGATCTAGTTCAGTAACGCAGGTTTACTTTGATATTTGAACATATTTATATAGACCTGTTATTAACAGTTTTTAAGCTAAGGGGGTATAAATGTAAAAATAATAGATTCCTTCATGATATTTTTAAAAACACATTACAAATATGCTAAGATGTCCTTTCCCATTAAGTTGCTAAATAATAAAAAGGCACTTAGAGTAAATAAGGTCAAGGATGAAAAGGTGTTGAAGATCAAGAGGGAGTGTGATCAATATTATGACTGGTATAGAAGTACAGGTTCTCAAGTATTTAAAGACATGCTCACAGTGAAAAAGAAAAGATTAAGACAGGCCTTAAAGGAAGCTAGGTGTAAAAAAATGAAGATATAATACTAACATTTGAAAATAAGACACATGCAATGTGGAGTATCATTAACAGTCAGTGCAACAGGAAAATGACTTCACAGGCTGAAAGCAGTGATCTGAATGCTGCACAGTTAAATACATTCTTCACTGAGAAGGTGCAAGAAATAATAAAGGTGATTGGCACTTCCAATATAGCCACTGACCATAAATACTACCTGAGAAAGACCACAAAGCCGGAAAGTACATTTTGCTTTAAACTGGTCAAGGTACAGGATGTTACTAATATACTGAGGAAAATGAAGAACAGTTTTAGTAATGACGTTTATGGTTTAAGTCCAGCCATGTTAAAGTGTGATTCAGTTCAACTGCCAGAATTGATAACACATGTAGTAAATACATGTATTTTGGAGGCTCAGTTCCCAAAGGCACTAAACTTTGTTAAAGTCACTCCAATACACAAAAAAGGCAGCCTCTCAAGTTGTGATAATTTTAGGCCTGTTTCAATTGTGCCAATCTTGTCTAAAGTGATAGAAGCTATATTAAATAATCAAATAGTAAAATACTTTGAAGAAAGAAAAATCTTCACTGATAGTCAATTTGGATTTAGATCAGGGTTAGGAACTTTTAAATCTGCCATATCACTTTTAACACAGTGTGTGAAGCATCTAGAAAGCAAGCTAGTGGTTCAGAATAAACTCTTTGATTTATCAAAAGCTTTCGACACTGTGTCTCGTGAAATCTTGTTGAACAAACTGCAATTCTATGGCTTTACAGGAAGTGCTCTGGAATTGATAAAATCTTATCTAAGTAATAGACTGCAGTAGGTGGTTTTTAATGGTGCAGAATCAGATTACTTACCTGTGGGCATGGGTATCCCACAAGGTTCTGTACTTGGCCCAATTCTATTTATTACTTATATAAATGACTTACCATGTAACATAGTTGGGCCGTCCACTAGGACTTACTTATTTGCAGACGATCTTGCAGTCTGTATAACTGCAGAAACATCACAGAAGGTGGAATATGAAGCAGACCAGTGCACTGTCAAAATTGAAAATTGGTGTAAAGCTAATTCCCTTTGTATCAACCGAAAAAAATACAAGACCTGTATGTATTGTGGAATAATAACACTGAACTTGACCAGAGCTCAAATGCTGTTAATTTCCTTGGAATCTCAGTTGATTCAAAATTATCCTGGAGTAGCCATATAGAAAAAGTGGGAGGCAGCATTAGCAAAGGAATATTTGCTCTAAATAAGCTGCGTCTTTGTCTAAACGTGCCCGTACTTAAAGTGGTTTATTTTGCTTTAATACACAGTCACATTTCCTATGTTACAATACTGTGGGGACATCAAAGCAAGGCAGCTAACGTCTTTAAACTACAAAAGAAGGCAATAAGACTGATATGTAGCTTGGCACCCAGAGCTCACTGTAGGCCAAGCTTTACAAAATTACAGATTATGACCCTGCTGTCAACATTTATACTACAGTGTGTAATGCATATTAACGAAAACTATCCGGAGTTATCAACAGTATGACATGCGACATAATTATAACACAACAAACAAGCAGGACCTACTTTCTTTCCGATGTAACTATAAAAAAAACACAAAAGTGCTTCTTATACAAGTCCATAAAATTATTTAATGCCATACCCCAACATATCAAGGATCTTCCAATTCAACAATACAAAAAAAGTGAAAGAATTTCTTCTTCAGCTCAGCATTTATGAAACTGATGAATTTTTAAGGGAGGCAAAGAATATGGTATGACTACACTTTGTGATCAGTTTTTATATGCTTCTGTATATGAGTAAGTCTGTAATTGGCTAAATTTACTATGCAATATCAATTTGTACCAGAAGTTTCTCTGTTTTGTATTTGTGTGAAGGTACCATAATTATTTGTGTAATATTTATATTGTGTAATATTTTTCTCGTTTTTGTAATTATTTGTGTAACATTTATACTGTGTAATATTGACTTACATAAAGCCTCAGATGATCTCCAAGGTCTCTATAACAATAAACTCTCAATCAACCAATCGATCAATTAATAGTGCACACATTGTCTTCAAAGTATAACAACACTTTCAGTAATACCATATAGTAAATACATTCCCTCGAACATTTTCAAATGTTGAGCGTAGATGTTCACTGCTGTTATGGGCCGTGCCTCTTTCTGTTAACAAGTAATGGGGAAGATTCATCTTTTGTATTAATACACTGTCTTCACAGTAGAAAACTCCGTGTTAGCTTTCAAGCCAAAACCTATTTCTTTTTTCCTTTCTTGGTCCTGCAATTGCAACTTATTTTAAACGAGATGTACTTGCCTTATATACCTCCTGCAGTGACTTCTCTAGCATATGATTTACATTCATACAGTTTAATGACATATTTATTTGCAAGCCATATTCAAAAATTAATGTAAATTTGGTGACAAATCCATTAGCAAACCTAGAACCATGATCCCTTATTGGTAGAGACAGAAATGATGTTTATAATTCCTTGTTTTTGGATTTATCTTGATCGCAATGGAAAGGTTGCAGGAACTCGACTTAACCATTCAGTTAATTTTATTCATTTCTGACCCTTTGTCTTTTTTTTACAGTTCTGTTACTTAGTTTCCAATCCATTTAAATGGCAAAAAAAAGTCAGAAGAGCTAAGAGGATGAGAAATCTTAAGAGATAAAACTGCCACTGTTACCACATAAAACTAAAAATAGTGAGTGGTACAGTACAAAATCATCATGACTGTTAAGAACTTTGACCTGATTGACTGTGCAGGGAAGTTTAGATTTATACTTAGGATGCTCACAATAATAAATTCTGCTTTGTTCCACACAATATTTTATTTTAACACATTTTAAACATATTGTGTAGTCTTGTACTTCCGCAATCATTCTCCTAATGCCATAGCAGAATTTGCAGAAAAAGTTTTATGGGATAGACTTGACAAAAAATATAAAGCATGCGTAATCGTATAGGCAAGTTTATCAGTTCTGTTTACTAAGATACCGCGCATATATATTTACTGCAATACTTTATTTCGTATAACAAAGGAGGCATTGGGCGAATTTTCGTAGTATCGAGAAGCAGGAACAAGAAGTAAGCCGATATAGAGATTTAAATTAGTGACTGATTTTTCTATTCACTTGCGAACTAATATTGGTTCCCTCTTGTCCTGCTGACTATTGGATAGGACCAATTTAATGCCAATTACGAAAAAAGGTGTCCAAACTCTATACTGCTTCAAGAACTGCGAAATCTCCTTTCGCTATTAATAAAGGAGAACACGTGAAAAATTATGTTTCATGCTAGCCGCAACAAATGCTGTTTGACTCATTTACTCTAATTTGTTCAGATTCTATGTTGCAAAGCATCCAACATGTTCCGTATGAAGCAACTTATCAGTTTCGGCAGCGCATTAGACGGTTGAGTGTACTTCTTTAATAGACACGGTAAATGTACAGCGGAAGTCAATGCAATATCAGCTCGCAGTGGACCGAAATTGCGAACTTTGGCTGTACTCTACCTATACAGAGATTTATTCTCTGCAGCTCTCGCCTGCCATCTGTCGGTGGCAATCCATTCTACTCGAGTCCGGCTTGTCTCCATTGCAGGCAGCTGCTGCTCTCTCGCGTCACTCCACTACACTACGTGCAGCTGGCCGAGTTAGAATCACAGTCTTCTGCCGGGCTGGATTTCCAAAGCTGAGCGCAACGAACAAACTGAGGCCGTAGGCGAAAGAAAGGGTACGAAAGCTGATATTCTTGGCATTTCAGCGGAATTTTGCGTCATAATTCGATAGTTCCACTGGATGAGACGCAACGCGGGAAGAATTTTTGCGTGAAGCCCCCTGCTTTGGCTGACGGCATCGTGCTGTTTACATCTAGTCCACCTAAACCTGGAGGATAGTCGAGGTAAGGATCTAAAATAGCAAGATTGAAAGTATGCTTGAAATTCGATACAAAAATCTAAACATGATGCAACAAGGCGAAAGACGCAATTCACGGCTGTGATGGAGATGTGTTGCAACAAGGATATGTGTTACATCTCTCCACAATTCACACCGTGCACATAACCCACTGCAGATAGCAAATATATTTCTATTGAGCATTTCCTAGGCTCGAATTAACATATTCGAACCTTTCAAAAATTACTTGTTCTACATAAATTGGTGCCACACAACCAACACTTTTTTTTTTCCTTTATTGTAATTTTCAGCACCTCATACAAGGCGGGCTGGCAGCAGCTTAATACGCCGCTCTTCAGCCTTATGGGGTACAATAATATGAGATAGGTGACACAGAAAATACAAAAAATGGCGGGCAAAGAAAGTAGTTACAAAAAAACAAAAAACAAGAAGCCGTTCACGTTGGACGAAAAAAACACTAACACTTGTAGACACGGCGCACAAAACACGGAGAACTGCGACGGTACATGTGAACAGTTGAGTTGTAACTGCACGAAACACAAAACGAAGCACACACACTAGACACTGATGGCGATGATCTCCGGCGCGCGAATGTTCACTATGCGTGTGCGAGTCCGGGGACCTGCCAAGAGAGGAGTAGGAGAGGGAGAGGGGAGAGGGGAGGGCAGAGATGCCACGGGCAGGGGAGAAAGGGGGGAGGGAGGAAGGGTGAGGGGAAGCCCGGGGGGAAGAGTGGTGGAGGGAGGGGACGGGGGAAAAGGAAAGAGAAGGGGAGGGAAGGGAAGAGAAGGGAGGGAGGGAGAGTGCCTAAAGGAAAGGACACCGGAAGTGGGTGGTGGGGCAGGGTCAAAGTTGGTAGGAGGGGTAGATGGAGGGGAGGAGGACATCATCAGGGAGGGGGAGCTGGCGGAAGCCACCTTGGGAGAGGGTGAGGAGGGTGGAGAGATGGAGACCGGGTGGGACGTGGGAATACAGGCGCGGCAGCGGGCGAGACAAGCGGGTTTATGAACAAATTGTAAATAGCCTTTCGCTCCCTGTATTTTACCCCTGCACCTTTAGAATTTGAAAGAGAGTATTCCAGTCAACATTGTCAAAAGCTTTCTCTAAATTTACAAATGCTAGAAACGTAGGTTTGCCTTTCCTTAATCTTTCTTCTAAGATAAGTCATAGGATCAGTATTGCCTCACGTGTCCCAACATTTCTACTGAATCCAAACTGATCTTCCCCGAGGTCAGCTTCTACCAGTTTTTCCATTCGTCTGTAAAGAATTCGCGTTAGTATTTTGCAGCTGTGACTTATTAAACAGATAGTTCGGTAATTTTCACATCTGTCAACACCTGCTTTCTTTGGGATTGGAATTATTATACACTTCTTGAAGTCTGAGGGTATTTTGCCTGTCTCATACATCTTGCTCACCAGATGGTAGAGTTTTGTCAGGACTGGCTCTCCCAAGGCTGTCAGTAGTTCTAATGGAATGTTGTCTACTCCCGGGCCCTTGTTTCGACTCAGTTCTTTCAGTGCTCTGTCAAACTCTTCACACAGTATCGTATCTCCCATTTCATCTTCATCTACATCCTCTTCCATTTACATAATACTGTCCTCAAGAACATCACCCCTGTATAGACTCTCTATATACTCCTTCCACCTTTCTGCTTTCCCTTCTTTGCCTAGAACTGAGTTTCCATGTGAGCTCCTGATATTCATGCAAGTGGCTCTCTTTTCTCCAAAGGTCTCTTTAATTTTCCTGTAGGCAGTATATATCTTACCCCTAGTGAAATAAGCCTCTACATCCTTACATTTGTCCTCTAGCCATCCCTGCTTAGCCATTTTGCACTTCCTGTTGATCTCATTTTTGAGACGTTTGTATTCCTTTTTGTCTGCTTCATTTAGTGCGTTCTTATATTTTCTTCTTTCATCAATTAAATTCAATATTTCTTAAGTTACCCAAAGATTTCTACTAGCCCTTGTCTTTTTACCTACTTGATCCTCTGCTGCCTTCACTACTTCATCCCTCAAAGCTAACCATTCTTCTTCTACTGTATTTCTTTCCCCCATTCCTGTCAATTGTTTCCTTATGCTCTCCCTGAAACTCTGTACAACCTCTGGTTCTTTCAGTTTATGCAGGTCCCATGTCCTTAAATTTCCACCTTTTTGAAGTTTCTTCAGTTTTAATCTATTGTTCATAACCAATAGATTGTGGTCAGGGTCCAGAGTAGCTTACCCACACTCTTTTTTTTATTCATTATTAAACCTACTCCTGCTTAACCCCTATTTGATTTTGTATTTATAACCCTGTATTCACTTGCCCAAAAGTCTTGTTCCTCCTGCCACTGAACTTCACTAATTCCCACTGTCTAACTTTAACCTATCCATTTCCCTTTTTAAATTTTCTACCTACCTGCTCGATTAAGGGATCTGACATTCTACGCTCCGATCTGTAGAACGCCAGTTTTCTTTCTCCTGATAACGACGTCCTACTGAGTAGTCCCCGCCCGGAGACCCAAATGGGGGACTATTTTACCTCCGGAATATTTTACCCAAGAGGATGCCATCATCATTTGATCATACAGTAAAGCTGCATGCCCTCGGGAAAAATTACGGCTGTAGTTTCCCCTTGCTTTCACAGTACCAGACTGTTGCCCCTGTAACTACTGAAAAGGAACCACACATTTGTCTGGCCTCTCAACAGATACCCCTCCATTGTGGTTGCACCTATGGTAAGGCTATCTGTATCGTTGAGGCAAACCAGAAGACGGACATAGGATACTTTTTATCCTGTTCGACTGCTATAAAACGTGTTATTCCAAAAACGGACCTGGCATGGAATAACAAAACGCAAGTGACAGCTAAACGTCTATGGTTAATTATCAGTATATATCATTAATTAAAAATTTAAAGAAATAATTTGTATTTTCTTTGAATTATCATTAACAATGCCGCGACCGAGACGATCGAGTATCTCTCGACAAAGCCGTAATGCAGGAAGGATACAAAACATTGCAAATGAAAGGACTGAAGAAGAACAACAAATTGCCCGTGAAGAGTGTCGCGTTAGTACGGCTCGACTTGGTGTTTCTCAATCACGAGAGCAAAGTGAGGCAGCCCGTGAAGCGGCTCGGTTGGCAGTGCGCAAAATCGTCGAGCGAACAACAGAGATCAACTTTCAGATAATTCTCGACGCACAAGAAGAGATTTATCACGTGACCATTTGAATCGAGCAGCATTTAGGTACGACTGCAGCACTGATTACTGCTTGTATCCTTGCATTTGCATTGGGCCGATGGACGTTGTGGTTTAAATCTGGAATATCCACGTTTTTCACACAGTCAGTTATATGTGGCATGTTTACGGGTCGGAAGACCATCTGCGTTGTTTGTTTTTGCGCCAGATAATAAAACAAAAAATGTCGCATGTCACAAGGTACCTAATTGAAGAGGGGAAGCTATGCACCAAAAAACAAAGAATAAAGTATCAGTAAAATACTTAATTTTTTATATGTATTTCCTAATAAAAAATTGAACTTAACATCCAAAATCTGATTATTTATTGGCTTTAAGGTGGAACAGAGTTCGCTGAGTCAGCTAGTTGTGGTATATTTGGAGACATGTATAGTTCACCTAATAGATCACAATGGAATGAATATTTATCTATAAATCGTGTATTGAGGTATAACTTGAGCACGATTTGCTCAGGTGTCTCGAGAGAAAAATGATAACTTTGTCACGTCTCCTCAGTAGAACTTGACAGTACCTCCCCACAGGTGTATTTTCATTATTATTTAAGATTAATCATCATGTTACTGTTACTGGTTGTTGTACACAGAAAAAGTGGCATGTGCTCAGCAAAATGTGAAAAAAATTTCAGCACGTTAAGTACAGTCCCTGTGATAGCACTGAAAAACAAATTTTCAGCACTTGACGTAGACTGCGATGATAAAACCAGTGCAGAAAATCAGAAAAAACGAAAATAGTCCGAAAAAATTCAAAAATGAACTTTGATGCAAAAATGCGCCAAAGGTCTCGTAATGTACACTGATCGTCACACAAAAGTCCTCTCCACATGGTTATGCGAGAGTAACACATTCAAAACATTCGGTGACAGTAAAGCCTGGTGCCAAGTTAAATGTAATGGTCAAAAATATTGGAACAGATGCAAGCGAACTAAAAAAAGGTGATCACCTCTTAATTATTGGTAGCGGAAATGATGTATATACAAACGAAAGCATGACTGCCCTGCAATGTTTCCGTGACATATTGCCAAAATTGTTTAATACAAATGTCGTCATCACAACTTTTCCAGTGCGACATGATCTGCCAATATGGTCGTGTGTAAATTAAGTGAAATTGTACAATCCCGAGCTAAATAATTGTGCGACAAATTTAACTACGTACAATCGTTAGACCTTAAGGAAATGAACCGTGGTAATTACACAAACTGTGGCCTGCACCTAAACAGAAAAGGAAGGTCAAGTTACTTTTGCAGTTAGGTGAACTGTTCTACAAACATAGCAAAGGAAAAGATGCTGTCGCCCTTGATTACAAGCAAGATTTGTCAGAAGATCTGCAGCTGATGTTTGCACTGCTTTTGCTGTTGATGTTGGAAATACTACTTCCCTGGACACTGGTGTGATGAACCTGTACTAATATATATATAAAAAAAAAACAAAGATGATGTGACTTACCAAATGAAAGCGCTGGCAGGTCGATAGACATACAAACAAACACAAACATACACATGAAATTCAAGCTTTCGCAACCAACGGTTGCTTCATCAGGAAAGAGGGAAGGAGAGGGAAAGACGAAAGGATGTGGGTTTTAAGGGAGAGGGTAAGGAATCATTCCAATCCCGGGAGCGGAAAGACTTACCTTAGGGAGAAAAAAGGACATGTATACACTCGCGCGCGCGCCCACACACACACACACAGACACACACACACACACACACACACATCCATCCGCACATACACAGACACAAGCAGACGGACATCTCTGCCCAACCTCTTTGCATTTACACACATTATATACTACACGGCCATCACACCAGTGTCCAGGGAAGTAGTATTTCCAACATCAACAGCAAAAGCAGTGCAAACATCAGCTGCAAATCTTCTGACAGCAGCAGTAGCACCTGGATCCATGTTAAGAACCACAGAGAACAGGAAGCCCTCACAAAAGGCCCAACATTTTTTATTCCCAAAGGTAGGGAAAAACCAGTGTAACAAGTAGAACAATAGATTCAACGAAATTCAATTTAAAAATACTGCATCAAAATGTTAAATGTGCATCCAACAAATTGGAAGAATTAGAAGTGTTATTACCTGCTGAAGTGCCCAACATTTTCATAATGACTGCACACGGTTTTAAGGAGAATGAACTAAAGGTCTTCAGTCTAACAGTATATAAAAATGTAGCATATTACTGCAGAACTACACATAGAAGTGTGGGAGTAGCAATGTATGTAGACAGCACAGTAGAGGAATTGCACTCCCTGGAAGATAAACTGCACAGAATCTTGCTTTGAGTAAAGATCTTGGGGAAAGATGCCTCGTGACAGGAATATATCCACCACCTACCTCATGCACTGAAAGATTTTTACTGGAAATTGATATGCTACTGCCTAAAGTCACGAATCAATACACTTATGTAATACTAGCTGGTGACAAATACACAGGGTGAGTCACTAAGTACTGCCACCTAGAATAACTCCTGAAAGATGATAGTAGCCGAAAAGTTAGTATGACAAATGTTGCACGGGTCAACGTGGGCAATTATATGATGTCGCTTTCTTGTTGCTAGGTGGGATCACGTCAGAGATATGAAGCTAAACTTTGTTTTTTTTCACCTCTCCAGGGATATTTGCACATATGTGGCCATTAACCTTATGCTGAATATATTGATGGAAATGGGGTCCTGTAATGGGCAGTGGTTACATTTGTGGCCACCGTGTTCCCATAAGTTGGCTACCCTGTCGCTAGTTCATTATCTCTGACTGTTACGGAGAGAGACGTGTGGCGAGTATCGACTGAGTCGCGTGTAATATCTTAGTTTCGCCAAGCTCTTTGCGGCAGTCTCTTTCCGGGCGCGAAAGTTTACACACGTGGACAGAGAATCACGAATGTATCTACTGTATATGTGCGCTTCGGAGTAATAAAATAGTGTTTATTACACGTGCTATAGTGTGCACCATTGAATTCGGCAGTCTTACAACGCTAAAACCCATACTGGTGACCCCGAATTTTGTACCGTCGAGCAGTACACAGTGGATCGCTTGCCGCCCATTACACCACACACGTGCCAACTAAGTTGGCCAACGGATGCGTCGGCACAGTTTTCCAACTATCCACGTTGTGTTCGCAATAGTTCGACACAGTTCCTGAACACACCTACCAGCAGTACTCGACAGGAGAGTGCTTCTGCATTCCCACAGCCACAAATGCCAGCATCAGGTACGAACAATAACTTACCGTTATCGTACGTGATTCGGCAGTCGTGTGCTGGTGTTCCGTACCAACAGAATGTTTTTCGCGCACAAAACTTTGAATTCGAACGTTTTACGTCGAGTACGAACTTTCCACGTGTTCCGAGTGCTCGACAGCGGCCGACACAATGTGCTCGAACCCCTGTGACTGTGTGATAAGGAATACCGCTCAGTCCACGATATGAAGATTGTAGCACTGCATTGATACAGACAGTCATCACTTTGAACACCTTCTGTAAATGGACGTTCGTACCAACTTTGTGACCTTCATTGATCTCTAAAGACCTTACTGTTCCACACCATTGAATTTGTCTCGAAAGCCACTATCAGAAAATAAGTACCAAACTATAGCATCCCAATTAAAATGGCAAAGTTGACCTTCATATCTCCGACAACTGCACCTAGCAACAAAAAACAAACATCATATTATGGCCCCCATTGCCCCAGGCAACTTTTGTCCCACAAACCTTTCAGCTCCTATCGTACTTTCCGAGTTATTCTTGTGGCAACAGTTAGTGACTCACGCTGTAGATATCCTTAAAGTCAGTGGCTACACAAGGAGTTTTCAAGGCATCATAAGGACAGACACCCTCCAGTTTCATGTGACAAATCCATCAAGGCTTACAGAGACATCTGGCACATTAATAGACCATGATCTGTCAAATATCCCTACAGACAGACAAAAAGTTGAGGTTATAACTACTGTTGATGCAGACCATTTTGGACAAACAATTTAACTGCGAGATCACATAAAAACTGAGGAAAAAGCAAGTGGCTGAATTTAGACAAACTAACCTTAGAAATCTGAGCAGGCTAGAATCTTTGCTAGAAGAATAGCATGGTACGATGTGTACATAGAACACAGTGCAAAAAAGAGCTGGGAATCTGGAATTAAGACACCACATAGGGACAGATTGTCCTAAAATATACAGAACTACTAGGGTTAGACCACACAAAAAAAATGTTCACCACAAAAATTAAAAAGCAAGAGATGAACTGATTTAACTCTTTGAAACATATCAGAAAGGAAAAGGTCAGGTCAGTCTTGAGGCTTACAAGTATAAGAAGGAAGCATACACTGGGATGATAAGAGAAGCAAAGGCAAGCCACAAAAAAATCTAAAATACAATCTAACGTCTAAAACAGTCTGCAACTGCATAAATGAAAATGGAAAAGAATCGCATGCCTTGAAAAATACAAATGTAGTTGACAAGAGAAGGGAAAAGTGACCGATCCACAAAAAGTGTGCAATATTTTCAACCAGCACTATGTAGCTATACTGGAGAAACTTCTAAAACAAAACATATCAGCACCAAAAAGATTGGGAATTCCCAAAAATGTGGATCAGAGTTGATATGTCCTTCCTACAGATGAACCTTGAAAAAATTGGAGCACTAAAAAATAAAAATACAGAACTTGTGGATGGCATTTCAGAAAAAACAGTGAAACACTGTGCTAGATATCTTGCTAAACCTATAGCATTCCTGATACATTTAGTAATGAAGCAATGAGTATTCCCAAAATGTTTGAAGTAAAGTTGTGCCAGTGTTCAAAGGAGGGGATAGAGACCGCGGAAACTATGGGCCAATAACCGTCACACCTGTTTTGTCTAAATGGTAAAAGCAGTGATTACAGATAAACTTCGTAACACACATCAGTGAGGCAATGGATCATCAAAAGAAAGTATCTAGTGTCTATTTAGACCTTTCAAAAGCCTTTGTCTGCCATAAAACTTTTACAGAAACTGGACTGCTATGGCACAAAAGAGAAAGCTGCTGAAAACAGACAACAGTCTACTGAAATAAAATAAAAATCTGGAAATACAGAGAGAAATGTTTACTCTGATTTTCTGCAGGTAAATTGTGCAGTAGGTCAGGATTCAGACTACAATCTCTGCTCTTTATCTTTGTATCAATGATATGCCCACTGCTGTAAATAAAGTGATCATGCATGCCAATGACAACTTCACTAGTATGTAGTGCCTCAGTGAAGGATTTGGAAAAAAAGGGCCAGTAAAAACTTACGAATGGCAGAAAGGTATTTTACAGATACTGACTTATTGGTCAACAGGAAGAAAACTATGTTTACAAATGTTGAAACAAACAAAAGCAACAGATCAGAGGAATTTACAGTGTGTATTGGGGTGTACACTTAGAATCAGTGGACTGTAAGAGTTTTGTGGGTATAGATGTGGACAAATGTCTCATGTGGAAACCACACTGACAGGATCTGTTCCAAAGTAAGTGCAAATATATTTGTAATGAGAAAAAGAAGTGCTATACAGTGGACACAGAAACCTTGCTTAATATGTACTATGAGCTTTCCTTCCCACATGTATTTTACTGTACCCAATATGGGGTGGTGCAGCAGATGTCCATGAATTAAAAAATCCTAAAGCTTCAAACGAAAGCCATTACATGCACAGCTAAACTAATGCCTCGAGAATCCTGCAAAAACAAATTCGAGGAATTTAAAATATTAACTGTACCAAGTCTGTACATATATGAGAGAATACTTCTCCTAATGGTTAAGTGTACAGTACCTCTAAACAGAGGGACTACCATCTTGTATCGAGAGCATCAAGGAACTAAACATGTTCAAAAGAAAACTCAAGGGACACCTCATCTCTGAATGCTGGTATAAGGTTAAACAGTACTTGCTGACAAATCAACAGGACAAATGTTATTTGGAATTAGTCTCGTGTAGTTCGTGAACGAACTAGTTCGGGAGAGCACTCCCACAGGCGAAGTACACGAAAAAGTTCACGGATAACCTAGCTCCTTAGTTCGTTTGCTCTTTTCCAAAGACCGACGGACAATAGCGAGAGAGCGAGAGCCCGCAGTAGGCTTTAAAAAAAGTCATGTGCTTAGAAATCAAAAAGCTTGTGAAGTTGCAATACAATGCCTCGAAAATAAAGGTGGCAGAGTGCAGTTACTTCAGAGGGTGAATCGGCATATTTTAGTGGCTGATCCTACTGCTAGCGACCCTTCGGCGTCTTTTTCTAGTAGCAGCAGTAATGAAAACAAAACGACTATATGGGACGAGTATGACCAAGAAATAAGAAAAATCACTAGACCAGATAACCAATTTGCTGCTGGTATTCACAAACTCTATAAATACCTCAACGAAGAGTATTTAGATCGAAAAAAAGATTCGCTCGAGTGGTGTCACGAGCGTCTTCAGTTACATCCTCATGTATACGCATGTGTGTTAAAGAGATTTTGCATAATAGCGACATCAGTGCCCTACGAACGCGTTTTTTCTGTTACGGAAAAAATCTTTAATGAACAAAGAACACTTAACAAACAAAGTTTCCAAATTAATGTTTTTACATAATAATATGTAAAATTTTGTAATATTTCACTTGAAAGTTAGAAGACTGATTATTTAAAGAATGATGATGCAAAGCACAAAATGTATGCTTTAGAATACGATCTCATTCAGGGGTTATAGTTATTTTTTCTATGTCTAATTGTTTGGTAACAAATTCTGAGTGTTAGTGTTTCTTCTGTTAATGATAAAAGTATTATTGCTTGTGCCATATAGTACTTAACCTGTACCTAGAGCAGAAATATTTTTTGTTGGTTATTTCCAAAACTTTAAAAAAGTCGATTATTTATGACAGTGTATTTTTATTTTAAAAAAGCATTTAGCATATTCTGTAAGTAATATTCCTACACTAAACTAATAAAGAAATAAATTTATTTTAAAATTAAAATACTACAAGTGCACTGTATGTAAAGTAAAGTGGTTTACTACCCCATTTTACCCATTTGTATAAGTAACTGGTTTATTTGCCCTTTCGAAGTCTAATTACTCGACATAAAACTGTAATAATACAGGCATTGGTAACACTGGTCATTATTTAAAAGACTAGCATAACAGATAAAAGAGCGTATGCAGTAGCGCTAGCAAAGCGAGCGAACTGTCTTTCCAGAAATCGAGATGGGAGCTAACGAACTAAAAGAGCGACCTAGTTCGCAACAGAACCGTGAACTAAACTGAACATTCCCAGTCGCGAACTGTTATGCGCAAAAATGTCTAATTTTCCTTAAAGAAGGGAAAACAAAACTAAGCGTAGTGCTGAAAATACAGAAGAAAACATGCAGACTAAGACTCAGAATTGCAATAATGTATAAATGTCCTAATTTTTCTATGCAGTGTGTTTAACATAGATGAACTAAAAGAGTCTTCAGTTCTTCTACATGTATTATTATTATTATTAGCAGTATGTCAGAAAACAACAACAATTAGATTGTAGACTTTCCCTATGTGTGCTAGACTGCTATGTAAATGAACACAGGCTATCATATATCACTAAACAAAAATATCATCAGTAAACGTTACTACAGAATTATTTCATGTAACAAATGACAAATTTGCAAGAAATTTCTTTCTTTCTGTATAAATTTGCAACATAACACACCTAAAACCATTGTAAAACTGATCATCAGAAAAAAATATAAAAAATGGGAGACCTAATCATTTCTGAGCGTGAAGTGATTATGATCATCATAGTTTTAGCAGTGGTGATGGCTTGCCTTTGTCTTCTCTTGCCACTAATACATGGAGTAAAATTTATTGTGGTAGTACAAAGTGTCCGAACTTCAATGTTTATGTTGGTGTAACGGGCAAATTGGAAGATGAAGGTAGCAACATGGCACAGCATAATTTGCTTTCTGTTTTTCGGTTATGATTTGATTGAACGTGTAACACTTCAAACTGACTTGCATGCCACCTAAAAAGCCACACGTGTAACCAAAAACAGTGTTTTTCTAGCAAATAATATTGTCGTGGGAATAAAATGCCCCCTTAGTTACTGTGACACTTGGTCTTGCTGTAAAGAGTTGAGGGACAACTGTACAAGTTCACTCATGCCCCTAAAAAGTTTTGGAGGACTACTAACACACATCCATTTCAACAACAACAACAGCATGACGCCACAAAGAGTCTCCAAATTATGGTATACTTTTATGAAGTAAGAGCTACGTTTGATCACATCAAGCAGTTGACGAATGCAAGGCGACATTCAAAGGTAGTATTATTTATAAATAATACGTGCCCAAAAAACCCACCAGAAGCGCATTTACAGTAAGGCTTCAGGCCGACGAATAGTTTTAGTGATTTTTAAGTGTACACTGCAAAAATAGATACAGCTGAGGATAATTTAGGGCAAAGAGCTGTACCTGACTTGTGCTAGGGTCTGGAAGGGGAATGTTACCATACGATTTCTGACAACTGCCTTAAAAGTTTGCCACTAGTAGAAAACTAAAACAACATGGGATACACAGTTATGGTACCTTCATGTGTGGCCACAAAGGTTTGGCACAAATGAAGCATGAAGAACTCAGTAGAATGGAATCTAATCGGCCAGTAAGGAATGATGGAATATCCTGTATAACAATGGAAGGACAATTTTTTAACTACGATCAATTCTCCAGATGACGTTCCTGTCGTGAACAGAAACGACACTGACGGCAGCATGAAGCAAATTTCTTATCCTGACACAGCTAACACATATCGTGCAAATACAGGATACACTGAAAGCTGACACCGTTCTATACAACTGACAGAAAATCGTGAAGGCCGCGATTAAGATTTGTTTCTGTATTTTGTCCATTTATCAGTTGCGATATATACCGGTAGGAGATTACGACTAGGAATTTAGAGTTAATTTTTTAACTGGTTAGATACGTACTAGAAATGTGACAGGTTTACCACGTAATACACCACACCCCGACAGATTCAAACGACAGGTGCCGACAGAAAAGAAAAAGTCAGAAGCGACACACACACACACACACACACACTGCAGCAGGGGCCTCTAAAATGTCGTGCAAACTGTGGTACGAAAAACCACTTAAAACACGATGTATACTTATGCTTGTCACCTGACAAGACCGGTTTCATTCTTTTCCATAATTAGTTATTTTGAGTCCATCCAGGCTGTGATGTATGTTTTTTTATTCACTGTGTATATCTCTAAGATTTGCCACAGTGGTTTCACACGAAGCCAACCTCCAACATTCATTCGAATGCGTAAGAATGCAATAAATTCAAATGTTTATTTCCTTACTCTGTATCTGATTTAATTTAATAAAATTCCACCTGATATTCAGCAGTTTTATGTTACGTTCCATAAAATGATTACCAGATACGGCAAGGTAAGAGCACCGCTTGTCATTAACAGCCCCGCCTTCGCACTCGTGCGGCTGCAGACCAGTGCATCACAAGTTGCCAGAAACTGTGACCACATACTGGACACTGAGGTTGTCCTCAGGCACCATCTCCTCCGTGAAGTGTACACGGGCGAGCTGCCGCAGGGGAAGGGGAAGGGGAGTGGGCGAAACTGCTGCCAGCTGCAGACAATTGTGACCTCCCTCTCCTCAAGGAGGCTCGTCAAGACTAATCGGTCCAGGTGGACACCGCAGTCGAATTCCTAACCCAATAAAGTCAGAATTTACAGTGTTTCATTTAAACAATCAACAGGCAACCCGATCCCTTGACGTTACCTTTGCTGGTAGAAAGTTAAAGCATAACCCAAACCCAAAATATCTCGGTATTAAGTTGGATAGATCGCTTACACTCGAACCACACCTAATAGATACTGCTGCTAAGATACGTACAAGAAATAATATTATTCAAAAGCTCGCCAATGCTAGCTGGGGAGCTGATGTACGTACTCCGAAGATTAATTCTGTAGCGCCGGTATACTCTGTTGCGGAATATTGCAGCCCTGTTTGGCTTAACAGCAGCAACACGTCTAAAGTGGATGCTCAACTAAATACCATGAGAACCATAACTGGGACCATTAAATCCACCCAACTACCTTGGCTTCCCATTCTCTGCAGTATAGCCTCCACCACATCTTAGGCGGAAAACTGCCGTAGTTAATGAATGGCGTGAAATCTCCTCCAATACCAACCTTCCAATCCATCAGGACATTGCCCCAAATCTTTCCCGACTAAGATCTAAAAGACCACCATGGAGAACAGCTCAAAACCTTACGGCTACATCTTACGATGCCATGGATTTGTGGAAAAATGAATGGTCTCAGACCGGACTATCCAAGAACTGCAATGAAATATCACCTGGTGGAAACCTACCTGGTACAGACCTGCCAAGAAGAACTTGGGTTATACTCGACAGACTCAGAACTGGTCATGACAGAAGTGGCGAGATGCTCTGTAGATGGGGCATACGAGGCTCACCACAGTGCGATTGTGGACATCCACAGCAAACGATCCGGCACATCATTCAGGAATGCTGTAAACGTGCGTTTAAAGGATCCGTTCGAGAACTTTATGCAGCCTCCCCTGCAGCCGTCTAGTGGATGGAAAACCTAGACACATAACTTTAAAGAGACTCTATAGATTCCATATATGTGATTGCTGAATGACCTTATAGCAACAATTTCTATATGATAATTTTATCTTATCTATGACAAGATACCTTATTGTAACAACCTGTGTATGCCTACCTTACCCTTAATTGAATGTCCGTAAGACGAGACATTATTTGTGTGTTATAATGTATGTTGATTTTATCTATCTGTGTGTATGTAATTTAAACATGAAACCATTTGTACTTGAAAACCACATATGCTAAATAAATAAATAACCGCCGTCGAGCCGATCTCCTGGGTCCTCCCCGGACGTCTGGAGAACGGAAGACTGATGAGACGGGGCGGCCAGCTGCCCACAGCCGACGGCACAAGTTTCGCAGTCGGTCGAAGAAAAAGAATAGAGTTTGCATAAAATTCACACTTTCGAAGTAACGGTTTGTGACGACCCTCAAGTTTCCTTCCATCCGTAACACAGTAATGATAAATCTCACACGGTCCACAATCGGCACCGTCAATACACGTGTATTTTCTCGACAGACACACTCCGTAAAGGATTTCTTCTTTGAAGGTATTTTGAAATTTTCATATCCTCGTGCAGTATTTTTGAAGTCAGTCTCGTGATTTACAATCCATTGTGGTGATGACTTAATGCCGAAAATGGATAGACATGTAGAGAGAGACTATCAGTTACACCGACAAAATTCGAACGTGAAGCATTGTGCTTCCTTCTAGAGACACATATTTCTAAACTGACTAACGTCGCCACTAGGTACATCTCGCGCATGCACTGTTTTTATGTTTGTACAGGGTGGCGCAGGGGAACGGGAAATTTTGAACGTTACAGTTGGCAGCACTGTAGCGCCGGCAGATGTTCGAAACTTTGCACAATTGATGTGAACGCATTGCCATTTAGTAATCGTGGAGAACTGGACTGGTGTGGAACGTGCAGTAGCTGTGAGGGCGTTTTACAAAAATGGTGATGGTTCGACTGCCGCACAGAGAACATTCCGACAGCATTACCAGCTCGGACGTCACGGACGTGTCGCATCTGCGCATGCGATTACAACGTGGGTGTGTAATTTTGAAGAAACAGGATCTGCCTTGAAAAGAAACCTCCAGGTGGCATTCCGACGGTACGTACCCCAGAGAACATTGCAGCTGCTAGAGCTGCAGTCGAGAGAAGTCCTCGCCGCTCCGTTCGACAGCACGCGTCTTCGCTAGGGATTAAGCGACGAAGCTTACGGAGAATACTGCACGAATTAGACTTCCGTCCCTATAAGTTGCAGATTGTGCAACACTTACACGAACGAGACCCAGCGTCACATACGGAGTTTAGTAGCCAGATATTGGCTAAAATCGACGAGGATGCGAATTTCCTTGGTAACTTATGGATATCAGACGAAGCCCATTTCCACCTGAACGGATTCGTCAACAAACAGAATTTTCGTTATTGGGCACAGGACAATCCTTGTGAGTTTCACCAGCGACCACTACATAGCGCCAAGGTCACAATACGGTGTGCTGTATCATGTTATTGGCCCTTATGTTTTTGAACGTACGAGCTTAATCTTAACGTCGAAAACATGTGGTTTCAGCAGGACGGAGCCACGTCACCCACTGCTCGACAATCGATGGCAGGAGTTTGTCAGTTGTTTGGAAGACGCATTATTTCACGTAACGGTGACATTGCATGGCCTGCGAGATCCCTTCTTCCTGTGGGGATATCTTGAAGGCGAGGTGTACCGTACACGTCCTGCAACAGTCCATGAACTGAAGGAGAACATTGAAAACGAAATCACTGCCACTCCCCGAGATTTGCTACACCGCGCATTGCAGAGTTTTCGTAACAGGCTGTTAGAGTGTGAACACCGAATGGGAGCACATCTTTCCGATGTCATCTTTAAAAAGTAAAGAGAGACTTTTGGACATTTTGATTGTAAAGACATACTGAATAATGGCATACTGAAAACATTCACTTTCGTTAATAAATTACTAGTTTTATGAATTTATTCATGGAAATGAAGTTATTTCCCCCCCCCCCCCAGGGGGGGGGTGCACCAAAGTGTTATCCACCTTTGTGATTGTGGCCAGCACAATGAACAGCTTTCCCTGGTCTGCAACCAGACAGTGGAACCCGGTACAGTGATGGTGACGTGTCCCGTGTAACACAGATCTGTCATACGATGCTGCAGATAAAACCCTGGTGCTAGGCCAGCAACATACACCAGAAAACGGCTGATTGGCATATCAGAGTGTGAACGTCAGACACAAAGTTGAAGAGAGTGTTTTTAGCAGTAGGGGCGAGTTATTTTGCGACTGACATCAGACGAGATGCGGTATTTTTGACGAGATTCTCCAGTTGGGGGCGGGGGAGGGGGAGGGGGGGGCAGTTGCTGTTGGGCTGCAGTGTTCTTTAATTTGGTAACTGCACTGTCAGGTGGAAAGGAGATTATTTACGACTAAAGGCACCGAACAGCAAGGCCGTCAGCGCTCTCGTGTTAATGATGTACTGACGAGCACGGAGAACAATCTTATTTCAAAAAACGGCAATAAAATGGAAAACCGAGTCGCATTCCCCCTCGAGAACTGTAAGGCAACCACAATAATGTGAGCTGCAGGAAAGCCCGTAGTAAAATCCCGACGAGATGCTGCATGACAACTAGATGAAATAGTGGATGAAGTACCAGTAAAGACATCATTAACAAGGAGTCAGGTGTGTGTCGCTAGGTGACTACTTATAAATAATCAGTGACCGAGCCACTCTGTGACACGTTAAGATCTCACATTCTATATTTGGGGAAAATTTCCGGAAATCAGACAAAATCTTGAAACACGAACACTACTCGCCTCATTATCAGTTACAATAGAGGGCAAGTCCTACGGGAGAGCCAGATAGACACTCGTATCGACATGTAACACACACTCAAAATACCTCATACTGATGTCTGTGTCCCACATCTGTGACAGGCTGGGGGCAGTCTTGCATCTTAAAAAGAAGCCACGTGTCAATGTAGAATGTTCCACTACGAGCTGTATAACGGTTACTCCTTCAGACCCTCCTAGG
The DNA here is from genome assembly GCF_021461395.2 of Schistocerca americana. Taxonomy (NCBI): domain Eukaryota; kingdom Metazoa; phylum Arthropoda; class Insecta; order Orthoptera; family Acrididae; genus Schistocerca; species Schistocerca americana. Next base: position 203,732,819 of record NC_060129.1, on the reverse strand, counting down.
TGGAAGGAAGTAACCCACGGACACACTGAACGTTTTACAGAACGTAGTTCATTACTCCTCACTTTCAACAACTGAAAGTCCTGCCGACACGTGGCCTTCCCGGTCAGAAATGGGGGGACAGCGTACACAGGGCGGGGGTGTTCGACAGTGAGCGAGAGTCAGAAAGGGAGCAAGCCTCCTCGGCAGCCGCAGTGGTGAGTTCGTTTCCTCCAATCCCTACGTTCGGGGAAACGGGCAGAAAATGGTCCCCTCGTCTCGCCTTTAAGGAGAAGGGGAGCATCCTGTACTTCTTGCAGCGTAGAACACACTACCAAAATTTCGAAGACTAGCCACCCCGTACCGGCGGTGGCCACGTCGGGGACTAGGCATCGAGTCGTGGCAGAGCACGCAATGCCTCCGAATTGGGTCACGGTCGATTCCACGTGGGACCCGTGAGTTCGAGTCGGGACGTAGACTGCGGCACCTCAGAGTTTTGACCGAGTGCCGTCCACAGAGGGACCGCACCTCAGCAGAGGACAGCACGGAACACCACAGTTGCAAATGTGGCGAGCATTTTAAGCGGCACTGTGGAATTACACGCTACTGCCCGTCTCGAGATCGACAGTCATGTGTCGAATGCAAATTTCTGAGGTTACACACCGAGCTTTCGATCATTACTTTGTCAGTAATTGCGAGTTTACTAGGGGGCACATTAACTGGAATTTTTATTTTGCATTTTATTGAACCCTACATTTACAGTATTTTAGTCCCCTTCAAAGTATCATCCGTGTGCAACGGTACACTTAGCCCGATGCTTTCGCCACTGCCGGAAACAGTTCTGGAACTCTCGTGGCTGGATACTGTTTGAAGCCGTCAGTGCGTTTTCTTTGACGTCATCTACATCACCAATTCAGTTTCCTTTTGGACTTCGCTTCGTCCGTGAAAATAAAAAAAAAAGTCAGACAGAGTGAGACTGGGTGAGAGGGTGGGCGAGGGACAAGCACCGTGTCACGTTTTGCCACAGACTGTCGGCCTGTCGGAGCTGTGACGGCTGGAGCATTGTCTCGCTGGAGCAACCGGTTCCCATTTTTCCCCAGTTCTGGCCATATTCACTGCACACACCTTCGTATCTTCCTAACACATCCTCATAAAAATATCGGCTCACGAACTGTCTGGAACAACACACTCCTTGTAAACAATTCCATTCATATCAAAAACACAGATAAACACTGTTTTCATGTCGGACGGCACTCGACGTGCTTTCTCGGGCCGTGGCAATGTTCGAGTTTTCCACTGGCTCCGCACTCGCTTTTACTCCTCGACTCCAGATTGTACCCGTAGTACCGACTCTCATCCGGCAGTTGGACAGTTTTGCATTTCACTCTTCAAGCCGTGGCAAACATTAACGTGGTTTTCTCGTCGGTCACCTGCGAGTGAGCGAGGAACAAATTTTGCAGACTCCGTCTCGTGTGCAAATCTTCAGTTAAGATTTACTGGACTGTGCTCCGTGACACTTTTCTTTCCTGAGAAATTTGGTCAATGGTCCTCTGAGAATTGCTCGTTTGATTGATTGTGGCAATCGTTTTCATCATTTCTTGATGTCTAAGTACAACCACAGTGTGGCAGTTGATGTTTTGCGAGATCTGAAATAAGAGAACCACTCTTAGCCCTGCGATTTCTCCAAAGCATCGTCACTAAAGGCTTGCCGAAGCATCCCAATAGTCTCTGCTGCAGTTTTCCCCGACAGGAAACAAAATTTCACGCAGACTCTCTGCTCGTTGTCAACCGTGTCATTAAATGCCAAGGGAAGCGAACAGAAACACTAACAACAGAGCACAACAAACAAACCACTGAACTCCAACTGATGCCAGCTTCCTGAGCCACGTGGAATACCCCTAACCAACACCAGCTAGTACCACAACACGTAACAACAAAGCGTGCACATCCAACTGCAGCATTCCAGGTATTTTTTGATCCTATCTCAAAGTTTCAGTTTTCACTGTGGTTTATCAGTGTGTAAATTCACAGGTGAACCAGCAACACTGCTATACACTCAGTCATTAAACAGAATTTCAACACCAACAGACTTGTTAACAGTTTTGACAGTCAACTTTTGTACGTGAAGTTAATAGATGGTTTTAGTGAATACATTTACGTGTTGAAATGAAAATTTGTTTTACTCAGATATCTTCAATCACATTAAATAATATGCAAATCCCCGCTTAAGGATATACGCCCGAGGCCACAGTTAAATTTTAAATTCCGCACATTAAAATTACAGGATATGCCTCAAATACGTGGCCTGCTAAAAATTAGTTTTCTGGGTTAGCAAAGGTAACCCTGAACAGGGGATTTTGCAGGGTGATTCCCAAATCAGATGTAATGTGGAACACCACCCTCTGGCATTACACTTTCAGTTCTAAAAATGTTGTCAAGTAATTCTGTGTAGCCTCAACATCTCCTTCCCCATACTGGACCAAGTTGTCAAGTCTTACACGCTGCTCACAGTACTGGGTTTTTAGCACGTAATTGGCACGGTTATAAAGACTTTCAGATTTTCCACTGTGGCAACACATTTCCGTGGAAAATAATACCGCAAAGGAGCAAGGCGTCGAGAAGCAGATTCAAAATGCACAGAGAACGGAGACGCGGCCAAAGTCCTCGAGGTCTCTGCCAGGGGAACAGACGCGAGCAACCGGCGCGAATGCGGCTACACTCCACCGCACTGTACAGCGGAATTCTGCCGCAGTCGGGGGCCGACGTCAACATGCAGAACAAGTGGCAGCAAGGCGGCCTCCACATAGCGGCGGGATACAGCAGGCAGGGTGCCGCGAAGCTCCTGCCGGTCCCCAGAGATGTGAGGGACAGCGAGAGGCAGGCAGGCCTGCAGACCGCTGCGGCGCGTGGTGAAGCGGCCGCGGTGGGAGTGAAAAGAAAAAATAAGTACACACATCTTCTGAGTCAAGAATAATAGGACATCTGGAGAAGATGGCGCAGTTGCAGAACTAGTGAAGAGCACAGGCCCAAATACACTTGAGGAGCTCACACAAATCATCATAGATATCTGGAAAGCGGAAAAGGTACCTGAAGAATGGAAATATGCACTCATCCATCCGTTACACAAGAAAGGTGACAGAAGAGATTTCAATAACTACGTAGGTATTTCTCTCCTTGAAGTCACCTACAAAAGTCTATCCGTGTGCCTTCTTCAAAGAACACAAAAACAGCTTGAAAACAAACCTGGTGACTATGAAGCCTGTTTCCGACCGGCGTATTCTTGTGTCGAACAAATTTTCAATTCGAAGATGCTATCGAAACATGGAGCAACCCGAAGCTCTCCGATCACCTGTACGTTCGTCGACTTCGAGAAGGCGTACGATTCGGCTGATGGACAGACCCTCTGTAACACCTTAGAAGAACGAGGACTTGATCAAAAGACATTAAGAGTCATCAAGGAAAGACATACTGATTTTACAGAAGAGAGGACCATTAGTAAGGGCTTGTGGCCACCCCGCTCTCCCGACTTGTCACCGTGTGACTTTTACCCCTGGTGGTTTCTAAAAGCTAGAGCTTACTGCAACAGTCCCAGAACACTTGACACATTAAAAAATGACATATGTGAAGAAATTTCGAACATTCTTCAAAGAGTACTGAAAAGTGTTTTCCTTAACACGCTTTGACGTGCACAACTTTACTCGGATGTTGGCGGAGAACATTTTGAACACAGACTTTAAATTCCTTTCTAAAATATGTTTATTATGCTAATAAAATTAAATCTGTTACTTCTACTGTTAATTACATAGTTAATAACGAAACTATACAATAAAAATGTAAGAAAGCGATGACGTGTGTTGATTTTTTCCATTCGTATTCCTTCCAGCGTAGGGGCCAGTTTTATGTGTGCCACCCTGTATCTCAGATCTGTTAAGCAAAATAAGAGTGATCCAGCGTTCTTACAGTTCTTTCTGAGATATGAAAGGACATACAGAAAACTGCTGCAGGAAGCAAAACAAATCCAACATGATAAGACCCTACACAACTCAAACAATAAAAGGAAAGCCATTTGGAATGTAGCAAACCAAGAAATTTGTATCACAAAGCGAAATCAGAGGAACATAAAACTTCAGCTATATAGCAGCCAGACTGCAAGAGAAGCTAGCAAAAATGCAACATACAGTAACAAATAACTACTTGCCATACACAGTGCCACTGGGGAGGAAGTCAGTACGATTGTACAGACATTTATGAATAAAGTTTCCGCAGATGTACATCAACTTCCAATGTGTCTACTAAGGAACTGCATTGTTGTTGTTGTGGTCTTCAGTCCTGAGACTGGTTTGATGCAGCTCTCCATGCTACTCTATCCTGTGCAAGCTTCTTCATCTCCCAGTACCTACTGCAACCTACATCTTTCTGAATCTGCTTAGTGTATTCATCTCTTGGTCTCCCCAACATTAGAAGCCCAAAAACACCCGTAACAGACATAATAAATGAGTTCTCATCAGGTTGTCTCCCCGATTGCCTGACGTAAGCGAAAGTCCTTCCCGTGCATAAAAAACGTGATACAGAAAACACAGGTGACAACAGACCAGTTTTATTGCTGTCTTACTTTTCAAAAAAATGATAGAAATTATTATGAAAAACAGACTTACGGGTTATTCTAATAAATGGTAACTTGGGTGCAAAGAACAATTTGGCTTGAGGTCTGGAGAGTGAACAGTAGAAGCTATAGCAAAATTTACAAAAGTAGTTTTAGCAGCTCAAGGTAAAGGAGAACAAGTAACAGATATTTTCCTAGACCTCAGTGAAGCATTTGACACGATTGATCATGAAATACTTCAAGGTAAAATTGAAACACTAGTGATTAATGAATGATTTGGTCTTACCTAGCAGACAGAGTACAGAGATATCCCAGATTTCAAGTGGCCCTAATTATATGGTGAAACATCTTTCAGATCACCAATATGTCAACAACAGAGTGTGTCAGGCCAAACACTGTTTCTCATTTCCATTATGACTTCCCACTGTTGGTCACACCAGGATAAACTGTGTTATTTGCTGCTGACAGCATTATAATAATTACAGATAGGACACCAGAAATATTAGAAGTAAAAAATGAAAAGGACTTGAGTCGTCGTGTAACTGGTCAGATAACAATAAACTTCTACACAAATACGAAAGATAATATAACAAAACTTAAAGAATGTGGTGAAACCATAGACTGTGTAGCTGGCACATAATTCTTAGGTATCCATGTCGATTAACTATTAAAATGGTGTTAACACATCAGCATACTTGGACAAAGAATTATCACAGCACGCAATGCCTTATGAATATTAACCACAGTGTGTAATGGCTCACGCCTAAAAGTTTAGTGTTAAAAATTCATTTATTCGTTTTCCGTGAAGCAGCCATGTTGCCAGCACAGTGAGTTGAGATGCTCTCCGCTTTGCGGCGCTGCATTTGCGGTGTGTTTACCAGTGCAGCATGCCGGTGTGCCATCTATCGGCGACGATGAGCAACAGTGCACTCGGGGCATCACTCGTATTTCTTCACCTCATTTCGAATTTAGAACTTTGACAGGAAACTCTTAGAGGTAATAAACAATTGCTTGGTGTGTCCTAATCTTTAGTTATAGCTTTTTACTAATAAAACTGCTGTACGTGCCCCTGTCTGTACAAGGTTTTTGGCGAGAATTTCTTACACCCAGGTACAAGTTTGGTAGTGTATTCTACATATTCGGTCAACTCTAGTGACATTTGTCCGCGATTCGTAAACGTTCTACTTACAATTTTTGGACGGCGTGGTTTATGAAACCGCGTCAGACGATGTGGCAAAAACTTGGCATCATGCACTCTGTAGCACAATGCAGATGTGTTTGTGAATGCGCGAAACATCTTGCTTATTGGATTTGAATGTGCAGCTGTGCGTAATTCCTACAGTTCCCTCTCCTAGTATAGCAGCTGACAGTGCGCATTTCCACATTCCTGTGAGACCAACTTTCAGCTCCTGACCAGTTCTCGAAGTTACCGTTGACCAGCATATCTCGATATTAAAAGTCATAAGCGATAATCGTAGTGCCTCCTAACTTACTTTTTCGCACAAATCGGCGGCTCAGTATATTCGCTTAGTGATGGAAACACTGCCGAGTAGGCTAGGTTATTTTCGCTCTCCTATTTATTTCGCTCCCCACGCATATTTTTTTTCCTTTATTAATTTTCAATTCCTCCCGAAGGGGGTGGGATGGCAGCAGCATAGTACGCTGCTCTACAGCCTACAGACTTTTATTTTAAAAAATTGAAGAAGAAAAGAAACAAGAAAAACAGGCGATAAAACGGTGACATAAAGTATAAAATGGCGGAAAAATGAGGAAAGTTAAAACAGAAAGGAAAAGGGGGTGGCAATGTTAATAAAAGACACAGGAATCAGAGAAGTAACATAGTACATACACAATTAAAAAAAAAAAAAACACAGCGACAGTCTGGTTTCTGTTCGCAAGAGATAAAAAGCACACCCAGCGACAGTATGATGGCCGTTCGCAACACCTCCCAAAAAAAACACAACACGGAACACTCACTGTAAAACACTGCACGAAAAGGGCGGCACAAAGATGACACTCCTGAGCCAAAGGCAGATGGGGGGGGGGGACCTGGAGGAGGGGGAAGAACAAGGAGGGAGGAAGGAAAAAAAAACGAAAAGGGGGGGAACCAAGGAGGGAGAGGACTAATAAAGGGGGGGAGGGGCAGGGCAGACGCGAGAGGGAATGAGAGGAGGCAGAGGAGGGAAATGCAAAAGGACTTGGGGGAGAGAAGAGGGCAGAGAGAAGGGAGGTGGGGAAAAAAGAGGATGGAAGGGGGGGAGAGGGAGCCCGGGAAAAGGACAGAGGAAAGGAGGGGGAGTGAGAATCAGAGTTGATAGGAGGCATAAATGGAGGGAGAGAGGACATCATCCGGGAGGGGGAGTTGATGGAAGGCACCCCAGGAAATGAGATGAAGAGTGTAGAGGGTAGGGGAGACACAGCAGTGAAGGCGTGGGAGGGGGCGGGGATGGGAGAGGAGAGGAGCAACCAGGGGGTGAGGGGGATCGAGGCGGCGGGAGGTGTAGAGGATGCGGATATGTTCGAGGAATAGGAGCAGATGGGGGAAAGGAATGAGGTCATAGAGGATCCTCGTGGGGGACGGGAGGTGTATACGGAAGGCGAGGCGGAGTACATGACGCTCAAGGATCTGGAGGGACTTATAGAATTTGGGGGGGGGGGGCGATATCCAGGCAGGACTGGCATAACAGACGATGGGACGGATTAAGGATTTGTAGGTGTGGAGGATGGTAGAGGCGGGCAACCCCCATGTCCGGGCAGAGAGGAGTTTGTGGAGCCGGAGGCAGTCCCGCCCATCCAGTCGATAGTCATTATCTTCAAATCCCAAAAATGAAAAAACTCATCCTTAGGTTCAATGAGTTTTATTTGTTTGTTGCTTGTGCATAACTGTAGAGTTGCTCTATTTGAATATGAAGCACATTTTGATGTGTAATTGATTTGGGAAACAGTTCTAACAATCAACATCCTTTAATTGGTCTTATGATAAGTTAATCTTCCGAATTTGGTACGTTGTGGGACCAGGTCTGGAGAAGACGGCACGAGGTGTAATGGCGGAAAAGACAGTTGGCCGGCTGCACGTAGTGTACCGGAGAGGCGCGAGAGGGCAGGAGTTGCCGGCCACAGTACCAACTGCCACAGACAGATGGCAGGTCGAGTCCCTGCCAGCAAAAGTATGGCTGTCATCACATCCGCACAGGTTACAGCTGACTTCAGTTCGTGACATGTTCGTTTAAAGTAGGAGATATTGGATATTTTCGTCTTGAATGAACCAACAATGCTGTGCTTTTAGTTGTACTTTTGAAGGCAAGAAGAGAGGGATGCAGCATGAAGAATAATACGGCTTATGAACATCTGCAGAGCAAACTGGCAGAATAGAAAAGCAACTGCTTTTATGTAAAGTAAGTGCAATTTTCAAGCATTAATGTGGATTAGAAAATTTAATATTCCACACCGAGTATTGGTGGTTTCATTGGGGAAATTGTAGCAGCGTGGGAATTGGGGAAGCAAACGAGACTCTTCCATTCTTTTGCAGCGTTTGCTCAAGAGATAGGATTATAGCTGAACAGGAGGAGAAAATTAGAGCCCTTCAGGCTGATATGGACAGAGCGAGGGGGGAACTGAAGAGGTTAAGGGGGAGGAGGGTAAACAGCGGTGGGAAGTGGTAGCTGGGAACAGGGGCTACAGAAAGAGGAGAGCGTCTGACAGTTTCCCAATTGGCACAACCGATAGATTTGCCTTGCTGCCACAGTTAGGCAAGGAAGAGGCTTCGGTAGAAGTAGATGTAGTTAGGATGCAACAGAATCTCACTACGAAACCAACTGTTTCAAAAAAAAGTAGAAAGTAAGAGGAAAGTTCTGTTGCTAGGTAGCAGCCTTGGAAGAGGTGTGGGCCAGATTTTGCAGGAAAAATTATGTGACAGGTACCAGGTCACAAACTTTTTCAAGCCAAGTGTAAGTCTTAGCCAGGTGGTAGAGGATGTAGGTTCCTTGTGCAAGGGATTCACAACGCAGGATCGTGTGATGATAGTGGGTGGAGTGGGAAACAGCGTCGATAGGGATCAGGGCTACAGTATCGAGTGTGACCTGGTGAAAACAGCCTCGGCAACGACCCCTTACCAGTGTTGGGCTGGTGCCCGCTTTCGTTCGGCACGATCGGCCCCAGTTGAACCGCTCTGTCAGGGGGGTAAATATGGAGTCGGATCAGTTGCGTAGGGTGGACACTCTGTCAGACATCGGATCGGTTCCTGTCGAGGCTATCGATAAGGGGGGATTCCTCGAGGCATGGCCAACACTCAATAGGAAAGGGAAGGGTAAACTGGCAGGGTTGTTTGAGAAATCCATGAGGGGGGGACACCAGTACTCATGGATGTACCTCTTTTTTAGACTAATATCAGTGTCCAATGAGAAGTTCAGGCAGGCAGTTGCTAAAGAGGTCCAAAACACACAAAATTCTCACAACAGGAACATAAATAATAATGTTACCATATTTAACCAAAATATTGGTAGAGTAAAGAAAAAAGTAGATTCTCACAAAAGTAAAGTAAACAGTAATGTTACCATTTTTCACGAAAATAACCCGGGATTGAAGAATAAAGTAGATGAGCTCCTGGTTTGTTGAGACGACATTCGATCTGATAATGTAATAGATATACAATGCCTGTCTGAGCATCACATTGTGTCTGATATGGAAAAGGTAAATATCAGTGGTTGTAAACTAGCTGCACATATGAGTAGAGAGAACCAGGTGAGAGGAGGGTTGGCCACATATGTCAAAAGTTATCACTGTGTAGAAAGCTTCGATACAAAAGACTTTTGTCTAGAGCAACATATAGAAGCACGTGCCTGTCAACTTAAACTGAAGGAGGGCTCTTTTATAATTGTAACAGTATATAGGTCCCATTCAGGAAACTTTCATTTATTCCTGGAAAACTTGGATGCCTTATCGTGCTATCAATCAGGTACGGGAAAGTAAATTATTATTTGTGGGAACTTCAATGTTGATTCACTGAAAGAGTGTAATAGGAAGAATGACCTGGTAGTCTTGCTCGGTTCTTTCAATTTCACATCTGTCATTAATTTTTCCACTCGGGTAGTAAAGGACAGCAGCACATTGATAGATAACAATTTTATAGACCAAGATATGTTTAAAAACATAAATTATTGTCGTGTTGAGAATGGCCTTTCTGATCTTGATGCTCAGCTAGTTACAGTATATGGCATAGCTCCATTCAGTAATTCAAAACTACCCTCCAAAGTTGTGCGTTCAATGAATGACTCAACAATTAGAAATTTCAGACAAAATCTTCAGCAGCTAGACTGGAATGAGGTGTACAAGGAACCTGATGCTAATTTAAAATATAACTTATTTCATGATACACTTGTAAGAGGATTTGAAAACTGTTTCCCCAAGTAAGTAGTTAAATGTAATTATAAGAAACCATGCAAGAAACCTTGGCTTACTAAAGGAATAAAAATACCTTGTAACCACAAAAGGGAACTGTATCTAACAACAAGAAAGATTAATGACGCAGAAACAGCCAAATATTATAAAAATTACTGTGCTACATCAAGAATGGTTATTAAAAAGTACAGAAGCATGTGCTTCATGTCTGAGATTAATACCTCTGATAACAAAATCAAAAAAATTTGGAATATTATTACAAGGGAGACAGGGCAACCAAGAGTGCAGGATGACGGCATCACCATCAAAGCGAATGGAAGCTTGATAAACAAGCCAGAAGTCGAAAACATTTTGAATATTCATTTTTTAAATGTTGTAGAGAAAAGAGGTCTTACCCACACCATTTGATACAATTGAAATTAAACCAACCTCTCCTTCTGAAATTAGGGAGATAATAAACTTTCTCAGGAATAAAAGCTCACATGGAATTGATGGCATTTCCAGCAGGATAATAAAAGCTCGTTCCCAAGAAATAAGTGGGATTCTTAGCCACATATGTAACAGCTCTCTGAAGCAGGGTATTTTCCCAGATAGACTGAAGTATGCGACTGCATGAAAAAAAGGGGGCTATGTCTGATGTCAACAACTACCGCCCAATCTCTCTTCTGACTGCCTTGTCCAAAATTCTTGAAAAAGTAATGAACTGTAGAGTAGTCTACCATATCTTCCTTCGTCGTCGGCGTTGTCGTTGTTACTGTGAGGCACCGTTACACCAAGTGGAAAGGCGCGCCGATCTTAGAGCACGAGATATGGTAACCTTAAGTCACTGACAACACACAACGGTCACGGTAGCACCTGATTCCAGAATAGCTGCAGTAGTTAGGGTCTACCAACTACTCCCTCTTGACCAAGTCTCCAAAACTTAACTTGTAACGAGATTGTCATAAAGATCATCCATAAATGCTTCGTACAACGATGAGAAATGTTACAGTTTATGGAATAATAACAGATACGACCAAACTGTCTCGTTTCTTCTGTTTTATTTAACGTAACTTTGTTCACAGTTCTATTTCGCATTCACCACTCATTCACACTCTGACGTGGAGTATATGTGAGTGCCTGAACCCTAACTCCCAAGTTCCAACAGTTTTGGTTGCTCCACACCAACAGTCAATGATAATGATACAGTATTTTGTAACTGAGTCTTCTAGGTTAGCCACCGCCTCCACGAATGTTTGTTGGGCGTAAGACAATTACACACTTCTCTTTCCGATCTGCAATTATTAAGAGTTCGCGTAAAAGTTGACGTTTTTGTCCTTTTCATAAATTGGAGCCGGCTCTCTGCGATATATTTAAAAAAAAAAAAAAGGTATCAATACCGGCGTCCCTCGTGGGATGCGAATAGATTTATCCCGGAATTGACCACCCTGTAGGTGTACTCAATTTAATGACCACACTTCGCTATCCGCGATTTCGTGTAACTAAATGCCCTTTTGTTACTGTGATTGTATACCGTAGTTATTTAAAACTCGTCCCTACATTTTTTCACTACGCAGAATTAGCACTTCTTTACTTGTTTATTTCTAAGAGTAAACCAAAAAAATGACGCCGTATCATCGGCTTCGTCGATATAAAGCAAAACACCTCAATATGCCCAATTTTACCACTTCTTATAGGATCGGCTACCTTACTCATTAATTTACTACAATTATTTCCAATAACATTAAACAGGTGTCGCCGTTATATTTTAATTGTATTCAAAAGCATGTTGTTATTATTACGACCGAAGAATCGTAACAAATCGCGCGGCGTTCGGTTTTAACGATAGCTTTACACTCGCCCATTCTCTATTCATGCAGTATTATATATAAATATACAGACAGGACCGAAAGATCGATCTCTCTACCGTAACCGATAGAGGCAAATACGCTATTCAAGTTCCGTTACATCTATCTTGACTCGTACTGTTACAGGGGGTCATCGTGCAAGCCGATACCTTTGGCCTCGTGCAGGCCTGTGTTGATCTCTCGATCAGCATCAGCAACCTACAACAGTTAGGTTTGTCATCGTTTTGGATCCGATAGGCCGTATATCGGATGCACAGTGTAGGGTGATGTCGGCGATTTGTTTGTGCGTCAGTGGGCGGTATTCATTGTGAAGGTTCACGGTGTGTGCGTAGCGTGGAGTGTTGCTAATGATTTGCAGCACTTTCTTCTGCAGGTGGCGCAGTCGTGTTGGAGCTGCGTATCCCCAGATGGGAGCTGTGTACGTCATCAGAGGTCTAATCAGTGTCACGTATGCGGACCTCGACACCCTCCTATTCAGAGTGCTTTCCCCTGTCGAGCATTGGGTAGAGTTTTTTGAGCCTCGCGTGTGCGGTCTTGGCAACATATTGGATGTGGTCCCCCCGTGTAAGTTTCCGGTCCAGCCAGACACCGAGATATCTGACTTTCTCTTGGAAACGTATTGGGTGTGTATGTAGTGTTATCCGTCTACTGTGTTGATGTTTGCACAGTACTTTTGGTCTGCTCGTAAACACAACTGCTTCGCACTTGTCGACTTTTACTTTAATACGCCACCATTCCACCCGAGGCTCGGCAGTTCTGAGTGCCGTCTGTATTCGTGAATTAATGTTCGACGGTTTCCAATCTTGCACGAGGATGGCTGCGTCATCTGCGTAGATGGCTAACGTAGTGTTTTGTGTTGCTGAGAAGTCGTTAATGTACAGGTTGAACAAGATGGGCCCTAGGATGCTTCCCTGGGGTACTCCAGCTCGGATACCGTGTCGTGTCGATTGTTTGCCCTGCACGTCAGGGTTGAAACATGTGTTTGTGAGACACGAGTGTACGAGACGTACGAGTCCATCTGGGAAATCAGCTTTGCTCAGTTTGCGTACAAGGCCGTCGTGTCCCGTACCACCACACTTATAACATTTTATACCCACTGTAAACACTGTTTGTCTGTCACGCACCCCTGTTGCCACATATGTTTCCTCACATCGGATTGCCAGCTGAATGGCCGGATACAAGTCTTGCAGAGTCCCTACACTCAGTTTCCGCCACATATGCGCTGGTAACCCCTTAAAAATGCATTGAGTGCCATTTGCTCTGCCTCCTGCAACAGAACACCATTCGCTTCATCGCTCTGATCCAACTCGTAAGTATACTCGTTAATTTCCCTTATCCTGCCCGCAAGTTTCCCTACCGTCTCCCCCTGTCTCTTCGTCATTGTACTCGACCTCTCCCTAAAGCACCGAGCGCTATTCTGTTTCTTGTACCTCTGTAAGAGCCCCTCCTTCAACTGCTTAAACCGCCCTGCCTTCCTTAACTCCTCAGAACACCTGTTAATCTAATCTCAGCTACATGTTACAACTCTTCACGAGACCGACCACTCGTCGCACCTGAAGTTTCCGAGTCCTCCACAAACGAATGCACATCCTCAGATCCCTTGCCACAAAACGGAATAATCGAAATTGCGGTAGCTGGATCAGTCTCCAGCTGCGGCATTCTACGCAACAAGGACTGATCAGAAGCGGTTTCCCGCTCACTTCTAGCGGTTAATTCACTCCTCAACTGCATATTGTCCGCTGTCAACTGTGCTACCTTTTCCAACAAAATCTGTACTGCTTCTGGTTCTGACACACCTCACATTCCTGACTCTGCCATTGTGTTGCTTTTGTTCCCCGTTAATCCCTAAACAGAACAATTAAGTACAAAAATAACCTGACACCGTACAGCTCAGTATCATTATAGTGATATCGTGCTCAAACCAATACAAAAGCAATTAAATGCCACGAAAACAAAATCTTACTGGCCCAAATACACTGGCACTTCCTCTGACAACAAAAAATACCGTTCCCACACCAAACATCTACAATGGCCTGCCACGAGTCATTCTCAAAAACACAAAAAAGAAAGAAAACGTCCAACACTCAAAAGAAAACTGGTCAAACTCACCACATCTCGTGACTGTAATGCCGGCGGTGGGCTCAAACGTCGTGCTGTACAGACGATGTCCGCTACTCTGACACCGAATGCTGTCGCACCTGCTGACACCAAATGTCACAGGAACACCAAATGTAGCAGGAAGAGGTAGGTGGCCCGTGTTAAGACTCGTCCGAGCTTTACGAGTGACGTATCGTTCCCAACTACACCGCCGGATTACCGTCGGTCTGCGTCACAGGGTCCCAAAATGCTGAGGACGCCACCTCGGCTACCCTGTGCAGTGCTCTGCTAATGTGTCGGCCCTGTACGGCCGCATTGATATGCCAGCCGGTGTGCCCGAGCGGTTCTAGGCGCTGCAGTCCGGAACGGCGCGACCGCTGTGGTCGCAGGTTCGAATCCTACTTCGGGCGTGGGTGTGCGTGTCGTCCTTAGCTTAGTTAGGTTCAAGTAGTTCCAAGTTCTAGGGGACTGATGACCTCAGATGTTAAGTCCCACAGTGCTCAGAGCCATATTTTTTTTTTTTTTTTTTTTTTTTTTTTTGCAGTGATATGACGCTATCAGGGCTGCGCACGCAGCAGACTCAGCAGCCTTCATCCTGCATTGACAGCAGCAGGATGGCCCGCTCTGCGCTTCCTCGCCCGCAGTACTGAGCCGCGGATTGGCCCATCACTGGCTGGCTACAGACCCCGTGTCGGCCTCAGAGGGTCGAACCGGCGACCTGCCGTGGACTGGAGTTCCGGTGCCCCATCTGCTGCCGTGTGTAGCCAGTGGTGCGATGTGCTCGACCGCCCGGGAGAGCTGCCACACTCGAATGCTCTGTCAGTGAACTGGCACCTAGCCACACGCAGCTGCGTGCCCCTGTTTTGCTAAACGCGCCACTCCACCGCACGTACCCCTAACACTCAGGTCGGCCAGTGGGCCCCTTCTGCCTGTCACTTACGCCGTGCAAACCGCTGCGTGTACTCTTTCTCGCGGTTCTTCGCCCCTGTGGCCTCTATTTTACTTCTCAACTGCTGGTGAGTGTAACTCACTGTAAACAGGCCCGTGCCTGGCTGTAACTTCCGCACTCGGAAACATTCCACCAAAACTGACTTTTCCTGTCCCACACGGTATGTACTTTACGTCTACCGTCTGTTTTCTCTGGCCCACATTTATTTCTTTTTCAATACTCATCTTTATTGTTTAATGTCCGCAATACATCACCTTTGGTAACTTCTGATGTTATTGGCCAAAGCTGACGGGTTGTATGCCATTCTTCAGTAATCCCGATTATCGCACCTGGCAACTGTAACACTCACGACATTAAAACTCGTAACCTGGTTTTATACCTTTGAAAATCGTACTGCTCAAAGACCTGGAATGGTAGGCATCTTATTCGAATTTGCACACAGCTGATACTGTGTTTAGCAATACTAGACCAGAGACTGCTAAGTGGCAGTTGGTATACTGTTGTAAAACTACAATTTGTATTGTGGTTTGTGGATTTGTGATGCAAAATTGAAAATCAAACGTTGGCGATGTGGCACTTGGTCTTTTTCAATATTTTACGGCAACTGTTGCTGCGATGACAATGGTGATTTGTTTTCCAAACAGACTATGTTGTTTCCCAACAGAATGTGCTCATAGCAGAACGTTTGGTCTAATTATTCGTAACACAGTCCAATAACATTCATTCCTTGGCATGTCATTCCCGTTAAGCTTCATTTGTAGCGACATTTATTACACCTGTTCCACCCACTATTTGTTCTTGAGATTATTTATTTTGATGGGCTCTTGTAGAAACAGTTGTAAAATATCAAGAAATTGAAAAATCGTCTATACTGGTAAGTTTGCTGTCCTTCTACGTTCGTCTTATTTTGTTCCAGTCAGTCGCAGTTCACCCCTGCATCGGCCCCACACACCCAAACCTATGCAGTTTACCCCCGTCCCAGCCCACACATCTCCTCCATTACATTCTTTCATTCTCTCATATTCCGATTTTGGATTCCTGAATCCTAAAACACTTTCCCTTGAAATAAAAAAGAACCTCCCAGATATCAATATATCACAACTCACACCCTGGAAAGACTGTGTAATCATCAAATCCTCCGATTCTCAAACCCACCTTTTGCAGTGCCCACCTCTCACCACCTTTGATCCACAACCCTCCCTCCTCAAAAACGCTCGAGCACAACCCAGATGACTCCAGTGCCACACCTCCTGTCAACTTCTATTGTCGACTTACGGGGTTTGACCCCGACATCACAGTGGGGGAAGTTGATTGCGAGCCAGATTACAATCCTGACATGCAGAGGCAAAAAGGCCTTTCAATTCATCACAATTCGTCCCTATAGTCCCCATTTGCATCTTTTCTGAAAATTCCACAATCTTCAGAATGCAGTGTTCATCTATTACCATGAACACAAGTAGAGCCTTCCTGATCCCTAGTCCGAGACTAACATTGCCACAAATTCCTCCTCTACAATGATGGTTTGAATGCCCAACTGCAAAAATCCTCCTACCTGCACCCACTGCAGAGCTGGCCGCCTCTACCAGCACTGTTCCCATACTTAGCCCCCATCCACCTGCAACTAATCCCACTCCAGTTACTCCTATACGTGTGCAGCCAAACCTGCTCCCACCAAGCCTGACCTGACTGTTGCAATCTGCCCTACTGACACACGACTTCACCCAAACAACTCGCTACTTCCTACTTGTACTGCCAAAAGAGTATCCACATTCCCTCCTTCAGGTCACATTGGCAGTTCGTTCTGTATTCCATTTATATGCCACTGCTACATATTCCCAATCACACTTCCAGTTCCTCTTTTAGCGAGTAAGCATCCTCACCTAATATTAGCATTTAACAGCGTAGGCCTACTGTTTTGCAAACATTGCAACAAATGAAAATAAAAGCATAGTTAAATTGCAACTTGAATCACAACAGTACA
The DNA here is from genome assembly GCF_021461395.2 of Schistocerca americana. Lineage (NCBI taxonomy): Eukaryota > Metazoa > Arthropoda > Insecta > Orthoptera > Acrididae > Schistocerca > Schistocerca americana. The sequence continues at coordinate 203,715,969 of NC_060129.1, read as the reverse complement.
ATATATTTTTAATTACTTCTTGTACACTCACCACACTCAGATACAAATACTAGGTAGGCCTACAATATGTGATGTTACACAGCAAACCTAAACGTAATGAAAATTAAACTTGAATGAATATACATTACGTAAAAGATGTTAGTTTTCTCGTATAAAATAAAATTTTTCCAGTTAGTTTGCAGGTGGAAGCTGAGAGAATGATAAGTGTTACAGTGTTTCTGTATAGCTGCTGTACCTAATTCATAGGCCTCTGAGCTCCTTGCACTGTATGTAGTTATGCATAATGTGTGCTCAGTTCTGTTGATATCGCTGATTCATATATTTTATATTACAAACTATAGTTACAGTGTATAGTTTTGTAAAGTTTTGAAACTTTTATATCAATTAAATAATGATGTTTGTAATTAAATTGGCTGATAGAACTGTTTCTGTTTACCTGAATCACTTCACTCCAGACCAGTTTCAAGCCAACACAGCTGATGGAGCGGAAAAACTTAAACCAAATGCTGTACCAGCCATTTTTGTCATCGTAAGCCACCGGTGGTACGTAAAGCTCATACCGAGAGGAAATCTGTGGGCCTACTAGAAGAACGTACTGAGGGTACAGGTAACTGGAAGACAACCTTCACTGCTTCAGTAGCTTTTTGCATACGTCATGCTGTCGCTTGCTGCCGAATTGTGATGACACTCTGAAAATCTCGTGTGACTGCTAACAGCTCACATTTGTTGTTTTGATCAGTAGGACACACAAAACATCCCTTCACAGCATTATGCTTGCAGACAGAAGGCTTACTTGTATCGTAGAAGTTGTCATAGGACATAATTTGTGAATTGAGTACAATAAGCATATACATTTAAAAGGTGTTGTAAATATGTAGTGTGGAGTCTCTTCTTCCGAAATATTATTTCATATGTTCGTTTTAATCCTCAGTTGCGTACAGAAACAGACACAAACATTTTGTCTACAACAGCTGTATATACCACATCTCTCACATACACAGTCCACTTGTATTGGTACCTGATCAAATAAACAGTAATGTCTTCTCTCATACCTTTCTGCTATTTCGTTTCTACTGCTTGCCATTGGATAATGCCTGTAGTGTATTCCCAGTTTACAGTTAAACATTATACCTAAGTGAGAAAATGGATGCTTTGATTTGTTACCACAGCTGGTTAAAGTTTACTTAAAAGCCTGTTGCCTTTCCCTTAACACTTATGTTTTTAAAACTTTGTATACAGAGCTTTGCGTTTATTGGCAATATGTGGCACAGTAGGTGCTAAGATATCTAATGTTGTGTTTAGGTTTGGTGCCGATTATTTAGTCGTTCTTTGCAAATAATATTTACTTGCACGTAACTGTAATCCCCGCCACAAGCCACATCAGAAGGTACCACTGGTCTCACAGCTCTTATATTTGAAGCATTTGTAACCTCCCCCTCACTTATCGACCTAAATGACAGTGAAAAATGAAACTGCGTGTACCTAATGGGAATTTTGGAAAAGCAATCATCACCGAAGTTAACCTGTCGGTAAAGAGGGAGGAAAGGGTTACATCTAAATGAAAGGAAAAATGCAAGTGAAACTGGTGGAAATTAATTTTGAAATAGGGATAAAGTTAATAAAGAAAGTAAATGTGCGGCCGTTACGTTAACAATCAACTAGCGGTAATTAGATATTTGAGATTTGGGGGAAATTACGGTCGCCAGTCCTATGGACAATTATTATAATAACTGAAAAAGAAAGGTTATTACACATATAATTAGCACTAGAAGCGTGGCAACTGAAGGTTGACACGTGTAGTGTGAAAACTGAAAGTTTGTCAGAAGTAATAAATTTCGCTACACTTAATTTAGCAAAAGAATTAATGAAACCGGAAAATCGAAAGTTAATTTAGTGACTGAAGTTAATAGTGAGCTTTCTTTCTGAAGCACATCGACATTCAGTAAAATAAGGTTAGTCTTGGACTACCTCAACAATCATTTCAAAAGCTACTTGAATCTACGCAATTTAGAAATAAGAGAATAAACTTTGAACTTGAATTAAATGATTCTGAACAATTAAACAATAGTAAAATTTAGTACGTACCAAGCTGAGCTGCAGTCACAGGTAACTAAAATACGGTGACAAAACTCGCACTCTTAATTTGTGCTCGTGTAACCTAAATATTGTGGCCAGCTGAACTTTGAAATTAAAGCAGTGAAATCGAATGATGCTGGCGTTTGAATTTCAACGACCCTCGGGCTCATTTCGGAAAAGGAAGGGACCCTGCTTGGCAATGCAATTGGGACAATGAGCAACAAAGGTTCATGCTAAGTTGCTGTAATTTTGCGAGGCAAATGGAACAATTTGAAAAGCTGAGGTCTGCCATACAGTTCTGAAACTTTACGTGCTTTTAGTCTTCCTTGTTGGTTGATTGAAGGTTTGAAGCCGTCGATCGAGGAGGTGGCGACAGTCACTCGTTGTCGGCCGTCGCTGTTGCAGAAGCTGGATGTTGGCGCGCCTTCTTCTCGACACGGTCACCAGGCGAAATGGGCTCTTGATGTGCGCCAGCTAATGCTTCCCGTCCGCGACACCATGTCAGAAACTATCATCGCGAGTCGAGCGCAATTACATGCTGCCAAACCCCGAAAGCGCGGCAACTCGCGGCAGCGTCACACAACACACCTGCTCCACTCGCTACTCCAGCCAGACTCCGACTGCTCTGCCCGCGCTCCACGCGGCAGAGTTAACACTACCAAAGATCCTACACACTTTGATTCTTCACACGACCCATCGATGTAATCGTTCGATAGCAGTTTTCCCTAGGCAAGACCCAGCGTAAAAATACAAACAATATTTACGAAACAAACCAATTATACATCGACATGAGTGCATAAATATATATATATACAAACAGTAAAACAATTACAATATATAAAGAGACAGAAATGTCATATCTTGAGGTAACAAAACAAGGAAAAAAAATAATAGTACAATAGATGGAAATAGGAGGATATGCATTTCCGGCGTTACACATTCAAACCTCAGATGATTGAAGTGTTGCGAATTCAATGTAATTGGTCACCTACAATTTCAGTTTAGTATATGGCATTACTTTCCATTACAACGTAGTAAGAGGACACCTGGAATATTACCGCTCAGAGTTTCATAATTTGCTTCTGTCCTTCGAAACTAAGTTTTCGCACCTTATGAATCTTCAAGTCGTATACCACAGCCTACTGAGAATCAATTACTGGCTACTTAAAAACATATTATAGTATTAAATAATTTTTATTTTTGAAGATTGCAATATTGCAGATTTATGTTCCAGATGTTGGACAGCCTTCAAATGTGCCCAATGACATCAGTCCTACAGAGAACTTGGACACAACAGAAGATGAAGTCAGCATCCTGAAGAACCTAGTACAATAGCTTCAGGCTGGAATTGAAGCTTTAAAGAGAAAACTCATCCTCTCTCTGAAAAGGGAGAGAGGAGTGTGTTTAGAAAAAGACAACCTCCTCACCAGTGTGCATGGTTTATTCAGTGCAGAACGGTTTGCAGTATGAACAAAGGGGACACGTAAAGGTAGCAAATGGTCAGTGGAAACAATGCAGAAAGGGCTAAATATTAGACTAGCTTGTGGTAGTATGGGGTACAAAGTCCTGCTGGAAAATAAATTTCCATTTCCTTCAGACAGAACCCTGAGAAGTTCACTACTGAATGTAAAATTTAGTCCTGGTGTGCTGAAGGAACAATGAGTTCCCTGAAAGTCGAGCGTGCCCTCATGTTACCGGTGGAGAAGCATCGTGCTCCCACGATGGATGAAGTTAGTATCACTCCATCATTCAAATACGATTGAAGCAACGGCTGCTTCATTGGTACTGATATGACACACCTCCATCAAATCTTGCCCTTGCAACTACTATAGCTTCTCATGTATTAGTTTTTATGCTGGGTGGTATCACCTCAAGATGGAAACAAATCATAGGTTACCATTACCTCAGATGTTAGGTCACACAGTGCTTAAAGCCATTTTACCAAAACACATGGCCATCGTTTTTCCAGTTCTCATGTCAAAGACATCATTATAAACATTATTAGAGAATCTCGGGGTTCAAATGGCTCTGAGCACTATGGGACTTAACATCGATGGTCATCAGTCCCCTAGAACTTAGAACTACTTAAACCTAACTAACCTAAGGACATCACACACGTCCATGTCCGAGGCAGGATTCGAAACTGCGACTATAGCAGCAGCGCGGTTGCGGACTGAAGCGCCTAGAACCGCTCGGCCACAGCGGCGTTTTCCCAGCCTCCCACAGTGTAAAGGAGAAAATAATTCGGTTTCTTGGCAACAACAGTTCATCTGCTTCTAAGGAAGGAAATAAAAGATATCAAGGTGTTATGACACAAGGCAGTAGAAGCATGGCCACGAGAAAATTAGTGCAGAAACTGTGACTTCCGAAATCACTTCTTAGTAAATGATTTGAAAAATTGACATTCAAACTTTTTTGGTTATCAGTAACGTCTTGAGACACAAAATCTGTGTTAACATTTTCTCTTCAAATGGCCTCATTTTTGTTGTACTTACAGTGATTATTATAATACTTTTGTTCAATGTTTCTTTTTCCGAGTATGGAGTGTTTTTATTATCTCATGTAATATTTGTTACATTTTGCAAGTAGATTATGTACCTGTCAAGGGTTCAGAATGATGAATATATAAATAAAAAGTTCTCCTTCAACCTGTATCCATATTTGATTTTTGTGATTTGCCATCACCTTGTTTCTTCCTTGTGCTTCATTTGCTTTCTTTAATTTCTTTCTCAGGGTTATAATATTTCTTATACGTATGGTGTATCTACATTTCATTTAATATTGCAGAGAGGGATAAAGTATTTATTCTTCCAGGAAGAACATTAGCTTGTACGCTATTCTCTTTCCTAGTTCAGACTGAAATAGCTCATATACAAAATCTGGTGGTGCTTGACAGGTAGGCCAACGCTTTTTGAGGAATATTTCTGTTCAGACATGGTTAAATGTGAAGGTTGTTGTTGTTATTGTTGTTGTTGTGGTCTTCAGACCTGAGTCTGGTTTGATGCAGCTCTCCATGCTACTCTATCCTGTGCAAGCCTCTTCATCTCCCAGCACTTACTGCAACCTACATCCTTCTGAATCTGCTTAGTGTATTCATCTCTTGGTCTACCTCTACGATTTTTACCCTCCACGCTGCCCTCCAGTGCTAAATTTGTGATCCCTTGATGCCTCAGAACATGTCCTACCAACCGGTCCCTTCTTCTTGTCAAGTTGTGCCACAAACACCTCTTCTCCCCATTCTGTTCAATACCTCCTCATTAGTTATGTGATCTACCCACCTAATCTTCAGCATTCTTCTGTAGCATCACATTTCGAAACCTTCTATTCTCTTCCAGTCCAAACTATTTATCGTCCACATTTCACTTCCATACATGGCTACACTCCATACAAATACTTTCAGAAACGACTTCCTGACACTTAAATCTATACTCAATGTTAACAAATTTCTCTTCTTCAGAAACGCTTTCCTTGCCATTGCCAGTCTACATTTTATATCCTCTCTACTTCGACCATCATCAGTTATTTTGCTCCTCAAATAGCAAAACTCCTTTACTACTTTAAGTGTCTTATTTCCTAATCTAATTCTCTCAGCATCACCTGATTTAATTCAACTACATTCCATTATCCTCGTTTTGCTTCTGTTTGTGTTCACCTTATATCGTCTTTTCAAGACACTGTCCATTCCGTTCACCTGCTCTTCCAAGTCATTTGCTGTCTCTGACAGAATTACAGTGTCATCGGTATGTGAAGGTAATTTCATGGAAATGTCATGCACATTTTGTACTGTAACTGCTATTTGTAATTCTCTTCATACTCTAACAATTTATGTTGAAAACCATGAATATGTGAATGGAAATGCAGTCAACTGGGGTACATATTGTAGTTACAGTTACTCAGTGCTTTTGATAGTAAAAATATATACAAATTGACCTTTTGCTGTAATATTTTAATATTTAAACTGATAAAGGTACACTGCCATTCTCTTTAACGTAATTTTAGTTCAGTCTTAGACAACACATGATGTTACCTACATAGAATGCTCTTGGTAACTTTAAGCCATTCGAAAAGTAAATCAGTGGTTCATAAGAACCCTAAAAAATTGATCTAGTTCAGTAACGCAGGTTTACTTTGATATTTGAACATATTTATATAGTCCTGTTATTAACAGTTTTTAAGCTAAGGGGGTATAAATGTAAAAATAATAGATTCCTTCATGATATTTTTAAAAACACATTACAAATATGCTAAGATGTCCTTTCCCATTAAGTTGCTAAATAATAAAAAGGCACTTAGAGTAAATAAGGTCAAGGATGAAAAGGTGTTGAAGATCAAGAGGGAGTGTGATCAATATTATGACTGGTATAGAAGTACAGGTTCTCAAGTATTTAAAGACATGCTCACAGTGAAAAAGAAAAGATTAAGACAGGCCTTAAAGGAAGCTAGGTGTAAAAAAATGAAGATATAATACTAACATTTGAAAATAAGACACATGCAATGTGGAGTATCATTAACAGTCAGTGCAACAGGAAAATGACTTCACAGGCTGAAAGCAGTGATCTGAATGCTGCACAGTTAAATACATTCTTCACTGAGAAGGTGCAAGAAATAATAAAGGTGATTGGCACTTCCAATATAGCCACTGACCATAAATACTACCTGAGAAAGACCACAAAGCCGGAAAGTACATTTTGCTTTAAACTGGTCAAGGTACAGGATGTTACTAATATACTGAGGAAAATGAAGAACAGTTTTAGTAATGACGTTTATGGTTTAAGTCCAGCCATGTTAAAGTGTGATTCAGTTCAACTGCCAGAATTGATAACACATGTAGTAAATACATGTATTTTGGAGGCTCAGTTCCCAAAGGCACTAAACTTTGTTAAAGTCACTCCAATACACAAAAAAGGCAGCCTCTCAAGTTGTGATAATTTTAGGCCTGTTTCAATTGTGCCAATCTTGTCTAAAGTGATAGAAGCTATATTAAATAATCAAATAGTAAAATACTTTGAAGAAAGAAAAATCTTCACTGATAGTCAATTTGGATTTAGATCAGGGTTAGGAACTGTTAAATCTGCCATATCACTTTTAACACAGTGTGTGAAGCATCTAGAAAGCAAGCTAGTGGTTCAGAATAAACTCTTTGATTTATCAAAAGCTTTCGACACTGTGTCTCGTGAAATCTTGTTGAACAAACTGCAATTCTATGGCTTTACAGGAAGTGCTCTGGAATTGATAAAATCTTATCTAAGTAATAGACTGCAGTAGGTGGTTTTTAATGGTGCAGAATCAGATTACTTACCTGTGGGCATGGGTATCCCACAAGGTTCTGTACTTGGCCCAATTCTATTTATTATTTATATAAATGACTTACCATGTAACATAGTTGGGCCGTCCACTAGGACTTACTTATTTGCAGATGATCTTGCAGTCTGTATAACTGCAGAAACATCACAGAAGGTGGAATATGAAGCAGACCAGTGCACTGTCCAAATTGAAAATTGGTGTAAAGCTAATTCCCTTTGTATCAACCGAAAAAAATACAAGACCTGTATGTATTGTGGAATAATAACACTGAACTTGACCAGAGCTCAAATGCTGTTAATTTCCTTGGAATCTCAGTTGATTCAAAATTATCCTGGAGTAGCCATATAGAAAAAGTGGGATGCAGCATTAGCAAAGGAATATTTGCTCTAAGGAAGCTGTGTCTTTGTCTAAACGTGCCCGTACTTAAAGTGGTTTATTTTGCTTTAATACACAGTCACATTTCCTATGTTACAATACCGTGGGGACATCAAAGCAAGGCAGCTAACGTCTTTAAACTACAAAAGAAGGCAATAAGACTGATATGTAGCTTGGCACCCAGAGCTCACTGTAGGCCAAGCTTTACAAAATTACAGATTATGACCCTGCTGTCAACATTTATACTACAGTGTGTAATGCATATTAACGAAAACTATCCGAGTTATCAACAGTATGACATGCGACATAATTATAACACAAGAAACAAGCAGGACCTACTTTCTTTCCGATGTAACTATAAAAAAAACAGAAAAGTGCTTCTTATACAAGTCCATAAAATTATTTAATGCCATACCCCAACATATCAAGGATCTTCCATGTCAACAATACAAAAAAAAGTGAAAGAATTTCTTCTTCAGCTCAGCATTTATGAAACTGATGAATTTTTAAGGGAGGCAAAGAATATGGTATGACTACACTTTGTGATCAGTTTTTATATGCTTCTGTATATGAGTAAGTCTGTAATTGGCTAAATTTACTATGCAATATCAATTTGTACCAGAAGTTTCTCTGTTTTGTATTTGTGTGAAGGTACCATAATTATTTGTGTAATATTTATATTGTGTAATATTTTTCTCGTTTTTGTAATTATTTGTGTAACATTTATACTGTGTAATATTGACTTACGTAAAGCCTCAGATGATCTCCAAGGTCTCTATAACAATAAACTATCAATCAACCAATCAATCAATTAATAGTGCACACATTGTCTTCAAAGTATGACAACACTTTCAGTAATACCATATAGTAAATACATTCCCTCGAACATTTTCAAATCTTGAGCGTAGATGTTCACTGCTGTTGTGGGCCGTGCCTCTTTCTGTTAACAAGTAATGGGGAAGATTCATCTTTTGTATTAATACACTGTCTTCACAGTAGAAAACTCCGTGTTAGCTTTCAAGCCAAAACCTATTTCTTTTTTCCTTTCTTGGTCCTGCAATTGCAACTTATTTTAAACGAGATATACTTGCCTTATATACCTCCTGCAGTGACTTCTCTAGCATATGATTTACCTTCATACAGTTTAATGACATATTTATTTGAAAGCCATATTCAAAAATTAATGTAAATTTGGTGACAAATCCATTAGCAAACCTAGAACCATGTTCCCTTATTGGTAGTGACAGAAATGATGTTTATAATTCCTTGCTTTTGGATTTATCTTGATCGCAATGGAAAGGTTGCAGGAACTCGACTTAACCATTCAGTTAATTTTATTCATTTCTGACCCTTTGTCTATTTTTTTTACAGTTCTGTTACTTAGTTTCCAATCCATTTAAATGGCAAAAAAAAGTCAGAAGAGCTAAGAGGATGAGAAATCTTAGAGATAAAACTGCCACTGTTACCACATAAAACGAAAAATAGTGAGTGGTACAGTACAAAATTATCATGACTGTTAAGAACTTTGACCTGATTGACTGTGCAGAGAAGTTTAGATTTATGCTTAGGATGCTCACAATAATAAATTCTGCTTTGTTCCACACAATATTTTAACACATTTTAAACATATTGTGTAGTCTTGTACTTCCGCAATCATTCTCCTAATGCCATAGCAGAATTTGCAGAAAGAGTTTTATGGGATAGACTTGACAAAAAATATATAGCATGCGTAATCGTATAGGCAAGTTTATCAGTTCTGTTTACTAAGATACTGCGCATATATATGTACTGCAATACTTTATTTCGTATAACAAAGGAGGCATTGGGCGAATTTTCGTAGTATCGAGAAGCAGGAACAAGAAGTAAGCCGATATAGAGATTTAAATTAGTGACTGATTTTTCTATTCACTTGCGAACTAATATTGGTTCCCTCTTGTCCTGCTGACTATTGGATAGGACCAATTTAATGCCAATTACGAAAAAAGGTGTCCAAACTCTATACTGCTTCAAGAACTGCGAAATCTCCTTTCGCTATTAATAAAGGAGAACACGTGAAAAATTATGTTTCATGCTAGCCGCAACAAATGCTGTTTGACTCATTTACTCTAATTTGTTCAGATTTTTTGTTGCAAAACATCCGACATGTTTTTTTTTCTTTTTTTTCTTTATTGTGATTTTAACACCTTATACAAAGGCGGGCTGGCAGCAGCACAATACGCCGCTCTTCAGCCTTGAGTGTTACAACAAGTAGTACATAAAGGTGGCACAGAGTAGACAGTAATAACGGTGGGCAAAAAAAAATGTAGACACTAAAAATCGAAAAAACATGTAGCCGTTCACGCTGAACGAGAAACATCACTAACACTGGGCGACACGATGCACAGAACATGGATGATGGCGACGGCACGTGAACGGTGGGGGCGTGACGGCGAACAACACTACACACAAACGAAGGCATACACACGAAACACTGACGGCGATGATCTCCGGCGCGCGAATGTTCACTGAGCGTGTACGAGTCCGGGGACCTGCCAAGAGAGGAGGTGGAGGAGGAGGAATGGGAAGGGGAATGGGAGGGGGGGGAGCAGAGATGCCATGGCAAAGGAGAGAGGGGGAGGGAGGAAGGTGGAGGGGAAGCCCGGGGGGAAGAGGGGTGGAGGGAGGGGGGAAAGGAAAGAGGAGGGAAGGGAAGGGAGGGAGGGAGGGTGCCTAAAGGAGAGGACACAGGAGGTGGGGGGGGAGGATCAAATTTGATAAGAGGGGTAGATGGAGGGGACAAGGGCATCATCAGGGAGGGGGAGCTGGCGGAAGCCACCTTGGGAGAGGGTAAGGAGGGTGGAGAGATGGAGACCGGGTGGGACGTGGGAATATAGACGCAGCAGCGGGCGGGGGTGGGAGAGGATCGGGGACACGAGCGGGTGAGGAGGATCAAGTTTACGGGAGGTGTACAGGATCCGTATCCTTTCAAGGAAAAGGAGGAGGTGGGGGAAGGGGATGAGATCATACAGGATCCGCGTGGGGGAGGGGAGACGGATGCGATAGGCAAGGCGGAGAGCATGGCGTTCAAGGATTTGGAGGGATTTATAGAAAGTAGGGGGGGCGGAGATCCAGGCTGGATGGGCGTAACAAAGGATAGGGCGGATGAGGGATTTATAGGTGTGGAGGATTGTGGAGGGGTCCAGACCCCACGTGCGGCCGGAAAGGAGCTTGAGGAGACGGAGTCGGGAACGTGCCTTGGCTTGGATTGTCTGGAGATGGGGAGTCCAGGAGAGGCGACGGTCGAGGGTGACGCCAAGGTACTTGAGGGTGGGAGTGAGGGCGATAGGACGGCCGTAGACGGTGAGATAGAAATCAAGGAGGCGGAAGGAAGGGGTGGTTTTGCCTACAATGATCGCCTGGGTTTTGGAGGGATTGACCTTGAGCAACCACTGGTTGCACCAAGCGGTGAACCGGTCAAGATGGGATTGGAGAAGGCGTTGGGAGTGTTGCAGGGTGGGGGCAAGGGCGAGGAACGCGGTGTCATCGGCAAACTGGAGGAGGTGGTCGGGGGGCGACGGCGGCGGCATGTCCGCCGTGTACAAAAGGTACAGAAGGGGGGAGAGGACGGAGCCTTGGGGCACACCGGCGGAGGGGAAAAAGGTGTAGGAATCGGTGTTATGGATGGTGACATAGGAAGGACGGCGGGAGAGAAAGGAACCGATCAGACGGACGTAGTTAATGGGAAGGGCAAAGGTTTGGAGCTTGAAGAGGAGACCGGAATGCCAGACACGGTCATAAGCGCGTTCGAGGTCAAGTGAGAGGAAGATGGCGGAGCGACGGGAATTAAGCTGTTCGGAAAGGAGATGAGTGAGGTGAAGGAGAAGATCGTCGGAAGAGAAGGATGGCCGAAAGCCACACTGGGTGACGGGAAGGAGGCGGTGCTGGCGGAGATGCTGGTGGATGCGGCGGGTGAGGATAGATTCTAGGATCTTGCTGAAGACCGAGGTAAGGCTGATGGGACGGTAGGAGGAGACGGCGGACGGCGGTTTGCCAGGTTTAAGGAACATGAGGATACGGGAGGTTTTCCACAGGTCGGGGTAGTAACCGGTGGACAGGACTACATTGTAGAGCCTGGCCAGGGTGGAGAGGAAAGAGACATGAGCTTCACGAAGGTGACGGTAGGTGGCACGATCGTGACCAGGAGCGGTGTTGCGTTTGGTGCGGAGTGTATCAATGAGATCACGTGTAGTGATAGGGGCATTGAGTTCCGTGTGTGTAATGTTGTCCAAGTACTGGAAACCAGGAGCGAGGGGAGGGACAGAGGTGTCAGTTCGATCGCGGATATCCAGGAAGAGGGAGTAATCGAACTGGGGATCGTCGGGGATGGAGAAAACATCGGAGAGGTAGGAGGCAAAGTGATTGGCCTTACTAAGGGTGTCAGGGAAGGGGTGATCATCGTGGAGAAGAGGGTAGTAGGGGGAGGGTTTAGTTCCGGTAAGGCGACGGAAGGCCGACCAGAACTTGGACGAGTTGATTGGCAGGGTTGCAATTAAACGGGTGCATGTCTGTCGCCAGTCCCGGCGTTTCTTAGCCGCGAGCAAATTACGAACGTGTCGCTGGAGTTGCCGGTGGCGTCGTAGTGTGTCCGGGTCACGCGTGCGGAGGAAGGCACGGTAGAGACGACGGGATTCACGGAGGAGGAGAACGGCCTGTGGGGGTAAGGTAGGACGGTGGGGGTGGATGGCGACAGTAGGAACGTGGGCCTCCACGGCCTCAGACAAGGTCTGCTGGAGAAAGGAGGCGGCATGGGTGGCATCGTCAGGGTGGTGGTAGGTGAGAGGGTGGCTATCGACCTGGGTGGAAAGGGTATCCCGGTAGGCATTCCAGTCGGCTCGGGAATAGTCGTGGACATACTTAGGGGGAGGATCAGTACGAGGGTCGGGGCGAGGGCGACGACCGTCTGAAATGGTGAGGAGGACAGGGAGATGGTCGCTACCAATAGGCTCCAGGACATCCACCGTTATGTGGCGAAGGAGGTTGGGGGAGGATAGGACAACATCAGGAGTGGAGTTGGATTCGGGACGGGTGTGCTGGGGGATGGGAATGAGGTCGCCTTGAAGGGAGGAGAGGAAACGATGCCACCGCTGTAACTGGGCGGCGGAACGACTATGGATGTTGAGGTCGGCGGCGATCACGTAGGAGGAGAAGGTACGGTCAATGTGGGAGAGGAAGTCGAAGGGAAGAGGAGCGTTGGGGCGAACATAGATGGTGGCGCAGGTAATGGTAAGGCCGGGGAAGAAGACACTAAGGATCAGGCGTTCGGTGGGGTCGGGAAGGAGAGGTTGGAGCCGAATGGGGATCTGGCGGTGGTGCCCAATGGCAACTCCGCCACGCGCAATAGGGAGGGGATTATCGGAGCGGTGGAGGAGGTAGGGCGAAGTGTGGACTGTGTGGTGGGGTTGCAGGAAGGTTTCATTGAGGAGGAAGGCATCCACGCGGTGGGTGGCAAGGGTGCAGGAAGAGGTTTTTGTTGGCAGGAAGGGAGCGTATGTTGTTGAAAAGGATACGTTGCTGTCACGCCATGACTGGGATTTAAACGAGGGTGTCAAGACGGGAGAAGGTGAAATGGGCCTGGTTGTTGGAGTAGGTGGCGTACATCTTGAGTTGGAAGATGGAACGGGCAGCAAGGGAGATCTGCTGGAGGGTGTGAGGGCGCTGAAAGGGATGAACATTCTGGAGGACGATGGTAAGGAACCTGATGAGGTCCTCAGCGGTGGGGGGGGGGGGGGGACGAAGGGAATTGCCAGGAGGGGTGGGGGCGTCCAGGGGACGGACAGGGACAGTGAGTTCAGGAGTGGTTGGAGGGGGTCGGACTTTACACTTTTGGGAGTAGGTGGGATGGGGGAGATTGCAGGTATTGCAGGAAGGAGGGGATTGGAGGTTAGGGCACCGCCTGAGGAAGTGCGCTTGCCAACAATGCGAGCAGGTGGGGGCCTCGCGGCACTCAGCTGTGGGGTGCGCGTTATAGCGCAGACACCTCTGGCAGCGCAGGGATTGAGGAGGGGATCGGGAGGGGTCGACCTTGTACCGCTGGTTAAAAAGGAGGGCACCCTCCTTCAGGAGACGGTCAATGGAGGGGGCGTGCTCAGAAAAAACCCGCATAAGGCGGGTGGGGCCGGCAGCGTTATGTATGCGGCGAACCGCACGCACCTCCAAATGGGGATGCGCCTTGAGCTCCGCCAACACCTCCTCCTCCGTGATCACTGGACTAAGCCGAGTGATCACGGCGGTGAGAGTGGGCGGGCGACGCGGAGGTTGGGGTTGGCGGGAGGGAGGTGGTGAAGGAGCAGGAGTGAGAGAGGCATGAGGGCCAAAGCGGGTGACAGGGATGCGGGAAAGGAGGTATGTGTGGAGGGTGGGGCTGGGGGAGGAGATGAGGACTGAATCACGGCGAGGAGTGAGGAGGGAGATGGGGGCACCAGGACAATGCTGGCGAAGGAAGAGGGTGAGGTTCCGGGCTTCAAGGAGAGAGGGATCAGGACGGGAGAGGAGGTAGCGGTAGGAGGAGGGGGTAGAGGAGGAGGATGAGGGGGCAGGGAGAGGCGGGGAGACATCCATGGCATCATGGGTGGGGGAAGGAGGACGAGGCGAAGCCTTTTTGGAAGCAGAGGGAGCAGGGGTGCCACTGGACGCTTGACGGCGGTAGAGGAGGTGTGGGGGACGGGAACAACGGGAATGTGGCGGGGAGGGGCAGGTCCCGGGGCCGGAGTCGGCGCCGGAGATGGTGACGGTGACGGCGAAGGTGAAGGCGACGGCGACGATGACGATGACGGTGGCAGTGGCGGCGGTGATGGCGAAGGTGACGGGGAGAGCTGGGCGTGGACAGTGGCCCGACTGGCCACCACCCGAGCCGGAGCTGCAGTGACAGGCAGGGGAAGTGGGGGGAAAGGATCAGAACGAGAGGAGCGAGAGGAAGAAGCGGGAGAGGGGGCGACAAAGATAGAGGGTGAAGGGAGAGTGAGGAGAGGTGGAATGGAAGGAGGGGGGTGGGACTGGGCACACCAAGTTATAGTGGTGGAGGCGGCGGAAGGGGAAGTATAAACTATGGCGGTGGTGGTAGTAGTGACGGTGGTGGTGGGGGCGGACATGACGGTAGAGAGAAGCAATAACGAACAGAACGAAGAGGAAAGGACAGAAACTGAGGACAGACAAAGACGAAGACGGATGAAGACGAAGACGGCCGTAGACCAGGGTCAGGACGGCGGCGATGGCGGCGACCAGGCGGCACCGGATGGCGGCGGCGAACAGACGGACGGACGGACAGCAGACGGCAGCGAACAGGCAGACGGACGGACGGACGGACGGACGGACAGCGACAGCAGGAAGCGACGGGCAGGCAGACAGACAGACAGACAGACACAACGGCCGAAGACGGAGATCACGACCTGAGAGCAGCCCAGGCGTTGCAACCTGACGTCGCCGACTGAGGGGATCCAACCCTCTGATGATCCGACGTGTTCCGTATGAAGCAACTTATCAGCTTCAGCAGCGCATTAGACGGTTGAGTGTACTTCTTTAATAGACATGGTAAATGTACAGCGGAAGTCAATGCATTATCAGCTCGCAGTGGACCGAAATTGCGAACTTTGGCTGTACTCTACCTATACAGAGATTTATTCTCTGCAGCTCTCGCCTGCCATCTGTCGATGGCAATCCATTCTACTCGAGTCCGGCTTGTCTCCATTGCAGGCAGCTGCTGCTCTCTCGCGTCACTCCACTACACTACGTGCAGCTGGCCGAGTTAGAATCACAGTCTTCTGCCGGGCTGGATTTCCAAAGCTGAGCGCAACGAACAAACTGAGGCCGTAGGCGAAAGAAAGGGTACGAAAGCTGATATTCTTGGCATTTCAGCGGAATTTTGCGTCATAATTCGATAGTTCCACTGGATGAGACGCAACGCGGGAAGAATTTTTGCGTGAAGCCCCCTGCTTTGGCTGACGGCATCGTGCTGTTTACATCTAGTCCACCTAAACCTGGAGGATAGTCGAGGTAAGGATCTAAAATAGCAAGATTGAAAGTATGCTTGAAATTCGATACAAAAATCTAAACATGATGCAACAAGGCGAAAGACGCAATTCGCGGCTGTGATGGAGATGTGTTGCAACAAGGATATGTATTACATCTCTCCACAATTCACACCGTGCACATAACCCACTGCAGATAGCAAATATATTTCTATTGAGCATTTCCTAGGCTCGAATTAACATATTCGAACCTTTCAAAAATTGCTTGTTATACATAAATTGGTGCCACACAACCAACACTTTTTTTTTTCCTTTATTGTAATTTTCAGCACCTCATACAAGGCGGGCTGGCAGCAGCTTAATACGCCGCTCTTCAGCCTTATGGGGTACAATAATATGAGATAGGTGACATAGAAAATACAAAAAATGGCGGGCAAAGAAAGTAGTTACAAAAAAACAAAAAACAAGAAGCCGTTCACGTTGGACGAAAAAAACACTAACACTTGTGGACACGGCGCACAAAACACGGAGAACTGCGACGGTACATGTGAACAGTTGAGTTGTAACTGCACGAAACACAAAACGAAGCACACACACTAGACACTGATGGCGATGATCTCCGGCGCGCGAATGTTCACTATGCGTGTGCGAGTCCGGGGACCTGCCAAGAGAGGAGTAGGAGAGGGAGAGGGGAGAGGGGAGGGCAGAGATGCCACGGGCAGGGGAGAAAGGGGGGAGGGAGGAACTGGGAGGGGAAGCCCGGGGGGAAGAGGGGTGGAGGGAGGGGACGGGGGAAAAGGAAAGAGAAGGGGAGGGAAGGGAACAGAAGGGAGGGAGGGAGGGTGCCTAAAGGAAAGGACACAGGAAGAGGGGGGGAGGATCAAAATTGATAGGAGGGGTAGATGGAGGGGAGGAGGACATCATCAGGCAGGGGGAGCTGGCGGAAGCCACCTTGGGAGAGGGTGAGGAGGGTGGAGAGATGGAGACCGGGTGGGACGTGGGAATACAGGTGCGGCAGCGGGCGAGACAAGCGGGTTTATGAACAAATTGTAAATAGCCTTTCGCTCCCTGTATTTTACCCCTGCACCTTTAGAATTTGAAAGAGAGTATTCCAGTCAACATTGTCAAAAGCTTTCTCTAAATTTACAAATGCTAGAAACGTAGGTTTGCCTTTCCTTAATCTTTCTTCTAAGATAAGTCATAGGATCAGTATTGCCTCACGTGTCCCAACATTTCTACTGAATCCAAACTGATCTTCCCCGAGGTCAGCTTCTACCAGTTTTTCCATTCGTCTGTAAAGAATTCGCGTTAGTATTTTGCA
The DNA here is from genome assembly GCF_021461395.2 of Schistocerca americana. NCBI lineage: Eukaryota > Metazoa > Arthropoda > Insecta > Orthoptera > Acrididae > Schistocerca > Schistocerca americana. Next base: position 203,698,890 of record NC_060129.1, on the reverse strand, counting down.
GCTGTGACTTATTAAACAGATAGTTCGGTAATTTTCACATCTGTCAACACCTGCTTTCTTTGGGATTGGAATTATTATATACTTCTTGAAGTCTGAGAGTATTTTGCCTGTCTCATACATCTTGCTCACCAGATGGTAGAGTTTTGTCAGGACTGGCTCTCCCAAGGCTGTCAGTAGTTCTAATGGAATGTTGTCTACTCCCGGGCCCTTGTTTCGACTCAGTTCTTTCAGTGCTCTGTCAAACTCTTCACGCAGTATCGTATCTCCCATTCCATCTTCATCTACATCCTCTTCCATTTCCATAATATTGTCCTCAAGTACATCGCCCTTCTATAAACCCTCTATATACTCCTTCCACCTTTCTGCTTTCCCTTCTTTGCTTAGAACTGGGTTGCCATCTGAGCTCTTGATATTCATACAAGTGGTTCTCTTCTCTCCAAAGGTCTCTTTAATTTTCCTGTAGGCAGTATCTATCTTACCCCTAGTGAAATAAGCCTCTACATCCTTACATTTGTCCTCTAGCCATCCCTGTTTAGCCATTTTGCACTACCTGTTGATCTCATTTTTGAGACGTTTGTATTCCTTTTTGCCTGCTTCATTTAGTGCGTTCTTATATTTTCTCCTTTCATCAATTAAATTCAATATTTCTTAAGTTACCCAAAGATTTCTACTAGCCCTTGTCTTTTTACCTACTTGATCCTCTGCTGCCTTCACTACTTCATCCCTCAAAGCTAACCATTCTTCTTCTACTGTATTTCTTTCCCTCATTCCTGTCAATTGTTTCCTTATGCTCTCCCTGAAACTCTGTACAACCTCTGGTTCTTTCAGTTTATGCAAGTCCCAAGTCCTTAAATTTCCACCTTTTTAAGTTTCTTCAGTTTTAATCTATTGTTCATAACCAATAGATTGTGGTCAGGGTCCAGAGTAGCTTACCCACACTCTTTTTTTTATTCATTATTAGACCTACTCCTGCTTAACCCCTATTTGATTTTGTATTTATAACCCTGTATTCACCTGCCCAAAAGTCTTGTTCCTCCTGCCACTGAACTTCACTAATTCCCACTGTCTAACTTTAACCTATCCATTTCCCTTTTTAAATTTTCTACCTACCTGCTCGATTAAGGGATCTGACATTCCACGCTCCGATCTGTAGAACGCCAGTTTTCTTTCTCCTGATAACAACGTCCTACTGAGTAGTCCCCGCCCGGAGACCCGAATGGGGGACTATTTTACCTCCGGAATATTTTACCCAAGAGGATGCCATCATCATTTGATCATACAGTAAAGCTGCATGTCCTCGGGAAAAATTACGGCTGTAGTTTCCCCTTGCTTTCACAGTACCAGCACAGCAAGGCCGTTTTGGTTAGTGTTACAAGGCCAGATCAGTCAATCATCCAGACTGTTGCCCCTGGAACTACTGAAAAGGAACCACACGTTTGTCTGGCCTCTCAACAGATACCCCTCCATTGTGGTTGCACCTATGGTAGGGCTATCTGTATCGTTGAGGCAAACCAGAAGACGGACATAGGATACTTTTTATCCTGTTCGACTGCTATAAAACGTGTTATAACAAAAACGGACCTGGCATGGAATAACAAAACGCAAGTGACAGCTAAACGTCTATGGTTAAGTATCAGTATATATCATTAATTAAAAATTTAAGGAAATAATTTGTATTTTCTTTGAATTATCATTAACAATGCCGCGACCGAGACGATCGAGTATTTCTCGACAAAGCCGTAATGCAGGAAGGATACAAAACATTGCAAATGAAAGGACTGAAGAAGAACAACAAATTGCCCGTGAAGAGTGTCGCGTTAGTACGGCTCGACTTGGTGCTTCTCAATCACGAGAGCAAAGTGAGGCAGCCCGTGAAGCGGCTCGGTTGGCAATGCGCAAGATCGTCGAGCGAACAACAGAGATGAACATGCAGATAATTTTCGACGCACAAGAAGAGATTTATCACGTGACGATTTGAATCGAGCAGCATTTAGGTACGACTGCAGCACTGATTACTGCTTGTATCCTTGCATTTGCATTGGGCCGATGGACGTTGTGGTTTAAATCTGGAATATCCATGTTTTTCACACAGTCAGTTATATGTGGCATGTTCACGGGTCGGAAGACCATCTGCGTTGTATGTTCTTGCGCCTGATAATAAAACAAAAAATGTGGCGTGTCACAAGGTACTTAATTGAAGAGTGGAAGCTATGCACCAAAAACAAAGAATCATTAAAATACTTAATTTTTTATATGTATTTCCTAATAAAAAATTGAACTTAACATCCAAAATCTGATTATTTATTGGCTTTAAGGCGGAACAGAGTTCGCAGAGTCAGCTAGTTGTGGTATATTTGGAGAATGTATAGTTGACCTAATAGATCACAATGGAATGAATATTTATCTATAAATCGTGTATTGAGGTATAACTTGAGCATGATTTGCTCAGGTGTCTCGAGAGAAAAATGATAACTTTGTCACGTCTCCTCAGTAGCACTTGACAGTACCTCCCCACAGGTGTATTTTCATTATTATTTAAGATTAATCATCATGTTACTGTTACTGGTTGTTGTACACAGAAAAAGTGGCATGTGCTCAGCAAAATGTGAAAAGAATTTCAGCACGTTAAGTACAGTCCCTGTGATAGCACTGAAAAACAAATTTTCAGCACTTGACGTAGACTGCGATGATAAAACCAGTGCAGAAAATCAGAAAAAACGAAAATAGTCCGAAAAAAATTCAAAAATGAACTTTGATGCAAAAATGCGCCAAAGGTCTCGTAATGTACACTGATCGTCACACAAAAGTCCTCTCCACATGTTTATGCGAGAGTAACACATTCAAAACATTCGGTGACAGTAAAGCCTGGTGCCAAGTTAAATGTAATGGTCAAAAATATTGCAACAGATGCAAGCAAACTAAAAAAAGGTGATCACCTCTTAATTATTGGTAGCGGAAATGATGTATATACAAACGAAAGCAAGACTGCCCTGCAATGTTTCTGTGACATACTGCCAAAATTGTTTAATACAAATGTCGTCATCACAACTTTTCCAGTGCGACATGATCTGCCAATATGGTCGTGTGTAAATTAAGTGAAATTGTACAATCCCGAGCTAAATAATTGTGCGACAAATTTAACTACGTACATTCGTTAGACCTTAAGGAAATGAACCGTGGTAATTACACAAACTGTGGCCTGCACCTAAACAGAAAAGGAAGGTCAAGTTACTTTTGCAGTTAAGTGAACTGTTCTACAAACATAGCAAAGGAAAAGATGCTGTCGCCCTTGATTACAAGCAAGATTTGTCAGAAGATCTGCAGCTGATGTTTGCACTGCTTTTGCTGTTGATGTTGGAAATACTACTTCCCTGGACACTGGTGTGATGAACCTGTACTAATACATATATAAAAAAACAAAGATGATGTGACTTACCAAATGAAAGCGCTGGCAGGTCGATAGACATACAAACAAACACAAACATACACATGAAATTCAAACTTTCGCAACCAACGGTTGCTTCATCAGGAAAGAGGGAAGGAGAGGGAAAGACGAAAGGATGTGGGTTTTAAGGGAGAGGGTAAGGAATCATTCCAATCCTGGGAGCGGAAAGACTTACCTTAGGGAGAAAAAAGGACATGTATACACTCGCGCGCGCGCCCACACACACACACACACACACACACACACACACACACACACACACACACACACATCCATCCGCACATACACAGACACAAGCAGACTGACATCTCTGCCCAACCTCTTTGCATTTACACACATTATATACTACACGGCCATCACACCAGTGTCCAGGGAAGTAGTATTTCCAACATCAACAGCAAAAGCAGTGCAAACATCAGCTGCAAATCTGACAGCAGCAGTAGCACCTGGATCCATGTTAAGAACCACAGAGAACAGGAAGCCCTCACAAAAGGCCCAACATTTTTTATTCCCAAAGGTAGGGAAAAACCAGTGTAACAAGTAGAACAATAGATTCAACGAAATTCAATTTAAAAATACTGCATCAAAATGTTAAATGTGCATCCAACAAATTGGAAGAATTAGAAGTGTTATTACCTGCTGAAGTGCCCAACATTTTCATAATGACTGCACACGGTTTTAAGGAGAATGAACTAAAGGTCTTCAGTCTAACAGTATATAAAAATGTAGCATATTACTGCAGAACTACACATAGAAGTGTGGGAGTAGCAATGTATGTAGACAGCACAGTAGAGGAATTGCACTCCCTGGAAGATAAACTGCACAGAATCTTGCTTTGAGTAAAGATCTTGGGGAAAGATGCCTCGTGACAGGAATATATCCACCACCTACCTCATGCACTGAAAGATTTTGACTGGAAATTGATATGCTACTGCCTAAAGTCACGAATCAATACACTTATGTAATACTAGCTGGTGACAAATACACAGGGTGAGTCACTAAGTACTGCCACCTAGAATAACTCCTGAAAGATGATAGTAGCCGAAAAGTTAGTGTGACAAATGTTGCACGGGTCAACGTGGGCAATTATATGATGTCGCTTTCTTGTTGCTAGGTGGGATCATGTCAGAGATATGAAGCTAAACTTTGTTTTTTTTCACCTCTCCAGGGATATTTGCACATATGTGGCCATTAACCTTATGCTGAATATATTGATGGAAATGGGGTCCTGTAATGGGCAGTGGTTACATTTGTGGCCACCGTGTTCCCATAAGTTGGCTACCCTGTCGCTAGTTCATTATCTCTGACTGTTACAGAGAGAGACGTGTGGCGAGTATCGACTGAGTCGCGTGTAATATCTTAGTTTCGCCAAGCTCTTTGCGGCAGTCTCTTTCCGGGCGCGAAAGTTTACATACGTGGACAGAGAATCACGAATGTATCTACTGTATATGTGCGCTTCGGAGTAATAAAATAGTGTTTATTACACGTGCTATAGTGTGCACCATTGAATTCGGCAGTCTTACAACGCTAAAACCCATACTGGTGACCCCGAATTTTGTACCGTCGAGCAGTACACAGTGGATCGCTTGCCGCCCATTACACCACACACGTGCTAACTAAGTTGGCCAACGGATGCGTCGGCACAGTTTTCCAACTATCCACGTTGTGTTCGCAATAGTTCGACACAGTTCCTGAACACACCTACCAGCAGTACTCGACAGGAGAGTGCTTCTGCATTCCCACAGCCACAAATGCCAGCATCAGGTACGAACAATAACTTACCGTTATCGTACGTGATTCGGCAGTGGTGTGCTGGTGTTCCGTACCAACAGAATGTTTTTCGCGCACAAAACTCTGAATTCGAACGTTTTACGTCGAGTACGAACTTTCCACGTGTTCCGAGTGCTCGACAGCGGCCGACACAATGTGCTCGAACCCCTGTGACTGTGTGATAAGGAATACCGCTCAGTCCACGATATGAAGATTGTAGCACTGCATTGATACAGACAGTCATCACTTTGAACACCTTCTGTAAATGGACGTTCCTACTAACTTTGTGACCTTCATTGATCTCTAAAGACCTTACTGTTCCACACCATTGAATTTGTCTCGAAAGCCACTATCAGAAAATAAGTACCAAAATATAGCATCCCAATTAAAATGGCAAAGTTGACCTTCATATCTCCGACAACTCCACCTAGCAACAAAAAACGAACATCATATTATGGCCCCCATTGCCCCAGGCAACTTTTGTCCCACAAACTTTTCAGCTCCTATCATACTTTCCGAGTTAGTCTTGTGGCAACAGTTAGTGACTCACCCTGTAGATATCCTTAAGGTCAGTGGCTACACAAGGAGTTTTCAAGGCATCATAAGGACAGACACCCTCCAGTTTCATATGACAATTCCATCAAGGCTTACAGACACATCTGGCACAGTAATAGACCATGATCTGTCAAATATACCTACAGACAGGTTATTACTACTGTTGTTGCAGACCATTTTGGACAAACAATTTAACTGCGAGATCACATAAAAACAGAGGAAAAAGGAAGTGGCTGAATTTAGACAAACTAACCTTAGAAATCTGAGCAGGCTAGAATCTTTGCTAGAAGAATAGCATGGTACGATGTGTACATAGAACACAGTGCAAAAAAGAGCTGGGAATCTGGAATTAAGACACCACATAGGGACAGATTGTCCTAAAATATACAGAACTACTAGGGTTAGACCACACAAAAAAATTGTTCACTACAAAAATTAAAAAGCAAGAGAGGAACTGATTTAACTCTTTGAAACATATCAGAAAGGAAAAGGTCAGGTCAGTCTTGAGGCTTACAAGTATAAGAGGGAAGCATACACTGGGATGATAAGAGAAGCAAAGGCAAGCCACAAAAAATCTAAAATACAATCTAACGTCTAAAACAGTCTGCAAATACATAAATGAAAACAGAAAAGAATAGCATGCCTTGAAAAATACAAATATAGTTGACAAGTGAAGGGAAAGAAGTGACCTATCCACAAAAAGTGTGCAATATTTTCAACCAGCACTATATAGCTATACTGGAGAAACTTCTAAAACAAAACATATCAGCACCAAAAAGATTGGGAAGTCCCAAAAATGTGGCTGAGAGTTGATATGTCCTTCCTACAGATGAACCTTGAAAAAATTGGAGCACTAAATGTTCACCACAAAAATTAAAAAGCAAGAGAGGAACTGATTTAACTCTTTGAAACATATCAGAAAGGAAAAGGTCAGGTCAGTCTTGAGGCTTACAAGTATAAGAAGGAAGCATACACTGGGATGATAAGAGAAGCAAAGGCAAGCCACAAAAAATCTAAAATACCATCTAACGTCTCTAAAACAGTCTGCAACTGCATAAATGAAAATGGAAAAGAATCGCATGCCTTGAAAAATACAACAATGTTGACAAGAGAAGGGAAAGAAGTGACCGATCCACAAAAAGTGTGCAATATTTTCAACCAGCACTATATAGCTATACTGGAGAAACTTCTAAAACAAAACATATCAGCACCAAAAAGATTGGGAAGTCCCAAAAATGTGGATCAGAGTTGATATGTCCTTCCTACAGATGAACCTTGAAAAAATTGGAGCACTAAAAAATAAAAATACAGAACATGTGGATGGCATTGCAGAAAAAACAGTCAAACACTGTGCTAGACATCTTGCTAAACCTATAGCATTCCTGATACATTTAGTAATGAAGCAATGAGTATTCCCAAAATGTTTGAAGTAAAGTTGTGCCAGTGGTCGAAGGAGGGGATATAAGAGACCGCAGAAACTATGGGCCAATAACCGTCACCCCTGTTTTGTCTAAATGGTAAAAGCAGGGATTATAGATAAACTTTGTAACACACATCAGTGAGGCAATGGATCATCAAAAGAAAGTATCTAGTGTCTATTTAGACCTTTCAAAAGCCTTTGTCTGCCATAAAACTTTTACAGAAATTGGACTGCTATGGCACAAGAGAGAAAGTTGCTGAAAACAGACAACAGTGTACTGAAATAAAATAAAAATCTGGAAATACAGAGAGAAATGTTTACTCTGATTTTCTGCAGGTAAATTATGCAGTAGGTCAGGATTCAGACTATAATCTCTGCTCTTTATCTTTATATAAATGATATGCCCACTGCTGTAAATAAAGTGATCATGCACGCCAATGACAACTTCACCAGTACGTAGTGACTCAGTGAAGGAGTTGGAAAAAAGAGCCAGTAAAAACTTACAAATGGCAGAAAGGTATTTTACAGATACTGACTTATTGGTCAACAGGAAGAAAACTATGTTTACAAATTTTGAAACAAACAAAAGCAACAGATCAGAGGAATTTACAGTGTGTATTGGGGTGTACACTTAGAATCAGTGGACTGTAACAGTTTTGTGGGTATAGATGTGGACAATGTCTCATGTGGAAACCACACTGACAGGATCTGTTCCAAAGTAAGTGCAAATATATTTGTAATGAAAAAAAGAAGTGCTATACAGTGGACACAGAAACCTTGCTTAATATGTACTATGAGCTTTCCTTCCCACATGTATTTTACTGTACCCAATATGGGATGGTGCAGCAGATGTCCATGAATTAAAAAATCCTAAAGCTTCAAAAGAAAGCCATTACATGCACAGCTAAACTAATGCCTCGAGAATCCTGCAAAAACAAATTCGAGGAATTTAAAATATTAACTGTACCAAGTCTGTACATATATGAGAGAATACTTCTCCTAATGGTTAAGTGTACAGTACCTCTAAACAGAGGGACTACCATCTTGTATCGAGAGCATCAAGGAACTAAACATGTTCAAAAGAAAACTCAAGGGACACCTCATCTCTGAATGCTGGTATAAGGTTAAACAGTACTTGCTGACAAATCAACAGGACAAATGTTATTTGGAATTAGTCTCGTGTAGTTCGCAAATGAAGTAGTTCAGAAGAGCACTCCCACAGGCGAAGTACACGAAACAGTTCACGGATAACCTCGCTCCTTAGTTCGTTTGCTCTTTTCCGAAGACTGACGGACAACAGCGAGACAGAGAGAGAGCCCACAGTTGGCTTTAAAAAAAATCACGTGCTTAGAAATGAAGAATAAAGTTGGCAGAGTGCAGTTACTTCAGAGGGAGAATCGAGATATTTTAGTGGCTGATCCTACTGCTAGTGACCCTTTGGCGTCTTGTTCTAGTAGCAGCAGTAATGAAAACAAAAGGACTATATGGGACGAGTATGACCAAGAAATAAGAAAAATCACTAGACCAGATAACCAACTTGCTGCTGGTATTCGCGAACTCTATAAATACCTCAACGAAGAGTATTTAGATCGAAAAAAAGATTCGCTCGAGTGGCGCCACGAGCGTCTTCAGTTACATCCTCATGTACATGCATGTGTGTTAAAGAGATTTTGCATAATAGCGACATCAGTGCCCTACGAACGCGTTTTTTCTGTTACGGAAAAAATCTTTAATGAACAAAGAACACTTAACAAACAAAGTTTCCAAATTAATGTTTTTGCATAATAATATGTAAATTTTTGTAATATTTCACTTGAAAGTTAGAAGACTGATTATTTAAAGAATGATGATGCAAAGCACAAAATGTACGCTTTAGAATACGATCTCACTCAGTGGTCATTGTTGGTATTTCCAAAACTTTAAAAAGTAGATTATTTATGAAAGTGTATTTTTATTTAAAAAAAGCACGGAATTTGAAATAGACACAGGAGTACGACATAGAACTAGACTGTTCAGCATTTGCTGATGACATGGCACTGATCGCACAAGACATTACCGATGCACAGAAACAGCTAGAATTATTACAAGAACAGGCAGCTAAAATAGGATTACAAATTTCATTTGAAAAAACAAAATTTCTGACTGACGTCAAAGATGCACCTTCTGATCTCAAAATTGGTAATAACTACATCTTTAGGTGAACATATTTAGGTGAATGGATTGCAGAAAATTGTAATGAAAAGAAATCTGTCAGATCAAGAGTCCAGAAAATGGAGACGGCGTTTCAGTTAACAAAAAACATCTACAACAAAAAGTGTCTCTCGTGGAACTGCAAAATACGACACTATACAACAGTAATTAGACCTGAAGCTCTCTACACATTTGAGACACTAAACTTTCAACACAGAACACTAAAAGAGGAATTAGAAGTGAAAGAACGTAAGATAATGAAAAAAATCCTAGGACCAAGAACTAAAGATGGGGTACATTATCCAAAACCCAATGCAGAAATATATAAAAATATCTCCAAAATAACAGACACAATGCACATGAGAAGAATCCAATTCATGGGGCACTTAGAAAGAATGGACTCAAACAGGGTAATGCACAAAATCCATACATTTTTAAAGAACAAAACTACAAGACCGAACTGGTACAAACAGACGGAAAAAGACCTGAGATATTTAGGGTCTCTAAATCTACATGATAGAAATGAAATCAGAAAAATCAAAAACACACGGGGTTTTGAGGAAGAAGAGAGGAAAACCTAACTGACATACATGGTCTACACAACGAAAGCTAGCCCAGTCGTTGTTTATGAAGGAATACTGGTCTAAAAGAAATGCCAACAAATGTTGATTACGCGTGGTCCTAAATGATCCATCCGCGAACAAGAAGAAGAAGAAGTAGAAGAAGAAGAAAAAAGCATTTAGCATATTCTGTAAGTAATATTCCTACACTGAACTAATAAATAAATAAAAATTTTTTAAAATTAAAATACTACAAGTGCACTGTACATAAAGTAAAGTGGTTTACTACCCCATTTTACCCATTTGTATAAGTAACTGGTTTATATGCCCTTTCGAAGTCTACTTACTCGACATAAAACTGTAATAATACAGGCATTGGTAACACTGGTCATTATTTAAAAGACTAGCATAACAAATAAAAGAGCGTATGCAGTAGCGGTAGCAAAGCGAGCTAACTGTCTTTCCAGAAATCGAGATGGGAGCTAACGAACTAAAAGAGCGACCTAGTTCGCAACAGAACCGTGAACTAAACTGAACATTCCCAGTCGCGAACTGTTATGCGCAAAAATGTCTAATTTTCCTGAAAGAAGGGAAAAGAAAACTAAGCGTAGTGCTGAAAATACAGAAGAAAACATGCAGACTAAGACTCAGAATTGCAATAATGTATAAATGTCCTAATTTTTCTATGCAGTGTGTTTAACATAGATGAACTAAAAGAGTCTTCAGTTCTTCTACATGTATTATTATTATTATTATTATTATTAGCAGTATGTCAGAAAACAACAACAATTAGATTGTAGACTTTCCCTATGTGTGCTAGACTGCTATGTAAATGAACACAGGCTATCATATATCACTAAACAAAAATATCATCAGTAAACGTTACTACAGAATTATTTCATGTAACAAATGACAAACTTGCAAGAAATTTGTTTCTTTCTGTATAAATTTGCAACATAACACACCTAAAACCATTGTAAAACTGATCATCAGAAAAAATATAAAAAATGGGAGACCTAATCATTTCTGAGCGTGAAGTGATTATGATCATCATAGTTTTAGCAGTGGTGATGGCTTGCCTTTGTCTTCTCTTGCCACTAATACATGGAGTAAAATTTATTGTGGTAGTACAAAGTGTCCCAACTTCAATGTTTATGTTGGTGTAACGGGCAAATTGGAAGATGAAGGTAGCAACATGGCACAGCATAATTTGCTTTCTGTTTTTCGGTTATGATTTGATTGAACGTGTAACACTTCAAACTAACTTGCATGCCACCTAAAGAGCCACACGTGTAACCAAAAACAAAGTGTTTTTCTAGCAAATAATATTGTCGTGGGAATAAAATGGCCCCTTAGTTACTGTGACACTTGGTCTTGCTGTAAAGAGTTGAGGGACAACTGTACAAGTTCACTCATGCCCCTAAAAAGTTTTGGAGGGCTACTAACACACATCCATTTCAACAACAACAACAGCATGACGCCACGAAGAGTGTCTCCAAATTATGGTATACTTTTATAAAGTAAGAGCTACGTTTGACCACATCAAGGAGTTGACGAATGCAAGGCGACATTCAAAGGTAGTATTATTTATAAATAATACGTGCCCAAAAAACCCACCAGAAACGCATTTACAGTAAGGCTTGAGGCCGATGAATAGTTTTAGTGATGTTTAAGTGTACACTGCAAAAATAGATACAGTTGAGGATAATTTAGGGCAAAAAGCTGTACCTGACTTGTGCTAGGGTCTGGAAGGGGAAGGTTACCATACGATTTCTGACAACTGCCTTAAAAGTTTGCCACTAGTAGAAAACTAAAACAACATGGGATACACAGTTATGGTACCTTCATGTGTGGCCACAGAGGTTTGGCACAAATGAAGCACGATAAAGAACTCAGTAGAACGGAATCTAATCGGCCAGTAAGGAATGATGGAATATCCTGTATAACAATGGAAGGATAATTTTTTAACTACGATCAATTCTCCAGATGACGTTCCTGTCGTGAACAGAAACGAGACTGACGGCAGCATGAAGCAAATTTCTTATCCTGACACAGCTAACACATATCGTGCAAATACAGGATGCACTGAAAGCTGACACCGTTCTATACAACTGACAGAAAATCGTGAAGGCCGCGATTAAGATTTGTTTCTGTATTTTGTCCATTTATCAGTTGCGATATATACCGGTAGGAGATTACGACTAGGAATTTAGAGTTAATGTTTTAAGTGGTTAAATACGTACTAGAAATGTGACAGGTTTACCACGTAATACACCACACCCCGACAGATTCAAACGACAGGTGCCGACAGAAAAGAAAAAGTCAGAAGCGACACACAGACACACACACACACACACACACACTCTGCAGCAGGGGCCTCTAAAATGTCGTGCAAACTGTGGTATGAAAAACCACTTAAAACACGATGTATACTTATGCTTGCCACCTGACAAGACCGCTTTCATTCCTTTCCATAATTAGTTATTTTGAGTCCATCCAGGCTGTGATGTATGTTTTTCTATTCACTGTGTATATCTCTAAGATTTGCCACAGTGGTTTCACACGAAGCCAACCTCCAACATTCATTCGAATGTGTAAGAATGTAATAAATTCAAATGTTTATTTCCTTACTCTGTACCTGATTTAATTTAATAAAATTCCACCTGAAATTCAGCAGTTTTATGTTACGTTCCATAAAATGATTACCAGATACGGCAAGGTAAGAGCACCGCTTGTCATTAACAGCCCCGCCTTCGCACTCGTGCGGCTGCAGACCAGTGCATCACAAGTTGCCAGAAACTGTGACCACATACTGGACACTGAGGTTGCCGTCAGGCACCATCTCCTCCGTGAAGTGTACACGGGCGAGCTGCCGCAGGGGAAGGGGAAGGGGAGTGGGCGAAACTACTGCCAGCTGCAGACAACTGTGACCTCCCTCTCCTCAAGGAGGCTCGTCAAGACTAATCGGTCCGGGGTTCGACACCGGAGGACGTGGCAGACCGTGCAGTGCCGGCCTTACGGCACGCGTACTCTCGCCTGACGGACACCGCCGTCGAGCCGATCTCCCGGGGCCTCCCCGGACGTCTGGAGAACGGAAGACTGACGAGACGGGGCGGCTAGCTGCCCACAGCCGACGGCACTAGTTTCGCAGTCGGTCGAAGAAAAAGAATAGAGTTTGCATAAAATTCACACTTTCGAAGTAACGGTTTGAGCCGACCCTCAAGTTTCCTTCCATCCGTAACGCAGTAATGATAAATCTCACACGGTCCACAATCGGCACCGTCAATACACGTGTATTTACTCGACAGACACACTCCGTAAAGGATTTCTTCTTTGAAGGTATTTTGAAATTTTCATATCCTCGTGCAATATTTTTGAAGTCAGTCTCGTGATTTACAATCCATTGTGGTGATGACTTAATGCCGAAAATGGATAGACATGTAGAGAGAGACTACCAGTTACACCGACAAAATCCGAACGTGAAGCATTGTGCTTCCTTCTAGAGACACATATTTCTAAACTGACTAACGTCGCCACTAGGTATATCTCGCGCATGCACTGTTTTTATGTTTGTACAGGGTGGCGCAGGGGAACGGGAAATTTTGAACGTTACAGTTGGCAGCACTGTAGCGCCGGCAGATGTTCGAAACTTTGCACAATTGATGTGAACGCATTGCCATTAAGTAATCGTGGAGAACTGGACTGGTGCGGAACGTGCAGTAGCTGTGAGGGCGTTTTACAAAAATGGTGATGGTTCGACTGCCGCACAGAGAACATTCGGACAGCATTACCAGTTCGGACGTCACGGACGCGTCCCATCTGCGCATGCGATTGCAACGTGGGTGTGTAATTTTGAAGGAACAGGATCTGCCTTGAAAAGAAACCTCCAGGTGGCATTCCGACGGTACGTACCCCAGAGAACATTGCAGCTGCTAGAGCTGCAATCGAGAGAAGTCCTCGCCGCTCCGTTCGACAGCACGCATCTTCGCTAGGGATTAAGCGACGAAGCTTACGGAGAATACTGCACGAATTAGACTTCCATCCCTATAAGTTTCAGATTGCGCAACACTTACACGAACGAGACCCAGCGTCACATACGGAGTTTAGTAGCCAGATATTGGCTAAAATCGACGAGGATGCGAATTTCCTTGGTAACTTATGGATATCAGACGAAGCCCATTTCCACCTGAACGGATTCGTCAACAAACAGAATTTTCGTTATTGGGCATAGGACAATCCTTGTGAGTTTCACCAGCGACCACTACATAGCGCCAAGGTCACAATACGGTGTGCTGTATCATGTTATTGGCCCTTATGTTTTTGAACGTACGAGCTTAATCTTAACGTCGAAAACATGTGGTTTCAGCAGGACGGAGCCACGTCACACACTGCTCGATAATCGATGGCAGCAGTTTGTCAGTTGTTTGGAAGACGCATTATTTCACGTAACGGTGACATTGCATGGCCTGCGAGATCCCTTCTTCCTGTGGGGATATCTTCAAGGCGAGGTGTACCGTACACGTCCTGCAACAGTCCATGAACTGAAGGAGAACATTGAAAACGAAATCACTGCCACTCCCCGAGATTTGCTACACCGCGCATTGCAGAGTTTTTGTAACAGGCTAACAGTGTGAACACCGAATGGGAGCACATCTTTCCGATGTCATCTTTAAAAAGTAAAGAGAGACTTTTGGACATTTTGATTGTAAAGACATACTGAATAATGGCATACTGAAAACATTCACTTTCGTTAATAAATTACTAGTTTTATGAATTTATTCATGGAAATGAAGTTATTTCCCCCCCCCCCCCAGGGGGGGGGTGCACCAAAGTGTTATCCACCTTTGTGATTGTGGCCAGCACAACGAACAGCTTTCCCTGGTCTGCAACCAGACAGTGGAACCCGGTACAGTGATGGTGACGTGTCCCGTGTAACACAGATCTGTCATACGATGCTGCAGATAAAACCCTGGTGCTAGGCCAGCAAGATAGACCAGAAAACGGCTGATTGGCATATCAGAGTGTGAACATCAGACACAAAGTTGAAGAGAGTGTTTTTAGCAGTAGGGGCGAGTTATTTTGCGACTGACATCAGACGAGATGTGGTATTTTTGACGAGATTCTCCAGTTGGGGGCGGCGGAGGGGGAGGGGGAGGGGGGGGGGCAGTTGCTGTTGGGCTGCAGTGTTCTTTAATTTGGTAACTGCACTGTCAGGTGGAAAGGAGATTATTTACGACTAAAGGCACCGAACAGCAAGGCCGTCAGCGCTCTCGTGTTAATGATGTACTGACGAGCACGGAGAACAATCTTATTTCAAAAAACGGCAATAAAATGGAAAACCGAGTCGCATTCCCCCTCGAGAACTGTAAGGCAACCACAATAATGTGAGCTGCAGGAAAGCCCGTAGTAAAATCCCGACGAGATGCTGCATGACAACTAGACGAAATAGTGGATGAAGTACCAGTAAAGACATCATTAACAAGGAGTCAGGTGTGTGTGGCTAGGTGACTACTTATAAATAATCAGTGACCGAGCCACTCTGTGACACGTTAAGATCTCACATTCTATATTTGGGGAAAATTTCCGGAAATCAGACAAAATCTTGAAACACGAACACTACTCGCCTCATTATCAGTTACAATAGAGGGCAAGTCCTACGGGAGAGCCAGATAGACACTCGTATCGACATGTAACACACACTCAAAATACCTCATGCTGATGTCTGTGTCCCACATCTGTGACAAGCTGGGGGCAGTCTTGCATCTTAAAAAGAAGCCACGTGTCAATGTAGAATGTTCCACTACGAGCTGTATAACGGTTACTCCTTCAGACCCTCCCAGGTGGAAGGAAGTAACCCACGGAGACACTGAACGTTTTACAGAACGTAGTTCATTACTCCTCACTTTCAACAACTGAAAGTCCTGCCGACACGTGGCCTTCCCGGTCAGAAATGGGGGGACAGCGTACACAGGGCGGGGGTGTTCGACAGTGAGCGAGAGTCAGAAAGGGAGCAAGCCTCCTCGGCAGCCGCAGTGGTGAGTTCGTTTCCTCCAATCCCTACGTCCGGGAAACGGGCAGGAAATGGTCCCCTCGTCTCGCCTTTAAGGAGAAGGGGAGCATCCTGTACTTCTTGCAGCGTAGAACAGACTACCAAAATTTCGAAGACTAGCCATTCCGTACCGGTGGTGGCCACGTCGGGGACTCTGCACCGAGTCGTGGCAGAGCACGCAATGCCTCCGAATTGGGTCACGTGGGACCTGTCAGTTCGAGTCGGGACGTAGACTGCGGCACCTCAGAGTTTTAACCGAGTGCCATACACAGAGGGCCCGTTTGTCAGCAGATGACGGCACGGAACACCAGTTACAAATGCGGCAAGCATTTTAAGCGGCACTGTGGAATTAAACGCTACTGCCCGTCTCGAGATCGACAGTCATGTGTCGAATGCAAATTTCTGATGTTACACACCGAGCTTTCGATCACTACTTTGTCAGTAATTACGAGTTTACTAGGGGGCACATTAACTGGAATTTTTATTTTGCATTTTATTGAACCCTACATTTACAGTATTTTAGTCCCCTTCAAAGTATCATCCGTGTGCAACGGTACACTTAGCCCGATGCTTTCGCCACTGCCGGAAACAGTTCTGGAACTCTCGTGGCTGGATACTGTTTGAAGCCGTCAGTGCGTTTTCTTTGACGTCATCTACATCACCAATTCAGTTTCCTTTTGGACTTCGCTTCGTCCGTGAAAATAAAAAAAAGTCAGAGTGAGACTGGGTGAGAGGGTGGGCGAGGGACAAGCACAGTGTCACGTTTTGCCACAGACTGTCGGCCTGTCGGAGCTGTGACGGCTGGAGCATTGTCTCGATGGAGCAACCGGTTCCCATTTTTCCCCAGTTCTGGCCATATTCACTGCACACACCTTCGTATCTTCCTAACACATCCTCAAAAAAATATCGGCTCACGAACTGTCTGGAACAACACACTCCTTGTAAACAATTCCATTCATATCAAAAACACAGATAAACACTGTTTTCATGTCGGACGGCACTCGACGTGCTTTCTCGGGCCGTGGCAATGTTCGAGTTTTCCACTGGCTCCGCACTCGCTTTTACTCCTCGACTCCAGATTGTACCCGTAGTACCGACTCTCATCCGGCAGTTGGACAGTTTTGCATTTCACTCTTCAAGCCGTGGCAAACATTAACGTGGTTTTCTCGTCGGTCACCTGCGAGTGAGCGAGGAACAAATTTTGCAGACTCCGTCTCGTGTGCAAATCTTCAGTTAAGATTTACTGGACTGTGCTCCGTGACACTTTTCTTTCCTGAGAAATTTGGTCAATGGTCCTCTGAGAATTGCTCGTTTGATTGATTGTGGCAATCGTTTTCATCATTTCTTGATGTCTAAGTACAACCACAGTGTGGCACGTTTTCAGTTGATGTTTTGCGAGATCTGAAATAAGAGAACCACTCTTAGCCCTGCGATTTCTCCAAAGCATCGTCACTAAAGGCTTGCCGAAGCATCCCAATAGTCTCTGCTGCAGTTTTCCCCAACAGGAAACAAAATTTCATGCAGACTCTCTGCTCGTTGTCAACCGTGTCATTAAATGCCAAGGGAAGCGAACAGAAACACTAACAACAGAGCACAACAAACAAACCACTGAACTCCAACTGATGCCAGCTTCCTGAGCCACGTGGAATACCCCTAACCAACACCAGCTAGTACCACAACACGTAACAACAAAGCGTGCACATCCAACTGCAGCATTCCAGGTATTTTTTGATCCTATCTCAAAGTTTCAGTTTTCACTGTGGTTTATCAGTGTGTAAATTCACAGGTGAACCAGCAACACTGCTATACACTCAGTCATTAAACAGAATTTCAACACCAACAGACTTGTTAACAGTTTTGACAGTCAACTTTTGTACGTGAAGTTAATAGATGGTTTTAGTGAATACATTTACGTGTTGAAATGAAAATTTGTTTTACTCAGATATCTTCAATCACATTAAATAATATGCAAATCCCCGCTTAAGGATATACGCCCGAGGCCACAGTTAAATTTTAAATTCCGCACATTAAAATTACAGGATATGCCTCAAATACGTGGCCTGCTAAAAATTAGTTTTCTGGGTTAGCAAAGATAACCCTGAACAGGGGATTTTGCAGGGTGATTCCCAAATCAGATGTAATGTGGAACACCACCTTCCCCTCCCTTTCCACAACCACCCTTTCTCCTCCTCATACTGTCTTCCTTCCACACGTGAGACTTCCTAAACTACTGCCTTTGACTTTGTTCAAAAATCTCTTGGGCTTTCCGAACAGAAGTTCGTGTTCACACCTCTCGAATATCAGTCATTAACAGTTGAACCTTTAGGTGTTTTTCGGTGGTGTGCACAGATTGATCTGTTGCATAGCACGAGGTCTAGGTTAGGTAGTAGAGTGATAATCTGACTGTGAAGTCAACGAAGCCAACGAACGTGAATGCGGGATATAGTATGTGGTAACAGGTGTGATGTGTGGCATAACCTAACTTTTACACACACACACACACACACACACACACACACACACACACATTAAATGCACTTTTCATCATAAAAACTGAAACTGCAAAGTAAATTCAGGAAAGCTGTACCGTAACAGACGTCTGCGACACGTATTCCAATACGTACTAGGTGTACAACTTTTGCTTCTGCCGTTTACCGATAGGTGGCGACAATGGGAAGTAGCGTTCGAAAGAAACAGATCGCAGGTGTCAGACAGTTGGCTCGGACCTCGGTCAACATAACCTCGTTCAAACATTAGCCCATTTGTGTCTGCACCATAAAGTTGTTCTCGATTGAAAATGTCAGTTTACAAGCCTAATTCTAGTCATTTGCGGGAGGTGTTACTGTTTAGTTTCAATACGAAGAAAACTGCAGGTTAGTCTCATCGAATGCTCTCTATTACGTACGGTATTAGTGAAAGAACGTGTCGTGAGTGATTTTACCTTCGCAGACCGGCATAGCGGTGGAAGAGAGAATGTTTTCGAAGATGCAGAATTGGAGACATTGCCGAGTGAACACTCCCATCAAACTCGGGAAGAATTCGCACAATTAGTGGGAGTGACAAAGCGAGCCATTTCAAAACATCTCAAGGCTATGTGCACAATTCAGAAAGAAGGAACTTGGGGTCCCGTGGGAGCTGAAATCGAAAGACACTGAATGGCGTTTGTGAACAGTTGCTTCAGAGGCAAAAAACGAAAGGGATTTCTGCATCGCATTGTGACCGGGGACAAACCGAATATTCACAGCTCCAAGATCGTGCTCTGCATTTGGTGGGACCAGCTCGGTGTCACGTACTATGAGGCTTTAAAACCAAGTTGAACAATCACAGGTGCTCATTGTCGAACACAATAAGTTCGAGCAGAGCGTTCAAAGACAAACGGCCACAATACAGTGAGGGGTACAATAAAGTGATTTTGCAGTGACAACACTTGACCCCACATTGCTAAAGGGTCAAAACGTACTTGGAAACGTTAAAATGGGAAGTCCTACCCCACCCGCCGTATTCTCCTGACATTGCTCCCTCTGACTATCACCTGTTTAGATCAGTGGCGCACGGCCTCGCTGACCAACACTTCCGATCTCACGAAGAAGTCGCAAATCGGATCAATTCGTGGATCACTTCAAAAGATGAACCATTTCTCCGACGCGGGATTCGTACACTGCCCGAAAGATGGGAGAAAGTAGTGGCCAGCGATGGAAAATATTTTGAATGATACGTGTGTAACCAATTTGTTTCATTAAAGCCTCAAATGCTGGGGAAAAAATGGCAGAAGCAAAGTTTTACACCTTTTATTACTCATGTATGTTGCACATAAATTACGAAAAATGCATCAGGGTACCAATTCAATTTGTTGCTGTATACAGTGACCTGGAATTTGGCCCCGAGGAAATCTACGGATCACAATGGACAAATTAATGAAATAAAGAATGAAATAAAAAGGGATCCATTCTTACCGTGTCAACCGGCAACGAAGCGTCCAGCGATTCTTCCATTGCGGCAACAAATAGGCGTCAACTTCTCCGATTTGGTTTGTGCTGCAGGGTACTGTTCATAAACAGATATTGGGATCATTAACACCTTAACAGCAAATTGAACATTTTAACACAGATTCATTTCACATTAATTATCATTCACACACAGATTCACACTAATTTACATAGCTGTCTTAACTATGAATTGTCAGTAAACATGTAATTATCACAATTTTTTGTTTTCTGTTTTTATTTAGCACAAACAACCGGACATGCTTCTGAGATATAAAATATTGTCAAGCAAAGTACACGCACAGCATTTTCTACGCATCTACATCCACTGTGTCGCACTAACGGCAGTTCTACAACACTGAATACATTTTAGTAATGTAGTATTTAAATCGAAATACAGTCCCCAATTGCATACATATGATAATGAGGCAGCTACACAAGGGATAAGCAAAAGTCGATAATTTACAGTGCCACACTACATTCCACTATTATCTGCTTGGGGCAGTCTGGACCAAAGCAGGCATCACCAAAATCTGAAGTGACAAGAAATGTTCAATAATAGCTAGAAAGATCACTGGATCTGTTAATTTTGGCAATGTGAGGCTGATGTGCTTTTCCATCAACACTTGGTATGAAAACTGCCATTAGTTCAAGGTTTTTATATATTGAGATGCAGTGGCAAGTTGAACTACTGCAGGCCTAGGGCAGCAAAACTAAACGAGGTCCCCAGTCGGACTTGTGTCCACTCTGTACAAAATAAGTCAGATGCTTCAGAAAAAAGTGAAGTATTGATAACATGTATAGTCTATGCTCTGATGAAGGTCAGTTTTCACTGCCCATCACTTCACCTCACATCATGTCGTGTCTAATCATTCCACAATGCATTTCAAATGGCGGCGTCCACACCGGCCATCACATTACCGTCGAGGTTTCTCAGGAAGAAAGCTTTGATGCCTGACATCATCCATTGATCACATGATCCCGAAACGCATTTCCCTCCGATATACAGTGACATGTGGATCTCCTACCTTCGTTTTGCCACACTTTTTGTGTTATTGTTATTAGTTATTTTTGTTATTTGCTATATTTTGTTCCATTTTGTTATTTATTTTGTTAAAATGTTTAATTCTATAATGAATGACAAGAGATTAATTGCAGCAGTGAGCATCTTATGAATTGTATAACGTGAGTGTACTTAATTACTTGCTCTATACTACATTTCCAAAGTGGACTTCTATACATACCGCTATGTTATTTAATATCTTACAATGAAATGGATGGCAGTATGTCTGCAACTTGTAGTGGAAGAGATACTACGGTTAAAACCGGATTACCGGTATTAAGTGGAATGTATCTTGAAGTGGTCAGGCATTTATAATGTTCGATAAAGAAATGGACTGCAACCTTCAGGCATTGCATCTGCAAACTACTCTGAGGTGCACGGCAGAGTGTACGTCCCACTGTACCAGTACTAGGGTTTCTTCCCATTTCATTCGTGTACAGAGTGCAAGATTTTTTGAATGCCTCTGTACCTACAGTAATTATTTTAATCTTATCCTCATGATCCCTATTTGAGCGATACGTAGGGGGGGGGTTCTCATATATTCCTAGAGTTAACATTTAAAGCGAGCTCTCGAAACTTTGGTCGTAGACTTTCTCGACATACTTCACATCCGTCTTCCAGAGTCTCCCAGTTCGGTTCCTTCAGTCTCTGCGACACACTACCACGAATCAGACAAACCTGAAACCATTCGTGCTGGCCTGTACATGTTCGACATACCCTGCTAGTCCTATTTGGTATGGGTCCCACAGTCCTGAGCAATATTGCAGAACCAGTTGGATGAGTGGTTTGTAAGCAGTCTCGCCTGTAGACCGACTGCACTTCCCCAGTACTCTACCAATGAACTAAAGTCCACCACCTGCTTTGCCTAGAACTGATCCTATGTGATCTTTCCATTTCATATCCATACATTTCTGAGCATTTAAAGCAAGTTTACAATTTTTGCACCACTTTGAAATCTTCTCAGGATCTGACTGAACAAATAAATAAATAAACAAATAAATAAATATGCAGCTTCTCTTAGATAGTACTTAATTGTAGATAACTGCATCAGCTGCAGAAAGTCTGATTTTACTATTAACATTGTCTGTACGGTTATTAATACACAACATCAACAGCAGTGGTCCCAACACATTTCCCTGGTGCACACCTGAAGTTACATCTACATCAGAAGACAACTCTCCACCCAAGATAACACACTGTGTCCTCCACACGAAAAGGTCCCCAATTCGGTCACAAATTTCACTTGACACCCCTGAGCTGTGGTACCGAGTCAAATGCTTTTCACAAGTGGAGAAATACTGCAACTACCCGATCACCTCGATCAAAAGTTTTCAGTACGTCTGCGAGAGAAGTGCGAGTTGGGTTACTCGTGACTGACATTTTCAGGATCCGTGCTGCCTGGCATTCAGGTGGTCCCACTGTTCACAATACCTCATAATGTTTGAACTCATAAAACATTCTAAGATTCCACAACGAACCTACGTCAAGGGTATGGGACGGTTGTTTTGTGCATCACTTCTACCCTTCTTGTACACTGGTGCAGCCTGTGCTTTTTTCCTAGAACTGGGCACAGTTCTTTCGTTCAAGGGATCTACAATAGATTATAAGGAGAAGAGGGCTAACTCAGCGGCAAATTCAGTATACAATCAGAGGGATTCCATAGGGGTCTAGAGCTCTGTTCAATTTTAAGGACTTCAGCTTTTTCTCAACACCATTAATAGTCGCTTCATTTATCTTTTCTGTGTTATAAGTATTAAATTGGGGTAATTCTCCTGGATTTCCCTTTGTAAAAGAACATTTGAAAATGAAGTTAAGCATTTGAGCTTTTGCTTTGCTGCCCTCAATTACAGTCCCTGGCTCATTTGCTAGGGGCTGGACACAACTTTGGTGTCAGCCTTCACATATGACCAGAATTTCTTTGGGTTTTGTGAAATATCACCTGACAACATCCTGCTGTGGTAGTCACTGAAGGCATCGCACATTGCTCTTAACAGCTGACATTTCATTCGGCATTTCTCTATCTGTAGCCCGACGCTTTCTTTTATGCGTATTACACAGTAAACTCCGTTTCTTTAGAAGTTTCTTCACAGTAGCTGTCTACTGTGGAGGTTCTCTCTCATTATTAGCTGTTCTACTGGGTACGTATCTATCCAGCACATGGTCATCTGTTCTTTTAAACTTTACCCGTAGTTCCTGTACACACTCCTGCACTCTGCTGGAAGTTTCAAGTTCATTGAGATATGACACTACTGATTTTTTATGTAGTTTCTGCTTGTTTCAGTTGTCCTTTTTTACTTTGGTAATCGCTGTTGCCGCAACTGCATCACGGTCACCGATACTAGTTTCGATGTGGACATCCTCAAAGAAGTCAGATCTGCTTGTTGCCATTAGATCCAACACATTTCCATCATGAGTGGTGCCCCTAACTATTTGTTCTAGTAGTTTTCAGTTAAGGCATTTACAAATTTTCACAGCTCATCTTATCGTGCCCACCATAAACAGAACTAATTTTCCCAATTAACTGTCGGACGATTAAAAGTCTCCGCCAACAATTACAGTACGATCGGGGAACTCCTACGTGCAAGTGAACCGAAGCTTTCTCTGAAGGTTTCGGTTACATCAGGAGATGAGTCCAGTGGGTGACAGAAGGATAAAAGTATTATACTGCGCCTTGCTCCAACAACGTCCAGTTTCAATTTCTATCTCAGTGGATACGACTTTCTTTTCTACTGCAACAAATCCACCACCTCTATTCCCATCTGCCTATCCTGTCAATATACACTCAAATTTTACCCAAAAATTTCACTGCCATCAATTTCAGTTTTCAACCAACTTTCTGTCCCTAGTGTTATGCGAGCTTCACCGCTTTTCACGAGCGCTTCAAACTCTGTCACTCCGTTGCGAATTTTAATACCCTCACCTGCGGGAGAAATTTCTATCTTACACTGACACTTCCCTGTTTCGTACAAGTATCACTGTCTGGACTGGACAGAGAGTAGTCTAATCTAAAAATCGCACCCCACACACGGTCTGCTATCTGACTACCACCCTCTGCCGTGTAGGGCACACCTGACTCGTTTAAGGGGACCCTGCAGTTCTCAGCCCTATAGCACAGGTCCAGGAAGTGACAGCCTAACTTGTCACAGAATCCTCAGAGTCTCTGGTTCAGTCCTCCACTCGACTCTGAAACGAGCGGCCACGATCAGTTCTGTGAACAATGCCGCAAATTGTGAGCTTCGTTAAAACTTATCACGGACCCTCGCTACTACGATGCAAAGTTATTCCCGTAAAGACACCGTTACGGTGTGGCTAACAGACGTAAAGTAATTTGTAGAGACGGTCACGATGTCACTTATCTCTATGCTGCCGAATAGCCACCGTGCACGTGGCTTCATCGTCTAGGCGAGAGTCGATTCCTTTGCTGCTCTGGATGGAAAAGGTGTGGGTTTTGACTATTACCAGACCGACCGACATCACGAAGCAGGCGTCCACGATTTTTGTTTAGAAAAAACATTTGTTGTCAGAATTTCGAACTCTATAAAGTAATTTAATAAATTTCACAATCTCTAAGCACAAAAATAAAGTACCACGTGCACTGTGGATACCGCATATTTATCGAGAAACACACAAAAAACAACAACTCTCGACCGCAGCCAAAACCCGAGTGGCCGAAATCACGTTGCCGACCAATGACCACTAAGTTATATCGACAAAGAACTTACAATTTCTGTATCGATTATTGATACTGCATTTTTAAGTTACGTGAAATATCAAATAGCATAAATGATAATTCAGTGACAATAATAATACTAGTGACAAAATTGTACATATAAATAATGCAAGTCAAACTTTTAGAAATAACAAAAGTTTTAATTTAAATATACACACTTTCAAATTTGAATTGATCGCAACACCTACCTTATGATCATACTAAGTGATCGGTTTTTCGAAGACTACTTTAATTAGTGTACAATATCTCATAACAAAATGGGCTCTATTGGAGAGTTCCATTACAAACTAAGCACAAGTCGGGTCTTCTCAGCTGTCTATTCCAGTCATTGGTATGACCCAAGAGTGACCTCAGAGCCCAGGCAGGCATTTGTTGTAAAGTGTGCGACAACCTGCAGTCAGTTGCACGCTGTTCCTTCAGTGGCTGCTGGAACAGTCCCTTCAGCATACTGAATAACACCCCCGGGCAGACACACTGAGGGCTCCTGGTGTCCTTTCCCGATTCTTGCAGCCATTTCTCTAAGTCGTACCGTCATTCGCCGTATGTTCGAACTGCCTACAATTAGTAGACCCCTACACTTTTGCGTTTGCCTCCTCCTGACTCGAATAAAACTGGTTTCCCCACAAACAGGTGAAGTGAATCCCACTGGGTCAGTTCCAGTTTCAGTGAAAAACTTCAACTCCAACTCGTCGGTTACGGGGATCGGTAAAACACCCCCAGTCCTCCCCCGGTCCCCTTCCACGCTGTACAGCAGGCCTGGATCTACCACTGACGTGGCACTCACATTTGAGTGCACAAGTAATGGCAGCTCCTGTACTTTCTGCAGAGGAGACTCGACTCACAGGAGAGGACGGTACTCGAGGTACCTCCGGTACCAGTATAGGAGGTACACAGCTCTCGGCAGCTCTCCCGATGCACCAATTCGTAGGAACTGCCGATCTTTTGACAATACTCGGGACATAATGAGATTTTCACTCTGCAGCGGAGTGTGCGCTGATATGAAACTTCCTAGCAGATTAAAACTGTGTGCCGGACCGAGACTAACTCTGGACCTTTGCCTTTCGCTGCAGAGTGAAAATCTCATTCTGGAAACAACCCCCAAGCTGTGGCTAAGCCATGTCTCCGCCATATCCTTTCTTTCAGGAGTGCTAGTTCTGCAAGGTTCGCAGGAGAGCTTCTGTAAAGTTTGGAAGGTAGGAGACGAGATACTGGCAGAAGTAAAGCTGTGAGGACGGGGCGTGCGTCGTGCTCGATTAGCTCAGTTGGTACAGCACTTGCCCGCAAAAGGCAAAGGTCCCGAGTTCGAGTTCCGGTCCGGCACACAGTTTTAATCTGTCAGGAAGTTTAATACTCGGGACGATTTCCAGCTGCTTACGAATGTCAGCCAATTAATCCCATGTTGGAGAACATTCACAGTGAGGCAGCATTTTGGCTGCAACAATGGCAAACTATTTTTGTGTAGTATACGTCAAGTAATGTATCAGAGTCTTGTTTACATACATATTTGTGGCAGGCTTATTTACTGTAAAATAAGTCTCTGGACTGTGTGTGAAACCGTTTTGGAAGCGCCAGTGGTCAACATTTACGTGGTTTCACTAGTTCACTGCGATGCAGTTTAACTATTAAAAGCCAAAGACACAATGTAAAGAAAACCTCTCAATCTTGAAGGGAAAGGTATTGAAGACAATATGACTATTGCACAAAAATTTGCACTGAACCAGTAACTAAACTTAACCGTGAACAAATCTGTTTCTCACAGGGTGTGATGGCAGGTCACAACACTTTCTTTTAGCAATCGTGGGTGCGGTATGCTGTAACAAAAAGAATTGTGTTTCAGCTTTCTACAATATTTATAAAATGCAGATTCCTCTTCCTCAGGCTCTTTGTAGAGTGAGAAATCCCCCTCTGTACCACGTAATAACATGTTTTGGACCCACTGCACTGTTTCACACTTCTCTCTTCCTTCTCTAATATAGAAGCTATCCCTGCAAGCTGAAAACCATTTGAGCCCAACAAATGTCATTCCCATACAAATGTGGTCTCCAGCATCCACATATTTATGTAACTATAATTGAACTGAACTGGCCTGAACAGTAATATACATACTCAAAGATATCGGTCGAAACTTGCTGTGTATATCAGCATTTAGCACAGCAATTATCAGGTAGGGAGCAACAAAATAAAAAAAATTACCTTTTATTTTGATGCCTGAAAACAAAGCTTGTAAAATTACAATATCAGTTTTGTAACCTCAGTACAAGACACTAGTTGTTATAAATATTGCTAATGTACGTATGTTTGTGCCTTGATTTTAACAACATTCTCAATTATGTCATTTAAATCGATCTCCTTGTAACCGATAAAATGGCTCGATTGGCTAGTCATTCTATATTCATCGTTAGTTTCAGAGAAACTGCTCTCGGATGATGCGACAGATATAAATGGTCCAGAAGTATTGCACTGTAAGTGACACACAGAGTAATGATTCGTGGAAGTCCCATCTAACTATAAATTTGAAGGTTTCCTAGGCCATCAATCTAATAGCAACTTCCACACACTTATCGATTTGTACAGAGATGCCTAAAATATCTTTATTTCTTTCCGCACATGCTCCTTATCAAACTCTTACATTTCTACCAGATAGTCCAGTGCTACAGCCAGAACATCAGCAGCTTCAAGCATAAATTTAGTTTCAACCATTTGGAACAGTTTGGCAATTTTTTCATGGTTAAATAGCATTGCAACATTTTCTTTATAATTCTGTCAATGCATTTAATCGATGATTCACGAACTTCTTCCTGAATTGATAATCCAGCATTTATTTATTTATTTTTATTTACACGTCAAGTTCCATACAACCAAATTGAGGAGCAAATCTCCAAGGTCATGGAACATATCAGTAGATGAAATTACAACATAAAAGTAATAACAGATAAAAATAAAATGTTTCTGAAACCAAAAAAAGTCAATCCATAAGTTTACGTAAATACAACCAACAATACAACAAGAATCAGCTTAAGTTTTCAAGGAAATCCTCAACAGAATAGAAGGAGTGACTCATGAAGAGAAACTTCAGTTTCGACTTGAACACATGTGGATTACTGCTAAGATTTTTGAATTCGAGTGGCAGCTTATTGAAAATGAATGCAGCAGTATACTGCACACCTTTCCGCGCAAGAGTTAAGGAAGTCCGATCCAAATGCAGGTTTTATTTTTGCCGACTATTAACAGAGTTTTTGTTGTTGTCTTCAGTCCTGAGAATGGTTTGATGCAGCTCTCCATGCTACTCTATCCTGTGCAAGCTGCTTCATCTCCCAGTACCTACTGCAACCTACATCCTTCTGAATCTGCTTGGTGTATTCATCTCTTGGTCTCCCTCTACGATTTTTACCCTCCACGCTGCCCTCCAGTACTAAATTGCTGATCCCTTGATGCCTCAGAACATGTCCTACCAACCGATCCCTTCTTCTAGTGAAGTTTTGCCACAAACTCCTCTTCTCCACAATTCTATTCAATATCTCATCATTAGTTATGTGATCAACAGAGTAAATTATGTGATCAACAGAGTAAAAGCTGCTTATTCTTGGGAATAAGGTAATATTGTTAAAAAGAAGAATGGGAAGAGTTACTCCAAAATATAATACCACACGACAGAAGCGAATGAAAATATGCAAAGTAGACTAATTTTAGTGTTGAATGCTCACTTACTTTGGATACCATTTCAATAGTAAAAATGGCAGCATTAAGTCTTCGAACATGATCCTGAGTGTGGGCTTTCCACGAAAGTTTACTACCTATCTGAGCACCCAGAAACTTTAACTGTTCAGTTTCACTAATCTTATGTCCATAATGTGAAATTAAAACGTCAGACTTTGTTGAATTTTGTGTTAGAAACTGTAAAAACTCAATCTTACTGTGATTTAGCATTAGTTTATTTTCTACAAGCTATGAACTTATGTCATGAACTGCACTATTTGAAACAGAGTGTTGCACACAACATCCCTTACTACCAAGCTAGTGTCCTCAGCAAACAACTATTTTAGAGTTACCCTTAATACTAAAGGGCACATGATTTATATAAATAAGTAACAGGAGTGGCCACAACACTGACCCCTGGGGCACCCCACATTTGACCGTACCCACCTCAGACCCCGCATCACAGGCATTCCCAACATTGTGAATAATGATCTTTTGCTGTCTGTTCTTAAAGTAAAAAGTGAACCAATTGTGAGCTACTCCCCGTATTCTGTAATGGTCCAACTTCTGGAGCAATATTTTGTGATCAACACAATCAAATGCCTTAGTTAAATCAACTGAAACCTTTTGTTTACCCCATCCAGCACCTCAGAGAAAAGAGAATATAGCATTTTCAGTTGTTAAAGGACTTCTAAAGCCGAACCATACATTTGATGGCAAACTGTGTGATAAAAATGATCTATTATCCTTACACACACAGCCTTTTCAGTAACTTTAGCAAACACTGATGGCACAGAAATAGGTCCAAAATTTTCTACATTATTCCTTTCTCCCTTTTCATAAAGCGGCTTACGAGTACCTTAATTGTTCAGGAAACTGACGATTCCTAAAGGAAAAATTACAAATATGGCTAAGTACAGGGCTAACATATGCAGCACGGAACTTTAATATTCTGCTAGGCACTCCATGATAACCATGAGAGTCCTTAGTCTTCAGTGACTTAATTATTGACTCAATCTCCCCTTGTCTGTATCACTGAGTATTTCAGACAATCTCAGAAAGGCATTTGCCAAGAGTATTATACGACTCCCTGCAAAAAATATATTCTTACGTAAATCACCAGCAATGTTCAGAAAATGGCTGTCACATACTGTGCATATATCCGATTTATCAGTAACAGACATTTTTACTACGAACTGACTTTATATCGTCGACCTGCGTGTAGCATGATGCTAGTTCACATGGTATTGTTTTATTTACCCTCCCCCTTCCTTGTTTGTCAATGTTAATGCCCGTATCATCGCAATTTTTTAAGCAAGTGACAGAACTGTTACAATTTTAAACATGGCTGACAGCACCAAGTGTGTATAAACTTGTAACAAATGATGTTTACAGCAAATTGGTTACATAAAGTTTATTGTAATAAGCAATGACTGGGTTTCAGTGTCACTACAGTTTTCTTCAGTAGAAATAACATCACCTAACTTTCATTACATTAACATTATAAGGACATTCTCAGGTAACTTTTTGAAAGTTAACAGCATTGTCTGTAACAGTTCCTTCCATCACTAAAAACTCAACTGGGGTTTTAAATTTGCCAAGTCTTTAATCCAAAGTCATTTTTGGCTACTGCACATATTGTCGGACTAAATTTACTTCCTCCAGTGCTGTACAGCTAAAGTTGATGTAGGTCATAAAGATAAAAATCACATGCAGCTGGAAAGAGCAAGCTTGTTGCACGTCTATTAAGGTTTGCCATAGATGGATCTTTCATACCTTCCAAACAGCTTACAATTATTTTCCCCTTTCCCTATTATGATTGGGAATAGTATTGAGCACTCCAGCAAATACCAGGCAATTATTTCAAACTGTCCATTTTTTTTCTACAAGTAATTACAATCTATAAGTAGATGACAAAAAGAATGACAAATTCTCTACAGTTCCAAAACAGGAATAGACATGAGTGCAGAAACTCCACAGATATTTAAGAAACGATTGACACAGAGACTGAACACAGCTTGTGGATTGACTTTTCTGAATTGTTTGTTTTACTTCTCCGTGTACATCAGACAGACATGGCATCATGTTAACCTTCATCCGTTCACTGCAATATCCAGCCCATCTTTTCCCAGGTGCTGTTGAATATATTTTCATATATCCTCTGCAGTTTTTCCCAACATAGATAAAAAGCTAAGATGGGTTCCACAACTTCCACAATCGTGTCTTCTATACTGACTTAACTGTAATTACAGTAAACCTGTGTAGATGGTACAGTCATCAAAATATGTTTCCTGCAGAATAACTGCATCCAGCTCATTATCTATGTTTACATACATACGCCACAAGACACTGTATGGCGTATGACAGAGCTTACCTTGTACCACTACTAATCATTTCCTTTCCTGTTCCACTCATACAACGGGTGTTTAATAAGTAATGCAACACTTTTTTCTCAGTCAACAATATCGGTTGAAAAGAATTCAGAATTTGTTGAAGGACATCACGGAATTTCAGCCCCTATATTTTCACGAAGTTACTATAGGTGGCAGCACTACATGTAGCCTTAAAAATGGCATCTGTAGCGGATGTGCATTCCGATCAGAGAGCTGCCATCGAGCTTCTTTCGGTGGAAAACCAGAGCCCCGCACACACTCATTGGTGCTTGCAGTGAACAAAACCACGTGAGCCATCGAGCTAGGTATCTGTCCTCATCGCAATGAGGTCGCACAAACCTGTCCGACCTACTGTGTGCTGACCTGGCTGCACACTTTAAAGAAATTAATTTAGCGTGTTCACTGCCACAATAATGCAAATCAACTTTTCCTTCTCCACGATAACACGAGGCCTCACACAAGCCCACACACCTGAGAGAAACCCTCGAAACTTCGTTCGACTGTTCTTCCTCACCCGCCCTACAGTCCGTATCTCGCACCTTCCGACTTCCGTCTGTTTGGTCCGATTGGGGACGCACTTCACGGGAAGCGGTACACGTATGTAGCGAGGCAATGGCTCCGATGTCGACAAGTAGAGTTGTACCGTGCGGGCTTATAGGCCCTTCCAGTAAGGTGACATGAGGTTGTCACATTGAATGGAGATCGTGTTGAATAATAGTGTTTTGCAGCCGAGCAAGTGGGGAATAATATGGTGTACTAGAATTCTGA
The DNA here is from genome assembly GCF_021461395.2 of Schistocerca americana. NCBI lineage: Eukaryota > Metazoa > Arthropoda > Insecta > Orthoptera > Acrididae > Schistocerca > Schistocerca americana. The sequence continues at coordinate 203,667,268 of NC_060129.1, read as the reverse complement.
ATAAAATCAACCTGCTTTCAGAAAAAAGTGTTGCATTACTTATTGAACCCCTCCCCTCCTCGTAAACAGAGGGAGGGAAAATCAACTATACAGGCCACCACACAAGCCCTAATTTCCCTTATCTTCATCATTCTTATGCAGAAATATGTTGGCAGCAGTATAATCACTTCTCGTGCTGCAGCTTTTAGGTTCCGAGCCGTGTTTCCTAAATATTCTAAAAATTGTTAACAAACCTGCTGAGAATTGTCACGGACTAACTCAACGCTGTCTCTTATATACTCAACATATTTGGACTTGTTTGGGACTGGCCACTGTTCTCTAACATTTTTTTCAGTAATAAAATGGGAAAACATTGAAGTCAAATGAAGTACTTCATAATTGTTCCATGAAAACTGAAAACTGTGACAAAGCTTGTGTTTCGAAGTACAGCCTCCAGGGACCAGTGGTAGAAGGAAGTTGGGGTAACAATGTACAACCAAGTTGAAATTTTTGTGGCACAAGAAAAGTTACACCACAGAAAGTGGGAGTTTCCACCTGCAAGTGCAATATGTCACTAGCTGTCTCTACACTTGTGTTGCATGTGAATCCGGCTTTACTGTCAACAGCCCAGGTACTGTAAAGTGTTATGGGGTGAATGTGTGAAAGTTGGAATATTGTTCCAGTTGCCTACTGATGCATAATTTTTTTTTATACATACTAGTATGTGTGTCAACATATTGTTGTTTGACACAATTACATTAAATATCTAACGATTATGAAAATCTGCTGATAGCAGAGGAACTAGTAGCAGTTATTTTTGTTGCTTAGTGCTCCGTTTCTGCCCATTTGAGGACACAAAAAAAAAAAATCTGCTAAGTCACCACATAGAAAAATATCATGATACTTTGAGGTGTAAATCTTCAGTTATTAGCCACCCACCTCCCTTTTTGGTAGTTCAGCAAAAATAATTAACACAGCGCCAGCCTGGAAGGGAATAGTAGGCAACTTCATCTGTGAACTAGTGGTCTGCTACACAGAGAAACTCTACATTTTCTGAATAGTTTTCTAAAAATATTTGAAGGTCTAAACTTCTTTAATGTTTTTCAGCTTTTGGAAGAAAGCACAAAATTATAGTATTTTGTGTCTATGCAAGAGGAATTGTTTTGTGCTCTAATGCTGAAGTGACTTTGTTCAGTAAAACGCACATAGACCCGAAAAGTTCAAGTAATTTTTGACCTAAATTTTCAGGGATATTAAAATCTAAACACCGTAGTAGTAGAAAAATGACTAACTTTGGAAACAGTGTTTCATTAACGAGTCCTAAACTGAGAATATAGATTCCTCAGCCCCCTGCATATCCGTGCTGTGGGGACAGTGAAGACATCTAATTGCACCACACTCAGTCATTTAAACAGCAATTCTTCCCTGGGCACTGGGAGGAGACAAAATTCTGTTAGAACTATTGATAGCCTTGGGAGAGCCAGCCATGACCAAACTCTTCCATGTGGTGGGCAAGATGTAAGAGACAGACGAAATACCCTCAGACTTCAAGAAAACTATAATTCAAATTCTAAAGAAAGCAGGTGCTGAAAGGTGTGAAAAGTAATGTATTATCAGTTTAATAAGTCACAGTTGAAAAATACTAACATGAATTCTTTAGACCAATGGAAAAACTGGTAGACGCTGACCTCGGGGAAGATCAGTTTGGATTCTATAGGAATGTAGGAACATGTGAGGCAATACTGACCCCATGACTTACTGTAGGAGTTAAGGGAAGGCAAACCTATGTCTATAGCATTTGCAGATTTAAAGGAAGCTTTTGACAATGCTGACTGGAATACTCTCTTTAAAATTCTGAAGGTGGCAAGGGTAAAATACAAGGAGCGAAAGGGTAGCAGTGATTGAAAAGGGAGTCAGACAGGGTTGTAGACTATCCCCAATGTTGTTCAATCTGTACATTAGAAAAGCAGTAAAAGAACAAACAAATTGGAGTAGGAATAAAAATCCATGGAATGAAATAAAAACCTTGAGGTTTGCCAATGACATAGTAATTCTGTCAGAGACAGCAAAGGACTTGGAAGAGCAGTAGAAGAGAATGGACAGGGGCTTGAAGGCAAAATGAGGATAATGGAATGTAGATCAATTAAATCAGGCGATGCTGAAGGAATTAGAGTAGGAAATGAGTTTGGCAGTAAAATAACTGATGTTTGAAGTAGAGAGGATTTAAAATGTTGACTGGTGATAGCAAGGAAAGCATTTCTGAAGAAGCAAAATTTGTCAACGACTTCTGAAAGTATTTGTATGGAGTGTAGCCATGTATGGATGTGAAACATGGACGATAAACAGTATAGACAAGAAGAGAAAGAAGCTTTCGAAATGTTATGCTACAGAAGAATGTTGAAGATTAGATGGGTAGATTACATAACTAATGAGGAAGTACTGAATAGAATTGGGGAGAAGAGGAATTTGTGGCACAGATTGAGTAGAAGAAGGGATAAGTTGGTATGAACATTCTGAGGCATCAAGGGATCACCAATTTAGTACTGAAGGGAAGCATGGAGGGTAAAAATTGTGGAGGGAGACAAAGTGACAAATACATTAAGCAGATTGAAAATAGTGTAGGATGTAGTAATTACTCAGAGATGGAGAGGCTTGCACAGGATAGAGTAGCATGGAGAGCTGTATCAAACCAGTCTTTAGGTTGAAGAAAACAATGGGCTATAACAACTGACAGCAGTTTAAATTATGAAAAATATGTCAGTTTAGGGATCTTAATGTATCAATTAATGAAGTATGTGATCCGGTGCATAAAATTCTGGCCTAAAGAAATGACGACAGAGGTTGGAGTTTTATAAGCCCCGAGGCAATGTCTGCAAGTGAAGATGCAGCTATTTCTGAGATAGAATATCTTGTGAATTAACGAGTCTGTCAGAATATGGAAAGCATTATTTAGAAGTTGAACCACTAGTCCTTATACCTAATGTTATCACTGTGCCCAGGAATACGTTAGTTTGTTTTCTTATGTTATGTATTAGAATTTTCATCTGCGTTTAACTGAGGTCTCAGTAAAGCTATGACCAGTATTAGGATAAGCACATTCTAAATAATATTTTGAACAATGAATCTAAGAGGTAAATGATTTGATGTTTTGGAGAATCTGAACACCTTGCACATGTATACTATTTAGAGAAAGCACAAAATTTGAGAAATACACAAAGGGGGAAGAATCCAGATATTCTCAGGAGCTGAAGTCATAACTGATGGAATTGTTCCAGCTTGCTAGCCGGCTGCTGTGACCAAGCAGTTCTAGGCGCTTCAGTCCGAAACCACGCTGCTGCTACGGTCGCAGGTGCGAATCCTGCCTCGGGCACAGATGTGTGCGATGTCCTTAGGTTAGTTAGCTTTAAGTAGTTCTATGTTGTAGGGGACTGATGACCTCAGATGTTAAGTCCCATAGTGCTGAGAGACATATGAACGATTTTTGTTGCAGTTTGCTATCTCACTGGTTTTCCTAAGGCTGCCAGTAATTCAGAGGGGACGTCATCTACTCCAGCGCACTTACTTCAGTCTAGGTCTTCCAGTGCTCTGTGAAATTCTTGAAGTATCAAGGTTCCTCCTTCATGCTTACCTACTTCCTCTTTTGGGTTAACAGTATTATCCTGTAGTTTTGTCTCCTGACATAAACTGTGTATATATGCCCTGCACTGTCCAGTCTTCCCCTCTTTGACTGGTAATAATTTGCCATCTGAGCTCTTAATATTTATACAGATGCTTCTATTTTCTCAATTTTGCAATTTTTGGGATCTTTCAGATTTCTGTAGGTGTAATTTATCATTTTCCTAGACAAGCATGTTTCTACACAATTGCATCTCTCCTCTAGCCATTCCTTCTTAGTTGTTTTGCATTTTCTGTCTTTTTTTCCCTTTCATGTGCTCTACTTCTATGTGTTTTTCCTTTTGTGAATTAAATTCAGTACCCCCTATGTTATTCAGTTATCCACTGTGTACCGTAAACACAAACCAGGTAGTCTCTGGCGCAGGCTACTGTCTGTCTGTGGAGGTCATTCCCACTTTTTGCAGGCAATGTTTCTTCACATCTCCCTGTTTGCTACTGGTCTATACAAATACAATTTGTCACAGTCTACTGTAGTACATCGCATCACTTTGGTTACGCGAGTATTGAGAGGTTTTACTGGGTCTGAGGTACAAGAGGACATTTTATTGACTTAATGTTCACTTTGTTAGAACAATTCATGTGCTTGCTGGTTGAGAATATGGCTCTCTTAAACATGTTGGTTGTGCTCCTTTTATAATATTCGGGATATATCAGTCGAATCTGATACAATTAAGTTACCTGTAACTGTTAAAATTTCGTTCCATTCTGAGTTGTGTTATTCAAGATTGACAGACCGGATGTTAAGTTTTACAAGCGACTAGTTTGTGTGAGGTGAGATACAGTATTCTCCTCTCCAGTACCAGTTAGGCGTAGAGCTTTGTAGACATCCCAAGTGTGTAGTATAGTTTGTTGTTGAGCTGTGTGTGTTTGACAGGAATCAAAATATTCTACAGGGACGTGTCTAATATCTAATATAATTTACTTGTATTGTGCAGTTTATTTGTAATGCAAATTGTATTATAAATAGAATTCATGCATGTGTGGATTGTATAATTTACCAAGATGGAAAACTTTTGGAGATGTAACAATAGTGAAAGCATAAACGGAGGCCGGTCGTGGGACACCACCTAATATCGTGTCGGACCTTTTGCCGAGCACAGTTGCAGCAACTCGAAGTGGTGTTGTCTGGACAAGTCGTTCAAAGTCCCCTGTGGAAATATTGAACCGTGCTGCCTCTATTGCTGTCCATTATTGTGAAAGTGTTTTTGTTGCTGGATTGTGCACGAACTGACCTCTCGATTAGATTCCATAAATCTCTGATGGGATTCCTACTGGACAGTTTGAATGGTCAAATTATTTCCTCGGATTGTCCATAACAATTGTAGCCTGATGACGTGATGCATAGTCATCCATAAAAATTCCACCATTGTTTGGGACTGTCAACAGGGTTACCACAAGTTCTGGAAATCAGAGAATTTCAAATGTCAGGAAAATGAGTTAAATCTGAAAAAAAACAGTGGAAAATTTAGTTTTTGTCTCAGTAGATGAAATGATTTGTTTACTGAGATATCAAGCATTGTCACTGGCTGGGTGCCACTTCCCTTCTCCCTAGTTCGTACGGCTTCTCCCCTTCTTACCACTCCCCTTGGCTTGCAGTCAGTGCTTGCACCCCTTCTTGCCACTAGCCTAGCAGCTGCTGACGAGAGGCAGGGAAGCGTGAGGAGTGCTTCGTTTGGATCCGATTCTGAGATTGTTGACGCGGCGGCCAGAGACGGCGGTCGTGCGTGCACGAGTTGCCTGGATGTGTGCACGCTCTCGTTTCTGACAAAGTATACGGTCAGAAATTTAGTTGAGAGAGTGCGGTTGTCTTTTCTAGTGGCCTCTCTGCAGCTCGGCAATCGTCTGTACGGTGAATTCCCCCTATCCTCATTAGTACTGATTCTGAGTATTTGTGCAAGTTCTGCTGCACGGGTTGACCACTGCAGTCTCACTTCGACACGGTGTCTGTGACGTGTGAATAGTTGGCCACACGAGTCGACTTTGACAACGGGCCAAAACTGCAGGCCGTTTCTGCGGGTATCTCTAACGGATCGGGGCTGCCGCTCTGAAGCCCACCGTTTCCCCGTAATGTGTGAGCCCTGGCTGTCGGATCTGGTCTCACCGGACTACGCACAGGCTGGGTCTGTTCGTGTGTGGCACAATGTGGTGGATTTTCGCGGTTCATCCGTGGACGTAGAACTGCGGTGCTCCTCGGCAGGCCGGAGGCCGCGGACGATGGATTTCGGGAATGAGGCTCTCTCACCCCGAGTGCATTGTACAGTGCAGTGTTTCGTAGATATTCTATTTATTATAGTACATTTTGGCACCTCAAAAGTAGTTTAAATATTAGAAAATATGGATGGTAAGAAAAAGAATGTGGCAGTCACTGGAAGTTTGTATGCTATTTACTCATTTATTTCTCGAAAAATTCGCACAATCCCTGTAAAATAATAGACGTAACACAGCGTGTAATACCTGACAATTGTTAGTTTACACAAATCTTCTCCATCTTATACACTTCTTTAGACACGTGAGGTTCTTTCTGAAATCAGTGAAGGTATTTTAAATCTGTCTTGCAATTCCAAGGAAATGCTTATTTTTGTCACCAAATGTATTTCATGTTACTGAAATAAAATAATAGTGGTCTTAATGACACTAGCACACCACTTGGCTTGCTTTCTGCATCTAAAAGTAGTTCATTACAATAGATTTTGATGTTCGTACTTAAGATTTTTGGAGGAGAAATACAGAAGTCCTTAAACTTTTTGCCAACATGTCCTTACTTACCATTGAAATCTCAAAATTTGTCAGGGGAAAATGCTAAAACTTGTGTGGAAGTCGGGGAAATATCAGGGAATTTCACTTGGGGCAACTCTGATGAAGTCCACAAATGGCTGCAATGATCTAAGTAGCCAAAGATAAGTATTTTTAATGATCGGTTTCCATCTTATGAAAATACAGCCCACACCACTATGCAGCCACCACCAGGTTGCTCAGGGCCATGGCTTCGTGGGGTGTGTGCCACATTCGAACCCTACAGTCAGCTTTTACCAACAGAAATCTGGACCCGTCTGACCAGGCTAGTCCGCCAGTCTAGGGTCCAACCGATACGGACACGAGCCCAGCAGAAGTGCTGCAGGCGATGTCACGCTGTCAGCAAAGGAACTCGTGTCGGTTGTTTGCTGCTGTACCCATTAATGCCAAATTTCGCAGCACTGTCATAACGGATGTGTTCCGTCATATGTTCCGTATTGGCTCCTGCAGTTATTTCACGTGGTGCAGCTTGTCTGTTACTATTGACAACTGTACACAAATGCCACTGCTCTCAGTTACTAAGTGAAATCCGTTGGCTGCTGTGTTGTCTCTGATAGCGGTAATGCCAGAAACTTGATAATCTCGACACTGTAGATCTCAGAATATGTACACTCCTGGAAATTGAAATAAGAACACCGTGAATTCATTGTCCCAGGAAGGGGAAACTTCATTGACACATTCCTGGGGTCAGATACGTCACATGATCACACTGACAGAACCACAGGCACATAGACACAGGCAACAGAGCATGCACAATGTCGGCACTAGTACAGTGTATATCCACCTTTCGCAGCAATGCAGGCTGCTATTCTCCCATGGAGACGATCATACAGATGCTGGATGTAGTCCTGTGGAACGGCTTGCCATGCCATTTCCACCTGGCGCCTCAGTTGGACCAGCGTTCGTGCTGGACGTGCAGACCGCGTGAGACGACGCTTCATCCAGTCCCAAACATGCTCAATGGGGGACAGATCCGGAGATCTTGCTGGCCAGGGTAGTTGACTTACACCTTCTAGAGCACGTTGGATGGCACGGGATACATGCGGACGTTCATTGTCCTGTTGGAACAGCAAGTTCCCTTGCCGGTCTAGGAATGGTAGAACGATGGGTTCGATGACGGTTTGGATGTACCGTGCACTATTCAGTGTCCCCTCGACGATCACCAGTGGTGCACGGCCAGTGTAGGAGATCGCTCCCCACACCATGATGCCGGGTGTTGGCCCTGTGTGCCTCGGTCGTATGCAGTCCTGATTGTGGCGCTCACCTGCACGGCGCCAAACACGCATACGACCATCATTGGCACCAAGGCAGAAGCAACTCTCATCGCTGAAGACGACACGTCTCCATTCGTCCCTCCATTCACGCCTGTCGCGACACCACTGGAGGCGGGCTGCACGATGTTGGGGCGTGAGCGGAAGACGGCCTAACGGTGTGCGGGACCGTAGCTCAGCTTCATGGAGACGGTTGCGAATGGTCCCCGCCGATACCCCAGGAGCAACAGTGTCCCTAATTTGCTGGGATGTGGCGGTGCGGTCCCCTACGGTCTTGGCGTGCATCCGTGCGTCGCTGCGGTCCGGTCCCAGGTCGACGGGCACGTGCACCTTCCGCCGACCACAGGCGACAACATCGATGTACTGTGGAGACCTCACGCCCCACGTGTTGAGCAATTCGGCGGTACGTCCACCCGGCCTACCGCATGCCCACTATCTGCTGTGCTGGTGTGGCATGACGCAGCAGAAACTGCCAGTGGCTGTGTCCACATACTGGACATAGAGACCACCGCTGTGAACCACCTTGTCCGTTACGTGTCTGTGGTACAACTATTGGCAGCTGCAGACAAATATGACCCCCATCTCCTAAAGGAGCCTCGTAAAGACAGGTTGGTACAGGAACTGACACTGGAGGAGTTAAGATTGAAACAAACCTTCAGTTTGATAAAGAAATCAAACAGCATAATCCTGGCACATTGGATCAGTGAACACAGCTGTCTGTTAAAAATTTACAGCGATTGGCAGAAATTTTATTTCCACCCGATTTCGTCTCGGTAAATATGAAATGCCAACTACCTTTAGTGCATCATAATATTTGAGGGCTTAGAAGTAAAATTAATGAACTACTTATGTGCATTGATGAATTAGTCATCAAACCCAGTTTTTTATTTATTTATTTGTTTTCTGTCCATATAACAGTTTTCGGACATTGTCAAGAAAATTTAGATTACATTACACATATACAGTAAAATATTTACATTCTTTCATAACAACATATGGATCAGACACATGTCTGCACACATTATTTTTCAAAAGGGCGTGACAAGTAGATTCTTCTATAGTGTAACACAATTTAGCTTATATTTATAATAGTACAGTACACATAATACAGTGTATAATCACATTCTTTCATACCACTGATAGATCGGATACATTTTCCATATACACTGTTTTCCAAGATGGCACTACAACTTAGTCCTCTATCGAATAACAACACTTCTCTATTAATAATTGCTTCAGTCTACTCTTTAGCATATTTAGATTTACTTTCTTGAGTTCACAGGGTAGTACATTGTAGAAAATTGCTCCCATTCTGTGTGGGCTGTGGTCAGGTGCCCTTTTTTTTGGTCACAATTCTATGAAAATTTTCCCTTTCCTGTGTATCATAGTTGTGTACATTACTGTTTCTCATATTAAATTCGGGATTTTGTTTCGCGAACATGACTGTCTGCAGTATATACATATAGTACGCCGTAAGAATTTTATATTTTCTAAAGATGTCTCTACAAGGCTCTCTCTTCTTTACCTTGGCTACCATTCTTACTTCCTTTTTTGTAATCTAAAGTCTATCTATATGAACTGCTGATGCCCCACCCCATATCTCAATACCATACTGAAGGTGCGGATGAATTAACCCAAAATATATTTGCCTTAAAGTGTCGTGGTCCAAGAAGGCTGAGACCTGTTTCAGTAGATACATTTCTACTGATTTTCTTGCAAATATTATCTACATGGTCTTTCCATGATAAGTGTTCATCAACAACGATGCCCAAAAATTTATGTGAATTTGCATATGCAAGACCCAATGGGGATGTAAATACAGTATCAGTTATGGCAGCATTATAACTGAGGGTGAACTTCATTATCACCGTTTTGTCTTTATTTACAAGAAGCTCGTTTGCTGTAAGGTATGCGGACAGAGTATTGAAACTGATCTCGCTACTGTTAGCTGCAGACTGCATATCACTGCCACGGCTGATGAAGGATACGGCATCGGCATAGCTTACAACCGTGCAATTTTGGGGTTCAAATAAGTTATTTACATATACGAGGACCAGAAAAGGCCCTCGTATGCTTCCTCGAGGCACGCCACATTGAAGTGAAGTGTCCTGAAGTTTGATTAGGTTGTTGGGAGCTGATCATTCTTTTGATAAGTTAGCTTTACACACTGTTGCCTGTCTTTCATATAGGAGGTAAGTAGTTCCAAGGCTAGTCCTGTCAACCCGTACTCTTCTAGCTAGCACAGAAGAACGGTATGATTCACAGTATCAAAGGCTTTACTCATATTTAGGAAAGTGCCTATTGCCTTGTTGATATAATCTGCCTCTCTGAACATTGTGTGACCACTGGTATAGATATGTTAAACCTTACAGAATTTAAGTTAGCCTCCTACTTCTGTAGACAAAAGATGGAGAAAGGAGGAGTTGCCACATTTGTTAAAAAGTTTTAAATTTAAGAATATTGATGTTAATAAATTTTGTTTAGAGCAGCACTTAGAAGCATGTGCAACAGAGATAGAATTTCATAATATGTTCTTTATAATAGTAGCCATATACAGAGCACCTTCATGAAATTTCAACCTGTTTATAAACGGTCTTAAAGATTTATTATCTCATCTAAAATCGAAAAGCAAAGAACTTGTGGTTGCTGGTGATCCTAATATAGGTGTCCTGAAAAACATTGTCAGTGAACAGTTACTGAAATCGGTTACATTGTCATTCAGTTTAATTTCTACGGTAAATTTCCCAACTAGGGTATACAAATGTTCTAAGACTGCCATTGATAATATATTTATAGACAATTCTAGCCAACTAAACCACATTACAAAACCTGTAGTAAATGGGCTATCTGACCATGACATGCTACATGTAACATTAAATTTTGAAAATTGTCAGGGTAAAACATCTATCTGAACTGAGAACAGAAGGCCAACAAAACAGTCAAAAACTGAGAAATTTAAGAGATTGCTCAAAGAAATTAATTTGATGGATTTTTACAGCATCCAAGACACAAATGGAAAATACAAAACATTCATTAATAAAGTTAGCACCTTATTTGAAAATTGTTTTCTCCTGAAGGTAACTCAAATTAAGCAGAAGTCTAATAAGAAACCATGGATCACACAAGGGATAAAGATATCATGTGAGACAAAAAGCAAACTCTGATACGTAGGGACACCTTTGACACTAGCATTATAGCTCATTACAAAAATACTGAAGGTTATCCCGAAATCTAAACACCTGCATTATGAGAAGAAGATAAATACATCCAGCAATAAAATAAAAACAATATGGGATATAGTTAAGTCAGAGACAGGTAGAACCAGAAATAAGAAGGAACAAATAGCCCTAAAAATAAATGAAACTCTGGTAACATACGCATGTTGTGTTGCAAACCATCTAAACAAGTATTTTGTCTCTGTTACTGATAGCATGGGGTTGTCAGGTTCAGTAAATAATGCAAAAGAATACGAGACCAGTGCACACAAGCAGTCTCAGTAAAATGGAATTGACACTTACTTCACCCAAAGAAATAGAATCCATCATAAAGTCTTTGAAATCAGAGCATTCTAGTGGTTATGATAACGTATTAACAAAGTTAATAAGTGCATTCATGTGAGCTTAGTCATATCTCAAGTTATTTGTGTAATCAATCACTTATCACAGGAACATTCCAGAATGGCTTAAATATGCTGAAGTTATACCTCTCCACAAGAAAGTGGACAAAGAAATGCCGTCAAATTACTGACCGATCTCACTTCTGCCAGCTTTTTCAAAAGACTTTGAAAAGGTTATGTTAAAGTGTCTACTTAAGCACCTTAGCGAAAATAACACACTGTCAGTCACAGTTTGGGTTTCTTAAGGGTTCTGATATTGAGAAAGCTATTTACACTTACAGCAAAAATGTCCTTAGTTCATTGGACAACAAATTGGAGGCAACTGGCATATTCTGTGACCTGTCAAAGGCGTTTGACTGTGTGAATCTCAGCATTCTTTTAAGTAAATTAAAATAGTATGGCGTCACTGGTAGTGCTGCAAAGTGGTTTCAGTCATATCTTACTAATAGAAAACAAAGGGTGTCATTATGTAACACTTCAGCAGGAGGCAATCAGACATCTGACTGGGAAGAAATTACATGTGGTGGTCTCAAAGGTTCCATACTAGGTCCACTACCGTTTCTTGTGTATATCAATGACGTGTCATCTGTTACATTACCAGATGCCAAGTTGGTCTTATTTGCAGATGATACAAACATTGCAATAAATAGTTAATCAAATATAAATTTAGAAAGGGCAACTAATCAAATTTTTACTGACATTAATAAGTGGTTCATAGCCAATTCACTGTCATTAAACTTTGAAAAGACCCCCTATATGCAGTTAAGAACTTAAGAGAGATTTCCTTCTGGTGTGTGTATAAAATATGACAACATGGAAATAGAAGTTGAGAGTGTAAAATTCTTGGGATTACAACTTGATAACAAATTCAATTGGGAGCAACATACTAACAAACTGCTAAAGTGCCTAAACAAGTCTGTGTTTGCAATGCGAATGATGTCAGACATAGGAGATATCAATATAAAAATACGGGCATATTTTGCTTATTTTCACTCCATTATGTCATATGGTATCATATTTTGGGGTATCTCCACAAACAGAAAAAATTTTTTAGAGTACAGGAGTGTGTAATAAGAGTAATTAGTTGTGTAAATACAAGAGCATCATGTCGAAAGCTATTCAAAGAATTGGGCATATTAACCACAGCTTCTCAGTATATTTATTCCTTAATGAAGTTTGTTGTAAATAATACATCACTTTTTCCAACCAACTGCTCAGTTCACAGCATAAATACTAGGTATAAGGACAATATACATAAAGATTTAAAATCACTCACTCTTGCCCAGAAAGCAGTCCAGTATTCAGCAACGCATATTTTGAGTAACTTACCAGCAACCATAAGGAGTTTAGTTTCAGACAAGGCACAATGTAAACATAATTTAAAAGAATTTTTGGTGGCCAACTCCTCCTTTTCCATCTGTGAGTTTCTCAACAAGTGCAGTAGACCATTTTAATGAAAATTTATTATACTTTAATTTTTGACAATACTTGTTTGTAATAGCCAAGTTACTACCTACTGTGTGAATGATGGATGTATGGAAAGCAGACGTAAGTCTTAAGTCTGTAAATAGTGGAAGTTTAATTTTAAATCTTGTACATAATCTGACTGTTCTTAACTGTGGATCACTGAAATGAATATTTTATTTTAATTTTTGACAGTACTTGGTTGTAATGGCCAACAAACTAGCAAATGTCTGAATGATGGATTTAATGAAAGCAGATGTAAGTATTAAACCTGCAAATATTAGAAGTTTAAATTGAATTCATGTACGTAACTGTACTGTTTATTGACTGAGGATCATTAAAATTAATAGAACTCAAGTTTTTCTAATTACATTTTTGTAATGTGTTTATCTGACATGTTCCACACCCAGGAGGATTCCCTCTTTTATGGGTCTACAGAATGAACAATTAATGTAATCTGATCTGATCTCGCGGGACTCTCTGGATGCGTGGAGGATGAAATACTGGTGAGACGGGGTGGCCAGCTGCCCACAGGTTGTGGCAGAGGTGTTACAGTTAGTGGAAACAAAACTCAGGTTAGCATACAGTTCTACTTTCCTATCTCCTTGTAAGTAGCACCTTTCAAACACTTCTGTTAAGTAATAGTTTGATAAAACATTGAGGCTTCCTTCCATCGATATTTTACTAATGTAAATCTCACACGTCTCGCACAATCCATAAATTCCCTCTGTAATGGACCTCTTTCTCTGGGGGACAAATATTAATTATCAGTAGTAGTATATCAAGCTACAAATTATCATTTTAAACCTGTGTGGTCTCCCTGGTGTGCCTAGTCGACCACAAGTCCCCGTCACGCTGCTCACTCCGAGTACATACAGGGTTGAAGACATGGAGAAAGATAGGTGTATAATCACAATTTGAATTTAGAGTAATATAACTTTCTTACCTTTATTGGTCAGTGTTGCACGTCATCGTCCAGTGACGAATCTCGCCATCCACTGTTTGTTAAATCAATTTGAGGTCCAGGGTGTGTATTCGGCTGTGTAAGAACTGACACATAGTTAAACTTCCAACTTTTATTTTATAAATGCTGATTGTGATGATATTCAACAATTTTCAATGTAACAGCTTTTCCAATACATCATTTCGTTCCCTCTATCCTTGACCTTCTCAAAGCACGCGTATTAAGACGTCTCGACGCCAACTGCCCATTGTCTCTACACCCGTCAACCACCGGCTCCTGTTCGCAGAGCTTACAAACTGTGCAGTACTGCCAGCCTCGGTTGTATATCGCACGTATACATATATGAAAAACATGGTATGAAGAATTAAGTGTTTGTAATATAGTTCTGTGGCCATATACCTCATTATGGTCGTCATATTAACAGTTTTGTCAGTGGACTCACATTCGGGAAGACGACGGTTCAATCCTGCGTCCGGCCATCCTGACTTAGGTTTTCTGTCATTTCCCTAAATCACTCCAGGCAAATGCTGGAATGGTTCCTCTAAAAGGGCACAGCCGACTTCCTTCCCTAATCTGATAAGACCGATGACCTCGCTGTCTGGTCTCCTTCCCAAAAAAAAAACAACAGTTTTGTAACAAAATATTATTTCACTTTATGTTTACGCGGTTAAAGTTCACTTGCTCCTTCAAGTTGATTGACAGCACCACACACCTCGCCAGCCGGTGGTATCAGTAGTTTCAGTAATCCGTTACATTACACCTTGTGGAGCTCGCCACTCTTTAGCGGGTTCGTGCTTGGTTACCATTGGGCCGCAGCCATTGCAGCATCTTTTCCCTTCCGTTCTGCGTGTCTGTCCTCTTGTTGTTCCTTGTCCCCTCCTTTGGGGAACATATGTGGGGTGTTTACGGGAATGTTCCTCATTGTCCATACCTGACATAAGCGCAGTCTCACTACTGTTTTTCGTTCCCTTTTCCTTTCTTCGTTCACCTTCTGTCCTTCCTTCACTTCGGTGTTTGAGACTCTGCTTTTTCTTGTTCATCCCTGTGCACTCCTGAAGTCTGACACGTAACATGTGATTGCGTAATGCATAATTCCAAACCCTGGGTTGACAGGTGGGGTTCACATGTAGCAGGGTGTATACGACCCGGAAGATCCGGGATAAACCCGGGAAATTTTTGTTGTTTCAGTTTTCAGTTAAATTTTTGTGATTTTTGCCTGGTATGAATCTATACTCTAACAAAGGATATTGCCGTATCCAGCTACTGCAGAATAATACTGCAACAATAAACGTGAATGAGAAAAAAAGGGAATTAAAACATAAATTGCAAAGGAAACGTGCCATATACAACAGAACACAGTGCTCGTATGAGCGTTTGCCAACAGCAAAATGTGTCAAAGGCTTTAGAAAGTCTATGCAATGTTTCATAACAAATTGTCTCTGACGAGGTGACGTCACGACTGTTTACATTAGATTCGTTTTAGCAGTTAAGAGTGGGCTCCTTGCGCACGTGCAGTTGAGTAGCACCTTCTCCCATTTCTGGCTACAGAAATGTGGCTGTCAGCTGTGTAAGCAGTTGCAGCGAGCAGCTAGATGCTACTGGGAAAAATTTTACTGCCGTGCCCAACCTGCCAGATTCACACACGCGCAGTGGGCCCAGCTCTATGTGGGAGGGAGGGGGGGACGCCAAATTCATATTGTGGAGGAGAGCAACTTGTTTCACAAAGTGCCTAGCATCCAGCGCATGTTGGTCTATCGATTTACTCATTCGATTTTGATGCGCATCCCTGTCGGGTTTTTGAATACTCTGTAAGTGGATTTCTGACTGAATTATACGCCGCATGGGGTAGCCGTGCGGTCTCAGGCGATGTGTCGAGGTTTGCACGGAAAACACGTGGTACGAACACGTAATGACACGTAACCCGAGAACAATCGGGGATAACTAAACTGGTGATTTTGGCAGGCTTAGTAAGTTCACCGGCGAATAAGTTTTGACAACGGCAGGAATAGTTCCAAAATTAGTGCTGACAAGATTGTTTGTTAGAACGAGGGAGGAGAAGAAATGGGGACATCACACAAATTAGGAAAGAATATGGCAATTCCAAATTCGTATAAAAATCTCGTACTAATACTTTTTCGGTCTCACGCTCGAGAAACTGGAGCGTATAAATGAAATACGAAACTATTTTTTGCTTGTCTTAGGCGTAATAGGCATTTTATGTCGGTATTTGTGAATTATATTCTGCCGTGTTATAAAAATGACAATTTGTGCCAAAAGGGTCTCGTTTGTTTGGTGTGTGTTACAATTTCTGCAGTGTTAGAAAAGCCTATTTTGTTTTACGTAGCAGACAGTGACAAGAGATGTAATCAGATCGAGAAACCACACCAGTCTCGGGTACTATATGTATTAACAGGTTACGCAGTATTAGACAGCGATATTTTGATTTTTCTTGTAGCAAAGCGTTTGACGAACTTCGATGAGGTAATAGATTCTGTCACAGAAAGGAAAGCGCAGTGTGTCAAGCTGTAGCAAGATCAGAGAAAAAAGAAATGCTAGGAGCACCCACATTCCTTTCAGCCTCCACGCACATGTATTCCCATTTGGACCTCTCCTCCTACACGGCCCAGCTTGCCCGTCATCAATCAAGAGTGGTCCATTCGCTCTGATGCGTACTCGAACAACCGTTTCTCGTGTGCTGCCCGTTTGCTGACTCCTACCCCACCTACATGCACACCCAAATGGCAGCTTTCTGAGGCCAACTGGAGACTTTTATTCCTCCCTGGCAACGCTCGACATACCACAGTTCTCCAGTTGTGATGACCAGGCAGAATATTGTGCAAACGTTATCCTTACTGCCGCAGAATGTTCCATTCCTCACACTTTTTCTTTACTGCTCCGTGTCCCAGTGCCTCGGTGGACTGAGGCATGTCGCATTGTAATTCGTGCGCGGAGACGTGCTCTCCCTATTTTTAACCTTTTAAGTGGGCATGACGGATATATCCGTCCGTACTCTGCTATTGCACAGTGGGTTCGACAGATATATCGGTCCACTGCGTTCTGTGGCTAGTAGCTAGTGGGCATGACGAGTTATTGCCCTGCCGTTGACACCGTGGTATTAGTTGAGCTTCGTCCACTAGATGGCAGCTCTTGTCACGCAACGCAGCATGTTCTAGGCTAGTTATAACATTGTCCGCCCGAGCGCGCATCGAGAAAATGCGTCCTGTGAAGCAGCCGCAAAAGCGTGCCTTTTTCGTCTGTGTTTACCGCAGCGTTAGTGAGTGATCTTTTGCAATGGTGTAAAGAAGTAGTTTATCAGATTCGGAGATTGAGAAGCTGCTTTTAGAAAGTGATGATAATTTCGGTGACAGTTCTGGAAGTTTTCAGGATACAGATGTTGAGGCTAGTGAAAGTGACTTCGATTCAGAAACATCTGGCGACGAGACACTATTGCAGCAGACAGTACGTAGTGAATTTGTGCGTGCTAGTTCAGTTCGTATTCAATATTTGTTCAGTGGTAATAGTGGTACAGTTGTGCCTCTAAAACAAAACGATGTGATGAGTTGTTCTATGTGTTTTGTGGATGATGCTTTGTGCACAATGATAGCTGAACAGACGAACTTGTATGCAGAACAGTTCATAGCTTCTCATCCCAATTTAGCAGCACGCTCCAGGGTTCACAGCTGGCAGAATACTACACGTGATGAGGTAAAAACACTCATTGGAATGCTTGTACTTCAAGGAATTCTTCACAAACCAGACCACAAAGTGAACTTTTCAAAGAGGGAATCAGTTGACACACCTTTTTTCAGGAAAGTGATGAGTGAAAAGCGGTTTCATCTTCTACTGAAATTCCTCCACTTTGCTGACAATACCTCATATGATCCACTAGGCACTATCAGCAGAAAAGTATTCAAAATTCACCCCACTATGGAGCATCTGCGACATAAATTCAGATCAGTTTACATGCCAGAAAGGAACTAAACCTTTGGCGAATCGTTGATGCTCTGGAAAGGACGGCTCGGATGGAAGCAATATATTCCATCAAAGCGTAGCAGATTTGGCATCAAATTGTACGAACTCTGTAAAAGCAGTTCCGGGTATGTATGGCACTTTATTGTTTACACTGGAAAGGACGCTAATTGTGGTAGCCACTATCCAGACGAAAAAATAACCTCTCGAATTGTTTTGGAGCTTGCACACGATCTACTCGGGAAAGGCCACTGTATTTATCTCGACAACTGGTACACCAGTACAGATTTGGTGGACAAACTAACCAGCAATAACACCGATGTTGTCGGCAGAATGTGGCGAGACAGGAAGGGGTTCCCTGACTTTGTAAAAAAGGATAAAGTGAAGAAAGGGGAGTACATAACAGGGTACAAAGGCAAGCAGATGGTAATGAAATGGAAAGACAAGAGACGTTGTTACGGTCAGCACCTTCCACGACTATACATTTGTAAATGTAAACTCGAAGAAGGGAATTGTTCAAAAGTCACAATTTGTCGTTGACTACAACAAGAATATTGGGGGCGTGGATAGGTGCAATTCTCAGTTACAAAGCTACCAGATGGGCAGAAGCAGGTTGAAAAAATACTATCAGAAGCTCTTCCGCCACTTGTCGGACACTGCATGCTACAATGCATACCTTCTGTACAAGAAGCACAGTGGGGAGCAAAGTAGAATGAGCTCCGTGATTAGTCTCGGTGAACACTATACCGTGTCTTCACCACATCAGGGAACATCAGTAGGACACCCACCTCGAACACCAGAAGCGACACACCTTACAGCCAGGCATTTTCCGGACCTTCTGCCACCCACAATGAAGAAAAGACCAACAAGGGCGTGTGTGGTGTGTACGAGAGAAGGCCTTCGCAAAGAGACTTCATACTGATGCGCAGAATGCGAAGTTTCCTTGTCTGAATCACCTTGTTTTAAAATGTTTCACACTGAAAACGATATGTAATATTGTGAAAATACTGTTCTGTTAACTTCTGCAATATATTTTATTCATTTCCACCCAATTTCAATTTAAATTCGACAGTGAAAACGCGAAGGAAAACGTGAGAACAGTGCCCAGCACCACCGTGAAACGGGCACGGTGACGTATATTACCCAGTGTGGAAGAGGCGCGTGTGCACGCGCAAGCTACCCACTTGACAGGTTAACTGTCATCCTACGATGGCAAACTGCATTCATTATATACAAATGCACGCACAGTATTGTCGCGTTCTTCAGGATAGCAGAAAAGATAGCAGTGTTTCATTCACTAGTTCTTTTAACATTTCCTCCCCCCTCCTACCCCCAGCTCCTGTTGTGTAAGCCAACCTCTCTGGGACCGAGATCCGTTTCCCAATTTCTGACGTGACAGTAGCAGACAGTGTCATCGTGGACCCTATTGCTGTCTCCGACACCTCGGGCCGCCATTTTGTGGAAATTTTGAGCTCTTTCCTTTCGTCACCCTGTCTTTCTCCATCGGAAACGAGCAGAGGTGGCAGCTCGAGTGATACCCTTCTCTCCTCAGAATCGTGAGTGTTAAAATGCCGCCTTACTGTGAGAGAGCTAGATAATTCTCCCACTTCGTCCCGATCCTCCGCCCGAGGGCCAGACACTGTTAACATTCAGATGTGGGAGCAGCTTTCTGTTGCGGCAAGTACTTTCTGCTTAGTACGTACAACTGCATCTGGGCAGACGGCACGTTTCCCAGTCACCGGTGTGAAGGCACTATCGTACCCATACCAGAGACCGGTGAGGACAAACGCTGTCCTTTTAGCTACTGCCCCATTTCTTTCACCAGCTATATTTGCGAGGTGACGAAACGTACGTTTCGTGCGCGGATGGTACGGTGGCTCGAGTCTCGCAATTTACCGACCTCTCACCGTTTGGATTTTGAGTGCGTCGTTCTGCAGTTGACCGTCTCATCACTTTGTCCACCCGTGTCGTGAATGGTATACTGTACAAATCCGAGACACCGGTTTGGAGAAGGCGTAAGACACGTGCCGGACCGCTGGTATCCTCCGTTCACTCTACAAATGGGGCTTCTGTGCTCGCGTGCCACATTTCCTTCAGGAATTTTTAAGACAGTTTTCGAGGTACGTGTGGGTTTTGCCTTGTCAGACACCTTTACCCAGGAAAACGTTATGCCTCAGGGGTCTGATCTGAGCCTCTCTCTCTTTGCTGTTTCTCATTACCCCTATTGTGAGCTGTCTCCCACTAGGTGTCTGTCGCAGTTCTCCACGGACTTTTCTTCTCCAGCAGCGTCTCGTGCGACATCTCGTTTGTCTCGACTCGTGGAGCGTCGAAAATGTCTTTCGCTTTTCCGCTGAAAAACCCGTTCGTATAAATTTCTGGCAGCGCAATTGGTTTCTTCCTCCGTCTTTACGTCTCGGGCCTGTCGCTCTTCCGTTCATCGGAACTATGAAATTCCCGGGGCTCGAGCTAGATAGGAAACCTCGTGGGTCCTGCCGCGTGCCTTACCTGTCCACCTGCTGTAGCTGGGCCCTCAGTGCCCTCGATGGTACTTCCCGAGGAGCGGATCGAACTGCCCTCCTCCATTTGTACAGCTTCCTTGTCCGTTCGAAAGTAGACTGAGAATGTCTCATTTATGCATCTGCACGTCTGTTCATCTTAAGTCGTCTCAATACAATCCGCCATTGTGGCGTCCGTTTGTCCACTGGCATCTTTTACACTAGTCCAGGTGAGAGTCTGTAAGCTGCCAAACTACTGCCGTGACTTCCTCCTCGGCAGATAGGTGTGCCGTTTGTCTGCCATTCGTAGCGACCTGTCCTTTGCTGCCTTCTTTGGTGACTCCTTTGATCGCCAGCATGGGGCACGTCCCTCTTCTGTTACCTCCTGGAGTTCACTTTTGACTCTTGCTCCGGCAGCTTAACTACACGCTACCCGCAACATTCCCGGTGGGTGTAAACCGTTAACCACCTCGGCTTCGTGGGGCGGCTCGTGTTCGTTTGCTTCCTAAAGGTACTACTCCGGCCTTGCTCTTCCGCCTCCAGTTTCACGGCCTTTGCGAGTAACTTCTCAATAGTACCTTTGCGTACACTGGTGGCTCTGCCCTGTATATACAGCAGAGCTCTTTGCCCTGTTTCGGGCCACTTAGTACAACTAAAGACGAGCTTTTCAATTGCGTCTTTTGCTCCGACACTCTGCCCTTCGGAGCTTCAGTGTGCCGTACACCGTCTGCCCCTCGTCGTAACGGGTCGGGAAAAGCTGTCGCTCGCTCGGTCTCGGTGGAGCCACGGCGGTGTCTGTGGGTTTCCGGTCGTGTCGGTCTGACGGGAAACGAGGCTGCTGACGACGCTGCTGCAGTCGCCGTGCCTCGGCCTGCCAGTTCTTACGTTCCCTCAGATGTCTGTTGCCGTGTCGCGGCAGGTGACGTCACTTCGACGTCACCACTGGTCTCCCCTTTGTGGGGACGAGCTCTAGGAAATTAAGCCTCTGGCAGCAGCTCGAGGCCCTCTTGCTGTGAGATCATCATTTTAGCTAGGTTGTGTATCGAGCACGGTGTTTTTAGCCATCGCTGTTTAAGTGGTACTTACACACCACTGTGCTTTCGATGCCTTCAACCTTTGACGGTCCGCTATTTCCTGACGGAATGCCCTTTTTTAACCACTTTCGTTCCAATTTATTTTTACCACCTGAGTTATCGGCTGTTTCAGCGAACGACGCGTGGGCTGTAGATTGCTTTTTACTTCTTATCTGTCATAGCAATTTGGTGAGGGATGTTTAATCTTTAGTTCAAGACCTCTGTTTCTCTATGGTTCATTTCATTTTATGGACCTTTCTCCAAGTACATGTTTTTAGTTCTTTTTTTTCTATTGCTTAGGCTTAATGTGTAGTTGCTTATAACTCTCTCTCTCTCTCTCTCTCTCTCTCTCTCTCTCTCTCTCTCTCTCACCCCCCACCCCACCCCCCACCCCTCCGTGTTCTCCGCTTCTGACATGGGCGCATATGGCCCTTGTTGTTTTTGCACCCTAAAACAACACATTTTCAGTAAGGAAACACTTTATCAGCATTTCTCTGCTTTGAAGATACAGTGAAACTTTCATATCCTTTTGCTGTATTTTAGAAGGCAGTCCTGTGATCTACAGTCAGTTATGGAGACAGTTTAATATAGATATGGTACATAAATTGTGCTTCCAGGAGAGAGAGAGTCCTACCTACCAGGTTCTTTGTAAATTATAGATGGACATGTACCATTAGGTTCTGAGGAGTGCGCCGGCCGAAGTGGCCGTGTGGTTAAAGGCGCTGCAGTCTGGAACCGCAAGACCGCTACGGTCGCAGGTTCGAATCCTGCCTCGGGCATGGATGTTTGTGATGTCCGTAGGTTAGTTAGGTTTAACTAGTTCTAAGTTCTAGGGGACTAATGACCTCAGCAGTTGAGTCCCATAGTGCTCAGAGCCATTTGAACCATTTTTCTGAGGAGTGCTCTTGCTCTTTCTAGGTCACTAATTGGGACACCATCCTTATTGTTACCCGTATTGTTGTCTACTCAGGAAGAGTGGTCAGCATAAACTGAAGCTGCTGATAATAGGGAAGTATGCTGAGTGTAGAGCTTTAAAAAATATAACTACTCCTGCACAGCCTGTTACATATGTCCACCAAAAATCTGCTTAGGTGCACAAAAATATTTTTAAGAAGTGGTTTCTTGAAGATTTTGTTCCAGAGACCAAAAGACACCTGAAGGAAAAAGTGCTCGCCTTCCAACACAGTCTTAAGCCTTAACGCTGGATCACACCCTGATGAGGAAGAATTACAGCGTGGCCGTATTTGTGCATTGTTCTTACCCCCTGAAATAATGAGCTTAATACAGCCTATGGATGGAGACATTTTACAACACTTGGAAAAAAGAGGCATTGATGTTGTTTGCTTCAGACACTTCTACAATCAACAGGTGAAGGAACCATCAAAGAAATAAAAAAAAAGTATATTAAAAGACATAATTTATTGATAGCCAAATCGTGGCCTGAAATAAAGGAGACACTAAAATTCTTGGTGCCAGATTTTACGGAATGAAATAGATTCCTCCAGTACTGGTGGTGGTGGTGGTGGTGGTGGTGGTGGTCTGTCATGGGAAGAACTGATGAAAGTGTGCTGGATGTGAAAATGCAAATACAAGCGTTGTTTCAGAATGGATGAACATTTCTAAATGACTGATCTTGCAGTTGAAATGATTAGTGGCTCCAGTGCAGACACTGACAAGGAAATGCCTGAAGAAATTGTACCACTGATCACTCACACCAAGGATTTGGCAATGCTAGATGCTACATTGTTATATCATACAGCAGGTGGAAGCTTCTCCAACTGACACGGTGCTTCTTAGATGATGGCGCAACATTGCCGGTAAGAAGAGGTTCTATTTTAAAATAAAGGACAATGGATAGTTTCTTTAAAATGTAACTTACGTTTTTGCAACTTGGAAATCCATGCCCATATATGTACATGACAGATATGTACTTATACACCACTGCCCATTAAAATTGCTACACCAAGAAGAAATGCAGATGATAAAAGGGTATTCATTGGACAAATATATCATACTAGAACTGACATGTGATCACATTTTCACGCAATTTGGGTGCATAGATCCTGAGAAATCGGTACCCAGAACAACCACCTCTGGCCGTAATAAAGGCCTCGATAGGCCTGGGTATTGAGTCAAACAGAGCTCGGATGGCGTGTACAGGTACAGCTGCCCGTGCAGCTTCAACACGATACCACAGTTCATCAAGAGTACTGACTGGCATATTGTGACAAGCCAGTTGCTCGGCCACCATTGACCACACTTCTTCAATTGGAGAGAGATATGGAGAAAGTGCTGGCCAGGGCATCAGTCGAACATTTTCTGTATCCAGAAAGGCCCGTACAGGACCTGCAACGTGCTGTCATGCATTATCCTGCTGAAATGTAGGGTTTCACAGGGATCGAATGAAGGGTAGAGCCACGGGTCATAACACATCTGAAATGTAATGTCCACTGTTCAAAGTGCCATCAATGCAGACAAGAGATGAGACGTGTAACCAATGGCACCCCATGCCATCACGCCGGATGATACGCCAGTATGACGATGACGAATACATGCTTCCAATGTGCGTTCACCGTGATGTCACCAAACACGGATGTGACCATCATGATGCTGTAAACAGAACCTGGATTCATCCGAAAAAATGACGTTTTGCCACTCGTGCACCCACATTCGTCGTCGAGTACACCATCGCAGGCGCTCCTGTCTGTGATGCAGCGTCAAGGGTAACCGCAGCCATGGTCTCCGAGTTGATAGTCTGTGCTGCTGCAAACGTCGTCGAACTGTTCGTGCAGATGGTTGTCGTCTTGCAAACGTCCCCATCTGTTGACTCAGGGATCGAGACATGGCTGCACAATCCATTACAGCCGTGCGGATAAGATGCCTGTCATCTTGACTGCTAGTGATACGAGGTCGTTGGAATCCAGCACGGCATTCTGTGCTACCCTCCTGAACCCACCGATTCCATATTCTGCCAACAGTCATCGGATCTCGACCAACGCGAGCAGCAATGTCCGATACGATAAACCGCAATCGCTATTAGCTACAATCTGACCTTTATCAAAATCGGAAACATGATGGTACGCATTTCTCCTCCATACACGAGGCATCACGACAACGTTTGAGGAGGCAACGCCGGTCAACTGCTGTTTGTGTATGACAAATCTGTTGGGAACTTTCCTCACGTCAGCACGTTGTAGGTATCCATAAACATTGCTTTCTTCTTCTTCTTCTTATTCTTCTTTTTTTTTTTTTTTTTTTTTTTTTAAATTGTGTGAGACTTCTCCCTTTCTTTGATCTCCAGACTTTCAGCTGGGCATGGTTAGTGTTGGACAATGTTTGGCTCCACAAAGGGCTTTTCATTTCATTATTGTATTGTAATGTCTTACATTCCATGAGAGAGATTAAACCTTTGAAAGTTAGCACAATGGTGATATAAAAAAAAAAATTAAATCTGCACTCCGAATTTAAGTTACACTTCCTTTTTATTGCCTTTGTTGCAGTATTGCATAACACACAAAACATCACTTCACAATACAAAACATACTTGAAAACATCTTCCTCACTGTTAAAGTTGACATTTTATAAGCTGACTACAATATGCGTGTTTCCCACGTGACGTCCAAGACTTGACTTTTTCAAGGACCGACTCTAACTAACAATCACTTATGCGCCCAAAAATCAGAGTTACAAGTACGTCAAAGATCATAACAACAAAAGAAAGAATATACATAAGAATAATATCATTGCAATATAAACATATCGATGAATCAAAGTACCTCTACAATAATCAAATCAAATCTGAATGTTGTCTCAGAAATATGTTAACTACTTTACAGAAACACAGTAAAATATTGCTGGTATCGAGAGGTTCCAGTGAGCTGCCATAATGGCTACGTAATTAAAGTACCATTACAGGTCGTAGACATACTGAGAGGAATTTGCCCCATGTAACGTGGGCCTGTCATACAAAAATAAACCGATATAAAATCCTGGTATACCTCAAAACAAGTGCCAGCAAATTACTCAACTATTTACTCCCTCCATGTTCCTCCTCCTCATAATATTGGTCTCCCTTCTGCTTGTCAGACAACTGCCTTCAACTTTGTTCACAAGTTCTTTGACCTTTGCAATAGTAGTTTGTGTTCACACTGTACGTCCGGTGATTGGCTGGCAGAGGAGTGCGGAGCTTTATTGAAAGCACTGTCGTCGTCCTCATTTCCTCATTTGTTCTTACGTAGTTGAAAGTTCAGACAGCTGTCTCCATCCACAGCGATCTTTAGCCTTTCTTAATATGGTGTGAAGAGGCAGACTGGCAATCTTCTCTTAATCCAACCATGTGTTTGCTGCTCTCCGACTTCGTTTTCTGCCCTCAATTTTTCGCTTTGCGATGGTCTTCTCTAAATTATCCCCTTTCCCTCTCGAGACATGCCCGAGGAACTGAAGGTATCTTTGGCTGACACGAAAAGATAACCTTCTTGTGATTTTAAGTTACTCTGTTATTGAAATATTTGTTCTTTTTGTGTCCACGGTACACGTGGCATCCTCCACCGACACCACGTCTCGAAAGCATCGGTGCGGCTCTTACCGTTACCATTCACGGTTCAGATCTCGCATCTGTATAAGAATACAGGAAACACCAGTGCTTCTAACGGGTGCATCTTCGTTGTCTCGGATATTGCCCGATTCTGCCATACCTTAGTGACTTTGACCATTGCGGGTCAGCCGAGAATAATTTGTCGTCTTATCTCTTTATCACATTTTTCTGTGATATTGATCAGAGAGCCTAGATATACATAATCACCATCTCCAGATTCCTTAAGCATCCTGTAAGCTGGTTTTGATGGATGCCTTGGCAATTTATAACCATTAGTTTGGTTTTTTTCATGTTTATCTCTAGGCCAAAGTTTAGACTAATATCTTCTACTCTTGAGAACAGGTTACCAAGTTCTTCCTTACTTCCTTCTATGACTGACTGTAGTAACATCTGCGAAGCATAAATTGTCGATTTTCCTGCCACCGATAGAAATACCACAGTCCCAGCCATCCAGCAGTTTCCTGATTACACACTCTGCATAGATATTGTAGAGCTGAGGTTACAGTACACAACCTCGTCTGACGCCATTTGTTACGTCGAAAAATTCCGAGTATTCGCCGTCTACTAAAGGTTTCAGTATGGCTATTACAAAGACCTTTTAGTAAGGATACCAGGTGTTTTGGAACCACAGACTGGCTGAGCACATGCCACAACTTGTCCCACATGACACAATCAAAGGCCTTTTTATAATCTAGGAAGCAGATGTAGGCAGGGACACAGAACTCGTAACAATTTTCAATTATCTGCCTTAAATTAAAGACTGCCTCTCGAGTACATTTACCTGACAAGAAACCTGCTTGTTCTCCAGAAATCTGAGACTGCAGAAAAATTTTTAGGTTTTGATTTAATGCTACGGTACTATACTTGGAGCTGTCCCTAACTGATTCGTATTTGTGCAGAGGAGTTAGGACAGATGTAGTCCAGTCTCAAGGCCATTCACCCGTTTTCCACACCTTATTACATATTAAGTGTAGGGCATGCATGCTTTCCTCTCCCACCGCAGTCATCATTTCTCTGGAAGTACCATCTATACCTGGGGATTTGTTGTGTTTTAGGTGCTTGATGGCATTTTAGGTTTAACTGTATAGAATATCAGGTTCTTTATTTGATTCCGTACAAATGCTCTCTTCTTCGATGTTGTTTTCGTTGCAATACAGTGTTTCACAGTGTTGTTTCCATCTAGCTGTTGCTAATTCCTTGTCACTAACAGTAGTGCCATCTATATCTTCTACCATCCACGTGCGTGGCTTGAACTCTCGGGTGATGCTGTTTATCTTCTTGAATAGGTCATGCGTTCCATTTAATTTTTGATGTTGTTCTACGTCATCACAAATACTGGTGAGATACTGTGTCTCGTCAGTTTGGCAGCTGCGCTGTATTTTGCGGCAAAGTTCTTTGTATGCTTATTCATGTTCAGCGGTTTGTATGCCACATTCTAGTGTGCTCCGTTCTTCAATGAGCAGTAGAGTATTGTTCGAAATCCAGGGATTCTTTGCTTGAGGGGTCTTTGTAACCTGTTCAGGGAGAGATGAACTGATGATTTCTTTCATTTTGTCCCATATTTTGGGAGCTATTGCTCTGTTAGTTTTTGGAATTTGGGTCTTATTCTTTCTCAATTCTTTGAGACTAGTTTTATATGTGAGATGAATCTGCCTTACTCTTTTCTTTTTGGTCACTTTCAGTTTTATCTTCATTTTCATATACAGCATGATATGGTCACTGCCAAAGTCTGCTCCAGGATAGGTCTTGCAAACTAGTGCTGTAGAGTAGCAATAATTAACATTTGAAGTCATTTTAACAACTACTGCACCACATTCTCCTCCCCAAAAATGTCAGAGAAATCTGTCAGCATGGCTTTCACATTTGACCTGTCGTGACAAGCTCTTTTTGATCTCGGAGAAAATTTCCCAATCCACTGTGAAGATTGAATATCCACATCATAACTGTAGACCTATGGATAAATGATGGCGTCCTCTTGGGTAAAATATTCCGGAGGTAAAATAGTCTCCCATTCGGATCTCCGGGCGGGGACTACTCAAAAGGACGTCGTTATCAGGAAAAAGAAAACTGGCGTTCTACAGATCGGAGTGTGGATTGTCAGATCCCTTAACCGGGCAGGTAGATTAGAAAATTTGAAAAGGGAAGTGGATAGGTTAAAGTTAGATATAGTAGGAATTAGTGAAGTTAGGTGGCAGGAGGAACAAGACTTTTGGTCAGGTGAATACAGGGTTATAAATACAAAATCAATTAGGGGTAATGCAGGAGTAGGTTTAATAATGAATAAAAAATAGGAATGCGGGTATGCTACTACAAACAGCATAGTGAACGCATTATTGTGGCCAAGATACACACGAAGCCCACAACTACTAGAGTAGTACAAGTTTATATGCCAACTAGCTCTGCAGATGATGAAGAAACCAATGAAATGTATGATGAGATAAAAGAAATAATTCAGGTAGTGAAGGGAGACGAAAATTTAATAGTCATGGGTGACTGGAATTCAAGCATAGGAAAAGGGAGAGAAGGAAACATAGTAGGTGAATATGGATTGGGGCTAAGAATTGAAAGAGGAAGCCGCCTTGTAGAATTTTGCACTGAGCATAACTTAATCATAACTAACACTTGCTTCAAGAATCATAAAAGAAGGTTGTATACCTGGAAGAATCCTGCAGATACTAAAAGGTATCAGATAGATTATATAATGGTAAGACAGAGATTTAGGAACCAGGTTTTAAATTGTAAGACATTTCCAGGGGCAGATGTGGATTCTGACCACAATCTATTGGTTATGAACTGTAGATTAAAACTGAAGAAACTGCAAAAAGGTGGGAATTTAAGGAGATGGGACCTGGATAAACTGAAAGAACCGGAGGTCGTGCAGAGTTTCAGGGAGAGCATAAGGGAACAATTGACAGGAATGGGGGAAAGAAGAACAGTAGAAGAAGAATGGGTAGCTCTGAGGGATGAAGTAGTGAAGGCAGCGGAGGATCAAGTAGGTAAAAAGACGAAGGCTGGTAGAAGTCCTTGGTTAACAGAAGAAATATTGGATTTAACTGAGGAAACGAGAAAATATAAAAATGCAGTAAATCAAGCAGGGAAAAAGGAATACAGACGTCTCAAAAATGAGATCGACAGCAAGAGCCAAATGGCTAAGCAGGGATGGCTAGAGGACAAATGTAAGGATGTAGAGGCTTATCTCACTAGGGGTAAGATAGATACTACCTACAGGAAAATTAAAAAGACCTTTGGAGAAAAGAGAATCACTTGTATGAATATTAAGAGCTCAAATGGAAACCCAGTTCTAAGCAAAGAAGGGAAAGCAGAAAGGCGGAAGGAATATATAGAGGGTCTATACAAGGGCGATGTACTTGAGGACAATATTATGGAAATGGAAGAGGATGTAGATGAAGATGAAATGGGAGATACGATACTGCGTGAAGAGTTTGACAGAGCACTGAAAGACCTGAGTCGAAACAAGGCCCCTGGAGTAGACAACGTTCCATTGGAACTACTGACGGCCTTGAGAGAACCAGCCCTGACAAAACTCTACCATCTGGCGAGCAAGATGTATGAAACAGGCGAAATACCCTCAGACTTCAAGAAGAATATAATAATTCCAATCCCAAAAAAGCAGGTGTTGACAGATGTGAAAATTACCGAACTATCAGTTTAATAAGTCACTGCTGCAAAATACTAATGCGAATTCTTTACAGACGAATGGAAAAACTGGTAGAAGCGACCTCGGGGAAGATCAGTTTGGATTCCGTAGAAATATTGGAACACATGAGGCAATACTGACCTTACGACTTATCTTGGAAGAAAGATTAAGGAAAGGGAAACCTATGATTCTAGCATTTGTAGACTTAGAGAAAGCTTTTGACAATGTTGACTGGAATACTCTCTCTCAAATTCTAAAGGTGGCAGGGGTAAAATACAGGGAGCGAAAGGCTATTTACAATTTGTACAGAAACCAGATGGCAGTTATAAGAGTCGAGGGGTATGAAAGGGAAGCAGTGGTTGGGAAGGGAGTGAGACAGGGTTGTAGCCTATCCCCGATGTTATTCAATCTGTATATTGAGCAAGTAGTAAAGGAAACAAAAGAAAAATTCGGAGTAGGTATTAAAATCCACGGAGAAGAAATAAAAACTTTGAGGTTCACCGATGACATTGTAATTGTATCAGAGACAGCGAAGGACTTGGAAGAGCAGTTGAACGGAATGGACAGTGTCTTGAAAGGAGGATATAAGATGAACATCAACAAAAGCAAAACGAGGATAATGGAATGTAGTCAAATTAAATAGGGTGATGCTGAGGGAATTAGATTAGGAAATGAGACACTTAAAGTAGTAAAGGAGCTTTGCTATTTAGGGAGTAAAATAACTGATGATGGTCGAAGTAGAGAGGATATAAAATGTAGACTGGCAATGGCAAGGAAATCGTTCCTGAAGAAGAGAAATATGTTAACATCGAGTATAGATTTAAGTGTCAGGAAGTCGTTTCTGAAAGTATTTGTACGGAGTGTAGCCATGTATGGAAGTGAAATGCGGACGATAAATAGTTTGGACAAGAAGAGAATAGAAGCTTTGGAAATGTGGTGCTACAGAAGAATGCTGAAGATTAGATGGGTAGATCATATGACTAATGAGGAGGTATTGAATAGGATTGGTGAGAAGAGGAGTTTGTGGCACAACTTGACTAGAAGAAGGGATCGGTTGGTAGGACATGTTCTGAGGCATCAAGGGATCACCAATTTAGTATTGGAGGGCAGCGTGGAGGATGAAAATCGTAGAGGGAGACCAAGAGATGAATACACTAAGCAGATTCAGAAGGATGTGGGTTGCAGTAAGTACTGGGAGATGAAGAAGCTTGCACAGGATAGAGTAGCATGGAGAGCTGCATCAAACCAGTATCAGGATTGAAGACGACAACAACAACAACAACAACAACAACAACTGTAGACCCATGTCTCATCACTAGTTATGATTATCTTAAAGAACATTGTGTACTCATTTGCATGATCCAAAAGCTCTTCACAGATTGCGAGGCGAAGGTCTTCGTGGTCTTGGCTCACGAGCCACGTAAAAACGAACTTGGCGGCAACACGATGCATTCAAAGATGCTGTCAGAATTTCATGACATAATCCAACTGCAAGCCTCACACATACAAATACTGTCATAATGAGCATACCACATCGACATGACTTGACAGAAGCTTCATGTGTAAACAAGTGTAATAGGTGTAAACAAATCTGTGATCTTTTCAATAACGTGACACTAATAAATTTAAGCACTTTCAAAAGGGATCATTATACAAAACATGGGCAGCACTTTAATTGCTCTGGTAAATTAGCTTTATGCCAGGCTATTGAAATTGTCATTGATAAAACTGCTAAAAACAATCCAGTCTTGAATATAAATGTCTCCATCAGGGAAACTTGCAGTGATGACCAAGACCTGCCTATTAAACTGCAACCACCACCATTAACTACAAAGTCAGATGATCGTAACTCTGTGCTAAAATCGAAAGTTAAAGATTGGGATTATCTGTCCTTCTTTCATATAAACATACAGTCAGTGAGAAATTAACTTCATTAATTTGAACTGCTATTAGAAGACTTGCATTGTGATATTCTGTGCCTAAATGAGCACTGGCTTAAAGAACATGAATCCAAGATGTATACTCCTGTTGGTTTACAATTTTTAACTGGCTATTTTAGACCAGCTATGGAAAATGGAAGAGTGTCAATACGAATGAAAAGTGAACTTAACCATACAGTTAAGATAATAGATCTCAAGCACTTAGTCCACGAAGGAGAAATTGAAATTGCTGCCATTCACTTCCCTGAAAATGAAAATGCAAGATTGTTGTAGTATCCATGTACTGTGCCCCCAAGACTGGTGCCAAAGTTTTTGTTCAGCATGTAGATAATCTCTTAATGTACTTAGTTAGATATAAGAACCATAAAATTTTAATATTTGGTGACATCAGTACTGATGTGTTGGTGCAAAATCCTAAAAGTAGATTGCTCCTAGATACCCTCAAGTCATACAGTTATGCTTGCCTTAACTATGAGCCTACCAGGCAGAATGCCTGCCTAGAGAATGTGATATCAAACATTTACAAAGATGATGTAATCTTAAATGTTATTAAACCAATGCTCTCTGACCATGATGGAATTTTCCTAAAATTAATCGCATTCAAATAAGAACAGGCTCAACAAATAGAACCCAGGACAGTGAGGCAGTTAAACCCATCAAATATAACAAATCTCACACAAAGACTTAATGATCATGGACTGGTGTAATGCTGTCATGGAAAATGAGTCATTAAGTGTTGCTTTTGATTATTTCTTAGACACCATTACTGCTATCTTAAATGAATATTGCCCCCTCATCATTAAACACAATAGACTAAATGCATGGAGAAAACAGAAAAGAAAAGTAACTGACTGGTATACACCTCACTTAAATAACTTAAGGATTCTGTTAAGAATTTACTATGATAAATCTTGCTTGAATAACGAGTATAGACATTCATATGCCAATTTAAAAAAGCTGTACAGAAAAGAAATCATTTCTGCAAAGAAAAAAGCTAACTATATTTATCAGTCCAGCAACAAATATAAAGCAGCATGGAAAATAGTTAAAGCAGAAACAGGGCTAATTGCAGAAAATTTACCTGTTCCTCTAAGTGCAGTTGAACTGAATAATAGTTTCATAAATTCTGGAGAATTAGGTATGACAGATGAAAGTAATTTAGATGATAGTGACGACAGACTTCCCAAATTGCAGGAAACAGAGTTGACAGGAGACTTGCCAAAATTTGAATGGAGAACCATTTATGCTAAGGATATACTGGATGTAGTCAGATCACTAAACAATTCCAGAACTGATGACATCCATGGTTTTTCTAATTTTACCATAAAGAAAATAAGACACTATATGCATTCCACTGTCTTACTTAATCAATAGGATGTTTACAGAGGGAACATTTCCAGACTACCTTAAACTGACAATTGTATTGCCCATATACAAAAAGGGAGACAGAAATTCACACCAAAATTACAGACCTATAGCGATAGTACCAATACTATCTAAAATTATTGAAAAATTAATGAAAGACCAATTAAACAATTTTTTTGAGTGTCACAACTTTCTCTATAAGGCTTGGTACAGATTCTGAACTGGGCTATCAACAATAATAGCAGTTCAGGAAGTTGTCTTATCAATATTACAAGGTTTTGAAAATAGGGAACATACCTATACAACTTTAGTTGATTTAACCAAGGCATTTAACACTGTGTCACATAGCATTTTAATTAAGAAGGTAGAAAAAAATGGAATAACTGAAACAGAACTATTACTGCTGAAATTATATTTGACAAACACAAACCAAATGGTCTATATAAATTCAAACAACAAATCTGACCTTCTCAAGGTAAAATATGGAGTCCCACAAGGATCTGTACTGGAACCTTTCTTATTCACTGTGGATGTGAATAACGTGGTGCCCAACACATTACCATATAAATCTGTCATGTATGCTGATGACACAACTTTTATCACGTCACATAATGATGTGAATGTTGTCAAACAAATGAAGAAATCCATGATGGAAAAGGCAGCTCACTGGTTCCATGAAAATAGGCTGTAATTAAATAAAAATAAAACTGAACAAATCCTCTTTTACATTAGAGATATTAATGATGGACCCAATGAACTCAGACATTCAGTAAAATTGCTAGGCATTTATCTTGATACCAAATTGTGCTGGAATACCCACACAGAAAAGCTGTGCAGTAAGTTGGCAAGAGTTCTATATCTCCTTAGGAAACTGAAGGATTGTGTCAGTGAGGAGTGCATACTTATGGCATACCATGCCTATTTTCATACTCATCTGCATTATGGAATACTTCTTTGGGGAAACTCTGCTGGGGCAAAAGATGTTTTCCTCTGGCAGAAGAAAGCCGTTAGATGTATTTTTGGTGTGAGCAATTTAACTTCCTGCAGACAGTACTTCATTGAGCACAAAATTCTTACAGTTCCCAGTCTATACATACTTAAAGCACTTATGCATGCCAAATAGAAAACCCACATTTATGAAAGCAGGTCAGACGTGCACTCATATGAAACCAGAAATAGGAACTTATTAGACATTCCTTGGACACGTTTGAGTAGAATCCAAAATAATTTTTTACATGCTGGCAAAACATTTTACAACAATACATCACATGGAAGGAGGGAATTGCATGAGAATAGATTTAAAATGGTGGTAGGGACATGGTTGAAAGAGAGCATTCTATAGCATAAGTAAATTCCTACATAATGAAAAAAGGATTCTCTATTATTATAAATGCGATTGTGATCAAAGAAACTGTAATTTATGTCATACAACCATACTGACCTTTTGTATAATCATATACCATATGTTAACTTTTGTGTAATCATTTGTACCACAATCTGTAAAACTATGTAACTACTGACCTAATGTATAATCATTTGTGTAACCATCTGATGATGCCTATACAACACAACAGTTGTCTACAGGCAAATAAATAAATAAAAATAAAAAAAATAGATAAAATAAACTGAAGTGTTACATTCTTCTGCAATCTCTATCACAGTCATTCATTGATTGGCACGCAGAGTTTCGCCGAGGTTCCTGACACGAATGCTGTCACTAGGTGTTGAAGGCCTCCTTAACGTGGCTCATCTCTATCTTCCATCCGGCCATTTTTAAACCGTGTGAACCATTTGTAACACCGAGTATGGCTTAAGCACTCATCATTATAGGCTTCCTGCATTATTTGTTGTGTTTTTGTAAAGGTTTGCTCAAGTTTCAAAATTTAATGCAGGCACAATGCTCTTCTAACTCTGCCATCTCAAAATTCACAAAGAGAGACACAATGTTCTACTCAACAAAGCACGAAAAAAGAAACTAACCAGGTATACCGTGACAAAACTTCCAACACTTAGATTTTTAAACACAGGCATGTTCAGGGATGCCAATCGCATTTTGCTCCAACAAACCATAGCTGCGAAATTATAAATGTTCTGGAATTTTTGAACAGATCTCGTATTTGCCATGATAGACTGGTTTTCAAAATGTATAAAACTATATCCTTTGAAGAATGCAGCCAGCAAGAAAATAGTTACTAAATCACAAAGGGCTGATTTCGTGCTGTAGGCATACAAAAAGACATTTTTCTCATAATGGAAGGCAATTTACATAAAAAATATGTAAAGAATTTTTTGAAGGCTACAACATAAAAAACCATTTGTACTTATCAAGCTGTAATCCAACTGAGTGATAAATGAGAGAAATAAGTTTGTGTAGAATATACAGCAGCAAGGATCATTCAGATGGGTTAGAATGTATCAGTAGTTTTGTTAAATAGTTCACTATGTGAACTTTTGTACAACAAGAAACCTGCTTACCTCATTAGTGAACTGCTTGAACTCCCTGCATGCAAAAGCAGGTGTCACTGAGAGATGATATTGTAAGAGAAACTATGAAACAATGTTACAGGAGAAAGCAGGGATTTGACAGGAAAGTAAAAACCACACGGTTTAAAATTGGACATTTAGTTCTAGCAAGGACAGTAAATAGTGAGATCAAGATTTTTTTTTTATATTTACATAGGGCCTTTCAAAATTTTTGAATACCCCCACCCTAATGCTACTGGATCATTTACGTCAAATCAAAGAAACTTCATGGGCTCAGAAATGTACACAATGGAAACCATACAGGAATTCAGACTAGGCTGATACTATTTTCTCACCAATTTGTTTATTCGGACATTATACCAATTTGAAATTGGTCTCATTCTGCTGGTATCGACGATATTTCAAGCGAGCTGTCGAAGGCTCGCTGTAGTGAAGTGACCGAAGTTTTGTCGCACATCTGCAACACATCCGTGCAACGAGGAGTGTTTCCAGACAGAATGAAATACTCTGTTGTCAGGCCCCTGTACAAAGCAGGGGATACTACAAATGTGTCAAACTATCGCCCTGTCTCTCTATTAACAACATTTTCAAAAGTCCTAGGAAAAGCTCTGTACAACAGGATTGTGGCACACCTTGGTGACCTGAACATCATTAACAGTCAGCAGCTTGGTTTTCAAAAGGAAGTTTCAATAGATAACGCAATTTTCTCATTCACAAATGATGTTCTAGAGTCTATAAACAGCAAGAGGCTGCCAATCGGTGTCTTATGCGACTATCGAAGGCGTTAGACTGTGTAGATCACCAGATACTCTTCAAGAAGGCCTGTCATTACGGAATTACAGGACCTGTAGGGAACTGGTTAAAATCGTACCTCGAAAATAGGAAACAGAAGATTATTCTAGATGTTTCAGAGAGTGTATCACAATATATAGTGGACTCTGAGTGTGGAATTGTGCAGCAGGGAGTGCCACAGGGATCAATGCTTGGGCCCTCGCTGTTCCTCATATATGTTAATGACCTGCCTTTATCCATCAATAAGCAGTGTAAATTTACAATGTTCGCTGATGATACGAGCATTGTGGTGGATAATGTGTCAACTACTGACTTAGAATCCGAGGTCAATGATATCCTTAAAGAAGTTCTGGGTTGGTTTAGTATTAACTCCCTTTCAATAAACCTGAAAAAAACCAATTTTATCCAGTTCCAGACAACCCACAAAAACCCAAAAGAAATAGTTATAACACAGAATAATCAGATGATAAAGCAAGTGTACTTATCAAAATTCCTAGGCGTACACGTGGACAGTAGGCTGAACTGGCAACATCACGTTCTACAAACACTAAAACGGCTGACGTCGGCAACATTTGCTTTACGAATTTTGTCACGCTTCGATGACATTACCATCTCAAAGTCAGCTTACTTTGGCTATTTTCTTCTGGGGCAATACACCTGCCGCAAAGAAAATCCTCACAGCACAAAAAAGAGCAATAAGAATCATTTGTGGTGTACCCCCACGAACCTCGTGTCGAAATCTTTTTAAACGACTTGAAATACTGACAGCAACATCTCAGTACATATATTCACTGATGTACTTCATAATAAATAACCCCACTCTGTATGAAACGAATTGCCTACATCGTGAACATAACATCAGAAGAAAAGAGGATTTCCACTGTGAGTTAAAGAACTTGACACTTATTCAGAAAGGGGTAAAGTACGCTGGAACGAAAATTTTCAATTCCCTACCTGACATCATCAAAAGTATAAGGAGTAGTACATCAGTATTTAAACGTAGCTTGAAAAATTATTTACTTGAGACCTCACTTTGTTCACTAGAGGAATTCTTTCAGAGAAATAAGTAAAACCCAGATTGGAAAGATGTTTTTAAATTTTTTGACACTGTTTACTGTTAAACTAATGTAATAATGCCCTAATGTAAAAATTCCTGTTTTTCTCATTTCCATTTTTGGGACACTTTTAAACCCAAAGTGGGAAGTTTCGATTACTGTTCAAGGTTAAAATAGATGCAATAATGCCCTAAATATGAAACTGCTATCTTCACATTTATGTTGACTAGTTTTTAAGCTAATAAGTATGGCTTTTGTGCACTGTTATTAATACTATAACAATGTCTTTATTCTATGTAATTTATTATGTACATTGACACGTTCCACATCTGAGTGACTTGCTCACATGTCCAGCTCTATGGAACAAGTGTGTAAATAAATAAATAAAAAATCAGGCACATATGATAATTACATACACTCTGTAGAGAAAGGAAAAAGTTCTTTCAGGGAGATGCACACTCTTTATGGATTGTGTGTGGCAAGAGCAGGACTCTAGCCATGTGACATTGTCTTCAACATAAACACAGTTTCTGATGTCACATTCCTCTATGCTTTTCTATACACAAACAGTACACATTGCGTACAAAACTTGCAATATGATTTACATACACTTATTTTTATCATTCACATGTTGTTGTTGTTGTGGTCTTCAGCCCTGAGACTGGTTTGATGCAGCTCTCCATGCTACTCTATCCTGTGCAAGCTTCATCATCTCCCAGTACTTACTGCAACCTACATCCTTCTGAGTCTGCTTAGTGTATTCATCTCTTGGTCTCCCTCTACGATTTTCATCCTCCACGCTGCCCTCCAATGCTAAATTTGTGATTCCTTGATGCCTCAAAACATGTCCTACCAGCCGATCCATTCTTCTCATCAAGTTGTGCCAAAAACTCCTCTTCTCCCCAATTATATTCAATACCTCCTCATTAGTTATGTGATCTACCCATCTAATCTTCAGCATTCTTCTGTAGCACCACATTTCGAAAGCTTCTATTCTCTTCTTGTCCAAACTAGTTATCGTCCATGTTTCACTTCCATAGATGGCTATACTCCATACAAATACTTTCAGAAACGACTTCCTGACATTTAAATCTATACTCGATGTTAACAAATTTCTCTTCTTCAGAAACGATTTCCTTGCCATTGCCAGTCTACATTTTATATCCTCTCTACTTCGACCATCATCAGTTATTTTACTCCCTAAATAGCAAAACTCCTTTACTGCTTTAAGTGTCTCATTTCCTAATCTAATTCCCTCAGCATCACCCTATTTAATTTGACTACATTCCATTATCCTCGTTTTGCTTTTGTTGATGTTAATCTTATATCCTCCTTTCAAGACACTATCCATTCCGTTCAACTACTCTTCCAAGTCCTTTGCTGTCTCTGACAGAATTACAATGTCATCGGCGAACCTCAAGGTTTTTATTCCTTCTCCATGAATTTTAATACCTACTCCGAATTTTTCTTTTGTTTCCTTTACTGCTTGCTCATTATACAGATTGAATAACATCGGGGAGAGGCTACAACCCTGTCTCACTCCCTTCCCAACCACTGCTTCCCTTTCATGCCCCTCGACTCTTATAACTGCCATCTGGTTTCTGTACAAATTGTAAATAGCCTTTCGCTCCCTGTATTTTACCCCTGCCACCTTCAGAATTTGAAAAGGAGTATTCCAGTTAACATTGTCAAAAGCTCTAAGTCTAAGTCTACAAATGCTAGAAACGTAGCTTTGCCTTTTCTTAATCTTTCTTCTAAGATAAGTGTAAGGTTAGTATTGCCTCACGTGTTCCAACATTTCTACGGAATCCAAACTGATCTTCCCGGAGGTCCGCTTCTACCAGTTTTTCCATTCGTCTGTAAAGAATTCGCGTTAGTATTTTGCAGCTGTGACTTATTAAACTGATAGTTCGGTAATTTTCACATCTGTCAACACCTGCTTTCTTTGGGATTGGAATTATTATATTCTTCTTGAAGTCTGAGTGTATTTCGCCGTTCTCATACATCTTGCTCACCAGATGGTAGAGTTTTGTCATGACTGGCTCTCCCAAGGCCGTCAGTAGTTCTAGTGGAATGTTGTCTACTCCTGGGACCTTGTTTCGACTCAGGTCTTTCAGTGCTCTGTCAAACTCTTCACACAGTATCTTATCTCCCATTTCGTCTTCATCTACATCCTCTTCCATTTCCATAATATTGTCCTCAAGTACATCGCCCTTGTATAAACCCTCTATATACTCCTTCCACCTTTCTGCTTGCCCTTCTTTGCTTAGAACTGGGTTTTCATCTGAGCTCTTGATATTCATACAAGTGGTTCTCTTCTCTCCAAAGGTCTCTTTAATTTTCCTGTAGGCAGTATCTATCTTACCCCTAGTGAGATAAGCCTCTACATCCTTACATTTGTCCTCTAGCCATCCCTGCTTAGCCATTTTGCACTTCCTGTCGATCTCATTTTTGAGACGTCTGTATTCCTTTTTGCCTGCTTCATTTACTGCATTTTTATATTTTCTCCTTTCATAAATTAAATTCAATATTTCTTCTGTTACCCAAGGATTTCTATTAGCCTTCGTCTTTTTACCTACTTGATCGGCTGCTGCCTTCACTACTTCATCCCTCAGAGCTACCCATTCTTCTTCTACTGTATTTCTTTCCCCCATTCTTGTCAATTGGTCCCTTATGGTCTCCCTGAAACTCTCTACAACCTCTATCATTCACATACCTATTTGAAACTCCTAATGGTCATTTTGCACCTATACTATCAGCCTATTATTGCACCAAACTGTGTGTTCCTGTTGGATGTAAACTGCTGGTATGCTGCTTGTGTCAAGAATGAAAACAATTCCTGATGTATTTCCCTTTAGACATAAGAAAACTTACAATAAATCATTTATACTTACCTATCTGAGTGTCTGGTAAACAGTTTGCAACATCTATTGGTCACATGCTTATATAAATTTTCACTGGTCACTTTGTTTATTGTCAGTCAATTTATTACAAGCATGGCTGTACAGATTCAACACTGCGTAATCCTTACATTGTCTGTATGAACCAACACTTGCCACTTTGCTTACTGTTAGTCAATTTATTACACCTGTGGTTAAATGAATTCACTAGCAATTTTCTTATTTTTCACAGGCTTACGAGAACTTACTCTAACAATGAATAATCCAGGATGGAATGTAACAGTATTATGAAAAGGAAAGTTGCTACTCACCATATAGCAGAGAAGCTGAGTCGCAGAGAGGCACAACAAAAAAAAAACTGTCACAAAGCTTTCGGCCAGTAAGGCCTTTGTCAACACACACACACACATACACACACACACACACACACACACACTCACTCACATACCATGATACAGGGAGGGGGAGGGATAGTATGGTGGGTTGGTGGATAGTGAAGGGCTGCAGGTTAGATGGAGGACATGGGAGAGAAGTAAAAGAACTGGATGTGATGGTGGAAGGGGGGATGGGAGAGGACAATGATTAATGAAGGTTGGGGCCAGGAGTGTTATGGGAATGTACAATGTATTACAGGGAAAATTCCCACCTGCGAAATTCGGAAAAGCTGGTGTCGGTGGGAAGGATCCGTATGGCACAGACGGTGAATCAGTCATCGAAATGAAGGATATCGTGTTTGGCAGCACGCTCAGCAACAGGGTGGTCCACTCGTTTCTCGGCCACAGTTTATCGGTGGCCGTTCGTGCGGACAGACAGCTTGTCGGTTGTCGTGCCCACATAGAATGCAGCACAGTGGTTGCAGCTTAGCTTGGACCACATGACTGAGAGACTCTGAAAAAACTCAAACGAGCAATTTAGAACTGGAGAAGAGGAATGTTGACCGAGGGCGTACACATTCTCCGTGACGACACTTGCCCACACATCGCTCGGCAAACCGTTGCTCTCCTGCAACAGTTTCAGTGGAACATGATCACCCACCAACCCTATAGTCCTGACTTGGCGCCCAGTGACTATCACCTGTTCCCTAGGTTAAAAGAACATTTTGCTGGAAAGCCATTGAGCTCCAACGACAAGGTGAAAGAAGAGGTTCATAACTTTCTGAACAGCATGGCGGCCGGCGAGCTGGTATGACTTTGGCATACAAAAACTGCCACAGCGTCTACAAAACTGCATTGACAGAAATGGTCATTATGTCGAAAAATAGGTAAATGTTCAAGCTGTAAACTGCTGTAAACCATTGTAGAAATAAACAGGTCTATATACTTATAAAAGAATAGAACTTACTTTTGGGATTACCCTTGTACCTGTTATGCAATACTTTTATACATTAAAAGATTACTTAGATGAAACAGAGTAGGGGTTTGATAAAAAAAAAATGTTATACAAATAAATACTGACAATGATTATAAAACATTCCACATAAACCTTCACACTGCGTTTTGATTTCTTCTTTTTTCCTTTTCTAGAAAAACTTATCCCAATGCATAGCACAATACTAACAACTCTTCCTCTTTCTGAGCTCAACATCTCACATTACATTACAGAGGGATGCAGACTGAGTTATATTTATATCTGCTTGTGTCTTTTTATATATATATATATATATATATATATATATATATATATATATATATATATATATATATATCTGTGTGTGTGTGTGTGTGTGTGTGTGTGTGTGTGTTTAGTGAAGTGTTGTGAAACAATGTGTGTATAGTGTGTGGAGTGAGTGATAGTGAACTGTGCTTTCTGTTTGTTCATAAATTAAACAACTGTGTTGTAGCTATGTACTTAAATGAGACACTTTGTTTGTGACAGAATCAAATATACTGTAAATACATTCAAAGTTTGTGCATAAGTTTACCAACACAGTGGCCACCGAGTTGACATATGGGGGGGCTGCAGCAGAGGACACACATCTAATATTGATAATTTAGACAATGGAAACTCCTGGTGAGTATCAACAATGCAGGAAAAGATAATTGCTACGTACCGTAAAGAAGATACGTCAAGTTGCAAACAGGTACGATTAAAAGACACGTATAGCTTTCGGCCACAGCCTTCTTCAGTAAACACACACACAAATGTACAGCCAAAAGCTACATGTGAGTGTCTTTTAATCGTGCCTGTCTGCAACTTGACGTGTGTTCTGTATGGTAAGCTCATATCGGCAATTTACTTTGAGAAGATCATGCAAAACTTTGTTAAGAATACCCACATTTGCTGCAGCACCAGGATAAAGTTTTAAATATTGTACATATTGCTACTGAAGCCTTTGTGTTTTTGTGTTTATGTTTACGAAAGCGCAACACTTATAGGAGGTACATTTCCAAGATATTTCTAAAAAAATGAAGTTCAACTGTAAATTCTCGTGACGGCTGACGGT
The DNA here is from genome assembly GCF_021461395.2 of Schistocerca americana. Taxonomy (NCBI): domain Eukaryota; kingdom Metazoa; phylum Arthropoda; class Insecta; order Orthoptera; family Acrididae; genus Schistocerca; species Schistocerca americana. The sequence continues at coordinate 203,624,738 of NC_060129.1, read as the reverse complement.
GCCACGGAGGACATTTTACGTCAGGTCGGTCGAACGGCGAGAATCGTTCGCCCTGATGTAACACCGTCAATCTCGGGCAGTAGAGAATCAAATTCGGGTACTTCAGCCACTGGCTTCTGTTTTGTCCAGTTGGTGCTCTCGTCACCCCGTGTTTCGCCCTCCGTGTACCGCATAGCTTATCCACCTCAATTTTCTACATATGACGAGTCTCTGGAGGAATGGGACACGTGAGAGAAACTTCTGCGACAGCACTTCAAAGCTTTTGGGATTACCGATTGTATTTCACAACCTGCCTCGTTCCTCTCGAGGATACGGCTGAGGATGAATCTGGATGTATCGAGTCCTGTGTCAACTCGCCCCTCTGCAGGATATGTCTTCTTTAACGTTTGACCAAATGCGTGAACATCTTTCAGAATAGTAATGTACCATATTTACTCAAATCTAAGCTGCACTTTTTTTCCCTGCTTTTGTAATCCAAAAAACCGCCTGCGGCTTAGAATCAAGTGCAAAGCAAGCGAAAGTTCTGAAAAATGTTGGTACGCGCCGCCACAACTAACTTCTGCCATCGAATATATGTAGCGCTACACAGGCATGCTTTGTAGGCACAAAGATAAATACTGGCGCCAAAACCTCTGCGTCAGTAAATAAATTTTTAAAAAAAGGTGGAAGACGAGCTTTTTTTCTCCGCCCGAATTTTGACGACTGCATTTTCATACATTATCCAACGAAGTAAATGTAAATTCCATATTGTTCATCTTTGAATGTAGCAGAATTTTGATGTACTACAAAATCCAACTGGCAAGACTGTTCGGGTTGTTTGTCAATATGGGCAACTCTACGTTCTGAATTTTTTCCTACCTGTGAGAAGAGATGGTTGCTAATAGGAACCTGATGAAATGTGAATCACCTGCAGTATTTTCTTCACCATAAGACTAATACGAACATAAACATTTTGCCATGTATTCCTTCGTGTTTGCTGCTATCTCATTTAAATCCTGTCTACCTAATAAACTACGAAACTAGAGTGAGACAACAGCAAAGGAGGAAGAATATACGTATCGTGTCGTGTTTATATTCGTATTATTCTTATGCCTAATAGTGATACAGTCAGGAATGAAGCACGGCAACTGACTAGATTTTTAAATCTAGGATGACTAACTTCTGTGCGGAATTTGATGTACTAAAGAGGTGTCTGCAAAGATTTTCAAACGGAGAAAAATTTTCGCCTAACTCTCGTTCAGAACGTTCTATCATACACAGTCTATTATTTGGTTCTTGTTGATCATTATCAAAGAAAGCAGCAGTGTAAGCAACAACAAATAGCAGTCTCTTGCCATTGTTTCACTAATGAGACGATTCCTCTCTCTTTTTTTTTTTTTTTTTTTATTGTAAGCGGCGGTAGCGCGCACAAAAGCAAGCCATGCCGCGAGCGGCGACAGGCCGTAAACACGCACTATCAGAATGTGACACACAATGCATGACACAGTACAGTAATGCATTTTCAGCTTAGAGTGACGTAAACACCTATAACAAAGAGAACGGCACTTATCAGATCAAAGCAAAATAAGCAATCGATTCAAACCAGACGATGCACGTGAAAAAGGAAGGGTACCCGTATAAATACGGACGGAGCGTCTGAGGCATAGCAATGGCTACCTGGTAAAGCTTAAGTGCTAAGTTTACGACTCGAACCAAACTACTGTAGCTGTATCGTCGTTCATTCGACCTAAATTGTGTCTCATATTACAATGGACCAACTTTGTTTCGATTTGGATGTGTGGTCTAAAGCTTTTCTCTACCCTTGAATTTCGAGTCTCAAATTTCAGGTGCGGCTTAGATTCGAGTAAATAGACACACCCACAGTACTGCATCCCTGGCCGAGTTTTACTGTCGTAGGAAGCAACTGCTTCAATCCTGAACTCCACAGATTGTTATCGTCGCATTTTGTGTCCGGTGTGCAAAATGAGTCGTGCGGTGTTCAAATGGTGAGACGTGCTATCATTTGCTTAGCTCTGGAGTGTGAGGTTTGAGGGTGTACCCTCCAGTGGTGAAAATCCATTCCCGAATTGCTCTTCAACAGTGGGAAGCGAGAAGGTGCTTAAAACATCAGTGTAGGCCTGTGCTGTGATACAGCCACACAACACGAGGGGTGCACGTCGCCTCCACGGAAAACACGACCACACCGTAACACCAGCGCCTCCGAGTTTTACTGTCGGCACTACACACGCTGGCAGATGACGTTCACCGGGCATTCGCCGTACTCACACCCTGCTATCTGATCGCCACATTGTGCATCGCGATTCGTCACTCCACACAACATTTTTCCACTCTTCAATCCTCCAATATTTACGCTCCTTACACCGAGCGAGGCGTCGTTTGGCATTTACCGGCGTGATGTGTGGCTTATGAACAACTGCTCGACCTTGAAATCCAAGTTTCCTCACCTCCCGCCTAACTGTCATTGTACTTGCATTGGATTCTGATGCAGTTTGTAATTCCTGTGTGGCAGTGTGGATAGATGTCTGCCTGTTACACATCACGACCTTCTTCAACTGTCGGCGGTCTCTGTCAGCCGACAGACGAGGTCGGCCTGTATGCTTTTGTGCTGTACGTGTCCCTTCACGTTTCCACTTTACTATCACATCGGAAGCAGTGGACCTACGGATGTTTAGGAGTGTGGAAATATCGCGTACAGTCGTACGACACAAGTGACACCCAATCACCTGACCACATTCGAAGCCTGTGAGTTCTGCGGAGTGCCCCATTCTGCTCTCTCACAATGTGTAATGACTACTGAGGTCACTGATATGGAGTACCTGGCAGTAGGCAGCAGCATAATTCACCAAATACGAAAAACGTATATTTTTGGCGGTGTCTGGATACTTTTGATCACATAGTGTAGGTAGGCCTAGATCACGTGCATCACACAATATTTGTTGTTACACAGGAAACCTAAACCTAATGAAAATTAAACTTGTATAAGGATACATTACCTAAAAGATGTTAGTTATGTCATGTAAAATGGAAATTTTTTCAGTTAGTTTGCAGGTAAAAGCTGAGTGTTACAATGTTTGTGCATAGCTACAGTACCTAATTCATGGGTCTCTCAGCTTCTTGCACTGTATGTAGTTACGAGTAGCATGTGCTCAGTTCTATTGATATGCAATATATTTTATATATAGCAAAACAAGGATAATGGAATGTAGTCGAATTAAGTCGGGTGATGCTGAGGGAATTAGATTAGGAAATGAGACACTTAAAGTAGTAAAGGAGTTTTGCTATTTGGGGAGCAAAGTAACTGATGATGGTCGAAGTAGAGAGGATATAAAATGTAGACTGGCAATGGCAAGGAAAGCGTTTCTGAGGAAGAGAAATTTGTTAACATCGAGTATAGATTTAAGTGTTAGGAAGTCGTTTCTGAAAGTATTTGTACGGAGTGTAGCCATGTATGGAAGTGAAACATGGACAATAAATAGTTTGGACAAGAAGAGAATAGAAGCTTTCAAAATGTGGTGCTACAGAAGAACGCTGAAGATTAGACGGGTAGATCACATAACTAATGAGGAGGTATTGAATGGAATTGGAGAGAAGAGAAATATGTGGCACAACTTGACTAGATGAAGAGATCGGTTGGTAGGGCGTATTCAGAGGCATCAAGGGATCGCCAGTTTAGTATTGGAGGGCAGCGTGGAGGGTAAAAATCGTAGAGTGAGACCAAGAGATCAATACACTGAGCAGATTCAGAAGGATGTAGGCTGCAGCAGGTATGGGGAGATGATGAAGCTTGCACAGGATAGAGTAACATGGAGAGCTGGATCAAACCAGTCTCTGGACTGAAGACCACAACAAAAACATATTTTATGTTATAATATATAGTTATAATGTATAGTTTTGAAAATTTTTATATCGCTCAAATAAGGAAGTTTATAACTAAATTGACTGATAGCACTGTTTCTGTTTACCAGAATCACTTCGCTCCAGACCAGTTTGAAACCAGCAGAGCTGGTGGAGTGGAAAAACGCAAACCAAATGCTGTGCCAACCATTTTTGGTGATCACAAGCCACCAGTGGTCCTGCTGAGAGGAAACCTGTTGGCCTACTAGAGAAACGTACTGGAATGAAACTGGAAAATAACGTTCCCTGCTTCAACAGATTTCTACATGCGGTATGCTGTCACTTGCTGCTGAATTATCACACTTTGAACATCTTGTGTGACTGCTAACAGTTCACATTTATTGTTTTCATCCGCAGGACACACAGAATTTCCCTTCAGAGCACTATTCTTGCAAACACTGGGCTTACTTGTAACATAGAAGATGTCGTAGGATGTACTTTGTCAATTGAGTACAATAAGCAAAATACTTTTCAAAAGTTGTTCTAAATATGTAGCTTAGACTTTCTTCTTTAGAAATTATATATCGTACTCCCATTCTAAGCATCAGTTGTGTACAGAAGCAGACTCAAACATTTCATTTATAACAGCTGTATATTTTTCAAACTGACTTGTCCAGGCTCTGTTGATGGTGGGAACAAAATACTTTGTCACACGGTAATTTAGCGAATGGGACCACATCTCTGAAATCCTCTGCTATACCCTCAGGACAGGACAGATAGTTTAATTTGTGGAAAAGGGGCCAAAATGAATGGCTATCAGTTGCAATCAAACATAGTACTTTACTGATTTGACAAACATTACAAGAAAAAAGAAAACATTAAATACAGACCAAGCCAAACATTTATTTTAGAACTTAATTCCTCGCTAAATGAGCCATTCAATTCCCTCAAGGGAAAAACAAGTTTAATTTAAAACTGACTGAAATCCAATAACTTAAAACCAAAAACAGGAATTTGAATGTAAAAGGCAGAAGGCCTTATCTTAAAGCATTTCTTAAAATCAGGCTGAAGGCCCAAACAACGTCACGCCTTAAGGGCAAACAACTTTAACTTAAAATGGGCTAGAAGCCATACAGAAACAAAGAACAAGGACGAATAAGAAAAGACAGTACATCAAACTGCACTCAGAAATTTTCCAGGGGCTGGCATGGAATTCAAACACTGACGCTCGCTTAGGGGAGATAGGCAGTCGGCCCAACAATTCTCAATCTGACGGCAACCCAACCGACAGACAGTCAATGGACCAAGTTTTAGGATAACTTCCACTCCACCCGACTAGCACACGACGAGGAGTTCAATGGAACAACGCAGAAGGTACCGGCGCCCACAACGAATTACACATTCAGCTGTCAAATACCAGCCATGCTGGACAGCCACGACACGACGAGGAAAATGCACTGCCCGAATTTACGTCTACGGCCAGGGCAGGTAACTGCAACATTAACGGCCACAATGCAGAAGATTCCGCTGGTGCACTTCGATTCAAAATAATAGAGTTAAGTTAAACTCCACAGAAGGATGGGCTAGAATTTCGCCAACTCGAAAACACACACTGTTGCTCACGGGAAGGTCCCAACAGCCCACAATGAAATTCAAGCGACACAATGTGAACAGTTGGGGCTGGCTGGTAAATTAAGTAATTGGAGCAGCCCCTCACACTGTGGACACCGCCAGCGGCCCCAGCCGAACCACGCGCCACGGAGACTTCCTTGACGCTCCTCGCCAACCGACCGACTCCCGCACGTGGCCCAGTCGGAAACTGTAAGCGCGGGGCCGGAGACATTACGAGGGTGCGAATATCGGTACAGGCTGCTGCTGCCACTTTGTGGAGAGAGGGGATAATACCACAATCTCAATAGCGGCGGGAGACTAATCACAGAATAGAGACCGAGGTTTAAAGCAAAGCATAACACGAGCCAGAAACGGCTCAGTCTCTTACATAAACAGTTCACTTGTATTGGTATCTGATGGAAATAAAAACCAATGTCTTTTCTCATACCTTTTAGCTACATCGTTTCTACTGCTTGCCATTGGACACTGTATATACCGTTTTCTAATTTGCAGTTAAACATTATACCTATCTGAGAAAATAGATACTTTGATTTCTTACCACAGCCGTTTAAAGTTTACTTCAAAGCCTGTGGCTTTTCTGTACCATTTATGTTTTTAAAACTCTGCATACAGAGCTTTGGATTTGTTGGCAATATGTGGTACAACAGGTGCTAATACGTCTAATGTTGTGGTTAGGTTTGGTCGTGATTGTTTAATCTTTTATTGTAAGTAATATTTATTTGCACTTAAACATAACTCGCACTACTACCCACATCGGTAAGTACCACTGGTCTCACAGCTCTTGTGATTCAAGTATTCGAGCCTCACGTGCTCCACTGCTATTGAAGTGTTGCACGGTGAAGCTGTGTTACATTCTATTGCAGTCAGATTTCTGTGGTGCCTAGCAAAGATCGTACAGATTTTTGGAAACACTATGGTATTGTTTGCTGGGAATTAAATATAATTGGTCACCAATTTCAGTTTAGTATATGGCATTACTTTCCATTACAACGTAGTAAGAGGACACCTGGAATATTACCACTCAGATTTTCATAATTTGCTTCTGTTCTTCGAAACTAAGTTTTGGCACCTTATGAATCTTCAAGTCGTATACCACAGCCTACTGAGAATCAATTACTGCCTACTTAAAAACATTGTATTAAATGCATTTTATTTTTGAAGATTGCAATATTGCAGATTTATGTTCCAGATGTTGGACAGCCTTCAAATGTGCCCAATGACATCAGTCCTGCAGAGAACTTGGACACAACAGAAGATGAAGTCAGCATCCTGAAGAACCTAGTACAACAGCTACAGGCTGGAATTGAAGCTTTAAAGAGAAAACCCATCCTCTCTCAGAAAACGGAGAGAGGAGTGTGTTTAGAAAAAGACAACCTCCTCGCCAGTGTGCATGGTTTATTCGGTGCAGAACAGTTTGCAGTACGAACAAAGGGGACATGTAAAGGTAGCAAATGGTCAGTGGAAACACTGCAGAAAGGACTAAATATTAGACTAGCTTGTGGTAGTATGGGGTACAAAGTCCTGCTGGAAAATAAATTTCCATTTCCTTCAGACAGAACCCCGATATGTTCGCTACAGAACATTCAATTTAGACCTAGTGTGCTGAGGGAGCTCCTGAGTTATTTGAAAGTCAAGCTTGACCTCATTTTACCGGAGGAAAAACATGCTGTTCTCATGAATGATGGATGATCTTAGTATCACTCCATCATTGGACTGTGATTGAAGCATTGGCTGCACCATTGTTAATGATACCACACCTCCATCAAATCTTGCCCTTGCAAGCTTCTCAGGCATTACTTGGGTGGTAATACCTGAAGGCGGAAACAAGCAAAAGGTGACCATTACACAGGGCCATTTCTTTCCAGTTCTCATTCCAAAGACGTCATTATAAGCATTATTAGGAAATCTGAGGCACTCAGTATGAATGTCCACTGTGTTGTGTCAGATATGGGAGGGCAAAATCGAGTTGTATGTGGAGAATTTGCAATTGTTGTTGGCAGGTTTTCAGAATTAGTCAGTTTCTGCCAGCATCCTAGTGATGATAATAGGAAACTAATTTTCCTCACAGATACACCACACATTTGGAAGAATATGAGGAACCACTTATTCAATGGACAATGAGTCTTCCTTTGACAAAATGTTGTCGAGGAACGTGATCTGCCTCGTAATGAGGTACAAATAAATCGTGTAGAACTGTTGCTTGAGGCAGACAGTGGTTTTAAGTCTTAAACTGGCACCACAACTGTGCCTGAGGCCAATCCGTGACGAGAAAATGAAAGTTGGCTCGTCTACTGCCCTAATTAACAGCCAGACTGCAGCAGCCAGTGAGTAGGCTGTCAAGACAGAGAAACTGCAGAAAAATACTTTAACCACAGCACGCTTTCTAAAGCACGTTCGTGAGTGGTCTTGCCTCATGACATCCAGAGCTCCAGTTATGGCTCTTAGTCGTTCTGATGAACAAACATACCGTGAGGCTCTCTGTCATCTTAAGGACACTCTGTGTTTATTTCAAAACTTCAAAATTGGCCTGAACAGTGCCTGGTGTAGTTTTGACAAAAATGGCTCTGAGCACTATGGGACTAACTTCTGAGGTCATCAGTCCCCTAGAACTTAGAACTACTTAAACCTAACTAACCTAAGGACATCACACACATCCACGCCCGAGGCAGGATTCGAACCTGCGACCGTAGCGGTCGCGTGGTTCCAGACCCCAGCACCTAGAACCGCTCGGCCGCCCCGGCTGGTGTAGTTTTGACACCTGGAGGTATTTTGGAGTTGCAGGACACATTCCTGAATGAGAAGAAATTTAAATTTCTGCTGACAAGTAGATTCATGTAAGATGGCTTAGAAAATCTGTTTTCAATTGTCCGCTACAAACATCCAGTACCAACACCACGAGAATAGAAATCAGCACTGAGGGTTATTACTCTTTCTCAGTTCTTTAATACTGCCACTGATAATTATGAAAATGAAGGCAGTAGTTTGCAGGCAGAACTACTGGGGGAATCTGTAAGTGAAGATGATGATAAGTGTGCTGAGGAAGTTGGAGAGCCACTTTGTAACATGGTGTGTGATGAAGAGCAGCAGTCTCAATACTGTTTGTGTGGTCACACTGTCAGGCAGGTTATGAAGTGTCACGCACTTTGCAAATTTTGCGAGGAGCACCTAATAGCATGCAAAGAAAATCTCTGTACGTGTGTGAACGTGCTTTTACATCTGAAGTCCTTCACAGATACCTCGCTTATTGAGCCATCAAGTGAGGTTTTCAGTGTGTTGCAAAAGGCAGAGATGTGTTTGAGAAGCAACAAGAAGAAATTACTCACAGGTGAATTGTAGCCACTGCCGTGCCTGCATCAGTGAAGGAGAAAGTAGTTTTCCCAGCCTGCCACAGTGTACAGGAGAAAATAATTCAGTTTCCTGGCAACAAGAATTCATCTGGTTCCAAGGGAGGGAAATAAAAGATATCAGGGTGTAGTGACACAAGGCAGTAGAAGCAGGCTATGACAAAGTTATTGCAGAAACTGTGAGTTCCAAAATCACTCTTTAGTAAATGATTTGAAAAATTGACATTTAAACTTTTTTTGGTTGCCTTATTCTTTTCAAATGGTCTCATTTTTGTTTTAATTACAGTGATTTTTATAAATTGTTGTTCTACGTTTCTTTCCGAGTCTTCAGTGTATAATATTTTCAAGGATTGTATAATATTTGCAATCTCGTATAATATTTGCAAGTAAACTATGTCCCTCTCCAGAGTTCAGAATGATGCATATATAAATAAAAACTTCATCCATCGACATGTGTGTATTTTACTTCTGTGCTTTGTCACCACCTTTGTCTCTTCTTTGTGCTTCATTTGCGTTCTTCATTTTTTCTCTGGATTTTAATAGCTTTTTATACATACGATGTACCTACATTTTATATAATATACAGCACACATTTTTCCAGGAAGAACATTGGCTTGTACTCTATACCCTTTTATAGCTCAGAATGAAACAGCACATATGCAAAATCTGCTAAAGAATACTTTTTGAAGAATACTTGTTTCCAAACAAGGTAAAATGTAAAGGTCATTTCAAGTAAATGTCATGCACAGTTTGTATTGTAACTGCTATTTTTATTTATCTTCATAATCTAGCAATTTATGTAGAAAACCATGAAAATCGAATGGAAATGCAGTCAACTGGCGTAACTTGGCACCACTTTAGACCATTTTTTGAAAATACTGCCCACAAAATATGTTACTTGTTGCAACACATGTTGTAGTTAAAGTTACTGAGTGCTTTTGATAGTAAAAATATAAACAAACTGACCTTTTGCTGTAATATTTTAATATTTATTCTGATAAATTTACAGTGCCATTTTGGCTAAGTTTAGGTCAGTTGCGGTCAACACATTATTTTACTTACATAAAATGCTCTGGGTAATTATAAGTCATTCCCAGAGTAAATCAGTGGTTAACAAGAAGCCTAAATAAATTGTTCTATTTCAGTAATGCAGGATTACATTGAAATTTAAAGATATCTATATAGGCCTGTTATTAACGTTTATTAAGCTAATGGGGTATAAATGTAAAATAACACATTCCTTCAGGATGTTTTTAATGACATGTATTACAAATAATAGTGCACACATTGTCTTCAAAGTAGAACAACACTTTCAGTAATACCATGTATTAAATACATTCCATCAAACATTTTCAGATATTGAGTGTAGATGTTCACTGATATTATGGACCACGCCCCTTTCTGTTAACAGGTATTGGGCGAGATTCAGCTTTTCTATTAATACACTGTCTTTACAGTACAACACTCCATCTTAGCTCTCAAGCCAAAACCTATTACTTTTTTACTTTCTTAGTCCTGCAATTGCAACTTATTTTAAATGAGATATACTTGCCTTAAATATCTGCTGCAGTGATTTCTCCAGCTTATGATTTACCTTCATACAGTCTAATGACAAATCATTTATTTGGAAGCTACATTCAAAGATAGGCCTAAATGAAAATTTAACGAACAAATCTATCAGCAAGCCTAGAACCATGTTCCCTTATTGGTAGTGACAGAAATGATGTTGATAAGTTCCCTGTGAGACTGCTGTTTACACCTAATTCAGCGAATTTCATGCTACTGTCAGGAGCATCTCCAGGCTAATTATTTTAATTTCAATGTCTGAAGACTGCAGCTTGAGTTTTTATACATTTTCTTGGTTTTGGGTTTATCTTGGTCCCAATGGGAAAGATTGCAGGAACTCGACTTAACCATTCAGTTAATTTTAGTCATTTCTGGCCTTTTGTCTTCTTTTACATTTCTGTTACTTGTTTTCCAAACCATTTGAACAGCAAAGAAAAGTCAGAAGAGGTAATAGGATGGTTTAATAATAATTTAAAAACAAAATAGAAGTCGTAGAGACAAAACTGCCTCTGCTAGCAGATAAAACAAAAATAGTGAGTGGGACCGTACAAAGTTGTAATGACTGGTAAAAATTTGACCTGATTGACTGTAGATTATTGTTTAAACGTAGATTTAGGATGCTCACAGCAATAAACTGTACTTTCTTCAACACAATATAAAGTAAAAAAAAAAAAAAAACATTTATGCAAGATGCAAGTACAACCTTACATTCAGTGAACATTAACGTTACTGGGAGACTATTATTTGTGGTGCAACGTTGCCGAAGATCTGTAGTATACTAATAAGAGTAGAGTTGTTACTGTTTCCTACAGCCAACTTTTAATCATAGGACTAGTTTTATTTGAACACATTTTAAACATATTGTATTCTCTGATACTTTCGTAATCATTCTCCTAATGCCATGAAGAATATGCAGAAAATATTTTGTGAGGCAGGCATGCGTAATATGCAATGCTTTATTTCGTATAACAAAAGAGATATTGGGCGAATTTTCGTACTACGGAGTAGCAGGAACAAGAAGTAAGTTGATATAGAGCTTTAAATTAGCGATTGATTTTACCCTGCACTTGCGACCTAATATTGGTTCCCTTTTGTCCCGACTATTGGATAGGACCAATTTAACGCTAATTACGAAAAACATGTGTTACAACTCGATACCGGATCACGAACTGCGAAATCTGCATTCGCAGGCAAAAAAAGCTGTTATGCTCACCACAACAAATGCTTTTCGACTCATTTAGCTTTAATTTGTTGAGATTTTTTGTTGCAAAATATCCGACATGTTCCGTTTGAAGCCACTGATCAGTTTTAGCACTGCATTAGAGAGCTAAGTGTACTTCTTTAATAAACACGGCTAAATACACTGCAGCAGTCAATGTATCACCAGGCGGCCGTACTTTCCCCATACGGAGATTCAAGCTCTGCGGCTCGCGCCTACCATCTGTCGGTGGCAGTCTGTGCTGCTCTCTCGCGTCAATCCTGTACACTACGTGCAGCTGGACGGGTTCGAATCTCCGCCATTACACCTCCTGCCGTCTTCTGCATGCTTGGATTTCCAAAGTATCCATTTTGTTTCCCAGTTTTCATTAGAGTTGTCCATTTTCTCTTTACTTTACTATATGATACACTTACTTCAATTCGTTTAAATTTCACAACTCATACACGTATCTTTAGGACTGTTACCAAAAGTACTTGTGAATAATTTGTCACAGTTTACAATTGTCTTTATTTCTGTTTTCTTTAAGGGATTTCGATTCTGTATAATATGGCCTGCACTCACAATTACATTTCTGTTCATGTATTGTTGTAAAGATGTTATTTGTAGTGTTAATAAATAAATAAATTACAAAAAAAGCGCGACCTTCTGGCTCACAAATTTTGAAAGTCGCGATGGCGTTCACGCTAACCTGAAAAAAAAAGAGAAAATACTGAGCGCAACGAACAGTCTGACGCCCTAGGCGAACGAAAAAATTGTCATATCAATAATGGAGAGAGGGAAGGCTAATCCCGACCCAGATGGTACCAAAGCAGATTTGTTGGCATTTAATTCGAGAGTTCCACAGGGTAAGACGAAACGTGGGAAGAATTTTTACGTGAAGCACCCTGCTTTGACTGACGTCGTTGCGCTGTTTACATCTAGTCCACATAAACCTGAAATACAGTCGAAGGAAGAATCAAGTTGGAAAGTATGCTTGAAATTCGATACAAAAAACTAAGCCAAAGAAGTGTGTAACCACCCACGTAGACCGACCGAGGAGGCTCCTGGCTACACTCCGAAGCACGGGTGGCGAGCAGAAAATTACGCGTACGGCAATTACACTGCTGTATGGGGACCTCCATCACGCCAACATTAAAATTACACTAGCAAGCTCCGATACGATCATCAGAGCCATCCAAAAATTCTAATTAATCGTGTACGCCATTAGTACTCATAACATACATATATATATAAGTTACCTTATGTATAGCACACCTTACCAAGATACTTTGTGGGTATGAAGTATATTGTTCACAGATAATAAAAATACGTGGGCGCTTATTGCTATTTTGTTAGCAAACTACGAATAAGCAAGTGATATACCTGCATAAATGTATGTTAATTTGAATGTTTTCGTGTTAAACTCGTCAATGCAAAGTTAAATATGCAGCGCTTCAATACTGTAGAGTTGTTCGGCGTTGCCAACAGATGTCAGCTGAAGACGCTGCCTCAGATAATACGGCGGTCCTTTCAGCCACGTCTCCTATCGCCGTCTACGGTTCGCGATTGGCCGAAAACGAGTTGCATTGGCGGCGTACTGTTTTAGGTTCGTTTAAGCAGTCGGCGGCGGTTCCACGCGCATGCGCAGAGCTGAGGTGAAATTTACAGAATGCTATTCCTTGGCAAAATACGGACTGGCAGCACACGTTTTTTTTATCATTGTAGCTCCTCACATGGCTTTATATTGATACCCATAGAGGGGGATGCATCCCCCTTCCCTCCTCTTTCCACCCCACCTCACCACTCTTTGCCCCCTTCTCTACCCCGCGTCTTTTTACATTTCCCTCCTCTGCCTCCTCTCCTTCCCTCTCGGGTCTGCCCATCTCCCCCTTTATTAGTCCTCTCCCTCCTTGGTTCCCCCCCCCCTTTTCGTTTTTTTTCCTCTCCTCCCTCCTTGTTTTTCCCCCTCCTGCATGTCCCCCCACCCCCCATCTGCCTTTGGCTCGGGAGTGTCGTCTTTGTGCTGCCACTTTCGTGCGTGTTCTACAGTGAGTGTTTTACAGTGCGTGTTCCGTGTTGTGTTTTTTTTTTGGATTTGTTGCGAACAACCATCATACTGTCGCTGGGTGTGCCTTTTATCTCTTGCGAACAGAAACCAGGCTGTCGCCATGTTTTTTAATTGTGTGTCTACTATGTTACTTGTCTGATTCCTGTGTATTTTATCTACATTACCAACCCCTTTTGCTTTCTGTTTTAACTTTCCGCGATTTTACGCCATTTTACACTTTAAATCACCATTTTATCGCCTGTTTTTCCTTGTTTCTTTCTTCTTCCTTTATTTTAAAAAAGTCTGTAGGCTGTAGAGCAGCGTAGTAAGCTGCTGCAGCCCGCCCCCTTTGGGGGGAATTGAAAATCAATAAAGAAAAAAAAAAGGGGGATCCACTACGCGCTGGTCATACGGTGCCTTGTGTTATTTTAATTGTCCCAGTGTGTGGTTTTTTTGTATGCGCTATTCTTTTACAGTTTTTATCTCCATTTTACAGTCGCCCCGTTTTTGTTTATTGTCTTCCATGATGTTCCCCCCTTTTTATATCTACGTTCGCCATGTTTTCTCCTCTGTTTTTTTAAATGTCTTCTATTGTTTGTTCTATGTCTTTCGGCTGAAGAGCAGCGCATATGATGCTGCCAGCCCACCCCGATGGGGAACTGAAATACAATGAAGGGGGGGCGGGGGAACATAGAGTAGTCAGGTGAATTTCTGTCATGAAAATGATCTAAAAGTCGGTATTGTGCAGGTTTATTAACACGGCAGTAACTGGAACTGTATGGCTACTTTCAAGTCGTCATTTATCTTCTAGGATATCAATAATACTCTCATATGCCAACGTCTAGCCCCCTCCCCTACAATCTGTCATAAATAACTTATTATCCTTAGATCTGGTATACATGAGCAACTGCCTTATTACATTTTTAATTTTTGCTAGAAATTCGTAATCCTTCCTACTTGCTTTCTGTAACGTTGCATGGACATGAACCTGATGGGAATTGCTACATAACAGTACTGCACAGTAAGAATTAAAAAAAAAAGCCTATGTTGAAGTCAGTGTACCCTGAACAGTAGCGTAGGCGATGAGTAGGAAGAAGAAACCCTTAATGTTCGGACACAGAATTAATAGTGCCCTGCTTGACACAGTCGTTTACATATCTGGGCATAATACGTGATTGAATGGAAGGAGCATGTGTGAACTGTAGGTGGGAAGGCGAATCGATGACGTTGGTTAACTGGGAGAATTTTAGGAAAATGTGGTTCATCTGTAAAGGAGACCAGTTCTCGAGTACTGTTCGTGTGTTTGGGATCCGTACGAGGTCAGATTAAAGGAAGACTTCTAACCAACTCGGAGGCGGGCTGCTATATTTGTTACCGGTGTGTTCGAACGACGTGCAAGTGTTGTGCAGATGCTTCAGGAAAGTAAACAGGAATAATTGGAGGGAAGGCGATGTTCTTTTTGAGAGCACCGTTGAGAAAATTTAAGTACCGTCACTTGAGACTGACTGCCGAAAGATTCTAGTTCTGCCCACATACATTTCCCATAAGGAGCACGAGGATAAGATTAGAGACGTTAGGGCTCGTGCAGAGGCATATAGACAGCCGCTTTTCCTTCATTCCATGTTCCATTTGTGAGTGGGACAGGGAAGGACATGGCTAGTAGCGGTGCAGGGTACCCCCCGCTACACACACTACAGCAGCTTTCGGAGTATGTACATAAAAGTAGATGTAGAGTCTTTGACAAGGCTAGCGGCAATAAAACACGGGAAGTGACGTTGTTCACAGGAGTTACCACATCCAGTAGAAGGCGTCGTGAGAATTATCTTTGAAGACGAAATTTTTGGCGGGCAGAGAGATCTATGTTTGTTATTGTTCTCGTCAAGATAAGTTGATGCAGCATTGAACTGTAGTAGTAACACAGCAACAGGCTTTGTACTGTACCGATTTCTAAGAGACGAAAAACGCAACGCAAAATTGTTGGAGAGAGAATAAGAAATGATACATACATTCACGTTCTGGGAGGCACATACACTACTGGCCATTAAAATTGCTGCACCAAGAAGAAATGCAGATGATAAACGAGCATTCATTGGACAAATATATTATACTAGAACTGACATGTGATTACATTTTCTCCCATAGTGCTCAGAGCCATTTTTTGATTACATTTTCAAGCAATTTGGGTGCATACATCCTGAGAAATCAGTACCCTGAACAACAACCTCTAGCCGTAATAACGCCTGGGCATTGAGTCAAACACAGCTTGGATGCCGTGTACAGCTACAGCTGCCCATGCAGCTTCAACAGTATATCACAGTTTATCAAGAGTAGAGACTGGCGTATTGTGACGAGCCAGGTGCTCGGTCGCCATTGAACAGACGTTTTCAGTTGGTGAAAGACCTGGAGAATGTGCTGGCCAGGGCAGCAGTCGAACATTTTCTGTATCCAGAAAGGCCCGTAGCAACTTCCTTTCCAACTGGAAAAACAGGTTGCCCAGAACTGCAATACTAAATGCTATACTATACAGAGTGCTCATTGACACTTGAAGTGTTTGTTTCCATTTAGTGAAGTAAGCAAATCGTATGACGAATGAGTCCATTTTGTAAATATTTCTATTCTTCATATACAAGATATGCCTGTAAGAGTTACTGTTAAGTCAATTATAAGTTCAACAGGCAAATTAAGGAAAACTAAAATTTCAAATGGGGGATACATACCTATACAAAGTGTTAATATGCATATCTTACAATTAAATTATGGAGTAGTCTACATACTAATGCAATGAGTTTGTTGAGGCGATGAATCCATAAACAATAAACACATTCCAAGTACAGGGAACATACTGCTGAAGGCTAAACAGAATAAATAAAAAAGTATATGAAATCTTTCACTGCATTTGCATAACTTTCTGGATTAAAATTATCTTTCTCAGATGAATAATATTGAATTCAATTTGTGTTAATCACAATTCCTTCCTTTTGACAAAATGGTAGCATGTTCTAATAATAGTATTTCTATGGGTTAGTACACACAGTAAAAGAACACTGCTGTTGTAAATTAGAGCAGTAACGGTTGCACCAGATCTACATCCACAAAGGTGCTATCCAGCATAAATATTTTGTGATATGTACCTAAGACAAAGAGTTACAAAAAAGGACTCTGGGTTAAGTAGGTATAATCTTGTGTAGGAAGGACCTCATGTCAGGACATGATACAAGAAAACATAAGAAAGGTATTTACTTTCACAGTTACTTTTTATTTTCCATGTACCATTAAGATTCATCAAATATGTGTAATAAGATATCTGATCACAATACCATTACTTCAGACAAACAAAAATTTATGAATAAACGCAAGTGGTAGAACAACCGGCCAAGATATTTTAAGAGCAGTAACTGAAATTTATACAGGTAGTGAATAAGCACCATGGATTGTGAACTTCTCAGTACTGTACTGCATAGTCCAAAATAAAAGAACTGTGATTTTACAATTGAGAGATAGCAGAATCCAAAAACTGAATCTTACTATTCTGCAAGTGGCACCAGTTGCACACCTATTCCAGTAAACTATACATTAAATCATGATCTCAGGTTCAGATATCACTATGAGTGATTGACACTTAATGAAAATCAAATTAAGTGCATTTTATGTACTTAGGTAGAACTGACAAAAATTGTTTGTGTAAACATTTTGAAATCCCACTTGTGAAATGTGCACAACAATATTTTAGAGTCATTGGCGAATCTAGAAAACGGAAAAAGGAAACTGAGCAGGGGTGAGAGAGAGAGATAGAGAGAGAGAGAGAGCATGCTGGGACATAGTAGAGACAGGTAGTTGCAGCATCTGCAGGCTATGCTGGGGCTGTGGGGGAAGTGGAGTAAAGTAGAGAAGGGAAAAACATATTGCCAGTGTGCCGGTGGGGTAGAAGGTTGAGTAGGGCCGGAGAATCTCAGTGGGAGCAGGGAAGGGTAAGATGAGGGTGGTGGTGTGGGTGGAAAGAATCCAGTCAGTGAAGAAGTCACTGAATTCGAGCATATCGTGTCGGGTGGCATGCTCGGCAAATGGGTGATCCGGCTGTCTCTCGGCCAGTTTGGCATTGGCCATTCATTTGGAGACACAAGTTGGCAGTGGACATGACCGTGTAGTGTGACAGAAAGTGGCTGCAGATAACTGGGTAGATCACATGACTGCTTTCACATTTGCCCCTGCCTTCCATGGGATGGGAGATGTCAGGGACAGGACTGGAGTGGGTTGTGATGTGGGTCAGGTTTTGCATCTATTACAGGATAAGCCCCATGGGACAATTATGTAGTCTCTTCTATGATGCCTCTTCAGTAGCACACCATTCTGAAGTCATAAAGTGGAAAATCGTAATCAGTTCAGGATGGTGTTTGCTCGAAAATGTACACACCGCCACAATTTTGGTCTCACTCTTCATATGTTGTCTTCAAGGTCCAATTGTTGGATGATGACCAATTTCTTTACGTCATATGAAAAAAATATACTACTCAGTATAGACTATAATTATTAACAATAATTTGGTCTGTAAAAAGTGTAGTGATCTAGGACTTTGGAATAGTATGTGGAATCATTTTATGCATCCGCATTGGAACTAATCCATTTACAGGTACGAGCGCAATACTGAACATCGTGGAAGATTACACAATTTTCATAACTAATCAGTTAATGAAGTAAACCACCGTGTACACAAAAACTGGAGTAACAGAAGTACAGCACTCGGAGATGAAATCTAATAAGCACAGAGTCAAAATTTGCAATGTAAAATGTGTCTACTTCTAAACTTTAATGATGATTATCTTGTAAGTTAATTTTTTCCACAAAATTTTAACTATGTTAATGAAAAGTAGGAATGCTACCAAATCTATTTATTAGCTCAATTAGCTCAAAATATTTTCACTGCTATTTACTTTAGTAAAATTTTTAATCAGACATAAACTTTAACTAACACAGTTTTAAGCAAAACTAATTGTATTTTTGCTGTCAGACGCTGAGACTACAACTGTAACAATGAAACCTGAACTAAATAACAAATGGGCAGATTTATGCCTACATCACATACAAATATTACTGATAATCAGAACCAAAAGCCACCCAGAGACAGAAAGAAGAGAAAAAATTACTGGTAGTAGTTGGGGTGTAATTAGAGCAAGTTGTGGGTGCCACAGTATGCCAGGACCGTCCCCTGTGATATGTACAGTTGCAGCTTATCTTCACTGAGCCGGTGTTTATTAACACATAATGTAGTCTTCTTGTTTACACCTAATGGAATACTAAGAATACTAATTTTATTTTTTAATGAGAGTAATTGTGAGTCATCGCCACGAAGGGGTAAAGACAGACAGCAGCACATCATTGTCTCCACTTTATACATAGTCTTCTGTTATAAGGACATTGCATACAAACAGCAGCAGCTAGCTCCTGGATTGCATTGAATCCAGATGCTCCCAGTAACATAATTTGCTCAGAACTACCCATAAAAAGATCACTGTTTCCTTCTTGTTCTTGCAGACTCTCACACAATCACTTCTTTGTTTTCATCCAAATTCTGTGTATTTGTTTTTTGCAATGTCCTACTAATATAATTGAACATTTGTAAAACTATGCAATGAAAGGACTGTAGCTGTTTCCTTTTTCATGGATTTCTCTATGAATTTGTAGCAGTAACAATAAATATGAAAACATGACCAAGAATGTAATATTTAAATTTTTAGTCATTGCATGGAAGATAAACAAACAGTGATATACTGAAGTCATGTACCAGTTAGATGTCCTCAACTATTTATCATGAAATAAACTAGATTACGTACAATGTATGTGGTTAAATGACAGTATGACATGCTTTTTTTTATTTTTTTATTTTTTTTTAGAATACGTACAATGTATGTTGTGCACTCAAAAGATACTTGTTTCTTAACCCGTGTGTGCTTTCTGAATTTACCTTACAGCTCATTTTTATAACAAAAAGTGCACTAAATACGGCATGAACATAGACATCATGCTGCTCTACAGATCAATATGTTACATCTAGCTCAAAATAGCTTGGCAGCCACACTGCCCCAGGTGTGTCTACCTTTCTGTTACGAGGGGGTGACCATCTTAGTATGCAGTAATTTGCTGAGCAATGTGCTTAGTACACTATCAGCAGTTGCATTAATTGTTAATGGAGTGATTTTTCTTATTAGCCACTTCAGTCAGTTATATTATTAGTCATATTGGGATGAGATGTCCTTGAGATCTTTTGCAGACTCACTAACTGTAGCTTAGGAGTTCTGCTTTGCATTGAACTGAATCTCCCCTGCCAGATAGTGTTCACACGCAACGAAACCCCCACCACTTCCACTGTACCCACCCATACAATACTATCTGCACAGGTATGGGACATACTTTACTCTTGAGGATAGCCTCCTGTGAAGGAGGTGTTCCAGAGATAAATCCCTGCAGTTGCGCTATCCTCTGTGTCCTCGGTGGCTCAGATGGATAGAGGATCTGCCATGTAAGCAGGAGATCCTGGGTTCGAGTCCCGGTCGGGTCACACATTTTCATCTGTCCTTGTCGACGTATGTCAACGCCTGTAAGCAGCTGAGGGTGTTCATTTCATTGTAATCTCATTCTGACGAGCTGCATGGTCACCGATGGTATCTGTTCTTTCGGACATGTCCAAAAGAGCAGATACCATCTGTAGTGTACCCTTCTCCTTGGGTTTCTGCCGTGAAAAATATAAAATAGAAAATCTGATTGGGTTTGTAATTTTGGTGGTTTCAGTTACGGATAAGGCGGACTTCGTATTATTGATTGAGATCGTGCTGTAATTTGACCGTGCATGGCAGACCGGGTCGGCAACACTACCAAAGGCGACTGTACGGAAATAGCATCAGAAACTAATTGAAATTTACCTTATAATCTTGTTAGATACGCAGTATTAATTACAGTGTAGTCTTCATGATTGTCCTCCTAATTTTTCTTGTAGGACGACCCGTCTTTCACTTTTCTCCGTCTGTTGAAAACTTCTTCAAGTTGTCACTGTCATGATCAATTTACAAATTTGATGATAACCACCTCGAATCACTATTGAAACAATCTCGCTTTCTAATGTAATTTTAATTTCCACCCAAAAGCACATTCAACACATCGCCGAAAAATACACGTATGAAGGCAAGAGAGAGAGTGTGATCAATTAGTTGTTAAAAACAAAAACCTACGCAAAAGTAAAAAGACGAACAAAATTATTTATAAAATTCGGTCGCTGACACAGCGCTCTTCTGCGTGCGCGATCGTAAATCATAACTTTGTATTGGCGGAGGCGCGGTAGTCAAAGTACCATTACAATGCCTCCTCTACTGACACGCTCCGCAAGCGAGCGTGGCAGTATAGAAAATTTACATAGATACATATATATATGCGAAAATAAGAAATTTACATATTACAAAAAATATTTCTGAGCACAATATTCTTTGCATATCAGTCTTTGTATACAGCCCTTTTGGTGTGTATCTTCTTTAGGAGTCGTAACATTAATGTCTTTGAATTGCAGCGTATTATCGTTGCTTAGCACAGCGTTTGAATTCAGTTCACATGATTCGTGTTTACAATGGAATTAATCCGAAGAATAAATGTTTCTCTTATATTGCTCCAATGTCTTTAAACGTAGTATCGGATTCTGAGTGTGTCTACTGCCTGGATCCCTTGCGTGTGACTCCAAGAAAGCCAAAGTTTATTCAATGTGTCAACACGAAATTGTGATCTCCAGCAGTCGAATTTTGGTGGCGTCTACCGGGGTATAAATGGTCAGTGAGGGCACAGGAAACACCTCACTGCCTACGACAGGTGGTGAGCTTGTCTTTTACACCAACCTGAACACCTGCCGGCTTCCACAACACCACACACTTCAAAGCATATTGACACTACGTAAATATTGCTTGACCAGTGTTCCATCACGTTGGTTTCTTCTTTGTTTTTTTTTTTTTTTTTTTTTTTTACTTTATTGTTATTTTAAAACCTGTACAACAGGCAGGCTGTCAGCAGCACACTACGCTGCTCTTCAGCCATAGAAGACACAAGCAGCAAAAACAGTGAGAAGACACATAAGTCACAGAGCGGTGGGCAATAAAACAGGAGACACATAGAGACAATCACGGAGCCGTTCACACTCGTCGATAATCCACACTGCTAGCTGATGAGACGACGCACAAACACTGAAGATGATGATGGCACTGGTGAACGATGGAGGGGACGGTGAACACTAAACACTAAACACTAAACACACAAAACACTGATGGCGGCGACCTCCGGCGCGCGAATGTCCACGTAACGTGTGCGAGTCCGGGGACCTGCCAAGAGGGGTAGAAGGGGGAGGTGGGGGAGAGGGGAGAAAAGGATGCCAATGGCTGAGGAGTCGGGGGCAGGAGGAGAGGAACAGGGGAGGGGAGGCCCGGGGGAGGAGGGGGGGAGAAAAGGAGGAGGGAGGGAAAAGGGAGAGGAGGGAGGGAGGGTGCCCGGAGGAATAAGTACAGGAGGAGGGCGGGAGGATCAAAGTTGGTAGGAGGGGTAGATGGAAGGGAGGAGGGCATCATCAGGGAGGGGGAGCTGGCGGAAGCCACCTTGGGAGAGGGTAAGGAGGGTGGAGAGGTGGAGACCGGGTGGGACGTGCGAATACAGGCGCGGCAGCGGGCGGGGGTGGGAGAGGATCGGGGAGACGAGCGGGTGAGGAGGATCGAGTTTGCGGGAGGTGTACAGGATCCGTATCCTCTCAAGGAAAAGGAGGAGGTGGGGGAAGGGGATGAGATCGTAGAGGATCCGCGTGGGGGAGGGGAGACGGATGCGATAGGCGAGGCGGAGAGCATGGCGTTCAAGGATTTGGAGGGATTTATAAAAGGTAGGGGGAGCGGAGATCCATGCTGGATGGGCATAACAAAGGATGGGGCGGATGAGGGATTTATAGGTGTGGAGGATGGTGGAGGGGTCCAGACCCCACGTACGGCCGGAAAGGAGCTTGAGGAGACGGAGGCGGGAACGTGCCTTGGCTTGGATTGTCTGGAGATGGGGAGTCCAGGAGAGGCGACGGTCGAGGGTGACGCCAAGGTACTTAAGGGTGGGAGTGAGGGCGATGGGACGGCCATAGACGGTGAGATAGAAATCAAGGAGGCGGAAGGAAGGGGTGGTTTTGCCTACAATGATCGCCTGGGTTTTGGAAGGATTGACCTTGAGCAACCACTGGTTGCACCAAGCGGTGAACCGGTCAAGATGGGATTGGAGAAGGCGTTGGGAGCGCTGTAGGGTGGGGGCAAGGGCAAGGAAGGCGGTGTCATCGGCAAACTGGAGAAGGTGGACGGGGGGTGACGGCGGCGGCATGTCCGCCGTGTACAAAAGGTACAGAAGGGAGGAGAGGACGGAGCCTTGGTTTCTTCTTTGCAATTTCAGTTCCATTTATATGAATCATGTGCTACATGCACAAGTCCTTTGCAGCTCATTAACATCTCCTTAAAATACATTTCTTGATATAGCTAGTAAGTACATAAATATACAAATATTTACAATTAATCATTACATGAGATAGTTACATTGTTGTCATATAGTACATATACAGAATTAAATGAAAAATATAGTAAATTTTTACGTTACATTCAGTATCATTGTGGTGACATGTGAATTACATCACATTCAGACTGAAATATACATTTTATTTATTTTATTTGATAGTTTTTTTTTTCCCCTTGTAACATTTGAAGATAATTGTGGCAACTCGCTAGAATATTCAACTTAAAATTCATTTTGCCTCCTGGAATAAAATTTACACATATTTCAAGCTTCAAGACAGCCCTCTGTAGGAGGATAGGTTCATGGGATGGTTGCTAACTACTTCTTAAATACTAGTAAAGTCATCTCCTACAGTGGCCTACACAAAGTAAAATATGATAAATAAAATACATGTTAACTTATTATAGTGTAAAAGTTCCTATACCTAATACCGTTTCTAAGTGTGGTGTCCCCACTATTGCTGTTTCTAAGAGTGGTACCCCTCTGTTACCATTTCTAAGAGTGGTGCCCCTCTAAATATCTTAGGATCCTACAAGTATGTACATCAGTGTGGTAAGTGTATATGTATATATATATCTAGTTCAAGTCAATCAAGTTCCTATAGAGTTTGTGTAGTTATCTCCTTCCTTTCATGAGTATCAAGCAATATAAATAAATGTTTTACTTAATAAATAAATAAATCTTCTTAGATAATTGCTGCTGCGTTCCATGCTGTATATCCATTCTGTATTTACCTTGTGGTACCTGTAAAATTCTATTCATAAATAAATATTTGTGTATGTCTCTCCATACTGTCAGATAATCACGAATTATATAATGTCAAATATTTCATCAAAATGTATAAATTTTTCTAAGGGAGGGATGAGAGTGTGAGCCTTTCTATTTAATGGTGCATTATTTCAGTTCAGTAGATGAGTTTTAATTATGTCATTAGATGACTGCTAAATATGTTCTCTTAAATAATTCTTCCAATCTGAAGTGTCAAGTCTACATAACTCCAAAAATTTCATTACAAGTTCCCATTAGATTAGTGTTATAGATTTAAATCTTCTGGTATATTTCCAACAGTGGCTGCTGTAAATAATTCTTTCCACATAAATCTATACTTTCACCGGAAATACGGAAGCGTCCGATCCCACCCGTCTGCTTTGACCCATGACATCACAAATATGGCGGAAACAAAAACAAACACACACACTTTCCACAAGAAGGCTAATGACACTAACGGGACAAGTGCGGGAAATGGGGTGTTTTGGGTGGGGGGCAAACTAAATATAAACAAATTTAGATGCCTTGCGTAGCTACAACGTGCAAGTGAAGACAGCCATGCATGAATACCCACCCACCTCCCCAGGGGTCGTAACCTCTGCAACCCATAGAAGATATAGATGCTTCAGTAGCTGATTAGTGTTTTTTGTCTTTTTTTAAAAAAAAAAATCTCACGGTATTGAACGAACAGATCAGAAAGATAAATATAATAAACTAAAACAGAAATTCGAGGAAACAGATAATTAAAATAAGTAGTAAGTGCTTTTAAATTAAAAAAAAAAAAAAAAAAAAAAAAAACCTCACGAGGTAGAACGAACAGATCAGAAAGTAAATAAAATAAGATAAAACAGAACTGGAGACAGCCACACTCAAACCAAACTCCGCGCCGTCATGACGTCACACACGACAACACCCTTACGTCACGGGTCAAAGCCGACGCGTTGGATCGGACGCTTCTGTCGACCCCTTTCACCTTTAGTTATAAGAATATATAAGGCATCACATAAGTTATTATCTCAGGCATACCAATCTTTCAATAAATAATATTCTTTCCACTACTTTCATTCTGTATTCCATGAGTACATGTGATATACCGTTAAAATCTAGTTTCTCCCCTCTCAACATATTCTCAATTACTCATAACATATATATATATAAACACAAACATACACACAAAATTCAAGCTTTCGCAACAAACTGTTGCCTCATCAGGAAAAAGGGAAGGAGAGGGAAAGACGAAAGGATGTGGGTTTTAAGGGAGAGGGTAAGGAGTCATTCCAATCCCGGGAGTGGAAAGACTTACCTTAGGGGGGAAAAAAAAGGAAAAAAGGACGGGTATACACTCGCACACACACACATATCCATCCACACATATACAGACACAAGCAGACGTATTTGGTCTTTAAATACGTCTGCTTGTGTCTGTATATGTGTGGATGGATATGCGTGTGTGTGCGAGTGTATACCTGTCCTTTTTTCCCCCCTAAGGTAAGTCTTTCCGCTCCCGGGATTGGAATGACTCCTTACCCTCTCCCTTAAAACCCACATCCTTTCGTCTTTCCCTCTCCTTCCCTTTTTCCTGATGAGGCAACAGTTTGTTGCGAAAGCTTGAATTTTGTGTGTACGTTTGTGTTTGTTTGTTTGTGTGTCTGTCGACCTGCCAGCACTTTCATTTGGTAAGTCACATCATCTTTGTTGTTAGATATATTTTTCCTACGTGGAATGTTTCCCCCTTATTCATCATCATTTACTTTTTTACTTCAACAACAATAATAATAATACCCTTTTCTCATCTTATATTCCATTTACCTCTCTCCATATTACTATTTATCCTCTTATTAAACTAAAATTACATTCACTCATCTCATTCAGTCACTCATATCAACATTACTATTATCACATGCCTCCTAAAGAAAATAATTCTGTTCAGTTCTCTGCCTCCTCTAATGTGTATATGCTTCCTCTAATGTGTATATGCCACAATAGCAACTCCTCTTATAACCAAATATCTTATTAGCTATTGGATGGTTCACATTGCTTTCTAGACTTACCTGCATTCATTAGATTGTAAGTATCTGTATAACTTAAATGTAGGCTCATCCTAACTGTATATCATATTAATTATCTTCTCCTCAGTAGCTAACATTTTACTGTATGTATTTTTTCAAATGTCTGTGTGGATGTAGACCTCTGTGTTTATGTGTTAATGGATATTCTAATGAATAACAGCCAGGGTGTGGAATATTTGCAATTCGGTATGGTCCAGAGTATAAGACCTGCCATTTCCTGTTTAAATGTTTCAGTTTTGTGGGTTTAGGATGTGTTCTTAGTAAAACTAACTCATCAACTTGAAATGTTTGGGCTTTCCTGACACCTCTGTCATATTTCTGCTTTCTTTCCTTAGCTTTGTCACATAATGTTGTGTAAGCTTGTCTTACCTTTTCTTCTAAACTAACAGGATTTGTTGTTGCTGTAAATTTGTTGGTAGAGGGTCTGTCCATTCATTTCTTTCTGTTTTATCCATAATTAATTCAGTTGGTGTGTATCCAGTAGAAATGTGAGTTAAATTGTTCACTATTTGTTCAAATGGTGCTAGGTATTCTACCCATTTTGTGTGCTTCTCTGGTGTGTGTGTTCTCATAAACTGTCCAAATTCCCGAAATGTCCTTTCTACTGGGTTTCCTGCTACGTGAAATCTTGAAATTAAAATATGTTTAACATTCTGTTCTTCAATAAAAGTCTTCCATTTTAAACTGGTAAAATATGCTGCATTATCCGTGATCATAAGTTCAGGTTTTCCTATTCTTACAAAATAATCTGTTAATAGACGTCTGGTAATAGCAGTGGTAGAAACTGAACGTAAAGCATATAATTTTAAATACTTTGTGAAAACATCTAACACAGCAAGGATTTATTTCATTCCTCCACGTGCTTGTGGATAGGGCCCTGCAATATCTAAAGAAATTAGCTGTAATGGCCTCTTAGGTATGATTGGGTGCAATTCATTCATGCTTGTGCGATTAGAATATTTGGCTTTCTGACATATGAGGCATTTCCTAATATTACTCAATACTCTTCGCCTTAAATTTGGAAAATAGCAATATTGTATAATCTTATCTGTACATTTGGTTACACCATAGTGTCCCCAAGTTCTGTGTGTAAATAAAATAAAATCATCAACATGAGCTTCAGGTAAGCAAACACACCAATGCTGTGATTCAGGGTTTCGTTGGTGAAATAATACTTCTTTGTGTAATGTGTAATATTTTTCAAGATGTGGGTCTGTTCCTGCTGTAATTTATCCGAAGATTGCAGGTTCGAGTCCTGTCACGGTCGCCAATTGTAGTGTTCCCTTCTCCTCGGGGTTCTTCTGTGAAAAATAGAAAAATCTGATTGGGTTTGGAATTTTGGTGGTTTCAGTTACGGATAAGGCGGACTTCGTACTATTGATTGAGATCGTAAAGAACCTCGCTTTGTAATGTAATTTTAATTTCCACCCAAAAGCACATTCAACACATCGCCGAAAAATACACGTCTTTCGTATGAAGACGAGAGAGAGAGAGAGAGTGTAATCAATTAGTTGTTAAAAACAAAAACCTACGCAAAAGTGAAAAGACGAACAAAGTTATTTATAAAAATCGGTCGCTGATGCAGTGCTCTTCTGCGTTCGCGATCGTAAATTATATCTTTGTATTGGCGGAGGCGCGGTAGTCAAAGTACCGTTACACATCTTAGTATATAGCAAATCAGTAACACTATGAAAAGTATAGGTTGAAACTCTTTGTAAAGATTCATTCTGCTACATATAAGCTTTTGGCCAGTGACCTTTTCTGAAAGAAGAAACGCACACACATTCACTCGAGGTAGAACACCTCGTACACACAACTGCTACCTCCAGCCGTACTGCGAGAGAAATGTGTCGAACAGAACCGATAATCCAGGGCAGGGAGGGTAAGGCGGAGGAGCGGTGGGATGTGGGTGAGGAAACAGGAATCGACCCTTCTGGCAGGGTACGCAGGATTTAGAGGGGGCGGGATAGGATAGGGCTGACTGGTGCAGCGTCTGGAGGCTGTGGGAGGAGGAGAAGACGGGGAGCAGAAAGGAGAGAAGCAGAGAAGGAAAAAAAGAGCAGTGGATGCACTGGCTGAGAGCAGCACACAGTGTGTGGGTGAGGTGACAGGACAGAGGGGGCTGGAAACAGTCGGGTGGAAGATGTGGGGTCAGTGGGTTAGATCGAGGACGGGGTGAGAGAATTTGTCGTAAGGGTGACTCCCATTTGTGCAGTTTAGAAAAGCTGGTGGTGAACGGGACGATCCAGATGGCCCGGGTTGTGAGTCAGCTGCCGAAATCGAGTGTTTTATGTGAGCTGCACATTGGCGGTGCACTTTGTTCTGTGGTGGACTTTCATCCTCACTGACATCTGGTCGATAGTCGTACCGATATAAAAATCTGAACAATTTCTGCAGCAGAGCTGGTATACGACACGGCTGTTTTCAAAGGAGGCCCGGTCTCTTCGGTGGGGTAGGGCGAGCCTGTGACAGGACTGGAATGGGAAGTGTCGGGCGAGTGGATCGGGCAGGCCTCACACTTCGATCTTCCGTAGGGATACGACCTCTGTGGCGAGGGCTTGTGATTGCGAGTGGCATAGCGATGCACTAGGATTCACAGTGTGTCTTGAGAAAACTGTTTACTTTACCGTGTTAAGAATTCAGCTCCTTTGCAAATGTGTGTGTGTGTGTGTGTGTGTGTGTGTGTGTGTGTGTGTGTGTGTGTGTGTGTGTATGATGACTGTAGCGTGCGTGAAAGATTATTTCGCGACAGTGCGCTGTAAGGATATCCACTAGCCAGGTGCGAAAGTTGACACTAGATGACAATAAAAACTCCACACATTATAAATGGAATTTTATGCAGAATCAATACTCACAGGAATACACTTTACCTGCCTCATTAATGCAAGGTAGCCCTCTCATGCAAAGAATCTCTGTGCCTTGTTTCCCAACAAGTTAATAGTAATTAAAAATAAAGTTCACTATAACAGTTTAGGGTTCCCAAGTCTCGTGTGAACATACCAGCTGAAGACACATGAAGATGGAAATGATTCTACGAGTTTTCACATATCTCCACGAGACTTTCAAATATTATGAACTGTTTGCTGCATGAGGTCCAAAATTTTAATTTTGAAAAGGCTAGATTTCAACTCACCACACAGAGGCGAGATACTGAGTCACACATAGGCACAACAAAAAGACTGCTATACATGTGAGTGTTTTTGGCCAAAAGGCCTTGTTCATGGCCAGACACAGTGCTCATTTGTGAGAGAGTTGTGTGTGTGTGTGTGTGTGTGTGTGTGTGTGTGTGTGTGTGTGTGTGTGAGAGAGAGAGAGAGAGAGAGAGAGAGAGAGAGAGAGAGAGAGAGAGAGCTTGTCTATATGGTATCAGTCCATCCTTTTCTTAATATACAGGGTGTCCAAAAAGTCTTTCCCTGATTGCATAAATTGATAACTCAGCCTAGAAGGAAGATACAAATATGAAACTGGTGTCTAATTGTTTACAAACTATCAAAGTTTTTTTTCACACATCAGTAAACTTCCACTTCCATTGTTGCCCTATGACAGTACACGTCGACATGACTTTGCGGTCGAAATGCTATCACGTATTGAGGATGATGATGGTTATCTCAGACGAATTGCCTTTTCCGACGAAGGGACCTTTCTTGTCAGTGGAGTAGTGAATCGCCATGAAGTGCGCATTTGGGGTTCACAACCCCCTGGCGAGGTCACGGAGTGCCCCAGAGGCAGTCCAAAGGCGAATGTTGGGGTGCGCGCTACTGCACGATCGAATTATCGGGCCATTCTTCTTTGCTGAGGCTACCGTCACATCTGCAGTGTATCTGGACATGTTGCAGCTGTACGCTGTTCCTCGGCTGCTTCAGTATCACCCCGGTGTCTCATTTCAGCAAGACGGTGCACCGCCTCATTGGGGTTTGGACGTCCGTGCCTGTCTCGATACGACCTTTCCTGGGTGACGGGTTGGTCGTGATGGGCCAACGGTTTGGCCTTCACGCTCTCCTGACATAACCTCATTAGACTTCTTTTTATGGGGTTACGTCAAGGACGAGGTCACCCGAACACGTGTACCAGATCTCGAAAACCTGCGGCAGCGGATAACCACAGTCGTCGAATCGATCCCTCCAGTGATGTTGGCTAATGTGTGGACGGAAATCGAATATCGCCTAGATGTGCTACCTGCTACCAAGGGTGCTCATGTAGAAGTTTACTGATGTGTGAAAAAAACTTTGATAGTTTGTAAACAATTAGACACCAGTTCCATATTTGTATCTTAACTTCTAGCCTGAGTTATCAATTTATGTAATCAGGGAAAGACTTTTCGGACACCCTGTAACTGTTATTCCATCCTGGATTATCCATTGTTTGATTTCAATTTTGAGAGTTCTTTCACACTGCGGTACATTTTTGATTAGCGAGAAAGAATCCTTGTGATGAAATCATCTTGGGCATTAAGTGTAAAACTGCACGTGAAGAAGTATGAAATAGCACTGACAGTTGCCAACACTAGTTCACAACTTGGGCAGCCCTAGGTACTGAGAAGGATACAGGCAGCGCATTATAAAACAGTCAGATTTTTGTGATGGTTGAGAGCTGGGACCATTTGTGAGAAGTATATCATTACGTAACATTGCTAGGATGACCATTTCACAAACAAATACTTATCAAGTGATGAGATTTCAATGGTACCCCTTCATATTTCCAGTGGATAATTTCAATTAAGTAAAATGGGTAAGGTAATCAATAAGAAATAAATTCTGTAAGGATATACTTTTATTGACTCAGTAAAATTCTTCTAACTATTAAAGACATTTGAATAAAACAAATGTGGAAATAAGTTGTGAGTGACCTCCTGTCAGATATCTGTAGTTCAAAATAGTCAATCAACTGGTTTTCAGTGATTACTAAATCAAATATTAAACCCTGAACACTTCAAGAAAACAAAAACATTTTTCTCACTGCATCCAAAATTTAAATTTTTCTCAAAAGCTTTGAAACAAATAAGACAGTTTGGTATGATTACTGTTTCAGGGAGCCAAGTGCCTTAGTTTGTGAAACACATATAATAGTGTGCGAATATAATAGAAGAAAACATTCCACATTTCTCCCATATATATCTAAAAACAAAGATGATGTGACTTACCGAACGAAAGTGCTGGCAGGTCGATACACACACAAACAAACGCAAACATACACACGAAATTCTAGCTTTCGCAACCAACGGTTGCCTCATCAGGAAAGAGGGAAGGAGAGGGAAAGACGAAAGGATGTGGGTTTTAAGGGAGAGGGTAAGGCCAAGGTAAGTCTTTCCGCTCCCGGGATTGGAATGACTCCTTACCCTCTCCCTTAAAACCCACATCCTTTCGTCTTTCCCTCTCCTTCCCTCTTTCCTGATGAGGCAACAGTTTGTTGCGAAAGCTTGAATTTTGTGTGTATGTTTGTGTTTGTTTGTGTGTCTGTCGACCTGCCAGCACTTTCATTTGGTAAGTCACATCATCTTTGTTTTTAGATATATATTTCCTATGTGGAATGTTTCCCTCTATTATAACCATATATATCCTTCTCAGTATATATATATATTTAAATCTATTTGTCTACTCAGAGGGAAGGAGAGGGAAAGACGAAAGGATGTGGGTTTTATGGGAGAGGGTAAGGAGTCATTCCAATCCCGGGAGCGGAAAGACTTACCTTAGGGGGAAAAAAGGACAGGTAGGCCCAACGTCTTTGCATTTACATATGTCTGCCTGTGTCTGTATACGTATGGATGGATATGTGTGTGTGTGCGCGAGTGTATACCTGTCCTTTTTTCCCCCTAAGGTGAGTCTTCCGCTCCCGAGATTGGAATGACTCCTTACCCTCTCCCTTAAAACCCACATCCTTTCGTCTTTCCCTCTCCTTCCGTCTTCCCTGATGAAGCAACCTTGGGTTGAGAAAGCTTGAATTTTGTGTGTGTGTTTGTGTTTGTTTGTGTGTCTATCAACCTGCCAGGGCTTTCATTTGATAAGTCACATCATCTTTGTTTTTAGATATATTTTTCCCATGTGGAATGTTTCCATCTATTTTATTCATACTTTAAAAATGTTTGTAAATATTAATTTTATGTGTATAAATTGTAGGTATATTGTACATGATTTTGCTGACGAAATCCACACAATGTAAATTGTAACATGGATTAATAAAGAAATCAATCAATCAATAAATCAAACAAACCTGACGAACTGAGGCAGGCGTTAACATAGTAGATTTACTCCTTGTATGAAGTGATCCCATGATCCGAAAATGAAACTTTCGGAGCTGTAAGAGTATAGGCCAAGGAAATTGTGTGATTTTTCAAAATTTTAAAAATATGGCTTTATTAGAAAAGTCAGATATAAAATTTAAGTTTTTCAGAGAATTAATTTTTAAACACAAAGAAGCATACCAAATGCAAGGCTATCTAGAGAGATTTAAAATCACACATTTGCCAGGTCTGTATTTCATCTGGTTCCTGAGAAAATGGCATTCTACTACTCGAGGGTGTAGCAATTTTTAACAAAAATTTGAAAATTCATGGCTTAATAAATATTTAATTAAATTGCGAAAAATGTTTTCATGGTTTTCATTAATAACTATGTTGGAGCACTAGGTATAAAATGTTTCATCAAAATTTGAGATGTTAAGGTAATTTTCCATAGAAAATTGTGTTTTGACACGGAATGACTCGCCACCTTCCTTGCATATCTGCAGAGCCTTCCCCTAACTGCCTGGTAGGGAAACAGAAACTCCCCCAGGGCGACTGATTCATTATTGTGATCACTTAACCCTCGAGGTGGCACGCTGATATTCATAACGTGAGCAGGCATGTGGCATACTTTGTTTGCATGTAAATAATGCCTGTTCATATAGTACAAGATAAACGTGCATGAGCGCAATCACAGTTCAATCTTAATTTAATCAAACAATGATAAAATAGACTTTCATGATATAACACTGTTACCACGTACAAGTGTTGCCCCACTGTAGTAAAAATGAACCACTCGAACCATTAAACAGTGCAGTTGCATCAGATTGCAGCCAAGAACTTATTTGATTATTTATTACCTCATACACAACTTACTCTTTGTGTTATTGTGTCGTTAGCTCAGAATCTGAGAAATTTTCTCGAACAGTTCCTAAATGTTTTCTCACCTGGTTCACCGTTTGTGTAATATTATTACTGCTCACTTGGACATAAGACAACACAACTTACCACTGCGTTAGGTGAAGCAATAATTGAGAAATAGATACGGGCTTGCCATTATAAATGCCGACCGAACGGTGGAAGATAGTGTCGTTTACGGTTGGTGCACTTTGTATGTAGGTGTGCCTTCTCCCAGGTTGAACGTGAAACTTCATTCGTTGTAGGAATATGTTTGGTGGAAGAGTAGCATAAAAAAGGACTAGGCTGATGTGCAGTATGAGGAAATGCTGCCATAACTGGGTGTGCTTATATGACTGTCAGGTGGCTGACTTTCTTGTAGTGTACCGGACAGGCTGGTGAGATTTTGAATGTCAATTTCTAAAAATTGCTCGCGCGGTATTTTCTACTGGAGGGATATTTGTCACATTTCTACAGACTAAGTCAGTGCAAAACTTCGACAAAATTAGTGACCTGTCGCACACGTGCTTCCCGTGTCAGATCTAATGTAGCACACCACCCTCTGACGATTCTTTTCTGAAAAATTCTGTGTAACCTCAAAATCTCCTTCCCATTACTGGAACAAACTGTAAGCCTTGCATACACATTGCACGCTAATCGTTGAAGTTTATATTACTCGGTTGGTGTAGTTACTGATTTTGTGATTATCTACTGTGGTAGTAAATTTCTGTGGAAAATAATAAATCCGAATTTTTGCCACAGTGCCGCAAAGGAGCGCGCTGCCGAGAAGTGGACGCGGGAAGCTGCCGAGCACGAAAACGTGGCCGAACTTCTCGAGATCCTGGCGCGGGGAATAAATGTCGACAGCCGTTGTGAAAATGGCTGCACTGCACGGGACGGGACGGGACGGCAAAAGGTGACGACACCGCGGCCGTGAACTGACAGCCGGAGTCGGGTGCCGATGTCGAAGTAAGGAACAACTGGCAGCAGATGCCCCGGGATACGGCAGGCAGTGCTGAAATGTTAGGCTCTGCTGCCATCTCTGCCACAGTCAGACAGCCACTGACATTCCTGACACGAGTTTCGTCACTAGATGTCGAAGGGCCTCTCGAATGTGACTGATCTTTAACTTAGGTCCAGCAATTTTTAAACCGTGTGAACCATTTGTAACACTGAGTACGGCTTATGCACTCACCGCCGTAGGCTTCCTGCATCATTTGGTGCGTCTTTGTAAAGGCTTTCTCGAGATCCACTCAAAATTTACTGCAGACACGTTGCTCCTCTAACTCTTACCATTTCAAAATTCACAAACTGAGTCACAATGTTCCATCAAAAAAGCAAAACAATAACTAACAGGTATACGACTGTAAAACTTCCGGCAGCTACGTATCAAATACAGGCGTGTGCAGCGATGCCAATTGCATTTCGCTCCGACAAACCGTAGCTGCGAAATTACAAATTTACTGGATTTTTTTGAACGGACCTCATATTTGCCATGGTAGACTAATTTTCAAAATGTGTAAAACTATAGCCTATGAAGAAAGCAGCCAGCAAGAAAATTGTTACTAAAATCACAAAGGCCTATTTTCACCCAGTAGGCATACCGAAAGATATTTTTGTCATAATGGGAGGCAATTCACATAAAAAATATGTAAAGAATTTTTTGAAGACTACAGCATAAAATATCATTTGTACCTACCAAGTTGTAATCCAGCTGAGCAATACGTGAGAGAAGTAAACCGTTTGTGTAGAACCTACTCAGCAACGGTCATTCAAATCGGTTAGAATGTGACGCGTTAAATAGCTTACAAGATACCACAAAAGGATTCTCACCCTGTGAACTTTTGTATAACAAGAAACCTGTTTATCTCAGTGAACTCACTGAATTCCCAGCATGCAGAAGCATGTCACTGAGAGATGATATTGTAAGAGAAACTATAAAACAGTATTATAGGAGAAAGCAGGGGCACACAATTTAAAATTGGAGATTTAGTTCTAGCAAAACGTTATATTAAATCTAAAGCAGTAAATAGTGAAATTAAGATCTTTTTTTTAATATTTACATTGGGCCTTTCGAAATTTTTGAATACAGGAATTCAGACTAGGCTGATACTATTTACTCACCAATTTGTTTATTCAAACATTATACCAATTTGAAATTTTTTTCAGGCACATTTGATAATTACATGTACCCTGTAGATAATGGAAAAAGTGCATTCAGGGAGATGCATACTCTTTATGCATTGTGTGTGGCAAGAGCAGGACTCTACCCATGTGACATTTTCTTCAACATAAACACAGTTTCTGATGTCACATTCCTCTATTCTTTTCTTTATAGCCTTTCTATACACAAACAGTTCACATCGCATACAAAACTTGCAATATACGATTTACGTACACATATTTTGTCATGTACATACCTATTTGAAACTCCTAACATTCATTTTCCACCTATACTATCAGCCTACTTATTACACCAAACTCTGTATTCCTTTGGATGTAAACTGCTGGTATGCTGTTTGTGTCAAGAATGAAGAAAATTCCTGATGTATTTCCCTGTAGGCATGAGAAAACTTACAATAAACCGTTTATACTTATCGACCTAAGTGTCTGGTAAACAGTTTGCAACATCTATTGATCACATGCTTATATAAATTTACACTGGCCGCTTTGCTTATTGTCACTCATTATTTATTATAAGTGTGGTTGTATGGATTCAACAGTACTTTTCTTATTCTTTACATTGTCTTTAGGAACCAACACTTGGCACTTTGCTTATTGTTAGTCAATTTATGTGGTTAAATGAATTCAGTAATGTGCACCCCGATAGCCGAGTGATCGACGCAATGGAATGCTGTGCAAAGGGGCCTGGGTTTGATGGCCGGCTGGATCGGAGATTTTCTCTGTTCAGGGACTGGGGGTTGTGTTGTCCACACGATGATTATCATCATCATCATCATCATCATCATCATCTCATCCCCATCGACTTGCAAGTCGCCGAACTGGCATCGACCCGAAAGACTTGCACCAGGCGACTGGTCTACACGATGGAGGGCCATAGCCACACAACATTTCATTTCAGTTCAGTAGCAATTTTCTTATTATCCACATGCTTATGAGAACTTACCCATGTTGTTTAGTTTACATTCTTGGTTAGTCAGACCTACATTTCTCATTTGGGTAGCTTATATGAACCTACACTTGCTGTTTCTCCTAATGTCCCTGTTAATTATGAACCTACTTGCAAAAACTTACATTTGTTACAGTGCAGGCATATTTACTTGAATGATATAAAATTGGGCTTAAGTGGAATGTTGATACCTTTATGAATGGGCTTTTGCCACCTTCATTACAACCCCCTATGGGTCCGGGGGTTAGAATAGGCCCAAGGTATTCCCGCCTGACGTAAGAGGAGACTAAAAGGAGTTTCACACGTTTGGGCCTTTATGTGATGGTCCCATGTAGGGTTTGATCTCCATTCTTCAAAATTTTCACGAAGAGCGCAAGCCAATTGGGGAAGAGTGCCTTACACGGTGCATCGTGTCCATCATGCATTGAGATCTTTAGCCCACTTTCTCATCGTTGCATTGCAGTCTCACCCATTCTCCATCTCTTGCGCGAGTACACCTTCCAGGGTGTGTTTTCCTCCATGCAATATGCATTTTCACTTTCTGCATAGACGATGACAGTGGACTTCTTTGCACCTCATATCCAGCACGGTAGCCAGTCCGTTGTGGTGGGGCCGCCATGTACCCTGTCGGCTGTAGCCCCCTGACCACACAGGGATCACTCTACATCTACATTTATATTCCGCAAGCTGCCCAACGGTGTGTGGTGGAGGGCACTTCACGTGCCACTGTCATTACCTCCCTTTCCTGTTCCAGTCGCGTACGGTTTGCGGGAAGAGCGACTGCCGGAAAGCCTCTGTGCGCGCTCGAATCTCTCTAATTTTACATTCGTGATCTCCTCGGGAGGTATAAGTAGGGGGAAGCAACATACTCGATACCTCATCCAGAAACGCACGCTCTAGAAACCTGGACAGCAAGCCACACCACGATGCAGAGCACCTCTCTTGCAGAGTCTGCCACTCGAGTTTGCTAAACATCTCCGTAGCGCTGTCACGCTTACCAAATAACCCTGTGACGAAACGTGCCGCTCTTCTTTGGATCTTCTCTACCTCCTCCATCAACCCGACCTGGTACGGATCCCACACTGATGAGCAATACTCAAGTATAGGTCGAATGAGTGTTTTGTAAGCCACCTCCTTTGTTGAGGGACTACATTTTCTAAGGACTCTCCCAATGAATCTCAACCTGGCACCCACCTTACCAACAATTAATTTTATACGATCATTCCACTTCAAATCGTTCGATACGCATACTCCCAGATATTTTACAGAAGTAACTGCTACCAGTGTTTGTTCCGCTATCATATATACAATAAAGGATCCTTCTTTCTATGTATTCGCAATACATTACATTTGCCTACGTTAAGGGTCAGTTGCCACTTCCTGCACCAAGTGCCTATCCGCAGCAGATCTTCCTGCATTTCGCTGCAATTTTCTATCGCTGCAGCTTCTCTGTTTACTACAGCATCATCCACGAAAAGCCACACAGAACTGGTGCCGTTAACTCCCCGCTTGTGCCAAGGGGTAGATGCCCGTCTCCCCGGGGCATCGGGACTCCCGGCAATGGCCGTCCTGCCAGGTGGCCCTCGCTGTGGCCGGGTGGCACCCGTGGGGAGGGCCCTCGGTCGGAGTAGGTGGCATCTGGGTGGATGACACACAATGAAGTGTGGCACACCTTCTCTTGCTGGTGGCCAACCACCAGTAGTCTCTTAAGTGTTTGAGGGCTCACTTTAATGCAAAGACGTATGACCCCAAATCGTTCCCCTCCGTGGCCGCACCATGGGAGGAACAGAAGGCTATGAATAACAGCAAGATGTATTTGCCCCGGTACCTTGTATGTTTGGGAGCTGATGGGGAATCTTTCATGACGATGAAGCTTCAGTTTTTTGTTGAGCATTTAGAGGACAAGTTTGAGGAGGTGGAGGGCTTGTCCAAAATGAGATCTCGGTCAGTCTCAATCTAAATAGCATCCTCTGCCCAGTGACCGAGCGAGGTGGCGCAGTGGTTATCACACTCAACTCATATTCGGGAGGACGACGGTTCAATCCCGCGTCCGGCCGTCCCGATTTAGGTTTTCCACGATTTTCCTAAGTCGCTCCCAGCAAATGCCAGGACGGTTCCTTTGAAAGGGCACGGCCGACTTCCTTCCCTGTCCTTCCCTAATCTGATGAGATCGATGACCTTGCTGTTTGGTCTCTTCTCCCAAAGAGCCCAACCCTCTGCCCAGCCACGGGCATTACTAGATTGTGACATGCTGGGGGATGTATCTGTAACCGTCACGCCCCATAAGAGATTAAACACGGTCCAGGGTATCGTACTTCACGAGGACCTTCTTTTGCAGTCTGACAATGAGCTGTGTCCCAATTTAGAGCGGCGAGGGGTACATTTTGTCGGGCGTGTCCACTGGCGTCTGAGGGATAATCGGGTTGCCACCGGTGCATACGTTGCCTGAGAAGGTCGAGGTGATGGTCTATTGCTATTATGTCAAGCCCCACAGCTTAGTACACACTATCATTACTAGGAATAAGAACAATGTACATAAAGATTTAAAATCACTTACTCTTGCCCACAAAGGTGTCCAGTATTCAGCAACGCATATTTTCAATAAGTTACCAGCACCCATTAAGAGTTTAGCTTCAGACAAGGCACAGTTTAAACATAATTTAAAAGAATTTTTGGTGGCCAACTCCTCCTGTTTCATCCGTGAGTTTCTCAACAAGTGCAGTAGACCATTTTAATGAAAATTTATTATACTTTAATTTTTGATAATACTTGGTTGTAAGAGCCAAGAAACTAGCAAAAGTCTGAACGATAGATTTAATGAAAGCAGATGTAAGTATTAAACCTGCAAATATTAGAGGTTTAAATTTAATTTGTGTACCTAATTTTACTGTTTATTGACTGAGGATCATTAAAATTAATGAAACTCGAGCTTTTCTAATTACATTTTTGTAATGTGTTTATCTGACATGTTCCACACCTAGGAGGATTCCCTCTTTTATGGGTCTAGGGAATGAATAATTAATCTAATCTAATCCTATATCCCTCCCCCGATGCGGTGCTTTAAGTGCTGTAAGTTCCATCATATGTCTTCCCTCCGTACTTCCAGCATCACGTGTCGAAATTGCGGACGCCCGTCACGTCCCAAAACTCCACGTGCCCCGCCTCTTATCTGTGTCAAATGCAGAGAGCACCATTTGCCTTGCTCACCAGACTGCAGGATTCTCCAGAAAGAAAGGAAAATCGTGGAGTAAAAGAACCTGGACTGACTGACCTACACTGAGGCTAGGAGAAAATTTGAACGCCTGCATCCTGTGCGTACGATATAGTCTTACGCCGCCGCTACGACAGTTCTGGCACCGTCAGTTCCGCAATCCCAGTAACCTCTCAGAGCCGGAAGACTTGATGGTGGGGGGCATTTCCCTCCCTGTTGCCCCTGCACCACCTACTTCGGGAACACTGCCCCCCAACCGTCGGGGACGTCTGTCCCCACTTCTAAGCCAGAGAAGCGTAAGTCTTCTTTGGCTTCT
This sequence comes from Schistocerca americana, assembly GCF_021461395.2. Taxonomy (NCBI): domain Eukaryota; kingdom Metazoa; phylum Arthropoda; class Insecta; order Orthoptera; family Acrididae; genus Schistocerca; species Schistocerca americana. The sequence continues at coordinate 203,584,954 of NC_060129.1, read as the reverse complement.
CTTGCTAGGAAGGGGTCTTTAGAGTCACTCCTTTCCCACGTTTCTGCCAGTGGGAAAGATGACACCTGTCAGTGGCTGAAGACCCCAAAAGCAGCTGGTCGTAGTCATCCTCAATCCCGGAGACTGAGCCAGTGAAGTCCTCCCTGCCAGGGACACCCAAGGAACAGAGAGAGGAATCTGAGAAGAAAACCGCTAAGAGCGAGGAAATTGCAGTGGCACCCACACCACCGCTACCTACAAGCTCTGCGGCTGAGGATGAGGTGGAGATTCTGGCGTCCGTTGAGGACCTAGATCTCGCCAGACCCTCAGACACGATGGATATAGACTGCTCGGGCAAAAAGTCAGTGGCAACAGGTGACTCTGAGGCATAAACTACCTCATCGAATGTTCCGTGGCTTCCCAGTCTCACGATGATGTCATCCTCCAGCGGAATTGCGGCGGTTTCTTCCACCGCCTGCCTGAGCTACGGCAACTGTTAAGCTTTACACCTGCTATCTGCATTGCCCTCCAGGGAACTTGGTTCCTGGTAATACAGAACCCTGCGCTCCGCAGCTATAAGGGATATTACAGGAACTGTGCGACTATAATCGAGTGTCAGGTGAAGTTTGCGTTTATGTCCTAAACTCAGTCTGTAGTGAACCTGTACCCCTTCAAACCCCTTTTGAAGCTGTGGCTGTCAGAATAAGGTCAACACAGAAAATAACTGTCTGTAATGTGTATCTTCCTCCAGATGGTGCAATAACCCTGAATGTATTAGCTGCACTGATTGAGCAACTCCCTAAACCTTTCCTACTTTTTGGAGATTTTAACACCCATAACACCTCGTGGGGTGGCACCGTGCTTACTGGCCGAGAAAGAGATGTCGAAACTCTAGTGTCTCAATTCGACCTCTGCCTCTTAAATACCGGGCCGCCACACGTTTCAGTTTGGCTCGTGGTAGTTACTCGGTCATTGATTTATCAGTTTCCAGCCCAGGACTTCTCCCGCCTATCCACTGGAGAGCACATGACGACCCGTGTGGTAGTGACCACTTCCCCATCTTCCTGTCACTGCCCCGGCATCAGGCCCATGGACGCCTGCCCGGATGGGCTTTGAACGAGGCGGACTGGGAAACTTCCACCTCTGCTGTCACCACTGAATCTCCGCCACAAGGTAAAGTCAATGTGACGGTCGAGCAGGTGGCTACAACAATCCTTCTGCGGCAGTAAACGCGATCCCTCGCTCTTTAGGATGCCCGAGGCGTAAGGCGGTCCCTCGGTGGTCGCTGAAGCAATTGAGGAGCGTCGGCGAGCTCTACAGCGGTATAAGCGGCAACCTTCCCTGCAGCACCTCACAGCCCATAGTGGCTCCGTGCCCGTGTTCGCCAACTTATCAAACGACAGAAGCGGGAGTGTCGGGAGAGATAAGTCTCGACCATTGGCTGTCGTATGTCACCTTCCCGAGTCTCTGCAAAGATCAGACGTCTTGGGTACGAGAACCCCGACAGGTGTTCCCGGTGTTACCGTAAATGGTGTGTTATCTACTGACGCAAACGCAATTGCCGAACACTTTGCCGAGTACTTTGCTAGAGCCCCTGCGTCGGAGAATTACCCCCGCACTCTCGACCGGCAGCTGGAAGCGACTGTCCTCTCGTTCACGACACACCACAGTGAATCTTGTAACACCCCATTTACAGAGTGGGAGCTCCTCAGTACCCTCGCACATTGCCCCCAGACAGCTCCTGCGCCTGATCGGATCCACAGGCAGACGATTAAACGTCTCTCGTCTGACTGCAAGCGACATCTCCTTGTCGTCTTCAACCGGATCTGGTGCGATGGCGTCTTTCCGTCGTAATGGCAGGAGAACACCGTGGGTCCGGTGCTCAAATCCGGAAAAAAACCCTCTCGATGTAGATAGCTGTCAGCCTGCCACAACGACGTTCTTTGTAACCTGCTGGTACGGTATGTCGGCGGTCGGTTTAGGTCCCGGAGTCACGTGGCCTACTGGCTCCGCGTCGGGGCGGCTTCCTCCAGGGTCGCTCTACCACTGATAATTTTGCGTCCCTCGAGTCTGCCATACGAACAGCCTTTTCCAGACGGCAACACCCGGTTGCCGTCTTTCTCGACTTCTATAAAGTATACGACACGACATCATATCCTCGCCACATTGTACGAGTGGGGTCTCGGGGGCCCACTCCAGATTTTGATCCGAAACTTCCCGTCGCTCCGTACTTTCCGTGTCGAAGTTGGTGGCCCCCACGGTTCCATCCGTATCCGGAAGAATGGAGTCCCGAAGGGCTCCGTATCGAGTGTCTCTCTATTTTTAGTGGCCATTAACGGTCTAGCAGCAGCTGTCGGGCCGCCCCGTCTCACCCTCTCTTTATGCAGACGAGTTCTGCATTTCCTACTGCTGCTCCGGTACCGGTGTCACTGAGCGTCAGCTACGGGGAGTCGTCCACGAAGCCCACAGTTTCCAGTTGTCGGTCGCAAAGTTGTGCATCGGGCACTTCTGTCAGTGTCGTACCGTTCGTCCGGACCCAGAACTTTACCTTCGTGATGATCCGTTCACTGTAGTGGAGACGTATCGATTCTTACAACTGGTTTCTGACACTCGATTGACTCGGCTCCCTCATATTCGTCAGCTTACGCAGGAGTGCTGGCAGCACCTCAACGCTCTCCGTTGCCTGAGCAACACCAACTGGGGTGCAGATCGCTCTACGCTGCAGCAGCTCTACAGAGCCCTCGTCCAATCCCGAATTGACTACGGGAGTGTGGTTTACGGTTTGGTAGCGCCCTCTCCGTTACATTTTCTCGACCCTGTACACCACTGTCGGGTTCGAGTAGTGACAGGGGCTTTTAGGAAGAGTCCGGTGACCGGCGTACTGATGGAGGCTGGCAGATCACACGTGCGCAACTGCTCACCAGTTATGCAGCACACATTCGTAGTTCTCCCGAGTATCTGAATTACTGTTTCATTTTCCCACCTGCGGCAGTCCGTCTCCCACGTCGGCAATCCGGGTCGGGGCTGACGATTGCGGTTCGCCTGCGGTCCCTTCTCTCCGAACTGGCGTCCCTCCCTTTACCACCTCTCCTTGCGGTCCGTTCACGTACGCCTCCACGGTGTACGCCTCGGCTGCAGCTTCGTCTGCACCTTTCACGTGGCCCTGAGGACTGCATTAACCCTGTGGCTCTCCGCTGTCACTTCCTCTCGATTCTTGACGTGTTCCCGGGCTCTGAAGAGGTTTACACTGACGGCTCGACGGCTGACGCTCGCGTTGGCTTTGCGTACACTCGCGGTGGCCGTATTGAACGGTATGCCTCACCCGATGGCAGCAGTGTATACACAGCAGAGCTGGTGGCCATCTGTCGTGCACTTCAGTACCTCCGTTCGTGCCGTGGGGAGCCTTTTCTTTTATGTACTCCTTGAGCACCCTGAAAGCTACCGACCAGTGCTACCCTCGCCATCCTCCGGTAGTGTCCACCCGGGACTCTATTTGTGGCCCGGAACGGTCCAGTCGTTCAGTGGTCTTTGGCTGGACCCCGTGGTCACGTCGGAATCCCAGGAAAATGAACTTGCCGACAGGCCGGCCAAACGGGCCACACGGAAACCACTTCTGGAGATCGGCATCCCCGCAAATGACCTGTGTTTGTCATTATGCCACGAGGTTTTTCGGCTTTGGGAGACGGAATGGCAAAATCTCAGTACACACGACAAACTGCGAGCCATTTAGGGGACCACGAAGGTACAGAAGTCCTTGACGAGGGCCTCTTGTGGAGACTCCGTTGTTCTCTTCCGGCTCCGCATCGGCCACGCCCGGGTGACCCGTGGCTCCCTCCTGCATCGTGAAGATCCAACGCAGTGTCGGTGCGGCACCCGGTCCACAGTGGCCCGTATTCTTCTGCTCTGTCCTCCTCTGGTCGCCCTGCGAATTCATCTTCGGTTGCCGGACTCGTTGTCATTGATTTTAGCAGACCACGCCTCACCGGCTGATTTGGTTTTGCATTTGATTCGTCAGGGTGGGTTTTATAATTCAATCTTAGTTTTAGCACGTGTCTTTTGTCCCTCTGTGTCCTTCACCCTAGTGCTCTTAGGGTGGAGGTTTTAATGTGTTGCAGGGTGGCTGGCTTTTCCTTTTTATTTTCATGGTCAGTCAGCCACTGTAATCTGCTTCTTTGTTTTACTCTCTTCTGTTTCTTGAATCTGTTGTTTTCTTGCCCTCTTTTGTTCCTTTTAGTGTACGTCTCCTTTCCTTCGTTCTTGTGGTCTTCCCTTTCTTTCCATTTTGTGTTATATGTCTCATCTGTTTTATTCTCAAACTTGTGGCATTGTTTTATTAGGAACAAGGAACTGATGACCTCATAGTTTGGTACCCCCCCCCCCCCCCCCCCCGTCCCCCGCCCCGCCCCCCTTTAAACCAACCAACCTTCATTACATACAAGAATTTATTAACATTCCCATCTTGCTTTTACATATTACACACAAGAATCACACTTGCTGGTGTGCACACATGAGTTGTATTTAGCAATTTTACACAATTGCGAGTTGAAAATGAAATACTGGATTGAGAAATCGCAACATTATTTGCATAAATGTTTAAAAAGTCATATGATTTTATGTTTACTTGCCATGGTAGGATTGCCTTAAGGTTATTATTACTAGTGTAGACTGCGTGTACGCTCCGATGTCTACGTTGATATTTTCTTGCTAAATTCAAACTTGACTAAAACATGTCATTGCACTTCTACATTTGTCGTTGCACCAGGAGAGTGTGAATGAATACACTCTGTCTCTGTACTGATTGAGATTGTGACTATGATGAAAGTAAAATACTGAAAGAAGTGAAGTTTGATTTGACCTAAGCCATGTCTGACCAGAAATAATGATCAGAATAATAGAAGTAGGGAAATATTTGAATTTTGCCCATGATCGGAAAAAGTTGATTTAAATTTAAAAGGGATATACATTATGTGATCAAAAGTATCTGGACACCTGGCTGATAGTGACTAGTTCGTGCCACCCTCCATCGGTAATGCTGGAATTCAGTATGGTGTAGGCCCACCCTTAGCCTTGATGACAGCTTGCACTCTCGCAGGCATATGTTCAATCGGGTGCTGGAAGGTTTCTTGGAAAATGGCAGCCCATTCTTCACGGAGTGCTGCACCGAGGAGAGATATCGATGTCGGTCGGTGAGGTCTGGCACGAATTCAGCATTTCAAAACAGCCCAAAAGTGTTCTATACGATTCAGATCAGGACTCTGTGCAGGCCGGTCCATTACAGGGATCTTATTGTCGTGTAACGACTCCACCACAGGCTGTACATTATGAACAGGTTCACGATTCTGTTGAAAGATGCAACTGGCATCTCCGAATTAATCTTCAACAGAAGAAGGTGCTTAAAATGTCAATGTACGCCTGTGTTGTGATAGTGCCATGCAAAATAACAAGGGGTTCAAGCCCCCTCCATGAAAAACACCACCATACCAAAACACCACCGCCTCCGAATTTTACTGTTGGCACTTCACACGCTGGCAGATGACATTCACCGGGCATTCACCCCGCCATTGTACCGCCATGTTGTATACAGTGATTTGTCACTCCACTTAACGTTTTTCCACTGTTCAATCGTCCAATGTTTACACTCCTTACAACAAACGAGGCGTCATTTTAAATTTACTTGTATGATTTGTGGTTTATGAGCAGCCACTCGACCATGAAATCCAAGTTTTCTCACTTCCCGCCTAACTGTCATAGTACTTGCAGTGGATCACATGCAGTTTGGAATTCCTGTGTGATGGTCTGGATAGATGTCTGCTTGCTACACATTACGACCTTCAACTGTCGGCGGACTCTGTCAGTAAACAGACGAGGTCGGCCTGTACGCTTTTGTGCTTTACGTGTCCCTTCACGTTTCCACTTCACTATCACATTGGAAACGGTGGACCTAGGGATGTTTAGGAGTGTGGAAATCTCGCGTACAGACATATGACACAAGTGACACCCAATCACCTGACCACGTTCAAAGTCCGTGAGTTACACAGAGAGCCCCATTCTGCTCTCCCACGGTGTCTGATGACTACTGAGGTCTCTGATATGGAGTACCTGGCAGTAGGTGGCAGCACAATGCACCTAATATGAAAAACGTATGTTTCTCGGGGTGTCCCGATGCTTTTGATCACATAGTGTATTATGCAACAGCATCACATTGAAGAAGATACTATTAGGATATAACGTGAAAACCTACCTGTTTTAGTATGTAATATTTAGTTCAGCAATTATACTTGATGTAGTGTTTCCTTTCCTCGGGGTTCTGCCGTGAAAATACAAAATAGAAAATCTGATTGGGTTTTGAATTTAGATGGAATAAGTTACGGATAAGGCGGACTTCGTATTACTGAGTGCTGTAATTTGACCGTGAATGGCAAATCGGGTTGGTAACACTACAAAAAGCGACTGTAAGGAAATAGCATCAGAAATAAGTTGCAATTTACCTCATAATTCCATCAGAAACATAGTATCTATTATAATATAGTCTTCGCGGCTGCATCTGGAATACTTCTCGATTTTCTTGTAGGATGTCCTTTTTTTTATTGTTCGCTGGTCCTCTTGTTCTCCGTCTGATGAAAATTTCTTGATGTTCTCACTGTCTGGATTAATTTATAAATTTGAGGCTAACCATTGCAAATCACTATTGAAATAACTTGAAGACGCCGTGTGTTCGTTTCATAATGTAGTTTTAATTTCCACTTAAAATCATTCTTTAACATCAGCGCCAAAAAATACACGTCTTAAATGTATGAAGACAAGATAACAGGGGAGTAATGAACTAGTTGTTAAAACAAGCACCTACGCAAAAGTAAAAAAAAAAAAAATCAAAATTACTTATGAAAATCTGTCGCTGGTACAGCACTCTTCTGCACGCGCGATCGTAAATCGCATCTTTGCTGTGGCGGAGGCACGGTAGTCAAAGTACCGTTACATGGAGGATGAATATACATTGTGCAGATGAAAAATACACTTCATAAATGTGTGGACTAAAGATGTATAATGAAATGTTACAGATGACCAGTGACTAAAGTCATAGTTAGCAGTTTTGCCTCGTCAGACTCCAAAGATTCAAAAATGAGTACAGAAAGGGAATCATAATTAGTGAGTAAGAGAGTCTAATTTTGGCTGCAGTAATTGAACTACTGCTTTCATTTGTGTCAGGACATATTACCTGTGTCATGTTATGAAAACTGCGTTACTATGAATAATTTATTTTACAATTAACATTTGTATTTGTTAGCATATTGAAATGTCTTGTCAATTGAGCTACAGTGGCATATATTTCCTGAAATCTAATTAGCAACTGAGGAACTGCATACATAATATATTATTTTGTGAAATCCTTACTTACTATTTGTAAGTGTATTATTGCATTATTACTTGTAGATCTGTTTATGCAAAACATTACCACTAATCATACTTTATTTTGTCTTAAATACTGTCTTCACTGCTTTCAATTTTGTATCATATTGGTAAACTGGAAATGTGGAAGCTTATTTCTTTCTGTCTTGAAGGGCTAAGATTTGTACCGGTGCACCTGAATTAGTTGAGAAAGTAAAATACATATGATGTAATACTTAATGTTTTGTACACCAGTGTGTCTTGAAACTTTGTCCCAATTTAGAAACTTACAATCCATCTTTTGCTCACAGAAAAGTTTCAAAGAAATGTTTATGCCGCTGGGATTCTGATTATGTAAATTTGTATCACACATACTGGTCAGCTGTTTTTATACCCAGATTTGGACTTACATTTCCGTAACAGCATACTCAGTATATGTTCAACTGCCTCTTCATTCTGTGCAGATACTCATAATATTTAACTGGATAGCTTCCAGAATTTTTTTATTACAGCATTATATGAAGGTAATCCAGTAAGAGATTCTGCGTGACTGAGTTAGTATTAGCATGGGCTTGGCATTGAATTTGTAACTCTCAACTTCAGACTACACCAAAGTTTTGCCAGTATTTCCACCTTTCACTCAAACTTAAGACCTTTCCCCGATTTTTAGGATAGTTAACGTCGTATACAGCCTGGTGCGAGTCACAGTACTGTACGTTTCTGCTCGGCTTTCCTACCGGCAATCTGCTGTGACGAGTTCACAGGTAGGTGCAGGTAAAAGGATGAAAAGGAACCGCTAAAGTTCAGTGCAATAATTGACTTTCAAGTATTTGATCCTAGCCAGTTTCAGTTACCTTAAAGACCGAACAAATATTATTATTATCGTTACTATTAGTATTATTTTGTAAGGAAACCTTGCAGCATGCTGATATACACTTCAAAACTAAAATGCTAGCACACTGACTACAGGGAATTTTGCACTTACCTCGGGACGAACTCGCCAAAACGCTAACCGCTCCTGGTGTGGTGCAGGGTGACGAAGTTATCAGGGTGCGAAATTGACGCCTGTTTCACACACACTTTACAAATCCTCAAGCTAAAGAGTTCACAATTTTGACGCGAGTTAAGTGTACGGTGCATTGGCATGTTCCAACTGTCCTATGAGGCAGAAAGCAAGTCCTGTTTGCCGCTACAAATGCTCATCACACCGTCATTATTGAACTGAACTATTTGTTTAAAAGAATAAAACTTGACCAGCAGACGCACGCACGCACACACACACACACACACACACACACACACACACACACACACACACACACACAGTGCATGTTGAGAACATTAGTTTCAAAAGTGATTTTTCTCTAATAAACTCATTCATCATACTCTTTAGTAGTTTAAATCACTGCGGAATGGACTTTAAATGCTTTAAAAAATAAAATGTGAAGCGATCTCCGCCTCCCCGTGCTAAACACGGATCCATCCAGTACTTTGAAGTTATAACTTGTTATTTATAATTATGTAAATATTTTGCTTGTGTCTTTACAAGTATTTCTTTTAGTATGAACTGTATAGGTAATGCTTTACATAGTAGTAATTCCACTTTACAACTGTTTCATGTAACCTGGTCATTAATATAGGTCATCCCACAGCTGACGATGTCGTCTTCCGAACCTCATCCTCGGGTCTGTCGCACCCGGTCACTGCCTACCGCAACATCTGACCGCTCCGGTAACACTGCAATCCGTAGTAATTACCTTATTCGAACAAATGTCACAGTGAGAGAATCACATCTTCTGCATAAATTGTCAAACTATTTGCATAAAAAAGGATGTCACAACTTCCAAACACTTGCCAATACAGCAACTTCATACTCGATTAAATGTGACAACGGAGAAACCGGGTCGGAATACCGACAATATTACGGAAGATAGAGTGGTGCTCCCTCTAAAAGTGACACATACTTTGTCATATTCCATTTACAAACTTCCTGGCAGATGAATGTTGTGTACTGGATACACTCTCAGTAGTGTATGGACTTAACTAAATACTGTTTGCACTGTATTTTTTGTTGTGCTTTGCCATATTCCATTTCCTGTTTAAATGTGCATTTTTATTTCCCTATTTATTCTTGTCGACGGTACGGTACTAACTGTTACGCTGCGTTCCATTTTGTGATTAGACACAAATATTTTTGAAAGTGAATTTTTGTATCAGACTGTTATTTTCAGTTGTGATTAAAGATATTGGCTAACTTTAGACTCAATGATAAAATCTGCTACGATTGTAAAAATTATTTATTTCTAGAAAGAAAAGCGCTATCCAGTTTTAGGGCATATGTTCCACCTCCAGGAGCATATTAAAATGTGAGACCACAAGGATGCAAAACTAAGGTTAAAACAGTGCATATCCCCGGTACATTCCACGCAAGAGAATATCCTCTTCAGTACTCGGCCTGCCAAAAAGGCTCTTGCAGAGGGGGGCAACGGTCCAGGGCTGGAGACGCACCACACGCGGATCCACAAGTAGACAGACCAGCGGTCTTTCGAACACATTGCTTCATAGAAACCCATCAGACCTGTACGACACACCCATAGCCCCCCCCCCCTTTTTTTCTTCCTTCCAACTTTTCAGAAATAAATAATTTTTACACCTGTAATGGATTTTATCACTGACAATGAAGAACAGTTGCGGACGAACCGTGAATAGCGACTTTCGAATTTCTCGAGTGAAGTCATTTTTCTGTGTAGGCTCTATTTTGAGACGAAACACTGCATTACATAGTTTAGCAAGTAGCCGATTTTAACTCCTCGGGCATTATCGAGCAGTATCGCAGAACAAATTATTTGTTAACAGCACGATATAGTCCTCGTCACATTGGTGTGCACGGAATACCGTGTGATACAATTCCTAATAAAGAGTTTTACACACCCAGATTATCTACTGGCACACTATCCCATTTATGAACTGTGTAGGTAAAAATGGGAAAAGTGCAGCCGTGCTTTTCAAGATTCTGAGAAAGTAGGGGGTAGGTGGGTAATATACAACATGTACAAGAGCCGAGAGGGAACAATAAGAGTGGAAGACCGAGAACGACGTGCTCGGATTAAAAAGGCTGTAAGACAGGGATGTAGTCTCTTAGCCCTAGTGTTCGATCTATACAGCGAAGAATCAATGATGGAAATAAAAGAAAGGTTCGAGAGTGGAATTAAAATTTGAGGTGAAAGGGTATCGGTGATAAGATTTGCTGATGTCATTGCTATCCTGAGTGAAAGTGAAGAAGAATTATGCAATCTGCTCGATGGAATGAACAGTCTAGTAAGTACAGAAAATTATTTTGAGAGTAAATCAAAGAAAGATGAAAGTAATGAGAAGCAGCAGAAATGAGGACAGCGAGAAACTTGACATCAGGACTGATGGTCACGACATAGATGAAGTCGAGAAATTCTGGTACCTAGGCAGTAAAATAACCAATGACGGACGGAGCAAGGACGACATCAAAATCAGACTAGCGATGGCAAAAAGGGCGTTCCTTGACAGTAGAAGTCTACTAATATCAAATATCGGCCTTGATTTGAGGAAGAAATTTCTGAGAATGTTCATCTGGAGTACAGCATTGTATGGCAGTGAAACACAGGTGGTGACAAAACTGGAGCAAAATAGAGTTACAGCAGAATGTTGAAAATTAGGTGGACTGATAAAGTAAGGAATGAGGAGATTCTGGGCAGAATCGGAGAGGAAAGGAACGTGTGGAAAACACTGATAAGGAGAAGGGACAGAATGGTAGGACATCCGTTAAGACTTCGGGGAATGACTTCCATGGTACTAGAGGGAGCTGTAGAGGGTAAAACCTGTAGAGGAAGACAGAGACTGGAATACATCCTGCAAATAGTTGAGGACGTAGGTTGCAAGCCCTACTCAGATATGACAGAAGAGGAATTCGTTGCATGTCACTTCAAACCAGTCAGTAGACTGATGACTCAAAAAATAAATAAGTTGATAGGTAATGCACAAACGGACAAGATTAATTCCTACAGTATGAAATAAAGTGTTTATTTTGAAAATAAAACAGCAGCCTACACAGAAAAATGATTTCCATCATGAAATTCACTGCAGCTATGGATCCACATATACAAAAGGCTAACTTTCATATGGAGCAAGTTAGTTTTCGTGTCGGGCTGTCGTGTACGTCTATCGAATCCTAGCACGGGTCCCAACTGGCTGCCAAGTATTATGCGACATGCAAGGTATTGTTGCCTCTCGGAAATGCTCACATGAAGCAATTTGTTTGTAGGTGCACAGCAAGTTTACACTTTCTGTCCCAAAGTGTTTGAGAATAATTTTCTAAAGAGATTTATGGCTTTTTACGATTAAATCCTTAAAAATCTTGAAATAACATCCCTTTCTTGTCTATGCATCACTGCAGAAGCTTCACCCAGCATTCACAGGCTTCCCAGAATGTACCGCCGGGATCCTTCGTGAGGTAGCGTACCAAATCCTCTTTTTACACCTGCAATGACCCGTGACGATGCCCCTGCTAAATCCAGACCTTCGGTATGTGTTTCCTTAAGCGTTTGACTCTATTCCACAAGCAGGTGAGGACACAAGTGTAGAAATGGTCATTAACTGTTTGTCATCCACGCACTTACTTCACTGCGAGTCACAACTTTGCAGTAAAAAAAAATGACCTGTGTCTCAACTTGAGATTTGATGGTGCGGGCCTTCTTTGTATGAGGTGATTTGATCTTGTGCCACTCACTCACTGCTCTGTCATTTCGATTTGGGATCGTCTGTCTCTCGTCACCAGCCAAAAGGAGGGTTTCCTTTGCAGCATTCTGACAAGTCTCGACAATTTGGCACAGAGAATTCCTTCGGTGTAGATACTTGAGACCATCTGTGTACTCACCTTTCTCATCTCTAATTAGTCTCCCTAAATGTGATAAATATTTTATTTCAGCATGTTGCAAACCTCAGTTATAATTCTTACATTTAAGTGTCACACTCTGTTCAAACTTTTTCACACTTTCTCCTCATTTTTGTGAATTTGGGACACCGACCGAGGCCATAAATGCTCTTTGTCATCAACATTTTCTCGGCTCTCCTGGAACATCTATCTTGTGTCCACTGTAAATTCTCAACTGGGGCACGACTGCCCCCTCAGAGCTCTAAATTTACATTTTTTCACTGCTCGATTAACAGCTGCCTCTCGAATCTTGATGCCGTCACCAAAATGCCCTACACGTGATACGTGATCCTCACTTTGTCTCTACCCGGAGGCAACGGAGCCGAGACGTCGGAGCCCCTCCGAGTCCACACGAGCACATTGACCGCCACAAAGGTGACAGGAAGTGAACGAAAATGATCGAGGAGTAGCACTTTTAAGGGCAGAGGGGAAACAATTGCCAAGGTAAATGCCACACAAAAAAAAACCTCCACTACAGTCTCAATGGGATGTAAGGGCAGTACCGTATTTACTCGGATCCAAGCCGCACTTTTTTCCGGTTTGTGTAATCCAAAAAACCGTCTGCGGCTTAGAATTGAGTGCAAAGTAAGCGGAAATTCTGAAAAATGTTGGTAGGTGCCGCCACAACTAACTTCAGCCGAGGAATATATGTAGCGCTACACAGGCATGCTTTGCAGGCACAAAGATACATACTGGTGCCAAAACCTCAGTATCAGTAAATAAATTTAATAAAAAAAAAAAGGTGGAAGACGAGCTTTTTTCTCTGCACCGAGTTTCGACCACTGCATTTTCGTACATTATCCAACGAAGTAAATACAAATTCTGTATTGTTCATCTTAGAATGTAGCAGACTTTCCATGTACTACTAAAATCCGACTGGCAAGACTGTTTGGGATGTTTGTCAATATGGCCAACTCTACGTTCTGAATTTTTTCCTACCTGTGAGAAGAGATGGTTGCTAATATGAACTTTTATGAATTGTGAATCACATGCAGTATTCTCTTCACCATAAGAATAATACGAATATAAACGTTTTGCCATATATTCTTTCGTGTTTTCTGCTATCTCATTTAAGTCTTGTCAGCCTAATAAACTACGAAACTAGTGTGAGACAACAGCAAACGCGGAAGAATATACATATAATGTTATGTTTATGTTTATGTTCGTATTATTCTTATGCCTAATAGTGACACAGTGAGAAATGAAACACGGCAATTGACTAGATTTTTAAATATAAGATGACTCTAATTTCTGTGCAGAATTTGATGTGCTAAAGAAGCGGCCGCAAAGATTTTCAAACGGAAAATTTTTTTCGCTGAACTCTCGTTCAGAACATCTTCTATCATACGCAGACTATTATTTGGTTCTTGTTGATCATTATCAAAGAAAGCAGCAGTGTAAGTAACAACAAATAGCAGTCTCTTGCCATTGTTTCAGTTATGAGACAATTCCTCTCTCTCTCTCTCTCTCTTTTTTTTTTTTTTTTTTTTTTTTTTTTTAAGCCGCGGTAGCGCGCACAAAAGCAAGCCATGCCGCGACAAACAAGGCATGACACAGTACAATAATGTATTTTCAGTTTAAAGTGACGTAAACGCCTATAACAAGGAGAGCGGCACTTACCAGATCAAAGAAAAATACGCAATCGATTTGAACCAGACGAAGCACGTGAAAAAGGAAGGGTACGTATAAATACGGACGGAGCGTCTGACGCATAGCAATGGCTACCTAGTAAAGCTCAACTGCTAAGCTTACAACTTGAACCAAACTACTGTACGTCATTCATCTGACCTAAATTGTGTCTCATATTACAATGGACCAACTTTGTTTCGATTTGGAGGTGCGGCCTAAAACTTTTCTCTCCCCTCGAATTTCAAGTCTCAAATTTAAGGTGCGACTTAGATTCGGGAATTTTTTTTTCCTTGTGATTTTGAGTCTCGTTTTTTAGGTGCGGCTTAGATTCGAGTAAATAAGGTAATGTGTTTTTTCGTTCGATGCGAGAGTTCGTGCGAGGGTAAGGTTATTGTTAATTATTGGGAGTCGTGCGAGCTCGGTACCGATGTCACATTTTAGGTTCGTCATAAAGAGTATCGGTCCAAAACAATGAGAGATACTGCTCGCGCTGGGCACAGACTAGCTGTCCTGGGCCAGCTGCAGCATCTGCGTAGCTGTAACGAACGTGCCACAGTCGTCATTCGAGTGGACGATCAGTCGTAAACAGTGTGAAGGCTGTGTGGGTTTTGTTTATTTCTAGAGTGCAAATTGGTTTTCCCGCTGGTGCCGGTTGTCCGGCTGTGTTCTTTCACCCAGTAGTTCCAGTCAACTTTGCCGAGTTCAGGGGTTCGCCAGTATTTCTTTAGCTTGCCGTAGGTGGTGAAGCGTCCCTAGTAAGGAGCTCCTTTGGGCGCTTACAATTCCACCTACAGTTGCGACCGAGGTTTCCCCGCTTTCGGACAGATGCGTCGTTCGAGTGTCTCTAGTTCCGGTACAGTCGTGTGGCGTGTTTCTCGAATACCTCCGTGAGATTCTCGAGGTGGTATTCACTGTGAAGGTCCACGGTGTGCTTGTATCGTGCAGCGTGGCTTACGATACCTGGCACTTTGTTCTGTACGAACTGCAGTCGTGCTGGAGCCGCGTCTTTCCAGACTGGAGCTGCACACGTCATCAGCGGTCTAATTAGTGTAACGTACACGGACTCCGACACTCTCCTATTCGGTATGCTTTCCCTGTTAGGCATCAGGTAAAGTTGTCGGAGCCTCGCACTTGCTCTGTTGGCAATATATTGTATGTGGTCCCTCTTGGTTAGTTTCTAGTCCAGCAGGACACCTAGGTAACTGACTTTCTCACAGAAATATATTTGGTATGTGTATAATGTCATTTGTCTGCAGTGTCGTCGTTTCCGTAGTTGCTTCAGTCTACAGGTTAAGAGAACTGCTTCACAATTGTTGACTTTTACCTCAATACACCACCGTTCCGACTGAGGCTCGGCAGTTCCGAATTCTACCTGTAGTCGTGAGTTCGTGTTTGACGGCTTCCGATTGCGCACTACGTTGGTGGTGTCACCTGCACAGATGGCAACCGTCTCGTTTTGTGTTATACGAGACCACTCTTCACAGTTCGCTCTGGAAACGTCACTTTAAACATTCTGGTTCACTGGAAAACTTTATTCTCGAAACGTCTAGAAAAAAACTGTAAATACAAATGAATCCTAATATGGGAACAAACCAATTGCTGATTATTCTGTAACACTGCACTCAATAACGTGAGCTCCGTCCGCGTCCTCACTCGTATTGCAACGTAACAGATTGAGACAGGTATTGTAGTATGCGATACATCAGTTGAGTACGCATCACAATCTCATTCACTTCCAGTACACATACAGTTGTATTTCTACATTTTCAATTTTTCACTAATTATTATTATTGATATTTATAGCTCCACACAGAAATTCTTTAATTGAATCTATAACCAACCAAATTTTGTAAAAGGGCATGTATAATTGCTTATAATGTAAACAGCTATCACATTATCTTCAGTACAAAGTGAAACAAAGTAATTTATATAAAATAATGTGAACCATCATAAGAAATCATTATATTTGGAGAGAAGTGAAATTATGATTTATGTTTAAAATTAACTTTTGTAAAATTAATTGTTAACACTTATGATTTGAAGGCATGCAAATTTATTAAACTCTAGTACATAAATTGCAATTACATTTTGTCATGCAGCATTTATATGACTTTAGAACTACGACTTGTAACTGTAAATCATTAAAATGTTATTGTTAATACAGGCTGTATACACGGACAGGAAAACAAATCACGGATTTTTCCCGCATATCCCAGATATAGATACACTTTTTCCTGGGCAAAAGTACACTATACTCCTGGTGAAAGTACTTTTTTCCGAAGTAAGTGACAATGTACTTTCCATTGGAACTGTAAAACTTATCAATCCTTTGAATGGTGTAGGTTTTACACACTTTGAGAAAAGAAAAGCAGCAAAAATATCCCGTTTTGGATAAATCTTTAATGTGCGGCAACACTTAATTTTTTGCTGTTTTTTTCCGAGACTGTAGTTAGGCAGGATCCTTGGAGCACAGCTTGAACTGCAGCAGCTGAATCTTTCCAACAAGCACAATTATAAATTTCACTACTGTGCACCAAAAATTGTGTGTGTTACCTGGCCGAATATAAGTTTTCCACAGAAAAGCCAATCACGGGTGAAACTGCTCGAGAACTCACTTTGCGCTGTTTTTTGTGGGATAATTATACTTTTTGCTATCATTATTGCATAATTCGTAACCTATGGAAGAACTAAAATAAAAATGGAACACTAATCTCGAAACTCGGTCTTTCTTAGCACGCAGCAACCTTTAAGATATATCAAACACAAATGCGCCAGCAATCTTTTAAATAACGGCATAAATAGCTGGTCTTCTGGGCTTGAAATTTATAAGTGGCTGGTCCTCGAAGTGTTACGTTTTGAATGAGAATCGAACACTCCGTGATTTAAGAAATTAATCACACATGTAATGTAATTCATCTTGTGTAAACGGAAATTTACTTTCAAAGTAACACTCCTCAAAAAACGATTTGCAACATCTTAAAGTGACCTGTTCAAAATGAAAGCAATCGTGACGTCACGCTCATCGTAAGCAGTCTGTTGTTACGAAGTACTGCACAGTCTCTGACACAATTTGCCGTCTGCAGGCACTTGTGTACGCACTGTGTTTTGCTGTTGTGAATGGTGCATTTTCTTTGCATTTGAAGTTTTCCTTTGGTGTTATTCTCTCATTTATGTTTTATTTACTCGGTATTATTCTGGAGTAGTGGGGTAAAATTCTTTGTTAATGTAGCATTAATTACCAGTCAGCATTACAAAAATTTGACTGGAGACCTAAACAACGAAAAATTCCCAGGTATTACCTGGATGACAAAATCACTGGGTTTTTCCCAGATTTACCGGTTGTCCTGGGCCGTATACACCCTGTAATAATGCACGTCTGCCCGTCAAACCGGTACGCTGTGTCCACCGACCAAATGAACTGAAATGAAATGACGACACAACACTGCCGGCCTCGAGATCTCGTCCGGGGTCGTTCGAATGCCCGGTACGAGTTGTTCTATTTTACGCCATGACGGCAAATTGTGCATCTCTGTGAGGAATGCGAGAGGAAATGATTAAGACGTCAGATACACCCAGTCTATGCGCAAAGAAAATCTCTGACCCGGCAGGGAATCGAACCCTGGACCCCACGGTTTAGAGGTGGCACCTCTACCGCTACAGCACGAGCTGCAGACTGACGGCCAATAAAGTACACTGCAGACCGGCAGTTCAGTTCGTATCATTACGGGACAGACACAGTATATCAGTCAGTCTGTGTAGAAGTGAGTTTTAAAATGCCATTCGAGTATTGCAGGTGCAAACTTAGATGCTCCAAACAGAAAGAACTTAGGACTTTACTTTTTAACAGTGAGCAGATGTGATCATCAACATTATTACACACCTGAACATACAAAGCAAAGTGGTTTTGATCACAGTGTGACATCTCTAGTTCTAAAAAAATTTAAACTTGCAAATAAGCTTTGTATTTCACACGAATTATGATTCATTAACTTGTAATTGGATAGATAAAAAGCTACTCGCCAAGTCGCAACAGGAGAACACGCATTTAAAAGGCATTTCAGTTTGCGAGCTTTCAGAGCCAGTGGCTCCTTGTTCTGGTTGAGGGGGAAGAGGAGTCGAGGAAAAGGACTGGTGAGGGTTGAGGAAAAGGGGCAGAATTCAGAAGAGTTGGCCAGAACCCCGTGTCAGGGGAGACTTGGCAAACAGGATGAGAAGGAAAGACTCTTTCTTCACCACTGGCTCCAAAAGCTTGCAAACTGTAATAGTTTTTATACGTGTGTTTCCTGCCACAGCCGACGGCCTCGCTGCAATAGTAATACCGCTTCCAGACAGATCGGCGGGCCGGAATAGCATTCGGACGGGGCACCGTCCGGTCTGCAGAGGGCTGTCGGCAAGCGGAGTGCACTCGGCACTCGGGAGACAAACTGTGGAGCTACTCGACTGAGAAATAGCGACACCGGTCTCGTAAACTGACGTACGGCCGGGGAGAGTCGTGTGCTGACCACGTGCCCCTCCGTATCTGCATCAAAATACACCTGCGGGCCGAGGACGACACGGCGGCCGATCGGTGCCTTTGTGGCCCGTTCGGGCGGACCTCAATTTAATTTTAGTTTCTCGCCACTGCTTGATGAGTATTTCATCTATCCAATTACACTGTATTTTCAAAAATTGATTATTTCCGTCGATATATTAGCCCGTGTGGCCACCGTTCCTCCTTTATGTAACCCTCTTGTCTGTCTCTGCTGTCTGTTTTCTAGATTATGAGCTACTCCACTCGTTTATTTGTCTGTACCACCTATATTAACTGACAGCTTGCTCCTACATCTTTTGTAGTGCTGGAAGTCCCCAACAATGAGTCTTCCCTTCTCATCCCACCTGTCAAGAATCCGCCGGTCCGGGCTTCTGGGCAACTTTTCCAAACACTGCCCCTTTTCCCAAACCTCACAGGTCCCTTTCCTTCACCCCTCTCGCTTCCCCTTCAACCCTGCTGCAGAAGGAGTCACTGGCTCTTAAAGCTCGCAAACTGTAATACTTTTTATACGCGTGTTCGCCTGCTGCCACTCGGCGAGATTATTTTATATAACCGATGGCATCGTGTTTTCAAAAATCGATTATTTCTGTCGAAGTAGTTCATTAGTTCGGTACAATTTGACTTTACTACAGACTTATTGTTACAACAGTGATTATACGAAAGGGAATGTTGCAGTGCGAACACGCACGGCAGGTTCACGAGGGCGCATTTTCGCACCGTCGGCAGAATCCCCCCCAGTCGCCTTCCCGACGGTGCAGAGAGACGGTCTCAACACTGCCGCAAGGAGTGGAGGCGCCCGTGGTGCCGGAGGCCGCTCTCGCTGGCAAACTTCTTGTCGCAGACGTCGCAGCAGTAGATCCGCTCGCCGACGCACGCGCGGTAGTGCATTTTACAGTCTCTGCTCCGCGAGAACGTCCTGCCGCAGGAGTCGCACTGGTAGGGACGGCTGCCCTCGTGCGCGAGCGAGTGGTGCGCCAGGTGGGTGTTGTTGACGAACCGCCTGTAGCACACGCCGCACTCGTAGGGCCACAGCAGCATGTGCTGGAGCGAGTGGCGCTTCAGGCTGTTGCGGCGTGCGAACTTCCTGGTGCAGTGGTCGCAGCCGTAGACCTGCTTCCCCTGGTGTTTCCAGCAGTGCACCCTGAGTTCGTGGAAGCTGCGGCAGGGCGCGTGGCACGTCTCGCAGGTCCACCGGTGCCTCCGTGCGGGCGTACTCGGGGGCTCCCCGTCGTCGCACGTGTACGTCTCGCGTCCGGCAGGTGGAGCCGCGTCGCCCCCCGACCGGGACGGTACCTCGCGACCGCCGTCGACCGGGTCACAGCCACGACCGCTGTCGGACGCTTCCCCGCGCCTCCCGTCACTTACCGCGGCGCTCGGTGCGGGACGGGTCTCCTCGGGGGTATCGACTCGACCCCGCCTCTGTGCGAACACTACCTTTACCGACAGTACGCGCGTGTTCCTTTTGTTCCTCTCGCGTACCTGCTGGCCGCCACCGATCCCTCGTGTGCCTGCAGTCCCGTCAATTCTGGTGCGTACCGAGGTACATTTGTCGATAGGAGGAGGCCTATCCTGGCCTTGCACAATAAACCTGCAAAATTACGGAGAAAGTCCATTAGAAAATCTGGTAACATGTGCACATTTCATATTTCTGCTTGTAACATAACTTGCAATGTGAAGTAGTAGTAGTAGTAGTAGTAGTAGTAGTAGTAATGCAACAGGATATGCAAAGCTAATATACAATCTGATACACATACAGTATTTCATATTCATAATTTAATTCCTCATCCTTTGCATTGTCTTTCAATTTTACATAGATAGTTTGTAGACTTAGAGTAAGCGTTTGACAATGTTGACTGGAATACTCTCTTTCAAATTCTGAAGGTGGCAGGGGTAAAATACAGGGAGCAAAAGGCTATTTCCAATTTGTACAGAAACCATATGGCAGTTATAAGAGTCGAGGGACATGAAAGGGAAGCAGAGGTTGGGAAGGGAGTGAGACAGGGTTGAAGCCTCTCCCCGATGTTATTCAATCTGTATATTGAGCAAGCAGTAAAGGAAACAAAAGAAAAATTCGGAGTAGGTATTAAAATTCATGGAGAAGAAGTAAAAACTTTGAGGTTTGCTGATGACATTGTAATTCTGTCAGAGACAGCAAAGGACTTGGAAGAGCAGTTGAATGGAATGGACAGTGTCTTGAAAGGAGGATATAAGATGAACATCAACAAAAGCAAAATGAGGATTGTGGAATGTAGTCGAATTAAGTCGGGTGATGCTGAGGGAATTACATTAGGAAATGAGACACTTAAAGTAGTAAAGTAGTTTTGCTATTTGGGGAGCAAAATAACTGATGATGGTCGAAGTAGAGAGGATATAAAATGCAGACTGGCAATGGCAAGGAAAGCGTTTCTGAAGAAGAGAAATTTGTTAACATCAAATATTGATTTAAGTGTCAGGAATCCGTTTCTGAAAGTATTTGTATGGAGTGTAGCCATGTATGGAAGTGAAACGTGGACGATAAATAGTTTGGACAAGAAGAGAATAGAAGCTACAGAAGAATGCTGAAGATTAGATGAGTAATTCACATAACTAATGAGAAGGTATTGAATTCGGGAGAAGAGGAGTTTGTGGCACAACTTGACAAGAAGAAGGGATCGGTTGGTAGGACATGTTCTGAGGCATCGAGGGATCACCAATTTACAGGGTAATTCAAAAAGAATACCACAACTTTAAAAATGTGTATTTAATGAAAGAAACATAATATAACCTTCTGTTATACATCATTACAAAAAGTATTTAAAAAGGTTTTTTTTTCACTCAAAAACAAGTTCAGAGATGTTCAATATGGCCCCCTCCAGACACACGAGCAATATCAACCCGATACTCCAACTCGTTCCACACTCTCTGTAGCATATCAGGCGTAACAGTTTGGATAGCTGCTGTTATTTCTCGTTTCAAATCATCAATGGTGGCTGGGAGAGGCGGCCGAAACACCATATCCTTAACATACCCCCATAAGTAAAAATCGCAGGGGGTAAGATCAGGGCTTCTTGGAGGCCAGTGATGACGTGCTCTGTCACGGGCTGCCTGGCGGCCGATCCATCGCCTCGGGTAGTTGACGTTCAGGTAGTTACGGACCTTTTTCGTAGGACTCTCCATACAGTTGATTGTGGAATTTGCAGCTCTCTGCTAGCTCTGCGAGTCGATTTTCCTGGGCTGTGAACAAATGCTTGCTTGATACGTGCTACATTTTCATCTCGGCCGTCCAGAACTTTTCCCTTTGCACAAACACCCATTCTCTGTAAACTGTTTATACCAACGTTTAATACACCACCTATCAGGAGGTTTAACACCATACTTCGTTCGAAATGCACGCTGAACAACTGTCGTCGATTCACTTCTGCCGTACTCAATAACACAAAAAGCTTTCTGTTGAGCGGTCGCCATCTTAGCATCAACTGACGCTGACGCCTAGTCAACAGCGCCTCAAGCGAACAGATGTACAATTAAATGAAACTTTATAGCTCCCTTAATTTGCCGACAGATAGTGCTTAGCTCTGCCTTTTGTCGTTGCAGAGTTTTAAATTCCTAAAGTTGTGGTATTCTTTTTGAATCACCCTGTAGTATTGGAGGGCAGCGTGGAGGGTAAAAATCGTAGAGGGAGACCAAGAAATGAATACACTAAGCAGATTCAGAAGGATGTAGGTTGCAGTAGGTACTGGGTAGTGAAGAAGCTTGCACAGGATAGAGTAGCATGGAGAGCTGCATCAAACCAGTCTCTGGACTGAAGACCACAGCAACAACAGTTATCACTTCTGATTATTCTTCATAAAAGTTTTTCGTCATTTTAATCTCGAATGCAATAATCGACTAAAATAATAACGTCTGGTAAAAATACGGATGCGTGGGGCAGTCCATTGCTTACTTTAACTAAATTTCTAACTAAATTTCAAATTCACCATAAACTGTAGCTCTAGTATTAAATACAAAATTACTTTCACGTTCCAATCAACGTTAAATAGTCAAAATCATGTGAGTAACTGTAGAAGCCGGACAGTAATGAAATAAGTTATAATGGGTTGGGTTGGGTTGTTTGGGGGAAGAGACCAAACTGTGAGGTCGTCGGTCTCACGGGGTTAGGGACGGACGGGGAAGGAAGTCGGCCGTGCCCTTTCAAAGGAACCATCCGGGCATTTGCCTGGAGCGATTTAGGGAAATCACGGAAAACCTAAATCGAGATGGCCGGATGCGGGATTGAACTGTCGTCCTCCCGAATGCGAGTCCAGTGTGCCAACCACTACGCCACCTCGCTCGGTAAAGTTATAATATTCCAGAAAATGTTAAGTGACACAACAAATTTAAAATTCATTATAAGTAATACTATTCTGTCACAAGAAACTGTGACTCTTAAGAAAAAACGAAAAAAACTGAGTATTTTACCATATAGCAAATAATAAAAAACTGATGTAAAATTACAGAAGGAATGGCACACAATCTAAACAACAATACACCATAATAAGCTGATAGTTAGATTTTTATAAACATGTAAGTGGGTGAGACTACCAGGAAGTGACTGTTGCAGTCAATACACGAGTCGGACTTTGTATATTAGTGGGTAATGTATCTACAGCAGTGCCTGACATTTACAACTTTGGTTTGTGTCTCCAAATAATAAAATAAAAGTAGCGAAGGAAGTGTGTCCGGATGGAACAAATTAAGTACCCGAGGCCTGTCGAGCCAGCATTAAGTAAGTATACAATACAGCTACAAGAAGTCTTTCACGATTGATCTGACATCGTCCACTTCACTGCCGACAGGTGGCGATGTGTTTTGTGTCATCTGGCCAGGTAAATTTCCCTCCGAATTAATTTTTCACAAAAGAATCAATTTTTGGTGATTTTCTGATGAAGCAGGATATGCTAGAAGCTGTCATCTAAAAATGGTTTCGTGCGGTTACAAAAACTATTACTTTTTGACAGGACCAGCCCGAGGCATCTACGGAATTGTCAGTTTGGCAACGGAGGGAGCCTCATAGAGGGAGTCCACGGGACGAATGCAGCATCCTTGACCGAGTCGGATTAACGGGAGAGGCTGAGAAGATCCGAGAAAGAGCAGTGTATTTAGTGAGAAGCTTGCCACGAGAACATTACGGAAATTAAAGTTGCAGTGGTCGTGCCAAAACGAAGGAACTTGCACAGAATAGATTAACTCAGAGAGCTGCATCAAAATAGTCTTCGGATTAATGACCGGTGACAGCAACAGAGAAAAACATCTGCACAGAAGTGCTGCTAATTTCTATTTTCAAAGAGTACTGCAATAAAGACAGACGTAATTCAGTAGTATGTCACAGATGTCAGTCTGGAGTAGAACGTGATTTATTGTCACCCATTACGAAATCTACATCTACATCTACATCCATACTCCGCAAGCCACCTGATGGTGTGTGGCGGAGGGTACCTTGAGTACCTCTATCGGTTCTCCCTTCTATTCCAGTCTCGTATTGTTCGTGGAAAGAAGGATTGTCGGGATCTCTCTGATTTTATTCTCACGGTCTCTTCGCGAGATATACGTAGGAGTGAGCAATATACTGCTTGACTCTTCGGTGGAGGTATGTTCTCGAAACTTCAACAAAAGCCCGTACCGAGCTACTGAGCGTCTCTCCTGCAGAGTCTTCCACTGGAGTTTATCTATCATCTCCGTAACTCTTTCGCGATTACTAAATGATCCTGTAACGAAGAGCGCTGCTCTTCGTTGGATCTTCTCTGTCTCTTCTATCAACCCTATCTGGTACGGATCCCACACTGCTGAGCAGTATTCAAGCAGTGGGCGAACAAGCGTACTGTAACCTACTTCCTTTGTTTTCGGATTGCATTTCCTTAGGATTCTTCCAACGAATCTCAGTCCGGCATCTGCTTTACCGACGATCAACTTTATATGATCATTCCAAATCACTCCTAATGCATACTCCCAGATAATTTATGGAATTAACTGCTTCCAGTTGCTGACCTGCTATATTGTAGCTACATGATAAGGGATCTTTCTTTCTATGTATTCGCAGCACATTACACTTGTCTGCATTGAGATACCTCTCGATATACCACAGCATCATCCGCAAAAACCCTCAGTGAACTTCCGATGTCATCCACAAGGTCATTTATGTATATTGTGAATAGCAACGGTCCTACGACACTCCCCTGCGGCACACCTGAAATCACTCTTACTTCGGAAGATTTCTCTCCATTGAGAATGGCATGCTGCGTTCTGTTATCTAGAAACTGTTCAGTCCCATCACGCAATTGTTCTGATAGTCCATATGCTCTTACTTTGTTCATTAAACAACTGTGGGGAACTGTATCGGACGCCTTGCGGAAGTCGAGAAACACGGCATCTACCTGGGAACCCGTGTCTATGGCCCACTGAGTCTCGTGGACGAATAGCGCGAGCTGGGTTTCACACGACCGTCTTTTTCAAAACTTGTGCTGATTCCTACAGAGTGGATTTGTAGTCTCCAGAAAAGTCATTATACTCGAACATAATACGTGTTCTAAAATTCTAGAACTGATCGACGTTAGAGATATAGGTCTATAGTTCTGCACATTTGTACGACATCCCCTCTTGAAAACGGGGATGACCTGTGCCCTTTTCCAATCCTTTGGAACGCTACGCTCTTCTAGAGACCTACGGTACACCGCTGCAAGTTCCTTCGCGTACTACTGTGTAAAATCGAACTGGTATCCCGTCAGGTCCAGTGGTGTTTCCTGTTTTGAGCGATTTTAATTTTTTCTTTTCTATCCCTCTGTCATCTATTTCGATATCTACCATCTGTGCAACAATCTAGAGAAGGAACTACAGTGCAGTCTTCCTCTGTGAAACAGCTTTGGAAAAAGACATTTAGTATTTCGGCCTTTAGTCTGTCATCCTCTGTTTCAGTACCATTTTGGTCGCAGAGTGTCTGGACATTTTGTTTTGATCCACCTACCGCTTTGACATAAGACTAAAATTTCTTAGGATTTTCTGCCAAGTCAGTACGTAGAACTTTAGTTTCGAATTCATTGAACGCCTCTCGCATGGCCCTCCTCACATTACATTTCACTTCGCGTAATTGTTGTTTGTCTGCAAGGCGTTGGCTATGTTTATCTTCATAGAATGAAAATTTCTATAAAAATCGACACAGTTTCCGCAAACAGAGATCTTGCAAAACTCGGCTAGCTCCGTCTGTCTACACGATCCAGAGTGCCGTGTGTTCGAGCCGTGCTGCTAGACACCTGGGAGACATTCGGTAGTGTTCCTGTTGTTCAGTGAACAAAATACAAGCTTAGTGAGTACTGGACCAGATTTATGACCGAATTCAAAACCTCTCGACAGACAGAACTCGATACGACGTTCTCGATGGAATGAGATGTAAAGTAATTTTTCAAGTACGCCAACAGAGTGTTGTAGAGGATACTATCATTTACAAATTATTACTGGCCTGTTGGGGGCTCCAGAAGGCGTTTTGCAGAAGACGCTGCTGTCTACTGGAAGACTGCAAAACTACCAGACAGGAATACTTGTGGACAATCGACGAGTTGTAGAGAGACTGTCGGTTCACCTCGAATGCAGATACACTGACAGATGGGAGGGGGATTACAACACCAAAAGATAATTAATGTACAGTAATGAAATTTTAGGAATAAATTTGTCTAGGTAACACAGTTAACTGATTAACACTGCAAGATCACATGCTAATGCAAGCACGAGAAAAGCCGCTG
Organism: Schistocerca americana; assembly: GCF_021461395.2. NCBI lineage: Eukaryota > Metazoa > Arthropoda > Insecta > Orthoptera > Acrididae > Schistocerca > Schistocerca americana. The sequence goes on along the minus strand of NC_060129.1, from coordinate 203,558,718 downwards.
GAAATGTGAAGTGCCGGTACAATGATAACTGGTGCAACTTTGAGAGTGTTAAGTGCGAGAATGCAAACGTGCACGCATTTTGTTGTACAGATGTCAGTTTGTGGGACTAAATATTGTACTCGGTCGGTCAATACGGCGAAAGTTAATGCTGTCTACGGATGACAGTGGAGTTGTCACTCGACAAAGTCCAATACATGTTAAACTGGAGACAGATCTCGCGAAGGAGCAGGCCGGCGCAATTGTCGAGACCCCGTAGAGCGTGTAGGATTACGAGAGCATTATTTATTTATTTATTTATTGTTCCGTGGGCCCAAATTAAGGAGAAGTCTCCATGGTCATGGAACGAGTCAATACATGAAATTATAAGACGATAGTAGAAACAGATAAAATGAAACGTAAGTAACATATTCAGGCGACAATTCGTAAGTTTAAATAGAGAAAATCAACAATGTAACACTGGAATTTGCTTAATTTTTTAGCTCTTCCAGGAGGTCCTCAACAGAATAGGAGTGAGCCGTGAGGAAACTCTTCGGTTTAGACTTAGAAGTGTTTGGGCTACTGCTAAGACTGTAGCGGGACTTTGAATTTCGCCGCGCTACACTCGTTCCCTCAGATAAAAAATATCCCGTCGCAGCGGTATGAGTGCTCGACGGCAGAGAAAATACTAAAATTGTAACCTTTTTTTGTTTTCTATCCGTTTTCAATTGTCTCTTGATAGCCGTAGCTTAAGGCAGGCGTGATCGGATGCTGACGTAAAAACTTAATGGCTAATCTTGATCTGATTGTAATGTGTAGACATTGTGGAAGTTATTAAGAAATTCGGTGGATGGAAGTAGCAAAGTGAATTAAATTGCATACAGTATCAAGATGATTTTAATTGGTATAAATTAGTGATCCCTGGACTATTGCAAGCTTTCGGAGCAGATTTTTTCACGCTGAAATGAAGGAGATTTTTGAAGACGTGGACGCCGCCCGAAAGAAGATAAGTTAATCTGGCAAAGGATGATCTCTCGTCTACGCCACTTCCCCTTGTCAGTTACATTCTGTTATTCTCTGTTTCTTTTCAATAACTTTTGTAGTGAAAATTGGTTTAACTTTTGCTCACAAACGCCACAAGGACCACCCCAACAATAGCTTTTCCGAATAACGAAGTCCGATAGCTTTTCTGTAATACAAAGTCCAATTTGCTTTTCATTCTTTCCCTTTTTCACGGTCTCTCTTCTCCCATTTTTTTTTATTAAACACTACAACTGGCTCCCGCGACAGGACGCAATTTTCGGATGTGTCGTTTTTGAGCAAATTTGAAACTTTAATTTGTATTTTTTCCGAACAGAGAATAACCAAAAATCCTGAAGTTTAAAGCGTAACGAAAACACCAACTTTATTGTACCTCAGCAAATGATTATACAACAATATTGTAAAGAATTTTTGTAACTAATTCAATGTGTTTTTCTTTTCATGGCATATATTGATGCAAAACTGTTATTTTGAGACCTTTTGGTGATTATCCGATGGAGATGTATTAAGAAAATCCATATTTTAACGAATACGATTTACACAGAAGTGTTTGACCAGCCGCTGCAGGACAGAAAATTTAATGGTGAGTCACACAATTATGTTTCATTCAAACATTCAATAGCCAACTGCAGAATCCATTTTTCCCTTTCCACACATCCTGTAGTTTTCTTCTAGATTTTTCCAAAATTATTTAGCTCTATTGTAGTTTGTGGTAATTATAGTATGGTTGTAGCATATGAAGATCGTGAATTTGACCGCCAAACAGTCATTTGTTACGAAAAATTTTGTCCGCCCTGCTGCATCTTTCTCAACCATTGTTTGCAATAGAGCAATCATTTACATTGACGAGAAAATATTTCATCCTAAATTTGAGTCAAATCTTTATTAATCAGACTTATATTATTCCCTTTTTGACTTACTATTATACATCCTATTACAATGGAACGTGGTAAGGTAGAGATAGTTTCGGCAGATGAGTTAAGTGAACTAGATTCATCTTTCAACCAACAAGAAAGTCCGCGTTTCCCTCCATGGACGAGTTCACAGATCAATGCAATGATTTTGCCTCAAACTCGCAACATTTGTGATAATACACAGATGGCGACTTTAAATGACGAAATGCGGAATGGACGCGAGACTAGACTGTCAGCGCCATTGTTAACATCAATGTCAGAACCGAATATGAGGCAAATTCAGCAATGTGACACAAATCGGACACAGGAGACTGACAAACTGGACCGACTATTAGAGTTATTTGCAGACATGAAACGAGACGTTAGTCAGAAAATTGACATATTAAACCGTACTATGACCGAAAATTTTGAACGGACGACAAAACAGATGACAGAATTAAATAACACCACTCAACAGCTCAGCCAGCGATTTGAGACGTTGTCCGACCGAGTCACTAAACAGGAAGAAACTTTGGTTACATTCACACACGAAACAAAAAACAATATCACCCGATGTGAGAATCAGTTAACTCAAATAGTTAATGTGCAGCAGGAAGTGAACACCCGTGTGGAAGAGTTAGCTCAGGCCCAAACTTCAGCTAGCTCCACCCAAGAAAAGCTGACTGAAGAAGTGGGAAATACTACCCAACAACTTACAATGGTAGTTCTCGAACAAACCCACCTCAAAGAAAAGACAGAAAAATTAGAAGACCGAGCGAACCTCACGTCACTAAACAACGACACCAACGTGGCCGACAGAATTGTACACGAATGTAAATTGTGTGACGACTATCTGGACAAAAAACTTGAAACAATTACACAGGACATACTTTCAAAAGCAAAGACACATGTTAAAGACGAGACAAAACACACAGAAGACGAAGTGACAAAATTACGAGACAATGTTGTGCCGTGTTTGGCGATTGGTGCAAACGCATCGCTAGGAAACGACAAAACAGCTAAAACCATGGCTAATGACACAGACAGAACACCACCTATTGTGGAATCACCTATTTCCAATCAAAATTACAGTGTGCCGCTTTCTTTTCCACCGAACGATCAATATTACGGTACCACACCTAGAGTAGCAAGTGACACAAACCACGTCAATACAGGTATGCCAACCGGCATGGGCGATGACACGTTTGTAAGACATGGGCATTTCCAGACATTTTCCAGTGAGGACAAGCACAAAGCCCACCCTATTGTGTTTATTAGATCATTTGACGGTGTTTTTCCACGTAGTTGGTCAGAAGTCGATAAATTAGATACGTCACCAATCTCATGAGAGGACGAGCAGCTAAGTGGGGTGCCGCTATGAAGCGGCGGTGCGTTACGTTTGAACAGTTCGAACAAGCCTTCTTGGACGAATTCTGGTCTGAGAATGAGCAACAGAGTCTAAGGAGAGAAGTGTGCAACCCCGAGACCTATGACCCTAAAAAAGAGACATTAAGACAATACTTTGAGAGGTACCTGGACAAGACACTGTACTGGTCCAAACCAGCCGACTTGCCAGCGATAATTGACACTTTAATTCACGCCATTCAAATTTTACTCATATTAGTAACCAAAATCACCACCCACGCCAAAGGAACCGTAGTGACGGTGGTTGGTGGAACCATCCATCCGCGCCGCGACACAATACGATGCCTGCGCGCGAAACATATTCAAATGGAAACGTGTATGACAGTAGGAACAACCGCAGAAATTCGTGGAATAATAATAACAATAATTATCACCCATATCAAAATGGTAACTACAAGCAAAATGAAAATTACAGACAGTACAACAACAACAACAATAGGAGACGTGAGAATAACCGGTACAACCCGGGCTACTTTGACAGGAACATGACATATAACAGACATAATTACCATCAAAACAACAACATCAATCACCGACAGAATATGTGGAACACACAAAATTCACGCATGACAAATCGTAACCCTCCACGGAATCCGCCGCCGTTCCCCAGTACAGTGATTCACTCCCCGCCACGAAGTAGCAATAACAATTGCGGCGCGCCATCAGCTGACGCGTGGGCGCCAACCGGCCGGAATGTAAACATAGTGGAGGTGGTCAATGAACCCGGCCAAACACAGCAGACGACGGAAAACAGTCGACGACCGAGCTAAGCGCTCGTGCTACGGTCGTGAGGCGTTGTAAGAGCGCAACGGCTGAGACGGTTTGTTTCCTCAGGTACGACGACAAAATGACAGCAGATCAGGAATTAACAAACCTATCAGGTTGATGACCTTGTTCTTTTGCATTGAAATCCCAAGTCTACAAAATTAAAACAACTGAACAGAAAATGGCAGCTATTATATTCAGGTCCTTTCAGAATAGCAAGCATGCCTTAGCCAGGTTGTTACTTCCTAGAATACCTGTTATCTCACAAGCCGAGGGGGCTGCATCCCCACAAACCCTTTGTGCACTAAAACAACATAATATAATGATAACTAAGTTGAACATGAGCAAGTTGCTGTGAGAACGAGATCATAAATATTTGTATTGAATACACGAACATTAAGTTATACAGCCTAAGAACACAAACATTCATTTATGGAAATTATATACTGCAGTTAGACTTGTATACATAATTATGAAGAGAAGGTAAATCCAGGCGAGTACACTTACTAAATGAGAAAAGATATTTATATAGGAATGAGATCTACACAGGTTACATTTGTTGTTAATTGTAAATTATAAGGTGAATCAACAATTAGTTAGTTATTTCAAGGCACTCTAATGACAGGAGATAATAGCTGTTGAAATCAGTAATGACATAGGTATGTAGCAGAATGAATGAGGATGTAAGAATGAATGATCAGTATGAATGAGTTAATATTTAAGTTAATATAAGAAGATAAGTTACTGTGAAGTAGTTGATGGAGACAGATTATTTGAGGAAAATATTATTGGAGTTTTATGAGAATGGAAGTGCCAAATGGCCCCACGTATGTGATATATTAATGTTTGATGAGGAATCTGTTTAATGTATAAGGATATATATATATTATGATGAATATGTGACTAAGGAATGAGTGAGAATGTTTGGTAATATTGTGCTACATAGAGAAGTGAGTAAACAGTCTACATCTTTAAGATTACGTAAGAATTTCAGTTTGAAAGAAAACATTTGTGATGAGTTAGAACACGTGAGTACAAGGCGTTAAAGGTGAATCTATTTACAGTGCCACTGAAAATGAACGAATGCAAGAAAAGCAGAGTGAACATAATGATGATTACAGCTGTTGAAAGAAATGTAATAAGAAGGTAACTTGGAAACACATTAGCTTTAATTTATTTCAGAAGTGTAACATAGTAACCTTTCGTTAAGCTTTGTTAAGCCACTGTGTGGAAGAAAACATTTATATTTCGTGTTCAGACAGGAGAATGATATTTTAAGGAACTTAAGTTGAAATATAGTTTTTACACAGCCCTCATGTGAATGCATTTGTATAAAATTTTTTTTTACGAAAGTGAAATTTAGTGCCATGTTAGCCTTTATTATACTTATACTTACATATGACAGAAAACCCTGAGGAAGCAAAAGATGGGAGAGTTATTAAGGCCGTTTTGCGATTCGTACAACACCTCCACTTAAGCGAACAGATGACAAAATTATATCTACGTTGAAGACATTTGACTTTTTAGGCTATGCAAGGTAAGTGCAAAGGAGCAGTGACCACCCGTGCAGCCGACGTCGAGCAACGGACAGTGAGAAAGAGACATTTTACTGTCAATTATAATAATATGTTCTTTATTTATAATTTACAGATAGAAATGATTTTATATATATATATATATATATATATATATATATATATATATATATATATATACACACACATGATGTTTAACCTTCACTAAAGTAGAAGAAAGTTCATGGTTGAACTCTTGAGAGGAAATTTGATATGTTATCGTATAATACACATTATGAGAGAGACAATCTCTGAGATAAATTTTCCATTTGTATAGATGGTATCCACAAGAAGTGGAGATATTGAGGAAGTACTGAGCAGATATGCGATTCACTCATGCAAGGATTTGTTAAGGTATAATACACTAAGTCATATGAACAATCACAACACAAACAGAGAATCTGTCATGATGTTACACTACACAGACTTGACGTAAGGACACTTACATTTACCCATGATTTGGTAAATTGTAAGCACCCCCTTTCACACACCCCTTGAAGGTGATGCAAACGTTATAATGTATTGTGTTCTCTTTTTTTTTGTATTAGCAGTAGGATTTGGCAGTTTTTAGGTAGTAAATAGTTTCTTCCAGTCTATCTTTCTTTCTTTCTCCATTATCCTACCACATACTGCAGCTGGGTATTGTTTGTTTATGGCATGTAAGAATATAATGTGTGACAGTAAACTTTCAGGTACGAATAAAAAGACATGAATATTAATGGCATTACAAGCCTGGTTAACCACTATCCAGCCAAGATATGGAATCAAAAGAAAGAAAGAAATAATAAATGAAGGAAAGCCCGTGCTTTAAACATTAAGTCTTATATCCCTTGGCACGTCAAAACCTTAATAAAGAAAATCAAAATGACCATAAACCCCAATAAAAGAAAGCCAATGGGACTTAGTATAATTTTTTTTTTTAGTGTAAATATTTCACATGCATGTTCTTGTAAATTTATATGTATTTGTATATGTGTTAAAACTTTGCATATTGTCAACATATTTTGAAATGTGACCACGAAATGTAAGCTTTCATAATTAACTATGTAAACATGCTGGGACACCGTGAACTTTGTTAAAATGTAAATGTGGCAAAAAGTGTTGCAAACTGTGTTAAACAGTGAATGTTATAAACGACGAATTTTGTGTTGTTTGTGAAACTTATGGTGCATAAACCAAATAACTGTTTGTAAATCGATATAAACTGCAATTTACTTAGATAATGAGGATTTTTCACACTGCAATTGAACGTTTGTTGGCGAGTGTAAACAACCTGATGAAACACCTACCTTTGTGAACATCGACGCCGTTGTTCCTGGCCGGCCTCCAGATGCTTTGGAGACAAAAGCACCTGTCGTAGGCGATGTGGAGGCTAAACACAACATCGACCATATATGCCCCAGGAACAATAGTCATGAAAACGCACAAGGACCTGGAGTGTTGCATCGTAACAGAAGACATGGATGTTGCTTCAGATCACGCACACGCTCAATCTTATGGTGTCACCGGACTTAACACGCCATTTATGCTGGAATAACAACTTGTACTGAACACTATGTGCAAGTGAATACTGTTCAAGACTGTCATAACACGGCAATTTTGAAACTGCCGCACGCGAAATTCAGTGATGCTATTGCGCATGCGCAAAGACTACATGCTGCCAGAGGTGCATTGGGAAACCAACGCTGGAAGCGCACAACATCAACTGCGCTGGTGAGCAGCTTGTTCACACAAACTGTATGTACCTATATATTAATTGGGTAAAAAGGATCCAAACTGTAATAATTGTATTTAGTATATAGGTTTAGATAGTAAGTGTTGGTTAAGATTATCCCCTATGGATGCACGTGGCCTTTCCAATGAAAATATACATGTATTGACTTTTAGGTTTGCTAGCCTGCCACGCTAAGTGTTTTAGCGTGACAGTCGAGGGGGCGATGTAGCGGGACTTTGAATTTCGCCGCGCTACACTCGTTCCCTCAGATAAAAAATATCCCGTCGCAGCGGTATGAGTGCTCGACGGCAGAGAAAATACTAAAATTGTAACCTTTTTTTGTTTTCTATCCGTTTTCAATTGTCTCTTGATAGCCGTAGCTTAAGGCAGGCGTGATCGGATGCTGACGTAAAAACTTAATGGCTAATCTTGATCTGATTGTAATGTGTAGACATTGGTGAAGTTATTAAGAAATTCGGTGGATGGAAGTAGCAAAGTGAATTAAATTGCATACAGTATCAAGATGATTTTAATTGGTATAAATTAGTGATCCCTGGACTATTGCAAGCTTTCGGAGCAGATTTTTTCACGCTGAAATGAAGGAGATTTTTGAAGACGTGGACGCCGCCCGAAAGAAGATAAGTTAATCTGGTAAAGGATGATCTCTCGTCTACGCCACTTCCCCTTGTCAGTTACATTCTGTTATTCTCTGTTTCTTTTCAATAACTTTTGTAGTGAAAATTGGTTTAACTTTTGCTCACAAACGCCACAAGGACCACCCCAACAATAGCTTTTCCGTAATACAAAGTCCGATTTGCTTTTCATTCTTTCCCTTTTTGTTCGCGGTCATTTACGATTTTAAAACCCCCTTTTATTTTATTCACGATTTATTCCACATTTTCAACATCTTTTCTTCTCTCTTATTTTTCTTCTCTTTTTTATTAACCACTACAAGACTTTTTGAGTTCTTGTGGTAGCTTATTGAAAATGGATGCAGCAGAATACTGCACTCCTTTTTGCACAAGAGTCAAGGAAGTGCAGTCCACATGCGGATTTGATTTCTGCCTAGTATTAACTGAGTGAAAGCTGCTAACTCTTGGGAATAAGCTAATGTTGCTAACAACAAAGGACATTAAAGAAAATATATACTGTGAGGGCAATGTCAGAATTCCCAGACTATTGAAATGGGTCGACAAGAGGTCCTCGAACTTACACCACACGTAGCTCGAACAGCCCGTTTTTGAGCCAAAAATACCATTTTTGAATCAGAATAATTACCCCCAAAAAATTATACCATACCACATAAACGTATGAAAATATGCGAAGTAGACTACTTTTCGTGTTGAACTGTCACTTATTTCAGATACTGTACTAATGGTAAATAAAGCAGCATTTAGTTTCTGAACAAGATCCTGAACAGGGGCTTTCCACAACAGCTCACTACCTATCCAAACGCCTAGGAACTTGAAATGTTCCGTCTCGCTTGTAATATGCCCATTCTGTCTGAAAAATATCGGTTCTTGTTAAATTGTGAGTTAGAAACTGTAAGAACTGCGCCTTACTGTGATTTAGCATCAAATTATTTTCCACAAGCCACGAACTTACTTCATGAACTACATTATTTGATACTGTTTCAATATTACACACAAGATCCTTCACTACCAAGCTGGTGTAATCAGCAAACAGAAATATTTTTGAATCACCTGTAATACTAGAAGGCATATCATTTATATAAATAAGAAACAGCAGTGGCCCCAGCACCGACCCTTGGGGAACGCCCCACTTAACAGTGCCCCATTGGGACTGAACATCACTACCACTCTCAATATTGCGGAGAATTACCTTCTGCTTTCTGTTCTTAAAGTAAGAGGCGAACCAATTGTAAGCTACTCCCCTTACTCCATAATTGTCCAACTTCTGCAGTAATATTTTGTGGTCAACACAGTCAAAAGCATTCGTATGTTGGCGAGCATTCGAAAACACTCCCTGGAATACTGTTCACAAATGGCAGAACGACAGGTCGAATCACCAGACTGACGTACAAATCTGCAGCCAGGGTGCTCCTGCTGTTGTACGAAATCGCACTCCGGGTGTAGGTCCGGCGTGTCTAGTAGGCAGACAGGCCGGCTGCAGGCCTTCGACTGGCACTGAGGCAGATCCAGCTGTCATCAGAAAACACGATGGACCTCTGCCCTGGCCTCCAGTGAGCTCTCGCTCGACGCCACTGAAGTCGCAAACGGTGGCGGTTAGCTGTCGACGGAATGCGAGCTACGACAGGGTGTCCGGCTCGAAGCTGATCTCGAAGTAACCGATTTGTAACAGTTCATTGTGTCACTTGAAATATTACTGTATCTCACTGCTACCTATCAGAACCCATCTACATCTACATACATACTCCGCAATCCACCATACTATGCGTGGTGGAGGGTACCTCGTACCACAACTAGCATCTTCTCTCCCTGTTCCACTCCCAAACAGAACGAGGGAAAAATGACTGCCTATATGCCTCTGTATGAGCCCTAATCTCTCTATGTTATTTTTGTGGTCTTTCTGGGAAATATAAGTTGGCGGCAGTAAAATTGTACTGCAGTCATCCTCAAATGCTGGTTCTCTAAATTTCCTCAGTAGCAATTCACGAAAAGAACGCCTCCTTTCCTCCAGAGACTCCCACCCAAGTTCCTGAAGCATTTCTGTAACACTCGTGTGATGATCGAACCTACCAGTAACAAATCTAGCAGCCCGCCTCTGAATTGCTTCTATGTCCTCCCTCATTCCGACCCGATAGGGATCCCAAACGCTCGCGCAGTACTCGAGAACAGGTCGTAAGACAACTATCCGCCTTTCCCACAACTGCCATTACATGCTCGTCCCACTTCATATCGCTCTGCACTGTTACGCCCAAATACGCTATCCGGAAGTCGAGGAATATGGCATCTGTCTGATACCCTTCATCCGTGGTTCACAACATGTCATGTGAAAAAAGGGCGAGTTGCATTTTGCAGGAGCGATGCTTTCTAAAGCAGTGCTGATGCATTGACAGCAACTTCTCTGTCTCGAGGAAATTCATTATATTCGAACTGAGAATATGTTCGAGAATCCTGCAACAAACCGATGTTAAGGATATCGGTCTGTAATTTTTGAGGATCCGTCCTTCTACCCTTCTTATATACAGGCGTCACCTGCGCTTTCTCCCAGTCGCTCGGGACTTTACGTCGGGCAAGAGATTCGCGATAAATGCAAGCTAAGTAAGGAGCCAATGCAGTAGAGTAGTCTCTGTATAACCTAACTGGAACCCCTTCAGGACCTGGCGATTTATTTATTTTCAACCCATTCAGCTGCTTCACAACCCCAGGGATGTCTATCACTATGTCCTCCATACAGGAATCAGTACGAGACCGAAATGGCGGTATTTTTGTAGGATCCTCCTGCGTGAAAGATTTCTCAAATGCTAAACAAGCATTAAAGATAAACACCAGTCGTAATTGTCCAATGTGAATAACTAAATAACTGTTTCAAATGCAGTCATTTCGACATAAAGAACAAAATGTAAAGTGACCTGTTTCCAAATTACATACATAAATAACCACCGTGATATATAAAACAACGCTGTCATGATAAATGTAAATGTCTAATGTGTAATATAGCATTTGTGGAAGGGAGAATTGGCCAGACACAATATTCTATTTCAGCATACATATAATTAAAAAACGATGCTTTGCTGAAACCGTACGTGCAAAAGCCACCGTGTGCATTTTGAATGTGCCAAAAGCATTTAACATTGTTCTTATGTGAGAAACGCAATATAAATGTGAAATTAATACTGTAACTGATCGAAAGAAATCGAGCACACGGTCTGGATGTACCAGTAAACCTATAATTATAAAATCACTACAGCAAGTTAAATAGAACGTACAAATAAAGCACGTTAATTGAATCTCCGGTATATGTTAGCACTAAAATTCGGGAACTATTTGATTTGTTATACACTAATTTAGAAATGTAATTGTTACCTGTAACATAATTGGTCGGATAATGTTATATTAACTCGTAACTAAGTTGAAAATAGGTTCACCTTGTTCAGCACTGAGATTGTAAATTTTTAGCAATGTGTATCTCATATTCGGTTTAACTTCTAATTGTGATTTTACATAAAACTGTAATTTTCAATGTATGTAGTTGTTAACAAAAGTATTAATAGAGGTCGCGCAGGCGCCTCTTGGGGGGGCACTCGTTCGTTTTTTGGCTATGGCTGCGATCGCACGTATTGTAGGCTCACTCGTTTGCTGACTTTTGTGGCGTGAACTCTGTGTCGTTTGATGTCAACTTTTGTGTACACGTGACGTAACCGGTACAGTTCACCAGACTCGGACACCAGAGTCCTGGAAATATATCGGTATTAAAACTGCACTGTGGTTTGGAATTTATCTGGGAGTCTCCCACAATCCTTTTCACAGGCTGCACAGCGACGACACACGAACCCGGGTATTTTACAAATCCCCGAGAACTAAATAACTCTCAATGGTGGTAGAATTGACGTGAAAACAGCAGCACATCGACTGCGCATTTCACTCAAAACATTTGCAACACAGAGGTGGATCGGCTGAGCTGTGAAATCGCCAACGACGTGGTGGTACGGGGGCATAAAAGATCTAGGACATATCGATGCAGTAATACAAACACTTAGCAGAAATCGTGAACATATAAACGACATACTCGATCTCAGTGCATTAGATAAAGGCAGTACGCAAAATATTAAGTCACGCTTTTCGTGACAACGTAGTGAAAGACAAAATATTTAGTTCACAATCTATTTATTTTTGTAATAGTGTATGTGGTGCATTGCACCAACAGCCACTGCCTGCTGGACTTCCCACTAATACTGTGTAGCACCACCAAGAGCCTCGATAACGGCCTCAACTTGGTGGAGAAGAGAGTGCCTTCCAGGTATGCCGTAACCGACTGAAAATACTCACTGACCACCGAATCCCACGCAGCTATCAAATTTTGAGGATGTTTCACCCATCATTCCAAGTATTCCCACGCGTTTTCTACGACACTAGGATTAGGTGATGCAATGGGGCCAGCCTGAGTGGCCGATCGGTTCTAGGCACTTCAGTCTGGTGTAGCAATACGAGTCAAGATAGATGTAACAGAACTTGAATAGCATATTTGCCTCTATCGGTTACTGTAAAGAGATTGATCTTTTGGTCCTGTCTGTATATTTATATATAATATTGCCTGAATAAAGGCTGGGCGAGTGTAAAGCTATCGTTAAAAACGCACGCCACGCAATTTGTTACGATTTGGTGTGTCATAATAATAATATGTTTTTGTATACAATTAAAATATAACAGAAACACCTGTTTAGTGTTACTGGAAATAATACGTAGTAAATTAATGAGTAAGGTAGCCGATCTTATAAGAAGAGGTAAAATTGGGCATACTGAAGCGTTTTGCTTTATATCGACAAAGCCGATGATATGGTGTCATTTTTTTTGTTTACGCTTAGAAATAAACAAGTAAAGAAGTGCTAATTGTGCACTGTGAAAAATATTGGGGCGAGTATTAAATAACTACGGTATACGATCAGAGTTACAAAAGGACATTTAGTTACACGAAATTGCGGATAGCGAAGTGTGGTCATTAAATTGAGTACACCTACGGGGCGGTCAATTCCGGGATAAATCTATACGCATCTCACGAGGGACGCGGTATTGAGACCGTTTGTTTTATTATATCGCGGAGAGTGGGCTCTAATTTATGAAAAGGAGAAAAACTGTATCATTATCATTGACTGTTGGTGTTGAGCAACCAAAAGTGTTCGTCAAAGGGTTTTGATGGAACTTGGGAGTTAGGGTTCACGCACTCGCATATACTCCACATCAGATTGTGAGTGAGTGGTAAATGCGAAATAAAACTGTGAACAAAGTTACGTTAAATAAAACAGAAGAAACAAGACAGTTTGGTCGTATCTGCTATTATTCCATAAACTGTAACATTTCTTATCGTTGCATTTATAGACAATCGTTATGATAATTTGCTTCGAAGGGATCTCGTTACGAGTTAAGTTTTGGGAACCTGGTCAAGAGGGGGTATTTCGTAGATCCTAACGACTGCAGCTATTCTGGACTCAGGTGCTATCGTGACCGTTGTGTGTTGTCAGTGCTCTAAGATCGACGCGGCTTTCCACTTGGTATAACGGTGCCTCACGACAGCGCCGACGATGAAGGAAGATACGGAGATACGGTAGACTGGAACCGCATGGCTGCTACGGTCGCATGTTCGAATCCTGCCTCCGGCATGGATGTGTGATGTCCTTAGGTTAGTTAGGTTTAAGTAGTTCTAAGTTTTAGGGGACTGACGACCTCAGATGTTAAGTCCCATAGTGCTCAGAGCCATTTTTGATGCTGTGGGCCAACGGAAACGCGATCGGTGGCCGAGTGTTTGTAATCTTCCCGTTTGAGTTCAGAGTAACACTGAATGAGTTGGCTCAGGCCATTCTAACAGCTCAACTGTGTCGGGTAACTGCCGATCAGCTGTGCGGTGGGCACCTATTTGTTTGTGGCATTAGGAAATGTTCAAAAGATTTCATTTACTCACTAAAATTAGTAACTGAAGAGGACAAGCACAAGCTCGTTCAATGTTTCCCACGGTTTTCCTTCGACAGTTGACCAAATGGTTAGAATCGAGAATAACTGCGCTCCGGCGAACTAGCGGTTCTGTCGTTAAACAAACGATTAGTCCAGTCGACCTCGCATAACAGGTAGCCCGTTAATTTGTGCTACCTCTGCTGAAGTATCGTAATCGTTTTTGCTGTTACTGCTTCCTCTGCAGCATTAAGAAATTTGCTTGTCTCTAAACGGTCTGAGTGGTAATGAAAGTTGTTTTCTTTTTTAAAAATGTTCCCATGAGGGTCATTGCATTAGCTCAGCTGTGTTGGGTAACTGACAATTATCTGTGCAGCTAGCACGTGTCTGTTTGTGTCATTACGAAAATGTTAAATAGAAAAGTGATTTATATAGCAGTTCCCACTTAACCTGCAGCAGCAATAAAAAAGAAACCCGTTCAAAAGTCAGCCGAATTTTGTCGACTGCGAGAAACGGCGTATAAACTCCGTGGTACAAAGAGTTATTTTTTGACTACATCTCTCGTGCACAGAAATTTTACGCCTAGAAGTTTATTTAAAGGGTAAGTGTTAAGTTTGTGTAAAAAAAAAAGTTTATGTTCTTAGACAACAGTAAAAATTTCAAATGAATAACTTGTGTTAAAAGGTGAGAAACTTATCATTTTGTGGAGTGCTGCTGGAGTGTGAAAGCATACATACATGCACGCACACACAATGCCAGTTTGAGCCTGCACACTATCCAGTTCCAACAAATTAGATCACTTTTCAACACAACTGTCTATAAATAGTAAAACTTTTTTCTCAATCAGAAGCCAGCATTAAATATTCCCGGAGGACACTACACTACACTGCACCTACCTACTGTGCGTGACTTCCAGTTGTTCTAGTGTAAACATTGAATAACAAGGGATTAAGTTGCAGGTATCGGTGACAACGAAACTGAGCAGAAGAGAATCTTCAAGTTTCACAATGTTTTGCCTTCAGCTTTGTGAAAATATGGTGACTGTGATGTTCAAAAATTACAAATCTATACAAATAAAAATGTAACTATTTGTTTGTTCAAAATTGTGTACCTCTGAAAGTTCTTGACTGAATACATTGAAATTTTGACGCAACTGTCTGTGTGTGTGTGTGTGTGTGTGTGTGTGGACGCGCGCGCGCGTGTGTGTGTGTGTGTGTGTTTGTCTATATATATGACTATGTTTCCCTACTATTAAAAAATTATAATCGCATATACAGGGTGAACATAAAGTCTGGGAACACTTCCAATTATTTATTGTACAAGAACTAAACATCGTACAGATGTCATACATATTGCATATTGAAGAGTAACTCTGAAAGTTGTCCCCCCGCCTCCCACCTCCCCCCCCCCCCCCCCCCAAACTTTCGATATGCGAACCATGAGTGAGACGTCAATACGGTAATCAAATTCTTGCCATACCTGTCCTTTGTTGACTATGGCAGTCGCTTCCCGTATTCCAGAATGAGATTTTCACTCTGCAGCAGAGTGTGTGCTCATATGAAACTTCCTGGCAGATTAAAACTGTTTGCCGGACCGAGACTCGAAGTCGGGGCCTTTGCCTTTTGTGGGCAAGTACTCTACCAACTGAGCTACCCAAGCACGACTCACGCCCGGTACTCACAGCTTTACTTCTGCCAGTACCTCGTCTCCTACCATCCAAACTTTACAGAAGCTCTCCTGCGAACCTTGCAGAACTTGCAGTCCTGAAAGAAAGGATAGTGCGGAGACATGGCTTAGCCACAGCCTGGGTGATATTTCCAGAATGAGATTTTCACTCTGCAGCTTCCAGTATTCTCTCCCGGAGCTCTGCTACATCACGTGGTAGAGGTGGTACAAAAGTCACACGAACTGAGATCTGGTGTTTTTGTCGAACTCCAACACACAGAAAGCCACTCTGCACCTGAACTCGCCACATTTGGGACTAGCGCTGACTATCGGGAAAATACCAAACTACGGTGTGGCGGTATACACGAAAAAGAAACTTTCAGGGTTTCTCTTCAAAATTACATATGTGTGATATCTGTACAATGATTGGTTCTTCTGCAATAAATAATTTAAAGTGTCCCCAGACTTTATGTACATCCTGTATTAAAAAAAAAAAAAAAAAAAAAAAAAAACAGGCATATTAACTCACATCCATTCTAATGGAATGTCGTGTCAAAACGTGATAGCATTTGGTCAAAATCTTTCAGAGATTTGCACTTAACGGACATTCACAGTTTCTCACATTGTTAGCAAAGAGGAAAGTTGCGTTTATGGCTTATTGGTTTATGATTAGAATACTACTACAGAATCTGAATTTGCAGTAACAATAAACGAGACTCGAGGTGAGAGAGGAGTGTGAACAGGAGATGGGAAGAGGGGTGACAGAGAAAACAGGAAGAAAGGGATGGACAGAGAGAGAGGGGAGAGGGGAGGAGATTAGGATGTACTCCAAAAATGTGCGCTTCCTCTTTCGTTTCTTTTCCATTTAAGGAGACCTCAGACACAGCCACGTACAGCTAGTTTATGATAAAAAGGGGCGAGTTAAACTCCGGAGTCACTCTTGTCTAAGGGTCAGATAAATAGTAGTCACATTAAGAAAACTAATGTTTCTATAATGTTAAGTAAAATTTTAATTTTCAGTAACACGAAATCAGCCTTTTCATTTAGTTTGCAAAGAACATTTAAATTACACACTCTGAACAAACACTTTTTCAATAAATAATAAAAACCACTGCTACAACCTCTTCTTATTGTCGCATAGACGACACCCCAAAAACACCACACAACCACCTCCGGCCTGAACCACACAAAAAGCCTCACCGGGCATTGTCGCTATCGATCCCTCACAGCATTTGCAAAAAGAGGCGAAACGGCGACTCAGTGAACTGCATTCCTTTTCATAATATTATCACTACTCCGTCCTGGATTTTCCATTATCTGAATTTTGTATTGTTCAGCTGCTGATGTAACTGGAATAGATCACTGTCTGATATCTAAGAACACTTGACTTAGCTTCATGCATCAAAACAGTTATTTTTGGAAATCATTCATTATTTAAATAATGAAACATTACAGAGGTTTCATATTTTTCCAAGCTCGGCATGACACATTTAGAGAATTTGCTCTCATTGTCGAATACTAGTATTTTTTTGTGATATTTGCAAGTGTGTAGTTCTATGTCTCTTTAACAGTAGCCATCTTTCTGAGGTTACACACACACACACACACACACACACACACACACACACACACACACACACGTGTGTAAACCATCACAAGAACTACTTACATAAATATCTGCATTCAACAAGGAGAATAAATTCTTGAAATGCGTCTCGGCAAGTCTGAAAAAATATGTACCTGGTGCTGTGTTTCACAATTTAAACCAAAGAGGAGGTTAGTTGAAACCGAAAACATTTAAGCAGTGCTGAGAGAGAGAGCAATGGTGTGAGCTAGCGTTACAAGTGGTCAAACACTGACACACACAAAATAAGCCTTCGAGTTTATGCAAATCACAACAGTGACAAAGCTGTGCATGTGCAGTAGAGACGGTATGAAAACAATTGTGATCAGTCGCGACACCCTTACTCGAGTGAACCTAGCTCACACTCCCACCAGCCACGACACAGAGTACAGGTCGGGAGCAGCACCAACTGCTCTCACTTTTACCAATTCAGATCTGCTGAACAGAGTGCTCCGGTGTCAACAAACTTACCACACAACATTTGCGTACATTACTCGAAGACCCGCGCCGTACCGGCATCATTTGTGTCAGTTTTTTCCTCCACAAACATCGGTTCGTGAAGCGTAAGTCGCAGGAAAATTATAAATGTGTAAATGCGAAATCAGGTGCAAACTGACATTGTGAACATAGGAACTTTGATAGAAGCGATAAAAACATGTCACGGACGGTTAGAAAACATTAATTCTGGGGCATTAAAAGCAGGGTCACAGCGCAGTCCCTTTCTGTCGTTCCGCCACACGACCACGTCGACTCGTCTGACTGCACCGATTCTGTACAGCTGACGGTCACACGCAGAACGCTTCGCCTGCCACGACTTGTCAGCTCTGGAGGGTCACACGACGACCCAGCAGCAGTTATACACCGTCTACTGTGCGCCAAAGGGAGCAGGTGGCTCTTTTAGTGGAGTGATTAAGTATTTTGTCCGATGTGATTTTTTTGTGATGAAAAGGAATACTGCACAAAGATGAAGAATCTATTTTTTGTTTGGACTAAAAGTTTTCCTGTGAAGAGAATTGTATATGTGTTGTAAATAATGTTCCTCTTACCTTACAGTGTCCACTGTTGTGTTTGCACTCTCCAGTCCCTGGAACAGATTTATAACGTTATTAGCTGACACTCAGCTGTAAAACAAACAAATTACATCAACAGTGCACTGCACTATCAGAGTGTGATAATCAGTGACAAAACATTCTGGTACTTCTACATGTGATTATTGTCACAATCTCTGGCTCCCTACTGACACAAAAAGAAATGTGAAAATTTTTCGAGTTTCCTTAAGAATTGTGTCATCTAGTGTTAGAAAACCCTGTAAGTATAACGAAGGCCAGTCTGTAACTTTGTGCGTAAGAAACAGATAGAAAGAAAGAGAGCGAGAGAATCTATGAATTCATATGTATCACAACCTGTTGGTGTATTACGGACAGTCCAGGATGAAATGACAAGAATATGGGGATGATAGATTACTATTCAGTACATAGAGGATTATGGAATGTAGTCGAATTAAGTCGGGTGATGCTGAGGGAATTAGATTAGGAAATAAGACACTTAAAGTTGTAAAGAAGTTTTGCTATTTGGAGAACAAAATAACTGATGATGGTCAAAGTAGAGAGGATATAAAATGCAGACTGGCAATGGCAAGGAAAGCGTTTCTGAAGAAGAGAAATTTGTTGACGTCGAGTATAGATTAAAGTGTCAGGAAGTCGTTTCTGAAAGTATTTGTATGGAGTGTAGCCATGTATGGAAGTGAAACATGGACGATAACTAGTTTGGACAAGAGGAGAATAGAAGCTTTCGAATTGTGGTGCTACAGAAGAATGCTGAAGATAAGGTGGGTAGATCACGTAACTAATGAGGAGGTATTGAATAGGATTGGGGAGAAGAGAAGTTTGTGGCACAACGTGACTAGAAGAAGGGATCGCTTGGTAGGACATGTTCTGAGGCATCAAGGGATCACAAATTTATTATTGGAGGGCAGTGTGGAGGGTAAAAATCGTAGAGGGAGACCAAGAGATGAATACACTAAGCAGATTCAGAAGGATGTAGGCTGCAGTGGGTACTGGGAGATGATGAAGCTTGCACAGGATAGAGTAGCATGGAGAGCTGCATCAAACCAGTCTCAGGACTGAAAAAAACAACAACAACAACACATAGAGAATGTGTAGCCTTAGTACGTAGAGACAGAGACACAGTGGTCATGTGTGTGTGTGTTGCTCTTGGGCGAATGTGTGTCAATTTTCTACTTCTAGAGGAGGATTCGGTTCAAAAGCTGAAATATTTCTAACATTCTCCTTCACTGTGTCTCTCTGCAACTTAACACCTCACTTACGGGGCAAGTAGCAATCCATCCTTTCTGTACTGTTGTTACGTATCATTACGTATTGTTTACATTTTTGTATATCGACAAAAGATACATCGCTACTCACCATAATGATGACGCGTCAATTGCACACGAGCACAAAAAAAAGACAGTTAGACATTTAGCTCTCTGCCAAACCTTCTTCAGAAAAGGAAAGACACACACTCACTGACAGACACGAGCACACCTCACGCACACACAACCGCCGACTCCGGCACCACGGACCAAAATCCACCTATCACTTGGGATGGGAGCAGCAATGTAGCGGCATGGGAAGGGGAATTGGAAGAAATAGTGGTGTACAGGTGGTGGGGAGAGGAATGCTGTCCGGCAGAGTGTACGAGGACTAGAATGCCGACGAGCACAGTGTCGAGGAGGTTGTGGGGCGAGGAGGTGGGGGGGAAAGGAGCAAAAAAGGAGAGGAGCGGGCGAAGACGGGCAGGGGTGTCAGCAGAGGGTGACAAGCGACGAGAGTGAGAGGACTAGAGTAGGGTGGAGACGATACGTCAGAGGGGACGAAAACTGTCTGGTGGAGGCAGCGGGGACAGTAGGTCACTGTAGGTCGAGGCTGGGACGGTTTCGGGAGTGGAGTATTTGTTTTGAGGATAACTCCCATCTGTGCACTTCAGAAAAGCCCGGCTGTGGAGGGGAGGATCCAGACGATCCGGGTTACCCCACAGTTTCCGCCCCCTCTGGCCAGAGTAACAGTACGAGTCAAGATAGATGTAACCGAACTCGAATAGCGTATTTGCCTCTATCGGTTACGGTAGAGAGATTGATCTCTCAGTCCAGTCTGTATATTTATATATAATATTGCACGAATAAAGGCTGGGCGAGTGTAAAGCTATCGTTAAAAACACACGCCACTCGATTTGTTACGATTTGATCGGTCATAATAATAATAATAATAATAATAATAACAACAACATGATTTTGAATACAATTAAAATCTAACGGCGATACCTGTTTAGTGGTGTTGGAAATAATATGTAGTAAATTAATGAGTAAGGTAGCCGATCCTATAAGAAGAGGTAAAATTGGGCATATTGAGCTGTTTTGCTTTATATCGACGAAGCCGATGATACGGCGTCATTTTTTCGTTTACTCTTAGTAATAAACAAGTAAAGAAGTGCTAATTGTGCGTTGTGAAAAAAATATAGGGGCGAGTTTTATAAAACTAAGGTATACAATCAGAGTAACAAAAGGACATTTAGTTACACGAAATCGCGGATAGCGAAGTGTGGTCATTAAATTGAGTACACCTACGGGGCGGTCAATTCCGGGATAAATATATACGCATCTCACGAGGGAAGCGGTATTGAGATGGTTTATATTTAAATATGTCTGCTAGTGTCTGTATATGTGTGGATGGATATGTGTGTGTGTGCGAGTGTATACCCGTCCCTTTTTCCCCCTAAGGTAAGTCTTTCCGCTCCCGGGATTGGAATGACTCCTTACCCTCTCTCTTAAAAACCACATCCTTTCGTCTTTCCCTCTCCTTCCCTCTTTCCTGATGAGGCAACAGTTTGTTGCGAAAGCTTGAATTTTGTGTGTATGTCGACCTGCCAGCACTCTCATTTGGTAAGTCACATCATCTTTGTTTTATATATATATATATATATATATATATATATATATATATATACACACACACACACACACACACACACACACACACACACACACACACACACAAAAAAAAGCGCTGGCAGGTCGATAGACACAGAAACAAACTCTTAATAATTGCGGATCGGAGAGAAAAGTGCGTAATTGTCTTACGCCTAACAAACATTCGTGGAGGGCGGTGGCTAACCTAGAAGTGTCAATTACAAAATACTGCATTATTATCATTGACTGTTGGTGTCTGGCAACCAAAACTGTTGGGACTTGGGAGTCAGGGTTCGGGCACTCGCATATAGTCCGCATCAGAGTGTGTACGAGTGGTGAATGCGAAATAAAACTGTGAACAAAGTTACGTTAAATAAAACAGAAGAAAGGAGACAGTTTTGTCGTATCTGTTATTATTCCATAAACTGTAACATTTCTTGTCGTTGTACGAAGCCTTTATAGACGATCGTTATAACAATTTGCTTCGAAGGGATCTCGTTACGAGTTAAGTTTTGGGGACATGGCCAAGAGGGGTAGTTGGTAGATCCTACCCACTGCAGCTATTCTGGAATCAGGTGCTACCGTGATCGTTGTGTGTTGTCAGTGACTTAAGGTTACCATATCTCGTGCTCTAAGATCGACGCGCCTTTACACTTGGTATAACGGTGCCTCACGGCAACAATGACAACGCCGACGACGAAGGATGATACGGTAGACAGTCACGTACTCCCTATTCTCGTCCTGTAACCGTCACTGTGAGCTGCCCTCTGCCAATTCACCTGCCAGTCCTTTCCCTTCCCCACTCTTCTCCTTTTCCCCTCTTCCCTATCCCTCCCAGCCTCCCCCCCCTCCCCTCCCCTGCTGCCTCCCCCCCCTCCCCTCCCCTGCTGCAGACGCTGCGCCTGTTGTCGTTCCAGTCCCTGCACGCTGTGCCAGATAGCACTCTTTTGTCCCCCCACCTGTACCCTGCTATCCCTTCCCCTTACCCACCCACTCCAGATTGCCGCTTTCGTTCCACGTGACAGAGCATTCCAGTCCGAGCTGCCGGAGTGGTGGTCGTGTGTGCGTGAGGTGTACTCGGTCGTGCGATCGAATGTGTGTCTTCCCTTTTCTGAAGAAAGCTTCGGTCGAAAGTTAAATGTGTAGCTGTCTTTCTGTCACGCTCGTGTTTGACGCCGTGCCGGAGTAAGCTGTCACCGGCACACCGGTCGGCAAAGAGGTTGCGAGAAGATCAACAGTAGGCGTCGGACCGAGAGAGGTCGAAGGCAGACTCGCGAGCGACACGCCGCCGACACTCTCTCGACTGCCAGTTTTTAGATTGCAGCCGAGGACCGGACGACCGGTCAGTTGGAGTCAGTCACAGACAGACAGTCAGCCCAGTTTCAGACACAGGCAGTCGCAGTCAGCTCAGTTACTAGCTCGGTCACTGTTCTAGTTGGTGTCTGTCAGGTTACGTGACCATTTGTAGCAGGACTTGTACTTCACCAGCAGTGAGGCTATGAAGCTTGTACCACAACAGCTCGGTTAAAGTTAAGTTTCTTCTCGTTCTTGTGAGCAAAGAACCCTTACACATGTGCAATTGTGTTATACAAAGAGGATACCGGCCACCACACGACATCCTCTCCTCGCTTCCCACGGTACGAGACTGTACAGTGGCAACGACGATACAAAACTGGCGACGAGGATAATTCGGTGCAGATCCGAGTTAATCGACTTGGTCACTGATTTTGCTTGCTTCTCTTGTGTTTTAACTTGCATGGGTGATCATTTTCCTAATCTGTTGTTGTATTCTTGCACGTATTCCACGAGAGGAGCCGCAAAAGTAATCAAATTTCTCTTTTCGGACGCTTCGCCTGTGTTTCGCTATAACATCTTTGTGTAAACCGCGGCTTCCCCGCCGCCGTCTCCTCCCCCTGCCCCCATGCTACAGCCGCAGATGGACAATGTGACGGCTCAGACACGAGCTTTTCAGTTTCAGAACCGACAAACTGCTACCTTACTGACGACGGTACAACAACTACTGGCTGCACGAGCCGTGTCGGCCACACAACAGACCGACAAGTCGGCGCGACAAGTGCCGTTGACCAGCGTACCGATGTACCGGAAAGTTAATGACACAGAAGAGGAACGGCTCAAATACCTAACACAGTTCCAAGCACATTGTGAAATTCATTGTGTTCGAGGTACTGTACGGATACGATACTTTCTTTCGATTGGGGGATTTTGAGTGTTCAGGTTAATACAAAAACTATTGCCAACTGCGTCTCCCAACGGACTCGAGTTACGATGAGGTAATTGGTACATTAACCGTGTGCAATGATCAGTAATTCCAAGTAGCTGCAAGCAGATATGAGTTTTTTCGTCTGCAGAAAAAATCGCAACAGACATACTGCCAATGGTACAGAGAACTAATGGCCACGACTAGGGAGCATAAATTTAAGTGTAGTTGCGGCAACTTTTACAGTGATTTAACGATTAGAGATGCGATAACATTCAGTGTCCCAGATAGCAGAACACAGGAACAGATCTTAAAGTATTCTGATCCAACACTTCCTCAAGTATAGCACATCTTAGAACAATACGATTCGGGTGCCACAGTCTGACGAGGCCCCAATTTGTCGGGTCGAGTCGCCCCTCGGTCGCGACCACCCCGAGCAGCCACAGCAATGAGTGCGTACACAGCCACGTGGAAAGCCACGTAGATATGTAAACGGGCCAGTGAATTTACTGAAACCTCGCCCTAGATGTTTTGCTGCTTGCTGCTACATCTACATCTACATCGTTACTCTGCAATTCACACTTAAGTGCCTGGCAGAGGGTTCATCCAACCATTTTCGTACTACTACTCCATCATTCCACTCTCAAATGGCGCGTGGGAAAAAGGAACACCTAAATCCTTCCGTTTGAACTCTGATTTCTCTTATTTTATTATGACGATAATTTCTCCCTACATAGGTGGGCGTCAACAAAATATTTTCGCATTCGGAAGAGAAAGCTGGTGATTGAAATCTCGTAAATAGATCTCACCACAAAGAAAACCGCCTTTCTTTCAGTGACTGCCACCCCAACTTGCGTATCTTATCAGTGACACTCTCACCCCTATTGCGCGATAACACGAAACGAGCTGCCCTTCTTTGCACTTTTTCGATGTCCTCCGTCAATCGCACCTGGTAAGGATACCACACCGCGCAGCAATATTCCAGCAGAGGACGGACAAGTGTATTGTAGGCTCTCTCTTTAGTGGGTTTGTCGCATCTCGTAAGTGTTCTGCCAACAAAACGCAGTCTTTGTTTCGTCTTCCCCACAATATTATCTATGTGGCCTTTCCAATTTAAGTTGTTCGTAATTGTAATTCCTAGGTATTTAGTCGAACTGACAGCCCTTAGATTTATGTGATTTATCGTACACCCAAAATTTTATCGGATTTCTTTTAGTACCCACTGCTAATGTAAACAGTTGTGTTGTCACACCCATAGAAAGCAGTTTATTGTTAAGAAATAAATGGCACATTTCCTTTGCCACTAAAGTTTTATTTTTTTTTCCTTTCATTTATATTTTATTGCTGCAGTATCTTTCTCCAGTAGCAGGTGACAGTAGCATTCTTTTGTAGAGAATCAATTCTTACCAGTCAAAACTACAAAAATTTAACTGAAAGCTAAAACAATGAAAAATTCCCGGAATTCCGAAAAATTCCCAAGTTTTTCCCGGTATTCTCCTGAATGAAAAAATTCCCGGGTTTTTGCCGGATTTTCCATGTCGTATACACCCAGTATTATTACGAATAAAGAACCTTATGTTGTAGGAAGAGAGTATCGGCCACCAAACAGCATCCTCTCCTCGCTACCCACGACACGAGACTCTGCAGCGGCAACGGTGACACAAAAAACACGACATGTCATCTTTACGGTGAGTAGCAATCTCCCCTTTCCTTATACTGTTTATATTCCAACCTGGACTTTCCAGTGTTTGTATATTAACAAAGTCAATAATTTGACAATGGAGGGAAACAGGGGGGAGAGGGGGGAAGGAGATTGTAATTGGAGATCACGGTTTGAGTAAGAAGCATGTTCAAATGGATGTAAGTCATGGCATTAATGCACAGGTGAGAGGCTTACAGAAGACACACTAGTATAGAGAGCTGCATCTAACCGGCATTGGACTGAAAACCACAAGAACAAAAAGATAGCCACTGTGTGCTTAAGCATTTTTATATTTCATGGCAGCTGTCATTTTTGGCACGAACTTTCTGCAGAAGGCTGACGTTAATTTCCATTTACTGTGATCTAATATTTACTGTGATCTAATAAGGTTCCAGTTGTACGTAATAACAATAGTAGTACTGTAGTAGCAGTAATAATAGTAATAGTAATAATAATAATAATAGTAACAGTAATAATAATGGCAAGAAATACATGGAAACACAAGGTTCCCCGTTACCCTACCTGCTGTACGCACTGCTCAGATGACTGTGCTGCTTTGGGTGTTTCGGCACGAACCCCGTCTTTCTCTACAGCCGCTTTCTCACACACCTTTAACATAACCCCATCCCTCTCTACAGCTGCTTTCTCAGGTACCTGTAACAGATTCCATGAAATTCTGGATTAAACCGAGGGGTGACTAGGTACCTGTGTACCACTCAATAGTGTGAAGCCCAACCTGAGCCACGTCCCAGAAATCTTCCTCCACATCATCTTCGCTCCATTCCTGCTTCAAAGCTTCCAAATCAAATGGCTGCAACACAAACAATTTATTATTTACGTATTTATGCATTTACTTTACACAGCGAGATTAGGATCTGTCTTACATCTACCGATATCTTTTGTGAGTCGACATTCCGATATGTATAGTGCACGGGCAGCACACAGTGGTAACAATAACAGTGATCTTCAGAGTCCACGAGAGGGAAGCGATGGCTGAGAAGGGAGTGAGGCAGGGATGTAATCCATCTCCCATGTTATCTGTAGATTGAGGACACTGTGGAAAAAAAACAAGGACACGTTCGGAAAGAGGATTAACGCTCACAACAAAATATCAAAGCTCGGAAGCCTGCCGGTGTTATAATTCAGTCTAAAATAGCACAGGACTCGGAAGAGAAGTCGAATGAAATGGAGACTGTCTCGATAAGAGATGATACGATGATGATCAGAAAATAAAACAAGGGCAGTGGAATGTAGTGGAATTAAATAAGTCAATGCTGAGGAAATTGAGACAAGGAAATGAGACACACAAAACAGTACACGAGTTTTGCTATTTGGACAGCAAAATAAATGACCGCAGCCACAGTGGACAGGGTATACAAGAACACATTTCTGTAAAAGAGAAATTTGTTAATGTCTAATATAAATTTAAATGTTACAATACCAGAGAGGGAAAGTAGCTACTCACCATATGGTGGAGATGCTGAGTCGCGACAGGCACAACAGAAAGATTCACACAATTAAAGCTTTCGGCCATTAAGGCCTTTGTCAGCAGTATACACACACACACACACACACACACACACACACACACACACACACACCTCAGCAGTCTCAGAGAGCTGAGACAAGACTGCGAACAGCAGCACCAGTGCATGATGGGAGTGGCGACTGGCTGGGGGTAAGGAGGAGGCTGGGGTGGGGAGGGGGAGGGACAGTACGGCGGGAGTGGCGGACAGTGAAGTGTTGCAGTTAAGACGGAGGGCAGGAGAGAAGGTACGGAGGTGGGACGGGGTAAGTAGCGAAAAGGGGAGAAATAAAAGAAATTAAAAGACTGGGTGTGGCGGTGAAATGACGGCTGTGTAGTGCAGGAATGGGAACAGGGAGGGGGCTGGATGGGTGAGGACAGCGACTGACGAAGATCGAGGCCAGGAGGGTTACGGAAACGTAGGATGTACTGCAGGGAAAGTTCCCACCTGCGCAATTCAGAAAAGCTGGTGTTGGTGGGAAGGGTCCATACGGCACAGGCTCATCTTACTGACTGCTTCACAGCCTGTGATGCAGATCTGATGCAGATGCGTGTGCAAGTTGCATATTTGTGTGTGTGTGCGTGTGTGTGTTGACAAAGGCCTTAATGGCCAAAAGCTTTAATTGTGTCAATCTTTTTATTGTGCCTGTCGCGACTCAGCATCTCCACTATATGGTGAGTAGCTACTTTCCTTTTCTGGTAATGTTACATTCCATCCTGGATTTTCCATTGTTTCAAATTTAAATGTTAGGAAGTCTCTTCCGAAGGTATTTGTCTGAATTGAAGCCTCGTCCAGAAGTGAAGCGTTGGCAACAAAAAATCCAGACTAGAATAGAAGTTGTTCAAACGTTCCATAGAAGAATTCAGAAGATTGGACGGGTAGATGAATTAACTAATGAGGTGGGATGGGGGGGAACAATCAGGGCACATCCTGACAAAAAGTGTCAGTCGCTGCCGACACGTAACGAGACGTCGACAAATAAGTCACGTTGCTGATGGAAAGGGCAGGGGCAAGTATGTGGTGTAAAGATTGCAGAGCTGTAGAGGTGAAGGTGCTCGCACAGGACAGCAGAGTGTCACGGAGAGCTGCAGAACAAGTCTTTGGACTGAGCACCTCGAAAACAGTAACAATGATAACACACACACACAAATTTCAAGCTTTCGCAACCCGCAGTTGCTTCATCAGGAAAGAGGGTAGGAGAGGGAAAGACGAAAGGATGTGGGTTTTAAGGGAGTGGGTAAGGAGTCGTTCCAATCCCGGGAGCAGAAAGACTTATCTTAGGGGCAAAAAGGGACGGGTATACACTCGCGCACACACACATATCCATCTGCACATATATCTAAAACTGAAAAACAGTATTTGCTTAGCTTAGTAAAAGTCACACAAAACAACAAAGTATCAGGTCACACAAAACAACAAAGTATCCGGTAAACACAAAAAATAAAAAAAAGAATTTACTGTGTACATTAAATTACGCCCTACATTGGGTGCCAAAATGTAATAAATTGGGATATGGATATGACATCACATGGGCATTATGTAAATCAAATCAAAATACTGAACCCCAAAAATATAGTAAATTGGGAATAGGATCCGCAAATACCATTGATTAAAACATGAGACATGAGTTATCACATTAACATTCATTCACTTGCACTGAAATGCATATGCTTCAAACTCTAAGCTCTCACAGGGATCAGAGTAGACACACAGATTCAGTTCCATATAGTTGCATTTACATATGTCTGCCTGTGTCCGTAAATATATATATATATATATATATATATATATATATATATATATATATATATATATATAAAAAAAACAAAGATGAGGTGACTTACCGAACAAAAACGCTGGCAGGTCGATAGACACACAAACAAACACAAACATACACACAAAATTCAAGCTTTCGCAACAAATTGTTGCCTCATCAGAAAAGAGGGAAGGAGAGGGGAAGACGAAAGGAAGTGGGTTTTAAAGGAGAGGGTAAGGAGTCATTCCAATCCCGGGAGCGGAAAGACTTACCTTAGGGGGAAAAAAGGACAGGTATACACTCGCACACATGCACATATCCATCCACACATACAGACACAAGCAGACATATTTAAATATATTCCACGTGGGAAAAATTATATATAAAAACAAAGATGAGGTGACTTACCGAACAAAAACGCTGGCAGGTCGATAGACACACAAACAAACACAAACATACACACAAAATTCAAGCTTTCGCAACAAATTGTTGCCTCATCAGAAAAGAGGGAAGGAGAGGGGAAGACGAAAGGAAGTGGGTTTTAAAGGAGAGGGTAAGGAGTCATTCCAATCCCGGGAGCGGAAAGACTTACCTTAGGGGGAAAAAAGGACAGGTATACACTCGCACACACGCACATATCCATCCACACATACAGACACAAGCAGACATATTTAAATATGTCTGCTTGTGTCTGTATGTGTGGATGGATATGTGCGTGTGTGCGAGTGTATACCTGTCCTTTTTTCCCCCTAAGGTAAGTCTTTCCGCTCCCGGGATTGGAATGACTCCTTACCCTCTCCTTTAAAACCCACTTCCTTTCGTCTTCCCCTCTCCTTCCCTCTTTCCTGATGAGGCAACAGTTTGTTGCGAAAGCTTGAATTTTGTGTGTATGTTTGTGTGTCTATCGACCTGCCAGCGCTTTCGTTCGGTAAGTCACCTCATCTTTGTTATATATATATATATATATATATATATATATATATATATATGTGTGTGTGTGTGTGTGTGTGTGTGTGTGTGTGCGCGCGCGCGAGTGTATACCTGTCGTTTTTTCACCCTAAGATAAGTCTTTCCACTCCCGGGATTGGAATGACTCCTTAGCCTCTCCCTTAAAACCGACATCCTTTCGTCTTTCCCTCTCCTTCCCTCTTCCCTGATGAAGCAACCTTGGTTTGAGAAAGCTTGAAATTTGTGTTTGTGTGTTTTTTATTGTCTCTATCAACATACCAACGCTTTCGTTTCGTAAGTTACAGCATCTCTATTTTTAGATATATTTTTCCCACCTGGAATGTTTCCCTCTACTTACACAGAATTTAAGAAATGTCTGTCTTATAAACATTGTGTTACAAAATTTCCACATCATATTCCTGTCCAACATGCCTCGTCAGCACAGAATGAACAGTGACATGAAAAAGTTGACTTGTCGGAGAAGGAATGAGAAATAACGGGTTTAGATTAGCTGATGATATAGGAGGAGGAAAACAAAAACAGCAAGGTATATGAAAAGTACAGATAGTTTACAGTATGCCAGGAATGCAAGTTTCTTGTCACACAGAAGGAAGGTAGCTCCAAAACCTCGAAAAGCGAGCTACATCACTGATACGCAATAAAGCTTTTGAGGAGGATTCTGCCTTGAACAAATAAGACTGTTTCTTTTTTCAGCCATTCATATTTTGTTGGAGATTCACCACCATCAATGGGTTAATTTTATTTTGTGTAGAGCAAAAGCTAAATACATGCATAACAAGACGTACATTGCTGCGACTGTAGTCATTATATTTAGAACATTTTAATGAAATATCTACCAAAAAACACACACTCCAACTGTCTGTCTGCAGTGCAGCTCATATTCGTGGTACAGTTTGACATCTGATTCGTGAAACACATCTGTTACTGTTCTATTATCTTACTGCAATTATTTGTATAATTATTTGTATATAATTTTCTGCTGTCAATACTACTCTCATAATTATCTTTTAATATTTGTATAGCAGGTTATTGTAGTTGTGTTCGAAAATATTTCTTCTCAATGGTTGTGAGGATACATTACTTGTGATTGCCTTGGTAAATTGGCGCACGTGTGTGTGTGTGTGTGTGTGTGTGTGTGTGTGTGTGTGTGTGTGAGAGAGAGAGAGAGAGAGAGAGAGAGAGAGAGAAGAGGGGGGGGTTATGTAATTTCTTTGTACTTAATTTTTGCAATTTCCACATCTTCATTACTCTATACAACCTCACATATTCCTAGTCATACACTACTGGACTGTTTAAATTTTGAACCCATTTGTCCTATCAGAATTGTGAGAAATACATTAGTCTGACACGAGTGAATGATTGTTAATTACTGTAACTTACTGTTTTATGTTTAAAACTCTGTGCAATAAATAGGAATATATCAAAATTAATTTCCTTCTGTGTTGTGTATTTTCTTTAACATATGTTCATTGGCTCCATTAACAACACAGTAAGGAGATGACTGAACAAAACAAGTTATAAGACTTTTTGCCTTCTCTCTCTCTGTGCCAGGAAGCAGTAACAGGAATTTGGTGCATACCTTAATTTTTGTCGCTTCTGGGACCGGAAGTGTAGCTGCACATTGATCATGTTCCGGTTCAATTTTGATACATACAGGATCCTGCAAAAGATATTACTTTGCTGTAAAGAGCCACGCAATACAAAAAAATCACACTCTGAAAACTGCAATGCAAAAATTAATGTCTTCTCCAAACAGAGTCGAGCAGTGGATACACATAGCAATGCTACTAACAAACATACTGCAGCCTGAACTGTCTTTACCCTTCTTTCATGTAGACAAGTATATAATTCTAATTTTGTGACTAGATTGACGATTTCTCGGCAGGAAGAATGCAGCACGTTATCTTACACGGGGGGTCATTGACGGGTGAAGTAACTTCTGTCGTGCAGCGGGAAGTGTGTTCAGACATTTACACTGTTCCTACTCTATACTAATGAGCTGCCAGATCGTGTCAATAGCAACCTCAGACTCATTAGAAATGGTGTGGTTAGCTGTAACAAAGTTCAGTACAAAATGGCTGCACAAATGTTCAATCTGATCTTGTTAAAATTTAAAAGTGGTGTAAAGACTGTCAATTTCCTTTAATGTTTAGAAATATGAAACTCTGCACTTCACAAAAGGACGAGAGAAAAAAAAAGAAGAAAAGAAATCCATAGCATCCTATGATAAAAACATCAATGAGTGACAAATGGAATCGGGCAACTCGTGCAAATACTGAGACGTAACAGTTTGTGGGGATGTGAAGTAAAACCGTCACACACGGATCAGTCATAGGACAACAGGTGGCAGACTTTAGCTCATCGGTAGAAAACTAAGACGATGCCATCAGTCTGTGAAGGAGTCTGTTTACACGACACTTGTGCTGTGGACGAATTCCAACTGTGTGTCTTTGATATTGTAGTCACAGAATACCAGGTTTTTACGTTTTGTGAAGTGTGCAATTTTGTATTTCTGAACACTCGAAGCTAGTCGTCAGTCTTTGCTTCAATTTGAAATCCTACCAATACTGAACAGGATTTTTCCATTTGCTTACAGTCACCACTAGCAAGCTGACGAGATGTGCTACCGGGATAGTGCAATCGGAGAAGAGTCTACATCTACATCTACGTCCATACTCCGCAAGCCACCTGACGGTGTGTGGCGGAGGGTACCTCGAGTACCTCTATCGGTTCTCCTTTCTATTCCAGTCTAGTATCGTTCGTTGAAAGAGAGATTGACGGTACGCCTCTGTGTGGGCTCTAATCTCTCTGATTTTATCCTCACGGTCTCTTCGCAAGATATACGTAGGAGGGAGCAATATACTGCTCGACTCCTCGGTGAAGGTAGGTTCTCAAAACTTCAACAAAAGCCCGTACTGAGCATCTCTCCTGCAGAGTCTTCCACTGGAGTTTATCTAGCATCTCCGTAATGCTTTCGCAATTACTAAATGATCCTGTAACGAAGCACGCTGCTCTCCATTGGATTCTCTCTTCTATCGACCCTATCTGGTACGGATCCCACACTGCTGAGCAGTATTCGAGCATTGGGCGAACAAGCGTACTGTAACCTACTTCCTTTGTTTTCAGACTGCATTTCCTTAGCATTCTTCCAGTGAATCTCAGTCTAGCATCTGCTTTACCGACGATCAACTTTATATGATTATTTCATTTTAAATCACTCCTAATGCCTACTCCCAGATAATTTATGGAATTAACTGCTTCCAGTTGCTGACCTGCTATATTGTAGCTACATGATAAGGGATCTTTCTATGTATTCGCAGTACATTACACTTGTGTACATTGAGATTCAATTGCCATTCCCTGCACCATGCGTCAATTCGCTGCAGATCCTCCTGCATTTCAGTACAATTTTCCATTGTTACAACCTCTCCATATACCACAGCATCATCTGCAAAAAGCCTCAGTGAACTTCCGATGTCATCCACAAGGTCATTTATTTATATTGTAAATAGCA
Organism: Schistocerca americana; assembly: GCF_021461395.2. Lineage (NCBI taxonomy): Eukaryota > Metazoa > Arthropoda > Insecta > Orthoptera > Acrididae > Schistocerca > Schistocerca americana. The sequence goes on along the minus strand of NC_060129.1, from coordinate 203,525,805 downwards.
ACGGTCCTACGACACTCCCCTGCGGCACACCTGAAATCACTCTTACTTCGGAAGACTTCTCTCTATTGAGAATGACATGCTGCGTTCTGTTATCTAGGAACTCTTCAATCCAGTCACACGATTGGTCTGATAGTCCATATGCTCTTACTTTGTTCATTAAACGACTGTGGGGAACTGTATCGAAAGCCTTGCGAAAGTCAAGAAACACGGCATCTACCTGGGAACTCGTGTCTATGGCTCTCTGAGTCTCGTGGACGAATAGCGCGAGCTGGGTTTCACACGATCATCTTTTTCGAAACCCGTGCTGATTCCTACAGAGTAGATTTCTAGTCTCCAGAAAAGTCATTGTACTCGAACATAATACGTGTTCCACAATTCTACAACTGATCGACGTTAGACATATAGGTCTATAGTTCTGCACATCTGTTCGACGTCCCTTCTTGAAAACGGGGATGACCTGTGCCCTTTTCCAAACCTTTGGAACGCAACGCTCTTCTAGAGAACTACGGTACACCGCTGCAAGAAGGGGGGGCAAGTTCCTTCGCGTACTCTGTGTAAAATCGAACTGGAATCCAATCAGGTCCAGCGGCCTTTCCTCTTTTGAGCGATTTTAATTGTTTCTCTGTCCCTCTGTCGTCTATTTCGATATCTACCATTGTGTCATCTGTGCGACAATCTAGAGAAAGAACTACAGTGCAGTCTTCCTCTGTGAAACAGCTTTGGAAAAAGACATTTAATATTTCAGCCTTTAGTCGGTCATCCTCTGTTTCAGTACCATTTTTTAGTAATGTCACTTTTATACAAAAGGTACATGTCTTTAGGAGAGGAAGCGGATTACCAAATAATAACATTTAAAAAAGATGTATTGCTGTTCACATATTTGTAGCAAAGAACAATACAAGAAAGGCAATCGTGACAGTCAGTACCTACTGGCAGCTAAGTGGTATTTGCTCCACACATTTTTTTTTATTTCGTTTCTGGACATAAAGTTATTTGTGGTGATGAAGATAGACGAGACAGTATTTATAACAGCACTTACACTCTCGTCACAGAACGAGATGACCAAAGCCGTGGGACAGCACACACACAGACGGCGGTAGTTCGGCGTACAGCAGGGCACGGCTGTCCTCTGTACTCGGGTGGTTCCTGTGAGAAGGCTTCCAGTGTGATTACGGCTGCACTACGGGAACTAACAGCGTCTCACACAGTTTGGGTAGCCGGACCCACACGCACGGGACATTCCTCTTCGCAAATCGTTACGGAATTCAATATTCCGATATCCACGGTGTCGAGACTGTGCCGACAATATGAAATTCCGGGCATTACCTCTCACCGTGTAGTGTGAAATAATTGCAGAAATCAATTTGGGACACACGGCAACCGTACCCGTCAGGACAGTGCGACGAAATTTGGCGTTAACACGCCACGGCAGCAGGCGACCGACACGAGTGTCTCTGCTAACGGCACGACGTCGCCGGTAGCGCCTCTCCCGGGCTCCGACCGTGTTGTTGTTGTTGTTGTTGTTGTTGTTGTCTTCAGTCCAGAGACTGGTTTGATGCAGCTCTCCATGCTACTCTATCCTGCGCAAGCTGCTTCATCTCCCAGTACCTACTGCAACCTACATCCTTCTGAATCTGCTTAGTATATTTATCTCTTGGCCTCCCTCTACGATTTTTACCCTCCACGCTGCCCTCCAGTACTAAATTGGTGATCCCTCGATGCCTCAGAACATGTCCTACCAACCGATCCCTTCTTCTTGTCAAGTCGTGCCACAAACTCCTCTTCTCCCCAATTCTATTCAATACCTCCTCATTAGTTATATGATCTACCCATCTAATCTTCAGCATTCTTCTGTAGCACCACATTTCAAAAGCTTCTATTCTCTTCTTGTCCAAAGTATTTATCATCCACGTTTCACTTCCATACATGGCTACACTCCATACAAATACTTTCAGAAACGACTTCCTCACACTTACGTCGATACTCGATGTTAACAAATTTCTCTCCTTCAGAAACACTTTCCTTGCCATTGCCAGTCTGCATTTTATATCCTCTCTACTTCGACCATCATCAGTTATTTTGCTCCCCAAATAGCAAAACTACTTTACTACTTTAAGTGTCTCATTTCCTAATCTAATTCCCTCAGCATCACCCGACTTAATTCGACTACATTCCACAATCCTCATTTTGCTTTTGTTGATGTTCATCTTATATCCTCCTTTCAAGATACTGTCCATTCCGTTCAACTGCTCTTCCAGGTCCTTTGCCGTCTCTGACAGAATTACAATTTCATCAGCGTACCTCAAAGTTTTTACTACTTCTCCATGAATTTTAATACCTACTCCGAATTTTTCTTTTGTTTCCTTTACTGCTTGCTCAATATACAGATTGAATAACATCAGGGAGAGGCTACAACCCTGTCCCACTGTCTTCCCAACTACTGCTCCTGACCGTATCGGTTTGAGACGGCAGGGTTCGAGTGTGGCACAGATCCCAGTTGTCAGACGGGCACTCTGCAAGTGGGTGTTGGCTCGATATAGGTGTGCGCCGAGCTAAATGAAATGGGCTCTGGTCCAACTGAACCAATCAGTGGCCGACTTCGTCACGTTCGGCTACTTGGGGACTAGTTGCAGGCATTCGTGGACTTCGCATTTCCAGTCGATGATCGAATTTTTGCAGATGACAGTGCATCGTGTTACTGGGCCACAGTTGTTTGCAGTCAGTAGGAAGAACTATCTGGACAGTTCGAGCAAACGATACGGCCACTATCCGACACCTGAGGGGCATAATCAACAAGTCAGTTTGTGAACAAAGTACAGCACAGCCAAAACTTTCGCAATTGCAGACAGCTTTAGATGCAGCACGCCTCAATATTTCTGCACGTCGAGTCGGTGCACTATGCCACGCAAAAGGATGTTAGACATGATATTAGAATGTATCCCATTACTTTTGGAACAGAGTGTATGATCTTATGAATGCCAATTTTCACTTTTTAACAGGAGGTAATTATTCTTTGAACTGTAGAAATACCTACAAAATGTTTGTTGGACATTCACGTTAAAAATGGCCACGCATAGGCATATATTGGACGACCGAAATTATCTTGCGATTTTCTCAATAACGCTTGAGAAGTACGCGCTACTGCTTACACATTTTGTTGTCCTCATGGAGTACTATGAGTGTACAAAGTTTGAAGTAAATCTGCATTCCAAACATTGTGGCCTCCCTTTGTAAGGAAGATGCACTAACTTTCACAACGCACTGAGAACAGCAATGAATTTCCTATATGGTTAGGCCAAATTGTAGTGCTTCGAGAATTTCGGAGTAAATTCTAGAACCACTCTGTCTTCCAGCATTTTCACCACCCGATATTTTAGAAGTGAGTGGCAGAAACGAATACATGCTACTGCGCACGTCTATTTGTATGTGCAGGTAGAAAAAAACTGTTACGAGGAAAAGACGGACCCGGGGGCCGAACGGTGGAAGCCGAGTACCTGCCGTACGGTCCACGGAGTCTGCATGTACGGGTCGAGAAGAACGAGGAAACTTTATGTAGTATTCTGTGCTCTTTAGTGTCTCTGTTGATTGTAAAAAGACTAATGAACAACTGAATATAGATTTCTATGTTCGTTCATGTATTGGACTCTTTTTTGGACTAGAGACTTTCAACTAACTTCACGTCCTGGACTCGGAGAAGACGCACGTTCATATTTTCATACGGTTTTTAAACCAACTCTTGTGTCTCAATGTACTTAATTATTTCTAAAGCTCGAGACACGAGTGAGACGATGAAGATATTTATACGTCTAAGAAGAGAATTTTGTTCAGCACAGCAGTTCTAGTACATCGTTAATCAACGAGTACGTTGACACTACAGTTCATATACGTGATCAATAGATTACAGAAATAAGCAGATACAACTATTTTCAGTCGCCGAAAAATGTTAGAATGTGGCGACCCGAGTGATAGGACCTGAAGAAAACGGGAATTTTAAGACAGAAACGGGAAAAAGATATTACGAGTTGCCATAGCAACCGGGCCTAACAAGATACGAGAACTGTTTCCAGTAATTATATCGAGTCCAATAAACCAATGGAAGAAAGTCGTGAGTGCACCACAGTAAAAGACGAGAGAAGGTGATAGCGGCAAAAAACCGGGGAGAATACCTCAACCTTTCGACTGAGTGTGGATAGTAAGCACTCTTCACACACGTACATCGTGCCGACACCGACGCAGTAACCAGCCACCGACGCCGAAAAAAATAATTATTTGGTAAAGTTGAGGGTACTGTTGAATGATAAACTGTTAGTACAGTTATTATACATAGAGGTGAATTTTTTTTTAATGATCACCAGAGCTAATAGTAAAACAAATACGGATCAAGAACAGCAACTAGCAGAACGAGTCACAGCTATTAAAGTGACTAGGGAAATGCGAGACCTGTCTGAATTAGTGAATTTAATTAAAGCCCAGAGAGCAGATTCCAAAGGAGATAGGCTCAGTACATTCTAGATTAGATGCTAAGTTAGATGGCTGTAGAACAGAGTCAAATGCTGAAAATGCTTCTTTAAGAAAGGAACCAGATGCCAAATTCAAAGCCCATAATGAGTTTTTTAATGCTTTTAGGAAAGATTTAGACGATCGCTTTGTGGCCTCGAATAAAACATTAGACAATAAATTCGAGAAAAACCTAGACTTGATGAATTCAATAAATTCTAAATTGAATGCTCAAGGTGAGATGTTAAAGAAAAACCTAGACTTAATAAACACAATGAATTCTAAATTAAAGGCTCAGAATGAAACCTCAGTTATCCAAAAGACAAGTATAGGTTTACGGCCCGTCAAAATACACGCCGAGAACAAAGTATCTAGTAATTGATGTAAAAGCATAGTTACTTTGGAGGTTGAATGCGACGTCAAATTTTAAAGAACCCGATCTTAATGAAAAGTTAGAATCTTGTGAAAATGTATGTAACGTTAAATACAATAATGTAAGACAGGAACTGAATGCTTAGAAAGAGAGTGTAAATCAGCCTGTGCGATTAATGTCAATTGTTCAATTGCAAATTACAGGTGTCAGTACCGACTTGTCAGTTCACGAGTAGATAATGTAGGACACAATTTCAAAGAGAATACATCCAGCTCTGATATTATAAATGTATGTAGTTTGGCAGAACCATTTGAACTAATTCAAGATTGGGAAGTTACCGAGAGTATAATCTCCTGAAACATTTCATCAATTCCTTTTTCTGAACTTAGTGATGCTAGCAAGGTTACGGACGACTTGTGCGAAGAACTCAAACTTGTCCGTGACAGGGTAGAAAATAGAATAACTTTACTTAATGTTGTGTTTCCTAGTAAAGTGGTAATTGTTTTGTTGTAGGGGGACTTTCACACCAAATTTAACGAGAAGTATTGGTGTGTAAGTAATCGAGTGAGGTTAAGGTTAGATCCGTGGGATCCGGGCGGAGTCACATCTGTCTCCCAGGGACGTTAACGTTCTGTCTTAACAGGTGGAGCGACGACCGTCAGATCCCTAGGCATTTTTGGTGTTTCTTCTGTACTATTTTTCCTGCACCGAATTCCCTTCAAATCTTAAACTATTCTGTAATCTATTCTTGAATTCTTATATTATCCTATTATCCACCTTTAGAGAGACATATAAGTTGATCAGTTTTCTCTTGCTTCTGCATCCTTGTCTTTACTTGGCCGACAGGCAAAGGCTACTGCAAGTGATTGATATCAAGCCCATACTGCACATAGAGAAATACGCACTTATTGTTGTTCATTGTGATGGTTCTACATCGTCTAGGTACTTGGAAAAAAAAAAACTATCATGTTGATAAGGAGCATAACTAATGACCGTAAGTCAGGGAGGAACTAATTGTGATAATTATTAAGCAATGTCTGTCTAACAAATATTCTGATGATTTGTAGGATAGTGGGACTCTAATAACCTAAGTAAACATACTATATATTGAATGGTGTATAGAGACATAGAATATATCAAGTATGTATAAGTCAAAAAGTAGGGGAGGACTGCGGGGACTAAATTAAGTATCGAGAAGTGGAGTTGATGTGTAAAATAGATTTGTAACTTTACCAGAAAACATTTAATTATAGTGTTCATAAAGATGTATACTAGGGAAACGAACCATGAGGCCTACTCATAAAGGTTAAGAGGTGGAGGGGGGGGGGGGGGGGGGGCACCCAGCATGTATTGGATGAAAAGGGCAGATAGGCAGACCTAAGAAAGGCTGACCTATACTGTGCAGACAGGGGCACCAAGAGACCTGTACCATAGGAAAACAGGAATTAAAAATGGGGCGTACCTACCAAAACGGAAGGAGAAAGGGTAATCATAGGATCAACTCGTATGGGACGTATAGGTACTGTTTCTACAGGGGAAATGGCAGTATCGTGACAAAAGCCACAAAATTTTGTAGAAATTATTCTGGTAAGTTTGAATTCTATACTTCATTAGCATTAATATGTTTTATGAGTGTCAGTAGGAATACTTTTATTTTGCCCAGAGTTCCTCCAGACTACAAAAAGATTATAAATAATCAGATCATTGCGTACTAAAAAAGAAGTGCAAAGAATTAGAATAAAGTACACAAGTGTCCGGAAAACTTGGAGTTTGCAATTAAAAATTGAGACAGAGTCCTAACGAATCCTAAATATTAGAAAAACTTACCAGATCAAATAGGAATATTCGGGGTTGATGTCAAAATAGAGCGAGAGTAGAATATATGAAAGATTAGCCAGAGTTTATTCTAAATGAGTACAAAGATCTTTGTTGGAGTGTATACTGCTAGAATTGTATGTGATATCAATTTACATAATGATTGTATAAAATATCGTGTTCAATTTACGGGGCAGGGGATATGTAGTGGTTCGATGCAACAAGCATAAAATGGAAATGAGGCAGGTGTTAGGTCATGTGATTTACATGACCATTAATGAAAAAAATGATAGGGAACTGGATTTCTTATTCTATTATACAATGCAGACAAGTTTTTGACATGTATTTAGAGCGTGTGGGACCAGATGTCCGACCACATTTAGATTGCCCAACCTCCCACGTTCCCGCCCAGTAAATTAATGACGAAGGGTCAGTGTGCGAGCCAGCCTGGATGCAGTTTTCAGGTGGTTTTTGGTGAGTACTAGGCCGGTTCCCATGTTCCACTGGAAACATGTACTACACAAACATTTAGAACACTTTCTCACTCTTTTCTATACACAGGCAGACTGAGGGGAGACGTGGGCAGGTGTGGCGAGGGGCAGGTTGACCGATGACTTTCTCTGTTTGGTCTCCTTAAGCACTTACTCAGCATCTGCCTCCATACTGTCAGTACTCTGTCAGTTTTGACAGCAAGACTAGGAGGAGCAAGGTTTACCAGCAGCATTTTCTGTAGCAAGTACAATCAGATTTTCTTTCTTGCCACAACATAAGACTAATGACAACAGCTGTACTACCCTACACGACAGCTGTGTATAGCAAGTGGGCACCCTCTTCACCTGTTCACTGCAAGGACTTTTAACGAGCACTGGAAAACGTGTAACGAAGCAGGGTTGCCCACTGCTATCCTGTTTTGGTTTCACACTCCTTCAGTAACTTAGTTAAGCAAGGAACTTTTATTTTATTTTATTTTATTTTTTTTCATTTTCACCACTCACATTCAGACAACAGATTCTGTGGCCTTCAGCCTCATAGTACAGAATTCAGAAATAGTTTAAATAAAACTCCCCTAGTAAAATCTATTATTTCAGTACATTCTAATGTCTATTCTGAAAGTAATGAGCTAATTAGTTTTATTGGAAATGCATCCTATTAAAAGTTATGAACAATGACGTATATTGTGCAATACATATTAAGTAAAATTCGAGTGAGCTAATAGATCAAATTCAGCTTTAAGACTGCATCCCAAAGAAAGCCTAAATTTTACTGATTCCAGCAAAGTGTTTAAATTAACCTAAAGTCTATTAGTTAAATAGATATTAAGACTCGAAACCTGTAGCCTGTATGACTTTCAGTGCCAATTGTGACCGAACTACTGTATAATTCCGAGATGTGTTTTGATACTTTTGCTGCATATATTTTTCTATGTAAAATGACTCCAGTCTCAACTTTGTAAGTGCATTAATCAAGAATTAAGTAAATTTGAATATGTAAAAAATTATTGTTCAAGAGGGCTGCCACGGTTATAAGTCGGGAATTCCCACGGCGGATGCATAAGTTAGTTCCGCATATTTAAATTGATACAGCTCACTCGTGTTATTTAAACAATAAAACCCAATAGTTAACTTCAAAACCAGTTAGAAAGGATCATTTTAACCCTGGGAAATTATAACTATAATAAATTAACGGAAATAGTCAAATATTTAAGCGCTCGTCTATATAAGGTCTGCGCTGGTGCAGTTCTAAGTTAGTTCTCGGTCAGATTCTCACGGAGCAAAAGTGCGGCAAGTTGGTTAATTTTTCGGTAATTGTAATTGTGAACATTGTTAAAGACTGGAAGTTTCTGACCTACCTAATGTGACAATTATTAAGTGTAAGAGGCCCGGTCACACGAATATTGTGTGTGAGAGTGATAACAAATAAATCGGACAGTGGTTGACATAAATGTTCAACAATGAATACGGTCTTGACTTTTGATTTTGGAAAACTTAATCTAGGATCCTGGCTTCTTAATTTCAGTGTGTTTAGGCGAGATGGACGCAGCTACCGGGAAGACAATATTGAATAAGCAAAGCAAGGTAGGTCGAGAACACTGCGCACTATCTACTGGGTGAGGAAATGTTTCAAGACCGGTACATCTGGTTGTGACGTGAACTTAAAGAAGCATCATAAACAAGGACATGTCCCGGCACGTTACAAACAGTCCGACGTATACACAAAGAGAGAGGATTGTTTGGCTCCAGGTCTCCAGCCTTCAGCCCCTGGTTCGGTTTCGATACATTGACGAAGTCTCTGATATATGGACTCGTGGTGAGCATGACCCGTAAAAATTTTTGGAATCTACAAGCACATTCTCGCACTTAAATTTCACATCGCCCTATTCTGAATCCCGTGCCAGCCATCTGTCTACACCACAGCTCCTACCCCTGTGACCACCCCCACTGCAAGACTTGCACTACCACCGTCCTACCACCACCTATACCAGCCCCGTAAGTGGCAAAACGTATACTATCAAAGGGAGAGTCAAATGTGAAACAACACGTCATATACCAATTGTTATGTAAATGCAGTTCCACCTTTAACCTTCATCACGACTATCACCAAGCTATCAAAACTACAACAAATGGGCAGGGCATAGGCAGAGGGTGTATATTGGCAACACACAATATCCTGTTGCACAACATGCTCTGTCTATTCCCCCCCCCCCCCCCCACCCCCACATACAATGTACTTTGATTTCTGCTCTTATTAACTCATGCATGAAGTTTTGGCAGTAATGTCTGGTTTGCATAAATCCTATCTACCACCTTTAAGCCCTCAGGTTTTCAAATCTCATCCAGTGCTGTTTCCTACAATCAGTCTTTCCTTCTCATCCCATCCAGTAAGTATTCCCTGACCTGGGGTTCTGGACGGCCTTTCTGAACTCTAAAAATTCCCTAAACTCTACCACTCCTTTTCATTTACTCCTCTTCCTTCCTCTTCAACCCATCTGCCAGAAGGAGCCACTGGATACAAGAGCTTTCAAATTTAAGTACCTTAGCACATGTGTTCTACTGCCACTGCTTGGAGAGCAGATTTTTTATTTCTCCAATTAAACTATATTTTCAAAATTTGATTATTTTCAATGATATACATATTTTTATGTATCATATCTACTTACGTGTTATGGAGAGTCCAGGATGGAATAACAATACAGGGTGTTCCTCTCAAATTCCCCTGATTTCAAGGACCCAGGAGAGAAAAGCCACAGTAGATGCGAGAATGAAAATGGCACCACACTGTAGAGCATCTCAAAGAATTTATACTCCCACGTCAGAAGTGCCAAGTATCGTCACCAGAGTGCAGCACGGTCGCACGAAGTGAAAATGGCAACTCCACAGCAGCACATGCAAGCAGTAGTGTGGTTTGAAGAAACAAAATTGCTGATTACTGTGCAAAGAAATTATAGTCCTGTGTATGAATGTGATCCACCTGACATGAAAACAGTTAAGGAGTGGTATAGGGAATTTCTGGCAACGGGAAGTGTTCTGAAACATTCTGGCGGGGCACATTATGGAGTTTCAGAAGAGACAGTGGACGACATCATACAAACATTTCTCGGAAGCCAAAAAAAGTCAATTCGTCAAGTATCTAAGCAATTTGATGTACCTCCATCAACATTGCATCGTGTAGTTCACCAGCATCTTCGTGTGTGCGCTTACGAAGTGCACATTCTGCAACATCTGATGCCGAACGACAAACCACGCCGACAACAACTTGCTGCGGATATGCTGCAGCGTATCGATATGGATGCCAGCTTCCTGGAAAGATGTTTATTCTCAGATGAGGCAACCTTTCATCTGTCAGGAAGGGTTAATAGGCATAATGTTTGGATTTGTGGTTTGCAAAATCTGCACGTTGTCATTGAACATGTTTGTGATAGCCCTAAGTTTAATGTACGGTGCGGGCTAATGCACGACGGGACTATAGGGCAGTTCTTTGCGCAACAAACAGTAAATGGATTAGTGTATCTGGAAATGTTGGAGGAGTTTGCGTACCCTCAGATACAAGACTTGCAACCCAACATCATTTTTCAACAACATGGAGCTCCACCGTGTTAGTCAACGGCTGTTTGCAAGTTCCCGGATAGGAAATTTTGTAATCGTCGAATCGGACGTGGAGGACCCGTTGCCTGGCCACCACGTTCAGCCGACATTGCGCCGCTCGATTTCTTCATGTGGAGAGTCGTGAAGGATCGCATGTTTGCAACCAAAGTGGGCGATATTCCTACGTTGTGACATATTATCACTAATGCGATTGCAACAATAACAGACGAAATGTTACAAAGAACTTGGCAACAAATTGAATATACCAATATTCTTCGTGCTACAAATGATTCACATGCAGAGGTGTATTGATGATAAATGAATAAATCCTATGAGATGCTCTACAATGTGGTGCATTTTTCACTGTCATATCTACTGTGGTTTTTCTCTCCACGGTCTTTGAAATCAGGGAGGTTTGAGTGGGACACCGTATAATATGGAAACGGCAGATTGCTACATACTACGTACGAGAAGGGGTGGCCTTAGTGCTCAGAGACAGTGCCTGTGTGTGTGTGTGTGTGTGTGTGTGTGTGTGTGTGTGTAATGTTCTTGGGTGTATGTGGTCGATTTTCTACTTCTAGAAGAGGACACTGTCCAAAAGCTGACGTATTTCTAGCATTATTTCTCACTGTGCCTGCCTGCAACTCAGTGCACCTTTATGTGGCGAGTAGGAATCTACCCTTTCTATATGACTGTTGTGTGTTATTTACATTTTTGTACACAAACAGAGTGAATTTCGTAATGGAGGGAAGTGGCAGGTTGCAGTAGTTACGCAGAGGCGAACTGGAGATCACAAAAACAACAAGATAGCTCCTCGGTATTTTAGAATTTTTAATATTTCACGGCCACTGTCATTTTAAGCACAGAATTCGCGCACAATGTTGATGTCAATTTTCATTTACTGTGATCCAATACGGCTTCAATTGCACATAGTAATAATAATAATAATAACAATAATAAGAATAGGCCTCCGTTATGTTCTGCCAGTCGTAAAAGGTGACGAAAAGAACAAACCACTAATAGGGCTAACCCCCCTTTTAGTGTGATTAGTTGGTTCAGGACAGAACTAAAGAAGCCTCGGACAAGCGCCGTCATGGTCGGGGACGACGCTTGAACCCTATGCCCGCACACAATGGTACCGACACTGCTAGCCAACTGGAAAATGATTTAAATCCAAATAGAGGTGTTTTGCAGGATATGCTTCCTGCAACCACCCTAGAAGGAAAACAAAGACAGGATGAGATGGTCAGATGAAGTTAATCGACACCTCATGTTCTGTTATTACCAAGCAACAAACCTAGGAACCAACACAACTGGACACAGATCACAAGTATACACAACATTTATTACCAGATACCCAGAATTAAAATTTTTAACAGAACAACGACTAGCTGATCAGATCCGTGTAATAATAAAAAATAACAGGATACCCCAGTCAGAATTAGATAACATCAAACAACAAGTACAATAAATACTGGAACAAAATAATGTGCAATCAGAAGAAGAAGAAAATACAGTAATGGACTCAAACATCCCAGAGCAAACAAACAAAGAACAACACGCACCAATTAAACAATCAGAGGAAAATGAAATCTTAAGACAGCCACCAGAACCAGCACAAATAGAACACGAAGTGACACGCATGTTAGATATAGAAGAAAAATTTCAGCTGACATATATATAATACAAAGACACAAATACAGACATTAGACCATTCTTGCATAGACCACCAAATAACCCACAAGTCGAAACAACAATAAAAACTATCAACACAATCATACACAACAAAATAAATGAAAACACAACTATGGAAGAGTTACAACTACTGGTTTATATAGGAGCACTCACTACACTAAATATACACACTAGGCAGAGATCAGAACCAACCAACACACAGACGAAACCCACAAAACCAGCATGGCAACACAGGCTACAGATCAAAATAGAAAAACTGAGAAAAGACATCGGACAGCTAACACAATTTATAAGAAATGAAATCTCGGAAAAAAACGAAAAAGGTTAGGTAAAATCTCACAACAAGAAGCGACAGAGCAATTAGACGAAAAGAAGCAGAAATTACAAGCATTAGCCAAACGACTCAGAAGATACAAAAAAAGTGAAAATAGAAGGAAACAAAACCAAACATTCAACACAAACCAAAAGAAATTTTACCAGACAATAGGTAACACACACATTAAAATAAACAATCCACCAAACATAACAGACATGGAACACTTCTGGAGCAACATATGGTCAAACCCGGTACAACATAACAGGCATGCACGATGGATACAAGCAGAAACAGACACATACAAGATGATACCACAAATGCCTGAAGTGATAATTTTGCAACATGAAGTCACCCAAGCAATTAATTCTACTCACAATTGGAAAGCCCCTGGAAATGATAAAATAGCAAATTTCTGGTTAAAGAAGTTCACCTCAACACATTCACATCTAACTAAATTATTTAACAGTTACATTGCAGACCCATACACATTTCCTGATACACTTACACATGGAATAACATATCTGAAACCTAAAGATCAAGCAGACACAGCGAACCCAGCTAAATATCGCCCCATAACATGCCTACCAACAATATACAAAATATTAACTTCAGTCATTAAACAGAAATTAATGACACATACAACACAGAACAAAATTATAAATGAAGAACAAAAAGGCTGTTGCAAAGGAGCACGAGGATGTAAAGAGCAACTGATAATAGATGCAGAGGTGACATATCAAGCTAAAACTAAACAAAGGTCGCTACACTACGCATACATTGATTACCAAAAAGCTTTTGATAGTGTACCCCACTCATGGTTACTACAAATATTGGAAATATACAAAGTAGATCCTAAATTGATACAGTTCCTAAACATAGTAATGAAAAATTGGAAAACCACACTCAATATCCAAACAAATTCAAATAATATCACATCACAGCCAATACAGATTAAGCGTGGAATATACCAAGGAGACTCATTAAGTCCTTTCTGGTTCTGCCTTGCTCTGAACCCACTATCCAACATGCTAAATAATACAAATTATGGATACAATATTACTGGAACATACCCACACAAAATCACACATTTGCTATACATGGATGATCTAAAACTACTGGCAGCAACAACTCAACCAATTACTAAAGATAACAGAAGGATTCAGCAATGATATAAATATGGCTTTTGGAACAGACAAATGTAAGAAAAATAGCATAGTCAAGGGAAAACACACTAAACAAGAAGATTACATATTGGATAACCACAGCGACTGCATAGAAGCGATGGAAAAAACGGATGCCTATAAATATCTAGGATACAGACAAAAAATAGGAATAGATAATACAAATATTAAAGAAGAACTAAAAGAAAAATATAGACAAAGACTAACAAAAATACTGAAAACAGAATTGACAGCAAGAAACAAGACAAAAGCTATAAATACTTATGCCATACCAATATTGACCTACTCATTTGGAGTAGTGAAATGGAGTAACACAGACCTAGAAGCACTCAATACACTTACACGATCACAATGCCACAAATATAGGATACATCACATACATTCAGCAACAGAAAGATTCACATTAAGCAGAAAGGAAGGAGGAAGGGGATTTATCGACATAAAAAACCTACATTATGGACAGGTAGACAATTTAAGAAAATTCTTTCTAGAACGAGCAGAAACTAGCAAAATACACAAGGTAATCACTCATATAAATACATCGGCTACACCACTGCAATTTCATAACCACTTCTACAACCCTTTAGATCACATAACATCAACAGATACGAAGAAAGTAAATTGGAAAAAGAAAACACTTCATGGCAAGCACCCGTATCATCTAACAAAGCCACACATCGATCAAGACGCATCCAACACATGGCTAAGTAAAGGCAATATATACAGTGAGACAGAAGGATTCATGATTGCAATACAGGATCAAACAATAAACACCAGGTATTACAGCAAGCATATTATTAAAGATCCCAATACCACAACGGATAAATGCAGACTTTGTAAACAACAAATAGAAACAGTAGATCACATCACAAGCGGATGTACAATACTAGCAAATACAGAATACCCCAGAAGACATGACAATGTCGCAAAAATAATACATCAACAGCTTGCCTTACAACATAAACTTTTAAAACAACACGTTCCCACATACAAGTATACACCACAAAATGTACTGGAGAATGATGAATACAAATTATACTGGAACGGAACCATTATAACAGATAAAACAACACCACATAACAAACCTGACATCATACTCACCAACAAAAAGAAGAAATTAACACAACTAATCGAAATATCCATACCCAATACAACAAATATACAAAAGAAAACAGGAGAAAAAATTGAAAACTACATCCAACTGGCTGAGGAAGTCAAGGACATGTGGCATCAGGATAAAGTTGACATTATACCAATTATACTATCAACTACAGGAGTCATACCACACAATATCCACCAGTACATCAATGCAATACAGCTACATCCAAACTTATATATACAACTACAGAAATCCGTAATTATTGATACATGTTCAATTACCCGAAAGTTCCTAAATGCAATATAACACATGCCGTACAGTTAAAAGGAAGGGACGCTTGATCAAGGTCCGCGTCACTCCATTTTTAACCGGACTTAACGTCTGAGAAAGTGAAGGAAATAATAATAGCAATAATAGCAGCAAGAAAATACTTGGAAACACAAGGTTCCCCACTAGCCTACCTCTGATATGCACAGCTTACACGGCCCTCTTTTGACGTGAACCACATCTTTCTCTGCAGCTGCTTTCTCAAACACGTGTAACTTAACCCCATCTGTCTCTGGAGCTGTTTTTTCACACACCTGTAACAGAATCCGTGAAATTCTGTATTAAACCGAGGGGAGACTAAACACCCAGGTAACTCTCGACAGCGCGAAGACCGACCTGAGCTTCATCCCAGCCACATTTCTTCACATTGTCTTCAATCCATTCCCTCTTCAAACCTTCCAAATGAAATACCTGCAACACAAGCCATTTATTATTTAGGTATTTATGCATTTACGAGGGTTGTTTTTTAAGTAAGGGCCGTTTTTTTTTTTTTTTTTTAAAAGATACAAATACTTTTGTAAAAAAACTTTTATTTTCTGATTCTACACACTTTTACCTATTTTTCTACATAGTTGCCTTGTTTATTTAACCACTTGTCATACCGTACAACTAAGTTTTTAATTTCCTCTTCAAAGAATTCGGCCGCCTGCTCTGACAGCCAAGAGTTCACGGCCGCTTTCACTTCATTGTCGTCATTGAAGCGCTGCCTGCCAAGATGGTGTTTCAGGTACCGGAAAAGGTGAAAATCGCAAGGAGCAAGGTCGGGGCTGTATGGTGCGTGGTCCAAAACTTCCCAGCCAAAAGAATCGATCAAATCCCGAGTCTTTTGAGAGGTGTGAGGCCTAGCGTTATCGTGCACCAGCAAAACTCCTTTTGTCAGCATGCCGCGCCTTTTGTTTTCAATTGCTCTGCGGAGCTTCTTTAGAGTTGCGCACAGTAGGCATCCGAGTTGATTGTCGTTCCTCGTGGCATAAAGTCCACTAGCAAAACACCGCGCCAGTCCCAGAACACAGTTGCCGCAATCTTGCGCTTTGACAGCGTCTGTTTGGCTTTGACCTTGACGGGTGAGGTCGTGTGTCGCCATTCCGTCGACAGTCGCTTGCTTTCGGGAGTGATATGGGATACCCGTGTTTCATCTCCAGTGACAATTTGACTCGACATGTCATCCCTTCCTTCCTCGTAACGAATCAAAAAGTCCAATGAAGTGGCAAATCTCTTCCCTTTGTGGTCCTCTGTGAGGAGTCTGGGTACCCACCGAGAACACAGTTTCTTAAAGTTTAGGTTTTCAGACACAACTTTGTACAAAACCGATCTCGAAACTTGTGGAAATTCCAAAGAAAGAGTGGAAATTGTCAATCTTTTGTCACGAATCTTTGTTTCGACTGCAGCCACCAAATCATCTGTGATCACAGTGGGCCGGCCCGAGCGTTCTTCGTCACGGACGTTTTGACGGCCATTTTTAAACTCTCTAACCCACTGACGCACTTTACCTTCACTCATTGCATTCCAGCCATAAACTTCTGTTAACTGACGACGAATTTCTGCAGCTGATAGGCTTCTCGCGGTCAAAAAACGTATCACTGACCGACGCGGCGGGCGATTCAATAATCGTAAACATTATAAAGTAGCACAGCGATGCGTACACGTCAGCTACGGAGCTGCAACTTGCATCAGTGTGAACGGGAAGGATGCCGGCAAGTTGCGCGGTGGCTTGTTGCGGCATCCGCGCGAACTACGGGACTATACGCGCCCACGGCCCTTACTTAAAAAACAACCCTCGTACTTTACATAGCACAATTTGCATCTTCAAACCATCTCTTACATCTAACCAATATCTTTATTGAGTCAACATTACAACATGTATAATACATGGACAGTATACAGTGATAATAATAACAATAATGTCCAAAGCACATGAAAGGGAATCTATATTTGAGAAGGGAGTGAGTCACGGTTGTACCCCATCTTCAGTGTTACCTGTACATGAGCAAGGTGTGGAAGAGAGAGAGAGAGAGAGAGAGAGAGAGAGAGAGAGAGAGAGAGAGAGAGAGAACCAAGGAGAAATCTGGAAGAGGGCCAATCTTCAGCAAGAAGAAATAAACAGCTTAAGGTTTCCTGGCACTGTAATTCTGCCTACAATGGCAAAAGAGTTAAATAGTTGGAAGAGCAGTCGAACGCAATGGACAGTATCTCGAAAAGCGATTAAATGTAAAAGTAAGACGAGGGTAGTGGAATGCAGTCGAATTTAATAAGTCGATGCTGAGATTACAGATGAGTAACTTTCCTACTTGGGCAGGAAAGTAACTGATAATGGCTACAGTAGAGAGGATATACGAAGTGTAATGCAGTCTGACACTGAGGAGATATGCATTCGAGTAGGAGAGGAATTTATTAATGTCTAATATAAATTTAAAAATTAGGAACTCTTTGTCTGAATTCCAGCCTTCTACAGCAGTGAAACCCTGACGATAAAGAGTTCAGAGTAGAAGAGAACAGAAGCTCTTAAAATGCGGTGTAACAGAAGATTGGACGGGTAGATTGTATAGCTTATGAGAAGGAGTAGACTATCATTATACTGCAGGCTGAAATGTCTTTAACCCTCTTTCATGTTGACACATATATCATTCAGATTTTGTGATCAGATTAACAATTTCTTGTCAGGAAGAATGCAGCACGTTATCTTCCACGTGGAGTCATCGACGGATGAAATAAGTTCTATCGTGCACCGGGAGGCAGAATTACACATGTCAAAAACAAGTTTTGCATCATCTCAGTTTCGGAACCTGTACAGAAAATTGGAACAGAGATCAACATAAACATCATTTCCGCCCTTTTTATTGCTTTTATTGCACCACCATACAGCGAGACCTTCAGAGATGGCAGTTCAGACTGCTGTACACACCGGTAGCTCTAATACCCAGAAGCACGTCCTCTTGCATTGATGCATGCCTGTATTCGTCGTGGCATACTATCCACACCTTCATCAAGGTGCTGTTGGTCCAGATTGTCCCACTACTCAACGACGACTCGGCTTAGATTCCTCAGAGTGATTGGTGGGTCACGTAGTCCATAAACAGCCGTTTTCAATCTATCTGAGGCATGTTCGATAAGGTTCATGTCTAGAGAACACGCTGGCTAGTCAAGCGATGTCATTATCCTGAAGTTTCACAATATGTGCACGATGGACGCGTATTGTCGTCCATGAAGACGAATGCCTCACCAATATGCTGCCGATACGGTTGCACTATCGGTCGCAGGACGGCATTCACGTATCGTACAGCCGTTACGGCGCCTTCCGTGACCACCAGCGGCGTACGTCAGCCCCACATAATGCCACCCCGAAACAGCAGGGAACTTCCACCTTGCTGCACTCGCTGGACAGTGTGTCTAAGGCGTTCAGCCTGACCGGGTTGCCTCCAGACACGTCTCCAACGATTCTCTGCTCGAAGGCATATGCGACACTCATCGGTGAAGAGAATGTGATGCCAATCCTGAGCGGTCCATTCGGCATGTTGTTGGGCCCATCTGTACCGCGCTGCACGGTGTCGTGGTTGCGAAGATGGACCTCACCGTGGACGTCGGGAGTGAAGTTGCGCATCATGCAGCCTACTGCGCACAGTTTGAGTCGTAACACGACGTCCTGTGGCTGCACGAAAAGCATTATTCAAGATGGTGGCATTGCTGTCAGGGTTTCTCCGTGCCATAATCTGCATGTAGCGGTCATCCACTGCAGTAGTAGCCCTCGGGCAGGCTGAGCGAGGCATGTCACCGACAGTTGCAGTCTCTCTGTCTCTCCTCCATCTCCGAACAACATCGCTTTGGTTCACTCCGAGACGGCTGGACACTTCCCATCTTCAGAGCCCTTCCTGACACAAAGTAATAGTGCGGACGCGATCGAACCGCGTATTGACTGTCTAGGCACTGTTTACCTACAGACAACACGAACCGTGTACCTCCTTCTTCGTGGAATGACTGGAACTGATCGGCTGTCGGACTCCCTCAGTCTAATAGGCGTTGCTCATGCACGGTTGTTTACGTCTTCGGACAGGTTTGGTGACATCTCTGAACAGTCAAAGGGACTGTGTCTGTGATACAATATCCACGGTCAACGTCTATCTTAAGGAGTTCTGGGAACTGGGGTGATGCAAAACTTTTTTTGATGTGTGTATTATGGCACATCCTGGTACAACACATCTTGAAACATCAACAAACAGTCACTTTCATCAGGGAAAGGGGGAGGGGGGGGGGGGGGGGGGGAGGGGGGAAGTGTGTGGGATAAAGGTTGCACAAGTAGACCACAACCATAGAGATGGAGAGAGACCATCACAGACAGCTGCAGACTACAAGTCTTCAGACTGGTAGACAGACACACTCCCATGCACACTCCAGATTAAAAACTTCAACAAAATACATTTATTTGCGAGTAAAAGTGGACAAAAAGTGAGAGGACGAATAGGCTATTCTTCTCTTGGGTGTGTAGGTCTTTGAGTAAGATACATTTTACAGGTTAATTTGTTGCACAGCCACACGAATGAAATGCAGGAACTGGAGAACGATTTGGTGACAGGCAAAGGCACAGTTGAGATGCCGCACATATGAAATCTGGCACTGCAGTTTTAGAATGAGGGCAAGTATTTCATATGTGAGGAGAGGCACTAAGGAACCAATGATGTGAACAGAGTGGTGTGAAAATCACTTCACATTCTTTCTCTCTCCGCGCCAGGAACTTTAATGGAACTGACAAATAGACATCATTTTGTTATATTATACACTAAAGTCTTGTTAAAAAAGCTTTTGCTTAAGATTGTACTAAGTTAGGTGTTGCGATCAATAATCGATATTGGAATTGTATGTTCTTTGTAGCTTATGACCATGAACTTTGGTCTACAACGGGTTTTCGGCCACTTGAGTGTTGGCCGCGGTTGAGTGTAGTTGTGTATCTAGTTTTGGCAATAAATGTGTTTTTGATACAAAGAAACCGTGGAATACTGCATCATTTTTCGATAGTCCAGTGATAATTAAAAAACCCGCACAATTTCTTGGACCCAGAGCAGCAAAGGAATCATCGCCTAGACAACGAGAAGCCACACGGACAATGCAGACTCGGCAGCATCAACAAAGGAGACATCATGGCCAGCTCTACTAAAGTACTATACAGCCATTAGCCACACCATAACGGTGTCCACATGGAGATAACATTTCCTGCACAGTAGGGCGGGTTCATGACAGAAGCAGTAACAGGAATTTGGTGCATACCTTAATTTTTGTCGCTTCTGGGACTGGAAGTGTAGCTGCACATTGATCGTGTTCCGGTTCAATTTTGATGCATACAGGATCCTGCAAAAGATATTACTTTGCTGTAAAGAACCACACAATACAAAAAATCACACTCTGAAAACTGCAATGCAAAAATTAATGTCTTCTTCAAACGGAGTCGAGCAGTGGATACGTATTGCAATGCTACTAACAAACATACTGCAGCCTGAACTGTCTTTACCTGTCTTTCATGTAGACAAGTATATCATTCTAATTTTGTGACTAGATTGACGATTTCTTGGCACGAAGAATGCAGTGCATTATCTTACACGGGGAGTCATCGACAGGAGAAGTAACTCCTGTAATGCGCCGGGGAAGTGTGTGTCAGGACCCTCGCTGTTCATATTGTACATTAATGAGCCCGCGGATCAATTGAATAGCAACCTCAGACTCATTACAAATGATGTGGTTACCTATAATGAAGTACAGATGAAAAACATGCACAAATGTTCCATCTCATCTCAATAAATGTACAAGGTGGTGAAAAGACTGTCAACTTTCTTCGAATATTTACAAATGTGAAACTTTGCACTTCACAAAAGGAAAAAAAAATAGAATTCTATGCCGACAACATCGACGAGTCACGACCGGAATCGTGTAACTCACACAAATACCGAGATATCTGTATAAGAATTTGTGTCGATACGAAGTAAAACCGTCACATCCGATTAGCCAGAGGGAACGCTGGTGGCATACATTGGTTCACTGGTGGAATACTGAGGCCATCCGATCAGCCTGCGAGGAGACCGTTTACAAAACACGTGTGCTGTTGACTGGTGCCAACTGTGTCTCTTTGATAGCGTAGTCACAGGGCAGCAGCTTTCATGAAAGTGAGCAGTTTTGCATTTCTGAATATTTAAAGCTGGTTGCCAGTCTTTGCTTCATTCTGAAATCTTATCAATACTCAGCAGTGTTTTTCCATTTGTGTACAGTCACTTCCAACCAGCTGACGAATTATGTTAGCCTCAATAGTGTTAGTAGAGAAGAGTCAATCTTGTATTGTGTTTCAGTAATGTCACGTTTACATTAATGCTACAGGGTTATATGTTTTTTAACATGTCTTAAGAAGAGGAAGTGCCGAGATGTGCTGGCCGTGCACCGAGGCATGTTTAGCCACAGGGTGATCCTCATTACCAACAAACACTGTCTGCCTGTGTCCGTGTCGGTTCACCCTGTGACTAAACATGCCTTGGTGCACGGCCAGCACATCTCGGCACAGTGTTACACCGTCCGGGTTATCTGGATACTTCCCACCAACACCAACCTGTCAGAACTCCGGAGATGGTAACTTGCTCTTCAATATATCCTCTCTTCCCGTCATCCACCAGGCCTCAATCTTCGCTAATTTCAAGTTGCCACCGCTCATACCTCACCTGTCATTCGACAACATCTTTGCCTCTGCACTTCCGCCTCGACTGACATCTCTGTCTTTGAATATGTCTGCTTGTGTCTGTGTATGTGTGGATGGATGTGTGTGTGTGTGTGTGCGAGTGTATACCCATCCTTTTTTCCCCCTAAGGTAAGTCTTTCCGCTCCTGGGATTGGAATGACTCCTTACCCTCTCCCTTAAAACCCACATCCTTTCATCTTTCCCTCTTTCTTGACGAGGCAACCGTCGGTTACAAAAGCTAGAATTTTGTGTGTATGTTTGTGTGTGTTTGTGTGTCTATCGAACTGCCAGCACTTTCGTTTGGTAAGTCACATCATCTTTCTTAGTCTTAGTGGTTCAAAGCTAAATTAATTCGTGTCTGTCATATAGAATTGAGGTAGATGATTAAAACTTTCGAAAGTAAGTTTGAAAGTTTGTTTACATTAGTGTTTAGTCTGAAAGTATTTGTATGGAGTGTGGCCATGTATGGAAGTGAAACATGGACGATAAATAGTTTGGACAAGAAGAGAATAGAAGCTTTCGACATGTTCTGAGGCATCAAGGGATCACCAGTTTAGTAATGGAGGGCAGCGTGGAGGGTAAAAATCATAGAGGGAGACCAAGAGATGAATACACTAAGCAGATTCAGAAGGATGTAGGCTGCAGTAGGTACTGGGAGATGAAGAAGCTTGCACAGGATAGAGTAGCATGGAGGGCTGCATCAAACCAGTCTCAGGACTGAAGACCACAACAACAACAACAACAACAACAACAGTGTTTAGTTACATATTAGTACAGGCTGTGAAACTTCAGAGCCCTTGTGCCACGTTGTTCTCCACTTCTGTGTAAATTTTGCATAATTTTTTTTTTTTATCAAACCCTGTGCAACAAATGTGGTGGTTGCCGCAGAAATCTGAAGGAGGGGGTGTTCTGTGAAGACTGTAGGTTACGGTTTCATTGGGCAAATGTAGTGGTGAGGAAGCAGGGGTACATAATGAGGCTCTTCCGTGGCAGTGTAGGTTATGTAGAAAGGACAGAAAAATTGCTGAACAGGAGGCAAAAATTTGTGTCCTTAAGGCTGAATTAGAAAATACGATTTGGAATTATGTAGGCTACGGGACAACGAAGAGACAGGGCGCTGGGAAAAGGCAGCAAGCAAAGGGCAAAAAAGGGAAACTGTTGAAAAAACTTTAGAAATTCAGTTAGTAAATCAGTTTGGCTTGCTATCTGAAGTAGTGGAGGAAGGGCCTCATCCAGATGTAGTTGAATGTAGTTTGAAGCAGAATATTAGCTTAAAGAATAAAAAGACAGGTCAGATTCAAATCAGGATAGGAATAGAAGAATTCTGCTCCTAGGCAGCAGTCATGGAAGGTGTGTAGGCCAGCAGCTTCAGGAGAAGTTAGGTGCAGGGTACCAGGTCACAAGTTTTGTGAAACCAAGAGCGAGTCTTAGCTATGCGACAGAAAACTTAGGTCAGCTATGCGCAGACTTTGAGACAGAAGATCAGGTAGGCTATGGGAGTTAGCAGGAAACAGCCTGTCAATGAATCCAAGATATAGTTAAGCACTGTTCCAGTCGAGGCTATTGGTAGGTGGCAGTACATTACACATGGCCTGCACCTAAATAGGAAGGGGAAAGATAAATTAGCTTCTCTATTAGCAAATAATGTAAGCGGGGCCACCGTCACACAAGGGATCATCCTTCTGGTTTATGGGACCAGTAAGACAGCTTTTTAAGGTTAAAGCAAAAGCCGAAGTCCAGACAGACCACATTCAAGAAAAATAGAATAAAAGAAGTTCATGAACACTAAATAGAGACAGTATCAATTTACTTCATCAAAATATCAGGGGAATAAAAAATAAAGTAGATGAGCTGTTAGTTTGTTTAGACGATCTCAAAAATAAGAATGAGATTGCTATACTTCGTCTGTCTGAACACCATGTAATTGTGGGGATGGAAAATGTCAGTATAAACGGGTATAATTTAGCATCTTATACTTGCAGATGTAGCATGGGTAAAGGAGGAGTTGCCCTTTACACAAAACAAGGGTACAAGTGCAAAACTGTAGAAGTAAGCAAATTTTGTGTCGATCAGCACTTTGATGTTTGTGCGTGTGAACTACAGATAGATAATATAGTGTTGATATTAGCAAGAGGTACAGGTCCCCATTAGGAGATTGGGAGCTATTCATAAATAAGTTTCACCCCCTACTACGCTGTCTGTGAGACAAAAAGAAGCAGTTATTAATCTGTGGTGATTTCAATGCTAACTTTCTAAACAATTCTGAAAGGAAAAGTGAATTAGAAATGTTATTAATGACATATAACTTCGAATCAGTGATCAACTTCCAGAATGAGATTTTCACTCTGCAGCAGAGTGTGTGCTGATATGAAACTTCGAGGCACATTAAAACTGTGGGCCGGACCGAGACTCGAACTCCGGACCTTTGCCTTTCGCGGGTAAGTGCCTTTTGCGGGTAAACGCTAAGCCATGTCTCCGCAGTATCCTTTGTTTCAGGAGTGCTAGTTCTTATGTAAAGTTTGGAAGGTAGGAGACGAGGTACTGGCAGAAGTAAAGCTGTGAGGACCGGGCTCGAGTCGTGCTTCGGTAGCTCAGTTGGTAGAGCACTTGCCCACGAAAGGCAAAGGTCCCGAGTTCGAGTCTCGGTCCGGCACACAGTTTTAATTTGCCAGGAAGTTTCATATTAGTGATCAACTTCCTTACACTTATAGCTCAAGACAGTAGCACTCTAATAGATAATGTATTTGTACCATAAGAGGATGTAAAACTAGTACATGCTTTCCCTGTGATAATGGATTATCAGACCACAATGCACAATTGATAAATTTACAGAACCTAGCAGTGTGCACAGTT
The DNA here is from genome assembly GCF_021461395.2 of Schistocerca americana. Taxonomy (NCBI): domain Eukaryota; kingdom Metazoa; phylum Arthropoda; class Insecta; order Orthoptera; family Acrididae; genus Schistocerca; species Schistocerca americana. Next base: position 203,500,861 of record NC_060129.1, on the reverse strand, counting down.
CAGAAACCATTAAGTAAAAGTGTAAGGCTGGTCAACACGGTATCAATAGAGCACTTCAGAAAAAGTTTAATTGGGGAGATGTACATAATGCACCAAAAGCTAATGATAAATGCAACATATTTCTTCACAAATTTATACTCCTTTTTGAACATTGTTAGCGCAGAAAAATTACTTAAACAGTTTGAAACCTTGCATTACTACAGGTGTTACAGTGATTTCAGAAAGAAAAAGAAAATTGTATGAGTCAGCAAGAACTAGTAAAGACTCAAAAGTAATTTTACACTATAATAACTATTGTAACATACTGAGAAAAGTTGTCAGAAAATAAAATAAAAATGTATATTACAGATGAAATTAACAACTCGGGCAATAAAATAAAATCAATAAGAAACGTTGTTAGAAGAGACACAGGAAAAGTAACTACTGTGGTAGGTAGTATTACTATTAAAGAGAATGAGACCATCTTAACCAACAGTACGCAAGTAGTTAATGTAGTTAACAACCATTTCTTAAGTGTACATGAAAAAATTGGTGAGAATAGTTCAAAAGAAAAAGCCAAGCAGTCCATGGAAGAGTCAGTTTTGAGAAATCCTTGTCAGATTAATTTTCATTAAACAAATCTTTGATAAATAAATGTTCTGTTGGAGTAGATGACATCTCTAACAAGATATTAAAATAATGTTGAGCAGTCACAGGTGATGTTCTGAGCCACATATGTAATGCATCACTGACTCAAGGTATTTTCCCAGACAGGTTAAAATATGCCGTTGTCAAGTCTCTCTACAAAAAATGGGACACCACAGATGTAAATAATTACTGGCCAGTGTCCTTGTGTACAGCATTTTCAAAAATCGTCACGAAAGTAATGTATTCAAGAGTGGTCAGCCATCTCACCAGTAATGGGATACTTAGTAAATCACAGTTTGGATCTAAAAAACGCTGTTCTACTGAAACAGCAATATACAGTTTTACTGCACATAATAGAGTCTTTAAATAGTAAAATGTCATCAACAGGAATTTTCTGTGACTTATCCAAAGCATTTGATTGTGTGAACCATGACATTATGTCAGAGAAATTAAAATTCTACAGTACAAATGGGTGTGCTCCCTGCCGCCGTTGGATAAGCAGCTGAGCAGCAAGTCGTATACTCCTAGCTCACTCATTTGTTACATAGTTTAATTCTTAATTTCTTTGCGTGTTTTTGGTACTTGCATTGTTTAATTCATAAATTTCGAGCGTATTATAGTATTTGAGAGTTGTAGCATCGCGTTTTAGTACCTGAATAGTGTAAATTCGCGTAGTCGTTTGTCTACTGTTTTGTTTTGAACGGCCAGTGTCGGTTGGTCGCAGTCAGTGTGCTCCCTGCCGCCGTTGGATAAGCAGCTGAGCAGCAAGTCGTATACTCCTAGCTCACTCATTTGTTACATAGTTTAATTCTTAATTTCTTTGCGTGTTTTTGGTACTTGCATTGTTTAATTCATAAATTTCGAGCGTATTATAGTATTTGAGAGTTGTAGCATCTCGTTTTAGTACCTGAATAGTGTAAATTCGCGTAGTCGTTTGTCTACTGTTTTGTTTTGAACGGCCAGTGTCGGTTGGTCGCAGTCAGTGTGCTCCCTGCCGCCGTTGGATAAGCAGCTGAGCAGCAAGTCGTATACTCCTAGCTCACTCATTTGTTACATAGTTTAATTCTTAATTTCTTTGCGTGTTTTTGGTACTTGCATTGTTTAATTCATAAATTTCGAGCGTATTATAGTATTTGAGAGTTGTAGCATCGCGTATTAGTACCTGAATAGTGTAAATTCGCGTAGTCGTTTGTCTACTGTTTTGTTTTGAACGGCCAGTGTCGGTTGGTCGCAGTCAGTGTGCTCCCTGCCGCCGTTGGATAAGCAGCTGAGCAGCAAGTCGTATACTCCTAGCTCACTCATTTGTTACATAGTTTAATTCTTAATTTCTTTGCGTGTTTTTGGTACTTGCATTGTTTAGTTCATAAATTTCGGGCGTATTATAGTATTTGAGAGTGTAGCATCGTGTTTTAGTATCTGAATAGTGTAATTTCGCTTAGTCTCCTTCCGCCGCCGAGCAGTGTCAGCAGTGCGCAAGTAGCAGCATTACTGCATTTACTAGGCAATCTTGTATTTTAATAACCGTTTAAATTTTGTCGATTTGTTTGCGCTCTCTGTAGATTAGTTCAGACGTTCTTAGCAAAGCAGTTTTTAGCATGGATAGGAACTGCAACTGCTGTGTTCGGATGCAGGCTGAGTTGGCATCCCTTCGCTCCCAGCTTCAGGCAGTGTTGGCTTCGGTCACACAGCTTGAGGCTGTTGCCAATGGGCATCACTGTGGGGGTCGGGATGGGGGTTTGTCGGGGACGGCCAGCTCGTCCCACGCATCCCCTGATCGGACTACGACTGTGGTTGCCCGGGATACTGCCCGCATTGAGGCTGATCCCTCACCTGTGGTAGAGTGGGAGGTCGTTTCAAGGTGTGGCAGGGGGCGAAAGACATTCCGGAGGGCTGAACGGAAAGCCTCTCCAGTTTGTCTGACGAACCGGTTTCAGGCTCTGTCTCAGGCTGATACTGATCTTCGGCCTGACATGGCTGCTTGTCCTGTTCCAGAGGTTGCCCCTCAGTCTGCAAGATCCGGGCAGTCGCAGAGGGTGGGCTTACTGGTAGTTGGGAGCTCCAACGTCAGGCGCGTAATGGGGCCCCTTAGGGAAATGGCAGCAAGAGAGGGGAAGAAAACCAATGTGCACTCCGTGTGCATACCGGGGGGAGTCATTCCAGATGTGGAAAGGGTCCTTCCGGATGCCATGAAGGGTACAGGGTGCACCCATCTGCAGGTGGTCGCTCATGTCGGCACCAATGATGTGTGTCGCTATGGATCGGAGGAAATCCTCTCTGGCTTCCGGCGGCTATCTGATTTGGTGAAGACTGCCAGTCTCGCTAGCGGGATGAAAGCAGAGCTCACCATCTGCAGCATCGTCGACAGGACTGACTGCGGACCTTTGGTACAGAGCCGAGTGGAGGGTCTGAATCAGAGGCTGAGACGGTTCTGCGACCGTGTGGGCTGCAGATTCCTCGACTTGCGCCATAGGGTGGTGGGGTTTCGGGTTCCGCTGGATAGGTCAGGAGTCCACTACACGCAACAAGCGGCTACACGGGTAGCAGGGGTTGTGTGGCGTGGGCTGGGCGGTTTTTTAGGTTAGATGGCCTTGGGCAAGTACAGAAAGGGCAACAGCCTCAACGGGTGCGGGGCAAAGTCAGGACATGCGGGGACCGAGCAGCAATCGGTATCGTAATTGTCAACTGTCGAAGCTGCGTTGGTAAAGTACCGGAACTTCAAGCGCTGATAGAAGGCACCGAAGCTGAAATCGTTATAGGTACAGAAAGCTGGCTTAAGCCAGAGATAGATTCTGCCGAAATTTTTACAAAGGTACAGACGGTGTTTAGAAAGGATAGATTGCATGCAACCGGTGGTGGAGTGTTCATCGCTGTTAGTAGTAGTTTATCCTGTAGTGAAGTAGAAGTGGATAGTTCCTGTGAATTATTATGGGTGGAGGTTACACTAAACAACCGAACTAGGTTAATAATTGGCTCCTTTTACCGACCTCCCGACTCAGCAGCATTAGTGGCAGAACAACTGAGAGAAAATTTGGAATACATTTCACATAAATTTTCTCAGCATGTTATAGTCTTAGGTGGAGATTTCAATTTACCAGATATAGACTGGGACACTCAGATGTTTAGCACGGGTGGTAGGGACAGAGCATCGAGTGACATTATACTGAGTGCACTATCCGAAAATTACCTCGAGCAATTAAACAGAGAACCGACTCGTGGAGATAACATACTGGACCTACTGATAACAAACAGACCCGAACTTTTCGAATCTGTATGTACAGAACAGGGAATCAGTGATCATAAGGCCGTTGCAGCATCCCTGAATATGGAAGTTAATAGGAATATAAAAAAAGGGAGGAAGGTTTATCTGTTTAGCAAGAGTAATAGAAGGCAGATTTCAGACTACCTAACAGATCAAAACGAAAATTTCTGTTCCGACGCTGACAATGTTGAGTGTTTATGGAAAAAGTTCAAGGCAATCGTAAAATGCGTTTTAGACAGGTACGTGCCGAGTAAAACTGTGAGGGACGGGAAAAACCCACCGTGGTACAACAACAAAGTTAGGAAACTACTGCGAAAGCAAAGAGAGCTTCACTCCAAGTTTAAACGCAGCCAAAACCTCTCAGACAAACAGAAGCTAAACGATGTCAAAGTTAGCGTAAGGAGGGCTATGCGTGAAGCGTTCATTGAATTCGAAAGTAAAATTCTATGTACCGACTTGACAGAAAATCCTAGGAAGTTCTGGTCTTACGTTAAATCAGTAAGTGGCTCGAAACAGCATATCCAGACACTACGGGATGATGATGGCATTGAAACAGAGGATGACACGCGTAAAGCTGAAATACTAAACACCTTTTTCCAAAGCTGTTTCACAGAGGAAGACCGCACTGCAGTTCCTTCTCTAAATCCTCGCACAAACGAAAAAATGGCTGACATCGAAATAAGTGTCCAAGGAATAGAAAAGCAACTGGAATCACTCAATAGAGGAAAGTCCACTGGACCTGACGGGATACCAATTCGATTCTACACAGAGTACGCGAAAGAACTTGCCCCCCTTCTAACAGCCGTGTACCGCAAGTCTCTAGAGGAACGGAGGGTTCCAAATGATTGGAAAAGAGCACAGATAGTCCCAGTCTTCAAGAAGGGTCGTCGAGCAGATGCGCAAAACTATAGACCTATATCTCTTACGTCGATCTCTTGTAGAATTTTAGAACATGTTTTTTGCTCGCGTATCATGTCATTTCTGGAAACCCAGAATCTACTATGTAGGAATCAACATGGATTCCGGAAACAGCGATCGTGTGAGACCCAACTCGCCTTATTTGTTCATGAGACCCAGAAAATATTAGATACAGGCTCCCAGGTAGATGCTATTTTTCTTGACTTCCGGAAGGCGTTCGATACAGTTCCGCACTGTCGCCTGATAAGCAAAGTAAGAGCCTACGGAATATCAGACCAGCTGTGTGGCTGGATTGAGGAGTTTTTGGCAAACAGAACACAGCATGTTGTTATCAATGGAGAGACGTCTACAGACGTTAAAGTAACCTCTGGCGTGCCACAGGGGAGTGTTATGGGACCATTGCTTTTCACAATATATATAAATGACTTAGTAGATAGTGTCGGAAGTTCCATGCGGCTTTTCGCGGATGATGCTGTAGTATACAGAGAAGTTGCTGCATTAGAAAATTGTAGCGAAATACAGGAAGATCTGCAGCGGATAGGCACTTGGTGCAGGGAGTGGCAACTGACCCTTAACATAGACAAATGTAATGTATTGCGAATACATAGAAAGAAGGATCCTTTATTGTATGATTATATGATAGCGGAACAAACACTGGTAGCAGTTACTTCAGTAAAATATCTGGGAGTATGCGTACGGAACGATTTGAAGTGGAATGATCATATAAAACTAATTGTTGGTAAGGCGGGTACCAGGTTGAGATTCATTGGGAGAGTGCTTAGAAAATGTAGTCCATCAACAAAGGAGGTGGCTTACAAAACACTCGTTCGACCTATACTTGAGTATTGCTCATCAGTGTGGGATCCGTACCATGTCGGGTTGACGGAGGAGATAGAGAAGATCCAAAGAAGAGCGGCGCGTTTCGTCACTGGGTTATTTGGTAACCGTGATAGCGTTACGGAGATGTTTAATAAACTCAAGTGGCAGACTCTGCAAGAGAGGCGCTCTGCATCGCGGTGTAGCTTGCTCGCCAGGTTTCGAGAGGATGCGTTTCTGGATGAGGTATCGAATATATTGCTTCCCCCTACTTATACTTCCCGAGGAGATCACGAATGTAAAATTAGAGAGATTAGAGCGCGCACGGAGGCTTTCAGACAGTCGTTCTTCCCGCGAACCATACGCGACTGGAACAGGAAAGGGAGGTAATGACAGTGGCACGTAAGGTGCCCTCCGCCACACACCGTTGGGTGGCTTGCGGAGTATCAATGTAGATGTAGATGTAGATGTAACAGCATATGAGTGGTTTAAGTCATATCTATGGAATAGGAAGCAAAAAGTTTCTTTATATGGTTTTAGTGAGTTACGGATGTTTCCCACTTCATCTAGCTGGGGTGAAATTACATTAGGTGTTCCACACAGTTCAATCATGGGTCCCCTTCCGTTCTTGATATATGTGAATGACCTCCCTTCTTATCTCAAACAAGAACCTAAAATGACACTGTTTGCTGATGAGACAAGCATCATTATTAATCCAGTAAAAGAGACTCCAATAGAAAATGATACAAATAATGTCTTTGGAACAGTTATTGATTGGTTTTCTGCGAATGGGCTTGCTCTGAACTTTGAAAAGACACAGTAATCCAATTTTCTAATAGACTACAATAAATGTAACACATCAACAGAAGTCAGTGGCCAGGGCAGAGCAACTAAGTTTTCGGGTGTACATATAGATGAGAATCTTAATTGGAAAATTCATATTTTGGATCTCCTAAAGTGACCAAGTTCAGCAACTTTTGCAATCAGAATAATTGCTAATTTTGAAGATATCGAAATTAGCCAGCTAACATACTTTGCAGACTTTCACTCTCTGATGTCACACAAAATAATAGTTCGAGGTAACTCAACACTCAGGCAAAAAGTATCCACAACTCAAAAGAAAGTGGTTAGAATAACATGCTGGCCTCATAGTTGCACATCTTGTAGGCACATGTTTAAAATGTTAGACAATCTTACAACAGCCTCACAGTACATTTACTCAGTAATGAAATTTGTCCGCAACAACACGGACCAGTTTAAAAACAACAGTGACATTCATGATTATAAGAAAGAAAGGCTTACACTATCCTCTACTTGACCTATTTTTGGCACAGAAAGGGGGTAAAATATGCTGCTGTACAAATTTTTAATAAATTACCATGTGAAGTAAAATGTCTGACACACAGCAGTAATAGTTTCAAAAATAAACTGAAATCACATCTCCTTGACAACTCCTCCTATACAACAGATGAATTCTTGAATAGGAATAAATAAATCTATAGGTATAACATATGCATTTTGTGCCATTTAAGGGAATATGGTAGGTAATAAAATCTTTAAGCTTAAAAAAAAAACCTTGATTTATGTGTGCCTTTCTTACACATTGACACATTCCACACAGTTACCGTGAGATTGATCAATGGAACACATAACTAACTAACTAACTGTTTGTTATTGTGCTCTTCAGTCCTGAGACTGGTTTGATGCAACTCTCCATGCTACTCTATCCTGTGCAAGCTTCTTCATCTCCCAGTACCTACTGCAACCTACATCCTTCTGAATCTGGTTAGTGTATTCATCTCTTGGTCTCCCTCTATTATTTTTACCCTCCACGCTGCCCTCCAATGCTAAATTGCTGATCCCTTGATGCCTCAGAACATGTCCTACCAACCGATCCCTTCTTCTGGTCAAGTTGTGCCACAAACTCCTCTTCTCCCCAATTCTATTCAATACCTCCTCATTAGTTATGTGACCTACCCATCTAATCTTCAGCATTCTTCTGTAGCACCACATTTCGAAAGCATCTATTCTCTTCTTGTCTAAACTATTTATCGTCCATGTTTCACTTCCATACATGGCTACACTCCATAGACACACTTTCAGAAACGACTTGCTGACACTTAAATCTATACTCGATGTTGACAAACTTGTCTTCTTCAGAAACGCGTCCCTCACCATTGCCAGTCTACATTTTATATCCTCTCTACTTCGACCATCATCAGTTATTTTGCTCCCCAAATAGCAAAACTCCTTTACTACTTCAAGTGTCGCATTTCCTAATCTAATTCCCTCAGCATCACCCGACTTAATTCGGCTACATTCCATTATCCTCGTTTTGCTTCTGTTGATGTTCATCTTATATCCTCCTTTCAAGACACGATCCATTCCGTTCAACTGCTCTTCCAAGTCCTTTGCTGTCTCTGACAGAATTACAATGTCATCGGCGAACCTCAAAGTTTTTATTTCTTCTCCACGGATTTTAATACCTACTCCAAATTTTTCTTTTGCTTCCTTTATTGGTTGCTCAATATAAAGATTGAAAAACATCGGGGATAGGCTACAACCCTGTCTAACTAACACACTACTATACCAAAATCTTAGACATGGCTGTGAAACAGCAACTTTGTAATTCAGAATAGATTAATAATCATCAGTCTACACTAATATATGTGTAAGGTATACAAATTTGTCCTGGATCTGTTTCACACATTGTCTAACCAATTACATACCATGCTTTAACTGCTACAAATACAGGCGATAGCCCGTGCACTGAAACTGCCCTGTACTGATCAAGAGGTATATGTCCAACTTTACAGCAGCTAATTTGCTTACAGGAAAGACACTTAAAGGCCAACCCAACCTGCCATGTACGTGGCACAAATGACGGCACTTATTCACTCCGCAGTACGACGAATTACTGTGGCGGTGATCAGTCTTCTTGTAGACTGGCAGGTTGATTTATTTATTTTTGGAGTGGCGGCTGCTGCATTTTTTTGGTTTTGGGTTGTAATGCAGACATGTAGTTTTTTAGGGACTGGACACATTATGAGTAACAGTATAACTACCCAGCATAGCTCAGCCAACTGCAGCACCTCCAAGTGACGTAAGGCACAGGAGTTCGGCGCGATTCGACTCGACGGGGACTGAAGAATGGTTGTGTAAAAAAGAATTTTTGGTACTGTAGGATTTTAAAATCTATATTAAGTTTATAAAAAGAAAAATAATGTAGTGTTCAGCCAGTAAATATTTTATACTTGACGCACGCCGCTGTCAGCGACCTCTGCAGTTTTACGTGGCAACCACTGGTGTGTGTGAAGTGCCAGTTCCCTAATGCACATCCTGTGTGGCACAATTAGGTGTCATTAGGGGAGGTTTACTATCTTTGGCCCGAAAAAAGCATGATATATGAGAATTTTTTTCTTGTGATGTGTTATAGATATCAATGTCAAATTGGGTCAAAATGTTTATTGGTATTTCCTCTACAAACTGGAATTTTTTCGACCAGAAATGTAGAAGAGCAAAGGCGGAAGTGCCGTCGGAACGAAACAAAATTTTGATGTAGACCTCCACACGCGGTACGTCACAGGTCAACCGGCTCGTCTGAAATCGAAATTGAGTTGACGTTAGCGAAGTGTATAAGATACTTTAGGAGTTATACCTCGCTTAAGTTATTTGGACCATAGGAAACAAAATGGCGGCCATTTGAAAAAAAAAAAAAAATAGAATTTTTTTTTTCATCAGTTTTCCGACTTCATCGGCCAAGTAAAAATATTTATAATTGATGGATCTGAATAAAAGTGGTACAACTCCTAGACAATTTAGTTAGCTTCACCAGAAACAAAGAATCATCCCAATCGGTTGAGTAGGTTTGAAGCCACCATCTCGCGCGATTAAAAAAGTCATTTAGAGAAAAACACATTTGAAGTTTTGACTACATATAAATGCAATATTATGCAACATACATTCAATCTGCTATTCTGGAACAATAAACTAGTCCTTCCTCTTCCTCACAGAGAATGTCCTGCTCGATCCGGGACATCCTGTGCTGCTCCAGAGTCGCTAGTACGGCCGGTGACAAGCGGTTTTCGGCCGCTCGAATCCGGTGGTCGTCCGAATGCTCAGCGAATTGCCTCGAATAGAGTCCCAGGGCGACGTCCATCGTTGTTACGGTCTCCAGATTTGCTGAATACCCTTCGTCGAAGCTGCTCACTGCCGGGAAAGTCGCAATCTCCACAGTCTTCGCACCAGAATGCAAATGCTTGGGGGCTAACTTCCGAACACACGCGTTCAAACTTTCATTTGAACTTTTGTGTGTTTCCTCCCAAGCGGGCAACGTCCTTGCCACAGTGCATACACCGGTTCCCATGAGATCACTGACTGAATAGTATCAGCTTCGGTCAAGAATACTGTCATAGCAACTGGGAGAGCGGTGTGCTGACCCCACTCCCCTCCTATCCGCATCCTCCACTGAGGTTGACACGGCTGTCAGATGGTCCCGGTAGGCCACTCGTGGCCCGACGACAGAGTGCTTTTTTTTTTCCTCCCAAGCACAGGTACAATAACTCATCCTCCGAAAGAAAAAAACTGGTGTGTGAAAAAGGCCGATTTCAGGCAGGTGCATTTTTTTTGTTCAACCACGAGTAACAAACACTTCCGTTCCGTATCCGGAAAAACCGTTTCAGGGGTGGATTCTAAACACTTTTATGGATCCAAAAATGCAATTTTAAAAAATCAATTTTTTGAACCAAAAATAGTAAACCTCCCCTTAAGTCAGCCATATACTGCTCCGACTACTGCAGGGCCAGTTTCTGTACACCTGTGTCGGTCATACTTACAGCACGGTACATGAATGGTAAGGCAACTTGTAAAATAGAACTGTGACAAATTTCTATAACTTTCACATATATTAGTGTTCTACAATAGTATTACAAATATGTGCCTCATTTGTATAAGATTCTAGTGTCAACTGTAATCTTCTTTGTAGGACGGTTTGAAAACAGACACAGGTCTCCGAAACCAGTCACTGTCGGGAAATAAGAAATAGATACTTCTCAGTGCAACCTATGACGAAGCTAGAATCATTTATTCGAATCAAAAATTAGTCTCGTAAGATATTAGTTTTATCGACGTTTGTTAACAGGAACAGTAAAACACGAAGGATCGCCAGTGCTCTAGCGACAGCGCCACACTGACCGCTACCACTGTGCCAGTCGCTGCTGGAGTTCTTGATGATCCTCTGTGTTTTCCTGATCCTGTTACCACGTGTCTATAAAACGAATAACGCAGTAGACGAATTTGGGAGCACACTCTTAAGTGGGCACATAAAATTCCGCTTTAAAAATCACCTCATTAGTAATGGGAAACAAACTGACGCTTTCCTTCGACGCTCGGCATCTTATGAAAGACGCGACGAATGGGATTCGTTTGGGTCAGCTCCGGCTATACACTGCCAAAACGAAACTGCAAATACCTGTCGAAACACCAGAGAAAATACACCTGACGACCCGTAGGGGACACACCCGGTACGTGAATTATGTTATTTTCACTGTTCTCAGTTTGTCATACCAGTCACGTCCGACGCACTTACTACAACTACAACTAACTGCACAGTTTCCCTTTTGGCCTGTCTTTGAATCTGACTTGCTCCTTCAGATTTTTTTTAAAAAGTGTGTTCACTATACATATGTGTTCAAATTATTAGACTAAACGATTATTTTTGATACTCTTAATTGATCGGTTTTAATGGTTCCGTTCTGAGTAACTCACAGATCACTGAATTTTTCACAGTTGGTAGCATTTGGCATTTTCCCTCCAAATCACGTTGGTGTTAGTTGTCTCTGTACACACTTTGAAATTGTGTTTACACTAATGTTTTATGTTTCTGTGGCGTACTTCAGGTTGTTATTTATTCTATCAACTTCTTGCTACATTAACAAGGTGTTATACAGCTTGTGAAATTGCACGTTTTTTAGCTATAGCAATAAATCGTGGACTTTTCAAATAAAGTGAGGTTACGTGGAAGACAAATGATGTTTCACTTCGGAAAGTTTCGGCTGTGGTAATACTTTTTGCTGAAAATCGTTATACACAGCACGAAATTGCTGACAGCATGAGAACATCACAGAAAACTGGCAGCAGCATCAAACTTTTAGTGCAGTGAATACAAGCGAAACAGGAAAGCAAAATGTGGACGTAAAAGAAATGTCAGTCCTAGAGCAATGAGAAGACTTACAAACATGGCAAAAATGAACTGTAAACTTACTTCTACAGACATGAGGCATCAGCTGAAAGGTTTGGGAGTTGAAGTTTCACCTATGACAGTGAGGAAGAGGCTGTTTGAATGTGGTTTAAAGGCGCGCCGACCAAGGAAAGAACAGAAAATCACACCTACGATGAAAATCGAAAGATTGCAGTGGGCTAAACAACTTCGGGAGTGGACAAATGAGGACTGGGCTAAGGTATGTGCAATGATATGGTAAATTAAGTGGGTCTGATCTCTAAATGAGGAGTTTTGGCTTGAAATTGTGATCTTTTATTGATATTGAAGGAATGCACATCTGAATTTTGGGACTGTTGAGGTCTCCTATGCTACTATTCCCAACTTAACTTGCAATTTTGTACACATGCTTCAGGTATGCTTCAGTGAGGGATCTGTATTCACTGTGATGGAAGAAAGCAGCCAGGATGTTCGTCACAGACCTGGAGAACAGTTCAGAGCTGAGTGTGTGCAGGATTGTGTGAAGCATCCGACTTCCATTGTGGTCTGGAGTGTGATGTCCATGGAAGGTCCTCGCAGATTACACCTTATTGAAGGGACAATGCGGCAAGAACAATATAATTAAGCCCTCGAAAAGGAACTTTTCCCCCAAATAAATGAGTGGTTTCCTAATAAAGATGCCATTTTTATGCATGATGGGGCACCTTGCCACAAAGCCAAATGCGTTTCAAAGTACTTGGAAGAAAAGCAAATGAAAGTGTTGCCCTGACCGGGGAGTAGCCCTGATATGAACCCAACTGCAAATTTATGGGCTATTGTGAAACTGAGGACAAGGAAATTTACAATAACCACCAAACAGGATCTCATGGAGAAACTAGAGGAAATCTGGTACCATGACAATGGTATTAAAATGTCATGCAAAAAGTTAGAAAAAAACTATGCCAAACAGGATCAAAACGTTGATTAAGAACAAAGGCACGCATACAAAGTATTGAATGTTCAAACATAATCTGGATGTGGAGGAGGAGGAGGAGGAGATTAGTGTTTAATGTCCCGTTGACAACGAGGTCATTAGAGACGGAGCGCAAGCTCGGGTGAGGGAAGGATGGGGAAGGAAATTGGCCATGCCCTTTCAAAGGAACCATCCCGGCATTTGCCCGAAGCGTTTTCGGGAAATCGCTGAAAACCTAAATCAGGATGGCCGGAGACGGGATTGAACCGTCGTCCTCCCGAATTGTATGTGGATGCAAATGTGTAATAAATGTAAAGTTTTGGAAAAAATGTCTTCAGTTTAATAATTTGAACACATCTGTAATTTTGGATTTAAATTCATTATTTGTAGCTACTGTTTTTACTGTGTTGCAACAACGAGGCAGTGCACTTGCGACTCGAAGACTAATTTCTTTCAAAATGAGAGCCTCGGGCAGGAAACAAATAAGAAAGAGGCACAGTGAATCTGGTTTACATTGACACACTCAGTTATCAGTACACTACAACCCCCTACATATTATTCCTGTAAGCACTGTGAAGACAAGATGAAACTTACACATTCCACACACACACTGACACTTAAACAGGCATTACTCCCACACTCAGTACACAAATGCAACGGGATAATCCCTAATAACAGATACGGTGGGGAGTAGACTTTTCTGCACATTCACAGATGCAGACTTTTAACAGCATACACTACTGACACAGTGAGCTCTGGATTCCAGGTGAGTGGCAATGCTGAAACACTGCCGCATCACAAACAGAGCTTCTGGCAAAAACGGATGCCGTGGTATTTTGATATTACAAAATACCTAGAAGCCGGAGAGCTTTTTGTGGCAATTGTCACAGTTTCTGTATTTACATAGAATGAATTACACGCATAAACTGACGAGATGGACAAATGCGCATCTGAACTTTGCACAAGTGAGAAAAAAATGACTGTCAATCGACCATCCCGACACGAACTGATGTCTCGACAGAGACAAAGTCTTGAACCTGCAACGTGCTAAGTTGCCACTGCATATCCTGATAGACTACAGAAGTCCAGTTACTGACATAATGGGTTTCATCAAAGACAATGATTTAAGCAGTGGCAGTATGTACTGTAAATAGGACTCTGTATTTAAATTTGTAAGCAGCTATTTTCTTCAAAAAATATCAGTACATTCAGGTAAACATTAAGCTACCAATAAGAAATATGCATGAACTATTTACCGGATTTACCCGATTAAGAGACGAGTTTTTTGCCCAAAGTGATCATTTGAGAAACATAGTGTCACCTTAAACTTAGCGACTAAACTATTGCTGTAGAGGTCAACTTTTTTACATTGTTTAATAGATTAATACAGGGGTCGTCTTACATTTGCAGACGAAGCTTTGAAGATTTTGTACAAATTAATTTTAAACAACCCTGAAAAGACGGGCACAATCAAACAATATTTGTGTTCGGATAAGCTCGGGATTTCCCAGTACACCAAAGAGCTCGATACAATTTTTTTGAACACAGTAGGAAATAACATTACATTCTATTGACTTACAAGGTTTTGTTGTATTTGAACAGGTCTGCAATAAAAATTCTCACAGATGTACGGATACTGATACACACACTTAAGTAGCTTTTTAAGTAAAAGTAACACCCGCATGAGAAAATCTTGTTCTTCGATAATCATTACTCGATTCTGAACCCGAGTCAATATTTTGTTCGGTTATAAGAAACTAACGATTTACCGAGTGGGTTGCAAGTGAGAAATCTGCTTGCAGTACACCTATTAGAACGCCAGACTGTTATGAGCTTTTAATCAGTTTTAGAACAATATATGACATTCCGATGAAACGAGAAGAATTAATCCACAATGAAATGTCTAACAAACAACATAAATCATATTAAACTGTCTGTAATCATTGTCACGGAAATACAATATATTGGAAAGTACCACCGTGAAGATAGTACAAACACACTTTGCTAAATCACAGGATGAGCAAAAGTTTGAGAATTGGACTGAATAGTGATTGCGATCTTTTTTTATATATTAGTCACTGTTTACACATAGGACCTGAACCCTAGAAGGTATTGCCATCCACGTTTCACCTTTGCTCGAGCACAACACTATGGAAAATTGGAGTGGGGGGGGGGGGGGGGTTACAGTGACGGCATCTCGGCTGAGAGCTAGGAGTGCGGGGCGGGGAGTGTCGAGCAGGCGGAAATTTCACTGGGCAGCCAACTGTGGGAAAGTATACTGTGTACTGTGGGTTTTTATGTACATTTAACACGTTTAAACTGGCGTTTTCTTGAATCCATTTGCACTCTGAATCGAACTGACTATAAAATTGGACAAACGCGACAGTGGCGTACTTAGGTGTTTCGTGCAGCAATGTTGTCGACACTCGCCGTAACGTATGATGGGAATGACTGAGGGGGTATATCACCTGCTGGTCCTCACAGCCAGTGAGAGAGAGGTGGGCAAAAGATACGTTTGGAGGCGAGACACACTGTAACTCTCTCATGTCAGCTATGTGCTCACAAAAAAACAGCTGTGTTCTCATGCCCTGCAGTAACTACAACATCAGAAATTGCAACATATTCAGAAGAAACAGCCAAATATTTGCTTCACAGGTGTCCTGATAGAATGACAATGATAACAAATAGTGACATTAGAGACAACATACTAAGTAAATAAAGAAGGAAGTGAAGATTAAATTTAATGTACACGATTCCTTTTTGTTTATTTTATTTCCCATTGTATTATCAAAAAGCAGTCAATTAATAAAAGAAATAAACTTAGAATACGTATAACGTTAACTTTTTAGACAGACCTCTTACATCAATAACAGTTTGTAATTTTGATTAGTAAGAATTATTAAAAAATAAATTTTATCAAAGACCTAATTTATTGAAAAAAGGAAAAGAAAAGAAATTTGGGAAGGGTGGGGGGGGGGGGGGGGGGTGAAGCGTCATCCTAAACTTGGGTAAATATGGTAATATACCAAATGAACGCATTTGTATCCAGGGGAACAGCAACCGTTACAAATTAATATTCTGGAGCAACCACAGGTTACATGTAGCTTTTGCTTTACTTTAACATGAATACAGAGGCTGTGCAAAAAGCTGTGAACTTGGCCACTGAACAACTCAGCAACTGGGCAAAAATCAACAGATTAACTACCAACACCAAAAAGACAGCTTCCATGAACTTTCACACAAGACAAAATGCAAATTCCTCTCAGCCATTTGTCACTATAAATAACCAGTCAATAGATACCGACACTGTTTTCAAATTCCTGGGTCTGTGGGTTCAAGATAACCTGAAATGGAATACACATACAGGAAAGGTAAATGCCAGGATTTCTACTGGCTGTTATGCATTGAGTGTACTGAAAACATGTGCTGACCTGAAAACATTAAACAGTGTGTACTACGCTTACATACAAGCCCACCTAAAATATGGTGTAATATTCTGGGGAAATTCTTCAACTGTTCTGAGCACATTCAGAATCCAGAAGAGAGCAATGAGGATTATTACTGGGAGCAAACGCAGAGACTCCTGCAAACCCATCTTCAGAAAGTTGGAAATCCTTACACCGCCTTGCCTCCACATTCTCGAGACTCTAAAATTTTTCAAAAACCACATAGTGCGAACTCACCCCAGAGTCGTGAAAAATAATGAAATACATGAATACAACACCTGGAAAAACGTAAACCTGTATGTTATATGTAAAAACACTCAACTGTGTAAAAAGGGAGCTTTCCACATGGGCCTCCAACTGTTCTACAATCTTCCCACTAGTATTAAGTCCCTCAAAGACAACATAAAATTTAGCAGAGCCGTGAAGTCATATTTGTTGTTACACTGTTTTTACTTTGTAAATGAATACTTAGAACAGTAATCTTACTGTTTGGGTTAAATTGAAAACACTGAGCAATATAATACATTAGGATACTATAGGCCTATGTTAATATACGTTAACAATGTTAAATGATATTTTCCGACATCTGCAACAGACTGTGTACCGTCAGATCACATGGAATAAATAAATAAATAAATAAATAAATACCAGTGTGAGCATCTTCAGAAATTAAGTAGCTCAGGGCCACATGTTACAAATATTTATTATATTTCCAGAATGAGATTTTCACTCTGCAGCGGAGTGTGCGCTGATACGAAACTTCCTGGCAAATTAAAACTGTGTGCTGGGCCGAGACTCGAACTCGGGACCTTTGCCTTTCGCAGGCAAATGCTCTACCTGCAGAGTGAAAATCTCATTCTGGAAACATCCCCCAGGCTGTGGCTAAGCCGTGTCTCCGAAATATCCTTCCTTCCAGGAGTGCTAGTTCTGCAAGGTTCGCAGGAGAGCTTCTGTAAAGTTTGGAAGGTAGGAGACGAGGTACTGGCAGAAGTAAAGCTGTGACGACGGGGTGTGAGTCGTGCTCGGGTAGCTCAGTCGGTAGAGCACTTGCCCGCGAAAGGCAAAGGTCCCGAGTTAGAGTCTTGGCCCGGCACACAGTTTTAATCTGCCAGGAAGTTTCAAGTTTCATTCATTATATTAAGAGTTTTTTATATTTTTATGTATGACAGTTGCACTGCACATGGCCCAATACTCATAATGTGTCACCCTCGGCTATATAATTTCTGAAGACGCTCATGCTGCTCGACTGAAACATCAAGAAAATAAAAAAGTTACATGCAACTCGTTGAGTGTTCTAGAATTTTAGCTACTTAATATGTTTCAGACTTTTCTCCTAAGGAGATATTAAACTTTTTAATTTCCTCGATTAAATTTAGATGCCATAACTGTGATTAGAATTAAGAAATATTGGGACTACAGTGTGCCGACGGTAGGGCCGGAATGTGGCGCAGTCCACGTGAAGCCGTGGACACCAGTTGTCTGCGAAGCACGGTGCAAGCTGGTGGTGGCTGCATAATCGTATGGGCTGTGTTTACATCGAATGGACTGTAACCTCTGGTCCAACTGAGCCGACAATTGACTGTGAACGGTTACGTTCAGCTACTCAGAGACCATTTGCAGCCATTCATGGACCTAACATTCCCACGACAATGAGCCACCAGGCCACAATTGTTCGCAGTTGTTTTGAAGAACATTCTGGACAATTCGAGTGAACGATTTAGCCACCCACATTGCCCGACACAAATCCCACCGAAACTTTAGGGGACATAATTGAGAGGTCAGTCGGTGCACAAAATCCTCAACCCGCAATACTTCCGCAATTACAGATGTATAGAGGCACCGTGCATCAATATTTCTGCAGGAGACCTAGAACGACTCGTTCAGTCCGTGCCGTGTCGAGTTGCTGGTATCCCGTGACTTCATACACCACACTGTGTGCCTTAATACTTAACATTTTGTCATAAAACTAAAACAGCACCAGGGCAACTTCACAAAACATATTGTTGTTGTTGTTGTTGTTGTTGTTGTGCTCTTCAGTCCTGAGACTGGTTTGACTCAGCTCTCCATGCTACTCTATCCTGTGCAAGCTGCTTCATCTCCCAGTACCTACTGCAACTCACATCCTTCTGAATCTGCTTAGTGTATTCATCTCTTGGTCTCCCTCTATTATTTTTACCCTCCACGCTGCCCTCCAATGCTAAATTTGCGATCCCTTGATGCCTCAGAACATGTCCTGCCAACCGATCCCTTCTTTTTGTCAAGTTGTGCCACAAACTCCTCTTCTCCCCAATCCTATTCAATACCTCCTCATTAGTTACGTCATCTACCCATCTAATCCTCAGCATTCTTCTGTAGCACCACATTTCGAATGCTTCTATTCTCTTCTTGTCCAAACTATTTATCGTCCATGTTTCACTTCCATACATGGCTACACTCCATACAAATACTTTCAGAAACGACTTCCTGACACTTAAATCTATACGCGATGTTAACAAATTTCTCTTCTTCAGAAACGCTTTCCTTGCCATTCCCAGTCTACATTTTATATCCTCTCTACTTCGACCATCATCAGTTATTTTGCTCCCCAAATAGCAAAACTCCTTTACTACTTTAAGTGTGTCATTTCCTAATCTAATTCCCTCAGCATCACCAGACTTAATTCGACTACATTCCATTATCCTCGTTTTGCTTTTGTTGATGTTCATTTTATATCCTCCTTTCCAGACACTGTCCATTCCATTCTTCCAGGTCCTTTGCTGTCTCTGACAGAATTACAATGTCATCGGTGAATCTCAAAGTTTTTATTTCTTCTCCGTGGATTTTAATACCCACTCCGAATTTTTCTTTTGTTTCTTTTACTGCTTGCTCAATATTCAGATTGAATAACATCGGGGAGAGGCTACAACCCTGTCTCACTCCCTTCCCAACCACTGCTTCCCTTTCATGCCCCTCGACTCTTATAACTGCCATCTGATTTCTGTACAAATTGTAAATAGCCTTTCGCTCCCTGTATTTTACCCCTGCCACTTTTAGAATTTGAGAGAGAGTATTCCAGTCAACATTGTCAAAAGCTTTCTCTAAGTCTACAAATGTTAGAAACGTAGGTTTGCCTTTCCTTAATCTTTCTTCTAAGATAAGTCGTAAGGTCAGTATTGCCTCACGTGTTCCAATATTTCTACAGAATACAAACTGATCTTCCCTGAGGTCGGCTTCTACCAGTTTTTCCATTCGCCTGTAAAGAATTCGTGTTAGTATTTTGCAGCTGTGACTTATTAAACTGATAGTTCGGTAATTTTCACATCTGTCAACACCTGCTTTCTTTGGGATTGGAATTATTATATACTTCTTGAAGTCTGAGGGTATTTTGCCTGTCTCATACATCTTGCTCACCAGATGGTAGAGTTTTGTCATGACTGACTCTCCCCAGGCTGTCAGTAGTTCTAATGGAATGTGGTCTACACCTGGGGCCTTGTTTCGACTCGGGTCTTGCAGTGCTCTGACAAACTCTTCACACAGTATCGTATCTCCCATTTCATCTTCATCTACATCCTCTTCCATTTCCATAATATTGTCCTCAAGCACATCGCCCTTGTATAGGCCCTCTATATAGTCCTTCCACCTTTCTGATTTCCATTCTTTGCTTAGAACTGGGTTTCCATCTGAGCTCTTGATATTCATACAAGTGGCTCTCTTTTCTCCAAAGGTCTCTCTAATTTTCCTGTAGGCAGTATCTATCTTACCCCTAGTGAGATAAGCCTCTACATCCTTACATTTGTCCTCTAGCCATCCCTGCTTAGCCATTTTGCACTTCATGTTGATCTCATTTTTGAGACGTTTGTATTCCTTTTTGTCTGCTTCATTTAGTGCGTTCTTATATTTTCTTCTTTCATCAATTAAATTCAATATTTCTTAAGTTACCCAAAGATTTCTGCTAGCCCTTGTCTTTTTACCTACTTGATCCTCTGCTGCCTTCACTACTTCATCCCTCAAAGCTAACCATTCTTCTTCTACTGTATTTCTTTCCCCCATTCCTGTCAATTGTTTCCTTATGCTCTCCCTGAAACTCTGTACAACCTCTGTTTCTTTCAGTTTATGCAGGTCCCATGTCCTTAAATTTCCACCTTTTTGAAGTTTCTTCAGTTTTAATCTACAGTTCATAACCAATAGATTGTGGTTAGAGTCCACATCTGCCCCTGGAAATGTCTTACAATTTAAAACCTGGCTCCTAAATCTCTGTCTTACCATTATGTAATCTATCTGATACCTTCTACATTACATAATATACAAGTCTGTGATGAGTATTTTGATGCATATTGTTTATATACTTTGTAAACACACTATCCAAAATGCAAAGCGGCCCAACCCACTATAGCAATATTTATTGTTAATACAGGCACAGATTAAGTTTCCACGAGTTCCTTCTTTTGTTGCTGCGTACTTTGATAAGTTACATATGTCTGAAAGTTGTCCTTCTTGATGGGATCTACAGAACACAATGGATGAATGGGAAAAAATGTAAAGAAAAGGGATGCGTTCTCACCGTGTCGGCCGCTGTGAAAGCGTCCAGTGGTTCTTCCTTGACGGGAACACGAGGAGACGACATGTGGGCAGGTTATTAATGTTCACGGGTGTCAACCTCTCCGAATTGGTTCGTGTTTGTAGAAACTGTTGATATAAGAACAGACAGTCGAATCATCAACTCCATGTAGAACAAGTAAACTAAATATTGTAACAAAGATTAAAACCAAATCACGTAGCTTTCATAACTATGAACTGCCAGTAGACACGGATTTATCATAATTTTGTTTCGAATTTGACCGAGTACGACCAGTCACACGTACTTCCGAGAGGGCGATGCTTCAGATAACACCAACTGAGTTGCCTCGTATTTGGCAGGTCACTTGTATACGACCTAAAATGAATGATTAAGATATTTTGGCTCAACACCCCATTTTTGAGAAACCCACATCTGAAGTTCACCACACGCAATCGCCTCAGAATTGACAGAATCGAATAGATAATTGAAAACTGAGCATTCTTCATCATATACGGGTTTCCCACACACATATCTCCATAGAAATCAGGAAAAGGAACTATTATGACTGCTGCTTATGCACCCAAAAGGTGAACACTGTACGAGGAAAGTGACATTGTCGTAGCAACTACAGAGCAGAGAACCCGCATTTGATTTTCACATATATGCTGCCCTGAAAATAAAAAAGAAATAGTACACATTGAAAGACAAAATTGATTTTGATCCAATGACGGCATATGCCACCTGCGAGATAGTAGATGTAGTAGATGTACCGATAACGGTTTGAATGTCATCCACCAACAGACAGCATACCGGGGCACTATCTGTGTCTACCGTTCGACATGGAATGCTCACACCCAGAAGGTTCAGTGTCGTGCAAATGTGTGAAGCAACCGAGCCACGGAGACAAACTCGAGATTACTACAGCCAACCGAGCAAGTTTCAAAGGGGTCAAACTGTGGCCCTCTGAGTAACGGGATGGTCCTTTTGGAGAATTACGACACAAGCCGGACATAGTGCGTCAGTCGTACAACGATGCCGGTATCAGTGGTCACGTGAAGATTCTCACGTGTGTAGATGAGGTTCCGGACATCCACACAAGACAAGACACTTGCCACGACGGTCGTACTGAGAGACCGCAGCTACCACGACACAGGTGAGTGAGCTTGCCAGCCCAGACGAGTCGACACGAATTGCTGCGAAATGTCTACTAGCAGTGAGATTACGGACCCGCACATCTCTGTCCCGTCTTCCACTCGTCCCAAAGCGTCGACGTGCACGGCTCCACAAGTGCCGTCAGAGGATCGCTCGGAAGACGGAACGGCGCGCCTCGGTCGTCGGCGACAAAAGCGTATTCTGCCCGCAAGTGAGTGACGGTCATTTGCACGTACCACACAGACCCGGTCAGTGTCGTGTCGTACAGCGTATTCGTCGGAGACACACCGGGGCCACCGCAGACCTCGACATCCTACGTCCCACACGGATTTCTGCGGGCATTTGACGCAGCATCGCTCGTCTGTTAGTGCTGACAACTACATAAACACTGCTGCTCTCAGTTAAGTGAAAGCTGCTGACCACTGCCTCGTCTGTAGTGAGAAGTAGTGCCCGAAATTTGGTATTCTCAGCACACTTTTGATACTGTGGATCTCTCAATACTGAGTAAGCTACAACTCTCGTTCACATTTCAGGTTTCTAGAGAGCACGGTAACGCACTCGGTACACGAGAATGTTGTCGGATCCATTCTTTTTCCGTTCTCGCAACAGGAAGGTGATATGTTGTTCCACCAGAATAATCCTTACAAAAACACTGTGCTCGGGGAACTCGATGTGCTCTGTGAGACGTGCACCCTGGCCGGCACGATCTCCAGACTCGTCTGCAATCGAGCAGGGGGGGGATATAACGAGAGGAGAATAGACTCTCGGGAGTCGTCGACCGACAACTCTTACAGAACTACACGGACAGGTTGAGCAGGCGTGGCACAACATATCCCAGGACAGTATTCGCTCTCTGTACAATTGACTGGATGCCACAGTCGGCACCTACATTGCCACGTGCAGAGGCTACACCATGAATTAATACGGATGTTTCGGCACGGGTCAATGTCTGGTACCCAAAAACTGCTCTGCTACTGATCTGTAAATGTCATCATTTTATGTACTCCATATGCACTGTTGCAACAATGAATCTTGAGTGAATTTGAAACCTCTAAAAGCGTCTACTGGTATTGTTTCCGGCAGTGTGCACTGCCGTTTCTTTGCCTCCCCTCCCCCCCCCCCCCCCCCAAATTCTAAACTGGTAGTAATAGGAGGTTTAACAAAAGTAATCTAATAAGAAATAACAACATAGGCAAACAAATTTCTCAAACGACTTTAATTAGTAAAGAATTAAAAATTTAATCCCTGGTTCTTTGCAACAGCTCTTTTACTCACTCCGTTACGTGTCCTCAGTTTCCTTCAGAGAACTACGCGGACGGTACTTGCCGTAATCGTTCGAAGCGAACACACTCGCAGCACCGAGAATATGTAACAACTGCAGTCTTCACGAAACTACATTGCTCCTTCCGAAGATTTGGCAGAAAACAAGTCTTTGTTGACATTTAAAAATATTTCTGTTTTGAGAATTACTTTTGATGCTTATCACGCACTGCCTGAAAAATCAATGCTGAAAGTTGATCACGAATTAAGCTGCCAATTATCACTGCAGCCGTGCAATTCCTGCTGCAGACTGCAGTTTCGAAGTGTCGACCTTCGATCGTGCGAGACAGTTGATTTTTGTTATCTGTCGACATGCCGTCACACATTACACTATTACTTTGTCCACTGCAGGTATCCAATATTAGACAAAACTCGTTATCAGCAACGTATGGGTTTACAATGTTCTCAAGATACTGAATTTGTCAGTTTACTAGATTTGGAGCAAGTGACAATTTTTCAGCAAGTCAGTTATACGATATGCCGAGGACCAAATTAATCGTCAGTTTCTTACAAGCACGAGAAAACTTTATACGACAATTTTTCGGATGCTGTGCTGGAACATTGTGCCACGTATGAAGCGGTGGTATATGCTGCTACTCGAGGTAGTAACATGTCCCACTTCCTTTCTACTGTGCCGTGAAAGATGTGTAGGAACCTTAATTTACGGTAGTAGTGACAGAGGAAAGACCTTATACTGTGCGCACAGTTTTTATTTATGCGCAGATACGAAATGCAAATGTGAGTACCGTACAGCCACGAGGCACAATTGAGGGCGAGTCTTTTACTGGTGGGGAGGAGCCGTTTACACTTTGACGTCGCAACTTGGGGGTCCGTGGATGCCGACGAAGCAATGGCTGTTGTTCCAGAGAAGATGGTTTGAAGTGAGTGGATTAATTACACATGTATGTCTTGGTTTTTGTGGATAATAACAATCTGTCAACAACTCTGCTTATTAAAAGCTCAAATAAGAATGTTTAACTGGTATGTTGAAAGTATTATTGGGACTGCCAAAATACGTAAGGATTTTGAAAAGCAGCAGTTATGTGGTTTTGCAGCGGGTAGCAAACTTAATCTTCCATTATCACAGTGGTTTCCTTTGAACCAGGGGTCTCCAAACTTTTTAGTCCACAGGCCACATTGACTTCCCACGAAGTCATAAGGGCCAAGATCTACCAAGTGGGATTGAAGCAACCTAGCACTCCACGATCACTGTATTGTAAGGCTAAAGGAAAGATGAAATCACAAAAATCTAAGGTTGTGGAAACAGCTAAAAAAAAATATTTTATACGATTTACTTGCTATGTGTAATTTACAACGTAATCAAAAGAAAGTGAAACCTCGCTTAAGAATCATCTTCCATAATGATTTATTACTAAGGCTAGTGGCCGAAGTGGCATCTATTTGAAAGACTTGCACCAGACTCGTGGGTAGAATAAAATGCAAAGAATTTTTTTACTTAAAATGTTTTCGCCAAACTAGTGTGTTAAATGTTGTTTTTTTTTCACTATCGGACAGAGAACGGTCTGTCTGTTTATTGTGGTTAGCCACAAGTTTAACCACGACCTTCCGCTTCGTAAAGATAGAGCTCCGACAATGTCGCGGTGTATCGGTCGTGACAGGCCTCGAAACTCAATTGTTGGCAGTATAGGTACCACCTCAAATATTTTGGGGGCCAGATACCGGGGATGTCCGGCCAGCTGACGCGGGCCGCGGGTTGTAGTTTGGAGACTGCTGCTTTAGACGGAAAAGAAGTTCGGTTTAGCTACGAGTGGCAATGCACGGCACGGCCACAACATCGAGGAGTGACACAAGTGCATAAAGGGAAGACCTGGTGGTAATTGCAGACATACGACTGGGAGATAGACGTACGACTGGCAGATCACTGAATTGATACTCCAGTTAAAAACTTCCCAACAGCAAACAGCAGTGGTAACATTCCAACGAATGCACAATTTGACATATACTACCAACTGTGACAACCACTAGTTTCTCTCCGTTATGCGATAATACGCACAGATTGCTCCTATTCGCAGAAACCGTACTCTGAATTGTTTTCGTACAATAGGCCTTAAAATTCTAATTCTTCACTAATTCGTGCTGTCTACTTTGTTATAACTCCTTATCGATTTATTGTTGTATTAACCCTCCTATCACAACCCATCTGGATGTGAAAAAAACACAAATGGGAAAAAAACAACTGCCAATTATGTCCAAGAATCTAACAGTTTGTCTGCTCGGTGGACCTTTTTCTACACGTCTGCCCAAATTTTGCACCATTCGTACAACAGTATTGCTAGTAGCAACACTGTGAGGGTGCAAATCAGGTTTCTTCAAATAGACACTGTAACAGCTGTTAAGTGTCAGTTACCTCTGATATCGCACACGGCGAGTTCACGTCAGTGAAGAACGCCTTCAAGACGAGTCAGACGCTACTATCGACACCCCGTCTAGTTCAGACGAGGTCGCGCAGTAGGGCCACGAGGAGCCGGACGATCCTTCTGCGCTACTGCAGTGAGACCTGGCAGGAACGTAGCCACTGTGACGACTGCTGACACCGGCGGTTACGAGAACGTACGGTCGCAAGGAGACCGGATCGCAGACGGTCACACGGCACTACCGAGAGGAGAGACCGTCGTGTTCAGCGTGCGGCTGTGGCGGGTCGTTCTCGAGATACGGCTGCAGCCTGAGCAGCAGTCGACACCACACTGACACAACGAACTGTCGCAAATCGTTTACTCGAAGGTCAGCTCCGGGGCAGATGCCCTGCGGCGTGCATCCCACTCACATCAAACGCCACTGTCTACAACTTCTGTAGTGTCGCGGAATAGTAAAGAGTCGGAAACGTGGAATATTGTCAAAGTTTCGTTCCCTGTGCCGAGAGCCAGAAGCAGTACGTTAGCCGAGAGGTAGGAGGATTTCACATATATCGAAATGTGCCGTCACGCAGGGGCAACGGCCGGGTTACACACGACGGGTGAGAGAGAATTGCTTAGCGCACGGGTTCGTGTCAGACGGAGACTTTCGTAGAGCGCGAGACAGAGGTATAGCGTCAGCAACTTTGTGTAAGTCGGCCGCAACGACACGTGACTCTGTTGCGAGAACACCTGAGGGGCGAGTACTACAGATGAATCGGCAGTACAAGTGGAACGAATGCGGTCATTACAAACGAGCACGACGTCAGGCCGTCGCTCGTGCTTCCTTTAAATACGCCAGCTTTGATAGCGACGAGGCACTCTCACTCGCACTCGCAGTCGCAGTTAGATGTGTAAGGGGTCGCTGCGTAGCGCACAGCTCGGTAATCAATATGTTAATCTTTATTGAGCAGATTTCGCAGTAACGGCGGGCCGTCCGGCAGCAGACGTGAGGGGACAGTACCGGCTCCGGTCCTCTCTGCTGCCGCTGTCAATCGGTGACCCGGGATTAGCGGACATCGCGGCAGACTCGCGCGCCGCCAATGCCGACCACACCGGTGAGCCGTCGTCGAGACCGTGCGGGGCATAGGCCCCGTGCATCCGCCGTCACGACCGGGTTGAGCCGACGACGCCGGGGGACTGCGGCCCGTTCCGCCCGTCCGCTGCGGACGAGCCACTGGGAGCAGCAGGGAAGAAGACGGGGTGGGATAGAGTACTCTCCGCACTACGAGAACGCCTCTCGTGCAGACAGCACCGGGACTCGAACCCGGAGCCACCTGCCGTCCGCCGCCGAGCGGGCCGGCCAGCCGAGTGCCGCCAGCCACGCGCAGCCAGAGTGAGGACATTCCTTCCCTACGTCACAGCACGCGGCGCTGCGCTAGCGAGACTGGTGCGGCCCGGATCTGGTGTCGTCGCTACGAGTCAGCGAGGACTCGGGGAACGTCGTCGATATCGATATCACACTGTACTCGGCAGAAATAAAGGTGTTACAAATTAATAATGTTTCTTTGGCGTTTCTGACACTTCTACAGTCATTTCCTAGCATCCTGAGAACTGGAGAGGTCACCGCTCGGCCATCCAGTCCACCGTAGGCGACCAGGGCCACAGAGGTGCCTACAGATTTGGTGTCAGAAGTGGTCGTGTCCACCGCCAACAGATTTGGTGTCGGAAGTGGTCGCACCCACTGCCTACACTTCAGTAGCATTGAGTTAAGAACCCATCAGAGGGCATGCAGGGGGTGTGTCGTGTTTTCCAATCGGAGCCGGTTTTGCCTCGGCGTCAGTAATAACCTGCTGTCGGTCAGGGACGGCCTGCAGCAGACCTGTGTGCCTGCTCGACACGTCGGACCTACGCCCGGTCTAGGGTGCGATTTCGTACAACAGCTGGAATGTTCTCGTCATTATCTCACACACCCTGACTGCAAATTTGTACACCAGTCTGATGATTCGAGCTGTTGTGCTGCCGTCTGGTCGAATCCTGAAACTGACAGCAGTGAGATTTTTGGGAAAATTTTAAGTGTATATCGACAGGATAGGCAGGTGTGGAATAGAGGTGGTGTATTTGTCACAGTAGACAAGAAAATCAAACCAGCAAGGTAGAAATTGAAGCTACATGTGAAAGTGTCTGGACAAGACTCAGTATGATGGGTGACCATAAAATGATAACTGGAACCTTATATCTCAATAGATTCATTTTCTGATGTAACCATAAAATTTACAGAGAAGCTCAGTTCACTTGCATGTAAGTTCCCCAGTCATACAGTAAACATTGGTGGAGACTTTAATCATCCGACAATTACTTAGGAAAACTGCAGTTTTGGCAGAGGTGGGTGTGACAAGACATTCTGGGAAACATTACTAAATTCCTTCCCAGAAACTATCTGGAACTGATAGGAACCCACTCATGATGGAAATATACTGAATCTAATGGCAATAAATAGATCTGCTCTCATATGAAACTTCCTGTCAGATTAAAACTGCGTGCCGGACCGAGACTCGAACTCGAGACCTTTGCCTTTTGCGGGCGTGTGCGTGGTAGAGCACGTGCCCGCGAAAAGTGAAGGTCCCGAGTTTCAGTCTCGGTCCGGCACACAGTTTTATCTGCCAGGAAGTTTCAAAATCAGCGCACACTCAGCTGCAGAGTGAAAATCTCATTCTGGAAACATCCCCCAGGCTGTGGCTAAGCCATGTCTCCGCTGTATCCTTTCTTCCAGTAGTGCTAGTTCTGCAAGGTTCGCGGGAGAGCTTCTGTAAAGTTTGGAAGGTAGGAGACGAGGTACTGGCAGAAGTAAAGCTGTGAGTACCGGGCGTGAGTAGTGCTCGGGTAGCTCAGACGGTAGAGCACTTGCTCACGATAGGCAAAGGTCCCGAGTTCGAGTCTCAGTCCGGCACACAGTTTTCATCTGCCAGGAAGTTTCATATCGGCGCACACTCCGCTGCAGAGTGAAAATCTCATTCTGGAGACCTGCCCTCGTCGAGGAATCCACATCGAAACTGGTATCGGTGACAGTGATGCAGTTGTGGCAACAATGATTACCAAAGTACAAAGGATGGCTAAAAGAACCAGAAAGGTATATAGGTCATTAAACTAGATAAAAAATCAGTAGTGTCGTATTTCAACGTGTAACTTGAAAGTTTCGGCGGAGAACAGGAGCTCTGGGCCAAGTTTAAAAGAATAGTTGATCGTGCACTGGACAGATATATACCCAGTTGACGAGTTCGTAATGTGAAGCTCCACGGTATACTGTCACTTTAAAGAAACTTATGAGGAAACCGAGATTACTGCACGATAGGTGTAAAAGGAAGCATAGGGCTATAGATAGAGATGCACCAAATGAAACACATTTGACTCTAAGAGTGCAATGTGTAACATTTTCAATAACTACCGTAGCATAATACTGTCAAGTGATCTTCCACAGAACCCAAATAAATAGCAGTCATTATCCACAGAACCCAAATAAATAGCAGTCATTATATTGTATTGTACAGAACTGGCAACCTAGAAACAACGGAGAGGCTTTGTCCCTGCCGTAGCCCTCAGTGATTCACAACACCACGACAGGCTACGGCAGTCCACT
The DNA here is from genome assembly GCF_021461395.2 of Schistocerca americana. Lineage (NCBI taxonomy): Eukaryota > Metazoa > Arthropoda > Insecta > Orthoptera > Acrididae > Schistocerca > Schistocerca americana. The sequence continues at coordinate 203,471,629 of NC_060129.1, read as the reverse complement.
CACCCCACCGCTGCCCCACATCGAACCCAGGGTTATTGTTCGGTTCGGCCCCCAGTGCACCCCCCCCCCCCCCCTCCGGGAACATCTCACACCAGACGAGTGTAACCCCAGTGTTTGCGTGGTAGAGTAATTACAGTGTATGCATACGTGGAGAAAGTGTTTGCGCAGCAATCGCCGACATAGTGTAACTGAGGTGGAATAAGGGGAACCGGCCCACATTCGCCAAGGTAGATGGAAAACCGCCTTAAAAGCCATCCACAGATTGGCCGGCACACCGGACCTCGACACTACTCTGCCGGGGACCGGCCTTCCCGCGCGGAAAGCACTGTGTGAGACCGCACGGCTAACGGGGCGGGCAATTTCACTCGTACCTGAAAACTGTTAGTGGCACCAAGCTTAGTGTGCAGTCCCTATGAGTGAGACAGGAACTAAAGTTGTGGGTAGCAAAGCAAAAGCAGAAGGAGAAATTTTTAACTCCGATTTCAAATGTTGCTTTACAAAGGAAAACCCAGGAGAACGGCCTCTCACTATTAGTGTCACTGGTGTTGGTGAACTATTGAAGTCGTTAAACTCGAATGAAGCTCCAGGGACAAATGAAATCCCCGTCAGACTCTATACTGAATTTACAGACCAGTTAGCCCCCCTTCTAAATATAATCTAGCGTAGATCCCTCAAACAAAAAAGGGTCGCACCCGTCTACAAGAAGGGTGGTAGAAGTGATCCACAAAACTACTGTTCAATATCCTTGACATCGATTTTTTGTAGAATCTTAGAACATTTTCTGAGTTCAAACATAATGAGGTATCTCAACGGCAACCAGCACAGATTTCGAAAACACTGATCGTGTGAATCCCAACTTGCACTGTTCTCGAGTGACACTGAAATCTTTGGCTCACGGCAACGACATTGATGCAGTATTTCTTGACTTCTGGAAAGCATTTGACACGGTACCACACCAATACTTATTGTCAAAAATTACGATCGTATGGCATACCGTGTGAAATTTGTGGCTGGATTGAGGACTTTTTGGTAGGGAGGATGCAGCGTGTCATCTCCGATGGAGTGTAAGTGTCGGATCAAGTAACTTCAGGTGTGCCCCAGGGTAGTGTGTTGGGACACTTGCTGTTCGTGTTATGTGTTAATGACACTGCAGACTATGTTAACAGTATAATCACGCTTTTTGCAGAGGATGCAGTTATCTATAATGGAGTACTATCTGTGAGAAGCTGCATAAACATTCAGTCAGATCTTGATAAGATTTCAACGTGGTGCAGAGATTGGCATCTTGCTCTAAATGTACAGAAACGTAAAATTTTGCACTTCACAAAACGAGAAAAGTAGTATCCTACGGCTATAATATCGACGAGTCACTGTTTGAATCTGCCAGCCCATACAAATACCTGTGTGAAACACTTTGTAGGGATATGAAATTGAATGATCACATAGGTTCAGTCGTGAGAAAAGCAGGTGGTAGCCTCTGGTTTACTGGTAGAATATTGTGGAAGTGCAATCAGTTTTCACAGGAGACTGCTTACAAATCACTTGTGCAAGTGGTTGTAGAATGTTCCTGAAATGAGTGGGAACCATACCAGATAGGACTAACGGGGGATATTGAACATATACAGAGAAGGGCAGCACGAATAGTCACAGATTTGTTTCATCCGTGGGAAAGTGTCACAGAGATATTGAGGGAACTTAACTGGAAGATCCCTGAAGATAGACAAACTATCTCGAGAGAGCCTGTTAACCAAGTTTCAAGAAACGGCTTGAAATACACTACTGGCCACTAAAGCTGCTACACCACGAAGATGATGTGCTACAGACGTGAAATTTAACCGACAGGAAGAAGATGCTGTGATATGCCAATGATTACCTTTTCAGAGCATTCAAACAAGGTTGGCGCCGGTGGCGACACCTAGAACGTGCTGACACGAGCAAAGTTTCCAACTGATTTCTCATACACAAACAGCAATTGACCGGCGTGGCCTGGTGAAACGTTGTTGTGATGCCTCGTATGAGGAGGAGAAATGCGCACCATCACGTTTCCGACTTTGATAAAGGTCGGATTGTAGCCTATCGCGATTGCGGTTTATCGTATCGAGACATTGCTGCTCACGTCGGTCGAGATCCGATGACTGTTAGCAGAATATGGAATGGGTGGGTTCAGGAGGGTAATACGGAACGTCGTGCTGGATCCCAACGGCCTCGTATCACTAGCAGTCGAGATGACAGGCATCTTATCCGCACGGCTGTAACAGATCGTGCAGCCACGTCTCAATCCCTGAGTCAACAGATGGGGACGTTTGCAAGACAACAACCATCTGCACGAACAGTTCGACGACGTTTGCAGCAGCACGGACTATCAGCTCGGAGACCGTGGCTGCAGTTACCCTTGACGCTGCATCACAGACAGGAGCGCCTGCGATGGTATACTCGACGACGAACCTGGGTGCACGAATGGCAAAACGTCATTTTCTCGGATGAATCCAGGTTCTGTTTAGAGTATCACGATGGTCACATCCATGTTTGGCGACATCACGGTGAATGCACATTGGAAGCGCGTATTCGTCATCGCCATACTGGCGTATCACCCAGCGTGACAGATGGGATGCCATCGGTTACAAGTCTCTGTCACCTCTTGTTCGCATTGACAGCACTTTGAACAGTGGACGTTACATTTCAGATGTGTTGCGACCCGTAACTCTACCCTTCATTCGATCCCTGCAAAACCCTACGTTTCAGCAGGATAATGCACGACCGCATGTTGCAGGTCCTGTACGGGCCTCTCTGGATACAGGAAATGTTCGACTGCTGCCCTGGCCAGCACATTCTCCAGATCTCTCACCAACTGAAAACGTCTGGTCAATGGTGGCCGAGCAACTGGCTCGTCACAAAACGCCAGTCACTACTCTCGATGAACTGTGGTATCGTGTCGAAGCTGCACGGGCAGCTGTACCTGTACACGCCATCCGAGCTCTGTTTGACTTAATACCCAGAGGTGGTTGTTCTGGGTACTGATTTCTCAGGATCTATGCACCTAAATTGCGTGAAAATGTAATCACATGTCAGGTCTAGTATAATATATTTGTCCAATGAATACCCGTTTATCATCTGCATTTCTTCATGCTGTAGCAATTTTAATGGCCAGTAGTGTATTACTCTAGGAATATACTACAAACCTCCATGTATCGCATAACACAGGGATCGTGAGGATTAGTCATTCTTCTCGCACTCCATACATGAATGGAGCAGGGAGAAATCCAAATAACCGGTACAATGGGACATACCCTCACAGTGGCTTGCACAGTATAGACATGCATGTAGACATTCACGAACAGCATTCCGGGGGCTGTTGTCCGACACGATATCACCAACATACCGCTATGTGCGACACCAACACGGTCTGCAGTGTGTCAGCATGTCGCCTCGGCCTGCTCGACCCCAGATCCGTCTCCAATTGAACAAATATGGGACGTCATCAGACGATGACTCCAGTGGTTGACAAGTGGCACAAACCGTCCCTACATCGACCGATCAAGTGCAACAGGCGTGGAACTCCAGCTTACAAATTGACATCCGGCACCTGAACAACACGACGCATGCACGTTTGCATTCTCACATTCAAAATTTTGGCGGTTAAACCTGTTATTAATGTACCAGCAATTCACATTTACAGTGGTTTATATTGTGCTTACATTAACTTGTGGTCTTTCAATGTTGATCACTTACGTATGTTACCTAAACAAATATATTCCTGAAATTTCATTACTCTACTTTTTTGGTGGTGCAATGCTTTTTCTGTCAGTGTATACGATGATGAAAAATGCTCCCTTTTCTGTTATCTACTTATCCTGTCAGTCCCGAGTCGATCACACATCACGAACTCCGAGTACAATTTAATAAAAAATGGAGCTGTTGAGCCAAAATATCTTGAGTCTTCTATTTTAGGTTGTGCACAAGTGACCTGCCAAATACAAGCTGAATCGGTCGGTCGTATCTGAGGCCTTTCTCCTATAGGATGTAAAATATTACCAAGCCATTTATAAACGTAGCATTTTCCACAAGTATGTTATGAAACACTTGCAGAGGTTCTACAGCATTAAATACATTCTACACTCCTGGAAATGGAAAAAAGAACACATTGACACCGGTGTGTCAGACCCACCATACTTGCTCCGGACACTGCGAGAGGGCTGTACAAGCAATGATCACACGCACGGCACAGCGGACACACCAGGAACCGCGGTGTTGGCCGTCGAACGGCGCTAGCTGCGCAGCATTTGTGCACCGCCGCCGTCAGTGTCAGCCAGTTTGCCGTGGCATACGGAGCTCCATCGCAGTGGTAGCATGCCGCGACAGTGTGGACGTGAACCGTATGTGCAGTTGACGGACTTTGAGCGAGGGCGTATAGTGGGCATGCAGGAGGCCGGGTGGACGTACCGCCGAATTGCTCAACACGTGGGGCGTGAGGTCTCCACAGTACATCGATGTTGTCGCCAGTGGTCGGCGGAAGGTGCACGTGCCCGTCGACCTGGGACCGGACCGCAGCAACGCACGGATGCACGCCAAGACCGTAGGATCCTACGCAGTGCCATAGGGGACCGCACCGCCACTTCCCAGCAAATTAGGGACACTGTTGCTCCTGGGGTATCGGCGAGGACCATTCGCAACCGTCTCCATGAAGCTGGGCTACGGTCCCGCACACCGTTAGGCCGTCTTCCGCTCACGCCCCAACATCGTGCAGCCCGCCTCCAGTGGTGTCGCGACAGGCGTGAATGGAGGGACGAATGGAGACGTGTCGTCTTCAGCGATGAGAGTCGCTTCTGCCTTGGTGCCAATGATGGTCGTATGCGTGTTTGGCGCCGTGCAGGTGAGCGCCACAATCAGGACTGCATACGACCGAGGCACACAGGGCCAACACCCGGCATCATGGTGTGGGGAGCGATCTCCTACACTGGCCGTACACCACTGGTGATCGTCGAGGGGACACTGAATAGTGCACGGTACATCCAAACCGTCATCGAACCCATCGTTCTACCATTCCTAGACCGGCAAGGGAACTTGCTGTTCCAACAGGACAATGCACGTCCGCATGTATCCCGTGCCACCCAACGTGCTCTAGAAGGTGTAAGTCAACTACCCTGGCCAGCAAGATCTCCGGATCTGTCCCCCATTGAGCATGTTTGGGACTGGATGAAGCGTCCTCTCACGCGGTCTGCACGTCCAGCACGAACGCTGGTCCAACTGAGGGGCCAGGTGGAAATGGCATGGCAAGCCGTTCCACAGGACTACATCCAGCATCTCTACGATCGTCTCCATGGGAGAATAGCAGCCTGCATTGCTGCGAAAGGTGGATATACACTGTACTAGTGCCGACACTGTGCATGCTCTGTTGCCTGTGTCTATAAGCCTGTGGTTCTGTCAGTGTGATCATGTGATGTATCTGACCCCAGGAATGTGTCAATAAAGTTTCCCCTTCCTGGGACAATGAATTCACGGTGTTCTTATTTCAATTTCCAGGAGTGTAGGTGACCATATTTAAATCCACAGCCAGCTCAAGTCAAAAAAGGGTCATCCGACTCAATAATTCACAATAAAGTTCCAATGCATTCATCAACTGTTCTGTGCTTGAATCTCTGGGCCAAAACATACAATGCCAACAGTTGAAATGATACAAAAAGTCTTCAGTAAACTGTACTGGTATCACTGGATCTGCACAACCCTTTCTGACGAAAAGAATTTATGTTCCTTTCTGTCAACCCTTCTATGAAACCGCTACTTGAAATACATCGGGTCACACGAATAAAATAGAGAATATACTTTATACTCTGAATTTCAGATAATATTCTTAGGTTTGCACAAATAAAGTGAGTCTTCAAATATAATCCACCCGAGAATGTTCTCAGCTCGAGTAAGAGGGCGGGGGGAAGTTGCTCAACATCGAGATCATTCTCCGATTTCGAATGAATAAAACTAGAAAAGTTTCTCACAAGTGGAGAACATTCTCCATTTTTCTGATGTGAGTCGCATAGCATACTTCGAGCTGAGCAAGTTATGTTTTGTTCAAGTGTTACCAAGTGTTTTTAGTGAAAAAGGCAAACTTTATGGTGCTCAAAAGGCAAACTTTATGGTGCTCAAAAGGCAAAAAGATATATGCAGCACAAAGGAACACAGAAGAAAAAATTGTAGTTTATACAGATTTGACAGAGAAATCATTATTCGATTCACAAATCACTTTCTACCTGAAAGTCACGAAAAAAAGGTGTGCCTTTCCAACAAATATAAAATGAAAACTTTTTGTGCTACTTAGTAGACCCAAGCTTTCAGACTGGTGTAGAAGACTTAGGAACACACTGGACAACTGTATAGCTAACATTTTCATATGTTCTTCAGCAAAAGTAACAGAAAAAACCCTGTTGAAGATCCTATTTCAGAGAAATGATGTTCATATACAAAAACTTGAGTGTGCAAGAAAGGATGGGAGCATGTCTGTGTAAGCTAGAAACCAAGCTGGGTAACACAAAACTGTCTGATGGCAAGGTAATAAAATGTGCTGGAAGACTAACGGACAAAGTAATTGACAAATTACAGGAATATTATGGGAAGACCATTAGAGATAACTGTGACAATTTAGAGAAGATGAAAAGAGCTGTGTGGAGCACTTTCCTTCATCAAATATAACCGATGAAAAGCCATGTCGTGCTTTGTGTCCACCACCACCAAACACTTGGTGTAAATACAGGGTAGCTGAATTTTCTGGCACCCTGCATGAAGTTACACACAAAAATTCTCTTCCTTTGGCAGTAATGGAGGCAATCAAATCTATTTACAGAGATTTGGCAAATCCTGAACTACTAAGGAAGTGTTTACATGGGAAGAGCCAGAATGTGAATGAGTCGTTCAATAACGTTGTGTGGTGCCGTGTGCCTACAAATGTATTTGTTGGCCTTATGACTCTAAAGTTAGCAGTGCCTGATGCTGTAATAGCTTTTAGCGGTGGGAACTATAAAAGACTTAAGATTCTGGAGAAGTTAGGGGTAAGATTTGGACAGAACACAGCTAAAGGACTGCGAGAACTGGATGAGCTTCGTGTACGCGAAGCAGAGTTAGCTGCTCAGCAAATGACAAAAAAAGCAAGAAAGAAAGCATTGGGCTGTTGTGACACTGAAGAAGAGACAGACCATGGGCCAGGGCAATTCTAGTGCATAAAAGACGCAGAAATGTATGTCTGTGTAAGAACTCTTAACAAGAGAGTTTTAAACCTCAATATCTCTGAAATACATTTTTTGCAATATATGACCTATTTTCTAAAAAGGTACTGTTAGTAGGGACACGAAATTTTCGCAGCATGCCAACTGCGAGATTCAACACATATGGAACTACAATCATTGAAATATACTGAGTTGTTTTGTTTTCATGTTCATTTATTTACAAAATTCTGTCAAAAATTCAGTGTTTGAAAAAAAGATAACATACCCCACAATACAATTTCAGTAAAATGTTTTTTATTCCAGTCTTTGTTCACAATATGAATTCTTTAGACGATGATGACCAATTTCAGTCCGTAACAACCATCCTCAGATCTTTTTTACGCCATGTCCTAAAGTGATAAGGCCATAATGGAATCGTCAAAACATATAAATATAATCGGCATAGAATCGTCATATAGATCTAAAATAAGGTGTAGAATAGGCCGCATCGTCCACAGTCATTATTGCAACTCACTATTGCAGTTGCAACAATGACTGTGGACGATGCGGCCTATTCTACACCTTATTTTAGATCTATACGACGATTCTAAGCCGATTATATTTATATGTTTTGACGATTCCATTATGGCCTTATCACTTTAGGACATGGCGTAAAAAAGATCTGAGGATGGTCGTTACGGACTGAAATTGGTCATCGTCTAAAGAATTTATATTGTGATCAAAGACTGGAATAAAAAAACATTTGACAGTATTGGATCACTGTTTGTATACGCGACCATGTCACAGATGGTGAGACAATTTTAGTAATAATTCTAGTTCAGTGTATCTAGAAAGGTGCATTCAATAGTTATGGAAAATTGTAAGTTGGTGTCTTAAAAAGTTTTCAAGATAATGGGTCACAAAATTCGATAAATTAACACTGGCAGCATAGGACATACAATGTCGCCTAGGTTTTCCTTCCGTAAATGTGCAGGTGACGCGTGGTTATAGTGAAATGTTCACCTGTGTTGCTGCTTCATGGCCTGACACAGTACATGATGCTAGGACAATGAGAACATCAGATGTATTCCTGATGAGAAAATGTGCAGTGGTTTACTTTTGGGGGCCAAAGGATATGGTGTGGCACTGTGGTTTATGACACCATTCCAAAATCCTGAAACATCTGATGAGAGGGCGTACAACAGACTTCACTCTACAAGAAGGGTGATAATCGAATGGTGCTTTGGACAGCTGAAAAGGCATTCCCAGGTCTGCAAAACAAAATAAGTGTTGCCCAAACAAAAATCTCCAGTGATCATAGCCTATTTTGTTTTGCACACTGTAGCAAAACAAACTGGGGATGATAACTCTGAGGCACTTAGTGAGGATAACAATCATCCATTACAGGGAGAAGAGAAAACAGCAATCATACATGTACACAATACAAACAGAAAACTGGAAATTGTTAGTGTAATATGTCAACTGTAGCGTGCGGGAGTTTGTTCCAAACATTGTACAAATAAAAATAATCCATGTGTTTTTTGTAAATAAAATAATTTTTACTTCTTCAAATACAACAAAATACCATTTTCATGGAAATAAAAAAATAGTGTTCCGCTCTCACATAAGAATATGCAATTTAGTGTTTTCTTCCTCCTCTCTCACTAATTTTACTTTCACCAAAAATTGTTTAAGCTGTAACATCTCCAACAGGTACATGTTATTCTTACAGTTCTACTTTACCAAAAATTGTGTCAAGGGTATGGTGAAGGTATTTACCAAATACTACAGTAAATAATTGTACAAACTGTTTAGCCTTTAATATTTCACACAGGAACATATTACTCTTTTTGTTCTACTTTACCATAAATTGTTTCAAAGGTGTGGCGAATGTAATTGTTAGAAATCACAGTAAATAAAAGCACAAATCATTTAACTTTTAACATTTCAGTATGGAACATGTTATTCTTATGGCGTCAGTGAAAAGAAATTTGAACTCAAATCATTTCTGTACGAGGATACGGATTTATGACGATGTACAACAAACATTTAACTTAAAAATTAATTTTTAATTTTACAAATACTACATAACAAAATATCAGATGTGAAGAAAATAAAATTGTTCTTTGTTACATAAGGAAATGAAAACCAATATCTCTCTTTTTCTTCCACTCACATGAATTTTTATTGTTTTCGATTTAAAACATCGAGCGGGTAGAGAAAACCAGTCTCTGTAGTTCCACATCTGACAAATTTTTGGGTTTCTCAGTCTCTGTAGTTAATAACCATCATTTTGTAGCCAAAAGAGGAGAAAAAGCAATGGCTGTCACCTCAGAGCCTACTACATCTGACAGATCTTCAACTACAATTGGTGACACTTGTAAAAATGAGTGTGGATCAAAGAAAATAGTATCAGAATTGTGGGATACCACAACTTTGAAATTACCATCAGGGTACGGCACACTTTTCGATGCTGACGCCCCTACTGCAAAAGCCCCTGAAACAAACAAAAAAGGAAAACAGTAGTAGTGTGTGTCACAACTTTTTTTGAAATGAGTACATGTAGCAAGGAGGATTATGCAGAACATGGAAGGGGTCTGTCCAATTTCATGCATGCTCCAATGCACTAGGTTTACTGAAAATATAGTCAACTTTTGATTTGATTCTGACAGGGAAGCTAAAACAGCTTAGGTCTAACCTGCCGCTGCCCACACTGAAACTCCCTGTATATCCAGTAAAGCCAACCAATGCCCTCAAATAGTGCAAGGAGCCCCTTTAACAGTTTTTTGTTAGACACAATTTCTTCAGGTCTAGTTGTCTCAAAGATTCTGTATCTTTTACTCTCCAATGCCATGCATTCGAAGATTAGGTGTGATGCAGATTCTTAACCCTCATCACAGATCGTCAACTTTTCCCAAATGTCATTTCATTTATGCAGAATAAAAACAAATAGTTTGCTAATTTATAATAAAAATGTGTTAAGCACATAATAATAAATGAGGGGTGGGGAGGAAGAACTTATCAGGAATGCTAACGGTGTATCGTAGGGTTGCAGTCATCCCATCAAAAAAGTCCTCCCACTTTTTTAATATTATTTCACATTCCTTGTCTTCTTTGAATCCATTTTACACTTAAATCATGCTTCATACTGTGCACTTTTTTAAAAAAAATATGTGACTATCTGTAATGTCTTTTCCAAAACTTGACACGTGTCATAAATGAATTTGTGTAAAGCTATCAGATTTTCCTTTTCCCTAGCAATAGGAATTTGAGATTTGGGGACAATAACGGGATAATCTTTTATTATGCTAACCAGTGCAATTCCGAGTCCTCCAACTTGTGAACACAACACACACTTTCACTTCACAAACAATCACAACAAACTTAAGGCATACAAATGCAAACAACATGAGAACCAAAGAGGTCAGACTTTAATCACCTCGCTGAGAACTGATTCAAAAGGTGGGGAGGTAACGAAGAAGCACTCCCTAGTCAGAAAATATGCTCTGAACTTTTTATTCGTACGAAATTAAAAACTTACTCTGAGAATGTTCTTCTGCCCTGAGAATCTCTTCTGGATAATACTCTCACGTTTATTCACACGACCCACTGTGTAACATTTTGACGTGATGCACGAGACGGACTCCTCAGACATCTGTAACGCATCTTGCGGATTGCACTACTGTAAAAGGGAAAATCTGAGGCTCCTACCTGCTAGCCACACTAGGGCAATGAAATTACAATGATGTGGAAAAAGTGCAATTCTGTAGGTTGTCAGAACGAATGCAGTTTGTGAATCAATTGCGTACTTACGTTTATGAGTGGGCTGTAAGTACATGCTCCAAGAACAGATTTAATGCTCTAAATCTCGACAAAATGTTTCACAGCAGCTGCAGACTTATACAATACCATTAGCTGTTGTGTTGCCCACACAGCATTTTGAGTCTTAGAAATGTGTACGGTTGTTTAAGTGCACTGAACTGTAATAGAAAAATGCAATGAACAGGTGTATACTGGCAAGAATACATATACGATCTGTTCTGGTATCAGGCAGTAGTTGTATTGGGTGGTTGATGTTGTTGTTGTTGTTGTTGTTGTTGTTGTTGTGGTCTTCAGTCCTGAGACTGGTTTGATGCAGCTCTCCATGCTACTCTATCCTGTGTAAGCTTTTTCATCTCCCAGTACCTACTGCAACCTACATCCTTCTGAATCTGCTTAGTGTATTCATCTCTTGGTCTGCCTCTACGATTTTTACCCTCCACGCTGCCCTCCAATACTAAATTGGTGATCCCTTGATGCCTCAGAACATGTCCTACCAACCGATCCCTTCTTCTAGTCAAGTTGTGCCACAAACTCCTCTTCTCCTCAATCCTATTCAATACCTCCTCATTAGTTATGTGATCTACCCATCTAATCTTCAGCATTCTTCTGTAGCACCACATTTCAAAAGCTTCTATTCTCTTCTTGTCTAAACTATTTATCGTCCACGTTTCACTTCCATACATTGCTACACTCCAAATACTTCCAGAAACGACTTCCTGACACTTAAATCTACACTCTTGATGTTAACAAATTTCTCTTCTTCAGAAACGCTTTCCTTCCCATTGCCAGTCTACATTTTATATCCTCTCTACTTCGACCATCATCAGTTCTTTTGCTCCACAAATAGCAAAACTCCTTTATTACTTTAAGTGTCTCATTTCCTAATCTAATTCCCTCAGCATCACCCGAGTTAATTCGACTACATTCCGTTATCCTCTATTTGCTTTTGTTTATGTTCAACTGCTTTGCTGTCTCTGACAGAATTACAATGTCATCGGCGAACCTCAAAGTTTTTATTTCCTCTCCATGGATTTTAATACCTACTCCGAATTTTTCTTTCGTTTCCTTTACTGCTTGCTCAATATACAGATTGAATAACATCGGGGAGAGGCTACAACCCTGTCTCACTCCCTTCCCAACCACTGCTTCCCTTTCATGTCCCTCGACTCATATAACTGCCGTCTGGTTTCTGTACAAATTGTAAATAGCCTTTTGCTCCCTGTATTTTACCCCTGCCACCTTCAGAATTTGGAAGAGAGTATTCCAGTCAACATTGTCAAAAGCTTTCTCTAAGTCTACAAATGCTAGAAATGTAGGTTTGCCTTTCCTTAATCTTTCTTCTAAGATAAGTCGTAAGGTCAGTACTGCCTCACGTGTTCCAACATTTTTATGGAATCCAAACTTATACTCCCCGAGGTCAGCTTCTACCAGTTTTTCCATTTGTCTGTAAAGAATTCGTGTTAGTATTTTGCAGCTGTCACTTATTAAACTGATAGTTCGGTAGTTTTCACATCTGTCAACACCTGCTTTCTTTGGGATTGGGCTATGTAGTTTAATTCAAATCATCATCAATAAGACATATTTTTGATTATTTTGATTTCTCGTATCTCGTTATGGTATCAGGTAGTTGTTTTGAGGCATAAAGGTTATTTTAACTCATTTACGCCATAAATAATGGTGGTGTTTTTTCAACTTTCTTGGCTAGAGTTCTTATATCTTATTAATTTGCTGATGGTTGTACGTTTGGCTAACCCCCTAAAAAAATATTTCATTAATACCTATCTTCCCTTCATGTCATGTTTGATTTGCTTATTTTAGGGTTTACAGATATTCATCTCTCTAACATTTCAGTGCAGTTGTAATTGTGACAGAATCCTGAAACAATTTAATAATAAATCTGCAGCTGGCATAAGGCTGATCAATTTATGAAAAGCTCATTCTCGTTATAAAATTAAACTAATAATTCTTTCACCTATGTTGTTACGAAACCCACTACAACTGTTGTTTCTCTTCCTACCAATGGCCCATAAAAATCATTGTTTCATTGAAAAAGTCTGTAAATACTTCAACACTGTGGAAGGTAAACACGTTTCGCAAATTAACCATATGACAAAATACTCTCTCTTATCATGCTATAATTTATCAAAATTTCCTTTCAATATCTCAAACCATTCATGAGATACAAGGGGTGTTATGAATATTTCATTGTTGTGCAACTGAAACAGTATGTTATATACAATCCATTTTTTCGAGACTGGACGCAGATAAAGAAATCTTCCCAAGTTTAAAGAATAATTCAATATGTTAGCGGCTTTTCATGTGCAGCATGTATGACCTAATACAGACCAAACACATATTCATAGGCACACCTGTTTCTCATTCCGAACTATTTGAATTTCTTGTAGTAGTTTACTTACTCTGAAAATAGTACAGTAATAAAATAGATGCAGCTAAAATGGCCCACAGATAATAGTGTTTTCAAGCACCAATAACTTTGATAAATTTCTAAAAAGTTTTCTAGAGTTATTCAATGAATTACAACCACATAGTACCTGGCAAAGAAAAGTCAAAGTAAACTACTCAGGATTACTCCAGGGTTAAGAATATCTAGTTCAAGCAAACAAGAGCTACATAAAGAGCTGAAACACAAAAACCATGACAATTAACCATATGAAACATTCCAAAGTTAAATTAAAAAGTGGTGTTAAAACTACCAGCTGCCAAAAGAATGTCAACTAAGTTGATTTTAGGGCATAAAAATAAATCTGTGGCATAAAAAATAAATAAAACAACTACACTATTGTTAACCCTGTTTCAATATCTCAATCTTCAATAAATTTATTATAAACCCAGCAAAATCTAATAGACGTGATTACAGCAAGAATTTCTTTGGCCTAGACCAGAATAGTGGCCCCCTTGTGACATTTAGTAGTTTCAACTGAAGACATTGTGAAAAAACAAAAACGCTGAAAAAAGGAATCAAATATCCAGGTAACTAAAACTGTGTATGATAAGACAGCACACTCTCTATATTTAATAATCAATCATCTGAACAAGCCAAACTCTTTGATGTACGTAAGTACTGATATGCAGATGTAAAACCACTACACAAAAAAGTATTAAAAGAGGACATGGAAAATTACCATCTTATCTCTTGTCATCCCAGCCTTATCCATTGCATTGTACCTCAAAACATGACCTTATTCTTAACAGCTATTTTGTATTCCAAGAAGAGAAAAGTACCTTGAAGGCATTTAATAGATTCACTGGAAAAAAATCACCTCATCACTAGACAAAAGCAGTTGACTGGCCGGTATCTTTTGCAATCTTACAAAAACATTCAATTCAGCGAATTACTCCACGATGCTGCTTAAAATAGACAGGCACGGCATAAGTTAAAGCACTGAGCAACGGCTCAGGACTTATTTGAAAAACAGGAAGCAAAAGGCAATCATAACATCTAATTGATGGGAGGTTAAACTGGAAAAAACACACTGAGGATCTGCTGAAACGTTTGAGTTCAGCTACTTATGCTATTAGGGTCACTGCAAATTTTGGCGATATACATCTGAGTAAATTAGCTTACCACGCCTATTTTCATTCTCTGCTTTCGTATGGCGTCATATTCTGGGGTAACCGATCATTGACTAAAATAGTGTTCACTGCACAAAACCGCGTAATCAGAATAATTGCTGGAGCTCATCCAAGATCATCTTGCAGACACTTATTTAAAGGGCTAGGGATATTCACTGTAGCCTCACAATATATATATTCACTTATGAAATTTGTTATTAACAATCCGAACAAATTCAAAAGTAATAGCAGTGTACATGGCTAAAACACTAGCAGAAAGGATCATCTTCACTACTCAAGGTTAAATCTAACTTTGGCTCAGAAGGGGGTAAATTATGCTGCCACAAAAGTCTTTGGTCACTTACCTAATAGCATCAAAAGTCTGACAAATAGCGATATAGCATTTAAAAGAATTTCTTAATGGCAACTCCTTCTACTCATTAGATGAATTTTTGGATATAGTAAGTGGGATGTACAGGTGGTCTAGGGGTAGCGTCTTTGATTCATAATCAAAACGTCTTCGGTCCCGGGTTCGATCCCCGCCACTGCCTAAATTTTGATAAATAATCAGCATTGGCGGCCGAAGACTTCCGGCATAAGAAGTCAGCCTCATTCTGCCAACGGCCTTGTCAAAGAGGGCATAGGAGCGGATAGAGGTTCAGGGCGCTCTCTTGTTCTAGGGGTGGGAAATTGCCCCTAAAGGCGGAAGAATCAGCAATGATCAACGACATGAGGATGCAGAAGGCAATGGAAACCACTGCATAAAAAACACGTATCCACAGGACATGTGGCCTGTAATCGACCTCGGGACCTTTGCCTTTCGCGGGCAAGTGCTCTACCATCTGAGCTACCGAAGCATGACTCACGCCTGGAACTCACAGCTTTACTTCTGCCAGTACCTCGTCTCCTACATTCCTAACTT
The DNA here is from genome assembly GCF_021461395.2 of Schistocerca americana. Lineage (NCBI taxonomy): Eukaryota > Metazoa > Arthropoda > Insecta > Orthoptera > Acrididae > Schistocerca > Schistocerca americana. The sequence continues at coordinate 203,456,122 of NC_060129.1, read as the reverse complement.
TACAGAAGCTCTCCTGCGAACCTGCAGAACTAGCACTCCTGAAAGAAAGGATATTGCGGAGACATGGCTTAGCCACAGCCTGGGGGATGTTTCCAGAATGAGATTTTCACTCTGCAGCGGAGTGTGCGCTGATATGAAACTTCCTGGCAGATTAAAACTGTGTGCCCGACCGAGACTCGAACTCGGGACCTTTGCCTTTCGTGGGCAAGTGCTCTACCAACTGAGCTACCGAAGCACGACTCACGCCCGGTACTCACAGCTTTACTTCTGCCAGTACCTCGTCTCCTACATTCCAAACTTTACTGAAGCTCTCCTGCGAACCTGCAGAACTAGCACTCCTGAAAGAAAGGAGAGGAGGTACTGGCAGAAGTAAAGCTGTGAGTACCGGGCGTGAGTCGTGGTTAGGTAGCTCAGATAGTAGAGCACTTGCCCACGAAAGGCAAAGGCCCCTAGTTCGAGTCTCGGTCGGGCACACAGTTTTAATCTGCCAGGAAGTTTCAAGTGTCGTCATGATCTCTCCATTGGCAAAACATTCCGGAATAGTCCCCCATTCGGATCTCTGGGAGGGGACTGCCAAGGGGGAGGTTACCATGAGAAAAAGGTTGAATAACCAACCAAAAGATTAACATTCTACGAGTCGGGGCGTGGAATGTCAGAAGCTTGAACGTGGTAGGGAAACTAGAAAATCTGAAAAGGGAAATGCAAAGGCTCAATCTAGATATAGTAGGGGTCAGTGAAGTGAAGTGAAGTGGAAGGAAGACAAGGATTTCTGGTCAGATGAGTATCGGGTAATATCAGCAGCAGCAGAAAATAGTATAACAGGTGTAGGATTCGTTATGAACAGGGAGGTAGGGCAGAGGGTGTGTTACTGTGAACAGTTCAGTGACCGGGTTGTTCTAATCAGAATCGACAGTAGACCAACACCGACAACGATAGTTCAGGTATACATGCCGACGTCGCAAGCTGAAGATGAACAGATAGAGAAAGTGTATGAGGATATTGAAAGGGTAATGCAGTATGTAAAGGGGGACGAAAATCTAATAGTCATGGGCAACTGGAATGCAGTTGTAGGGGAAGGAGTAGAAGAAAAGGTTACAGGACAATATGGGCTTGGGACGAGGAATGAAAGAGGAGAAAGACTAATTGAGTTCTGTAACAAGTTTCAGCTAGTAATAGCGAATACCCTGTTCAAGAATCATAAGAGGAGGAGGCATACTTGGAAAAGGCCGGGAGATACGGGAAGATTTCAATTAGATTACATCACGGTCAGACAGAGATTCCGAAATCAGATACTGCATTGTAAGGCGTACCCAGGAGCAGACACACTCAGATCACAATACAGTAATGATAAAGAGTAGGATGAAGTTCAAGACATTAGTCAGGAAGAATCAATATGCAATGAACTGGGATACGGAAGTACTAAGGAATGACTAGATATGTTTGAAGTTCTCTAACGCTATAGATACAGCAATAAGGAATAGCGCAGTAGGCAGTACAGTTGAAGAGGAATGGACATCTCTAAAAAGGGCCATCACAGAAGTTGGGAAGGAAAACATAGGTACAAAGAAGGTAGCTGCGAAGAAACCATGGGTAACAGAAGAAATACTTCAGTTGATTGATGAAAGGAGGAAGTACAAACATGTTCCGGGAAAATCAGGAATACAGAAATACAAGTCGCTGAGGAATGAAATAAATAGGAAGTGCAGGGAAGCTAAGATGAAATGGCTGCAGGAAAAATGTGAAGACATCGAAAAATGTATGATTGCCTGAAGGACAGACTCGGCATACAGGAAAGTCAAAACAACCTTTGGTGACATTAAAAGCAACGGTGGTAACATCAAGAGTGCAACTGGAATTCCACTGTTAAATGCAGAGGAGAGAGCAGAAAGAATACATTGAAAGCCTCTATGAGGGTGAAGATTTGTCTGATGTGATAGAAGAAGAAACAGGAGGATTTAGAAGAGATAGGTGATCCAGTATTAGAATCGGAATTTAAAAGAGCTTTGGAGGAGTTACGGTCAAATAAGGCAGAAGGGATAGCTAACATTCCATCAGAATTTCTAAAATCATTGGGGGAAGTGGCAACAAAACGACTATTCACGTTGGTGTGTAGAATATACGAGTCTGGCGACATACCATCTGACTTTCGGAAAAGCATCATCCGCACAATCAGCTTAACAGCTCATGCATCGAAGCTGCTTACAAGAATAATATATAGAAGAATGGAAAAGAAAATTGAGAATGCGCTAGGTGACGATCAGTTTGGCTTTAGGAAAAGTAAAGGGACGAGAGAGGCAATTCTGACGTTATGGCTAATAATGGAAGCAAGGCTAAAGAAAAATCAAGACACTTTCATAGGATTTGTCGACCTGGAAAAAGCGTTCGACAATATAAAATGGTGCAAGCTGTTCGAGATTCTGAAAAAAGTAGGGGTAAGCTATAGGGAGAGACGGGTCATATACAATATGTACAACAACCAAGAGGGAATAATAAGAGTGGACGATCAAGAACGAAGTGCTCATATTAAGAAGGGTGTAAGACAAGGCTGTAGCCTTTCACCCCTACTCTTCAATCTGTACATTGAGAACGCAATGATGGAAATAAAAGAAAGGTTCAGGAGTGGAATTAAAATACAAGGTGAAAGGATATCAATGATACGATTCGCTGATGACATTGCTATCCTGAGTGAAAGTGAAGAAGATCTGCTGAACGGAATGAACAGTGTAATGAGTACACAGTATGGTTTGAGAGTAAATCGGAGAAAGACGAAGGTAATGAGAAGTAGTAGAAATGAGAACAGCGAGAAACTTAACATCAGGATTGATGGTCACGAAGTCAATGAAGTTAAGGAATTCTGCTACCTAGGCAGTAAAATAACCAATGATGGACGGAGCAAGGAGGACATCAAAAGCAGACTCGCTATGGCAAAAAAGGCATTTCTGGCCAAGAGAAGTCTACTAATATCAAATACCGGCCTTAATTTGAGGAAGAAATTTCTGAGGATGTACGTCTGGAGTACAGCATTGTATGGTAGCGAAACATGGACTGTAGGAAAACCGGAACAGAAGAGAATCGAAGCATTTGAGATGTAGTGCTATAGACGAATGTTGAAAATTAGGTGGACTGATAAGGTAAGGAATGAGGGGGTTCTACGCAGAATTGGAGAGGAAAGGAATATGTGGAAAACACTGATAAGGAGAAGGGACAGGATGATAGGACATCTGCTAAGACATGAAGGAATGACTTCCATGGTACTAGAGGGAGCTGTAGAGGGCAAAAACTGTAGAGGAAGACAGAGATTGGAATACGTCAAGCAAATAATTGAGGACGTAGGTTGCAAGTGCTACTCTGAGATGAAGAGGTTAGCACAGTAAAGGAATTCGTGGCGGGCCGCATCAAACCAGTCAGTAGACTGATGGGGGAAAAAAAAAGTGGGTAATTTCCCCAACTCCCAAAAAAAAAGTCGTGTAATATTTTGTGTAATGTATCTTGTATAGACACCTTTTATTAATCTGATATGCTCCACATCATTACGAAGTCCAAGGGCCATAATAAGGGATTTTAAAGTTTAGGGTGAAGTGGGACATTTCAAACCCAATAACATATAAAAGGCTCGCTGCCACATTAAAAAAGTAGTACCAAATGCAATCAACAGATGGCATAGGGTTAACAGCCAATGCTGTTAGCATACAACACGCTATATGCTCTATGCGTTTACTCCTCTGTGCTAGATAAAATGAAAGAGGCAGTGGATGTTCATAACAGTTTGAGTGGACAGGAAAGATGTATAAAGGAGAAAGAACTGTCACAGCAATGAGGAAAAAACTGAAACATCGAGGGATGGAATGAATTCATAAGTCCGTGTGATAAATGTATTCCTGCAAAAGCTCACACAGCACAGGGGTAAGTCCCATTTTTATACACTAACTTACACTTACAATAACTGGACAGAATGGTAATTCTTGAGATAACAAATGTATTGTTCCAGAAGACTTAAAGAGCTCGATATCATTTATCGTCAGTAAAATAAAGTAATCTGATTTCTTATATTCCTAGAAAGCAGCAGATTGTAATGCAAACACAGCAATCTAAAAATATTTGAAGTACAGTGGCTGTGATTAGACAAACATAAGGCACATGCAGTTAAGACCAGGAGAAGCTTGGGAAGACATCGTCATTTTGAGAAAAGTTGAACTAGTGCAAGACGTCGAAAAACTGGAGCTACCTGCCCTGGATGTACAAGCCACATCTGCAAAGAAAAGAAATATTTGATAGAAACGATGCAGCACCTGACAAATAATGACCATACACTGTTTTATAAAATCAGAATGAACTTTTACAATCTTTTTGCTGAGTACTGAACTGTGGCACTTAAGAGCTTTTCATCGTATTTCTACTTTCAGAATGTTTTTCCATACTTTTATAATACAATGTCTGTAACTTGCTTTGGAAACTAGATCCATATTATGCCTAACTTTCAAATAAAATACATTAAAAACAGGGCAGTACAATTATGACCAATAATTATCTAGCATACTTAAAACTAATTTTCCTCAAATTCATGATTTTGGCACTAAGAGCCTTTTTTTTATTTCAAGTCTTCAATTATAAATCAGTGGAATATGATTTCAAAGAGTTCCTCAGGGCTCTATCTTAGAGTCAATCTTGTTCCTCTAACAGAAATGAGTTATTTGTCCAACCACTCACATTTGCCAACAATACCGCATTACTTATTGAGTAAGGAAATGGGAGAGAAATTCTGAACAGTGTCAAACACACTAAACAATCTAAGTGCACAGCTTCAATAGGACAATCTTAAACTTAACATCTCAAAGACACTCTACACAATTTAAAACCAAACAATCACAGATCAGTAACATCAGTACCCTACATAAAAATCAAGTTATGGGAGCAGCTCAGTCCATCAAATTCTTGGGACTAAACTTTGACAAAAATGTAAGCTGGCAAACACACAAATTATTTAGCTACTAAATTAGACAGCCTTGTTTTTGCAATGTGCATACTATCTGCAGTAAGGAAATGGTGTACAACAGCAACTTCTGAAGCCATTGTTAGATATGGTTTTTTTGGGGGGGGATTCATGTCTCATCATGAATCCTGCTACTTCAAAGACGAATCATTAGCGATATGTTGTAATACCTCTATAAAAACATCTTGTAGACCAATTTTCAAGAACATAAAAATATTACATACATCTGTGTTGTTCGTATTTCAGATCATTGTTTTTACACAGTAATTCCCAGCTGTAGATGGAGCAGCGAACAATGGTGGTCAAGTTAAGGGGACCACACTGTGGTTCAGGTTGAAAAAAAATCGATTTTCGGTTTTCATCATATTTCAATAGATTAAGGTTTTATTTAAGTACTGTGAAAAGGATTTTGCTGAAAAACATTTTTTTCGAGCATTTTCCTACGACACGTGTTTATGTGCCTTGGAACGCAACAGTCGGTATTCTTTTGTTTCTGCTGTTTGTAAACAACACGCTTTCAAACACGTGGTTATTTTTGTTCAAGGGGCAGGCAATTAGGAGAAATAAAGAAAATCTGGAGGGAATGAAGAGAGGTGTTTGGGCCATATTCTTCCGTAAGTCCTCTACTGCTGATAAGCTATGTCATGGATTGTGTCCGTCAGGAGAAAATTCGTGGTGGAAATACAATAGGGCTCAAGCAACTGGAGAATCTTATTCTCACCAGCATTCTCTTCCTGCTGCTGTTATTACAGCAATTAAACCTATTTTCAGAGACTTGGCTCACCGTGACCATCTAAGGAAATGTCTGCATGGGCAGAGACAGAACCCAAATGAAAGTTTCAACAGCATAATTTGGAACTGCCTCCCTAAAACTGTATTTTGTAGGCATGCATACAATGAAACTAGGAGTTCATGATGCTGTTGTTACATTCAGTTGTGGTGGTATTGGAAAGTGTTGGGTACTGAAAAAGCTGGGAATTAATCCTGGCGAAATTATGATGACTGGGCTGCAGCATTGCGATAAAATGAGGATAGCCGATGCAGACAGGTCTGCACCTAATACGGCCAACAAAGCAAGACAAACATCCAGGAAGGTGAAAAAGAAGCTGGAAAACCTGCTAGAGGCCAAAGAAGGGCCATCATATGCAGCAGGACAGTTTAACTGTAAGTAACAAATTTCAAAAGTTTTTTCTTTCAAGTCGATTTCCCGCAAACTAAAATCTTCAGTGCATATGCCCCATTATATCAGAAAGTATCATAGATAAATGAATGAAATTTTCAGAGACTCTGCATAACATAAAAAGCCATCTCTGGTACTACAATCATTAATATTACCCTATTGGAAGTTCACAAAAAAATATTTTCTGCAGAAAAAACTTAATATTTTTTGTTAATAAATTTAAAAAAGTATTTCTTAAAAATTATAAAAAGGATACAGTAGATTTTAGTACAGTTGACTTTATTGTCATCATGTAACATACAGTAAAAATATTAAGGTCCTGCATCAACAGTTTTATTGGAAATGGGTCAAATACTTGCCTAAATTAACACGGGTTAGATAGGCAGGCTGGGGTCCCCTTGAGGCTCATTCTCTGCATGTACGTCACGCATTTTCTGACAACCGACGAGCATTCAGTAGTGTTCAAAGCAATCTGCTGTGAATGTCACTGCCAATGTAAGAATTAAATGTGATCGTAGCACATTATTTGGTGAATTTCTATTCCATCTGTTGAAAGTTGTCATCTCCGATTGTCGTGCTACGTCATAAACTCTACACACGCGAGCGAAGGAAATAATTTTAGGATTCACACTTTCTTCAAGCGCATAGCATGTGTGCACATACTGCAACTTTTGCTCGGAGGTGGCAACAGTGGAATCCCTGTCCACGCCTTGACCTGTCAAATCACCTGCATTCATCAGTTACATCAACTGCAGAAAATCATTTCAAACATACGTACAACACGGGACACAAAAAAACCATCTGAAACTCCAAAAACACACACACACACACCAGTACAAGAGAACGAAAATCTATAACAAACTTGAGGGTAGGCATGTAATGGACATGGAGACAGGTTCACTGAAGAGGAAACTACACAATCTTCTGGTGGAAAAATGCTATTATTCAATGGACGAATTTATGAATAATGGGATGATCATTTGAACAGTGTGAATGTTTAATTCCCAGGAAATTTAGACACTAAGTTGTGGTACATCATAAGAAAAACAATTTAATGTAACTGTGCTCAACCGAAAACTGTGCTTCAAAAAATAACATTAGAGAAGTAAGTAATTATGTACATCATAAGAGAACAGCCGACACGGTTTGTGAACAATATGATCAGCTTATCTGCAAAATGTATGATATAAGATGAACAGAATAAAATACAATATTGCTTTTTATAGAGAAGAGTAACGTGATCAATGAGGCACAGCACGGGCTTTAGAAGCTGTAAGGCTACCAATACAGTCACAGGTAACATTGTAGCTTATGTTATTGGGGCATTAGATGAGCGAAGAAGAGCCTGTGTTGTTTTCCTGGAACTTTCAAAGGCACCGATTGTGCGTGTCACTACAGACAAATACACAAACTAAACTTACAGTATCAGGGGAAAAGGAGCTGACATCATTTGTGCAAAACAGATAGCAGTGTGTAGAAGTAAAGCATAAAATAAGTGTAACTCCGTAAACAAACACTGTAACTTACAGCCAATAAAGTTTCAGGTACCCGAAGCATCAGTTGTAGCCTAGTGGGATGTGGGGAACCAGCTAAAAACCGTATCCAGGACCCAGGCTAACCGACACACCGCTCCTCGTCATTAATCCGACAGGCAGATTCGATCTGGGCCAGTACACCTCCCCATCACGGAAGCGGTACTTTAACACGCACGGCTCTTCGGGCGGGTTTGCGTACGATACTTCAGTCGCAGGAAAAAGTGACCCAGCAGAAGACCTGGAATCGAGCATCGCTGAGAATCCGAGGCAGGTTTATAAATATTTCAGTGAAAACAGCGGGCATACCGGTTGTGAGGCACCACCCGTCTGCTCTGACCGTTGACGTACTTGTGCCGTGATTTGGGGTTTTGTGTGACATTATCGAGTCACGTTGTGTGTGTTTCAGAGTGGAAGTGAAATAATGTTGTAGACGGTACTGTGTATGAAAAGCTGGTGTGTTCTAGCAGTTTAATTATGTGGTGGCGATGTGTGTGTGTGAGGAATGTTATTGTGTCATTTGGTGTGCTACAGTCATCACGATGTGCCAAAGTGTGTGAAATTACACGGTAGCACACTGGATATATTGTGCACACCATTGAGTGGGTGGATCACTTTTTATTTAAATCATGGGAGAAGGTATGTGGATCAATGTTTCTTAATACTATATCAAACATGTGACTATCATTAATAAACACTGATCCCATTACAAAGATTATTCAAAACTATTTTCTCGTGGGTTTCTTTGTTCTATCCGGCTCATCACTCATCACGTCCACTTCCCATCATTCACCATGCATACTGTTACTGACTGCAGTATGCAACAGAAAAGCCACCGACACTGCAACTGCACTTTCACTCTAGGATTGAGCTATATAGCAGAACTGGAGATTGGGATACCATTATCTTATGGTGCGTTTAGTATAGTTTTGTTAGATTTTATTTTTCTGGCAGTTTAGATTGTTTCGATTTTTTACTTGTGTTGGGTCTCGAATGGTGTTTTATTATTATTGAATTTTTAGTCTGTCCCCACACAAAACCTTTTCCCATGGGTGTCCCACTAATTTAATTGGCTTTAGTCTGCATATTGGTTCACATAGCATTTGTATTTGCAGGCAATATGATCTATGTTTTGGTTGCCACGTCAGATATGCTCGAAACAGGGATTTCCGGCACTGTGATGACATTATTGGTCAGAGCTGACAGATGGTATCCCAGGCTCCAGTAATCGCTAAACAACTTCTTTGTACGTGCAAATAAGATTAGATTAGATACAATTACAAGCAAATAAAACTACAACACTAACAATGTATGTCTAGAATTATGTAACTCAGATCTCAGTTAAATAGGGAATAACTGTAATAACGTCACGTGACGAGGGCCTCCCGTCGGGTAGGCCACTCGCCAGGTGCAAGTCTTTCAATTTGATGCCACTTCGGCGACTCGCGCGTCCCCGAGCGGAGAAAATCTCCGACCCAGCCGGGAATCGAACCCGGGCCCTCGGGATTGACAGTCCGTCACGCCGACCACTCAGCTACCGGGGGCAGACCGGGAATTACTAATTCCTGGGTGTTGTTGATAAACCCTTGACATGGTAGGACCATACCAGCAAAGTATGTTCAAAAACAAGTACTACACATTCTTCACGAGAGAGCTATTTAGAACAGTATGGCAGATATGCAGTTAATATACTATGACAACATCTACTCCCACTTATATTTCATTACAGTCCAAAGAAATGTAGCACGTATGCGTATACCAGGAAAAAAGTTAGGGGGTCATTCCATATCAAGTGGCGTAAGGGTCCCTACTCGACCATCTCCAATTTCGATGAAATGTTTACAGGATGTACTTACAGCTTCACAAGTAGTACGGTTGGGCCACTAGCCACCTTTTCACGAAGGCTCGTTTTTTGACATTGCAACTGAAATGAATAAATGATCAACTTTGTGATCCTGTTCAGCTTTTTGGATACGATAGCTTAGTTGTAGTACAAAAGGTCAAACTACGGTAAATTCATCATAGTGTGTTATCAAAGTTGCTCATAAATCTCGTCGTACCAAATTTTGGCTATATTTTATTGCATTATATCTACTGAAAGAGTAACTTTCTCAAGCTAATACTTTGGTTATCTGCAGCCTGCCTGCATGCTCTGCAAGTGGCATCAAATAATAACCAAGTTATCGAAGTTCAAAGTTTGCTAAAAAAATTTAATCAATCAATGTTGGTTCACTTTCAAAAGGTCATATCTCAAAAGGGGTCACTCAAATTTGATTTTTGTCGGCACCACTGGAAAGAGCTCACCTTGTTTGATCAGAAAAAGTTGTTTTTATTTTGGAGACTTTGCATTTAAGAACAAGTAAACTTATATTTTCATTACATTACATTTCTCGATGTAGTGACTTTAAATGATCAACTTTGATTTACCATTACTCGGGATCTAAGAGACCTGCCATGCTGAAACTTTGTGATCCTGTTCAACATTTGGGTACAATATCTTAGCTGTAAAACAAAAGGTCAAACTATGGTAAATTCATCATAGTGTGCTATCAAAGCGGCTCATAAATCTTGCAGTACCATATTTTGACTATACTTTATTGCCACGCATCTACTGAAAGAATAGTTTTCTGAAGCTGATACTTTAGTTATCTGCAACCTGTCAGCATGTCAAAGCTCTGCTAGTGGCACCCGGATTGCACAAATAATAACCGAGTTATCTGAGCTCACCTTGTCTGATCAGAAAAAGTTGTTTTTATTTTGCAGACAGACCAGTTTAGTGTCAACAATGGAGTTTGGTAACATGCTTCAACAATCAGTCTGAAGCACACTGTTGTGCAGTGAAGAGTGTTCAGATGATGCGTGTGCCTTTTTAAATGATGTAAAGTGTGTTGCCATTACTGGATAAACATCTTTTTTCGGTAAGTAAACATTATTTTAAGGTACGGGGTGACACTCTAGAAATGTTTATCACGTTATTTAATTTTTTTCTGTTGTATTCTCAAGGAAGTTCCCATTATCTATGTTTAATATTTTTCAGTTGGAAATATACACAACTTCTACTTTATCTAATATTGAAACAAATGACAATTGGAAGCATAAATTTAATTGCAGTGTAATGGATATCCACGAGGTTTCAGTACCGTATGTAATTGGCCTTGCAGATAATTCTGCACGTCATCTGAAAACACACACAAAACAACAAGGCTTCATTCCAATCGAAGAATTTTCAGTAGAGCAACAGGAATTAATAAAGCAATGAAGCGACATATGTCTTACCGGAAATGCACAAATTTGCTTCCATCACAAAGCAATACTTGTGGACAAATATGACTTTCTAGAGAGATCTTTTAATCCTTTTGGTGCAAAGAACATTCTGTTAAAAAGGATTTACAGATTGTCAATGTGGAAACAGCAAAACCATTACAAGCCGTGACTAAGAGCAATGTGAAACCTAGTCAGAAGATCTGTCCAACTTGCAGAAAACAATTTTTAGCACAGAAAGCAGAAAAATCAGTCAACTTCAAAGCAGTCAGAAGATCAAGCACATCCAGAAGTATCAATCGATTCAAGTCTAAATGCTTTTGGGGTGTCCACTCTAAAATTTTAGAGTGTATCAAAAAGGGATGTGAAAGGTTACGGAAAATAAAAATTCGCGAAGCTCGAGAGCAAATTGCGAACAACATTGCCGGTGCTGGAGGATTCGGCCCAAAAGGTCTTCAAACACCTAGTACAAGCAAGGCACGTTGAGACTGTGAATATTATAAGCAGCTGATTAAAAACCTGAAAGAGAAGTTGCAATTGTCAAGGTAGCCTGAGAAACTGCAAATACTGACATTAGTACCACTAAGCTGGACTGTAAAAGAGACAATGCAAGAATTGGGTGTTTCAGAGTAGTAGTAGTAGTAGTAGTAGTAGAGGGTTTTTTGGGTGCATGACAGCAAGATCTTCAGCGCCCGTTCAGTAACATATTGAGACGGGTGTCAAGAAAAAACTCAGAATAGTAATATAAAACAGAACATAAAACACAGGTAACAAGGTGTGAAAAATATGTGCCTACCCACATCGAAGCGTCGGAGGAAGCAGGGCGTCAGCAGTAAAACACGGACAACACAGGAAGAAAGTGGTAGAGGGAGCTAAAACAATGTAGCAGATGGAAGTGGCTGGCTGACCGCAAGGAAAAAAGGGAGGAGCCAGCCACTCTGCAGTACACTAAAACCTCCAGCCTAAAAGTTTAGGTGAGACTCCAGGCACATCACAAAACTTTAAAACCCTAGACACACACGTCTCATCATTAGCTAAAACACAGGGCAGATCCCCATCAACTTGTGCTTCCGCCCTTGCAGGACCACCTCTTCCCGCCTGAGCAACCGGCAGGAGGAACGCCACAGCCGAGTGGTCGACTTCACCGACCGCAGTTTATTGGCCGTCACCGCCAGCCATTCGTCCTCCCACAACTCCGTGCACTTCCTGTGGAGTGCAGGGATGACAGAGTGCGAGGGAATAGGACACTGGGCCACATCCTGCTCTCTGCAGGCCTCCTCGGCAGCCCGATCGGCCTATTCGTTGCCCCATATTCCTACACGACCGGGCACGCAGCAGGACACCTCCTTATCCCGCTGTTGGAGCAAGTACAGCTGGTCATATACCAGCTGGACCATTTCCTCAGTCGGGTACAGGTTCTGCAGTGATTGTAAGGCACTAAGAGAATCGGAGCAGAGAAGAAATCGATCGCCCCGAACACGATTCGTCTGCACCGGCGCCTTCAGGATCGCGCGGAGCTCCACTGCGAAAATGGTATATTCGTCAGGGAGGTGAAGCCGGGTAACGTGATCGGGGAACACTACAGAACAGCCGAGGAAATTCTCTCGTTTGGAGCCATCAGTGTAAACGACGGTGAAACTGTGATACACATCTAAAATGTTAAAAAACAGAGATTCAAATCTAAAATCTGGTGTGCTATCTTTCTTAAAAGTAGTCAAATCTAAAATAAGTTCGGGTCGCCAGAGGAGCCGAGGTGGGAAATCTGCTCCAACCGCGACGTAAAACACGAAGACCAGCCACAGATATCGCAGCGAGGCTATCGTGTGCGCGAATCCCACAGGGCTGCGTCGCTCGTTGCCGGTAATGAAATAGCCGTGCCAGAGGACGCTGAGCAACGGTACAGTACGCAGGTGTGTATGGTGTGGACAAAGTTTCACAGGCCTGGTGCACCGTAAGTAACCGTCGCCACATATGAAGTGGCGGTTCACCGGCCTCTGCTCAGAGGCTCGGTACGGGGCTAGTTCAGAATGCCCCAGTGGCCAACCGAAGCCCTTCGTGGTGCACAACGTCCGAGAACTTTAAGTAAGAAAGCCTCGCAGACCCATACACCGTGCACCAATAATCGAGCCGAGATCACACGAACGCCCTGTAAAACTGGAGCAGACGAGTCCTGTCGGCTCCCCGTGTACTGTGGCTGAGACATTTTAAAATACTTAGAGCCTCAAGTGACCGTCGTTTCAGGTCTTTAAGATGAGGTAACCACATAAGCTTCGAGTAAAAAATGAGCCCCAGGAATCTCACCGTGTCTTTAAAAGTAAGAATAGTGTCCCTCGTCCTCAACTCGGGAAAGGTTAAAATCCGACGAGAACGGTGAAAAAGAACACATACGGACTTCTCAGTGGAAAACTTAAAACCACTCTTCTGCGCCCAGTCAACCGGACGTCTAAGAGTAAGTCGCAACTGACGCGTTGTCGTTGCAAGGCTGGATGTTTCAGAGAGGGTGGTAAAAGCAGCTAGGAAGTTACAGGCGGAAAATGGTGTATTAGCTCTGCCAAAGAATAAGTGGCACAAGAAGATTAAAGATGCTGTAAAAGAAAGATTGGTAACATTTTTACAGAATGGAGAATTTAGCCGAATTTGTCCAGGTAAAAAAAAAAAAGACTGTGTATCAATTAGAATACAAGGAAGGAAAGTTTTGATGCAAAAATACCTTCTGAATAATTCGAAAGAAATGTTTGCTGCACATCAACTTCAGCATGGGCCTGAAATTGGATTTTCCAAATTTTGCGAATTGAGTCCAAAATGGTGCATCGCAGGGGGTGCTGCAGGGACCCACTCAGTCTGTGTTTGCATTTTACACCAAAATGTGAAACTTATGCTCGCAAGCACTACAATTAAAGAAGATTATAAGGGTCCGATTGCTAAAACAGTGCGCAATTTGGAATCCACAGACTGCATGCTTCATCGCTATCAAATCTGTCTGGGAAAGAACTACTGGAACAGTTTTTAGAAAGTAGTTTTGAAGACAGTGATCCAGATGATGCGATTGGGTTCAGACAGTGATGTGCACTCTGATAAAGATACATTAGAAACCGAGCAGATGACCACCGAGGATTTTATTGAATATCTGATTTCAAAAACTGATGAACTTTCCACTATCATTATGTTTTCAAAGCACCAGAGCAAGCACCTAAAATGCATAAAAGAAAGCTGTAAGCTGACTGAACTGACATATTAATGGACTTTGCTGACAATTATTCCTTCATTGCCCAGGATGCAGCTCAAAGTTTTCACTGGAATAACAGCCAAGCAACTTCTCACCCACTTTTTGTGTACTTCAGAAATAACTTGGACATCAGCAGCATCAGCTACTGTATAATAAGCAACAGACTGAAACATGATCCAACTGCTGTACTTGCTTTCATACACATTTACTACTTGAATGATGGGTCAGCAGCACAGTACAAAAACTTCAAAAATTTTCTGAATCTCAGCCACCATCAAAATGACTTTGGAACTTTTTCGCTAGAAGCCACGGAAAATCTCCACGTGATGAAATTGGAGGAACTGTACAGCGCCTGGCAGCAAGAGCAAACCTTCGAAGACCATCCGAGGACCAGATTTTGACACCAACTGATTTGTTTAAATACTGCACAAAGAATATTAGAGGAATCCAATTAATTTTTGTTTTAAAAGAAGAAACTGAAACATTAAAAACTGAGCAGGAAGCAAAGTTCAAAAATGGATGCACAGTATCAGGAACAAAAGAGAATCACCAGTTTGTGCCATTAAATGAAAAGCAAGCTTATATTAGAAGAGTATCCAATGATACAAATTTTTTTGTGGCAAATGTTGACCATAGTCAAGCAACAGCTTCATTCAGAAATATTACAGCCTTACAACTGGGCCAATACATTGCCTATATAGGCCTATATGATGGAAAATGGTGGACTGGTAATGTGTCTGAAGTTTCAGAAGAAGAAAATGATGTTTTAGTCAGTTTCATGCACCATAATGGACCTGCACATTCATTCTATTGGCCAGCTAGGAAGGATGCTTGTCGGATTCCAAACCAACACATTATTTCTGTCATTCCAGCTCCATCAGCAACAAGAATGGACCGATATTGTAGCTTGTTTGAATCAACTATAATTGCTATTAGTAACAAATTTTAGCAAATGAATTAATAAGAACTTAAATATTTGGCTTGGGAATCATAAAGAGTAAGACTGGTACATGTATTTTTTAATGTAATATAAATGTAAGTTTATTTGGTACGACAAGATTTATGGGCCACTTTGATAGCACACTATGATGAATTTACCACAGTTTGAACTTTTGTTTTACAGCTAAGATACTGTACCCAAAACAGTTGAACAGGATCACGAAGTTTTAGCACAACAGGTCTCTTAGATCCTCAACAATGGTAAAACAAAATTGATCATTTATTCATTTCAGTTGCACTGGTAAAAAACGAGCCTTTACGAAAAGGTGACTAGTGGCCCCACCATACTACTTATGAAGCTGTAATTTGGCAGTGCTTCATGTAAGGTCTATATGTACATCCTGTAAAAATTTCATAAAAACTGGAGATGGTCAAGTGCGGAGTTTAGGCCACTTAACATTAAATAACCCACTTGTGCTTCAAAACAAGACTGTTAGATGAGTTACAAATTTGACCCTAAGATAATCCAGCATAAATAGAGAGCTTAATATCATAACTGTCATTCACTACATATATTTGCAACAATAGTATGCACTTAAAAGCATATAATAATGTGCATTTAAATACACATACAAAATTAGAATATGAGAAATAGGGATGGTTACTGTCTACATAACAGGCCACTCAAGTTAACTGTGAAAGATTTAGACCAATTATCCTGCTGCTGATCGTTCTTGTTGTTTGCTCCGAGTACCATAGACAGACAAGGCATGACAAGGTGAACCTGCCAGATTGCAAGATAGAAATTTAATGGGTGCATGATGTAGGCCTACATTACAAAAGTGAAATGATGGAAGTGCAAAACTGTGAAAATAAGTGTGTCAATTTGTGTCGACATTATGGCCTTAAATTTCAAGTTTTTATCTCATCCACCTTACTTTCAGGAGGTGGTGGCTCCATAGCTCTTAATTTGAAAAAAATGTCATTACCAGCTTCAGCTCCTGATGCAAGACTTTAGTATACAACCAGTTTCAGTCTAACCATCACCAGGTTCATAAAAGTACTCACAACATCGTGTTAGGCGAAATATAAAATCATGAATTATACACTATTGTATAATGGTCGTAACATCGACCACAGTTGTAAGATGAATGAGCACGCAACCCAGCACAGTTATTTCTGTTATGAAACAATAGTGCATTATTATTCATGATTTTACATTTCGTCTAACATGATTCTGTGAATAATTTTATGTAGGCCTACCTCATGATGGCCAAACAACGAACTGGGTGAGTAAATAACGCAGTTTAGCAGTAGCTCAAGGCGGTAATATGACATTTTTGAAACGTCATCCAACATACGTTGAAGAAATCACGCATTTGTACAAGGCCGATTAAATTTAAGTATTCATTAAACTAGATATGTCAGCGTTGTGATATATTTACGCATAAATACAATTGAAACTGTATGCCCTGACTGCATCTATACCGCGAAAATTGCCTACAGATGAATTATCGTAATGACGTTAATAAATAATCTGTTTACATTACGTACATTTCCCTCGCTTTAAATTTTCAAGTCCATTTTTCTAATACGATCCTCGAGCGGTCCACTGCTATACAATAAACTACCAATACAGATCCTGTGTAGATGCATACAATGCAATATGTTCCATTGCAGTCATTGTACTTTCGCATATGCAAACCCTTAAATGCTTCATTAAATTCTTGCCACATTTAGCTTGGACATAAATCATGATTTCGTAAAACACTAATAGCGTCAACTACTGAAGGCAAACAATACGCCAGTCTGCAGGAACCAAAATACTTACCAACAGGTAAAAATATTGACCTGTCATATGAATAACGCCGACGCAGCCGACTACATATATAAATACTATGGTGACAGAACAAAGATGGCCGCAAAGTATCGCAGCTCAAAACATTTTCAAAATTAACCTTTATTCCTCTTATGACTCACAGAGTCGCATTAACTGGGAAAAAAACTTCACGAATTTAATTTTTATTCAATCAAAAGTACACTAATGAGATCATTGCGGAATGATGGCATACACATAACTACAGTCGCGGAAACATTGAACCTGCCGACACTCGTCTGATTGATATCATCAATAACATGCAGAACATAAAGTACTCATCGAATGTGTGAAAATAATCCTCTTGACAATACTTCGATGGGTTCGTCAATTTACAAACAGTCACCCGGGATCGCAATTAAAACAAACAGAAAATACCTTTCACGCGCTCTGTGAAATTCGTGATCGGCTGTAATTAACCCACACGCACTATATTACCACCCTATGCCAAGAATTAACAAAACCGTTGACGTCCATTTAGCTAAGATTCCGAGGAAACTTCAATTATTGCAATTACATAACATTAAAACATTAATTTATCGTTCCGCTCTTCCACTAACCAAATGAAACTGAAAGCTTTCAAGTAGTGGTGGGCAGGAAAAATCACACTGATTGAAAAGTCACGGATATCACATTTACCATCTGTTGCTAAATTTCGTACTGCTTTCTGAAAACTTGGTGTCATTCTATGGACTTAGCTGCGATTTCAGTGACAAGTCGCGGCTAGAAGGCGCAAGTAGCAACTAAAGAGCGCAGTTAATATTCTTTGGCTAGTGCCATCTGTTGACCGATGTTACGTACTTCGTTATGAGAGCCTTGTGCCTCACGAGATCGATGTGCCGTAAGCGCATATGAAGAGCATATTTTTAGTGCCATCTGTTGACCGACATACGTACTTCGTTATGAGAGCCTTGTGCCTCACGAGATCTATGTGCCGTGTGCGCATATGAAGGGCTTATTTTTAGTGCCATCTGTTGACCGACGTACGTAATTCGTTATGAGAGCCTTGTGCCTCACGAGATCGATGTGCCATGTGTGCAGATGAAGGGCTTATTTCAATAGTGGTGCAAGTCCACTTTTGTTCATTTTGAGATACAGAGTCCTAAAGTTAAATGAGCGCTGAAAAATCTGCTGTTGAGATACATTAAATATTCAAGCTTATGGCTTCTTACTAGAGATGAACCTTTCATTCTGTTTGTTTGGATCATCAACAGTCAGCAGATATTTTAACTCTACCCAGTTTTAACTCAGTCAATCTGAAATGTCAGCTATCTTTTTTGCATCAGAATATTCGAGGACTGAGAGATAAAATTAATGAATTAACTATCTGCATAGATGAATTAGAGTCTTCAAACCCAGCTGACATAATCTGCCTCTCTGAACATCATGTGACCACTGCTATAGAACTTTTAAGTGTTACAGGGTTTAGGTTAGCATCTCACTTTTGTAGATCAGAAATGGAGAAAGGAGGAGTTGCCACATTCATCAGGAACTGTCATAAATTTAAGAACATAGACATTCATACATTTTGCCTAGAACAACATATGGAAGCATGTGCAACAACCAATGAAATTCAGTTTAAGAGAAGCCTAAAGGATTTATTGGTGGCCAACTCCTTCTACTCCATTGATGAATTTCTGAGGAAAACCAACTGATTTGTATATAAGTACAACATAACTTCTGCACAATTTCAGTGCAGTAATGTGTTCACTGAAAATTTGTGTGTGTGTGTGTGTGTGTGTGTGTGTGTGTGTGTGTGTGTGTGTGTAAGTATAATCTAACTTCTGCACCATTTCAGTGCAGTAATGTGTTCATTGTAAATAAGTATTACAGTAGTTGTATTACATGTTTCTTACCTTATAAATAAATATAAAACTTTTTTATTTTAAATTCAGTGCAATAGTATTTGTAAAATGACTCTTAGTGTTCATTAAAAAATGACGATCATTCCACTTGGGACCTGTGGAATGGTACATTAGCTTATTTGTTTTAGTTTAAATATTTGACATGTATTGTTGTTTTTCTGACATGTTCCACATCCTGGAGGACCTCCTCACTACGGATCAATTGGAATGAAAGTAAATCTAATCTAATCTAATCTAAAGTAGAATTTCAAAAAAAATCCTTCATAATATTAAGTGTATATCGAGCACCTGCAGGTAACTTTAATCTGTTTGTAAACCACCTTGAAGCTGTACTGGCCCATTTAACAACCAAAAACAAAGAAATAGTGGTTGCTGGTGATTTCAATGTAGATTTCCTTAAAGACTCTCCCAATAAGAACTTATTTGAGTTAGTAACACTATCACTCAACTTAATTCCCACTGTAAAGTTCCCCACTAGGATAGCCACTAGCTCACCAACAGCCATTGATAATATCTTTATAGAAAAGTCCAATGAACAAAATTATATTACAAAACCAATAGTCAATGGCCTCTCAGACCCTGGCATGCAGTTCCTTCTGTTAAATACTGAACAGGATATAAAATCTGTTAAATCTGAGCTCAAGGGGGGTAATCAGTAAGCCAAAAATTGATTATTTTAGGACACTCCTCAGAGACATTCACTGGACTGATGTTTACAGTGCTCATGGCATGAATGAAAAATACAACACTTTTGCTAATAAAGTGCTTACCTTATTCGAACACTGCTTTCCCCCAAAACTTACCAAGGTTAGAGCAAAGTCTACAAAGAAGCCATGGATTACTCGAGGAATAGGGGTAACTTGTAAAACAAAAAGAAAACTGTATCTGTCAATCCGAAACATTTCCGATGTTGATGCTATAGCACATTATAAGAAATACTGTAAAATATTAAAGACTGCAATACGGACATCAAAGTAAATATATTACAAGGAAAAGATAGTCATATCAGATATCAAAATAAAGACAATATGGGATATAGTGAAGGAGGAGACCGGTAAAACCAGACATGAAGAGGGACAAATAGCTTTAAGAGTAAATGATACATTGGTGACAGATGTGTATAGTGTTGCAGAACTTTTTAACAAACATTTTGTAACTGTTACTGAAAAGATGGGGTTGCCAGGTTCGGTAGATGCTGCTATGGAATACCTCAGACCAGACATTTCAAGCAACTTCCATAATATGAATTTGAGCCTCACTACCCCAACAGAAATAATGTCCATCACAAAATCTTTAAAATCAAAAACATCTAGTGGGTATGATGAAATATCAACAAAGTTGATTAAAGAATGTGATTCTGAGCTAAGTAACATGTTAAGCTATCTGTGTAACCAGTCGTTTATCAGAGGAATATTTCCTGAATGAATGAAATATGCTGAAGTTAAGCCACTGTTTAAGAAGGGAGATAAAGAAATAGCATCAAATTTCCGTCCAATTTCACTGTTGCCAGCATTCTCAAAAATCTTCGAAAAAGTAATGTACAGTCGGCTTTATAACCATCTTATCTCGAATAACACACTGTCAAAGTCACCGTTTGGATTTCTAAAAGGTTCTGATATTGAGAAGGCTATCTACACTTACAGTGAAAATGTGCTTAATTCATTGGACAAAAAATTGCAGGCAACTGGTATATTTTGTGATCTGTCGAAGGCATTTGACTGTGAAAATCACAATATCCTTTTAAGTAAATTAGAATATTACAGTGTAACAGGAAATGCTGCAAAATGGTTCAAATCTTATATCTCTGGCAGGAAACAAAGGGTGTTATTAGGAAAGAGACTTGTATCAAGCTATCAGGCAATATCCAACTGGGAACTAATTACATGTGGGGTCCCACAAGGTTCCATTTTGGGACCCTTACCTTTTCTTGTGTATATCAATGACCTTTCATCAGTAACATTACCAGATGCCAGGTTCGTTTTGTTTGCCAATGATACAAACATTGCAGTAAATAGCAAATCAAGTGTAGTCTTAGAAAGATCATCCAATAAAATATTTGTGGACATTAATCACTGGTTCGTAGCCAATTCTTTGTCACTAAACTTTGAAAAAACACACTACATGCAGTTCAGAACTTGTAAGGGGTGTCCCAAGAGTATATGTCTAACATATGATGACAAGCAGATAGAAGAAGTGGACAGTGTTAAATTCTTGGGATTACAGCTAGATAATAAATTCAACTGAGAGGAGCACACCACAGAACTGCTGAAGCGTCTTAACAAATCTCTGTTTGCAATGCGAATTTTGTCAGACATAGGGGATATAAAAATGAAAAAGCTGGCATAATATGCTTACTTTCATTCCATAATGTCATATGGGATTATTTTCTGGGGTATTCCATCAAGCCAAGCTGAAGTTTTCCGAGCACAAAAACGTGCAGTGGGAGTTATATGTGGTGTGAACTCAAGAACATCCTGCAGAAGCCTGTTTAGGGAACTAGGGATACTAACTACTGCTTCCCAGTATATTTATTCCTTAATGAAATTTGTCATTAAAAATATATCACTTTTTCAAACCAACAGCTCAATTCATGGAATCAATACTAGAAATAAAAATAATCTTCACAAGGATTTAAAGTCACTTAGTCTAGTACAAAAAGGTGTGCATTATTCAGGAACACACAATTTCAATAACTTGCCAGCAGCCATAAAAAGCTTAACAGCCAATGAAATTCAGTTTAAGAGAAGCCTAAAGGATTTATTGGTGGCCAACTCCTTCTACTCCATTGATGAACTTCTCAGTAAAAGCAACTGATTGCACCATTTCAGTGCAGTAATGTGTTCATTGTAAATAAGTATTATAGTAGTTGTATTACATGTTTATTACATTATAAATAAATACAAAATTTTTTATTTTAATTTCAGTGCATTAGTATTTGTAAAATTACACTTTCATATAGTGTTCATTAAAAAATGACAATCATTCCACTTGGGACCTGTGGAATGGTACATTAGCTTATTTGTTTTAGTTGTAAATATTTGTCATGTATTGCTGTTTTTCTGACATGTTCCACATCCTGGAGGACCTCCTCACTACGGATCAATTTGAATGAAAGTAAATCTAATCTAACCTATTAATTTCAGAAGCATTATAGACAGAAAAGTGGAGGTAATGGACTTGTACCACTATTGAAATAATCCCTTCATATTATATGACGGCATGCACATTCAGCATCAGTTATGGTTGATCAAACATAGCTCTGACTCTGAATGTATTATAACAACAACAAGCAACACTGCCTTTTTCTCCTGAAAACATCAAGTAACCTAAAAAAGTGTGTGTGATTCTGCTTCCAATATGACAGTTTTGGTTAATACTCCACATGTCTACAGGACTTTGCATGTTAACACAGCAGAACTCAGACATCTGCATAAGTGTAATGAAATGAAAACAGAAGTATTGAGTCATATGAACGCCTCACTTTTGTTCTAACACAGTTGAAGTCTCTGGAGAAAAGTTTTACACCTGGTGTTCTACACGGCAACTTCACACACAAGAACTTTGTGCCGACACTACTAACACCTACATAAGTAAGCTTTTCCTGTGCTACTTTCAAGTAATGCACTTAAACTATTCCTGATTTAACAGGAAGATCTCTACTTGCCACTTTCATATCAACAGCCTCAAAATGCATATTCTAGACTTTGGGATATGTTACAGGTCAGTGTCACACCAAGATTGTTGAGAAAGGGGGGAGGGGGGGGGGGGGCGGCATGTCACTCTCCAACAAGTGTTTACCAATAAATAGGTGGCGGAAAATTTACGGGTATAGCACGGCTTAACATGTGGAAAATGAGATTTTCATTATTCACTCACTGTATTTAACTTTTATCATTCCTTTAAAATCGCATAACAACTTCAATTAAACACAGTTTAATCGCTCATTCTGCACACTTATTTCATAATTATGGCACTTTTAGGCTGCAAATCCTGTCTTGAATCCCCACGATTCACTCTCAAGAGCCTTGATATGGATAGATACGTACAGTAACCAGTAATCAGAGTCAGAACTGCGTCTGCAAAATCACAAGGATTATCAAACATTTTTGCTGTCACAAATTACAAACAATGTAATTGACAGAGTAGATTGCTAATATTTGCTGAATTGAAAGCCACTCCATGGGGTATATTTCACATTTGCAAGAACAATCTCACTTGAGTAATTGAGTTCATCAAAACACTTAGAAACTAACCTCTTGTTTGACGAAGACAGTCTACAGGGTGGCAACTTCTCCAGATCTGTTGACAATGAGTGACTGAAATGTAGTTCGGGTACCTTTGAACATAACAATATGTCAGAATTCATTTTCTAAACACGAACTATTACGGTACTGTGTGGCTACTTACATATTAATTACACTATTAATATTTTCACAGTTGTTTCTTTAATACAAAATTAAAGCCAACGGAAGAACAAACGTAAAACATACTCACTAATGACAGTTTTGTTGAGATGCAATTTTCTGTGTGGACAGATTTACCTTTTTCATACGGTGGTAAGTCACAGAAATCCCAGAAGTAGCAGAAATCGCTGTGGTAGAATGCGGAGGGATACGGCGACCTGGATCCTCTATAAGGGGTGCTGCCTGGGTTCCCTAACTGCGACAAATCACGATTAAGAAAATCAGATACTGAAAATTAGCATTCGCACTTAACTCAAATCGGAATATCACAGTTCAACAGATCACTAGTGCATGGCCGTCCAATTAACCACTCCCAGGTATACAATTCTCATTATTATATAAGCACTACTGGCGAACCAGCAATGCTGTCAAAAATTGTAAAAATGTTGCTGCTTTTGGTGGTCTTAATCGTGTGCTGGAAAATAATGTCAAATGCGCACTCTGGTTAATATTACTTTGATGTGATAAAACACAAAGTGAGAACGTCCTGTTACTGACAGCTTGATTGGCGTCAGTAATAAAATCAGTTACCCGAAAAACAATTAAAATTAAGATTACTGCTACAATGAGAAGTTGATAATGCGATGTCTCGCTTATGGTTTAATTTCCAGCTTCTTTTCACATCAGGTGAAAAACGCACATACATGCAGCGCTCAACTGCGGCTGCGTGAGGAACTATTTGCCCCGTTTCCCTAAATGGTCGCCAGATGGCTGGAAGCTCTGTTTGAGCTAACCATTCTGCGATACGTATGGTAACACGTACGAAACCAGTATTATATGGTCTGGAAGACTTTTTCCGCTATGTCCGTGTGTATAATGATTTTGCGAGCTATTTATTTTCTTTCTTACGATTACTTCGTATTACCTCAAGTGCACTTTAGCATCATATTGCGGTCCATGGTTTCAGAAAAAAAAGTGTTGCATTACTTGCTGAACGTTCCTCGTAGTTTGAGTATTGAGGTACTTCTGTTACGCGCCACGTTAACGGAATGAACAAAGCTAAGAAAAATGTTAACGCCACAGTGAGGATGGAACGGATTTGGGAAACACATCCATTCGCGAACTGCAAGAACATTATGGATGTGGAATCAAGAGACACTTGTTTTAGAGCTTTGGCATTTGGCAGAAATCTTCAACCAAACTTTTTACAGTCGTGGGAAGCTCCATTTCTGAGGTTTTAATCACATTTTTGGACTGTAAAACGGCAGAACGATCTGACATCTGTTGCGCGGTTTTCTCAGTTCCTGGTGTTCACGAAGTGTTTCAATTTCTGAAGGACCACTGAGTTGAGACGGGCATTCGTATGGAAAAAGAAAACAAAAAAGAAATTACGCTTACACAGGCCTGTGTAAGCGTAATTTCTTTTTTGTTTTCTTTTTCCATACGAATGCCCGTCTCAACTCAGTGGTCCTTCAGAAATTGAAACACTTCGTGAACACGATAATTTCTGATGAAATGCGCTTGCAGTTAGGAATGTGGACTACCTCAGGCTGTATACGAGAATGGCGACAGTGAAAATTTGTGCCACTCCCAAGTAATTGAGTTTATGTCATTAACATGCTCGTACATTTCAGGATATGAAGCTCAAAATTGGCCTGATGTCCTGCAATATATGTTAATGACAAACTCAGTAGCTTGAAATTTGGATAAAAAGCCGAAACTTGTGTCGTAACTAAATAAACAACAATACAGACAATTGGCAGTGTGTTGATTTAAAAATTATTGTATAACATCAAAAACTGATTGTTAACAACAACTGATTGAAAGTATACACTAAAAATGAAAAGTAACTTAACTGCTGTCTACATAATACGCCTTCTGTTTGCTTGTAGCCCAGACTGAGAAATTAACATGAAAAACATTTTCGATAAAATAATTTTGGGTCATCGTGTTTACCTTGACGCGGCCGAATACCCTACATTATTTTATTCAAATTGACACCGGGCGTGGAAGCCTTCGAACTTATAACACGATAAACAGTTCGACTTCACTTTTCACCCTTCAGCACTGACTATTTGTAATACCCCAAGAACGGTATGATACACAATTACAATATGATTTTTGAGCACCGTCTCAAAAAATTAGGATCAATCGAATACTTTTTTAGTACTATGCAAACACGTTGTCACTTTTCAAGGAAAGCAGCGAACGGTGGAGGACAAAATTTTCGTTTATTTGCCTATTTAATTTAATACTTGGATACTTTTGTATGTATCTTGAAACTAAAAGAACCATAATTTTTTTTTTTTTTTTTGGCCGAAGTGGCCGTGCGGTTAAAGGCGCTGCAGACTGGAACCGCAAGACCGCTACGGTCGCAGGTTCGAATCCTGCCTCGGGCATGGATGTGTGTGGTGTCCTTAGGTTAGTTAGGTTCAACTAGTTCTAAGTTCTAGGGGACTAATGACCTCAGCAGTTGAGTCCCATAGTGCTCAGAGCCATTTGAACCATAATTTTTTTTTTTTTTTTTAGAAATTTTGTTCGATTTCTACGTGTCTTACAGGAAACAATAGGAATCAAAAATCGAAGCTCGGTTATTTCACAAACTGGTTACTTTAAGCGGTTTTAACGGTCAGATTAAACTGGTTGAAAAAAAAACGGATACAACCGAAAGAGCCCGCAGCGGCGCATCCTTGTACGTCCGCCCTCTAGGAAAACCGTCTGGCTCGTTTACATTGTGCGACTGCACGCGTTTTACGCAGCACGTTGCGGGAAATTCCCGCACCTGGGAAAACGTAGTTACTGGGACGATCACAGACAGCACTGATGTGTTTGAGCGCGCGCCCTTTTAACACCTGTCAATTTGACGGTGACGAATTCGCCGAGCCGGTGCGGGTAGTAGGAGAGCAGAGCACTGGAAGAGGTGGCGTAAAGGAAGTGAGTCACTGCGCGCCGTGCCATCTGTCCGTCGTGTTTAGCACTACTCAGACGGCAGAACACTGCCGGCGGCGCCTTGTACTACAATGCAAATTGCATCACTACCTCCTTCACTTCTCTATTTCCCTGGCAATGCTGACATGTGCGGTTCGGTTCCTTAGCCTGTTCGTAAACGCTGCCCTTGGGATTGATTGACTGTTCTACACATGTGCTGCTGATTGGCTAAAAACTCGTGGTAGCTGATGGGTGATACCACAGTTGCACACAGTCTGCGTAAACCAGTTATATTGGCCATTCACTGATGCGAGCGTATTGAGGGCGATTCACATTTGTTAGGTTACCAAAAAAAAAAAAAATTTCATATAAACATAGGTGCGCAAGTGTTTAGTTACGAAGTTACGACTAATAAAAGATTTTTGCCGGAAATTTAGCAACTTCACTAAAATGAAGCTGTTGCAAAACTGTACGAGGTTAAAGTAAAGCACGATTTCCATTTATTTTGTTGTTATTGTTTTAGTGAATCTAATAAAACTTGTCTCAAACGCGTATCTGCAGTACTTTTTCCAGAACATCCAGAGAAGCAAAAAAGTAATTTGGTAAAATTTTTAATTCACTATCTACTTGGCCCAATCTGCTTTTCAAATTCCAGACAATTGCACAAAGTTTTCAACAGAAGCTGTAGAGAATTTAATTTTGGAAAAATGATGGCAATAACGTTCACAGAAACTGTATGGATGTGTCAGAAAATCTGCTTTTATCAATTCCATGGCACACGTGAGGCAAACAACAGTTATTATATAGTTTCACTTAAATACACTTTTGTTATGTTCTTTTACTCGTTTCAAGATTGAGAAACGTCTTAAACAACTCTAACTGTTCCCAACAATGACATAAACGTTTCTACATTCTTAACGTAAATTAAACAAATTTACTTCTACAATAGTGTTTGTTTCTCTGAATGTTCTGGAAAACTTCTGCAGATACACTTCTGGGTCACATTTGATTAGATTCACCAGACCAATAACAAAATACAGTTTTGCGATGGCTTCACATTAGCGAAGTTGCTAAATTTCAGACAAAATCTTTTATTAGCCATAACTTCGTAACTAAACAATTGCAGAGCTATATTTATTGAAATTTTTTCTTTAGATTTGCTTGCAGAATAACACTTTGAAATAGTTGCAGTCACCCTGTATATGGTTCGTGATAATCCCTTCAGCACCCATAAGGCCTGAAGATGGATGGCACAGAGAAGTGCCGAAACTGGTAGCTACACAATAAATACGCCTGAGATCACAAGGACGGAGGTAGGCGTTTCATTTTCTTACAAAGAAATTCTGGTCGTATGTAAAGGCTGTTAGATCCACAAAAGTTTGTGTCCAGTCACCCATGGACAAAGCAGGAACTAAAATTGGAGCAGCAAAGCAAAAGCATTAAGAATCAAGAACATTTATGAGATACTATGCATTTCTCATTAATTTTAAAAATAGGGGTCGTCAAAAAAATGTTTTCCCAATCCAGACTTGTTATTTGATAAACTCTGTTGAGGGTATTGGGTTCTACACGATCTCGTCTTGCGGGAATTCTCAGAAAGTATCGGGGCAACTGGTCTAATGAAACCAGTTTGTGTTTTGATAAGTTTGTGAAAAGCTTTTACACTTTATTTCATCTCTGAATTTCCAGCACGGTGGAAAAACAAACCTGTTCCATTAGAACTAATATACGCGCTTCACTTACTGAGAACCACGAATACAGTTTACAGTAATGACGCTCATGAGTGTACTGCACGGCCGTATCCATGCACAATAATCGAGGGATGTGTCAATTGTTTACCTCGTGCTAAAGATAGTTCGTAAGGATTGGCGAAGAGCTTACAGTAGAAGAGGTGTGTTTCACAGTAGCGAAGATGAAAAAGTGGTCACAGCTCATAAGTTATGCTTTTTAGAGCTCGTTTACTAACTTTTTTCTGGGTTTCGTCCATGCTACAACCTCTCAAAATAGGTAATACTTTAATTTTAATTTTTATGTGGGACAGTTACAACACTGATCAAGGTTTTTGCGTGATTATATGCAAATCAAAAGGAAAATAAGCATTACGGCGAACAACAGAAGTGTAAATCCCGAAACAATGTCTCACAAAGTAGTGTAGATACCATCCTGAAATTTTTAGAAAACGTTCATACTGTCACTTTCTTTCAAATTGTACCATCTGCTGGAATATCTAAAAAAACAACTCACCGGCCGTGTGGCCGAGCAGTTCTAGACGCTTCAGTCTGGAACTGCGCGACCGCTACGGTCGCAGGTTTGAATCCTGCCTCGGGCATGGATGTGTGTGGTGTCCTTGAGTTAGTTAGGTTTAAGTGGTTCTAAGTTCTAGGGGACTGATGACCTCAGATGTCAAGTCCCATAGTGCTCAGAGCAATTTGAACCATTTTTTAAAACAACTCCATAAATGGGTTGAATGTGCAGTGTTGTGAGGTCAAAGAACTGTCAACAACCAGCAGACGAAGCATTGTAGTGATAAGTGAGTTTGAAATACACGAGGTCTTGTTAATTACAAAAGCCTTTCACTTGTACAGAAATAGTATCCTAAATCGAATATCTCCGTAATACGAATGTTGAAATCAATTTCATTTTGTCCACCGTTATGGAGAGATTTTTATTAAATACAGCCTGAGGGCCTGAGTTGTACTAAAGATAAATAAATATGGTAAACATCTGGATATACTGAACAAACATTTTAATAATTGTCAGTGTGCCCGCACCGGGGTACATTTTTACATAGCAACGTGACAACAAATCACCTCTATTTTGTTATTTCAGAAACATTTCATGAGTGGTGGTGTTGTTGTGGTCTTCAGTCCCGAGACTGGTTTGATGCAGCTCTCCATGCTACTCTATTCAGTGCAAGCTGCTTCAGCTCCGAGTACCTACTGCAGCCTACATCCTTCTGAATCTTCTTAGTGTATTCATCTCTCGGTCTCCCTCTATGATTTTTACCCTCCACGCTGCCCTCCAATACTAAATTGGTGATCCCTTGATGCCTCAGAACATGTCCTACCAATTGATCCCTTCTTCTAGTCAAGTTGTGCCACAAACTCCTCTTCTCCCCAATTCTATTCAATACCTCCTCATTAGTTATGTGATCTACCCATCTAATCTTCAGCATTCTTCTGTAGCACCACATTTCAAAAGCTTCTAGTCTCTTCTTGTCCAAACTGGTTATCATCCATGTTTCACTTCCATACATGGCTACACTCCATACAAATACTTTCAGAAACGACTTCCTGACACTTAAATCTATACTCAACGTTAACAAATTTGTCTTCTTCAGAAACACTTTCCTCACCATTGCCAGTCTACATTTTTTATCCTCTCTACTTCGACCATCATCAGTTATTTTGCTCCCCAAATAGCAAAACTCATCTACTACTTTAAGTGTCTCATTTCCTAATCTAATTCCTGCAGCATCACCCAAGTTAATTTGACTACATTCCATTATCCTCGTTTTGCTTTTGTTGATGTTCATCTTATATCCTCCTTTCAAGACACTGTCCATTCCGTTCAACTGCTCTTCCAAGTCCTTTGCAGTCTCTGACAGAATTACAATGTCATCGGCGAACCTCAAAGTTTTTGTTTTTTCTCGGTGGATTTGAATATCTACTCCAAATTTTTCTTTTTTTTCGTTTATTGCTTGCTCAATATACAGATTGAAAAACATCGGGGAGAGGCTACAACCCTGTCGCACTCCCTTCCCAACCACTGCTTCCCTTTCATGCCCCTCGGCTCTTATAACTGCCATCTCCTTTCTGTACAAATTGTAAATAGCCTTTCACTCCCTGTATTTTACCCCTGCCACCTTCATAATTTGAAAGACAGTATTCCAGTCAACACTGTCAAAAGGTTTCTCTTGTCAAAAGGTTTCTCTAAGTCTACAAATGCTATAAACGTAGGTTTGCCTTTTCTTAATCTAGCTTCTAAGATAAGTCGTAGGGTCAGTATGCCTCACGTGTTCCAATAATTTTAATAATTGTCAGTTAGTGTGTCCATACCGGGGTACACAAGCTGAGTACGTTTTTACATAGCAACCTGACAACAAATCACCTCTATTTTGTTATTTCAGAAACATTTCATAAGTAATAACTAGAATAGTGTTTTCTTTTGTCTCCACACACTTTAACGAACCCTGACCGATTAACATTTATGAGCTCATGCTCTATGTTTGTGAGTGCCCTTGTAAAAAATAGTTCAGAACCCTACAACATATTACATAAATTTTGAAAAGTCAGTCAAATGGCCCGTTATAACTACTTAACCATAAATCAAGCGCGTCATAATATCTACGCTACATGCTGAAAATAAGTATCTAAAGAATCGCAATACTTAAAACTGTAGGGTGCAAAAATAAAATAGAACATTATGGGAGGCAGCTAGTGATCTGCCAATGAATGTGGGGTGCTACCTGGACATGTGTACAGACGCCTTAGGGGACAGCAGGTTATAAGACAGAATGATAATGGAGACTTAAGCAAGTAAAATGCTTGTTTAGCACAAGTTTGCTGCGAGGCTGCTGTGCTAAGTAGATAACTGCACTCCTTGTACGAGACTTTTTAAGAATATTGGTATTCTTGCACTAACTACCCCATTAAATTTCCTTTTTCACGGTTTTTCTTGCAGACAATATTTTAAATGAACTGTGACATACACAAGCATAAGACAGTACCACAATTTTCACGCAGACTCTGCCTTCTCGCAGCGAACCAGAGTGGAGTTATGTACCTGCTTGGAACGTATTCGACAAGCATAAAGCGAAAAATTGGGAGTCTCAGTCCGACTAAAACAAAATTTAAAAAGAAAAGAAGAACTGTCACTAATCTGCCTAAAAGTAAGAAATAAAATAGATTACGGAAATATTCGATGTGCCCTCGAATAATGCTCGAAATTGTGTACAGCGAATGAGGTGGCGACAGAACAGTCCTCTCTTTCCTGATAATCGACGGATTCTCTGTTGAAAAATTTCTGAGACTGAAAAATTCTTGGAATTTTGTTACACCACTGATCACAGTTGACAGAAATACAAGGGTTGGCCAAAAATACGGAGACACCTCGAAAGATGCATGCTTGAACACAAATGTGGATGCTAGCCAAACCTCTAGTTTCCACTCTAAGTATTTGACAGCAAATGGCACCTATGCCGTGTCCTCAATATGTCGGAAATGTCAGTCGTCGTCATAACAGTGTTCCGTGTAGTCGTGAGTGCACTGTGTCGGAGGTAACTGAAGTCGACCTAGGGCAAACTGTCGGTGGCTGCTTGTGTAACAGAGGTACACTACGTGATCATAAGTATCCGGACACCTGGCCAAAAATGACTTACAAGTTTGTGGCGCCTGCCATCGGTAATGCTGGAATTCAATATGGTGTTGGCCCACCCTTCGCCTTGATGGCAGCTTCCACTCTCATTGGCATACGTTCAGTCACATGCTGGAAGGTTTCTTGGGGAATGGCAGCCCATTCTTCACAGAGTGCTCCACTGAGGAGAGGTATCGATGTCGGTCGGTGAGGCTTGGCACGGATTTGGCGTTTCAAAACATCCGAAACGTGTTCTATGGGATTCCGGTCAGGACTCTGTGCAGGCCAGTTCATTACACGGATGTTACTGTCGTCTAACCACTCTGCCACGGGCCGTGCATTATGAACAGGTGCTCGATCGTGTTGGAAGATGCAATCGCCGTCCCCAAATTCCTCATCAACAGTGGAAAGCAAGAAGGTACTCATAACATCAATGTAGGCCTGTGCTGTGATAATGCCGTGCAAAAGAACAAGGGGTGCAAGCCCCCTCCAGAAACACACGACCATGCCGTAACACCAACGCCTCGGAATTTTACTGTTTGCATTATACACACTGGCAGATGATGTTCACCGGGAATTCGCCATACCCACACCCTGCCATCGGATTGTCACATTGTGTACCGTGATTCGTCACTCCACGCAACGTTTTTCCACTGTTCAATCGTCCAATATTCACGCTCCTTACACCGAGCGTGGCATCATTTGGCATTTACTGGCGTGATGTGTGGCTTATGAGCAGCCACTCGACCACGAAATCCAAGTTTTCTCACCTCCCACCTAACTGTCATGGTACTTGCAGTGGATCCTGATGCAGTTTGGAATTCCTGTGTGATGGTCTGGATAGATGTCTGCCTATTGCACATCACGACCCTCTTCAACTGTCGGCGGTCTCTGTCACTCAACAGACGAGGTCGGCCTGTAGGCTTTTGTACTGTACGTGTCCCTTCACATTTCCACTTCACTATCACATCGGAAACAGTGGACCTAGGGGTGTTTAGGAGTGTGGAAATCTCGCGTACAGACGTACGACACAAGCGACACTCAACCACCTGACCATTTGACCCGGTGCCCCACTGCGGGCTGTTAAAGAATGAACAAGCATACGGAACAGGTTCCCACATATGTGAGTGAATCTATGGCTTCTTAAGTAACAGGACCCAGTGCGTTGCCCTCGACTGTGGCGAATGTTCGTCAGAGATGAGAGGGTGCTGCCAGGAGTGCCAAAGGGAAGTGCGATAGGACTGCTGTTATTTTCTACACATATCAATGGTCTTTCGGATAGGGGGAGCAAAAATCTGCTGAGGATGCTGTGGCGTACGGTAAGGCATCGAAGCTGAATGACTGTAAGAAGAAACAAGACGACTTAGACAAAATTTGTAGGTGATGTGATGAATGGCAGCTAGCTCTAAATGTAGAAATATAAATTAATGTGGATTAGTAGGGGAGAAAAACGTAATGCTCGGATATAGCATTATTAGTGTCCTGCTTGGCACATTTACATCATTTAAATCTGGGCGGAATGGACAGTGTCTTGAAAGGAGGATATAAGATGAACATCAACAAAAGCAAAACCAGGATAATGGAATGTAGTCGAATTAAGTCGGGTGATGCTGAGGGAATTAGATTAGGAAATGAGGCACTTAAAGTTGTAAAGGAGTTTTGCTATTTGGGGAGTAAAATAACTGATGATGGTCGAAGTAGAGAGGATATAAAATGTAGACTGGCAATGGCAAGGAGAGCATTTCAGAAGAAGAGAAATTTGTTAACATCGAGTATAGATTTAAGTGTCAGGAAGTCGTTTCTGAAAGTATTTGTATGGAGTGTAGCCATGTATGGAAGTGAAACATGGACGATAACTAGTTTGGACAAGAAGAGAATAGAAGCTTTCGAAATGTGGTGCTACAGAAAAATGCTGAAGATAAGGTGGGTAGATCACGTAACTAATGAGGAGGTACTGAATAGGATTGGAGAGAAGAGAAGTTTGTGGCACAACGTGACTAGAAGAAGGGATCGGTTGGTAGGACATGTTTTGAGGCATCGAGGGATCACAAATTTAGCATTGGAGGGCACCGTGGAGGGTACAATTGTAGAGGGAGACCAAGAGATGAATACACTAAGCAGATTCAGAAGGATGTAGGTTGCAGTAGGTACTGGGAGATGAAGGAGCTTGCACAGGATAGAGTAGCATGGAGAGCTGCATCAAACCAGTCTCAGGACTAAAGACCACAACAACAACAAATCTGGGCGTAATCTTGCAAAGCAGTATGAAACGGAACAAGCGTGTGAATGCTGTCAGAGGAAAAGTGAATGACTGAGTTTGGTTTATTGGGAGAATTTTTGGTAAACGTGGTAGATTTGTAAAGGATACCATATATAGGACACTAGTGCGACCTATTCTCGAGCTTTGAGATCCACTCCGACTTTGGAGCAATTCAGAGGCGGGCTGTCAGATTTGTTATTACCGGTAGGTTCGAACAGCAAGCAATTATTAGATAAATGCTTCAGTAATTCGCACCGAAGCTACCTGCCGAACGATTTTGCTGCCGCCAATGTACTGCAAAGATACGATATTAGGAATTACGCCTCATACGGAGGCATACAGACATCTGTTTTTCCCTCGCGCTCTTTGGGAGTGGAACAGGAGACGATGTGAACAGTAGTGATACCGAGTGCCCGCTGCCACACACTGTTTGTTGGCTTACAGAACATGTACGTATATTTAGATGTACGTGTAGACACAGGTGATCTGTAGCTCGCACTTTGGCATACTGGCAGGTCGGGAGTGGAGCTCGGGTACCTCAGTCGGGAGTGGAGCTCGGGTACCTCAGTCGGGAGTGCACTAGCCCTAAAAATGCAAAGGTCCCAGGTTCGAGTCCCAGTCGTGCACACATTTCTACTCTGTCGGGACGTTTCAGTTATTTCTTTGTTTACAGCGACGTGCCTGCACTCCTGGTACCCACTGCAACCTTCACATCACAGCAGCATAACATGTGGTCAGAGAAAGCAAATTACAATTATGCAGTCCACCGATGAAGCGGAACATTGTGCGAAAATTCATGTTCAGCAACAGTGAAAATATTGCTGCCGAGACGGACCGATCCGGACGATTTTATTAGCCAGAGTTTCCTACTGCTGCCTAAAATTGATAAGGGCACAATACTCCACTGTATCAATCGGCTGTTCCATTTTTCTCCACGAGCGGCTTCCTGTGGTGTGAGAATCTCAATGTGCGCCACTACTACAGATTTGTAGACCGGACCACATTCATGTACATATTGTATATCATCTCTCCTTGTGGCTCACCCATATTTTTCTCAGGATTTCTAAATCTTGCACCATTTTACATTATCGAATTCTTTTTCCAAGTTGACAAATCCTACGAAAGTGTATTTTTCTTTAGTCTCGTCTCCATTATCGACCACAACATCAGAACTGCCTCTCTGGTGCCTTTACAATATGTACGAGAGGCAAGTGGGAAAAATAAGAGGGGAAGACCGAGAACGAACTGCTCGGATTAAAAAGGGTATAAGGCAGAGATGCAGTCTTTCGCTCCTGTCGTTCAACCGGTACATTGAGGAAGCAATAATAGAAATAAAAGAAAGGTTCCAGAGTGGAGATAAATTTCGAGGATAAGATTCACCGACGACGTGCTATCCTCGGTGAAAGTGAAGAAGAATCACAGGATCTGCTGGATGGAATGAATAGTCTAA
Source organism: Schistocerca americana (assembly GCF_021461395.2). Classification (NCBI taxonomy): domain Eukaryota; kingdom Metazoa; phylum Arthropoda; class Insecta; order Orthoptera; family Acrididae; genus Schistocerca; species Schistocerca americana. Next base: position 203,420,857 of record NC_060129.1, on the reverse strand, counting down.
CTGGTACAGAATACAGACAGAGGCGACAGTAGCGACAAGTACCAGTAATTGGAACAGTGAGGAACTCGCACAAGAAATGAAGACCACGAAGCAGGGAAAAGTTAAGAAATTCTGCTACCTAGGCAGCAAAATAAACTGTAACAGACAGAGCAACGACACAAAAAGTACACTAGCACTGGAGAAAAGGGCATTCTTGTCCACGAGAAGTCTGTTAGTATCAAATATAGGCCTTAATTTGAGGAAGAAATTTCTGAGAATGTACGTTTTGAGCACAGCGCTGTAGGATAGTGAAATACGGAATGTGAGAAAACTGGAAAAGATGAGAATTGAAACATTTGAGATGTGGTGCTACAGAAGAATGGTGAAAATTAGGTGGACTGATGAGGTAAGGAATGAAGAGGTCCTCTGCAGAACCAGAGACGAATGGAGTATCTGGAAAACAGTGACGAGAAGAAGGGACAGAACGACTGGACGTCTGGTAAGACATCTGGGAAGAGCTTCCACGTTACTAGAGGCAGCTGTAGAGGGTAAAAATTGTAACGGAAGACAGAGATTGGAATACGTCTGGCAAATAGTTGAGGACGTAGGTTGTAAGTGCTGCTCTGAGATGAAGAAGTTGACAGAAGACAAATTTGTGGCATGCCACATCAGACCAGTCAGAAGATCGATCACTCAAAGAAACACCCCCTCTTTCCTATTGTCAAATTAACTGTTTTCATTACTTCCGCATTCACTAGAGTCCGAAGCAGCACGACCTACCTTCTGTGGCACGTACTTTCAGAACAGTATTAACATTTCGAACACTATGTCGACTGATTGTTTACCAGACTGAATTTTAATCTGGCCATCTTCTAGTGCGTTTATTACACACACTATTGGGCCACTGTACATAGCAACAAAGTATTGACTGCACTTTACTGCCTATCTCGAATTATCGGTTCGATAATTTACATCCTCCATTAAACACTGTGACTGCATACACCACAGGATCGAGAACAGTGACTCAACTTACCTCGAGAACTTCCTCCTGAAAGTTAACTAGACCGTCTACTGTTTCAGCTGATGGGACAAATTTTGAGAATGTAAAGTTGCCGATCATCTCGAAACAGTTATTTAAATTATGTTTTAACGAAACTGAAACTTGCTCAATAGAACCAGATTTGAAACTGACGAGACATTTACCAACTTCCTGTTCTTACACAGAGACTTTCCAAGGAACCTTTAAAGTTGATAGTTGTCATTTGAATGAAGATAATTTACAAGATAATTTACTCTTGAAAGTTTCATATGATTTTAAGGAAATACACTTAATGCAAAAACAAATTTTGCTCTAGTACTGCAGCAAAGGGAACTATATGCACCACTCTGTCTCATTAAACTGAACTATAACATCACAGTTACTACTTTTGCTTTTACACAGAGCAGTGACACCCTTTATAATACTGGTACTCGAAATTATGCAGTAACAAAATTGAGATATAAATGCCACTACAGTGACCGAAAAACACACTTGCTCCCAGTATGTGTCGAATTATGTGCGGTGTGGAGCTGAAGACGCATTGCCAAAAATACTTCTGCAAATGCGTCGTCACATCTAAAGTAGAAGATGACGTGACAAATGTTTCTAATGGCATTTCTATTTTAAAGTATTTCATAAAATTATAGCAGAATTATTGAAGACTTTTAATACGCGTTTGAACAGTTACATTTGTACAATTGTATACGTGCAACGACTGGCCAGAATATTACGACCACCAACCTACTATCAATATAAACCCATCCGCGCGACAGCAGTGTCACCTAGTATCGGTCAATGTGCCGCCCTGTGTAGAACACAGAAGGTGCAAGCAATCTGGGTTTTACCGACGGTAGAGTGTGAAGGCCCAGAGGCTCGGCACGAGCATTTCTGAAACTGCACGGCTTGTCCAGGTGTGCCGTGGCCAGTGCTCGACAAGTGGCGAAACCGAGTCCAGAAGTCGTGGGGCTGGGCCCTCACTGCAGATGTCCGATGTCACAGGCTCGGCATCCGGCTTTAATGCCGGACAGAGTACGAGTGGGTCCGACCACACCGTGCACCGAACACCGTTAACGACGGGCCTCCACAGCTGGAGACCCGCGCACGTGCCGACGTCAACACCGCGACATTGGCAACGACGACCGAATCTGGCTCGTGACCGTCGGTGCTAGACGTCGCGACAGTGGCAGAGCACTGCACGGTCTGACGAATCGCGACACCACCTTCACCGTGCCGATGGGACTGAGCGATCTGTCACCTTCTGGGGGGGGGGGAACAGCTCCTCGACACCCCTACCGCTGGACGGAGATAATCTGCCGGCGGCTCCACTGTGCTCCGGGGAACAGTCGTGTGGGCTTCCGAGGATGTACCGGAGCTCGTGAAAGGCACTGTGACAATCGAGGAGTGCCGTACACCGGTCGCAGACCGCATAAACCACTTTGGGGCGGTCACATTTTGCGACAGCATTGACATTTTTCAGCAAGATAATGCACCGTGTCACAAGGCCAGGGGCACGACGGAGCGGTCGGAGGAATGCAGTGGTGAGTTCCAATTGAAGTGGTGGCCCCCAGCTCGCCAGATCTCAATCTGGTCGAACACATCCGGGATAATTGAACCTGGCGTCAGAGCTCATCACCCTCCGACCCGCAATTTACGGGAATTAGATGACTGGGGGGTGGGGGGGTGGGGGGGGGGCTGCCAGCTCCCTACCGAGGCCTCACTGCTCCCACACCATGATGGATCACCGTGATATCTGTGCCAAAGATAGACATAATGGGTATTAGGTAGGAGGTCCTAAAGCTCTGCCTTAGCAGTGCACAACTCTCCTATTATTTTTACGTTTTATTCACAACTTTTAACATTTTTTACATTAAGTTCTGTTCTCACTGGCTATAGCGGAGATGATGCAGCAAATGCTCGAGCCTTCGTATGCTATCTAACCTGTGCCAGAACAGCCTTTAGAAACTTTGACCACACGCAACTGACGTCACGTTGTCGGCTGCAGCCAAACGGGTAATCATCACGCCACAGTATTTCTGAGCTTTTGTATATGTTACGTGAAGGCCGACTTCCCTAATTAACGAGCACTTTAATTTATTTACAGTGCTCACAACCTTAAGATAGCCGTTTAAATGTCCCGAAACGAGTCATTTTAATAAATGAGATATTCTGCGATCTTTACTATTGTTTCTGTTCCACAAACTATTTTATTGACAAAGTATTTGCCTAAAAAAATAACATTATACATATTCTACATTTATTCTATTTATCATCCACATTTTGATAATACATAGAGAAAAAAATACATTGATTTTCGGACCATTTTTATGCTGCTCCTAATACTGCAGCTCAGAAATTTATATCTTCTATGTTACAAATATTTCGCAATTTCTTCCAAATATGATGCGACTTCTGAGGTTCCAGTTATGGGGGGAGCTAGAAAATGTCACAAATACATGTACAAAGTTTTATTACAGAGCTGTTCAAATACAATTGGAGTTTTTAAGTTGATAGAGTTCAATACTATTTGGTCCAGTGTTTCACAAAACTGTAAAATTTTAAGCAGAGCAAAAGATTGTTGTAGTGACTAGTTTGTTGTTTCTCACATTTTTGCCGGCCGCGGTGGCCATGCGGTTCTAGGCGCTGTAGTCCGGAACCGCAGGACTGCTACGGTCACAGGTTTGAATCCTGCCTCGGGGATGAATGTGTGTGATGTCCTTAGGTTAGTTAGGTTTAAGTAGTTCTGAACCATTTTGAACCTCACATTTTCCTGTATTTTTCGAATAACAAAATTGAGAAAAAAAAATACATCTTATAATTGGTTAAATATCATAGCATTGTATGTATTAACATGATAATTAAAATTTTATAACTAGCATCTTTTTTTGCAACTAATATGCAAACACACAATATACCTCTGTTAGCCAACCTGCAATATTATTTTCCAATAAAAAAGTTTATGACAGTAGCTTTGTTTGAACGAAAGATCTGAAGTCCGATTAAAATTACACAATAGCTGATGTATGTCACTTGCTACATCAACTACCCACTAGATTATACGTGTCACTCAAGATAGCTATGTCAGATACACAATATTTTAAATGACCAATAAGTGAACTGTGGTGGATGATGTGTTTTGTAGCCCTGAATTTAACCTCGTGTGCTAACCTAACCACAACCTTATTACGCAAAATGTATCCGAGAAAATGGCAATTAACAATCTGCAGCAGAACTGAAATAGCAACCAGTTAGTACACAGAGATTAAAGCTAACCTCCGTGAGCAAACTCGAGACATGTAAATTTCAGTTTCAGCACTAAAACACAAAGTGTAATCTCTGGCTATCATCGGTTACCTGGAAGCAGTTTCACACCAGTTACACGAGCTCCCGTGTCACCAAATGACGAGCAGCTCTCGTTGGCACTCGGTTCCAGGTTATACGTGGCACACGCAGGTTACAAACGAAAAAAGAAAAAAATAGGAGCAAATAAAAATGTCAGTATGGTGATGAAAATGACAAGGCAAAGAATTGTAAATAAAAAATTACATTTCAATGAATTAATTAATTTAATAAAAATAATAATGAAAGTCTTTTCATTAGGTTTAGAAACAAAAAATAATTTTGCTGCATTTAACAAGATTCGAACCTGTTACCTTCAACACAACACGTTAATATGCACCCATTGTGCGTGCGTGCGCATGTGTGTGGTTATCATTTGCGATTAAATAGGAAATAAAAGTACCAATCCCATGATTTGGGATCCAAACACATCAACAAAGAATGCTAGATAAGAAATAGGAAGAGAACTGCCCAATTGTTATGGCAGCAAACAGTTCGGGCTCTGCCTGAATGAAACCTGCTACAAAGTGTGAAGTGTCAACTACCGAGTAATTTTAATGGGACTATAGACCAGGAGTATCGAACTGCAGTGGGTGGTACTCCAGAATACAAAGGTTGGAAAGGGGAAAAGAGGAGAGCAGTGGTACAACAATAAATCTATTTAACACACAAATAGCTCTTTATTGATTCATTTGTTACATATCAGGTAGGGTGATTACAAAAAAGAAAGAGATATACAGTACAAATATTTATGGAATCAGAAATTTGGGGCACACCAATACACACTGCTGATAAGCAAATGCACAAAACAACTAGCACATCATGTTCATAAAGAATCATTAGCCATGGCTGCTATCTTTTACCTTATTCAGTACAACATAATCTAACAATTCAGTATATAAATGATTAACAAATGGAAACACCTAACACAAGTAAATTTTCCACTGAAATCATATGAAGGAACTAGTTCACTACAACATTTCAACAATATTCAACACTGTGCATATATACATATGAGATACAGGTGCTAAGATCGCAAGCTTTACCTTTTCACTCGAGTCAAGTGCGAGTTCTAGAATGAGTCGCACGAGAAAGCGACACACCAAAATCTCTACCCTGCCTGCCTCGTAACGGGAGAAAGAGTAGTCTACATAAAGATTAGGGCAGACAAATTTAGTAGTCGGAGATTAACCGAGGGCAGAACTGTGTCGATTCACGTACTAATGAATGGCAGATCAGAGGGCAGTACGGTCAGAGACATCCGCCACGTTCTCGGGAGCTGAAACTCGTACGAGCGAGGCAGAAACTGTCGCAAAATGTACGGAGAGATTTTTAATTCTGTTATGACACACTTTCCACTTCAGGCAGAAGGGGAAAGCAAAACTGCTACTTCCTTCTCGTGTGAACATTGGACATTAACATTCGGCATCTACAGTTGTAACAATGGGGTGAAATAACTGGAAACTGCCAGAGAAATAAGACAAGAACTGAAAGAGATTTTAGCTAAAAAAGGAACAAGTCAAACGGAGGACAAAATGGAAGCAAATCACACGCAGAATGGGAAAGAAGACATACCAAACACCTCATACGGAGGTGAGTCTTTCGGGTCACACTCCACAAACAGCTTCTTGCTGTAAGGTGACTGATGCTAAGTTCCCCACTGGATTATGGCAAAATTTAATAAAATCTGACAACAGATATAATTATCTCTGTAACTGTGTGTTAAATTTGTGAGACTCAATTGTATTTCTGTGTGTTCTGATCAGTTTGTTTCACATAAACGCATTGCACGTTACAGTGACAAACTTACAGTAACTGGGGTCATGTGACTGTCACACATCTATTGGTCATTGGCATTTAAGACTACAGGACATTGACCCTGTTCAATGGTAAATATACGAATTGTATCCATGTGAATTTAGGTAACAATCCTGAAAGCTTAGTTGTTAGTAGAGCTTCAAAAAGTAAACAACACGTACAGAGACAATTCTCACAACCCACAAGTAACACCGATTTTACAATCTGAACCAATAATACTCACTATTGCACGCAGTGGACAACTTATTACTTTGCGAAATAGATTTCTTTCAAAAACTATGGCAGTGCTACCAACATCAAAACAAAAGCAGCCAGAGCAAACGTCCAAACTGAGACGATAATGGTCAACTATCAATGATGAAAGACGGCATTTTGACGTACCGAGCAAGAAGTCAAAATACAGAGGATAGAAGAAAGGACAACCAAAGACACAGCAATGCTTTCCACATTGTGACAGAGCAGCAGCAGCAGCACCAGGCTGCCGGGATACGGTATGCAGTGCGCAATGTCACTTGTACGGCAAAAATGTAATAATCAGTAAGTCAAATGATAATTAAATAGACACCCTAGCTGCAAACAGGCGTTGATATACTTCACTGGGGACATGTTGAAAATGTGTGCCCCGACCGGGCCTCGAACCCGGGATCTCCTGCTTACATGGCAGACGCTCTATCCGTCTGAGCCACCGCGGGCACAGAGGATAGTGCGTCTGCAGGGACTGATCCCTTGCACGCTCCGTGTGAGATCCACATTGCCAACATGTCCACACCACTACATCTATTAGGCGCACTACGAATGTAGTGGTGTGGACATGTTGGCAATGTGGATCTCACACGGAGCGTGCAAGGGATCAGTCCCTGCAGACGCACTATCCTCTGTGCCCGCGGTGGCTCAGACGGATAGAGCGTCTGCCATGTAAGCAGGAGATCCCGGGTTCGAGGCCCGGTCGGGGCACACATTTTCAACATGTCCCCAGTGAAGTATATCAACGCCTGTTTGCAGCTAGGGTGTCTATTTAATTATCATTTCATTTCTAGCAAAGCTGCATGGTCATCCACGGTATGTGTTCTTTCGGGAACAAATACTACCGTCATATATAATCAGTAAGTCTCCCACAAAAAGCCAAAACCGAAGTGCGTGTTGTGCTGACATACATTGAGATTACGGCGTGTCCGGCTTCAAAGACCCATTCGTGTTGTACGGAACTCATTACTCATTCTACAAACATCAATTCGTAATGATAAATATGCCTGTATGATTTGCCTGTCTTTAATTGTTCAGTACCCAAGTGGAAGCAGGCACAACATTGGCGAGCTTCCTGACCGGCGCCCGGCACGCGGAGAATCGGATATCGCTGTCACGTGACAGACAGTTGTGCCCCGGAAGAATAAGCCGTCGTGACTGTGGATGTTCTTTGCTGCATTTATTATCTGATAATGTAATAATTTTGTTGATGTGGGGAAAAAGAATATCTGGATTTCAGCTTCCAGTAAGTCACTTTTTGTCTTCAGCCGCAACAACCTACAATCGTATAACGTCGTACATTTGATGTGTGTGGCATAACATCACATATATTCGCTGAAGAAATTAAATTGGTGGAAACAGATTACATTTCAAAATGATATAACGGAGCTGTGAATATTTATTTAAAAAATGTACCTGCTAGAAAGAATGCTGCTATTTCAATTTTTCAATTTCAGTAGAGTAGAATGTGGCAGTAACTCACTACAATTTATGTAATGCCGTTCCTTATGAAGTACTGTATATCTGACCGTCATCAATTATGATAACTTACATTTTTTTAATACCGGAAACGACCTCAGGTTGAAGTGAAGACAGTTTAATTGGAGCAATTGTCGAAGAACAGAGAAAATTAATTTGCCTTGCCAATATTTTTTAAAAACTCTAATTTTTGTTTTAGACTAAGATGATCTACATGGAAGTACACTCTTTAAGACACTAATATACAGAATGTTATCTGTGGCACCAATAGAAAATGAAAATACATTGAAACTAGATTACGACAAATTACTAAGCTTGGGGATGAATTTTGTTCTTCAGTATTAAATTAAAAGTTTGTGGCCTAATCTGGATAAAAGAGCACATGCAGCATCGAAAGTAAATTCACATATACGAATATTATTTTATCCACACCTACAGTTCATAAACAATTAACCAAGAAATCACTATAGCAAAATAACCCGGAGAGCATTCTCAGTAGACAAAGATACTACAAATACCTACGTTGCTTTAATATCAACTACAACTAGTTTAAAAACCAGTATAGTTGCCTCTGATCAATGACGTGCAGAAAAATATCAGTATAGTGTGCATAAAATATTACTTTTTTTTACTTCAGCTGTCCACAGTTCTTTTTTCTGTATTTTGGCATTCATTTCACCATTTAATAGTTCCTAATTCATATAAAATCTCTTTTAGGTCTTGTCTATCTTTTTTCCTGGCACTCCATAGTAGTACCTACAGCACTCTCTACATGGGAAATTATCAGGTTTTTTCCGCACAAAAAGATGAGAACAGGGGGAGAAAAAAAAGGGTGACTGGCCCAGAGAGCACAGTTGCATGGAAAGAGCCGAAGACAGGCAGAACACTCGATATCACAGTGGGGAGCACAGCAAGAACTCGCAATGCCATGACATTCTCCCGAACACTAACCCTGTAAACTCTTACAGGTGTGTTCATTACTGCTGTTTGGTTATCAATCATTCCTGAAACAGCTGAGGTGTCAGAAGAACAATGCCGAAACCGTACATACACCGGGTCACCAAGTGAATGATGCCACAATTAAGAGTCAAAAATTAACAAGCAGCAATGCCGTGTACACCCGAGTCTATAAATTTCATAACAAATTCCCATCTTCTGAAACAATCCAAATTCCCTCCCTGCCTTCTGCCTCTGACTCACTCACTCACTCACTCACTCACTCTCTCTCTCTCTCTCTCTCTCTCTCTCTCTCTCTCTCTCTCTCTCTTTCTCTCTCTCTCCCCCCCCCCCTTTTTTTACTTTAATTTTTCAAAATCTGTGCACAAACTGCTATGGCGAATATAAATATTTCTCTACCTCTAATCATAGGTACAATGACCGACGTACAATATTTTCATAAGTGACTACCCTCTACTACGCCTAAAATGACAGTTAAACTCTATGTTCAAAACAACTACTTATGCCTCAACTCACTACAAAAGAAATTGTGTTACATTTTTTTCCCATATTTCGTTTTTTACAAAATCTCCTTGCTGCAGGTTCAGAAAATGTCAAAGTGCCCTGCCTGACAATTGTCCGATATGTGGAAGCACCAGCAGTGAACGTAAGTGTGTATGTGTGTGTGTGTGTTTTATGGAAGTGGATTGGCGGCTCCTTTGAGTGTCCTGTGCACCACGACCAGATAATGGATATACTTGGAAGGAGAGACAGCACTGGTTGTATTTTTTTGTTTTATTAACCGCAAAATCGATTTTCGGTCACTCAGTGACCGTCCTCAATGCTGTAATATACAATTTAAATTGTTAGGTACTGGTGTCAACAAGCTTAGAGCGATCACATAAACTGTCTCTCCTTCCAAGTATATTTTACGGAAGTGTCTTCATCTTTCCTGTCTGCAACTTAATGTGTCTTTTTTACGATAAGTAGCAATCTGTCTTCCTATATTGTTGATATTCCTACCTGGAGCTCCCATTGTTTAGTAACTAAGTACACAAGTAAAGCATGATATGAAAAAAAAACGTGAAGAAAGGCATCTGATGGAGATAGTTTATAATCTTTTGCATATGCCCTATCATAACAAAAATCTTAGATCCAGAAATCTTATGCTGCTTTGTGTCGTTAACAGGGTTACCATTGCTGTGTCATTAACAGGATTACCACTGTTGAGTCACTAAAATAGGAGTGGAAAATAGCAATAATAAATCTGCTGCGTAAAGAGGGTGAGATAGGCAACTTCTCAACAATTACATTTCTGCCTGTGGCATATAAAATATTATCAAAAATTCTCCTGAACAGAATTGAATAAACTTTAGACAAACAACTAGGAGAATATCAAGACTTTCAAAAGGAAAGGTATTACACAGAACAGAGTTTTAAATTTAAAATCAATAATCTGCCAGGGAATGTTAACCAGCAAATCTATAATGATCTCTTTTACATATTTCAAGGAAGTATTTGATTCGGTACACAGAGAAATAATAGACAAAATCATTAGAGAAATTAGTGTTGAAGTGAGATTAGTAAACACAATTTGTGAAACTCCAACAAATACATTATCTTAAGTGAAATTCATGAGAGAAATATCTCAGCCCTTTGAAATAAAACCTGGTGTTAGACAAGGAGACAGTTTATCACCTTTACTGTGTATATGTGTTTTTAGAAGGAAAAAAGTAAGAATGTGGAATTTGGAGCTAAAAGAAGAGAGGAGAAGGAGGAGGAGGAGGAGGAGGAGGAGGAGGAGGAGGAGGAGAAGGAAAGAAAGAAAGAAAGAAAGAAAGAAAGAAAGGACAAAACTGGATCAATAATTCTGAGAAAAGAAGTGGAACCAAGGGAATTAATCAATTTTTTTACAGACAATTTTGCAATACTTTCAGAAAATCCGACAGAAGCAGTTACTCAAATAAATCTTATGGAAAAAAAATAGCAAATAAAAGTCGTTCCAAAATTTCAACAGAAAAAGCCAAATTCATGACAATTACAACAAATGCACCAAAGTACACAGAAAAACAGACAGGTAAAATAAAGAGAAATAGTTAATTTAAATATCTTGGAGAAACTGTACAGCAAAATGGGCTAGAAAAATTTGCAATAGATGCTACAACCTCATAAAATGGAAATAACATATACACACGAATGATAACGATGAACTATAAGCAGGAAAGAAGAGAGGTACTTGAAAGATGGATAATTAGAAAAATAATGAGTGCAATTTAAATTACACATGGCTGGAAAATGAGAAGTAATGGCAAAGCAAAAATTAACTTTTTTTGTACACTTCTACCAAATAAACGAGAACTGGCTAATGAAACAAAATATTGATGTATTTATGGAAAAAGGAACAACAATAGCATAAAAACGAGAGAAGAACAACAAAAAACATCACAGTTCGCAAATAACAGCGGGAAACTTTTTTAAAGAATAATGTAGTAAATTTAGAAGGCTTTCAAAGCAGAAGATATGAGAAAAAAGAACAATATGGGCAAAAGACCGTATTAAGAAGTCAAGAGACAGAAGATGAAGGAGTACTGGGGAAATAGGAAACGACAAAGAAAGTAGTTACATGGTTCCAGATCATCATCATTAAAGAGATTAAAAAGTAATAATAACAATAATAACAATGACACATGCTTTGAAAAAAACACCACAGGACCACACTTAAAAAGCAGTTTACAACAGAATGGAAGTGAAGTAGATGAGTATATACGGCAGAAACAAGTTTGCATTTCAATTAACATTTGTCTCCTCTTCATAGTTTTCATACAACTTTTACTAATAACCCATAACCTCACAAGCCGTTCACTGCTACCTCTCCTGCCTGTGATGGTCTACTAACAAGGAATATCCAGAAAATAACCTCTGTTTTGGTGTAGTGTGTTATGCTGCAACAGTGAGAAAGGCAAGTCGCTTCTTATTCGCTAACAGTAGCCTTTCAAAATAAGTGCTGCAATTTAAAATCCTGGCGAATGTGAAATCTGCTATGTAATGCTGCTCTTAGTAGCAAAAGATCTCAATGCAGTTAACATTACATCATAAAATTCGTGCCACGTACGAACAGTCATGTTGTTTATTTAAGAATGGAAAGATGAATGTTAATGATGAGGCAGTATGGACACTGAAAATGGAGGAAAAACCTCGTTATGGAACCTTTTTGACAGGACTACTTGATTTATCATCATCATCATCATCATCATCATCATCATCATCATCATCATCATCATCTGAAGTGATGATGATAGCTACGCAACACAATCTGGTACCACCCATTTCGGACAACTGCCCCACATGGCATAACAGCACCGACATCATCTGACCTAATGGAGACAACACCCACAAATCTCACTGTTCTGGCCAAGCAAAATAGAACTTCAAAAATAACAGTGACACTGTCCATCACATAACTGTCACATTCTCGGGGCAACAACAATTGTTGCTCTTAAGCAAACACTAATTCTCCTCCTTTCTTCCCTTCAAACATCGCTTCAAAAAATATAAATATACACATTCACGAGTTCGCACTTACATAAATATCTACACAGATTCAATTGGACCCCCGCACCTCCGAGGCATCCCTCCGAAACGGCAGCTCGCCGGGACGCACCGACCTCTGCTCTGGGGGACAGACACGTCCCGGGTGTGCGGCGGAGAGTGTCTTATACGAGAGAGCACAAATCGATACACACGGGTGCGTATTCTTTGGAAAAAAACACCTGACTAATATAAAACAATTACACTGATTATTGACTTTACAGTTTCTTTTTGAAATACAATAATTGTTGTTATAAACACCTGGGCTTGCCCATTGTCCAAACAAAATATCTTCCTGTAATACAACAACACTTCACTTTAAATGTCAGTGGCTACATGTTGACCATGTATAACTGTCACTCTCAGTTTTAAATCCAAGACACAGTCACAACTGGCTCACATAGGTAAACAGTGAAGGATGAGTTGCTACAGGGAAACTGGATTTATAAGTGTAGGGAATGCCTACACGTGTACTGTGACAAGACTGTTGCAAGTTCTAGACACAAAAAACAGTTGCAGTTACGAAAACTTTGGGTCACGTCACAGGCTCGTAGAGCTGGTCGGCTATCGTGTGGAAGGAAAAAAGATCTCAGTTTTATTAGGAGAATAGTGAATGATGGGTGAACAGACAAAGGAGCCGAAGCGATCCTCTTCCTATCTTTCCAACTCTCACAGACAAAATCTACAAAGAGGTAGTGTGCAGAATGCATTTTGAACATAACAACAACAGACATACCACAACATCAGCGCACTCAGAGAGCAGTACGTCACAGAACGTAACAAGTGCCATTTTACTAAATCTGCACAACTAAAGGTAATTAATCGACAGTAATCATCAGCAGTTTAAATTTCCTACTGTGTCAAACGGGACCGTGTTATTTACATTACCACAGATGTAAATTATACAGCGGAGACAGAAAGTAGAAATGAGCGAAGGGCGAGCTCACCGCAAAACCCTAGGAAAATCCTGTTTCTCTCGTTTGGTACCCGTACAACTGTGTCATTTGTAAACAATCTGCTACTATTTTCCGCACCATCCTTGGCCAGAAAAGAAGCATATTCAGTTTCACAATTTCAATTTTTTCTGTATAGCTGTGACTACTGGTCTGTATAACGACAGACCTGGGCTCCACACAATCACTCGGTGGAATTGAAAAACGTCCTGTTAGCAGTACTTAGAACTTACGAGAACGTACCCACTTTGCGAGAAGAAATCTGCACAACGGTTTACAAAATGTGTGAAACTAGCAAGAAATTGCGTTCGGTCTCAGACGAGCTGTAATAACTATCAGATCGATAATGTTCTGCCAGACCAGCTGCCGAGAAACGGGCACCCTCCCTTCTGTTTCCGACAAACATTTTCAAAGGTCCGTGTAGAATATCACTCGTATAGGTAGATTAAAGAATATACCGCAGATCTGACAATCTAAAGAGGACCTAGGTAGAGCCCAGACAGAAGCAATGGAAGAAGTAAACACAAAACTGTTCAGCCAAAAGATAAACTGCTGGACAACATGGGGAAAAAAACCTGCACTCTGTGGTCCAACAGGACCTGTACAGAAATAATAAAAATATTAACAATAACTCATCAAAGCTGAGATACTCCGGCTCAAGTTTGAGCAATTTCCAAGTCACAGAATGACAAACATTCGCTCTTTCACTGTAGTTCTATATCGACAGTGAAGTCTGGCCGAGCCTCTACTAATCGAAATGTGCAGTAACGGAAACAAAGTAAACCGAAACTTTAACCCACCGGCCGGCAGCCGATGCGGCAGAATTTGTCACTCTGACGATCTACAGAGTCTGTGCACCCTGTTACAAGGAAATATTGTAATAAAAATTTACGTAACACCAACGGCTCCAGAGTGTGGCGCACCGCCACGTCGCCTGCCGAAACAGACTCCCCCCTCAGTACTCGGTACAAGCACAGTGGCGGCACACCCGGGCCGCAGCCCCTTCCCTGGCGCGTCGCTAGCCCGGCCGCAGCCAGAGCACACTACACGAAGCAGCTGCAGCAGTGTCTGTGGCGACGCGTCTGGGTCTGCCGTGCGCCCAGGCAGCGGTCTAGCGCTTGCGGCGGCAGAAGCGCTTGTGCTCCTTCTGCCAGTGCAGCTGCTGACAGTCGATGCTGCAGTACGCCGTGTTCCAGCAGCAGTGGTAGATGGCCTCGCTCTCGCAATTGTAGCACTGAAACAGGAGTGCGGGGCTTAGTAAACACATGTGTCCACTGAAGTTTAGTATAATTTAGTTATTTGACAAGGGGGCATTACAGACTAGGGACGAGAAAAACCGACCGACCGACGAGTATTTTACTTCAGAATAACTGCAATCTTTTGGTATTTCCTTGCTCTCTGCTACTAGAAATACACTAATGGCCATTAAAATTGCTACACCAAGAAGAAATGCAGGTGATAAAAGGGTATTCATTGAACAAATATATTATACTAGAACTGACATGTGACTACATTTTCACGCAATTTGGGTGCATAGATCCTGAGAAATCAGTATCCAGAACAACCACCTCTGGCCGTAATAACGGCCTCGATACGCCTGGGCATTGAGTCAAACAGAGCTCGGATGGCGTGTACAGGTACAGCTGCCCGTGCAGCTTCAAGACGATACCACAGTTCATCGAGAGTAGTGACTGACGTATTGTGACGAGCCAGTTGCTCAGTCACCATTCACCAGACGTTGTCAATTGGTGAGAGGTCTGGAGAATGTACTGGCCAGGGCAGCAGTCGAACATTTTCTGTATCCAGAAAGGCCCGTACAGGACCTGCAACATGCAGTCGTGCATCATCCTGCTGAAATGTACGGTTTCGCAGGGATCGAATGAAGGGTAGAGCCACAGGTCATAACACATCTGAAAGTAACGTCCACTGTTCAAAGTGCTGTCAATGTGAACAAGAGGTGACAGAGACGTGTAACCGATGGGACCCCATACCATCACGCCGGGTGATACGCCAGTATGGCGATGACGAATACACGCTTCCAATGTGCGTTCACCGCGATGTCGCCAAACACGGATACGACCATCGTGATGTTGTAAACAGAACCTGGATTCATCCAAAAAAATGACGTTTTGCCATTCGTGCACCCAGGTTCGTCGTCGAGTACACCATCGTAGGCGCTCCTGTCTGTGATGCAGCGTCAAGGGTAACCGCACCCACGGTCTCTGAGCTGATAGTCCGTGCTGGTGCAAACGTCGTCGAACTGTTCGTGCAGATGGTTGTAGTCTTGCAAACGTCCCCATCGGTTGCCTCAGGGATCGAGACGTGGCTGCACGATCCGTTACAGCCATGTGGATAAGATGCCTGTCATCTCGACTGCTAATGATACGAGGCCGTTGGGATCCAGCACGGCGTTCCGTATTACCCTCCTGAACCGACAGATTCCATATTCTGCTAACAGTCACTGGATTTCGACCAACGCGAGCAGCAATGTTGCGATACGATAAACCACAATCACGATAGGCTACAATTCGACCTTTATCAAAGTCGGAAACATGATGGTGCGCATTTCTCCTCCTTATACGAGGCATCACAATAACGTTTCACCAGGCAACTCCGGTCAACTGCTGTTTGTGTACGAGAAATCGGTTGGAAACTATCCTCATTTCAGCACGTTGTAGGTGTCGCCACTGTCGTCAACCTTGTGTGAATGCTCTGAAAAGCTACTCATTTGCATATCACAACATCTTCTTCCTGTTGATTAAATTTCGTGTCTGTAACACGTCATCTTCGTGGTGTAGCAATTTTAATGGCCAGAAGTGGGTTCTTTTTTTTCTGATGATGGGTATAAAAGCGATGTATCAGCTTGCTCATAACAGTGGTGCAATTTTCTTTTTCTTTTTTTTTTTTTTTTTAAAAAAAAAAAAGAAAAAATTTTTCTAACGACAAGTTTGGTAGGGCACCTTGTGAGTTCTGATAGATAGATATCATTTTTGCATGATAGTGAAAGGAGTCAACCTACAGGTCAACACATTATAGAATGAGTATTTACGAACAGATTGGAGAATAAATATTTGCCGTTTGGTTCATTCATTCATTACTAAAATTTTAACTATTATAATGTAATTGTAGCTGGTAAATGCTATTTTGGCCACTATCTAAACTGTTCATTGGAATATTTTAAGAGAGCAATTTTTGTTTTTGTCAGCAAAAAGTCAATTTATTCAAATTCACATTAAAAAGTAAAAATGCATACATATTTGACTAAAAAACAGCTGATTCATTTGAAATAGTTAAAGGAAAATAAACACTACAATTTTTACACAAAAACTTATTATTTGTCTGCCAGTTCTATGAAATAATAAGAAAGAGGATGTTGTGGCACGAGTAATAAATTGAAAACTTAACGAACAATTCATAGTTTATGATAAAAACAGAAATTAGTTCATATGCTGCTGTGTCTGTATAATATACCTTCGCCTGCTTGTAGCCCCCAGAAACAACGTAATACGAAAAATAGATTTCTCCAACCTTAGTTTTGATGCTTTTACGCACTATTTGTACCAAGTAGTGGTACAATCCTCTATTACAACTGATTTTTAACAGAGATTTAAAAAATTTGAATAATTAGTAGAATAGTGGTCAATTTTTTTGTACTATTCGAACTCTCCATACTTTTTCATGAAAAACAGCAAATGATGGATGGACTAAGTCTTTTTTTACCTATTTTATTTGATTTATGATTCTATGTATCATGAAATGTATAATGAATGCGAAAGCCTGAGAGGGTCATAGAATTTTTCAGTCTTTGTGCAATGTCTACATTTATTGTTCAAAAGTAATAATAGTACTGAAAAACAAAACGTCAGTTATTTTAGAGAGGGGAGGAGGGAGGGGGGGAGGGAGGGGGGAGGGGGTGGAGCACTTGCTCATCTGCCGGTATACAGGTATCTGATCTATATACCAATCAAAGAGGGCTGTAAATTTAGTAATCAAGAATATAACCATTACGACTGCATCGGACGAACTTTGTTCGTTCTCCATCTAAAGTGCGGACTATAGCATCAAGCTGTTTCCAGACATCAGGCATTCCTGTGATGGAGCAAACCTGCAATTGAACGCACCGGATCCCTTAATTTTCATCTCGTATCCTCCACAATCTCTCAATACACAGCCCGTCAGAAGCCACCCAATCCCGGCAGTCTATCTTTTCACCTCATCACGGCAGTGAGCTACGGCACGCTTTAGTAAGATGCAAAGAATTGGTGAGCACGAAACGACCGCAACGGTGCCGCTCTCACACTCGCCACACTTGCAGAAGGACGGAAGCCGGCACAGTGCCGACGTACGCGACCCCCGACACCCGCGGAGGGAGTGCCGCCGGGACTCACCCACTGCTTGCGCTTCACCTCGGACACCTGCTGCTTGTGGCGCGCCTCCAGCGCGCGCAGCTCCTCGGCGTGCTTCTCCTCCAGCTGCCGCACGGCGCGCTGTCGCTCCAGTTCCAGCTCCGCCCTCACCTGCAAGGTCAAACTCTCGATATTTACTGACAGACACAAAACAACATTTACTCGTAATACACGAAGTGTGATCAGAAAGTAATGGTAATTTTTCAATTTTTCAGACATTATATATTTAATTTTCAATTTTTTAAAATTTTTTATCTTCTCGAAACACACGTTCGGTGCACATTTGCATTTTCAGCTGTTTCGAATATTTAGTTTTCTGTCTATAGTTGAAAAGGTCGTACGTGTTTTTGAAAGCTCGGTGAATTTTTTCTTTCGAAAAAGACGGATCGAAGAATTTCCATTACATTTTGCTCGAAAAGTGGAATAAACGTTCCACAGAGGGTCGAGAAGACGTCTAAGATAACGACCGCACTAGAAGTCCTACCCCTCCAGTTACCGACAACAGCGCGGAAGAAGTACAGAAAATGGTTGTGGAAAATTGCCGAATCACCGTCAGAGAGGTTGCTGACGACATAAGCACATCCTTCGGCCCATTCTGAGTAATTTTTTCAGATGTTTTGTACACAAAACGTGCACTGTTTGTTCCGAAATCTCTCGAATTTCAACCAAAAATGGCGTCACCTCGATATCACGCAGGAACTGCTGAATGAAATCGACGACAATCCAGAACTTCCAAAAAAGGTTATACTACGTAGAAGTTATGCATTTATGCACCATTTGTGTGCAGCAACCTGAAGAAAACAACCAGATTTGTGGCACAACCACTCGTGGGAATTGCATCACGATAATGCTCCTGCTCACACCTCAACGCTTGGTCACAATTTTTTGGCACAAACCAAAACAGTTACATTGCCTCGGCCACTGACTTCGCCGGACACTGCCCCGTGCGAATACTTTCTATTCCTGAGGCTGAAGAGAAATGTAAAGGGACATTGTTTTGCCACCAATGATGAAATACAAACAGAATACCAAATGAGCTGAATACCACAACAAAAAGTGAATTCTAGAACTGCTTCCAAGTTTGGAAAAACGGGCTGCTGCAAATGTGCGATATCTGAGGGGAATTACTTTGAAGGAGAAAAAATAGTAGAAGATGATGATGATGAATAAATAAAGATTCTTTAAAAAAATGAAAATTCCCATTAATTTTTGTTCACACATCATACAACATGGGCCAGTAAAACTTCATGTACTTTTTTATACCTGTATTTATGACCTGAATATTACTTACATGATTTTCTCACATGTATCAATATAAAATGCAAATATAAACTGGATTTACATTCACACAATATTTATTAAAAATTACAACACACATATATTTTTTTTTTAATAATGAAATTATAACTAACACAGAAGTGAAATAATGTTGTTGTTGTGGTGGTGGTGGTGGTGGTGGTGGGGGGGGGGGGGGGGGGGGGGGGTGTTAAATCTGGATTTCCCAACTAAAAATACACTTTTCCCTGAGTGACAATAACACACCTTTTTCCATGTTAAGTGAAAATATAAATTCCCTTACAGCTGTAAAATTTCCCAATCCTTTGGATGTTTAGAGTTTTATACACCAGTGTAGGATTTCCCGGCACTACTGGAAACGAAATACACCAAAAAAAGCAGTACATTTTGGAAAGATCTCTGATGTGCACCAACATGTACACTGCATAAAAAGTATTACGAAAGTATAAATACAAATTCTACCAAATACAGCACAGTAGCTTTTGAAGCACTGAAATTGAGATTGCACAGCACGATGCGCTTTTGACAGCCAATTGTTCACATCATGTGATCTTGCCAGCCAATAACAGCAAATATTCAGAGCATACGACATGTGATGTAGCCAGCCAGTAGTGACATCACAGTTTAGCAGCACGAACACACAAATAGGAAAAGTTAATACTTTAAATTAATATATACACATTAGTGGTGCAAGAACGTGTAACATTTATCTTTTTTGGTGTGTGTTAACCATTAAGATAGAATAAACATGAATGTGCCACTAAAATTTCAAATAATGCCATAAGTGGCTGGTGTTCCAAGTCCCAAATTTTTCTATGTAGTTGGCCCTCCAAGTGTTACTTGTAAGTTTTGAGTGAGAGTCAAACAATCAATGATTTAAGAAATTCACTGCAAGTTATCACAAATAACATAATTTGTCTTGCATAAAAGTAAATTTACTTTGAAACTAAAGCTTCTCAAACCCCCATTTGGAATATTTTCCCGTGGCCTGCTAGAGACGTAAACAGTTGTGACATCACACTCGATAAAAGCAGTTTGTTGTTACAAAGTACTGCATAGTCTTCATCCTAAAGCCTTTCACACATTTTGTCATCAGCAGATGCTTGTGTGTACATTGAGTTTTGTTGTTGTTGTAAATGGTGCATTTTCTTTGCAACAAATGGTGCATTTTCTTTGCAACTCAAGTTTTATTTGGGTGTTACTCTCTCGTTTATGTTTTAGTGCCACAGCATTATTCTGCAGTAGTGGGATGAAGTAAAATTCTTTGTTAAGAGTATCAGTTCTTACCCATCAAAATTACAAAAATATAAAGCAAAACTAAAACAATGAAAAATTCCCTGAATTTTTCCCAGATGAAAAAATTTCCACATTTTTCATGGATATTCAGGGGGATATAAATCCTGCAAAAAAGAGAATATGAGAACAAAAAAACAAGTAAGGAATAAAACAATTGTTACATTCCATCCTGGATTTTCCACATTTAACAAAGGAATAAAACTAGACAAGGACTATTATGTAAAAACTGGCCAAGTGCAAGTTGGAAAGTTCAGTACAAACTATTATAAATACAGATAGGTTATTTATACCATAGCTATGACTTTTGCCTTTCATCGATATTGATACTGGCAAGATAACAGTCTTGGGAAATCTAAGAATTTATCAAAATCTCTACAGTAATTTCTCACATTAGCCCGGACATACAAAAAGAAGTGAGCACGGGACTTCAGTTTATATACACAGAAAGAGAGAAGATTTAATAAAATAGGTTTTATTTACTTTCTAAAACACAACTACAACTTACATTTTATGTTTCACTGCAGTACAATTTTTCTTTTACGCTTTAGATGGGTGGACGATGCCATTGTAAGTCCTAATGGCAAAAGAAACTTTTATGTGCTATTATGACAAGTTACCCAATTTGTGATTTTTTTTCTTTGTTTATACTGTGAAAACTTGCTGCTTGTCAAATTTCATGATTCTAGTCCAATGGGAGACGAATGAGTTCATATGTAACACAAATGACCGTCTCTTTTGACTGCATTGACTTAGAGGCTTACATCTGCTGCAGTGCGAAGTGACCTGATATGACTACCCATTCCTGAGAAAAACAATTTTTGACAGTTGGATGGACAGACATAGGGGTAGAGCGATGGACAGAGATTGAAGTTACCGTATAAGGGTGCTGTTTTCACCGATTGTGGTACAGAATCCTAACAACATTATTGTGTGCTGATAACCAGACCATAATAGCCACTTCAGAAGAAGAACTACAAAATAATATTTTTAAACTAAACCAAACTGGTCAAAATTATAATTTCAAAATGTCTTTAGAGTGACAAAAATAATGGCATTCTAAGGAAAAAACAGGAGTGACCAACAAGAGTGATAGAAAACAAAATAATCGATCAAGGTAAGTTATCCTAACTACCTGGGCTATGGCATTTCTTTCAATTACGATAAAGAGATGAAGAATAAAGCTGCAAAAATTACAGGATCCCTGTGGAACAATAAAAAGAACATCAAACAAAGACAACTAAAGAAACACAATTGAAATTCTACCAACACTAGATGTCCCATCGCTACTTTATCAACCTGAGGCTCGCCTTGTGAACAAGGAAGACATAATTTATCCTTGATTAAATAATGTA
Organism: Schistocerca americana; assembly: GCF_021461395.2. Classification (NCBI taxonomy): domain Eukaryota; kingdom Metazoa; phylum Arthropoda; class Insecta; order Orthoptera; family Acrididae; genus Schistocerca; species Schistocerca americana. Next base: position 203,399,136 of record NC_060129.1, on the reverse strand, counting down.
AAACAGAAGACAGATTAGAAAACAATGGTATTAGAAATGGTCTGCAATAACAGAAAAAAAAATTACAAGCTGGCAATGGAACACAATTCTATTATTATTATTATTATTATTATTATTAGCTACTGAAACATATACAAAACATGAAAAAAATGTGGAATATGAAAGAAGCAGTATTGTTTATGTCTTTGGCGGAAGTACTTTGATGTAAAAAGTTTTGGCAATAATAATAGTATGGCTATCTTGTCCCTGCCATATGATTGTGATTAGCAGCAAAAATAATTAATAGAATGTGGGAAACTGAAACAAACAGCCTGTGACATTTCCATTTATTTGTGTGCACAGATGTACACCAAACCCTGAAATAGTTTTTGCAAGTTGGATTAAAGCACTAGGGAAACTGTGCAAACAACAACAAGTGCTAATTAACAACCATATAGGCAAAAGATCATTTTTCAAAAATGTCAAATTTTATGTTTTTCTCTTACTTTCTTCCTTCAGGTATTGAGAAAATATGATGCAAACAAAATAACAGAAGATACTTGTGAGGTTTGATGGCCAATCACAATTTCTGTAAATTGTAATTTTACATTACGTAAAGTAAGTGGGAGGTTAGAAAGGGAACACTCGTCACTGAAAACACAAAAGAGAGCATTCAGTCAGCTAAACAGACAAGCTGGAGAGAAGTCTGCTCATTTTATGTGCATGGGAATACACTTTTACACATTCTTAAGTAGCAGGGACGAAATACAGAGAGCAAAAGCTTATCTACGACTTGTACAGGATCTGCTGCGGTTGTAAGAGCCGAATGACACAAGAGTGATGCAATCATTACAACTGGACTGCACTGAGAAAGTGTTGTAGTTATCCTCAATGTTGTACACTCTGTACACTGGGGAAGCTGTGAAGGAAACGAAGGAGAAATAAAAACTTTGAGAGTTGAAAATGACACTGTAACTCCGTCAGAGATGATGAAAGACTTAGAACAGTAGTTGACTGGAATGGATAATGCCTTGAAAGATGTTATAAGTTGGATATCAATAAAAGTAGGTTTTTTTAAGGGTAACTGTGTGCTGCAGAAATAAGTCAGGAGATCCAGAGATTAGGACAACAAAGTAACTGATGATGGTTGAAGTAAAGCGGATATAGGATGGGTGCATATGAAAAGAAAGAGGTATTTTTAACATATAAAATTAAGTGTTAGGAGACCTTTTCTGGAAGTGTCTAGGATTGTCCCTTAAGAATAAGTAAAATGTGAAAAATAAGCGGTTCAGACAAGAAGAGCACAGAAGCTTTTGAAATGCAATGCTACATAAGAATACTGAAGATTACCATATTTACTCGAATCTAAGCTGCACCTGAGAAGTGAGACTCGAAATCAAGGAAAAAAAATTTCCCGAATCTAAGCCCCCACCTGAAATCTGAGACTCGAAATTCAAGGGGAGAGAAAAGTTTTAGGCCGCACCTCCAAATCAAAACAAAGTTGGTCCATTGTAATATGAGACACAAATTAGGTCGAATGAATGACGATACAGCTACAGTAGATTGGTTCGAGTCTTAAGCTTAGCAGTTAAGCTTTACCAGGTAGCCACTGCTATGCGTCAGGTGCTCCGTCCGTATTTATACGGGTACCCTTCCACTTTCAAGTGCTTCGTCTGATTTGAATTGATTGCTTATTTTGCTTTGATCTGATAAGTGCCGTTCTCTTTGTTATAGGTGTTTACGTCACTAAGCTGAAAATGCATTACTGTTCTGTGTCATGCGTTGTTTGTCGCATTCTGATAGTGCGTGTTTACGGCCTGTCGCTGCTCGCGGCATGGCTTGCTTTTGTGTGCTTAAAAAAAAATGAGAGAGAGAGAGAGAGAGAAACCGTCTCATTAGCAAAACAATGGCAAGAAACTGCTATTTGTTGTTACTTACACTGCTGCTTTCTTTGATAATGATCAACAAGAACCAAATAATAGACTGCGTATGATAGAACATGTTCTGAATTAGATTTTAACGAAAATTTTTCTCCATTTGAAAATCTTTGCAGATGCCTCTTTAGTACATTACACATTCTGCACAGAAATTAGAGTCATCTTAGATTTAAAAATCTAGTCAATTGCCATGCTTCATTTCTGACTGCTCACTATTAGGCATGAAAATAATATGAATATAAACATGACAATATGTATATTCTTCCGCGTTTGCTGTTGTCTCACTCTAGTTTCGTACTTTATTACGCGGACTGGATTTAAATGAGATAGCAGCAAACACGAAAGAATACATGGAAAAATGTTTATATTCGTACTATTCTTATGGTGAAGAGAATATGCCTACTGCATGCGATTCACAATTCATGAAAGTTCCTATTAGCAACCATCTCTTCTCACAGGTAGGAAAAAATTCAGAACGTCGAGTTCGCCATACTGACAAACATCCCGAACAGTCTTGCCAGTCGGATTTTCGTAGTACATTGAAATGCTGCTACATTCGAAGATGAACAATACGGAATTTGTATTTACTTCGTTGGATAATGTATGAAAATGCAGTGGTCTAAACTCTGGACGGAGAAAAAAGCTCGTTTTCCATCTTTTTTAAAAAAAAAATTATTTACTGACGCAGAGGTTTTGGCGCCAGTATTTATTTTTGTGCCTGTAAAGCATGCCTCTGTAGCCCTACATATATTCGACGGCAGAAGTTAGTTGTGGCGGCACCTACTAACATTTTTCAGAACTTCCGTTTACTTTGCACTTGATTCTAAGCCACAGATGGTTTTTTGGGTTACAAAAACCGGAAAAAAGTGCGGCTTAGATTCGAGTAAATACAGTATATATCCAGATCGTATAGCTGCTAAGGTACTAAATTAATTATTAAACGTAATTCCTGGTATAACTACACTAAAAGAAGGGATCAGTTGATGCAACACATATTGAGACATCAAAGAACAATCAGTTTCGTACGGGAGAGGGGTGATTGGGGGAGGGGGGGGAGAAGGGGGGGGGGGGGGTGAGGGGGGTAAAAATAGTAAAGGAAGATAAAGGCTTGACTATAGCAAGCAGGTTCAAATGAATGTAGGTCCCAGCAGTTACACATCAACAAAAGTTTTGAGTCGCCCTTTTATTTCAAAATCCATGGCATGGAAAACAAAAATTTGCTTTGAGGCATGTGTGTGTACTCATTTGTGATGTGTCGAGAGAGAGAGAGAGAGAGAGAGAGAGAGAGAGAGAGAGAGACGAAGTTATCCATTTCCGACAGCGGAGTTTTTCACAGCACTCCCGAGTAATGTCAGTACAAGGTGCTCCACTGTAGACTCTAATCTGTCATGAGATACCACCGACGAGATCATAGAGTCCACTCCAGTCCACACATATTCACTCTCCAATGACAATTCCATGTCAAGTCGTGCAGACTGCACGGTAGTTGTCGGTGCCTAAAAACAGCTGACCCTACACGAGCTCTGTCGCGTTCGTGTCCGAGGAACGAGCACGTCATTCCATTCCGGTGATCCTAACGTGCCGAAGGGATGTGTTCACGAGAACAGCACGATGGGCACTCGAGTTACCACAAATCTAGATGATACTGTCACCATATTGGAGTCCACAATGTTGGGGTGTACTACACGGTTCTTGCCACAGTCACGAAGAACGGAGATTCACAATGTGCAATTGTCTCCTAACAGATCAGGTGACACGTGGCGTCCTGTAGTCTCTTCCGACTACAAGTACAGTTCTGGAGGATTCGGCCCACAGTTCCTTCGATTCAAAATTGTAGATATCGGTCGTTCGTGCGCCTGTCGAATGTGGACGGCCTGCGTCGAAGTCCTCGACACTACCTTTCGACCTGATATAATTTTGTGTCTGCACCGTGTCACTTTTAATCTGGTGTGCATGTTGAGCAACTTCCCTGGTTCACAAGCCTTCTGTGCATAATGTGACACTGGTTACGACTGTACTTCGTGGCCAGACTGATGTTCACTCTATATTTCCACAGATGTCTTTAATGGACACCTTCTGGTGCCTTACTTTCAAACGAAATACTGCAAACCACTCGAACGAGACATTCTACCCCCACACGTGTGTTTACGTACGTCAGGGGTGACCTTCCATTCAGTACAGGAACAGTGACAATGGCAACACACTGGAAGGCATATCCGGATGGTACGGCATTTTTGTTGATGAAGAGGCTTGCACGGGACAAACAAGCTGCACCACACGAGTCTTCTGACTGAAGACGACAACAACAGGACTACCAAAACCCGGCTTACCGAACTACCTACACAGCAGCCTCAATTTTCAGTGTTCGAGAACCGTGGAGAGAACTGGAAACAGTGTTGATGTCAAAACAAGTAACCTCCATTATAACAGAGTTCTTGGCTGGTGATAGGCCTCTGGCTCTTCATTAACAGGAATTGTATGTTCCTGCCTTAATCCCTTCTTCTGAACCAGGGTCAAACCCAACTACACGTGACTTTTCATCGTCATCAATCTACCTTTCTCTTGTTGGTTATGGTCACTGTCAGGCCAACAGCTGCAAAAATAACTGTGTCCCTCGTTGTAAAAATGCTGAATAAACATAAATTTAGATAAAAACATACTTGTTCCAAGAAGTATCACGATATAAAACGAAAGCCGAGCCCACAGATTAGTACAGTAATAACACAATTCCGCAATAGGTACACGATAGAATAACAATTACTTAACAAATAGGAACACTGACCTCGCAGATATGTTTCACACAAATGAAAGCAACTTTAATTTTCCATTCCAAGTCTTTGTGCTATTAATATTCTGCACGTATTGTGTAACTGGGAGACGTCAATAGAAGTCGGCAATTCTGTGATGCTGCTACACAAGTGTACATCTCGGGTGCATCGTCTAACATGGGCTGTGAGAAATTTACGGAAACAATAGAAAGACTAAATCCATATGGGGATCTGAACCAGCGTTGTCCCACATGCGGGTCCAATTGTTTTCAAATGTGCCACACCACTCGATTTTGTGAGTTCATCCAGTCGTGCGGCATAGCGTACGGTGCCCCTAACTTCTGGATTGTACTTGCATTTCTCTGACCTGTATTCGATTCCTTTTCGTTCTCGAGACTAGAATTCTTAAAGTTCTCAATTCTGCCCATAATTAGTACGCACTACGGTCGAGAAAAACAGACATACGTATTGGTGTACTTACATTTGTCGTAGAATTGTGCCAGCAAGTTTTATGCTCACACATTATGACCTTTCTGGAGCACAACAGCTTGAAAATCAATGTGAACACGAAAACAGATCTTGCGAAACTAAGCTCGCTCTGTTCACCCGAGAAATTCTGTATCGTACACAGAGGTGCAGGCTTCCATTCTCACTAATGGAACAAAGCCGACAGATGTAACGGTAATTTGGAGGGTATACAAAAGGAGTCTTACAAGGCCGTCACTGTTTACTAGTTGTGCATAACACCAGAAGTTTCTCAAAGCTGCTCACAGTAGATACTGTTGGCGGGAGGAAGGTAGCACTGCCAGAAGGTCTGCAAATGATCGATGAATGGTGCAGGAACTGACAGTTCGCACTCAATGTAAATAAATTTGATGTGCTGTGCATAAATAAACACAGAAATCTACAATATGGGCAACCACCTGAAACAGTAACAAGCATCTGATAAGAGTTCTGCACTGTCGTTTAGTAAAAGCAATACGAGCTTACCAAGTATCGGACCCAATTTGTTAACGGGATTCCAGACTTTCTTGCAGATAAAACTCCACGTGTCACTCTCTATGGAACAAAACTGACAAATGCAAATGTAATTTCAGAAGTACCTCAAAGAAGTGTGACAGGACCATTACTGTTTACAATAAGAATAAACAAGCCAGTGAACAACATTCTGAAGATCCACGAGGCCGTGTCCAGATGACGTGGTTGCCTGTAAGAGGGTAACAGTGACAGAACACTGCAGAAAATTGCAGAAAGACCTGCAGGGCATTGAAGAATGGTGCAGGCTCTGGCAGTTGTAAATAAACTAACATATTGCACATACAGAGGAGAAGAAATATGCTACTCCACAACTACACTGTTGGTCTCAAATTGCTGGAAATAACAGCTACTGCAGAACACCCATGAGTAACCATTGTGAATTAACGAGCATTGTGCTCTCGTGTAAGTATATATCCGAAAGAGTCGGCCTACAAGAATTGTGAAACAAGTCCTATCGTCCAGGACTGGGTGTCAAAAAGGGCGCAGATTCACCACGAGATGGGGAAACTCACAGTCGTCTACTGTCCATTGAGGCCTACGCGCTGTAATGTGCGAGTGAGACAGACGAGAAGCTACGTCAAAGGGAAACCCAGTAGAAACTGTTACTGGCTGAGGAGACGTAGCAGTGTTAAATACAGTGGAGCTACGATCGCGGCTATAAAGGGAAACATTTATGGAAACTATTTAATTGTGTAGTAATGCAGGGAATTAAAACACAGTAATTTTAATCTGCCATCCTTCATAAAATTTTTTTGGTGATCCTAATAAAACTTGAATATTGATCATATCTATAGTAGTTTAGGATTTATTGTTAAAGTGAAATTAACAAGTTTTGTAGCAAAGACACGAATGCTAAAATCTGTACACTTTGGTTGATCTTAACGATTGACATTTCATATAAAAACGCATCATTAAAATGGCAAACATTGTATATATCAACTCTGTAACTTTATTTGTTTAAAAGATATAGTAAATTTAAATTATCAGTAATTTCAGTTAAGCATCTAATCATCATTTTCTCCACACAGAACACATTGAACTATGACAGCATGACACCTTGTCGAATCATTAGGTAACAGAATATTTGTTGTAAAGTTTAGTGCATAATGGTTACATTTGTTCTTTATTTATTCATCAGGAAACACATTGGTGCAAGGCTACTGGCTGTGACATTCGAAGTTAAGCAGGAAATTGTACTGATTTTATGTAAAAGAATTTTACGGTTATTATGTAATGGTTATTATTGTTACTTTAATTAGAACATGAAGTGGTCAAGATTTGATTATTTAAATATGCTAAAATGTAAAATAAATGATTAATGGAAAATCTCATATAAAGATGTGAAACAAATACTAACAAAGAGATAGAGGGGCTGGCCAGTACTTACCTCAGCTCAGTACAGCCGATAGATACACAAAAAACAGAACCGAAAATTTACGTTCCTAGCTTTCGGAACAAATGTTCCTTCATCGGGGAGGAGAGAGGGGAAAGAAAGGGAAGAAGGGAAAGGAGATTCAGTTACTCAGAACCCAGGTTATGAAGCAACAGGGAAAGGAAAATACAGAGGGTAGCAAGGATGGAAGCATGGTTGTCAGAGGGAAGCCAAAGATATTCTACTGTAAGTACTGTGCCAGCTTCAAACCAAAGAGGATGCATACAGAAGTAAAGAGGTATATAGTATAAAGATACACACAACTGTGTAGGATGAAAAGATGCGAGGAAAGACGTGAGGAAAGGGAAAGAGGAGAAGACTGAAGAGTAAATGGGAGTGAGGTGGTTTAACGTAGGTTCAGTCCAGGGGGATGGCGGGATGAAAGGATGGTTGGAGTGCAAGTTCCCATCTCTGCAGTTCAGAGGGACTGGTGTTGGGTGGGAGAAGCCAAATGGCACATACGGTGTAGCAGGTTCCTAGGTCCCTAGAATTATGCTGGAGGGCATGCTCCACTACTGGGTATTGGGCGTCTTCTAGGCAGACAGTTCGTCTGTGTCCGTTCATGCGCTCAGCCAGTTTAGTTGTTGTCATGCCGATGTAAAAGGCTGTACAGTGCAGGCATGTCAGTTGATAAATGACATGTGTGGTTTCACACGTGGCGCTGCCTCGAATTGTGTATGTTTTACCAGTAGCGGGGCTGGAGTAGGTGGTTGTGGGGGGATGTATGGGGCAGGTTTTGCAGCGGGGTCGGTTACAGGGGTAGGAACCGCTGGGTAGAGAAGGTAGTCTGGGAATATTGTAGGGTTTAACAAGGATGTTACGGAGGTTAGGGGGGCGACGAAAGGCAACTCTGGGTGGTGTGGGGAGAATTTTGTCAAGGGATGATCTCATTTCAGGGGTTGACTTGAGAAAGTCATATCCCTGGCGGAGTAATTTGTTGATGTTTTCGAGGCCAGGATAATATTGGGTGACAAGGGGGATGCTTCTGTGTGGTCTGGGGGTAGGAACATTGCTGTTGGACGGGTAGGAATGTATTGCTCGGGAGATCTGTTTGTGGACAAGGTCTGCAGGATAGTTGCGGGAGAGGAAAGCACTGGTCAGGTTATTGGTATAATTGTTGAGGGATTCGTCACTGGAGCAGATACGTTTGCCACGAATACCTAGGCTGTAGGAAATGTAAAATAATGTAGAATGCGCTGTAGCCAATGAGATGGACGGCGTCAGGAAAGGGAACTGCCCTAGTCAGCTGAGCAAGGATATTCAGCGTGCAGGAAATGCGGCCGGGGACGGACAGAGGACAGTGCTGGTGCAGACGCGAAAGTGGACACTTTGGCTGAAGACACCAAAGGGTACATTTCGGATCGAGATGCGAAAGCGGCCTGTCAGTCTTTAGGTATCTAGGAAATGAAATAACTTAGAAAATTTTGCGTTGTGTGGTATCGCAGGACTTAGTCTCTGAGCAGTGAGCAGCCACGCGCCTGGTGTGAACTAACTTTTGGTGTAGATAACTTTTATTTCGCGATGAGATTTTGAATGATCGAACTGTGTCAAACGGATATGCGCTCGAGTGTAACAGTAACTCTAAATACGACCACTTTCACAGTTTGCTTTCTGAGTACACATTATTCTAACCCAATTGCAACTGAGTGGCCTACGTCATTTACGGGTCGTCGATTTGGTTCCCAATATTATCATTACGGTTATTGTATGTTATATTAACTCTGCATTTAGCAAACTTGCCATCAGCCAGACAAGTTAACCTAAGGGTCACAAGTGTCTAATTTAGGGTGTATTATGCAACACACGCGGTTCAACCCCTAGACGAGTTTGAGTCAAGACATTTCAATGAAGGGGAACCGCACGCGAGCCCAAACATCCTCGGGATGTTAGCTCGCACCATCCCGAACAACACTGCACGGAACAACCGCATAAAGCAAATACAGCTGAAACCGATAATAATGACAGGGCATAACCCAACTGTTTACTGATGTTTTAGTCAATAGTCACACAAATTGGGTTTTCGCTCTTTTTTTCCTTGATAGAAATTTTGCATTTTTAAATTTTAGGCTCCCACAGAGTTAACACTTCAAAAAGTAACAAACACAATAAACCTACGGTATTTACGGTAGAGCATTTTTGGAGAGGAACTGAAGAGAATTTTTCTGATAGTTATGCAGTACGTACAGCAATAAAATGTTAACCAAATGTAAAAACCTTTAAGATGCAGTCTTTGATAATGAATGGAATAAAATGTTGAGCAATGTTTAAAATTTACTGTAAGTGCTGGATAGCATAATAGTCACAAACGACACAAGTTTGCTGCAGTTACTGTATTACAATAATTACCCAACAGTAGCAAAATGAAGAGACTGCAGTCTATCGATAAATTAGACAAATGCCTATGCCTTTCCTATGTTCCTTTAAAATGTTGTACAAATGTGTTGTACTGTACCTTAACAAGCTGAAAATATCTAACACAAATAACCACAAAACAACAATAATGAATATACTATTATTCCAATTCAGTGTTTCGAAGGAATTCAATTTTTTAGTTTTCTGCAATCGTAGCAAATGCAGTCTTATTTACTTTTTTAACTGGTTGATACAACTTTAAACTGCAACATGTAATGCAATGTAATTAAGGTTGTCAGTTATCTTTGTTTTCTTTTTTCATTTAAAAAGAGCGTTCACATTCTGCATTTGTTTTAACCCTGATTTGAAACCAACAATCTGCAGAAAACAATTTCGAAAATAACTGTTACAATGCTGTTAATATCCCCCAAATACATAATAAACAAAAATGAACATTCTACGTTATAGCTGATCTATTTATCCAAAAATGTAATAAAAATATGTGGTTTTATACGATAAGTCGCAATAAGCAATGTCGCAGTAAGCGATTTTTTAAATCTAGCGTTCACATAGGGTTTAGACAGGACCGCTGGATTCTGCTGTTGTAGTCAATACGTCGTTAAAGGGGACATCACTGTAAATGATACCGACGCTAGTAAGAAAAGGACATGTCAGAGAGAGTCGTAGGAGAATCCTGAGGAAATGTTAACTGCTTTTCTCAATCAGTTACAACATACTTTCGATTGATTTCTGAGCATTTTACTTTGTCTGGGGTCCTTGGCAAGCAGGATTATTAGGGGGGAACAGACAAGATCGAGAGCAAGAGTGGCATATTTCATCACAGGGTCATTTAGGCAGTGTGAGAGGGTTACAGAGATGCTCAATAAACTCCAGTAAAGTGACTGTAAGAGAGGAGTTGTGCATAATGGAGAGGTTGAGGTTTACTGTCGAAACTCGAGAGGGATGAGTGTTGTGCAACGTATGGCTTCTCACTACATACATCTCACGGAATCACCATAAATAGAAAACCGGGGAAATTGAGCTCATATGGAGATTAACTTACAGTCATTTTTCCTGCGCACCATACATGACTGGAACAGAAAAATAGGGAAATGAGTAGTACTAAAAGTACCCTCTGCCATGTGCTATTGTGTGGGTAGTGGAGTATAGAGAGGGGAGAGGGGGGGGGGGGGGGGGAGAGAGAGAGAGAGAGAGAGAGAGAGAGAGAGAGAGAGAGAGAGAGAGAGGAGGGGGGGGGGGTTGGCTGCGGGGGAGATATTCTAAAGCGGAGTGGCCAGAAACCGGTGCGCGTTGTAATGTAATTAACTGTTGGAGATAAGTTTTATCTCGTGCGAAAAGTATGATGTGGATTTGTTTAAGATGTTAAATGCTGTATATTTATATGTATTTATTTATATGTGTCTTTAGAGTTTATTAAGGTCAGTAGATCAAAGAATCTAGAATGCAGGAATGTCTGCAACTTCCGGGCACACGTTGGCTTGCCAGCCACTTCTTTGTCTGTATTGGAGGGAGATGGACGTGTTTATGTGACAAGTGCAGTGTAATGGATTTAGAGTATCAATGTTCATAGTGAAAATGGTGTAGTTACTAACAAAAAGTAGGAATAAATATAATTTTTAGCTGAAAGTATTTCAGCTCCGCTAGTGTTTATTTCAAACAAGAAGAAAACCCAGGCCATGCTTGTTGGAATGATTATTTTGCAGACAAAACTTCGAGAACCCCCAGACAAAGGCTTGCTGAAATTGTGTTGGAACCAGTCGTATTATTCTCATTCAAAAACACGTGGTGAGAGTGGTCCTACCACAATATACCGCGTAAGATTCCACAATTTTTCAGTTATCCAAGAAACAAGATAGATAACAACCAGTACAGCATACCTTGGCGAGGGCGTCTGCGTGCGTCTTCTCCAGCTCCTTGAGCACGCGCTGCTGCATGTCACGCACCAGCCGCGGCGGCGTCTGCACGCCCACCGTCTCGGTGCTCAGCGGCTCCTGGCACGACGAGGACACCATCTCCTCCTCCTCGCGCACCTGAGGAAATGTCGGATAAAGCTGTCGGGAGCAACGTTTGGGAAATACAGTGTCGTGGACGGCATTCGACTGCTGCTAGAAGTCCACATTGACATAACAAATGGGAGCAGAGAACATTTGCACTCTTACAGCGCAACTTGTTAACATATTATTACAAATAAACAAAATCTGTGAAGTGAAACGAGAAAGATATTAACAAACTGGCTCGACAGGTTGTCCACTGGCCCTTCCGTTTTGTTTAATACTTATGATGCTGGTCTGGTCTCACTGGTAGCTGTCATTACCTGCGGACTGGCTAAAACATATGCTCTTTCGGAAGTTACAAGTTAAATGTATTATGGTATAACTTGTATGTAGAAATGTATTTTGGTATTGCTAGTGTTGAAAATGAATATAAAGATAAAACTTCAATGCAGTAGTACACACTACAGGGGGGAAAAAATTCTAGTAATCAAACACATACATAAGTAACTGTGAAATCTTTTTGTTTCAACTTCTTATATAGCTAATTTACATCACAAACACGCACACTAAACACAGGATCAGAGTAATTTCCTATTGAAGTACAGTATGCTTGAAGCCTGGAGAGATACAGTAAACTACATTCACGACACTTACGAGCTCGGACTCATTTAGCAATGTACCTGCAGGAATATCTTTCACAACAACACAATCTGTGAAAGTAAGATAGCAAATGTACTCAGCAACTCAACTCCAAAAAAAATCTAGACTAACCACTATTTTCAGATGACATGTAAACCAAATCATCCTACTTCAGTTCCACGGCCTCTTCACTCGTCAAGGATTCTGTACATACACTTTGAGATCAAAAGTACCCGGACACCTGTCTGAAAATGACTTACAAGTTTGTGGCGCCCTCCATCTGTAATGCTGTAATTCAATATGGTGTTGGCCCACCCTTAACCTAGATGACAGCTTCTACTCTCGCAGGCATACGTTCAATCAGGTGCTGGAAGGTTTCTCGGGGAATGGCAGCCCATTCTTCACGGAGTGCTGCACTGAAGAGACGTACCGAAGTCGGTCGGTGAGGCCTGGCAAGAAATTGGCATTCGAAAACATACTAAAGGTGTTCTACAATATTCAGGTCGGGACTCTGTGTAGGCACAAGGATGTTATTGACGTGTAACCACTCTGCCACAGACCGTGCATTATGAAGAGGTGCTCAATCGTGTTGAAAGATTGAATCACCATCCCTGAATTGCTCTTCAACAGTGGGAAGCAAGAAGGTGCTTAAGACATCAATGTAGGCCTGTGCTGTCATAGTGCGAGGCGAAACAACAAGGGGTGCAAGCCCCCTCCATGAAAAACACGACCACACCATAACACCACAGCCTCCGAGTTTTACTGTCGGCACTACACACGCTGGCAGATGACGTTCACCGGGCATTCGCCATACCCACACCCTGCCATCGGATTGCCACATTATGTACAGTCATTCGTCAGTCTACACAACGTTTTTTCCACTGTCCAATCGTTCAATGTTTACGCTCCTTACACCAAGTGAGGTGTCATTTGGCATTTACTGGTGCGATGTGTGGCTTACGAGCAGCAACTCGACCACGAAATCGAAGTTTTCTCACCTCCCACCGAACTGTCATAGTGCTCTTAAACATTCGGCGATATCTGTCAGTCAACAGACGAGGTCGGCCTGTACGCTTTTGTGCTGTATGTGTCCCTTCACGTTTCCACTTCACTATCAAATTGGAAACAGTGCACCTACGGATGCTTAGGAGTGTGGAAATCTCGTGTACAGATGTATGACACAAGTGACACCCAAATCACCTGACCACATTCAAACTCTGGGTTCTGTGGAGCGCCCCATTCCGCTCTCACAATGTCTAATGACTACTGAGGTTAGTGATATGGAGTACCTGGCAGCACAATGCACCTAATATGAAAAATGTATGTTTTGGGGGTGTCGGAATACTTATGCTCACATAGTGTAATCTGATCCAAGCATTTCTAATCTCCAGGGAAGGGTATTAGGCAGTGTGCTAACATCAGCTTGTGACCTCCCCTTCTCTCTTTGCTCCATTTCTATCACTGATCATTCCTCTTCTTTCTTCCTTCTCCGTACCGCGGCTATATCTCAGGGTTTTCAATGCAGAAATGTAGTGAGAAGGGGGCACACGTGTGTGGTGGTTCACGATATCATAGTGCTGTGAGGGAGCATCACTTGTGCCTCTGGTTTGAGAAGACTGACGACTGAAGTTCGAACATTTCTCAAAAGAAAAACAGGTACGTGCTCTCTCCTCTTTTAAAACTATAAACAGTAGCATGGCTAGTACTATCTATCATTCTAGTAAACTGAATGAGCGCGACACCATTGATGAAGTTCAACCTTGAAAGAAGTTTATAAATTCCAATTAACTGGGGGGGGGGGGGGGGGGGGGGGGGGGGGGGGGAGAACACAACTCATCCAATCTAGAAGTCACTCAGAGTTAGAGTAATCAGTTTCTGATGTGTGTGCAGTGGTCATTAATACTTAAAAGATCATTTCAATAATTCTATCACTGTCCGCTTATCAGTTGCTAAACAACATATCAACAAGCTGACTATGCAATGATTAATATTTGTCGTATCCCGACAGTAAATCGCTTCTCGCTCGCTTTAACCATCTAGACAAATACTATGCCGCTCACACAAGTCTTTGATAGTTAGTATCAAGCTAATGCCCATAAATTGCGGTTAATGTTGCCGAATCACACACGCGACAATAACGTCCGATATCCAGCAGCGTATCTTACACTCCATGCCGATATTTGAGAATTCGCGCACCATTCGTTTGCACCAACGTCGGGCCGTGGTTCCTAGAATAATTTTTAAATCAACTGCGGGCTGTAAATTAACAATTCTATGCCCATTCGTGAAAGTTAAAGCAGATCTGCACTCGATGACTACTTGAGCAACACGGAAGTTTTTGTTCTTACAAAGAGAAAACATATCGTGCATAATGCGACAAGGTTATATGCTATGCCAAAACATATTTATATCTATCTCATTAAAACTCATTACCTATTAAATGTTGTACATAATTAAATTCTTTACTCTGTAAATAATCAATAAAATTTAGAAATGAATGAAATGCATATTACAAAAAAATCCTCAAGTTGATATGACATCATGCGTCACTACTGGTTTCAACTCCCCTACACTCACATGACACAAAGTAGATCCAACTGTATGGGACATACTCATGTAATGTTACAAGCTAACACCTACAAAGCAACCGACAATAAGAAAGGTTTCAAGAATTATGAATTTTTCCACTGATGCAACTACTGCCATCAAGCGGTCACAGTAGAACCTGCAAAGTCTGCAGAACCCACTCATGTGAGTGGTAGTGATAAATATACACTACCTCATGAAAAGTATACAGACCACCCTTTAGTATGCGGAAATGAGTACGAGACCTCACGAGAGTCGGACCTGCCATTATGAAAGGAAGCGGGAAGTATTGTAATAGCAGAATCTACATCTACATTTATACTCCGCAAGCCACCCAAAGGTGTGTGGCGGAGGACACTTTACGTGCCACTGTCATTACCTCCCTTTCCTGTTCCAGTCGCGTATGGTTCGCGGGAAGAACGACAGTCTGAAAGCCTCTGTGCGTGCTCTAATCTCTCTAATTTTACATTCGTGATTTCCTCGAGAGGTATAAGTAGGGGGAAGCAATATATTCGATACCTCATCCAGAAATGCACCCTCTCGAAACCTAGCGAGCAAGCTACACCGCGATGCAGAGCGCCTCTCTTGCAGAGTCTGCCACTCGAGTTTGTTAAACATCTCCGTAACGCTATCACGCTTACCAAATAACCCTGTGACGAAACGCGCCGCTCTTCTTTGGATCTTCTCTATCTCCTCCGTCAACCCGATCTGGAACGGATCCCACACTGATGAGCAATACTCAAGTATAGGTCGAACGAGTGTTTTGTAAGCCACCTCCTTTGTTGATGGACTACATTTTCTAAGCACTCTCCCAATGAATCTCAACCTGGTACCCGCCTTACCAACAATTAATTTTATATGATCATTCCACTTCAAATCGTTCCGCACGCATACTCCCAGATATTTTACAGAAGTAACTGCTACCAGTGTTTGTTCCGCTATCATATAATCATACAATAAAGGATCCTTCTTTCTATGTATTTGCAATACATTACATTTGTCTACGTTAAGGGTCAGTTGCCACTCCCTGCACCAAGTGCCTATCCGCTGCAGATCTTCCTGCATTTTGCTACAATTTTCTAATGCTGCAACTTCTCTGTACACTACAGCATCATCCGCGAAAAGCCACATGGAACTTCCGACACTATCTACTAGGTCATTTATATATATATAGTGAAAAGCAATGGTCCCATAACACTCCCCTGTGGCACGCCAGAGGTTACTTTAACGTCTGTAGACGTCTCTCCATTGATAACAACATGCTGTGTTCTGTTTGCTAAAAACTCTTCAATCCAGCCACACAGCTGGTCTGATATTCCGTAGGCTCTTACTTTGTTTATCAGGCGAAAGTGCGGAACTGTATCGAACGCCTTCCAGAAGTCAAGGAAAATAGCATCTACCTGGGAGGCTGTATCTAGTATTTTCTGGGTCTCATGAACAAATAAAGCGAGTTGGGTCTCACACGATCGCTGTTTCCGGAATCCATGTTGATTCCTACAGAGTAGATTCTGGGTTTCCAAAAACGACATGATACTCGAGTAAAAACCATGTTCTAAAATTCTACAAGAGATCGACGTCAGAGATATAGGTCTATAGTTTTGCGCATCTGCTCGACGGCCCTTCTTGAAGACTGGGACTACCTGTGCTCTTTTCCAATCATTTGGAACCTTCCGTTCCTCTAGAGACTTGCGGTACACGGCTGTTAGAAGGGGGGCAAGTTCTTTCGCGTACTCTGTGTAGAATCGAATTGGTATCCCATCAGGTCCAGTGGACTTTCCTCTGTTGAGTGATTCCAGTTGCTTTTCTATTCCTTGGACATTTATTTCGGCGTCAGCCATTTTTTCGTTTGTGCGAGGATTTAGAGACGGAACTGCAGTGCGGTCTTCCTCTGTTAAACAGCTTTGGAAAAAAGTGTTTAGTATTTCAGCTTTACGCGTGTCATCCTCTGTTTCAATGCCTTCATCATCCCGGTGTGTCTGGATATGCTGTTTCGAACCACTTACTGATTTAACGTAAGACCAGAACTTCCTAGGATTTTCTGTCAAGTCGGTACATAGAATTTTACTTTCGAATTCACTGAACGCTTCACGCATAGCCCTCCTTACGCTAACTTTGACATTGTTTAGCTTCTGTTTGTCTGAGAGGTTGTCTGAGGTGGGTTAGTTGAGAGCGCTCACACCCACGACTCCCGATGACAGACTCAGAATGGTACAAATATTGTATGTCCATAAGAGTACCCACTAAAACACTGATTTACTTCGTGCTGTGTGCTGTCGTCCAGGAGAACATGCATGAACAGTAATTGAAAGTAACACCAGAACTACCGAGCACAGGAAAACCCCTTCTGTGAGCAACAGATAGGAAGGTCTCGCATAGATGAGTAAGGCGTCGGCTAACCACACTGAAGGTCCCACACTCTAACCTCAGTGACTATGAGGGTGGTTTGAAAAGTTCTCAGAATGAAATAGAAAAAAAGTACTTACATCACTGAAACTTTTCTTGTTTTTCAATGTAGTCTCCTTGTAGATTAATGCACTTGGTCCCACAATGTTTCGTCCTGGCCTGCAAAATAGTTGTCAACTCCGGGCATCAATTTTCCGTTTGAAGTGAACCTTAGTCCACAAAGAAAAATTTTCAATTTTTGGAAGAGATGGAAGTCTGACGGAGTCATATCAGATGAATAAGATGGGTGTGGTAACAATTTATACCTTAGTTCATGTAATTTGGTCGTGGCAACGGCACATGTGCAGGCACACATTGTCTTGGTGGAAGATGGCTTTCTTCCTTGGTAAACTTGGCCTTTTTTGCCATATCTTTTGTTGCGATTCGTCCAGCACATTAGCATAGCATTCTCCAGTAACTGTTTGCCCAGTGGGGAGAATCTATGATCAGAATCGCCTTTTCATCCCAGAACACTGATGCCAGGACTTTTCCCGCCAAATGAATTGTCTTTGCTTTCTTTGGTGGTGGAGAATCGGCATGTTTCCACTGCTTTGACTGTTGTTTTGTCTCTGGGGTACAGTAGTGCAGCCAAGTTTCATCTGTAGTCAAAAACCGGCACAAAAATATAGTTCATTTCTCCTAAAATGGGCCAAACATTGTTCCGTATGTCCATTCTCACGCATTTTCGATCTGGAATCAGGAGTCGCGGCACCCACTTCACAGATAATTTTTCCATTTCAAATTTTTCAGTTAAAATATGATTTACCCTTTCAGATGACATACGGCAAGCGGGAGTAATTTCACGCACTTTCAATCGGCGATCCTCCCTGACCGTTTTGTGCACTTTTGCAACGATTTCTAGAGTAGTGACACATCTCGGCCAACCACTGCGTGGATTGGCATGTAAGCTCTCCTGACCTAATTTAAATTCATTTGTCCACTTGGCAACAGTTGAATACGAAGGAGCAGAGTCCCCCAGTGTACTCTGAAAATCAGCACGAATGTCCGTTGCTTTCATACCTTTCTTTACGAACTACTTAATCACTGCTCAAATCTCAATTTTTTCTACCTTCGCAAATCAGTAAGTGGGAACAACAACAGAGCCACGAAACTGCCACAGCTCTCTTCCAAGAGCACTGACGTGTCACGTGTTTACAGGCAACAGTCCAACGAATATAGAGTTAACAACTCATTGCGCTAGCGCTGACCTCTCGTGGTGATTCTGAAAACTTTTCAAACCGCCCTCCTGCAATTTTTTTTTTAGCTGTTCATGTGTGAAACTTTATACGGAATAACATATTTCTGACATGTCGAAAGACCTTTCGGAGTTTGTAGCAATATTCTTTTGGCAGTCTTCTTTTGCTCGATTATTTGAAAGTAGCAAACCTATACAGTCCATTTTTATAGACATGTCTGACAGAAAACCACACCAGTCTATACAAATGTACTCTATAACGTTGCTACTTTCAACTAACGAAGCAAAAGCAAACTGCCAAAAGAACAATGCTACAAACTCCGGAAAGTTCTTTTGTGTGTCAGGAAAATGGTCTCCCATATAATAGTTTCACATGTAAACAGTTTAAAAAAAGTTGTAATCAATGGAGTTCGAATGCAGGACCTTCGTTATGGTGAGCTGACGCTCTACTAACTCACCTATGCAGGATCTTCAAATCGACTGTCACAGATACGCTTTACCTGTGCTCGGTAGTTCTGGTGTTACTTTTAATTACTGGTTCCGTATCTCCTACTGGACGACAACACACAACACAGACTAAATCGGTGCTCCAGTTGACACACTATCGACACATGACCTTTGATACCAATCTGAGTGATCCTTCTACTGCCATCCCAGTCGACTACTGGTATTGTGAGTGTGGAGTGGAAATGTGAAGGAACAACCACAGCAAGCTACAAACTGGCAACCTCACATACTGACAGATAGGGATCGTAAGGTGTTGTGGAGGGTGGTTGTACGACACTGCGAGAAATCGAGTGGAAGGACTCACTCTCGAGTTCCAAAAAATTACCGGCTGTCCGGCCAGCACGACGACCGTGTGTGAGGAATAAAAAGAATGCGGTACGACGATCGAGTAGCTACTCGTGTGTGTTCAAAGTGGAGTAAACCGTGACACCACTGGACAGTGCATGACTGGAAGCTAGTGATTTATTGTGAAGACTCGTGCTGTGCTCCAACTGGAAGGGTATGGGTTTGGTGAATGCCTGGAGAAACTTACCTGTCATCACAAGAAGTGCCAACTGTGACATCCCGAGTAGACGATGTTACAGTACGGGGGCATTTTCCGTTGTTAGGGTGTGGCCCCCTTGTCGCACTCGAGGAAACATTAAACGCGGAAAGATACGAACACATTTTACGGCACTGTTTCCTGTGTACAATAGGGGAACAGTTCAGAGAGAATGAATTTGTCAGCACGATAGTGCACCCTTTCATACAGCAATATCTGTAAGGCAAGATTTTGTGGACAACAATGTTATTGAAATGGACTGACCTGCCCAGGACCTTGACCTGAGCGCACTGAAACACCTGTGGGATGAGATAAAAGGGCTACTTTGCTCCAGTCCAATTCTTGTTTCAGTTTTTGAGGAAGAATGGGTTAACATTACTCCATAGATATATGAACACCATACTGATAGTATAACCAGCAAAGTTCAAGCTGTCATAAAGGTAAAAGGTGGAAACACCCAATGTTAGGGACAAAATACTGTAACTTAGATAGGGTAAAAACCATCATCGTGTGGAACACTGTGTGCAGAAAGCTGGAAGGGCAAGGGGGAATGAGGGAGAGGAGGTCAGGGGGAGGGAGAACAGGATGTCAGGGGGAGGGAGAACAGGATGTCAGGGGGAGGGAGAACAGGATGTCAGGGGGAGGGAGAACAGGATGTCAGGGGGAGGGAGAACAGGATGTCAGGGGGAGGGAGAACAGGATGTCAGGGGGAGGGAGAACACAGGGCGTATACTGTCAGAAAGCTCGAAATAATACCTGAAGCTAATAACATATTTTGGCCATCCATAACTATGCCAACATATTTTAACAAAATACACAAAAATCCGGTTTGTTCTCATTTAACATGAGAGCAACAAACAAAGAGGAAACAACCAAATCACTGAACATAAACACGTCACGTGGAGACGACCCACCTCTCCACCACAACTCAGACTGCTCTGTGCATCATCCCCGGATCTACGATATTTCCGAACCGGGGCAATATTAAGTAGTGCCGCCCAGCCACATTTCTGTAACCAGAAGCGTGAGAAGATACTACTCGTACGCGACACAACTGCGCATGCGCAAGAGCCCGCCCGCAACTGCTCAAACGAATCTAATTTAAACAGTTGTCACGTCACGAATCATCGGAGGCAATTTGCTGATGTGAAGCATTACATAGTCTTCCTAAAGCCTTTGACACAGTTTGCTGTTGGCAGACGCTTGTATGAGCACTGCTTTGTTGTTGTATATGGCGCATTTCCTTGGCAACTTAAGTTTTATTTTCGTTTTTTTTTTCTCTCTCATTAATGTTTTGTTGCTGCAGTATTATTCTGTATGTAATGACTTTGTTGGATCACATCCAATCTCTGTTTTCAAGTCCTGACACATATTCGTGTGGATGGTTTTTTGCTCCTGTGTGAGAAGGCACAGAACAAATTTAGCAGCAACACGTCTCATGTGCAAATCCTCACTCAAAATCCACTGGCACGAGTTCCAACTGATTCCTGTCTCTGCTGAAATTTGGTCGATCGTTTGGCAACGATCCTCGTCGATCTTTTGGCGGACCTTTTCAATGTTCTCCTCATTTCGCGATACTGAAGAGCGTCCAGAACGAGCTCGGTCTTTATCACACATCTCACCACGTTTAAAGCAAACAAACAACTCGAAAACCTGTGTGCGGCTCATAGTGTCCTCCTGGGAAGCTTCCTGAAGCATTTGGTGTGTCTCTGTTGCAGTTTTTTTAAGCAGGAAACAAAATTTCACACACACTCTTTGTTCTTTTAAAGTTGCCATAATGACTTCGCAGAGGTAACCCGCCAACAGTCAGAGAAACAGAATACCACACTTGCACGTTCAGCTATACACTGACACCGTCTGCACAGCTGTTTCGTGAAGATCTCTACTAACACCATCTAGCGTGAGAACCCTGCACTACGTCTACGAGTGGCAGCGCCCTCCACGTCTGGTTTCTTTTGGGTCCCCCCTCATAATGTTCAGGCCAAAAATAGGAAAAACAAACGTGAACTGTGTGTAATATGTTTATAGGAATAAACTGGAACACAGGCACGTAGGCATTGTTCCACGTTTTGGTTAAGCAAAAAAAATTGGCTAGTTGTGAGCGGACACACACACTTTGCGTTCCGTGCAAAACTTAACGATGTACACAGACAGTTTATCCGTGCTGGGAATCGAGGAAACTTAATTATTTTTGCCCATTAGGAACATCAACACTGGCAAGATATCAGTCCTACAATTTCCAAGGCTGTAGAGAATGTTGTAATTTTAATTACGAAGTTGTACAACAAATGCAAGAGAAGTATTTTTTTCTGTGTAACATAATTACAAATTAACAATTTTCTCGCCTTTACTTGTAATGAGAAATCTTGCTTGTTGGCAAATTTCATGATTCTACATGGGAAGTACCCTATAGGTAGTCAGCCTGCGAGTATCAAAATATGTGACACAAATGGCTGAATCTTTTGACTGCATTGACTGAAATTTTTTACACCGCCAAGGGACAGACGTCAGTAGGTGATAAATTTGAACTCGATACATCCACCTGACCCTGAGAAAAAGGGTTTCCGACAGTCACACACACAACAAAGCAATCCAATAAGGGTTCTGTATTTGGTTACTGAGGTACACTACCCTAAAGAGAGATACGTGTCATTTAGAAGATTTTAATTTAAAAAAAAGTATGTCTTATCAAAACGACACACCAAAGGATTTATAAATTTAAAACATACATTTACACCAATTAACTGATTATAAATTATGACGAAAGTCTTTTTGACAGAGATTTAAAAATAATTTAAAAGCGTGTGACAGAATTCAAATTTACAACTTCCAGCTCCTAATCACTATGGATCACGCCGTTACTTTTAACACTCTAGATAGTCACGCGAAATTCTTTTTTGTGAATTACTGGCAGACAGTGGTCCACTGGAGTGAATGGCTACAGGGTTCAATACCTGGGACCCTAACCTACAGCGTCATACTGGCGGTTCTGAAGAAGTCGATCCCACCGCTGGGGAGCTCCTGTTGTAAGAAAGAAAACTAAGTATAGTGAATACATAAAACTGGAGGAGAACAACTAGAAACAAAATGAGAGAAGGGAGGATACCTCAGTGAAGTGCCAGTAGAAATGTACATTTACAAAGGCCATAAAAACTGCATATTCTCATCAACAGATCCTGACAATGTCATCGGGATACATTGCGGCCACTTAAACTGAATGCAACTGTACTGCCAACTATTCCCCAGCAATGTTTGCGGCCATACATTTCCGGGCCAGAGGTGTTTACCAGGGACCACAACAGTGCCACAGAATGGTCTGGTAGAGGTGAGCACACCCATACTGCTTTTTCACCACACAAGGAACGAACAAGAGAAATTGGGTTTTGTGGGGCATTCTTTTTTAAGCAAGTAGAAAGCTTCATAAAATTTATCGTATGAACTGATGCTGAACAGATAACTTTTCCAGAATTTTACACAATTTCGAATATGTCATACGAGTCAATGGTCCAAGAATTACTAAAATCAATAGAACTGTGTGTGTGTGTGTGTGTGTGTGTGTGTGTGTGTGTGTGTGTGTGTGTGTGTGTGTGTGTGTGAGTGTGAGAGAGAGAGAGAGAGAGAGAGAGAGAGAGAGAGAGAGAGATATATTGGATCAGTTACAATCATACTGGTGGTCATCTTTCAGTTTGCAGCTGTAGATGATTAGATGATTCCTTCAGTAGTTTGCTGTACATCTTTAAAGTGCACTACTAATCAATAACACTTGCAATCCTAAGTATGCAGTGCTTTGGCTGAAGAACGGAAGGATTTCATTAACGTAAGTCCGAAATAAGAACAAAATATTTATTTGTATTTTATTTTTGTTCACCAGCACATGGAAATAACACAATGAAGCTGGCAACAAAGTCTAGTACCATACCGACCTACAGCTTCCGAACTGTGTTAATGAAATTCATTGTCCTCTTGTTTGCTCACTTCCCTACTGCTGTGTGCAACAAACTAACAACTAACAAAACAGGTGGCTATACATATGCACTCAAACACAACTGTAACACTTTTGGTGAGAGAAGTAAGAAATGAGGGCGAGAGCGAGAGAGAAGCATTTACTGACGAGGACAGAGATACGTACTGTCCCGCAATTTGAAATATTAATCTCCCCGGTCGACAACACTGGTAATCCGTTGGGCAATACGTCGGCAAATACCTGCACCCTCAGGAATACTACACAGCAATACCTCAAAATTGTCATTTATTGCAATCGTATTGCAGCAATGCTGATGGCAGTACTATTGCAGCCAAATACTGTTGTAAAATATGGCCCACATTCACGCACCGTTAAGTAAACAATGACAAAATTGTCACAAAAGTCACTGTCAGGCAAGACCCGAGACCTCATACCTTGACCTCTGCCTTGACCTTGCTGGTGGAGGATATGGAGCTGTCGCCGCCCTCCGAGAGCGCGGGCGTGGCGGCGGCGGCCGTGGCCGGCGGCAGCTTGGCCTCGGCGGGAGGCGTGGCGGAGCCCGGCGTGCGCGGCGCGTGTTCCTCGTCTTCGGACACCGCCACGGGGACACGTGCGGGAGCCGACACGCGCTTGTCCGCCTTATCTGCGGAGGAAGGACGGCGTCGTGCGAATACGAGGAACAGTCTCGACTACACTGGTACTGATACGGACATATTAAAATCGTTACATTGTTATCTGCTTCGCCACAGATTAGGAAATCCTGCTGTAATATAGCTGCCAATGTTGTGTAGTACTGGAGTATAAGATACACACAACTAAAATTTAACTCGATACACTTTTATATTTCATTTTTGTGGTTTACCTTTATCTTCACCTTTTAATGTCCACATTTCCTTTTAGTCTTGCTCTGGCACTTTTCAATTTTGATTTTTTATTTGTAATTTTTCTTTAATTTAACCTCATTATTCAGTAAATGGAGAAGTTGAAGTCAACCAGTTACAAGCATACATCAAACCAAAATATTATTAATGGTACTTCATTCACATAATTTCACAACTAGAGATCAGTTTTGTAAAAGTCACATTTAATGGAAAGGTGTACATACAACCTGGTATTCTAACTGTTAGAGCCCATTACAAATAATAAATTATTAATTGGAAAAAGCAAAAGATAAAATTGGGAGACTTTGCAATGTAGTCAGAAAATAATAGTGGTCTAATATTAAAAAAAAGATTAATTTTAGTTATGTTGGTTAAGAAGACCAAGTAACACGGCATATAGTAAAAACACTATTACAAATTTCTTGATTATGAAAGTTATAATTATATCATACACAGTAACCAAGAAGAGAGTACGTAGACTGTCAAAAGTTGCAACCGGAAATGTGTTTGCGACCACACGGCTCAGTATTGTCTTAGCACAGTTCAGATCCAACTGTTATATGTAATATTTGTTGTACTGTGTGCTGCATTATAATGGTGAAGATTGGACTCTAAAGTGCGCGTCATTTATGTTGGCGGCCGAGTTTAGGTTCGCTCTGCGCATCTGATGTCACAAAAAACAGTCAGCCAATGAACAGAGAACGACGTTGCCAGAGCTCGACTGCAGTGCAGAGCACGGACGAGTCGGTTCAGTTTTAGAAACGTTCAGTCATAAATAAAGTAATAGAACAGAAGCAATGTCCTGATAGCAGACATTCTTTTATAGAAAGTTTGGAAAAAGCATTCTTTATACCAATTGCTTCATATTCTATTAATTAATTAAACCAAACAAGCAATAAGACTCCTAATTCAGGCGATAGCATGGAAAGGTGTTTGTATCACTCCCACGAACCGCTTTTTCGCGGTAATTGTTTATTTCCTATTGTACTTCGACGAAACATGAGTAATTCATAGTCATACCAACAGTGTTTTTCAGTATTTTGCGTGACGTGTTATAGTACATATATGGTGTTATATAGCCAGATGAGGTGCGTTAGCGTAACGGTTAAGGTGTTGGACTGCTACGTGAAAGGTTATGAGTTCAAACCTTGTGCGGTGCTTAATATTTTCATTATTTAAAAACAATATCGAAGTGCCTTACTTCACGAATTATATTGGTTTGAATGCAATTTTTTGAAATTTCTAGTGCTTTGTCTCTTCATTAACCCTTTCGCTGCTGCAGACACGTGCTCCCCGCATTCCGCGCTGTGCGCGATTTTGTCATCACTGCACTGCTCGCCCGTGGAGACGCGTGGTGTTCCCACTGCTTTGACACACTTATCATTCGATTTCACAAAAACTATTTGGCCCAAAAATTTGATTTTTACACGTCTTCTTGACTGACACCTTCCCCCCATAAATGACTTAATTTTGTTTCGATGTTCAACGCAGTTATTATGCAGCATTAAATGTAGTAAACCATTGCACGAAATTTTGAAGAGTTTGCAGAGGTAGAAGTCCATAGCGTATACTTTCCGTATGGTCGATTTTAGTTGCCACAATGTTGAGAATGAAATGTGGACAAGATACCTCAATTTCATATAAAATTTACTGTATAATAATATCTCATTTAATTTAAGTACGACATAGGTGTCGTATGTAATATTGAGAAATATTACTTCTTTCGCGACTGTAATAAAAGTATTATTTACACCGGGCGCGAAGTGGCATCAACTAAAAAGGGCTCGCAATACGGCAGCTGAACTTCCGCGCACAGGGTCTCCCGGCCAACAACGCCATACGATCATTTCATTTCATTTCTCAGCACAACATACATTGCAACACCCTTACAAGTTTTACAGACCATTTCTGAGCACCCCGTATATAGAAACCACACCCATTAGGACCCACTGGAAACTGCAGGTTCCTCCCACCAACACACTCAGAACATAACCTTATGGAATATCTCTGTTCCATTTCCTCCAAACTTTGGCGAGTTGAATCTAAGTGCCCAAATATCAATTTCCTAAAGCAGTACAGTGCACTTCTCACATACACTCAAAAAAATCTTTCAAGCACTGTTAAGCATAAGAAGTTTCCCTCATTTTGACAGCTGCGCACACACGTGTGACATTTTCAGTACCGTACAAAAAAATATTCATTTTCTTTTTGATGTTTCACAATTAGTACCAAATTTTAATTTATTATGAACACACACTTTTCATGTGATTAGCAGCAAAAATAAAAAGCGTTCTTTTTTATAAAAAAAAACTGGCCAAATGCAAGTAGGACAAGTGTATTGAGTATTCCATAGCAACCTAATTGTGTACGTATGCAGCTCATCCATCCTGAAACTCTAGAATCGCAACAAATTTTGACTTATTTATATCGATACTGGCAAGATATCGGTCACGAGAATTGAGAGACCGTACCAAAATCTCCACAGCAGTCCAGTTCCTCAGAACAGCCCAGACATACAAAACAAGTGAGCTGGGGACTTCAGTTTATATACCTAGAGAGAGAGAGAGAGAGAGAGAGAGAGAGAGAGAGAGAGAGAGAGAGAGAGAGAGAGAGAAGATTTAACAAAACATTTTTTACTTGCTTACTTAAACATGACAACAACTTACAATGTATGTTTCCCTGCAGTAATAGTTTCGAGAGGCACATTATGCTGTCTTAGGAAACTGATGTCCTAGCATACCTTCAAACACTACAATCGTGAAAAAATTTGAGAGAGCTAGTCCACAAGGTCCTCTTATACCCGAACCACTTTTGAAATTTTGTCAGCGTAGTTTGGGTCCACCCACCACAGCTCGACCCACCACAGCTCGAGCTTGACTCTTTCTACACCCTGGAGGTTTTCCTTTTTCGTTAAAACTACAAAATGTGACAAGCTAATAGAGAGATAGATAGATAGATAGATAGAGAGAGAGAGAGAGAGAGAGAGAGAGAGAGAGAGAGAGAGAGAGAGAGACGTACCTGCTGCTGCGGCAAGAGCCGTGGTCGTCTTCCTGCGGGTGCCAGCTGCCGGGGCAGACTGTCGCTTGGCAGGCACCACCTCCTCCTCTTCCGATTCGTCCTCGTCGTCGTCGTCATCGTCTTCCTCCTCCTCCTGCTCCTCCTCTTCCTCATCTTCGTCGTCGTCGCTCTCCTCTTTCACTTCCTCCTCCTTCACCACCTTCCTCGGCCGCCCCACTTTCCTAGGTGCCCGCTGCAGTTTCTTTGCCTCGGCCACTGCTACCGCCGCGGGGTTCTTCGGGGGGCGGCCCCGACCGCGTTTCTTCGGCGGTGGGGATTTTGTCTCGGAATCGTCATCCTGCAATCGGACAGGTGTCTTAAGCTGTCAAATAACGTACAGACAGACGTACTGCGACCCGTGGGTGAGGTGACACTCGCGCTACGCTCGGAAATACATAAATGACAGAGCAGCAGCACTCGGAAAATCACCATATTACGCTGTTGACGTATGAAATGTTTTCTGTCATATATGATCAATTTCAATATTGTGATATTAATTTCTTATAAATGATTGGCAACAACTTTTTATGAGAATTTCATAAAAAAAAAAAAAACAGAAGCAATGACAGAGATGTTGGTTTCTATGAAGTCAACGATATAGTCTGAATCCTAGTATCCTAAATATTGTGAAGCACATTACGATGAAAGAAATATTGTAATATTTAAAAAAAAAAATTAACTTCACCAGAAAGTAAAGCTAAATTTCTTTCTCGGCACGAAAAATCATTCCTTGTCGATTAATCAAAGCGATTATACGAATTTTGTACTACCACAATTTTATTATTTAAAGTAATATTGAGAAATTACTGAACCTGGTAAAAGAATGAATTTTAACCTTTATTCAAAAATACTAGCCACTTCTATGTATTTAATAAATTCACATATCCAGACCTGCCTTGTAATTTCCTTTCCTTTGTGCGACATTTGTATTTAATTATTATATTTTTATAGTGATTTGCAAATATTTGGAATTCACGAAATCTATTCGCAGTTACTAATATGGACAACCATTAACAGTTGTATAATGGAATGGCGACAGTGAAAATTTGTGCCAGACTGGGACTTCGCCCCGAATTTCCCACTCACTGCGAGCGGTAGCCTTAACCGCTCCGACTATCCGCGCGTGACTCACGGCCGGATCCAAACTTCTGCACGGAGTCAACTACATATCAAAAAGTTGCACGTAACGCTAAGGCGACCACTCGTGATAAGCGGGAAATTCCGGTTTGTGTCCCAGTCCGGCACAAGTTTTCTTTGCCGTCATTCCATTACACAGCTGACAACTGTCCGTACTTGCAACGGCGAGTAGTCGCCGCAGTGCCCGTTCCTTCGGACACGCGTGCACGTCTGAAGGAGCATCGCATCGTACCTCTGAACAGGACAGGCACTGCGATACAGTATTTATCTGCCGACACCAGGCAAGCGTCGTTCAACTGAAATGTCTCCCCTGTATGGAAATATTCATAGTGGAAGTATCACTACAGCATTGTATACTTGGAAGGGTCGGTCAGTCAAACTCGGGAACATTAAACATTGTCCGAATTATACAGTTTGTAACATATTCTCGTATTTGAGTAACTAACTTTCGCGATTACTTGCCAGTACAAATGTGTTTCTTCATACACTTATTAGTAATTGTTACGTAGGCTGAAATTCAATTGAGAGCAACTGGTTTCGAGAATTAACTGTCCACTTTAGGACTGACGACAATCTTATTTCTTTATATAATTAAAATTTTACTCAACTGGAGTTACTTCAACTAATGACAAATTAATCTTTATAATTACGAAAACGTTATACTGATCCATCATCAGGGCTGTGTATCCATCTGCTAAATTAGTGATTAGTTGCATACCCTATCATTCGATCGCAGCATATACTGAAGGTCGTGGCAGGGTTACAGCTTCTATCGTACACGGGGAACGGACGTAGGAAGCGCACGTACCTCCTCGCTCGACTCCTCGTCCTCGTCTTCATCGTCGTCCTCGTCCTCACTCGACGACGCGTGCCGCCCCTTGCTCTCCAGCTTCTTCAGCAGCTCCTGGTGGCGACGCAGCTCCTCGCACGCCTTGTTCCACGACGACGTGCGTTTCACCTGAGTTTGTGGAAATTTTTAGCGAGACAGTCGTGCCAGTTCAAATTCGTCTGTTACACAGTACAGTATGTCCAAAAATAGTGCCTAAAACTCTCTACTGCATCCAAACGGGCCTCGAAAGGCCCGACGACACCGACCGACCGTGGTGCCGTCCTCGGCAGACAGGCGTCACTCGGTGCAGTCAGGGAGGGGTACGCGGTCGGCACAAAGCTATCCCGAACACTGTCAGTTTTCGAGGCCGGAGCCGCGACTTCTCACTCGAGTAGCTCCTCAATTTGCCTCGCGAGAGCCCAGTGCACCTCGCCTGCCGGTAGTGCTCGCCAGACCCGGACAGTCACCCCCCTGTCTGCTAACCGAGCCACCGGCACTTAACTTTGGTGATCTGACAGGAACCTGCGTCACCACTACAGCAGGCCGTCAGCATAAAAGAATGTCCGAGTTATAAATTTTAATAGTATCCACTGTGAGCAGTTTACAATTTCGATTTGAGATCACTAACTCCCTCAGCTTTAGATAACCACACTTAATGGAGCTATGTCGTTTACCAACTTGCAATGCCACATACACAAAATGCAACTCCATAGCATTGACCATTTTGTATTCTGCTGTCTGCTAAGAGTGTACAGTAATTTCAGTTCAACATGCTGTCCATCTAACGTTTAACTGAAATCCCCCTTGTGGGTAAATCATCTGCCGACAGTATAGTCGATTTGAAACAACTGGATATTAGGTTGGTGCGTAAGTTCATTGCGCTTTTGTTCTAGTCATTCCACCATCGCGCGACATTTGCACACAACAGGAAAGATTTAAGAATCGGGTGTACAGGATCATCATCATCATCATCCATCATCATCATCATCATTTAAGACTGATTATGCCTTTCAGCGTTCAGTCTGGAGCATAGCCCCCCTTATACAGTTCCTCCATGATCCCCTATTCAGTGCTAACATTGGTGCCTCTTCTGATGTTAAGCCTATTACTTCAAAATCATTCTTAACCGAATCCAGGTACCTTCTCCTCGGTCTGCCCCGACTCCTCCTACCCTCTACTGCTGAATCCATGAGTCTCTTGGGTAACCTTGCTTCTCCAATGCGTGTAACATGACCCCACCATCTAAGCCTGTTCGCCCTGACTGCTACATCTATACAGTTCATTCCCAGTTTTTCTTTGATTTCCTCATTGTGGACACCCTCCTGCCATTGTTCCCATATACTAGTACCTGCAATCATCCTAGCTACTTTCATATTCGTAACCTCAACCTTGTTGATAAGGTAACCTGAATCCACCCAGCTTTTGCTCCCATACAACAAAGTTGGTCGAAAGATCGAACGGTGCACAGATAACTTAGTCTCGGTACTGACTTCCTTCTTGCAGAAGAGAGTAGATCGTAGCTGAGCACTCACTGCATTAGCTTTGCTACACCTCGCTTCCAGTTCTTTCACTATGTTGCCATCCTGTGAGAATATGCATCCTAAGTACTTGAAACCGTCCACCTGTTCTAACTTTGTTCCTCCTATTTGGCACTCAATCCGTTTATATCTCTTTCCCACTTACATTACTCTCGTTTTGGAGATGCTAATCTTGATACCATAGTCCTTACATTTCTCATCTAGCTCTGAAATATTACTTTGCAAACTTTCAATCGAATCTGCCATCACAACTAAGTCATCTGCATATGCGAGACTGCTTATTTTGTGTTCACATATCTTAATCTCACCCAGCCAGTCTATTGTTTTCAACATATGATTCATAAATAATATGAACAACAGTGGAGACAGGTTGCAGCCTTGTCTTACCCCT
This sequence comes from Schistocerca americana, assembly GCF_021461395.2. NCBI lineage: Eukaryota > Metazoa > Arthropoda > Insecta > Orthoptera > Acrididae > Schistocerca > Schistocerca americana. The sequence continues at coordinate 203,367,908 of NC_060129.1, read as the reverse complement.
GAAACTACTCTGAACCACGAACTCAGTTTACCGTCAACTGTAACTGCTGCCTGACTATCCATGTAAAGACCTTTAATTGCTTGCAAAAGTTTGCCTCCTATTCCATAATCTCGTAGAACAGACAATAACTTCCTCCTAGGAATCCGGTCATATGCCTTTTCTAGATCTATAAAGCATAGATACAATTCCCTGTTCCACTCGTAACACTTCTCCATTATTTTCCGCAAGCTAAAGATCTGGTCCTGACAACCTCTAAGAGGCCTAAACCCACACTGATTTTCATCCAATTGGTCCTCAACTAATACTCGCACTTTCCTTTCAACAATGCCTGAGAAGATTTTACCCACAACGCTGATTAAAGAGATATCTCTGTAGTTGTTACAATCTTTTCTGTTTCCATGTTTAAAGATTGGTGTGATTACTGCTTTTGTCCAGTCTGATGGAACCTGTCCCGACTCCCAGGCCATTTCAATTATCCTGTGTAGCCATTTAACACCTGACATTCCACTGTATTTGATGAGTTCCGACTTAATTTCATCCACCCCAGCCGCTTTATTGCACTGCAATCTATTGACCATTTTTTCCACTTCCTCAAATGTGATCCTATTTCCATCATCATTCCTATCCCATTCTACCTCGAAATCTGAAACATTACTGATCATATTTTCACCTACATTGAGCAACTCTTCAAAATATTCCCTCCATCTGCCCTAGGCATCCACAGGATTCACCAGCAGTTTTCCTGACCTGTCCAAAATGCTTGTCATTTCCTTCTTACCTCCCTTTCGAAGACTGCTAATTACACCCCAGAATGGTTTTCCAGCAGCTTGACCCATAGTCTCCAACCTGTTTCCAAAGTCTTCCCACGATTTCTTCTTGGATGCTGCAATTATCTGTTTGGCTTTGTTTCTTTCTTCAACATAACTTTCTCTGTCTACCTGGGTTCTGGTATGTAGCCATTTTTGATACACCTTCTTTTTCCTTTTACAGGCTGCCTTGACTGTGTCATTCCACCAAGCTGTTTTCTTCATCCTACTTTTACACACTACTGTTCCAAGACATTCTTTAGCCACTTCTAGTACTGTGTCCCTGTACCTTGTCCATTCCTTTTCCAATGACTGTAATTGACTACATTCAACTAACTGGTACCTTTCTGAGATCGCTGTTATGTACTTGTGCCTGATTTCCTTATCCTGAAGTTTCTCCACTCTTATCCTCCTACATATGGACCTGACCTCCTGCACTTTCGGCCTCGCAATCTCAATTTCACTGCAGATTAAATAATGATCAGTGTCATCAAAGAATCCCCTGAATACACGTGTGTCCCTCACAGCCTTCCTGAATTCCTGATCTGTTATTATATAGTCAATGACAGATCTGGTTCCCCTGCCTTCCCAAGTATACCGGTGAATGTTCTTATGTTTAAAAAAGGAGTTTGTGATTACTAAGCCCATACTGGCACAGAAATCCAAGAGTAGTTTTCCGTTCCTGTTGGCCTCCATATCCTCTCCAAATTTACCCATAACCTCTTCATACCCTTCTGTTCGATTTCCAATCGTGGCGTTAAAATCACCCATGAGCAGAACACTGTCCTTGTCCTTTACTCTAACAACTACATCACTGAGTGCCTCATAAAAACTATCCATCTTATCTTGATCTGTCCCTTCACAATGCGAATATACTGACACAATCCTAATTTTCTTGCTAGACACTGTCAAATCTATCCACATCAATCGTTCGTTTACATACCTTATTGCAACTACGCTGGGTTCCATTTCTTTCCTGATGTAAAGCCCTACACCCCATTGTGCTATTCCTGCTTTGACTCCTGACAGGTAGACCTTGTATTCTCCCACTTCCTCTTCTTTCTCACCCCTTATCCGGATGTCACTAACAGCTAAAACGTCCAGCCCCATCTTACTTGTAGCCTCTGCCAGCTCTACCTTCTTCCCAGAGTAGCACCCATTGATATTAATAGCTCCCCATCTCATTACCATTTGTTTGCCAAGTCGTATCTTAGGAGTCCCTGGTTTGTCAGTTAGAGGTGGGACTCCGTCACCTCCAAAGGTCCGACGCATTTTGCTCTGATTGTTGCCAGCATCATATTTAAAATACCAGGGAAGCAGGTTGTTAGCCTTACCTGCCCCGAGTCCCATTGGGTTTTACCCCTAACGGCTGAGGGACTAACCGGTGGATTTGATAGTCTTTGCCGTATGAGCACAAAGGTGACCACGACTCAGAATATGTCCGAGATGCTCAGCCTTATCCCAAAGTAACTGGTATCCCGACTGTCGGGACCACTTACTTGGCCACTCATACGTTGCCCGTGGTTCATGAACTAGGACATGACTACAGGAACCCACACCATGAACCACATTTCAGTGCTGTCTGCTAACAGTGTACAGTAATTTCAGTTCAACATGCTGTCCATCTAACGTTTAATTGAAATCCCCCTTGTGGGAAAATCATCTGCCGACAGTATAGTCGATTTGAAACAACTGGATATTAGGTTGGTGCATAAGTTCATTGCGCTTTTGTTCTAGTCATTCCACCATCGCGCGACATTTGCACACAACAGGAAAGATTTAAGAATCGGGTGTACAGGTTGCGCAGCAAAAATCAGCAGGTGTCCGTATTTGCATCTCCGATTGCTCCTCATCAATTGGCTCACAAACAACACTGAACATTCATCACTTATCATTACTGGTGACAAGAAATGGTGTGTCTATGCTAACAAAATGAAAGGAAAGGAAAGGAAAGGAAAGGAATCGTTTAACCCCAACAAAGCAATAACTCTCCATACAAAGACAAGCATGCAGCCACAAAAGATAATTTTTTGCACCTGAAGGAACAGCAACAGTGTGGTGTACTACAAATTGCCTCTCCAAGTTCTAACCGTCACCCTTGACATTTACTGTCAACAACCGACAGGTCTTGCAGGCACAATGTGACAACAATGACCAGGAAGACTGCACGAAAATGATGCTACTCCACAATAACGCCTGCCCACAATCTGTTGAGACTGTCAAAACCACTACACCTTGTTTACCTGATCTCGTGCCCTCCGATTTTCACCTTTTCCACTTTCTTTCGAGCAAAATGCACTCCGAACACGGCTCGGTGACTTCTTGTCTCAAAACTGTGTGATTTCTACAGTTGTGGAATCGGGAAGTTACCCCAGCATTAGCATAAAGTTGTTAACAGTGAAGGACAAATATTACTGACGACTAAAGTCCCTGTTGTGTGTATCTGTCGTGTTTACCAAACTCACGGAAAAACGCTAAGAACTAATGTATGTGTGTGTAAAGGGAAAAGAACGATCAGAAGTGTCTGGTGAAGATGTTGACCATTTCAGAGCATCTTACCTTCACAGTCCTAAGGAAAGTCAGTCCAGATAGCAAGTCTTGAACTTCAGTTGCCAAAGATGGCAGTGTGGGAGGTTTTACAAAAACGTTTACACAGGCGTCCATACGAGTTACGGTCGGTACACACTTCAAAGTCAGTCGAGTATGGTGCATGTTGTGACTTTGCAAGTAAAGTGTTCCAGCAGTAAGACGACCATCTCGATCGTGTCGTGCTCAGTGAAAAGGCAACTGTCATATAAGTGGAAAAGTAAATAACCACAATGTCAGACTGTCCTCACAAACTCAAACAACATCAATGGAATCTCCAAAAGTAAACATTTTCTGTGCTATGTTCTGTCATGTATATGGACCATGTTTTCCCCCTGAAGCCACCGTATTGGGTGTTACTCAACTGATGTATTGCAGGTGTGGCTCTTTCCCCAATTACAAGGTGAAGCTGAAAACTTTATTTGATAACAAGATGGAGGCCCTCCCCACTGGCAACTCTTTGTACGATAGGGGTTGGACGTCTTACAAGGGGAAGGCTTCAGACATGGCCCACCGATTCGACTCAAATTTGGCAGGTCACTCGTGAACAACCTAAAACGAAGGACTGTTTAAGATATTTTGGCTCTTAAAGACCATTCCGTTTTTGAGAAAAATCACCCCTAAAGGTCACGACAAGCAATCGATGGAGCAAAATTCGCGGGATCGGTAGATAATTTTCACGAGTAGGTGTGGGTTCCAAAAAAGTATACTTTACCAGAAATCGAGGAAAGAATCTTTTACAACAGTCGCTTATGTATCCACAAGGTAAATGCTTTTCAGGCATAGTGCAATGGCCAAGGTAACTAGCTGGGAAGCTGAGAACCAGGGTTCGAATCTCGAGGAAACTCTACAGTTTTCATTTTTTTACGTTGCAGTTTTTCATATCAGAATTCATAGGGATTGAGGGTTAATAAGGTATGCAACTCAAAACGGAATAATAATAATAATAATAATAATAATAATAATGTAGGCAAACTAATTTCCCAAATGACGTTAATTAGTAAACGATTAAACTTTTACGCCTTTTTGCCGGTAGTGCGATGGTCAAGGTGATTGGCTGCGCTTGAATCTAGAGGAAACTTAGCGGATGTTATTCTTCTCGTATGTATTTTCCCGTATCTCAATTGATAGGGATAGGAGGGTGAATAAGGTAAATAAATCAATATGGAATAATAAAAAGGTAGGCAAATAAATTTCTCAAGCCTATTGGGATAGTAAGCAACTAAAATTTTACTCTTTATCCCTTTATAATCGCTCTACCAGTCACTGTACGTGTCCTCACTTTTCTTCGAACAACTAGATGGGTGGTACTTACATAAACATTCGAAACAAATGTACTCGTGGCACCAAGAACATCTAATGAATGCAATCTTTCAACAGCTACACTGTTCCTTCTAAAGAGTCCGTAGAAAACAAACTTGGTTTACATTTAAAAATAATGTCTTTTTTGGGAATTAATTTTGTTGTGTATCACACATACGATATCATTGCCTGAAAAGTCGGTGCTAAAAGTTGGTTATGAGTTATGCTGTAAATAGTTGTTGCATCCGTGTGGTTGCGCAATTCCCACTCGGTTTCCAGAAGCACACTGCAATTGTGAAGCCTCGAAATAAAGTTTTTAACCTGGCGATAGAAATAAACACATACGGCTGGCACGCAGGTATGCAGTTTGACAGTATTACTTTTACCGTGGTCGTCGGTTGACCCTCGTCATCTACACACTTGGTGTAATACATTAGAGTATTAGTTTGTCCACCCCTGGAATCCAATATTAGAAAAAACTAGTTATCAGCAACTTATGGTTTTAAAACATTCTCAATAAATGTTCTGTAAATCGCATTTGTCAATTTCCCGGATTTGGAGCAAGTAATCTAAATATTTTTTAATGAGTCAATTAAGCAACTGACCTCTTCTACAACTCGAGGACTAAATGTAACGTTCGTTTCTTGTAAACGCAGGAAAACCTTAGGCAACACTTTTCCAGAGGCTGTGATGGCATATTGCACCTTGTACGAATGTGTCAGTTTTTTGTTTTACTACCGACTGTGACAAGAGTTCGTTTTCCTCCCATTCGCGATGACGGGCATCGAATGTTCACCCGATACTAGCGTCCTGTTTGATCGGTGTCGATCTTGTAATCACAATTAAAACTGGTCACAAGTGATGCCATTTGCATGCTGAAAAGAGCCGCCACTTTCCGTATATCTTCTATATTTTCTACCTCCTTGTGGGAGACATATTTAGTGACGTGCCGTTGACAAATTTTATATTCCGATTTGAAATTCCTTGCCCAGGATAATGATGCGGCAAACTTAAAATCCTTGTTGGTCATATATTGAAGTGCTGCATCTGCAGCCCACTCCTGGAGTATTCTCGTTGTTACATTCTCGTTACGACGATGACAGAATTCGATAAATCGTTCATATGTCCACTTATTTATTATATCTTGACCCTCTTTAACGGTATCATTTCCCCACTTTTTTTAGATCCTTCTTCCTTTTCAGGACTGTTATTGCTCCATTCTTTTGCAGTGTTTGTAGGGTGCAATTTGGACAATTCCTGGCTAGCACTGCTGCCTTTACTTTTACTTCAAGGGGTACGGCATCTTATTTCAATCATTTAGTAACAGGTTCGTAATATTCATCGGGAACAGACGAAGCACAGACTGCTTGCGACATACACATTTCCAAAGTGTTATGACCATTTTGGGATTCACTGGTCGTGATATCTTACACTGATCACCTTCTGCTTCACCTTCACGGTACAGTTACTCAGTATCGACAAAAGTCATTTCGTTCGTCAGCTCCAAAAATCGCTCGACAATAGCCACTCCTACAAATCTTAAATGCTGAGAAACTGCCTGCTTCTGGTAGTGCATTGATAATACATCTGTCTTGCAACACTTCTACAAACCAAAACACAGCGTATGTAACTTCCCGCTTGTCGTCACGTGTGACAGGCTCCCAACAATACAGGGCTATTACAAATGATTGAAGCTATTTCATAAATTCACTGTATCTCCATTCATTGACAAATGGTCACGACACACTACAGATACGTAGAAAAACTCATAAAGTTTCGTTCGGCTGAAGCCGCACTTCAGGTTTCTGCCATCAGAGCGCTCGAGAGTGCAGTGAGACAAAATGGCGACAGGAGCCGAGAAAGCGTATGTCGTGCTTGAAATGCACTCACATCAGTCAGTCATAACAGTGTAACGACACTTCAGGACGAAGTACAACAAAGATCCACCAACTTCTAACTCCATTCGGCGATGGTATGCGCAGTTTAAAGCTTCTGGATGCCTCTGTAAGGGGAAATCAACGGGTCGGCCTGCAGTGAGCGAAGAAACGGTTGAATGCGTGCGGGCAAGTTTCACGCGTAGCACGCAGATGTCGACGAATAAAGCAAGCAGGGAGCTAAACGTACCACAGCCGACGGTTCGGAAAATCTTACGGAAAAGGCTAAAGCAGAAGCCTTACCATTTACAATTGCTACAAGCCCTGACACCCGATGACAAAGTCAAACGCTTTGAATTTTCGGCGCGGTTGCAACAGCTCACGGAAGAGGATGCGTTCAGTGCGAAACTCGTTTTCAGTGATGAAGCAACATTTTTTCTTAATGGTGAAGTGAACAGACACAATGTGCGAATCTGGGCGGTAGAGAATCCTCACGCATTCGTGCAGCAAATTTGCAATTCACCAAAAGTTAACAAGTTTTGTGCAATCTCACGGTTTAAAGTTTACAGCCCCTTTTTCTTCTGCGAGAAAAACGTTGCAGGACACGTGTATCTGGACATGCTGGAAAATTGGGTCATGCCACAACTGGAGACCGACAGCACCGACTTCATCTTTGAACAGGATGGTGCTCCACTGCACTTCCATCATGATGTTCGGCATTTCTTAAACAGGAGATTGGAAAACCGACGGATCGGTCGTGGTGGAGATCACGATCAGCAATTCGTGTCATGGCCTCCACGCTCTCCCGACTTAGCCCCATGCGATTTCTTTCTGTGGGGTTATGTGAAAGATTCAGTGTTTAAACCTCCTCTGCCAAGAAACGTGCCAGAACTGCGAGCTCGCATCAACGATGCTTTCGAACTCATTGATGGGGGACATGCTGCGCCGAGTGTGGGAGGAACTTGATTATCGGCTTGATGTCTGCCAAATCACTAAAGGGGCACATATCGAACATTTGTGAATGCCTAAAAAAACTTTTTGAGTTTTTGTATGTATGTGCAAAGCATTGTGAAAATATCTCAAATAATAAAGTTATTGTAGAGCTGTGAAATCGCTTCAATCATTTGTAATAACCCTGTATATTTCAGCACGAGTCTAAGAGTGTACAGCCTCGATTATTCAGATTATGCAACTGAAAGATATGACACAACAAACAATAACTAGTTACTAGGGGATAAACAGAAAAGCTGATTATCACCAGCTACATACAGTACAAGTCATACGTTATTTACGGAAGATCACTGTACTCTTTCACAAAACACATTTTATTTATTTGACGGGTCAATGACGAAAGATCATTATGCATATCCTCAATGTTCGCGGCAGCCTAATTAGGGAAAACAACTCTTTCCGACTGATTTATATAAGGTTTGTGTCGGGTACCCTCGCTGTTCGAGGTCAGAACTAGGATACGAGGAACAGGCAACCCGGACAGGTAACTCTCCCTGCACGCATTCTGCCCCGTGCCTCGCTGTAAACAAGCGCCGCGTGGTTGGCTGTCTGTGGTCCCTCGTGCGGAATTCACAGCACTCTTACTCGGAGTTGTTTTCATGTGACAAGGCTGAAAAGTTTAATTTTGTACTAATTCACATCGTTTGGGAAATTAGTTTGCCTACCTTATTAACCCTCCTATCCCTATGAATCCCGATACGAAAAACTAAAATTTAAAAAAAGGAAAACCGTACAGTTTCCTCCGGAGTTCTCTGCTTCCCAGCCAGTTACCTCGACTGTTGCGCTATCAGAATTCTCTCCAAAAGGTGTTTACCACGTGAGTAAATAAGCAGCAGTTGTAAAAGTTTCTTTCCCCGATTTCTGGAAAAGTACGTATTTGTGGACTCCATACCTGATGAAGAAGAATGCTCTACTAACAATTATCTATTGATCTCGACAATTTTCAATCAATTGCTGATCATAAACTTTAGGGGTGATTTCACAAAAACAGGGGGGGGGGGGGGGGGGAGGGGGGGGGGGGGTGTTGAACTAGGATACACAAGCAATGTGCCACATTTGAGCTGAATCGGTGCCTTTGTCTGAGGCCTTCCCCTTGCAAGTCTGCAACTATTGGAGTGGCTGTTATGGTCAGTACAACAGAGCTCTTTTCCACTGGCCTCCACATTTGCCCGACCTCACACCATGTGATATTTTTATTTTACAGTCCATCCTCACGAAGAATCCTACACACCTTAGATTGTGAAACGTTCGATCGGGTAGCTACGCATCTTTTACTCGAATGTGGACTGCGCTCTACTGAATTAAGAATGTTTTCCTCTTCCCGGACGTCACGATGTCTTTCGGAGAGAATACAAATACTGGGAAGAGTACCAGTTTCTAGGAACGTTCGATATGTTCCACTAAATGTTCTGGCACTCTGAATCCTACGATTAGAATACCGACGGTAATATTCGGTAACAGCAACTTTCGCATTACCGTCACAGAAGCCCAAAAATGTACACCATCTCTCCACACTCTTGTGATGAAAACTTGTACGGCATTGCAAAGTGTACTGTACACAGGAGACAATGACAGTGAACAGTGACTGCAGTATCAACAACGCGGTTGTTATGCAAATGTAGCACTCACTGCATTTGTCTGTCTAAGACTGAGTGTGTGTCCTGTGGACGCAAGTGTAGTGCTCCGTGCACCGTGGCACCGTTTTGGAACTCTGTTGTAGCTCCTTAGTTACTGTGTTTACTGTTTTTGTTCCGAATAACTAAGGAATAACCTCCAGCAACTGGGGGAAAACTTAACGGCTCGCCCTGTATCGACACCAAAGATGCAAATGTGACACCGTTTGTGACAAGGTACGGGAAAAATCATTCAAGCTCAACACTTCCGGTAATTAGGTGAAATTATTAGAAACACACACAGTGGAAAAGTGAGTAACAAAACTGTCAAAAGCCTACACAACTGCATAGAACGTTTATAACACGAAATTCGTTTCCACGAAATGCAAACGACACCACTACTAACCAATCATACTCCCAGATACACTTTGCAGAGTGAAAAACAATAACTGTGGATGTCAGAGTCAATGACAAAACAGGACAGATACAGTTGCAAAATACACTGTCCGTCTGCAAGATGAGTGTCAGTGAGGTTGTGGAATGTGCCAACAGGGACACAGGGCGACACCCTGTCCGATGCAGTGGCCACCTGCTACAGATTTCTCACTCGAGGGTCCGTGATGCCGACGGCCCTTTCGAGGTAGGCCCACAGGTTCTCGACTGGGCTCAAATGCCGGTAGTCTGATAGCCAGGCGAGCACAGTAAACTCCCCGTGCCGTTCACATCACGTATGTACACTGTAAGCTGTGTGGCATGTCGGACTGTCCTGCCGTTCTATGCCACCGTACCGAGGAAGAAACCAACTGCTCGTAGGGGCGGACCACGGGGATTGACGCGGACCTGTGCCGATCCGTCACGCTTTCCAGAACCACGTGCACACCGAGAGAATACCGTGAAAACATTCTCCGGACCGTAATGCTCCTTTCTCCCAACTGGATGTCTGCTTTCAGACGTTTCACACCGTAAGTGCGGACGACCGTCTGCCTGACGGAGAATAAACCACGATTTGTCCGAGACTGTCACCTGTTGCAGCTCTGTGGACGTGCAGTTGCAGTACTGGCGTGCGAATTCCGGTCTCTGTCGCTAACGGACGTCAGTCGGCACTGTTCACCTAGTGGCCACCGAGGAGACTGTCAGTGGCGCCTCGGTTCGTCTAGGTGTCCAGTTGATCGACAGTTGCACGTCTATTCCCTCCGTACTCACGTAGGAAGCCGTCGTTGACCCCCACCATCTATTTACCGTGGTATATCACAGTCGCCTCGGTGCCAGCTTCGGATATCACAATTTTGCTATATGTTAAGCGTCGCCATTTTGGAAATGTTTCCTCCTTCAGTCCAAAAGCCACGGAACATGCCCATTAGGATGTCAGCTAAATCACTCCATTTCCGCAGTGTGACAATGACTGAACTGTTTTCACCGTCTCCCTCCCCCTCGACACACTTTACGTGCAATCCACTGATTGCGCTACCACCTGCCGCCTGTGAACGGTTATTGCACGCTGATGTCACACACGGGCAGCAGTCACATTAACTTGACTGGACTGTGTATCTATACCCCAGATCCAACACAGTATCTGGACGAGCTAAAGTTACCACATATTAGGGCTTCTTTTCCCTTTCATTCGTGTGTGGAATGTAGAAAGAATGGCCTTCTAGTGCCAGTGTGTGTGTGTGTGTGTGTGTGTGTGTGTGTGTGTGTGTGTGTGCGCACGCGCTAAATTCAATCTAATTTTGTCTTCAAATTCTGTGTGGGAAGCACACGACATCTATAAATACATCTACATTTATACACTGCAAGCCACCTAACGGTGCGTGGCAGAGGGCACTTTACGTGCCACTGTCATTACCTCCCTTTCCTCTTCCAGTCGCGTACGGTTCGCGGGAAGAACGACTGCTGGAAAGCCTCCGTGCGCGCTCGAATCTCTCTAATTTTACATTCGTGATCTCCTCGGGAGGTATAAGTAGGGGGAAGCAATGCATTCGATACCTCATCCAGAAACGCATCCTCTCGAAACCTGGACAGCAAGCTACACCGCGATGCAGAGCGCCTCTCTTGCAGAGTCTGCCACTCGAGTTTGTTAAACATCTCCATAACGCTGTCACGCTTACCAAATAACCCTGTGACGAAACGCGCCGCTCTTCTTTGGATCTTCTCTATCTCCTCTGTCAACTCGACCTCGTACGGATCCCACACTGATGAGCAATACTCGAGTATAGGTCGAACGAGTGTTTTGTAAGCCACCTCCTTTGTTGACGGACTACATTTTCTAAGGACTCTCCTAATGAATCTGAACCTGCTACCCGCCTTACCAACAATTAATTTTATATGATCATTCCACTTCAAATCGTTCCGCACGCATACTCCCAGATATTTTACAGAAGTAACTGCTACCAGTGTTTGTTCCGCTATCACATAATCGTACAATAAAGGTTCCTTCTTTCTATGTATTCGCAATACATTACATTTGTCTATGTTAAGGGCCAGTTGCCAGTCCCTGCACCAAGTACCTATCTGCTCCAGATCTTCCTGCATTTTGCTGCAATTTACTAATGCTGCAACTTCTCTGTATACTACAATGGGGTCGTAATATATTCCCAGATTTGTCATTCAATATCAGTTCTCGGAACGTTGATAACAGGCTTTTGCAGAGCAGCCGATGCTTACTTCAAGCACCGAAGTGAAGCACCTCTGTCGATAGAGATGCCACGTACTTCGGTGAGAGTATTATTGACACCAGACACAGTTTGGCAGAGCCTCACTTTGGGTCTCAATTCGCCCTACCAGTCGCATAAAGCGATACCCAGATTTCCGGGCCATTCGGACATGACAGTGACCCGACACTGGACTGCACGGGAACACCGAGGCAGGCACACTCGTGAAGTTTCCGGTCGACCGGGGACGACCGCCACGAGGGAGGAGTGCCGTATTGGGCCTTATTCCACACTTGTGGCTCCATCCGAGAAGAAGTAATGCAGTCCCAGCAACAATCTGTGTCATCCAGCAACACCACGAAGCAGCTGCAGCTGCAGCCCAACTAGGGAATTACCGCCCCACACAAACACTGCTGTCAATACAAAATACACTACTGGGCATTAAAGTTGCTAAAGCAAGAAGAAATGCAGATGATAAACAAGTATTCATTGGACAAAATGCAGATGATAAATGAGTATTCATTGGACAAATATATTATACTAGAACCGGCATGTGATTACATTTTCACGCAATTTGGGTGCATAGATCCTGAGAAATCAGTATCCAGGACAAACACCTCTGGCCGTAATAATGGCCTCGATACACCTGAGCATTGAGTCAAACAGAGCTCGGATGCCGTGTACAGGTACAGCTGCCTGTGCAGCTTGAAGACAGTACCACAGTTCATCGAGAGTAGTGACTGGCGTATTGCGACGAACCAGTTGCTCGGCCACCACTGACCAGACGTTTTCGGGTGGCGAGAGATCTGGAGAATGTGCTGGCCAGGGCAGCAGTAGAACATTTTCTGTATCCAGAGAGGCCCGTACAGGACCTGCAAAATGCGGTCGTGCATTATCCTGCTGAAATGTAGGGTTTCGCAGGGATCGAATGGGGGTAGAGTCACGGGTTGTAACACATCTGAAATGTAACGTCCACTGTTAAAGTGCAGTCAATGCAAACAAGAGGTGACCGAGACGTGTAACCAACAGCACACCTTACCATCACGCTGCGTGCTACGCCAGTATGACGAAGACAAATACACATTTCCAATGTGCGTTCACCGCGATGTCGCCAAACGTGGATGCGACCATTGTGATGCTGCAAACAGAACCTGGATTCATCCGAAAAAATTACGTTTTGCCATTCGTGCACCCAGCTTCGTCATCGAGTACACCGTCACAGGCGCTCCTGTCAGTGATGCAGCATCAAGGGTAACCGCATCCGTGGTTTCCGAGCTGATAGTCCGTGCTGCTGCAAACATCATCGAACTGTTCGTGCAGATGGTTGTCGTCTCGCAAACGTCCCCATTTGTATACTCAGGGATCGAGACGTGGCTGCATGATCCGTTACAGCCGTGCGGATAAGATGCCTGTCATCTCGACTGCTAGTGATACGAGGCCGTTGGGATCCAGCACGGCGTTCCGTATTACCCTCCTGAACCCACCGATTCCATATTCTGCTAACAGTCATCGGATCTCGACCGACCCGAGCAGCAATGTCGCGATACGATAAACCGCAATCGCCAAAGGTACAATCCGACCTTTATCAAAGCTGGAAATGTGATGGTAAGCATTTCTCCTCCTTACACGAGGCATCACAACAACGTTTCACCAGGCAATGCTGGTCAACTGCTGTTTGTGTATGAGAAATCAGTTGGAAACTTTCCTGATGTCAGCACGTTGTAGGTGTCACCACTGGTGCGAACCTTGTGTGAATGCTCTGAAAAGCCAATCATTTGCATATCACAGCATCTTCTTCCTGTCAGTTAAATTTTGTGTCTGTAGCACGTCATCTTCGTGGTGTAGCAATTTTACATGTACATCTACATTTATACTCCGTAATGGCCAGTAGTGTATATACCTACACTTGGAACTGCGCCACAACTGGGAAATCGGACCACTGACGAATGGCAGTGCACTGTGTTCAGCGCTGCACTATCCCGGACGACCCTTGTCGGTGAGTTTGGCAGTGACCTGGGAAGAGATCCCATTCTCCCATCAGACTGAAGAGGAAACACAGTATTACCTCTCGCGACACCGTGTGGGCAGCAGTAGGGCACCACTTCGGGTCACGGCCGGTAGTGTTCGAGGGAAACTGGCGGCACGAGGGAACGTCGAGGACATTCCGCATCCTCGCACGTTACCTCTAACGTGATACAATCGCAGTGTCACTTTTCGATAGGACGGTGCTTTTCCACACGTGCACACGTCGCTACGGACCGGCCGCGTGACGTCAGGGTACTCCCGTGGACGGCAATATTCCCACGTCTGTCTCCGACTTCACGTGTGCGGCACCAGTTCGGACGTCAACTCCGTGCCGGTGGCAGTATCCGGGATACCGAGGACCCGTTACGACAGCCGTGGGCGGACTCGCCCCGTAAGAGGCCGCGTCAGCTTTTTAAAACAGAATCTGACCGAATCGACGCGTCCACCTACACCGGCAGAGGTTTGACATTATACTGGTGAGTGGGTTCGTACCAAATACGTTCCTTCTAAATTTCACTTCACTATCACCAAATTAACGTAGTGTGCCCTCTCGAGCCATACAGGCTCATTTCACGTCTTCTCCACCAGCCGGGTGCTTCACTTTTTTTACCACGCAATATATTTGCGAGCTGCATAAAAAATGTCTTACTTTCCTACACAATCGTACTACACGTTATAACTTCCGTATTTTTTTGTATCCTCCATGTAAGTAATATCTGTGTAAGTTGCCGCCAATATACATTTCGCATTAAAGAACGTAAAGGTAAGATGGGGAAAATTTGGGCTTATACGGAGAGTTTTTTACCACCTTTTTTCCCCACACTACTTGTGAGTTGAACAGTGAGAGGAATAATCGGTAGTGATACAGAGCACACACTGCCTAGGACCGCACTGACATTTACTTGTCAGCTGGTGACGACCTACAAAGCCGGAAGACAGTTTGTGATCAAATAAATATAATTTTGCAAAACATTAGGATGTGTGTCCTATTTAATATTAATGTAAGGCAAAGTACCGAAAATTGTGGAAGGTCGGGGAGTGAGGGACGGAGTGAGTTGCAGCCGTTATGCAGGAATGGAGAGGACTTCTGATAGCTGGAAAGTGCATCACATTGACCTCAGGACATGTGAGAAAAACATTAACTTATTCTAAATTACAAAATAATTTAAAGGTTTTCACAAATGAGCAGCCAGTCACCTTTTGTTATAGTAGACTTTTAATTTTCCCATCACTGGTTTCAAGTCGTCTAGCAGTTTATCAGATAGTACAGTTCTCGAAGATTTTTCACAGACTCGTAGGGACTTTCGTCGAAGTATTTTGTCATTCCTCAGTTGCTACTACATTTTTGGAGATGCAGTCCGCACGTGCTACTAAATATCACACACATTCACTTCTTTTTATTTACGAAGCATTTTCAGTAATCTTTAATACAAGTCTGATTCACATATACGCATAATAATTATTGTGTATAAGAACTTTATTACACGAGAGTCATTTGGAAAGTAAAAACCTTTTCCTTACACAAATTTTTATTTGATGTAATTAAAAGAAACTGTATTTTACATACAATTCTAAACCTAAGCTAGTTTTCTACATAGTCACTGTCATACCATTTTAGCAGCTTTTCTATGCCTCCTACATACTCCGTTACCATCAAATTTTTGGACAATTGATTAACAACTTCCTTAAATTCATAATCACTTCCACTGTGATGTAGACTACACAATCTTTCAATTTGGGGAACGAGTGAATCATTTGAGGCTAAGTCTGGACTGTACAGTGGACGTTCACACATTTCCCACCGAAACTGCTGAAGCAAGTCTCGTGTCACTCCCGCTGCATGTGGACGTGAATAATAACGGAGGAGGATGACTCGCCAGCTAGCAGTCCACACTGCTCGTTTTTTAATGGCTCTGCGAATCCACTGAGGTGTCTGACAGTAGGCCGCTGCAGTCCGCTAACTGTGAAACGTCTGTCTGCTCGGATTTTTGTTTCAATCCTCACTTTGAGTCTGTCATTCACCACAGAGGGCCAGCCAGCCTCAGAGCGATTTTTGTCGCAAACATTCTTCCGTCCGCCATTAGACGTGATACGCCACTTCCGAACTGACACTTCGTTCATCACATTACCGTTAATCTTGTTACCTGTCTATAAATTTCGAAGGGTCAGACTTTTTCTGCATTTAAAAAGTGGAAAATACAGTGACGAGATCGTCTATTTTGTCAAACATTTTAAAGTTGCACAGCTAAGAAGTGATCACACTTGTCAAAACAAAACATTCTTTACTTTCTGAATGACCCTCATACAGTGAGACTAAAAATGACCTATAATACAGTTTTTTGTTATCCTGTTACAGAGAAAACAGCTTTCTGAGTGCAAGTTCCATGAGGTAAAATTAGTATTCGATTTTTTGGGTCGTATTTAGCTGGCTTTCGTATACCAGAACGGTGGATTTTTGCCGTTTATGAACACATTCACTTTTACTGTGTCTCGGCTGAATGTGTTTACCGTATACAGTGCTGCCAACTGTGTTTTTCACCCATCTGATATTGTTGTGTAGTGTCTATGTGTAGTTTAACATTTGTTTGCATAGATATGTCCGTTATAGTATGTGGTAAAGTCTCCTCTGGGAAACAGGAGGAATTTTGGGTGGAGGGAACTGCAAACTGTTCTTTTATTACTCTAGAATCATTACATAGCCACAATTATTATATAAACAAAACAAACATGTATTGCAGGCCACTGAAGACGCTTCATAAATGAAACACGACGTGAAACGTGAACCGTATAAAACAAATACCCTTTCGTATAGTTCCACAGATAGATCACACCTCCAAGAAAATTGTTTGATATTAATTATACTCTTAAGACAAAAAACAGGATGTGCCGCGAAGGAACTATTCGAATAGGACGGAAGTAGGTAGGTGTGACAAATGACTACAATTTGAGAAAACTTAGATGATTTCCAAATTGGGAATGCCAGTAACGCGTTGGTCCATGCCTGTCTCTCACACAAGCAGTTATTCGGCACAGTATTGATTAATAGAGTAGTCGGATGTCCTCCCCGAGGGATACTCTGCCAAATTCTGTCCAACTGGCACGTCGGATCGTCAAAATTGTCAGTCGGTCGGACGGCCCCGTCCACAGTGCTCCAAAAGTTCACAATTGGGAGATACTCGGTAACATTATTGACCGACATAGCGTTTTGCAAACACGAAGACGAGCAACAGAAACTCTCACTGAGTACACGCGGACATTACCTTGCCGAAATGTACGCCCAGGACGGCTCACCACGAAGGGCAACGAAGCGGGGCACGAATATTGCCTACGAACTGCTGCGAGCGGTGGTGCTGCAACAAAAAAGAATGGCACCCCTGATCGTCAATCCCGGCTGTCAGGATGTACGGCGAGTGACAGTCCGACAGCTATCCCGTCACTTCCGAGCCACCTCCGGACACTTCACACTATTCGAAGCGGGACTCGTCACTGGAGACAATTCTACTTCAGTCAATAGGTCTCCATCTCCAGGCCAAAGACACGCCTCGAATGCACCCGACTGTCTCCCACCACAGAGCCTGACATCTGGGAATGACAGTCTGGGGTGCCACTTCTTTTCACGATAACACACCTTCGGTCGTCATCCGCAGCACATTTACAGCAGAGAGGTACGTCTCGGATAATTCGATATTCTGTGTCCCGTTTTGTGGTGAGTTATCCTGTGCTTACATTTAGGCCAGACGATACCCACATGCACACAGCTTTTCTTCGAGCTCGCCAAACCGTACCTCCGTCGGCGAGTTCACCGGCCCTCTCCTCGACAGAGAACATTTGGACCATTACGGGCAGGGCCCTCCCACCTGCTCGGGATTCTGACGCTCTGACGTGTCAAGTTGGACAGAATTTGGCACGGTATCCCTCGGAAGGGCATCCGACAATTTTGTTAATTGATGTCGGGCTAAACAACTGCTCGCATAAAGGCGACTTGCAGAATTTCTGAAGCTCCGTCTTTCGAATAAGTCACCCAACTTTTCTGGAACTGTAATCATTTGTTTGCCCATGTATTACATCACATCTACCAATTTCTGTCACATTCGGCTAACTCCTTTGCGACTAGTCTTTTTTTAGTCTGAAGGGGAGACGGAAGGCGAGTGGGCTTCAAAAATTCGATTTTTAGATTTCGGCATATTAGAAAAGCCCAGTATTTCCTGCGTCAAACAGTTTTTGTTTTATACGATAATTTTTTCGTGAGATACGTCTGTTTTCCTGACGCTCTGTGCAATCTGGGGACTGTGACAGCAAGGCTTACAACCAGATATGTGGAAAACTACCCTATGGTCCTAATGTCACAATTTCTAAATTAGAGGGCATTGGGCATGTCCGGAAGAGAATGGGGTCCAGGTTCAGAAGATGATTAGAAGAAAAGCAAAAAATAGTATTGGAAGACGGTAAGAATATAGGTGGTAAAGGTCGCCTGACAAATGTTGAAATAGATAGATTACAGAATTATTGTGGCTTGGTCAGAAGAAGAAAAGTAGGGAATATAGAAAACATGAAAAAAGCTGTAAGGGCTATCTTTTTCCATAAGCTTTCCACAAATGAAACTCCAGTGCACAGTCTTTGCCTGAATGATCCTGACACTTGGTAAAAGTACAGGAGAAGTGCCAGATATGACCACAAACATTCTTTACCTGCATCAGTAATGAATGAAATTAAACCCATATTTAGACACCTTTGTAAAGATACCTTGTTGAAGAAATGTCTTCATGGGAAAACCCAAAATTCACTCATTTAACGAATGTGTGAATTCTGTCATTTGAAACTGGTTACCGAAAACTGTATTTGTTCAGCTTACAACCCTCAAATTTGGTGTTTATGATGCTATTTTATGCTTCAATGATGGTGTAATTAGAAAACTGGATGTTTTGGAATTATTGGGAATAAAATCTAGTGGAAATACTGCAAAATCCTTGGTGCGAATAGATAGAGAGACAATCTGCAAAGCAGATATTGCTAATTTAAAATGCACAAAAGAAGCCAGGCAGAGAAGAAGAGGGACCAAGAGAAGAAAAGAAGATCAGTACGATACGGATGATGCTCAGTATAGGGCGGGAAAATATTTATTAGTGGTAAGTAATTCTCATCAATAACTGTACTAGAAGAGCAATATTAAACTTTAAATGGATTTTTCTCAAAACTACATTTTTTTTTTTACTTTAAGGTAGCATTATTTGATAATCTAATGGGGTTAGGAACATGAATTTGGTCTATTGGTACTGCAGAAGGTAATAAGTTATTACGCCCGCAACTACCCTCCCGACCTGGTACAGAAGCAAATACCCAGAGCCACTTCCTCATCCCCTCAAACCCAGAACCTCCCACAGAAGAACCACAAAAGTGCCCCACTTGTGACAGGATACTTTCCGGGACTGGATCAGACTCTGAATGTGGCTCTCCAGCAGGGATACGACTTCCTCAAATCATGCCCTGAAATGAGATCCATCCTTCACGAAATCCTCCCCACTCCACCAAGAGTGTCTTTCCGCCGTCCACCTAACCTTCGTAACCTCTTAGTTCATCCCTATGAAATCCCCAAACCACCTTCCCTACCCTCTGGCTCCTACCCTTGTAACTGCCCCCTGTGTAAAACCTGTCCCATGCACCCTCCCACCACCACCTACTCCAGTCCTGTAACCTGGAAGGTGTACACGACCAAAGGCAGAGCCACGTGTGAAAGCACCCACGTGATTTACCAACTGACCTGCCTACACTGTGAAACTTTCTATGTGGGAATGACCAACAACAAACTGTCCATTCGCATGAACGGACACAGGCAGACAGTGTTTGTTGGTAATGAGGATCACCCTGTGGCTAAACATGCCTCGATGCACGCCCAGCACATCTTGGCACAGTGTTACACCGTCCGGGTTATCTGGATACTTCCTACCAACACCAACCTATCTGAACTGTGGAGATGGGAACTTGCCCTTCAGTATATCCTCTCTTCCCGTTACCCACCACGCCTGAATCTCCGCCACTCATACCTCACCTATCATTCAACAAAATCTTTGCCTCTGCACTTCTGCCTCGACTGACATCTCTGCCCAAACTCTTTGCCATTAAATATGTCTGTCTGTGCCTGTATATGCACGGATGTGTGTGTGTGTGTGTGTGTGTGTGTGTGTGTGTGTGTGTGTGTGTGCGCGTGCGCGTGCGCACACGTGTGTATATCTGTCCCTTTTTCCCCCCTTAGGTACGTCTTTCCGCTCCCGGGATTGGAATGACTCCTTACCCTCTCCCTTAAAACCGACATCCTTTCATCTTTCCTTCTCCTTCACTCTTTCCTGATGAAGCAACATTGGGTTGCGAAAGCTTGAATATTTGTGTGTGTGTGTGTGTGTGTGTGTGTGTGTGTGTGTGTGTGTGTTTTTTTTTTATTGTGTCTATCAACATACCAGCGATTTCTCGTTTGGTAAGTTACAGCATCATCGTTCTTTTACCACTTAGAGTTCTTTTGAAAAAGTCTACCTATTCAAAGGGTACAATAGCATTGGCAGAATAGGAATAAAAATTGCCTTCCATCCCCCCCCCCCCCCCCCCCCCAGAGTGTTTTAATAGTAATTACACAACACTACACGCACTTTGCAG
Source organism: Schistocerca americana (assembly GCF_021461395.2). NCBI lineage: Eukaryota > Metazoa > Arthropoda > Insecta > Orthoptera > Acrididae > Schistocerca > Schistocerca americana. The sequence continues at coordinate 203,347,395 of NC_060129.1, read as the reverse complement.
CATGTAACAAGACCCAAATGTTTTACAGGATACATACAAGATATACACAGTATATAAAAAACAGAGAATTACTTTTACGAAGTTACTCAGTGATTTATTTAGATCCTGTAAAACGTGTAGCAGTTATTACCCGCAGCAAAGCACGTGCACTGTAGAACATAAACACTGTTTTACAAAATGATTTTGCACCAGGATTAATCTTACGGCTAAGCCAGTAAGACGAAAATAGAAGTTCTACAGCACAAAAGGGGATAGGTCATAGTCAGTTCTGAAAATCTCAATACGTCACAGCTGCAGCATTCCAATACTGTAACAGATAAAAGTTTTACAATATAGTTGCCTTACATTCCGACAAAATCTTCGTAAGTGAACGGCTCAAAAAAAGTCGTTAACGAGAGGGACGTCTCGCACATGACTCCACCCGGCCGATTCCCTGAGAAGATTTGGTCAGAGCGCCTCGGCGAAAAAGTGCGTGTTGACAAACCATAGCGAGAGTGTTTGGGGATGTCACCTGCAAGGTGTGTATGTTGACGGAGATGGGCCGGATGTGGACCTTCTCGATGTGCGCGCGCTGGTGCTGCCCGCCGAAGAAGCGCACGTCGTACTGCTCTCCCTCCACCTTTATCACCTGCGGAGAGCGCGAGCGACAGTTAGCGTCAACTACTCGCCACGGGCGAGGAAAGTTCGTTCGAAAGACGGACGACAAATACAGATTAAAATTACTGTCAGTCACGAAGGACTGATAAAAATATTTATTCTAACTAGTATACATTTACACAAATAAAAACATTTGTCACTGATGTATAAAAACAGACAAGAATAACAGGTGAAGTTGAGATCCAAACCCGTCTATTGCTTCCCAGTTATAAAACAGAAGTACTTTCTGTGGTGTTACATAACCTTTTTAGGGTCTGTGCCTCGATCAGCAACGGAACACTTACGGGATCACTCGGCTGCTCTTCTGTTCGACTATTAAAACCACTTTTCCTCACGAACAGGCAGGTGTATCGAGCTGAAATTCGTGCCACTTACTGAGGTCAGGTCATACTGTGTCCCGATCGTGACATATGCATCCGAAACTCGGGTTATGGAATGGAGAGAGAAAAGCAAAGCACAATCTAGTGAGATGAAATTCTTGAGGAACAGTACTGGAGTGACAAAGATAGACGGGTTAAGAAATGAGAGGATCAGAGAGTTAATGAAGGTGGAGCCATTACAGGAGGAGATAGAGAAATCGAGGCCGAGATGGTACGGACACGTTAAGTGAATGGAGGAGAAGAGAATACCCAGGAGGATACACAAGATGAAATTGGCAGGAAAGAGACAGAGAGAGATGGCCAAAAGGAGTGGAGGAATGCATCCAGGAGAAAGGAGAAGACTGGACCGAGGTGAAGACGGAGAGATGGTGGCAAGACAGAAGACGATGGAGAGGCCTATGTTCCAAACAGACCGGGACAGAGGCTGGAAACTGTCCAAGATGATGATGATGATGATGATGACCAAGGTCCACAATCCCTTGGCGGTAGAAAAAACTGAAGCTTCTAAGTGAATGCAATCAAAAGATACGGCCATTTATGTCGCATATTTTGATACTCGAAAACTCACTCGTAGGGTACTCCCCTCTGACCTAAAACCATCAAATTTGCAAGAAGCACTACACCTAAACGAAAAAACAATCAGAACAAGATTAATATGTAATTATATCACACAAAAAATTCTTTAATTATTTGTTATCCAACTACAAACTTAAAATTAAAACATTCCAGGGACGAATAACTCGACAGTATCAATGTCAATAACACGCAAAAATTGTTGAGACTCTCAGCTCTCGGGATGGATGGTATGTCTATGTACATAATTAAGTCTGTCACATTTTCCCTTAAAAGCCAGGCTAACTATTTCTTCTTTGGGGGGAGGGGGGGGGGAAAAAAAGCAAGCTGCGGCAGCACAGGTGCCTCCTGTGTATAAATACGATACAGGTACAGACCAGCTAAATTACAAAACCTCTGTTTTCAGGATTATTGAACATATTCTGAGTTTAAGTATAGTAAATTTCCTTGAGGGTGAAAAGCTTTTGTCCACTAATCAGTACAGATTTAGAAATCATCGCTCACGTGAAACTCTGCTTCCCTTTTCTCACATGATATTCTGCAATCCGTGGATAAAGAGCAACAGGCAGATTCCGTATCCTAGATTTCTGAAAAGTATTTGACACGGTGCCCCACTGCAAGCTGTTCAATAACGGGACAAGCATATGGAATAAGTTCACAGATATCTGAGGGCCTCTAAGACTTCTGAAGTAATAGAACCCAGTACGCCATCCTCGACAGCGAGCGTTCGCTAGAGACGAGGGTATCGTCGGGAGTGCCCCACGGAAGTGTGACAGGATGGCCACTGTTCTCTACATCCACAAATGATCTGGCAGACAGGACGGCCAGCAATCTGAGGTCAAGAGGGCCTCAGAATAACTAAACACAGTGTTGTCAAGATAATTTGGAAGTGCACTGATGTCTGATGTGGAATTTATGAGAAACAACTTTGAAATTATGAAATATCTTCGCTTAACACTTTCTGCACACATTTGTTTAGGATACATTCTAAGAACTGCATGTCTGTAAACAATAAAAATTAGACTGTCATGTGGAATGTTTTATACTTGGTCTATACCACTACAAATGTTAGGTTGGTGCATAAATTTGTAACGTTTTTCCAAAAGTTTAATAAACACAAAAGATATACATGACAGAGACTTCAGTTTCCAGTAATATATTCTCCGTCAATATTTAAAACAGTCAGCCATCGCTCGAGTAATTTTTTGAGTCTGCGAACGTAGAAATCACTCTCTTTTGAGATGATCAACTCATTGATCCGTGTTTGAAGCATATTTTCATTTGGAAAGGAAGTTCCTTCGAGGTTGTTCAACAGAGAGCGGAAAAGATGACTGTCTGAGGGCGGACGATCAGACGAATGAGGTCAGTATGGAATGACTTCCCAACCCGACCCCTGTATAGTGTTTTTTGTCAGTCTAGCAGAATATGTGCGGGTGTTATTGTGGACTAACATCACTCCACACTGTCTTCCCACTCACCGTTCCCGGACCGAGTCTGAAAGACGTCTCAGTTGTCAACAATAAGTGTCAGCAGTGACAGTTACATCTCGGGGAAGCAATTTGTAGTAAACCGCACCCCCGCTGTTGCACCAGATGTGGAACAATATCTTCTGTGGATGCGCACAGGCCTTTGTACAGGGAACTGCTGCCTCTTTTTTTAACTGAACTATTCCTTTCTTTACCTCAAGTTAGCATAAACACACAATTTCTCGTCACCAGTAACAATGAATCGCAGGAATGGCCGGCAATGTTAAGGAGTCAATGACGAGCGAGCAGAGAAGCACCCACTGATTTTTCTGATTTTTGGCTTATACCGTGCTGTACCAATTTTTGAACCTTCCCCACTGCATCCAAATGTCACACAATGCTGGAACAGCTCATCACATCTACCACTTCTCAAGTACACTGTCGTGGATCATTGTGGATTAATGCATTTAAACAATCTTTACGAAACCCCAAAGTGAATGTGGAGAGTCACTAATGTCAAAACGATCCTCCTGGAAACGAGGAAACCATTTTCTTGCTGTGCTCTAACTGGCATTATCTCCACACACGGCATAAATGTTTCTGGCTGCCTCAGCTGCCACCACCCTGCTATCAAACTCAAACAGATGAATGTGTCACAAAAGTTCCGATTTCTGCACGAGGCACTCCATTTTCTAGCAACCACAGCTCCACTCGTTTCCTCCAAGTGGCAAAATGGCAATATGTGAACTCAACTGGCAACAGTGAGCAACAATAAAAAATTACAATCAATATACAAACCCACTGCAAACCTAATACCAACACGCAAAACAAAAACACTACGAGCTTACACACCAACCTAACATTTACTAATTTTGAAACATACTGTATATACTAAGTGAATCACAGCAGAAGGAATTAGTTAATTGGCTAGATAAAAAAAATATCTACTCACCGAGCAGTGGCAGGATACACGCGTGAGACTGTTGTGATTGGCGAGCTTTAGGAGCCGGTGGCTCCTCCTTCGGGCAGAAGGGTTGAAGGGGAAGGAAGAAGGGTGCAGGAAAAGAACTGGACAGGTCTACGAAAAGGGGTAGCTTTTGGTAAAGCCACCCAGAACTGTGGGTCAGGGGAGATTTGGCGTACAGGATGAGAAGTAAAGTCCGATTGTCGGGGCTGCATCGAACGATATTTGAGAACCCGAGAGCTTTAAGGTGGAAGACAGCGTAATATGCAAGACAAGAGATTACTGCATAAACATCTTGCATGAGGTAATAAGAGCAAAAAGCTAAAGTGCACTGTACGTAACAGAGGTGGGAGGGGGCGGTGAAAAATAGACGGTGGAGACAATTAAAGATGTAGAAAACTAAAACAGAGTGAAGCAAAGAGTAGTTACAGTGATGGAACGCTGGGACCGCAGAGTTAACGTAAATAAAGGCCAGGTGGGTGGTGAAAACGGAGGACGTGCTGTATTGCTAGTTCCCACCTACTAAGTTCTGATAAACTGGTGTCTGAGGGAAGAATCCAGACGACACGCGTGGTGAAACAGGCTCCGAGGTCACGTCGTACCGCACGCTCTGCAACAGACTAGCACTACAACGTGTCCTTAATTCTCGCCACCCACACTGCCTTAATTTACATAAATTTCTCCAGTCTCAGCTTTTCATCACTGTAACTACTCTTTGCTTCACTCTGTTTTAGTTTTCTACATCTTTCATTGTCTCCACCGTCTATTTTTCACCGACCCCTCCCACCCCTGTTATGTACAGTGCACTTAGCTTTTCACTCTTTTTACCTCATGCAAGATGTTTATGCAGTAATCTCTGTCTCGCATATTACCCTGTCTTCCACCTTTAAGCTCTCAGGTTCTCAAATATCGTCCGACGCAGCCCCGACAATGGGACTTTACTTCTCATCCTGTACGGCAAGTCTCCCCTTCCACTGACCCACAGTTCTGGGTGGCTTTCCCAAAAGCTACCCCTTTTCGTAGACCTGTCCAGTTCTTTTCCCTTCACCCTTCTTCCTTCCCCTTCAACCCTTCTGCCCGAAGGAGCAGCCACCGGCTCCAAAAGCTCGCCAATCACGACAGTCTCACGTGTGTATTCTTCTGCCGCTCGGCGAGTACATTTTCTATCTGTCCGATTAAATAATTTTAACGACAGAAGGAACGTTACAGATGCCCGCCGATTACTTAATTTGTACACGAGAAGAGCTAAGCCTGCCGACCGGAGCTCCGGCAGCGGCTCCGCCCTTCCGACAGTACGGGAGCGGTGCAGTACCTTAGCCGGCCAGTACGGAAAGCCCTTCTGCTTGGCGTAGACGAGTTGGTGGGGCGGCCGGCAGGGCTCGCAGAACCAGTGCTTGTCCTTCTTCTCGTTGGAGACCCGGTAGCAGTCGCGGCACTGCCGGATCTCCGTCAGGTCGTAGACGCAGTCCCGCAGCATCTGCCGCGCCATGTCCGCCAGGCTGCTGTGCACTGCGAGAGAAAGCACAGCTCCGTTCAGTCGTTACCGAGTCGGCCACCTCCCGGCACCGTTAGTCGGAGCAAAACGTTTCCGACTGTCGGGCCGTTTCTTTTTCCCATTTTACGACTGACATTTACTTTACGGAGGGTATGCAGACACAATAACGCCTTTGGTATACGACCTCTCACTTGATGAAAGGCCTGTTCCTAAAGACTGGAAAGTAGCAAAGGTCACACCAATATTCGAGAAAGGAAATAGGAGTAACCCACTGAATTACAGACCCATATCACTGACCTCAATTTGCAGTAGGATTCTGGAGCATATACTGTACTCTAACATTATGAATCAGCTTGAAGAAAATGACATCGATACATAACCGACACGGATTCACAAAATATCCTTTTCTTGTGCAACACAGCTACCGTATTTACTCAAATCTAAGCCGCACTCGAATCTAAGCCGCATATGAAAAATGAGACTCGAAATCGAGGAAAAAAATTTCCCGAATCTAAGCCGCACCTGAAACTTGAGACTCTAAATTCGAGGGGAGAGAAAAGTTTTAGACCGCACCTCCAAATGGAAACAAAGTTGGTCCATTGTAACATGAGACACAATTCAGGTCGAATAAATGACGATACAGCTGCAGTAGTTTGGTTCGAGTCCTAAGCTTAACAGTTAAACTTAACCGAGTAGCCATTGCTATGTGTCAGGTGCTCCGTCTGTATTTATACGGGTACCCTTCCCTTCTCACGTGCTTCATCTGGTTTGAATAGATTGCTTATTTTGCTTTGATCTGATACGTGCCGTTCTCTTTGTTATTGGTGTTTACGTCACTCTAAGCTGAAAATGCATTACTGTGCTGTGTAATGCATTGTTTGTCTCACTCGCGGCACGGCTTGCTTTTGAGCGCGCTACCGCAGCTTACAATGAAAAGGAGAGAGGAATCGTCTCGTAAGCGAAACGATGGCAATAGACTGCTATTTGTTGTTACTTCCACTGCTGCTTTCCTTGATAATAATCAACAAGAACCAAATAATAGACTGCGTACAATAGAAGATGTTCCGAAGGAGAGTTTAGCGAAAGTTTTTCTCCGTTCGAAAATCTTTGCAGGTGCCTCTTGAGTATATTACATTCTGCACAGAAATTAGAATCATCTTAGATTTAAAAATCTAATCAATTGCTGTGCTTCGTTTCTGACTGTATCACTATTAGGCATAAGAATAATACGAATATAAACATGACACGATATGTATACTCTTCTGCATTTGCTGTTGTCTCACTCTTAGTTTTGTAGATTATTAGGCAGACAGGATTTACACGAGATAGCAGCAAACACGAAAGAATACATGGCATAATGTTTACATTCTTCCACCTTTTTTTTTTTTTTTTTTTTTTTACTGACGCAGAGATTTTGGCGCCAGTATTTACCTTTGTGCTTGCAAAGCATGCCAGTGTAGCGCTACATATATTCGACAACAGAAGTTAGTTGTGGCGGTACATACCAACGTTTTTCATAACTTCCGTTTACTTTGCACTCGATTCTAATCCGCAAGGGATGTTTGGATTACAAAAACCAGAAAAAAAAGTGCGGCTTAGATTCAAGTAAATACGGTAGCTCTTTATTCCCATTTAGTAATGAATGCTGTCGACACGGGATATCACATCGATTCCACATTCCTAAATTTCCAGAAGGCTTTTGATATTGTTCCTCACAAGCGAATAAATCAATCAAATTGTGTGCATATGAAGTATCGTCTCAGTTGTGTTCAGTTGTGTGACTGGATTCGTGATTTCCTCTCAGAGAGGTCACAGTTCACAGTGATAGATGGTAAATCATCGAGTAGAACTGAAGTGATATCTGGTGTTCCGCAAGGTAGTGTCGTAAGCCCTCTGCTGTTCCTGATTTACATAAATGATCTAGGTGATAATCTGAACAGCCCCCTTACATTGTTTGACGATTTTACTAGACAGTAAATTATAGCGACATCGGCAGACGATCAATTCCAATTATAAAATGATCTAGAGAGCATTTCCGTACGGTGCAAAAAGTGGCAATTCACACTAAACAAAGAAAAGTGCGAGGTCATCCACACGGGTACTAAAAGAAATCCGATAAATTTTGGGTACACGATAAATCGCACAAATCTAAGGGCTACCAATTTGACTAAATACCTAGGAATTACAATTACGAGCAACTTAAATTTGAAAGATCACACAGATAACATTGTGGGGAAGGCAAAACAGAGACTGTGCTTTGTTGGCGGAACACTTAAAAGATACAACAAACCCACTAAAGAGACGGCCTAGCATTACACTTGTCTGCCCCTTGCCGGAATACTGGTGCGCGGTACGGGATCCTTACCAGGTAGGACTGACGGGGGACATCGAGGGTGCGTGAGGAGGGGCAGCCCGTTTCGTGTTATCGCGCAATAGGGGTGAGAGTGTCACTGATACAATACGCCAGTTGGAGTGGTACTCACTGAGACAAAGACGGTTTTCTCTGCGGTGCGATCTATTTACGAAATATCAATCACCGACTTTCTCTTCCAAATGCGAAAATATTTTGTTGGCACTCACCTACGTAGGGAGAAATGATCATCATCATAATAAAATATGAGGAATCAGAGCTCGAATGGAAAGATTTTGGTGTTCCTTTTTCCCACGCGCCATTTGAGAGTGGAATGGTAGAAAAGTAGTACGAAAATGGTTCGATGACTCCTCTGGCAGGCACTCCGTGTGAAATGCAGAGTAACCGTGTAGATGTAAGGTGAAGGTGTCAGCACATGGGACGGGGCAGCTAATGCCAGTGTGCACCTATCGCACTTCGCGAGATGCAGTAGCGTCGGCACGCGCCACGAGGCGGTTAACACGACCGTGCTATCGACGCTCTCCGGTGATAGTTTTCAGCTTTCTTTGACTAGCGAATTGTACAGTTTATATGTGAAAATGGGGAGGTGTAAAATTGCTATATCACTTCTATTAAAACACACATTTTCTTTCTCGACCGTGTGCTAGTCGTATTGTTCTGTCTGCAGAATACACATATAAAAACTTCTGCATCCGTGAATGTGTAACGAGACAAAAATGAAATATACGTGTCCACTCGGGAAGCACATCAGCTTACAAAAGTGCATCAAATCAATCAAACTCACTTCTGATAGAGAGCACACATACATTCACATATGTGGAGTAAAATAAAATTGAATACAGCAGGAAGTGAAGCCACTTCTGAGCCACGATCGGTTCCGGATGGTGGTGCCTCAACCACCTACGCTGTGGTGGAACTCAGCTTCCAACTGCCACTTACTTTTTGTTACAATATTCTCAAGGCTTTAATCAGTGAAATGTGGTTATAGTTAACTATAACGAAGCAATATGATGTTTCTCAGCGTTTTATTACAACAAATTGTACTGACAACCATTCATTCTTGAGATAGTCGATGTGCTGGCACTTAGAAACAGCGTATATTCATAGTGTGTAACATACGACAAGAAACCTGCCGAGTATGGGCTTCTACTGAACATGACAAATACAGTACAGAGTATTCCTTTCTGCTTGCGATTGTGCGTTCTTGTTTCTCAGTGGTTCCGCTTTACGTGGCACGTTGAAATATCACACAACTTGTTTCGTGTTTCACGTGACAAAATCACTCCTCAGAGAGAAACAGAAGGAAGTGATGTCACAAAGCTCTTACAAAAGCCACACTGACGCTAACAGACTCGTCCCGTGTGCCGACAACTTCACCGTTCTTCAGGTGGTCGAACACTGTCCTAACAACAGTATCGTGAATGTAATACAAAAATTTATTTCCATCTTAACTGCAAAGTTTTTATTCCTAGCTTTATGCCTGTGACTTCATCCACATATGCACATGTCATATTTTGTACACTAACTTTTGTAGATAAGGGTATCATTACGAGTGGCTCAGGGCAGTACGATAGGACCGTTCTTGTTCTCTGTACACTTAAATGATCTGACAGATGGAGTGAGCACCAATCCACGACTATTTTCTGATCACGCTGTAGTGTGTAGGAAAGTTCTGCCATTGACCACGTGAGGATACAGGATTACTTTAACAGAATTTCTACATGGAGCAACGAATGGTGAATTGCTCTGTGTGTAGAAAAATTTAAATTAATGCAGATGACTAGGAAAAGCAATCCTATAATGTTCTAATAGAGTATTAGTAATGTCCTGCTTGGCTCAGTCACAATTATCATATATCTAGGTGTGATGTTGAAAGTGGTATGAAATGGAACAAGCATTTCAGACCAGTAGTAGTATAGGTGAACAGTTGATTTTGGAACACACATTGAATTTCAGAATGAGATTTTCACTCTGCAGCAGAGTGTGCTCTGATATGAAACTTCCTGGCAGATTAAAACTGTGTTTCCGCCATAACCTTTCTTTCAGGAGTGCTAGTTCTGCAAGGTTCGCAGGAGAGCTTCTGTAAAGTTTGGAAGGTAGGAGACGAGGTACTGGCAGAAGTGAAGCTGTGAGGACCGGGCGTGGCTCAGTCGGTAGAGCAGTTGCCCGCAAAAGGCAAAGGTCCCGAGTTCGAGTCTCGAGGTCCCGAGTTCGAGTCTCGAGGTCCCGAGTTCGAGTCTCGGTCCGGCACACAGTTTTAATCTGCCAGGAAGTTTCACATTGCATTTCGTTAAGTCTTGTTGCAGCTGAACCATCTTGTGGCGATTTGCTGACCCCCAGTAGTACACTTACGGGTGTTCTCATTACCACTTAGATGAAATATCGATTCATCACTTAATACGATGCTGGATATCTTCAATGTCGTGCAGCAAGATCTCACTTGCAAAGCCAGCATGTAGTCAGAGCTTGTAACAACAGTAAACAGTAAGCATGTAGTTTTAAGCATCTCCTTAAAATTCTCCGCACTGCCATCACGGGAACTGCAAATTTGAGACAAGCCTAGCCTACTCTCACCCATTCGAACACTCTTCAGCCACTCTTTGTTGTCCCATACTCCTCTCTTTGTGCACAACAACAGAAACAATACTGTTTTGAGTTGCTCTTTCATTTGATGTATTATTTATAGCTTTAAGTCGAATGTAATAAACGCTGAAAACCCATACTTTCATTTCGAAATCCTCTGTATACCTTATGAGAAGACCACAGAGGTAAATTTGAGCTCACACAGAGACAGATAAGTTCTTCCTGCAAACCTTTTGTGACTGGAACAGGAACTGGAGGAAATTACAATGGCACATAGACACCCTCCGCCACACACCGCAAGGTGGCTTGTGGGATATAAATGTAAATGTAGATGTAGATGAATAAATTACTGGTTTCAGTCGTTTTGCCTTCTGGAGAGAACTATAGCACCCGTCTCACGTTTCAAAGACGGCCGACAATGTCTGAAACTTAATTTTGTACTGAAAATGGTTGCTTTGGTTCTCAAAAATAAACTCCCTTCGACCGAGCATTTGAACAATAACTGACATCTCTAGTATCCCCGAAATGTCCAACCTCTCCGGGCTCCGATTCCACAGTTACAGTCTACTTTCGGGCACCAGTGCAGCGGCGACTGCCGGCTACTCACCGCCGTGGTAGATGACGACGTTGTGCACGATGGTCATGGCGTCTGCGCGGAACTCCTCGAGCAGGCGGTACTTGCCCTCGCCGGCCTTGTGCTCCATCGTCTTGAGGTCCATGGGCCGGTAAATGAGGAAAGCGGCGCGCCACCGCTCCGACTGCCCCTGCACGTCCGTCCGCGCCACCGGCAGCGACCCCGCCGGGTGGTGGTGCACGATTGCCGACGTGCGCTCGGGGATCGAGTACGGGTTCCGCGGAGGCGGCGCTGCCGTGCGGTCGCAGAGGTTCGCCGGGAGCTGTCGATACGCACATCAATTTCTCTGTTACGTTTCGTGTAATCGCTATTTTTGGAGAATGCTGTGTACAATATACGAACGAGTTTTATTTTCTCGAACCTTCAGACGGCAAAAATAATGTACAATAATATGACTACGATAGTGAAACTTTCTACCACATTAAAACTGCGTCCCGCAGCAGATGGAGTTCGAGTCTTTTCCCTTCACTGTCCTGATACTTCCGAAATGATGTCAAGTCAATGTCTCTGTTTATGTATACGTAGTACCGATTCCGTGCATGGAACTACTGAAATACCCTTTTTCATCAAGCTGGAGGATTTGTTTTATTCGTGAGGGGATCTTACAGACTGGCCTTTCCTTCATACTTGAAGTATTTGGAGATTAGTAGCAGTCTTTTGGCCACTAGTAGCAACATTAAAATTCCATATTTACTAACAAATATTAATGTTCATTGACAAATATTAAATCATTTTTCAATAAAAATAACATTTTTATTTTTAATTACTAATTATGGGAAAATGACAATATTCACCATATATTAAAATTTATTACAAAATGCTAAACACCCTATAGAAAAGGAAATACTTTTTCATTTCTAGAGATTGCACAGTATTATTTGTTTATGTAATTTTTTTCCATTTAATAATCAGGCTTTTCACATTGTTTCATAAAAATTTAATTTCATGTTGTTAGTAATACGTAAAAAAAGATGTTAATTTGACTGAAAAATTACAATCCAAAATTTGTTAACCTTTAATCGGGCTGTTCCCCACGCTGTTACCATTCCTGCCCCTGTAACTGTTCGTGTGCCATGCAACGCTTTCTTGCAGCACAGCATAATCTGACAAGTTTTGGTGCACTTTTCTCAAATCTAGTGATTGCTGAAATTGTAAGTTGTGAACATCGGAAATGTATACTATGAACATAAGTCCGTTACAACTGATTTATTCCACCAGTCTCTTTGAAGTCTTTACCGGAGGAGAGAACACACGAACAACACTTTTTGGAAAATAGATGTTTCAAGAATCTGATTCCTTGAGTGAAGTACGAGGGCTATTCAGAAAGTAGGGAATGTTTTGGTGTGTGTAATAAGCGCTGGCAGGTCGATAGACACACAAACATACACACTAACACACAAAAATATATAATTTTTCCCACGTGGAATGTTTCCTTCCATTATATATATATATATATATATATATATATAAAAGAAAAAAAAACCGTAAGTACAAGAAATACATTTTATTATATACATCTGAAAGAGCAACTGACATACTACTTTTCAACATAGTCACCAAACGCAATGAGGCATTTATCGTAGCGGTAGACAAGCTTTGAAAGACCGTCGTAAAATTCTGCCGCCCGAGACTTCAGCCAGTGAGTCACGCCCGCCTGGAGTTCCATGCCGTCATGAAAGCGCTACGTTGTGAGGCAGTTCTTCTTCTTGGGAAATGAGTGGAAGTTGCTTGGTGCAACATAGGGCCTGTAGGGCGGACGAGGGAAAAGTTCCCATTTGAATTAATAATGGAGTTCTTTAGTGCGGTTTGCCATGTGAGCTCGGGCACTGTCGTGCAAAAACAAAATTTTGGACGTCAGCTTTCCTCGCCGTTTGTTTTGAACTGCTCTTCTAAGTCTGTGCAAAGTTTGACAGAACTGGGCAGAATTTACGGTTGCTCCACATTCGAGAAAATCAGTAAAAAGCACACCTTGCCCATCTCAAAACACTGTCACCATCAACTTCCTTGCTGACAAGGTTTGCAAACATTTTCTTAGTTTTTGGGGGGACCTCGTGTGCCCCGACTCCACGGACTGTAATTTTGTGTCGCAATCGACACGTTTCACCCAAGTCTCGTCACCAGTAACAATTTGATCCACTAATGAATCACCATGTTTGTGGTAGGCCTCCAGAAATGTCAGTGTTGCCCCCATTCACTGTTCTTTATGGTGCTCTGTAAGCATTTTGGGCACCCATAGTGCACAAAATTTGTGGTAGCCTAGCTTTTGAGCGACAATTTCAAACAACAAAGTCCACAAAACTTGGGGAAAAGAAAGTGAAAGCTCCGTTATAGCGAATCGTTTCATCAACTTTAGCAACAAGTTCATCAGTCACAGTACTCGGGCGTCCACTCTTCTCTTCGTCGTGAATGTCGGTTTGGGCATTTTTAAACCGAATGCGCCATTTCTGGGCGGAACTTTAACTCATTACATTGTTCCCGTACACTTCACACAGTTCAAGATAAATTTCTATGGGTATTAGGTTTGTGGCCAACAAAAACCTTATCACAGACTGCACCTCACAACTGGCGGGATTTTCGATTGCAACACACATTTCAAATTCGAATATTGAAAAAACCAGATGCGCAGAGATGTTCCCGCTGTCACAGACGGATGCTGACTGAGCTTCCGAGCATGCACATACCAAAATATACGCGATAGGTGCACACCTAGCAGTGTCAGACGGAAACGTTCTCTACTTTCTGAATTGTTGATGTTGTTGTTGTCTTCAATCCTGAGACTGGTTTGATGCAGCTCCCCACGCTATTCTATCCTGTGCAAGCTTCTTCACCACACACTTTCTGAATAGCCCTCATATTTCGAAATTGGGTCTCGAATGATGTATTTAAAAAATCAGGTTTCTGAAGAATGCCTTGCAAGAATTAAATTGTGAACAAAGAATAGAAATCTCAGTTGTCGGTTGGTACCCGTGTGAACTTACAAAGTGTTCAGCATACTTGTTTATCTCACTAATTACTATTATTGTTAACAACCTATCATCGAAAATGGACGTGAAAATCCAAGTGGACCCTTGTGGCCAGTGTGAAATTCTAAATACACTTTCTAGAGCCTCCCAGATGCTGCCAACTGTGGGCCCGAGAGCCACTGCACAACTCCGCACTGTCAGGCAGGCAGAACTCAGTCAAGCACAGTTGAGGGGTTACTTATTATTCCTATTTGTTAATACACACGCAATTAAAAATGTCACTCTAAATACAAATAGGGTATAACGTTAACTGTTTACAACATACCACAGAGATGTAGGGGACACTAAGACAAACAATTCGATACAGGGCACTTCTGTTCTATCGAGCAAAAGCCACTTAAATTATGATGCATGCCTGCTGCAAAAGATTTTTAATATCCTCTCGCACTCTTATGCCAACAACTTTAATTAACATCTGTAAGTTAACCTTTCCTGTGAGGACTGGCCTGCACTTTCCCTCAATTTAAGTCCTATCGAGCATACGTGGGATGCATCGGACAGACATATTGCGGCACCGTCCACGTGCACGATCGACCGTCTGGCAGTTGTCAACAGCACTGCAGGACGAATAGATCACGCTACCACAAAAACTCTTACCAATGTTGTGGCCAGCACGGGAGCACGTTTTAGAGCAAACACTGCTGTCTGTGGTGACCACTGCAAATTGCCTCGACTTCAGTGTAATTATTGCCTTTCGATTAAAGCGTCATTTCTGTTCGTGTCATTGCATATTTCTTTGAGCTACCTTCTGCACTGTAGCAGTTCTTTCTATTTACGATTGAAGTTTCACTGGCTATGTTACATGGCAGTGACATACAAGTGTGAATCACGAGGTTTTCCCCCCGGTTGCTGGCGGTAATTCCTTAGGTTATTTGGAACAAAAAAATGTAAACACAGTAACGTGATCAGATCCATAATTAAGGAGCTACAACCGAGTTCCAAAACGGTGCCACGGTGTATGAACCGCTACACTTGTGTTCACAGGACACACGACCAGTCTTAGACAGACAAATGCAGCGAATGTTACGTTAGGATAACAACCGAGCTGCCGATATTGCAATCACTGTTTATTGTCATTGTCTCCTGTGTACAGTGCACTTCGCAATGCAATACAAGTTTTCAGTGCAGGAGTACGGAGAGATGGTGTACATTTTGGGCTTTTGTGACGGTAAAGCAAAAGCTGTTCTCGAATATTACCGTCTGTATTCTAATCGTAGGATTCAGAGTGCCAGAACATTTAGTGGAACATATCGAACGTTCCTAGAAACTGGTACTCTTCCCAGTATTTGTATTCTCTCCGAAAGACATCGTGACGTCCGGGAAGAGGAAAACGTTCTTAATTCAGTAGAGCGCAGTCCACATTCGAGTAAAAGATGCGTAGCTACCCGATCGAACGTTTCACAATCTAAGGTGTGTAGGATTCTTCGTGAGGATGGACTGTATCCTTTTCATTTGTGAAAAGTTTACCATTTAGAGCCACACGATTGTGCCAACTGTATGCGCTTTTGTAACTGGTTCAATGGAAATCGGCAGCTTCATAATGTTCAGTGATGAGGCAATCTTTACAAGAGATGGCATCAACAACACGCATAACAGGCATGTCTGGGCAGACGAAAATCCCCGTGCCATGGTAGTATCTCAAGTTCGACGCAGATTCAGTGTCAGTGTCTGGTGTGGTGTTGTGTGTGACCATGTACTGGGGCCGTTTATTCTCCCGGGAAATTTAAATGGTCACACATACGGTAACTTTTTACGAGAAGACTTACCGCAGCTTCTCGAAGACGTCCCTTTGGATGCGAGACGCCACACGTACGTCCGACATGACGGGGAACCTGCACACTTCCACTGTCGTAACAGCTTATCGTAATCGGCAATTCCCCCATCGATAAATTCTGCCGAAATTTTTACAAAGGTACAGACGGTGTTTAGAAAGGATAGATTGCATGCAACCGGTGGTGGAGTGTTCATCGCTGTTAGTAGTAGTTTATCCCGTAGTGAAGTAGAAGTGGATAGTTCCTGTGAATTATTATGGGTGGAGGTTACACTAAACAACCGAACTAGGTTAATAATTGGCTCCTTTTACCGACCTCCCGACTCAGCAGCATTAGTGGCAGAACAACTGAGAGAAAATTTGGAATACATTTCACATAAATTTTCTCAGCATGTTATAGTCTTAGGTGGAGATTTCAATTTACTAGGTGGAGATTTCAATTTACCAGATATAGACTGGGACACTCAGATGGGTGGTAGGGGTGGTAGGGACAGAGCATCGAGTGACATTATACTGAGTGCACTATCCGAAAATTAACTCGAGCAATTAAACAGAGAACCGACTCGTGGAGATAACATATTGGACCTACTGATAACAAACAGACCCGAACTTTTCGAATCTGTATGTACAGAACAGGGAATCAGTGATCATAAGGCCGTTGCAGCATCCCTGAATATGGAAGTTAATAGGAATATAAAAAAAGGGAGGAAGGTTTATCTGTTTAGCAAGAGTAATAGAAGGCAGATTTCAGACTACCTAACAGATCAAAACGAAAATTTCTGTTCCGACACTGACAATGTTGAGTGTTTATGGAAAAAGTTCAAGGCAATCGTAAAATGCGTTTTAGACAGGTACGTGCCGAGTAAAACTGTGAGGGACGGGAAAAACCCACCGTGGTACAACAACAAAGTTAGGAAACTACTGCGAAAGCAAAGAGAGCTCCACTCCAAGTTTAAACGCAGCCAAAACCTCTCAGACAAACAGAAGCTAAACGATGTCAAAGTTAGCGTAAGGAGGGCTATGCGTGAAGCGTTCATTGAATTCGAAAGTAAAATTCTATGTACCGACTTGACAGAAAATCCTAGGAAGTTCTGGTCTTACGTTAAATCAGTAAGTGGCTCGAAACAGCATATCCAGACACTACGGGATGATGATGGCATTGAAACAGAGGATGACACGCGTAAAGCTGAAATACTAAACACCTTTTTCCAAAGCTGTTTCACAGAGGAAGACCGCACTGCAGTTCCTTCTCTAAATCCTCGCACAAACGAAAAAATGGCTGACATCGAAATAAGTGTCCAAGGAATAGAAAAGCAACTGGAATCACTCAATAGAGGAAAGTCCACTGGACCTGACGGGATACCAATTCGATTCTACACAGAGTACGCGAAAGAACTTGCCCCCCTTCTAACAGCCGTGTACCGCAAGTCTCTAGAGGAACGGAGGGTTCCAAATGATTGGAAAAGAGCACAGATAGTCCCAGTCTTCAAGAAGGGTCGTCGAGCAGATGCGCAAAACTATAGACCTATATCTCTTACGTCGATCTCTTGTAGAATTTTAGAACATGTTTTTTGCTCGCGTATCATGTCATTTCTGGAAACCCAGAATCTACTATGTAGGAATCAACATGGATTCCGGAAACAGCGATCGTGTGAGACCCAACTCGCCTTATTTGTTCATGAGACCCAGAAAATATTAGATACAGGCTCCCAGGTAGATGCTATTTTTCTTGACTTCCGGAAGGCGTTCGATACAGTTCCGCACTGTCGCCTGATAAACAAAGTAAGAGCCTACGGAATATCAGACCAGCTGTGTGGCTGGATTGAAGAGTTTTTAGCAAACAGAACACAGCATGTTGTTATCAATGGAGAGACGTCTACAGACGTTAAAGTAACCTCTGGCGTGCCACAGGGGAGTGTTATGGGACCATTGCTTTTCACAATATATATAAATGACTTAGTAGATAGTGTCGGAAGTTCCATGCGGCTTTTCGCGGATGATGCTGTAGTATACAGAGAAGTTGCTGCATTAGAAAATTGTAGCGAAATACAGGAAGATCTGCAGCGGATAGGCACTTGGTGCAGGGAGTGGCAACTGACCCTTAACATAGACAAACGTAATGTATTGCGAATACATAGAAAGAAGGATCCTTTATTGTATGATTATATGATAGCGGAACAAACACTGGTAGCAGTTACTTCTGTAAAATATCTGGGAGTATGCGTACGGAACGATTTGAAGTGGAATGATCATATAAAACTAATTGTTGGTAAGGCGGGTACCAGGTTGAGATTCATTGGGAGAGTGCTTAGAAAATGTAGTCCATCAACAAAGGAGGTGGCTTACAAAACACTCGTTCGACCTATACTCGAGTATTGCTCATCAGTGTGGGATCCGTACCAGGTCGGGTTGACGGAGGAGATAGAGAAGATCCAAAGAAGAGCGGCGCGTTTCGTCACTGGGTTATTTGGTAACCGTGATAGCGTTACGGAGACGTTTAATAAACTCGAGTGGCAGACTCTGCAAGAGAGGCGCTCTGCATCGCGGTGTAGCTTGCTCGCCAGGTTTCGAGAGGGTGCGTTTCTGGATGAGGTATCGAATATATTGCTTCCCCCTACTTATACTTCCCGAGGAGATCACGAATGCAAAATTAGAGAGATTAGAGCGCGCACGGAGGCTTTCAGACAGTCGTTCTTCCCGCGAACCATACGCGACTGGAACAGGAAAGGGAGGTAATGACAGTGGCACGTAAAGTGCCCTCCGCCACACACCGTTGGGTGGCTTGCGGAGTATCAATGTAGATGTAGATGTAGACGGACAGGTTGCAGGAGCCTTATCGACTGGCCTGCCAGACCTCCACATTTAACACCCCTAGATTACTTCATCTGGGGGTGGATGAAAGACGTCGTGTTCAAAGTTAAGATGGAAACACGAGAAGAATTGATAAGACACATTTTAGATGCCGCGACGTCAGTAAGGAACGAGCGTGTGAAATTACGAAATGCTACTTGCGTGGTTCACTCCCGTGCAAATATTTGCCTTAAAATGGAGGGAGGAAATTTTGAAAACTTGCTTTAAATCCACACTGAATGCAAGAGACTGCTACAAAATTGTTTACTTATTATGTGCATTTTTGATAGTGAAATCCTACAACAAAAGTCATTTTTCAGAGTTTTGCAATTACTGTAGCTCCTTAATTATGGATCTGACCCCATTATTTTATTTACAGTTTTTTGTATCAAATAACCTAACGAATACCCTCCAGAAACTGGGTGAAAACCTTCGGATTCACCCTGTACATTTGGGTAACATTCTGAGAGCCCTTTGTCTGCAACCGAGAACAACTGGACGATGTTGTATGGGATGCTTTACTCCTATTAGCCTGTACCACCACCTCCTAAAATTTTTACTACTACTCATGCAAAATTTTTAGCTGCAGGTCACACAAATAGTATCATTA
The DNA here is from genome assembly GCF_021461395.2 of Schistocerca americana. Lineage (NCBI taxonomy): Eukaryota > Metazoa > Arthropoda > Insecta > Orthoptera > Acrididae > Schistocerca > Schistocerca americana. The sequence goes on along the minus strand of NC_060129.1, from coordinate 203,328,018 downwards.
CCAGTTTTGTCTTCTCAGCATTGCACAATCTGTTCAAAAAGAAAGAAGGGGTATAGTAAAATATTAGAAACACTAAAATTTACAGTCAAATTACATTTGCATTACCCTCGTGTCTGTGCCTCAAAACCGTATCTTACAGACTGGAGCTTTTCACTTTCCCACTTAAACAACTTGTAATCTCAATGCCTGCACATCGATTTCACCAAGTAACGCAATGCAGTTCTCAAAACTGAAAATGAGAGTTCGAAGAATTGCATATTTGTCATCAGTTGCACAATTTATTCTTCATTTTCTACCAGTTTTGGTTGTGACAACCATCCTCAAAGGAAAACTATATCCTTAAAAACAAACTGAATATACACACAAGATAAAACAAGTACATTGTCACGTTGATCAAGGTATATTATAGTTCAATTCATTTATCTTGGCGGCTCGCGCATGCCCGCCCAGACGCGGGAGATTGCAGCGTTGCCAGTTGTACGCGCCAAGAGAAGCAGCGCCGTAGCAGTGTAGTTCTCAAACTTACGTTTAGGGGGGAGCGCGCAGTTTATGAAGTAAAGCCACCACGGCCGCATTAAACCTTTCGCTGCTACAGAGAAGTGCTCCCCGCATTCCACGCCGTGCACGATTTTGTAACCACTGCACTGCTCCCCTGTGCAGACACATAGTGTTCCGACTGCTTTGACACACTTATCATTCGATTTCACAAAAACTATTTGGCCCAAAAATTTGATTTTGACACATCTTCTTGACTGATACCTTCCCCCCACAAATGACTTAATTTTGTTTCGATTTTCAACGCAGTTATATTGCAGCATTAAATGTAGTAAACCATTGCACGAAATTTTGAAGAGTTTGCAGAGGTAAAGTTCATAGCGTATACTTTCCGTATGTTCGATTGTAGTTACCACAATGTTGAGAATGAAATGTGGACAAGATACCTAAATTTCATATAAAATTTACTGTATAACAACATCTCATTTAATTTAAGTACCAGATTGGTGTCGTATGTAATATTGAGAAATATTCCGTCTTTCGCGACTGTAATAAAAGTTTTATTTAAACCGGGCGCGTTTGACTTTATTTTAAAGCACTTCAATCAATCAAAAGGAAGTACACAAAATACGTTAAACAAAACTGTGGACTTACAAAAACATTAGGACTTGAATATACTGTGTATCAGTGCTCTGAGCTGTGTCAAATATAATTTTTGTGTGTGGCACACACAAAAAGCATTTATTTGCTAAAACACTGATCGACCGACACAAACGTTGAATATTGTGTTACCTCAGCACAAAACTACGAAAGGTGACTTGGCAATGGAGGAGACAAAATGCTGTCGGATGAAGATGCTTCAAAAGAGAAAAACACGTCTGGTCTAAATAAGACGCTTATTACAGTTGCAGAAGAGGAATATATTTCAATACCATTGGTAAAATTGCAACTGTGGAACAAAAACAAGAAAGAGAACATGAGTATTATTGTGTATGTGCCTTACCCTTCATTATTGTCAATCGCTGCGATAGTCTTCTGCATCGCTGTAGTCAGTGTCGCAGTCCGAATCATCAGGTCTTAGAGTTATGTTGATGGGTTCAAGCAGATTGTCAATTACAATTTCCCTGTCCATGTCCTCCTCCTGTAGCCTTTGTGCATGCCGAACACATTCAGCCCATGCTGAAGAAGTAATTCTGTCAAGTGCTTCGTGCAGAAGCCTTTCTGTATCGGCAATTTTAAATGTCACGTTTCGTTCTGCGACATACCCTTTCACTTGTGCCCAAATTAACTCTATCGAATTGTATTGGCAATGGTACGGTGGCAAACGCAAAACTGTGTGTCCATGTTCCTGTGCAATACAATCTATTTCATAAACTTTTGTGCGAGGCTTATGAAGCACTACAAGATTCAACATTTCAGCACGAGTTTGGTTGGCAGTATGTGGAATATTTTTACTTGCAAGCCATAACATGATATCGGCTTTTTTTGTACTTGTTGTGGGTGTCTTGTCAACAACAACAGAGTGATAACTCGCATTGTCCATTACAATCACCGAGTTTGCAGGCAAGTAAGGGAGAAACTGATTCCTAAACCACAATTTAAATGTCTCAGAGTTCATTTCGGAATGATAATCCCCTGAATTTCTCTTTTTTGCCCGGAACACTAATTTGCTTTCTGGAATGAATCCGGAAGCAGAACCAGCGTAAAGCACAATTATTCGTCCACCTTTACCAACTGGTACTTTAAACCCACCCGAACCATCACTCATTTTCCAACACGCTTTCCTTGTGTGATTTTGGTTCACCCATGTTTCGTCCAAGAAAAAAATGTTCTTATTCCCGGACTTTCTTACTTCAATAATACGTCTTAAAAACTGTGCCCTTGAAGCAGCGATATCACTACGTTCCATTAAAAACTTTCTTCTGTCATTTGTATGTACATATTTGAATCCAACGTTTTTAAGTATTCTATTCATTGAAGTCATGTTACCTTTAAAATTTATGGTTTCACGCATTTTCACAGTGATTTTTTTTACAGTAGGAAATTCGCCTGTGTTGTACATGTTGAGCACTTCTCGTCTTAGAACATCTTTGTCGAAATTATCTAAATTAGTTACAGTCCTCTCACGAGTGCGATATTTCCCTGGCGATCTGAAAAGTGGGCTTCCACAGGTCTCCGTAGATAACTTTCCTTCATTGGCAATCCGCTGAACGGTTCTCAAGCTAACGCCTGTCGCTTCTGCAGTGCGTTCCTGAGATCTGGCGACATCCGTGATAGGTCCACCGTTTTCTGCTTCGCGCTTGAAAAAAGCGTGAATCCGGTAAATTATGTCCCTCGCCTGTTTATGGAGAGTTTGTCGCTTACCACCATTATCAGCCATGACAACTTGCAACAAATGCGATAAAAATTCACCAAAGAATAACTACAATCACATTTAACACTCGCACTCGCCAAGACATTCCCAGCAGACCGTTCAGAAAACTACTGAACACTCATTGGCTGTCAGCGGATGCGTGACGTCAGGTGCGTAGAACGAGCCTTAAATGGACCGCAGTCGTTCATGGTTCCAACTATACAGAGTGTTCATTTTAATTGGAGACATTGAAATATCCGCAAATCTACACATCGGATCAAACAAATTTATAACTAATTTTTTTTTGTCTCAGAGGGGGACATCCAATGATACCAAATTCGACGAATTTGTAGTCAAATTTGTTATAATTGGATGTCCCCTTCCGGGAGGTACTAATTTTCATTAGGATTTCTTTTGGCTCTGTGTGTCGTTTTCAAGAGATTTCAATGTCCCCATAAAATGAACACCCTTTATAACATAAACAGTGTTTATAAATTGGGAAATATTCTATCTTTAGCAACTGTAACAAAACTTTCTTTATAGCAGAGTCATTTCGCTTTTTTCTAAAACGTTCTGATTAAAAAGAAGTTGGCGAAGTACACAAAACTGAATTTTGGACGTAATAAAACTAAAATATATTGCCAGTGAGGCACAGTGCGCAAACATTTTGTTTTTGTCACAACGGACAGCAAATACTTGCCAAAACATAGATCAGTCGACGAAACCATTGAATATGATGTTGCCAAAGCAGCGAAGCAAAGAATTCCGTCAGACAATCAAATAGCTCGGCAACGTACGAGCCGAAATTCTGCTCTAAATAATACTTTTAATACTGCCGCAAAAGAATATATCTCAATATGAATAGTAAAACAGCGACTGCGGAAGAGGCGATATACAAACAAAACGGATAACATGAATATTGTATGTGTGCCATTTCGTTGTTTTTAATTGCTGTGAAAAGAAATATTGGAGGAGAAAATTACAAAAACTGAAAACTTATTATGATTATAATGAAGCACAGGAAATTTCAAAACATTACATTCAAACGAATAAAATTCATTAAGTAAGACACTTCGCTATTGTTTTTAAATAAATAAAATATTTAGTATGCAACAAGCCTTGAACTCAGAATCTTCCGATTAGCAGCCCAACACTTTAACCATTACGCCAACGCAGCTACTCATTTCTGGCATCTCCTGGAGCACTCTAAACGTTTGCAAAATACCGACAAACGCTGTTGGGATGACTATGAATTACTCACGTTGTGTCGAAGTACAATAGGAAATAAACAATTACCGCTGTTCTTTATTGCGAAAAAGCGGTTCGTGAGACTGATACAAACACCTTTCCTTGCTATCGCCTGAATTAGGAGGCTTATTGTTTGTTTGGTTTAATTAATTAATAGAATATGAAGCAATTGGTGTAAAGAATGCTTTTTCCAAACTTTCTATAAAAGAAAGTCTGCTATCAAGACATTGCTTTTGTTCAATTACTTCATTTATGACTGAACATTTCTAAAATTGAAGACACTCGTCCGTGCTCTGCACTGCAGTCGAGATCTGGCAACGTCGTTCTCTGTTCATTGGCTGACTGTGATTTGTGACGTCAAATGCGCAGAACGAACCTAAACTCGACTGCCAAGATATATGACGCGCACCTTAGATGGACGTGAAATTCAACTTTCCCTATGACAAATTCAAAACCATCAGAGTCATAAAATGTTCAGAGAACCACATATAACAGGCCATACTTTAGATACAAGTGCAAAATTGACTTCCCTACGGTTGAACACAGTGATCATTAAGCTAGTAATGTGATGGTTGACCTCTGTTGATTCAAGTATATCCAGAAATTTATGCATATAAAAGAAATTTAGATGTAAGGGGCAATAAAATGAAAATGAGACAGATGGAAAAAAAATGAGAAATCTGCTTATTATTTGAAAAGTAATCACCAGAACTGTTAATACATTCCAGAATGAGATTTTCTCTCTGCAGCAGAGTGTGCGCTGATATGAAACTTCCTGGCAGATTAAAACTGTGTGCCAGACCGAGACTAACTCGGGACCTTTGCCTTTCACGGGCAAGTTCTCTACCAACTGAGCTACCCAAGCACGACTCACGCCCTATCCTCACAGCTTTACTTCTGCCAGTACCTCATCTCCTACCTTCCGAACTTTACAGAAGCTCTTCTGTGAACCTTGCAGAACTAGCAATCCTGAAAGAAAGGTTCGGAGGAGAGCTTCTGTAAAGTTCGGAAGGTAGGAGATGAGGTACTGGCAGAAGTAAAGCTGTGAGGACAGGGCGTGAGTCGTGCTTGGGTAGCTCAGTTGGTAGAGCACTTGCCCGCGAAAGGCAAAGGTCCCGAGTTCGAGTCTCGGTCCGGCACACAGTTTTAATCTGCCAGGAAGTTTGTTAATACATTTATCCCACTGTAAGACAAAATGGTAAGACAAAATGGCCAATGCCTTCACACAAAAATTTTTGTTTTTGCCTATGTAACCACAACCGTAACCCAGTGTGCACATCCTCATATGAAGCAGATCGAAAGCCACTCCAAAAATATAAAAACTGCACAGGGAAAGAATGGAACTGCACAGTGCAGGTGTAAGGGCTTCCCAGAGAAACTTCTGCAATGCTAAGGCAATGTACGGGCTTGCTGAAGTTTCATTGGGTGGCCCCTACACATCCACCAAAAAATCCCAATCTCTTCCTGTGTGATTGCGATACTTTTGGAGTCCTGAAGAAAGACATTTGTGGCCATTGATTTGCTTTGGATGAAGAGGTGCAAGTTTGGATACAATCTTGGGTCTGCAGACAACCGCAAAAATTTTTTTGGGCATTGCCCATCTTGTCCCAAAGTGGAAGAAATGTATTAACGGTTACAGCGATTCCCTATGAGGGTGGGGGTGAGGGGTATTTATTACTTTTTCCACCTGTCTCTCTTCTTCATTTGACTGCCCCTTATAACAATACCCCCTCCGCATCTGAATCACTAGTGTCATTGTAGAAGAATTCACATTTGATTCTAAATAGCTCCTCAGATTTTTCCTTAAGCCATCCTCACAAGGGACAAGGCAGCTAACCAACTTTGCTTCCATCAGGAACCATTGTGCACAGCGACCGCAGATTGCAAGAAAGGAGAGGCACGCAGTGGTCTGTCGCAATCCCATTAGTTTTTCCTATATTCGCAAATCTAGATTTCGAGTGTAAGTAGCCATCTTCACAGACTCGCAGCGGTTCGTGTCGTTATATGTTCTTACAGGTGTACAGGCAGAAGAACACCCTTTGCCCACACACCTGTAAGAACATACGGCGACACGAACTTCTGCGAGTCTGTGAAGATTGCTACGTATACCTGAAATCTAGATTTGCGACTAAAACAAAAATTAAAGGCAGCTAGCATTATGCAGGTTCGCACGGAACACACGACCAAAGAGACAGTGCAGTCGGCACACGGGACGTGCTGGCTAACGTGATTTGGGCTTTCAGAGCTCTCCGGCGGCCACTGTCGGCTTTACTCGGCTGGGCTCAGCTCAGCTCAGCTCACTTTACAAAAACTGGACACACATAACATAGGTGTGTTAACTCTGTTAGTGATTGTCGAATAAGAGCAGAAAAAATTGGGAAGAAGATTCTGGACAAGGCAACGGCTCGAACGGCAAATTGCTAATACGGGAACACTGCATAACGCCGTACGATTATCTGAGATATGTACTGGTATTAGTTATTCTTAACTCAATTGAATTTTCATCCCATTTTCAGTTTTAAAGTGAATATAGTTAAGGTATATGTTTAATGAGAGTTTGTGCACACATAACGTCCGTATTCTCAATGCTGCATTGACTACAGACACACTGTAATGACATATTTCATCATATACATTCCAAGATCAAGATTCATTCCAACGGAAGAGATTTTTCCCAAGTTGCTCACTATCATTAAAAAACATGTTCAAACAAATTTCGGGCTTGCAGCCAGTCGTCGTTCAATACTTCGCACGACATTTCAACTGGGCACCTGCCAGTCATCTTAGGTGAGCCATCGCAGACTGGTGAAAACGTCCTCCGTTCCGCAATATATAGCGTACTGTAACTATTCTGCGCATGCGTCGAAAACTTGATAGTTGAACCACACTGCCCGCTGGCAGCGCCCTCGCTGGTGGAATAGCGAAACTCGGTCGCCCTCTGCGTTGCTGTTTGCCACGGCCGTCGATGCACTCTGTCGTCTTCGATTTGCGCAAATCGTGGAGATGATGGGATTCCATGCACTGTCCAGCTGGTAGCCGCTGTCACGGTTTAACAGATTTTCCGCCAGTCGTATTTCTACGGATTCTTTAATAATGGAGTCCCAGAAGGACGTTGCTGTGGACAAAATCATTGTTTTCTCATACTCCATCGAATGTCCAGTAGAAATACAATGTTCAGCAATAGCGGACTTGCTTGGCTGCAAAAGGCGGGTGTAACGTTGATGTTCAGTGCAGCGTTCTTTCACGGTGCGTGTGGTTTGACCTATGTAAGCCGTACCACATTGGCACGGTATCTTGTAAATTCCGGCCTTTCGTAGTAACAGATTGTCCTTAACTGATCCCAAAAGGTCTGCAATCTTCGATGGTGGGCGGAAAACCACTTTTACCTGAAATTTTCGGAGGATTCTTCCTATTTTAAACGAAGCGTTGCCACCGAAAGGAAGAAAAGCTAAAGATTGTTCCGGCATGTTCTCCTCTTTAGTCACTTCCTGCTTCAGTTTTAACTGTTAGTGCCCTGTTAATCTGCCGGATGGAATACCCATTTTCGCTGAGTACTGTCTTTAGATGGGCAAGTTCTTGAGGTAAGCTATCAGGATCTGAGACAGTATGAGCTCTATGAACAAGTGTTTTAAGCAAACTCATGGTTTGCGACGGGTGATGGCAACTCGATGCTTGCAGGTACAAATCAGTATGAGTGGGTTTCCGGTAAACTGAATGCCCTAGAGAACAGTCATTCTTCCTTCGAACCAGGACATCCAAGAAAGGCAAACAACCATCTTTCTCTATTTCCATGGTAAACAGGATGTTGCTATGAATGGAGTTGAGGTGATGTAGAAACTCCATTAATTTATCTTCTCCATGAGGCCACACTATGAAAGTGTCATCCACATACCGCCAAAAAACTGTTGGCTTCAGGGCAGCTGATTCAAGCTCTCTCTCTACAAAATCCTCCATAAAAAGTTTGGCCACCAAAGGAGACAGGGGGCTACCCATGGCGACACCGTCAGTCTGTTCAAAATATTCAAGGAGAGGATTTGCTATACAAGACGAAGGTTAGATGCTATTTCAGCAGAACTTTACTAGTTACATCTGAAGGTTGCAAGGTATCTTTCTCCTGTATCATGGGACTGGGTTGATGGAGTGACTTCGGCCAAGTTCGAGTGGATCCACAATGAAGCTAATTGTCGGAAGATATCAAAATTTGATCGACCGTTGCCACAGAAGCAGTCGCCAGAAGGGATAATGGTACGACGTTCCGTTGTTAATCTCACGGGGAAGAATTTGGACGACGCTATGCTGTCTGTATTAAGCAAGGGACTCAATTTTGCACCTACACCTAGAGCACCACCATTTATAAGTATTTTGAGTAGTGTTGAAGCAGCTGTATGACGTCTTCCTTTGGATGCTGCAGACAAAATAAGAAGGGAAACTTGCCGTGCTCTGTTGAAGGCTCCTACTCAACACAGTTATTTAACCTCTGCAGAGAGGGCTGCATTACGAAATCTGAGAGAGGACCCTGACGTAGTGGTATTGAAAGCTGACAAAGGTAATGCAACTGTTTTGTTACCACGTGGTGTGTATAAAGATAAGATGTATGGTGTGGTAAGTGATTACCTATAGGAGGATTGATTACGATCCTACAGGACGTGTGCAACGAAAAACTTCAGCACTATTAAATTCCTCCTCCTTACCGCAAGAGACCATCAAGAGGTTAAGACCACATGGTTGTGTACCTCCAAGACTGTATGGCCTTCCAAAGATTCATAAAGAGGGTCTTCCTCTGCGTCCAATAGTGAGCAACATTGGAGCTCCTACATATGATTTAGCTAAACATCTCGCTTCCTTACCGAGACCTTTCGTAGGCAAGTGCTCACATCACATACGAAACTTAGCTGATTTTATCAATAGACTGGGGGCTCTCCGTCTTAGCAGTGTAGACCTTCTAGTAAGCTTTGATGTGGTCTCACTTTTTACAAAAGTTCCTCTTGCAGATTCTTTGACACTGATTGGTGACATGTTTCCTGTTGATATCACTGCTTTGTTCAGGCACGCACATTCCATAACTTATTTCATGTTTAAAATATTTTGAACAGACTGACGGTGTCGCCATGGGTAGTCCCGTCTCCTTTGGTGGCCAACCTTTTTATGGAGGATTTTGAAGAGAGAGCACTTGAATCAGCTGCCCTGAAGCCAACAGTTTTTTGGCGGTATGTGGATGACACTTTCATTGAATGACGACTGGCTGCAAGTCCGAAATTTGTTTGAACAGTCAATTCGCCAGGAAAGTTTTAAAATTCACATTAAAAAACATATTTACCGGCAAGACACAAACACCAGCCAGTCCATAAATCCAGAGACAGTTACACACATTTTAAAAAAACTTCATGATAGTCAAAACTTCCAGTACATTAACTCGTGTTTACTTCCAGGGATAGACTGGCAATCGCGTTAAAATTTCTGGCTACTAGGGACACATTCCAGTTTGTTGGCCTTTGCCACAATAATTATAATAAATATGTTTGACTTTTGAGGTAATACTTGTATTGAATGACTAAGACAGACCCAGAATCTTTTAGAGAATGGAATGTTGTGGGGAGGGGGAATGGAGCTGAGGGTGGAAAGGAAGGAGGTGGATGCGAACCTACTATCTTTACACAATGAGATTTTCACTCTGCAGCGGTGTGTGCACTGATATGAAACTTCCTGGCAGATTAAAACTGTGTGCCCGACCGAGACTCGAACTCGGGACCTTTGCCTTTCGCGGGCAAGTGCTCGCAAAAGGCAAACGTACCGAGTTCGAGGCTCAGTCGGGCACACAGTTTTAATCTGCCAGGAAGTTTCCTACTACCTTTACCTTCACAGCTTCAGAAGTCACAACGCTATGAACTGTGCTACAGTTTGTACACTGCAACCAGGTGACAGTAAAAGGCAAGAACTGTGCAAACACTATGTCCAAATGTCATCATTTGATATTTGATATTTAATATGTAAATTGTACCAAAAATGCACAATTTTGTTATATCATCGTTGTGCTGTAGCACTTGAGTGGTATACTTCTGTAGCACACAAATTATAACACTAAAAATATCGACTATATGAAGCCTTTACCTGCCAATATGTAGTCCTGTCCTTTTATTCCAACAAATTTTAGCTAAAATGACATGTTTTCGAGAGATATGCAATCTGTTGATGCTTTGAAACAGATTATATTCGTACCGAGTACTCTACGAGAAAGGAAACCCACCAAATACGATGTTTTAACACCGTACAACACGGCAGCTACCAAGTTCTACTTCTAATGTAAAACGATGTCTCATCTCCCTAGCAAAGTTCCTGCGTGAGACACTAAAATCCGACATGCTCAAATCTTTATTTCACACTCCACAGTGTACTCGTATACGGAATTTCACACTATCACACGGCCAGCTCCTCGTCCAGTTCGTTTTCACGTCGAGCGAGAGGACGGCTTTAGGTAAGGTGGTCCAAGACGGGCTCCACTCTGCCTCTCGAGGCCACGCGAGGATCTGCTAGAAGAAAGATGCGGCAGCACCGTCAGGATTCCTTCACCGGCAATAAAGACTGGACGGACCGACGACGTGCCGATCTCGTGTTCCGCGATCACAGACTGCTCGTCTTACTGCAGCAGTAGGTAAGAGTCAGCAGGTCGGGTCAAGCACAACACCTAATCCCCAGGTAGTGTTCACATTTTGTTTTTACAAAAAGACATTTCATATACCTGTATTAAGTTTTAATTTATTTTCAAGTGATTTGTAATAAATAATTATAAATATTTTTATTAAAAATTACAGTTAATTATTTGTTAATTAACATTCTACCAGTGTAACAGATACAGAAGGTAAGAAAAATTTGAAAAACCAGCTACTGTGAGATTTTTAATGACAAACCTCTCGATTAACCACCACAGACCCTCATATTCTCTCACTCTGAGCACTTCCTGATCGTGGAGTAAGCCACCCCTATTCATGTCGGTTAAGTGTCAAATATAATTTCAGTTGGTGTACCATATTCTGAATTGACACTATTTCCTGTGGTGCCCACAAGCGTTAAGTTAGATATTCACGACACACTCACCCGCTCACGTAATCGGCTGCAGGTGAAGCTCAGGAGGTGGTTAAGCTGGCTCCGCTTCATGCGATTCTTGTCGTCTCGCTCCACCCCCATGTCCTGTTCACATTACAAAACAATGCCTTGAGAACAAAACATTAACAAACTGAAAGAGAGACAGGGCTGTCAGGCAACATATAATTTTCCATATAATAAGACAGCAATTGCAGAATCCGAGAAAAGCTCTTAACGATGTTAATAAAAAAACAGTGATTGAAAAGTTGTTTACAATTCCTACAGGAATCTGACTACAGCTGTAAGAGTCAACAAACATAAACGGGAAGCACAGGTTGAGAAGAGAGTGAGAGAGGGTTGTAGCCAATCTCTGATGTTCCTGACTCTGCAAGCAGTAATTTGGAATGGTAATTTAAGTGAAACAGGAGTCATGGAATAAAGTCAGATGAAATCAGGTGAAGTTGAGGGAATGAGATTGGGAAACGGGACACTTACAGTAGTAGATGACTTTCGCTGTATCAGCAGCAAAATAAGTGACAGTCGTCAAAGTACACAAAATAAAAAACGCATGTTGGCAACAGCACGAAAAGCATTTGTGGGGAGGGGGGGGGCAGATTTCTTAACTTAAATGTTAGGACATCTCTTTTGGAGATCTTTGCTATGAGTGTAGCCTCGTATGGAAGCAAATCGCGGACCATTACTCAGGCATTATGAACTTCCTCCTAACCAAAAAGTCTGCTGTGCTGTCTTCCACTGAAACTCGGGCAGCGAGATACTTGTTTTGTAAATAAAATTGCCTTTTCCTGCTGCTAGTTATTTTATTTATCCCACACGCGTTTCGCCTTCTCCTGTCCTAAGGCATCATCAGTGGTATCTATAACAATACAGTTTTGTTAGCTATAGATTATCAAACACTTCACTTCGCAATTCGTTTGTCAGTCGATACAACTATTTTGTCGTACATTTCTTTCCACAGCATAAATATTGCGACTCCACTACGTGTTTTATCTTCTTTGGTATGTTTACCTATTTGTTGCCAACCTAATGAAGTATATGTTCGTTACTACTATTTGTTTTATATAAAAACAAAGATGAGGTGACTTACCGAACAAAAGCGCTGGCAGGTCGATAGACACACAAACAAACACAAACACACACACAAAATTCAAGCTTTCGCAACAAACTGTTGCCTCATCAGGAAAGAGGGAAGGAGAGGGGAAGACGAAAGGAAGTGGGTTTTAAGGGAGAGGGTAAGGAGTCATTCCAATCCCGGGAGCGGAAAGACTTACCTTAGGGGGAAAAAAGGACAGGTATACACTCGCACACACGCACATATCCATCCACACATACAGACACAAGCAGACATATTTAAAGACAAAGAGTTTGGGCAGAGATGTCAGTCGAGGCAGAAGTGTAGAGGCAAAGAAGTTGTTGAAAGACAGGTGAGGTATGAGTGGCGGCAACTTGAAATTAGCGGAGATTGAGGCCTGGCGGATGACGAGAAGAGAGGATATACTGAAGGGCAAGTTCCCATCTCCGGAGTTCGGATAGGTTGGTGTTGGTAGGAAGTATCCAGATAACCCGGACGGTGTAACACTGTGCCAAGATGTGCTGGCTGTGCACCAAGGCATGTTTAGCCACAGGGTGATCCTCATTACCAACAAACACTGTCTGCCTATGTCCATTCATGCGAATGGACAGTTTGTTGCTGGTCATTCCCACATAGAATGCGTCACAGTGTAGGCAGGTCAGTTGGTAAATCACGTGGGTGCTTTCACACGTGGCTCTGCCTCTGATCGTGTACACCTTCCGGGTTACAGGACTGGAGTAGGTGGTGGTGGGAGGGTGCATGGGACAGGTTTTGCATCGGGGGCGGTTACAAGGTTCTGTTTTTGCCAGTAGTTTCACTTTGTATTCACCTTCTCCTTTTTACCGTAATCTGCTATACTATTTTATCCCGCCTATATATATACTCAACAATATGTAACCCACTTCCAAACCATAACCAAAAAATTTTTTTGCCGCTTTCAGCACTACCGCCGCTATAATATCCACCGTTTCTAGTTCACAAACAGCTCCTTTCACCTTTTGAACAACCATTTCGGCCAGTTCTAATAACTTTCGCTTTATTTCCATTTCCGTTTTTCCCACATCACCGATCATTTTTAGCCGCTGCCCACAGGTTTTAACGCCATTATTTCTTCGTCAGACAATTGTTAGCCTCATTTTCGTAATCTGCCACCACAATACCACTCCTTTTAATATACTACACGCAGTTTTTTCGAAATTTTCCCGAATTTCTCCGTCCTTTAACGTGTTTTGGCGGCAACACAACCACCTAACCTTTATGCACATCGTTGTCTACCAACCCAAGTCCAACATAGCCCAGCTGTAACCAACACCTTTTCGCCTTTTTTCATTCCAGATCTCCAGTTTCTTTCCGGTTCACCTTTATCTCTCCCCATATATTTTTATTTTCATTTTCATTTCACCTCATGTTACACTTTCCACCTTCTAATACCATGTCACCCTCACAACACCCCCACAATGACCCCATTAAGTTTTATTTACATTCCCTCCGCAAACATGCCTTCGCCCTAGCCAGATTACGCTCGCATATTTTATTTTCTCAGGCTTGTCTGACATTTGGCATTACCCCCAAAGGCCTCACACTCAAAGTTCCCATCTCTGGCTGCAACCCTTCCTTCCATCAGTCCCTATACCAGTTCCAAACTGAACAATCCATTGCCCTCACCCACCTAATCCTTTACCTACACATCAACTCAGCCAATGAACACACCCGTCAACTCCTATCCTTAATAAAAGTCCTTAATCTTTCCTCCCCCACATCCACACCGGCTGTTCAGAGCATCCTCCTACAGGCCAACCGTAAATTAGAACAGCATGCCACCCTCCACCTCAAAAAACTATCCAATCTCCTGGTTTCCCACCTCCGGAAAGGCAACTCACTCACCCTTCACAACCTTTCCGGCAAACCTCAACCTCCTCTCATTGCACACAAACCCAGTCTCTCCCATCTACTCAATCTCCCACTTCCAGCTCCACTCCCTCCAAAACCTCAAAATTCCGATCAACACAATCTGGAACCACAACACCCTAATTCAGTAGTTAACCTTTCCTCCAAACCTCTCTCCCAATCCGAAACCTCTGTCCTATCCAAAGGCCTCACCTTCAGCCCCACTCCCAGATTCAACCAAACAGCCCTCGTCAAAGATTTACTGTCCTACACCCGTACTCTCTGCTGGAAGTATCACTTTGCCACGAAGAAAAATGATCCTAATCCTACTCCTAATGATCCGACTCCTCAAGACACCATCCAAATTGAACCCTGCCTGGAACAGTTCCGTCCTCCGTCACAGCGGGACCCACCTCCTCTTCCTCAAAATCACCCTCTCCAAACCTTCCAGGAATTTCTGACTTCCAGCCTTGCATCTCAATCCTTCTTAAAAAACCTTAATCCTACACCCAACATCACCACTGCTGAAGCCCAGGCTATCCGTGATCTGAAGGCTGACCGATCCATCGTCATTCTTCCGGCGGACAAGGGTTCCACGACCGTGGTACTTGATCGTCGGGAGTATGTGGCTGAGGGACTGCGTCAGCTTTCAGACAACACCACATACAAAGTTTGCCAAGGTAACCCCATTCCCGATGTCCAGGCGGAGCTTCAAGGAATCCTCAGAACCTTAGGCCCCCTGCAAAACCTTTCACCTGACTCCATCAACCTCCTGACCCCACCGACACCCCGCACCCCTACCTTCTACCTTCTTCCTAAAATCCACAAACCCAATCATCCCGGCCGCCCCATTGTAGCTGGTTACCAAGCCCCCACAGAACGCATCTCTGCCTACGTAGATCAACACCTTCAACCCATTACATGCAGTCTCCCATCCTTCATCAAGGACACCAACCACTTCCTTGAACGCCTGGAATCCTTACCCAATCTGTTACCCCCGGAAACCATCCTTGTAACCATTGATGCCACGTCCTTATACACAAATATTCCGCACGTCCAGGGCCTCGCTGCGATGGAGCATTTCCTTTCACGCCAATCACCTGACACCCTACCTAAAACCTCTTTCCTCATCACCTTAGCCAGCTTCATCCTGACCCACAACTTCTTCATTTTTGAGGGCTAGACATACCAACAATTAAAGGGAACAGCCATGGGCACCAGGATGGCCCCCTCGTACGCCAACCTATTCATGGGTCGCTTAGAGGAAGCCTTCTTGGTTACCCAAGTCTGCCAACCCAAAGTTTGGTACAGATTTATTGATGACATCTTCATGATCTGGACTCACAGTGAAGAAGAACTCCAGAACTTCCTCTCCAACCTCAACTCCTTTGGTTCCATCAGTTTCACCTGGTCCTACTCCAAATCCCATGCCATTTTCCTTGACGTTGACCTCCACCTGTCCAATGGCCAACTTCACACGTCCGTCCACATCAAACCCACCAACAAGCAACAGTACCTCCATTATGACAGCTGCCACCCATTCCACATCAAACGGTCCCTTCCCTACAGCCTAGGTCTTCGTGGCAAACGAATCTGCTCCAGTCCGGAATCCCTGAATCATTACACCAACAACCTGAAAACAGCTTTCGCATCCCGCAACTACCCTCCCGACCTGGTACAGAAGCAAATAACCAGAGCCACTTCCTCGTCCCCTCAAACCCAGAATCCCCCACAGAAGAACCACAAAAGTGCCCCACTTGTGACAGGATACTTTCCGGGACTGGACCAGACTCTGAATGTGGCTCTCCAGCAGGGATACGACTTCCTCAAATCCTGCCCTGAAATGAGATCCATCCTTCATGAAATCCTCCCCACTCCGCCAAGAGTGTCTTTCCGCCGTCCACCTAACCTTCGTAACCTGTTAGTTCATCCCTATGAAATCCCCAAACCACCTTCCCTACCCTCTGGCTCCTATCCTTGTAACCGCCCCCGATGCAAAACCTGTCCCATGCACCCTCCCACCACCACCTACTCCAGTCCTGTAACCCGGAAGGTGTACACGATCAGAGGCAGAGCCACGTGTGAAAGCACCCACGTGATTTACCAACTGACCTGCCTACACTGTGATGCATTCTATGTGGGAATGACCAGCAACAAACTGTCCATTCGCATGAATGGACACAGGCAGACAGTGTTTGTTGGTAATGAGGATCACCCTGTGGCTAAACATGCCTTGGTGCACAGCCAGCACATCTTGGCACAGTGTTACACCGTCCGGGTTATCTGGATACTTCCCACCAACACCAACCTATCCGAACTCCGGAGATGGGAACTTGCCCTTCAGTATATCCTCTCTTCTCGTCATCCGCCAGGCCTCAATCTCCGCTAATTTCAAGTTGCCGCCACTCATACCTCACCTGTCTTTCAACAACTTCTTTGCCTCTACACTTCTGCCTCGACTGACATCTCTGCCCAAACTCTTTGTCTTTAAATATGTCTGCTTGTGTCTGTATGTGTGGATGGATATGTGCGTGTGTGCGAGTGTATACCTGTCCTTTTTTCCCCCTAAGGTAAGTCTTTCCGCTCCCGGGATTGGAATGACTCCTTACCCTCTCCCTTAAAACCCACTTCCTTTCGTCTTCCCCTCTCCTTCCCTCTTTCCTGATGATGCAACAGTTTGTTGCGAAAGCTTGAATTTTGTGTGTGTGTTTGTGTTTGTTTGTGTGTCTATCGACCTGCCAGCGCTTTTGTTCGGTAAGTCA